>NC_072790.1:245794896-250594896 GCF_028583425.1 Eublepharis macularius
AACTGACAGCTAAAAGAATGAAAGAGGAAATTTTAAGAAGGCATTTTCAAAACCCATTGGAAATGGAGGGAGGCAGAGTCAGAATTATGAAAGAGCTGCCAAAGAAGATTTTGCAAGAGCGAAAAAAATATCGAGATCTAACTGGAAAATTGAGAGAGAAGGCTATCAGGTACCGGTGGGAAATACCTGAAGAATTGAGTTTTAATTTCCAATCTGCAAGAGTGAACATTAAGTCAAAGCATGACTTGACGGTGTTTTTGTTTGATAATGAAAAAGACTTTCCAGGAACCGCTAAAAATAGTAATATGGAGTACAAATTAATATCTTGGAATGTTAACGGACTGAACACACCTCAAAAACGCAAAGCAATTTTTCATTGGGTAAAGAAGCAAAATTGTAATATAATATGTTTACAAGAAACTCACATCAAAGAACAAGATTGTAAATTTTTAAAAAACAGACAATTGGGGCAAGAATTTGGGGCATCTGTCAAGCAAAAGAAAAGAGGGGTTGTGAAATATATAAAAGAGGAATTGGACCCTAAATTAATTTTTTTAAGATGAAGAGGGAAGATATTTGGCTGTAGAGATCACTTTGAATTTTAAGAAGACCCTGGTTTTAGGAATCTATGTGCCGAATGGAGCTAAAGACAGAAATAATTCAAAAAATGGATCAATATTCATATGAGCAAATTATAATGGCTGGGGACTTTAATGGTGTCGTTAACTTGCAGTTAGACAAGAAGGAGTAAGTCCATTTTCTCTTCCTTGGAAGTGTTCAATGGGTTGATGGATATAGTAAATAATTTATAATTATTTACAGTAAGGAATAGCAGAAGTCTGCTTCAGAACAGTTAGAATTTCTCTCACATCCCAACTTTATTGAAATGACAGGCTGATTCTGCCAGAGACCTACAATGCAATGATTTCACTTGAAACTTCTTACTAGAGCCAAGAATCTCAGCCTATGGAAAGAGAGTTAGCTCATCTCTTAGGACATTTCCCTCAATCCTCTCACAAGTCACTAATTCACTATTTCCTAGGAAACACAGCATACCCGTTCTATTCCTACCTCTGCTCTATTCCTAAATCTGTTCTATTCCTACCTCCTCTTCTGACCCTGGAGACCTATGTATGAATTCTATACATGCCTGACTTGCCGTCCTTCACTGGGTGAAGCTTAAGTGCCTGGCAGTTTTCCCTGCTTCTCTGTCACTTCTCCAAGCCGTATATGAGGTGCAACCAAACTTTCCTCCTCAAAATCACGATATTCTTCCGTTAATGCCACTACACATGCTTAAGAAATCTTGGAGACACAGTGGTACAGGGTCTGAAGACAGATGACCAACCCAACAGAGAGGCCAGGTTTAGGGTTAAGAATGCATTAAAATGTTATTTGATTTGCTGTGTCCTTAGATGTATTCTTTGATCTCTGGTTGTATGCTTTTACTCATTTCTCCTCCTTCTTTCTCAGAGGTCCTACCACCTCTCATTGGCTGATGCTGTTTGATATTTGCATACTCTTCTTGTAGACTGAGTTTTGCTGTGAGGTCTGGAAGCTGGAACAAGAGGCTGCCCGTCATACCCATATATTACAGTGACAGGATAGAAGGTCCCCAGGATGCTGATTTGTCCAGTTGTGTGGAATACATTCACTGTGTCCCGTCTGAGGCTGTAGATAAGAAGTTTGAGACCTTCCTTCTCAGAAGTTTGAGATCTATCACTTGCTTGTACAAGCCTTGACCCTCTTGGCTGCTTAAATCTGCCCCTGGGATGAGGGATGAGGGACTGGGTCTGGGAGACAGTAAATACCTCCCCGAGAAAGGGAGTGGTTGCTCCTGCCTTAAAACAAGCAATGGTGCATCCACTCCTAAAGAGAAATACTCTAGACTAGAGATGGGCACGAACAGCATTACCAACGCAAAAAAGCCACGAACAGCCCAATTGGCTGTTCGCGAACATGCTGTTTGTGAGAGATCATTCTAGATGAACAAGTGGTCATTGCAAGCCTTCTTCATGCGTTCTTCACTGTTCATGAAGCCAGACAGTCAGGTGCCTTCAATCAAATCCCTTGGCAATGGAGGCAGGGACTGCCTGAACTCTGTCTGCACTCCTTCTGTCACCCTGGGAACCCCAATGTAAGCCAAACTTAGCTTGATGGGCAGGTCTTCCTTCCAAGTGTGGAGCTCCAAATTGGTTACATGGGCAGCAAGACTAGGGGGGAGGGGCGGGTCTTCAGTAGCCATGAGAACTCCAATCTCATCCCTGCAAATCCTGTTAGGCAATTCTGACTGCCAACCACAGACCTCCTGTGTTGCTCTATGAGACGACTGGTTATAAAAGGCACTGTGCTCACAGGCTGGCTTTCAGTTTCAGCAGGCAGTTGAGTGGGAGAGAGCTGTTGCTAGCCCTTTGGGGGAGAGACAGGGAGAGTGTATCAGAGCTGGGATTTTTTCTGTGTGTGGTGGGATAGGAATCTATCCCCTCTGGTTCCAGGGCTGCTGCCAGGCCCTGGGGCCATGCTCAGTGGGCACCTTGACTGAGGGCTCACATGGATTATTATTATTATCAGTGCCTGATCTGGTCAGGTTTCTGCGAATGCTGGGCTAGGGCTCTACCCCCTCCCATTGGTTCTAGGGCTGCTGCCAGGTCCTGGGGTCAAGCTCAGTGGGCACCTCAGCTGAGGGCTCACAATGTACTCTCCTTTTCTTTCCTCCTTAATTCTTTTGCTCGCACTATGAGGCTTCAGGCCGGGGCCAAGGGTGGTCATGGAGGGAAGTTCAAAGATTGTCCTGGTTGCCCCATGGGAAGCAGTACTGGGCGGGGCTCAGGGGCAGCAGTGTCAGGACCTGCCATGCTGAGAGAATGCAACCTATGTAACACCATGTTAATTTCTGTAGTTGTTTCATGGGAGAGAATGCTGCATCTTATTTGTTTCTTCCTAGACGACCTTGATGTGCCAGCGTTCCCACAGAGAGGCTTCCTGCTATGTGAACTCTGGGGGGAGGCTGGGAGCTGAGAGTTTGATCTGTAGCAACTTTCATTTTGTAACTCATTCCTAACAAAGCTTTGCTCAGCCAGGATCATCTTGGTTCTGGATTGTGGACACCTGGGCCTGAATGCTGTCATTCGAATAAAACAATCAAAAGACCTTGTCTTCATGCAAAAGGGAGGAAGGCAGACTCGAGCCATCTGGGATGCCGTGGCCTGACATTTTGTTAGGAATGAGTTACAAAACGAAAGTTGTTACAGATCAAACTCTCAGCTCCCAGCCTCCCCCCAGAGTTCACATAGCAGGAAGCCTCTCTGTGGGAACGCTGGCACATCAAGGTCATCTAGGAAGAAACAAATAAGATGCAGCATTCTCTCCCATGGAAGGCGCGGTCCTGGCAGTTGAAGGGACCTGGAGGAAGAGAAAGACTAAACAACTACAGAAATTAATATGGCGTTACATAGGTTGCATTGTCTCAGCATGGCAGATCCTGACAAGCAGAAAGTCCTGCTCCCCTAAAATTCACCTGTAGGGGCTGTAGAGGAGGCCAAAGAGGTCTTGCCGCTGAGGAAAGTGCATCTCTTCAAACTTTTTGAGGAGAAGGAGGAGGGCGAGGAATCTGGTGAGGAATGGTTGGGGTTCAAAGAAACATCCATTCCATCCACATCCCAAACTCTTGGTGCTGTTCCTGCCTGCAGTCCACCCCTCACTCCATCTTCCAGTGCCAGCTCTGCAGTGCAGCCAGTAACCCTTTGTCCTTCTTCCCCTGGAACAGTTAGTGGGCTGTGTTTCAACCTGTCAGTACGAAGGCACTTTTGGGCCCTTCCGAATGACCCCCGTGTTGTGCAGTGCCGCGGCTGTGATACCCTGGTGGAAAGGGGCAATGACACAAAGCACCTGTCTTTGATGGCCCTGAGTAGGGATGTGCGTTTCGGCATTCAGAATGCCGAAAGAATGCCGAAACAAAAGTGTTTCGGCTTCTTTCGGGGAATGCCGAAACGTTTCGGGGAATGCCGAAACGTTTCGGGTAGCCGAAAGAAAAAAGCCGAAACGTTTCGGGATTCTTTCGGCTTTCCTATGGGAAAATGCCTCCGTCTTCCAGGACGCCTGGAGGAGGCATTTTCCCACCGAATAAGCCCAAAATTGGTAGGGACCTTCCTCTAACCCTTCTCTAACAACCACCCAAGTTTCAGACAGATTGGACTTTGGGGGGCCATGTTATGGCCCCCCAAAGCAGGTCCCCCCATCCTCCCATAAGAAAGCGAAGGAGCAGCATATTGTTAGCATGCTGCTGCTGATCTTTCTTCATTATTTCCTATGGGGAAAAAATGAAGAGGCAGGCTTCCTTTGCTAGGGGTGGCATTTTGCATGCAAAATGCCCCCCAGCCCTCAGGGGCCCTTCTCCCACCCCTCCTCCCACCCCCCACCAAGGCTCAGCCTGCTCCCACTTGGGGGGGGCATTTCATGGCCTCCCCAAGTAGGTGCTCTAATCTCTACCACTGACAGCTGGGGGAGGCTTGTGTTGCCAGGGGTGGCATTTTGCATGCAAAATGCCCCCCAACCCTCTGGGGCCCTTCTCCCACCCCTCCTCCCACCCCCCACCAAGGCTCAGCCTGCTCCCACTTGGGGGGGCATTTCATGGCCTCCCCAAGTAGGTGCTCTGCTCTCATCTCTACCACTGACAGCTGGGGGAGGCTTGTGTTGCCAGGGGTGGCATTTTGCATGCAAAATGCCCCCCAGCCCTCTGGGGCCCTTCTCCCACCCTTCCTCCCACCCCCCACCAAGGTTCAGACTGCTCCCACTTGGGGGGGCCATTTCATGGCATCCCCAAGTAGGTCCTCTCAGCCCCTAAAGTCCACCCCTTACAGCCCCACACAAACCCAATTCCCCCCCAGCTGCCACACACAGACCCAAATCCCCACATTAGCCCCTCACAGACCCAAATCCACCCCCACCTGCCCCACACCCATAACCCCAGGAACAGGCTGGCAAAGGCCAGCCCTCTCCCTTTGTTCCCTATGCTGGGAACTTCTAAACTCTCTTTCCCTAGGCAATTCTGCACAGCCCAGGGGTGCCACAATGGTGGGCACACTTCTGAGTGCCAGCTGGTCCCTGTGAAAGAGCACCTGAACCACAGACACCCTCCCTCAAATTCCCCCACCACCTACAGAGATGGCTGGCCAGCCAGCCCCATTATTCCCTATGATGGGAACCAACTGCACAACAAAGAATAAAACAAGAACAACACAAAATAAAGTTTTAAATTTTTTTTTCTCCCTTCCAAAGTACAAGTAGGCAAAGCATTATGACACATTACACCAGCAGTCCCCCACACAGAAAAATAACACAACTCACTTAACATCAGAGAATCACAAAGCATGATACCTGTCAAAAACACTTTATTTCTTGAACAGCTTTAGGTTACACAGCAGGGGGGAACACCAAAGGGCATGGCAGCACTATCTTACACAAAAATAACACAACTCACTTAACATCAGAGAATCACAAAGCATGATTCCTGTCAAAAACACTTTATTTCTTGAACAGCTTTAGGTTACACAGCAGGGGGGAACACCAAAGGGCATGGCAGCACTATCTTACACAAAAATAACACAACTCACTTAACATCAGAGAATCACAAAACACAATTCCTGTCAAAAACACTTTATTTCTTGAACAGCTTTAGGCTACACAGCAGGGGGGGACACCAAAGGGCATGGAAGCAGTATCTTACACAAAAATAACACAACTCACTTCACATTAAAGAATCACCCCAAAAAATAGCTGTCAAAAGCACTTTATTTCTGTAACTGCTTTAGGTTACACAGTAGGAAGGCACCGCAGAGCAGGAAAGCAGTGTACTACGCAAAAATAACACAACTCACTTCACATCAGAGAATCACACAAACACAATTGCTGTCAAAAACGGTGAAGTGGGTTGTATTATTTTTTGTAGTACATTGCTATCATGCTCTGTTGTGCCCTCCTACTGTGTAACCTAAAGCTGTTCAAGAAATAAAGTGTTTTTGCCAGGAATTGTGTTTTTGTGATTCTCTGATGTTAAGTGAGTTGTGTTATTTTTGTGTAAGATAGTGCTGCCATGCCCTTTGGTGTTCCCCCCTGCTGTGTAACCTAAAGCTGTTCAAGAAATAAAGTGTTTTTGACAGGAATTGTGTTTTGTGATTCTCTGATGTTAAGTGAGTTGTGTTATTTTTGTGTAAGATAGTGCTGCCATGCCCTTTGGTGTTCCCCCCTGCTGTGTAACCTAAAGCTGTTCAAGAAATAAAGTGTTTTTGACAGGAATCATGCTTTGTGATTCTCTGATGTTAAGTGAGTTGTGTTATTTTTGTGTAAGATAGTGCTGCCATGCCCTTTGGTGTTCCCCCCTGCTGTGTAACCTAAAGCTGTTCAAGAAATAAAGTGTTTTTGACAGGAATCATGCTTTGTGATTCTCTGATGTTAAGTGAGTTTTGTTTTAATTTTTCTGTGTGGGGGACTGCTGGTGTAATGTGTCATAATGCTTTGCCTACTTGTACTTTGGAAGGGAGAAAATAATTTTTTTAAAACTTTATTTTGTGTTGTTCTTGTTTTATTCTTTGTTGTGCAGTTGGTTCCCATCATAGGGAACAATGGGGCTGGCTGGCCAGCCATCTCTGTAGGTGGTGGGGGGAATTTGAGGGAGGGTGTCTGTGGTTCAGGTGCTCTTTCACAGGGACCAGCTGGCACTCAGAAGTGTGCCCACCATTGTGGCACCCCTGGGCTGTGCAGAATTGCCCAGGGAAAGAGAGTTTAGAAGTTCCCAGCATAGGGAACAAAGGGAGAGGGCTGGCCTTTGCCAGCCTGTTCCTGGGGTTATGGGTGTAGGGCAGGTGGGGGTGGATTTGGGTCTGTGAGGGGCTAATGTGGGGATTTGGGTCTGTGTGTGGCAGCTGGGGGGGAATTGGGTTTGTGTGGGGCTGTAAGGGGTGGACTTTAGGGGCTGAGAGGACCTACTTGAGGATGCCATGAAATGGCCCCCCCCCAAGTGGGAGCAGTCTGAGCCTTGGTGGGGGGTGGGAGGAAGGGTGGGAGAAGGGCCCCAGAGGGCTGGGGGGCATTTTGCATGCAAAATGCCACCCCTGGCAACACAAGCCTCCCCCAGCTGTCAGTGGTAGAGATGAGAGCAGAGCACCTACCTGGGGAGGCCATGAAATGCCCCCCCAAGTGGGAGCAGGCTGAGCCTTGGTGGGGGGTGGGAGGAGGGGTGGGAGAAGGGCCCCAGAGGGTTGGGGGGCATTTTGCATGCAAAATGCCACCCCTGGCAACACAAGCCTCCCCCAGCTGTCAGTGGTAGAGATTAGAGCACCTACTTGGGGAGGCCATGAAATGGCCCCCCCAAGTGGGAGCAGGCTGAGCCTTGGTGGGGGGTGGGAGGAGGGGTGGGAGAAGGGCCCCTGAGGGCTGGGGGGCATTTTGCATGCAAAATGCCACCCCTGGCAAAGGAAGCCTGCCTCTTCATTTTTTCCCCATAGGAAATAATGAAGAAAGATCAGCAGCAGCATGCTAACAATATGCTGCTCCTTCGCTTTCTTATGGGAGGATGGGGGGACCTGCTTTGGGGGGCCATAACATGGCCCCCCAAAGTCCAATCTGTCTGAAACTTGGGTGGTTGTTAGAGAAGGGTTAGAGGAAGGTCCCCACCAATTTTGGGCTTATTTGGTGGGAAAATGCCTCCTCCAGGCGTCCTGGAAGACGGAGGCATTTTCCCATAGAAAAAAGCCGAAAGAATGCCGAAATAATGCCGAAAGAATCCCGAAAGTCGAAAGCCGAAAGAGATTCTTGTTTCGGCTTTCGGCTTTAACGATAGAGAATCTTCTTTCGGCTTTCTACTTTCGGCTATAGCCGAAAATTTTTGGCTTGCACACCCCTAGCCCTGAGTAGGCACCTGAACATGCACTACCCGAGCCTGTGGTCTCCGTCCTCAGTCAGCAAAACATCCAGAGGGGGGAGACAGAGGGCCACCAGCTCTTCTGAGTGGGAATCAGTGGGAGGTTCACTGGAATCCACCCAAAGCAAGAAGTCTTACCCTGAAGGTGCTGCTGGTGGGAGTGGAATGGTCAGGCAAGCCACCCTTGGGGAGGTTGTTCCATCGGGGTCGGGGATAGTGCCACTGAAAAGGGTGAGTTCCAAGGCTCAGAAGGTGGACATTCACGTTGTGGCAGAGATGATTGCCCTACACGGCTTCCCCATCTGTAGTGGAGGGTGTGGGCTTCCAAAGGCTGCTTCAGCAGTTCACTCCATGGTTCTCCATGCTGTCAAGGTTCACCATTGGGCATCTAGTCCTGCCTGCCCTCTACCAGTCTCTGCAAGACTTGGTGCTCAGGGAGCTGTCAGCCACCAAAGGCCATACAGCACACTTCACAGCAGACCTCTGGAGAGGCTGCCATCACGGCTACCTTCAATAGAACAACTACCCATGTGACAAAACTGTCTCCCTCTTTGTTTTGTTTTATTCTACACAATTATACAATTTAATAAAGAATTACACCCATTGTGACAGTCATGGAAAAAATATTATTACAGGCATCATATATGTTCAGAATCAATATAAAGTGTCCAGTGCTTTAAGTGCTTTGTTGATATTGCAGTAGATATTAAACTGCAAATTCTTCCTAGCACCATACAAACACTAGTCTTTTTGTCCAGGAACAAGCTCGCCGAATATTCCAACTGTAATCAGGTGTAGTCTTAAAGTTGTTCCAACAAACTGTGTAAATCACAGATTACAAGTAAACCCTTGTAGTATTCTTTTGGTGTACATTGGTAATACTGTGACATCAATACTCTAACGGATGGTCCAGATCCAAAATAAATCCGTTTCCAAAATTCTTTCTCAAAGAACACAGTCACTGGAAAAACATACAATAATACCTATTACACCACCATCTACCAACAAATTACATATATTTACAATTCTGTAATAAATTTTACAAATACTCAATTTTCCAATTACCACCATTTACAAGTCCTTATCTCCTAGCCATCTTATCTACAATAGCCCATCCACGCTCAGTTAGTACATTATCCTCCCTTAAAGGGATCTCCATTCCTATGGGTCACTAGCCTAAGAAACAGGTAAAGTCATTGGCTATATTTAAGCCATTAGGTATAAGACTGTTCAGTTTATGGATCCAGAAGGTCTCTTTTTGGCGCAGTTCTCTCATTGCTGTCATATGATCTCTTTTGTGAGTCCTAAATAGCACAGTGAAACACATGTCAGTTTCACTGTGCTTCTTTTCCTGGTAATGTGGTACCAGCGGGGCTTCCGATACATTATTCTTTATTCTGGATTGATGCTCACTGAGTCTAATTCTAACAGAACGTGTGGTGCTGCCCACATACAACAAACCACATGGACATTTTAATAAATACACAACAGCAATGAGAGAACTGCGCCAAAAAAGAGACCTTCTGGATCCATAAACTGAACAGTCTTATACCTAATGGCTTAAATATAGCCAATGACTTTACCTGTTTTCTTTACCTGACTTTACCTGTTCAGTTTATGGATCCAGAAGGTCTCTTTTTGGTGCAGTTCTCTCATTGCTGTTGTGTATTTATTAAAATGTTTCTACACAAAATAATACAACCCATTTCACCATTTTTGACAGCAATTGTGTTTGGGTGATTCTCTGATATGAAGTGAGTTGTGTTATTTTTGTGTAAGATACTGCTGCCATGCCCTTTGGTGTGCCCCCCTGCTGTGTAACCTAAAGCTGTTCAAGAAATAAAGTGTTTTTGACAGGAATTGTGTTTTTGTGATTCTCTGATGTTAAATGAGTTGTGTTATTTTTGTGAGGTGGAATGCTGGAATGCCCTTTGGTGTGCCCCCCCTGCTGTGTAACCTAAAGCTGTTCAAAAAATAAAGTGTTTTTGACAGGAATTGTGTTTTTGTGATTCTCTGATGTTAAGTGAGTTGCGTTAATTTTTCTGTGTAGGGGACTGCTGGGGTAATGTGTCATAATGCTTTGCCTACTTGTACTTTGAAAGGGAGAAAATATTTTTTTAAAAACTGTATTTTGTGTTGGTTGTTGGGGGTTTTCCGGGCTGTATTGCCGTGGTCTTGGCATTGTAGTTCCTGACGTTTCGCCAGCAGCTGTGGCTGGCATCTTCAGAGGTGTAGCACCAAAAGACAGAGATCTCTCAGTGAGAGATCTCTGTCTTTTGGCGCTACACCTCTGAAGATGCCAGCCACAGCTGCTGGTGAAACGTCAGGAACTACAATGCCAAGACCACGGCAATACAGCCCGGAAAACCCCCAACAACCATCGTTCTCCGGCCGTGAAAGCCTTCGACAATACATTGTATTTTGTGTTGTTTGTGTTTTATTCTTTGTTGTGCAGTTGGTTCCCATCATAGGGAACAATGGGGCTGGCTGGCCAGCCATCTCTGTAGGTGGTGGGGGAATTTGAGGGAGGGTGTCTGTGGTTCAGGTGCTCTTTCCCAGGACAAGCTGGCACTCAGAAGTGTGCCCACCATTGTGGCACCCCTGGGCTGTGCAGAATTGCCCTGGGAAAGAGAGTTTAGAAGTTCCCAGCATAGGGAACAAAGGGAGAGGGCTGGCCAGCCTGTTCCTGGGGTTATGGGGTGTGGGGCTACTGGGGGTGGATTTGGGTCTGTGAGGGGCTAATGTGGGAATTTGGGTCTGTGTGGCATCTGGGGGGGTATTGGGTATGTGTGGGGCTGTAGGGGGTGGAATTTGGGGGGCTGAGAGCACCTACTTTGGGAGGCCATGAAATGCCCCCCCAAGTGGGAGCTGGCTGAGCCTTGGTGGGGGGTGGGGAGGAAAGGTGGGAGAAGGGCTCCTGAGGGTTGGGGGGCATTTTGCATGCAAAATGCCACCCCTGGCAAGACAAGCCTCCCCCAGCTGTAGGTGTAGAGAAAAGGTCACCTACTTGGGGAGGCCATGAAAGCTCCCCCCCAAGTGGGAGCAGGCTGAGCCTTGGTGGTGGTGGGAGGAAAGGTGGGAGAAGGGCCCCTGAGGGTTGGGGAGCATTTTGCATGCAAAATGCCACCCCTGGCAAGACAAGCCTCCCCCAGCTGTAGGGTGTAGAGAAAAGGTCACCTACTTGGGGAGGCCATGAAAGCCCCCCCCCCCAAGTGGGAGCAGGCTGAGCCTTGGTGGGGGGTGGGAGGAAAGGTGGGAGAAGGGCCCCTGAGGGTTGGGGGGCATTTTGCATGCAAAATGCCACCCCTGGCAAAGGAAGCCTGCCTCTTCATTTTCCCCCCTTAGGAAATAATAGAGATCAGCAGCAGCAAGCACAAAATAGGAGAATAGCAGCAGCAACCTAAAGCTATGCCCTTTTATAGGCGAGGATAGGGGGACCTGGTTTGGGGGGCCATAACATGGCCTCCCAAAGTCCAATCGGTCTGAAACTTGGGGGGGGGGGTTAGAGGGAGTTAGAGGAAGCCCCCACCAATTTTGGATTGATTCAGTGGGAAAATGCTTCCCCCAGGCTTCAGAGAAGCCTAGGGAGGCTTTTTCCCATTGAAAAGCTTTCCCGAACCCCCGAATCAAGCCGAATCGATACCCGAATCGCTATACCCGAATCGGCTTATCGATTCGGGTATACCCGAATCAGGAAATCCGAACCACTGTGCCTTTGCATACCTCTAGTCCCTAAATATAGACGAGCAATTACACTTGTAAGATTACATGTGCAGTCTCTGAAGGCCTCATTCTGGGTATACTTTTTTCAAACAAATATTGTGGCTGTGTCTGGGTGTTATCAAAAGTGTAACCCATGTTTTATCTGACTAGTTTCTTCTTGCCCTCCATGCATCTGACGAAGAGAACTGTGATTCTCGAAAGCTTATGCTACAATAAAGTTGGTTAGTCTTAAAGGATGCTACTGGACTCTTTTTGATTTTGCTACTACAGACTAACACGGCTAACTCCTCTGTATCCAAGGCAAGACAGAAATGGGTCAAACCCCTAACATTACACTGGGCAGATTTTACACCAGATATTTTAGTCCCTAAATTACTAACAGACTCAAGAGTGGAAAATTTACTCATTTTAGCTGAAATTTTAGTTCAGGCCATGGGAATTCAGACAACTTATAAGAAATCACCCCTTTGGTAGTTCATTGCCTAACTTTCTCTGGCCTGAATTCTTACTTTTGTCCTCATATTTGTCAGGTTCAGTGTGTATATGAGCTGTACTGACTCCATTTTCTAATGCTTCTAGTGTTTAAGTGCTTTCTCCACAGGTGCACAAGTTCCCAAGCAGACTTCTCACCGAAAGAGATTGTTATGTCTATCATCGTTCCACCCAAGATTGGCCTTGGGAGAGTCCAGCTTCCCGAGTCTGAAAGATGTTGTTTTGAGAACTGTGGGGGGAGGCTGGTTCAGCTGGGAACTGTTACTTTGTATCTCAAGCTTTTCTCTTCATTGGTAACAATGCTCTTGTACCATCCTGAATCTCCTATTCAGGCCAGTGGACTATAATGAACTATTTCTGCAGTAAAGTTTCCTTATTCAAACAATGGACTCTTGTTTGCTTGTAAAGGAGAACCTGTAGGAAAGACATTATCTAGCCACAGTCTGACATTTTGTTACCAATCATGTCTAAGTCGGGCCCATCGGAATCCAAAGCAGTCCCGGACAGGGATCCTTTGTTTGATCCGTATGCTTCTCCCGGCGATCAACAGTTGCAACCTCAAGGCCCTGCATCGGCAGGGAACGGAGCTTCAACTACCACCCCTCCTCTCATCGATCTCGACAGTGGGGGCGAAAAGCCGAAGGCCACCACCATCCCACTGTTCTCGGTGCCCACATCCTTGGAGTGGGGACCCAGACCCCGGGAAACGAGAGAACGCAGGGCCAGCGGGATGCTCCATCCGTTACCCATGGATGGGCGCCGAAGCCTAGAGACAGTCCCTGAGCAGGACAGCAGCCAACCATGGCTATTTTGGAACAGGACGACCGAACAGATGGAATGGGAAACGTCCCGCCGCGGCGTCCTAAGCTGGGACTACTCGGAAGTCACCCCGTGGACGGGGCAACCAGAGATTTCCGAACAACGTTGGGTACAAATGCAAAGTCGTACCCTGGCTGTGGATTCCGGCATTTCCGCAGTTACTGGATTGGCCAAAGGAATTCTAGCAGCAAGGTCGCAAGACGATCAGGGAGACCCTCCACCATGGAGGCCGAGTACCCCGGTGGCGGCCACCGCAGGAGACTCAACGACACTGAGTGAAAGACCGACGGACCAACAGGGTCCAAGTAGAGTTCAATTACTTGAAGCTAGGTTAGCCGATATGGAAGAAAGCCTAGCTCATGCCACACATCTACTCTCAGTAATGGTAGCGGGGAACGGAGAGAGGCCATCACCCGAAGAAATGGCTCTGCAAATAGCTACCCTCCAAAGCGTTATTTCCAACCCGCGGGAGCCCGCCCCATTTCAGCCGACACCTACGGACGAACAAGGGACAGGAGGTGAAGGGGATTCCTGCTCCGATAACCTGTGCCCAGACGATCCTGAGGGGTCTACATCTGAATCGGAGGAAGAGGAAGATCCCTGCCCTGGAGATACTCCGACAGAAGTCCCTGAAGATCCCTGCCCTGGAGATACTCCGACAGAGGTCCCGGGCAAAGATGAGCCAATCCGCCCGACGGGATCAACTACTCCGGTAATACCCCCCCCCAACTTCTCCGGTAATTCTCCAACCGGATCAGCAAGAAGGACTTCCAGCTCCTCCAAGGGGGGAGACACCACACCAAACGCCTACAACAACCCCCTTGCAACAGCCTCCAGGGGGGGTCAACCTCTGCAGACCATACCCCGAGGACTACTTCCAGGTCCGAGATTGGCAACGCCGGGAGGGGCAAGCCCGCGCGGTCCAGCACCTATCAGGCCCTCACCGCAGCGGCCCCTTCCACTCCGACCTCAACAAATACCACCACAGCAGCCTATAAGGCTACCTCCAGCTCAACCGATGTTACCACCTCCCGATCAACCTGTAAGGCCTCCCCCACTTCGACCGCTCCGACCCGCACCCCAGCGACCACCTCCGGCCCAACCTGTTCGACCACCCCCAACCCAACCGGTATGACCACCACCAATTCAACTGGTCCCGCATCTGCCGCCGCAGCCGGGGGGGCCCGGGCAACCATTACCGCCACCACAACCCTGGCCCCAACTACGCCCACCCCCCCAGCAGCCTCCTATCACACCGCATACGCAACTATCTATTCCGCAGGGAGGTTTTACAGCGGTGTCATGATGCCCCCACCGCAGGATACTATGGGTACTTGAAAACGCTACTTTTAATACAACGGCAGTTCTGGTGGCTGGGCATGCGCCCCCAGGTTTATATGGATAGCGAGTATGAAAAGCCTTGGTTAGTCTAGGAGCATGAACATGTACAGAATTCACCCACTCATCGAACCCAGAGTCAAAGTCCTTCCATCTGATGAGGTAAAACAACTGATTGCGTTTGATTTTAGAGTCCAAAATTTGTTGTACCTCGTAGTGTATTTGGTCGTCTATCAAAGTTGGAATGGGTGGAGCTTTGACGTGCCATTTATCATCTGTTGGAGCCTTCTTCAATAGGCTGACATGGAAGGTGTCATGGACATGGCGCAGATTTTTGGGTAAATTTACAGCAACAGTCACTTTGTTGATTACTTTGCGCACCGTAAAAGGTCCGAGGAACTTTAATGCCAGTTTGTGGCTGACTTGTGCTAGTTTTAAATTTTTGGTGGATATATAAACATGATCTCCAGGTTGCAAATCCCATTCGGCCGCACGGTGGCGATCTGCGTACTTCTTGTAATCCTGTTTGGCTTTCTCGAGGTGTTTTTTAATGAGAGTCCATTGCTGGGCTGCCTCCCCCCACCATGAAGACACATCTGGCGAAGTCGGGGAAAGGGAAGGGGGAGCGTCCTTTGCAGTAAAGGCAGTCCTCACGAATTGGCGGCATTGGTTGGAAGGGGCACGCCACCCATTCGCAGTTTGGACAGACCATAAAAATTTAGAAGCCCTCCGAAGTCCCCGCCGATTAAATGCCAAACAATTACGGTGGGCCGAATTTTTCTTCAAATTCAATTTCACTTTGAACTACCTACCGGGCAAAACTAACTTTCTTGCAGACGCCCTATCGCGCATGCCCCAACATAAAAGCAAACGGGAGGAGACTATAGATACAGTCTTCTCACCTACGCAATTGGGAGGCGTGGTAACTACACGCAGCCGCACAATCCAGCCCCTTCCACACAACCAAGAATGGAAATCGAAACTTAAGGCTGAGGTGGAAAAGGAGGGGGGTAAAATACCCAAATCCAAACTGAATCAATCCCCGCAGGGGGATTGGTTATCAGGAAATCGCTTTTATGTGCCCGACAGTATGCGGAAGGAGGTTTTGCAGTGGTGTCATGATGCCCCCACTGCAGGACACTATGGTTACTTAAAAACGCTACACTTAATACAACGGCAGTTCTGGTGGCCGGGCATGCGCAAAGACATTTCCCAATACGTAGCCTCCTGCCCCATTTGCCTCAGCGCCAAAACCCATAAAGGGAAGCCTCCGGGTCTGTTGCAACCCCTGGAAACGCCCAGTAGACCCTGGGAAACGATATCCATGGACTTTATCACTGATTTACCAGTATCCAAGGGACACAACTGCATTTTAGTGGTAGTGGATCTGTTTTCCAAGCAAGCTCATTTTATCCCATGTACCACTATACCCACCGCTCGAAAACTGGCAGACCTCTTCCTAAAACACATTGTAAAATTACATTCTTTTCCGTCCAAGGTGATTTTGGATCGCGGCGGACAATTCGTTGCCAACTTCTGGTGGGAGCTTTTACAGATGTTGAATATTGAGCAAGGAAACAGTTCAAGCCACCACCCGCAAACCGACGGGCAGTCGGAAAAAACTAATCAAATCCTAGAGCAATTCCTTCGTTGCTACATCAATTTCCAACAAGATAACTGGGTAGACCTCCTCCCTCTGGCAGAGTTTTCATACAATAACAGTGTGCATGCATCTACAGGAGAAGCCCCTTTTAAGGTTGTGTATGGGGCCCACTTCAATCCTTTTCCATTAGACGCTCCCCCTTCCCTCACACCGACTTCGCCAGATGTGTCTTCATGGTGGGGGGAGGCAGCCCAGCAATGGACTCTCATTAAAAAACACCTCGAGAAAGCCAAACAGGATTACAAGAAGTACGCAGATCGCCACCGTGCGGCCGAATGGGATTTGCAACCAGGAGATCATGTTTATATATCCACCAAAAATTTAAAACTAGCACAAGTCAGCCGCAAATTGGCGTTAAAGTTCCTCGGACCTTTTACGGTGCGTAAAGTAATCAACAAAGTGACTGTTGCTGTAAATTTACCCCAAAATCTTTGCCATGTCCACGACACCTTCCATGTCAGCCTGCTGAAGAAGGCCCCAACAGATGATAAATGGCACGTCAAAGCTCCACCCATTCCAACTTTGATAGATGACCAAATACACTACGAGGTACAACTAATTTTGGACTCTAAAATCAAACGCAATCAGTTGTTTTACCTCATCAGATGGAAGGACTTTGACTCTGGGTTCGATGAGTGGGTGAATTCTGTACATGTTCATGCTCCTAGACTAACCAAGGCTTTTCATACTCGCTATCCATATAAACCTGGGGGGGATTTATTTTAAAGGGGGCAGAATGTCAGGTTCAGTTTGTATATGAGCTGTACTGACTCCATTTTCTAATGCTTCTAGTGTTTAAGTGCTTTCTCCACAGGTGCACAAGTTCCCAAGCAGACTTCTCACCGAAAGAGATTGTTATGTCTATCATCGTTCCACCCAAGATTGGCCTTGGGAGAGTCCAGCTTCCCGAGTCTGAAAGATGTTGTTTTGAGAACTGTGGGGGGAGGCTGGTTCAGCTGGGAACTGTTACTTTGTATCTCAAGCTTTTCTCTTCATTGGTAACAATGCTCTTGTACCATCCTGAATCTCCTATTCAGGCCAGTGGACTATAATGAACTATTTCTGCAGTAAAGTTTCCTTATTCAAACAATGGACTCTTGTTTGCTTGTAAAGGAGAACCTGTAGGAAGGACATTATCTAGCCACAGTCTGACAATATTCTCAGTTACTACTAAATACGTATAGGTCAGAAGAGTAGAGCAAGAAAGAAAGACAAAGAACGAAAGAGGAAGATGAGGCTTGGCACCCATTTCATGTGCAGAGGAGGATAAACCACACAATTGTGAACAATGACCAAGTTTGGAAGTGGAGTAGATTTGTCTTAAAAACGGCAATCAGGTGAATTGCTTGCTAGACAGCAACCCGCAGTCATCGTTGGGGGAAAGGGTTAATTCTGATACAGATCAGCCATTAATAAATCCTAGCTTAGTCTACTACTGGTGTCTTGTGCCTTCATTTTGGGTGCTGTTATATCCAGTACACCCCCACTGCTACGCTAATACTATGCAATACCAGATCTGTAAGGAATAAGGTTGCATGCATTGCTGGGATTTTGCAGGAAGTGGAAATAGATGCAGCCTGCATAACAGAGATGTCCAGGAAAATTATGTTATGTCTCGCTCCCAACAAACTCCCCCTGGCTATGCAGTCCTAAACCAACCTCACAATGGGAGCTGGGGAGGAGAGGTTGCTATTATTCTTTGTGACTCCTTCAACTTCCACAGAATTCCAGTACAAGCTATAGCTTTAGTTTGGGAACTAAAGACAGATTAGGCATTCGGCTTGTTTGTAGATGGGCCAGCTCCCCGGTAAGCATCCTTTCTGAGTTGGCAGATCTTCTTGTGGAAGTGGTGCTGGAAACACCTAGAGTGATCCTTCTGGGGGACTTCAACATCCATGCTGAGTGTTCCAAGTCAGAACCCATCCAGGGATTTACAGCTTCCCTGGCAGTCCTGGGTCTGTCACAAGAAGGCGCACCTTGGACTTAATATTTTGCATGAGGCCTTTGAGGAAAAGCCTTGCTTCAGCGTTGGAGAATTAGCCTGAACTGGGGTCAGACCATCATCTTCTGAAGCCAAAAATCAATATAGCCCCAACACCCTGCAAAAAAGAGAAACCAGTTTAAATGATTCACTCCCAAAAGCTCATGAACCCTTTTATATTCCAAAATGCCTTCGGAGATCGTGTGTGTATCTACACACAGGCATGGGCAGTCAGGCTTGTTTAGATTATTGTGTGCTTCTCACTAGTCACCTGTCCCTTTATTTTTCCTAATAAAGATTTTAATATTATTCTGTCTCCTGCCTGCTTGTTTTTTTTCAGAAACTCCCCTCTCCCACCCAAAAAGCTGCCAAAACCAGGAACACAGAATAGACAGGCAATGCATTTTTAATTTGCCCCTTTATGCCCCTTTATATGTGAGAGTGATACAAAATTGGGGCACTCCAGGTATTGAGGGATATACACATGTAGGCCATTTGTGTAATGCCAACAACTTTAAACAGGAGTTGACAAGCATGGGGGACAAAATGGAACCCCAGATGTCAAGGGCCAGGGAAGGAGTCCCCAGGTACCACACATTGAAATATACCTTTGAGGTTGAAACACAACCAGATCCCCCAGCTCCTCCCTGTACCCGCCAGGCCCAGCGGCCGCTGGCCTCAACCACCGTTCCTGTATCGCTGGGAACAGCGGCGCACCCCGCTTTGTCCTCCATGAACCCTGAACCACGATCCAGGTTGGCAATGAGATATGTTTGTTGCATTTTGGGAATTCAGGATCGTGGTCTTCACCGAACCACGATCCGCTGGTTCGTTATTTTTTTTTTAGTTTGTGCCCATGTCTAGTTGGAACACAACCACCACAGAACAGTCCAAATCCCAAAAGGTAGTCCAGAAGGATACCATGATTGTTGGCATCAAAAGTCACCAAGAGCTTCAACTTCTCAAAGACAAGTCACTAGTTCCGTAAGGCCTGTGTTGGTTTTATCTATGTAGGGACCTGCCTTAGCCATTGACATCAAACTTTTGCTTTCGGAAATATCCAATAACATCTAAGGGTCTGTGGAACCTCCCTGAAGAAATTCATTACTCTGCTGATTTTGTTCACATTCTCTTTTATTGTTTATTGAGGAGGATCCCACAAAACTGGTTGTATCAATAATTTAGGGAGAACGTTGATTCAAACCTTGTAATGGATTTATCCCCGATTGAAGGCATAGAGGGATGATTGAACCAGAGAAACACAACAAATTGATGCAATGAAGATTTTTAATGATCAAAGACAAAAGAGGAGTACAATTATAGAGAGAGAAGAAGGATAAAGAGACCCTATGCTGTCAATTCCAACACAGAACATCAAAATGCTCCCACTGGAGAGGATTAAGAAGTTACACTGACATTATATGAAAGATTAGAACAGCTTTACCGAAGTTGAAGAAACCGCTAATAACTACTGACTTCATGCAGAAGATCAGTAATCTATAAAGGGATAAGCGGGTCTAGAAGCTGGAAGATCCAACGTGCCTAGTGTTTAAAGCAGAAGTAGTGGGTCCTCCACAATTCTGAAATCATAACCATTTTGCTCAACATTGTTGACTTCTGTGCCTGGGTATTTTGGGATCCATGGACACCTCATCAGAGCTTAGCATGGCCCACAGCAGGGATCACTGCAGCAGGAGGTACTAGCTCTAGCACAATGGACATTACTGCACAACCATCCTCCTGGGACCACAATTTCATAACATGGGTGGCATACATCTACTCTTGTGCCCGGACCATTTTGCCCATGTCCACCACAACAGCCGCCAGTAGGCATGCAGCATTCAGAGGCACAGACACAGTGGCAAGTCGCTCGAACATTATTGTAGCTTCGGAGACTCGACCCTGGGATTGTCAGGCTGCTACCGCCAGTTGCAACGCTCACGACCGATGAAGGGCCATTATCAACCAGCACCCCACCGCTGCCGCTGCCGCTGCTGCCTCCATATCCACCTCCACAGCCTCCACAGCCAGAACCACAGGATGTTCCACAGCAGGCCATCGTTGAGAAGCGGAGGGAAGCTGTGAAACTGAACAGAATTGTAAAATACATATAATAGGCACATGTCAGAGGTACAAAGATTCATCCCAGTCACAGTTGATGATATGAGCTAAATACACAAATAGCCAAATGTGACGTAATTCATCGTATTGTGATTCTTTTTCTTTTCTGCTTAAGTAAAGAGGAAGTTGTACAGTAGCTCCATTGTGGAGCATAAGCTTTTCATACACAAACTCCTATAGTCAGTCCCTGGTCAATAAAACAGAGGTAGCCAGTACCGGGCAAGCTTTTTCTCAGCCTCTGACTCTACAAAATGGCTTCAACCAGAGCAGACAAGACTGAGCTGAACAGGCCAAGGAAACAATTTGGTACAGGACAGTTTCATATGATCGGTGATTACCCAAATGAATGTGTTGGGTCAAATAATGAATCTAACTTAAGTTACAGCATATATAGGAAGACTAGAGAAATTCATAAACCGAGTAGAGCTTGGTATGGTTTAATATTTTAGTACTCTTCATTAAGATTCTAGGCTTTACAAAGAAGGGCTCCACATCCTTACAAAGTGAAAAATCCTGAGGAAATCATAACAAAGCCAGAATGCATAATCAAAGTAGCGGAGAAAACAAGGAACATAATGGCTTTGATGAACTTACTTGAGTTCACAAGTAGTAGAGATGTTGTTGTACCTCAGCTGACGTTGTTGGAGAAGGCTTGAATTTGCCCTTTCTTTTATACAGTCCTGACTGGTCACATGGTGATGACTTTTTGATGACCAGACGTCTTAAATTCATCATACGCAGAGATTTTCCGTAACCCCAGGACCATAAAGAGGTATAATTGTTTTACTCATTGCTTGTGACCTATTCTCAGCCCTGAAAAATATGTTGATCATTCTTTTCTTTTTATAAATCTGTGGAGTACATCAATCCTGGTGTCATCAAAACTCCTCCTTTTCTGGATTTATAGATGATAAACATTTCAAGGGGTTTGCACTGAGAAAATTTCTGTTTCCGTTTCAGTTCCAGGAGAATATAAAAATATTTCCGTTCCATTACTGCTCATTCAGGCTAGGAGGTACTGGCTCACATATGATCTTTTTTTAAAAAAAAAATCAGCTTTGACTATTGTGAACACATTGGTTTCATGTGAGCCAAAGCATGCTGTTCTTTTCCTTGGGGGAGGGGAAACGAGGCTCTGGGGCAGCTGTTTCGTATGTAATGGCACTAAAATTGCACAAAACACTGTTCTCCCTCTAAAACATCAACCCATTGTGTTTGAGAACACCCAACATTGAGGTTTCTTGAGGAATTCTTCAGGAAGACGTGTGTGAAGGTGTGTGTTGGGCAGCTTCACACACATGTACTTGGGTGAGTGGCCACCAACTGCTTGGCCACCTTGTGCAGACTCTACGCACTAAGAACTGAAATGAAATACATGAACGTTTTGGCAGGGGAGAGGTCCCCAAATTTGTTCTGCCACTTCAGAAGTTATTTTAATGAGTTGAACCAACGATTTTGATGTACATTTTTGGCTCATTTTTTTTTTGCCCACCCCTAAACATTTATTTGTATTCGACCTAAGAGGTAGCCAGTGCAGTAACCACAACAGGCTCCTAATAGTAACTGAGCTCACCATTCTGTATCAACTGGAGTTTCTGAACTGATTTCAGGGGCAGACCCATGAGGACTGCATTATAGTAGTCTAGTTTCAAGATCGTTGTAGCATAGATTCTACTGGCCAGGTTGGCTTAGTCTAGGTAAGGAGCTGTTTTTTAGGATAATTTAAGATGACAGAAAGAGTTTTTGCGACTAAATTAACTTGATTGTCCAGCAATAGTGCACCAGATTCTGTGGACAAGATTGTGATCTGTGTGTGCAATTGTCAGGAAGTGAAAGCATCGAGCTATTGTGTTTAATCCTGCCCAACACTGAAAGAGCAATGTCAAAAAACAAAGCTCCTTATTATTTTAGACAGAAGTGTGTTTCTTGCCTGTTCCACATTGAATTGAAAAGTGAATAAAGAAGTGACCTAGTCCCAATGGAGTTGCTTATGTTACTCCCACTTTCCGATAGATTGGTGGGGATATTACATGATATAGTAGCCTATGTGTAGGGAAAAAAATTAGGATCCTGACCTGAGGCATTGAAGAGGAAAGAGAGAGACTCCAGCCACTCAGGCCTGAACGAGTCTAAGTTTAGTTTAGTTTGGTTTATTTGGTGTTTAACCCGCCCTCCTCACAAGTGGGCTCAGGACAGTGTACAACAGTCATAAAACACAATTACATAGCAGATTCTACAATAAAATTCAGCAATTAAAATTATATATATACAAAAACCTGATGTAGGCTGCTTCCACACACGTTGGATAATCCACTTTCAATACTCTTTAGTGAACATTTGAAACTGATTTTCCATGTGTGGAACAAAAAATCCACTTCAAAAGGATTGTGAAAGTGCATTGAAAGTGCGTTATTCAACGTGTGTGGAAATGGCCATAGTTGGCTACACATTTCTGCCCCCAGCATACAAAGAGGAGGTAGGCAGACGCACGAGCTGTACTCGAATACCGGAGACCGGTGGGAGGCTCAATGATGGTCCTGACGCTGGCCACAACTGTAAGTCTGGTGGAACATCTCCGTCTTGCAGCTGAAGTTACCTCTCAGCAGCAGCATTTCAAGCTGCACTTTGGATAGGCGTGGAAGCAACCCCTACACTGCAACCATTGTGCTATATTGTGGAGGTGGAAGAAAACTTTTTGGCAACTTGGTTGGTTGTGTAATATATACCCATTCCTTACAGGACCAAGGACTACTAAATTCTACCAGTTGGACTCAGTCATACATCTGTGTGCTTTACCTATGAAATCCATTGTCTGTTATTTATTGTTATTTATTGGTCATCACTGTATGCACATTTAGAGCACTTTTGCACTTTAATTAAAAAAAGGAAAAAGAAAATAGAAATTTTCTACAAGTGAAGTGTGGAACCTTGAGTTCTTTAACACAGGTAATTGTTTTGCTTTGGCATTATTAAAAAGTGTTATAAGCAAAATCATTATAAGCAAAAATATCAGCTAAAGACAGCAACAGCAGTCATTTTTATTCCAGAGAAGGAGGTTGGTTGAGGACACCAGGAATGGATGTATTATATTGTTTTATAAAAAGGAAAGATTTTTACAAGGTATAATATGATCAACATATTATATGAGTCCGAGAATAGTTCACAAGCAATGAGTAAACCAGTTACACCTTTTTATGGTGCTAGGGTTAATGCAAATCTCTATATGATGAATTTAATTGATCTGGTGCACCTGAAGGTCATCACCACGTGATCGGTTAGGACTGTATAAAAGCAAGGGCAAATCCAAGCCTTCTCCAACAACATCGACTGAGGTACAACGACACATTTATTACTCGGGAACTCAGGTAAGTCCATTAAATACATTCTATTCCGTATTAGAAGTGCAAACTTGGCAGTGTTTTTTGTTGTGATTCGTAATGGTTTTTCATGTTCCAGGGCTCCTGGATCATTAAAATTGATAGCACAGGTAGGAATACAACTGGAGATGTTTCCCCCATTATTACGATTGCATAGTGAGGAAATGGTGTGCTGGTTAGATTTTAGCCATTTCTATAAAACAGAGTCTGCCAAGAAAACCTTGTGATGCAACGTCCCCATGGGCCAGTAATGACTCAGTGCTCGCACAGATCAATTAAATTCATCATATATCCCACAACCTTTACCTTTACTTTTATAAAACAGAAAAACCCTGTGAAGAGCCCTGAACGAGTTATGATTTTTTCTTCTCTTCCTACAAATGCCACGTCTTAGGTTTGGTTCATTATTTGGCTGAACACATTCTCTTGGCTGACCACTGCACAAATGAAACTGTCTTGTAGCAGATCAATCCATTGCTCTGTTCACCTCAATATAGTCTGTTGTTTGTTCTGGCTGAAAGTGGCTTTCCAGAGTCACAAGGAGAGGAAGGTCTTTCCCAGTACTGGTTTCCTGAGTTTCTTAGAACATGAGATATGAGGTTTTGAAGACAGAGATATCTGCATGAGAAGCTTTTTCTGCACCATGGAGCTATGATGCACCTCCCTTCCCCATATAAAAGGAAAAGAAAGAAATAATTTCAATTCATGCTTGCAACAAGGTGACAAGGTGCATTATGTAGTGATCATTTATGTATTTAACTCAGTATAGTCAACTATGACAAAATTTGAACTTTTTCAGTTACATTACATTAATTTCATTCTTGTGTTCAGTTTCACAGATTCCCTCCACTTATCAAAGATGGCTTGCTGTGGAACATCCTGTGGTTCCGGCTGTGGAGGCGGATATGGAGGCGGCAGCGGCAGCGGCAGCGGCAGCGGTGGGGTGCTGGTTGATACTGGCTCTTCATCGGTCGTGAGCGTTGCAACTGGCGGTAGCAGCATTATAATCCCAGGGCCAAGTCTCCGAAGCTACAATAATGTTCGAGCGACTTGCCACTCTGTCTGTGCCTCTGAATGCTGCATGCCTACTGGCGGCTGTTGTGGTGGACATGGGCAAAATGGTATGGGCACAAGAGTAGATATATCCCACCCATGTTATGAAATTGTGGTCCCAGGTGGATGGTTGTGCAGTAATGTCCATTGTGCTAGAGCAAGTGTCTCTTGCTGCAGTGATCCCTGCTGTGGGCCATGCTAAGCTCTGATGAGGTGTCCATGGATCCCAAAATACCCAGGCACAGAAGTCAACATGGTTGAGCAAAATGGTTATGATTTCAGAATTGTGGAGGACCCACTACTTCTGCTTTAAACACTAGGCATGTTGGATCTTCCAGCTTCTAGACCCCCTTGTCCCTTTATAGATTAATGATCTTCTGCATGAAGCCAGTAGTTATTAGTGGTTTCTTCAACTTCTGTAAAGCTGTTCTAATCTTTCATATAATGGCAGTGTAATATCTTAAGCCTCTCCAGTGGGAGCATTTTGATGTTCTGTGTTGGAATTGACAGCATCGGGTCTCTTTATCCTCCTTCTCTCTCTGTAATTGTACTCCTCTTTTGTCTTTGATCATTAAAAATCCTCCTTGCATCAATTAGTTATGTTTCTCTGGTTCATTCATCCCTCCTGTCCTTTATGTGAGATAAATCCATTGCCAGCTTTGGATGAAAGCTGCCCTCCACATGTCACCAGAAATAATGATGCAGCCAATCTTAGGGGTTCCTTCTCAACAAAGATGGGGAGAGGTTTTGAGTGAGGGTAACGTTCCATCGGATTTCCTTTTGATGGTTTTACAGACCCTTTGAGTGCTAGTTAATTTTTTCAAAGCAGAAGTTTTACGATGTTGTGTGAGGCAGGTTCTTACACAGATAAAGCCAACAGATGATGTATGAGACTGGCCACTTATCTTAGGAGGTTTCCTTTCATTCTTATCTTACTGTATAATTGAGTACGCATATTTCAGACAACTCACTTTATGCTCTGCTGCACCACCAGAGGGCGCTGCCAAGGAGGAAAGCCTAGGCAAGGCACCATGTCCCTCCTGAAAACATGCCATGGTGGGAAGCCCAGGCCAGGAGCAGGATGGGACCAGGTGGCAATGTCCATCTCCCGCCTTCACCTAGGTGGTATTAAGAGTGAGGCAGGTGGCAATGCTCACCACCCAATTTAACACAGCTGATATTTGGAGTGGAGCAGGAGGAAATGCCCACCCCCTGCCTTCACCCAGCTGGTATTAGGAGCTGAGCAGGTGGCAATGCCCACCCCACCTTAACACTGCTGCTGTTAGGAGTGGAGAAGGTGGAAATGCCCACCCCTCTTCCTTAACACAGCTGGTATTAGAAGCAGAGCAGATGGCAATGCCCACCCCACCTTAACACTGCTGCTGTTAGGAGTGGAGAAGGTGACAATGCCCACCCCCCTTCCTTAACACAGCTGGTATTAGGAGCAGAGCAGATGGCAATGCTCACCCTCCTTTGTACCAGTTGTGATCAGGTGGAGCAGTTGGCAATGCCTGCCTCTTGCCTTAACCCAGCTGGTATTAGGAGCGAAGCAGGTGGCAATGCCCTGCCCCTGCCTTAACCCAGCTAGTAATAGAAGCAGAACAGTTGGCAATGCCCACCCCCTGTCTTAAGCCTGTCTTAAGTTGGCAAGCAGTGTGGCAGCCCTTACAACATCCTGTTTTGCTATTGCTTCTTCATAAACCAATCCCTTTATATTATCTGCTAGTTTGATCCAATCCAGTTCATAACAGGCATTGGTAATCTCGTCTCACAGTCTCCACACTTCTCCCCGTTGCTGATTCCTTCCGACGTGCATCTGCCTATTCAAGAACAACACAAGGACATGGTCTTTTGGGTGGCGCACCATGTTGATATCTAAGTGTCAAAAGCCAGTGTGCAGAGGCTTTAGATCAGAACGATCAGTATGACAGGTAGACACATCAGGTGACAGAGAGTCAGATGGTTAACTTAAGAATCAGGAGACCATGAAGTGAATGACTCAGCTAAACTCATGCATGTATCTGATTGGGTGTCTACATGTATATATAGCTACTATGTACAGTATGGTAGGGGCTTCTTGCAAGTCCAGGTGTAGGCGAAGCGCTTTGTCTCTCTGGACTGTAAACTTGTATATATTGCTCTTAATCCACCTATAAATAAATTGTATTATACACTTTTACTAAAACAAACAAGGTGTGGACTCTTTGAGGATCCTCCTTAAGCTGGTGCAGTCACGCTCAATACACACTATTCAACACACCAAGCAAAGAGGATGCCGATTGGGTCCCAGCTTGGACTCAGTCAGTGGACTTCGGTCGAATGGCAGGGCAGAAGAGGCCTGCAATGGTCTGGGTTGCTGCCGCTGTTGTTTGAGGGGAGGAGTGCCCCTCCCGCCTCACATACTTGTTGTGCACCTGGGTGGTAATGACCTGGGTATGTTAAAGGGCATAGCCCTTTCGTGGCAGGCACGGGGAGATCTGCTTGAGATTCGCAGACGATGGCCCGGTATCCTGATATTTTGGTTGGCAATGCTTCCGCGCTGTATGTGGTGGGATGCTTTGGACCATCATGGTATAAACAGGGCTAGGCAGAAGGCCAACAGAGCCCTATTCAAGACAATGACAGGGGGATTGCAGATTTATTTGCCTCATCCGCAAATTCTGGCTGAGTTTGCAGACCTCTACCGAGGGGATGGTGTGCACCTCTCTTCCAGAGGTAATAGTATTTTCCTGAATGACCTGCGGCAAGGGCTTAGGTTGGCCTTAAGACATTTGTGGGGCGCCGAGGCCTAAATAGAGGCTTGCCCTCTGCAGTGGCAGGATTTTAGTTAGGGGAAATTTGAGCGGGCCAGTGAGCACCCTTGGCACCTCCCCATTGGTGGGGAATTGGGGTCTGTCAGGAGCGGCTGGCTGCTGTAGGCCCAGTTGCAAGGACAGACGCCCTGGGTGGGGAATCCCTGGAAAAGCCAGTCTCCCCCTGCTGCTGTATGGCTGGGTGGGGGAGCTTTACAGGGGTGAACCACTTCACCTGGCCAGGCCAGGTCCCAGCCATTCCATGGATGGCTCGCAGCTGGGGCAGCAGGTGACTCATCCAGACAGGTCGAGGCGGGGTCCATGTAGTGACTCCAGGGCCCGACCTGTACCGCTAGTTAGGCCCTTGCCGTAGTTGATGTTTATTTGTAGATATGTTAATAAAGCAGCCCATTTTTATAACCCAAATACTGTGTCTGCCCTTCATTCCGACTGGGGGGGGCAATCCTGCCATCCCGGCAGTGGCAAAGCCACTTAGACGGGTGGCAGTTTTTTGCCTCCTCGGAAGGAGGAAGGCAGAGAGCATGCCCTGCATACAGGGCTCAGCTCTGGGGGTGGAGTTTAGTGCCTTAGCCGGCGTCTCCGCCCCCGTGGCTTCTGTTGCACCTTGTGCTCGGCCCACCCTCCTCATCCTCTTGCAGTGTGGGACTAGCCGGTTGCCTTGTTAAGGGGCTAGGTAGGAATTTTTCTCTCCTTATCCCTGATTGGCCTTTGGGAAAGGAGTTTTTTTGCCTACCTCATGCTGTGAGTAGTGAAAGGTAATTGGTTTGGTGGGTCCGAGTTTATTCCCCTGGGGGCAGGATTTCAGTTAGGGCAAATTTGAGCGGGCCGGTGAGTAATCTTGGCACCTCCCCATTGGTGGGGAATTGGGGTCTATCAGGAGCGGCTGGCTGCTGTACGGTCCAGTTGCGAGGACAGACGCCCTGGGTGGGGAACCCCTGGACAAGCCAGCCTCCCCCCGCTGCTGTACGGCCGGGTGTGGGAGCTTTACAGGGGTGAACCACTTTGCCTGGCCAGGCTGCATCCCAGCCATTCCATGGATGGCTCACACCTGGGGCAGCAGGTGATTCGCCCAGACAGGTCGGGGTGGGGTCCAGGTAGTGACCCCAGGGCCTGACCTGTACCGCTAGTTAGGCCCTTGCCGTAGTTGATGATTATTTGTAGATATGTTAATAAAGCGGCCCTTTTTTATAACCCAAATACTGTGTCTGCCGACTGGGGGGGGGGGGGGCAATATGGTTTTTATACGGTGTTTTATTAGAAAGCTGTGTTAATTCATTGTGATTTTATCTTGTATATTTTAGCTTCTGTTGTAACCCGCCCTGAGCCCGCTTGTGGGGAGGGCAGGATATATATATATATAAAATAATACGTTTCTGAAACAGTGCTTTTCATTAACTGTTTGTATATCTCTTTAGCAAACAAATATTGCATTGAACTGGAAACGCAAGAGGTAGTCTAGCTGAGCTTAATTAAATAATTGGTTGAGTTGAGTTCCACTCCTCAAGCCCACCAAGTTTTAGGATTCTTCTCATCCATTTCTCTTTCAAAAGGATTCAGTTCCAACAAATTGAACAACACAGTCACCAACTCCCAATCTGTAGCATGAAAGATACATCCCTGCTGGTATTTCTGCATATAAGGTCACATTTGATTAATAATTACAGATCTAAAAATGAAATCCTGCCCTCAAGTCATAGTTGACTTACGGTGACAACCCCCCCCCCCCCCGGGTGGGGTTTCCATGGCAAGAGG
Source organism: Eublepharis macularius (assembly GCF_028583425.1). NCBI lineage: Eukaryota > Metazoa > Chordata > Lepidosauria > Squamata > Eublepharidae > Eublepharis > Eublepharis macularius. Next base: position 245,823,947 of record NC_072790.1, read on the forward strand.
CTAGTAGAGGTGGTTTGCCATTGCCTGCCTCTGCAACAGATCTACATCAGAATTAAACACGTTCCTGAACTATGGCTGCTGGTTGCTGTCTAGCAAGCAGCTGGCCTGATTTCCAGCTTATGGACAAAGCCACCCTGGCTCCAAACTAGGCCATTGTTACCAGTGGGGTTGTTTATCCTCTCCTACACATGAAACAAGTGCCGAAGCTCATCTTTCTCTTCCCTCATGCCCCTCACACTACTAAAGGCTTGGCTGATGTTGTTCCAGACCAAGGGAGTCTCTTCTCCAACCCTCCCAACTTCTGCAGACTACAATGGGTCGGTTCATTAATAGCCCATCATTCTTAGATGCCTCAGGGTGCTCGCCAATCCACCTGCAAATGCTCCAAAAATGTTCAAAACTTCTGCCCTCCTAGTTATGGCCTGATGTGTCTGAGACGAAGCCCAATCGCATCATTGCCATCAACGTGAGAACAACAGAAAGCAGTTGCTATTCTGTGCCATTAGAACAGAGCCCCCAAATTCCTTCTGAGAGCCAAGCTACAAGTGACGAATTACACTTGCCCGACAAGTGAACAGACTCACGTGTATTCCTCCCTGTTCCCTTGCCATTCACTTGCTCTCCACTTGATCAAGTGGAGCGCAAGTGAATGGCAAGGGAACAGGGAGGAATACACGTGAATCTGTTCACTTGCCAGGCAAGTGTAATTCATCACTTGTAGCTTGGCTCTCAGTCCTCATAACAGGTGACCAATGAATCCCACATTATCGATTAGGGAAGGCTGGTGAGTAACAATCAGAAAGCCTTCTAAGGGGACACAGGGCTGGCTTAAATGTCCATGCTCGATCCTTCCTTCCCATCACCAAGCCTGCAACTGTCCACAACAGACCCAAAATTGCACCATGGCCTTATGGGGCTTTCTTATGTAGTGGGTACAACAGTTCAAGTGATTTCCAATAACTCTTTTATTAGCAGCAACATCACCACTCAAAGCACAAACATCCAAACTGCAGTTATAGAACACTCAACTCAACTCCCTCCAAAACATGCCCACAATTAAACTCAACCAATCGCAAACACCCATTATCTTGAAACCCTATTTGCTAGTTCATCAGCCTGTAGGGTAATCCTGATTGGCCAGCTCAACAACACAGCCAATTGGAATGCAGCTGTATGGAACTTTGCTATGAAAGCCTTTTTGCTTGAAGCTCCCAGTACACTACAGGCTGTGAACTAACATATCCAAAAAAGAAACTGGGTGGGAGTGATTGGGAAAAATGAGCACAGTTCTGTTCTGCTACCTGGACAGCTTGGATGGGAAGAGTGTGTTTTGGGGCAAATTCCTATCAGAGACCAATTGAGAAACGATGGAGAATGGAAAGTTGTGGCAAAGTGCCTACTTCAGTCCTGGCTTTTTGTTCTGGATAACCCTGGTCAGGCCTGGTTCAGATGTAGGCATGAACTTAAGAAGCCTTAAGCATCTAGTTAGCTTTTCTATATCAGATCATTTAATTCCTGGCAAGAGGTACACCTCAAGCTTGTTTTGGGATCATTATGGGTATAGAACACAAGTGACACTGTTGAAGGATCTGTCTCTCCATTTTATCATTTTATTGCTGTTGGTTAGGGATGCCGGGCCCTGGTGGGGAATACAAAACAAGAGAGCCACTCTCAAAAAGGACACACCAAGAAGCAAAAAGCAGAGAATAACAATGAAAGAAGTATAAATATATTAAAGATGTATTTCAATAAATAATAAAGTCCTTGTGCTGCATAACCATGAAAAAGAGTAAATATAGTGAGAATATTAATCCAAAAAGCACATAGTAAACTGGAAGCCAAACTACAAGTGATGTCTGAAACGAGTTGGACACTTGTCAGCTCCCCTAAAGTTTTGATGGGAAATGTAGGCGTCCTGGTCTTGCAGCTTGGTTCTCTATTAAATTTAAGTTTCCAGAGAGGCAGTCTATAGGAGGGAGAACATGTGGTGGGGAGGGGAGTGCGGGCGTCGGGCTCTCACCGGGCACCCCCCTTCCCCTCCACTAGGTGTGGGTGGGTGTTTCTGTAAACTTCAATTAAATGGAGAGCCAAGCTGCAAGACCAGGGCGCCTACATTTCCCATCAGAACTTGAGGGAATCTAACAAGTGTCCAACTAGTGTCAGGCGTCACTTGTAGCTTGGCTCTGGGTCAGCGGCTGTCATACAAATTCTCTAGTAACTAAATATCTAAACGTCGTTGTTTTGTCGTCTTCTTCTGATTCTATTTAGCACCTGCATGCTATTGCCCTCTGCTTTTTGCTTCTTGGTAGGCCCCTGGCAGGGGCAGTGATTCCCCACCTCCACCTTTTATCACCTGGCCCCATTCACCTGGCCAGCAGGGCAAAAGAAGTGGGGAAACATGCTGGGAACCACTGGAACTCATGGTGAAATGGTGTGAGAATTCTGGAGGCCCTGATGAGGTACTTCTAGTTGAAAACTGGAAGTGACGGGATTTCAGGGTGGTCCAATCGACCCCAAACGTTGTGAAAGTGCTATGTTTGGGCCTGATTTTGCCCCCTCTGAGATGTTGCTTCTGGTTTTTAACCAGAAGTGATGTCATCAGGGCCTCCAGAGTGCATGCATGCACTTCATGCACACACACAAGGAACCCAGATTGGGCCCCCATACCTGTAACATGACCCCCTGTCCCCTGCTTTGGGGGTAAGGCAGAGTGGCAACCCCTCTAGAGGCAGAGTGACTACACAAGAATATACACACCAACTGATTAAGAAAGCTTTATTTAGGAACTAATATACATGATAGTAAAGAGAAGGAATGGAGACAGAGAGCTCTCCATCTAGGTGGCTAAGAGCCTTGCTACAAGTGACATTTTACACGTGAAGGATAAAGGATCTTCGCAAGTCTTTCTGGGAACTGAAGTTCCTCTCCCCCACCCCTTTTCCTTCTGTTCCTTCCCCTCGCTGCCTGAAGAGACAGAGAGAGCCTACGGCAACATCAGCTTTTGCAAATCGTCTTGCTGGGGGCGGGGGGGAATGCTCCGGAGAAAGCTGAGAAAGTTGCAGCTGCCTGCCCCAAAGATCATTGAGAGCAGGCTTGTGAATGGAGGAACAATTTGCAAAAGTTGCTGTTGCCGCAGGCTTTCTCTGTCTCTTCAGGCAGCGAGGGGAAGGAACAAAAGGAAAAGGGGTGGGGGAGAGGAACTTCAGTTCCCAGAAAGACTTGCGAAAATGATCCTTTATCCTTCACGTGTAAAATGTCACTTGTAGCAAGGCTCTAAGAAACATTCTGCTTTAGAGTTTCTGAGAAGCAGGATATTGCACTGAGAGTAGCTCTCATGATTATGAGCTCATAGGCATCAAGGAAAACCTGAGGCCTAGAGTAAATTTCCAGTAGGCCTGACTGCCAATTCTCTTGCAGGCCTACGTGTCCAAGATTAAGGGAAATGGGTGGAGAAAAGAAAGCCAATCAAAATCAAGGAGGCTGGGCCATGGGAGAAATAAAGGCCTCCAGAAGGGAGAAGGTATCCTTCTCCTAGGAGCTCAGTGGCAGAGAAGCAGCTGCAAGCAGGAGAGGATGCTTCACCCAGGGAGGGTGGGTTGGACCCTGGAAGGGCCAGGTATTGCAGGGAACCATCAGTTAGCCATGTTAGGAGGCTTTATTGTATTCTGCTGGCTCCTTTATGTACATGTATCCTGTGTTAAACTATTTCCCACAAAAGTTTCTCTTCCCACCTGTTTAATGATCGACCCTATTTAATAAAACGGTTTGTTTTATCCTGCCAGGTTCTCACATCTCTAGCTCAACCAGTCATCTGGCAACAACCTCCCCAACAGAGCGGAACTGTTTGGATGAGTATGTGTTTGGGCATCTGGGCCTTTCCTACTTGAACTCCTAGACAAGAGTGGTGGCAGCCAGTAAGGCCCTTGCCTGTTCCCAAGTGGAAGGGAGCAGGAGGGAGAGGGGTGGGGGAAGGGCTAAAGGACCCCTGGGGGGATATCTATGTTAGACAAGTGAAAGAACACTCAGTCAGGGAAAGAGAGGCCAGCTGTGTGCTGCCTGAGGAGTTTTAAGCATTTCTGTGAGAGGAATATAGTCTAGAGAAAGCAGGCAAGCTATGTGCAGCCTGAGTAACTTTAAGCATGGCTGTGAGAAATATTGAGTCAGAGAAAGAGGCTGTGTGAAGCCTTAGAAGAGATCTGTGTGAATGAGTTTAAATGAAGTAATCTTAAGAACCGAGAACTACTTTTATGAAACCGATACGCTTCTTGAAAAAATAAAAGTTTATTTTGTTTTTATTATATCCCAGAGTAGCTGTCATTGCTTTATCCCATTCCTATCCTCAGGGCCACATAGAACCATGAAGGAGCCTGACACTTAGGAACGTTACCAAAAGGAAAACTTAAATAAAATATATTGGAATATAATATTTTCCTGGTGGCAGCAAACTACCCAGAGGGTGTTAAGGGAAAGATTAAAGAAAAATCTACTCAAAGAAAGTTAAGGTCATAACATACACCATGTCAAAAAGCATCAGGATTGATTAGTGCTGGTGCTTTCGTCACTGATGCTGTCATCAGTGACATTACAACACCTTTCCTTTTTTTTTTTTTTTGGCACACTCGATGAATTAATGTATCGCTGGAATGCTGGATCAACCTATATCCTGGGATTCTTCTCAACCAATCACTTGAGAGGAAATTAAAAATGAGGAAAATGGAGTGGAAATAGGGGAGGGGGGAGAGATGGAAAGGAGGAGAAACGAGTGGCTAGATAGACAACAGTGGCCAATCACAAAGAAATGGGCTGGAAGAAGGTGGGAGGAGGGCAGAAAAGGCTGGAATGCTAAAAGATGGGATAAAGATTGCTCATGGGAAAACAGCAGACTAGAAAACAGATTTTTTAAAAAGTCAAGTATAAGTGCTCCCAGGAAGGCCACAGAAAAGCCTCATGCTAGCCATAGTGACTACTCATGGCAGCAAATCTGGTGTTGATGGTCACAAACAACAACAACAACAACAAAAATGAACTGGTGAAATTGGCCTGTGCAGAAGAGCCTTGCCACCAAACTCTCCTCTAGAAATACAGGTAACGAATTTGGAGATTAGAGGTGGAAACCTCTAAGCATTTGCAATGAAAAGAAAATGAGTAGCAACTGTTGCTTAACAAAGTCCAGCACATCCTGAAATAGTGGATGAATCAAAGTTTTGGAAAGGCGTAGAGCAAGAATTGCTCTCGCTCTATTAGCCACGATAGTTAAATAGAATCTCCATGGACTGTAGTGTTATACTTTTGAGTACCAGATGCTAGGAGCCAATTCCTAGGAAGGACCCATGCTTTTGTACCCTGCTTGTGGACTTCCAAGGAGCATTTCAATGCCCAATATTAGAAAAATATATGTTGGACTTTATCTGTGGTCCCATCCTGCAGGGTCTCATGAGGCTCAAACTCCAGAGCTGGAAGAGAAGGTTACGGGCTTTCCTCCCAAAGACAGGCTTCACCTCCCTTCTACAACCTATGATGAATCCCTAGGAGTGCACTGTGTTCATCCCCCAAGTTCAGCGCCTACCCAGCTACAAGTGGTTCAGGATACAATGGTCACAAACTCTGCTCATAGTCTCCTGGATCTAAATCGTTGACACTCTGTGGTGTTGCAGTTGTGAGTCCCAAAATGCAGAAGGTCTTTAGAAATTACAAAAAGAACCACTGTTGAGAACCACTGGCCTCAAGTGAAATATTGGGGGCTATATGGAAATGCCTACTCTGGGGTAACATTTGAGGAGAACCCACAAAAGAAAAAACAATAATATGATAGGATTGATATGAACCCCAGAGGACTCTCCATTCCAGTAACAGATGTTTATCTGTTAAAGATCCCTGGCCCCAGGGAGGTCTGCCTGGCATCGACCAGGGCCAGGGCCTTCTTGGTCCTGGCCCCAGCCTGGTGGAACGCTCTGTCCAATGATTTGTTATCTTTCCACCAGGCCTGTAAGATGGAGTTCTTCTGCCAGGCATATGGTCGTTGCTAGGCGATGGTCCCTGGCCAGGTGAGCATAACGCATGCCCTCCCTACTAGTGACACACTCTATCTCTCACATATTCCCTGCCACAATGCTCTGGAGATGGCTAAAGGGTGGTCAGTTGGATCATTGTACTGCTGTTTATATATTTATGCATTTTAGTTTGTCAGGCCCCCTGATGGCCCCTGGCGGCGGCAGTGGGTCCAGGAGAGGCGTTTGGTGTGGGTCCATCCTGGGGCATGCCTGTGAGGCCTGTGAGGGCCGCCTGGTTGGCCTGGACTGTGGCGAGGGGGGGAGGGACCCCGGGTCCGGGAGGGCTCCCCCTAGCGGCCTCAGAATGGGTGGGCAGGTGCCCGAACTGGTTTGGCTCTCCCGCACTCACCTCCACCCCTCAAGCTGCCCCTTCAGCATCAGGGGCAGACTTGACTTCCCCTCCTCGGCCTGGATTGGAGCCCTCCTTAAATAGCTGCCTCCCTTAGGGCAAACTCCTCCCCCTCTCCCAGGAGCCCGCCCCAAAGGACATCCCTACCACCTGGGCCAGGGGTGGCCACACCTGTTCACCTCACTTGTCTCCAGGCAATTGGCTGCTCCCCCTGGACTCCTCCCACCTCCCCCTTCTACAGCCCTCCCCCCTTGATGGGCGGGCCTGCCTCTCCGCCACCGGGCTGGGCAGCTCTGGGCACTGTGGGGGCCTGGCTGCCCCGCCCCTGCCTCCTTGGCTGGCTCAGTGTTGTGTATTGCCCACCTGGCCACTGGGCGCCTGTGCTGGTGTCTGGCAGTGCCGTGGTGCTTCCGGTGGCATTTGGCTGCCTCCTCGCCGGCGCCCACCATCCTGCCACAGGCCGCGTTGTCACCGGGGCCGGGCATTGAGGGGCCTCGGCCTGGCCATGCTGCCACCCTCCTCTGCCTGGCCGGCCCACCGGGAGGCCTCTGCCATGGCAGTAACAAGCCTCCGCCGAGCCGCTGAGGCCACGGCTGTGCGGCCACGCTTCGTGGCCATCCCCACTGGCCCGTCCTTGCCCGGAGCCTCAATAGGGTAAGTGTGCTTTGGCCGGGGCTCTGGCTCATCAAGGGGAGGGGGCTGGCCAGTCCGGGGGTTGGCGAGGTCGCCCCCCTGACATAGTTATGGTATTTTAGATGTTTTATTGTTTTAAACTGTATAAACCATTTAATGTAATTTTAGATGGTATGTCAGTTGTAATCCGCCCTGAGCCTGCTGATGTGGGGAGGGCGGAATATAATTTGAATATAAATAAATAAAAATAAATAAATTTCTCAATATTTTTCTTCACACTGATAATAACACCTTAAAAGTCCCCTATGACAAGAGCTGTTTGCAATAGATGAGATATGGTGTCTCATGGAACAGATTACAATATGGAAGAGCAGAGGCAGCTGCCCTCAGCAGGGCCTTGCTCGTACATGATGCAATGCTATTGAGTCAAAGGTTGTAACTCAGGACAAACATGATCTGAGTCTATAACAAAAGTCTACAAATGAAGTCCATGAAGGTGGGTTCTCATATTGCCTCAGTAGGCAAGGAAGGACAGAAGTCACCAAATCCATTGTTCTAACTAAAAGGAATAAAGCAGTTCATTTGACATGAAGATAAAATAAGAGTATAAAGGACTAGAAGGAAGGATAAAGAGGGATTCTAGGCGTACAATACAAACCCTGTAACTGAAAAGGAAATGGTGGCTATATGGAAACATTCTAGGTTGTTTATATTAGCTTGATTTGTAGGTTTCCTTTTGCCTTTTTTGGTACACAGCCTCCCTTTTGAATCCAAGCGGTTTTAGATACCTATTTTCACGCCAATATCTGGGTCCAATAGCACCTTAAAGACCAGTTTGATTTCCAAGGTATGAGCTTTCAAGAGTTAGCGTGCAGTTTCATCTAACTATATAATTGAGTAAGTATATTTCACACAACTCACTTTATACCCTGGTGCACCACCAGAGGGCGCTGCCACAGAGGGAAGCCTAGGCAAGGAACCATGTCCCTCCAAAAAATGTGCCATGGTGGGAAGCCCAAACTGAGAACAAGATAGGAGCAGGTGGCAATATCCAACCCCCAACCGAATACCAGTTGGTATTTGGAGTGGAGCAGGCAGCAATGCCCTAACCCTAACCCTCTCCCCACCTTAAACCAGCTGTTATTAGAAGCAGAGCACATGGCAGTGCCTAACCCCCACCTTAACACAACTGGTATCAGCAGGGGCACAGGTGGCCACCTTTGGACCGGTTGGAATCAGGAGTGGAGCAGGTGGCAATGCCCACCCCCGGCCTTAACCCAGCTTGTAATGACTTGTAAAAGATATCAAGTATATATATATTGTTTGTACATGTACATGCAGTTCTTTCATCTTACCTCCTGGAGGGAGTCAAGACTTATCCTTTAAGTGCCAAACTAGTATGTCAAACTGAAAATGAACAAGTGCAGATCAACATTCAAGCCCTGCAGGTGTTTTTTATATGACTAAATGGAATATGCGGAGTGTACTAAATTAATCCCCAGAGAGAATTCTCTTAAACATCTGTAGGACTACTCTCTCTGTCAAAAAGAACGAACGAACGAACGAACGAACGAACGAACGAACGAACGAACGAACGAACGAACGAACGAACGAACGAAAGAAAGAAAGAAAGAAAGAAAGAAAGAAAGAAAGAAAGAAAGAAAGAAAGAAAGAAAGAAAGAAAACTGAGACTGCTTATATCTGAATTCCCGATTTTAACAAAATGATAGACTCCTGACTATTCTCTGTATACTTTTTGTTCTAAGGAAGTATCAGAAATATTTGTTTTTGGTCCTGTTACTCCCATCTCTTGTGATTTTTCTGTAGAGGAGGAGAGTGTTACTTTCACAGTGACTAGCCACCACACTGAATAAGCAAGTATTTTTTTCAGTATTCCAGGTTGGGAGGTGTGGCTCCTGTGATTGCTTTTTGTCTTGAACTGGCTAGATCCATCTCACAAAATTTTGAACCCTAGAGTTAATGTTCCTTCATCTTTGATGGCTTACATGATTGAACTCTGACAGTGTATGCTATAGAGCTTACTGGGAGACCTACGAGGCGACAATAATAGTGGCTAGGAAATCTTATTTCTCTACAACCCTTGCAACAATTCAAATATTTCAGAATTTTTTGACTCTTAAGACCAAGCCTTTAAATTTTTAGGAACAGGTCATTAGTTGTGGTGCTTTTGCGAAGTCTTTTGGCAGATAAAATCTCTCCGATTTGTTCTGATTTCAGTGTTGGCAGTAATATAGTTCAAAAAGATGACATATCTAGTGAACTCCAATGAAGGGATCAGAAAATACTCAGACCAATCTGTGGGATATTTGCAACTAGTGACTACAACGTGATCCAAACCCACAGGAATTTGGATCTGTTTAGGCCACAACTTGTGCTCTGGACTTTGTCTATCCTAGTACGTGAAATCATGTAAGAATAATAACATTCGATTTATATACCACCCTTCAGGACATCTTAATACCCACTCAGAGCAGTTTACAAAGTACATCATTATTATCCCCACAACAATACTCACCCTGTGAGGTGAGTGGGGCTGAGAGAGCTCCAGAGAGCTGCGACTAGCCCAAGGTCCCCCAGCTGGCTTCAAGTGGAGGAGTGGGGAATTAAACCCGGCTCTCCAGATTAGAGTCCCACACCGAACTGGCTCTGTGCAATGTGATTCAGCAATGAATCACATTGCTGAGGCCCTGCTGTCCATTATAAATCAATCACTGACTCAGGGCACCTTTTGTTGGACACTTGAACAGTATTTACTAGCAAATCAGCATGAGCTTGCATTTTCTCTTTGAAGCTGTAATGATTTCGTAGAGACTTTCTCCCTCCCAAACAGATCATTCAAGGAAGTAACAGAGCACTCCCAGCCAATCCCAAGCTTCAAAGACTGCCATTCTCTTTCCCCCTCCTCTCCCTTTCCCCTTTCCTTGTAAGCTAGAGGGAGACTTTTTTCTTAGAAAGTTGAAAAACCTTGACTTGCTCAGGAGCCTGTAGAATTTTAATAATTTGTCCAATTTGCTTGAAATTTGGGATGGATGGACAGAAGAAGCTCTGATCCAATTTTGGTGACATTTGGTTGAAAAATGATGACTCCAGCTGTCTAGAAGTCTTCCATAGGAAATAATGAAATAGCTTGATGATAGCAGTTCTAGATTTCATTTTCCAAATTGTCTGGTGATGTGGTAGAGGTCTTGTCATTGTCTGTGGTTAAATGGTTAAGATTTAAAAAGTTGAAACTTAACTGGTGAAAGCCAGTGTTGATGGATTACGGGACTCCTTGGAGGCCATTGTCAACCTGTCCCTAGGCTGTGGGATTTTTCCCAGAGCACTTAAGGAGGCTGTGGTGAGGCCTCTTTTAAAGAAGCCATCATTGGATCCAGCTGACCCGCTTGCCCCCTATCAGCTTTCATCCCATGACTTGACTACAGTGGTCCAGGCAATGGTCATCTCTAGGTTAGACTACAGTAACACACTCTACACAGGGCTTCCCTTGAACCTGATATAGAGGTTACAGCTGGTGCAAAATGCGGCAGCACGTGTTATCATGGGCTTGCCGATGTGTGAGCATATAACACCGGCACTATGTCAGCTGCACTGGCTACCAGTGGAGTACCGAATCAGGTTCAAGGTTTTAGTATTAACTTATAAAGCCCTATGCGGACTGGGACTGGCGTATCTGTGGGACTACCTCTTCCCATATGAACCCCAGAGGACTCCCCATTCTAGTGAGAAACATCTGTTAAAGGTCCCTGGCCCCAGCAAGGCCTGCCTGGCATCAACCAGGGCCAGGGTCTTTTTGGTCTTGGCCCCAGCCTGGTGGAATGCTCTGTCTGAAGAGACTAAGGCCCAGCAAGATTTGTTATCCTTTCCCCAGGCCTGCAAGATGGAGCTGTTCCACCAGGCATATGGGCAGTGCTAAGCGGAGCCCCCCTGGTGGGTTGATGAGGGATTGGGCCCTCCCCACCACCAATACCCCCATTTAAAAAAAAACAAACTCTTGAATGCAGAGATGCTCTGAAGTTGTTTTAAGTTTGATCAGTGGGATCCTGTGCTGCTACGTTGATATTTATAATTGTATTTTAACTGTATAAATTTGATGTTTTTAGAATTGTTAATTATAACAACTGTTTTATATATTTTAACCTTTATGTATTTTGTAATCCACCCTGAGCCTGCTGGGAATGTGGGGAGGGTGAAATAAAATTTGAAAATCCCCTCCTCCAGGCAGCTGGAAAGGGGGAGACTTTGAAGGGAAAAAGGTTCCCCGTGCCACTTGCAAGCAGCGCAGGGAATCTTCTTCCCTTCAAACTCTCCCCTCATTCCTCCAGCCAGCCGGAAAGGGCCCTTCCGCACTTCACCTGGGTTCCCTTCTCCCCCTCCCATCGGGTGAAATAAGCAGTGGAGGGGATTTTGTCGATGTGCTCTGAATCTTTATGGAGCATACTGAAGCGGGTCAAATGAGGGATTCCTGAAGTGGCTTGCCACTTCAGGAATCCCTTATTTCTGACTCTTTTTTTCTGCTTCAGGTTTCCCAAAGTGGGAAACACATATTTTTATTTTTGCACACCCATAATTATTATATAGAAAACCTGCATGACCTTTGACACACTGGTCTTCAGGACCACATCCTCTGCTATGTTCCACCATTTATTTTATTTTTATTTTATTTATTTAACTTATATTCTACTTCTCCACCATATTTTGCCCTTACTGGGATAGCACAGGTAAATCTGAACTCATCTGATCTCGGAAACTATGCAAGGTCAGCCTTGGTCAGTAATTGGATGGGAGACCTCCAACGAAGAACAGAGTTACAGAGACAGGCAAAGAAATCCCACCTCTGTTAGTCTCTTGCCATGAAAACCCCACCAGTGGTCACCATTAGAGATGGGCATGAATTAGAAAAAAAGAAACATGTGGTTCATGGTTCATCAAATTTCATGAACCATGAAACACAAACTTTCATGAACCCAGCCCCTGTTTGTGAACTGGCACATTTGGTTCGTGAAAATGGCACATCCAGGTCAGAAAACAATCACTTCCGGGTTAGTAGAAGGTCATTTCCGGGTCGGCAGAAGGTCTGCAGGATGTCCTTCCCTAGTTGCCTAGGAAACTGATTGATCGGCACCAGGCTGTCTGCAGTGATGAACTAAAAAATGAACCAGACAAACCAGCCTAAAGTTCGTGGCAGTTCGTCAGAAATGGGAACTGACGAACCACTGTTTTGCGAACCACGAACTGTCCTGGTTCATCATGAATTTTGGTTCATATTTTGGTTCATGCCCATCTCTAGTCACCATATATTAGCTATGACTTGAGAGCACTCTCCACCACACCATATTTAGTGCTCAAGGTGGTTTACAGCATATAAACAGGACACCTTTGCTTATGTTATCAAAGCCTTGTGAAGATGCCACTCTGCAAAGGGGTAAAATTGACAGTTGCCTGTATATATGCATTCTCTGTTTCAGCTCCCATCTTGTAGAAGGGCCCACTTGAGGGGACCTGGAAGGCTGCCATGCTTTTGTCATTTGGCAATATGAATAAAACACAGTGGTTCAAGATGATTTTTTTATATAAATATATATAAAGGGAACAGAGCTGTAGTATAATAGAATGGTTATGGAACTGGCTTCTTTATAAAAAGAACAGAAATGCTCTCATTGGATTGTCTTCTCTTTGGCATTTTTTGTTCTGCATTGTTTATGATATATGATGCCCAATATATTTTTTCTTTTTGCATTTCCCCTGTAATGTTATAATACTGGACATACTGAATTATTTACAGGATGTCTTTTTTGATTATATTATTTTATATGATACGATCTGCCTTTTTATCATGTGATGTCACTAAGAAATGTGGGCCATCAATGAAGTAAATAACAGTAAAATAATTATAAATTAAAGAGCCCTGTAATACAGAGGGGTAAGCTGCAGCCCAAGCTCTGTTTACAACCTGAATTCGATCCTGGCAGAAGCTGGGTTCAGGTAGCCAGCTCAAGGTTGACTCAGCCTTCCATCCTTCCGAGATCAGTAAAATGAGTACCCAGTTTCCTGGGGGTAAAGTGTAGATGACTGGCTAAGGCAATGGTAAACCACCCCATAAAAAGTATGCCAAAAATGTTGTGATGCGACGTTCCCCCCCCCCCCATGGGTCAGTAATTTACCTTTACCTTTAATTATAAATTAACAAGTAGAGCACCACTCAATGTGATCCTAAGTCCACTGAAGCAAGTGGTGTGTAACTATGATTAGGATTCCACTGAAATCATTCCCAGACTTACAGTTTTGGTCATCCGCTGTTATTGGAATTATTGGAAACCTCCAAGTCAAGTTGCTAGTCTCATACAGTCTGTATTGGTTTTGTCAGTGTAGGGATCTCCCTCACTCATTAGCCAAGCATTAGCCTGGGGAATACCACTAACCACTAGTTGAGCAGGAGCCCCCCAAAATTGATTTAATCATTAATTTTGGAGAAATATTGATGGCAACTTCCATCTTAAGCTGGCAATGGATTTACCCCCCCCCCCCCGTGGTATGTAGTGAAGGACAGGAGGGATGAATGAACCAGAGAAACTCAACACATTGATGCAATGAGTATTTTTAATGATAAAAGACAGGAAAGTGATGTACAACTGGAGAGAGAGAGAAGAAAGATGATGTCAATTCCACCATAGAAAATCACAACCCTCCCACTGGAGAGGGCCAAGATGTTAGACTGACTACATGGAGGACTAGAACAGCTTTGGAGAAGTTGAAGGGACCACTAATAATTTCTTTCTTTACTTAAAAGATTTTAAAAAACGTAACTAGATAAGATAGTCAAGGAGTTGGAAGACCCAACACACCCAGTTTTTTAAGCAGATGTAGTGGGTGTTTGACTCTTTCTGAAATCATGACCGTTTTGCGCAACCGTTTTGATCTCTGTTCCTGGGTATTTTGTGATCCGTGGACACCTCATCGGAGCTTAGCATGGCCCACAGCAGGGATCACTACAGCAGGAGGTGCTAACTCTAGCACAATGGACATTACTGCACAACCATGCCCCTGGCATGATCACGTCATAACATGGGTGGGATATATCTACTCTTGCACCCAGACCATTTTGCCCATGTCCACCACAACAGCCTCCAGAAGGCATGCAGCATTCAGAGGCACAGACACAGTGGCAAGATGCTTGGACATTATTGTAGCATCGGAGACTTGGCCCTGGGATTGTCAGGCTGCAACCACCTGTTGCAACGCTCACGACTGATGAAGAGCCATTATCAACCAGCACCCCACCACTGCCGCTGCCACTGCCACCTCCATATCCACCTCCACAGCCAGAACCACAGGAATTTCCACAGCAGGCCATCTTTGTAATGGGAAGAGAATCTGAGAAATGGAACAAATTGGTAAAATAAATGTAACAGGCAAGTGCCAGAAGGATACAGATTTCTCCTAGTCATAGTTGACAATACTGATGGAAATGCACAAATGGCCAGAGCTACATAACACATTGTGTAGTGACCTTTCTCTCCTTTCCTTTCTTTAGGGGGGAATGTGATGCAATGTAGCTCTGTGGTGGAGTATAAGCTTTGCGTGCCAAAATTCCTATATCCAGTCTCTGATATTTTCTGTTGAATGGAGCCCAGATAACTAGTACTGGGAAAGACCTTTTCTACCTTTTTCTGGAGACTAACTCAAAGTCCCAATAGATGATACTGAGTTGAATAGTCTAATGAAATGATTTGGCAGAAGACAGTTTCACAGAATGTCTCCGATCAAATAATTTAGCTAAGCTAAGCCGCTAGAGGAAGACAATAGACTAATATAAGAAGCCATAAACCAATAAGGTGTGTTTAGGTTTATCACACTTCTGTATTTTTCCTGGAAATTCCAACAGGGACACCCTTTCCTTACGTTGTATTTCTACCTGTCCCATAAATTTTAAGATCGCAGGAGCCAAGGGGGCTACATAAGTCTCTTCTCTGTTTCATCCCCACAACAACTCTGTGCGGTAGACTAGGCTGAGAAGCAGTGAGACTGGCTAGTGGTCATGAGCAGCTTCCCATGACAGAGTGGGGACATGAATGTGGGTCTCCCAGATCCTCGTCCGATACTCTAACCAGTGCACCATGCTGTCTCTCAACAAGCATGAGGAAATAATAACAAAGCTAGAATACATTGCCAAAGTAGCATGGAACATCTAGAACAGAATGACTTTGATGGACTTACCAGTATTCACAGCTGATGGAGATGTCGTACTTCAACTAATGTTGCTGGAGAAGGCTTGGACTTGTCCTTTCTTTTATACACTCCCAAGCGATCACATGGTGATGACCTTTGGATGCACCAGAGGTCTTAAATTCGTCACACACAGACATTTTCCATAAACTTAGCACCATAAAGAGGTGTAATTGCTTTACTCATTGCTTGTGATCTATTCTCATACCCATATAATATGTTGATCATATCATCTTGAGCTGCAAATACCACCAACATTAGGCACCCAATTTTTTGAACTGGAATGTAGACTGAGCATTTCCGGTCTGTGGGCCATTGTTTTGTTTTCTGTATTTGTTGATATATCTAATAGTGATTTTGTTACAAACATATGTTAAAAAAATATATTGCCAATCTCTTTAATTTCTATTCTAATTTAGAATAGTGAAAAATAGTATCTAAAATAGTAGTATCTACAAAATAGTAGTATCTACAAAATAGTAGTATCAAAAAAACAGTAGAATCTTACTATATAATTGAGTAAGCATATTTCAGTCAACTCACTTTATACCCTCGTGCACCACCAGAGGGTGCTGCCATGGAGGGAAGCCTAGGCAAGACACCATGTCCCTCCAGAAAACGTGGCATGGTGGGAAGCCAATGCAAGGAGCAGGATGGGAGCAGGTGGCAATGCTCACCTTGTGCCTTCACCTGGCTGGGATCATGTGCAGAGCAGGAGGCAATGCCCACCCTCTTCAATTTATTGGAATAAGCCACTGAGCATGTAGCAATGCCCACCCTGTCTACCCTTGCCGGAGTCAGGAGCCAACCATAACACAAGAGGGGGAGGGGGTAAGGCTTCCTCACTAAGCAACACAACAAAAACAAGAAAACTGAGGGAGCGTACCAAGACCAGAGACAGTATTGACAAATATACTCCGTGAGTTGTAATTAACAAAAACTATTAGTGGTACAGTGTATCAGTAAAAATAACACTATATGACACTGAAAAACTCCATAAGGGAGAGAACCGACACAACAAGGTCCAATGGGGAAATATAATAAAGTCCCTTAATGTTCTTCTGACATATGCAAAATCGTGGTGAAATCAAACAGCTGTGGGCAATTGTGCTGTAAGCGTCCTCGGATCAATGCGACGAGGTGAGATGATAGCACTGTCGGGATGGAAGGAAGGCAGCACTGATGCACAGAGGGGCAACGAGCAAGGGGACCTTGGAGCATATGGACTCTTGGTTATCAGAACAACCCAGTTTGTCTGATTATGAGATACATTTTGGCCTGAAGAAGGATCGGTTTGATCTGAAACGAGAGAAGAGGAATTTGGCCGGCTTTTGCTTGTTGCCCCTCTGTGCATCAGCGCTGCCTTCCTTCCAATGTTCATTCATCAGAGCACTTGTGCTCTTTAGCCTTGTATTTATCTGTTTTATCTGCGGAATGTGAAAGGATACCTGGATGGGCCAGTGAGCACCCTTAGCACATCCCCATTTGGGGGGAAATTAGAGTCTGTCTTCAGGATCACTGGTATTGTTTGACAGCGGCCAGCTGAGCAGGGAGACTGTCATGTGGCTCCCCCTGTACAAGTAAGGCCCAACGTTTCACGACTGGGGTGTTATAGGCTTGGAGGGGGGATCCATTTGCCTGACCGGCCGGGTCCCAGCCATGTGCATGGATGGCTCATGCCCAAGGCAGCACAGCTTGCCCAGACAGGTCAAGGCATTGGCTCAGGGGTGACCCCAGGGCTTGACCTGTATCACTATTTTGGCCCTTGCTGTGTATATATGTTCAATGATATGTTGTTGCCAAATAAGAATGGCCCGTTAGTTCCTAACACTTGTGTCTGCTTCTTCTTTCTGTCATGGGGGGGGTGTAGTAATAGATGATAGCAGATACATGATTTAGATGGTTGTATGATCATACTTTTAAGTTTAATTTAAATATATTTTTTAAAAAGTTATTGCAATGTAGACACAACTTCTATGTTTGCAATCAACTTCAGTGATGATAGAGAGGCTGTGGGGAAGGGCAGACAGATAATTTGTGGAGCATAAATAGTTTATTGCATTGAATCAAACAGTTTTATTGTAGCGCTGCATATTTCCATGAGGTTAATCACCTGCAGGGGACCGGGCAGGCCCCATCTGGAACTGCAAATACCTGCAACATTGGGCACCTTCTAACTCTATCTACTTATAGGTAAATTCCCAACAGGGAGTCATGCTGTCTGTTTTTAGTTGTTGTTGCAGCCAACTAATAAGTGCCATCCTAGGCACTAATGTAACCGAAGAGGCACCATAGATCGCATTGAAAATTAACAATGGCTAATGGAACAGACCAGCAATTTCAGAAGAAAATCAGCCTGTGTTTTATAGATTTCAGCTAATGACTGTGTATAGATTACAGCTTTTGATTATAAATTACAGCTTTTGACTATGTGGATCATGAAAAGCTATGGAGAATGTTAAAAGAAATGGGAGTGCCACAACAGGTGACTGTTTTGATGTGCAACCTTTACTCTGGGCAAGTGGCTACTGGGTGCCCTGCTTCAGGCAGCAGCTGGGTCTGCAGAGTGCTGCTGACAGGTAACAAGAACCAGCTGGCAAGGCTAGGAATGAACAAAGTCCGTAAATCAAGGGAGTAGTCAAAGACAGGCAAGGTTGGAGGTCAGAGAAATAGTTCCAAGGAGCAAGTGCAGGCAGCACAGTAGCAGTTCAGAGAACTCGTTGAAGCCACGCTGAAAGGGCCCCTCCCTCATGGTCTTATACTCTGGGAGCATTATGTCAGCCAGAACAGCTGCTTCAAGTCTCCTCCTCTGAAGCCCCTCCTTCCTCTGAGAAGGCTGGCCTGTTCAGAGCTTGGAGGCATGCTGATTGATGTCGGGTCTGTAAGTCTCTTCTGTGCCTGCTGCACTGACGTTGCTCTTGTTGCTCTCAGGGGTCTGGAGATGTTGGAGGGGATAAGGAAGCTGGCTGCATCTGGGCTGATGGCTCTGGGTGGGGGAGGGGAACTTCTGGCTGGGATGCGGTATCTGACAGTTCAGCTGTGGTTGGCTGATGGGAGATAGGCTGCTCCTCCTCAGGAGGAGCAAGGCTGTCAGCTAGCCTTGGCTGTTCCAGCTGCTCCTCCTCTGAGGAATCGTACTATGACACTGGGAGGACAGAATGGTTTCTAATTGGCAAAGGTTTCAAACAAGGATGCATATTATCTCCCTACTTGTTCAACCTCTATGTAGAGTATGTCATAAGGAAGGCTGGATTAGATCTAGAAGAAGGTGCAGTGAAAATTGGTGGAAGGAACATTAACAATGTGAGATATGTAGATGACACCATGTTACTGGCAGAAAATAGTGAAGACTTGAAATGACAACTGATGAAGGTTAAAAGAGAAAGCCCCAAAGCAGGATTACAGCTGAACATCAAGAAGACAAAAGAAATGACCACTGAGGAATTACAGAGTTTTAACTCAATACATTTTGACTCAATAAAAGAAGCCGCATCCTCCAGTTCATAGTATCTGAGCAAGTGTGTTAATGATTAAACTTTTTGGAGGTCTCGCATTCATAGGATAGCCATAGGTCGGAGGCAAGTTGACGACACATAACACACCCACAATGTAACCGAATTTTGCTCTTAGTGAAGTGTTTCTTGTGTCAATGGCAGACTGCTTACCACATTTGAAAACCTTGTTGTGAGGAGAAAAAAAATCCATTTTTGAACCTGTTCATCCTTCTCCTTTTTTTAAAAAATAATAATAACTCAAGTACACACAAATTCTCTTAATCGGCATCTTCATTAAAAGGTAATATTATGCTTAAAAAGATAAATCTATGGCTATTGCTTTAACATTGGGTGACAAAGAAGTTTGAAAAAAGAAGAAGCCTTGTGTATGGTAATATCAAGGTCTGTACTCAAAAAGGCTCGAAAATATATTAAACAAGCTTGATGCCCGTGCTTCGCCCGTGATGCCCGTAACTTTTTGGGGGGTTGTGGGGGAGTTTTTTGAGTTGGTTTTGTAGTATAGTAGCATAGTATCCGAACTTCACAAAGGTGTTTGAATAAAGCGCAGTGTGTTGATGCTGAAAACTGATGAAGTGAATTTCGAAATGTAACACTTATTGAAGAGATTTTAAAAGGAAAAGATTGTAGTGCAAGAAATAAAGTGAAAAATATGTTCAACCTTTTTTTTTTCTACTGAAGGACCTCTTTGTAGACCTCATGGGTGGTTTTCCCCTCAGGTGCTAGGATCACCAGGCTGCTGGGTGAGCTCACTCTGGAGCAGGCCACGTAGAACTGCCCATGTGAGAAGGAGTCCTCCCTCAAGTCAATTCCCACCACCTTCAGTATCTGCCCCTGGGACTTGTTGATCATCATAGCAAAGCAGACCTTGAGGGGGAACAGCAGTCTCTTGAACTTGAAGAGGTTATCTGATAGCATGACTGGTATGCGTGGTATGAACACCAACTCCCCCTGAGCACTGCTGATGAACAATGTGGCCTCAATGATGTTCCTGTGGAGGGCTTTCACTCATAGTCTGGTGCCATTTCAGAATATGGGTGAACTGAGGTTCTGGAGCAGCATCACTGGAGCCCCCACTTTGAGGAGAAGCTTGTGGGCTGGGAAGCCAGGAGAGTTAAGCATGTTGAGGAACTCCACAGGTTAGTGGACCACATCATCCCTTTGCATCACTGAGGGCCAAGTGACAAATGACCCTTGAACGGCAAGTGGATTGAGTGGAGCGCAAGTGAACAGGGAGAAATACACTTGCCATTCAAGTGTCATTCGTCACTTATAGCTTCGCCCTGAGTCCACAGATCTGTACTCCATTTCTGCCCCTTCGAGGGAGTTAAGTTGTGTTTCATTAATGATGACAGCCTTGTCATTCTTGGGGGTCAGAATGGCACACTTGCACTTCTCCGTGATAGTGGCAATATCAGGGTATATTGTGGCTGTCAGGTCTGCTAAGGTCGTGCCCAGGCCTGCAGGGATGGTCACCTTTCCCTTGGACTCAGGATATGCTCCATCCCCTATTTTTAGGAGGAGTTCAGAGAATTCCCCAGCGGACACCTCGCCTCTCAAGTGGACCCTCATGTTTTTTCTTAGTGAGAATTTCCTGATGAGGGGCCACAGATACGACGCCTTGACACACACGGTGACCTCGTCAGCTCGAGTTCCCCTTGGGACTCCTGGCACAGTCTGCCAGCAGCACTGTGACTCCCCTCATCACTCTCTTGTTGCCCCTGACATCTTTGAGGGTTATGCTCAGTGCCTCAAAACAGCCCTTAAGCCCCATGGTGCTCTCATCTCAAACAATGAGCTTACAGTTCCACAGCACTCAGGCCATGTTGCTTCGTTTTGAGATGCAGGACAGGGGTGTTTCTGTTAAGCACAAACTTGGTGCCTTTGAGAGTCCCTCTAGACAATCGTAATAAGAGAGACACACCACGGAGTCCTGTTGATTGAAGCAGTAACTGATTGTTTATTAAACAATGGAGGAGCAATTTATACAGGAGTAGAAGGTCTCCTCGTGTCCACAGCTCATCAGAGCTACAATAGCAGTGCAAAGCAATTAATACTTTTTGGCTAATTATAATATTTGTTATCTTATTGGCTTGCAGAATACAGGGGTCCCCCATTGGCATGGAAAGGGGACCTCCTATCGTGACACAAATGTCTTGGGGTACTTTGATTGGAAGAAGCAATTTAAGTCAGCCGCATAATTGGAGAAATTGCAAGATTGCAATCTCCTACCTGTCCTTGGCATTATCTCTAGGAAGAACATCTTCCTCCTTTCTCTCACACATCTCTTCTTATGGGCTCATTCCTGCCCCCTCCTTTTTGCAAATGTTACTTTTAACAGCGGCGCCTTAAAATCGCTTCTTTGCAACCTTGGGGCTTCCAAGGAGCTGGGTTCTGTGGGTGGAAAGGAATGTGCCCCCCAGTTCTGCAGTTGCTCTCTTTCTCAGCCTTGAGAGAGATATTGCTAATTCTGGCTGACCTAATTTGCAACATTTTGCATTAACAGTTCTTACAAACAGCTTTTTGTATTAGAATCATACAGAATCATACAGCAGGTGTGTGACAGGTGCATCTCTACCATACAGCAAGCATTGTGCTGTTAATTCTCAGTTCTCACAGTGATCAACATGTTTAACATACATTCTTCTTTGGTCCTTTGTTTCAAGTGTCATTTTCTTGCAAGTTGCATTACAAATACTACAATAGCTCCTGGGGATAGTAAAAGTGCATATAATACTGAAAGGCACAGAAATGGTATATAAAATCTCTTTCATTAAATCCATATTCCACATTTCTGCATGGATGAGGTTAAGAGAGGCAGCTGAAAGGTAGTGAAGGATCGTCTGCCATGCCTGAGTGAGTCTTGACCTTCCACGCAAGTGAACGCTTCACTACTCGTCTTCCAAGATTGCTTTTCTTATAGAGAGACTCTGCTGCTCTGTGCACCTTGGGGTGATCTTACTGGTACTTGGCCACTACTGCTCGGTGCACTGCAGAATTAGGCTGTGCATATTTCTTTGCCACATCTCTAAGTTGCTTCCTCCTTTTAGTGTCAGTGTATCTTGCATGAAGGCTTCTGGGCAGCAGTAAGAGATGATGGCTGCGAGGGGTGTGAGGTGGAGTTGGACTGAGGGAGGGGTGCTGTGGTGGGCTCTTCAGCAGGTTCATGTGAGAGGTTCACATTAAAATGGCCCCTAGAAAGGTCATGCACCACCTCCCCATGAACATTTAAAAACTCAGTTGCCATACTGACTTTTATATAAAATCTATATTCAGGAGTCTTGTACTGTCTTTCTTCAAACCAAATCTTTTTCAGGTGCACACCTCTAATTTTGCCATGTAATGCATTAACTCTGGGTCAGAACCTGCCAACAGTGAGGCTATTCCCATGATTCTAGGGGAAGTTAATGTTAAAGTAATGCAGGAATAATCCAATTGGACCTAGGGGCTTCCCACTGGTGGCAACATAATAAAAGATGGTCCAGTGTCTCTATTGCACCGGTTGCGCAGTCACATAAATAAATGATCTGAATATGGAGTTTTGGCAAAACATCCCTTCAGCTGTGCAGTAAGGAAGGAGTTTAGTCTAGCAAGTGTAAAAGCATGCCTGTGATTAGGGATTGTAAGTGAACTCATGTAGAAAGGAAGAGACACGGGAGGAGGGATCCCAAGTGAAAAGGTAGAGCATACTTGTCTCACTCGGTCTAGAGTATTGGCCCGGTCTAGATTCAACACCCTTGACCTAATCAGCTTCATTGCTTCACATAAACGTTTATTAAACATGAAACATAAATATAAAAGTTGAATATATATATAGGGCAAGTGAGTTGTTTTGAAGAGATACTTAAGTCCTAGGTCCAGGTGTGAAGATGAGAGTCCAGATGAAATTCAGATGCAGTCATAAAAGTAAATGATCTACTTAGAGCGGATGTGGACTGCTCCCCGTGTTGATGAATTGACAAAGCAAGATGAATATGAATAGCCCACATAAACCTGTCAGGTGAACAACAGTGAGCAAACCACACCCAGTCCCTATTCAGTCCAAGACTGATAACATCAAGGCCACATATCAGTTCCAACTCTGCAACTTTCTAGCGCATCCAGGGATACAGATAGGCGACACAAACACGTTGGTTAAACTAGATTTTTATTACTGGCTGATCTGCATCATGTAAAAACCTTCCCTTCCATTTTAATAGTGATGATCACAAACAGGTAGATGTTGCTAGCTGCCGGCAGTATGGGAAGCCCCACCCTGGCTCCAAACTCATCTACCATCACTGGCCTTGTTTCTCCTAGTTTGCCCTGCAAAACTATGCTGAGAAGTGCCGAGTGGGCAAAAGCATGCACAGCTTAATATTACAGCATGGTTTTGGAGTATCCCCATGACAGCAGGGGAAAAAAAACATTGTGGGAGGTGGATGTGAAACTTAGTTGCTTTAACATATTCTCCTGGGAAAAGTCCAAAGACGGGATTTTGCTTCACGTTCAGGTTCCATACGTGTTGCATGCTTACAAGGAGAGCAGATGAAGCTTGTGTATATTGTGTATATTGTGTATATTGGTTTGTCATACTCTTGGATGTTCCTGGAAAACTTCTGCAAGGCTGATTCACAGGGGCAAGAAGGTGAGAAAACTCCTACAGCCCAGCATTCCGTCCCATTTATGCAAGGTACTTAAAGTGTCAGGGCCTTTTTCAAGGTTTTTGTTGTAGTTCATTTGTTTGTCTTAAAGATGACTAAGTGGACATTATGCTCTCACCTGGATAGCCCAGGCAAGCCCGATCTCATCAGATCTTGGAAAATAAGCAGAGTCTGCCTTGGTTAGTAATCAGATGGGAGAACTATAAGGAAGGTCGGGGTTGCAGAGGCAGGCAATGGAAAACCACCTCTATTAGTCTCTTGCCATGAAAACACCACCAGGGGTCGCCAAAAGTGAACTATGACTTGAGGAAACACTCCACCCTCCTCATTCAAATTAGGTTCCTCTCTACACTCACCTCTCTACTGATTTGCTGGGGGAGGGGGTGGCAGTCAAGCAGTGCTCTAGTGAAAGAGTGTTGACTGGCCACTGGCATTTTTAAAAAAATACCTGCCTGCTGTCATGTCTGTGTACAGCCATGCCATGGTTGCCTGTTTGTTATATTGCTTGTGCCACAATATGCTGAAGCTATACTGCATTATTACTAAATTGATGTGTAACTCTCTCTGATCATTCGTAACCACATTGCAGACGTTACTTGCTTGGGACCCAGAACGGGCCTCTCCTGTTATCTTAGAGAAATATGCGAATCTCAGCTAACCGTGACGTGAGTGTGTCTAGATGCCAGCTTTCACTGCTATTCCCAAATGCTGGGAATACTTTGTTGTATACCTGATTCTCACAGGCTTGCGCATCAAAACCTTAACTGTCATTTGGAGCATGGGAAAATCAACGATAACAGAGACTGCTTGATTTGAATGGTCACTTCCGCCAAACTCTGTGATGGAGTACAGACCTGAACTGCATAGATTCTAATAAAGCTGCTTTTGCTGAAACCAATGTGTGTTCACTGTGGATGGGCTTGAGGGGTCTACCTGCCAGGGACTGACACCTGCATTCATTTCATTTTACTATTCATACAGCGACTGACATTTTTTTATACCTTTCCACTGAAAACTTTGCATTCGCCAACCTTCCTTGAGTAAAACCTCATCTTTTCCTATCTCATCACACTGGCATTATTCCCTATGGGGGGATTTTCAAGGCAGGAGAGTGGCTATTTTTCAAGCAAATGTCACCAAAATAGCTGGGAAACTAGGACTACTTGTATAACTCACTTTATACCCTAATGCACCATCAGAGGGCACTGTCACAGAGGGAAGCCTAGGCAAGGTAACATGTCCCTCCAGAAAATATGCCATGGTGGGAAGCCCAGGCCAGAAGCAGAGTAGGAGCAGGTGGCAATGCACACCTCCCACCTTAACCCAGCAGGTATTAGGAGTGAAGCAGGTCGCAATGCCCACCCTCTGCATTAACCT
Source organism: Eublepharis macularius (assembly GCF_028583425.1). Classification (NCBI taxonomy): domain Eukaryota; kingdom Metazoa; phylum Chordata; class Lepidosauria; order Squamata; family Eublepharidae; genus Eublepharis; species Eublepharis macularius. The sequence goes on from NC_072790.1 coordinate 245,848,755, forward strand.
AGTTGGTATTTGAAGCGGAGCCGGTGGGAATACCCTAACCCTAACCCTCACCCCACTTTAACCCAGCTGGTATTAGAAGCAGAGTAGAAGGAAATGCCTAACCACCACCTTAACCCAGCTGGTGTAAGCAGTGGAGAAGGTGGCAACGCCCGCCCACCTATGAACCAGTTGGGATCAGGAGCGGAGCAGTTGGCAATGCCTGCCCTCCACCTTAACCCAGCTGGTATTAGGAGCAGGTGGCAATGCACACTCCCTGCCTTAACCCAGCTGTTATTAGGAGTGGAGCAGGTGGCAATGCCCACCCCTTCAGCCAGCTGGGATCAGGGGAGGAACAGTTGGCAATGCCTGCCCCCGCCTTAACCAAGTTGGTTTTAGAAGAGGAGCAGGTGGCAATACCCAACCCCTGCCTTAAACCAGCTGGTAATAGGAGTGGAGCAGATGGCAATAATCACCCCTGCCTGAACCCAGGTGGTATTAGGAGAGGTGCCGGTAGCAATGCCCACCCTCTGCCCTAACCTAGCTGTTATTAGGAGCAGAGCAGGTGGCAATCCCCACTCCATTCAGCCAGCTGGGATCAGCAGTGGAGCAGGGAGCAATGCCTGCCCCCTGCCTTAACCCAGCTGGTATTAGGAGCGGAGCAGATAGTAATGTCCATCCCCCATTTTAACCAAGCTGGTATTAGGAGTGAAGCAGGTGGCAATGCCCTCTCCTGCCTTAACCCGTCTGGTATTAGGATCAGAGTAGGTGGCTATGCCTTCCCCCTGCCTTAATCCAGCTGGTATTAGAAGGAAAACAGATGGCAATGCCCACCTCTGACTTAACCCAGTTGGTATTAGGAGCAGAGAAAGTGGCAAAGCCCACCACCTGCCTTAACCCAGCTGGTATTAGATGCAGAGCAGGTGGAATCCCCCCACCTTAACACAGCTGCTATTAGGAGCAGACCAGGTGGCAATGCCACCCCCAACTTTAACCCAGCTGGTAGTAAGTGTGGAGCACTTGGCAATACCCAGCCCCCCTTCACCCAGCTGGGATCAGAAGCAGAGCAGGTGGCTTTGCCCACCCCCTCCTTTACCCAGCTGGGATCAGGAGCAGATCAGATGGCAATGCCCACCCCCCTTCACCCAACGGAAATTAGGAGTGGAACAGGTGACAATGCTCCCACCTTAACACACCTGGTATTAGGAACAGAGCAGGTGGCAATACCCATTCCCCACCTTAAACCAGCTGGTATTAGGAGGGGAGCAGGTGACAAAGCCCTTCCCTGGCTTAACCCAGCTGGTATTAGTGGCAGAGCAGGTGGCAAGGCCCACCCACCCCTGCCATCACCCATTTGGGATTAGGAGTGGAGCAGGTGGCAATGCCCACCTCGCACCTTCACCTGGTTGGGATCAGGCGCAGAGCAGGAGGCAGTTCCCGCACTCTCTTCACCCAGCTGGGATAAGGAGCAGAGCAAGTGGTAAAGTCTGTACCTTCACCTGTCAGGATCAGGCATGGAGCAGGAAGCAATGCCTGTTCCTCCCTTCACCCAGAGGGGAGCAGGTAGCAATGCCCACCCCCCTTCACCCAGCTGGGATCATTTTTGGAGCAGGCTGCAATGCCTGCCCCCCTTCACCCAGCTGTAGTCAGGTGCAGAATAGGAGGCAATGCCCCCCTCCCTTTACTCGGCATGTATCAGGCATGGAGCAAGTAGCAAAGCCCACCACCCCTTCACATGGCCAAAATCAGGCAGATCTGGCGTGGAGCAGATGACAATGCCCACCCCCTCCTTCTCCAGCTGAAATCAGTGAAGTAGGAGGAGTGAATGCATGTCTGCCCACCCTCCCCTTTCTAGAGCCCGTTGTATTTTTTCCCCACAACAGGCTTTGTTGCTAGTTTACAATAACTAGACTCCTGGCAGGCTGTCACTTTTCCATCAGGGAACTCCATAATGCACATCCCTTTTGCAAATCAGGTTGAGAGAACTTGGCCTCTGTTGTGGGGCAACATATCATATTGTTCTGGTCTTAATGTATATATTCAACACATTTCCACTTTCTACACAATTTAATGTTGCTAGGATTGCCAGCCTCCATGTGGTGGCTGGAGAGAACCTAGAATTACAATTCACCTCCAGGTGACAGAAATCACTTCCCCTGGAAAAAATAGCTGCCTTGGAAAGTGGATTCTATGGCATTATTTGCAATCCCACTTTTCCCAGGCTTCACTCCTCAAAGTTTCAGGAACTTCCCAACTTGGACCTGGCAACCCTATTGCCGGAATAGCATCTAGAAGAGCAAATTTCAAATCCCCACTCTGCTAAGAGCCAAAACACACGAGAAGAAATACCCAGGTTCAGCACGTGTTCTCTTACCTCAAGGTTTGCCGGGATCTGTAGGCGTCCTGGAAGCTAAACTTTAAGCTTCCAAGACACCTACATTTCCCAACAAACCTTGAGGTAAGAGAACAAGTTTAGCATTTACAGAGCAGCAGGAAGGGGAAGGGAAATTCAGGCGCCTGTATTTCCCTTCCTGCTGCTCTGTAAATGCTAAACTTTAAGCTTCCAGGACGCCTACAGATCCCGGCAAACCTTGAGGTAAGGGAACACGTGCTGAACCTAGATATTTCTTCTCGTGTGTTTTGGCTCTAAGAAGCTCACAGGGTGATTCTGAGTTAGTCTTTCTTAGCCAACCCTGCCCCACAAGGTTGTTGTGAGAAAAAATGAAGGATGGAAGTGTTATATATGCTTAAAGAGTATCTGTCAGTTGGGATAGACAGATGATACTGGACTACATACATCAATGGGTTTAGCTCTTCAACCATGTCCATACTTGAACAACTGAATGTTGTTCAAAAACAAACATCTTGGATGCTCATATGTTCATCGTGAGACATATACACAGTACCATGAGGCTGCTATATGTGTTCATAAGGATTGTAGAAATGGCTTCTGGCTGGAATCTGTTCATATTTTGGTCACCACTGTGCCCCCCACCTGTGGTTTTGAGAGCCAGTTTGCTGTAGTGATTAAGAGTACGGGACTCTAATCTGGATAACTGCGTTTAATTCTCCACTCCTCCACCTGAAGCCAGCTGGGTGACCTTGGGTCAGTCACAGCTTCTAGGAGCTCTCTCAGCCCCATTCACCTCACAAGGTGTTTTGTTGTGGGGATAATAATTAGAGATGAGTATGAACCAAAATACGAACCAAAATTAAGCACAAACCAGGCCGGTTCATGGTTTGCGAACCGTGGTTCATCAGATCCCATTTCTGAAAAACCGCCATGAACTTTAGGCTGGTTCGTTCGGTTCATTTTTTGGTTTGTGACTCAGGCAGCCTGGTGTCAATCAGTTTCCTAGGCAACAGGGGATGGACTTCCTGCAGACCTTCTGCTGGCCCGGAAGTGATGATTTTCTGACCTGGATGTGACATTTTCACGAACCAAATGAACCAGTTCGTGAGCCAGGGGCAGGTCCATGAAAGTTCATGGTTCATGAAATTTGACGAACCACAAACTGCATGGTTCGGTTTTTTTCCAGTTCGTGCCCATCTCTAATAATAATAACAAACTTTGTAAACCACTCTGAGTGGGCATTAAGTTGTTCTGAAGGGCGATATATAAATCAAATGTTATTATGATTATTTATTATTGTACAATAAAGGGATACTATGGAGAAAATTAGCAGCTGGAATCTGTGCAGACTGTAAGTTTATCTTGACTTTGTGTTAAGCAATGAATAAGGACCAAAGAATAAAACAGCAGGCAAGTTTAGGTAAAAATGTAGCATTTATTTTAATTGCTGTGCATAATTGCAGTTTTTCACCCACCATTAATAAACGCAAACACAAGATCACCAAGCATTTTATAATGAGCTATATTTCTTCAGCTATGAATTTCTTTCAAGCTTATATTTTTATTCCTGTTTCTTGGGATCTTATCCCACTCCCCTCTCCAACAAAAATGATTAAAAACCATAATAAAAAATAAGCAGGAAACGGAGTTGCTAATTGATATAGGAAATGTGTAGATTGTTCTTGCGCTTTAAAGAGCAACTTGATGTTCACAAATCAAGAAGAAATCACGGAAGGGAGAAAAACATGCTAATCTCTGCATATCACGTTATTATAAAGGCCAGGGTAAAATTCAAAATTCAGAATCCAAAACAGTTAAAATCACTTCTTTGGAGTGACGGGTTGTGGAGTTGGCAAAAGTGCTGGCTTCTTCAGATGGAGGGCAGGAAGCATTGCCCACATTTGGAAGTGACTCTATGATGTAAGTGCATAGTTCATTATAGATGGAGTATGCTCTATAACATAGACCACTGCTGATTGGTGGGCATCAAGGCCCTGAAAGACGCTGCTATTGGTTCCAAGAAAAGGTGACCCATCCTATCAAAGTGCTGCTAACTAAGCAATGAGGAGAGAATGCAAATGTGAACATGGGAGGAGATAGAGTTCTGGGAACATTTTGCCTTTTCCACCTCCTCCTCCTCGTTTCTTTTCCATAGATTCTATTCTAGATTTAACATGGTTTGCAGATCTTAGAGACAGATGCTCGAGCCCTGTGAACAGAACTACACAAGTATGCCCCCGGGAGGGCCACTTCGCAGCTTGAGGGCTGTATCTCCACTTGTGTACCAAGAGCTGAGGATCGAGCGCATCCTCCACAGGATCCTGAATAAAATGGATACATCCGAGAGCTTTGAGATGAGTAAGACTTCATCATGGAAGATGAGGAACAGCCAGGCTCTTTCTGAAGCAATGAAAACCAAAGATCAATGAGTTTCACTATGGTCGAAGTAAACTGGAATTCTAACGTGGATCTGGAGTTGCCAGTTTGATATTGGAAAATGGTTCGGTTGCATTTAGCTCCATATACCAGAGTTTCTTTTTCTTTTTCCTCAAGACTGAACAACACTGACCTTGAATTGTTTTTACCATCATTTAAATTGGCCAATTGATTTGATATCTTTTCCCCATTGTCATTTGGAGGTAGGCGATGGCAAACCACCTCTTAGTCTCTTGTCATGAAAACTCCACCAGAGGTCGCAGTAAGTCAGCTATGACTTTAAGGCACTGTCCACCACCACCACCCCATTGTCATTACTACAGTGGTGTGTGCAAAATGCTATCAAGTCTCAGCCAACTTATGGCAACCTGTTAGGGTTTTCAAGCAAGAGGTGAACAGAGATGGTTTGTCATTGTCTGCATATCTGCCTGATATACTAGCTTTCTACCTGCCAGAAATAGGTTTAAAGGAATCCTGCTGATATTTATGAAAATTTTATTTTGATATCCCAGTTTTCCTCACTCAAGATAAAACTACAGTAATATTTTCTTGTCTCTCTCCCATCACAGAGATGAAATTTAATGGAAATATTCCCATTGAAATTTATACTTCTTGGCTGCATAACACTGTCATTACAAAGATGTAAAGCACACTATCATATTAAGAGAACTGGTGACAAAAAAGGCTTTCATGGAAACAGCATCATACGAAAACACCAAATGAAAAAGACATGATAGTATGTCCTGAATAGAGCATGCCCCCTATCTACAGTGTCAGGTGGTACAAACCAAACACAACTGGACCATCTCTATGGGTGATTCCACACGAATGGTTTTCCCTGCTTCAGCTTCTAAATGACCTCGATTTTTTCTTGTGTTTCCACACGTGGGAAGGCAATCCTAGCAGCAGATTTGAAGTCACTGCACGTTTTGTCCGGTTTTTTTCCATGCACAGCAGATTAGGGATTTTAATCATGCGGAATTTTTTATCCGATGTTCTCCCCACCCTTGCTCTTTTCTCTCGCCCTTCGAATCAACTTAATTTGATTGGCCAATCATGTTTTCTAAGCTACACCCACTACCCTTTCCCTTCCCCTCTTTTTTAAAAAAAATCTATGCAGAAACATATCCTGTGTCACATGACAACAGCTGACCAATAATGGGTCCATTTTACAACATGCCAAATTTGTTACTTGTTGCTCGCTGACAGCTGACAGCTTCTGAGGTAGAGTGAAAGTGTGATGGAGGGACTTCAGCGTTCAACTAGTGGTCTAGGCATTTCATGGAGGGAGAAAGAGACCGTCCTCAACACAACACCTATCACTAAACCACACCTCTCACGAAGAAAGCGGGAAAGATAGACATGGGGTCGTTGGTTACAATTTTCCCTCCAAATGTCAATAGCCAATACTCTTCCACAATATCGGCGGGAAGTGCTTTGGCCTATCCCATATGTTTATTTGATGCAACATTTATGTGTAGCAACGTTTTTTTGTGAGAATTTTTTTTCTAATGTGTTAGTTTGATGCAACGTTTATGTGTAGCTACGTTTTTTTGTGAGAAATTTTTTTGTAATGTGTCGGTTTGATGCAACGTTTATGTGTAGCAACGTTTTTTGGGGGGGAATTAAAAAAAAATGAAGATGTGCATCATTCGACACTTCCCCCAGAAAAAGCGATGAGGAATCGATTTTTATCCTGTCAAAAATTCTGCATGATGGACTTTGAGCCGATGAAGTGTGCGAAACAGAAGCCTAATGTGGAATCGGGGAGAAGTGGATTCGTAGGACTCCACCGCAGCATGACTGCTCAGAAAGTCTGATCAAAATTGATCATGCGGAATCCCCCTATGACCCCCCCAAAATGGGATGTTCGAGGCTACGTAGAAGGAGCTATAAATTCACAAAGTTGTCGTTGAAGTTGTTTAACCAACCCGCCCCAAGGGAGGATATTCAGGACTTGCATTTGGAACTACATACAACACAACACGATATTCTGAAGGGTTGGTTGGAGGAGCTGACATGGGCAGGAGGGAGTGTCAGGGCACAGCGTCCTGGATGCACTCGCACTATGTTTTCAGGGCCATAATCGACCAGAACTTCTTCACCACCGCCACGAAGCCCCTGGCCCCTGGATGCCCACGATGAAACGCAGCACACCATCTAGTGGAATGACGGGGATCTGCAGGACATGAGAGTGGAGTCAAGGAAGCAATGTTTGTCAGACATGGAAAGTCCAGACCCAAAAAAAGATAAATTAGAGTTGGCGGAATGATCACTCAAGATACTGGTAGAGGAGGAAAAAAGAATCTTACAAAAGGAAGCCCAACCAAAATATTGCTCTTCTAGCTCTTACGTTTCTTTCAACCTACTTTTATGCTTACTCCTCCTTCTTTCTTGGTACTGGTTCATCTTGCCCTTCCCCTTTGCTTCCAAATGTTTGCCTCTTAATAATGTTCTGATGGCGCTCAAGATGTGTTCTCACTTCCCTGTTTTGCCCTGCCAAGCTGAGAGCATGACTGACCCGAAATCATACTGTGAGCTTCATGGCCTAATGAGGATTTGAACCTTGGTCTCTGAGATTCTAGTCCAACGTGTTAATGCTATACCAGCTCTCTCTGCCTTTTATTTGTTCTTTTATTTTTTAAAAAAGTCTCTAGAAAACTGCTACACCACTGCACTTTCACTTACAAATGCTTAAGCTGTTCTAATTTGTGATGCAAAAGTAATTTTCCATCTATTTCTATCGCTGTGTGTGTAGGTTTCTTTGGATTCCCCCCCCCCCGGGTCCTTTATTGTAATTTACTTATTAGAAACAATGAGGATAGAGGCAGGCAATGGGTCATTTTCCAAACAGACTTTACATCACTGGGCAATTTTATATGCTGTCTAAATAAAATCTGATGCTGACAATAATTTCCAGAGCCCTTTCGTATCTCACTTTGGCCAAAAAGCATCTTTGAATGACATTAACAGATCTAATTTTCAACTCATAATAGCTAGCATTTATATATCATCCCCAATGCCTCTCTTTTGTCATCTCAATTACAGTTCACAGTAAACTTACATGTTGTTATTTTATTGTTTACACACCTAATTGAGTCATTTTGTACTGGATGTTGAAAAAGTTTATAAAACCATGCACTGGGTTGGAGACAGAATTTCCACCTCCCACAATATTAGAAGCCAGGGTCAGTCAGCAAATCTAATTGGCAATAGATTGACACAGTGTGACTTTAAGTGATTCCGCACACATTGGATAATGCACTTCCAATCCTCTTTATAGATCGTTTGGAATGGATTTTTTCATGTGCGGAACAAAAAATCCACCTCAAAATAAAGTGCATTGAAAGTGCATTATCCAACGTGTGCGGAATCAGCCTTTGTGAAATTCATTGCCACAAGTTCCCCCAGTGGGGGTGGAGGATCACCAACTCCTAGCCTCCTCCCCCATCACCACTTACCTGTCTGGTGGGGGAAAGGTGCGGGAATGGGCCTCCCAGGGCATGCTCCCAGCACGGTGCCATGATGCCAGTCCCAAGAGTAACATCCTCACACGGGCCTCACAGTGCTTCCAGGTTTCGCACCGGGCTGATTTAGCCCATTTGTGGACCCCCAAAAAGCCCGGGTGCATTTCCTGGGCCTGTGTGATGATATCACTTCCAGAAGTGATGTCATAGTGCCACACTGGGAGCATATGAGTGCACAAAGAGCGTGAGCAAAGATGTCAGAAAGGTAAGTGCCATGTCCCCCCTCCTGCCAGGAGTGTAAGGCAACTCTAGGCCTCCTATTGCATTCATGGCTAGACATGAAGGAGGATCTTTCCAGCTGCCAAATTATCCTCTCTGTAGAGTATTTCAGTAGCAGAGAATTCCCCTCTGGCATGAGAGCACATCTGTGGAGTTTGCAGAGGACAAACTTCCAGATCACACTATGTGTGACGCTTACGAAAGAAAGGTTTTTTTTAAAAAAAAATTCTTTATTTGCTTTATTTATAGCCCGCTTTTCTCACTTAGACAAGGCAGGTCACATAAAAAAAAGCTATATAATCAGACAGCATCAGAGAGCCAGTAAAATGCAATAGGATGAGTGTAAGATGCTACAATCACTCCAATCACTCCGGAAGATGCAGAGGGTCTTCTTAAGTCAACATGACATGACCTTATTCACAGTGAACAAAGAAAGGAACACGGTGTGCTTCACTGCGCACTACCCTGAGCCCAAAGTAAAACCTGGTCTGGAACCGCATTAGATTCTAGTGCCCTGAGACTATAAATCCCATTAACTGGACTTTCATTTTATAACTCGGAATACACAAGTTAGGGGAAAACACTAAAATAAAATGGTATCAGGTATGATATGTCGCATACAATGCAGAAGATTGATTTACAAAAGCAGAAGTCAAGGCAGTAAAAGTAGGATTAAACATACAGTAAACCTTTTTATAGGCTTCACTCCTTCTTGAGAACTTGCCCGCTCTGAAGCTTTGGTGAAGTAGGAGCAGCTATCTAAATTGCAGTTATTTCCCCTAAAGAAAATACTCATTTTCAACAAAATGCCAGTGACAGTTCTATCAAGCAAAATAAAGCTTACCTGATTCTCTGGAGAATGGACGAGGATTGTCCGGATACCAAGGGAGTTATTGAGAACACTGCTGAATTACCACCTCTTATATATAGGATTTTTTTTTTATGGTGTGGGTTTATAATTATAGCCACAAAACCCTCATTTTGGCCTGATGATCAAGTTACTTACTAAACAAGCCAAAGCAGTATAGATGCTTAAATAGCACCCGTACAGGGTGATTCACCGCTTGGAAAAATGTGGTCTATTCTCAGACTCAAATAGAAGAGCAGCACGTATTATGTAGTAGTAAGTTGTTTGTACAAGCTTATGGCTTGGTTCTCTAGCTTGCTGTTGGGCATGGCAATGGATAACTACTCAGGGAAAATTCTAACTGTTGTAAATGGGGTTGTGTGGGATTCCTTTTGCTAACAGTCATTGACAAATCTACCAGTATATGAATTTGTTGACACTATGACACCTTGGTTCTAGTATCACAAAAATAAGATTCTCTCTCTTCCTTCTATGGCATTCTGACGTATGTAAAATTAGAAGATTACATATCTGATTAGGGACTATAGATAGGTATCCTTTTACGCTTGCAAGCCCAGAGGCCATCAATGAAAAAAAGAAGGGATTGTACAGATGTTTTTGCATTTCTTATCCTTGCTATTTAGACCTGATTTTCCCCATTTCAAATTTGTTTCAGAGTTATATTGATTTTTACATATGAGAGTTTATTTTCTCCCCTTATTTTATAGCTCACACCAAATTTTCTTTGTAAATATATGAATTCTTGACATTTCTGTGCACCACCAAATCTGCATCATGTATTATACATAGGAATCATGTATGTTTTCTGTATAAATGCCATATAAATTGTCTACAATCTGAACATAATTCTGAACATACATGATACAAACAAATCTACAAAAATAGAAAGTGAAAAAACCCTGAAACTGTTGATGAAACAAACGTAAAAAGGAAACAAAATTGGAAGTGTTCACTCATGCCTAATCTTGAGTGGATTATTCCTGATTGCCTGAGACTTCAGAATACTTCTTTCCTTCTGTAGCTCCAGGCATGTCCAGTTTTGGAACATGAAGATTGGTTGGTAGCCTTTTGGTCTGCAGTAAGATCCATGTCCAAGAACACCTTAAAGATCAACAAGATTTCCAAAGTATGAGCTTTCAAGAGTCAAAGCTCCCTTCCTCAGACAAAGGAAATGTTGACTCTCATAAACTCATATCCTGGAAATCTAGTTGGTCTTTAAGGTGCGCTTGGACATGGTCATGCTGCTGGAACATGAAATTTGAAGACCTTCGGTGTGCACATAAATGTATTTGGGAATATCAATGGCTGATGGCTCATAGGGCAATAAATGCCCACTCCTGCTAAGTGGATGCTTCACCATCCTTACTAGTTGATTTCACTGAGAATCACAGATGGCTGGAGAGCATAAGAAGTCACTGGACAAAAGCACCCAGCATGACTGATGATATCATTGACCCATACCAAGAATGGGCTATCTTGGTGCTACTAGTACCACCTCTTTATCTCGGTGATGGATACCACTAACAGTGGTTACATCTCAACGGCAGTGACCATTTACTACACAACATCTCATTTCATCATCTGCCACTGATTAAGTCTGGATACAAGTAGGGTTGCCAGGTGGGTGCATTTGTGGGATGGATACTGGGGAACACAACAGCATTATGACAACATAATTTCACTCTAGGAATTTCCTCAATTTCTTTTGCAAAAAAACCCATAGAGTTTAGGGAAATTCCTAGAGCACTTGTTCAGGAGGTCATAGCCCCTCTCTATACTGCCTTGGTCAGGCCGTACCTGGAGTATTGTGTGCAGTTCTGGAGGCCTCACTACAAAAAGGATGTGGACAAAATCGAGAGGGTGCAGAGGAGAGCGACGAGGATGATCAGGGGTCTGGAGCCTGATCCCTATGAGGAAAGGCTGAGGGCCTTAGGAATGTTTAGTTTGGAGAAGAAGAGATTGAGGGGGGACATGATTGCTCTCTTTAAGTATTTGAAAGGCTGTCATTTGGAAGAGAGTGGGGGCTGTTCCGATTGGCAGTAGAGGGTAGGACCCGAAACAATGGCCTTAAATTACATGCAGAAAGGTACTAGCTGGATATTAGGAAGAACTTTTTCACGATCAAAGTAGTTCAAAAGTGGAATCAGCTGCCTAGGGAGGTGTGAGCTCCCTTTCACTGACAGTTCTCAAGAAGAGAGTGGATGAATATTTGTCAGGGATACTTTAGGCTGATTCTGCACTGGGCAGGGGGTTGGACTAGATGGTCTGTATGGCCCCTTCAAACTCTATGATTCTATTACTCTGTTTTTGCTCCTACTATCCCACTAAGCAATGGAAGGGTCTAGAGAATGGGAATGGGATGGGAGGTTGCCTGCTAAAGTAAGCAATCTGGTAAGGCTACGCACATTAAGAAGTTATTCTTCATAGGTGTCCACTTACTTTTACTGAAGTGTGGTAAGTATAGACCCCAGAATCAAAAGGCTTTCTTGTTTAAACTAGAGACTTCTTCTAATTCTCATCCCTGTTGTTTTCCTATTTCTCGATCTTCTATACAAATGAAACCTGTGATTTGTTATATTCAAAGTTTTCTCTTCCATGGCACCAATTCCCTCCATCCAATGTATGCATTTTCAGTTTCCATAAAAATGTCAGATTTAAAACCTTCTACCATGCACACACAAGATAAATAATCCAACAGGAAAAAGTGCAGAACCAGACTGCTGACGAAAATATAAATGGATGTAAAAAGTTACGAAATGGAGAACACTTGCTCATTCCTGGTTTGCACAGCTCAGTCTTCTTAATATAGACACCCCAGATGACAAAAAAGGGCTGATTTGGAGATCTGCAACATCAGCAGGACCAGGTCATTATTACAGGTGATCTTAAACAACATTATTAGCTGTGCTCCAAAGCCAAGCCGTAATAAAAGCCGTGAGAATGCATTTAGCTAATCAGTCCAAATTGCAATAAACTATTTATATCATGGGCAAGATCATGCACAATTTCTAAGTAGAGCCTTGAGGGCCAACGCAGGACACTTCCTGAGATGTGCCACTGCCTTTTCAACGTGTCCTTCACATGACACCTGAACAAGAGACCAATGTCCATCAACAGTCAGCCGAATCAGGTCAAGTGGTGGTGACTTAATGGAATGCCCTGCTATTGTGGCCTCAGAGTGTCCTGCTATTGTGGCTAGTGATGTGGGATCAGTGAGTGATTTTTCTCAATAGAGCTGCAATGCCACTTACAGGTGGTTGGCAAGCAGATGTTCTACGTGTGAAACATGTTCTACTTCTCTGCTTGAGTACTAGAAAAACAACTATTATTTATTCTTTTAAATAGCTTTTCTCACACATGGCGTCAGTCTATGGAAAACAGGATACGTTGAAGCCGATTCCCCCCTTGCAGCAAGAAATGCAAGCTCTCTGGAATCAAGGTTTTTTTAATTGAGAAACCATAACTAAAGCGTATATATGTCCATAGATTACACAGAAGCAAATAAAGTGTCTGGCTGTACACAGAACTCTTGTTGAGAATGACATATGGAATGCTTGCTACAAAGTTCCAGTCCCTCCCTGTGAGCCCCCCACCCTCAGTGCCCAACCAGCTGGGCATAGTCAGTGGGAGAATAGGATGGAACCATCTCAAGGCCTCAAGGCCTCTGTGGCGAGCCATCCGAGATAAGTGTGCTGTCTTCCCAGGAGCTGGATGGCCTGTGTGAAAAACTAAACACACGCACACACATATACAAAGGATGATTGCAGATCAAGGGAAGATGGAGGGACTGTGGGCAACAGACCTGAAACATGGCTAAGAGCCAAGGTCCATGAGTTCTTATCAAAAGATGAAATATCTTGCTGACTAAAATCCTGCAGAAGTCCCTGGGAGGGTTTCTGCCAATCATATGACCGTTAAATGCACCAAGGCCTTTTCAAAAACAAAGCTAGAAACAGCTTTTAAAGATGGGAGGCATATAACAACAACAGCAACAACATTCGATTTATATACTGCCCTTTAGGACAACTTAATACCCACTCAGAGTGGTTTACAAAGTATGTCATTATTATCCCCACAACAAAACACCCTGTGAGGTGGGTGGGGCTGAGAGAGCTCCTAGAAGCTTGATACAATCTTGGGTTGTATCAAAGGGGCCATAGCGTCAAAATCGCAGGAGGTCATAGCCCCTCTCTATATTGCCTTGGTCAGGCCACACCTGGAGTATTGTGTGCAGTTCTGGAGGCCTCACTTCAAAAAGGATGTGGCCAAAATCGAGAGGGTGCAGAGGAGAGTGACGAGAATTATCAGGGGTCTGGAAACTGAGCCCTATGAGGTAAGGCTGAGGGCCTTGGGAATGTTTAGTTTGGAGAAGAGGAGACTGAGGGAGGGACATGATTGCTCTCTTTAAATATTTGAAAGGCTGTCATTTGGAGGAGGGCAAGGAGCTGTTCCAGTTGGAAGCAGAGGGTAGGACCCAAAGCAATGGGCTTAAATTACATGCACAAAGGTACCGGCTGGATATTAGGAAAAACTTTTTCATGGTCAGAGTTGTTCAAAAGTGGAATCAGCTGCCTAGGGAGGTGGTGAGCTCCCCCTCACTGGCAGTTTTCAAGAAGAGGCTGCATGAATACTTTTCAGAGATGCTTCAGGCTGATCCTGCACTGGGCAGGGGGTTGGACTAGATGGTCTGTATGGACCCTTCCAACTCTATGATTCTATGATTCTATGATTCTAAGCTCCTAGAAGCTGTGACTGACCCAAGGTCACCCAGCTGGCTTCAAGTGGAGGAGTAGGGAATCAAACCCAATTCTCCATATTCGAGTCCCTCCCTCTTAACCACTATACCAAACTGGCACCAAAATGCCATCCTCCTCCAATATCAAAATAAAACTTCACCATGGTCAAATATATTGTATTCCTCTAGTACCATAACTGCCAAACAATAAGTCAGAAATACCTCTAAGGGTAAAAAAATCTTTAAAGATAATGATGTCTCTCTGGGAACCAAGATCAACATAATCAAGACTTTGGTATTCTCCATTACAATGTATGGATGTGAAAGTTGGACAATGAAAAAAGCTGACAGGAAGAAAACTGATTCATTTGAAATGTGGTGCTGGAGGAGTGTTTTATGGATACCATGGATGGCCAAAAATACAAATAAGTGGGCACTAGATCAAATCAAGCCTGAATTCTCTCTAGAAGCTAAAATGACAAAACCAAGGCTCTGTTTTGCACCATTAATTTTACACTTTTATTCACTTTTGTGTGTGAATATTAATAGACATTTTTAATGGGGGATGGTTCTCTGAGCTATAATTAGATCTGGGGAAACATGGAACTTTCCTGTTTCTTTCCTTTCCTACAGCAGTTTGATAACCAAAGACTAGATATTGGGATCCGAGTAAAACGAAATGCCTTGAAGCATAGGGAGTGGAACTGAGCACGGAGAAGCAGGAAAATTTACCCAATTCCACCATTAAAACTCCTTGTACAAATGGAACAAGATGGTGCAGCAACTTCACCCTATCCCCCTTTTCAAATCCCCCTATGCCCCACAGCACCCCTCTGCAAGTTTTCTGTAGTCAAAAAACACACTTGCACTGCAATCCTAAGAGACTTACTCCAGTCTAAGTCCATAAAAATCAACAGGCTTAGGCTGGAGTAACTCTTCTGAGGATTGTACTATGGGTGATCTTCGGGTACTTATTTTCTCTTGGCCCACCACCCTCATAGAGAACCCTGTGTGCCAATCTGAGGAGAAAAGGATAAAAATGACATGAATCTTTCCGGCCCTCCTCAAGCAAAAACATCTCAGGAATTCCATGGAGTTTCCAATATGGCTGGCACAACATCTGAAAGACCTAATAAATTTCTACTTGAGGAGAAGTTTGACGCTTAAAATTCCACCAAATAAAAGATTGTTTGAGGAAATATTTATTGAATGCCTCCTTAGCACAGCTACTTACAAATGGGGAAAGTACATGATGATGGGAAAATAAGAATGGCAGAAAAGTTTGAAAAGATGGAGGAGAGGATGAAGAAAATCCTTACAGTAAGACCTCTTGGGAGGTACAACAGTATAGTAAGAAGTGATTCACCCTATGATGCTTTCTATGAAGATATTTTTAAATGAAAATGTAAAAGCAATACTACTGTTCCCATCTCACTCCCCAAAGGCTTTTTGCAATGAGTCTATCCTATAAATGTATAAAAAGAAAGGAATTGGTGGAGTCTAATATAGAGACTTTATTGTATGAAGCCAAGAATAAACCGCAAATAGCTGTAAAAATCAATCAGAGAAGTTAACTTGTCCAGAAAAAAAAGGACGCCGTTTGTAGGTCACTGTTTAGGAGAACATGAACCGACAAACGGCATCCCATCCCTCACGTGGTCCGCTCGCTTAGTATTTAAGCCCTCACAATTTGGAACTCCTCCATCAGAGCTCAGCATCTACCAGACGTTTGTCCAAGGTTCTTCTCCTTAGAGTCAGGTGAGTGCTATTTCAATCATTGGGGAAATGAGGTTCGGTTCTAGGTAAAAAGGTAAAGATGGTCCCCTGTGCAAGCACCGAGTCATTACTGACCCTTGGGGGAACATCGCATCACGACGTTTTCTTGGCAATTTTTTTTTTGTTATGGGGTGGTTTGCCACTACCTTCCCCAGTCATCTACGCTTCTCCCTCAGGAAACTGAGTACTCATTTTACCGACCTCAGAAGGACGGAAGGCTGAGTCAACCTTGAGCTGGCTATCTGAACTCGGCTTCCACCAGGATCGAACTCAGGTCGTGAGCAGAGCTTGGGCTGCTGTACTGCAGGTTACCCCTCTGCACCACGGGGCTTCTAGGTAAATAGTAGGATTTTAGTCTAGTGGCACCTTAGAGACCAACAAGATTTTAAGGGTATAAGCATTTGACAGTCAAAGCTCCCTTCATCGGATACCTGGCAACGCTCACTCTTGAAAGCTTTCACCCTGAAAATCTTCTTGGTCTCAAAGGTGCCACTGGACTCAAACCCTGCTGTTCTGCTGCAGATCAACATGGCAACCTACCTGAAACTCTCATCTAGACATTTATTTTGAATTGAAGTAAAGAATTAAGTGATAGGTTTGATGAAGTATCATTGTGAATAAATGAAAATGCCTTACATAGGGCCAAGCTACACATGACGAATGACACTTGAATGGCAAGTGGATTGAGCGGAGGGCAAGTGAACAGGGAGAAATACACTTGCTGTGATGAAGTATCATTGTGAATAAATGAAAATGCCTTACATAGGGCCAAGCTACACATGACGAATGACACTTGAACGGCAAGTGGATTGAGCGGAGGGCAAGTGAACAGGGAGAAATACACTTGCTGTGATGAAGTATCATTGTGAATAAATGAAAATGCCTTACACAGGGCCAAGCTACACATGACGAATGACACTTGAACGGCAAGTGGATTGAGCGGAGGGCAAGTGAACAGGGAGAAATACACTTGCTGTGATGAAGTATCATTGTGAATAAATGAAAATGCCTTACATAGGGCCAAGCTACACATGACGAATGACACTTGAACGGCAAGTGGATTGAGCGGAGGGCAAGTGAACAGGGAGAAATACACTTGCTGTGATGAAGTATCATTGTGAATAAATGAAAATGCCTTACATAGGGCCAAGCTACACATGACGAATGACACTTGAATGGCAAGTGGATTGAGCGGAGGGCAAGTGAACAGGGAGAAATACACTTGCTGTTCACGTGTCATTCGTCATGTGTAGCTTGGCCCTGAGTGTCCTTTCACAAACATGCTCAGGGCCAAGCTACACATGACGAATGACACTTGAACGGCAAGTGGATTGAGTGGAGGGCAAGTGAACAGGGAGAAATACACTTGCTGTTCAAGTGTCATTCGTCATATGTAGCTTGGCCCTGAGTGTCCTTTCACAAACATGCTCAGGGCCAAGCTACACATGACGAATGACACTTGAATGGCAAGTGGATTGAGCGGAGGGCAAGTGAACAGGGAGAAATACACTTGCTGTTCACGTGTCATTCGTCACGTGTAACTTGGCCCATAGATTCAGCTCCCTGATCCATTCAGATCAGTAATGACTGCTGTGACAGCGGATTTTAGAAAATTGAGGCAAAGAAGGGGCTTTTGCTAGAGATTCTTCGACTAAAGAGGTGAACCATAATAGACAGAGTAGCACCTGGTGGAAGTGGGAAGAGGGGTTGGAGAGCCACCTTCAAACTACTGCCATTCTACCATCAGAGGCAGATTTTTTGAAATAAAATATATTTTATTTATTTTATTTTTTATTATTGTTGTTTTTACATTGTAAGCTGCTTTGAGTGGTGTAAAGTCAAAACTAACTATTTTAATAACTATTTTATATAAACAAATCTGGGGCTTCTGGATTCAAAGTATGTGCTCTACCACTGAGGCATGAGATCTTCTTCATACTGCTTGTCCATCATGACCAAGATTCTTTATAGCAACTGACAGTGGCCTTCCTGTGTCTCAACCCACAGGACTCTTTCCCTGCTCTCTTTTATAGAGCAGTTTGGTGTAGTGGTTAAGAGCGCGGGACTCTAATCTGGAGAACTGGGTTTGATTCCCCACTCCTCCACTTGAAGCCAGCTGGGCGACCTTGGATCAGGCACAGCTCTTCCAGAGCTCTCTCAGCCCCACCCACCTCACAGGGTGTTTTGTTGTGGGGATATCAATGACATACTTAAGAAACTGTTCTCTGTGTGTGTTAAGTTGTCCTGAAAGGCGGTATATACATCAAATGCTGCTGTTGTTGTTGTTATTATATGCATCCAACCTACAACTTTCCCCACACAAATAATTAAACAGATAAATGATAGATCAGTCGATGATTTACCACTTGTGTCCTGCTGAGGTTACGAAAGTTTTCATCTCCATGATCCTTTAAAAAGTCACAGGGCAGATGCGTGTCCTCTCATTTTGGGCCTCCAGTTCTGATTGAGAATATTGATATGATAAAACAGGATTGTCTTTAGCCTTGAAGTGCCCATTGATGGACTGAACTATTCTGAAAATGATGTGGCTGCTCTCTCCTTGGTTACAAATCCATGAGAATGAATTGGTCCTACTCAGAAAGACAGCTGGCTATGGCCCTTTGTAGCATATGCTTTCCAACCATACATTGGTGGGTCCTTTTATTGAGACAACCTTTGAAATTCTTCTAGATGTTTTTCATGAGGCAGAACCTCCCACACTTGATTTTTTAAAAAACTTTAGGCAAATTTTTCATTGTGAACCTAAGGTTCGGGAGATGCGCATGTCATCCTGCTTGAAGGTGTTGAGATGCCAAAGTACACCCAATGAGCTAAGTTAACACTATTCGTCTCATGGCACAATGTTGTTTAATTTAATTCATGTCCTCCATCTTGTAGATTCCCTCCGCTTCTCAACGATGGCCTGCTGTGGAACATCCTGTGGTTCCGGCTGTGGAGGAGGATATGGAGGTGGCAGCGGCAGTGGCAGTGGTGGGGTGCTGGTTGATAATGGCTCTTCATCGGTCGTGAGCGTAGCAACTGGCGGTAGCAGCCTCACAATCCCAGGAGCGAGTCTCCGAAGCTACAATAATGTTCGAGTGACTTGCCACTGTGTCTGTGCCTCTGAATGCTGCATGCCTACTGGCGGCTGTTGCGGTGGACATGGGCAAAATGGTCCGGGCGCAAGAGTAGATGTATGCCACCCATGTTATGAAATTGTGGTCCCAGGTGGATGGTTGTGCAGTAATGTCCATTGTGCTCGAGCAAGTGTCTCTTGCTGCAGTGATCCATGTTGTGGGCCATGCTAGATCTCAACTAGCAAAGCAACCGGGAAATAAGATCAGGACAAGGACACCCATCTAAGCACCAGAGGGAACAATTGCACACAAATCCCATTAATATCAAGGGGTATGGAAGGCAATTGGCTCCTCTGGAAATAATCTCTTCCTTTCTCTGTTTCAACAAAATTTCCACTCTAATTTCTTTCATAATTTCTTTCTGTTTTTTTCTTTAAATGAACTTCTCAAACAACAGGTTAGAATCTTT
This sequence comes from Eublepharis macularius, assembly GCF_028583425.1. Taxonomy (NCBI): domain Eukaryota; kingdom Metazoa; phylum Chordata; class Lepidosauria; order Squamata; family Eublepharidae; genus Eublepharis; species Eublepharis macularius. The sequence goes on from NC_072790.1 coordinate 245,868,191, forward strand.
ACCTTTTAATCTATTGTAGCAGCAAGGTTGGGTACGGGGTTGTGATAGTCAAAGATGTGATCTGTGGGCAGAGAAAGAAGATGCCTACCTGATGGGAGGTCTGCTATGGAGAGATGGTTCATCAAAACCTTGGGGGATTTAGGCTTTCTCTAGTCTGGATCTTGTAATTCTGTACTTGTTCTCATTCTGTCATTAATATATTAAAATGTAATATGGCATCACACTTTCGGGACTCCTGGAATTATTTCTTTAATCCAGTTTCAGAGCATCAGACTGGTGGATTTCATACTACAGGGAATTCTGCAGGGATTGTTTTTCTGTAACGAGGTCCCCAGAACTGGCAAAGAGATTAGAGATGTATGGATTGTTAGCCCAGCACAGATTTGACCCCAGATTATCGCATAAGAAAGACCTCCATAATTGAATGAGTTGGATTTTCTACATATGCCTGATTTCATTCTCAGGCTGATGAACCCATCTGTATTTCTGAAAATGTACTGCCTTGCATTGTAGGTATCAGCACTGCTCCAATGTCAAGAATTGTTTGGAGAGGTATAACAGCTCTACTGAAATCATCAAACATTGTGACTAAAACATCACAAAGAAGTCTTCATTGTCCCACTCCCACCCCCACCCCCAAAGAAGATGACACACATCACATGAGATAAAATGGTTTATCTGCATTCAGTCCCCCCGTCTCTATCAACTGAGCATGTGTCTATGAGTCTGCTGTATAGGGATGCCAAATTGGGCCCAAATAAGGCCGAATTGGGCCCAGCGTGGCTCCCTGGGGAGTGTGGGAGTGCTCCCAGGGTGGCCTGTGACCCATGCGATGATGTCACTTCCCAGATGTGACATCATCATCACAAGCTGGGAGTGTGAAAATGAAAAGGAGATGCTAGGAGCTGGGCTCCAAATATCCTGACAAGGGGGTCAGGGGACTTGGCAACCCTACCACTGTACGAAGCGAAGTTTGAAGTCTTCCAGCTTAAAAAGCCTTCCCCCAACTTAAGTGGCACTTTAGACTGGAGGAACATGTTAAAATACCACCTGTCTTGCCTCCTAATCTTTTTTAGTGTTTCAGATGCTGACTGACCATTTATTGGTTACCTTGGAAGCTCCATAGCCCCCTGATATTGCATCCATATGTGTTAATTGGCAGACCTTCTCAGTTGAGTGGAATAGCAGGTACGCCTGTGTGAAGAAACAGCATGTTAGAACTTGAAGAAACAGATAAAGTGGTAGTAAAGATGGCTGTTATTGAGATGTACCTGCATATTTGTCAAGGAAAGATTACCACAAAGCACAATAAAACTCCAGTGCTCTCTCATGCAAAGGAAGCTGAAGGTCACACCCTAAGAGCCACAAATCCAAAAACATGCTTTTAAAAATAAGAACTAATTGATGGCTAGTCTGATAGCTGGATGAATTTCTGAATCACGTCTGAGATTGGTCTAATTGGTTGTTCACCGTTCAAAACGCCATTCAATTTAGATACATTATCACAAAGAGCAAATGAATCTTATCAAAGTGAAATCGATCATTCCTCTATTGGTCACATGTACGATCACACTCAATCTTGGAGTGTCCTAAATTGTGAACTCCCCCCCCCCCCAGCCCTTTTTCAATAATCCTTGAAAACTAACCAAAAAAAGTGTAGGGACCAGATGACTTTTGGTTCTTAAAGTGTGTGTGTGTGTGTGTGTGTGAGAGAGAGAGAGAGAGGGAGAGAGAAAGAGAGAGAGAGAGAGAGAAACTGCCTTTTCTCCTCCAGATAAATATTTTGGCTCAGTGCTACTGTACACATTTGTGATCATAAAGTAGATTTTCTCTCACGAGTACATTTCTGAACTGATCATCATGTGCAGATATATTTGTTATGGTGTTTAGATTGTTGTTACTATAACCTGGTTGTCACAAGCATACATCCCCTTATGCCACGGAGCTAAGTGGATGACTTGTATCCGTCACACTTCCTTCATCTAGCCTTCCTTAAAGGAATGTTGTGTAAATTAAACTGGAGGGGGCAAGTATGCTGTCCGGATCTCTCTGGAAGAAGAGCAGGACTGAAAGTCATAGATATCACAAGATCTGGAAAGTGATACAGTGAATGGGACGAAGTCACAAGTCGCAAAACTAGGAAGCCATTGAGTGATTCTGCACACGTTGGATAATGCACTTCCAATCCTCTTTATAGATCATTTGGAATGGATTTTTGTGTGTGTGTGGAACAAAAAATCCGCCTCAAACGATTGATAAAGTGCATTGAAAGTGCATTATCCAACGTGTGCGGAATCAGCCATTGGGAGCTATTGGGAAGGAAAGCAAGAGCAAAGTATCAATGGACATTGTATCAAACGAAGATGAAAATGATTTTCACGAGGGTTACCAAATTTGTGTTCAGAAATTCCTGGAGATTTGTGGATGGAGCCTGGGAAACTGGGGTTTGAGGAGGGGAGGACCTTAGTAGTGTCTAATGCCACTTCCAAAGTTGCCATTTCTTCCAGGAGAACTGTCATATGGAGATCAGTTATAACGTCAAGAGAGCTCCAGGCCCCACTGCGCGTTTATCTTTTCACCCTCTCCATTTTCTTTGAAGAGAAGTTGCACAATAAATAGAACCAACTTGTTTTCCAGGTCACCTGCCTGACCATTCCTTATAAAATTATATAAAGAAAGGAATCCAAGACAGTAATAAGGATAATATGTGAGGCTTATTATGTGAAACTGGACCACAAGCCCTGAGTAAAACAATTACAAACCATTTGGGGAATTACACGTATAGCCAAGCATGGTGGGGTTGACAATTAGCTACTGGAGTGGAAAGGTTGTCTCATCCCCTCACGGTGGCCCAGAATTGTATAAAAAGCACCAAGATCTCAGGAAATCCCTACCAACTTCACCTGACTTCTTCTGAAGACTTACTGGAGAACCAGGTAATATATATATATATATATATATATTTTAATTTGCTCTCTAAAGCTCATCTGGCTGGCCACCACTTGAAATGCTAGACCGTGTGGGACCTTCATCTGCCCGGCATGATGAATATCAGTTTTTTTTTCTAGAAATGTAGCACTGGATTTAATTAGCAAATAAAGAGGATGGAGGGGAGAAAAGATTTTCAGTGCAATCCTAAACAGTCTAATTAGAATCCTATACAATGGAGCTTACATCCAGGAAAGAGTTGTTAGGATCACACTAGGTAGACATGTTAGTCTGTCTGTAACAGTAGAAAAGAGCAAATAATCCAGTAACATGTGTAAGACTAACCAAATTTGTGGTACGGTATGAGATTTCGTGGTAGCTGAAGAAGTGTGCTGTGACTCATGAAAGCTCATACTCTACCACACACGTTTTAGTCTTATAAGTGCTATTGGACTCTTGCTCTTTTCTACTAGAATCACACTGTTTATCTACGGAATGTAAACAGGCATTTTTCAATAGGAAGAATCTCACATCTGAACTGTATCCATGGTTCAGTAATGAATGGATCTGCCCTTAAGAGGGTGGAGAATTTCCTTCCTTTGAGACGTGGGGGATAGGTTGTACCAATATTCATCATAGATGATCTGGTTATAGATCATGGGGAAAGACAGAAGTTTAGTGGTAGAGCACATTAGTTGCACATGTAAGGTCCCAGATGCAGGCCATTTCCACACAGTTTACCTTGTTCTGGAAAACAGCGAAATCTCACGGGAAATCTCGCGAGAAGATGTGCATCTTCTCATGAGATTTCATGTGAGATTTTGCTGTTTTCCGGAACAAGGTAAGCCATGTGGAAACAGCCACAGTTATCATGTAGGTCTGCCAGGCATGCTGCCATGGTGGGAGGCCTCCCGCTGGCAGGCCTAGTTACCTGCTACTACTTGGAGCAGTGGAGGAAGAAAAATTTAAAAAAATGATATTGACCACACTGCTATATTACATCTCGGGAAACCCTGGAAGTGACATAGAGTAATTCTAGGAATCACCAGTAACTTGATGGTTTTACCATAGGTTCCGGCAATTCCTAGAGCTACTCTGCATCACTTTTTGTCCTGTCTCATATTTACCCCCAACTCTCCGACCCCTAGTGGCAACCCTAGTCATCAGTTTCTCAGAATCTCCAATATCAGGGCTGAGAACAACTTGAGACATTGTAGATAGGCTTGGCATTTACCCGCTTGGGACAGGAAATTATCTGCACCCAGCCTCAATATCTGGTGCCCAAGGAATAGAGGAACAAGAGAAAACATGAGCTCTGCATAGTGATGCTCTAGGAATTCACCTTAGTCTTTATGGTAAGTGGGGGCATCTTAGAGCATCAGCCAGAAATGATGTCACATCTTCTCTAAATTCTGCCCTTCCCTGACCCTCAAAATCTCCTGGCATTTGCTGAGGCAGTGTTGGGAACCCTTATATAGACAGTGCATGGCAAGAACAACTGATTTGTCTCTGTATAAGCTAGCCTCATATGTTCCCATGTCTTACATCGGTGGTCAGATTGATATATACAGTATTTATTGAAATGCAAGTTTAGGATATTTCCAGGTATGCCATGAAAAGGGGGGTAGTCCTACATTTGCATACAAGTTACAATTATGTCGAATATAGATATAGATATAGATATAGATATAGATATAGATATAGATATAGATATAGATATAGATATAGGAAGATTATCAGATGTACCATGGAAAACTGGGGAACCAATCCCTAGCACTGATATGTGACTCGTCCTAATCACAGTAGAAATCAGTTAGTATCAGGGCTTTTTTTCAGCTGGAACACGGTGGAATGGTGTTCCGGCATTTCTTGAAAATGGTCACATGGCCAGTGGCCCGACAATCTAAACTCCCCTCTGTCTGGAGATCAGGGGGCAGGGCCACTGGCTATGTGACCATTTTCGCCAAGGGAAATTTAAATTTTAAAAAACTCCCCCCTTGTTCCAACTGACCCAAAGTGATGTCATTGTGCGGGCCTGGGAGCATGTGCACATGTGATACCAGAGGCACCACCTCCCGCCAGGAGTTGCCCCCTGTGCTGGCAACCGAGTTCTACCACCTCTTTTCCCAGAAAAAAAGCTCTGGTTAGTATAATGTGATGCCCTTGGCAACCTGCCCATATTAGCAAACTTCTCCTCCCCCATCAATGGACATCAGAAGATATTTGGTCAGAGGGTACAAATGTATATTTGTAGGCTCTAGAAATGCATGTCTGTTCATATTTTTGCTATATATTCTGTTATATATATATTATTCCTGGTAAAAAGAAATGAATGTCTACTTGGTATTCAATTTGATACTGAGAAGCTCTGGGATAGAATAAATTTGACTCCAGAGTTAGGCATGTCTTAATGGATGGCTTGAAATAGTCAAAGCCAAGTCACTGGGTCCTCTTTTACAATTTATTTTAGTTATGACCTTGTGTGTTTCAGATTCTCTTCACTTCCCCAAAATGGCCTGCTGTGGAACACCTTGTGATACTGGCTGTGGTACCAACTGTGGTACTGTCTGTGGTACCAACTGTGGTACTGGCTGTGGTACCGGCTATGGTTCTGGATGTGGTAGTGGATATGGAGGAAACGGCAGTGGCGGAGTCTTTGTTGATAATGGTTGCACATCAATTGTGTGTGTTAAACCAGGTGATAGTTGCTTGACAGTCCCAGGGCCATGTCTCATCTCCCACTGTGATACTCGTGTGTGTTGCCGCACTGTGTGCGCTTCTGAATGCTGCATACCATCTGGTTGCAGGCCCTGTGGTGGTGGACATGGGGAAAATGGTCTTGGTGTGAAAATCGATATGTGCCACCCATCCTATGAAGTTGTGTTCCCAGGTGCATGGCTGTGCAGCTGTACCCATTGTGCTAGAGTAAATACCACCTGCTGTGACCCATGTGACTCATGTGGCGGGCCATGCTAAGTTCATGTGGACTGTCCAAGGATTAAGGAAGACTCATGAAAAATACTGAACAAAATGGACCCGATTTCACAAAATGTTGAGTACCCACCACTTCTGCTGATTTTTTCGGTGATCAATGGGCTTAGAAGGGTATATCTCTAATCAGGATTGCACTGTTAGTTTCTTTTATTGTCTTGAACAGCCATGTTTTCCTCTGACTCTCTGTTAAGCCAATGCCTCTCCATCCTTTCCATGTATCTTACAATCCTTCATAAGTTGCCAGTGCAATGTTTTATTCCCCACCAACAGGAAGATGATGGTTGTATTGTAACTCTGGCAACGTAGTTTTGTTGGCATTGCATCTTTCCTCTCTCACTACCACTGTACACGTTGTTTCTCCCCTATCATTAAAAAAGTTGCATCGACTCAATGGTTTTATCTGGTTCATTTACCCTTGAGGTTCATTATATAGCACAAGGAATGAATAAATGGACTGTTTGGGGTGGAGATGCCGCTGGCATGTTGCTGAAGCAGAATTCCAAAGGAGTTTGGGAATTCCTCATAAGTGGAAGAGAGGAAATGTTTGGGAAGTCAAAGTGATTCTTATATGACTACTGGTGCAGGAGGTAGGGGAGTGAGGCAGGGGAGTGAAGTGCATCATATAGTTCACGCTAGGCCTTCAGGCTTCATGAATCAGTGATACAAATCTTGACCGTTAAGGATCAATTGCATAAATTCTCCCTGAAAAACTGTCATAGATAATGGTTTGAAGGGAATCTTGTAGAGTTGCCAGTTCCAGGTGAGGAAATTCATGAAGGTTTGAGGGCGGAACCACAGGAGGACAGTTTCTGGAACTGATCTGGAGATCAGTTGTAAATCTGGGAGCAATAAAAACCCCACCTGGAAGTTGGCAGCCTTAGAAACCACATAGTTCTACCCAGGGGTCATTTCATAGAAAAAGAGCTGGAGGAACTCATTAGCATAGTTCATTAGCATAACTCATTAGCATACGCCACACCCCTTGCCATCACCAGAAGTGTGTCATTAGCATAACCGGTTTGCATATGCCACACCCCCTGACATCACCTATCCTGGCTGTTTTGGACCCAATCCTGGCCATTCAGGGCCGAAATTGGGTCCAAAATGGTGAAAAGGGGCTAAAAATGGCTGGAAAGGGGCCCCAAATGGTCAAGATCAGGCCGCTGCTGAGAGGGAGAGTGATCCACCACCCATCAGAGGCCTGATCCGGACCGTTTCAGCTCCAATCCAGGCTGAAACGGGCCCAAAATGGTCATGCGCCAGGTGGGTGGGGTCATCTGACATGTGACCTCTTTGGGGAACTGCAGGAACTGAGTTCCTGTGCATTCCCCCTCGAAATGAGCCCTGGATCTACCGCTGAAACAAGAGATATCCTGTTCTCCACGGAATCAAATGGCTATTTGCACCTGCTACAGACCAATTCCTATCAAAGCCCTTGGATTAAATTGATTGAAAACCGTGTCCAGGCCTTGGGTATTAACCCTCATAATCTGAACGAACAAGGGCCTTCAGCAGCTCTCTCTTCGATCTTAGGTTGTTTGAGTAAAGTGGATTATAGAAGCACTATGATAAGAGCACGTAAAGTATGCTCAGCGATATACTTGGGTTTAACATTGCCACAATCCCTTCCAGCTTACTTCGATTTCTTGACAGTTCCATGTTATCGATGATTATTTATGTTAGCCAGGCTGAATGCCATTCCATCAGGAGAGTTGCTGGGATGTTTAAATAGGTTACCTATTCTGAGTGCCAATGTGGCTCTGGCCAAATAGACACTCTTCAACACTGTCTATTTGAATGTAATACTCTAAACGTGGCAAGAGACAGATGGATCAAGCCCTATGTCCAGGACCCAGGAAGTATAGAGGACAATTTGAGGCTCCACTTAGCAGGGGTGGATTTTAATACTACTTTAGCAGTAGCCAAGTTCTTCTCCCAACTGGTTAAAGAAAAAACTTTGCTAAATTTTAATATTATACAGATTATATATTAAAAGATTTTTTTCTTATTTTAACTCTAATTCCAGTGTGGCACTCCTCAGAGCCAAATAGGCGGTATAAGCAGTATCATTAAAGTAAAGAAACAAGACATAACAGTTCCTGTATGCAGTTTGAATGCAAAGTTTAGAGTTGTAAAGTGGAATTTCTCTTACTTTCTCTTTGTAGAATATCTTCCTGAAATCCAGCGATTGGTTTCTATTCCTCTTTACAGGAATTTGAATCAATTCCTCTTTCGTGAAGAGGAAGATTTGATAGGATCTCAACAAGGTCATGTATTTTAAACACTACAGCACAGGGTCTCTGATAGCTCAGGGAAGCTCTCCGCTCCCAACAGTCATTTAAGGATGGGATATTTTCCACCCTCCTTTTCACTGCTCCCTTTCCACCAAGTAGCTTATATCAATCTCTTCTCCTCTATTTTATCCTCACAACACCCCTATGAGGTCAGCCCAAGGTCACCCAGGAAACTTCTGTGGCAGAGGCAGGAGTCAACCCAGCTCAAAATCCTAACCACTACAACACATGTTGTCCACTTTTATCCTCACAACTACTCTGTGAGGTAGGCAATGCTGAAAAGGCTGAAGTTTCATAGAGTACCAGTGTGTGGTATAAACAGAAACACTATCACATAGTAAAAAAAAAATAGTAAAGAGTCCAGTAGCACCTTTAAGACTAACCAACTTTATTGTAGCATAAGCTTTTGACAGCCACAGCTCTCTTCATCAGATGCATCATCAGCTTTCAAGAACCTCAGCTCTCTTTGTCAGATGCATCTGATGGTGCATCTGATGAAGAGAGCTGTGGTTCTCAAAAGCTGACAATGCATCTCATAAAGCGAACTGTGGTTCTTGAAGCTTGCCAAGCCTTTTGCTTTCTCTTTGTAGCTGATATGAATTTCTTATTTATGTTGGTGGGTGAAAGGTCTCGAATTGGCTTACATTAATCATTCTGAACTGCTTGTCCCAAAGATGCCAGGTAGCTGGTTTCACACCTTTAATGGGGAGTGGTTTCCCTCAACCAGAAGCTCCCATTCTGTGCCATGTAATGCACTCCCTGAATTCATGATATAGTCTTGGGAGACTTGTGAATGTACATAAAACCTTTCTTTAGCTGATACCTAACATGGGGAAGGGTGCTGAAAGTCATCACTAGACATGGGTACGAACATAAAAACAAACAAACATGGTGTTTGTTGTTTGTTGTCATCCACGAACTATGAACAACGAACATTGATGAACATGACCTGTTCATGAACATGTTCGTTGTTCATTCTTCGTGTGGGCCAGCAGGCTCTCCTCCAGCCATCAAGATCCCTACCACACCACTCCCATCTCTAGGTGTCACAGAGCTTCCAGGTAAAGAATTTCCTATAATCCTCCATAACACTACCCCATCCCATCTCAAATTTCAGATGAACACATATTGGAAATACGAAGCTGCCTTTTCCTGTATCAGACCATTGGTTTATCAAGGTTAGTACAGTCTGCTCAGATTGGGTGGAAATACACATTGTTAAGTACCTAGGGATGCTCAAGTGCAAGGTTGTATGTGTAGTCTTGAATTCACACGCAGGCTGTTCTTGATTGGCACATGTGAATGTTGCCCCTTTGTGTGATTGCATCTTCAAGTGATTCCAGAGGGCAAAGTGCTAAGTACTGTAGGCTCCTTTGACTTGCTAATTTGCATTTCTTTAAGGTGTGAGAAAGTGTCAAGATCTGCATTTGAATGAACGTATGTGGGGGAAACTGGGATACATTTAGCAGTTCAGGAGGAACTAATATCAAGCATGTGACTGCATTCACACAAAGCAAATTGAAGTGTGACTGTGCAAGTGAATGCATGGAAAGTTGGAGACACGTGAAATGAGGTTCACTTGAGCATCCCTAGGTACTTCATATTGTATATTTCAATCCACTGGCAGAAGCTCTTCAGGGTCCCAGGTTGACGTCCTCAACATCACCTTCAACCAGATTCTTTTAACTGAGGATGCCAGAGATGGAACCTGGGACCTTCTACATGCTAAGCGGTTGTCCTACCTCTCAGCTATGGGTTCACACCATGAAAGAAAATGACATGACTTGACCAGCTCCCTGAGCCCCAGTTGATCAAAGCCTTCAGAACTTTCCTACCGCTCTGCTGGTAGCCTCGAAAGTGGCTACTGGCTCCGATGGTTTTTTAAAAAAGTATATTTAGTTTATTTATTATTTATTTATTTTAAAATAGGATTTGGCATGTGTATGGAGAAGAGATCCTGCAACTTGCTGGCCATGTGGTATGCCACGTCACCTCCTGAAATATATTTCGCTTTCAAGATTACAAGATTGCGAAAGGGCATGAGCTCCTATGTAATTCTGTATTTATAAACACATCAGCATTGTCACAGAACAGCAGAAGAACGTAAGAAATGCCGTGGGTTTTATTCAGCAAGCTTTTTCTGCTGGTGAAAAAGGAAGAAGGAATCCCTGTTGAAAACCAAAAAACCATGGCATGTATCAAAACTTGGAGCGGGAGCTGCAGTAGGGAGAATTGGATGGGACTGAGTAAAAAAAAGCTGGCTGGATCCATCCTGATGTATGGTAATAGTGGAAAGTTTATCAAGTCATAGCTGACTTATGGCGTCGGCTAGTGGGGTTTTTATAGCAAGAGACTGAGGGCCAAGCTACACATGATGAATGACACTTGAACAGCAAGTGTATTTATCACTGTTCACTTGCCCTACACTCAATCCACTTGCCGTTCAAGTGCCATTCGTCATGTGTAGCTTGGCCCTAACAGAGGTGGTTTACCACTGCCCGCCTCTGGAACTTTGGTCTTCTTTGGAGGTCTCCCATCCAATTATTAACCAAGGCCGACCCTGCTTAACTTCCAAGATCTGATGAGATCGGGCTTTCTGGGGCTATCCAGGTCACATACAACTGTTTGGAGAAGGCACTATAAAAGTCTCCCGTATAAAGGCTTGGTTGTCTGCGCTATTAATGCTAAAAGCTTGCTGCAAAAAGGGAAACCATTACCAATTTAATGTTTTTCTCAGATATAGAAAGTTTAGGTTCAAGGAATACTTTTTTTCAATAAATTTATTTTTAATTTTTTTATATACAAAATGTAGCAGACGTGGATCTCTTTCCTCACCTAGCCCGGTCTTTCTTCCCAATGGCTTTCCCCCCTCTTTCCCCCTTCTCTGGTCTCCTTTCACTTTGTATGCAGTGTTTACTTAAGAGGCTTATCTCAGTCCTTTCCCCCTAGTGGCATCTCTTCGTGGCCTCTGATCTACCTATATAATGCACCCATAGATCCCAGTGCACCAACTACAGTTCTCAGGCTGCCACCTACTGGCTTTCCTCCCACTTCAGACAGCTTGCCTGATGTCAACAATAGCTCGTGGCTTCTCTGTTGCAGCTCCTCAGTTGTGAAACAGGCTCACTGAGGAAGCGAACGAAGTGCCAATGTTAGAAATCTTCAGAAGGCACTTGGGTTGTTAGGCCTGTGCTGGAAACAATAGGAGTTAGGAGCTGCATTGCCATCACCATGTTGAATGATGTTGTAGGGGCGTCCCCAATCACTACAGGAAAGACCATAGAGATTGCGGGATTTCCCAGAGTGTCTCTTGATGTGATGATGTCACTTCCTAGTCTTCACTCAGAAGTGACATCAACACATTGTGGAACATCGTTCCCTCCCCCATTTTGCCCCTCTGCTCCATTGAGCGAGGACAGGGGACAGGGAGCACCAGCAGGGGCTTACCCACCAATAGCAGGTATTTGGTGACTTTGCAGGTGCTGCAACATCATTTTTTGGGGCTGAACTTTTAATGGGGTATAAGTCGCAGGTATCATTTGGAAGGAGGGGGTCATTTAGGGTTATATTTTGCTGGTTTGAAATTATGATGTTTTAAATGAACGATGGTTTTGTAAGTCACCTTGAACCATGAGGGAAGGTGAGATACAAATATTGTAATAAACAAACAATGACTAAGAGCTCTTGGGGAGCAACATAGAATCCATAATCAAAATATGAAGGTTTCATGGTGCCATGCAAAAATTCAAAGGAAAGATATCCAAAGTCACTGTGTTCTGTATGAGCCGAGAACCCTCAAAAATCACAATCAAAGTTCTCCAGATTGGCACATGTTCATCACGATGAGATATCACTATTCATCACCATAAAAAGTGGAGATGGCCCCTGATTTAGATGCCTTGCCTGTGAACGGTTATTAGCTAAATGAGCATCCAGGTGAATGTCACATGCCTCTATAATCCAGTTTTTGCAAACTAGCAGGGAATGGCTGTTTTCTCCATTCCTTACGTCTGTGCTTCTTGAGGAAATAGGTCACTGGATTTATAGGAAGCCCCAATCTGATCCAACGAAGCTCTCCTTAGGTTCTTATGAATGCTAGTGAAGGAAAAGAAATACAAAATCTTATTGGGTGTACCTAAACCCTTGGGTGCCCTACATTTGGCAAGTCAACGAGTTTGCCAAATGAGGTAGCCTACCTGACTTGCTAACGTAAAGCCTCTCAAAACTGAGAATGAGTAAAAAGCCCAAACGAAGTGAGCATCAATTCCCATATTGATCAACCTGTACCTCACCCTTCCTCCAAAGAGCTCAGGGCAGCAAACTGGGTTCTTGCTTCCTCCATTTTACCCCCAGGACAACTCTGTGATAGGGAATGATTTGCCTAAGGTTACTGCAATGGACAGGAATATTTCCATCTCTTTTTACCTTTAATCCACCAATCCCTTTTTAATAATAACTGTGCTTATCTACTACTGTTCTTGATAGATTAGTGCCCCGCTCAGAGCGGTGAACACATCAGCCCCTCCCGGCTGGCAGACTAAGGCTGATGAGGCAGGGGGGGGGCACATTTGCCACCCCACAGGGGGAAAATGGCAGTGAGCCTTTTCCCAGGAATACGGGTACCAGCTGGGGTGAGCGGGGTCAAAAACTTTATAAGCTGGCTCACCTCCCCAGCCAGAAGTCGACTCCTTGTGCTTGGCACACCCACCCTCCTTTTAGCAGTGTAGAAATAGCTGGCTGCTGTTTACTAGGGCCAGGTAGGATTTTTTTCCCCTTTCCCAATTGGCCTACAGGGGATAGGTGTTTTTCGCCTCCCTTGCACTGCATGAAGGGGTTACGGTAATTGGTATGGTCGAGCTGTAAATAGTTTGGCCACCACCAGTATAGGATGGGAAAATGAGTGGGCCGGTGATCCCCTTGGCATATTCCCATTGGTAGGGAGCCAGTGTGGTGTAGTGGTTAAGAGCGCAGGACTCTAATCTGGAGAACCAGGTTTGATTCCCCACTTCTCTGCTTGAAGCTGGGTGACCTTGGGTCAGTCACAACTTCTAGGAGCTCTCTTAGCCCCATCCACCTCACAGGTTGTTTGTTGTAGGGATAATAATAACTTCCTTGTAAACCACTCTGAGTGGGCATTAAGGTGTCCTGAAGGGTGATATATAAATCGAATGTTATTATTATTATTGTTATATTAGGGAATTGGGGGTCTGTCAGGAGTGGCTGGCAGGCTTCACAGCTGCCCGTTGCAAAGGCAGATTGCCTGATGGGACCTCTGGACAAGTCCTCCCCCTGGCTCCACAGCTGTGAAGGGTTGAAGCTTTAAGGGAGAACCAGCGGTTTGGCCTAGCTGGCCAGATCCCAGCCATGCATTCGAATGGCTCACACCTGGGGCAGTGGGGGCTCATCCAACCAATCAGAGTCTTTAGAACCCTTTGAGGGAGATGGAGAAATAAAAAAGCATCTGTTTAATTGCTACTGCAGCAGATAGGATTTTAGGTGTGCTATAGACAAGTTAGGGCAAGCTCCATTTCATAGCCTGTCTTCAGGCAGAAGCAAACTGGTCTGGTGTGATCGTCTATAGGGACACATGCTGGTATTCAGGCTATTAAGTCCAGTAATTTCTGACTATGTTTTGGAAAATCTGATGGAAACTTGTCTCACAGTCACCCACTGAGCTTTTTAATGGAACAACCTGACTCTTGCCTGTCCTACTTGAACATTCTAGTCACTACCAATATACTGACTGCTAATATACTTTCCCACTTCATTCAGGTCATGGAGAAATGCCTTGCTCAGCAATCCATCATTAATTGTAATTAGACCAGGGATGCTACATACCTAATAAGACTTCGGTGTCCCAAGCTTTCTGCAACTGATGTTTTTACTAGTTTTTAGAAGAGAGTCACTCAGGTGGCATTCACTGTCACCCAGCCAGAGTTCTCCTGCTGATAAGACCCTGATTCCAGCCGCTGTTTTCTGGCCATCCCAAAATGAGGGGGACATGAAATGCTCTGGTGACACTACATGTATGTGGACAAAATTGTAATGAGGGAGCTACCCCCCGTTTCCCATGCACACTTATTTAAAGGTATGCAAAGGTCAGTATGTAAGCAGTCGGCCCAGCCTCCGCCATCTTTAATAGCCATTTTAATATGGCTGCTTGTGATATTAAAATATCACCAGGCCTCTGGATTTAAAATGGCAGCTGTATTGCCATCAGAGGGCCTCCAACAGTTGCTGTATCGCGCCTGGGAGATTGAGGCATGCATGGAATGCAGCACAGGAGTGTGGAGTGATTAAGAGGTGATTGGATTTGCAGTCCCTCCAGCCCCAAAGGAGTCCAGTGCAACAAAGGTCTTTCAGAGTCATCCCCACTTAACACATTCCTTTCCCTTCCGTCCTTGATTGAGGAGCTGATCAAATGACATTCATAAGTTGGTACAGTTGTTCCTGGGAAAGTACAGTCCCCACCTAAATTCATCAACTTAGCTCAGGTGGACTTCATTAACAAACTATCCTTTTTGTACAGTGCTAGAACAAGTTTTATATTTGCTTTCACGCCCCCGCACCATCAACTACCAATCAAGGCAATCAAACTTTGTCAAACCCAGGAATCGACCGTTGGAGACTTTGTTCTAATGGCTAGGTGGGCTCTCCCACCTCAGGGCACATTTTACCTATAAAGGTAGGGCCCTGGCCTCATTCAAATCGTGCACGCTTCCTGAGTCCAAGCGCTGCCCCCTTAGGGTTGCTTCCCTAAGTCTCTCCCACTCCCCTGGCTGAGAACGCTGGCATTTGAAGCTCTCTTCCTCCATGGACCATGCTGCTCCTCTGATTGGTAAATATACCCCCCCCATTCTATTCCAACTTCTGCCTAGCTTCCTAGGACTCTGTATGTGTGTGTGTGTATCAACGATTTTCAATTAACTTCTTGTGTGTATGTTAGTTTTTCCTCTTTAAATAAAATTATTCTTTGACCTTAAAAGCATTATCCTCGTCTGCTACCTTGGGGAGGGGACCTGGTAGAAATTGGTGGAGATTTCCCGCTTGTTACCCTTCCTTGCTCTTAATTTTCCTTGCTGTTAATTCCCTACTCATACTCACAAGAAGGCCCATTCCAGGTAACAAGTAGGTACTTACAAACCTCTCCACTTGTTCAGGATCCCTGGAAAATCAGGGTTTCCATTTACATGGAGAGCGTAACATATTTTTGTAACACATTTGTACATTCACTTATATGCATCTTCCAAAGGACACCTTCCAAAGGACATGATGAACATCACTGCTTCTTTCCTCATAGAAGGGGACTTCCCTAGGTCACTCTGGCAGAGGGTTGCCTGCCCATCATTGAGGGGGAAGCATGGATTTGGTGGAAAGAATGTGGACGTTTATCGACCAATGTCAACTATTCCTACCTTAGGGAAAATAACTGTGATAATGGTGTCTGCACAACCCCAAGAATTTCTGGATTATACATCTTTCTTTTAGCCTTTTCAGTCAGGCTTGTGAACCGGCGATGGAGATGACATTGGTAGCTCTGGTAGACCTCTTCTCTTCACAGCATTGAAAGTTAAACAGGATCAGCCCTAGTTAGTACTTTGATGAGAGACTACCATGGAAGTCCAGAGTTGCTACACGGAATCAGACAATGGCAAACAACCTCTAAACATCTCTTGCCTTGGAAGCCCTAAGGGGTTGCTGTAAGTTGGCTGTGACTTTATGGTGCTTTACATACAAACGTAAGTTATAGCATTCATAATGATAAGGGAAAACAGTCGTCAAATCAATTAAAAAAATTAAATACCAGTAAGAACATGTAGGCTGCGACTTGATGGCACCTTACACACACAAGGGAAAGAATTCCCTGCTGATATTGTTAGAACCTCTCAGATGCCTTTGACACAGTAGATTATTCCATTCTGCTATGTTGTTTGGAGTAAGGTGCGGGGATTAAAGGTGGAGCTCTTAAATAATGTTAATCTCTCTCTTATTTTTGAAAATAGAATTGAGAGGTAGTGACTGGGGAATCAGAATAAACTAGATGGAATTTGAACTTTGGCGCACTGATGATATTCAACTGTACATTTCTTTAAGTCAGCTTTCAGAAACTGTGCTGTGTCGTAGACCAGAGCCTGTCTGTTATTCAAGTGGCTAAGGAGGAGAAAATGGTAGCTGAATCCAGACAAGATGGTCAGGTGTTCTCCCCACACCTTTGTCCTTATCTGAGATGGTTAATTGCCCAGGTGTCATGAGTGATGCAGGACTGTAGTTTGACTCACAGATCAGTATTGTGTTTGTTTTTTTTTGCTTTCTCTCTTCATATTTAAAATGGCAAACCACCCCGGATGTCAGCAGGAAGGCAGGAAATATAAATGGAGTGAATATGTAGCTGAAGGGTGGATCTTACCACTATGGTACCATTCCTTCCCTACCCATACACACACACAGGAATTTAGTATCTGTGGAACATTGTGTGAACAACACTATGGTCTTCCCAGAATGATGGAAGGATATATGAGCAAAGGTATTTTTTTAAAGATGCTTAGTTTCCATCATTTAGGTCGTTAAAGGTCAATACCAACATGATGGTCTTGGGGAAATGACGGGAAAGAGACTTCGTTATAATAATAGTTGTTTAAGCCCTTCGGTTAGCCCCAGAGAGGAGCCTAGCTGCCACTTAGATGTTTCCACAGGACAGCAGAACCACTGCCAAGAGCAGATGTGGAGACTAGCAGTCGCAGCTACTTCCACACTCAACCCAAAATCATGTTGTCTAGAACTGTGATATACACAGTTACTATTATTATTATGTTGGTAACTTTGCACATAGCCTGTTCAAATATGTTTGGCCATTGCGGGTGTTCAACAGGAAGCTCGCAAAGTGTATGCTCGAGCAATGCAGGGCCGTATTGGCCATATATTTTTCCAAGAAAACTCCCAGTGGGTTACTGCACTAATGGGTCACCTGTTTCAGGCTCTGACCCTGGCACATGGTACAGTTGGTAGGAAGGAGCATTGGTGATGCCTGCCTTCGCCCTGCTGGTCTAGTGTGGCCAGCAAGGAGAAGTACAGCACACCTTGGCTACTGTATGGCTGGTGACAAGAACAGCTTGGATGCAGTATAGGGTTGTCAGCCCTAGCTGACAGTGTGGCTGGAGAATGGAGGGAGGCAGGGAGGAAAAATATTTGATGTTGAGCCAATATGCAACATCATTTCTGGCACAAAACCAAAAGTGACGCCATTGTGTTGGGGCAATGCTCTGGGATTCAGCTAAAGCTCTATGGTTAACCATAGAGTTTGGGAAGGATCCTAGATTGTCACCCCAACACAATTATGTCACTGCTGTTTTTGTGCTGGAAGTGAAGTCCAACATTGTATCCCTCATGTTTTTCACCCAGCATCTTGCTAAGGAGCTGAATGGCTCAGGCCAGCACACCCTCCTCGCCAATGCAGTAAAACCGATGAGAAAGAGCATGCCAGTGCCTGTTGGTCTTTGTGCAGTAGAAGCACAGTGGCAATTTTCCCCCTCCAGCCAGGTCTGTGGACCTCAGTCAAATGAGGAGGGCATGGTGGTGGGAGAGGCTCCTTTCCAGGTCATTTTGACATCCCATTCCAGCTTGGGTTAGTGACACACAGTTGGTTTTTCCCACTCTCACACATCTCCTTGTTGAGTTACGTTGTGAACAAGGTATGAAATGTGAAATGCTGAACTTTCTGAAGAATCCCTAATACAAAATGTCAGAGAAAACGGCATTCCCGGTGCGCATGCAGCGTGCTCACCCGGGTGCCGCCATTTGCCCTCCTTCACGGAGGGGGAGAGAAGACTGCTTCCCCGGGCATCCGGGTGTTTTGTGGGGGTGTGGCTTGGCAAATATATGCCAGCTTCGCTCCCACTCGCTGTGCAGTTGCTTTTGCAAGCTCGACCCTCCCTCCGCACCCTATTTGGCGGCAGTACAGGTATCGCCGGTCGCTGGATTTCAGGGCCAGGTAGGAATTTTTTTGCCCCTCGCCTGATTGGCCGTTGGTGAGGGGTGTTTTTCGCCTACCTTGTACTGCCGGTTAGGTAATTGTTAGGGCATGTTTGGTCAGCATTTGGCAGGTTAGTTGGGATAGGCAGAGCGGGCCGGTGAGCACCCGGTGGCACCTCCCCATTGGTGGGGAATGGGGGTCTGTCTCAGATTGGCTGGCAGGCTGTACGGCTGCCAGCTGAGAGGGCAGACTGTCCTGGAACCCCCTGAAAAAGGCCTTCCCTTGGGCTTTACGGCTGGGGTGTATGGCACTTTAAGGGGGGAACCATTCGCCTGGCCAGCCGGATTACAGCCATGCAGTGGATGGCTCGCGCCTGGGGCAGGGGGTGCTTGCCCATGCAGGTTGAGGAGTAGGTCCAGTTGACCTCTTGCTTGACCTTTACCGCTAGTTATACCCCTTGCCGTTATTAGTTCTTGGTTAAGTTCTACTTACTGTTGGTCAATAAATGGCCCTGTTTTTACCCAAGCCTTGTGTCTTGTCTATTCATTCCGTATAGGGGACAAAGTGACTTGGCAAAGCGAAATAAGTTGCCTTTATCTCCCCTTTATCTCCCCTCCCTGTACAAACAGATGCAGATACGCTGATTTTAGAATTTAATATTTTATTTTGTGCTGCATTTGCTAGTTGACAATCAGAAATAAAAAAATCACACACACTGGGTTTGGGTTTTCTTTAAATTATCATGCACATTTTTAAAAACATCTAACTACATATCCGCAAGTAAAAAGCCCATAATTTATAATTTAGGGGACAAAAAACCCTTACCTTCATCTCTACCCCTCCCTCTGATCCTGTATTCATCATGGAGTGCAGCGTGTAATCCCAAACACAATTCCTTAAAAGTAAGTGCTATTGAGTTTAATAGGGCTTACTTCTTAGTGAAGGTGTTTATGGTTACCGGTTAAAGTGTCCATTTCAGATGGTATGGCACATCACAGTTCCTCTTCATTTCACATAATATTATGGGTACATAAAATAGCATTGAAAACGAACGCATTGGATGTAGGAAGCAACCTTATATGGAGTCAAACCATTGGTCCATCTAGCTCAGTATTGCCTTTTCTGTTTGGCAATAGTTGTCCGGCAGAGAAGGGTCTCACCTACCATCTTCTACCTGAGATAGTTTAATTGGAAATGACAGGGAATAAACCTGGGACCTTCTGAACACAATTTACCACTGAGCCATACTTTTCCCCCCAAACGCCTCCCCACCCCTCAAATGCTAAGACTTTCTGCATAGCTGGGGGGGGGATGAGATTGGTTGGATCATGTAACTCTGGTAGCTACATGGGATTTCCAGGATGATTCTCCAGGATACCTGTTGCAGGGGACAAAGAATATAGGAAATTGTTGCCTACACATATCTGGCTGGCCCCTTTGGGAGCAGGATCCTGGCCTAGAAGATTTTTGGTCTGATCTAACCAGTCAATGTCTATGTTCAGTTCCAAACATGGATGGGAAGGAAGCCATGACAGTGAAATACCACCTGACATTTGCAATATATATTTGCGCACTTGAATGCAAAAGTGCAGGTATGAGCAACATTCTTAAGACACCTTTTTCTTCTACACATTATCAAATTGTCTCATTAAAACAATTAAGAACAATAGCAGGCATAATCCAGACACAGTTAAGTGCTCCTAAAGTCCCATAGAAATCAATGGGTCCTAAGTATGCATTTCGATCCCATGGGTTTCGATGGAACTCAGTTTTAGATAACATTAGGGAATTTGATTCTATACAAGTTATAGTTGAGGACTCGTTCCCATCAACTATGCAGCCATATTCACATTTTTAAGCAATCTTTGTTCTATATTCTTTTGGAGTTCAATAGCAGCTTGCAGAGCTAAAGGAGTTGCGGTGCTTTGGAGTCTGTGATGGGCCCGTTGTGAGGCTTCGTGGAGTTATAGATCGGCTGTACATCTCTGCCCAAGGGCGTGGGGGTCTTCTAACGTCGGGCAGAGGACGCTTTATAGTGCAGAGTGAGGTGTCACCGGAGGTGAGGGCTGCAAAGGACGATTCAGAGAGTGCTGGTGTCTCAGGAGGAGCGCATGGACTAAGTGTTTCCACTTTGCATTCTTCAGGGAAGACTTGAAGAATCGGTCCAGGGAGGTCCACTGCAATCGGAGGTGGCTGTATGGTTATCTTCATTTCTGGGCCCTGGGAAACACATGACGAAGCACCCATCAATCCACAAACTTCCGTGCAGGAATTCGCACGGGCTGTCAGGGCCTTCACTTCACTCTGCTCACCACTGGTGATGGCACATGTGTTGTCACATGGATTGTGGACTTCCACTGCACATTCCTCCGCTGCAATTTCAAGAACAGGTCCCGGTATGATGAGTTCAATCGGTGGAGGGTATATCACCACTTTGGAACCAGGACCTTGCGTCACACACTTTGATGGGCTATTGAGCTCACATGGGACAGAGGTAGAGCGAGATAAAGGAGCTGAGACGATGGGACCATCGGTAACTGACGCCGAACGTGTGATGGCGGGTGGCTTCGAGCCAGCAGGGATGCAGGGTTGTGAAGTTGCTATGAGGCATTCATTCGGGTAACTGGTAAGCACAGCACCTGGGATTGTAATGCATACAGGTGGCGGCTTTATCACCATTTGAGAGTCAGGAGTAGTTGATATGCAACATGGAGTAGAGCCACAAAGGGCACGTGGACCGGAGGACTTGGTTACAAGTGCTGTGGAACACCCATCAGACCCATTGGTGAGGCATGCCGTCTCTGTTTCCACTAAGGTTTTACTGGGCGATGTGGCGAGGATCAGTCCTGGCAGAGTGAGCACAAGCGGTGGAGGATGTATCACCACTTTTGCATCTGGGCACGAGGTGACGCATGGAGTCGTGACACACTTCACACCTGAGTTAGACATTTTTCTGGGATGCAGTGAGCTTAAAGGGGAAAAAAAGAAACAGAAAAGGAGAATTAGCTTGATATTCATTGGCTATTGGGACTAGGAATGTTTTATAGAAACTTTTGCTTCCCTCAAAATTCATTGATGCTCAAGGGGAGACCACCACATTTGCCTTGAAATGTCACATTAGGGCAAATTCGGCACCCGCCATGGGGTCTGCAGAACCCACCTCTGACTCTCTGTCTCCAAGAAAATGCCCTTGATTTGGGGGAAATCTTTTTATTTCCTTCAATATTTTTTCCAGTGAATTTGCTCAAAGCACAACTGTCAAACCTGCTGCAGTCTTTTCCACTGGGAGAATGTGAGTGGCAACTGTAACTTGGAATAATGATGTTTCAAAAGCCACCAAAGAATTTGGAAGATAGCAGAACCAAAAGAAGGGTGCCTTTTACACAACTTCCTGCAAAATTATGTTGTCTGTGAATGACTTCCCTGCCTCGATTGCTCCAAACTGACCCCTTCCTTCTATAATTCTTGCTGTCATTCCTAATTACCAGGTTGGACTCCTTCTGCCTCCCACAGACCTATTATCTTTTTTTTTTCTGAGCACAGCCGATAAACATGCTGAAAAATGGTTTCCTCACCGAGTTCCATCTCTAATCAACCCTCATGCAAGAGATCAGCATACTTGCCCAGTTCCTTCCTTGGCCTCACACCCTCTTCCTCCTCCCTCCCTCTGTCCCCTTTACCTCGTTAGACTCTACTTCAGTAAGCAACATTTGCGATTGTGATGGTAAACTGAGTTACATACCTGCTCCTTGCCTGTTTGTCCCAATGCATGCTCGCACCACCCCTGTGGCGCGCACAACTATTTCTTCAGCTTTATAGCTGCCAGGAAACTTAGGCACTCCCTAAAAAGGTTTTTTGCTCTTAGCATTGCTAATTATTTCCTGAGAACATAAGCAGTATGTCTTGGGAGCCCCAGATGAGGTCAGGCCTCCCTCGTGGAGGCAGAAGCAGTGATACATTAGTTTCTTAACTGGGGATTTTGTTTGAACAAGGAAATGGGACACAAGAGAAAAGTTCAAATGAAAGCACAGGAGCTTATGGTTTCCAGATTGGGCTCTGAGGCCAATAAAAAAGAAAGAATTAATGAATAGACTTTCTAAACAGGTATATTAATTATATGTGTTTATGTGATTGCATTATCACAAGCCAGTCAAGTATAAACTCTTTGGTGACATCATAAGAAGACAAGATTCTCTGGAGAAGTCAATAATGCTAGGAAACGTGGAAGGCAGTAGGAAAAGAGGAAGACCTAAAATGAGATGGCTTGACTCAATAAAAGAAGCCACGTCCTCCAGTTTGCAGGATCTGAGCGCAAGTCTGTTAATGATAGGACTTTTTGGAGGTCTTTCATTCATAGGGTTGCCATAAGTTGGAGGTGACTTGACAGCATATAACACACCTAAACCCTGGACACTATCAATCAGAGTAAAGTTGTCAATTGTAGCTTGGGAAATTCCTGGAAGTCCCTGGGAAGGATTGACTTTGGGGAGGGGAGAAATCTTAGCAAGGTTGTAATGCTATAGAGCCTGCCCACAAAACCTGCAGGGAACTCATCTCTGTAGTCTGAAGATCAGTTGTAATTTCAGGAGAACTCCAGACATTGCCTTGGGGTGAATATAGCCCTATATCAAAGTGACACCTGAACAAACATAACAAACTCAGTCTGGTGAGTATTCGAAGGAAAGCAATTATTTACAAGTATTTGAAATAATTTGCCCAAATTGCTGATTTCACCACTCAAACTTGGAATGTGACAGTTCGGGCTGTCATCTGATTAAAGAAATCTTAGAGTCAAATTTCATGTTTGGGTTGGATTCTAGAGTTGGATCACCTGGTGTATTATTTGGCTCTTGAAAATAAAAGCCATGCAGTGATATGGATCTGGGCCCTGAAAACCCCAGCCAGAAAGAAAGAAAGAAAGAAAGAAAGAAATGTAATTCCAATTGGTGAATCAGGGCAGAGGCAAAGAATATATTTATTTGCCATATACTGAAATATTTATATTCCTTCTCAAAGATCCACGGTGGCTAAAAAAGTGCTCAAGAGGGCAAAAATAACAGAGTACAAGTCACAAAACAAAGAGAATATCAACAACCATGGTACTCACAGGTAGTAAATACCGGCACCTTTTTCTCAGCTCTCCCAAGTCCTAAGGGGGGACATGTGGAAATCAACACAACCTTATATACTAGTACTGGCACTTTTTAGCAAAAAAAAAAAAAGGGCTGCCAAAAACAGTCAACGATTGCCAGAGAAACCATACTTTCAAGTCAGTTAAATTCTCAGCATGTTCCCAAATATCCAGGTCACCTCAAGAAAAAAAAAACCTTCTTAAAATGAATTGCCTTTCATGCCTTCCTAATAGTAACCTGTGTTGTGCTCGTGGAACCCCCTGCCCAAGAAAACTGGGCAGTTTCCCCACGTCTTAAAAAGAGCACCCAGTCATGGAATGCTGGCGACTCTTTCACGTGATTTCTGATGTCACCGTTTCCCAAATGGAGGCGAAAAGTTATGATTACATTTTTGTGGTGCCACAAAAATGGAATCATATCCGCCTGCCCCTGTTTTGGAAACAGTGATGTCAGAAACCGTTCAAAAGAGCCGCCAGTGTTCCATGACTGGGCACAATTTTTAAGATGTGGAGAAAGAGCTCTGATCTCAAGGAATAGTTCAGTTGAAGGGGAATCAAAGAACCCTGTGAAAAAGCACTATGAATAGGAGCTGACAGAGGAGTGCAATTTATACACTGGTGGGGGATGGGCCCTGGCTCAGTGGCAGAACATCTACTTAGCATGCAGAAGGTCCCTGGTTCAGCCCCTGGTATATCCAGCTGAAAGGATGAGAACTTGAGAAGCTTCTGCCAATCAGAGTAGACAGTGACCGTTTCCACACGTCTTACCTGCCTGCAGAACATCGTGCGAAAGACTCAGGGCCAAGCTACACATGACGAATGACACTTGAACGGCAAGTGGATTGAGTGGAGGGCAAGTGAACAGGGAGAAATACACTTGCCGGTCAAGTGTCATTCGTCATGTGTAGCTTGGCCCTCAGAAGACAGCATCTGCTCGCGCAAAATCGCCCAGGAAGATGCTGTTATGCGGGAGATTTGCATGAAATCACGCAAAACTCCCGGATAACAGCGTCTTCCTGGTGCAATTTCGCACGAGAAGACGGTGTCTTCTGGGTCTTTCGCAGGATGTTCCACAGGCAGGTAAGACATGTGGAAACGGCCAGTAACAGCCTTGAGGGTCTGACTCAGTTGAAATCAGTTTCCTGTGTTCATGTGATGCAGTCCTTCAAATATGTTACCTGGGGGACATGAAGAGCCTTTAAAGGTAAGAAGCAGCAACTCAAATTGAGTCCGGAAGCAAAGAGGCAGCCAGCGTAATCATCTCGGAACAGGTGCTTGTGTGTTTGATGCACTGCTGAGTGTTCAAAGAGTTAGCCTTCACCTCCCTAGCACCAAAGTTTTCTTCAGATTGGCTCTTGGGTTACCTGGGATTCCTAAAGCACGTGTTGGGAGTTCCAGATATGACCTACAATATCATGCTGATCATGTCCCAAAGTTGATTACAAATCAGTTAATAAATTTGATTCAATATGTATGTATTTGAATATAAATCAAAGATGGACTGGATCTAATAACAATAATAACTGTGCTTATATACCTAGACAGATCTAGACAGATCAGTGCCCCATTCAGAGCGGTGAACAAAGTCAGCGTTATTATTATCTCCACAATACAGCTGGGGAGCCGAGGCTGAGAGGAACGACCTATCCAGGGCCACCTGCTGAGCTCATGGCAGTAGTGGAATTCGACCAACCACTTAACCACTGTTACAGCACAAGTGGAGAAGTACTTGTTGAAATAAATTCCCCTACCCCTCTACAAGGTGCTATGCCCATGAAAACATACCCTTGAGGGTTGATGAACCTCTAGCATGGAGTAGGGGGTTGCAGTGGGAGAGGGAAATAAGCACAAATCACTCCATATTTTCTACTGGTGGTACTACCTTCCATCAGGTGGCAACATGGTGGAACTCAGTGTGTTGCCCTAGGAGAAAATGGTCTCATGGCTGGTGGCCCTGCCCCCTGATCTCCAGACAGAGGGGCGATAATGCTCTGTTTTAAAAACTTTATTTGAGAAGAAATGTACGCATGATAGCTATGCAAAAAAAATGAGGAGGAACACCTCTTCTAAACTGACATTAGTGATCTGAATTTTTTCTCTGTTTTTTGAGAATTCACAATAACTGAATAAATTTCAGCTTTGGAATTTTAAACAGTTCCAATTTCTTCAAATTGGTTCATGGTTTTGCCTATCATGAAATTTCGCACGCTATCAAAAAATCACAAATCACAGAAAGCCGAAAGGAAACTCATGGTTACAATCAGCTGTTGACTATGCACAGACTCTTTTCACAGAATATGTACCAAGGACATTTGTAAAATTATACTATTAAGTGGGTACAAACCCAATCTGCTGCAGAGATAGGATTGCTAGACTCTTGGTTGAGCCTGCTGTTCTCCTGGAATTGCAACTCATCTCCAGACAACAGATCTCTATTCCCTTGGAGAAGTGGAAACTCCAGAGAGTGCTCTGTATGGATTACATCTCTGCCGAGCTTTTCCCCCTTCATCAAACTCTTTCATCCCCAGGCTCTGTTCCCAAATCTTCAGGAATTTCCCAAGCTGGCAACGCTTTACCCTCCCAGTGGGAAGGGGGACCTGGTGCTTACCTTTCAGTTGTTCCCATGGTTCTCTTCATGCATGTGTGAAATGTGTGCGCAACCCCACATCAGTGTGATGACGTCACTTCCGGCAGTGATGTCACTGTACCTGTGCAAGGGCATGCACACTTTGTAGTGATTCAGCCTATTTGGGGCCCAAATTGGCCCGCTGTAAAATGCAGGAGCGCTCTCGGAATGGCGCAATGATGTCACTCCTGGGAAGTAATGTCATTGCGCCACCCCGGAAGTGCACCCAGGAGGTGCATTCCCCCACCAGCCAGGTAAGTGGTGGCAGGGGCAGAGGGTGAAAGTGGGGGATCCCCTGCTCCCACCGGGAGAATAGGATCCCTAAATGAACCTGGTGGTTCATTCCTCCCCAAAAATCATGGAATGGAGAAAGGAAATGCATATTTTCCATAAAGTTCCACCCGAGGAAGGACTAGGAGAAGTCCATTTGTGGCTTTGACACTCAGGGAGGGTGTAATCAGGAGTCTGAGAAACTCCTTTCTTTCCAAATGGAGGCTTTCATGATTGGACACGACCTAGCTGGCATGGAGCCTACCAAAAACATGATGAAAAGAAAGCAGATGTGGCAGAGATTTACCAATGCAAAAGGATGGGACCTTTCAGGAAGCTCCACCATTGGTGTGGCTGATTTACTTGAATCATCACCTGCTTAAGGGGAAGGTGGATATTGGAAATGAAGATGCCCACATGGAAACACCCCAAATGAGGTGTATAATCATGCGATACCAGTCAACTGAGACAAAGACTGGAACCCTTTCTAGTCTGCAAAATATACAAGCTGAAGTCTTTCTTTGGATCATCCTTACAGCTGAACATGTGTCTTTGGAAATGGAAGACAGGTTCCTGATAGCTCCCCCTCCCTTTTTGAAAAAAAAATAGCCAAGGGAAACAACCAAATAGCATCCTCATTTTCCACAACACGAGAGTTACTCCAGGGTTACTTAATCATATCCTTTTTTCCCCACTCCTGTAATTTTTTCTTATTTGGGAAAGACTTCCAGGACATGGGGGCATAAAGGAATACGATTGACTAATGCTGAAGCAATTCTTCTGCTCTGATGGAGGCTGCTTTGTCAGAGGTGCCTTGGCAATTTACTAAGCATTTTAGAGAAATTATAGCTTGGATAGCAGGGTGTGGGATGCATTCCAGCGGTTAGCTTCTGTCCTTAAGGGCTTAACCTTGGCGTTTAAAGAACTGGTTTTGCCAGACTCCTGGGATGCTATGATTTCTTTAAAAACAGGTTAGGTTGGAGGAGTCAGAGAAAAAATGAACGCATGACCAGCTTGTTTTGTCTGTCGGTTTTTACTTTGATAAACATGCTTCACTCCCAACTTGATGCAAATCGATTTCAAATCTATTTAGTTCCAAAAACACTGAACTATGTATGAGGTGGCTGATACCCACTGACTTGACCAATACAACAGAACAATGTGGTTGACTGCCTAAAGTCATGCCAAAGCAAAGAGAACAAACAGGAAAATTCTCTCCAACTCCATAAACCTTAATTGGTGACCGCATATTGCGTGAAGATTGCTACTCCTTCCAAAGCAATTCTACTATATTTGTCTTTAACACATTCATGCCATTTTTAATCCTATCTATCAAGACTGTATTGAAAATATGAGTCGAATGTATGGTCAATTGATTATAAGCAGATATTCCCAACTATTTATTTATCTTTAATTTATTTCAGGAATTTACATGTCACTTCTGCAGACCTGTACACAATTCAGTAGTTGAGTAAAAAAATACACAAAAGCATCAACATTATCAATATTAAAAACAAGTAAATACAAAAAGACAATGGTAATTTAAAAAAATAGCGTAAAATAACCATTGAGCAGCCTCAAAAAAAAAATCTGTAAATCAGGCCTTAGACAAGAAGCAATTTTTAAAAAGGTCAAACTCCTTAAGTAGAAGCTACTATCAAAAGAATTATTTGGCCTAACACCTAAAAGATAGGAAAGTGTATTTGCCAAACCTCAGCAGGCAGGACATTCTAAAGGTATGGCTTGAAAATGCTTGCCTGTCTCACCTTTGCAAGTGGGGCATATTTTAACTAGCTGGATGGACAGTCTGGGTGGAAGTAGTTCTTCCAGCACTCTGGCCCCAAACCATTAACAGTGAAATCCGAAGCAGAGTTTCTCAGAATTTCACTGCTAGGGTCTCAAAGATAAGAACCGTCACTTTGAACTCTGCCTAGAAACAGATGGCCAGCCAGTTACAGTTGAATACAAATTAGAGGGTATCTCCTAGGATTATCAAAAATTATTCTTCGAGTACATTTTGAAGTGAGAATGGGGGATATTTTGGATGGAACATCTTTGGTGTTTTAAAGTAATCAAAGTGAGTTTTAATAATGAGAAAATTCCGAATGCACAAATGATCCCTGCCGCATAATCACTTTTAATAATTTCTTCATCTTCTATATCACGAATATAAAAAGAATAAATAAATGAGGAGATATAGCATCATATAATCGTAGAATTGGACAGGACCTCCAGGGTCATCTAGTCTAACCTCCTGCACCATATAGAAAATTCACACCTCCCTCCCTCCCCCCACACACATACCCCTGCTCCATGCCCAAAAGATGGCAAAACGCTCTCAGGATCCCTAACCAAACTAGGCAGGGGGAAATTACTACCTTGGCATGTAAGGAGGGATCACTAGAAATAAGCATCGATGTAACCCTTCCCGCACTCCTTCTCATAGTCTGCCTAGGTTCACAGAATCAGCATTACTGTTAGATGGCCATCTAGCCTCTGCTTAAAAACCTCCACCCCACCCCGCACCCCCCACCACCCCGATTCATCTTCTGGTATTCAGCTTATCATGTTGAGAACGAAAATGTGTCTAGAAACAAAAAAAGGACTTCAGATTTCAAGAGAACATATAATGGTCCAGTTTTAACTGATGTGAAATATAAACGAACATCAAACTATTCCAATATCTGTTCAGAAAAAAAATGAATACATTTTCCTAAGTTACTATCTACAGTCATACAGTCTATACCAGGTTCTCTGTCTCCCACCCACCACCCTTTTAAAGTAATAGGACCCTCACAAGTCTCTCAAGGGCTATTTCTCAATGGGGCCTTGGGTTATGGGTTGATAAAACAGTGCTTTCATCTTTCTAAAGCAGACTGTTTCAAATAAGACTTACCTGGTCCCCAGAGCAGCTGGATTCAAACAAGCCCTTTTAAGAGACGAGACTGCTTTTATAAAGATTCTTTCAGAGCCTTGAGGGGATGAGGCAGCCTTTGAACATAAAAGTTTTAATTAGATCCTAACCAACCTTTGCTGTATGCATTTACTCTTCAAATTGCTATAATTGTTGTGAGGCCTGCTTGGGATCGTCTGCTTATTTTTGGCCTTCCTATATATTTTACATGATACTTATATTACGCATGTGGCCATTTTATAGGCCGAAGTAATTGAATATTTGTCATTTGCATAACCTCAGTCCTGAGTCTTGGCACAATTGTGTTGTTTGGCCCTCTTGTTGCAGAATAACAGTTGTCAGGAGGTGTTTGCTAGGTATGGAGAGCTCCATTTTGCCTGCCTCAAAAGTACTTTGAAGTGGAGTCCATTCCCAGCACCTCCCCAGTCCGTCCCAGTGCCTCACAACCACACTTTGGAGATAACTGATGTCTCCAGACCACATTTGTGCTTAAAATCTGCATGTGGTTTCAGATCAAAGCTTTAGGTGGGACTTCTGTAAATACCTCCTACTAAAAGTTAGTTACTATTAGTTAAGTCTGTCACTGAAGAAGATACAGAGGTTCCTTCTCAGGCAAAAGGTTGAATGTACCCAAAAAGACCTTCAAGGAGGCAGGTACTTTTTTCCCAGCTGGTGGGACCCCTGTACAACATGAAGTTGTCTCCCAATTTTGTCTAAAATACATGTCATAATTGGGGGGGGAATGAGATTTTCTTTCAGGCAGAAGGATGTCAGAGACAATTCCAGATAAGGCCAAGCATTTCTTGAACAAGAGATAAAAGCAAAGTATATGACTGGTCAGACAAATGGTTAAGATGGCTGGTCCATCTAGTCAACTATACGGCAGCTTCGCTCATCTGAACAGGGTCTCATGCAGGTGTCAGCCTGCACATGGACGAAATCAACAGCAGCTCGAAAATGGGCTTTCTCTGTGGTGGCCCCTACTCTATGGAACGGCCTGCCTGAGGAGGTCAGGAGAGCCCCCACCCTTCTGGCTTTCCACAAAAAATGCAAAACTGAATTATTCAAAAAGGCCTTTTTTCTCAGCTAAGAGGGTGGTTATTGTAGGAAAGGGATCCCAGATGTTTCGCTAATGAGTTAGAAAACATAAATTTCACCATTATGTTGCCTTACATATTATCTGTACTTCTATATGTACTTCTATATCCTACCTGTGCTTTATGTTGTTCAATGTAAGTTCTAGAATTGATTATGTTCCGTTTCAGCAATTCCTCAGCCCCATACTGGATCCTTGCTAATACTATATCTTTGTAAACTTATATTCTTTTACTCCATGACATTATTTATGGAAATGTTCTTGAAACTGTATGGAAATCCCTGCCCTTGTCCTTGCCACTAATTGTACTAATCTCACGCTATGTAATCCGCCTTGACTCTCAGTGAGAAAGGCGGAATATAAATAAATAAATAAATAAATAAATAAATAAATAAATAAATAAATAAATAAATAAATAAATAAATAAATGTTCTTCCCAATGGGCCATACGCACTTCTGTAACATATAAATTGGATGATTGGTCCATTTTGCTCAGTTTTACCTACTGTGACTAATTATTTCTCTTACTAAAGTCTCGATGCTGAATATTGAACAGGTCTTCTACATACAGACCTCATGTTCTACCACTAAACTATGGTCTGTCTTTAATCTGAGTTTACAGTCCTCCATGGAGAGAGGGAAAGAATATCTTCTTCCCTCGTCACATTTAGGAAATCCTAGTATAGTTCATTGGAGGAGAGATGGTATCAGTTTAAATAAGCCATGCTGTGATTATGGAATTGATACTTCGATTCTTGTTAATAATCCTGATTAAAGAGTATGCATGTAGGCTGCTCCTATCAGATCACCAGCAATAAGCAAGAAAGTCTAAATTAAGATTTCTTCTCCTCGGCTTCAATAGAGCATAGAAATTTCCATCCACAATTCAGTCGGCATCATACACCCATGCAATCCAGCCATGCAATACAGACACAAAGAGAATGCATGAAACACTCATTAAAAAAAAAAAGATGAAATGTTGTGTTTCTTTTTAACGTTTTCAAGAATGTGAAAACCAGCAAGAATCATCAATATAATAATAGAGATGAACATCTTATGACAAATATACGTAATTATTGTTTGAAACCATGAGCTGTGAAAAACCACATGGTCTCAAAGTGGGGTAATAAGATTTTATAGAGCATGCCCCAAGCACATTCCGGTATTAGAAAACAACTTAAAAGAAAGCCCTGTTGACTCTTTCCAAACATTCCAGCGATTAATTAATAAAAAAAGCCAAGCCCCCTGCCCCCGAGAATATTTCCTATTTATCTTTCTGTTTGTTCTGTTCTATTTCCGAAATTTAGAGTATGTCCTGGAAGCAGTGGAAGTGGCTGCTTTCCTGAATCATAAGAAGATCATAATCATAAGAAAATAGGGGGGGGTGCATGAAAGAATTCCCAAAGACTTGGTCACTATAGAAGAACTAGGCAAGAATCTAACTATTAAGTATGCTCATGCGTATACTTGCTTGGCAGTAAATCTTGTTGAATTCACTGGGGCTAAATCTTATTGAATTCATTGGGGTTAAAATCATGCGTATACTTGCTTGGCAGTAAATCTTGTTGAATTCACTGGGGCTAATGTTCAACTTCCATGTAAACATGCATTGGATTGTGCTACTGGATCCCACACCTTTGTTCAAGAATCTCACAGTGAGTTGCTTGCAACTCCCCTACAGGCACTGACCAGGTTGTGATGTGTTTTGTTCTAGTAACATAACAACATTGTAAATCTGTCAGTCATTCCCTGAGCCCCGAGCAGGCCAACAGTATTAAGTAGATTTGCAACTGAATGTCAACTACAGTAAAGTTGGAGGCCAGTTAGGAGGGTCGTACGGAGATATTAACAATGTATTTATATACCATTCTTCTATACAGGGTACTGCCCCTCAGAGTGGAGAACAATGTTGGTGTTATTATTGTCCCCACAATACAGCTGGGGACTTGGGGCTGGGAGGAGTGGTTTACCCAAGGCCACCTGCTGAGCTCATGGCAACAGTGGGATTCGAACCAGCAGAATGCTGGTTCACAGCCCAACCTCTTAAACACTGTGCTACAGCAGCTCTCAATAATAATGATAACAACAACAACAACAACAGTGTACTTATAGACCATCCTTCTGGATAGATTGGTGCCCCACTCAGAATGGTGAACAAGGTCAGTGTTATCATTATTCCCACAATACAGCTGGAGAGCTGGGGCTGGGACGAATGGCTTACCCACGGCCTCCTGCTGAGTTTGGGGCAGTAGTGGGATTCTATCCAGATGAGTGATAATTCTCATCTATTTTTAAAACAGTAGTTCCTTAGGAGTTTGTTTATGATGCTACCTTGTATGAGGCCATAACATTAGCCAGGAGCAGACCAGGAAGAGAAAATGGCCCTTGAGCAATCCAAGCTAATGGCCCATGTGGAGATGAAATCCAGCAGTGCACTACAGGGGGCACTCAGCTTACTGAGGCCAACAATGGGCATTTAGCTCACCCATCACATTCTCCACCAAACTAGCAGTGGTACAGGAGGAAACAAACTATCAGCTGACACCAACTGTCATTGTTGATGAAGGGTCTGAGCCAGCTGGTCCCTGAGGCATTGGCAAAGTAGCTGGGGTTGCTCCTAGCCATCAGCATCCTTTTAGGGCTGTGGCCTACCAGGAAAATTCCCTGTAACTTAAATGCCCAGTCCACCCCTGACATTGGCCCATCTAGCCCAGCCTTGTGCCCCTGGGACCAACCTTATGGGGGTCCCATTGTTCTGATCAAGGCCCAATCCATGGATGGTATGAGGCTAGTTATTTTTTACAAGATTTCAACACCACTTTAATTTCAAGTGTGATGCTGATTGCTGCTTGGTATTGATTAATTTAATATGTTGAGTTCCCCGTCCCGGATAGCCCATATGAGCCTCATCTCGTCAGATTTCAAAAGCTAAGCAGGGTCAGCCTTGGTTAGTAATTGGTTGGAAAACCTCCAATAAAGACCAGGGTTGCAGAGGCAGGCAATGGCAAACCACTTCTGTTAGTCTCTTGCCATGAAAACCCAGCCAAGGGTCGCCATAAGTCAGCTATGACTTGGGAGCACTCTCTACATCCACCAGTAATGGCCTTGACTTGGCTAGCCCAGGTGAGCCTGATCTCATCAGATCTCAAAAGCTAAGCAGGGTTGGCCTTGGTTAGTAATTGGATGGAAAACCTCCAACAAAGACCAGGATTGCAGAGGCAGGCAATGGCAAACCACTTCAGTTAGTCTCTTGCCATGAAAACCCCACCAGGGGTCACCACAAGTCATCTATGACTTGAGGGCACTTTCCACCACCAAGATGTTCAGTGGTGTTGTTATTCATGCATTAGCCATCTTGTTATCTAGCAAAAAGTGGGATTATTATTATTTTTAAAAAAAGGAAAGAAAGATGGAAGGAAAACATTAATAAGACAGCAGAGTCTTACCTGGTTGCTATTAAGAATGAAATCCAAAATGGTGACAGGGATTCGACCTGGCTATATTGCAACTGGTTTGGCCACTCCTTAGAGCCACAGGCAGGTGTGGTGCTTGCCTGACTGTGAAAATCGTCAAAACTGAATAAAACTGTATGATCTATAGGTTTGGAAAGGAACGAATAAGCATTTAACAAAGACATTAGACAACGTAGTCACTCGTAGTTAAGGCATACAAAGCCTATTAAGTTCTATATTACACACACCCCACACCCACAGATGTTCTATTTCTCTTAGCTTCTAGAGGTGGAGTCTAATTGTGGTGAGCTTGGCAAGAAGACTCCAAAAGATGAGTGAGTTAGACTTGCATAATAGGACATGATAATTATGGCCCGTCCATACATGTACCTGGGGAAACCTTCCAGAGGCATGGTTGGCAAGCTACCAACTCATATTCAGTGTAGTATATGATGGCCATATGCATGGAAATATTATTGCTTCCTTCTGTCCTTCTACCATCTCCACCAGCCCCTTTTGAGTGAAAGGTATTACCAGTTGAGGGTAGAAGAAGGACAATAAAGAGCCCTGCTCGCGGGGAGGGTGGAATACAAATATGATAAAATAAATAAATAAATAAATATATGTAGACAGTGATTTCTGGAAAATTAAGCAGAGTGGCATTTCTGTGTCCGAAGCTGATCGTAACTCCCAAAATATCTGATTGGTACATTATTAAGATGGATGGAGACAATGGACAACAGTGTAGCATAGTAGTTAGAATGTCAGACTAGGATTTGAGACGTTTGCCTTCAAGGACTTTAGAGGATGTATTATAACAGACTATCTATTTGAGTAGAAAGCCCAGTAGCACCTTTAAGACTAACCAACTTTATTGAGGCATAAGCTTTCGAGAACCACAGCTCATGCATCTGATGAAGAAAGCAATTTCTAGGTGTATTTCTGGCTTTTTTCCCCCTTCATTTTGCTCACCCCTACTATCTATCTTTACCTGCCATGGTTTCCTAGCTGTTACTTGAGCTGTGTCATTATCCATTATCTTGCTGACCTCAGGGAATTAGTCATCTGTAAGATTACCAACTTCCCGGTGGTGGGAAATCTCCCAGTATTACAACTGATCTCCAGGCCACAAAGATCAGTTTCCCTGGAGAAAAGGGCTGCTCTGGAGGGTGGATTCTATGGCATTATAACTCATTGAGGTCCCTCTCCTCCCTGAGCCCCACCGTTTTCAGGCTCCACCCCAGAATCTCAGGAATTTCCTAACCTGGGACTGGCAACTCTAGTCACCAGCTTGTTGCAATGATTTTCTGTCTCGGTGAGAAAGATGGGGGGCTGGGGCAGGAAGGGTCCATGGCTCAGGGCACGTAAAAGCTCCCTGGTTCAATCTCCAGCATCTCCAGTTAAAAGCATCATGTAGGAGGGGTTGGGAAGACTCCATCCTGAGGCCCTGGCAAGGCAATGCCAGTCTAAGTAGACCACACTGATCCTGATGTGCCAATGATCTAAGGGCCAAGCTACAAGTGACGAATGACACTTGAACGGCAAGTGTATTTCTCCCTGTTCACTTGCCCTCCACTCAATCCACTTGCTGTTCAAGTGTCATTCATCACTTGTAGCTTGGCCCTGAGTCAATATAAGGGCCAAGCTACACATGACGAATGACACTTGAACAGCAAGTGTATTTCTCCCTGTTCACTTGCCCTCCACTCAATCCACTTGCTGTTCAAGTGTCATTCGTCATGTGTAGCTTGGCCCTGTGACAGCTTCATGTGTCTATGTGGATGTGCCAAGCTGGATATCTGCTTCATAAGGGCCTGGTCCATCTACCATAACAGAGGAACAAAAAGATTCTGTCAATAATCAATGCATATGGCTGAATTATGTACCACATTACAGGCCAGGAAGAAATGCTTACTGAGCTTTTGCTCCATCCACATAGATGGATTTTCTCATGGCCCTCCTTTCTCACACCCCTTGGCTTCCATTCCTTTATCAGATCTTATGTGTGGACTACTTCATTACTACTTCTTAATTCTCTTTGCCCCCCATGGCCCTTCAGTTTTTTTTCAGTCTGATTTCTTTTGCTTGACCAACCCATTCAGCAAACCTGTCTTCTTTTCTTGTTTCATGTCTCTGCTCTTCTTTACTTACTGTCTCTTTACTTGAAACTCATTACCTACCAACAACATCCACACCTCTTTCTGCTTTCAACTGAAAAGGCATCTCTTCCTCCAAACCTATGATCTCCATCTGTTAGTCTCTCTCTTCCTTAAGGCTTGATCTTCTTTGGTGTATGATCCTGGAGTCACGCTTTGCAGCTGTATTGGCATGTGTGAAGCCAATACATGTACATGAGTTCTTGGAGAAAACTGGTCGCAACTTTATTGATTACAACCATCAGAACACTGGAGCTGCATATGGCATGAATCCACAACATGGAACAACCTGCTTGCCATTCTATGTATGCCCCTCCAGCCCACCTGATGGGCAGCAAATACAGGATGGTAGGAGGAGGAGTCAAACTACCAAGTAAGTTGTGATAAGAAGCCTCAGCCAAAGCTGACAAATACAGGACGGGAGGGCGGGTGACTGTCCTGCTGCCAACTACACGTGGAATATCAGTGAGACCCCAGGAAGCTGTGAGTGTGCCACTGGGCTACATCTCCCTTCTCATACCATGATTGCATGCCCCAACCGAGCACAGGAGCCTGGAAAGCGCTCTGCTCTGCCCCCACAATAGCAGCTGCCACGTTGCTGAAGGAGAGACTCTCTGCCTCACGCCCCATCCTCAATGAGGCCCACCTGGTAGTCATGGTGAGCCCCTTTCTTGATTTTTAATATAACTGTCTTTATAATGCCTAGATTTTCAAGTCACTTCTAAATGTCATCATTATAGTAGATATAGGAAACTGCCTTATACTGGGAAGGAGGGAGCACTGGTCCATCTATGACGTCTTTTCTTTGATGCCATTTATCAAGGCATAATCTGTTATAGCCTAAACTGAAATGCATAAGGGCATTGCAAGAGAATCCATACAAGAGAGTCAATTAACTGAAGGGGATAGGAGCATAACCAATCCAAGAAAAAGGATCCGTAAGAGGCGACCCAGAGATACCAGTGAAAAGGGGCAGTTGAATCGTGAATAGATATGGGCATGAACAGCATTATGAACAGAGAAAACCCACAAACAGCCCAATCTGCTGTTGGCGAACAAGCTGTTCATGAGGCCCCATCCTAAATGAACAGGTGGTCATTGCAAGCCTCCTTCATTGCCTTCGGCAGCTGTTCGTCAAGCCAGACAGTCTGGCACCTGCAATCAATCCCCTTGACAACCGGAGGCAAGGAGGGACTGAACTCTGTCTGAACTCCTTCTGGCTTTCCTTCTGGCTTTAACCCTTCAAAGTACTTCCAGCAGAGAGTCCCATTTTTGCTACTGTGAAGAGAAAATGACAGCCAATGGGGAGACCTGTGGATCATGCCTTTCCTGGGGTGCAATCTCTCTGAAACTTGGGGGGTCTTCAGAGGACAGTGTCCCCTGCAAATTTGGTGGGTATTGGACATTGGGAAGGTCAGTTTGTAACCCCTCAAACTAGCTGCCAGCAGACACTGCTGTTTTTGCCAGGACAGGGCCCTTTAAACTATCAGCCGGCAGGCGGCAGGGGGGAATACCCCCTGCCAGCTGATAGTTTAAAGGGATCTTTAAAGGGCCAGGTAAGTGGGTTTGAGGGGAGGGGGGCTAAGTGGGGGGGTTGGGGTTGGGGGATGGTTCTGGCCCCCACAAACAATGAACATGTTTGGGAACAGTTCATGTTCGTCTATGTTCATTGTTCGTTGTTCATGGATGGCAATGGATGCCAAACAGGGTGTTCGGAGATTTTTTTCCGTTCGTGCCCATGTCTAATCATGAATGCATAAAAGTTCTACATAACTTTGGGCTAACCAAGAAATCTAAATAAGGAGAGTTCACCCTTAGATGGAAGGTCCAAGGCAAATGGAGAGCATGTCCTCCAAGCATCAAAATGGATATAGCTCTTATCTGTGGCATCAATCAGTTTGGTCAGTCCATCCACTACAGCATTTTCTATTTTGATTGGCAGTGTCTTTCTAAATTCTTAGGTGGTGGTGTTTCCCACTCTTGATACCTGAGTTTCTTTAGGTAGAGATGCCGAGGACTGAACCATGTCTCAGTGAGAAAGGCAAAATACAAACAAAACAACCAACCATATGCTGTACCGTTGAGATATGGTTCTGACCGGTTATTATTCTCCCCCGCCCCTATGGGGGTTGTTGCTTCACTGGGTCTATAAAGGAGGAGCTGGAAGGAACATGAAGATAAGTATTAACAACTGAGATCAAAAACATCTTGGGGGGGAGTTATAGACATTAACTCCAATAGCTGAAGATTACGACATCCTCAAGACCTCTGGCTTGTATCATCCTCTATCAACACTCCGCCCTAGCTCTCATGTAGCATATATCTGTTGAATCACTCTCTTTATTCTTTGAAAGAAAACAGTGATGTGCTTCGTCACCACATCAAGGTGCCGAGAGCAAAAGTGAGTGGAATTAATTATTTAGGAGTTGCCCTTCTTCGGGAGTTGGACCAGTCAGTCAACCTGGGGAGTTGTCTGCCAAAAGCCAATCCCAGTGGGTGGAAGAGCAGAGACTTCGGTTGCAGATTTTTGGCTCAGTCGCTTGTGCCTCAACTATGGATTCTGAGGGAAGCAGTGTGGGAATAGGGAATCACAGAAAACATGTGACGGAATCACACGTGAGGGAAAACGTTCTGAGGGAATCACAGAAGACATGTGATTCGGAAGTTAGAGCATCATATTAAGACTTGGGATCCCACATTCAAACCACTTTCTCCTAGCCTAACCTACTTCACAGCATGACTGTGAGAACAAAATTGGGCAGAGAACCTTGAGGTTGTTGAAGGAAAGAGGGGTTAATCCGGCCCTCCCAACTGACAGACAAAAGCTGCTCTGGTCGGGGGCAGCTTTTGCCCCCATGGAAGGAGAAAGCGGCATTGCTCTCTCCCTCACTGTATATGGGATTCTTGGGGGTGGAGCCGAGCTTTATAAGGTGGCTCCGCCTCCTGAGTCCAGCAGTCAGTTTCTCGTGCTTGGCCCACCCACTCACTCTATAACAGTGCAGGTTACACGGTTGATGGTTGTCAGGGTCAGGTAGGATTTTTTTCCTTTCCTCTTATTGGCCATCGAGGAGAGGTGTTTTTTGCTTACCTTGCACTGTGTACATGGGTTGTGGTAATTGGTTATGGTGGAGCTGTAAATAGGTTGTCATTGGCAGAATAGAGTTGGGAAAAGGGAGCAGGCCGGTGAACACCCTTGGCATATCCCCATTAGAGGGTTGGGGTCTGTCAGGATCAGCTGGTAGGCTTCATGGCAACCAGCTGAGAAGGCAGACTGCTACTGGGACCCACTGTACAAGTCCTTCCC
Organism: Eublepharis macularius; assembly: GCF_028583425.1. NCBI lineage: Eukaryota > Metazoa > Chordata > Lepidosauria > Squamata > Eublepharidae > Eublepharis > Eublepharis macularius. The sequence goes on from NC_072790.1 coordinate 245,907,326, forward strand.
TCAGGCTTCATGGTGGAGTGGTTGTAGTTTTAAGGGGGGGAACCATTTGCCTAGTCAGCTGGGTGCATGGATGGCTCATACCTGGGGCAATGGAGCTTGTCCAGACAGGTCAAGATGCTTGACCTGTACCACAGTTATTGACAGTTATGTTGTTTGTTAAATAAAAGTATTCCTTTAATACCCAAAGCCTTGTGTCTGCCTCTTTATTCCTGACAGGGCCAGGGGTGGGGGCAAAATGGATAGCTACCATTACAACTGAAGGCATGGTGGAGTTTCAGTCAGTGAGAGGTGAAAGAGGTAGGATGGATGACTGGACATATTGTGGCTTGAAAGACTCATTGAATGCTTAGGAAATCCTTTCTCACCCACATACTCATTGCCTCAGAAAGAGTGTCTTACACCACACGTGCTTTGATAAAGTTAGTGGCCTTTATTTATTTATTTTTATTTACTTCAATTATATCCCACCTTTCTCTCCAGTGGGGATCCAAAGGATCTTACATCCTTCTCTTGTCCTCCAATTTATCTTCACAACAATCCAGGAAGGTTAGATTTAAGATTGTGAGATTGGCCTAAGGCCACCTGGCAAGCTTCCATGGCAGAGTGGGGATATGCACCTGGATCTCCCAGATTTCAGTCTGACACTCTAACCACTGTACCACACTTTGAGGAAGTATATTCCAATTATATTGGAATTTCAAGTATATTCCAATTCCATAGAAATTCCATAGACATTCTGATGAAATGGATGAACATTCCCTGCATTGTTTCAATCTTTCCCTGCTTTGTACAATCATTTGGAAATGGTTTCAGCTCTTGGCTGTCCGCTGATGATTTTATAAATTTATTGGAAGGGGTAGTGATGTCCTATGAATCAGGGTCTTCACCATAAAAAAGTGTTTGAGATAGACATGGGCACAAACAGAAAAAGAAAACAAACATGGTGTTCATTTTTCGTTGCCATTCATGAACAATGAACAACGAACATTGATGAACATGACCTGCTCACAAACATGTCCGTTGTTCATTGTTCATGGGGGCCAGCAGGCCAGCAGGCCCTCCTCCAGCCGTCAAGGTTCCCACTCTCAGAAACCTTACCTGAGCAGGCAGCAGGAAAGGTACCAGTAATAAATAATAGTTTGGTCCAGAGCCTGGCGGCAGCCCTGGAACTTCCCTATCCCACCACACACAAAGAAAATTCAAGCTCCAATGCACTCTCCCTGTCTCTCTCTCAAAATGCCAACAGTAACTGTCTCTCCTTCACTGTCTGCAAAACCAGAGCTGGTAGCCCCCTCCCCGCCGCTCTTTGCTTCCTTGTAACAAATTTGGAGCTCCACACTTGAAAGGAAGACCTGACTATCAAGCTAAATTGGGCTTAGATTGGGGTTTCCAAAGCAACAGCAGGAGTTCAGACAGAATTCAGGCAGTCCCTGCCTCCAGTTGCCAAGGGAATTGATTTCAGGTGCCAGACTGTCTGGCTTGATGAACAGCAACGAACAGCAACGAATGAGGCTTGCAACAACCACCTGTTCATTTAGAATGGGGCCTCATGAACAGCTTGTTAGTGAACAGCTGATTGGGCTGTTTGTGGCTTTTTTTAGTTCATATTGCTGTTCGTTCCCATCTCTAGTTTGAGATGGAAATGGGTCGACTACAGGTAGAGGTAGAGTCCTTGGTATCATCACTTAAAACACTACCTTCCAAGGTTTTGAACCCTTTCAGACTTACGGATCTGTCACTGAGCATCACTTTAAGTGTTACTTCCTTCATAAGTTTGTCATGGAGCCAACCTGGGCTTGGACAGACACACAGCAGCACTAACATAATTCTGGTACTAGCAGAGGATTAAACTTCTCAGCCTTTCTCCTAGACTTCCTCCAAAAACCAGTCAGCCATGGATGGAAGCCATTTCAGGTTGAGGTGGAGAAAAGCTACTGTAGACAGAAGATGCCATAAATTTTACGTCTGCAGGATCTGCATAGTTGTTTGACAGGCTTCAAAGCTCCATAGGTTGGTTGCTTAAAGAGCCACTGGCTCTGTCTGCTCTTAGTTCTGGGACTTCACAGACATACTCTATTCTTGAAACCACAACGTGAAGAGGAAACCAAGTTGCAGGCCTTTGCATGAGACCCCAGAGAGCTGCTAGAAGGACCAGTGAAATGCTTCTCAATCATACCAACTTGACATAGTGCTTAGAATCTTGGACTAGGTAGAGAAACACCTGAGTACAAATTCCTTCTCAATGGTTTAGGATATACTTTGCAAGCTGAAAGTCTCACATTCGATCGGGCAGCAGATGTTAAGGACCTGGTGCTATCCTTATAGAGGACATCTATCATTTTTTAAATTTCGTTTTACAAGCATACAAACATGAATATCATAACCTATCATCTTTTATAATCACATCGTACATTATAGAATTTACTTAAATTTACTTTTTTAATATTTCACTTCTTTTAAATACCTTTATTCTATTTTCACATCTATCAATATCTATTGATGTGCATTACCCAAGTCTGTCTTTATGACATTCTGTTTTAATTTAATTTTAATCCTGAGTTTCAGCTATATAAAAAAAACCTTTCAATTTTCTTGACATTTTGAAATTGGTCTATTGTGTACAAAAGTTTTTAATTTTGTCATTGTTGCATATTCATTCAGTTTGTTCTTCCATTCCTTCCAGTCCGGACATTTCACTGTCATCCATTTTGTTACAAATATTACTCCTGCCTCTGTCCCCATATACTTAAATAATTAACTGTAAATTTTTGTAATATTGCTTAGTAAGATATTTAATAGCATGTTTTTCAGATCCATCACAAACTTAACTTTTAATATATTTTGCATTTCTTCATGCATCTCTATCCAATATTTTCTTGCTTTTTTGCATGTCCACCACATGTGATAAAATGTTACATCTGCGTTCTGCATTTCTAACACTTTTCATTATATTCTTTGTTTGCTTTTGTATGTCTTTAGGGGTAATACACCATCTATAAAACAATCTATACCAGTTCTTCCATAATATTTGACATTCAGTAAACTTACTGACTTGTGTATATTTTCTCCAAAATTTTGCATCCATTTTGTCATACATTTCTTTACTTGCTCTGTTTCAGGATCATATTTTATAAAATTTTCCATCCATCAGTTTTGAGCTGCTATAACAACAACAACAACATTTGATTTATATACCGCCCTTCAGGACAACTTAACACCCACTCAGAGTAGTTTACAAAGTGTGTTATTATTATCATCACGACAATCACCCTATGAGGTGGGTGGGGCTGAGAGAGCTCCAAGAAGCTGTGACTGATCCATGGTCACCCAGCTGGCTTCATGTGGAAGAGTGAAGAACCAAACACGGCTCTTCAGATAAGAGTCCTGCTGCTCTTAACCACTACACAAAACTGCTGACTAAAGGGAATCTCTTTATCCAGAACCAACTGATGTCTGAATACCAAGGCTAGAGGACAATATCATGGGAAAGCCTTGGCTCTCCAGGGCAAACGGTTGGCCATTGCAAGAAACAGGATATTGGACAAGATGGATTATGGGTCTGAGATCAGAGTGGTAAATAGTGGTGGACCAGTGGTTTAGCATAAGGCAGCTTCATGCATTCACATGTTTATTCTCCAGCTGATCTTGGGTCTGTTATTTTCTTTTACCCTGATTTATCACATGCCTTTTTTAGCGAGTGTAAATGGGAAGGAGGGGAGAAGGGAAAGAAATAACTGAGGTTCTCAGATGAAGGACAAGATACACATTGTATTAAATAGCCAGTGGCGTATAGTAGTTAGAGCATTAAGAACATTAGAATAACTAGCATCCCATCTAGGTTGGAGTCAAACAGAAATTGGTTGAATGCTGCAGGGAAATCCCCCAGCCATGCCCAGTAGCAACAGCTGTCATTCTTCCTCTGTGGACACCTCAGTTAGCTGTCATGGCTAACAACCAGTGACAGATCTATTCTCTTAATTACCCCTATCCTTTCAAACCCATCTTCATCAGAGGTCCTCTGCACATCTCATGGCAGTGAGTTCTGCAAGTTAACTGCCTGTTATGTGAAGCAGTCTTTCCTTTCGGACTAGGTTTGGTAGTATCCACCTTTGGAGTGTTAGTAGCCCTAACAGGCCTATACTTTAAGACATGCTGCCTGGCATGTACCGAACTGTGGGGTTATGAGAAAGGCAAGCTAAGAGGGGAGCCGATCTGCAGATCAAAGTAATGATCTTTCTGGAATTCCTGAGTTCATCCTTCTGATCTTCCATTTCCCTCCTCCTTAATGGCTGGCACCCAGAAATCTGAGTGACCTTCTTGTCCTACATTCGCAAGTCATCCATCAGCCTTTTGGTATCAATAGATGTGCCTGATCAAACCTTCTCTGGTTTTATTCTTTTACAATCCTGGAGACAACCTTTTGAGTGATTGTGAGGGGCGAAAAGCTCCATCCTGCCCCAAAAGATGGGCTTGACCTTATTAAAAGGGTGGCTTTCTAGCAGCCGTGGGTGTCCTGGGATCTCTTTCCACGCACTCTCAGACTTCTGTCTGAGTCCTCTCCTTCTCCCTGCCTCGAAGTGCTGGTTGCTCAAGGCTGCTAATCTACAGGACGTCCTGTTTCTCCTCTTCTAGATTGGAATTGCTTTCACATTAATTCACTGCTTTCTAGTTAGATCTGTGTCTATGCTGTGTGTATTCTGTGCAATTGCTCTTTTAATGCTTCTTTAATTAAAAAAAAAACACTCCTGTTGAACAGCTGCCTGTTTCTTAAAGTGTTCTCCAGAAGAAGCAATCCTCATATTCAACGGTTAAAAGATCCCAGTTAAAAAATCCTCTTGCAGCCTCTCCTTGATAATTCCCCTACTCACAAGGATACCACCTATTAGGGCAACAGGAGGGAGCCCTTACTATGTGATACCCCATTTTCAAAAGGAAAAGCATCAGACAATCGGACAGGTGGAACAGCCTAGTGCAGCTCAATCAGAGGACTGAGAAATGGGCAATTTAATGCCCACACATCAATTTTTGTCAGCTGTTGCCAGCAGAGTTGCCCAACCCTCGATCCCTTTAAGCAGTTAATGAAAGCAACTGCTTGATTTGGAACTGAACAGAATGTTTGCAAATTGTCTATAATTGGCCTTGAAGAAATCACTCTTGCACCTGCTTCTCTGGATAAGAGGTTTATGAATAGGCCAGGCCAGAAGAGACCGGTCAGGTTCAAACCACAATAGCAGGTATAGTGTTGGCTAGTTGTTAAGATAATTAGATTGGCAGGTACCCTCAGGAGTCTTAGGACAGGGAGAGGTATTCAGACCAGACAGTTTGGTCTGTCTAATAGCTCGGGGGAGATAACTATCCCAGTATTGCTGATTAACACCTGAACCTTTATGCTGACTGGCATGGAAGGTACCCTTGATGGCACCATTTCTCTGCACAGTTTTGGAGAACAGGCAAAGTTTGACACAAAGTAGTTGCCATCACTCCAAGCTAGGAGCTAGGGAGGAGTTGTCCAAATTCTAGTGAATCTACTGGGTAGTTCTTACAGAGCACACAATAAGGGGTCTTAGGGTCCAGGCTAGCCCGATATCATCAGATCTCGGAAGCTAAGCAGGGTAACCTCAGATGAGAGACCACCAAGGAAGGCCATGGTGTTACCTAGAGTCAGGCAGTAGCAGACTACCTCTGTTCATCCCTTGCTTTGAAAACCCTACAGGGTTGCAACAAGTTAGCACTTTCCACCACCAAAGTTTCCCAGGAAGAGCACAGCAGCTTTAAAAGGAACAAAGCCTTTATTTAATACAGCCATGTTGTCTTGAGTCTCATTTTTGAGGGTGGGGACCAAAGGTTCAAATGCTCCCTCTGTTAGGAAGCTAAGTGAAGGTTGTTCTCATTTACTCTAATTTACTTTACAGGAGTGTTGTGAAGATCAAATAGAGTAGAGGGGAACCATGGCTGCCACACTAAACTCCTTGGGGGAAGCATGGGATTCAAACATCCCAAACAGGATTCCCAGTTGCTTGCTTGCTTGTTTGTTTTATAGTCCTCTCTCCCCACAAGTGGGCCCAGAGCAGATTACAATATAAATATATAAAACAATTTAAAACGATTAAAAACGTTGGTAGCAATCATGTGACACAGCATTAAATATAAAAGGCAGCTCATATTGCATCATACATCTCAAACACCTCAAGCCCGCAGGGCAGAGTGGTTAAAATGTAATCAGTATAGGATTGGACACATATTTCCCCCCACTAGGAGGCACCAGTTGAGTGGTTTGTCTACCTCAACCCCCATAAGCCTGGTTGAACATCTCCGTCTTACAGGCCTGGCAAAATAATAACAGATCTTGTTGAGACCAGGCCTCCACAGAGAATTCCACCAGGTAGGTGCCAGGACTGAAAAGGCCCTGGCCCTGACTGAGGCAAGGCAGACCTCCCTGGGGCCAGGGATCACCAGTAGTTGTTTGTCTGCTGATTGAAGCAGCCTCTGGGGAATGTAGGGCGAGAAGCGGTCCTGTAGACAAAGCGAGAGGCGGTCCCTGTCTGCTAAGGGCCTTAAAAGTAAGAACTAAAACCTTGAACCTGACCCAGAACTCCACTGGGAACCAGTGCAGCTGGTGCAAAGGTGGCAATCAGTGAGAGGTGGCAAGCCCCCCAGAGATCACTTGCCACCAGCAGGCACCCCAGGAAAAAACGTGGCACGTGAACTCCCAGCAGATGCAACAACATCACTTCTGGAAGTTGTGGTGGCTGGGGGAACGCTCCTACACTTTGTTTGGGGCCAATTTTGCCCCCAATGGGATGAATCAGTCCAGCACGGGTGCTCCTGCAATTGGTGTGATGACATCACTTCCAGAAGTGATGGCATTACAAGCTCTGGGAGTGCGCAAATACAAACATCAGATTGGCACAATGTAAGTGTCATAGCTCCCTCCTCTCAGGAGAATATAGAGTCCTGGTGTCAGTCCCTGGCAGTTAGATCCCCAAGTTCTCCACGGTTAACACACAGGTGTTCCAGTTGAAGTAACTTTATTAGTGATCCATACAGTACAAGGTGCTCAGACAGTAGAATTGGCAGAAGTGACCTATGTGGGGCTAGCATTGTAAGTTATAAGGAGTATTCCCGCCTTTGGGAAAAAGGACCATTGGCAAGGGGGTGTTTTAGACTAGATGGTGAGAAGGGTGAACTTATCTTTAGTTCTCAAGAAGGATACATCTCGAGCCAGTTACAGCTGGCAGTCAAGGACATTGGCTCAGTGGAGCAAGAAAGAGAAAGTAAACAATTGCAAGATAACCTACTGGCATTACCGCAATAAAGAACTTCCCATACTCTCAGAGACCAGAGTTAGAGACAACCTACATTCATGTCAGATATGCAGGAGGCATAGGTGACACCTGGCAACCATAATCCTAAATAAAACAACTCGATATAAGGCAGCTCGGTTTCTTTTGTGTGTGCTGTTTGCTGCAACCCACACCTTCAGCGCTTTTAGACATCCTCAGCATGTTAGGAGCCGTGCTAATGATTTCTTACCCTCAAGCAAATCCTTTTGGAAATGCGAGAAGATGTTTGCCGAGATAATGGTAACCTTTTTAAGAAAAATTGCTTTTCATCAAGTTTCCATCTTGGCTCTGCATGGAAACAACGCCCCCTATAGGGAGGAGAGCAGAGGACATGTGGAACTCGAGGGCAGATGCTATGAAGCATGAAAAGCCAGCTGTGAAAAAGAAAGAATTTAGCAAATGACTTAATTGTTCTGTCTGTACACCTACGTTTCATTTGCATACCAAAGGGCAAAGAAACTGAGAACCACAAAGCCGGAATAAGTAGCTTTGTCCAGAGGCTCACATGCTTTCATCAAAAGGCATCGCAGACAGAATTCATTAGGTGGAGCTTTCCCCTTCCCCCAGTGCTTCCAATTTTAATGGTACTCCTTGACTTTTGTATGGTACAGAACCTGCATCTACTGAAAGGTGGTAACTGTAAAAGAAAGCCATAAAACAATTTTTAAAAATGGAGCAATCTCAATTTGATGATGAATGGGATTATGTAAAAATTCTTTTTGTGTATTGTTTTATTCCTGCACATATTCATCCTTGATAAAGCATCAGTTTTTTTAAAAAAATCCTAAAGCTGTTATCTCTACAAAACATCTAACATATGTATGATCATCTTGAAACTGTGTGTGTGTGTGTCTTTATGGTCATGTGCAAGCAGTTTTCATTAGGGAAATTCTGTATTTCTTTTCATTGGAACTTTTATTACTTTTTAATTTTTTAAATACATTTTATTATTTTATTTATTATATCACAAACAGATATATTAACACGACAAACAAAAAATATAAACAATACACAAAGAAGTGACAAAAGTGTGTGTGTGCGGGGGTAAGGAACAGTTTCCATCCAACTTGGCTGTAACTTAACATACATTCATTAAATCCATTCCTAAATAATAATATTCTGTAAAATAACTGTTCAGTACCTTAGCCAAGTATTAGATAACCGTCTCCATCCATCCGATTCATTTGATTTTGATTCAGAATTGGAACTGAGGCACTCAGAATTTTCTGCTCTTCCCTTCTGATATCAAAATGTTGTATATAGTATTGTGTGTAAAGTTCCTTTTCTTCCCTGTAACATTACCAATGCACACATGCGCATTGATACAATACAACCGAGGGCATATGCATGTTCCTGCACTTTGATAAAAAGAAAAAAAACCTATCTTGACACATTTGTATGTATAATAACATCACAATTATTGTAAGCCAGTATAACTCTGGGAAGTTCACACAATCTTACATTGCTGCTATTTTATATGATGTTTTAATGTTTTAATATGGAATGTTTTAAAATGATTTTAATGTTGTTATCTGCCCTGAGCCCACTTGTGGGGAGAGCGGAATACAAATATGATATAAATAAATAAAATAAAAATAAATGTTCATGCACACTGCTGATGAATACACAAGAAACCATGAATCTGCCTTACACTGAGTAGACCATTGGCTTATTAAGATCAGAATTGTTGCAGCAGTTCCTCAGATTTAGCTCTTTCCTATCATGATCTTTCTTCCTGGATATTTTGGGAACGGAACCTGGGACCATGACCAACGATTGGTTACTGCTATCGTAAAAATGTCTATAAAATTAAAATCTTCTAAATATATGAAAAATGTAAACAAAAGAAATGATGTATTGTCGAAGGCTTTCACGGCTGGAGAACGATGGTTGTTGTGGGTTTTCCGGGCTGTATTGCCGTGGTCTTGGCATTGTAGTTCCTGACGTTCCTGACAGCTGCTGGCGAAACGTCAGGAACTACAATGCCAAGACCACGGCAATACAGCCCGGAAAACCCACAACAACCAAAAGAAATGATATTGCAAATGAATATCAGTAAAGAGGAACTTTTGGTTAAACAACAGCTTGGATCCTACACTTTTCTTCCCTTGTATGGCTCGGATGCCCTCCTGTGGATGGAATACTTGTTCACCTGAAATAGCGCCGTCTCCTGTGGGTTGACGGAGCAGTTAATGGATAGGTTGTTCTTTCTTAGCTGCGGTTGCTTGTGGTGTCCAAACTGCTTGGCCAAGAGGATCGCTTTACATAATTAATTGTTGTGGCTTTTAAATTGCACCCCAAAGTGGAGTCTTGCAAGGTCACAACAATTTTGAAAATCTCCAATGTAACCATATTTAAATTCAACCCCTCCTAAATTGGGATTAAGATCAAAACTAATCCCTGGAGTTAATGCCATGGAAGAGAATCCAACCTAGCAGGACAGCTGAGTGGAAACCACAGACAATGACTCTTTGAACACCTCCGTCATGCAAGATGGGTGTTCCAATGGGAGAGTACTCCTAGAAGATCATAGGAAAGGGCAGGTCAACTTTGCAGACAGCTTAAGTCATGTCCTTTGGTGGCACTTTGTTCACATTTTGTGAGCTTTCTTATCCTGACATTACTCTTTCTTTATGCAAACTGAAGCTGGGATCCTTTCTTCTCATACTCTTTTCCGTTTCCTTTTTCCAAATTCATCCAATAAAAAGGACAGGGTTTTTTGATGAGCGCCAGTAAATCAGCATTATGCACGATGCGTTGTGTGAATCAATTGTTTACACATACAGAACCAAAAGGGAATTTTAAAAGCCGATATTCATCCAACCAAAGGGGAAACACTGAGTTAGATCCTGAGAATCCATGCCACTATGGGCAGAGCTTTCCCTGGCAGAAGGTGCGTTCCCTGGGGCAAACACTCTCTTCCAGCAAGGGAAAATTCTTGGTGCCAAGAGAAAATTCCAAATGCCAGTGGAACAGATTTACAGGATCCAACTTGATAGTTGAAGTGGCATTTCATATTCTTACAAAGAAGAGAACTAAGGAATTCATCTTGTGTGTACTTGTGCTGGTGTCTGTGTGTGTAAAATCCCATCTTGCCTTGCTGTCCCCAAATTGCTCTGGTCTTGCTCCCTTGCCAAATTACCATTTTCTTTCTACTCTCCTCCACAAATGTCTTGTTTTGATCTCTGCTTCCCCAATTCTGTCTTCCAAACCTCCAATTATGGCTTGGTTGTTCATTTTTTAGCGGTGTTTCTGTTTCCTCCTTTTCACCGCTGCTTTTCACAGCTTTTTCACCCACGTACCTGCCTGTCCTCAGCCTCCTTTTCCTCCTCCTTGCCCTGGTGCCTCTATTTCTTTCCTTCTTCACCTTGGTCCACTACTGCCTTCAGTCTTTCTGCCATGGTTGTTTATGAAGTTGCTAGGCAACCCCGAAATGAGATCTCATGATACGATGCTGTAAAACCTAATTCTTTCCTGTAAGCTCAGCCAATTATTTTTTAAAGAAACCTCATCACTTAAAAAAAAAGTTGTTCCCAGAACACTTGTTCTTCAAGTTTGTAGAAAAATCCCACCCCACCCCCAAATCTGTACATGGCCCCATTGTGTGTGTGTGTGTGTGTGTGTTATATCTGCACTCTGGGACCAGAATTATATGTAGTCAAGATGTTTATGACATGATGTGTTTTAATGTGCCAGTGCTATGACATCACAATTGTTCTAGAGTTAAGTTTCAGTACAAGAGAGAGCCAAAAGGGGCTCGAGGAAGCACGCCAAAAAAGCAATAGATGCCAAATTATGAACCGTGCGAATTATATTATTGGTGAATAAACAAGTGCTGTGCATATCATAACATAAGTTATCAGATGAGTTCGCACAAGTAAGTTCAAAGAAGACAATTCCAACACAAGACAACACTGCTTGGTGGTTACATAGTGTCAAGATATTGACGACTAGTAGTAGCAACGCCGTCAGCGGTTTCCAAGATCAATAAATTAGGTTCCAAAGTCAATAAATTAGGCAACGAGCCGTGCCAGCCTCAATTCTTCACTCGTTTCAGAGGAGTTCTCCTTCTTCAGGCCATTTATGTTAATTATTGTCCATCAAATTCAAACGCCCAATCTCTATCTATAGAGAAGCATCATCCCGTGCCTGGGAGGCTAGAGTTAAGTTTGCCATCTTCCAGGTGGAGCCTGGAATTCTCCTGTAATTATGATTGAGCTTTAAACTAGATCTATTCCTCTGGAGAAAATACCTCAGACTCTTTAGTGTATAGTATACTATTTAGGTGCAATCCCTGCCCAAACTCTCCTCTACACAGGCCCCACTCCCAAATCTCCAGATATTTCCCAGGTCAGAGTTGGCAACCCTATCTGGAGTGGGCAGCATATTTCTCCAATAGGGAACATGGAGGGGAGAAATGCTTATGAACCAGTAAGATATAATATTGGACATTCCCATGGAATCCTGGATTTCCCTTTTTCTATTAATCAAATTGGGTGCCCTGGGGTCAGTCATTATTTCTCAAAGTATTGTAATTCATAAGGTTTATGCGATGATAAAATGGATGAAGGAAACTTATGCTTGTGGCCATGTTTGGTGTAGTGCTTAAGAGCGCAGGACTCCAATCTGGAAAGCCAAGTTTGATTCCCCACTCCTCCACTTGAAGCCAGCTGGGTGACCTTGGGTCAGTCACAGCTTCTAGGAGTTCTCTCAGCCCCACCCACTTCACAGGGTGTTTTGTTGTGGGGATAATAATAACATAACTTTGTAAACTGCTCTGAGTGGGCATTAAGGTGTCCTGAAGGGTAGTATATAAATCAAATGTTGTTGTTGCTGTTATGTAATATCAAGTTGTCCAGTGATTACTGCCAGGTGTGGCCTGAGTGAGTAGAGGTGGGCATTCCAAAATTCCCAAGCTCAAACTATACATGGAAATTGCTGTTTCAGGTGATTACGTCATATTCAGAACCATAAACACAAATCCAGGATTCTTAGGCATTAAGCAAAAGACTCCTCCGAAAAAATGCATATTGCTTTTCATGTTCAGGCACTCATGAACGATCTTTAGAGCAGCAGGTGTCTTGTTTTAATTTGAAGGTCTTGATTTCTCAGGCACTGCATTGATCCCTTTCAATCAGATCCTTGCAAAAGTTCAGAAGGAGAGCGTGCCCAGCCAATCACCATTGGAGACAAGCCCCAGAGAAGGAATTTGTGTCCAGGAAGTCTGTAATGGCTTGGAATGGTTCTTTCTGGCATAGGGAAAGGCTGCAGGCCCCTCCCCCACCTCTGCATCCATTTTTTCCTCCTCCTTAAATAGGAAAAATAATTAATAGGGAGATGCATTTCGACAATATTCATTATGTTTTTGTATCCAGGATGCTGAATGAAATATTTATTGTGATTGTTTTCTGATAGGGCATTAAGGGTTGGGGTTGAAATTCATTTGTTCTTTCATTCTCATGATTTTTGTGGTTGTTCTTTTCAGTAGGGAAGGGGAGGGGGACCCATTACAGGTTCTGGGGCAGTTCTTTTTGCACTCAACGGCACCCAAATTGCATAGAATACAGTCCTCCCTCTGAAGTATTGACTTGCTGAGTTTCCAGTACACACAAATAAGGCATCAGTATTAATGGACCCCAAAGTAGGCAAATGTCAGTGATGTATACTCGTTATTTCACTGATGCTTATGGCAGGAAAATGCAAGCAGATTCATAATGGCAGGCTAGTGCCCAAGCAGAAGAGCAAAACCCCAATGGGTTGTGCTAGACAGTGACTGCCCTCAAAACAAGCCTGGAAAGAGCTTGCCCCCACCTTTTATTTACAGAAACCAAAGCTAGAAGGCTGTTAATACTGCTGTGGCATCCTAGCAATCCCCACAACGGTTACTATCAGGACATTTGCTTTCTTAAACCTATAGTCTCTGCTTTTATTATTTGGGTTAGATTGCAGATTTTTCTGCAAACCTGGGGCTTTTTTCCAGGTTTGTTGAAAGATCTATCTTGTCTGTTCTTGGCTCCAGTCTCTGGATTTCAGTATCCACAGATTTGGCCATGATGAGAATTAGATACATTGATGATGATGAATAAAGGAACAAATTGAGGTTCAGGAAGCAATTTTCCCTGGGCCAGTTTTGCTAGGGATCCTGATGGTGTTCTGCCATCTTCTGGGCATGGAGCAGGGGTCATTGGGGGTGTGGGGAGGTGAGGTAGTTGTGAATTTCCTGCATTCTGTGTGGGGTTGGACTAGATGACCCTGGAGGTCTCTTTCATCTCTATGATTCTATGAAATTGGTGAGCAAACAGCTGGACTAAACTGAGTTGAAGTGAGCCAAACTAATTGATACAAGGTTGCTCCCTGATTAACAAGCTGTGAACTGAGCCATTAGGTACCCGAGTATCTCTGCAGGTGGTTTCTGGGAATGGTCAGCTGTCGCACTTGCTTTTTACTTTCTATGATACCAATTGCCAGGAACAAGCTGGGCCTGTGTTGTGTAGCAATGACGTCCTCATTGTGTCGCTCCATTTTGGGCACAATTTGATGGTTTCTGGGTCTAAACAAAGATCTAGGAAGCAAAACTCGACATGAAAGCCTGTGTTGCATTGCATGATTTAATAGACAGTGAACTACATGTAGAAATAGCATAGATTTTGAAACAGAACTGAGTATAGATAGATACCTTCAATCCACTTTCATTCATGGTAACAACAACCCATTGAGAAATATACAGGATATCTCCAAAAATATGATTTTTAAAAAAACCTACACGTTTCCTAAATCTTAAATCTAAGGGCCAAGCTACACATGACGAATGACACTTGAACGGCAAGTGGATTGAGTGGAGGGCAAGTGAACAGGGAGAAATACACTTGCTGTTCAAGTGTCATTCGTTATGTGTAGCTTGGCCCTTAATCTTGATTTTCCAAATATTTGAAAAGGACTTCGGGTGGTATCCTGCATGATTCCATCTTGCTAATGTAGATCCCTTAGGAGCTTTATTATGATGAAACACAAATCTTCTGTTAGGGAAGACTCCTTAGAGAGCTGAATGGAATCAGAATCCAGTCCTTTGTGTGCCAATTTTTATTTTGATGCCAAAATATCAGGAGATAATTCTTTAGCCAAATGGACAAAGCTTGTCCTTCAATTGCTTTTGCTTGACTAAAAGAATTTTGGATGGATCATGACTTTTAACGTGAAAAAAAAAAGATTTAAATGTGTTGAAAGTCAGAAGTTATTAATTCCAGTTAACAATCATGAGAATTTGCAACGGGCCTGCAGGATATCACATTGGGCAAGATTAATGTAGGATTATATGAGGTAGACCTTTGTGTGGATTTTGGCTCCTAGTGTGGTGTAATTGTTAGTGTTGGATCAGGCACATCATGAATCTCATGTGCATCCTTGGGTCAATCATTCTTTCTCAATCTAACCTACTCCACAGGGTTGTTGTTAGAAAGAGAAATCCGTATATGCTAGCACAATGAGTTTCATGCAGGAAGTGTGAGAGAAAAGTGTAGCGAATAAATCTCTCACACGTTTGTCCCACCCTTCCTCCAAGAACCTCAGTTTATATGGTTAATCTCTACCATTTTATATTCACAACAGCTCTATGAAGTAGGATAGACTGAAAGAGGTTAGTACCCCTCAGTGAGCCCCTCAGAGCCCCTCAGTGAGCTTCATGGCTGAGTGTGGATTTGAACCTGGTCTTTCTGACCATAGTCTGTCATTCTACCACAGTGTAACCCTTAATTTGTCAAAGGTATTTCAAGAAAGGCTTTATGAGAGATTGAAATCAATGCCCCACAGTATGGTAAACATTACAGGAAACAGCTTCCACCTAAGAGATAAGCACTGAAAAGAATGGACACATTTAAAGCTGAACTTCAGTAGCACCGAAAACTAAAAGGGAACTGAGAGTTCACTGGCAAAGGGCTCATCCGTGGTTCATGGCTTGGGTCGTGTCGGATCCTCTCCTGATGGGTTGCATCCACTAATAGTTGTAAGGCATCCTGGAATTGTACAGGTTTGTGTTGCTTGAGCCGTAGTAGCCAGATCCCAGTCCTGACTCCATCATCAGATCGACCGGGCATTCTTCATAGAGAAAAGCAGAAGATTTTTGGCCACCGCGGCGAGCGCACGGATTGTGCTGCTCAATGCACAAAGGCTGGCTGGGACAGTAAATGGATGGTCCAGGAATATGCAGGACAAAGGGTGGAGGCTGTATTGTTACTGTGGAAGAAGGGCACTGTGCGTAGCACTGGTTCCTCTGGGACGTGCACCTTCCCTGAGACATGTGGTGGAGTTGACGCTGGATTAGGCAAGGGAGGGAATGAAGAGCATCAGAAAGTGGACATGTTTTTTAACTATTTTGCAAAATGTATATAACAACAACAACAAAATTTATATACCACCCTTCAGGACAACTTAACAACCACTCAGAGCAGTTTACAAAGTATGTTATCATTATCCCCACAACAAACACCCTGTGAGGTGGTTGAGGCTGAGAGAGCTCTGAGAGAGCTGTGACTGACCCAAGGTCACCCAGCTGGCTTCAAGCGGAGGAGTGGGGACTCAAACCTAGTTCTCCAGATTAGAGTCCCGCTGCTCTTAACCACTGCACCAAACTGGCTCTCTCACCTTTATGCCCTCAAAAGGGCCACCAAGACAGCTAACAAATTAAAGCATACATAAAAAAATGTATGTTAAAACCATTAACCTCCCCCTCCCCATATTCCACAGATCATTGATTTTATGCACTTTATAAGTCTACAGCCTCATTATCCACATATATCGACTGGTAACGGAGAATGAACTCAGGATTCCTATGGATTTAATCCTATCTTTCAAGGCTAGTAATGTTTCGTTTAGAACACCGAAATGTCCAGAAATTAAAACAACAACAACAACATTTGAGTTATATCCCACCCTTCAGGACAACTTAACACCCATTCAGAGCTGTTTACAAAGCAGGTTATTATTATCATCCCCACAGCAATCACCCTGTGAGGTGGGTGAGACTGAGGGCCAAGCTACACATGACGAATGACACTTGAACAGCAAGTGTATTTCTCCCTGTTCACTTGCCCTCCACTCAATCCACTTGCCGTTCAAGTGTCATTCGTCATGTGTAGCTTGGCCCTGAGAGAGCTCAGGAGAGCTATGATTGACCCAAGGTCACCCAGCTGGCTTCAAGTGGAGGAGTGGGGAATCAAACCCGGCTCTCCAGATTAGAGTCCCGTCACTCTTAACCACTATACCAAACTGGCACTGTATAGCTGATGCCTTCTAAAACCCCCAATCTATCTTTTAAAACTTGGCTTCCCAGTAAACATTGCACCTCCCTTTATGTGAGTGTCCTCGTGTAATTCGTCTCTTGTAGTTTAGCTTGCTGTGAGCGAATCAATAACATTAGAGGCCAAATGGAGGGAAGGAGGAGGAAAGCTCTTGCAGTTGAGTACAAAAGAAAAGTACAAAAGAAAAGTACAAAAAGAACACCCCATTTAAACGGTAGTTGCTCTAGTAATAAACCCTTTAATATCCCCTATGCTATTCCAAATTATACTAACTATTCACCTTTATCTACACACGTTAAGCTTTAAAAATAGATGACATCCTTGGATTTTATTCTCCCCTCCCCAAAAAAGAATGCAATAATCTTTTGAACAATCAATCTAGGTTTTTAATAATCTGCTGAAAAACTAAATAGAAAAAAAGGTAAGAATAGCTAATCAAAACTGGGAAACGAAGGCAGCTTTTTTAAGCATGAAAATTTCATCATCTTGTCAGCTGGCAGAAGGCCTGCTGTGTGGATTTACAAAAGTACAGTTTCATGATTTTTTCCCCTAACTGTTCTGGTTCATTTGAAAGATACCCATTGTTCTAATTCACCTGTCAACTGGATGGTGAGAGTTTTATCTTTGATCTGACAAAGGATTTGTTTTAATTCAGTTTGACTGTCTTTTAGACACTTTAGGGATTAGGGAATATGCATTGCTCCATCAAGTGCTACTGGAAGTTTGTTTCTCTGTTTCATTTTTGAAGTATTACCTTTATCTTTCAATGAAATACATTTGGTTTGGGGGTAGCTTGTTATGAATTGCATAGTTATAAATGGCCAAACTGTACGGCTACATTTGATTCTTGCAACCAAATGGATATTTTAAAAGATGGCCATTATTATTCTTTTATTTTAAATGAAAACCAGCCTTCTCATCCAATCTGTGCTCCGACTTGCATGTCTCAAGCTAGTCTGATTCTTGTTAGATGCCAGAGGCTAAGCAGGGTTGGCCCTAGTTAGAACTTGTATGGGAAGCCGCCAAGGACGTCCAGAGTTGCTATGGAGAGGTAGGCAATGGCAAAAATCCTTGTGGGGTCACCGTATGTCATCTGTGACTTAAGACGACTTTCCACCACCTGTTCAGATCTGTATCTTGGGAAAATGACAGCACTAATAGTTGTGATTATTACTTAATAAATTATTTCCTTTTCATTACTTGAAGTATTAATCCTTAAGAAAGTAAAAAACTGATTTTGTACAAACTGCTTTATCTTCAATGAAAGTACTCAAATTTGCCGTTTTAGAAAGAATACCCCATTTAAACGGTAGTTTAAATGCAAGTACACAACTTGTTTTGTAGTGTGTGTGCTTTTATAGCTAACGTATCTTTGTGGTATATTTTTATACTGTAAAGAAAATGTTTTAAAGCACAGGAATTGCAAACGTCTTTGATCTGTATGAATTTATGAATATGTGTTTAAAACTACAACAAAATATTTAGGCTTCAGGTCAGGATTGATGTAAATATCTTTCTTTTGCACCCGGGATTGCATTTAGAAGGTTATTGAACTGCTAGCTCTCAAAATTTCTTATTAAGTTTGGTGGGGTAGAGTGGTCATATTAAGATTTCTGCAAATTATTCAAAAAGTTTTTTTATGCAGATAGAAGGGCTGTATTGTAGGGAGGAGGTCTCAGATACTTCACTGATGAGTTAGGAACCATAAACTTCACCACCATAGAGTCATAGAGTCATAGAGTCATAGAATCATAGAGTTGGAAGGGACCTCCAGGGTCATCTAGTCCAACCCCCTGCACAATGCAGGAAATTCACAACTTCCATCCCCTCACACCCCTGCTCCATGCCCAGAAGATGGCAAGAACCTCCAGGATCTCTTGCCAAACTGGCCTGGAGAAAATGGCTTCCTGACCCCAAAGTGATGATCAGCATTACCCTGGGCATGTAAGAAAGGGCCACAAAAAATAAGCAATGGTGTAACCCTTTCTGCCCCCCCACCCCGGTTCTGCATTGTTCAATGAGATTACCATCTATTGACCATTTACATCGTTAAGGTCTCTTCTCCAGGACCATTTGTGAAGATAATGTTCCTTTTCTAAGTCAAACAGTAGCCATGTTTTTTGAAACTTCAGTCAAGAGGCCTTTTGCTAAAAAACCTCTTGCTAGGAAAATTCCTCTTTTCAGGAAAACCCCTTTGCTGAGAAACCTGCTTGAGAAATAGAAAAGAGTCCAGTAGCAACCAACCAACTCCACTGCAGCACAAGCCCTCGAGAACCTGATGAAGAGAACTGTGATCCCTGAAAGCCCACACCTGTTGCCTTACATCCTATCTGTTGCTTTAAGTATGTACTCCTATACATTACTTCATGTTGTCTAATGTCAGTTCTAGAATTGATTATGTTCTGTTTCAGCATCTCTTCAACTCTATTGGATCCGATTCCTTACTAATGCTCTGTCTTTGTAAACTTGCATTTTATTTATCCTATGGCATTGTCTATGGAAATGTCTTTAATGCTGTATGGAAATGTCTTTGATACTGATTGTACTAATATCACACAGTGGCCATTTCCACACACGTTAAATAATGCACTTTCAATGCACTTTAGCAATCCTTTGGAAGTGGATTTTTTGTTCCACACATGGAAACAAAATGTGTGGAACAAATTTGTTCCAAATGTTCACTAAAAAGTATTGAAAGTAGATTATCCAACATGTGTGGAAGCAGCCTATGTAATCTGCCTTGAGTCTCAGTGAGAAAGGTGGACTATAAACAAACGAACGAACGAACAAACGAACGAACGAACGAATGAATGAAAACAAAAGATATCCACCAGAAAAGACTCAAATGAAATTGTTTGCATGTTGGTGTGTTGAATAGAATGAGTCTTTGTTACTGATAATGTGTGCAGGGCAAGGGATCTAAGGGCTTGGAAACTGATTGGGAAGAAGCCAGAGGAAAACAGAAGATGAGGCCCAATGGACAGCCCCTTCCTGAGAAATTTCATAAAACTACTGAGAACTTTGGGGGGGGGGGCTGCTTTCCTTGAAATTTCTCTGACATTTTGTCCAAGAGGTCTTCACATTTGATGCGAGATAAGAGAAATCTTAAGGGGTTAACACGGAGTCGGAGTGAGGTGTGAAGGTTTAAGGTAGTAGAGACAGAAGACTGGGGACAGCAACGATAGGAAGCAAAGAGCTAAAGTAAAGGAGATCTAGCAGGATCTGATATGAAGGAATCCTTTCTAGCCAGAATAAAAACTGCATAATTGCAAAAGAAGCAGACACATAAATCTGCCTACTGAGTCAGTGATTTTCCAAGGTCAGTACTACATATTCTCACTTGGCTGAGGCTCTCGGTGGTCTCTGATGGAAGTTTTTCACATTATGTACAACCTGATCATCTTATTTTAAATACTTTTAAAGAAATCCCTCACCTTTATTTTATATTCCATTGCTTATTGGATATATTTTACTCTTTTTATTGCATTGTACTTTAACTGAGCAATCCAGTTTGTTGGATGCATTAAACTGTTTTTATTTCACTGTTCTCTAATTGTGTGATCTAATTTTATTGAATTCTTTTAAACTATCATGCTGGCCTTTATTGCATTGTTTTATAATTCTGTAATCTGCTTGGAGTTTCAGTGAGAAAGGAAGATGATAGGCAGACAAGAAAGTAAGCAAAGGGAGGAACGGACGGACAGAAGAATAAATGAATAAATGAATATAACAGGCAGGGCTTTTTTTCAGGGGGAACGGAGTTCCGGCACCTCTTGAAAATACTCGGCAATAGTGTTTGAAAATAATATTATTTCAAAGAATCCCATGTGTTTCTTCCTCATTTCCCTCTTGAGAGTTCCGCCACCTCTTTTCCCAGAAAAAAAACCCTGATAACAGGAATTGAATTGGCAAGGTTTTGCATGTAAAGCCAATACCCAACCTCTGAGCGACAGCCCTTCCCTGTGACTGAGAAAACTGAGGAGTTTGACCTTCAGTATCAGAATTTGATTTAACAAAATCAAGGTTTCTCCTTGAACAGTTCTGGAACTAAATATAAGTAAACAAGATAAAAATACGCTCAGCAAAAGGAAGGATTCATTGTCCTTTACAGTCCTGTTCTAGGCAGCTGCCTAGGATATTTGGTGGTAATGCTATATCAGTAACAAGTCTAAAATGAATCAAATTTAGAATTATGGGGTTTTCCCCTGAATGATGTTGCATATGTGGTTAAAATAGAATAAACTTTAATGAACTTTAAATATAAAAAATAACAATTAAATAGATTCTTACCTGCATCTTCAGCAAGAAGAAATCAGAAAGCTGTTGCAAGATGGTTCTAGAAGAGTCCAGAGTTTCTAGCATTTATATACTGTTTTGTGGGGAGGTAATTTCTGGGATATTTTGCCCAATACAGATGTCACTAATTAATTCCTAACTACTCTATAATGTGAAATTTGCCACCTCCAAATTACTTAATTATTCGTTTCCCTGTTTGTCAAGGTTGGCCCATCAAAATTACTGATAAGAACGTTATCTTTCAAGTTCCTTTAGTTTAAAATATTTTAAAATGGAATGCATAAATTCAAGTTTCTTCTTTCCGCTGACTTGATTGAGATGAATCATAAGTTTGACTGAAGGAGATGATAGTTTGTAAGACTTAGCAGATGAAATGAGAGGAGTGGTATTTGGAAACCTCTATAGTCAGAAACTCTCATCTTCTAAATACCATTGCTCGGAGATAACTTCAGAGGAAGGCCATTTATGCCATTTGTTGACCCTTCCGGGGGACTGGTTGATTGGTCGCTGGGCGAAAAAAGATGTTAGGCCATAGGTCTGATTTAGCTGGACCTTTATGTTTTTGCGATAAAGATGAGGAGGTGCATTTTTTTTATGCTGAGCAGTTCTGATTGATTTATTTGTAATATTTGCTTTAGCAACCAATATGGTTATGGAAGTGAAGGGATTTGGACCATAGTACAATAAGATTTTGTTTCCCAACATGAAAATGAATAACAACAACAACAACATCAACAACAACAAAGAAATACACAACTTGGTTCTGTTCTATTTTTGTTAGTGGGGAGAAATGCTCTCCACTCTAGAATTCACTCCAGTAATTCATCGATTGAGTTGGCACTGTTTTTATGAGCTGAGACCAAATTCTCTGTTTGTAACTGAACCGAATGGAACAGTGATGGAGAGATGAGCCATCAGATCCTCAAGCACACGCTGGAACTTGCAATGATGGCAAAACCTACTTCATTGATTAGAGAGAAGACAGTAAGTTCATTTACTGTTGAAAGGAAACCCTCTTTTACATGAAATAGCTAATAAGGATTTGATGACTTGTGGATTTATGGACTAAGGAATTTGGACAATTAAAAAAAGAGAGCATATATCTTTAACATAGAATAAGAGAAAATTTGAAAACACTAATATTTGATGTGGGCGCTTCCTTTTAGTTTATATAGTTTTTCTTTTTTCCTTATTCTTTGTGGGGTTTTTTGTTTTTATTTTCTGTTATTTTTGTTCACCTGTTAGTTTTTCTGTACTTGTATTTTTGTTTTTTTTGTTTTTTATTATATAAAACTCTTAAGAAAAAAAATCAACCCCCCACAAGTGCAGAGCACTCCTACACTTAGTTATGCACATGGCTCTGCCTGGAGAAAGACAAAAGGTTTACCATCTAACAACTTGCTAGAATGTCACTCTTGAAAGGACAGAGATTCAGGGCCAAACCATAAATGGTAGCAGCCACGTATTCATCCATTGGCCACCGACACTGTTCTAAAAGCAGTTGCAGTTCTTTAAAAATTGCTGTGGGGCCCTGATCTAGATTGTGGGAGTGGCACAATGACCCCAGGAACCCGTATCTCTCCCTCCCGTGCTTTTTCAGGTGATGAAACAACCATGGAGGTGACTGTTGCATTATTTATAGTCCACCTTTCTCATAGAGACTGAAGGTAGATTACACATCTTATGTCCAAAAAGCAACGGCTGGGATATTCAATAAAAATACAATATAGTAAGGATTGCAGAAATAGGGGGAAAAACAGAAATCCAGTACACAGCTGAAACAATGCTGAAAACTAAATAAAATTATAACAGAGGCACCCCCCAGAACCACAAACCAAAAATCTCGGTGGAGAAACCACACTGGAGGTCAAAAAGCAAAATTATAAATATTGATTTACGAATATATTGAAGTGAAAAGTGACTAGTGCATTCTATACGTAAATACTAATAAATATTTAAGATCAATATACCAATCATTATACGTATTTAAAATACAATTATCAATGGAAGACCAAAATCAAGGTAAGTGATAGATAGTCGCAAAAACATCTTAGTCCATACATAATATTTTCCTCCTTTCTTTGATGTAGATGTTGGTTCCAGAAGAGAATGTTCAGCCATGGATAGAAATTCAACACATAAGTCAATCAATAAATAATTAAGAACAAAATTTCACTTTCCCTTTTTGTTCTCTTTTCAGGTGGAGCCAAATAGATGGGGGAAGGATCCAGAGGATGCCCCTGCCCAACAAGTAGCCGGCTAATTTGTTCAAACTTGTTTCATAAAAACCTCATCAGGGGCTAGTTAGAGCAGTCCACCAGTTCCAGCAGGCATTCACGGATGCAATTTGAACAGTATAAGAGTCTATCTGTATCTTGGAAATTACCATCTAACACTGTGCTAGAATGTCAACCCCGAAAGGACAGAGACTAGCAACACAATTCTATGCAGACTTACTCAGCTCTAGGCCCATTGATTGCAGGCGAGTGCTGAGTGGGGGAGGAGAGTGGAGAGGAGGCACGGCGACAAAACACACAGACACAGTGCTGGAGGTAAAGAGGCCACAACTTTATTGAGATTACAGCTCAGGGAGCAAAGGCGCGCATAGGGCACAGATCCGAGCATCGGCTGACCCGTCTGCCAAGCCGATGACCCACACGCCCCCTCAGACCCGTGCTGAGGGGGGGAACCATGGGATGACAGTCAGTGGGATGCCACGTGGGTGTACACCCCTCTGTGAACCATCCCCTGCCACCTGGGAGTGAGGTGGACTGACAGCCCCCGACTGGGCATGCACCGGCCATTCCTCACTCCCCAGACCCCTTATGGGGATCCCCATAATAGGGAAACTGAGCTTGAGGGCCCTGTTTCCCCTCAAACGGATCGGTGCCCAATGCCCAATATGCCACAAGACACTAGCAACACAATTCTATGCAGACTTACTCAGCTCTAGGCCCATTGATTCCAGTAACTCTGCATTGGATTGCACTGGATTGCACTGTAAGAAAGCCAAATAGCTGGACAGAAATTCTTCCTCTTGTGGCAGGAAGATCAGCCCTGATTTTTGAATGTCCAAAGCCTGATCTCTGTGATCATGCCATGCCTACTCAGTCCAGCTTCCCAAATAGCGATAAAGAGAAGAAGTTGAGGTTGAGCTTGCCATTCAAAAAGTGCAAAAACATGGAAGTTCCCAGATGAATGAGATCATCCCCATGCAAGTTAGGTATGTATCCATCTAGCAAGAGATACTTCTCCATATTTATTTTTGGCAGCGTTTACCACCCAGAGAGAGTCTGGGGGTAAGGCGAATGGTTGCAGGGGAAGGGCAGAGACCCCGGACAGTAGTAGGGGCTCTTCTGATCTCCCGGATCAAGAAGGAGCAGGGCTTGGGAATCCAATTCTTCACAGCTACAATGCTTGATAATTATTTCTATGTTGTCCTTTGTGAGGGAGGGGCTAAGTTTGGATGATGCATGGCCTTACATGCAATGGGGTGTAGCACGGAGACTGAGAACCAGTTAGGTTGAATACAAGCCTTTTTGAGTCATGTCCTACTCTCAAGTCACAAGCAGGGAGTTGCATCTCTTGAACAAGCAGGTTGCATCAAAATAAATTCAAATGTGTCAATTTGCATGATTGCATGTTTTTCTTTCACAATTACACCTAACTTTTCCACTGCCAATCCACTACCTGTCTGTTCGTGCTGCCTCCTCTGATTTTTCAAAGAGCAAATGAAAAAAAATCAGTTGGGCGTTTTTGAGTTGAGACTTACTACTTTCATGTCTTGCTATTGCTTGTTGATAGATGATGTTGACTGTGCAGGTGCAGAAAGCAGGCAATGAAATCAAGCCAATGATGCTCATTTAAAGGACCCATCCTACTGTGCAGGTGCAAAGAGGGAACAAACTACAAGAGATTCCATGCTTAATACAATCTGGTCTGTTGAATGACTTGAATGATCATCATGACCCTAGTGGCGACTGCCTCTTCTTTGTTGAACAGGATGATTTGGACTGGGCAATAGCAATTGCAAGTTGCAACAACTAAGTGGCTACTGTGCAGGCACAAAGCTGTCCATGCTTGAGATTAACTTCATCAAGGAAATTCACTGCAAAGTTCTCATCACAAGTAGTGAGAACATCTTGTATCTCCTCACTTTCCTTTTGTGTATGCTCTATTTTCAGAGTTCAAATTCGTTTGCATTTAATGCTTTGTTTGTACAATTATTTTCTGGGTCTTGTAGAAGATCCCAACATGTCCATTGAATTTGTCCAACTGTGTCTGTTTTTCTGTTGCATGTACGCCCATTGGTGTTGGAGAAAGGGAAGGCACAAGGAGTTTGCACACACTCGCACACAAATCTGTAAATCCAAACTGGGTATAACCGGAGAAAAATTTGGTATTTTGGTTTGGTAATAAATGTTGGCCATTGTTTTCTATGTGAAAATCATTCCAGGGCTATCTAGTAGTCTAGGGTGTGTGGTCATTTTTCAAACACCAAATTTGGAGGGTGTCTACTGATGACTCCTCAAAAGACCCTTGAAGTTTCATGAAGATTGGACACAGGAGGCTAATTTTATGGGCCCCCAAAGAAGGCACCACCAGCCACTCTGTATTATTCCCTAAGAGGAAAATGATATGGAGGCTATCCAGAGGGCCGGATGTGACATTTTTCAAGAAAACTCCACCACATTTTCAGAAGATGTACACCTGACTGTCCTCTAAGGATTCCCCAAATTTGGGGGCAAATTCTATGGGCCTCCAAAGAAGGTCCCTCCAGTCACTCCATTGTTTCCTGTGTGTGTGTGGTGGGGGGGAAATCAAGGCTGGTTCCCATGGCAGAAACACACTGGGGCAAGGCTGCCTTGGCCAAGGCACACTCCCAAATGCAAGCTGGACTCATTGCAGAGAAATCCAAACAGAAACGAACTGAAGCATGGGGATAGAATCCCCCCAGAACCAAATTGAAGCTAGGGGACCAACATCACACCAGAGAATTGTACCCATTCCACCCAAACCAAACTGAAGGAAGAGACATTGTTGCGACTTAGCCCAACAGAAGCAAACTGAAGCAAAGGAATGGAATCTCCCAGAATCAAAGTGAATCAAAATGATACCAGAGAGTCATAACCATTCCACCCAACCCAAACTGACGCAAGTTACACTGTTGCAACTTAGCCCAACAGAAGTAAACTGAAGCAAAGAAATGCCTTGTGCTTGTGTATAGGTACTACTTGGTTCTGTTCTGTGGTATTTCCCTACCAACTGAAGACATTGTCCAGCACCTGTGAATGGCATAGATTCTGTCCCTGAAAATCTGGTGGAATTTGCTTGAAAAATGCCACCCCAGCCCCCTAGATAGCCCCCAGATAGTGTTCCCCATATGGAATAAATGAAAGTGGCTGGGGGAATCTTCTATGGGGGCCCTTAAAATGGGCCCCCAGGGTCCAATCTTCATGAAACTTCAAGGATCTTTAGAGGACAGTCATCAGTAGGCAGCCTCCAAATTTAGTGAAGTTTGGCTGAAAAATATCCACCCCAACTCACTGAATAACCCCTGGATTGATTTTCCCAAAGGAAACAATGGATGAATTTTACTGACTTTTACTGAATTGAATCAGCAAAAATATGGAATACCAAATCTGATTCAGAATTCAGTCTTTTGATTTGGAATAGCAAGATTCCACCAAATCAGCCAAAATTTGGAATTTTTAACCTAATTTTGAACCAAACTGCACATCCCTAGAAGGCACACACTAGGTGAGCCACAAGGTAAGGTTCACTTTCTCCCTCCTCATCACATATTTTTCCCCCAACTGGGAAACTTATAATACATCTAATTCTCAACATGGCAACAATGCAAACTGATAGACCTGCAGTTTAAGGCCATGTAGAGAGAAAAGAGCTTGTTTTCTACAAACTCAGAGGATGCCTCAATTTTGCCGGGGAAAAAAAGACTTAAAAAATGAAGAGGGGAATTAAATTTTCCTCCAAACAGAGGAAAAGCATCTACTTGTACACAGCTGATGTTCTTCTGCCAGCCTCTGTAAGTGTGGGAGAAGCTGGAGGTGCCCCATAGGAAGAGGAAGGTAGGAGTTCTTTCTCACAGAGTGATGGGAAGGAGAACAGATGGGGGTAGAGCAGCAGGGTGGGCAGGAGTCAAGGGAAGCAGGCAGGAAAAGTGGTGGGAAAGTGGATGAGTGGGAGCAGGGGTCATTTCGTAGAAAAAGAGCTGGAAGAACTCATTAGCATAATTCATTAGCATAACTCATTTGCATATGCTATGCCTCTTGCCATCGCCGGAAGTGTGTCATTGGTATAATTGATTTGCATATGGCACACCCCCTGACATCACCTATTCTGGCTGTTTTGGACCCAATCCTGGCCATTCAGGGCCGAAATTGGGCCCCAAATGGCAAAAAGGGGCTGAAAATGGCTGAAAAGGGGCCCCAAATGGTCAGGATCAGGCTGCTGACGAGTGGGAGAGTGATCCACCACCCGTCAGAGGCCTGATCTGGACCGTTTCATCCCCAGTCCAGGCTGAAACGGAACCAAAATGGCCGAGAGTCAGGTGGGCGGGGCCACCTGACATGTGACCTCTTTGGAGAACTGCGGAACTGTGTTCCTGTGCGTTCCCCCTCGAAATGAGCCCTGAGTGGGAGGAAATGTCGAGCCTGGAGAGAAGGAAGGGGGCAGATGTGCGGGAACCCAAGCTACTGGTGCTTTATCAACTAGGGTATGGTGTAGCTGAGAATAAGCAAAGGAGAGGCGGAATGGGTCTTGCAGATCCCCACTGTATAAACTGTAGGGGTGTGCATTATGAAGTCCCTCAAGTGAAAATATGTATGAAAACTATTTCAGGTTGTTTCTGTGATTTTCTACAGTGGTTACACAAATCTGGTATTCTTAGGGATTCCAAAAAAATGTAACAAATCCCTGAATAATCCATGTCGTGTTTTTATGTTTGGGTGCTTACCTTCAGCAACAGCATCTTGGGTTTTTTTTTGATTCTTTGAATTCCCCAAGCTGTGGCTCATCATGGCTAGTGCAAGTCAAGCACAGGGCTTGCCACAACTCTGGCTCTGGCTCAGTCCTTCTCCTTCCCTCCATTCTTTTTTCTCTGGAAGTGGTTTTCCCAAGGGCCCCTCCTCCAGGAGCCCATAGGACTGCTTGGTCCAATTTGCTTGAAACAGGAGTGTACTTTAGTCAACAGGCACCACTAGCTCCCCTGCAATTTTGGTGTGATTTGGTTGAAAAGCAGAAACTAAGCACACACACCCCAACCCCAAGTCACCTATAGGGGATATTGGCAGACCTACATGATGGAATGGGTCCGGGATGTTTTCTGAAAAGGAAGCCTTACTTTGTGAGAGGATACAAACAACAGATCACAACAAGGAGGGATGGCAAACAATGTTTCAGTGCATGGGTAAAAAATGAAATGAATGCAGAAAAATATATATATTAATGACTGGTAAGCACTCTTCTGCTTTGCTGCTGTTTTACTGCCATTTCCCCGCTGTAGGAATGAGTAGAATCGTAGAATCATAGAGTTGGAAGGGGCCATACAGACCATCTAGTCCAACCTCCTGCCCAGTGCAGGATCAGCCTAAAGCATCCCTGACAAGTATTCATCCGGCCTCTTCTTGAAAACTGTCATCGAAGGGGAGCTCACCACCTCCCTAGGCAGCTGATTCCACTTTTGAACTACTCTGACCGTGAAAAAGATCTTCCTAATATCCAGCTGGTACCTTTGTGCATGTAATTTAAGCCCTTTGCCTCAAGTCCTATCCTCTGCTGCCAACTGGAACAGCTCCCTGCCCTCCTGTGGCTGGCATCTTCAGAGGAGTAGATATAAATGACCTGCCAACATCTTTTCCACACTGTGACACTGAGAGATCTCTGTCTTTTGGTGCTACACCTCTGAAGATGCCAGCCACAGCTGCTGGCGAAACGTCAGGAACTACAATGCCAAGACCACGGCAATACAGCCCGGAAAACCCACAACAACCATCTTTTTTTTTTCTTTGTTTGTAAAAACCAGATTTTGCTATGGCTAATAGAAGTTATAAAGAAAATCCTAACAATTGATTTGGTTTCAGTTTCCCGGCCATGTCGGACGTTCCTCTCCGCAGGTCCGGGGGGAACTGTCTGAGCAGCCTGACTGGGCGGTTGACCCGCGAGGGTTAACCCCCAGGACTCCCAGTGAGGGAGCCTGGATCCGGGGCGCCGTGGGAAGAACCCCCTGGAAGTAATGCAGGGGGTAAATTGCCCGCTTGCTCCAACGGAGGCTGGCAGACCTGAGCAGCACCGCGTGTGCTGCCGGGCCATGGAGAACAGCAATAAGCAGATTTAAGGTGAAGACCTGTAAGTAAGCGAATCCCTTCTGATTTTTAAGCGTATGCGAAGGATCGGTGGGAATTGAAGCTAAAAAGGCGCAGACTTCTTCCCCTGCACCGAGTTTCGGAACTTAATTGGCGTCCCCCCCCCTAAGATGGCGACGAGAAAGCAGAGCCCAGCAATGAGTAAATCGGTGATGGCGACATTACAGGGGAAGGGGGAAACTTTGGAAGAGTTGGTGAGACGAGCAGTTTTCGATGCTGTGCAGCCCTTTGTAACGAAACTGAATGAAATGGGGCAAAAGGTTGATTCAGTGGAGAGCGACGTGAAAGCCATTAAAGAAACAGCGACCGGAGCAGAGCAGTCTGCGCACGAAAACGCAGTACTCATGAAAGCAACAAGTAAGGAAGTGAAACTTTTGGAGAATCAAATAATAGGATTACAAGTGGACCGTGCCCAAACGGTATTGCGTCTTCAAAATGTAAAAGAAGAGCAAAGTGAAAATTTAAAAGATTTGGTGTCTGGACTTTTGGCGCCATTCGCAAAGGCAACTAAAGAAGAGTTAAAAAGCGATATTTTGGAAGTCCGGCGGACATCTTCAAAGTATGTAATGAAGCGTCAGCTGCCTCGTGAGATTATTATTGACTTTTCATCTAAGAAGACTCAGGACACCATCTTAGACAATTCGTATAATGTGGACTTGGACTATTTGGGCAATAAGGTTAAAATATTGAAGGATGTTCCATTTTTGGCTCGTAAAAGAAGATTCAAGTATAAAGGACTTGCGGCTTTCTTGAGGAAATGTGATATAAAATATAAATGGCTGTTTCCAGAAGGCGTCTGGTTCAGATATAAAGATCAAACTTACAAGATCACATCGGACGCGCAGCTGATAGACTTTTTGTTCAACCATCAGGAGTTTCAGCAAGAAGAAAGTTCGAAGTCTGAAGGGGAAAGTGGGGGGGGGGAGGAAAGAGCGGGCGCAGCTGCTCCAGCTGCGCAGAGAGAATTGAGACCGAGACGCAAGGGGGGGGGGGGAAGAAGTCCTGATCCTGAATATAATCTGTATTGTATAAGACCTACCAATCTGATAGCATATTAGAAAGTTAATTTTTAAGAAAAATTGTAGCATGAAGGGAATACAAGACATGTAGTGTAGTGTTTGTTGTTTGTATGTTGATTTTCCCTTTTCCCAGTTCTCCCTTCCCTTTTTCTTTTTTTCCCCTCCCCTTTATACTTTTGTAGTCTTCTGTAGTTTTTTTATGTTAGATATTAAAAAATAATAATAATAATAATAAAAGAAAATCCTAACAATTTACAGTTCTTCTTGAAAGCTCAAACTCTGGAAATCTAGATTGTCTTCAAGGTGCCACTGGACCCATGGCTAAACTTACTTCTTTGATTAGAGAAAAGACATTATCTACATTTACTGTTATCTGGAGGCCCCTTACAGACTTTTTGGATGAAATAGAAAAAAAAAAATGAACTGATGACTTGTGGATTTGATAGTAGAAAAAGGAGAGACCTTTTTTGTAATTATAGAGTGTGTTAAGCTTGTGATTTTACTTGTATTTGTCATAGAGAAAATTGGAAGTCACATATTTATATTCCTTTATATTTCTCTTTCGTATGTGTATTTGTATTGAATATTAAATATTTGCATTGTATAGTAAAGATTAAATGTATGTATTGTATTTAAAAATACTAGTAACCCCTTGTATTTTAATCTTTTTTCTTTTTCTAACTTCTTGCTAGTTTTATCTTTTTGCACTAATTTTTTTTTAATAAATCCCTCCCCCCAAGGTGTTGCTGGACCCAAATCTTGCTCTTCTACTACAGAACAAAATGGCTACCCATTGTAAGCTGCTGTTATTGTGAGGTATTCAAGAAAGTACAAAAACAGAATTTATTATTATTTTTATTTACATCATTAATACTCTACCTTTCTCACCAGTGAGGAGCCAAAGTGGCTATCATCATTCTCCTCTCTGTCATTTTAACCTGACAAAACCCCCACAATGTACATTAAGTTGAGAGTGTGTGACTGGCCCAAAGTCACCCAACAAGTTTCTATGGCAGAGTGGGAATTCGAACCTGGGTCTCCCAGAACCTAGGCCCACACTCTAAACACTTTATGATACCAGTTTAATAACCTGTGGCATAAAACAATGCCCCTGTCTAAGAATGGATGGAATCCTCCTGAGTTGTTTTACTCATCTTATCAAAACTCATCATCGCTTCCCTCAATATTCCTTGGATGTCCAACCAGAAACCAACAATTTCCTGTGTTGACCAAAACCAGGCAGCAGTTGGTTTCTGGACTTGTTTGGTGTTACTCAGACTCAGGTGAGAGCTGGAATCTTGGTACATTTAAGGTTCCTTGTCATTATGCCACCTGCTGGCTGGGAATGTGTATGGGGAAATAGAATGGGGAGAAGGAACATGCTGCAATCGATAGGGTGTGGGGTAGGGGGAGATATAGGCCGTTTTCACATGTCTTACCAGCTCCGGTACATTGTGCAAAGCTCCTGCAAGGACAGCATCTTCCTGGAACGATTTCCCAGTTCCCGCGCAAAATCACGCCAGGAAGACACTGTCCTTGCGGGAGCTTTGTGTGATGTACCAGAGCCAGTAAGAGGTGTCAAAACGGCTATGCTGGTGGGAGAAGAACAGGCCAGGCAAGAGAAAAGGACAGCAGACATTTGCATGCCGTTGCCCAATCTGGTTTTTCTTCCAGCCAGAGTGTTACTGGTGGCCATATCAGCATCCCTCTGGGCTAAAATACTTTTGCTTTTAAATGCCAGCTCACTTACAGGCAAAATAGCAGCCATGCAGGATTTAATTCTGAATGAAAGAGCTGACCTGGCATGTATCACTGAGATCTGGCTGGGGGACAGGTTGACCTTTCCCAACTATGCCCCCTGGGATACTCAGCGATGCATCAGCATATGCCTTTCAAGTGGGGAGGTGGAGTCACTATAGTATATTAGGATTCTACCCCCTTGGTTTGCTGCTCTGTCCAGGACACTGCTGGTTTTCTGAGTGTGTATCTTGTGTTGGGAGAACAAGACAGGATTGACATTCTGTTGGTGTACCACCTATCCACCAACAGTATCCCTGCCTATGTTGGCTGAGGTGGTCTTAGGGGTCATGTTGAAGACTCCTAGACTGAATGCCTTGGGGGACTGTCTTAGATAGACCACTATTTGCTGAGATTTAAGCTTACAAGGAAACCAACACTCCACAAGGGTGGGGGGTCATTAAGATGATCCCTGCTTGTAGCCTGATGGATCCAACTGGTTTTCAGGTAGCACTGGGGGATTTTCCTGTTGATATGGTTGGCACTCCTATCGATGCCCCAATTCAGGTCTGGAATACAGAGATGACCTGGGCAATTTACATTATCACACCTAGACACCGTCTCTCAGGTCTACAAGATTTACTGAGGACGGTGAAAAGACAAGGGGAATGATTACAGAAAAAGTGGAGAAAATCTCAGGATGAATCTAACGTGGCACGGGCTGGAACTCATTTTAAAGCCTACTCCAAGGCAGTGATGGTGGCAAAGAAACAATATTTCTCTGCCACCATTACATTTGCACAGTGCAAGACTTGCAGAACTCTTCCTGGTTACCAGGGAACTACTGGCTTCAGGCCTACAGGAGGAGATGGACTGCTCTGCTGCCTGCTGCAATCATTTTGTAGAGCACTTTGTGGATAAAATATCTTTCATCTATTCTGACTTGGACTCTACAGTACCAGAGACAGGATATGAGGGTTCCAGGGTGCCGATTTGAGATAACTTTCAGCTTATAAGGTCTGAAGGATGTGGACAGCCTGCTGGCTGGGAATGTGTCTGGGGGAGTAGAACGGGGAGAGGGATTATGCCACAATCAGTAGAGTGTAGGGTTTAATTTGTTTTGTTTCAGTATTTGCCACCTTGAGGACCCTATTTTAGATAGAAATGTGGCCCGCCTCTCACCATATGTGCATTGGAGAGCACTGAGATCAGCTGACAAATATCTACTGGTTGTCCCAGGCCCCAGGGAGGCTAGAGTGGCCTTGGCCAGAGCCAGGGTCTTTTCAATCCTGGCTCTGACCTGGTGGAACTCTCTATCAGTGGATACGCAGGCCTGCAAGGTTCTTCTATTGTTTCCGCGAGCCTGCAAGCCTGAGATGTTCCACCAGGCATATGGTTGAGGCTGGCCCAGCAGTCACCCGGAGAGCCTTCCAACTGGCCTCTTGTTAGAGGGGGCCATTTGACCATCTACCCCACCATATGAGCTACAACTTAAACTGAACGGCTGGTTCCCTCTTCCTTCTCCCACCCCTCTGTGCATTATTGGGAGGGGGGTAAGGTCACTGGGGGGTGTTTTATGAAACTTCTGTGGTTTTATTGTGAATTTTAATGTAAATTATATGTGTTATTGCTTGCAGGGAGGGTGGGATAGAAGCCCAACAAATAAATAAATAAATAGTTCAACAAATTGCCTAGTAAGAGAAATTCTGTAGCAACTCAACTTTTAGAGACTCCTAAAACCTCACCACAGTTAAAATTACAAGATGGGAAACTGAAAGCAATGGTCTTAGACCGGAGTAAATCTGCTTGGGATTTCACTGCTAATTACCTAGCAGGGGGTCATTTATAAGGCTCCTCCAGTTCTCAAACGCTGTGATTTTCAAAGGTGACTGCTATGTCAAGCAGCATCCCTGAGCAAGCGAACTTGGCTTTTCAAGGGAAGTATAACCTTGTCCAAGACAGGAGAGATCTCTAGTCCCTGATCTGTCATTCAACTAACCCACAGACTATCTATCTTGTAAGGATTAAGTTTCAACTTGTTCACTCTCATCCACGCACTGGTTCAAAACATCAATAGCTCCTTTGGAATTAGGCAGAAAAGAAAGGTATCATCTAAACATTGGTGACCCCATAGCCCAAATCTCCTGATGACCTCTTCCAGCTGCTTCATATAGATATTAAACAGCATGACGGATAAGATCGAACCCTGCAGAACCCCACAGGCCAAAGAACAAGGGGTAGAGCAGGAATCCTTCAGCATGTTTAATTTCTATCTGGATTTCCAAATGTGGTTCCTATGTTTATCCTCATGTAAATTTGCAAATATGAGAAGCTGAATGATGGATCTTTCTTCCCCCTTGCCACACACGTTTTCTTCTTCCCTCTAGCTTGCTGCACCTCCCCCAAACTTTTCTTATCCTCCATCCTTGGCCAACAAATAATTTCATGTGTGTGTGTGT
Organism: Eublepharis macularius; assembly: GCF_028583425.1. Taxonomy (NCBI): domain Eukaryota; kingdom Metazoa; phylum Chordata; class Lepidosauria; order Squamata; family Eublepharidae; genus Eublepharis; species Eublepharis macularius. Next base: position 245,941,857 of record NC_072790.1, read on the forward strand.
GTTACTTTGACAAGGCAGTTCCGATAGCAAGAGCATGACATTGTAAGCAGTGTAACACACTTCTAAATCCACTGTAGTCAAAGGGTTTAGAAGGGTGTAACGCTTCTTAGGTTTGCGTATCTTAACATGGACTGACCGTAAATCATGATACCACATATTATGTTTATCAACACTCTATTTTACTTCTGGGGGTGTCAATTGAGAGGTAATTAAATTCGCACTGCATCCCCCCCACCAAATTGCTATATGAAATATAAAGAGATATTTAGAACAATTAAATCCAGGTGAATATCCAGGTAACTTTTCAGGATTGTGTATACATAAAGATATACATTATTTATTTATTTATTTATTTATTTATTTATTTATTTGATTCGATTTATACCCCACCCTCCCCACAGATGGGCTTAGGGTGTCTAACAACATTAAAAATACATTAAAAGCCACAAACACATAAAATCAATAATAATTTTTTTAAAGTCATTATAATATTCCAGGAGCAGGCTATTTAAACAAATGTTGGGAGTCTGTATATGGGCATAGCAGATGGCCAAGGGCAGCCCCAGAAGAAGTAGTGGTCTTAGGTGGAAGAAGGAGGACACCCGCTGGCACTCAGCCAAAGGCCCAGCAGAACATCTCCATTTTACAGGCCCTGCGGAATTGTAACAGGTCCCGCAGGGCCTGAATCTCCAGCAGGAGAACGTTCCACCAGGCCGGGGCCAGGGCAGAAAAAGCCCTGGCCCTGGTTGAGGCCAGACAGATGTCTTTCGGGCTGGGGACCACCAGGAGTTGCTTGTCTGCAGAGCACAACACCCTGCAGGGGACATAATGGAAGAGGTGGTCCCGCAGATATGCAGGTCCCAGTCCATGACCTGAGCCTGTTTAAAGGGACTCTTCTCTGAGCCTGCTTGCAGGGAGAGCGGACTATAAATTTAACAATAAATAAATAAAAATAAAAATTGAATGGAAAAGGGGAGGAAAAGGAATTATCAGGGAGACAATTTTGACTCCTGTCTTAACAGTAGTCAGTTTTGTCTGGAATCCTGACATGAAGGGGAAATTGTGGTCTTTGGATAGTTGTTAAGGGGGAGATAGAAACTTACTTAAGGTTAAAAGGGGGTATATTTTATTATATTTTATGGGATTAGTATAGAGTTATGGTATTATGGTATTATAAAGTTAAGAGTAAGATAGCGTATTTATATGGGAAATAATAAGGTTGAACAATAAGAATGTATAGGTAATAGGGAGTATATATGATATTTTAGTGATGTAACAGAAGTAATAGATTTATAATATAGATAATAGGTATCTAAGGATCAGTATATTACACATATATATACATATATATATATATAAATATATATATATTTCTTTTTTCTATTTTAGTTAGTATATGTACTTATATACTTATATATATATTTTATACTCTTAATTTAGATAAGTATTATATTAAGATAGTTAATACAACTAACAGATTAGATTAGTATGTATTATATATATATATATATATTATATATATATTATTATTATAGATTTTAAGAATTTATAGTATATATTCTTTAGGTTAAGTTGGGTATGGAAAACTGTTGGGAGTCACTAGATAAGGGAGGGGGGAAAGGATGGGGAAAATGTAATGGGGTGGAAAATGATAATGATTATCATGTTTATGTTTGTTAACCCATCCAATAAAAAATTTTGAAAAAAAAAAGTTTTGTCTGGAATCCTTCTTGGGACATATTTCTTGCAACCTCGCCCTGTTTCTCCTGCTCCCTTTAACTTTTGGAGCAGATTATCAAACTATTCTTAAGAGCACCAAGGACTTCACTGCATAATCTTCCCTCATTTCCATTGGGAAATGTGTCATGATGAGAGGTTGGAAGAGGCTCTATTTGTCCTGCACATTTTAAACATGGTGTTGTTTAACTGCAGGTGCCATTTGCAAGCTGTCACTGCTAATAACAGAGCACTTAAAAGGTAATAAACATTTTAATGAGAGCTTTGGCATCTCATCCTAGATCTTTGCTCTAAGGAAGTTGCTCAGCTGTTGCTTTGAATGTATTCCATTTGTTGGTAAACAAAAGTCATGAAACCATGTATATAGGGACCAGATGCAGTGATGTTTTGCTGCTCGCTAAAACCCTTGAAAATGGAACTTATCAGAATTGACTCAAATTTAGCACTCCATAATAGAGATGGGCATGGAACAAAACACACACAAAAAACAAACACCAGGTGGTTTGTGGGTTTCACGAACCACGAACCACGGAACTGGACCAGTTACGAACCAGTTTGTGGTTCTTGGTTCATGGGGTTTAAATGCCCCTTTCCGGCCTTAACAGTGGCAGGGAAAGAGGGCTAAGGTTAAGAGAGGAATCTAAGTGGATAAATTTGATGTTAGTAGCAGCAAGACAGGTTATAGCAAGGAATTGGAAAGAAGCTGAGGAATTGACGATTAATCACTGGAGGGGAAATATGAATAATATAATAGTTTTAGAGCACCTTACGATGAAGATACGTAGAATGAATGGGTTAAAGGTTAGAGAACAAGAGGAGAATTGGTTTAGAAGGATGGTGGGGTACTTAGAAACATTTAAACAGTTTGAGATGATTAGTCGGTTAATAGGAAATTGAGAGGTTAATTTAATTATAAGGCTAAGTGGAATGAGTTGTACAGGGAGTAATTGTGAACATGAAATAATATTGTATGGAATAATATTTATGTATCTACCGCCTGGAGGTCCCTACACGGGTGATGTCGGTGACGGGTTGTTGTATTCGGAATAAAATAATAAAGTATTTTATTAAAAAAAAAAAAACAGTGGCAGGGAAAGGGCATTTAACAGTTTAAAGGGCCCTTTCCTGCCCTGCAAGCAGCAGGTCCCTTTAAACTATCCGCTGGCAGGTGGCAGGGGGGATCCCCCCTCACCGCCTGCAAGCTGATAGTTTAAAGGGATCTGCTGGTGGCCATTTGAGGGGCAGAGAGGCCGTTTTCAGCTTCTTCCACCCCCTGCGGGCCCCCAGGGCAGCAGAAGAGGCTGAAAATGGCCTTCCCGTCCCTCCTGGGAGGAGAGGAAGGATGCCATGCCATAAGGGAAGGTAAGTGTAGGGCTGGGGCTGCGGCTGGAGGGTAGGGGGGCTGGTGTTTGGGCAGTTTAAAGGGACTTGCCATTCTTTGAAAATGAGCTTCCACGAACCCTGGTTCACGACCCCCGAACTGGCCTGGTTCGTGGGGGGGTTGGGGTCGAATTTAGGTTCGTGCCCATCTCTACTCCATCATCTCTTAATGATGATTTGTTTGCAGTTGAAACTGAGTTGTGTTTTGAGTGCATAAGTTAATTTTTGGGAGGTTCTGTGTCTCAGTAGAAGAGCCTGTGCTTTGCATGCAGAAGTGCCCAGGTTCAATCCCCAGTATCAGGTAGTAGATGATGAGAAAACCTCTATCAGAGATGCTAGAGGGTTGCTGCCGATCAAAATAGACAATTCTGACTTCAATGGACCAATGGCCTGATTCAATATATGGGACATGAAGCTTCAATACAAGCTTCGTGTGTGTTCACATGTTTATCTGCACCGTGGAACAGAGTCAATACCAAATTTTCCCATTGAATTCAAAACCTACATATGGGACTTATTCCCTCCAGCTTTGGGGTTGGTTCTGCCTTCTAAGCCTCCTTCCTCAACTTTGCAGCTGGTTGGCTGAATCACTGAGTCACTTCTGCTTCCAACATTCCATCCATCGCGTGGATCTCCATCTTCATAGTTGGTTTTGGTTCTAAATTTTTCTTCTGCCCCAAGAATTCCCATCTTGGGCCAGCTTTTCCTGCTTCTTATCTGGACCACACACATCAGTCTGTCCTCATCTGGACAGGAAATGCATGATTTTGCTTCCTCCCTTTGTTTCCCTTTGTTGTGTGTGTTGTTATGTGTTGTCAAGTCACCTCCGACCCTATGAATGAAAAACCTCCTAAACATCCTATTTTTAACAGATTTTGATTTGATTTGATTTGATTTGATTTGATTTGATTTGATTTGATTTGATTTGATTTGATTTGATTTGATTTGATTTGATTTGATTTGATTTGATTTATATCCCGCCCTCCCCATAAATGGGCTCAGGGCGGCTAACGACCTTCATAAAACATAGTGAATCAATCAAAACCATAAAATCAATAATAATCTTTAAAAGTCATTAAAATAGTCCAGATGCAGGCTATTTAAACAAATATTTGGGAGTCCATATATGAGCATAGCAAATGGCCGAGATCAGATCTTGCTCAGATCTTGCAAACTGGAGGATGTGGCTTCCTTAAGTCAAGCCATCTCATTTCGAATCTTCCTCTTTTCCTACTGCCTTCCACTTTTCCTAGCATTATTGGATTTTCCAGAGAGTACAATAGCCTCAGTTTTGTCATTTTAGCTTCTTATTTCCTCTTAGACTCTCCATTTACACCTCACTTGGCAACAACCAAGAACATCACTGTGCTACTGTATCGAAATGTTATTTTATGCTTTTATTTTTCATTGCATTTCATTTTTCCAGCATCATATCTTATTAGAGAAAGATTTCCTTATTTGAGATTATTTTCTTCCATGTTGTCCTTCCAAGGATATTGTTCTCGAAAACATTCAGTGTATACAAGAGATCTACAGGGTCCCAAGTAATTACCCCAGGAAACATAGATGCATGTTTCTATATATGTAGAGAGTGTTCTGCATGTGACAGGCCTGACACAGTGCCTGATTTGGGTAACAAACTGAGAATGATCTAGGAGACAGTTAATGTTCCCTGTGCAGATACAGTCATGGGGTAACAGCTGTATCTTTCCACCAACATCAATGAGCAGAGGGGAAAACAGAATAATGGTCGTAAGAAGCAGATACTGAAGGCACCTAAACAGCAACACACAAAAAAGGTCTTTTAATTTTCACAAATAGATGTGTGTGTTGGGGCGGGGAGCAGTGGAAAAAACACTGTAATCAGTGACTAACAGTGCAATCCTAAACAGAGCTACTCCAATCTAAGCCCATTGATTTCAATGGGCTTAGACTGGCGTAACTCTGCTTAGGATTTCATTATTAATGAAGTTTCTCCTTTTGTTTACTTACCTCAGAGAAGCACAAGATTTGGATCCAGTAGCACCTTAAAGACCAACTAGATTTCCAGGATATGGATTTTGGAGAGCCAAAGCACCCTGACGAACATATCTGAGTCTTGAAAGCTCATAGCCTGGAAACCTAGTTGGTTTTTAAGATGCTACTGGACCTGAATCTTGCTTTTCTACTACAAACTAACACCACTATCCACCTAAAACTTAGCTTGGGGAAGTGCACTTCATCTTTGTTTTTTGTTGGAGCCTATTAGTATCATTACACCACGATGCAAGAAATATCACCTAACATATTGGTGCAGTGTTGCTAATTTCAGTGACCATCGGAAGCAGCACAGTGTTTATATTTTGCTTGAAAAGTATGAAAATGCAGTGCTTGTATAAGTCTCAAACTAATTCCAAATGTAGTGTTCATATAAATTTGTATAAGTCTCAATTTACTTCTAAATGTAGTGTTTGTAAATTTTCTTTTTATGTACTTTCTATTGTCAAATCTTATCTTTTTAAATAAAATATATATATATATATATTTAAAATAACAGATCACAAATCACTTGCTTCCCTTCATTCCAATGGCCATCACACAGACAGGACCTCCAACTCTGTTTCATCTTCATGTTGATGGGATTTCATGGAAATAGAGGCAGACAGTCTCATTTCTGCCTCTTTGGGATGGGGATTCCACCCCACTGGTGAAGTGAATTTGGTATCCCACATTTTCCAGCATACGTGGGGTTTTGTTGTGGTATGGAGCAATCTCTCTTTTGTTTGAGGGTGGCCTTGTTTTTGTCCCTTGGCAATCAGCAAAGGCCACCCACTTTGCTATTAGAGTGAGCCATGATAACAAAGGTGTTGCATCTTTCTTGTTCCCTTTGAGAATGCGTGGGGAGAGCATGCAACCTCCGTATATATAGAATTATTTCATAAACCTGCATACAACATTCCATTCTAATTTGTCACTGTTCAGGGTTTCTCCTTTGTTTGCTAATGAGCAGCAGCAAGCAACCGATTCACGAGATTTGTTCTGAACAGTTCCTTCCCTCCCTGATAAGTAACCAACACAGTGAGAAAATCTTTCCCTCACAATCCTCCTTCCCTCTGTTACTTGCTGTTCCTTTTCTATGCACCCTAAACCATCCCCTCTGGAAAGAGAAAGACAGAGAGACAGAGGCAGAGAGATACAGAGAGAGCAAGAGAGGTGTTTCTCAGCAAAACACAAACCTTATCATAGAAATAGGATCTTGAGAACTTAATTAGGAGGTTGAAAAAGATAGGGTAATGTTGGAGGTGTCATGCTAATAGAGCAGATTTAAAACATATCTTTTGGACATGCCCCCAAATTCAAGCTTTTCAGGCTGCTGGGCAAAGGGTTTGAAATAACAAGCTATAGATTTCCAGTGAAAACCAAGGTAATATTATCACATTGTGTAAAAGATAAAGTAGTTGACATGGATTTAGAAATACTATTAAATCTACTGTCTGCAGCTTAAAAAATGTATGGCAACAGTCTAGTAAAAGGGGGAAAGCACCAACTGGATTAGTATGGTTTGGTAAAATTTGGGAAATTATTTGTATTATTAAATTTGCATGTTATGTATAAGCCCAAAGCATATCAGAATTTGGATTAAATAAACTCTTTGAATGCTGATCTGTATGTATGTTTTCAATATACTACCACTGATTATATAAAATCAGCTTGTAAAGCATATTTGTTTGTAAAATTTTATTATTATGGATTTTATAAAAGTTATATTTATTAAAGATAAAGATGTCAGTTTCGATCTATTACCAACTATGATTGACAAATGAAACTTCCAGACATAGGGGCAATGTACCTCTCGATAATTGCTATTGGGGAGGGGCAACCAATGGGTAAAGCCTACTATCTTCATACCCTACTTGTTGGCTTCTAGTTAGCATCCCGTTAGCGCTTGTTGGAAACCAGATGCAGGGCAAGATACAGTGGTGATCTGAATCAGTGGTCCTTCCATTTCAGCGACTGTGTCACACAGTAGCCAACCAGTTTCCATGATGGGCAAAGCCCTCCATGGAAACTCCATGGAAGGTTTAGAGCCATCCCCTTCTGCTGCCTCCCCCCTACAGAGGTTTGCTGCCTCTGTAGATGGAGGCTCCCTTCATTCACTAAGGCTAGTCACTCTTGATTGACCTCTCCTCCAAGAATCTGTCTAACTGTGATGGGCCCACGGTCAATCAGTGAGCTTCCATGCTAGAAGTGGTGATTTGATCATGGGTTTCCCAAATTGTCGTCTAGCACTCTAACCATTACACCACACTGCCTCTTACTGATTGGTTTAAGAAGTATATCCTTTGTTTGTCCTGAACCTATTTCCCAATGATTTTCTTGGGTGCCCTTCAGTACAAGTATAATGGGAGAGTGAGAGAAAAAAAGTTCCTTCTCTCCACTTTCTTCACACTACACATAATGTTATAAATAGAGATGGGCATGATCTGCATTACGATTAAAAAAAAAAAAACCATGATAATGGCAATCTCCTGATCATGACCTGGTGGATCGTTGCCTTCCATGGCAAACGATCCAGCAGTCAGGAGGGGGCTGGACCGGGGCGATCCTGATAGGATCGGGAAGCTAGTCATTTAGGCGCCAACAATCTATTCCCCTGGCAACGGAGGCAGGGGAATGCCTGAGCTCTGTTTGAAACTTGATAATATTTCCCCTAGCGAAAAAAAATGAACAGTTATGAGTGAAAAGGTGGCTTTTCAGTGCGTTGAAAGAGTTAACTCTTTCAACGCACTGAATGAAAACAAAAACCCCTTGCTTTGAGAGCAGCTATCAACTGAATCTGTTTTGCGCTCCTCTCCTGAGTTCATTCAATGCGTTGAAAGAGTTAACACTGAAAAGAGATCTCTCTCTCCTCCTGGCTTCTCAGCCCAGTGCCTGTTTTTTGCAAGAGGTTGATATGTGATTTGATGTTTCATTTGTGTTTTTCCTATTTAAAAAACCATAGGATCCGTGAGGATCCGTGTGGATCCTGGTTTTACTTTCTTCCTATTTAAAATATGCTTTTGGAAGACTGGCTGCTTGCTTTTAAAATCGGGTGGGGAGGAATGGAGGATTCTATCCCTGCTTTTTTTTTAAAGCTGGCTGAAACTTGTTGACGGGGTCTCTCTCTCTTTCTCTCTCTCTATTTGGAGAGGCAGGGACGGGTTAAAAACTTCCCCCCCCTCTGCTCTAAGTGCATAAGTGTGTGTGTGTGAGAGAGAGAAACATCCCCACCCTGAGGGGAGGCAGCTCGTCGCCAGGTTAAAAGCTCCCCCCCTGCTCTAAGTGTGTGCGGGGGGGCACCCCTCCGCTTTGGCCTCCCTGATCCCAGATCCCAGATCGGAAATGGGACTTTATTGGAGTGAATCAGTGATCTGGGGTCATTGCCAGCACAGATCCATGATCAGCTTGATTGGTTTTTTTTTTTTTTTGGATCATGCCCATGTCTAGTTATAAACTCCTGTCATGTGTCCACTTAGCCTTCTTTTCTCTAGACTGAAAATATCCAAATTCTCTAGCCTTTCCTCCTAGGAAAGGTGCTCCAACCCCCTGATCATCTTGGTTGCCCTCCTTTGTCCCTTTCTAGCTCTGCAATGTTCTTTTTGAGATATGGACACCAGAAGTACATGTAGTATTCCAAATGAGGCTGGACTTCAGTTTTATACAAGGACATTACAGTTTTGGCTGTTTCATTTTCAATCCCTTTTTTGGATAATTTGTAACATAGCATTTTTAGCATTACCACACACTGGGTTGACATTTTCGTCAAGCTTTCCACTACAACCTCAAGATCTCTTTCAGTCTCATTAAACTCTATGATCAAATGAGATCACTGGGAGTTCTCCACTAAAATAATAATGATTGAGATAATGAGGATATCTATAAGATAATTTCCCAGAGGATTTGGGGAGTGACCATGGCTCAGTTGTAGAACAAGTAGTTTCTTTGCAGAATACCGAAAATATAATCCTTGGCATCTCCAACATTCTATCAGAGACACTTGAGGGCTGCCTTTAGGCAGAGTAGACAATTCTTACTTGGATAAACCTAAGGGTTGACCCCCATATAAGATAGCTTCATGTGTTCATCTAGATCATCCATAACATCAAATGAACATAAGAACATAGGAGAAGGCATGTTGGATCAGGCCAATGGCCCATCCAGTCCAACACTCGGTGTCATACAGTGGCCCCAAACCAGGTGTCATCAGGAGGTCTGCCAGAGGGAAGGGAAACTGGAAGCCCTCTCACTGATTGCCCCCCCCCCAAACACCAAGAAAACAGAGCCCTAGACTTAGATCTTTCTAAAGTCCCTGGAAGTGGTCATTATCAGACGTTTATTCCAGAAGGCATCCTTAAATAAGCTAGTCTTTGTCAATTGTAGACCAGTCTCATTCCCCCCACATTTTGGGAAAGGGTTATTGGGCAGATAGTGGCAAGGTAACTCAAGAAATATTTTGGATAAGACACATGACCTTGTTCTTTTTCAATCTGGCTTCAAGCCAGTACTTGGGACAGCGACAGATTTAGTGGTACTTGTGGATTAATTCCATCTTCAGATGGAATAAAGGACTGCATCTATGTTGTTGTTAGATTTGTCAGAAGTCTTTGATGAGGTGGACCATTCAATACTGCTGATATGCCTGTAAGATGAGGTGATTCTTGGCAAAGCACGGTTAAGATGGTTCCAGTCTTTTCTATCAGACCACTTACAAAAGGCAGCAGTAGGAGATGCTGAATCATCCCCTTGGGAGCTGACATGGTGGGTCCCAAAAGGTTCTGTGTCATCTCCCAAGTTGTCTAATATTCATGTAAGGCCCCAAGGTTTTGGAGAAGGTTGCCATTAATATGCTGAGGTCACCCAGCTATATATTACTCTGAATAAGCCATCACATGCTTTTGTCTTTGCCCTAGTGCAGTGTCTGAATGCAGTAGTCAAGTAATCCCATTAGAATCATAGAATCATATGGTTGGAAGGGACCTCCAAGGTCATCTACTCCAACCCCCTGCACAATGCAGGACATTCACAACTACCTCCCCTTCCCCCACACACACCCAGTGACCCCTGTTCTATGCCCAGAAGATTGCAAAACACTGTCAAGATCCCTAGCCGAACTGGCCTGGGGAAAATTGCTTCCTGACTCCAAGGTGGCGATTGGCATTTCCCTGAGCATGTAAGAAGGGGCCATGAGAACTAAGCACTGATCTCCTGCTCTCCCTCTCATGATCTGCCTAGGTTCACAGAACCAACATTACTGTCAGATGGCCATCTAGCCTCTTCTTAAAAACCTCAAAGAAGGAGAGCCTGCTACTTCCCGAGGAGGCCTGTTCCACTGGGGGACTGCTCTGTCAGGAAGTTCTTCCTAATGTTTTAGCTGAAAACATTTCGAAGTACAGCTTTTCCTGAGATTCTATTAAGAGCCTGGAAATCTTGGTGGATCTTAGTCTCTCATTGTTTAGAAGCTAGTTTAGAAGATGGCTTTCTATTTGAGATTTCTGGTTTGACACTGCTAGATTACCATAACACATGCTACATGGAGCTGCCCTTGAAGACAATCCAGAAATGGTGGCTGGTGCAAAAGACAGCCACTCGTTATCTGGTGCTAGCCTGTACGATCATGCAACTCCTACTCAGAAGACCTTTCAATGGCTGCAAATTTGTTTACGGACTCAGTTCAAACTATTGGTACTCATGTTCTAGGACCTGCATAGTTGAAGGACTGCATCTCCCGTCACGTCTAAAGGATTGTTTGGCAACAGTCTAAACACGTTTGGCAACAGTCTGGACTCAAGCCTCTTCAGTGGCTGCCCCATGCCTCTAAAACAGCCTCCTGGAAGAGGCTACAGGTACTCCTGAACTCCTGTTTTTTGGACAAAGCTGCAACACAGAACTGTTTTGGAAAGACTGAGCCAGGACAAAGAGGGCTACTCAGCTAGTGAGAGTCAGTGTGATGTAGTGGATAGTGTCAGACTAGGATCTGTGAGATCCAAGTTTGAATCCCCAATCTGCCATGGAAGCTTGTTCACTGACCTTGGGCTAGTCACACCTTCTCGGCTTAACCTATCTTGCAGAGATGTTGTGAAGATAAAATGGAGAAAAGGAGAATTATATAAGCGATCTTGGGTTTCCATTGGGGAGAAAGATGGGGTATACATTTAGAATTAGAAAAGATGTCTTTAGGATGGGTTGGTATTTTTTCTTATACCTGTTGTTTCCCTGTTTGTTTTATCAAGCTGTTTATTATTAGATGGCCCCCTGCTCCATTTGTATGTTTTGTAGCCTGCCACAGAGCACATAGGGATACAGCTTCCCTGTATGGCTTCCCCCCACTCCCAACTGCCAGCTCGGCCACTCTTCCTTGATTGGGCCAGCCTTTCAAGGTCATGTGCATATGCGGCCTGACTGGGGCTCAGCCCAACATTCTAAACAGTTGCTAAGGGAGTCATTGAATGTGTCCTGAGGTAAAATGCACCTCTCAATCTTCCCCTAAAAGTTCACTAGGGCTGCCAATCTTCCTGTGGTGTAGAGTTGCTAGCCTCCAGGGGGTGGCTGGAGATCTCCCAGAATTACAACTGATCTCCAGGTGACATAGATCAGTTCCCCTGGAGAAAATGGCTGCTTTGGAGAGTGAATTCTATGGTATTATATCATTCTGAGGGTCCTCCCCACCCCAAGCCCCACTCTATCCAGGCTCCAACCCCAACATCTCCAGGAATTTCCCAACCTGGACCTGGCGACTCTACTGTGGGGTCTGCCTGCTTGCACCCCGTCCCATCTGACTGGTCAGCTGTGGAACTCTGTGTTCTGAGGTAAAAATCAGGCCAAGGAAACTGCAGACAGTTGAAGAAAGGTGGTAAAAGACTCCTGAATAGGGACTTTATATAAAAATCAGTACGGCAACTGAGTTTTTAAATGTTCATGGGGAAATGGTACACAACCTTTCTAGGGGCCATTTCAATTGAGTCTCTCACATGAACCTGAAAAAGTGTCCACCACATAGGTTTGCCAGCCTCCAGGTGGTGGAGATCTCCCAGAATTACAACTGATCTCCAGGCAACTGAAACCAGTTCCCCTGGAGAAAATGGCTGCTCTGAAGTGTGAACTCTATGGCATCATACCCCACTGAGGCTCCTCCCCTTCCTCAAACAACACCCTGTTCAGGCTCCACCCCCACAAATCTCCAGGAATTTCCCAACTTGGACCTGGCAACCCTACCACCACACCAACCCTCCCTCAGTCCAACTCCACCTCAAACCTCTCACAGCCATCACCCCTTACCACCCCCAAGAAGCTGCCTTGCAGACATTGTGCAAGATATACCAATGCTAAAAGGAGGAAACAACTTAGAGATGAGGCAAAGAAATATGCACATCATACTCCTGTGGTGCACCAAGCAGTGGTGGCCAACTACCAGCCAGATCATTCTGCACTGAGGTGCACAGAGGTCTCTCTATGAGCAAAGCAATCCTGGAAGATGAGTAGAGAGGCACTCACTTCCATGGATGGTTAAAGCTCAGTCAGGCATGGCATATGATCCTGATGTGGCTTATAAGGCATATAGCACTTTATTTCTGGGTATCATGACCCACAAATGCAAGGACTGCAATGGCCTCAAATGGAAGGAGGAGGCCCTTGGCATGTGTTGCAGCAATGGCAATGTGAAGCTCCCACCCTTCAAACCTCTGCCCCAACACCTCTACAGCCTGGTAATGGGCAGCCACCTTGATCATGTCCATTTCAGGGACCATGTACGGAAGTATAATGGCTGCTTCAACATGATATCATTCAGGGCCAAGCAGCTACTGTGAGACAGCTTCATGCTGACCTTCAAAGTTCAGGGACAGGTGTATCACTTGGTCAGAAGTCTGATGGCCTCACCTCCACAGGAGTCTGATGGCCTCACCTCCACAGAAGACCTTTCAAGGAAGCCCAATTCCTGCAAATCTATTTAGTAGGCAATGACAAAAAGGAATTGCATTTGAGGTGCAGCAACTTTACTGACGTCAAACAGGAATTGGTCAGACTGCAGAGGATGCTACACGATGTCAACAGCTACATAGACCTGAAGATCACCCTGGATATGGTACTTCCAACCTGCATGAAACTCGAAGTCATCATCTATGCAGATAAATACATGCTGACGCTCAACAAACCAACAGCACATGTGGTGGTTCTGGTGAATGTTGGTCAGCAATTTGAGCAATGAGACATTGTGATGCACAGCCGCAGCAAGACACGGCAGCACATCATCAAGAGCCACCGGTTGTACGACACCCTGCAGTCCCCTTCCTGTTCTGCCATGGCGAGGATGAGTACTCTACTGCCCTGTCTCAGTACAACCCCAACACCATGTTGCCCCTCAAGAAGACAGTCTCTGCAGCAGAATTCTACTCCTACCGCATCATGGTCAGGCAAGGGGAGCTCAATCCTCTGGTGTACTTCCACTCCCTCTTCAGTCAATTTTTGATTGACATACATGCCAAAATAAAGACTGAGAGGTTGAACTAAATTAGGAACAACCAGGTTCCTAATTATTATACTACAAAATCAACTAAAAAATACATAAACCAAAAAATGTCACATACTCATGAGTATTATAACTGGATTTAACGTAGTTATACACCATAGCGAAGCACAGGTATCAAGCTACTCATTGGTAAATTTAGTTTTGCCTAGAAAGCTTAATCAAAGCTTTCCTCATTTTTTGTCTCACCTTGGAGACAGCCATTAAGTTATTGTTTTGGAGCAGAAGATGCAATCCTGCCCCGGTACGTTCCGCAGTATAATTGGGCTAACTTTCCACCATAGTTGTGTGTACTCTGGTATTCTCTGCACACTCTCAGACTGCATGTCTGAGCCCCCTCTCACTTTTTGCTGAGAAGCACTGGACATTCAAGCAGCTTCTCTTCTGGTTTGGTAACTATAACCTCCAAACCCTGAAACTCTATCCAACCTCCTCTCTGCCTTTCCTGGAAACTCTCTACATGTGTTGTGTACATTCTTGTATGATTGCTTTTGATACCCCTTCAATAAAAAATATTTTTTGTTTTACACCCACTTGGTCATTTTGAGAGTCCTCCGAGGGAAGGGACCTGGTATAAATTGGAGGAGAGTCCAGCTAGTTATTCCCTCTAGCTAGCTCTTTTCCTTGCATACTAATTCCCCCAACTTGCAAGGAGACCTCCCCTCATTTGGGTAACAGAGTGTGCCTTAAGATCTGTTCAAAATAACAATTTTTTTTGAAAAGTATTTTTTCTCTTTCTTGCAATTTTAAACTATAGTTCCAATTATGAAATCTAATAGATGTACAGGCTATGAGCATCATCATCACCACCACCATCATCTTCATCATTTACTAGGGGCTCTTCCCCTACTCATTCCACTTACCAACCCAGCAGCTACCTGCACTTATGCCATATACCAGTAGTTTAAATACTCAATGGGTACTTTTGCCTCCTGCCAAAAGAGCTGCAACCATGCCAGATGAAGCAACGAAAACATCATCTTTTGTTGCTGAGCTGTAGGCAAAATTAGATTTATGTCTTGCCTTTGTCCCCATAGTGGCTAACATTGTTATTATGTCCCACATTTCATGTTCACAACAACTCTCTCAGGTAGGTCTAGCTGCAAGGGTGTTCTGGCCCAAAGTCACCCTTGCAAGCTTTCATGGCAGAGTGGGGATTTGAATCTGGATCTCCTTGATCCTAATCCAAAATTCTAACTAGTACTCTGCACAGGTTCTGATAGGTCAGGGAAGCTGTTGAATGAGAGAGGGGATATTTTTCACCCTTCCTGGCTGAGATGTCTACCCTTGCCAGCTTTTCATGAGAAAACCTTTGTATCCACTGTAAATACCAGAGGCACTGAAATTCCCACCATCATCCTGAGACTGATGCTAATTTTGATACTCCTCTCTGCATTTTCTAATGAGTTATGCTTCCATTGGAAATAGCAAAGAGTTGGGTTTATTGCATTAACAGGTGTGTTCAGTCCCATTCATTTTTGGCACTGCAACTCCTATGATCATCCTGAAGCTGATTGTCCATTTTGAAACCCCTAAATTTTATGTCAGCTGCAAACAAACAACCTTGGCTTCTATTGCAAATAATGGAGGGGAAAGGGGCTTCTACAGATACCCCAGGCTGGGATCCTCCAATTCCTTTTTAGTTTGGAACTACTACTCTCATGCTCATCCTGAACCCAGTGGCTAATTTTGGGAGTCTTAGCTTTGTGCACTGATAAGTTATGCCCGCCTCTGACCACCTTAGTTTCCATTCCATTGCAAATAGCATCGGGGAGCTTTTGCAGATTAACCCTGGACAGGATGTTTTGATTCCCTTCATTTTTGGCAGTGCAACTCACATTGTTATCCTGAACTCGACGGCCAATTTTCAAATTTCTAGGTTTATCTTCTGATGAATTACGCCTTCCACAGACACCAATATCTCTCAATGGGGGTATGGAGTTTCTGGAGATTATGTGGCCCAGGATGTTTGAATCCCCTTCAATTTGGGCCCTGCAGCTCCCATGAGCATTGTGGAGCTGGCAGCCAATTTTGAGACTCCTATCTTCATTTTTTTTAAAAAAAATGTTATGCCTGCAACAGACAGACCATTGGATGGCCAAACTGATCCTTTTATTATTAGAAGACTAAGGCTGAAAGACCCTGACCTGGATAGCCCAGGTGACCCTGATCTCATCAGATCTCAGAAGTTAAGCAGGGTCAATGTTGGTTAGCAATGGGATGGGAGGCCAGGGTTGCAGATGCAAGCAATGACAAAACCACCTGTTAGTCTCTTGCCATGAAAATGGCACAAGGGGTTGCAATAAGTCAGCTGTGACTTGAGGGCACTCTCCACCACCAAGGCTGAAAGAGGTTGACTGGCCCAAGGTAACCAAGAGAGCTTCCCTATTTGAATCTAGGCCTCCTAGATCCTACTCTGATACACTAACCACTATACCACACAGGCTAACTATAGACTTGGGGTGGGGAGACTGGAGTTCAAGTCCTTGTTCTACCACAAAGCACATACGGTGACCCTGGAGTGGTTATGCCCTTCAAGGAGACCTTCCTCTTGGGGTGAGGCTAAAATCCACGTGTGTATTGCTTTTTGGAGTTTCCCAGCGGAAGGGTGGAGTACAGATATGCTAAAGTGACATTGAATTGAATTGGGTCATCAAGTATAATTTTGGGATATCCTATTGTGAAGATCTACCTGTCATCAGCAGCTGATTCATCCAGTGAGGCGAAACAGCTCAAGGAGGTGTGCACAAAAGTTTCACATAGAGTGTTAAGACAGGTGCATGAGAAGATGCTTTTCAAGTGCCCTGCTACTGGGTCACCAGATTGGCGCTGCTTAAGTCACGTAAGCACATGGTTTGCCTACAGGAGGCCATAGGCCAAGTCTCAATTGCAGGTATTAGGGCTGAGAAAGACCCTGCTGCACCTAAGATGTTGGACAGCTGCTCTGGCTCATAATTCTAAGCAAGATGAACCAACGAATAATTCATTTCAGCATTAGTGGTCAGTCCCATACAGTCTATTATTTAGATGCTAAAAGTAACCACTTCCTTCCTTTTGAATCCTTAACCAAATCCTTCAGGTTAGTGAGGAATCATGAGGGGATGGAACAATTTGGCAATCACTCCCCAATAATACCAAATTTGCAGGGGATCCTCTCCCAACCCTCCCAATTTGGCTTAGTGGTCGAACATTTCTTTTGCTTGCAGGAGGCCCCATGTCCAGTTGCATAGTAATCCTTGGTGAAAAGGTAATGACAAAGAAGCAAGATTCTGGAGAGCTCGTTCCAGCCAGAGTAAACAAATACCGCTGGGCTAGATAAAGTAATGACACGTCTTGGTGTCCTGCAGCTTCCTGAGTTCACGTGTGAAGAAAATCAAAAGTAATTGCATATTTTGTAGTTCCATAGCTGGAGGAGCTGTGTAGCTAACTCTCAGAAAATGACTACCTTTTCTCCTACATCATGGTCTGTGATATAAAATTGTGAACAGCAAAACACTGTAATCCATTGGTCTAACTGGCGCATTGTGATTCACAATCGGCTGGAAGACTGCAATTAAACCAAAGGTGGGTTGTGAACCGATGACACTGCCGCATACTGAGTCAGGTCAGAAGTCGCTCAAGCTCAAGTATTGCCTAGAAGCAATTCCCCGGAGTCACAAGTGGAAAGGCATCTTTCCCGACACCGACAACTTAAGGTTATTTAGCATGGAGATGGGAGGTATTGGACACAGGATCTTCTTCACACAACACTGATGAGCCCCCACTGATGCGCCGCCACTTAATACATGGCTCCTTCCCTGAAGTAGCCTATGAATCTGCTACCTATAAATGAGACCAATGGCCCATCGTGTTCAGTACTGTCCGCTCTAAGAGACAGCAGGGCCTTTTTCACACTACATACCTGCTTCCAGAACATTGTGAAACGCAGCGCAAAAAACACGGAAGATAGCGTCTTCTCACAAGAGTTTTGCATGATGTCGCGCAAAACTCGTGCAACGTCGCACAAAACTCTCACAAGAAGACACTATCTTCCGCGTTTTTTGTGCTGCGTTTCGCGATGTTCTGGATTCAGGTATGTAGTGTGAAAAGGGCCCAGATCTCAAGGGTCTCAGACAGAAAACAGGCCTTTCCCAGCATTTGATGATCAAGTCCCTTTAAAGGGAGATGGCAGAGCTTGATCTTGGGACCTTCAGTTTGCAAAGTACTTTCTCTACAACTACGGATCCTCCTATTAATATTGGAAACTGCCTTACATTAAGTCAAGCCACTGGTCTGGTAGTGTCTTTTTTTGAGCTGATGGCAGCTCGACAAGATCTCAATCAGGCAAGGAGGGATCAATTGAACATGTTTTGCTTCACTGTTGTTTTTATCATGAAATGCATTTGAAAATTATCTTCCCTTTGCTTAGGAAACTCTCGGCCACTCGGGCTACGAAATTTTCAGGTTGTTTCTGCAGGTGTTAACCCTCAGTTCACAGTTTGTTGTGCCAAATTTTTTGTGGTGGCCTGTAAAATCCGCAACAAAATTATGCATATGGAATCTAAATGTTAGCCAGTCTGAATGGATTGTTTAGCACATGGGATAGACAGCAGAGTTCGTGTAATAATGTGCTGGCACTCAAATTTTTGTACAATAGATATTTTGGTCGAACTTTCTGTATTTTGTATTGTTCAGATTGGTGCTGGTTTTAGACTGAATAAATTGATTGATTGTGATTGAGATCTCAAGCAAAGAAAGTCTTCTCAACCCTGGCTATCTGAGCTATTTTATCTATAGACCACTGCAATAAAAAATTAGGGGACATTTTCGCATTAGAGATCGATATGTAGAAATGTCAAAACTTGGCTATTTTGAAATCCAAAATCTGAATGGATTGTTTAGCACGTGGAATAGACAGCAGAGTTTGTGTAATAGTGAGCTGGCATTCAAATTACAAGTTCTCTGAAACTGAAATTATGAAATGATCTATTCTGGGAATGGCATGCATCCTGCTCCATGGAGCAAAGTCTGGAGCTTTCCTTTAGCCTAAGGAGTCTTGCAACAATTTGAGTGGGACTTCCTCCAAAGGATGAGCCACTGACATTGAAGGAAAGCACTTCAAGCTAGAGAAGTTCTCTACCCTCAGGAGCCTTCCTCCAATTTTTGACTCTATCTCCACTGAAGAGCCACTGATGTTGAAGGAAGGCACCTCCAACGAGTGAAGTTCTCTAGCCTTAGGAGCCATCCTCCAATTTATGTGACTATACCTCCATGAAAGAGCTACTTAAGTTAGAAGAAGTGTCCTTAAGTTGGAGGAAGTTCCTACAGCCTAAGGTAACATACATGCTACCTTCTGATTGAATTACATAGAGCCAAGCTACAAGTGATGAATTACACTTGAATGGCAAGTGAACAGACTCACGTGTATTCCTCCTTGGTCACTTGTGCTCCACTTGCGCTCCACTTGATCACTATGTGGTCAAGTGGAGTGCAAGTGAATGGCAAGTGAACAAGGAGGAAGACACGTGAGTCTGTTCACTTGCCATTCAAGTGTAATTCGTCACTTGTCGCTTGGCTCTCCGACTTCAGGGAATGTGTGTGCATACTCTCAAATTTTGGTACAGTTTCAACAAGAAAAAGAGAGAGCTTGAAAAAAATCAGGTCTCCGAACTGACAGATCTCCGTATTAACACTGAGGTTGGTAGCAAACATTTATGAAGTGATGGAGGAGAGGCACTTAGCATATGGAGAAATTGTGGGTGAAAGAGTAGATATTGATCCAGAAATGAGCCTGGGTTGAATGAACCTAGCCAATATGGTGAAAATGGCAGGAGAGTTGAATTAGGGCAGCAGAGAATAGGTTTCCATTTTCTCCTCATCCATAAAGCTTAGTGGTGCCCTTGAACCACTCACTCTTTCTCAACCTAACTTGCTTTTCAGGGATGTTGTGAGGATAAAACAACAACAACAACAACAACAACAGTGTGATTATATACTGCCCTTCTGGACTGATTAGGATCCACTTTGAGCAGTGAACAGTGTTGTTATTATCCTGTAAAACAGTGTCAAGATCCCTGGCCAAACTGGCCTGGGGAAAATTGCTTCCTGACCCCGAAGTGGTGATCGGCATTACCCTGGTGATGTAAGAAGGGGCAACAAGAACTAAGCACTGATGTCACCGTTCCTGCTGCCTGATAATGGCTCTGTCCATTGGTCCAACAAACCCAACTTTTCATTTATTTATTCCAAATACTCATATCCTTCCATTTCCATAAAAACACATGCAAATAAGCTTGCAATATTTCAATCTGAACAAAGGATGCACAGCCACACTTCCTTCCAACAATGCGTGGCGCCGTGGATAGCGGCTGCCTGTCAGAGCAGATGATGCTGAGCAAGTTGAACTCATGCTTTGACTCAGTATGAGGCAGCTTCATCTCTTAACAACAACAACAACAACAACAACAACAACAACAACAACAACAACAACAACAACAACAACAACAACAACATTTAGTGATGCGCCGGCAGAGTATTTTTCCTGTTTAATCGATCCCTGTATTCGAAGGGCATTTATGTTGGCCCGTTTTAATGTGCTCCCTTCTGCTGTCCTATTTGGGAGATTCAAAAAAATCCCATTTGGAGAAAGGTTATGCCCCTGTGGGACGTTGGAAATTGAGGATACAGCCCATGTACTTTTATCGTGCAGATTTTATGATGATTTACGTGCATTTTATTTGGATTACCTACTGCAATCGCTGGAGGGCAAATCTGTTGAAAGTAAGATAGTGAGTCTTTTAGCCTCAACCAAGGTTGACTTCACTGAAACGGTGGCAAACTTCCTTTACCGTGTCTACAAGAGGAGAAGCATGTTTAGAATGTTTAACAGTTAACAGGCTCCACTTGTTTTTGACACTGTTACGGTTATGCCAATAAAAGTTCTGTCTTGTCTTGTCAAAACAACATTTGATTTATAACATTTGAAGAGCTTCATCTCTTCTTAGCAATCAAAATTAGTAGATGGAAAACATAGGACACAATATAGAACAGAAGACATAAACAGCCCAAAGATGACACCTGGAAGGATATCAAAAATCAAAGCTGCTTAAATGCCACCATAAATGCTGTTTGCAGCTGTTAAGGACCAAGGAGAAGAATGCCAGTTACAAATATATGTGTATGGGAAGCAAACAGATCATGGGAAATATATTAGGAGTTTATGAAAAGTTTAAAAAAGGAGAACTGGTTTATTTTGAAAACTTGGTAGAGTAGCACCAGGGTAATTTCTGTGAGGAAGAAGCTGCTAGGTTTTGGTCCCACAATGTCCTTTCTCTCACTGGGGGAACACAAACTTGGTCTCAGAGTGCAGTCTTAATTAATAGACAGGTTAATTCAGGAAAATCCTGATCAAGTCATGTGCACTTCAAAAACAAATCATTTTAATTTCATTTAGGTTTTTAATTAATGGCATGATTTTTCGCTCTGCTGAAATTTCCGGGGAGAGAGTTGATACCTTTGACAGAAATCATTTTGGGAAGTTTTTGGATGTGGGAAAGGTTATTTTCTGAAATGCCTGTGCTCTTCTCCCCTCACCCTGAGGCGACAGATAAAAGATGAGAGAAAGACACAGAGAAATCATATTATTTACCGAGCAATCCAATGGGTCACTTGATTTTTTTTTTGTTCTGCTTTATAATGATTGTTCCTTTAACTAATTTAACTAATTTAATTTAATAAAATTATTTGATTGATTTATTAAAATATGTATATCCAGACTTTCTCCTAAGGTTTACGATAACTAGACAACCGCCAATATGGCAAAAATATAAAGTAAAGCCCTAACATTTTAAATTATTATAAATAGCTCTCTCTTTTCTCTTTCTGCTTTTCTCTTTCTGCATTGACAAAAATGCAAACAAAAGTTTTAAAAGAGAGATTAAAGAGGGAATGTGTACTTTTGTGCAATGAGCTCACCAACCATATCCACGTCTTTTTTTTTTTAAAAAAAGATGGCTGATCTATCTCCTTCCCTATAGCAGTCTGTGGATGAGGACACAGCCCTATTCACATATCAAGGATCACTCGTCAGTTATGAAGTAACAAAGACCCCACCTATACAATTACAATTTTGGGTTTTCCTCAGTTCACGTGTATGGGGTGTACCTGATTAAGATACGGCTACAGCACATGTTGATAAGGGGTTTTGGACTTTCTCCTTTTGTCATTTTCCCAACCTAAAACAGTCCCAGAGGGACACTGTTTGGGAAGGGGATGTGGCTCAGTGGTAAAGCATCTGTTCAGCATGCAGAAGGTCCCAGGTTCAGTCCCCAGGATCTCATTTTAAAAAGGTGAGGGAGGAGATGATGTGAAAGACCTTAACCGGAGACCTTGGCAAGCCACTGCTAGTCAGTGTAGACAATTCTGACTTAGCTGGGCAGATGGTCTGATTAAGTGTAAGGCAGTAGAGCCCTTACTCGCCTAGTGTTTTGCAAACGATGCAAAACTGAATTATTCAAAAAGGCTTTTGTATTGTATTGAGAGGTCTCAGATGCTTCGCGAATGAGTTAGGGACCATAGACTTCACCCATAGACGTCACCATTATGTTGCCTTACATACTATCTGTTGCTTTAAATATGTCAGCCCTAGAATTGCTTATGTTCTGTTGCAGCATTTTCTTCAACTCTGTATTGGATTCTTGCTAATGTTATGTCTTTGTAAACTTGTGCTTATTTACCCAATGGCATTGTTTATGAAATTGTCCTTGATACTGACTGTACTAATCTCACACTGTCATCTGCCTTGAGTCTCAGTGAGAAAGGAGAACTATAAATGACATAAATAAAATTTGCGCTCATTTCATGCATGTGTGTTCTCACGTAACCTGAATCCTAGAACTTTATTTGGGATTCTGGACAATACTGAACTTGACGGACCATTGGTCTGACTCACTATAAGGCAGCTTCATGAATGTATGGGGAATTGGGGGAAATCTCATTTTCCTGGGATATTACGGCACTCCCAGCCAGTGGCAACAGACACTTTGGCTGGGGGCCACAATTTGCCTCCCTGAAGGGGAGGAGGCAGCTATGCTTTCCTGGCCATATGGGAATACTGGAGGGGGTGGAGCAAAGGCCTTATAGGGCTGCTCCACCCCTCGGTGTCTCATTTGTGCCTCGTGCTCAGCCCACCCACCTCACCCAATTCCAGTGCAGGTTTAGCCAGTCACTGTTCATAAGGGCCAGTTAGGAATTTTTTTCTCCTTTCCCACAATTGGCAACACAGTGAGAAGTTTTACACCTTCCTTGCCCTGTTTGTATGGAGAGGTAATTGGCTTATGCTGGGTCTGTTAGGAGCTGCTGGCTCCCCATTGGTGGGGAATTGGGGTCTGTAAGGAGCAGCTGGCTGCTTTACGGCCCAGTTGCAAGGACAGACGCCCTGGTGGGAAACTCCTGGACAAGCCAGTCCCCCCCCCCCGTAGCTTTGCCTGGCTGGGCCGGGTCCCAGTCATGCACATGGATGGCTTGCACCTGGGGAAGCAGGGGCTCACCTAGGCAGGTCAGGGCAGAGGTCCAGGAGTGACCCCAGGGCCTGACCTGTACCGCTAGTAAGGCCCTTGCAGTGTCGACAGTCATGTTGTTGTAATTTAATAAAGCAACCCTTTAGTTCCCTTGTGTCTGCCTCTTCATTCTGAATGGGGGAGCAAATATGAGTTTCCCCAACAGGGCCAATAACATCCCGTTCTGACAGTTTCTGTCTGAGAAAATGATACAGGCCAGAAGGCTGAAGCCCTGTCCCCAAATGCCCCAGTGTCCTAATATTAACTGGACGCATGTGCAGGAATGGAAGCAAACCCACAATTCAAGTGGATTTGAGTCTAGTGGCACCTTAGGGCCAAGCTACACATGACGAATGACACTTGAACGGCAAGTGGATTGAGTGGAGGGCAAGTGAACAGGGAGAAATACACTTGCCATTCAAGTGTCATTCATCATGTGTAGCTTGGCCCTTAGAGACCAACAAAATTTCAAGGTATAAGCTTTGGAGAGTCAAAACTTCCTTCTTCAGACACATTTTCCAGCATTTTTAACACTTGCAGGCCAGGGTACTGTTTATGTCGGACAGAGTGTGGGGACCCCAGACCCAATTTGTTTACTCTATAATGCGTGAAGACACAATTGGCTGAGGGCTCATTCTCCTGGGAGGGTGCTGTGCTTGCTTGTTTATTTGTTGTATGTTTACATGATTTTCACCACAAAATTTACTTCCAAAGCCGCTTAAAGTAATTAAAGTAAAACCACTAAAATCTAAATTAAAAGTTGGTCGGGGGAGTGGTTCTCAGTCATGTTTGGACCGAGCATAATGAAAGGGTGCGTGGAAACTGCCTCCCTTCTCTCCGATGGCCTCATTGATAGCAGTTATCATGGGGGCTCTGAGTTGGAGCTGAATCCAGAGACGATTGAAAGGTGCCGGGCATTTATAATGGCTGAAGATATACAAGAGAAGACTCAGCTATTCAATAGTCAACCTGAAGCGGCATTGACAGAAATGATGTGTCCAGATCACAGGAAGATGTGAGCATCACTCTTGTTGGGCCTCCTCTGGAGAGCTGTGTTCAGTTTTGGGCAGCACATTTAAGAAGGACATTGGCAAACTAGAGCATGTCCAGTAGAAGGACATGCTCTAGTAGAAGTAGAAAGAGAAAGACAGTAGAAAGAGTTCTGGAGATCAAGACCCGTGAGAAAGCTTGAAAGAGCTAGTCTCATTTAACCTGGAGTAGAAAAGATTAAGGGGAGACAGGAGCTCTGTCTTCAAACAGAATAGACTTGTCCTTGCTTGCTCTTGAGGGCAGGACTAGAACTAATGGGTAAAAGTTACAAGGAAGTAGATCATGGCTAACCCTGACCTGGATAGCTCAGGTGAGCCTGATCTCGTCAGATCTCATAAGTTAATCTGGGTAAGCCTTAGTTAGTAATTGGATGGGAGACCTCCAACAAAGACCAGAGTTGCAGAGACAGGCAATGTCAAACCGCCTCTGTTATTCTCTTGCCCTGAAAACTCCACTAGGGGTCACCGTAAGCCTACTCTGACTTGAGGGCACTCTCCACTCTCCAAATCATGGCTAAATTTTAGGGAGCACTTCCAAACAGTAACAACTATTCAACAGTAGAGTGGACTGCCTCGGTTGGCAGTGGATTCTCCTTCACTGGAAGCTTTGAAGTATAGGTTGTAGAGGCACATTCTTGCACTCAGCAACGTGTTGGTCTAGATAACCTCCAAGATGCTTCCCCCCCTAACGCTATAACCTCAGAAACTGCAGTGTGTGAAACTGGAACACATTGCTATCTTGTCCATCTTCCAAGGACCTCAGGGTGATGTGTGAAGCTCTCTACACAAGACATCTTACACGAGGACACTCAAGTGAAGGGAGGAGCATTTTTGAAACTGACAGATCCTGCAGGGAGGCAAAGATGACATTAACAAACGCTTTGAGGAGTGATCTCTGCCGGCTTTGTTTTTTTTTAAACTACCCTTCCCAGCTAGCATTGCGTCTCCCTTCACTTGAGCATCCTCATGTAGATAGACTTGGAATGTCTGTCCTTAGTTCACCCTGTAAGCTTCATGGCTGAGAGGGGATTAAATCTTGGCACTGACAATATGCTATACCGTACTAACTCTGTCAATGGCCGATTGTGCACAATGCACTTTTCATGTGCAAGCTTGTACATATTTGTGCCATAAAAATGAAGTTTCATCCTTCCGATATATGTCAATTTAATTTCTAAACATATCAGGGCAGCTGGGCTGGAATGGAACAATGGTCCGTGTAGTCCAGCACTAAATCTCATACAGTGTCCAATTAGGTGACACAGAAAAACCTACAAGAAAAGAATTCAGGCCCTAACCGCCTCCTATTGTTCACCCCAGGGTAAGATACTGACTCTGAATATAGAAGTTCCTTGTGGCAGTGAATATTACAAGTTAATTACTTTTTGAGTAAAATGAGTAGTTCCTTTTTTAAAAAATCCTGAATCCACTGCCTGCCCCAGCTTCTAGTATTAAGAGTGAGAAAAGGTTTACTTTTACATTTTCTCCACCCTGCCCAAATTTTATAAACCCATATCATGCCCCTTAGTCATTTTCCCTCTAAATGAAGAATCTCTGAATTATTTAGCCTTTCTATATTGTGCGGATCCTACAAACCCTTGATTCTTTTGGTTCTCCTGCCCATTTTCCAGTTCTACAAAATATTTTTTTGGAGATGCAGCAACCAGAACCCTACTGAATATTCCTCCATGTGGCCGTAATAGATGTATACAATCCAGACAGTCACTGTTTTTCTGAGAATTCTTCAGGAGAAGCTGGGCCTCAAGAAATAATAATAGCTCATGACAGCACAGTTTTAATGGGACATCTTCAAAAAAAAATAGGGATAGTGATTTTCTGGGGATGGGGACCAGGAAGTGGAAACAATTGTAGGTTTTCATGCCTGAAATTCAAACTGTTTACACAGATAGGCCTAACACGGGCACCCCATATTTATGGAATTAAGGCCAGGAGTTCATAACCTCACTTTAGCAATCTTTTTAGGTGGGGCCATTTATCGTGCTGAGGCTGTAGGAATATAATAGTAAACACAATCAAGGAGGGTGATTACTTGCTTCTATCGGTTTGCTAATTAAGTATGGGAGAGTGGGGGGAAGTGATTTCTTAATTGCAAATCCCTTTGTGGTGTCAGTGAGTTACATCACTTCCAATAGTGTGTCATACCCATCTGGTCACAGCCAGCACTCTATAAAAACCTGCGAGCTCAAGTCCTCATCACCTCGCTTGACTTTTGAGCTCTTCAGAAAATCTGGTAAGTTGGAGCATCCCTTGGATTGGTAAGTTGTACCATAGCATTGATCTGTGTGGGAGGGGAAGAATCTTTGTATCTCCTTGAATTGCTTGTTGATTTCAACTCTGAAAATGGGAAGGGGGTTTCTTGAGGATGATGGTGATTGTGTTGGGTGGACATTCATTTTTGGATATTAGCAGGGGAAGGGGCTCTCTTAATTCTGGCCTCCCGTCCTTTTACTTAGTTTTAGTAGGGGTAGGTGCCCTGGCCTGGATAGCCCAGGTGAGCCTGATCTTGTCAGATCTCAGAAGCTAAGTAGGGTCAACTTTACACAGGAGACCCCAATGAAGACCAGGGTTGCAGAGGTAGGCAATGGTAAACCACCTCTGTCAGTCTCTTCCCATGAAAACCGCACCAGGGGTCACCAAAGTTGAGCTATGACTTGAGGGCACTCTTCACTGAAGAAGTGGGCTTTGTGGAGGGATTGGATGGAAGTGAGAGAGGGGGCATCGTCATGAGAAGCATTTGTATCAGTAGAGAGAATAGATGGAGCTATATGAGGAACTGAGAAACTTTGGACTGCTAAGGATAGTGAAGCTGATTGATTGATTGATTGGATTTTTAGCCTGCCCTCCCTGCAAGCAGGCTCAGGGCGGGTTACAATCATAGATAAATTACAACAAATAAAACCAGTAAAATACAACGCAGTACCAACATGGATTTCAACATGCCGGGTGGTGCACCCTTCCCCCTTTCCCTGCCCACCATACACAAAGAAAGAAAAGGGTGTAGGTGTAGGTTGGTGAACCTCTAACTTCTCAAGCATGGGGAGGCAGATGGACTATCTTTGCTGGAGATGTAAAGATTAGGGGAAAACGAGCAAAAATCCCTTTTCTACTGATGTTCTTAGGACATAACCCCGTAACATAACCTCACCCCTCCCTCATCTTTACTAGCTGTATAGTTTATCAAAATACTGCATATAAGGAAAAGATTTGCAAGTTGATCTTTAATGTTATCGTCAATGTAATTTACTCTATAGATTGAGCACCACGACTATGAAGGCCCTCTGTCACAGCTTAACAATTTTGCCGAGCGTTTCTACCCCTAATCCTAAATATGTCATAAAACAGTTTTGAGAAAATGTTTACTAGCCCGGCCTCATTCCGAAGCCAGCGTAAAAGGCTGTTGCAAAATCAACGGGATGCATCTAGACTAAGCTGACAATTTACACTGATTTGCTCTCCCCACTTCAGACCCCTCTTATTTCATTCATAAGGTTCTCCTGTCACCAGTAACAGCATTTTAAGGAGATTGGTGGGCTGTAGTACGAAGTGGGATGCAGGAAATTTGTATTGGAAAATTTAGTCTGGATCCAACTAAGGCTGCCAGGCTTCTGGTGGGGCTTGGAGGTTTTCCAGAGTTACAACTCATCTCCAAACTAGCCCATGGAGGACATTGCAGCAGTTTCTATGGCACTACATGCCTGTTGAGGCCATGGTAGTGGCACTCCTAGCTGCACCCACCACCCAGCACCATAGGGGAAGGTGCATGCAGGCAGTGTGGGCAGCTGTGACTTCAGGCACTGAAATAGCTTGCAAGTGGGCAAAGGAAAGATGTTCTGACAGGTGAGAGGGCAAGGAGGGGAGTCTAGAAATGGGCACAGGGAACCTCTGAGCACTCTCCTCCCAGGGCCTCTCAAATTCCAGGAACCAGCCCTGGAGATACTGCAGGATTATTAAAAGTAAAGTTGAGGTTTCAGCATGCCATTCTAGGGCCCCATTCCCCCAGTTGGGGTGGGGTATCCCCTGGCTCCTGTTCTCAATCCTTAATTAATTTTTATACCACAATGTCGTATTCAGAATCATGTCACTCCCAGTAAAAAAGAAAGTGACATAAAGAAGCTCTAGTAATTGCTAGAAAATCTATGGTAAAACCATAGAGTTTCCAGTGATTCCTAGAGCTAAAACATCCTTGGAGCTAGAGTTACCATAGAGCAACTATCCCACAGTTTTTCCAGTGATTCCTAGAGCTACCTATGTCAATTCCATTTTTTTAAGCAAAAGTTATATATGCCTTAGCTGACATTATGGCCATCCATGCCCCTGCCCACAACCCTTCTGCTAGTTGCTAGACCCCAGGCCAATTCTTAAAGTCTCGGGTGGTTTGGTGCACAAATAGGCCTGGCACAAAGCACAGGAGCACTCCCGGGGCCTGCGTGATGATGCCACTCCTGGAACTAATGTCATTGCATTGCACTGAGAGCACCCCAGGAGGCCTATTCCCCTGCCTTTCCCCCCTCCCACCAGTCAGGTGAGTGGAGGGGCAGAAGCTGGGTGTGGGAGATCCCCCGCCACCACTGGGGGATGACTGGCAACTCTAACAGACTAGAAGGATCTATATTCAGCCAGCTGAAGCTGGAGCTCTCAGAGAATATCTACCAAGGTTTCAAATACATAATTATTTCATTTTGTTTGATTTGGGGAGGTTAAATGGGGAAACAGCTGCTTTTATACAATTCTCTGTGCCTTCTGCTATAATCTGATATCTAATTAATCTTTCCAAGCTCATTCCAAGTACTTAAGATTCCAAGCTGTTTTGAAAGTTGCTGATAGTTTTGTAGATAGCAGTTATGATACGGAGGAAGGTTCAGGAAACCATGGTTTAAGGAGAAGATATGGGTGGCTAGAAAGAAGTAGGTTTAGTTGGGGTAGGTTAGGATATTTGGCCTCGTTCTCATGGAGGTGGTATACCTGAATTTGGATTCTGCTTTACCATACTGCAGGTGAAGGTTTACATAGGAGAATGTTACTTTGTACCAAAACCAAACAAATCCCTGTGCACAGAAAATAAAATGTTAGGGAGAAATGTTCTAGACTACCTCCTCACCACTGTCTGTAGACATGCTAGATGCTTGCATATACTGTGAGGAATTGTGGTGTGTGTGTCTGTGGAAGATCAGAGCCAGACAATGGCAAACTTCCTCTGTGAGTCTCTTGCCATAAAACCCCTACCAGGGGTCTCGATATGACTTGAGGACACTCTCTACCATCACTATGTCCATATTCAGAATGTGGAGAAAAGTTTGCGCAGGAGCCCGTGAATGAGATTTTATTTGGAGTGAAGGCTTGGAGTGACTATAACAGCTAGAGTTGGATTTATGCATGTGCATGTAAGCATGAAAAAAGACCCCTTTAAACTACTAAATTATTTTTTCATTTTGCAATGCGCTATGTCATGGAGTTTTGGGAGATTCCTAGAGTGTCTCCCCAACACAGTGATGTCACTTCTGTATTTGTACCAAAAGTGACATCTTGGCATTGGAATGATGTTGATCATTGGCACTCCACTCTGACACCTCCCATGTTTCATGGATGTTGCCAGCACTGTGTTGGCAACCTGACCTTCACTCCTAGCTGACAATTAGGGCCTCAAGTGAACAGGAGTGGCATGCTTCTGTTCTCTCAGACTGGGGTGAAAGGGAAGAGGTAGGTTGTTTCTCTACCTCTGCCACCCCCCCCTCCAGCTGTCAACTTGGGCTGCATTGAATAGAAGCCATTTATTCCAAGATGTCAGCCCATTCTGCTAATTTTGCTTGGAGCAAAAAACAAACAACATAATTGCTTCTTTCATCTCTTCGGAGTGGGCTGTCAGAGAAGAGGAGCAATCTGCTCCTGCCCTTTGCAGCTCAAACTAACAGCTTTGGGGGGGGGGGGGAGAGAGAAGTTTTCTGCTTCTTCCTCACCACTTAGAGAATAGAAAAACAGAGCTGATAGCTGGGATGGAGGAGAAAAAAGCCAATCACTCCTGTTCTCGCCTCCTCAAGCTTCTCCCTGTATTCCAGCCTTGCTCGAAGAGAGAGAGAAAAGCTTTGGTGGTGGGACAGAGATCAGATGAAGAAGCTCAGTTTTCGAAGTCCAGGTTCAAATTTTTCAATAGGTCCCTGCAAGGACCTAGAGATTTGAAAAGCAGTTCAGCAGTTGTTTGGATTGTTCGTTGAGAAAAGAACAGATTGGGCAATCTTCTCACCTGTTTTTGAAACTGCTGAACACAATATATTCATATGTCGAACATGTTCAGCACAAAATTTTCAGCGTCCTTAGTTAGATGGAGAAGGGCTTCACGGGTGAATACTAGAATGTGAAACTGCTGCTGTCCTCTGAAAGCCCTTCAATACTGCAACGTCTTTCATAGGCTTCCATGTGCAAAGAAGAAGAATATAAGGGAGTGCTTATATACGACCCTTCTGGACAGATTAGTGACATGCTCAGAACAGTGGGCAAAGTCAGTGTTATTATCCCGACTAGCAACAAAGCCCATTGTGGGGAAAAGATACAACGGGTTCTAGAAAGGGGAGGGCGAACAGGCAGGAATTCGCTCCTCCTCCGTCACTGATTCCAGCTGGTGAAGGAGAGGGGTGGGCATTGTCCTCTGCTCCACGCCTGAGCTGCTTGATCTCGGCCATGTGAAGGGGAAGTGGGCTTTGCTACCTGCTCCATGTGTGATAAATGCCAGATAAAGGGGGAGCATTGCCTCCTGTTCTGTGCCTGACTATGGCTGGGTGAAGGGGGAAAGGCATTATCACCTGCTCTGAGCATGATCACAACTGGGAGAAGGGGGGTGGGCATTGCCACCTGCAACCCGCTGGGTAAAGAGAGGAAGAGGCATTGCCTCCTGCTTTGCACCTGATCCTGAGAGATGTTGGGCGATGGGCTTTACTACCTTCTCTGCTCCTGATCCCAGCTGGGTGAAGGGGGTGCGGGCATTGCCAACTGCTCTGCTCCTGATTCCAGCAGGCTGAGGGGGGGCAGGCATTGCTGCATGCTTGGCTCTTAACTCATGCAGGGTGAAGACAGGGTGGGCCTTGCCACCTGCTCAGTGGCTTATTCCAGTAGGTTGAAGAGGTTGGGCAATGCCACGTGCTCTGCTCCTTATCCCGGCTGAGTGAAAGGAAGAAAGGCATTACCTCCTGCTCTGCACCTGCTCCCAGCCAGATGAAGGCATGAGGTGGGCATTGCCACCTTCTCCACTCCTGATCCCAAGTGGGTGATGATGGGGATAGGCATTGCCACCTGCTCTGTCACTAATACCAGCCAGGTTAAGGCAGGGGAGGGCTTTGCCACCTACTCCACTCCTAATACCAGCTGGGTTAAGGTGAGTGGGGCATTGTCACCTGCTCCATCCTGATCCCAGTCAGGCGAAGGAGGATGGGTATTGCCATCTTATATGCTCCTGATATCAGCTGGGTTAAGGTGGAAGGCAGGCATTGCCACCTGCTTCACTCCTAATACCTGCTGGGTTAAGGCAGTGGGTGGGAAAAGACACCTGCTCTACTTCTGATCCCAGCTGGGTGAAGGGGGGTGAGCATAGCCAAGTGGTCTGCTCCTAATATCAGCTCGTGTAAGGTCCAATGGTGGCACTGCCACCTGCTTTGCTCCTAAGCTGTGTTAAGGTGGGAGGGGAAATTCCACTCTCTCCACTCCTCATACCAACTGGGTTAAGGTGGATGGTGGGCATTGCCACCTGCTCTGCTCCTAATGCCAGCTGGGTTAAGGCAAGGGAGGGTATTGCCACCTACTCCACTACTAATACCAGCTGAGTTAAGGCAGGGGGCAGGCATTGCCACCTGCTCCACTCCTAATAATATCTGGGTTAAGACGGGGGCTGGACATTGCCTTCTGCTGCACCCCTATTACCAACTGGGTTAAGGTGGGGGCTGGGCATTGCCACCTGCTCTGCTCCAAATACAAGCTGTGTAAGGTGGGCGGGGTGGGGGGTGGGGTGCTGGAATTGCCATCTGCTCAGCTCCTAATCCCAACTGGTTCAAAGCGGGTGGATGTTGCCACCTGCTCCACTGCTGCTATCAACTGGGTTATGGTGGGGGTGGGCATTGCCACCTGCTCTGCTCTAAATACCAGCTGGGTTAAGGCAGGGAGAAGGCATTACCACTTGCTCTGCTCCTAATACCAACTGGTTTAAGGCAGGGGGTGGGCATTGTCACCTGCTACACTCCTAATATCATCTGGGTTAAGTTGGGTGGTGGCTTTGCCTACTGCCTCACTCCTAATACCAGCAGGGTGAAGGCAGGAGGTGGGCATTGTCACCTGCTCCCATCCTGCTCCCAGCCTGAGCTTTCCACCATGGCATGTTTTCTGGAGGGACATGGTTTCTTGCCTAGGCTTCCTTTCATGGCAGCGCCCTCTGGTGGTGTACCAGGGTATAAAGTGAGTTGTCTGAAATATGCTTACTGAATTATATAGTAAGATAGTACAGCTGGGAACTGCGGCTGAGAAAAGTGCTTACCCAAGGCCATCTGCAGAGTTCATGGCAGTAGTGGGAGTCGAACCAGCAAAGTATTGGCTCAGAGCCCAGCCATTTAACCACTAAGCTACAGCAGCCCTCATCTTAAGTGGTTCGGCACTGAAAAATATGAAATTTAGATGTATCTGCTGAACAAAATGTTAAACACTGTTTTTACTTCAATCATGTTCTTCAGAACCATCTCCTAAACCACAATGATGTCCTCCAGCGGTGGGCGGAATGAATGCTATGCCAGCTGCCCTGCATCCACAGTGACAATACAGCCACCACCATTTGTCCTGACCATCCCAGGACCTGCACTCTATTGTCCTAACCAACCATTTGGCATTGAACAATACAATCCGTGTGCGGGAGTTGGATATGGCAGCTTGGGAGGCAGTGGGGGAGATTTTGGTGGTGGCCGTGCTCTGGGTAGTAGTGGAGGTTTGGGCATTGGTGGCAGTATGGGGAGTGGTGGAAGCTTTGGTGGTGGCCGTGGTCTGGGGGGCCTGGGTGGTCTGGGTGGTAGTGGTGGAAGTCTGGGTGGCCGTGGTAGTGGAAGTTTGGGTGGCCGTACTAGCAGTGGTGCTGGATTAGGAGGTAGTGGTCTGAGTGGAAGTGGTTTTGGCACTGGTGGTATCAGCAGAGGTGGCTCAGCAGGAGGTCTTGGCGGTAGTGGTGGTAGACGCGGGTCAACTGGGTCAACTGGCAGCATAACTGGTGGTATTGGTGGTGGTCGTGGCAGCACAGGTGCATCAGCAGGAGGTCTGGGTGGTAGTGCAGGTAGACGAGGATCTGCTGGATCAGGTGGCATTGTAAGTGGGGGAGTTAGTGGTGGTCGTATCAGCAGGGGTCCATCAACAGGAGGCATGGGTGGTAGTACTGGTAGACGTGGATCCACTGGATCAGGTGGCAGCTTAAGTGGTGGCATTAGTGGTGGTCGTATCAGCAGTGGTCCATCAGCAGGAGGCATGGGTGGGAGTACTGGTAGACGTGGATCAGCTGGATCTGCTGGATCAGGTGGCAGCTTAAGTCGTGGCATTGGTGGTGGTCGTATCAGTACAGGTGCATCATCAGGAGGTATGGGTGGCAGTTTTGGGGGTGGTGTCTCCGGAGGAGGTTTAAGCCGTAGAGGCAGAAGATACAGTGGTTCTGCATCCGGTGGCCGAAGATACACCAGCAGTTCCTATGGTGGCCGAGGATTCGGTGGCAGCTTATCTGGTGGCAGAACCTACAGTAGCAGTGGATTTGGAGGAGGATATGGTGGAGCAGTACCTGGAGGAATCAGTTATGGTGGAAGTGGATATGGTGGCAGTGGTTATGGCACCTGTGGCTATGGTAGCTGTGGATACGGTGATGGTGGATATGGTGGCAGTAGATATGGGGGAATCAGATATGGTGGCTTTCCTGGTGGAGGCTACACCAGTGCTGAGACTGCCATGGCACTGCTGCCATGCAATTCGCGTGGCTCCTCATACTACTTTTATTGAACCTGATGGAAATAACCCCAACAGATGTTGGAGAAAGAAAAATGAAGCTTGGACTTATGACAATGGACTTCAGAAGTGTCCTTGAACCTGCTGAGACTGACCTGATTGTTCAGTATTTCTACACTTGAATTGCAAGCACGCATTTTCTGTCCCACGTTGGAACATGAGAATAAAGAAACTCACGATCGTTTCCTCCAGTGCTCACGATCGTTTCCATCCCATACTTCTACTACAAGAAAAACTTCCGGGGAGGACACAAATCCATACCCCTTTGCTCTAACCACCCCAGATAAACAATTCATGCTCATGCATTTAAATGTAGGCCATATACGTGTCATGTCGTGACTGAAGTCAATCCTGGAAGAATCAAACAAACGAATGTCTACTGAAGAGCTCTGTTACTTCCTGGACATTGAAATGCTGAAACAGATGTCAGTTTATTTAGATCTCTTCATTTGTCAATGTTTGTCCTTCTGAAAAAGTTCCAGAGCTTGTTTGTTCCCCTGTCCTTCTCATTAAAACTACCTTTGCATCACAAATATTTCTCTGTACTTTTTTGCAGGTGCATTTAGACATTGTGGCCTAGCTTTGCTCTGTTTTATCCTAACAAGAACCCCTTGATTGAGATTTGGATGACAGAAAGAGAGAGAGAGAGAGAGAATGAGCCTGGGAACGAATCCACTCCAAAATTCTCCCCCAAGCTTCATGGCTGAACAGAGATTTAAACTCTTGGCAAAGCTGCTATGTTCCTAGTGCAAGCTATCTCCACATGAGGGCACACTTATAAAGAATATTAAGAGGTCCATAACAGGCAGGGCAACTGTAGCGACATCTGAAAATAGAGACACAAGTCATTAAAATTTCTGGGATCAACTGGCTTGATAAATTGCTGAAGTTTCTCATCCAAATTTTGTGCAGGTTGCAGCTAACAGGCCACCTAAATAGTAGAACTGCATTTCTGGGCAACTGTACTCCAGCTCCATATTTGGACAGCATTGTTGCCATATTTGTTTATCCTAACCCTAGCTTCAGAACTATGCTGAAAAGTGCGAGGCCTCATCCCGCTAGTGTGGTGTTGAAGCAACTAAGGTCTTAGCTGATGCTGATCAGCACCAACTGTTACTGGAACTGATCTCCTCACAATACAATTATTTGTAGGGGAATTAGCAAGCAAGGAAAATGGCTATGGAAGAGGCCAGTAACCACAGGGATCTATCACCAACTTCTGCCAGGTCCCTTCCCAAAATGGCAAATGAGGCTGGTTCTTAAAGTCAAACAATAACTTTTATTAAGAACAAAAGGGCATGCATGTACTCTCGCAATTATGGAGTAAAAATAATTACGCACACACACAGAGTCCTAGGAAGCTTAGCCAGAAATTGGGAATAGAGAGGGAGCAAATATATCTACCTATCCTGAAGAGAGGGGTCCAGTTTGCGGGTGAAGAGAGTAGCTTAGAATGCCAGCATCCTTGGCTAGGAGAGCAAGAGGCTTGGGCGAACCTCAAGGAAACAGCGCTTGTGGTTCTGGAAGCGTGTACAATGAGAGAGAGGCTTAGGGAAGTGACCCTAAAGGAGCAGCGCTTGGACTCAGGAAGCATGCACAATTTCAATGAGGCCAGGGCTCTACCTTTATAGGTAAAATGTGCCCTGAGGTAGAAGAGCCCACCTAGCCATTAGAACAAAGGCTCCAATGGTAAGTTCCTGGGTTTAACAAAAGGGTCGATCACCTTGATCGGTAGCTGCCGGGGTGTGTGAAAGCAAATGCAAAACTGTTCCAGCGCTGCACAAAAGGCATAGTTTGTTAGTGAATTCCACTGGATCTAAGTTGATGGATTTTAGGTGGGGACTGTACTTTCCCAGGAACAACTGTATAAACTTATGAATGTCATTTGATTAGCTCCTCAATCACGGACAGGTGATCTCATCACAGAAGGAAAGCAATGTGTTAAGTGACTCTGCAAGACCATTGTTACACTGGGGTCCTTTGGGACTGGCAGGACTGCAAATCCAATCACCTCTTAATAACTCCGCATTCCTGTGTGGCATTCCATTCATGCCGTGTTCTCCCCTGTGGGACTCAGCAACTGTTGGAGGCTCTCTGGTGGCAATACAGCAACCATTTTAAATTCAGAAGCTATTAAAATGGCGGAGGCTAGGCTAACCGCTTACACAAGGACATACTGGCTTCAAGTGGAGGAGTGGGGAATCAAACCCGGTTCTCCAGATTAGACTACCGCTGCTCTTAACCACTACACCAAACTGGCTTTGCCAGGTTGAGTTTATTTCAGGGCTGCTTCCAAAATCTCAACACATAGGAACTGTTTGCAGAATACGGCATTCCAGTCTGAGCTGTCCATGTTTTAGAATGGATTGGCATGTGCATTCCTTTCATTGATGCTATGCAAGATTTGGGATAGGGGTGGGGGCTAAGACATGAATTGGATATATCTTTTCGATATAGTTCATTCATAGTTCAATATGTACAAAACTCACGGATCTAGCACTCTCTTTGCATCATCAGAAGATGATGCATAGAAATTAATGCATTAGGCCTGTCCTTGAGAGTCATGACCAGCCTGGACACACAATAAGGGCCCACATGGACCATTACATACAAGGCAACTTTGTAGACTCCTATGTTGAACAATCTGTTTCCCCAAAGTTGTAAATATCAGCTATTACCACAAGGTGGCACTCTCCTGAAGAAAGCTCTTTAGAGTCTTCTAATATCAATAATTTTGTTAACAAATGTTTCAACAACTTTCCACAAAAATGCCAACACGTCCCCTCACTGATGCAACAGATGCCATTTTCAGAGCAAGTGAGCCAAATTTAGCTCATATTTGAGAGAGAAGATTAGTGGAGAAAACCTGCTCGAGTCTGGCAGATCTTTGCCAGAAGAGGCACTGTGTATCTTCCCATTGACTTCTGTTTGAGAGGGAAGGCAATTTTCTTCACTTTTGTTCTTCACTTTCCTTCACTTTCGTTCTTCAACTGTCTCCTCACCTTGCTCCTTTCAACCTTGGGAGCAAGAGCCAGTGGGACTTCTTTGGTTTATTTCCATTTGCCGTATGAAGGGCTTGGCTTGTCCTAGGGCAGGCCCCTTTGGAGGCCGCACCCCACTAGAACTATCATGGGGCCTGAGCAATTTTACGTTTGCTGTTTCAAGTCAGCTCAGGAATATCCAAAATGACCCTAAACACTCTCAACTTTCAGGGACTAATGAAAAATTATCTCCCAGAATCTGGGGAGCACTTTGGTTTCAGAAAGTTGCAAGAATGAGGTGGGAAACAGAGGAATCTGGCAAAACATTATCTGGTATTGGGTGTCACACCTCCCTTTAAATTTTAATGGCCATTCTTTTCAATGGGAAAACCTGGACTCTAGGTAGAAAATGAAGGCCGTTTAACATTTAAATTGACACAGACACATACACCCACTATCATTTCATGCAGACTGACAGCTGAACAATAACCCTGTCCGCTATCTCCCTCCTTCCATGACCCTTTAAAGTGTAAGAGTAGGAAGGTCTGTATTACCATGATTGCTACCCAAGTTTGTTCCCTGGCCTCTCTAGGTGTCCCTTTGAGCACATCCAAAGTGCAAACCAGACAACACCAATAATAAGGTTAATGTACGCATGGGGATATTTCTTCCTGCCTATACCAAGGTCCTGTTGCGATGCTGTCTCTTGTTACTAGGGGAAGAAAAGCTTGCTAGGGAGGGAAGATCTCTAAACCCTCCTGTGTTACAACCTGTTCTATTAGGGAATAAACATCACCTTAACATTCTCAAAGCAACCACTGAACTGAGGGCCAAGCTACACATGATGAATGACACTTGAACGGCAAGTGGATTGAGTGGAGGGCAAGTGAACAGGGAGAAATACACTTGCTGTTCGAGTGTCATTCATCATGTGTAGCTTGGCCCTGAGCTACAAGTGATACTTGAATGGCAAGTGTATTTCTCCCTGTTCACTTGCGGTCCACTCAATCCACTTCGTCACTTGTAGCTCAATCATTCGTCACTTGTAGCTTGGCCCTGATTCCTTTATTTGTTTGTAAAAAGGATTCATTAAAGTGAGATAGACATACAATGGAATGGCAATAAAAGCGATGAGCAATGCCCAGACCGCAATGTTCACAGAATAAAAACACAAAAAGTCAGGCTTGCAATCTCCCATCATCAAGGTGGATGTAAATGATGCCAGTCTTCAGCCCCTAAGATCTAACCCAAGGCTTTGTCAAAATTACATATAAAGGCAGGGGGATGGTTACTAAGGCAAATGCTAGAAAAGCTACAACAAAGAAGATGTAAGCAAAGAGAGGAATGCTGACCAGCACGCATTCCATAAGAGAAAGAGATTGATTTTCAGGCCAGCGCGGAGGAGGGAGGAGAGCTAGAGGGGACAAAGCAGCAAAAACACACCAGACAACAGCGGCAGAATTGAAAGAGGCCACAACTTTATTGATTTACAGCTCACAGAGCATTGGTGCTGCACAGGGCACAGGTATGAGCATCAGCTGACCTGCCTGCCAGCTGATGACCCCTACACCCCCTCAGACCTCTGCTGAGGGGGGAACCATGGAATGACAGCAGAATACGATGTGGGTGTACACCCCTGTGTGGATCCTCTGCCACCTGGGAGTGAGGCAGTCCTGACAGCCCCCGAGCTG
Source organism: Eublepharis macularius (assembly GCF_028583425.1). Taxonomy (NCBI): domain Eukaryota; kingdom Metazoa; phylum Chordata; class Lepidosauria; order Squamata; family Eublepharidae; genus Eublepharis; species Eublepharis macularius. The sequence continues at coordinate 245,980,797 of NC_072790.1, forward strand.
GGCATGCATCTGCCATGCCTCACTCCCCAGACTTCTTAAGAGGATCCCCAGACTGAGCTCATGGCCCTAGTGTCCCCCAAAATGGATCAGTGCCCATGCCCAAACTGCCGACTCCACTCCAAAATTGTGTCTAAAAGGGGGATTGGGTGGGATGTTGGCCATGAACCAAGGTGAGGGTGCCAGTCTCCCAGGTCTGCAGCCCTTTCTGCTGCCCAGACCGGCCCACAACATGGCAGCCACCATGTGCCTTCAGTTCCTCTTCCCGTGAGGCCTGCAACCGAGTCCCTCTAGGTAAGTCTGGGGGCCCATGCTTCTGTCATACACCAGTGAGTCTAAGCTAAAAGTTATAAACAAACAAACAAAAGGAGGACCTTGGATCTTAGGTTTTTCTTCTGGTGTTTAAACGTATATTGGCAGAGCATGGGGGACAGTAATCTCATGATCTCAAGGAAGGACTACTGATCTGAGGTCACATTGCCCTCTTCTGTCCCAACTGAAGACTGTCCCCACAGGTTGAAAATGGTGGGTGGGCCAGCATGTGTTCTCCTGGGGTAGTTGAACCTCACAGAAGTCTTGGAGTCAAACTCTTTTGCCTCTATTTGCAGCAGCAAGGTCTTTAATCTAGAAAAAGGACTGCCATTCTGCCTCGGAACCACTCTGACAAATGAATCAGGAACACTGGCAATGGAAAATAGTGAAACAAAAATATAAAAAACAGACAACACCAAAGCTAAATGAAAAAGACATGCTTGTACATCAAGTGAAACACACTCACAGGGCCAGAAATAGCTCAAAGAAAGACCTTGGCAAGGGACAGGGACTGTAGACTAGGCATTGGAGTACTGTCTGCTGATGCAGATATGCTCCTACTGGGTAGTTAGACATTGGGCCAAGCTACACATGACGAATGACACTTGAACGGCAAGTGGATTGAGTGGAGGGCAAGTGAACAGGGAGAAATACACTTGCTGTTCAAGTGTCATTCGTCATGTGTAGCTTGGCCCACAGTTAAAGATGTCATGTTAATTACTTACTCTTTAATTCAGAAATAGTCATCTATGTGTTCAGCTTTATGCTAGTTTTCAAATTTGCAGCTACCATACCCTACTTAATCTGTTTTCATTGAATGTCCCAACAGTGGATCGGATTGTATTTTTGCTGTGGTCTTAGCTTGTAGTATGTACTCTGCCTTGGGTCTTAGAGAGAAAGGTGGGCTATAAATAAACAACAATAATAATATCCCATTTTTTAAAAAAAAGCTCCGTAGGGACTTCTGTGCGTCCTTCCATCCATTCACATGTGAAGTTGGGTGCCATAAACCCATGCTCGTAGGGTAGCTCTAGAAATTGCCAGAAACTCTATGGTAAAACTGTAGAGTTTTCAGCGATTCCTGTACTTAGCCATTTCACTTTCAGGCTTTACCTGGAAGCGATGTAGAGATGTTGGTTTTACCTGGAAATGACGTAGCAACATAGGTGTTGTTGTTTGTTTGTTTTAAAATTCTCCCACCTCTGCTCCAAATGGAAGCAGGAAATGGATCTTGTCAGTAGGCGGCCTCCCAACATAGTGAGAGGTTGGTAAGACTACCTGGTGCTTTAGGGTTGTCTTATTGGAAGAACTGGTAGGATCAGGATGTGAAGAATGAGCTATTGCTGTATGTATTGTACATTTTGTTGAAATATGTGTTGTCCTTACATTTATGAGACAAGGGCCATTTCCACACAGCTTACCTTGTTCCAGAAAACAGTGAAATCTCATGCAAAATCACGTGAGAAGACGCTGTTATCCTGTGAGAAGACGTGATAACAGCATCTCCTCGCGAGATTTCGTGTGAGATTTCACTGTTTTCTGGAACAAGGTAAGCTGTGTGGAAACGGCCAAGACTTATATGATGGACTAGCGGTAGAGCCCATTATGAATTAATAGAACAGGCTCTAGCTGTAGGGCCTTGGGAGGGCTGCACCTATGGCACAGCCATCCCATGGTGGCATGCTGGGTCACCTTGTGAGCCACCTCACCACAGCAGGCCGCTTTGCTTGGCCTCCTTGCCACACAGCGAGCCACTGGGCTGGGCCACTGGGCCAACCAGGTCCTGCAGCCCCCCCAAGCCGGTAGAGGGAATGCCTGGCACCACGCCACCGGGCCTTCCTGCAGCCACATTGGGCCTTCTCGGGCCTCCAGAGGCCCTGAGGAGGCAGTGGAAAGGAAAAATGTGTTCCCACCAACTCACTTCTTATCCCTGCCAACTGCGCCTGTGCAGGGATAAAAATGTGTCGCCCACAACACAGTTTGCCTGCACAGTTTGGTGTAGTGGTTAAGAGTGTGGGACTCTAATCTGGAGAGCTAGGGTTGATCCCCCACTCCTCCACTTGAAGCCAACTGGGTGACCTTGGGCTAGTCACAGCTCTCTGGAGCTCCCTCAGCCCCACCCACCTCACAGGGTATTTTGTTGAGGGGATAATAATGGCATACTTTGTAAACCACTTTGAGTGGGCATTAAGTTGTCCTGAAGGACAGTATATAAATCGAATGTTGTTGTTGTTGTTATTAATATTAATATTATTATTATTATATATTCGTATAGGTAAGAGATTAGCTTATAGGTCTTGTATCATTCTCAATGTGTATATCTTTCATTCTCTTTTCTTTATGATTAACTTTTGTAGGAAAAAGACGATGCAATGGGAATGATTAACGAGCATAAAAGCAACACACATATTGGTAGCACCGCTGATGAAATGAAGGACACGGAAAGACTCCTAACAGCAGCGCACAGGAAAGGCAAAGGGTGTCATTATGCAGCCCTATCCAAACCTCCTTAATCTTGCAACTTCCAGGAATTACCATCTGGTGGTACACTGTGTGGTTTGAAACTGGTAGGGCCTGAGTCACTTTTGGATAATTTGAGCAGGTGTTAAATCCTGGAAAAGGTATGATTCAGCTAATGGCGCTCTCTCCCTCACCCTGGCCTTAGGGACAGGCGCTCCCAAGACAGAGAATAAGGGAGTTTAAGAAACAAATTCTTTCAACATACCTCAAAAGAGCTTTGAAACCCACTTGACATGTCATGTTTAAATGCTATTAATTTTGTATTTTAATAATAGGTGGAAATACGAAATTGATGTTCTTCCTTAGGCTACAAAATGTTTTAGGCTGTCCGTAGTTAGGGGGATGCAGTTGTGGTCATCCCGTTTTTCAGCTGAAAACTGGGGCCTAAAGCACGAATCCTCCACAAATGAAATACAGCACAGTTTGCTTGTTGTGTATGTCAGAGGGAGGGGGTTGACATGAGAAGGTGTGTGGCCCCATAGCAGAGTATAATAGAAAGGAACCGACGCCCGACTTACCGGCGGAGGCTTTGCGGCCGGCGGCGCGGACGGGGGAACGGCTGCTGGCTCCGGCTTCCTGCTCCCCCCCCCCCGGCACGCTCGTCGGTCGGGGCGGCCAATCAGTTTAAAGCCTGGGCGCCCAATTGGAGCGGCCGGGGGGGGGGTGGCTGCCGGGGGGCGGGGCCAACCGCCGGACTTGAGGGGATGGTTTTCCCTCTGGTCCGGTGGCTATGCTTTTATGCAGCCCCGGCCCCGCCTCCCGGCAGTCGGCGCCGGGACGTGCTTGAGCGAGGACGCGGAGACAGGAGACGGAGGAAGACTCCCATCGTGGGACTGCGAGCTGCCCCCCCTTCTCATCCCGGCTCCCTGACTCTGCTCAGGTGGGAGCGCCGCGGCCGGATGTCGGGTGTAGCTGAGCCCGAACCTCGGCGCGGCGAAGACAGGGGCAGCGGCGGGGGAGAGCAAGGAGCAGGCGGCCCCCTGCATCAGCGAGTGGCTCCCTGACCCAGTCAGGTGTGAGCGCGCGGCCAGAGGGCGGGTGGCTGTGCCCAAACCTCTGCGCCGGGAAGGGAGGAGCGGCGGTCCGGCGGCGGCAGCCTTGGCTGGGTGACTCCGGGGGTGCCACGTGGCAGGCTTCACACCCCCCCTTCTTTGTTTTCTTTCTCTCGCTTGCTGGGTCCGCGCCTTGGCCGGGAGGAGGAAAGTCCCCCCCCCCCTCGGCACTCTCTCCCCCACACCGTCCGTGGTAGCTGGGCAGCCCTCTTTCTTGGACTCCATTAATGATGGCACCTGCTCAGGGTGGCAAGAGAGCCAGGCCTAAGGCGGGGGGAGGTGGCACCGGGCCAGCCCCTGCAGGCAGGGCTAGGATGCCAGGGCCCTCGCAGCAGAAGCGGGTGGCCTCCACCAAACCCACGGCCCCCCAGTCTATGGCCAAAACCAAACGGCCTGGGGGGCAGAAAGGGAAAGCAGGAGGTGCTGGCAGGGCCCCACGCCGGGCAACCAGGGGGCAGCCTGGGTCTCCTCCTCCCCGCCCAACAGCCTCCGCAGGCAGCGGGGGGCAGAGGGCTGGGGCATGCTCCAGGCCAACAAGACAAGGCAGGGCTAGGGGACGGGCCAGCACCCAGGACCCTGACCCATCTCCCAGCTCGCTCCAGGAAATCGGGCGGGCCTTGGAGTTGCTCACAGCCAGGGTTGAGCAACTGGGGAGCTCCGTCCAGGGGGGAGACCTCCCCCCAGGGCCGGTGGAGGAGCCGAAGGATCCTGGAAGGCGGGCGGCCAGAGGCCGGGCCGCCAGAGGGCGCCAGTTGCCAAGCGCAAGCTCCAGCGACTCCAGCGGCGAGCGGCAGCCAGCCAGCAAGAAGATGAGGACATCCAGGAAAAAGGCACGTAGGCGCAGATGGCACGAGGAATCAGACAGCAGGGGATCGTCAGGTGAGTCCTCTTCCTCTGACGAGGAGGCCCCTGGGGAGAACTATTGGGAGGCAGCGGCCTCCGTCCCGGGGCTCCCCAGGTGGGCCCTGCGCAGACGGGTGGGAGGCGCCCACAATGGGGATGCGCGGGCAGTGTGGGGCGCAAGCCAGGCCCAGGGCTCCCCTCTCCCCAATCTGTTTAACGATGATGAAGACCCTCCCGGGATTCACTTGGCCCGTAAGGTCAGGGAACACATACTCGAGGGGTACTATGTGGATGTTTTTTCTCTGCTAAGGCCCGAGGCCGAGGATGGGAGGGCTGGACCCCCGTCCAGAAAAGAGAAAAAAGGGGTTAAGAAGGAGGTCGCCGAGCGCACATTTAATAATTGGTTGGAGGGGTTTACTGTTTACATGGGGGTGGTGCAGGCAGCTTACCCGGACAGGGGGTGGCACCTCTCCAACCACCTGGGGAATGTTCTCCGGGCCCGGGCGCTGGCCGGGGACGGGGCGGCTTTGGACTATGATGAGGCCTTCCGTAAGAGGGCCTCCCATAACCCCAGAGCCCGCTGGGACTTAATCAGCCAGAAGCTATGGCTGTGGCTGGTTGGTCCTCACATGAAAGGCAAGGGGGAGGGCTCACGGGCTGGACGGTGGTTCGGTCGCCGGGACAGAACCCGCTGGCTGTGCTGGGAATTTAATCAGGGCAAGTGTCAGCGGCAGAAATGCCGCTACGAGCACAGCTGCGAGTCCTGCGGGGCCCCCCACCCCCGTTCCACATGCTCCAGGGGTCCGGTGCCCTCGGCCCCCTTTCGGGGCGGCCGGGCCTCCAACAGCGGCTCCCATAAGGAGGGAGGTCCCGGCACCAGCACTGCCGCAGCCAGCAGCGGCAGTAAGTAGCACGGGCTGTGGGGAGTTGGGCCTGGCAGTCTCCCCCGTACGCCTTGAGGCCCTGCGCCCACTCTTGGCGCGGTACCCTCACAGGCGGGCTGCTGTTTACTTGCTGGAGGGTTTCACATTCGGTTTTAGGATCCCTTGCACAGGCCCCCGCATTGCCACCTCCTCTGGCAACCTGAAGTCCGCTAGGGAGTTGCCTGAGGTGGTGGCCACCAAGATAGCTAAGGAGGTGGCAGCGGGCCGAGTAGCAGGCCCCTTTGCTGCCCCACCCCTGCCTAACCTTAGGGTCTCCCCCCTGGGGGTGGTACCCAAGAAGGCCCCGGGGGAGTTCAGGTTGATCCATCATTTATCCTACCCGCGGGGCTCCTCGGTTAACGATGCTATCCCGCCAGAGCTATGCTTGGTAAAATACGCCTCCTTTGATCACGCCGTGCGGCTGGTTCGGTCTTGCGGTCCCGGGGCGCTCATGGCTAAATACGATGTTGAATCTGCCTTCAGGCTACTGCCGGTCCACCCCCAGGATTTCTGCCTGCTCGGTTTCAAATTCCAGGGTTATTGGTACGTGGATAGGGCCATGCCCATGGGGTGCTCGGTGGCATGCGCCGCATTCGAATCCTTTAGCACGTTCATTGAGTGGGCGGCCAAGGACCGCATGGGTTCCCCCCACATTACTCATTATTTGGATGATTTTTTAATAATGGCTCCCCCAGGGTCCCCTGCATGCACAGACCGGCTCCGCATTTTCCAGTCGCTGGCTCAAGAATTGGGCGTGCCCTTGGCATGGGATAAAACGGAAGGTCCTGCCTCCAGGCTAACATACTTGGGTATTGAGCTTGATTCACTGGCGGGGGTCTCCCGCCTCCCCCCTGAAAAACTGGCCCGTTTAAGAGTCCTCATCTCGCAGTTGCTGGTGCGGCAGAAGTGCACGTTAAGGGAATTGCAGGCCATCATTGGGCACCTGAACTTTGCCTGCAGGGTGGTCTCGCCAGGACGTGCCTTCTGCGCCCGCCTTTCCGGGGCATGCAGGGGGGCCTCCTCCCCTCACCATCACATCCGCCTGACACGAGGGATCAAGGAGGACCTCAGGGTGTGGCTGGAATTTTTGACAAACTTTAATGGTGTGTCCTTGTGGCAAGACTCCCTGACCCCGGGCTCGGACCTGCAAGTCCGATCTGACGCCGCAGGTAGTCTGGGGTTTGGGGTGTACTTCAAAGGCAGGTGGTGTGCCCAGCGGTGGCCCCAGTCTTGGGGCAGGTCGGGCATGCTAAAGGATCTCACCTTTCTGGAGCTCTTCCCTCTCTTGGTCGCCGTTACGATCTGGAAGGGGGAGTTCCAGGACAGACGGGTCCTCTTTTGGTGCGATAATCAGGCCTCTGTCAGGGTCATCAACAAGCAATCATCTTGCTCTGAGCGGGTCATGTGCCTGGTGCGCCGGTTCGTGTTGGTTTGCCTTGCTTCTAACATCTCCTTTTCAGCACGTCATGTAGCAAGGGTAGACAACGGCTTAGCAGACGCGCTGTCTCGCTTCCAGATGGAGAGGTTCTTCGCGCTGGCCCCCGAGGCTCACCGGGCACCCGACCCTTTTCCAACAGAGCTGTGGACGGTTGGCGAGACATCATCATGCAGGGAATCTGCAGCTCCGTAGCACCATCTACTCTGCGGGCCTATTCAGCGGCGGTGGCAAGATTCCTCTCCTTCACGGCAGGGATAAGGGGCCAGGCCCCGTGGCCGGTCTCGCAGGATTTGGTCTTGCAGTATCTTGTCCACTTGCGGGGCCAGGGGATCGCGCCTAGGACCATGCAGCGGGACTTGGCCGCGATCTCCTTCTTTAGCAAGGCCCAGGGGTTCCCCGATCCCTGCCACAGTTTTGCTGCACACCGGGCAGTGGCAGGTTGGAGGCAGGCCACCCCCCCCCTCGCCCCGACCAGCGGAGGCCCATCACCCTCCCCATCCTGGGAGCAATATTGCAAGTGGTGTCAGGCCTTTGCTGGTCCTCTTTTGAAGCCCGGCTCTTCCGAGCAGCCTTCGCTGTGGCCTTCTTCGGGGCCCTCCGGGTCAGCGAGCTGGTCGCGGGCTCCCGTACGGACTCATCTGGCCGGGCCCTCGCTCGGGCTGACGAGGTCCTGTCACGTTGAAGGGTCACCCTTTCTATCCGCCGGTCAAAAACCGATCAGCTCGGCCGGGGTACATCCGTCATCCTGCGGGCCTCCCCGCGTGGGTTGGCCTGCCCTGTTTCCACCGTACGGGAGTACCTCGAGGTCCGCCCTTCCCCAGCGGGCCCCTTCCTGGTTCACGCAAACGGGGATCCCCTCACCCGTTTCCAGTTCGCTTCGGTGCTCCGCGCGTGCCTACAGGCAGCCGGGCTTCCAGCCTGGGATTTCGCCGTGCATTCCTTCCGCATCGGGGCCACCACGGTGGCAGCGGATCTGGGCATCCCATCTCCCCTCATCCAGCGAATCGGCCGGTGGCGGTCCAGGGCCTTCCGCTCGTACGTCCGCCCCGCGCGGGTCCTGCCTTTCTAATTTTGTTGTCCCCCCCCCTCTTTCATTTCCAGGCAAGCGGAGGACAGTCTGGATCTGTGGCCACAGCATTGTGCACTGGGCCGGCCAGTACGCGGCGGCCTCCGGATGGGGAAGCGACCTCGGCCTGGAGCGGCATGTCAACGTCCTGTGGTTTGGACAGCGCGGCATGCGGTGGGAGTCGCTGGTCTCAACCCTCGAGCGTCAGGCCCGACGGCGGGGCCCACCAGATGCGCTGATCATCCAGCTTGGCGAGAACGACCTGGTTCAGTGGGGATGCCTGGATCTGAAGCTCTCCATCTGCAACGATCTGGACTACCTTTTCTCCATCTTTCCAAGGACGCATTTCCTGTGGTCGGACTTGCTACAAAGGCGCGTGTGGCGGGGGGCCTTGCACCCGGAGAAGATCGATGGGAGCAGGCAACGGCTGGCCCGGGCCATTGGGCACCACGTCACCACAGCCGGGGGGTGCATCATCATGCACACGGACATTTCCTTTCGCCTGGAGGCCCTGTACCGGCCGGACGGGGTCCATCTGTCCAGCTGGGGGCAGGATATCTGGCTCCAGGACCTGAGAGACACCTTGCTGGGATGGCTGGGTTGTTAGGAGCCTTGGCGGGAGCCGCGTGGGGCTCTGGTGGCGGGTAGCATTGGATCGGATCTCTATCTGGGGGACCAGGGCCATGGCCCTGGTACCCTGTTCAGGGGATTCCCATATGGAATCTTGGGAGTGAGGTGATGAGCAGACCCGGATGCGGGTTGCCGAGGTGCTCACTCCCAGGTGGCAGGGGGATCAGGCAGGGGTGCACACCCATCTGATCCCCCGCTAATGTCACTCCTTGGTGCCCCCCCTTCAGCGGGGGTCCTGAAGGGGGGGAGGGCTCGGTGGCTGGCAGGCGGGCCAGCTTTTGCTCGGGATCCGATCCTTATGCTTGCCAATGCTCCTTGTATGTTCTGTTCTTAATAAAGTTGTGGCCTATTTTATCTCCAGCTCTGTGTGGGTCTGAGTTCTTCAGCGCGCCGCCCAACCCGGCCGGGCCTCAGCATAGGCCACAAGGAACCGACGCCCGACTTACCGGCGGAGGCTTTGCGGCCGGCGGCGCGGACGGGGGAACGGCTGCTGGCTCCGGCTTCCTGCTCCCCCCCCCGGCACGCTCGTCGGTCGGGGCGGCCAATCAGTTTAAAGCCTGGGCGCCCAATTGGAGCGGCCGGGGGGGGTGGCTGCCGGGGGGCGGGGCCAACCGCCGGACTTGAGGGGATGGTTTTCCCTCTGGTCCGGTGGCTATGCTTTTATGCAGCCCCGGCCCCGCCTCCCGGCAGTCGGCGCCGGGACGTGCTTCCCACCCTCCACTCCCTGTATTCTGCTGTTGTTGTTTCTTTGTCACAACTTTTGCGGGTAGCATTGGATCGGATCTCTATCTGGGGGACCAGGGCCATGGCCCTGGTACCCTGTTCAGGGGATTCCCATATGGAATCTTGGGAGTGAGGTGATGAGCAGACCCGGACGCGGGTTGCCGAGGTGCTCACTCCCAGGTGGCAGGGGGATCAGGCAGGGGTGCACACCCATCTGATCCCCCGCTAATGTCACTCCTTGGTGCCCCCCCCTTCAGCGGGGGTCCTGAAGGGGGGGAGGGCTCGGTGGCTGGCAGGCGGGCCAGCTTTTGCTCGGGATCCGATCCATATGCTTGCCAATGCTCCTTGTATGTTCTGTTCTTAATAAAGTTGTGGCCTATTTTATCTCCAGCTCGGTGTGGGTCTGAGTTCTTCAGCGCGCCGCCCAACCCGGCCGGGCCTCAGCATAGGCCGCAAAGAGTCCAGTAGCACCTTTAAGACTAACCAACTTTACTGTAGCATAAGCTTTCGAGAACCGCAGCTCTCTTCATCAGATCTTATGAAGACAACTGTGGTTCTTGAAAGCTTATGCTACAGTAAAGTTGGTTAGTCTTAAAGGTGCTACTGGACTCTTCAATTTTGTTACTACAGACTAACACAGCTAACTCCTCTGGATCTACAGCAGAGTATGTACTTGGCATGAAGAATGTGCCAGAGTCAAGTTTCACCATCTACACTTAGGGGATTCATGATTACACATGGGCACGAACCAAAAAAAATTAATGACTCTGCGGTTCGTGTTACAGTGCTGATGACGATCCCGAGGTCGCGAACCACAACAAACATTTTCTGTTGCCCAAACGGTTCACGATTCGTGGTTCGTGGGGTACATAACGGCCCCTGTTGCACTTAGAGAGCCCATATTCCCAGGGAGTGTTTTGCAGGCTCTCCTACAGCCATCACCCAAGTTTGGACAAGGGATCTTGGAGTTATACCCTCTCCAATCCAAGGCCCCCAGGAAACTCCCACTTGATACAATTAGTGCCACTGGTTGATGTTGGCCCAGTGTACAGACTGTGGGTTTTGACGGCAGCCGCCGGTCCTGGTGGGCACAGGGAGGTGGTGACAAGCCACCTCCCCTTTAGGGGGTGGGGGGTCTGGCCACTCGCCAGTGGCACCCCTCATGTGCCCACCCACCAGACCAAAGAGGAGCGCGCTGGTATTTCCGGCATGGGAGGGAGAGGACATGTCATTCGGATGGGGGCCTGATCCCCCAGCCACCACGGGTCCTCACCCGAGGGTCCCACTAAGGAACAGTGCAGCAGCAGCCGCCTCCTGAGCCATCAGCCTCGAGGTTCTAAGCGGCGCTGTCCAAGACCCCGAGGGGACAACCTATGCAAGCACGACCTGCCAAAAGGCTCTGCTCCCACCAGCGTCACCTTCAGGGCAAAGTGACCCTCCCACTGACTCCTGCTCAGAAGAGCTTGTCACCAACGGATGTTTAACTGGGTGAGGAGGGAGACAAGCTTGGGTGGTGCTTCTGCAAGTGCCAAGTCAGGGCCATCGAAGACAGGTGCTTCGGGTTTTTGCCCCTGCACACCAGGACTTCACACGCATGGCAACACACCACACGGGGGTCATCAGGAAGGACCTGAAAGTGTCTCCATACGGAGGCGTTGAAACATTGACTGCTAACTGTCCCAGGGGAAGGAGGATGAATGGTTATAGGCTGTGTCGTGGCTGTGGCCACGGATGACAGAGTGAGGGGTGGACTGCAGGTGGGGACACCACTGAGAGTTTGGGATGGGGACGGGAGGGATATTTCATAACACACATACCATTCCTCCAGGGATCCATCGCCCACCCACCCCTCCTCAAAATGTTGAGAGAGGTTCTCTCCCCCCTGCGGAAAGACTCTTTGGCCTCCTCCACAGCCCCCACAGGTGCATTGTGGGGAGCGGGAGGACTCTGCTGCCCCCGAGCCACACCCAGTACTGCTTTCCACAAGTGAACCAGGAGGAGTGCCATCGCACTTCACCCCACAACCACCCTTGGCGGCCAACACAACAGGAAGACTCATTGTGCCACCAAACTAGAATTAAGGAGGACAAGAAAGGAGATGACTCTATGTACCCTCCACCGCAGTGCCCACTGAGCTTGACCGCAGGGCCTGGCAGCAGCTCTGGCATCAGAGGGAGGGAGGGACTAGAGCCCTAGCCCACCACTCCCAGAGGCCTGACCAGATCAGGCACTAGTAATAATACTGTGAGCCCTCAGCCGAGGTGCCCACTGAGCTTGGCCCCAAGGGCCTGACAGCAGCACTGGCACCAAAGGGAGGGAGGGACTAGAGCCCTAGCCCACCACTCCCAGAGGCCTGACCAGATCAGGCACTAGTAATAATACTGTGAGCCCTCAGCCGAGGTGCCCACTGAGCTTGGCCCCAAGGGCCTGGCAGCAGCACTGGCACCAAAGGGAGGGAGGGACTAGAGCCCTAGCCCACCACTCCCAGAGGCCTGACCAGATCAGGCACTAGTTGTAATACTGTGAGCCCTCAGCTGAGGTGTGCACTGAGCTTGGCCCCAGGGCCTGGCTGCAGCCCTGGGAGCAGAGGAGATAGATCCCTATCCCCAAAATCCAAGCTTGATTATACTCTGTCTCTCTCCCCAAAGGCTAGCACGTAGCTAGCAGCAGCTCTGTCGCACTCCACTGCTCGCTGAAAGTGAAACCAGAACTGGGAGCGCAGTGCTTTTTATAAGCTGAGGTCCCATAGAGCAACGCAGGAGGTCTGTGTTTGACCATCAGAGCTGCCTATCAGGGATTGCTAGGAAGAGGTTGGAGTGCCCATACAGAACACCCTGTCAGGATCTGTATTCATTGTGACTCCATGTTGTATTCAGATGCTTTCTCATGCTGTAATTTTCCAGTGTCTTTCTGTCTGCAGGTTGCAGATGACCAGCTGCGTTCCCAGGGAAATGGGAAGGCACCTTATCTCCTAGTCTAAACAGCATCCTTGGAGGAAGTTCTCCCTCATGCTCCCAGGCTTCAACTGTAGCGGGACAATGGGGGGGGGGGATTCTGAGGGACTGTGTGATATACTGGTTTGGATATCTATCAAGTCATTCTCAACAAAGCTTCCCTGTCAGCCAGAAGCTTTGATACTTTTGGATTAGTTATGGACACTTGTACTATGAATGTAATCTTTCAATAAAGAACCTTTTGATTCAAGACCTTGGATTTCTTGTAGCAAGGGGTTGGGAGATGACTTCAGAGTAACTTGGATTCCATAAACTGACACACCCCTCCCCCTTCCCCCCCCCCCCCCGGGTGTCTTCTCTCAACTTGCAACCGCTTTGCAGCTCCGTGGTTAGAAGGTAGACCTGCCGATCAAGGTAAGCTGGGCTTCCATTCGGGTTTCCAGGGCAACAGAAGGAGCACAGACAGAGTTCAGGCATTCCCCCAGCTCCATTTCCAGGGGAATTGATTGATGGCGCCTGACAGTCTGGCTTCCCAAACTGCGGCCAAACACACCTAACCAGGCTTCTTCTGAATGCTTGTTTGTTGGCCGAGGACAATCACGATCTGCCGGACCATGATCACTCGATTGCCAATTTTGTGGGTTTTTGAAGTTTGCAGTGCAGTTCGTGCCCATCTCTATTCATGATACCAAATGCTGGGAATGATATTTTATGCCTCATCCCCTGGAGAACTACAGCTAGCCAGGGGGCATAATAGTGGTCTAAGTGGACCGATAGTGGAAAGCAGGTTCATAAGGGATGGCTCTCTTTTCTCCTAATTTATCAATTATATACCTCATTTCAAGATCTCGATGTATTTCAAATTATTTCAATAGCCTCGGCAGCAATCCTCTAATATGGTCATTATGACAAGAGGAGCATAGACCTTTTTATATGTATGCATCATTTTTTGTTCAAGTGTTCATAGGAAGGCGCAGTGACTTAGTGGAAGAGTATGTCCTTGGGATGCAGAAGGTCCCAGGTTCAAGCCCTGACATCTCCAGTTAAAGAGTTTAGATGCTAAGTGATGTGAAAGACATTTGCTTGAGGCCCTGGAGAGCTGCTGTCAGCCAGAGTAGACAATACAGACTTTGAAAGACAAAATATATGATTCAATAAAAGACAGCTTTGTGTGTTCATGGTAATTATTAGGACTGACATTTTCATTGGTTTCAATGGACAACACATTCACAGTCGAAACTCCCCCCACCCTCCCGTCCAACTGGGATGCAATTCTTAAAAAATGTATTCCTCACTCTTTCTCCTAACTTTGTAACAGGTAGTTCATGTGCATGTGTGCATACACACACACATGTTCATTCATTCATTCATTCATTCATTCATTCATTCTAAGCAGATGTGGCTAGGAGAGAAAAAACAGTGCAAACCTATGAAAAGTTACATCCATTTGGCTCAGACAGTATCTTAGAGGCTAAGACTCTAAAAATGAAATTAGCCATTATTTCATTTATATCTCGAGTTTCTCCTCCCCGTGGGTGTGAGCAGTCCAACTACCTCTCACACTAAAAGGGCAGTTTATGGATGCAATATCATAAACCCCTTCCTCATATGCCATAAGAACATGGTGCTACCTGGCCCATGGTGGATGCCAGCTGGACAGAAGAATGGAAAACTACCAGAAAGTTGAGTCAGGTGGCTGTCTGTCTGACAGCCCTCCACACCCGGGAGAGTGCCAAATACCTAGAACAATAAGAACCCCCCTGGCTAATCTCATCAGCACCCTACCTCACTTCCTTGCACCCACCTACCCTAATCAGAGCTATTCAGTGAATCTGGTAGCCCTTCCCATCTGACACTTACTGGGTCATCAAGCATCAAGCATTCACACCTTTAGTCTACTGCACGTAGAGCCATTATGCCTCTCCTAACTTATTGTCCAAACCTCCGGACAAACCATTAAGTTATTATTTCCTTGGACAGACCTCAGTTTTGCCCCAGGGTACATTTTGCCCTATAATTATCTCCCCAGACACCAGTTTGGGTGTGTGTTCTGAATCCATACACCCACTCTCAAGTTCATGCTTGAGCCTCTCCTCCTTTTCACAGGGAAACGCTGGTCATTTTTGCTGCTGCCTCTATGGACCCCCACCCCACCCCGGAGACTGATAATTATCGCCCTACCCCAACTACTCCTATTTTCCATTCTGTTTTTCTAGTTAGCCTTGTATGTGTGCTGTGTGTAATTTTCTGTACATATTTGTCTTTTATGTCTCTTTAATAAAAATATCTTTTCCAGTTGAACATCTGCCTGATTTATGTGAGAGTTCTCGGAGGGGAAAATCCCCATAGACATAGGTGGAGAATCCCAGATCCCCCTACCACTCACCTCCTTAATGCTAATTTCCCCAATTAATTAAGGTTTAAAATGTTCTCCACCCTGTGAGATAGACTAGGTTGCGAGTGTGTGGCTGGCCCAAAGTCACCCAAGGAGCTTCCATTGCAGAGGGATCAAGTATCTGAGGATGCTAATCAATGTTCAGTGCAAACAGAGCTACAAAACCAACAGTGAAAAGTGGAGGACTGTTAAAAATATGTATTTTAATAACTTTAAAAATTGAGAAATAAGCAGTATTTGCTCGTCCTAACAATTATTGGGTTGGATCCAATAGTGGATATGTGGACAATCCCCATCCCATTTCGGATCTAGATGAGGCCTAGTTCTTGCCTAGTTCTCCTTCTGGACCTAGATCTTCATGATTCTTTAGGACCATGCTCTTTATACTTTTAGAATTATCCACCTGGTATAGGATGCAAGGGTGTAGCAGAATTATCTCATAGTTATCTATGCCGAGTGATTGCCAAAGCTAGTCAGTTGACCTTGGGAGGATAACTGGTGAACTCCTGTTTTCAAGGTTAGAAACACAACAGCACCGTCATTTCCTGCTCTCACAGTGCAATCCTAAAAAGAGCTTCTCCAGCCTAAACCCATTGAACCAATGGGCTTAAACTGGATTAACTCTTTTTTAGGATTGCATCATTAGTATGTTTACCTTGCACTCCACTTGGGCTTATTGCCTCCAAATCTTTTTAAAGAAAAGAACCATTGTCCTATTTGGCAACACCAATCCAAACTAATTTTATAGCTTACAACAGGGGTGGGATAATTGCACCAATTCCCTCTTCTTGTTGCAGACCACCAATTGGCATCTCATGTCATTTCTGGGAGTCCCCTGACTCCCAGAAGCAGCATTTACAAGAAATGGGCAGGGCAGAATACTTTGTTCCTGAAGTGCCTCAAATGATCAGAAAAGTGAGTTTGAATCCAACTTTTATAAGCAGTTGAATGATGCGTTACAACTTTATCTGGGCAGTACCATTTCAGGCTGCAGGAAGGAGTAAATGATGCTATGATCACCTTTTTTTTTTAAAAAAAAGCCCCTCTCTCAACTTGAAACACTCAGAGCGGGACCACAAGTGACGCCTGACACAGGTTGGACACTTGCCAGCTTCCCTCAAGTTTTGATGGGAAATGTAGGCAGCTTGGCGGAATGTTGGACAAGTGACAGTTGAAAAGTCCATTGGGCAGCAGTCAGAGAGTGAAGCTGCAAGACCAGGGTGCCTACATTTCCCATCAAAACTTGAGGGAAGCTGACTAGTGTCCAAACTGTGTCAGGCATCACTTGTGGTCCCGCTCTAAGATAGCTCTGCATATTTAACATGCTATCTCAAGTATCCCCTAAATGGTTCACAATTGGCAAGGTAATCACAATTCAGATCAGATACCATTTTGATGTGCACTGCACACGAGCGTCTGGCAACTAAGCATAGCAGCTTTCTTGGCAACTTCTTGTAGTGGCTTCTGGTCTAAAGCTATGTAGTACTTAGAGACACTTTCACCAGTTCAGCTCATGCCCTATTCACTGGTCCTGTACACAAAGGTGTTTTTTTGTTTTTGTTTTTTTATTATCCAATTGCTGGATAATTCATTGATCTGTTTGCAGGAGTCTGGAAAGTGGCTTCATTGTATTCTTTCTCAACCATGAAGTGCAACACAAATGGAGTTTTGTACATTCCCATTCTCACACATTCTGATTGTGTTTAAATATCCCCCACCTCTGTCGCAAAACTGTTCCACAGGCAATTGTTTAATAATCAGTTAGATCACTCAGAAATCGTACATCAATATTGTATTTCAAAAAATCCTTGGATGTTGTTCTTAGTGGTGCTAACGGCTACTGTTACCCCATGAGGAGGTCTCCCTGTGAGTTAGGGGAATTAACACGCAAGGAGGGGCAGCGAGAGGTGGGTAACTTCAGGATCTCCACCTGTGTATATGATGATCGTCCCAGCTAGAGAATGCTTTCAATGAACAAATGTTTCATTGAAAAGGGTTTTTTAAACTGAAAATAATAAAAATCAACAGCACACAAGAAACACACACACACTCAGAGCTAACTAGTGGTAAAATCTGGATAGAGTTTGAGGGATGGGGTGATAGTTACCATTCAGAAGAGGGTGTCCAGAAGACATGGTATTGAGTGGCCAGTGCATCAATGCAGAAGAGCTCAGATGGAGGTCCGAGGGTGGATGCTGGATGCGAAAGCATGCATACAACTATGACGGAGGAGTAGTCCAATTATACCGTGGGATGTACCCTGAGGCAAGATTGCATCTTCTTTCCAAAAAACAATGACTTAGTGGTTGTCCCCAGGGTTAGATAAAAGACTGGGAAGCTGTTTCCAGGGTGAGACATTTAACTGGGAAGGTGTGATAAAGTCTTCCCAGGTGGAACTCAAGTTATCAGCAATGACTGATGACCCGTGATGTATGGGTGAGTAAGGCTATCAGAGCCCCGAGTCACCTGAGAATAGGAGAGTGGCTAAGGAAAGATCAGTAGGGTGTGTTGCATTGATTAATTCAGTAACTTTGAGAAGACCCTATTGTCTTAAGATCTTTGTACGCCTCTGAGGTATTGGGGCTGAAAGCTGGCCTCTCCGGACATCTCACATGCTAGCTATGTTCTGTCTCCCGGCTGGGATCTGAATTGGTAATATCTTTGCTCATGTTCAGTTCTGTTACAACCCCAATGCAAACAATTTTAATAAGCATTCACAGCTGCTCAGCATGAACTGGACAGACCAAGTGTTTGGTTCTGCTTGATCACCACCATCTAACACGCTAAGTTTGACAGTCCAGTATGTGTACAATGTAAGTTGCGACATCCCTAGCAGTACTGTACATCGTACCACATCAAGATTTTTCTCTCATCTATTTATTCACTCATTTATCACAACTATGTTGCCCAGCTATTTTCAAGTAGATTTAGATGAACCAAAATATACAAGTAGTTTCAGGTGGGTAACCAATTTGGGCTGTAGTAGAAGAGTAAGATTCAGGTCCAGTAGCACCTTAAAGAAAACTAGATTTCCAAGGTATGAGCTTTTGAGAGTCAGAGCTCCCTTCATCAGATATGAGGAGTGAAAAAAGAAAGGGCTCTTTATAATCTTTTCCCCACCTTTTCCACTCCTTGTATCTGACGAAGGGAGATCTGACTCTCGAAAGCTCATACCCTGGAAATCTAGTCGGTCTTTAAGGTGCTACTGGACCTGAATCCTGGTCAAAATATACATAGGACCTTTATTTCCCCCCAGGGAAACTACTGGAAACTGGAGGTGAGGAGGAGGCTCTATTGGAGATGAAGGGAACCCTGGATACATGTTTCCTTTCATGCTTCTTGCTCCAGTGATGACTTTTTGAAATAGGTAGGAAGCAGGCTCTCAGAAGCAGTGGGGTTAGCCTCGATGGAAGTATACCTTGACGGTCCCATTGATGGCAGCTGGAAGCTGGTGGGAATAGAGTTATCTTTTGGATCCGACAAGGAAGCCAAGGTAGCAAAAAAAAAAAAGAGTCCCTGGTCTAACAACCTAAATGTAATGCTTACAACACACATTGCCACATGTGCATCTCATGTGCATTCTCCTTTGCTTCTGGGGCTGGAAGTTGTAGGGGGGAGGGGAAATGGCTCCACCCAGGGAAGCCTGAATTGAACCAGGGTGTGCCAGCTGCGGATGTTTATTGGATCATATATATCTAATTTCAAACTGTGACATAGATTATATGATTAACAGAACCACAAAACTGAGCTTGGGACAGAGAGGGGGATTTCTCTACAAACATGAGAAAAGTCTCAGGTTTACAGAAAAATATAAAATCTACACTCACACTAAATAATAGAAACAACACCTGTTGCTTTAAGAAAAGAATGTCCACTACTGTCAGTGGACTTTGTGGAGGTTGCTAGGATACTGCAACAATATAATTAAAGCCCACCAAGCCTTCATTTCCATAACTTGGTGACCAAAATAGCCCTGGAAAAGATCCTATCCCTCTCCCCTATCATGTCTCCAGGTGAAGGATAACACTCAACAGCCCCTATCTGGGACTCACAACCTGAAGAAGGTAGAGACTGACCATTATGGCACTGGGCCAACCCTGGTGCTGATGGTAGCTGCCATTCAATTGGGCCCAGCCCCAGCAGAGGCCCCTGTGCAACTGGACCTAGCCCAGTCACTGCACAACTCAACCAGACTTTTCCTGGGAAGAGGCTGCCAAGGAGAGGGAAGGAGGGAAAACTGAAAACAGGGGAGCAAAAAAAGGTAGGGTGTCTGATGGTAGGAAGAAGAGAAAAAAACCCAGATGTGACAGAATGCACTTAACAGCAGGTTTCTGAAGTGCAGCAAAATCAGACAGCTGGGATGGGTGTTACCGGAACTGGTCTCCTTGCAATAAAATGATTTCTGAGGGAATTATAAAGCAAGGAGAAGGGCTATGTGAGAGGTCGGTAACCATGGGGATCTATCATCAACTTCGACAGGGTCTCCTCTCTTTAGAACAAATGAGGCTGATGCTTAACATCAAATAATAACTTTTATTAAAGAACAAAACTGCATGCACATACATTCAGAATTATGGGGATCCAATAATTACACACACACATACAGAGTCCTAGGAAGCTTAGCTAGAAGGTGGGAACAGAGAGAGGGAGCAAATATATCGTCCTATCCTGAAGGGGGGGGAGGTCCAGTCCGTGGGAGAAGAGAGTAGCTTTGAACACCAGCGTCCTTGGCCAAGAAATCAAGAGGCTTAGGGCAAACCTCAAGGGAACAGCACTTGTGGATCCGGAAGCATGTACGGAGAGAGAGATGCTTATGGAAGTTACCCTAAGGGAACAGCGCTTGGACTCAGGAACCGTGCACAATTTGAATGGAGGAAAACCCCTGGTTCTTATAGGGCAAAGCATATCCTAAGGTGGGAGAGCCCCCCAGTCATTAGAACAAAGACCGTGAAGGTCAGTCTCTGGGAATTACAAAGGTTTGATTACTTTAGTTACCTGCTGCCAAGGTGTGTGAAAGCAGATGCAAAACTTGTTCTAGCGCTGTACAAAAGGAATACTTTGTTAATAAAGTCCACCAGAGCTAAGTTGATGAGTTTAGGTGGGGACTGTACTTTCCCAGGAACATCTGTACAAACTTATGAATGTCATTTGATTAGCTCCTCAGTCAAGAAGAGGAGATCTCATCGCAGAAGGAGAGAAAGGAATGTGTTAAGTGAGGATGACTCTGCGAGACCTTTGTTGCACTGGACTCCTATGGGGCTGGAGGAATAGCAAATCCAATCACCTCCCAATCACTCCGCATTCCTGTGTGGCATTCCATACAAGCCTCGATCTCCCAGGTGGGATAGAGCAACTGTTGTAGGCTCTCTGGTGGCAATACAGAGGCCATTTTAAATCCAGAGGCCTGGTGACTTTTAATATCACAAGCAGCCATTAAAATGGCAGAGGCTAGGCTGACTGCTTACGTGGGAAGGGTTAACTATTCCCTAGCATGGAGAACTTGAGTGACAGGCTGCTCCCTCTTTAGTGATTGGTCAGTTATAACAAATCTGAAGGCAGTCAGTTGGTTTCTAACTTTTTTTTTTTTAGTGTGAGTGAGCCTGACAAGTCAGACAGGTTCTGCTTTGGAGTGAGGAGAGAAGATTCATTTGCCTTCACTGTAGGATCACTGTCCTGAGGAAGAATTCTATCTAAGAATTCAAATTCTAAACATCAGCATAAGCTGCAGTACACTTTACACAGACACCAAAGAACTAGGAGTGTGTTTTGGTGAGAGTGATTGGTGTAGTGGGTTGAGACTCTTTTTTCAAGTCAAAAGATGAAGGCTTATATCTTCTGAGGAGAAGATTAATTCCTGCTCAGATTCTAAGGAGGGGGAGGGAGTTGGCTCTGAAGAAGATCCCTGGTGTGTTGTGAAAATGGTTTTAGACCAACTCCAGGAAACTTGAACTGTCACAGGAAACTTTTTGAAGAAACATTTTTGCTGTAACTAAATTACTAAGTAAAACACCTCTCACTGTTAAGAACCAAGAATATATGAAAATAAACCTCAAGGATACTATTTTGCCTATTTCAGGAAGTGCATTCTGTAATACCAACAAAATATTACCTTCGCATTTCAATCCCCTGACTACACTTACTCAAACCCTGCTTGTTAAATAAAGTTATTTCTTTTTGAATGTTATACAGTTTCTAGTGCCATATCCAACAAAAAGGAAGAGGGTTCTTGCTTTTCCCTATCAAGTTTTTGGGCTGGGCTAAAAGCCAAGTTTATATCTACATGTCAGAGTGGGACAAACAGACTTTCTAAACCACAAATGTTAACATGCTACTTGGAGAAGCTCAGAGCCAAACTACAAGTGACGTCTTACACAGGTTGGACACTAGTCGGCTTCCCTCAAGTTTTGATGGGAAATGTAGGCGCCCTGGTTTTACAGCTTGGCTCTCCATTACAGCTGCAAGACCAGGATGCCTACATTTCCCATCAAAACTTGAGGGAAGCTGACTAGTGTCCAACCTGTGTAAGACGTCACTTTTAGTTTGGCTCTCAGTCAAAGCAGGGGAAATGAATTTTGGTGGGAAAATCTGCCATACAACGGGGAGAGTGAAAAGGGGTCTGCCATAGCAGAGAAGGAAGAGACCACGGGGGCTGCCAAGGAAGGGAAAAAGGAAATGGTAGTAGACAGATACAGGGGAAAATGAGGTCCCCCACCCCACCATGCAATTCCTTGTGGATTCCCTGCTTGTAATGTTCTATTTTGGTACCCCAAATAGTTCCTGGTGCATCCTACACACCCATTTTTCATGCAGATTCACTCATTCATATATTTATCCTCGATCTCCATTATTTCAGCAGCAAATGCTCATTCTCAAAATATGCCAAAATATGCCAAAGGAGCACAGCAAACACGTTTGATCTCTTACACGCTTTTAAAATGGAGGGCATTGTTTAATCCTGCCATTTGTGAGACTCAGCTGCAAAAACAAACCACTTAAGGGTCATAAACATTTTAATGAGAGCTTCATATCTCAACTGGGATCTCGGTTTCTTGGAAGTCATCAATCTACTTCTTGGAAAGAGAACTTCATGGATCCCATTTTGGTTTTCACTTCTCCTTTGGGTGAATCAAAGCTGTGAATTTTCATTTTAGTGCTGTTTTCTGTCTCTTCATGCCAACACTATCACATCAAACAGGTGATTTATTGTTATTCGTTCCCCGGTTCCATATAGATGTATACATTATGTCTTTCTTATAAACCATGAAAGAAGTGGTGTAAATATCCCATCAAAGAAACAAACTGGGAACTCCAGCAATACTTCTGAATGAAATACAGCATTGTTATGGGAGTGGAAGTTCTTTTTCCAAAATTCACTTTTTAGGTATACATATTCTCCCCCCCCCCCCCGCCCATTCTCCTTTGCTTGCCCAAAAGAGGAATTCCTCTTTGATTCTGAAGGATGTGAGTTCAGTGGCACTTTAGAGAACAACAAAATTTTCAGGGTATAAGCTTTCAAGAGTTAGAGCCAAGCTACAAGTGACGCCTGACACAGGTTGGACACTTGTCAGCTCCCTTCAAATTTGGATGGGAAATGTAGGCATCTTGGTCTTGCAGCTTGGCTCTCCATTTGGTTGAAGTTTACAGAGTGGCAGTCTATGGGAGGGGGAACATGCGGTCAGGAAGGGAGTGCAGGCGTTGGGCTCTCGCTGGGCACCCTCCTTCCCCTCCACTGTGTATGTGTGTGGGGGGGGGGGTCTGTAAACTTCAATTAAATGGAGAGCCAAGCTGTAAGACCAAGACACCTACATTTCCCATCAAAACTTGAGGGAAGCTGACAAATGTCCAACCTGTGTCAGGCATCACTTGTAGCTTGGCTGTTAGAGCTCCCGCTAGGTAAAAGAAGGACATAGGGAGGAAGTTGACTAAGGCTCATTCCATCATGCACTGAGATGAATCTACGTTTCTAATTTTAATGCTGCAACTAAAGCCACAAGGCCTAAAATCCCTTAACACTTCCCTCAGATATCTAGAGTTCCAAATATTGAAAGCTTATACCCTGAAAATCTCACTATCCCTAAAGTAAAGATATGTCTCTCTGGGAACCAAAATCAAGATAATCCAAACTGTGGTATTCCCCGTTACTATGTATGGAAGTGAAAGTTGAACAGTGAAGAAAGCTGACAGGAAGAAAATTGATTCATTTGAAACTAGCAACAAAGCCCGTTCTGGGAAAAAATACAATGGGCTCTAGAAAGGGGAAGTTGGGCGGGCAGGCATTTGCTCCTCCTCCATCACTGATTCCAGCTGGTGAAGGAGGGGTGGGTGAGCATTGTCATCTGCTCCATGCCTGATCTGCCTGATCTCGGCCATGTGAAGGGGTCAACTGCTCCATGCCTGATACATGCCAGGTAAAAGAGGGGAAATGCCTTCTGTTTGGCACTTGACTATGGCTGGGTGAAGGGGGCACGCATTGCCACCTGCTCCGAGCCTGATCCCATCTGGGTTAAGGTTGGGGGTGGCATTGCTGCTTGCTCTGTTCCTAATAATAGCTGTGTTAAGGTGGGAGGGGAAATTCCACCTGCTCTGCTTCTAATACCAGCTGGGTTAACGTGCGTGGTGGGCATTGCCACCTGCTCTGTTCCTAATACCAGCTGAGTTAAGGCAGGGGGTGGGCATTGGCATCTGTTCTGCTCCTAATTCCAGCTGTATTAATGCAGGACGAGGGCATTACCATCTACTCCGCTCCTAATACCAGCTGAATTAAGGCAGAGAGTGGGTATTGCCACCAGCTTTCCTCCTTATACCAGCTGGGTTAAGGTGGGGGGTGGGCATTACCACCTGCTCCACCACTAATACCATCTGGGTTAAGGCAGGGAGTAGGCATTGCCACCTGCTCCACTCCTGATCCCAGCTGGCTTAAGAGGGGCAGGCATTGCCACCTGCTGTGCTCCTAATACCAGCTGGGTTAAGACAGGGAGTGGTCATTGCCACTTGCTCCACTCCTAATACATGCTGGGTTAAGGCAGGGGCTGGGCATTGCCACCTGCTCTGCTCCTAATACCAGCTGGGTTAAGACAGGGAGTTGGCATTGCCACCTGTTCTGCTCCTATTACCAGCTGGGTTAAGGCAGGGGCTGGGCATTGCTACCTGCTTCGCTCCTAATACCAGCTGGGTAAAGGCAAGAGGTGGGCATTGCCAACTGCTCCACCCGATTGCAACTGATACAAAGGTGGGTGCACATTGCCACCTGCTCTGCTCCACCAGCTGGGTTAAGGAAGAGGGGGTGGGCATTGCCAACTGCTCCACTCCTAATAGCAGCTGTGTTAAGGTGGGGTGGGCATTGCCACCTGCTCCGCTCCTGATACCAGCTGGGTGAAGACAGGGGGTGGGCATTTCCTCCTGCTCCACTCCAGATATGAGCTGTGTTAAGTTGGGTGGTGAGCATTGCCACCTGCCTCATTCTTAATACCAGCTGGGTGAAGGCAGGAGATGGGCATTGCCACCTGCTCCCATCCTGCTCCTGGCCTGGGCTTCCCACCATGACATGTTTTCTGGAGGGACATGGTGCCTTGCCTAGGCTTTCCTCCTTGGCAGTGCCCTCTGGTGGTGCATCAGGGTATAAAGTGAGTTGTCTGAAATACGCTTACTCAATTATATCATAGGATGTGGTGCTGGAGGAGAGATTTGCAAATGCCATGGACAGCCAACAAGACAAATAGTAGATACTAGATCAAATCAAGCCCGAATCCTCCCTAGAAGCTAAAATGACAAAACTGAGGCTTTCGTACTTGGGTCACATTAAGAGAAGCCAAGGTTCTCTGGAAAAGTCAATAATGCTAGGAAAAGTAGAAGGCAGTAGGAAAAGAGGTAGACCCAAAACGAGTTGGCTGGATTCAATAAAAGAAGCCATGTCCTCCTGTTTGCAGGATCTGAGCAAGTCTGTTAATGATAGGACATTTTGGAGGTCTTTCCTTCATAGAAAAGAGTCCAGTAGACTCTTTTAAGACTAACCAACTTTACTGTAGCATAAGCTTTCAAGAACCACAGTTCTCTTTGTCAGATGCTTCATGCATCTAATGAATGCATCATGCATCTGAAGAAGAGAACTGTGGTTCTCGAAAGCTTATGCTACAGTAAAGTTGGTTAATCTTAAAGGTGCTACTGAACTGTTTTCTATTTTGCTACTACAGACTAACATGGCTAACTCTTCTGGATCTATTTCCTCCATACGGTTGCCATAGGTCAGAGGTGCCATAGGTCAGAGGCACATATCACACAAACACCTTAAAGTGCTATGGGACTCAAATCCTGCTGTTCTACTGCAGGCCAACACAACTTCCCACCTAAAACTGTTCTTGATTTCTGTGTGTAGTTTTCTGTGACATCTCTATGCACCCATGACATTTTTTAAAATGTTACATAGCACAGGATGGTACTCTAGCAGAAAAAGAGGAAGGTTAGGAAGACATTGCCTGCCTTTGAACATCTACTGAGTGAAGTTCTGAAATTCTGTAGAATCTCCCTTGCTGCCTCTCCTCTCTTCAAATTTCTGTTTTGATCAAAATGAAATTGATTTGACACTGACTACAAATTCCTGCAAAAAGAGGAAACGAAACAGATGGTTGGATTTCTGGGAGAAAACATTTTGAAAAATAAACGAAGATAAAAATGGATTTGGCCCCACATCCCAAAAGAAAGGCACCAGGCCACAAGTGCGGGTTAAACGAGGCTTTGTTAAAATGTTAACAGCTCAATAAAGCAAGAATGAACTCCTTTAACTCCCTTTAATGTGGGTTCCTTAATAGGCAACACAATGGGTTTGCCAGCATTTTGATAGCCCCACCCTGCCTCAAAGCTCAAGGTGATAAGGCGCTTGTTCCTCCCTTCTCTTTCTATGCACACCAAATTGTGCTGAGTGATGCTAGTTGCCAAAAGCATCCCCCCACGCAGGTCAATCAAGCAGTGTTCATTACCATCATTTATCAGCATAACTTAGAATCAAATAATTCAGTTACCATAAATTGTTAAAAACAACCACCAACAGGTTGGGCTAGAGAAAATCAATTACCTACAAATGAATTAATACAGATAGGTATATCAGCATATTCAATAAAAAAAAATTGTATCCCCCCTCAATGGTGGCTTGAAGTAAGTTAGCCGCTAGTCCCTTTTATATCTTGGGTGTTCTGTTGGGCTTTGCAAATAACTGCACAAAATTTTGCAGTTGCTGTTGTTCTTTCTCACCCATAAGCAACATTTCTGCCTGAGCTCTGCTTGAGCAGCCTGTCAAGCTTTCCATTAAGGGGGCTATATATTTTAGGTGGATTTTTTGATGGAGAGGGCAGTGGAGTAAAATGTGCTCTGTCATTTCCGCTGTCCTTCTTCCACAAGGGCATAGTCCCTCTTCCCACGGAATCTTCTTGGGACACCCCGCTCCTTCCACTGAGGGAAGAGCTTGCCGTCTGGTGAGAGCAAAAGCTCTCTGCTATTCGGGGATCTCCAGTTGCAACACATATTCAGCTGAGGCGACAGTATAGTTTGTATCGGAGCCTGAAAAGTTGGTGAATGCATCCCTACATCTCCCTGTTGCTCCCTGTCGAGTATCTTTTGTTTCACCTGCATCTTTGCTTCGTCAAATGTTAAAAAAAACATTTGTGGAGATAAGCCCAGGATGGCCAATTGTCATAGATGAGGATTTGAAACTATCCTTGACTATCAAAGGCGTTAATCTTTTGGGGTCATAGCTCAGTTTTAACCAAGTAAGAAGCAGTAATGATAGAAGCAAGGGCCACCGTAGAAAACTTTTATCAAACAGGTCAGCATATAGGTTCTGGTGCCAATGACAATGAACAAGATATTCTCTAGCCCTAGACCTGTGGGAACACAGCCAGACCACAGTTTATGGTTTGGTTACCCCTTCTTGCAAATTTAACCCAACTTAAATTACGAAATCGGCACTAAATCTTGCAAAACTTTATGAAATTCATAAACATGAAGCTGCCTTATACTGGTTCAGACCATTGGTCTGTCAAGGCCAATATGGTCTGCTCTGACCAGCAGCAGACTATTGAGTCTATGAAGTGGCTTGCTGCTTCGGGATTTGGGTTATTCAGAATAGTTTTCCTGCTTCAGGTAAACCCGAAGCAGGAAGCTCGAATCTTTTTCAGGTGCACACCACTAGTATTGTCAGTCAGTCATTTATTATTACAGCAAAAGCCAGTAAAACAAAACAAATCTGCAATAAAAAATAAGTTATTACATCAGAGCATAACAATAAGATCAGAGCATTAGTGCCGGAAGAATAGGTGAAATAAAAACAATGAAGATAAAAGAGAGTTAAGAAAAAATGGTAAAAGCAATTATACCACATTTTCAGCTAAAAGGAGTCTGTGTTTCCTAATGGCTAAGGGACAGAATCTGGCCACAGCATAAGTCACTGAGCTCTGAGTGTCTTCTAAAAGGAAGTAGCTCAGGATTTCTGGTCTAAAGTCGAGATAGGACTGCAAGGGGTTAAATTTAGACAAGAGAGGCAGTATAAGACAAGCCCTTTCCTCTTGATATAGTTCACAGAATAAGAGAACACGAGTGACTGATTCCACCATGTTGGTCATGCATGGGCATAGGCGTTCATGCTTTGGCACACAAGCAAATTTACCCTGCAATACAGCAGAAGGAAGTGCCTCAAAAACTGGGGCTGGATTGTAGACATTTGACGTTCTTCGGCAGCAGAGCTTCCTCATTTTGTAATTCAATATCAAGAAGCCTCTGTGTGATGGAAGTTCTTGCCATTTGTAGGCTTCCATGAAAGAGATCTTCTGGGACCAAACCCAGTGGTACTAATACCACTAGTATTAACTTCTTCATGGCAGCTCCTTACTTGGCTTCAGTTTAAAACATCTTGAGATCTTCTACAAAAATGTAGGCTGTGACATCACAGTATCTGCTGTTGATGCATGCTCACAAACACAATGCAAGCTCACAAACTCCTAATAGCATAATTAACTAAGGGGTTCCATCTCTTTTTAGCTAGTTGATGGTTGCCCGTTATCAATCACTGCTCCATTTTACATGACTTTATGCCCTGGCTTACCTTTATTGGCATTTTTATTAACTTGGTTTGATTGATTTATATCTTTGACTTGGCTTGTTTTATTGATATGCTTTATTGGGAGGATTTGATTTTATAGTTTTTATTGTTGCAAGCCACCCTGAGTAAGCATAGAGAGGTGGCAGACAATTTTTTTCAAATAAATAAATAACCCAATACACGAATGTTTCATCCAGGGATATAATGGATGATTTATCTATTTATTTACTATTTCTCACCTGTATTCTCAGTTTAAAAACCCCTTGAGGCAACTTACAACTATGAAAAGAATAAAAGCATTCTATTACAGTAGAGTGGCAACAGGAGTGAAAACAAGGAGAGAGATAGTATTGTGTAATGTGCTACCAGGTGAAGACCTGTAAGTGACATTACCACCGTGAGTGATGCTCTAGGAATTCCCCCAATCTCTATGGCATTTACCATAATGATTTAAGAAATTCATAGAACATTACTCCACATAGTTGTATCACTTCCGTGTTTTCACCTGGCAACCCTAACAAGTTAAAAGCACCTCTAGACAGCTGTTCTCCCAGCTGCTGCTCAGTGAAAAGGGCTCTTGCTCTCTCCCACTGTTCTTCTTCAGGATTAACAACCTAAATGTAGCTGGAGATGTAATAGGTCAGGTGACAATTGTCCAGGTAGGTCATCAGTACTGGGGTCTAGAAGTGATAGGAGAAATTGGGTCGAGAAAAGGACAGTTTGAGTCAACTTATCCAGACAGAGTTTTCTCCTGGGTAGTGAACTTGGAGTTTCCTTCTGGGCATTCTGATTTGTTCCAAACCTCAGGTGTGGCAGGAGAAGACGTTTTCTTTGAAGAATATTATTACATCACATTCTAAGTAAAAAAACAAAACACCAAAACCCTAAATGTTGACATAAGGTAAATGTCTGTTGATAGACCTATCATCCAGGATACCTCATCCTTAGCTCCAAGAAATTGCACTCTAATAATGTCCAACCTTTCAATTATGATTTGAATATGATACTATAGCATCAGCTGTCAATGTTTTAGAGATGTCGTGAAACAGGAGAGGAGGAACCATCACATTCTTCATTCATTAGTGCATCATCTCTTTCTCTTATGTTTGTAACATTCCATTTAATAACATATTTGTTAAAGACTAATATACTATTCCTTTTTGTAATGATTTTGACTTGCCCATTTCCCTGCTTTCTCTGTCTGTCTGTCTGTCTATCATATTTCAGCCCACTTTTCTCCCAAGGTCCTAAGGGCAGTATATTTTTCCTTCTCTATTTCGCCCTACCAACAACTCTGATGTTAGTTAATCTGAGACAGAGTAATTGGACCATTGTCACCCAGTGAAATGGACCATCTTGATCTATGTCCTTCCTTGGTTTATCCTTTTGGCTTCTGAATTTGTCCTGTCAAATTTAGCTAGCATGGATTTCCAGCATTATCATCATTCAGGGCTCAGCCACTCCTTGGGATCTTTAGAAATGAAATGGCCAAGTGTCAGGAGAACAATGGAAGGACATGAAATCAAAGGCATCTTGTAGTGTATGACCTGCCATTTCCAGCACTGCAACCTGTGACAGCCATTTAGAGACACATTGATCATGTATTATTTTTCCATAGTATATCTTTAGTTGAAATAATCATCACTTTTTGCATCAGCAGATGGCAGGCAATAGAAGAGTCAATGAATAGCGCAGTGAACAGTGTTGCACAATGTGTAATGGCAGGACGGGAAGAAGCAGTGTGCAAAGTGACCTTTAGTATGAGAATGGAAGAATGGACCTCTTTTTATCTTGCATGAAATGTAGCACCCTGTTATTAAAGAAAATATTTAGCGGTGATGAAGAGGAGCTATTGTACTAAACACACAAAAAAATGTGCTCCAGTGGGATTATATTTCATATCCATCAAACTAGTATGATGTAGTTGTTTGAGTGTTACTGTACAGCCTAGGGTTGCCAGCCTCTAGGTGGTGACTGGTATGATCTCCTGGAATTACAACTGATCTCCAGGCCATAGAGATCAATTCCTTTGAAGAAAATAACTGCTTTGGAGGGTGGACTGTATGGAATTATATCCCACTGAGGTCTCTTCCCTCCCCAAATCCCAACCTGTCCAGGCTCCACTCCCCCCAGATCTCTAGAAATTTCCCAACTCAGAGCTGGCAACCCCAAATTATGGCCAGGAGAAGCCAGTTTCAATGAGCGCAAGCCCATGTGAATTGTGGAGTTGCATCAGATAATAGCTTCTTAGTGATTTCCGAATCTGAGCAGATGAGAAACATCATAAACGAGGGATGTAAAATTTTCTTGCTTGTTTCTTGGTAGAAACTGAAGTGAAGCAGTGTGTGTTCTATAGACTCAACCAAGCCTGCTCTGCAAGGACAGACTCTCTCTGCCATTGCGATCTTTTTGTAACATCCCTTGACAACTGCAGAGGGGAAAAATACATCTGGCCATGAAGAAGGCCCTGTGGTAGGACGGAATCTCCCATGAGGACAAGTAGGCTGCTGGAGTGACAACATGAAGCCAAAAAGTGTGGGACTTTATTGATATCTCCCTGCCGTTCGGTGTCATAGACCCTTTGCTTGATTATTGCCCTGGCTTGCTCCAGGGGCATTCTTTGGAGGGACTCGGTGGAAAAACCAAACAGGTTCAACTTCTGATGGAGTGCCGTGAGCCAGGAAGAGCAAAAGCCATCCCTAAGCATTAACGATGTGATATCAGAAGGAAAGTGACTTAGCCTAAGCCATAAACTTAGGGAGGCCACATTAAACTTGGCTGCAACTCTTATAAGGCGAGGTTCCAAATATAATCTAATATAGGAAACAGAGCTGGGGAATCAAAATAAAGCTCTAAGAAATGTTGATTGTGTTGTCTCTAAGGAAGCAAAACACAAAGAAAATGAATCAACCATGGTACCATACAAAAGTAGGGGGACCGTTTTGGATTGGTATAATTTGAGGGCCGCTGTTATGTATTGGGCCACTGCTCTCTCTCTCTCTCTCTCTCTCTCTCTCTCTCTCTCTCTCTCTCTCTCTCTAGGTATAATTTGAGGGCTGCTGCTATGTATTAGAAAAGAAGAATCTTAAAATATGCGGAACAGATTTTTGGCTAGTACAGGCAACATATTCGTGATGAGCTTTCTTCGCCCCTGATGACTGGATCATCACCCCCAGGTATTTATAGCTCTTTACCTGCTCTAGACTATGACCATTAATACTCCATGATCTAACTCTGGGGCTCTCACCAAAAGCTATAACTTTGGTCTTCTGGTCATTTATTGATAGCTGGTTAGTGTTGCAGTAGCAGTCAAACTCTGTGTCGTATGATGTGGCCAGTGGATTGTGTGAGATTTTGCTTTTGGTTTCAGTTTTAATTGTATACATTGTTGCTTTTCTTTCTTTTCAACTCCCTGTTCTTAGACCAAAGTCTTGAACAATGAAACTGAAAAAATAAATAAATAAAGCCCATATCCAAGAAGACCTCCTTTCGACACTTCTCTGCTGCCTCTAGAAATCGAGCAACAAAATAGGTATGTTTAGGATCAGAATCCTCTAAGAAGAATTGAAAGGAAGCATAGTCCATTTATCAAGGAATGGCATAATCCATTTTAGCTTAGATTGAGACACATAAGGACATTGCAAGAGAATATGTACAAGAAAGTCAACTGACTGTAGGGGGCATAACTGATCTGAAAAAGGGATCCTTAATAGGCGACCCAGCAACACCATTGAAAAGGAGCTTTACATGTCCCCGCCTCCACTTGGTCTGTACTGTGAACTGCTTTGGTGCTCTGTTTTTTCTCACGGAAAGGACTATTTCAAATAAATGCTTATGGAATTATGGAATTATGGAATTATGGAATTACGGAATTATGGAATTATGGAATTATGGAATTATGGAAGGAGGATGGAACCTGAGCAAAGACAATGCTAGCAACTCACACTAGCAAAATGCTAGCAAAAGAATCTCATCTGGCACAAAAGGGACGATGGGACTCTTTTGGCCACTGAAACCATTTTCCTGACAATTGTTGGGCCCATGTTGGATGGGGGCTATAGTGGGAGGGATTAGGCAAGATAGAGTGGAAAGGTTGGTAGGATCCAACCTATTATATTGAAGCCTGGGGTTCATAAATCCTCTTTGGCAATTTTGTTAGGTGGAACCCTTTATTGTAATGAGACCGTAGGGGGGAAAATCACACAATTAAGAAGGTAAGTACTTATGGTTTTTAGTTTTACAATGTTTACAGGAGGGAGTGGGAGAGTTGATTTCTTAATTGTCCTTTCCTTACAGGTGTCAACAGATTCCATCACACCCACCTGTCTGTGGCCAGAAGGATATAAAAGCCAGGAGCTCAAACTCATGTCTCACCACTTGACTTGACTCTTAGGCTCATCAACGAACTAGGTAAGTCAGCACAGAAACATTTGAGAGCTGAACTTATAGGTAAAATTGATATTCCTGTGGAGGGATTCTTCCAGTAGATGATGCGGGAGCATGTGTGTTTGAAGACTACAATTCATCATCTAAAATTTAATCTAAGAGAGGAAAATAGAGAGAGGAAGGACTTAATACGTTCAAGAGCTGCTGCCTTGAAACTATTTTTCTTGGCAAGTGAGTTCACGTAACTTTGGAGTAACTCATTCTAATGATATATGAGGGACTTTAATATTGCCAGAGTTTGGTTCAGATTGGGTCACCTGCCTCTCCAAAGACAGGTGACCCAATTGCTCTTTGCTATTCATTTCCCTCTCCTGAAGATTGACAAATAATTCAATGGGAATGATGGTTGATGTGGAAAGCCTTCGACAATATAATTCAATGGGAAAACTTGCTTGATTTCAGTGAGACTTGGGTTTCCCCCCCCCCGATTCAGCTGAAAGGCAGACATTCTCTTGGATCAGCTGAAAGACAGATACTCTCTTGGATCTACCCAGCCCCTTAAATTCTTCATCTAAAAGCATGATGGTGGAGAGTGCCCACAAGTCATAGCTGACTTGATGTGGGTTTTCATGGCAAGAGACGAAGAGAGGTAACTTGCCATTGCCTGCCTCTGAAACCCTGGTCTTCGTTGGGGGTCTCCCATCCAATTACTAACCAAGGTTGACCCTGCTTAGCTTCTGAGATCATATAGGATACTTTTATGGGTAGATAATTCTATCATCTTGGGGGGAGAGGTTCGGTCCCACAGGATTGAGAATGGACAGAGTAAAATTATAATTCTACTGTACAGTTGAAAATTAATGCTGTCAAATCCAGGCAGGACAACTTGAAGAATCTTACCAGAAGCTAGGTGGTCTTATTTATTCAGAAGAGGTTTTACATGTTAAGTTTGCGGGACAAAAGAACAGGTGGGATTGATGACGCAGTCTGAGACATCTCCTGGATTCTAAATGGAGGTGTGGCTGATGAGATTGCCTGAGTGCATCTTTTCCACGGGAGGAATTGCTTCCCTACTCAGATGTAGGAGTGCCCATTAGCTGTTGAAATTTTCAAGAGACCCAGCAGGCACACTTGTTCTTTACTTTGTGTGTGCTTCTGGCCTCAGGAGTCCCCAATGTCAGGAGGCATGTGATCAGCTGAGGGTGGGTGTCCCTGTGACAGGCTGACTCGGTGGGCTTCAGTGCTGGGAGGCAATATCAGAGGGAAGGCCTCTGCCTCCATGACCTTCTTGTTTGGCTCTCTGGGACAACTGGTTGGCTGCTGAGTGAAAGAGGATGCCGGACAACCAATCTGATCCAGCAAGGCTTTACTTATGTCCTTATGTGACGTTGACACCTGCCATTTTGTCAGGTTTGAATTATGCTCTTTTTTAAAGGACAGGAGCCTCTAAATGATGCTTCAGGTGGTATATTTATTAACTATAGAATTCCAAAAGGTGCTACCATCACCCCATAACCTCTCATTACATGGAAAATCTCATGCATGAATCTGGACAAAGAGTAGAACCAGAACTGATTCCCATACTGGTATATTTAGTAGTTGGGTATATCTGTAGTGACAGATTTTAACCTGAAAACAGTGATTTTAAGAACAGGAGCAAACTCAGAATAATCAAAAATTTACAAAGAGACAGTGCTACAGGAAGATACACCGAGACACACACATACTCAAAGTTTCACAGTTGTGGACTCACAGCTAGAGATGGGCACAGACAGAAAAAAAATGAACATGATGTTCGTCGTTCGTTGCCATCCACAAACAGGGACTCATGAACATTTACGAACATGACTTGTTCACGAACATGTCTGTGGTTGGATGTTTGTGGGGGTCAGCAGGCTCTCCTCCAACCATCATCCAAGTTTGGTCAAGATCCCTACCGCACCACTCCCAGAAACCCTACCTGAGCAGGCAGCAGGAAAGGTACCAATAATAAATAATATCTTGGCCCCAGAGCCTGGCAGCAGCCCTGGAACCTGAAGGGGTAGATCCCTATCCCACCACACACAAAGAAAATTCAAGCTCCAATGCACTCTCCCTGTCTATCAAAATGCCAACAGCAGCTGTCTCTCCCTCTCCAAAGCCAGAGCTGCGAGCCCCCCTCCCCCCTGATCTTTGCTCCCTTGTAACAAATTTGGAGCTCCACACTTGAAAGGAAGACCTGCTTATCAAGCTAAATTGGGTTTAGATTGGGGTTTCCAGGGCAACAACAGGAGTTCAGACAGAATTCAGACAATCCCTGCCTATGTTGCCAAGGGAATTGATTGCAGGTGCCAGACTGTCTGACTTGACCAACAGCTGACAAACGGAGGCTTGCAACAACCACTTGTTCATTTAGAATGGGGCCTCACAAACAGCTTGTTTGCAAACAGCAGATTGAGCTGTTTGTGGGTTTTTTTTGTCCGTATTGCTGTTTGTGCCCATCTCTACTCACAACTCTATCAGCCTAGGAAGCTGATGAGTTGTAAGTGCCATACACATTTCCCGTATTCCTTAATTACCTTCACAGGCAAAAGAACTCTGATGTAAGGGTGCTGAAAAATCCCATGGTTTTTCTTTATCTCTTAAGCTTGGACCAGAACTGCAATTTCACTTGTTTATCTAACCACAGTGTCCATTTGATTAGAAACTCTGCATCTCTGGTTTAAGACAGAGCATGAGATAATGGTAAAGGGTACGTGCAAGGGGTAAGGGTAAGGGGTAAGGGTATGTAACAAGCATGTTACAGGACAAAGAACATGCTTTAAAGGAAGAAATGAACTATAATAAACTGGCCACTTCAGTCTGTTGAACAAAATGTTGCACACTGTATTCACTCATAACTGTATTCTTTCAGAATTGCCACCATCCTGGAAAGATGTCTTCCAGCGGTATGGGAGTCCAGTGCTATGCCAGCTGTCCTCCATCCACCGTGTGCATACAGCCCCCATCCTTTGTCTTGAACATCCCAGGACCGGCACTTTATTGTCCAGACCAACCACTTAAAATTGAACAGAACAACCCATGTGCGGGTATGGGCGGTGGCCGTGCTCTGGGTGGAAGTGGTGGTGCAGCTGAAAGTTTTATAAGTTTGGATGCTGGTAACATCAGTGGAGAGGAAGCTGGGGATAATTTAGGCAGTGAGGATAGCATGGAATTGTTTCTCAGACGTCCATGGGGTCGCCCGGGTTGGGGTCGCCCGGGATGGGGTCGCCCGGGATGGGGTCGCCCAGGATGGGGCGGTCGCCCAGGATGGGGTCGCCCAGGATGGGGTCGCCCAGGATGGGGTCGCCCGGGATGGGGTCGCCCGGGATGGGGTCGTCCAGGATGGAATCGCCCAGGTGACAGATGGGGCATTAACACTGAGCTGGATTATGAAGATACCAACAACTAAAGCAATTCAACCTGGAGAAAATAATCCAAGAGGCTATTGCAAAACTGGAGAAAACTGAAGATGAATTGAAAACATGAGCTTATGGTGATGGGTTGCAAAGATATCTGTCATCTCACCGTGACCTGGATTCTCAATACTCATTATTCCACCCTTTAACTATGTGCTTGTGTATTTTTTCTCTTCTGTATCAGCACACAAGAAGAAATAATTTCATTGCCTCCCTGCAATTTCGTTTTGAAATCTATACAGTTAAAACTTTACAAACTTGACTTTTAGGAAGGGAATACTTGGTCCTTTTCACTTATCAGTGGAGAGAAGAAAAGAGTGCTAACTGTCTAGCCAAATTCAGGCTGTCGTGTTGGAAGGAACGCCTGGAAGAATCATTCAAAAAAGTGCACCTGTTGAAATTCTTGTACCAATTTCAGCTGCTTTGTATTCAGTTTTTCAGTGCCTGTCCTGCTGTTCTTCTCATTAAATTTTCGGTTGCAAAACTAAATTATTTTTTCTGGTTCTTACGACATTTTCATACATATGATTGTCCTATTTGGTGCTTAACATTAATAGTCCATGTTTAGTTTTCAAGGTTTATACTCTCTCACCATCACATCAAATTTCAAAGAACACCACATTGTGAAATAGTCAGATATGGACTATCAATTAGTAAAGTGGTTGTCTGAAAGCAGCAAAATTAGACCACCTATAGACAAGGTAAGGGTTTCTATAGATGCTGGGAGATCCCCAGGAATATAGAAAAATGAGGATTTTATTATAAATTAGTGTTGAAA
The DNA here is from genome assembly GCF_028583425.1 of Eublepharis macularius. Classification (NCBI taxonomy): domain Eukaryota; kingdom Metazoa; phylum Chordata; class Lepidosauria; order Squamata; family Eublepharidae; genus Eublepharis; species Eublepharis macularius. The sequence continues at coordinate 246,017,338 of NC_072790.1, forward strand.
AATGAGAGGATTGAAAAGAATGCTCCAAGAGGTGCAGAACGTTGAGAGTAGCTGAAAGCTGCTTAAAATAATACAATCAGAGACTCAGAGGAGTTAGCCGTGTTAGTCTGTAGTAGCAAAATCAAAAAGAGTCCAGTAGCACCTTTAAGACTAACCAATTTTATTTTATTGTAGCATAAGCTTTCGAGAATCAAGTTCTCTTCATCAGATGCCTGATCCGAACTGGTCAAATACAGAAGAGGAGGGGAGGGGAAAGAACAGGACATATATCACAAGAAGACAGAATGCAATTAGTGTGAAGGCAATCAAAACATTCCTTTGCTTGTAAATGTAAACATCTCCTTTTGGTGTGGAGTCAGTTTGCCGCAGTGAAGGTATACAATTCCTATGTAGTATAAGCCCTCGATAACCACAGCTCAGAGACTGCAATGGAAGTTCATCTATTCAAACCTCTTTGAGTTTAAAGAATGGGGACATTTGATATATGCAAGGGATACTCGACTTGCTTAAGTTGTCCCCTTTAATAGCAAAGTCAGTGGTTGAGTGCTAGTTATCAGGGTACTGAAACATGGTCATCCATAAATAGGACAGGGTTTGCTTACTGAGAAGACCCTTTTGAGGAAGGGTGCAAAACCGCCCAACAAGATATCAATTATTATTTTTATATTGTTGAAGGCTTTCACGGCCAGAGAACGATGGTTGTTGTGGATTTTCCGGGCTGTAGAGCCGTGGTCTTGGCATTGTCTTGGCATTGTCTTGGCAAAAACATTATTTTTATGTTTTATTTATTTATTTTATCGTATTTGTATTCCACCCTCCCTGCAAGCAGGCTCAGGGCAGATAACAGCATTAAGAGCATTTAAAACATTCCATATAAAACATTTAAAAAACATCATACAAAAATCTACAAAAATAGCAGCACTCTTTTTTTCCTGATGGTGGCAATACAGTTAATAACAAATAATGCAACAGTACAATTGAACATAGCAGCAGCTTGAGAACAGTGGTGGGCAGCTTTCACAGGGAGGGGGGTAGATGTTGTATCCTCCAGCCAGCAAAGGCCCAGAGGCTCAGCCATAAGCCTGGCGGAACAACTCTGACTTACAGGCCTGGCAGAAAGATAGTAGATCCTGCCGGGCCCTGATCTTGGTAGACAGAGCGTTCCACCAGGTAGGAACCAGGACTGAGAAAGCTCTGGCTCTAGTCGAGGCCAGGCAGGCCTCCTTGGAGCCAGGGACTCATAACAGTATACTCCTTCTATCTGGGATGGTCGTCCTCTTCCACCAAGCATGCAGCTTTGGGAGGGACACACATGGAGCGGTGAGGGAGGGAGGGGACACTTTGGCGATCAATGGGGTGACAGATGTCGCAGTCAGATCACCCTCACATTTAACTGATAACAATTTCTTGTTATCATGATCAAATGTCAAATTAAGACAATTGAGTCTTATTACTTAGTCACATAACCGTCTAAAATCTGTTGCCGCTCTTTAATTAGAAACAAACATATGTTCATTATTCATTATATTTAAAAACAAGTATCCCAGGAAAATACAATTTTGCAGTTTTCTCCTATGCATTTATACTCTGAAGTTCCAGCATGTTCAATAGGCGTTGTTCTCTACAAAGTGCACATCAAATGGCAGCCTAAAAGCTGAATTGTAGCAAATCAACTTCATGCCCCCTAACAATTTCTTTCCTCCCAATTGGAGGGTCCTCTGGGGAATATATGGGGAGAGACGGTCCCTCACTACTTAGTGATGTACCGAAAGAAAGACAGACAGACAGACACATCCTGCTGCTGAGGCCCAAGCATTGGAAACAGAACATCAGTTAAAATAGCATAAAATATTTCTGTGAATAAATAAGGAAGCAGAGAAAATGAATGGCTGCTGCATCTATTATGACCTGAATGCAAAGATCTGGATTGGAAGGGATTTCTATATAGAGCACAGTTTCTCGAGGGACCACGGCTTGTTCCTTGTACTAGCAAAGCTGATGTTCAAGTGACTGTCAGTCAGACAAGTTGAGCACCCAGTGGTTCATTGGTTCATTCATTGTCTGCCTTCTCACTGGGATCCAATAAAATCTACAGCTAGAACGTTAAGTGAGCAAGTACGATAATAAACATCAGTTAGGATATTCATTGAAACAAATACAATAGGGAAAGGTAGTGCGACCTATTTAATTGAAGGAGCAGTATCATTTTTTTTTCTTTTTATTAAAGAACTGGAAAAGTTCACGTCTATGTCAGTGTGATTCCGCCTTGCGACACTTGCATTTATGAATATAGCAATGAACCAACTAGAAAAAAACATCTTATCTGGAACAGCAATTATGCATATACAACAACCAACATGTAACAATAAAGGTCTGTTGCATTTGGGTCTCAGTATTTCTGACTTCTTGCACCAACATCACAGCTGTGTTCTGTGTTGGCATGTTTTTTGTTCTTTACAGGAGTTTCTGGTATCCCTAAAATATCAATATAGAATATTCATAGAAAGGAGTGCTTCTCAGGAAAGAATGCTTCTCCCTGCAGCTTCAGGCCTTCCAATCCCTAAAGGGAAAATGCGCCTTTATTCTTTATAAGGAATGCCCAACTGTCTAACTCCCTCTTGTGGACTAAGGGTTACAAATAGCAGGAAATTTGAAAACAAAAACAAGCATAACGTCTAGCACAGGGATGCAAATAGCTTAAAAATATCCAGACTCAACAAACTACATCTCCCATGAGGCTGTGCAAGAATGCGCTGTTGTGATCTGCTCTGCATCAGGACAGTTCAGTAGCTCTTAATGTACAAATTTTGGGGGCTTAAGGGGTCACACAGAGAAAGACATCCAACCATTGAGTGCGAAATATGAGAGGTTTTAATATGATACTTCCACAAAAATACTCTGCTTACATTGGCAGTGATTATGGCAAATTAAATGTTTATCTGGGCATGGGCAGAGGTAGCAGTTCTACACTGGATATTTTTGAGAGAGCCAGTTTGGTAGAGTGGTTAAGAAAGCCGAAATCTAATCTGGAGAACTGGGTTTGATTCCTCACTCCTCCACTTGAAACCAGCTGGGTGAGCTTGGGTCAGTCACAGTGACAGTGTCTAGCTCTCTCATCCCCACCCACCTCACAGGGTGTTTTGTTGTGAAGATAATAATAACATACTTTGTGAACTGCTCTGAATGGGTGTTAAGTCACCCTGAAGGGCGGTATAAGTTGTTGTTGTTGTTATTCGAATTATCCGAAACACAATCAACAATAAGCAGAGGTCACATGTTATTATTGATTGGCCTTGCTAAGCTGATACAGGTTTCCACCAGAGACCTAAGTATCAATCAGATATCGGTGTAATATGTACGCTGTTCCAATTAGTGCCATCTTTCGCAGTTCTGTAGGTTTTATGTCAGAAAGCTGCAGTTTTTCCATATGAATTACACAGTTTTTCGAGATGGTTCCCAGTGCCCCGATGACAATGCAGACTACTTTTGTTGTTGTTGTTGTTGTTGTTGTTGTTGATATTTGAATTATCTCCCTTTTTACTACTCCACATGTGAGTGATATGTCTAGACAGTTTGGTGTAGTGGTTAAGAGTGGGGGGATTCTAATCTGGAGAGCCAGGTTTGATTCCCCACTCCTCCACTTGAAGTCAGCTGGGTGACCTTGGGCTAATCACAGCTCTCTGGAGATCTCTTAGCCCCTCCCACCTAACAGGGTGTTGTGGGGATAATAATAACATACTTTGTAAACCACTCTGAGTGGGCATTAAGTTGTCCTGAAGGGTAGTATATAAATTGAATGTTGTTGTTGTTGTTGTTCGAATTATCCAAAACACAATCAACAATAAGCAGAGGTCACATGTTATTATTGATTGGCCTTGCTAAGCTGATACAAGTTTCCACCAGAGCCCTAAGTATCAACCAAATATCAGCGTAATATGTACGCTGTTCCAAGTAGTGCCGTCTTTTGCAGTTCTGTAAGTGTTATGTCAGAAAGCTACAGTTCTTCCATACGAATTGCAAAGTTTTTCGAGATGGCTCCAAGTGCCCCGATGACAATGGGGACTACTGTTGCATTCTCCTTCCATAGTCGGGTGGTTTCTATTGCCAGATCTCTATATTTAATCATTTTTCTTGGTCTTTTTCTTCAACTTTGACATCTCCAGGAATTGCAATGCCAATCCAGTCTTTTTGATTTTCAATAACTGTTATGTCTGGTGTATTATGTTCAAGGTTCTAATCAGTTTGAATTCTGAAATCCCACAAGATATTGACTTGTTCATTTTCTAGCACCTTTTCCACCTGATAGTCCCATGAATTCTTTGATACTGGCAAGTTATACTTTTTACAAAATGACCAATGAGTCGTCGTCGTCGTCATCGTCATCATCATTTCCCACCCTCCCTGACATTAAAATAATAACTCTGGGGAGAGAATGATTTCCCAGACTGTGCATGCACAAAAGTGGCTGCAGGACATAAGCAATGAAATCCTGAGCTGGTCTACTCAGAGTCTTACTCAGGTCTATTCAATAATTCCATGGAATTATTCCATGGAAGTGTTTTTAGGATAGCACTGAAAGAAACTGAACTTATGGCTCAATGGGATATCACAAAACTGCTTGTCTCCATTTCTGAGCCGACTGGCAAACTATAAAGACAACATTTGAAGGTCACCTCCTGTGCAGAGTGAGATTACAAGATATGTTCTCATCTGCCAAGAATGTTTACTATGACTCTCTTGGTTTGTGCACTGTTAGCAGGTCAGAGCAACTGGGCTACCCATGGAAAAGCTAGCAGGTTCTGTTATTGAAGGATTCATCAAGGATGAAGAAATGAGGAAATATGTTACTATTAATACTGAGGAAGAATGCAGAAAAATGGCTTGACATGAACTGAGTGTCCTTAGTGCTCAACAGTACCAGTGGAAGGGAACTGAGCATCAATTTAAGGCAGAGACAAAAAGCAGGAGGAGAAATTAGCCTTCTCTGACTCTTCATAAGTTGTAGTTTCCAGAAGAGTGAGATATGGGGTTGGGAAAAAATTACCCAAACTTTGTAACTGGGAAAGGATTTTGAATCCTGGCTCAAGCTGCTGTGTTGCAAATGCCAGTTGTAATTACGGGTGTGTGTCCTCAAAAAAATTGGGTTTGTAATAACTCAAAAGCCGAAGCAGCAAGCCACTCCGGATTTGGATATTTAAATCCCTTCAGTATGCTCCATAAAGATTCGGAGCATACTGAAGTGAGGGGGGAGCTGTCTCACAGTCCCCCCACCGCATCCACACCTCACTTAGCCCCCCACCCCAACCCCAACCCCACTTACCTGTCTGTGGAAGGCTGAAGCCGCCACCTCTGCTGCCCATGCTGCTACCTCCACTGCTGCAGCGGCCAGCTGGGCAACGGGGAAGGCTACAGCCAGCACCTCCATGACACACACCACCACCTCTGTCTCCACAGTGGCCAGCTGGGCAGTGGGAAAGGTTGCAGCAGCCACCTCTGCCACCTGCACCGCTGCCTCCGCCACTGCCCAGAATGCCCAGGTAAGTGGGGTGGTGGAAGGGAGCTCTTTAAAAAGGCCGCAAAGCTTCCCAAAGTGACCCGAATCATTTTGGGAAGCTATGATTCAGGGTTTATGAACTGGGGCCAGAATGCCAGTCAGGGCCAGTCCCTGTCAATGGCCATTATGCTACGTGAGTGTTCTTCACTTAACTGACTTTTAGGCAGCATTTTGAAAACTGTATTTTAGGTAGCCAAGGATGAAGGGGCTCACAATATCACAAACAAGGTTATCTCCAAAACCACCACCACCCCATGCTATGTGCATTGGAAGCAAAAGTTCTGTTTATGGCATTCATGACTCTTCTGGAAGTAGAGCTGGGCATTTGAAAATTGCCCACCCACTTCAGGATGATTGGGTGAACTGCCATACCAAAAACAAAGGAAATTGGAACATCTTGGGCCAGACGAGCTCCAGAACACCCCTATGCTGTGTAGAAAGGTTTACTCACAAGAAGTCAGAAACAACACAGACAGTGAATGAAGAGAATGTCACCTGCATTACAAAACAAAGGTGTTTAACAATTTCCCTCCCCTATCAGAGCTCATGTAGTGTAGAGGTTAGATTGTCCGGTTAGGATATTGCCGACCCATGTTCAAGTCCTACCCCTGCCACAGACGTGTGCAAGATGACCGTAGGCCACTCACACCCTCTCACTGTAACCTGCCTCACAGGATTTTTGTGATCTTAAAACGGAGGATAGGAGAATGATGGAAGCTGCTTTGGGTCCACATTCAGGATAAGGTGGCATGGACAGGGAGGGTGGAAAATATCCCCTCCTACACAGAACTAAGAGTCTCTCTGTATGAGATGCAGAGGCATGTTCTGTCAAGTGTCAGGAGACACAATGTTAGCCGGGAAGCATAGTTTTGAAAGACAGAGCCGGCGGAGATCACTCTGGAGGAGATGGATCCTCTCATAGCCCTCTGCCGCCTCTAGTGTCTCCCCTTCTGGTGCCTTTGCTCTGCCGACACTCGGTTAGTTCAAAGTTTTAAGTAGCAAGAGCAGCAGGGTAAGAGCTCCAGAACGGGAGACAGTCCAGCATGTCAGAGGCGGCGGAGGGCTGTGAGAGAACCTGTCCCCTCTGCAGTGATCTCCGCTGGCTCTGTCATTTAAAACTAGACTTCCCGGCTAACAGTGCGTTTCCCAACATGTGAAGAACATGTGTCAAAAATATTGTGCAGAGAGACTCAAAGTGTGTGGGAGGGAGTTAAGAACTTCTCTGAGCTATCAGAACCAGCGTGATGCGATAGTTAGAATGTCAGACTAGGCTCAGGTTTTTCTTACTCTGATTATTTTGTTGCTTTAAACAAATATATTGATATCTGTTTTTCCCCCGTTCTACAATCCCAGCCCAAGTACATTTTGTCTTGCTAGGAATCTTTGATGTTCGATCCAAATACCATTATCATGTTTGTAATCCACACATTGATTGACTGAACAGGTTTTAAAAAAAAAAAAAATCTTACTTACATCTTGAGCCCAGTGAGAAAAGTGGACTGTAAATGATGATGACAACTCTGAGGAGGAGGAGGAGGAGGAGGAGGAGGAGGAGGAGGAGGATGTTCCCAGCAAATTCTGGGAGATTTGGGGTACAGAGGCTGGGGAAGGATTTGAGAGGCACCCTGGGGTGGGAGTTTCACAGGGGGTATGATATCACTTCTGAGTGACTCTCTAGGAAATTCCTAGAGTGTCACAATCAATGCCATTTCCCCACCTTCTACCTGTACTCAAATTATTGAAGGGTGAGGAATTGAAGATGAGAATTTGCCCCCTGCTGGTAGGCAAATAAGAGGCCTATGTATCTCATATTTGGCGCATGTTGACTTGAAGAAGGTCTCCAATTCAGCTGTTTTTTCTATGTAAAATAAGATAGCAGCAGAACTGGAAAAGATCCCTGCCCGAATCCTTGGAGTCAGTCAGTCAAAAGGAAAAACAAATTAGGATGACATTTATTTATTTATTTATTTATTCAATTTATATACCGCCCATCCCAGGGGCTCTGGGCGGTGAACAGTTAAAATTGATAAAAACAAAAACTAAAATCAATATACAAATAATAAAACAAATTAACAAGGTGCAGTGGTGGGGAGAACCTTCCCCACCCCAAAGGTGGGAGGCCGACATGGCACCGCCCCCTTCAATCACCAAACGCCTGGCGGAACAGCTCTGTCTTACAGGCCCGGCAGAACGATAATATGTCCCGCTGGACCCGGGTTTCCATTGACAGAGCGTTCCACCAGGCTGGGGCCAGGACTGAAAAAGCCCTGGCCCTGGTTGAAGCGAGGCGGGCTTCCTTAGGGCCGGGGACCACAAGTAAATATTTATTCGCTGATCGGAGTGATCTCCGGGGAACGTACAGGGAGAGGCGGTCCCGAAGATATGCCGGTCCCAACCCACTCAGGGCTTTAAAGGTAAGAACCAACACTTTGAACCTGATTCGGAATTCAACTGGAAGCCAGTGCAGCTGGCGCAGGACAGGTGTGATGTGTGACTGGTAAGGTATACCAGTCAGGACCCGTGCCGCCGCATTCTGGACCAGTTGTAGTTTCCGGATCAGGCCCAGGGGTAGCCCAGCGTAGAGTGAGTTACAGTAATCTAGCCTGGAGGTGACCATTGCATGGATCACTGTAGCCAGGTCCTGGGGCGTCAGGTAGGGGGCAAGTTGCCTGATCTGACGAAGATGGAAAAATGCAGACTTGGCAACCGCCGTGACCTGGGCCTCCATCGATAGGGAGGCATCCAGGAACACACCCAGACTCTTTACCACTGGCAAAGTTGCCAGTGGTGTCCCATCCAGGGCAGGGAGCTGGATCCCAACATCTGGCAGCCCCCGTCCCAGCTGCAGGACCTCCGTCTTCACTGGGTTCAATTTCAGCCTGCTCTGTTTCAACCATGCCGTCACAGCCTCCAAAGCTCTGGCCAGATTGTCTGGGGCCGTGTCTGGCCGGCCGTCCATCAACAGAAAAAGTTGGGTGTCATCCGCGTATTGATGACAACCCAGCCCAAACCTCCGCACCAACTGGGCGAGGGGGCGCATATAGATGTTAAATAACATTGGGGAGAGTATCGCCCCTTGGGGAACCCCGCACACCAAAGGGTGACGGGCCGATAGATCTCCCCCGAGCGCCACCCTCTGTCCCCGACCCTGGAGAAAGGAGACCAGCCACTGTAAGACTGTCCCCCTAATCCCCACGTCGGCAAGGCGGCTGGCCAACAAATCATAGTCAACCGTGTCAAACGCTGCTGTGAGATCAAGTAACACAAGCAGCGCTGACCCGCCTCGATCCAGATGCCTGCGAAGGTCGTCTGTGAGGGCAACCAAGGCTGTCTCCGTCCCATGGCCAGGACGGAAGGCAGACTGGAATGGGTCCAGGACTAGAGCATCATTCAGGAATTCCTGCAGTTGTACCGCCACCGCCCGCTCAATCACCTTGCCCAGGAACGGGAGGTTCGACACTGGGCGGTAACTGGACGGGTCGGTGGGGTCCAAAGATGGTTTTTTCAGGAGGGGCCGCACTCCCGCCTCCTTTAACACTCCTGGAAAAACCCCAGAGCTCAGGGAGATGTTAACAATGGCCTCCAGATGGTCCCGTAGCCCCTCTGAGCTGGCCTTCACCAGCCAGGATGGGCAGGGGTCCAGAGGACAGGTGGTTGGCCTCATCCCCTGCAGGATCCTGTCAACATCGTCCTGAGAGAGCAGGCTGAAATGGTCTAATACGGACCCAGAAGACGGCCAAGGGGTCTCCAGTTCCCTTACTGTATCAACAGTGGGTGGCAGGCCACGGCGAAGGGACAAGATTTTACCCGCAAAATAGCTCGCAAAAGCCTCGCAGCCAATAGTTGAATTAAGAATTTGGTGGTCTCCCTGAGAGAGGGAGACCAAGGACCGAACTGTGACCGACAAGGACCGACATGGATCTGATCCAACAGAAGTGCAGCTTGGCATATTTTTTGGAAGTAACAGTGCCAGGCACTGGTAGGGTTTTCGACTCCAGATTGAGAACTTCCTTAATGTTTGGGGGTAAAGCCATTGGACAGTGAAGTTTGAGCAGAGGAGGGATCTTAGATTCCACCCCCCCAGGTAACTGATCTCTTCAGAAGATCTCCAGATCCCATCTGGGGGTTGGCAACCATAGGTGATAGATACTGTGAGATGATATGTATTAGCAAAATTGAAAAGAGTCCAGTAGCACCTTTAAGACTAACCAACTTTACTGTATCAAAAGCTTTCAAGAATCACTGGCTGCTTCCACACGCGTTGGCTAATCCACTTTCAATACTCTTTAGTGAACATTTGAAACTGATTTTCCATGTGTGGAACAAAAAATCCACTTCAAAAGGATCGCGAAAGTGCATTGAAAGTGCATTATTCAACGTGTGTGGAAATGGCCACAGTTCTCTTCAACAGATGTGTGGAGGGTAAGAAGAAACTGGTCAGATATATAGGTGGAGAGGGGAGGGGGGAGTAAATGTGTATTAGCTCTTTGCTATCTTATGTGGCCTCCTGGGACAGAACTCAGAATGGAATTATTCTTTCTCTAGCGGGGAAGCATGTCAACTGACCACAAAACTAGGGACCTATGGTTGTCATTCAGGTGATGGTAAGAGAGGAGAGGTAGGACCCAGAGGACCTTTTTGCGATAGGGAAGGAGAATACCAGCATCACTCATTATGGGCTGTTAGTGGAGAAGGCTAAAGAGGAGAGCCCTGCTAAAGGTCTTGAAAATGGATATTGCTGGCTTTGAAAAGGGGAATAGGGAAGGACTGGTCCCTTTCGCTGATAGTATTTTCTCTGCTTGCCTTTGAGGGTGACCTCTCAAGCTGGAAGGTGTTCAGAGATGGACAAAAACAAGCAGACATCAAATACTTTGCTGCTGCATAGGCTTTAATGTGCAAAAGTAGACAAGAGAGTACATCGTGAACATCTTTTTCACAAACACCATGCATAGATACAAGCCCCCTTCCTGCCTCTCATGGAATAACCTTCAGGAGCAAATGCATACCTTCTAGAATGCCTTTTCCCCTTTCCAAATAACCCCTGTCCATTCTGTTTTCTAGCAGAGTAAGGCTGAAAGGCAGAAAGGTGGACCAAGCCATACATTTTGACAGACAAAACAGAGGGTCTCTTAACCCCCAACATGTAGAATGTAACTTTAAAGATATGAAACATAACGCTGGTTTATATCACTTTAAGTTGCATTTCTGCTGCCGCAGAAGCAAAATGCCAGAGAGCCAAGCTACAAGTGATGCCTTACACAGGTTGGACACTTGTCAGCTTACCTCAAGTTTTGATGGGAAATCTAGGTGTCCTGGTTTTACAGCTTGGCTCTCCATTACAGCTGCAAGACCAGGATGCCTACATTTCCCATCAAAACTTGAGGGAAGCTGACAAGTGTCCAACTTGTGTCAGGCCTCACTTGTAGCATGGCTCAGAGACTGTTGGAAAATGCAGGCAAGAAAGGGCAGATATTTGGAAGAAGGGAGTTTTATTACTTCAAGCATGATGCACAGACAATTAAGGGCTTTTGTGTACTTGAGGGTCTTCCCATATATGAAGGTACACACCACATGGTCTTATTAGGACAGAGCATGCTCATGGCACTCTAGGAGCTATGTTGAGAGCAGTTGAGCATCAGTTTAAAGCATGGGGGAATGAAGACAGAAGAGTATGGAAAAACTTGCTTCTTTGATCTTAAGAACTTATAGTATCCAGGAAGGAAGAGATTGCCCTATCCTATATCCTCTTCCTCAGCTTGTTATATTTTGCTTAGAACTTTGTAAGCACATGGATGAAAGTCTTCAAGTGGTGTGCATTGTCACACATGCATCTAAACAGAGCTGCTTCCCACATGCACAGAATCAATTATCTCATCACTAGATTGTGAAACCTTGGCTGACTTTCAGTAGAATGGGTAAGTTGTCTCCCTTGAAAAGTGTAGAGTTTGAGTAGATATCATTAGATCCTTCTGAAGGTGGATTCAACCAGGCAGGTTATCTTTGATGCACATGTCACCCTGCTTCGTGAATGTGTATTGGATCCAGATTTTTTTCTGGATCCCATTTTTTTCTGGATAAATCCCTTTTTTAAAAAAATGAGTAAGATTACAGTTAAGCAAGAAAAGAAAGGTTCTAAAGAGAAGCCTGATTTACAGAGGTGCTGAGCTCTTGCAGCTCCCATTCATGAGCTGGGGCAACAAAGACTCAGGACTTCTGCAACTCAAGCCCAGGTGCAAGCTTAGTCAAGAGTTTGTTGAGAACTTCATGTTGCCTTCCTCCGGGTCGCTGGTGTTCCATCTGTGTTCATTAATAGGTGGTGTAGCTGTAGCGTCTTTCAAAGTTTGGTTTGGAATAAAGACTTGTCAGCTTTGAGGTATTGACAGGGCTCTCAGAAGGGAGTGCTGCATAACAGCCACTTTTAACTCCACAATAGCGGTCACATGGATTGTACTGTTGAATGCACAAGGGTTGGTCTGGGCAGTAGAGAGACGGTCCTGGGATGTACACAGTGAAAGGAGGTGGCTGTATAGTCACTGTTGAAGGTGGGCACACAGGGTAGCATGGGTCTCTGCGAAGCATCTTGCTATATCTGAAACAACAAGGATAGGAGAGATGGACACAAGATTCTTTATTTGAACACAATCCATAAAAATGAAGCCAAAAGGAACAGCATTTATAGTCCATGGTTTATTATAGCTCCAGGTTACCAGAATCTGGAGCAATTCCAGACTAGATTTTACAAAGAGCTTGGGGTGAGCTGGCTAGACAAGCTGCTGTGAAGGACTCGGAAGGTTTTGCATTCCTTTCTTTGTGCGTTGTGAATACAGTTGAACATATTGACTTAGGAAGAAAGTTGATTCATTTTAAATGTGGGTGCTGGTGGAGAGTTTTATGGATACCATGGACTGTTCCAACGTAGGTTCTAGATCAACTCAAGCTCAAATTTCCCCTAGAAGCTAAAAAGATAAAACTGAGGCTATCATACTCTGGTCACATTATGAGAAGACAAGACTCACTGGAAAAGTCAAGAACGCTAGGAAAAGATGAAGGCAGTAGGAAAAGTGGAAGACCTAAAATGGGATGGATTGATTCAATAAAGGAAGCCACAGCCTCCAGTTTGCAAGATCTGAGCAAGTCTGTTAATGATATGACATTTCAGAGGTCATTAATTCATAGGGTGACCACAAATTGGAAGTGAGCCGCTGTAGCATAGAGGTTAAGTGGTTGTGCCATGAATCAGCACTCTGTGGTTTGACTCCCACTACTTCCATGATCAAAAAGAGTCCAGTAGCACCTTTAAGACTAACCAATTTTATTGTAGCATAAGCTTTCGAGAATCAAGTTCTCTTCATCAGATGCATGGTACAGAGACTGGTCAAATATAGAAGAGGAGGGAGGAGAAGGGGAGGAGAGAGAAGAGGCAATTAGGGGGGGGAGGGGGAGGGTGCAACCAAAACATTCCTTTGCTAGTATATGTAAACATCTCCTTTTGGTGTGTGGATCAGTTGGCTTCAAAGGAGTTTGCCCTGTTAGTTTGTAGCAGCCAAACAGCTAGACCATCCAATTCCAATGCAGTATGAGCCTTCGATAACCACAGCTCTCCTTGCCAGATGCATCTGACCACAGATTTTGCTACCACAGACTAACACGGCTAACTCCTCTGCAACTACTTCCGTGAGTTCAGCAGGTGGTCTTGAATAAGCCACTCCTCTCAGCCCAGTCCCCACCTGTATTGCAGGGATAGTAATAACACTTTGTTCACTGCTCAGCATGGGCAAGATTGGGCTTGCCTGGGCTATCCAGGTCAGGGAATCTTATAAATAGATACATCTTTTTTTGATTTTCATCCAGTCCTCTTTCTTATGCTTCATTTCATTCTCACAAAACAAACAAAAAGCTATGAAATGGAATAAGTTGGGAAAGTGACTAGCCCAAGGTCTCTCCTTTGAGTTTCACAGCAACATGGGAATTTGAATGCCGGTCTCTAAAATCTACTCTGTACTTCTAACTATGTTTGCCATCTCTGGATTGGGAAATTCCTGGAGATTTTGGGGGTGGAGCCTGAGGAGGGTGACCATAACCGTTCCCTTCCTAGCATGTCCAAAGTAGCTTTCAAGTTCATAGAGGCTGCACATCGGTAAGTTTTCTTGATCTTAACGTTTTAACAAAGCAAATGGGCAAGCGCTACATTATTATCTTGGCTTGTTCTTTTGGCAAAATGCTGTTAAGCATGGCCTCTTCCTCCAATTTGCTGAACAACTATTGAGTTTAAGCCAAAATGTCAATCAGGATTGCAGGTCTATAACTGGAATGAAATCTTTTTTTAAAAAAACCTTTTTTTAAAAAAAAATAATTGGTAATATGATACTCAAGTTAACAGTCTATCAACAATTTGACAGAGTACATTTATAAAACCTCACAGGCAACATTGTTCTCCTCAGGCATTTTATTATTAGACAGTGTAGAATTAGGGATTAAAGAATGTTCTCTGTTTCATTTGTATTTTGCCAGTGGTTTTAGTTCTCTTCTTATTGCTAATTGTTTTACCACCTTTGTTTATATTGTGAGGACACATTGTATGTTTTTTACACACAAAGTATACAGTGCTTTTCAGCCTTGTTCACATTACAGCAAACACATGAGCAATTTGTGTCCACTTATTTTTTCGTTATGTGTGTATTGGAGAATTCCTTATAACATTCCTTAGATTGAACAGCAAAACAGAAGGAAAACCATAAATGTTTTTGATTGATAGGCTTTCTTCCCAGCCACCCCTTGCCTTGAAATCATAAGATTATGTTTTTTACTGACGATTCCCAATTTTTAACTGTTTTGCAGCCCTCCTGGACAGCAGGCCAGGCTGCTGGGACCGGGGGCCAAGTTTGCTGCCCCGGAAGGGGAAAAAGCAGCTTGCCTCTTCCCAGGCATCTGGGTATCGTCCGGGAGGCAGAGCCAAGGGCTTACAAGATGGCTCTGCTCCTCCAGCCTTCAGTCATTGCCTTGTGCTCAGCCCACTGACCTCTCCTTACGTGCAGTGCAGGACCAGTTGGTCGCTGTTTATCAGGGCCCGGTAGAAATTTTTTCTTCTCCAGTAATTGGCACAACAGGGGAGTTGTTTTTCACCTGCCTTGCACTGCAGGAGGTATTAATTAATAAGTCGTGGTGGTGATGTAAATAGTTTGGCCACTGACAGGATAGGATGAAGATGAGTGGGCTGGTGACCCCCTTGGCACATTCCCATTAGTCGGGAATTGGGGTCTGTCAGGACTCAGGAGTGGCTGGTGAGGCTGTATTGCTTCCAGCTGTGAGGGCAGACTGCCTGGTGGGACCCCTGGGCAAGGCCTCCCCCAGGCTTCACGGCTGGTGGGGGTTGGAGCTTCAAACGGGAACCATTTACCTGGTCAGCGGGTCCCAGCCATCCTCTGGATGGAACACCCCAGGGGCAATGGGGGATCACCCAGACAGGTCAAGACGGAGGTCTGGGGGACCCCAGGGCTTTACCTGTACCACAGTTAGATCTCTCGCTGCATAAGGCATGTGATGTTATAAGTAATAAAGTGGCCCTTTATTTATACCCAAACCTGGTCTCTGCCTTTTATTTCAACTGGAGGGGCAATGCTCTATTCTCTTTTTCAGTCCCCAAAATAATAGGAACAAACATGACCTCTATTAGCACATGTCCTCATTGTTAACTTCATATGGTATTGCATTGGCCATTACTGGATACAAAATATTACATGTGGGAGATTTTGAGTTTAATTCAGTTCTTTGGTTCTTGTAAAGAGGGCAATGGCAGACAAGTGGCACTCAAGCTATCTTTCAGCGAATATTAAACCTAATGATTAAATCCTGGCCAGTTTCCAAGAAACCACGTAGTTTTCAAATATTCCGTATTGTAAAGAATGACCCACATTAAATTTCCCACCAGAAAGCACCCTTCTCCATCGTATTTTTAAAAATTAATTGAACCTTTCATTGGAAATTTTATCTTGTTCTTTTTTTCCTGCATATTGCTGCTTTTATAACTTTTTAAATAATCACTACTGCTTTTAATTTAGGATTATGCTGTTTATGCCCCATCGTGAGGGTTTCATCAACAATTTTCTTGCTGTTTTTTACTGATGTTTATGCTTTAGGCTTTTATTATTTGCTTTTCATTGTGTTTTTATCTGCAATGGATCTCGGCAGATGCATCCTATAAAGATTCTAAGTCAATAAGTTGTTGCTGAAACTAATATTCAAAGGTTGAAACTGCTAATGTGTTTAAATATGAGGACTTGGGTTACTTGTACTCTCACACTATCAATATTTGACATTTAAAACCATTACTGGATGGTGAAATATACAAATAATAATGTTATAACCAGGGCTTTTTTTCAGCTGGAACACGGTGTAACGGGGTTCCGGAACCTCTTGAAAATGGTCACATGGCTGGTGGCCCCGCCCCCTGATCTCCAGACAGAGGGGAGTTTAGATTGCCCTCCGTGGCCATTTTCTCTGAGGGCAACCCACTGAGTTCCACCAACTCTTTTCCCAGAAAAAAAGCCCTGGTTATAACCTGGTTATAACTCTTAAAAAGAGCCTTTCCCCATCTCAGTTCCTGACATGCATCATCCACCTCCTCCAAAGTTGTAGACATCCGAAGTAAAATTAAATGTACTTCCTTAATTCAAGTTTTGTCACACTCTATCACAAAACGTAGCAAACATTAACATTAAAAATCTTATCATATTTGGGTAAGTAAGATGCTACTCAAAAAACAAAAATTCCAGTCCAGTAGCACCTGGAAGACCATCAAAATCATCAGTAAGCTTTGACTCACAAAAGCTTGTACCAGTGATTTTTTTTGCTCTTCAAGGCGCTACTAGACTGGGATTTTGTTCTACTATACAGACTAACATGGGAAACCCACTCAAAATTACCAGGAGAGTTGAGTTTAAAACTTAACCCCACTTCAAAGGTAATCACTATAAGATTGCAAACTTTCAAAATAATTCATAGGTGGCACTTCACTCCTTAATGTCATCCTCTTGCTTTCCCCTGTGTTGGAAAGGGTGCAATGAAGTTGGATCTTTCTCTCGCTGCTGGTGGGGGTGCCCATATATTGTTACATTTTGGAAACAGGTTTTGGAACTTATAAAACAGATAACAGGATTTTATGTCCCCTTTTCACCTGCTATTATAGTCTTCGACCAGTGGAACACTCCACAGATTCCAAAAGCGAGAAGGAATCTTATAGCAATATTTTTCGTAGCAACAAAATCAGCAACAGCTACAGTCTGGAAACTAAAGAAAGTACCAACTCAGGAGATGTGGGCTAATTTCGCACACTTTGGATAATGCACTTTCAATGCACTTTATCAATCATTTGAGGTGGATTTTTTGTTCCACACACACAAAAATCCATTCCAAATTATCTATACAGAGGATTGGAAGTGCATTATCCAACGTGTGCAGAATTACTCGTGGTTTTCCAAGATATGGGATCACTTTTTTCTAGATAAAATCAAAGATAATATTCTCAATGCTGAACGTTTCCCTGCTAAGTCTAATTTTTATGAGAAATGGTTCCCTTTTCTAGAATTTATAGAAACACATTATTTACATCCAAAAATTAAAATTGCTCAGACATTGATACAGTTTTCTGATATTTGGTAAAAAATAAAGTAGGTTGTGTATAGCAGTTATTAAAATGTTTCCTTACTTCAAAGCTTGTTTACAGATGTCACTTGATTGTTGTGTTGTATTGTTGTAATTGTTCTGGGTTTTGTTCATTTTTGGTGTACTATATGAAGTTTAATAATTTAATTAATTTTTTTTAAAAAACCCAAACCACTGCAAATAAAAATAAGGCCTGTAGCTCAGTGGCAGAGCATGTGTTTCCAAATTTAGGCCCTGGCATTTCTAGTTAAAGGGGCTAGAAGAGATCCTGCCTTGATGTTAAGAGTGTTGTTGCCTGCCAAAGTAGACCAATATGGACCAAAGGTCTGACATTTTAAAGTACAGCTTAGTGGTATATACATGCAGAAGACCAAGGTTCAGACAATTAATTTTTTGGGGGGTTAAATTGCCTCAGTTAGTGGAGGGGTAGGAAAAACCCCTCTCTGGCCATATAAAACTGCTACCAGTTCCCGTGTCCTGACCTGGATAGTCTAGGAGAGCCTGATAACATCAGATCTTGAACGTTAGAGTTTCCCCGACTCATACCTCCACCCTTTTCTTCCTTTGTGTATGGTGGGCAGGGAAAGGGGGAAGGGTGCCCCATCTGGAATACTGAAATTCATGTTTGTACTGAGATGTCATTTTATTGTTTATTCGCTGTAAATTATTTATGATTGTAACCCACCCTGAGCCTGCTTGCGGGGAGGGAGGGCTAAAAATCTAATCAATCAATCTCAGAAGCTAAGCAGGGTCAGATTTGGTTATTAATTGGATAGGAGACCTCCAACGAAGACCAGGGTTGCAGAGGCAGGCAATGGCAAACCATCTCTGTTAGTCTATTGCCATAAAAACCATGCCAGGGGTCACCATAAGTCAGCTATGACTTGAGAGTATTATCCACTCCACCAGTTGGCCTAATACTCTGTGCATGCCAGCTTCATATATTTCTCTCAAGTGTTTCTTGTAGATTTATTATATAAAGGAATAGATATCAAAGTCCATATTTGTATGGGTTACAACCCTTGACTACCACCACACTGAGACATATCAAAGTATTGTTCATAATTCCAAAACGGAACACGAAAAGAAATTGTCGTGAAAGTCTTCTTACCTGATTTCTCTGGAAGGCAGAATTCTCAAGAAGTGATTTGGAGATGCCTAGAGCTCAGGCTTTTTATAGTGTTTCCTGAGTGGCCTAGAGCAGATGAGACACCTTCTGTGCAAAAAACTGCCCTGTTGCCACACATAGTAAAAAAATAATTATATCCTTGACGCGATTATCAAAATGTGAATAATACTCTTCTTGGAGATGTTTACGAGTTTCTGTTGGATTCAACAACCTGTGTTTCGATATGCCTACACCCTAAATGTCTGCTTTTATTTCAAAACAAGAGTTGTCTGGTTTATCTGTCACATTTTCCTTAGATGCTGATTGTCTTGTGGGCCTGATGCCCCTCAAGAGAGCACGTCTGGACCAGATTCTTCACATTCTTCTTGCAAACTGTGTAGTTACTGATGGATTAGGAAAAATTAAGACCTGTCAGCCTCTCAAATTTTATCTAGTGTCCCAGATTTTGTCTTGGCAATGCTGTGAGCCTAAAGCCTGCTGGGTTCAGTTGTCTTGGGGATGCATTCATGTTGTACAGTTTTGACAGAATGTGGGAGCGAGGCCTAATCTCATTTGGCCTTCTGCGCTGAACCTTACTTTTAATACTTTAATCGTGAGGTATTTACCCGTTCTCAGGGCACTCCCCAAACATCATGTGCTTTGGGTTCATTGACCTGTTTTGGTGGCCAAAAGGATCATCTTCTAATATTGGAACCAGGACAAACAAATGGACCATTTTTATTTCTTTACTTCTTTCTGGCTTTGTGCGTTATTGCCTTTGCCTCCCTTCAGTTGCTACTGTTGACAATGCTTTTGTTTCTTTTGCCTCATTTTTGTACAAGTGGCTTGTATCTTTTTAAAAAAAGAAGAAGCTCAAAGTCTTCCTCCCGCTGAGGGACCCTGATCCAAGGTCACCTAGCAGACTTCAAGTGGAGCAGTGTGGAATCAAATCCAGGTCTCCAGATTAGAGTTCTGCCACTCGTAACCACTACACCAAACTGCCTCTCTGGGGGCCAAGCTACACATGACGAAAGACACTTGCCTGGCAAGTGGATTGAGTGGAGGGCAAGTGAACAGGGAGAAATACACTTGCCATTCAAGTGTCATTTGTCACTTGTAGCTTGGCCCTGAGAGACAATGTGTCCTTTAAAAAAAATCTTACACTTTTGTCAATATTTTGGTTTGCTGTTGGTTTTCTTGATTCATTTGTGTCACATAGGTATGTCTCTTAGCACAACTGAGATGAGATGTACAATGTAAGTTATTCGTAAGTGAAGCAGTACCAAACAGTACATTTTGAGAAACATATGACGAAGACTGAGTATTCCCCAAGAGACGCGGAAAGTTGAAAGCAGGTGAAGGTAATTTAAAAGAATAGAGTGGGGACTATTGGTCTTAAACTCCTGAAAGTTCACAGAATCCTGGAGATTTTGGGACTAGGGGCCAAGCTACACATGACGAATGACACTTGAACGGCAAGTGTATTTCTCCCTGTTCACTTGCCCTCCACTCAATCCACTTGCCGTTCAAGTGTCATTTGTCATGTGTAGCTTGGCCCTAGGATGTAATATCTTAATTGCCCACAGTTATGATCCCCCTACCTTGGAATATATAATGCTGATCAAGACCCAAATCTCTTTAAAACAGAAACATATGTGGGAAGAATGGTGCAAGGAAACAGAAAATTGCAAAAAAGGAATTTCAGATTTGATTAGAACAAGAGAGAGGCAAAATTGAAACAGGTCAAAATAGCAGGGATGAGAATTTTGAAATCAATCAGTTATCTCCTTGGAAGAATTCAAGAACCTTCCAAGGTGATAAATACTGTTGCACTGCCATCTTGGAGTAATTTTCTCTGTTGTTCAAACCAATTGTTCTTATTATTATTACAATTGAAATCGATATGTTGATGAATCCCAGGTGTCGCAACTCTGACACAACTCAACAGGAAGCTATCAAGACTTGCAGTTGAAGCAGCAGTGGAAGACAGCTGCCGTTGTTAACATTATCTTGTGTCAATCTCCCAAGAGTTATTATTGATTTTGGAATGCCAGCTTTGATTTTATGCAATCGAGATGCTGATGAACACAGAAGATGCTGTCAAAGAAAGAGAGAACACAATGACCAGTACTTAATGTTTTTAAAGCATGCCAAATTAGCAGGTGATATATGACAATGAAAAAAAACAACAACAGCACAACATTGTGAACCAGATTGCCACTTGAATGAGTTCTTATTAACTAGAAATTTGGGCTTGGAACACCCAGAGCCAGTTCCTGACATGGGAGGCCATGGACAAGATAGTGTCCAGTGATAAATCTTCTAGGATGGTCTTGACAAAGACAGAGAAGGCAAATGAGCATCATGTAGCCATTGAATCCTAGTCATTATGGCTTCTGCTGGGAGTAGTGGTGAAGACCTGGAGCATAAGTGGCCAGGGATCTAAAGAAGAGGAGAAGCCACCCCCTTAACTAGTAATGGATGAAACCACTCCAGACTTTTTTTTAAATCAGCAATCAGACACAAAATATACTGTTCTAAAAAGAACATTTTAGCTGTTGAAAAATTGAAGTCATTCGAAAACTACATTATGTTAGAAGATGCAAAAAGACTGTTAATAATGAGAAGAGGCAAGTGAATAACCAAAGCTTGTCTAGAACCCCGGATGTCAACTGAATATCATGATGTGTACCACTAGTGTGTACCACTAAATACGAAAGGATGTGCACACACAGAAAAGGAAAATGCAAGGTGAGTAGAAGCAGTGCTACACATGCAAATTAAAACTTTCTATACCACTGTGTCATTTCATTTTTAAAAAATCCTTGGTGCTGTGCAAAGGAAGAAGTGGGCAGGATTAATTCCTCCTTTGGGGCCCAATGCACCATTTTCACCCAGCAGAGAGACAGGGGAGCTTGGGGTCATTGTTGCTGCACTGTAGCAGGTCTTTCCCAGTCTATGGGCCAAAGCGTGCATACCTATGTGCCGTCAAGTCACAACCAATTTATGACGACTCCAGCAAGGGACTTTCCAGGCAAGTGAGAAGCAGAAGTGGCTTTCCATTGCCTTCCTCTGTAGAGTCTTCCTTGGTGGTCACCCATCCAAGTACTGACCTTACTTTTTTTGTGAAATCTGATGAAATTGGGCTATACCATGCTGCCTTCCCACCCATGGGCTTCAGCTATCCCAAATTCCCTGCCATTACAGCTAGACCTGGACTGATGTATGTGTATAGCATTGAGGCTGTGAAGGTCCTGAGGGCCCCAACTGCTTCGTTCTTCCAGCAGAGATCTGAAGCCATTCTGCTTCTTCTGCTTAAGGCTGCTTTGAACACGGGAAGCTGCCTTGTACCAAATCAAGTAATTTGGCTTGTCAAAGTTGGTACTGTCTACTATGAGGGGCAGCAGCTCTCCAAGTCTCAAGCAGAGGTCTTTCACATCACCTCCTACCTGATCTTTTTTAGACTGGAAATGCTGGTCAACAGCAATCACTCTGTGATGTGGGTGGGGCTGAGAGAGCTCTAAGAGAACTGTGATTGACCCAAGGTCACCCAGCTGGCTTCAAGTGGAGGAGTGGGGAATTGAACCTGGTTTTCCAGAATAGAGGCCCATGCTCTTAACCACTACACCAAACTAGCTCTCAGACCTAAGCAGACCTCTAGTGAACTCAAAGCATCTTCATCACAAAGTGAAAAACCACTGATTAACATATATAACATATATTCTGCTTTGGTCTTTTGTTTCAAGTCTCATTTTCTTGCAAGTTGCATTGCAAATAGTACATTAGCTCCTGAGAATAATAATAATACATGGCAGTAGTAAAAGGCACATAGAGGTACATGAAATCTCCTTCATTAAATCTACTTCCCACATGAGGATGCTCGCAGTAGGGTAGTGGGGATGGCATGGTCAGCTCTGCAGCCACAGCACAGGCGGGCCTTTGCCCAGCAGGTGGTGGGGTGCTCTCCCTCCCCATGGGTGTCAGGGTATTATTTCCCCATTGTGTGCCCACCCCCTCCCTGCTCCTTCCTGGCCTGTTGGGCCTTTGTCAGGGTGTGCAGGGCAGTGTAGTGATTAAGAACGTGGGACTCTAATCTGAAGAACTGGATTTGATTCCCCACTCCTCCACTTGAAGCATGCTGGGTGATCTTGGGCTAGTCACAGTTCTCTGGAGCTCTCTCAGCCCCACCGACCTCACAGGGTGTTTTGTTGTGGGGATAATAATTACATACTTTATAAACCACTCTGAGTGGGCATTAAGTTGTCCTGAAGGGCTGTATATAAATTGAATATTGTTGTTGTTGTTATTGTTATTATTATGTTATTTTTTTTAAAGGAGAAGATGTTTTCTATAGCTCTGTTCAACTAGGAGCCATCTTGACTGACCACCTCATTTCCAGACAATTCTTTTCAAGTACATGCCATTTCTAAACAGATTCTCCAATGAAGTATTTTCAATCCATAGTCATTTACTAGTCAACAGTGATTTTCCAAAAGACCATCCTGAAATTTGGCAACCCTAAGCAGCATATTCTTGCATTGGCCAAGGGGATTGGATAACCACTGCTGCCCTCTCAAAGTCTCGTCCAACTCGAACACCAAGCAGTCCTAAGCAGAATTGCAGCCTTCAAAGGATGTGGACTTCAACAGACGTAGAAGGTTGTAACTGAAATAGGAACCAAAGTTCATCACAAACTGGGCCATTTTTTGGCGGGTCATCAGAGAGCATTTCTGATGAACTGTGAAGATTTTTAGGCTGGTTAATTTGGTTTATTTTTCAGTTCGTCACTGCAGACAGCCTGGCGCCAATCAACCAGTTTTCTAGGCAATGGGGGGAGGGGCTTTCTGCAGACCTTCTGCTGCCCCCTGAAGTGACATATTCATGAATCAAATTAACTGGTTTGCAAACAGCAATTTCATGCCGGTTCGTGGTTCATGAAGCATGACGAACCAAGAAACACAACGAACCACCATTTTTCCGGTTCATGCCCATCTCTAGTTGTATTGTAACCTTGTTTGGGTTTACAGCATGTGACAAGATAAATTGCACTGCATCTCTGGAATACCATCCCAAAAAAGGTCCACTTCTCCCCATCTTTTCTGGCATTCTGACATAAAAGCAAGATGGTTCTTTGTTGTTTATTGTTAGCTGTGGCATAAAAAAACGAAATTAAATGGGAAGTATCGCCTTATCTCTTATGTATATCACAGAAAGAAAAACCTTAATTTATTTATTTTTATTTTTATTTACTTCATTTATAGTCTGCCTTTCTCCAACTGCCCTAGTGTTCTTAAAAAAGCTGGCTTTAATGATATTGATAAAGGGAGTATTTGGGGCAAACTCACTGTCTGATGGCTCTGTATACTTGTACTTGGATACTGAAGCCATTTTTTTCACCTTGAAGGCTAGGCAGGATGTAATTAAAAGCAAATAAAAAATAAAAAGAAATAAACTTCTGTAAAGAAGCATTGAATCCTAGAGTTGGAAGGGGCCTTACAGACCATCTAGTCCAACCCTCTGCCCAATGCAGGGACAGCCTGAAGCATCCCCAGTAAGGATTCATCCAGCTGCCCCTTGAAGACTGTCCATGAGGGGGAACCCACCACATCCCTAGGCAGCTGATTCCACTTCTGGATTACATGAAGTTTTTTTCCTAATATACAGCAGGCACCTGTAGTTTAAACCCATTGTTTTGAGTCCTATCCTCTGCTGCCAACAGGAACAGCTCTCTTCCCTCCTCTAAGTGACAACCTTTTAAATACTTAGAGAGCAACCATGTCTCCCCTCAAGCTCTTCTCCAAACTGAACATTTCCAAGTCCCACTGAGCCAAGCTACAAGTGACTCCTGACACAGGTTGGACACTTGTCAGCTTCCCTCAAGTTTTGATGGGAAATGTAGGCATCCTGGTCTTGCAGCTTGGCTCTCTGACTGCTGTCCAACGGACTTTTCAACGGTCACTTGCCCAACATTCCGCCAAGCTGCCTACATTTCCCGCCAAAACTTGAGGGAAGCTGAAAAGTGTCCAAACTGTGTCAGGTGTCACTTGTAGCTTGGCTCTCAGACTTTCCTCGTAGGGCTTGATCTCCAGGCCCCAATCATCCTGGTTACTCACTTTTGCACCTGTTCCAATAGGTCCACATCCTTTTTGAACTGAGGCCTCCAGAACTGCATACAATACTTCAGGTGCGGCCTGACCAATACAGCATATAGTGGGAACCATCTAAGCTCCTGATTGTCCCCAAAAGTTAATTATACACCACACTCAAAATCCCCAAAATATTTTTTACAGGAAAAATTCTTCATAGGAAAAATGTCTTTCTTCACAGGAGAAATTCTCCAGTCATGTGACTTAGAGGCCCCATTCTTTACTTAGCTCAACTTTAGATATCCTTTCTCCTGCCACAAATTTCAACTGGCACTTTGTCTCCCACATAGTATTATTTTCATAATTATCAGAGAGCCAGTTTAGTATAGTGGTTAAGAGTGCGGGACTCTAATTGGGAGAGCCGGGTTTGATTCCCCACTCCTCCGCTTGAAGCTAGCAGGGTGACCTTGGGTCAGTCACAGCTCTCTCAGAGCTCTCTCAGCCCCACTCACCTCACAGGTTGATTGTCATGAGGATAATAATAACACACTTTGTAAACTGCTCTGAGTGGGTGTTAAGTTGTCCTGAAGGGCGGTGTATAAATTGAATGTTATTATAATTAAACCCCACCCTCCCCGGGCTCCACCTTCAAATATCAGGAATTTCACAACCCAGAGCTGGCAATTCTAGTTGTGAGCGATGCTAGGATTTTTACTAGTGTAACTTCACATGAGTATTGGGGAGGGCTGTCAGCCGGAGTGGCTTAGAGTGGCTTATCCTGGTGCACCTGAGCACCCACTCCTCCACTTGAAGCCAGCTGGATGACCTTGGGCTAGTCACAGCTTTCTGGAACTCTCTCAGCCCCACCCACCTCACAGGGTGTTTATTGTTGTGGGGATAATAATAACATACTTCGTAAAGCACTCTGACTGGGTGGTAAGTTGTCATGAAGGGTGGTATATAAATTTATCATCATCATCAACATTATTATTATTATTTCCATTCTTGACTGTCACAGATTCCAAATAATTGCAAGAATTTTGGGCTGTCTCCAGATATTTCCTCAAAGTTGCCACATACCATTCAAATCAGACTATTCTTCTGAAATCCCACTCCCCCCTCTTTTGGACAGAATGATTACAAAAGAGGCCAAATTCCCACCTACTCATTGATGATAGTGATAGTGTGCTGTACCAAGGCCAGGCTCTCCCTTCCCCCATTTGTTCTTTGAACAATAAAGTGACACCAGCAAGTGTGGTTGCTTTCTAGGGTTGCCAGTTCCATGCTGGGGAATTCCTGGAGATTTGGGGGGTGGAGCCTGGAGAGGGCATGGTTTGGAGAGGGGAAGGACCTCGGCGGGGTATGATGTCATGAAGTCTACCCTTCATTTTCTCCTGGGGAACTGACTTCTGTTACCTGGAGGTCAGTTGTAATTCCCAGAGATCTCCAGCCACCAACTGGAGGTTGACAACCTTATGGCTTCTGCTAATGTAGCTTCAAGCACTTCAGACATGGCTGGATGATGATACCCAAAAATCTGAAGCAAGAACGGGATGTGAAACATGCTTGCTGATATGCCTCTGACTTTTGGGGTTGAAGATATATTTAACACATGTTCATCATTATCGGCAAACTTAATTGATGGCTGGGGACTGTTATAATGGGAATAATCTTCTACACTGTCACTCAACAAAGGTCACCCCCCCCCCATTGAGATTCCTTTTGCCCGTATTCCAGGTAATTTTTTTCCACCCAAATCTGGTGAACAATTATAGATTGCTTGTGCAGTTTTATCCTGGATAATTACAGCTTCTCGGGTATCCCTTGCCAGGTAATTAGCATTTGGCATTCAAGGTCACCCAGTAATTATGCGATCTTTTGACCTGATACGTCGACAACATGTGGAATGACTATTATTATCTGAGTTTAAGCAATTCATTTCCTGCAGGTATTTATGAATTATCCTCCTGGTGTGGTCCAAGTGGGCTGATCATAGGCACCAAGGCGTAGGCAGATCTGAGGTTTAAATACCAGCCAAAGCCAATACATTCTGAGTGGCTTTGAGCACAACAGATAATTTTCAACCTCAGTTCTCTATCTTTAAAAGAAGGTCAAATTATCTACTTCACAAGGTGGTTACTAGGAATGACATGAAAGCAGATGAGAAGGCTTGATGAACATCATATCTTCTGGATTCCAGTCTTTTATCAAGATAAAAGTCTTTTATCAACTTTTCTTACCCTCTGTCCTTCCTAAGGAAGATGGCTGCTTGATTAGCACAACCCCCAAACCCTATGAGCAGGGAGAGATTTAAGCTTTGTAGGCTTTCTGGGGGGCACCTGATTGGCTGGTTTTAGTAACAAGATGCTGATTTAGATGAATATTTGGTCTGAGCCAGAAAATCTATGCTTATCATCACATCAGGGCTGCTGTTCTCCCAGCACTGTTGTGAGATTCCCCCCTTCTAGCCAGAGCTTCCTACCACTGCTCATTCAGCTGGCTGGTGTGGGGGAAAGGGCAGGAAACTGGGCAGAGGTCAGTCAGCATCCTGGTACACTGACATCACTTGGCATGTGCCCAGAAGTGTTGCCAGAGCGCTGCTGGCAATGTGCTGACATCACTTCCAGGTACACAGGTAGTGATGTCAGTGCATTGTCAGCAATGCATTGATGTTGCTGGCAAGCACCCCCTGCAACCTAGTAAACTCCTCCCCGTAGGTTGCCACTGGGGGGAGGCCTGGCAACTCCACTTCAAATCCACGGTTAGAAGATATAAATGAAATTTGATGATCTAGTTCTAAGGAGTTTTGTTTTGGATTTGCCCATCACATGGAACGATTCTGGGTATGCAATAGGACACCTAATGCTGACGAGAACAAGACAACAAGCATGGTACCGAAAAAGCAAAACAACAAAACAAAAAAGGCAACTTTCCTCTGGATGCCACATAGGGGTGTCAGGGCATCACACGCACATAGAAATATGCCAGAGAAAACTTATCTCATATGATCAGCATTGGTTTTCCCTTCCTTGAAATACAGTACTGTCGGCACAAACAGAAGTGCCCATGCCTTTCTTGAAATGTTAGCTATGAAATACAGGCCCATGCTCTTCCGTTCATGCATTCTTTTGTATATGCTAGGAGCAACGAATGAATGAATGGAATGCCCCCTCCCTCAAAACGAATGTCGTGTTCCCTTTGTTCAGATTCTTGGTGTGTCCATTGGAACTTTCAATGCTCTCTAGATCTGGATCAGGGTGTGACTACTATAAAGGCTCAGGAAGCTGCCTCCTCTATTGCAATTTTTAAAGCTTGCAAATTGATGCAACTGGGGGCAGCCGGGCCTGTAATGCTGCTAGTTGATTGCAATTGTTGTATAAGTAGTGATTAAATGTATATTAGACACATTGGGTTGCATCAACGTACTTGGCTCCATTATGGCTGGAAGGCTGTTCGTTTGGAGGACGTATGACTGAGCCGTCTGCAGTCCTGCCAACTTGTTCTCACGCTGTGCTTCATTTTTTGCTCAACTCCGGCTACAGTAGGGTTTCCCAATCCAATGGATACTTGTCTAGTGAGTTACCTGGGAGAAAGAGAGTTACCTGTGAGCTCTTGTAAAGCACCCAGTGGTGGGCAGTAGATTCAGGACAGACAAGACCAAGAAGGTCTTCACAAATGCACAATTAACCTCTGGAACTCACTGCCACAGGATGTAGCTCTTGCCATTGGTTTAGATGGTTTGAAAAGGAGATGAGATGAATTCATGGAAGAATAGCTCTTAAAATATAGAGTCTCCATATGCAGGGTAGTATATCTCTGATTTGCAGTTTCTGGGGAATAGTAATGGGTGCTGTGTGTTTTTTAATAGCTTCTGTACTCTGTCCATAGACCTTCCAAGGTTTAGGATCAGTTGTGTGACAAGATATTGGATCAGATGGAGTGCACCAGGCTTATATTCTTAAGTGCAGAGAATCATAGTTGTGTAAACAAGAGATAGAAGCTTAAGAATTTCAGTGAAACATGCCATTTCTCCTGAGGCAGATGCATCTCACATGGTTGCCACTCAACCACATCCAGTTAGGGATTCTCATGAAATTCTCTACTGCTGAATTAGGTCTGTCCACACTCCAGCAAAACTTATCCAAGTGGCGCCGATTGCATTTCTTTTTCAGTCTCATTTCACTATCTATGAAATTATTACTTAGCTTGCATCTCTCTATGTATTTATGTATCAGTACGATACGAGAATTTACAGGCTTATATTAGAGGCCAGTAAGACTTGGCGCCTCTAATTCCCTCCACCCTAAAAAAAATCCACACTTACAACACTGGGGAACCCTGTATAAATGTTCCATTCAGTCAGCCAAATGCATATGAAACACCATCTCAAATCTCCAAGTGAAATGTGCATTCAAATCAGCCTCTTCAGGCAAAATGCCAAAGATAATATTCGAAAGAAGCAAATGCCAGAGGAGCAGAATGCTTTACTGCGGTGATTCAAAGAAACCATGACAGAATGGTGCCTTGGGGTATCCGTTTATCCTTATCATGAATGAAATTCATAGGAAAATAGCTGCAGTCGTTCTGGGGAAAGATAAAAACGTGTGAGAATTTTTAATAAAATTGCCACACATTTCTGTGGTGGCTCACAAATCGTTACTACATTGCTTTCTCTCAGGGCCAAGCTACACATGACGAATGACACTTGAATGGCAAGTGTATTTCTCCCTGTTCACTTGCCCTCCACTCAATCCACTTGCCGTTCAAGTGTCATTCGTCATGTGTAGCTTGGCCCCTAGATAGCACCATTTCCTCCACAATTCTGTAAATTTTGAAAAATAACAATTCTGTAAATTCTGTAAATAACAATTGTCTTATTTTTGTTATATTGTAGTTAGGGAACTGAGAAACAGTGGGTTGCCAGATCCCACTCGTACATTTATAGCTCCATCAAGAACTTTGAGTATTAAGACCGCAGACTCTGAGGCATTGGTCAGCTACCTAACAGCACAGTGACAGATGTTGCAGCCAGACTGCCCTCACATCCAGATATTGTGGCTGTAGTCTGGGCGTTATTGAATTTGTAACCCATGTTTTATTGGAATGTCCCTGGTACAACAAGGAGGTACAGAAATGAATCAAACACTTGATGTTACACCGGGCAGAGTTTACACCAGATATTTTAGAGCCAAACTACAAGTGATGCCTGACACAGGTTGGACACTTGTCAGCTTCCCTCAAGTTTTGATGGGAAATGTAGGCATCCTGGTCTTGCAGCTTGGCTCTCCGACTGCTGTCACATGGACTTTTCAACTGTCACTTGGCCAACATTCTGCCAAGCTGCCTCCATTTCCCATCAAAACTTGAGGGAAGCTGACAAGCATCCAACTAGTGTCAGGCGTCACTTGTAGTTTGGTTCTGAGTTCCTATATTGACAAAAGAGTGGAAAATTTGCTCATTTTAGCCAAATTTTTAGTTCAGGCCATGAGAATTTGGGCAACTTATAAGAAATCAGCCTTTTTATAGTTTTTGGACTAACTTTCTCTGGCCTGAATTCTTCCTTTTCCCCTCATATTTTCAGTTGCTACTTAAGGTTTATTGATCAGAAGAGTAGAGTAAGAAAGAAAAGAAAGATATGGACAGAGTCTCAAACTCAATATCCTCTTGAACGAAGACTGAAAGCCCTGAACCAGGGCTAATTTAAGCACTAAGAACCTGGACTTCTGCCATATTGGTTAAGAGATCAGAAGTTTTTCACGTTAAAGTGTTCCTTCAGCAACATCCTCCAACGGCAGCTCCTCTCTTCTAGAAACAAGTCACCAATGTTAGAATCCCCTCCCTTTGATTCCCAGTCCGGCCCTGATAAGGTACACATTATGTTGTGCAACACAAAGATGAATGGGAGTTGACATTAAAGCAAGGGATGGTACTCACTTTAGCAGCTCCAGTATTTTGACTCAAAAATTCCTATTTGAATTTGCATCACTTTTACGCGAACTGAAAACAAGTCATAATTTAAATTTTTTCTTCTTTCCTCACCATCATAGTTTTTCATGTCAATTTACACAATTAGAAATATGTTTGCCCTAATTGCAAACAGATGCCAGGTGTTTAAATAGCATATAGGATTACTGGCATCAGTATGTTTTTGAAGTGGTGCTTGAAAGAAACAAATTGAGAACACTGTCTGTGAAAAA
Organism: Eublepharis macularius; assembly: GCF_028583425.1. Classification (NCBI taxonomy): domain Eukaryota; kingdom Metazoa; phylum Chordata; class Lepidosauria; order Squamata; family Eublepharidae; genus Eublepharis; species Eublepharis macularius. Next base: position 246,047,944 of record NC_072790.1, read on the forward strand.
TGGGTGAAATGAAAAAAGACTTCCTGTGACAAAAAAGGGAAGAACAAAATGGAAAAGGATGTCTCAGAGCCAAGCTACAAGTGACAAGTTACACTTGCCTGGCAAGTGAACAGACTCACGTGTATTCCCCTCTGTTCACTTGCCATTCACTTGCTCTCCACTTGATCAAGTGGAGTGCAAGTGAATGGCAAGTGAACAGGGAGGAATACACGTGAGGGCCAAGCTACACATGACGAAAGACACTTGCCTGGCAAGTGGATTGAGTGGAGGGCAAGTGAACAGGGAGAAATACACTTGCCGTTCAAGTGTCATTTGTCACTTGTAGCTTGGCCCACAGTCTGTTCACTTGCCAGGCAAGTGTAATTCGTCACTTGTAGCGTAGCTCTCAGTACATCCCTAATTCTAGATCTAATTCTTGATGTAAGAAACAGAAAATGCATTGATGTATATCATAGCATCTGTCTCAATGTACCTCCCATGATCATCCTTTGACCATCCTTTAGAATCATTGAGGAAGGCTTTTCTCCAAATTGCATTTAAAAACTAAAATAGACACATTTTTATATTCTACTACATAGCAAAGTTGTTATTGACTTCATGTTGACAAGAGGGGAGTTACTGGCACACACACAGACACAGACACAGCTTATCACCTTTAGTCTGAATTAGCAGAGAGAAAAAGGGGAAAGCGTCACCAATTCTTTTTACTGCATGCAGAATTAGGCTTGACGTCAGAGAAGCACCTATTATAGTTGCTCCCAGAAATGCACCTCTCCCTGGGTCCCATCCCAGGATAGCATCAATAATTTTTTTAAAGAATGCTTTTAGGTTTGGGGATTTTTTTTAATCTTAAGCAGAATGGTGGGTATGTCATGTTTCTAAAGTATGGGGGGCAGGGTGGAGGGTTAAGGCAGGGGTGGGGATTGCCACCTGCTCTACTTCTAAAACCAGCTGGGTTAAGGTGAGGAGAGGGTTAGGGTTAGGGCATTGCCATCAGCTCTGCTCCGAATGCCAACTCAGTTAAGGTGGGGGTTGGGCATTGCTACCTGCTCCCATCCTGCTCCCTGTTTGAGCTTCCCACCATGGAACGTTTTCTGGAGAGACATGGTGCCTTGCCTAAGCTTCCATCTGTGACAGCGCCCTCTGGTGGCGCACCAGGGTATAAAGTGAGTCGTCTGAAATATGCTTACTCAATTATATAGTAAGATTGGCCTTGCTAAGCTGATACAAGTTTCCACTAGAGCCCTAAGTATCAACCAGATATCAGTGTAATACGTACACTGTTCCAAGTAGTGCCATGTTTTGCAATTCTGTAGGTGTTAAGTCAGAAAGCTGCAGTTTTCCCCATATGAATTGCAAAGTTTTCGAGATGGTTCCAAGTGCCCTGATGACAATGCGGACTACTGTTGCTTTATTCTTCCATAGTCGGGTGGTTTCTATTGCCAGATCTCTAAATTTAATCATTTTTTTTTCTTGTTCTTTTTCTTCGACTCTGGCATCCCCAGGAATGGCAGTGTCCATTATCCAGACTTTTCAATTTTCCACGACTGTTATGTCTGGTGTATTATGTTCAAGGTGCCGATCAGTTTGAGTTCTGAAATCCCACAAGATCTTGACTTGTTCATTTTCTAGCACCTTTTCCACCTGATGTTCCCATGAATTCTTTGATACTGGCAAGTTGTACTTTTTACACAATGACCAATAAATCAGCTTTGCAACCCTGGCCATTTCCACATTATTCACCTTCAATCAGAACACCATGGAACGTTGTGAAAAAAATGCAGAAGATAGCATTTTCTCGCGCAAATTTTGTCTGACATTGCGCAAAACTCGCATGAGAAAACACTACCTTCCGTGTTTTGTTCGCAACATTCCGTGGCATTCCGATTGAAGGTGAGTAGTGTGGAAACGGCCCCTGTCATGTCTAGCTTTGTAGTCCATCTGTGCAATTTTGCTGCATTCACAAATAAGGTGGGACACAGTTTCATCTTTTTCCTGGCAAAGTCAACATTTTGGATTTTCACTGATTTTCTGAATTTTGGCTTTCATAACAACAATTTAATTTAATTTAATTTAATTTAATTTATAGTCCGCCCTCCCCACACCAGTGGGCTCAGGGCGGATCACAACAAAGCTTAAAAACACACGGCACAATTAATCAACATTACCATTAAAAACATAAATAGTACATATCATTCATTTAAAAATATACTACATCTATATAGGTATAAAAACAGAGAGCATAGCAGCAGGTTGGACACTCACCTTTCACCATCTATAGAGCATTTTTCAGCAAAATATGTGAGAGATGGGAGGTGACATTGAATGGGAGGGCAACAACATAACGTTGTTGTTGTTGTTGTTGTTGTTGTTGTTGTTGTTGTTGTTGTTGTTGTTGTTGTTGTTGTTGTTGTTGTTGTTGTTGTTGTTGTTGTTGTTAGTTTGAGAATACCAAGAGAGACCTGGGTTCAAAGCTTTCTCCTGACTTAATGCACTGAACTGAGCAAGGTCTCTCACCCTAACCTGCCTCTCAGGATTGCTTTGAGCAAAAACATGGTGGGGAGAGAGGGACCATGTACACTACCCTGAGCTCCTTGGAGGGTAGAGATAGGGAATCACATAAATGAAAGTATCCCCTCTTCTTTCACGCATTGTTTGGCTCTGAAAGAGGGTGTCATCTTTGCACACAAAAGGCCTGTTCTGATATCTCCAAAGATCAGGTAGTAAGGGATAGTCAATGTCTCTCTATCTGAGACTCAGAAGAGCCTCTGCCAGTCAGAATAGACTAGGGATCCCAGGTTCCCCAGTGGGGGTGGGGGACCCATCGCCCCCCTCCACCCCCTGACATCACTCACTTGGCCAGTGGAAGGGGAAGGTGGGGGAAAGGCCTCCCGGACATGCACCAAGGATATCATGATGATATCACTCGTAGGAGTGATATCATCATGCTGCCCCAGGAGCACTCCTGCACTTTGCAGCAGGCTGATTTGGGCCCCAAATGGGCCAAATTAGGCCATTTAGGGACCAGATCTGCCCACTGCAAATAACAGGAGCACTCCTGTCCCCTGTGCGATGATGTCACTTCTCGGAAATGATGTCAAAGAGCCACTATGGGAGGGTACATGCACTTCACCCATGTGCAAAGACTTCCAAAAAGGTCAGGTCCCTCCCTCCCACCAGGAGGATAAGGGGACCGCAACCCTAGAATAGGCCATCGTGAGATTGAAAGACCAGTTCTTTTCTGCTTGACTCTTGGATGGGACAGGGGCAAGCAATCACTGCTGCCAAACTTGCTGCTCCCCTCTATAGGGTGTGGGTGGGACCATGGGTGGTCACCTTTCCAGCACAGGTCCTGGGGCTGCTGCCTCAGTTGCCCTTTGAGACAGACCCTGAATTGTATGCACGTCCACTGTATCTTGCTTACAAGGCTGATATAAGACAGTTACATGTATTCAATTTAATTGGCTTTTATACATAATTTCTTTAGGCATGTACATTGTACAGTGTATATACAGCCCCGGTGTGGTGTACTGGCTAGAGTAACAAAGGGGGAGCTGGGAGACTCAGGCTCGATTCCTCACAAGCTTCTCAGATTAACTTTAACACAACTCACAAGGCTGTTGTGAGGATAAAATGGGGGAGAAGAGAATGATGTAAACTACTTTGTGTCCCCAATGTGGGAGAAAAGTGGGGTATAAATGAAAAAAAATACAAAATAAAATGTGCAACATGAAGTACGTGCAGTGCTACTTAAGAGAATCTGCTTTAGAGGTCTCTATTTGAAATGTTATACATTCTTTTTAAAACAGAGCTGAATGAAACCTCCATGTTCCAAGGCAACCTATCTCTCAATACCGCTCAGTGGGCAATCAAACTGGAGGAGGCTTGTTGCCTGCATGCCCCAAAGAAGCAATGGAAGAAACAAAGCTGAACCTCATTTCTGTTCATATATATCCAGGCTGGGCATACAGATGCAACTGTTTTGCCTCGGGGTTGGATGAAAGCATTACCCTGTCATCCCAAAGGACACAGCAAGGGCTGTATGTCACTTGGATTTGATAGAGAACAGTCTTGTTAACAGAGAGTTGGAGTTACCAACTCTGGGTTGAGAGATCCCGGGAGATTTGGGAGCGGAGCCTGGAGAGGGACCTCAGCAGGGTAGAACTCCATAAAGTCCACCCTCCATAGCAGCCATTTTCTCAAGGAGAACCGATCTCTGTTGTTTGGAAATCAGTTGTAATTTCAGGAGATCTTCAGGGAGGGTTGCCAGCCTCCAGGTGGTGCCTGGAGATCTGCCAGAATAACAGCTGATCTCCAAGCCACAGAGATCAGTCCCCCTGGAGAAAATAGCTGTTTTGGAGGGTGGACTGTAACAGCATCATACCTCGCTGAGGTTCCTCCCCTTCTCAAACCCCACATTCTCCAGGCTGCATCTCCAAAATCTTCGGGAATTTCCCACCCTATCTCCAGGCCCTACTTGGAAGCTGGCAACCTTAGCCACAATAGATACATAAATCTTCCCTATTCATGGGCAACAGAGGAGGGGTGTTCCCTTCTCATTTGGCTTCTGAGCTTTCTGGACCTATCTGTCTGACAACAACTAGTAAATGTAATATTGGACTGTACAGAATTTGGCCAGGTAGTGTAGCAGTATTAGTCTGTAGTAGTAGATCAAAGTTCAAATCCATCAGCACTTTGAAGACCAACAACATTTTTGGCTACAAGTACCATAGCTAGAGATGGGCACGAACCAAAATACGAACCAAATTAAGCACAAACCAGGCCGGTTCATGGTTCATGAACCACAGTTCATCAGATCCCATTTCTGATGAACCACCATGAAATTTTAGGCTGGTTCGTTTGGTTCATTTTTTGGTTTGTGACTGCAAACAGCCTGGTGCCAATCAATCAGTTTCCTAGGCAACAGGGGATGGACTTCCTGTAGACCTTCTGCTGGCCCAGAAGTGACCTTCTGCTGACCCAGAAGGATTATTTTCTGACCTGGATGTGACATTTTCACGAACCAAATGAATCAGTTCGTGAACCAGGGGCAGGTTTGTGAAAGTTTGTGATTTGTGAAATTTGATGAACCACGAACCACATGGTTTGGTTTTTTTCCAGTTCGTGCCCATCTCTAACCATAGCATCTGATTGGATATGAAATAAAACACCTTCACTGCAAAAATGGTTTTCTAAAGTCTGGGATCATTTTATCTTAGAAAAAACTACATAATAAAGCTTATCAAGCTGAACTCAGCACAAATTATATGGGAAAATGGTTTCCCTTTTTCGAACATATTGAAATTAAAAATTCATTGCCAAACTCAGAGCTTTCCCATGCTTTGATAAGTTTATTAATTGCTATAGATCAATTATTGGTGGATAAAGTACAGTAAAATTTCTTTATCGATGTGTGCTATTGACTGTTTACTAAGTATGTATCACAAATTCATCTGATGTTGTCTAAGCAACTTATTGTATATTTTTCTGTGTGATGTAAATGTTCAATATTTAAAAAAAAAGACCGACAGCATTTTCCAAGTGTAATGTCTTATGAGCTGAAGCCCACTTAGTCAGATCTTGGTCAGATCCAGAAAAATTCTATTTATAGCCTGGGCTGCTTAAAAAAATCTGATTGGTTTAGGGTTCTGGATTAGCATTCTGAAAACACACCAACCTGCCTTCCACTTAATCCGAACATTGGTCAATCACAGTCAGTATTGTCACTGGCAGTGAGTTTTTTCACATAATTTTCTATCCAATGCTTTTTTTTTAATCTGGAGATGCCAGGGGTTGAACCTGGAACTTTCTGCATGTCTACTACTGAGCCACAGCTCCCTCCCCCAAGATGTTAGATAGGATAAGGTGGGATAAGGAAAGGGGTGTAGAAATCAATAAGGATTCAAAGACACCAGATTTGGAATGCAGCTTGAGTTTTAATGTGAAAGCAAATGGGCATGAACAAAGAGCCCGGCTGAGAGTGCACAGAGATCATAGATGAGTATTTGTCATGTGCCAAAGGATCTTATTTCCGTGAATCACATGGAGGAGGGATGCATAAACCAGGTGGAATATCGTGAAAGACAGTGCTATTGCAATGCTCAGTTGACATTGGGAGAAACAGCCAAAAGCAAGCAAGGGGCAGTCCACTTCTAGAAGTGGCTTCTAGTATGCACCTCATCTGAATGACTCAATCCCCAGCTCCAAACCCATGTTTGGTAACAGTGGACATGCACATGATAGGGATAGCATATGCACGGGTAGTTCCCAACTTCTGAATTTGGATCCAAATGTGTGTTCTTTCCTGAGAGTTATCATGTGCACAATGAAAGCTGTGTACAAGGTTTTTAAAATCCGGTGAGTAAGCAAGAGAGGTATAATAGTGATAAGCATAAAAGAGCCACCCACACATGCTAAACATAAGCAAAACAGGCATGCATTGTCTTTCAAGGATTCAACAGAGATTGTGGTTAGCTCCAGTTGGGATGGTGTGCATTCTACATTTGCAACAGACGTGGCTTGTTCAGCGGCACTGTTGGAATCTTGCTTCTCCCCCCTCCAATTTGGTTGCTGTTTCTTCTTAGTCTAGTAACACGATCGACTGGAGCAGTAGCTGTAGCTGTTGCCTGGCAGGGCTGGAGTATAGAAGCTGGAGAAGTTGGAGCCACCGGCATACAGAGATGTGTTGCTGCTGCCAGCACCACGGATGGCACATGGGTTGTGCTGCTCAATTTGGAAGGGCTGGTCAGGGCAATAGAGAGCGGGCCCTGGGATGGTCAGGACGAACGGTGGGGGCTGGATGGTCACTGTTGATGCTGGGCATTGGGCATAACACTGGTTTGGTACTCTACCATGGGCAGAAGACATCTTTGCAGATCAGAAGTGGATCTGAAACAACATGGAGTCAGCACAATCTATAGTTCCCAATAGGGGAATTAAATGATCATAGCACATGCTGGCTTAAGTCTACTTCAAACATGTCATTGTTTCTACACAGGTGTTTGAAAGTAAGGTTTTGAGAAAGAGTGTGCCCATACTTTCTGTTGGACATAGAGTTTGCAGCCTCCAGGTGGTGATGGGCAATCTCCCAGAATTACAATTGATCTCCAGATCAGAGATCAGCTCCCCTGGAGAAGATGGCTGCTTTAGAGGGCGGAAACTATGGTATTTTATCCCACTGAGGTCCCTCCCCTTCACCCATCCCACCTTCACCAGCCTCCACTCCCCAAATCTCCAACCTGGAGCTGACAATCCTACATTTACTTTGAGTGTAAAATACCTAGAGGCAGTTTTGAATTTTTCATCCCTGCTGTTTTGACCGATAAACCTCCATTTTGATTTTATTTCTTCCCTCTGCAAATGAAGCCCACATTTGGAGGGAGGGTTACACCATTTTCTGTTCCCCACAGAATTGGGGAAGGGGTCCAAAATAATTAACAATAAGGATTTTATACACTACTCACTAGAAGTGTAATTAATTCGGGGGGAGGGGGAATATCAAGTAGAGCAGTGTTTCTTCGCTTTTTGCTGATCTCTCTCTCTCTCTCTCTCTCTCTCTCTCTCTGTACACATCTTTTATGGTTTCTATATGCAATTTTTATGATTTTTATATTTAAGTATCTAATTTTTAAAAATAAGGCATAATGCCGATTTATTGCTGCACAAAAAAGTCTTGCCAAATGTGTCAGCTTTACAGGAAAATGTTCAGGGCCAAAAAAGAACAGTGTGACAATAAAAAATCACAGGCTTGCACTGAACAAGGGAGAAGAAAACTCAAAATTAAGATCTGGGAACTGAAACAGCAGGGAGGAGATCAAAAGCATCCATACCGTTGAGAAGAAGGCTAACAACAGAACTTTCAGATCAAATCCTGAGACCTAGAAACACCATTCCCACACCCTAACCTGAAATCCAGCACTGAGCGCATGGCAACAGAGTTCACACCCTTCCAATGAGACAGACAGTAAAGGGTGAGTCAGGAATGTTCAGGAACTGTGGTCAAGGCACCCAGATTGCTAGGTCTCGTGCCAGCCATGCTTGCCTCTGTCCCTTTCCAAATGTATAGCTGGCATATCCCATTAAAAAGAGGCTGTAGCAGCAAAGCTGGGGAAGACCTCTCTCTTTCTGAGACTATAAAGAGCAATGGAATGGACATACAAATCTGGATGGCTGAAGGTGCTGACTCAAACATTAAGGAGTTTCGAAAGAAAACAAATTGAGAAATGGAATTTGGATGGAATCTTTCTGAAAGTCTCTTCACTGGTATTTCTCTCCAAATTTTGGAATGTTAGCACTGCAGATATAAACCAAGGGCCAAGCTACAAGTGACAAATGACACTTGAACGGCAAGTGTATTTCTCCCTGTTCACATGCCCTCCACTCAATCCACTTGCCGTTCAAGTGTCATTCGTCACTTGTAGCTTGGCCCCAAGTCACATTTCGAAATCCACTGAAGTCAATGGGATATCACAAAGTATGACGTGTTTAGGATAGCAGAATTTGAGGCTAGTAGCAACAAAGAGCAACAAGATTTTCAGGGTATAAGTTTCAGTATCTGGCATCTGAAGAAGGAAGCTTTGAATCGCTAAAGCTTATACCCTGAAAATCTTACTGGTGTCGAAGTGCTATTGGACTTAAATTCTGGTGTTCTGTTGCAGACCAACGTGGCTACTTATCTGAAACTTTGTTCAGAATTGCATTGCAAATTTTTTGACCTTGTTTATGAAGTGGTGCCATAGGAATTTCCCAGAATTCCATTTTTAATGCCAAATTTGGCATGGCAGTGAGCAGCTTGTTACACTTTCTATACCAATACAACAGAGCTAAAGAAGAATCTTGCTGTGATTGGACTTAGAAACAGTGTCCTAGAGTCAGAAAGGCCTTTTAGATCTTCTAGTCCAGTGACCTGCTCAATGTAGGAAATTCATTGCTAGAACATTTCAACTAAGGTTATCTAGCCTCTTGAAGACCTGTATCAAAGGATCCCTCCAGCCACTCCGGTAATTGGTTCTATCGTCAATCTGTTCTTATGATTACAAAGTTTCCCAGAAATTTCAACTGATTTAATAACAATAGTAACACTTCATTTGTATCCCGTTCTTCTGAACAGATTAGTGCCCACCCAGAGCGGTGAACAAAGTCAGTGATATTATTATTCCCACAATACAGCTGGGGAGGTGGGAGCTGAGAAGAATGGCTTATTCAGGGCCACCTGGTGAGTTCATGGAAATAATGGAATCTACTTTCCTCTGATCTAAACCCAATAGATTACAAGTCTCTGACCTTTTTGGTAAGACGGTCTTTCAGGTTTTTGAAGAGTGACGTCATATTTAAGTGACATGGATTTTGTTTTCCAAATCTCTTATCATCTGTGTGTCTCTCTGCACAAGATATCTCTTACACAAGGATGTTCAAGTGGCTTACCTTCTATATGGTCTTATATTCAAGTGTCCTCTGTCTCCCGAGCAGTGCATGTGTATCCACAATGGGAGAATAAGTGGAAGATCTTTCACTTGAGCATCCCCATGTAAGATGTCTCGTGTACAGAGACTGTGTTGTCTCCCTCTGAACCTGTTCCAATTTGTCTAGTGACAGAGGCCCTGTGTATGCGTGATTTTGCTAGAGAGCAGGAACACACATGACCATCAGTACAAAAGATCCACTCAAAAAGAATCCTCATACAATCACTTCTATGAGCATGTCAACAAATACATGCATATAAAATGATACAAATAGAACATTGCGGCCAATTGTACATGTTGTAATTTGAGAATCAATTATAGAAATTCACGTAGAATTATAGAGGAGCAAAGTGTACTCCACATTAAAATCCTCGAAAGTCTGAGAATGGAAAGGGAAAAATCTGCTCGTCACGCCAAAATATTAACATGGCAACCCATCCACAGTTTTTCAGGTTTTCATGCGTGAGGATCAGAAGTTGCCCGTACATACAAAAACAGAGAACAGAACAACAGAAGAGACCTCTCTGCAACCTAGCAGAATCCAGAAGACATGGATGCTCTCCTCTGACCCAAATAAACTTACCTTGTTCTCTGAGAAGCAGAAAGGAAGAGGAATTGTTGAGATATGCCTGGAGCACAACCTTTTTATACAGTGTCTCTGGTAGCCTGAGGCCAATGAAGACTCTTTATTTTTTTTTTAGGGAATGATGATCAGTTGCCATAGGCAACACCCGTTTGCCACAAAGGGTGACGCCTTTTCCTTGATTATCAAAGCAACAGGAATCATTACATCACGGTCATTATCAGTTTCTCCTTCCCTCAGCTCAATGACATTATGGTTGTTTCACCATACCAGTTGCTTTGTGAGCAAACAAGCATTTGTGTAATGGCTTTGGAATTATTCTATGAACCAGCATTTCTGGATCGTAGCACTGTTCCAATGTGTACCCATCACAGAAGTGTTGTCAAACACAGCAACCAAGAAGGTTGCCAATGTATTCACGGGTCAGAAAAGAGCACACTGCACTCTTAGGCCAAGAACGGAAGCAGAGGGAGTCTCCCTCATGACAGCTTTTACATTCCTGGGTGCTCAGTCACTCCCTCCTTAACATGGTCACATTTTCAATCCTCCTCGGTGCTCAGGGAAGTCTATCAGAGCCCAAGGATAAAGCATCCAGCAAGCGACACTCTGGGAGCAGAGCTTTACTGGACTCGACAGAATATTCTCTATTCATATGATTGCCCCTCTCTGCACTACTCTGGCTCAGGGGACTATTGATGTTCTCTTCCCCCAAGAGCCATCATTCAAGGAAGAAATGAACGATTATTCTGTTTTCTTCTAAACATCATGGGTTGAATTCTGCGTATCCATTCTGCAAACGTTAGTGTTTATACTGGCTTTGGGGGAAATTCCAGAGTTAGCAGAATGGATCTGTAGGATACAGATGTGTGTTACATGCCAACAAATTGCTTCCAACCTATTGTGACCCTATGAATGAAAGGTCTCCAAAATGTCCTATCATTAGCAGACTTGCTCAGATGTTGCAAACTGGAGGACGTGGCTTCTTTTATGGAGTCGAGTCATCTCGTTTGGGTCTTCCTCTTTTCTTACGGCCTTCCACTTTTCCTAGCATTATTGACTTTTACAAAAAAAGTCTTGACTTCATATGGTGTGATCAAATTGCAATAGTTTTGTCATTTTAGCTTCTAGGGAGATACCAATTATAAGTGTACTAAATTCTGGCTTTATTACTAGCATGAACATTTCTTCTCCATTGTGGGATAAATCTGAATCCCTTCCCAGTTTCAGTTCCCCTGTCAGTAATCTGGATATCTTGGCCTACCTATCTAACATTTTTTTTTTATTTTTCTATCTTGTAACAATTCTTCTGTACCCTTAAGTGAATCAGGTTGTCTCTCCATCTGTAAGTCAAACTTCCCTGTACATAATACACACAAAGGCTTATAATTAAGGGTGTATGGATTTCACCCATTATGTTTCATTATAACCAGTAAATTCACTATGCAATATGTTCCACTTCTCCTGAATTGTAGTTCAAGGAGGAGAATTTCTGAAATTACTTGCCGAGTTTAAGCAGGTTGCTGCAATTTTCTGTTCCTTCAGGTCATTTGTATCATCACCCATCTATGTTACAGATTCATAAATTCACATACTGAAAACTGAAGAGGGTATGATTCTTTAAAATGTGTTAGTACACATGAATGCATGAAGATTTTTTTCAGTAGGGTGTTTTACTGATGTGGCAGCATGAATAGCTCACAATAGCCCGAACTTAGAAGCTAAGCAGGCTTAACCACGGTTAGTAATTGGATGGGAAACCACCAAGGAATACCATGTTGCTATGCAAAGGAAGTAGGCTTACCATTTCCTTGGTAAAGGTGGGGAATCCCCCATTGCCAGCCAGGGCTTCCTGTCACGTAGCGGGCTGGCAGGGGGAAAATGATGCAAAAGGAGGTGACATGCCAGTGCCCCATTACACTGCTATCACTCCCTTTGTGTCTGGAAGTGACATTAGTGCATCAGTGGGAGGAACCAGGAATGCTCTGGATTTTGAGGAAACTCTATGGTTTAACCATAGAGTTTCTCCAAAATGCCAGAGCATTCCCAACATTCCCTGGTGATGTGGTAACATCACTTCTGGGCTCATGGGGAATCACAGAGCATCTTTGGCAATGTAATGATATCGATAGCGAGCCACTCCATAACCCCCTAAGATCCCCCGCCCTCAAGGAAGGCAATTGCAAACCACTTGTGCTATGATGGATTCAGTTTGAAAATAAGACCACTATTTAGTTTGAATGAAAGGTCAAGATTTAGTTGACCAAAGTAGGGTAAAATACATTCCATCGAGGATAATTTCAGATGCATCCCGGCTTAAAACTGCCACTTTCTCTGGTTTTGGAATACCAAACAACAACATAGTCTGCCTCATAAAAGACTGATAATAAGAGCGAGCTGGGGCAAAATGAATTTTAGGTTCTGGAACCCTCATGCATCATTAGAAAGAATTTCTTCATACGGGTTATCTCATGCAATGCCTGACAGCTGAGATTTTCCATCTGGGAAACACCTCCAATTAGAGTAATTAATTAGTTGGCCTGTTTATGAGTTTCATACAAACCTTGAAATAAAAGCACACACTTGTTACACCCTACAGGTTCTTTTCCTTTTCAACCAAGAACACCACATTCTCATATTAATCACTTGTTTCCCAAGGTTCATGCAATTAGAATAAGGCAAATAACCTTTGCAATGATCACTGCTTCACTGAATCCATGTTTTAATAAACATAACAACCTGCTTCATTAGGGAGCTTATAGAGATTGTTCTGCTGAATCATGATAGCCAAAAAAACAGGAAGTGCCAGAGCATGTGCACTCCCCCTCCCCCGCCAAGTTACTGAGGTACATATATGAATCAATAAAATTTTGCAATAAAATCCTTGAGAGACTAAATGTCTACATGAATATTTCTTTGGTGCAGTGTGTTACTGAAATGCATAAACACACACACTAAAGTTACCAACCTCCAGATGAGGCCAGAATATCTCCCAGAATTACAACTTTTCTCTGGACTACAAAGATGAGATCCCCGGTAGAAAATGGCTGTTTTGTAGGGTGAATTCTATGGCATTATACCTTGCTAAAGTCCCTCCCCTTTCTAAATCACACCCTCCCCAGGTCTACCCCCAAATTTCCAGGAATTTCCCAACTCGGTGTTGGCAACTTGAACACACACACACATTGGATCAATCCCAATTGATCAACAGGACTGGATAATTCAGATGTTGAAACTCTGGAGAATCGCATCCCTACTTTGAATCACCCCTCTTTCCTCCTCCTTTGCTTTTCAACCCTACTTTGGATAATAATGTGATACCTTAGTTTTAGATGCTATGCAATTCTTTTTATGTGCTTCCGTTGGAGTGTACCCTCTGATTATTTTGTAAATGACTAAAAAACAGGGGTCATTTCATAGAAAAAGAGCTGCAGGAACTCATTAGCATAATTCATTAGCATATGTCACGCCCCCTGACCTCACCAATCCTGGCTGTTTTGGACCCAATCCTGGCCATTCAGGGCTGAAATTGGGCCCAAAATGGCAAAAGGGGGCTGAAAATGGCTGAAAAGGGGCCCCAAATGGTTAGAATTGGGCCGCTGCTGAGCGGGAGAGTGATCCACTACTTGTAAGAGGCCCAATCCAGGCCATTTTGGGATCAATCCTGGCTGTTTTAGGCCCAACCCAGGCCCAAACGGGCCCAAAATGGCCAAAAATCAGGTGGGCATGGCCACTTGACATGTGACCTCTTTGAAGAACTACTGGAGTTGCATTCCTGGGCGTTCCTCCTAAAAGTGAGCCCTGGTTGTGCATACTCTGGCAATGATTGGTTGATGAAGCCCAATGTCACAGAGGAGTGGAAAGAATAAGAGAAACTTCTGGGTTCCATTGACAGTTCAGTTCCTAGAGAAGTGTGAGACAGGCAGTGGGAGCCATGGAAAGAAAGGAAGAAAAACCAGTCCAGGTTCTATGAAAAGAGGCAGTAAAAGAAGGTGTAAGAACGTAAGAAGATACTTGCTGGGTCATGAGTAGTCCATCTAGTTCAACATCCTGCCTCACACAGAGGCCAACTAGTTGCTCTGTGTTAAAGGATTTTTTTAGACTTCTTTCCAAAGTTCTTGTTATGACCATACGTTCAAGCTAAAAGCAGAAACGCAAGATAGCCTTGCTCTAGTGCTCTAGTGTCACAATTCTCCTGATATATCCTCCACGTCAGCTATGTCTCTCGGGTAGGCAAGAAGGGTCACTGAGCAAAGTATAAACATCCTCTTGTTTTGATTAAGATTTAACCCTGAATAAGCTTCTTCCCAGAAGTATAACAAAGATGTGGCCCCAGCTTTTCAGTTGTTTATGTACTTCGTTTGTCTCTTAAGCTTATCAGGTGCCATGCATTCTGGGAAATGCGTAATTTTGCATTATTCTGAAAGGGTGTTTGTATTAACCTTTTTGATATTTTATTCTGCAAACAATTAGTGCTAAGGTACATAAAGCTCTCTAATGTAACTGGTCTTTACACGTATCAGCATGTGTGGGTGTAATTTACAAACAATAAACCCATTTTTCAACATAGATCACTGATTTGATGTCTTAATTCTGTGTGAGGTTATTAGCTGAAGGGGGGGGGGTTTGAATTGGCATGCAGAGTACTCTAAAATAAATCCCCTTTCACTATGAAGAGCAGACAACAGAGTATAGAGACTCAAGTCTTCCCTTGAAATTGCCTCCTGGCACTGATAGTCAGAGGTTTGCTGAGTCACAATGTGGAGGTTCCCTTTTGTCACCCTGGCTAATAGACACTGGTAGGCAGCAGGCCAAGCAGAGCAGAAATTCCTAGAAAAGGAGGGTTGGAATAGTAATTGCTCCTGAGGAAGTATTATCCTGGAGTTCCAGGTTACCACTCCTCTTCAGCTGCCTGCTGACTCAGGGAATCCCATTCCCACTGACCCAAGACAACTTACAGTTGAGCCAAGAGACGGATGCTTCCTTTGCATTATAGCAGAAGTTTATTTAAAGGTGGGGTAAAAACGGTCATCTTTCCCCTTCCTCATGGGAGATGCTCAGTACAGACAAAGGGAGAAAGAGAGGTTGTAAAAATCACACTAAAGCAGGAACAAGGTCAATAAAGGATTCAAATATCCCTCGCCCCGTTGGTGGCAGTGTAGACTACAATTCCCATCATTCAAAGCCTTAAAGAGGCAACACACATTTCTGATAAAACTAAACCAATTTTCTACGCTGTGGCTAACAGCACAAGTATCATTAGAGTAGTTACCCTATGTGTTGAGTAACAAAAGAAATGAACTAGAGTTGCTAGGTGCCCTTAACCTTCTTGGGAGAAAGATGGGCAGTGTTACTCAAATAGTCTGCCTACTAATTAATTGGGGGAAATTAGCTTAAAGAGGACAAAGCAAGAGGGGATAACTGGGATTCTCCATCAATGTTTACAGGGATTCCCCCCTTAATTGAACTCTCGAAATAAACCATCCAGTTGTTCAATCAGAAAGGTTTTTACTAAAAGAGAAATAAAAGGTCAAGCATACAAACACACACAGAACACACAAACAGGCAAACACATACAGAACACACACCGAGCAAATCAGAAAGGAGAGGAGAGGAATCAATTTTGGGGAAGGATATAATTACTAGTCTCAAAGATGGAGATCCTTGGAGGCAGCAACAAAATGACCAACATTTTCTGGAGAGAAGAAGAGGAGGCTGAAATGGAATTGGGGGTGAATGCACAGGTCCAAGAACACACACACACACTGGTGGCTAGGGAGCCGAGAAGCTGATATATTTACCCCAAAACAGTAACTTGATCGGTTTTCCATGGTGGGTTAAAGAGTTGGTGGATGATAGGTATAATTGGTGCTTGATGACCCTGTGAGTACTGGATGGAAAAACCTACCAGGTTTGGTAGACAATGTTAAGCATTGATTAATTAGGGTGAATGAGTGGAAAGTGAGGCTGGGTGTTGATGAGAAGTGAGGCTGGGTGTTGATGAGATTAGTCAAGTTTCTTGGGAGGTCCACTGTCCGTATCTCTCTGGCTCATGGAGGCGGCCGTTAGTCAGTCAACTGCTCTGACTCCCCTTCTAAAATATTTTCCCAGGCTTTTACCTGGCTGGCCTCCATTTTGTTTCATTTTAGGCCACAGTGTCTTGCATTTAAACTACCCCTCAGCATGAGGAGGGGTCTGATTGATAACACCGGCCCTCACCTTTTCTGACCCCTCACAAGCCTGCAAAGTGCACGTACTCCCAGGGCAGTGCAATGATATCACTCCTGAAAGTGACATCATGATGCCTGTGGGGAGCGCGCCCACTGAGCACTGACTCAGAACGTTTTTTGCCCTCTGGGCTCATTCCCCAGGGCCTTTTCCTCCTGCTGGCCTTGTGAGTGGCAGTAGGGGCCAGAGGATCACCCACCTCACCAGGGAAGACAGAGAAATTTTCTGAGCCTAGAAAGACCAAGTCCAATGAGGAAAGGTTGAAGGGGCTCGGTATGTTTAGCCTGGAGAGGAGACGACTGAGAGGTGATATGATAACCATCTTCAAGGGCTTGAAGGACTGTCATATAGAGAATGGTGTGGAGTTCTTTTCCTCTACCCCAGAAGGTCAGACCAGAACCAATGGGTTGAGATTAAATCAAAAGAGTTTTCAGCTAAACATTAGGAGGAACTTCCTGACAATTAGAGCAGTCCCTCAGTAGAACATGCTTGCCCAGGAACTGGTGGGCTCGCCTTCTTTGGAGGTTTTTAAGCAGAAGCTAGATGGCTATCAGACAGCAATGCTGATTTTGTGATCCTAGGCAGATCATGAGAGGAGGGCAGGAAGGGTTACATCAGTGCTTAGTTCTCATGGCCCTTTCTTACATGACCAGGGTGAGGCCCATCATCAGGTAGCAATTTTCCTCAGGCCAGTTTGACTAGGGATCCTGATGGTGTTTTTCCATCTTCTGGGCATGGAGCAGGGGTTACTTGGGTGTGTGTGTGGGGGGGGGGGAAGTATTTATAAATTTCCTGCATTGTGCAAGGGGTTGGACTAGATGGGCCCCTAGATGACCCTTCCAACCCTATGATTCTATTATTCTAAGTGCACATGGGCAAGACTGCAAAATATGATGGCAAACCTCTAGAAACAAACTCCAGCAGCTTAAATGAATACATGAAGCTGCCTTATACTGGGTAGCCATATTGGTCTGCAATAGAAAAGCAGGATTTAAGTCCAGTGGCATATGTCTGAAGGGAGCTTTAATTCTCAAAAGCTTACACTCTGAAAATTTTGTAGGTCTCTAAGGTGCCACTGGACTCCAATCCTGCTGTTATACTGAATAAGTCTATTGGCCCATCAAGGTTAGTATTATATGCTCAGACTGGCGGCAGCTGCCCAAAGTTTTAGGCAGAGGCCTTCCACATCACCTACTGCCTGGTCCTTTTAACCGAAGATGCCAGGCATTGACCCTGGGACTTTTACATGCCGAGCAGATGCTCTACCACTGAGCCACAGCCCCTTGGACTAGATGACCACCACAATTCCCTCCAACTCTATGACTGTCTAGCTGTAAACCTTTTAATTTTGTAAGTGACTCATGAAGAAATGGGATGTGTATCATGAAAAGCAAGATTCCATCAATCAATTCAGTTCAATCAATTCAACAGAGGGACAGTACCTCTGGTAAATCCTATAATTTGTACCAAGAAGGTCCCAGATTGATCCTCTAGTTCTCTAGTTTAAAAAGTCTTAAACAACAGATGCTGAAAAAGTCCCATTTCTGCCTGAGACTCTAGACAGGTGCTGCCAGTCAGAGGGGAAAACTGGGTTAGGTGGACCAGTGGTCCAATTTAGAATAAGGCAATTCCTTTTTAGCATGTGTACACCAACCTTTTTTGGAAAGGGGAAAAAAAATGTGGACCGTGAGAAACTGTGTGTTTGTTCTACTGGGCGAAACGTTCAATTAATGCAAGTGTTTACTAAGTTTGAAAACACGTCATGTAGTCCCACGTATATCTCATTGTTGGTGGCCAGACGAGCCCCAAAGATTCTCTTCCATCTCCCGGTGGACTTCGATGAACACCTACTGAGTTAGGAAAGCACAGTTCTACCCAAGCTCAGATCATGCACCGGTATGCTGTTGAACATGACTTTCAATCCCTCATTGAGGAAGCCTTTTAGATCTGCTGTGCAGTCAGCTGGGGATGCACAAGATACTCATCGTTAGTCGTTGGTTTGGCATGCCTCTTGCTACAGTCATCCTGCCGAAGGGATCCCCGCCCAGTCTTGCCCCAAACAGCCTGTTTGGATGAGAAATGCAATGCTTCGTGAGGTTGGCTTGACTCAGACGTCTTTCCTAAACAGTTCCTCGCTTCTGGCAGTGTGTACAATTTCGTTATTGTTTTATATCCTTATGAGGTTGATTACTTCATGCATTAAAAAAAAAATGGTCAGTTGAAGGGACCAAGTATTGGTCAAGGATACATCACACATGCCCAGAGTTACAGAAGGTAGAGTAAGATTTAGGCCCAGTAGCACCTTAAAAACTAACTAGATTTCCAGAGCTCCCTTCAATGATGTCTGGACCTGGTGACACGGGGTGGTCAGGGAATCCCACCTGCCAGGTCTTACAGCCCTTTTTTTTTCACTGCTTCTTGGAAGGGTTTGGGTGCCTCCATCCAGAGTGATAGCACACAACTCCTTCTTCTCTTTGCTCGGACATTAAGAGGAGAAGCAAAATGGTAAGGTGATGTCCCTCAGAGGCAGAGAGGATTCTTTATTAGCAACAGGAGAGCTCTTCCTTTCACATGACTATGGTGTCGCGTAAGGGTCTGGGAAGTACCAGAAGTTTTGTTATACTGGAAGGTCTGCCTCAGACTGTTGTGGGATTGGGGGGAAAGTGCCCCTCACTCACCCTGCCCTTGCTAATTCCTCAACAGGACCCACTCTAAAGATATTAATTGGCTCTTTTTACCATGTTATTATCATGTTGTAACCCTTTCCAGGCCCTGACCTGGATAGCCCAGGTAAGCCTGATCTCGTTAGATCTCAGAAGCTAAGCAGGGTTGGTTTGAGTTAATAATTGAATGTGAGACCTCCAATGAAGACCAGGGTTGCAGAGGCAGGCAATGACAAACCACCTCTGTTAGTCTCTTGCCATGAAAACCCCACCAGGGGTCACCATAAGTCAACTCTGACTTGAGGGCACTCTCCACCACCAACATCCCTTTACAGATGTTACTAAGAATTTCCTGCTCTAAAATGCCAACAAGTCCTTTTGGCAGTCATGTCTAGTTTACCTGTCAGTTTTCTTTGAAGTCTGGGAGCAAAGTATGAATTTGTTATTTCTGTGCCAGTAAATCAGCATCATACATGTACATATATATTATTTATCAGCAATGAATGACTTGCTCCCAGTTCCCATCCGATAGTTAACTGGCTGAAGCATGCTACATAAGCATTCCCAAGTGGGCTAGCATTGGCCTAAGAAAGGAGCAACAACATCAGAAGGGTGGGAAAGGCTCCCAGCCTCCTGCCCCACCCCCACTCACCTGGTTTGCGGGGGAAAGGCCCCAGGAATTGGGCCCGGGAGGCAGAAAACCTCCTGGGCCAGTGCACAGTGGGAGAGCTCCTCATGGATGTGATGACATCACTTCCAGGAGTGACATCATCACATCGCACCAGAAGTGTGTATGTGCTCTTCACACACGCTCAAGGTGTCTCAAAAGATGAGTGCCAGATTCCCCCTTGCCCCAGGGAGGATAAGGGTCCTGGCAACCCTACCTCTACATAGGATAGCCAACTTCCAGTTGGGCCCTTGTCCTGATCTCCACATTACAGAAGTGCATTCTCCTGGAGATAATGGCTG
Source organism: Eublepharis macularius (assembly GCF_028583425.1). Lineage (NCBI taxonomy): Eukaryota > Metazoa > Chordata > Lepidosauria > Squamata > Eublepharidae > Eublepharis > Eublepharis macularius. Next base: position 246,067,845 of record NC_072790.1, read on the forward strand.
CTTTGGAGGGTGGATTCTATGATGTTACACCCTGCCGAGGTCCTCCTCCTTCCTAAACCATGCCTTCCCTAGGCTCCGTATCTTGAAGACTATCACAATCCAGAGTTGGCAACCATAACAGACCGCGTTGAGTTCAAGACCTGCTTTGAATAATATGCGAGTATGTGCCAATTATCAGTCACAATTATAGATGTCCTTTCAAACAAACTGAAGTCAGTTTTAAAGAGTTATTAAATACTGGTTTGGAAATTATTACACATCTTAAACAGGGGATTCATATTAGAGTAAAAAGAAGATACTTTATTTGAGGGTTCTTGTAGTGCATGTTTATTAATAAGATAAGGTAGATGTATCCAGGATCTTGGCATTTCAGCCTGGCCAAGGAGGGTGGCAACAGCTAAGGATGCCTACTTCCAGGTAAGGCCTGGAGTTCTCCTAGAATTCCAACTGATCTCCAGTCTACAGAGATCAGTTCTTCTGGATAAAATAGCTACTATATCTGCTGAGGTCTCTCCTCTCCTCAAATGCAGCCTTCTCCAGGCTCTACCCCTAAACATCCAGAAATTTCCCAACACAAAGTTGGTCACCTAGAAAGGTGAGAATACCATACACAATGCATATTATATGGAACTTGGGGCAGGGAGGGGTAACCATAGATGTGAGTTCCACTGTCAAATCAGAATGAACCTGCCCACTATTCCAGCAGACCCTGGAACCAAATATTAAAAGCATACATTCCCTCATAGCTACTCTACTGTCTTTCCATGCTTTAGGGTTCCAGCCTCAGTTCCAAGCTCTGGCATGGAGCAATCAGTGCCTTGCCTATTACCAAAAACCTCCCCTCCCAGACAACGTAGCCCAAAACACTCTGTTTCTTCATGCCAACAAGGAGTTGCCAAATTGACAACTCCTTAAATTACTGTAATTAATTAACTCCTCTCTAAGGGTTTGTTACTCAACAGTCTCTGGAGTGTATTACGTCTCAGAAATGTTTGATGCTGTAAAGGCTGAATTACGAAAATGGGGGCCTTGTTCCCAGAATTAGACCACTCTGACAGAATTCTGGAAACTTACATTTTGGAAGAAATGCACAATGTAAAGGACTTGCTCCCAGTTCTCTTGGTTGAGGAGAGACATCAATATATCTAATTCTGCCAAGGATCCATCAGCGGGTATTTATATCCGGAGAGTGGGGCCATGAACAGACAAGACCTTTCCACAAACCTGAGAAAATGCCAAGGTTTGGGTGGAGGGGGAGGATCTGATATCTAAAACACACACATTCACATAAAATTAGGGTTTAAAAAAATAATAGAAGCAGGATCTGCCGCTTTAAGAAACAAATTTTCTCTCAGTGGGTATTGTGTTAACTGCAACAGTATTGCCTGTCTTCAAGCCTTGGTTCCTGTCACTATAGGACAAGAGAAAGGGGCAGAGCCCTTTCCAGGGCTATTTTGGCCCTCCTAGAAGAACTCATCAGGGCCAGGCCTGGCAGTAACTAATGGACAACTTGACACTAGGGGTGTGCAACCCGAAAAGATTTGGGTTTCCCGCTTCGGGTTTACCCAAAGCAGGAAAAAGATCCAGATATCCCCAAAATCTGAAGTGGCATGCCGCTTTCTAGGTCGCTTTCCAGGTCACTTTGGTATGCTCCGTAAAGATTTGGAGTGATGGGGGAGGAGGGAGGGGGGAGGCTGCTCCCATCCTTAAACACCCACGCCCACTCTTTAACCCCATAATGTTGTTATCTGCCCTGAGCCTGCTCGCGGGGAGGGCGGAATACAAATATGATATAAAAATAAATAAATAAATCCCTCCACCCCCCACCCCACTTACCTTGTGCAGCCAGGGCCTCTCCTGTCGCTGCAGCAGCTGGAGCAGCTGGCCGGTAGAGAGAGCCTTTCCTCTCTGCTTCAGGAAGCTTTGCTTCGGGATGTCCAAATCGGGGCCAGCATGCTGGCCCCAATTCGAAAATCCCGAAGCTTTCCGGATTGGGTCCGATTCAGGTATTTTACCCGAATTGGATTCCCGAAATGCACACCCTATTTGACACTTGAAAGTGGAATGCAAATACCAAATAAATATATATCTAACATGCTGTTATTGTGCTTTAAAGACCTTCATGGCCTGAACACTGCATTTCTTAAGGGTTACATTTCACTAATCAACTCTCATATCAACCACTTTTTTTCTCCAAATCATAATATGTATTATATGTCAACTTTGTGTAAAAGATGACACATAATAGGGTAGTCAACCTCAAATTGAAGCCTGGAGCTCTCCCATAATTGCAAGTGCTCTCCAGACTGCAGAGATCAGAAAAAATGGCTGCTTCAGAAGCTGGATTCTAAGTCATTATACCCCACTTGAGGTTTCTCCTCTAACCAAATCCCATCGTCCCCCCACCTCCTCTCAAATCTCCAGGAATTTCCCAAACTGGAGCTGACCACCCTAGTGAGATCTCTTCTGGATGGTGGATGGGCCTTCATGTTAGTTGCTCAAGGTTTTTAATTGTGTTGTCTAGTAGAAATCCATGGCTTAGTCCCTTGTTTTGCATTTAGGAGGGGCTACCAGACACACCTCTGTCACCAGACTTTTGTGTTCATTGGCGCAAGCATCTTGTTTTATTGCTTTACTGTTGACTTCTTGTTTTCATTGATTTTTGAGTTAGTACTAAGGTATTACATTATTACCCTTTTGTAAGCCTCCCTTGAGTTTGGAAAATATGACATATGGAGAAGTCTCTTTTCTCTGCCTGTTGGGGCAACAGGGATTTTATGGGTGTCAATCCATGGTTTCTTTCCATTCTATCACTCTCTTCTTCCAAAGGTCTCGAGTCTCCACCCTCCTGCATTCCCTCCTCACAACAACCTCTTAAGTTAATTTAGGCTGTGAGGAGAGTGGTTGTGTCAAGTTCACCAAGTAACTTTCATAGCACAGCCATGGACTCAGGTCTTCGATGGAATTTCAGTGGCTGGAAGCACAATGGAACCCCTTTCTCTATGGTCCAATTCCACCTCCTTCCAATACCATCTTGATTCAGGAAAAATGTGGGAAGTGACAACAACAACAACAACAACATGACTCCCAGAATGTGAAAAATATTTGCACCAGAAGCACCTTTCACCTCAATAATGTGTATCATCCTTCCAGTGTTACCAGAAAATTGTGAGGTTTGGATTACAAGGAAGTGGCTTGCACATCACTGCAATTACATATGGACTGGGCAATCAGCACCCAGCTCCCTGGGTTCATGTGACTGTGATCTGGTTCTTCTCAGAGCCAAGCTACAAGTGATGCCTGACATAGGTTGGACACTTGTCAGCTTCCCTCAAGTTTTGATGGGAAATGTAGGCATCCTGGTCTTGCAGCTGTAATGGAGAGCCAAGCTGTAAAACCAGGATGCCTACATTTCCCATCAAAACTTGAGGGAAGCTGACAAGTGTCCAACCTGTGTAAGGCGTCACTTGTAGCTTGGCTCTCAGTTTCCTCCCAAGAATTACAGACATTTTAAGCCATGTCAAATGTATGTTACTTGGGGGTCATCTTTTCACTGTTAGGGGTGAATGGGAAAAAATCCTTGAAGAATGTTTGCTAGTCCTGTCAAACCACTTTTGGCTTCCCTTGAAATCCTCAGCCATTCCTGCCAGGCAGGAACCTTACAGTGTGCTTTGAATTTTGCTGTAGGCAAAATTATGTTCCAGTCAACAGATGTGGACATCAAACTTACAGCATGCCAAAGGCGTGCACTTCAATAAAACTTTGACTAAGATACAGAAAGCTCTTTTAGCTGCCAATGCCACTTAACAAACTCTTAGAAGTTTGTAGTGGTGTGGCTTGTTCTATTATCAACTACAAAGGGTTGTGGAGGTGTAGCAGTTAATGTCAAAATGAGACCTGGGTTCCAATCTGCACTCTGACTAGGTGATCATGGCCCCGTCAACCCCTTTCAAGCTAATCCACCTCACAGACTTGATGTAAGGACAAGATAGGGAAGGGAGAACCATATCTATTCCACCATTCTGAAGATACAGGAAGGGTGGGATAAAAAAAATGTGCTCCTCTATAAATCTCAGAGTAATGAATTGGGTAATTATTTATTAACCTATTCCTAGAATTAAAGCACTAGAGCTTTACATCGCAAGGCCCGGAAAATAGTGTTTTCCTTAAGGCAGCACTTGGGAAGAACCTCTAAATTTGTTTATACAGTTTCAGTTTAAGGGATAAAGTATTGTTTTATAATCCCTGGCCCTGATTCTTTCTCCATCTTGAGTTAAACACATGGGTAGTCCCAAGTGATTAAGGTCATGTAGGTAGTGATATTCGTGAAGGCAAATGTAGTCAATGGAGAGTGAGGGCAATGCTTGTTGGATTCGTTGTGCAAATCATCCAGCCAAGAAAGGATCACACCAACTTGGATGATACACTCTACAGTCAATAGGATTTGCTATGATCTAGCTGTGTTTTGATCCTCTGAAATTTCTTTATCCCGTTATATCTTTTTTTGGAATGTGTTTGCAGCTTCTTGTTGCTTTGCTAGCTGCCTAACAGATAACGTGGGACGTGAACATTTTAAATTCTTAAATAATGTAGAGAGGCAGGAATATAAACAAAGAGGCATTTCTTTTTTTGCAAGTAGGGGATCTTTTTACATCACTGAAAATTTACAAGTAGTTTTGGATGGACTCTACTACTTTTTATTGGAGACAAAGCATGCTGCTCTAGATATGCTCAAGACATTCTGGCAGCAGAAAGCACTAATGTAATGCCTGGGGTTTGTCTGGCTTAAAATAGAAAGTATTATGGGAAAATACAGGTTTTCAGCTCCGGGGAAGGATCGATCAGGGCTCGGGTATATCACACAGAGAAGGGGGAAATGGCCGCTTTTCATGTTAGATGATGTTTCAGCCCTGGACTCAATGGATGTTTTAGTGAGGAAGGGGGGCAAAGAAGAAGAACAACAAGAAGAAGAACAACAAGAAGAACAAAAAGAAGAAGAACAAAAAGAAGAAGAAATGGAACAAGAAGAAGAAATGGAACAAGAACAAGAAGAACAAGTAATAGAACAAGAAGAAATAGAACAAGAACAAGAAATAGAAGAAGAAGAAGAAGAAGAAGAAGAAGAAGAAGAAGAAGAAGAAGAAGAACAAGAACAAGAACAAGAAGAACAAGAAGAATTTTATGTTGAAAGTCAGCAGCTCAATCCCTAGCATCTCCCTCTAAAGGAACTTAAATCACAGGTGTTAAGAGAAAAAATCTTTTTCCACCTGAAATTCTGGAGAGATGCTGCCAGTCACAGTGGACTATGCTGAACAAGTAGACCTGACTCAAAAATGCAGTATCATGTATACCTAATGCTCAGAATACATGTGAAGATCAGGGTCTAATGAAAGGTGAAACCCAGTTACCACCATCCTATCACTTTGTAGCAGGACTAAAAATCTAACTCAAGATGGGGCTATTCAGGCTTGGTTTCCAGTGGCTTTGGCTCCTGAGGAGCAGATAGAATGTCCACCTCAATGACATCCCCATTGCGCTTCTTTGTTTTTTCTTCCTCGTAAGTTGGCTGTACTTGCAGCAAAGACTGCCCACTGCTCCTCCTGACACTAGCTAGTCAATCCCACCCTGTCAGTGATGCCACCAAGTGTAATACATCTCTGTGTGGAGATCTGTTTCCTGCCTCCATTATTCTCCCAAGTTCACTGCTATTGCACACTCCCATTAAAATGGACATTTTGTTAGTGATTAAATGAGAGGGGGAGGAAGAAAACAAGCAGGCAGGTGATTGAGATGCAGCCATATTAACTCTTTAATTTGAATCAGAACAAGAATGAACAAAATTCCATGACAGTTTTGCAAACCAAGATGACATTTATGAATAGGGATGGCTCTTTCTTTCCCCCATTTAGATCTTCTGCTGCTAAGCTGTGTGGACGGCTAGCACACAGAACATCCTAAGAGAGACAGCGTGGCCCCTTTTCTACAGTTAGAGAGTGAGTAATATTTGGATAGAGGAAGAGTTCTTGACCTTTTTGGATTCAGGCAAAGTTACCCAAGCTTCGTTGATATGCATGTGAAGGAAGTAAGACACGGACATGAGGAAAACATGAAACATAAGACATGCATTGCAAATTTACGATGGAAGTGCAGAAGTGCTGAGCATCCATGCTTTAGTGCTTCTTCAAGATACATGGCTATGGAGGCTCATCTGTTCAGCAAGCGATGCCACCTGAGGATCTGGACCATAGGCCTTCCGGTTCTTTCTTCATCCCCATTCTCTTGAGGTCAATACCGATAAGAGCTGTAGCTGTAGGAACTGCTTGGCAGAGCCCGAGAGTAGTAGTTGGAACCAGCATAGCCACTAGAATAAAGTGCAGGACTGCCACCACCATAGCCGGTGGCGCATGGGTTGTACTGCTCAATGGCCAGAGGTCGGTCTGGGCAATACAGAGCGGGCCCTGGGATGGTAAGGACGAATGGTGGGGGCTGGATGGTCACTGTGGATGCTGGGCATTGGGCATAGCATGGGTTGTATCCACTGCCGGACATCTTGGAAAGAGTGGAGGGTAATCTGAAACCACAGAAATGGGGATAGAATTGGTTTTGTGTATTAAGCATTTGTAGAATATAAAAGTCTCCCACATGAGTACCTCAGCAAGTTGTGCAAATCTGCACCTGTAATTATGTCATTTAGGGATATATGGAATCCACTTGAGAAACAGAATAATCTTATCAAAAGGTTCTATATGTCCCATAAAGGAAACTCCAGTTTCTGCAAAGTTGTGGGTATCCTAGATCTTAACCTTTGCTCACAGTACGAATAGTTTAATCACCAGCCCTGGATATCTAATAAGGTATCCCCAGCTTGTGAAAGGCAGCTGATACCCTTGATAAAGCTTCATAACAATATGCATTAGTGCAACCCACATGGGGCTATCAAGAAACTGTGCTTGCCTCCATATCCTCAGACATCATTCCTGTGCAGAAAAAGGCCTTGAAATATTGCTTTAAATGAAATATGGTAGCAGCACTGCTAGGTTCTCTTTCATTCAAGCACATTCTTAGGCTTTCTTTTACCTGATCTTCTTGTGACTGAACTGACATACAATTTCCTATGGACTGTAAACTTTTGATACCCCTAGCTGTTGAGATGCTACTGAAAATTCTTCTGGCTTTGAACTTGGAGGATCCAAATTCTTTGTTCATTTTACCCTTAGCTAGGGTTTTCTCCTTCCCCCTTGAGGAAGGGGTATGACTGAGAACCAGTTTCGTCAGTCACAGCTTCTAGGAGCTCTCTCAGCCCCACCTACCTCACAGGGTGTTTTGTTGTGAGAATAATAATAACATACTTTGTAAACTGCTCTGAGTGGGCATTAAGTTGTCCTGAAAGGTGGTATATAAAGTAAATATTACTATTACTATTACTATTACTATTACTATTACTATTACTATTACTATTACTATTACTATTACTATTACTATTACTATTACTATTACTATTGTATTGTCGAAGACTTTCACGGCCAGAGAACGATGGTTGTTGTGGCTGTGGCTGGCATCTTCAGAGGTGTGACACTGAGAGATCTCTGTCTTTTGGTGCTACACCTCTGAAGATGCCAGCCACAGCTGCTGGCGAAACGTCAGGAACTACAATGCCAAGACCATGGCAATACAGCCCGGAAAACCCACAACAACCAACTGTTACTGTTACTGTTACTGTTACTGTTACTGTTACTGTTACTGTTACTGTTACTGTTACTGTTACTGTTACTGTTACTGTTACTGTTACTAAATCAAGCATCAGCATTATAAGCAGAAGTTCCCAGGTTCCTGGCATTTCTGGTTAAAGATCCAACATTTGATTTATATATAACAACATTCGACTTCTATACCACCCTTCAGGACAACTTAATGCCCACTCAGAGCAGTTTACAAAGTATGCTATTATTATCCCCACAACAATCACCCAGAGAACTGCGATGGACCCAAGGTCACCCAGCTGGCTTCAAGCGGAGGAGTGAGGAATCAAACCCGGCTTTCCAGATTAGAGTCCCGCACTCTTCACCACTACACCAAACTGGCTCTCAGGTCAGGTAATAGATGGTGGGAAAGACCTTTGCCCAAGACCCTGGAAAGCTGTTGCTAGACTTTATTAGACCAATGGTCTGACTCTGTAGAAAGCAACAACATATGGTCATATATTCAGTTTCCAGTACTTCGTTTTCCAAATGTTCTGAGTTGTCCCTAGATCCACCGTAGCTGCATCTTCATTATCTATGCATTCTAGAATCCACATCTGTCAACAACTGGCAATCAAAATTAACTTAAAGAAATAAGGGAAGAAAGTTTCCTCTTTTAAAATCCATGAGACCCTCCCAAAGAAACCCTTTGGAACTTACCAGTTCTCTAAAGGACAAACGTCAGAGAAGAAGTAGTGTAGAAGGTCCCTGAAGGATGAACTTTTTATATCTGCTGCTTTATAGCCTGAAGGCAATGAGACACCCACTGTGAATTTCCTAATTTGTTGCCACATGGGGAGATACCTCAGCTTCTTGTAAACAGTTACCCTCCCTGTTGGTGATTACTAGCCGGCAAGTGAGACCAAAAGGGAAAAAAATGACCCTCCCAGCTTAGTAATAATTAGTTTCTCCCAGCACAAGACAAGCTAGTTGGTGTGTTACACCCTATGGATTGTTTTAAGTTTACACCTCTATGGGCAAAAAGCAACAGCAAAATTGCTTTCATTTAACATATAACCAAATGGCTTGGTGCTGTATCACCAAACGATATACTTGGGCAGATAGCAGAATTCTTTGAAGCAACAAAGATTTTGTCCTTCTGCGGTCCCTTGCCCCCACCGTACAGGGAAAAAGAAACAGAACAGATGGGTGCAAAGAAGCAGTTGGATGAAGTAACACAAAGCTGATTGACATTTGAGAAACCAACTTTATTTGGCACTGAATATCAGTCGGGCTAACAATGGTGTCTTTTCTCAATAAAGGCAGTACCCAACATCCTATATGTAGTGTGATTGAGAAAGAAAATCCAGGATAACCGTATTTAAGTGTAACGAACACCTTGGAATTGGTAAGCCTATCCACATGAACATATACGAAGATGCCTTCTCCTGAGTCAAACTATCAGTCTATCACAGAGCCAAGCTACAAGTGACGCCTGACACAGGTTGGACACTTGTCAGCTTGCCTCAAGTTTTGATGTGAAATGTAGGCATCCTGGTCTTACAGCTTGGCTCTCCATTTAATTGAAGTTTACAGACCCCCCCACCACACACCCAGTGGATGGGAAGGGGGGCACCTGGCAAGAGCCCAACACCTGCTGTCCCCTCCCAACTGTATGTTCTCTCTCCCATAGACTGCCGCTCTGTAAACTTCAATAAAATGGAGAGCCAAGCTGCAAGACCAGGAAACCTACATTTCCAATCAAAACTTGAGGGAAGCTGACAAGTGTCCAACCTGTGTCAGGTGTCACTTGTAGCTTGGCTCACAGTTAGAACTGTCTGATATGAATGGTAGTGGCTTTCCAGGATCTTGGGTACAGAACTTCCACATCACACGGTCTACCTGAAACTTTCTTCTCATCACCTGCTATCTGACCCTTTTAACTGGAAATGCAGACGATCGAACCTGAGAACCTCTACATGCAAAGCAGATATTGTACCACAATGCCACTGTGAGAGACACAAAAAGAAGACTGAAGTTTAGATTGCTTGTTATCATCTGGTATTGACTGTGATGTTAGTTTCGTGCCATGACGTCTTATGAGAACAAAGGTTGTCCAGTTACCATGAGCATTAAGAATGCAAGAGAAGGTCAACAGAACTAATAATTGTAGATGGGAATACAGAAAGATCTAAATAGACAGAAAGAAAAAACAGATGAGAGACATGGGAGAGATTTCTCTCTCTGTGTTAAGTTCAATGCATGTATTTTTTTCTTGTGTATGTGTGTGCGTGTATGCTCATAAATTGTAATTAAACTACAAATGTGTCTACATTGATCCCATATATTAGGTATGTCGGAACAAACGTACAAGTTTGTCTTATAGCAGTGAGGTGTAGTAGATAAACTAAGATAGCTGGACACTGTTACTACGGGATCTCATTCCTGTACCCCCTCAGTCGGTCTATATGTTGACCTGAAAAGCTGATTTCATTTTCAAGCTAGGCTCACCAGGTTCACTCGGGAAGAAACAAATCTTCTTCCTGAAGATACCCCTCTTCAAGTTCTACTTCTTGACTTTTTTTTAATACACCTGAATGATTGCATCCGCTCCTGAGTGATAAGAGCAATCTATGTTCTTAGGAATGTTCTTGCGCAAAGATCATATCCTGTCCTCTGCCTCTCCCTCAGATGAAGGTTCTGATTTGGTGACCGGGACAGTATGATGTGTCTTTTATCCTTGCCATGTAAAACTTTTCAATATAAGGACAGCTTTTTTATTTTAGAAGATTATGCCTTTGTTTTGTATTTTAAAAGGGCGTTTGGGATGGGTAATGCATTTGAACATGTGAAACTACTTTATACTGAATCAACCCATTGATTCATCAAGTCCAGTATTGTCCACACAGACTGACAGTGTCTCCTCAAAGCCATTGACCCTCTCTGGACTCATCAAAACTCTTCTACGTTCCTTCAAAAGTCCTCAGGCTTTGCCTAGCAGAGAAGCACTGTGTCCCACATGTAGAATCTAGAATTAAGAGAATATGCCATGATACAATTTTCCTTGAGTGATCTGGAAGGAAGCACTGACAAGCAAAAAAAATAAAAAATAAAAGGTAATATTAAACAATTGCATATCTCATCAGGAATTGCCTGCGTCCACACAGTTATTCACAGCTCATCATCAGAAAGAACATCTGACATAGCAAACCTTTGGATCAGATAAGGTGTGACAGAAAATGGCTAGCCTAAAATGAAACCATTGATATCCAAAGCATGGGCAATCTCTTCACTGATAGCTTCTACATGTCTCCTACTGTTAAATTTTGGAGCATGCTTGGATTTCCAGTGTTGTAAGATAACTCAAAGCTTCTTTATCTGACCAGCTGATACCATTTTTTTTAATTTTAGTAGAGCCACAGTTGATTTTTTCCTAAAGTAACCATTGCAAGGTAAATTTAGCTCAGTTGAATCATCTGAGGAGTTTTGAAGGAACCTGTGAGAATTTTGATAAATCCCAAAATCAACCATGGGAATGAAAAGTTGTGTATTAATCTGTAAATAATCAGATTTCTCAGGATGTATCTCTGCATACCTATTCAGGAACCTTCCAGCTTAATAAGTACTATGGTTATTTCATGCTCACATATGTGTTATCCATCTGCATGAATGGATGAAGCAGGAGTTTATCTTCCAATCTCTTGCCACAAAAACCCAACATTCCACTCAATCAGGGATCACATTATGAATGAGATGGCAGTAGAATGTATGGCTACAGGTCACTGTGCTGATCTATTAAAATCACATAAACCATACCATTCAATTATCTTAAGAAGACTATAAGCCTTGAGGTGAGCATTTCCCCTTTACTTTTTTGTCACCCCCCACCATCTCTATTTTTTAAAAAGCAACAACAGAGCATTAATAGCATTATATTTTGTTTCTGTTGCTAGAGAACCATTGATACATGGCTGTGTGCTGAGGTCACTGAGGGTAAGTGAGGGCAATGCAAATGAGTATGAGAATATTTTCTCTAGAACTGTTGAAAAGCAATTTTCAAAGGGAGGTAAAATGCCAGTGAGTCATTTTACTTTGGATCTTGAGGGTTGGAATGGATCACAGAAAAGGAGCAAACCAGATAATTATATTTGGTGGAGTTCAAAACATCTGTTGGGAGATTGTTATATTTAGAAAGGACAGAAGGAGACCAAGAAGAATGCAGCCCCCCCCCCTCCCGACTGAATGCTGAAAAAATGCTGCAGTCCATTGGATCATAGCTCATATTTCTTGTTGTTTTGTTCTTAAACATCGACAGGACTAAAAGTTGTCGTAAAAGGAAAGTATAAAAGAATTAGGTTATACATTGGGAGGAATTGCCCCTAAGCATGTGGCAAAACAAGTTACCAAGGGAGTCCCGATAGCTGACTGTTTAAAAAGCATGTTAGATAAATATCAGGAGGATTAAGGATAACTGGTGATGTTTCTAGGGAGGAGGTTGGATTAGCTAAGAAATCCAGAAGCCATGGGTGATGTGTGAAAACAGTGTCAACACTGTGCTTGAAAGAATCTCAACCATCACATTCTTCCCTCCGTCCACCTCCATCCCCTCTCCCTCCTCCATTCTTGTTGTTGTTGTTCAGGAATACACAACCACTCCCAATCCAAAATGTTGCCTATCTTATTGAAACCTTTAGCATCTGTATACATTCCTCAGATGCTTGGTCCAAACAGGAACCTTCAAAGTGGTCTAACATTTTGATTGAGGGTCAAAACACATAAGAAGTATGGGTACATGTTGGATCCTGCATGGGTCCCTGGGAAATGTAGTCTTAAAAAAAAAAAAAAAAACAGCTGCTCAATGTGAATCTCAGCCAGGGAGAATCACAACTGGAGGTACTTTCTCTCTCACGCATACTATCTCTTTCTCTCTTTCAAAAATCCTCTGAGAGCTCTGGATGGAGGGGGGAGGTTGGGAATGATGTAACAAGAAGCAAGAAGAAAGCTGAGGTATTTTGTGAGTGAGAGAGTGAGAGAGAAACCCAGTTCCTCCCATACTTCTCCTGTCAGGGACCCTCCTCTGCCCCTTCTCCGTGCTACTGAAGCAAAACTGAGTTGCTTGGATTTTTGAAAGAGAGAATCTCTCCAGTTGAGCAGCTGTTCTTTGTAAGAAAATCCAATCAGCTCGGTTTTCCTCCAGGAGCTGGGGGTGGTGGTGGTGGTGGTGGTGGTAAGTCTACAACTCCCAGGGAAGCTTGTGGGACCCAACGTGTGCTTTTCACGTGTAATTCGTCTCATGTGTTTCAGCTCTGAGTTGAAATTCAGTGCCTCCTAAGGATGCTGAAACTTGCCAGTTCCCTTCAGAAATTTTGTTGCTATGATACCATCATTAAAATTCAGCAGATATTCCTTACAGGACCATCAATTTCCCCTTGAATTTTGCTTTAAGTGAAATTCACTAGTAACTGTGAACATCATAACTGAGGGCCAAGCTACACATGACAAATGACACTTGAATGGCAAGTGTATTTCTCCCTGTTCACTTGCCCTCCACTCAATCCACTTGCTGTTCAAGTGTCATTCGTCATGTGTAGCTTGGCCCTAAGTCCCATATATCACAAAACTGGTCCACTAAAATGGGGAAGTGACTGTATCTCCATGCTTGTGATTAAGAATAAACCTCCCAACAGCCCAACACAAACAGTCCCTCTTAATTTAGTACAAAATCTCTTCTTATTTCAAGATCTTACAGAAAATGTGCATCATGATTTAATCACAGAACAAGAACTGATTGTCTCTCTTAATTCCTCTTTACCCAATTTCTTCCTGAAATCCAACAATCCTTTCTTTCCCTCTTTTTAGGAATTTGGAGTCAGTTTCTAATCACTTCCTTTTTGATCAAAGAGAAATTGGAAGAGAGGAGAAGCAGGAAGGGAAGTTCTTCCAAAATTCAGAATTGCACTCTGTAGATGCTCAGAAGCTTTCCTATCTTCCTTCTAGAACATCATCATGGGTTGTAGAACAGAAAACAACTTCAAGTTACAAAAAGGCACCTTGATTTCTCTTCAAAGAGAATGAAAGAGAAATCCAGCTCTTAAAAGAGACAAAAAAGAAGGAAAGAAGAGACATCAATGGCTATATCTAAAGAAGGGAATTTCAGAAAAATAAATTCCCCACCTATTGAGTAAACCTATTGGCTCAGCAATTAAAATACAGAGATGTAGATACCAGATACCAATCCCAGGAATTATCGTGGGAGGACTCTGATTATTTGTTGTGTGTGTCACTGAACAAACACTTAGAGGTTGCTCACAATCTAACCATGTTACGGGATGAACAAGCAGAATTTTCTGTGAGGTGATGAGCCAGGGAAATTTGTAAGATCACACAATTAAGGAAACATTGAGAACCTAAACCAGTTTCAGAACTGTTGAAATTTGGTACGGCTCCCAACAAAGAAACATTGGAAACTGTGAAGGGGGTAGGAATCTTTCCTGTTCCCTATCCCTTATATTTTATCAGGTTAGGAGGACGCTGATAAAGCTACCACTCCCAGAATCCTTTAGGGTAAAATACATGATAGTAAAACTGATTTCAAACAAATGTGTGTTGATGTGCTATCCATATATGCCATTATCCTGCCAATCTTAACAAGCTCTGAGGTGTTTTCTAACATTTTTAAGCTAAACCCGAAGGCGTTTCCTACTTTTATGCTCTAATAACTCGAGACCAGAGTATTGGAAGTATTGCCTACTCCCATATGAATCTGCCCATCAGCTAACATGTTCTGTTGAATCAGAGGCTGTGCTCTCAGTGCAAACAGTTTCAGAAGTATGGTGGGAGGTGCCCAAATAAAGGGCTTTCTCTTTCCCCTATGCAATCATGAAAAAGACATCCCAGTGATGTGCTTTATTTTCACAATTGGGGCTCGCTCCTCCTGCCAACCCTAGAGCTCTCTGCACTCACAATAGTTAACACTCCTTTGAGTACTGAATAAGCAGTTTTGCCTCCTGCCGAAAGAGCTGCAGCAATTTGGGATGAAGCAACAGCAAAACGGATGATTCTTTTTTATGATCTGTAGCCAGAATTAGATTGAAAACAAACATTGACACCCCCCCCACACACACACACACCATCTCCAAAGGGGAAACAAAAAGGCCTATATTGTTCTACTCAACTCTGTTGTATACTCATAGCAACCTTGTTAGGTAAGTCTGGATGAGAAGGTGAGAAGGGGCCAAAGTCAGTGAGCAACCTTCCATGTCCGAGTCGGGATTCAAACCTGGATCTTCTTGATCCTAGCCCAGCATTCTAACCATGAATGTTTTGATTCTGTTCGTTGTGGGCACAGCAACTTCCATCATCATCTTGAATCGATAGCCCAGGGGCGCCTGCACGGTTTACAAAGTATATTATTATTATCCCCACAACAATCACCCTGTGAGGTGAGTGGGGCTGAGGGCCAAGCTACAAGTGACAAATGACACTTGAATGGCAAGTGTATTTCTCCCTGTTCACTTTCCCTCCACTCAATCCACTTGCCAGGCATGTGGACTTTCGTCATGTGTAGCTTGGCCCTGAGAGAGCTCTGAATGAGCTGTGACTGACCCAAGGTCACCCAGATGGCTTCAAGTCGAGTGGAGAATCAAACTTAGCTCTCCAGGGCCGATTCCAGATGACTAACCTTAAGTCGCTTCATGCCGCCCTCTTCCGGATCGCGACGGGGAAAATGCGAAATATCGCGTTTCCTCGCGCGAGTTTTGCGCGTCGTCGCTGTGAGAGAGCTGTGGTGTTTGAAAGCTTATGCTACAATAAAGTTGGTTAGTCTTAAAGGTGCTACTGGACTCTTTACTATTTTGCAACTACAGACTAACACGGCTAACTACTCTAGATAATGAGAGAAATTAGGTGAGATTTAGGGCCAAGCTACAAGTGATGAATGACACTTGAATGGCAAGTGGATTGAGAGGAGCGCAAGTGGAGGGCAAGTGAACAGGGAGAAATATCCGTCCCTTGTAGCTTGGCCCTGAGTGAAAAACCTGGCTGGATCCAACCAAGAGTATCGGAGTGTGTACAGGAAGCAAGCCATCCTTCTGTCCTACCATGTTAACCCCAATTCTCTCCCCCCCCATTTTTCTGTAGTGAGACATTATCAGTCCTTTGGTGGGGTTCCAAGCACAAGCTGTACTTGGGGTTCAGCTGCTGACCAAGTCTCCATGCAGCTGAAAGAAAGGTAAACAGCTTGGCGGAGTGAAAATGGTTTCCTATCTTCTGTCCCGCATCTTTCTTCAAATTCTCTAGGATCCATACTTTCTATTGGATCAAGAAATCAATTGCCTTAATGTCTTAATTAATTCTCAATGCCTTAATTAGCTGAAAATTAAGAAAAACTAAGAAAAAATTTAGTAAATAAACCCATTGTTAAACAAGTAACCTAAAATACAGAATTTAAAATGTTGAGTATCATATTGAATACAAAATGCTGAATATAATATATCTTAATACAAATAAGTATGGAGGTGGAGAGTAGAAATATCTTGTAGCTTTAATTTTCTGTTATGTACTCTGTTGTTGATCTTTTTATTTATTTATGTCATTTATAGTTTGCCTTTCTCACTGAGACTCAAGGTGGATTACACAATGTGACAGTACAGTCAATATCAAGGACATTTCCATTTTTTGCACTGTTTAAAATTATATATATATATAATATCTTTAAAAAAATAATCAATTGCCTGGTGGTTCACAACTCTATCACTGCTGCTCTATTTTATTTATTTTATTATTTATTATATTCGATTTTTTTCCGCCCTCCCCAGCAGGCGGGTTCAGGGCAGAGTGCAACTTTTAAAATTACATAAATACAGTTAAAAACAGATAAAAGAGTATACAAATAACATTAAAACAACTTTATACAATACAACTTTATACAATACAGCTTTATACAATATTGCCCTTCGCTGACAGTTTTCAAGAAGAGGCTGGACGAATATTTGTTAGAGATGCTTTAGGCTGATCCTGCATTGGACAGGGGGTTGGACTAGATGGTCTGTATGACCCCTTCCAACTCTATGATTCTATGATAATTGTGTGGTGTCCAAACTATGTGTGAATGTAGCCTTAGAGGATGGGAAAGTAGATCCTTGCTGAGTGGGCATTTGCTGTTTAATTTGCAAGGCACATTACCCGGCAACAAATACGAAATCAGCCCCCTGCCCAGAGGAGCTTACAATCAAAAACACATCAGGATGGCAAAGCGCTCTTGGATGAAGTGCCTGGTTCTTTCCCTCCTATTCTTTGTGCCTCTGCCCAAGAGTTGTCACAACTGACTCCAAACTAAGGAAGATGCAGGACGGGTTCAAGGGAGGTGAGGGAGGCACTCTGAGCCCTGCCAGTGCCTGGGATACCTTCTGCCATTCCCATTCAAGCTGAGCCTGTTGCCATGGCAGCCACAGGTTCTCCTTGATTCTCTGGAAAAGGCACAGAACTGGTTTCTATGGCAACATCTTTGTATTCCAGGAACTCCAAGAGAAGCCAGACCTTCTCCAGCCTCTCCTGTTTTGGGATTATCAGATCGCTGTTATCCATCCATCTCAGACCAGTGAAAGTAGAAAAGAGCAAGAGTCCCAATAGCACCAATAAGACATTTTGTGGTAGGGTATGAGCTTTCATGAGTCACAATTTAAGTCCATCTGTCCTTAGATGGACAGTGCAATAGACCAGTGAAAGCCAGCTTGGCAGAGGTTTTAGGGTGTTGGAGTAGGGATCTGGGAGACCCAGGTTCAAATCCCCCTTGGTTAGTAATTGGATGGGGAACCTCTAATGAAGACCAGGGATGCAGAGGCAGGCAATGACCAACCACCTAGGATCTGAGGCAGATTACAATGGTGCACATGAAAATAGAGTATAATCAACAGCTAGGACATTCACTGAGCCAAGTACAATAACGAACAACAGTTAGGACATTCCAGAAAACAGATACAATAAAAAATAGTAACAGAGAACTTTTCAACAAACAAAGCTGAGCACAGAGATGAAATCTCTCTAAAGCAAGTCTTAACTCATTTCCGTGAGATGTTTAGCAGTGTGGAAACTCACTAGTAAGCACATATCTACTTGAGCAGACAGTATCTAATTGTCAGGCAGGCAAGCCAGCTTGCCTGCCATAACTATGAATGCATATCTACCGGGGGGATGGGCTTTCTCCCTGTAGTGTAACTTTCTTCTTTCACTGTATCTGAGAAGAACCGCCCCCCCCCATTAAACTGAGAGCCAGTTTGGTGTAGTGGTTAAGAGCATGGGACTCTAATCTGGAGAGCTGGGTTTGATTCCCCACTCCTCCACTTGAGGCCAGCTGGGTGACCTTGGGCTAGTAACAGCTCTCTGGAGCTCTGTCAGCCCTACCCACCTCACAGGGTGTTTGTTGTTGTCGGGATATAATGACATACTTTGTAAACTGCTCAGAGAGGGCATTAAGTTGTCCTGAAGGGCGGTATATAAATCAAATTGTGGTGGTGGTGGTGGTGGTTACACTTTGCAGACTGTTATCAGTCTAGGAAATGACCTTGGGAAATTAAGCTTTGCAGCTTTGTCAGGACTTTGGTTGACTTCAACTGACTTGTTTGAACTGGAGGGAAGGGACTGGGAGTATAACCTCTTGGGGAAGACTTTGCTTTGGCATTCCAGGCAATCTCTATGTATCAGTGCACTTCAAGGTAGTTTTATCTAAATAAAGACCTTTAACTAGCCAGGCCTGGCACTAATAGTGTAGAGCTTAGTCCCCATTCCTACCACAGCTTCTCACTGAGCTATTATTTTATGACACAGTCCTTTCTTTACCACAATTATCTCTTGGACTGTTGTTTTATTATGTATTATTTTCCTGCTCTGCTTTTGTAGCTGTAGATCAAGTTTTCCCTCCCTCTCTCTGCTGCTGTTTTAATAGAGGGGGGGTTCTTCTCAGCTGTTCCAGAGGGGAGGACTAGATTCAATAAACCTAAGTTACCAAAGAGGAGGTCTGGGTGAACTTGAGGAGCAGCTTCCTAATGGGTTCAACACCTTTGAAAACTTTCCATGATCCAGAGAAGTTAGCTGTATTAGTCTGTAGTGGCAAAATAGTAGAGAGTTCAAGATCACCTTTAAGACTAACCAACTTTCCTGTAGTATAAGCTTTCGAGAGCCACAGCTCTCTTCATCAGATGAGACAGACGGAACACACTCGGGGCAGTGGGGGCTCACCCAGGCAGAGGTTCAGGATGCCCCCAAGGCTATTACCACTAGTTAAATCCCTTGCCATAACAATGGTTTATAATTTATAATTTATAAAGTGAACTTAATTTTATACCCAAACCTTGTGACTACCTTTTATTTCACCTGGGGTGGGGGAATGAAAATCCTACTGACTGCTATTTGTCCCTTTCCTGAAAAAAAAAAAAAACATAGCAGTGACTATTTTTTTCTCTTGCTTTGGGAAGAAAACAGGAAAGATTTCTGTGACTGATTCCACTGCACACTATTTTGTGGCTCCTCAAGATTCTTTGGGAAAAAATAAGTAGCTCCCAGAAGCATAAAGTCAACTTCTCTATGGCCTAAAGTGATGGTGGCATCAAGCAAAGCCATCTGTATGGAATTCCCTAGCTTTTGATTTGCTGATTGAGGCTAGTTAGCCCCTTCCATTTAATTTTTTTTTATTGGCATATGCTTTCAGAGGATTTTTAAATATATTTTGAAAGATTTTTTGAGCTGTGTTGGACATTGAAAAAAAATAATACAAACCTTTTAAATGTAAAAACAAGAGCTATTGAAAGTTGGATAACATATCTAGTGAGGCTGAAGAATTTCTGTTGTTCCCTTGGAAAGTTTGGGAGACATGGCTGGTGGAGGGGGCGGGCAGTCTTCAGAACGTCTAGCTGTGAGAAAGGGAAATGGCCTTTCTCTGACCTTGAGATGTCTCCCAGTTCTATGATCCTTCCCCACTCTTTATCCAAGAAGATGGTGCCAGCTCTGCAGCAGTTATGTGTTCACTCTAAGGACTCCACCAACAGGAGTCTAATGAGAGGGAAATGTGAAAATCAATTTAAAAGGTATATATGTGTCATAGTTTTCATTCATATTCCATGGAAGTCATGACCAGTTTGCTTATTGGTCAATAGAGAGATTTTTTTTCCAATGAAGGAAGGAGCAGTTAGATCTAGTCTTCACAAAATTTAAAAGTCAAAGCACTCTTGAGTGAAATGAGAATTCTTTTGACCAACCTATTTGACAATTCTTTGACCTGACCTGGATTTTCTCCTCATGTATTTCTCTTCATCATAGTATGCAAAAAAATAATAATCTTATTTCTAAAGCCAGTTTTACTAGTGAGATCCATTACTCATAGGGATTAGAGATGGGGATGAACTGAAATACGAACCAAAATTAAGCACGAACCAGGCCAGTTCATGGTTCGCGAACCACACTTTGTCAGATCCCATTTCTGACGAACTGCCATGAACTTTTAGGCTGGTTCGTTTGGTTCATTTTTTGGTTCGTCACTGCAGACAGCCTGGTGCCAATTTCTAATGGTATGTTAGTCGTGTTCCCAGGATGAGGCACATTCTTGCCCTGTTAAAGAGTGTCTTGCTTACTTTTTTAGTATGAATGAATTCTATTTTTAAAATGGTAGATGAAAAACCACCTCAAAGATTTAGTACAGGCAGAAGGCCAGCAAGAGGGACGTTGTCATTCTCATATTGTATACCTGGAAGGCGCATGATGTAGTAGCAACCTTGCTGAAGTTCAGTAAGTGTAGGATCTGGCCAGTAATCAGATGGATGACTTTCTCAGAACCCAGCTGCATCCAAACATCACTGGATATTGTGCTACTGTCATGTTATACTATCACCCATAACTGTAGTTTCCTGTCCAGACAAGACAATCCAGTCTCACAATATCCAGTGATGGGTGGATTCAGCCTTCATTAACTTGAGTTCTGTGGCTTTCGAGTTTATACCCTTGAAAAATCTTGTTGGTCTCAAAGATGCCATGGGGCACAAATCCTGCTGCAGACCCACAAGGTTACCTACCTGAAACTTGAGTTCTGTGATGGAAGAAAGACTTACTAGAAAACTAATTAATGTAATAACCCTGACCTGGATAGCCCAGGAAAGCCAGATCTCATCAGATCTCAGAAGCTAAGCAGGGTCGGCCTTGGTTAGTAATTGAATGGGGGACCTCCAACGAAGAGCAGGGTGGGAAAGGCAGGCAATGGCAAACCATTTTTGTTAGTCTCTTCCCTTGAAAACACCACTAGGGGTCTCCATAAGTCAGCTATGACTTGATGGTACTCTCCACTCCAATGAATGCAATAAATCATATTCATGCTCAGAATGCAACTGGTGGGGGGAGGGCATTTGAAATGTATGGCATGGAATAGAAGAGGCATCCCTTCCTCAACGACTCACATTTCTCTTACTGCAATTCATGGATTTTCTCAAAGATAGAAGTGCTTCCTCTGACCAAGACTGTGATTACTTTAATTGTTTTATGTTTACGTTAAGTGAAATAACTCCATAGTTACCTGGAAACAAAAAAGTGTATAACCTGTCACAGTGATTACAGAAGTATAGAGAAGACATTTATTAATTCATGAAAAGGTGGCCACACCCTTGTGAAACATCCAAGAATTGATCCTCTCCATTGAGTGCACAGAGGCACATGGAGGTCACAGTGAAGTTCAGTTCCCTTTCTTCACCCTTGGTGCATGGACAATCCATGTGTCAAACCCTTATGAGGCATGAGAGGCCCATGTGTGCCTCCCATATCCTTGTCCGAATGTCCCCTTCCTGTGCTGCCAAATAGCAAAACCTCCAGTGGACATCTATATATTTATTACAAAACTTTACAACACCCACCTTTTTTTTTCCCATGGTGGCTTATAAACACATTTCAACCAAGTCGCGTTCAGTCTTAGCAGTGATGAGCTGCCATGTTAAGCAGGAGTCCGGTGACACTTGAAAGGTTACCAAAATTTATTCCAGCATAAGCTTTCTCACTTAATCAGATGCTAGAATAAATGTTGTTAGTTTTTAAGGCACCACTGGACTAATGTTTAATTTTACCGCAGCAGACTAACGTAACTACCCTTTGGGCTTCGATATGTAGATCTTCCACCAAAAAACAAGCTAGTAGCCTCCTTTCAGCTGAGCCATATCTCCATGCTAAACAGTCACACCAAAGGGCAAACACCCTTTGGCATTGCCCACCAGCAAAATGTACTAGTGGATCGTTGGGTCTTTTCATTGACAGCTGGCTTAATAGCATTTAGGATTTTTTTTAAATCAATTATTTTGCAAAGGTTCCCAAAATGGCTCAATCTACATCATTTCAAACTTATTTTAAAGCTATTTTTTACTGCTCATTGAGAAGATGTACCTTCCATGATAAGTAGGCTTCCCAGTTGCCTACCAGTGGTGGGCAATCTCCTGGGGGTTTGCCCTATTGCCTACCCATCGCAGGCAATTGGCAGGAGGTGGCAAACCCAGAGTTTCATCAGATTGGAGGGAGGTGTCCAGTGGGGTGCCATAGGGCTCGGTTTTGGGCCCGGAACTTTTCAATATTTCTATCAATGATCTGGAAGAAGGAGTGGAAGGGCTGCTCATTAAATTTGCTGATGATACCAAATTGGGAGGAGTAGAAAAGACCCAAGAAGATAGAATTAAAATTCGACAAGACCTGAATACTCTGGAGAAGTGGGCAGCTGTGAATAGGATGCAATTCAACAAAGACAAGTGCACAGTATTACATCTGGGCCACAAAAATGGGAAGCACAAATACTGGATGGGAGATACACTTCTGGGTATGTGTGAAAGATATCTTGGGGTAAGAGTGGACTGTAAACTAAATATGAGCAATCAGTGTGATGCAGTGGCAAAAAAGGCCAATTCAATCCTGGGTTGTATCAAATGGGCCATAGTGTCAAAATCGCAGGAGGTCATAGCCCCTCTCTATACTTCCTTGGTCAGGCCGCACCTGGAGTATTGTGTGCAGTTCTGGAGGCCTCACTTCAAAAAGGATGTGGACAAAATCAAGAGGGTGCAGAGGAGAGCAACAAGGATGATCAGGGGTCTGGAGACCGAGCCCTACAAGGAAAGGCTGAGGGCCTTGGGAATGTTTAGTTTGGAGAAGAGGAGATTGAGGGGGGGGACATGCTTGCTCTCTTTAAGTATTTGAAAGGCTGTCATTTGGAAGAGGGCAGGGAGCTGTTCCAGTTGGCAGCAGAGGGTAGGACCCGAAACAATGGGCTTAAATTACATGCACAAAGGTACCGGCTGGATATTAGGAAGAACTTGTTCACAGTCAGAGTAGTTCAAAGGTGGAATCAGCTGCCTGATTAGAAAGTTGTAGCCAGTGGAGTTGTGCTTCACTGAAAAGGAGACAAGATCAGTGGATTGTTCCTTGGGGAGCATTTCGTAATTATGATGTCAGTGTGGTACAGTGGTTAGAATGTCTGACTAAAATTCCGATTCAGAGCTCGGCTTTGCCATGGAACTTTGACTCCCATTTCCATGTTTGATATAACATGTGAAGCTTACAGTCAACATCTCTCAGCCTACCCTACTATGCAGGAGGTTGTGAATATGAAGTAGGAAGTGGGGAGAACTGTGCACGTTGCCCCGAGCTCCTTGGAGGATGAGTGAGATCATGGAGGAAAAATAAATAACAGCACGGTTTTCAAAATCTGTAAACCAGCTTAACTTCTCTGGCTGATGCACTGTGAAACCTCTCCAGCAGTTTTGGGTGGTATCCTAGGAGAAAATTGGCAAAATGAAGCAGTAGGTGGGAGGGCAGGAGAAACACTGAACACGCAGTTCAGGAATAAGAAGCAGTCAAGGAAAGAGCAGTCTTAGTTTCATGTTCTGCAATTTGGGAATGGCTGTATGGTCTTTTGCAATGACATACAAGGCAGGGTTCATTGCCTTTCTGGCTTGTAATATTCATAATCCAGGAAGTCATTAATTCTTGCCAGTTTGAAATGTGACCAGTGATGTAATTCGGGGATGGAACCTGATTATGCCATTTAAAGGAGTCATGGACTGCAAACCACCACCACAGAAAGCATATAAAAAGCTTCAAGTTAGGTCCTTTTCCATTGCTTGCAAGCTGCTTCCCCAACAGTTCGAACCTCAGAGAATCAGGTACGTCCAATCTGTGTTTTGGGGAATATTAAAATCAGGGTCCTTCTTCACCTCGGAATCCTGTACAAAGGTCATATTTTCTTTGCTCTCTTCGGATCTATGTTTGCTTACTTTTTAAATTTTAAGAATTAATTGTTTGATTGTTGTTCTGTTTCTTAGGTTCCATACAAGCACTCTGGTTCTCGCTTTCAAAGATCCTGTTAAAAAAACCCCATACGTTCCATTCTGTCTTTCTGCCTTGAAATTTAGCCTCCTGACTAATTATTGAATCCAAGTTTCCTTCTCTTCGCAAAGCAAGGGGGATCAAAGCAACTTTGAACAGCACCCTCCCACTAATAGGCATGGGGCAATAGGACAGAAGATGTTCCTCCATCCATCTGTCTGTCTGTGCATCCATTGGTCTGTCCATCTGTCCATTTATCCATCCACCCGTCCACCCATCTGTCCGTTCATCCAGCCATTTGTCCACACATCCACTCACCCATCCATCCATCCGTCCATCTGTCCAGCCATCCACCTTCTCATCCAGGGAGAGAGGAGGGGGGAGGAAGAGAGGATTCCTGACCCAAGGTCATCCACTGAGCTGACTGGAAACTCTTTCCTTAGCATCCCCACAAAGATCTCCTGCCCCCTTAACGTATTCTTTTCTCCCTTGCTGCCTCTTAAGCCTGGAACTGCCTTTCCAAATACCCAGCTAATGCTTCTCTCCAATCCTTCAAAACTCTTCTCAAAAACCTCTATCTTCCAAAGACCATTTGGCCTTAGTGTTTGCCCCCAGATGAAACCCAGGGTAAGGACACCTGATGGAATCTAACCATTTTTTCTTACCTTAAGCTCTTTCCTCTGCTGTGGTCCAGGATTAATTCTCACATGCAGGAGAACAAGGAGCCCTTGATGTGTCAGGGACTAGAGGTGGTAGAATGGAATGCACCACTAACTGCAAGATTGTAGAAAACTGAACTTTGGAAAGCTTCCCTATGTTAAAATATGCCAACATATTGAAGACCAAATCAGTGAGCAAAGAAAGGGGCAGAAATGGCTTCCCAACTATCCTAGTTTTCTATTTATCTAAAGGAATGTGCAAAGAAGGAAGCAATGCTCTCCTATCTAAACCCGCCTCAGTCTCCATATACAGTCAGCAAACCTCTCAACATCAATACTGGGAGGCAGCATCTGGGAAGGCCTTGACCTCTGTGCCTGTGCAGGGCAACCGGTTGGGCACTATGCAAAAGAGGATTTTAGACCAGATGGACCACTCTTCTGATCTAGCAGGGCTCTTCTCTAGGCCTCTTATGTTCTCCAGTCCTGTGAGGCTCATAGCAATAGCGAGGTGTGCACTAGATCTATATCCCAGCAGGCTTAGAATAGTTTTAGGTGAGTAGCCATGCTGGTCTGAAGTAGAACAGCAGGACTTCAGTGGTACCTTAAAAATCAACAAAATTTCCAGTGTATAAGCTTTCAAGAATCATAGCTCCCTTTTTCAAACTGTGCCTGAAGAAGGGAGCTCTCTCTGACCCTCGAAAGCTTACAATCTGAAAATCTTGTTGGTCTCTAAGGTGTCCCTGGACTGAAATCCAGCAGAAATCTGAAGGTTTATAACTAATGTGTTCTTTCAGACGCACCTCTCGACTTGTGCAAAATGTCTTCCGGAAGGAATATGTGCTACGCCACCTGCCCTGCATCAACGGTGACGATCCAACCACCACCCTTCGTGCTGACCATCCCAGGACCATCCCTCTACTGTCCTGACCAGCCTTTTCAAATCGAGCAGCATAATCCTTGTGCCTATGGAAAGCTGAGCAGTGGCAGCCACCGGGAAGCTTTTTATTCCAGTGTACCATCCTTCTCCAGGTTTTCTAGCTCTTACTCTCAGGGTACACTGCCTTGCAATTCCAACAGCTGCTTCTATAAGCCCTATTAAAAGCCAGACGAATGTTCGCCAGAACAGCCGGCTCTGAAGCGAACAAGAACCAAGATCCAACGGTGAACCAGCAGCAGAGCATCCAAAAGAAAATCTGTAGTTCTAGTGGCTATGCATTCCAAGTCCCCAGTATTCTATTCTCTCACCACTCAATCATCCCGATTCAGTTTCTGACGAGGGATCCTGCGATGCTTAAAAGCATGCATTTGCCTGTGCTAACTTTACTCCAGCAGCTCAGTCTTCCAACTTTCTGTCTTTAGATTCTCGGTGTTTCCGCATTAACGGGCTTCTCCCGATCGATGAGACAAATGGATTTCCAGTATGAGTTTTTGTAATTGATATACGGAATAAAAAAATGTATTGCTTTACTTTTGCACTAACAAGGCACTTGAAATGCCTGTAAAAAGAAGCTGAAACAGTCATTTCAAAATGGGATTTTGAACCCCTGTGTACATCGCATTTCATCCTGTTTGAACCCCATAGCTGTGGTGCTGATCATTTCCTATGTCTTTTCAATAAAACTGCTGCTACATCCTACTGTGTCGCTTTTGGAGTCTTTTTTGGCAATGGATCATAACCCACAGGGAGGGGGAGGGGGATAGCAAAGTATAGGAAATGGCCCCCTATTCATTCCTTGATATCACCAGCCAACAGGATCTTTATCTATAGAAGATGTTCTGCCCCAAACTCTGGAGAACTAAAGCTACTTAGAGGTGATTACAGCAGGGAATGCATATCCAAAAATGCTTTGGATACTGATAACAGGAAGGGCCATCACTAATTTGTGAAGTGTTGTTTGCATATTTAAAGCCAAAGCTCAGTCCCTGGCATTTTCAATCAGGCCAGGGCAAGATTCTTACCAGGGACCCTAGAAAATCATTGTCAACTAACGCAGACCAGTTCTGCCCAATGGAATCCACCACAGTGAGCAGTCTGTCAAGTGCTTTGATGATCGCACACACTTTTTGCAGTCTCCATATCCTGTTAGTTTTACCCATAACTATGTCCCTGTAGAGTGCTACCAAAGCCACCCTGAGAAGCCCTTGCTTGGCCCTTGTGCTAACTCTGCCTAGCCAAGTATAATGGATCACTAAGTATGCTGTACACTTCCCTAGCAACAGCAGTCATGGATGTCCACCTCTTAAGCACAACCTCCTAGATCAACCAAGATGGCTAGATGTAGGCTTTGGCAGGAGACACAGCTGTGACAAGGATCCTGTAAATACAGAAAAAAATAGCAGGGCAGCCATGAGGGATTGGTAGAGCAAAATACCAGAGCCCTGTGTTGCTCTAAAAGCCTGAAGAACTGGGAAGGCACCACCAAGAAGTCAGCAGTAGAGATGGGCACTAACTGAAATATGAACCAAAATTAAGCATGAACCACACCGGTTTGTGGTTTGCGAACCACAGTTCATTAGATCCCATTTCTGATAAAACACCATGAACTTTTAGGCTGGTTCATTTTTTGGTTCGTCATTGCAGACAGCCTTGTGCCAATCAATCAGTTTCCTAGGCAACGGGGGATGGACTTCCTGCAGACCTTCTGCTGACCCAGAAGTGAACTTCTGCTGGCCCGGAAGTGACCTTCTGCTGACCCAGAAGTAATGATTTTCTCACCTGGATGTGACATTTTCACAAACCAAATGAACCGGTTCGTGAACCAGGGGCAGGTTCATGAAAGTTCGTGGTTCATGGTTTGTGAAATTTGACGAACCACAAACCACATGGTTTGGGTTTTTCCCAGTTTGTGTCCATCTCTAGTCAGCAGCTACATAATCTAACAGAGGGCCCAAGAAGGTTCTTAGTGACTCTTAAAATTGGCACAGTTTTCTGGGAAGAGGTAGCTGACCCATGGATCAGGATCAGAGTCAACCCAAACTGGCAATGAAAAGAGGTAGGGAGGATGTAACTTTGATTTAAAAGAGACACATCTCATGAAATAAACAGGAAGTGCTCTAGACATATTAGTTTCAGGATGGCAGCACTTCCTGGTCCTGCATAGAGTGGATAATGGCGGGTTGAGGTGTCATCTGCCCCGGGTTTGCTCATGAAATTCCAGCCCTTAAGGAAAGTATCACAGGTGTTGGCCTTCAGTGGCATCCAGTCCTTCCCTTGTTCATGCTTGGTGGATTTGTTCTTTGTGAGCTGTGACAGCAGAGGGTCTCACAATATCTCCTTTGTTTGATTTGTTTCAAGGGCAGCATACCCTTGGGATTGAGCAATGAGGAAGCATTTGAGAAAGAAACTGGTTATAGCCCTCATGCCCAAAAGGTGCCATAGGGTATTAAACTAGTTAATTTGTTTGGCTAGTTTTTGACTTGTGTAACCTTTCCAAATCCGGTTCCTCAGTCCTTGCCTTCATTAATAATAAAACACTTCCCCCCCACAAGCTTTCAGCGCATCTGCTGACTAAGAGATTGCTTTGAATACAAGAATCTGAGTTGACCATTAATTTATCATGGTTAATACAGGCTCTACTGTGATTGGAAGCAATGGTCTGGAAGAGTTATTTCACATTTTTTTTAAAAAAATAGAGATACCAGAGAGTGAACTTGGAATGATGGAGCCATGGCTCCATCAAGTCAACATATCCAACAGAAAAATGTGGTAGACTCTCAAGGTGGAAAAATGGACTATGCTATTTCAGACTTTGGTGAGGAAAGTTACATTTTAATACTTCCCCATGCGAAGACACCCTGTAAAAAAAAAAACTATCAGTAAGAACAACCCTTTCCTAGTGTGCTAATTTTCCACTTACAGCGACTTGTTAATATAGACTGTAGCGACTAATGTGTCCATTATTTATCTACTCTCTCACTTACTTACTTACATTATTTGTAGTCTGTCATTCTCACTGAGATTCAAGGTGGATTACACACTGTAAGTAAATACAGTATGGCAAATGCATTAAGCAATGGATTCAAATGAGGATTGCAGAAATCTGAAACAGAGCCATAACAAAGCATAAATATTCACATGACATGATAATACAGAAATTACATAGCAAGATCATATACATACAGCGCCTATCCCTTCAGTATCCCTTTACTTAGGCAGCAGAAAGGAGCAAGAGTACAGAAGCATCTATAAGATTAAGAAAAAAAAATTAAGAAAATTTGTGGTAAGGTATGAGCTTTCGTGAGTCTCAGCTCACTTCTTCAGATACTTATCTGAAGATGTGAGTTGTGAAAGATCTTACCCTACCCCAATATTTTTTTAGTCTTATAGGTGCAACTGGACTCTTCCCTTTTTCTACTGCTACAAATAGATGAACATAGTTACCTGTTGATCTATTTACTAAGACATCTTTCTTTACAGTATAGCTGTATAAATCTGTGTTCCCAGACTTGGATAGCCCAGGCTAGCCCAATCATGTCAGATATCAGAAGCTAAGCAAAGTCAGTACTTGGATGGGAGTCCACCAGAGAAGTACTTGGATGGTTAGTAATTGGATGGGAGTCCACCAAAGAAGTCCAGGGTTGCTACACAGAGGCAGACAATGGCAAACCACCTCTGTTCATCTCTTGCCCTGAAAACCCCAGCAGGGATTGCTACAAATCAGCTGCAACTTAATAGCACTTTACACACACATGTTACCTGTGTAAAAATGCTCTGCTGGGTCATTCAGGCCCATTTAAGCAAGTTAAGGCCCCTTCCAACTCTATGATTCTACATAAGATAGCTAAATGGAAACTCCAGGTTCAGAGACCCAAAACTTCTGAATACTAGCTGTTGTGGAGAGAAGAACATCAGTTTTGTGCTCTGCTTGTGAACTTTCTTGACAGATCCACTGCCCACACACACAGAAGATGTGGGTCAGATAGAATTGGGTCTTATCAATTAGGACTTCTGCACTCCATCATGCCTGTTTAAGCAATGGACATTAAAACAGCCCTGGGCGCATGAAGGGAATCCCATGCAAGTGGAAAGAAAAGCTGCTTTCTCCCCATTGCAATGAGAAATCAAGTTCTAGTCCCAGCAAATACCAAAAGAGTGAATGGGAAAGAGGGTGGTGTTTATTTTCCTGATGCACCCTTTGTAAATTACATGGTGAGTACTGATCAAAGCACCGACATAGAAATCAAAGGTTAAAGAACTGTACCAACCACCCAAGGCTAGAAAATGTCACAAAAAAAGTTAATAATCACCTGTCAGGGATTTAGAAATTGTATGGTCTCTGGGCTCCACCTGTTTGCATTCCGATACTGTGTGTTGGTCAATTTTGCGTGCCTGTTCCCCTTCCCTTCCAGACTCGCAATGGAGAGCAGGTCCCTAAACTAACAGCTGAACTGCAGAGGGATCGAATGGGAGGAACCGTAGTTGGGTGAACAGATTTGCCCAGCAGTGTTCCAGGATCTCTGTCTGAGCTGGATCTGACTCCTTCATAATCCTGTGGCCACTAGAAGGTTTCAATTAATTCTGGGATTGGAGTTTTCACCTCTTTTTTTTTCTTTTTCTCTTCTCCTTGTTACCAATGCAAATATTGACCGTTTATTAAGAATGAAACACCAAGGGGGTCGTGCATAAGATTATGCCTGAAGTCTTTTTGTGAAGCACTGGCAGATTACACAAATCTAGATAAGAACTTTGACACCTCCATGCAAAGAAATGGTCCTCAAGACCACTTTGTGGCTGTGCTTTATCCATGCCCCACATTGGTAACAACAGATACAAATGAGTCAAAGGAACATCTGCACTGGTTGTTAATAAATTTGAGTATTAAAAGACAAGAGAACAATAAAGAATTGCTAATGTTTTGATTCTCTTTCACAAGCCAGAATGGGTCCTTCATAAATTGGGGAGCATGAGGAGAATTTCGGAAGCATCCCTACCTTTTGTCCTCCTCCCATTTGAGATTTAAAGAGCAGCACCAGAAATTAGCAGCTGAAAGCTGCTATAGGCGCGGAAACAAAGATCTTTTATGGGTTCCCTCAAAACATCCAGCCCCAACCCATATGAAGAGCCAAACATATCACTTGACCAACTCCATGCACCTCCCAAGTAGGGTTGCCAGGTCTCTGGCAAGAGCCGCAACTCTCACCCCCACCCCTGCCATGCTCACAAGGTTGGAAGGGGGGAAATGAAGGGAGGGAACATCCTGTTTATGGCATGATGACATTTCTAAGGTGAACCTGGAAGTGACATCACTCCACTCTGGGGTTCAGTGGAAAATCTATGGTAAAACCATAGAGTCATCACTAAATCCTAGAGCACTGTGACATCACTTCTAAATTCATCACAGAAATGACAATACGCCATTGACATGACCCAGCCCCTCCACTCTCCCGCCTACTCGCAGGGTAAGCAGGGTCCAGAATATTGCCCATTATCCAACCACATTCCAAAGATTTAGGGCCAAATTCAATCGTTTGTATGACATGAACTATCCAACCCTACTTAGAATCACACATAATGTTGGGGCACCAACATTTTCAAGTGATCTGGAGCTTGGTTTGGCTCAAGAGTGCAGAATACTAGGGCAAGGGCCTTCAGTCTTCCCTCCCATACCGTTTTCTTGAGCTAAAATGGCTGTGTGTAGGGGTCCTCTTTGTTCCACTGTGGGGCTCCACATGCACAAGCACACGTCATACGTATTGCCTAGTTTGGCCCTGATGGGCATAAGTCATCTTAAGCACACAGGGCAACAATTTCCTGTGATTCCCTGTCCCAATTTGCTCTCCCCATATCTATTCCTGAGGGTTCATAGACCACCAGGAACCAAATTTTGAGGGTCTCAGTGGACTGCAGTGAGAGATGAGAATTGCTAGAAATTGCTGCCCCCTCTTAAGAAAACTTTTCTTAATTGCGAATGATACAGGCCTCTGTCTAACTGCTCTCAACTTTTTTGGCATATCTGGAGAAGAATGAACTGTCATCTGTGGAATGCTCTTCCCCTTCAGGCTTTCTTGGCGCCTACTTCATTGTTTCTTACATGCCAAAGCTTTTACTTTTATCCAGCAATTTAATTAATGAGTTGAACGTAACTGTTTTATGAGACTTGTTTTCTGCCATTTTTTACTGCTTTTATGCTCTTGGTGGGTTTCTAATGCTGAGTGTTAATGCTGGATTTTTAATAATTATTAGTTGCTAATTTTTATGGTGTTTTATGATTTATAATGGTTTGCTTTGTAAGATGTATTGAACAGGTTCCCTGGAGAGGTAGTATAGATTTAATAAGTGAATTTCATTACGTATTCATTCACTTTCATTTCATCACTAGATTCTCAGAGCACATGTTCAGTAAAATCACAGTCTGTATTATTTCACCAGTAGTCAAAACAATCTCATATTGGAATGTTCCCCACATACATGAAAGGAAAACCCTCCTGCCTCCGAACTTGAGCAACTATCTGAAAGCTCTGCTAGAACTCCTATTTTAAAATATTTTGTAATACTATTTAAAACATTTTAAAATATGCTTATGCTATTTGTTATGTTACTTTTGTAAATGTAGAGAGGGCACGGACTGCAAAATGGACCTAAATTTGACACAGTCCAGCCTGGTTCATGGTTTGTGAACACACGGTTTGTGGGACTCATGTTTTTCACAAGTGTTGGTCTGTTTGGGCTGGTTCATCGGTCTGTAATCTGTGAGTCCAGACTCCAGACATCCTAGTGCCGATCTATCAATTCCCTAGGCAATGGAATGGATGTCCGCAGACCTTCTGCAGTCCTTGGAACACACCAATCCTAGCCCTCAAAACCCTGATAGGTAGCCCTGCCTGCCAACCAAAGAGCTCCCGTGCTCTATGTGAGCAAGGAGCAAGAATGAATTCCCTAGGCAATGGCTGGGAAGGTGTCTGTGTGGTGAGTAAGGGGGCTCTTTCCCCACCCTTTTCTGTTTGATTTTGCTTCATTGCAACTTTTTGGTTCTGCAAGCCAATGCAAGTGATTTGACATTTGACTTCTAGTATGTACTGGAAGTTTCCTGGGGGCAGCCACTTTGGGAGTCTATAACTCGGACCTCCAAAATGCAAACTTGGCCAAACTTGGAGGGTGGCTGGATGAGAGCCTGCTGAAGCCTTGCTGTGAGTTTGGCATCTCTGAGTGTGAAGGGGGTAGTCCTAGGGCCCCCAGAATGATGGACCACAGACCGTGAATGGGGTAGGTCCATGAAATGTTCATGGTCCATGGTCTGTGAAACACAATGGACCATCATCTGATAGTCCATGGGTTTTTTCTGGTCTGTGCCCACCCCTAGTAGAGAGGCATTACATACATACTTCTGCATGGTATCATTTAAACTTTGGCTATCCCCCCATCCTCACTTGTCTGAAATGGATATCTGAAGTCCCTCATGTGGAGCCTACTGATCATGTAGTTTGGCTCCCATTCAGCCTCTTGCCTAATCCTTTCCCAGGAAGTAATTGATATGGTTTCCACCCCATTCACTCTTTCCACATTATTCTGAAAACAGAAGAGATAAAAATCCATCTACGGGGTGGATCACCTTATGAAACTAAAGAATGATTCAAAAAGTGAGACAGGCCACTATAAGAGGCCAATCACCTGTTTTCCAACAAGAGCTCATTATCATGGTTGCATGGAGCCACCAAAATAAACACACAGACAAGCAACTTGGGAAAGAATGATGCTTATTGTTTTGCTGCATAGCTAGGAGACGTAGCTACATTCTAAGTAGAGTTATCATCAACTTCTAGGTGGGGCATGAAGACGTCCCAGAATTGCCATGGATCTGTAGACTTCAGTGATCAGTTCTTCTGGAGAAAATGGCAGGGCAAATTCTATGGCAGGGTTGCCAGACTCCAGGTGGAGCCTGGAGATCTCCCATAATTGCAACTGATCTCCAAGCAACAGAGATGAGTTCTCCTGGATGAAATGGCTGCTTTGGAGGGTGGAGTGTATGGCATAACCAAATCTCCAGGAATTTCCAAACCCCAAACTGGCAACCCCAATTTTGAAATAATTGCTTCACTGCTAAGTAATTAACCCCAATCATAAACCCACACACCAGTTACTATACTTGAGATAACTGAGATGTCCACCTTTATTCAGAGAATTTCTTCAGACAGGACTTCCCCTGTATTTCATCTGCCCAAAGGAACAAGAGAAAATCTGGATTTTGAGGGCAATTTAATTGGAGGTGTGTGGACAAATGTTTGCAAATATAAATGGGGCTGGACCTGATATCCATTATTAGGTTCAAAGTTCTAGCCCATAGAGGGACCCAAACACTTAATTTTTTTTTTAAAGAGGACTTTGTTTTAGCAATATGTGCCAGATGTTCAAATCTGTTTACTTTAACAGAGGATGCGCGTGGTTCGGCCAAGGGGAGTTGCAGGGAGCACGCGGCGGGTGATACTTGGTTGCCACTATGCAGATTTTTGTGAAAACTCTGACTGGAGAAACAATCACCCTTGAGGTGGAACCCAGTGACACAATCAAGAATGTAAAAGCAAAAATTCAAGATAAAGAAGGTACCCCTCTGGACCAGCAGTGCCTGATCTTTGCAAGGAACCAGCTAGAAGATGGGCACACACTGTCTGACTACAACATCCAGAAAGAGGCCACCCTTCACTTGGTGCTGCGTCTCTGTGAAGGAATCATTGAGCCCAGAAGTACAACTGTGACAAGATGATCTGCCGCAAATGCTACGCCTGCCTGCACCCCGGGCCGTAAACTGTCGCAAGAAGAAGTGTGGCCACACCAACCACCTGCACCCAAAGAAGAAGGTCAAGTAAAGAGCGTGGACGTACAGGGCAGATGCTTATCTTTTCCCATCTGGTTTCAGCACTGTTGGCGGCACAATGCTCCATCTCCTGTTCTCTTGGCACGTGGCCGTTTCTGCCTGCTTGAATAAAACTTGTTGACATCCAAAAACAAAACAAAACAGAGGATGTGTGTGGCTAATCTGATATCTGTGAATAGCAATTCTGTATTTGGTCAAACATGGCTCTAAATAGATATTTCTTTTGCTCTCTTTAAAGAAAAGGAAACACTTTGACCTACTAGGATCACTCAAACCGGCTTTTTGCCTTGGTTTCATGCTCAAAATGCAACAGGTTTTCTTGTTTCTTTCTCACACACGTTGTCTAATCCGTTTTCCTTCTGAGTGTTCTCCATTATTATTTATATCTGAGGTTTTCCAAACCATCTTTGATGGGCTGCTTCTCTTTGATTTAATTTGATATATTTATTTATGTTTTTTTAAGAGTAAGACTCAAAGCAGATTGGTAGTGGTGATGGAAAGTGCCATCAAGTCATAGCTGGTTTATGACAAGGGTTTTCGAGGCAAGAGACTAACCGAGATGGTTTGACATTGCCTGGCTCTGTGCAGCAACTCTGGTCTTCCTAGGAGGGCTCCCATACAAATACTAACAAAAGCTGCCCCTGCTTAGCTTCCAAAATATGACAAGACTAGCAACAAAGCCCATTGTGGGAAAAAATACAATGGGTTCTAGAAAGGGGAGGGTGGTCAGGCAGGCATTTGCTCCTCCTCCTTCACCGATTCCAGCTGGTGAAGGAGGGGGGTGGGCATTGTCATCTGCTGCACGCCTGATCAGCCTGATCTCGGCCATGTGAAGGGGTGGTGGGCTTTGCTACCTGCTCCATGCATGATACATGCCAGGTAAAGGGGGGGGGGCATTGCCTCCTGTTCTATGCCTGACTTTGGCTGGGTGAAGGGGGCAGGCATTGCTGCCTGCTCTGAGCCTAATCCCAGCTGGGTGAGGAACAGGCATTGACTCCTGCTCCGCACCTGATCTTGATGGGTGAAGCTGGACAGTGGGCTTTACTACCTGCTCTGCTCCTGATCCCAGCTGGGTGAAGGGGGTGCGGACATTGCCACCTGTTGTGCTCTTGATTCCAGCAGGTTAAAGTGGGGCAGGCATTGCTGCATGCTTGGCTCCTGACTCCGGCAGGGTGAAGACAGGATGGGCATTGCCAACTGCTCAGTAGCTTATTCTGGTAGGTTGAAGAGGGTGAACATTGCCTCCTGCTCTGCACCTGATCCCAGTCAGGTGAAGGCACAAGGTGGGCATTGCCACCTGCTCCACTCCTGATCTCAAATGGGTGATGGCGGAGGTGGGCCCCGCTACCTGCTCTGCCACTAATACCAGCTGATTTAAGGCAGGGGAGGGCTTTGCCACCTGCTCCACACCTAATACCAGCTGGGTTAAGGCGAGGGGCATTGTCACCTTCTCCATTCCTTTTTTTTTAAAATAAGAATTTTTATTGGATGGGTTATTATATCAATTCACACATACAACACATTATTTTATCTCCCCCATATAGTAATATCCTCCACCCTTCCCCCCCTTTTCCGTTGACTTCCAACAGTTTTCCATTCCCGTCATCTAATTAACTTTACTATCTCTTAATATATAATCCTTAACCATCCTAAACCCTATATAACATAGTTATCCAATAACATATAATATATTCTAACAATATGAATCATATATTTAATACTATATAATATCCAGTATATTCTAGCAATGAATCATACATTCTATTACTCAACATATACACTTTATATAATAACATACTCTATAATAGTATAAACTATAATATTCCATATTCAAAATAATATATATCTACTATACCATATCTATAACATTCAAAATTATTGCTATTTTCAATATTACTTTAAGATATATTGTCTCAGTGTCCTACAATATACCATAATCTGGTGTATACCCTATAAATCTCATCTTATTATGACCTAGTGTATTATAGCAAAATACATCACTATAGCCTGGTATATTATCACAAACTATATTATCCTTTTCCAATATAATGTTAAAATTTCTATTTCTATATTCAGTTAAAGTAACAGAGCACTACCCTCCCCTTAAAAAGTATCCAAAGACCACACTTTCCCTTTAATGTCCCACTTTTTTTCCATATAATTTTTAAATTTCTCCCAGCTTCTTATATATTCTTCCGCAACTTCTTCTCGTAGTTTCCTCGTAAGTTTATCCATTTCTGCCAGATTCAATGTTTTCAAGATCCAATCTTCCACTGATGGTATCTCCTTTGTCTTCCACAACTGAGCATATAGTATCCTAGCCGCAGTAATCATATAAAACACCATTATCCTGTCCATTTTATCAAATTCTTCAAGGTTCATACATAACAATAACAATTCTGGGTTTTTAACAACATTTTTCTGTAATATATCTGACATAGTGTCTACTATTTCCCCCCAGAACTGTTTAGCATTTTCACACGTCCACCACATATGGTAAAAAGAACCTTCATGTTTCCCACATTTCCAACATTTATCTGACATCTGACTGTTTCCCTTAGCTAACTTCTTTGGCATAAGATACCATCTATAAATCATTTTATAAACGTTTTCTCTTATCGTGGTACATGTTGATATCTTTATAGTATTCTTCCACAATTTCTCCCAAGCTTCCATCAATATATCCTTATTACAATTTATTGCCCATTTTACCATTTGAACCTTTACTATCTCATCTTCTGTAAACCATTTCAACAAAATTTTATACACTTTAGATACCAATTTTTCCCCCTTGAAGTAAACACTGTTCCAGCTCTGAATTTTCTGTCCTAAAACCTGCTTTCCTCTGATCAGAATCATACAAATCTTGTATCTGCATATATTGAAACCAACCATATTGAAATGGCAATTCTTCAATCACCTGCTCCATTCCTGATCCCAGTCAGGTGAAGGAGGGCAGGCATTGCCATCTGATCTGCTCCTGATCCCACCTGGGTGAAGAGGGTGGGTATTTTCACCTGCTGTGCTCCTGATCCCAGCTGAGTTAAGGTAGGGGACGGCATTGCCATCTGCTCCACTCCTAATACCAGCTGGGTTATAATGGGGGGTGGTCATTGCCA
Organism: Eublepharis macularius; assembly: GCF_028583425.1. Taxonomy (NCBI): domain Eukaryota; kingdom Metazoa; phylum Chordata; class Lepidosauria; order Squamata; family Eublepharidae; genus Eublepharis; species Eublepharis macularius. The sequence continues at coordinate 246,105,446 of NC_072790.1, forward strand.
TCTGCTCCATTCCTCATACCAGCTGGGTTAAGGAAGGGGGAAGGTATTGCCACCTGCTCAGGTCCTGATCCCAGCTGGCTGAAGGGAATGGGCATTGCCACCTGCTCCACTCCTAATAACAACTGGGTTAAGGCAGGGGGTAGGCATTGCTACCTGCTCCACTCCTAATACCAGCTGGGTTAAGTCAGGGGGTGGGCATTGCCAACTGCTCTGTTCCTAATACCAGCTGAGTTAAGGCAGGGGGTGGGCATTGCCAACTGCTCCAGTCCTGCTCCAAACTGGTTCAAAGGTGAGTGGGCATTGCCACCTGCTCCACTGCTGATACCAGCTAGGTTAAAGTGGGGTTTAGGCATTGCCATCTGCTCCGCTTCTAATGCCAGCTGGGTTAAGGCAGGGAGAGTTTTAGAATTAGGGCATTGCCACCTACCCCATTCCAAATACCTACTGGGTTAAGGCAAGAGGTGGGCATTGCCACCTGCCTGACTCCTAATACTAACTGGGTTAAGGCGGGAGGCGGGCATTGTCACCTACTCCCATCCAGCTCCCAGCCTGGGCTTACCACCATGGAACATTTTCTGGAGGGACATAGTGCCTTGCCTAGGCTTCCCTCTGTGGCAGCCCCCTCTGGTGGTTCACCAGGGTATAAATTGAGTTGTCTGAAATATGCTTACTTAATTATATAGTAAGATCAGGTTAACTGAGTTATCCAGGTCCAGAGAGAAAGAGTTACCCCAAAAGTCCTGTAGTTGGTCTCATATTGCTCTGTCAATCGCTTTGCCTAGAAAGAGCAGATTAAAGATTGGTTGATAATTGCCCACATCATTTTGTCTCTCTCTGGGCCAAGCTACACATGACGAATGACACTTGAACGGCAAGTGGATTGAGTGGAGGGCAAGTGAACAGGGAGAAATACACTTGCTGTTCAAGTGTCATTCGTCATGTGTAGCTTGGTCCTATGTGTGTATGTGTGTGTGTTTGTTTTGTTTTAGGTTTTACTGTTTTCCTACTGCCTTCCACTTTTCCTCACATTATTGACTTTTCCAGAGAATCTTGTCTTCTCGTGATGTGACCAAAGTACAATAGCCTCACTTTTGTCCTTTTAGCTTCTAGGGAAAATTCAGGCATGATTTGATCTAGAACCCACTTATCTGTCTTTTTGGCCATCCATGGTATCCATAAAACACTCCTCCAGCACCACATTTCAAATGAATCCATTTTCTTCCTGTCAGCTTTCTTCACCATTCTGCTTTCACATCCATACATAGTAATGGGGAATACCACAGTTTAGATTATCTTGATCTTGGTTCCCAGAGAGACATCTTTATCTTTAAGGATCTTTTCAAGTTCCCCCTCTTCCAAGTCTCAATCTTCTGATTTTTTTCTCCTTTTTGGTTGATGATTGAGACAAGGATTAGAAAACCTTAAACACTTTCCTCATTATTGTCTAGGGATGGTTTTATAAATAGCAGGCGGATAACTGCCTCTTTGAGTGATTGACGGAAGGTGCCTTGAGTTGGCAAGATTCAAGTCCATTAGCACCTTCAAGACCAACTAGATTTCCAGGATATGAGCTTTCACGAGTTAAAGCTCTTTATGTTAATTTCTGACAAAAATAACGGACCCAAATCTTGTGCTTCTACTATATACCAACATGGCTTCCCCACCTAATTTATGATATACATTTTGAATATATATTTATGATATACAGTTTGAATATATAGTCCTCACATGATTTTTTTCAGCCAAGTCTGTTGCAGAAGACAATCTATTAGATGACTACTGTTGAGGTACTGGGGCAGGGAAACTTCTGGGAAATCTTCCATGTGGAAGCTCTATTGCCTCCATAATCTGTCAGCAGCCACACTGGTGATGGGGTAACCACCCAAGCCTGTTCCCGTCTGGAAACCACTGTTGTCTGAAATCTCCATTCCCACCTCACTCCCAAGAAAGATGAGGCCTCAACAGAGAAAAAAATGAGGTAAGATAGCCACATGAAAGTGCCCTGGGAGAGATAAAAGTTACTATGCTTCAACAGAAGATCCAGAGGAGTTAGCCGTGTGAGTCTGTAGTAGCAAAATCAAAAAGAGTCCAGTAGCACCTTTAAGACTAACCAATTTTATTGTAGCATAAGCTTTCGAGAATCAAGTTCTCTTCGTCAGATGCATAGTACAGAAACTGGTCAAATATAGAAGAGGAGGGGAGGAGAGAGAAGATGCAGTTAGGGGGGGAGAGGGAGGGTGCAACCAAAACATTCCTTTGCTAGTAAATGTAAACATCTCCTTTTGGTGTCCTTTTGGGGTCAGTTGGCTTGGGTGAGGCTTCAAAGGAGTTTGCCCTGTTAGTTTGCAGCAGTAAAACAGCTAGGCCATCCAATTCCTATGTAGTACAAGCCTTCGATAACCACAGCTCTCCCCGCCAGATGCATCTGACAAAGATGAAGACTTCAGAATGAATCTGCGGAGCTCAGATATTCAACCATTATTGTGTGGTGAGGACTGTGCCTAAATTAATTGCCCTTCCTTACTTCAGCAATTCATCAGCGGTTGGGAGTGCTCCACACACCCACTCTGACTGGGCAGTTTATTATTTGACTGGTTGTTGTTTTCATTAATGTTCTGCAATGTAATGTCACACGCCTTGTCCTGGGAAACTGGGACTTCTGACCTCTATCTATATTAATTCTCCCCTGCCACCCTCCCTCTTTGCATATGTATGTGTGTTTGCATATGTAATAATTATATTGGATAGTAATTGTCTAGTCCCTGCATAGATAATGAAAGCAGCACAGCTGAGCCACTGATAGATAAGGCAGGTCTCTGCCTACTCAGGGGACTTCCCAGATATACAGAAAAATGTGACTGAAAATTAACTGCATTTTTTTAATATGGACTAATGAGGTCTGAGCATGCTTTGGGAGTCACAAAACAGAGAGAGCTGTTAAGGGGGGAAAGTACATGAGTGTGTGTAGGGTGGGGGAGGGGCGGGGGGGGCGGAATCAGCCTCAAATCCTTGCGAATTTAGAGAAGTCCAGAGGAGGAGATTTTTCAGTGGATGGTGAGATTTCCAAACTGTACTTTTTTCTTGCAATTTTTGCAGGTACTTGATATCCAATAATAAATATGTTGACCCTAAGGTTGTTATGGGGAGGAGAATATTGTTTTTTTCCAAAAAAAGGTTTTTTTGGAACACACAAACACACACACACAAGCACATAAATATATATACACATGCATACATACAAACATATATACATATGTACAATACACATGTAGCTATTGGTTCTTCTTAGTCTCTTTCAAAAGCAAGATTTCTCTTTCATTTCACTTTTGCACTCTTTTGTGACTCCAGTCCTTGAAGTTGTTTTGTTACACATCAAACAGGATGGTGTTTTAGCCAGACAGAATGGTTTGGGGAGATTTTTTAAAAAAATTATTTATTATAGTTCACCTTTCTCACTGAGACCCAAGGAGGATTACACCATGCAAAAGAATACAGCTAGGACATTCAATTAGCAAAATATAATATGATCTAAGTGAACAGATGCAATAGGGTATGGCAACAGAAAATTTGAAAAACACGCATAAAGTCAAAACACAGAGATGAAACCTTTCTGGAACAAAGTACAGCTACCTCACACGATACTGGATGCCTCTCAATATCTGCAAAGTGAAATTTTGACATTTGGCAAATGCTCCCTTCCTGCTCCTCCTCTCTTTGAAATTCTCTTCGATCAAGATGAAAATGTTTTGAAACAGACTCCAAATTTCTAAAAAAAATTAAAGAAATGGATTGTTGGATTTCAGGGAGAAATTGGGTAAAGAGGAATTAAGGTAATTCTCCTATTAACTCAAGTTGACCTCCCTAGATGGATAATGAAAGCCATAAAACAAGGCCACTCAGAGGACACAGGGACCTCTACTTACTCCTCAAGCATACAAAATAAAAGACTTTGTAAATTGGTGTGTAGGGTTGCCATCCTCCAGATGATAGCTGGAGATCTCCCAGGATTGCAACTGATCTTCAGGCCACAGATATGATGAGTTCACCTGGAGAAAATGGCTGCTTTAGAGGGTAGACTCTATGGCATTATACCCTGCTGTGGTCCCCCCTTCTCAAACTCCACCTTCTCTAGCCTTCACCCCCCAAATCTCCAGGAATTTCACAAACTGTAAATGGCAACACTAGTGTGTGGTTTGGGGGGGCGGAGCTAAAAATGTTCTTTGCCAATGACTGAGTATGTCCAGGAAGCATGATATCAGCTGATAATCAGATAAAGAAGAAAGTGGCCTTTGGACATAAGGCCTTTTAGAGCTGAATGTGAGAGGAACATGGAGGCATTTTGTTGTTCCCGCCGCCTCCATTGTCAGTATCAGGGAAGGCTTAGGCCGGATTTTCTCCATCACTGGATTTCCTCCATCGCTGGAGCACAGAGAGGGCCGCCGGAGGGAGAGCAGACGGGAACAGAAAAATTTCCTATATGGATAAGCCTGAAAGTGATTTTGAAGCTGGAAATAAACTACTGTGACCAAAGTGACAATGTGTTGGTTGTCAGACGATCCAGAAAATGCCCACAGCAGCAGTCTGGGCTCCTGTCCATCTTTATGGGATGTTCATTCCATCAGCCCCGCACAGCTGATGGCAAGAATGGAGTCCTATGAAAACAGAGAGAAAAAAGGCATATCTGATGTCCGAAGGACTTTCTGTTTGTTTGTCACCTTTGACCTTTTGTTTGTAACCTTGCTGTGGATAATAGAGTTAAATGTAAATGGAGGCATTGAGAAAACTTTAGAAAAAGAAGGCCTCCATTATGATTACCGTGTGTGAGAGGAACATGGCTGTTTCCACATGTCTTACCTGCCAGGGGACATAACGCTAAAGACCCGGAAGACAGGAAGACGTGATTTCGTGCAAAACTCCTATATAACAGCATCTTCCTGGCATGATTTCATGTGAGAAGACGCTGTCTTCCGGGTCTTTTGCGCGATGTTCCACAGGCAGGTAAGACGTGTGGAAACGGCCCCTGAGAAGAAAAGAGTTTGTAGCTGTTCTAAAGGGAAGCAAAACATAACGGACGTGCTTGACTACTTTGTGGGAGAGGGATACCTTTCAAATTAAAGCCAATAAAAGTTACCATTGCCTCAAAGGCTATTAACAGACTGTTAAGAGAGAAATGCAATTAACCATCAAAAGTGCCCATGCTCTGAGAGCCTGAAGGAAGTTTTTATTCCGGGAAAAGGCACAATTTAATTGGCTTCTTAGATGTTTTATGTCATCAGTTTGCTGTTTTATGGCTGCTGGATGTCATAATTATTCTTCTGCTGTCCAAGAAAAATTGCGGTGCAGTGAACAAAAGCCACAGGATTATCTCAAGCAGATTGTGAGGAAAATTTAAGAGGGACGGGCCACAGCTCAGGAAAAAATGATATCTTTTGGGTGCATACGGTCATTATCTCGGCTATCAGTGCTGCCTCGTGTAATATACAGCCGAGCAGACAAGAATGAACTGAGTATCACATACAAAGAGCCACTTAGTTGTTAGCCTTGATAGTAGAGCTTCCAGGGTCAGAGGTAGTGTATCTCTGAATACCAGGTGATAGAGGACGAGAAGCAAGAAATGTTGGTTAAAAGTGTCATAAATAAAAAGCTTATCATGTGGTTTCTGAGGAGGAATTTGGTTGGCCACTGTGGAAAACAAGATACCGGACTACACGGACTTTTCATCTGCTCCAGCACTGCTCTTACGTTCCTTTGTGAGTCACAGCTCAGTTCTTCAGACTCACAAAAGCTCATACACTACCACAAATGTTGTTAGTCTTATAGATGCTTCTGGACTCTTGCTCTTTTCTACTGCTACAGACAGACTAATATGGCTACCCATCTTGAGCTATTTTATGTTCTTGTGAGTCCATATCCTGCCCTTTCCCCAAGGAGCTTAGAATAGCATACCTCATTCTCCCTTCTTACTTTTTATCCTCACAACAGCCTGGTGAGTTATTGTACACTGAGACAGAATGACTGTCCCACAGCCACCGAGCAAGCTTCATGTGCAGTGGTTAAGAGCGCAGGACTCTAATCTGGAGAGCTGGGTTTCATTCCCCACTCCTCCACTTGAAGCCAGCTGGCTGACCTTGGGCTAGTCACAGCTCTCTGGAGCTCTCTCAGCCCCACCCACCTCACAGGGTGTTTGTTGTTGTGGGGATAATAATGACATACTTTGTAAACCTCTCTGAGAGGGCATTAAGTTGTCCTAAAGGGCGGTATATAAATCAAATGTAGTAGTAGTTGTTGTTATGTCAAAGTTAGGATTTGGGCCCATGGCTCCAAGGCCCTTTTCCAACACTACAGTCACTAACAGAGTCATTCTTCAATTTTTATTAACCAAGGTGGCTCAATAGAACCTCTAGATTCAGGAGTAGTAAACCTTTCAATGCCAGATTCTGAGGATACATGAATTTTGCATTGTTGCCCTCCTTGTAAGTTCCCTAAATGCGTCAAGGTGACAACAGTTGGAGACAGGATGCCAAACTAGATGCATTTTGGACCTGATTCAGCAATGTCTGTCTAATGTTGTTTTGCATCTATCGACAGCAGTTATTCTTAATGAGATGTTGAACACAATCTGTGTTTACAGGAGCAGTGTATCTGTGAATACCAGATGCTGGCAATACACTGCTCCTAAGGAGTGTTGCTTTCATGCCTTGCCTCTGAACTTCCTACAAGCACTTGGCTAGCCACCATAAGAAACAGGATGTTGGACTAGAGATACTAGACTGGTTCTCCAAAACACAGTCTCATGAATGTGCATTATTCTAAGTAATAATACTTAGAATTGGTACAGTGTTGTGCTCAGTTTTCAAAACTCTTTGGTAGTCCTTCCTACAACAACACTGTAAGGCAGGTCAAAGTCCTTGTTGGAGATTGTGTTGGAGGTTGTCATCTCTGAGGTTGAAAGAAGAGCTTGGTTAAACTGTCACACCAAACCACAGTACAACCACAGTACATCTGTGGAGAGGACCGAGTGGTGGGTTCCTTTTTGAGAAGTTCTGCCACACTGATTTAAATATTTATACTTACGTGATTGTATTTGTTTTAAAGTGTGTGTGTATATATATATATATATATATCTTCATGTTTTATATTGTATGTAATCTACCCTAAGCCTGCTATTGCGGGGAGGGCAGAATAGAAATCAAATCAAATAAATAAAGAAATATACTTCATGGTTAGTAAGATGATCTAAGCAGACCAGTCCCCTACCTACACTTGTCATTGCAAGCGCAGTCTGAAGTTGGCTCATTAACCACAGCTCACCTTCATTATCTTTACATGTGATGCTAAATGCAGAATCCTGGCTTAATAGCAGTGTGCTCTGTCATACAAACTCCACCACAATTTAGGCTGGGGTACACACAAAGTCTCTGCAAGGAAGGCAGGAGAGGGAAGGAAGAAGAGGAAACCACCATTTGGAGAGGCAAATGACAATTTGAATGATCTGAAGTGAGCTGGTATCTGAAGAAGTGAGCTGTGACTCACAAAAGCTCATAACCTACCACAAATGCTGTTCGTCTTAGAGACGCTATTGGATTCTTGCTCTTTTCTACTACAGTTTGAATGATCGTCTGTGAGCTGAATCCCCGTTTTACAAACTTACCATTGTTCCATTTAAGTCTTTATTTCATGACAGAAGAGTACGGAAGACCACTTAGTAGTGCAAGAAGGGTGCTTCAAAAGAGGGGTGTCCACTGAGGAGTAGAGATGGGCACGAATCCAATTATGACCCAAAAAACCGCACGAACCAGGCCAGTTCGTGGTTCACGAACCACGGCTTGTGGAAGCTCCTTTCTATGAACTTCCATGAACTGTTTACTGGTTCAGGTTTGTTTGGGTTGTATTGGGAAAGGAATAGTTTAAATGGCCATTTCCCTGAATAAATGGCCATTTAAACTTTTCCTGCAGCTTGGAAGCGGCAGGTCCCTTTAAACTATCAGCTGGCAGGCGGCAGGGGGATCTCCCCCCCCCCCGCCGTCTGCCAGCTGATAGTTTAAAGGGACCTGCCACTTGCAAGGCAGGGAAGGGCCCCTTAAACTGTTAAATGCACCTTTCCCCACCACTACTAAGCAGGCGGAAAGGCATATTTAAACCCCATGAACCACGAACTGGTTCTTAACCGACCCCAGTTTCATGCCAGTTTGTGGTTCCTGGTTCGTGCAAATCCACGAACCACGAACCTCATGGTTTAGGGTTTTTTTGTTGTTGTTCATGCCTATGTCTACCGAGGAGTCCTCTTTTTGAATGATAGAAAGATCTGCACCTTTGTGCCCTTCTCATTCCTCCTTTCTTCCAGTTCTTGTTGGTTTGTTTATTTGTACCTGCAACTCTGGTCTTTGATGAAGGTCTCCCATCCAATTACTAGCCAAGGCTGAACCTGCTTAGCTTCTGAAACCTGATGAGACCAGGCTCACCTGGGCTATCCAGGTCAGGGCATGTTCTTATTGAAAAAGAACAATTTTACTTTGGTTCTGAAGAAAAGCATGCTGGAATGAGCATTGGCTGCCTCCCTCCCTCATTCTTCTTTTCCCCTGTACAAATTGGCCTTGCAAAATTAGTAGTTTAGTTGCAGATTGTGGTTATGAGGGTGTTCTGGGGCATTAGGATGTATGACAGGAGATGACTTCAACAGTGTGTAAATGTTATGGCTTTGTCCTTTTAATACTCCCTATATTGTCTCAATAATGTACCCCTTTTAGTATGTATAAAGATAACAAGAGGTGCTCATTTGTCAATCTTTTAGAGGTTTTGAGTAAATGTTTTCTTATGTGTGTAAGGAGAAACTTAATATTTTGAATATCTTCTCTTGTTGACTTTTTTGTAAGAACATGTATACAATAGTGGGCCCACTCAGAGCAGTTTACAAACTATGTTATTATTATCCCCACAACAATCACTCTGTGAGGTGGGTGGGGCTGAGAAAGCTCCGAGAAGCTGTGGCTGACCCAAGATCACCCATCTGGCTTCAAGCGGAGGAGTGGGGACTCAAACCTGGCTCTACAGATTAAAGTCCTGCAGCCCCTCACAATACCCCACCTTTCTTCCCAGAGGGGAACCAAAGCAGCTTACATTATTCTCTTCTCCTCCAATTTATCCTCACAACAACCTTGTGAGGTAGCTTAGGCTGGAGTTTGTGAGTGGCCCAAGGTCACCCATTGAGCTTCCATTGCAGAATGACACACTAACTAGTACTACACACCAGTTAACCCTCAGAGCACGCCAGGTTATAATCCACTGCTACCACTCTGATTCGGGGGTTCTGATATTTGAGGGAGTCCAGGAACCCCTCTCTCTTTTAATTCCCTTGGCAACACCTCCCTTATACAAGGAGGATGTCGTATGGATGAACAGCGGAGCCAGAGATGATTGTTAAACACTCCAGAAGAGTTTTCAGAGCTTTCATTAAATGTTTGTGCTCAACATAGAAAAAGCAAAAGGTGAAAAAAAAAGTGTTAAGACTATGCAGAAGAGAAATGCATTTCTGAACAGTGGAAAGTACGCATAATTACTTTAGGGCAAGCCAGTGCAACATGATGTGGGCAGCTCTGCCCAGACAAAACATAGGCACACAGCAGCTGGGGAGCTTGCGCCAGAAAAGCTGGGATGCTACGGCGGTCGGACTGGATTCAAACTGCTCACTCAGCAAAAGAGAGGCAATGGTGTTGCCCAAAATTTAAGCACACCCTGGATGAATGATGCAAAAAGGAGCAAGGCAAGGAAAAGCAGCAGAAAATCCTTGAACATCTCTAAAACTGAACCTGCCCCTAGCTCATTTTTTTAAATTAATTTAATCAATCCCTGGTTCACTTACAGGTTTCCCAGTCCAATCCTTGGATTCTATTGGCAGGTCACACACACTTCCCCATATGGGGGTACCTATTCCATTGTCAGCAGTCAGTCTGCTCAATATTCCTGGAAATGTATACTTGAGCATCTTGGGAGGGGGATTTACAGATTTGGGGCTAGGGCCCACCTTTGGCCGCTGTGCTCATTTTCCCAGCGATGGTTGACTCGGCCAATCAGGGAATAGGTTTTTACAAAGTATGGCATTGAGAGGAAGAGAAGGACTGACAACTGTACTCTACAGAGAGGAAAAATCTTCATTAAGTACATGGGCATTGGCTTGTGACTTACCTTGCAGGGCTGGAGGAGAGGAAAATGATGCAAGCTGCTTCGGGTCCCTTTTTGATCAGAGAGAGATCTGAAGAGAGGAGGGGCAGGAAGAGAGGTTCTGCAACATTTCAGAATTGCACTTTGTAGATGCTCAGAGGCTGGTCATGTCTCCCCCAGCCTTCCTGTCCTGCTAGAGCAACGCACTGGGATATATAACATAAAACAACTGCATAGGCTGGTTACAAAATAGCACTTTGATTTCTTGTCGAAGGCTTTCACGACCGGAGAACGATGGTTGTTGTGTGTTTTCCGGGCTGTATAGCCGTGGTCTTGGCATTGTCGTTCCTGACGTTTCACCAGCAGCTGTGACTGGCATCTTCAGAGGTGTAGCACCAAAAGACAGAGATCTCTCAGTGTCACAGACTGAGAGATCTCTGTCTTTTGGTGCTACACCTCTGAAGATGCCAGCCACAGCTGCTGGCGAAACGTCAGGAACGACAATGCCAAGACCATGGCAATACAGCCCGGAAAACCCACAACAACCAACTTTGATTTCTCTTTGAAGAGAAATGAAGGAGAAATCCTGATTCCAAAAGAGAAAAAAGAAAACAAGCGGAATCAATGATGTGGCTTTAAAAAAAGTGAATTTTGGAAAAAGAAATTCCACATCCTATAACACCCCTAATCTCAAGCACTAAGCACTTCTCTACAGCACAAGACTTGGGGTTCACCCAGGTCAGTATGTCATGGACTACACGCTCCATTATCTACTCAGCTGGTGGAAGAAACTCAACAAAAAACACTCCAAGCCTTCTATCTACCATAATGCTATTTAAAATCAATTTGTCCACTACTGGGGCATAGTTAAGCACTATGTTGTTAGTCCATTTCAGTCATTCTTAGATAGGAATCTATCTCTTCTCTTTACTATAAGAGTATGGCATTCCTATAATAAAGAACTCTCATTTCTTTTCTAAACCTAAGATAAGTCTATTACTCTCACACACACACTCAGACCAGCAAGCAAGCTCCAAACACCCATCGTGTTCTCTCTGCCCACATATATATATATACAATTTTTTTAAAGTTCAGGGTCTATGTTTTTTTTTTATTTTAATAAGGAAGAGGCACAGTCTTATTTTTTAAAAAAATATTTACTCTGTTTTATGGATTGGTGGACACCAGGTCTCTTATTTTTTTTTCTCAGTGTCAATTTAATGACTACGCAAAACTGTCTATGTGTGCAGTTACTACAATTAATTTGTTTTCTTGCTTAAGACTATTTCCTTATCACATTAGCCTATCAGCATTTTATGTATTTGGTTTGCTCTCCAGTTATACATATATTTTTTAAATTTTTTATTCCACCCTTCCCTCAAGGAGCTCTGAGCTGCCTGCATGATTCGTCTGTCCTCCATCTTATCCTCATAACAACTCTGTTAAGTAGGCTGGGCAGAGAGGATAATTAGCACAAGGTCACCAAAGGAGTTTATGGTGAGCAAGGATTTGAATCTGCATCTCCCCAGCTCTTGTTTAAACACTATACCATACTAGTTCTCAACTGTTTTGATTAGATATGGGCATGAACCAGGAAAATGGCAGTTCATTGCGGTTCATGGTTCATTATGTTTCACGAACCACGAACCACAAACCAGCATGAAATTACGTGATTCACGATCGGGTTTGTTTGGTTCATGAATACCTGCTTCCAGGGCAGCAGCTGGTCTGCAGAAAGCCCAGCCTTTCCGTTCCCTAGGAAATTGATTCATTGGTGCCAGACTGTCAGCAGTGACCAACCGAAAAACGAACAAAATGAACTGGCCTAAAAATCATCACAGTTCGTCATGGTTCGTCAGCAATGCCCTCCAACAAACTGCGCCGGTTCGCGAACCAAAAAACAGCCCAGTTCATGATGAACTTTGGTTCGTATTTTGGTTCATGCCCATCTTGATACATCAGTGCTTGCTTTTCCATTTATTTTCATGCTCCTCAGTGGCTCTTCACTTTTCACTTGTAAGTCTTGTAGATTTGTTCAAATTATGTATGCCATATGGTATTATGTGCATTTTATACAATATATGTAGAGGTATGGAGGTGGAGAGTGCCCTCAAGTCACAGCTGACTTATGGTGACATCTGTTGAGGTTTTCATGGCAAGAGACTAACAGAGGTGGTTTGCCATTGCCTGGCTCTGCAACCCTGGTCTTCATTGGAGGTCTCACATCCAATTACTAACCCAAATTAGCTTCTGAGACCTGACGAGATCAGGCTTACCTGGGCTATCCATGTCAGGGTATGTACAAGGTATACATGCACGTAAAATGTACAACACAGATACACTGTGGCACAAATAACATTAATATATATATATATATAATTAGTGGGGAAAATTTGAGGCAAGGAAACAAATCGACACGCAAAAGAAATAAAGAATGAGAGGACTGGTTTTTGCACAATGCAAAAAGAAAATCAAAAAGTTCATTTACATCAGCAAACTAAATAAATAGATAAAATTTGATTGAAACAGCAGGGGTGACAAATTAGAGATCATCACTAACCGAAGTGTGTTTTCCTGCTTGAGGAAAGAAAAAACCCATTTGGGCCTCTTTGGCCATGTCTTCCTTCTGCATCGGAAGAGAGCTGACTCAGAGACCATATCAGCTGCACAATCTGACGCTCTTGCATTAAGTATCGGCTGGCGGTTCTCCACCTCTTACTCACTGCTAACTTTGCATCTCTTGAAGCTGTTCGGTGGCTTTGTTCTTTGATCATCATTCTCACCTCCCACCTTTTCACCAGTGGTTTACCTAATTGGCTTTGATAACTTCCACATCTACATTGCTTCCTTGTGAATCCTGTAGGCTGAATTAAGATTCTCTGCACTAGTTATCTAGAAGGTAGGCTTTCAAAGGTACTTCACTTAAATCTCTCCATTGCATTTCTTGCCACAATCGTCACCTTTTTAATTAACTGTCATTTGGGAAGAGATCAAAACTAGACATGGGCACGAATGGAAAAAAACACACGAACAAGCTGTTCATTGTTCATTGCCATCCACGAACAATGAACAATGGACAGTAACAAACATGACCCTGTTCACAAACATGTTCGTTGTTCATTGTTCGTGTCCTCTTAAAGATCCCTTTAAACTATCAGCTGGCAGGTGGCAGGGGGAATTCCCCCCTGCTGCCTGCCAGCTGATAGTTTAAAGGGCCCTTTCCTGCCACGTGCAAGGGGCAGGGCCCTTAAAACACCCCACAAACTGACCTTTCCAATGTCCAATAACCACCAGATTTGCAGAGGACATAGTCCTCACTGTCCTCCGAAGACCCCCAAGTTTCAGAGAGATCGTACCCCGGGGAAAGGCATGATGCGTGGGTCTACCCCTTTGTTGTCATTTTCTCTTCACAGTGGCAAAGATGGGACTCTCTGCTGGAAGTACTTTGAAGGGTTAAAGCCAGAAGGAAAGCCAGAAGGAGTTTAGACAGAGTTCAGTCCCTTCCATTGCCAGGGGAATTGATTGAAAGGCCCCAGACTGTCCGGCTTGATGAACGGCTGACAAAGGCAACAGACGAGGCTTGCAACAACCACTTGTTCATTTAGAATGGAGCCTCATGAACGGCTTGTTCGTGAACAGACAAACAGGCTTTTTGTGGTTTTTTTCCATTCATAATGCTGTTCGTGCCCATGTCTAATCAAAACCTACCAAAGGACTATAAAGAATTGGACCCCTCAATAAAATCTTGTCAATTCATCCATGATATATTCTTCTATGGCAATGGACAGAATCATTCTGCATTAGGGAAAGCAAAAGGGAGGGAAATGCAAAAAACTGGCAGAACAAAGTCACGGTATAGCAGTTATCCACCATTCATGGGGGATCCATTTCTGGGATCACCACAGGTGGCAAAATCTGCAAGTATTGGTAGGGGCAGACTGGGAGACCAAAACAGCCTAGAAAAAGAAAGCTGTCTTCTCCTGCTCTGCTCCATCCCCTGCTTCCTCCCTCCCAATGGAGGGAGACCCTGCCAAGGAAAGTTGTTTGTGGCACCTGAGGGGGCCAGGGCATCACCAGTCAGCTGGCTCATAGAGTTGTCCGTTCCACCTTGGGAATGTCCTGGAGATCTGGGGGTAGTCCTTGGGGAGGTGCCATTTTGTGATGGAGAAGATCGGTGTGGATGCGATGCCAGAAAGTCTCCTCTTCAAAGCTGAAATTTTCCTACAAGTGAATTTACCTCTGTAGTCTGGAGATTAGTTGTAATTCTAGCAGCACCTCAGGTCCCACCTGGAAGGTGACATTAGCTGGCTGACTAGGCAGGTAAGGTGGCCACTACTGTTCAGGGTAGAGTTGCCATCCTCCAAACGGGACCTGGAGTTCTCCTGGAACTACAACTGAACGCCAGACTACAGAGAGCAATTCTAATGGGGGAAACGGCAGCTTTGAAAGGCAGTCCTGAGAGTAGTGTTTCCTAACCTGTGGGTTGGGCCCCAAAAGTGGGTTGTGAAATCTCTGAAAGTGGGTCTCAGGCCAGCTGTCCTTAATGTCATCTCCTACCCTTTGCACCATTCTCTTTCCTGTTCTTCCTTGCCAGCTTCTTACATTCTTGCTTTGCCTTACCCTTTGTGAGAATAATGAGAAGAAAAGTTTTCTGGCAGCTAGCAATGTTACAACAGTAGCTAGAAAAAGGGGGAGAGGCCGGAGAGTAGGTGGGAGATGTTCAGTGCATGACAAAGTGAGAGGAGGAGAGAAAGAGGGGTGTGTGAGCGCAGGTTGGGTTTTGGCACTGCTCCTTGAGCAGCCCAACCTCTTGTCCAGCCCCCTGCAGTGCCTCTCTGCCCTATACTTGCTGCGGGAGATGTATTGTACTGAGCCACTTGCCACCCACCCTTTTTCCAGCATATGCCATCTCCCCATATCTCCTCAACTTGGTACATCTGCCCTTCTCAATCTCTTGAGCCAGCCCTCAATGGGTCCCCATAAAATAAATTGGGACTTTTGGGTCACCCTATCAAAAATGTTGGGAACCACTGCTTTATAGAATCACATCTTCTTTATAGAATCACATGCCCTCTGCCTCCAAATATCCAGGAATTTCCCAAGCTGGAGTTGACAAACCTAATCCAGTGTGAGTAACACAACTGCTGCCTCTTGGCACCACAGGTTTTGCCTGGAGTTCTCCTGGAATTACAGGATCTCCATACAGAACTGATCTCTGTGGAAATTAGTGGTAATTCTGGGAGATCTTCAAGCCCCACTGAGAGCTTACTAAAGAAAAAAGAAAAAAAAAAGCCACGTAAATGGGCTTACATGCCAGTAAACGGAAGGAATCTTTAATTGATCCAAGGTGCCACTAGCTGTCTTTCAGCCTAACCATCCTCAGAGGGATTGATTGTCAAGATACATTTTTCTCAGGTTGAGAAGACAACCCTGTATGGAGCTTTGAACTCTCTAGAGCAAAGGCAAGTGATAAAAATGCAATGGACACATAGGGCGAAGCTACAAGTGACGAATGACACTTGAACAGCAAGTGTATTTCTCCCTGTTCACTTGCACTCCACTCAATCCACTTGCTGTTCAAGTGTCATTCGTCACTTGTAGCTTGGCCCATAGATAGATCTTTCCTTTATAACCTAGGTAGCATGCAAAAATAATGCACTCAAGGGTGTACCCTTTCCACTTCCTACTGTGTTACAAAGTGCTGCTCTCTAGTGGTGAATTCATTGCCTTATATTTGGATCCCACTTCTCGGCCTGCTCTGCTTGGAAAATTTCAGTCGGGTAAATGCGGCACATCTTTGAGACTTCAAAGTGTTTCAGGAGCATCACCTCAAGCACTGAATACTGAAATATCATTCACCTCCTGGATTTTCCTGGGTAGGTTTAATGACATCAAAATAGGTGGGATGACATCAAGCTTGTCCCCCTCCACACACACATATTTATTTTTTCCCCCTTGCTCTAGTTCCAAGTTGCTCAGGGCAGCATACTTCCCCCCCTCCCCCTTTTATGGAATCTTCACAACTCTCCAGTATGGCAGGTTATACTGAAAAAGAGTGATTGTCCTAAGGTCACACAGTGAGTATCACAGCCATCTCGACCTACGTCTCCCTATTCAAACTCGGACAGCCTGTCACAGCAGACTTGCCGTCTAAGAATATTATCCTGGATATAAGCCCCAGCAAATTGAAGTGGGTCAGATTCTGAGTAAATCTACTTAGGGCTGCTCTCTTAGAGCCAAGCTACAAGTGACACCTGACACAGGTTGGACACTTGTCAGCTCCCCTCAGATTTGGATGGGAAATGTAGGCGTCCTGGTCTTGCAGCTTGGCTCTCCATTTTATTGAAGTTTACAGAGTGGCAGTCTATGGGAGGTGGAACATGCGGTCAGGAGGGGAGTGCAGGCATCGGGCTCTCACTGGGCACCCTTCTTCCCCTCCACTGTGTGTGTGTGGTGGTGGTGGTGGTGGTGGGGTTCTGTAAACTTCAATTAAATGGAGAGCCAAGCTGTAAGACCAAGACACCTACACTTCCCATCGAAACTTGAGGGAAGCTGACAAGTGTCCAACCTGTGCCAGGTGTCACTTGTAGCTTTTAGTCTTCCAGGACATTCCACTGCTAACCTGAGAGTGGCAGTCTTCAAACAAGAGAAACTTCACGGGCACATTACATGCAAGACTGCTGAACTTGAGTTCATTCACAAATTGAGGACAATAGACACCCCAAGGCTAAACAGGATTTTTTATCTCAAAAAAAAAAAAACTGTCTTCTTTCTATGTAGCACCCTTCCAAGAAGGACACAGGGAACTCCGTTCCTACTTGTATCTGAAGAAGGGAGCTTGAAGAAGCTCCTGGACATGAATCTTGCTCTTCTACTGCAGACCAACACGGCAACCCAGCTGAAACTCTCTTAATAACTGGTTTAAAATGTATTCTCTTACAAGAACATTAAGTAAACCACATTGAACAGACTAGAGTAGTATTTTGAGGATATCAGCGTAAGATGAAAATGAAAGACATTCCAGTGAACTCATTCCACCTTTCTCTTTCTCCTCTTCCATGAGTCTCTTGGGCAAACATGAAGAAAAGAGATTTTAGTCCAGTGGCACCTTGGGGATCAATAAAATTTTCAAGAGTGTAAGCTTTTGAGAGTCAGAGCTCCCTTCTTAGGACACAAGAATAGAGCTATGACTCACGAAAGCTTACACGCTGAAAATCTTGTTGGTCTCAAAGGTGCCACTGGACTAAAATCCTGCTGTTTTACTGCAGACCAATATGGCTGCCCACCTAACTAAGAGCCAAGCTACAAGTGACGAATTCCACTTGCATGGCAAGTGAACAGACTCACGTGTATTCCTCCCTGTTCACTTGCCATTCACTTGCGCTCCATTTGATTTACTTGGTTTACCTATGACCAAGTGGAGCACAAATGAATGGCAAGTGAACAGGGAGGAATACACGTGAGTCTGTTCACTTGCCAGGCAAGTGTAATTCATCACTTGTAGCTTGGCTCTAAGAAGAAAAGAGAGAAGGAACCCCCCATCTTTTCTATCAACAAAAGCATGCAAAGTGGAAAGCAGGGACAGAAAAATCCACTCTTGCTTCCATGCACATACACAGGAGCCTTTTCCCTTCCACAGAACTATTTTGAAGATGAGAGTGGTCACACATTACACTCAAGTAGAGCAGGGGTTTCCTCCAACCATGCACAACATGTGACCAGGCCCTGAATATACTTTCTGTTCATATAGCTAGTAAAATAAGTATGAGAAGTTTTCTCTACATAGTATACCAGTTGCAGAATTCCTTCCCTGCTTAGACTTGGAAGCCAAAGTGAGAGGCGTAGGTTAACTCTGTTTGTTTGTTTGTTTGTTTGTTTGTTCGTTCGTTCGTTCATTCGTTCGTTCGTTTGTTCGTTTGTTCGTTTGTTCGTTTGTTCGTTTGTTCGTTTGTTCGTTTGTTCGTTTGTTCGTTCGTTCGTTTGGTTTTTAGCCCTCCCTCCCCGCGAACGGGCTCCAGGCGGGGTACAATAAAATGCTCAGTGCACATTAAAAACATATAAATATATTTAAAAATCCAAGCCACAAAATATATGGAACAGCATCTCATATGGCAGCCCCCTTCAATTTCCTCAATCATAATGTTAACAAAAGAGGGGTGGGGGTGGAACCATAGTTGATAATATTCCACTGACTGGGCTTGTAGGGGGTAGGTGATTTCATTCCCCCCCCCCAGCAGGAGATGGGTAGAGAGGTTCCTGAAAACAACCAAAGACTGGCCTCAACCCTATACCTGGCAGAACACCTCTGTCTTACAAGCCCGCCGAAAGGATATATGGTCTTGGCAGGCCCAGGTGTCCTCTGACAAAGAGTTCCACCAGATTGGGGCCAGGAATGAAAATGCCCTGGCCCTGGTCGAGGTCAGCTGGGTCTCCCTGGGGCCAGGGACCACCAGTAAGTTCTTATTTGCTGAACTTAGTGTTCTCTGGGGTTCATATGGGGAGTGGCAGTCCCACAGGTATGCTGGCCCCAGTCCATTTAGGGCTTTAAAGATTAAAACCAAAACCTTGAACCTGATCTGGAACTCCACAGGGAGCCAGTGCAGCTGCTGCAGGATTGGAGTAATATGTGCCCATCAGGACACATGCAGCAGTGTTCTGGACTCACTGTAATTTCCAGGTCAAGTCCAAGGGAAGCCCTGCGAAGAGCGAGTTTCAGTAGTCTATTCTGGAGGTGACTGTTGCATGGATCACTCTAGTTAGGTCATGGGCCAACAGATAGGGTGCAAGTTGCCTGGCCTGTTGAAGATGGAAGAACACAGACTGGGTAACTGCCATGACCTGACCCTCCATTGATAAGGAGGAATCCAGTATCACTCTAAGACTGGACTGATGGGACAGGCACTAACAGCACCCCATCAAAGGTCGGAAGCCAGATTCCCAAATCTGGCAACCCCCAGCCCAAGTACAGGACCTCGATGTTAACCGGATTCAATTTCAGCCAGCTCTACTTTACCCATCCAGCTATGCTCCAAAGCTCTCACTAGGACATTAGGGGCAGAGTCAGGCTGGCTACCCATCAACAGATACAACTGGGTGACATTCGCATATTGATGACAACTCAGTCTGAAACTTTGCACCAATTGAGCAAGAGGGTGCATATACAGGTGGAATAACAAAGGGGAGAGTATCGCCCCTTGCAGGATGCCGCACACCAACAGCTGGCATGTGGATAAGCTCTCCCCAAGGGCCACCCTCTGTCCCTGACCATGAAGAAAGGAGACAAGCCACTGCAAGACAGTCCCTCAGATCCCCACATTGGCGAGGTGGTGGGTCAACAATTCATAGTCTACCATGTTGAACACTGCTGAAAGATCCAACAAAATCAGCAGCACTAACACGCCTCTATCCGGATGTCTGCGAAGCTCGTCCATGAGGGTAACCAGTACAGTCTCCGTCCCGTGTCCCGGGTAGAAGCCAGACTGGAATGGGTCCAGGATGGAAGAATCCTTCAGGAAAACCTGCAGCTGTTCCGCCACTGCCTGCTTAATCACCTTCCCCAGAAACAGGAGGTTCAAGATTGGTCGGTAATTGGATGGATCGGTGAGGTCCAAAGATGTTTTTTTCAGGAGGGGTCTCACCACAACTTCCTTCAGTGCTCCAGGGAAAATCCTGGAGCTCAATTATTGATTAATAATAACCTCCAATTGGGACCCCAACCTGTCCATGCAGGCCTTCACCAGCCACAAAAGGCAGGGGTCTAGGGGGCACATGTTGGGCTTCACCTGCCGCAGGATCCTGTCAACTTTCTTCTGAAGTGATCTAAATGAGGGCTGGAAGATGGTCA
Source organism: Eublepharis macularius (assembly GCF_028583425.1). Lineage (NCBI taxonomy): Eukaryota > Metazoa > Chordata > Lepidosauria > Squamata > Eublepharidae > Eublepharis > Eublepharis macularius. The sequence goes on from NC_072790.1 coordinate 246,125,448, forward strand.
AGTGGCCTCCAGTTCCCTTACTATATCAACTGTGGCCAGCAGATCGCAGTGGAGAGACAAAATTTTATCTGTAAAAAAGCTCTCAAAAGCCTTGCAGCGAATAGCCGATTTTTAAATTTGGCAGTCTCCCTGAGAGAGGGAGACCAAGGATTGAACCACTTGAAACAATTTTTCCAGTTGTGAGCTTGCAGATGCTATGGAGGCAGCATAGAAATCCTTCTTTGCTGCCTTCACAGCCACCTCATGGGCTTTCATAAATGCCCTGTAAGATGATCATATCTATTCTTTCCAATTCCGCTGCCACACTTGCTCAAGCCGTCTCAGTTCTTGTTTCATCTCTCATAGCTCCTCCTTATACCAGGGGTCCAGTCTAGCATGGGAATGGAGACGGCGACAGAGAGTGATTTCATTGATGGCTTCAGAGAGACGGTCATACCAGTCCCCTACCAGCTCATCCAACGAACTGCCAGGGGGCATTGGATCCTGCAGAGCATCCTGGAAACCAATTGGATCCATTGGTCTCCATGGGCATGCACAAATTAGCTTGCTGCCTATGTGGGAAGGGGCTGGTGCTCCCAAATGAGCCTTCAGGACAAAGTGGTCCAACCATGACACCGCTTCAATGTCATCAAGGTCCACCTGTACCCCCATCCCAAAGATCAAATGTAGTTTGTGGCCTGCTTGATGTGTGAGCACTGAAACAACTTGGGAGAGTTTCAGTGCTGACATGGATGACACCAGGTCCGAAGCCTGTACAGAGGTGGCATCATCGGCATGGACATTGAAGTCACCCAGGATCAATAACCTGGAGTGCTCAAAGGCCCAACCCACCACCACCTCCAACAGGCTTGGCAGGGTATCTGCTGGTGCGCTAGGCGGTCGGTAAACCAGACAGATAGCCAAACTCTCCTCATTACCCCATGTCAGGCCAACACAATCAAGGCCAGTAATCTTTGGTGTGGGGAGTGGCCTGAAGGAGAAAGACTCTTGAATGAGTGTTGCCAACCCTCCTCTTGACCATCCATTTGGGGCTAGTGAAGGACCAAGAACCCCGGAAAGGCCAGTTCTTTCAAGGCGACTATGCCGTCCCTCACCCAGGTTTCAGTCATGCATACCAGGTCCACATTTTTTGCTGCAATATAATCTTGCAGCATTTTAGTCTTGTTATTTATGGTAACCCAATTTCCAGAGACAGCTGCTCATGAGCTCCAATTTCCTCCAAGACTCCAACAGTCCCTAATAATCCCTACGACTATTTGGGCACCCTGAGTCCATGCAGATGATCCATTCTCAAAAAGAGAGGTCATGGGCACCAGAAGCCCGGCATCAGGTAGTTTGCTCCAGTGTTCAGGCAGGCTGCTCTTGGTAAACTTGTCAACTGTGGGGTATGCAACTGGTTTCCTCTGCCTCTCTGTGCCTCCTGCAAACTGGCTCTGAAACTCTGGCTCCACCCAGGGGGCCTACAGCCTCCCGGGGTCTGGGCAGTAGAGTAGCCGGCAGCAGTTGGATCGCCAGTCGTTCTGCCCTGCTGCTCTGCTGCCACAGCCGGCCCCAAAATCACCATACCATGAGAGTTTAAGATGTAACATGGCTCCGCACAGTTGCTCTCTCTGCTTTCAACGCTGCTCATGCCGGTGTCGTCTCACCACCCTCGGCATTCCCAGCATTTCACAGCTCTGCTTATCTGTTTTTCTCTCTTGCTGTTGCTGTCTTATAGCAGCTCCCCTTGCTCAGTGGAAAGAGATGAAGAGAGTTAAAACATCCCTCGTAAATGTATGCTGCCTCATAAATTGACACTGCTCACGCCGCGTCCTCTCACCACCACCCCCTGCTCCCAATCTCACTGTGGTGAACTTTTTTCAGGAAGGAGAGGAATTATTGGTGTTGGAACAATGAGTGAAACATCACACTGTGCTGAGTGCATAACAGTACACCCCCACACACACACATTTCTTTGCCAGTGCTCTATCATGTTTTGGATGTGTCAGGAAACAATGTTATGGCCTGTCAAGTCAAGGTAGTCCGAGGGCCAAACACAAAGGATCATGGTAAGGTGGTCTGCATGTTCTACTCCAGCCCAAAAGACTGTAACTTTTGAATCACAACAGATGCTCAGAGGCAGAGGACATTAAATATAATGCCAGTCATAGTTCTAGCAGGTCCACTGTGACAAGAAATCTCATGCTGAGATGAAGGCCCTTATTGGGAACACTTGGCTCTTAAATTTGAAGCCTAGGAAGCACTATACAATGCTCTTTCTGGGCTTTTCACTTCTGGAGTTCTAAGATCAGAGCTGAGGATGGAGTTTGGTCAGATCCACATGCATCATCTCGGGGAAGGGGGTCCTTGTTGGATTAAGCAACTCAGCATGCCTTGGACATTGTGAGGCTCCACATGTCTCTCTGTATGTATGAGTAACTCTAGCAAGCTGCTACTCTTTTATCTAAGATGGGAACACCTCCTAACTCCTTCTTGTCTCTATGCTCCTTGGGAGATCTCTCTATTGCCTCATGGTCTTCCAAGGAGAAGGATGTAACACTCCATGCTTGACCACAAAGGCACCTTTCCCACAGACATCTAAGCCTCATTGCCTAGTTTCAGGCCGTGGTTTAGATTTAGGGAACGTAACTCTTTAGATTAGGATCTTTCCCTCTTCTCCAAGATATTGCTATGGAAGGAATGTACTTCAATAAAACTGTAAGTTGTATCTTTCTATGATTTTGTCTGAAGACTAATTAATGCATATTTGGGGTTTAAACGCTTCTGTCTAAATAATTCTGCTGTTACCATAATGGTATCACTAACTATATACTATATGAAATATAAAAATTCCCAATACTCCTGAGCATTGAAACTAAGGATTTGCCACTCATCGTGGGAACGCAACTACAAAACACAGGGAAATATGGTATCAACAGGCAATAGTAGGATGCAAACAATATTTATTGGTGCTGTCACAAAGCAGGAATGTTTTTTTTTAATTGCTGTGCTGAGCTGATTGACAATGGAGCACTCTCTTTCTTGGGTGCCAACACACCACCGTTGCTTTGCCAGCCAGTTTCCCACCAGGGTGTTTGCCCACCAACACTTGTCTTCTTTGGGGTCCATTGTTGTGTGAGTTCTGTGCTTGAGAAGAAAGTAATTGGATCCAGAGTTTTATAGACTGCGGATTAATGGTTGGTAACAAATTTGTGTTTTTTGGTTAAACATAAATAAAGCATTTCCCTAAATCTCTTTGAAAAGAACAGTGTGCAGTGCACATGAAACTGCCCCACACTCAGCTTGACGTCTTTTCCCAAGCATTCTTTGGGAACCCTGAACCTTGTTGTTTGTGTGCTCAAAATTGGCGGTTCAATGATTTGCAGAGGGGGACTGTGTTCTGTGAGATTTTGGTGCCATTAAGTGTGGAAACAGCTGCCCTAGAGCCTTGTTCCCCAACCTCCCAAGAACAGAACATTGTGTATGTGTGTATATGCAGCCAACACCTGCCTTGCCCACAAACAGTGAACTGAAACTCATGAAAACAGAAACAAACAGATTAAATACACAGCAGCAACTGCCCACCCAGAACTAACCAATAATGGAATGGAGTTTGTTCAGAAGCTATGGATTCGAAACGGAAATGGATTTTTCTCAGGGTACAGCACTAATGGCTTGGGAGAACATATATGACATGAATCTTTCTAACATGAGTAAAAAAATGACAGGGAGTCACTTGACATTACTGTAATGATTTGCTTATTTTTGAAAAAAAACCTGTAATGACTTAACATGTTTTGAAAACCTTTTAAACCTTTGCCTTTGGACCTTTAGTTCAGCTCCTTCTCACATTATTTTAAACTTATACCTCAGGAGGGCCCTGGTCCTAATAAATACTCCTTATATTTCCATTCACACAGAAGCTTAGGTGTTCTCTATCCAGGCTTGTATCTCAAGAATACTTTCCTTTTTGTGTTTGTGTGACCAATATATTGCCTCCGTGACTCCCTCAAATGGTTTTCGCTGCCACCAAACACTCTTCCTTCGACTTATTCAGTTTAACTGGGAATATATAGGAATGCTTGTTATACATAGTAGTTTGACAGAATGGTCAGCACGTGAGGATGGTTATGAGGTAAAAAAAAAGATTTTTTTTTCTTAAACAAAAATAGAATTTATTTATAGGTACAGAAGTGTGATGATTGCAGAGTTTTGATAAGCTATCGGTTTCAGAATAGTTCATAAGCTTAATGGTTTCAAAGTAAGTTATATATTCACACAGACTAATTTTCCACACAGATTTTCTCTAACAGAATTAATTCCACACAGACATCAATTCTCTCAGGCCTTTCCATGCAGCTTACCTGAACTAGTTATGTTAATCTTTTACTCAGATATATACAGACTCTTTCTCTCTCTCTCTCTCTCTCTCTCTCTCTGGTGCACAAACAGCTTGCCTGAATAAGATACAATAATTTATCACTCTAAGAAACACACAGACTGTCTCTACACAAGATGCCTCGGCATGTTTTCGTCACAATTAGGGAGATGAAATGTTATCTAGGAAGCGTAGTTTAAAAAGACAGTGCTGGCGGAGATTGCTCTTCAGATGGTTTGTTAATTTCATCTTCACCTCCCCAAAGGCTCTGTCAATTTCACCTCGCCAGTCTAAAACTGTGTGGGATCTTAACCAGAAGGCAGTAAGGAATGGAAACGGGCAGGAGCTGCCTTCCAGAGCCGGGCTTGGACCTGGAGAGGTTATAATGGGCTGAAGTTTCCCTTGTGGGATTTCACAGCCCCTTCACACAGCTCCAGAACCCTGATGTCTGCTCTGTCTTTTAAAACTACCCCTCCTGGATGACATTACATCTCTCAATACGTGTTCTTCATGTGTCAGATGCCTCATGTAGAGAGACTCACAGAAAGTTCAGGCTTCAAACAGATTGCTTGAAAGAACTGGAACAAAACCCCACACAGGTCGCCTGCTTTGCCAAGAGTGAATCCTTTCCCTCAGCAAAGACTAAAAACTGCAGTTCACTCTTCCCCATAGGGATCAGCTTCAGTCCAATCAGATTAAACTTCACTCATCCATCCAGCCCCCCTCTGTCTTTCCTCAGAGGCCTGCATTTAAACTCATAGCAACAACTTTAAAAAAAATTCACATTAGTAAGCATAAATAAAACACTTAAACTTAATTATATGCAAAACATTGGAATTACCCTTACTGTTAATGGACTCAGGGTGTGATCATGCAAATAATGGGGATGCACATCCAGAAGGGGGATGATTTGACTGCATTACATTCTCTGTTCTTGAGTATCTGTTGAAGAATTGCTCTGCCGGTTGAAGAACCTTGTGCTGTCAAAAATAAACCCAACTGTATTCTTCCCATTATGTGTCTGCATGCATTTCTACTAATTTCTATTAGTCCACCATGGCCAGGATTTTCTGTTGAAAGGCAGCACACGAGAGCTTGATATGGGAGCAGAGTTCCTGGGGTCAGACACATTTCCCCACACTGCTTTATCTGCAGTGTGCCAAATGACTCATGTTAATGTGCAAAAAATTGTGAGCTATCCTTTACAGACTTACTGGCATGTCTGCCATACTGTGCATTATTTCACAGTGGAAAGGAGGACATGCTTGAACACTGGTGGTTACTCAAGATTCTTCCCTAGGATAACTTCTCGACCCCCACCCCCACCCCATACATACTATTGACGGCTCTACATCCCAACTATTGCATGTATTTACCCTGCAATAATTATCTCTAAAATGTGTATCTCACTTACCATTAATTGGGTGATACGTTATCATGATGATAGCTGGCAAGTTGATAATCAGCTACTGGCAGAGTTACTAGTAGTTACTACTGGCAGTTACTAGTAGTTACAAGTTGTAAAATAATTGTGACAGATTGCTGTTGGTTTTGTTGTTGTTGTTGTTAGATCAAAATGGATTGCTGTGTTAATCTGTCTGTAGCTGTAGACAAGAGCAAGAGTCCAGTAGCCCCTATAAGACTAACAGTGCAATCCTAAGAAAAGCTGAAGCCCATTCAAACCAATGGGCTTCGACTGGAGTAACTCTTCTTAGGATTGCACTGGAACAACATTTGTGATAGGGTATGACCTTTTGTGAGTCACAGCTCACTTCTTCAGATAGTTGTTGTTATTGTTGCTGTTGTTACTGTTGTTGTTGCTGTTGTTGTTCCTGCTATGGAATAAAATTCTGTTCATTCTCACAGTGGCTTTTACCCCCCTCAGAGATCTAATTTCTAGAGAATTTGGCATCTCTAGGACTGTAATGCATTTTATTACTGTTTTACAAAGGCACTCCCCAAATCAAACAATTCCAATGACATGGATAGCAGAAAATAAGGATGGCTGTCATGCTGAAGCACAACCAGTGGACTGGAAAACAGAATGGCCCAGAAGCAACATACATGGCACCAATATCAGTGAATGGATGTACCAGCATCTCTCCTGAACCCAACTACGAGGAGCCAAAATGCCAAGTAAGAGGGAGATGACCATGGAGTAGGAGAAAGGATGAAAGCAGGATGTGAGAGGCTGGAAGAAAAATCAGTGGAAGATACCAGCTTGCTTGGTGGTGATGAGGAACAGGATGAAGAATCCTCTTGGGATGGACCCAGTTAACACTGGCTGTCCTAATTCTCTCCTCTACTGAACACTACAATTCTCTGGAGAAGCAGCATGAAAATGTTCTAAAGAAACAACAGAAACAGAAAGTGTAGAGAATGCAATGATGTAAGGCACTTTCCTACAGAAACAAGAATTTTGTTGTTAACATATCAAGTTAACTCTAAATCCAGTCAAATGTAGTCCGCCTATCATTACTGACTTTCTCACAACACACCTAAGAAAGTTCAAAGCAGCATACGTCAATTTTAAGTTTGCAGCTCACCCCTCTTCTTGTTGAAGGAAGAATTGTAAGGATATTTAATCAAAAGGTCTCCATAGTGAGGGAGCTTGCTGTGCATGACAATATTTCAAGTTGGGTAAGGATATACTACCCTGACCTGGATAGCCCAAGTGAACCTGATCTTGTTAGATCTCATAAGCTAAACAGGGTCAGCCTTAATTAGTGATAGAATGGGAGAACTCCAGCGAAGAACAGGATTGCAGAGGCAAACCACATCTGTTAGTCTCTTGCCATGAAATTCCCACCAGGGGTCGTCATAGGTCAGCTATCTCTTGAGGGCACTCTCCACCAAAGATATGTTAAGTTCTGTGTGTATGTTATGTGCCATCAAGTCACCTTCAAAAGAGACCTTCGAAATGTCCTATCGTTAACAAATTTGCTCAGATCCTGAAAACTGGAGGACATAGCTTCTCTTATTGAGTCAAGCCATCTCATTTTGGGTTTTTCTCTTTTCCTACTGCCTTCCACTTTTCCTAGCATTATTGACTTTTCCCCAACTTCCTGAAATTCCTGGTAGGTTGTCTGTGGAGGAACGTTGTCACTAATTTCTAGTTCAGATAAGATTTTGAAGTTTCTGTTTTGAAACACTTGCCTCATAAGGATTGCCAAAGAGTGGACATCACGTATTGGGTAAAAGATGAGCAAATGAGGAAGAAGAATTACTAATAGCCAAATCAGTTGCATTTAGATGTTACACAAAGAGAAATATGATTAGTACCTTATTAAACCAAAAGGCATCACTTGCTCGAAGTATATAAAATCACAGAGGACATAAGGGTAAAGCACTCACCTCTCTTAAAGCTCAGACCCGTTGAGTGTTTTTCCTTGAAGAACCAAGTAAGTTCACTGAAATGAATTTTGATTTGATACGGTCAAAATATTTGATCATTATTTCTTGATTTTCTTATCGTTCCTCTATTTATTATTAGTTGATTTTGATATTCAGTGAGGAAAGTGTATGCAATTTTATTTTTTGTTTTCAAGAAATGTCATTTGTTTTCATTTCATTTATGCTTTACTTCCCTTTTTGTTGTTGTATTCACTTTCTTTGCCATTGGGGAAGTTAGGCATGTTGATGGTTATTTTTTCCCCAGGGTGCACCAAGACACAGTGGTTTCGATCTAGCCTAAATTTTCTGCTAACAGAATGAAATTAGTCTTTTCTGCCAATTCCTTCTCCCAACCCTGCAGAGCCCCAATATGAATTTCATGGCATTCTTGAGGGATCCCTGATCCATAGGAAAAGCATTTCAGTGGCTATAACTGGAGGCAGGGAAATTCTACTCTGCTAAAAGAAATGCCTTATGTCAGCAGAAAAAAAATATTTTGGATCTGACCTCATGTCTCAAACATATCAGACAGAACAACTATATGAGGTCCTGAATTAACAATACCAAGAAAGGACAACCAGTCCAAAAAGACCATATAGTACTTATTTTTCACAGTCATACAAATTTCATTAAACAGTTGGTGTACACTGTAAGAATCTGATCCACCAAAAGTTACTGCATTTCACCGTACAGCGAAACAAGCTGGGAATGATGCATTGACTTTTGAATTGGAAAATGGAACTTTTACACTGCACATTATAAAGGCTTGTGAAGAAGCGAGGAACAGTGAAATGGGGTACCATCGAGGCCGGCACACCCATTGCCATCCTCCCGCCGGGAGCCTCCTGGGGGAGCAACCCAGCAGCTAGAAACATCATTTGCCACATGTAAGTGTCTTTGCGGTTAGGAATGTTCTGTGCCTGTGGAAAAAGAAAAGAAAATAGCGTAAACACTGTAACTTTTGGTGGATCAGATTCTTAAAGTGTACACCAACTGTTTAATGAAATGTGTATGACTGTGAAAAATAAGTACTATATGGTCTTTTTGGACTGGTTGTCCTTTCTTGGTATTGTTCAAACATATCAGAGACAGCAGGAGATGAGGAAAAGGAGAAAGGAAGTCAGTCATTCCTCCTCTGACATCCTTGATCATTCTAAACTGTTGCCATGTTTTTGGGTAATAATATATATTCCAGATACCAAATAGAATAGCAAAATGGTATTTGTTTGTTTATATATGTATTAATTCATTCATTTATTTGACCATGTTTATAATCCACCTTTTTCAATGAGACTCAAGATAGATTACACAGTGTAAGCTGATGTGATCAATAGGATGATACAATGTACTAATACCAGAGTTACAGAAATATGAAACAAGTGTAGAATGTTTCACATGATTCAGACAGCAGCTACCATGCAGAAAAATGGTATTGCACCATTCGAAAATGGGTGAGCTGATCATTCAAAAATGTGGAAAAAAGTTATTGCATCAGTAGAAAACAAAACAATGGCTGCAGGATAATACATAAAGAAAAAAAGATAATGCATCTTATACACAGTGGAAGAATCTTCAGTCCATTTCCATTTATAAGCAGCTTTCTGAAGCTTTGTGTTATAGTGTAGCCCTATTACCTTTATTGAAATGCCCTCCTGAACAATACTTGTTACACAGTTGACAGAATCTTGAAGGAAAAGTAATCCGGCTCCGCCATTTTGGGTGCAAATTTGAAATTGGGCTAAAATGCATTTATAGTTTTATCACCCATTAATGTTAAGCTGTCATGGAACACTGACAAGGATTCTTCTAAGACCTTCGTGGTAAGCCATGGTCAAAGATCATGGTGGAAGGCATTGGTGCCCCCTTTTTTTGTTTATAGTCAGGAAAAGTAACATGCTGATGAGAAGGTGGACACAGTTTCAACAAAGATAGGTTAACTTTCCTCAGATATGTGGAAGGCAATCAAAGTTGAATAGAACTTTCAGTTTGAATACCTTCCACATATTTGAGAAAGTGAGCAGTGGCTCCCGAAAGCACATATTGAAATGAACGTTGTTAGTCTTTAAGGCGCTACTGGATTTTGCTGTATTTTGCAAGAGCTTAGCTACCCCTTTGATATTATCATCTATTAAAAAGAAACAACTCACCAAGTTCAAGGACTCCATTGCATACAACTTTAGCCGATGCTCTTATTGTGCGTTCTCAAAGTGCTAGGTACTGTAAAATCAAGGCCAATTCAGTTTCCATAGTTCAGACTGCATCAGCTGCTTATGCTTGATTTTTTAAAAGCTTTAACTGAATTTTGATCTGCATTCCCTGACTCTTATTTCATAGACATGTATTACTTTTGTGTTACATATCTTAGGTACTAACACAGTTGTTAGAAAGTAACACAGCACTATGATAGTGTCAATTTACCAACACTTGCACTTCTGTATAATCCCTCAACCTTCCTATGTTTCTTTAGGTTTACTCACCAATTGAACCAAGATGTCTTGGAACTGGGACCCATGCAACCCAAGATGTCCTGCCTCAACTGTGACTATTCGCCCACCACCTTTTGTTCTGACCATCCCAGGGCCATCGTTGTACTGTCCCGACCAACCATTTCACATTCAGCAATACAACCCTTGTGTTCCGTTCCAAAGGGGGATAGGTCGTGGATATGGGTCCTTCTCTTCTGGTACATTCTCCACTTCCAACCTGGCTAGCATTTATTCTCAGAAGATACCACAAAGAGGACAAGTTGACTGTTACTCATGCCTGTGATACTGCACCCTGAAGTCACAAATCACCCAACGATGGATTGCCGGAAATGAGAAATTCAGATATTTGCTTCATTGATTTCATAGACCTGGCTTCTTTTTCAATATATCCAACTCTTGTTCTATACAAGAGTATATATCCACTCTTGTGATGTACAAAACACAGGCACGCACACACACAAACAAAACAGCCTTCTTTTGCTGTGGATTGCAGGGAATGATCAATAGTTATACCTTGCAAGGCAGCCTATGTGGCATTACTCATCTTTTGATGGAGAAACCCCTGATAATGTTATAGGCAATTGCTTCTAAACATGTAGTTATTTCACTAAAAGGTCTTTCAAAACAACCTTCGCTTGTCATTGGGAGAGTTAGTTCTCTATCCTGTAAGCTATATCAAGATGGCTAAGCCTTCAGGCTTTTAAATGATATGCCTCATTTGAACAAACATCTCTGATATTCACCCTGAAATGACAAACAGTAGAACTGTGCATCTTTTCTCTTGCAAAATAAAACTCCTATTTCAGCAAATACTCAGTTTCCCGGTTCTGTCATTTTAGTAACTTTTATCTGACACTGAATACAAATTGGGAAGAAATACAATTTTAAATCATACAATTGGGGTGGGGGTCTCTAAACTTTCCTGTGCTTATATTGTCCCCTTCCCTGTTTCCCTTCAAATGGAAGCTCCTCTCAATCTCTTGCACTTCCTGGACCATGCTCAGTCCTCATCATTTGGATATTTGAGCATTCCAAAGTTTTGGCATATATTTGTAACAGTATTTTCCTTCATATACAGGTACTCCCCCTCAGTGTATTCAGAGACCTCTACCTTTGTGGGATGGTGACATGGTTTTTCTTGATTAACAAGAGCCATTCCTTTTACTATTAGATATCATTATAAAATTTAAAGTAGCAGGATGTAGCCATATCTAGAGATGGCCATGAACAGCAATACGGACTAAAAAAAACCACGAACAGCCCAATCTGCTGTTCGTGAACAAGCTGTTCGTGAGGCCCCATTCTAAATGAACAGGTGGTTGTTGCAAGCCTTGTTTGTTGCTGTTCGTTGCTCGTCGTCATGCCAGACAGTCTGGCACCTGCAATTAATTCCCTTGGCAACTTAGGCAGGGATTGTCTGAACTCTGTCTGAACTCCTGATGTTGCCCTGGAAAACCCAATCTAAGCCCAGTTTAGCTTGATAGGCAGGTCTTCCTTTCACATGTGCACTGGAGCTCCAAATTTGTTACAAGAGGAAAAGTCCGGTGGGAGGGAGGCTCCCAGCTCTGGCTTACAGGGAGAGACAGCTGCTGTTAGAGAGACAGGGTGAGTGCATTGGAGCTTGAATTTTCTTTGTGTGTGGTGGGATAGGGATCTACCCCTTTAGTTTCCAGGGCTGCTGCCAGGCTCTGGGGCGAAGCTATTATTTATTATTGGTACCTTTCCTGCTGCATGCTCAGGTAAGGTTTCTGGGAGTGGTGCAGTAGGGATCTTGATGGCTGGAGGAGAGCCTGCTGGCCCCCATGAACAACAAACAACGAACATGTTCATGACAGGATCATGTACATCAGTGTTTGTTCTTCATTGTTTGTAGATGGTAATGGATAACGAACACCATGTTCATTTTTTTTTCTGTTCGTGCCCATATCTAGCTATCTTAAATGATTTTGCTCAATATAGAAAAAGCAAAAGGTGAAAAAAAAGCGTTAACACCATGCATAAGAGAAAGTATGGAAAGTATGACTAATCACATTAAGGCAAGCCAGTGCAATGAGATGTGGGCAGCTCTGCCCAAAAAAAATACAGGCACATAGAAGCTGGGTAGCTTGTGCCTGAAAAGTTGGGATACTACAGCTGTTGGACTGATTTCAAATTGCTCACTCAGCAAAAGAGAGGCAATGGTGTTGGCCAAAATTTAAGCACACCTTGGAAGAGAGGGGCAAAAAGACGCAAGACAAGGAAAAACAACAGACGATCCTTAAACATACCTAAAACTGAACTTGGAGGAAAGGTAAGGGATAAAAATGTAAGGGATAAAATGTAAGGGATAAAAACACCAGGCTACCAAAATACTCTATACCCTACAATAGCCCTGCAGAGAAGATTAGCATATCAAGCACCAATCCATATGCAAAAGAACCTCCTCAGGATACAGTGAAGCCTCCCTCCATTAGCATTCCATACCCTGGGAAACTCTTACAGGATGACTCAGCTCAACCCCACCCCTCCTGAGTAGATATAAATTACCTGCCAACATCTTTTCCACACTATGACACTGGGAGATCTCTGTCTTTTGGTGCAAAACCTCTGAAGATGCCAGTCACAGCTGCTGGTGAAACGTCAGGAACTACAATGCCAAGACCACGGCTATACAGCCCAGAAAATCCACAACAACCATCATTCTCCGGCTGTGAAAGCCTTTGACAATACATCGACAATACAAAAATGTAATAGATAAAAAGATAGATTTCCTTCATATCCTGTTGGCATGCAAAAATAATGTGGTCAAGGATGAGCCCTTTCCATTTCCAATTGCCTAACCAAGTTGTACTCTTTATTGGTTCATCGCCTTATATTTGGATTCCACTTGGCCTGTGCTACTTAGAAAATGTCAAGCATAAAAATGAAGCATAGTTTTGAGACTTTAAAGTGTTTCAGGAGCATCACCTCATGGCACTGAATATCGCATCAGCACTCACCTCCTGGATTTTCTGAGGTAAGTGGGATGACATCAAGGTTTCCCCACCCCCAAACACCGATATTTATCCCCCCCCCCTTTGCTCTAGTTCAAAGCTGCTCTGGGAAGCATACTTACTCCCTCCTCTTTTCAGAGAATCTTCACAACGCTCCAGTATGGTACATTATAGTGAGAAGAAGTGATTGTGCAAATGTTACCCAAATAGGAAGTCTCCTTAATTTGCTGGGAGAATTAGCTTTAAAGAAGACCCAGTGAGAGGGGGTGATCAAACTTTCAAATAAAACAGGCAGATGTTCAACTGGAAAGGTTGTTTTATTTAAAGAGAAATAAAAGGCGCAAAACACAACAAGCACAAAACACACAAGCATGCATACAAGGCAAGCTAAAAAAACAGAGAAAATGAGAGAGAGTAATTTCTGGTAGGATGATAATTTCCAGTCCCTGAAGAAGGAGGGGTCCATGGAAGCAGCAGCAAAATGGCCAGCATTTCACAAGGAGGAGAAGGCTCAAGTGAACTTGAGGATGGGTGTATGGATCCAGAACATGGACACAGAGCACATGGCAGGGGAGTATAATTATAGGGCAAAGTGTACCCTGTGGCAAAACTGACATCTTTGCATCAAAGACAAGAGCTTGATGGCTAGTCCAGAGGTTGGGACAATAAGTTTAGGACAGGCTCAGTGGTTCTATCTGAGGTAGACTAAAGGTGTGAATGTGACCTGATGACCCAGCAATTGCTGGACAGGGAGAGCTATCAGGTTCACTGAATAGCTCTGATTAGAGTAGGTGGGTGGATGAAGAGAAGCAGGCTGTTTTTTTTTTTAATAAATTTTTTATTTTTCATAACTACAAAACACTACACAGCACTACACAAGACTATCACAAGGAAAGGGGAGAGGGAAGGGACAAAGGGAGGTGGAAAAAGAAAAAGGGGGGGAATGAACTACAAACACTAAACACTACACTTCAATGTTTTCCCTTCATACTGTCATAATACAAAAATAGCTCCATAGGATAATGATGGAGTGGTTAATCATACAGAGAATAAACATTTCAAATTCTGATTAAACTTTCCTCCCCCTTCTAGGTCCCGGACGCAATTCTCTCTGTGCAACCGCTGTTGCGGTGCTCTCCTCCTCCTCCCCCCCCCTCCGGCTTCTCCTTTTCTTCGTTCTCGGTGCAGCAGAGTTCTGGGTTTTTATTCTCAAAATCCTTTAGTTGATCTTCTGATAGTATCTTATAGGCCTGATCTTTATATCTAAACCATATTCCTTCCGGGAATAACCATTTGTACTTTATTCCATGGTCCCTCAGAAGAGCTGCAAACTTTTTATACTTAAAACGCCTTTTCCGGACTAGAAATGGAACGTCCTTCAAAATCTTGACTTTCAAACCCATAAAGTCCAAATCCGCATTATATGAGTTATATAGGATGGTGTCCCGAATCTTTTTAAATGAAAAGTCAATGATCTCACGAGGCAACTGTCGCTTTGTTGCATATTTTGAAGAAGCCCGACGGACCTCCAAAATGGCGCTTTTAACCTCTTCTTTAGTCGTCCTCGCGGGTATCGCCAATAGTTCCGAGACCACTTCCCACAGATCCTCTTTTTCCTCCTCTTTCACGTTTTGGAGACGCAAAATTGTCTGCGTTCGTTCCATCTGTAGCCCGATCAGCTGGTTCTCAACCAACTTCAGCTCCTTTTTTGTAGCCTTCACAAGTGACGCACTTTCCAGAGCAGACTTCTCTGCCCCCCCGCTGCTTCCTTAATGGTTTTCACTTCGCTTTCAATTAAGCCCACCCTTTGATCAGTTTCGTTCAGCTTGTCAACAAAGGGTTTTATGGCTTCCACCACCGCCCTGCGCACCAACTCTTCGAGCGACTCTCCCTTCAAGGTAGCCGAGATTGACTTACCGAGAGCGGGACTTTGCTTCTTTGCTGCCATTTGGGGGGGGGGGGCGCCAACAAAATTCTGGAACTCAGCGAAGGGGAAGAACGAGTCTTCTTCAGATCAACCTCTCCTTCACGAACGCTTGTAGAACAGAAGGGATTCGCTTGTTTACGGGCTTCCGCCTGTTTCTTTTATTTGCCGTTTCTCGTTGCCCGGCGGCACTCGAGGCGCCGCGCACGTCTGCCGGCCTCCATAGGGACAAACGGGCAATTCCCCCCCCGCATTAATTTCGGGGAGTTCTTCCCGCAGCGTCCCGGACCCTGGCTCCCTCCCTGGGAGTTCTGGGGGCTAATCCTTGCGGATCAGCCGCCCGGTCAGGGTGCCCGGTCGTTTCCTCCCGGACCAGCCGAGAGGAGCGTCCGGCATGGCTGAGAAAACGAAACCGAATAAGAGAAGCAGGCTGTTGATGAGATTAGCCAGGGGTAGGGGTGGGCACGAACCGTGAAAAAACCGAACCGTGTGGTTCCTGGTTCATGCATTTTCATGAACCACGAATTTCCCTGAACTGGGGCAAGTTCACGAACCAGTTCGCAGTTTGTATGTGGGTTTTAAATGCCCCTTTCCGTGCCACTTAGCAACGGCACGGAAAGGGGCATTTAAACCTGCAGATCAGCTGCTTTTCAGGGAGATCCCCGACAAGCAACTGATCATTTAAACAGCGAGGCTTGGCTGCCCAGCCAGGAACTCCCTGCCGGCCAGCCAAGCCCCACCTGCAGTTTAAATGGCCAGCAGCCAAGCCCTGCTGTTTAAATGATCAGCTGCTTGACGGGGATCTCCCTGACAAGCAGCTGATCCGCAGGTTTAAATGCCCTTTTCCGTGCCCCTGCTAAGTGGCACGGAAGAGGGCATTGCTTTTTAAAATGAACAAAATGAACCAGCATACAAGTTTGGAAGTTCGTGGAAAGGAGCTCCCACGAACTGCTGGTTTGAGAACCACAAACCGGACTGGTTCGTGGTTCTTTTTGGTTCGTGGTTCGTTTTCTGCCCATCTCTAGCCAGGAGTTCTTGGAAGACTTCACTATTTTAACTTAAGTGCTTCTCCTGGGTGTGGAGGGGCAGCTAGTAAATCAGTCCACCTATGACTCACATTCTGGTAATTTTCCAACTCCAGCTGGTCTAGCATCCATTCTGCCTTGCTAGGCAGTGTCCTGGGCGCATTGAGGAAGGGGTTTATGATATTCCATATCCATACACTGCCCTTTTCAGTGTGAGGAAAGGGTCTGACTCCTAACACTAAGGGCCAAGCTACAAGTGATGAATGACACTTGAATGGCAAGTGGATTGAGTGGCGGGCAAGTGAACAGGGAGAAATACACTTGCTGTTCAAGTGTCATTTGTCACTTGTAGCTTGGCCCTGAGAATCACAGGCATCTCAACCTACTGGCCAAGCTATAAGTGATGAATGACACTTGCCTGGCAAGTGAACAAACTCACGTGTATTCCTCCCTGTTCACTTGCCATTCACTTACACTCCACTTGATCGAGTGGAGTGCAAGTGAATGGCAAGTGAACAGGGAGGAATACACATGAGTCTGTTCACTTGCCAGGCAAGTGTCATTCGTCACTTGTAGCTTGGCCCTATGTCTCACCATTCATACTCTGGCTTGCTGTCACACCACACCTGCAATCCTATGAACACTGGATATAAGCCTCATTAAATAGACCTGGCTAAGCTTCCAAATGGATCTTCTTAGGACTACTTAGATAGATTTAATCTTCCTGGATATTCCACTGCTGACCTGAGAGTGGCAGTCCTCAGACAGAGAAACTTAGGGGGAGATTACAATGGGAGATTGCTGAACTTGAGTTCATTCACAAATTCAGAACAATGGACACCCCAGGGCTAAACAGGATTCTTGCCCCACTACTGATGCTAATTTTCTGCATTTCCTACCCTAAGTATTTCTCTTCTGCTTTAATCAAGTTGATTACATTTTGCATTGTGCCTTTGCATCTGGACTCCCTTCTTTTTAGTATGGAGGCAGGAATGTCCTAGGAGTTTTAAAATACCCAGGGAGATGGAGGGGAGTGATTCTAAGATGGAAGGCATGGCCACACATACGCTATCCATGTTTGTGATTGAAGAAGCTCCAATTCTACTTTAATTTAATGTGGTACCATACTCACCTCCAAAATGGTTTGACAGAAAGGAAATGAGCCACCATGTTTGTGCTCGGAGGAAGGGTTTCATTGGTTCCTGTTTTCTATCCAGGGCACTTGGGCAAAGATAAGAAAAAACAAGAAAGAACCCCCCTCCCCCCTCTTGTCTATCCTCAAAAGCATGCTTGTTGAAAAGCAGGTACAGACGAATCCACTCCTGCCTCTATGCACTCACAAAGGAGCCTTTTCCCCTTCCACCAAGACATTTTGAAGATGAGTCTGATTATACATTAAACTCAAGTAGAGTTGGGGTTTCATCCAACCACATGCCAGTTCAGGGTACCCGTGGCTAGACATGGGCATGAACAGAAAAAAAACCACGAATATGGTGTTCATTGTCCGTTGCCATCCACAAACAACGAACAATGAACACTGATGAACATGACCTGTTCACAAACATGTTCATTTTTTGTTGTTTGTGGGGGGCCAGCAGACTCTCCTCCAGCCATCAACATCCCTACCATACCACTCCCAGAACCCCTACCTGAGCAGGCAGTAGGAAATGTACCAATAATAAATAATAGCTTGGCCCCAGAGTCTGGCAGCAGCCCTGGAACCAGAAGGGGTAGATCCCTACCGTACCGCTCCCAGAAACCTTACCTGGGCAGGCAAAAGGAAAGGTACCAGTAATAAATAATAGCTTGGCCCAGAGCCTGGCAGCAGCCCTGGAACTTGAAGAGGTAGATCCCTATCCCACCACACACAAAGAAAATTCAAGCTCCAATGCACTTTGTATTGTCGAAGGCTTTCATGGCCGGAGAACGATGGTTGTTGTGTGTTTTCCGGGCTGTATTGCCGTGGTCTTGGCATTGTAGTTCCTGACGTTTCGCCAGCAGCTGTGGCTGGCATCTTCAGAGGTGTAGCACCAATGCACTTTCCGTGTCTCTCTCTCAAAATGCCAACAGCAACTGTCTCTCCCTCACTGTCTGCAAAACCAGATCTGGGAGCCTCTGTCCCCCGTGCTCTTTGCTTCCTTGTAACGAATTTGGAGCTCCACATTTGAAAGGAAGACCTGCCTATCAAGTTAAATTGGGCTTAGATTGGGATTTCCAGGGCAACAGCAGGAGTTCAGACAGAGTTCAGGCAGTCCCTGCCTCCGGTTGCCAAGGGAATTGATTACAAGTGCCAGATGGTCTGGCTTTACGAACAGCAACGAACGAGGCTTGCAATGACAACCTGTTCATTTAGAATGGGACCTCACAAACAGCTTGTTCGCAAACAGCAGATTGGGCTGTTTGTGGCTTTTTTTAGTCCGCATTGCTGTTCGTGCCCAGCTCTACTTGTGACCAGGCCCTGAATATAATTGCTGTTCATATAGTTGGTAAAATAAGCATAAGAAGGTTTATCTGCATAATGTGCCAGTTTTGGAGTTCCCTCCCAGCTTACATCCTCTGGCACGTATGCTTACACCATTTAGAAGCCAAGTGATGCATATCCGGTTTATAAATGCAT
Source organism: Eublepharis macularius (assembly GCF_028583425.1). Lineage (NCBI taxonomy): Eukaryota > Metazoa > Chordata > Lepidosauria > Squamata > Eublepharidae > Eublepharis > Eublepharis macularius. The sequence goes on from NC_072790.1 coordinate 246,144,222, forward strand.
TCGATCATATTTATGGAATGAATATTCAACTTTATGGATGGTTTTATCATTTCTGCTTTTTTAATGGAGGATTGCTAATATTAATGACTGATCATAGGTGGTAAGACATTGTAAGCTGGACATTTAGGGTCCTTATGAACTCCATATAATATTCCATATTCAACAACTTAATTTTGCAAACTCTGAAACCTACCTCCAGGTTAAGGAGACTTCCTCCAAAGAAAGAGCTGCTTAAGTGGCAGGACAGCTTTTTAAGCTGGAGGAAGCCTCCATACTTTGCTGAGTGGAGTGCCAGAGTATAGGCTATCATCCTCGTATAGGTATACTCTTGAACTACAACTATAAATCATAAACACAATACCATACATGGAGATTTTCCCACCATATATTCTCATGGCAGTTTTAGCTCCAGCATAGATCAATTTGCCCACTTCTTCCACTTCTTTCTCCACCATCTCCAGAATGCTGTATGGTGAATAAGTAAAACCAATACCATAGCATGGTAAAAGAATTAAGGTATTTTGTGAGACAGTGGAGCAGATTTGTGTATCCCTTAACTGGGCTCTGAGAAATCAAGAGTTGATATCATCTCCATCACACTATCTCTGGGCTAAGGAAAACAGTGTTGTTTCATTTTTACCTGGTAAACAACTGACACAAGCACACATAGAGAGTCCATAAAGGAGGACTAGAGCTGCAAATTGTAGCCAGGGGTCAGTTCTGGCAACAGTCGGCTACCTTACATGGTCTTATAAAGTGAACCATTCTGTAACTATATCTAATCGGTGGCTCTTGTCAATCCAGAAAGCAACAAAACTAGGTCACCCTCCAATGATGATAGAGATCTCTATAAACATGGGGTGGGGGGAGGGAAGACCTGGGTATACAAGATAATACAACTAGATAAGTTTACCAAAAGGAGGACATGCTCAAACATCAGGCCGATGAGGACTGAGCATGTTTCAGGAGGTCCAGAATGTGAGAGAATGTTGAAAGTGGAGAAGGCAACATAATGCTTGAGAGCTTAGAGAATCCTTACTCCCCCACCCTAATGTGACCTGATCTGGATAGCCCAGGTGAGCCTGATCTTGTTAGATCTCAAAAGCTAAGCAGGGTCAGCTTTGGTTAGTAATTGGATGGGAGACCTCCAATGAAAACCAGGGTTGCAGAGGCAGACAATGGCAAACCATCTCTGTTAGTCTCTTGCCATGAAAACCCAGCAAGGGGTCACCATAAGTCAGCTATGACTTGAGGGCACTCTCCACCCCCCCCACCCCCCTAATGTGTGCTTTTAAATTTCACTTCCCTCAAATTTGTATTCTATATTGGGGGAAGGATAATAAAATAATAGAGCCAGAAAACTGATGCTTTGCTGAACTACAAGCTTTATTTTGCAAGAGAAGAGATGCACTGGATGAACATAAATTTTAGTTCGAACAATACATACTGTCTAAAAGCTTGAAGGCCCAACCATCTTGATAGAGCTTTCAGGACAGAGAAGCGACTCTCCCAATGGCAAGAGATGATTGTCTTGAAAGACCTTTAAGTGAAATAACTACACGTTTAGAAGCAAGCACCTATAATGATTGGTGTTCAACCTCCGCTCCAGGGACCCTTGCAGCTCTTCCAAAGTTCATTAGATGTTCCTCGAACAAAAGATGAGTAATGCCAGATAGGCTACCTTAAAAATACCACTATTGAATATTCATTGCAATCCAAAGCCACAGAAGGATGATTTTTTCCTGTGTGTGATTGTGAGTGTGTGTTGTATATCACAGTCAAATGGAACCATAACACATGCCTCAGAATCAATGGAGGTTTGCTAGGATTCTGTGGCAAATGTTTGGGGTTCTTTCAGTAAATGTGATGAAAGTTTCTCCAAGCAGAGGAAGTGAAGAGACCACTTGCCTAAAAAACAAGAGTTGGATATATTTAACAAGAAGCCAAGCCTAGCATTCAATGAAGCGAATATCAGAATTTCTCGTTTCCGGCTCTCCGTCATCTGGTTTGTGACTTCCGGGTACAGCATCACTTGCATGAGTAACAGGTACCTTGTTCTTTTTCAGATATCTTCTGAGAATAATTGCTAGCCAGGTTGGGACTGCAGACCGTCCTGGAAGAGTAGGCCCCATATCCAAAACGACCTGCTCCCCTTTGTACCGTAGCACAAGGATTGTATTGTTCAATGTAAACTGGTTGCTCGGCACAACACAACGATGGCCCTGGGATGGTCAGGATAAAGGGTGGTGGGTAAACAGTGATGGCTGAGGTAGGACAGCTTGAGTAGCATGGATTCCTGCTGCAAGACATCTTTGTTCAATTGGTGAGTAAACCTGAAAGAACATATGAAGGATTAAACGGAAGTACAGGTGTTGGTAAAATGCAACTATCAGAGTGCCTCCCAACAACTGGGCAAGTACCTAAAACACATAATACACACACACACACACACACACACACACACAAAATGCATGGCCATGAAATTGGAGTCAGGGTACGGACCATGTCTCTGTGGTAAATCTTTTAAGAATCAATCGTAATCCAGAGTTACAGAAAGAGCATATAGATATTGATTTGGATTTGACTTTATAATGCATATTATTTTTATTTATATTTTATATTTTTATTTATATTTCAATTTATATACCGCCCATCCTCAAGGGCTTTGGGCGGTGAACAGTTTAAAATCAATACAAACAAGAAAACAACAATACTGTGATAGCACAAAATGACAGCCTTGACTCTCAGTAACAGAGTCCTGAGCCTTGGTGAGTTGTTTCTCATTAATATATGAAAAATAGCAACAAGGTAGCCACGTTAGTCCCTCCTTGCAAAATAAAACACAACTCCAGCGGCATCTTAAAGACTAACAACTAGACATGGGCACGAACCAAAAAAAATTACAGAACCAGAGGACCGTGGTTCGGTGATCCCGAATTCCCAAACAGCAACGAATATGTCCCGTTCCCGAACCCGGATCGTGGATCGTAGAACCCAGCCTGGGATCCCATGGCTATTTATAAGCATGGGTCCCATTCAGCAACACAGGAAGTCTGTGTTTGGCCATCAGAGCTGCCTATCAGGGTTTGCAGGGATGAGATTGGAATGCCCATGGCTACAGAACACCCCCTTCCCCCTCCCTCCCTTGGGTGTCTTCTCCCAACTGGTGACTGCTTTGCTGCTCCGTGGTTGGAAGGAAGCCCTGCTGATCAAGGAAAGCTGGGCTTCCATTCGGGTTTCCAGGGTGACAGAAGGAGGGCAAACAGAGCTCAGGCATTCCCCTGGCTCTGTTGCCAGGGGAATAGATTGCTGGCGCCTGAGTGTCTGGATCCCCGAATCAAGCCCGAACACCATGATCCAGGCCTCTCCCGACCACTGGATCATTGGCCGTGCATGATCACGATCCACTGGATCACGATCGCGTGATTGCCATTTTCTTGGGTTTTTTACGTTCGTAATGCGGATCGTGCCCATCTCTACTAACAACATTTAATTTCAATATGAGCTTTCAGTGGCCACAGTTCTCCCCCTCAGAGATGAAGAAGGAAATCAAATGGGGAATTCTATCCCTGTTTGATTGCCTTCCATATATCTGAGGAAAATTGACCTATCTTCATTGAAACTGTGTCCACCTTCTTGTCAACACATTACTTTTCCTGAATATAGATTATAAAGGAGTGCCCACTTCCTTCTGCCATGTTCTTTGACCATACCTCCAGACTAAGGTCTTAGCAGAATTCTTGCTGGTGTTCATGACAGCTTAACATCTAACACAATGTTTCAGAAAGGTGCTTATAAAGGGGAATTATCTGACTGCTGTATGCATTACTTTGCATTGTTTTCTAATTTTTTTAATGATCAGTTGGTGGTTCTGCAGCAGGAAATGGGAATTGGCAGAAATGTCACATCCCCTTATGTTAGCAGAAAATTTAGTCTAGAAGGGAACTATTCTGTCTTGGTGCAACTTCGGAAAAACAGTCCTCAAGATGCCTGACTTCCCCAATGGCAACTGTAGGGAATACGATGATAATAAAAAAGAAAGAGCTAATCACAAATGAAATGAAAACAAATGATATTGTTGGAAAGAAAAAACCCAGTGAAACAAAAACAGGTAATAAAATTATATATGCATACTTGACTGCTTGTCAAAATCAATTAATAATAAACAGGAAAATTAAGAAAGAATTAACAGCTCTTATTATCTCATCAAATCAAAAATGATTTAAGTGAACTTACTTGGTTCTTCAAGGAAAAACACTCAGTCAAAGTGTCCAACTGTTAAGAGAGGTGAATGCTTTACCTCTATGTCCTCTGTGCTTTTATACAGTTTGAGTGAGTGGTGCCTTTTGGTATAATCAAATACTAATTAATTCTAATCGTATTTCTCTCTGTGTAACACCCAAATGGCTTTAGCAACTGGTTAGACTTTTAGTAATCCTTCTTCCTTGTTTGCTCATGTTTCACCCAACGTATGATGTCCATTCCTTAGCAATCATGATGGGGTTTTCAAAACATAAACTCCAAAACCTTACCACAACCAGAAATCAGTGACAATGTTACTCCTCAGGCATAAGCATAGAGAACCAGCTTGGTGTAGTGGTTAAGAGTGCGGGACCCTAATCTGGAGAACTGGGTTTGATTCCCCACTCCTCTGCTAGAAGCCAGCTGGGTGACCTTGGGTCAGTCACAGCTCTCTCAGAGCTCTCTCAGCCCCACTCACCTCACAGGGTGATTGTTGTGGGGATAATAATGGCATACTTTGTTAACTGCTCTGAGTAGGCGTTAAGTTGTCCTGAGGGGCAGTATATAAATAAAATGTTGTTGTTGTTGTTATCAGCTTCCAGGAATTTCAAGAAGTTTGGAGAATCTTGAGTGGACTTAAAATATCCTTAACTAGCTTGAAATATTGTCAAGGACAGCAAGCTCTTAGCTTTGGGGGGGACCTTTTTGTTAAACACCCTCACAAGTACTCCTTCACATGACAAGGGGTGATATACAAATCTGGAACTGGCCTATACTGTTCTTTGCAAGCAAGGCAGTAATGATGGATGGACTTCCCTTGACTTGATTTAGAGTTAGTTTCATACCTAGAAATTTTTCTTGCTTCTCTTGGAAAGTTCGTTACCTCGTCACATTCTCTCTCTGTCATGTATTTAGAACATTTTCATACTGCCTTTCCAGAGTTCGGAGGGCTCAGTAGTATTGCAAATTAGAACAGCCAGTGCTAAGTGGTTCTATCGCAAATGGTTTTTCCCCAGTTTCTCACCACTGCCAAGGAGGCAGGAGACAATTCCATTAATCTTTCTCCCAACCTCTTATATCCTGCTTTCATCCTTTTCCCTGCTCCATGGTCATTTCCATCTAATTGGCATTTTGGCTCCTCGTAGTTGGGTTCAGGAGAGATGCTGGTACATCCATTCACTGATATTGGTGCCATGTATGTTGCTTCTGGGTCATTCTGTTTTCCAGTCTACTGGTTGTGCTTCAGCATGACAGCCACCCTTATTTTCTGCTATCCATATCATTGTAATTGTTTGATTTGGAGGGGTGCCTTTGTAAAACAATATTAAAATGCATCACAGGCCTAGAGATTTCAGATTCTCTAGAAGTTAGATCTCTAAGGGGGTAGAAGCCACTGTGAAAATGAACATAATTTTATTCCATAGCAGTAACAACAACAGTAACAACAAGAACTATCTGAAGAAGTGAGCTGTGACTCACAAAACCTCATACCATTCCACAAATTTTGTTCCATTGCAATCCTAAGAAGAGTTACTCCAGTCTAAGACCATTGAAACCAATGCGCTTTGACCAGAGTAACTTTTCTTAGGATTGCATAGATGCTACTGGACTCTTGCTTTTATCTACTGCTACAGAGAGATTAACACAGTAACCCATTTTGATCTAACAACAACAAAAATCCAACAACAATCTGTCACAATGGTTGTTGGGGGTTTTCCGGGCTGTATTGCCGTGGTCTTGGCATTGTAGTTCCTGACGTTTCGCCAGCAGCTGTGGCTGGCATCTTCAGAGGTGTAGCACCAAAAGACAGAGATCTCTCAGTGTCCATCTGTCACAATTATTTTACAACTCTCTGAGGGGGCAGAAGCCACTTTGAGAAAGAAACATAATTTTTATTCCATAGCAGTAATAACAACAATAACAAAAAAACCTAACAGCAACCTGTCACAGATATTTTACAACTAGTAAGTACTAGTAACTCTACTAGTAGTAACTCTGCTAAAGTATCTAGCCAATTATCACCTGGCCAATTGTCAACTTGCCAGTGTATATCACCCAATTGATGGTGAATAAATGATATATACATTTTAGAGATAAATACTGCAGAATAAATTCCTACAATAGTTGGATTCAATAATATGCATGGGGGGGGGGGTCAAGAACGTATTCTTGGGATGAATTGAGAGTAACCACCAATGCCCAAGGGTGTCCTCCCTTCCACTGTGAAATAGTGCAAGGTATTGCAGAAGTGCGGAACAGTACCTTGCTCAAAATCTTTTGCAGCCTAAGAGAAGACATTGTGCACACTGCAGATAATGCAGCATAGGAAAATTGGACAGACCCCTGAACTCTGCCCCATGCCAAGCTCCCATATGCCTCCTTTCTACAGAAAATCCTGGCCATGGTGGTTAACAGAAATGACCATTGCATGCAGACACAGAATAAAGAGAGCTAAAGCACATAGCAGGAAGGATAAAGTTGGGTCACATTTTTATTTATTGCAGCCCAGGGATCGGCAATGGGCAGAACAATTCCTCTGCAGATACTCAGATACCAAGACGCCAATGCCGAAGAATCATACCTCTTCTGGGTGTGTATTCCCATTATCTTCATGAGCACACCGTGAGTCCATTAACAGTCAAGGATAATGTTCAAGCTTGTCCCTGCCAAACCTACACTGATCTTAGAGAGAGGCATGCCACATCCATTCTCCTGAGTCACGATTAGAGATGGGCATGATCGGCATTATGATAGAAAAATACCCACGATAATGGTGTTCGCGCGATTGGGATCCGGCGGATCGGTGCCATCCACAGTGACCAATCCAGGAGTCGGGGCTGGGGCTTAATTGGGGCTTGATCGGGCGATCGGTATCTGATCAGGGATACAGTCATTCTGGTGCTAGCAATCTATTCCCCTGGCAACGGAGCCAGGGGAATGCCTGAGCTGTGTTTGCCCTCCTTCTGTCGCCCTGGAAACCCGAATGGAAGCCCTGCTTGCCTTGATCAGCAGGGCTTCCTTCCAACTCACCAGTTGGGAGAAGACAGCCAGGGGAGGGAGGGGGAAGGGGGTGTTCTGTAGCCATGGGCACTCCAAACGTTTTTTGCTTTTTTAAAAAACGGGGCTTTGTAGGAGGAATGGCTGTTTTTCTGTCTGTCACTCTCTGTTTTTAACCTGCTTTTAAAACACTGTATTTTGTGGGAAAACCTCATTCACGCCTGTGTGTGTTTAAAATATGCTTTTGGAAGACTGGCTGCTTGCTTTTAAAATCGGGTGGGGAGGAATGGAGGATTCTGTCCCTGCATTTTTTAAAAAGCTGGCTGAAACATGTTGACGGGGTCTCTCTCTCTCTCTCTCCCTCTCTCTCTCTCTCTCTCTCTCTATTTGGAGAGGCAGGGATGGGTTAAAAACTTTTGTCCCCCTCTGCTCTAAGTGTGTGTGTGTGTGTGAACGCCCCTCCCTGAGGTGAGGCGGCTCATCACCGGGTTAAAAACTCCGCTCCTGCTCTAAGTGTGTGCGTGTTTGTGTGTGTGTGAACGTCCCCTCCCTGAGGGGAGACGGCTCGTCGCCGGGTTAAAAACCTTTCCCCCCTCTGCTCTAAGTGTGTGTGTGTGTGTGTGTGTGTGTGTGTGTGTGTGTGTGTGTGTGTGTGTGAACGTCCGCTCCCTGAGGGGAGGTGGCTCTTCACCACTACCCCTGCCTGCCAGACCCGGAGGTTGCCACCACCACCAACCTTCCCACATAGCTGGGAACAGCGGGGCGCCCCTCCGCTTTGGCCTCCCCAATCCCCGTTCCATGGATCGGAAACGGGAGATAATCGGTGTGGATTGGTGATTTGGGGTCGTCGCTGGTGCCGATCCCCGATCAGCTTGATCAGTAATTTTTTTTGGATCGTGCCCACCTCTAGTCACGATGTGTTAGGATAAAGAATAATGACTTTCCAAAGGGGATTTCTCTCCCAGTCCTCCAGTGAAGGATTGTCTTAGGGTGCTCTTCTAATTTTATGCTTATTGAGGCAGCACTACAGAATCTTCAAAAGAATGCTCTTCCACCCACTCTGATTGGGAGTTGGTATACCACAGCATGCCAGCACTATGCTCCTCTTTTCCACAGGTTATAGAGTTTACTACCTGATAAATTCTCTACAGCAACCTTTTTTAGAGATTTCCTTTCTGGTAGGTATGCATCCACTTCTATAGCAACAGAGGGTACCTAGGGACTATGTACCGTCTAAAATGTGTCATCCTTCTCTCACTGAACTCCTAACGTTCATTAAAAACATAATATCTAGCCATTTCTTTATAGATATACAATGCACAATGTGCAAGGAGCTTTTCTCTAGTTTGCTTGTGAAGTGATGTGGGCAGGGAAGCTGCAAGGTAGCTTAAACCAAGTCTGTTAAGTTGTTCTTGAGCAAATTCTTCTCCCCCCCCCCCCCCGCCCTTGTGTCCCATTAGCCTATTCTATTGGGTTATTTGATTCTTTTTTTTGTTTTTTCCCCTCTTTAATATAGGACAGCAAAAGATAATGTAGTTTATATTATGCTTGAGGTGACTTCCTCAACTTTTGCCATTTTCTCCAGGGGAACTGTTCACTGTCACCCAGAGATCAGTTCTAATTATGGGAGATCTTCAGCCACCACATGGAGGCTGTCAATTCTATTTCCAGGTGTTTCTAAGCTCTTTTCCAGCAGGGAAAAAAGACAGTTTGGAGCTTATGCTCATTAATAATAATAATAACATTCAATTTATATACCATCCTTCAGGACAATGCCCACTCAGAGCAGTTTACAAAGTATGTCATTATTATCCCCACAACAAAACACCCTGTGAGGTGGGTGGGGCTGAGAGAGCTCTGAGAGAGTTATGACTGGCCCAAGGCCACCCAGCTGGCTTCAAGTGGAGGAGTGAGGAATCAAACCCGACTTTCCAGATTAGAGTCCCGCACTCTTATCCACTACACCAAAGTGGTGTAGTGTACACCAAAGCCACTGCTTCAAAGTTTGCTTCCTTTTGACTTGGTCCTTATGTTTGCTTTCAAGGGCTTTCAATGAGTGCTCGCACAAACAAAAATGCTAGCATGAGAAGAACTGAGTCCCAGGGAACAGATTATTTAGTGCACACGGAATTTGTTTAAAAGATCCAAGCAATGAATTTGGGGAGGATCTTAAAAAGTGATGCAAGAAAAATCCCTTCCCTGTATGCTGAGATTTCAAACATGGCTAGACTACAATTCTCCTCACTACACGGTAACCACATGTCTTGATTCCATATGTGAACCACATGGATTAGGGGATAATTTCCAGGTATGAGGAAGTAATTTGCTGCATATGTGGTGCAGAAATCTCCAGTTTTGCTAACGAGACCACTGATTCATTGCTATCTCACCCCTCCCAGAATTCCCCAATCAGTTTTGAATTATACCTCCCACTCTTACAACCAGAAATGTCTCTTGAGAGTAGGCTGTATGTAGGTACCCGAATTTAATTAATATGGTACTCATAGTTAGAGATGGGCACGAACAGCAATACCAACTAAAAAAAGCCACAAACAGCCCAATATGCCGTTCGCGAACAAACTGTTCATGAGGCCCCATTCTAAACGAACAGGTGGTTGTTGCAAGTCTCATTCGTTGCTGTTGGTAAAGCTAGACAGTCTGGCACTAGCAATCAATTCCCTTGGCAACCGGAGGCAGGGACTGCCTGAACTCTGTCAGAACTCCTGCTGTTGCCCTGGAAACCCCAATCAAAGCCCAATTTAGCTTGATAGGACTAAACAAAGTTGGCTCCCCCCTGAAAAGACACTGTCAAAAGAGAATACAATACAGGAGGGACAAAATATAGTAGTTTCAAAGAACAAAATTTTAACCTCTTATATCCATTTAGCTATACATTACACTCTAAAGCCAAACGTTCTCATATCAACTTGTGAACAGTTAAATCACATGAAATTGTAATGAAATTTCTCTGTGAATCCAGTTGACGTCCCCAGATGGAGGACATAGGGGTGTGATGGCAAAGGTAAGTCTTTGGCAATGGAATGTTTGTTGTGCGTATTTTCTTCCTTTTTATAGGTGGTCTTGAGACACTCCAACTCAGGAGGATGGAAAGCACAGTCCCAAGTATAGCCCGGAACCAAGGCCGGCAATTTTCTAAAGTTCTTCGTCCAAACAGACTTCCTCAGGGACAAGAAACCTTATTGAGTTTCATTGCCAACATGCCAAGAGCAACACCCAACGCGACGTGGAAAATCCTACGTTCTAAGGATCTAAGCCCAATCTAAGCCCAATTTAGCTTGATAGGCAGGTCTTCCTCTCAAGTGTGGAGCTCCAAATTTGTTACAAGGAAACAAAGAGCAGGGGGGAGGGGGGCTTCCAGCTCTGGTTTTGCAGACAGTGAGGGAGAGACAGTTGCTGTTGGCATTTTGAGAGAGATACAGGGAGAGTGCATTGGAACTTGAATTTTCTTTGTGTGTGGTGGGATAAGGATCTACCTCTTCAAGTTCCAGGGCTGCTGCCAGGCTCTGGGCCAAGCTATTATTTATTACTGGTACCTTTCCTGCTGTCTGCTCAGGTAAGGTTTCTGGGAGTGGTGCGGTAGGGATCTACCCCTTCAGGTTTCAGGGCTGCTGCCAGGCTCCAGGGCCAAGCTATTATTTATTATTGGTACCTTTCCTGCTGCCTGCTCAGGTAGGGTTTCTGGGAGTGGTGCAGTAGGGATCTACCCCATTAAGTTCCAGGGCTGCTGCCAGGCTCTGGGGCCAAGCTATTATTTATTATTGGTACCTTTCCTGCTGCCTGCTCAGGTACGGTTTCTGGGAGTGGTGTGGTAGGGATCTTTTTTTTTTATATTTTTTTTTTATTTTTAATATCTAACATAGAAAACTACAAAAGACTACAAAGATATAGGGGGGAAAAGCGGGGACTGGGGAAAAGGGAAGAGCAACATATGAACAAAAAAACACTACATCTACATGTCTTGTATTCCCTTCATGCTGCAATTTTTCTTTTAATTAACTTTCTAATATGCTATCAGATTGGTAGATCTTATACAATACAGACTATATTCAGGATCAGGTCTTCTCCCCCCCCCCCCTGCATCTCGGTCTGAGTTCTCTCTGCACAGCTGCAGCAGCTGCGCTCGTTCTCTCCTCCCCCCCACTTTCCCCTTCAGACTTTGAACTTTCTTCTTGCTGAAACTCCTGATGGTTGAACAAAAAGTCTGTCAGCTGTACTTCCGATGTAATCTTGTAGGTTTGATCCTTATATCTGAACCAAATGCCTTCCGGAAACAACTATTTGTATTTTACATCACATTTCCTCAGGAAAGCCGCAAGTCCTTTGTACTTAAATCTTCTTTTACGAGCCAGAAATGGAACATCCTTCAATATTTTAACCTTGTTGCCCAAATAGTCCAAGTCCACATTATACGAATTATATAAGATGGTGTCCCGAGTCTTCTTAGATGAAAAGTCAATAATAATCTCACGAGGCAGCTGACGCTTCATTACATACTTTGAAGATGTCCGACGGACTTTCAAAATATCGCTTTTTAACTCTTCTTTAGTTGCCTTTGCGAATGCCGCCAAAAGTCCCGACACCAAATCTTTTAAATTTTCACTTTGCTCCTCTTTTACATTTTGAAGACGCAGTACTGTTTGGGCACGGTCCACTTGCAATCCTATTATTTGATTCTCCAAGAGCTTCACTTCTTTACTTGTTGCTTTCATGAGTACTACGTTTTCGTGTGCAGACTGCTCTGCTCAAGACACTGTTTCATTAATGGTTTTCACTTCGCTTTGCACTGAATCAACCTTTTGCCCCATTTTGTTTATCTTCGCTACAAAGGGCTGCACAGCTTCAAAGACTGCTCGTCTGACTGTCTCTTCCAAAGTTTCCCCCTTCCCCTGTAACATCGCCATCACCGATTTACTCATTGCAGGGCTCTGCTATCTCGTCGCCATCTTGGGGGGGGGGCGCCAGCTAAGTTCCAAAACTCCGTGAAGGGGAAGAAATCCGTACCTTCTTAGCTTCAACCCACCAATCCTTCGCATACGTTTAGAAATCAGAAGGGATTCACTTACTTACAGGTTTTCACCTTAAATCTGCTTATTGCCGTTCTCCATGGCCCGGCTGCATGAGATGTGCTGCGCAAGTCTGCCGGCCTCCGTTGGAGCAAACGGGCAATTTACCCCCTGCATTGCTTTCAGGGGGTTCTTCCCGCTGCGCTCCGGACCCTAGCTCCCTCACTGGGAGTCCTGGGGGTTAACCCTCGTGAGTCAACCGCCCGGTCAGGCTGCTCGGACGTTTCCTCCCGGACCTGCGGAGAGGAGAGTTCGACATGGCCAGGAAAACGAAACCAAATCGTGTGGTAGGGATCTTGATGGCTGGCGGAGAGCTTGCTGGCCCCCACAAACAATGAACAATGAACATGTTCATGAACAGGTCATGTTCATCAATGTTCGTTGTTTGTTGTTCATGGATGGCAATCAACAACAAACACTATGTTCAGGTTTTTTTCTGTTTGTGCCCATGTCTACTCATATTATGATTGTAGCTGAAATAACTCATGGCATTCCATATTGCAGATATACAATGACTTCTATACATGCCTGCATGTAGTATCTACCACATATGTTAAAGGAAATGGGAGGCAATAATCTGACACTAACAGATTAAATATATTTTTGTTACAAACAGTTAATTTAATTTTTTTTAAAGAAACGAGTCTGCTTAATGTTTCATTTCTTCCAAGCTACATGATTATGTCTGTACACAGATATCACATGCTGTATACCTAGCAATGTGTGGAAGTATAATTTTGATCACTAGAAGCCCCAAGAACTCATGAAGTCCCGGGTCAGTGATCTCAGATCTCTGGTGGAATGGACCAGGCCAGCCTTGCCCCATCTCAGTCATGTTCCCTCACCATAAAATTTCTGATAGATCAAGATGAGCAGCTGTGTTTGTCTGTAGCAGTGGAAAAGAGCAAGACTCCAGTAGCACCTATAAGACTTAACAAAATTAGTGGAAGAGAATGAGCTTTCACTACCCACAGCTCACTTCTTTGGATACCTGAAGAAGTGAGCCTGTGGCTCACAAAAGCTCATACCCTACCACTACTTTTTTTGGTCTTTTAGTGCTACTGGATTCTTGCTCTTTTCCACATAAATTTTCTAGTTACTGATCCAGATGTGAAATCAGAAACTTATGGATACAAAACTGAACCATGTCACTTTCGTAGTACTGAAATTGTTCAGAATCCAAATGAAAACCTTTGTGAGATTTAAGAGCACTCAGAAACCTTCTGATCTGGCAGTGAGAGCCAAGCTACAAGTGACGCCTGACACAGGTTGGACACTTGTCAGCTTCCCTCAAGTTTTGATGGGAAATGTAGGCATCCTGGTCTTGCAGCTGTAATGGAGAGCCCAGCTGTAAAACCAGGACACCTACATTTCCCATCAAAACTTGAGGTAAGCTTACAAGGGTCCAACCTGTGTAAGGCATCACTTGTAGCTTGGCTCTAACTCTGCTGCCTTATTGTCTGGTTATGGCTTCCCCGGCACAAGTGAGGGGGAAAGATGGCTATCAGATATGTAACAGGATCATCCCAAGAGATCTTTTGATGCTCCAGGTTTCCATTGCCCCCTAGTCAGAATGAAGAGACAGACACCAAGCTTGGATCTAAGGGCTGCTTTATTAAATTAACATTGACCAAATATTAACCCATAACTGTAGCAAAGGCCAACTAGCCGTACAGGTGAAGCCATGTGGTCACACTTTTGACCTCCACCTTGACCTGTCTGGGTGAGACCCAAAGCCCCAGGTGTGAGCCATCCCTGTGGATAGCTGAGACCCAGCCAGCCAGGCAAACTGGATCCCCCCTTTTCAAGCTCCTAAGCCTCAGCTGTACAGCAGTGAGGTAAGGACTTGCACATGGGGAGCTTTAAAAGTGTATACCCTGAAAACCTTGTTGGTCTTCAAGGTGCTGCTAGACTTGAGTACTCCTGTTCTACTGCAGGCTGACACAGCTAAACCATCCAAAACTCTTTTTTCTGGCTGTATAATGGTTGTGTCTGGTTTTGCTGAGATTGGTTCAGCCCTAGTTAAGGGGTATGCAGAATGGGTGAAGGTTTGGAGCTTAATTAGATCCACAGGCACCCAGAGGCTTATGTAGATGAAAGAAGATGGATTAATCAGATAGTACAGGTGGACTAGCCCAAAGGCCTGGGAAGAGAACTCTCTCAGTGTTATACATCATCATCTTCTGAACCCATGTGCTGACCAACACAGAGAAATGGTATTGATAAACAGCCTCTCCTAGCCAAATGTTGGGGCAGGGTGGGGTTGCTGAAACGCTTGTGAACCTGTCAGGTAGCCTCTTAGGGAACCCAGACTAATAAAAAGCACTTCATCTGATTATAATTTAATAAACGTTTATTAGCCTACATTGTTTTCTGATGTCTTCATTTGGGAAGTGTGGGAACAAGCATTCATTTTGTTTCCTATTGCGATTGATTTTTATCCTGGTAGAAAATTATACTCAGCTTTCTTCATCTGCATGCTCTGCTTTTTAATATGAGTGTTTGTTTAAAACATACACTGCATAATCCATCCCAGGATCCCAGGACAGGAAACAAAGACATCAGTCCACAATCTAGTCCACAGTCCCTGAGATTATGATCCTAATTTGATGGTGGTTTACAGGTAAGGCTGCTAACATCCCTGTGGGGATTGGAGAACTCCTGGAATTACAACTCATCTCTATTTGTTGGTGGTGGAGAGTGCCCTCAAGTTATAGTTGACTTATGGTGACCCCTGGTGGGGTTTTCAAGGCAAGAGACTAACAGAGATAGTTTGCCATAGCCTGCCTCTGCAACTCTCTGGTCTTTATTGGAGGTCTTCCATCCACGTACTAACCTAAGGCTGACCTTGCTTAGCTTCTGAGATCTGACAAGATCAGGCTCTCCTGAGCTATCCTAACAGAGATCAATTCCTCTGGAGAAAATGGCTGCTATGGAGAGTAGACTCCATGGTATTATATCCTGCTGAAACCCTTCCCCTCCACAAACCCCACATTCCCCAGGTTGCAAGGTGCCCACTGGTGGTGAGCAGATTCCCAGTGGTTTGCCTCTCTGCCCACTAATTGATTGAGATGGACAAAAGACAGGTCACCCAATAATCACCCACAACAAGCCATCAGCCTAGGCAAATGGGCCTGCAAGCATTGTGATGTTGTTTCCAGAAGTAACATTATCATGGGAAGCCGTGGACTTCTTTAAGAATCATCCCAAAATGTTATGTCTTGTGGAAGTCCAGGTGAGTACTTCAACCTCCTGCCAATCACCAGAAAGACCTGGCAAATCTAGAGTCTCTCTACACAAGGTATTTGACATGTGAAGAACACATATTGGGAGATGCAATGTTAGCTGGGAATGGTAATTTAAAAAGACAGAGCCAGTGGCAGGGCAAAAGTTTTGCTGTATACTGGAGCTGTGTGAAGAGGCTGTGAAATGCTGCAAGGGAAACTTCAGCCCATTATAAATGCCACATGGGAAACTTCAGCCCTCTCCACATCCAAGCCCAGCTCTGAAAGGGAACTCCATCCCATTTCCATTTCTCTCTGCCTTCTGGGAGCAATCCCACACAGTTTTAGACTGGAGAGGTGAAATTGACAGATCCTTGGGAGGCAAAGATGAAATTAACAAACCCTCTGAGGATAGATCTCTGCTGTCTCTTTCTTTTTAAACTATGCTTTCTGGCCAACATTGCGTCTCCCTACACTTGATGAACACGGGTCAAGGTGTTTCATGTAGAGATTCCTACTCAACTCCCAAAACTCTTGGAAATTTCCAACTCAAAGTTGATAACCTATTTACAGGTGGAAGCATGTTTCCCGTTGAAAGCTGTGGAAATGATTTGGAAATTGGATTCGTTTTCTGACATGATTATTCTAATCCCAACAGTAAAGATTCAGGCTTTAGGTTTTTTCACATCAGACTTTTTGTTTTTGTTTTCACCCCGTATGTGAAATGCATTATACCAAAGGATTAGTGCCAAAGTTTGCACACACACACACACACCCAAGCATAATATCACTCAGTTCAGGTTCAAAGCTTATAAAGTACTGGCAGGCAGAAGGGAAACAGGAGAGGTAAACGAATATGAGTCACTTCCCAAGCCCAGAGCCATAGAAATGCAGATGGCCCCTGCTAGAGAGGTCAATGGGCAGGCGGGGTCCCATCTAATTGTACCTACACTGTATCTGAAGAAGTGAGCTGTGTCTCACGAAAGCTCATACCCTACCATAAATTGTGTTGATCTTGTATGTGTTACTGGACTCTTGCTCTTTTCTACTGCCACAGACAGACTAACACAGCTACCCATCTTGTTGTACCTATACTGATAAGCAACCAGAGGCCAAAGAGAAGAGGGGATCCTTTGGAAGACATGAAGAGAAAAATGTTATGCTGGGGGGGGGGGGTAAGGCAGAGAATAAAACACCTGAGAATGTTAAAGATGGAACTCCGCTTCTGCACATACCAAGGCAGAGGAAGGAATCCATCTTGACTCCAGAAAATGGCTATTTGCATATGGTCCAGGGTGGAAGGGAATCAAAGTAACAGATGTTTTCTTAATCTTGCAACTCTAAGAATTATTGCTGTCTGTGGGGTATGTGGAAAATTAGGGATTAGAGGAGTTTTTTTTCTTTTATCCTTGCTCAGTGTATTGTGTTTGCAGATATTGTGTGCACTTTTTGTTCCGTTGTTCAAGTTCTGTTCATTGTAATGCCATCAGTCTGATCTCTAAGATCTACATTAACCCCCCATTCAGTCCATGTGTACCAGGAGCAGAAAGGAATGGGGACAGTAGTTAAACCCTACACCTCTAGCATATTCAGAGAGCATATACCTACACCTCTAGCATATTCAGCATAGTGTGCTGGTGCCCTCTGAAAGGCAAGGAAGATGGAAACTCAATGCTATGCCTTTAAGTGGCAGAGGAGCCTGAAGTCAGCTGGATAACTTCCTCACTTTTGTAATTGGCAGAAGTCAGTGGTTGCAAGCCCTGTTTCCCCCAAACATGTAGCAACTCTTAAGTAGGGTTGTTAAGAGAAAATCTCTTAATTCCTCTTTACCCAGATTTCCCCCAAAATCCAATATTCCTTTCCTTTACTTCTTTTTATGAATATGAAGTCAGTTTCTAACCAATTCCTTTCTGGTCAAAGAGAAATTTGAAGAGAAGAGGGACAGGAAGGGAGGTTTTGCAGAATTTCATAATTCACTTTGTAGATGTTCAGAGGCAGCCACTGTCTTCCTATACCATCCTGTCTTCCTGTTAGAGTACCACTATGGGGTGTATAACATAAAAGAACTGCAAGCCCTGAAGCTACAAAAGGGCATCTTGATATCTCTTCAAAGAGAAATGAAAGAGAAATTCTGCTCTTAAAAGAGAAAAGGAAGAATTAAAACAATCAATGTCTGTACCTAAAAAAGTGCATTTGGGAAAAAGAAATTCCCCACCCTATAACAACCCTACTCTTAAGAACATCTAAACACAGAGTTTTATTTCTCATGGGTCTTTGCAGTCATATAAAGCGAGGTAATTTTAATGCCCCATGGCACAAAGTGGTAAGCTGCAGTACTGCAGTCCAAGCTCTGCTCATGACCTGAGTTAGATCCCGGCGGAAGCTGGGTTCAGGTAGCCAGCTCAAGGTTGACTCAGCCTTCCATCCTTCCAAGGTTGGTAAAATGAGTACCCAGTTTCCTGGGGGTAAAGTGTAGATGACTGGGGAAGGCAATGGCAAACCACCCCGTAAAAAGAAAACATCGGGATGCAACGCCCCCCCCCCCCATGGGCCAGTAATGACTCGGTGCTTGCACAGGGGACTACTTTTACCTTTTTAATTTTAATGCCCTTCAATTTTTTGCTTTCCTCATTTGCCTAGGGATGAATTCCATCTTCGAGGAAGATGAATAGGGGGAAATGAAAGAAACAGGAAAATAGATGTTCGTGTCATCTGGGATTTATTTGCAAAGGAAGAGATGAACAATTCCACAGTATATAAAAAGCCATGGCCTATAACACCGCATTTGAACATACTGGATTTTTCTTGAAGTAATACCAACAAATTTAGAGGATCAATTATCATAATTTCTAATCTTTGGCCCTGCATAGAATCATAGGGTCGGAAAGGACCTCCAGCGTCATTTCGTCCAATGCCCAGCATACTTCTGAGGGTCGTATCCTCTTGGCTTTGCTTCACTAGAAAGTGTGCTGTCTTCTGTTGCTAGTGGGCAGTGACTTCTGAGAATTGCTTGCCACCCTGGAATCAGAAGTTGCAGCAGAAGAGGAGGGCCTGTATCCTTCGTGACCTTTCTTTCCTTGGTCCAAAGCACAAGGGTTATATTGCTCAATGCAAAGTGGATGGCTCGGGCAATGCATTAATGGCCCCGGGATGGTCAGGACAAGTGGTGGAGGCTGAATTGTCACAGACATGGCTGGACAGCTTGCATAGCACTGGATCCGTTGGCAAGACATCTTTGTTCAATTGATGAAGTAACCTACAGAAGTAAGAAGTAAACGATAGAGTGCTTAATAACACAATAAAATACTAGTCTCTCAGAGCCCTCGATCTCTTTTTACCATGCATTTAAAAATTGTTGGAGTCACCATGGAAGAACACATGAATGAATTTAGGTTTGATTGTACAACAGATGGCATTTTGGCACACAATAAAACAGTAAGCTAAAATATATATGTAATGGGGATCTTGAACCTGGCCAGTGATATCTAACCAAGATGCAAAAATTCAATCTCTCTGTTAGGGAATTTTTAGGGTGCTCTATTGTTTTCCATATGTGTGATCTAAATTGACTCTTCTCCCTGTGTGCTTATCATCCCTCAGTCCTTCCTGTATTTTGGTTATCATAACATGGAGGCCTTGCTGTGTACAGTCAGTTTGCACTCTGTGAACAAATGAAGGCTACATATGTTTCCTCCCTGTCCTGTTCTCAGCCTTGGGTATGTTCTTCCTTAGCAATGTAGAGATAATGGCTGATTCCGCACACGTTGGGTAATGCACTTCCAATCCTCTTTATAGATCATTTGGAATGGATTTTTTCATGTGCGAAAGAAAAAATCCACCTCAAACAATTGATAAAGTGCATTGAAAGTGTATTATCCAATGTGTGCGGAATCAGCCAATGTCTTTCTGATAGTCTATGTTACATTACCTGAAAGGAACCATAATCTCGACTGGCCAGTCTATCATGTTCCGAACATCATGAAACATTCACCAGATTGTTTATATATTCTTGTAATAATCCTCTGTACTGTAAGCAATTGTTGTTTACCTGCGTCATGCCTGTGCGATGGTATAAGTATAGGTGCGGCTTTTTTGTTGGCATGCACCTTGCTGTAATAGTGTGTGCATCAGGCTTATTTGAGAATTCACAATAGAACTTTTCCACTTCTAAGATCACCAAGTTTGAAACCTTGATTATTATTCAGATAAGGAGAGAAGGGGGACCTATATAATTGGCAAACCGAGGCAATTAAAGTTTCCCCAGCACTCTCCTGCTTTCTTCCCAAAGTAATTCTACTTTAGTCTTCCAATCAAACACACTCAAACTTTTTCTAGGCCCCACCAGCTGGTGTGATGGAACCTTTCTTCATGCTCCTAGGATAAATCATACTGATATCCCATAATGCAATCGCAGCTGGGAAGGTGAGGAAATTACAAAGCTGAAAGTAAATTCCATCCAAATTTTAAAACCAACTGCACAAAGGGCCCCTTCCCTCTGGATTTGCATCCTCAAGTTTTCATAACCAGCAAACACAATGTCGTGTTTGGTGCTGAGTTTGCTTCAGGCTGGTTGGTATAATCAGGAGCATTCATTAACTACCTGGCAAATACCAAAAAATAACCAAGGCCCATTTGTTTTGGCAGTAAAATGAATGGGAAAAAGCAACCAAGGAAGAATTGTTAGTCATTCATTCATTGCCATGGAACTCGTTTAGAGAGGTCAATGATGTCCGAGGGCAAAAATTCCTTCCTCTTCCTCCTCTTCACATCTCTGTGTTTTTAATTCATGGAGGGCTTTGGAGCTTTATATGCCCTGGCAAATATAATTCATAGCTTGACTGGCATTGTTCACAATGTGCATGAATATGAATGCAATAATAAAGAAAATAAGATCACACATGGACACATGACACTGCTTTATAAAAATAAGACCATGCTCATTTATGATAATCAGATCGGTCATTCATTGCTGTGGAACTTGGTAATCCTGTTTAGAGAGTTCAAGTATCTCAGAGGAGGGGGGGATTCCTTCCTCTTCCTTCTCCTCATATATCCCTCTCTCCAAAATATAAAAGTCATGGGACATTGATGTGACAGGGAAAATGAAATTCATAGAATGACTGGCGTTATCACAATGTGCATGTATATAATAATAATGTGCTTATATATCACTCTTCTAGACAGATTACGACCTTACCTCCTGGCAGCTTGCTGCTCAGAGGGGGTCGCACATTGCTTCCTCGGAAGGAGGAAGAGCAGAGTGAACTCCTGGCATCCAGGCCTCCGTTGGGTGGGCGGAGCTAGTAGCCTTGCAAGGCAGCTCCGCTCACCCACCCTCAGTGGGTTTAAACGCTCGGCCCACCCTCCTCTCCCTGTTTTTGGTGCAGGATTACCCAGTTGCTGTATTCAGAGCCAGGTAGGATTTTTTCCCCCTTATCCTGAATTGGCAGATGGGATTGGGGGTTTTTTCGCCTACCTTGCACCTTAATTTGGGGGATGGACATTTGTTGGTGGTGCTGCTGGCTGTAGGTTGTCATTGGCGGGATTAAGTTTGGTTATGGGCAGCGGGCCGGTGAGCACCCTTGGCGCTTCCCTATCGGTAGGGAAGAGGGGTCTGCTAGGAGCGGCTGGTACTGCTTGTGACGGCTGCCAGCGCGCGTGGGCAGACTGCCTGGGGAACCCCAAGTGCAAGTCCTTACCTCACTGCTGTACGGCTGAGGCTTAGGAGCTTGAAAGGGGGGAACCAATTTGCCTGGCCGGCCGGGTTTTCTTGCCATCCCTTGGGAGGGCTCGCACCCAGGGCTTCGGGGCTCACCCAGGCAGGTCAAGGCGGAGGTCTTGGTGTGACCCCGTGGCTTGACCTGTACCGCTTTCCCCTTGCCGCAGTTAAGGTTAATGTTCATGTTGAGGTTAATTTCAATAAAGTGGCCCTTAGATCCAATATCTGTCTCTGTCTCTTCATTCCGACTGGGGGAGCAATAGTGCCCACTTAGAGCAGTGAACAAAGTCAGTATTATTATTCTCCCCAAAATACAGCTGGGGAGCTGAGCTGAGAGGAGTGGCTTACCTAAGGCCACCTGCTGAGCTCATGGAAGTTGTGGGAGTCGAACCAGCAGACTGCTGATTCACAACCCAACCAATTCCATACTTTTCTCATGTTGAAGACTACATCCTCCAAAGGAGCCATTTTTTCTGGAGGAACTGATTTCTGTGGTCTGGAGATAAGTTGAAATTCTAGGAGAGCTCCAGACACACATGGGGATTGGTGGGGATTGCCCTGCATGCATAGGAAAATAACAACAACAGTAACAACTAGTAGATAGATTAGCGCTGCACTGAGAGCGGTGCACAAAGTGAGTGTTGTTGGAGCCAGTTTGGTATACTGGTTAAGAGCGGCAGGACTCTAATCAGGAGAACTGGTTTTGATTTCCCCACTCCTCCGCTTGGAGCCAGCTGGGAGACTTTGGGTCAGTCGCAGCTCTCTCAGAGTTCTTTCAACCCCACACACTTCACAGGGTGATTGTCGTGAGGATAATAATAACACACTTTGTAAACGGCTCTGAGTGGACATTAAGTTGTCCTGAGGGTGGTATATAAATCAAATGTTGTTATGTTGTAGGGTTCCCAGTCCCCTGCTGGGGGCGAGGGATCCCTTACTCCCTCACTCCCCCCCTCCACCCCCCCCCGTTATCTGGCTAGTGGGGGAGGAATGCGCCTCCCAGGGGCATGTTCCCAGGCAGTGCTGCACGCTCCTGTGGGGCTGATCCATCTTGAATCAGGCTTCTGCAGCACACAGGAGCACTCCTGTGCTGTGCAGTGGCCCAATTTGGCCCTGAATCGGACCACTGTGGAATGTGTTAGCATTCCTGCATTCCATAAAGACCCAATTTGGCCTGATTCGAGCCTGAATTGGGCCTGATCCAGCCACTGCAGAGTGCAGCAGCTTTCCCGCACTCCGCGTCCCAAAATATAGAGCAACACGGTAATACAACAACCTACCGAAGGTAGGTATTGGATACAACAACCTACCGAAGGGGGAGAGGATGGCTTTAAAGGATTTGCGATCTGATCGTTCCATCATAATAAAAGAGGCTGATAAGGGAGGTGCAATAGTGGTGATGGATAAAAAAGATTATATGATGGAAGTGAGGAGACAATTGAATAATGAATTGGACTACAAACCAATCCCCAATGATCCTGTGAAGAAGATCGGTTTTTTAATCAAGGTAACCGTGGATGAAGCTTTAGCATTGGGACATATTACAGATCGGGAACATAAAGGCTTAATTAATTTGTCTCCCAGGACACCAGTAATGTACATATTGCCTAAAATCCATAAAGAAGGTTTTCCCCCTCCGGGCCGCCCAATTATATCGGGAAGTAACTCTATCCTGGAACCATTGTCTAAATATCTGGATTTTTTTCTCCAGGATTCTGTAAGAAAACTACCGACTTTTTTACTGGACACGGGGGACTTTGTCAAGAAGTTTGAAGGCTTCAAATTACCAACAGGGGCGATATTAGCAACACTGGACGTTGCCTCACTGTATACTAATATTCCACATGAAGAGGCACGCCTAGTGGTAATGGAAACTTTAGATCAAAGAGAGTGTTTGCGCCCACCCACTTTCTTTCTGACATCACTTTTGGAAATAATACTAGAAAACAACTACTTTAGAGTAGAAGACCAGTTTTTCATTCAGCTTCGAGGGGTCGCGATGGGATGCTCTGCAGCACCATGTATAGCGAATCTATTTATGGGACGGCTGGAAAGGGACTATTTTTGTAATCCTGTAACTAATCCATTTTGGAAGGACATCATCATATTTGTTCGTTTTATTGACGATCTCTTCCTAGTGACAAATGAAAATGTCAACATCCAAGAATTGGGGGAATGGATGAACAGTATACATCCCAATATAAAGTTCACCTGGAGCACAAGTAGGGAGTCTGTGAATTATCTGGATGTGACAGTGTATAAGGGGGAGGATGGGACCCTGGCGGTAAGACCTTTTAGGAAACAAACAGACAAAAATTCATTACTCCATTATAGATCCTTTCACCCCGGACATCTAAGGGCCAACTTACCCTTTGGACAATTCCTGCGACTAAAAAGAAATTCTACTAGTATTGCTGATTATGTTCTCCAGAGTAATATATTGCAAGAGCAATTGAAGCAACGGGGCTACCCAGATAGGGTGTTACTACAAGCAAGACGACGTGCTGACGAAACGACCAGAGAAGAATTACTTAGACCGAAGGTACGAACGACCAGAGACCGTATTGTGGGTGTTCTTGACTATAGTGAGAAAGCAAATGCCATCCGCAGGGCAATTTTGAAATACTGGCCGCTTGTCAATGATATCCCAGGCTGTGAGACTCCCCCACTGGTAGCCTTCAGGAGGACCCGGAACATCAAAGACCAGATTATACATTCGGATTTAAATTATGATGTTGGCACCAGGAACATGGGACTGCCGAGGGGTGTATACAAATGTGGGAGATGTAAGCAATGCTCCCTAATAATGACTACAGAAGATTTGGAACAGTCAGGATTAAGGACTACAAATGAATTTGTTAACTGCGGCACTGAGGGGGTAGTGTATGTTTTGAAATGCCCATGTGGTCTGTTATATGTAGGAAGTACCACACGCTCCATTAGAATAAGGCTTGGTGAACATCAGTCCAGAATAAAGAATAACGTATTAGAGGCACCCATGGTCCAACATTATTTGGAGAGAAAACATAGTGACATGGAGATGCTATTCACAGTGCTGTTCAAGACTCGAAAGAGGGAATATATGACTGCTACTAGGGAACTACACCAAAAAGAAACTTTTTGGATATATAAACTCAATACTCTCATACCTAATGGCTTGAATATAGCCAATGACTATACGTGTTTCTTATAACTACTTATGGGACTAATATCTCTTTAAGAGAGAATAACTACATGATGGGGGCGTGGATTACATTCAGAGGATAAAACGGTTACTAGCTAACAAGATGCAGATGGAAGTAATTGGAATACTAGAAGGGGATATGGAAGGTTAATTGCAAGAATCTCTGAGTGAGTATATTGTACCATGAATGTGTTAGTGTAAACATTAGATACTCAGGGATTCTTTATGACTATGTATGTTTTTCCAGCTACTGTGCTCTTTGAAAAAGAACTTTGGAAACGGACCTTACAAGGATCTGGACCGTCCGTTAGAGAACTCAGTCACAGAGTTTACAACGTATATTGGAAGGACATAGGTCTACCCATGAACTGTGACACCCACAGTGTCTGGAGTCAATCTTGGACTGCACCTATATTGTGACTGTATATTATAATTGTGAACAAGGCAATTTAAACCCTGTATAGGAAAAGTAGTGTCATAGGATGTCTGACCAGTAAATGCACTTTAATTGTAATAATTATAGCACTTGGAGCACGTGACACTTTAATAGAATAATTACAGGACGTCTGAAATGCCTATATGATTGAGGTTAAGGGGGAGTGCAATATGTGGTGCAGTTCTTGAATGTGCTAAGAGAGATAATTTGAAATACAAGTTGTTTAATATACCCCTTATATATTGGTGAATAAATAATTCTGGAAATAATATTACGTGCTTTATTGTTGATTGTGGAGGCATTATAGTACACGGGAATTGTTTCTTGTCTGATTCCCGCACTCCGCAGCAGCCCGATCTGGCTCGATCCAGGCCCAAATTGGCCTGATTAGGCCCAAATCAGTCCAGATCAGGCCAATGTGGTGCATGGCAGATTGCCCACACTCCACTGTGTCTTGATTTAGGCTGAATCAGCCTGAATTCAGCCTGATTCAGCCCCAATCCAGCTTAATTTGGCCCCTAATCAGGCCAATTTGGCCCCCTGCAGACCGTAGGAGTGCTCCTGGGGCAGCCGTGGCCCGCGCAATGACGACACTTCCCAGAAGTGACATCATCATGCTTGCATAGTGTGGGCAAGGAAGAAGGGGGGAAGGTAAGTGCCGGGTCCCCCACCTCCTGCTGGGAGGATAGGGGGACCTGGCAACCCTATTACGTTGTTGTTATTGTTGTTGTTATCCCCACAATTCAGCTGGGGAGCTGAGGCTGAGAGAAGTGGCTTACCCAAGGCCACCTGCTGAGCCCGTGGCAGTAGAGGGATTCAAACCAGTGGAGTGCTGATTTGCAAACCAACTGCTTAACCATTATGCTACAGCAGCTCACATGTGAGTATGAACATGAATGCAATTAAAAACCATGAGATCTCACATGAACACACAAAAAGCTTCCTTATACTGAATCAGACCCCAGGTCCATCAAGGTCTGTTTTATCTGTTCAGGCTGACAGTGGCTCTTCAGGCACAGGCCTTTCACAACCACTCCAACTTAACCCTTTAAACAACTACAGATACCAGGGAATGAACTTGGGTACTTCTGCATGCAAAGCAGATGGTATACCTCTGAGCCCCTCCCTTACCCCTTCAAGATCAATATTGAATGGAACAAAAATACGTTTAGAAACATAAATGAAACAAGAAAGACATCACATCTCTTATTGCCATGCCTAATAATAAGTCAGTTAAGAAAGAACTGGTGTCCGGAAAGGAGATCAAGAAATATTTCTTTGTCCAGCATTGTTAAAATGTATCACCGCAAGACTTACCCCCAAAAGTTTCAATGGACAAGCTCAGGTGAAGTGTCTGAGAGCTGTGAGAAGATGGTAGCTCCCTGTGCTGCTTTAGCTCTTTTATACAGTTTCTGAGCGAATGCATTTTGTTTTAATAGGGTTCTATTTAATCGTTAGCAGTTCCCCCCCGCTTGTGCAACTCCCAAATTGGTCCAACATGTCATTTCATAATTAGTAACCTGTTGTTCCTAATTTACTCATGTTTCATACAAGCCTTTGAATAATGATTTTGATTCATAT
This sequence comes from Eublepharis macularius, assembly GCF_028583425.1. Taxonomy (NCBI): domain Eukaryota; kingdom Metazoa; phylum Chordata; class Lepidosauria; order Squamata; family Eublepharidae; genus Eublepharis; species Eublepharis macularius. Next base: position 246,170,689 of record NC_072790.1, read on the forward strand.
TCTTAGGGCCAAACTAGATGTGTAGGTTTTTAAAGAGTTGGTTTTGGGTTCCCTGCAGCTACACAGCAGCTTTGGGGAGTAGCTGTTGAAAATAAAGGAGCCCTTAAACGGCCTCAGAATGCCTCTTGGGGGGGGGGCTCCACCCTCTCTCCTCAAGAAGGAAGCTTGACGACTCACTGGCAGGCTGGGTTGGCACCGGGTGCAGGATGCAGTGGAGGCGGGATTACCTGGAAGAGGAGGAGCTCCCATCCCACGCTGGTCCAGCCGTGCGGTCAGCGCCATTTTCACCCGAGCATCCGCAGGAGCATCAAGTCACCCTCCCACCCTCTGCTTATCACAGACTAAAAGGGGGGCACTGTCACAACTTTATGGGTTCGGTGGTTTTGAGGCATTGGGCCGGATCCCAACAGGGTGAGTGGGCCTTCGGGACTGCTCACCCCGATGGATCTGGAAGCAAGGGTCACTTAAAGAGGTTTTTTAAACGCCACAATCAACCAACTGCTGGTGAGAAACTGTAGATGCTAATAGTGCTCTGTGTGAGGAAGAAGAACTTTTCGGACTTATGGTGGAGTATATCGGACATTTTGGGTTCAAGCGGAGAAAAACATTGGATATGTTTTTGAATATTTATATACCTTCCAAAGAATCCAGCTTATGGATTTTGGTTCTCGCAGGTCCCTTGCTTTCATGGTACGTTGTCTGTCATGAAATCATGAACCTGCTGAGTTGGTTGCGAGCTACGTATGACTAAAACTGGGTTTGCCCTAAATTGCCATAATGCCCAGAATGGTCATCTTGGGGTTAAGAAAACAAGAGCTCCTCAAGTGTTGAAAATATCACTTATGTATATATTCTAGAATATCTTCATCGTCTCATTTAAGTGTAGAAAAAAGATTGTTGACAGGCAGAACAGCTGTGATGAAAAATAGGTTTACTCAGGACGAGATGAATATGAAACGGGAGAGGAAGTGTCTGTCATCATTCCAAGCATGGAAGGGTGAGGTATGAATGAGTGTTATCTTATATAATGGGATGGTTTGGCTAGTGGTGATGAATATGGAAGTCAACGATGTGCCAAAGATTTCAACCATCTCCGTTTATATTAGTATTGAGCCAAAAGAGGGTCTCTTTTTAAAAACACCTTTGACGGCTATGAAAAAATGTTCCCTTTTTGGATCCCCTTTTTGCTGGGGTACTACGAAACTTATTTTTCACCTACGTGCTACGTCAGTCTGAGTTCAGGTAAATAACACACAGACACCATCTCTTGGTTGGAATGGCCACAACTTTATTGATGACAGCTAGATGGAGCATTGGCCAGCCATATGGGCAATGGATCCTCGTTGGCATCGGAAGACCCAGCCGCTGTCGGATGCATATCACCCCAGCCCCATTCTGGTGTGCCCCAGCAAGAGTTATTCCACCACCAGCCATGCTGGTTGGCCCTTGCCTCCCAGTCCGTAGGGGTGAGCTGCCTGAATGTCCCACTCACCCTTTTAGAATCTGGCCCAATCCTCAAAACTGCCAAACCTATAAAGTTGTGACACCCCGGCCCCGCTGCTGCCCTGAGAGAGTGGAGGGTGGGTGGGAAACGTGCTGCTCCTGCTGAAGGAGCCACTGGAATGGTGCTGACCACGTTGCTGAAAAGGAGGAAGATTGGCTGCTCTGCTTCTTCTGACCTGGCCACACCTCCAATTCATCCTTGCCTTTGGTGCCAACTCAGTCCATGCTGAGTCTGCAAGCTTCTTTTGTTTTATTAACGTACTTTATACCCAGCCTTTCTCCCAAATGGTGACTGGAAGCATCTTATATCATTTTCCTGTCCTTCATTTTATCCTCACAACCACCCTATGAAGTAGATTAGGCTGACACAGGGCTCATTTTGAAGGGAAATGCACAGGAATGCAGTTCTGGCAGTTCCCCAAAGAGGTCACATGTCAGGTGGCCCCACCCACCTGACCTTCGGCCATTTTGGGCCCATTTCAGCCTGGATTGGGGCTGAAACAGGCCTCTGACGGGTGGTGGGTCACTCTCCCACTCAGCAGTGGCCCGATCCTGACCATTTGGGGGCCATTTTTGGCCATTTCAGCCCATTTTTTGGCCCTGAGTGGCCAGGACTGGGTCCAAAACAGCCAGGATAGGTGATGTCAGGGCCGTGTGGCATACACAAATCAGTTATGCTAATGACACACTTCTGGTGATGGCAAGGGGCATGGCATATGCTAATGAGTTATGCTAATGGCTCTTTTTCTACGAAATGACCCCTGGGCTGACAGCCTGTGAGAATTTGTCCCCAGGTCTCCAAATAAGCTTCCAAGAATGAGTGGAGATTTGAACCCGGATCTCCCAGATAATAATAACATTCAATTTATATACTGCCTTTCAGGACAACTTACTGCCCACTCAGACTGGTTTTCAGAGTGTGTTATTATCCTCATGACAATCACTCTGTGAGGTGGGTGGAGCTGAGAGAGCTCCTAGAAGCAGTGATTGACCCAAGGTCACCCAGCTGTCTTCAAGCAGAGGGAATCAAACACAATTCTCCGGATTAGAGTTCTGCTGCTCTTAACCACTACACCAAACTGGATCTCAGCCTAGTGTGACGCTCTAACCACTACACAACAGTGGCTCAAAAAAGTATTCACCAATTAAAAGGGACAGGAGGAAATGCTGTTTTCCATTTGAATTGTCTTTGTGGCATCACATAAGCATTCTCAATTGACTGGCATCGCTTCCCACCAAGAGGAAAGAAACTAACGCTACCAAAGCATGAAGCTTTTTGTGCAATAAACAGCATATGAAAAACTTGGCAAAGGAATCTTTCAGAAGACTTTCAGTATCCACTCCCAATTACATTCCACCCTCCAAACTGAGGGCCAAGCTACACATGACGAATGATACTTGAACGGCAAGTGTATTTCTCCCTGTTCACTTGCCCTCCACTCAATCCACTTGCCGTTCAAGTGTCATTCGTCATGTGTAGCTTGGCCCAGAGTGGGCATTAAGTTGTCCTGAAGGGCGGTATATAACTTGAATGTTGTTTTTGTTGTTGTTACAAAGAGTTAGAAAGATAGAGAGGTCAGGCACTCTGTTTACTGCTCTGACTGTCTTTTGATATGAAGATTGCTATTCTCAGGGCCAAGCTACACATGACGAATGACACTTGAACTGCAAGTGTATTTCTCCCTGTTCACTTGCCCTCCACTCAATCCACTTGCCGTTCAAGTGTCATTCGTCATGTGTAGCTTGGCCCTGAAATAGAATTTTGGTTCCCATACCAAGTAGCACCCTGCAGTTGGGCTAAATCAGCAACTGCCCGTACACGTGCTTTCTCTGCTTTAGCCCCCCACTTTGTGGAATGGCCTGCCTGAGGAAGTCAGGGAAGCTCCCCCTCTCCTGGCTTTCGACAACTATACAGGACTGAATTATTCATGAGGGCTTTCTACCTAGATTATAGGGCTGTGTCATAAGTAACGACAACAACAACAACATTTGATTTACATACTGTTCTTCTGGACAACGTAATGCCCGCTCAGAGCAGTTCATGAAGTGTGTTGTTATTATCCTCACGACAATCACCCTGTGAGGTGGGTGGGGCTGAGAGAGCCCTGAGAGAGCTGGGACTGACCCAAGGTCACCCAGCTGGCTTCAAGTGGAGGAGTGGGGAATCAAACTCCGTTCTCTATTATTATTATCCTCTGGTTTATACCTGTATCTATTATAATGATCACTCAGCTTCCTTCTTGCTTTTCTACATTCGCTATCAAACCACTGAGTGGCATGCCCTCTGGAGGGTCTGGTGTAGCTTTTATTTACCTCATTTATAACCCTATTTATTTCTTGCATCATCTGTTCATACCCATCTAAGCAAATATCCATATTATCTGCAATTAAGAATTTCTGTATGACCCCATTTAGTTGGACAGAGCCAAATAGTTCAGACATCCTAGAGTTTAACCTTTCATTCCATCTAACTCTACTCACTTCCTTATCCTTTACTAGTACCTCATTATGTCTCTTCTTGATACGTGGTTTAAAGGGTGGTATCTCAAATAACAAAGTAAGAGGTAGATGATCACTATGATAATAACTCGGTTCTCTAGATCAGAGTCCTGCTGCTCTTAACCACTACACCAAACTGGGTCTCAATTGAACATTGGTAAGGGATAGGGACCATAGACTATGCTGTTGGGTACTGTCTGCTGATGTAGATACATCTCTACTGGGTAGTCTGATGCTGCTAAAGATGCCATGATAATTGTGTGTGTAAAGTGCCATCAAGTCACAACTGGCTTATGGCGACCCCTGCTGGGGCTTTAAAAGTAAGTGAGAAGCAGAGGAGATTTGCACTGCCTTCTTCTGCAGAACCTTTCTGGGTGGTCTCCTATCCAAGTACTGACCCTTCTTAGCTTCCAAGATCTGTTAAGATCGGGTTATACCATGCCACCTTCCCTCCCTGCCATGGTAATTACTTATGCTTTTAATTCAGAAAGGTTTCATCCATGTGTCCGACTCTGCTAGTTTTCAAATTTGTGGCTACCATGCCCTACTGTATGTTTTCACCGAATGTCCTAACTGTTGATCAAATTTTATTTTTTGCTCTGTGAATGTCCTAGCTCTTGATTATATTGTGTTTGTTCACTTGCAGTATGCAATGTGCCTTGTGTCTCAGTGAGAAAGGCAGACTATAAATAAACAACAGTGGCAGCAACAACAACAACAATAATAAAGTGCAGGCGGAATAAAGAGTCAGCTTTCTTTTAATCTCTGCATAGCTGCGTTCTAGGGCAGGGCACTGGAGCCTGAACTCTTTATTTGAGACCTCCTTAAAGTGTCATGAATGGGTCAACAACATGCCTTATGCCAATGGGACAACTCCCATTTTTCAGAACTGATTCAGCAGGCTGAAAACTCCATTTGCCAGCAACTAGAGTGTGAGAGCCAAGCTACAAGTGACGCCTGACACAGGTTGGACACTTGTCAGCTTACCTCAAGTTTTGATGGGAAATGTAGGCATCCTGGTTTTACAGCTTGGCTCTCCATTACAGCTGCAAGACCAGGATGCCTACATTTCCCATCAAAACTTGAGGGAAGCTGACAAGTGTCCAACCTGTGTCAGGTGTCACTTGTAGCTTGGCTCTGAGAAACAGCAGCAGCACTTATTGAAGAAATGCTGAGGGGGGGACACGATCTTGGATGGGGGGGGAACCACATCAAACCAAACAATATCAAGAAAATCACTTGTAGTTACTTTGCTAAGCTCCGTGAGAATTACAGCAATGTTATTATCACATGTCAAACACTTGCCCTTCTTTTTACAGTAAAACAATTATTACTCTTGGCACGAGTTTCTAGTCTTGTAACTGTTTAATAATCACTTGGAATGCTGAAACACAGAGTTGGCCTGAAAGACAGGCGTTCTATATTTCGGATTAGGCAGATTTGCCTTTCTGCTGTAATCTGACATGTGATCTGCCAAGCATTTTCTTGTACCGCCTCCTCTTGATCTTCGTTGTGTTTCTTTGCAATTTTCCATGTCACGCACATTTTGTTATGCATACCATTCCATTCATGCAAATGGGACTGGAATCCTGAGCTGTTGCTCTCTCCAGAATGCGAATGAGTGGATCCTCTTCAATCAGGTTTTTTTTTTTACTTCCTCACCGTTCACTCTCCACCCATGCATAATCCTCTCTACTCAGGGATGGGCCCAGTTAGGAAGGAACAACCTTTCCTTAATGGACTTTTTTTTTCAAAGCGAGCCGCCAAGCTGTCTGGAACAGCTGGTTTCTTTTGCAAATGTGGTTTCCTGGTGCGAATAGGTAGAGTGTAGGAGTCAGCAATCAGTTAGATGGTTAATGCTTGCCCTTCGAGGGTGTATATGCATGTGTGTGGCATTCCCCACATGATCAAGAGCGCCGATGGGCAAGAGCCAGCTGCTGCAGTTGCCCAGTGGATTGCACCATTTTTGTGCTTGTAGCACTGGAGGGAGATATCTGAGCATATGTGAAGCAACTGATCCCAATCCTGCTGCTCAAGCATCATATGTCTGTAGATGTATATCTTCCTAGGGAAAAATCAGCAGATCTGTTAGGGTTGCCAACCTCCAGGTGGACCCTGGAGTTTTTCCAGAATTGCAACTGATCTCTAGATGATACAGATCAGTTCCCCTGGAGAAAATAGCTGCTTTGGAGGGTGGACTCTATAGCATTATACCCTGCTGAGGTCCCTCCTCTCTCCAAACCTCACCCTCCCCAGGCTCCTCTCCCAAATCTCCAGGAATTTTCCAACCCAGAGTTGACAGCCCAGGTTCTGCAATGATGAAGGAAGCCTTCCCCCCTCCTCCTCTGCAATGCTTCTAGTGAAAGACACAAACACAAGGGTACCGTGGAGTATACCAGATAAGGAGATAAGGACCTGTCGTGAGTGAATGCTTGCTCAGAACTTTTAAAAGTGCTACATACACCATCTAGTGAAAGACAGGCAGGGTGTGGAGTGCTTTCTCTTTAAACATATCTAGTGAGTATCCAAGGGACAGAGAGCAACCATTGAACAATCTGCACTTTAGCCATCAGATGGGCTGAATGGGCCTCCTTTGAATGAAATGAGCAATTCTCAGAGCTAAACTACAAGAGGCGAATTACACAAGGATGCTCACCTGAAGGGAGTCTCTATGTTAGCCGGGAAGCTGAGTTTTAAGAGACAGACCGGAAGGGTTTGTCAATTTCCCCTCTTTAGAAAGCCAGCAAAGATTGCTTCTCAGAGGGTTTGTTTGTTTCCTCTTCGCCTCCCAAAGGCTCTGGGAAGCTGGAAGCTGCATTGAATTCTGCAAGGTAGAAAGGCTGCTAATATACTTTTTAAATAAATTAACTTAATTAAATAAAATTTGCCTAAAAATAATGCATGTTCCTGATGCTAAATCCCCACTCATATACATCCCATTCAATGTGTTCCGCAATTCCAGGATTCATCAGATTGGGATACATGGTTCTAGGGAGAATTTCCACCGGGGAGGGTGGGGGGGTTAGATTTGGAAACATCCCTATTATTTTTAGCAAGGAATAAAAACTTGTCTTCATTCTTTCCATTGTTTTTCAAAGAGCAAACCCAGAAAAATGAAAGCTCAGAGCCAAGCTACAAGTGACGCCTGACACAGGTTGGACAAAACTTGAGTTTTGATGGGAAATGTAGGTGTCTGGTCTTGCAGCTGGGCTCTTCATTTAATTGAAGTTTACAGAGCGGCAGTCTATCAGAGGGAGAACATGCGGTCGGGAGGGGATTGCAGGCATCAGGCTCTTGCCGGGAGCCCACCTTCCCCTCCACTCGGTGTGTGTGTGGGGGTTTCTGTAAACTTTAATTAAATGGAGAGCCAAGCTGTAAGACCAGGACACCTACAATTCCCATCAAAACTTGAGGGAAGCTGACAAGCGTCCAACCTGTGTCAGGCGTCACTTGTAGCTTGGCTCTCAGATGTTTCTGCCTCATACGGCTGCCCCAGTTCTGCTTCCTTACACAGTGCTGCCCTCTGGTGGTTCTTCATTGAGATGTCATCCATATCTCTTTCCAAAACTCCTGCTTGCAAGGGTACTTAATCTAATAATAATACTTCACACTTTTATTTACTGACTGCACCTGCTCACCAACCTTACAGCTCCGTGCGTTCACAATATTGTTTGATAGGGGCACAGCCCTGGCATGCTCTGTTTGGCCATTTATTGATAGATTCTTTCATTATTACAGATAAAATTCTTGGAATTGCTTCTCTGAGTGACCTTATACCTTTACTTTGAGTGTTCAGAGCATTTTACATGCCTCAGCTCTGTAGCGCAACACATCCCTGTAAGGTAGGTCAATGTAATGACATATTGCAGAGAGAGCAATGAGGCTGAAAGAGAGTGGGGGCTAACTCAGGTATTGGCATTGTTTGGCAGCGGCTGGGGTGTAAGGCATGTTCAGAGAGCCCATTTATCACCCCAGTCCTGCCTTGGTGGAGAACCAAGTGCCTCAGCCGTCTCTCAGTTCTCTCTCTGTAGATCATTGTGACAGATTTGGAATGGGAAGGTGGAATGGGAAGGTGACCTGATCCTTCACTTTCCTCATGTGTAACAAAGGTATTTCTCAAGTATGTGATGAATTCCTCAGTGTGCCTATTGCTAGTCAGTTTCACAGGATGACTCTGAATTCTTGTATTATGGCAGAGGGGAAAAAATCTCTCTGTATACTCATCCAAGAAAGATAGAGAAGACAGTGGCGGTCTTAAGTCCATCGGGGTTGTGTTATTGCATATCCCTGTGCTTCCATAGAACATTGGGTTTGACCTGTTTTCTATGGAAAGATGTGGATATACCATAATACAGACCAAATGGACAGCAGTTCCTCACTAACTTCTCTGTCTTTCTGCTTCGCTTTGTGGCTGGTCATCCACAGAAATCAGAACACTTCATCCAACCTCTTCAGGAATCTCATTGGGCAACAAAAGGTGGCCAAATTTCTGGCCCCTGGAATGAGAAGAGGCAAAGAGGGGGCTCCCTTGCTGGCTTCACAAAGGGAAGGGAGGAATTTTGGGTCTCCTCTTTGCAAATACACAATAATGAAGGTGGGTGATTGTTTGGCCACATATGCCACTAGAAGTTTTAGAGCCAAGCTACAAGTGATGCCTTACACAGGTTGGACACTTGTCAGCTTACCACAAGTTTTGATGGGAAATGTAGGCGTCTTGGTTTTACAGCTTGGCTCTCCATTGCAGCTGCAAGACCAGGATGCCTACATTTCCCATCAAAACTTGAGGGAAGCTGACAAGTGTCCAACCTGTGTCAGCCGTCGCTTGTAGCTTGGCTCTAAGTCTCAGATATTATCAAGCTTTCCCAGTGCATGGAATTTTCCCATTAATCTTGCCCTTGCAACAGACATGTAGTACTGAAGAGGAAGAGATGAAGTCTAAAGTTTGGATAAGGTAGTATTTTCTGTGAATATTTTGCAGAGATCTATAGGAAACCCCTTGAACTCTTTCTGACAAATCAAAAACTGTTGCTCCCTGCATCTCCAGGATGAGGAAAGTTTCACCTGCTGATTTCATTCTTGTGCACAGTTACCACTGGTACGGAAAACCCGTACATAGTGTTTGTACCCAATAGCCACTGTTGTGTGTCAGACTATCTGGGTTTCTGTTTCAACAAAGGGCATTATTCTAATGTCCTTGTGCCGTCCTTATTTGCCCAAGAACATCTGTATTGGAGGAAGATTGCTTGGAAACAATGCAAGTAACAGGAAATGCGGGATTCGGTAAGTTGAGAACTTTATTTTGCAATAGATGCACAATTCCACATTTGGACATTTCGGGGGGGGGGGGGATTGAACTCCTGTTAATTCAACTCAGACAGCAGTGAAAGGCTTACTGAGAAACTTCCATCTTTGTATTGTTTGCAACTTGATAAACCGATTCCCCCAAAGTGAAGGTTGAAAGGTTTTTTACATAGGAAATTAAATATCTTGATTTCTTCATTCTTCTGTGGGTTGTGACATTGAGACTGAGCATCACTGGCAAGAGCGGCAGTCACCCTTGCTTCTTTGCAGCGACTTCTGGGAATAAATACTTGTCACCTGAGAACTGGAGGCGCCCCCTGTAGCGAGGGACCCGTAACCACCACTGCCTATTGCCTGGAAGGCTGGTGCACATGGGTTGTACTGCTCAATGCAAAGTGGTTGGTCAGGGCAGTAGATTGATGGCCCCGGGATGGAAAGCATAAAAGGTGGTGGCTGGATTGTCACGGTCATGGAAGGACAGCTGGCATAGCACCGGTTCTGTTGACAAGACATCTTCCTTTCAATGGGTGTGTAGAGCTATATTTAGATATCAGAGAGAAAGAGCGAATAAGTGTCAGTAAAATATGGATCTCACAATACCCTAAATCTTTTTTTCCCCGAGAAGCATTAGTATTTTGTTATATGATACAAATAAGATATTTGAATGAATTTGGACTCGCTGCAGAAGCTATGGGGAGAGGAGTGGCATGGTATAGCCCGATCTCATTGCATTTTGTAAACTAGGCAGGGTCAGTACTGGGGTGGGAGAGTCACAAAGGAAGACTCTGCAGGGGAAGGCATTGGCAAACCACCTCTTCTTCTGACTTGCCTTGAAAGCCCCTGGCTGGGGTCACCATAAGCTGACGACACATACTCACACGTGAATAAGCAATGATCACCTGCAAAAGTGCCTGTGTGATCTCTGGAGTTGGGAAAGCTGTGGCTCATTCAGACAGTCCCATTTTCAATCCTGAATGTCTCCAGTTAAAGCAGGGGTCCCCAATATGGTGCCTGTGGGCACTATTTCTTCTTTCTTAATGAGCACCAAGTGTTTTTAGAAAGTGGGTGGAGCCAAGTAGGGTTTTTGCCAAGTGTGGTTTCTAATTTGCCATTGGAGATTTGATTGGCTGTCCAGTGTTTTAAAAACATTGCTGCTTCTACAGCACAAAGATTTTCACTGTGTGATTGAAGGGAAGCTGTGGCAGCCATTTTGTGGCTGGCTCCGCATCTTGCAGCAGCCATTTTGTGGCAGCCATTTTGTAGCTGAGCCGATCACACTGTGTAAGAATTCCAAATGCCCCTGCAGGCTCAAAAAGGTTGGGGACCCAAAATTAAAAGACCTCAGATAACGGAAGACCTTCACTTCCTGAGATGCTGTCCATCTTGACAATACTCAGCTGAATGACCCAACTTGTATAAGGCATTTCATATGATACTACAGCCCTCAGCACATTCATAGCACAAAATAGCAGCAAGATTTGAGTCCAGCAGTACCTTAAGAGACCAACAAGATTTTCAGGAAATAAACTTTCCAGAGTCAAAGCTTCCTTCTTCAGATGCTTTGGCTCTCAAAAGCTTATACCCTGAAAATCTTGTTGCACTCAGCAATGCTGCAGGACTCAAATCCTGCTGATCTACTGCAGACCAATATGGCTACCTACCTGAAGCAGAAAATAAAACACTGAACACTTGTAATAATTTGTTATACATCATACTTAAAGCCAGCACTTATTTTGAGGAGGAATGCACAGGAACGCAGTTCCGGCAGTTCCTCAAAGTGGTCACATGTCAGGTGGCCCGCCCACCTGACTCTTGGCCATTTTGGTCCCATTTCAGCCTGGATTGAGGCTGAAATGGCCCGGATCGGGCCTCTGACAGGTGGTGGATCACTCTCCCACTCAGCAGCAGCCCGATCCTGACCATTTTGGATCCCTTTTCAGCCCCTTTTTGCCATTTTGGGCCCAATTTCGGCCCTGAATGGCCAGGATTGGGTCCAAAACTCCAGGATAGGTGATGTCAGGGGGTGTGGCATACGCAAATCAGTTATGCTAATGACACACTTCCGGTGATGTCAAGGGGCATGGCATATGCTAATGAGTTATGCTAATGAGTTCCTCCAGCTCTTTTTCTACGAAATGACCCCTGCATAAAGCAGACCTAAGATGTGGTCAATTATTGGGTAAGCAACATGGAAAACAGATGTCCCTTCCTATGCTCTGTGAACCAACTCTTTCAATCAACAGCCCCAATTTTTAGCTGTCCTTAGACCCTGTGTAGGACACGCCACCATCTACCACCCTAATGTTTTGACATTCCTTATATTTTGCAGCAAAAAACCTCTCCTTTAGCTCTGGAAATATTTATGAATAAATAATAGGTTTTGCCCAACGATTTACTTCCTCTAGCGGAACAGCTTTTCCATTTGCAGAGAAAGGAACGCAATTGCCATCAATTCCCTCCTCTCACTGCAGACTTCCGCTTCGTCCCCTGTGCTGTGCCTGATAGCCCAGTGATCCCAAGGAAAGTATTTGGGAAGAGGGAGCTCAGGAGGCTGCAACAGAACTGGAAGACAGAAAGGCCTGTCCTGTAAAATCCACAGATGGTTGCATACACCATAATGTTCATCTTTACTTTTATTAATTAAGTTCTGTATAAGGTATGTCCTGACCTGGATGGACCGGCTAGCCTGATCTTATCAGATCATGGAAGCTAAACAGGGTTGGCCCTGATTAGTACTTGGATGCAGGGCTTTTTTCCTGGGAAAAGAGGTGGTGGAACTCAGTGGGTTGCCCTTGGAGAAAATGGTCACATGGCTGGTGGCCCTGCCCCCTGATCTCCAGAAAGAGGGGAGTTTAGATTGCCCTCCGCCACCGCTAAGTGAGATCAGTGGTGTCTGGAGATCAGAGGGCAGGGCCACCAGCCATGTGACCATTTTCCAGACGTTCCAGAACTCCATTCCACTGCATTCCAGCTGAAAAAAGGCCCTGGATGGGAGACCACCACCAAGGAAGTTCAGGATCACTATGCAGAGGCATCCCTGTTTGCCTCTTGCCTTGAAAACCCTAAGCAGGCTCCATAAGTTGGCTGTGACTTGATAGCACTTTACAGACACATGTGAGATACAATCATATGATGAGCATGATTTGTGTCCTGTAGTACCTTAAAGACCAACTAAATTTCCAGGTTATGAGCTTTAGGGATTCAAAGCTCTCTTTAAAGGACTCTTGAAAGCACTTGCCCTGGAAATCTAGTTGGTCTCTAAAGAGCAGCTGAACTCAAATCTTTTTGTTCTATGACATACCAACATGGTTACCCACCTGACACAATCATATGATGGTCACTTATATCAGCTCCCACCATTTGTATTTGTTGACTGTGGTTCTTTTTTTAAAAAAAAATCATATTGGAAAGAGAACAATTTCTAGGTCTTAACAGGTCACCTGTTTTAAATCTATCTCAGTAAGACTTACCTGGTTCTCGAGTGAAAAGAACTCCAAGGGAGAGTGTCTCTATCAGGAGCTGCTGGTACAGTTTCTCTGTGTCTTGGAGCTTTTTATACCGTTTCTTAAGTATGACACTACGATGCACATCATGAAAATTACATTCTAATTAATTGCTAATGATCCCCCCTTATGAAACGCCCACATCCGAATGAGTGATCTCATAGTTAGTAATTTTTTTGTCCTCATTTCCTCATGTTTCACCTCATAGGTGGGTTAGTTTGCTTAGAAATTGCTGTTGGTTGAGAGTTTCAAAAGTCTTCTGAGATGCTCTCTTTCAGAGTTCCTTCCCAAATCTCACCTCACCCGGGTTGAAACGTGAAAAAAAAAATTAGAGGCTTTTTCTCAGATGCTTGAGGAATCTTGAAGGAAGCTGAAAAGATGTGGGTAAAAATATAATGGGGGGAGTTGCCATATCTCTATCTGCTTTGGTAAGTAGGGCTAGGACTTTGTGCTGATTGTGTTTCCCTCAGGAGTTGCTTCTCATTGTTTCCACACACCAGTAATTGAATGGGCCTTGGAAATCTCTCCCGTGGCCCTCTCATTCTCCCACAACTGCTCTCTTCTCCAAGGTCTCTTGACATTCTGTTAGTGGGGTTCTGAGCATATGCCAAAACATCCACACACTGATATCAGTGGTATAAAGTCATTTCCCTTGGACTGATTTTGGTGCATATAACTGTCCCAACTGCAGAAGGAAAATCCCTATTTTTTATTTTATTAATGTTTTTAAGTGATGCCTTTTAAATGTGATCTGCACTAAAGCTCTAATCTCTATTCTCAGGTTTGCAGATATTAAATCTTTGACAGATTTTTTTTAGATGTAGCATTCTATTTTTTTATTTTCAGAATAGCAAGAGTAAGAGCGAGAATTAAGAGCAAGGATTAAGAGCAAGAGCAAGAGCAGAAGCAGGAGCAGGAGCAATAATAAGAGCAAGGCCAGGAGCAGGAGCAAGAGCAAGAGGAAGAAAAAGAGCAAGAGCAAGTAGAAGAGCAAGAACAAGAGCAAGAGCAAGAAGAAGAGCAAGAGCAAGAGCAAGAGCAAGAGCAAGAGCAAGAGCAAAAGCAGGAGCAGGAGCAGGAGCAGGAGCAAGAGTAGAGCAAAAGCAGGAGCAGGAGCAAGAGGAAGAATAAGAGCAAGAAGAAGAGCCAGAGCAAGAATCAAGATCAAATATCAAGAGCAAGAGCAAGAGCAGGAGCAGGAGCAAAAAGAGGAGCAGGAGCAGGAGCAGGATCAAGAGGAATAATAAGAGCAAGAGCAAGAAGAAGAGCAAGAGCAAGAAGAAGACCAGGAGCAGGAGCAGAAGCAAGAGGAATAATAACAGCAAGAGCAAGATCAAGACTAAGACTTGAAGAATAAGATCAAAAGTAGGAGCAGGAGCAAGAGCAAGAGGAAGAATAAGAGCAAGAGCAAGAATAAGAGCAAGAGCAGGAGCAGGAGCGAGAATAAGAGCAAGAGCAAAGAGGAAGAGGAAGAATAAGAGCAAGAGCAAGAGCAAGACTTGAAGAATAAGAGCAAAAGTAGGAGCAGGAGCAAGAGCAAGAGGAAGAATAAGAGCAAGAGCAAGAAGAATAAGAGCAAGAGCAGGAGCAGGAGCAGGAGCAAGAATAAGAGCAAGAGCAAAGAGCAAGAGCAAGAGCAAGAGCAAGAATAAGACTGCAAGCCTAAGAACAATTTCCTGGGAATAAGCCCAATTGAATAAACACTCCATAGCAAATGGATACAACATACAGAATGTGAAGGACAGGCTTCAACAGTGTGTAAGGGCTGGTAGGATATCAGAAAGTAATCCTTGGTATGGAAATGTATCGCATCGAATACCTTTATTGGCATAACAAGACATACATATGCAGATGGAAATGTTTCAAGTACACAGTAAGTTTTGTGGGACTTTATTGTGACCACTGAGAAAAAGAGAGTATCACGGTACCGTACCCAACCAACAAAGAAACTAAGCCGTGATAAATTTACTAGAAAAATATTTAGTATTCCAGTTAAAGGTTTGTATATCACTTTTCAAGAGGTCTCTAAATATAGAAATACCATCAAACAAATAGTACATATATTAGAATATGGTTACATAGGGAAGGTAGAGCATCCTATAAAGATTCAAAGTCACTTTAACAATGGCAACTACGAAGTGCCAAGTGCAAAAGTAAACATCACACGTTTCCTATATAGATAACAATGTGCCTGTGCTTGAAACTGACAACAATATTGTCTAACAAGTAACCATAGTACTGTACAGAGTCAGTCTAGTTATTGATGGTACAGATAAATACAATGATTCAAATCTTCTGTAAAATGATCCAAGGTAACAATTTTGAATAATGATAATTCTGGATAAGAGCAAGAACAAGAATCAAGAGCAAGTATCAAGAGCAAGAGCAGGAGCAGGAGCAGAGCAGGAGCAGGAGCAGGAGCAGGAGCAGGAGCAGGAGCAAAAGGAATAATAAGAGCAAGAGCAAGAGGAAGAATAAGAGCAAGAGCAGGAGCAGGAGTAAGAGCAAGAGGAAGAATAAGAGCAAGAGCAAGAAGAGCAAGAGCAGGAGCAAGAGCAAGAGCAAGAGCAAGAGCAAGAGCAAGAGGAATAATAAGAGCAAGAGTAAGAATAAAGAGCAAGTATCAAGAGCAAGAGTAAGAGCAAAAGCAGGAGCAAGAGGAAGAAGAAGAGCAAGAGGAAGAAGAAGAAGAGCAAGAGCAAGAAGAAGAGCAAGAGCAGGAACAGGAGCAGGAGCAAGAGGAATAATAAGAGCAAGAGCAAGACTAAGACTTGAAGAATAAGAGCAAGAGCAGGAGCAGGAGCAAGAGCAAGAGGAAGAAGAAGAGTAAGAGCAGGAATAAGAGCAAGAACAAGAGGAAGAATAAGAGCAAGTGCAAGTGCAAGAGCAGGAGCAGGAGCAAGAATAAGAGCAAGAGCAAGAGCAAGAGCAAGGCTGCAAGCCTAAGAACAATTTCCTGGGAATAAGCCCAATTGAATAAACACAATGATACAAATCTTCTGTATATTAATGATCCAAGGTGACAATTTTGAATAATGATAATTCTGGATAATAACTGCCTATAATGAAGGATGGCTGCTGATGGCGTTGGAGAGAAATGAAATGTTTGATTGTACTTGTATTTGATCAAGTTTCACTATAATAACTGCCAGGATGAAGATTTAAAATGGATCGATTTGTTGGCTTCCCATCGCAGTTATTATCCAGAATTATCATTATTCAAAATTGTCACCTTCGATCATGGGGAACCTTCTTCCCTTCAGAGTCTCCCCTCCCTCCTTCTAAACAGCTGGAAGGAGGGAGACTTTGACGGGAAGGATGTTCCCCGTGCCTTTTGCAAATGGCACAGGGAACTTTCTTCCCTTCCAAGTCTCTCCCCCCCCTCCCATGAACAGCCAACCACGAACATGCCCAGGAACAGGGTCGTGTCCGTGGTTGTTCATGATCCCCTGTTCGTGGGTGGCAACGAACAACGAACATCGTGTTCGGGGTTTTTTCCCTGTCCATGCCCATCTCTAATTTGGAGTCAGTTTCTAATCCATTCCATTTTGATAAAAAAATGTTTTGAAGAGACAAAGGCAAGGAAGGGAAGTTCTACAAAATTTCAGAATCCCACTCTGTACATGCTTTGAGGCAGACAGTGTCTTCCCAAACCTTCCTATAATCCTGCTAGAGCACCCACCTGGGCTGAGTAACATAAAACAGCTGCAAGGGCCGAATTTGCAAAATGGTGCATTGTTTCTTCAACAAAGCATGAAATGGAAGAGAAAACCCTATTTTAAAAGGGAAAAAAATCAATGGCTATATCTAAAAAAGTGAATTTTGGAAAAAGAAATTCCCCTCCCCATCACAATGCTAAGATGTAATGAACAGAAGATGTTTGGGTTTTTTTTTAGCTACAGCATCATCCTCTTTAAAAAAATAAGACCGACTCAAAAAGCTGTCTCCCCCCAAAAAACTTGGTACCTAATCCACAAATGAGAATTTTATCCCATCTAAGGTACATTTGTTTAGTGTTTCCTTCAAGATTGCAGAAATATTTTGTGTTTTGTCATCTTCTGGGCATGGAGCAGGGGTCACTGGGGGTGTGGAGGTAGTTGTGAATTTCCTGCATTGTGCAGGGGTTGGACTAGATGACCCTGGAGATCCCATCCAACCCTATGATTCTATGATTATGAAGAACAATGACACAGAAATAAAGTTTTCTTCCGCATTCAAGGTCAAGTCAACACTCTGATGAAGGCAATGACATGATGGTACTGTCAACAGAAAGGGAGGAGGTGAAAGGTACGGCTTGCACCTGAGGTCACCTCCCACACCTACTTCTACCCAGTTTTAAGGATTGGTTTAGGCTTAGGTTAAGGGTAACCTCAGAGTTCATCTGGTCCATCCCTTGAACCTAGCCAATGGCAGGATTATGGTAAAATCTACCCTTGCCTACGGTGAGTAAACCAATATTTTAAAAGTGTTAGTGTAGGTGCCTCTCCCCAAGTCCAGCGACCCAGGCAATCACCTGGGCCACCTGTCACTAAATCCGTCCAGAGCGTTCTTGTTGGAGGAAATATGTTTCAGCAATGTATCACCGAAATCAAGTTGGTGGGCGAATGCCCCTCTCAATTGCATGACTCACAAGAAACGTTCAGGAAATGTGCTTTAAGTACATCCATTACTTTATATTTTACTTGAATGAACCAAGAACAATCTCAAGGACGACTACTTCTCCCCAGACTTTGGCTATAAATGTCATAGTTAGAGATGGGCATGATCCAAAAAAAATTAACGGTCAAGCTGATTGTGGATTGGCGCCAGCGACGATCCTGAATTAACGATCCACACCGATCATCTCCCGTTCCCGATCCGTGGATTGTGGAGGCCAAAGCGGGGTGCGCTGCTATTCCCAGCTATGTGGGAAGGTGGGTGGTGGCGGCGGCCGCCGGGCCCGGTGGGCACAGGGAGATGGCGATGAGCCATCTCCCCTCAGGGGGTGGGGGGTCTGGCCACTCGACGGTGGCACCCCCCATGTGCCCACCCACCAGGCCGAAGAGGAGTGCGCTGGCAAGAAAAGAATGGTGGGTGATGACAGTGGCCGCCGGGCCCAGTGGGCCCGGGGAGACAGAGACGAGCCGCCTCCCTTCAGGGGACGGGGGGTCTGGCTGCTCAATGGTGGCACCCCCCATGTGCCCACTCACCAGGCCAAAGAGGAATGCACTGGCGAGAAAAGAACGGTGGGTGATGACGGCGGCAACACAGGAGGTCTGTGTTTGGCCATCAGAGCTGCCTATCAGGGTTTGCAGGGATGAGATTGGAGTACCCATAGCTATAGAACACCCCCTTCCCCCTCCCTCCCCTGGGTGTCTTCTCCCAACTGGTGCCTGCTTTGCTGCTCCATGGTTGGAAGGAAGCCCTGCTGATCAAGGAAAGCTGGGCTTCCATTTGGGTTTCCAGGGCGACAGAAGGAGGGCAAACACAGCTCAGGCATTCCCCTGACTCCATTGCCAGGGGAATAGATTGCTCATGCCTGAATGTCTGGCTTCCTGATCCGAGCCCGATCGCCCCGATCTGGGCCCCTCCCGATCGCTGGATCGTTGGCTGTGGACAATCACGATCCACCGGGTCACAATCGCGCAATCACCATTATCGTGGGTTTTTTTCGATCGTAATGCGGATCGTGCCCATCTCTAGTCATGGGCAAAACATAATAAATAGGATAGATCAAAGGGAGTTTCCCGACATGCTTAAGTTTGGTGATCATTTCCACAAGGACTGCAGGACATAAAAATTGGCTGATGGAGATTATATTGAAGTAACTATTCATTCTAGGTTATGAAGAGTCAGTTAATGCAGTTGCTGGGCCCTGGAATAGCACTGTAGTGAATGTAGCTAGCCTAATCCAGCCACCGCATGCATTTTGCTTGATCATGTATATTGCTTGGAGAATCTTTATCAATTTATTTATTTTACAACATTTCCTTGCCATATTACCACACAGGCTAAGGACCTAAAGT
This sequence comes from Eublepharis macularius, assembly GCF_028583425.1. Classification (NCBI taxonomy): domain Eukaryota; kingdom Metazoa; phylum Chordata; class Lepidosauria; order Squamata; family Eublepharidae; genus Eublepharis; species Eublepharis macularius. Next base: position 246,189,500 of record NC_072790.1, read on the forward strand.
GGCAAGGTTAAAACCAGCTTTTGGAATACATAATTTAAAAACAGTTTTTTTAAATAAAACACACACACACACAATTAAAAACACATACTTAACTAAAACACATACAGAGGAAGAAGGGTCAGTGAAGGAATGCCAAATGAAACATCAGTCTTCACCCACTGGTGTAAGACAATGATAAAAGCAACAGGTGGATCTCTCCAAGGAATTTCATAATTGGCATCCATTTCTTTGGTTTCTGTTGCTGCCACAATCAGAGTTCTCCCTTCTCCTCAAGTGGAAGATAATAAAACAGAGTGGGAGCTCAGTAAATTAACTATGTGACAACATCAATTTTTGAAATTTATAGGGCTAGGTACTGGGAAAGGAGGCTGATATATGTGATAAATTGTAATGTAGGCTCCAGAAACCGAACTAAAGAATTCCATGTTTAGGCCATTAGTAGAGTCTATCATTTGGCATAGGATGCGTGATTATAGGTGTTTGTGAGCTCATTCTGCTGGCTTGTGTGTGTGTGCAGGAGAGAAAAGAATAAATCATACACATGCTTTGTATTTAGAAAGGAAATGAGAGTTCTCATTTCCATACTCTGTTAGGAAAGTAGGAGAGACAGATCCTAACTACCTATGTAGGGCCAAGCTACAAGTGACGAATGACACTTGAACGGCAAGTGTATTTCTCCCTGTTCACTTGCCCTCCACTCAATCCACTTGCCGTTCAAGTGTCATTTGTCACTTGTAGCTTGGCCCGTAGTCTAACAATGGACATGGATGGCAGGGCAAGGCCTGCATCCATGCTGCCAAGATGGAGGGACAAGAAGGAGAGAGGTGTTGCCTGGAACAAAGCCAGGAAGAGAAAAAGTGAGAGAGAGGAAGTCAGGAGGAGGAAATCCTGAGAATAGCAAACTTCATATCAAAAGACAGTCAGAGCAGTAAACAGAGTGCCTGACCTCTCTATCTTTCTAACTCTTTGTAACAACAACAAAAACAACATTCAAGTTATATACCACCCTTCAGGACAACTTAATGCCCACTCAGAGCAGTTTACAAGGTATGCCATTATTATCCCCACAACAACAATCACCCTGTGAGGTGGGTGGGGCTGAGAGAGCTCTGAGAGAGCTGTGACTGACCCAAGGTCACCCAGCTGGCTTCAAGTGGAGGAGTGGGGAATCAAACCCGGTTCTCCAGATTAGAGTCCCACCCTCTTAACCACTACACCAAACTGGCTCTTTGGTTTGTCCCCCTCGGAAACCTGAGGAAAGGGACAGCGCTGAATCCTCCTCTTCCAACAATATGGAACTGCAACTTCAGTCCTCCATTTTCTCTGTCCCTTAAATGAACCTTGTCTGGTGCTACAGTATATTAATCCTTCCAACTGTCTCTTAATTATCTCCCATGGAGCTGGATTAAGCATTATGATTGACACTAATGAGGTTGTGGCTTAGGCTGTCTGTCTTCAAAGCACTCTCTCAAGGTGATGAAATGACATCACTTGCAGAAGTGACATTGTTGAGCTGCCCTGGGAGTGTGCCTGGGAAGCTTGTTCCCCCGCCTTCCCCCCCTACCAGCCAGGTGAGTGGTGGCAGGGGGCAGGGGGTGAGACCAGGGGATCCTACACCCCTGGCATACAATAATATATTAAGCTTACAAATAATATGTAATTTTGGCCAGGGCTATAGCCAAACTGGGGTAACCCTGGGTGGAAGATCTCTCCTTGTCTACAGACAGCCCCCAACCTTAAACAACTTCTCACTTACAACCATGAATCGGCTAGCAGCACAGGAACCAGACCCTGCAACAGACCCAGATGCCAGCTCTGCCTTCATATCTAACCAGCAAATATGATTACAGGACCCAATGGTGTCGACTACACTGTCTCTGGCTCTTACAGCTGCTCATCCTCCAACGTGAGATATGCCCTCATGTGCCAACAATGTCCATCTGCTCTGTACATTGGACAAACCAGCCAATCTCTGCGCAAAAGAAAAAATGGACACAAATCTGACATTAAAAATGGCAACATCCAGAATCCAGTGGGAGAACACTTCAATCTACTAGGACATTCCATCAAGGACTTAAAAGTCACTGTAGTTCAACAGAAACCTTTCAAAAATAAAATCCAACAGGAAGCTGCTGAATTGGAATTCATATGTAAATTTGACTCAGTCAAGCTGGGATTGAATAGAGACTATGAATGGTTATCTCATTATCTCATTGCTTAACAAAAGCAAACTGATCTCCATATCAGAAGCTACTGTTTGCATCTACTCCTCCCTCCCCTCTCCACCTATATATCTGACCAGTTTCTTCTTGCCCTCCATGCATCTGACGAAGAAAACTGTGATTCTCGAAAGCTTATGCTACAATAAAGTTGGTTAGTCTTAAAGGTGCTATTGGATTCTTTTCGATTTTGCAACTACAGACTAACACGGCTAACTCCTCTGGATCTATGGGGTTACTCAGTAAACACCCCTCCCCCAGTCTGGGAAACTGGGCCAGGCCTCCTTATTTTGTTTTTATGTCATCAATGTAAAGGATGAGAGGCAGGTTTGAGAAAAGAGATTTCTTTTACAGGTAACAGAAATAATAAGGGAGGTCTGCAGCAACGTTCCAAAACTCCATCCACCTAATTTACTCCATCTCTGGTCAGGAAAGATTCAGAGTGGATTTTTCGGGGTCTTAAAGGAGATGTTAATTGTAAATGAAAGCCTGCAAACTTAAAAAAAACACGCTAACAATTAATACCATTAATTTCATATTAATTCCTCATTTTTTACGTCATACCCCTCCTCTGAGGACAGGAGGATGGAGTGATACCATTTTGTGATACAGATAAGAATTACTTCACTCTCCCATGTCCCAGCCCAATACTCTAACCAATATACTTTACCACCTTTTAAACACTCTGCCTAGCATCAGAATATTGTTTGGCTATGGAAAAAAAAACCAGTGATTTTCCATTCTTTTTTTTTTTCATTCCACCCCCCCACCCCACCCCAGTCCTGGTATATGTGATGTCCTGAACAACAGACAAAGGATGATCAAACATCTCTGATTCTGGTCTTACGGATATTGAGCAAGATCGTTTGCCGCAATACATAGCACAACCTTTTCCTAAAGATGCAAAACTGGTCTGGAAGTCTTACAATGAAAGGACAATAATGATTGAACTCTTTTGAATGAAATGAAATCAAGTTTCACTTGATACTGATGAGAATTTTAGACTTCGATGCTAATTAAAACATGCAGTTTACCTCGGGACAATTGTCCCCTCTTAATCTAATCTACCTTGCAAAAGGGGGGATTGCTCCATCCGTGTATAACCTGAGCTTCTTAGAGAAAGGATGGGATAAAAATGTGAACAACTAATGAATAATATGCCAATCCTATTGGTGTCAAGTCAACAGTATATAGTAGAAGACTTCTTGGATGTTCTTTCTTTGTCAGCCTTGAGGGTGCGGCAAAATATTTGTGTGAGAAGCTTTAATTAATGAACAGCATCAGAATGGTAGTTTACCATCCCTGAAACTAAAATGAACATTTCACGGTGTTCTTGGTAACAATCACTTTCCGGTTGATGTTCAAAGAACGTTATATCCCAAGGGATCATTTCCTTTTCAGTCAGCCTCTGGGTGAAAATACACGTTACCAAGTACCTAGGAACGCTCAAGTGAACCTCTTTTCACGTCGCCCCTCCAACTTTCCATGCACTTGCTCACACAGTCACACTCCGATTTGCACATAAATACATTCATGTGTACTATATCAGTTCCTTCTCAACTGCTAAAAGTATCCTAGTTTCCCCCACATCCATTCATTGAAATGTAGTTCTTGACACTTTCTCACACTTTAAATAAATAATAACAACAACAACAACATTTGATATATATACTGTGTCAGGTCTGACATATGTTCCTTGTGTATTCTAACCAGAGAGAATCCATTTTAATGCTGTCAGTGTTTTAAGCTCTTCTTTTGCAGATGCCAAGCAGTCCAGCAACACTTATCTCAACAAAGAGCACTGTTTTGACTACAGCCTTTCCAGCCTTGGGAAAGTTTCATTCTCTCAGCTTCAAGCCTCATGTTTTGAGAACTGTGGGGGGAGGATGGGAATTGCTGGGCTATACTATTTTGTATCTTAACCTTTACCTTCATTCGTAACAATACACGTGTACCAGCCAGGATATTGAATCTTGGCCAGTGGACTATAATGGTTGTTTATATTCAGTAAAATCTTTTGGAACCAATGGACTCATGTCTAATTGCAAGAGATAGTCTGGATTGCAACTTTTAATAAGCCACAGTCTGACATACCACCCTTCAGGGCAACTTAATGCCCACTCAGAGCAGCTTACAAAGTGTGTTGTTATTATCTTTGCAACAATCATCTGTGAGGTGGGTGGGGCTGAGAGAGCTCTGGAAGAGCTGTGACTGACCCAAGGTCACCCAGCTGGCTTCAAGCGGAGGAGTGGGGAATCAAACACGGTTCTCCCTATTAGAGTCCTGCCGCTCTTAACCCCTACATCAAACTGACTCTCAAATTGGGTACACCAAATGCAAACTGGAAAGTCAAAGGAGGCTACAGTACTTGTTCTCACAGTGAAAACAGAATTGGTGATTTGCCCTCCAAAATCACTTGCAGATGTGATCACACAAAAGGAGCTCCCATGAAAGCAGCATTCGCTTGAGCTGAGCAAGAACAGCCTGCATGTGAATTGAAAGCCACGCATAAAATCCTGCATTTGAGTGTCCTTAGGTACTTAGAAACATATATTTCCACCCTCTGTTTTTTCTATAGGCTTGAGTCAAGAAGTGTTGCAAAGTGTCCAAACTTGGTGTGCAGAACTCTCAATGAAAACTGGACAGCAGACACACATGTGTCATTTCCAGTATTCCTCCAAGAAGGCTTAGAGGATTGCTTTATTCATGACAGTCATTTTAAGCACATCCACCTGGCTGGGCAGGTCCAAGTGAAATTTTGAAGGGCTGGGTACCACTGAAAGAATTTTGTCTTGCTTAGTCATCTGCCTTTTCTTTTCTTTTTTGGCTTTCTTTGGGGTGTCACACCATGAGTAAAAGAGTTTCTATCATAATGGATATCCAGGATATGAGTTATTGGAATGCATGTTCCTGGGGAGACAGTTGAAAATATGTATAAGAGGGTGTGCAAGGGATGAAGACAATAAAGGGAGTGAGCAACAGCCTTCTTTGTTTTAAGGTATACTTCGTTGGGACACATTGACACATGAAACTGCATTATACCAAATCAGTTTCTTGGTCCATCAAGATTAGTATTGTCTAAGATATGCAGCGGCTCTTGAGGGTCTTGGTCAGCAATTTTTCACAATGTTCACTTCCTGTTCCTTTTTAAACTGGAAATGCTAGGGATCGAACTTGGGACCTTCCATATGCAAAGCGGAGGCTCTACCAATTGATCCATAGCCCCTCTCCAAACGTGGGTAACATTAGGATGGTGTGAAACTGTGTTGTGAGGGAAATCATGTTTTATGGATGGTCAAACGCTCCTGCAAAAATGCCTTGCTAACTTTCTCTTATTACTTCTTCATTGTCCAATCAGCTCAAACTAGTTCTGCTCCCCCATGGAATTGCCAACATGAGTTAGGAGCTAAAGTTCTTCAAAATTACATGGGATCTCCAGATTGCAGAGACCGATTTCCCTGAAGGAAATATCAGCTTCAGAAGGTAGACTCCAGTGTATTACATCCCCATCGAGCTCCTTCATCTCCCCAAACTATGCCCTCCCCAAACACCACCTCCAAATCTCGAGGAATTTCCCATGCCAGAGCTGGCGATCTTACCTTCCTTCCTAGGGTTGCCAGCTACGGGTTGGGAACGTTCTGAAGATATGAGTGTGGAGTCTGTGGAAGACAGGGTTTGGGGAGAAGGACCTCAGCAGGGTATAATGCCCTGGACTCCACCCTCCAAAGCATCCGTTTTTTCCAGGAGAATTGATCTCTGAAGCCTGGAGATTGGTTGTAAATCCAGGAGATCTGCAGGTCCCACCTGGAGGTTGGTAAACTCACACCTCCCCAGAAGTATAGCCAAGCAGGTACCACATAGCAAACATAATGATATAATGTTGTCAAATACCTCAATTTGAATGATAATTCTTGCCCTCTTTCTGAATGGGTGAATGTTGTACATAGCAACTTCTTAAAAATTACCAAACTGCGGGAAGGTTGCTTTTTGCCTCTGACAAAAAGCAAATGAAAAGTACTCAGTCTTTGGGTTCACTCCTAATATAAAGAGCAAACTCTGCAATTCAACACGATTAGAGCTCTAAAAATTGTGTCAGCAAGAAAAAACGTCGGTGTCTCGTCTAACATAACAAGAGCGTCCTGTGATTTTTCAATTTCTTCATTTGAAAATACTATAGGCACTTCCCATGTGGTTCCTTATTCATTTGTATCCCGGATAAGGATATTCTTCATCATGATTGTTGTCCCTAGCTCCCATCAATTATCTGTTCACTTAAACATAGTGACAGGCAGGGCTCATTTCGAGGGGGAATGCACAGGAATGCAGTTCCGGCAGTTCCCCAAAGAGGTCACATGTCAGGTGGCCCCACCCACCTGACTCTCAGCCATTTTGGGCCAATTTCAGCCTGGATTGGGCCTCTGACAGGTGGTGGATCACTCTCCCACTCAGCAGCGGCCCGATCCTGACCATTTGGGGCCCCTTTTTGGACATTTTCAGCCCCTTTTTGCCATTTTGGGCCCAATTTCAGCCCTGAATGGCCAGGATGGGGTCCAAAACAGCAAGGATAGGTGATGTCAGGAGGTGTGGCATATGCAAATCAAGTATGCCAATGACACACTTCCGGTGCTGACAAGGTGTGTGGCATATGCTAATGAGTTATGCTAATGAGTTCCTCCATCTCTTTTTCTACAAAATGACCCCTGGTGACTGGGATATTTCATGGCATAAGCTAGAAATTTAATTGGAAACTTCATGACCGTAAGTCCCCCTGCCCCTCACAACCAAGAGATGAAAGATTCGGGCAATATGACAATCGGCAGACCCAACTAAGTTCATGAGTAACTTTCAATGAATTGCAAGGCTATTGGCTGCGATCCAGGGAGAGAGAGAGGGAGAGAGGGAGGTGCCTGTGGAGTGGGTAATGTGACCAGTTATCATCTAGAAAATAGTGATTCACCCACTGGGCAATCCAAAAAAGAGTTAAATCCTACTGGCCCATAGAAGTCCATGAGTTTTGAAGGGTGTAAAAGGCCCATGGCACAGAGTGGTAAGCTGCAGTACTGCAGCGCAAGCTCTGCTCACGACCTGAGTTCGATCCCGGCGGAAGCTGGATTCTGGTAGCCAGCTCAAGGTTGACTCAGCCTTCCATCCTTCAAAGGTTGGTAAAATGAATACCCAGTTTCCTGGGGGTAAAGTGTAGAGGACTGGGGAAGGCCATGGCAAACCACCCCGTTAAAAGTCTGCCAAGAAAACGTCGTGATGCGATGTCCCCCCATGGGTCGGTAATGACTCGGTGCTTGCACAGGGGACTACCTTTACCTTTTAAATCTTCTTAGGATTGCATTGCCAGTGCACAGACCTGAGTTTCTGCAGTAAGGGGTTGTTTTAAAAGTTTCTGTGGAGAGTGATTCATGAGTCTTGCTCCATGTGGCAAACACGTGCTGCCCAATAACTGACAGCAAGTTCCCTAGAGGTTTGGATTGCAAAAGACACACAACATAGACTGTGCAGCCATAAGTGTTTCTGTGGTTCTGGGAATTTACTCAAGTCTCAGCAACCTCTTCCAGTCCACCCCAGAATCCCAAAAATTACAATCAGGGCACTCACTAATAACCCCACATTCCTACCAATTAAACATATTTTCTACTTGTTCTGGTTGTTTTGATTTGACTTCTGTGATATTTATTTATTCTAACATTGAGTGATTCCACTTACGTTGGATATTGCACTTCCAAGCCTCTTTATAGATCATTTGGAATGGATTTTTTTGTGTGCAGAACAAAAAATTCACTTCAAACAATTGATAAAGTGCATTGAAAGTGCATTATCCAACATGTGCAGAATCAGCTCTTGATATCCTACTTATTAGGGTGGGCTGTTCCAGACTGGTTTCTAAAGCAAGGAATGTTTGTACAGGGTCATTGTAAGGTTTTGTAAAGTGTAGGTTAAATAAAAAATAGAATTTGAAACAATATGCATGTCGAGCTGGATCCAGCCAGCTTTTTCATTCGTTCTTGCCCAATTCGCCTCACTACTATATCCCCAGAATTTATTTATTATTTTTTACATTATTTATAGTCCGCTTTTCTCACTGATACTTGAGGTGGATTACACAGTGTGGAGCAATACAATCAATATGAAAGACATTTCAGTGAAACATGTAACAGATATATACATGATTCTTGTACATTCTGATCATAGTTGACTGGTTAGATATGCTTTCCAGGGGGAATGGTTCTTAAGTTGAGGGAGTTGCGCTCATTGGGCAAAAAGTAACCAGTAAATAAAGTGAGTATGGTTTTATGAAGAAATGTTTTTGTTTCCAGCCCCCCAACCCAAGCTTTGCTCACAAAATCAAAACGTTTTGACCCAACCCTAAATTTACACAGAACATGATCCACGTAAAAAGGATGTTTGGGCAAACAGAAGTGACCAAGGGGGAAGGGACCAGCTCATACAAGCATTCTCTGTGGTGGCCACTACCCTATGGAATGGCCTCCTTGAGGAGGTCAGGAGAGCCCCCACTCTCCTGGCTTTCCACAAATGATGCAAAACTGAATTATTCAGGAGAGTTTTTATACTCAGGGCTGCATTGTAGGGAGGTGGTATCAAAGAGATCTTTCACTAGATAGAAACCATAGACTTCCCCACTATGTCCTATCTGTTGCTTTAAGTATGTGTTACTTAGGGCATAAAGGCTCCATTTCAGCATTTCTTCAACACTGCATTGGATTTTTGCTGATACTTTTAGCCCCAACTCTTGATGTATAGTAGATCCATTCACAATATCCCAAAAGTGGGTGGAGATGTGTAACCCATCATTCCCAAACTATACATTCCACAAATCTCCTTCAGTTCTTTACTCGGATATTATTTCGGTTGAACGGAACTCCTAAATGGCCTTTGAATTTTGTTTCAGGTGTTCTTCTAGATCTCTAAAAGTGAACACCCCGAAACATTTTCCTCAGAATTATTTCCAAACAAAGGAAACTACCAGTGGGGCGAAATATGAGCAAATAGGGAAGTAGGATTACTAATAGTTAACTCACTCATAGAAGGAATTTGGGTGTTACAGAAGGGGAAATGTTGTTATGAGTTAATTAGAATCTTGTGAAAACAAAGGGTGTCATACTCTGAGACGCCTTAAGAACATGTATAAAAACTTGCAAGACACAATGGTGCAGCACAATCTCCTTTTGCCACAGAGAATCTTCACCGGAGTTCTTTTCATTGGATAAGCAGGTAAGTTTTTTGAGATGTATGTTAATATTGGTGGTTTACAAAGAATTGGTAGCAGCCCCAGTACCCCAGACTAGCCAGATCTTGTCAGAGCTTGGAAGCTAAGCAGGGTCGATACTTAGATGGGAGGTCCACCAAGGAAGTTTGGGGCTGCTATGGAAGAAGAAGGCAATGGCAAACCACCTTTGCTCATCTCTTCCCTTGAAAACCCCATAAAGTGGGAGGTTGACATGAGTTGGTTGCAACTTGGCAGCATACTTTACTTGGGGCCAAGCTACACATGACGAATGACACTTGAATGGCAAGTGTATTTCTCCCTGTTCATTTGCCCTCCACTCAATCCACTTGCCGTTCAAGTGTCATTCGTCATGTGTAGCGTGGCCCTTGGTGATTTGTTTCCTTGGGAGTCTTGGGCTAATCAACGAGCCAGACATGAAGTTCTCAGCACTGAAACTTTATCTCAAAGCACTTAATAGCAATAGGAGACATTTGTGACGCTGACTAGACAGTAAACAAAGTTGTATGCAGTGGCTGAGGCAATAGGAGAATTTGTATATATTTAGCAGGGATGGTTTTTAACTTCTTTTCCCTTCTGTTTTGAATTCTCATATCCCTGTTTTCATTTTGTTCTTTCCTTGTTTGAGTTGAACCGGTGGTTCTTAGTCTTTGCACTGTTTGTTTCCTTGCATAGAATCCGCCCTAGAAATTATATTATTGGTACATCAATAAATCAGTATTATATATTCAATGACGTACGCTATAAATACAAAATGCATATAAAACCCATACAATATGCTATATAATAAAACCCATCTTCAAAACTAAAGACAAGGTAAGTAGGATAATTGGTGGTGGAGAGTGCCTTCAAGCCATAGCTGATTTATGGCGACCCCTGGTGGGGTTTTCATGGCCAGACTAACAGAGGTGGTTAGCCATTGTCTCCCTCTGCAACCCTTGTCTTCGTTGCTGGTCTGCCATCCAGTTACTAACCAAGGCCGACCCTGCTTACCTTCTGAGATCTGACTGGATAGCTCACCTGGGCTATCCAGGTAGCAAACTATAAATAGCTTTTTGTGTGCCAGCAAAATGTCCAAATCCCTACTGGCCACTTTCTATAGACCTCCTGATTAGGTCTTGAATGGCTACTGGAAAATGGATCCTGGGTGCTATGAGATTCATATTTTAATTGACCTTTTTGCACTATATCTATCCTCATCCTGATATGTTCCTTCAGATACACAACAGCTGAAGAAAGATGTCTTGCGAACGGAACCAGTGCTATGCAACCTGCCCTCCCATGACCGTTACGATCCAGCCCCCACCCTTTGTTCTTTCCATCCCTGGTCCCTCAATCTACTGCCCTGATCAACCACTTTGCATTGAGCAGTACAACCCATGTGCACCAGCCTGCCAGGCAATCAGTAGCGGTGGATTTGGGACCATCTCTGCAGGGGGAGTCTCCAGTTCCAAGATCACCAGCATTTATTCTCAGAAGTCGATGCAAAGAAGTCAAGGGGGCTGCCGTTCTTTCTACTGATGCTGAGCCCGGAAGTCGCAATCCACAGAAAAGCTGAGAGCTGAAAATGAGAAATCAATATCAATTCTCGGAATCTGTTCTTGATGTGTCCACTTTTTCCGTTTTAGGCCAGTTTTTTTAAAAATTAAAAAGCTTTCTTCCTTCAGCTAATTTTTAGGAAGGACTTTTATTTGTTATTTATTGATCTTGTTGCTTATCATATTTCTCCTATGAGCCCTTCCAGCTGTTAATGGAAACTTGCACATCTCCCATTGACCTCTAGTACATCTTCAATGATTCTGGGGCATGTCCTGAGACACATATAATAATAATAATAATAACATTCATTTATATACCGCCCTTCAGGACAACTTAATAATAATAATAACATCCCATTTATATACCGCCCTTCAGGACAACTTAATGCTCACTCAGAGCGGTTTACAAAGTATGCCATTATTATCCCCACAACAAAACACCCTGTGAGGTGGGTGGGGCTGAGAGAGCTCCAGAGAACTGTGACTAGCTCAAGGTCACCCAGCTGGCTTCAAGTGGAGGAGTGGGGAATCAAACCCGGTTCTCCAGATTAGAGTCCCGCACTCGTAACCATTACACCAAACTGGCTCTCAAATTCAGTTCATGGAGGAATGCTCTGTCCAGTCTTGCTGTGCCTCACTGATTCCCCATGTGATCTGGGAGTATGATCTGAAGTGGTTAAGTCTTTAAGCAAGTTGTCCTTTGGTAAAGCATTTGTGCCATTATCATGGAAGAACCTTTGCTAAATTTTTGAAGGATCCCAAGTTTCATTGGACAGAATTTGAAAACCACTGTTGTAGATTATGGCATGCAAAAACAGATTATGCATTGTACTTACTTGATATTGTTCTTTGCTGAAACTGTGGAATTGTGCATCTCTTCAGCTGCAGAATAAAAACCGACACTTTATCAAAGCCTCACTTTCCTGTCATAGACATTTCTTGTTTTTAATTTGCTTTCAACATGGAGTATTTTTCCGGGGGGGGGGGGGACAGGAAGCCTCAAGTTTTAAGGAATTTTTAAGGAAATTAGAATGCCCTCCTTTAATAAAAATGAAGTCCCCAATAGTCCAACATTCAAGAAGCAGCAGCTACTGGCTACATGACTTATTAAACTTCTGTTATGAAAAGACTCTCTGTCCCTGTAGTAGATCAAGATGGGTAGCCGTGTTAGTCTGTCTGTAGCAGCAGAAAAGAGCAAGTGTCCAGTAGCATCTATAAGACGAATAAAATTTGGGGTAGTGTATGAGCTTTCATAAGCCACAGCTCACTTCAGATCTCTGTAGTAGTTCCACAAAAGACAAAAAAAAGTAGCAGATGACATGTTTCTCAGCTTAGAGATGGAGTAATGGGGAAAATGGCCGCTTGTCTGTTTTTTAATTCTCAGAAGGAATGTTTGGGGGTTCCATATATTTCTGCCTAAGAGTCACAGAAAATACCATTTTAGGTTGTTATCCAAAATCTGCTTTAAATATCATCTACCCTTTCTCCAGTGTGCAGTTGCAGGCTACAAAGTTGAGGTGAGTTAAGGTGGGCTAGAAAATTGAGCAGAAGACTGATAACTTCTGCCCATCCAGGCTGCAATTCCCCCAAACAAAAATGAGACTCTAGAAAGTGTCTATAGCTTTGTAGGATTTTCAGTTCCCCTGGGGCTCAAACCAGGGGATAGGGGACATTGCTGTGGGGGGATGTGATGGAAGAACCTATCTTGCACATGTGCACAGCACGTGTACACTCCCAATTGCTTCTGTGTCTTGCCAGGAGTGACGTCATTCCTGTTGTGACACAGAAATGACCTGGCACATGCTCGGGGGGGGGGGGGCTTAAACTGTTCTCATGCCTTCCCCCCCATCAGCCAGGTGAGAGGTGGCAGGGAGCAGAGGCTGAGATTGGGGGGATCCTCTGTCCCCACTGAGGGAATGGGATCCATACATAGAGATGCCAACCTCCAGGTGGGGCCTGAGGATCTCCCAAGATCTCAACTGATCTCTAGATTATAGAGATCAGAACCCCCAGAGAAAATGGCTGCTTTGGAAGGTGTCCTGTATGGCATTAGATCTCTGCTCCCATAACCTTCTCACTCCAGCTTTCAACCTCAAATCTCCAGGAATTTCCCAACTCTGGACCTAATGGCTTGGCTGCATGTTGTGAAGAAACTGGAGAGAAACCTCTCTCTCTCTTCCCTCATTCCAGCAGAATTTTAGTTTGTGGAATCCAAAATAAAATGCTGTGTGTCATGTTAAAGACTTTTTTTAAAAAAAAAGCGTTATGCTAAATGCTTTTGTAGACTGAGCCCACTTCATCAGGTATGTGAGGTGGAGCCTCATATTGAAGCTACGAAGAAAAGAACAGCAAGGCCAATGTGTCATGAAGGGAGTGTGGGATGAACTGTAATTATGTAAAATTTAAATGCAGGCAAGAAAAGTAAAGACACCATTCACTTTTATAATAAGTGTCTCCCTCGTTGGCTAAAACCTGTAATTGCTGAAGAATCCCTGTGAATTCCTCAGAAGAATTATTGCTGAACTTTAATTCTTGTCTCTTTGGGGGCAGGGGAAAGAACCAGAAAAGCTAATAAAATTGTGAGCCATTTTGTCAGATAGCCAGTATGGTATAGGGGATAGAGTGTTAGAAAAGCATCTGGGAAAACTCAGGTTCAAATCCTCATTCAGAATCTCTCTACGTGAGACATCTTACATGAGGGCCGATTCCAGACAGCCCTCCCCATTCCGAAACGTCGTGCGTCATCGCGCGGAAAACACAAAATATCATGTTTTCTCGCGCAAGTTTTGCACGACGTCGCGCAAAACTCGCGCGAGAAAACGCAATATTTCACATTTTCCGTGCGATGACGTGCGACGAAGCATGACGTTTCAGAATGGGGAGGGCCATCTGGAATCAGCCGAGGACGCTCAAGAGTAGGAAGACGCAATGTTAGCCGGAAAGTGTAGTTTAAAAAGACAGAGCCAAGGGCTCTGTCAATTTCACCTTTCTACACAGAGCAGGCGATCGCTTCTCAGAGGGTTTGTTAATTTCATCTTCACCTCTCCAAAGCCTTTTTCAATTTCACCTCCCCTTTTGGGAGGCAAAGTTGAAATTAACAAACCCTCTGAGGAATGATCTCTGCCAGCTCTATGTAGAGAGGTGAAATTGACAGAGCCTTTGGCTCTGTCTTTTTAAACTACATGACCTGGCTAACATTGCATCTCCCTACACTTGACTGGCCTTGAATAAGATGCCTCATATAAAGAGACTCTGAGGTTTGCTGGATGACCTTAGACCAGTCATGCTCTTTCAGCCTAACCTATCTCACATGGTTGTTGTGAGGGAAAAAAATAGGAGAACAATAGAAACCACTTTGGGTTCCAATTGGGAGAATGATGGGGAACAAAGAAATGAATGAATGCCTGATTATACAGATTTATTTAGGTACAGGCACCACTGAATTCAATGAAACAACTTCCCACTTAGCATGCTTAAGACTCCAGTAGGCTGCTGGGTCATGTTGCCACCTAACCAAGGAAAGCCTTTGAACCTCATTGTGTCTTGCGGGTATTTGAAGCTCAGCCCAGAAGAAGACTTCTATGTATTAACTTTGGGCTCGCCTTTGCTTCACTTTTCTCTCTAAAGTGCTTTAGCCAAGAACATCACCTTTTCTTACTTCCTGCTGCCAGCTAGTGTGTGCTGCAGCCAAAGAGATCAAAGAAAAGTGCTTTCTCTGGTTCCTTTAGGGCATGCAAGCTGATTTCTGGTTTCTTGCATCAGAAGGGAGAGAAAAGCCAGGTTTTTGAGAGGGTGCAGTATCCGTAGAAAAAAGATGGAACAAAAGAACATTTGTTAAATATTGTTTTTTCTTAAAGAGAGACTCCTTTTTTTCTGATCCCCACATCAAAAGGAGCTGTTTGCATCTCCATATCAAAGGAGTTGTTTACATCCCTCCTCCCCTCCTCCCCTCCCCTCTCCTCCTCTATATTTGACCAGTTTCTTTCTGCCCTCCATGCATCTGACGAAGAGAACTGTGGTTCTCGAAAGCTTATGCTACAATAAAATTGGTTAGTCTTAAAGGTGCTACTGGACTCTTTTTGATTTTGCGACTACAGACTAACACGGCTCGCGCCTCTGGATCCTTTTTTTCTATCAGTCTATCCACTTGTCACCTCATGGTTCTTTGCAGCTTTAAAAGAAGCCGAAAAGCCCAGACAACGTACAGTTTCCTTCTTCTTTTTCTGTGTGATTGGAAAGCTGAGAGGCCGTGCGGTGTAGCAGTTCACATATCAGATTAAGGTGGGGAAGACCTTGCTTTCAATCCCTGCACCGCCATAAAATTAACAGGGTGAAAATGGGCCAGTTTACTTTCAGGTTTTAAAAAAAAATAAAGAATTTTATTTAAAAGAAAAAAAGTATAGTAAAGTAAGTCCATAGTAAAAAAATTATACAGATTCTAGATTAGACATTAAAATTGAAATTTATACAATCTTATACAAACAACAAGTATGGAAGCAATACATCTGTAATAGTTTTGGGAGTTAGACAATACACTTAAGCTTCTTTGATCTAATAAAGAACATTGAATATTTGACTTCCCTTCCCTCTCCTTCCCTTTCTCCCTCTGAGCTTATGTATCAATTAATTATACCTAAATAATCAAAAAGATCCTTCCATTTTTTCCAGAATTCATTTAACTGTCTATTATGTAAATAGGTAGTCAATTTAGCCATTGAAATGTATTCATGAATCTTATGTCTCCACTAGACATGGGCACGAACAGCATTATGAATGCAAAAAAGCCCATGAACAGGTGGTCGTTGCAAGCCTCGTTCCTTGCTGTTTGTTGCTGTTTGTCAAGCCAGACAGTCTGGCACCTGCAATCAATTCCCATGGCAACTCAGGCAGGGATTGTCTGAACTCTGTCTGAACTCCTGCTGTTCAGTCTTCCTTCCAAGTGTGAACTGGACCTCCAAATTTGTTACAAGAGGAAAAGACCAAGGGAGAGGGGGGCTCCCAGCTCTGGCTTTCAGAGACAGAGAGAGACAGCTGTTGTTCGAGAGACAGGGTGAGTGCATTGGAGCTTGAATTTTCTTTGTGTGTGGTGGGATAGGGATCTACCCCTTCAGGTTCCAGGGCTGCTGCCAGGCTCTGGGGCAAAGCTATTATTTATTATTGGTACCTTTCCTGGTGCCTGCTCCAGTAGGGTTTCTGGGAGTGGTGCAGTAGGGATCTTGATGGCTGGAGGAGAGCCTGCTGGCCCCCATGAACAAAGAACAATGAACATGTTTGTGACAGGATCGTGTTTGTCAATGTTCATTGTTCGTGGATGGCAACGAACAATGAACACCATGTTGGGGGGCGGGGTCTGTTCGTGCCAATGTCTATGCTCCACTCTGGAAGACCTGGACAGGCATCAGTTTTCCATTTGGCTGCAAATAGTACTCTCACTGCCATCACCATATAATGGAAGAGATCTCCTTGTTCTTTTCTCACACTATTTGGTAAAACATTTAAGAACGTACTTTTCAGATTTAGTTCAAATCTGAGTTTGTGAATCTTTTGCATTTCTTCATGTATCTTCATCTAAAATTTTCATGATTCCTTACAAGTCCACCACATATGGTAAAATGTTGCATCCATATTCTGACATTTCCAATAATATCCACTAATAATATCCAATAGTATCCACATGCATCTGATGAAGAGAACTGTGATTCTCGAAAGCTTATGCTACAATAAAGTCGGTTAGTCTTAAAGGTGCTACTGGACTCTTCTTGATTTTGCTACTACAGACTAACACGGCTAACTCCTTTGCAATAATATCCACTGTAACACTTACTGATTTTCGCAATGTCTTTGGGAATAATGTATCATCTAAAGAACTTTTTATACCAATTTTCTCTCAATAGCTGACAGTCTGTAAATTGTATGTCCTTAGTCCATAAATTTCCCCTTAAGTCCATCGGAATAGTTTCCCCAAAACTTTGAATCCATTTTATCGTACAAGTCTTGACTCGTTCCATTCCTGTATGGTATTGCAGTAGCATTTATAAATCTTCCCCAAAAGATGCGACAAGTCTCCAGATATTAATAATTCAAATTATGTTTTTGCTCTTAGCCTGCCACCTTCTTTGATAATTTGACCCTTCAATCTTGATACTATTTGGTGATAAGTCAGCCATGGAACGTTTTTGCCTTGAGCCTGGATTTCTTGCCAGGTTTTCATGTTTCCTTCTTTGTCTATCATTGATTCATAACTGAATTGATCAATTCTATTTCTCACTGCTGCATCATAGTAGGCATTAATTGGTGACATCAATGGGGAAATTGGTGGTCTCAATCTATTTCTGCACTGGAACCATATTTTAAGCTATCCATCCCTTATAATACGAGTCCCATCTTATTTATGGATGGATTTGCATGATTTCTTTGTCCATAAATAATTGTGCATACCTTCTTTAGCATCTGCTGTCTCCAATTTAATATGCCTGCTGCTTGGATTCATGATCCAATCTGTTATCCAAACTAACACCACTGCTTGACGATACAATCTGAAGTTCGGTACAGCCAATCCTCTTTGGTTTTTAACATCTTGCAATACTTTGAGTCTTACCCTTGGTTTCTTTCCTTTCCATATAAAATCATTTATTACTTTTTGCCACTTGTTGAAAATCTTTTGTTCAATGTGAATTGGGATCAGAATATTCATTTTAATAGCTGCAATTCTTCCTAACCATGAAATGTTTAGTTTTTGCCATCTCTGCAGATCTTTAAAGTTCAAAGTAGGGTGAAAAATTTTTGCTTAGTAGATTCAACTATAGGCATAACCTTTGCCCACCCAGTCGAAATAACAGGCAGACACAAGGTTTGGGTATAAAATAAGGGCCACTTTATTAATTTAACCATAACAATAAACCTGTCATTGCGGCAAGGGATCTAACTGCGGTACAGGTCAAGCCCTGGAGTCCCAAAGGACCTCTGCCTTGACCTGTCTGGGCGAACCCCCACTGCTGTGGGGGTGTTCCATCCTATGGATGGCTGGGACCCGGCAGCCAGGCAAGTGGTTCTACCTGAAAAGCTCCAACCCCCACAGCCATGGAGCCTGGGGGTGGCCTTGTCCAGGGTCCCCACCAGGCAGTCTGCCCTCACAGCTGGCAGCCCTACAGCCTCACCAACTGCTCAAGACAGACCCCACTTCCCACCTAGTGGGAATGTGCCAAAGGGGGTCACCGGCCCGCACCCTTGATCCTATCCTACCAGTGGCCAAACTATTTACAAGCCCACCACCTCTAAAATTAATCCCCCACAGTGCAAGGTAGGCAAAAAACAACTCCCCACATGGCCAATTAGGGGAGAAGAAAAAATTCCTACCTGGCCCCAATAAACGGCAACCGGCTAATCCTGCACTGCCTCTAGGGAGCGGTGGGAGGGCCGAGCTCAGAACGACGACTGAGAGGGCAGGGAGAGTGGAGCTAGGAACGCCGACCTGGCTCCGCCCCCCAGATGCCCGGATGAAGAAAAGGCGGGCTGCCTGATATTCTCCGGGCCGGCAAAGGCGGCCCCCCGCCCAAGCAGCTTGTACTGCGTGCCAGGAGGGCCGAATTATACGAATGCCTCTAGGATACATTGTCATTGGACAGATAGCAGTTCATGCTCATGCCAGCATGTGTCTTACGGAGAGTAGAGTGAGCAGTGAATCCTATCTGCTCTAATCTTCCACTTCACAAGACTTGCACTGAAAAACACAAAAGGGCTGCTGAACAAAACTAAAAAATGTTAATATTTAATTACAGGCTGCAGCAGCACTAATCCCTACAACAATGAGTGAATGGGAACCACAAGAAGAGTATACAGCAAGTTCATTTTGGGATGTAATGCAGGCCTGAACACCTTTAATTAGAGCCATTATCAAATCCTTGACCTCTACAGGCATCCAGAGGAGTATTATGATGCTTTTCAAGCTGCACATTAGCATTTCAGCTATCCTCCTTTTTTAAGGAGCTCTCTCTTCTCCTTTTTTAAGTTCAACATTGATAAATTCAAGAAACTGTTATTTAATATTAAATGCACTACTGTCTTTGTTGTGAGTAAAAAATCACGGTGATAACACATGTTGTTCAAGGTAGTAGGCATTGGGAAGCTAATGGGCAATAGATTCAGGAATGATAAAAACAAATACTTCTTTACTTGGGGGGGAATGAGCTGTGGAATTCATTGACAGAGGATGGAGGGAAGGTTAAAAGGGAATTAGGCAGAGTCATGGAGGTGTATCAGTGGTTAAAGGGAACCTCCACATTCAGAGGCAGTCACCTTCTGAAAAATGGGGCCAGGAGGCGACGTCACAGGAAGGCCTCAGCCTCTATGCCCTTTTGTTGGCCATCCTCCAGAATAACTGGCTGGCTGCTATGTGAGAGAGGATGCTAGACTGGTTGGACTACTGGTCTGATCTGGCAGGGCTCTTCTTATGCTCTTAAAATATTATTATAACACCCCCTGAATCCCAACTACACATGCAAACCTACCATTTGATTACAACATAATTTGATAAAAAGTGGCTTTTAACAGTTTCTCTGGAATCTGTAAAAAGTCTAGAAGCACCTTTAAGACTCACCAACTTTGTTGTCGCATAAGCTTTGAAGAGCCACAGCTCTCTTTATTAGATGCAATCTGTCTATCCAATATGTTTTTACCCTAACCTTCCTCCACAGTGCTCAGGTTGATGTGCCTGGCTCTTTTTTCCCTGTTTTATCTTCTCAACAACCCCAGTTAGGCTGGGCAAGTGCAATTAAACAAGTTATAGTACAATCCTAAGCCATGTTATGTCAGACTAAACCCATTGATTTCAATGAACTTAGACTGGAGTAACTCTGCTTAGGGTTGCACTGATAGCGAGCTCCAGAGTGGTGTAGGCTTTTATCTCAGGTTTCCCAAATACTTGACCATAATGCTAACCACTGTTTTACCCAACGCAGAACTCTGAGCTTGAAATCTATGGAAATCCCCCCATCCCTGCAGAAATCAACCCCCCCCCTCATCACACCATTGCCATGTTAATGGAAGCTGCATCTGTCAATATAAACTCTGTGTCCTATGGTTGCCAGCTCCAGGTTGAGAAATTCCTGGAAATTGTGTGTGTGTGGAATCTTGGGGAGGGGAGACCTCAGCTATGAATAATGCCATAGAGTCCACCTTCCAAAGCAGCCATTTTCTCCAGGGGAACAGATCGCTATCACTTGGAGATCAATTGTAATTCCAGAAGATCTCCAGCCACTACCTGGAGATTGGAAACCCTATGTCTATATCAGCTGTGTGACAGAAATGAACTTCAAGCATGGTCCATTTCTCTAATTAAGTGGCAGAATTAAATGTGTTCTCCACATTTGCCCAGGAAGACAAGTGATAACAGGAAATGACATAACCAGGAGTCCTGAAAATTTGATGCAAATGGGGCTTTATTTTTTTTTTCCAAGAGAAAGGAAGCACAACTCCATAGTATGTAGTTTTGGGTACCAAATCAAATACATTGCGTATTTTAAGATATATTAAACAGAAGGTTCAACCAAAAAAACCTCTTCCATCTTTATAAAGCTTGGTACATGGAGGACCAATTCCCATGGGAAATATTGAGCATGTATTTCTAGAACTGAACTTGATTGCTAAAACTCTTCTTCTTCCTGTGGATTGCTTCTCCTGGTCTCCGCATCACTGGCAAGAGCGGCAGTCACGTTGGCCTTTTTGCGGAGACTGCTGATAATAGCTGCTTGCTCCTTTGGAAATGGAAGAGTAGGACACATTGCTGATTGCTGGGCAGTATGGAGCACAAGGGTTGTACTGCTCAATGCACAGGGGGCGGTCAGAGCAGTACATGGAGGGCCCTGGGACGGTCACCATGAAAGGTGGTGGCTGAATAGAAACGGTCATGGGAGGGCAGGTGGAGGAGCACTGGTTCTGCAGAAAAGACATCTTTCTTCTGCTGGTGGTTGGACCTGAAGGAACATAGCAGGGTAGGAGACAGAGTTCAAAAAAGTCAATATAACAACAACAACAACATTTGATTTATATACCGCCCTTCAGGACAACTTAATGCCCACTTAGAGTGGTTTACAAAGTATGTCATTATTATCCCCACAACAAAACACCCTATGAGGTGTGTAGGGCTGAGAGAGCTCCAGAAAGGCCCGTGGTCACCCAGCTGGCTTCAAGTGGAGGAGTGGAGAATCAAACCCGGCTCTCCAGATTAGAGTCCCACACCCTTAACCACTACATCAAACTGGATAAGAATCTCAAAGAACTGGGCTGCAGCAGAGGAAGGGAGGTAAGGAAGTCATCTTTCATTGAATGAAACCCTTCTAGCAGGAGTATTGTTTGGCAGGATCTAAGCCAGGAACAATGCTTTGGGAAAAGATGCATTTTCAAGAGATCTTAACCTGACTACCTATTCCTATTCAAAATGTAAAATTTTGAATTATGATTGTTGGATCAATGGCTGTTTTGCTGTGTCCTTCACCTCAAAGGAGGCATGAGACATGGTTGACTGGGCTGGAGGTTCTCCAAGGTATGGTAGGGCTCACTGGGCCACTGATAAAAATGTCAACATTTTAGAGAACTCCCTGGTTCTTTAAAAGCATCTCTTGGTGAATGTCCATGAGACACTAAGCATCTGTTGGGAAAGTGGTCCTATAGTCTTACTTTAAGATCCTCACAACTGCCTTCTTCAGTGAGCTTGCCAATCTCCCAATGTGGGACTGTCCAGAAGCCACAAAGATAAAAACAGGGTTGCACTTGTAATTATTAATTGAGTGGTCTTCTGTGCAGGCACACATCCCTCCCTCATACCCCGCTGTGAACTCTCTGGAACCTTAGTTTCTGGGGTCTTGGGCAGCAGCATGGAGAGAGAACTGAGGGAATAGTGTTCATTCTCCTGGTCATGTGATGTTTTTGGCGGGAAAGCACCAAAAAGAGGAAGGTCACTCCTAGTCTTCTAGAAAGCTCTAGAAATCTTCTCCCACACAATTGTCCCTGACTGCCTGCTTGCTTGCTCTCCCATAGTGGACACTGAGCAACTCTTCTGGCATCTGAGCAAGAACTTTTGGATTTTCTGACAGCTTTTGAAAGTGTTTTTTCCCCTCTTAATTCATGTTGTTTGCCAGGAAAGAGAATTAAATAGTCCTTATGTTGAAACCGGTTAGGGTGACAGGAATAGAGTAGTTGGTTAATATAGGTAGGGTGAATTGATAAGCATTCTGAGCCAACCTAAGATGAAAACTTGGTCCTGAATTAGCCTGTCATGCATGCAGTTGTGGGGTGGGGTGGGATGGGAAAGTCTTTGGAGATGATCAGCATAAAATAAGCCCTTAGTTTTTTTTTGGAGCATGGCAACTGAGAGGTGGCCTGGCACCTCTCTCTGCAGTTCAAGTACAAGCAATAATACACTAGCTAGGTTTGGAGACAGGGCAATGATGTCCAAATTGTTGGGAGCTACTGAGCTTTTGATCTACAGCCCACACTTATAAGCTTTTATATTAATGTGCATCAGCCATTCAATAAATTAATTTAATCAATGATTTGTTGTCTTCTGTCCTCATTCGGGGTTGGTCCGGCACAATCCATCCCATCCGCCTCACCTGTCTTAAACTACCTGAAGCTAATCTCTTGTATCTCTGCCTATTTCCATGCAACAGAACATAATGATTCTTGTGCCTAGACAGTTCACCTCTCTCTGATAGCTTTATGGCACTTGTCATCTATATTCTGTAACTAAACCTTCCCCCAGAGAGGTTAGCATGTTAACTTCATGGATATTCCACATCACTTTAGCCAATTCATAGCACTCAGTAGGGCAGAAACTAGATTTCATCCACATTTGAAACACATAAGAAGGGCACAAAAATTGCTTAGCTTTTCTTCTAGACCTACATTCTCAAGCGAATGAAATAAATGCTGGTGCTGAGAACTTGGTAAGCCTAATAGTTTTTTTCAAAAATCAGCAACAATATTTCTGTGGAATGATAGTCAAGAACAATTTCCAAGTCTTTGCAAACCAGCAAGTCAAAATCTAACTCAGTAAACCTTACCTGGTTCTCCAATGGAAAGAACTCAAAGGAAGAGCTTCTGTATCAGGAGGAGCTGCTGGTATAGTGGTTGTGACCTGCAGGCTTTTATACAGTTCTTTAGGTCGTATGATGTGTTTTGTTTTCATAAGTCTCCTATATAATTAAAAATATTATTTTGTCTCACATAACACCCATTTTGCAAACCATGATTTCACTGTTAGTAACTCTTTGTCTGTGATTGCTCATGTTTCACCCCACAGGGGGTTTCCTTTCCTTGGGATGTCTTTTGTGGAAAGTGTATTGGGGTTTCCACTCTTAGAACTTTTTCCAAACCTGGGCTGAACTGAACTTTGAAGTAGAATTAGAGCTTCCTTTTCACGCATCCGAGGAATTTCAAAGAAAGAAGAAGAAAAAGAAGAGGACAATGAAGAAAATAAAGATCACAATGAAGACAACAAAATAGATGAAGTAGCAGCAGAAGGAGAAGAAGAAGTATGCTTTTCAAACTGGTCACTGAGTGTTATAACATTTCTCTAACCATGTATCGATACCATAACTAGATTTACACTAAGAGAAACATTTATGCTGATTGTCTCTCTCTAAAGAAGTCTGTTTTCCCAATAGATATTTAAAAAGGGGGTCACAATGAGTTTTAGGTTTCTCATTCCCCCTCTCTCATCCTCCAACAATCCAATGTTTACTGAATTGGCACCCATCACTTCTATGTCATGCTGGGAATTGTTATTCCTATCACAATGCAGGAGCTTGCCAGAGGTAAGATATCCATGGCATGCCGCCCACCCTAGTCCCCCAGTTTCGACCCCAGGTGACCTGGCAACCCTAAATCATACTGTAGTTAGAATTTTGGACCAGGGCTCAGATATACACTCTCAGGGCCAGCGTGTCCATGGAGTTGGGTCCGGCAGCCGCCTCGAGTGCTGAGGCGCCACAGGGGGTGCTGGGGGTGCACCGCGGAGCTGGCAGCAGCAGCACCGGCAGCTGAGCAGGAGGGCTGGGAAGCCACCCGCATGCTGCCCCGGCCCCCTGCTGTGCCTGGCCCACAGCTGCTGCACCTGGCCAGGAGTGTATGCTGGCGGCGGCAGCACGGGGCAGTCTGAGCGGGCAGCCTCCCAGACCTCCCGCTCAGTTGTCCCGTTCTGCTGCCACCATCACATGCACACAGCTCTGGGCCAGACAAAGCGGGAAGGTGGGGCAGCCTGGGGCAACTGAGCGGGAGGGCTGAGAGGCCACCCACATGCCGTCCCAGCTGCCTTCTGCACAAATAGGGGCGGCTCGCAGCAGCATCCTGAGTGATGACATCATACGCAATGACATCATCACACAGTCTGGGTGCGCATGCACTTTGCGCTTCACGTTTCATGCATGCACATGGGGCGGCAACAGCCCTGAAGCTGCCCCCCAGCCTCAGGCACCAGAAACTGGCACCGGCCCTGTACACTCTCCCAGGAAGCTCATTATGTTACTCTGGGCAGTCATTCTCGCAACCTTTCCTTCCCCATAGAGAATTAAATGGAGAGGAATGAACAGTGTGTGTAGCTATGAAATTCTTCGAGAAAGTGCTTGATATAAAAGTGACAGGTGGGTAGTTTACCCAGGTCTGTAGGAAACAAGTCCACGAGGAGAAAGGCAGTTTTAAATTAGTGGAATGGATAAAAGTCATTTCTGAGTGAGGAAAAGGGCAGGTTCTGTTGTGAAGTAAGTATTCGGTTCAAATAGTTTGTGTCATTAAAAAAACCTCTTACGGTGAATATAATAGCACACCTTGCTTCAGAAAGGAGTGCAGTACATTCCAGGGAGAGTTAATGTTGAGGGTAAACCACAGAATACAGAACATTAAATGATTACATTGTATAGCAGGTGGAGAAGTTGCGTTGAGCATTTTAGAACCCGTTCATAACAGTGACCTTGTTTTCATCTGTGAAAAAATGAAAGGCACAGAAGTTTCAATGCATACCATTTTTTCTGACTCTCTCTCTCTCTCACTCTCTCAGTGTAACTATCTGGTCGTCTTTAACAGGTTCAGGGACGAGAGATCCATCAATCGTGAATAAAGAGAGATTTCCTATATTGAAGCTGTTGATGTCTTAACTCCAGTGCTAGGAGGCAGCATTGGAAAAAAGTCTCAGCATTTCTACTATATCCACATAGGTCCTTGTATCAGAACTGTCAGGTAAAGAGTAGACTCAGTACACTCTTAGAACATGAGTTCCTTAGGTAAAAAGAGGAC
This sequence comes from Eublepharis macularius, assembly GCF_028583425.1. NCBI lineage: Eukaryota > Metazoa > Chordata > Lepidosauria > Squamata > Eublepharidae > Eublepharis > Eublepharis macularius. The sequence continues at coordinate 246,214,798 of NC_072790.1, forward strand.
ATTTGAGTCTCTTGTATATACAGTGCCCATCCTGGTGAGATAAATTTCCTCAGGAAGGAAAGATGGAAAGGAGACAAGTACTCAACTGGCAAGTAACTTTATTACTCTAACCCAGGGCTTTTTTTCAGCTGGAACGTGATGGAATGGAGTTCCAGCACCTCTAGAAAATGGCCACTGGCCATGTGACCATTTTCAACTAGGGCAATTTAAACTTTAAAAAACACCCCACTTGTTCCAGCTGACCCAAAGTGATGTCATTGTGCAGTCCTGAGTTCCACCACTGAGTTCCACCACCTCTTTTCCCAGAAAAAAAACCCTGCTCTATCAAATATACAGAATAAGGAAGGGGGGAAGTGGTAGTGAAATAGAACAAGACCAAGGCATTTACTGGTGATTTCAGCAACAAAGTTCGTAAAGCAATCCAATGAAAACTATTCATTTTAACACAAACCTAATGTATTGTTTTAATTAAAGTTACTTTTAGTCCATCCTGTGTTCCTTTCACATAGCTACCTCAGAGTAACCAACCCAATGAGAGATGGTAACAACAACAACATTCGATTTATATACCACCCTTCAGGACAACTTAATGCCCACTCAGAGTGGTTTACAAAGTATGCCGTTATTATCCCCACAACTAAACACCCTGTGAGGTGGGTGGAGCTGAGAGAGCTCTGATAGAGCTGTGACTGACCCAAGGTCATCCAGCTGGCTTCAAGTGGAGGAGTGGAGAATCAAATCCGGTTCTCCAGATTAGAGTCCTGCCACTCTTAATCAATTCACCAAATGATGTTTTTGATGGGAAATGATTGGTTTAGACAAGGCGTCGTTCTTGACACATCTAGTGATAGCCAGGAGACGGGCAAATAATCCTTTCTGGCTTTAGTTTGGTGTAGAGGTCTTTCTAGACTCTAATCTGGAGAACCGGATTTGATTCTCCACTCCTTCGCTTGAAGCCAGCTGGATGACCTTGGGTCAGTCACAGCTCTATCAGAGCTCTCTTAGGGCCAAGCTACAAGTGACGAATGACACTTGAACAGCAAGTGTATTTCTCCCTGTTCACTTGCCCTCCACTCAATCCACTTGCTGTTCAAGTGTCATTCGTCACTTGTAGCTTGGCCCTCAGCCCCACCCACCTCACAGGGTGTTTAGTTGTGGGGATAATAATGGCATACTATGTAAACTGCTCTGAGTGGGCATTAAGTTGTCCTGAAGGGTGGTATATAAATTGAATGTTGTTGTTGTTGTTATTTATGGTTGCATCATCTGGGAAACATGTTTGGGAAGGTAATGTGAAGAGATGTGTTTATGATCCTGAAATTCTGAGTTTGTGGCAAAAAGATGTGAAGAGCTCTGATGCTTTATTGATATTTTTTCCCCAGAGAACTCAGGTAATAAATGTTTCTCCCTTTGAATAAAGTACCTGAAGGCCCAGAGATCTAAAGGCCAGAGTATCTTGGGGTATCTCCACTGGGGATACGCCGGCCTGAAACAAGGAAGGGAAGTCAAACAGGAGGCAAGAAAAATATACTACATCTGTCTTGAAGAGGTAGTCCAGTGGTTTTATATTTGTGATAGGAAAAAAGTTCTGGGAGCAGATCTAGTTCAGTTGTTTGCACATGGGACAGACCGATCATGCTCATCTTCACAGTAAGCTCCAAAACACCCCTGCACAACAAACAGTATCAATATCTTTGATGTAATGCAACCTTGGTAGTGCTGCCGGAATAGGTGGAAAGTTACTCATGGCCTAAACAGGGATTTAGTGTAATTGCTATCTTGTACAGAACGGTCACATTTTGGGGGGAAATAAAGCACATCATGTCCACTTTTGTGCTGTGAAATGTTACTTCACTAACCATTGTCTTCATCACTCCATTAAAGTGGAAATAGATTTGGTAGGGAAAATAGGTTGCTCAGTCTGGGAACGAGTACCCAACAGTATGAGAAGAAATTGCAATTAATTCAAGCACAGACATATGAGGAGTCAAGAAATATATCATTTAAAATAATGGTTTGGCCAGCAGTGATTTATGTGGAATACACCTAATAATTTTTCTTTTTTACTCATTCAGTTAAATGCTGTAAACTGCAGAGTTACTAACTGCTCTTAAGATTGAGGTTTTAAGTGGAATTCGCTTAATTCTTTGCTGAATTTCTCCCTGAAATTCAGTCATCAGTTCCTATTCCTCTTTTCAGGAATTTGAGTCCATTTCCAATCAATTCTTCTTTTCTGAAGAGGAAGATTGGATTAGATCTCAAAGAAGGCACGTATTCTAACTTCTACACAATACTGTCTGTGATAGCTATGGGAAGAAACTAACTCTTCTCCACCCCAGTTATATAAAAGAAGGGATATTTTCCAATCTGCTTCTCACGGCTGCCTTTCCCCTAGCAGTTTATATCATTCTCAATTTTATTCTCATGACAATTTTGTCTCATGACAAGCTAAAAGTGTGTGATTGGTCCCAAATTCTGTGGCGGAGGTGGAAGACAACCCAATTCAACATCCTAACCACTACACCATGCTGTCTCCATCTTTATCCTCACAAAAACCTTGTAAGGCAGGAAAGGTTGAAATACATACATACATACATACATACATACATACATACATACATACATACATACGGTCAGCATAACTGATACTTATGCAAGGTGTGGAAGGTGGCCCATCCAATTCCTGCATGGATTGAGGTGGGGAAGGCTGTGCTCGGCTCATCCAAGCCCCATTTGAGGCAAAAAAAAAATAGTACTCAGTTAAATGGTTATGCAGGCTGCCTCTTTCTTTATACCCACCCTTTGGGAGGGTGGGTCAGGGTCAGGCAGACCCTCTCTTCCTCCCTCCCTTGGGGGTGAGGACAGGGCAGGTTGGACGAGGGGCTCTTTCCTAAGTTTTTTATTCCCAGTCTGCCCCTCCTCATGGGGTTTGTTCTGAGGTTAAATAGTGGTAGATGAGAATGATACAAGGTACTTTGGGCCCTCATCATGGATAAAGGTGGGGTATAAATGAAGTAAATAATGAATAAATTAAGCTTAAGATGGGGACAGATAAAAGGTAGATCGATGCATGAGAAGGTGAGAATGAAGCACGGAAAGGTGAGCTTATGTGGGTTGCCAGTAGTAGGAAAAGAGGAAATCATGTGTGGAGGGGGAATATGGGAGAAAATGAAGTACCCTTCACAAGTCCTTGTATGTTCCCCTCTGTGTAACTGAGCCCAGTCTGGCAACCTGTACTGCACTATGGGGCCATACTTTTCCTGGGTAGAGGCTGCCAGGGTAGGGAAGGAGGGAACCTGGGTAGGTTGGCTGGTGGGTGAGAAGGACAGAAGGAGGCAGAAAAAAGATAGGCCTTGCAGGTTCCTGCTTGCAGTACCAGGGCTTTTTTCTGGTGGTATATTTAGGGTCCAAATTGTCCCATTGCAAAGTATGGGAACACTCCTGGCTAGAGATGGGCATGAACAGCAATACAAACTAAAAAAAATCCACAAACAGCCCAAACTGCTGTTCATGAACAAGCTGTTTGTGAGGCCCCATTGTAAATGAAGAGGTGGTCATTGCAAGCCTCATTCGTTGCTGTTTGTTGCTGTTTGTCAAGCCAGACAGTATGGCACCTGCAATCAATTCCCATGGCAACTCAGGTAGGGATTGTCTGAACTCTCTCTGAACTCTTGCTGTTACCCTGGAAACCCCAATCTAAGACCAATTTAGCTTGATAGGCAGGTTTTCCTTCCAAGTGTGGAATGGAGCTTAAAATTTGTTACAAGAGGAAAAGACCAGGGGGGAGGGGGGCTCCCAGCTCTGACTTTCAGGGAGAGACAGCTGCTGTTAGAGAGGCAGGGTGAGTGCATTGGAGCTTGAATTTTTGTTGTGTGGTGGGATAGGGATCTACCCCTTCAAGTTCCAGGGCTGCTTCCAGGTTCTGGGGCCAAGCTATTATTTATTATTGGTACCTTTCCTGCTGCCTGCTCAGGTAGGGTTTCTGGGAGTGGTGCACTAGGGAACTACCCCTTCAAGTTCCAGGGCTGCTGCCAGGTTCTGGGGCCAAGCTATTATTTATTATTGGTACATTTCCTGTTGCCTGCTCAGGTAGGGCTTCTGGGAGTGGTGCAGTAGGGATCTGGATGGCTGGAGGAGAGCCTGCTGGCCCCCATGAACAATGAACAACTAACATATTCATGACAGGATCATGTTCATCAGTGTTCATTGTTCGTTGTTCATGGATGGCAACGAACAACAAACACTATGTTGGGTTTTTTTCTGGTCATGCCCACATCTACTCCTGGCCCCTTGCTATTGATGTCACTACATGGAAGTGATGTCATCACACCACCCTGGCAGCCACACACATGCAAAGACATCAAAAAAGTGAGTGCTAAATCCCCCCTCCCACTGGGAGGGTAAAGGGACCCAGAAACCCTAGAACATAATGAAAACTGGCGCCTCTTTTTAAAGGGAAAAAATCACTGTGTAGTACTAATTATTAATTAAGGTACCCCTGCAGTGGATACCCATTGTGAAGACATGTGTCTCATTGGTTCATTACGTGCAATCACACACACACACATACACTTTCCTGTTAGGTGGCTTAAGATCTAGTTGGTAGACCATACCTAAAGGGTGATAGTTCATGGTTCTCCATCAGCCTGGAGGGTGGTAAGAAGTGGGGCACCTCAAGGTTCTGATTTGGGCCCACTGCTGCTTAACATGTTTATAAATGACTTAGATGAAGGAGTACAGAATGAGCCTGTCAAGTTTGTGGAGGATACTAAGATGGATGGATCAGTTAATACTTCGGGGGAGATAGGAAAGGGGAGTAACTGGAATTGTAAGACAGGGGTTTTGTAAATGATCCAGTGGCCAGAGACATTTTCCCCTGATAGGACTCAGTGGAGTGTACTGAAAGGTATCTACTGTAGGGGAGGGCTTTAGGTGAGAGGGAGAACGCTATGCAATTTGGGTGTCATTATCTTCCTAAACAACTGTCCCCATTGAAAATAATGGTTCTGAAAATCTGGGACCTGAAAAATAAATATGGATTTGAACCCCCCAAAACAATGATTCATGGTAAACGCTCCCCCTCCTGAATCCCAGATCCAAAATGATAATGATTTTTTCCTTAGCATACACCCCCTTGAAAACACCTTTGCTAGTGCATGAGATTTTTGGGATCAAACCCAACGTGTGTGTGTTATGTGCCGTCAAGTCACCTCCAGCCTATGGTGACCCTATGAATGAAAGACCTTCCTAACGTCCTATCATAGATTTGGTATTGGTATTTATTCATGAAAAATGTGTTGAGTTGCTTCATGAGCAGGTTCAACATCATTTCCATTCTATACATTCAGATTCTTCCTCTATCTCATGAAAGATATTCTTCCACGCTAAGCAACATAGAGGAAATACAGCATGGCGCTTGCTCAGTTGTTTCTGTCTGTTGGTACTCTTGGAAATCCTGAGAATGCAACATGCACTCTCCAGCACCAAGCAGTAGCAACCTGACTGATTCCTTAACTCTGTCACCAGACATTCCAGACCGCCTGGCATCTTCTGTTCACAAACCCATAAAAAGAGACGGTTCCTGCCCATCGGAGACGCACAGGTAAGCATGGAAAGTATGATGCATGGGTGGAGAGCAAAAGGTGAGGAAGGGAGGAGCAGTTGTAGGAGGCTCTGCTAAGCCTCTTCACATTGCAGAGGCAGCGGCAGCTCAGGACTTCAGTAGCGTTAGAAGGAAGAGAGTAGCATGCATAGCAAAATGTGCATAATGACAAAATGCTTTTAAAAATGCTGTAAGGATTAGCACATGAAGTGAAGCAGAACAGTTACCTGATCGCAGCTGGAAGGATTACAACAGAAGGGGAAACCGTCCTGCCCTAAACTAATCCTTCTGATTAATACTCTGGCTAAGAGCTATAAATACATGCAATACCAAGTATATATGCCAGGAATAAAAATCATTTTGCTTAAAAAAATTAAGATGTGGCGATAAACTTGCTGTCATTCTTACAAGGTTAAATATTATTTTATTTTGTTATTTACAGTCCTCCTTTCTCACTGACACTCCAGGCAGATTACATAGTGGCCATTTCCACACACGTTGAATAATGCACTTTCACAATCCTTTTGAAGTGGATTTTTTGTTCCACACATGAAAAATCAGTTTCAAATGTTCACTAAAGAGTATTGAAAGTGTGTGGAAGCAGCCAGTGTGAGCTTAGTACAGTCAATATCAAGGACATTTCAATACCCAATGCAATAGGGTAAATGATGCAAGTTTACAAAGACATAATGTTAGCAAAAAACCAATACAGAGTAGAAGAAATGCTGAAACAGAGCATAAGCTCTGACATTAGACAACATAGAACTACCCAGTACTTAAAGCAGTAGGTACAATGATTAAGTGGTTCAGCTGTGAATCAGCACTCTACCGGTTCGAAACCCACTATTGCCATTACCTCAGTAGGTGGCCTTGGGTAAGCTACTCCTCTCAGCCCCCTCTCCCCAGGTGTATTGTGGGGATAATAATAACACTAAATTGTTCATTGCTCTGGGTAAGGCACTAATCTGTCTAGAAGAGTAGTATATAAGTACAGTTGTTGTTGTTGTTGTTGTTATTGTTATTTCAATTTATAAACCACCCATCCTCAAGGGCTCTGGGCAGTGAACAACAGGTAAAATCAATAAAAACAAGAAACAATAAATTTAAAATCAACGTACAATAAACAATAATAAAACAAATTAACCAAATACATTAAGGTGCAATGGTAGGGAGAACCCCATCCCCACCCCAAAAGTGGGAGGCCAACATGGCACCGCCCTCTTCAACCACCGAACGCCTGGCAGAACAGCTCTGTCAGAACGCCTGGCAGAACAGCTCCCCAGTGGAACGATAATATGTCCCGCTGGGCCTGGATGTCCATTGACAGAGCGTCCCACCAGGCTAGGGCCAGGGCTGAAAAGGCCCTGGCCCTGGTTCAAGTGAGACGGGCTTCCTTAGGGCCAGGGACCACCAGTAAACATTTGTCTGCTGATCGAAGCAGTCTGTTATTATTTATTAGTACATAGGAGCACATACTTAAAGCAACAAAAGTCTACGGTCTCTACAAGTTAATGAAGTATCTCTTTGAGACCACCACCCTACAACACAGCCCTATCTGAGTAAAAAAACCTTTTGAATAATTCAGTTTTGAGATGTTCTTAATATGCTTGTCAAGATTGGAGCTTCGTAGCATCTTAAAGACCAACAATATTTCCAAGGTATAAGCTTCATTTGAACAATCCCTGTCATTAAAAACATAGAACAGCAAGGAAAGTTTAGCATTCCTGGTTCGAGATAGGGAAATTGCTTCAGACACTTTGAAAGAAGCGAACACACACAAAGATTCAAATAGATAAAATGACTTAAAGTAGCAGCTAAGGTCACCATAGAAAAATAGATTAAGAGTTAGATGAGAAATCTAAAGTTTGGAGAAAAGTAGGAAATTAGTTATACTGAGAAGAAGACTCACCCTGCGGCTGCTCACAGCCTCGACAGGGAGTCTCCGTTTGCCTCCCCGCCCGGAGGAAAGGAGGCAGGCTCCCTTCCTTCCCGGGCATCCGGGCATTGGCCAGGGGGCGGAGCCAAGGGCCGTTTTTCGGCGGCTCCGTCTTCCCCTGGCCACAGCTTTGCAAGAGCTCAGCCCACCCACCTCTCCCTGTTTTAGTGCAGGACTAGCTGGCTGCTGTTCCAGAGCCGGGTAGGAATTTTTACCTTTTTTCCCAGATTGGCCACGGGAAAGGAAGGTTTTTTCGCCTACCTTGCACTAATGGCAGTGTGTGAGGTATTTGCGGTGGTGCCGTAGGGGTTTGTTCTGTCATTGGCAGGAGATTTTGGGAATAGGGTGCGGGCTGGTGAGCACCCTGTGGCACTTCCCCGTGAGTGGGGACAGGGCTGCCATTAAGGGCGGTATGCCTGGTTGCGGCTACCGTACGCTGGCAGAAACCTGCGGGGATCCTCAATACAAGGCCTACCCTCATGCTTTGCGGCTGGGGCGTAATAGGTGCTTCAATGGGGATCCATGGCCTGGCAGCCCGGGTTGCAGCCATTCAAAGGATGGCCTACACCCGGGGGCGTGGGGCTCGCCCAGACAGGTCAAGGCGGAGGTCCGGAGTTGACCCCAGGGCTTGACCTGTACCGCTTAGTTGGCCCTTGCCTTGTTTATGTTATGGTCATTTAATAAACGGCCCTTTAATTCCAAGCCTGTGTCTGTCTCTTCCTTCCGGCTGGGGTGGCAAGAGAAATTGGAGCTTAGCGTGCAAAAGATGATCTTGAAGATGTGGAGAAACCAGACAGAGGAAAAGAGGATGGAGAGAAACGAGTGGCTTAGTAACAAGCAAGGCAAGAAATTAGCTGATGTAGTCTAAAAAGTTTGCAATGGAACAAAAGTGAAGCCATGTTGTAAGAAAGAGAAATCTAGGACAAAGAAAAAGATTCCAGAGGAGAAATAATCTTGGTGAGGCAAGCACTTCCTTAGGAGAAAAGAACCTCCGACTTCTTTATGGAAAAAGCACTTCAACTATAGTTCCTTTAGGGGGTTAAGTTACACATGTTTAGTTACATGCTTCATGTAAATGTGGTTAAATAACATGGACATCTTATACATGGCTCAATGCCAATTGGGTCAGAGAGTTTAATTCAGGTCATAATTGGTGTGAACCACAATGTAATTTGCAGTGGGAAATTGGAAGGAGTTGTGGGGGCAGCTTTGATTTACATCCCCCTCCAGTAAGATAGCATCAAGAAGTCTGATAGCTTCCAGTATGGGTGATTGAAACAGGGCCGGTGCCACCATTGAGGCGGTGAGGCGGCCGCTGTGGGTGCTGGGGCGCCGTAGAGGGTGCCGTAGGGGGTGCCAGGAGCGGGGGCACATGCCACGGAGATGGCATGCCTGCCCCGCAGCTGCTTCAAGCCAGCCAGCCCTGCACCACCGCCACCGCCACACACCCCCGGCCAGGCACAGCAGCCATGCATCAGGCACAGCAGGCAGCTGGGGCAGCGTGTGGAGCACGGACAGCCTCCATGCGCCGCCTCAGCTACCCACCGGTCAATGGGCCTGGCTTTGTCATGTGATGATGTCATAATGTGATAATGTGATGACATCATCACACAGTCCAGGGCGTGCGCGCGCGCGCGCCGCATGTACACACATGTGGAGCTAGCCATGGGTGCCAGAATCCCCTATCTGACACCTTTAATAACACCAGTGGTTGACAAATGGATGGGTAAAGCCTTTCCAATTGGACAAGATACCCTGTTTTCCTGAGAGTATTAAAGGAATATATTTGTTTTACGTTTATACATCAAAACTCCTTTGAAATGTTAACAGTGAATGGGGAAAACATGTGTTCTGAAGTGTAAAACCTCATACTTTGACAATATCAGTGCTTCCTCTTGGAGCACTTAAGAAAGAGCAGATTGCCCCTTGTAAATCAGGGTTGGTGATCCCACAATATGAACTTTAAACTTTTATATTGAACTTTAAACTTTTATATTGAACAGAGTTCAGTCGTTCATGACTGAAATACCTAAATCCCATTTTACTTTGTGTTTAATTTGTGCATTCAGATAGACTACCTCATCCCCTGAAGGTTTCAGCTCTAGAAACATCTGGTGTAGACATTGAACATGCACAAAATTACATGATAGTGAAACAAAATGGAGGCTATAATGTCACAATACAATACGGTTCTTCAGTTATAGGGATGAGTTCCATGTTTCATAGGAAGTCCCTGTAGCTGTTTCAGACATGGAAGGATAAGGACTAGAGATGGGCATGAACAGCAATACGAACAAAAAAAAGCCACAAACAGCCCAATCTGCTGTTTGCGAACAAGCTGTTTATGAGGCCCCATTCTAAACAAACAGGTGGTCGTTGCAAGCCTCATTCGTTGCTGTTCATCACGCCAGACAGTTTGTCACCTGCAATCAATTCCCTTGGCAACTTAGGCAGGGATTGTCTGAACTCTGTCTGAACACCTGCTGTTGCCTTGGAAACCCCAATCTAAGCCCAATTTAGCTTGATAGGCAAGTCTTTCTTTCAAGTGTGGAGCTCCAAATTTGTTACAAGGGAGCAAAGACTATGGGGGAGGGGGGCTCCCAGCTCTGACTTTGCAGACAGTGGAGAGGGAGAGACACAGCTGCTGTTGGCATTTTGATAGAGAGAGTGCATTGGAGCTTGAATTTTCTTTGTGTGTGGTGGGATAGGAATCTACCCCTTCAACTTCAAGGGCTGCTGCCAGGCTCTGGGCTAAGCTATTATTTATTATTGGTACCTTTCCTGGTGCCTGCCCAGGTCAGGTTTCTGGGAGTGGTGTGGTAGGGATCTTGACTTGAATGATGCCTGGAGGAGAGCCTGCTGGCCCCCACGAACAGCCAACCACGAACATGTTCATGAACTGGGCTGTGTTCATGGTTGTTCATGAGTCCCTGTTCATGGATGGTAACGAACAATGAACATCATGTTCATTTTTTTTCTGTTCGTGTCCATCTCTCATAAGGACTCTCACGTAAAGGAATAATGTTTGTGTGTGGTGTATACTGAGGAAGATGCCTAAGATTTTCTCCTTCCTTTGTTCTGCTTAAAGCTCCAAACATGTTGAACTTTGAACTGGGTAAGTCATCGTAGGGCCGAGCCAAAAGGGAAGTTCCTTTGGCCAACACTTTCACTGGCATTTCTTATAGGATAGGCAAAAAACCTGTTTGCCCATTTAAAAGGAGGGCAGGAAATAGCACTCACACTCAGAACTGGCTTTGTGATGCCATCCCTGTCAAGCTGAATGAGCAACATCATTTTTTTTAAAAAAAAAAAAATTAAATATGGTATATGAGAGAATGTAACTATGCTAATCAATGGGTGGTATTACTTTGCAAGATCTGAGAAAGGGTGTCAATGGTTGGATGTTTTGGAGGGTGCTACTTCATAGGGTCACCTTTAGGGATATCCAGTTTGGTGTAGTGGTTAAGAGCAGCAGGACGCTAATCTAGAGAATTGGGTTTGATTCTCCCACTCCTCTGCCTGAAGCCAGCTGGGTGACCTTGGGTCAGTCACAGCTCTCTTGGACCTTTCTCAGCCCTACCCACCTCAAAGAGTGATTGTTGGGTGGATAATAATAACATACTTTGTAAGTTGTCCTGAAGAGCAGTATGTAAATCAGAAGTTGCTGTTGCTGTTGCTATAGGTGTGTGCATTACAAAGTTTCTGAACTGAAGATATACATAGTACCTGTAAGAGTAGGGAAATGAAATGAATGCAGAGACGGTCTTCAGTGCCGGTGGCTGGCTGGAGCTCTCTTGATAGGCTGCTGCTTCACTGCCATTTTAGAGATCAGTAGAGAGGTGTGTGGCTGGGCAGAGAGGCACCTACTTCAGGGGTCTGTAAAACTAAACCCCTTTGTTCAATCTACTTGAATCTTAGGGGGGGTCTTTAAATTAGAGGGAGGACTATTTTTGAGTAAGTTTGGTGTCATTATCTTTATTAACATCTGCCCCAGACTGTCCAATAGATTCCCCATTGAACGTGATGGTGCCAATGCACAAGAACCCAAACAAGCCACACACATCTGAATCCTGAACCATCAATCTCCTACATGAACATAATCCCCGAACAACCTCAGATACAAAAGTGTAATGATTTTTTTTCTTGGTACACACCGTTGATCTCCATAACCAGAAATTATTTGATGGCACATAACATACACAAGTTTGGTACATGTTTCTAAAATGAATTCCTCGTCTAAAAATTATTGGAGATATGATGTAGCAATTGGCCATTCGTTGCATATTTTGTTGAAATGCCTCCCATGCAGTGGTACCGGTTTAAGTTATTTGCCAAATCTAGAAAGCATTGGCATTATGCCCATGGCAATATCAGATATGTCTATAGTGCAATCCTAAGCACTCCAGTCTACTCCAATTACTCCAGTCTAAGCACAACAAGCACTTCGTGTGCAACATTTCTTGGAAGTGTTTTGGTATTGTGCACATTTTGCTATGTATACCGCACCTTTCCTTCTAATGCTGCTACATTCCTGTACTGGGCTGATCCTCCCTTCCTCACCGTTTATTGTCCACTCATGCATCATCCTTCACATACTCACCAAAGTGCCTCAGATGGGCAGGACCTGTCTGTGACAAGAATCTGCCAGGACGTCTGGGACATATGGTTCCAATTGCCACACTTCGTGACAATGATATACAGAATGTAGGAGTCAGAATACAGTTAGATTGCTAATGCTTGGTGTATGAGTGTGTGTGTCTTTCTGTCTTGCATCCTCTGGAGGACCGAAAGACAGATACAATTGAACAAACAGCTCAATGACTTGGATCCAGTGGAGTATGCCCATGGCAGAATGAGCCCCACCTGCAGAGCATGACTTTCTTGCCTCCGAATTTCTACTGCAGCACAAATTCTGTCCCTAGGGGCGGGAGCAGTTGGGCGGGGGTGGGGGGCACCAAGACAGCTAACAAATTAGCATACATACAAAATTGCATTATGGAATTATTACAATTAACTCAAAGACATCATTAGAACAGTTAAAACCAGAGCTTTGAAAACATACAACGACATAAAAGAGAGGCAGTTTGGTGTAGTGGTTAAGAGTGCAGGACTCTAATCTGGAGAGCTGGGTTTGATTCCTCACTCCTCCACGTGAAGCCAGCTGGGTGACCTTGGGCTAGTCACAGTTCTGTGGGGCTCTCTCAGCCCCACCCACCTCACAGGGTGTTTTGTTGTGGGGATAATAATGGCATACTTTGTAAACAGCTCTGAGTGGGTGTTAAGTTGTCCTGAAGGGTGATATATAAATCGAATGTTGTTGTTGTTATTAAAAACAACAATTAAAACATTTAAAACAATCAAAACCTTGGGCATGACAGAGGGATCACTGAGGTTCGGGGAACACAACTGATGCTGAGCCTCTGGCTGTAGCATAACACAGTGCACTTTCAAGGAATAAACCTATCCAAAGATTTCTTGTTGTTGCCATTTATAGTCATCCATTCTTATTGAGATTAAAGGCACATTACAAATATGATAAAAACTATTCAGTCCATCAGCAAGCAGATGACAAAATATGGTAACCACATTTGAATCTAACAGCAAAAATTCCTGGTAAAAGAAAATAATACAGTAATGTAGTAGGGCTAGGATTGAAGAACTGGGAGAAAAAAACAATGCCATTTTATGTAACTGGCTAAGACAACATGACAATAAATGTAGGAAAACAAGAAGCTCTAAAATAACCCCTTATGGAGCAAACACTATTTTCCAGCACCCATCCTTAAGATATGCACCATTTTTCACAGCTTATGGAAGTGATAGCCCGATCCCTTTTGGATCCCTGCTAACTACAATAGCTAAGCCTGCATTTCAAAAAGCTTACAGCTTTTAACTGAGAGCGGGACCACAAGTGATGCCTGACACAGGTTGGACACTTGCCAGCTTCCCTCAAGTTTTGGCGGGAAATGTAGGCAGCTTGGCGGAATGTTGGACAAGTGACAGTTGAAAAGTCCATTGGACAGCAGTCAGAGAGTCAAGCTGCGAGACCAGGATGCCTACATTTCCCATCAAAACTTGAGGGAAGCTGACAAGTGTCCAACCTGTGTCAGGCGTCACTTGTGGTCCCGCTCTGAGTGAATAAAAAAAAAGGGGGGGGGGAATCACCACTGACCAAACAATTCTTATACATATTGCATTTGTATGTATTGTTTACTGTTTATTGCTATTATTCTCCTTTATTTCTAGTTTTCTCTCTTAATAAAATATATAAAACACACACACAGAGAGAGAGAGAGAGAGAGAGAGAGAGAGAGAGAATATATTTAATGGAATGGTATTTCATGGCATAGGACGTAATGTGCTTCTGAACACTTTTCCCCCCCTCTCCAAAATATGACCATTCTGATTAAGCCTGCAATTACAGCAAAGCCTTTTTTTTATATCATGAGTAACTTCCAGTCTGGTCCACTGTTTCTAAATCAGAGATAAAAACGGAACATGACTGTGTGGCGGAGAGTTTACCCAGTTAACATTATTACAGGGCCGTTTGAGAGCTTATGATTTATTTAATAAAATTTATATCCCTTTAGGGTAAAATACTGGGCGAAGCAATCAAGGCCTTCTCCTCTGTTGCATCTTAGTAATGTTATACATAGTATTATAGTCTCCAGGCAGGTCATGAGAGGGAGGGCAGGAAGGTTTACATCAGTTCTTAGTTCATGTGGCCCCTTCTTACTTGTCCAGAGTAATGGCAATCGCCACCTTGAGGTCAGGTAGCAATTTTCCCCAGACCAGTTTGGCTAGGGATCCTGACAGTGTTTTGCCATCTCCTGGGCATGGAGCAATGGTCACTGGGTGTGTGGGAGAGAGAAGGGAAAGTAGTTGTGAATTTCCTGTTTTGTGTAGGGGTTTGGACTAGATGATGCTGGAGGTCCCTTCCAACCCTACGACTCTATGATTCTACATATGGAAGTTCCATTTATTTACCTGGCAGTCATTAATGGATCAATCCCTGATGAATCTCTCTAATCACTATTAAAGCCATCTGTAGGTAGAGCTGCCAGGTCCCCCAGTGGGGGTGGGGGATCCCCTGCTCCCTCCCTCTGCCTCCTGCCACTACTCACCCATCTGGCAGGGGGAAAAGTGGAGTAATTGCCATCCTGGGAATGCTCCCAATGAGGTACAATGACACACTCCCAAGAGTAACAACAATAACCAGGGTCCAAGAGTGCCATGATGCTTTGCACCAGGCCAATTGGGGTCCCAAATGTGCCAATTTGAGGCCCAAATCTGCTTGGTGTGAAGCTTGGGAGAGCTCTTGGACCCTGAACAATGACATCACTCTCAGAAGTGACATCATCACACCATACCAGGATGGGGTGAAGAAAGGTGATTGCTGGATTTCACTGCCCACACTCCATTCCATCAAGGACTTAAAGATCACCATAGTTCAACAGAAACATTTCAAACGGAATTCATATGTAAATTTGACTCAGTCAGACTTGGATTGAATAGAGACTATGAATGGTTATCTCATTATCAGAAGTAACTGCCTTTCAGGAATTCTATTCAGATTCAGCTATGGAGGGGAGGGGTCATACCCAGTCTGGATGGTGCATTCCACCTCTTTCATGACTTTTGCAACTGATTTGCCCCCCCTCCCCTCACCACTTACATATATATGGCCAGTTTCTTCACACCCTCCATGCATCTGATGAAGAGAACTGTGATTCTCGAAAGCTTATGGTACAATACAGTTGGGTAGTCTTTAAGGTGCTACTGGACTATTTACTATTTTGCTACCACACACACTGGAACTGTAAAGAGACCTGGGTTTGCTGTAAGAGCCAAGCTACAAGTGATGAATGGCACTTGAATGGCAAGTGAACAGACTCACGTGTATTCCTCCCTGTTCACTTGCCATTCACTTGCACTCCACTTGACCACATAGTGATCAAGGAGGAGGAATAGGGAGGAACAGGGAGGAATACACATGAGTCTGTTCACTTGCCATTCAAGTGTCATTCATCACTTGTAGCTTGGCTCTAAGAGAGAAAGACTGTCAGAAAACACAGCTGGGCCATTGAAACTTCTCCTCTGTCACAGAAAATTAGGAAACTGTTATGGAATGTTTCTAACACTCCGGCCAAGTTATTAAACTGCTTCTTCACATGCTATGCAATCTATTCATTTATTGTGTAATAATCTGTGGTTTACACTCTATATCACCCGTTGCTGAAATGTACTGCACTACTTTCACAAGCAAAGTATATTACTATATTTATCACCACAGATTTTATACACACAAAAAACCATTTTGAAATGAAAGCTTTACTCAAAATAGAATTTGCCCTTTGATCCACTCAGAGATTAATTTTGCTTATGCTTAATTAATTTAAACCAGTCTTTTCATACAGACCTGCAGTGATTCCGCACACATTGGATAATGCACTTCCAATCCTCTTTATAGATCATTTGGAATGGATTTTTTTTGTGTGCGGAACAAAAAATCCACCTCAAATGATTGATAAAGTGCATTGAATGTGCATTATTCAACGTGTGCAGAATCGGCCCTGGAGAATCTTTCTTTTCTAGCCCTTAATCCAAGCACACCAGGACACCAGTCCATTTTATTCTCATAACAACAGAGTGTAGATTCGAAACTTGGTCTGAAATTCTAAACACAACATGACTTACCAGAAAATAGGGACTGATCTTGGCCAAGGAGAGTTATATCATACTATTTGTGGCCCATTCAGTCCATCATATGCTGGAAATGAACCAACACAATTAATATCATTACAGTCCAGACTCTGACATATACCCTCAATCCAATGCAAGAAGCTGGGACACAACACGGGAAAAAGATGCTAAGAAACTGTGTTAAGAAGAATGAGAGGGGTTATGAGAAACTTCAAAGTCATTGTGACCGCTTATTAAAATACAAATAGGGGGAATACAATCAGCATGAAGCCTGTATATATAGCTAATATTTCTCAAGATAGATAGAGAAGTGTGGCACCCCTTGGTGATGAAATATGAGAAGTCTATCCATTATTTTGGGGGGAGGGTTCTCAGAGGACTGAGACGTTACCTTGAAATCTTCCTGTAATTCCATTCCGGAAAGATTTAGAAATGCCCTGACCTGAATACCCCAGTTGAGCCTGATCTCATCAGATCTGAGGGCCAAGCTACAAGTGACGAATGACACTTGAAGGGCAAGTGTATTTCTCCCTGTTCACTTGCCCTCCACTTAATCCACTTGCCATTCAAGTGTCATTTGTCACTTGTAGCTTGGCCCTCAGAAGCTAAGCAGGGTCAGCCTTGATTAGTAACTGGATGAGAGACCTCCAATAAAGACCAAGGTCAGCTTTGGTTCGTAATTGGACGGGATGCCTCCAACTAAGACCAGGGTTGCAGAGGCAGGCAATGGCAAACCACCTCTGTTAGTCTCTTGCCATGAAAACTCCACCAAGGGTCACCATAGGTCAGCACTGATCACTGAGCTTTGGAAATAATTCTAAATTTGGGCACTCCTAAAGACTTCCCCTAGCATATTCTTAAAAAGGAACCCACCTGTGGTGTAAAACATGACCAAACTAGGACGAAGTGTTACTAATAGTGAAATAACCAGTTGCAGTTTGGGTGTTACATGAAGCAAAAAAAAAAATCAGCAATTAATTTGAAGACTGATGAGAACAAAACACATCATACTCTCAAATGACTTACAGAACTGTATAAAAGCCTTCAGAGCACAGAGCCGCTACACCAGCAGCTCCTGATACAGACACTCTCGAGTTCTTTTCGTTGGAGAGCTAGGTAAGTTTTGCTGAGATAGATTTGTCTTGTTGGTGTGCAAAGACTTGGGGATTCATATTGATTCTCCCCCCCCCCCCAATACTGCTGTTTGCTAATTAATATTGATAATTTGGCTCGCCATTTAGCCAAAGCAGAAGTTCCTAGCATTGAATTTTGCTTCTTTCACTTCAGAATGTGGATGTAGAAACAAAGTCAGTTGTGATTTGTGCTCTTGGTAGGCTTTTCAAATGGGGGTGGAATCTAGTTTTTGCCATACTGATCAGGAGTGAACTGAGAAGTGAAAACGGCCCTGGAGCAAGCCAAGCTGAGTGGCCTTTATGATGCTATGAGCCAGTGCTGCAGAGAGCTCTCTTCTCAATGGGGCGAACAGTGGACATTATTTCACCCACTGCATCCTCCCTCCAACTGGAAACAGTGCAAGAGGAAACAATTAGTCTGCCAACACCAATTGCTGTGCCTGATTATCAGTGTAAGCAAAGTGGTCCCGAGGCACTGGCAGAAATTCTGGGGCTTGGATCTGCCTGCTTCTGGCCAACACAGCAGTTCATTGGGGTAGCAGCCCACTGGAAATTTTCCCGTGAGTTAAACGGGCAATCTGTCTCTGTTACAAAGTGACTCAAGTGCTGGGAAATAGTCACGAGGATTTGGATCGTTTGCAGGAACGAGGGAACTTTGGTTACAGAATACAGAAGATGAGTGGCATTAGGCAAGCAGAAGTTGGCAGACTCCAGAGCAAACATTGCTGAATGGAAAGCAGGCAGAGATGGAAGAGAAATGTTTCTAGTAGCTTAGAGTAGATGAATAGATTTCATTGTGTCAATAAGACACAAAATGTCAAATCGTTGTGTTAAATTATCATATTGATTGACTGATCCCCATCCATATAACTGAACTATTTAATGTTGGGATGCAGTCATATTGACTTACAAAAATCCCCAACAAAACAAAATCCATGTAAGACCACTTATTAAGGTCAGCAAAGTGACGCAAAACACACCACTTTGTGTCATTTTTGTTGGCCCTAATAAAAGGTATTGTCCCCTGACTTGGATAGCCCAGGAGAGCTTGATCTCGTCAGATCTCAGAAGCTAAGCAAGGTCAAGCTTGGTTAGTAATTGGATGGGATGCCTCCAACTAAGACCTGAGTTGCAGTGGCAGGAAATGGCAAACCACCGTTGATAGTCTCTTGCCATGAAAACCAAACCAGGGGTAGCCATAAGCCAACTATGACTTGAGGGCAGGATTTCATTGCAATAAAAAAATATTAGCATTTATTTTTGTAGCTTGAGAGCCTAACAGTTCCCAACAATTTGAGCAACTCTACCCTTCTGTCCAAACTGGCAACAACAGTAATCAGCCCTGCATATCCCTACCCACTTGATGAACTGTGCTGTGAGATGCCAAGTCCTTACTCCCCTCCCCTTACATTCAGCTTACACGATTAACAGTTTGATTGAAGCTGATCAGACTCAGGGACATTCCCACCCCACCCCACCCCACCATTCAGGGAATGATGGGCTATTTCCTTACCAGGCCTTCATTCAAGGGTATCTCATAATGCTTGCAAATTCACCCCTGATGTATTAAGCAACCCACCCTGTTCCTACCATCCTTAGTTATAGCCTACCCAGGTCCATTTATACCACTCCCCACACAAACAAACAAAAATGATATCCTACCAAAGCCAAAACTTCAGCCACAAAGGCAACTGGCTAGGCCCATGATGTCTCCTATGGAAGAGTGGACAGATAAAAAGAACATGGCAAAGCCTGGGTGTGGATTGGAGATTGTCACTTTCAAGTGGCCCAATGAGCCCTACAATATATTGGAGGCTCTCCAGCCCAGCCAATCACACCTCATTCCTCCTCTGAAGTGAGAAAGTTGGTAAAATGGCAACCCATAACTGGATTTTTTATATATTGAAGAGCAATAATTGGCCAAGCCTAAGGTCTCTTGGAAATAAATGTTACTTGCTTGGATTCTGCTAAAAAGTTCTGTGAATTTCAGTCAATGGAGCATACATGACTTCTCCACCTTATCCCACTCACTGCAGCCCAGGGTATTCCTAGACACCTATTTTGTTGACCTTCGCAAAATTTATCCCCCAACCTGATGTGTTCCTTTAGGTCCAAACACCAACTGCAGAAAGATGTCCTGTCCACGCAGCCAGTGCTACTCAACCTGCCCTCCCATGACTGTGGCTATCCAGCCACCACCCTTCATGCTGACCATCCCAGGACCATCCATGTACTGCTCTGACCAACCTCTGTGCATTGAGCAATGCAACCCTTGTGCTCCATCCCGCCAGGCCATCAGCAACGTGTCCTACACTTCCTTTGCCAAGGGAGCAAGCACCTATTCTCAGCAGTCACAACAGAGAAGCCAGAGTGACTACCACTCTTCCTATTGATGCTGAGCCCAGAAAATGCAATCCACAGAAGAATGAAGAGGTTGAGATATCATGTTCAACTCTTATCAATGCATGTTTGTTTTGTCCTCTAGGAATTGCTCTTCTTTAAAATGAGCTATATTTTCACTGAACCCTTCTGTTTTGCGTGCAGTAAATTAAGCAATGTGTTCGATTTGGCACCTGACATTTCTAACTCTGGAATTCTACTTTTCTTCTCTTGCAAAAATAAAGCCATCCCTTCATCATAGCCTCAGTTTCTTGTTTCTCTCATTTACTGTTATTTATTGCCCTCATAGACGGGACTCACAAGCTTCAGGTACATTAGAGTTTCAGGGCCAAACTACAAGTGACTCCTGACGCTAGTTGGACACTTGTCAGCTTCCCTCAGGTTTTGATAGGAAATGTAGGCAGCTTGGCGGAATGTTGGACAAGTGACAGTTGAAAAGTCCATTGGACTGCAGTCAGAGAGCCAAGCTGCAAGACCAGGATGCCTACATTTCCCATCAAAACTTGAGGGAAGCTGACAAGTGTCCAACTAGTGTCAGGCATCACTTGTAGTTTGGCCCTTAGATATCAAGTTCAGGTTTACCAATGCATATTCATTTTGTCCTATAGAAATTGGTCTTCCTTATAGCGAGCTATATCTTTTTTGGTTGAAACTTCTATTTTGTGTGTGGTAAATTAAGAAGCGTTTTTGATTTGGCACCTAAAACTCAAAACTGTGGAATTATATATCTTGTAAATAAATAAATAAAGCCCTCTCTTCATCAAAAACTCAAAGAGTTGGAAAGGGCTGTTTGTGCATTGCTTAGGGGGTTGGACTAGATGGTCTGCAAGGCCTAAAGCATCCCTGACAAGTATTCGTCCCACCGCTCCTGCCAATGAGGGGGAACCCACCACATCCTTAGGCAGCCAATTCCATTGTTGAATTATGTTCTGTTATGAATTGCCTTCACAGACAGAAGTCACACCAGAACAAATGAATCATGAGGACACACAAATTTTATCAAAATGGGAATTATTTTGCTTAGTTAGAGCAATAGACCATTCAAATTCCCATGTGACAATTCACATTTCACTCAAAAGTTGTTACTTTGGCCATTTCCGCATGCTGTTAAAGAGATGTCCCACTCACTGAGCTCTATCGTTTTTTTTTTTCTTTCACTCACTCCATACATCTCCGATTTCAAAGTGGAAGCAGGCAGTTTGACTTTCGTTTGTTTGGCGTCTTTTAGCCAGCACAGGAAAGAGTGGGAAATCCCATTCTCAGGAAAGATGCTGAACAAATGGAAACCAAATTGCCTGCTTCTGCTTTGAAATCAGACACGTACAGAGTGAGTGGGGAAAAAACACATCAGAGCTCCGTGAGTAGACCGTCTCTTTATCAGCATGTGGAAATGGCCTTTTTTCCCTTTTATTGTGCTTCTCACTTCTTTTCTTACACATTTTTAATCTGTATGAGATATAAATCTCATGTGATTGAGAACATATTTAAGTTAAAAGATCAGAACAAAACATTAAAAAGGGGAATCATTTCTGTCTAGAAGCTGGCAGAGATTTCATTGGTGAAAGAGTATTGGTACAGCTCCGTTTAAGATTGAGATGGCGTGGTGGCGAAAACAAAATAAGTTCCTGATTTCTACAAGGGTTGATGAGAATTTTAAGAGAAATGCTCTTAATTCCTCTCTATTCAATTTCTCCCTGAAATCCAACAATCCGTTTCTTTTCCCTTTGTTAGGAATTGGTAATCTGTTTCCAGTCAATCCTGTTTCAAACACAAGAGAAATGGGGAGAAAGGAGGGTCATGAAGGAAGGTTCTACAGAATTTCATTCTGCAGATGCTCAGAGGCAGGCAATCTCTTCCCAAGCCTTCCTACCCTCTGGTGGTGTGTAACATCATCATCAACAGAATTCTTCAAGGGCTGGAGCTACAAAAGGGGGCATAGAGGTGTTACAGAAAACTACAAAAAGAAACCAAATGGGAATGAAAAATAAATTCTTCCTCTGGAGAACAGAAAAAGAGTAATCAAGGATCAATCTTTTCCAAAAGATGAATTTGGGAAAAAGAAATTCTATTCCCAATAACAATGTTAGTTAGTGATGTCCACGGGTTTCAAACTGGGTGTTTTGGTTGGGTGGTGTGTGTGTTAGAGTTCTGCACTGTGAGACCAGAGTTCTCCTTGGAAAAGGGCAATATGAGCACAAACTGCATTATGAACTTCAAAAACCCATGAAATTGGTGATCACGAGATCACGATACGGCAGTTTGTGATTGTTCTCAACAAACGAACCAGTGTTTGGAAGAAGCCTGGTTCAGTGCATTTGGCCAAAGTCCGGGAAGCCAGACAGTCATGTGCCATCAATCAATTCCCCAGGAAACGGAGCTGGAGGAATGCCTGAACTCTGTCTGCGCTCCTTCTGTCGCCCTGGAAATCCGAATGGAAGCCCAGCTTACCTTGATTGGCAGGTCTTCCTTCCAACCATGGAGCTGAAAAGCGGTTACAAGTTGGGAGAAGACACCTGGGGGAGGGAGGGGGAGGGTGGTATTCTGTAGCCATGGGCACTCCAATCTCATCCCTGCAAACCCTGAGAGGCAGCTCTGATGGCCAACCACAGACCTCCTGCATTGCTCAATGGGACCTCAGCTTATAAAAAGCACTGGGCTCCCAGGCTGGGTTTCACTTTCAGCGAGCAGTGGAGTGTGACAGAGCTGTTGCTTACTGCTTGCTAGCCTTTGGGGAGAGACAGAGCTTGGATTTTTGTGGGAGTTTCCTGTGGGCCTCAGATTGGAGAGGGTATAACTCCAAGATCCTTATTGCAATCTTGACCAAACTTGGCTGCTGGCTAGAGGAGAGTCTGCTACACAATTCCTGTGAATATGGGCTCTCTAAGTGCAATGGGGGCCATTCTGGCACCCATGAACCACGAACCACAAACCATTTCGGCAACAGAAAATGTTCATTGAGGTTCGCGACTTTGGGATCATCGTCGGCACCGAACCATGAACTGCTGATTCGTTAAATTTTTTGGTTCATGCCCATGTCTAGTTGAGAGTTTATGCCCACCAAGTTTCTGCCCTTCCGTTGCATACCATTAAAATTCAGGCGTTTATGACCAGCAATGAGAGAGCCCCGACTCAAGCCCCCTGAATCAGCCAATCCGAATGTACAGTCTGATGACCTCTCCTTATCCCAACACATCTCAAGATACTAGTCAATTAAATAGTCTTAATCACAGAATCATAGAATCTCTTCCCAACTCTCTGCAAGTTCAGACCTCATTAGCATATACTTGAAGTTGGGATTTTCTGCTCCAATGTGCATCACCTTACACTATCCTATGCTGACCTTCATTTGCCAACTCACCTAATTTGTGGAGATGCTCCTGGAGCTCCTCACCATCCTGAATAGTTTTGTGACATTTGCAAACTTGGCCACTACATTGTTCACCCCCTATTCCAAATCACAGAATCACAGAGTTGGAAGGGGCCATACAGACCTTCTAGTCCAACCCCCTGCCCAATGCAGCAAGTGCCTAAAGCATCCCTGACAAATATTCATCCAGCCTCTTCTTGAAAACTGCCCATAAAGGGGAGCTCACCACCTCCCTAGGCAGCTGTTTCCACCTTTGAACTTGTCATGTATGACAGCATACCTGCCAATATTGTGTTTTGCATTTTGTGCTGGTCATAACTGTTTGCTAAAGTTGTATTTTGTTATATCATCTGAGAGTGTGTAAACTGCTAACATGAAATGTACTGGATCGCCAGTGGGGGCTCTCTATTATCTGTTGAAAATATTTACTTTCACTTTTGTAGCAAGTGTCCTTGGATGCAAGCTGTGGGCAGCGAGCAATGTATCTTCTCAGAGACTGGGATGATTTCATTCTGTACTCTATGTAGTCTAAACTAATCAGTTCCCATGTAACACTTTGGAGTTTTCGCGCCAGAATGTCAACGGACCCAAAGGTGGGAAGTTTTACTATAATCAGTAACTACTCTGACTGGGGAAAAGTTTTTCCTATATCCATCTGGTACCTTTCTGCATGTAATTTAAGCCTGTTGCTTCGAGTTCTATCCTCTGCTGCCAACTGGAACAGCTCCTTGCCCTCCGCCAAATGACGCCTTTCAAATATTTAAAGAGAGCGATCATGTCCCCCCTCAATCTCCTCTTCTCCAAACTAAATATTCCCAAGGCCCTCAGCTTTGTGTTTATAAACACATCCCCCTATTCTAATACTGATCCCTATGGGATTCCACTGCGTATCACCCTCTATTGCAAGAACTGTCCTTTTATTCCTATTCTTTGCTTCCTGTTGTCTAACCAATTTTTAATCCATAAGAGGACCCATCCTCTTATCCCATGACTACTAAGCTTACCCAGGAGTCTTTGGCGTGGAATCTTGTCAAAAGTCTTTTGCAAGTCCAAGCAAATAATTTCTACTGGGCCGTCCTTCTCTTGTTCACATTCTCAAAGGACTCCAAATGATTGGCAAGGAAGGACTTGCCTTTGCAGAATCTGTGTTGATTTTTCCTCCGCAGGTTTTGTTAATTCTATGTTTGATTAGAGTTTGTATTAATTTGCCTTGAACAAATGTTAGCTTTATCAGTCCTGTAATTTCTTGTTTCCCTTCTGGACCCCTTTTAAAAAATCAGTGTAACATTTGCTATTCTCCAGTCTTCTGGTAAAGTAGCTGGCTGCTTTTAGAGATAAGTTACATGTATGGGTTAGTAGATCAATAATCTCACATTTGAGTTCCTTAAGAACTCTCATGTATATGCCACCAGGACCTGGAGACGTATTGGTTTTTAGTTTCCCCGAAAGGTCTAAAACTTCAACTCTCACCATCTCAGTTTGACTCAGTTCTTCAGCTTCCCTTCCTGAAAATTATGGGTGTGGTCTGGATACATGTCCTATGAACACAGACACAAAGAATTCATTGAGCTTCTCTGCCATCTCCTCATCTCCCTTTAGCAATCCTTTTATTCTTTGGTCATCCAAAGGCCCACCTGCTTCTCTGACTCTTTTCCTGCTCTGGATAGGTTTATTTTTTAATTCTTTCTCTTGAAGTATTTTAGCAACTCTCTCCTCAAATTCTCTTTTTGCACACCTAAATATTATCTTATTCTTCTTTTGCCAGACTCTGTGCTCCATTCTATTTACTTCACTGGGGCAGACATTTCACTTTTTAAAAGAAGCCTTTTTTGCTTTTTATGGCTTCCTTGACTCGAGTCATTAACCATGCAAGTGTTCTGTGTAGACAGAGCGTGATCCCTAAACTGCCCAAGGAACCTCTCAACCACAGGTTCCCAAACTGTTTGAGTCTGCAGGCATCTTTAGACATTCCCCAGCTGTTACTGCACCAATGCAAGATATGGTTTACTAGAATCAGAGCAGAAGACACACAGTATTGTATTGGAGTCATCGCCCCGGAAGACGTTATAGGACGAAACAACAGGCTACAGACGCCGGCCCTGATTGTTGGGCGAAGGATGCCTCTGTGGCGTTCTACAGTGCCTTCTTCAATACCTGAAAAGAAATTACTCATTGATTACTTATGAGGAAAACATCTCAGATTATTGTTTTGGACATTTACTTGAGAGACCTATTATGGTTTTCTTGATGAACTTGGAATCATCGTATGACTGAGGTTTAGTGCACACTAGCAGGGAAAGAGTGCACAGCTTATTTCAATAAGACATATGTATTGTATATATTTATGACCACTATAGAGGGAATTTGTCTAGTTATGTTAAATTAACCGCAATAGATGGTATATTTTGATTATTCTCTTGAGTTGTGACTCATTTTTGGAATGTGTTTGATGAAGGGGAAATTGTGATTGCATAGTTGTGGCAAAGAGTATTTCCACATTGTTTTGGTGGTGGTGTACATTCCCTGATTGTCCTTCATGTGTAGAGCTCTACTTTGTTTATTTCATCTTTAGAATTTTGACAGAGGGTGATGGGCACATTTCCAAAATGGCTGCCACAAGAGGGAGTGCCATTGACAAAACTGGCTGCCACAAGTGAAGGAGTCAATCTCCTCACTTCAACTTCCAAATGTTTTAAGGGTCATAATTGGTCATTTCTGGCATTCTCTCCAGACTACCAGGGTACAAAGATAGATATGAAAAAGGGGGTAAACCTCCTTTTTTATATGTTTTTCATATCTGTGAACTCCCTCTGTCCATCGTGAGCGCCATCTCATGAATGCCTTGAGAGTATCAAAAAGCCTAGCTGTGTTTTTCTCTCCACTATCATTCAGCTCTGAGAAATCTTTTATATGTTTCCTCAAGAGAGCTACAAATACTCTTAACAGAGTCACCGAAGGGGAGGTTTAGGTGGGACCACTCCAGATGTTAAAGACAGCATTTCTGGTGCAAGGTCTGAAATGATTACAGCATGTCAAAAATATGCCAATGGGGATTTTAATATAGATATACTTAGTAAAAAAAAGTCTAATCTAAAATCATTTTAATGGATTTTACAGAGAGTTGTATTTTTTCTTTTCTGCTGGATTCTTTAGCCTCCAAGAGAATTGTGTAAACCTATATTAGCTTGGAAATAAAGTACGGTTGCTCTAGCCCTAGAAGAATTGGTATTTGGGGTCAATTGTGGGGGCATAACTTAGTTATAGTCACAACTATAGCCAATATATATATTCAGTATATAGTCAATAATTTATCCAACTTTTAGAGCAGACTGGTTTTATTCTTGACATATAGAATTAGTAATGTAATTGTTTATTGCTTTTGGCCAGAAATATAGGTGTTATGGAAGAATATGTCAGAGTTGGGGAGGTCCACCTTCTGCTTAATCCTTCTAATTATGTGATCTGCCCAAGTGCTCTGTTTCATTTCCTTTCCCTAACCCTTGTGTTTGGGGTTGAGGAACCTGCCCTCTTACTTATCAAGGCCTGTGGATGGGAAGACAAATACCTACCACACAATGGGCCCAGCTACATGGTTCCTTCTCCAATGTGCCCTAAGGAGAAGCTGGTGGGCTCAAAATGCCACCAGTGCTAGTAAAGCCATGTGGTCCTTTAAGGTGCCACATCTAATATACGGGCATGTTGCCAGAAATCCCAGAGGATAGCCAAAAGAGTTTGGCAGCAAGAGATAATGCCAACTAGAGGTGGGCATAAACCAAAATATGAACCAAAGTTTGGCATGAACCAGGCCAGTTCATGGTTTGTGAACCGGTAGTTTGTCAGAGCCCATTTCTGACAAACTGCCATGAACCTTAGGCCAGTTTGTTTGGTTCATTTTTTTGGTTCATTACCACAGAAAGCCTGGCGCCGATCAATCAGTTTCCTAGGCAACGAGGGGAGGGGCTTTCTGCAGACCGTCTGCTACCCTGCAAGTGACATTTTCATGACCAGAAGTGACATTTCCGTGAACCAAACAAACCGGATCACAAACTGAAGAAAGTTCATGAAATTCCATAGTTCGTGGTTCATGAAACATGATGAATCATGAACCACGCAGTTTGAAATTTCCCTGTTCGTGTCCACCTCTAATGCCAACCCCTCATCTTAAATATTGTGGGAATATTCACACTCCCAGGACTTTCCTAGAACTTGGACTTTTTGAAAAGAAGAGTCATCAGATGCCCAAGGAAGGTCTCTCTGCTAGACTGTGGAGATACCCAGCATGGCAGTTAAAGGATATGGAAACACACTCCATATCCTTTATCTGCCATGCAGGGTCTCTCCACAGTCTAGCAGAGAGATCCTCCTTGGCCATCTGAGGCCCTAAAGACTCCTAACAAAGGACATTGGAGGACACCCAAATTCAGGGGCAAACCAGCAGCCTGAACTTCTGACACATTTCAATACTAATTTGGCATTGTGCACATTTTGCTATGCATACCGCACCTTTCCTTCTAATGCTGCTACAATCATGCACTGGGATGATCCTCTCTTCCGTGTCATTCCTCGTCTTCTCATGCATTATCCTTCCCCTGCTCACCAGTGTGCCTCAGACGGGCAGGACCTGTCTGTCACTAATGGCTTTATGAACAGAACCTGCCAGGATGTCTGGGACGTCTGGTTCCAATTGCAAATTACAATTCAGGATAATACTATACAGAATGTAGGAGTCAGAATACAGTCAGACAGCTAATGCTTGGTATTGGAGAATGTGCTTTTGCTTGCCTTACATCCCCTAGATGACCAGGAGGATGGACAAAGAGATACAACTGAGCAAACAGCACAATATATCACCTCTTACGTTGCTTGCTATTGTATCAGAAAAACATCTGATCATATGGAATGCAGATTTTTATTTAATTTATTTATCATCATTTTTCACTGGGATTCAAAATGGATCACTTGAGCTGGGCTGAGGAGTAACCTTCCTCCTAATCCTTTTGGTGCCAACTGTGAATGGTGGGGAAGAGGCACAGCTGCCTTTAAGGTGAGAGGAGCTCCATATTGGCCTCCATTGGCTCTATAATATAAACATAGAAACTCTATAGAGGCAAAATCATATAGCATCACCATTTCCGCCCCATTGGCCAACTGCTGATAGCGGACAGTGGGGGCTAATAGTGGCAGATTGCCCACTACTACTGGGAATATGTAATGGAGAATGCAGTCAAGACTTATTGCAAACCTTGGTGGGGGTTTTAAAGCAAGAGACTAACTGAGGTGGTTTGCCATTGCCTGCCCCTGCAACCCTAGTCTTTACGGGAGGTCTCCCATCCAATTACTAACCAAGGCTGACCCTGCTTAGCTTCTGAAATCTGACAAGATCGTGCTTGCCTGGCCAGTGGGAATATGGGGACCCTAATTTCACAGTGTACGTTAATGCAGTCAAATAGCATGAGAATTCGAATATGCAATGCAAAAATGTAAACAAGTATTGTACATAATATGTCAAAGTGCAATGCTGTTACAAACCTAGAAAACAATGCCGTAAGAGCAGGATAAAATATAAAAAAGCAGGATAAAACGTACAAATACAATAAATAGAAAATACACATAGAGGCAAAGACTACAGTACTGTTCCATTTATAAAGCTCTCCCTGAACCATTCAGTTATACTGTAGCCCTATTTCCTATTTCCTATTTCCTATTTCCTCTTTAACAAATTCTATGTAGTTTACGTAGTTTACGTAGACCATGGTTGCAGAGAATGACAGAAACGTGGGAGCTCTCCTGATCTCTTCAAATAGGCCACAACAGAGAATATGGGTATGCAGGCAGTTCAGGCAGTTCAGGCAGTTCAGGCAGTTCAATTGCAGGGTGAGATCTGGCAGAGCACAGCAGGAGAGGTAGCTCTGCAGATATGTGGATCCAAGAACTGACAGGTAGTCAACGACGTAACTGCAGAATGGGTCTATATGTATACTCTGCCTAGCTTCTGATGGTAAAGAGTCCAACTGCATCTGAGGAAGAGAGCTGTGGTTCTCAACAGCTTATGCTACAATAAAGGTGGTTATTCTTAAAGGTGCTACTGGACTCTTTAATATTTTGCAACTACAGACTGACATGGCTAACTCCTCTGGATCTATAGCTTCTGATAATAACAGAGCTGCTGAATTTTGTACCAAATGAAGTTTTCCACTTGACTTCAAGGGCAAGCCTATGTAGACTGCATTACAGTAGTCTAGTCTTGAGGTCACCATGACATGGATCCATATGACCAGATTAACCAAGTCAAGGCCATCTTCTAAGTTAATGAGGATGGAAGAAGCCTTCCTTCCTTCCAGTTGAGCCTAGGAGGTCAAGAGATTATACCCACATTGCAAGTATTGTTTTCCTTCTCCTTTTTACAAAGCAAGAGCAAGAGCTTGAAAAGGACCAGCTCACCTGAGGCACAAAAAGGATTAGAACCAAAGAGTTCTTGCCCTGTGGATGATGTTGAGCATAGAGCTGAAGCATCATAAGGGCACGCTTTCATTAAACATTTATGTAAGTAACGATTGAATTATGGTGATCACTCAAAGGATTTTCAAGACAAGAGATAAGCAGAGGTGGTTTGCCTGTGTAGCGACCTTAAACTTCCATGGTGATCTCCCATCTAAGTGCTAACCAGGGCTCATTTTGAAGCGGAATGCGCAGGAACGGAGTTCCGGCAGTTCCCCAAAGAGGTCACATGTCAGGTGGCCCCACCCACCTGACTTTTGGCCATTTTGGGCCTGTTTCAGCCTGGATTGGGACCAAAATGGCCCAGATCAGGTCTCTGATGGGTGGTGGATCACTCTCCCACTCAGCAGTGGCCTGATCCTGACCATTTTCAGCCCCTTTTTGCCATTTTGGGCCCAATTTTGGCCCTGAATGGCCAGGATTGGGTCCAAAACAGCCAGGATAGGTGATGTCAGGGGGTGTGGCATAATCAAATCAGCCATGCTAATGACACACTTCCGGAGATGGCAAGGGGCGTGGTATATGCTAATGAGTTATGCTATTGAGTTGTGTTAATTAATTCTTCCAGCTCTTTTTCTACTAAATGACCCTTGGTGCAAACCATGTCTGACTCTGCTTAGCTTCCAAGATCTAATGACCTGGAGCTAGTCAAGGTTATTTAGGCTGCTTTTCATCGAATAAACCATACCAAAGATATTTTCAGTATATTGGGTTGGATTCAGCACATCAATCCACTAATGACTGCCATTGTGTAGATAAGTTTTTGCCCCACTTCGGCTAAAGGGCCACCCATTTATCAGCAAATAGCAGAATTCTGCTCCATAAGAAAATCTGAAATTACCCCTTACTAGAGAAAATACGCTAAACTTTATTTTTCAGCCCACTTTCCTGAAGTTAAAAAAAATGGTTAAAAATCACAAGTGATAGACTTGTTCACAGAAAGAATTGTTCATTTTTTGATCCATCCTAATGGATGTTGCCCTGATCTGGATAGCCCAGACAAGCCCAGTATCAGATATTGGAAGCTAGGCAGGGTCAGCCTTGGTTAGTAATTGGATAGGAGACCTCCAAAAAGGGCCATGGTTGCAGAGACAGGCAATGGCAAACCATCTCTATTAGTCTCTTGCCTTGAAAAACCCACCAGGGTTTGCCATAGGTCAGCTATGACTTGATGGCACTTTCCACAACAACAGCTGTTACTAAGTCTACAATTCAAGATGTTCGCATTCTTTAAGAGCGGGACCACAAGTGACACCTGACACAGGTTGGACACTAGTCAGCTTCCCTCAAGTTTTGATGGGAAATGTAGGCATCCTGGTCTTGCAGCTTGACTCTCTGACTGCTGTCCAATGGACTTTTCAACTGTCACTTATCCAACATTCCGCCAAGCTGCCTACAGTGAGTAAAAAGGGAAACTAATGAGGCGTATTCCCACATCAATCACCACAACCAAACCATTCTTTGACATGACACATTTCTTTATTCCTCATACGTCTGTGCTTGAATTAATTACAGCGTCTTCCTGTGCCATAGCCATCACTATTCTGAACAAAACATTATCCCATCAATGATATATCTACTTCCGTGGAATGATGAAAATGACGTTCAACCGAGTGGTGCGTTTCATAGCAAAACTGAATTATTCAGGAGGGATTTTTTATACAAGTAATAGGACTGTACAATACCATAATGGTTCAGAAATATGATTTCCTAAAAAATTAGGGACTGTGGACTATATTATAGTTCCTACTGTCTGTTGCTGTAAGTATGAGCCCACGATGTAATTTTTGTATCTTTTAACATGGTTAACGCTTATGCTTTGTTTCAGCTCTGTTCAGGTATCGGCTTGGTTACAGATTCCTGCAACCCGAATCCTATGGCATTGTTTATTTGATGTTCCATATCTTGTTGATTGTGGTCGTTTCCATACATCCTTAAAGGGACAGCCCACTCACTGAACGCTGGCAGCTTTTCTCCTTCACTCCATACGTCTCCGATTTCAAAGTGGTAGCAGGCTGTTTGGCTTCTGTTTTTCGGTGCCTTTTTAGGGACACAGTAAAGTATGGGAACTTGTGTTCTCATAAAAAGGCACCGAAAAAGTGGAAGCTAAGCAGCCTGATATTGCTTTGAAATTGGAGATATGTAGAGTGAAGGAGAAAAGCCACCAGCATTCGGTAAGTGGGCCATCCTTTTAAGGACATGTGGAAACAGCCTATATTGACTTACACTGTGAAATCTGCCTTGAGTCTCAGTGAGAAAGGTGAACTATAAATAATCTAACATTAATAAATGAATAAAGATAGCATGATATGCTTTAGTAACACAACAGCAATTACATCGAATCCCTTTTTAAATTATGAGTTGCTTCCATCTTATTCCATCTTATGTGACATTAACCCTGAGTTAAAAATTGAAACTATCTGCATAGCAGATAATTTGGTGTTGGGCCTTTTTCAATGTTTCTGTAGGAATGAGTTCCCCAGGGTTTACCCAAGAATTTTGCTTCATGTGCAGAAGGGCAAACCTCTGCCTGAACAAGAGCAGATGCTCTTCTAGATCACACTAGTGGTCGATTTTCCCCCACATTCTGTTAAACACAGTGGCCAATCCATTACCCTACAGGGCCAACAAAAGGGCAAAAAGTCCAAGACTTCCCACAATCTAGCACTGATATTCAGAAGTTTACAACTTCTGCCACACAATACATTCTGTAACTATGCAATATTTTGTAGTTTGCACTCTACATTAACCCTCACTGGAATGTAATGCACTCACTTGTGAAGTAAGGGGTGCTGTTACTTTTGTCATTAGAGGTATTAGAAAAGAAACAATTTTGAAATGACAGTTTACTGCACAATTTAATCTGACCTTTGCCTTACTCTGAGGTCATTTGCATCTTTTTAACATGTATTTTAACTTGTCTTTGTCCCAGCTGACCTGTTTCCTAGAGATCTTGAGGAACTCTCAATCTATCACATCTTTATCAGTCCTTTACTCCAAGGAGTTGAGGACAGCACATTCAGTTTCACCCCTCTCCATTTTATTCTTCAAACAACCATAGGTCGCAAGTTAAGATGTGTGTGTGTTATGTGCCATGAAGTCGCCTCCGACCTACAGCGACCCTGTGAATGAAAGACCTCCAAAACATCCTATCATTAACAGACTTGCTCATATCCTGAAAACTGGAGGATGTGGCTTCTTGATTGAGTCCAGCCATCTCGTTTTAGGTCTTCCTCTTTTCCTACTGCCTTCCACTTTCCCTAGCATTATAGACTTTCCCAGAGAATCTTGTCTTTTCATGATGTGACCAAAGTACAATAGTCTTAGTCTTGTCATTTTAGCTTCTGGCTTGAGGCAGAATGAATGGACCAAGATACACAATGAGTTTCATTGAGAATTGGCCAACAGTGGGCATTAAAGGACGTATTCTGTAGCCTAAGTGACCCAACTGGAAATGAGACAAAACAATTTAATTACATGAAAACTCTGGCATATACTTTCAATTCACTACCAGGAGACATAACTTAAGTTGGATGGGATTGAGGATGAGAAGGGCAATAAAAAAACCTCAAAGTCATTGTGGCCACCTATTCAAATATCAGTGGGGGAAACTGAGTTTTCATGAGACAGTCACAGTTAGCTTTGAATCTTCTTGTCCTATTGTAAATCTAGTTGGGACATCTTAAAGAGGATTAGGTTAGGGTAATAAAGTTGATTTCTGGTCAGGTATCTGTTCTTCTTTTCTTCCTCCAAGGACTTACTAAGTCCAATTGGGAACTGTGTATGCACAAGACTCAAAAGACTGTGGAATCTGTCTTGCTTTACACATGTAGGGGATGTTTTATACATGTATATCATGACACCAGGATGGATTTGGATGACAACAACGTACCAGGACAAAATAAGAGAAGACTACCCAATCTTACTACTACTACTACTACTACTACTACTACTACTACTACTACTACTACTTTCACTGACATTTCTCTTCAAAGTTCTGTTCAGGCAAGATTTGAGAACATGTGTATAAGACGGCTCTCCCCAAATTTCCCCATAACTGACTGAAAAGTAAAGAACCCGTCTGTGCTTTGAAACATGAGCAAATAAGGATGAAGAATTACTAACAGTGAAATTACTGGTTGCAAACTGGGTGTTACAAAGCAAATATATTAGTAATTAATTAGAAGAGTTATGAAAACATAACATGTCATACTCTCAAACAACTTCAGGAGCTGTATAAAAACCTGCAGGAGGCAGCTGCTATACCATCCTCTCCTCATACAAAGACTCAAGTTATTTGGAAAACCAGGTAAGTTTTGCTAAGATGGATTTTAACTTGCTGGTGTAGAAAAACGTTGGGATTGTTATTGATTCTCTTGTCACAGCACTGTTTTTTTTGCTGAGTTATATTAATAATTAGGCTTACCGATAGCCAAATGTGCCAGAATTTACTTCCTTCACTTCAAGATGTAAATCCAAAAGAAAAACTAGGACATTTTTTAATTCTGTTCATATGCATTCCAAATGAGAAGGATATCTAGTTTCTGCCTTGCTCCCACTAGAATGTGGCTAAAATGCTAAGGAATTTTCACGGGCCCCACACACTATCGGAGTTTTCAACTCAGTGGTGATTTCTCAACTTTTGTATGGTGCCCCTATATGGATTTCTGCTGTTGATGACTATAAGTAGAGTGCAGTCCTTGTTCCTTCGGGCAGTTGCAGGGTTCCCTAGATGCATTTCATTATCAGCCCTTTGGTATGATTTAGAAGCCTGTGCATGGGTGCAAGCCTTTAATTTTTGCTTTCATCTATGTTTTGAGGCCCCTGAGGGTAGCTTGGTAAACTTAACCCTCATGGACTTTTATAAGGCTCCCTGGCTCCAGCTTTTTGAACTTAAGTTATCTCTTATAAATCTTAAGGTGGTGGTGGAGAGTGCCCTCAAGTCATAGCTGACTTATGGTGACCCTTGGTGGGGTTTTCAAGACAAGAGACTAACAGAGGTGGTTTACCATTGCCTGCCTCTTACATGGAGGATCTTTATTCTTCCTCGGTAAATCAATGTAAAAAACAGGTGACCAAACTGATTTATGCTAGAGGTAAAACCTATACCCATTTTGATGCTAGGAGGACATGCTCTCCACTTGCCTTGGGCCTTCTGTCAAAGGGTAAACTCCCTTCCTATTTAGAATCCTTGGCTAGCCCAAAGGTATGTAGGATCTTTATGCATGCACTATTTAACTGCCCCTTTTCAATGTTATTGTTGGGTCATCTGCTTGGGATCCCCTTTTCAACTCAGTTATGTTCCTATTCCCTCCAGTTGATGGACTCTCATGTACATATTTTCCTGCATTCCCCTTACGTGCTCCAGTTTAGGCTAAAACACTTTGTTTTAATAAATGGAATGGAGCCCACATGGTGTCTCAGACCAAGAAATCTTGCACACAGATGACTGGAAGGTGGGAAGAGATGCAAGTGGGTTGCTTCAGGCACCTTAACATGGGCATGTTCCATACACACACGCACACACACACACACACACACACCAGGACACAAGACAACCAAGCATTGAGTTAAATTAATTTATTGAATGGTTAATCGACAGCAGTGTATCTTAGCTTTTAAATGTGGCTTGCATCTTGAGAACACAGCTATAATGCCACTATGTTGCCTTACGTACTATTTGTTGTCTTAAATATGTGCTCCTATGAGCTCCCTGTGCTTCTTGTGGTCTAATGTCAGCCCTAGAACTGCTTATGTTCTGTTTCAGCATTTCTTCAACTCTGCATTGGATTTTTACTAATGATACATCTTTCTAAACTTGTATTTACCCTATGACATTGTTTATCGAAATATCCTTGAAATTGACTGTATTGGTCTCACACTGTGTAATCTGCCTTGAGTCTCAGTGAGAAAGAAGGGCTACAAACAAACAAACAAACAAACAAACAAACAAACAAACAAACAAACAAACAAACAAACAAACAAACAAACAAACAAACAAACAAACAAACAAACAAACAAACAAACAAACAAACAAACAAACAAACAAACAAACAAACAAACAAACAAACAAACAAACAAACAAACAAACAAACAAACAAACAAACAAACAAACAAACAAACAAACAAACAAACAAACAAACAAAGATATTTGCCATGGGGATGCTGGTACCACATGGACAGCCCTGTTCTTCACAGATTTACACACACATACATACAGGTTTACAGAGTGTTATCAAAGAACTTGGTTGATCTACACAGTCCGGATCCATGGACAGGATCTCAAAATACTAACGGGCTCAGGGGTAGGCAGTTTTCCAAGGGCATGATCCCATTCTTATCTGCATGGAAAAGGCGGCAGTATGAAGTAAATGGACTTCTCAAGCCTTTCCTGCCCCTACCTCAGCCTCTATTGTGGAGCTAGATGTTCAGGTTTCTAAATAGTCGTTTCTGAGTCCCCAGACACAGTTCAGGTTCCCAGCAGCTACACAGCAGCTGTGGGGAATTGCTGATTAGAGATGGGCATGAACAGCAATACGAACTAAAAAAAGCCATGAACGGCCCAATCTGCTGTTCGAAAACAAGCTGTTCGTGAGGCCAGGTGGTCATTGCAAGCCTCATTCATTGCTGTTCGACAAGCCAGACAGTCTGGCACCTGCAATCAATTCCCTTGGCAACTCAGGCAGGGATTGTCTGAACTCTGTCTGAACTCCTGTTGTTGCCCTGGAAACCCCAATCTAAGCCCAATTCAGGTCTTCCTTTCAAGTGTGGAGCTTCAAATTTGTTACAAGGGAGCAAAGACCAGGGGGGGAGGGGGGCACCCAGCTCTGACTTTGTAGACAGTGAGGGAGAGAGAGTTGCTTTTGGCATTTTGAGAGAGAGAGACAAGGATTGTGCATTGGAGCTTGAATTTTCTTTGGAGGAGAGTCTGCTGGCCCCCATGAACATCCAACCATGAACATGTTCGTGAACAGGTCAAGCTCGTAAGTGTTCATGAGTCCCTGTTCGTGGATGGCAACGAACAACGAACATCATGCTCATTTTTTTTTCTGTTCATACCCATCTCTATTGCTGATGAAAAATAATGTACAGCGCAAACGGCCCCATAATGGCTGCAAGGGGGAAGAGCTCCTCCCTCGTGTCAAAACTCCTCTCTCTTTCCCCTGCTCCACATGCACAGAACAGTCCATGTGGAGCAGCAAAAACAGAGACCCCCCCCTCCCTGCTCACTATTTTTCAAAACAGCTTGATGGCCTGGATTCTGCCAAACAGTTCGGCAGCTGGAACAATGTCTTCCCCATATCTCTCCTCCTACTGCAGCCCTGGGTATTCTTAGAATCATCATAGAATCATAGAGTTGGAAGGGGCCATACAGACCATCTAGTCCAACCCCCTGCCCAGTGCAGGATCAGCCTAAAGCATCTCTGACAAGTATTCATCCAGCCTCTTCTTGAAAACTGCCAGTGAGGGGGAGCTCACCACCTCCCTAGGCAGCTGATTCTACTTTTGAACTACTCTGACGGTGAAAAAGTTTTTCCTAATATCCAGTCGGTACCTTTGTGCATGTAGTTTTAGCCCATTGCTTCGCGTCCTACCCTCCGCTGCCAACTGGAACAGCTCCCTGCCCTCCTCCAAATGACAGCCTTTCAAATATTTAAAGAGAGAAATCATGTCCCCCCTCAACCTCCTGTTCTCCAAACTAAACATTCCCAAGTCCCTCAGCCTTAGATTACGTTTTGTTCACCTTTGAGGTGAGGAAGTTTGTAAAATAGCAACCTTAAAGTCTTTTTTTTTAACATATTGAATAGCAGTAACTGGCCAAGCCTCAAATAAACGTTGTAGGAAAGCACTGTTACTGGCTTGGATTCTGCTAAAAAGTTCTGTGGATTTCAGTCAGTGGAACATGAGTTTTCCATCTTCCCCCACCCACTGCAGCCCAGGCCATTCTTAGATCCCTATTTTATTGACCTTCACAAAATTTATCCCCCAACCTGATGTGTTCCTTTAGGTCCAACTGCAGAAAGATGTCGTGTTCACGCAGCCAGTGCTACTCAACCTGCCCTCCCATGACTGTGGCTATTCAGCCACCACCCTTCATGCTGACCATCCCAGGACCATCCATGTACTGCTCTGACCAACCTCTGTGCATTGAGCAATGCAACCCTTGTGCTCCATGCCACCAGGCCATCAGCAATGTGTCCTACACTTCCTTTGCCAAGGGAGCAAGCACCTATTCTCAGCAGTCACAACAGAGAAGCCAGAGTGACTACCGCTCTTCCTATTGATGCTGAGCCCAGAAAATGCAATCCACAGAAGAATGAAGAGGTTTAGATACCACGTTCAACTCTATCAATGCATGTTGGTTTTGTCCTGTAGGAATTGCTCTTCTATAAAGTGAGCTATATTTTCACTGAACCTTCTGTTTTGTGTGCAGTAAATTAAGCAATGTGTTCGATTTGGCACCTGACATTTCTGACTCTGGAATTCTACTTCTCTTCTCTTGCAAAAATAAAGCCCTCCCTTCATCATAGCCTCAGTTTCTTGTTTCTCTCATTTACTGCTATTCATTGCCCTCATAAATGGGTCTCACAAGCTTCAGGTACATTAGAGTTTCAGGGCCAAACTACAAGTGACTCCTGACGCTAGTTGGACACTTGTCAGCTTCCCTCAGGTTTTGATAGGAAATGTAGGCAGCTTGGTGGAATGTTGGACAAGTGACAGTTGAAAAGTCCATTGGACTGCAGTTGGAGAGCCAAGCTGCAAGACCAGGATGCCTACATTTCCCATCAAAACATTGGAATTGTTTCACTTAGAGCAAAATGACAACTAGGTGGATATTAGATCTAATCAAGCTTGAATTCTCCCTAGAAGCTTAAAATGACAAAACTGAGGCTATTGTACTCTGGTCACATCACGAGAAGACAAGATTCTCTGGAAAAGTCAACAATGCTAAGAAAAGTGGAAGCCAGTTGGAAAAGAGGAAGACCCAAAATGAGATGGCTTGACTCAATAAAGGAAGCCACACCCTCCAGTTTGCAGGATCTGAGCAAGTCTCTTAAGGATAAGACATTTTGGAGGACTTTCATTCATAGGATTGCCATAGGTCGGAGGTGACTTGATGGCACATAACACATAATAAAATCATAGATCTCCGATCTTCATATTTTATACATACACCTTGGCATTTTTCTGCTGTCATACCAAAGTAGAATGCCTAATCTGTAACTGACCTAGTGCCATTTTTAACTAGAATCTGTGTAGCAAATGGCAGCATTTCAACAGGCTCAGATGGGAGACCAGGCTGTTTCTAAGAATAAGCTCTGGTGGACTTGGGAACGATTGGGTTGATAAACATGGCACAACATAACCTCTTCATGGCTTATAAGCGGTGAAGCAAAAGCCAGATCCTATGGTTGCCAACTCCAGGTTGGGAGGTTCTTGGAAATTTGGGAATAGAGTATGGAAAGGGCAGGTTTTGGGGAGAGGAGGGACCTCATCGGTGTATAATGCCACACAGTTCACCCTCCAAAGTATCCATTTTCCCCAGGAGAACTGATTTTCTATCATCTGAAGATCTGTTGTAATTCTGGGAGATCTCCAGGCCTTATGTGGAGGTTTGCAACACTTGCGGCTCCATGGGATAATGAAGCCACCATTCATATTCTACTTATGTATACATTTTTGTGGTACCACTCCCCAAGGAGCTCTGGGCAACATACACAATACCTGCTTTTTAAAAAATTTCATCTTAAGAACAACCCTGTGAGGTAGGACCCAAGTTCACCCAGTGAGATTCATCATGGCTGAGTGTTTAACCCATGGCCTCCCCAGTGCTAATCAGACTTTCTATCATTACACTTTCTATCATTATGCTTTCCAGGCATATGGGGGAGTGGGAATCTACTATTATATAGTTGGAATGAATGATGGGGTCACCTAGCTGTTGTGTCTCCTCTCGTCTCCCTTCTGATGCACAAGTTAAAGAATTGGCTTACATGCCCTGGTTAAGGCTGCTGAACAGGTGAGAGCCAATTTGGTGTGAGAGCCAGTTTGGTGTAGTGGTTAAGAGCGCAGGACTCTAATCTGGAGAACCGAGTTTGGTTCCCCACTCCTCCGCTTGAAGCCAGCTGGGTGACTTTGGGTTAGTCACGGCTCTCTGGAGCTCTCTCAGCCCCACTTACCTCACAGGGTGTTTTCTTGTAGGAATAATAACAACATACTTTGTAAACTGCTCTGAATGAGTGTTAAATCATCCTAAAGGGCAGGATATACATCAAATGTTGTTGTTGTTATAACTGGAGGGGAGTACAAAAAAATCAGGGGACCCAAATCACTTTGAGATCTGAGAAGCCAAAGCCATGCTGCATTCAGTGAAAACATTCTTAGTTATTATACTTTTAATGCAGTTTTTATCTGCAGCCACTGGGTTGCAGTGAAGACACAGCATCGCAAACAGCACTGGAGCAAGGCGAGAACATCAAAAACAGCCAATAGCTGCCACAGTAATTGCCAGACTGCAGCCTCCGAACAAGTTCCAGTTGTTGAGTAGCAAACGGATACAACTTTTCCTTCTCTTCTCCTTGTTCTCCAGAGCTCCCCCAGCCCCACCCACCTCACAGGGTGATTGTTGTGGGGATAATGATAACACACTTTGTAAACTGCTCAGAGTGGGTGTTAAGTTGTCCTGAAGGGCGGTATAGAAATCGAATGAGCCTGCGTGAAGGGAGAGCGGGGTATAAATGTAATGAAATAAATAAATAAACAAATACACAAATAAATAAATAAATACACAAATAAATATTATTATCTTTTCCACACTTTTCTCCGCCTTCATTTTACTCTATTTCTGTCTATATCGAAAAGAGTCCAGTAGCACCTTTAAGACTAACCAACTTCACTGTAGCATAAGCTTTCGAGAATCATTCGTTTTTATCTCTCTCCCCCCCCCAATCTTCTAATTGTTCTGTGCCCCCCCTCATTTACTTTCACGCTCTTGAGCCTTTTTTTGCACAGGTGATTTTTGCTGCATTTGGACCCCGACCTCTTCAGGTTTTCTTCCGAATTCCGGACAATTAACCCTGCGCCTTGCAGATTTCAATGCTGCCTTTCAAGGGTTCTCTTCTGAGGGCCAAGCTACACATGACGAATGACACTTGAACGGCAAGTGGATTGAGTGGAGGGCAAGTGAACAGGGAGAAATACACTTGCTGTTCAAGTGTCATTCGTCATGTGTAGCTTGGCCCTGAGTTTCCTCCCTAAGGCCACTCAACCACCTTCCATAGCAGAATGGGGATTCAAGCATTAGAGACACATGACAGGTTGCTTAAAATGTTCTTGAGACTGTATTCATTTACCGTATGACGTTGTTTATGGAAATGTTCTTGACCCTGTATGGAAATGCCTGCCCTTGTCCTTGCTACTGATTGCACTAATCTCACACTATGTAATCCGCCTTGAGTCTCAGTGATAAAGGCGGAATAAAAATGACATACCTACCTACCTACCTACATACATACATAAAAGCTCTCTTATTACCTATTGCCTGTTGTTGGGATACTCTGGTCCAAGATGTTCCAGTCCTTCATTATTAGCACTGCAATGCTCATCATCATTCTAAAGTTGATACCCAGTTTTCAAAG
This sequence comes from Eublepharis macularius, assembly GCF_028583425.1. Taxonomy (NCBI): domain Eukaryota; kingdom Metazoa; phylum Chordata; class Lepidosauria; order Squamata; family Eublepharidae; genus Eublepharis; species Eublepharis macularius. The sequence continues at coordinate 246,256,076 of NC_072790.1, forward strand.
ACGTAGCATTATTTTCTGATGAGTCATGAATGATCGCTGCAAACGTTATTCTGCAATTATTCTGGGGAGGGGTATGGAAATAACTCGGGCTAGGATATTCCAATTTCCTTCAGTCTTGGCACTGGAGCTCCTGTGATCGCACTGAAACTGGTGGCCAATTTTGAGCCTCCTAGCTTTATTTTGGGATGAGTTATACCTGTCACAAAAGGGCAGACGGAAAGACACAAGGTACCTTTTATCACACAAGGCGCATGGCAAGAGCAACCCAAGTGATTTTTAAAATATTTGGTTTGGATTGGGGTCATATGGGAGCAGATGGAATCTTTGTCTGGAGGCCCGTGTTGACTCTTGGAAGCACTGACCCTAGTGAAACTGGAGAAAGTAATTGTCTTTGGTGTCTTTGACTGGAATGTATCCTGGTTGGCTGCAGGATATGAAAAGTGTTTGTCCTTGGCTAAAGCACTCTGTGCCGCTCCATGCTAGCAGAAACAATTCAAGTAAAGCTAAGTACAAAGGGAATTTAATTTAAACCTTCTTCCAAGCTGGCCTTCAAATACATGAAAGGCAAAGTGAGGCTTGAGGACATTCCCATGTCTGGACTGCAAAAAATCAAGCAGCCTACTGCTGACTGGGAAGTTATATCATTGAATTCAATTGTTCCACACAATCAGTGGTTCGAATGTCCCTTAGCCAATTCCAAGAAGAGACAGACGCAGAGTCCTGTGAATGAAGCAAGTCTACTATATTTATTAAATGTGGAGGAGCATCAGTTACACAGAGAGTATAAGGTTCCCTCGTGTCCAATGCTCATCAGAGCTACAATAGCTGTGCAAAGCATTTTATACCCTTTGGTTAATTTCAATTTTGGGAGTCCCATTGGCTCGAACATAATTGTGACCACCATTGGTCTGTGTAGGTGACCACCTCCTTTGATTCCTATTAGAAGAATAACTCTGGTCAGCAGCACAATTACAATATTTCCCAGTTAGCATTGCTTATCACATTAGTGCCTTGTTTTATCTCTTCAAGGAACATCTCTCTTCCTTTCTTACTCTTCCCATTCATAGACATCTTGTTATTTCCTTCTCCCTGGACAGTGTAACATTTTGCCAAGGGCGTCTTAGAGCCAAGCTACAAGTGACGCCTGACACAGGTTAGACACTTGTCAGCTTCCCTCAAGTTTTGATGGGAAATGTAGGCATCCTGGTCTTGCAGCTGTAATGGAGAGCCAAGCTGTAAAACCAGGACGCCTACATTTCCCATCAAAGCTTGGGGGAAGCTGACAAGTGTCCAGCCTGTGTAAGGCATCACTTGTAGCTTGGCTCTTAGAGTCACTTCAGCAACCTTGTACTTTACAGGCAGAGATTGTTCCTTTGAGCTCCGTGGGAGGGGAGTACTCTCCCCTCCTTAGGAATGTGGTTGAAGCTGCATTAAGCACCGCATTCCTATTGCTTTGGGGTTCCTCATAGCCTTGAAAAGTTCTGCTCATCTAATTAGTTTGAAGCACGCTTATTTCTTTCAATGGAGTGGTTTATCACCTCTTTTCAGTCCAAGGTTCGGCAAGTATCCTTTTTCTAAGAGTAACTATTCAAAACCTCCCATTTGCAGCTGGCTTTTCTTGTCTGTTCTATTCTATTCTATTGCTACATTTGGCATGAACAGTTCAGGAAGAGGTTTTCCCTTATCAGCCTGTAAGCGTAGCATAGCTCATAGTGAGTGCAGGTGCCTCTACCTTGCAGCAAGCTTGCTTAATGAGCATGTATAGTAACCTGGGCTATTATTTTCCCCTACTACAAATGGCAGGCACTTCACAGTGATTGGCCTCAGCATTCACCAGGCCTAGCATACAGTCACATGTCGTTTGCTTGGTCATTTTGCTTCACTGTTCATTCTTTGCATAATGCAGTAAAAATACTGTAATGGCACCTGAGAGTAAGGTAAAGTTGCATAGTAATAGTAAAGGCACATAGAATACTCTAATTCATTAAAATCACTTCCATCACAATGGCGACTGCATCGGAGTAAACTTGCAATGTCATGTAGCTTCTGTTGCAATTGCTTTGTTAGCCTTTCACTTACCATAAAAAAACAGGTGCGTGTTTGCCAAGTGTAGGGAGACGCAATGTTGGCTGGGAAGTGTAGTTTTAAAAGACACAGCTGGCAGAGATTGCTCCTCAGAGGGTTTGTTAATTTCATCTTTACTTCCCTGAAGGCTCTGTCATTTTCACCTCCCCAATCTAAAGCTGTGAGGGATGGCAACCAGAGGGCAGCGAGGAATGGAAATGGGCTGGAACTGCCTTCCAGAGCCAGGCTTGGACCTGGCTCCTGGCACGTGTTCTTCACATGCCAGATGTCTTGTGTAGAGAGACTCACAGTTTGCATGAAGCCTTTTCATATTGTCAGCTCTGATACGACAGTGATACTACTCACTCAGTGGATCGGAAACCACATGTGACTTTTTGACATGCCACTTGGGGCTCTCCTTAGCACGATCCCCTAATATGGCTCCAGAAATATAGGAAAGGTGTGTGAGAAAGATCCTTGCCCAGTGGGGCTTGTGGTTGAGACGTGTTTCCCACCTTGAAACAACCATCATGGAAAGCTGTGAGCTCCCGTGAGGTGCAATCATGATGTCAGAGATGGAAGCAAAGGTGGTTCTTTTGTCTGGCGGTAATTGTGAATGTGACTTCCCACAAGCTGTAGACTTACTGTAATATCTCAAAGTAGATCAAGGAATGTGACACCCCCCCAGTAACAAAATCTAAGAAGCCTACTCAAACTTTTTTTTTGCATTAATGGAAGATAAGTCCATCAATAGATATTGGCCAGGATAACACCATGTTCAAAATCAATATACCTCAGAGTATCATTTGCAAGTGGGACAAAAGCTGAGGAATCCTGTTGTCTTCATTCCTTGTCTGTGGGTTTCTTTGAGGCATCTCATTGGCCATTGTATAGAAACAACCTGATGTACCATTGGTTGAGTCCAGCAGGGTCCTTCTGCTACGAAAGCCTCTATTAATGAAAATGGGAAGAGGACATTCTTTCAGGCGTAAAATATTTGCTCCCTCACTTTTGAAATAGTTAATTGTTTCCCGGAATATAAGTCACTGTCAAAGTAGCTAAGAACGTATGAGATGAAAAGTTTAGTCCTGTGGTGATGTGACACAGCAGATCTTTCATTTTTTTAAATTCCTCTGGTATATCCCAGAATTAGGCAGCAGATGGCACCAATTGACTGAAGATAGCTGTGCTGAGGAACTAATATAATTCTGAATTACAACACAGGACCAGTGAAATGACATACTTATACCAGTTCTGTGGGGAAGCTGAGGGGAACCACCAAATCCAATAAACTTGATCCTGAACTTTAAGTTTCAATAAAATCAAAAGTGTGGAATGAATTCATTTTCTAAAGTCGTTGATTTTGAATTCCAAATGTGCCCACAGGATCAAAAAGGTTGGGGACCCCTGCCTTAGAGGGAAGGACAGAACAACTCTTGAGATTTAAAAGCTGAAAAGAAAAAAGATCAGCTTTAAAACTAACTTTGAGCTTTTAAAGCTAAAAAGAAAAAAAGCAGTTAAGAAACGAGTTTCATAAATGGTTTTCAAAAATGATGTTTTGGATATTTTTAGGTTTCAGTAGAGGAAATGAGCAAGAACAGAAAATATTCAGAAAAAGCCCAATAGCCCAGGAAATACCGAGATGGCTATGTCTTTTCTTGTTTGATTGCTGCTGTTAAAATAGACTCTTTGATCGAGCGATAAACATCTATTAAAGATCCCTGGCCCTAGGGAGGCCCACCTGGCATCGGCCGGGGCTAGGGCTTTTTCAGTCCTGGCCCCAGCCTGCTGGAACGCTCTGACTAATGAGACCAGGGCCCGGCAAAATTTGCTAGCTTTTCACTGGGCCTGCAAGACAGAGCTGTTCCACCAGGCATATGGTTGATGCGAGGCGGTGCCCCCTAGCCGGGGGAGTAAAGCATGTGCCCTCTTGTCTAGTAACACCTTCCATCTCTCACATTATCTCCCTGTTAAAATGCTCTGGAAATGGCGAAAAAGGTGGTCATCCAGATTTTGTGTGTGTGTGTGTGTGTGTGTGTGTTATTTTAATCTGTGGTATTTAAGGTGCTTTATGTTTTTAAACTGTTTAAACTGTGAAATGTGATTTTTGAAACTTTGTTGTAATCCACCCTAAGCCTGCTGATGTGGGGAAGGCAGACTATAAGTTGAATATAAATAAATAATAAATGTAGGTACGCAATTTAAAATACCTTAAAGCATATTAAATAGCCACGTAGTCTGCCATTCAATAAAAGCTATTTTAATTGGTAAATCTAGGGTTGCCACTGCCAACTCTGCCTTGGGAAATTCCTGGATAATTTGGGGTGAAGCCTGGGGAGGGTGTAGTTTCGAGAATGGAGGCAGCTCAGCAGGGATGTAATGCCACAGAGTCTATCTTCCCAACTCCCATTTTGTCCAGGGCAACTGATGTCTATAGTCTGGAGATCAGTTGTAATTTTGGAAGATCTCCACGTCTGCCCTGGAAGTTGGAAATCCTATAAATCTGCAGGCCATTTGTGTGTGTGTATGGGGGGGGGGGGAATTCATTCAAGACTTCATCAGCTGTTTTGAATATGGAGGAAAAAGAGTCCCCAAAATACAGAGAAATAACTTACATAAACCGACCTAGGAAAGAGAACGCAAAGGGTCTGTGCCACCTCACCATGACCCACAGAGCACCAAACCATACCCACAAATTATGTTGGCTTTCCAGACTATTATCTCCCAATGCCTTAAAGTTATTGGGTGCACACTAAGAGATGTTTGTTATGCAATTTACTCCCTTCAAACTGTGAAGTATGTTTTGATGCTAGACAAATCCAGGATTTTCCTCATTCTTAGATGGTCGGTTCTTGGTTCAGGAGGACATCTAAGCTAGTCACAGACCATCCTAGAAGAGTCAGAATCAATGGCATCTCTAGTTACCCATCTTAGAAGAATCAGAATTAATGACACCTAATTATTTAGCCAGTTTGGTGTAGTCAGGGCTTTTTTTCAGCCAGAACATGGTGGAATGGCATTCTGGCCCATCTCCAAAGTCATCATCTGTCAGGTGGCCCCACCCACCTGATTCTGTTTCCTCCAGTGCAGCCTAAGATTTCTTGCTGGCCAGCTGAAGCTGTGGGGTTTAAAAGTTAAAGAGTCACTCTCCTAGAGGCTTGCAAGCTGTGGGAAAAGGGGCCTTTGCAACCCCTCCCTGGCTTGCTTCAGCTGGCCTGCAAGGAAGTCCACCAGGGAAGCCCCAAATGGGCTTTAAACTTCAGCTGAGAGGAGGGGGATTTCCTCCCTCCCAGCTAAAGCTGGGGAAGCCCCAAACGGGCTTTAAACTTCAGCCAAGGGTAGGGGGAATCCCCCCTACAAGCTGAAGCTGGGGAATCTCCAGCTGCTTATTTCACCCAATGGGAGGGGGAGGAGGGGTTTCAGGAGAGGGAGGAGGGAAGGAGGAGCCACGGCTCGGCTGGGGGCTATGCATGCCCTCCCTGCAGCCTCCTCTGGAAGTGAGGGGTGGGAAGCCAGCCAGGCATGGCAGGGGCTGAGTTCGACTGCTCTGCAGCCCTCATCGCTGGGCACCATGTTGGCAGGCCCTGGCCTGGTGAGGACCACGCATGCCAGCCCCTTCAGTGTCCAGACCCATGGCAGAGGGCTCAGCTGCCAGGTAAGGGGTGTGTGTGGGCAGGTGTGTACATGGGCCCGACTCGCAGGAGCACTCCTGAGGGGCGGGCACTCCATGTGCAATGATGTCACTTTCTGGAAGTGATGTCATCAAGTGGTTCTGGGAGCATGCATGTGTAGTGACAAGGGCATCATCTCCTGCTGGGAGCCGCCCTGGGTGAGAGTTCCACCTCTTTCCACAGAAAGAGGCTGAGTTTAGTAGTAAAGAGTGGCAGGACTCTAATCTGGAGAATGAGGTTTGATTCCCCACTCCTCTGCTTGAGATCAGCTGGGTGACCTTGGGTCAGTCACAGCTTCTCTGAGCTCTCTCAGCCCCATCTACCTCACAGGGTGATTGTTGTGAGGATAATAATAACACACTTTGTAAAACACTCTGAGTGGGTGTTAAGTTGTCCTGAAGGACAGCATATGAATCAAATGTTATTATTATTATGTTATGATTAGTTTCACCCCACATTTTTCAGAGTGGCATGGGCTCATTTCTCCTGAGGACAGGAGGTTGAGGTTGTGGGCAGAGAAGGTGAATGAGAGGTCAGGGGCTTCTGAAACCAGAAGATACCCTGATTCTCCCCAAGAGCTGCAGTAGCATAGTGGTTAAGTGGTTGGGTTGCAAACCAATACTCTGCTGGTTCGACTCACAGGTAGCCTCAGGTAAGCCACTCCTCTCAGCCCTAGGTCACCAGATGTATTGTGGGGATTATAACAATAACTGGGACTGTTCACTGCTCTGAGGGGCACTAATCTGTCCAGAAGGGCAGTATATAAGCACACCTGTTGTTGTTATCATCATTATTATTACTACTACATGGATCCCTCATATCTTCAAAAGAAGGGTTTTTTTTTAAAAAAATGAAATTTAGTTTTAACCCATGAACTTTCATCCTCTCAGTCAATGTCTGTGTAGAAAAACATCCCTTGTCAAGAAACCTCAAAGGCAGTGATTCATAGGCTAAAGAACGAGTCTCTAGTGATTATTCTTGCTGAAGTTGATGCTACTTCAAAATAATCTGTCACCTTTAAGTAGATTGGAACTCAAAGAATGTCAGTTCTTAATAACCTTAATTTATACGTCCTTCATGGCTTGTTTAGCAATGAAAAGACTTCTTCTTACAGTTTGTAATATTCTACACTTTTAAATTAGTGTTTTAGCTTTTTGCTCTATGTATGAATACTAAGTTCGGTTAATGAAATTAGAATTCAGGAATCTATTGGTTAGGAAAGAACTGGTGTAGGATTGGTCTAATGAAACCATTTATGAAGACCCTTTCCAAAATCTGGGGAGGGGAAACTGAAGTTATCAGTTCAGGAATGACAGTTAAAGAATGACAGCAGGCGAAATGACAGCGAGTTTAATGGTTAGGGCTGAACAGAATAGAGTTATATACCTTGTTATTTATATATATTTAAAATATAGTGCCAAACAGAAATGGTTGGCGTTAAAAATTTAGAATATATCATGGTATGAAATGCAATTTAATCCAGATGGCTGGGGGCCAAACTACACATGACGAATGACACTTGAACGGCAAGTGGATTGAGTGGAGGGGAAGTGAACAGGGAGAAATACACTTGCCATTCAAGTGTCATTCGTCATGTGTAACTTGGCCCTGAGAAGTACCTACATAAAAATTTGCATGTTAGTGATTGAATCTCTCCATTTGTTCATGTAGCTGAAAAAGATTTTAATATTAATTTAAATTTGAGTATTCTATGTGCTTCCCTTTCTGCTATATCAGGAGATCCAGGCACAGAAATTTCATTTTATTTCAATTTTGTCCTTTTCCAATTAAGACATTTCCAAACAGGTCACATGTTGTTCACACATCCTACAATATATATTGTACTCCTGTTTTGTGCTTTGTTATGCTATGGCATTATAATGTATATGCATCATGTTTTACTACATGTATGTGTTCTAAAGTTTAAATACACGTCACTTGTATTTTGCATACTTTGTCTTTAATATAAATGTACTTCTTTATGATAGTGTGGTGTTTTTTAGCACAGTGGATTCTGGTGTTATGCTATGTTCCTCCTTCATTGCTAATTGTTTTTGGTCAGGGTTGAGCAATATGGTTGCCACCAAATTTTATTGTGTAAACGTTTTTATGCTTTTAATGTTGATTTCATTGTAAATTTGTTTATCTGTGTTGTGATCTGTTCTGAGTCTGTTCACAGGGAGAGTGGATAATAAATCCAATTAATAACAACAACAACAGCATTCGATTTATATACTGCCCTTCAGGACAACTTAATGCCCACTCAGAGAGGTTTATGAAGTATGTCATTATTATACCCACAAACAGGGCTTTTTTCCAGCTGGAACTCAGTGGAATGGAGTTCTGGAACCTCTTGAAAATGGTCACATGGCCGGTGTCCCCACCCCTTAACTCCAAACAGAGGGGAGTTTAGATTGTCCTCTGTGCCACGGCGTGGAGGGCAATCTAAACTCCTTTCTGTCTGGAGATCAGGGGGCGGAGACACCGGCCATGTAACCATTTTCTCCGAGGGCAACCCACTGAGTTCCACCACCTCTTTTTTCCAGAAAAAAAGCCCTGCCCACAACAAAACACCCTGTGAGGTGGGTGGGGCTGAGAAAGCTCCAGAGAGCTGTGACTTGCCCAAGGTCACCCAGCTGGCTTCAAGTGGAGGAGTGGGGAATCAAACCCGGCTCTCCAGATTAGAGTTCCATGCTCTTAACCACTACACCAAACTAACAACAACAATAATAATACCAGGGATAAGACAGGAAGTTCTCTATCCTTAAACTGAGACTCCAAACTAAGCTTGAATAAAGTCCAGCATACTAAGATGTGCAGTTTAAAGAAAAGCTGTGAGTGGTGGTATCAGGCAGAAAGAAACTAGAGGCAGGTAGTGGGGTAAATGAATTGTTTACCTGGAGCCACAACCTATGCACGATTGCTGGCAATATGAAAGCAAGGCACTGCGGTCTTGTTCCATCACAAAACCTATCCGTTGTAACTAGCAGAATCATACCCCAACCTGAAGGCAAAAGGTATAAGGTGAATTCAATAATAGTGGAGTTAAACATTTAGAATATATCATGGTATCAGATGCAATTCAATAATAGTGTTCCAATAATGACTGCATATTTGCCCGATGGAAGGAGCCCTTCTTAATACAACAAAATGAACTAACCCAAGAAACCAAGCTCAGGGCCAAGCTACACATGACGAATGACACTTGAAGGGCAAGTGTATTTCTCCCTGTTCACTTGCCCTCCACTCAATCCACTTGCCGTTCAAGTGTCATTCGTCATGTGTAGCTTGGCCCTAAGAAGAACAAAATAAAACAGTTCAGGCATTTCAAAGAAAGCTAAGCCACCTTCCGTTATTCTTGCAGAATTCCTTGGGAAGGGGAGTCCCCATATTTCCAAGTGTCACTCATAGTAGAAGTGACGTCCGGCTGGTAATCACTCAGTAAAGTGGAGTTACGGCGGAGTCGGAGATATTGTCCAGTAGGGATAGTCTTTTTCAGATGGCCGGGGTGAAAGGAATTAAAGTGTAAATATGAGCATCTGTCGGTCAGTTTCCTGAACGGTCGGAGAGCCAAAGAGCTCCCATTGTGCTTGAAAATCACAACATCTAGATAATTGATACACTGTGCACTCCCCTGCCAAGTAAATCTAATGTTCGGATTAATCCCGTTCATCCACTCCAGCAATAATTGAGCCTCACATCTACTTGTCAGCACCATGATGACGTCATCAATGTATCGTTTATATCATTCCATAGCTCATCCTCAAAAGTTCTTGAAGGCAAGATTTTTTTTGTATGTTTGTTAAGGGAGCAGGAAGGTTGCACTCAGCTCTGTCATGAAAACACTGAGAAACTTTCCACTGTCCCACATCTTCATTTTAATAGAAGGACAATGTTTCTGGGCTTCCTTGCAGGGCTATGAAGTCATAGGCTATCTAGTTTAAACATAACAACAACAACAACAACAACAACATTCGATTTATATACTGCCCTTCAGGACAACTTAAAGCCCACTCAGAGCGGTTTACAAAGTATGTTATTATTATTCCCACAACAAAACACCCTGTGAGGTGGGTGGGGCTGAGAGAGCTGCTTAAAGCTATGACTGACCCAAGGTCACCCCGCTGGCTTCAAGTGGAGGAGGGGGGAATCAAACCCGGTTAGAATCATAGAATCATAGAATCATAGAGTTGGAAGGGGCCATACAGACCATCTAGTCCAACCCCCTGCCCAGTGCAGGATCAGCCTAAAGCATCTCTGACAAGTATTTGTCCAGCCTCTTCTTGAAAACTGCCAGTGAGGGGGAGCTCACCACCTCCTTAGGCAGCTGATTCCACTTTTGAACTACTCTGACGGTGAAAAAGTTTTTCCTAATATCCAGTCGGTACCTTTGTGCATGTAGTTTTAGCCCATTGCTTCGCGTCCTACCCTCTGCTGCCAACTGGAACAGCTCCCTGCCCTCCTCCAAATGACAGCCTTTCAAATATTTAAAGAGAGCAATCATGTCCCCCCTCAACCTCCTCTTCTCCAAACTAAACATTCCCAAGGCCCTCAGCCTTTCCTCGTAGGGCTCAGTCTCCAGACCCCTGATAATTCTCGTCGCTCTCCTCTGCACCCTCTCGATTTTGTCCACATCCTCTAATCTGGTTCTCCAGATTACAGTCCTGCCTCTCTTAACGACAACACCAAACAGGAAATTCAAAGCAGGAACATTAGTGGCAGGTGCTGCAGGTGGTGGGATTTCTTTTCCCTGGATTTTCTTTTTTAGATATAGCAATTGATCCCTCTTTTTTTTCCTTTCCTCTTTTGAAAGAGGGATTCTCTTTGCTTTCTCATTAATGAATCTTATAGTTTGTTCATCATGTGATAGTCCTTTCCTTTCTTTCAAGCTCCTTTGATCCAATGACCTTGAGCAGCAGATAAGGAGTCTTTATTTCTTTATGTCATTTATTTTCCACCTTTCTCACCGGACTCAAGGCTGATTACACAGTGTGAGGTTAGTATGGTGGACAGATATTGGGCCAAAGCCAATGTGATCTTTGGGTCTTTATCCACTAGCAAATAAGGAACTATATTGTCTTTTGATACAGTAGGAGGTAGTATAGTTAAAATAGAAGCGATCCACAGTTCACAACCATGTGATAGTGTAGATTTCCTCACCTGTAGATTTGTATCTGTTGTTGTGTGCTCTCATACAGTACGAAGGATAAAAGCAGTCTGATGTAGCAAGGATGTGTTCAGACAAGTCCTGGCTCATGTTTAATTGTTTCTTTAATGGATCACCTTGTTTCTAATTTTTCAGCTATCCTCATAGCATATATATATGCTATGAGCATAGCTGAAAGGTGACCCATATATATATGCTATGAGCATAGCTGAAAAATTAGAAACAAAGTGACCCATTAAAGAAACAATTAAACACGAGCCAGGACTTGTCTGAATATATCCTTGCTACATCAGACTGCTTTTATCCTTAGTATTGTATTAGAGTGTGTGTGCGCACGCACACAAGCACAAACACACACACACAGATTACTTCTTGGGGATCTAAATCAAATCTTCCTTTTCACGCAAGAGGGATTGATTTGAAACCAATTCACATTCCTAAAAAGAAGAATAGAAAAGGATTGCTGGATTCCAGGAAGAAATTTGGCAAAGAGGAATTAAGAGAATTCTATTTAACAGTCCTAGATTACTTACTTACTTACTTACTTACTTACTTACTTACTTACTTACTTACTTACTTACTTACTTACTTACTTACTTACTTACTTACTTACTTACTTACTTAAGGCAGATTACACAGTGTGAGATCAGTAGCTGGCTAAATTCTGCTTGTTATCTCTAGTGAGTGAGGGCCAAGCTACACATGATGAATGACACTTGAACGGCAAGTGGATTGAGTGGAGGGCAAGTGAACAGGGAGAAATACACTTGCCGTTCAAGTGTCATTCGTCACTTGTAGCTTGGCCCTGAGAGTCGCCCACTCCTCTAGGTAATTTGGTTCCATTGCAGAACTGTGCGTACTATTAGGAAGTACTTCCAAAATCTACTCCCTTGTAATGTCACTGTGCACTTTGGAATATACAAATCTTTCCTCTTTTCCATGTGACACACCTTCAGATACTTGAAGTGAGTGACCACATCTCTACTCAGTCTTTTCTGTGATCCAGTAGGCGAGTAACTTAATCCAAAATTTGTGAGAGAGAAGTCTGATATGATCCGTTCTTTACAAATGCATGCCGGTTTACACAGTGATGTAAACCACCTCAGGAGCCTTGCACTGGGAGGTGACATAGACCTGTTTTAAATAATTAAATGACTGTGAGTATGTCTGAAGTCACCACAAAATATTAATGTTGTTGCTATTTTTATGACCATTACCATCATCGCAAGTATTACATGACTTTCAGACAGGATGTAACAGAACTGTTGCAGGCATTAATCTAAGTATCTTAGCCTAACTTGTTTGTAGTTTGTTGCCACTAACCACAAACCAACAATTTCTACTGTTTCTGTGCAGTGTCCAGGAACCACAAGAGAAGAGGCCAATTCCTTGGTTCCTTTCCGTTATTACCCAGGCAGGAGGGTGAGTGAAGGAACCATGGATTTGGCTGTACCCACAGGCCTCATGCATTTAAACTATTACCTCAGCAGTGTGAGATAGAATTGTCATTCTCCGGGTGGGTCCCAGAGTTCTCTTGGAATCTTATATACTAATAGCCAAGTGGCAAAATTGTAGGTTACTTAAATCCAGAGATTGGAGCCATGAGCAGACAAAACAGATCTTCTTGCACATCTCAAAAAATGCCCCAGGTTTTCAAAAAAATCTGATTTTTTAAAACAACAACAACAACATTGGGAGGGCTCTTAAAATCCCTTAACAGGGGGTTAAAAAACCCAAAAAGATAAAAGGAGCACCTGTAGCCTTATCTAGATGTGCTCAAAGGCTGTTGTTAGGCAACTATAACCGTTCACACTAAAGAAAAGAAGGGGCAGGTCTTGTAATCTGGAAAACCCCAGGGGACACAAGATCCCGAGAGAACTAAATAAATTTGTATATTTTTTTTATTTTTAAAGTTTTTAAAATGCAAGTACAAAAAGTGTAAATGAAGTAATCAAACACATAGCATACATCAAAGAATCTCATATATCTATTCCTTATAGCTCAAAAGTACCCAAAACTGTCAATTTCTCAAAATTGGTCAGTACCACAATTAATCCAAGTCCAATCCAAACCAATGCTTGTCAAAGGTAAGTATCAAAGTTCACAGAAAAATTCATATTATATATCCATTTCTTGTTCTTCCTTTTTATAGGCAGAACCCCATTGAGAAGAGTCCACAACAGGGAGAAGTGCTCCAGGGAATAGATGCAGAGAAGTTAGCCGTGTTAGTCTTTGGTAGCAAAATCAAAAAGAGTCCAGTAGCACCTTTAAGACTAACCAATTTTATTGTAGCATAAGCTTTCGAGAATCAAGTTCTCTTCGTCAGATGCATGGTACCAAGATGCATGGTACCAAGATGCATGGTCAGATGCATGGTACCATCTTCGTCAGATGCATGGTATCAAGTTCTCTTCGTCAGATGCATGGTACCATGCATCTGACGAAGAGAACTTGATTCTCGAAAGCTTATGCTACAATAAAATGGGTTAGTCTTAAAGGTGCTACTGGACTCTTTTTGATTTTGCTCCAGGGAAGTTGGCAACGGGTGCACCAGCTCTTATAATATCCCGTTTTGCATCACTTCTTCTTAAGCTGATCCTTTTAACAGCTGGTTCAATCCAAGTCAATTCTTAACATGCATTGGTGTTCCTTCTGACAAATTGAAAAAGGAAATTGTTAGAAGGAACACCAATGCACCAATGCCGTTAAAAGAACCATAACTGTTCAGCCAGTATTCCAGGCTTCGTTTCTGTCAGGAAAAGGCAGGGAGAAGAGGCAGGGCCCTTTTCAGGGGTGTTTTGAACTTTGAGGGAGGACTAAGGTTGCCAAGTCCCCTTCATCTCCCAGCGTCCCTTATGGACGTCATCACATCTATCTTTCCTACCATGTATGAAGTTCATACAATCAAGTTGAACCAAGGCTTGGAGTGTAAGTTTGTTTCTCCCTCCCACGCTCACTCACAACACAAACTCCTGCCCCCCATGTTTCTATGCTTACTAGCCATCTCTGCCAACAATTTGAACACAGGCAGACAGATAGTGATTAAAATAAAATTTTAAAATATGCTTGGGAGAATGGGTCTTTCTGCCATGTGATGGAATAATGCCTGGGTGCTACCTCTTTTCTCTCTGTCCCTTCTAACAGAATTTTTTTTGCTGGGAGGAGGACGCACTCTGTTGCATCTGGATCCTGGTATGATAGAATAATGCCTGGCTGCTACCTCTTCCTTCTGGCCTTGCTGATGGAATTGAGTAGATGGGAGAAGCCAGCAATTAGTAAGTGCTGGAAACAGGAATGATAGAATAATGCCTGACTGCAGTCTCTTCACTCTCTGGCCTCCTGGGCCAGTTCCCCAGGGCCTTTCCCCCCCACCAGCCAAGTGAGTGGCGGTGGGAGGCAGAGGCTTGGAGCAGGAAATCCCCTGTCCCCCACCAGAGAACTGGCAGCCTTAGGGAGGCTACATTGGTGTCAGGCCCAGAAGCAACTTAATACCACATGACTTGTGTGGCTCGCCCAGGCCTGGCTGCTTGCTGCTGTTCAACATTAGCACCTGCCTCCCCCAAATCCAGTGTAGTGTAATGGTTACAGTTTCAGAGTAGGATTGGGAAGACTCAGGTCTGAATCACCGCTCTGCTGTGGAAGCTCATAGGGGACTTTTATCCCAGCGCACTTTCAGCCTAACCTACCTTTCACCATTGTTGTGAGCATAATATGGAAGAGGGGATAATGATGTAAGCTGTTTTGGGTCCCCATTGTGGAGAAAGGCAGTACATAAAGAAAATAAAGCAGTACTTATAGATGAAGAGGGTGGGGGGATAAAGGGTATGTTGTTTATTTGGTTTGAGGGAGAGAAGGAGGTAGGGAAAAGTGAGTATAGGAAGGCTACTAGGAAGCAGGGGAGGGGATAGAGAGAAAAGTGAAATATCCCCTGCAACATCTTGCAGGTTCCCCACCATGCAACTGGGCCAGGCTCAGCCAGTGCCATGCAACTGGGGACATAGGGGAGATGCTACTGTGGGGGAGAAGGGGAAATGGTGAGGAGAAGAGGGAAAACAAAGGTGGGTGGGAAGGAGATGAGGAAGCAGGAAAGGGGGAGAGGTTGTAGAGGGCAAAGCAAGGAAAGATGACACGGCGGGGGAGGGGGAAAGGATACCCTGTACAAATCCTTGCAGGCCCCCACTTGTTACAACTAATTTCCAGACTAAAATGTGGATTACAAGTAGCTTAAACAAACAAGTCCCCCTGCCCCTATGTATTTGAACTGCTTCCAGTCATGTTTGAAGCACCCGTTCTCATCCCAATGATCACTTCTTTAATCCTTTAAGAAAGCACTTAAAAAAGAGTGTCAGTGGGTACTGGAGAAAGAATACAGGGAGCATCTTTTTATAATTGAAGCATACATCCTTTCTTGGTCAGGAAAGGGGCACAACTCAGAAAGGAACAAAGCTTAGGTGCATCCATGCAGTAAGCCTGAGTACAGTTATAACTATCCATTGCCAAGCTGTAAACTGTTTTTTGATTAGGGATTTTCCTGGATATTTTGAAGATCTTGCTTTGAGTTTTTAAAATCCAGTTTTTGACATAAGTTCTCCATGCTTGGAAAACATGCTTGGAGAGGGCCAGTGTGGTGTAGTGGTTAGAGCATTGGACTAGGTTCTGAGAGAATCAGGTTTGGATCCCCGCTCAGCCATGGAATCTCACTGGGTGGCCTTGGGCCAGTCACACAGTCTCAGCCTAACCTACCTCACAGGGTTGCTATGAGGATAAAATGGAGAAGAGCAGAACTATGTAAGCCACCTTGGGTCCACAATGGGGAGAAAGTGAGGCATAAATGAAGTAGAATGAATGAACAAAAGAACGAACGAGTTAACGAACTAATGAACGAACAAACAAATGAACGAACAAACGAATGAATGAAATGCAGTTGACTTTTCCAGACCATAAAAACAAAAGTCAACCTTAAAGCTAACATTAAAGCTAACAAGTTTGGTATATATATAAATTATGGATCCATTAAAAAAAATGAAAGGTTGAAATTAGCAAAGAAAATCACTGCTATGAAAAGAAATTCACAATGGATATGTACGAAAATTCAAGGTAACTAAAAATGCTCTATTGGTACATCCAGAGGTCATTTCGTAGAAAAAGAGCTGGAGGAACTCATTAGCATAACTCATTAGCATATGCCACGCCCTTTGCCATCACCAGAAGTGTGTCATTAGCATAACTGATTTGCACATGCCACACCCCCTGACATCACCTATCCTGGAGCTTTGGACCCAATCCTGGCCATTCAGGGCCAAAATTGGGCCCCAAATGGCAAAAAGGGGCTGAAAAGGGCTGAAAAGGGGCCCCAAATGGTCAGGATTGGGCTGCTGCTGAGTGGGAGAGTGATCCACCACCTGTCAGATGCCTGATCCGGGCCGTTTCAGCCCCAATCCAGGCTGAAATGGGCCCAAAATGGCCGAGAGTCAGGTGGGTGGGGCCATCTGGCATGTGACCTCTTTGGGGAACTTCCAGAAGTGCATTTCTGTGCATTCCCCCTCGAAATGATCCCTGGGTACGTCCCTACTTGTGGATGAAGAAGAACTGATGATTCCAGTACAGTTTGACTAATCGCCTAATGCTGCCTGCACTGCTCTCAAGAATCTGGAAGAGCATCATAGCCAGATCAGACATCAAAGCTATGCTTCCTATCAGAACATATTACAATGGGGGTGATGCTGCGATTTAGTGGGAGAGGCTCAGATAAGTCCTTAGATAAAAGTGTTTCAAAGGACGATGCAAAGGATCACTAATGACTTCTGTTTGCAAATTGTATCGCCCTTGCATCACTCCTGGGTTACCTAAGCCAGGTGCAATACTTTGAAGGTCTTCCCCATCCTTACTCTCAAGCTGGGATTCAGAAATTCCATGATGGTAGGAAACACCTTTGCTCATTGCTCTCTGAAAAATGAGTGGCTGCTGTCATTTCAACCAATTCAAAAGGAAACAGGAGGCTTTCAGCCAGGCTTGTAGTCTAAGAAATAGCAACAGAGTTTCTCTAAGGGCTAGATCAAGATGGGTAGCCATGTTCAAGCCTGGCACGTCCATGGAGGCGGTGCCGGCAACCACCTCGAGTGCTGAACTCTGAAGAAGGCACTGGGCCGACCCCTGACGACCCCCTGACCTAGAAACGGGCTTCATCCCTGCTCGCCTCTCTGCCCCTTCGCCGTTGCCACCTGCCTCGGCTCAGCTCCCAGCGGGCCGAGCGCAGGGAAGTGAGCGGGAAAGCAGGTTGCCTCTCTGCCCCTTTGCCACTGCTGCCCACCTTAGATGAGGGGGACGCTTCTGCGTGATGATGTCACAAGTGACGTCATCGTGCAGGGCTGGAGCATGTGTGCACTATGCATGCGCGTGCACAGGGCAAGGGGCACAAGTAAGTATCTCGCCTCAGGTGCCAGAAACCCTGGCACTGGCCCTGGGCGTGTTAATCTGTCTGTGGCAGAAGAAAACAACAAAAGCTCAGTAGCACCTATAAGACACACCACAAATTTTGTTACTCTTATAGGTGCCACTGGACTCTTGCTCCTCTCTAAGGGCTAAACTACCCAATATGTTTTGAGTTTGATCAGAGTCACAGGGCAGCTCCATGACGGTGTCTTGAAAAGTCTGAGAATTTGATTTGCTGATGATGGGTGAGATGGATGAAGGAGGAAGCCCCTGCCTCTCCATTTAAAGTGAATAACATTCCAGTGGGAGTTCTTTAGGCTCAGGAAAAAGGCTGGAGGAAGAATCAAGATCACCTTCCTCCATTTATCCTCACCTAGAATATTACGTTCAGTTTTGGATACC
Source organism: Eublepharis macularius (assembly GCF_028583425.1). Classification (NCBI taxonomy): domain Eukaryota; kingdom Metazoa; phylum Chordata; class Lepidosauria; order Squamata; family Eublepharidae; genus Eublepharis; species Eublepharis macularius. Next base: position 246,273,812 of record NC_072790.1, read on the forward strand.
ACAATTTAAGAAGGATATAGACGAGCTGGAAAGAAGATGACTGAGAGGTAATATGATAACCATCTTCAAGTACTTGAACGGCTGTCATATAGAGGATGTTGTGGAGTTGCTTTCTTCTGCCCCAGAAGGTCGGACCAGAACCAATGAGTTGAAACTAAATCAAAAGAGTTTTCAGCCAAACATTAGGATGAACTTCTGGACAGTTAGAGCAGTCCCTCAGTGGAACAGGCTTCCTCGGAAGGTGGTGGGCTCTCCTTCTTTGGAGGTTTTTATGCAGAGGCTAGATGGCCATCTGATAACAATGCTGTTTCTGTGAACCTGGGCAGATCATGAGAGGGAGGGCAGGAAGGGTTACATCAGTGCTTAATTCTCGTGGCCCTTTTGTACATGCCTAAGGTAATGCCAATCACCATGTCGGGGTTAGGTAGCAATTTTCCCAAGGCCAGTTCGGCTAGTGATCCTGATGGTGTTTTGCCATCTTCTGGGCATGGAGCAATGATCACTGGCTGTGTGTGGGGGAAGGGGAAGTAGTTGTGAATTTCCTGCACTGTGCAGGGGGTTAAACTAGATGACCCCAGAGATCTCTTCCAACTCTATGATTCTATGATTCAATGATTATTCCACTCGTTCTCAGCAACATCAGCTACCTGGGCTTGAAAAGTGGCATTTTTGAAACTGATGTGTGATGTGTGGCAGTTTAGCCCTCAGATTCTTCATGGATATTAGCGCACTGTTAAAAAGAAAGAGGTTTCTAGGTATTTAAATATGACGACAGTCCTGAAAACCAACCACAATAAATGATGTGAACTATCAATATGACAACGGGTCAATTTCCAAAGGCCTTTTTAAAAAATAACGCAGGCATATATTTTTACTAAAGGTAAGAAAATACGAGACTTCTGCATTTCTTTTAGCAGCCCATTCCAAAGGACAAGGGCTGCCACTGAAAAAGGCTGGATATCAACTGCAACCATCCCAGTCTCCCTCAATGATATAACTTCAGGCAAAACACGGTCCAGTTTTAGCGAGAAACTCTCGTATACTTTTGCTCCAAAACCCGCCAATACCCGACATTACCTGTCTTGTTCTGCCTCCGTGTATTCCGTGTCATTCCGATTTTTGAGCAGTCCATGCAAACTTCTGACGACGATTTCCAACGTTTGGGAACGTTCCACCATTGAGGAAGCCCCCCCCCCTTTTCCTTTTTTTTGTCGCCGCCGAGAGGCAGCCCAACTAATTTTTTTTTAAAGGCGCGTTTTGCACAGTTGCGTAATTTCAGTGGGTGAATGGCACAATATTATGTGTTAGAGCCACGTTTTGGCAACCCCGGTGGGCATCGCAAATTGTGGATGCACAGCTGAGATGGCTGGGTAATTTTTATTTTAAGTGCAAGCTGTTTTCGCTGTTGCGATGTTTCAAAAGGTTTGCCAGTCAAATGTGGGTTTCATTCAACTCTGAAATGATTGGGGTGCTAGATACACCCTAGATTTACTACTGGTGTGTATGCAGCCCATATGAACACTTTGCTGTCTATCTTCTGCCCCGGTAAACTGTAGCATAATGCCAGTCTGTGGTCTGGGGGTGTTTTTTCTTTTGAAAGAAATGCTTTGCGCAGTTGCGAGTTTTCAATCAGGGGCTTCAGATCGTGGGTTTCTGGGTGATGCACTTTGAGCCCTTGCCGGCTGAGTCGCGTCCCACCCCCCTTTCATCCCCCCTACACCCACTCCTTTGACCTGCTTCGGGGCTAGGGCAGAGCAACCACTTTTTGGAGCTGACAGATTGCATGTACGATTCAAATCAATTTCAGTTTCTCAGCAACGCACTTTGGAAAGTATAGTCGTTCAGGAAATTCTTTTGCCCATAAACCAGTGTAACCAATAGCCCCCGAGAGATTTTCGCAGGCAAACTAGCAGTCCTATCACAAGCCATTGTGGGAGGAGCATCAGATTTATCTATTGAAATCCCGAACTTACGCAAAACTCAGCTCCCAAACAAAACAAAAAAAGGCGGAGACAGGGGGCGGCCAAGCCATCCGATGTCCACCATGGTGGGGGCGGTCTCCGCCCACTGCCCTGCAGTTTGGAATGCCCATATGGGCTGTTGGGAGCGGGACACTGTGGCACGATGCAGAAGAAGGAGATTCATTGGGCCTGAGTCACGGGATTTTTGGCCATGTGGAAACGGCCCCTGTGAAGCTGCGTTATGTGGAATCAGACCATCGGTCCATCAAGGTCAGTTCAGGTCATCAAGGTCATAGTCAGTTCAGACTGGCATCAGCTATTCAGGATCTCAGGCAGAGATCTTTCATCTCTCTTACTACCTGCCAGGGATTGAACCTGGGACCTTCTGCATGCCAAGCAGATGCTCAATTACCAAGCCAAGGCTCCTCCACTCTATTGCAATGAGTGTAGCACTCTCAAGGGCTCCTACAGGGACAAGTGGTCCAGAAAGTACATAGATCTCAGGCCACCAAGCACTTTAAAGGCTAGAATGGGCACTTTGAACAAGTAGAATTCCCAGCTATAGAAACTCCAAGTACATACAGATAGCATTTCCTTCAGTGAATGATAGCAGCCAGGAGATCTGGCAAGTTTGCGACTGGGGCAAGGATCAATCACCTATGTGCCTGGGAGCAAAATCACAATTTTGCACCGGTCCGTAGTACAACTGGTAGCGTACATAATCAAGAAATATGGGACAGTTAAAAATTAGGCTGCCTTGTTAATGGTAATCTATTGGCTGATTGCCTTTATAGGAGTAATGGGTAATGATTATAGGAAATAGGAGACATTTGTGAATTAGTTCACCAGTTATGTTCATGAGCACTGTTACTAGCATCCAAATGGGATGGTTGTGCCATTGGTGTGAGCCAGTATGGGGTATGCATAGATAATCTGACATCAGATGGTGCTAAAATGAAATCTAAACAGTCATTTCACATAGGCAGCCGTGTTGGTCTGCAGTAGAACAGCAGGATTGAGTCCAGAGGCACCTTAGAGACCAAGAAGATTTTTTCAAGGGTAAGATTATGAACAAGAACAATCATGTTTAGATGAAGCATCTGTGGGAATGCCTAAGGAGGAGAAAGCAATTTCAATTGGATTTGTGAAATGCAGAGGGTGTTGTACACTTCTTAGCTACTTCCAAATTCTGGCTGAAGCAATAGCTATTGAAGTACCATACACATGTTTGTTTGATTTCAATTGAGGAGGAATGGGTTTAAATCCCCCACCCAGTTACAAAATTCTGTGGTTGCCAAAAGGTATTGGTAGAGCTAGACAAAGATCAGTCATTATATTCTGTGCTTGTTCTATGCACTTCCATTGCGTTATATATTCCATTCTAGAGCTACACACATAAAGTACATTTCAATTCATGAGTAGACATGGGCACAAACCACAAAAAACCCGAACCATGTGGTTCATGGTGCATGGGGTTTCCATGAACCAGGAGCCACGAACTCCCATGAACTGGGGCAAGTTCGTGAATCAGTTCATGCTTCATGGTTCGTAGGGTTTAAATGCCCCTTTCTGGCTGCTTAGCAGCAGCAGGGAAAGGGGCATTTGATTGTTTAAAGGGCTCTTTCCTGCTGCTTGAAAGTGGCAGGGCCCTTTAAACTATCAGCTGGCAGGTGGCAGCTCCAGCCCAAGCCCCCTACCCCTCTGCCCCAACCCCACACTTACCTTGTCTCACGGCTCCGGCATTCTCCACCACCCTGTGGGCCCGCAGCCTCCTCCCCCTCCTCCCATGAGGGATGGGAAGGCTATTTTCAGCTTCCTCTGCTGCTGCGCGGGCCCGCAGAGTGGTGGAGGAGGCCGAAAATGGCCTTCCCACCCCTCAAATGGACACTGCAGTGGCCAATTGAGGGGCAGGAAGGCTGTTTTCAGCCTCCTCCACCACTCTGCTGGCCCATGCACTGGCGGAAGAGGCTGAAAATGGCCTTCCCACCCCTTGCGAGAGGAGGGGGAGGATGCCGCAGAGAACACTGGAACAATGAGACAAGGTAAGTGTGGGGCTGGAGTTGGGGGTTTGGGGGGCTAGGGATGGGGGATGGGGTGGGGGCTGAAGTGGGGTCAGAGGGGTGGGGCTGGGGTTTGTGGGGTTTGGGCCGTTTAAAGGGCCCTGCCACTTGCAAGCGACAGGTCCCTTTAAACCATTAGCTGGCAGGCAGCGAGGGGGTTATCCTCCCTGCCCCCTGCCAGCTGATGGTTTAAAGGGACCTGCCACTTGCAAGTGGCAGGAAGTGTTTAAATGGCCATTTCCCTGGGGAAATGGCCATTTAAACTGCCCCTTTCCCTGCCACTTTACAGTGGCAGGGAAAGGGGCATTGCCCTTTAATACGAACCCAACGGAACCATACCAGCTCTGTGAAAGTTCGTGGAAAGCCAGTTTGGTGTAGTGGTTAAGAGCACAGGACTCTAATCTGGAGAGCCATCTTATGATTCCCCACTCCTCCACTTGAAGCCAGCTGGGTGACCTTGGGCTAGTCACAGTTCTCTGGAGCTCTCTAAGCCCCACCCACCTCACAGGGTGTTTTGTTGTGGGGATAATAATAACATTCTTTGTGAACCACTCTGAGTGGGCATTAAGTTGTCCTGAAGGGCGGTATGTAAATCAAATGTTATATAAATCAAATATTATTATGGGGTTTTTTTGGTTTGTATTCTGGTTCGTGCCCATCTCTATTCATGAGATGTGAGTTTTGATCAATTCTAGTTGTTGATCTATTGATTACATCATATTGTTTGTCAAATGTTCTAGCTATTGATTATATGGACTTCCACTGTGTAATCCACCTTGGATCTCAGTGAGAAAGGTAGTCTATTAAATAAAAAATAAATAATGTGATAATGCATGTTCTAGTGTGTATTAAAAGCACAGCTCTCAAAAATAATCTGAGGTGCACCAATGGAAAGTAAAATTCCAGTCCAGGAGCACCTTAAAGGATAACAACATTTTCCAGGGCATAAACTTTCATGAGTCAGAGCTTGTTTCATCAGATGCCAAACAAAGTCAGCTTTGACTTATGGAAGTTTATACTCTGTTAAATTTTGTTGAGCTTCAGAGTGATACTGAACTAAAATTTTGTTCTTCTACTATAGACTAATATGACTACTCTCCTAAAACCAGTAGAGAATGTATCCCCACGTAGTTCCATTCTTTGGTCCTGGATCGAGACGGGCATGAACCAAAATACAAACCAAAGTTCGTCTCGAACTGGGCCAGTTCGTGGTTCACAAACCAATGGTTCGTCAGAACCCATTTCTGACAAATTGCCATGAACTTTAGGCCGGTTCATTTGGTTTGTTTTTTGGTTCATTGCTGCAGACAGCCTGGTGCCAAACAATCAGTTTCCTAGGCAACCGAGGGGTGGGCTTTCTGCAGATCTTCTGCTGACTCAGAAGTGATATTTTGCTGATCTGGAAGTGATGTTTTCACGAACCAAATGAACCAGTTTGCAAACGAGGGCAAGTTCGTGAAATTTCATGGTTCATGAAATGTGACAAACCATGAACCACATGGTTTGTTTTTTCCCTGGTTTGTGCCCATCTCTAGTCCATGATAGTTGATCCTCACCTGAGAGTGACAACATACATGTAGACAAGAGTGGCTAGTAGATACAACATTTGACAAGGTGCCTCACCAAAGGCTTCTCAGTAAACTTAACAATCACTAGATGAGAGGACATGTCCTCATGAATTGGTAACTCAAGGAAAACAGGAAGCAAATTTTATTTATGCCATTTATAATCCACCTACATGACTGAGACTCAAGGCAGATTACATAGTGTGAGATTAGCACAGTCAATATCAAGGATATTTTAATAAACAATAGGATAAATAAATGCAAGTTTACAAAGATATAACATTAACAAAAATCCAATTCAGAGTTGAAGAAATGCTGAAACAGAATATAAGGAATTCTAATACTGACATTAGACAACAAAGAACTACCCAGTAGGGTCACACTAAAAGCAACAGGTAGTATGTAGGAGCACATATGTAAAGCAATAAATAGCATGGCAACATAGTGGTGAAATCTATGGCCCCTACCTCATTTATGAAATCTTTGAGACCCCCTCCCTACAATACAGCTCCTTTATCTGAGTAAATTTGAATAATCCAGTTTTGCATCATTTGAGGAAGACCAGGAGAGTGTGGGTTCTCTTGACTTCCTCAGGCAGGACTTTCCATAGGGCAGGGGCAGCCATAGAGAATTCAGGTGTATGGACAGTTGTTGATTTTGCCAATGTGCAGGCTGGCATCTCCAGGAGACCCTGTTCAGATCAGCAAAGCTACAATGGAGGAACATAGGGAGAGAAGTGGTATTGTAGGTATGCTGGAGCAAGGCCGTGGAGAGCCTTGTATGTGATACCAATACCATGAACTGAGCATGGTAACTGATAGGAAGCTAATGGAGTGACTGCAGGATGGGAGTGATATTCATGTTCCTGCTTGCTCCTGATAACAGCTGAGCCACAAATTTTTGCACCAACTGGAGTCTCCTAGTTAACTTAGATGGGAGACCTATGTATAGTGCATTACAATAGGCAAATTTTGATGTTAACATAGGCATGGATCCAAGTGACCATCTCAGCCATGTCAAGGTAGGAACCTATCTTCCAGGCTAGAGTGAGGTTGTAGAAAACATTTTTGTGGCTGCCTTAACTTTCTTTTCTAATAGTAGCACTGGATACAGAATACTATTACGATTACAATTACAGTTATTAATGTAATTTATAGATCTCTTTTCTTACTGAGACTCAAGGCAGATTACACAGTGTGAGATTAGTATAGTCAATTGCAACGGCATTTCCATAAATGATGCCATAGAGTAAATAAACACAAGTTTACAAAGAAATAGCATTAGTAAGAATCCAATACAGAGTTGAAGAAATGCTGAAACAGAACATAAGCAATTCTAGGGCTGACATTAGACAACATGAAGCACAGGTAGCTCATAGGAGCACATATTTAAGACAAAAGATAGTACATAAGGCAACATAGTGGTTAAGTCTGTGGTTCTTAACTCATTAGCAAAGCATCTGAGACACCCTCTCTACACACAAAAGCCTTTTTGAACAATTCGGTTTTGCATTGTTTGTGGAAAGCTAGGAGAGTGGGGGTTCTCCTGACCTCCACAGGCAGGCTGTTCCACAGGGTAGGGGCCACCACAGAGAAAGCCAATGTATGGGCTGCTGTTGATTTTGCTCATGTGCAGGGTGGCACCTGCAAGAAACCCTATTCAGATGAGCAGAGCTTCTGTGGAGGAACATAGGGAGGGAGGCGGTCCCATAGATCTGCCAGACCAAGGCCATGAAGAGCTTTGTATATGATATACCTTGAACTGAGTACAGTAACTGATAGGTAGCCAATGAACTGATTACAAGATATAATGATAGAAACTGACAGTTTTTGGAGGGAGGTAAGAAGTGAGATCCTATAGGGAGTTGTGTTGGGAATGGTGCTACTTATTGTCATAAATTATGTGGGCCTTAGAGTGGAAATGAGTTAGCAAAGTTTGTGGATGATGCGAAATTGTCTAGGATGTTGAAAACACTACTGAATTGTAAGGAACTCTCCAAGCTGGTTGCATGGGCAACAAAATGGCAGGTGGAATTTAATGCGGGTAAATGTATGTTTGTGAGAAGTGACCTGGTTATGACAGACCAGGGGTTGTGGGAGATAGGCCACTGGAAATATTAACTCAGTATTATTAAATGGTGATTAAAAAAAGAACACATTCCATGCTAGGGGTCATCAGGAAAAGGACTGAGAATAAAGCAACTAGTATAGTCATACGTTTCCTAGTGTGGCCTTATTTGGATTACTGTGTATTGTTCTGGTTGCTACATCGAGTGGTACATTTCAATCGCAGGGAGTGCAGTTTGGCCTTAGTATGAATGACTTTCATTTGCTGATGAACTGGACAAGTATGTGACTCAACCTTTGGCCTTTGTGAGCATTGGTATCAAACTGGGCTGGATTGGTTGAGTGAGTCTGCATATTTCAGTAGTCTTCTGCATGCCAAACCAGGGCCATTTTCACACGTCTTACCGGCTCCAGTATGCTGTGCAAAGCTCCCGCAAGGATAGCTTCTTCCTGATTTCCCGGTTCTCATGAAAAATCACACCAGGAAGACACTGTCCTTGCTGGAGCTTTGCATGATGTACCGCAGCTGGTAAGGTGTGTGAAAACGGCCCAGTATTACACCTGTGAGCAATTGAGGTACTAATTGATAACATTAATGATGGTATCCTTCTGGAGATGCTGACTTAGTTGGGTGTGGCTGGTATTATGTTTTGGTTGTTTCACTCTTAATTGACTGACCAATTCCAGAAGGTGAGACTGGGGGATTGCTGCTCAACCCTGTGGCAATTATCCTATCAGTTCCCATAGGTGCTGATTCCACACACGTTGGATAATGCACTTTCAATGCACTTTATCAATTGCTTGAGGTGGATTTTTTGTTCCGCACATGAAAAAAATCTGTTCCAAATGATCTATAAAGAGGATTGGCAAGTGCCAATAAACTGAAGATTGCTCCAACGTGTGCAGAATCAGCCAGGATTCCATCTTTTTCGACATGCTGTTTAGCATCTACATGAAACAGCTGAGAGAGATTATTAGGGGATTTGGAGTAAGGTGCCACCAATATGTGGATGACACCCTTTTCTGTTTCTCCTTAACAGCTGAATCAAGTGGGAATGGGGAAGTCCTTAACAGGTGCCAGGAGACAGAAATGAGATAGGCAAGTGCCAATAAACTGAAGATTGCTCCTCAAAGAAGCAGGTTCGTAGCTTGGGGGGACTTCTGGACCTTGGCCTTCAGTTAGAGGCTCAAGTTTCCTCTGAGGTATGCAGTGCCTTTTATCAGTATTATACGCTGGCTAAATCTGTTCCTTGAAACCAATGTGTATAACGGACAGCCTGGGCAGCAGGACAAATGGGCTGTCACTTTCACAGACCCCATGCCAGTTTCAGCCCATCGGCTGAATCCCACGCAGAGTCTGTGAAACTGACAGCCCCTTTCTCCTGCGCAGGGGGTGTCAGTTTCGCAGATCCCACGCTGGGTTCAGCGAATGGGCTGAAACTGGTGTGGGGTCTGTCAAATTGAACCCGGCCATGGAACGGCTGGAAAAATTCATTTGTTCCATAATCACGTGTTCCCACAGAACACTTGTTCGGTGCAAACGAACCAGCTATTCCGTACGGAATTTTGTTCTGTGGTTCGTTTTGTGCCCATCTCTAGTCTCTGACATGCCACTGGACTCAAATCCTGATGTCCTAGTTCCAACCAACACCACTACCTACATGGAAGCATCTCTTATGTCAGTGTTGAAAGGAGATCTGTGAGGCAAGAACAACTTAAAATGATAGAACTCAGAGCCGGAAACCCTTTTTATACCCTTTCCCCCTGTTAGTGGAAATAATTGATCTGGGAAGGTGTCAGGGCCCTTATGGGGTACCTTCAAGTAAATATTACTGTCTGAGAACCCTGATGGGGTCACTCAGGTGCCTCATGATAAAATACGTTGGGGCTCTGGAAAAGAAATTTGGATGATTTATGTCTGGTCTGGAAGGCTGCTGATGGTGAAGGAGACGATGTCATCTGCCTGATTAGGTTACAGGGCAAGTTTGTGCTGCATATTCCTGAGTCTTCTGGAGTGTTGTTGTCTTGCAAAGGTTGCTAATCATGGCTGGTGTGTGTGAGGCCTCAAAGAGACACGGAAAAGAGTCTTGATTAAGGCGTGCCAGAGTTCCCCTGAGAATTAGGCTGCTTCCTTGTGCATTGGTCTCTAGATTGCATGTAACCTTATCATGATTATCTAGTTCGATATCAAAGACGGATTCTGTCTGCACAAGGCCTGAGGATTTATGGGGGCGTCATGGAGGGAGTGCTTTCACGGTAACAACTTACATAACAAAACAACACTTCAGGAAAACAGCTAGGGCAGAATACTCCCCCAGCTCCTTAATTATCTGCAAAAATGAGCATTCTGTAATATACAACCCATCTGCAGTATGAAATGGTATGGCCCAAAGACAATGTCACCTCCTCAGTGAATACTAACACTTTGACATATTTGGGGTGGGGGTGGGGGGTGGGATGCAGTTTATATCATACAAATATATGCAATAGTTTAGACTGTGGAAAAGAGAGACTTTCAAGGGATTAATGCCATGGTTTCAGTTTGCCCGGGCTCTACATCAAAACAAATGGGACACAAGACATTACTGGTGAGGGCTAAAGGGTCTTAGCCAATTAGGGGGAGGTGATGGGGGGCATGTTCAGAATAGTTGTGCAGCTGAGTGACACTGAACACCCTGGGGGGCTGAGCAGCATCTCTCAAACCTGATAGGTGCCTTGTGGCCCAAGGTGGAGAGGTGGGTGAAGCTGGGCACCTCTTGGCATAGAGCGGCTGTGCTGGGCACCTCTTGGCATAGAGCAGCTGTACTGGGCACCTCTTGGCATAGGGTGGTGGTGCAGGCTGGGATAAACAAGGGTGGTGAAAATTGCTGGATGAGTTTGGAGCCTGAGAGTACCTGCCCAGTGGGCACCCCAAGCAATTGCCCAGCGCAGCCCACCCTCAAAATGGCTGGCTTATTAAAATAAACATTGATGTAGATCAGTCATTTAAATTTATTTAAATAAATAAGCAAAATTATCTAAACCCACACTCAGTTGTTTTTGTCTTGATTGTCTCATATCTGGAGGTGCCGGGGCAAATGAAAGGGCAGAGAAGAATGGAAATAGATATGGTTATGAAGCTAAGTTCCAGGTGGGTAGCCATGTTGGTTTGCAATAGAAGAACGAGATTCCAGTCCCATTGCACCTTATAGACCAACTAGATTCCTAATTAGCTTGATAGAGTAGGGGTGTTAAGTGCAGCAAATTAACATTTTTAATGTGAGAAAAAGCCTATCTTCTGGTTCAACTTGGGGGGCGGGGTGTCCATTGTTCCAAATTTGCAAATAAACACATTGTCAACAATCTTACATGGTTATTTTCCTTTGAAGGGACTCTGTTTGAGAGCAGATTTAAGGGTGGCTTTAACCAATGTGCAACTGGGGTAGTTGTTCAAGGCCTCACATGGGGTGGGGGTCTACTCATGCCCCCCCTCCAACAAAAGGGGCAAAAGAAGAAAAAAAGCTAGCTCCTGCCACTTCCGCTCTCACTTGTCCCATCTGGAATTTGGGCCACCAGCTTCTGCAAGAACTTACTCCTGTCTGATAGGCAGAGGGTTTTCTTGGCCCTGGGGACTGAAGGCTGTGGTGGGATGTGGCATTGATTCTAAGACCTCATCATGGATTCCCCCACCCCCCAAGTATCTCAGAATCACTAAAACCACCCCTGAATAGATTTAATGGGATGCTGGAATTGAAGACCTATTGCAAATGCCCCCTGCTTTCTCAGAATTCCCCACAGATGCACAAATTCGATCAAGAGCAGGAATGCTTCTGAATTGCTAACTGATAGGAATTTTCCCCATGATAACCCTGTTTCAGTCCAAATTCCCCATGTCACAGATGAGACATGTATATTTGTGTGTTCGTTTTTCCTTGATGCATACTATAAAATAGAGCAGAAAGATACATTGTTCTATGAGCTCTTTGGACAAAGATCAGGATAAAAAATATAACAGGTATTGATTTTTGTCAGGAGTGATATTCTTGGATGAATATCATCATTATGGAACTGTGGGATGATTTTCACCGAATTTTCATTTAGAGTCCACATTTCCCGAAGATGTGGATGCTCAGCGGTTCTTCAAAATGCTATCATATCTAAATGAGCCTCCTATAACCACCCATGTCATTATCGGAACCCTTTATCTCTTAATTATTTAGATAGACTGGGGAAGGTGCAACAGAAGCAACATGGCTTTCTGTTGCACAAGCGAAAGATTAATTATGACTAAGAGATTATTAATTAGGGAAGTTTGGGGTGTTGACACACTAAGCAGAATTTCATTGGCAATTAATTGCAACGGCATACAGAAAAAGATGTCTCATGCCTTCGAGGCTGACTGAGAAATGATATAAAAGGACTTGCAAGTTTGGTCCCTTCCATCAGATACTTTCACCACTGAGACCACTTTGCTTGGCTTTGTCTCCTTGCAGATCCAGGTAAGTCCAGTAGGATCCAGACTATTATCTTAATTTGCTTTTCTTCTGGTGGGAGTCCTGCAAACTTTCAAACAATCATTGTTATGAAATTGCTGAAACTTCACTTGAGGTGAAATTTGAATTTCATTTCGGGTGGGGGCTCCTCTTTGGGAAACCCAGGTGAAAAATACTGAGGGAATCTCAAGGAGTTCCTGAGAAGTTTCTCGAGAGGTTTTCATCCAATGTCATTGCAACAAGAAATCCAGTCATTTAAGAGGTTTATCCTCAGGTAATACACTGAAGGGATGAATTCTGAGGGAATTCAATTGAATTTGGACAAGACGATGTATTTACTAGGAGTGGGCAGAGACATGTACATCCATACCTTTGGGGTGTAACTGAATTTTAATAAAAGTGATATCGGAAGGGAATTTGGATGGTCCCTCTGAGGTAAAACACCCAAGGAATTCTGAGGGAAACCAAAAGAGAATATTAAAGCTAGCAACATTTTTTCAGGGATGATTCTATTTTTTTTTATTTAACAAAATGTATAACCCCCCCGCCGCCTTTTCTGCCCTCATAAGGACCACCAATATAGCTAACAAATTAAAAGATCATCACATAAAATTGACTAAAACAATGACAGCACATGTATTGTCGAAGGCTTTCACGGCCGGAGAACGATGGTTGTTGTGGGTTTTCCGGGCTGTATTGCCGTGGTCTTGGCATTGTAGTTCCTGACGTTTCGCCAGCAGCTGTGGCTGGCATCTTCAGAGGTGTAGCACCAAAAGACAGAGATCACTCAGTGTCACAGTGTCTCTCTATCCTTTGGTGCTACAGCTCTGAAGATGCCAGCCACAGCTGCTGGCGAAACGTCAGGAACTACAATGCCAAGACCACGGCAATACAGTCCAGAAAACCCACAACAACCAATGGCAGCACATCATTAAAACAGTTATACCAAAGCTAAAAACATACAAAGACATAAAAACAGCAATTAAACATATACAAAATTAAAATGTTGGGCAAAAAGGAGGGATCATTGAGGGACCACCAAACTAAACAAGAAAGCCTTCACCCACTAGTGGAAGATGGCAATAGAAAGGAACTGACAAAACTCCCTGGGGAGAGAGGTCTAGGTTTTTGGTGCCAATACTGTGAAGGCCCTCTCCTGGGCTGCAACTTGCCACCAACCTCATCTCAGAAAGCAGGGGCAACTGAGGCATGGCCTCCAAAGATGGTGGCAGTGATCGGGTTGGTTCATAAGGATTCTACGCATTTTTTACTTAAACTATATTTGTTCATCTTGACCCAGTAAGCTGCTGCTCATGACTGCATTCAGGTGGGTGACTGAAAAGTTCACAGGACAGTTTAAATATTTTTATTTATCTAAAACATTTCTGATCCTGCTGCCTTTATCCTGATAGTTGGGACTCAAGATGGGGCGGTGATATTTTGCTTCCGTTGGTAAAATATATGGAACTTTTAACAGTGGGAATCGAATATTTGTGGTGGGCTAAATTGTTGCAAGTAGACCAGGTGACCTTTCTCAAGAAATAGATACGGAGACTGAATTCCCAGTGCTGCACCTTCAAGTAATTTTCTGCTTGTGGGAACAATGGATGCTTGATTTATGTTCTTGGTTAGCATAATGACCATCATTAGAACAATCTGGGTGTGGGCAAAAGGAAAAGGCCTGCATATTGCTAGGACTTCCAGGTTTGGAGCAATGACATCTCTGTGTGGCCAAAGTGGCGCATACAGGTGGTACCCTGCTTCAGGAGTCAGGACTCTGGCAGCAATTGCCAAGACACCAAACATCACAATGGGGGAGAAGTCTTGCCTTGATTATCATAATGCAGTGCCTTGATTTGTTCTACTGCAACTATATTAGAGAAAGGCAATAGGAGCACCACTCTGCACAAGAAGACACCTAGCAGGAGTTCTTCAAGTGCTGGGTGACACAATGTTTCCTGGGAACTATAGTTTTAAAAGAGTCACTTGGGATCGCTGTGGAGAGGAAAATTTTCAAAGTCAGAGGAGGGTGAGATTGCTGGGGGAGATGAACTTTGCAATTCTACCCAGAATGCAGGGGTGGGGGGGGGATTGCAAAGTTCCTCTCTCCCAGTGATCTCCAACTCCTCTGTCTTTAAAAACTTTATTTTAAGACCTGTCTTTTATTTTAAGACCTGGTAGATTCCACTCAGAGTGAAAAGGGGGTGGGGGGGACTAAAGGCTTGCACTCATAAACGACAGTAGAAAAATGCTTCTATTCTAATTTTGCTTGCATTTCCAACCTTGCTTTCCACAGCAACCCCAAGTGACTCTTTTAAAACTACAGTTCCCAGCAAACATTGCGTCAGCAGAAGCTTGACGAACAGGTGCCAGATGTCTTGTGCAGAAAGACTCTGAGAATCATGCTAGATATGCAGGTTTTTAAAGAGTTGGATCTTCTTTCCCCTCTCAAGCAGTTTCCCCTTGTCAAAATAGTATGGGGGGATTTTCCCCATTTTTACTGCTCCATATGCACAGAATACTCCACGTGGAGCAGAAAAAACCTCCCTCTCATGGTATTTTGACATGGGGAAATGGCTTAAAGGAGGAGCCCCTCAACCCCCTCAGAAGTATTCTGAGGCCATTTGGGCTCTCCTTTATTTTTTAACACCGTACTCTAAAGCTGCTGTGTGGCTTCAGGGAACTCAAGTTTGGTCTGGGAAAACCAGGCTCAACTCTTTAAAAGCCTACACATCTGGCTTGACCCTGGCCGTTTCCACACGACTTACTGGCCAACGAAACATTCCACAAAACACCTGGAAGATAATGTCTTCTTGTGCAAAATTGCACCAGGAAGACGCTTTCATCTGGGAGTTTTGTGCGAAGTAGCGTCTTCCTGGAGCGATTTCGCGCGAGACGGTGCTTTTTTCCGGGTGTTTTGCAGATCATTTTGTCGGCCAGTAAGTCATGTGGAAACGGCACCTGAGAGGAGTATTCCACCCATTGAGAGGCCTGTTTCTTTGTACCTGTACTGTTGTATTCTGGATCCTGTCCCCTGTAGCCACTTTGGTGTAGTGGTTAAGAGTGGCAAATCTCTAATCTGGAGAACCGGGTTTGATTCCCCACTCCTCCACTTGAAGCCATCTGGGTGTCCTTAGGTCAGTCACAGCTCTTCCAGAGCTCTCCTAGCCCCACCCACCTCACAGGGTGATTGTCATGATGATAATAATAACACACTTTGTAAATCGCTCTGAGTGTGGGATTAAGTTATCCTGAATGGTAGTATATAAATTGAATGTTTGTTGTTGTTAGACACGCTACTGTTTGACATCATAAGGAATGCCATCATAACCCTGTATTCAGCCATTTTGGATTTTGCAGCTAGGATATCATTGTCACAAACCAATACTGTCTGATATATTTTCTGTTAGGAAATGAAACTGCTGACTGGCTATGTAAACTTTTCTGTATGGGAGGTTGAAGAGAGAGGTAAACAGTTGGAATGTGCGTTGAAATGAAAATCCAAGCTTGAATCGTAGCCAACACTGCATTATACTCTGTGAATTGAGCTTTCTGATATTCATTCCCATCCATAAATAGCACATAACTAATCCATTCTTGTGCCTTGGTGGCCTTATAATAATGTGCAGCAGTTTGCACAATTGTTTTGCCAGTGAAACTAGTAAACGAACCAAGAATCCTGAATGTGCAGGTTGTTCAAGGGGGGGAGGGAATTATATCCCAGAAATCCACTAAAATTTGCAGCTGGTGTTCATCAGAGTTCACTTACTTTCTTATGTTCTTTCAGATCCTTCAAAATGTCTTCTTACCGCTACAATTCCTGCTACGCCCAATGCCCACCATCAACTGTGACGATACAGCCTCCACCCTTCATTGTGACCATTCCTGGACCAGAACTCTACTGCCCGGATCGAGCATTCGGCATTGAGCAATACAACCCGTGTGCCAGCTATGGCTGGTACAGTGGAAGCCGATATCCAGCCCTCACTTCCTCTGACTACACCGATTCTGGTTCCATTTACAGCCTTCCAGGTCTCTCTAGCCGGTCCTACAGCTCTTATGGCTACAGGCGCTATTAGATATCTGTAACAACTACAGAAAGAAGACCAACCTGAAGCCAAAGGGTGCAATATCAATTCAGTTCCCTGGCTATGAATACTGGAAGTACTGAACACCCACCTTCTCAAGGGAAGAGCCATGGCTATTCAGTAATTCTGAAAGATCCACTCCAAATGTATCTTGTTTGTATTCTCAGCCTGTCTATTTTCTGTGCATGATTTATTTCAGTTCTCTGTTCTCCGTGTCACATCCTATTATTCCAGAATCCTGTAGTACCTTTCAGGTTGTGTCAGGCAAATTAAATGGAGCAAGAAGGTTAATTTAACAGCCAAGCTTTTGGGTTGAAAACAAGGGGCTGAAACTCCAGCGGAGTTCAGGTTCTTTATGAGGGGGCAAAGTCGTCGATCCTCCTTTATCTGATCCTGACCCCTTCCCACCCCTTTGTCTCCTCTATCCCCATGTACCTAAGGTCTAATGAACGAGCAACAAACTAAAATGATAAAACTGCTGATTTTAGCTTGATAATCCCCCTGCTTTTGTCATCTGCCTGCAGGTACTGAAACCAGGGGCTACCAGGGGCTGGCCACATAATATTGCTCTTGTTCAGCTAGGCAATTACCAAGGGATGTAGTCTTATTTGAGCTGCAACTTACTTAGAATAAATCTGGTTGAAACAAACAGGATGGAGTGCGAGTTTACACTTGGATGTTAAGTTATCTTTCAATAGCCATCATAGATCCAACACCACCACCAAAAATCTTTGTTCTCTGAACACCTGGATTTTCAAAGTTATTGCTGAAAATGTTCACTCTTCTCTTGTTCGGCTGTATATCATGCTTCTTCCTGTTTGGATACAAAAAGACCAGATTGTTCACCTCAACTCTCTCTCATATTAAAATGTGTATTTGCATCATTCCTGTGGTATATGGCTTTTTATTTTTTATTTCCCTTTGCAATGCTTCTTCTTTTTTACACCACTTAACAAACTCAACATCAAGGAGGTGAGATTGGCACACTGCTTTGCTTTATTGGAATGAGCTGTCAAAATAATTACTTCATTACCTATAGCAACTACCCATTTAGCATGACCCTTATCTCTGTGCAAAGGGTGTGGTGCATGCCTACCCTAAAATTTTACCTGAAGGGAAATTATTAGGCAAATGTGGAGGTTCCTGCTTAGGAGAAAGGAAACAAGGGGTGAAACCAACAGAGTGCAAAGTTTAAAAAAGAAAGAAGTCCCAATTGCTCTTGTTTTTCATTGGTCTTTATTAAGGCTGAGTGAATTTCATATTTTGCATCTCTATTGTCCCAGAATTCCCTTCTGTGCTGCATTCCATGCTTCCTTGATGCCACCTTAACTAGAGGATTTTCCAGGATTCATTTGGGAATTGGATAATAGTGTTTTATTTCACTGATCTCTAAGAATAGTGCTTTCCCTGGATACAAGAGGTCTCTCTGCTGTACATACCAGTCCCCTGCTGAGGGCAGCATATCCCTCATTCACACCCTCCGCCCCATGCCAGCACTTACCTGGATGGTGGAGGGAAAAGACGGGGGAGCACGCCTCCCAGGGAATGCTCCCGAATGGTGCAGAGCACGCCTGAGCTCCACAGTGGGTTGATTCAGGCCTCAAACAGGATGAATCGATCCTGTTTGGAGCCTAAATTGGCCCATTGTGAAGTGCAGGAGATCTCCGGGGCCCTTCTGACACTGTTTCCACACTCCACAGTGGGCCCAATCGGGCCTGTCTGGGGTGAAATTGGCCCACTACAAAGCACAGGAACACTCCAAGGCCCTGCACATCACCCCAGCAGTGCTCCTGCACTCTGCAGCGGGACAATTTTGGCCCCAAACGGGCCCGATTCGGCCCACTGCAGAGTGTGGGAACGCTGCCAGGAGGACCCTGGAGAGCACCTGTGCTTCACAGTGGGCCAATTTATGCCCCAAATGGACCCAATTTGTCCTCAAACAGGAGCGCTCCCAAGGGCAGCATGATGCCCTGCATGATGATGTCATTTCCTAGAAGTGACATCATTGTGTAGACTGGGAACTCCGCAACGAAGGTGAATTCTGGGTCTTCCACCTCCCACCGGGAGGGTAAGGGGATCTGGCAACCCCAGCTGTACAACCTATTGATATTTTAACAAAATCAACAGACTAAGATTCCTAAATTCAGATTTGGAAATTCTTGGAAATTTGTAGGTGAAACCTGTGAATTGTTGGATTTGGGGAGGAGAAGGACCCTTCAGCAGGTTATTATGCCATAGAGTCTTGTCTGGAGATAAGCCATAATTCTGGGAGATCTCCAGGCCCTACCCAGAGGTTGGCAAGCCTACAGAAGTACTAGTATTCAGGGGGTAAACGGATGCTGCCCAAGCTTATTGGGTCACTGAAAACATGCAGTTTGGTGTAGTGGTTAAGAGCGCGGGAGTCTAATCTGGAGAGCCGGGTTTGATTCCCCACTCCTCCACTTGAAGCCAGCTGGGTGACCTTGGGCTAGTCACAGCTCTCTGGAGCTCTCTCAGCCCCACCCACCTTACAGGGTGTTTGTTGTGGGGATAATAATAACATACATTGTAAACCACTCTGAGTGGGAATTAAGTTGTCCTGAAGGGTGGTATATAAATCGAATGTTGTTGTTGTTGTTGTTGTTGTTGTTGTTGTTGTTATTACAAATCTTCCAAAATTCCAGGGCAGCATCCCCTTTGAACTGTGAGCATTGCTAAAAGAACCAAAAGCTGCAGCATAGTGCACAATATTTTTACAAGTACAGCAAAGATTCCTAATGTATTAATTCCTCCTTTGACCAGGTAATTTGGAAAATCAAAATCTGTACATAAATTCAGACAGAGAGAATTATGGAAGTCTCCCTAATATTCATCAGAGGAACTTGTCCAAAAATTAAATTATTGCATATGGGCCCAGCAAGGACGTATATTAGGGATTCAGGTGCCCACCAGTGGCGGGCAATCTCCTGGTGGTAATTGTCTGCTAGTCTCTGGCAACCAGTGGGAAGTTTTGAGCCACCCGCAGAAATTGCCCACCACCAGTAGGCACCCCAGGAACATGCTTGGTGCACGCACTCCCGTGGGACACGATGACGTTGCTTCCTGACGCAGTGTCGTTTTGCTGACCATAGGAGTGCTCCCATGCCTAACTGGGGGCAATTTTGGCCCCAAACAAGCCAGAATTAGCCCCCCACAAAATGTGGGGGCATGCTTGAGGTTGACATGATGATGTCGCTTCCAGGAAATGATGTCATCACACAAGCTCTGGGACTGCGCTTGCAAAAACCACCATGCTGACCTGTCACAAGGTAAGTGATAGGTCCCTCGTCTCACCAGGAGGACATAGGGACCTGGCAACCCTTACTCACAGGGGTGGGGACTCTCATCTTTCCTGCTGGTCCACTTATCCACTTTACCTTTCACTCCTTTTTGCAACCTCTAAAGCTTCTCCCCTTTCCCTGCTTCCTCCTTTCCGTCAAACCTATCTTTCTGAGTTTCCGTTTGCCTCTTTCCTCCAGTTTTTCCTTCCCTCCACCTTACATCTGATCCCCTTTCTCCCCTTCCTCTAATTTTGCTCCATATTACTTACTTACTTCCCATCTTCCACTTTGGCTTTCTTTCCTTCCCCCATCTTTCTTCTTGTCTTCTCTGCCTCTCCACTTATTCCTCCACTCCACTCACTAAAGCAGCCATTTTGCATTTTCTAGGCACTCATGTAATTCCATAACTGTTGCAGGGTGAAGTGCTTAATTATAACTCCTCAGCTAGGAAATATTCATTCCAAAATGACCCGAGGTGCACAGCACAGGTGTTGAAATATGCAGCCAACAGTATGTAATATCTACCAAAGCCCAAACACCAATTGCTTATGAAGAATGAATGTATCACACATCACATTCCCCCACTAACCCATTCCATCCTGTTTCTTTTTCGGGTTATTTTCTTCTACAGTTCACATTTACCTAAGGTTTTTTTTTTTTTAAGTAGAAAGCAATTATGTCATAGAGGGATGCGTCAACACTTCCTCTGCCTTCATCATCTTTCTTCTCTGCTATGGTTAAAAGCTCTATTGGAGTTCAAATCCTGGAATGCTGGAGATAGACTCCTGGAACTAAGGGCAGGGTGGAGAGCAGAGGTCTCCAACCTTGCTGACCCTAGAGGAACTTGTGACATTTTGAGCTATGGGTAAAAGAAGCCATTACAAAATGTGCATGCGAGAAATTGTAAAATGGCTAATAAGAGTTTATTTATTTATTTGTTTGTTCATTTGTTTGTTTATGTCGTTTATAGTCCACCTTTCTCACTGAGACTCAAGATGGATTATGTAGTGTGAGCTTAGTACAGTTGGTACCAAGATATTTCAATAAAAATGCCATAGGGTATATAAATACGAATTTGCAAAGACATAACATCAGCAGAAATTCAATACAGAGTAGAAGAAATGCTGAAACAGAGCATAAGCAATTCTCAGACTGACATTATATAGAACTACCCAGTAGGATCATACTTAAAGCTACAGATAATACATAGTGGCACATAAGTCTATGGTCCTGATCTCTTTAGTGAAGTATCTCTTTGGGACCACCTCTTTAAAGTGCAGTCCCCCTAAGTGAGTAAAAAAGTCCTCTTGAATTATTCAGTTCAGCATCATTTGTGGGAAGCTAGGAGAGTGTGGCCTTTCCCAATCTTTTCAGGAAGGCCGTTCCATAGGGTGGAGGCCAACACGGAGAATTCTCATTAATGGGCAGCTACTGATTTTGCCTATTTGCAAGGTAGAATCTGAAGAAGGCCCTGTTCAGATGAATGAAGCTGTCATGGTGGAACATAGGGAGAGAGGCAGCCTCATTGATATAAAAAACCAAGACCACGAAGGGATTTGTATGTTATAGCAAAAACTTTGAATTGAGCTCAGTACCTTATGGGTAGCCAATGGAGTGCTTGCAGAATGGGAATAAGACAAATGTTTTACCTAGCTCACAATAATAGTGGAGCTGCCACATTCTGCACCAATAACAACAACAACAACATTTGATTTATATACCGTCCTTCAGGACAACTTAACTTCCACTCAGAGCAGTTTACAAAGTATGTCATTATTATTCCCACAAAAATCACCCTGTGAGGTGGGTCAGGCTGAGAGAGCTCTGGAAGAGCTGTGACTGACCCAAGGTCACCCACCTAGCTCCAAGTGAAGGAGTGAGGAATCAAACCTGGTCATCCAGATTAGAGTCCCACTGCTCTTAATCACTGGCACCAAACTGGCTCTCCAAATGGAATCTCCAAGTTGACTGAAGAGAGACCTATGAAGAGTGTGTTACAGTAGTCTAGTTCCAATAATACCGTGCCATGAATCCAGTGGCCAGATCAGCCATGTCAAGGTAGGTAGCTGTCTTCCAGTCTAGACCAAGTTTGAAGAACGCATTTTTTCCCCAGCTGCATTAACTTGCTTCTCTAACAGCAATGCTGAATCCCCAATTTCCCCTAAGCTCTTAACTGAGTCTGCAGATGTTAAAAGTGGGGATCGCAATGTCCTTCAATATCTCCGCCTTCCCAACCAGCATCACTTCTGTCTCTTCTGTGTTCCATTTCAATTTGTTTGCTTTCATCCTTTTGGCCACAGCTGCAAGGCAGCAGCTGAGCGGCTGCTTGAGCAATGCCTTTTAAAAATTGTTACTGTTATATTTCTTCCTCTAGGGCAGACAGGTAGAGGCAAATGTTTTGCTTCCCCATCCCTGGACAGGAAGACCCGTAGGGAACATCTTCACAATAATACATACGATTGTACTGAACACAGCAACACACACATAGACAGTCACATTTGGGTTCAAACCACAGAAATCCAGTTGAGAAATCCAGTTGGGACCACAGTGTTCCATCAGGAAGGGCTAACTAACTCCTCATGACATTTCAACAATAAAATCCTGGAAGCTCCTATTAATCATGGAAGGAATAACCTTTTTTCTCAGATACAGAGAATTATAGGAAGCCTTCTGGAGCAGCATTGATCAAATCTTTGGTCTTTAACACGTGATAGCCCTTTATGGTATATAAAAAACACAACCATGTCCACTTCTCTAATCCTCGATAATTGTACACAGTCCTTTCCAACTTTTTCCATTAGACTTCTTTTCCAGATACCTGAGCATCCTTGTTGCCTTCTCCAAACCCATTTTGATTTTTTAGATAACTGAAGTAAGAACCAAACTTGGTATCTTTGGTTCGAGGGTGCATTTCCTCAGGTACGCAAGTCAAGCTATCCACGTACAAAGTCCCTGGGGGGGGGGGGTAAAAGGGGAACTAAATCCTGGCAAGCCCACGGAACCCTGGTCTTATCAGATTCTGGAAGCTAAACAGGGTGGACCTTGGTTAGTAATTAGATGGGAGACCTCCAAGAAATTTAAGGTTGCCGAGGCAGGCAATGACAAACCACCTCTCTTGCCTTGAAAACTACAGCAGGGGTCATCATAAGTCAGCTATGATTTCACGGTACTTTCTACCACCACAAATCCTGGTTCCTTATCTAGCCCAGCTCACTTGTTATTAGAGATGGGCACGAACTAGAAAAAAACCGAATGATGTAGTTCGTGGTTCGTCAAATTTCATGAACCACAAACCATGAACTTTCACAAACCTGCCCCTGGTTCACAAACTGGTTCATTTGATTCGTTTGGTCAGCAGAAGGTCACTTCCGGGCTAGCAGAAGGTCACTTCCGGGTCAGCAGAAGGTCTGCAGAAAGTCCATTCCCTGTTGCCCTGTTGGCACCAGGCAGCTTGCAGTGACGAACCAAAAAATGAATCAAATGAACCAGCCTAAAACTTTGTGGCGGTTTGTCAGAAATGGAATCTGACAAACCGTGGTTCACAAACCATGAACCCACCTGGTTCGTGCTTAATTTTGGTTCATATTTCGGTTCATGCCCATCTCTATTTGTTATATTGGAACTGATGCATTGACTAACCTGAGAGCAATGAAAGACAGTGGGATGGGATGGGACAGGGTTGACTTCCCCCTTACTCACATATGCACTTTTTGTTCAAAAATAGACATACATGCACACTACCCCCACACACACATTTTACCAGATATTCTGGGGTTCATCTCACATCCTGCTCATATATGACAGTAATGGGGGCTGAACGTTTAAACAGCAGATCAGATGCATTGAAACAGTTAAAGCTTGTGTGACTGTAGGGAAAATATGACTGTGCACAAACAGCTATGTGCACTGTTCTTAGGGGAGGCTTGCTGCTGATGTTGAAAAGGAAGGAAAGGGGCTTACATTTTTTGCTTACTCCTTGGGAGTCTTTGTCAGCGTAGTATCCTGTGATAGCTTGCTAGGTGTCTGTTAATGGAAAAGAAAAAGAAAACAAAGAGCAAGAAGGATTAACCCATTGCAATATTGATTATTCATGGACTTACGGACTTACCTATGATGTCTTCAATGAACTATGTAAATTGATTGAGAGCCAGTTTGGTGTAGTGGTTAAGAATGTGGGACTCTAATCTGGAGAGCCGGGTCTGATTCTCCACTCCTCCACTTGAAGCCAGCTGTGTGACCTTGGCTCAGTCACAGCTTCTCGGAGCTCTCTCAGCCCCACCCACCTCACAGGGTGTTTTGTTGTGGGGATAATAATAACATACTTTGTAAACCGCTCTGAGTGGGCATTAAGTTGTCCTGAAGGGCAGTATATAAATCAAATGTTGTCGTCGTCATCGTCGTCATCGTCGTCATCATCATCATCATCATCATCATCATCATCATCATCATCATCATCATCATCATCATCATTATTAATGGTCTGACCTTATGGTGCTTTGGGTGTGCCATTTCAGTTCCATGTGAATAATGTTTTTATATATATTTAACTTCTTATTGTCTATTTATGTATTTAAAGGTAAAGGTAGTCCCCTGTGCAAGCACTAAGTCACTATTGATGCATTTGGGGACCCCACATCATGATGTTTTCTTGGCAGACTTTTTACGGTGTGGTTTGCCATTGCCTTCCCCAGTCATCTACACTTTACCCCCAGGAAACTGGGTACACATTTTACCTACCTCAGAAGGATGGAAGGCTGAGCCAACCTTGAGCTGGCTACCGGAATTTGGCTTCTGCCAGGATCAAACTCAAGTTGTGAGTAGAGCTTGGACTGCGGTACTGCAGCTTGCCACTCTGCGCTATGGGGCTCTATATTTATGTATTTATGAATCTATTGATATATTTATTCACTGAGCACTTTCAATTGGCACTTTGGGAGGATTTGTGGAGGTTGACTACTATGGAAACTTTTGAGCTCTTAGACAAATTTTGGTGATTGTATATTTCTGTCTTGAACTATGATTTGTGAATAAGACATCGTTTACTCAAGTTTCTTATTGTGTTTAGTTGCACAATCATGGTGGAGTTTTTCCCCTTGTTACCAATGTTAATGGTGACTGAGCTGTCCAGATCTCAGTCAATACATTCATGTCCATGCGTCACATCATGGGAGTTGTAGTTATTGATCCATACAAAACAAGTCCATACACAACTTTAGAATAACTAAATGTGATTCCCGGCACATGTCACCCATGCTGACAGCTAAAAGGAAAAGCAGCCAAATTCCTGCAATTTGGGATAACTACACCCATGAATACTGCCTTCTGGGGAGTCATTAGACAGAATGACCAAGACATGATTGAGCCACAGCTCTGCAGCTCAGGTGGCTACTGGGCAGTTGTAAAGATGCTTGACACAATGTTCAAGTCAGATATCAAGATAAAGGTGACACCAATCTTACAGAGAGGGCAGAGGTGTTGAGTTGACCTATACTCTCTCCCAGTCCCTGCATACTTGGGGCAGAAATGGGTCCTTGCCAAACATGATGACTGATGCCACTTTGTTCCCCCAGTTGAAATCAAAGGCAGAGACCAAGATTGGGATTTAACAAGGGCCACTTTATTAAATACAACATAACATACCCTGTCATTGCAGCAAGGGATCTAACTGCAGCACTGGTCAAGCCCTGGGGTCTCCCTGGACCTCTGCCTTGACATGTCTGAGTGAGCCCCCACTGCCCTGGGGATGTTCCATCCAAAGGATGGCTGGGACCCGGTGGCCAGGCAAGTGGTTCCCCTTTAAAGCACCAACTCCCATCAGCCGTGAAGCCTGGGGGTGGCCTTGTCCAGGGGTCCCACCAGGTGGTCTGTCCTACAGCCTCACCAGCTGCTCCTGACAGACCCCAATTCCTGCCTAAAGGGAAAGGGCCAAGGGGGTCACCGGCCCATTCATTTCATCCTATCCTGCCAGTGGCCAACCTATTTACATTACCACTGCACCACAACAATTAAAATTCCCACAGTGCAAGGTAGACAAAAAAACAACTCCCCATCAAGCCAATTAGGGAAGAAGAAAAAATTCCTACCTGGCCCCGATAACCAGCGACCGGCTAATCCTGCACTGCATAGAGGGAGAGGTGGGTGGGCCAAGCACAAAACACTGACTGAGGGCTGGAGAGGAGCAGCCAGCGAATAAGCCCTCGGCTCCGCCCCCCCCCCCTAGCCAATGCTCAGATGCCCCGGAAAGTAGGCTGCAAACCAGGCCCCCAGTCTGAGCGCCTTGCAGGCTGACTGGGCGGACCAGATTATGTTCAGTTTCATATTATTTCTGTCTTCTCTTTTATGCTTCCTTGAGTTGCCTTCCAGAAACCACTCTTCAAAAAGGGCAATTTCCTATAAAATGGCAATGCTTATAAAATGGCCTACAAAAATGGTGTCAGGTAGGTAGCTGTGTTGGTATGCAGTAGACCAGCAGGATTTGAGTCCAGTAGCACCTTAGAGATCAACAAAATTTTCAGGGTGTAAACTTTCGAGAGTCAAAGCTCCCTCCTTCCCTTCCCTTCTGAAGAAAGGAGCTTTGACTCTCCAAAGCTTCTACCCTAAAAACCTTGCTGGTCTCTAAGTTGCTACTGGACTAAAATCCTGCTGCCTATAAAATGGACAGCCTCCCTCCTATCTGTCAGGAATTTGGTGGTAAAATTCATCCAGATTAGATGGGGAAACAGTTGGCACTGGAAACGTGTTTCCCATTTGTCCCAACTGAATCGAATAAAGAACATTTAGCATGCCACAGACTTGGCTGTGTTCAATAGTTGGGACCAAACATAGCCTATGTGAGCTGTAGAGTCCACATGGCTTATAGTTTATTGTATTATTATTGTATTGTATTATTATTGTATTGTATTATTATCTTCTTTGTACTGCATTGTTTTCAAATGATTACGAGGGCATTTTTATAGAGGGAATAAGGTTATAGTAAACTGAACGGGCCAGGTCGGCATTTTCATGTAAGGAATAGAGTTGTCAATTCATCTGTTGTTCCATTTGCTGTATATATTATCTTGTTTGTACCACCTCAGTTTTAAAATTTTTGTTAACTAGTCACAACATTGTTTATGGTATAGCTTACATTGAGGTTTTTTAAAATCCTTTGTTCATTTTAACTTCGCAATTTGCTAATAAAAAAAATTAGTCAAGACCATGAGACGAAGACTTGGTCTGTTCAGCTGTCTGCCATTTACCTCAAATGGTTGCTAAGCAGCTGCATAATAGCTGTGGAGGTGTTTCTTTTTTTGTGTGGAAAGAAGTTTCATTTCCTTGGCTTGAAGGGTCTTTTGTATCTGTACAAAAGGGAACAGAATTCTACCCATGTTCGTGGATGGACAAGTCAGGCAATTAAATGATATGTGGGAGGGAATGGTGCCTCTGATATCTATGTTTATGCCTGCAAGCAGCAACTGACTTACAACAACCCCAGCAAGTGGTTTTTAAAGTAAGTGAGGAGCAGAAGGGGTTAATTGCCTTCCCCTGCAAAGCATCCCCCATCTTCCATGGTGGTCTCTTATCCAAGTTTTGACCTGGGCTCACCAAGCTTAGCTTCCAAGATCTGACTAGATGGGGCTACATTATGCTTCCTATACACCTCCATGTTTTCTATACATCTATTATTTTTAATCACTGATTGATTAATATGCTCAGTGAGTCATGAGGAGGGATATACTGTACTGTTTGAATACTTGAAAAGCAACTCCTCAACCAGGTCTGAAATGGAGTTGCCAACCTCCAAATTGGGCCTGGAGATCTGCCAGAATTATAACCAATGTCCAGATAACAGAGATCAGTTACCCTTGAGAAAAAAATAGTAAAGAGTAGACATGGGCACGAACCAAAAAAAAATTAACGAACCAGCGGTTCATGGTTCGGTGCCACCGACGAACCCGAACTAATGAACCAAAATGAACATTTCCCGCTGATGAACCAGTTTGTGGTTTGTGGTTCGTGGGCATCAGAACAGCCCCCGTTGGACTTAGAGAGCCCATATTCCCAAGGAGTGTTTAGCAGGCTCTCCTCCAGCCAGCTTCCAGGTTTGGTCAAGATTGCAATAGGGATCTTGAAGTTATACCCTCTCCAATTCGAGGCCCCCAGAAAACTCCCATTTGATACAATTAGAGCCACCAGTTGACGTTGGCCCAGTGTACAAGGGGTTGGCCGTCAGAACTGCCTATCAGGGTTTGCAGGGATGAGATTGGAGTGCCCATTGCTACAGAACACCCCCCTCCTGCCAGCTGTCTTCTCCTATGTAACCAATTGAAACCAATCTGCAGCTCCATGGTTGGAAGGAAGACCTGCCAATCAAGGTAAGCTGGGCTTTGATTTGGGTTTCCAGGGCGACAGAAGGAGTGCAGACAGAGTTCAGGCATTCCCTCAGCTCCGTTTCCAAGAGAATTGATTGATGGTGCCTGACTGTCTGGCTTCATGAACTGCAGGCAAACACAATGAACCGGGCTTCCAACGAATGATGGTTCATTGGCCATGGACCCTCACGAACCGCCGGTTCATGAACAGATGATCAGGCAGTTCGTGGGTTTTTTTGGTTCGTAATGTGGTTCATGCCCATGTCTAGTAAAGAGTCCAGTAGCATCTTAAAGACTAACCAATGTTATTGTAGCATAAGCTTTTGAGAACCACATCTCTCTTCATCAGATTGATGCATGCATCTTACAAATGGTTAGTCTTCAAGGTGATACTGGACTCTTTACTATTTTGCAACTACAGACTAACACGGCTAATTCCTCTGAACCTTGAGAAAAAGGCTCCTTTGGAGGGTGGACTGTGTGGCATTATATCCTCTGATGTTCCTCCCCTGCCAAAACCACATACTACCTGGGCTCCACCTCCAACACTCCAGGAATTTTCCGGCTCAAAGTTGGCAACTGCAGTCTGAAATGTTTGCAAACTGAAAATTTCCAGTGAAATATTGTTTCTGTTTCATCTGTGAACAGACTTTACATTGAACCAGTGAGTGTTCAAGCATGCCTAATTAACATTCATAACTTTAACAATAAATTTAATGTTATCCAATCAAGGTTTCTAAAGAGGAAAATAAACCCAAACAAAAACCATGCTGCTACATAGCCCTAACTAGCCCAATCCTGACCAGTTTATCTTTAGCAAGATTGCTACATCCTCTACCTTTAAACTATGCTCTGGGCTTCAGAGATTTGAATCGTACAATTGTTTTGCTAAGGATCGTTTTGAAATTATATACATTTGGTAGGTGTTGTCATTTCCTTAGGATGCTATAATAACTTCTAAAAAATGCAAAGGACAATTTGGGAGTGATGCTAGCAACCAGTTTTGTTGGGGGTATTATTACTATCAAGACTCACAGAGCAAGTATATAAACACACTTGAAAAACTTAGGCTATCCTTAGGCTGGACTTCAAACGCTCAGCTTGTCTCCAGTCACTTGGTAAGTCATTTGGGCTCAATGTTAAAAGGTTTCTACTGATTCAAGTTGGTAAAGCTGTCATGGGAGTTGTCTTAAGCAGCTACACCCGTCTAAATCTATTGAAATCAATAGGCTTAGATAGGTGTAACTGTTTAGAGTTGCACAGATATTTGATTCTGGGCTGTATTGTGCTGGCTTTGAGGCTAAACATTCTCTACCAAGTTATCTGCTCTCAGGCTGCCCTTGTAGATTACCCAGAAACCTCAGCTGGTGCAAAATATGGCAGCTATGGTTGCCAACTCCAGCTTGGGAAATTCCTGGAGATTTCAGGATGGAGCTTGCAGAGGATGGAATTTTGGGAAGGAAGGGAGCTCAGCATGGATTTTATTTATGCCAGGAGAACTCCAGGCCCCATCTGGAGGTTGGCAACCCTAGTGGCACCAGATTTGTTACTGGAGGCTAGCCAGTATTCCTATTTGGAGGTTTCTTCATGGTCTGCTTATTTGTCTAATTCAAGGTGATGTTGGGCATGTTCAGAGCTCTCGAAGACCCACACACTTGAATGCCTGCCTCTCCCTACATATTCATGTGTAGCAGTTTAGCTCTTCTGAGCAACGTTTATTTTCATAGCTGCCTCAATCTGAGGTATTATCTGCAATGACCTGGGCTCAGACTTTTTCAGTAGCTGCCCTGAGCTATTAGAATAACTTCCCAGAAGAGGACAGGGGAGTTCTAAGCTCTTGGCTTTCGTGCAAGCTTTAAAGCAATACTACAGGTTTGGGTGCAGGTTTTGGAAAATATCTTGGTGGTACGCACACTGTGTATTTAGAGGGGTAATTCAGTACTTGGTTTTTGTTATTTCAATAGTTTTTTTAAAAAATCTGATTATTTTATATTGTTTTTGTATTGGTGTTACCCACCTCGGAAGAAAGATGAGCATATAAATATTTTAAATACAAGCATATTTAACTATAGAAGTAAATAAATTGGTTGCATGTTCTCTGCAGCCATCCCTAGCACAAACTCTTGTTGTGGCATAGGAGGCCCCAGAGGCATTGGGCGTGTTGAATTTGCTCAGCTGGCCCAGATGAATAGCCACTAAACCCAGTTTAGGAATTCACCCCTCCAGCCTTTTTTAACCTCCACTTCCACACACGCAGAAATGTTATAACTGCCATGCCAGAGTTGTGTAGCGGTATGCTTGTTTATTCCCTCTGGAAATTCAACTGTTCTTTTTTCCCTCTGTAAATACTCGTTCTTCAGTTAAGAACCACAGGCATTTCCTGGCCATCTAATCCTAGTTACCTGCATGTGGAAGAAGCTCTAGGAATCTCACCAGTAGTAATACTTCATATTTAGGTAAGAATCTCCCACCTTCTCTTTATACCTTTTATGTTTGAGCAAGCAAACTTGTTTTATGGGTGCAGAAATACCTCCATAAAGCTAAATCCATTAAAAATTAACTTAATTTGTCTTTGTAGTAATTGGTTAAAAGAATCCTAAACAGTACACTCAACAAATCAATGTTTGTTTTGGCATAATCTTCAGTTTTCTTCAGTTATTTTTAACAGTTATGTCTTCTGCATTTTCATAGTGTCTTTGATTTCTTCTGAGCTTGTTAGGTGATGGAGACACATCGTTCGATATATTGAATAATCTCTTGAAATCTACAATATCTTGTTCACCCATTTCCCCTTCCATATCTTCCTATTGAATAGTGGTCCCCTTTCTAGTCTCTTCTTGAATAAGTGCATTGTATTTCCTCTGTGCCCTTCAGATGGCATTGCCTAAGGAGCTATGTTATAATAACAATAATAACTTTTGATTTATATACTACCCTTCAGGATAACTTAATGCCCACTCAAAGCGGTTTACAAAGTATATCATTATTATCCCTACAAAAACCACCCTGTGAGGTGGGTGGGGCTGAGAGAGCTCAGAGAGAGCTGTGACCAACCCAAGGTCACCCAGCTGGCTTCAAGTGGAGGAGTGGGGAATCAAACCTGGTTCCCCAAATTAGAGTCCCAGCACTTACGATCATAAATATATGCATTTTTTTATGAAAAGGAGAAAATGTAAGGTCCCAGACAAAAATTTCAAAAATATAACAACAATTTACTAAAATGTAAATGTGCGAAGGTGCAATCAATCATATATATACAAAATATTTTTCCAATTACATACATCACAGTCAGTCCTTTCTAGAGTTAACACACAGAGATGACAGTATAGTTGTACTGGGACGTTTGGTCTTGTATTCGTTTCCAGATTTACTGGTTATGTAACTATTTATTTAAGAATGTGGATTCTGGTTGCCTCATATTTTTGAAAAACTGGTACTAGTAACAATATCTGTGTGTTAATTCTGTGAACCTAGGCAGATCATGAAGTGCAAGCAGGGTCACATAAGTGCTGGCTAGGGACCCTGATGGTGTTTTGCCATCTTCTGGGCATGGAACAGGGGTCACTGGGGGTGTGGGGAGGGGAGGTAGTTGTGAATTTCCTGCATTGTGCAGGGGGTTGGACTAGATGACCCTAGAGGTACCTTCCAAACCTATGATTCTGTGATTCTATGATTCTAAGTAAAAAGCCATGCCTGTGTTCAGTCACCTGCCGAAACTCTGAGGATGCATCAAGTGTGGAAAAAAACTTGGTTCCAGCCATCTCTTCAAACATGTCATCCCTCGATGGTGAAGGAGAGATTTCTCTTTTTAAGTATATATTTAGTTTCTTTGAATCAAAAATAGACCTTGTTTTCTCTCCCCACCCCCTTACTGTTACTGAAGAATGAATTAATTTCTTAGGTTCTTCAACTTTTTCTGTTATATCCAGCACTACTAGCTGATCAGGTTCCTGTATTAATTTCTGTTTCACGACCAGAGGCACATTTCTGTGTGAATGTATTATTTGATGGATGGGCTCAATCAGCTCTATCAGTTATTGTGTGGAGAGCTTCCTCATTCTTTGAGATCAGTCTGGGAATATATTTTCTGTATATTCTTCCCCTCTTGAGGAGACCTAAAGCTTGGAAAATGTGTACTCCAAGAATGGGTATTACGTGGCCAGTCTCTATTACAAATGTAACTCTTTCAAGTTTGTCATTAACATTTTGGTTTTTCACAGTATTATTCATATCCATGCACTGTCTCAGGTCTTTAATAACTCTTTGCGATCTGTGCCCTTGACTAAGGGCCCAACTTGTAGTCACATGAAGGTTTGGTTTAATTTGTCTTGAAGAGCATTCTATTGCTCCACATAGCTCCAAATGCTGGATGGGGGGTGGGGGAGGAGATCACGCTTCCCACCTCTCACGTTTTCTACAGAGGGTGGGCAAACTGGACTATTATGGCCATTTCCATGCCATGGGATGGAAGTCAGAAGCCTCTCCCCCCTCCTTCACAGTTGCATGGAGCAACAGAATGCTTTCCAGGTGAATTAAACTAATCCTACGTATGAGGGGTTAAGTCAGGCACCTGTGTCCTGACACATTTCACACATATTGTGTGTTGTGGCTCCGAGTTACCCATGTCTTCAAACCCTGATTGCTTTTTCAAGTGCTAACTGTATTTCTTGTAGTGATTTGTTGGTTTCAGTTTGGTGTAGTGCTTAAGAGCGTCAGGACCCTAATCTGGAGAACCAGGTTTGATTCCCCACTCCTCCGCTTGAAGCCAGCTGGGTGACCTTGGGTCAGTCACAGCTCTCTCAGAGCTCTCTCAATCCCACCCACCTCACAGCATGATTGATGTGGGGATAATATGAACACACTTTGTAAACCACTCTGAGTGGGCATTAAGTTGTTCTGAAGGGCGGTATACAAATTGAATGTTGTTGTTGTTGTGTTGTTATTGTTGTTGTTATTCCGAAAAGCTTTTCTTAAGCTTTTGTTGTCATTATCGTCTTTGTTGTTGAAACCTATGACTATCCTGTCCTTTATCAAATTGTCTCTTATTGCCCCAACATTGCAAGACTAGCTCAGTAGTTTCAAATCAGTTACAAACTCTTCAACAATTTCATACTTTTAAAAACTCTTTGATGGAAAATGCATCCCTCAACTATTTCACTATTCTTGAAACGATTGTGGTACATATTTATAAACAGCCTGCTTTTCATTTGTTAATTGTAGGGTTTTTAATACATTAAGGGAGCAGGCATAGGCAGGTCAATGCAGAAGTAGTTCCCTTTTTTATTCATTGGGGCTTACTCCCATGAAAATATTCTTAGGATTGCAGCCTAAAAGCTTCATTCCCTGCAATTGTAAGGAATAGCTAACTTTTGTGTGTCTTCTTTATCACTTGCTCCTACTGCAAGAAAGTGCAGGGAAATTTACCCCTCCCTCCCAGTTTGCTTCCACATTTCAAGAAAGGTTCTGTTCTAGTGGGCCCATAATAACTTTGTTACTTGTTAATAGGATTTAATCCCTGATAAACTGACCTAGGCCCGTGAGCTGCAAAGTAAAACAACGTCAAATCTAAACTAGTTGAGACAAGTTCTAAGGATCTTCTCTTAAAAAGACAGTCCTTCACACTGATTCTAAAATTGTATGAAGAGATTGGCAAAGTAATCTTACGATTTCCAGATTTCTCTTTCAACTTTTTGTGTCAATTCTCTCTAGGCCCTCTTATGAAGCCCCTTTTCTTTTCTGGCAGGCCATATCTTGATGTTTCTTTCTAAGCCATTCCTGACAGCATCTTTCTCTTTTCCTTTCTTCTCCAAGCAGTGTGCTCTGAGTTAAACACCATCAATCTCCTACCTGCATAGAATTACTAGTCTAAGCAAAGATCTTTGGTAATTGCCCTTTGCCCATGTTCTAAGAGAATCTCCCACTTGCAGCCTTAAGTGATATAATCCAGAAACGGATTTACATCATATTGTCTTGATGGCTACTCTGCATAGAAATTTGTATTCTTCTCACCTGGGCAGATTGAATTCTGATTCAAATTAACCTTTGAGCTTTAGTATGATGGAGAGTGCCCTTAAGTCATAGCTATGGCAATCCCTGGTGGGGTTTTCATGGCAAGAGACTAACAGAGGTGGTTTACCATTGCAACCCTGGTCTTTGTTGGAGGTCTCCCTTCCCATTACTAACCATGGCTGACCCTGCTTAGCTTCTGAGATCTGACAAGGCTCACCTAGTCTATCCAGGTCAGGGCTTCAGCTTTAGTAGAATACATTGTATGTATGTATGTACGAACATATGTATGTACGTAGCTCAAGTTACATATATATATATGTGTGTGTGTGTGTGTGTGTGTGTGTGTGTGTGTGTGTGTGTGTGTGTGTGTAACTTTAGGAATGAGGTATCATTTTACCAGATACCCAATGACCCAGTGAAACTGGTGGGTAAGAGATTCAGGAACGAAAAAGAAATGTGTTTCTTCACAAACTGATTGCATAATGGAACTCTTGTGTCATTCATGAGATGTCATGATAGCCACTGGCTT
This sequence comes from Eublepharis macularius, assembly GCF_028583425.1. Classification (NCBI taxonomy): domain Eukaryota; kingdom Metazoa; phylum Chordata; class Lepidosauria; order Squamata; family Eublepharidae; genus Eublepharis; species Eublepharis macularius. Next base: position 246,308,212 of record NC_072790.1, read on the forward strand.
AGAGCATTCTCAAGCACATTTTTAAAAGGTCATTTACCAGCTGATACACAGGAGGGTAATGCAGAAGATGAAGGGCTTGATAATGAAGCCATAGGAGAAGCAGCCATTATCAATATATGAAAGCAACTAAAACAAAGGGTGAAACATGGGAGTACAACAAAGACTAGAACAAAAGGACTCCCAGTATAGGTTATGCAAAATCACTCTAGAGAAACTCTTACATATATTTAAAGTGCAAAAGGGCTTTCTGTACATTTTGAGCACTTTTGCACTTTAAATATATATAAGAGTTTTCATAGAGTGGTTTTGCATAACCTATACTGGGAGTCCTTTTGTTCTAGTCATTATTAATATATGAACATGAGCCTAGTGAAAGTAGTAGTCTGTCTAGCCAGTATTTTCAACTGATAATGTCTGCTTCTCTTTGCATGTTCCCATCAGTGTCATTGTTTTCCAGCAAGATCATCCCATACTGTCCTACTTTCCTCCTAGAGCACCACCCAGTGGTGTAGAACATGAAACAACCATGTTTGTCTAGGTCATGTTCTATAACAGCTCAAGTTTGGGATTTTTCAGCACCAGCCTCTTGCTTACATAATATTCTCCTGGAAGAGGTCAGGGGCACTTCCGGACCCTCAGGCTACAGAGTTATAACAGAACTCTGTAGCTTATGCCACAATAAAATTGGTTAGTCTTAAAGGTGCTACTGGACTCTTTTTGATTTTGCTACCACAGACTAACACGGCTAACTCCTCTGCAACAGAACTTTTGAGGCAGACTCTTAGGCAATGGGGGAATATCCTATCAGTGGGGTCTATGAGTGTTGTTTTTTTGTAAGATAGGGGGCGATGAATATATCAACAAACACACAACCTATCTGGAAAAAAAAAGTTCTCCAAGATCTCATACAAATAATGTCCAACTTAGCATCTGTTACCTGGAATCCTTTATCTGAAGATGTCAGGAATTGAATCTGGGCTCTTCTTATTTGTTTTTAGAGGAATTCCTTTTTAATATAGCAATTGATTCTGCTTATCTTTCTCTTATTCTCATCTTTCTCTCAGTCACTGGTATTACACTGTTTTTACCATTTGTATTGGTTAAAGAGGAATTTTCTCTTAAATATACGAGGTGTATGCCTGAGCCTCAAGTGTCTTTCACTTAATAGGTTAAATATTTTAAAATATATTTAATGTATTTATTTAATATATAGATGGTAGTGACTTGGGTTTTGTTTCTCCAATCTGTATGTGTGTGTGTGTGTGTGTGTGTGAGAGAGAGAGAGAGAGAGAGAGAGGAGGAGGAAGAGGAGGAGGAGGAGGAGGAGGAGGAGAAGAAGAATATGGGATCAAATCAATTTTTTGTTTAGAGGAAGAACTTGGCAATAAAAAGAGCTGTAAAGTAGTGGAACAAATTGTCTTCGGTTCTCCAGCAGAAAAGTTTAAACAATGGCTAGACAACCGTTGGACAAATTTTGTCTTCAACCAAGTAGGGGACTGAACTTTTGGGCCCCTTCCATTTCTATACTGTACTTCTATGAGTGAAACTAGGTACCATGGAAATATTAATCCAGCCCAGCCTGATTTCTTAGGGCCAAACTACAAGTGACGATTGAGGGTGGAAGCTACAAAGGATACCAGTTCTGAATACACCCCTTAGTGAAGAACTCCTTGCATGCAGAAAACCAGCACATCTGGAAGAATATTTCTGAGGCAGTTGAGCTGTGCTAGAGTGGGGTTTTTTTTGGGGGGGGGCTCAGAAATGTGATTCTTCCCCTGCTTTCTGAGGTGATGCCTTCCTCACACAACCTTTGGCATCCTGTCACGTCATTGTGTAGCTTAGAGATTAGGCAGAGATAAGAAGTGATTCCTCAGAAGGCCAGAGCAACGTTGGGGATCTGTGATTGGTTTGTACGTTAACATTCAAAAGCGTCCAAACTATTTGGTCTGTCATGAGGAACCCATCTGTGTCAAGAGGAGGGAGGCTGAAAACCCTTCCCCATATGCACCATGGTTCTGGTATGACTGAGGGCCAAGCTACAAGTGACAAATGACACTTGAACTGCAAGTGTATTCCTCCCTGTTCACTTGCCCTCCACTTGCTCTCCACTCGATCCACTTGCTGTTCAAGTGTCATTCATCACTTGTAGCTTGGCCCTACGTCTCACCAAATTCTCTTCCTTACTACCACTTGTCCATGCAGGACACATATTCTCTAGCATAAGCTTTTTGATGGTCAAAGGGGACCTCCGCCTTCCTTTTGCTTCATCAACAACAAGAAAAGATTCTGGTTGGATCCAAATGAGTGAATCTGCCCATCTTTTAAAAGCCAATTGCAGCCTAGATTTACCAGATCCCCTTAGCCTCCCAGCGAGAGGCGGGGGACCTGGCACTTACCTTACTGCTAGGCCCATGCACAGGCGCATGTGCGTGTGTGCTGCAGTGGGATGATTGTGGCCTCAGACGGGCCAAAACAGGTCCATTGGGGGCCAAAATCGGCCCACTGCAAATTGCAGGGAGCACTCTCGGGACAGCGCAATGATGTCACTCCAGGGAGTGAGGCCATTGGACCACTCTGGGAGCGTGCCCAGGAGGCCTGTTCCCATGCCTTCCTCCCTCACCAGCCAGGTAAATAGAGGCGGGGTTGGAGGGTGAAAGCAAGGAATCCCCCGCCCCCACCGGGAGGGGGGGAATGGATCCCTATTGCAGCTTCATGCAGCCACAGTTCAATGAGAAAGACTAAGAAGCTTTAACCCTTTGACCATCATCACCCCAAATGCTTTGCTGATCAACGCCCAACCCAAACGGTCGAAATAATAACATTTTAAAAGGGTGTGGGGGGGAAGGAAGCTGCTTTTTGCTTGTCTTTTTTTCCTTAATGAGCTATAACAGTGCAGAGTCTCTGCTTTTCAGTTTGCAAAAAAGTCATAAAGATGAAAGAATTAAACTCTCCTCTACCTGCAGGACCCCAGTCTCAGTTGCACACAGGCATAATCTGACTTTAAAAGGTGCTGAGAAAAGTCAGTCATGGACTCCCCCAGCATCCCATTTGTTTTACAGGTTGCAAGAAAATAGGATCAGACACGTTTACATCTATCAACCATGATAACTAAAGGCAATCTCCAACAAGATAATAAGACTGTAAGGAGATGCCTGAGTAAGGGATAGGCACCACAGACTTAACTATGTAGTATCTTTTTGCTTTAATTATGATCCTACTGGGTAGTTCTGTGTTGTTGAATATGTCAGTCTTAGAACTGTTAATGCTCTGTTTCAGCATTTCTTCAGCTGTTTTGGTTTCTGCTGGTTTAAAATCATTGCAAATTTTCATTTATAGACAATATTATATTGTATATTAAAAAGTCCTTGCAATTGACTGTACAAACTCACTCAGTGCCTTCCGACTCAGTGAGAAAGGAGGGATATAAATAACGGCGATAAATAAAATAAATTTCAAATAATAGGGATAATCAAGGAAGGAAAGGATTATTATTTTTTGGCTTTGTACTATGGGCAAATCCGCACATCCTGGTGTGTCCTGGTGTCACGGTAAACATTCGCTAAAGTTCTGGAAGTATAGCATCTTTCTAGCACAATTTCTGACTCATCATCGCAGAAATTGTGCTAGAAAGACGCAATGCTTCCAGAAGTTTAGTGAATGTTTACTGTGATGCCGGGACGTGTGGATTCAGCCTATGTTTGCGCCCTAACCTGTATAGCCCAGCCAAGCCCTACCTCATCAGCTCTTGGATGATAAGCAGGGTCGCCCTTGGTTAGTAATTGGATGGGAGACTTCCAAAAATATGAGGGCTGCTATGCAGAGGCAGGTAATGGCAAACCATCTCTGTTAATCTCTTGCCATGAAAACTCCACCAGGGGTCTTTGTAAGTCAGCTATGACTTGATGGCACTCCACTGTGTTTGTGAGCCCCCCCGAGGCATCTGATTGCTTGTGATGCTGGACAAGATAGACTCTTCTTTCTTCTGATCCGACAGAGTTCTCTTCTGTTCCTACAGGTCACAAAGACCACAGACAACGTATGATTCCTTCACACAGCTCTTGCACCAGAACTCTCTGACCATTCCTTCACAATGTCTTGCTTTGGGCTGAATGCCAACTGCCTGTCATGTTGCTCACAGCTACCTCCTTCCCAGGTGGTGGTACAACCACCGCCCTCCAAGATCATCCTTCCAGGAGCTATTATGAGTGCCTCATGTCAACCTGTCACTGCAGGGACGACAACTGCTTGTGTTACAGGGACTACAACTGCCTGTGTTACAGGGACTACAACTGCGTGTGTTCCTCCATTGATTAGAAGATGCACAAGGTTCAGCAAGGTTGCTTCCACTTGCATGGCATCTGCTGAACGTATCAGGAGCAAGAAGAAAAAGTCACCGTATGGGCACTCTTATTCTCTTCGAAGGCATCCCCCTTGCTGCTCGTATAGGTACACCCGAGAATAAGTTGAAAAGGAACATCAAAAATAAAAGAACACAAATGTAATTTGTTGCTTTGCTTTTATCCTGCTATGCCTTTCAGAACTAGGGAGGATCCACTATTCTACCTGAAGGGTGGCATCCTATTTAGAATTATTTATGTATTTATTATTGACTTACTCTGTTTCTAGTCCAGTTTTCACAGTGTGAATTGATGACAGTCTGTATGAAGAGACATCTAATAAGAACAGTGTACGTCGATACAATCAATATGAAGAAACGTATAATGAGCCATGTACTAAGACCAGGATTACTGAAATTTGAACCATCATAGAATATTATGCATAATGCATTGGTTGGTGTTTGAAATTAAATACCCTTTTTCATTCCATTGTTGTCTCAAAGTGAAGTGAAAAAAAATTGACTCGTTTTTTTCTACTTAGTATTAGTTTCATATATTTTCCATCAAAACACACACATATGTATGTAAGTATATGTTTTAATCAGGAATCCTGCGAACTTCACAAAACCTGTGATTATCATTTAGACTTGTGATCAAACTGTTTGCCCACACTTGAGTCAAGAGCTCACCAGATATGCTTTGCTTGTATAACTGTGTGTGACCCTAGAATACTGTGAATAGTTCTGGTTGCCATACCTCAAGAGCCTAGGACTTTCAGTTTAGAGAAAAGATAACTAAGAGACATACGGTAGAGGTTTATAAACTTATGCATGGTATAAAAAAGTGTGTAGTAAACTTCTTTATACCACAGAATGGCATTACATAACTTCCAGGGAAAACCCAGAAGTGACATCATGCATTTCTATGAATCTCTAGGAGCTTTACAGAACCATAACAACACTTTGGGATTTTCCCCAGAAGTGATGTAATGCCACAACCCAATGGCAATTTTAAAAAAAATCATCTCACTGGCCACCAGAGTGCTAGCAGGAAATGGTATCTCCTGTCCTCAGCGGGCAAATGGCAAACCTTGTGCTGGAAGACAATGTTGGGGGAAAGTGTTATGTCACTTCCTGTGTGAAAAGATTTGCCAGGTCCACTTACCCTCCCAGCAGGTATCCCTTACCCTCCCAGTAGGTAATTGCTCCCATCGTGCTTTTCGTGGGTTTGTGTCCCCATGTTTGCATGATGGCATCACTTCCAGGAAGTGACATCATTGTGCAGGAGCAGGGGCCTGCTGCAAATTGTGGGAGCACTTCCAGGGCAATGGCCATTCCTGTGCCAGGTGAGTGGTGGCAGTAAGTGGACAGTGGAATGAGATACCTATGTGTGACTAAGTCATCATGGGCAGATCAAGCCTTGAAAAATAAACTTGTCATTTTTCTAAGGACTGGATTGCCACACAAATAGAGCCATACCAAGAACCTTTTCCTTGGAGAAAATCCCATTGAATGACCAAATTAGAATTCTGAGCGGCCCTATTTAGGATTGTTCTTGAAATCATTCCAGATATTTGTGAAACTAAACACAAACATTTGTGCATTGATGCAGCTGGGATGTAAAAAAATGTGCTGTGGAGAAAATTCTACTGCTGTGTTCGAATTGTCTTTCTTTAATCACACTTTGGATTTTAAGGTACATATTTAAAATTGGATAATGCACATAAGGACTTCTGTTTCCTCCCCTGTGGTTCAGTTTGGCTGGTACAAGGGTTTCCAATGTGGCACCAGGGGCATGCTGGCACTGCCAACACCTCTCCTGGTGCTCACCAACTGTTTTTAGACAGCAGGTGGGGCCAGGTGGGGCTTTTATCCAGCAGGACTTCTGATTGGCCATTGGAGAGCTGATTGACTAAACAGATTTCTAACAAGTTGCTTTGGCTGCAGCTGCCACTATGGCATAAGAATCTTTACTATGTGACCAAAGGTAAGCTGTGTGTATGCAAGAAAATATTTTTAAGCAAGCAAGCAAGCCTTTATTGGCATATATAAAATATAAAATTTTAAATACAGAGACTCCATACAAAATGAGATTAAAATACAGATAGGAGCAGGGCAACAGTGCAGCAAAACCAGTACAGAATATTACTTGTCATGGCATATAGCCATGGCACTGTAGAGAAACTTTGCTACTATTTCAGTTATTTCCCCATCTGGGTTGTCAAGCAGAAACTGAACCTTAAAATCATCAGAAAATTCTGAAAGTTGGGCTAATATAGGATGTAGGAGATCCCAGCTTGGCACCAGATAAAAAGAGCACTGGAGAAGAACATGGGAAACAGTTTCAACATAGTCCATCAAACAAAGACAACACCTGCTATAATAAGGAATCCCATGAAATCTGCCAGATAAAATGGCTGAGGGAAGAACATTAAATCTGGCCAGAGAAAAGGCTCTACCTAAATTGGGAGCCAGGAGTTGGTAAAGGTATACTGCTGGGAAGCTTACATTAGGGACAATTTTGAAGCAATACGTTCATTTTAAAAGGAATTTCATTGAACAGAGTTTGTGCTGGAAATGATGAAGAGTTATTATTAGAGTTATACATCACATCTCTCCCTGACATTTTGTGGCAGGCTCCATCTCCCGAGGCAGCCATTTTGTGGTTGACTTTGCCTCTTGTGGCAGCCATTTTATGTTTGCACCTTCCACCCCGTGGCAGAATTCCAAAATGTCCACATGCTCAAAAACCTTGGAGATCTCTTGATTATCATATAACCACAATATGCTGGACTGAGAAGGCACTTCTCATTTGACTCCTGAAAGCTCATAACTTGGAAATCTAATTGATCTTTTAGGTGCTATTGGTCTCGGATTCAACACTAGTATATGCAGTCCAAAGTTGCCTGGCCTGGTGCACGGGAAATAGACATCACGAATCACTTAATTTTTTTAAAAACCTTCCTGATATAGAGGAGAAGGGGAAAATGGAGTTTCAAAAATCAGGGAGGTACATTTTTTCTTGGTTTTGTATTTTGCTACTGTGGGGTTTTTTTTTTAATTTTATGTTGGCCCTGTTTTCCTCTCGTGCCAGTTTTATACCATTTTATGTCACTAAAACATTATACAATGTTTACATGCAATAACATTGAAAATTATATCAGATCAATGGGAACATGTCAACACCAGGAAATGGAAGATAGCACAAGAGCAATGAGCCTGGGTTTGGTTTACAGACGAGAGAAGAGAAAACCAATGAGGGGGTTATCAAGTAGTGTTAGGAAATAAAACGGTGTTTCTTACCAAGCAATACTCAACAAGTATCCTAATCAATACTTATGACTCCTGTTGTAATGACTCACTTTTAGAGCCCTATAAGCCCTCATGAGGCATACGCGGCACAAGTGCCTAGAGGAGATTCCATCTTATTCAGGCCAAGAGCCTGCCAGCAAGGAAATAAAATCAAATAAAATGCCAATCTCATGAGGAGGCAACCTTTGTTTTATGACTCAAGAGATGATCCTCAGATTCTGGAATTACAGGGTGTTCGGTGCTTGTGTGAGACAGTAACAAACACCCTAGAATACTGAACATATTTCTAAAATAATGCCCAACCATCAGACAGAGTAATCAAACAGCCTTCCTGAGGTAATTAATATAGATAGCTCGATCTCCTGTCACAATGAGTGTATTCCCCAGAGCTGTTCCTGGTGAGGTAAGTTTTGACCTTTCACAATTGTCACAGAACCCAAAATTAAAGAGACAAATAGACCAGCCTATGATTGACATTTCAGGTTCAGCTTCACCATTTTTAAGTTTCCCTCCTCCACCATGACCATGAGAATGTGTTTGCTTTTCAGGACAGGTTAAGTCTGACTTCTTGCCCCCATCCCTAATCTTCTTCCACTCCAGTGCCTTTTCTTCCATGTCCCCTCCCTTATTCTCCATCTCGCAATCTCTTTCCCTCTTTTGCCCCAGAGGCATAGCCAGTGAAATCACCTTCTTCTTAGACATATCCCCTCTTCTTTTCCTAAACATCAATGCAAAATAGGCTTACCATTTCCCAGGCCCAGTGGGAAAACTCCTATTCCTGACACCACTCAACATGTGTGAATGGGAAGTGATGGTTTTCAGTGAATCTTACAGCATTCTGCTAATATGATGAAGTCACATCCAGTTCATGTCAGAAGTGACTTCATCACTTTAGTGTGCTACTGATCTAGTACCCCCATACACACACACACACACAAACACACACACACACACACACACACACACAACATGTCAGTGCTGCACTGGCATTCATAAGCAAACACCTCCAGATTCACCTTGACTTTTGATTGGTGTCAAGTCCCACCAAATTTGCCGACTTAGTATTTTTCCTTTATTAGTAGATTCGGTAGAGCCCCATGGCACAGAGTAGTAAGCTGCAGTACTGCAAGTCCAAGCTCTGCTCATGACCTGATTTCGATCCTAGTGGAAGCTGGGTCAAGTAGCCTACTCAAGGTTGACTCAGCCTTCAATCCTTCCAAGGTTGATAAAATGAGTACCCAGTTTCCTGGCGGTAAAGTGTAGATGGCTGGGGAAGGCAATGGCAAACCACACCATAACAAAAGTCTGCCAAGAAAACGTTGTGATGCGACATCCCCCATGGGTCAGTAATGACTTGGTGCTTACATAGGGGACTACCTTTACTTTTTACTTGGGTACCAAAATTTGAAATTTCCTGGTTCAGTATACACTTTTCTACTGCCTGTTAATGACTGACTGTATTATAAATCTATGATTATTCAGCAGTCTTTCCTCTAGAAGATGCCATCTTTCCTCCAGTGGCTGACAACCAGCAGGTGTCCAAGGGGACAGTGACATATGCAGTGATGCCACTCCTGAAAGAGGCATGTCTGCCCAAAAGAACAACTTTCAATAGCATGGCAACATTACTTTTACTCTGATTTCTTCCACTGAGGATTGCAGTCCCAGTTACTAGACCTTGATTCAGGTGCAGCTATCTGGACCTTGACGTGCACCAGATGTCCCAGTCCATGCTACAAATTTTTAAGCTCTGTCCTAAAAGGAGGACAGGGCCACAAGGCCAAGTTCACAATGGAAAATTCTGGTCGAGGCCTATCTGTCACATTGCAATATGCATATGTTTCGGAAATAGACAGCTCTAGTGGCTTTATTATTATACAGCTTTTGATGGGATGTTGAAATGCAAAAATGGGGAAAGACCCACATGGGGAAAGAACCACAAGGAGCTCAGACAGATAGGAGGAATTATATGTATTTTTAAAAAGAACAAAAAAATTAAGAATGGTACCACCATCTAAATAATAATCTCTGCAGTCGGAAAACTAACTTTCCCCCTCTTTGCTATGCTTTTCTTTTTAATTAACATCTCTGCTATTTTTATCTTCTCCCTGCCTAACACAATCCTGGCTTTTTTTTTTAATGCCCAGCAGGCAGGAATGTTAGCATTTAAAGGTGTGACCTACCCTTTTAATCTGGAGTGATACCATCAACTCCCTGTGGTCTCTAGCATATGAATGGACAGGAGTGGGAAAAGACCTAAGCACTATTTGATTGGCTCTTATGCACTCTATATAAAAATGAAAAAAAAAAGTGCTGGTAAAACTCCCCTTCACCTCAAGATGGCAGCACTTCTCCACATTTGTCTGTAGCAGCAAATAAAAGCCCTGAATTTGTTTATTTATTTAACTTCATTTATATACCTCCTCTCTCCCCATTGGGGACCCAAAGCAGCTTACTCCATTCTCCTGCTCTCCATTTTTTCCTCACAACAACCCTGTGGGGCAGTTTCAGGTGGGTAGCCATGTTGGTCCATAGTAGAAGAGCAAGATTTGGGTCCAGTAGCACCTTAAAGACCAACTAGATTTCCAGAGTATGAGCTTTTGAGAGATGATGGTTCCTAGACTCAGCTGGGGGCCTGAGTTGTGGGGGAGGCAAGCGGGGAAGCAGCATGGAAGCCGCCATGTTGTGGAGGGACGGGGAGTGACCAGAGGCCAGGTGAGCACACCCAGGCACACCCAGTGCTGGCCCCTGGTCTGGGAAGCTGGACCCTGCCCCTTGGCACTTGGCCCATGGTGGCATCCCGCCCAGCCCTCCCTTTTCGTCACAACTTTGGAGTGAGTAGGCTGCGGATTGGGGCATTGGGCACCAATCTGGGGAAAACAGGGCACTCAGGCTCAGTTTACCTATTATGGGGCTCCCCATAAGGGGTCTGGGGAGTGAGGAATGATCAGTGCATGCCTAGTCGGGGGCTGTCAGTCCGCCTCACTCCCAGGTGGCAGGGGATGGTTCGCACAGGGTGTTTACCCACGTGGCATCCCACTGACTGTCATCTCATGGTTCCCTCCCTCAGCAGGGGTCTGAGGGGTGTATGTGGGTCATCAGCTTAGCAGGCGGGTCAGCCAATGCGCGGACCTGTGTCCTATGTGCGCCTTTGCTCTCTGAGCTGTAATCTCAATAAAGTTGTGGCCTCTTTATCTCCAGTACTGTGTCTGTGTGTTTTTGTCCCCTTCCTGCTCTCCTCCTCCACTGAGCACTCGCCTGTAATCTATGAGATGGGTTAGGCTAAGAGGGTATGACTGGCTCAAGGTCACCTCAGAAACTTCAATGGCAGAGCAGAAGTAGTATCTGGATTGCCCATTTTGTAGTCTGTCAATCTATCCACTATTCCACATTGGCTCAGAATGGAAGAATCCAGAAAAGGATGTTTGAACCGGAAACAGATTTCTGTTTTTGCTGGTGCCTGTTCTTGCTGGTGCTCTTCCCAATACAAATATTCACTTGATGGAGGGCGAGGGGTGCTATGACGGAGGAGGACAAACTTTGTACCCAAAAGTTTCCAAGTTCAGTCCCTGGCCCTTCCAGTTAAAAAATCTTTGATAGCATGAGCAGAGAGAGACCTTTCTCCACGTGAAACCCTACAGAGTTGCTGCCATCCATCCTAGACAATATTGAGTTTGGTCTTACGGCAGTTTCATATATTCAAAGATCACAGCTTTATCTTAGACATAGATTGTATGGTTTGTTGGCATTACAGAGATAGACTTTGTAACAACAACAACAACATTTGATTTATATACCAAATTCACTGTCACAGGAGGTGGTGGCAGCTTCAAGCATAGACAGTTTCAAGACGGGATTGAATAAACATATGGAGCAGAGGTCCATCAATGGCTATTAGTCACAAGGTATAGATGGAACTCTCTGTCTAGGGCAATGATGCTCTGTGTTCTTGGTGTTTGGGGGGGCAATCAGTGGGAGGGCTTCTAGTGTCCCTTCCCCACTGGCAGACCTCCTGAGGACACCTGGTTTTTTTGGCCATTGTGTGACACAGAGTGTTGGACTGGATGCACCGTTGGCCTGATCCAACATGGCTTCTCTTATGTTTTTATGTTCTTATGTTCTTATATCACCCTTCCAAGCAGTTTACAAAATATGTGATCATTAGCCCCACAACAAAACACCCTGTGAGGTGGGTGGGGCTGAGAGAGCTCCAGAGAGCTGTGACTAGCCCAAGGTCACCCAGCTGGCTTCAAGTGGAGGAGTGGGGAATCAAACCTGGCTCTCCAGATTAGAGTCCTGCCACTCTTAACCACTACACCAAACTGGCTCCTTTGGCAGTTTTGTCAGTTCATCTGCATCCACACAAGAGGAATTAATCTGCCACCATAAATAATATGGATTTAAAGGGGGACTGGCAGCTCTATGAAGGATAGGTTGATTTATCCACATTCACTACTACTGGTAATAATCAACAGTAGACCTGAATATAGCCTCTAGATTCAGAGAAGAAAGATTCCGGTCTGTGGAACCTTAAAGACCAACTGGATTCAGAGGCAAGATTCTAGAATTTACACACTCAGTGGGAGATGCAAAAGAATCTTTGGATTGTTGTTAATCCAGCCCTACTTAATTGTCACTGCTGGGTAGCAAATCAACAGAAGTCCTGTGGCATCTCACAAGCATCTTTGGGATACAGGAAGCTGGACTAGACGGACCATTAGTCTGATCCAACATTTGTTTATAATACATATTGTGTGAGAGTGGGGGGGGGGGTGAATGAGGGGAAGCTACCTTGAATTCCTATAGGGTAGGAAGGCAGCTAATAAATGCTCTAAATAAAATAAATATTACAATACTAGCTTGCATGGGAAGATCATTGTCTTGCAATCAGCGCATGTGTGGCTCTAATTCGGAGCGCCAGTCATCTTCAAATTTATTTCATTGATTAAACTGTTTCTACCCCACTATTTCATTGTCCACGGCGGCTCTATTGATGCTCAGTGCAGCTTCCCATAATAGCAAGCACCTGCAGATTACCCAGAATCCATGAGGACTAGAATCTTGCAATCCCGATTGCACCACTGCATTTATTTCCATTAAAATTCCACAGCCCTTTGCAACACCCCTCCCCCCCATTCCACTAGTGATACTTACCGGCATTCTTGAAGAGGCAGCTTTAAACATTAAGCTGTTAAGATGACATCGCACTCTGCGTCTGAAGACGAATTAGGAAAGGAAAACAAACAAGTTGCAGCGCGAAGCTTGTAATACTGATCTAATCTCATTAATTACAATGTTAAATGGATATGTTCAAGCGAGGCAGCATCAGATTCCATAGGCCATCTACTGCTCTTTTCGTAAAACAGTTTTGGATTCTTTTGTAAAACATGTTAATTTCAAATGTAGTGAATTATTGTCTATTTATGAGCACGCACCTCCTTGCTGTTACTATTTGTCAAGTATTTAGTACCTAGGGTACATCTTGAATAATTGAAATGGAAGTACGCTTTATTCCTATATGCCAAAACAATACATGCATTTTTTTCCCTTGACTGATTTCCAGAACAAACAGCCAAGTTTTTTCCTTGCAGTTGTGGGATAGATTAGTTTATACAGCCAGTTAGCATCCTCTTTGAGCTTTATCTTCTCGGTTGTAGCACAGGGATAGAATACTTTCCAAGCAACACAAAAAGGGCACCTTAAAGACTAACAGATTTATTATGGAATAAAATGTTTGTGGACCGAAAACATGAAAAAGTATTCTGAGGTAAAAATGGTGTGGAAGGGGGCAATGGAAATAGTGAGATCAAAAGGCAATGAAATGCAAACCTCACCTTTAATGCAACATTAGCACACGGATCATTCAGAACAACACTGAGAGATGATTATAGTAATCCTAGACTACCTAAACTAATTTAACATCTTCAATCTGGCTGGAAAGCATTATCACAATTGAGGCCTAATTGGACAGTGTGAAAGATGCTAATAAATTCTGTTCTGGCTGTTGCACTTTCAAGTCAGCTGCAGAAATTCCTGAGAGAGTAAAAAGTTGTTCTCCTACTGTTTTTTAATATTTCTATTTTTTAAAAATGTCACGTTTTTACTAAAATATTCATTTGTGTTAAATTGCAACATCCTTGCCCCATGGAAACAGTTCTCTGGACAAACGGTGATACTTCTGTGACTCCCTAGTGCCTTAGTTTATGTGGGTAGCCATGTTGGTGTGCAGTAGAACAGCGGGATTTGAGTCCCGTGACATCTTAAGAGACCAACAAGATTTTCAGAGTGTAAACCCAGAGCTCCCTTCTTCAGACATACTTCAAAGCTTACACTCTCAAAATCTTGTTGGTCTCTAAGGTGCCACCGGACTCAAATCTTGCTGTTCCCCAATACCTGACAACTATACTAAGGGAACTTTGATATAGGCTTATTTCCTCCACTTTAAATGATTACAGGGAGCAAATATTTGGCAGAGATAAGATGGCTCAGTGTTGCATAGGAATTCCCCCATTCTCAAGGGCATTCAAGATGCTAGCTGTATTGATATGGTGCTAATATATGTTTTAAATGAATGATATGTATTATTTATATTTTTAATGGCTACTGCTGATGAATTGTGTAGTGTGTTTTAAATTGTTGTGATCCGCCCTGAGCCCAATTGATTGAGGAGGGTGGACTATACATTTAAGTAAATAAATAATAAATAAAATTTATTAACTTACTAATTCAAGGATAGTTTAAGTACACACCAGTGTGCCCAAGCCGTACCATCTTGAATCACTGATATTAATGGAGGGAGCATTCCCACTGGACTTTCCTGGGTGGTAAGTAAATTGTATCTACCAAACTATCTCTTTGAGCATGAAAGGTCCCATGTTCAATCCCTGGCATATCCAGTAATTAGGCCTTGACCTGAGACCTTGCAGAGTTGCTATCAAAGACCGGATTTGATGGACTAATGGTATGATTAAATATAAAGCAGTTTAATGTGCATTTCCCCCCTTTTCATTGGAACAATTCAAAGGGTACCTTTTTGACTTTAGAAGTTTGTTATTGCAGAATATTTGTTATTACAGAATATGGTTTGTTATTGTAGAATATGGTTTGTTATTGCAGAACATGGTTCTAGCACAGCCTTTTTATCTGAATTTGACGCCTTATGTAGTGATTGGTTTTATGTGTATTAACTGCACTTTTACCTTTGTGTTTAATTTCTGGTGCGAACCGCCCCAAGCCAGTTTTATTTATTTATTTAATTGTTTGTTTGTTTGTATTCGATTTATATTCCACCCTCCACACACTGGCAGGCTCAGGGTGGATTACAGTCACATACAGGTTAAAATACATAAAACAGTTAATATAAATTAAAAAGGCATGAGACATCCAAAATTACACAATTAAAATGCATATATATTCATGTACATAGCAGCATCAAATCCAACTGACCAGTCCTTAATCCTTTACAGAGCATCATAGCAGTAAAAAATTACTAGATGGGGGGGGGGTTACTAGTAGGGTGGGTGTCTTCTACAATCAGCCAGTCAGGGGGGCTCCATGGGGTATATTGCGGGGAGGGCAGTATATCAGTGTAATAAACTGAACTGAACAGAATTTGGAGGCCTTCTGCTCTTCTCATGTAGGCTTTTTAATTTTTAAAAAATATTCTACTTCAATTTCACTTTATCCTTGTATGAATAAAACCTATGAATCTTGACTTTGGGACCACATTCTGTTTCTTCATGCCAAATGGGCCTGACGATATATATATTATTTTTTGCCATACTTTATCTGTCAGTAAATCTTTTATTTACCTTATGTATAGTAATTCTTGCATAAATCATGCCTAGGAGCGAAAGCACAACTCACATACACAATAAAAATGAGTTTAACAAAACCAACAGTGGGCCAAGCTACACATGACGAATGACACTTGAATGGCAAGTGTATTTCTCCCTGTTCACTTGCCCTCCACTCAATCTACTTGCCGTTCAAGTGTCATTTGTCATGTGTAGCTTGGCCCAGTGAGAAGCAGAAAGCCGAAACTGTGGAGAAATATAGATCTATACTGAATATAAAGAGAAACAAAACAGAACATTCACTTATCTATAATTATGGCTTGTCTCAATTCTAAAGCCAAATAAATGGGGGAAATTCAAACTTGTCTTCTTTATATCTAGGCCTGTATTCTATATACTGCCCTGATCTGGATAGCCCAGGTGAGCCCAATCTCATCAGATCTCAGAAGCTAAGCAGGGTCAGCCTTGGTTAGTAATTGGATGGGAGACCTCCAATGAAGACCAGGGTTGCAGAGGCAGGCAATGGCAAACCACCTCTGTTAGTCTCTTCTTATGAAAACCCCACCATAAGTCAGCTATGACTTGAGGGCACTCTCCACTCCCATTCTATATACTGGCCCATACACTCATGAGAAGCTACACTTTACAATACGAAAAATCTACAGTTTGGAACGGGGCCACTGGGTTAATATTTCTGCAAACTAGGGAGGATATCCAAGGTTGAGGAAAAAATGCAAAACAGCTAAAGCAATAATAACCCCAAACTCACCTTCCCAAGAAGAACAGCAATGTCAGTACATATACAGATGGGGGATGCTGTAAGTCAACTGTGACTTGAGGGCAGGATTTCATTTTTTCTGTTGGGAGTAGGGTGACCACGTCAGCTGCTATAGCAGGGGTCTCCCACCAGCATCTGATCCCCGCTGCCCAGTAGGCCAGTGTGTATGTGGGGGGGGTATGCAAAAATTGCCATTGTGTTAATACCATGACATCACTTCCAGAACAAACCCAGAAGTGACATCATGTCGCTCTAGGATACAAAAAATTCTGCTGGATCCTGGAGTGACATGACATCACGTCCAGGTTTGCCCCAGAAATGACATCATGCTGTCAACACAATGGTGTCCCCCATGTTCCTGCCCCCTTCTACCACCAGATATCAGACACCAGCTGTCAACCTTAGGGAAGCAGGAGTGGGGGAGAACAGAAGTAGGAAGTGGACACTGCAGTAGCAGCAAGAGTAAGGAAGAAAAGACAGCCAACTGGGGGAGAGGTCAAGCTAGACATCTGGAGTGGGGGATAGAGTGGCCTAGAATCATAGAATCATAGAATCATAGAGTTGGAAGGGGCCACACAGACCATCTAGTCCAACCCCCTGCCCAGTGCAGGATCAGCCTAAAGCATCTCTGACAAGTATTCATCCAGCTTGCAAGGAAGGAAGAATAGAGGGTAGGTGCTGGGAAAAGAAGCCAGAGCAAAGCAAAAAGAAATGGTTGGCCACACTTGAAAAAACAAGAGCAGAGAAATGGAAAGGAGAAGGGATTTCCTTCCCCTGGGAGTCCTAATGGGTAGAGATAGGCATGAATAGAAAAATAAAACGAGCATGATGTTCGTTGTTCATTGCTATCCACGAACAAGGACTCACGAACAACCATGAACATGGCCCTGTTCACGAACATGTTTGTGGTTGAATTTTCATGGGGGCTAGCAGGCTCTCCTCCTGCCATCATCCAAGTCAAGATCCCTACTGCACCACTCCCAGAAACCTGACCTAAGCAGGCACCAGGAAAGGTACCAATAATAAATAATATCTTGGTCCAGAGCCTGGCAGCAGCCCTGGAACTTGAAAGGGTAGATCCCTATCCCACCACACACAAAGAAAATTCAAGCTCCAATGCACTCCCTCTATCAAAATGCCAACAGCAACTTTCTCTCTCCCTCTGCACTGTCTGCAAAACCAGAGCCTCCCGTGTAACAAATTTGGAGTGCCACACTTGAAAGGAAGACCTGCCAATCAAGCTAAATTGGGCTTAGATTGGGGTTTCCAGGGCAACAGCAGGAATTCAGACAGAGTTCAGACAATCCCTGCCTAATGTATTGTCGAAGGCTTTCACGGCCGGAGAATGATGGTTGTTGTGGGTTTTCCGGGCTGTATTGCCGTGGTCTTGGCATTGTAGTTCCTGACGTTTCGCCAGCAGCTGTGGCTGGCATCTTCAGAGGTGTAGCACCAAAAGACAGAGATCTCTCAGTGACACTGACACTGTGTCACTGAGTGACACTGAGAGATCTCTGTCTTTTGGTGCTACACCTCTGAAGATGCCAGCCACAGCTGCTGGCGAAACGTCAGGAACTACAATGCCAAGACCACGGCAATACAGCCCGGAAAACCCACAACAACAATCCCTGCCTAAGTTGCCATGGGAATTTATTGCAGGTGCCAGACTGTCTGACTTGACGAACAGCAACGAATGAGGCTTGCAACGACCACTTGTTCGTTTAGAATGGGGCCTCACGAACAGCTTGTTCGCGAACAGCAGATTGGGCTGTTTTGGGCTTTTTTTTGTTCGTATTGCTGTTCGTGCCCATCTCTATTCATGGGTTCCCAGCTTGTCAGATATTAAATACAATTATATCATTATCTTAGCTGCTGCAATGTGTCTAATAACAGCTGTCAAAGACGACAGGCCACAGGCAGTCAAACAACCCAATTGTCATGATTCAGTGACTATTGATAGAACAGTTTAGAATTAGCAGCTCTGATTTCCAAACTAGAACAGACACTTTAAGATTCCTCTTCTGATACGTTCTTTTTAAAAAAAGCAAATCTGAGTGTTATAGCTGCAGCCTTTAAAAACACTCCAAAATATCCATCTTCATGTATAAAGCATTGTCAAGATTCTTTCTTCCCCCGTGGGGCTTCCCATTAAACAACAAATGCTTTGATGCAGTCCTGAAAAGAAGATCGAGATTATTTTTGTCAGTGTTTTCACATGTACAGGCGTAGTGCAGCGGGGGAGATAGTAAAGAATTGAAAATGCTCAGAACAGTGGCAAACTGTGCCAGATCCGATGACAGAACTAATTCTAGAAATTCTCCAAATTCAACAGGGATTAAGGAGTCATAGGATGCTACATAGAACAAAATTGGGGAACAATAATGGAAGAAAATGAAGAGAATCCAGCCAACCTTAACCTCAAGAATTTCAGGCATACATATTCCCATAGAATTCTGAGCAGATTTTTTGAGACCAAATTCTCTTTAACGTTCCAGATAGGCAGTAGCAGCCCAAGACCAAAGAAAACACAACAGGTGATGCAGTTGTGAAGACACACATGGGACGACAATTCCAGTTTACTGCAGAGAGGAGTTGTATTTCCTCCTCTTGTGAAGTTGCCGCGTTCCCTGCCCTTCAGCCAGCGTCATAACCACTACTTGGTCCTTAAACAAAGTAGGCAAAATGGGGGTAATTACACCCCACGGGGAGGGAGGGTGGAAGGGCGGAATCCCCACAAACACGAAAGGCTCTTTGAAGTTCTTTTGCAAGAGCCCCACGAGAGTTTGCAGAAGGCTGCCGAAGCCTGTCAACAGCTTATCGGCCAAGCGCCCTCCCTGAGACATTTATGCTGAATGGCAGCTCTTCAAACAGAAGTGAATCATCACTAGGATTAAAGCTCCGTGTCTGAACAGCTAATGCTCTGAAGCTTTGGCAACAGAGCTCTGATGGGGCAAAATGTTCAGGGGATTTGTGGTATGATATACAGCCAGTGGTTTCCTTGAAATGGAGCTTTGGGACAGGATTCTTGGAAGCGTCAAATCTGACCTGTTGGCAACATCTCCATTCCTCCCTTCTAGCTTACTTGGTTAGGAATGGTCATTTTTTTTTCTTAAGGCCTAGTAACAGTACCTGCCTTGACCTGGATAGCCCAGGTGAGACTGACCTCATCAGATCTCAGACACTAAAGGTCAACCTTGGCAAGTAATTGGATGGGAGACCTTCAAAGAAGACCAGGGTTGCAGAGGCAGGCAATAGCAAACCCCCTTTGTTAGTCTTGCCATGAAAACTTCAGCAGGGCCCCCCATAATTCAGCTAAGACTTGATGGCAATTTCCACCACAACCAGGTAGGGACATGACAGCCCTACATGGTATTTAAAAAATGCAACCAAGTCCATTGGTCTTCTCCACGGTAATGATACTCAGTCCTTTCCAACTTCCTTTATAGGACTTCATTTCCAGACCCCTGAGAGTCTTTGTTGCCTTCTCCAAACCCATTTTGGTCTTTTAACTGAAGCAAGAACCAAACCTGGCCTCTTTGGGTTTGGTGGTGAATGTCTTCTTGTACACAATTTAAGCTATTCATATGCAAAGCCTCTGGGAGGGGGGGATAAAAGGGGGACTAAATCCAGGAAAGCCCAGGCAAACTTGATCTTGTCAGATCTCAAAAACTAAGCAGGGCCCACCTTGGTTAGTAATTGGATGGGAGACCTCCAAGGAAATTTAAGGTTGCAGAGGCAGGTCATGGCAAACCACTTCTGTTAGTCTGTTGCCATGAAAACCCCACCAGGGGTCTGCTATGATTTGATGGCACTTTCCACCACCACCAGGTGATGACATGACAGTGAATTATAAAATCAGGTGTGAAGGATAAATTAAAAAGGGAACATTTTCTTCCACTCGTTATTGGGACAATACAACTGGTTAGCAGTAGGCTCAGACAGGCATACAGGAAGTTATGAGTTGAAACCAATGTATCGTTTTACCCAATGCATATCTAGCCTGTGGAATTCCCTGCTACAGGATGTGGTGATGCCCATTATTTTTTAGAAAAATGGTTGAAACAAATTCTTGTGAGATACATGTGTAATAAGCTATTAGCTGTAATAGCTCAAATCCTTGTTGAGAGGAAATCTTTGCATACCGTGTTTATGTCACAGGAGATGACATTGTAGTGTCCTTCTCTTTGGCATCTAGTTGGTCATAGCGGTTGGATCTCACCAGACTTTTTGAGTACCCAGTAAAATGCATATTAACAAGATGAGTCATCTCCAGCCACTTTTGTTTAGTAGTTGCTTCAGAAAGTTACAAATCCATGCAAGTTGATCTTAAAAAAAAAAGTTTTGGGGTGCCTGAAGGATTGTTGACATATGTTTTTGTGAATGAATGTCTCATTCATCAGATGCATGAATTATTACTGTCCTCAGTGAGCAGGTATGTAACATACACAGATACAGAATGAATGTCAACAGCAAGAGTAAAAGACCAAGAAATGAAATGGTTACAGGCTATAGCAGGGGTGGCCAAACTGTGGCACGGGAGCCACATGCGGCTCTTCTAGACATATTGTGTGGCTCCTGGAGGTCTTTGAGTATCGCCATGGCTGTACAGTTTATTTTAGTTTAGTTTATTTCCCTCCCTCCCTTCCCTGCCTTTCCCTCCCTCCCTTTCCTTCTTTCTCTCCGTGTCTTTCATATTTTCAATAAAAATGTTGGGGCTGCCAGGTCCAACTCAGAAAATACCTGGGGACTTTGGGGGTGAAGCCTATCAAGGAGTGATATCACCTGAGTCAAAAGTCAGGGAATGGCTCCTCCCAAGCCCCACCCCTTCCGATTATGTCACTTCCAGCATACTGTACCCAAACCCCCACCCCTTTCTGTGATGCCACTTTCAAGACATTCTCCCAAACTCACCTCTTCCTCTGAAGTCACTTCAATGCAACATGTCTTGCGGCTCTCAAACATCTGACATTTATTCTATGTGGCTCTTGCATTAAGCAAGTTTGGCCACCATTGGGCTATAGCATCCTTAAACATAAAAGGCAAACCGTGTTGCCAACGACACACATTTTATCCTGGTGCACCTGTGCAGGAGCACCCGGATAAAAAGTGCTTCATGGCTAATATGGCCTCCTGTGGGTGCCACAGTAGCAGAACGGCCAGGCAAGCTATCCCGTCCCTCCAAAGGCCAGCACAGTGGCGGGAAGGCCAGGTGAGCCGGACCGCCCCTCCAGAGGCCGCGTCATTTTCTAGGGCCCTTTTTTAAAAAAAATGGGCACTGTTGGTAGTTTTGATATAAATCTCAAATATATATGAATATGTGTGTGTTTGCATAAAATGCTATTGTATTCACTGCTTTGATTTTTATGTAGAACTCAGGAATACAAGAGAATCACAGAGACCTTTGCCACAGCAGAGGTGATTGGAAAGGAAACAAAGGGCAACCCCAGAACCAAACTGAAAGGAAACAAAAAAACCGGGGAACCACGAATCTAGAAATTAATTGTATGTATTCTTCCAAAGTGCAAGGTGCAAAAGTGCTGAATAAATTTAACATGTAACATTGTACCCAGCATTTGCACTTTAAAGTTTCAAATGTATTCCGGACGGCGAAGATTCATGTTATAAACGGATGGACTTTGTGATTTTGAAATTGTGATATTTGATGTTCTAATGGATGGACTTTGCATTCTGTAAATGTATTTATGATACATGTTAAATTTATTCAGCACTTTTGCACCTTGCACAGCAGAGGTGATTGGCAGAAATCAGCAAATTCCCCCTGTATCATTCCATATATATATATTTGACAAAGCTTTGTGCGTTCTGCTTTTTGCAATCATTTCTTGATTTGTTTTTACAGTATATGCATTTTAATGCAATGTATACATATACTGCATGGCCTGTGTAACGTTTAAAAGTGGGTAGCCTTTATGGGTAAAATTCAGTGCAAGGAAACAGAAAAATTACTAATTTGATTTTCAGGAGGAAGAAATAAAATCAAAGTGGGGATTTGGGAGTGGGAAACAAAAGCTTATATTAGAAATTTAACAGCTTTCTTCGTAATTAGTGATCTTGTTATGCTAATTTAACACCCACAATGGGAGAGAAAACTCTATCAAATGCATTCTTAGGAAATAAAATCAAACTTATCTGATACATTTTAAATGCACACTAGAAAACATTCCAGCACCTCAGTGCCAGGGGAAATGGGTAGCAAGAAGCACTTTTTAAAAAAAGTCAGTGTTACTGATCCTTTCATTGACTAGGTTCCGAGAAACTTCAGAGCTTCCAAGAAAACAGTTTGGAAATCACTGGGAATAGGGTATTATGGTCTGGAAAAATAAATGGAACATTGATGGTGCATGCACAAAGAACCCACAGTATTGTTCCACCTACAAATATTCCCAGAAGCTCTCTATAAAATGTCGTGTCTGGTCCTAGGCCAAATTGTTGCATTGAAAATGGGCATGGAACTCAGCCTGGAAATTCCTGAGTAGACATGGGCACAAACCACATCATGAACCAAAAAAACCCACGAACCGCCTGATTGTCTGTTCGTGAACCAGCAGTTCATGAGGGTCCATGGCCAATGAACCAGCATTCATTGGAAGCCTGGTTCGTTGTGTTCAGCCACGGTTCGTGAAGCCAGACAGTCAGGCACCATCAATCAATTCCCTTGGAAACAGAGCTGGGGGAATGCCTGAACTCTGTCTGCCCTCCTTCTGTCATCCTGGAAACCCGAATCGAAGCCCAGTTTACCTTGATCGGCAGGTCTTCCTTCCAGCCATGGAGCTGCAAATTGGTTACAATTAGTTACATGGGAGAAGACACCCGGGGGGAGGGAGGGGGAGGGGGGTGTTCTGTAGCCATGGGCACTCCAATCTCATCCCTGCAAACCCTGATAGGCAGTTCTGACGGTCTACCCCTTGTACACTGGGCCAACGTCAACTGGTGGCTCTAATTGTATCAAGTGGGAGTTTCCTGGGGGCCTCGGATTGGAGAGGGTATAACTCCAAGATCCCTATTGCGATCTTGACCAAACTTGGGTGCTGGCTGGAGAAGAGCCTGCTAAACACTCACTGTGAATATGGGCTCTCTAAGTCCAATGGGGGCTGTTCTGACGCCCATGAACCATGAACCTAGAACTGGTTCATCAGCAGGAAATGTTCATTGTTGTTCACTGGTTTGGGTTCGTCATCGACACCGAACCATGAACCGCTGGTTCATTAAATTTTTTTGGTTCGTGCCCATGTCTATTCCTGAGGATTATGTGCCTCAGTGTACAACTGCCACATACCCACATTAGGCTCCAAACCCATTCATTTCCCATTGAAAATATTCCAATGCAAATCGATTTGGCAGATGGCAGACAGCAGGTGGAGTTCATAACCACAGAAGAAGAGGGTATTGAATAGGACTGAAATGTCCATCCTGGCCTGACATGCTACTTTTCTTAAAGTGGCCAACCAGAAATTTCTGGGAAGTTCCAAACATAGCATGACTTCCCCTGTTTGCTGTCTGGCAACAGGTAGTCAGAAGTAAGCCTGTCTCTAAAGCGGCAAGTTCCCTTTAATTATCAGGGATAATAGCCACTGATGGCTTTCTCCACCTCTGTGAATTTGCCTAATCCCCTTTTAATGCCAGTGGGCACCACTGCGTCTTGCAGCAGCAAATCCCATAAAACGATTACATGTTGCTTGAAGAAATATTGTGTCTGTCCTAAATCTCCTGCCAATTAATTCCAAAGGGTTGTGTCATGTTGTAGCATTATGAGAGGAACAAACAAACAAAAACTCCAATTTCTCCCTGCTGTGTTTAATTTTATAAACCTTTATCATGCTCTCCCCTTTATGGTGCAGTCCTTAGCATGTATGCTCAGGTAGATACAACTTAAGTGATTACTGGAGTGGATCATAACCCCCCACTGACCAAAATCTGAAGTTTACCTCTAACAGAAGGGCCAATTAAGAAAGAATAGTAATAATACTTTGACCTAGATAGCCTAGGTGAGCCTGATTTCGTCAGATCTCAGCGAGGTCGGCCTTGGTTAGTAATTTGATGGGAGATCTCCAACAAAGACCAAGGTCGCAGAGGAAGGCAATGGCAAACCACCTCTGAGATTCTCTTGCTATGGAAACCCCAGCAGGGGTCACCATAAGTCAGCTATGACTTGAGGGCACCACACACAATCGTAATCGTAATCGTAATCGTAATCGTAATCGTAATCGTAATCGTAATCGTAATCGTAATCGTAATCGTAATCGTAATCGTAATCGTAATCGTAACAGCATTCAATTTATATACTGCCTTTCAGGACAACTTAACACCCACTGAGAGCATTCTACAAAGTACATTATTATCCCCACTACAACAATCACCCTGTGAGGTGTGTGGGGCTGAGAGAACTCTGGAAGAGCTGTGACTGACCCAAGGTCACCCAGCTGGCTTCAAGCAGACGAGTGGGGAATCAAATCCGGTTCTCCAGATTAGAGTCCTGCTGCTCTTAACTCTTACACCAAACTGGCTCTCGAAGAAGATTCCTGGGAAGATGGTTAGATCCACACTACTACCTACAAAATCTAGCCATTTTGCAGAGAGGAAAGAAATGCCCTGCGCCCCATGTGCATGGCACAAATCACATAGTCAGTGTGTTGGAGTCCCTAGCAACCCCTCGCAGCATCCTCTAATAGAGGAGTGGTGCGCAGCTAATGCCCCTGGTTTGCCTCCCTCTCTGCCCTGCATCCTGGTCCTCTGGGGCTCCCTGTGGCCCTCTAACTCTTTTAGCGCCTCCCTTCCCCAGCTCTGGCACCCTAGACAACTGCCAAGGTGTGCCTAGTGGATATCAAGTTTCGGGAATTAAAGATTTCGGGAGTTCAGGAGTCAAGATTTCGAGAGTTAAAGCTCCCTTTGTCAGACGTTGAAAGCTCACACCTTGGAAATCTGGTTGGTCTCTACAGTGCAACTGGACCCAAATCTCGCTCTTCTACTTAAGACCAACACAGCTACCCACCTGAAACTATCCAAGTGGATAGTCTAGCCTTCTGATTGAGCCATTTCCCACCTTCACTCAAGGGGTTCATTACCAGCACTTTCTCTGATTCGCCCCAACAATACTTACACTTCAAGCATATCCCCCCATTAGACAAGCTGCATGTCTTATCAGATACCAGCAGTGATGGAGGAACAGTGCAACCAGGAGATCTGCCACACCCTTGTAGGAGCATACCTGTGACCTGCTCGGACCACCCTCAAAGCCCCCTCCTGGAGTGACCTGCATGGTGAATGCAGATAGGCATGGACTTTGGGTGGGAGATAAGCCTCATCTGTCACCTCCTACCCACATGAAAGCACAACAGTAAAGCAATCCAAACACTTTACGTTTTGATTATTTTTATTTCATTGTTGTCATGTATGCCTGCCTGCATACCTGCCATTAATGTGTTTTGCATTGTGCGCCGATCATAAATGTTTGCTGAGGTTGTATTCTGTACACTGTGTCAATCATCTGTGAGTGTGTAAACTGCTAACATGAAATATACTGAGCCAGTGGGGGTTGTCTGTTATCTGTTGAAGGTATTTACTTTCACTTTTCAGCAAGTGTCCTTGGATGCAAGCTGCGACCAGCAAGCGATGTATCTTTTCTCAGAGACTGAGATGATTTCATTTTGTACTCTGTCTATCCTAAACTAATCAGTTCCCATGTAACTATTTGGGGTTTTCACGCCAGAATGTTAAAGGACCAAAGGGCGGGAAGTTTCCCTATAATTAACACTATCCCCTTTTGAATAGTCACTTCTACCAATGCATTCGTATAGATCACTTGGACTGTATAGATCTCTAATAAATAGATCTCACATTGACACTGAGAGATCTCTGTCTTTCTGTGCTACAACTCTGAAGATGCTGTTCACAGCTGCTGGCAAAATGTCAGGAACTACAATGCCAAGACCACGGCTATACAGCCTGGAAGATCTACAACAACTAACGTTCTCTGGCCGTGAAAGCCTTCAACAATATAGCTCTAATAAAAGTTACTTCAACCAATGCACCTGAGTGCTTGCTGTGAGGGACTTGGGGATCTACCTGCCAAGGACTGACTATTGCCACTTAACATACAAAAAGAAAATTGATCGAAGATTTATTATATCTGTGTTTTATTGCCATCAAGTGGAATGAACTACCTGCAAGCACAGGACAGGAGACACGTTAGTCATGTTAGTCAAAGATGAGCACAATGTTTGTTCTCCCACTTGGTTGTTTGTACTAATGACCCCGCAGTAGTGCACTAAGTGCTCTTTGGGTGCAGCTCCCACCATTAAAGTGCAAAGCTCTCTGCTCTAATTGCCCTTGGCATGGGCCAGAGGGCCATCCCATGCCTTGTGCCTGATCATCTGAGCTACGGGTTTCCTGTCTGGGTCTAAGTGGTATGGGCAGGTCCATGTGGTATGGGCAGGAATGTGATTGGCCATTATGGTAGGGAAATGATGGGCGGTGGCCTAAGCCATTCAAAGCTATGCCAGTGATTGGTGGCAGGAAGGCAGCTGTAGAAGAAGGCCACTTTTCTCTTCCCTGCGTGGCCTCTAAGGGTAGGGTTTCCAACTTCCAGGTAGGGCCTGGAAATCTCCAAGAATCCCCATTGCTCTCCAGATGATATAGATCAGTTCCTCTGGAGAAAATGGCTACATTGGTGGGCAGACTTTATGGCATTATACCCAGCTGAGCTTCCTTGCCTCAGGGTGATTGTTATGGGGATAATAATAACATACTTTGTAAATTTCTCTGAATGGGCATTAAGTTGTTCAGAAGGGCAGTAAATAAATTGAATGTTATTATAATTAAACCCCACCCTCCCCGGGCTCCACCTTCAAATATCAGGAATTTCACAACCCAGAGTTGGCAATTCTAGTTGTGAGCGATGCTAGGATTTTTACTAGTGTAACTTCATGTGAGTGTTGGGGAGGGCTGACGCTTCTCACTGCTATACTGTGGTGCAGGCTATTGGCGTATAAGCAGATATGTCCATTCAACTGAAATATATGTTCAAATTAAATCAAAAGCCTTTTCATCTGAACCTTAAAAAGAACTTCCTTACAGTTAGATCCAGAGGAATTAGCCATGTCAGTCTGTAGTTGTAAAATAGCAAAGAGTCCAGTAGCACCTTTAAGACTAACCAGTGTTATTGTAGCATAGTCTTAAAGGTGCTACTGGACTCTTTACTATCTTATAGTTTGAGCGGTTCCTCAGTGGAATAGGTTTCCTCAGGAGATGGTGGGCTCTTCAAGGGTTTTAAGAAGAGGCCAGATGGCCAACTGTCAGCAATGCTGATTCTATGACTCAGTATGAACTTAGGGAAATCATGAGACGGAACATAGGAAGGAGGGAGCTGCTGTTTGGCTCTCGTGCCCCTTTCTTATGTGCCCAAGGAAATGCCAGTTGCACTTCGGGGTTAAGAAGGAATTTTCCTCCAGGCCAGCTTGGTCAGGTATTCTTGAGATTTTTTTGCATTCCTCTGGGAAGCTGAATGGATTCATAGATTAGGGACTTTTCCTCTGGACATAGAGCAGGGGTCACTGGGGGAGTGTGGGGGTGGAGGAGCTGTGAATTTCCCGCATTGTGCAGGGGGTTGGTCTAGATGACCCTTGGGATCCCTTCCAGCTCTGTGTTTCTGTTTTTCTATGTCAATGTAATTCAGAAATATGCTAGTATAAAGCCAACATTCATTGGTGAAGAGGAAAGGGGGCAGCTCCAAGGCAAAACAAAGATGAAGAAACAATTAATGCGAGGGAAGGAATTTTGAATATTTGTATAACTCCTATGTATTTTGCGTGCAGCTACGTCTGGGGTAATCTTCCAGATTCTCTTTAATTCTGTTCCCGTAAGGCGTTATACAAATATTCAAGATTCCTTCCCTTGCACCAATTGTTTCTTCATCCACATGTACTGGTGCAAGCATTTGTTCTTCATTCTGAGACCTTTTGAATTAGGGCACAGAACAAGCAGGGGCGGCGGGCCTATTGAGGCCAGGTAGGCGGTGGCCACAGGCGCGGGGTGCCGGAGGGAGCGCCGGAGGAGGCTCGGCGGGCAGGAGCGCGCGCCACAAAGCACCAGCCTCCTATCCCTCCCACCCCGCGCCGCTGCTGCCACCAGCACAAGCCCCTGGCCAGGCGCAGCCACCGCGGGCAGGCATCTGCGGTGGCGCAGGCAACCGAGCGGGAGAGCTCGGAGGCCGCCCGCCGCAGCAATCGGGCCGGCGGCAGCGCGTGCGCTCCCGTGATAACATCACACGTGACGTCATCGCGCAGGCCGGTGCGCGCGCTCATGCGCGCGTGGGGGTGCCCGGCCGGCCGGCCGCGAGCGAGGTAAACCCTTGCTCCGCCCCTGAGAACAAGGCTTGAAAGCTGACTATTTCCGGAACTCAAACAGCCTCAACCACTTTCCCTTTTAGCACTGATGGAAGATACTAGTCAACTCTAGAATCAATTTTGTTTCTCTTTTCTGCACCTTTGCTAGTTATATTAGTGCACTATGAACAAAGCTAGGGTAAGAAATCGTGAAATGGAAGCTAAAGAATTGGGGAAGAAAACAAAACAAAAACCTGAGAAATTAGACACTGATTGTGTGCTCCTTTTGTTTACTTTTCTGGAAACATTATATGGGCCTGCTGTTTTCATTAGGAATTAAAACATCGATGTATTGTCGAAGGCTTTCACGGCCGGAGGACGATGGTTGTTGTGGGTTTTCCGGGCTGTATTGCCGTGGTCTTGGCATTGTAGTTCCTGTTGTAGTTCCTGACGTTTCGCCAGCAGCTGTGGCTGGCATCTTCAGAGGTGTAGCACCAAAAGACAGAGATCTCTCAGCGTCAGTCAGTCTCAATAGCTGTAGAAAACCAATAACCTCATGTCAAAATCAGCCTGGTAGTATCCAATTAATAAACATATGTAGTTCACATCCAAATCAATTAAACAGCAAACTATTATATACAATGGGTTGTGCTCTCCAGAGGATATCTCTCTGTTCCTCACTTTCACTGCACTCGTAAACTTTAGTCTAGCTAGGTGCTCCTCTCTACCGTCTGTGGTTATCGAAGGCAGGTACAACAAAACCCCTACCTAGAAAGATTGTGCCCATGCCTGCTAAGTGAGATCAAGTCTTGTCGAAGGCTTTCACGGCCGGAGAACGATGGTTGTTGTGTGTTTTCCGGGCTGTATTGCCGTGGTCTTGGCATTGTAGTTCCTGACGTTTCCTGTAGTTCCTGACACTGAGAGATCTCTGTCTTTTGGTGCTACACCTCTGAAGATGCCAGCCACAGCTGCTGGCGAAACGTCAGGAACTACAATGCCAAGACCACGGCAATACAGCCCGGAAAACCCACAACAACCATAATTAAAACATCATTCGTACAACTTTTTGAATCGTGTATTTAGATTTTGGGGGGGGAGGGGGTGTTCTACTTAGATATAGCATTTAATAATAATTTTTTCTTGGTCAAAGAACTGTATCTCTTTTTATGTGTGGATTCCATTTAAGTGCTGAGGTATAATTTAAAATGACTCAGGAATCTAATTAAGGGACAAAGACAAATAGGGACATGTTGTTAGAAATAACTTGCTCGATATTATCTTGGCACAAGAGACTCATCATTAAAAAATAATGAGGAAATGCTCTTAAAACATGTCACCGATTCAGGGGTGCTGTGAGTGTTTTGGCAAAATAACCCTTGATTCCAAATTCCAAGATGTATACATGGCCTCTAGGGTTTGTAATTCAGAGAAGGATGCTTTAATTTTTCTAGGCTTCATGCTCCAAATTCTCTCAACGAGTTTTCTTATCTACGACTTCAGAATAAGACTGAAAAATTCCTGGAGTTGTTGCAAACCTGTCAGACAGTCCCTTGTGCACTGCTGATCCATCAAGGCAGTCACATCCCTCCTCAACCCTGTCTTGTTCATGAACTTTTTTCTTAATCTCTTGAAGTTCATGGCTCATTTTAACCAAGACAATGATATATACATAGCAGCTCCATCCTAAGATCCCAGTGGTAGCATAAGGTTGTTAGAAGCCTTGTTTGCCCACAGGTGGTGGGAAGAAAAAGAAGGGACATTTGGCTGTTGTGAAGTCACTTCTGGAGAAAACCATAGAGTTTCCTAGACCTACCCTATGTCACTTCCGGGTTTCCCCTAGAAATGATGTCACAACACAGCCAATATCGCTCACCTCCTCCATCACTCCTGTTGTATGCCAGGCTTGGCCTGGCCACCCAGCAGCGTACCATAGGCCTAGCTAGCATCCTATGGCCATTCCACAGAGGGACAAACATGCAAATGACAAGGCTTAGACCATATAATGAGCATGCTAGATATCCTAGAAACCTCAGCAATAGCAACCAATTGAGGAGTTGCACCCCCCCGAAGCCTGCAGGTAGCATACCGGGTGCAGTCTACCAACAGTGGCCAATGTAGCCATGGCTTTATGACATTAGACCATCACTGCAGATGTACACCATGATAACCCAGGTAGGTGAACAAAAGGAACACAGCTCTCCCACAGTGAGGAGCTCTGTGATGCAACTGGCAGGGCGAACATGACCCAAAGGAATTCTTGCAAACGAGGCTGGAGGAGTCACCACCTGCAACCAAATTCTCTTTAGCCAAGGGAACACACAACCAAGGAGACTCAGCCGCTGGAGCCACAGAATTCCTATGATGCCATAGCTTACCCAACATGGACAGTTACCCTGGAACAACTCACTGGCCGATGGTTGTTGTGGGTTTTCCGGGCTGTATTGCCGTGGTCTTGGCATTGTAGTTCCTGATGTTTCGCCAGCAGCTGTGGCTGGCATCTTCAGAGGTGTAGCACCAAAAGACAGGGATCTCTCAGTGTCACAGTGTTGTAGATATAAATTACTTGTTAACATCTTTTCCACACTGTGACACTGAGAGATCCCTGTCTTTTGGTGCTACACCTCTGAAGATGCCAGCCACAGCTGCTGGCGAAACGTCAGGAACTACAATGCCAAGACCACGGCAATACAGCCTGGAAAACCCACAACAACCATCGTTCTCCGGCTGTGAAAGCCTTCGACAATACAACTCACTGCCCCTCAAGGATTTAAATTCATTTTTGACCAGAGAGCCCCTCCACCATCTCCCTGCTCCACTCAAGGGGTTTATTGGCATTTTGCTGTAGCAACCCTTGCCCTCTGACTATCACTGCTCACTTCATTCCATCTCCTGCAAGCTGCATGGCTTATCAGTCACCAGCAGTGATGAGGGATGGCATACTACCAGGAGTGTTGGATTAGTTGTCTGGAGAAGTCTACACTGGAAGAGATAATAATAATAACATTTGATTTATACACTGTCCTTCAGGATAACTTAACACCCACTCAGAGCGATTTACAAAGTGTGTTGTTATTATCCTCGCAACAATCATCCTGTGAGGTAGGTGGAGCTGAGAGAGCTCTGAGAAGCTGTGATTGATCCAAAGTCAATCCTTCAAGTAGAGGAGTGGGGTATCAAACCTGACTCTCCAGATTACAGTCCTGCCACTCTTAACCACTGGCTCTTTTGAGCAGCATGGAAGGCCACATTATTAGCCTGCAAACTATTGTTCTGAATTGGGGAGGACTGAGGCTCAATGGTAGAACATTGACCTGGCATGCAGAAGATCCCAGGCTTAATCTCTGGCATCTCTAGGTGAAAGGACCAAGTAGTAGGTGATGTGGAAATATCTAGCCTTGACACCTTGGAGAATGGCTGCCTGTGCGAGTAGATAACATTGACATTGATGAACCAATAGCCCAATTTGCTATAAAGTAATTTCAGGTGTTCATCATAGTTGAGGGAGTTGGGGGTTGCGGTTCTTGAATAGTATCATTAACAAAGAGTCTTGATGAAGTTGTTTTAGAGTTCTCGTGGGAGTCAGACTTGTTCCACTTGAGACTCCGTTTTCTTGCATGTACCTTGTTCATAGTTCTTTGGTTTGATTTTAAGGATGGATTCTCTCAGCACCTCTGGCTGTACTCATTCTAATTCAACTCCCTTGTCTTTGCAAGGTGCACTGACAAACCACTGAGTTGCAGGCAAAAATGTCCTAATCATGGTCAATCCATGAGTGGGACAACTGTGCTGGACAAACAACTGTCAAAGCAGCTCAACATACCTATGGGACCACCTCTCCCATTATGTCCCCTGCAAGGCCTTGCACTCAGCAGATAAACAATTACTG
This sequence comes from Eublepharis macularius, assembly GCF_028583425.1. Classification (NCBI taxonomy): domain Eukaryota; kingdom Metazoa; phylum Chordata; class Lepidosauria; order Squamata; family Eublepharidae; genus Eublepharis; species Eublepharis macularius. Next base: position 246,340,658 of record NC_072790.1, read on the forward strand.
GTGGTCCCTGGCCCAAAGGACATTTGCCTGGCCTTGACATGGGCAGGGCCTTTTTGGCTCCGGCTCCAGCCTGATGGAACATTCTCCTGTTGAAGACCCAGGCCCTGCAGATTCTTTTGTAGTTCCATGGGGCCTGTAAGACGGAGATGTTCCACCATGCCTTTGGTTGAGGGCCAGTAATTCGTTCCTTCTCTGACTGCTGCACCTTGTTCCCAGCCACCATGAGTGCTGTATCATGGCTGAATCTGTAGCTTTTTATAGTAGTCACTCTGTACTGTTGATGACGCCTAATAGACTGTTGATAGATCTCTGTAATTTTATGATTTTTTTTAGACCTGTAATTTATCACCTTTGGCTGCCTTGAGCCCATTCATAGGGAGGGAGGAATGTATAAATAAATAAATAAATAAATAAATAAATAAATAAATAAATAAATAAATAAATAAATAAATAAATAAATAAATAAATAAATAAATAAAACTATTGGGGGTGCCAGAGCTAGGCATGTCTGAGAGAATTAGCCAACTCTACATCTTATCAGCAAGGTAAGTATGGGTCTCTGCAATTTGTTTTGCACTTTCGGCTCAACAGGTGGTTAGCATTGCGAATGGAGTCCATCCTGGCCCCTTGCCCTGTTGGACTGATGCCTGCAAAGAGCTACAGCAGACACAGGGAATAATGAGTAATAGACTGTAGTATCAACAAACTACCAGTGAATTCCCAAACTCTTGGTTTTCTTTTACTTTCTTCATCTTACCTCTCTGGAGTTCCTACATGGTGGGATGGACTTTGTGGGAGTAATGGTATAACCATTATGGATTGGATAATAGTTTTATGGACCAAGACCAGATGTGAACAACCTGATCAGTGAACAATCAGTGAATTTCTGAACTCTTGGTTCTCTTTCACTTCTTCATCTTGCCTCTCTGGGGTTCCTGCATGGTGGGATGAACTTCTTGGGAGCAGTGGTATAACCACTAACTGTCCATTGCAGATTGGATAATATTTTTATGGACCAAGATCAGATGTGCGAGAAAGGGAGAAGTTATGGGCTGCCTACCTCTCAATGACTAGCTGGTGCATTATTTTGCAGGATCTTCATTATATTTGATGCCCCACCCTATACATTAAGTTATCTTAAACAGGAGTCCCTTGAACAACATGAATGAAAGGTGTGTCCGTAAGTGCCACCTCAATAATGTAACAGATTGTGTCCACATGATATTAATGACTGTTTTTGATGTTCCACAGCCTCCTTTGTTCTAACAAAGAAGCAACACACACCACTCCCAACAGGAGTTATTATCCTTTGGTGTTTACGGTAGAAGGCAGCCTGGGGCAACTGAAGGTGAGATCACCTGCTAAAGGTTGTGCCTGGCATTTCCTTCTCCTACCCACCCCCTAACTTTTCCTCTTGTTACCTATAAGCACAAGGCAGGTATAAAGATGCCAGGCTCTGAGTCAGTGTATACACCACACACACACACACACACACACACACACACACACACACACATGCTTAGAGAAAACCAACTAGGATTTTTATGAAATGAGGGATTTCTTTCTCCAGAATTCCTTTTTTAAGATACAGCCATTGATAGCTCTTCTTCTTTTTTGTCTCTCATTTTTCTGTAATTTCTCTTCAAAAAGAAACCAAGGAACCCTTTTGTAATTTCGGTCCTTGACGTTGTTTTACACTCCCAGGGCAGTTCTCTAGCAGGAAGACAAGGATGTACGGGAAGATGTTGGCTGCCTCTGAGCATCTACAGAGTTTTTGCAGAACTTCACTTCCTTCCCCTCCTCTTCAGATTCCTCTTTGATCAAATTGAATTGACTGCAAATTCCTAAAAAGAAAAACAAAAGTGAGAAACCAAGTAGTTTACTTTCTTGTTGTTGTAGCAATAGGCTGTAAAAGAGAACTCAGGTAAAGAGGAATTAAAAGAATTTCTCTTAATGACCGTAAAATTAACACATTTCAAAAGAGAAGAAAATTGCTTCTAATCCGTTTTGGTTTGTGAATTACTGAAATTACAAGTCTGTTTCTTACTACTAGTCTTTCTCCTTTTCCAAACAAATTGCAACATAAAATAAAAAAAGAAACTAAAATTGATCTTAATTATCAATAATATCTATACTAATATAACTAACAACTTATCATAATTGTGCGACTACTACTAATAATATTAATAAATTAAAAATAAAAGAGATACAGAAAATCCAGTGCTTTTTTTTCTAAAAAAATGTTTAGAGGCACTCTCAGTTTTGACTCAAGAAAATCACTATTTTATAGTTCAAATCGGAAAAAATAAATTCAGTCAATGGACAACATTACCAAGAACATGCATTACCTCATATTACACAGCTCACAATAACTTCCAGATTGGCATGAGGTGTGCGCACAACCAAAGAGTTTCAGTATAGACAAACTCTTTGCACACTTTGCGCAAAATGTACACAAATACACAAATTCGTTGCCACCATCGGGGGTAGCAACAAGACTGACCAATCACCGTGCTTGGTTCCAACTATCAGAGCTCCAAGTGGCTTAGAGAAGACTTGTTTGTATTTGTCTGCACCCTAACGATCACCGATTATGCCAGCGATCTCAGTGGCATATTCAAGGCTCAAAGACATTCCATTTTTTGTAAGACAAACAGCGTTCCTAGTAAGTTTAAATATAACTAAACATCTTTGTTGCCAACATATGCTACATAAAACTTAACAAATCACATAAATATCCATAATAAGTTTGGAGTTGGTTTAGCGGGAATTCCAACATTTTAATTTTTTTACTTTCTCCCATTAGATTCACAAAATGTTTAGGGGCATGCGTACCCATGTCCCTCCAGAAAAAAAAAGCACTGAGAAAATCTATGATCGTGTGTTGCTCATTTTTTTGGGCAGGCTTTCATAAATGTGCGTATCATTTGCATTGGTGATTTAAAAGGGGAAGGAAATACAAATGATGCCAGATAAACTAAAAAAAAACACAACCAAACTAGCAAAGACTAAGTTCTTCCAGACAGGAAATTCCAGAGGATGAATGTCACCACTGTAAAGAATTTCTTCCTTGTCTTGTCCAACATCAGAAGAGAGAATAAAGGAGCTAGAAGTAGGATAGAATAGAAGTAAATTGTTTCAAATAATTGATCTTGTTTCTGAAGTAGTAGTTAAGCATTAGGAAGCCTCCCCTGTATTATTCTATTATTTAGAAATTATGTGCAAAGTTCCATGCACATACAGTTTATTCTGTCTTTTCGTCCTTTAATTATTTTTTGTCTCATTTCCCTCCTCTGTATAATTTATTTCTGTACCCTGTAGTCCTAAAGTAATCGATAAAGCAGTGCAAAAAGAAAAGAAAAGAAAAGAAAAAAGGAACTGGTATGTGATTGTGCATAAATATCATTTTCTGTCCTCATTAGGTGGAAAATGGAGTGTGACTATGTTACCCAAACCTCTCCCTGAGTTAGACCTCTCACATGACAACTGCCCCCTGAATGTGAAGAACTAAACGTTCTTGGTTCAAAAGGGATAATTTAAATCTGCAGTATACTCAGGTCCAGGTTTGGATTAGAACAATAAACCACTAAGAAGAGAAAGTTGGGAGGGAGATAAGTACTTAATGAGCAAGTAACTTTATTACCTTACCCAGATGAAAGTCAGAAAATGAAATCAAGACAAAAGGACAAGGCGGAGAGCAATTTCCATGCTATCAATTCAAATTTCTTTACACTTAAGAGCCAATTACATTTTTCTTTGTCTAAATAAGGTTCCTCCTATGTGACTAGTCCAGAGTAAAGATGAGCATGAACTAGAAAAAAACTGAACCGTGCTGTTTGTGGTTCATCGCATTTCACGAACCACAAACTTTCACGAACCTGCCCCAGTTCATGAACTGATTCATTTGGTTCGTGAAAATGTCACATCCAGGTCAGCAAAACATCACTTCTAGGTTAGCAGAAGATCTGGATCAGTAGAATGTCTGCAGGAAGTCCATCCCCTGTTGCCTAGGAAACTGATCGATTAGTGCCAGGCTGTCTGCAGTGATGAACCAAAAAATGAACCAAATGAACCAACCTAAAGTTCATGGTGGTTCATCAGAAATGGGCTGTGATGAACCACTGGTTCGTGAACCATGAACCAACATGATTCGTGACAAATTTTGGTTCATATTTCAGTTAGTGCCCATCTCTAGTCCAAAGCAAGCCTAACAATAGTGAAGAGATAGGTGACCTGTTGTTCAGAATGGGATGAGAAGATACAACGGGATAAACATGGAAGGAATTTTGAATAAGAAAGAATAAGTCCCTAACCATGAGGAGTGCAATATTATTGTATCAGCTCACAGCATGAGAGATATTCATTAAGTCACTCAGTCGTCCCACGTAGTAAATAACTCAGTTTATCCATAGAAGCCTCCAAATGAACAGCTTCTCCCAGACTCCAGGAAAGCTGACAGCTAGCTGCCAGGAAAACACTAAAGCCATAAATAAATTTCTGCTGTGCTTGGAGGCTACAAAGGTGATGCAATCGGAGAATTATTGGCAGCAATAGGCAAGCTGGATATGAATGGGACAGCTAAGGAGTGGGGAGTGAATAGAAAGACATGGAAGATTAAATTTAGGATGGAGAGCAGAATGGGAGGGGGAAAAACACTTCGCCTGTCTTAACAAGGTAGAGTCCTCTGACTTTGTGCTTATACAACTGGACGAAGGGGAACCAACTATAAGGATGGGGTCTAGGGAAACTGCTTTGGGAACAAAATCAACTATAAGAATGAGAGCCCAGTAGCCCCTTTAAGACTAACTAACTTTACTGCAGCATAAGCTTTCGAGAACCACAGTTCTCTTTGTCAGAGTTGGTTGGTTAGTCTTAAAGGTGCTACTGGATTCTCTACTATTTTGCTACTACAGGCAAGAGCCTTGGTTAATGCCTTAAGAGAGCCACCTGGAGGCACTAGAGTCACCTGGAGGGAGCAGCATCACCAATTTTGATAGTGGGTGGACCTGTTCGGTCCACCAGCCAGGAAATGAGGGTGACTGGCATTTAAAAAATGCCACCAGCATTTTTTAAAAAATCTATCTGTATTAGTTTTTCCCCCTGCTCTTTCAGTGACTGGTTGACAACCACCACCACCACCTTTCCATTGAAATCTCTGCATTTGCAATTGGTATGCCATTATTCCCTATGGGGACTTTTTTAGGCAAGGAGAGGCTGTATTGGCTGTTTTTCAATTAAATCACACAGAAATGGCAGTGGAGTGCTAATTAGAGACAAAACATTGTCAATATTCATGGCAAACTAGAAACTCTTTATAGACTTTCTGAAAGAGATGAAGAAAATTAATGATCCGTGGTTTTGGTTTTTATGAATATAGGATTTAAGATATTAAGAAAACAAAATAAAGAAAAAGGATATTAATTAGATCACAAGTTGTTTGACACTAAAGGAGGAAGGGTCGTAGGTAAAAAAAACTGTAATGGATTAATAATATGCTTATTATGTTTCTTACTTTTTAAATTTGTTGTAGGTTGAGGTATAGGCACTGTTGGCTCCTTGTAATTGTGTTACTGTTATGTCTTACTTTTCTTCCTTTGCTCTATCTTTTGACTTTTTCATAATAAAAATTACAATTAAAATTAAAAAAGAAATTGCACTGGAGTTAGTATTTTCTGTCAAATAGCCCACCTATCTAACTCACATTTCAAGCAAATTGGACCACGGTGTTCCATTAGATAGGCCACTGAACAAGGTTCACTCAGCCATTATACTTTCAAAGAACTATCCCTTTTGGGAGACATGTGGGTGGGGAAGGGTACAGTGGGTGTTTTTCAAACAAATGAAACACTGCATCCGAGCTAGTGCTGTCTGTCCACAAAAGAACCCCCAAGTTTCCAGAGAACTGTACTAAAGTCTAGAGCTCCATGTTCCCCTGAACAAAGTACCCAGAGTCATCTTACCCTCAGAGAAAAAAGTGCTCCACCTCCATAGATGGAGGTGAGAGCAGAACAGAAGCTCTGCTTGGCCTTGCCTGCTGGCCAGGAGCTGCCTTCCTCGGGGGGAAAATAGAGGGGTCACGTTACAAAATAAAGTATTTAAATATATTCAAAATAGGCATTTATTATTCATGAGGTTAAAGTGCCACTTGATTTTAAATGTAGATTGATGACACTCATCCAGAATTTTTTCTGTTGTCCACATTCATCTGTGTGAGTGCTGCAAATGTATGTTCCATGCAGGCACCAAGGAGACACCTTCAGGGATATTTTAAAGCACCTACTCCAGGAGGTGGGGGGAAAGTCAGGACTCATTCTTTGTTTTAGAGAAATTTGAGGAACAAAGAAAGTGGGTGCTAAGCAATGCACTCATTGGGTGCCACGGTACCCATGGATGCCAGTTACAAAAAAGCAGTATAACTATTAGCTCTACTCATCGTCTCCCTTCTTTTCCTAAGCAAGGCAATGAGCTGGAGAGAGATTGAGGGCCTGTAAGACAGACTGAGAGAAAGTTAGAAAGGCCCAAATAATTGAATACTTTATGTCAGTGCACACTGTGTAAATAAGTTAAGTAAAATCTGCCCTTCAATAATCTTATCCCTTTTCCTTTAACCTTCCTTACTTAATGAATAATTATTACTCTTGTCAGACCCTGTTAGGTAGATCCCTCAAGTCCTCCACAGCAAACACACAGGTGATTTGGTTGAAGTAACTTTTATTAGAGATCCATCAGGTTCAAGGTTCTCAGACAGTGGAATTGGCAGAAGTGACGTGTTAAGAGAAAGCATAGTTAGATATAGGGGAATATAAGGCCCTCAGGTTAAGGACCCATTAGAATTCTGGCACGAAAGCAAGAGACAAATGTACCACAGTTTAGACTACACTAACAGATTGAGCATGAAATCATCCCCATTCCCAGAGAAAATACAATTCAGACTAGTTGCAGCTGGCCCCAAGGACGTTTACTATAAAAATGAAACTGTTTAACTTCAAAGTCTAGATAACACACGGAGCTTCCAATTAACAAGCATTGAATGGCACCCAGAACTCTCCACAGTCCCAAAGGATTGATAGGTATCAAATAACATACAGATGGCATGGAGGCAGACAGGTAGCAAATAACATACAAATGGCATGGATGCAGGCAGGCATACATGACAACTCTATTCATGGTAAGAGCAAGCCAATGATATCTGGTTTTGATCAGGGTCACTTGGGGGCCTGAGATGGAATCTTTGTCCAGGGGCACATGATGACTCTCAGCAGCCCTGCCAACTGTGGGGAAATAAGACAAAAACATCACAGTTGCACTGAGAGCATAACATCGTTTCTGAAGGTAACCAAGAAGTGACATCATGCTGCTCTAGAATTCAGCAGAAACTCAGTGGTTTCTTGATGGTGCCACCTGGCAGGACAGCAGCTCTAGACATTTAGTTTTTTATCTCTCTTTTTTTAAGTTGGATTGTTTTAATGTTTTTAAGTTTCTCTATATGATGGCAAAGAAATTCTGGTAAAACATATGGAACAGTGTAGCTGTCAGTTGCTTAAGTGCTCCTTTGATCTCATATTTTATTGTGAAATGTATTTAGTAATCTTCCATGTCATTATGAGGAGAAGTTGGAGTTCTGTTGTAATGGCCGAGGGCTAAATCCAGTAGAAGTGACTCACTTGATGTGGATCTGATTAGAAGCTGCCTTGGGGACTCTGAAATGAAAGAAAAAGAAAATGACTAAATACAAAGACTTTCAACCATAGTGGCTATCAGTTGCCCACACACTCTGGAATGGAAGACCACAGAATGCAAAAAAATGGATTTAACTAACTTAAAAGAAACACACATGCCATTGTTCTTACAGCACCTTCACATCCACACACCACCACCTCGGATTTCTCACAGGATGATAGCTGCTGGCCAGCAACCGTATTCTAAAGAAAAAAGTAAAGGTAGTCCCCCTGTGCAAGCACCAAGTCATTACTAGAGATGGGCACGGACCGAAATACGAACCGAAATTAAGCACGAACTAGGCCGGTTCGTGGTTCATGAACCATGTTTCATCAGATCTCATTTCTGACAAATTGCCATGAACTTTTAGGCTGATTTGTTTGTTTGGTTATTTGGTTCATCACTGCAGCCAGCCTGGTGTCAATCAATCAGTTTCCTAGGCAACAGGATGGACTTCCTGTAGACTTACTGCTGACCCGGAAGTGAACTTCTGCTAGCCCAGAAGTGAACTTCTGCTGACCCAGATGATTGCCTGACCTGGATGTGACGTTTTCATGAACCAAACGAACTGGTTCGCGAACCAGGGGCAGGTTTGTGAAAGTTCGTGGTTTGTGGTTCGTGACATTTGACAAGCCACAAACCACATAGTTCAGTTTTTTTCGGGTTTGTGCCCATCTCTAGTCATTACTGACTCATGGGGGGACATCGCATCACAAAGTTTTCTGGGCAGACTTTTTTGTTACGGGATGGTTTGTCATTGCCTTCCCCAGTCATCTACACTTTACCCCCAGGAAACTGGGCACTCGTTTTACTGACCTTGGAAGGATGGAAGGTTGAGTCAACCTTGAGCCGGCTACCTGAACCCAGCTTCCGTCAGGATCGAACTCAGGTCGTAAGAAGAGCTTGGGCTGCAGTACTGCAGCTTACCACTTTGTGCCACAGGGCTCCCTTTTATTCTAAAGAAAGAAAATCAGATTTCACCCAAACCAGCTCAAATAGGTATTCACATCCCATTGGATGATGCACACCTGGCAGTAAATGGTCCAATGCTTTCCCAATAGAATCTCATGCTCCATTAGAAAGGAGGGTTGCCACAAAACCTCAGTCTTATAGGTTGTGGACTGGGTCCTCATCTGTGGAAATCCATGTTTTCATTCTCCCGTGCACAAATTGAATATGTTATTATTCATTTCTGTGAGATTTTTCACTTTCTTTTTACTTTTTTCCCCGTAAAAGTTTTGCCTGTTCAACATCTTGCGCCAATAAATTGCATTATTTGTTTATAACAACTGTTAAGTTCCGAACACTGCACATATAAACAGATTAAGTGCACACAGAAATTTTCAGAAAGTATAAACAAAACAAATTTAATTAACAATGAGAAAATGCAGACAAATGAAGCAGTTGACAAAATAAAAAAGAAAGAAATAGAATAAAAAGAAATGAAATAGAGAGTATTTGTTTATCCCTACTTCAGATTCAGTTGTGGCAAAATTTTGGCTTCATTGTAGCAATTGTAATACCTTTGGAAGAGGCTTGGCAAAATCCATTGAAATTACATGAATGTCTGGAGAAACTTTTAGCTGGTGACAAGTAAGAAAAACACTGAGAAGAATGCACAGATAAGAAAATTTGAGACTTGTGTTTTGTGTGCCACCATTTCAGTTTAGCTTCTTGCTTGTGTGAAATGGATCTTCTTTTACATTTGTTTTTCTTGACCTGATTTTTTTATACATCTTGTCCAATATTTGGTGTCAATTGCATAGAAATTGTATGAGTATGGTGTGCAGAGGTGCTTTAAATTTTGTGGCAAATAGGTTTGGCAGGTGAATATCCTGTATTTGAAAGCCACCCTGACTTGCAAGCTGAGTCTTAGATCACCTGACCTTGACACCCTTTGGCTTGAGCAGCTCCCAAACAACCTTGCTGCTGTACAGTAGCTGTAGCAATGGAGTTGCATTTCTTTCTGCCTTGTGGCTGCTTTAGAATCTACTCACAGTCACTCTACACATTACTTCTTTTACAAGTTCTACACAGAGCCAACCCATGCCCTGTGCAAACACACATTACCTCAGGGATTGGCTTCTATTTAAAAAAGGCATGCAAATGGTCTCAGAAATCTGCTAACAGGGAGGGAAAGAAACTGCCTTTCTCTCAAGCTTTTTTCTCCATGCAAAAACAGTGTAGGGAAGGAGAGTTTTCCCCTTTCTGCTGCTTCATGTGCACGCAATACCTCCATGTGGAGCAGCAAAAATCAGGAAATGTCTCCCCTCTGCACTGCTTTTGCATGAGGGTGAAAAAAGTTGGGAGAAAGGTAGGAGCTTTCCTTCCCCTGGTGGCAGCTATCTGAGGGCCAAACCACATGCAACAAAATACACTTGAATGACACTCAAATTACACCCGAATACACTCGAATTACAAAATACACTCGAATTACCTGTGTAATTCGAGTGTATTTTGTTTTGTGCGGTGAGACCCTGAGCCTATTTGCATGCTGGGTTTTTTTATAGAAGCAAGTCTCTGAGGCGATGTGTGTCTGTGTAGAGCACAAGTTGGCTCCATGCAGAACTTGTAAAAGAAATAACATATAAAGTGACAGTCCGTAAGTGAAACAGATTCTCCTCCAGGATGATAGAGGGTCAATTCAAGCAATTAAATGATGTGAGGATAAGCTAGACTATGACTGTCGTAAGGCTGTGTGAATATGTGCAGGCAGGAAATAACACTGAGATTGTAACAGTGTTCCCCTGTGTGGAACTTGTGATGCTTGCCCAGCAATGTGTTTCTTAATGCCCACTTGCTTGTTTACCAAACTGTCACAAAGAATAGAGGCACTGTTTGCTTTCCTTCACTTTACTGGAGCAAGAAATACTTCAGGAGACACTAGAATTGTTGGTCCCCCAGTGGAGGGGGGATCCTCACTGTCCCCCTCCCTCTCCCCCCTCCCCCCATAACACTCATCTGGCCGGCAGGAGAAAAAGGTAGAGGAATGGGCCTCCCAGGGTGCACTCCAGGTGCAGTGTGATAACATCACTTCCAGGAGTAACATCATCATGAAGGCCTGAAGAATGCTCCCATACTTTGCACCAGACCACTGTGGGCCCCAAACAGACCAAATCGGCCCAGTTTAAAGCTCAGGAGCACTCCTGGGGCCTGCGTGATGATGTCACGCCCAGAAGTGATGCCATTGAGTCACCGTCAAGAAGATCTACTCAAGGTGAGTGCCAGGTCATCTCCCTCCCATCAGGAGGGTGAGGGGACCTGACAACACTAGAAGACACCCCAAATATTGGGAGATTGCACTGTTGCATCTGCAAGGAGGGCTCATTTGAAAATAGCTTCCCTCGCCAAAGAGCAAAATACTTGGTTTGAAATCTGGGGACATTTTATTACTCCAAAGGCAACCATTTTGTGTTGTACCCACAATCTTTTCTCCAACTTCCAAAAGTGCTCAAAAGATCAACCAGGTTGAGAACTTCGGAATTATAAATACTGGCTGACTGGTTCACTTAACTTAAATGACTGCCACTGATGGTGTGCAGCAACAACATACCCGTGAGGTTAGGGTATGAGGTAGGAGTCCCACTGGTTTGTGTAAGAGCACACAAAAGAATGCTGCAGATTGCACTGGACAGGGATGGCTGAATATGCAGAAATTAACCTGCCACATAGCTTCACATCTCTCAGATATAGCTAAACTGCTAGACAAAAAACTGGCTCCCTGCTCATGATGAGCAAATGGAACATTTTGGTGTTAAAGCCATCTTTGGACCCCGCCGACCCGTCCAGCTACCGCCCAGTATCGAACCTCCCATTCCTGGGAAAGGTAAATAAGCGGGTGGTGGTCGAGCAGCTACAGGTTTCCCTGGAAGAGACTTCTGTCCTGGACCCATACCAGTCTGGATTCCGTCCAGGCCATGGGACAGAGACAGTGTTGGTCACCCTCATGGACGATCTTCACAGACACCTGGATCAAGGCGGGTCGGCATTGCTGATATTGCTAGATCTCTCAGCAGCATTTGACATGGTGGACCATGAGTTGTTGGCTCACCGCCTCGCCGATGTGGGGATTTGACGGACGGCCTTGCAGTGGCTTGTCTCCTTTCTCCACAGTTGGGGACAGAGGGTAGTGCGAGGGGAGGGAGTGTCCGCGCGTCAGACATTGGTGTGCGGAATCCCGCAGGGGTTGATACTCTCTCCGCTGTTGTTCAACCTTTATATGCGCCCCCTTGCCCAGTTGGTGCGGAATTTCGGACTGGGTTGTCACCAGTATGCGGATGACACCCAGTTATATATGTTGACGGGCAGCCTACCTGAATCAGCCCCGGATGTCCTGTTGAGAGCCTTGGAGGCAGTATCTGGTTGGGTGAAGCAGAGCAGACTGAAGCTGAACCCTGCGAAGATGGAGGTCCTGTATTTGGGGCATGGGCTGCAGGATATGGGGATTTGTCTTCCGGCCTTTGAGGGGACCCCGTTGGTTCCTGTCTCGTCAGTCAGGAGTCTTGGCATGATCCTGCATTCCTCCTTATCTATGGAGACTCAGGTCATGTCTGCGGCCTGGACTGCTTTTTTCCAACTACGGCAGGCTAGGCAACTTGCCCCCTATCTTTCAGTCCAGAACCTAACCACAGTGATCCATGCAACAGTCACCTCTAGGCTAGATTACTGTAACTCCCTCTATGCAGGGCTACCCTTGGGTCTGACCCGGAAAGTACAGCGGGTCCAGAATGCTGCTGCTCGGGTCCTGATGGACGTGCCATTCAGGTCACATATTAAACCAGTTTTGCAGCAGATTCACTGGCTTCCCGTAGAGTTCCAGGTCTGTTTCAAGGTGTTGGTGTTGACCTTTAAAGCCCCTAAACAGACTGGGACCAGCATACCTGAGGGACCGTCTCTCCCCGTATGTACCCCGGAGAGTGCTTCGTTCAGCAGATTAAAACTTGCTGGTTATCCCTGGCCCCAGGGAGGCTTGTTTGGCCTCAACCAGGGCCAGAGCTTTTTTGGTCCTGGCCCGAACCTGGTGGAACTCTCTGTCTGAAGGTACTTGGGCTTACCAAGATCTGGTATCATTTTGGCGGGCCTGAAAGACGGAGATGTTCCACCGGGCATAGAGTTGAGGCCTGTATTAGGACCATCATTGAGCCTCCCGTCACCTCCTATCCAATGACATCCCGTCTGTCCGGGTGTCTCCCTCTTTGTATTGGAGGGCAGGAATGTGCAATAGGCCATCTGATTATGATTTTAATTGTATTTATATAATTATGTATTTTATGAATGTTGTACCCCGTCCTGAGCCTGCTTGTGGGGAGGGAGGGCTAAATACCAAATAAAGTTAAGTAAGTAAGTAAGTAAAGCATACATCCTGCAGCTTACATAAATATGGTATATAACTGACATTAGATGGTGTGCCATGGCATAAAGAGAACAGTGATAGACCAGCTAGATTTTTTTTTATAAGATAACTTAGGAGGGAAAGATTTCTCAACCCTCAAATGAAGGTCTGTCAGGATGAAGGTCTTTATTCACAGAAAACCGTTCCTCGATACAGATCTCTCTCTGTTTTTGTCCTTTCAGGAATTATGACTAACCTAATAAAACACACACAAAAGGAAAACTACACCTGCTACCTGCACCCTATTTCACTGACATAGAGACAGGTTTGACAGCAAAGTCACAGAGAGAAGCCGCTTTTTACCTTTGCTCACATAGCAGGAGAAGAAAAATGAGGAAACAATTCAAAGAAATGCAGACTGTAATAAGCATAATTGCAGCAGTTAGAAATAATTGTAGGAAAGATAGCCGTTCTCCGAACATGATGCTTAGAAGAGTTGGCATAGGCTTGTTTGGAAATTTAAAATTCACATTGTGGAAACACCCATGAATGCGACAATGCCAGAAGGAAAAAAAGAAAGGGAGGAGGAGGAAAACAGATGATGGGAAAATCCACAAATAACTGAATTGTGATAGAAAATGCAATAGAAATATGATATCTCTTGAACTTCTACAAGCACGTAAATTTGGTTTTGTGTTTTTCCTCTGTACCACAGCATGAAAAAACCCTACAATTGTTTGAGCTGAGCAGCCCTCCCCATGAATGGGCTCAAGGCAGCTTACAACATTCATAAAATACAATAAATTAATCATAAAACTATAAAATCAGTAATAATCTTAAAACAGTCATTAAATTAGTCCAGGCTCCATATCCACTACTTAAATAAACAGTCGGGAGTCTGTATATAGGCATACATATGGTTGAATATAGGCATACATAGCATAGTTAAATCTTAGAATTTCTATTGCCTCTTTACCCTCATCCTTCCCATAATGTTTATGCAAACTCTCTCCAGCCCAATTGATATTCTTTGGAAATTCCTTTGTGAGTGGGTCATTGTAAAGAGCAGCATTATATCTCTATATGTAGCGGAGCTTGTTTCCATTATTTCATTTTTATTGTTAATTCCCAAAGGGACTGTAGCAGTAGAAAAGTGCAAGGGATCAAGTAACATGTATAAAACTAACAACATTTGTGGTAGGGTATCAGCACAGCTCACTTCTTTTGTGACTCATGAAAGCTTGTACCCTACTACAAATTTTGTTAGTCTTATATGTTTTTCTAGTGCTACAGACAGACCAACTTGGCAACCCATCTTGATCTATCCCCAAAGGGACTGTTTCATTATTGGATTGTTTCATATTTTTCTTACTGTTTCTTTTGTTGTTGTTTTGTTCTCATGATTCTATTTCATTATTATTTCATATTGGTTTCAATAATAATAAAAAATAATAACATTCGATTTATATACCGCCCTTCAGGATGACTTAACACCCACTCAGAGTGGTTCATCATTATCTCCACAACAACAATCACCCTGTGAGGTGGGTGGGGCTGAGAGAGCTCCAGAGAGCTGTGACTGACCCAAGGTCACCCAGCTGTCTACAAGTGGAGGAGCGGGGAATCAAACCCGGTCCTCCAGATTAGAGTCCCACACTCTTAACCGCTATGTCAAACTGGCTCTTCAATGGAAGTACCCCCATTTTGGGGTCTTTATCTTCCTGGTTTTCAATCTGAACAGGACAAAACTCTGGAGGCTTGAAGTACTCCGCTAAGACATCTATACTGCCAAATATCAGACAGATTGAATACTCCCCCTGCCTCTTTTTGAGGCAATGAAAGGTGCCCATGGTTAACATTAAAGTCTGCAGGAGAATTAATAGGAATAGGAAGCAGTCACACATAAAGTATCTTGAGGAATTGGCACTGCAACCACCTAGCTGGAAATTTAAGCAGTAGCTTGAGCTTGCAGGAGGGAATTCCAGTTGGCTGCTGTTGCTTTTTCGGGTGTGCAAGATTTGCCTTGTCCATTCATGTCTCCAGTCTCCAGATTTAAGTATCCTCAGATGGGGGCCACTTGGCTGTTAGGATAGGATAGGATAGGATAGTTCATCATTGTACTTCAATTCTATTATGCAAAAAAAAAAAAAGTAGCTGTACCATTTTTAACTATTCAACCTAAAATGAAATGACATAGTTGGAAATGTCTGGATAAGAGAACTAAGTCAATATCTAGAATTTCCTGTAGAACTATATTCTGCACATCAAAAAGATTACATTTCATGGGACCCTCTCATTTTCCTATTGAGATGCAACAATGATTTAATAGGAGCAAACCATGAGCTGGTTTTACAGACTGATCGTTGCTAAGATTCTAATTTAAATGAAAAGCTCCTTCCATGAAAAGAGGACTATCGAAAGGTTGGGAAGGCAGAATAAACAGAAGAGATTCATTTATCTGTGATTTGCTTGTAGAAATACCTGCAGTGGCACCCCCCATCAAGGATGCAGTGGAGCTGCATTATTTGATGTCTCATTCTATTGACTCCATTATTTTACACTCTTTGATCCACCCTCGGCGTCAATGAGAAAGGTAGACTACAAGCAAACAGACAAACGAACAAACAAACAAATCAAGCCCAAACCCCAAGGAACATGCAGGGAGGAGGCTTTCCTTCTTTCCCTCTTCCCCATCACTTGTCTGTTGCTCCTGCCCTTTCAGTTTTGGTCCTCATACCTTCTTCTTGATCACTCTTGCCCCCTCCATTTCATGGTCCCCTCCTTTCTATCTCCATCCTCATCCCTTGTTCTCTGCCATCCATGACCACCTTGCTTTCTGTCTCCCCTACCCCTTTATCTCTTTCACTCATGCCACCCTGTCTTTCTATCTCTCCTCATCTCTTCTTCTCTGGGCCAGTTTGGTGTAGTGGTTAAGAGCGGCAGGACTCTAATCTGGAGAGCCCGGTTCGATTCCCCACTCCTCTGCTTGAAGCCAGCTCGGTGACCTTTTGTCAGTCACAGCTTCTCAGAGCACGCAGCCCTACCCACCACACAGGGTGGATAATATAACACACTTTGTAAACCACTTTGAGTGAGTGTTAAGTTGTCCTGAAGGGTGGTAGATAAATCTAGTGTCGTTGTTGTTGTTGCTATCTATCGTTCATGGTTCCCTCTTTATTTTTCCCCAGCCCCTTCTTCTCTGCCACTCATGTCCCCTCTCTCTGCTTCCCCACCCCTTCTTCTCTGCAACCCATGCCCACCACAACTTTGAGCATGGGTTGCAGAGAAGGCTTCTCCTTGCCATACCTGCCCCCAGCACTCTTTCCATTCATCCATCTGTCCCACTTCTCTCATGGAATTGGCCACTCACCCAGTTGAAATATACCCATCCTGCCCAGTTGAAATATAGCCACTACCTGCCTGCTACAGCAGCTACCCCTACCACACAAATGTGAAGCAATGGGGGTCAGCAACAACAGCTCCTTTTGTACCTGACTGCCCAGCTCAACAGAGATGCGTTGTCTACACCTGCGCAAACAATGGTACTCTGTCTTGCAGAATTTAAACTTTCCTTTCTGGTTTTCATTTTTTTCTGAAAAATCATGCCCCCCCACATATGTCCAATTAACAACAACAACAACAATAACAATAACAACATTTGATTTATATACCACCCTTCAGTACAACTTAATGCCCACTCAGAGCGGTTTACAAAGTATGTCATTATTATCCCCACAACAAACACCCTGTGAGGTGGGTGGGGCTGAGAGAGCTCCAGAGAACTGCGACTAGCCCAAGGTCACCCAGCTGGCTTCAAACGGAGAACTGGAGAATCAAACCCGACTCTCCAGATTAGAGTCCCGTACTCTTAACCACTACACCAAACTGGCTCTTTGTCTCCCTTGCCTCAGCATTGTCCTTATCTGCAGATTTAAGCATCCTCTGATGGTGGCACAGTTAACTATTAGAATGTATGATAAATGCCAAGTCCGCTACTGAATATTTATTTACTGTATTTATTTATTTCTGCCCTCCTAGAGCCACCAAGTGTGGCTAATGGATTGAAACGTACAAATTAAAATCTCATCTTAAAAATCACTGAAAACCAACACGGAAGTACATCATTAAAACAACTTAAAACCAGAGCTTAAAATGAATACAAAAGTTAAAGAACAACAGTTGAAACATTGGGGAGGGAGTAATTATCGAGGGAATGCCAAGCAAAACAAAAACGTCTTCATCCACTGGTGGAAGACAGCAACAGATGGAGACAGGTGTATCTCACTAGGGAAAGTCTTACTGCTACTGAGAAGGTCCTCTGTCAGGTTTCCACCCACCTAGTCTCAGAAGGTGGGGATACCTAAAGCAGAGCCTTCAAAGATTGCCAGAAGGTCAGATGGGTTCATAAGAGAGTAGGTAGACCTTCAGGTACATTGGTCTCAAACTGTATTGGGCTTTAAATGTCAGCATCAACATCTTTGTTGGTGTCTGGAAAGAAATTGAAAGCCAGTTTAGATGAGCTACAACTGAAATGATATGTTTGCTATGACCCACTCCATTCTGCATCCTGGCTGCTGTATTCTGCACCAACTGAAGTTTTCCAACATTTTTCAAGGGCAGCCCCCCACAGAGTGCATTACAGTAATCTAATCAGGATGTAAACAGGACATGCACCACAGTGGCCAGATCTTTTTTGCCTAGGAAAAGATACAACTGGTTAACCAATTGAAGCGGACAAAGGGCACTGTTGGTCACAGCTGTCAACTCCTTATCCAGCAGTCAGCCTGTGTCCAAAAGCAACCCCAGAAGATGGACCTGTTCCTTCACGGGGAGTGCAACCCCACCAGATTTTTCAGAAACCCTGGGATCAGCTGGAAGTGCAAGTGGTGACAACCCAGCTGAAACCTCCTGATGACCTCACCCAGTGGTTTCATGTAGGTGTTAAAAAAGCATAGTGGTCAAGATGGAACCTAGTAGAACTCCATAGGCAAAAGGCCAAGGGACTGAGAAGGAGCCCTCCAATGCCACACCCTGAAACTGACTTTCCACATCTGACTGGAACCATCACACAATGGTAGCTCTCGATCCCATCCTGGAAAGTTGGTCCAGAAGAATAGCATGATTCATGATATTGAAAGTCACTGAGACGTCAAGGAGAATTAACTGAGTTGCATTCCCTCTGTCCATCTCCTGGTGTATTCACCAGGGTAACTAAGGCTATTTCAGTCCCATATCCAGATCTAAAACCAGACTGGAAAGGATCTAAATCATTTGCCTTATCCAGGAAAGCGTGAAGTTGCCCAGCCACCACACTTTCAGTCACCTTGCTCAAGAATGAAACATTTGAAACTGGCCAATATTTATTAAGATCTCCTTGGTCCAGGGTGGGTAAGGTTCCCAGGTGCCCACCAATGGCAGACAAACTCCTGGGTGGTTGCCCCATTGCCTGCTGATCACTGGAATTCAGCAGGAGGTGGCATGACCCCCCCAGAGATCACCTGCCACTGGCAGGCACCCCAGGAACACACACAGTGTGTGAACATAAGAACATAAGAACATAAGCAAAGCCATGTTGGATCAGGCCAGTGGCCCATCCAGTCCAACATTCTGTCACACACAGTGGCTAGAAATCCAGTGCCATCTAAAGGACTGTCAGTGAGGCCAGGACACCAGATGCCCTCCCACTGCCTTCCTTCCAGCACCAAGACAACAGAGCAATCCCAACAGTGCAATCCCCGGAGACGCAACAATCCACTCCCCATGGATGCCACTTCCAGCAGTGATGCGCTAACCACGGGAGTGCTTTCGCACTTCATTTGGGGCCAATTTTGGTGCCAAACAGGCTGAATCAGCCCTGCACAGAGCATGGGATTATCCCTTCGGCTGGCATGATGACATCACTTCAGGAAATGATGTCATAGCACAAGCACCAGAAGCACAGGCTAAGAGAACCACATGGCTGGTGCAAGGTAAATGCCAGGTCCCCCCCCCCACCTCCACTGGGAGGGTATAGGAACCTGACAACCCTAAGGGTAGGCTTCCTGAGAAGTGGGCACACCATAGCCCGTTCCAAAACTGTAGAAACCACCCCTCTCTCTAAGAGGCATTAACTACCTTTTTGAACGAGTCAAACAGCCTCCACTCTGGCAGATTTAATTAGCCAGGAAGGGCATAGGTGGTAGTCATCAAGTCTCCAAGGATCCTGTATACATCCTCGATTGAATAACCTGAGAAGTATCCCAAACAACAGGACAAGTTGACACATCTGACTCTGTCACTGTCAATAGAGAGTCCAACTTGGAACAGATAAAAGATATTTTATCTGCAAAGGGTTGAGCGAAACAATCCCAGAGGGCAGCCAAGTATTCAACCTCCTCTTACTGGCCAGATTCTAATAGGCCTCTGATCACTTTGAAAAGCACTAGTAGCTTACACTATGCAGATGCAACGGTGGTGGAAAGATGCTGTTTCTTTGCAACCATCATCACCATGAATTAGACATTTATTTATTTATATATCTATTGATTGATTGATTTGATTTTTATACCTCTTCTCTTCAATTAAGAGCTCGAAGCAATTCACAATTACCACCGTTAAAACCAAACCAAAACATAATATATTTAGTCCCACCCCCAAACTATAAAACCATGCAGATAACATAACATTGCAGGTAGATATAATTCACGGCAGTCAGCTCTGCCTCACAGTAAGAATATTAAATGCCCAAAGCACGCCGGAATAGTTCTGACTTGGAGAGATCCCAAAACCTCATCAGGTCCCAAAACATCAACTTTAAAATGAGATTTTGCCCATGACTTATCAGATTTGTCCCAAGACAAAATATATTAACTGGAAAATCTTAAAGAGCCATTTGGAACCATCCAGCTCTGGTGACAGATAATTTTAACAGCTCCCCCATCTCTACAGGGTAGCCCTCAGGGCCGGCTCCAGCGTCGCCGGCACATGAGGCAGCTTGATGCTGCCTCTGTGTGTGTTTGCGCGTTTGCCCGCATGCACGTCGGACTGCATGATGATGTCACTGTGTGTGACATCATCATGCCGGGGCTGGCGCGCACACAGGGGGCCTTCCAGCCCTCCCATTCAGTTGCTCTGTGGGCTAGGTACAGCTGGCCACCCTGGCCACCAGCTGCACCTGGCCTGCAGAGCAACTGAATGCTGCTCCACGCTGCCACCACCAGCACGTGCTCCTGGCTGGCGGCGGTGGTGGTGGCAGCTCCGTGGCGCGCCCCCCTGCCCCCGGGCCAGTGCCCCTCTGCCGAGCCAGCCTCAATGGGCGGACTGGCCCTGGTAGCCCTGTAAGGCAGATTGTGATCTCTCCATGAGAAAGGAACCGTCATCAGTCCCTTAGTCACCAGATAGAATACGCCTATCAAAATAACTGAACAGTTAAGCATAATATGTTTCTGCATTATGTGATGCATGAAGAACTCCAATTGTTTTTTTCTCTCTAATGAAATTATAATTGAGTGCTTTTTATATGCGGCTGTTAATTTGCTAAATGGCACCTTCTTATATTTGAAAGAATGGCAGTGCAATCTTAAGCAGAGTTTCACCCTTCATTGACTTGAATGGAATTGCAAACGCCTCTTCTTGGAATTGCACTGTACATCTGACTATCTTAATTATTACGAATATTTTTCTAATGTAACGAGCTGGTGGTTTGGCATGGGGGAGGATTTCGGCTCCAAAGATGGTCAAGGCAATGTAATCATCACCTCTACTATGTACTAATATTACATTCATTTCTTTTTCAGGACATTAAAAATGTCTCTCCTCTATGCCTCAGGCAGGAGGAAACAACTGTATAAGAAAAAGAAGCTAAACAATTAATGAGTTTCAATTAATGTCTTGCATGGATAGCAAAATTTCATGCACAATTACTTCCAGAAAATCCTGTAGGCGTTCCATCAAAGTATATAAAGTGTTGTCCACTGAACGGCTACTCTACAGACCTATTTTCATCTCAGCTGTGTAGCAGAATACGTAAGTTTTGATTCCATTAATGGGCTTTATGGTGTCTGGAATATATCTTCTCTGAAAGCTTTTTAAAAAAATGTAAAACCAACATCAAGAAGGATGTCCATCACTCATGAGGGACAGAGGAAGGCGTTCATATCACAGCTTGACTGAAAACCTGCATGGCTTAACACCACATAAGCAAACGTTCATGGAGGGAGTAAGTCAAGCTGTGATGTGAGTGCCTCTGGCTGTCCTTTAAGACCACTGGACACCATCATGGGAGGAAAGCCTCCAAGTGTCTTCAGCATGGGGTTTAACAAAGTCACTAAGGCCTAGGTTTTCACAAATATAGGGAAAATTCCGGGCAATTTTGGTGTTTTCTACTGGGGAGAAATGTAGCATGGCTTGTTGAAGTATGCAAGGTGTTCATGAGGAAGAGGGCAGAATGGGTTACAATTGCTTAGTTCTCATGGCCCTTCTTAGGGCCAAGCTACACATGACGAATGACACTTGAACGGCAAGTGGATTGAGTGGAGGGCAAGTGAACAGGGAGAAATACACTTGCTGTTCAAGTGTCATTCGTCATGTGTAGCTTGGCCCATACATGTCCAGGGTAATATCGATTGCCACCTTGGGGTCCGCTAGCAATTTTCCACAGGCCAGTTTTGCTAGGGATCCTGGAGGTGTTTTGCCATTATCTGGGCATGGAGCAAGGGTCACTGGGGGTGTGGGGAGGGGAAGTAGTTGTGACTTTCCTGCATTGTGGAGGGGGTTGGTCTAGATGACCCTAGAGGTACCTTCCAACCCTATGATTCAGTGATAGCAGTAGTGAGAGCCAGTTTGGTGTAGTGGTTAAGAGCATGGGACTCTAATCTGGAGAGCTGGATTTGATTTCTCACTCCCTAGTTTTTAAAGGGTTGCTGGCTGGGCAAGCTGCAGTTGGGCTCTCAACAGCGATCGCTCCCACCCACTGCATTTTGTTAGGTTTTAGATATAGGTATTGTTTACATTGTATTTAATAATAATAATAACATTCGATTTATATACTGTCCTTCAGGATGACTTAACACTTACTCAGAGTGGTTTACCAAGTATGTTATTATTATCCCCACAACAACAAACCATGTGTGAGGTGGGTGGGGCTGAGAGAACTCTGAGACAGCTGTGACTAGCCCAAGGTCACCCACCTGGCTTCAAGTGGAGGAATGGGGAATCAAACCTGGTTCTCCAGTTTAGACTCCCGCCACTCTTAACCGCTACACCAAATTTACAATTGTTAATTCAAGCTTTTGCATAAAGGTTCTTGCTAATTGGTAAGTTGTATTCATGTCACAACTTTGGGGTGATGGTGGGGTTTCTACTTGTTGGAAAACAGTGTTATACTTGGGTTGGTTTACTGTAATGATACCTTGTCACAACTTTGTTTGGCAGTTTGGGTGTTGGGCATAGATCCCCTGTAGGGAAACAGGACCTGTGCACACAGTGTCCCCATAGATGGGGGTCCCCATAAGGGATCTTGGACCAGGCATAGGCAGTGGCAAATCCAACTCAGGGGCTGACAGAGCATGCCTGCCTCCAGGTGACGCGGGATCCATGGAGAGGCTGCTGCCCTTTGTGGGTCCCAATAACTGTCATCCCATGGTTTCCCTTTCGGCAGGCGGGCTGAAAGGTGAGGGGTCATGGGCTGGATGGAACCACAATGACCCTTCCCCACAATTTGTCCTGCCCATCTCATCCTTTCCATGAAGGCAGGAAGGTGGGTGATGCCAGCTGCAGTGGCTTGCAGGTGTGAGGAACAGCTCAAAAGCTTTTGCTGATACGATTGTGCTGCATGGCGCCCCCTATCCATGAGCACCTGCTGTCCCCTCTGAGCAGGGGGGAATGGGTTCCTCCCACCCACCCTTTCAGTGAAGGCAGGAAGGTGAGTGCTGTCTGCCACTGCTGCCTTTGGGCTCAGGAGCTGTTGCACATATCGTTGCACAGCATGGAGCCTGCTATCCAAGGCTCCGGCTGTCCCCTCTGTGCATGGAGGCAATGGATCCCTTGACTCCTGTTCTTTCTGCGAAGAAAGGAAGGTGGGTGATGTCTGCTGCTGCTGCTGTCCATCACGTCCTTTCCGAGAAGGCAGAGACCCAGCCGATGCTGGGATCCACATCCTACATTGAGCCAACCCTCCTCTCACTGTAACCAATGAAGTTGTGGCCTGTTTCTTCCACACAATGTGTTTTAACTGCCCAAGTACACTAAGGCCTTAGAGCTGGATCCGCAAAGAGATTTTTCATTTACTCAGAGATTAGTCGTGAATGTGTTAAAAACTGGGAATACAAAATCAGACATGTAAGTTTGGGATCCAGACCTGTGGGGAAACTGCTTGAAGTTTTAATTATTTATGACAAACATTCGCAACTTACAAATAAATATTAACAATTGCTTGAACATTCTTTTTCTCCTCTCAGGGCCAAGCTACACATGACGAATGACACTTGAACGGCAAGTGGATTGAGTGGAGGGCAAGTGAACAGGGAGAAATACACTTGCTGTTCAAGTGTCATTCGTCATGTGTAGCTTGGCCCTCAGAGGCAGGAGCAAATCCCTCACCATTTCAAACACATCAAGTGCAAAGCAAATCCTGCCAAATTCATCAACAGCTCCATATTCAACATATCTACATTTACCATCCCCCTCTCTCACGTACTCTGCTTCTGCTTTGTTTGCAGGAAGCAATGAAAGAGTATGTTTAATCATGCCTGAAATGAGTTTGCTCAAAAGATAAGTCTGTCCCAGAGATGGGTTTCACTGTCAGTCATTATCCGTATGTTATAATCACCGTACTTTCTAATTTTTTATTTCAGATCTAGCCAACTCAGACCAAGATGGTAGTCAGCAGACTGCCAAGTGACTATGAACCTTGGGACTACGAAGACTTGCTAAGCACAAACTACCTATCTGACCTGACATCCACCTATTATGACCCTTACAGTTACAGTTATTATGATCAAGAACTGGCCGGTTCTGATCCATCTGATTACAACACTTCCCTGTCTAGCTTTGACTCACTTTTCCTGCATCATCAAGATTGCCTGCCACCACAACTTCCCATAGGTCGTAAACCCAGATGTCTCTTGCCTCCACCAAGGGGCAATCCTTGTTATCCTTGGCCCCAACAAGGATATGATCCCGGTTGTTACTGGCCCCCGAGGCAGTACCCTTGGAAATGGCCCCAACAAGGGTGTGATCCTGGTTGTTACTGGCCCCCGAGGCAGTATCCTTGGAAATGGCCCCCCAAAATAAATGATCCCGGTTGTTACTGGCCCCCGAGACAGTATCCTTGGAAATGGCCCCCCAAAATAAATGATCCCGGTTGTTACTGGCCCCCGAGGCAGTACCCTTGGAAATGGCCCCAAAAAGGATATGATCCCGGTTGTTACTGGCCCCCCAAAGGATCTGATCCCGGTTGTTACTGGCCCCCGAGGCAGTACCCTTGGAAATGGCTCCCAAAAGGATATGATCCAGGTTGTTACTGGCCCAAAAGGCCTTACCGCCATCCATGCAGTACCCCATGTTAATCTCAGAAGCAGCCTTGATGGAACATACAAGAAAGAAGAAGAAACATTCCAAACCTCAACTGAATTAATGGACACCATGTCCAGAAATGCTGAGCACCCTTCCACATCTGTGGAAGGTCAGCATTTCTGTTTTCACTCCCCCCATGTATTGCATGCTAACTTTATTCATTTCTCTCTCACATCTTTACACACTGATTGGCTCTTGTTTCCCATTCGTACTTGCTACTTGATATTCTTCTAGCATCAGTATAGAAGACTCTCCATGGAATTTCAGTTTGGCATAATCAGGAACATGAAACTACTACAAAAGGAAAAGGGAGAAATGAAGTTCAACAATGTTGACTGTCTCAGATCTCATAATGCTGTATCACCTTTGCTGCTTCAGTCTCTTAATTTAACACTGAACTGCTCTTTCAACGGCCTACATTGTGAGAATTTATCTCTGTAATGGAATTTATCGCTGTAATTTTAACTGACTTCTTTGCTTTGTCATTAAAATGCTTGGCATATTATAAAACAACTTTGTCCTGTTTTCTTTCTCCGACTTTTAATGTTCAGTTCCTAGTCTTGAGTATCACACCTACCTATGCCTATTTCGAAAAGGGGAAAAAATGTGTAATTCATGTGAAATCATACTCCACGTTCTCAACTTTTCTGATATTAGTAGTGTTTATTCAGTAGGAGAATCTCTCCAAATTAAGTGGCTCCTCTGCTGGAAGAAGAGATACTTAAGCTGAAAGAATGCTTCCAATTTTGCCGACACAATCTTTAGTAAGGACAAGTAGTTCATTATTATGGAATTTCACTCTGCTCTGCACCTCATGATTCAAATTGAATCAAATCCCTTTATTCTATAACTGCTCTTTAACAAGGAAAGGACACTATCCCAGAATATAGAAGCATGTGTATCGATGACGACCACATTAAGATTGTCTTTGTAGTGTTATATCAAAAAACATTACAATTCATAAAAAAATAATATGGTCAGAAAGCAGTATAGCAATATAGCCATCAAAAAAATGGGAAGAAATCCAGGCAAGACAAACTGAGGAATCAACTTAAAATAGCTGAAAATACAGATCTTTGCCTGGCATCTGAACTTCATCAGTGACAGTCTCAGATGCACTTCTGAATGTAGGGAATTCCAAAGACGTGGTATCACACCACCAGAGGCCTTATCTGCCATTATCTCACCTCTGAAGGCAGAGGGATCGAGAGAATGCTCTCAGATAATGATCTGTAGGAACAGAGAAATTAATCTAGGAGGAGAGGTTTCATAAAATACTATGGCATGTATGCTGTGACCACTCTACTGAGCAAAGATTGGAGGCTTCCTCCAGCATAAAAAGCTTTCCTCCACTTAACTGGTTTATCTTTCAATGGCAGAGCCACTTACATTGAAAGAACACTCCTTAAGCTGGAGGGGATTCTTTCAAACTAGGGCTGGATACACACCACCGAGCTTGTGTCACTCAAAACATTATAGGTTAAAACAGATCGCACTTTGGAATAATCCAGGAGTCATTGCCAGTCTTCCCAAATGTCTGCGACATATTTATTATGGTACAAAACAACAACAGTAATAACAACTGTGATTAAATATAACTCTTCTAGACAGATTAGTGCCCCACTAAGAGCGGTAAACAAAGTCAGTGTGTTATTATCCTCCCAATATACAGCTGGGAAACTGGGGCTGAGAAGAGTGGCTTGCCCAAGGCCACCTGCTGAGTTCATGGCCAAAGCGGGATTCAGTCCAACAGAGGGCTGATAAACAGGCCAGACGCTTAACTACTATTTTACAGCAGCTTGTCTTGCCACAACACATTGATGTTTGAACCAATTAAAGCCCCTGAGAGGTCTTTAAAGGGCAGGTGATTACGAGTGAGCTGGATCTTATTAGTATTGTTGCAAGAATGAAAGTGCAATTGGTGGAAGAGCCTCGTGAAACCAAAAGTATAAGTGGGCTCCATCTTGGATCAAACCAGAAAAATCATGACAAGAATTAATTACGATAAAACATCATCTTATGATGAGGCTGCCAGTTCTCCATGAGGAATTGTTACACCCCGTTGTTAAGGTCTTGTCTTGTGGCTCTATGGCATCTCCCCACACCCAGACCATACTGATTGACCAAATGCTTTGGGAACAACAACCTTACATTTCATACCCCTCAAAAATTCAGCCCACCTGGACGGCAGCACCGCAGCTTGGACAGGGGCCATGTTTGCAGCCCCGGAAGAAGGAAAGGCAGTTGGGCATTTCCTAGGCATCCGAGGGCTTTGCTGGATGGGCAGAGCCAAAGGCATATTTGCCTGCTCTGCCCTTCCCCAGCACACAGTTGTCTTTGTTGCTCGGCCCACCCACCCGCCCTATAGCAGTGCAGGATTAGCCGGTTGCTGTTTATCAGGGCCAGGTAGGAATTTTTTCTCCTCTTCCAATTGGCATAAGGAGAGGTGTTTTTTATCTACCCTGTACTGCAGGATGGAGTCCTAGTAATTGGTATGGTGGAGCTGTAAATATTTTGGCCACTGGCAGGTTAGGATGGGAAAATGAGTGGGACGGTGACCCCCTTGGCACATCCCCATTGGTGGCAAATTGGGGTCTGTCAGGAGTGACTGGTGTGGCTCCGTGGCAGCCAGTTGCACGGGTAGAGTGCCATGTGGCTCCCCTGTACAAGTAAGGCCCTTCTGCTGTACGGCAAGGTGCTGCAGGCTTGGAGGGGGAACCATTTGCCTGGCCGGTCAGGTCACAGCCATGCGTTGTATGGCTCACCCCCACGGCAGTGGGGGCTTGCCCAGAAAGGTCAAGGCAGAGGTCATGGGTGACCCCAGGGCTTGACCTGTACCACTAGTTAGTTAGATCTCTTGCGGTATTGACAGTTTATGTTGAAATTAATAATCTGGCCCAATTTTATAACCAAGCTTTGTGTCTGCCTTTTTTTTCAACTGGGGGGATTCTGACCCATTAAATTGGTCAAATTCTTGGTCAATGTGATAACTTCATCTCCTGCCCCATTACAGTAATGGAAATAACAAGAAAACCTTCTCCTCACCACTGACAGAATAAGACATGATTTGTGGATATATAAGCCTGGTGTTTCAGGTTCCTTTTTTATCCCAGGACTATCCTTCCACACCGTGACGTGAAAATATTCAGGCAGTGTATGAATCTCAATATTTCTGTCACTCTATATTTCTCTCTCCATCTCTCCCTTTCTCTCCCTTCTCCAGCAATGTACTCCCTTGTCTTTCACTCCTAACCGGATCCTGGATATTGCTCCTTAACTCTTCTCTCCTCCAGCCTGCAGCACTCTCTC
Organism: Eublepharis macularius; assembly: GCF_028583425.1. Lineage (NCBI taxonomy): Eukaryota > Metazoa > Chordata > Lepidosauria > Squamata > Eublepharidae > Eublepharis > Eublepharis macularius. The sequence continues at coordinate 246,368,571 of NC_072790.1, forward strand.
TCCCAATTACTCCTTCTCCTTTCCTCATTCATTTGTGGTGTGCAAAATGAAACAAATGAGCTGGGAATACACTCAGAAATCTCAGTTTCGTTAAAGCAGCTTATGTAATGGGGAAACCAGTCCTGGAAATGGAATTGCAATGACACCCTCCGACCAAAAAGTGTGTGTGCTTTGTTTTGGTTCTTACCTCACAGCAGTGGCAGCGTCAAGTTTTCCTTAACCCTCTCTGCAGTTTCCATCAGTGAGATCCCTGCTGCTCTCTCCAACTCTTACCCATAGAACTGTTTATTGGGACTGGGTAAATTGGAACTGCCATCTGAGTTTTATGATTGAATTGTATGTTATTTATGATTTTAATGTAAATTTTAAAGTACCTTTTAATAAATTGCCCGTTCTGGGGAGCCCGTTCGTGGGGAGAGCAAGCTAAATGCCAAATAACGCAAATCAATAGAATCAAATCAATTAATGACATTCACCAATTGCATCCCAAGAGGAAAGAGCCTCTATATCATTAATTGACTCTGTTGTTGGGAAATGGGAATGCGCACAATGCGCATGTGCATATCTTTTTTTTCTCCTTTCACTTTCCGGGCAATGGTATCATCTCCCGTCCTTGCAAGGGGAGACCCTCCTTGCTTATCAGCTTTGGAACCATTCGTAAAAGGGAATGTGCAGACTTCGGTTGCAATCCAAATGACATTTTCCAGGAATTAAACTCTATTGAATTACATGAGACTTACATCTAAGTAGATCTCTTTAGGGTTGAATCTTGGTTTGTGTTGTGGTGCTACCCAGGCACTAGTTTGTCACAGCGAAACAAGCTGGGAATGATACATTGACTTTTGAATTGGAAAATGGAACTTTTACACTGCACGTTATAAAGGCTTGTGAAGAAGCGAGGAACAGCGAAACGGGGTACCATCGAGGCCGGCACACCCATTGCCATCCTCCTGCCAGGAGCCTCCTGGGGGAGCAGCCCAGCGGCTAGAAACATCGTTTGCCGCATGTAAGCATCTTTGCGGTTAGGAATGTTCTGTGTCTGTGGAAAAGGAAAAAGAAAATAGTGTAAATACTGTAACTTTTGGAGGGTCAGATTCTTAAAGTGTACACCAACTGTTTAATGAAATTTGTATGACTGTGAAAAATAAGTACTATATGATCTTTTTGGACTGGTTGTCCTATCTTGGTATTGACTAGTTTGTCTCCACCCCCCCCCCCCAATCTGTTTACTTGAATGGTTAGTTGCTGTGAGGAAAAGTGCTACGGGGGACATAAAAGTGTTGTGTTCAATCAATCAAATTTGATAAAAGCTCTAGAAGACTTCAATCATAGGCTGTGATTCTACAGGCACTTCCCTGGGAGTAAACGATATCGAAGAACTTGGGAGTTAAATATGAGTAGACCTGCTGAGGATCACTTCCTCCTCCCCTGCATCCAGCATCCACCAAAACATTATTTAAAAACAAGTTATCCACATCAAATTTAAGTCAAGCCCCATACAAGCCATTTGCCTACTCTGCTCATTCAAAAACTATCCTGCCTGCCCACAACAAAAGCAAAATTTATGGAAAACACATGGGTCTGTTTAGGTGGCAGAGAAGGGGGATTCGGACAACCCTTCTGCCTGCGCGTCTGCCTGCCCCATTAGAGTGGAGGAGATTAGGGTGATGGAGATTGGCAGTGATTAATATGGGAAGATCCTATTTTGCAGCAGACTGCTGAGCATTGAAAGGAAGGGCTTGCCCCTCGTTGTGGGAACAAAACTGCAAAGCACAAGGAAGCATGGCAGCAATAGACAACAGCAGGATGCAATGGTAAGGATGATAATAATAATATAATAACAACAACATTTGATTTATATACTGCCCTTCAGGACAACTTAACACCCACTCTTTGTGTCTGCCTTTTTTTCGACTGGGGGGGGGCAGTTGTTCCTCACAATGCATTCTGACCCATTAAATTGGTCAAATTCTTGGTCAATGTGATAACTTCATCTCCTGCCCCATTACAGTAATGGAAATAACAAGAAAACCGTCTCCTTACCACTGACAGAATAAGATATGATTTGTGGATATATAAGCCTGGTGTTTACAAAGTGTGATTTACAAAGTGTGTCATTATTAGGGATGTGCATTTCGGCTTTCTGAAAGCCGAAAGAAAGCCGAAACAAAAGTGTTTCGGCTTCTTTCAGGTTAGCCGAAACGTTTCAGGCTAAGCCGAAACGTTTCGGCTAGCCGAAAGAAAAAAAGCCGAAACGTTTCGGCTTTAGGCTTTTTCAATGGGAAAATGCCTCCGGCGTCTTCCCGGACATCTGGGGGAGGCATTTTCCCACCGAATCAGCCCAAAATTGGTGGGGACCTTCCTCTTACCCCTCTATACAAACCCCCCAAGTTTCAGACCGATTGGACTTTGGGGGGCCATGTTATGGCCCCCCAAAGCAGGTCCCCCATCCTCCCATAAGAAAGCGAAGGAGCAGCATATTGTTAGCATGCTGCTGCTCATCTTCTTCATTATTTCCTATGGGGAAAAAATGAAGAAGCAGGCTTCCTTTGCCAGGAGTGGCATTTTGCATGCAAAATGCCCCCTCACCCTCAGGGGCCCTTCTCCCACCCCTCCTCCCACCCCCCACCAAGGCTCAGCCTGCTCCCACTTGGGGGGGCCATTTCATGGCCTCCCCAAGTAGGTGCTCTAATCTCATTCTCTACCACTGACAGCTGGGGGAGGCTTGTCTTGCCAGGGGTGGCATTTTGCATGCAAAATGCCCCCCAACCCTCTGGGGCCCTTCTCCCACCCCCACCAAGGCTCAGCCTGCTCCCACTTGGGGGGGCATTTCATGGCCTCCCCAAGTAGGTGCTCTAATCTCTACCACTGACAGCTGGGGGAGGCTTGTCTTGCCAGGGGTGGCATTTTGCATGCAAAATGCCCCCCAGCCCTCTGGGGCCCTTCTCCCACCCTTCCTCCCACCCCCCACCAAGGCTCAGACTGCTCCCACTTGGGGGGGCATTTCATGGCCTCCCCAAGTAGGTGCTCTCAGCCCCCAAAGTCCACCCCCTACAGCCCCACACAAACCCAATTCCCCCCCAGCTGCCACACACAGACCCAAATCCCCACATTAGCCCCTCACAGACCCAAATCCACCCCCACCTGCCCCACACCCATAACCCCAGGAACAGGCTGGCAAAGGCCAGCCCTCTCCCTTTGTTCCCTATGCTGGGAACTTCTAAACTCTCTTTCCCTGGGCAATTCTGCACAGCCCAGGGGTGCCACAATGGTGGGCACACTTCTGAGTGCCAGCTGGTCCCTGTGAAAGAGCACCTGAACCACAGACACCCTCCCTCAAATTCCCCCACCACCTACAGAGATGGCTGGCCAGCCAGCCCCATTGTTCCCTATGATGGGAACCAACTGCACAACAAAGAATAAAACAAGAACAACACAAAATAAAGTTTTTAAAAAATTATTTTCTCCCTTCCAAAGTACAAGTAGGCAAAGCATAATGACACATTACACCAGCAGTCCCCCACACAGAAAAATTAACACAACTCACTTAACATCAGAGAATCACAAAGCAGGATTCCTGTCAAAAACACTTTATTTCTTGAACAGCTTTAGGTTACACAGCAGGGGGGAACACCAAAGGGCATGGCAGCACTATCTTACACAAAAATAACACAACTCACTTAACATCAGAGAATCACAAAAGCACAATTCCTGTCAAAAACACTTTATTTCTTGAACAGCTTTAGGTTACACAGCAGGGGGGGAACACCAAAGGGCATGGAAGCAGTATCTTACACAAAAATAACACAACTCACTTCACATTAAAGAATCACCCCAAAAAATTGCTGTCAAAAGCACTTTATTTTTGTAACTGCTTTAGGTTACACAGTAGGAAGGCACAACAGAGCAGGAAAGCAGTGTACTACACAAAAATAACACAACTCACTTCACATCAGAGAATCACACAAACACAATTGCTGTCAAAAACGGTGAAGTGGGTTGTATTATTTTTTGTAGTACATTGCTATCATGCCCTGTTGTGCCCTCCTACTGTGTAACCTAAAGCAAAATGCCACCCCTGGCAAAGGAAGCCTGCTTCTTCATTTTTCCCCATAGGAAATAATGAAGAAGATGAGCAGCAGCATGCTAACAATATGCTGCTCCTTCGCTTTCTTATGGGAGGATAGGGGGACCTGCTTTGGGGGGCCATAACATGGCCCCCCAAAGTCCAATCGGTCTGAAACTTGGGGGGTTTGTAGAGAGGGGTTAGAGGAAGGTCCCCACCAATTTTGGGCTGATTCGGTGGGGAAATGCCTCCCCCAGACGTCCAGGAAGACGCCAGAGGCATTTTCCCATTGAAAAAGCCGAAAGCCGAAAGCCGAAAGTAAGCCGAAAGCCGAAAGCCGAAATGGCTGGCCGTTTCGGCTTTCGGCTTATAAGAAAGAGAATCCTCTTTCGGCTTTCTGCTTTCGGCTTTAGCCGGAAATTTTTGGCTTGCACACCCCTAGTCATTATTATTCTCATGATAATCATCCTGTGAGGTGGGTGGGGCTGAGAGAGCTCTGAGAAGCTGTGACTGACCCAAGGTCACTCAGCTGGCTTCAAGTGGAGGAGTGGGGAATCAAACCTGGTTCTCCAGATTAGATTCCTGTCGCTCTTAACCACTACACCAAACTGGCTATTGGTACAATAGAAAAAGAAGAAAAGTGGACATAAAGGAAGATTGTTTTTAATACTGCTGCCCCTCTGCTACAAGACTTCTCCAGGGCCATTGTTGTGTGCATGTGCGTATAGCGTAACTGAGGAAATACTCAGTGGATCGACATTTTTGAGGAAAGACTGTGTTCTGTGCAATTTTCTGCAAAAACAGCTGCCCCAAAGAGCCAGGAAATCCTCATTGCAAAGAACAGGACTGAAATGCATGATAATGAAAAAAACAGGACTAGATCCAAGCCAGCAAAGCACCACTCAGAAAAAACAATAACAATACGTTCTTTCTCGCAAACTCCAGATTCAAAACTAAAACAGATTTTTTTTCCACCATGCACCCCTTGTGGACACCACTCATACATGCATTCCACTTGCATTCCACTTGGATTAGGTTTGGGTGGGTATATCTAGCCATTGATTGTATTTGATATACACTGTGTAATCTGCCTTGAATCTCAGGGCCAAGCTACAAGTGACGAATGACACTTGAACGGCAAGTGTATTTCTCCCTGTTCACTTGCCCTCCACTCAATCCACTTGCCGTTCAAGTGTCATTCGTCACTTGTAGCTTGGCCCTCAGTGAGAAAGGCAGGCCACAAATGAACAAATGAACAAGCAAGCAAGCAAGCAAACAAACAAATAAGCAGCCCTCCATCGACCATGAACAGGTGGCCAGGGAGGAAGGACTGCAACTATCTTCCATGATTCTTCCACTTCTGCAGACTTCCAGTATAATCTGGAGCTGCCATCTGAAGAAGTGAGTTGTGATTCTTAGAACCTCACACCCTACCACAAATGTTTGTCTTATAGGTGCTACTGGACTCTTGCTCTTTTCTACTGCTACAGACAGACTAACACAGCTACCCATCTTGATCTATCTCTAAGGATAAATTTACTGTTGTGCTTTGGTTGTTGTGGGTTTTCCTGGCTGTATTGCCATGGTCTTGGCATTGTAGTTCCTGACGTTTCACCATCAGCTGTGGCTGGCATCTTCAGAGGTGTAGCACCAAAAGACAGAGATCTCTCAGTGTCACGAGAGACGTCAGGAACTACAATGCCAAGACCACGGCAATACAGCCTGGAAAACCCACAACAACCATCGTTCTCTGGCCGTGAATGCCTTCGACAATACATCGAACACCTCTATGGGGAGGAAACATTCCAACAGAGTGACACTGAGAGATCTCTGTCTTTTGGTGCTACACCTCTGAAGATGCCAGCCACAGCTGCTGGCGAAACGTCAGGAACTACAATGCCAAGACCACAGCTATACAGCCCGGAAAACCCACAACAACCATCGTTCTCTGGCCGTGAAAGCCTTCGACATTACTGTTGTGCTTGTTTACCACTTGCCTAGTCCCTGTGTTTCCAACCTCTGCCCCCCACTGCCCCCCATCAGACCTGGGGGGGAAGACCCCTAGAGAATGGATCCAGGAGGCAAAAAACCCTCCTGGGTTACCACACAGTGGATGTACTCCCCACAGGTATGATGATGTTACTTCTCAAAGTGACCTAATCGTGCTTACCAGGAGCTCATGCATGTTCTGCACATGTGCAAGGAGAACAGAAAGATAAGAGCCAGATACAGCCTCCCACCAGGAGGGTAAATAGACCGGGCAACTCTATTGGATTCCCAGTAAGCACCCTTTCTGAGGGGGCAGAAGTGCTCTCAGAGGTGGTGCTGGGGACATTTATATTGATTGTTCTTAATGACTTCAACCATGCTTTATTTTCCTCATTAGGACCAACCTGGAATTTTATATCTTCTTTGGCATCCCCCGGGCCTCTCTCAAGTAGTGACAGGCCTCACACAAGATGGAGGTCACACCTTGGACTTAATCTTTTGCACTGAGACTTTGAAGGGAGGTCTTCTGTTGGGATTATAGATTCATCCTGAGCCATGGTCAAACCAATATCTTCTGAAGGTAGTGATGAATATTGCCCTGGCCCTGATATACTGTGAAGGGGGGGATTAAAACAGTCCACTCACAGAGGATTATGGATCCTTCTGGATTCCAAAATCTTCTGGGGGATTTTAGGATTACAAACGCATACCACATTAAAGGTCCTGACCTGGATAGCCCAGGGGAGCCTGATCTCATCAGATCTCAGAAGCTAAGCAGGGTTGGCCTTAGTTAGTAATTGGTTGGGAGACCTCCAATGAAGACTAAGTTTGAAGAGGGTGGCAATGGCAAACAACCTCTGTTAGTCTCTTGCCAAGAAAACCCCATTAGGGGTTGTCATAAGTCAGCTATGTCTTGAGGGTACTCTCCACCACCACCACATTATGGCGGTGGTGTCAGGTTGGACCGTGAAGCTCCTCAATACTATTGACAACCTCTCTTGTCCTTGGGCTTGAAGCCAGCCCTATGGTTTACCATGAAGCTGAGTGACCTAAAGAGGACTAGAAGATGTCTACAAAGATGATGGTGGAAAACCTGCACTGAATCTGGTAGAGCATGCTATAGAGCCCGTTGGAAGCCCTATGAAGTGGATGTAACAGCAGCAAAGAAAAATGATTTCTCTACAACCATTACAAAATGGTTTGGTCCAGTTATGGACCACTTTGACCCAGTTACAGTGATGGATATTGACAAGAACCTGGCAAATGAGAAGGCACTTGTGCATTAAATCAGTGCCCATTTTGACTGCTAAAATAATGTAAGGAAGGACTACATAAAGGAACCTTTGATGTCTATCATAAACCAGTCACTAACTCAAGGCACCTTTCCTCATACACTCAAAGAGGTTGTTATTCACCCACTACTTAAAAAAAAAAATCCTGGACAAAAATGTGAGGCAATTATCATGCCAACCTGTTGAGGCATTTGGAGGTAGAAGTAAGTATCAAGGACTGTGTCTCAAGCTGGTTAAATTGTTCCTCATGAAAGGACTCAAAATGTTGCTATTGGAAAGTGAATATCTTCAGGGTGGAAATTATCCTGCGAGGTAACAGAGTGCAATCTTATCCCCCATGTTATTCAATCTCTATTTTGTTTTCAGGGGGAGTCTGTGTGAGAGTCTGACAGGGAAGGTCAGACAAGTTCCTCTCTGGAGTGAGGAAAAGGAATCCTTTGCCTTAACTGTAACATCACTGTCCTGAGGAAGAATTCTAGTTAAGAATTCCAAGTATAAGAGTCAACACAAGCTGAAGCCCATTTGCATAGCCACAAGAGAACTGGGAGTGTGTTGGCAAGGGGGAGAGGGTAACAACAAGTTGAGTCCCCAAATATCAAGCCAAGTGAAGAGGGGTTATAACTTCATAGGAGAAGATTAATTTGCACCCAGGTTCTAAAGGGGGATTGACTCTGAGGAGAACCCCAGATCTGTTGTGAAGGGGAAACAGCTTTAAGCTAACTCCAGGGAACCTGAGTTGTCAAAGTGAACTCTGTGAAGAAACATTGTTGCTATAACTAAAGAATTAAGTAAAATGCTCCTCACTGTTAAGAACCACAACCATAAGAAACTAAGCTTCAAAGAAACTGTTTTGCCCATTTCTCCAAGTTTTACCTCAGTGTTTTCATTCCCTCACTACACTTATTCTATCCCTGCCTGTTCAATAAAGTTATTTCTTTTGAATATTATATAGTCTCCAGTGCCATTTCCAACAATACAAATGAAGTGGGCTCTTGTTTTCCACTCATCAAGTTTCTGGACTGAGCTAAAAAGCCAAAATTATAACTGCTTATCAGAATGGGACAAACAGACTTTCAAATCACAAATAGAAACACACTTCATGGGGCTGCTCAGCCAAAGGAGGCAAACTTGAATTTTGGTAGGAAAATCTGCCTCATAGTGAGGTCGTGAAGTTAAGTCCATCATAAATGTCTTTATGAGAAATGATTTGTAGCCATGCAATTGAATGCCATCAATATGTGAGTAATATTCAACACTATATCTTTTTATCTAAATCCCCTGGTTGTGCAGTTGAGGTCTTGAGTCCTAGCCTAACAGCTGTGGTCGAATGGCTGAAAGCAAACAACTTGAAAATGAACCCAGACAAGATGGAAGTAGTGCTGGTTGGGAAGGTGGAGATCTTGAAGCATATTGTACTCCCCACTTTCAATGGGGTTCAGTTGGCCCTTGCAGACTTAGTCAAGAGCCTAGGAGTTATACTACATCCTCATTGTTGAAAGAGAAATAAATTAATGCAGTTGCAAAAAATGCCTTCTTCCAACTCAGTCTCGCCTGGGAAATGGTCCCCTACTTGGATACATCTGACCTGGCCACCTGGATTCACACCACAGTAACTTCATGACTAGACTACTGTAATGCACTCTACATAGATCTCCCCTTGAAATCAACTCAGGGACTCCAGTTGGTGCAGAACACTGAAGCTTGGTAGTTATCAGGATCTAGGAGGAGCATCCATATTCGCCATTGGTTACCCATTAGTTATCAGGCTCAGTTCAAGGCATTGGCTATTACAGACAAAGCCCTTCTTGACCTTGTTCCCCCATATGTATAGGACCACCTCTCTCCCTATGCTCTCCCATGGCAGCTTTGCTCACCTGAGCAAGGCTTTCTGCTGGTGCCACCCTACACATCAAGCAAAATCAACAACCACCCATACTTGCTCATTTTCTGTTGTAGCTCCCACATTCTGGAATGGCCTGCCTGATGAATCCAGGAAGGTTTCTCTCTCCTAGCTTTCTACAAAGTATGCAAAACTGAATTATTCCGGAGGGCTTCTTTTACAGGTAGGAGGGATGAAGAACTACAAGAAACTAGTCCAAATAGATGCAATGATAAAGGGATAGGGACTCTTGACGATACTGCTGACTACAGGATATTTTTAAAGTCCTGTTTAGTTCTGTTCACAAAGGAAACACCTGTAGCTTGTTAACTCTGTATATTTTTACCAATGACAAGCCTTGCTATAGATTTAACTTCACTTGGGAAGTTGGGGGTGGGGGAGGAGTGATCCCAAAGTTGTTGCCGTACAGATCTGACTCTTTCCTTACATTATGTTAATTGTTTTCTAAGGAAGATACATTGTTTATTACGGTGTTAAATGGTAGTCTTTTAAATGACTTTTTCTAACATATAATCATGGTTCTATTATATGAATTACTGCTTGACTAGATAGATGTAATTGTCAGTTAATTCTGGTGATTAAAACAGTGGCATGTTTTTGTTTGTGTGATGAAAAATGTTGTCATTATCTTATTCTATGTCCAAACAGCAGGTGCCATATTATAGGAAAGAATTAATGACCTTACAATCTTGCCGTAACAGTTTGTATTTGATTTTCTGCTTTCACGAGATAATTTACATTATTTTCGGAGGCTTTTGTAATTAGGAAATAATTATTTCTATAACCCCCCCCCCTTTTCCCCTTCTCTGCATTACTTGGAAATATGAAGATATTTCATTTTACCAATTGAATATCACTGTATCTAAAAGCTCAATCCTATTGGAGGGGGGCAAAAGGGCCTGGTAAGCTGACAAGTCCCCACTACACCATCATAAATCTGAGTTACGTTGCTGTTCCCGTTCCGTGCCACTGAGCCTGCATAAATCCTTGTACCAATGGGCATGGGACAGGACGAGGCAGCGAAGGAGGTAGTTGGCTCTCTAAGCCATTTCAGGGATGGGAACGCCCCCAGCAGCAGTAGAAAGTTACGCCTCAAAAAAGGTAGCGTGGCCCATAGGCACCCATTGTAAGGGAAAAGTTGCTCTCCCCCGCCACGTGACCAGCCCTGCCTAAACAGCCCAGTGGAGCATAGAATGCTGCTGACTACAATGCCGACCAATCTGCTCGAGCCCCTCCTCAGTGCCCAACCATTCCCCGACCCACCCTATATAACAGGGGTGGCCAAACTTCCTTAATGTAAGCCAGAAGACATGATGCATTGAAGTGACTTCAGTGGAAGAGGCAGGTTTGGGGGAGTGCTCTGAAAGCGACATCACAGGAAGCGGTGGGGTTTGGGTACAGTATGCTGGAAGTGACATCATTGGAAGGGGGAATGTGCCATCACCTGACCTTTATATAACCTCCAGCTGGGGCGCCCAGGAACCAAGTTAAGTAGTGATGTGGCCGGATGTTCTGCCAAGAGCCCTCTGCATGGGGACTTAAGAGTGCAAGGTGGAAGAGAGTGCACATGATGGCAAGGCAAATGTGTTCAAGGGGAACTTTGTGAAAATGGGATGTACCTTGCACTCTCACACAGGAGGAGAGCTAAGTCCAGAATTTCTGACTCACAACTCTCACTCAAGTAGCCAGCTGCCCCAGCTCTTCTGTTCACATGCCTTCCCCGTTCCCCTTACAAATGGGCCAGTGCCTCCCCCCCAAATGCAGGGCTCTGCAGTTGAGACTTTCTGGCACTAGGGGGCAGACCCTGCCCTTGAGGGACCATGCCTGCCTGCCAAACAGATAGTCATCCAGGGAGCCATACTCAACACAGCTGCCTTGGATTGGGTGGTGGGGATGCTAGCAGCCCATGTCAGCGCTGTGTGATGATTTTCTCAGCAGTACTCCCCCCTCAGGCAGAGGAGAGAGCACAGATGTAGGTCAGGGTGATTAGGCCTTCACCGTTGTAACTCCCCTGTGAGAGCCGCCATGCAACCCCTCGACTGTTTCCCTCACAGGATAGAGCCCCAAGCAGCCATGGCAGCAGTGAATCAACCTGATTCAGTTGAGGAGCACTTTCTCACTGGAGGGGCATTCCTCGTGTGGTTGCTGGCAGCACCTTCAATGATGGTGCCACACCCCAGCCATGGACACTCTCCCGTGGCAGGGTAGACCGGGTTGAGGCTTGCATGAGGCTGAACCCCTCGCCCAGAGCACACCTGTCTCTGTTTCCCGGTCGTGACCCATCAAGGATGCTGAGAAGCATGGCTGCCTTTCCAGATCAGCCCCAGGAGTGGTTCTCCAGTCAGTCCACAACTCAACCCATGCCTCAGACAAGGCAGGTAAGTGCCTTGAATTCAAAGTTGTTAATATCCTCTGTTTCTGGCAATCACATTATCTATACATGATGAAAATGGTTGCTATACCAGTTTTCGCTGGAGAGTCGTGTGTTTCATACCATTTGATCGGAGATCAAAATGATTTTGAATTCAATGCACTTATCCGCCTTGTCAACAATTCACCTGCACATGTCACTTTAAGACCTTATGCCCATGGCTTTGCAAGAGATAAAGTTAAGAAGATGGATTATTTATTCTTAGTGGACAGGGATTGATATTACTGGAAGGACTGTTGATATGTTTATTGCAATGTAAATTATTGCTATTTATATAGGGTACTATAAGAGCCCCGTGGCGCAGAGTGGTAAGCTGCAGTACTGCAGCCTAAGATCTACTCACGACCTGAGTTCAATCCTAGTGGAAGCCGGGCTCAGGTAGCCGGCTTAAGGTTTTCTCAGCCTTCCATCCTTCCAAGGTTGATAAAATGAGTACCCATTTTCCTGGGGGTAAAGTGTAGATGACTGGAGAAGCAATGGCGAACCACGCCGTAAAAAGTCTGCCAAGAAAACGTCGTGATGCGACATCCCTCCATGGGTCAGTAATGACTCGGTGCTTGCACAGGGGACTACCTTTACCTTTGCCCTCCTCCAGTGCAGGGTGGGGGGGACCTGCTTTTTGTCCTTTGTTCTCTGGCTCTGAGCTAGCAAGGATGGGGTGGACTCAAAGGTGCTTCAGAAGATGCTCCACCTTTGTGTGGCTCTGCTGCCAAAAGGAGCAGGGGTCCAGTGGCACATTGGGGGCTTCAGCCCCTCTTAGCTTCCCTCCCCCCTTCTCCTCCATAAATGTACTGCAGGCAGCTGGTGGGAATTGAAGTGTTGCCTGTGTGTGTCTGGGGGGGGGGGGCAATGGAGGGCTCTCATTCTCTTCTGGCTCTGCCCCTGCTGGTGTTTGACTGGTACATGCAGGAGATGATATTAATGCTAGGATGTTGGGGGAGGGGATTTGGAGCACTCTCTGGAGATGCATATCTGCAAGACCAGACCACTCTCAGTTTTGCTGTTTATGAGGGTGGGGAATCAGACCTGGGGCTGGAGCCCACTCCAGCCCCCCCATGGCTAACCCCAAATCTTCCCACCAGGCCATGATATTCTCTGTCTGGTCCCATGTAGCTGCCAAGAACACCACAGTTGCAGGTGGGGAGTGATTCCCTCTTGGCTTCGGGAGGTTCTGAAATGAATGATGAGAATGGCAAACAGAAAACAACAGGTAACACTTGGAGACCCATTGGATATGATGGGGGACAAGAATGCCCTTTGACTTGCATTGACACCATTTGGTGGATTCTGATGGTGTTGCCAGGTCAACTATGGAGCCTTCGATTCTGGCTGTGCCTGGTCACATTTGGCTACCCCACCAGCATTGCATGGTTGCAAATGTCCTTTAGGAGAGCCGTAGCAGTGCCAGAAATCTGTGGGCAGCCCCACAACGGTGGCTGACCAAGACTTAGGATTGCACAGTAAATGAATTACACCCAGGACCTCGCCTTTGTTGTGCAATGTGGATATTGATGTTCTTTTCTAGCCCAAGTATGCCTGTTCTCATCAGATCTTGGAAGCTAAGCTGGGCCACTCATGGGTAGACCATGAAGGAAGACCAGGCCTGCTTGTAGAGGCACTACCCCTCCCCTTTTGCATCTGGCCAGGCACCTGAAGGGGCTGTTCCCCTTTCCTGTCTCTGGGTAGTTGCTGCCACCACTGTCCCTGTATGGGGTCCTGGTTAGGCGGGACAGCCTCCCAACCTCCCTCCTCTGCTAGTGGACCCAAGCGGGTGGGGGACTATGTGGAACAGAAGAGCTTTCTTCCTTCATAAAATCCAAAAATCATTTACTTAACCTCTATCTATACACAGGCAAATATACAGTGAATGGAAGGAATAATAAAACAGAAACAAACTCCTACACTATCTCCCTCTGCTTCTCTATACTCATGCCCTAATTAGACGTTGTGTAGGGCAGGCACAATACTTGGGTACCTGGGCTTACATTAGATCTACTTCTCCCCTCCGAGCCATCTCTCCCTCATCAGATCTTGGAAGTTAAGGAGGGTCACTCTTGGTTAGACCACCAAGAAAGACCAGGCCTGCTTGCAGAGGCAGGTAATGGCAAACCACCTCTGTTATTCTCTTCCCTTGAAAAGCCCAGAAGAAGTCGGCATAAGTTGGCTACGTGATGGCACCATAACATATGTTCGTTATTATCTATATTATCTTGTTTGCCTTTTGTTTCAGAGGTCTTTGTTGTTTTCTTTTTTTAAAAAAAACCCTACTATCTGACGAGTGACACAATTTTAAAGGTGACAATGAAGGGATTGAAATTGTTCAAGATTTTCTATTCCTTGGCTCAATCCTCAACCAAAAGGGAGACTGCAATGAAGAAATCAGAAGAAGATGGAGACATGGAAAAGCAGCTGTGAGGAAGGTAAGTAAGATCCTTAAAGATAAAGATGTCTCTTTCAGAACCAAGATCAATATCATCCAAATTATGGTACTCTCTGTTACTGTGTATGAATGTGAAAGTTGGACAGTGAAGAAAGCTGATAGGAAGAAAATTGATTCATTTGAAATGTGGTGCTGGAGGAGAGTTTTGAGGATACCATGGACAGCCAAAAAGACAAATAAGTGGGTACTAGATCAAATCAAGCCTGAATTCTCCCTAGAAGCTAAAATGACAAGACTTTAGTCACTTCAATTGTACTTTAGTCACTTTGAGAAGACAAGATTATCTGGAAAAGTCAATAATGCTAGGAACAGTGGAAGGCAGTAGGAAAAGAGGAAGACCTAAAACAAGATGGCTTGACTCAACCAAAGAAGCCACATCCTCCAGTAGGCAGGATCTGAGCAAGTCTGTTAATGATAGGATGTTTTGGAGGTCTTTCTTTCATTGGGTTGCCATAGGTCAGAGGTGACTTAATGGCACACAACACACACATCTTTTTCCGGCCTTCCAAAACTGCCCAAAAAACCAACAAGGTTGAGAATCTCTGGATTTAAATACTGTCTGACTGCTTGACTTTATTTAAATGACTGGCTGCTGAGTGGTATGCAGTGACAACAGATCAGAAAGGTGAGGATATAGGACACTGGGTTGTGTAAGAACATGAACAGAAGAATGCTGCAGATTGCACTTGATGGGACTGTTTGAATATACAGAAATTAACCCATTGCCCAGGCTCAAGGGTCAGAAACAGCTAAGCTGTTTAATGAAAAACTGGCTCCGTTTGTTACCAGCCAACAGAACATGAACTGAACATGAAGTGAATCAGTAGCCATTCAAGCAACCTTCATGAGGCATACATAAAATTGTGTTTAAAAGGCATAAAAGCATGTGCCGTGATAGACAAGCTAGATTGGGTAGGGTTTGGGGTAGATGACCTAAGAGGGAAAGATTCCTCAACCCACAAGAGAAGGTTTGTCATTGTTCCATGATCCGGATCTCTCTCTCACTGTCCTTTTAGGAATAATGACTAACCTAATAAAAAATATAGACATGGGAAACAACGCCTGGTGGCTGCACCTTATTTCTCTCACAGAGACTGGTTTGACAGCAAAGACAGAGGGTGAAGCTGCCTTTTTACGACTGCTCACATAGTGAGGGGGGAAAATGAGAAAACAATTCAAAGAAATGCTGATTGTAATAAGCATAATTGCAGCAGTTAGAAATAATTGTAGGAAAGGTAGCAATTCTCCTAAAACGTTTCTTAGGAGAGTTGACATGGGCTTGTTTGGGGATTTAAATGACCCACCATAAAATCACCTTTGAAGAATGCAACAATGCCAGGGAGAAAAAGAGGAGGACGAGGAAAATGGATTATGGGAATAGCCCCATCTAATTGAATTGTGATAGAAAATACAACAGAAATATGCTGTCTCTTGAACGTCTACAAGCTATTATTATTATTATTCGAATTATCCAAAACACAATCAATAAGTAGAGGTCACATGTTATTATTGATTGGCCTTGCTAAGCTGATACAGGTTTCCACTGGAGACCTAAGTACCAACCAGATATCGGCGTAATATGTACCCTGTTCCAAGTAGCACCGTCTTTTGCAGTTCTGTAGGTGTTATTTCAGAAAGTTGCAGTTTTTCCATATGAATTGCAAAGTTTTTTGAGATGGTTCCAAGTGTCCCAATGACAATGCGGACTACTGTTGCATTTTTCTTCATTAGTTGGGTGGTTTCTATTGCCAGATCTCTATATTTAATCAATTTTTCTTGTTCTTTTTCTTTGATTCTGGCATCCCCAGGAATTGCAATGTTGATTATCCAGACTTTTCAATTTTCCACGACTGTTATGTCTGATGTATTACGTTCAACGTGCCGATCAGTTTGAATTCTGAAATTCCACAAGAACTTGACTTGTTCATTTTCTAGCACTTTTCCACCTGACGTTCCCTTGAATTATTTGATACTAGCAGATTATACTTTTTACACAATGACCAATAAATGAGCTTTGCAACCCTGTCATGTCTAGCTTTGTAGTCCGTATGTGCAATTTTGCTGCATTCAAAGATAAATTGGGAAACAATAATGCATCCCGCATTATTATTATTATTATTATTATTATTATTATTATTATTATTATTATTATTATTATTATTATTATTATTATTATTTTGTGCCACAGCGTGGAAGAAAACTTTTGAAACATTGTGGTGTGAGCTGAATCAGAGAATGCCTTTTGTATCTTTATCCTGAACGCTCCTAGATACCTGTCAAGAATTATACAAACTCTCTCCAGTGAAACTCCTTAAATATTCCTGTGCAGAAGTGGAAAGCAGCATTGTATCCATACACACACACACACACACAAGCACACACACACACACAGTACATAAACCTTTTTGACTAACCAATCTAAAATGAAAGATTTCACAAATATGGAAATTTCTGGCTAGGAGAACCATCCAAGTAAATATTCAGAATTTCCTGCAGAACCATATTCCATGCACCCAGAAGAAGTTACAATATTTCACGTAACCCTATTGTTATCTTACTGATGCATTAATGATTTGACAAGAGTAAAACATGAGCTAGTTTTAACCCTTGGCCACTGCTAAATTCTAATTTAAATGAAAATCTCCTTCCAGGGACAGGTGAAAGAATTGACAATGTTTAGGAAGCTTAAATAAACAAAAGTTATTTTTGAAGAAACTGATGTTCCAGTCAAAAATGTCTTAATTATTTCTGATATTTTTTCTAATTCAACAAGCAGGAAGTTTGGTATGGGAGTGACGTTTGGCCCAAAAGAGGGTCATGGCAATGTAACCATTTTCTCTAATATATTATGACGTATAATTCATTGTTTTGGTCAGGGCATTAATAACATGTATTCCATCCGCCTCTAAGCTGGAGGAAGTAACCGTGGAAGAAAAGGAAGCAAAATAATTAAAAGAGTTCCAATTAATGTTTTCAATGTACATTTACTTGACAATTACTTCCAGGAAAACCTCTAGGCGTTCCAACAAACTATATAAAGTACTGTCCACTGAAGAGCTCTTCTACAGACAAACCTTCACTTCACTTCACTTCACTTCACTTCACTTCACTTCAGCTCCATAGAAAACCATGTAAGTATTCCATTCCATTCATGGGCTTTATGGTGTCTGGAGTACGTCTTCTCTTTAAGTTTTTTAATGTAAAACTAACAGCAAGAAAAAATTTCAGCACTCACAAGGAACAGAGGAAGCCATTCACATCACAGCCTGATTGAAAACCTGCATGGTTTAAGATCATATAGGCAAACGTTCATCGAGGGAGTAAGTCAAACTGCGATGTGAGTGCCATTTTCTTTCCTTTATGAGCACTGGACGCCATGATGAGATTCAGGTCTCAGTCAGGAAACTCTCCAAGTACATTCAACACAGGTTATAGCAAAGTCACTAAGACCAAAGTTTTCACCAAATATAGGGAATCTGTTGCAGAACTGGAAATCCTGACCATAAGAACACATGTGGATGCAGGAAGAATCTAGTGTTTTGACTTTGCATATAGGAATCTATACTGAAGTATAATAGGAAAGAGTCCTGTAGCACCTTTAAGACTAACCAATTTTACTGTAGCATAAGCTTTCAAGAACCTCAGTTCTCTTCGTCAGTACAGTAAAGTTGGTTAGTCTTAAAGGTGCTACTGGACTCTTTCCTGTTTTCCTACTACCAAAATGGCTAGCTCCTCTGGATCTATACAGAAGTATGTATGGTTGTTGTGGATTTTCCGGGCTGTATTGCCATGGTCTTGGCATTGTAGTTCCTGACGTTTCGCCAGCAGCTGTGACTGTCATCTTCAGAGGTGTAGCATCGAAAGACAGGGATCTCTCAGTGTCAAACTGATACACTGGTTTGACACTGAGATTCCTGTCTTTCGGTGCTACACCTCTGAAGATGCCAGTCACAGCTGCTGGTGAAACGTCAGGAACTACAATGCCAAGACCACGGCAATACAGCCTGGAAAATCCACAACAATCATTGTTCTCCGGCCGTGAAAGCCTTCGACAGAAGTATGTATGTTTAGGATTAGGGTATTTAGACTAATTTTATCCTTACCCAATCTTTCTGATCCAGCATTTTTGAGCTTAGGTCTGTAGATTGATCTTCACATATGCAGTAAGAAAAATTTTGGCTTGAGAATCCTAAAGCTGGAACAGGAACGGTCTTCACGTGTAATGTTGTAGTCATTCCAGAACCTTCCTGAGCATAAATCATACTTGTGCACAGGGCTTTTTTTCAGGGAAAAGAGGTGGTGAAAGTCAGTGGGTTGCCAGCACAGGGGGCAACTCTTGGTGGGAGGTGGTGCCTCTGGTACCACATGTGTGAGCGCAAAGTACACGCAAGCTCCCAGGGCCAATGACGTCACTTGGGATCAGCTGGAACAAGAGGGGAGTTTTTATAAGTTTAAATCGCCCTTGGTGAAAATGGTCACATGGCTGGTGGCCCTGCTCCCTGATCTCCAGACAGAGGGGAGTTTAGATTGCCCTCTGCGCTGCTCCAGCGGCAAGGAGGGCAATCTAAACTCGCCTCTGTCTGGAGATCAGGGGGCGGGGCCACCAGCCATGTGACCATTTTCAAGAGGTTCCGGAACTCCATTCCACCGTGTTCCAGCTGAAAAAAAGCCCTGCTTGTGCATACAGAATGTCCAAGAAGAAATCCTTACTTTCTCAGTTTACAAGTTCTAAGGTAGTTGAAAGCTTTGCTGATTGGAACCTTGGAAAGCCACCACCCATTCGAGCAAACAGTATGAGTCTAGATGGCAAAATGATCTGACTTAGTAGAGGACAGGCTCATGCAATCCCAGGATCTTGGTTTAGACATGTCAATGTATGAATCTCCCTCTCCTTGTCCCAATCCTTCTCTTTGGAATATGGAATGTGACAAATTATGTAGAAAGGGCAGGTCCCCCATAAACCATTGCTGGGAAGACATAAGAACGGCTGCAGATCTCTTAGAGGGATTATTGATGGAAATCGAGATTTTGACTGAGCAGGCTGTTGCTTCTGAGCATAAGTCAATCGCAGTAGAGGCGTTGGTTTCTGGATATCGGCTGAATGTGCTTTATGATATAATTTGCCTGCTTCTGAGTAATGTAATATTTGACACCTCAGCTAATATCGGACACTGACTCATTCCTTTATTTAGATATTTATACCATGCCCCATAGATAATCCTGTAGATAATGTAAACTGCATCTCTACAATCCTGTAGATATCTCAATTATACCTCTCTCTCTCTCTCTCTCTCTCTCTCTCTCTCTCTCTTTCTATGACCCAAAGCAGTTTATGTCATTCTCCATTCTGTCAATTAATCCTCACAACAACCTTGAAAGGTAGATTAGGCTGAGCGAGTGAGAGTGAGTCACCCACCAATCTTCCATGGCAGTGTGGGGATTCAAACCAAGTTCTCATAGTCTGACATTCAAAACATTATACCACACTTCATGCTTTCATTGTTAGCATATAGTAGGGAGTTGCCAGGTGGTCACTGCCAGGTGTCGGTGTGTCATGCAAGTCATGTGGAAGTGAGGCACTTTGTGGTTGCTGCCAGGCTTGGTCTTGGCTTGATTAGTTTTGCCAGGTTCTCTTACCCTCCCGGTGTGGGAGGTACCCAGCACTCTTCCAGTTTCTTCTTGTGCATATTTTTGCACACATGCACACTCCTGGCATGATGACATCACTTCTAGGAGGAACGTCATTGCACAGGCCCTGGGAGTGCTCCGGGGCTTCATGCCAGGCTCATGTGGGCCCTCAAATAGGTCAAATCTGCCTGGTTTGAAATCCAGGAGCACTCCTGGAACCTACACAATGACATCACTCCTGTGAGTGACATTGTTCTGCTGTGCTGGGAATGCAGCCCAGGAGGCCCCTTTCAACACCTTTCCTCCCACTGGCCAGGTAAGTGGTGGCTGAGGAGGAGGCTGGGAAGAGAGATCCACCATCCCAATCGGGGCAGTGGGAAAGGGAAGAGAGGTTGATTAGGAGGCTCTGGAAGGAACCTTTCCCCCTCATCTTACTGATATAAACCAGGCTTGAAGGTGGCCAGTATTGTTGCAGTTGCCTAGCAACCATGACAGTAGTCACCATAGGGGCCATCATTTATTAAAGCTACAGGCACTGCTTCTGTTCTTTTTTGTTTCAGATTTTTCTGCAAACCCAGGCCTTTCCTCATGTTTGTAGAAAGAGCCATCTTGTTTGTTTCTAGTCTTAGCTTCTGGATTAAAGGATCCAAATCTCAGGCCAAGTTGAGAATTAGATATGATACAATAAGATGTCTTATTTGAAGCAATGAGTAGTTGTGAGTGTGAAAACTGGGAAAACAAAGGCAGATGTGTAAGTGTGAAAGACAGAGCAGTGGGGATGCGATTTGAACAGAGTTACTCCACTCTAAGCCGATGGGTATGGACTAGATTAACTCTGTTTAAGATTTCACTGTTATTTATTTACTGAAAAATAATCTTCGACAAACATTCACAACTTACAATTAAATATTAACAATTACTTGATCATTTTATTTACCCTCTCAGAGGCAGGGCAAATACTTCGCCATTTCAAACGTATCAAGTTCAAAGCAAATCCTGCCAAGTTCATCAACATCCACTGAGAAGCCACAAGGAGCCACAACAATATTGTAACAAAGTACAAAAGAAATTTAGTCATGTAAGGTGTATACAACAATTAAATACATTCAAGTAAATATAACAGTGTAAGAACATTCATTCATAATAAAGTGACTAGGTGCTTAACACAAGACTGCTTGCCTCAACGGATTCTTCCAGTGAATCGAACATTTGGAAGTTAACTGAGTCCTTTCATCTATACAGTCTTGTAATTCACTGGAGAAAATGGTCACAGTTGACCCGTCGTTGAGGAATCCCTATACAGCTCCAAGTTGGGAAGGGCGGTGCGCGAGATGAAGGGCTCACTGTGGAGAATCCAGTCACACCGGGTAACAGGCTGTACCGTCCAACAAGCGTCCAGATTAAACAGCTTGTTTCATGGTGTTCCTTTCATCAGGGACGGTGTAATAACAACCCTGGTGTATTTCCCAACTGGCAACGAATCTACCCCCTCTCTGGTGCCTAGATTCAGCGCACTCAAAGGAACGCGCACCACCCTTCCCAACTTGGAGCTGTATAGGGATTCCTCAATGACGGGTCAACTGTGACCATTTTCTCCAGTGAATTACGAGACTGTATAGATGAAAGGACTCAGTTAACTTGCAAATGTTCCATTCACTGGAAGAATCCGTTGAGACAAGTGGTCTTGTGTTAAGCACCTAGTCACTTTATTATGAATGAATGTTCTTACACTGTTATATTTACTTGAATGTACTTGATTGTTGTATACACCTTACATGACTAAATTTCTTTTGTATTTTGTTACAATATTGTTGTGGCTCCTTGTGGCTTCTCAGTGTTTCTTCAGACTCTTGGGAGCCACCTCTGAGTTTGGTTTGCTAAGTTCATCAACATCTCCATATTCAACATATCTGCATTTAGCATCCCTCTCTTTGTCTCTCTCTCTCTCTCTGATGTACTCTGTACCTGCTTTGCTTGCAGAAAGCTATGAAAGACTATGTTTAATCATGCCTGAAATGCCATGAGTTTGCTAAAAAAAAGTGTTCCAAAGATGGGTCTCATTGTTGGTCATTATTTGTATGTCATGGTAATGGAATCTCCTAATTTCTTTTTCAGATCTAGCCAACTCAAACCAAGATGGTAGTCAGCGGACTCCCAAATTACTATGAACCTTGGGATTATGAAGACTTTCTAAGCACAAGTGATGATCCTGGTTTCCTGTCTGACCTGACATCCCACTACTATGACCCTTACAGTTACACTTATTATGATCAGGATTTGACCAGCTCTGATCCATCTGATTACAACACTTCTCTGTCTAGTTTTGACTCCAACCTTATGGATTATTGCTGCTACTACCCACGACGGAGAAGTACCTACTGTTGTAGACCTATACGTTACTTTCCCCTTCCCCTATGTAATCCTGGTTGTTATTATCCCAGACAGCGGTATTATCCTTATTGTTACTGGCCCCGACAGAGGAGTTATCCTTGTTGTTACTGGCCCCGACAGAGGAGTTATCCTTGTTGTTACTGGCCCCGACAGAGGAGTTATCCTTGTTGTTACTGGCCCAAAAGACGTTATAGCTGTTGTGTTCCATGCTAAGCCCTAAAGTACCCTCAATGGAATGCCCAAAAAATAAGAAGAAACATTCCAAAACTCAACAGAATTAATGGTCATGGTATACAGAAATGCTGAGCGCCCAGAGCCCACCTAAAATCAGTGGGATCTGTGGAAGCTCAGCATTTCTAATTCGACTTCCCCTGCATATGGTGTGCTAACTTGATTCTTTTCTCTCCCACATCTTTACGCACTAATATTTAGTCAACACTCTTGTTTCCCATTTGTATTTGCTACTTTATATTCTCCTAGCATCATTATAGAAGACAGTTCATGAAATTTCTGTTTGGCATAACCAGTAAGATGAAACCAGTAAGATGAAACCAGTACGAAAAGAATAAAGGAGAAATGAAGGTCAATGATGCTGACTTTGTGTGAAGTCATAATAATGTATCACTTTTGCTGCTACAATCTCTAATTCAGTAGAGAACTGCTCTTGCTTTGGCCCACATTGTGTTTTTCTCTCTCTAATGGACTTCCTCTCTGCAATGGAGTGGGTCCTTTTTCATTAAAATGCTTTGCATATCATAAAACAACCTTGTCCTGTTTTCTTTTCCCTTCTTTTTATTTTTAAGTCACAGTTCAAAAATCCCCCCTACCTATGCCTAGATCAAAATGATGGTGGTGGAGACTGAGTAATTCATGTGAAACCATATTCCAAGTTCTTAAATTTTTGCAGACATTTCAGCTTACATTCAGCAGGAAACTGTCTCAAATTGGTCATCAAATGATGTCCTATAACTAGATGGTACATTACTCCCAAAGGCACCACTAGAATCAGTAAGGGTTACACTGGATATTGTTGGAAACATCAGAATATGGATGCAACATGATACCATATGGGGTGGACTTGTAAAGAATCATGAAAATTTTGGATAAAGATACATGAAGAGATGCAAAAGATTCTCAAACTCAGATTTAAACTACATCCGAAAAGTATGCTCTTAAATATTTTGTCAATTAATGAGAAAATAGAACAAGGAGATCTCTTCCGTTATACGGTGACGGCAGCTGGAGTACTATTTGCAGCAAAATGGAAAACTGATGTCTGCCCGGGACTTCCAGAGTGGAGAGAAAAGAATCATGAATACACTTCAATGGTTAAATTGACTACCTGTTTATATAATAGAATGTTAAATTAGTTTTGGAAAAAAAACGGAAGGATCTTTTTGAATATCTGACTATATAACTGAGCAAGCGTATTTCAAACAACTCACTTTATACCCTGGTGCACCACCAGAGGGCGCTGTCACAGAGGGAAGCCTAGGCAAGGTACCATGTCCCTCCAGAAAATATGCCATGGTGGGAAGCCCAGGCCAGGAGCAGAGTGGGAGCAGGTGGCAATGCCCGCCTCCCACCTTAACCCAGCAGGTATTAGGAATGAGTCAGGTGGCAATGCCCACCCTCTGCACTAACCCAGTTGTATTTGGAGTGCAGCAGGTAGCAATGTCCTAACCCTAACCCTCACCCCGCTTTAACCCAGCTGGTATTAGAAGCAGAGTAGGAGGCAATGCCTAACCCCCACCTTAACCCAGCTGGTATAAGCAGCAGAGCAGGTGGCAATGCCTGCCCACCTATGAACCAGTTGGGATCAGGAGGGGAGCAGTTGGCAATGCCTGCCCCCCACCTTAACCCAGCTGGGATCAGGAGAGGAGCAGCTGGCAATGCCTGCCCACCCCC
Organism: Eublepharis macularius; assembly: GCF_028583425.1. NCBI lineage: Eukaryota > Metazoa > Chordata > Lepidosauria > Squamata > Eublepharidae > Eublepharis > Eublepharis macularius. The sequence continues at coordinate 246,392,616 of NC_072790.1, forward strand.
ACCTTAACCTAGCTGGTATTAGAAGAGGAGCAGGTGGCAATACTCAACCCCCGCCTTAAACCAGCTGGTGATAGGAGTGGAGCAGATGGCAATAATCACCCCTGCCTTAACCCAGGTGGTATAAAGGAGAGGCGCTGGTAGCCATGCTTTGTTGCTAGTACATCTATAATAGTTTTGGGAGTTAAACAGACAATAAACTTGAACTTCTTTGATCTAATAAAGAAGAACATTGCATATTTAACTTCCCTTAGCCTGAATACATAACATTTCTTGCACCCTCTCCTTCCCTTTCTCCCTCTGAACTTCTATATCAATTAATTATACCTAAACTAGCAACAAAGGCCATTGTGGGAAAGAAATGCAATGGTCTGTAGAAAGGGGAGGGCATTCAGTCCTCCTACTTCACTGATTTCAGCTGGAGAAGGAGGGGGTGGGCATTGTCATCTGCTCCACACAGCTGGGTTAACGCAGGAGGTGGGCATTGCCACCTGCTCTGCTCCTAATACCAGCTGGGTTAAGATGGATGTGGGCATTGCCATCTGCTCCGCTTCTGATCCCAACTGGTTCATAGGTGAGCGGGCATTGCCGCCTGCTCCACTACTTATACCAGCTGGGTTAAAGTGGGGGTTAGGCATTGCCTCCTACTCTGCTTCTAATGCCAGCTGGTTAAAGCAGGGTGAGAGTTAGGGGGCATTGCCACCTGCTCCACTCCAAATACCAACTGGGTTAGTGCAGAGGGTGGGCATTGACACCTGCCTCACTCCTAATACCTGCTAGGTTAAGGTGGGAGGTGGGCATTGCCACCTGCTCCTACTCTGCTCCTGGCCTGGGCTTCCCACCATGGCATATTTTCTGGAGGGACATGGTACCTTGCCTAGGCTTCCCTCTGTGACAGTGCCCTCTGGTGGTGCACCAGGGTATAAAGTGAGTTGTCTGAAATACTCTTACTCAGTTATATAGTCAGATTGCTTACATACTTATTGTTTGTATAAGATTGTATAAGTCCCCCTGCTGTGGGGACTTAGGGTGCAAGGTGAGAGAGTGGGTGCTCACAGTGGTGGACCACGAGTATACTGGGGAAACTTAATGGAAAATAGGGAGCACTTTGCACTCGCTCAAGCAAAGAAGAGTAAAGTACAGACAGGGGAGCACTGGCAGGTAAGAAGGAGCTGGGGTGTTTGCTGCCCTGGCCCACTGATTTGAGCCAGCTGCCCCCTCACGTGAACCCTCCCAAATGCCAGCCTCTGCAGGTGAGGCTTGCTGGTGTGGGGGGGGGGGGGCAGTGGCAGCGCCTGCCTGTCTCAGAGGCAGTTGCCCAGAAAACTGCTCTTGATGCAGCCATTTTCAGGGGTGCTAGCTACCCATTTGAGAGCTCTTTTCAGACTCCCTCAGCTGTGGCCTGTCCCAGCCAAGGAGGAATTGCAGCTGCATGTCGGGTTTACTGGGTGTTCATAACTCCCTGTTGCTGGAGGGTGCTCAGCCCCTTGACTTTCTCCCTCACAGAATAAGACCATCCCGATGCAGAGCGCTTTCTTGCCAGAGGGTCATGCATCATCTGTTACGAGCTGCACCTTTGGCTGGGGATGATGCCACCACTGCTGCTCCCAACCATGGACAGACTCCCAGAATGTTGCAGATTGGGTTTGGTGTTGGCTTTGAACTGGGCTGGGTCTCTTGCAACACATGTGTGTTTCCGTTGCAGGCAGGTCACAACTCGTCCGGGAGACCAAGGAGCATGGCTGTTCCAGCCCCCAGTGATCCTCCACGAGTGCCATTTGGATGCAGCCCAGGGAGCAGTTCCCCAAGGCAGCCCACATCTCAACCTTGCCCCTGTGAGGGCAGAATGAGGAATAGGTTTTGTGGCTTGGACTGCTGCGCAAACTGCCTTTGCATCCTTTCCAGCAGAGGGACATTGACAAGACACATGTCCAGACAATCTCTTCACTTTTTTCAGTTTAATAAAACATACGTTGAAAGACAACAAACTGCCTGTCTGTTTGCTTGCTGGTAGATGACAGTACCCCTCCACCCTCCACACAGGGATTTCTTTTCACAAATCCTAGTGACTGATCCCTGGCCCAGGGCTGGGATGGATGGGGTGAGCTCTGCTGCCAGAAGGAGCAGGTGTCCAATGGCACCTTGACCCCAATCCAGCTTCCCTGCCCCCTCTCCCCCGTCAATGTAACTTTAGACAGTGAGGTGGATATTGAAGAGTGGCTTGTGTATGTTTGGTGGGGCAGGGGGCACCACTGAGGACTATCATTCTCCGACAGACATCGTTGCTGGCATCTGATAAGCCAGGTTGATGCAGGAGAGGGGTTGCTTCAGGAGAGGAGTTGCTGCTGGGAGGTGGGGGATGTGGAGCAACAACTTGGGATCTCTGGGGCTCCTCCTCCACCACCATTGCATGGTTGCAAGTGTCCTTTAGAAGAGATGAAGCAGTGCCATAAATCTGTGGGCAGCCCAATAATGGTGGCTGGCCAAGACTTAGGATTGCACTTGCCAGAAGGGTAAGCTGGTCAGAGTTTTGGAATAAAAGGTTCAGAGCCTGGAAGAGAGGATCACCACCCTTCAGGAGATCAAGGAGGGAGAGGATTTTATTGACAAAAGCCTGGGGGCTCCGCACAGCCAAGAAAAGGAAAGTCAAGGAGGAGGAGAAAGTGTCGATCTCCCTTCTGAGCCTCCTCTCAGATCTACAGTACAAACCTGAAGGCGTCAACGAAGAAGATGCTCTGGTCCACTTGAGCTCAAGAATCGCTTTGAAGTGCTAGAGATGGTGACAGAAGTGACAGTGGAAGGAGAACCGCAAAGATCTGGAAGAGGGAGTGCAGAAGACATGGGGCCACATGGAAGTGGAAAAAAACGTGAAGGTGGTAGTCATCGAGGACTCCTTGCTCAGGGGTATGGAACGTCATGTCTCTAGGCCAGATCCCCTACTCCGAGAGATGTGTTGCTTTCCAGGAGCCAGAATTCAGGATATTACCGACCGGCTGCCAAAACTCATCAAGCCTGCTGATAAGTACCCATTTGTGCTGATTCATGTGGGAACAAACGACATGGCTTCAAATACTGTTGCAAAAATTAAAGAGGATTATGAAGCCCTTGGAAGGCAGTTGAAGACATTGGGGGCTCAGGTGGTATTCTCTTCTATCCTTCCAGTCACAGGAAGAGGAGCACGCCAGGAGCGGACCATACTTGAGGTGAATCGCTGGCTGAGATGGTGGTGCCGGCAGGAGCGCTTTGGGTTCTGGGACCATGGGATAGGTTTTCTTAGAGAAGGCCTTCTAGCACATGATGGGCTTCACCTCTCAAGGGCAGGGAAGAAAACGTTTGGAACGAACCTGGAGAACTTCATCAGGAGAGCTTTAAACTGATGCCACAAGGGGCAGGGGACAATCGACATGGCGACTTCAATGATGAAGTGAACACAGTGGGGACCCACCTGGGTAGGAAAGGTCAAACAAAGGTACAAGGCTACAAGTGTTTATATACCAATGCCCAAAGTATGGGCAATAAGAAAGAAGAGCTTGAGCTTCTATTGCAAACAGAGGGCTATGACATAGTAGGAATTACTGAGACTTGGTGGGATGATTCCCATGACTGGAATGTGCTAGTGGATGCGTATGAGTTGTTCAAGAAAAACCAGAAGAGTAGAAGAGGAGGTGGAGTGGCGTTGTATGTGAGTAGAGGGCTTGATTGTCACGTAGTTATGGAGAATGGGGCAGACAGCCCGGTGGAAAGTATATGGGTAGAAATAAGGGGAGGAAGGACAAAGGGTATTGTTGTTGGAGTCTGCTACAGACCACCTGACCAGCGAGAAGAAATGGATGCTGCCCTCTTTGAACAAATTGGCAGAGTATCCAGGCATCAGAACCTTGTAATTATGGGTGACTTCAACTTCCCCAATGTGTGCTGGGAGACAGGCTCAGCAAAGCATCATGAATCACGCAATTTCCTGACCTGCCTGGCCGATAACTTCCTTTTTCAAAAGGTGGAGGAAGCTACAAGGGGTTCGGCCATACTAGACTTGATATTAACCAACAGGGAAGAATTGGTAGATGAGATGAAGGTGGTGGGGACCTTAGGGGGAAGTGACCATGTCCTTCTTGAATTCCAGTTGCTGTGGGGAGCCAAGGAAGTTCATAGCCAGACTCGTAGGTTAGATTTTCGTAGGGCCAACTTTGATGAACTCAGAGGCTTGATGAGAGTCATTCCATGGGGGAGTGTGCTGGAAGGAAAAGGAGCGAGTGAAGGGTGGGCCATTCTCAAACATGAGCTTTTGCAAGCTCAAGCCTTCACTATCCCAGCAAGACGGAAACATGGTAAGGGCTCCAAGAAACCGATGTGGATGCACAGAGAGCTCCAGAATAAGCTAAGGGAGAAAAAGGAATTGTTCAGGAAATGGAGAGAAGGACAGACCTCTAAAGAGGAGTATATGAGGGTTACTAGGTACTGCAGATCAGCCATCAGAGAGGCCAAAGCTCAGTACGAGCTGGGTCTGGCCAGGAGGGCTCGCTACAACAAGAAAAACTTCTACAGATATGTGAGAAGCAAACACAAGATAAAAGAGGCAATTGGACCACTGTTAGGAGTAGATGGAGAAACTCTGATGCAGGACAGAGAAAAAGCAGACAGGCTTAATGACTTTTTTGCCTCTGTTTTCTCCCTGAAGAACTCAGGCACATCTAGAGATAGTAGAAAATGTGGCAGGACACCTGAGTGGCTAATTGACATTGACAGAGAAGTAGTGGAGAAGCATCTGGCTGCACTGGATGAATACAAATCCCCTGGGCCGGATGGGGTGCACCCAAGAGTGCTGAAAGAACTTTCCAGAGAACTTGCAGAACCCCTGTCCATCATCTTCAAGGCCTCCTGGAGGACTGGGGATGTGCCACAAGATTGGAGAAGAGCGAATGTTATCCCAATCTTTAAGAAAGGGAGGAAGGATGACCCGGGAAACTACAGGCCAGTCAGTCTGACTTCTGTTGCTGGGAAGATATTAGAACAGATTTTAAAGGGATCAATCTGTAAGCATCTGAAGGACCGCTCAGTGATCCGGGGAAGTCAGCATGGTTTTGTTCCTAACAGATCCTGCCAGACCAACCTGGTTTCCTTCTTTGATCGAGTGACCAGCTTACTGGATCGGGGGAACTCTGTTGACATGATTTATCTAGATTTCAGTAAAGCTTTTGATAAGGTCCCCCATGACATTCTGATGGGCAAACTGGAAGACTGTGGAGTAGACTATAGGACAGTTCGGTGGATAGGGAACTGGTTGGAGGACCGCACTCAAAGAGTGGTGGTCAACGGCATTTCATCAGATTGGAGGGAGGTGTCCAGTGGGGTGCCGCAGGGCTCGGTTTTGGGCCCAGTACTTTTCAATATTTTTATCAATGATCTGGATGAAGGAGTAGAAGGGCTGCTCATTAAATTTGCTGATGATACCAAATTGGGAGGGGTAGCAAACACCCAAGAAGATAGAATTAAAATTCAACAAGACCTGAATACTCTGGAGAAGTGGGCAGCTGTGAATAGGATGCAATTCAACAAAGACAAGTGCACAGTATTACATCTGGGCCACAAAAATGAGAAGCACAAATACTGGATGGGGGATACACTTCTGGGCAGTAGTATATGTGAAAGGGATCTTGGGGTAAGAGTGGACTGTAAACTAAATATGAGCAGTCAGTGTAATATGGTGGCAAAAAAGGCTAATTCAACCCTGAGTTGTATCAAAGGGGCCATAGTGTCGAAATCGCAGGAGGTCATAGCCCCTCTCTATACTGCCTTGGTCAGGCCACACCTGGAGTATTGTGTGCAGTTCTGGAGGCCTCACTTCAAAAAGGATGTGGACAAAATTGAGAGGGTGCAGAGGAGAGCGACGAGGATGATCAGGGGTCTGGAGCCTGAGCCCTACGAGGAAAAGCTGAGGGCCTTGGGAATGTTTAGTTTGGAGAAGAGGAGATTTAGGGGGGTACATGATTATCCTCTTAAAATATTTGAAAGGCTGTCATTTGGAGGAGGGCAAGGAGCTGTTCCAGTTGGCAGCAGAGGGTAGGACCCGAAGCAATGGGCTTAAATTGCATGCACAAAGGTGCCAGTTGGATATTAGGAAAACCTTTTTCACGGTCAGAGTAGTTCAAAGGTGGAATCAGCTGCCTAGGGAGGTGGTGAGCTCCCCTTCACTGGCAGTTTTCAAGAAGAGGCTGGATGAATACTTGTCAGAGATGCTTTAGGCTGATCCTGCACTGGGCAGGGGGTTGGACTAGATGGTCTGTATGGCCTCTTCCAACTCTATGATTCTATGATTCTATGAAATGCATTATACCCAGGACCTTGCCTTTGTTGTACAATGTGGATATTGATGTTCTTTTCTAGCCCAAGTATGCCTGATCTCATCAGATCTTGGAAGCTAAGCAGGGTCACTCTTGATTAGACAACCAAGGAAGACCAGGCCTGCTTGTAGAGGCACTACCCCTCCCTTTTCGCCTCTGGCCAGGCACCTGAAGGGGCTGTCTCCCTTTCATGTCTCTGGGTAGTTGCTGCCACCACTGTCCCTGTATGGGGTCCTGGTTAGGCGGGACAGCCTCCTAACCTCCCTCCTCTGCTAGTGGACCCAAGCGGGTGGGGGACTATGTGGAACAGAAGATGTTACTTCCTTCATAAATTCCAAAAATCATTTACTTAACCTCTATCTATACACAGGCAAATATACAGTGAACGGAAGGAATGCAGCACTTACCCGGCAGGCTGTGAGGCCGCTTTGCCGGGTGCTGTTATTGCCGCCGTGGAAGGAGTGAGGCAACACCAGCTCCTCCCTCCTTCCTTGATTGGTTGGCTGGGCGTGGCAGAGCAGGAGCGCGAAAGCGGCTCTGCCCGGCCCAGCCTCAGTCGCAGTTTGTTTCTCGGGTAGAGTGGATGCTCTTCCCTGAGCAACGCGGCGGTGGTGGCTCGGCGGTGGCTCGGCGGCGGCGGAGGTGACTCGGCGGCGATCTGTCGGTGGCGGCGGACGGGAGCGAGGGCCGAGGGTCTCGGCGCGCTGCAGCGCTCTAAGCGCGGCTGCGGCCAGGCGTTTGCGGGCGGCGGCGCGGCCTTTCCGCTGTGTGGGCCCTGCCGGGCAGGCACAGGAGCGGAGGGCTTTTGGCCGGCTGCGGCCTAGCGTTTTGAGCCGGCCCGGGGCGGGTGGCCTAGCGGGCTCTGCCGGGGGCCGGGCCTTTGGGGGTGGAGGACAGGAACGGTTGGGCCGTTGATCGGCGCGCGCTTTGTGTGCGGCCAGCGCGTGGGGGCCGTTACGCGGCCTGTCCCGGTCCGGGCCTTTAGGGGCGGCAGCACAGCATCTCTTCGGCCAAAGGGCCTGTGGGGGGGTGGAGGCTGTCGTTCCAGCGGGGTGACCCTGTGGTATACTGGGAGGCGGTCTAACGGCCGCCTTGGGCCTTGGCAAGGCGGTGCCTTGGGGAAGGAGGGATTCTTCTGGGGGTAAGCAGCCCCCCCTTCTGCACCCCCCCTTTTTGGGGGGAAGTCTCCCCCCCTGTTTTGCGGGTGGGCCAAAGGCTGTGCGTTTTGGAGTGTGTGCAGGCCTTGGTAAAGGGGTTTCTTTTTGGCTTCTACCTTATTACTGAAGGGTGCCGCGTGGCCTTCTGTGTTCTAGTGGGTGGTCTCTGCTTAGCAGCTCCGCCCCAACCTTCCCCCCCCCACACATTTTTGGCTGAGTGAATTGTCCGAGGCCATTTGGGTGGGCCGGTTTAGTGGGGCAGCCTATTGTGGCAGTTTTGTGCTTGTTCCAGGGCATACTTGTATAACAAGGGTTAGTATGCCACCTAAAAGAGGTAAGGCTCCCCCTGCGGGGAAGCAAGCCGCAGGTAAAAAGGCTGCTAAGCGCCCCCATACTGCCTTATCCTCCTCGGACGAGGATGAATCAGTTGGGCAGCAAGATATTTTGAAGCGATTACTCGCGCTTGAACAGGCGGCTGGGTCTGCAAGTGTACCAACACAGGGGACAGACACGGTGAGACCTGTTCGGCGGGCGTCTAGGAATGCGATTAATAGAGATATTTTGCGGCGTTTGTCTCTTTTAGAGGGAGCGGCTGGAGGATCTACTGGTGAATGCAGCAGCGGAAGTGGCAAGGTACCCACAGGTACCCAGGAGCCGGCTGGGGAAGTGGAACAGGAGTGGCAGGATGACGATGCTCCTGTGGCAGTGGCGGTCGAGCCGGCTGACCCAGGAGGTAAGGACAACACAACACCACCAGTCACCCCCTGGCCTTGGGGGCCGTGGGGTCATGCAGTGGCTGGCCCTTCGGCTGCCCTGGCACAGGGAGCATACTCACATTTTGGTGGGCAAGTAGCCGGGGGTGGTCAGGTGCCATGGTCCCAGGCTGGCGTAGGGGTAACCTCTCCGCAGCTGTCTACTGGTTCTGGTTCTTGGGGAAGTGGTGCTCTGCCCCCCTTTCCTGGGATGCCTGTGGGATGGCCGGGGTATGCAGGGAGCCCGTGGGGTTTTTACCCTCACCCTGCGCTGGCTTACGGCCAGGTTCCCTTCAATGCTATACCGTTTGGGGACACTGCGTTGCCGTTGGGTGATCATCTGACCCAGGCAACCAAGGACAAAATTTTGAAAGGGGAGTATGTGGACCTCTTTTCCCTGCTCTTTAGGGAGTTAGAAAAGAAGAACAAGGAGGATATGGATGATAGAGAAAAGGAGCGCCTTAAACGAAGGAAAGTGGATAGGACCTGGAATAATTGGCTGCCCGGGTTTTTGATTTATGCGGGGGTTCTCGTTCGGGCCCAACCCAATCGGGCGGTGCATTTGTTCCAGTACTTAGATATTATCTTTAAGGGATATACGGGCTTTTCAGGTGCTGCATGGATGCAGTACGACGAGGAGTTCCGTATGCGGGCTGCCATGAACCCGAATATCCCGTGGGATCGGGTCCATCAGGAGTTATGGCTCCAGGTTATGTCTCCTGCTAAGCCGAACCTGGCAGATCGGTCTGACAGTGGGCATGTTGTTCACCGTTCGTCGCAAGCTCCCAGCACCCGCACTGTTGCGGGTCAGCCGGTTCAACCCCGGCTTTTGTGCTGGGAATTCGCATATAAGGGTTCCTGTGTGCGAAAGCCTTGCCGGTTCCAGCATGAGTGCCCATCGTGCGGAGGCTCCCACCCATACAACTCCTGTCCGAAGGGTAAACAGGGGTGGGGGGGTAAGAAGTCGGGGGGTGGGGGTGCTGGCGGCCAGCACCCCCCTGGTAAGGGGCCCCAGTCCGGTAAGGTTGAAGGTCCTTAGGCAGCTCCTGCAGAATTATCCTAAACAGGTTGACGCAGTTTATTTGTTCCGGGGGTTTAAAGAAGGGTTTAGAATTCCATTTCAGGGCACGAGGGTACCATATATGGCTGATAATTTGCGTTCGGTTGTGGGGAAGAGGACATAGTTAGGAAGAAGATTGATAAGGAGTGTGCTGAGGGTCGCGTTTTGGGACCATTTTCTACTCCTCCCACCCGCAACTTTAGGGTTTCCCCGTTGGGTGTGGTGCCTAAGAAGGCCCAAGGGGAGTTCCGCTTGATACATCACCTATCATTCCCCAAAGGGGAATCAGTGAATGATGCCATACCCGAACACCTGTGTTCGGTGAGGTACACTTCATTTGACCAGGCGGTCGGGGTTGTTCGTAGGTGCGAAGCGGGGGCTGAGATGGCGAAATGCGATATTAAGTCTGCCTTTCGTCTTCTTCCTGTTCATCCCGATGATTTTGAATGGCTGGGTTTTGCTTTTCAAGGGGAATTTTATATGGACCGGGCGTTGCCAATGGGCTGCTCCATTTCGTGCGCGGCCTTCGAACGCTTTAGTTCATTCCTTGAATGGGAGGTGAGGCGTAGGGCCACTAGCCGCGATACGGCCCATTATTTGGATGATTTTTTATTCGTTGGGCCGGCGGGGTCAGGACAGTGTGCCCGTCTTATGGCTACATTCGTGTCTTTGGCAGAGGACCTGGGGGTGCCATTAGCGCACGAGAAGACGGAGGGTCCTTCTCAAGTGCTTACCTTTTTGGGGATAGAACTGGACACTGTTCGGCAATCCTTTAGGTTGCCATTGGACAAAATTGGGGAGCTTAGGATTAGGGTTATCAGGGTTAGGTCTCAGCGTAAGGTGACTCTTGTAGAGCTGCAGCAGCTTGTGGGTTATCTTAATTTTGCCTGCAAGGCTGTTGCCCCGGGGAGGGCCTTCCTGCGTCGGCTATGCGACGCTATGGCGGGCTTGCGGGCTCCCCATCATCGGTTGCGAGTGTCCAGGGGCATGCAGGCAGATTTGGCTGTGTGGGAGACCTTTTTGGCTGAATTTAATGGGGTTTCCCTGTGGCGGGAGATGCTACTGCTAGAGGCTGAACTCCAGGTCATGTCGGATGCTTCTGGATCCACGGGCTTCGGAGTTTATTTTAGGAAACATTGGTGTGCTGAGCAGTGGCCGCCAGATTGGCGGGCGTCTGCAGTGGTGCGTGATCTCACCTTTTTGGATTTTTTTCCGATTTTGGTGGCAGTATGTTTGTGGGGACAGGAGCTGGCTAATCACACCATACACTTTTGGTGTGATAACCAGGCTGTGGTCCAGGTCGTTAATTCGTTGACCTCTAAGTCCCCGAGGGTGATGCGATTGGTGCGGGAGTTTACGCTATTATGCCTTCGGAGGAATGTTCTGTTTAAAGCCAAGCATGTTCCAGGGGTAGACAACGGTCTGGCAGATGCTTTGTCTCGTCTGCAGATGGAGCGTTTTTGGAGACTTGCCCCAGAGGCCGATCGGCAACCGGCGCGGATGCCGCCAGAGTTGTGGCAACTTGGGAGGCCAAAGTGTTTTGGGCTATTCAAGTAGCCATCGCGCCCAGCACACGAAGAGCATATCGGAGAGCGGTAGGCCAGTTAGAGGAATTTAGGAAGTCGGCAGGCCTGGTGGACAGCTGGCCGGTGCCGGTGGAACATGTGCTTCAATTTTGCATCTGGCAAAGAGGTAGGGGGTTGGCAGTGAGATCCATTAGGGGGCAGCTAGCGGCTTTGGCCTTCGTTAGCAAAGCCCGGGGATTGCCTGAGGCCACGGGCGATTTCCGGGTGCGGAAGATGCTGGAGGGCTGGGCTAGGGAGAGCGCACGAAGTGTGGATTCCCGCGAGCCCATTTCCCCGACAGTCCTTAGAGGACTGAGGGTTGCTTGGACTGCCGTGTGTTCATCACGGTTTGAGGCGGCACTTTTTCATGCGGCCGCTTTGACAGCCTTCTTTGGGGCCTTGAGGATTAGTGAACTTGTGGCCCAATCAGGAAAGGATAAATCCGGTCGCGCCTTGATGGCCGGGGACTTGAAATTCAAAGGGGAGGCTGTCACCCTGACGATTCGTTGGTCCAAGATGGACCAGCGACGCAAGGGAGCCGTGGTGCGCTTGGGCCCCTGTGTTGACAGGGAGTTGTGCCCTGTTAGGGCTTTGCGTAAGTACTGGAAATTGCGAGGGGATGGCCATGGCTGGCTGTTTTTGCACCAGAGTGGGGCGCCGCTTACGCGTTACCAGTTTTGGGCGGTAACAAAGCGGGCGCTGGCTAAACTGGGATTGGAAGGGGTGCGTTTTGGTACCCATTCATTCAGGATCGGAGCCGCATCCACGGCTGCGGCTATGGGGTATACTGGTCAGGCAATTCAACGGGTGGGTAGGTGGAAATCGGCCGCCTACCGGTCTTATATTAGTCCTCTTTCCCATGTTGAATGTTCCTAACTGATTGTTTTCTTAGGTTTTGGGGAGAGCGGTGCCAAGCAACGGATCCTGATCTGCGGGCACAGTTATGTGTTTTGGGCGGCTCATCAGGCCAGACGGACATCGGTGGGGTCCCAGCTGGGACTGAGTGAGAAGGCCATTGTTGAATGGCAGGGCCGCCGTGGCCTCAGGTGGTCGGGTCTGTTGCCCTTGTTGTTTGGAATGGGGCGCCGCGATCCCCCCCATATTCTTGTTATACATTTGGGTGGCAATGACCTGGGGTTGCTCCAGGGCAAGGCGCTGTCAGCGCAGGCGCAGGTGGATCTGCGCCTCATTGCTGACCGCTGGCCGGGGGTGTTATTAATATGGTCAGCATTGATTCCTCGATTGGTCTGGAGGGAGGCTGGGTGCCGTCAGGCCATCGAAAGGGCTCGGATGAAGGCCAATAGGGCCATTCAGAAGGCTCTGGAAGGAGGGTTGGGGGTGTACTTGCCTCACCCTCGGGTCAGGGCCGAGGTGCCAGGCCTCTACAGGGCTGATGGTGTCCACCTCTCGGAGGAGGGCAACCGAATATTTTTGGATGACCTGCGGCAAGGGCTATGTTTGGCTCTGGATTATCAGTGGGGCGCCAAGGCCTAAGCAGAGGCTTGGCCTTGGCGGTGGCAGGTTTTGGGTTAGTTAGGGTGCGGGTTGGTGAGCACCCTTGGCGCTTCCCCTTTAGTGGGAAGAGGGGCCTGCCTGAGGGGCTGGTACTGCTTTGACGGCTGCCAGTCGGGGGGGAAGGCTGCCTTTGGAAACCCCAGCTTGCAAGTCCTTACCTCACTGCTATACGGCTGAGGTGTTAGGAGCTTGACAGGGGGGTGACCACGTTGCCTGGCCGGCCGGGTCCACGCCATCCATGGGATGGGTTGCACCCGGGGCTTCGGGGCTCGCCCAGACAGGTCAGGGCGGTGGTCCAGGTGGATCCCGTGGCCTGACCTGTACCGCTTTAGGCCCTTGCCGCTGGGTGTATTGTTGTTAATGTATATAGTTAATAAAGTGGCCCTTAGATCCAACCTGGTGTCTGCCTCTTCATTCCAACTACGGTGGCAATAATAAAACAGAAACAAACTCCTACACTATCTCCCTCTGCTTCTCTATACTCATGCCCTAATTAGATGTTGTGTAGGGCAGGCACAATACTTGGGTACCTGGGCTTACATTAGATCTACTTCTCCCCTCCGAGCCATCTCTCCCTCATCAGATCTTGGAAGTTAAGGAGGGTCACTCTTGGTTAGACCACCAAGGAAGACCAGGCCTGCTTGCAGAGGCAGGTAATGGCAAACCACCTCTGTTATTCTCTTCCCTTGAAAAGCCCAGAAGAGGTCGGCATAAGTCGGCTACGTGATGGCACCATAACATATGTTCATTATTATCTATATTATCTTGTTTGCCTTTTGTTTCAGAGGTCTTTGTTGTTTTCTTTCTTTCTTTTTTTAAACCTACTATCTGAGGAATGACACACTTTTAAAAGTGACAATGAGGGAATTGAAATTGTTCAAGATTTTCTATTCCTTGGCTCAATCCTTAACCAAAAGGGAGACTGCAATGAAGAAATCAGAAGAAGATGGAGACTTGGAAGAGCAGCTGTGAGGGAGCTAAATAAGATCCTTAAAGGAATGCTGCAGATTGCACTTGATGGAATGGTTTGAATATACAGAAATTAACCCATTGCCCAGGCTCAAGGGTCAGAAACAGCTAAGATGTTTGATGAAAAACTGGCTCCGTTTGTTACCAGGCAACAGAACATGAACTGAACATGAAGTGAATCAGTAGCCATTCAAGCAACCTTCATGAGGCATACATAAAATTGTGTATAAAAGGCATAAAAGGATGTGCTGTGATAGACAAGCTAGATTGGGTAGGGATTGGGAAAGATGAGGGAAAGGTTCCTCATCTACCCCAAGAGGGAAAGATTCCTCAACCCACAAGAGAAGGTTTGTCATTGTTCCATGATCCAGATCTCTCTCTCACTGTCCTTTTAGAAATAATGACTAACCTAATAAAAAATATAGACATGGAAAACCGCGCCTGGTAGCTGCACCTTATTTCTCTCACAGAGACTGGTTTGACAACAAAGACAGAGGGTGAAGCTGCCTTTTTATGACTGCTCACATAGTGAGGGGTAAAAAAATGAGAAAACAATTCAAAGAAATGCTGATTGTAATAAGCATAATTGCAGCAGTTAGAAATAATTGTAGGAAAGTAACAATTCTCCTAAAATGTTTCTTAGGAGAGTTGACATGGGCTTGTTTGGGGACTTCAATGACTCATCATAAAATCACGTTTGAAGAATGCAACAATGCCAGGGAGAAAAAGTAGAGGACGAGGAAAATAGATTATGGGAATACCCCCATCTAATTGAATTGTGATAGAAAATACAACAGAAATATGCTGTCTCTTGAATGTCTACAAGCTATTATTATTATTCGAATTATCCAAAACACAATCAATAAGTAGAGGTCACATGTTATTATTGATTGGCCTTGCTAAGCTGATACAGGTTTCCATCAGAAACCTAAGTACCAACCAGATATCGGCGTAATATGTACCCTGTTCCAAGTAGCACCGTCTTTTGCAGTTCTGTAGGTGTTATTTCAGAAAGTTGCAGTTTTTCCATATGAATTGCAAAGTTTTTTGAGATGGTTCCAAGTGTCCCAATGACAATGCGGACTACTGTTGCATTTTTCTTCATTAGTTGGGTGGTTTCTATTGCCAGATCTCTATATTTAATCAATTTTTCTTGTTCTTTTTCTTTGATTCTGGCATCCCCAGGAATTGCAATGTTGATTATCCAGACTTTTCAATTTTCCATGACTGTTTTGTCTGGTGTATTACGTTCAAGGTGCCGATCAGTTTGAATTCTGAAATTCCACAAGAACCTGACTTGTTCATTTTCTAGCACTTTTCCACCTGATGTTCTCTTGAATTATTTGATACTGGCAGATTATACTTTTTACACAATGACCAATAAATGAGCTTTGCAACCCTGTCATGTCTAGCTTTGTAGTCCATCTGTGCAATTTTGCTGCATTCAAAGATAAATTGGGAAACAATAATGCATCCTGCATTATTATTATTATTATTATTATTATTATTATTATTATTATTATTATTTTGTGCCACAGCGTGGAAGAAAACTTTTGAAACATTGTAGTGTGAGCTGAGAAGATGAATCAGAGAATGCCTTTTGCATCTTTATCCTGAACGTTCCTAGATATCTGTCAAGAATTATACAAACTTTCTCCAGTGAAACTCCTTAAATATTCCTGTGCAGAAGTGGAAAGCAGCATTGTATCCATATACACACACACACACACACAAAAGCACACACACACACAGAGTACATAAACCTTTTTGACTAGCCCATCTAAAATGAAAGATTTCACAAATATGGAAATTTCTGGCTAGGAGAATCATCCAAGTAAGTATTCAGAATTTCCTGCATAACCATATTCCATGCACCCAGAAGAAGTTATAACATTTCACCTAACCCTATCGTCATCTTACTGATGCATTAATGATTTGACAAGAGTAAAACATGAGCTCATTTTAACTCTTGCCCACTGCTAAATTCTAATTTAAATGAAAATCTCCTTCCAGGGACAGGGGAAAGAATTGACAACATTTAGGAAGCTTAAATAAACAAAAGTTATTTTTGAAGAAACTGATGTTCCAGTCAAAAATGGAGATCTGGTTGTAGAAACATCTGCAGAGGCGTCCCCATCCTGGATCTCCGTTTCTTTTCTGGAGCACTAGCTGGGTTATTAGATGCCTCATTCTGTTGACTCCATTGTTTTACAATGTGTAATCCGGTCAGAGACTCAGTGAGAGAGGTGGACTATAGATATCATATACAAAAAAATAAAAAAATTAAAAAAAAAATTCCACAGTCTCTGCTAAAGAAGTCTATCAAAACAACTAAACTTTTGCCTAAGCATTTTTTTTTACATTATGAGATTTATGCAGAGCTCAAATTATTTGTTGTCTTGAATGCAATTACATTTGTCTACTGCTGGTTATATGCTGCTATTATATCTGAGCAAATGGCAGAGCAATCTTGAGCAGTGTTTCATCATTCATTGACTTACAGGCAACTGTTCTTGGAACTGGGCTGTACATCTGATTGTCTTAATTATTTCTGATATTTTTTCTAATTCAACAAGCAGGAAGTTTGGTATGGGAGTGACGTTTGGCCCAAAAGAGGGTCATGGCAATGTAACCATTTTCTCTAATATATTATGACGTATAATTCATTGTTTTGGTCAGGGCATTAATAACATGTATTCCATCCGCCTCTAAGCTGGAGGAAGTAACCGTGGAAGAAAAGGAAGCAAAATAATTAAAAGAGTTCCAATTAATGTTTTCAATGTACATTTACTTGACAATTACTTCCAGGAAAACCTCTAGGCGTTCCAACAAACTATATAAAGTACTGTCCACCGAAGAGCTCTTCTACAGACAAACCTTCACTTCAGCTCCGTAGAAAACCATGTAAGTATTCCATTCCATTCATGGGCTTTATGGTGTCTGGAGTATGTCTTCTCTTAAAGTTTTTTAATGTAAAACTAACAGCAAGAAAAAATTTCAGCACTCACAAGGAACAGAGGAAGCCATTCACATCACAGCCTGATTGAAAACCTGCATGGTTTAAGATCATATAGGCAAACATTCATCGAGGGAGTAAGTCAAACTGCGATGTGAGTGCCATTTTCTTTCCTTTATGAGCACTGGACGCCATGATGAGATTCAGGTCTCGGTCAGGAAACTCTCCAAGTACATTCAACACAGGATATAGCAAAGTCACTAAGGCCAACGTTTTCACCAAATATAGGGAATCTGTTGCAGAACTGGAAATCCTGACCATAAGAACACATGTGGATGCAGGAAGAATCTTGTATTTTGACTTGGCATATAGGAATCTATACTGAAGTATAATAGGAAAGATTCCAGTAGCACCTTTAAGACTAACCAACTTTACTGTAGCATAAGCTTTCAAGAACCACAGTTCTCTTCGTCAGTACAGTTAAGTTGTTTAGTCTGAAAGGTGCTACTGGACTCTTTCTATTTTACTACTACTAACACGGCTGGATCTATATTGAAGTATGTACGTTTAGGTTTAGGGTACTTAGACTAATTTTATCCTTACCCTTTTCCCAATCTTTCTGATTCAGCATTTTTGAGCTTAGGACAGTAGATTGATCTTCACTTATGCAGTAAGAAAAAATTTGGCTTAAGAATCCTAAAGCTGGAACGGGAATGGTCTTCAAGTGAAATCTTGTAGTCATTCCAGAACCTTCCTGAGCATAAATCATACTTGTGCATACAGAATGTCCAAGGAGAAATCCTTACTTTCTCAGTTTAAAAGTTCTAAGGTATTTGAAAGCATTGCTGATTGGAATATTGGAAAGCCACCACCCAATCGAGCAGACAGTATGAATCTAGAGGGACAAATGATTTGACTCAGTAGAGGACAGGTTCATGTGCTCCCAGTATCTTGGTTTAGACATGTCAGTGTATGAATCTTTATCTCACGCTCCTTCTCTTTGGAATATGGAATGTGACAATTTTTGTGCAAAACACTGGTCTCCCAATGCTACAGTCTATAAACCCTGAGAAGCCACAAGGAGCAAAAACAATATTGTAACAAAGTACAAAAGAAATTTAGTCATGTAAGGTGTATACAACAATCAAGTACTTGTGGCTTCTCAGTGTTTGTTCAGACTCTTGGGAGCCGCCTCTGAGTTTGGTTTGCACAGTCTATAAACCAGCACTGGGATGAGACAAGAATGGTTGCAGATCTCTTAGAGGGATTACTGATGGAAACTGAGATTTTCACTGAGTAGGCAATTGCTTCTGCACAGAAATCAGTCTCAGTAGAGGGGAGGGTATCTGGCTATTGGCTGAATGTGGTTTATGAGCTCAGAAGGAACTACAATTTGCAGTTGGAAATGGAAGAGAGGTTGATTAGGAGGCTCTGGAAGGAACCTTTCCCCTTCATCTTACTGACATAAACCAGGCTTGAAGGCTGCCAGTATTGTTGCAGTTGCCTAGAAACCATGACAGTAGTCACCATAGGGGCCATCATTTATTAAAGCTACAGGCACTGCTTCTATTCTTTTTTGTTTCGGATTTTTCTGGAAACCCAAGCCTTTTCTCAAGTTTGTAGAAAGAGCTGTCTTGTTTGTTTCTAGTCTTAGCTTCTGGATTAAAGGATCCAAATCTCAGGCCAAGTTGAAAATTAGATATGATACAATAAGATGTCTTATTTGAAGCAATGAGTAGTTAGTGTGAAAATTGGGAAAACAAAGGCAGATGTGTAAGTGTGAAAGACAGAGCAGTGGGGATGCGATTTGAACAGAGTTACTCCACTCTAAGCCGATGGGTATGGACTAGATTAACTTTGTTCAAGATTTCACTGTTATTTTTTTATGGAAAAAAATCTTCAACAAACATTCACAACTTACAATTAAATATTAATAATTACTTGATCATTTTATTTATCCTCTCAGAGGCAGGGCAAATACTTTGCCATTTCAAACGTATCAGGTTCAAAGCAAATCCTGCCAAGTTCATCAACATCTCCATATTCAACATATCTACATTTAGCATCCCCCTCTTTGTCTCTCTCTCATGTACTCTGTACCTGCTTTGCTTGCAGAAAGCTATGAAAGACTATGTTTAATCATGCCTGAAATGCCATGAGTTTGCTAAAAAAAAAAAAGTGTTCCAAAGATGGGTCTCCTTGTTGGTCATTATTTGTATGTCATGGTAATGGAATCTCCTAATTTCTTTTTCAGATCTAGCCAACTCAAACCAAGATGGTAGTCAGCGGACTCCCAAATTACTATGAACCTTGGGATTATGAAGACTTTCTAAGCACAAGTGATGATCCTGGTTTCCCGTCTGACCTGACATCCCACTACTATGACCCTTACAGTTACACTTATTATGATCAGGATTTGACCAGCTCTGATCCATCTGATTACAACACTTCTCTGTCTAGTTTTGACTCCGACCTTATGGATTATTGCTGCTACTACCCACGACGGAGAAGTACCTACTGTTGTAGACCTATACGTTACTTTCCCCTTCCCCTATGTAATCCTGGTTGTTATTATCCCAGACAGCGGTATTATCCTTATTGTTACTGGCCCCGACAGAGGAGTTATCCTTGTTGTTACTGGCCCCGACAGAGGAGTTATCCTTGTTGTTACTGGCCCCGACAGAGGAGTTACCCTTGTTGTTACTGGCCCAAAAGACGTTATAGCTGTTGTGTTCCATGCTAAGCCCTAAAGTACCCTCAATGGAACGCCCAAAAAATAAGAAGAAACATTCCAAAACTCAACAGAATGAATGGTCATGGTATACAGAAATGCTGAGCGCCCAGAGCCCACCTTAAATCAGTGGGATCTGTGGAAGCTCAGCATTTCTAATTCGACTTCCCCTGCATATGGTGTGCTAACTTGATTCTTTACTCTCCCACATCTGTACGCACTAATATTTAGTCAACACTCTTGTTTCCCATTTGTATTTGCTACTTTATATTCTCCTAGCATCATTATAGAAGACAGTTCATGGAATTTCTGTTTGGCATAACCAGCAAGATGAAACCAGTACGAAAAGAATAAAGGAGAAATGAAGGTCAATGATGCTGACTTTGTGTGAAGTCATAATAATGTATCACTTTTGTTGCTACAATCTCTAATTCAGTAGAGAACTGCTCTTGCTTTGGCCCACATTGTGTTTTTCTCTCTCTAATGGACTTCCTCTCTGTAATGGAATGGGTCCTTTTTCATTAAAATGCTTGGCATATCATAAAACAACCTTGTCCTGTTTTCTTTTCCCTTCCTTTTATTTTTAAGTCACAGTTCAAAAATCCCCCCTACCTATGCCTAGATCAAAATGGTGGTGGTGGAGACTGAGTAATTCATGTGAAACCATATTCCAAGGTCTTACATTTTTGCACACATTTCAGCATACATTCAGCAGGAAACTGTCTCAAATTGGTCATCAAATGATGTCCTATAACTAGATGGTACATTACTCCCAAAGGCATTGCTAGAATCAGTAAGGGTTACACTGGATATTGTTGGAAAAGTCAGAATATGGATGCAACATTTTACCATATGGGGTGGACTTGTAGGGAATCACGAAAATTTTGGATAAAGATACATGAAGAGATGCAAAAGATTCTCAAACTCAAGATTTAAACTACATCCAAAAAGTATGCTCTTAAATATTTTATTAATTAAAGTGAGAATAGAACAAGATGAAATCAGTAAGATGAAACCAGTACAAAAAGAATAAAGGAGAAATGAAGGTAAATGATGCTGACTTTGTGTGAAGTAATAATATAATGTATCACTTTTGCTGCTACAATCTCTAATTTAGTAGACAACTGCTCTTGCTTTGGCTCACATTGTGTTTTTCTCTCTCTAAGGGATTTTCTCTCTGTATTGGAGTGGGTCCTTTCTTTTTCATTAAAATGCTTGGCATATCATAAAACAACCTTCTCCTGTTTTCTTTCCCCCTTTTAATTTATAATTCACAGTTTAAAAATCCTCCCAACCTATGCCAAGATCAAAATGCATAGGAAATTCCTGTGAAACCATATTTCAAGGTCTCTTATTTTTCTGACATTTTAGTAAATTTTCAACAGAAGATTGTCTCCAAATTAAGTGGCTCTTCTGTTGGAAGAAGAGACAATTACATTGGAGGAATGGTTCCAACATTGCTCAGTGGAATAGTCAAACATACACAATTAATAAGGTTCATTGGTCCCTCATTATGGAATTTTACTGTGCTCTGCATTTCACAGTTCCTTAATTGACTTTTCACAAGGAAGAACACCATCCAATAATGTGTGTGTGTTATGTGCCTCCAAAACCTCATATCATTAACAGACTTGCTCCTGCAAACTGGAGGATGTGGCTTCTTTTATTGAGTCAAGCCATCTCATTTTAGGTCTTCTTTCTCCTTTCCCACTGTCTTCTACTTTCCCTAGCATTATTGAGTTTTTCAGAGAATCTTGTCTTCTCATGATGTGACCAAAGTATGATAGCTTCAGTTTTGTCATTTTAGCTTCTAGGGAGAATTCAAGCTTGATTTGACCTAGTATCGACTTATCTGTCTTTTTGGCTATCCCTGGTATCTGCAAAACTCTTCTCCAGCACCACATTTCAAATGAATCAATTTTCTTCCTGTCAGCTTTCTTCACCATCCAACTTTCACATCCATACATAGTAAAGGGGAATACCATAGACTGGTTTATCTTGATCTTGGGCCCCCTCTTTAATACACAGCTTAATATGGTGAGGGAGGTTGAGAGTGTCAGTGAAGCTGAGAGCAAAACTATCAGGAGCACAGGCTTGGTCAAGAGTCTAAACTCCTGGAAGAGTCACTCAAGATGGAATGGTCACAGCTGAGACACCAGACTAAGATGTATCCAGCCCATTCAGGAATCAATGGTCACATCAGCAGAAGAGAACTGAGTGTTTCAATGGTGATGGGAGTGGAGGAATTCCAGAAGGTTAGCCACTGGGCAGCAGCAGTAGTGAAAAGTGACATTGGAAGAGGATGTTTCAGAGAAAACAATAACATTACTTCAATTAAGCCTGGTTAGTGTTGCACCGAAGAAGGCAATGTTAACCACTTCTACTAAACTCTTACTTTGAAAACCATATGATGAGACAATGCAATCATCCAGTTTTTGTAACATTATATCAAAAACAATTGCAATTTTAAAGGAAAACACTAATATAACCAGTAAGCCGTAGCAATATAGCCATCAAAAAGTAATTGGAATGCATCCAGAAAGGACAAACTGAGGAATCAATCAAAAATATGCAAAAATACAGATCTTTTCCTGGCATCTGAATGCTATCAGTGACAGTCTCAGATGCACTTCTGAATGTATGCATTTCCAAAGATGTGGTATCCCAACACCAAAGGCTTCATCTGTCATTATCTCACCTCTGAAGGCAGAGGGGTTGAAAGAATGCTTTCAGATAATGATCTGTTGGAACAGAGAAGTTAATAGAGGAGGAGTGGTGGAGTGGTGGAGAGGGAGAGTGACATGAAGCCATAGTTGACTTCCTGCGACCCCTGGTGGTGGAGGTGGGGAGTGCCCTCAAGTCACAACTAACTCATGGAGACCCCTGGTGGGGTTTTCATAGCAAGAGTCTAACAGAGGTAGTTTGCTGGGTCTTTGTTGGAGGTCTCCCATCCAATTAATAACCAAGGCCAATACAGCTTCTGGGATCTGATGAAATCAGGCTCTCTTGGGCTATGCAAGTCAGGGCAATACAGGAGGAGAGGGTCCATAAAATACTTTGGGATGTAAGCTACAACGATACTCCTGAGCAAAGTTTGGAGACTTCGATGTATGGTCAGCCGTCTCAGCCCAGTTATAGCAAACTTCTACATGGAACATTTTGAAAAAAACGCTCTAGAATCAGCACCCCACAAACCTAGTGTATGGTTCCGGTTTGTGGATGATACATTTATCATTTGGAGACATGGGGAGGAAGAATTGATGGGGTTTTTGAATCATCTCAACAACATCCACCTGAACATACAATTCACAATGGAGAAAGAAATCGAGGGAAAACTCCCATTCCTGGATACCTTGGTCATCCGCAAAGCAAACTTTCAGTTAGGTCACAAGGTCTACAGGAAACCAACTCACACTGATCGGTACTTACACAAAAACTCCAATCACCACCCGCAACAGAAAAGAGGCATAATGAAAACATTAGTGGATCGTGCAAGACGGATATGTGAGCAGCACTTTCTCAATGAGGAAATTAATCATCTAAACCACGCACTTCAGGCAAATGGCTACTCCAGAAATGAAATCCGAAGAGCAATCAAACCCAGGATGAATCAAACAACCAAGGAAAAACAGTCTCCTACAGGAAAAGTGTTTTTGCCATATATCAAAGTAATTACTGACCAGATGGGAAAGCTTATGAAAAAGCATAACCTTCAAGCAGTAATCAAACCCACCCGAAAAATACAACAGATGCTACGATCAGCAAAAGACGGTATACTCTGCAGGAGTATACCGTATACCCTGCAGCTGTGGACAAGTTTACATCAGGACCACAAAGCGTAGCATCCAGACAAGAATAAAAGAACATGAAAGACACTGCAGACTTGGACAACCTGAAAAATCAGCAGTGGCTGAACATAGCCTAACGCAAACAGGGCACAGTATCTTATTCCAGGACACCAAAATACTGGACAACACTTCCAACTACTTTGTCAGACTGCACAGGGAAGCCATTGAAATTCACAAGCATAAGCAAAACTTCAACAGGAAAGAAGAAACCTTAAGAATGAACAGAGCATGGTTTCCAGTTCTGAAAAACACTAGGCTAACAAAACACTCTATACCCGACAATAGCCCTGCAGAGAAGATTAGCACATCAAGCACCAATCCATATGCAAAAGAACCTCCTCAGGATACAGTGAAGCCTCCCGCCATTAGCATTCCACACCCTGGGAAACTCTTACAGGATGACTCAGCTCAACCCCACCCCTCCTGAGTAGATATAAATGACCTGCCAACATCTTTTCCACACTGTGACACTGAGAGATCTCTGTGTTTTGGTGCTACACCTCTGAAGATGCCAGCCACAGCTGCTGGCGAAACGTCAGGAACTACAATGCCAAGACCACGGCAATACAGCCCGGAAAACCCACAACAACCATTTGGAGACTTCCTCCAGCTTAGGAATTCTTCCTCCAATTAAATGATTC
This sequence comes from Eublepharis macularius, assembly GCF_028583425.1. NCBI lineage: Eukaryota > Metazoa > Chordata > Lepidosauria > Squamata > Eublepharidae > Eublepharis > Eublepharis macularius. Next base: position 246,416,145 of record NC_072790.1, read on the forward strand.
ATCTTCCCATGGAATTCTTTCATCATAAGATGAAAGAATGCTTCCTTCAACATGTGTTGATTCATGTCATTAAGCCCATGGCAGTCATGGGTATTATAGGTAAAAAAAAAATGTCCTTTGTGTTACTCAAATGAGGGCTCTCTTTGCAAGTTGGGGGAATCAGCCTGCAAGGAGAGGCAGCAAGAAGGGGTATCTGAGATCTCATACTTGATTATACGAGGATTGTACCTCTAGAGAAATCTTTCAATAAACAGAAATCTTCAACCAAAAAGTTTTTATTTATAAAATTGATCAATTGCATACAAATAACACAACACGCACACAGAGCTGACTAGAAAGGCAAGGTGGAAAATTGGAGAGAGATTTGTAGCTTCAGGTGAGAGTTGCCAATCAGGTGAGAAAAGGGTGTCTGTGCGAGAGTCTCGTTGAGCGACCAGTGCTTTGTGGAAGGAAATGAGAGACTCATACAGGAGTCTGAGGATGTATGCTGGATCCAAAGGCTACCACTATGGCCTAGAGGTAGTCCAGTTATACTGTGGAACATACCCTGGGGCAGGATTGCATCCTCTACCCCAAAACAACAGCTTAATGCCTGTGTCTGGGGTGAGACAAAGGATTGGGAAGCCGTCTCCGGGGTGAGACAATGAAACAGGAAAAGTTTGATTAAACCTTTCGGGGCAAAACTAGTCAATGATGGCTGGTTAAGAATGGCTATCAGAGCCCTGAATAGCCCAAAATGGGAGAGTGGATAAGGGGAAAATTGGCAGGGAGTGTTGAGGGAAACAACCCTATGGTTTTAGGATCTGTGCACATCTCAGGGTACATGGGTGTTGAAAGCTAGTCTCGCCTGGTGACTCATATATCAGTAATTTTCCAACTCTTAGTTGGGATGTGGAAGCCATTTCCTGCATGGCTAGAAATCATTTCTGTTTTTTTAAAACACATGAGGAGAAGGGCTTATGCTATAGCCTTATTCTAAGCTCTTATATTAGCATGAGGACAGGTCTGACAGCTAACATTTAAAATAATAATGACAACAACATCAACAACATCAGTAACAACAACATTCAATTTATATACCATCCTTGAGGACAACTTAATACCCACTCAGAGAGGTTTACAAAGTATGTCATTATTATCCCCACAACGATCATCCTGTGAGGTAGGTGGGGCTGAGAGAGCTTCAAGAGACGTGTGACTGACACACGGTCACCCAACTGGCTTCAAACCCAGTTGTCCAGTTTACAGTCCTGTCACTCCTAACCACTACAAAAACCAGAAGCCATTGACAATCTTGCAAAAGAGGTGCAAAACATTAATTACGGCACCTTCACACTAATCATTTTGCCACAGCACTTTGAAGTTTGAACTAATTGAAGACTCTGAAAGGTCTTCAACAGCAGGACTCCAGTGGATTGTATCCATGGACCTTTGTTATTAATGCAAGTGCTTGCCTCTGGTGCAAGAATGGAAGGACCATTCATGGAAGGTGATCCTCAAACTTCATAAGGAGACTCCTTGTGTGGGAGAAAAGAGCCATGACAAGTGAAACAGATCCTCAGGGTCCAACACAGTGTTACCCCCAGAGCCCTGTACACTTCTAGGGCAGGTTGTTCACTTGAGAAACATTTACCCTACTTTATCAGGGATTTTTCTTGTGGTGTCATGGTATTTCCTGACATCCAGACCAAACCAAATGACCAAATGTTTGGGGAACGACAACCTTATATTTCATTCCTCGTGTAAATTTTCCCTGGCAGTAGAGAACAATAGATGGAGCAAAAGTTCTCAGTCAGCAGGATAACTTCATCTTCTGCTCCAATAGCATCCCCATTGGAGTTATTAAAGTAACAAGAATGCTATTTTGTCACAACTGGCAGAATGAAGCATGATTTGAGAATATATAAGCCTGGTGTTTGGGGTTCAGTTAGAACCCCAGAACTATCCCTCTCACACTGAGGGCCAAGCTACAAGTGACGAATGACACTTGAACGGCAAGTGGATCGAGTGGAGTGCAAGTGAACAGGGAGAAATACACTTGCCGTTCAAGTGTCATTCGTCACTCGTAGCTTGGCCCTGTGATACTTGAAAATACTCAAGTGGGAGGATCAGGAAATATATGAATCTATTTTCTGTCTCTCTTTCTCCCCCATCTCTGTCCATTCCTTCCTTTCTTTTCCTTCAGCAGCAATGTACTCCCTTACCTTCCGTACCCAACCAGCTCCTAGATATTATTTGGCTTTTTTCCACATCCCTTTTTCATAGCCTCACTCAACTAAACTCCCAAGTTCTACTTTTTACCTCTTTTGCTCTTTCATCTTCCTATAATCACTTCAAGCTTAATTCTTCTTCTCCTCCTACCCTGCTCTTCCTCCTTTCTCCATTTTTTGGGGACACCACACATACTTCCACAGGATGTTCCTCTTTGTCTAATTATGGGAAGTCAGGACATATTTGTCACTAGGAATTGCTTTCCATTGCATTCCCTGGATTGTGTGTCTGTGATTTTATTAAACTGCATTTAAAAATCTTCCTTCCCTTCTCATTTTTATGCCTATTGCTATATCCAATTAAGATTGATTTAGTTCAGTTAAAGGCCCCACCCCATTTTTCAAATATCACCTCAGAAATCAATCCGTGTGCACATAGAATCTCTTACCAGAGCCTGGAAGTACACGCTGGTGGTCCACATATATTTGGTCCATATATATATATATATATATATATATATATATATATATATATATATAGGGAGGTAAGAAGAACCCCATTGCCTTCCTCTGCAGTCTTCCTTGGTGGTCTCCCATCCAAGTACTGGCTCTGCTTAACTTCTGAGACCTAACAAGACTGAGTTATACCATGCCACCTTCCCTCACGTTCAAAATAGAGAGAGGCTTTAAAACATGAAAAAGCTTTCAGGCTTAGAGAAGACAGAAAGAAAAGGTGAAAACACCTTTGGTGCCGCTCCAGGTAATTCCTAAAGGATGTTTAATTTAGGATGGAAAAGCTCTACTTGAAGCTAGAGTTCATTTGTTACCTTAGATGTCTAGGCTGGATTCCACTCCCCCCTTGTCCCCTGCCTGATGGACAAGATGGAGTCCCTTGCCAGAAAGCTTAATCCATCGTGGATTTTGCATATCCAATCAGTTACCACAAAAGGAAGACACTTGCTCCTTCATACCCAGCAATTTTTTTTTTAATTTCCCCCATTCTGTCCCAACTGAAGAGTTTCTTCTCAGCTTTATGACTGTAAGTGTGACTTACTAGCAGATAATGGATTAGTAATTCATTAGCATAACTAAGAGCTTGAGTATTCTGTTCTAGGGAATCTAGATGATGCCATCCTCTCCTTTCTGCCAGGTATCATTCTGCAGCGGGGCTCTTGGAGATGAACAGAAAGCAGTCACAATAATTGAAACATTGGGATGGAATCATGGATGGAATGTATTTATTTATGCCCTTCTGCCCTGTGGGAGACCATAGCAACGGGGAATGGACCATGGGGCTGGCCTGCTAGAAGGTTGTTTCATATATTTAAGGGAAGGAGCTAGAAGTGAATCATGGTCTGACTCAATGTAAGGCAGTTTCATATGCAAGGGAGAATGTGTGGCTCATTGGCTGTCACATGCAGAAAAGCATAGGTTCAGTCTCCGGTATCTCAAGTTTAAAGATATTTAGGAGATGAGTTGGGGAAGACCTGTCTCTGCCTGATAGAATGTGGAGAACTGTTCTCAGAGTAGGCAAGAGTGATCTAGTTGGACTCATGGTCTGGCTTGATATAAGGCAGTTCCATATATTCCCCTTTCCATATCTCTTTAACTCCCATTAAGCTTGAAATGGTAACATTCTATTCAAAATTTCTATGGAATCCAGGTCTAATAAATACAACATCAATGAATTCTTGTCTAACCTGCAAATTACTGAACAAGAAGAAACTGCCGCATAGGTAACACTTTTAAATCACTCTAATTATTCATTATAGGGGTGTGCAAAGGGGGGGGGGGTGGTAAATTCAGGTTTGGTAATCTAATCTTGAAAAAAAGGTCTTCCTTGAATACTGAATTAATTTTCCAGTTCATTTTGGTAATACAGAGCGAATTTGGTAAAATTCACCCATCGTTTCCCACGCGAAACTCAATTCTGGTATATCTGGTGGTCTGGGGGGGGGGGGTCTTTTTTGACTGCTTCCAAATCCCTGACTGTATAATGTTTCTCTTCCCCGGTATATTTTGTTTTTAAAAACTGCGAAGGGATTATACTGCCTCCTCCAAGCACTCTTTGGGATTGCCCCAAAGGTGCCCTTCCCAATATTACTGGAGCCTCTGTGGTAATCTCCAATTTCCTGCGTGCCAGGAGTCTTGCAGAGGGCGAAAACCTTTCTCCTTCCTACGCCATATATAATGAGAGCCAAGCTACAAGTGACGCCTGACACAGGTTGGACACTTGTCAGGTTCCCTCAAGTTTTGATGGGAAATGTGGGCATCCTGGTCTTGCGGCTGTAATGGAGAGCCAAGCTGTAAAACCAAGACGCCTACATTTCCCATCAAAACTTGAGGTAAGCTGACAAGTGTCCAACCTGTGTAAGGCGTCACTTGTAGCTTGGCTCTCAGGAATGCCGTGAGGAGCATCTGCAGTGGGAAGAGGGAACTGGTAGAATTTGCCAATTTTAGCTTGAATCAAATCCTGTCTGGCAGCGGCTCTCCCGGATCTCGGTTAGAGGTCTTTCCTATCCCTTACTTCCTGATCCATTTTGACCAAATTTTACCAAATTTGCAGGGGGAAATCCATCAGATTTTCAGGAGACCTATTCCTGAAAGTACATCAAAACACCACTAGGTAACTTAAGCTAAACTAAACTGGGCAGCCCAGCAAACACGCCCCCCCCCACAAAGAACAACAACCCTGAACCAAGAACAATTGAACACCAAACCAAACTTATGGAAACAGAAAACACCAAGCAAAAGATAGTGAACATTATAAAGAAACAACAATCCAAGCACCAACAACAGAAGAAAACACCCCTCCCCCCAAAGAAGAACCAGCAAAAACAGAGCTGAATTTAATAAACTTAACTGGAACTGTAAAACACCTGCAATATCCACAACAAGATCACTGACAACAAGAAAAAACAAAAAAAGATCCCCCTAGAAGAACAAGCAGCAAACTGAACAGTAAATATAACCAAATTCAAAAGCCAGAAATCAAAGTCCCCTCTACACAAAAACCCAACCAAACCCCCCTGAAATTCTGCAAAAAAAGAAGTTTTTAAAATGCAAAAAAAAAAAAAACTTGTTTCTTCCGCCTCAACCCTATCTCTTCCAGACACCAGGCCAACTCCCTTCTCCCAAAGAAAGAATATACCCAGTGAGTCTACGACTCTCAAACCAGAAGTCCTCCAGGTGCAGCAGGTCTCAGCACAGGCAGCAGCATCCAGGAATCCACTCACTGAGCTGCAGGATCCAGTCGCAGTCCAAAGCAGTGAGATCACAGAGAAAGAGACAACAGCCAGCAACAAGCCAGGCAGTGTCTCTCAGTCTCCAAGCACAAGCAAAATGGAGGCTGACTGAGGCAAACCTACTCAATTCAACTTATTACAGGGCAGTTTAAAAATACATTTTTGTTCTTGAGAATCCCACTGGCCAGAGACGGAGAGCTCCTGAAAAAATTGACCACTCACTCTCCCTTCCTCCTCCTCCCCCCTTCTCTCTCTGCCTTACCCTTCTCCCACCTCTCATATGGTTAAAAAAGGTGAGAAACTGTTTCTTTGCGGTTCCTTAGCAAACAAATAGCAAGGAAGAGCCCAGCTGTGATTTCTGAAGTTTACCAAATTGTAAATTTAAACTTGGTGTTACCGAATATGATTTGGTAATCCCTTTTAAATTTTGGTAATATCAATTTTTACCAAATCAGATAAAAGTCAGTATTTTATAACAAATTCTACACATGAGTCACACACCCCTAGTTCAGCATTCATGCCTTCAGATGTCATTCCTGTTGTACAGGAGCATTCCCTGGGGCGGCTCGATGACGCCACTCTGTTGCGCTATACCGGGAGCATGTCTGGGAGGCCTGGTCCCCCACCTTTTCCTCCTGCTGGCCAGGCGAGTGGTGGCAGGGGGTGGACCAGAGGACCTGGCAGCCCTATATGTAGTCTAGTTTCCTGTTTCACACAATGGCTCAACAGTTACCCTGGAGTGCCAATGAACGGGGCACGGAGTTGAAGATGTGGCCCTCTGCTACTTCCTGTGCTTGCTAGAATCCTAAGCTGATGGACACAAAAGCTCTGCAATGTTGGCCTCTCGAGGGCCAACAGCATTACCCCTTTAAAACAAAAGGTATCAATATCGATGCCGAGCAAAGAGTTGAAAGCATTTCAGTTCAGGACACTGGCTCGACGGCTCTTGTATTTTAATATCTCGGGAATGAGTCAGCCATTTAAAAAGACGAGATTTTACCCTCACAACAACCCTGTGAGGTAGATAAGGCTAAAAGAGAGCGCCTAGGCTGAGGCTGCCCAATGAGCTTCATGGCACAGTGGGGATTTGATCCTGGATCACCCAAATCATGTCCAGCACTTTGGTTCCTTTGAGTAGAGCTTTGGCTTTTGCTTACTTGGGCAGGCACTGCACCCCTCCTGTTGCTGATTCTGGTTGTTTCTACATGGGAAGATTCACCATGTTTCTGTTACCAGCTCAGATGTCCAAGCAGATTTTATATAAAAGAACATTAAGAAAACCAAGTTTCACATCTGAAGCTTTTTTATTTCAAAAGCACAAGTTGCCATAGGGCAATGAGATTCAGTGACTCAGGAGACCCACGAAGCTGTAAGATATGCCACCTCTGGCTCTTTGGAACCATTCAATTAAATGCCCAGAAATTCCCAGAGAAAAATGTTCTGCACATTCCAAGGAAGTTACAGTACCTCATGTGACACCATCATTATTTTATTGAGATTCATTATCAATTTAATAAGAGTAAAATGTGAGCTAGTTTTACAGCTTGACCATTGCTAGATTCTAATTTAAACACAAATCTCCTTCCATGAAAGGAGGGGCAGTGGAAAGATTTCACAAAGTTTATGGATTATGTACATTTGGGAAGCTTAAATAGAAAAAAGTTATTTTTGAAGAGGCTAATGTTCCACTCAACAACGCTGATTTGCTTGTAGGTGTTTCCATCTCAGTCTCTGGCTAATTCCGCACATGTTGGATAATGCATTTTCAATGCACTTTATCAATCGTTTGAGGTGGATTTTTTGTTCCGCACACAAAAAAATCCGTTCCAAATGATCTATAAAGAGGATTGGACGTATATTATCCAACGTGTGTGGAATCAGCCTCTGTTTCTTTTCTGCAGTGATAGCTAGATCATTACATGTCTCATTCTATTGACTCCATCATTTTACATTGTGTAAACTGCCCTGAACCTCAGTGAGAGAGGTGGACTATAGATATCACAAACAAACAAAGCACAAAAATTAATGCCATGGTCTTTACTAAAGACGTCTATCAAAACCCCCTAAACTTTTGCATAAGAATAAAAATTTTGATATTATGAGATTTGTTGTCTTGAGTGCAGTTATACTTTTGTGTTGTCACCTTCTTATTTCTGAGAGAACGGCAATGCAATCATAAGTCATGTTACATCCTTCATGGACTTAAAAGCAACTGTTCTTGGCACTGCACTGTTCATCTGATGGCCTTTATTATTTCTGATATTTTTCTACGTCAGCAAGCAGGAACTTTGGTATGCGGGGTGGAATTTAGCTCAAAAGATGATCCTGGCAATGTAACCATTTACTCGATTATATCATTAATTCTTTTGGTCATGGCATTAATAATATTTTTGTCATTTGCCCTTAAGCTGGAGGAAATAACCATTTAAGAAAAGCAAGCAAAATAATTAAAAGAGTTCCAATTAACGTCTTCAATGTCCATTTACTTGACAATTACATCCAGGAAAACCTCTAGGCATTCCCACAAACCATATAAATTGTAGTCTACTGAAGAGCTCCTCAGTAGACAAGTCTTCACTTCAGCTCCAAAGAAAACCATGTAAGTATTCCATTCCATTCATGGGCTTTATGGTGTCTGGAACGTGTCCTCTCTTCAGGTTTTTAAGTGTAAAACTAATAGCAAGAAAGACCAGGGACAGAGGAAGACATTCACATTACAGTTTGATTGAAAACCTGCATAGATTAAGACCACATGGGCAAACATTCATCAAGGGTGTAAGTCAAACTGTGATGTGAGTTCCACTGTCCGACCTTCATGAGCACCGGACACCATGATGGGATTCAGTTCTCGGTCAGGAAACGTATCTTCAACATGGGATGTAACAAATATGCTAAGGCCAAGGTTTTCACCAGATATAGGGAATCTGTGGCAGAACTGGAAAACCTGACCATAAGAACACCTGTGGATGCAGGAAGAATCTTGTATGTTGATTTGGGCATATAGGAATCTATATTGAAGTTTGTATGTTTAGGATTAGGATATTTGGACTGATTTTATCCTTACCTTTTTCCAATCTATCTGATTGAGTATTTTTGGTCGTAAACGCTCTAGATTGACCTTCTTGTGTGCAGTCAGAAAAATTTTGCTTGAGAATCTTAAAGCTGGAACAGAAATGGTCAGTTTGGTGTAGTTGTTAAGAGTGGCAGGATTCTAATCTGGAGAGCCAGGTTTGATTCCCCACTCCTCCATTTGATGCCAGTTGGGTGACCTTGGGTCAGTCACAGCTTCTCAGAGCTCTCTCAGCCCCACCCTCTTCACAGGGTGATTGTTGAGGGGATAATAATAACATACTTTGTAAATTGCTCTGAAAGGTTCTTAAGTTGTCCTGAAGGGTAGTATATAAATCAAATGTTATTGTTATTATTATTATCCAAGTGTAATCTTCTGAAGTCATTCAAGAACTTTCCTGAACAACAAAAAAATGGGGCAGGTGATAAGGCCAATGATAAATCATACTTTTCCATGCAGAATGTCCCAGAATAAATCCTTAGCTTCTCAGTTTAAAAGTTCTAAGAATTTCTGATTGGAACCTTGGAAAGCCACCACCCTTTTCGAGCCAACAGTATGAGTCTACATGGACAAATGATCTGACTTAGTAGAGGACAGGTTCATGTGCTCCCAGGATCTCGGTTTAGACATGTCAATGTATGAATCTCCCTCTCTTTGGAAGGAATCTCCTTCTCTTTGGAACATGGAATGTGACAAATTATGTACAAAGGGCAGGTCCCCCAATTCTACATCCCATAAACCAGTGCTGGAAAGACATAAGAATGGTTGCAGATCTCTTAGAGGGATTATTGATGGAAATCGAGATTTTAACTGAGCAGGCCGTTGCTTCTGAGCATAAGTCAATCGCAGTAGAGGCGTTGGTTTCTGGCTATCAGCTGAATGTGCTTTTTGATATAATTTGCCTGCTTCTGAATAATGTAATATTTGACACCACAGCTAATATTGGACACTGACTCATTTATTTAAATATTTATACCATGCTCCATAGATAATCCTGTAGATATGTAAACTACATCTCTACAATCCTGTACATATGACAATTACCTCTCTCTCTCTCTCTCTCTCTCTCTCTCTCTCTCTCTCTTTTTCGGACCCAAAGCTGTTTATGTCATTCTCTATTCCATCAAGTAATCCTCACAACAACCTTGAAAGGTAGATTAGGCTGAGAGAGTGAGAGTGAGTAGCCCAAGGTCGCCCACCAGACATCCATTGCAGTGCGGGGATTCAAACCAAGTTCTCATGGACAGACATTTTAACCAGTATAGTACACTGCTTTGGTTGTTGCTTTGGTTGTCAAATAGTCGTGAGTTGCCAGGCGGTCACCGCCAGGTGTCAGTGTGTCATGCAAATCACGTGGAAGTGAGTCACTTTGTGGTTGCTGCCAGGCTTGGTCCTGGCCTAAATAGGTTTGCCAGGTCCACTTACCCTCCCAGCAGGAGGGGGGAACCCAGCACACTTCCAGTTTCTTCTTCTGCATTCTTTGCACGCATGCACACTCCAGGGTATGATGACATCAATTCTGGGAGGAACGTCATTGCATAGGCCCTGGGAGTGCTCCTGGGCTTCACACCAGGCTAATCTGGGCCCCAAAATAGATCAAACCTATCTGACGTGAATCCCAGGAAGGCTCCCAGAGCCTATACAATGACATCAGTTCTGGGAGTGATGTTGTCCTGCTGTCCTGGGAGCATGCCCCAAGAGGCCTGTTCCCACGCCTCCCACGCCCCCACCAGCCAGGTACCTGCTGGTTGAGAAGGAGGTGGGAAGGGGGATCTACCATCTCAACCAGGGGATCAGCAAGCCTAGGCATAATGAGACATCCCTCCAGGGCAAGGGGCTAGAAATCAGGAATTGATTAGGAGGCCAAACCTGCTCTGGAAGGAAACCTACCCCCCCCCCGATCTTACTGACAGAAACCAGGCTTGTAGGCCGCCAATATTGTTGTGGTTGCCTAGCAACCATGACAATAGTCACCCTAGGGGCATTCATTTATTAAAGGTATGGTCATTGCTTCTATTATTTTTTTATTTCAGATTTTCCCACAAATGCGGGTCTTTTCTCATGTTTGTAGAATGAGCTATCTTCTCTGCTTATAGTCCTAGTCTCAAAACTGAAGGATCCAAATCTTGGGCCGTATTGAGAATTAGATATGATATAACAAGATGACACTGCTCAGACACAAATTGGCTGGATGAGTAGTATCATTAAAGTAAATGTCATTAACGTAGATGTCTCATTTGTCCTAAAGATTAGTTGTGAGTGCATTGAAAATTGGGAAAACAAAGGCAGACATAGAACATAGACATGGAACATAGAGCAGTAGTATGATACTTGAAGATTTAATTATTTATTTGCTGGAAAATATTCTTCAACAAACATTCCAAACTTACAAATAAATATTAACAATTGCGTGACCGTTTTATTTATCCCCTCAAAGGCAGGGGCAAATTCTCCACCAATTCAAACAAATTAATAGCTAAGCAAATCCTGCCAATTTCATCAACAATTCCATATTCAACTGACTTGTGTATTCTGCTTCTGCTTTGCTTGCAGGAAGCAATGAAAGAGTATGTTTAATCATGCCTGAAATGCCATGAGTTTGCTCAAAAAACAAGTCTGTCCCAGGTTTTGGTCTTATTGTCGGTTGTTCTATGTACGTCATGGTCCCTGTATTTCCTAATTTCTTTTTTCAGATCCACCAAACTCAGACCAAGATGGCAACCAATGAACTCACAAGTTACTATGAACCTTGGAACTATGAAGACTTGCTAAGCACAAGCTATGAGCCTGATTACCCATCTGACCTGTCATACGACTTCTACGACCCTTACAGTTACAGTTATTATGATCAGGATTTGACCAGCTCTGATCCATCTGATCACAACACTTCTCTGTCTAGCTTTGACTCCAGCCTTATGGATTATTGCTGCTGCTACCCACGACGAAGACGTACCTACTGTTGTAGACCTATATGTTGCTTGCCCCCCTGTTGTTGCTGTCCCCGACCACGGTGCTATCCTTGTTGTTGCTGTCCCCGACCACGGTGTTATCCTTGCTGTTGCTGTCCCCGACCACGGTGCTTTCCTTGCTGTTGCTGTCCCCGACCACGGTGTTATCCTTGCTGTTGCTGTCCCCGACCACGGTGTTATCCTTGTTGTTACGTGCCCAGAAGACGTTACAGCTGTTGTGTTCCCTGCTGTACCCCATGCTAAGCACAAAAGCAAGCCTGATGGAACTCCAAGAAGAAGAAACATTCCAAAACTCAACTGAATGAATGGGCATGGTGTACAGAGATGCTGAGCACACAAAGCTGACCTAAAATCAGTGGGATCTGTGGAAGCTCAGTGTTTCTGATTAGATTTCCCCTGCATATTGTATGCTAACCTTATTCTTTTCTCTCCCACATCTTTCCATACTGATATTTATTCAACATACTCTTGTTTCCCAACATACTCTTGCTACTTTACTTTCTCCAAGCATCATTATAGAAGACATTCTACGGAATTTCTGTTTGGCATTACCAGTAAGATGAAACTAGTACAAAAAGAACAAAAGAGAAATGTTAGTCAACGATGTTGATTTTTTGTGAAGTCATAATGATGTATCAACTTTGCTGCTATAATCTCTACTTCAGCAGAAAACTGCTCTTGTAATGGCTGACAATCTCTCTCTCTCTCTCTCTCTCTCTCTCTCTCTCTCTCTCTCTCTCTCTCTCTCTCTCTCTAATGCATAGCTCCTTTTCTGTCTCATTAAAGTTCTTGGCATATCATAAAACAACTTTGTCCTGTTTTTTTTAGCCCACGTCTTTGTTTAACCTTCAATTCACAATTCAAAGCATCCCTCCTACCTTTGTCTAAAACAAAATGGGGGGAGGAGGGGTTACTCATGTGAAACCACACACTCTTTCATTGCTTCCTGCAAGCAAAGATCATATCCAGGGCAGGGGTGGTAGGACATGGGCAGTTAGCAGGGATGAATCACCTCAGCCATAGGCCCAGCAGAACAGGCCCTGTGTGTCTCACAGGCCCTGTGGCTCTTGCAGATTTCACAGGGCCTGGATCTTATTTGAAAGAGCATTCCACCAGGGTAGAGAAAGCCCTGGCCCTGGCTGAGACCAGGCAAACCTCCCTCTAGCTGGGGACCATCAGCTGCTGGTTTTCCACCGAATGGAGAATGTTCTGGGGGACATATGGGAAGAGGCAGTCCCAGAAGTTTTAAACATCAAAACCAAAACCTTGAACTGGGTCCAGAATTCACCTGGGATCCAGTGCAGCTGGCACAGCACTGGTTGGATACGTGCTGTAAGCAATGTCCCCGTATGGAGAAGTGCTACTGCATTGTGGACCAGCTACATTTTTGGGCTCAGACCATTGCATGGATCACTGTAGCCAGGTCCTGGGAGGAGAGATAGGGGGCAAGTTGCCTGACCTACCAAAGGCAGACAAAATGCAGACCTGGCAACTGCTGCTACCTGGGCCTTCAGAGAAAGGATGGCATCCAGGACCACACCCAGGCTCCTCACTCTCGGCATAGGCATTAACTCCGTTCCATCAAATGGTGGGACCGGATCCCCATACCCGTCGTCCCAAACCCAGATGCAGGACCTCCATCTTCAGGGAATACAATTTCAAGCATCTCTGTCTCAACCAACTCGCCATGGCATCCAAACCCCTGGTGTCTGGCATGCTGCCTGGTTGGCCCTCCATCATCAGATACAGCATATGGATTTCCCTCTAGAAATCATGGATGGAGTGTGTTTATTTATACCCTTCTGCCTTGTGGGAGACCATAGCAAGTGAAATGAGTTAAGGACCATAGAGTTTACCACTATGTTGCCTTACGTACTGTTGTCTTAAATATGCACTCCTATGAGCTGCCTGTACTTCATGTGTTCTAACATCAGCCCTAGAATTGCTTATATTCTGTTTCAGCATTTCTTCAACTCTGTATTGGATTCCTACTAATATTATGTCTTTGTAAACATTTACCCTATGGCATTGTTTATGGAAATGTCCTTGATATTGACTGTACTAATCTCACACTGTGTAATCCGCCTTGAGTCTCAGTGAGAAAGACGAACTATAAATGACATAAATAAAATAAAATAAATAAAATAATAAATGGTCCATGGGGTTGGCTTGCTGGAAGATGGCAATCCTGACCTCAGCCGATGGCCGTTACAGCCAAGTGCCACAATTTACAGCCCTAGAAGGAGAAGGGTTAGTCCCTCCATTCAAGGCATCTGAAAGGGGCCAGAACTACTCATGTTAGGGCACGCTCCACCTGTCAGCTCCTCAGTCAGCGCCTTGAGTTCGGCCCACCCTCTGCACCCTGAAGCAGGGCAGGCTTAGCGGGTCACCTTTATGGGGCCAGGTAGGATTTTTTTTCCCTTCCGCCAAATTGGCCAAGGTGAAAGAGGTTTTTCTCCTACCTTGCTCTGCATGCAGTGGTTGCGGTTGTTGGACTCAATGGTGTCACAGTGTTATTAAGTCACTGGCAGGTTAGAGTTGGGGGAAAGAGGGCAGGCCAGTGAGCACTCTTGGCATATCCCCATTGGTGGGGAATTGGGGTCTGTCAGGAGTGGCTGTGGCTAGGGATGGGCACGTACCAGGAAAAAACTGAACCATGTGGTTCGTGGTTCATCAAATTTCACGAACCACGAACCACAAACTTTCACAAACCTGCCCCTGGTTCGCAAACTGGTTTGTTTGGTTCGTGAAAACATCACATCCAGGTCAGAAAATGATCACTTCCAGGCAAGCAGAAGTTCACTTCCGGGTCAGCAGAAGGTCTGCAGGAAGTCCATCCCCTGTTGCCTAGGAAACTGATTGATTGGCACAAGGCTGTCTGCAGTGACAAACCAAAAAAAGAACCAAACAAACTAGCCTAAAAGTTCGTGGCGGGTCATCAGAAATGGGATCTGACGAACCGTGGTTCATGAACCATGAACTGGCCTGGTCCGTGCTTAATTTTGGTTCAAATTTTGGTTCATGTCCATCTCTAGCTGTGGCTCCATGGCTGTCAGGCTCTGCCAGTTAGATCCCCAGTTACTTCACTGAAGACACTTCAAGAGTCTAATTAAAGTTTCTTTATTAGAGATCCATCAGTATCAGTGCACTCAGACTACAGCATTGGCAGAAGTGACGTAAATGGGCGAAGCAATGTTAATTATAGGGCAGGATTCCCGCCTTGGGATAAAGACCATTAGAATTTAGGTGCGCAGGTCCTAGGAGGTTGGAGGGGGTAGGGCAGGAGAAGACAAGGATGACCTAATTTCATGTCTCACAGTGCTACGGCTCCAGCTGGCATTTCAAGGACACTTTCCCATGCTAGTCGAGAAAGTGAAAGCAGCTACCTGCAAAGATAAGCTACTCTTGGCTACATAATCAGACAGTTACACAGATAGTTTTTTACACATTCTCAGAGGCCCCGAGTACAGAGTACAGAGAATAATAAACGTACATGGCAGATAAGCGGGGCCCCTCTGACAATGGCCCAGCTGCAAGGCAGACTGCCTGATGGGAGCCATCCCTGAGCCGTCCCTCAGGCTCTACAGCTTGGGGTGTTTGGGGCTTTATGGGGGGAGCCATTTGCCTGGCTGGCTGGTTCCAAGCCATGTCTCATGGGTCACACCTAGACAGGTACAAGGAGGAAGTCCTATGGCAACCTCTGGCTTCACCTGTACTGCTAGTTAGCCCCCCGTTGCTGCATTTAACTGTTATGTTCTTGCTTGAATAAAGTAGCTCTTAGTAAACAAGTCTATGTTTGCCCCTTACTTCCGACTAGGATGGCAAAGTTGTTTTATGTGTTTAAGGGATGGAGTTAGAGGGAATCATGATCGGACTCAATATAAAGCAGGCTCATATGCAACGGAGAATGTGTGGCTTAGTGGCTGTTGCATATTGAAAAGCCTAGGTTCAGTTCTGTAGCCATGACTGCACCCACATGATCCAATCCCTTTGCTAGTGTAAGTTCTTAAAGAGGGGTACAGGTGGCATGCCACAGGTGGCATGTCAAAGAGCTTCATGGGGCTGCTGAGCCCCTGAGTGAATCTCATTGCCCTATGGCAACTTGTGCTTTTGAAATAAAAAAGCTTCAGATGTGAAACTTGATTTTCTGAATATTCTTTTATATAAAATCTGCTTAAACATCTGGGCTGGTGACAGAAACCTGGTGATTTTTCCCAACAGGACAAAGAGAACTGTGCTTCTCGAAAGCTTATGCTACAGTAAAGTTGGTTAGTCTTAAAGGTGCTACTGGACTCTTTTCTATTTTGCTAGTACAGAATAACATGGCTGACTCTTTTGGATCAACAACAGAAACGGAATCTGTAAAAATCTCTTCCTCTTTCCCTCTTGACCCATAATCAAGTAAGATGAAAGGGACGAATAAGGTATAACAATGCACCTCCTGTTACATTGTGATTGTGATTCCTAGTAATTGTTGCAAGACATGAATGCTGAACAATTAGAATGATTTAAAAGTGTTGCCTATGTGGCAGTTTCGGCTTGTTAGGTAATTAGCAAGTTAGACTATGGGCCAAGCTACACATGACGAATGACACTTGAACGGCAAGTGGATTGAGTGGAGGGCAAGTGAACAGGGAGAAATACACTTGCTGTTCAAGTGTCATTCGTCATGTGTAGCTTGGCCCTACAGTTCATTGCTGTTGCATTTATTAGGCCTGGATTCCATAGACATTTTGAACAGAAGGTTCCTCTTCAAATTTAATTAATGGGAGTCAAAGAGATTTGAAGGGGGATATATGAAGGTGCTTTATATCACACCAGAACATGGGTCTAGCTTGGTCATTGCTGTCTACTCTGAGAACAGTAGGAAAGAGCAAGAGTCCAGTAGCACCTATAAGACTGACAAAATTTGTGGTAGGTATCTGAAGAAGTGATCTGTGACTCACAAAAGTTCATAAATTTTGTTAGTCTTATAGGTGCTACTGGATTCTTGCTCTTTCCTGCTGACTAACATGGCTACCCATCTTGATCTACTCTAAGAACAGTTCTCCACATTATATCAGACAAAGACAGGTCTTCCCCAACTCATCCTTTATTTAAAAAAAAAAAAAAACTCGAGATACCGGAGACTGAACCTTGGCTTTTCTGTATGCAACAGCTGGCACTAAGCCATACATTCTTCCTTGCATATGAACCTGCTTTAAATTGAGTCAGACCATGATTCACTTCTAGCTCCTTTCCTTAAATATGGGAAGCAATCTTCCAGCAAGCTAGCCCCCTGGTCCATTCCACTCTCTATGGGCTCCCACAGGGCAGAAGCGTATAAATAAATAATTACAGGATGCCCTTCCAGAAGGGTATAAATAAACAATTCCATGGGATGCCTTTGGCCTTTTAACTTCAAGTTTGCTTCTTGCAGTGACAACCCTTAATTTTGTGAGATGATTTGTCTTCTTGGAACTCAAAAATTAGCAAAAATTATTGTAGCCTAACCTTTTTCAGTCTTTAGAACTTTGTCAGATGCATGAACTTTCTGCCTGTGAATGCAGCCCATAAAAAATGACGCTGCAGTAAAATGTGTTAGTCTTTATGGTGCATTGAGACTCTTCTCTTGTTTTTGCTATTATGGACTAAGACAGAAGGTAATAAAACAGTACGATTATTTATTTTATTTATTTATTTGTTTGTTTGTTTATTTATAGTCCACCTTTTTCACTGAGATCCAAGGTGAATTACGCAGTGCAAGTGAAAATACAATATAATCAACAGCCGGGAGTCCGTTCACTGAGCAAAGTACAATAATGGACAACTGTTAGGGTATTCAGAGAAAAAGATACACTGGAGAATAATAGCAGAAATTTGAAAAAAACAAGCATAAAATCAAGCACAGAGATGAAATCTTTCTGAAACAAAGTGTAACTAATTTACGTGACATGTTAAGCAGCATAGAAATTCCTTAGAAGGTGAATGTCCATATCATTCTGTTTTGATTTTGATAATATAATTTCTCTATGTGTGTGAGTAAAGTGCCATTAAGTCACAACTGACTTAGGGTGTCCCTGCTGGGGTTTTGAAGGCAAGTGAGAAGCAGAAGTGGCTTGCCAGTAGAGATGGGCACAATCCAAAAAAAAAGTAACGATCCAGCTTATCGTGGATCGGCGCCAGCGATGATCCCGAATTAATGATCCACACCAATCATCTCCCGTTCCCGAGCCATGGATCGTGGATCGTGGATCATGGATTGTGGATCGTGGAGGCCAAAGCGGGACGTGCTGCTATTCCCAGCTATGTGGGAAGGTGGGTGGTGGCGGTGGCTGCTCATGTGCAAGTGAGAACGAACAAAGCCAGCAAAAATTGTTGGAACCAAAAGAGGCTGCATGGTCAAACCGCAGCCAGGAGAAGAAAATTAATCACCATCTCAAATGCCAGATCTTGCAAACTGGAGCCTGTGGCTTCTTTTATTGAGTCAAGCCATCTCGTTTTCCTAATGCCTTCAGTATTATTGATTTTTCCAGAAAGCCTTGTCTTCTCTTGATGTGACAAAGGACAATAGTCTCAGGGCCAAGCTACACATGACAAATGACACTTGAACGGCAAGTGGATTGAGTGGAGGGCAAGTGAACAGGGAGAAATACACTTGCTGTTCAAGTGTCATTCGTCATGTGTAGCTTGGCCCACAGTTTTGTCACTTATCTTCAAAATTAATGATAATAATAGATCCAGAGGAGTTAGCCGTGTTGGTGGGTAGTAGCAAAATAGTGAAGAGTCCAGTAGCACCTTTAAGACTTACCGACTTTATTGTAGCATAAGCTTTCGAGAACTACAGCTCTCTTTGTCAGATCTCAAACACAATTCTAATGTTAATTTTATGAGTTGTTTGATCTCATAAAGTGACTAAGTGCATTCAAAGATATCATAAAGTTCTCTGTAGTTCCAAAGACAATTTCCCATACACTAGTACAATAATAATTACAATAAATAACAATAAATATTACTCATAAATAGTATGCAATTTGAGCAGTTTAAAGGGCCCTGCCACTTGCAAGCAGCAGGTCCCTTTAAATTATCATCTGGCAGGCGGTGAGGGGGGATCCAGAGGATAGTTTAAAGGGACCTGCCACTTGCAATGCAGGAAAGGGCCCTTTAAACAGTCAAATGCCCCTTTCCCTGCCACTACCAAGCAGCCGGAAAGGGGCATTTAAACCCCACAAACCATGAACTGGTTCATAACTAGGCCCAGTTCCATGCCAGTTTGTGGTTCTTGGTTCGTGAAAAGCCACGAACCACAAACCTCATGTTTCGTTTTTTTGCCATTCGTGCCCATGTCTACTACAGACTAACAGAGGTAACTCCTCTGGATCTACAACAGATTTTGTATGACTGTGGTCTTTTTCTATTTTAAGGTGTGAGGTTGATTAGACTTGTGCTCGACCTAGCATGCCATATATGGACTTTTTTCTCCCTTAAACTTTTTCAGGGCCTTTTTCCTACACAATACCAGCACCTCTTCTGCAGTACTGGCAATTCTTTCCACAATACCAGCACATTTTTTAATAAGTAGACTTGGGTGCCTAAGGCAGTAACAGTCATGAGTACTGGTACTGTAAGTGTCTAACAATATTGTTCTGAGGACATGAGAAGATAGAGGTTTCCATAATTTGCAAAACAAATTGAAAAGAACGTGTCTGGTCTGTGGGGTGCAGGTAAAGTTTGGGGGTCCTTGAAATTTTACATCAAAATGGGGAGTCCTCAGACAACATCTCAGAAACACTCACTTAGGTCTAGAGGTGTGATGAAATGACACATCACCTGTGGAAGCATTTTCCACTTTGTGTTAAAGCTATGTCTTTGTAAACTTGCATTTATTTACCCTATGGCATTGTTTATGGAAATGTCCTTAATATTGATTGGACTAATCTCACACAATGTAATCAGCCTTGATTCTCAGTGAGAAAGGTGGACTATATCTAAAATAAAATAAAATTAAAAATAAAATAAAATAAAATAAATACACTCGGTGAATGTTTAGGACTTACACTCAAACTGCCTTTACAGGCAGTCAGGTCAGAATTAGTTCTCTCACTCACCTTTTTCTTGATTCCTTCTAGGTTCCAAGCTGTAGGATTTAGTGTGTGGCAAGCCATTAAGATAATGAATCCTGAGATGAAAAGGAGAAACAGGATGAGTCTCCATTGAAACGGTTAGAGGGATGGCGAGGGTGGGGAGGAGAAGCTGATTTTGGAGAAGTGGCCCTTCAGAGTAGATGTGCTTTAGAGAACAAGCATGCTTGCAGTTTAAGAACTACTGAAGTATAATAAAATGCAGAGGGGGGTGACTTTACTGGGGGGGAGAAGAGACAAACGTGAATCTCTAGGCAGTTAGATTAATAGATTGACATATATATGGATACATACAGATTAATAAATAGAATATCGATAGAAAATAACTAACTATAAGGGCTAATTATAAGGATTGATTAATTAATAACGTTTTCTTTTTGGTAAGACTGGTATAATGTACCAAACTGAATATGTTTATTTGAGGATATATATGAGTCAAATTGATTGATTATGTGATGATAGTTATATAGAATTATTATTGAAGGGAAATAGAAATATTAAAGTAATTAAATATAACTAAAATAGAAAGAAGAAGATAAAATGAGTAACATATAGAGCATAAGTCAAATTGTTTGATTTAAATGAATGTATGATTTATATGGTATATGATTTATAGAAATATTTGAAATCGGAATTATGAAAAATGGGATAAATTGTTTATCCAACATGGAAATAATGACTCATAGTTTGGGTATAGAGTATTAAAAATGGTTAAGAATGTATTGCTTAGAATAAATGGGAGATTATATATTTGTTAGATAGAGGAATCTAAGAAGAGTAAGGGAAAAGGGACAAAGGGTTGGAAAACTGTTGGAAGTCAACAAAAAGGGGGGGGAAAGGGAGGGGGTTAGAAATGGAAAATGGGAGAATTGATTGTATTGTATAAATAATTGATTCTAACCCAATAAAAAATTTTCTAAAAAAAAAAAAGAGAACAAGCATGCTTGAAAAATATAGAGATGTGCTGATTTTCCAAGGGGCAAAATGTTCTTTTCCATTTGAAGGCAGTAAACACACAAGTGTGGAAGGAAAGCGGATTTATTAAGAAATGAATATGTGCAAAACAGAGAATAGATACCGAACAGAGAATCAAAAAGAGTCCAGTAGCACTTTTAAGACTGACCAACTATATTGCAGCATAAGCTTTCGAGAATCACAGTTCTCTTCGTCAGATGCATTGGTTAGTCTTAAAGGTGCTACTGGACTCTTGTTGATTTTGCTACTACAGACTAACACGGCTAACTCCTCTGCATCTACGAACAGAGAATGCTTGCTTCCCTATTCTATTGTTGGAAACCTCTGGAAACTACAAAGGACGAACCTGTGGGTTTGGCTGGTTACATGGCTTTGTCTGCAGTTCAGCTCGAGCTTACGTTCTGCTGTGTAGGGGTTGATGCTAAGTTACATACGTAGTTACATCTAGATCAAGATGGATCTTAGTCTATCTGTAGCAGTAGAAAAGAGCAAGAGTCCACTAGCATCTATAAGAGCAAGAGTCCACTAGCATCTATAAGACACAAAATTTGTCGTAGGGTGTGAGCTTTTATGAAGCAAGCTGTGACTCACAAAAGCTCATACCTTACCACAAATGTGGTTAGCCTTACAGGTCTGCCTTCCATTTTTCCTAGCATTCTTGACTTTTCCAGAGAATCTTGTCTTGTCTTGAAGCAGCCCAACAGAGAGGCCAGGTTTAGGATTAGGAATGCATGACACCATGATTAGATAAATAGAGTGAAAAACAAGCTCTTACATTGCCCCCCCCCCCCAAAAGAATATCCAGGCCTGGTATGCATAGCAAATTGGGCATAAGATGGATGAACTATGGCACACCAATAAACTCCTCAAAATCACAATACTGTTCCATTAATGCTACTAAACATGCATTAGAAGTCTTGGAGACACAGTGGCAAAAGATCTGAGCATAGATGACCAGCTCAACAGAGAGGCCAGGTTTAGGATTAGGAATTAGGGATGTGCACCTGAAAAAAATTCAGGTTTCCCTCTTCAGGTATTCGGGTGTTCAAATTGCTTTGGTATACTCCATAAAGATCCGGAGCATACCAAAGTGAGGGGGAAGCTTTGTTCCAGCCCCCCCCCCACATCACCCCACTTAGCCCCCACCCCCCACCCCCCAAACCTCCATCACCCCACTTACCTGGCCAAGGGAGGAAGCCAGGAAGACCAGCTGGGCGGCAGGCCAGAGCCACCACCTCTGCTGCCACACCACCACCTCTGCTGCTGCAGCAGCCAGCTGAACAGTGGCTCCGGCGTTCCTCACTGCTTCCTCAACTGCGGCAGTCAGCTAGGAAGCAGGCTAGGCTGGAGCTGCCACCTCCGCTGCCACGCCACAGCCTCCGCTGCCACAGCGGCCAACCGGGTGGCAGGGAAGACCGGAGCCACCACCTCCACCACCACATCATTGACTCCGCTGCCACAGCAGCCAGCTGGGCAGTGGGGAATGCCAGAGCTGCCACCTCTGCTGCTGTGGTGGCCAGCTGGGCAGTGGGGTAGGCTGGAGTCACCACCTCCGCTGCCACGCCGCCTCCTTCTCAGCAGACAGCTGAGTGATGGGGAAGGCTGAAGCCACCACCTCTGCTGCCGCAGTGGCCAGCAGGACAGCAAAGAAGGCCGGAGCCACTGCGTCTGATGCCATGGTGGACAGCTGGGTGGCAGGGAAGGCTGGAGCCACCGCCTCTGCCACTGCACTGCTGCCTCCACTGCCACAGTGGCCAGTGGGAAGGCCCAGGTAAGTGGGGTGGTGAGAACTTGGTAGTGTGTTGGGAAGTTGGTGCGGTAGTTAGGTCAGTGGGATGGTGGGAACTTCAGCTGGCCCACGGGGGGAATCTTCCTGTAGGCAAGCTGAAGTTTAAAGGGACCTTTCCCTGCCACTTGCAAGCTTTAGGAACCTTTGATTCGGGATTTCCAAATCGGGGCCAGCATGCTGGTCCTAATACAAAAATCCCAACTTTTTACAGATTGGGTCCAATTTGGGCATTTTTCCTGAATTTGAAACCCGAAGCACAGACCCCTGTTAGGAATGCATTAAAATGTATTTTATTTGCTGTGTCCTTAGATGTATTCTTTTGATCTCCGGTTGTATGCCTTTACTCACATATCAATGGTATGCTATATATTAAACACTAAAAAAAAAAGTATTTTTTTCTGAAATTGGAGTCATTTGGTCTCTGCTACCATAAAAAAACAACTCATGTCTTGGCTCATATTTTATTTATTTAATTCATTTAAAATCCATCTTTCTCACTGAGACTTATGGGGTCCCCGCCTTAGTTGAGAATCTCTTTAAGAGTTCAAGAAAATTTCCTCCTAATTCTTTGCTGGTTGAATTAAGGAAGAATTCTGAATCTAAAGAGAAAGTTTAACCATCAGCTGTCAGATTGCAATTCTACTTCTGGCCTGCTAGTGGCAGCAGAGAGTAAATCCTGGCTGTGAAAGGAAATGCATAGCTGTTGCTGGGTGAAGTCAGTTGCTCATTAACATTTAGCAGTTTGAGATCTGAGCCAGCTGAGTAAATCCCTCGTTCTTTGTGGTAAAAAAGGGGGCTCGGGTGAACTTTACCACAAGAGGTGCCTCAAAATTTGGGGTGAACATTTTTGGTACTATTCTTGACAGTCACAATCTCTCACTTTGCCCGACTGCTATCCAAACTCAAGCAACTGAGTTGTGACTGCACAGTAGCTGTTGTGGTGGTTTCATTTCCTTCTGATTTAGGCAGTGTTAGCACAGTAGATTGTGCTCATTCTTCCCCCGTGGTCATGGATTTCACGGTCAGGTAGTTAAATGATTGGAGGGGAGGACTACAATTCTCTTTTTAATTTTTTTTTTCTTGTAGAAAAGTTAAAAAAACAGAACAAGAGAAAGAAAGTGGAACTTAACAAGAAGACAACTACGAAGGGCCAAGAATGGCCTACAAATCAATCTACGTAGTAAAAGCAGTAAGAAACATAATAAGCATATTCTTAATCCATTACAGTTTTTCACCTACAACACTTCTCTCTTTACTATCTATCAGCTTGTGGTCTCATTACTATCTTTTTTCTGTTCCTCTCTTTTTTTTTGATATCTCAGAACGTTATTCTTAAAAATCAAACCCCCAAATCATTAATTCATTTTTCTTTGTCTCTCACAGATAGTCCAAAAAGGGTTTCGAATTTGCCATGAATATCGAGAGTGTTTTATTTACAATTCTCATGTCTGTAAAGTTCTATCAAGTTGCAGCCAACTTACGGCAAACCCTCATAGGGTTTTCAAGGCAAGGAATGAACAGATATGGTGTGGCCTGACCAAGGCAGTATAGAGAGGGGCTATGACCTCCTGCCATTTCGATGCAATGGCCCCTTTGATACAACCCAGGACTGAATTGGCCTTTTTTTGCCACCGCATCACACTGACTGCTCATATTCAGTTTACAGTCCACTCTTACCCCAAGATCTCTTTTACATACACTACTACCCAGAAGTGTATCCCCCATCCTGTATTTGTGCTTCACAGTTTTGAGGCCCAGATGTAATACTGTGCACTTATCTATGTTGAATTGCATCCTGTTCAAAGCCAAACAACCAGGTGTCCGAGCCTCCCTTCTTTAGGCCATTGAATGGTTTATCAATCAAATCTATACCAGCATCCCTCCAAGGAAGCTCAGGGTAGCTCTCCTTCAGTAATTTTATCCTTACAACAATCTTGCAGGGCAGGTTAGTCGAAGGGAAAATTATGGGCCTGAGGTAATTCCAGGAACTCCACAGCGATGTGCGTATTTGAACCTGTGTTACTTTGATCCTAGACTGATACTCTAATTACTCTTTTGTTTACTTTATTTATACCTTTTCTCCCCAATGGGGACCCAAAGCAGCATACGTCACCCTCCTCTCCTCCATTTTATCCTCACAACAACACGGTGAGGTAGATTAGGCTGAGAGAGTGTCACCAGCCCAAGGTCACCCAGTGAGCTTCCATGGCAGAGCAGGGATTCGAATCTGGGTGTAATGATTTTGTTTTAATCTGCTTGGGACTTTTACTACAGCTCCTTCTTACTTTGCCTTAAAGTTTTACCTCTGGTGGGCTCTGGTCACAAGCAATGCTCCTTTTCCCACATGCACAGAGCTTCAGGTGTTCTTAATTTTACTCAGGCTTTTTACCTCAAGAACAACCTCTCTTTGGGGTTCAATCTTACCACAGACACCATCTGTGGTGTTTTGCATCCTCCGTGTGAGTGATATAGTGCTGCTTCCAGACTCCCTCAGTGTTCCCAAAAGGGTTTCACTGCCACCAAAGGCTTTTGTCTTAAATCTCTTCAGTTTAACTGGTATTATAGGAAAGTTTATTTATAGATGGTAGCATGACAGAATGGTCAGTGCATGAAGGTGGCTATGAGGTAAAAATGGGACCTTTTTTTCTTAATCAGAAGTGGAAAAGAACAAGAGACAAGTGGCACCTATAAGATTAACAACATTAGTGGTAGGGTAGGAGCTTTCGTGAGTAGAGATAGGCACAAACAGAAAAAAAAACCGAACATGATGTTCGTTGTTCGTTGCCATCCATGAACAGGGGCTCACGAACTACCACGAACATGGCCCTGTTCACAAACATGCTCATGGTTGGCAGTTCGTGGGGGCCAGCAGGCTCTCCTCCAGCCATCATCCAAGTCAAGATCCCTACTGCTCCACTCCCAGAAACCTGACCTGAGCAGGCACCAGGAAAGGTACCAGTAATAAATAATAGCTTGGCCCCAGAGCCTGGCAGCAGCCCTGGAACTTGAAGGAGTAGATCCCTGCCCCACCACACACAAAGAAAATTCAAAATCTTGGCAGGAGGCTGGGAGTGGAGAATCCTCCGTTCCTACCAGAGGACTGGCAAGTCTACCCCACATTAAGCAGCAGAACTTTACTGACCTTCCGAATTCCTTTGAGCATCCTTCCTATGTGCTCACAGGAGTAAAGTTTTGTAAAGAAATTATCTTTTTTGTAATTAGGTAACAATGAGTGTATATTAACGTTAGTTTAGTTTTCTAGATAGTAAGTATTCATCATGAATTGCACTCTGCACATGCTCTATGAAATTGTCCTGAGTTTTAATTATATGTTTTATCATATGTTTTATTAATTATAAAGATGTTTATAAATTATGACTATATATTTTGTATT
Organism: Eublepharis macularius; assembly: GCF_028583425.1. Lineage (NCBI taxonomy): Eukaryota > Metazoa > Chordata > Lepidosauria > Squamata > Eublepharidae > Eublepharis > Eublepharis macularius. Next base: position 246,441,917 of record NC_072790.1, read on the forward strand.
TCTTGATAGATCCCTCTGATGAAGCTGCTGCAAAATGCATAGAGGTTATATAAACATTAAAAAAAAATTCCCTTTGCACCAGTTGTCTTTTTGTCTTTGTTTTGCCTTGGTGTGCCCCGCCCCTTTCTTCTCTACAAAAATGCAGGAAACTCGGAGAAAGGTCATCCTAAATAGCTTGTGCTGGTGAGAAGATGATTTACGTCATACTGCTGAGTTAAATTGCACACACAACACATAACAAACAATGACAACTTTTTAAAAAAGGATGAGGGTTGAGAGTGGTGGGGGAAGAAAGAGGGGGAGGTGTGGTTGCGGTGTTGCTGTTCAACCAATCAGGATGCAGAGGAATAAATGGGAGGGCTAAAGGCAGGAGCTCACAATGATAAAAACATTCTGCTTTTTAAAAAGCCAGATCTTGACTTTGTTGTAAAAAAAATCGGGGTATGTGCTCAGGGAGAAAAACTGCAGAAAACTCGAAGGGAAATAAATTCTGCAGCTGATGCAGTCTTTCACCATGCAGAACTTGGGGAGCAATGTGAATGGAAGTATTTGGACCATGCATGTGGAATGCAGGGGAAACATTGAAGCTGTATGGGGACAGAACTGATAAAAAAGCCTAGTGCAGGAAAAACTACTTAGACATTACATGGGATATGTCCCCAGAAGTGACATCATGGCATTATACCATAGAGATTTGGGAAATTATTGAAGCATCATGCTACACTGAGACATCTCTTACAGGTCTGTATCTGGAAGTGGATTTGTTCAATGACAATCTCTGCAGTTCCTGCCTCTTACAGTGAAATCCTAAGCAGAGTTATTCCAGTTTAAGCCCATTGAAATCAATGGGTTTAGACTGGAGTAACTGCTTAGGAGTTCACTGTTAATGCCAAAGGCTGGCAACCCTAAGTGCTTCCTTCATTCCCTGCTTGTGGGTGCAGTAGAAACCTCTGTCTGGCCATTTGGTATGAACCACCCAGTCTTTTATGGTTTTATGGTCTTCTTATAAGTCCATGCCACCCTGTTAACAAATTACCTTATAAAATCAGGAAAGCCAGGACTTGATGGATTCTGGTCTTAGTGCAATTTTGATTTTCACTCCTGATATTTTAAAAATATTATGTGACATTCCCTGGGAGGAAGCACATGCCATAACTCCAGTCCATCAATGAGTAGACTCAATGTTATAGTCCAGTATCTAGTTTTATTATAGTTTCAGGGAATTACAACATCCAACAAGGGTGTAGGGACCCCACAGTTGACCACAACCAGGGCTCCATCTGTGCACCCAGTTTGGTGGGGCCTGCTAATTGGCAGTCCCTTCCTTGTGTCTTTTGTCTCTGACTTACCTATCTCTCTCTGACTTACCCATCCTCCTGCCCTCTTCTCTGCTGCTCTCCAGCCCTGTTTCTCATTCTGCCTGCTCCTTTTCTTCACCTTCTCCCACTTCTTCCACTTTTGCTCCCCTCTTCTCTTTTTCTTCCACCCACAAGCCTACCTTCCTCTTCCTCTTTATAGCCCTTCAGTCTCCAGGGACCTCCCCCATACTCCAACCATGACATTTTCTTGTGGTCAATTGGGACCTCTGCCTTCAACTCTCCAACTAGAGTTGAAGGCCATCAGCATCCTCAACAGATGACCTGCCCGCAAATTTCTTCTGGCTTGGGTAGGATCAACAGGAAAAGGCTGATGCTTGATGACTATCTGATTGTCCATGGAGCTGCCACTGGTGGCCTTAGGTTGCTCCATCCTGGTGGCACTTTGTCACTCTGCTTGCTCTTGCTGGAGCCACAATGATCTTTGGTTATGCTGCCACTGGGTCATCACACACGGGATTTTTTAAATTATTTAATTGGTCTTTTGCAAGCCAGTTTATGAGCAGACCAGATACGTGACACAATGGACGTCTCTTCTATGGATGAAAAAGTCTTTTGTGTTGGGGAAAGCTCCTTTTGTTTGGAGGAAAGTGCCAACATTTGTGGAATGGATCTACAAGATTCAGTGTTTTTATTTACTACCCACAGCTCCTCTAAGAGCTGAAGAATCCAGGAGGGGAAATTCAACAAGTTTAGCAATACAAAGCGAGATTTTTTTTTTTATTGACAATGAGAAAGATAAGAAACAATGCCGATTCAGCACAACTTAGAGATACCAATAAAATATAGAGATATGAAGTGGGGAAAGTAACTTAAGTAATGACACAAACTTCGGCATTCAGAGTCTAACTTGGAGAACAACAAAGAAGGAACTTAAATTACATGTTTGTGAAAGGTGTGAAATACAAGAGCTCCTTAGAAAAACCTAGGTAGAATTATCCTGGGTTTCAAACACCCAATGTTCATATTTGCTCCTTCTGGAATTGTGGAAGGTCGAACATTTCTCTGAAAGAGGATGAATAACCACAGCAATGCATCAAGCAATCTCGGATCTTCCTGCCTAACTTGAAGATGGCTCAGGTTTAACAGGGCCCATAGTATCTACATTTTTCCATCCAGTAACTTGGAGGATAGTATATTCTGGACCCGTAGCAACTTGGGTAACCATAAATTGGTTGGCAGCTGTAACGGCGCCGGTAAGCATAGCCTGACCGGCCAACAGGAATAGGGTCATATCCACATGGGTCACAGTACCCTGTCCCAGGTCCAGAGAGGTAGTTGTAGCCACGTGGTGCATTGCCGTTAGCACCAGAGCGATAGCGGTAATCTCGTGGACCATAGCAACTGGTATCATGGCTGGAGATTAAGCTGTAACTACGAGGCTCAGAAACACTGTCATGAGACCTGGAAGGAGAGCTGTGCTTACGGGGCTTGTAGTAACTGATACGAGATCTGACGAGATAGCTGTAACCTTGGGGCTCATCGCTTCCAGGGCCATAACCAAAAAGGTAGCCATGTGTTTTGTAATAGCTAGGGTAATAACCATAGAAGTAATCGTAGTAATCTGGCACACAGAAATATGAGTTATAGATGTCATACAAGCCAATCATCTTGGATAGAGTTCCACCTGGAATTCAAGACAGGAGAGAATTGGGAGTTCAAAAAAGATTAGCTTGATAGATGTTTGATATGGCAATTAATACAATACGCAGGAAAAAAAACTGTTGTGTGTTCACATGGATGGACAGATGCAGGGCTTTTTTCAGGGGGAATGCTGGGGAACAGAGTTCTGGAACCTCTTGAAAATGGTCACATGGCTGGTGGCCCCGCCCCCTGATCTCCAGACAGAGGGGAGTTTAGATTGCCCTCCATGCTTCCAAGCAGCGCAGAGGGCAATCTCAACTCCCCTCTGTCTGGAGATCAGGGGGCGGGGCCACCAGCCATGTGACCATTTTCTCCGAGGGCAACCCACGGAGTTCCACCACCTCTTTTCCCAGAAAAAAAGCCCTGGACAGATGGATGGAGGGAGGGAGGGAGGGATGAGACTGAATTTGGCTTCACTGGGGTTTAGCCTATGTCTTGAGACCTAATATAGGTGGGTTGCCCATGATCAAGACATTTATACAGACGGGATATTAATGAATTTAAAACTTCTTAAAGGCATTCTCCCAATTGCTGCTGGTAACTTTTGAAGATACTATGGTCCACACTGAATTCCTGATGCCTGCTTACCAGCTGGGAACCTAACTCATGTTCTAGAAGAAATGTTGAAGCTGTTGATAATGAACCCCTTCTAGCATAAATTAGTTTATTGTAGGGAATAAAAATGATTTGGAGCTGAAATCAACAAAATCTCCATTTTGATCGCAGGAAGCAATTAACAGACTGTATATTTGGAACAGAGTGATCAAAATGTTCAGGATTCAGCTAAGGGAGTCTCTCCTCAATTTCCAGAGGAGTTAGCTGTGTTAGTCTCTAGTTGCAAAATAGTAAAGATCCCAGTAGCACATTTAAGTCTAACCAACTTTATTGTAGCATAAGCTTTCAAGAACCCCAGCTCCATGCATCTTCAACAGCTCCAACAAAAAAGTTGGTTAGTCTTAAAGGTGCTACTGGAATCTTTACCATTTTCCTCCTCAATTTGGAAAGCATAACTCTTCAGAAGATAATGGAGATGTTAACGGGACATTATTTCAGGTTATGCTAAATGCTTCTATTGGGGAGGCAAAATTAATTCATTTTTCTTCATGTGACTCACAAGATCTCACGTGACCCCTCCTGCTTTGTGGCTGTTTGCAGCTGTTGTTTTCCTTCTCCTACCCTACATTGTGCCACTCATTTCTCTTTCCTCAAGAAATCTCAACCAATCAAGAATCAATCACCTGGTGAATAAGACAATGTAAAGATGCAGTCAGACTTAGTTTGGTGATTTGGCTGGGGCAAACAAAGTCAACTGAAATTGAGGGCCAGATTTCCAATGGGCTGGTCACCTGAGTAAACCCAGCATTGAGGGTCACTGAATGTTCTCACTCCAAATTATCTTCATGAATAGACCCTTTCCTCCTCCATTCAACATGACTCCCTTAAAAATCACCCAAGGGATTTGCCACAGCCTGACATATTAACACCCTTTTTTACCTTAGGCACAATATTAATCAAATTAACAAAAGTTATAGTGACAGTACAGCCAATGCCTTGTCTTCCACAAACCAACTCTTTCATAAGCTCCCATTCCTTACTCACTCCATGCTAAAGTTAAAAAAACCCCTCTTCCCTTCTCCAGTTAAAAATATCCATGAAAAGACCTTTCAGAATTTTCAAAAGAATGAAGTAATCTGGACCTACCTAGATCTCTGAAGAGTAATAGACGCAAGTTATATTCGGGATGCTGTACAGCTGTGAGCTCTTTTTTATATATTCCCTCTGAGCCTAAGGGTCTAGTCCACAAGAATGTCTAATTAAATGCTGAGTAAAAGATACAGTATTGTTATTTTTGTTGCACAGCCTGCTTTAATTATTTTGTTACCTGTTTGGTTATCTACAGACATTTAATATGGCACTCTTCTTAATTCCTATAATTTAAATCCTTCAAAGCTCAAGCTCTGGCAAGTATGTTGGTCTTTTAAAAGTTTTTCACTGATGACATCAGAATATGGAGAGGTTTCTAGGAGATGTGTGGGATGAATAATGGATGTCCAGCCCTTTAAAAAATGTTATATCCAGGAAAACATTTGTCTTCTCATGCATCTGACTGAGGGCCAAGCTACACATGACGAAAGACACTTGCCTGGCAAGTGGATTGAGTGGAGGGCAAGTGAACAGGGAGAAATACACTTGCCATTCAAGTGTCATTTGTCACTTGTAGCTTGGCCCTCAGACAGCCCAAAGTGCCTGGTTTGGTTACCTCTCTTTATCTTAAGATACCTAAGGTGCTTGTCAATTACTAACTTTCCAGGCAGCCCGCCTATCATCTTAGGACCAAGCTACAAGTGACAAATGACACTTGAATAGCAAGTGAACAGACTCACATGTATTCCTCCCTGTTTGCTTGCACTCCACTTGATGATCGAGTGGAGTGCAAGTGGAATGCAAGTGAACAGGGAAGAATAGATGTGAGGGCCAAGCTACAAGTGACAAATGACACTTGAACGGCAAGTGGATCGAGTGGAGAGCAAGTGGAGGGCAAGTGAACAGGGAGGAATACACTTGCCGTTCAAGTGTCATTTATCACTTGTAGCTTGGCCCTTAGTTAAGGCCTTGCCAGTCCAGTCTGAACAAGCCTCTACTCCCTATCACAATATGAAGCAGGTGAAAAAGGAACCTTCTGAAGTCCGTTTAGAGAAAGCCCGCCAAAAAGCCTGCTCAATCCCGGTACAACCAGCTAATCCCGTATTGAGAAATTAGGGTTTAAATAGCCTGCCAGTGTACCTTATGGGCATTCAAAGTACCTGATCACTCTGATAATGGCCAGATTTTTTATTTTTTATATTGGCAGAGGAACCAAAAAAGAGCTCCCTTCCCAAAGGTGGGAATCAGCACAGGCCCTGCATTTCATTTTTTTAATCCATGTTTCTAGTTTTATTGACAGTTTTTATGGTGTCTGTTTTTGTTTCCTTGTTTGTTTGTCTTCTGGTTTAAAATACTTTTCAGTTAGCATTGCCAAGGGAGGGTGGGATAGAAATTCAATAAAATAAACAAGTAAATAAGATGGGTAGCCGTGCTAGTCTGTCTGTAGCAGTAAAAAAAGAGCAAGAGTCCAGCAGCACCTATAAGACTAGCAAAATTTGTGGTAAGGTATGAACTTCCGTGAGTCACAGCTCACTTCTTCAGATATCAACTGTGACTCATGAAAGCTCATACCCAACCACAAATTTTGTTAGTCTTATTGGTGCTACTGGACTCTTGCTCTTTTCAACTGATCTCTAAGCCACAGAGAATAGTTGCCTTGGAATAAATGGCTTTTTTGGAAGGTGGATTCTATCGCATTATACCCTGCTGAGGTCCCTCCCTTCCTCAAATCTCTCCATCTCCAGGCTCCATCCCCCAAATCTTTAGGAATTCCCCAGCCTGGAGCTAACAACCCTCCTAGAACTGAATACTGACATCTTTTTTAAGGTTCGCCCAAGTTCTGATCCTCACATACTAGCCTATCCCAGTCAGCTGAAGAAAGAGAGAGTGGACCCTCAGAGAGAGTAGACCCTCAGGAAAAGCTTAGTGGGAATCTACAGGGGGTGGGGGGAGAATTGAAGAAACTATGTAGGTACTATCACTTATGTTGTTGTACCAAAAAAAAATGAACTGGATATTTGTATCCTGATGTTCTCCTCACACAGGGGACTCAAAGCCGCTTACAGGGAAACAGAAATAAAAAACATAATTTAAAAAACAAACATAATGCACAACACCATTTCAGCCCATAAGCTTTTCCTGCCTGTGCAGGGCTGGCTCAACCAGTGTCACAGGATGTAAGCCACTTGAGCTAAGAGCCAAGAGGCTTTAGACACACCCAGACAGGTGCCTACAACAGAGAAGGAAGAGAAGCTCAGCCCAGATATCATCCAGCTGGCCCAAATATACCCCTGACCTTCCTCCTCTCATACAGGATGCAGAATATACCCATCCCCCATAACTCACAGGATTGTTGTGAAAACAATGTAAGCCATTTTGAGTCTCCACTGGGGAGAAAGGTGGATATAAGTAAAGTAATTAAACAAATCCTGTAGAAAATCCATACATTTTATGTGGAGAATCATGTACCATTTGTTTGTTTACAAAATTAATACTCTTTCTGTCCTCATCCGGACCAGCAAGGCAGTTAACAGATTAAAAGCATACCTAATAAAACACTTTAAAACATTAAAACCAATCAAGAACATGTCATTAAAACAAATAAAACCAAGTTAAAACACATAAAGAAACATAAAAAAATTAAAACAAAAAACCGGAAAGAGGGTATTCTTGAGGAAATGGCAGACACAATTTAAATTGGGTAGCAAGTCCACACTCATTGGCCGAAGATTGTAACAGAAGAGGCAGGCAAGTTTCTCTGAGGAGAAAATTACCGAGGTTTGGTGCCACAACAGAGAAGGCCCTCTCCTGGGTTGCCACTCACCTTATCTCAAAAGGGATCTGATACCGGGCCTCGGACGATTGGGTAGATTCGTAAGGGAGTAGGCTGTCCTTCAGGTATGCTGGTCCCAAGCCATATAGGACTTCAAAGATCAACATCAGCACCTTGAGTTGTGCCCAGAAAGAGACTGGCAGCCACTGTAGATATAGTTATATGTGCAACATATGTAATTTAGTCATATAACACATATTTAAATGGCCTTGTTTTCTCTTTGCCCTGGTTTTTATCATTGCTATCTGACAACCGGTGGCTAAAAGGGAGAAAAATGGGCTATGTCAAGAAACTTAGAAGCAATGTTTATTGGTAAATGTCACTTAAGAAAGGGGTTTTTGCTATTGGCACTTCCTTTCTTCTGGCAACATCTTTCCTTCTGTTGGATTACATTGTGAGCTGTGTTCATGTTTAGTATTAGGGTTTCTTTTTCTTGGGAGGAGTCCCCTTTTTATTACAAGGGCATTATGGGAAGAAAGCTTATCTCTGAGTTCAATCTAGAAAACATTTCCCCCCTACACATGAGATAACTTTACGGTCATATACAGGCCACAACTACCCATTACATTAAACACGTGGCTGCCAGTGAAAATTTACCCTTGTTGTGATTGTTATGGAGCAGGGGTCACTGGGGCAGTCAAGGGGGGTAGTTATGAATTTCCTGCATTGTGCAGGGACTTGGACTAGATGACCCTCGAGGTACCTTCGAACCCTTTGATTCTATGATCCTATGATTGCATAATGTTGTGAGCTTCTGCACTTTTACTAAACAGCAGCCACCATATCAACAGTTCAGTGAGTTGCTCCAGAGATTATGGAGGGAAAGTGGATAACTGAATGGCCAGTTGCCATTTTGGGTAGCAATTTCATGTTTAATAAGGTAATGAGAAGTTCTAGTTGCCACATAAACAACCCCGAGGAATCCCTTCCCTTTCCATCCCTGCACATCTCATTCAGTGGTTCTACAAGTGTGTCCCAATAACGTCAAAACTGTGGCCTGATTCATGGAAGTGTGTGTGATTTTTTGGGGCAGAGAAACCTTATAATATCCCTCTGGCATTTAATTTGGAAGGCGCAGCACAGGAATAGAACCATTTATTACTGGAATAGCTCAGTTCTTTGAGCATCAACGGCACTAGCAGGGATTATGCCCTCCAAAATACATGATTAGAAGAAATTTCAGAACCTTCTCCCGGTGAAGTGACTTAGCTGGATGCCCGGTGAAGTCCAAAAAGCAGAGTTCTCATAGTGCTTTCGGAAGAATGATCCATGGATTTGTATAAGTCATATCAGTTAATGTTGACTGTCTTCTCTAGAGAGGTACAAGATTTAATTAGATTCAGGTCTGGTCCTAAATTGTCACTTTTGCCCCAAGACTACAAAACCCATGAGCACTGGTTAATCAGGAAATGACTGAGCCAAACATTCATGTATGTGATGTTTAAATTCTAAACTACCATTTTATTCATGTTTACATTTGAGTGCAATCTAAAATGTTAAGCAAACTCCAACAATTACTTTTATTCCCTCCCTACCATTTCCACATCATATCCTAAATGACTCAACACCTTGGAGCAATTTCCTGACAAAGAAAGGCTAAAGTATTGGGGACTCTTTTAGTAAGTTGGTTAGTTAGTTAAATAGATAATTTCTTTTATAGTTCTCCATTCTCACTGAGACTCAAATTGGATTACACAACACAAAACAATACATTTAGAGAGCTACACATACAATTAACAATGCAATAAAAGAGGATTATAAAATTAGAGTTGTGCACTAAATATTATACCATATACAAAAAAATAGTGTATACAACAAAAAACGAAAAAAAGCTGGATTGCAGTACTGGACAAACAGTGCGGCAGCATAGTGTATATAGCAAATAAAGTAATAAAAACTACCTAATATTGCACAGACATTAACTCTGGCCCTATTCCTTTTATACAGTCGATGGAATGATAAAAGTGCAAAGAGCCTTCTTGAATTCATCAGCAGAAATGCTTGCACACCCCTTAGTTTTGCCGATCACAAACAGGGGCCTGATTTTTCGATGATCTCTTTGATAGTACGTCAATCTGTCGGTGTTTGACAGGTTGCTTGACTGTATTTCTTTGTTATATTTTTTGAGCATGTTTGTTCTCACACAGCCCAACAGACTTCTACTACCCCCATCCTTGCTGCATACCTGCTCTGCTCAGCAGACAACAGTTTAAAGAGACAAATCATATAAATTCATTATAAACAAATTTCAATAACATTCTCCCCATCAGTCTTTGTTAAAGTAGTTCTTAGAGGTGGCTGTCCTCTGTCCTGCCACCATCTTCCTAGAACTCAGATATGGAAGTGGGTAGGGTTGTACCACCTATAGCCTGGAGGGCTGCACCTAGTAAAGCTTGGCCCAGATCCTCCCATCTTCTCCCCTGCTTGGGTTCCATAGCCTTTCTTATCTCCCTTTAGCCCCAACCCCACCTCCCCATGCTCTCCCCCATTGTACTCACCAACACTTGGGCCAGCAGCTTTAGTAGAGTTGCACGCTCCAAGTTGGGAAATTCCTGGAGATTTGGGGGGTGGAGCCTGGGGGTAGAGTTTGGGGAGGGGAGGAGCTTCTAGAGGGTATAATGCAATAGAGTCTACTCTCCCAGACAGCCATTTTCTTCAGATGAATTTTGCCCGGGAAACCAGTTGTAATTCTGGGAGATCTCCAGCTACCAACTGGAGGTTGGCAACTTTAAGTGGCAGAACTTGGGGGAACCCCGGTCCCACCCCTTCCAGGCTCTAGGCCTATCCTTAGTGGTTGGAGGAGTCCCAGTCATTGGACTGGGTGGCTCTGGGTTCTTCCCAGCCCTTCAAGCTTTCCCACCATTTGGGCAGGCACTGGGGTAAGGCCAAGCTGAACTGTCAGCCTGTCCACAGCTCCTGGGAGCTGGTCCAAGTGGGCTGGGCTGGGCATGAGAGTCCCTGATGCTTCTGAGATGCTGTATGGCTTCAGTTCAGCCTGGGTTTGGACCAATGGCTTGGGTAGTACAGCAGGTGAGAAGGCCATCTCTCCTTCCTTGGAGATATTTGAGAAGAGGCTAGATGGCCACCTAACAGCTATGATGATTGTCTGAATGTACACAGATTGGGAGAGGGGTCCTGGAGATGTTTGCCTTCCTCTCAGCAAAGAACAGGGGTAGCTGGGGGTAGGTGAGGGAGGAGATAGCTGTGAATTTCCTGCATTGTGTAGAGGGTTGATGATCTTTAGGATCCCTTCCAGCTCTATGTTTCTATGCTCTATGCTTCTGTGTTCTAAGGCAGACGGTTTCATTGCTCTGGTCTCCATTGGGTGACTCCCTGGAGCCTTCTGAGCCTTTTTCTGTTGCCTCCAGTGAGTGTGTCGGGTGAAGTTGAAGACCTGGCTGGTGGGACTATTTGGGAAGGTGAGACCAAGAACTAATCCCGGCTGGGTGCAGTCGCTTGGGCTATCTACTGCATTTGTGGTGGAATTTTCAAAATTCCTTCTCATCAGCAGACCCTTCCGTTAGGTGGGAGATGCAACCAACTAGGCTTCACATGAGCAACTGTTGACTTAACGCCTTTGCAGAACGTCACATTCAATATGTCACAACATTGCAAATCAGGAGAAATGGTTCTGCAGTTACATGGGCAAAAAAAGAGAGATGATTAATGGGGGTGGGGGATCATGATAAAGATTTACACAACTACACACGCTGAGAAGAAAATGGATAGACCAAACTTCCTGCCTTGCTATCGCAAGTAATGTTTGACACTAACTTTAAAAGACGATTGGGCAAATTCATGAAGGGTCAGTCTGTCAATAGCTATTAAGCATGGTGCTACTTCCTCTGTTCTCAGGGGCAGTCTATCTTTGAATATGAGTTCCTGGAGGGAACAGCAGGGGAGAAAGGGAGTTGGGTTCTGCCTTCACGGACTGTTAGTAGGCTTCTCAGAACCATGTGGTAGGGTATTATGGGACAAAGAACACCGCACTAAACGACCTGTGGTCCGATCTTGTAGTATTCTTTTTATAGTCTTCATGTCTCATATTGTGGCTGCACCATATTGGTCATCATATGCCCAGAAGCAAGCCACCTGCTTGGATAATGTTGTTCTAAGACCCAAACAACCCTCAATCTTCTAAAATTAAAGAGATTGCCAGGTTGTAATGATGAGCCCGGCCCTTACAATATTGTTTTTAAAAATTAGAAAATAATTAAATCACCTTGAGAAAATGAGTGGGTGCTAACTTTTGTCTTCTGGTTAATTAGGTGCCTTAGTGAGAAGGATACTTCATATTCTTCAAGTGCCCAGGAAATGCTATAAAAAGATCAGCAACTCGGACAACTTTCCAAAGCTTCCCTGTGCTTCGAGTTCCGCGTGATACAGGTAAGTTCAATTTGTTGGAGGGACTTGTCTTAAGCAGAAATATTTATTTACTTAGAAAATATCTGTGTCACTTCTCCAGAGAACCTGCTGAGGAAATTCCTCTGGTTTTTACAACACTCTTTACAGGACCTTTGTGCTGCTTCCAGGTATTTGATCTCTAAATTTTCCTGGGAATGGTTCCTATTCCACTACAAATTTCATTTAAAGGCATCCTATTCGTATTTGGGAAGTTGACCTGGGTTGCTTTTCAAGTTATAATCTCAGAAAGACCAGACAATTCTGTTAAACCCGAAGAGCCTCTGACTTAGGGGAAAACTTCTTGCATGGGGAGTGGGTGGGAATTGCCATCATCAGTAGATTAGATCTGTATGATTCCATTCATCAGTCTTGGGTTTGCATGTAACATTGAAGGAACTGAGAGGGAAAATTTGTGAGATGCCAGGGCATGTCGGGTCCTGCAAGGTTCCCTGGGTAGTGTAGTCTTACAAAGAACAGCTGCTTGATGCGATTCTCTGCTGGGGTGGGGGGGCAATGGGAGGGATTCCTTCTCTGCCTCTTGGGGAAAAAAAACTCTGCTTGGGTTTTCCTCCAGGAGCTTGGAGACGTGGTGTTGGTGGACATAACAGGAGACAGAAAATCCAGGGTGGCTTTTTGCAAGAGAGAAAGAGAATCCGCAATGCGACTCTCCATTGAAGAGAAACATGATATGGGGAGGGAGGGCGGGGAGATTCTCTCTTTCCTTCCCTCTTCTTGTGTAGTTTGGCTCTGGGTGTGGAAGGTAAAAAGTAGCAGTAGGGCCAATTGAACAGGGTAAATGACGCAGACCAAGAAGAAGTGGAGAAACATAGTAGATGATGATGCTTGACCTTCAAAAGTGGGACCTTGTTTATAATTAATTAATTTCAAAAAATTATACACTTTTTAGTAAAAAAAACACATACAAAAACAGGGAATAAAAATAATAAAAGTAGAAACATCCAAACAAACATAAAAATCAACAAATGTATCAGTAGCCCAGGATAAAATCGAGTCCCAACATTGACAGAGAACAAAGTGGACCAAAATCACGATGTTTTGATGGTGATGGTTATTGTTGTTTTTCTCTAGTAGCGTATGAAAGGATAGGTAGAATTGGCATGTTTCCATTTTTTTATTTCTAGTGTTAAGTTTTGATATTATTAAGGTTTAGAAGAGCCTTGGGCTGAATGTTGGGTTCAGGTTAGGGTTTGGGGGGTATTAAATGATACTTTTTTTTTTAATACTACAGGCTTTACCCCTGCTTGCTACAGTCACCAACCCATCTTTATTTATAGTCCACCTTTCTAACTGAGACTCTAACTGCAGCTCTCTGCACCACTGATATTTTAAAGGAAGTTCAAATGAATGAGCAGTTTTGCCTCTTGCCAACATAACTGCAGAAATACCAGTTGAAGCAACAGCAAAAGCAATAATCCCTTTTGTGAACTCTAAGGGCCAAGCTACACATGACGAATGACACTTGAACGGCAAGTGTATTTCTCCCTGTTCACTTGCCCTCCACTCAATCCACTTGCCGTTCAAGTGTCATTCGTCATGTGTAGCTTGGCCCTAACCCAAGTTAGATTTGTAACAAACATTATAACTTTGTCTTTCTCTGCCTTGTTCTGAAAGCTCAGAGAGGTTCGTAACCCCCCTTTGTGTTACAAAGGAGGAAATATTTTCCCACCCTTCCCATCAGAGCTGTCTGCCCTTCCTGACTTCTCATAAGAAACCTTTGCTTTCATTCCAAATAGTAGAACGATGTTATGCAGCTAATCTATTGCGGGATGGTCCGGCTGCCTTTGTTTTTTAGGACTGCAAGTCCCACCATAATCCTGAAGATGGTGGCTAACTTTGCGACTCCTGGTTATATTTTCTGATGGTGTTTAATGTTTGAGCATTGAAGGAAAGTAGTATAAAATTATTGAAGGAAGGAAGGAAGGAAGGAAGGAAGGAAGGAAGGAAGGAAGGAAGGAAGGAAGGAAGGAAGGAAGGAAGGAAGGAAGGAAGGAAGGAAGGAAGGAAGATTCCCTGCCCCAAGGAGTTTAAAACCCAAATTTCAATATTAGGGGACTACCACAGGAGAAGATGAAGAAAGAGTGAATCACAGACATCAAGAGAAGAACTAAAGCAATCATGCTTACGGGCATTTAAGCTCTTCATTTCAGTTTGGGGTGAGGGGTATAGTGCCGTATGATTGTCTTCTGGGGAAAGTGGGTTTGCGCAAAAGGACTGAAGAGCAAGAGGAGGCATCACAGGTATGTTCTGGAATGGAGTTTCAGGCCAAAAAGGCAACAAGGGGAAATAGGCAAAGACATTTAAGGGACCAGCTGGAAGCGAAAAATGTCCTGGATATATTATGATGTAAGTGAAGAAAAGGAGCCAAAATAAGCCACAGGGAGATATAAGTTCAAGTAATTTGGAGGTACTAAGAGGCAATCTTGCATGGCTGCTGGCCAAGTAACCCAGATTTCAAGAGGCCCTTGGGAAAAACCTGCTTAGTGGACTTGCTTAACCTAGAAGGGTTGAAAATGAGAATACCTTAGGGCCAAGCTACACATGACGAATGACACTTGAATGGCAAGTGTATTTCTCCCTGTTCACTTGCTCTCCACTCAATCCACTTGCCGTTCAAGTGTCATTCGTCATGTGTAGCTTGGCCCTTAGTAATTTCCTAATTACTAGAGGGACACAAGGACTTAGGGACTAATTCACTAGTGTGTCCTTCTAGGTTACTGAGTGCCACATATGCAAATAGCAATGTGATTGGTCTAGACCCAACAATGTCCTGGTATCAGCCCTGTCTGGAGCTGACCCTGGCTAGTGGATACTATTCTGTCTGCAGGAGTAAACTCATGCTGATTCTACGAGCCAGTGATACCTCTGTAAGGATGACCTGTTATGGGTATATTCATTATGTTTGGTGTTATATGTTTTCATTTTCATTGACTCTAGTTTGCCTCATTATCACTGCAGTGACTGTTGATTTTTTTTATTTTACACCCTTTTAATGTAATTGTATATCTTTTATCTGTCCTGGGCAGCCCAGGAGAGCCTGATCTTGTCAGATCCCGCTAGCTAAGCAGGGTTGCTCTTGGTTAGTAATTGGATAGGAGACCTGCAACAAATACCAGGGTTGTAGAGGCAGGCAATGGCAAACCACCTCTGTTAGTCTCTAGCCCTGAAAACCCCATCAGGGGTCATCATAAGTCTGCTATGACTTGAGGGCAGGACTTCACATCCTACCTTTTATACATATACATTATTTTTTGCACCACTGCTATGTAATATATATTCATTGTCTGTTGCATCACTAATGTTGAAGACAAAAAATTCAGTGCTAGAAAATGGATGTGATTCTATTACTTGTGTGTTTATTGATTTATTGAAGACTCATAAGGGAGAAGCGAAAAAGAAAATGGGGATATTCAACTAACACAAGCCATCTTGTAAAATTTGGTCTCAACCCTATTCGTTTGATTTCTCCTTTCCCCCCCATTATTGCAGACTCACGTACTTTCTGCCAAGATGATTAACTACAGACTTCGAGGATCAAGCAATCCTCGCTGCTATGGCTGTGGGTATATCAGGGGCACGAACTGCTGTCGTCCAAGTGGGCACCGTTTCCATTCCTACGAGCCATATCCCTCTCCCTATTTCCATCGCAGTGGATATCGCTCTGGCTATAATCTTTGTCGCCACAACTGTGGCTCTCCCTGCTACAATTCCACTGGCTACAATTGCCGTTATCCCATTGGATGCCGGAGTACTAGCTTTCGCAGCCGTCATTCACGGTAACCTCAAGAAACACTTCTCTGGAACAGGGGACACGATACGATGAAAGAAAGATGGACAAAATACTCTGCAAATACAGAATATGGCTTTCAAAGATACTGTGCTTCCGTGATTTCCACTTGAGTTGATTTGGGGGGGGGGCTCTCAGGTGTGAAACTCAGGTGTGATGTAGAAGATAGATAGTTTGCTGACAGTGTTCATACAGCCAAAGCTTCATGAAGATCCAGAGCAGTGATGGGGAGATGAAGTGCTTACCCCTTCCCAGGCCATTTACTCCTACAAAAGAAACTCCTTTTTTAAGCAAGGGGAATGTTTCTTTCCCCTTGAAGACAGAAGACCTGCTGGGGTGAATTTGATAAGGCCTATCTCACTTAAGATTAAATAGTCAAGCCCAGTAGCACCTTAAAGACAAATAAGATTTCCAGGGTATAAGCTTTCAAGAGTCATATCTCCCTTTGTCAAATGTGATGAAGGGAGCGTTGATTCTTGAAAGCGAATAGCCTAGAAATCTTGTTGGTATTTAACAAGGTTGCCAGATCCAGGTTGGGAAATTACTGGGGATTTGGGGGTGGAGCCTGGAAATGGTAGGGTTTGGGGCGAGGGGGGGGGAAGGTCTCAGCAGGGTATAATGCCGTAAACTCTACTCTCCAAAAGAGCCATTTTCTCCAAGGTAAGTGATCTCCATAGTCAGAGATCAGGTGTAATTCTGGGAGATGTTGAGCCACCATGTGGAGGCTGGTAAGTCTAGTCTTTAAGATGCCTCTGGACTTGAATCTTGCTCTTCTACTGCAGATGAACATGGCTACCATGAATGTGGTGCTATTGTACTTTGGTCACGTCATGAGAAGGCAACACTCACTAGAAAAGACAATAACCCTAGGAAAAGTGGAAGGCAGTAGGTAAAAGAGGAAGACCCAACACATGACGGTTTGACTCAAAAAAAGAAACCATGGCCTACAGTCCACAAGACCTGAGCAAGATTTTTAATGACAGGAAGTTTTGGGGGGTCATTTCTAGGGTCACTATAAGTCTGAAGCGACTTGACGACACATAACATACAGATTTCTTCACACAACGAATTCATTTTTATCGCACAGCAAATAAAATGCTTAGGAAAATATCAAGAATATCCAAACAGTCCATGTATATACAACATAAGTTATTTTAAAATACATATGAAAGCCATTATATCTCTTCTGTCAGCTTATATGATCAAACATGCATCCGTTGCAAATAACAGAACTCTACAAGTCACATACTTGTCATCTGGTTTACAAGCTTTCGTTTAATTTGGACTTTCTCCCTGTGGAAGGAAGTAGGAATACATTTAGCATGATGTTCCACAAGCACAGAAGTATAAGGAAAGTGTGTAAAATCTATGGTCACACATTTCTCAGGAAAAGGGGTGTGTTGTCAACCCAATAAGATGAGTGATAATTTGGGAATTGGGTCACGTTGGTAATATCCAACATCTGGCAAAGAAAAGTGGGACACAGGACTTTTGTGTGTGTGTGTGTGAGAGAGAGAGAGAGAGAGAGAGAGAGAGAGAGAGAGAGAGAGAGAGAGAGTACCACCATCTTTGGGTGGGGCTCCTAAGTCCCGAGAAGAGAACTAGTAGAAATCAGTGCAACCGTATATATGAGCAGAGCCACCTTTTCTTTTTACAAAATAAGCACCGGCAGGGTATACATTTTATAAATAAAATAAATAAATGCTGCTGTCTTCCTGAAATGACACCAGAATCCGATGCTATTACTCCTGGATACCACCTAGGTGAATGTCAGACCGGCTACTGGGCTGTCAAGCAGGCTTCTCATGAATCCCATGTAATTTGGCTGCCCTGCAGAAATTATCAAGCCTTGTAACGTTTGGAAGGTACCTGCCGAGCAGCCCAACTGTCATTCTCAGGGTTGCCAGCTCTGGGTCGGGAAATTCCTGGAGATTTGAGGGAGGGGGTGGAGCCTGGAGAGGGTGTGGTCTGGGGAAGGGAGGGGCCTCAACTGTGCATAATGCCATAGAGTCCACCCTCCAATGCAGCCATTTTCTCCAGGGGAGCTGATGTCTGTTGGCTGGAGATCTGTTGTAATTTCGGGAGATCTCCAGCCACTACCTGGAGGCTGGCAGCTCTAGTTATTTTCCCAGTGTTGAAGGCTGGGGCATGCTCCTTCTGACTCCCACAAAGCTTGGGAATACCTGCAGGGAAGACCTCCAGAGGCCAGGTCTACCAGCTCTCAGGTATTAAATTTTAAAAGGTCAAAGCATCTAAACACAGTTTATATGTGCCAAGGCCCTTCCTTACTCTCCCTCTTTTAATTCCATATGGGGATGGGGAAAAACATGATTTTTAAAAAAACACACTAAATATCATGTTCTAGGAATTGTTCTGGTATTTCTGAAATGAATTTCCAGGATTTATTTTATTATATTTTATTATATTATTATATTACATTATATTTACATGATTTAAAGTAATAATAGTAATAACTTCGATGTATTGTCAAAGGCTTTCACGGCCGGAGAATGATGGCTGTTGTGGGTTTTCCGGGCTGTATTGCCGTGGTCTTGGCATTGTAGTTCCTGACGTTTCGCCAGCAGCTGCTACACCTCTGAAGATGCCAGCCACAGCTGCTGGCAAAACGTCAGGAACTACAATGCCAAGACCACGGCAATACAGCCCGGAAAACCCACAACAGCCATCAGTAATAACTTCACTTATGCAGCACTCTTCTAGACAGATTAGTGCCCAATCAGAGTGGTGAACATAGCGTTTTTACTACCCCTTTAATAATCTGCCAAGGCAGACAACACTTCGGTGATTTAAAGAAGGAAGGAAGTTTATTGAGAGAGCTCCTCACATAAACCTGCTGCACTCATACAACAAAAATGTGTACTTATAAAAGATTTTGGCTTCCATTTATACCTTCTCATAAACTGGATAATATACACAATATTGTTTATAATAATAAAGAATTTGCATAAACAGGCAAACAGAAGTCAATGGAATCTTAAAGATTTACAGCGAATACAAATGAACGACAGGTCGGTTTCAAGTTCGGACAGGTCATATAAACTCAAAAGAAATGAGTTTCATTGACCTGGCTGTGGCTGTTATGTGTAAGAACCTCAGAAAGAACACACTTAGGGCTGGGAGGGAGTGCACTGTGAAAAGATTTATGGCCTTCAAAGCATTTACCCAGGAGCCTGTTTCAAATAAGCTACCATAAACATTCCCTCTGTCTCTTCAGGATGGACTTCCTTTCAGCACATTCCTCTTTAGATTATACAGTAAACATGTGAATAGGAAAGAAAATGGAGGAGAGTGCCCTCAAGTCATAGCTGACTTATGGCAACCCCTGGTGGGGTTTTCATGGCAAGAGACTACCAGAGGTGGTTTGCCATTGCTTGCCTCTGCAACCCTGGTGTTCGTTGGAGGTCTCCCATCCAAGTACTAACCAAGGCTGATCCTGCTTAGCTTCCGAGATCTGATGAGTGAGACCAGGCTATCTGGGCTATCCAGGTCAGGACAAGAAAGAAAATATCAAGGTTAAAAGTAACACCCAAGACCAATTTTGGCTTTTTTAGTAGGCAAAGGTGGAGAAGACATGGCTTCTGTGTCCAAAAATTCCTTAATACTCCTGCCTTTTCCTTCCCTGTATGCCAAACCATTCGGAGATATTAATCACCAACACCCTTCCCCTAAGCTGGCCAGCAGGTACGTTCGGGTGATGGAGCCCAACAACAATGGAGTCCAACTCCCCAATTCCTAGGGCCAGTCAACCTTCAATGGCCAGTTTGGTTATCTTTTCTCATCCATTGATGCTTCAGCATGATTGCTAATCCACCGTAACACATTATAGTGAATGCACACAAATCCTATTTGTACACTTTTTAAAAAGAACCAACAATCATTCACTTTACAAATAAAACTTTGGATCACACATTGAACTGTGAATGCATTGAATGTATAGGTTTGCCAGGTGCCCGCTCAGAGTAGGCAATCTCTCCTGGCAATTTATGCCTCTGTCCACCAATTGCCAGCTGATCAACAGGAGAGGTAGGCCAGGAAAAGGAATGAGTGCCCATGTCTCCAGCTGTTGATGTCACTTCTGGTGTGACTTCTGGTCTGCCCAGAAGCAAGGGCAGATTCTTTATTGTTCACTCCTGCATTTTTGCAGGTGGCACCTGCCCTCCCACCACCACACCTCCCACTAGTACAAGGCGGGGGGGGGGCTGGTAACCCTAACATGAGAATTATATTATTAGCATACAACACTTAATGAAGATATCTTTACTATAACCTGTGAACAAGGCTACTAAATATAGTCTGACCTGCACTAATCCTTTCAGTCCTTAGTTAGGGCCTAATGAATTTCACTAAGAACAGGCCTATTTTATGACCTCCCCACTTGCAATATGCACAGTTGCCCTATTCACAAGTTACAGTGAATGCACAAAGAATCTGTGTACCTGATTGCTCTTTTTATGTATAATTCTTATTTTATACTCAATGCATGTGCAGCTGCATGTGTGATGTAAAACCCTCCATGTGCCTTCTTTCCAGTGTAACTTGAACAAATATTAAAGATTACAAGATTGTGTGTTGCTGCCTCAACTTGTAATTGTTTTAAATGTTGGATGTGATTTTGCCAAATGGTTTGCTGTGTTATTAAAAGCTTCCTTGGGTGGTATTAAGTAGAAAGGCAGGATACAAACTGAATTAAGCAAATAGATTAAATGTCTGATATGCTGGCTTTACTGAATTTGACTAAGGGCAGAGTCAAAAGATGGTCCATTGTTTTTCTACATTTCAGACTAATTCTGCGGTTCTTTTCTGAGTAAGATTTGGGTCCAGTAGCACCATAAAAACCAACTAAGACCCAAGCTACAAGAGACAAATTACACTTGCCTGGCAAGCAGGGCTGAATCTAGGGTTGCCGGCGCTCGGGGCAACCCTAGTCCGACCTCGTGTGCGCGCACAGCATGCAAGTGCTCCCGGTGGGCCGTGATGACATCATTTTGATGATGTCATCATGCAGGGCAGCGGAGGCAGCGTGTGGGGCTGCGAGGCTGCCCATGCCATGCGCCTGCCCTGCAGGACAGGGGGCGGCTGGCTGCCCCCTCTCCTGCGGGGCAGGCGAATGGCGTGGCCACCCCCTGTCCCACGGAGCAGGCGAAAGGCAGCGCGTGGGGCAGGAAGGCTGCCCATGCTGCCACCTGCGCGCTCCGGCAGCTGGCAGCTGTTCCCAGTGCCCCCTCCCTGGCAGCGCCGGGGGCAAACTATCCCCCCTGCCCCCCCTTCGATCCGGCCCTGCTGGCAAGTGAACAGACTCACATGTATTCCTTCCTGTTCACTTGCCATTCACTTGCTCTCCGCTTGATCCATTCCCCACTCTATTTCCATTTGCTCTCCTCTTGGCAATTCCCATATCTTCATCATTGCCTGCTTCCTTCACTTCTCCCCACCCCTCCACCAACTTATCTTTTGTCTGCCCTCTCCATCTTCAGCTACGTTTATTATTTTATTTTAATCCTGCCTTTTGTCTACAATGATGCCCAAAGCAGCTCACAGGATTCTCCGTTCCTTCCTATGTAGCTGTGTGTTAAAAATTGCAGCATCATTTGCTAGAATTGCTGTTCTTCAGTATTCAGGTTATTCCCTCTGTGGGTTTTTGAGCTGAAATCTTGAAGTGAAATGCAGATGTGTGCAAATATGTTTTTGTAATTTAATGCATTCCCTTGAATATTGAGAAACCATGAACCGCATATCCTGCCATTTCACATACTGTAATGGTTGAAGTATATTTTGAATAACTAATAATCTATTGTGGTGCCATTGTGCTTATCAGTTTAAGCAAAAGAACACACATCCTCCTCACTTTTAAATCACAAAGAAAACACAATAAACAATCGTAGCATCAATTTAAATTAATATACAGAGCATTCAGAAATCGGACAGTTAACCCAAATATGAAAACTGGGGTATTCGCTAATGAGTTAGAAACCATAGATTTCACCATTATGTTGCCTTACATATTACCTGTTGCTTTAAATATGTACTCCTATATCCTACCTGTGCTTTATGTTGTTCAGTGTAAGTCCTAGAATTGATTATGTTCTGTTTCAGCAATTCATGAACCCCATATTGGATCCTTGCTAATACTATGTCTTTGTAAACTAATATTCTTTTACCCCATGACATTGTTTATGGAAATGTTCTTGACTCAGTATGGAAATGTGTGCTCTTGCCACAAATTGTACTAATCTCACACTATGTAATCTGCCTTGAATCTCAGTGAGAAAGGCGGAATATAAATACATAATTTTTTAAAAAATAAAAATCTGAAACAAGTCCCTATATTTGTCTGAGCATTATGTTATGGTTGTAACTCAGGGTATTCAAACTGTAATCTATCTTGGCAAGTGGGGTAAAAATCCTGTCTATTTGTCCCCATAAAGGGAAACCAGCTCCTCTCAGCCTGAAATTTGAGAAGTTCACTGCTTTGTTCCCCATAAAGAAGGTGACCTATCTGGGGATAGTGTTGCTTGCATTTCACAAACATACCACGAGCAAACTGAAGTCTACAGGGAAGGATTTCCCTGGCCGTTTCCACATGTCTTACCTGCCTGTGGAACATCGCGCAAAAGACACGGAAGACACCGTCTTCTAGCTCGAAACCATGCCAGGAAGACAATTTCATGCAAAACTCCCGGATAATCCTGGCGCGATTTTGCACGAGAAGATGGTGTCTTTTGCGCGATGTTCCGCAAGTAGGTAAGATGTGTGGAAGCGACCCCTGTTCCCACCCCTTCTGCAACCCACTAAGCCTCTGCAAGTTCTGCTCATAAGGTCAAAAGACCCCCCCCCCCGCAGGGACAAAGGGGGTGCAAACTATGGAGTCTGCAATTGTCATAGGTAACCACCCCCCAAGTTCCATTCTGCCAGTTTAAGAGCTGTTATGCCCGTGTAACAGCACCTTGGTTTCCATCTACGTATCAATTGTATATAAAGGCCACACAATTGAAATGAAATTACAATCACTACAACGAAAGACAGGAGCCAAACTTAGGATGAAATATAAACAAATATTTTTTTAAAAGGGGGGGGAGGAACATTTCCTCATCCTGATTTTCAGAATATACAGTAATGGACGATGCTGTCTCTGCTCCACAAATGAATTATTGCAGTGTAAAATTGGTTAAAAATCTATTAATGCACGAGAGCTATTGATTGTATGCATGGGCCATCGGATAACAAATGACTTATGGAGACCCCACCAAGGGAGTTTCAAGACAAGAAATGATCAATGATGGTTTCCCATTACTTTCCTCTGCAGAGGAACCTCAACCCAGTAAGGTTCCTTTTTACCTGTTTTTTCCTTGAAATCCCGCAATCCTTTTCTTTTCCTTTGTTTAGGAATTTGGAGTCAGATTCTAATCAATTCCTTTTGGATCGAAGAGAAATTTGAAGAGAAGGGGGCAAGAAGGGAGAATCTGAAAAAAAAACACTCTGTAGATGCTCAGAGGAAAGCAGTGTCTTCCCAAACCCCCCTGTCTTCCTGCTACAGCAATATCCTGGATGGTGTATGACATAAAACAACTGCAAGGGCTGGAGTTCCAAAAGGGAACCTTGAGTTCTCTTTGAAGAGACATGAAAGAGAAACCCAACTCTTAAAAGAAAAAAATAGAATAAGAATTAGAATGGCTATATCTTAAAAAAAAAATTGGAAAAAAGAATTTCTCTACCCCATAACAACCCTACGAACCATTGCTTACTATTTATAAAAATAAAAAGATCGATAAATGCCCTATTGTGCCAATAGTAGGGCTGCCACATCCCCTTAATCTGGTACTTACCTTTGCAATCTTCTCATTTATAGATGCTCCCCGGGGCATGATGAGTTCGTATTTGGAATTGCCCTCATTGCGTCTGGCAGTGGACATGCTCCAGCCCTTCATAATTGGCCCTGTGAAGGGTAGAAGCATGGGCACAATGAGAATACTTCCGAAAATGACCTCATTGTGCCATAGGGAGCATGCCCGCTGCTCATTCCCCAGGGCCTTTTCTCCCCGCCAGCCAGGTAAGTGGCGGCATGGGGCAGAGGCTGGGAGCAGGGGTACTGACCGACCTCTGGGTGCTTTGAATGAATTACACATGCGATTTTATGTTAGAATTGGTGGAAGTCTGTTATGAGTGGATTTTCTGTTGGCTCCTGAGGAAGTTCTTGCAGGATGAAACAAACTGAATAACATTGCCGGCTGCTCGTAGAGCCAGGTCAGGGATCATTCAGGGTCCTATGTTCCATCTGCTTTTCTCCACCTGCAGAAGAAAACAAAGAGATTGATGTAAATTATTGTGTGTGCTATGGTCCGGGATCATTCAGGGTCCTATGTTCCATCTGCTTTTCTCCACCTGCAGAAGAAAACAAAGAGATTGATGTAAATTATTGTGTGTGCTATGGTCTACTGAGGTCTACTGAGATTCACACTAGGCTCTAGATGCCCGCATATCCTTTGAATTTATGGCTATGTGGGACCCTCTGGCGTTTGGATTATTGTGATAGTTGGGAATAAACAAACTTTTATTTGGAGACTTGTTCCAATGCTGGGGGACTCTACTGGAGGTTTCTGGTCTGTTCCATGAACTTACATCTTGTAATTATCTGTATTGATGGAAGAGTGAACTTTTGTATTGTTGGATGAATATTTTTGTACTTATCTATTGTACATTTATATAATTGCACTGAGCACTTTAAATATAAAAATAATTATTCATAGATTGGTAAATTGTTCATCCCCAAGTGTGTGTTTGTTGGATCCAGTGGGGTATCTATCTATTGGCCCTAGCCAATAGATATACTATCATTCTTAGCTGACACTGAATGTTCAAGGTTCGAGGAAATTCATCCAACTTTTTTATTTGCACACCTTACTCCTTCTAGATTATGTGTGCTAAAGGTCACCCAGTCCTGGACCGCACCATAAGACTTCTTCTACTGTTTCAGTCAAAGAATATAATTTGCATCCGTCTCTCGAAAAATCAGTAGGTGGAATTTTGTGAGCATTTCGTACTAATTACTTGGAGTGTACTTTTCGCTTTTTTTTCATTATGCAACTATCCAAATGAAACCGAGAAGTTTGCATACCCAAGGTCATTTCACCTCAAAATGTAAAATAGGCCACAATTTGTTTCTTCCTTGGCTGACGGGGAAACTGCCTGAGAAACTGTCAAGGGAAGGTTAACCCAGAAATCCCAACCACAGAGAGTTCTCTGCCCATCCACAATGGCAATGGCTGAATCTGTGTTAAAACTTGTAAAGCAAAATGCAAAGCATCTTTGGTGTTTCTTTTGTATGCAAAACAAAAGAAAAAAGAGTCTTGAAGGAAACTAAAGGCTTGATTTGATACAGCAAGAGAGATTTCACTAGAGAGGGTACACCGCCGTGGTTTACCATTTGATTAATTTGAAGCAATCTGTGAGGCAAGAGGCTACATTGGTTAGCCCTGTGATCACAGGACTTAGCATCTTGCGCTGCAGTGGCAGTTCACACACACTTGGGTGATAAGCGCAACATCCAAGAGCATGACTCACCAACTGGGCAGATAGGTAGGAGAAGCAGTCTCTGAAGGCCAACTGGCTCCTTCAGACCTGCTGCCCCCCACAAAGAGTCACCATTTGCCACTGCACAGGTGCCCCTCAGTTCTATCCCTCAGGCACACCAATCCAGAGCAACTACAGCAGTTGCACAATGCCTGCAGTACCCTGGTCCAGCAGTCATGGCACAGACATCTCCATATGGAGCAGGGTAAGTTTACCACAGCACAATGCCCTTTGCCAGGCCCCATCCCAGCCAGAGACAATGGCTGCAGCCAGGCAACTGTGGCAGATGGTCCTGGGCTGACAGTAGCACAGTGCTTGGCTGGCAGGGGGCTTCCATCAAGATCTCATTCCCACTGGTGGTTCCAGCTGAGCAACTGATAAGGATGACAGGCCCTACCACCAGCATGAGCCCACCAGAATCTGTTGATGTTGGAGATCCAGAGTCCCTTGTGGACCCATCAGAGTTCATCTTCTTCACCTTCCTGGCTGTCTGAGTACAGTCGTTCCTGTGGGGCCGCTCTTCCTGGGAAGAGGGGCATGTACCAGTTTGGTGTAGTGGTTAAGAGTGGCAGGACTGTAATCTGGAGAACCTGATTTGATTCCCCACTCCTCCACTTGAAGCCAGCTGGGTGAGCTTGGTAGTCACAGCTCTTCCAGAGCTCTCCCAGCCCCACCCACCTCACAGGGTGATTGTTGTGAGGATAACAATAATAACACTCAGAGTGGGCATTAAGTTGTCCTGAAGAAGGGGTATACAAATTGAATGTTGTTGCCAGAAGAGGTGGAAGCTCCCTCTGCCCAATCTATCACAGCTGTGAGCATGAGTGATAGGAGTTATGTGGGGAAAGGGCCCCCTCCCCAGAGGCAACACAGGCCATGTAGAGTCATATTGTGGCACTGCTGTCCAGGGTGACAGGATGACTCTACCCACCTGCCCCTCAAACTCTGCTTCATGGGCTGGCAGAAAAAGCCAGGGCACCATTGAGGGAACTCCCTGTGTCACCAGCCTTGCTGCCATATGAGATCCTGGACCTGCTCCTAGTTGGTGATGCCTGGATCTTCTGGGCTGTCATGCAAAACTCTCGTGAGAAGATGCTATCTTCCGCGGTTTTTGCGTGATATTTCGCAATGTTCCAGGAGCAGGTAAGTAGTGTGAAAAGGGCCACTGAGGGCAAGGGAAGCCATAGTGACGAAAATGCAAAATCACCTAAGAGCACTTCATGCAACTACACAAATGTTTCGGAAATTGGCTCAGTTGTGTCTACAGTTCTATATCTGAAGTGAACTTTGGAGATTTTTCAACATGGCCCTAATTTAATTGGGAAAATAGAAGAAGAAATGCTGCAAACATAATGATTTAAAAAATGTAGAATTTTTTGAAATTAAATGTTGGTTACAGGGAGAATGGCAAATTGTACAATTGTCTAAATTAGAGAAATAGTGTGTTTGAAACATAGAGGGCAATCTAGAACAATCTTTGCTAAGACTTGTAATCCTTAAATTGAATTTTGGAAATCTACTCTTCATCTTGAAACTGAAGTTTGTAATTTTTATTTCTTTCATTTTATGTTGCTGTTATTGGAACCAGAATAGCAAGCTTTGATTATGTGATGTTGTATTTTGAAGAAAGAACGAAAGAACGAAAGAACGAAAGAACGAAAGAACGAAAGAACGAAAGAACGAAAGAACGAAAGAACGAAAGAACGAACGAACGAACGAACGAACGAACGAACGAACGAACGAAAGAAAGAAAGAAAGAAAGAAAGAAAGAAAGAAAGAAAGAAAGAAAGAAAGAAAGATGTTTTCTACCCTTTGGTTAGTGTAGACTGCATGTTTAAATATCTCTTAGCATTAAGTTAAGATGAGCGAGTTCGCCTCAAGGGCTACAAGAACAGCCCAAACTTGTTCAGACAGTATTTCAAAAAGGTAAAGAAATTAGCCCTTGCCTTTCAAGATGAAGATAAATAGGTTTGTTGTGAGCAGACTTCACTTATCAGATGCACCCAGATGATGTCGAAAGAAGATTGGAAGGTGTGGGTTTGCCCTGGGTAGATAGTAGCTGCCAGCTCTTACATATATCAAAGCATAATGATAGACTTCTTTTGGTGGTAGACAATCTGCTCTTCCTTCCTTCCATTTTTGAATCTTGTTTACTACTTTGTCCTCTGTTCTCGCTTTTATCTCTTTTGTATCAGTTGAAATTACACGGCATTTCTTTCTCCAGAGAGATCTTCCTACACAGTTCATATTCAACAGCTGGATCTGCCATGCAAACTCTTTCTGCAACTGTCTGGCTCCATATGGTGCTAATTGATACAGAGTCTGCCTATTCACCCAGCTTTAGCTCATGCGGTGCAGTCATTACTTTTGGATTAGTTTCTGAGAGACCCAGGTTTGAATCCCTGCTCTGCCATGGAAGTTTGCTGAGCGCCCCTGGGCCAGGTGCAAATTCTCAGCCCAACCTACCTCGCAGGTTTGTTGGGAGGATAAAATGGAAGAGAGGAAAAGGATGTGAGCTGTCTTGGGCTCCCCTTGGGGAGAAAGACAGAGTATAAATTAAGTAAGCAAGCAAGTGAGTAAATAAGGTGTTTACTTTGAGTGGCAGAGACTCTCCGGGTCTCGGGCAGATAAAAGGCCTTTCTCTACATTTTCTACCAGAAACCATTTGATTACAGTTGTCAGGGGATGACCCTTGGGACTTGTGCACATAAAACCATGTGTGCAGTCAGTTATGTAAGGGCCCTATACTCTAATAGTTATGTTATATTGATTTAGACTGTTGGCCCATTTAGTTCCGTACAGACTGTGTCACCTTTTGGGAGAGTGTTATTTGGGGTTTTGTTGTACTTTGGATTTTTTAAAGTTGGGTCTGATGGCCCAAAGTAGCCTGATCTCATCAGATCTTGGAAGCTAAGCAGGGCCAGCCATGTACTTGGAGGGGAGGCTGCCAAAGAAATCATAAGTAGAGATGAGCATGAACAGCAATACGAACAAAAAAAAGCCACTATCAGCCCAATCTGCTGTTCGCGAACAAGCTGTTCATGAGGCCCCATTCTAAACAAATAGGTGGTCATTGCAAGCCTCGTTCGTTGCTGTTCATTGCTGTTCATCAAGCCAGACAATCTAGCACCTGCAATCAATTCCCTTGGCAACTTAGGCAGGGATTGTATGAACTCTGTCTGAACTCCTGCTGTTGCCCTGGAAACCCCAATCTAAACCCAATTTAGCTTGATAGGCAGGTCTTCCTTTCAAGTGTGGAGCTCCAAATTTGTTACAACAAGGGAGCAAAGACCAGGGGCAGGGGGGCTCCCAGCTCTGACCTTGCAGACAGTGGAGAGAGAGAGAGAGAGCTACTGTTGGCATTTTGACAGAGTGCACTGGAGCTTGAATTTTCTTTGTGTGTGGTGGGATAGGGATCTACCCCTTCAAGTTCCAGGGCTGCTGCCAGGCTATGGGCCAAGCTATTATTTATTACTGGTACCTTTCCTGCTGCCTGCTCAGGTAAGGTTTCTGGGAGTGGTGCACTAGGGAACTACCCCTTCAAGTTCCAGGGCTGCTGCCAGGCTCTGGGCCAAGCTATTATTTATTATTGGTACTTTTCCTGGTGCCTGCTCAAGTCAGGTTTCTGGAAGTGGTGCAGTAGGGATCTTGACTTGGATGATGGCTGGAGGAGAGCCTGCTGGCCCCCATGAACAGCCAACCACGAACATGTTCGTGAACAGGGCCCATGTTTGTGGTTGTTCATGAATCCCTGTTCGTGGATGGCAATGAACAACAAACATCATGTTCATTTTTCCCCCTGTTCATGCCTATCTCTAATCATAAGTCAGCTTCAATTTGATGGCACTTTCCACCATCAAGTTGCCTAAACTACAATGCTATGTTAATATTTCAGTTATCTCACTGAACTAACTGTATTGTTGTTTATGGTTCACTTGTCTCACTATTTTCTATGAAGTATGGTGGAGAGTGCCCTCAAGTCATAGCTGACTTATGGCGACCCCTGGTGGGGTTTTCATGGCTAGAGACTAACAGAGGTGGTTTGCCATCGCCTGCCTCTGCAACCCTGGTCTTCGTTGGAGGTCTCCCATCCAATTACTAACCAAGGTTGACTCTGCTTAGCTTCTGAGATCTGACGAGATCAACCTCATCTGGCCCATCCAGGTCAGGGCGAGGTATAAACAAAAATAAACTGGCATAAATGTGAATATATACGGTGCCATCAAGTTGCAGCTGATTTACGACAACCCCTGTTGAGGTTTTACACAAAGGTGGTTTTCCATTGCCTGCTTCATCGGAGCAAGCCTGCTCTTCTTTGTAGTCTCCCTTCCAATTTCTAATCAACTTCTAAGTATTACGTTTCTGAGGGCCAAGCTACACATGACGAATGACACTTGAATGGCAAGTATATTTCTCCCTGTTCACTTGCCCTCCACTCAATCCACTTGCCATTCAAGTGTCATTCGTCATGTGTAGCTTGGCCCTAAGATCTGACGAGATCAACCTCATCTGGCCCATCCAGGTCAGGGCGAGGTATAAACAAAAATAAACTGGCAGGGATTCCTCACTCTCTGTTTTTCCCTAGCTGAGCTACCTGAGATCTTTCCACCCTTCGCATGTAAATTGAGAGCTCTACTATTGAGCAACAAGCTTTCCCCTTAATGCTAATTAGCATAATGCATGAATGTTCATGACATGTTTTAGGGAGAGGAAAGAGTCATTCCATGTTACAAACCATGTGTGAAGCAACTACATTTCTTGATAAGTTTTTTGTGTTACCCATTGCCTGTATATTTTTATAAGCATTATGGTAGGCTTATGATATGTGATTCCTAGAAATTAATAACTGCTGAGGCCCCCTCCCAAGAACACCATATTTTCTTGGAATACAGACACTTAAACTGTGATATCTCTTTCTCTCGCGCGTGCACTCATTCACACAAACACACAAACACAGAGTCTCTCTACACCTGTCAGGCCATGTGTCCGTCAAGGGTCTAGAGATGCAAAATTAGCCAGGAAGCATAGTTTTGAAAGACAGACCTGGCGGAGATTACTCTGGAGGTGACAGATTCTCATACAGCCCCCCGCCACCTCTGGCATGCCAGACTGTCTCCCCTTCCAGAGCTTTTACCCTGCCTTGAATTAACTGAGCCTTGACAGGGCAAAGGCTCCGGAAGGGGAGATGCCAGAGGTGGTAGAGGATTGTGAGAGAATCCGTCCCCTCTGAGGTGATCTCAGCCAGCTCTGTTATTTAAAACTACACTCCCTGGCTAAGATTGCATCTCCCAACATGTGAAGAACACATGTCAAAGTATTGTGTAGAGACACACACAAACACACAGCCCAGAAAATTGTTGAGTTCCAAAGATTCCAATTTCATACCCATATTATATGTGTGGTGCTATGCGAAATAACTAACTTTGCCCTCGAAGCTCTTCCCTTTATCACAAGTTTTGAAGCTGAATTTTTTCATCTTCTTTGTGACTGAGAAATCTAGGGAAACACTCTGAACATCCTTATATGCATATTTTTAATATGTTCTGGAATAATAGAGAAGTAGAAACTGGCCTTGGTAGGTGCCTGCCCAAGGGATAAGAACTATCAGCTTTCTGTACTAGCAAAAAATCTCTTTGCATTGGAAAGGAAGACCATCCAGCAAAACTTTTCTCAAAAACACACTTTTTTTGGTAAGATGGTCTTGATTGCGTTCTAGAGTAGGTGTATAGGAGTGCCATCCTAAGGACATTCCCCCTGGAGTAACCCCCATTAAATAAACCTGAGTAGGATTCGAAGCAGGCTGGCTTAGCTTCCCCATCCTGGTGAAATCTCCTTGTAGATGAGGGCTGAGACTGAAAGAGTGGTTTGACTAAGGCCATCTAGTGAGTTTCTGGCAGAATCAAGATTTGAACCCAGGGCCATCTAGATCCCCACTTATTTCTAACTGATTATGTTCCACAAGCTCTCAACATCATGAACATGTCTTTGAATATGGATGGATGTTAGAAAGGCCATAGTCGAGATTATCAATGGCTCAATTATGATGTCATTGAAAGCAGAGAATGGCATGTGGTCCACTTCAAAATGGCCAACGGTTTCAAGAGGTCATTGCAGACGTGCAAAAATAACCAACAATACATGGAAAACAATAAAAAGAATGAGTAGAATCCCAAGCATTGATTTCATTGCATAACACATAAAAGTGTTTCAGTCGGAAAATGGTTTATTAGAACAAGGTCAACAGAGGAAATACAGTTCTTTCATTTTTCTGTTGGTCATTTTCTCTTTTGCTCTCTCTCTCTCTCTCTCTCTCTCTCACACACACACTCTTTCCCCCTCCCCCAAATAATTTCTGATGTAGAGTCATAAATCAAATAGCCATGGCACTTCTTTTAACAAAAAGTCTTGTGGTGGCAGTTAAGAAAGCTTATGTACTGGAACACTGGGGGAAGAACAGTTCCGGTTTATGATTTTAGAAGTGGGAGCCTCCACATGGAACCAGCAGAAATCTGTTGTTGGTCGCCAGTTTTTATGGAAACCTGGAACCAACCATATCAAACCATAGATTTACTACTCCACAGTAAAGCCCGTGAAGATTCCAGAAGCCCTACAAGGGTCCAAAGGCCCCACAGGAACACCGCCTTGAAGGGTAACAAAGTCTAGAGCCATACCCCAATCGGAAGGGGGAGGGTTCATAACAGCTCCCCCTGCGGGTATACCGGTAACCATAACTGCATGGACCAACGTAACTAGTGCCACCACAACCACGAGGCGAATAGCCATAGTAAGTGTAAGGGTAAGACTCGTAGCAACTCGCTCCCCTGCCTGAGCCAATGCCGGGTCCATAGCCCCATGGCTGGTAGCACGGTCGATAGCACGGTTGATAACAACGCTCATAACAGCTTGGCTCCCCGTAGAAAGACATCTTGCTGAAGAGGAGGCGGACCTGGAACGATATTTTACAGGAGGTGGGGAATCAACAAAGGTGTTTTGTTTTTTTAGGGAAAAAATAGTTAAAAGCTTCGTTACCACATTTTTTCACAACATCCCAGATGATGTAAAAGAATACAACTTGAAAGTGACTCCTGTGCATACAACAGTGAAATCCACCATACTCTAGCATGAAACTATAACAAGGCTATGTAAACTGGAGTAAGGGATGAGCTAGTGTGTTTTACTTCATTTCTTTGTATATCTGCTCCTATGTTTGTCAACTGTAGGAAAGAGAAAGAGTCCAACAGCACCTATAAGACTAACAAAATTTGTGGCAGGGTATGAGCTTTCATGAGACACAGCTCACATCTTCAGATATATTTGTCAACGGTTCTTGTTCCCTATTGTCAGCTTTGTAGATGAGTATTCAAAAATGCAATGCATGCTATTTGTGTGTGTAACACACCTGTCAATATGCTCAGCTCTCCAGGAAAGGGAAGGACTCTGGAGACAACTTGCCTGATGAGAGAAGAGCAGCTGGACCAACTGGCTGAAGGCTGTTACTACCAAAAGCTTCACCAGGGAACTCCTGCCTGTGCCTCTTTGCAAGAGCAAGCCCCTTAGTCAGCAGTTTCCCACACAGACTTTTGTCATCACCTCTCCTTGGAATTTTGGGGTAAATCATGGAGCCCTTCGGGGCAGAACCACTACCAGGGTTGCCACCAAATGGGTGACACCAAAGACGGTTGCCACTTTGGGGGAGGAGGGTCATGGGGGTTTTCCCCTTTGTCTATGAAAACAGAGATATCGGGAAGGCTAAAAGGCTGTTGGGAGGTTGAGGGAAGATGGCTACTTTTAGGTAGGTATTTGATTAGTTTACTCTGTTTAATTATTGGTAAACCTTAAACTGTGATGTAAATTGTATTCTGTGTATTTGTTCTTATGATTGTTGTGCTTTTTGCATTGTAAGCTGTCTTGAGTGCAGCAAGTCAATAAGGTAGCTAATAAATGTGCTGATTGAATTGATTAATTAATCTATTGATCCCCAATAGAGGCGGGCATGAACCGAAATATGAACCAAAGTTCATCGTGAACCAGACCAGTTCGTGGTTTGTGAACTGGCAGTTCATCAGAGCCCATTTCTGATGAACTGCCAGGAACTTATTCTGGTTCATTTGTTTCATTTTTCAGTTCTTCACCACGGACAGCTTGACACTGATCAATCCGTTTCCTAGGCAATAGGGGGAGAGGCTTTCTGCAGACCTTCTACTGCCCCGTAAGTGACATTTTCACAACTGGAAGTGACGTTTTCACTAATCAAATGAAACTGTTTGTGAACTAGGGCAAGTTCATGAAAGTTCGTGGTTTGTGGTTCATGAAAAGCGATGAACCGCAAACCACACAGTTTGGAATTTTCCCAGTTCATGCTCCCCTCTAATCCTCAGCACAGTGTCTGTGGTACCTGGGTCACCTAGTATGTTTCCTGGAGCCCAAGGTCTTCTTGAGTCTTGGGGATAATATTCAAAGACTCTTGAGCAAGGAAGGGAAAAAAAACAGGGATGCTGGGATCGTTTCCTAATGTTTAACTGCAGAAGCCCAGGATGGGGCCCCAGAATCGCTGCCACTATCACTCCACTGCCTCTCACTCATCAGGCCAATAACGATGGGTGGAAGTCACTGTCAGAAGTTAGTTGCCTGAATCCCGGGTGGAGTAAGTACAAGCAGTGCTGGCAATAGAACATTGCACTTCCTCTCTTTCCCTCTGTATTTTGGCTAAGACATAACTCCTTATGTTTGTTACAGTGCAATCCCAAACTAAGTTATGAATGATCTTCATTCTGGACTTAGAAAGGTGCAGTTATACACTCTTAGCTTGCAAGCCTTCCTTACGGCCACAGAGGGCCAAGCTACACATGACGAATGACACTTGAACAGCAAGTGTATTTCTCCCTGTACACTTGCCCTCCACTCAATCCACTTGCCATTCAAGTGTCATTCGTCATGTGTAGCTTGGCCCAGAGAGAGCAAACCTTCCTCCTTTTTTTGGAAATGTTTGCTTCCCGAAAGCAAAGAAACTGCCTCAGCTTCCATCCATCTACTTGAAGGAAGTGGCACTTTAGAAAAACTCAGGAGAGATCTAAAGGGAACACTCATTTGGAAACAGCTGCTTCCATCATAGGATGCTGGTTGGCTTGGAAACTCTCAATGTGTTGTGGAGCTTCACAAAGTTTTTGTGTTTGGCCCAGCCACTGTGACAGATATTTTGTGATTGGTCCCACCCCACCCAAGATAACCATTTTGTGACAGCTCTCACTTTACTTTCTCAAAATTCTAAAGAGCAAGAGTCCAGTAGTCCCTGTAAGACTAACAAAATTTGTGGTAGGGTATGAGCTTTTGTAAATCACAGCTCTGAAGAAGTCATTCACCAGCTGTTATCATTCAGCTTTTGTAATCACTCCAGTCTCCAAGCTATAAGGACAGATGGACTCACATTCTAGCTGTATATGAAGAAGTGAGCTGTGACTCACAAAACTTCATACCCTACCATAGGTGCTACTGGACTCTTGCTCTTTTCTGCTGCTACAGACTGACTAACATGGCTACCCATCTTGATCTATCAAAATTCTAAAGGCAGCCACAGACTTGACCAAGTTGTGGATCCATGCTATAAAATATGTATAGTGTTGATTTATTGATGCACAAGTACTGTCGAAACATGTATACATTTGGGAGTTAAAATTGAATGCAAGGGAATAGAATGAGGTGTAAAAATAATATATCTTTTGTTAGATTTGTACAGCAGAGAAACAATTTTAAATGGGGATTTGGGGGTCAGAAAAGCAGGGATGATAAATTTGAAATCACTCCTAATAGGAGCCAGTTGGCTGTGACCATTTAGGTGGAGGACAACAGCTCACCAAATGATACTTTACTTTCTCTTATATGAAGTAATGGTGACCATGACTCAGTTATGCGGTAGATATTTATGTTCAAGTAATTTTGTATATGGGCAAGAGATAAAAATGTGCAGACCGCTCAGGTCTTCTGTACTAATTTATCTGCATGTTTAAGTATGATTGACAGGATCCAGAATCTTTGAAATTCACTAGTGCTATTCCCACAGTATTATAGGGGTATACCTTTCAAAATATCTTTCACTTTTCAAAATATCTACCCACCGGTCTTGGAATGAAAGAAATCTCTATCAGAATTAAATTTATTTTGCTGAGAAAAACAACAATAATAAACAAATATATTGTTTTCCCCAATTACATTATGAACAAGCTAGACTAGTATTACGGAGTTGCGCATAGGCAGTTCTGCATTTCTCTCCCAAAGACAGTTCATAGCGTTAAGGAGGCAAAACCTTTCGTAAAAGAAAATCCCACCTGTGAATATGTTCAGTCATCCCTAAAGAGTATATCCTCTTTGATTTAATGAGATTTAGCATTTTCTAAGTGATTTAGGAATTCAGTTTGTTCATCTTTTACTAAAATTGCTTACATGGTCCTAAACCCTATTTCAATAGACTTACTTTTGGAGTCATGAGTTGAAGGCAGAAATATATGCAAAATCCTAAACAAATTTACAAATAATAATAAGCAAACATCGTGAGAACCAATGTGGTTTGATTGCTGGGTGTTTCTTAAACAGCTGTGAGATTCAAGGGCTATTTTGTTCTACAGCTACCCACAAATTTCTACTGATTTCCATCAAAGATTAAACCCAAGCCATTTTGATGTTTCTGTTCAGTAGAATGTGGATGGAAGCCAGAAGAGTTTTCAGTAATTGAACAGGATTTATAGAGGGGAGGGGAGGGGTGCAGGATAAAAAGCCCATGGGCTGTATCTGGATTTCGTATATGGGAAAATAAGAGGTTTCTCCTTTGGGAGAATCAACGGTTGAGTGTGTTCAGGAGAGGTCAAAGGATTTTGAATCTGACTACTGCTTCAGTTTCTCAGGGGTAGTTTCCAAATCCCTAACCCAGCCCCTACATCCATAAAACTACAGAAAGAGCTATCAAGTTTCCAAGGAGAAGGAGTCAAGTTGGACTTACCAGTTCAACGGGGAGAAGGAGTCAAGAAGAGTTTTGGGGGAAAAGCTACACTTAGTGTTCTTATATGAGTTCTTAGGCAGCCTAGGGGGGGTATGAAGCATGCTTTGTTCTCCAAACTCTTAATTAACTCACTACCTAAATCGTGCTATGCTACATGTAACTTCTCAAACTGCTGTAATTATTTTCTTCCTCATTTGGGATTATTACTTGATCAAGCCCTGTATAACACAGCATTCTGGTTACACCCAAACAAAATTTAATGACAAATAATGCAAACTTCATTTAGAGCATCACCGGCAGGTATCAAAGCAGTTTATAGTCTGTAGAACATGGGAATCTTCCGCGTATTCTTCACAAGGTACTTCATTAAGATTTACAAGCAGAGATAGGCGACTTAGGAATGAATTAAAAAGATATTCACCCTGGGAAGTTGGGAATGGAAGTCTTTTAAAGACAGTGCCTATGATACCCTCTTTTGTTCTCTCTCTTTTGTTGGAATTGCTCCAGAATCAATAGGAAAAAGTACACATGGGGAGCTGAAATGAATTATGAACATATAAAAATTGACATATGCCCCGTTGAAGAGCAATTTCAGGTTTGATGCTTATTCTTTTTGTTGTTCGGAGCAAATAATGGTAGAGTGCTGACAATTATGAATGCATTTAGGGCCAAGCTACACATGACGAATGACACTTGAACGGCAAGTGGATTGAGTGGAGGGCAAGTGAACAGGGAGAAATACACTTGCCGTTCAAGTGTCATTCGTCATGTGTAGCTTGGCTCTTAGAGTCTTGCTTAGCATTCCCCTTCCCCCGCTTGGACTGCAAGCACGGTTTATTCTTTTTCAATTCAGTCAGGGCACAATTCTTGAGGTATGTTGTAAATAATAAATATTATTGCAATCCACATTGCAGGAAAATAGCCAGGAACGTTCTCACTTTCTAGATTATCGAGTGTTCTTTTGAAGCATTCAACCATATGATTCCCCCCAACCCACAATCTGACACGACAGGAACAGTCGAACTATTTGAAGGGGATCACAGTTTTTGATCATCTTTTGACTCCTTTTCAAAGAGATGCCTTCCTCGTCCTGATTTGCATCCCCAGCTGTCTCGTCGTCCTCTAGTGATAAAAAAGAAGAACGACTGGTTTCTGTTCTCAGGTGTGCCAGCGTAACTCCCTTGGTAACCTCGGATACACGGTAGAGATAACAAGATGAACACTACGAGGCAGAGGCTCTGAAAGAGTCTCAACTCAAAGGAGCCCAGAGGACATGCAACACAGTCTGAACACTTCTCGTGCATGCTGCAAAAGACATCTTGGCGTTGCTACACCCACAGGCTGTCATTGGGAATCTATCTCTCTGTATGACTCATAAGACAGTGCCATGCCATGCCCTTACATTCTTTTGCCATCCCATGATGTGTCATATTAGTATATTAAGTTTGGGCTTTTTAAAGCTGTTTACTTTATAGGAAGCTTGCCTGCGCTCCTCCCTCTGTGCCCCAGCCCAGCTCTTTACCTCCTTCTCTGCCTCACCCCTGGCTGCAAACTCGCCTGCCAGTAAGTCTTATGAATCGCTGCAATTTTAATACTGAGAGACAGATACCCAGTGACAGGCTACAGAAGTAGCAACACTAGTCAAAACCTGAGGCAATTTTGGAGGCATTGGGCCGGATCCACTGGGATTAGTGGTGTGAAATGGGTAGCTCACTTCGCCTCTGTCAGGGTTCCCTTAAGTGATCTGGGTCAAAGCTGGAGAGCATGAGTCTGGGAGGGCCATTGAAGGTTTTGCCCTGAGTGGCAGGGGCTGTCTGGACACGCTGGGATGGTTGCACATCACCTGCCATCCCATGGTGCCCTGCAGGCATGCTGGGGAAGCTAACATCAAATGACAAGGGGCCTCTAGACCCAGTAGATCCATTGCCCTATGCCTTGCCAATGCTCCAATGGCAGTAATCAATAAAGCTGTGGCCCATTACATCCAATCATGCTGTGTGTTGTGTATTCTTTGTTGGAGGACCAGGCTCACTATCACCCACATGGATGCAACCACCCCCCAAGACAGCCCCATTCATGCCACCGTCTGACGATGCCATCATCTGAAAAAAAAATTCAGCACTTTGATAAGTGTTTTCTTTTGGTACAGAGCAGAAGCAAAGAAACCACGGAGAAAATACAAGATAATGGGTGCAACTGAAGAATTCTACTCAGACGTAAGTCCCATTTAATACAATTGGTCTTACTCCCAGGGAAGTGTTCTTAGGATCACAGCCATCGTAGTTTTATTAATTTCACCACATGTACACCTTGCAGGTTGGATGGGGGGGCAGGTAAAAGTGACCTCAATACCATCAAAATATACTCATATCTACATGCCTCCAGCTACCACCCTAAACATACCACTCGGTCAATTATCTACAGCCAAGCCTTACGTTACAACCGTATCTGCTCCAATGCTCTTGATCGGGACTCCCATTTAAGAGATTTACAACAAGCATTTTTGGGACTACAGTACCCACCAAATGAAGTGAGGAAACAAATCAACAGGGCCAGACTAGTACCCAGAAACAGCCTGCTCCAGGACAAACCTAAAACAACTAACAACAGAACACCACTGGTTGTCACCTATAGTTCCCAGCTCAAACCCATCCAACGTATCATCAGTGAGCTACAACCCGTCCTGGAAAATGATACCTCTCTCTCAGAAGCCCTGGGTGGAAGACCTCTCCTTGCCTACAGACAACCCCCAGCCTTAAACGACTTCTCACTTCCAATCATGAATCGGCTAGCAAAGTCACCAGCACAAGTAGCAGGCCCTGCAACAGACCCAGATGCCCGCTCTGCCCTTATATTTACCCAGGAAATACAATTACAGGACCCAATGGTGTCGACTACACTGTCTCTGGCTCTTACAACTGCTCATCCTCCAATGTGATATATGCCCTCATGTGCCAACAATGTCCATCTGCTCTGTACATTGGACAAACCAGCCAACCTCTATGCAAAAGAATAAATGGACACAAATCTGACATTAGAAATGGCAACATCCAGAAACCAGTGGGACAACACTTCAATCTACTAGGACATTCCATCAAGGACTTAAAAGTCACTGTAGTTCAACAGAAACCTTTCAAAAACAAAATCCAATGGGAAGCTGCTGAATTGGAATTCATATGTAAATTTGACTCTGTCAAGCTGAGACTGAATAGGGACTATGAATGGTTATCTCATTATCAAAAGTAACTGATTTCCTTTACAGAAGCAAACTGATCTCCATATCAGAAGGAGCTGTTTGCATCTACTCCTCCCTCCCCTCTCCTCCTCTATATCTGACCAGTTTCTTCTTGCCCTCCATGCATCTCCGACGAAGAGAACTGTGATTCTTGAAAGCTTATGCTACAATAAAGTTGGTTAGTCTTAAAGGTGCTACTGGACTCTTTTTGATTTTGCTACTACAGACTAACATGGCTAACTCCTCTGGATCAAAATATACAATGCCATTAGTGATAGAGAGAGGCTGTAAAAAAAATCAGGACTCAGGAGGCAATTGACCTCATTATGTCTGAGGAATACCATAGTCAAAACATAGGAGGAAAAATGATGGTGCAGAAGGCTTTTTAAAATCCTATTTCATTCAGTGATTCCTATGTGTTTTGCACACTACTTTGTCAGGGGGGGTCTAAAATTATATATAAAGATACAAAAAGATATAAACAAATTTTAATTTTTCCACATATACATAATGATACAGAAAATTTAAAAAATCAAGGCAAACAATTCAGTGCAGAGGAGGGGAAATTGTTACAGAAGATATATATCCAGAGGAGTTAGCATTGTTAGTCTGTAGTAGCAAAATAGTAAAGAATCCAGTAGCACCTTTAAGACTAACCAACTTTATTGTAGCATAAGCTTTCGAGAGCCAAGCTGATGAAGACAGGTGTGGCTCTTGAAAGCTTATACTTGAAAGCTAAAGTTGGTTAGTCTTAAAGGTGCTACTAGAGTCTTTACTAGAGATGGGCATGAACCTAAATACGAACCAAAAACACCCACGAACCAGCCCGGTTCATGGTTTGCGAAGCAGTGGTTCGTGGAAGCTCGTTTTCATGAACTTCCACGAACTGGTTTACTGGTTCATTTGGTTTGTATTAAAGGGTAATGCCCCTTTCCCTGGTGCTGCAAAGCGGCAGGGAAAGGGGCAGGTTAAATGGCTATTTTCCCATGGAAATGGCCATTTAAACTTTTCCTGCCCCTTGCAAGCTGCAGGTCCCTTTAAACTATCAGCTGGCAGGCAGCAGATGGGGATCCCCCCTGCCGCCTGCCAGCTGATAGTTGAAAGGGACCTGCCACTTGCAAGTGGCAGGGCCCTTTAAATGGCCCAAACCCCATAAACCCCATGGTCACGGCAACCATTTGAGAGGTGGGAAAGCCATTTTAAGCCTCCTCTGCCACTCTGGAGGCCTCCACCACTCCAGCAGCAGAGACAATGTAAGTGTGGGGCTGGGGCAAGGAGGGATGGGGGATGGGGCTGGAGGGGGCTGGGGGGCTAGGGCTGGGGTTTGTAGGCTTTGGTCCATTTAAAGGGCCCTGCCACTTGCAAGTGGCAGGTCCTTTTAAACTATCAGCTGGCAGGCGGCAAGGGGGGAATTCCCCTCTGCTTGCCAGCTCATAGTTTAAAGGGACCTGCTGCTTGCAAGCCAGGAAAGGGCCCTTTAAACTATCAAATGCCCCTTTCCCTGCCACTGCTAAGCGGCAGGAAAGGGGCATTTAAACCCCATGAACCACAAACCACAAACTGGTTCGTGAACTTGCCCCAGTTTGTGGGAGTTCATGGTTCCTGATTCATAAAAACCACACGAACCATGAACCACATGGTTCGGGTTTTTTTCTGGTTCACGTCCATGTCTAGTCTTTACTATTTAAGAGATATACAATTGCTCTGACCCCTACAGAGATGACATGGTTGAGGCTTTCTCACATAACAGGCCTACATATGCACTGACTGAGCTATTTACACATACTTCATAACTTTCAGATTAAAATTAAGTTCCTTAACTCAAAAACAAATAAGAATATGACACCTTGGAGGAAGTACAGAACAGAAATCAGGTAGATAAATTCGAGATTAATCCTCCCACTTTCCCAGGAGTAAGACCCATCGAATAAAATGGGGCACACTTCTGAGTAGACCTGCTTATACATTATGAACAGGTAGAAGTCTGTAAATGTAAATGATCATGAGAATAACGTACCATTATAACTGGGTAGGAGGATGCCTTGGATCTAGCCTCATTATGAATTAAATATCTACTGGGGGTTGTCCTCTGTGATACCAGCTCCTCAGGTGTCTTATCTGTGATAAACAAATGTGGGATGATTCACAGTTATTAATCAACCATTAAAATTTTCTGCGCAACGTTAGTATCACCCTCTTCACCCACTCACCCACTGCGCTGAGCACTGTTGTGTTGAACATCCCTGTGTGAATGAGATGGATAGGAACAGGGTACACATTATGGCTTCCATTTGGGATTAATTTTAAAGTATTATCTGTGGTGGCAGTTACCACATGGTGATCCAGTCAACCCCTGTGGCTCACTATACTGTTCTTCTTTGCTTGTTGATGGTAGCAGGGTGAAAAATGCCTAGACAGTCTTTTAAACCACTAACCATGAAAGCCTCACCATATGGAACAATTTTAGATAGTCAGCTCCAATTGTCGAGAACATGGGTGGGTGTCCACTTTATAATATGTTTTCCATACACAATGTCCTTCATCAATATATCAGCCTATATCCTTATACATTTGATAAATTGTTTCTAAAATGATTATCAGAGAACTAGAAATAATGTAGAAGAGGGTGACCAAAATCTCAGAAAACCATTCATATGAGAAATAGTTAAAGGTGTGTGTGTGTGTCAATTTAATGGAGGAAAAAGACTAGTAAGGGGCAAGACAATAGAGAAGAAAGAATGGTTCATCAGATTGATAATTTATTCATAGAATTTGCTTCAGCTAAATAAGATGGTCAACAGTGCAGATGGCTTTAAACTGATGAGATCCATCTGTGATGGGTTGGAGCAATTCAAGGTGTATCGAGGCATTGATTCATAGAACCCTAGATAGATTCACTGATCCGTGATGGCTAAAGGGAACCTCTGTGTTCGGAGGCAGTGTACTTCTGAATACCAGCTGCTGGAGAGCAATACCAAAGGGCTCTGTAACCTTCTTGACCTATGTGCAGGCTTTCTTGTGGAACCTGATTGGCCACCATGGGAAACAGTGCTGGACTAAATGGTATCTTGGTCTGATCCAGTGGGGCTTTTCTCATATTGTTATTACATTAACATGTCCTTTAAGTTTGGATCAAAATCATGCAAAGTACATTGCCAAATATCAGGTAAGTAGTATTCTTAGAATTCTCAGAGGAGTCGTTCCAGTGCTCCCCAAGGCACATCAGATGTAATAATAATAACAACATTTGATTTATATACCACCATTCAGGATGACTTAACACCCACTCAGAGTGGGTTACAAAGTATGTCATTATTATCCCCACAACAAAATACCCTGTGAGGTGGGTGGGGCTGAGAGAGCTAGAAGCTGTGATTGACCCAAGGTCACCCAGCTGGCTTCAAGTGGAAGAGTGGGGAATCAAACCCGGTTCTCCAGATTAGAGTCCCACACTCTTAACCACTACACTAAACTGGCTCTCATTTTTTTCACTATGCAGGCTCATTTATACATGTACTATAAGACCCAAACATGACATATATTGTATTTTCAAAAAAAAATGCAAACTTAGTAAGTTTATTTTTTAAAAAAACTTTATTCTCTCATTTCTCCATCTTCTTCCTCCTCTTCCACACCCCGTATGTAAAGGAGATTATTACACCTTATCAGAACTTCACCAAGGTGTCCAGATAATGCACCATTAATATATTCTTCTGTATTTGCAAGCTACAAGTTCATGCTTCCAGTTTCCTCATTGCATTGTTCCCAGTTTCCGTTTTCGAGCTATATTAACCTACATAGTCAAAAACAAATTTTTCCTGAGACAATGTACAACACACAATGCAGTATTAGATTTCCACTTTTTAATTGCACTAATTTTATCATGTCCAATCACTTTCTTCATTAGAACATTTTTGATGGTGGACTTCACTATTCTTAGAAGACCCCACACTGCTGAACAGTGAGGAAACACTGGGGAGAGATAACCTCTTCACCTTTTC
This sequence comes from Eublepharis macularius, assembly GCF_028583425.1. Classification (NCBI taxonomy): domain Eukaryota; kingdom Metazoa; phylum Chordata; class Lepidosauria; order Squamata; family Eublepharidae; genus Eublepharis; species Eublepharis macularius. Next base: position 246,485,437 of record NC_072790.1, read on the forward strand.
TACTATGATCGTTGTCAGACTGTGGCTAAATAAGGCACTCTCTACCAGGTTCCCTTTAGAGGCAAACACAAGTCCAGTGTCTGGAAAAGGAAACTTTATTGCAGAAAAGGTCCATTATAGTCCACTGTCCTGAATAGGAGACTCAGGATGGTACATGATCATTGTTACCAATGAAGGGTAAGCATAAGGTACAGAGTAACAATACCCAACTGGATCAGCCTCCCCCCACAGTTCTCAAAACAACATCTCTCAGTCCTGGGAAGCTGCTCTCCCTTAAGGCCAATGCTTGGTGGAACGGCGTTAGACAAAACAGTCTCCTCCGGTGGGAATGGTGCCTGGGAACTGGTGCACCTAGGAAGAAAACACTCAAACACTAGAAGCATTAGAAAATGGAGTCAGTACAGTTTAGGTATACACTGGACCTGACATTCTGCCCCCCTTAAAACAAATCCCCCCCTGATTTATATGGGTAGCGAGCATGAAAAGCTTTGGTTAATCTAGGAGCATGAACATGTGCAGAGTTCACCCATTCATCGTAACCAGAATCAAAGTCCTTCCATCTAATGAGGTAAAAAAGCTGATTTCGTTTGAGTTTAGAGTCCAAGATCTGTTGTACCTCATAGTGTATTTGGTCGTCAATCAAAGTTGGAATGGGTGGAGCTTTGACGTGCCATTTGCTGTCGGTTGGAGCTCTCTTTAGAAGACTGACATGGAACGTATCATGCACATGGCGCAGGTTCTTGGGTAAAGTTACAGCAACAGTCACTTTATTTATTATCTTGCGCACAGGAAAAGGTCCTAGGAATTTCAGAGCGAGTTTGCGGCTTGTCTGAGCCAGTTTCAGATTCTTTGTGGAAATATACACATGATCTCCGGGTTGTAATTCCCACTCGGCCACACGATGGCGGTCTGCGTATTTTTTGTAATCCAGTTTGGCTTTTTCGAGGTGCTTCTTAATAAGAGTCCATTGCTGTGTCGCCTCCCCCCACCATGAAGATACATCTGGCAATTTGGAGGAATGGAGAGGGGGCGCGTCCAACGGGAAGGGATTGAAGTGGGCTCCGTAGACAATTTTGAAGGGGGCCTCCCCCGTAGAAGCGTGTACACTGTTGTTATATGAGAACTCGGCCAAGGGGAGGAGGTCCACCCAGTTATCTTGTTGAAAATTGATGTAGCAACGAAGGAATTGTTCTAATATTTGGTTTGTTTTTTCGGATTGCCCGTCGGTTTGTGGGTGGTGGCTTGAACTGATGCCTTGCTCAATATTCAACATTTTCAAAAGCTCCCGCCAGAAGTTGGCAACGAACTGTCCGCCGCGATCCGAAATCACCTTGGACGGAAAAGAATGTAATTTTACGATGTGTTTCAGAAACAAATCCGCTAGTTTTCGAGCAGAGGGTATAGCAGTACAGGGGACAAAATGAGCTTGCTTGGAGAACAGATCTACCACAACTAAAATACAATTATGTCCTTTAGAGATAGGTAGATCAGTGATAAAGTCCATGGATATTATTTCCCAGGGTCTGTTTGGTGTTTCCAATGGTTGCAGGAGACCCGGAGGCTTCCCTTTCCTGGTTTTGGCGCTGAGGCAAATAGGGCAGGAACTAACGTATTGGGAAATGTCTTTGCGCATGCCCGGCCACCAGAATTGTCTTTGGATCAGGTGCAAAGTTTTTAAATACCCATAATGTCCAGCAGTGGGAGCATCATGACAGCGCTGCAAGACCTCCAGCCTGAGGCTGTTTGGGACATAAAATTTGCTCCCAGCTAGCCAATCCCCCTGTGGGGATTGGGTCAGTTTGTTTCGTGGAGCTGTATCCCCCTCCTTTTCCACTTCAGTTTTGAGTTTCGATTTCCACCCTTGGTTGGCCGGGAGGGGCTGCTTGGCCCGACTGCGAGTGGTCACCATGCCCCCAAGTTGCGTAGGCGAGAAGACAGTGTCGACAGTCTCCTCCCTTTTGCTCTTGTGTTGGGGCATGCGCGATAGGGCGTCCGCTAAAAAGTTAGTTTTGCCCGGGAGATAATTTAGAGTGAAGTTGAATTTGGAAAAGAATTCCGCCCATCGCAATTGCTTAGCATTCAGTCTGCGCGGGCTTCGGAGGGCCTCCAGATTTTTATGGTCCGTCCAGACCTCGAACGGGTATCGCGCCCCCTCCAGCCAATGTCTCCAGTTAGTGAGGGCTGCTTTTACTGCAAAGGCCTCCTTCTCCCACACATTCCAATTCCTTTCCGCCTCCGAAAATTTTCTAGACAAGAAAGCACAAGGCCGCAGTCTCCCATCCTCCCCCTTCTGTAGCAGAACTCCCCCTATCGCTGTATCGCTGGCGTCAACCTGTACTATGAAAGGGGCTTGGTCGTTGGGGTGGGAGAGGACGGGTTCCGTTACAAATTGCTTTTTTAGACATTCGAAGGCCGTTTGGCAATCGGGGGTCCATAGCAGTTTGGAAGAAGGTTTTTTAGCTTGGTCCCCTTTATCTTTGGTTTTGAGCAAGTCTGTTAAGGGGAGCGTGATTTGGGCGAAATTTGCTATGAAGTCTCTATAGAAGTTGGCAAAACCCAGGAAGGATTGTAGTTCTTAACGGGTGGTGGGTGTCTGCCAGTCTTGGATCGCCTGTATTTTGGCTGGATCCATTTTCAGACCTTCTTGGGAGATGCAATACCCGAGGTAAGTGAGTTCGGTTTTATGGAATTCACATTTGGACAACTTGATGGGCAGATTATTCTTCATCAGGGTGGCTAAGACTTTTTGTACTGTTTGAATATGTTCCTCCTCGTTGTCCGAATAAATTAACACATCATCAAGGTACACCACCACCCCTTTGTACAGAAATTCGTGTAGAACTTCGTTTATCATGGACATGAATACAGAGGGGGCTCCCGTCAAACCAAAAGGCATAACCAAGTATTCATATTGTCCGAGGGGCGTATTAAAAGCGGTTTTCCACTCATCCCCTGCCTTGATACGAACGTGAAAGTAAGCATCTTTTAGATCTAATTTCGTAAAGATCTTACCTTGGGCCACGACGTTGAGAAGGTCTCGGATGAGCGGGATAGGATAGGCGTTGTTTGTGGACACGGCATTCAATCCTCGGAAATCCGTGCATAGTCGGAGTCCCCCATCCTTCTTTTTTACGAAGAGGACCGGAGCGGCGTGGGGGCTAGTGGCTGGGCGTATGAACCCTCGTCGGAGGTTGGTGTCAATGAATTTCCGAAGCTCTTCACGTTCATGGAGACTCATGGGATAGAGCCGTCCTTTGGGCAGTGAGGCTCCGGGTAGAATTTCTACCGCACAGTCCGTTCGTCGGTGCGGGGGTAGAGTATCCGCTTCCTCCTCAGAGAAAGCATTTAGAAAAGGCCAGTACGGTTCGGGTATTTGGCTGACTTCTTCTTGGGTGAGAAGGGCCTTTTCTTTATGAGTTGGATCTTCGCCCCAGTTCTGGTTCCAACGGTGATTTTTACAGTTGGTATGACTGAAGGTAATACATCCTTGTGCCCAGTCTATATAGGGATTGTGATCACATAGCCATTTACTGCCTAGAATTAACGGGTACTTGGCAGTAGAGCTGATGACAAAGGACCTCTTCTCCCAATGTTGCCCCATGCCTGTAATCACTGGGATGGTTTCCGTTGTTACAGGATTCATGTTGGTACCATCCATTTGTTCAAAGATCACTGGATTTTGTAAATCCCGAGTTGGTAGGACTAGTCCATTGACTAACGCAGGGGCAATAATGTCTCTTGAGCAACCCGAGTCAATAAGAGCTTGTACCCGAATGTGCATCTTTCTCTCTGGGTTGATTAGAGTCACTGGCATGAATAAGATGGACCCAGGCGGCCGGTTCCGTGCAGGGACGGGCTTAGTGGGGATCTGTCGTTTGGGTCCTCTTACGACAGATCCATTTCGTTTCCCGACTGGGGACTTTCTGGATTGACTTCTGCGGTTGGGGAAGCGGGATCGTATTCCATGACTTCTTCCGCTTCCAGCCCTCTCTCTGAGGCTGGCCTTTGGGAAGTGCCGCGGCCTCTATTCGTCCGGGGTGCTGGAGTCGGGCGTTGGAGCGTAGGGAACGAAGCCGGGGTTGGACGCCGTAGTTGGAGCGGAGGTCTTTGCACAGGCCGGTAAGGGCATTGTGCTGCAAAGTGACCTGCCTGTCCGCAATGCAAGCACAGCCCTTGTTGCCATCTAGCATCTCTCGCTCCACGGGTGGCGTAGCCAGCTCCCCGTCCTCCCTTCTGTAAAGTCAATGGTCTTCTCTGTCCCGTTTGTTGTTGTTGTTCAACCAAACGGACTTCCAAAATGCGGTTCTCCACTTCGCAAACAAGTTGGATCCACCCTAACATGGTGGGGGGATTGTCTTGCATGAGGGCTCTGTCCAAAAGTCTTGGGTTAAGGCCTTGTTTGAACAGAATAATCTTGGTGGACTCCTCACACCTAGGGCACTTGGCAGCTAATTGTCGGAATTTTGTGACATAGTCTCTTGCTGACATGCTGCCTTGTTTGAGGGCTTGCAATTCTGTTCGGGCCCTGGTTTCCTCTAAGGGGTCTTCATATTGGGCACGGATAGCATCCACTAACCCCTGAAGAGTATCGAGTTCTGGGGCCCCGACATTGTATAGTCCTACATACCAGTCTGCTGCCTTGCCCTGTAGACGAGATCCAAGATGTTCGATTTGACTGGCCTCACTGCCGAACAGGTGCCCCCAACAGTTGAAAAACTGTACCACTTGTACTAAGAAAAATCCCAGTTTGGAGGGATCCCCATCGAAGGTGGCTTCCAGCTTTACCCAGCCCATCGGGAGTTCTTGTCTCGTAGCAGGCGCTGGGTAAAAGTCCATCGGCATTTCTAGTTGCCCCTGAGGCACAGGAGGAGGTAACTGGGATCTCGGACGGGGCAACGGTGCCGGCTGTACTGGCGGCGGTTGAGCCGGCGGTGCCGGCTGGGGTTGAACTGGTGGTGCGGGCGGAGGTTGCCGTGGTTGCGCTGTCGGGGTTGGTCTTGGTTGGGCCGGCGGCTGCAATGGCGGGCGAGCAGGCGGCGGTATTCTCGGTCTGGCGGGTAACACGGGAGGCGTTGGCGGTGGCTGTCGAGGTGGCGGAGGTTGCTGTGGTTGATTGGGGATCGGCCGCTGCGGAGGCGGTCGGAGGGGTCGTAGTGGCGCTGGCCGTCCCGGTTGGTTCGGAGGTGGTAAGACGGGCTGGTCCTGGGGCTGCTGCACCGGTATGAGCTGCGGTCGAGGTAAGAGGGGCCGCAGCGGCGAGGGTTGAACAGGTGGAAGGCCGCGCGGGCTTGCCCCTCCGGGCGTTGTTAATCTGGGAAGCAGCGGCTGTCCTCTGGGCGCTATTGGACCTTCTCCCGTAGGTTGCCCGACGGGGACAGTGTCTGGCGGTTGACGAGGGGCTCCCTCTTGGTCCGGCCGGACCTCTATAGGAGAAGTAAGAGGGGGTATCATCGGTGCATCGCTTGGCCTTTCTTCGCCTTCCGTAGGCTTCTCAACGGGAGTCTCATCTGGCGGCGCATCCCCTTCCTGGTTAGGTTGTTCGGTGGGGGTTTCTCCGGGTGGCTCAACCGGGTCATCCCTTCTCGGTGGAATTTCCTGCTGCGCGGGAAGTTCCTCGGGTTGCTCTCCCGATTCGCCCGGATAGGTGCCCCCTTCGCCGGTAGAGGACGGCCGCTGCTGGGCATCCTCCACCGGATATGAGATGACACTTTGAAGGGTAGCTATCTGTATCGCCATCTCTTCAGGGGATAATCTTTCCCCTGCTCCTATTGTCGAAATTAAATGGATGGCATGAGCCAAACTTTCTTCCATCTCCATCAGTTTAGCTTCTAACTGTTGCATTCGACTCGCCCCCGGTTGTTCGCTTAGGGAAGCTTCATTCGTTGCACTCACCGGGGACAAGGGGCCCCAAGGCGGAGGGTCCCCTTGGACGACTCTCGATCTCGCGGCTAGAATTCCCTTGGCCATACCCGTCACGGCCGAGATGCTGGTATCCACCGCATAGGTACGACCTTGTATCTGCTCCCAACTTTGTTCAGGGACCTCCGTTGGCTCCTTCCACGGAGCAAGTCCGGAGTAATCCCAACTCAGGGCGCCGCGGCGAGACGTGTCCCCCTCCGTCTGCTCGAACGTCCTATTCCAATAGCTCCATGATTGGCTGCTATCTAGCTCCAGGACGGTTCCTAGGCTTCGGCGCCTTTCCATAGAAACTCGAGGATGGAGCCCACCTACCCGACGCTCTCTGGTTTCTCGGGGTCGGGCACCCCACTCCGACGGGGTAGGTACCGAAATCAAGGGGAGACCGGTCGCTTTCGGCCTTGCCCCGAGGTCGGCTTCGGTCTCGTCCCGAGTACTGAGGTCGATGAGAGGCGGGGTGGAAGTGGAGACTCCGGTTCCATTCCCGGCTGCTCCCAGCTCCTGGGAGTCTTGGGCTTGCACGGGTTGCACAGGTTGATTGTCGGGAGACACATACGGCTCAAACAAAGGATCCCTGTCCGGGACAACCTTGGATTCCGCTGGGCCCGACTCAGACATGATTGGTAACAAAATGTCAGACTGTGGCTAAATAAGGCACTCTCTACCAGGTTCCCTTTAGAGGCAAACACAAGTCCAGTGTCTGGAAAAGGAAACTTTATTGCAGAAAAGGTCCATTATAGTCCACTGTCCTGAATAGGAGACTCAGGATGGTACATGATCATTGTTACCAATGAAGGGTAAGCATAAGGTACAGAGTAACAATACCCAACTGGATCAGCCTCCCCCCACAGTTCTCAAAACAACATCTCTCAGTCCTGGGAAGCTGCTCTCCCTCAAGGCCAATGCTTGGTGGAACGGCGTTAGACAAAACAGTCTCCTCCGGTGGGAATGGTGCCTGGGAACTGGTGCACCTAGGAAGAAAACACTCAAACACTAGAAGCATTAGAAAATGGAGTCAGTACAGTTTAGGTATACACTGGACCTGACAATCGTAATGCTTTGGGAAATCACACCAAGTAATTTAATATGCAAAAGTGATTTGCAAAAGAAAGTATATGTCCATAACAGGCCTTGTGGAATTCACTACTCAAAGACATGTTGAGGGTCTCAAGTGGCTTTAAATGGGAATTAGAGAAATTTGTGGTGGAGGAGATATCTATCAATGGATTTGGCCTCCAAAGCTAAATGGAACTGCCATGTTCAGCGGTAATATGTAGTTACTGGGTGGTAATAACTAGTTGCTGGAGGACACAAAACAAGCAAAATGCCTGTTGTTAATAACTGGTACATGGGCTTTTTAAAGGCATTTATACTAGAGATGGGCACAAACAGCATATGAAATAAAAAAAAAAACACGAAAAGCCCAATCTGCTGTTCGCGAACAAGTGGTTTGTGAGGCCCCATTCTAAACAAAGGTGGTCGTTTTAAGCCTCGTTCCTTGCTGTTCGTTGCTGTTCGTCAAGCCAGACAGTCTGGAACCTGTAATCAATTCCCATGGCAACTCAGGAAGGGATTGTCTGAACTCTGTTTGAACTCCTGCTGTTGCCCTGGAAACCTCAATCTAAGCCCAATTTAGCTTGATAGGCAGGTCTTCCTTCCAAGTGTGGACTGGAGTTCCAAATTTGTCACAAGCGGAAAAGACCAGAGGGGAGGGGGGCTCCTAGCTCTGGCTTTCAGGGAGAGACAGCTGCTGTTAGAGAGACAGGGTGAGTGCATTGGAGCTTGAATTTTCTTTGTGTGTGGTGGGATAAGGATCTACCCCTTCAGGTTCCAGGGCTGCTGCCAGGCTCTGGGGCCAAGCTATTATTTATTACTGGTACATTTCCTGCTGCTGGCTCAGGTTAGGTTTCTGGAAGTGGTGCAGTAGGGATCTTGATGGCTGGAGGAGAGCCTGCTGCCCCCCACGAATAACTAACAATGAACGTGTTCGTGGACAGGATCATGTTCGTCAGTGTTCTTACTTGCTTGTTCGTGGATGGTAACAAACAACAAACACCATGTTCATTTTTTTCTTTTCGTACCCATGTCTAATTTATACACCTTTAATCTATGGTTGCCAGCTCTGGGTTGGGAAACTCCTGGAGATTTTATGAGGTAGAGCCTGGAGTGGGCACGGTTTGGGGAGAAGAGGGATCTCAACAAGATATAATGCCATAGAGTCCACCCTCCAAAGCAGCCATCTTCTCCATGGGAACTGATATCTGTCATCTGGAAATGAGCTGTAATTTGGCTTTTGAGGTGTCATATCATTTGTATGTATGTAAGTTTTGTTACCAAAGTATAATGCAGAGTCTTGAGGCTTATATCATTTGAACGGCAGAGGAACTCACGTAAAACCATCTTTGGGCAAGTATGCCCACTTAAGAAAAATGTGCCATGAACTTAAACATCTCTACATAATTTTGACCCATATTTACTGGAGGAGAACTGGTTTTGTCAGCTATGCAAATTCCTTTTGTTTGGATCAAAAAAATGCACGCCAATTAAATTTATGTTGCTTTGTTCAAGCCATGGAGAGGTGTGGCAGAGGAAAAACATGGTAAATCTCAACAACGTGATAAGGAAACTTCACAAACAAATTCCAGTAAACAAAATGTATTAATGTAGGGTAAATATAATTAAAGAAATTTGTGTTTGAGATTGCAAACAATGTTGTGTCTGGTGGATAATGCTCTAAAAAAACTGGATTGCTGCAGAGTATGATTAAGGGATACAGTCCAAACTCTCAACATCTGACTTTCTCAATGGTATTCTGAATCTCAAATTGATTCTGGAGGAACTGATAAATAGATAATTCCTCATAGTTTCATTTCTTATTTCCAAATTTTCCACAGTGTATTCCACACATGAAATTCCCAGCACATTTAATTCCCTTCAGCAAAGTAAATTACTGGCATACGGGCAAACAATGATAAAACCTCTAAAAAAGCAAACTTACTATGAATATATGTATAGATGGATCAAGATTCTGTGGTGTGTGTGTGTGTGCATGTTTTAATTTGTGCTGAATTTTTAGAGCTTTATGAAACATGAGAAAGGCCTTATATTTGAAGCACGATAGGATGTTTTTAGGATTGCCAACTCATGCTTAGGAGATTTCTGGATACTTTGGGGGTGGAGCCTGGGGAGGATAGGGTTGGGGGGAGCTGGAGATCAGCCGCTTAAAATACTATAGAGTCCACCCTCCAAAGCAGCTATTTTCTCCAGGGTAACTGATCTCTGTGGCATGGAGATCAGTTGTAATGATGGAGATCTCCAACCCCCAGACGTAGGCTGGCAACCCTTGATATTTTGGAGATCATTATTTCATATGGTCACCATAAATAGGAAGTGACTTGACAGCACATACACACACACATATGAAACATGGTATACAAGTTATTTTGTATCTGGAAAAGGATTGCCTCTAGGGAAGAACATGAACTGAAATACGAACCAAAGTTCATAACGAACTGGGCCACTTTTCAGTTCATGAACTGGTGGTTCATCAGAGCTCATTTCTGATGAACCGCAATGAACCGCTATGATTTTTAGAGCGGTTCATAATAACGTTCGATTTATATATAATAACATTTGATTTATATACCACCATTCAGGACAACTTAATGCCCACTCAGAATGGTTTACAAAGTATGTCATTATTATCCCTACAACAAAACACCCTGTGAGGTGGGTGGGGCTGAGAGAGCTACAGAGAACTGTGACTAGCTCAAGGTCATCCAGCTGCCTTCAAGTGGAGGAGTGGGGAATCAAACTCTGCTCTCCAGATTAGAGTCCCATGCTCTTAACCACTACACCAAACTGGCTCTCATATGGTTCATTTTTCGGTTCGTCACTGCAGACAGCATGGCACCAATCAATCTGTTACCTAGGCAACAGGGGTGGGCAGGCTGTCTGCAGACCTTCTGCAGCCCTGGAAATGACAAACTGATGAACCAAACAAACTGGTTCATGAACTGGGCAAGTTCATGGCTGTTTGTGGTTTGTGAAATGCGACAATTTTCTTTTCTTTTGGCCCATCCTTTTCCCTTTCCCCCCTTTGTCCCTTGTTATTGTTCCCCTTATGCTTTTAAACATCTACATGAAGCCCTGTGGGTACATCATGCAGAGATATGGAGTGCAGTGCCATCAATATGCTGATGACAGTCAGTTTTATCTCTACTTTCTATCTTAGGGCCAAGCTACACATGACGAATGACACTTGAACAGCAAGTGTATTTCTCCCTGTTCACTTGCTCTCCACGAAATCCACTTGCCGTTCAAGTGTCATTCGTCATGTGTAGCTTGGCCCTTAGTCAATAGACGCAGCAGGAGTACTTCACTAGTGCCTCAGTACAGTGGAAGACTGAACATGAGTTAGTGAACCGAATCACACAAGATGGAACTGCCATGGGTGGAGAATAAAGCCCATCTGGAAACAGGTGTTTTACCTGTTCTGTAAGGGGTTAAAACCCTATAGAATCAAGTTTGCAGTCTGGGATTTCTTCTGAACTGCATATTGTCAATTAGGCAAACAGGTTTGTGTGCCATAAGCTGCTTAGAAGACATTTTCTAGCTCAGAGCTAAACTACAAGAGACAAATTTACACAAGGATGAGCACATGAAGGGAGTTGCAATGCTAACCAGAAATCTGAGCTTTAAAAGACAGATAGGAAGGCTTTGTCAATCCCCCCTCTCTACAGAGCCAGCAAGGAATGCTCCTCAGAGGGTTTGTTAATTTCCTCTTCACCCCTCGAAGGCCTTGTCAGTTTTCACCTCCCTTTCTCGTCACAGATACTTAAAGGCATATGTACAGAGGCTTTTGTTCCCATGTTTTACCCAAATACTTTAGTACACTTTCTTTTAGGATTCTCTGTCTTTTGGGGGTTTAAGAATGCTGGTACCCACTGTCTAGTGCCCCAAACGCCTTTCTCCACAAACACCAGTGCTTTCCTTCAGTTATTGACTGAATCTTAAATTCTCCAAAAGGCAGTTTCCAACCACACCCAACCAGGGATCTCTTCACTCTCCAGAGCTACCTCCCTGTTTGACTGGGTAGGGAATGTCTCTTCTCCTTAGAAGATTCCCTTTCTTTGGTCCATTTGGGAGTCTGCACATACTTCCCAAACCTCCTCACCAACTTTCCTCAGTTCTCCTGTCAGTGTTAAACTGTTCTCAGTTAGGACTCTGTCCCCAACTCTTCACACCTGATTCCTCTCAACTGTGGCTGAAAACAGACCCTCCTCTTTCCAGTTCATGCTACCCAATCAGATTCCTTGGAGTAGCTGTCACTCAAAGGTCTCTGTCTGTGAGAGATTAACACTTAACAGGCCTTCAGCTGTTGGTTCAGCACTTACAAGTAGAGATGGGCACGAACCGCATTATGAACCTCAAAAACCCATGAAAATGGCGATCGCACGATCATGACCCGGCAGTTCGTGATCGGCCACGGCCAACTAACCAGCATTCGGGAGAGGCCTCGTTCATTGCATCCGGGCGTGGTCCAGGAAGCCAGACAGTCAGGCGCCAGCAATCTATTCCCCTGGCAATGGAGCCAGGGGAATGCCTGAGCTCTGTCTGCCCTCCTTCTGTCACCCTGGAAACCCAAATGGAAGCCCAGCTTTCTTTGATCAGCAAGGCTTCCTTCCAACCACAGAGCTGCAAAGCAGTTACACGTTGAGAGAAGACACCCAGGGGAGGGAGGGGGAAGGGGATATTCTGTAGCCATGGGCACTCCAATCTCATCCCTGCAAATCCTGATAGGCAGCTCTGATGGCCAAACATAGACCTCTTGTGTTGCTGAATGGGACCCATGCTTACAAATAGCTGTGGTCTCCCAGGCTGAGTTTCACTTTCTGCGAGCAGTGGAGTGGGACAGAGCTCTTGCTTGCCACTTGCTAGCCTTTGGGGAGAGAGACTGAGAGTACAATTGAGCTTGGCATCACCCACCGTTCCTGTATTGCTGGGAATACCAACATGCTCCACTTCGGCATCCACGGACCACGAACTGGTTTGGCAAAGGGAGATATTCATTGTGGTCCATGAATTCGGGATCGTCATCTGCACCGAACCACGATCCGCTGGTTTGTTATTTTTTTTGGTTTGTGCCCATATCTACTTACAAGCTTTTAAAAAGTGCAGTCTATCACACATAGCAACATACATTTATGACCATATAACACCACTGCTACGTCAATTGCACTGGCTCCTAATTTATATCTGGGGTCAATTTCAGTGTTGTTTTAAACCCTTAAAGCTTTAAATAGCACAGATCCAACATGTCTGATGGACCACTGGCAGTTGAGTGTGTGAGTTGACTCCATTTGTGGTGTCAATCCATGTTTGCTATTTACACCCTCACTAGTCACCTGTTATTGAATACTAAAGGTTCAAGTACCAAGTCATTACTGACCCATAGGGGGATGTCACATCACAATGTTCTTGGCAGGCGCTTTATGGGGTGGTTTGCCATTGCTTTCCCCAGTCATCTACACTCCAATATTTCACAAATAAGCATACACACACTTGTGTTGTACCTTGATACCAAGTATCATTGAATTAATAAAGCTCATATCTGAAGGTTTTGCTCAACCTTTTCTGAATTCGTTTACTCGTCCATCAAGTTAAAAGCCAAGAGGGAGTCACTTTTTTGTAGGGTTGGATCCAAAGATGAGATGGGAGGTGGTGAGCTCCCCCTCACTGGCAGTTTTCAAGAAGTGGCTGGATGAATACTTGTCAGAGATGCTTTAGGCTGATCCTTCACTGGGCAGGGGGTTGGACTAGATGGTCTGTATGGCCCCTTCCAACTCTATGATTCTATGATTCTATGTAAGGTTGGATCCAAAGTGGAGCGAAGTTTGTGGAAGGAGATTTTCTCTCTTGCTGTAGCCTGCTGACTCCCCCTTCCTTTTCTGTTCCTTACTTAGGGCCAGCACACAAATGTGCCACCTCCAGGAGGGTATAATATTAGAACAACAGTCTGTAAAACCAAATACATTTTTCTGAGACTACTTGCAACACCCATATATATATATGTCTGATGCAATTCCTATAAACACTGGCTACTCAAGGCCAAACACTCTCCCTATAGTGAGCAGCAACGCCCAACATTCATTCATTCATTCATTCATTCATTCATTCATTCATTCATTCATTCATTCATTCATTCATTCATATTTTTATTTATTTATTTCGACTTATACCCGCCTTTTCCGCGAGCAAGCTCAGGACAGCTTGCAACAAAATATGTTGTTAAAATACAATAAAACATGACTGTATATAGCATAAAATCCAATATTAATACACATTAATATAAACAGCATAAAAATCCAGGTGGCACCAAATAAATCAGGCCATTACAGAGTCACTATAAACCATGGGCACTGCCATGATGTAACCGATGTCAAGCAAAGAAACAGTATTCTAAGGTATCAAGGATCCCAGGCATAGCTCCATGGATCTTCCCTAGCTCAGGGGGAAGAGACACACAGACACTCACATCTGGTTTCTGTTAGATAGAACATTAACAAACTTGCCAATGAGAGACTTTTCTCACATTAGCCTAATAAGCTGCTTCCATTTCCTTTGTCTACCCCAGGCTATGACATAAAGGGGCAAAACTCCAAGCCTGTAGACAGAAAGTCTGCCTTGCAAGAGTTGACTTACAAGCAGAATTGCCCAAAACAGAATTTTACCTTGGTAGGTGGTCAAGGATCAGGGCTTCAGGTGTTTCTGGTCTTTTGAGGTTTCCGAGTCAAGGAACACACAAGATAAAAAATATAATTAATTTACTTAAGATGCAAATGATATACAAAATTAGACAAGACAGATTGTGAGGATTAAAATAACAAAACTTAAAGCCTGTAAGCTTCTAGCTAGAGGCACCACAGTATTCCAGAAGGCAAAACAAAAATTAGGCAAAATACAGAGTCTCTTTGTAGAGACACACAGGTCTTCAGTTGTTCAGCATAGCAAAGAAGAAAGATGGTCACAGCAAAGCTTCCATCCTACAGAGTCAGAAACAGAACTGAAGCAACAGCTGGGTCACAGCGTAAGTGGCTATGCATAAGTGACCCGACTAAAGCTTAAAATCTCATGCTGGGTACTTAATTTATAGGTCTTGGTGTCTTGAATGATCCAGACCTGTTGACCAACCAAAAGTCCAAGAACTGGGCCATTTCCACACTACTTACTGGCCTTCGGAGTGTTACGCAAAACACACGGAAGGTAGTGTCTTCTCACACAAAATTGTGCCAGGAAGACACTATCATCTGGGAGTTTTGCGTGACATCGCGTCTTCCTGGCGCAATTTCACACGAGAAGATGCTCTCTTCCGCGTGTTTTGCGCAACACTCCGGAGGCCGGTAAGGCATGTGGAAACGGCTCTGATGTCACCGTTCCTAGGTGCATACATGTGGAAGGAGGAGCAAGACCAATCTGCAGCTTTGGTGCCACCCCTATCTCCCACCAGGTGCAGTGGTGTGATCAGACAAGAATGTTAATTGGCAGACACTGTACCACGGAAGCTCTGTCTCACTAAGGAGGTTAGCTCACTATCTTATCTCACAAGTTCACTGTGTACCAAAAGCTCTCTCTCTCAAACTCTGCAAGTTTCTCAACAAGGTTTCTCAGGAAGGCCCAGAAGCCTGAACCAAAGTTTTAAGAACATGGCTACAGCTTCAATGTAAAAGACAGGCATTTTCTTAACATAAGGAGAACTTTACACAGACCGGTGGCCACACAAGGCAAATTCAATATGGCCAAGTGTCCCAAAATAGAATGTTCAATGATCTTCACTAATGATCACACAAGGGGAAACTGTCTGTCCTACACCAATAGCAATACACAAGAATTATGGGTAATATATGCCCCATGAATATGGCCTCCTAATAGAGCTGAATTTGCAAACCAGTGGCACATAAGACCAGCCTACACTGACCAAAAGGCCACATGTCTAAAATTCAAACATCTGATACAATCGCATATACCCTCCAAAGCCAAATTCCAAGGGTTGAAGTCTCATAACAGCTGCCATGGAAATCCCTCGCACAGGCCAAAGACCTCAATTATAAGATTCAGCAGCCAAGCCTGAATGCACTGCCAGGCATGAGCCCTGCCTCTTACTGAAGAGGGACTTAGCCAAAATGGACCAAACTACATCAGGTCACTCCAGCCAAAGGGCCAGGCCTGCATGGCTCAATGTTACTGACCAATGTGTTTTAAGGAGGTCTTAAATCAATTTGTTATCAGCACAAGACCAAAGAGCCAGCTATAATGTTCTCTAATCATACTTAAGACTGTCATAGCCCATGGACCCAGTTTCCTGGTGGTGGTGAAGAGTGCCGTCAAGTCATAGCTGACTTACGGCAACCCCTGGTGGGGCTTTCTTGGCAACAGACTAGGAGAGGTAGTTTGCCATTGCCTGCCTCTGCAGCCCTGCTCTTCGTCGGAGGTCTCCCATCCAATTACTAACCAAGGCCGACCCTGCTTAGCTTCTGAGATCTGACGAGATTAGGTTCACCTGGGCTATCCAGGTCAGGGCAGCGAAGGTTAATTCACCTAATGGTGGCCACACAATGCCAACACAGGGGTACTTGATGTTCAAAATCAAAGGTGCGAGACGTTTTCTGATTGACTTGAGTATTCGTTATTAGTTCTTCCTCATGTCTATCAGGGTCTACCTCTGAGCCACCAGTCACAACCCCTTGACACAGCTGGTTATGTCCCCTATCCTATTCTACTAAGCTCTGTCTCTGTGTAATCAAGGTCTGCTTTCAGTTTCTTGAGGCTCAGATCTAAATCTCATGAGACCTGGTGGCAACCTTCAGTCCTAGATCCCCCCTTCATCTTCTGTGTTTCACACATTGTAGGTATGTTATGAGATCTTATGCCCACCTATTTTATTTATTTCAAATTTCTATTCAGCCCTCCCCGCGGGCGGGCTCAGGGCGGATAACAACTTATTAAAACACAATAAAAATTCCATCTACATTAAAACATCATTAAAACAGCAGCATATTTCTATTCATGCAGCGGCAGCAATCAGACTTACACATTTAAAAACAAAATCAAAAAGAGTCCAGTAGCACCTTTAAGACTAACCAATTTTATTTTATTGTAGCATAAGCTTTCGAGAATCAAGTTCTCTTCATCAGATGCCTGATCCGAATCAGGCATCTGATGAAGAGAACTTGATTCTCGAAAGCTTATGCTACAATAAAATAAAATTGGTTAGTCTTAAAGGTGCTACTGGACTCTTTTTGATTTTGCTACTACAGACTAACACGGCTAACTCCTCTGGACATTTAAAAACAGGATGGTGGACAGCCTTCACAGGGAGGGTTAGAATTTTATACACCTTTTTTTTCAGGCCGGCAGAGGCCCAGCCTCAGCAATGTGCCTGGTGGAGTAACTCTGTCTTGCAGGACTGGCGGAAGGATAGTAAGTCCTGCCAGGCCCTGATCTCAGCAGACACCAGCATTCCACCCTGTCTCTGGTCGAGGCTAGGCAGGCCTCCTTAGGGCCAGGGACCACAAATAGTTGTTTATCCCAGTCCTCCAGGGAACATATGGGGAGACACCATCAATGAAACACTGGTTGCTCCAACTAACAAAAATCAAGAGAAATACGAATTCTTATTGTTTGGAGAACTTCATCTGATGCAGATTATGCCACAAAGGCCATCAGAAAGGATAAAATGGAACCAGGTGTGAAAAAGTAATTGTTATTCACAAACAGAAAAAAGGTTTTGAACCAGTTGTGATGATACCTTGCAATTTTCCCCTTGCACAATACAGTTACCCAGAGGCACTCCTTGCCACAGGATGTTGTGAACAATCACTTGTATCAATCATTGTAAAAATTGCTTACATGGATTCCAGGAGGGTAATATAACAAAAAGGTTTATGTGGGAATTTCCCCATTCATTCATTGGTCAATTTCATTTTCCAAACTGGTAATAGTATTTAGTTTAACTATTTAGGGCGGACTTAAAAGAGGTGTGTCTGCATGTACTTTTTGTGAACCAATTTGTTATCCAAATTTTGGCATCTTTTGCGAGAGTGGTGTAAAAAAGGAAAGTATGATGTCATGTAAATTACCCTTACTCTCATCTCTTCATTTGCCTCTAAGTAATATTACCACATGGTTAATGGATTGGGTACATTTGCTTCTAAGTAATATTACCACACAGCTAATGGATTGGGTACATGGTGTTATGATATTAACACATGCAGTACATGATCCCTGATTGTTTGGGGTCACTGCAAAATGAAAGAGTTTTTAAAAGGGCACCAGAGTAGATATTCAAACAACCAGATGCAAGTAACCACTTAAAAAGATGCATTTAAATGTTTTTTCCAGAGAATATTTTAGATGCCCTGGGAACTGAAAATATTTGGTACAAACATAACAATCCTCACCTCAAGCAATCTGTGCTAAAAATTAATATTCCTGGACTACCCTTCTTTCAGGTCCATTAACACTTCTTGAATTTCCATTTTAGTTAACTGTCACTGCACTCTTTAATATATAATCTCAAAAGCAATATTAAAATCTTGAAATGAAGGACTGAAGTTTTGAGATCGTTTCAGGTGGGTACCTATGTTAGTCAGTAGAACAAAATATGAGTCCAGTAGGATTTTAAGGACCAACAAAATTGTCCAGGGTAAAGCTTTTGTGTAAGATACACTAACAAACTAAACTTTGATTCATGAAAACTTGAACCCTGGAATGTAGTTTCAGGTTTGTAGCTGTGTTGGTCTGTGGTAGAAGAGCAAGATTCGGGTCCAGTAGTACCTTAAAGACAAATTTTTCTGGGGTTCAGTAGCACTTTAAAGATCAATTAGATTTCCAGGGTACAAGCTTTTAAGAGTCAAAGCTCCCTTCATCAGATATGAAGGGAGCTTGGACTCTCGAAAGCTCATACCCTGGAAATGTTTACCACGGACCATTCTGGCATTTGAATATCCATTATTTTGGAGTTGCCATGGGAACTGTTATTGATACACAGAAAATGGAAATACAGGTGAAATTTAAACTCCTTGGCTACTCCAACAGTGCTGTGTATCTTGCTCAGCACTGCAAATTTGATGAAAATCTGAGATCAACGTACAGAGTTGCAAAGGGCAACTTCCCCATATATCTCTACAAGTTACTTCTCTCAGTAGGAAGGAGATAACATCTTAACTGCAGCTGATAACATTCATGTTGAACAGTTACTTATGTCGATTAGGTTTGTACTTATACATCATGTGGCTCCTGACTTTGCTTTCCAATCCTGTGACCATGTCCAGAATGTGGCTAGATGGATTCTTCCTTGGTTGTTGGGGGTTTTCCGGGCTGTATTGCCGTGGTCTTGGCATTGTCGTTCCTGACGTTTCGCCAGCAGCTGTGGCTGGCATCTTCAGAGGTGTAGCACCAAAAGGCAGAGATCTCTCAGTGATTCTTCCTTGATTGTCTAAACATCAAATGCCTAATAGCAAGTGTTGCTGAAGACATCCGAGTTGTATTCAACTGTGGGTTGCAGCCTGCAGGGTCCAGAGAAGATACATGGCGTGGAAGCAGTTCAGATTCCTGACTGGCTAATTGCGGGGAGGGGGCTGCTCAGGGGCAGGGGCAGGCGGCAGACCTGAGGGATGCCGTTCCCTCTCAGGTCCACCACCAGGGCATTTTATGAGGGGCTGGTCACACACCCCATCACTTGGCTTGCGGCTGTCAACCCACCCGGCCCTCCCTTATATCCTTATGAGCATTGTCATGGCCTGGCTACCAAGGGGATCTCATTAGAGATGTTGTATGCCTGGGGTTTTCAGGGGATATTGTCTGTAACTACTTTTCTCTGTTACAACTTTGGGTGTGGAGGTTTGGGCATTGGGCTCGGATCCTTTTGGGGGGAGACAGGCCTGCAAGTCCAGCTTCCCCAGGAAGAGGATCCCATTAAGGGACTTTGGGAGTGAGGCATGGCAGATGCATGCCCAGCTCTGTGGGGAGGGGGGCTGTCAGGGTGTCCTCACTCCCAGTTGGCAGGGGATCGACATGTGGTATCCCAATAGCTTCCATCCCATGGTTCCCCCTTTCAGCAGGTTGGCTGAGAGGTGGGTCATTGGCTGGTAGGTGGGTCCGCCGATGCTTGGATCCAATCCCTATGCATCACCATTGCTCCACAAGCTGTGAACCAATAAAGTTGGGGCCTCTTTTAACTCCAGCTAACGTTGTCTGTATATTCTGTCACTGTGCCCTCACCCACCCGCCCATCAGCTCTGGGACTGCAACCAGATCCATTACATAATTAAATATTCTTAATTTTGTTTTAATGTGAAGGAAAAGCTTGCGAGCAAATTGCTAGCACTCAATGCTTGGGATGCCAGCACAATGCTGACTAATTCACATTAAATAATACATCAGGCTGAGAAGAGAACTGAGCTAGGAATGGTTTTGAATCTCTCAGGTTCACTTCTCTCCAAACCTACATTTCTTTCATTTTATGCCATTTTCTGTTTCCTGGGCTGAGTTTTTCATGAAAATATTTTTCCTTGCCACTTGAGCATCAGTAAATCATCATGGGTTGAACCTAGGGTCTCACCACACGAGACAAAATACACTCAAATTACACGAGTAATTCAAGTGTATTTTGCAGTTCGAGTGTATTTGAGCGTAATTTGAACGTAATTCAAGTGTATTTTGTCTCGTGTGGTTTGATCCCTCGTATCAATTCACACCAGGACTATAGATCTTCTTTGGAGTCCTCTTCCTCAGCAATCCTTTCTTACCCCAATACAGTTTATCCCTAGGGGTACAGGACCTGTATGGTGGAGCAATAAATGCATGGGATGCAGTAAGGAGACAAATTCTCTCCCCTCCTCTATCGCTAGAGCAGCTCTGCCAACAGATGAACCAACACAAAGATAAGGAATATTTAATAAATGTAAAGTGCAAAAGTGACTAGTGCTCTTAATAAATACTTATAACAGATCACTGGGCCCAAATCCATACAGATTTTACATGTATAACGGATGTAGATTGTACCTAAACAAAGGACATGCATTCTGCATTAAAAGTCATTTTATATGCAATGCAAACACAATGATTTGGATTGTGTGAAGTGCGAGTTCAAGTTTGCTCATGACATGTTTCTTCCTGCCTTTGGTGGTTGGACCGAAGTGGACAATAATAGTGGTAATGATGATAATAACTATGCTTATATAACACTCTTATGGACAGATTAGTGCCCAACTCAGAGCAGTGAATACAGTCAGTGTTATTATTATCCCCACAATACAGCTGGGGAGCCGAGGCTGAGAGGAGTGGCTTGCCCAAGGCCACCTGCTGAGTTCGTGGCAGAACTGGGATTCAAACCAGCAGAGTGCTGATTCGCATTCCAACCACTGAACCACTATGCTATAGCCATGCAGTTGGTATGAGCAGAGGAAATGAAGTAAAATCACTTCCCCTTGCCTCTTCTCTCAGAAGTGCTCCTGCTGGTGCAATAAATCCTATTGGTCCAAGCATGGTACTTGCCTCATTGCTCCTCACTGCAGCCCTCCAGGCCATTTGTTTTCTGTTCACATTGGCCCTACAATTTCAAACTTTCAAAAGTTTTAGGGGGCTACTGGAGAAAGGGGAAAGGCTAAGAAAGTACCATGGTCTCTCCAACCACAGTGCACATACTTCAAAGATCGACGGCAATGGAAATAAATCTAGAAAAACCACAGTACAAATATGGAGTACCACAGCCACTGACAATTAAGATTACTATTAAAAAGTAGCAAAATATAGGACTTGTTCACCCCTTAAATGTGCACTATGGGCCAAATGACAAGTGACGAATGACACAGGTTGGACACTTGTCGGCTTCCATCAAGTTTTGATTTGGAATGTAGGCAGCTTGGTGGAATGTTGGAGAAGTGACAGTTGAAAAGTCCATTGGACAGCAGTCAGAGAGCCAAGCTGCAAGGCCAGGACGCCTACATTTCCCATCAAAACTTGAGGGAAGCTGACAAGTGTCCAACCTGTGTCAGACGTCACTTTCAGCTTGGCCCTTAGTGTATATGTATTTGCTAATGATAGACCTTACCATCATATCGTATTGGATTCCTACTAATGCTATGTCTTTGTAAACTTGTATTTATTTACCCTATGGCATTGTTTATGGAAATTTTCCTGACATTGACTGTACTAACCTCACACTGTGTAATCCGCCTTGAGTCTCAGTGAGAAAGGCAGACTATAAATGACATAAATAAAAATAAATAAATAAATAAATAAATAATGTGTGCAATCTTTGGGACAAAATCAGTGCAATAAGTACTCAAGTTTCTCTCAGTTTCCAGTGATGAAATGTGCACCCTGTTGCCAATTGTGTCATATACTCCAGATTCTTTAGATAGAAGCTAGAGATAAACCAACTTAAAGAGCGTAATTGAGATTCCTCTTCACAACAAAGGGTACTGATGCATGAAAGTTACATGGCACAAAAAGTCCTGGGGGTGCAAAATATATTAAGCATGGATTATTACGTTTTCATTAATCCTCAGTACAAGCGCAGTCTATACATCTATCAGATCTGTCCTTAAGTAGGCCATGATCTCCTCTTAGGATGGATAACTGAAAGATAGAAAATGTCAGATCGACCACCACAGCAGCTTTTACCTCTAACTGTCGGAAAATGTTGATATATATATATATATAGAGAGAGAGAGAGAGAGAGAGAGAGAGAGATTTCCCTAGCAGGAGTGAAAAATAGAGGAGGGTGGCTTTTTCTAGTGAGAAAATGTCAGGAGAGGAAAGTGTTAAAGTTACTCCTCTCTTCACACTCTTCTTCTGAATAAAGCATACCCAGAGGCTGCATTTATAAAGAAATTTTAAAAAACAAAACAAAAACTATAATTTATAGTTGAACACTTAAGATCCATGCTATGGTAACATCAAGACCTGACTTCTGTAATGCACTATACATAGGCCTCTCATTTAAGTTAACTAGGAGATTCCGATTGGTGCAAAACACTGTGGTTCAACTGTCATCAGGAGCAAGCAGGAGCACGAACACCACCCCTATCCTGCAGTCACTCCATTGACTACCTATTAATTACCATGCTCAATTCAAAGTATTGGTTATCACTTACAAAGCTCTTCACGGCCTTGGTCCAGCATACCTGTGGGACTACTAATCTCCCTATATTCCTCCATGACATCTTTGCTCATCTGAACAGGGTCTCCTGCAGGTGCCACCCTGCACATGGGCAAAATCAACAGCAGCCCGTACATGGGCTTTCTCTGTGGTGGTCACACTCACTACCTTGCGGAATAGCCTGCCTGAGGAGGTCAGGAGAGCCCCCCCCCCACTCTCCTAGCTTTCCATAAATGATGACGAACTGAATTATTTAAAAAAGGCTTTTTACTCAGATAGGAGGGCTGGATTTTAGGGAGGGAGTCTCAGGGCCAAGCTACACATGACGAATGACACTTGAACAGCAAGTGTATTTCTCCCTGTTCACTTGCCCTCCACTCAATCCACTTGCCGTTCAAGTGTCATTTGTCATGTGTAGCTTGGCCCTCTGATGCTCCACGAATGTGTTAGGAATCATAGACATTCCTGCTAATGCTACGTTGTTGTGAACTTGTATCTATTTGCCCTATGGCATTGTTTATGGAAATGTTCTTGATTAGAGGTGGGCACTAACTAGAAAAATTCTGAACCACATGGTCCATGGTTCATCCCATTTCACGAATCACAAACCATGAACTTTCACAAAATTGCCCTGGTTCGCAAACTCGTTTGTATGGTTCATGTAAATGTCACTTCTGGTAATGAAAATGTCACTTCCAGGGCAGCAGAAGGTCTGCGGAAAAGCCCGCCTCTGTTGCCTAGGAAACTGATTGATCGGTGACCAGCTGTCTGCCATGACAAACTGAAAAATGAACCAAATGAACTGGCCTAAACTTCATGGTGATTCATCAGAAATGGGCTCTGACAAACCACCCATTCACAAACCACAAACCAGCCCAGTTCGTGATGAACTTTGGTTCATATTTTGGTGCATGCCCACCTCTAATCCTGATATTAACTGTTCTAATTTCATATTGTGTAATCCACCTTGAGTCTCAGTGAGAAAGGCAGACTATAAATTACATTAAAATGACATAAATAAACATTACCAGATCTGTTGTTCCCTCACCAGTTAGATACTTTATAGAAGATATTGAATTGTGTATTTGTCTCAGTTAGGGCTGTTATGGGGTGGGGGTAGTAGTGGAAGTTCTTTTCCTGAAATTTTCTTTTACATATAGCAATTGGTTCATCTTATTACCTATTCCTCTTTAGAAAGAGGAATTCTTGTTGGTTTCTCATTATCTTCGGAGTTTTTTTCACCTTGTAATAGTGTAGATTTCCTCACCTGTGGATTTCTGCCTGTTGATGTGTCACTGTAATATGACACAAAGGAGAAAACCAGCCTGATGCAGCAAGGATATGTTCAGACAAGTCCTGGGTTGTGTTGAATTGTTTCTTTTATAGTTTGTCATTATCTTAATTTTTCAACCATTTTTGTAGTATATAAATAAATAAGCACATTAATTCTTAGAGCTAAAAAGTGAATCTCTTGATGAAAGAGGAATTGATTCAAAACTGACTCAAATTCCTAAAAAGAGGAATAGAAAAGGATTGCTGGATTTCAGGAAGAAATTCAGCAAAGAGAAATTCCGAGTATCCCATTTAACCCCCGCAGTCTCAGTGCTGAGGGGATGGCGAACAGCAGTCTTCTAAGACCTTCCTAGAAGCAACCATATAAGACACATGTATAAGAACACTGCAAAATCGGATGACACAATGCAACCCTCCCCGGAAAACAAATAAACAGGCATACATGCAGAGCTTTATTAATGTCAATGTGGCTGCACTTTCTGTTGTCATGGAGGAAGAACTTAACTCAATAAAAAAAGCCACGTCCTCCAGTTTGCAAGCTCTGACATTCTGAAGGTCTTTCATTCATAGGGTTGCCATAGGTCAAAGGCAACTTGACAGCAGATAATACAGACAGAGAGATAGAGATAGAGATAGAGATAGAGATAGAGATAGAGATAGAGATAGAGATAGAGATAGAGATAGAGATAGAGATAGAGATAGAGATAGAGATAGAGATAGAGATAGAGATAGAGATAGAGATAATGGCTGCAAAATGTATCAGACTTCCTTCTTTTTCATTGTAGCCCATGGAGGCCGGTCCATTAAGATTAATTAATTACAGGCTTTTTCAGGTGGGGAAATTTGATAGCTAAAAATCAATCACTCAATACTGATTGGTTGGTTATAGCCTCAAACTCCCCCTTCAGTATCAACCCTATACAAAGGCATGTATCGGGGGCATTTTTAAAAAATTGTACCTCACAATATAAACTAGACATTTCTCTCAGTGCGGGGGTGGGGCAGCCTTTTTCATGGCTCTGAGAAGCTGATGGAGGAGGTCAAAGATGACAAGTACATTTTAATTAATTTAGTTGTTGAACATAATATGTAATTCATGGGAAAAGGTTGGAGCTTCCCTTCCCCACAAATATTTATAAACTTCCTTGCCCAAAGAAAACAAAATATTCTTCAGGCTGCAATCATGTACACGTGCTCAAGGAGTAGATCCTTTTTAATATAGTAGGGCTTATCGTTAAACACACATAAGATTGCATGATCAGCGGTACATTAAAGTATATTAAAGTGGTACATTCTGGAAAATGCCACCTCCTGAAAGAAAGGTGCTGTCACTCCCTAAATTCTCTCCCCCCCCCCTAGGAAACCACAAACTGTTAATCAGGTTTGGGCTGTTTTATGCATTTAATTACCCAGTGGTGAAGGAGTGCCTTTGACTTCTCCATGTGGCCAAAGCCCTCCTTGCTTTGTGTTACTTGGCATGATGAGAAATGAGTTTTTGAGCTAGGCTACTGATGTCGTCTGGATAAAACTGAGACCTGTAGTGTTCATATATTTGTTTGTCTCATAAACCTTTTGACTAGTGTTTTTTAGGAGAAGACACTCCTAAAGACATTTCCTGCACGGAGGGTTTTCTTGATGTTTTTGCAAACTCAGAGCCTCACTACAACTGACATTTTTCACGTGAAGGACATTTGATCATTTTCGCAAGTTTTTCTGGGAATTGAAGTCCCTCTCCACCACCTCTTTTCCTTCTGTTCCTTCCCCTCTCTGTTAGAATCACTGCCTGAAGAGACAAAGAAAGTCAGAGGCGGCAGCAACTTTTGCAAATCGTGTTGCTGGAGCGAGGGGGGGGTGCTCTGGAGAAAGCTGGCATGTCGGTGAAGTCCTAGTGTCCTTCCCCTCTCTGTTAGAATCGCTGCCTGAAAAGCCAGAGAAAGCCTGCGATCTTTGGGGGTGGGCAGCTGCAACTTTCTCCCTTCCCTGGGCGTCCTGCTCAACTTCACCAACATGTCAGCTTTCTCCACCACCACCCCCCTGGAGCAAGATGATTTGCAAAAGCTGCTGCTACCGCTGGCTTTCTCTGTCTCTTCAGGCAGCGATTCTAACAGAGAGGGGAAGGAACAGAAGGAAAAGGGGTGGGGGAGAGGGACTTCAATTCCCAGAAAAACTTGCGAAAATGATCAAGTGTCCTTCACGTGAAAAATGTCACTTGTAGCGAGGCTCTCAGTAACAAAAGGAACATTGCACAGAGAATAGTTAAGTGTGAAGTCACTTCACTATTGCAATTTTTTTTTAGTAACACTTGCAACAGAGGAAGATGTGGACAAAGCTAGAATTAGCACTGTTTGGCTCTATTTATCACTGACTGCCCTATATTCCACCCCACCAGCTCCAACGGATGCCACAGGAGCAGTTAAGGGTTAAGTCACTGCATTGCAGTGTTTAATTTTTTCTTCTTTGTAGCATTGCAATAGAGGAGGATGTGGACAAAATGAAAATGAACAAGGTTTGGCTCCACTTAGCACTGACTGCCCTCAAATTCCATTCCACCGGCCCAATGGATACCATTCACCACAGATTGTCAGGGCCATCCGAAAAAGAGTTTACACACTTCTAAATCCATTGAAGTCAATAGTCTTAGAAAGGTGTAACTCTGTTTAGGATAGCACACTGTGTTACTCTCATGACATGTACATATTTGTAATGGCTTCAAAAAGAGCAACTGTGATCTAGTTGTAGTCTACCAGAATTTGGGCCATGTAATTTCAGACCAAGGATGAGGGTCTATGAAAATGAATATGCCTTAATTAAAATAAATCTCCCTACACATAGAAAGCCCTGACCTGGATAGCCCAGGTGAGCCTGATCTCATCAGATCTTAGAAGCTAAGCAGGGTTGGCCTTGGTTAGTAATTGGATAGGAGACCCCAAGGAAGACTAGGGCTGAAGAGGCAGGAAATGGCAAAGTACCTCTGTTAGTCTCTTGTCTTGAAAACCTCACCAGGGGTTGCCATAAGTTAGCTATGGTTTGAGGGCTCTCTCCACCACACATAGGAAACTAGCATTTTAGGGGGAAGTCAAAGATAGAAGGCTGTCTCATGATGGAATAGTTTTCGGTGTTGAGATTTGGTCATGTGAGCCCTCTCCTGCAGTCTCACACACATGCTGACCACTTCAAGGAAAACTTGGTTTCTATGGGCCAAGCTACAAGTGATGAATGACACAGGTTGGACACTTGTCAGCTTCCCTCAAGTTTTGATGGGAAATGTAGGTTTCCTGGTCTTGCAGCTTGGCTCTCTGACTGCTGTCCAATGGGCTTTTCAACTGTCACTTGTCCAACATTCCGCCAAGCTGCCTACATTTCCCATTAAAACTGGAGGGAAGTTGACAATTGTCCAACCTGTGTTATTCGTCACTTGTAGTTTGGCCCTAAAACAGGTTTAAGATGAATAGGTATATTTAGATGTTAATAAGAGATTGCATTGGCAATTTGAAAAATAAAAGTATTTTTTATTATGAGTACAGAAAACCTGTTCTGTTATAAATCTGGAGTGAAAAAGAAAGAGAAATTATTTATTACAGAAAAAGGAAATTCTTATACATATGGCCAGAAAATTGGATAGAGGTGATCTATGAAGACTTCAAGAACCACATTTCAAGATTTACCTGCTCGCCGACATGAGCTGAAGGGGTAAGGCCTCTGTGCATTTGTGAGGTCTGTTGTAGGCACAATCAGTTGTCTCATTTCTTTCATGCAAGGTCATCACTGATTGTTCTGAAAATGAAAACTCCAGTTGCAAACCTTATATGGTGCCTCTGTAGAGGTATAACCAGAGGAGCATAGTTGCAAGGAGGTGAATGTCTCCAGGTTTTATGCTGGCATGTGTCTCCCCCTTCTAGGGGTTTCACAAGACAGAAGCCAGTTCGCAGCTTTAATTTAGCTTCTTAGAAAAGACGGTCTGGTAGAAAGCTACCAGCATATTTTCAAGAGTAGGGAGTTAATACAAATACCTACCTGTGTAAAAGTCTTGCTTCATAGTCAGAGAGCAGAGTTTTACTATATAAAATCTACAACAGCCCTGGAATTTGTGGACTTCACTGTGGATGTGGCTGCACAGATGTAGCCAGATTTGCCTCAGAAAAATGAGTTTTGAGCTATACTACACTACATAGAATGCCACTGGATCTGAGAGAGGTCATCAATAGCTGAAGAGAGATGGTGAAGTTAGGGTTGCCGGGACCCCTTACCCTCCCAGAGGGGTGGAGGATCCAGCACTTACCTTTGGTATATACTCATGCAAGTGCACTCCGAGCACGGCACAATGACTTCTCTGCTGGGAGAAATGTCATTACTAGAGATGGGCACAAACAGAAAAAAAACCAAACCTGATGTTCGTTGTTCATTGCCATCCACGAACAGGGACTCACGAACAACCACGAACATGGCCCTGTTCACAAACATGTTCATGGTTGGCTGTTCGTGGGGGCCAGCAGGCTCTCCTCCAGCCATCATCCAAGTCAAGATCCCTACCGTACCACTCCCAGAAACCCTACCTGAGCAGGCAGCAGGAAAGGTACCAATAATAAATAATAGCTTGGCCCAAGAACCTGGCAGCAGCCCTGGAACTTGAAGGGGTAGAACCCTATCCCACCACACACAAAGAAAACTCAAGCTCCAATGCACTCTCTCTATCAGAATGCCAACAGCACCTGTCTCTCCACTGTCTGCAAAGTCAGAGCTGGGAGCCCCCATCCCCACTGGTTTTTGTTCCCTTGCTATAACAAATTTGGAGCTCCACACTTGAAAGGAAGACCTGCATATGAAGCTAAATTGGGCTTAGATTGGGGTTTCCAGGGCAACAGCAGGAGTTCAGACAGAGTCGTACAATCCCTGCCTAAGTAGCCAAGGGGATTGATTACAGGTGCCAGACTGTCTGGCTTGACGAACAGCAATGAACAGCAATGAATGAGGCTTGCAATGACCACCTGTTCATTTAGAATGGGGCCTCATGAACAGCTTGTTCATGAACAACAGATTGGGCTGTTCGTGGCTTCCCCCCCCCCCCCCGTATTGCTGTCCGTACCCATCTCTAGTCATTACATAGGCCCCAGGGTGCTCCTGGGCTCTGTGCTGGGTCGATTTGGACCCCCAAATGGGCGAAATCGGACCAGCATGAAGTCCAGGAGAACTCCTGGGGCCAACATGATGATGTCACTCCTGGTAGTGTCATCACTGTGCCTCAACAGAAGTGTTCCCCAGTAGGCCTGTTCATGGATTTACCCAGTAAAACCAGTGTTTCAGGGATATCCTAGAGCATCCAGGTAAAACCTTGATGTGATGTTGCAACATAGCTTCTCCCCTCACACGCACATTCTTCCCTTGCTGCTCTATTGAGTTAAGCAAGAGCAAGCCAGTATGGGCTGGAAAAGTGGGTACAAGTGGGTCAACCCTATGTCCACATGGAGGCAAAAATTAGGGCAAAAATATTCACTCTTAAAATTGTGCACCAAATGTAACGTTACAAATTATCATTATAACTGGTAGAAGCATAGTCAGTGGAAGGCCAAAGATAACTGACTGGGATTTACAGCTCTTCCCAAGTGATGTCAAATGTCAGCATTACCAAGCTCAACATGGTCAACCAGTAGTCAAAAATGTACAAACAGCCATCCTGAAGCAGGTATTAAATTTATCCACAAGCTTGTTAATATGAAAGAGAACAAGAGGGTGTTGGTGGATGCTGAGTTGCCTTTGATAGACTAATAACTCTAAATTTGAGATGAAGAACAATTATATCAATTAAGACAGTACCTCTTTGTGAGTGAGCCTGGGATATCTGGGTTGATAATTAATTAGGATTTTCAGATGTTGTGCATCTTAAAGCATGGTGCATGACTGAAAGACTGGCCCAGGGAGAGTATAAAAGGACAGCCCATCTTTATTTCCGCCAAGAACTTTGCTTGAACTCCATTCTTCAGCAAACCAAGTAAGTTCCATTTTGATCCGGTCGCTTTGGTGCTTTGTGAAATGCCTCTTTGACATTTTTTTTTACTATGTGTTTAGGTCTTGCATGGAAGGTTTGTGGATTCTTATTGCATTCCTTTATGTTAAAAGCATCTTGATCTTTTAAAAAATGATGAAAATGTTGACAATAGGACTTAGAATAAATACTTGCATTTACCCACCTATCTTGGGAACCCAATGTATTTAGATTCAGTCACTTACTATCACAAAGTTATATTAAAGTCCTTCTGGTGATTTGAACCATCTCAATAATCAAAAGTGTTAAGACCTGGAATATTGATTTGCAAAGATTCTATGTTGATGCGAAATTTAACTTCGCAGGGAATATTCTCACATTCTTAAATGGGTGTAAGGTTAACTGAACTGAAATGGATTAACATTTGGATAAGCCTAACCTTGTCAGATCTCAGAAGCTAAGCAGGGTCAGCCTCGGTTAGTAATTGGATGAGAGACCTCCAACAAAGACCAGGATTGCAGAGGCAGGCAATGGCAACCCACTTCTTTTAGTCTCTTTCCATGAAAACCCCACCAGGAGGTGCCATAAGTCAGCTATGACTTGACAGCCACCACCAAGTCTAATGAAGTCAATTGGCTTGGAAGGATTAACTCTTCTGAGGAGGGTACTATCGACTGAAAGTGAGTCCTATTGTAATCAGTAAGCTGTCCTTTTCTAGAGGAAGAGCTAGAGAAAGAGAAGGCGCTGCTTCACGGGTACAAAATCCTTCAACATCAGTAGAATTTTAATTACATGCTGATGTCATGAGGCTCACAATTCTGTGCGTAGGGTGGATATTAAATACTGTCAAAGGTGCTGAACTTACATAAAGTTTATAATAGCAGGCTCTGCTGTGGGACACACCACTAAGCCTTCTGAAGCTATTTTTAAAAGTAAATTAGTCTGGCCAGTTTAACGACAAGCAGGCAGAGAAGGGCCCACAGCAAGGTGTAAGAGTGGTCACTCAGGCTACCATGCTTTCCTCAAGAATAGCTTTGATACAAGAACTAAGGAGGGATTTCCACTTGTTAAATATTGGAGGATATTTATCTAATATTGGAGGATATTTATCGAAATTGTCCAGAGCATATGTATGGATATATGCTACTGGGCTGTTTTCTATGAACCAATTTGAAGCACATTTAGCTTGTTCATCAGAGCACCGGATAAGTTTGGAGGGAAACCAAAACGAGGGCTTTTTCACACATCCTTAACATAGCACGATACTCATGGGAGGCTGCCAGCTTCCTCGTGTGATTTTTGGTACGAGGCAGCCATGAAAGCGCCATCACTGCCTGCCTCCATTTTGTAAACCGATGGCATCAAAAAGCATGTGATGTGAAAAGATGTGAAAACAGCCCAAGAGTTCCCAGAAGGTAGCAAAACTTCTCTGTTGCATTCTGTACTTCACTTAGGGCCAAGCTACAAGTGACAAATGACACTTAAACGGCAAGTGTATTTCTCCCTGTTCACTTGCCCTCCACTCAATCCACTTGCCAGGCAAGTGTCTTTCATCATGTGTAGCTTGGCCCTCAGTGGCCACCAGGGTAAAAAATGGAGAGAATGTGTAGATTCCTTTATAGGTGAAATATTCCTGAAGAATTTTTTGGGAAGCCAAGGGTTTTGAAAAGACTAGCAAAAAATATTCTGGGGGGCCCACATACAACTAGATTGTTTAATCTTGGGGGTTTTTTAATGCTCTATGAGGCATACTGAGGGTTTGTTGTCTTAATGTCCCACTTAGATCCTGGT
The DNA here is from genome assembly GCF_028583425.1 of Eublepharis macularius. Taxonomy (NCBI): domain Eukaryota; kingdom Metazoa; phylum Chordata; class Lepidosauria; order Squamata; family Eublepharidae; genus Eublepharis; species Eublepharis macularius. The sequence continues at coordinate 246,516,582 of NC_072790.1, forward strand.
GGAGGGAAATGCCAGCAAAAATGAACATAATAATGAACAAAATAAGAGCTGCGGTAGCATAGTGGTTAAATGGCTGGTATGCAAATCAGCATTTCGCTGATTCGAATCCCACTCCTGCCATGAGCCCTGCAGGTGGCCTTGTGGAAGCCACTCCTCTCCGCCCACCTCCCCAGCTGTATTGTGGTGATAATAATATAACTGATTTTGTTCGCTGCTCTGAGTGGGGCATTATTCTGTCTAGAATAACGATATATATGCACAGTTATATCATTACTCTTATTACTGTTATTACTATTATTGTGGTGGAGAGCGCTCTCAAGTCAAAATTGACTTATGGCGACCCCTGCTGGGGTTTTCATGGCAAGAGACTAACAGAGGTGGTTTGCCATTGCCTGCCTCTGCAACCCTGGTCTTCATTGGAAGTCTCCCACCCAATTACTAACCAAGGCTTCCCTGGCTTAGTTTCTGAGATCTGATGAGATCATGCTCACCTGGGCTATCCAGGGCAGGGCTATCCAGGGCAGGGCATTACTATTTATTATTAAAATAATATTGAATCATTCACAGGTGTTACTTTATCCCACCCATATCTGATGTTTCCTATTCAGAGACACATGTCTAATTGTTTTTTTCCATGCTGTATCATTTCAGATCCAACACCTCAATCAAAATGAGTCTTTACAAACACCAAAGCCGCTGTGACCCAATCCGCCGTAAAAGCATTTCTTTTGGGAGCAGCTCTGGAGGCTATGGTCAGCGTATTAGTGGTAGCTCTGCCAGCAGCTATGGAGGATCTGGCCAACGCATCAGCTATTACCCATCTTATGGCCGTAAATATTGCCCACCAATCTACTATGGTAGTTATGGCCATAGATGCTATCCACAAACCTACTATGGTGGTTATGGCTGCTACCCACAGACTTACTATGGTGGTTATGGCTGCTACCCACAGACTTACTATGGTGGTTGTGGGTACAGCAGTGGTGGCTACGGTTATGGTGGCCTCCTTGGTCAACGCTCTAGTGGCTATGGATTGGGGTATGTACCTAGGCGTAGTAGCATTTGTTATGACCCCTGTGACCAAAGCTCTGGGGTATACTATCCTCTCCGTCGAAGGCACAGCTGCAGCAGCATCAGTGGTGGTTACCCACTACAATATTATGGAGGTTCTGGTGGCCTCCTAGGCCATCGCTCTAGCGGCTATGGATTGGGGTATGTACCTAGGCGTGGTAGCATCTGTTATGACCCCTGTGACCAAAGCTCTCGGGTATACTATCCTCTCCGTCGAAGGCACAGCTGCAGCAGCATCAGTGGTGGTTACCCACTACAATATTATGGAGGTTCTGGTGGCCTCCTTGGCCGTTGCTCTAGCGGCTATGGATTGGGGTATGTACCTAGGCGTGGTAGCATCTGTTATGACCCCTGTGACCAAAGGACTGGGGTATACTATCCTCTCCGTCGAAGGCACAGCTGCAGCAGCATCAGTGGTGGTTACCCACTACAATATTATGGAGGTTCTGGTGGCCTCCTAGGCCGTCGCTCTAGTGGCTATGGATTGGGGTATGTACCTAGGCGTGGTAGCATCTGTTATGACCCCTGTGACCAAAGCTCTGGGGTATACTATCCTCTCCGTCGAAGGCACAGCTGCAGCAGCATCGGTGGTGGTTACCCACTACAATATTATGGAGGTTCTGGTGGCCTCCTTGGCCGTCGCTCTAGCAGCTATGGTTTGGGGTATGTACCTAGGCGTGGTAGCATCTGTTATGACCCTTGCGGCCAAAGTTCTGGGGTACAGTATCCTGTCCGTCGAAGGCATAGCTGCAGCAGCATCAGTGGTGGTTACCCACTACAATATTATGGAGGTTCTGGTGGCCTCCTAGGTCATCACTCTAGCTGTTATGGATTGGGGTATGTACCTAGGCTTGGCAGCATCTGTTATGACCCCAGCGGCCAGAGTTCTGGAGTACAGTACCCTCTCCATCGAAGGTACAGCTGCAGCAGCATCAGTGGTAGTTATCCACTACAATATTATGGAGGCTATGGTTATGGTGGCCTCCTTGGTCGTCGCTCTAGCTGTTATGTATTGGGGTATGGACCTAGGCTTGGTAGCATCTGTTATGACCCCTGTGGCCAAAGTTCTGGGGTACAGTACCCTCTCCATCGAAGGTACAGCTGCAGCAGCATCAGTGGTAGTTACCCACTACAATATTATGGAGGTTATGGTTATGGTGGCCTCCTTGGTCATCACTCCAGCTGTTATGGATTGGGGTATGTACCTAGGCTTGGCAGCATCTGTTATGACCCCAGCGGCCAGAGTTCTGGAGTACAGTACCCTCTCCATCGAAGGTACAGCTGCAGCAGCATCAGTGGTAGTTATCCAATACAATATTATGGAGGCTATGGTTATGGTGGCCTCCTTGGTCGTCGCTCTAGCTGTTATGGATTGGGGTATGGACCTAGGCTTGGTAGCATCTGTTATGACCCCTGTGGCCAAAGTTCTGGGGTACAGTACCCTCTCCATCGAAGGTACAGCTGCAGCAGCATCAGTAGTAGTTACCCACTACAATATTATGGAGGCTACGGTTATGGTGGCCTCCTTGGTCGTCGCTCTAGCTGTTATGGATTGGGGTATGGACCTAGGCTTGGTAGCATCTGTTATGACCCCAGTGGCCAAAGTTCTGGGGTACAGTACCCTCTCCGTCGAAGGTACAGCTGCAGCAACATCTACGGACCCTGTTAAATTCTGGAGGAGACTTCCAGTGAAAACTTGAAATGACAACACAGACCCAGTGAATCCATGGCTGAGCTTCTTGGGCACTGATTTCAGAAATGCTAAGTCTTGTGGTTATTTTTGGGTGCTCAGCACTTCTCTGAATTAGTCCCTTGCCTGCTTTTCTTCATGGCGTACTCTGACTTTAATAAGTGACTATTTCTCTGATGGACACTACCTGCATTTTCATGGAAATTTGGAATAAGTAAATGGAGGCCCAGTGCTGTCTTAACCAGGCCTTTTAAAAATCCTATGATGCACGAATTGACAATGGAAACGTCCATTTGTTTTCTGTCTGTATTGTGTTATTTGGATTGAAGCCTCCAGTTGCTCAGTGTTGCAATCCATTTTCTGTTCTCAGATTAAAAGCTTGCCTTGCATTACAATTACCTTTCTGGGTTTCTTAATGTTCTTTTGAAAGCATATGATCTGTGTGTGTGTGTGTGTGTGTGTGTGTGTGTGTGTGTGTGTGTGTGTGTGTGTGTGTGTGTGTGTGATAATGGTGTGCAATCCTTGTCCTCAGGTGGAAGAAAATGGAAAGAGGAGATGATGGGTGTCCTGTAAAGTAGTAGGAGACTTTCATTTTTTTACGCTGTAGAAGGTATTGCTGGAGGACTAATAGACACAAAAGATGCCTCAGTAAAAAAGAGTATATACTTCATAAGAAGAATCATTTTAGATCAGATCAAAATGTTACTCAATCTGTATCTGTAGAAAAGAGCAAGAATCCAGTAGCACCTACAAGACTAACACAAATTGTAGGAGCTTTCATGAGTCATAGCTCAGGAATCTGAAGAAGTGAGCTGTGACTCACAAAAGCTCATAGCTTACCACAAAATTATGTAGAATTACACTTGCCACTTGACTCTTTTTTTTGTGACTCACAATTTTTTTTGTTAATCCGATTATTATATTTATATTTATATTTATATTTATATTTATATTTATATTTATATTTATATTTATATTTATATTTATATTTATATTTATATTTATATTTATATCCTGCCCTCCCCACAAGTGGGCTTAGGGCGGGTCACAACAAACAATAAAATATACAAGATAAAATCACCATCAATTAACACAGCTTTCTGATAAAACACCTGCTCACCATATCAAAACCATATAACATCTGATGGAGGTGGAGGTGTGGCTTAACCATGCGTGGTCACTCATATATGGAGGGTAGATGGTCAATACTAGAGATGGGCATGAACCACATTACGAACCTCAAAAACCCACGAAAATGGCGATCGCACAATCGTGACCCGGCGGTTCGTGATTGGCCACGGCCGTCACAGGGAATACCAGCGCGCTCCTGTTTGGCCTGGCGGTCGGGCAAATAGGGGGTGCTGCAAACAAGCTGCCAGACTCCCCGCCCCCTAAAGGGGAGGCAGCTCGTAGCCGTCTCTCCATGCCCGCTAGGCCTGGCGGCCGCCACCAACATCCACCATTCCTGTATCTCTGGAAACACCGGTGAGCTGGAGGCCCAGCTTTGGCCTCCATGAACCACAAACCACGAACCGGGTCGGCAATGGGAGATTTTGCTGCGGTTCGCTAATTCGGGATCGTCGTTGGCACCAAACCATGATCCGCTGGTTCGTTAAATTTTTTTGGTTCGTGCCCATGTCTAGTCAATACCCCCTACAGACATAGAGGAGACCGGAATAGAGGCTTATTTGATAGAAACCCTGATGGCCTCAACCATACGCCTGGCAGAACATCTCAATTTTAAAGGCCCGCCTGAAGGAAACAAGATAGGTTCTACTGGAATTTTGCCTTTTCTACTTTTTAGATCAGACTATCTAGATCTACCCCAGCATTCTGCTTCGAACTGTGCGCACACAGATAGTACTAGAAAATTGCGTAAAGGGAAGATGAATGTTTCTCTCCAAATAGTTTTTTTGGGTACGTTGCCATTGTACAGAATGTTACCTCTAGGCATATGCATTTGATAATCATGTGCCAAAATTATACCTGAAATTCCTGATTTCATTCTGACTCAGATTGTCCAATGTGACCCCAAACACTTCTGAAATTCTGGGAGCAACAAAAGTTTATCCTACAGATTCTTGTGGCGAGTCTGTATGCTCCAGCTTGTCCACATTACATCTGCCCTTTAAACACCCTTTAACCTTTGAAAGACCATTATTTTCAACAAGAAGTAGAGCAGGATTTGTTTAAAGGACCAATGTGCTAGAAGACCATCTAGAAAGCATCTAGTCCCTCTGGGAGGGGGCAGTGCAGGCACTTCAAAAAAAGTGTTTACTTCATTCTTAAAAGTATGGGGACGATTTTCAGGTACCAAAATTCTCATTCCCAGAACTGTTACCCAAATGGAGGGTCTCCTTCTGAGTTGGGGGAATTAGCATTTGAGGAGATGCACTGAGAAAGAGTAATTGATATCCACTAATTTATACCAAGATTGTTCCATTAGAGAACTTGCAAATGAACAGGCAGATGTTCTAAAAGTTTCATTATTAATAGAATAATGGAAGGTAAACACACAGAAAATGACACACAGCATATATGCAGAGTTAACTGAGAAAACAGTGAGGAAATGGGAAAGTAGTTTCCAGTCTCAGAGGGAAGGAAGATGTCCGCAGAGGAGCAAAAAAATGACCAGTGCTTCACAGAAGAGGGGAGGAAGCAGAAACAAGTTTGGATGTGTGTGGATAGGTCCCAGAACACACACACACAGTGAACACATGGCTAGACAGCCCAGTTATAGAGTGAAATATATTCTAGAGCAAAACTGATGTCTTGCTTCCAAAGCTAGTACCTTAATGGTTTCCCCGGAGGCGGAACAATACTTTGGAGAAAGTGTAATACTTTCATATTAATTGTCAGTTAATACCCAGTTCTAGACAGTGCCTGGGTCTTCTGGCAAGAGGTTTATTATATTTCATATCTACAAACTGCTCTTGCAGTGTGGGGAAGAGGTCTGACTACCAACATAACCCGTGCCCAAAACAATTTCCTAAAATAATGTCATCGCTTCCCCCACTCCAAATTGGACCACCCAAAAATTCACTGCTTTTGGAAGCCAAGGCATCTTGGAAGCTGCTCTGTTTGGCCTGACCTCTGGTTATATCATAAAGTTATCCCACTCACTACATGATCCCGAAGTTACTTGGATCATTCACTTTAATTGTCTTAATTCTTAACTGGATCAATTTGCCATTAATATCATCATATGGCCAGATTTGTTTGGTTAATTGGCACAGACATATTCTTATCAGTAATTTAGGGGATATGACAAAATTAATGGAGAATAGCTCCATCGGTATCTATTAGCAACACACAATCTTCTTGCCCAGAGGTAGAAACCTTCTAAGTATGTGCTGGAGGGCAACAACAGAGTCTTTGGTATCCATAGCCTGCTTTCAGGCCTCCAAAGGGCATCTGTTTGGCCACAATGTGAAATAGCATGCAGTTCTAGATGGGCCATTCATCTCAGCCAATACCCCAACAATTATAATTTCTGGTGGGAAGCCAAGTTGGCCTGCAGTAGAAGAACAGGGACTGAGCCCAGTACCTCCTTAAAGAGCAACAATATGTAACGAAGGTTGCTTTGAATCTCAAACGGTTATACCGTAGAAATCTTGGTGGTCTTTAAGGTGCTACTGGATTCACATCCTGGTGTCTGAGTATGTGTTACAAAAAACATGTTATCTGTATGTGTTTTCACAAACTGATGTTTACTTCCCCCTCCTCTAAGACCTCCTGGTAAAAAAAGAACTACAGCCAGGAATGCCTTAATTTTCATTTCAAAAAAGTTTTTTATGTCCCTTTTTTTTAACAAGGAGCTTCCGTGAATTTCAGCTGATTTCTTATTTCTTTTAAATATTTAATTATAAACAGATAAACATAATAGTCATTAATCCATATTATTATTTTATTTTAATGTTAAAGCAATAGCTGTAGCACAGTGGTTAAGTGGTTCGTCTGTGAATCAGCACTCTATTGGATCGAATCCCACTACTGCCATGAGCTCAGTAGATGGCCTTGGGTAAGCCACTCCTCTCAGTCCCAACTGTATTGTTGGGATAATAATAACACTAACTTGTTCACCACTCTGGGTGAGGCTCTAATCTGTCTAGAAGAGTAGTATAGCACAGTTGTTGTTGTTGTTGTTATTATTTAAAGGGAAATGCAGATGAAATTAGATGTATTTGAGTGGTCTTTTTTTTAAAGGGGAAGAAAGTTCAAAGAAATTGTTTTATTTCCTCACAACAAGGTTTTCAATTGAGGTAGCCTCTCACTGACACAAGGAAACACTTCACTTGAAGCTTGTCATAAGATTATCTAATCATTCTTTTAAGTACCTATGAAAACCTGTGGTCACAACAGACAGATACTAGGAAATGCAAATACAGGAGATGGAGACGGGGTGGAGCAGTCACAAAGTTATGAAGACAAGATAGAATGTACATTTTTTGTAACATGTAATCAGACCCCTGCTCTCCTACAATTATGTGATACCATCATTTTCTCTTCATGATTAAGTATCCTTGGAAAGAAGAGCCAGGAATATTAAGGAGGGGGGAGCATGGTGTCACAGGAGATGAAATTTGAGGGGGGAAATGGCAATGATCAAGCTAGGACCAGGTGAAAATCTTCACTGTAACAGAATGTCTTCTGATTCTTGAAATACTAAGGAAGTCCAAAAGATCCCTGGGGCAGAATTTGAGGAGGGTGGAGTTTGGGAGGGGAGGGAACACAGTAGGATATGATGCTGAGAGTCCACCTTCTGGATCTGTCATTTTTCTCCAGAGAAACTCTCCAGGAGTTTGGATGAGGAGGCACAGCAGGATATGATGCCTCCGGAGCGGTCATTTTTCTCCAGATAAACCAATTTCTGTAGTTTGAAGTTTACCTGTAATTCTCAAAAAACTACAATCTCCATCTGGAGAGCAGCAGTCATAGCTGAGGCATCCTCAAAGTTAATTCCATGCACGGCACATTACATCAGTCCCAATCAGATCGGCGTGGTTCGGTTAGCAGTATCAAAACCAGGGGCCAACATGAGCAAGATGTAACTGGAAGAAGGTCCCCCTAGAAACAGCATCAACCTGCTTACTCACTGGAAACGATGGGTCTCAGAACGCCGCCCCCACCCCACACCTTGCCTTGGCTTTTAACTTGATCTGCTAGACAAAGCTTAACCTCATCTATGGCAGGTAGATTAACACGAGCTAAGCACTCTGTCTTCTGAACTAACATTATCTCGGCTATCTCTAGATTAAGGTTCAGTTTGATACTCTCAGCCATTTGACCACATTTTCAAATTACTGGCCCAAGAAATTCACAGCTGCTTTTGTAGGTTAAGCTAGAGATATATAGAGCCTCCTCGTAGTGCCCTGAGATCTCCCAGAATTACGTCTGTTTTCCAGACTATAGAAATCAGTTCCCCTGGAGAAAATGGCATCTTTAGAGTGTAGAGTATATGGCCAGATTGGTGCAGTGGTTAAGAGCAGAGGGCCTTTAATCTGGAGAATGGGGTTTGACTCCCCACTCATCCACTTGAAGCCAGCTGGGTGACTCACAGGTTTTCCAGAGCTCTCTGTCCCACCCACCTCCCAGGGTGATTGTTGTAGGGATAATAGCATACTTTGTAGACCGCTGGGCATTAAGTTGTCCTGAAGGGCGGTATATGAATTGAATGTTGTTGTTGTTATAAAGAGAGGTGTCACATGCATGCTGGTGATAACCTACTCTGAACTTGTTGATGGCTGGGGACACCCTGTTCAGAAGTCCTTAGAACTGGTCCCTGTGACCCATGTATTAAAGCCAAATATTTTTAGATACAAATACAATCATTAATCCATAAGATTTTAAAGACTAATGTTCAAATGAAACCAGAGGCTTTCCTTTTAGAACTAATGGACAGATGGCTAAAAAAATAATAATGAAACATTATTTTTATATATGGCAACAGCAGTGAGATTATTATGCACACAAAAATAGAAAAGTACGACATTATCCACAGCAGAGGAATGGTTAGTGAAGATGATAGAAATTGCCGAGATTGCTAAACTTACTTCTTTGATTAGAGAAAAGACATTAACTACATTTATTGCTAACTAGAAACTGCTTATTGTCTTTTTGCATGAAACAGGAAAAAAATGACCTGATGGTTTGTGTATTTGATGATTAAAGGGGAGGGGATGAAAACAGATAATAGAAAAAGGAGACTTTAATTTTTGTAATTATAGACTAACATGTTTTTTTACATGGGCACTTTAAACCGCTGATTTGCCACAATTGACATGAAATTGGCATGGCTCTCCTGGGTTCTGGAAACAGAGAAGATGCCCCTTCAGGACAAACGTCGTTGGACCGATGCAAACATGCATATGAGCCAGCTCATGTAGAGATGCCAGATCTGGGTTTTGAAATTCCTGAAGACTTTTCTGAGTGAGCTTTGGGATGGCAGGGTTTGGGGAAGAGAGGGACCTCACCTGGGCATAATGCCACACAGCCCACCTGTCAAGGAAGCCTCTTCCTCTAGCCCATTCTTCCCACACAAGTGAAGGCAACCTAGTATTAAAAGAAATATATATCCAGCACAAACAACCTACCAATTTCCTCATTGTCAATTTTAAAATTGTGTAATTCCTCAGTAGTCATTACTTTTGTCTTCTTGATGTTCAGCTGTAATCCTGCTTCGGTGCTTTGTCCTTTAACCTTCCTCAGTAGCCATTTCAAGTCCTGACAATTTTCTGCTAGTAATGTGTCATCTGCATATCTCAAATTGTTAATGATCCTGCCACCATTTTCCACTCCACCTTCTTCTAGATCTAATCCAGCTTTGCTTATGAAATATGCATCTTTGTCTGACACCCTTGCCAACTGGAAACCATTTTGTCAAACCATTCATCTGCACTGTTCGTGTCCATTTTGATAACAGATTAATTGGTGGAGCCATGCGGGCAACACTCTGCATTTCTCAAAGTACAGATATCAGGAAAACTTCCCTAGAGAAACTTTCGCAGAAGCGTTTGTGCATGAGTGTAGATCTTGTGGGTTTGGCAAGAGCAACTATCTGGGCTGGGAATGTATTCCCCTTTTCAACTTTTTGGGCCCATGCTGTCAAGACTTCCTTGCATTTCACATGTCAGAAGACAGTGAGTCTAAGGGCCAAGCTACACATGACGAATGACACTTGGACGGCAAGTGTATTTCTCCCTGTTCACTTGCCCTCCACTCAATCCACTTGCCGTTCAAGTGTCATTCGTCATGTGTAGCTTGGCCCTAAGTGGATGCATATTTGAGCAGTATGCGGTTCACCCTTGAGAACTACTCCCTGCTGTGGGCTATCGTGGGTTGGTTAGAAGTTAGGACAAGCTTCCTTCCACCTCCATCTAAGATTCGACTGCAAGCTGTCATTTTACACACAATAGCAGAAGGGACCCTCCCATGCAGCCACTTTGTGTTCCCAAGGTTAGTGCCCCTTGGAAGAACAGCCCTGTGCATCTGTCGTGGTGACAAGCTTGTTAAGGGTTTCAACATTTCTCTGGACAGTGAAGCAAGGTACCCCTCCCTGCCGAAAACTTTGGCACTTATACTTGACCATTTGGCTCCATTTGGTTCTTAGAATAATAGAGATAATAATAGAATTGTTCATACGCATGTCCAGAAACCGGGTGGAAGAAATCAATGAAGACTTCCAGGACCACTTTCATATTCAGCTAGAATGCATGTGATGAAAGGGGAAGGCAGGTCTCTATTTGTAAGGTCTGCACTGCAGTGGGGCATCTTCAGCTGTCTGTTTCATTGGTACAAGACTGTGATTGGTTGTTCTGAATATAGAAACTTGAGTTGAAAGCCGCCTTCTGTTTCGAGTCCAACTTGGTGAACTGGAATAATTATTTTCTCTTTCCCAAAAGTTATTCTTTCTCATGACAGGAAAAAAAATATTTATCAGACTATGTAACTGTTTATGAACCAAAACATAATCTTTTAAAACAATGATCAGAACTGGGGGAAATGTTAGGGCTGCCATTCTCCTTGGTGGAATCAGGGAATTCACCAACCCAAGCTTTGTTCACCTGGCCATTAGGAGGGAAAGAGGGAGAAATGGGGAATTTAACAGCTACCAGGCACACTTTCTGGTGATGTAATGCTATTGCAGGTGATGCTCTGACATCACTTCCTTTGCACTCTCAAGTGTTGTCAGCACATCACTGTGTGAAGTACCATAGAGTTTTTCTGAAATACCAGAGCAGTTCTGGTGGGCTTGACAACATGATGTCACTACTTCCAGATGTAACGTCATTGCATCAATGCTGACATCATTACAACACCAGCAATCATGCCAGGCAGCTGGTAAATCATGTCCCCTAACCCTGAAAGTCTCCCCACCCCCTGCTGGTTGCCAGGGGGAACCTTGTAAACCTGGAGAACATGGTCAGTGGCAGACCTGCGATAACTTATTTGGATTTTCAAATTTTTCCAAGTGATTTACCAATTCCATCATGCTGAATGACGAGTCAAAAATTTAGTTATGGCCATCCTGAATGAGATATTGAACTTATACACATGTTTGTTAATATAAAATAGGACAGGAAGGTGTTGGCGGGTCTCAGTTGTTGAGTTGCTTTTGATAGGCTAATCAGCCCAAAGGAGGGTAGGAGGCCAATTAAAGCAATTAAAGTGTGAGTGTGACATATGCAGGCTGGATCATAATCAAAAGACTGGCCCAGGGAGAGTATAAGAGGACAGGCCATCTTCAGCTCCTCCAACAACTTCACGAACCCTTTTCTTAAGAAAACTGGTAAGTTTGTTTCTGATCCAGTTGCTTTAGTGAATCTTCAAATATTTCTGGTTGGGTCTTACAAGACAGGTTTCTGTAGTCCTTGTTTATTCCTTTCCTTAAAATGTTTCTCTCTGTGTCTTTTATTCTCCACCTCTCTCTCCCTTCCTCTGACTATGTAATTTCATGAGAATATGGGCTACAGTCGTTGAAACAAATCCCCAAATTTATCCTGCTTGGGATTTCTGTGGTCTTGGGTTACAATCCCCAAATTTAACACTCACTTCCTTCTCATAACTTGGAACTTCTAAACAGTATGACAGTCAAGACAATTAGAGCATTGAATACTGAATTGCAAAGTGGTTGTGTTCATTTGATATTTACTTTAAAAGGGCTTATATGCTGGGCCAGGCTTTAAAGCTTGAAGCATACTTAACTAGAAGTAAGTTCTATTTTTGTACTCAGCCAGATAGCCTTCTCTAACGTAAGCGCTCACGGGAGCAAAGTGCTGCCATAGTTAGGCTTAGCCATGGGTACAAATCATACCAGCGGAGACTAAAATAGCAAGTTGAGCTACTGAAAATCAGGATCCAGAGGAGTTAGTCATGTTCGTCTGTTGTAGTAAAATTGTAAAGATTCCAGTAGCACCTTTAAGACTAAGATGGATCTGATGAAAAGAGCTGTAGTTCTCGAAAGCTTATGCTACAATAATGTTGGTTAGTTTTAAAGGTGCTACTGGAATCTTTACTATTTCCCCCCCGCAATTTGGAAAGCATAACTCTTCATGAGTAATATCCAGAAGATAGTGGAGATGTTAAAGGGACATTATCTATCACCTGGTGAATAAGACAATGTGAAGAAGCAGCATAGCCAGTCTGACTTAGTTTGGTGACTTGGCTGAGGCAAACAAAGCCAACTGAGATGGAGGGCCAGATTCCCAGTGGGCTGGTCATCTGAGTAAACACAGCATTGACGGTCACTGAGTGTTCTCACTCAGAATTAACTTCACGCTTTCCTCCTCCATTCAGCATGACTCCCTTAAAAATCACTCGAGGGATTTGCCATAGCTTGATGCATTTACACTCACTTTTGCCTTAGGCATATTATTAATCACATTAACAAAAGTTATAGTGACTGTACATCAGAGAACTACAGCTCTCTTCATCAGATTCCTCTTGTAGGTAGAATAAGGTTCATTTTGGTTCAGAAGCTGCAGAATGATTTCAATCTGAGAAATATTGGAGGATCTGCCAGCAGGATCCAGTTGGTGGAAAACATCCGCAGAAATGAACAAAGTAACCATGAATTGTTCACTGGTGTTACTACATTAGCCATGTGTGATGCTTCCAGTTCAGGGCTAAAAATCCCCTTATGTTTCCTGCATGTTGTGTCATTTCAGACTGAACTCAGCCTTTAACAAAATGAGCCTCTACAGACACCAAAGATACTGGGACCCATGCCGCCGTGGAAGCTTCTCTTCTGGGAGCTGGTATGGAGGATCTGGCCAACGCATCTGCTACTACCCATCATATGGCCGTAGCTACTGCCCACCGTTCTATTATGGCGGATATGGTTATGGTCGTGGTTACTACCCGCCACAATATTCTGGGGGCTATGGCCGTGGTTACTACCCACCACAATATTATGGGGGCTCTGGTTACCGTGGCCTCTATGGTCGTCGCTCCAGCTGCTATGGATTGGGGTATGGCTCGAGGCGTGGCAGCATCTGTTATGACCCCTGTGGCTACAGTTCTGCAAAATGCTACCCTCTCTCTCGAAGGTACAGTTGCAGTAGCATCAGCGGTTATGGTTATGGTCGTGGTTACTACCCACCACAGTATTATGGGGGCTCTGGCTATGGTGGCCTCTATGGTCGTCGCTCCAGCTGCTATGGATTGGGATACGGCTCGAAGCGTGGCAGCATCTGTTATGACCCCTGTGGCTACAGTTCTGCAAAATGCTACCCTCTCTCTCGAAGGTACAGTTGCAGTAGCATCAAAGGACCCTGCTAAATTTTGAAGAAGACATTCAATGAAATGTTAAATGGCAACACAGACCCAACAACTCTCCAGTTGGACTGTTCCTCCCAGAAATGATGAACACTAAAGAATTCCCATGGTTATTACTGTGTGTTCAGCACTTCTGAAAACCAGTCCTATCTCACTTTGCTCGCATCGTACTCTGCCTTTAATATAACTAATCCTGTAATGGACTGTACCTGCATGTACATGAAACCCCAGTTTTTTTCTGTTATGTCCATTTTATCTTATGCAGAACAACCTGACAATGGAAATGTCCTTCACTTTTCTGTCTGTGTTGTGTTATTTGTACTGAAGCCCGCAGTTGCTCACTGTTGAAATCAGTGTACTGCTCTCAAATTAAAAGCTTGCTTTGCATCACAATCACCTTTTTTGGGTTTTCTGTCTATCCGTTTCTAGGGGTTTTTTTTATGGTAAATGGTAAAGAAAAAATATACGAAGACGGGAAATATATACAAAGATGGGAACAATTTACTAAAATGTGAAATAAGGTAATTATTAAGTGCAATCAATTTCCCTACTTTAAAGAAAATTTCTATTTTCTAGCCTTTTCTTTCTAAAGGCTAGTTGTGTTTGTAGCAGGGAGATAAAATACATTCTGAATGGCAGATGATATTAGAAGTTGGCTGGGATGAAGAAAAGTAGAGGTGCATGTATAGAAATAAATAGAGGTTTACAAACAGAATTCCTAGTGGATATCTTACTTAAAAGGCTACCCAAGTTTGTCCCCTTGCCTTTAGAAGTTTAGTATGACCTAAATGCAAGCCAACACATCACCTGGTGAATCTTTATACCGGGATCTTTAATGTGTATACCAGGTCCATTGGAAGGGCTATCACTTGTTGTTGGGGGTAACACACCACTTACAAAGGAGAGAAAGATCTCATAAACCTCTCAGGTTGCAACTTACTGTGGGGAATTAATAACATCTGATCAACTTCAAAAGAACCATTTAAACAGCTCATGAGCTTCTGGTATACAAATGTTTACTAACTCAAGGTAGACGTATGCAGGAATAATAATGAAAGCAAGAACCAACAACCATACTATTATGCAAACACAGGGCCACAACAAGGTCAATTTGCAGTTCAGTTTCCCATTTGCCAAATAGACAGAATTACCACTTTCAAACTCTAAGGTCTAACATGAAGCTTGATAAAAATAACACAGAAACAAAGGAATGGTAACACAGAAACAAAGGAATGGTCACTAAGGTAAGTATTAATAAAATATCACAAGTAAAATATAAACAAAGATAAGAACAATGAACTGCACACATTCCATAAACCAAACTAGGTACGTTTCCCCACCATATCTTAAACATCTGAGCTCAGATTATTTAGGCACTGTGAGTTATTTACTACTACAGATCCAGATAGATGAAAAGCAGTTTAATCCAAATGGGCATGAAGTCAAGAAGATTTGATCCCAGAGGGCAAAGATCAGAAAATCGCCTCCAATATTATGGTTATGGTGCCCTCTTTGGTCATCGCTCTAGCTGTTATGGCTTGGGGTATGGACTTAGGCATGATAGCATCTGTTATGACCCCTGTGGCAAAAGTTCTGGGGTACAGTACCCTCTCCATCAAAGGTACAGCTGCAGCAGCATCAGTGGTGGTTATCCACTACAATATTATGGAGGCTATGGTTATGGTGGCCTCCTTGGTCGTCGCTCTAGCTGTTATGGATTGGGGTATGGACCTAGGCTTGATAGCATCTGTTATGACCACAGCAGCCAAAGTTCTGGAGTACAGTACCCTTTCCATCGAAGGTACAGCTGCAGCAGCATCAGTGGTGGTTACCCACTACAATATTATGAAGGTTAAGGTTATGGTGGCCTCTTTGGTCATAGCTCTAGCTGTTATGGATTGGGGTATGGACCTAGGCATGGTAGCATCTGTTATGACCCCTGTGGCCAAATTTCTATGGTATACTACCCACGCCATCAAAGGTACAGCTGCAGCAGTGGTGGCTACCCACTACAATATTATGGAGGCTAAGGTTATATCTATGGTCATCACTCTAGTTGCTATGGATTGGGGTATGGACCTAGGCATGGTAGCATCTGTTATGACCCCTGAGGCTAAAATTCTATGGTATGCTACCCTCTCCGTTGAAGGTACAACTGCAACATCTACAGTCCCCATTAAATTTTGGAGGAGACTTCCAGTGAAAATATGAAATGACAACACAGACCCAGCGAATCCATGGCTGAGCTTCTTGGGCACTGATTTCAGAAATGCTAAGTCTTGTGGTTACTTTTGGGTGCTCAGCACTTCTCTGAATCAGTCCCTTGCCCGCCTTTCCTCACAGCATGCTCTGACTTTAATAAGTGACTATTTCTGTAATGGAACTTACTTGCATTTTCATGGAAATTTGAAAAAAATAAATGGAGGCCCTGTGGTGTCTTAACCAGGCTTTATTTTTTAATCATATGATGCACAAGTTGACAATGGAAACGTCCATCTGTTTTCTGTCTGTATTGTGTTATTTGGATAGAAGCCTGTAGTTGCTTAGTGTTGCAATCCATTTTCTGTTCTCAGATTAATAACTACAACAACAACAACAACAACATTTGATTTATATACCGCCCTTCAGGACAACTTAATGCCCACGCAGAACAGTTTACAAAGTATGTCATTATTATCCCCACAACAATAATCACGCTGTGAGGTGGGTGGGGCTGAGAGATCTCCAGAGAGCCGTGACTAGCCCAAGGTCACCCAGCTGGCTTCCAGTGGAGTGTGGAATCAAACCTGGCTCTCCAGATTAGAGTCCTGTGCTCTTAACTACTACGCCAAACTGGTGTACTGGTTAACTGTCTGAATTCTGGCTATAGTCAACTGATAATGGGAAGCCTGAAGGGGCGAATTGTAACAACATATACATCAATGCCAGCAATAGATGAGAACAAGACTTGTCAAAGCTAAACATCCTCAGTAATTCACAATCAAGTTATGGCCATAGGAGAAACTCCCCCTTGCTACACAAACAGGTTTATGGCGGGTAAGCAAATTTAATTCTTTTGAGAAACATATCCCCTGCCCTGGAGATACTGACATTCCCCCAAAGAACAGAAATCAGAAGTGCCAGCCCAGATGGAAATGTCCTTTAATACAATAAATAATTACGAATGTGTGAATGGACAGCCCAAAGTTTAATTGACCAATGGACTTCTGCCAGTTTATCAATATGTTTAAACCTTTCAACCAATTATGTATTTTTCATTGCAATTTATAGCTAATGAATCCAAAGGTATAAAATTTCATGTATTTGCTTTAGAAGGCAAGAAGAGCAGGTTTCTGGGTACCTTTTAGACCTTGCCTGAGTCGTCTTCATTGCTTGTACAAATAATACATTTATCTCCTTTATTAGACTTTATTCTCTGTGTGTGTGTTCATTTCTGATAATTGGGTAGAATACACAGACACATATATTTTTGTTTACAATAGTAGCACCTGTAAGCCCAACAAAATTTGTGGTAGGGTATGAGCTTTCATGAGTCACAGCTCAGGTATCTGAAGAAGTGGGCTGTGACTCACAAAAACTCATACCTTACCACACATTTTTGTAGTCTTATAGGTGCCACTTGACTCTTGCTTTTTTTTTTTGTGACTCACAAAAGTTGATACCTTACCAAAAGTTTTGTTAGTCTGATAGGTGCTACTGAACTTTTGCTCTTTTCTAATTTTTAGATCAGACTATTTAGATCTACCCCAGTATTCTGCTTCCAGCTATGGGCATACAGATAGCAATGGAAAATTATGTACAGGGAAGATGACTGTTTCTCTCCAAATGGTATTTGTTGGTATGTTGCCTTTGTACAGAAGGTTACCTCTAGGCATGTGCATTTGATAACCCTGTGCCGAAATTATACCTGAAATTCCTGGTTTCAATCTGACTCAGTTTGTCCAAAGTGACCCCGAACACTTCTGAAATTCTGGGAGCAACAAAAGTTTATCCTACAGACTCTTGTAGAGAGTCTGTCTGCTCCAGCTTGTCCACATTATATCTGCCCTTTAAACACCCTTTAACCTTTGAAAGGCTATTATTTTATCAGGTACCAAAATTCCTATTCCCAAAACTGTTACCCAAATTGGGGGGGGGTTCCTTCTGAGTTGGGGGAATTAGCATTTGAGGAGATGCAATGTGAGGCAGTAATTGATCTCCACTAATTTATACCAGGATTGTTCCCTCAGAGAACTCACAAATGAAAAGGCAGATGTTCTAAAGATTTCTTTATTAACAGAATAATGGAAGGTAAACACACAGAAAATCACACACAGTATACACACAGAGTTTGTTACCAGAACTGCTCTTTATTATAATGGGGAATTAGCTGTAGCAGTCTGTAACTATTAATATTAAGCGAGGATCATAACCTATGTATACGGAGGTCCCGATCCCAGACACTCTAGTGAAAAAGAGGCAGACAAAGGAGTAAGGTCCAAACACGTGTATTGAGTGTAGCGTAAGCCTAGCTTGCACAATCATACAAGGAACATACAAGGTCTAAGAAATATAGAGTAGGAAATACAGAGACGTTCGCATTAGCGGGTTCCCAACGATGATAAGGGAAATACTCACAATCCTGGAGCGAAGCAGAGACACGGCAGCGAGGGTGGCCCAATGCCAGCACTGGAACCACAGACGGACAGCAAGGAGGTCTGGATAGGGAATGGCCGAGGCACCGAGTGGTCTGGGAGACCAGCTTAAATACCCCAAAACGTACCCTGGGGCTGGTGCTGTACTTGGTGGTTCTCACAGATTAAAACAAAGGGTCTAATGGGCTACTGAATGGCTTGGATGGGCCACTTTGGTAATCAGATTGTGATAAGTGACACCTCAGGAAGAGGGGACAAAAGAGGGAGGGGGAAATCCAAGTGGGCTGAAAGGATGTTCCAGCGGACAGGGCTTGTCCTGATGTCATCAGCTTTGGAATGCGGAGGTTTCTTTGAGATGCATTCTTTAAGTGCTTGGGATGGTCGGCACTTAGTTCCTTCTCCGGGGCGGCTCCTAAGATATGCAGAGCGGGGCGAGGGGCTCTCGCTGCGGACGTGGTGTGCCCGCTTCGCCGAAATGGCTTCTCAAAGCAGTCTTCTTCCCAGGGTCTTCTGGGAACATGGATGCCGGCTGGGCATAGCTGGGGCTGGATAGCAGGCTGCCCGGTAGTGAGGGCAAGATCGGCAATCTACCCGCAGGAGGCTCCAGGCGGGAACTGACCAGGGAGCGCCTAGCCAGGCTCGCTGGAGGTTTCCCCGGCAGGCGCCCGGCTGCTAGCAGCGGCTTGGGCCCATATGAGGCAGGCTTCCATGGAGGCAGCGGGAACAACACTCTAAAACACAGTCCAAAGCAGGGAACAGGCACGGTCCGTGGCAGATGGCAATGCAGGCACGGGGCACACTTGTAACAGAGTCCAAACACACACTGGGAATTCCAGATACAGGTCAGGGCAGGGCTGCCCAGAAAGAGAGTCCTTCTGTGCAGTTATCCAAACATGGAGTCAGTGAACTACACAGTCTATAGCAGCAGCAAGGCAATTGACACGCAGGCAGGAAACTGACACGTGTATCAGAGCACACACGTGCAAAGCAATCTTTGTGCAGCAGTGAAACAATAATGCAGGAAACTTTAACACAGTTCATAGCAGGCTTCAAAGCAGGGGAGGGGGCCTACTTGGCAACAAGTTAACTGAGAAAACAGTGAGGAAATGGGAAAGTAATTTCCAGTCTCAGAGGGAAGGAAGATGTTCGTGGAGGAGCAACAAAATGAGCAGTGCTTCACAGAAGAGAAGAGGAAGCTCAAACAAGTTTGGATGTGTGTAGATGGGTCCTAGAACACACACTGAACACATGGCTAGACAGCCCAGTTACAGAGCAAAATGTATCCTAGAGCAAAATTGATGTCTTGCTTCCAAAAGCAATACCTTAATTGTTTCCCCGGAGGTAGAACAATAAGTTGGGGGAAGTGTGATATGACTATCTGGGCTGAACTATAGGTAAAAATACTGATTTATGACCTGGTAAGAATTGGACAGGAAGGCTATCTGATTCATTGAATAGCCTGACTACATTAGCTGGGTGAGGGGAAGCATGAAAGGGTGTTGATGGGATTAACCTGAGAGCCTCCTCAGGAAGCCTATGCTTCTTTCTGGGATGTGGGGCCCCTTCAGTCAGTTGCCCCCCTATGACTCATGGCTAGGTAACTTTCCAATCTTCACGCTGGTTGATATCCTCTCTACCAAGGTCCAGGCAGTGTCTGGGACTTCTTGCAAGGGGTTTATGATAGTTCATATCCACAAACTGCCCTTGCAGTGTGGGGAAGGGGTCTGATTGCCAACAAATCCTAAGCCCAAAACAATTTCCTAAAATGATGTCATCGCTCCCCCCCCCCTCCAAATTGGACCACCCAAAAATTCACTGCTTTTGGAAGCCAGGGAATCTTGGAAGTTGCTTTGTTTAGCCTGACCTCTGGTTATATTATAAAGTTATCCCACTCACTACTAGAGATGGACACAAAAAGCAATACGAACAAAAAAAGCCACGGACAGCCCAATCTACTGTTCATGAACAAGGTGTTCATGAGGCCTCATTCTAAACAAACAGGTCCTTGTAAGCCTCATTTGTTGCTCTTGGTTGCTGTTCATCAAGCCAGACATTCTGGCACCTGCAATCAATCCCCTTGGCAACTTAGGCAGGGATTGTCTGAACTCTGTATGAACTCCTGCTGTTGCCCTGGAAACCCAATCTAAGCCCAATTTAGCTTGATAGGTAGGTCTTCCTTTCAAGTGTGGAGCTCCAAATTTGTTACAACAAGGGAGCAAAGACCAGGAGGCAGGGGGGCTCTCAGCTCTGGCTTTGAAGAGGGAGGAGAGACAGCTGCTGTTGGCATTTTGATACAGAGAGTACATTGGGCTTGAATTTTCTTTATGTGTGGTGGGATAGGGATCTACCCCTTCAAGTTCCAGGGCTGCTGCCAGGCTCTGGGCCAAGCTATTATTTATTATTGGTACCTTTCCTGGTGCCTGCTCAGGTCAGGTTTCTGGGAGTGGTGTGGTAGGGATCTTGACTTGGGTGATGTCCTGCTGGCCCCCACAAACAGCCAACCATGAACATGTTCGTGAACAGGGCCATGTTCGTGGTTGTTCATGAGTCCGTGTTCGTGGATGGCAACAAACAACGAACATCATGTTCGGTTTTTTTCTGTTCGTGCTCATCTCTACTCACTACATGATCCCTAAGTTATTTGGCTCATTCATATTATACTGATTTCATTCTTAACTGGTTCAATGTGTCCATATTGGTATCATCATATGGCCAGATATGTTTGGTTAAATGGCATAGAGATATTCTTATCACTAATTTAGGGGATATGACAAAATTCATGGAGAATAGGTCCATCAGTGCCTATTAGTAACAAAAAAACTTCATGCCCAGAGGTAGAAACCTTCTAAGTATTTGCTGGAAGGCAACGACAGATTCTTTGGTATCCATAGACTGCTTTCTGGCCTTCAAAGGGCATCTGTTTGGCCACAATGTGAAATAGCATGCGGTTCTAGATGGGCCATTCATCTCAGCCAATACCCCAACAATTATAATTTCTGGTGGGAAGCCAAGTTGGCCTGCAGTAGAAGAACAGGGATTGAGCCCAGTACCTCCTTAAAGAGCAACAATATGTAACGAAGGTTGCTTTGAATCTCAAATGGTTATACCGTAGAAATCTTGGTGGTCTTTAAGGTGTTACTGGACCCACATCCTGGGGCCTGAGTACATGTTACAAAAAATATGAGTTATCTATATGTTTTTTTCACAAACTTGTGTTTACTTTCTCTTCCTGTAAGATGGACAGAAGAGAATTCTCACCTCCCGGTAAAAAAAGAACTACAGCCAGGAATGCCTTAATTTTCATTTCAAAAAAGGCTTTTCTGTAACAAGGAACTTGCATGAATTTCAGCTGATTGCTTATGTTAATGCTAAAGCAATGGCTATATAATTCCATTTTTTAAACATAGTGTTACCTTTAAATGAAGATGTGGATGAAGAGAAATCAGGTGCATTTTACGAGGAGAAACAGATTTTAAAAAGTTTTGTTTTCCTCACAAGGTTTTCAATTGAGTCACCCTCTCGTTGACATGAGGAAACATTTCACTTGAAACTTGTCGAAAGGTTATCAAATCATTCTTTTAAGTACCTATGAAAACCTGTGGTCACAACAGACAGATACTAGGAAATGCAAATACAGGAGATGGAGACGGGGTGGAGCAGTCACAAAGTTATGAAGACAAGATAGAATGTACATTTTTTGTAACATGTAATCAGACCCCTGCTCTCCTACAATTATGTGATACCATCATTTTCTCTTCATGATTAAATATCCTTGGAAAGAAGAGCCAGGAATATTAAGGAGGGGTAAACATGGTGCCACAGGAGATGAAATTTGAGGGGGGAAATGGTAATGAATGAGCTAGACCCAGGTGAAAATCTTCACTGTGACAAAATGTCTTCTGACACTTGAAATACTGAGAAAGAGCAGAAGATCCCCAAAGCAGAAATGGAGGAAAGTGGAGTGGAAGAGGAGGCAGCAAAGCAGGATATGATTTCTCCGGAGTGTTGCTGTTGTTGTTTGTTGTTGTTTGTTGTTGGTTTGGGTTTTTTGTTGTTGTTATAAAGTGAGGTGTTACCTGCATGCTGGTGACAAACTACTTTGAAATTGTTGATGGTTGGGGACACCCTTTTCAGGAGTTCATAGAGTTGGACCCTGTGACCCATGTATTTAAGCCAAATATTTTTAGATACAAATACAATCATTAATCCAGAAGATTTTAAAGACTAATGTTCAAATGAAACCAGAGGCTTTCCTTTTAGAACTAATGGGCAGACAGCTAAAAAAAAGTAATGAAACATTATTTTTATATATGGCAACGGCAATGAGATTATTATATGCAGAAAAATAGAAAAAATTCAATGTTACCCACAACAGAAGAATGGTTAGTGAAGATGATAGAAATTGCTGAGATTGCTAAACTTACTAGAAACTCCTTATAGTCTTTTTGCATGAAATGGAAAAAAATGAACTGATGACTTGTGGATTCAATGATTAAAGTGGAGAGGTTGAAACTGGATAAGAGAAAAAGGCAGGGGTCATTTCGTAGAAAAAGAGCTGGAGGAACTCATTACCATAATTCATTATCATATGCCATGTCCCTTGACATCACCAGAAGTGTGTCATTAGCATAACTGATTTGCATGTGCCACACCCTCTGAAATCACCTATCCTGGCTGTTTTGGACCCAATCCTGGACATTCAGGGCTGAAATTGGGCCCAAAATGGCAAAAAGGGGCTGAAAATGGCTGAAAAGGGGCCCAAAATAGTTTGGATCGGCCTGCTGCTGAATGGGAGAGTGATCCACCACCAATCAGAGGCCCAATCCAGGCCGTTTCAGCCTCAATCCAGGCCAAAATGGGCCCAAAATGGCTGAGAGTCTGGTGGGCGGGGCCACCTATCAGGTGACCTCTTTGGGGAACTGCCGGAACTGCATTCCTGTGTATTCTTCCTCAAAATGAGCCCTGGAAAAAGGATACCTTTGGTAATTCGGCCCCTTCCTGGCAAGCAGCTTTGCTGCTCAGCCAGGGGCTGTCCATTGCCACTCCTGAGGGATGGACGGCACCACCCCTCTGCTCCTTATAAGGAGTGGCTGGGAGGGTGGAGCGAGCGTTGCGACGCAGCTTTGCCCTCCCAGCTCAGTGCTGCTCAGTCGCTCGGAGGAGGCAGACGTTTCCAGCGAGCGACTGAGGGCCTAGAGTACAGGCGTTCTTGCCTGGCTCTGGGCTGGGTCGAGGCGCAGCGGAAGAGCTTCGGGGCAGCGTCGGGAGGCGTCGTCGTCATCGTCCCGAGGCCCGGGAGTGCGACGGGCGGTCGAGGCGCGGCGCGGCTGCGCGGCCTCCGAATTCTCCGTCGGCGGCATCAGGCCGGCGGGGACTTGCTGGGTTTGGTGGGCCGGGTGCAGCGGCCCGTGGGCGAGCCGGCTGGCGGCGGCGCGGCGCGGCTGGGCGCCTTTTCCCTGACTGATTAGGGCACGGGGAGGCAGGCTAACCGAGGGGGTGTTGGGGCGTGGGTTGGAAACTGGCCCGGGCCCCCCTCCCCCCCCTTTTTTTTTCTTGCAAGGAGCCTAGTGGCGTCGTTATCACGTAGCCCTCTAGGTCCGGCTGCCATTTTGTTTCAGGGGCCGGCGGCCATTTTGTGTGGGCCCCTTGGAGTCGGCCCCCTTTTTGCCACTTCTGGTGGACAGAGGGCACTGTGCCCTAGTGGGAAGGGGCTGTGCTGAACGTTGGCTGGGCCTGCCGTGTGGGGCTCGAAGGGGTCTGGGCTCTTTTTTGCGGGGGCCCTTCTCCCCTTTTAGAATAAAGTGCAGCCAAGGCTGTGTTGCCTAGTGCTTAGTGCGACCTGGTTTTTATAAAAAAAAAAAGAGAGAGAGAGAAATAAATAATCCCCAGTTGCCTTTGGTGACTTGCCCACATCATCGGATCTTGGAAGCTAAACAGGGTTAGCCTTGTTTGGTTTGCGAGCCGGGCTCGGACTACGGCCTAGGTAGGCGAGGCCAGAGGTGAGCTATTCTGCTTGGGTGAGACACGGTATGGCTCCCAAGAAAGGTACGGGAGCTTCCAAGGGGAAGCAGCCTGCTCGGAGGGCACCGCCTAAGCGGGCCCCTCCTCCGGCTATTTCGTCCTCTGATGAGGATGACTCCTTGGGGGACCAGCAGAATATCTTAAAGTGCCTGGAGGCTCTTGAACGGGCAAAAGGGGATACGGGCTCTGCACAGCAGGTGGTGCGAGCAATACGGCCTGTGCAGCACGCAACTAGGGACGCAACTAATCGTGACATTTTGCGTCGTTTAGCTGTATTGGAAGGTGCTTCTGGATCTTCGGCGGCTGGAACCAGCAGTGGTCGTGCAGTGATGGTGGCGGATGCCCAGGAACCGAACTGAAGTGGTTGACTTGCCTGAGGAGTTACCGCCTGTTGCAGTAGCTGTGGACCCAGTGGAGCCGGCTGGTAAGGACAATGCACCACATTACACTTGTCCGTGGCCTTGGGGCCCGTGGGCGCAGGGCTCAGCCAGTGGGTCGGTGAGTGGTGTGCAGGATGCCCCCTCCAACACGGCGGCTGCTCTTGCAGGTGCGGTGCAGCCCGTCTTTAACCAGGGCATTCCAGTTGGCGCTCAGCAGCAGCATGCGGTTCCCTTTCAGGCTTGGGGGTGTCCCCCCTTTGGCTGGCCGGGCTTGTCAGCCGGCCCTTGGGGCTATTATCCCTATCAGGCATTGAACTATGGCCAGGTCCCTTTCCATGCTCTGCCATTTGATGACACGGCTCTGCCGTTGGGTGACCACTTGGCGCAGGCCACGAGGGATAAAATCCTTCGCGGGGAGTATGTTGACGTCTTTTCCCTTCTCTACCGTGAGTTGGAGAAGAAGGACAAAGATGAGATGGATGATAGGGACAATGAGCGTTTAAAAAGGAGGCGAGTCGATAGGACTTGGAACAATTGGCTGCCTGGCTTCTTGATTTATGCCAGGGTGATTGCCAGGGCGCAGCCCAGTCGGGCTGCGTCTCTGTTTCAATACCTTGACATTATATTGAAAGGCTATACGGGCTTCACAGGTGCTGCATGGATGCAGTACGATGAGGAGTTCCGTATGCGGGCGGCTATGAACCCCAGCTTACCGTGGGACCGCATTCACCAGCAGCTGTGGTTGTCGGTGATGTCCCCGGCTAAGCCCAACTTAGGGGATCGTTCGGACAGCGGCCATGTGGTTTCTTGTAATGCCCAGGCGACCAATACCCGCGGTGGAGTGGGGCAGCAGGTTCAACCCCGGCTGCTCTGCTGGGAGTATGCTTATAAGGGAACCTGCCCTAGAAAGCCTTGCCGATTCCGGCATGAATGCCCATCGTGTGCGGGCCAGCATCCCTACAATGCCTGTGGGAAAGCCCGGCAAGGGTGGGGTGGCAGAAAGCAGGGGGGTGGTGGTTCCGGTGGCCAGCAGCCTCCTGGAAAAGGGCCCCAGCCCGGTAAGGCTGAGGGTCCTTGAGCGCTTGTTGCGTTCTTATCCTCTTAAGGAGGATGCGGTTTACTTGTTTGAAGGTTTTAGGGATGGTTTTAGAATCCCTGTTCAGGGTTCCAGGGCCCCGTTTATGGCCGAGAATTTGCGTTCTGTTCAGGGCAGGGAGGATATAGTTAGGCTTAAGATACAAAAAGAATGTACTGAGGGCAGTTTTGGGGCCATTTGCGACCCCTCCAACCCCTAATTTTCGGGTGTCTCCTTTGGGGGTGGTACCAAAGAAGGTGGTGGGCGAGTATCGCCTCATTCACCACCTTTCCTATCCTAAAGGGGGGTCTGTTAACGATGCCATCCCTGGCCATTTGTGCTCGGTACGGTACACCTCTTTCGACCAGGCTGTGCAAGTAGTGCGCAGATGCGGGGTGGGCGCGGAGCTGGCGAAATGTGATATTAAGTCTGCATTTCGCCTTCTCCCAGTTCACCCGCTAGATTTTGAGCTTCTGGGGTTTGCCTTTGAGGGCAAGTTTTACATGGACCGGGCCCTACCAATGGGCTGCTCCGTTTCTTGTGCAGCCTTTGAGCGATTCAGCTCATTCCTGGAGTGGGAATTCAGGAGGCGTGCCGCTTGCTGTGACTCCGCCCACTATTTAGATGATTTTTTATTCGTTGGGCGGGCACAGTCGTCTCAATGTGCCAGGCTCTTGGCCACCTTTATGGAGCTGGCAGGTGAGCTGGAGGTTCCATTGTAGGGGTGTGCAAGGAAAAAACTTTCGGCTTTCTTGTTTCGGGATTACCCGAAACAAGATTCTCTACCGGCATTAGCCGAATGCCGAAACAAGAATCTCTTTCGGGATTCGGGATTCGGCATTATTTCGGCATTCTTTCGGGATTCTTTCGGGTTTTTTTGCTGGGAAAATGCCTCCGTCTTTCAGGACGCCTGGAGGAGGCATTTTCCCACCAAATAAGCCCAAAATTGGTGGGGACCTTCCTCTAACCCTTCTCTAACACCCACCCAAGTTTCAGACAGATTGGACTTTGGGGGGCCATGTTATGGCCCCCCAAAGCAGGTCCCCCCATCCTCCCATAAAGGAGCATCTTCTTCATTATTTCCTATGGGGAAAAAATGAAGAAGCAGGCTTCCTTTGCCAGGGGTGGCATTTTGCATGCAAAATGCCCCCCAGCCCTCAGGGGCCCTTCTCCCACCCCTCCTCCCACCCCCCACCGAGGCTCAGCCTGCTCCCACTTGGGGGGGCCATTTCATGGCCTCCCCAAGTAGGTGCTCTAATCTCTACCACTGACAGCTGGGGGAGGCTTGTGTTGCCAGGGGTGGCATTTTGCATGCAAAATGCCCCCCAACCCTCTGGGGCCCTTCTCCCACCCCTCCTCCCACCCCCCACCAAGGCTCAGCCTGCTCCCACTTGGGGGGGCCATTTCATGGCCTCCCCAAGTAGGTGCTCTCAGCCCCTAAAGTCCACCCTTCACAGCCCCACACAAACCCAATTCCCCCCCAGCTGCCACACACAGACCCAAATCCCCCCAGTAGCCCCTCACAGACCCAAATCAACCCCCACCTGCCCCACACCCACCATAACCCCAGGAACAGGCTGGCCTGCCCTCCCCTTTTGGGAACCCCTAAACTCTCTTTCCCAGGGCAGTTCTGCACAGACAAGGGGTGCCACAATGGTGGCAGTGCCAAATCGTCCCTGGGAAAGAGCACCTGCCCTGGCACACAGACAACCACCCCCCTGACCCCCCCACCACCCGCAGAGAAGGCTGGCCAGCCTGCCCCATTGTTCCCTATGCTGGGAACCAACCTCCCATCAAAGAAGGGAACACAGA
Source organism: Eublepharis macularius (assembly GCF_028583425.1). Classification (NCBI taxonomy): domain Eukaryota; kingdom Metazoa; phylum Chordata; class Lepidosauria; order Squamata; family Eublepharidae; genus Eublepharis; species Eublepharis macularius. Next base: position 246,544,041 of record NC_072790.1, read on the forward strand.
CACACAATCATTAAGTTTAAAAAACCTTTATTTTCTCATTTTCAAATTACAAGTGGTCAACAAATCACAACATATTACACTTATTGTCCCTCATAGCACAACACAACACAATTAACTACACATCAGAGAATCTTAAACACATTTTTTTTTTTGAAATGGACAAACAGTAAAGTTTTGAACATTACAACAGGTCACATAGTGAGCGGGCACAACAGGGCATGGAAACAGAAGATGATCATAATAACTACCAGCCTAATACAACTCTCCCTCCATAACATGACTTAATGGGGGGGAACCACTGCAACAAAATCCCCCCCCCAACCCTCTGGGGCCCTTCTCCCACCCTTCCTCCCATCCCCCCACCAAGGCTCAGCCTGCTCCCACTTGGGGGGGCCATTTCATGGCCTCCCCAAGTGGGTGCTCTGCTCTCATCTCTACCACTGACAGCTGGGAGAGGCTTGTCTTGCCAGGGGTGGCATTTTGCATGCCAAATGCCACCCTCACCCTCAGGGGCCCTTCTCCCACCCTTCCCCCCACCCCCCACCACATGCATTCCTTGACAATCAAGAAATCTGGAGTTAAATATAATGTGCATGTAAGTCCCTCAAAGACAGAAGCAATATGACCCATTTGATTTCCACAACCTCAGACACAATTAGGGATCCGTTTCCCCTTGGTGGGGGATCCCCCACTCTCACCTATCACCCCGAAGGGGGAAAGTCAGTGAATGAGCCTTCAAGGTACGCTCCAGGGGCTGCTGCCGTGATGTCACTGATGTCATCTGGCTGCCCTGAGAGTATGCCTGTGCTTTGCAGTGGGCTGATTTGGGCCCTGCAGGCCAAAGCAGGATCCCTTGTGGCCCAAATCTGCCTGCTGTGAATTGTGCGTGCTCCCCAGCCTTGTGTGATGATCACATCACTTCCTAGAACAGACATCATCATGCCAGAGCATTGCCATTAAATGATCATGCGTGTGTGAACAGACCCTATGTATCCTGTAGGCTTCAGTGATGGTATAGTAATGTTTTCACTCACATTATAGAGAGAGAGAGAGAGAGAGAGAAGGGGGGGAGGCACTGAAGCTAGATTATTTCTTCTATTTTACTGTCCCCTTCCAAAGCCAGGGTGGCATTGGCACAATGCCCCCCTCCCCCCGGCCAGAGCCTTAGTACCAGTATGCATTGACAGGCCCATGCATCATAGTCCTTTTTGAGACCCAGCCAAGTTGTGTGCCTTTTGGAGAAAAATGTTCAAGTTGCTGGTGGGGGTATGAACAATTTTTAGATATCCACTGTAGTGCAATGGCTAGAGAGTTGGTCTAGAATCTGGCAGACTCTGATTCTGTGCCTTGTAGGCTTGATGGATGTTCTTGGCTCAGCCTAAGTAAACAATTGTGTTGTGTTTTCCAGAGGCAGTCTAGGTGATTTTGGGGCCCTGGACAAATGTTCTTGACGGGGCCCCAGAACCAGTGCCGCCCCACCACTGGCTCCTTGCCAAGGCCAAGCAATTTGGCAACCTAGGCCCCAGATAGAGTGGGCAGGAGTGCGTTGTTTCCTTCCTCCCCCCCCCTCCACCCCCTCATACAACTAAGAAGGCCATCGGTGGAGTCACTCCAATGTGAGGCATGGAGCAGCTGTCTATTGTTAGCCTGGTTGTGATGAGGGTGAAACAAATCAAGGGAGAACAGCAATGTGTAAACCACTCTAGGTTCCCATGGGGGAGAAAACCGGGGCATAAGATAAACCTTTAATTTGGTGGGGAGGGGGTATATACATTTTATGTGTATGTGTCTGTATGTTTTATGCATTCAAATCACTTGTGGTGTACTTTAGAATTATATTGAGCTCCACAGTATCCCAAAAACCTTGTCCATGTATTGCAAACCGAAGTCAATCTACCACATCTAGGGTATTCTTCTTTTCCCTACTGCCTTCAATTTTTCTTAGCATTATTGTCTTTTCTAGTGAACCTTGTCTTCTCATGATGTGACATAAGCACTATCATCAATTGATATCTTCAAGGGAGAAAGCAGGCCTGATTTGGTCTGGAAATGTCTTTTTCGGAGTCCATGGTACATGTAAATTGAAACTTTCTTCCCACTTCACAGTGTGAATGCTTTTTCCTCCTATGAGCTTTGTCTAAATTTTACTGTACTGATACTGCTCATTTGGCCAAAAGGCCTGCCCTTGATCAATGCCACATTAAATACTTCATAATAAAAATATGTTTTTAGAACCATTTAAAAGTGTCCTTAAGTGCCATACGCCGATTTAAAAAACCATAAGCTAAATGTTTGGGAACACAACCAGATATGTGAATGACTGAAATGCAGCCCAATCCCACTGCTACTTAAAATCCATTTTTGATGGAGGTCTGGATTGTCTTACATTGGTGTCATTGGGCTTGGAATCAGGAACCTGGAAGCGTTCCATGGGGGCTACAACTTTCATGCCAAGGCTAAGAGGGTGGGAACGGGATCTCTCTGGGGTGGCAAACTCTGGCCTTGGAAGTTACTGGCAATTTGGGGGTGGGACTTGTGCAAAGGAAAATCTGAGTAGGGATCTCCCCCAGAATCCATGGTCCGCATTTGCCCTCTAAAGAGATTGCCCTTGGAAGCAGCCAGTTTATCTGTAGGGAACTACTCTCTCTAACCTGAACTCAAGCCCAACCAGGAGTTTGGCAGCCCTAGGAAAATTTCTGAAAAAGATGGCAAAGGAGGGCCAGCAACTGATAGAGGCATGGAAGCCCACACCAGGACAGTAGCAGGGGCCTACTTGGGCAAAAGGGACGACCAGTGCTCTCATCCCCCATAGTCCACTCCTTTCAGCCCCACACAAACCCAGTTCCCCCACCCCAGCTGCCACACACAGACCCAAATCCTCCACTCAGCCCCTCTCAGAACCAAAACCACCCTCAGCTGCCCCACACCGAGTACCCCAGGAACAGGCTGGCCAGCCTGCCCCATTGTTCCCTATGCTGGGAACCAACCTCCCATCAAAGAAGGGAACACAGACACACAATCATTAAGTTTAAAAAACCTTTATTTTCTCATTTTCAAATTACAAGTGGTCAACAAATCACAACATATTACACTTATTGTCCCTCATAGCACAACACAACACAATTAACTACACATCAGAGAATCTTAAACACAATTTTTTTTTTGAAATGGACAAACAGTAAAGTTTTGAACATTACAACAGGTTACATAGTGAGCGGGCACAACAGGGCATGGAAACAGAAGATGATCATAATAACTACCAGCCTAATACAACTCTCCCTCCATAAAACGACTTAATGGGGGGGAACCACTGCAACAGGGTCCAGCAGAACCTATGTCATTTCCTGTGGCTGTGCTTTCAGTTCAGACACACAAAGCTGAACTGGGCACTTCCAAGGCACTGGACAATGGTATTTCTGGAGCAGTTCTGCAGAGGTCTCCCCCCACCCCCACACCAGCCTCAGAATTTACCTGGGAACATCTGTGAGAGATCATCATTGGCCGGTGCCCATCCACCACTCTTCCCGCATCCCCCAACCATGCAAACCCAACATTAACATCAAATTTTTTTTTTTAAACATGAACATTCAATCAACTTTTAAAAAACATAAGCACAACATTTTTTTTGGGTTTTTTTCCTTTTTTTTACATGAACAGAACATCAACTTTTAAAAAACATAATCACAACATTTTTTTGGGTTTTTTTTCCTTTTTTTTACATGAACAGAACATCAACTTTTAAAAAACATAATCACAACATTTTTTTTTGGTTTTTTTTCCTTTTTTTTACATGAACAGAACATCAACTTTTAAAAAACATAATCACAACATTTTTTTGGGTTTTTTTTCCTTTTTTTTACATGAACAGAACATCAACTTTTAAAAAACATAATCACAACATTTTTTTTTGGTTTTTTTTCCTTTTTTTTACATGAACAGAACATCAACTTTCAAAAAACTGTACAACAATTCTTCTACAATTTTTTTTACAATGATTTCATCTGATAAAAACACCTAAGCAATCCCTATCTAACCTGTTTCTCCCTCCAGTAGCAATCCATGTTTCTGGGGCATTATTTTTCATAATAAATTTGGTCCCACAGGGTATGTCTCAGTGATGGGAGATGTTTTGAATACCCTGGGGGGGGGCTTTCAAATTGCTGGGTGTTTTCCCTTTGCCACTGGTTCCTAACCACCCTCCCTCTACTGGCCGGTTTTAACTGTATATACAGGGTTTTATACAGGGGAGAGCGCGATTCCAAAGGATTGGACTCATAGAGGATGCAGGCCACAAGTTGGGCTCACCTCAGTCACTCTGGAAGTCCAGTCCTGAGAAATCGAAGAGGCGAGAGTTGACCTTCAGGAAGGTCAACTGCTCGACTCTCCATGGGAGAAGGCGAGTGCGATGTGGGCCGACAATGTCGCCCGCATGTGAAAAGACGCGCTCGCTCTCCACGCTCGTCGGAGGGCATGAGAGCAGCCGCTGCGCCTCGAGGGAGAGGTCCGGCCAGACCGACTCCTTCCTGGCCCAGTAGCTGAGCGGATCGGTGGAGAGCGACTCGCAGGGCTCCGCGAGGTAGTCCCTGACCATCGCCTCCGCCGGATCCTCTCTCACGGTCCTCACGACCCCAGAGGGGACGAGGGCCCACCGGAGCATCTCCATCTCCATCGGCACTCCGGTGGTGGCCTCGGGGGGGGCCTGCGCAGAGGGGGCGTCAGAGGGACCCGCACGGCAGGGCCCCTCTTGCGTCCCCCCTGTCGACAGGCGTCCCCTCTTGGCCTGCCTGCGCCTCACCCAAGAGCAGAGCCCGTCTCTGGCTTGGGTGAGGTTCCCGTCCCGCTCGGCGAAAGTGCCCTTTATGCGCGGGTCACACATGGTCGCCAACATGTATGACTCTTCCTTAGTTAGAGGAGTTAGCCTGGCAGCTATGCCCTGCTGCAGCCTTCTCACTAATGCGCGCACCGCTGGAACAAGGTCAGCACGGGGCGCGACCCGGTCTGCAAGGGTGGCCAGATTCCTCTGGAGCGTGTGCACCAGGGGAATGACCAGACCGAGGGTCGCCGTGTCTGACGAGACCGCCACAGTGAAGTCCTTGAAGGGCTTCAGGACCTCCACTGTCTGGGTGATGGTGAGCCAATCCTCCCGGTTGAACTCACCCACCTGACTCGCACCGCGGTGCTCGGAGAGCCACGCGTGGAGTGCGGCCTGCTGCTCCACCAAGCGCTCAAGCATGGCGCAGGTGGAGTTCCAGCGAGTGCTGACGTCAGTGATCAGAGCGTGCTCTGGCACACCTGTCCTGACCTGTGTCTGGCGCAGTTCGTGCGTGGCCTTCACGCTGCGCGAGAAGTGACCCGTGAGCCTCCGACATTTCTGGACAAGTAACTGGAGTTCACGGGTCCGGGTATCCACGGGTTCCTTCGAGGAGCCCAACCCCAGCGCATCTCTCACCACTAGGTGAAGCTTGTGAGCGGCACAGTAGACGCTCTCTCGGCTCACTAGATGCGCCGCTGCCCTCATGTTCTTGCCACCGTCCGTCACCATGCATCCCACGGTGGCGGGTCCCTGGCCTATCCACTCGTCCAACTGTCTCCTTAAGGTGGCAGCGATGTTCTCCGCCGTGTGGGACACGTCGAGCACCTCGGCGTGAAGCAAGGCCTTGCAGTAGCCGGCCTGGCGGTCTCGCATCCTTCCCTGTCTAGCTGTGCTAGGCACCTCCCCCCGGCCCCCACCCAGAACCGACTCGGGTTCCCACCAGTGAGCAGTAAGCGAGAGGTACGCTTGCTGCACACTTGGGCAGGTCCAGATGTCCGATGTGAAGTGCACAGTTCTCCCGGCAACCCGGGACAGCTGTGCCTTCACATGATCCCTGGCAGCCCTGTAAAACGAGGGCACCACCGATCTGCTCAACGACGTGCGAGCAGGGACGGCGTACCAGGGAAAGCAATCTTGGAGCAGCCCTGAGAAGCCGAAGTCTTCAACTACGGAATACGGTTGCCCATCCACTGCTATCATGTTGACGATGTGGCGCGTGATGCGCCTGCTCGCCCTCCGGATCCCCTCTCTGGGCACACTAGCGCCCTGCATACCAAGCATCTCCGGGAGAGAGGCTTGGCGTCCCTTTCCTGCAGGTACCCTTGGGGGGAGAGCACCAGAGGAGCCTGCCTCCTTCTGGCTAGCTGGCGGCCGTGCGGCGCCACTCGAACCCTCCTCCCGAAGAAGCACCGCCTGGTGGTGCCTCTTCATATGGTACCTCATCCCAGACGTGGAGAGATGCCACACATCTTTGCCACGGCTGACGCGCTGCCTACAATGCAGGCACAGGGCTGCTCGGGGATCCTCCGTTGTCTGGAAGTGCTTCCAGAGTTCGGAGGAAAAGGGCATCCCACGCTTCCCAGGAGAAGCGCGTTCGGGACCACCCTGCGGCACCTCCTGTGAGGTGCTCTGGCCGGACACACCGTGTCCCACTCTCGGCCGGGCAGGTGGGGATGGACGAGGCTGAAGGGGCAGAGATGTGGGCTCTTCCACCACAGTCTCTGCCTCTTCCTCCCGCGTCCTCTCCTCCTGCACAGCCGCGAGAGGCCTGCTGCTGGCCTCAGAGGAAACTGGGGTGGACCGCCCCAGGGGGGGTCTCACGGGCAGTTCCTCCAACATCCTCCGGGTTCCTGGGGTGAGCGGGAGCGCAGGGAAAGTCATGTGCTCCGCGCCCATCCCAGGAGACACCACATGCTGCCCCTCCTCCAGCAGCTGGCTCGCAACCACTGGAGGAGGAGGAGCCTCAGCAGCAGGCCCCTGCCCAGTGCCAGCCCCTGCCTCACGCACCCGGGTTGGGGGTGGCCCTCCAGCAGCTGCCTCAGGAAAGAGAGTCTTGCGAACCCTCTTCCTGTCACCAGAAGCCAGGCTGGTGAACGGCAGCAGCGCAGGGGAGGGCCTCCTCCGCTCAGATGGAGGGGCTGCCGCAGCAGTCCCCCTCCCCCTCCCCTCCTCCCCTCTAGATTTCTCCCTAGCCTTTCCCCCGGGTCCCCTCTCTGCTTTCCTCTCTGACATACTTTCCCCTCCCAAATTCAACCCTAACTAATCAGAAAAGATTTAGAAAACAAAGGTCAACTTTGTTTTCAAGACCTAACTAACCTGCTATAAATCTGTGTTTCTAGTGGCTCTGTGACTTGGAGATGAACAATCAAGTGCCTTTTTAAGCAACCCTATTTATGTCAGGGAACCTGAGCCTGCCAATCAGCTGAATTCCTCTGGAATTGAGCTGGCCCTAAACCCCAATAACAGGTGACGAAGCCTTAAACACTCACACACTAGTATGCCCGGGCCGGCCTGGCACCACCACGTGTGCCAGAGATGGGCAGTGGAACCCTAGTTATGGGGGCACTAATGGGAAGCCTATTGACAGCTATTACAAATTTTTATATATATATATATATATATATAGAATTCAAACCTAACACTCACTCACTAATGCTTTCCCTGCTGAGTCCCTATTTAGTTTTTTAAAAAAAACTAGGCTCGGTTTCCCTAATAATTATGTTGAGGGCAATTATCCACTGATCACCTACCAACTGGCCTACCTACCTAAGAGACACTATTTAGCGGGACCGATGTATCTGTGGTATGTCGGTGTGGGGTGTGGATGTGGTGTTTTGAAGATGAGCCTCCCCCCTCCCAAGCTAGCAAGAACCCACCCCCAAGGCCACCCAAATGTCAACCCGGACTCGCTCACACTAACACCAGTCCTGCAGTCCAGCGATGTTCAGGCGGTCTTGCAGCTGGTCCTCCTCTCCTCCACGATGCTGTCAAGAAAATTGGAAATGTTAGCAGAGTCAACACCACACGCCGCACACGCAACCCCAAAATTCAAGGCCCCGTTGCACAAGCCAAGTCAGCCCCCCCCCCCTTAAAGGCTAGGGCCAACCAGCAGCAAAACAAAACACATCCACCCAGCAGAGCTTCTGGCCTGTGCAGGCCAGAAGCTGGCACACTCATTTTTTAGTCCTGTGAAACAGCAGTTCATGCCCACCCCACACTCAAACTTGAAAAATGAAACATGAAAGAAAGCTGGCACTGCGATCAATGCTGGCCCCCCTAACCCCCAAACAATATCCTCTTGCCCAACCAGAAAATGCCCCCCCCCCCCGGCCCAAGCCATAAAGACAGAGCCAAAGCATATGCTCGCAGGTAGGCACAGCAGCAGACATAAGCTCAAAAACCAAATTTAACAACAACCCTACCAGTCCACCAGTGCAGATGTCCAGCAATGTTGATCCTCCACGCAGAGATCTGCAGGCCGATGTCCACCAAGTGCAGTCCAGTCCAGAAGAGGTCCACCAACGATAAACAACCTGAATGTGAAGCAAAACAGTGAGTGCCAGGCCAGCAAACGGGAAGGGTTACCAAAGCCGGAGCAGCAGGCCTGTGTGTGGGCCGAAGGCTGGCACAGTTGATCAGGACGGAGCCTGTTGGGAATCCTTGCAAGCAGGGGACCAGACACAGAAACGCAAGCCACACCATTCCAGATTGTGGAGCACAACTGTGAGTGCCAGGCCAGCAACCAAAAAGGGTTACCTTGGCCAAAGCAGCATACCTGTGTGTGGCCCACAGGCTGGCACAGTTGATCAGGACGGAGCCTGTTGGGAATCCTTGCTAGCAGGGGACCAGACACAGAACAGCAAGCCACACCATTCCAGATTGTGAAGCACAACTGTGAGAGCCAGCCAGAAGAAAGGCTTCTGGCCTGTGTAGGCCCGAAGCTGGCACACTCTGGTTTTAATCTTCAAACAGTGGATCAAGCTTAAAGAAGGCAAGCACAACAACCAATGCTGAACCCCCCCCCCCACCATCAAAGATTGTCTGCCCAACCTGTCCCCCAGGCCATACCTGTGTGTGGCCCACAGGCTGGCACAGTTGATCAGGACGGAGCCTGTTGGGAATCCTTGCTAGCAGGGGACCAGACACAGAAAGGCAAGCCACACCATTCCAGATTGTGAAGCACAACTGTGAGAGCCAGCCAGAAGAAAGGCTTCTGGCCTGTGTAGGCCCAAAGCTGGCACACTCTGGTTTTAATCTTAAAACAGTGGATCAAGCTTAAAGAAGGCAAGCACAACAACCAATGCTGAAACCCCCCCCCCCCACCATCAAAGATTGTCTGCCCAACCTGTCCCCCAGGCCATACCTGTGTGTGGCCCACAGGCTGGCACAGTTGATCAGGACGGAGCCTGTTGGGAATCCTTGCTAGCAGGGGACCAGACACAGAAAGGCAAGCCACACCATTCCAGATTGTGAAGCACAACTGTGAGAGCCAGCCAGAAGAAAGGCTTCTGGCCTGTGTAGGCCCAAAGCTGGCACACTCTGGTTTTAATCTTAAAACAGTGGATCAAGCTTAAAGAAGGCAAGCACAACAACCAATGCTGAACCCCCCCCCCCACCATCAAACATTGTCTGCCCAACCTGTCCCCCAGGCCATACCTGTGTGTGGCCCACAGGCTGGCACAGTTGATCAGGACGGAGCCTGTTGGGAATCCTTGCTAGCAGGGGACCAGACACAGAAAGGCAAGCCACACCATTCCAGATTGTGAAGCACAACTGTGAGAGCCAGCCAGAAGAAAGGCTTCTGGCCTGTGTAGGCCCGAAGCTGGCACACTCTGGTTTTAATCTTCAAACAGTGGATCAAGCTTAAAGAAGGCAAGCACAACAACCAATGCTGAAACCCCCCCCCCCCCACCATCAAACATTGTCTGCCCAACCTGTCCCCCAGGCCATACCTGTGTGTGGCCCACAGGCTGGCACAGTTGATCAGGACGGAGCCTGTTGGGAATCCTTGCTAGCAGGGGACCAGACACAGAAAGGCAAGCCACACCATTACAGATTGTGAAGCACAACTGTGAGAGCCAGCCAGAAGAAAGGCTTCTGGCCTGTGTAGGCCCAAAGCTGGCACACTCTGGTTTTAATCTTCAAACAGTGGATCAAGCTTAAAGAAGGCAAGCACAACAACCAATGCTGAAACCCCCCCCCCCCCACCATCAAAGATTGTCTGCCCAACCTGTCCCCCAGGCCATACCTGTGTGTGGCCCACAGGCTGGCACAGTTGATCAGGACGGAGCCTGTTGGGAATCCTTGCTAGCAGGGGACCAGACACAGAAAGGCAAGCCACACCATTCCAGATTGTGAAGCACAACTGTGAGAGCCAGCCAGAAGAAAGGCTTCTGGCCTGTGTAGGCCCAAAGCTGGCACACTCTGGTTTTAATCTTAAAACAGTGGATCAAGCTTAAAGAAGGCAAGCACAACAACCAATGCTGAAACCCCCCCCCCCCCCCCACCATCAAAGATTGTCTGCCCAACCTGTCCCCCAGGCCATACCTGTGTGTGGCCCACAGGCTGGCACAGTTGATCAGGACGGAGCCTGTTGGGAATCCTTGCTAGCAGGGGACCAGACACAGAAAGGCAAGCCACACCATTCCAGATTGTGAAGCACAACTGTGAGAGCCAGCCAGAAGAAAGGCTTCTGGCCTGTGTAGGCCCGAAGCTGGCACACTCTGGTTTTAATCTTCAAACAGTGGATCAAGCTTAAAGAAGGCAAGCACAACAACCAAAGCTGAAACCCCCCCCCCCCACCATCAAACATTGTCTGCCCAACCTGTCCCCCAGGCCATACCTGTGTGTGGCCCACAGGCTGGCACAGTTGATCAGGACGGAGCCTGTTGGGAATCCTTGCTAGCAGGGGACCAGACACAGAAAGGCAAGCCACACCATTACAGATTGTGAAGCACAACTGTGAGAGCCAGCCAGAAGAAAGGCTTCTGGCCTGTGTAGGCCCAAAGCTGGCACACTCTGGTTTTAATCTTCAAACAGTGGATCAAGCTTAAAGAAGGCAAGCACAACAACCAATGCTGAAACCCCCCCCCCCCACCATCAAAGATTGTCTGCCCAACCTGTCCCCCAGGCCATACCTGTGTGTGGCCCACAGGCTGGCACAGTTGATCAGGACGGAGCCTGTTGGGAATCCTTGCTAGCAGGGGACCAGACACAGAAAGGCAAGCCACACCATTCCAGATTGTGAAGCACAACTGTGAGAGCCAGCCAGAAGAAAGGCTTCTGGCCTGTGTAGGCCCAAAGCTGGCACACTCTGGTTTTAATCTTAAAACAGTGGATCAAGCTTAAAGAAGGCAAGCACAACAACCAATGCTGAACCCCCCCCCCCCACCATCAAACATTGTCTGCCCAACCTGTCCCCCAGGCCATACCTGTGTGTGGCCCACAGGCTGGCACAGTTGATCAGGACGGAGCCTGTTGGGAATCCTTGCAAGCAGGGGACCAGACACAGAAAAGCAAGCCACACCATTCCAGATTGTGAAGCACAACTGTGAGAGCCAGCCAGAAGAAAGGCTTCTGGCCTGTGTAGGCCCAAAGCTGGCACACTCTGGTTTTAATCTTAAAACAGTGGATCAAGCTTAAAGAAGGCAAGCACAACAACCAATGCTGAACCCCCCCCCCCACCATCAAAGATTGTCTGCCCAACCTGTCCCCCAGGCCATACCTGTGTGTGGCCCACAGGCTGGCACAGTTGATCAGGACGGAGCCTGTTGGGAATCCTTGCTAGCAGGGGACCAGACACAGAAAGGCAAGCCACACCATTCCAGATTGTGAAGCACAACTGTGAGAGCCAGCCAGAAGAAAGGCTTCTGGCCTGTGTAGGCCCGAAGCTGGCACACTCTGGTTTTAATCTTAAAACAGTGGATCAAGCTTAAAGAAGGCAAGCACAACAACCAATGCTGAACCCCCCCCCCCACCATCAAAGATTGTCTGCCCAACCTGTCCCCCAGGCCATACCTGTGTGTGGCCCACAGGCTGGCACAGTTGATCAGGACGGAGCCTGTTGGGAATCCTTGCTAGCAGGGGACCAGACACAGAAAGGCAAGCCACACCATTCCAGATTGTGAAGCACAACTGTGAGAGCCAGCCAGAAGAAAGGCTTCTGGCCTGTGTAGGCCCAAAGCTGGCACACTCTGGTTTTAATCTTAAAACAGTGGATCAAGCTTAAAGAAGGCAAGCACAACAACCAATGCTGAAACCCCCCCCCCACCATCAAACATTGTCTGCCCAACCTGTCCCCCAGGCCATACCTGTGTGTGGCCCACAGGCTGGCACAGTTGATCAGGACGGAGCCTGTTGGGAATCCTTGCAAGCAGGGGACCAGACACAGAAAAGCAAGCCACACCATTCCAGATTGTGGAGCACAACTGTGAGAGCCAGCCAGAAGAAAGGCTTCTGGCCTGTGTAGGCCCAAAGCTGGCACACTCTTGTTTTAATCTTAAAACAGTGGATCAAGCTTAAAGAAGGCAAGCACAACAACCAATGCTGAAACCCCCACCCCACCATCAAACATTGTCTGCCCAACCTGTCCCCCAGGCCATGCCAAGAATAAACTGCAACACCTTTTTGCAGAGGCAGGCCACAGCAGCACATTGCCCAGCATCAAAAAAATTTACAAAAATTTTAAAAAGGCCTACCAGGTGTCCTCTCAGGATGTCCAGCACAGTTGATCCTCCAGGCAGATGTCCTCCAGGCTCCAGGTGCAGTCTCTCTTCTTCTCCTCTCTCGGTCACAGCTCAGCAGCAGCAGCAACAGAAGTGTTCCAGACAGTCTTGCTCCAAATTTAAATCCCCTGCTGCAGCCTCAGCCAAAGATTTAAATCTATTGGCTGGCATGAGAATGCAGCAGTGGGATTGGTGACTCCTAAAGTCCCCAGTCCCCTGCCTTTCCCCACCCACACTCCAAGAGCCACCCTCCTCCTGCTCCCCCTCCCCTACCTGTTAGTTTTGGCGGGAATCTCTGCTGCTTTGCAAATGCAAAGTGCAATGCAATGCTTGCACCTTGCATTTGCAAGGCAAAGCAGGATTCCCTATCCTCCTTTGCAAGAGGGGTGGGGGGTGACAGAAGGAGTGAGTGATTCACTCCTTCTCCCCCCCTCCCCTCTTCTAAGAGCCTGCAGGAAGCCTTTGCTTCCAGCAGGATTTTGCTAGCCGCTTGCTAAGGCAAACGGCTAGCAAAATCAAAATGGCGATTCTCGAATGCCGAAAGAATGCCGAAAGAATCCCGAAACGTTTCGGGTTTTTCTTTCGGCAATCCCGAAACGTTTCGGCATTCCCCGAAACGTTTCGGGATTCTTGAAGAATGCCGAAACACTTTTGTTTCGGCATTCTTTCGGCATTCAGAATGCCGAAACGCACATCCCTATTCCATTGGCTCACGAGAAGACGGAGGGTCCATCTACGGTACTCACTTTCTTGGGTATTGAGTTGGACACGGTTCAGCAATCCTTGCGATTGCCTTTTGATAAAGTCGAGGAGCTCAGGGCCCGTCTGCAGGATTTTAGGGGTAAGCGCAAGGCTTCCTTGGTTGAGCTGCAACAGCTTGTGGGGCACCTTAATTTTGCGTGCAAAGCTGTAGCCCCTGGGAGGCCATTTTTGCGTCGCTTTTGCGACGCTATGGCTCACCTGCGTGCACCCTATCACAGGTTGCGAGTTTCAGGCGGTATGCGCGCCGACTTAGAGGTGTGGATGGAATTTTTGAGGGATTTTAACGGCATTACCTTTTGGCGGGATGACTTGCTACTTGAGGCAGAGTTGCAGGTTACGTCTGACGCCTCTGGCTCCACTGGCTTCAGAGTTTATTTCCGGAGGCACTGGTGCGCTGAGCAGTGGCCTGCTGATTGGCTGGCATCAGACATGGTTAAGGACTTAACTTTTTTAGAGTTTTTTCCCATTCTGGTGGCAGTTCAATTATGGGGTGTGGAGCTGGCAAACCACACTGTCCACTTTGGGTGTGACAATTTGGCTGTGGTGCATGTCGTCAACTCCTTGACCTCTAAGTCCACACTGGTTATGCGATTGGTAAGGGCATTTACATTATTGTGCCTGCAGCGCAATATATTGTTCAAGGCTAGGCACGTTCCAGGCGTATGCAACGGTGTGGCGGACGCTTTGTCTCGCCAACAGATGGAGCGTTTCTGGCAGCTTGCCCCAGAGGCGGATCCTCGTCCGGCAGTGATGCCTCCAGAGCTTTGGCTGCTTGGGAGGTCGAGGCGTGCCGCGCCATCCAGCTAGCCATCGCACCCAGTACAAGGAGGGCATATTGGAGAGCGGTAGGCCAGTTAGAAGGGTTCAGACGGGAAGCTGGCATTGGGAGTGCCTGGCCCATTCCGGTAGAGCACATCCTTCAGTTCTGTGTACACCAGAAGGAGCGGGGGCTGGTGGTGAAGTCCATTAAGGGGCAACTGGCCGCCCTCGCCTTTGTTAGCAAAGCTCGGGGATTTCCTGAGGCCACTGGGGATTTCCGGGTGAGGAAAGTGCTCGAGGGTAGGTCCAGGGAATGCGCGGTCCACAGGGATCCGCGACAACCCATTTCCCCGTCCGTACTTAAGGGCCTTGGTGCGGTATGGAAAACGGTTTGTGCGTCAGGATACGAGGCGAGGCTCTTTCATGCGGCCGCATTGACGGCCTTTTTTGGGGCCCTCCAGGTTGGTGAGCTGGTGGTCTCATCCGGCAAGGATGCCTCGGGCCGTGCTCTTATGGCCAGTGACCTAGTTTTTGAAGGAGATACGGTTTCTCTGACAATCCGCTGGTCCAAGACGGACCAGATGTGTAAGGGGACTTGTGTTCGGCTGGGCTCTTGCTCTGATGTGGAGCTGTGCCCTGTCCGTGCATTGAGAAGGTATTGGTAAGTGCGGGGTCGGGGGCAAGGATGCCTTTTCCGGCACCAGGATGGCTTCCCCTTAACTCGCTACCAGTTCTGGGCGGTGACTAAGCGAGCTCTGGCGGCGCTGGGTCTGCAAGGCGTGAGTTTTGGGACTCATTCCTTTCGAATTGGAGCGGCTTCGACGGCCGCTGCCATGGGGTATTCGGGTCAGGTTATCCAAAAGGTTGGTAGGTGGCGGTCCGCGGCTTACCGCTCCTATGTGCGTCCTTTAAAGCATGTTTAAACGTTACTAATTGTTGTTTTTCTTAGGTCCTGCGTCGCGGGTTGGACGTCAGCGCATCTTGATATGTGGGCACAGTTTTGTGTTCTGGGCTGCCCATCAAGCATGCAGGACGCCGGCTGGGTCTCAGCTGGGGTTTAGCGACCGGGCTACGGTGGAATGGCGGGGCCGTCGGGGCCTTCGGTGGCCGGGCCTGTTGCCATTGTTGTTTGGAGTTGGGTGTGACACGCCACCCAACATCCTGGTTATACATCTAGGGGGAAACGATTTGGGACTGATGCAGGGTAAGGCATTATCTTCTCAGGCGCTATTTGATATGCACCTTATTGCGGCACGTTGGCCGGGGGTGCTGATCATGTGGTCAGCTATGATCCCTCGGCGGGTTTGGAGGGAGGCTAAAGATCGCCAGGCCATTGAGCGGGCGAGGATGAAGGCCAATAGGGCCATCCAAAAGGGTTTGGGGGACGGGTTAGGCGTTTATTTGCCTCACCCTCGGATCAGGGCCGAATTCCCCGACCTCTACAGGGGTGATGGGGTGCACTTGTCTCAGACAGGTAACATGATTTTTATAGGGGATCTGCGGCAAGGACTTCAGTTGGCCTTAGGCCACCAGTGGGGCACCAGGCCCTAAGCAGAGGCTTGGCCCGGGCGTTGGCTGGTTTGTAGGAGTAGGGTGCGGGACGGTGAGCTCCCTTGGCGCTTCCCTATGTGGGAAGAGGGGCCTGCCTAAAGGGCTGGTACTGCTGTGACGGCTGCCAGGCCCACAGGCAGGCTGCCTTCGGGAAACCCTGCCTGAGAGTCCTTTCCCTCACTGCTATACGGCTGAGGTGTCAGGAGCTTAAAGGGGGGTGACCAAAGTTGCCTGGCCGGCTGGGTCCGCCCCATCCATTGGATGGGTCCCACCTGGGGCTTCGGGGGCTCGCCCAGACAGGTCAAGGCGGTGGTCCAGGATGGGATACCGTGGCTTGACCTGTACCGCTTTAGGTCCTTGCCGCTGTTTGGCTTGTGTTGTCTGTATTAAGTTAATAAAGTGGCCCTTAGATCCAACCTGGTGTCCGTCTCTTTTCTGAATGGGGTGGCAATTCGGCCCCTTCCTGGCAAGCAGCTTTGCTGCTCAGCCAGGGGCTGTCCATTGCCACTCCTGAGGGATGGACGGCACCACCCCTCTGCTCCTTATAAGGAGTGGCTGGGAGGGCGGAGCGAGCATTGCGACGCAGCTTTGCCCTCCCAGCTCAGTGCTGCTCAGTCGCTTGGCCCACCCGCCTCTCCCTATGTTATGGGTGCAGGATAAGCCGGCTGCCGTACGGAGCCAGGTAGGAATTTTTTTCCCCCTTTCCGAATTGGCTTAGGAAAAGGGGGGTTTTTCTCCTACCTTGCATCTATACTTGGGGATTGAGGAATTTGGTGCGAGGTGGTGCCTGTTAGATGAGTCATGGCTGGTTTGTAGGAGTAGAGTGCGGGACGGTAAGCTCCCTTGGCACTTCCCTATGTGGGAAGAGGGGCCTGCCTAAAGGGCTGGTACTGCTGTGACGGCTGCCAGGCCCACAGGCAGGCTGCCTTCAGGAAACCCTGCCTGAGAGTCCTTTCCCTCACTGCTATATGGCTGAGGTGTCAGGAGCTTAAAGGGGGGTGACCAAAGTTGCCTGGCCGGCTGGGTCCGCCCCATCCATTGGATGGGTCCCACCTGGGGCTTCGGGGGCTCGCCCAGACAGGTCAAGGCGGTGGTCCAGGATGGGACACCATGGCTTGACCTGTACCGCTTTAGGTCCTTGCCGCTGTTTGGCTTGTGTTGTCTGTATTAAGTTAATAAAGTGGCCCTTAGATCCAACCTGGTGTCCGTCTCTTTTCTGAATGGGGTGGCAATGATAGACTAACTTGTTTTATTCATGGTCACTTTAAACTGCTCATTTGCCACGACTGACATGAAATCTGCATGGATCTCTTGGAAATATGGAAGATACTCCTTCAGGACAAACCTCTTTGGACCTATGCACACATGCCTTTTTTCCCACCCATTCTTCCCACACAAGTGAAGGCACTCTGTTATTAAAAAAAAATAGCCAGCACAAACAACCCGCCAATTTCCTCATTGTAAATTTTAAAATTGTGTAATTCTTTACTCGTCATTACTTTTGTCTTCCTGATGTTCAGCTGTAATCCTGCTTTGGTGTGTTTTTTTTAACCTTCCTCAGTCGCCATTTCAAGTCTTCACTATTTTCTGCTAGTAACGTGGTGTCATTTGCATATCTCCAATTGTTAATGTTCTTTCCACCAATTTTCACTCCACCTTCTTCTAGATCTAATCCATCTTTCGTTATGATATACTCTACATAGAGGTTGAACAGGTACAGAGATAATATGCATCTTTGTCTGACACCCTTGCCAACTGGAAACCATTTTGTCAAACCATTCACCTGCACCGTTCGTGTCCATTTGGGTAACAGATTAATTGGTGAAGCCACGTGGGTAACACTCTGCACCTCTGAGTATTGTTGTGAGTTGTGACACATGTCTCAGAATACAAATGTAAGGAAAATCTCCCTAGAGAAACTTTCACAGGTGTCCGTGTGTAAGTGTGGACCTTGTGTGTTTAACAAGAGCAACTATCTGGGTTGGGAATCTTTTCCCCTTTTCCCCTTTTTGAGGCCATGCTATCAAGACTCTCTTACATTCCATGTGTCAGAAGACAGAGTCTAAGCGGATTGCATAATGGGCAGCATGCAGTTCATCCTTGGGACCTTATTCCCATCGTGAGTTATCAAGGGTTGGTTGGAAGTTAAGACAAGTTTCCCCCTGCCCTTTCCTAAGACTCAATTGCAAGCTGTCATTTTATGCCCAATAGCAGAAGGGACCCTCCTGTGCCGCCGCTTTGAGTTCCCAAGGTTAGTGCCCCTTGGAAGAACAGCCCTGTGCATCTGTCGTGGTGAAAAGCTTGTTAAGGGTTTCGACATTTTCCTGGACAGTGAAGCAAGGTACCCCTCCCTGCTGAAAAATTTGGCACTTGTACTTGACCAATTGGCTCCATTTGGTTCTTAGAATAATATAATCATAGGATTCGAAGGGACCTCTGGGTTCATCTAGCCCACCCGCCTGCACACTGCAGGAAATTCACAAATACCTCCCCCCTGCACACACACACACACATCCAGTGATCCCTGCTCCATGCCCAGAAGATGGCAAAACACCATCAGGATCCCTAGACAAACTTGCCTGTGGAAAATTGCTACCTGATCCCAAGCTGGTGATCAGCTTTACCCTGGGTATGTAAGAAGGGGCTCTCATATTCTCTATAGTGTACTATCAGGTACCACTGTGTATGTTATTTAGATTACATATAGTAGCATTAAATAAGAAACTGACACATAATTTTTGTTAAAAGGTTCATTAGTCAGTACACGTGAGACTCCTTGCTTTTATTGGTTCACAGAATAAGCACTGCTGTCAGATGGCCATCTAGCCTCTGTTTAAAAACCTCCAAAGAAGGAGAGCCCACCACCTCCTGCGGAAGCCTGTTCCACTGAAGGGCTGCTGCAAATGTCAGGAAGTTCTTCCTAATGCCCTTCCCTCTGCTGCTCCGCAAACCCGAGCCAAGTGTCAGCTGTAAGTTTCAGTGAGTTCATTTTCCACCTTGCCTCTCTACCGGATAGTAGAACTAAGTTTTTTTTTTTTTAAAAAAAGGATTAGGGCAAATCCTCCCCATCTCTGAACTGAGGTTTTAGCATCTAAAGGTAAAGCAAAGTTAAAAGCCTGCATAAGAACAGAAAAACAGATTTAAAGACCAGCTGCATTAGATCACTGGTCCATCTAGTCCAGCATACTGTTTCATACAGTGGCCAACTAGTTGTCTTGGAGGGCCAGATAATGAGGGCATATGAAGACAAGACTTTTCCTGTCTGCTTCCTCAGTAGATGAGGGCCCTGTTCAGTCACTAGTATTGCATATTGGAAATTATTTTCCCCTGTGTAAAATAAAATGATCATGTGAGCCTTGTTCCACAGTCTGAAAGAGTATTGCCTGGGCCACCTAAAGGAGAGCTTCCTACCTGATGCATTTGAGGTGAACAGGTATGCTGAGGTATAAAGGTATGGGGAGGATTGCAGTGGTCCTTTTAAAAAAAATGATTTTTTCATTCAGAAAATCTATAGTGGTTATACTGATTCAAGTCTGGAAGGAAACAGAAAGAGAAATTCTGTTTCTTAGAGAGAGAATTATTCATATTCATGCCCAGAAACTGGGTGGAAGAAATCAATGAAGACTTCCAGGACCACTTTCATATTCAGCTAGACTGCATGAGATGAAAGGGGAAGGCGGGTCTCTATTTGTAAGGTCTGCACTGCAGTGGGGCATCTTCAGCTGTCTGTTTCATTGGTACAAGACTGTGATTGGTTGTTCTGAATATAGAAACTTGAGTTGAAAGCCGCCTTCTGTTTCGAGTCCAACTTGGTGAACTGGAATAATTATTTTCTCTTACCCAAAAGTTATTCTTTCTCATGACAGGAAAAAAATATTTATCAGACTATGTAACTCTTTATGGGTGAAAACATAGTCTTCTAAAACAATGATCAGAACTGGGGGAAATGTTAGGGCTGCCATTCTCCTTGGTGGAATCAGGGAATTCACCAACCCAAGCTGCCACTTCCTGCAATTGTTCACCTGGCCATTAGGAGGGAAAGAGGGGGGAAAGGAGAATTTAACAGCTGCCTGGCACACTTTCTGGTGATGTAATGCTATTGCAGGCAATGCTCTGACATCACTTTCTTTGCGCCCTCAAGTGATATCAGCACATCACCATGTGAAGTACAACAACAACAACAACAACAACAACAACAACAACAACAACAACAACAACTGTGCTTATATACCGCTGTGCTAGACAGATTAGTGCCTCACCCAGAGCCGTGAACAAGTCAGTTTTATTATTATTCCCACAACGCAGCTGGGGAGCTGGGGCTGGGAGGAGTGGCTTACCCAAGGCCACCTACTGAGCTCATGGCAGGAGTGGGAGTCGAACCAACATAGTGCTGTTTCACAGCCCAACAACATAACCACTTTGCTACCATAGAGTTTTCCTGAAATACCAGAGTGATTCTGGTGGGCTTGGTAACATGATGTCATCACTTCCAGTTGTAACGTCATCATCACATCAATAGCAACATCGTTACATCACGAGCAATCATGTCAGGCAGCTGGTAAATCCTGTCCCCTACCCTGGCAGCCCTGGAGAACTTGGTTAATGGAAGACCTGTGGTAACTTATATGGATTTTCAAATTATCCCAACTGATTTACTGACTCCATCACACTGAATGATGAGTCCAAAATTTAGTAACGGCCATCCTGAACAAGATATTAAACTTATGCACATGTTTTTTTTAAAATATGAAATAGGACAGGAAGGTGTTGGTGGGTCTTACTTGCTGAGCAGCTTTTGATAGGCTAATCAGCCCAAAGGAGGGAAGGAGGCCAATTAAAGCAATTAAAGTGTGAGTGTGACATATATGGGCAGACAATTAATTAGTATTTTAAAATGTTGTGCAAAGGATGGGTCATAATCAAAAGACTGTCCCAGGGAGAGTATAAAAGGACAGTCCATCTTCATCTCCTTCAACAACTTCACCAGCTCCTTTCTTCAGAAAACTGGTAAGTTTGTTTCTGATCCGATTGCTTTAGTGAATATTCAAATGCTTCTTTGACAGGTGGTTGGGTCTTGCAAGACAGGTTTCTGTAGTCCTTGTTTATTCCTTTCCTTAAAACTTTCTCTCTCTGTCTTTGATTCTCCCTCTCTTTCTCCCTTCCTCTGACTATCTCTCTAATTTCGTAAGAATATGGGCTACAGGCCTTGAAACAAATTCACAATTTTTTTCTGCTTGGTATCTCTGTGGCCTTGGATTACAATTAGAGATGGGCACGATCCACATTACAATAAAAAAAACCCCACGATAATGGTGATTGCGTGATTGTGACCCGGCGGATCGTGATCATCCACGGCCAACGATCCAGTGATCAGGAGAGGCCTGGATTGGGGCGATCAGGCTCAGTTTGGGGATCCAGACACTCAGGCCAGCAATCTATTCCCCTGGCAATGGAGCCAGGGGAATGCCTGAGCTCTGTTTGTCCTCCTTCTGTCGTCCTTGAAACCCCAATGGAAGCCCAGCTTTCCTTGATCAGCAGGGCTTCCTTCCAACCACGGAGTAGCAAAGCAGTCACAAGTTGGGAGAAGACATCCAGGGGAGGGAGGGCGAAGGGGGTATTCTGTAGCCACAGGCACTCCAATTTCATCCCTGCAAACCCTGATAGGCAGCTCTGACGGCCAAACACAGACCTCCTGTGTTGCTGAATGGGACACATGCCATGGGCTCCCAGGCTGGGTTTCACTTTCTGCGAGCAGTGGAGTGGGACAGAGCTCTTGCTTGCTACTTGCTAGCCTTTGGAGAGAAAGAGAGACTGAGAGAGTCGGCCACTGCCACAACCCACCTTCCCACATAGCTGGGAATACCAGTGTGCCCCACTTTGCCATCCACGATCCACGGCTCGGGAATGGGAGATGATCGGTGTGGATCGTTAATTCATCTGGATCATTAATTTTTTTGGGATCATGCCCATCTCTAGTTACAATCCCCAAATTTAATACTCCTTTCTCATAACTAAAAAACTTCTAAACACTTCTAAAAAACTTCTAAACACTGTGACAGTCAAGACAATTAGAGCCTTGCATACTGAATTGCATAGGGGTTGTGTTCACTTGATATCAACTTTCAAAGGGGTTATGCACTGGGCCAAGTTGAGCTGCTAAAAATCAGGATCCAGAGAAGTTAACCATGTTAGTCTGTAGTAGCAAAATAGTAAAGAGTCCAGTAGCACCTTTAAGACTAACCTATTTTATTGTAGGATAAGCTTTCAAGAACCAAAGCTCTCTTTGTCAGATGCATCTTGTAGGTAGAATAAGGTTCATTTTGGTTCAGATGCTGAAGAGAGATTTCAATCTGAGAAATATTGGAGGATCTGCCAGCAGGATCCAGTTGGTGGAAAACATCCGCAGAAACGAACAAAGTAACAGTGAATTGTTCAGTGGTGTTACTGTATTAGCCAGGTGTGATGCTTCCAATTCAGGGCTAAAAATCCCCTTATGTTTCCTGCATGTTGTGTCATTTCAGACCGAACTCAGCCTTTAACAAAATGAGCCTCTACAGACACCAAAGATACTGGGACCCATGCCGCCGTGGAAGCTTCTCTTCTGGGAGCTGGTACGGAGGTTCCGGCCAACGCATCTGCTACTACCCATCTTATGGCCGTAGCTACTGCCCACCATTCTATTATGGCAGTTATGGTTATGGCCGTGGTTACTACCCGCCACAATATTATGGGGGCTATGGTCGTGGTTACTACCCACCACAATATTATGGGGGCTCTGGTTACCGTGGCCTCTATGGTCGTCGCTCCAGCTGCTATGGATTGGGGTACGGCTCTAGGCGTGGCAGCATCTGTTATGATCCCTGTGGTTACAGTTCTGCAAAATGCTATCCTCTCTCTCGAAAGTACAGCTGCAGCAGCATCAGTGGTTATGGTTATGGTCGTGGTTACTACCCACCACAGTATTATGGGGGCTCTGGCTATGGTGGCCTCTATGGTTGATACGGCTCAAAGCGTGGCAGCATCTGTTATGACCCCTGTGGCTACAGTTCTGCAAAATGCTACCCTCTCTCTCGAAGGTACAGCTGCAGCAGCATCAGCGGACCCTACTAAAGTCTGGAGGTGACTTTCAATGAAATGTTAAATGGCAACACAGACCCAACAACTCTCCAGCTGGACTGTTCCCCCCAGAAATGATGGACACTAAAGAATTCCCATGGCTATTACTGTGTGCTCAGCGCTTCTGAAAATCAGTCCTATCTCACTTTGTTCACACCATATTCTGCCTTTAATATGACTAGTACTCTAATCGACATGTCCATGAAGCCTTAGCTTTTTCTGTTATGTCCATTTTATCTTCTGCAAGACAACTTGATAATGGAAATGTCCTTTACTTTTCTGTTTGTGTTGTGTTATTTGGACTGAAGCCCGCTGTTGCTCACTTTTGCAATCAATGTTGTGCTCTCAAATTAAAAGCTTGCTTTGCATCACAATCACCTTTTTGGTTTTTTCTGTCTATCCATTTCAAGGTTTTTTATGCTAAATCGTATAGAAAAACATGGGAACAATATACTAAAATGCGAAACAAGGTAATAATTAAGTGAAATCAATTTCCACACTTTGAAGAAAATAGAAAGAGAAGGCTGGTAGTTGTGTTTGTAGCACAGAGATAAAATACTTTCTGAATGGCAGATGATATTAGAAAGTGGCTGGGATGAAGTAAAGAAAAGGTTTACAAACAGAATTCCTAGTAGATATGTTATTTAAAAGGCTACCCAAGTTTGTCCCCTTGCCTTTAGAGGTGCCCCTCTAGGTTTGACCTAAATACAAGCCAACAAAATACCACCTGGTGAGTCTTTATACTGGGATCTTTACCGTGTATCAGAGGGTCCGTTGGAACAGCTATCTCTGGTTGTCGGGGTAACACACCACTTACAAAGGAGAGAAAGATCTCATAATTCCCAGCTTTCTGTGGGGAATTAATGTCATCTGATCAACTTCAAATGAACTATCTAAACTGCTCATGAGCTCTGATATAAAAATGTTTACTAACTCGAGGTAGACATGTGCAGGAATAATAATGAAACAAGAACCAACAACCATACAAACACAGGGCGACAACAAGGCCAATCTACACTTCATTTTACCATTCAAAAGGTAAATAGAATTACCACTTTCAACTTCTAAGATCTAACATGAGGCTTGATCAAAATAACTCAGCAATAGAGGAACGGTAACTAAGGCAAATATTAAAAATATCAGAAGTTAAATGTAAGCAAACGTAAGGAGACTAACCTACATGCATTCCGTATATTAAAATAGTTACATTTTCTCACCATATAGTAAACATATGAGCTCAGAAAAGAAGCCACATCTTCCACTTAGCAGGATCTAAACAAGTCTTTTAATAATAGGCATTTTGGAGGCCTTTCATTCATAGGGTCACCATAAGTCAGAGGCAACTTGACAGTACATAACACACACAGAGAGAGATTTCTTTCCTTACAGTGTAAATATGGGTACAAAATTAAAAAGTACAATTTGTTTTGAAGAGACGGCAATCGGGAAGTCTTTCTACTCTATTCTTCCTGGTAGTATTCTAAATATGGTGAGGTGAAATAAAAAAGAAAGTTTAGCATTGCAGGTGCTGGATAGAGAAGGATTGTACTAGACAAAGCAAAAATGAGACCAAAAAAGCACACAAATAGAAAGAGAAATTAGAGAGAAAGAAATCAAAAAATGCAAAGCCATTAAGAAATGCTAAAAATTGCATACATACCTACACTGACAGGTAAACAAAGACCAAGAATAGAAATATGTGTACTTTAGAAAAAAGAAATAAAATATTTCTGGAGATGAATGATTGAGAAAGTAGTGCAAAGGAGCGTGAGAAAGAAGGAACACAGGAAGGAAAAGCAAACTTGCCTCAAAAGTACTGGGCAAAGTAACAGATCCAAATTGGACAAGATCCAAAGAGACAATCCAGAAAGGACAAAAAAAACAATTAGATCCAAACTGGACAAAGGACAGATCCAGATTGATGAAAAGCTGTTGATCAAGTGGAGCACAAGTGAACAGGGAGGAATACATGTCAGTCTGTTCACTTGCCGTTCAAGTGTCATTCGTCACTTGTAGCTTGGCCCTAAAATTACCAAATAAATCTTGTGCTCTTATTTGCAATATACTTTGGTGGTGAGGTGGGGGAGATTGAGCTCATGGGAGAGGCTTCTTTTTTCTTTTGCTTATAAACCGATGGGGGGCTGAAATGGTTCCCTTTTTTCTTTGGTTGCCTCTTGTGCTGATATTCCTCTGTTGAACTTCGAGGCGAGAGGGTTGCTGCAAACATATCTTGTTTCCCCCTTCTCCTTTGCATTTAATTTGGACTACACTATTGCCAGAGAGTATAAGAGATTAAATAAAATGGTAGTTGTTATATTGTGGCAAGTTGTGAATTTGGTGATGTTTCCTTATTGAACTGTTTTCCCTTATTGAACTGTTTAGTATTTTTCCCCCAATCCCTTTAGGCCGAAAAGCCTGTGTAGTAGTTTTGGTTTCATTTTCCATGTCGTGGGCTGTTTGTTCTCTACCAATCAGAGGCTTTTGTTAAATAAAACTTTCAAACCTTTAGACATGGTGTGCTGATGGAATTATTGCAGTAGTGATGGCATCATAACATGATCAATAGTTCTGGACCAGTTTCTGTGCAAGATAGCTTTCCCACCGCTGTTGGTCTTCTCCTGCAATGAATATCTTGAGGAAAGTTTAGAATCCATTTCAAATCACATTCTGCTGAGCTGCAAAGTGTTTGCTACCCAAAGGAGACCAATGTTACAGTACGAATGTGTCAGAAATCCCCACATGTTTAAGTCTTTAGCACTGACTGCAGATGGGTCTTCTGCCTTACAGAAAGCAACTTCAATGACCTTTCCAAGAATATGTAGAAAAAGAAGGTGACTGCTTGGTATGCAAAAGATCCCAGAATCAATCCTTGCCATCTTGCCATCTCTAGTTAAAAAGACCAGGTAATATGATGTGAAAGACCTCATTGTGAGTCCCTGAACAGGCACTGCCAGTCTGAGTAGACAATACTGACCTTGATGGACTGATTGTCTGATTCACTGTAAAGTACCTCTATATGTTCATGTGGCTTTAAAGTCAAGATTAAACCTAAACAGAAAAGCACGGGTACTAGTTCTACAGTAGAATGATAGTAATTGATTGAAGGCACAAAAACATCCAAGAATAACATTCATCTGCAAATCACTACCATTAAATCTGGTCACATCATGAGAAGACAAGACTCTCTGGAAAAGTGAATAATGCTAGGAAAAGAGGAAAGCAGCAGGAAAAGAGGAAGACCTAAAACAAAATGGCTTGACTCAATAAAAGAAGCCATGTCCTCCAGTTTGCAGGATCTGAGCAAGTCTGTTAATAAGAGGATGTTTTGGAGGTCTTGCATTCATAGGGTCACAGTAGGTCAGAGGTGACTTGACAGCACATAACACACACAGACAAGGTTTACTCCCAAAATGTGTGTTCCCTACACAGTTAGTTCGGGGGGGGGGTGGTATGAGAGGAGAAAATATGCATTTGCCTCAGGAGGATCAGAGTGTGGTGGGGAAGATGGAAAGGAGTGCCTAATTGGGAAAGGGAGGCTATCAGAACCAGGAGAGTAGAAAGGCAAGATGATTGGGAGTTAGCAAAGTTAGAGCTAAAGAAGTGTGGAAGGAAGTAAAGATATAGAGGTGGGTTTCCTGTCCTGCATTGTTGGAAGAATGTCCAGGGATGGCAACCAGTTCAAAATGGCAGAACTAATTAATAGACATGGGCACGAACAGAAAAAAAAATGAACATGGTGTTCGTTGTTCATTGCCGTCCATGAACAACGAACAATGAACATTGACGAACATGACCTGTTCAAGAACATGTTCGTTGTTCGTTGTTTGTTGTTTGTGGGGGCCAGCAGGCCCTCCTCCAGCCATCAAGATCCCTACCACACCACTCCCAGAAACCCTACCTGAGTCAGCAGCAGGAAATGTACCAATAATAAATAATAGCTTGGCCCAGAGCCTGGCAGCAGCCCTGGAACTTGAAGAGGTAGATCCCTATCCCACCACACACAAAGAAAATTCAAGCTCCAATGCACTCTCCCTATCTCCCTCCCAAAATGCCAACAGCAACTGTCTCTCCCTCACTGTCTGCAAAACCAGAGCTGGGAGCACCCCTCTCCTCTGCTCTTTGCTTCTTTGTAACTAATTTGGAGCTCCACACTTGAAAGGAAGACCTGCCTATTAATCTAAATTGGGCTTAGATTGGGGTTTCCAGGGTAACAGCAGGAGTTCAGACAGAGTTCAGGCAGTCCCTGCCTCCAGTTGCCAAGGGAATTGATTGCAGGTGCCAGACTGTCTGGCTTGATGAACAGCAACGAACGAGGCTTGCAATGACCACCTGTTCATTTAGAATGGGGCCTCACCAACAGCTTGTTCGCGAACAGCTGATTGGGCTGTTCATGGATTTTTTTAGTTCGTATTGCTGTTCATCCCCATCTCTACTAATGAAATCCTTGCTATACCTCCCCATGCTTATTGGCAGGTGAATATAACTGATAGGTGTCAAATCCTCTATGCGACAATACTGATTGATGCCATTGTCCACGGCTCCTTGTGGGGTGGTAGAGACAACCTAATGTCATACCAGAGAGGATGACATGGTGATGGTTTGAGAATGAACATTAGGTTTCCGGGAAAGTTAACAATTTGAGGTATATTTTTGTTCTACAAACACCATTCAGCCCTCAATTATTTTGTAAGCCACTTCAAGCAGATTCCCTGAAGAGGAGACAAATAAATGTTGCCAACACGCAAATAAATAACTATAATCTTCACCTGAATGTGAAGAGCCTTTGAGATTCATAGACCAAGGCCTTGATTGAGGCTGTTCCCATGGGAACCAGGCTGCTTTCATTTTCAATCACACTTCAGTGCATGACACTTAATCAGGCTTCTCTGGTTTGATATCAAATTGGAGTCTGTTTGCTTTCTGGATAAAATCAGTCAATATAGCAAGTGAACTCCAAGAATTCCATGTTCTTCTCTTTGGGAGATACTTTTTAGCCTAAGCGGTAACTCTGTGGAAGATTACCCTTTATGAATGGGTCTGCAGAGAAACCACTACGCTTACGATCTATTTTGAAACCCATACATGTATCCAGGGCTTTTTTTCAGTGGGAACGTGGTGGAACAGAGTTCCGGTGTCAGTCTATGGATAGCAGGATACTCTGATTTCATCTCCCACCCCTTACAGCAAGAAATCCAAGGTCTCTTGAGTCAAAGGTTGTTTATTGGTTTATTGAGAGAATATATATTCAGAAAGTACAAGTGTCCATAGGTAATCCAAAGGCTAAAAGAAGCTTTGGCTGTACATAGATCCCTTGTTGAGAATGACGTGTTAAATGCTTGCTACAGTATATCAAACTCTGTAGGCCAGCCCCCACCCTCGGTGTCTACCCACCTAGTACAGAAGGTGGGAAAACGAAAGGAGTTGTCTCAAGTCACTGTGGTCAGCCATCTCAGATAAGGCTGTCTCGGGAACCAAGCTGCTCCTGTGAACATAAACGGTACTGGAAAAATACATTAGGCAAGCAATATGGAAGAACTGTGGGTAGCAGACCTGACATTTGGCACCTCTTAAAAATGGTCACAGGGCCGGTGGCCCCGCCCCCTGATCTCCAAACATAGGGGAGTTTAGATTGCCCTCTGCACCGCTGAGTGGTGCAGAGGGCAATCTAAATTCCCCTCTGTCTGGAGATCAGGGGCGAGGCCACCAGCCATGTGACCATTTTCACCAAGGGCAATTTAAACTTTTAAAAAACTCCCCTCTTGTTCCAGCTGACCCAAAGTGACATCATTGTGCGGTCTTGAGTTTCACCACTGAGTTCCACCACCTCTTTTCCCAGGAAAAAAACCCTGCATGTATTAATGATTCCGGAACCATTTACACATAAATAAACTGTCTCACTTGGTAAGCAAAACACCTATTTTATCTTGCATAAAGTTTTTTTTTTAACTTCACAGCCCTACCTCACAGCATCGTTTGGTGAAGATAAGTTCCTATGTGGAGTTTCCATGTTGTTTAATATATCTTTTCATATTTCTTACATTTTCCAGCAGTACTTCATCTCTGTATTTGGATTTATGTTTCTTTTCAAGTTTCTGGAATCCATATCCTATTGTATAGTTTATTTAATGTCCCAGCTGTGGACCCTATTGATTTACACTGAGTAAATCACCATGAGTCTCAGTGAGAAAGGCAGAATATGAACCAACTAACAAACAGTTGTATTTTCAGTACCAGATGTTGGGAACAAAAAATGATATTACTATCACTTTCACATCCCCAACTGTGAGTGAAGAGGTATATGGCTCCCCAAGACACCTTTTGGGGGAAGAATGGCATGGTCAGGAAGGGAAATGGTGTGCATGCTCACCCATGAATTTTGGATACTCATACTTTAAACTTACGCTCCGCTGCTTTTTTTACCTGATGGGAGGAAGAGGAGGGAGTTCCCTCCCCCCCCCACCTCCTATCTGGTAAATAATTGGCAAGGCAGGAAATTTAAAGGTACACTTTCCTTGCCCCTAGGAAACAGCAAGAAAAGTGTAGCTTTAAACTTACCACACCGCCACATTTTTCACCTGATGGGGTTCCCTCTTCCTCTTCCCATTAGGTGAAAAAAAGCAGCGGGGCGGGAAGTTTGAACTTTGAAGCTACACTTTTCTTGCCACTTGCAAGCAGCAAGAAAAGTGTTGCTTTGAGCTTCAGTGTGCACCGTAAAGATTCCCGAACCTTTAGCATACCAAAGCAGTTTAAATATCTGAATTGGAGCTAAAGAGATGGGACGGCCTTCATTTTCCTGACTTCACCAATATGTTGCCTTACATATTATCTGCTGCTTTAAATATGTACTCCTATGTACTCCTATGCTTCATGTTGTCTAATGTGTGTCTTACCACTGTATGGAAATGTCTTTAATACTGTATGGAAATGTACTTGATACTGATTTTACTAATCTCATACTGTGTAATCCACTTTAAGTCTCAGTGAGAAAGGCGGACTATAAATGACCTAATTAATTAATTAATTAATTAATCAATCAATTAAATAAATAAATAAATATTCTTTGTTTTCCAGTACCCTCAGCATATCTACAGCAGGAGACAAGAGAAGATGATCAATTTTTTAAAGTGTTTTAGAATCTTTTTTGATGATTTTGAGGCATCTTTCCCTCATTTCATCCCTCCAATCTCCCCGTAATATCATCTGGAGCTGATTTAGCATTTCATCTCTTGCTGCATTGCTTTTTTCCATGTTCATCAAGCTGAGGATATGGATTGTACTCTTCTTTAACATACACAAGGAGATATAGTGAAATATGCTTTCAATTTGTAATTCCACCCCCCCACCCCCCTCTTCTTTACTTCACAAGAACTGGAGGTCAGGAACAGATAACCAGAGAAACCAGAAAGGCGATTGTGATGCAAAGCAAGCTTTTATTTTGAGAGCAGAATACTGATACCAACAGTGAGCAACTGTGGGCCTCAGTCCAAATAACAACACAGACAGAAAAATAAAGGACATTTCCATTGTCAGGTTGTCCTGCAGAAGATAAAATGGACATAACAGAAAAAAAACTGGAGTTTCATGGACATGCAGGTACAGCCCATTAGAGGACTAGTCATATTAAAGGCAGAGTATGGTGTGAGCAAAGCGAGATAGGACTGATTTTCAGGAGTGCTGAGCACACAGTAATAACCATGGGGATTCTTTAGTGTTTGTCATTTCTGGGAGGAACAGTCCAACTGGAGAGTGGTTGGTCTCCGTTGCGATGTAATTTTTCATTGAATGTCTCCTCCAGAATTTAACAGGGTCCACAGATGCTGCTGCAGCTGTACCTTCGAGAGAGAGGGTAGCATTTTGCAGAACTGTAGCCATAGGGGTCATAACAGATGCTGCCACGCCTCGAGCCGTATCCCAATCCATAGCAGCTGGAGCGACGACCATAGAGGCCACGGTAACCAGAGCCTCCATAATATTGTGGTGGGTAGTAACCACGACCATAGCCCCCATAATATTGTGGTGGGTAGTAACCACGGCCATAACCATAACTGCCATAGTAGGATGGTGGGTAGTAGCTACGGCCATAAGATGGGTAGTAGCAGATGCGTTGGCCGGATCCTCCATACCAGCTCCCAGAAGAGAAGCTTCCACGGCGGCATGGGTCCCAGTATCTTTGGTGTCTGTAGAGGCTCATTTTGTTAAAGTCTGAGTTCAGTCTGAAATGACACAATATGCAGGAAACATAAGGATCTTCCAGAGATCTTCCAATTGTTCCAGGTGATCCCTGAACTGTATATAGCATACTGATCCCCTATATGGCCACTTGCAAATTAAGCCCAATTGATATGAAAGGATTTGCAGTCATGTTGGAGCTGGCCGAATATGGGGGTTTGGTGAAGCAGCACTTTTCTTTCATGAGCTCTTACTTTAGGAAGGACGCCTGCCTCAGTATAACAGGACTTCCTTTCAGTTAAGTATGCTGAGGCTTACAGCTTCAAAGCCTACCCCATGCATATTTACTCAGAAGTTAAGAGACAGTCTTGTGTAATGGTTAGAGTATCAAGTTAGGATCCTGAAGACCCAAGTTCAGATACTCATTTTGCAGCGTAAGTTTACTTGTACACCTTGGTCTCGTCACGCACTCCCAGCCTAACCTATCTTGCAGGTTTGTTGTGAGAGTAAAATGAAAAGGGGAGAATTTTCTAAGCTATTTTTGGTCTCCACTGAAGGCAAAGTTTGAATGTATATGAAGGAAATATATAAATTAATACATTTTGAGTTCATTCGACCTCAGTCCCCATTAAAGGTGCATGGGACTACAGCCATAGAATAACATCTCAAATCAAGACAGCCCCTTAGCAATTCCATAGTCGAGGCTTTAATCCTCTTCATTGTCATAGTGGTTAGAAATTTAAAATTATGAAAAAGAGGTATTAACTTTAATATTGTATCTTATTATGAATGTTATACCCTGACCTGGATGGTCTGCGTGAGCCTGATCTTGTAATATCTCAGAAGCTAAGCAGAGTTGGCCTTGGTTAGTAATTGGATGGGCAACCTCCAACGAAGACCAAGGTTGCAGAAGCAGGCAATGGTAAATCACCTCTGTTAGTCTTTTGCCATGAGAACCCTTCCGAGGGTCGCCACAAGTCAACTATGACTTGAGAGCACTCTGCACATGAATGTTACTCAAAGGTAAAGGAGAGATGTAAAGCATTAAGAATCAATAGAGGAAGGGGTTTCTTAATAAATTAATAATGAAGTGGTGCAAATATGGCCATAATAACTCTTCCTTGCACATTTCCAGTCTGTGTATACACATGTTATGAACATTTGAGGGAGGAAGAAAGGGGATGGCATGTACCTCATCGTTTTTGTAAGCAGCTTGAGAATAATGCCATGCATATAGTAAAGATGCCTAGCTACTCCTAACGATTTGGGAAAAAATTAAAGGCAATCTGATTAAAAACATTTTTCAAAAAGATATTGTAACTTAATTACAGAAGGTCACCCAATTCCCAAGTACAAAAAATTCAAGTATTTATTTTAAACGAGGCGACTAACATATTCATGACATTAAACAACTGAGAGCAGGAAGCATTTTGAAGAGAGTAATGAACTAAGGCCGTCCAGCCCTGTTTAGCAAGACCCAGCTACCTCGTTCAAAAAGGAACAGTCAAAGAGGCATTTGAAGATGCAATATAGAAACTGGATCAGCATGGAACTTACCAGCTTTGTGAAGAAAGGATCTCTTGAAGTTTTTGGAGGAGCTGAAGACGGACCGTCCTTTTATACTCTCACTGGAACGGTGTTTTGATTATGACCCTTCCTTTCATACACTGTTTAAAAATACTAATTACTTATCAACTCATTATATCACACTCACTCACACAGATGTAGTGGGTTAATCACTTTAATCTTTCTTCCTCCCTCCTTTGTGATCATTATCCTATCAAAGGCGACTAAGCATCTAAGGCTCGCCAACACCTTCCTGTTCTCTTTCATATCAACATATGTATAAACAAGTTTAATACCTGCTTCATGTCAGCCATTGGTACAGTTTTGACTACCCATTCAACATTTTGGACATGACCAGGCTGACATTGAAAATCATTTGGGAGAGTTACACATTCCAGTTGGCTACCTCTGTTCTCCCCATGGAGCATGTTTTGAACATTGATAATCATAATTTTCAATGCTACATTTGGTGCATGGTGGAGGTAGAAAGTGCTTTCAAGTCATAGCTGGGTTTTCAACTCTGCAACTCTATTTCTTTTTGGGAGTCTCCCATCCAATTACTAATCAAGACCAACTCTACTTAGCTTCTGAGATCTGACAAGATCAGGTTTGTACGGGCTATGCAAGTTGGGGCACATTTGGTGCACAGACATCAAATGTGCCCCGATCTGCATACGTCATACTGACATCAACTGTTATTTTCACGTGGGAGAAAATAAATTTTGTTTGAGAATAATTATGCCCAAAGTCGTAGATGACTGGGGAAGGCAATGGCAAACCACCCCGTAAAATGTCTGCCAAGAAAACATCGTGATGCAACGTCCCCTCATGGGTCAGTAATGACTCAGTGCTTGCACCTTTACCTTTTACACCATGTGGGACATCGGACAGAAGGCTTTTGACTCAGATTTTCATATCCAGAACAATAAAGAATGGCCTTTCATAATTGGAATAAACCACTGAATGTGCTGTACAACAGATTCTACAAAGGCACCGCTTAGGGTTGCTAGGTAAGGGCTTACAAACTTGGGAGATTTGCAAACCAGGCTTGGCATCACACAGGTTCACAGTGTCACTTCTGGTTGTGCAACAGGAAGTGCTGTCGTGCATTAACACAACTCTGTAGCAATCTCCAACATCTCTACAGTAAAACCATAGAGATATGGAGGATTGCTAAAGAATCACATTGATGTGTACTATCACTTCCTGTTATTCCACTGGAAGTGATGCAGTGCCATTACAACAACAATACTTATTTGTTCATAAACGTTGTCCTGCATCTGCAGTGGGAAGCACTGAACAGTGGAAGCAGGAGGTGAGAGGTCTGTTGCTATAGTGGGAGGCCTTGTCCCCTAGAACTAGGGATGCCAGGCCCCCACCAGAGGAAAGGGATTCCCTGCTCCCACCCTCTGCCCTCTGCCCTCACTTACCTGGCTAGTGGGGGGAATGCGACTCCCGGGGTTTGTCCCCAAGCAGCATGGCACAATTTTGGGCAGTGCAGCCCAGAATTCAGCCCATTTGGCCTGAATTGGGCTCAATTTGGCAGATTTGGGCCTGATTTTGGCCCATACCAGGCCCAATTCAGCCCAAATCAGGCCTAATTTAGCCTGAATCCAGTCTCTGTGGAGCATAGGAGTGCTCCCATGCTCCACAGCATCCGGATTTGGGCCTGAATCAGAGCTGAATCAAACCAAATCAGGCCCAAGTTGGGTCAAATTCAGCTGCTGTGGAGTATGGCAGCACTTCTGTGCTCCACAGTGGCTAGATTTGGGCCAATTTGCCCCCCTGAGGAGCACAGAAGCACTCCCAGGGTAGCCCGTGACCCACACAATGATGTCACTTCCCAGAAGTGAAGTCATCACACAAGATGGGAGTGCATGAGTATTGTGTGTGTGCACAACAGGGGACAGTCTGAAGTGGTATGGCCAAAAGTCCACTACATGACAACCAAGCCTCAGTCTGAGAGAGGGAGAGACAGTCAACGTGAATGAAAGTCTGGTACATTTTGCCACCATTTTATAGATACAGTAAAAATGCCATTTTAAGACTAGCAAAGCCGCTGTTGGTTGTTTCCTGGGGAAAACCCTGTTTTAAAATAATGTTAGCTTTCCCTCCAGTTTTTCCACACCATCTGATTTGCCTTAGTCTATGAATGCTGAATGTGAGTGGATAGTCTTATGGCTGACAGGAGCCCAAGAGCCATTCATGTTGCTAGTTAAAAAGACATATTGGCCACAAATATTGTAATTCTGCTTCTCTCTTCTACAAGTTGAACCAGTGAGTCTTCAATGGTTGGTTGCTGTTTGTTCACAACATTTCTCTCCATTCACAAATTTCAATGTTATTTTTGCTTCTTTTCTCCAGTAAATCAATGCTATACGTTTGGGCTTTGGAAGCTAAAGAGGCATACTCCATGAAGAGAAATTAGGAAAGTGACTAAGAATAAAATAGCCAACATTGTAATGTGTTTGTTTATACAAATGATACACCCACATTGGAAATATTGAGTTCAGTTCTGGTTGCCATATGTCCAGATGGACATTAGAGCCAGTTTGGTGTAGTGGTTAAGAGCATGGGACTCTAATCTGGAGAGCTGGGTTTGATTCCCCACTCCTCCACTTGAAGCCAGCTGGGTGACCTTGGGCTAGCCACAGCTGTCTGAAGCTCTCTCAGCCCCACCCACTTCACATGGTGTTTGTTTTAGGGATAATAATAACATACTTTGTAAACTGCTCTGAGTGGGCATTAAG
Source organism: Eublepharis macularius (assembly GCF_028583425.1). NCBI lineage: Eukaryota > Metazoa > Chordata > Lepidosauria > Squamata > Eublepharidae > Eublepharis > Eublepharis macularius. The sequence goes on from NC_072790.1 coordinate 246,579,251, forward strand.
TTGTCCTGAAGGACAGTATATAAATCAAATGTTGTTGTTGTTATCCAAATTTATACAAGTTTCCACCAGAGACTTTACTATTACTATTACTATTACTATTACTATTACTATTACTATTACTATTACTATTACTATTACTATTACTATTACTATTACTATTACTATTACTATTACTATTACATAACATAAGAGGGCAACAAAGATGATCAAGTGATTGTAGCACATTTCATATGAAAAAAGGCTGAAGATTTGGGGACTTCTTAGTTTAGAAGAAAAGAAATAGGGTTAGGGTTGAAAAACTCCATATGGGATTTGGAGATCTCCCAGAAAAAAACAACTGATCTCCTGGCTACAGAGAGAAAACACCTGGAGAAAATGGCTGCTTTGTAATGTGGACCCAATGCCATTTTACTATGCTGGGCTCCCTTCCCTCCTCAAGCTCCACCCACCCCAGGTCCCCCAAAATGTCCTAAATTATAGTTGGCAAGCCTAAAAGGGGGAAGTCATAATTACAAAATTATGCCTTGAGTAGAGACGGTGGACGGAAGGAGCTTTATCTTTCTTTAGTATGAGAACTCTGAAGCACAAAAAGATGTTGATGGGCAATAGGTACAAAACAGACAAAAGTAAACACTTCTTTACTCAATAAGTAATAAGATCGTCGAATGTGCTCCTGGTGGATGTACCTCAGAATCACAATATTAGGAGTCAACATCACGGGGCCCTTTGTTGGCCCTCTGGGGCAACTGAGTGGCTGCTGCATGAAACAAAATGGCAGTGCTGGTCTGATCCAGCAACGTTCTACATAAGTTCTAATATTCTGAAGATCTGTAAGGTCAAAAAGCCCAGGGAAGGGATGGCTAATTGCAACAATGATTGGAAGCCAGAAAAAAAGCATGGATTGATGTAGAAAACTTTTTATCAGCTGAATTGAAACCAATGAACTAATTCTATCATTTTAACAAAGGTTCCTGAATATCAGTCTCATCTTGCAGTCACTCCATTGGCTACCTTTCAGTTACTATACTCATTTCACGGTATTGGTTATCACATACAAAGCTCTTCATAGCTTTTGTCCAGCATACCTACCGGATCGCCACGCTCTATATGTTCCTCAACAGCAGCTTCACTCATCTTAATAGAGTCTCCTGCAGGTGCCATCCTGCACATGGGCAAAATCAACAGCAGCCTGTACATGGGCTTTCTCTGTGGTGGCCCCTGCCCTGGGGAACAGCCTGCTTGAGGAGATCAGGAAAGCCCCCACTCTCCTAGCTTTCCACAAATGACGCAACACTGAATTATTCAAAAAAGGCTTTTTTACTCAGATAGGAGGGCTGTAGTGTAGGGAGCGGGTCTCAGATGCTTTCCTAATGAGTTAGGGACCATAGACTTCACCACTATGTTGCCTCACATCCTATCTGTTGTTTTAAGAATGTGCTCCTATGTGCTACCTGTGCTTCAAGTATAAGCCTACTGGGTAGTTCTCTGTTGTCAAATGTCAGTCCTAGAATTGCTTATGTTCTTTTTCAGCATTTCTTTGACTCCGTATTGGATTCTTGCTAATGTTATGTCTTTATTGTAAAATTGTATTTATTTACCCTCCGGCATTGCATATGGAAATGTCCTTGATATTGATTGTACTAATCTCACACTATGTAATCTTTCTCGAGTCTCAGTGAGAAAGGCCAACTATTAATGACATAAATAAAATAAATAATGCACTCAGAGAGTTTTCTTTTTTTTTTTGAAAAGTTTTTTATTGGGTTAGAACATTATTATTTTTACATTACAATCAATTTTCCCCTAATTTTTCGTTTCTAACCCCCTCCCTTTCCCCCCCTTTTATTGACTTCCAACAGCTTTCCCACCCTCTGTCCCTTTTCCCTTACTTCTATTAAATTCCTCTATCTAAAACAGATATACATTCTCCATTATATTAAGCAGTACATCTTTAACTCCTTTACTTATTATACACCCAAACTATACGTCTTTAGATAAACAATTTATCCCATTTTCCAGTTTTGAATATTTCTATATAGACCTATATATCATAAACCATAAAAATTTCCCACATTTAAATCAAACAATTTGATTTGTTCTCTATGTATTACTCATTTCATCTTTTTATGGTAATTCTATATAACTCCTCAGATACTCAATCAATTTAACTCTTCTGTACATTCAGTTTGGTGCATATAAATCTTGTCAAAGAAAGAAAATATTGTTAATTACTCAATCCTCATATTTAAACCTTATCATTAATTATTCTCTATCAGTTAACCTATACATATCTATATATATCTCAATCCATTAATTAATCTAACTGCTTATAAATTCACATTTCTCTTCCTCCCCCGGTAAAGTCACCCCTCTCTTTTATACTTTTATTGTACTTCAGTAGTTCTCAAACTGCCACAGTTTTCCTCCCACCTCCCACTTCTTCTCCAGATATTGTTTCAGCTTCTCCCAGTCTGTGTTAAACTGCCCTGAGTCCAGATCTCTCAGTTTTCTTGTCATCTTGTCCATTTCAGCCATATACAGCAATTTGTAGATCCAATCATCAATAGTTGGCACTTCTTGTACTTTCCATTTCTGCGCATACAAAAGTCTAGCTGCTGCAGTCATATAAAATATCAACGTCCTATGATGGGCTGGAATTCCCTCCATTCCCAAGTTTAGCAGCAGGAGTTCTGGGTTCTTATTTATTTGAAACTGTAAAATTTCACTCATTTCTCTTATTATTTCCCCCCAGAACTGCCTAGCTACCTCACACGACCACCACATATGATAGAGGGAGCCCTCATGCTTCCTACATTTCCAGCATTTATTAGAAGTGTTCAAGTTCCCTAGCGCAATCTTCTTTGGTGTCATGTACCAACGATAGATCATTTTGAAAATGTTCTCTTTAATATTAATACATGTCGTTGTCTTCATTGTAGTTTTCCACAAAGATTCCCATGCCTCCATTGTTATTTCTTTATTGAAATTTATAGCCCATTTCACCATCTGTGTTTTAACTATCTCATCCTCAGTGTACCATTTCAACAGTACTTGGTATACCTTGGATATTCTTTTCTTGTCTTCTTTAAGAAGGGTCTGCTCTAGTTCCGAGTTCTCTGTTCGTATGCCCCCTTTTGCAGAGTCCGAATTGTATAAGTCTCTAATCTGTCTGTACTGGAACCAGTCATAGTTAGGTGATAGTTCCTCTTGCGTCTTTATTCTAAGTTTAGATACTTCAGTTTTAGTTATTTCTTTGTACGTTAAACATTGTTGTTCATTATCAACAGCTCTCGGATCTATCACCTCGTATGGAACCACCCACAAGGGGGTTCCTTCTTGTAGGTAAATTCTGTACTTCTTCCAGATTGTATATAAACTTCTCCTTACAAAATGATGCAGGAACATCGAGTTGACCTTTACTTTGTCATGCCATAGGTATGCGTGCCATCCAAAAATTTTTTTGTATCCCTCTAGGGCTAATAGTTTCTTATTCTTTAATGTCATCCACTCTTTTAACCAAACTAGGCAGATTGCATCATGATAAAGTCTCAGGTTGGGCAGTTGCATTCCGCCTCTTTCCTTTGCATCTTGTAGAACTTTTACTTTCACTCGAGGCTTCTTGCCTGCCCAAACAAAATCTGATATTTTCCTCTGCCATTTTTCAAATTGTTTAGAGTCTCTGATGATTGGTATTGTCTGTAGCAAAAACATTACTCTTGGTAACACATTCATCTTAACTGCTGCAATCCTGCCCAACCATGACAAATTCAGTCTATTCCATTTGATCAAGTCTCTCTCTATCTGAGTCCATAATTTTTCATAATTATTCTTGAACAAATCTATATTTTTTGCAGTCAGCTCAACTCCCAAATATTTCACCTTACTGGTCACTTCACAGTCCGTTGTTTCCATTAACAATTGTTGTTTCTGCTTAGTCATGTTTTTGCATAATATCTTTGACTTCTTTTTGTTAATGAAGAAACCTGCCAAGTCACCAAACTCCTTGATCTTATCTATCACTTTTGGCATGTTCTCCAGTGGATCTTCTACAATTAACATTATGTCATCTGCAAATGCTCTAACCTTGTATGAATAGTCCTTTATTTTTATTCCTCGTATTTCCTCATCTTGTCGTATTTGTATCATCAGAATCTCCAATACTAAAATGAACAACAATGGAGATAACGGGCAACCTTGTCTTGTTCCTTTACTAATCGTCAATTTCTTGGTCAGTTCATCATTCACTACAATTGCTGCAGTCTGGTCTCTATAAATTTCTTTAATTGCTCTGATGAATCTTTCTCCCAATTGTAGCTTTTCCATAGTGGCAAACAAAAAATCCCAGTTTAAATTGTCAAATGCTTTTTCAGCGTCTACAAAGAAGAAACCAACCTCTTTATCACAACGCTTATCATAGTATTCAATAGCATTGATCACTGTCCTTAAATTGTCTCTTATTTGTCTGTCTGGCAAAAAACCTGCTTGTTCTTCCTCTTTGACTTCCGAGAGCCACCCCTTCAGTCTCTCCGCCAATATCTTCGCAAAAATTTTATAATCATTGTTAAGTAATGATATAGGCCTGTAATTTTTCACGTTAGTCAGATCTTGGCCCTCTTTTGGGATCAATGATATATTCGCTTCGCTCCAAGTGTCTGGAATTCTTTGATCCCTAAAAACTCCGTTCATCACCTCTTTTAGGAATGGTGCCAGTTCGTTGGCCATTGTCTTATAAAATTTAGCCGTAAGTCCATCTGGCCCTGGCACCTTTCCTAGATTTGCAGATTGTATTGCCTTACTTATTTCCTCATCGGTTACTTCACTGTTCAACTTATTTCTCCAAGCTTCCGAGATCTCTGGAAGTTTGGTTTTCTCCAAATATGATGCTATTGATTCTTTGGTTACTTCTTTTTTATGATACAGCTTAGCATAGAATTTATAAAAGGCTCTACTAATGGTAGTCTGCTCCAGGTACGTTTTATTTTCTTCACAGATTTTATTTATTATTTTCTTTTCCCTTTTCTTCTTCAATTGCCATGCCAAATATTTCCCAGGTTTATTAGCACCCTCAAAAGCTTTTTGATTCAGTCTTTTAAGGTTCCACTCCAATTCTTTATTACTCATTGCTGTTAACTGTTCTTGAAGAATTTTGATTTCCTGATATATTTTCTTTTTCCCTGGTCTCTTTTTTAACTGTGCTTCTTTGGCCTTTATTTTCTCCTCAATCTCTTGTCTTTTCTCCTCTTTCTTTTTCCTTGCTCTGCCATTTAAGTCCATTAGTATGCCCCTTACAACTGCCTTGTAAGCATCCCAAACTTTATTGGTTGGTACTTCTTTATTCACGTTATATTGTATAAAAAACTTTGTCTCTCTTCTCAATATTTCCATATTCTCACTTTCCTGTAACAAGTCCTCATTTATTCTCCAGGCTTTCCTTTTCCTCCTTTTTCCAAATTTCCACATAATTGGATTGTGATCTGAGCCTACCATCGGCATTATTTCTACCTCCTTAGTCCATAACGCTAAGTCCTTTGAGGCCCAGATCATATCAATTCTTGATAATGTAAGATGCCTTGCAGAATAAAAAGTAAACTGTTTGGTTTTAGGATATTCTCTCCTCCATACGTCTTCGAGAGTCTCTTGTTGAATCAACTCAAAAAAAAGCTTTGGCAATAGTCCTCTTTTCTTTTGTGCTGTTGTAGTCTTTTTGTCTAGTTCCAAATCTGTCACTCCATTGAAATCTCCAGCAAGAATTATCTGGTCATATACAAGATCGTCTAAATGCTTCCTTAAATCCTCAAAGAAGCTTTCCTTTGCACCGTTAGGTGCATAAAGTCCGACTACCAACACTTTCTTTAAATTCCAATTACATTCCACTGCTACAAATCTAGCTTCCACATCTCTCATAACAAATTTTGGCTGCAGCTCCTCTTTTATGTACAACACCACTCCTCTTTTTTTCTTGTTAGAGGCCGCTACAAATTCTTTGCCCAATTTTCCAGATTTTAAATATTTTACATCCTGTTTTCTAATATGGGTCTCCTGCAAACAAACAATATCACATTTTTGTTTTAGTAGCCAATGAAAAATATTTTTCCTCTTATTCGGTGAGTTTAGTCCATTTACATTCCAAGATAATACTTTACACTCCATATTCATGGTTTTGTTGGTAAGTCTTTTTCATTGTCCTTGATAAATCTCTCCATCTCCCGCTCAGATCTGATGCGTTTTTTTGCCCCTCCAAACTCAAAGGACACTCCTTCCGGTAACTCCCATCTGTATCTGATATTCATGTCCTTCAAAGTCTGAATTAGCACTCTATATTTTTTCCTGTCCAGTAACACTGATCTGGGCAGTTCCTTCATTATGATAATCGTCTTGCCATCAATCTCCAATGGATCTTGAAATTGTTTTGTCACAATCCTCTCTTTCATGTTTCTAGTTGTAAACTGCACAATCACATCCCTTGGTAGTTTCCTCTGGGTTGCAATTCTCGAGTTCACACGGTACGCCACATCTAGGATAGCCACAATTTCCTCCTCCTCCTTCCCCAGGTAATCAGCCAACACCTCAGTCATCTGTTCTTGCGCTGACTTCCCTTCCACTTCTGGCAGACCACGAAAACGAAGCTGCTTCTCCATGTGTTTAGTTTCTGCAACTGACATCCTCCCCTTCACCAGTCTCATCTCTGTTTGTTGCGTGTCTATTAAATTCTCCATCGCGTCTTCTACTGTTTTAACTCTCTGCTGCGTTCCTTGTAATTCACTACTAATCGTTTCCACGCCTTTTTTCACTTCTGACAGCTCCGACTTTACTGTCTGTGTAACTTCTTTGACCTCTTTAATAAGCTCCAATTTCGTGTCCTTAAGTTCTTTCATCATGTCTATAAGTTTTTTGTCCAAATTTTCTATCGCCGATTGCCACTCTTTTTTCGACATCGTGGGGCTTGCTTTAGCTCGCTCCCACGAATCTGCTCTCTTCCTTAGCTCCGTGGCGTATATTTAAACGTTTTCCTTTTTTTCAAATGTCCCAATCTTTGCCAAAATTAATTTTTTTGTATCCAAAATGTCGGGCGTCTTTTCTCTATGGTTTCTCTATATTATTGTAATCCAAGATGGCCTACTTCCTCTTCCGCTGAAGCCGCGACCCTTCCCCTTTCAAAAATGGCGATTCCCTGCTTCCTGTCCGTCGGCAAGGGCCGCTTCCCTCCAGCCACTCTATTGTTGTTACGCACTTCCTGTCTCCCGTCTTCCCACAGCAGGTCTCGCGATGGTGTCTTTTTCCCACAGCTCCGAAACCACAGGTATTCAAAACAATAGTCCAATTTTTGCAATAACTTCTTTAAATTTAGTCTCTTTTAAAATACAACTCCTGCCGAGTCTTCGCCTCCTTTTCACTAGTCTGCTGCAGTTTAAAAATCTACTTTCTTTCTTCTCTGTTTTTATCAATCTGTCCCGTTTCAAGAGATAGCGATCTTTACCTTCTCTTCAGCTTTCTCGGGTTGTAATCGCTGTTTCGATCTTAAATTCTCCTCTCGACTTCCCTCCCCGATCGAGGCTTGGGTATGTAGGTCTTATGCCAGCCGAATTGGCCCCAAAACTGCCGCAGAGATTATAGCCGACCCGTCGCAAGGTGGGACCTCAAGGATCAGGGGGGAGACTCCTTGAGTAGAGCCCCCCCTCGTCCGAGATCTAGCTCACCCTAGGGTCTTGAGCGTTCTTTGCCTGCTCCCCGCCTGAGAGCAGTTGGCCGCGGGTTATTTTCACCCCTCCGGCCGGTTAAAACGGCAGTCCGGTCAGCTCCGCAAATGGAGCTGCGTTAGACCTCCATGAATCCCAAACCGGAAGTCCGCACTCAGAGAGTTTTCTGACGTTTAGTCATCCCCGCTCTGACTCCAAGCTTGAAGCAGTAACTTAGAGCTCCACACTAACCTGTGCATAAAAATGTACTGACTGACCACCAATACCAACCTCTGATGCCGATCATCACACAACTTCAAGCATTTATTCTCAACAACAGGAGAATTTTCTTCTCAGACCCCAGGACCAGTTAGGACTCTGTGTCTAGTTATTTACCTCTCTCTTTTCATGGGTATCTTTCCAGGAACAGATCTATTTCAATTAGTTGCACTACCCAGTCCTGGAACTGGCATCTTCCCTTTTTGAAAGAGCAAGAAAGCTTCTGCAGTTACACTTACTAATTTACTAGATGTTTTTATTGAGATAGCTGCTGTAGCATAGTGGTTGGGTTGCGAATCAGTACTCTGCTAGTTCAGTTCTCACTACTGCCATGAGCTCATCAGGTACCTTTGGGTAAGCCACTCCTCTCAAAGCCAAGCTACAAGTGATGCCTGACACAGGTTGGACACTTGTCAGCTTCCCTCAAGTTTTGATGGGAAATGTAGGCATCCTGGCCTTGCAGCTGTAATGGAGAGCCAAGCTGTAAAATCAGGACTCCTACATTTCCCATCAAAACTTGAGGGAAGCTGAAAAGTGTCCAACCTGTGTCAGGCGTCACTTGTAGCTTGGCTCTCAGTTCCAGTTCCCCAGATGTATTGCGGCAATAATAACAACACTGGCTTTGCTCAGCACTCTGAGAATGGCACTAATCTGTTCAGAAGGGCAATATGTAAGTACACATTGTTGTAATTATTATTATTACCTTTAAATTAATATACATATCAGAATTAATGTAACTATTGAAGCCCAGTTGATGTTGAAATATTTAAGTACTAGTGTTCCACCCATGCTAGACTCCCAAGCCTCTCAGCTATAGGAGTAAATTAGGGTTGGTAAGTGGAATTCTCTTAATTCTTCTGCCAAATTTCTCCCTGAAATCCAGCAATCCTTTTCTATTACTCTTTTTAGGAATTTGAGTCAGTTATGAATCAATTCCTCTTTCATCAAGAGGAAGATGCAATGCAGAGCTCTAACAAGTAATATGTTTGTTTATTTATGTACTACGAGCATAGTTGAACAATTAAGAACAAGGTGAGCCATTAAAGAAACAATTAAACACAAGCCAGGACTTGTCTGAACATACCATTGCTGCCTCATACTGCTTATACTATTTGTTTCCTATTAAGGTGGCACAACAACGGGCAGAAATCCACAGGTGAGGAAATCTACACCATCACAAAACTGAAAAAAACCCTCAAAGATAAATTAATAAGAAACCAAAAGGAATTGCTCTTTTGAAAGAGAATAAAAGGAACCAATTGCTATATATAAAAAAGAAAACATCAGAAAAAAAGAAATTACACTTACACACCCTAGGAGTAATAAAATAATTTTGCCTTTTGTAGATTAGAAACTCTGTAGCCCATATCAGTGGAAACTGTGTGTTGAGAGCCAGGTGCTGAGGCATCTGAGAATTGCACTAAGGCTCAAAGATTGGTTGAGGGGCAACAGATACTCGTAAGTATGAGAAACTTGTAATCACTGTTTTAAATAGTCTTCATGATGATAAAAAGTAGCAAGAATGAACTAACAGTTTTATATATGTTAAATTTCAGGTGGGTAGCCATGTTGGTCTGTAGCAGAAGAACAAGAATGGATTCCAGTAGCATCTTAAAGACCAATCAGTTTTCAAGGGTATGAGCTCTTAAGAGTCAGATGACAAATTGAGCTCTGACTCTCGAAAGCTCATATCCTCAAAATCTAGATCGTCTTTAAGGTGCTACAGGACCCCAATCTTGCTCAAATATTTCAAAGATATATTCATGTATAGATCACTTTCTATAGTCAGTCAGTATGTGAGATAGTGTAGAAGTCTGTGAGGTGAGAGAAGAGAGTTATTATATTATTCTGTGGGTAAATTGCCGAAGGAATAAGTCTTCCGCACGGACTAGATATCTTGAATTAGAATTCAAAATGGTTTGAATTGTCAAATGAGTTCTGCATGGGGAAAGGCAGTTAGCACAGAAACGATCTTTCCCCTGCTTTTCTCCAGCTTTTCTCTCTGTGCAATACCCCAATGTTTTCCTTACAGCAGAGTTGTGGTGGGGTTTTAGCAGTGCATAATGTTTTACATCAGTGAAATCCCAGGACCAGGTTCCCTCTCCCTTCTTCTTTCCCCTGCGTCCTGATTGGTTGAGCTGCAAAATTTTGGCAATCCCTTTCCAACCCCTTTATCTTCCTCTTCTGATCCAGGTCAATTGCCCTTTGCTCGTCACTGCAGTTTGCACGAAGTCTTCGTACATTCATTATCTGCAGCCATCCCTCCCCATTAGAGATGGGCATGAACCGAATTATGAACCAAAGTTCATAACGGGTTGGTTCGTGGTTCGTGAACCAGAGGTTCATCAGAGCCCATTTCCGACGAACTGCCAAGAACTTTAGGCTGGTTCATTTGGTTTGTTTTTGGTTCATCACTACAGACAGCCTGGTGCCAGTCAATCAGTTTCCTAGGCAACAGGGGATGGACTTCCTGCAGCCCTTCTGCTGACCCAGAAGTGGCCTTCCGCTAACCTGGATGTGACGTTTTCATGAACCAAACAAACTGGTTCATGAAACGGGGCAGGTTCATGAAAGTTCATGGTTCGTGGTTCGTGAAATGCGACGAACCACAAACTGCATGGTTCATGTTTTTCCTGGTTTGCGCCCATCTCTACCCCCCACTTTTAAAAAAAAACGTTACAAAAAGTTGCACCCTTGCACCATCCTACTATATAATTCCCTTAGCATCTTCTCGATGACACACATTTATGCTGGTGTGCATGTATGGTGCCGTGGAATGACGCCTCCAGAGGGTGCCACTAGTGGCAGAGGGCAGGGTGAATTGGCCCTGCCTGCTTCCGCCGGGCTTTGTAGCTGAGGAGGAGGGGGGTGGCAGTGGCAGGCGGCACGGGAAGGGCAGCGCACCTGCAAGCCCCGATGGGGCAGGGACGAAGCACCCACCACCCTCTGACCCCCCTCTCTGGAGCCGAGCTGTGCCGCTTTGGCTGAGCCAGGACGATGGGGTGGGGGAGAAGCGCCTGCTTCCCCGTCAGCCCTGCCAGAGCCAGGCCACACCACTCTCCGTGGAGCTGGGGTGATGGGGGCAATGTGGCCTAGCTCCAGCAGGGCTTGCAGGGTGGCAGGCGCTTTGTCCCCCCACCCTATTGCCCTGGCTCCGCCCAGCAGGAGGAGGAGGAGAGCGCTGCACCTGCAAGTGCCACAGGGGTGGGGGGCAAAGCGCCTGCTGCCCTATGGGCCCTGCCAGAGGAGGAGGGTGGCAGTGGAGGTGGCGCGGGAAGGATGGCATGCCTGCAAGCCCCAGAGGAGTGCCTGATGCCCTGAGAGGCCTGCTGGAGCTGCACTGCGCCGTCCTCCATGGAGCCAGGGTGAGGGTGCAAGAGCTATCTGCCCACTGCTCTCAGTGCCCCGCCGTGCCACTCTTGGTGGGGATGGGGCGGAGGTGAAATGCCCACCACCATTGGAGCCCCACTGGAGCTATTGGTGCGCCCTGGCTGCAGCCAGGCTCCCATGTGCCCACCGCAATTGGAGTCCTGCTGGAGCCGGGGATGCAGCGGGAAGAGCAAGCCCACTCTGCCTGCCCTTCCTGGGTCCACACCCCACCTGCAAGCCCTCCCCAGACCCCCCTTGCCCCTCCACCTGCCAATCCTCCCCAGACCCCTCTTGTCTCTGAGCCCTCCCCAGACCCATCTTGCCCCTCCACCTGCCAATCCTCCCCAGACCCCTCCTGCCTCTGAGCCCTCCCCAGACCCCCCTTGCCCCTCCACCTGCCAATCCTCCTCATACCCCTCCTGCCTCTGAGCCCTCCCCAGACCCCCCTTTCTCCTCTACCTGCCAATCCTCCCCAGACTCCTCCTGCCTCTGAGCCCTCCGCAGACCCCCTCTTGCCCCTCTACCTGCCAATCCTCCCCATACCCCTCCTGCCTCTGAGCCCTCCCCAGACCCCCCTTGCCCCTCCACCTGCCAATCCTCCCCAGACCCCCCCCCCCGCCAGCCTTCCCCTTTGTTTCTAGTTACAACATATTTCTAAAATAAATGTTATGCACTGCCTGCCTATCTATCGTTCAGTTCCCTATAGCAGACAATTTTATCTCATCACTTTTTTCCTAGGGATATTTCCTTAATTTTTATTATTTTTTAAAACCCACAATGGTCTGACAGTTTTCCCGCCTCTTTTGTATAAAGAAAGTAACCTAGAAGTCGGGAGATCAGTGTGAGCACATGCATGATTCCCTACACTGCACCAACATGCTGATGTAATCTGTCTGCATGACCAGAACAGTTCAAAGAGTGCTTTCCTCTTTTTTCCCATCCAAAATTTGAATTTTGGACAGTGAAGGGCTATAGGGTAAAGGAGTGGGGGGAAAGCCATTGTCAATATGCTGCAACGTTGCAATACATGCACAATAATTTTAAAAAGCCTGTCACTGATGCTACTTCTAACGCAAGTTAAAAATCCCCCATTTGCTCTGAAACAGTACAGAGGTTTCAACTATAGTGCAGAGAGCAAAACCCAACAAACATTCAAATAGAATGCATGTACATATGTTTGGAAAGCCAAACTGAATTACTTTCTCAAACTGAATACGGAGAAACGTTGCAGTAACTTGGAAGTGCAGAATCGTTTCCTTTGCGGATGAAATCAGCCTATAAGGCAAACGAAAGAATTCCATGTTCTTCTCTTTGGGGAAAATTTTTAGTCTAAGTGGCAACTTAAATGTCCTTGCAATTAGCAAGATGCCCTTGAAACTGTTTGTTCTAACTCTCACTGTGTAATCTGCCTAGGCTATCACTGAGAAAGTTGGACTGTGTGGAAGATTAGTTTTTGTGACTGGATTGGTGGAGAAACATTTAAAAATCTATTCCTCTTTTGAAACTATTAAGTTTATGATTTATTTTGAAACCAATATGCTCATAAATTACTCTGGAACCATTACAGTTTATGTACTTATACATAAACTATTTCTGGTTAAGCAAAACACCTATTTCATCTAGCATGAAGGATCCCTTTTTTTACTTCACAACATCCCCCACCCCACCCCCAGACTGTTCTGTTATAGCTAAGACTTCCTATACAATAAGTCAGACTGAGAGAGAGACTTTGGTAGCAGTGCAAACTTTTAGGGAACACTAAAGAAATCAGGGAGGCATAAAATACATGGCACATAAAGTAAACCATGTCCATGTACAGAGGGAATATACTCATGAATAAAATGGCTGTACATAATTTTCCAGCATATCTACAGTTGCAAGCAGAAGGCAGAAGAAGATGACTTCTATGAATTTTATGCTCTTTTTGATGATATCGGGGTATCGGGGTATCTTTTCCTCCCTTCATCTCATCACTCTCCCCGTAATATCATCTGGAGCAGATTTAGCATTCAGTCTCTTGCTGTACACACTACCCACTTACTTTTTGCATTTTCCTCAAGCTTAAGGTATGGATTGCACACTTCTTCAACATATACAACTGTATATGGTGAAAATAAGCTTCCATTTTAATGCCCCTCCATCTTTCCCTAACAAGAATTTAACATCAGGAACAGATAACCAGAAAAACCAGAAAGGCAATTGTGATGCGAAGCAAGCGTTTAATGTGAGAACAAAACGTGGATTGCGACAATGAGCAACTGCAGGTTTCAGTCCAAATAACACAACACAGACAGAAAACTGAAGAACATTTCCATTGTCAGGTTGTCCTGTAGAAGATAAAATGGACATAACAGAAAAAACTGGGGCTTCATGGACATGCAGGTAGAGTTCGTTAGAGAACTAGTCATTTATTAAAGGCAGAGCATGGTGTGAGCAAAGTCAGGCATAGGACTGATTAATAGAATTGCTGAGCACACAGTAATAACCATGGAAATTCTTTAGTGATCAGCATTCCTGGGGGGAAACGTTCAGCTGGAGAGTTCATGGGTCTACGTTGTCATTTAACATTTCACTGAAATTTGCCTCCAGAATTTAGCAGGGTCCACAGATGCTGCTGCAGCTGTACCTTCGAGACAGCGGGTAGTATTTCACAGAACCGTAGCCACAGGGGTCGTAACAGATGCTGCCACGCCTCGAGCCGTATCCCAATCCATAGCAGCTGGAGCGACGACCATAGAGGCCACCATAGCCAGAGCCCCCATAATATTGCGGTGGGTAGTAACAACGACCATAGCCCCCATAATATTGTGGTGGGTAGTAACTACGACCATAACCATAACCGCCAGAATAGTACGGTGGGCAGTAGCTACGGCCGTAAGATGGGTAGTAGCAGATGCGTTGGCCGGAACCTCCATACCAGCTCCCAGAAGAGAAGCTTCCACGGCGGCATGGGTCCCAGTATTTTTGGTGTCTGTAGAGGCTCATTTTGTTTAAGGTTGAGTTAGATCTGAAATTACACAATATACAAGAAACATAAGGGGACTTTGAGTGCCGAACTGGAAGCATCACACATGACTAATGCAGTAACACCACTGAACAATTCGTTATTACTTTGTTAATTCCTGCTGATGTTCTCCTCCAATGGGATCCTGCTGAAAGATTCTCCAATATTTCACAGATTAAAATCTCTCTTCAGTTTCTGCTCCAAAATAAACCTTATTCTACCTACAAGGACAACTGATGAAGGGGACACTCTTACACATCACTGAGGGATCTTCTCTGCCTGCTTTATGTTAAATTGGTCAAGCCGATTTAATTTTAGTTTAGTTTAGCAATGCTTTATGACCAGACTCACATTGGATCTAGTCCTTATAAACTGGCAGCGTGTTCAGCACAATTACCAGTGTTTACCATCTGAACAATGAAGTATGAGGAAGATGGGAGAGAAGCAGCATTCTAGTTTTTTGTGGTCCTTAAGATGGTAGTGGTGGAGGATGCCCTCAAATCATAGCTGACTTACGGTGGCAAGAGATTATCAGAGGTGGTTATCCACTCCCTGCTTCTACAACCTTGGTCTTTTTTGGAGGTCTCCCATCCAATTACTAAGTAAAGCCAACCCTCCTTATCTTCTGAGATCTGACAAGATCAGGTTTACTGTTTAATTACCCTGACATGCAAAATATAAAACTTCTGGTTACAGGGATCTTCCAGATATTTCCACGTTGTTCGGGGTGATCCCTGAACTGATCCCCTATATGGCCACTTGCAAATTTAGCTCCATTGATATGAAAGGTTTTGCAGTCATGTTGGAGCTGGCCGAATATGGGGGTTTGGTGAAGCAGCACTTTTCTTTCCTGAGCTCTTACTTTAGGAAGGGCGCCTGCCTCAGTATAATAGGACTTCCTTCCAGTTAAGTATGCTGAGGCTTACAGCTTCAAAGCCTACCCCATGCATATTTACTCAGAAGTTAAGAGACAGACTTGTGTAATGGTTAGAGTATCAAGTTAGGATCCCGAAGACCCAAGTTCAGATACTCATTTTGCAGTGTAAGTTTACTTGGTCTCGTCACACACTCCCAGCCTAACCTATCTTGCAGGTTTGTTGTGAGAGTAAAAAGAAAAGGGGAGAATTTTCAAAGCTATTTTTGGTCTCCACTGAAGGCAAAGGTTGAATGCATATGAAGTAAATAGATAGATTAATACATTTTGAGTTCATTCGACCTCAGTCCCCATTAAAGGTGCATGGGATTACAGCCATAGAATAACAGCTCAAATCAAGACAGCCCCTTAGCAATTCAATAGTCGAGGCTTTAATCCTCTTGATTGTCTTAGTGGTTAGAAATTTAAAGTTATGAAAAAGAGGTATTAACTTACAAAAGGTAAGTATTAACTTACAATATAATATACAATATTAATTTTGAATGTTATACCCTGACCTGGATGGTCTGTGTGAGCCTGATCTTGTAATATCTCCAAAGCTCTTACTTTAGGAAGGACACCTGCCTGATTATAATAGAACTTCCTTCCAGTTAAGTATGCTGAGGCTTACAGGTTCAAAGTCTACCCCAAGCATATTTTCTCAGAAGAGACAGCCTGGTGTAATGGTTAGAGTATCAAGCTAGGACCTGGAAGACCCAAGTTCTGATATTCATTTTGCAGTGGAAGCTTGCCTGGTGACCTTGGTCTCATCACACACTCCCAGCCTGACCTACCTTGCAGGTTTGTTGTGAGAGTAAAATGAAAAGGGGAGAATGTGCTAAGCTTCTTTTTGTCTCCACTGAAGACAAAGATAGAATGAATATAAAGAAAATAGATAAATTAATACTTTTTGAGTTCATTTAACCTTAGTCCCCATTAAATGTGTGCGGGATTACAGAATAAAAATTCAGTATTCAAGGCTTTAATCCTCTTAATTGTCATAGTGGTTGGAAGTTTAAAGTTACAAAAAAGAAGCGAGTATTAACTTTGATATTGTATCTTAATGAGAGAATGTCGCCCAATTCCGAAGCAAGATACATTCAGGTTTTTATTTTCAGTCCCACAGCTAACATTCTCCCGACATTAAACAACTGAGAGTAGGAAGCATTTTAAAGAAAGTAATAAACTAAACATACAGCCCTGTTTAGCAAGACTCAACTGCATTGTAAAAAAAAGAATAGTCCAAGAGGCATTTGAAGATGCAATATAGAAACTGGATCAGAATGGAACTTACCAGCTTTGTGAAGAAAGGATCTCTTGAAGTTGTTGGAGGAGCTGGAAACGGACTGTCCTTTTATACTCTCACTGAGACAGTATTTTGATTATGACCCTTCCTTTCATACAATGTTTAAAAATACTAATTACCTATCAACTCATTATGTCACACTCACTCATACAGATGTAATGTCTTAATTGCTTTAATTGTTCTTCCTCCCTCCGTTGTGATCATTATCCTATCTGAGGCAACTTAGCATCTAAGGCTCGCCAACCCCTTCCTGTTCTCTTTCATATTAACAACCTTGCAAACAAGTTTCGTACCTGCTCCAGGTCGGCCATTGGTACAGTTTTGGCTACCCATTCAACATTTTGGACATGACCAGGCTGACATTGAAAATCATTTGGGAGAGTTATACATTCCATTTGGTTACCTCTGTCCTCCCCATGGACCATATTTTGAACAATTATAATCATAATTTTCAATCTTACATTTGGGGCATGGTATGATAGAAAGTGCTTTCAAGTCATAGCTGACTTATGGTGACCCTTGTTGGGTTTTCAAGGCAAGAGACTGAGGGGGGTTTGTCATTGCCCGCGTCTGCAATTATGGTCCTTTTTGGAGGTCTCCAGCCAATTACTATCCAAGGCCAACCCTGCTGAGCTCCTGAGATCTGACAAATTCAGGCTTGCATGGGCTTTGCAGGTTGGGGCACATTTGGTGCACACTTATTATTCATACTGACATCAACTGTTATTTTCATGTGGGGGAACATACATTTTGTTTGAGAATAATTTTATTTATTTTTTAAATTATTTTATTATTATTTTACCCAAAGCCAGAATGTGGGACATGGGACAGAAGGCTTTTGACTCATGTTTTCATGTTCAGAACAATAAAGATTGGCCTTTCATAACTGGAATAGACCACCGAATGTGCTTTACAACAGATTACACAAATGCACAGGGTTGCCAACCAAGGGCTGATAAGCTTGTGCGGTTTGGAGGCAAACTTGGCATCAGACAAGGTCATGACGTCACTTCTGGTCATGTAACAGGAGGTAATGTCATACATTATCGGAACTCTGTAGCAATCCCCTAAATCTCTACACTAAAACCATAGAGATTTGGGGGATTGCTAGAGCAGCAAATGGATGTGTGATATCACTTCATGTTATGCAACTGGAAGTGATGCCGTGGCATTACAGCAACAATACTTTTTTATCCACAAATTTTGTCCTGCTTCTGCACTGGGGCAGCAGTGGTGAGTAGAAGCAGGGGGTGAGAGGTATCCCATTATATGTAATTGTGGAGGTCTTTGTAGATTACTTCCATCCAGCTTCTGGCCATGTATACAACAATTTGACTTTCTGAAACAGAATGTCTCTAGCTCAACATAGGCTACCATTTTGAGGACACTTTCCTAGGATTGGGGCACATGAATTAACATGGGGCTTAGTTCTGAGTAGAGATGGGCACGAACCAAAATATGAACCAAAATTAAGCACGAATCAGGCTTGTTTGTGGTTCATGAACCACAGTTTGTCAGATCCCATTTCTGATGAACCGTCATGAACTTTAGGCTGGTTCATTTGGTTCGTTTTTTTAGTTCTTCACTGCAGACAACCTGGTGCCAATCAGTCAGTTTCATAGGCAACAGGGGATGGACTTCCTGCAGACCTTCTGCTGATCCGGTAGTGACCTTCTGCTGGCTTGGAAGTGACCTTCTGCTGACCCAGAAGTGATGATTTTCTGACCTGGATGTGATGTTTTCACGAACCAAATGAACCGGTTCATGAACTGGGGCAGGTTCGTGAAAGTTTGTGGTTCGTGAAATCTGATGAACCACGAACCACATGGTTCGGTTTTTTCTGGTTCATGCCCATCTGTAGTTCTGAATAGACTTGCTTCAGATTTCTGTCTGACGATACCAATTCGTTGGGGCTTAGACTGGCCACCTGACAAGTAGTCACATATAGTCTGTGTTCCTGGGTTGTGTCCCCACCACATTTTGGTAGAAACGCAACACCACATCACCCTTATTATTGTGGCAGACGCTGAAGTACCTGTGAGGCTGAGCAAAGCATAAAGTAGCTCTTTCATTCTGACTTAATTACCTAAACACTCTAGCCTCTTGTGTTTTGAAAGAAATGAGTAACACATGAGAAGATGGGGCCTCTTGTCCTTTTTAATTTCAAATATTATTTTTTAAGGATTAGCACTTGCACTCTTGTGGTGTTCCAAAGAGACCTGAGAGCGGGACCACAAGTGACGCCTGACACAGGTTGTACACTAGTCAGCTTCCCTCAAGTTTTGATGGGAAATGTAGGCATCCTGGTCTTGCAGCTTGACTCTCTGACTGCTGTCCAATGGACTTTTCAACTGTCACTTGTCCAACATTCCGCCAAGCTGCCTACATTTCCCATCAAAACTTGAGGGAAGCTGGCAAGTGTCCAACCTGTGTCAGGCGTCACTTGTGGTCCCGCTGAGTCACTGATTTGTTCTTATTCTAAACAAAAAGAGAGTTTTCTTTCCAGACCCCAGGACCAATTAGGACTCAGTGTCTAGTTAGTTACCTCTCTCCATTCACGGGTAGCTTTCCTGTCTATTCAAGTCAAATCCTTAAACCAGCACTAATTATCATAGTGACTATCTAGCCTCCCCATGGAACAGATGTGTTTCAATTCTACTATCCAGTCCTGGAACTGGCATCTCCCCTTTTTGAAAGAGCAAGATAATAATTTTCATCTGAAAAAGCAACTATTTTTTTCAATTTTATTTTTGTTTTAGTTGCTTAGAAATGACATATAACATAAGAATATTTCTGAACAATGCAATGACATGAAATGGCACAGAAATGCACATTGTAAAAGGACAAAAAGAGGGAGGAAAAAATCTTAACCCAAACAAACAAAATTGAATTTATTACAGGATAATATAAAAAACTATTACAGGCCTGAATATAGCCTTGATACAGATTAAAATCTTATTTAAAAACTCAGATGCATGGTCAGGGTCATATATGGTTCTGGTTTCAATTTTTTTATCAGATTTTAATCTGTATTGAGGCTATATTTGGGACTGTAATAGTTTTTAGATAATCCTGTAATAAATACATTTATTTTATATTGATATATATTTATTTTCTGCATTTAATAATTGTAAAACTTGGCCCTGTGATTTCTTTAGCAGAAATGCCAGTTCACCAGGAAGATCAGTCACAAAAAGGCTGATAACACCAAGGAAGTGATTAGGGTATTCCTCATTCTTGGTTTGTTTCTGAACTGTTCTGATTACTTGTTGACCTACCTGAATCAGAGGTGAAAAATTCGGCAAGGTGAAACTTGGACCTCAACCTGCTGTGGGAGGTGCCTGATCACTGCAGTAAATAATTTACCTGCTAGCTAAGTGCTTATTACTCGATTGATCTTGTATCACCTGTTCATCACCAGCTGCTGCCTTTCAAGCACTGGTCTCGCCCATCTGATAGGATCTTGTATTCAATTTGTATTCTGGATTATGACATGCCCATCTGTGAGGTGGGTAGGGCTGAGAGAGCTCTGGAAGAGCTGTGAGTGACCCAAGGTCACCCAGCTGGCTTCAAGTGGGAAAGTGGGGAATCAAACCCGGTCCTAGAGTCCCACTGCTCTTAACCACTACACCAAACTGGCTCAAAGGGGAGGACATCCTGGGGCAAGGTGCCATCACAGAAAATGCTCTGTCTCTAATTGCCACCCACCTCACCTTTGAAGGTGGGGGCACAGAGAGCAGGAATGGAGAGACAGATACTCACTGATAGGATGGATAGTATGGGAGGAGACGGTCCTTTAGGTACCCTGGCCCCAAGCCATTTCAGGCCTGAAAAGTAGGCACCAGCACTCTGAATTGTACCTGGACACAGATGGGGAACCAGTGCAAACTCTTCTGCACAGGGGTGATATGATCCCTGTCACCACCCCCTGAAAGTAGCCTGACTACTGCATTTTAGACTAATTCAAGTTTCCAAACCATTTTCAAAGGCAGCCCCACACAGAGTTTATGACAGTGATCTAACTTGGATTCAGAGGTGGGGGGAGAGATGACTGGAAGGGCAGGGATACTGGCCTTCTAGTGTAACAAGAGGGCTCTTGCTCATCCATTTCATTGGTTGCTGGCACTTTGTGTGCCAGCAGGAGGAAATGGAGAAAGGAATGAATGCCAGTGTTGTGCAGTCAACTTTACATCACTTCCACTAAACCCAGAAGTGATGTGGCAGATGCTCTGGCATTAAAAAAAAAACTCTATGGTACCATAGATGTATTATACCACCCTGCCCCCATTTCTTCCTAGATATCTTTTGCATTGTTTGAACTCTTACCCTTCCTTTGTAAAAAATACAATTAAAAAAATGCTTCTGTTTGGTCCTCCACATTGCATTGTGACCACTCTCTCCCCCCCCGCCCAGCCCAGTATCCGTTGTTGTTTTTCCCCCCCCTGAAGAATGTCTCAGTTATGTCTTACACGAGGATGCTCAAGTGTAGGGAGATACAATGTTAGCTGAGAAGTGTAGTTTAAAAAGACAGAGCCAGAGATCACTCCTCAGAGGGTTTGTTAATTTCATCATTATCTCCCTGAAGGGGAAGTGAAATTGACAGAGCCTTTGGGGAGGTGAAGATGAAATTAACAAACCCTCTAAGGAGTAATGTCCACCAGCTCTGTCTTTTTAAACTATACTACCAGGCTTACATTGTGTCTCCCTACACTTGAGCATCCCTGGGTAAGGTGCCTCATATAGAGAGACTCTTAGTGCCAAAGGATTTTAATTCTTAAGTTCAACGCCAAAATTTAAAATGCTGATTTACTGAGGCACAATTGTTGGGGGGGGGAAACATGCTTGGGGGAAAAAATGTTACAAAGACAGAGCAAACGGCACACTAAAGACTCCCAGATTTGATTTGCACAAGAGAGGAACAAAATCTGAATGGAAAGAGTGAACTAAGCCAGTGAGTGTGTGAAATTAGATTACATGCATTTGAGAGGATTTGATGGAAGAAACGATTTTGGAGGAGGAAAGATGATTCTACCTCCCCCTACCATATACAAGATGCTGTGCCACAAGAAGAGAATTGATTTCCCCCCAAGGCAGCAAAATTAGAATGAGCAAGTGCAGTTTATGTAGACAAAAATAGTCTATTAGTTTTAACAAAAGTCCACTGTCCATATACTTTCCTTAGCTCAGGAGTATCTGATCAAAGGGAAGAGCTCCTAAGTTAATTGTTTGAAGGACAGGTGTACCAATAGCTGTTAAGCAAGACACATAATTATAACCTACATGTGTGGGCACAATATGCCCTCTGAATGCCAGGTATTTGGGGTAAACCACAAAGAGTCTCTTTTTCATAACTTGCCCTTGGATTCTTGTTGCTGGAATGGGGATTCATGACTATAGGAACCTTCTTTCTAAGCTAGCAGAGCAATATTTACATCATTTGGAGGGCTGTCGGAACTGTTCTGTTGACCGGAAAGTCAACTGACTTCTACAAGCAAAGTCTGTAGACCCTGGGAAATGAACAGAATCCATATGGGAGATGGGAGCACATAGAATACACCCCTATGGGTGATTCCTGCCTTTTGTCCATTTCCACCCATATATATCTGTACCTATCTTCTGGTAATCTGAGGAAACACTGCTGTGGGAATCCATAATCTCTAAAGAACACTTGTTGGGACCTTATGCAAAGGCCTTCAGAGGAGCCACCTCTACTCTTCCCCCAGAAGTTATGATTGACTCCCTCCCTATAATCCTTCTGATGCCTACTGCAGGCTTTGATTTTTGAAAGGCCTTTTAAATCCATAAATATATATTTACCCCGCCTTTCCTACAACAAGCTCAGGACAGCCTGCATGACCTTCTTCCATGTTATTATCCTCGCAACTAACCTGTAAGATTAGCTAGACTGAGCAGCAGTGGTTGGTCAACTAAAGAGTTTCACGGCTGAGTGGAAATCTGAACCTAGATTTCTCAGGTCCTCATCTAACACTCTGAGCATTACACCACACTGCAGTTTTATTGCCAACTGCAAGTCACTGTATGGCTATAATGAGCTGCATCAGGTACAGTTTTATGGAAAGGTGGCATAGCTATTCTAAACTAAATAAAATAAATGCCAACTAAAGCTCAGAACCAACTCAGTATGATCAAAACAATTAACATGGTATTCAGATATTAAGAACAAGTTTGATTCTGTAGGGTTGGATGAATTATACTCATTCTATTCCAAGGTTGCCCATGGATAGAATCATAGGGTTGGAATGGACCTCCAGAGTCATCTAGTCCAATCCCCTGCACAATGCAGGAAACTCACAACTACCTCCCCCCTCTCACATACACCCAGTGACCCCTGTTCCATGCCCAGAAGATGGCAAAACACCATCAGGATCCCTAGCCAAACTGGCCTGGGTAAAATTGCTTCCTGGCCCTAAAGAGGGGATCATCATTACCCTGGGCATGTAAGAAGGAGCCATGAGAACTAAGCACTAATGTAACCCTTTCTACCCTCCCTCTCATGATCTGCTCCAGTTCACAGAATCAGATGGCCATCTAGCCTCTGTTTAAAAACCTCCCAAGAAAGAGAGCCCACCACCTCCTGAGGATGCCAGTTCCATTGAGGGACCACTGTGTGAGGAAGTTCTTCCTAATGTTTAACCACAAACTCTTTTGATTTAATTTCAACTCATTGGTTTGGTTCGAACTTCTGAGATAATGGAACACAACTCCACACCATCATCTGTATGACAGCCCTTCAAGTACTTGAACATGGTTGTCATATCACCTCTCAGTCATCTTCTCTCCAGTCTAAACATACTGAGCTCCTTCAACCTTTGCTCATAGGACTTGGTCTCCATAGTAGTTCCATAATGAGATTGCATATCCAATGTGTGACCACTCCAATCATCTGGGACATACCATGAAAAGAATTCTTTGCTACAATCAGCTTTGGTTGGAATGGAGTATTCCAGGGAGAATTCCCGTAGAGGAATTTTGTACAACTGATACATACATTTTATCTATTCTGTTAAGATATTTATAGGTTAATTTTTTCTTCTTTTAAAAGCTCTCCAACGTGGCATATAGTAAGAAAAAATATTTAAAATAATTAAATAATCTATAAACCAAACCAATTTAAATCTCAGCAATGGGATTAAAATGGCCACTTAAAATCAGATAAAACAAACCAATAAATAATAATAATAATAATAAAGTCAAGTAAGAGACCTGAGCATAAATTGAACATTTGAAACTCTTTGTGATCTGGGATCTAAAAGATGAAAATATAGGTGTCTCCAAGATCTGTTTGGGAAGTGGAGCCACAAAAAAATGATGCCACCACTGAAAAGCCCCTTCTTGTAGATATTGCTCACCTAAGCTGAAAATGACACCACCAAGAAATGAGTTTGCTATGAAAATCTCAAGTTTGGGGTGGATCTCCATGGGATGTCTTTGAAGCATCTAGTCCCATAACATTTAGAATGTGATACTCCTTCCATTGTGCTTAGAAATATACTAACAATGCAGATTTTTACAATAATAAATGAAACTTCTGTGTTGTGTGTGTTATGTGCCATTAAGTCACCACTGACCTTTGACTACCCTATGAATGCAAGACCTCCAAAATGTTCTTTTATTAACAGACTTGCTCAGATGCTGCAAACTGGAGAATGTGGCTTCTTTTATTGAGTCAAGCCATCTCGTTTTAGGTCTTCCTCTTTTCCTACTGCCTTCTACTTTTCCTAGCATTATTGACTTTTCCAGAGAATCTTGTCATCTCATGATGTGACCAAAGTACAATAGCCTTCGTCTTGTCATTTTAGCTTCTAAGGAGAATTCAGGCTTGATTTGATCTAGTACCCATTTATTTGTCTTTTTGGCTGTCCTTGGTATCTGCAAAACTCTCCCCCAGGACCGTATTTCAAATGAATCAATTTTGTTCTTGTTAGCTTTCTTCACTATCCAACTTTCACATCCATACATAGCAACAGGGAATACCATAGTGTGGATTATCTTGATCTTGGTCCCCAGAGAGCCATCTTTAACTTTAAGGATCTTCTCTAGCTCCATCATAACTGCTCTTCCAAGTCTCAATCTTCTTTTGATTTCTTCACTGGAGTCTCCCTTTTGGTTGAGCCAAGGAATAGAAAATCTTGAACAATTTCAATTTCCTCATTGTCAAATTTAAAATTGTGTAATTCCTCAGTAAAATTGTGTAATTCCTCAGTAGGTATTGCTTTTGTCTCTGTGTTAAGACACATTTTATCTGAGTTTTGGATGCAAAGGATTAATAATAGGGGAGTTTAGCCCTACTTGTGGACTTTCCAGAGGCACCACAGTGGTAATGGATATACACTAATGCATATACAGTACTGCATATACACTAATGCATATACGCAACAGAGCTGCATGATGCAGCATCTCCACTACTTTATAATTGCAATGCTACTCTGAATGCCCTGTATGCAAAAGCATCCCAAGCGGGCCAGGCCCCTTACACCCTAGACTACACCACGTAATGATTGCCACTGCCCTGTTCTTTAGAAGATAAAAACACCTGATGACAGGATAATGAATGCTTAAATGAAGGCAAGGTGAGGCCAGGAGATAAGAATGTGATGTAGGAGGAAAGAAGAATGCTGACTAGGTGGAACCAGAGTGGGGCTGGGCTGGGTGCGTGGTCCCAGTAACTGGTTGATGGGGGAAGCAGGGCGGTAAACAAGGGCTAGGAGCGGGCCAGGTGGGGTAAAGCTAGAAAAGCCCATGTGGGAGGGAATATCGTCAGCAAATGTGGCATGACTGATCATTCCCCATTTTATTTATTTTTTATATTGGTTTGACTTCACTGTCTCCTAAGCGCATCTGAAGAAGTGAGCTGTGGATCATGAAAGCTCATACCCTACCACTAATTTTGTTAGTCTTAGAGGAGCTATTGGACTCTTGCTGTTTTCCACTGTCTCCTAAGTGTTCCCCTTCCCCATCCTTTTAAAAAGCACCCTGGGGCACCCTTGTAACGCAAAAGTAAATGCCTCCCCCTCTCTACTTTCAGATGCTCAGGTGCATTATGTCACCTTCTGACCACGTTCAAAAGAATTCAGATGGTGGTGCCCTCAATCAAAAAGGATGCTGTACATAGGTGTGTATATGTGTGTTATGTGCCATCAAGTCACCTCCAACCTATGGTGACCCTGTGAATGAAAGACCTCCAAAATATCCTATCATTAACAGACTTGCTCAGATCCTGCAAACTGGAGGACGTGGCTTCTTTTATTGTGTCAAACCATCTCGTTTTAGGTCTTCCTCTTTTCCTACTGCCTTCCACTTTTCCTAGCATTATAGACTTTTCCAGAGAATCTTGTCTTCTAATGATGTGACCAAAGTACGATAGCCTTAGTTTTGTCATTTTAGCTTCTAGGGAGAATTCAGGCTTGATTTGATCTAGTACCCATTTATTTGTCTTTTTGGCTGTCCATGGTATCCGCAAAACTCTCCTCCAGCACCACATTTCAAATGAATCGATTTTCTTCCTGTCAGCTTTCTTTGTTGTCCAACTTTCACATCCATACATCATAATGGGGAATACCATAGTTTGGATTATCTTGATCTTGGTCCCCAGAGAGACATCTTTATCTTTAAGGATCTTCTCTAGCTCCCTCACAGCTGCTTTTCCATGTCTCAATCTTCTTCTGATTTCTTCATTGCAGTCTCCCTGTTGGTTGATGATTGAGCCAAGGAATAGAAAAATCTTGAACAATTTCAATTTCCTCATTGTAAGTAGGTAGGTACATTTATTGTTTATGGCCAATGGCCTTTACAAGATGGAATACGTATATTAAATTTATAACCATAAAATTTTAAAAATTCTATGATAATAGACAACATTAAAATTATTCAAATCACAAGCAAAACCTAGATTTACTATTCAGAATTATGAGATGCTTTCTAAGATAGGATACTGTACATGCTCAACAACTTTGCCTTTGGGTATTTTCTTTTTTTAAAAAAGGATTAGGAGAAAGACCTCAGGCACACTACTCAAGGTGCCAGAAGTGCAGAGACACAGGTGTTGGCAACCTTACAGTGTCTTTGGATCTTACAACAGACATTTTATTTCCCAACTTACTTTCTCCACTTCTGTTTGTGCAGCCAAGTAAGTATGCTTAGGCTCACAACCTAATTTTCAATGTGAACACTATCAAAATGTTTCATTCATTTGAGGTCCTTTGTGTATCTGTACTGGCTTCTGTGGGTGGGTGATTCACACAAAACCCTGCATTCCTGCACACAGAAACCTAGCATATCAGTAAGATTGCTAGGTCCAAATAGTCTTCCTGACATGCTAGAGGTTTTTTTTCCCTGCACAAGACTGACTTTTTAACAGAAGCATTCTCTCTTGTGATCTTCCCTTCTGGCATTTCACAGCCCCTTCACACAGCTCCAGTGTATAGCGAAGCCTTTGCCCTGCTGTCGGCTCTGTATTTTTAAATCACACTTCCTGGCTACCATCGCATCTCCTGACACATGTTCTTCACATATCAGATGTCTCTTGTAAGGAGACTCCAAGATACAGGCTAGAAAATGAGGAATCAGTATGTGAAAGCAAAAGAGCAAGCAATAACATGAAAACCAATAAAAATCAGCCGCTTTGCCTATGCCTTAGAGCTAGTTATGCTACTTTAAACTAGATGCTTAGGAAGAATAAGGGAAGGGTTCTTTTTCCAGGATTCTCTTTCTGGGGAAAGATTAAGCTGTTGAGGTGGCATCATAGAATCTGTCAGATAAAACCTGCTGAGAGAGAATTTATCTTTACAATACAATAAAAAACAAGTTCTAAGTGTATAATCCTTTTACCAGCAACCCGAGCAGAGAACTTTCGTTGAATTAATGACTTTTCTTGGAAAAGGATGTAACTGTTTTCATTAGGCAAGGCCTTAAAAGGGAAATACAAATGTTAATTAATCCAGTTTCTGCTGGAAAAAAGCAATAAATAAGAATCACTCTTATCTCCCATCTTATTCAACCTCTCTGTAAAGCCTTTAGGAGAATTCATTCTCAAGCTATGGAGCTGCATGTCACCAGTATGCAGATGAGACCCACCTCTATATCTCCCTATCCAGGCCCCCTCAGGATGCAGTAGAAATATTGGATCACTGTCTAATAGCTGTAGTGAAATGGCAAAAAAAGGAACAAATCGAAATTGAACCCAGACAAGACAGAAGTGATGCTTGTTGGGAAGGCAGAGATCTTGAAGGACATTGTACTCCCCATTTTTGATGGAGTTCATCTGACCCTTGCAGACTTGGTTAAGAGCCTAGGGGTTATATTGGATCCAGTGCTACTACTAGAACAACAAATTAAGGCACCTGCAAAAATACGGCCCTCCCGGCCAGCAGCTTCCACTGATAAGGCCGGGGACCACTCTTTGCCTCCATGGAAGGAGAAGGAGACAGAGCATTTCCATGGTATCTGGGTCTCAGGCTGTGGGGGGGAGGATGGAGAAAGGAGCCTTATGAGGCAACTCTGCCCAGCTGGCTGGCAGTTGCTCTGCGTGCTCAGCCCACCCACCTCACTCTGTAGTAGTGCAGGACTAGCTGGCTGCTGTTGACAGAGCCAGGTAAGATTTTTTTCCCCTTTTCCCTAATTGGCATGGGGAAGTGGTGGTTTTTTGCCTACCTTGTACTGTTTGTGGAGGTTTGAGGTAATTGGCAAGGTGTAGCCACCTTAGGATGGTCACTGGCAGGAGACAGTTTGGGAATAGGGAAAGGGCCAGTGAGTACCCTAGGCACTTCTCCACTGATCAGGAAGAGGGGTCTGCCAGGGGCAGATGGTACTGCTTGTGATAGCTGCCACACTGTGTGGGCAGACTGCCTTGGGGAACCCCATGTGCAAGTCCTTCCCTCTCTGCTGTACAGCTGAGGCTTCGGAGCTTGGGCTGGGGGGATCCATTTTGCCGGCTGGCCGGGTCTTAGCCATCCATAGGATGGCTCGCACCTGGGGCTGTGGGGCTTGCCCAGACAGGTCAAGATGGAGGTCCAGGGGTGACCCTGTGACTTGACCTGTACCACTAGTTGGCCCTTGTCATATTAATGGTTGATGTCATGTTTAATAAAGTGGCCCTTTAGTTCCAAGCCTTGTGTCTGTCTCATTATTCCAACCAGGGTGGCAAATGCCTTTTACAATCTCACTGTAGCCTGGAAGATGGTTTCTTATCTCAACATAACCAACCTGGCCACTTGGATCCATGCTATGGTAACATCAAGACTTGGCTATTACAATCCACTATAAATAGGTCTCCCATCCAAATTAACTAGGAGACTCCAATTGGTGCAAAATGCTGCAGTGCAACTGTGATCAGGAATGAGCAAGAGCATGAACATCACCCCCATTCTGCAGACACTCCATTGGCTACCTATCAGCTACGGTGCTCAGTTCAAGGTACTGGTTATCACATACAAAGCTCTTCATGGCCTTGATCCAGCATACCTATGGAACCATCTCCCTCCCTATGTTCCTCCACAGCAGCTTTGCTCATCTGAACAGGATCTCCTGCAGGTGCCACCCTACAGATAGGCAAAATCAACAGCAGCTCGTACACAGGCTTTCTCTGTGGTGGCCCCTACCCTGTGGAATGGCCTGCCTGAGGAGGTCAGGAGAGTCCCCACTCTCCTAGCTTTCCACAAATAATGCAAAACTGAATTATTCAAAAAGGCTTTTGTATTGTAGGGAGGGGCTCTCAGATGCTTTGCTAATAAATTAGAGACCATAGACTTCACCACTATGTTGCCTTACATACTATCTGTTGTCTTAAATATGTGCTCCTATGAGCTACTTGTGCTTCATGTGGTCTAATGTCAGCCTAGAATTGCTTATGTTCTGTTTCAACATTTCTTTAACTCTGTATTGGATTCTTGCTAATGCTCTGTCTTTGTAAAATTGTGTTTATTTACCCTATGGCATTGCTTATGGAAATGTCATTGAAATTGACTCTACTAATCGCACACTGTGTAATCCACCTTGAGTCTCAGGGCCAAGCTACAAGTGACAAATGACACTTGAATGGCAAGTGGATTGAGTGGAACGCAAGTGAACAGGGAGAAATACACTTGCTGTTCAAGTGTCATTCGTCACTTGTAGCTTCGCCCTCAGTGAGAAAGGTGGACTGTAAATGACATAAATAATAATTATAACAACAACAATAACAACAACAATCATCATCAAATCCTTAACATTTCTCGAACATAAATGGATATATGAAATTTAAAGCTATTTAGAAATCGGCTGTCTGTCTCCAAGTACTATGAAAATTTTGGAAGCTCAGTGCGCACATGGAAATTTCTCACCTAGATCTTCTCTGATAGGCCCATCAATTGAAGCCTGACTAGACTTACATGACACATTTTATAGAGAATATGACAGTTACAAGCTGAGATAAATCTCTATAACTTTAAGATGTGATACTTTTTTGGCTCTTATTCATCATTTAGAAAGCAAAAATATACTATTTCTTCAACTACCCTACTGAACTGTGATGGATGAAAGCAATACAGATTTTCATCCTTGCCAGCTGGTGGTGAACTTCCATAGAAGTTATGAGAACTAAGAACACACATGATTAGCATGAGTATCTATGATTTAAAATCAAGCATGTGACACCATATCATTACTTCAGGATATTGGGATAAAAAGTGTATCTGTTTACTGGAAAGTTTATTGAAACAGGGCCTGGATCATTTGCTGCTTCTGAGTGTATTGCAGATCACCGACAAACCCATTGTGGTTGCTTAGCAATGGCCACTGCGGGCATCTGTTTCTTAAAACTACAAGCCCTCTGCCACTAACTCATGTCCAACTCAGGCTTGGGCTGATCTTTCCCCCTACCCCGAGGTAACACCTTCTCCTCTATAAGCCTATGAAGCTGTATACTGGGCTGGGCAGCCTTTGGTAGCATGTTTGATTTTAGGCTTCAGACATTCTTCTTTGTCCCACTCTTATGAATATTGCCATTGGTTACCCAGCCAAGTCTTTATAGGGGACAGATCAGGGGGTTGCGCTTCCCTTTATCAGAAACTGGCACAAGAGGCTTGGGGAGATTCAAAAATGTAATTGAAGGTTTATTAACAGAAGTTGAACTTAAAAGGCAGGTAGGCAGGTGTTTGAACGAAATGACAGAAAGGTTTTGGTATAACAACTTCACTGGTGTGAGGCACAACACATTCGGTTACTGGCTGCTTTTAGAGGTTCACACTGCTTAACAGATGTTACACTTGTCAAGTAAAAGCACAGCAAGACTTTCCCTCCTCTCTAGACTTAAGGGCACTCCACAGAGACAGACCCTTCCCAGATCTTGGGCAGGTGTTATAGCTGTGAACTATAATCCTGTTCCTGGCACTGAAGGGGAGACTCCATGCTACCTCCTTCCTTGGCCCTCTATACTTCCCAGATCTATTGAGTCTATGTAGGGGGTTTATGCTGGTTTTCCCCACTTTAGTCCTTGGACTGTAAGTGCTTCACAAAACACAGGGGACTTTCTGGCTGACCCTCACTGGTCAAAAGCCAGGCTCCCACTCTCTTTCACTCAGCAGTTTTCTCTCACTCCCAACTGACAGCTTACCTTACATTCCATCCCCAACTGCCATTCCAGGCCAGCCGCAAGGGGGAGGAAACCTGTCAATCATAACCCTCTGACTAGGAATCTCAGCATGTAAAGCTGAGTTCATCACACCCTCTTCATATAATTCATGTTTTAAAAACCCTCAGTGTATTCTGTGTTAGATTCAGATTTTTCTGCAAACCTGGCATGGTTTTTAGGTTTGCGGAATAATCTGTCTCATCTGATCTCCGCTCCAGTCTCTTGCTTTAAATATTCTCAGATTTGGCCAGGTTGAGAGATGTATTGATGATGATGATGACGATGATGATGATGACGAAGATAAAGATGATATGTATACACACTTTACTCATGAACATACTGTATGATGACCCCTGGTGGTGTTTTCATGGCAAGAGACTAACAGAGGTGGTTTGCCATTGCCTGCCTCTGCAACCCTGGTCTTCACTAGAGGTTTCCCATCCAATTACTAACCAAGGCTGACCCTGCTTAGCTTCTGAGATCTGATGAGATCAGGTTCTCCTGGGTTATCCAGGTCAGGGCATTAATTGTATATAAAATATACAAAATATGAACATAACAAAGCTATATATACAATTCTGAAAACAAAAATGTCTGATAAAAACACAAAGGAATCTATGATAATAAAAGCATGTGCATTTGTCATTCTGTCCGTGACAGGTGTAACTCATCAAAAAATAAAGCGAGAAGTCTCTAAATTGGCCATCAGTTTCAGGATGATCATGGGAGCTACAGTGACAAACATGAAAAAATGGGAAGAATTAGAACTACACAATCTCCAGAAACCATCCCCATGCTATCTGCAATCAGTTGAAAAGAATGCATCCCAGCTGAACATAAAACAAATACATAAATTAATAAATATTTTTAATTGTAAAATTTTATTTTCCCAAATTTTTCCCGACAAAAAATCACATATGGTTGTTGGGGGTTTTCCGGGCTGTATTGCCGTGGTCTTGGCATTGTAGTTCCTGACGTTTCGCCAGCAGCTGTGGCTGGCATCTTCAGAGGTGTAGCACCAAAAGATAGAGTAGCCCTGCGGATAAACGCTTTGAAGAAAAGTTGAAGTTGCACCACCAGGTGTATCTTTTGGTGCTACACCTCTGAAGATGCCAGCCACAGCTGCTGGCGAAACGTCAGGAACTACAATGCCAAGACCACGGCAATACAGCCCGGAAAACCCCCAACAACCATCGTTCTCCGGCCGTGAAAGCCTTCGACAATACAAAAAATCACATAGTTTGTGCATACATCAGCCTTGCTTGTTCCCCAGCCCTTGCCTCTGAAATTTCTTCTACTTGTCAAAAGCTGCTCTCCTAATGACAGCCTGACACCTGGTGGTGCAACTTCAACTTTTCTTCAAAGCGTTTATCCGCAGGGCTACTGATGATTTTCCCAGGCTGCTGGACTTTGAAACAGCCACTGGAGGTCAGCAAAGTGTAAGAGTTGTGAGACTGCTTGTAGTTAGAAAGCCAGCAGTTGGGGTCGTGAAGGACTGGTGGAATAAACAGAAGAGGGAATTAAGAAATTCCTCTTGATAACACTAGAGCCTAGCCAGGATGTAATATGGAAGGTCTGGCAGGTGGTAAAGCAAGCTGGTGCTGTCTGAGGAATGGAGAAGCTAAGAGAAGTCTAACATAGTGGGTTAATTTCTGAAAGGAAGAAAGGTAGAATGGAAGAGAAGAAGTCTTACTCCACCTCTACCTGTCTTGATGGGGAAGGCTCTAGTGACTTAATATTCATTGTGATGGAAGATGGATTTGGAGGCAAATTAACTACAAAGATGCCCTTGGGGTGCCCATTTTATATACCCGAATATACCTGGATGAAGAAAGTCTGCTATTAGCTTATTTTTAAGCAGAACCAGAACCAGCATTAAGGCCAATATCCAGGGCTTTGGGGGGGGGGGGAAGAGGTGGTGGAACTCAGAAGTAGAACTCAGGACCGAACAATAACATCACTTTGGGTTAGCTGGAATGAGGGGGGAGTTCTTTAAAGTTTAAATCACCCTCGGCGAAAATGGTCACATGGCCGGTGGCCCTGCCCCCTGATCTCCAGACAGAGCAGACTTTAGATTGCCCTCTGTGCCACCCCAGCAGCATGGAGGGCAATCTAAACTCCCCTCTGTCTGGAGATCTGGGGGTGGGGCCACCGGACATGTGACCATTTTCAAGAGGTGCTGGAACTCTGTTCCACTGCGTTCCCACTGAAAAAAAGCCCTGCCAATATCTCAGATGCTGGCTGGCCATTAGTGAACTCTAAGACTGATCTGATTGGTACTTTTTAAAGATCCAAGACCCCATTGGTGCAAATCCATGATCATATGGGGCAGCCCACCTATGGTAGAAGGGGCACCTGAATAGTCATGGATTTGAAGTAGAGGAATTGATTTAGACAAAGCGGAGTTCTAGCAATAGTAGCCAGAAGATGGGAAAATGGTCTTCCTAGTTTGATGGTTGCATCATTGAAGGAATTGTGTTTATGGAGGGAAATTCAAAAAATATGTTTTAACATCCTGAAAATGCATTATTTCTGGCAAAAAGGATGTGAGGAACTCTGGAGGTCTAAAGCTGCTATAGCACAGAGGTTAAGTGATTCGACTGTGAATCAGCACTAGAGATGGGCACGAACAGAAAAAAAAAAGAACGTGATGTTTGTTGTTGATGTTTGTTGTTCGTTGCCATCCATGAACAGGGACTCATGAACAACCACAGACATGGCCCTGTTCACAAACATGTTTGTGGTTGGCTGTTCGTGGGGGCCAGCAGGCTCTCCTCCAGCCATCATCCAAGTCATGATCCCTACTGCACCACTCCCAGAAACCTGACCTGAGCAGGCACCAGGAAAAGTACCAATAATAAATAATAGCTTGGCCCAGAGCCTGGCAGCAGCCCTGGAACTTGAAGACGTAGATCCCTATCCCACCACACACAAAGAAAATTCAAGCTCCAAGGTATTCTATCAAAATGCCAACAGCAACTCTCTCTCCACTGTCTGCAAAGTCAGTGGAAGCCCCCCTCCCCCCTGCTCTTTGCTCCCTTGTTGTAACAAATTTGGAGCTCCACACTTGAAAGGAAGACCTGCCTATCAAGCTAAATTGGGCTTAGATTGGGGTTTCCAGGGCAACAGGGCAACAGCAGGAGCTCAGACAGACTCTTTCCCTGCCTAAGTTGCCAAGGGAATTGACTGCAGGTGCCAGACTGTCTGGCTTGACGAACAGCAATGAACGAGGCTTGCAATGACCACTTGTTCGTTTAGAATGGGGCCTCACGAACTGCTTGTTCTTTAGCATGACTAAGCAGAAACAACAATTGTTAATGGAAACAACGGATTGTGAAGTAACTAGTAAGGTGAAATACTTGGGAATTGAGCTGACTGCAAAAAATATAGATTTGTTCAAGAATAATTATGAAAAATTATGGACTCAGATAGAGAGAGACTTGATCAAATGGAATAGATTGAACCTGTCATGGTTGGGCAGGATTGCAGCAGTTAAGATGAATGTGTTACCAAGAGTAATGTTTTTGTTACAGACAATACCAATCATCAGAGACTCTAAACAATTTGAAAAATGGCAGAGGAAAATATCAGATTTTGTTTGGGCAGGCAAGAAGCCTCGAGTGAAAGTAAAAGTTTTACAAGATGCAAAGGAGAGAGGCGGAATGCAACTGCCCAATCTGAGACTTTACCATGATGCAATCTGCCTAGTTTGGCTAAAAGAGTGGATGACATTAAAGAATAAGAAACTATTAGCCCTAGAGGGATATAAAAAAATTTTTGGATGGCACGCATACCTATGGCATGACAAAGTAAAGGTCAACTCGATGTTCCTGCATCATTTTGTAAGGAGAAGTCTATTTACAATCTGGAAGAAGTATAGAACTTACCTACAAGAAGGAACCCCCTTGTGGGTGGTTCCATATGAGGTGATAGATCCGAGAGCTGTGGATAATGAACAACAATGTTTAACGTACAAAGAAATAACTAAGATTGAAGTATCTAAACTTAGAATAAAGACGCAAGAGGAACTATCAACTAACTATGATTGGTTTCAGTATAGACAGATTAGAGACTTATACAACTCAGACTTTGCAAAAGGGGGCATACGAACAGAGAACTCGGAACTAGAGCAGACCCTTCTTAAAGAAGACAAGAAAAGAATATCCAAGGTATACCAAGTATTGCTGAAATGGCATACTGAGGATGAGATAGTTAAAACACAGATGGTGAAATGGGCTATAAATTTCAATAAAGAAATAACAATGGAGGCATGGGAATACTTGTGGAAAACTACAATGAAGACAACGACATGTATCAATATTAAAGAGAACATTTTCAAAATGATCTATCGTTGGTACATGACACCAAAGAAGATTG
Source organism: Eublepharis macularius (assembly GCF_028583425.1). Classification (NCBI taxonomy): domain Eukaryota; kingdom Metazoa; phylum Chordata; class Lepidosauria; order Squamata; family Eublepharidae; genus Eublepharis; species Eublepharis macularius. Next base: position 246,614,801 of record NC_072790.1, read on the forward strand.
CGCTAGGGAATTTGAATACTTCTAATAAATGCTGGAAATGTAAGAAACATGAGGGCTCCCTCTATCATATGTGGTGGTCGTGTGAGGTAGCTAGGCAGTTCTGGGGGGAAATAATAAGAGAAATGAGTGAAATTTTACAGTTTCAAATAAATAAGAACCCAGAACTCCTGCTGCTAAACTTGGGAATGGAGGGAATTCCAGCTCATCATAGGACGTTGATTTTTTATATGACTGCAGCAGCTAGACTTTTGTATGCGCAGAAATGGAAAGTACAAGAAGTACCAACTATTGAAGATTGGATCTACAAATTGCTGTATATGGCTGAAATGGACAAGATGACAAGAAAACTGAGAGATCTGGACTCAGGGCAGTTCAACACAGACTGGGAGAAGCTGAAACAATACCTGGAGAAGAAATGGGAGGTGGGAGGAAAACTGTGGCAGTTTGAGAACTACTGAAATATAATAAAAGTATAAAAGAGAGGGGTGACTTTACCGGGGGAGGAAGAGAAATGTGAATTTATAAGCAGTTAGATTAATTGATTGAGATATATATAGATATGTATAGGTCAACTGATAGAGAATAATTAATGATAAGGTTTAAACATGAGGATTGACTAACCAACAATATTTTCTTTCTTTGACAAGATTTATATGCACCAAACTGAATGTATAGAAGAGTTAAATTGATTGAGTATCTGAGGAGTTATATAGAATTACCATAAAAAGTTGAAATGAGTAATATATAGAGAATAAATCAAATTGTTTGATTTAAATGTGGGAAATTTTTATGGTTTATGATATATAGGTTTATATAGAATTATTCAAAACTGGAAAATGGGATAAATTGTTTATCTAAAGACGTATAGTTTGGGTGTATAATAATTAAAGGAGTTAATGATGCACTGCTTAATATAATGGAGAATGTATATCTGTTTTAGACAGAGGAATTTAATAGAAGTAAGGGAAAAGGGACAGAGGGTGGGAAAGCTGTTGGAAGTCAACAAAAGGGGGGGAAAGGGAGGGGGTTAGAAACGAAAAATTAGGGGAAAATTGATTGTAATGTAAAAATAAAAATGTTCTAACCCAATAAAAAAATTTTTAAAAAAAAAAATAGAAGAGCGGTATATAAGTACAGTTGTTGTTGTTGTTGTTGTTGTTGTTGTTGTTGTTGTTGTTGTTGTTGTTGTTGTTGTTGTTGTTGTTGTTGTTGTTAAAGGACCCTTATTAATACTTTCCCAGAGTTTCTAGAACTCCTCCTGGAAGGTCCTTAAACAGTACTTTCTTTGGTCAAGCTTTAATATGACTCTAGATGCTCTTGGTCTCACGTGGCAGCTTAGGCCAAAAGAGTATATGTTGTATTTTTCTACACTTCTGTAGCTTCCCGGGATCCTCACCTCAAGGGGCCCCCCAATTTTGATCCCTATCATGTAGCAGCATGTGCCTTCCAATAAAAGAAGGAGTCTGCAAGAAAGCCAATATCGATGGGCAGTAAGTCCTGCTTGGGCATAATGGAATGCCAAGCAGATCATCCATCAATCATGCAAAAGCCCATCCTGAGAGAAATTAAACTGGAGGACCATCTCCTCCAGTTACTGTGCTCAGTTCAAGGTATTGGTTACATTCAAAGCTCTTCACAGCCTTAGCCCAATATACCTATGGGAACACCTCCCTCCCTATGTCCCTTCACAGCAGCTTCGCTCATCTGAACAGGGTCTCCTGCAGTTACCAGCCTGCAGATAGTCAAAATCAACAGCAGCTCATAGATGGGCTTTCTCTGTACTGGCCCCTACCCTGTGGAACGGCCTGCCTGAGGAGATCAGGAGAGCCCCCACACTCTTGGCTTTCTGCAAAAAATGCAAAACTGAATTATTCAAAAAGGCTTTTTTCTCAGATAGGAGAGTGGTATTGTAGGGAGGGGGTCTCAGATGTTTCGCTAATGTGTTAGAGGCCATAGACTTCACCATTATGTTGCCTTACATATTATCTGTTGCTTTAAATATGTACTCCTATATACTACCTCTGCTTCCTGTTGTTTAATGTCAGTTCTAGAAATGATCTTACTATATAATTGAGTAAGCGTATTTCAGACAACTCACTTTATACCCTGGGGCACCACCAGAGGGCACTGCCATGGAGGGAAGCCTAGGTAAGGCATCATGTCCCTTCAGAAAATGTGCCATTGTGGGAAGCCCAAGCCAGAAGCAGGATGGGAGCAGGTGGCAATGCCCACTCCTTGCCTTCACTCCACTGGTATTAGGAGCAGAGCAGGGGGCAATGCCCACCCCCACCTTAACACAGAAGGTATTAGGAGTGGATAAGGTGGCAATGCCCACCTCCATCCCCACCTCAACCAAGTTGGTATTAGGAGCGGAGCTGGTGGCAATGCCCACTCTCCACCTTAACCCAGCTGGTATTAGGAGTGGAGCAGGTGGCAATGCCTAACCCCCACCATAACCCAGCTGGTATCAGTAGTGGAGCAGGTGGCAATGCCCACCTCCGTCTTAACCCAGCTGGTGTTAGAAGCAGAACACACAAACTGAGGGCAGCCCTAAGGGCAGAACTCAACCAACACTCAACAGTAGCCCAGGGACCAACAATGCAGTGAAACTACAAAAAATACCAAAATTGAAAAATAGTATAATTCTGAACAATGAGACAGTGAAAAGTAGCTTTACATATAATTACAAACAACCATCTCAGTGGAATAAGTACAGAGACCAGTCTTAGTCAATTTCACAAGACCAAGCCTCCCAAAAAAGAAACACATGGCGCTGAAAATAAAGTCAGTCCATCAATCCGTGTGTTCTCAAGTCTTTTCCAAAAATCAGACATCCGTGTAGTCCAGAAGCCGTCCGCAGTGTAGCAGTAAGCAACGTGGAAACAATAAGGTGGTCAGTGGTCCTCTTAAGCAGTTCTGGTATAGAAAGGATCTTAGGGCCAAGCTACACATGACGAATGACACTTGAACGGCAAGTGTATTTCTCCCTGTTCACTTGCCCTCCACTCAATCCACTTGCCGTTCAAGTGTCATTCGTCATGTGTAGCTTGGCCCTCAGGCAGATGTTTCCCAGGGACCAGACTGGTCCCAGGATGGCCCCAACAAGCAGCCAGCAAGATTAATTCATTTATATTGTTTCATCTAGCCACGATTTCATCAGGGGGCACAGTCAAAGCCACCAAAGTCCCTCAACAGAAACGGCAAAGCAATTCTTAAGTGCAGTTTATTCTTAGCATGTCGTCTTTATTGATCTTGCCGTGCAGAGTAAATATTTACTCTGTTGGACTTACCGTTTTTGGACCCAATTTCTTCCTTGGAATTCTCTAACCATTGTACTTATTTTGATTCTTTGTACACTGGTCAATTAACTGTTTTTGTGTTCACTCTTGAATGTTATTTCTTGGTATACTTGAGAGTGTTGGTACTCCAATAGAACACATTTGATACTTTGTAACTGATTCATTGCTTATGCCTACTTTTGTGCTTGCACCTTCCTTGTTTATTGTTGATTAGTAGGTATTAGTAGCGGAGCAGGTGGAATTTCCCTTCCCACCTTAACACAGCTGTTATTAGGAGCAGAGCAGGTGGCAATGCTACCCCCGACCTTAATCAAGCTGGTATTTGTAGCAGATCACTTGGCAATGCACACAGACACCCTTCACCCAGTTGGGATCAGAAGCAGAGCAGGAGGCTTTGCCCACCTACTGCCTTAACTCAGGAGGTATTAGGAGCAGAGAAGGTGGCAATGCTCACCCCCACCTTATCCCAGCTTGGATCTAGAGCAGAGCAGGTGACAATGCCCACCCTCCTTCACCTAACTGGGATCAGGATTAAAGCAGGTGACAATACCCCCCCCCCCCTTAACCCAGCTGGTATTAGGAGTGGAGCAGGTAGCAATGCCCTCCTCTCTCTTAACCCATCTGGTATTTGTGGCAGAGCAGGTGGCAATGCTCACCCCCCCCCCGCCATCACCATTTTGGGATCAGGAGCGGAACAGGTGGCAATGCTCACTTCACGCCTTCACCTGGCTGGGATCAGGCGCATAGCAGGATGCAATGCCCTTTTTCCTTTCACCCAGCTGGGATAAGTACCAGAGAAGGTGGTAATGCCCACCCTCCTCAACCTACCGGAATAAGCCACTGAAAAGGTGGCAATGCCCACCCTGTCTTCATCCTGCTGGAGTCAGGAGCCAAGCATGCAGTAATGCCTGCTCCCGCTCAACCTGCCCTAATCAGGAGCAGAGCATGTGGCAATACCTGCACCCCCTTCATCCAGCTGGGATCAGGAGCAGAGTAGGTAGTAAAGCTCGCCATCCACCTTCACCTGTCAGGATCAGGTTCAGAGCACATGGCAATGCCTGTTCCTCCCTTCTTCCAGCGGGGAGCAGGTGGCAATGCCTACCCCTAATCACCCAGTTGGGATCATGCTTGGAGCAGGCGACAATGCCTTCCCCCCTTCACCCAGCCCTAGTCAGGTGCAGAACAGGAAGCAATGCCCCCCTTTACCAGCATGTATCAGGCATGGAACAGGTAGCAAAGCCCACCATCACTTCACATGGCCGAGATCAGGCAGATCAGGTGTGGAGCAGATGGTAATGCCCACCCTCCTCCTTCACAAGCTGTAATCAGTGATGGAGGAGGAGAGAATGCCTGCCTGCCCAACTTCCCCTTTCTAGAGCCCATTGTATTTTTTCCCCACAATGGGCTATGTTGCTAGTTATGTTCTGTTTCAGCAGTTCTCCAACCTCATATTGGATCCTTGCTAATGCTATGTCTTTGTAAACTTGTATTCATTTTCCCTATGACATTGTTTATGGAAATGTTCTTAGCACTGTATGGCAATGACTGCCCTTGTCCTTGCTACCTCACACTATGTAATCCGCCTTGTCTCAGTGAGAAAGGTGGACTATAAATGACATAAATAAAAAAATTCAGCCATCTCGCTCCTGCCTTTCTCTAATCCTATCAATCACTCAGCCCATGATTCTATCTTCCCTAGTCTCCTCAATGAAGCATCCTTTTATTTTTAGTCTTTCCTGCTTGCGCTTATCGTTTATTTTGCTCATCCTGCTCTATTCAAATCGGGGAACACTCCCCTTCCAATGTGAACATAACTTCATCACTCAACTTGCTCATCTCCGGAAAATATTATATCTTTATGCATCTCCCAGTCAGATGCCAATGTTTCTCCTCCTCCTCAGTACTAGCAGCAGCCCTATTATAAACCGATAAGCCTTCCAGAGACAGCCATCTGTCACTCCCAGTCTTTTGTTCCCTTATCACTGCCTCACCTGACAATTGGCACATTCCAGATGATGAACATCTAGACCCATTCTAAACATTCCCCCTCCTGGCAGTCAACCTTTTTGGCTCCAACCCAATCCGGGTTGGGATTGGATGAAACCTTTTTGGCTCCAACCCAATCCGGGTTGGGATTGGATGAAACCTTTTTGGCTCCAACCCAATCCGGAGCACAGAGCAAGCTGACCTTAGCATCTTCAGCATTTTTTTCCAAATAGTATTTTTATTCGGTTTTTAAATTTCAGTAATCAACAATAACTACAACAACAGTAAACACCAACAGATAATTAACATTGAAATATTACTACAGCTTGAATAAAACACACACACACACACAAATAAAAAAAATAGAGAGTTATCATCACATCTCTTGTTCACTGTACCCAGATTACTTATAGCCTAATAATACGAGAAGAAAAATCAATATATACAGTGGTTAAAGGTATGCCATAGAATAGTAGGGGTCGTGTTTTATTTTATTAGAGGACCATTTCTCCTCTTTGGTCAAATAGTCTAAAATTGGAAGCCATTGTTCTAGAAAATATGACTTGTAATTCGGGTTTTCCCTCTGCGCCAGTTGATCAGTGATTTTCTGCATTATAAAGTGGTCCCAAATTCGAGATTTCCAGCTACTCACAGATAGGGCAGATTTTTGTTTCCAATATGAGGCTATTGTTGATTCAGCTAATGCCAAAAGTGAATAAAGATTCAGACTAATGGTGGGGATCTCAGGATCTTCCCAAACATTAAATAGGATTACTTCTAGAGACTTCGGGATCGTATATCCTGTTATAACATTGATTTCTTTAAGTATTTTATCCCAAAACTAGCTAACATATCTGCAGTCCCACCAGCAGTGTAGATATGAGCCTAATTCACCACAGTATTTTGACAGTATAAATATAGCCCCCAAATCTCCAATACTATGCAGCAGGTTTCCCTGATTGCCTCTGTGAGTTTGGCACAGTCTCCTTGAAGACACGACCTGGTCTCTGTCTCTAGACTCTTCTTTTCTCCACATGAGTATTCTACAGGATTTCCACACTCCACAGGACAGGTCTCATGTCCTCATTCGTTCCCTGCCCCCTCTTTTCCCCCTGATGGACAGGTAGGTGTTAGGGAAAGGTTTTTAGTTTGCTGTTTTAAAAATTTCTCTCTTTTCATAACAACTTGTGTTGATTCAATAAAAAACCCTCTCATTTTAAGAATGCTTCATTCTTTTGGGTACTGTCTTCATTCTTTTGGGTACTGTGTACATAGGCAACAGGATGGGGGGGGGAATGTTCTTCTGTAGACCTTCTGCAGCCTCAGAAGTGACGAACAGACAAACCAAATGAACTGCTTCACGAACTGGGCAAGTTCACGTAGGTTCATGGTTCATGGGTTTGTGAAACACAAGGAACCATGAACTGCAACAAACTATCATTTCCCCGGTTTGTGCCCACCTCTAGTAACAACAGAAAGTCATCTGGGCAAGGCCCAGAATGTTGTGACGGAATGTTGAGTTCAGACCACCCAAGCCTTTGTGAGGTGAGTAAGGAAGCTCCATCCTGACCCACCCCAGCCCCACAAGAGGGAAGATAAGTGGTACCTAACCTACCTGAGGTGAGAAAAATCACCCAAATCCCATGCAAGATGAGGAAAGTAGTGCTGCCCAATTGGTTAGGGAAGCTGCCTCTGCCTATCTCCCACCCTCTCTCCACCCCTTTGGGACAGTGAGGCAGGGTCAGAAATACTGTTTCTTTTCTCCCTTCCTCCTTTCAGCAGCGAGTCCAGGGTGGGCTGGAGGGCATTTTTCAGAATTTGGTAATGCTTCTGACATCAGAAAGCCAGAGGATCTTGGGGTGTTTCCTTTGCAGGTCACCAGCCATGACACAAAGTACTCCCTTTTCATTGACTTCCTTATAAGCATTTGATCAAGAACATAAATGATAACAGGAAGAAATTGATGGCTGCAAGGCAGCATGAGCAGTAAACAATTCCATCTCCAAACCCAATTCTCCTCCAGCATAAACTCTTGAGTAGGCCAATATGAGGGTTGTTGCTTGTGGGCCATTTCTGGACTTTGCTATGGCACATGATTGGTCAATATTGGAAAGAGGATGCTGATCTGGATCAACCATTTATAGGTTGTTTTCTCCATCATTCTCTGTCTTCTGTTTTTCCCTATTTAGTGATCTTCAATTATGTTCAACATTCTGTACCTCCTAAAAGGCAATGATCATGTTCAGTCCTCAGCAGGCTGTGGTAGTGCAGCCAAGCCCCTGGTAGAAGTGGGGGATGGCCCACCCTGAGCTCTTGCTGCCCACCAGCACTTGTAGCATCAACAAGGGAATTTTTTAAAAAACAGTGCTGGCAACATCACTTTTAAGAAAAAACCCAGACATGGTAGCAGGTAGCTTTGGGAATTGCCAGAAACTCTATGGTTACTCTATGGTTATCATAGAGTTTCAAATGATTCCTAGAGCTATCTACTATCATGTCCAGGTTTTCCCAGGAAGAGGTGCTGACATGCTATGCTGTCCCCCTATGTCTCCATCCTGAAACCTCTCACCAGTTGCCAGAAACCCTATGTGATGATGGACTTGCCTGAGTGTATAGAAAGCACCTACCTGAAGGTGGCTCCATTTCACCATCTTCTTGACATACATTTTATCATTAATTTGGTATTAGAGGGAACGATTTAGGGAAAAATATTATCCCAGCTATTGCACACAAAATATCTCATTTGTATATTTTTCAGTAGGCATGCTGCAAATTTTGCTATAGACGTGTTTGACAGGCCAGCATACAATGTTCTAAAGTGTCAATCAGATGTGAGCTGATCACTCAGGCTCTTTGGTTCATGCTGAATAGCTGCAAATTTCTGCCAAAGAGACGTGCCTTGGGATTTTGCAAAACTCTCCATGTGTAAAGATGCTGCCAATTAAAATTGAATGGCAGCCATGAGGATCACTAGGGTTTACTTATAAGAACAACAAAGGGTAGGATTTTATTAAAACAGCATTTATTTTAGACTGATGTATATGGTTGAAGAATGATTTAATTGTCAATTTGAACAATTGCCTGTTGAGCAGAACAGTTATGCCGCAAGGATGGGGATAGTGTGTGTGTGCTTGTTTGTTTAAAATATTGCTATGTCTCCTTTCCATCCAAATCAGGAACCCCAAGGTGGCGAGCGAATCAAACATTAAAACAGTGTTTATATTACATATGAATCTACATAAACACATAGGCACATTCATAGAGAGGATGACTAATAACAGTAAGGGATCCCCAAACAAAAAAATAAGTTCTCCACCCACTGGCAGAAGACACTGAGCAGCAGACAGATGAATCTCCCTGGGGAGGAAGTTGGAAACTTTCAGCAGCATGACCAAGAAGGCCTTTTCTTGGATTGCCACTAGAGATGGGCACTAACCAAATTACAAACCAAAGTTCATCATAAACTGGGCCATTTTTTTGGTTCATGAACCAATGATTCATTGGGGCGAATTTTTGACAAACCATGACGAACCGCTATGATTTTTAGGCTGGTTCATTTGGTTCTTTTTTTGGTTCGTCACTGCAGATAGCCTGGCACCAATCAATCAGTTTCCTAGGCAACAAGGGGGATGGGCTTTCTGCAGACCTTCTGCTTCCCTGGAAGTGACATATGTATGAACCTAACAAACCAGTTCATGAACCGGGCAATTTCATGCCAGTTCATGGTCCGTGGTTCGTGAAAAGTGATGAACCATGAACCACAACAAAACACCATTTTTTCCAGTTCATGCCCACCTCTAGTTGCCATCCATCCAGCCTCAGACAACCAGAGTGCCCACAGAAGGGGTTCTGAAGGTGACTAGAATAGTCAGGTAGATTCATATAGAAGAAGGTGGCCCTTCAGGTGTGTTGGCCCTAAGCTGTATAGGGCTATAAAGGTCAACATCAGCACCTTGAATTGGGCCCAGAAGCAAATGGGAAGCAGCTAGAAATGGAACCAGACTGGACTGATACATCCCATATCACCTAGGGCAATCAAAATTGGAGAAAACGATTATGAAAGGGAATTAAAATCAGCTGGAGGAAAATGAAGGTACTGTGTCCTTTGATACACAAGAACATGTGCAGTTTATGTATGTATGTATGTATGTATGTATGTATGTATGTATGTATGTATGCATGCATGTATATCATCACCATTCTCACTGAGACTCAAAGCAGATTACACAGTATGAGATTGGTACAATCAGTATCAAGGACATTTCCATAAACAATGCCATAGGGTAGACAGATATAAGTTTTTAAACACACAGCATTAGCAAGAATCCAATACAGACCAGAAGAAATACTGAAACAGAACATAATCAGTTCTAGGTCTGACATTAGACAACATGAAGTACAGGTAGTACATAGGAGTACACATTTAAAGCAACAGATAGAATCATTAACTCATAGAATCATAGGGTTGGGACTTCTGGGGTCATCTAATCCAACCCCCTGCACAATGCAGGAAATTCACAAATACCCCGTTACATAATATGTAATGGATAATATGTAACAGATAATATACAAGGATAAATACAGTGTAGATGGAAGGGCCATGGCTCAGTGGTAAAGCATCTGCTTTGCGTTCCAAAGATCCCAGGTTCAGTCCCTGGAGTCTCTTATTAAAGGGAGCAGGTGGTGTGATAGACCTATACCTGAGACCTTGGTATCTGAAAAGGGAAGCTTTGACTCTCCAAAGCATATACCCTGAAAATCTTGTTGGTCTTTAAGATGCTACTGGACTTGCATCTACCCGAGACTGGAGAAGAGTTGCCAGTCAGACTAGACAAAGCTGAACCTGTTAGACCAATTCACTCAGTAGGAGGCCATGTCATGTGATCATTTTAGCTGCACATTTTCTGTATGTTCCCGAGTTCCTTAGAATCATAGCGTTGGAAGGGGACGTACGGACGATCGAATCCAACACCGTGCCCAATGCAGGAAATCCTAAAGCATTCCTGACAAGTATTCGTCCAGCAGCTCTTTGAAAAGTGCAGATAGGGGGAATCCACCATACCCCTAGGCATTCAATTCCACTGTTGAATTACTTTTAACATGAAGAAGTTTTTCCAAACGTCCAGCTGGTACCTTCCCTTCTGTAGTTTAAACCCATTGTTTCGAGTTGTATCCTCTGTTGCCAACAGGAGCAGCTCCTTTCCCTCCCCTAAGTGAAAGCCTTTCGTGTCTCCCCGCAAACTCCTCTTCCCCAAACTGGACATTCCCAAGTCCTTCCACCTTTCCTCACAGGGCTTATTGTCCAGGCTCCTGATCATACTGGTTGCTCACCTCTGCACCTGTACCAACTGGTCTGCATCCTTTTTGAAGTGAGGCCTCCAGAACTGCGCACAATACTCCAGTTGACGCTGACCAACGTGGTATATAGTGGGACAATGACATCCTGCGATTCGAATGTTATGCCTTTGTTGAGACACCCTAAGACTGTGTTTACCTTTTTTGCTGCTGCATCACACTGAGTTCTCATATTTAGTTTCCCATCCATCTATATGCCAAGATCTTGTTCACACACACTGCTACCCAGGAGTGTATCCCTCACCCAGTATACATGCTTTGCATTTTTGTTACCGAGGTGCAGAAACCAGCACTTGCCCTTATTAAATTGCATCTTACTCAAATCTGCCCACTTCTTGAAGCCACTGGAATTGTATGGAGAATCCAAAATGCCCTGAACATATTTTTAAAATAAACGTTTGGGCACTTCTGGTCTTAACCTACGTGGTCACCTTATCTCCTCATAATAATTTTGCTCTTTTTGTGGTTGGCTTGCAAAAGCAGCACCAGTATGTTTACTCCAGAACCAAAAATATGGGGCAAATATTGCCATCTGGCCAAAAGATAAACCGTCCCTGCTTCCAGCCTGTAGTAGTCCTATGTAGTGTTACTTGGCACCAGAAATTCACATGGGCGTGGTATGCAACATAAAAAAACAAGTTGATTCTTGTTTTGTAAGTTTATGTTAAGAAGAGGCAGATCAGACTGAGGTTTCATCTCATCTAGTATCCTGTTCCTGTCAGCGACCGCCTACGTGCTTTTGGAGACGTACTCATCTGTAGTCCTCACTAATCATCGAATTATAGAATCATAGGGTTGGAAGGTACCTCCAGGCTCATCTAGTCCAACCCCTGCACAGTGCAGGAAATTCACAACTACCTCCCCTTCCCCCAAACACACACCACCCAATGACCATTGCTCCTTGCCCAGAAGATGGGAAAACACCATCAGGGAAAACACCAAACTGGCCTGAGGAAAATGCAAATATACACGGAGGACCCTGTTCAGAGACACAGTCCTAAGAGACCACGGTATATAAAGTATAAATTTAATATATCAGTGAAAGTGCAAAGTGCAAGAAAATCCCAATCAATATCATAGATCTTGATAATTGTTCAAAGCTCACTGACCACAATATAACCAATGCCTAATAACAGTGGTTGTTGTGGATTTTCCGGGCTGTATCGCCGTGGTCTTGGCATTGTAGTTCCTGACGTTTCGCCAGCAGCTGTGACTGGCATCTTCAGAGGTGGAGCACCAAAAGACAGAGATCTCTAAGGGCCAAGCTACAAGTGACGAATGACACTTGAACGGCAAGTGGATCGAGTGGAGGGCAAGTGAACAGGGAGAAATACACTTTCCGTTCAAGTGTCATTCGTCTCTTGTAGCTTGGCCCTGAGTCTCACAGTGTGGAGAAGATGTTGGCAGGTAATTTATGGCCTGTCCCTCCTTCCATGATGAGATTTCGATGAGGAGCTGATCAAATGGCATTCATAAGCATGTACAGTCATTCCTGGCACATTGTATCCCCTCCCTAAAAACACTTAACCCAGCTCTGGTGTATTCATCAGGAAAACTGTCCCTTTTGTGCAGTACTGGGGCTAGTTTTGCATCTGCATCCACCCACCCTGGCAGCCATCAATCAAAGCAATCAAACCTTTTGTCAAACCCAGGAACTAACCATTGGAGTCTTTGTCCTAACTGCTAGGAGGACTCTCCTCCACTTCATGGCACATTTTACCTATAAAGGTTGAGCCCTGGCCTCATTCAAATCGTGCAAGCTTCCTGGCTTCTCCTTTAGGGTCACTTCCCTACGCTTCTTGCTTTCTTGGCTGAGGATGCTGGCGTTCGAAGCTACTCTCTTCCTCCATGGACTGGACCCCTTCTCCAGGTCTGCTGGTCCAAGTCCGTTTATAGGTTAAATCCCAAATCTTGAACCTGATCCAGAATTCCACAGGAAGCCAGTGTAGCTGCTGCAATATTGAAGTAACGTGTATCCTGTATGGCATACCCATCGACATGTGCAGCAGCATTGTGGACCTGCTGTAATTTTCAGGTCGGACTCAAGGGAAGCCCTGTATAAAGTGACCGTTGCATGGATCACTGTCATTAGGACATGGGTTGAAAAGTAGGGGGCAAGCTGCCTGGTACCCTTTTTTCAAAAAGTTAGGACGCAAACCAGAAGAACATGCTACACATTTTTCTTTCCATAGCATGCCACAAGACTTTGCCCCTTTGCTTCAGGACAAATTTGATGGCAACTTTCATCTATTCCCACACTCGGCCACATCGCTTGATGGCTTCTGGCTGTGGATTTCCCTTCTCCCTCTGCACATCATTGGGAAGTGGGGGAGGGGAGCAAAACCACAGCATGATGATATAATTTCATGTGATAGTGGGCCTGCAGCTCAGTGGTAGAGCATCTGGTTAGCATGCAGAAGGTCACAGGTTCCATCCCCAGCATTTCCAGTTTAAATGATCAGATAATAGGTGATGCGAAAGACCACCACCTGAGACCCTGGTGAGCCTCTGACTGTCTGAGTAGACAATGCTATTCTTGATGGACCAATGTGTAAGCTGTCAGCCCAGCCTCCAACATTTTTATAGCAGCTTCATATTTATGGCTTCTGGTAATATTGAAATGTTCTGGCTTCTGGAATAAAATGGCTGCGGTTTGGCCAGCAGAGGACCTGTAGCAGTTACTGAATCCCACCCGGGAGACATGGCATGAATGGAATGCCGCAAAGGAATGCGGGGTGATTAAGCATCGATTGGACTTGCTATCTCCCTGGCCTCACCCATGACCAGAGCAATAAAGGACTCGTAGTGTCACCCCCACTTAGCACATTCTTTTCCCTCCTTCCGTGATGAGATTTCCTATCCGTGATTGAGGAGTTGATCAAATGGCATTCGTAAGCATGTACAGTCGTTCCTGGCACATTGTATCCCCTCCCTAAAAACACTTAACCTAGCTCCAGTGTACTTCATCAGGAAAACTGTCCTTTTTGTGCAGCGCTAGAACTAGTTTTATATTTGTATACACACCCTGGCAGCTATCAATCAAAAGTATTCAAGCCTTTTGTTACACCCAGGAACTGACCTTTGGACTCTTTGTCCTAACTGCCAGGAGGACTCTCCTCCACCTCGGGGTATGGTTTTCCTATAAAGGTAGGGTCCTAACCCCATTCAAATCGTGCAAGCTTCCTGGCTTCTCCCTTAGGGTTCCTTCCCTAAGTCTCTCTTCCTCTGAACAAGTTTGAATGCATTTCCCAATCCACAAGTGCTATTACCTTGAGATTTGCCCTAAGCCTCTTGCCTTGCCAAGGATGCTGGCCATTTGACGCTCTTCTCCTTCTCTCCTCAACATGGACTGGACCCCCTGCTCCAGGATAGGTAGATATAATTACTCCCTCTTGCTCTATTCCCACACCTCTGGCTATATTTCCTTGGACTCTTTCTCCGTGTGTGTGTGATTATTTTCCCCCAGTAGTTGATGTGGATGACGTTCTGTGTCTTTAATAAAAATTATTGTTGGATTTGAACACCAGACCCACTTGGCTTATTGGGGAATTGGGACCCCATAGACACAGATGATTCGATCCCAGTTACCGCCTCTCATGTAGCCGTCTTCCTTGCAAGCTAATTCCCCCCCATACATCATATTTATGCAAGGAGACCACTTCAAGTAACAAATGGCGATTCAGTATGAGGCAGCTTCATGTATTCATGTGGTTAGTTTCATTAGAGATTGCAGGAAAGAGAGAGCAATGCTCAGGGATTCCATTTTCAGTGGCAGGCCTGTTACTGCATCTTGTATAATCTAAACTGGGGATCACTGCCTTCTAGATTCTCATGAGCTGCCGTGTTCTCCAGACAGTGGTCTGGAGACCAGGACTATATTTTGTCAAATAAAATTGTCCTTCACAATACTAAATTGGGTCTCACATGGCTCTACAGAGGCAGTAGAGCCATGTGAGCCATTTACGAATACGAATACGAATACGAATACGAATACGAATACGAATACGAATACGAATACGAATACGAATACGAATACGAATACGAATACGAATACGAATACGAATACGAATACTTTGCATGTTCAAAGGCTTCATATACATTATTTTCTTGCAAAATTACAACAGCTGATATTGTAGGCATGTATTGTACCAATATTGCGGTTGAGGAGAGGGAGGTAAGTTTCTGAAAGGAATAACATTTGAGACAGGATGTGGCATACAATACCCAAAGAGTAATGTAGCATTCATGTATAGGAAGTAATTGTGTAAGCATTGTTGGATCAGTCCATGGGTCTAGTAAGTCCCAATTTCAACAGTAGCCAGCCTTCAGGAAGTCCTTTGTCATGTCTGAGCCCCATCCATGCCAATGTTAATGCTGACCTGTTGTTCTGAATCAATGTTTCATGCTGTAACTTGATGTCATATTGCCAATGCCATAGCTGTTTCTTTCCCAGACTTATTGCAGGTGCTTTATCTAACGGACTGTAGAAACTTTCAGTGCTCATGACCTTTTAGACTGCTCACTCCCATGCACTGCTATGTCTCGACTTTCGTCTCTTGCTTTCTCATTGTCTCGACTTGATAGTACAAATAAGGGAGATGTTCTCAGGACAAGTTCATGCCAAACATCCTGTTTACTGTTGGAAGGGGGAAGGAGCAGCCATGTATGTTGAGAGGACGGATTTTCCCACATGGTACTATTCTTGTCAATTTTGCTTTTACTGCTCAGATGCTTACCTTGCTTCTGAGTAACCCTATGGACATATCTATGGAAATGATTTGATTTCTGAATGAAGCTATTTAACCAAGAGCCTGGATTTCTTGTTGCAATGGTACAGGGATCTGTCTGCCATAGCCTGTCATGCATAGCCTGACACCCTTGAGTGCAGTAAGCAGGCAAAAGCCTTCTCTGCCAATATGCTCCTAGCAACTGGTGTGCAGGGGCAAACTATTACTTAACACTTTTGTCAAAAAGCTCATGTTTGTATATGCAATCAAATCACAGTCAACTTATGGCGACCCTAGCAGGGGGTTTCAAGGCAAATGAGGAGCAGATATGGTTTGTCATCTCCTTCCTCTACAGAATCTTCCTTGGTGGTCGCCCATCCACCAAAGTCGTCAAGTGCTCACCCTGCTTAGCCTTCAAGATCTGATGAGATCGAGCTATACCATGCCCCTTCCCTCATCAAAAAGCTTACACAAATGTTTGCTGTTGGTTAAGAGCAGCAGGACTCAATTCTGGAGAACCAAGTCTGATTCCCTTCTTCTCCACTTGAAGCCCCCTGGGTGACTTTGGGTCAGTCACAGTTTCTCAGAGCTCTCTCAGCCCTGCCCACCTCACAGGGTGATTGTCAGGAGGATAATAATAACATACTTTGTAAACCACTCTGACTGGGTATTAAGTTGTCCTGAAGGGTGGTATATAAATTGAATGTTGTTATGATTGTGATTGTGATTGTGATTGTGAAATTAGCGTATTTCAAAACTCTCAGCAGTTTTGTATAATCTTACCAGGCCAACTTTTTTGTGAAAAGAGAGCAGGGCAGTATTTTCTGGAGGGGGGAATGGGGAATTTCTTTGCCCAGTCTCCACAATATGAGGCAAGGGAAAAAAAACATAACATGGAACTGCAAAATTGGTTTTTCTTTCTGGGATTGTTCTATGCTCAAGATGCTTTTTTTGTTTAGAGAATGAAAATTGTAAGTGTTAAGTGGCTGTGCTTTGGAGATGGTGTGCTGTATTCAGCCAGCTCGACCTCACTTAATTTTCCTCCCTACTACCATTTCCATCCCCCAAGGCTTTTGTACATGCAGATCCCATTATTCCAGGCACAGGCTTTGTTGGCAGTTAATGTGAACTCTTCCTTCCTTCCTCACTAAAAACTCACTAAAAACGTCAGCACAGTGTGCGACTGCCATAAAAAAAGCTAATGCTATGCTAGGGGTTATTAGGAAAGGGGTTGAAAACAAATCAGCCGGTATCATAATGCCTCTGTATAAATCGATGGTGAGGCCTCATTTGGAGTACTGTGTACAGTTCTGGTCGCCACACCTTAAAAAAGATATCATAGCACTGGAAAAAGTACAGAGAAGGGCAACTAAAATGATTAAAGGGTTGGAACACTTTCCCTATGAGGAAAGATTGAGGCGCTTGGGGCTCTTTAGCCTGGAGAAAAGACGACTGAGGGGAGACATGATAGAGGTTTACAAGATAATGCACGGGTTAGAGAAGGTAGAGAAAGATGTGTTTTTCTCCCTTTCTCACAATACAAGAACTCGTGGGCGCTCTATGAAATTATTGAGCAGTCGGGTTAGAACAGATAGAAGAAAATACTACTTTACACAAAGGGTGATAAACACATGGAATTCGTTGCCACAGGAGGTGGTGGCAGCTACAAGCATTGCCAGCTTCAAGAGGGGACTGGACAAATATATGGAGCAGAGGTCCATCAGTGGCTATTAGCCACAGGAGATAGATGGTATTCTCTTTGTGGGGAGGTGGTGCTCTGTTGTCTTGATGCTGGAAGGAAGGCAGTGGGAGGGCTTCTGGTGT
This sequence comes from Eublepharis macularius, assembly GCF_028583425.1. Lineage (NCBI taxonomy): Eukaryota > Metazoa > Chordata > Lepidosauria > Squamata > Eublepharidae > Eublepharis > Eublepharis macularius. The sequence goes on from NC_072790.1 coordinate 246,631,992, forward strand.
CCTGGCCTCACTAACAGTCCTTTAGATGGCACTGGATTTCTAGCCACTGTGTGTGACAGAATGTTGGACTGGATGGGCCACTGGCCTGATCCAACATGGCTTTGCTTATGTTCTTATGTTCTTATGTTCTTTTTCACCAACAGAAAAGTTGGTTGAATCCAACTCAGTGTTAACTAATGTAAGGTGTCCTAGAAAGGACAAGTTTCAGAACACTGCTCTATAAATTTTGCCCAAGGAAGGCAACTAGAACAGAATTACAACCCTGAAAACTGCCAAACAGCTTTCGTTGGGGGTGGGTGGGGAACCGGGGTTGGGTCGGCTTGCCGTTGCTATGGTGGGCAAAGTGGTGAAGCGGCCTCAGCTGCATTTGGTGGCGCCGAAGCTGCCCAAGGGCTTTGGTCAGGCAGCCGCGGAGGAGAGAGTCGTTACTCCGCACGCATCTCCCGATAAGGTCCAGGCGTTTTTGCCCTCAAACATCTTTGCTGGGGTGAAGATTGACCCAAAAACTCTGGTAAAAAAGTTGGATGCAGATTCAAGAAGCATTGTTTCAGCCGTAAAAGGTGAAGAAGAAAAGGTTCCTTTGTCTAAGAAGGAGAAAATGAAGTTGCGCAAGGAGAGGTGGCTGCAGAAAATAGAAGATATTAAGCTAGCCAAAAAACTACAAAAAGCAGAAATGAAGAGAAAAGCTACCCCAGTCGTCGGAGATATGAATCCATTGATGGAAGCTTTGCCTGAGCTCTCAGACCTGGTAACCATCAGCAAGTTCTGCAAACAGCCTAAAATCCAGGTGAAGAAGATGGTGACAAACTTCACTCAGATGAAATCAGCCCAGAAGCGTAAAGTTCTAGAGGACGACGTGGCACAATTTCACAAAATGCTGTCTAACCCCTTGTACAAAGCCAGCCCTCTGACAGTTATTGGTGAGCATCTTTCCAAAAGGCTGAAGCAGGAGAAGGAGGGAGAACCACTCTAACATCCTCTTTTGGATGACTGGAGAGTGCGAGAGACTGGAATTCTTTTTACGCACATGACCCTGGAGTTCAACATCCCTTTCAAGTCCACAGGATTATTATGACCTCGAGTGACCTCATTTTCTGTCAACAGAAATAATGCTGCCTGCTCTGCCGATTTGTACTGCAAGCTGTAGCTACAGCCTGACTTTATTGTTTTGTTGAGAGCTCCGTGGATCCGTGATTATCCTCATCACCCACTCTGTGTTAAATCACAAGCCAGCTGTTGTTTCTGAGGAGCAAAGTTTAAAGCACTGTCCTCGCCACTGGTAGTATTTGCACCAATCCCCTGAAATACATTGCTTATTTAATAAAGGTTAATGGCTGCTGTTCCTTCCTGTTTCCACGCACAATTAAATTTAAAATAAATCTCTTGGTTTTCTTAAAAAAAAAAAAAACAGCTTTCGTTAAAACAGAGTATCAATTTAACACTCCTGGTTAAGAACTATTGATGCACCACTCCTTGTCTCATAAATTTGTCTACTGCTCTTTAACAATGGCCAACATCAGCCCCTAAGAGTTCTAAGAAGTTCACTATGCACTGTGCAAAGAAGTCCTTTTGAAATCTCACTGTTTCCGCCTGACAATCCCTCTGGTTATTGATCCATTGTGATGGAGATCCTTTGTCTCTTCAACTTCAGAAAACAAAACCAAGCATGGGCGAATTTCATTTTCTTCTACATGACAAATGTTCAAATATTCATATACATTTAGAAGTGCCATTAAGGGCCAAAGCGAATCACTTTGAGGGCCTACCCTGGAACTGTAAGCCATCACTTTCCCATCTATGCTACAGATTAAAGCAAAACAAAAAAATAAGAGGTCTTTTTAAGCTTTCTTTCTTTCCTATAAAAAGCAAACAAAAGTATTTAATGTGCTGTAGTAGGGTTACCAACCTCTGGATGGGTACTGGATATTACAACTGATTTGACTACAGAGATCAATTCCCTTGGATGAAATGGCTCTTTGGCTGATGGACTCTGTGGCATTATACCCCGCTGAGGTCCCTCCCGCACCTAGTCCCTGCTCTCCCCAAGGTCCACCCCCCAAATCTCCAGGAATTTCAAACCCAGGGCTGGCAACCGTAGGTAACATATAGTACATGCAGAAGTCTCCAGCTTCTTTCTCTGGCATCTTCATGTGGAGAGCTGTGTCTAGTAAGGGTAGATAGTACAAACAAGGGCATATGAATCATGGATTTTAGTTAATATAAGGCCACATTTTATGTTCGTAATTAAACCCTCCTCTTTCAACCAAACTTGAAAACAGCAAACGAATGAAATGAACAGTTACCTGGATCTCTGAGGTGGCAAATGTAGATTGAAGAGAATTTGTAGGTGAGGTCTTGGCTTGTGCGGTATGTTTATATGGTTTCTCAGCTCCGTAACACCCATTTTTGATCATAAAGTTCCTAATTAGCTACTACAAGTAAAAATAAAAAAAATTAAACTCCACTGGCAGCACCATAAATTGTGGCTTACCTCATTCGCAGCACTCTTTAACCCTGAGCAATCTCACTATAACGTAAGAAACATGTTATACAATGAAAGTCATTTGCAGAGCAGAGACAGCTTGATGTTATATTGTCATAATATAAGCCACTTTGTTTGTCACTGAAGCAAGTATTAAATTAGAGAAGGAAGGCTATTTTCTTCTCTTTTCCCCACATGTTTATCTATTTTCTATTACTAACATTCCCAATTCACACAATGGACATTTGGAATTTTGGATATGCATTTTATGTATATAATAAACTGTACTTCCCTTGTATATCCATAAAGTTACACAGATCTATTTTCTATTACTAACATTCCCAATTCACACAATGGACATTTGGAATTTTGGATATACATTTTATGTATATAATAAACTGTACTTCCCTTGTATATCCATAAAGTTACACAGATGCATATCTGATTCTTCGGCTCAAGATGGTTCTCTCATCATGGTACGTTTTGGTACAGATTCCGTATAAATCCAAGAGAATCTAGGGATACTTCTCCTATAGGAATTATCCTCCAAATATGTCAAGAATCTCAAGATGAACAGTCTGCACATTATCTTTGGCCTATTTTTTGTTAGTCTGTCCTAGAGGCTTTTCTTTTCTTTTCTCTTCTTTTTTTTTTTTGAGAGGAGAGTTACTAGATGCTATCATTATAAGAATATAGATTATAACTTAGGTTAACATGCATATCTAAATGCATTGTGTGTGGCAGGTGACACCTATGACACAATCTGATTTTTAATTGTTTTCTTTTGAAAGCCACCTTGAGTAGGTTCTTTGAAGAGGTGGCATAGACATTTTCTAAATAAATAATAATTCAACAACCAGCACGGTTGGTTTCTGTGGGTCCACAATAGGAATTGTTATCCAAATTGGTCCCTGAGTCAGGACAGACATGTGAAAAGTGTTTTCTCTGTGTTAGTACAGAACGTGGATTTCATGGTAGGGTATCATAGAATCATAGGGTTGGAAGGGATTTCCAGGGTCATCTAGTCCAACCCTCTGCACAATCCAAGTAACTTACAACTACCTCCTGCCCACACACACCCAGTAACCTCTTCCATGCCCGGAAAATGGTAAAACATCATCAGGATCCTTAGCTAAACTGGCCTAAGGAAAATTGCTTTGAGTCTAGTGTATACACTGTTCCTATGGTCAAGGCCTCTTCTTGAAAACTGCAAGTGAAGGGGAGCTCACCACCTCCCTAGGCAGGTGATTCCACTTTTGAACTACTCTGACCGTGAAAAAGTTTTTCCTAATATACAGCCGGTACCTTTGTGCATGTAATTTAAGCCCATTGTTTCGCGTCCTACCCGCTGCTGCCAACTGGAACAGCTCCTTGCCCTCCTCCAAATGACAGCCTTTCAAATATTTAAAGAGAGCAATCATGTCCCCCCTCAACCTCCTCTTCTCCAAACTAAACATTCCCAAGGCCCTTAGCCTTTCATTGTAGGGCTTAGTCTCCAGACCCCTGATCATCCTTGTTGCTCTCCTCTGCACCCTCTCGATTTTGGCCACATCCTTTTGAAGTGAGGCCTTCAGAACTGCACACAATACTCCAGGTGTAGCCTGACCAAGGCAGTATAGAGAGGGGCTATGACCTCCTGCGATTTTGATGCTATGGCCCCTTTGATACAACCCAAGATTGAATTAGCCTTTTTTGCCACCGCATCACACTGACTGCTCATATTTAGTTTACAGTCCACTCTTACCCCAAGATGCCTTTCACATATACTACTGCCCAGAAGTGTATCCCCCATCCAGTATTTGTGCTTCCCATTTTTGTGGCCCAGATGTAATACTGTGCACTTGTTTTTGTTGAATTGCATCCTATTCACAGCTGCCCACTTCTCCAGAGTATTCAGGCCTTGTTGAATTTTAATTCTATCTTCTTGGGTGTTTGCTACCCCTCCCAATTTGGTATCATCAGCAAATTTAATGAGCAGCCCTTCCACTCCTTCATCCAGATCATTGATAAAAATACTGAAAAGTACCGGGCCCAAAACCGAGCCCTGTGGCACCCCACTGGACACCTCCCTTGAATCTGATGAAATGCCGTTGACCACCACTCTTTGAGTGTGGTCCTCTAACCAGTTCTACTAACCAAGACTGACCCTCCTTAGCTTCTGAGATCTGATGAGATCAGGCTCACCTGGGATATTCAGGTCAGGGCACATAGTTCCTAACCTGATGCTATTGGATGGAATTGGTGCAGAACTAGGATCTCTGGGCCAAAACTTCAGGATCTTGCTGTCCACTGGTGAAATTTGGGTTACATTGAGATTGGCGAAATTTTGGATTTGAGATCCCATTGGGGAATAGGTCAAAAATTGAGCTCTCATTGGATGACAAAAATGACTCAGACCAGCTGGTGGCCCTTCCTTACCTCTAGATTGAATTTCCAGAGAAGTCTACATTGTGAGGGGGGATTCTGAGAACCATTGCTATTATCCTGGGTCATACCCATGGTCATGGGTATGAGAATTTTCTTGGGTGGGGGCACACAAAAGCACCTTGATTAATGCACACTTAGGGCGAAGCTACAAGTGACAAATGACACTTGAACGGCAAGTGTATTTCTCCCTGTTCAGTTGCATTCCACTCAACCCACTTGCTGTTCAAGTGTCATTTGTCACTTGTAGCTTGGCCCTCAGAGTTCCCAGGCAACCAAATTTCTTCCTTTTGAAAGCACCTGAAATATATGCCTTAACTGAAAGACTCTGTCTCGATATAAAAAAAAATCCATGCCTCCGACATTTGAAGCTCAACACATCTTTGTGCCCCAAAAGACAGAGCAACAAGATTTGAGGAAATGGAGAAATTAGTCCAATTGGAACCATTTCTGCTTCCTTCAAAATTCCTCAAACCTTTTGGCCTAGTTGGTACCACTAGACTGGCATCAAAATTTCCCTTTAAGTGAGACACAATGGTGATTTTAGTCAACAATAAGGTCCACGGACTGGAACAGGGCTAGATAATTTTGAATTTAAAATGAAAAAAAATGAAAACTGCAAATGAAATTGTAGTAACATACTGTACACGAGTCTGCCTTTGAAGATGCCTTGGAAGTTCCAGTTGGTACAAAATGTGGCAGCAGTGTCCCTCTTCAGGGTCAGCTGCTTGGATATTATAATTCCAGTGTTGTGTCAACTGAATTAGATACTTATGGGCTTCCAGTCCCAATTCAAATAGCTGACTATTCTTTTTAAAACCCTTATCCTACATCCCTGTGTATAGGGTTACCAGTCTGGGTCACTCCACATAAAAACTGGGTCACTTCACATAATAACTACAATGAAGAGCACGGGTTGGATCATTCACGCTTCCCTGGGAGTGGTAGTCTTAGAGCCAAGCTACAAGTGATGAATTACACTTGCCTGGCAAGTGAACAGACTCACATGTATTCCTCCCTGTTCACTTGCCATTCACTTGCGCTCCATTTGATCAAGTGGAGAGCAAGTGAATGGCAAGTGAATAGGAAGAAATACACGTGAGTCTGTTCACTTGCCAGGCAAGTGCAATTTGTCACTTGTAGCTTGGCTCTGACCCTCCCCTCTCTCCAAGCTCTTGGAGGAAAACTGAGCGGAGAGGATTTTCTAACGAAGAACAGCTGCTTGTCTGGAGAGCATCTCTCTTTCAAAAATGCGCTCACTTTGGTTTTCCTTCAGGAGCTCAGAGTTGGGGGGGGGCGGGATTCCACACTGAAATTCCCTGCCGGGAGAAGAAGAATAGGAGGGACTGGGTTTCTCTCTCACTTGCAAAACACTTCATCTTTTTTTTCCTGCTGCTTGTTACATTGTTCCCCACCCACCCCAACCCCCATCCTGAGCTCCCAGAGAATTTTTAAAAGAGAGAAAGAGAGTGTGTGTATAAAAGAGGAAGTCCCTCCAGTTGTGATTCTCCCCAGCTGAGAATCACATTGAGTAGCTGGTTTTTTTTAAAGACTACATTTCCCAGGGATCCTTGTGGGATCTGACACATGCTTGTGCATCTTGGGTGGTTCCACCCTCAGTGAGAGGCATCAGGGCTGCCAAAAGCCACCAGAGGTATCCAGAAAATTATCCCTCCTTGCCCACATCACAGCACCTCAGAATATATGAAAACAAACTACATGATTTGGTACATCCTGCCCCCTGGGAAACCAGAACCACCTGAATTTTGTCTGCTGTTAGTTCCCCAGCAACGCCAAGAGGAGCCTAGGATATAAAGTGGAAGTAGTAGATTGAAAGTGGACTCTGGAGGGATAGAAGCAGCATCTTCCACTCCCCAGAAATTACTTTCAATCCCCACTTGGGCCAGTCACACACTCTCAGCCTAACTGATCTCATAAGGTTGTCATGAAGATAAAGTGGGGGAGAGGAGATCGATGTGAGCCACTTTGAGTCCTAATTGGGGAGAAAAGTGGAGAATAAATGAAGTAAATTAAAAAAAATTAAAAATCTAGCAGCACCTGCTGAAGGCATGGAACATGACCAGGCAGAAGAAGGATCTAAGACAGGAAGAGCTGTTGTATGTGTGGTGGAGATTAATGTACAAGCTCTCAAGATAAGCATAGAATCATAGAAGCATAGGGTTGGAAGGGACCTTCAGGGTCATCTAGTCCAACCCCCTGCACAATGCAGGAAATTCACAACTATCTCCCCCCTTCCGCCATGCCCCCAGTGACCCCTGCTCCATGCCCAGAAGATGGCAAAACACTGTCAGGATCCCTAGCCAAATTGGCCTGGGGAAATTGCAACCTGACCCCAAGGTGGCCATGAGCCTTACCCTGGACATGTAAGAAGGGGCCATGACAACTAAGCACTGATGTAACCCTCTGTGATCTCCCTCTTACGATCTGCCTAGGTTTACAGAATCAGCATCTACCCTCTGTTTAAAAACCTCCAAAGAAGAGCCCACCACCTCCCCCTTGATTGCCCACTCCAACTTTGAAACTTAACTCCTTATCCTGGAAATGTGTTCTAAGAAAAAAAATGTAAAATCCTGAAATTTCAAGTCAACGTCTGATACCTGGCAGCTCTCAGGAGATAACTGCAATCTACGTATCTTACAGTTTTCAGATCCTGCCCCAGCAACAAACAGTTATGAAATTTCAACATCTGTTTTTCATTGTGGCATTTAGCTTCTGGAAACTCCTTGGGGGTGTTCTACCTTTGTCCAGACTAGAGCATGAGCAACAAAAGGAATCATGTCCTCCTTTAGTTAAGTAGCCTGTAAAAAAAAGATAACAGCACTTATGCAGGCGGTGGTTGTGTGCCTTTCTTAGTACAAAAAACTTCAAAGGGATTAATAACTTGCTAAGATTAGCATATGCAAAGTTGTATGCAATTATCAACTGAAGGAGCAGTTACACCTCTTGTTAAAATTGCTCAATGCTTTCCTCTCCCAGAAGTCATTCATTTCCATTCTGCATCTCAAGCTGCCCGACTTCAGTTTTTTTCCCCCAGTGGCTCAGCCAAGCTACTGCAAGCAATATCCAATTATGGTTGCCAACTATGGATTAAGACATTCCTGGAGATTTGGAAATAGAGCCTGGGGAGGGAAGGAAGAGTCCCAAGGGTGTTCCTACCTCCATGTGCCCGCAAAGGCTTTGAATGGGCATGGAGCATTGTCACAGCTGGATGAGGCCCAGGGAAACTCTCTATATAGACTGCTACCACTCTGGTAGAGGTTCCCTTGGAAGGGCCCAGAGCACCCAAGTGACTCCTTCTGATTACTCTATCCCAGTAGGTTTGATTTATTAAGTGACCAAATGAGGTGTGAGGACCCAGGCAGAATAATAAAGAACTTTATTATAAAGGTTTATTAGTGTTCCAACTTGTAAAATAAAGAGATTAGGAAAGGTTGGTAAATAAACAAAACAAACACGCCCTAATGCGTCTAACTATACTGTTCTTAACTGTCTCCTGGCAACTGACTTCTGGATTTTGTCACAATGGATTCCAAAATGGAACTGATGCAGTAGGCATTCTCTGCTGTTCCAATTGTTTTAATCTCCAAAATTGGAAGGGAGTCCTGTGAATGTGTCATTTGTTATACTTTTCATTTCCTTTGTGTGTGTCCCCACACTCCCACATCGCCAATTCACACTGGAAAAAAGAAGAGCAATGATATCACACAAGGGATGTATGAGATAGGATGCTATTGACCTTTTTTTATTAGTAGGCTCTTCATTCCAGAGAAAACAGCTGTCGTTACCAGAATATACCTTTAAGATCAAAATCACAGTGCTTTACAAAACAGGATAAAGATGAATCATACTTAGAATCACATTAAGATACGGTTTCCAGAAGCGAGGTGGCACCCAAGTGCTTGCCACCAATCAATTTGGTGCACACAACAAGTCCGGGAATACACAATAAACCAACAGTTCACTTTTTCTCTTTTTTCTTATAAACACTGTATTAGTGCAAAGGTGCAAAGTGCAAATGAATAAATACAATATGCAATAAATACAATAAGATCTCCTGTTTCTTCTGTCCAAGTCGTTATGAAATGATAACAATGTCCATAGGGAATGCCGTGAAAACCCACAATGGGGACTCAGCAATATACAAACGGAGAGTCACAATATTAGAAGGGCGGTGACCCCAGTCCAAGCTGAAGAGAAATCCAAATGTGCCAAGAAAAAAGAGAAAAAGTGAACTGTTGGTTTGTTGTGTATTCCAGGACTTGTTGTTTGCAGTCCTTACTATCCGGGGGTTTTCCCTTGTTGTGCTCATTACCAATCAATTTGGTGGCAGGATGAAAAGAGGAGAGGGGAAATGTTATCACAATGTTGTGACATCATTTCTGGGCAAAACCCCATAAATAATGTCACAGACCTCCTCTGTGACAGTCTAGGAATCCTAAAGCCTTATGGGAAGGGGGGCTTATATCACTTTCAGATTTTGAACAGGAAATGATGTCATAGCATCAATGATATCATTTTCCAGAGCTCAGCCTATGGAAATCTTTTAAGAGTCACCAAGAGCAGGCTGGCAAAACCACACATCTCTACTATGTCTTGGATCCTTGCTAATGCTATGTCTTTAAACTTGTATATGCTTACCTTATGGTATTGTATTGGAATGTACTTACTTGATACTGATTGTATTAATCTCATACTGCATAATCCACCTTGAGTCTCAGTGAGAAAGGCGGACTATAAATGACGTAAATAAATAAAATAAATTAAGACCATTCTTTGACAGTGGTTTTTACTCATAAAATGAAACAATACCCAATCGCATGCTACAATTCCAGGGGTAATGAAATTCTCCTAGGAAAAATGGGAACTCAAGAGTAAAAGACAGAATAAGATGAAAAACAGAGAAATTACAGAACAGAATGGGGTGAGGGGGGACTGCCATTCATATTGCTGCCTGAAGCAAATTTGTAGAAGCTACCTGGGAGGGAAGACATTTTGGGAATCATATGTAAGATGCTCTAAACCTTTTAGAGGTATAAGAGTAACAAAAATAATTAAGTGGTAGTATTTACAGCTTCAAAGGCACGTGCATTAAAGAGATACTGCACATAAATCAAAACAGACAGCACACACTTTATCTTATCTCTTGGCTAATTGCCCTTAATTCTCTCCCTCCAAGCCCCTAAGGACAATTAGCTGCTACAAGGAAAAACAAGATAAGCTTAGATAAACAATGCATACAGCTAGTGTGTTTTTGATTCCCCTCTATTTTCCCCTAATCATATGAGGAGGTTGTTGGGCGGGGAGACTTCAGAATTCTCTGGTGCCAGAGTCTGGTTTCCAAGGGGCCTATTTTCTACATGGTGTAAAGGGGATGTAAAACAAATCCACAAAGAAAGATAAGAGGAGAAAATGGGAAGGAGGGTATGACCACAGAGTTTCTAGTGCATCAGCTGACTCGCTAACATCATACCGGGTTGTTTGCCCAGATGTCGGACCCTCTGCTGTTCTCTTGCTATCCCAAAGGTAAACGTTGGGTTACAGTAGCAGGAGAACTGCCCAAAGTGGTCAAACAATATGTCTAATGTGAAGGGACAATTACATAGGCAATGAATGTTTCCCAGTTCATGTATTTATGCAAGCTTTCTTTTATTCCGTGTCCGCCTGCAATTGTACAAATTATTTATTTTAGAAATTTTGCTAGAGCAACCAGAACAGAACACACAGCAATGTGATGTACAACATTACTGTTCCTTATTTGGGTAGCAGTGTGTTGCAAGCAGAGGTGGTTTGCCATTGGCTGCCTCTGCAACCCTCGTCTTCTTCGGAGGTCTCCCATCCAATTACCAACCAAGGCTAACCCTGCTTAGTTTCAAGAGGGGACCACCCCCTCTTGGATTTGCTCTTCGATATTGTAGCTTCAAGATCTGACAAGTTCGGATTTGCCTGGGCTACACAAAGATTTATGGGTTTATTGGAGAACCATTAGGGCTCAGTTTTATGGCTTTCAGTGAAATTCCCATCAGGTTTGTCCACCATCCTGTTTTTTAATCCTGTTTTTAAATTAGCTTAGCATTGACTGCTGCTGTCTTGAAAGACATTATATCTTATATTTTTGCTATGATAACTGTGCTGAATTTTTATAATGTCTTTATTGTTTTAAATGATGTGATCTGCCTTGAGCCCATTCGTGGGGAGGGCGGAATAGAAGTAAAATGAAATAAATAAGAAATAAAATATATAAATTTGGTGACGCATCTTGTGGATTTGCGCATTGACTCCAAATAAGGCATGCAATATTGGTGAAAGATGTTGAGCACCCACAGTACACCTTGAATAACAATCTGGAATAGTAAGGAGCTGTCATAGTGTGGAGCTGTCCCAATCAGATCTGATTTGTGAATCCCACAATGTGACTTACTAACAGTACACTAGCCACAGCAACCTGCCATGTGCTCAATAATAGTTCTGGTTTTGCCATCTGGTTGGGATTGCATAAACAGAGGTGTTGTCTCTGATGTCGTAGCCTGTAATGTAATGAAAAACTTTTGTGGTTTTTGGGGGGGAGGATGCATTGGGCTTGATGACTCTCTGTTCTCAAGAAGCTCAGAAAGCAGAGCTCGAGGGATCAAAGATGGGACTTGGGAGAGTGTGACGGAGATCAGTGATTTTTAAATCTCTTAGTAACAAATGCCTCAGTATAGGATCATAACTCTCTTTCCTGTCTGTTTGCCCAAATATATGTTGCCTTTATTGGTGTCTGCCTACCACTCTGCCACTCTCTACCACAGAAAGAGAAAGATAATGAGACTGGAAGAACAAGCTGGGATAAGAGAGTGGCGCTAAACCTCAGAAAAAGGGAGAAGGATAAAGGGAGGATTCCTGAGAAAATGGAAATGGCTTCTCTTCACAGGCACTATCTTCTCACACTGAGATTTAACTCAATTGTAGCCAACAGCTAAGGCTTTGGGGGCAGTACCCCAATGTAGTACCTGAGTTTCCCAGTGCAGCCCTCATTAAACTGTGTTATTTCATTTCTTGACTTGGAGTCTCCCGAGTTTTGGACTCAAAGACTGCACTCAAAATGACAGGAAGAGAGGCTAGAGGAAAGTCAGCAATCTGGGAACAGCATGTCCTTGCATTTCAAAGGACATTGGACATCAAATAACATGTTGTGCCTGGAAAAGAGCACTTTTATGGACATCTCAAACTGATTCCCCCATCCAAAATAAACAGCTGAGTCTCAAGTGTTTGACTTTCTTTTGTCCTCAGTACAAACAAGGATCTACCCATGGAGTTCCAGAACAGATTCAAGGTTTTGGTCTTAGCCTATAAAGCCTTCTAAATGGACTGTCATGTTTGTGTACAGCCATGCCATGGTTGTCTGTTTGTTACATTGCTTGTGCCACAATATGCTGAAGCTATACTGCATTATTAGTAAATTGATGTGTAACTCTCTGATCATCTGTAACCATATTGTGGACATTATTGTAGATGGCCGAGGGCAGCCCCCTCCAAAAGTGGTGGTCTTAGATGGAAGACAAACCAAAGTTTGTTACAAACGAGGCCATTTTTTGATTTGCGAGCTGGTGGTTGGTCGGAGCTCATTTCTGACAAATCGTGATGAACTGCTGTGATTTTTAGAGCACTTCATATGTTTCATATTTTGGTTCATCACTGCAGACAGCCTGGCGCTGATCAATCTGTTACCTAGGCAACGGGGGGATGGGCTTTCTGCAGACCTTCTGAATCCCTGGAAGTGACAAATCAATGAACCAAATGAACAGGCTCGCAAACTGGGCAAGTTCATGGCAGTTCACGGTTCGTGAAACGTGATGAACCACAAACCGAAACGAACGGACATGTTCCTGGTTCATGCCCACCTCTAGCCAGGACCCAATCCCAATCAAATCCATATCACTCTACCATTCTGTCTCTATCTGTCACCTCTACTATCCTGTAATATCAACCCCCTCCCTTTCTCTTACCTCTTTCCAGCAAGCTGCACCTACAAGTAAGTTTGATGTTTCTAGTTGCAATCCAATCCTGAAAAAAGACACAAGTGAAGCATTCTCACTTAACAACCTGTTTCCCCCACAATGTACAGCTATTCAGTATAAATGCACCCCTCCACTGAAATCATAATACTTCACAGCAGCAGCATTTTTTCCTGGGATTTCTCCTTGTTGCCATGCATGTCAGTGCAGGAACCTTGGAAGAAACAAACCTCTCCATCACCAACCCAACCTTGTTTTCTCACTCCTTGCATCAGACTTTTTGGGCCATCCACTTCAGAACAAACCTGTATAGTTTTCACATCTACCTCCTTTTGCATTGTTAGGATCAGGGCTCATTTGGAGGCGGAATGTGCCGGAACGGTGTTCCGGTAGATCTGAAAAGAGGTCATGTGGGTTTTGGCCCCACCCACGTGATTTCTTTTCCTCCTGGGTGTCCTCGTCTTTAGTAGTAGGCTCTGCTGCTTTATTTTCATTTGTGACTCGGGAGAGAGAGAGAAAATGAGTGAGTGAGTGCAAGCTGAGTGGGGCTGGGCCCAAAGGAACATAAGCTGCTTAGAATTCATTCCGCTCTGCTGCTTTATTTTCATTTGTGACTCATGAGAGAGAAGGAAAGAGAGAGAAAATGAGCGAGTGAGTGAGTGAGTGAGTGAGTGAGTGAGTGAGTGAGTGAGCGAGCGAGTGAGCAAGCGAGTGATCAATCAAGTGAGCGAGCATGCGAGTGAGTGCAAGCTGGGTGGGGCTGGACTCCAAAGGAGGGTAAGCTGCTTTGAATTCATTCTGCTGCTTTATTTTCATTTGTGACTTGTGAAAGAGAGGGAGTGTAAGCAAGCAGGGCTGGCTCCCTAGAGGAGGGTAAGCTGCTTTGAGTTCATTCTGCTTTAAGGAAATACCTGGAGATTTTTGGGGAAAGGGGCCTGAGGGGTGGATGTTGTCTTCTGACACACTTCCGTTGATGTCAGGGGGTGTGGCATATGCTAATGAGATATGCTAATGAGTTGCGCTAATGAGTTCCTGCCATTCTTTTTCTAGGAAATGACCCCTGGTTAGGATAGTTTTCATTAGGATGTATTAGGTGTTAGGATTTACTGTAATGTGGCGTGGGTGTGCACCCATATCATTTCATTTACTTCATTTCTCATTGCTCTGTAAATAAACATTTTAATTTAGTTCATTTCAGTTAAATCCTGTCTACCTGCATTTACTCACAATCACGTCTCTGGAACCATGTTACAAATTTGGCTGCAAAAATTCTGGGATAAGTTTTCCTCATGGGGCCAGAGGATAGACACAGGGAGCCATTTGGGTAACACCATCCCCTTCAGACCCTAAGAAGGGGATTAAAAGCCTGGAAGGAAAGATTTAAATCTTATCCAATCTTATCCTTAAGATATGGTGATCCCAACATTGGCTGTTTGGTTTATAAAATCTTTCCTGATGCTACATCTCTTGGTGAAGCTTACAGTGCAATGGAACATAACTGGACAAAGCAAGAATGAAGTGGCAAACAGAGTTTTTAACTGGGAAAGTTCAGCTTTCTAGATGCATCTCACTGGATGACGCTGTGCCATTTTTTGATCCACACTGGCATGCAGCGTGTAAGGATAAAGAGTGGGGAGAAGAGGAACACAGAAAACCATGGCCCATAGGGATGGAGGTGAGCTCCCTGGACAAAGAGAATGGTAAAAAATCTAGCAGCCATATGAAAAATGGCCAAAACTACAACAAAAATCCATGAGGCAGACTGTAAGATGCAAATGTTCAGTTTTATTAAGACAGCATAGAATAAAACAGAGAACAGTTTTCTAAAGAATACTGTGCAAGATAAAAAGTGAAGGAAGGACTTTTTTTTTTGAGATGTTATCCTCCCAACGTAAGTCCAAGAGGGTGGTAACAAATGTAGGATTCCATAAAGCTAGAAAAAATATGAAGCAAGGACACTGAAGATGTAAACCCTCGTTTTAAGGGAAAGAGTGAGATATTTGGACCCACCTCTCAGAAACTGTGAGGACCTCCCACCCCCATAGGCTTCTGAGGAGGCAAGTGGTTCTCACCATTTCTGAAATTCATGCCCAGAAGAAAAACAATAGTCAGGGATCTCTGTCTTCATTTCTTCATTCTCCTGGAAACGTTAACCACTTAGCATGGCCCACAATAGCTGTATCTTCGAGAATAACCAGGGTAACAATAGGGGAATGATGAACCGTAACGGTATCTTCTCCCATAACCGAAGCCAGAACCCCATCCGTATCCTCCATAACCTCCATACATTCCATAACCTCCATACATTCCATAGCCTCCATAACCCCCATAAGGGTAACCCCCAAATCCAGCAGCATATGGAGTGTATTGTGCCACAGCCACCGGTTCGGTACTGGCGGAGAGAATGGGCCCTGGCATGGTCACAGTAAACGGGGCAGGCTGCACCATCACTTCCGAAGGTGGGACTTGGGAGACACAAGATGTGCTGATCCCGCAGAGGTCAGTGTTGCAACGGTTGATGTCACAAAGAGCCATTTTGAAATGACAGAAAGGAATCTGAAAACAACACGGAGATGTTGGCCGGTGAAGATGATCATTAAAGAACAATGCAGTGCAAAGTCACCCCCTCCTCTTCTCTAACACAATTGATATCAGAACAAAAGCAATTTCGAAATTTAAAATTTCACATAGACCTGGTGGCTGAAAGCAGACTTTTAACACAACACTAAATGGGGCCTGCAAACTGATTTTAAACTATATTGGTTTCAAATCCATTTGGTTTAAACTATATTGGTTCCAGGTTACATTCCTTTCTCGGACACCTTTCTATCCTGCCTTAAATTCTACAATGGAAGAAAGGTGAGGTTTAATTGTAAAAAATAATTTTGTACTTCTTAGAGCTGCTCCACCTTTCTGCCAAGTTTTGTTTGTCATTCTTTCTAAGAGAAGTGTTTTCCATAATTGTGTGTTCTGCCTTCAAGGGGATTCTTCCTATATTGCTTTGATTATTGAGGAACCACTTTGAATTAGCCATGACTCAACACTCCCTTGTGTTTGTATATTTTTGCAGGAAGATAGATCTGTCTTTCAGGTAAGTTTCTCTGCTTTTCTGGATCTTTATATCAAGGAGCTGATGACAGAGTGGTGGGTAGAGATGATCACTAAATAAAAACGTAGAGCAAAGCAATTCCCTCTCCTTCTCGAACAATTTGTATTACAGCAAAAACCATTTTGCGGGAAAAGCACATATTGGTCCCAGCTTATATTCCTTTCTAGCAGATATTTCCATTCTGCCTTGAGTTCTACGACAGAAGACAGCTGAGGTTTAAATGTAACTAATAAATATCTTCGGGCATCGTAGCACTGCTCCACCTTTCTGCCAAGTTCTGTTTGTAAGAGTAGTTTTTCCCATAATTGTGTGTTGTTCTGCCCCGGAGGGGATCCTTCCTAATTTGCTTTGAATTGGCCATGATGACTCTTCTGCAGCTGGCAAAGTATTTCTATTTCACCTTCTAGTTGAGGAACTGGCAGATCTTGTAGATGGGTTTGCTTTTTAGTTTCACTGGTGTACCACAGAAAATGGAGAACATGTCCTAGAATTCACCCAACCCTCCCTTGTGCTTGCATATTTCTGCGGAAAGACAGAGCAATCATTCAGGGCAGTTTGTCTGCCTTTCTGGACCTTCCTATCAAGGAGTTAATGAGGAATTTCAGAAATAGCCTAAGCTTCATAACAATCCTGACTGAAAACCAGTGATACCATTGGATCCAAATGCACCTTACCTGACTCTCCAAGGAGAAGATGAGAGTGAAGCTGGTGGAAGATGCTGTTGGGAGTGCATCATGCGGAGGCCTTTTTATACTGTCTCTGCCACACATGTGACACCTCTGCAGCGATATGCCCCAATAATTAAATGTCAATTTCAAATCTTCTATCTGTGCAAACCTTCAGATTATTGTAAAGTCATTGTTTACCACAATGTTTAGGATTGCATTGGTCTCACACTTTCGC
Source organism: Eublepharis macularius (assembly GCF_028583425.1). NCBI lineage: Eukaryota > Metazoa > Chordata > Lepidosauria > Squamata > Eublepharidae > Eublepharis > Eublepharis macularius. The sequence goes on from NC_072790.1 coordinate 246,648,925, forward strand.
AACTGAATATGACGATTGTGTTACATCCCACAGGTGCTTTAAGACGCCAAACGTCATGGGCAAAGATTGGGGAATAAGCATACCATTGGTTTCATTGGCATACATGACATTGCCAAAAAAAATGGGCCTCATTCCATTCCCCAAGGTGGTTGAGTTACCTGGGAGTTACCTTCACATCTTGGACCATCCCTGGTTCCTTGTATACTTTGTGGTATTATGATGAAATCTTGCGGAATGCTTTAAGTAATACTTTCCCCAAATGAATAGCTTTGATTTCTGGCATACCATCTCTTTGACAGGGTTGGGGCCTGTGTGATAACTGATCATTGAAACCCATCATGACATCCCATAGTAATAAATGGTCAAGCAGATGTAGAAAGATTTTCTGATTAGATGTTCTAGATATGCCTGGAAACATTTTAATCACTGGGGGGGAGGTGTTCAGATGACACTAATATTATGTTTTGACCAGTATCAAGGCACCACCTTTCTATATTATCATCAACCTGCCATGAAAAGCTGACAGCTAAGGGATAGACCAAGTCTGGATTCTGCTTTGGGTTGGAAAACTGGCAGCTATAGGACAGTTACTTCTTTTTAGAAACAATCCTTCCACCACTCTTGCTTGTTCTGTGGCTTCAGAGCAGAAGGAATGAAGAATCCAGCTTCAGTCAATGATCCATTTTTGTCTTTCTGTCTTATGTAACTCTGGACCTCAGAATCAGAGATTACCTGCTGTAACTGATTCCCCGCAGATTCAGGACACTGAATCTAATGTTTGAATGTAATCTTTTGGAGGCATATTACACTCAACATGTGAAAAGTATCCACAAATAATCCAGCTTCTGAGAAAAGTATGTCTTCACACAATCCATAATTCAGTGTGTAGAACTCATGAACACAATATATGGTGAAGGCCATTGGCTTGGTAGTTTATTCAACTTACAGAGTTGCCTTATAAGGAATCAGACCATATAACCAATCAGACCAATATGGAGATCTGACTGCCAGTGTTACCCAAAGAGGCGTGTATTCTTGCAAGTTGGTGTAATTAACGTGCAAGGAGAGGCTGAGAGAGGAAGGGTAATGTAGGGATCTTTTACACCTCTGTATACAAGGATCCCTTCCTCTAGAGAACTCTTTCAATAAACAGGCAGATGTTCCATCAAAAAGGGTGAAGAGAGCTGTGATTCTCAAAAGCTGATGCTACAATAAAGTTGGTTAGTCTTAAAGGTGCTACTGGACTCTTTACTTTCAAAAAGGAGGTTTTATTTAAAATACTAAAGATCAATTGCACACAAAACACATGGCACACATTCAGGGCTAACTACAAAAACAGAAAGGAGAGTTGGAGAGAGTTGCAGATTTTGGTTATAATTACCAGTTCTAGGGCTGATTCCGCACATGTTGGATAATGCACTTCCAATCCTCATTATAGATCATTTGGAACGGATTTTTTGATAAAGTGCATTGAAAGTGTATTATCCAATGTGTGCAGAATCAGCCTAGAAGATAGAGGGTGTCTGAGGAAGAGCAGCTTCAGTGACCAGCACTTCGCTGCAAGATGAGGGAGAGGGGCTCAGACATGCAGTCCAAGGGTGCATGAGTAGGTTCAAAGCACATACACAGAATGAGACAGCAGGCAGTCCAATTGTACTGTGGAACGTACCCTGAGGCAATATTGCATCTTCTTCCATGACTTCATGACTGTCCCCATGGTGGGACAAAAGGCTGGGAAGCTGTCTCTGATGTAAGACAATAAAACTGGAAAGGTTTGACTGTGCCTTCCTGAGAGGAAATAAAGTTATTAATGATGATTGATGACCCATGATGGATAGGAGGGTAAGGCTATCAGTGCTCTGAATTGCCTGAAAAAAAGAGAGTGGATAAGGGAAGATCAGTAGGGTGTGTAAATGGATTCATTCAAATACTTCTGGAGACCTCCATCATTCTATGGTTTTGCACATCTCTGGTGAATGGTACTGAAAATTAGTCTCTCTTGACACTTCACATGCTAGTACTTTTCCATCTCCTGCCTAGCCAGGCAGCTTGTCTGTGTTTTAAACACGTAAGGAGAGGAGCTTATGCTATTTCTTATTCATAAGCTTCCTTAATATCATGAGGGCAAGTCTGACCACTAACATCAGTGGATCTCCAGGATCTCAAATAAAGATCTTTCATATCATCTATTAAAAGCTCCATGGTGCAGAGTGGTAAGCTGCAGTACTGCAGCCCAAGCTCTGCTCACGACCTGAGTTCAATCCCGGCGGAAGCTGGATTCAGATAGCTGGCTCAAGGTTGTCTCAGCCTTCCATCCTTCTGAGGTTGGTAAAATGAGTACCCAGTTTCCTGCGGGTAAAGTGTAGATGGCTGGGGAAGGCAGTGGTAAACCACCCCATAAAAAGTCTGCCAAGAAAACTTTGTGATGTGACATCCCCCCATGGGTCAGTAATGACTCGGTGCTTGCACAGGGGACTACCTTTACCTATATCATCTACTACCTGATCCTTTTAACTGGAGATTCCAGAGACTGAAACTCAGGCCTTCTGGATGGAAAGAGGGGTCTACAATTGAGCCATATCTCCCTCCCTGTTAATGGCTATTGGCCATGACAACTAAATGGTGGATTCATGTTCCCAGCCCATGGCTATTTATAAGCATGGGTCCCATTCAGCAACACAGGAGGTCTGTGTTTGGCCATCAGAGCTGCCTATCAGGGTTTGCAGGGATGAGATGGGAGTGCCCATGGCTACAGAACACCCCCTTCCCCCTCCCTCCCCTGGGTGTCTTCTCCCAACTTGTAACTGCTTTGCAGCTCCGTGGTTGGAAGGAAGCCCTGCTGATCAAGGGAAGCTGGGCTTCCATTTTGGTTTCCAGGGCAACAGATGGAGGGCAGACAGAGCTCAGGCATTCCCCTGGCTCTGTTGCCAGGGGAATAGATTGCTGGCGCCTGAGTGTCTGGATTCCCGAACCAAGACTGAACACCACGATCTAGGCCTCTCCCGACTGCTGGATCATTGGCCGTGGACGATCACGATCCGCTGGGTCACGATCGCGCGATCGCCATTTTCATGGGTTTTTGATGCTTGTAATGCAGTTTGTGCCCATCTCTACTCCCTACCCTTCTCTCCCTGTGACAACTAGATTGAATGAGTCAGTTACTTTTCAAGGCTAAGCAAGAATTTTTTGAGTCCTTATATGATTGGCTGGGATCATTTATCTTTTTTTGCGGGCTTCACAATTGTTGTTTTATGGCTAGTTTATATCAATTGGTTTGATCTCAAGAGGTTATGGATGATTTCTGCAAATGATGCACAACTGAATTATTCAAAATGGCTTTTTACACAGATAGGAGGGATGTATTGTAGGGAGAGAATCTCATAGAAATACTTCACTAACAAGACAGGGACGTAGACTATGTTACCTTACGTGTTAGCTTTCAGACTTGGCCCAATAATATTTGAAGGCTTATGATTATGGATATGCCAAAAGTCCCTTTTCTGAATGTGCTTCAAGCACTAAAACTACTACCCAGGTGGGCAGAAAACATGGAAGCTGCTAATGCTTTTTTGCTAGTGCTATATCTTTGTAAACCTGCATATACTTACCCTATGGCATTGTTTATTGAAATGTCTTTGGTATTGACTGTACTAATCTCATGCTATGTAATCCATCTTGAATCTCAGTGAGAAAGTTGGAACACACACACACACACACACACACACACACACACACACACACACACACACACAAATAAATAAATAAATAAATAAATAAATAAATAAATAAATAAATAAATAAATAAATAAGTTATTGTGACTTAATTAGATTGCCAAGCACCGATGTGGGAAGGCATCCAAACCACATTGATGGCTACACAATTCCAGGGGGCTGCAGGGGAGATAATAATTCAAAGCTGTGCATCAGCATTAAAACTTTTGCCCTGTAGGGTATTGGGGGATAGGTAGGTTTGCCACTTACCTACTTGAGGAAGGAGTCCACCAATGCCCCTGGGTCTTCTGTGCTCACTAAGAGTGGGGGGGGGGGGCGAGGAAGAATTGGCATTGATTGATGTTGCATCTCTTCCAGGTTGCAGCATTTATTGATACTTCCCCTCCCTGTGCCTTGCCCCCCCCCAAACTCCCAGGTGTTGAGTGCAGTTCTCACAACCTATGGGATAGGACTGATGAAGAACATCTCAGCACAGGTTTGTTGGCAGGTGAGGAAAAGCAAAAGTGTGGGTTGTGCCCATGTCAAACTTGAAGCCAGGATGGGTTAAGTGCTGGTAAACCAATGAGCAGGCTCAGCTAACTGATCAAAAAGGGGGTGGGAGTGAATTTAATTACTTGTACAGTTCTAATTATAATAAATTAACCCTATATTAACTTTTGCAATTTGTTTGGGGTCTTAATTTTGTGGTTTCGGGCAGAATATGGTACTTGGTAAACGCAGAGTTAGCAAACTTGTAGAACACTCGGATTGCTATTAAACAAAAGAAGCAAACATGGTCGCATTTCAGAAATGTAATTTCATAACTAGAAAAACATTTTATGGTTGAGAAGACTGTAAGGATGGGTTGAGGGATTATTGTGTTGGGATGTGTGTGTGTGTTTTAGCAGTTTGCACACAGGCTGAAAAAATAACGCTTAGGCCCTGGGTCACATACTGGCGAAAACCTAGGACATGACATCTGCACATCAAGCAATACCTGCTTGTTTTCCAACCAAAGTCAGTGTGCAGCCTTGGTCTATCCCTTAGCTGATAACTTTTCACAGCATGTTGATGATAATGTAGAAAGGCATTATCTTGATAGTGGTCCAAGCATAAACTGAACACCTTCCCCACCCCAGTGACCCACAGGCATATCAAGAACATCAAATCTGATAATCCTTCTTTATCTGCTTGACCATTTATTACTATGGGATGTCATGATGGGTTTCAATGATCAGTTATCACACAGGCCCCAACCCTGTCAAAAGAGATGGTATGCCAGAAATCAAAGCGATTCATTTGGGGAAAGTATTACTTAAAGCATTCCGCAAGATTTCATCACAATACCACAAAGGATACAAGGAACCAGGGATGGTCCAAGATGCGACGGAAACTCCCAGGTAACTCAGCCACTTTGGGGAAAGGAATGAGGTCCATTTTTTTTGGCAATGTGATGTATGCCAATGAAACCAATGATATGATTATTCCCCAATCTTTTACCACAATGTTTGGCGTCCTACAGTGCCTGCTGGGTGTAACAATCATCATAGTCAGTTGTGAAGGTGTTAGACCAATGCAATCCTAAACTTTGTGGTAAACTGTGACTTCGCAGTAATCAGAGGGTTTGAGCAGATTGAAGATTTGAAATTGACATTTAATTATTGGGGCATATCACTACAGAGGTGTCACATGTGTGGCAGAGACAGTATAAAAAGTCCTCAAAATGATGCATTCCCAACAGCATCTTCCACCAGCTTCACTCTCATCTTCTCCTTGCAGTGTGAGGTAAAGTGCATTTAGATCCAATGGGGCCATTGGTTTTCAATCAGGATTGCTTTGAAACTGAGACTATTTCTGAAGCTCACCATTAACTCCTTGATAAGAAGATCCAGAAAGGCAGACAAACTGCCCTGAATGATTGCTCTGTCTTTCCGCAGAAATATGCAAGCACAAGGGAGGGTTGGGTGAATTCTAGGACATGTTCTCCATTTTCTGTGGTACACCAGTGAAACTAAAAAGCAAACCCATCTGCAAGATCTGCCAGTTCCTCAACTAGAAGGTGAAATAGAAATACTTTGCCAGCTGCAGAAGAGTCATCATGGCCAATTCAAAGCAAATTAGGAAGGATCCCCTCCGGGGCAGAACAACACACAATTATGGGAAAAACTACTCTTACAAACAGAACTTGGCAGAAAGGTGGAGCAGTGCTGAGAAGTACAATGATACTTATTGGTTACCTTTAAATCTCACCTTTCTTCTGTCGTAGAACTCAAAGCAGGATGGAGAGGTTTCCTAGAAAGGAACATAACCTGGGACCAATATGGCTTAAACCAAAGTCAGTTGGCAGGCCGCATAGAGTCTTTTGTTAAAAGTCTGTTCTCAGTCAGCAGGCCTATTTGGAATTTTGAAAGTGCTTTTTCTGCAAAATGATTTTTGCTCTGATATTAACTGCCGTGATGTGACGTATCCCCATGGGTCAGTAATGACTCGGTGCTTGCACAGAGAACTACTTTTACCTATTAACTGTGTTAGAGAAGGAGAAGGGGATTACTTTCTTCTACTTTGCTCTTAAATGGTCATCTCCACTGGCCACTCTATGTTTTGTTTGCAGATTCCTTTCTGTCATTTCAAAATGGCTCTTTGTGACGTCAGCTGTTGCAACACTGACCTCTGTGGGATCAGCACATCTTGTGTCTCCCAAGTCCCACCTTCGGAAGTGATGGTGCAGCCTGCCCCATTCACCGTGACCATGCCAGGGCCCATTCTCTCCGCCAGTACCGAACCTGTGGCTGTGGCACAATACACTCCATATGCTGCTGGATTTGGGGGTTACCCTTATGGAATGTATGGAGGGTATGGAATGTATGGAGGTTATGGAATGTATGGAGGAGGATACGGATGGGGTTCTGGCTTCGGTTATGGGAGAAGATACCGTTACGGTTCATCATTCCCCTATTGTTACCCTGGTTATTCCCGAAGATACAGCTATTGTGGGCCATGCTAAGTGGTTAACGTTTCCAGGAGAATGAAGAAATGAAGGCGGAGATCCCTGACTATTGTTTTTCTTCTGGGCATGAATTTCAGAAATGGTGAGAACCACTTGCCTCCTCAGAAGCCTATGGGGGTGGGAGGTCCTCACAGTTTCTGAGAGGTGGGTCCAAATATCTCACTCTTTCCCTTAAAACGAGGGCTTACATCTTCAGTGTCCTTGCTTAATATTTTTTTCTAGCTTTATGGAATCCTACATTTGTTACCACCCTCTTGGACTTACGTTGGGGGGATAAATCTCATAAAAATGTCATTCCTTTACTTTTTATCTTGCACTATATTCTTTAGAAGCCTGTTCACTCTTTTACTGTATGCTGTCTTAATAAAACTGAACATTTGCATCTTACAGTGTGCCTCGTTTGTATTTAATGTAGTTTTGGCCATGTTTCATATGACTGCTAGATTTTTTTTTACCATCCTTTTTGTCCAGGGAGCTCACCTCCATGCATATGGGCCATGGTTTTCTCCCACCCACCCCCCATCCAGCCCATTATTCTCGCAAGCTGTATGCTATTATGGGAAGAAAGAGAGCAAGTGACGCAATGTCATACAGTGAGTTTCATTTGGAAAGCTGAATTCTGATCTCCCAGTTTAGAAACTCTATTTGGCACGTCATACTGACTGTTCATCTATATTCCATTGCACTATAAGCTTCACCAAGAGATGTAGCATCAGATAGGATTGTACAAACCAAGAAGCAAGTGTTGGGATCAACATATAGAATCATAGAATCATAGGGTTGGAAGGGGCCTCCCAGGTTATCTAGTCCAACCTCCTGCACAATGCAGAAAATTCATAACTACCTCCCGCACACACACCCAGTGACACCTGCTCCATGCCCAGAAGTTGGCAAAACACCGCCAGGATCCCTAGCCAAACTGGCCTGGGGAAAACTGCTTCCTGACCCCAAGGTGGTTATCAGCATTACCCTGGGCATGTAAGAAGGGCTAAAAGAACTAAGCACTGATGTAACCCTTCCTGCCTTTCCTCTCATGAGCTGCCTAGATTCACAGAATCAGCATTGCTGTCAGATGGCCATCTAGCCATCTAGCTATGTTAAGGACTAACTTTTCCTTCCAAACTTTTAGTCTTCTTCTTAGAGTCTGAAGGGGATGGTGTTACCTGAATGTGCCACCCCCCATGTCTATCCTTTGGCCTGAAGAGGCATACTGAGGTAAATGTAATGATATGGCACTGTTACCCAAACCACTGCCAGTATGGAATACACTTGTGTGTTGCTGGTTATGTGTAACAGCATTTTGGGATCTTTAACCTGTGTTTACCAAGGTCCAGATCCAGTACTGCACCCAAAATAACAAGATAGGATAAGCATTCTTAAAATGAAAAGGTCTTTATTGAAATAACACAAGCCAATTAAAAAAAAAGATTACAAAAATGGAGGAGAGAGAGATAAATTTTAAAACAGCAAACAAAACCTCTCTCTAACAGGTCGCTGTCTTTTAGGGGAGAACAAAAAGGGTGCAATTAAAGCCATAGGAGGCTGATCTCATCAAAGAGAGTGAGGGAGTTTTTTGGAGAAGTGAAGAAGCATCTGCAAATTGATGAGGGATTGAAGAAAGCACAACAAAACAGATCTAGAAGAGAAAGGTCAACCATGGAGTTCAGGCAATGGGTTGAGCTCCGAACTGGCTACAAAAATGCAGGGCTAAGGAACAACTTTTTATCTCTTTTCTGCCAAAACTGAGGAGGGGGTGAAATGTTGTCATCAGAATAAAGATTCCATTTCCCAGAGAAGGAACAAGTTTGAGCGATGAAGTTAAGGAGAGTTTTTCTGGTTTCACACAGAGAAAAACAAGAAATAAGCAATGAGCACAAGTAAGAAAGACTAAAAATAAAAGTATGCTCCATTGAGGAGTGTAGGGAAAATAGAATCATGGCTGAGTGATGGATAGGATTAGGAAAGAGAGGATTAAGCTGTCTGGAATCTGTCCGTTGCTTATGTTTGGATTCCGGTACATTCGTTAGGAACCCATTCCCTTATTCAATAACTTATTTTATACAAAGTGCTAGAGCCAACATTTAGTCCAAGAATAAATACAAATAGATCCCAAACAGGAGCCAAGTTACAATTTGTACATAAATAATCCAGAATTCATAATAGAGCAGCAAGAAGTCTTCATTCAACATCTTCAAAGTTCATAATCATATTTAGCAGTAACTGTGATGGGCTGGCTAGCAAACAGCATTCGGTTTCCGTCCTCCTTCATCTGGCAGTTGCTTAGCTAAAATGCATGTAAAACAATTTATTTGAATAATCAATAAATATTTAAAAATAAGCTTAAGAATGCTGGATATATACTTACAAAATACAGAATCACACAGTTCCTATTGAAATATACAGGGCGTGACGGCTATATACAACAAGTTAATAAGCACTGTTGCACTTTTGAATATTGCTCATTGTATATGATATTGTGTTTTCCAGCTAAGTTAAAACCTGGTGTGCTTTATTCTTTGTGTAAATTATATTACAAGAAATATTTTGTAACTTTGCTTGATTGTATTTTATTCGTCTCTTAGTAAGCCTTGTCACGACGTTACTAGGTTGCTGTTACTGTGACTCTCTCTTTTCCCTGGACGTTCATTACGGCCGAATTGCTTAGGGGGGACGCTCCAAATTTCTTGGGAAGATGGTGTTCTAGGTTAATTTTCCTCAGGTTGGGCTTTTTCATGGTTGATAGATAAGTTGTTCTACATTCCGTTGCACCCTTAGCATGACTGGCTACGATTAGATATTGGATTATTGCAGACTCTGCTACCAGATGGGGATAAAAAATGGGTATCCCTCTGATGTGAGGATACTGGGGGCTACAGTACACACATATACCACAATAAATCCTGCCTAATAAATCCTAACCAAAACTATTCTAAGAATGCAAAAGGAAGTTGATATGAAAAATATGTCGCCTGTTCTGCAGTGGAAGTCCAAAAATACTCGATGAAAGGAGTGGGAAAAGAAAGTCAGCATGGAGACTGAGAGGTTTGTATCTTTCAAGGTCTGACAGAAGTCTGAGGTGAAACTGCAAAGTATCGGGGGGTTGCAGGGTACATAAATACCAAAAAAGTTTAGATTGTGGGAAATATAATAATAATAATAATACCAGTGCTTATATGTCAGTCTTAGAATTGCTTATGTTCTACTTCAGCACTTCTTCAACTCTGGATTGGATTCTTGTTTATGCTATGTCTTGGTAAACTAATGTTTATTTACCCTATGGCATTGTTTGACTGTACTAATCTCAAACTGTGTAATCCACCTTGAGTCTCTGTGAGAAAGGTGGACTACACATAAATAAATAAATAAATAAATAAATAAATAAATAAATAAATAAATAAATAAATAAATAAATAAATAAATAAAAAGTACCACTCTTCTAGACAGATTAGCTTCCCACTCAGAGCGGCGATCAAAGTCAATGTTATTATTATTCCCACAATACAACTGGAGAGCTTGGCTGAGAGGTGTAGCTTACCTGAGGCCACCTGTTGAGTTCACAGCAGGAGTGGGATTTGAACCCGGAGAATGCTGATTTCCAAAGCAACCATTCACTGTGCAAAAATAACTGTGTTTATATACTGATCTTTTAGACAGATTAGTGTCCCATTCAGAGTGGTGAACAAAGTCAGCGTTATTATTATCCCTACAATACAGCTGTGGAGCTACAATACAGCTGTGGAGCTGGAGCTGAGAGGAGTGGCTTGCCCATGGACACCTATCGAGATCATGACAGGAATGGGATTCAAACCGGCAGTGTGCTGATTTGCACCCAACCATTTAACCATTATGCTAAATGAAGATAACTCAAATTTGTTTTTTTCAGGATTGGTTTTCAACAAAAAAAATCAAAATTTATTGGACAAGCAGCTTGGCAGGAAGAGAAGAAGAGGAGGGGGGTGGATAGATTTAAAGCTGTTCCAGTGATGACAGCTGGAGACAGAGATTGATGTCGGTAGAGGGCTTTGACCAGAATTGGGCACAGACAGAGAATATAAAGTGAATTAGATTACCAGCATGTATAGAGGACTAAAGGAAGTCAAACAGTTGAGACACAGCTATTCATTTTGGAACGGGAAGGGCAGATAGAGACGGGTTAATAAACTTACTCTTTCCCAGACAGCGTATGTTTAATGTTGGTTTTCCTTGGACGTGCAAGGACATGCTGTTCCCAGAATGCTGATTTTCTTCTGGTCTCTCTCACTGCCACTTTGGCTATGCTCTTTGATGCCAAAACTTGAGAGAGACCAAATTGAGGAATTAAATAATGCAAAGTTATATGAGGGGACTCAGCTACTATATTGGGGTACTGGCCCCAAAGCCTTATTGGCTATGATGGAGTGAAATCTGAGGGTGAGAAGATAGTGCCTGTGAAAAGAAGCCATTTCAATTTTCTCAGGACTCCTCCCTCCAGCCTTCTCCCTTTTTTTGAGGTTTTGCTCCACTCTTTTATCCCAGCTTGTTCTTCCAGTCTAATTATCTTTCTCTTTCTGTGGTGGAGTGTGGCAGAGCAGTAGACATCGATAAAGGCAAAGTATATTTTGGCTAAGAGATACAGAAAAGAGTTATGATCCTATACTAGGGCATTTGTTACCAAGAGAAAAATCACTGATCTCGTCACGCTCTCCCAAGTCCCATCTTTGATTCCTCAAGCTCTGCTTCCTGAGCTTCTCATGAAAGAAAGATCATCAAGTGCATTCCATCACCACCCTCAAAAGCCCACAGAAGTGGTTCATCGCACTACAGGCTACCATAGCAGAGAAAACACCTCTGTTTATGCAGTCCCAAACCAGATGGCAAAACCAGAACTATTATTGAGCACATGGCAGATCTCCATGATTAGTGCACTCTTAGTAAGTCACCTTGAGGGAAGCACAAAACAGGTTTGATCAGGACAGCTCTGTTTCTTCACACTATTTCAGATCATTGGTCAAGGTGTGCTCCAGGTGCCCAACACCTTTCACCAACATTGCATGTCCAGTTTGGAGTTGATGGGCAAATCCAGAAGAGGCGTCACTTACTTAAAGCTAGCTTATCCTCATTTTTTTCTCTTATAGTAATGGAGACTGTAGCCTGGGCTAAGCCCCTCTGAACCTCCATGCTCCAGTAAAATGTATCCTTCCCCTTCTATGTGTGTGTGTGTGTGGGGGGGCTGTAATATCTTGTCTCCTTCTTGCCCACTCCCAAAGCACCCAAGGATGCCAGGCAACAGGCTGGCATCCCTACTACACAAGTACCTCCCTGATCTTGGGTTAGAGATCTAAAGTCTATGTAAACATGAGGACATAGCATGATATTTAGTAAGCAAGAAACATTTTTGAATTTAAAGAATGATCTTCTGTACTGGCTATAAAAGGAGATAGTAAAGACAGCGAGAAAGGTGATAACGTTTTTAAAATTGCACTTGAAAACACAGTCCCTTTGAAACAATCCTTCTGGCTGTGATTGCAGTATGTTTCTCATCCTCGCCAAAGTCTTCTCTGGTGGCCACCAGGGTGGGAGATGTCATAATTTCTAGAGACCTCATTATGAGACCACATGTTATTTGGATTTTTTCTCTTCTTCTGACGGTAGTTTAAAATTCCTTGGCTTTTTCATGATGAATTCCCTATTTTTTCACATCTCATAGCCTTGAGATTATACATAGTGACACAGTTTTTTAATACAATAAAATGAATATGGAATGATCAAAATAAATAATGAAACAAACTGATAGTTGTGATGCAGCTAATGACTGGTAAGGAGGGAGGGAAGGAGCGCACCATAACAGCAGCTCTGCCGTGCCCTACACCTGATTTACACCAGCCGTGAGCTATTTTGGTGGATCATTGCCTGGGAAATTCGGAGAATCAAAGAAACCAAGGTGTCTGCTGCTAATGATGTTAAGCACATGAACATGAAAAAAACTACATGGATTTTTCAGGGAAAGGGTTTTTTTCATAATGCCTAAGAAGCCCAGACCTGTGGAACAATTCTAGAAAATCAAGGTAACAACCCCCAATGCAATTCTTGTGTTTCGTTTCAGCTCGAAATTTCGTAATGCACTTGTCAATTCCAGGGAATCCCAACCCAAGTCATCAAAAAATGTAATGTGCAGTTTTGCCTTGAGGAACGCCTCTATCACTCTTCTTTGGATGACTCAAGATGCTTATTTCACTTTGTTCTTTTAACTTAAATGCTCTACCCACAATAGTATTGCCAAGCTGTGACTACGGAGACCTAGTTAAGGCAACTGACTTTATAGGGGTGTAATTAGTTACCAAATTGTACCTTAATAAACCACAGAGTGAAGGAGAGAAGAACCAAACAAAAACAGATCAAGTCCTGTAAGACTTGGTTTGTGTGCATACAGAGCACCTAAAGTAACCATATAGTGCCAACTCTGGATATATGATAGTGAGAGTGGGCCGATGCTTATTGAGAGAAAAACACTGCTGCAGTGCAAATAGGACAACCCTACCTTTTTAGTTCATCGGTACAGGTCAACGTGATGGCACTATATCTTTTGTCTTGATACAACCCACTGCGCAATTACATTGAGACTGTTTTTAGGCTGTGTTTTGCAATGATCATATCAGAATAGATGAAAAGACATGAAGTACATCCTCATTCTCTGTATAAAATTCAGATGTTTATGATTATTAATGTTATTGTTATTGTTTTTGCTATAATTATTAAAGAAAGAGCCCCGTGGCGCAGAGTGGTAAGCTGTAGTACTGCAGCACAAGCTCTCCTCATGACCTGAGTTTGATCCTGTTGGAAGCTGGGTTCAGGTAGCCGGCTCAAGGTTGACTCAGCCTTCCATCCTTCTGAGGTTGGTAAAATAAGTACCCCATTTCCTGGGGGTAAAGTGTAGATGACTGAGGAAAGCAATGACAAACCACCACGTAACAGAAGTCTGCCAAGAAAACATCATGATGCGACGTCCCCCATGGGTCAGTAATGACTTGGTGCTTGCACAGGGGACTACCTTTACCTATCTAATTATTAAAGAAAGAGAACCTTTAATGGCTCAGTTCAAATTTGGAAAGATGACCAAGCAATTCAAGACTTTAAGATCAGGGTTGAATCTGGATGCAAAGGGTTTTAGAAACATTTCTGTTATCTGTGACTATCGGGGAGCAAACAGAAGATTGCTGCTTGGAATAATAATAACATTCAATTTATATACTGCCCTTCAGGACAACTTAATGCCCACTCAAAGTGGTTTACAAAGTATGTTATTGCTGATCCTGCAGAATTCAAGCTGATGCCAGCTGAATATGAAAATAAATCAGGGGAAGTGATATACAATGATGGAAATTTTCTATCTTGCAGTCTTTTTTATTTTTGTTTCTATTTAGGTCAGATATTTAGATTATCCACTTTTTTCTCTTCCATCTGTAGATTTGTTTGCAGTGTCCATTGAACATGTATGAAGGCCATGGCTCAAGGGAGTTTTGTGTGAAGAAGGTCTGAAGTTCATCTCCTGGAGTCTCCACTTAAAACATGGATCTAATATTAGGCAATGTGAGAGGAATGACAAAACACAAGAGATAATACCAACTTTAATATCCCATTGGAATGATACAAGATAGAGCAACTTCAGGTGAACGTCTCTTGTATGGTTTTGATGTTTACACAGGCAAAGCATGTCATTTATGTGTCTAATACAGATATAACAAGAGTTAGCTGTAAAGCTCACCAAATAGCCTTGGGCCATTCATTCCCTCTCAATCTAACAACTAATCATTGCGAGATTAATGGACAAGGGAAGAAACACGAGGGAAGCTGCCCTGACCGCTTCGGAGAAAGGGTGGGATATCAGTAGGATAATGTGCAATGCCATTTATTTGATGTATAGGCAATATATGATTGTTTTCCATGAAATATCCAGTGCAAGGAAACAAATGAAAGGCCCAAACTCTTTTGTCCGTGCTAGAGAGAAGTAAGAATCAAAAATGGGGATTTTTCAGGGTGAAGCAGCAGGACTGCAAAACCTGACACGGCTCTAGGGGGACAAGACTGTCACAGAACTGAGCAACAATGGCTCAGAGCCAAGCTACAAGTGATGCCTGACACAGGTTGGGAACCTGTCACCTTCCCTCAAGGTTTGATGGGAAATGTAGGCATCCTGGCTCTCCATTTAATTGAAGTTTACAGAGCAGCAGTCTATGGGAGGGAAAACACGCGGTCGGGAGGGGAGTGCAGATGCCGGGCAGGCGCCCCCTTCCCCTCCACTGGGTGTTGCGGGGGGGGGGTCTGTAAACTTCAATTAAATTGAGAGTCAAGCTTTAAGACCAGGATGCCTACATTTCCCATCAAAACTTGAGGGAAGCTGACAAGTGTCCAACCTGTGTCAGGCGTCACCTGTAGCTTGGCTCTCAGGCTGCCTCAGGGTTCCCAAGTGAGTTGTTAATTAGATTTCAGCTGCAATTTGACCACATGAGCCAGTCTTTGCACTTCTTTTTCTCAAACTCTTTTGCAAGGATCACTTGCAACCCTAGTTTTATATAATAGCCCTGCTACACCCTAGAATGTCTTTTAATTTGAGAACGCTTAAAATCAGATGCAGGCCATGCATACTTTTGGATGGCTTTCTTGGAGACATGGGGTAGAGAGCATGGCATTATTGAACATAAGGAGGATAGCTCATTGCATCCCTCTGTGATCCTGCGTGCTGGAGAAACATAGATTCAGAAGGCTTTGGAAAGAGATATGAGACAATGTGATCGGTGGCCACTGATTGTAAGTCTTTAATGCCAGGACAGAATTTTTGAAATTCTAAACATCTTCAACAAGATGTGGGCACGAACCACAAAAAACCTGAGCCATGTGGTCCGTGGTCCGTGGTGTTTTCACAGACCAGGGACCATGAACCCCCACAAACTGGGGCAAGTTCATAAACCAATTCGTGGTTCCTGGGGTTTAAATGCCCCTTTCTGGCTGCTTAGCCAAAGGGGCATTTGATAGTTTAAAGGGCTCTTCCCTGCCACTTGCAAGCGGCAGGTCCCTTTAAACTATCAGCTGGCAGGCCAGGGGGATCCCTCTGCAAGCAGCAGGGACCTTTAAATGGCCCAAAGCCCACAAACCCCAGCCCCAGCCGCTTTGCAGCGGCAGGGAAAGGGACATTGCCCTTTAAAATGAACGAAACAGACCAGTTATCCAATTCATGGAGTTTGTGGAAATGAGCTTCCACGAACCACGCTGGTTCGTGGGTTTTTTTGGTTCTTATTTAGGTTCATACCCATCTCTATCTTCAACCATCACCCTTCCCCCTTATAAATTAAGCTTAACAGTTTTCCACCAATGGTGGGCAATCTCCCAGAGATGTTCTGGGTTACCCACCAATTGCTGCTGATTGGCAGGAGGTAGCAACCCCCCGGTGATTGCCTGCCACCAGCAGGCAACCTGGGAAAGCGCACACCAGGTGCACTTCTGGTGGCTTCTACAATGTCACTTCCTGAAGTAATGACATCACACTGGACGCAGGCATGCTCCTATGCTTTGTTGAGGCCAATTTTGGCCCCCAGTGGGTCCCAGAAGTAGCCCTTTGCAAAGTGCAGGAGCATGCGTGTGATCATCGTGGTGATGTCATTTCCTGGAAGCGATGTCATCGTGTCTCTCCAGAAGCACATGTGCATATTCCCCCCTCCCACTAGGATGGTATAGGAATGCCACTATATACACACATCTCTGCAAATCAGAAGCGGCCCCACATGTAAGATAATAATTAAGGCTACCATGTGTGTCCAATTAACTAATAATATGAACCAGTTTGAAATCGGTTTGCCCACTCAAGATTGGAAAATTCCTGGAACTGGGTGGAGTCTAGAAAGGGCAGAATTTTGAATGTTGAGGGATCTCAGTGGAGTATAACGACATAGAGTCCAGCCTTCAAAGCATCCATTTGCTCTAGGGGAACAGATCCATCATTTGCAGATCAGTTGCAATTCTAAGAGATCACCAGGTCCCACATGCATTTTAGCAACCCTAGGTATATCCAGACTGCCTAAAAATTATTTCCCAGATGAACGGAACATTATGCTTAAATATATATATATATAAAAGATGAGTATTTGTCATTGCAAAAACTATCTTCGAATGCATTCTCCTCTTCTCGTTCCTTTCTCCTGGGTAATTAGCCCACCTAAGGTTGCCAGGTCTCGGTGGGAGGGGAGACCAACACTCAACTTTTTGGACATCTTTGCACATGCATGCTTCTAAGGTCGCATGATGACATCAATTCCAGGAAGTGATATCATTGTGCAGGTGCAGGAGCATGCACGAGCTTCATGGTGGGCCAATTTGAGCCCCAAATGTCATCATGCTGCCCCAGAAGCATGCCTGGGAGGCTCACTCCCACACTCCACCTCCGCCAACCAGGTGAGTGGGGGGCAGAGAGTGGGAGCAAGGAATACCATGTCCCCACCAGAAAACTGATAACTCTAAGCCCACCCCTTCTCTTTGTTTGATGAGCAGTCTCATTGGAAGCACGTGACCACTTCTCATTGCTGCTCAGCCAACTGTTTCTTGATCTCAGTTACAGAGGATAGGAGGTTCTGGCACCTGAATGCTTCCACTGGCTAGAACAGAGGCTCTTAAAAGGAGAGAAAGCAAAATACAGAAGAAAAAACACAGGCTCTTTATGTCAGCAAAACAGCCAATCTTATCTCAATTCAAGCTGGAAGACAACTGCAATCACTACCCTCTATGAGAGACTTGCACACAGTTGCTAATTGAAAGTAGTTGAGAATTATAGCTTATATGACCTGTCTTTTATCACTTGGAGCCAAACAACTTACTTGAGCTTATGTGTCGTGGTTTGTATATTCTCAATCCAGATGAATGACAATGTATAATGGATGTTATGGAATCAATAATGGTGATGATGTAATCAATTTATTTATCACACTTCTTAATTGTATACCGTTGTTTTTTATTAGTTTGAATTGAGATAAGATTGGCTGCTTTGCTGACACAGAGCGCCTGTGTTTTTCCACCTGGATGCTTCCACCTTTCTCCTGAATATGAAACAGCACATTGAAAGCATCTCCCTTGGCTCAGTGAAAGCTCAGCTTATTTGTTTATTTAGGATATATTTTTATCCTGCTTTGCTCCTTGCTGGGGACCCAAAGTGGCTTACAAAAATACCTAAAGCAAATTTAAAATCATGTTATATATAAAAAACAAGCAAAACCCAAAGGGTAAAAAAGACTTCATGGGCTGATGTATGCCAGGCCAATCCGACCAGCTAAGGCCACAATCCTTTGGCTAAGAGTCCTTCAACTCAGCCTCAGGTATAAATACTTGCAGCAGGAGAGCGACAGAATGAGGAGCTCAATGGTGAAGCATCTATTTGGCCTGCAGAACTCCCCATGCTCAATTCCAGGCATCCCCATTTGTTAAAAGGAACAGGTAGCAGGTGAGTAGGGCTGCCAGTCCCCCGCTCCAAGCCTCTGCCCCCAGCCACCACTCACCTGGCCAGCTGGAAGAGTATCTGCCAGTCTGAATATACAATACTGACACCGATGGACAAGGGTTTGATTTGGTATAAGGCAGCTTCACATGTTCAGTGAAAGCTGGAAAAACATTTTGCCTCTCTGTTTCAAGCTCTTCCTGCTGCTTAAAAGCAAGATGGCTTCCTGAATGCTACATAGGCTTGCCAACTGCTCACCCCCATCAGACAGATTCCCACTACCACTCTCACCTGCCCACTGCTGCTGATGGTCACGACAGGAGAAAAGGGGAAGCAAGTGACATTTGACCCCAGAAATGACATCACATATAGGCAATGTTCCAGGAACCAACCCCCAACTCTATAACTTTTACCGTAGATATCTAGGGGTGGGTTCCTAGAACATTGACCAGAAATGATGTCACTTCTGGGGGATTTGAGTCCAGTGGCATCTTAAAGACCAACAAGATTTGTCAGGGTATAAGCTTTCAAGAGGCAAAGCTCCCTTTTCAGATACATTGTTCTTGGAGGTTACCCACATACCCATCACCAAAATCTCTCGGGTGCTGCAAGAGCAGCCCTGGAAATCCTATTCCTACATCCACTTTGTGGAAGCATGCCAAACCTCTGCCATGCCAAAAAAGTATCTCTAGTGGAACAGAGTGATAAGCTGTAGTACTGAGTTTGATCCTGGCAGGAGCTGGGTTCAGGTAGCCGGCTCAGGGTTGACTCAGCCTTCCATCCTTCCGAGGTCAGTAAAATGAGTATGCCAATCACGAACACAGGAGAACCTTTATGTTAATGCGTTGGAACGCTCTTCCATCAGCTGTACTCGAAGGCAGATACAAAAGAATGCCACTGGATGAATGCCTGTGTCCCTGGGGTGATGGGAAAATAGAAACACTAGAACATGTCATCTTTGACCATAAAATACACATGCAACTATGAGAAGTTTACATAAGGCCTATACTTTCTGCCCATCCAGGTAGAAACAGAGCTTTTCTACTTTCACAAATGCTCTCGGATAGATCCCAGGATATAACATATAAGGTTGCTAAGTTTGGTTGGATGGCAACAAAGAACAGGAGTTCGTTCATTACCAACTAAAGACAGTTTTGTCTTATGGTTTTATGGTACCTGGTTTTTATGATATGCTGAAATTTAAATTTTAAGTATTTTTAAATATTTTAAACTTTTTAAATATTTTAAATATTTTAAGGCAATGTAATCTATTATGCTACTGAGGTATCTTTTAATCTGTATTTTCTGAGTATCCAGTTTCCTGGGGGTAAAGTCTAGTTGACTGGGGAAGGCAATGACAAACCACCTTGTAACAGAAGTCTGCCAAGAAAATGTCATGATGCAACATCTCCCTATGGGTCAGTAATGACTCGATGCTTGCTACCTTTACCTTTAGTGGAACAGTAATTTAGGCTGTCACTGTTGCCATTCTCATCTGCTCTAAGATGTACATCTGGTGGCTTAGCATAGGTATTAAAGGAGCCATTCATCTTGCCTGATATTGGAGACTTTGTTTTGTGCCAACTCCTCTCCAGCCTCTAGCTTCAATTGCTTTCCCCTAATTCTACAGATCTGGAAGTCTGCACACATTTCTATCTCCATTCTAGAAGAAGATCTCTTACACATTAGCAAACATCTGTAATAAAATGACACATCTTGCCAACATATACCAGTATCACCTTAAACCTTCTATTTTCCTTTTATTTTCCTTTTCATATAAAAAAGATACATAATTAATCAAATATTTAATTTAAACTCCTACGTTAATCAGCTAAGGTTCATTATGACAGCTAAGCAGCATTTCTCAGAATTTACTAATTTACTTGTATGAGAAATTGGCATTGTTCAAGATTTTCTATTCCTTGGCTCTATCATCAACCAAAAGGGAGACTGCAATGAAGATATCAGAAGATTGAGACTTGGGAAAGCAGCTGTGAGGGAGCTAGAAAAGATCCTTAAAGACAAAGATGTCTCTCTGGAAACCAAAATCAAGAGAATCCAAACTATGGTATTCCCCATTATGATGTATGGATGTGAAAGTTGGACGGTAAAGAAAGCTGACAGGAAGAAAATGGATTCATTTGAAATGTGGTACTGGAGGAGAGTTTTGCGGATACCACGGATGGCCAAAAAGACAAATAAGTGGGTACTATATCAAACCAAGCCTGAATTCTCCCTAGAAGATAAAATGATAAAACTGAGGCTATTGTACTTCGGTCACATCATTTATTTATTTATTATTTTTTTATATTCTGCCCTCCCCACACTGGCAGGCTCAGGGCGGATTACAACTAACATACAATTTAAAATTACATTAAGCAGTTTGTACAATTTAAAACCATAAAACATTCAAAATTTCATAGCTAAAACACATATACATATACATATACATATACATATACATATACATATACATATACATATACATATACATATACATATACATATACATATACATATACATATACACAGCGGCACAATAATCCAATCAGCCACCCTTTAACCATCTCCAGAGCACTGTGGCAGGGAAAATGTAATAGATAGAGGGTGTCACTAGTAGGGAGGGCATGTTCAACCGGCCAGGGGGCATCGCCTATCATCGACCATATGCCTGGCGGAACAGTTCCGTCTTACAGCCCTGGTGGAAAGATAACAAATCCCACCGGGCTCTGGTCTCATTGGACGGAGCATTCCATCAGGCTGGGGCCAAGACTGAAAGACAAGACTCTCTGGAGAATTCAATAATGCTAAGAAAAGTGGAAGGCGGTAGAAAAAGAGGAAGACTCAAAACAAAATGTCTTGACTCAATAAAAGAAGCCACGTCCTTCAGTTTGCAGGATTTGAGCAAGTCAGTTGATGATAAGACATTTGGAGGTCTTTCATTCACAAAGTCACCATAGGTCAGAGGAGACTTAACAGTGTCAGGTCCAGTGTATATCTAAACTGTACTGACTCCATTTTCTAATGCTTCTAGTGTTTAAGTGCTCTCTTCCCAGGTGCACCAGTTCCCAGGCAGCATTCCCACCGGAGGCGACTGTTTTGTCTAACACTGTTCCACCAAGCATTGGCCTTGAAGGAGAGCAGCTTCCCAGGACTGAGAGATGTTGTTTTGAGAACTGTGGGGGGAGGCAAATCCAGATGGGTATTGTTACTCTGTACCTCATGCTTTGCCCTTCATTGGTAACAATGACTATGTACCATCCTGAGTCTCCTATTCAGGACAGTGGACTATAATGGACCTTTTCTGCAGTAAAGTTTCCTTGTTCAATCAATGGACTCCTGTTTGCTTTTGAAAGGGAACCTGTAGGAAGCGCCTTATCTAGCCACAAGCTGACATTTTGTTACCAATCATGCCTGAGTCGGGCCCAGCGGAATCCAAGGTTGTCCCGGACAGGGATCCTTTGTTTGATCCGTATGCGTCCCCCGACAGTCAAACAGTGCAACCCCAAGAATCTCATGTGCCAGCCGGGGCTGGAGCTTCGACGTCTACATCGCCTCTCATCGACCTCAGCAGTGAGGGGACAAGGCCGACGGCTACCGCTCTCCCCTTGATCTCGTTACCCACCCCGTCGGAGTGGGGAGCCAGACCCCGAGAAACGCGAGAGCGCCGGGCCGGAGGGCTTCATCCAAGAATGTCGATGGACGGACGCCGAAGCCTAGAGACTGTCCCTGAGCTGGATAGCAGCCAACCGTGGCTGTTTTGGAACAGGACGGCCGAACAGACGGACGGGAACACATCTCGCCGCGGCGCCCTGAGTTGGGATTATTCGGAATTTGTCCCATGGAAAGAGCCAACGGAAGTTCCTGAACAAAGTTGGGTGCAAATGCAAAGTCGCACCCATGCTGTAGATTCCGGCATCTCGGCAGTGACGGGCCTAGCCAAAGGAATTCTAGCAGCGAGATCACGAGTCGATCAAGGAGACCCTCCGCCTTGGGGGCCGTTTTCCCCGGTGAGTACAACCGAGGGAGGTTCCGTGATGGGGCAACCGGGTCCTAGCCGAATGCAACAGTTGGAGGCTAGGCTGATTGATATGGAGGAAAGTTTGGCTCATGCCATTCACCTAATCTCAGCGATGGGGGCAGGGGAGAGAATCTCACCTGAAGAAATGGCGGTACAAATCGCCACCCTCCAAAGTGTCATGTCCTATCCAGTGGAGGACGCCCCGCAGCAGCCGCTACCTTCGGGAGAGGAGGAATACTATCCGGGAGAACCGGGAGAATCGCCCGCGGAACTCCCTAGGATAGACGAAACTCCGCCGGGCGGGGATACTCCAGCTGAGGCACCTGGAGAGACTCCGACGGAAACCCCAAAATCGGACGGGGATCCATCTCCCAAGGAGACTCCAGCGGAGGAGCCTAGAGAGGAGGAAGAAGGGCCAACCCGTCCAACCGAAACGACGGTGATACCCCCTCCCGCTTCTCCAACGACAGTTCGGCCGGATCAGACGGAAGAGCCCCCGGCCCCTTCAGAGGAGGAACGACCGCTAGAAGTGGTTCCCATTCAACAGACCCCGAGCGCCCCGACGCCACAAGATCAGCCTTTGCGTCCCAGAGACACGACGCCGAGAGGGGTAAGCCCGCACGGCCCACCACCCCTCAGGCCTTCGCCGCTGCGGCCCCTTCCGCTTCGACCGCAACTAACTCCTGCGCAACAACCGATACGTTTGCCACTTGAGCAGCCCGTAATACCACCTCCGAACCAACCGGTGGGGCCTACACCACTACGACCCCACCAACCCGTCCCTCAGCGGCCGGTCATTACTCAGCCGCACCGGCCATCTCCACTTCAACCGCTACTGCCAGCACCTCCTGTATTGCCACCAGCCAGACCGAGATTGCAGCCGCCTGCCCGACCACGACTGCAGCCACTGGCCCAGCCGAGAGCACCACCGCCAGCCCAGCCGAGAGCACCACCGCCAGCCCAGCCGAGGCCGCCACCCCCGGCTCAACCGGTGATGCCGCCGCCAGCGCAACCAGCACCGCTACCACAACCGGGTCCCCCCATACCTCAAGTGCCATTGATGCTTCCGACAGACTTCTACCCAGCACCGGCTCCGAGGCAAGACCTCCCGATGGGTTGGGTGAAACTGGAAGCTACTTTTGATGGGGATCCCTCCAAACTGGGATTTTTCCTAGTGCAAGTCGTGCAATTCTTCAACCGGTGGGGACACCTCTTCGGCAGCGAGGCCAGTCAAATTGAACATCTCGGCTCCCGCTTACAAGGCAAAGCAGCGGACTGGTATGTAGGACTATATAATATCGGGGCCCCAGAACTCAATACTCTCCAGGGGTTGGTGGATGCTATTCGAGCGCAATATGAAGACCCCTTAGAGGAAACCAGGGCCCGAACAGAATTGCAAGCCATTAAACAGGGCAGCATGTCGGCGAGAGACTATATCACGAAATTCCGACAATTGGCTGCCAAATGCCCTAGGTGTGAGGAGTCCACCAAAATCATTCTGTTCAAGCAAGGACTAAACCCGAGACTTTTGGACAGAGCCCTCATGCAGGACAATCCCCCTACGTTGTTAGGCTGGATCCAACTTGCATGCGAAGTTGAGAATCGCATTTTGGAAGTCCGTTTGGTTGAACAACAACAACAAACGGGACAAAGAAGACCCTTGACTTTACAGAAGGGAGGACGGGGAGCTGGGTACGCCACCCGTGGAGCGAGAGATGCTAGATGGCAACAAGGGCTGTGTTTGCAATGCGGACAAGCCGGTCACTTTGCAGCACAATGCCCCTACCGGCCTGTGCAAAGACCTCCGCTTCAACTACGGCGCCCAACCCTTGCTCCATTTCCTACTCTCCAACGCCCGACTCCCGCACCACGAGCGAACAGAGGCCGCGGCGCTTCCCAAAGGCCCGCCTCAGAGAGAGGACTAGAAGCGGAAGAAGTTATGGAATACGACCCCGCTTCCCCAAACGCGGAAGTCAATCCAGACAGCCCCCAGTCGGGAAACGAGATGGATCTGTCGTAAAAGGGCCCAAACGACAGATCCGCCCCAAGCCCGTTCCTGCACGGAACCGGCCGCCCGGGTCCATCTTATTCATGCCAGTGACTCTAATCAACCCAGAGAGAAAAATGCACATCCGAGTGCAAGCCCTTATCGACTCGGGCTGTTCGAGAGACATCATCGCCCCAGCTCTAGTCAATGGACTAGTCTTACCAACTCGGGAATTACACAATCCAGTAATCTTTGAACAAATGGATGGCACCAATATGAACCCTGTTACCACTGAGACCATCCCAGTGATCACAGGCATGGGACAACATTGGGAAAAGAGGTCTTTTGTCATCAGCTCCACTGCCAAATACCCGTTAATTCTAGGCAGCAAATGGCTATGTGATCACAATCCCTACATAGACTGGGCCCAAGGATGCATCACCTTCAGTCATGCCAACTGCAAAAATCACCGTTGGAACCAAAACTGGGGCAATGATCCAACTCACACTGAAAACGCCCTTCTCACTCAAGAAGAAATCAACCAAATACCCGAACCGTATTGGCCTTTTCTAAACGCTTTTTCCGAGGAGGAAGCTGATACTCTACCCCCGCACCGGCGAACGGACTGTGCGGTGGAAATTTTACCCGGAGCCTCACTGCCCAAAGGACGACTCTATCCCATGAGTCTCCATGAACGAGAAGAGCTCCGGAAATTCATCGACACCAACCTCCAACGAGGATTCATCCGCCCAGCCAACAGCCCCCACGCCGCTCCGGTTCTCTTCGTGAAAAAGAAGGATGGGGGACTACGACTATGCACGGACTTTCGAGGACTTAATGCCGTGTCCACCAACAACGCCTATCCTATACCACTCATCCGAGACCTTCTCAACGTCGTGGCCCAAGGTAAGATCTTTACAAAATTAGACTTAAAAGATGCTTACTTCCACGTCCGTATCAAGGCAGGGGATGAGTGGAAAACCGCATTTAATACGCCCCTCGGACAATATGAATACCTAGTTATGCCTTTTGGATTGACGGGAGCCCCGTCTGTATTTATGTCCATGATAAACGAAGTTCTGCACGAATTTCTGTACAAAGGGGTGGTGGTGTACCTTGATGATGTCTTAATTTATTCGGACACAGAGGAAGAACATATTCAAATGGTACAAAAGGTCCTGGCCACCTTGATGAATAATAAACTGCCCATCAAGTTGTCCAAATGTGAATTCCATAAAACCGAACTCACTTACCTTGGGTATTGCATCTCCCAAGAGGGTTTAAAAATGGATCCAACCAAAATACAAGCGATTCAAGAATGGCAAACACCCACCACCCGTAAAGAACTACAATCCTTCCTGGGTTTTGCCAACTTCTATAGAGACTTTATAGCAAATTTCGCCCAAATCACGCTCCCCTTAACAGAATTGTTAAAAACAAAAGATAAAGGGGGCCAAGCCAAAAAACCCTCCTCCAAACTACAATGGACCTCCGATTGCCAAACTGCTTTCGAATGCCTGAAAAAGCAATTTGTAACGGAACCCATCCTCTCCCACCCCAACGAACAGTCCCCTTTCGTGGTGCAAGTCGACGCCAGCGATACGGCAATAGGGGGAGTTTTACTGCAGAAGGGGGAGGATGGAAAATTGCGGCCTTGTGCGTTCTTGTCTAGACAATTTTCGGAGGCGGAAAGGAATTGGAATGTGTGGGAGAAGGAGGCTTTTGCAGTAAAAGCAGCCCTTACTAATTGGAGACATTGGCTGGAAGGGGCGCGATACCCCTTCGAGGTCTGGACAGATCATAAAAATCTGGAGGCCCTCCGAAGCCCACGCAGACTGAATGCCAAGCAATTGCGGTGGGCGGAATTCTTTTCCAAATTCAACTTCACTCTGAATTATCTCCCGGGCAAAACTAACTTTTTGGCGGACGCCCTATCGCGCATGCCCCAACACAGAAGCAAACGGGAGGAGACTGTCGACACGGTCTTCTCACCTACGCAACTTGGGGGCGTGGTGACTACTTGCCGTCGAGCCAAACAGCCCCTCCCGGCCATCCAGGAGTGGAAATCAAAACTTAAAACTGAGGTGGAGAAGGAGGGGGATAAGGCTCCGCGAAACAAACTGGTCCAATCCCCACAGGGGGATTGGCTAGCTGGGAGCAAGTTTTATGTCCCAGACAGCCTCAGGCTGGAGGTCTTGCAGCGCTGTCATGATGCTCCCACTGCTGGTCATTATGGGTATCTGAAAACATTGCATCTAATCCAAAGGCAGTTCTGGTGGCCGGGCATGCGCAAAGACATTTCCCAATATGTTAGTTCCTGCCCCGTTTGCCTCAGCGCCAAAACCAGAAAAGGAAAACCTCCGGGACTCCTGCAACCATTGGAAACACCCAACAGACCTTGGGAAATAATATCTATGGACTTTATCACTGATCTACCTATTTCAAAAGGACATAATTGCATTTTAGTCGTGGTAGATCTGTTTTCCAAACAAGCTCATTTTATTCCCTGTACTGCTATACCCACCGCTCGAAAACTAGCAGATTTATTTTTAAAACACATCGTAAAATTACATTCTTTTCCGTCCAAGGTGATTTCGGATCGCGGCGGACAGTTCGTTGCCAACTTCTGGCGGGAGCTTTTGAGAATGTTGAATATTGAGCAAGGCATCAGCTCAAGCCACCACCCACAAACCGACGGACAATCCGAAAAAACAAACCAGATACTAGAACAGTTTCTTCGTTGCTACATTAATTTCCAACAAGATAATTGGGTAGACCTTCTCCCTCTGGCCGAATTCTCATATAACAACAGTGTACACGCTTCAACTGGAGAGGCCCCTTTCAAAATTGTCTATGGAGCTCACTTCAATCCCTTCCCGTTGGACGCTCCCCCTCTCCATTCCTCTAATTTGCCAGATGTATCTTCGTGGTGGGGGGAGGCGGCGCAACAATGGACTCTTATTAAGAAACATCTTGAAAAAGCCAAACTGGATTACAAAAAATACGCAGATCGCCATCGTGTGGCCGAATGGGATTTACAACCTGGAGATCATGTGTATATTTCCACAAAGAACCTGAAACTAGCTCAGACAAGCCGCAAACTCGCTCTGAAATTCCTGGGACCTTTCCCTGTGCGCAAAATAATAAATAAAGTGACTGTTGCTGTAACTTTGCCCAAGAACTTACGCCACGTACATGATACGTTCCACGTCAGTCTTTTAAAAAGAGCTCCTACCGATGACAAGTGGCACATCAAAGCTCCACCCATTCCAACTTTAATTGACGACCAAACACACTATGAGGTACAACAAATTTTGGACTCCAAACTCAAACGAAATCAGCTTTTTTACCTCATTAGATGGAAGGACTTTGATTCTGGGTACGATGAGTGGGTGAACTCTGTACATGTTCATGCTCCTAGATTAACCAAAGCTTTTCATACTCGCTACCCATATAAACCAGGGGGGGATCTGTTTTAAGAGGGGCAGAATGTCAGGTCCAGTGTATATCTAAACTGTACTGACTCCATTTTCTAATGCTTCTAGTGTTTAAGTGCTCTCTTCCCAGGTGCACCAGTTCCCAGGCAGCATTCCCACCGGAGGCGACTGTTTTGTCTAACACTGTTCCACCAAGCATTGGCCTTGAAGGAGAGCAGCTTCCCAGGACTGAGAGATGTTGTTTTGAGAACTGTGGGGGGAGGCAAATCCAGATGGGTATTGTTACTCTGTACCTCATGCTTTGCCTTTCATTGGTAACAATGACTATGTACCATCCTGAGTCTCCTATTCAGGACAGTGGACTATAATGGACCTTTTCTGCAGTAAAGTTTCCTTGTTCAATCAATGGACTCCTGTTTGCTTTTGAAAGGGAACCTGTAGGAAGCGCCTTATCTAGCCACAAGCTGACAAACAGCACATAACACAACACACACAAGAGATCATCTAACTCAAATGCTATAGTTTGAATTTTAGTATTCAAAGGTTTGAATGCACCGTCTTGGAAATGCTGATCTTATTGTCAGGCTGGATATGAGCAGGTGCTTTGAAGAGCTGTGAAGGTTTAATTTACCCTTTGCGAGGCATCCACTGTCATTTGTAAACTATTAAGGTAATAACCCTTCATTTTATCCTAAATGAGCGTTAATGAGTATTTGTGAACTGTTTTGAAATCCTATTCCACTCCCCCGTTGTTCCAGTTAAAATGTCACTTGCTGCTCTCCTCCCTTTGAGTGTTTTCTAGTGTTACGCTTTGCTTGCTTTCACTACTGGCAGGTTCCTGAAAAGGAGGAAAAACATCACCACTCTTGATAACTTCCAGCAAACCAACGTGCAATTAGAACTTATTCCATTATTTTGTACCATTGGGGTGTGACTATGTATAGGACTGCTGAGAATTGGTAGCCTTAAGAGCTCAGGCTCCAGTGTTTTACTTGCGCATTTGAAGTCGTCTCAGACCAACTCTGTTAATGATGGGGATCTTTCATTCATAGAGTTGTCGCCATAGGTCAGAGGCGACTTGACAGAACATAACACACACGCATCTCAAATCAAGTAATGGATCGATTTGGACCTGAGGCCTCCTACATGCCAGGCTGTCCAGGCATGTTCTCTATCACTGAACCACAATCACTCCTCCAGTAATGGTCTAGCCATCTAGCCCATGATTGCCTATTTGCAACATCAGCAGCTCAGACAGAACTTCTTCCTGATGCCTTTCTCAATGTATTGGGAACTGAATGTGGGTCCTTCTGCATGTGAAGCAGATGCTTGGCCCCTGCACTGTGGTCCTTTAATGGAAGAAGAAGGAGAGTGAGAAGGAGAAAAGAAGACAAAGAAGAAGAAGAAGAAGAAGAAGAAGAAGACTAATCACATAAGCTGTCCTATACTGAAAGTTCCATCTAGGTCAGTATTGTCTATCGTAACAAGCAATAGATCTTCAGGATCTTCTCTGGTGAACGATGGTCTTTCCCAACACCTGCTACTTGAAAACCTTTCAGTGGAGGTTCCCTGGGCTGAATCTGGGATCAGCTGCATGCAAATCATCCCATCCCATGAGCCCCATAAACAGAGTAGAGTACGACTTTCCCACCTTCCCCCCACTGACCGCCTCCAAAATTTGTTTCTGGGAGTCAGAAGACTCTTGTAGATAGAATAGGGAAAGAATGGAGGTCTCCAATAAGAGGGGAGAATCATTGGAAATCTCTGTGCTCCTCTGTGTCAGTTCTAGGGACAGCAGTCCATGGCAGATAGACCCCCAAGCCCCTCACAGCAAGCACTCCAGTGCATTGGTTGAAAGACTTTTATTTAGAGATCCATCAAGTTCATGAGTAGTTCCATAGATGAGAAAGTTGGCAGGAATGATTATACAGGCAAAAGCACTATTGATATAGTGAGCATCCCCCCCCCCCTGCTCCCCTTGAGCAGTTTGCATTTAGGAGCGAAAACCTAAGAAGTCACATGAGAACACAATGTCTAGGCAAGATTACACAGGAATTGAAATCTCTTCCTGTCCCCTGTGAAAATGGTTACATTCTAGTTTTGCAGCTTCAAGGACAACAGACAGCCTACAGTTTAAAGATAACATGCTGAGTATGTATCTTTGTAAAAAGCATTAACAAGCAAGGCACTTTCGGTTTTAGACAGGCTAACTCTGGTATGAACTTATTGTATGAATACAATGCAACTTAGAACAGTATTAACATGGCATGAGATCAGAACATCAGAGAACACATAAATGGTATGGATGGGTGCATACACGACACTCTGATGATGGAAGGGCATTTCCATTGTCGCAAATAGGCAGTAGGACGCTTTGTTCTCCCACGCGCTTTGGATTTGGGCCACACTTCCTCCCCACATATTTTGCATGCTCCAGGCTTGTCTTTGAAGTGATGTTCTTGGCATGCATGTAATATTGCTTAATGTTTCTGAAAGGAAAGAAAATTAGTTTCTTTTAATGTATAGGTGGCTTTTCTAAGACCATTCAAAGCGATTTTAATTATATCCATTATTATCTGCAAATACTATGGCACTAATAATGAGTGATTCCACACATGTTGGATAATGCACTTCCAATCCTCTTTATAGATCATTTGGAACGGATTTTTGTGCGTGTGGAACCAAAAATCCACCTCAAACGATTGATAAAGTGCATTGAAAGTGCATTATCCAACATGTGCAGAATCAGCCTAAGAGAGCACCAGAAGCTGCTATGGTTCCCTCTTGTCCAGCAATATCTACAACAATTGGCAGCAGTTCTTTATAACAGAAGACAAAAGGTGTTACCTCCCAGTACTGTTTCCGGTCAACTTTTAACTGGAGATAGCAAGGATTTGAAGCGGGATCTTCTGGATGCAAGATATGCCCTCCATCACTGAGCTTGTCCCTTACCTGTCTACCTGTGACTTAATTACAGTGATTCAGGCAATGGTCATCTCTAGGTTAGATTACTGTAACTCGCTCTACGCGGGCCTACCCTTGTGCCTGACCCGAAGATTACAGCTGGTGCAAAATGCAGCGGTGCACATCATTATGAAAGCACCAAATAGGGCGCATATTACACCAATATTGCGTGAGCTGCATTGGTTGCCAGTGGAGTATCAGATCAGGTTCAAGGTCTTGGAATTGACCTATAAGGCCCTGTGCGGACTGGGGCCAGCGTACTTGAGGGACCGTCTCTCTCCCCATATATTCCCCAGAGGACCCTCCAATCAGGAGAAAAGAAATTGTTATCAGTCCCTGGCTCCAAGGAGGCCTGCCTGGCTTCGACTAGAGCCAGAGCTGGGGGGCAATGCACACACGCTAGCATTTGGACGCCTTGTCTCCACTCTCCCGAGGACATCCAAGTTAACAGCTTTAAAAGAATGCAAACTGCTGATTGAAACTGCTGAAACTGATTTACGAGACATCTGGCACAACAAGAAGAAGCTTGGTGAAAGAATAGGTGAGAGGATAACAGAACTTGTTTAGTTTTAAAAGGGAAGGGAGGACGAGCCGAGACAGAGATAACATGGCGGCTACTGTGAAAGGCTTATCAGAACAACTGGCACAATTTCAAGCACTAATGCTTGACTCCCAGACCAAAATACAAACTTCTTTAACCGAGCTAACAGCAGAAATGAGAAATTTGGGCTCAGAGGTTAAATTGGTGGCAGGCATTGCATCGGAAGCCAAGGCTCTTGCACAACAGAACAAAGTGGAGATTGATTCATTGAAAAAACAATACATAGACTTATCGGACTGTAATAGGAGGGGGAACATTATTTTCTTTGGTATTTCTGAAGAAGTTAAAGCATGTGATTTAGAGCGGACCCTGGTGGAATGGTTATCACAACAGGAGCTGGAAATAGAAGAAGAAGATATTGAACGTGCCCACAGACTCCAAACAAGAAGAATGGGGGGGGGGGGGAAACGCGCCCGGTGATAATGAAGCTTGTGAGGGAGAAGTTACAGCAGAGGATATTCAAAACACTCAAGAAAAATAAAGAGCTGACATTTAAAGGCAGAAAGGTTTATGTGAAGGAAGATTTTTGCAAAGAAACGCTTTATCAAAGGACTCAAATGAAACCTTTTGCACAGAAACTTAACCAAAGCAACATTAAATTCAGCTGGGCGTACCCAGCATCCCTGGTTATTTACCAAGAGGGGAGGAGGCTTTGTGCGAGGAACCCTGAAGAGGCACGGGACCTATTAGAAACTTTGGGAGTAAATGTGAGGAATACTGAGTCAATCCCGATGGATGAAACGCATCAACCTCGGCCACAGCAACCGGACTCTGAGGAAGGTCCACCTAACCATCAGGACAAGAGGCCAAGACTGTCTCGAGACTGAGACATATTAAGGGAAGTATACAAATGAAATTAAAATAGTATTAAAATGGTTATTAATATAACTCGGGGAGTGGAGGGTGCGCTTACCCCAGATGTGTAGAGAAGGGATGAGTACTCATCCCCAGCTCATGGCTCTACACAAGGGAAGGGGATGGGGAGGGAGGGGGAAGGGAAGGGAAGTTGGGTATATAAAGGGGAATATCAAACTAAATATCGGGCCAGGGGAACAAAGGGAAGGTAAATCTGAGTTTGAAAATGGATAAAA
Organism: Eublepharis macularius; assembly: GCF_028583425.1. Taxonomy (NCBI): domain Eukaryota; kingdom Metazoa; phylum Chordata; class Lepidosauria; order Squamata; family Eublepharidae; genus Eublepharis; species Eublepharis macularius. The sequence goes on from NC_072790.1 coordinate 246,681,199, forward strand.
TGCTACAGGTGCTGACACTGAATGTCAATGGTCTGGGTTCGGATTTAAAAAGGTATAAACTTCTTAGATTTCTTAAACAACAGAATATGGATATAGCATGGTTCCAGGAAACACATAAAGCAAAGAAAGATAAAACACCTTTATTCAGAGACCCTAATTGGGGGATCTTGGCAGAGGCGCGCGGATCATCAAAATCAAGAGGTGTGGCAATTCTGGCCCACAAGAGGAATGATATAAGAGTAATAGAAGCGATAAGAGATGCTGAAGGGAGGTTCATAATGGTTAAATGCCTGGTTGAAAATAGGTTAACAACATTGATAAACATATATGCTCCAAATACGGGACAGAAAACCTTTTTATTAAAGGTATTTTAAAAAGCGTGTAGCTTCTCTGAAGGAGAGGTAATTTTGGCGGGAGATTTAAATAAGGATTTTAATAAAGATAACATAATTAATTGGAAACAATGGGATCTGACTGAAGTACACAAAGTTCTTAACCTAGTGCCCAAACCCACATATTTCTCAAGTAGACATAAAACCACTTCATGCTTAGACTATGTACTTATAAATAGAATGAGTACCTGGGAGGTAAAAAGAGTAACCACCCATCCAACATGGATTTCAGACCACGCCCTGGTAAGTGTAGAAATAATACTAATGCATAAACAAGTTAGAAGACCATGGAGATACAACAACATGATTATGGCGAGGGAGGAGGACAAGCGATATATTACGGATCAAATAAAGCTATACTTCAAAGAGAACAGAGGAACGGTGGAGACCAATACACTATGGGATGCGGCTAAGGCGGTATTTAGAGGGCAATGTATTATGAAAGAAAAGGAAATAAGGAAAAAATGGCATGCCGATAGGGAAGGGAAACTACAGGAATTAAATAAGTTGCAAGAGGACCAAATAAAGAAATTTTGCCCCAATAGACATAAATTAATTAGGGAACTGCGGAAAAAACTGGATGTTCTTGACTCCATGGCATTATGGAAAAAGCAGGTTATGGTAAAAAACGAATACCAGAGAAATACACTTAATTCAGCCAAGAGATTAGCAAATTACCTGAGAAGGGAAAAGGAGAGACAAAGGGTGAGGAGTATTAAGATAAATAAAAAGGTGACACAGAATCCAGAGGAGATAAAAGGAGCATTTGAGAAATTTTATAAAAGTTTATATGAGGAAAAAGAGGGGAAGGAATTTGAGGAAGAGATAGGGACAGTGTTAACGGAAACTGAACGAAGGAGGCTTGAGGAGGATGTAACATGTCAAGAGATTGAGCAGGCGATAGGTAGCTTAAAGACAGGTAGATCTCCAGGGTTAGATGTTTTTTCAGCTGAATTTTATAGGGAAATGAAAGAGGTATTGATCCCTGAATTACAAGAAGTATTTAATAATATACTAAAAGGAGGAAAGGCCCCGGATACCTGGAGGAAAGCAGAAATAACGGTGATTTTGAAACCTAAGAGGGACCCCCAAGAAGTGAGTTCATATAGACCGATTAGCCTGCTGAATCAGGATTATAAACTCTTTGCCAAAATATTGGCAAATAGACTTAAGAATATTATTCGGAAAGTGATAAAAGAGGATCAATACGGTTTTATGGAGGGTAGAAACATTGCACACCCGGTAAGAAATTTAGTCAATGTCTTGTGTCATAGTAAATTTAGGAAACTGGCTTTATTAAAATTAGATGTTTATAAAGCTTTTGATACACTGTCATATCAATTTTTATGGACAGTTATGGCCAAATATGGAATTAGTCAATCAATTATACAAGTATTCCAGGAAATATATAGAGAAGGCACAGTGGTAGTTAGACTCAATGGGGAACATACCTCACAATTCTCAATTCAGAGAGGAGTTAGGCAAGGATGTCCGCTTTCCCCGTTCCTCTTCATAATGGCTATAGAACAACTAGCTCAACGCATTAGGAACTCTGGGAGGATAGAGGGATGTCAAATAGGCAAGGAAGAAATTAAATTAAATTTATTTGCAGATGACCTGATCATAGTTATATCTAATCCGAAAGAAGGAGTCAAAGAGACAAAAATTATATTAGAAGACTTTGAGTTAAACTCAGGATTAAAAGTTAATATGGCAAAATCAGAGATAATGTATATTAATGTGAGGATGGAAGAAAGGAAAGCGATACATAAATGGACAGGAATAGGTTTAGGGGTCAAGAAATTCAGATATTTAGGGATAGATATAGTTAAAAATGTTAATAAGATGGTAGAGATGAATTATAATCGGACGTGGAACACAATATTGAAAGAAATGAGGAGGTGGGGCAAGAAGACATTAAACATAACAGCTAGGATTAATATAGTGAAAATGTTCTGGACCCCAAAGTTATTATATTTGTTTCAAACGATACCTTTAGAAATCAATAGACAAAAAATTAACAGTTGGAATGCGAGAATAAAAGAATGGGTCTTTGGCAGTAAAAAAAGTAGGGTTTCTAGATATTTCATATATGCTCATAGATCTGACATGGGATGGGGTGTCCCAGAACTGGGAAATTATTATGAAGCATTTCAAATAAAAACATTAATGGAAATAGGGGAGAGAAGTGAACAAAAATGGGTTAGAATCGAGAATGAGGCAAATAAAGGGGTTGGAAGATTTGGAGTATTTACAGGAGGAAAGTTTAAATACAGTATGTTAGAACCGGGACCGAGAAAAACAGCATTAATGATTTGGAGGAAATGGCAACCAAAATGGTTAAAGGGAGTATCTAAACAAGTATTATTAGAGGCATTGGATGAGGAGGAGGAAGATGAGAAATGGTGGAGATTACTTAAACAGAAAGGGTACACTAGATTGCAAGATATACTATGTGGGCAGTCACTTAAACCATTACAAACATTACATGATGAAATAGGAAGGCAATATTGGTTGAAGCTAATAGGTCTACATAATAGACTTAAAAAGATAATCGAAAATAGGACTCTGACGGCGGGGGAACCAATGGAGGAGTTATTAAAGGTGATGATAAACACAAAAAGAGGATTAGCAGGCAAGATATATAGAAGGATGATGTCTGATAAAGATCGGACAAGAACCCTCCTTCAGGGGAAGTGGAGCGTAGAAATTAGTCTAGCGGATAGAAGGGTTGACAGACTTATAAAAGGTATACAGGAGATAAAAGTGCATAAATTCAGAGAGCTGGAATTGAAATTCTACACGAAGTGGTATAGAACCCCGGCTATATTAGCTAATATGTTCTCAAGACTAAGTTCAAACTGTTGGCACTGCAGAAACGGGAAAGGATGGTACTCCCATATGTGGTGGGAGTGTGCAGAAGTTAAAGCTTTTTGGGAGAAGGTAACAGAGCAACTTTATAAATTCTTCGCGATAAGACCAAAGATAGACCTAGAATTGATGTTAGGTAGTACTTTAGGTCATAAAGATATCAGAAAAGAAGGACAGGACTTATTTAAAGCAATGGTGCTAGCTGGTAAAGCAGTAATAGCATTTGGTTGGAAAGACAAAACTAAGTGGACGGAACTAAACTGGCAGGATTATTTATTTGAATACATTCAATCAGACATTATAGCCATAATTAATCAGGATGAGTCATGGGAATTAAGAATAGGAAAGATTAAGGAAAAATGGCATTTATATTAAAATGGGTCATGGAGGGTCAACAACGGGACGTTCGGTGGAAGCTCCTAAGCTTGTGCCCCTGGCTAGAAAGGATGAGTAGCTAAAGGGAGGGCGGGAGGGATAAGGGTATGGAAATACAGATGAATAACTTATAGAAGAAAGAGAGGACTCAGAGACTAACTCCTCTTATTCGGATGTGAAGAAACAAGATAAATAGAAGAATGATTCTTACAAGGGACTTCTGCCGAAGATATAGAAACTGTATATGAACTTATGGAGAGGGGTTGGAGGGCAATGGGTATATATGTATGGGAATAAGGATGTTTTGAAGGAAATGCACAAAAATATTTAAAAAAAAAAGACTAGAGCCAGAGCTTTCTCAGTCCTGGCTCCTACCTGGTGGAACGCTCTGTCTACTGAGACCAGGGCCCGGCAGGATCTACTATCTTTCCTCTGGGCCTGTAAGACAGAGTTGTTCCACCTCCCTATGAGAGCTGCCCACCACTGTTCTTAAGCTGCTGCTATGTTCAACTGCACTGTTGCACTATTTGTAATTAACGGTATTGCCGCCATCAAGACAAAGAGTGCTGCTATTTTTTTGTATATTTTTGTACAATGCTTTTAAATGTTTTATATGAAATGTTTTAAATGTTTTAATGCTGTTATCTGCCCTGAGCCTGCTTGCGGGGAGGGCAGAATACAAATACGATAAAATAAAATAAAATAAACTGTGGCCTCACCCCTGCACATGAGTCACCCATGTATTGTCAGACTTTTGGGTCCATCTAGCCCTCTTTTCCTTATTCTGACTGGCAGATGCTCTCTAGGATTTCAGGCAGAAGAAGCGTCTATCATCACATGCCATCTGTGATCCTTTCGGGTAGTTTAGGCATGTTGGTCTGCAGTAGAACAGGAGGACTTGAGTCTAGCGGCACTTTAGGCCATTTAAGGTGCCACAAGACTCAAATCCTGCTGTTCACCTGAGATCCTGTAGTTGGAAGTGCTGGGGACTGAACCTGTGACCGTCAGCAAGTGAAGTATGTCTCCAGCTACTCATCCATATCCCCTTAAAAGTCAACAACTGTAGCATCATCCTAACAAGCTGTTCACCCTTCCCTTGTGACCTGTTTCTCTATGGCAGCCTACCATATTCTGAGAGATTCCACCATGAAAAATGAAATTCCTCCTGTTCTCTATTACCAATATTACAATGATGGAACAAAGACTGCTTTTGTGTTTGATTTCATTTCTCCCCCCCCCCCCCGCATTGCACTTTTTCCCCACTTCCTGCTTTTGAAATGCTTTTGTATTATCAGTGTTTTGAGCTGCTTCACCCTTCAGCAATGCTTTGATGTTCACTGCCAATCATTCATCTAGACATTATTCTGTGCCACTGTGATGTTTATGGCAATCTCTGATGTGATGTTTGTATCCATGACTTTGGCTCTTGAAGGAGATCAAATGACATCCTGTTGCATATAAAGTCAATCAATTTTCTACATAAGGTCAATTTGACTATGCATAGTCAACTCATGAGAGTACTAGAGGAGCCCTGCTGGATAAGATTATCTAGCTCAGCATCCTGTTTACAAGGTTGGCCAACCATGTACTTCTGGAAACACCACAAGTAGAGCATGAAGGCAACAACCCTGCTGCGATTGTTGCACCGCCCTACATGACTTGCAGTCAAAGACCTACATGATTTTCTTAAGGAAGATGTCACTAATCATTGAAGTGGACAAACTTCTGTTCAAAATATTTCAAAACAAACATTAGTAGCCTTTTGCAGGGGATAATTTGGGCTTCCCAGACCAAATGTTGAAATGAAAATTGAACACATTGACATTTCAATGCAGTCCCCTTGAAACAGAGGGGAAAAAAACAATACAATTCAAGAGCTGCCTGCTCATATTTTTGTGGTCATCATTAGAGATGGGCATGAACCAGAAAAAACCCAAATCATGTGGTTCATCGTTTGTCAAATTTCACGAACTTTCACGAACCTGCCCCTGGTTCGCAAATCCAGGTCAGAAAACCATCACTTCCAGGTCAGCAGAAGGTCACTTGCAAGTCAGCAGAAGGTCTGCAGTAAGTCCATCCCCTGTTGCCTAGGAAACTGATTGATTGGCACCAGGCTGTCTGCAGTGATGAATTAAAAAACAAACCAAACAAACCAGCCTAAAGTTCATGGTGGTTCGTCAGAAATGGGATCTGATGAAATGCTGGTTCACAAACCACGGACTGGCCTGGTTCATGCTTAATTTTGGTTCATATTTTGGTTCGTGCCCATCTCTAGTTGTCATCAGAAGGCTTTCTTAATGTCCTACCACCACCAGAGAACCATTGTGACACAGTAGTTAATGTCAGATTAGGTCTATGAGATTTACAGTGAAATCCTGATGAAGAGTTATTCCATTTTAAGCCTATGGATTTTAAAGGGCATGAACCAAAGTAAGTGTGCATAAGACTGTATTGCATAGATAGGACAGCACAGTTGGTTACTAATTTTCACTCTGCCATGAAGGTTGCTGATCTTCAATCAGGATAGAAACAAAAACAGTTATATTCTAGAGTAAGAAATGGAACATTTTCTTTATTTGGTTGGTTTTATAGATTGAACTCTGTAAAGGAACCTGAATACCAGAAAGAGGTATTCTGAATCAATCCCTAAGCAAAATATTTCAGGGATGTAAAACAATTTCACATGATACAAAACAAATTTCTAAGTGTACCCGCTGGTACCTTGGCACATGAAGTTGCAGCAGCCAACACTGAGGTCACAACTAATTGCACAACAAATACTACTGTTAAAAAATGCACATATAGCAAGATTTGTTTGGAAATATATGAGGTGCTTCTATCTTAGGGATGTGTGTTTCGGGTTCCAGGTTTGGGAAAAAAAACTCGAACTGGGCCTGATTCGTAAACATTCAGTATTTCCGAATCAGGGCTGTTATGATGGCCACAATTCGGAAATACTGAATCAAAGTGATTTGGATTGCTTCGGGAAGCTTTGGGGCCTTTTTAAATGGCTCCCTCCCACCAACACCCCACTTACCTGGGACATCCTGGCAGCGGTGCACATGGTGGAGGGGCCAGTTGCAACCTTCCCCGCCGGCCTGCCAGCCACCGCGATGGCCAAAGTGGTGGTGCGGGTGGCAGAGGCACCAGCTGTGGCCTCCCTGGCTGCCCTGCCAGCCGCCACAGTGGCAGAAGAAGCAGTGCGGGCAGTGGAGGCACTGGCTCTGGCCTTCCCTGCTGGCCTGCCTGCCGCCTTGGTGGCCAAAACAGCTACGTGGGCAGTGGAGGCACCGGCTCCAGCCTTCCCCGCCACCCTGCCAAATGCCACTGCGGTCAAAGTGGCAGAGCGGGAGGTGGAGGCACCTGCTACAGCCTTCGGGAAAGGTAAGTGAGGTTGGGGTTGGGGGAAGGGGGGCTCAGGGGGGAGGTGGGGGGTCTCACTTCGGTATGCTCCAAATCATTATGAAGCATACCGAAGAAATTCCGATAACCTGAACCCTAAGCAGCTTGCCACTTGGGGTTTTGGGTTATTCCGAATCATTTCCCCGGTGCACACCCCTGTTCTATCTAGCTTTCTGCATGTCTATCTGTTTTTCTGTCTTCCTTATGAACCTGCTCTCTTATGAACCTATCCGACGACTACAGTCATCTTTCAAAGCCTTGCTTCAGGTGCCTCTGCCATCTTAGATTATGTAGGTGGCAACCCTTGAGAGAGTATTCTCAGTAGCAGCATCAAAACTATGTACTCTCTCCCCAGGGAGATTCACCAATCCCCTTCCTTCACCTCATCATTCAGAAGGTGAAGAGTTTTTTGTTCTGCTTGGTATTCCCTCAGTGTCCATCCCTCTCCCCAAAGTTTTACCCATTGTTTTTATATTTTGTATTTATTTTCAGCTCTGTTTTTAAATTGTAGCAATGGTGAATATGTGTGTTGGTTTAATGGTTATTAAGTTAGTTTTTAATTTGTATATTTTTAATTTGTTAGCTTTCTTGATAGCCCTGTGAAGGTGGAAAGGTGGGGTAAAAAAATTGTTAATAAATAAATAATATCTACCTACCTACCAACTGACCTACTTACCTATCTATCTACCTATCTATCTGTCCTTCCGTTGATCTTTGTCTACTTATTCATTCAGCACACTCCAGATGGTCTTTATGACTCTCCCTCGAGTCTTTTAACACTCACAGTGTTCTTGGGGTCTGGTGGGGGGATGTGTTTGACCCAGGGTTAATGGTAGGGTGGTGTACCTTGACCCTGTACATCTTTGTTTATTCTCTGTGTGATTTTTTTAATGTTACCAGCTATGCAATGAAGTCCCCAATATGTAATTTTCTGGACAGTAATTCTCTGACTGATTGTGTTAAAAAGCTATTTCTAAATGTCCAAACATCTGTGATGTACAAACCAGGACAACCCCCCCCTCCTCTTTTTGGGTGCTGATCTTAGCTACTCCAGAGGGAAGGTATCTGTTCTTTAGTTTTGTGAGACTTTTTGGCCTCTAAGTTCTCTCTGAGGTGTACCCACATGCAATTTATGAATCCAGACACAGACTTAAATAAAATGTTAATTTATAGATTAACAGAATGTTACTGAGCATAAGGTACTCGAATTTAGGCAACAGACATAAAACAAATAACCTCTTTGTGGCTAGCTAAAAACTGCCTCTCTAAAACACATAAAGACTGCTGTCTGAGCATCTCTGGTTAGCTTTCCTAGCTGGTCATTCTTCACCCATTTGTTTAGCATAGGCATCCATTCTCATGACAGGCTCCACAAGGCATACTGAGATGACGAGGTGCACGGAGCCAGCAGCTTCTCTCTTACATGATGACACAGGAATAGTAGTTAGAGAAGAGTAGTTAAGAAGGGTACCAAGTGAGCTGGGAAGCCATCTTTTCAGAACTTCAACCATCACCCTACCGACCAAGAGCCAATCAGGATCCAGCTGCTAATTAGCGTTTCTAGCAACATGAAAACTGGGGAGTGTTGATTGAAACTCCAAGAGCCAGTCTCTCAAGGTTGAATCTCTAGGGAACAGAGACTGGGGTGCAGGTATTAGAATCAGCCAAGCCAGCATGTTTCTCAGCTAGGCCAGAAACTGGGACTGCAAACACTTACACTACATTCATTCTTAGCAACCCCTGGCCTTGGCTGGCAACTTCCATTGACTTAGTATGATTCAGCATTTTAAGTAATACACCACAATGGGCATAAAGACCTATTATTCCTATGATGCTTTGAAGAATATGTAAATACTTGGGCAAATGCTTGAAACATCTGTTTAGGGAAGAAGTTGTGGCTTGATGGTGTAGCACACACTTCGTAGACAGAAGGTCCAGGGTTCAGTCCCCGAGAGGTCTAGTTTAATTGTTTAAATTAAGCATTTCCTCTACCATAAGTGCAATGCAGCTTTGTCATTTCAAATCAATCCATGTATATGGTGGTAAAACACTGAAAAATAGAATCTTGATGCATTCATGAGAAGGTCACTTTTTACACTGTAGCAGCAAGTAGGAGAAATTGGGAAGGTCCCTTCTCTTCAACAGCCCTGGAGCACCACTGCTGATTTGAGAAGATATTACTGAGCTAGATCCATGCACTATCTTTCCCCATTAAAGGGATCTCCAAACTATGCCTGGGGAAACAAAACAATCCTTTTAATCTAGTCCCAAGCTCCCCCCATCTACTGCCCTACAGACCCCTACCTCCTGCCTTCTGGGGCTGGCAGCCTTAATCTAGTCCCAAGCTCCCCCCATCTACTGCCCTACAGACCCCTACCCCCTCCCTTCTGTGGCTGGCAGCCTTAACCACTGCTATCTCAGCGTAAGGCATAGAATTCAGCTCTCCTCTGTACGCAATCTCCATTTCCCCTTCTACTACATCCATCTCTCCCTGCTGCTACAGCCTGTTCATGTTGGGGGGGTGTGTGGAAATGGCACAGACCCCCACCACTCTCCTGGCCTGTCCCACCAAAAGATTTCTCTGTGTCACTAGCAGACCATAGAGTTTGGATACCCCTTCCCTACTAATTGCTTGACATATAAAGATACATGCTTTACAATTATTGGCTAACACATTGACATTGTAAACTTGTGATTGGCTAACACGTGAAAATGTGTGATTGGTTACTAAAGAGAACAGTTGTTGTTAGGCATAAAGTCCTGTAACAAATCAGCTAAGTCACATGACCTTGCTTCTGGTGAGTACGTGACAGCTCTGCTAGCTAAAAAGGCTGCTGCTAAATATATTTTCACAAGGTATAACTGATTTGAAATTAAACCCAAAATTAGTTGTTTGAGTTTGGCGTTGGGATATCCAAAATGAGTACCAAAATTCTAGGAATAATAATTCATCTATCAGAATTTCCAGAGTGTTTTGGGAGGTCCAGAAATGGAGAGGACAGAGGAGGCACACCATGGCAAACAGCTCTTGGGTGGCACATTGGCTATTTAAGCTTTAAAGGGACATTATTTTTTCCGGGAAGAACTGGCCTGGCTATGCGCGCCTCCCCAACCCACAGGCAGCAGTAATAGTATTTACTCTCATTCTCCCTCCTCCTCCTTTCCCAGTCCTACAACTTGCAAGTGGGACATAGTTGAGTTGTCTGCCTCTGTGGGCATTCATGAACAATAGACCTACCCAGTGAATCCAGATGTCAGATCTACCCCCCATTGAACATGATGGACAATAGACTTGGCCTCCAAACTCCCAAGACCGGGTCTATCTACTACCTATTATGTAGAGCATTCCCAGCTGTTTGGTGGCTACAGTGCCCTTCAATTTTTAATTTATTTACTATGGGGATAAGCTTTGCCTCTGGAGATTGAAGGCCAGGACTTCCCTTAGAAAATAATGGCCATTTGAAGATATAAAGGGGCACTGTGCTGCCAGACGGCTCTTTGCCATGGCGCTCAACCTCTCTGTCCCCACATGCCTCTGTCTTTCCCTCCATCCCCACTCCTGCTACTTCGGGGGGGGGCAAATTATGAGAGACACCCCCAGAAAAGACTGCAAGTTGTTTTCTTAAATATGTGTGCCTATGAACTACCTGTGCTTCGTGTGGTCTAATGTCAGCCCTAGATTTGCTTATGTTCTGTTTCAGCATTTTTTCAACACTGTATTGGATTCTTACTAATGCTATGTCTTTGTAAAATTGGGCTTATTTACCCTATGGCATTGTTTAAGGGAATATCCTTGAAATTGACAGTATAATCTGCCTTGAGTCTCAGTGAGAAAGGCAGACTATAAATGACATACCTACCTACCTACCTACCTACCTACATACATACATACATACATACATGGGTTATTTCGTAGAAAAAGAGCCGGAGGAACTCATTAGCTTAGCTCATTAGCATAACTCATTAGCATATGCCACACACATTGCCATCACCAGAAGTGTGCCATTAGCATAACTTATTTGCATATGCCACACCCCTGACATCACCTATCCTGGCATTTTTGGACGTGTTCCTGCGCGTTCTCCCTCGAAATGAGCCCTGCATAATACATACATACATACATACATACATACATACATACATACATACATACATAAAGAGGAAACCCCTAAGGGTATAATTACAACAAATCCTTGAAGTGAGACTTCACCAAAACAATTTATAAGGTTGTAAATACTCTTCAATAATCTGTAAGTGAATATGAAAGTGTTCAATACATTCAATAATAAATATTCAATTATATATATGAAGGCTTGGAGGGTTGGAATTATTCTCAGGGTAACTCAGTTAGGTTCTCGGTTAATCTTGCATTAGTGTGAAAGTCAAAAGTGTGGAAATTAGAGGGAAACTCCAAGAAAACATGTCAATGAGGCTTGCAACATATTTGGGTGTGGGGGGGAGTGGGTTGTGTGACTGACAAGCACCTTGATTTAACCACCTGTAACAAAAAGTGGAAGTTACACCTAGAAGGGTAGGAGTCAGGCGCCACCTGTTGCAACAAGTCTTGTAAACATCTTTATCATTGTTGTAGAATGCAAAAGGGCTGTTATTAACATAAGCAGTTTCTTTCGCCTGGAGTTATACACCCTTGTGTTGATAAATGGCAACACGTCTCCAAGTCAAGACATCATCATCTTGACTGTTTTGAAATTTAAAAAAGCACCGATATGATTAACAGCCTCAGAACTTGAAGCTTTTTGATTAATGACTTCCAAAACTGAGCCACTTGAAAGGCATAATTTAGAATTCAATTTCAATTTATTCTTTTTAAGAAATTTTGTTTTGTCTTTTTTGTGTATGTAGCCTCTCTCTCTCTCTCTCTCTCTCTCTCTCTTCTCTGAACATATATTTTTATTTTATTTATTAATTAATTTATTATTAAATTTATAGTCTGCTCCCCCTGCAGGCAGGCTCAGAGTGGATAACATCATATCTCGTGCAATCACAATAAAATCACAAAATCACATTAAAAGGAAGTATAAAATTCAATAAACATTCAGTAGACACAGACATAGACTCTAGATGGTAACCCATATTGCATTAACCCAGTCAATTATCCCATGAGCTGGGAACTGGTAGACAGCATTAAAACGCATTGGTGGAAACCAGGGTGAGGGGTTGCAATCCCCCTTCAGCTGGAGATCAGAAACGGAGCCTGCTGCCACCTCGACATACATACATACATACATACATGCATGCATACATACTAGGGTTTCCAGGTCTCTATACCGTTCCAGCAGGAGGGAGGGACCCAGTGCTTTCCACTCATGTGTTCCCAGCGGATGTGATGACATCACTTCTGGAAATGATGTCATCACCCCTGCTGCAGGAGTGTTCCCATGCTCCACACAAATTGGCCCCAAACAAAGCATGTGAGCACTTCCATGACCAGCATAATGACATCACTTCTTGAAGTGACGTTGTCGCAGCTGCCAGGCGTGTGCATACTGAGCATGTTCCCAGGGTGCCTGCCAGTGGTGGGTGATCTTTGGGTGGCCTGAAACCTCATGCTGGTCACCAGTGATTGACAGGCAAGCAGTGAAGCACTGAGAAATTGCTTGTCACCGGTGGGCACCTGGGTTCCCTAATATATACATAAATGCACACTAAAGCTTCCACTAAAATAAAAGTGCTTCACTCTATCCATCACTAACAACCCAATTATCTATCAAATTCATTTTTATCACATTTTCCCTCTAGAATTCTCAGGGAATATAGGAAGGCTAGGCTGAAACAGAATAACAACCAAGAATTATTCAACTCAGGGCCAAGCTACACATGACGAATGACACTTGAACGGCAAGTGGATTGAGTGGAGGGCAAGTGAACAGGGAGAAATACACTTGCCATTCAAGTGTCATTCGTCATGTGTAGCTTGGCCCAAAGAGTCGGGATTTGAGCCTACACTGACCATTTTTCCAGTAGACCACACTGGCTAGATGCTTGTCATTGAAAAATCCAGCGGTGCGTCTTCTTATATGATAATTTGGTTGTTGTAGCCACTACAGATTCAGTTTTCTCTCTGGATGATTTTGAATGTTTTATCTCTGCTGTTTGAACCCCTAAATAACCTTTTCAGTTCAACTTCAGCTCTGTGTGATTTGAACCGGTGATTCTTTATTCTCATTCTATTTTGTATTGACTGAAATTTTCATATTATGCATTTTTATATGTCAACAAGTCAACAGTATGTATTACACATTTCTCTCTCTCTCTCTCTCTCTCTCTCTCTCTCTCTCTCTCTCTCTCTCTCTCTCTCTCTCACACACACACACACACACACACACACACAAACAGACAGACAGACAGACACACAACTTGTGCATGAATCTAAAATGTTAATCTACCAAAGAAACAAAAGCAAAAATGAAACTGTTTCTATTTAAAAAAACCTCCCAATTTCTCAGGTTGGAGATTCAAGTGGACATTCTTTACTTGAAGAACAATATTAAGGAAAGGATCAAATATAACCTGTTGAAGACAGTCACTGATACTTGTAAATTTCACCAACTTCAAATGAAGGGTTGGATCCACTGGGATATTTTTGTATGAAGAAGGATTTCTGTCCACAGAATAAAACTTTCTCAGCTCTCAAAACTGTATCTAACTGTAACCCCTCGCGCTACACCCCTAAATGTCTCCCCAAACAGGGTTCCTCAATGTAAACTACCTCAGGAGCAGCGTTTCAAGGGGAATTTTGAGCTGCAGTGGAAAGAGAGAGGAGAGGAATCATATTCCATCAGCATAAACACTTCACTGGTTCCAGACCATAAAGCTAGCATTGAAATTTCACCTGAAAATCAAAAGCATATTTAGAAGCATATTCTCACATTAAAAAAAAACCGAGAAACCAAGAATTTCAGTAATGCTAGTTAAATTTGTCGGAAAGAGAATTCACAGAATTAAAGCTGGGGAGTTGTTTGCTCTGCCCCTCTAGATACAAACAAGGCACAAGGCAAGATTGGCCAGGCTGGATGGAACTAGCCAATGGCTAGGCATGGCAGAATAACGTATGTGCTGGTCGCTGGTCACGTCCTCTCCAGCCAGGCTGTTGCTGACAGCTGCTGACCTACTCTCCCTCTTTTTGACTTTCTTGTGGTTGGCCAGTTGGGGAACCTTTTTTTTTGTCTATTTCATTATTTTAAAGGTGTTTAAATTAAATAGGCCTGATCTGTTACTGTTTAGGCCATAAATAGTTTGGCGAGGATAAGGCGGGTTTCTCACAATAGGTAGAGATAATCAGCAAGGACACTAAGACATCAGACATGATCGAGGGTGTGTCCCGACTATCTCATCACTGGCCTTATGATGGGGTGAGGCCTGGGAAGGACTAGCCCTTTTCACAAAGCAACATCTTTCCAAAATTAATAATAGCATTACAGAGTATCAGTGGAGGAGGCTGGGGCTGGGCACCTCTCAGCACAGTATGTTCATATGAGGATAAACTATGCTGGTGGACACTGCTGGCCACGTTTGGAGCCAGGGTGGATCTGTCCAATTAAAGGCAGCCATGGTTAGGCTGCCTAGCACAGCCCACCCACATTAAACATGTTAGCATATTTAATATTATGAAGTAGGTCAGTTGTTCAAATAAATTTAATACACCTATGCCTTTGTTTTGTGTATTGATTTGGGAAGACGTCTGGGCAAGATTATTCCAGATGCAAACCTGCAGAACTGCCAAATAAAGACTAACACCATTTATTCCCAGTATAAGCTTCTTGAGTCAGAGTTCATTTCATCAGATGAACCCTTATGATATTTTTTTCTCCGACCGATGCAAAATTCGTCGCGAAATTGAGGATTTTAAGAAAGTTTTCTCTCATATTTCAGTTTTCCTCATTCTTGCTCTTTCCTGTAAGTTCCTATCATGTTTGCTGTAAGTGCAAACTCCTTTCTTCCAAGATTTTTCTATGAAATCTAGTGCTACAGTTTGAACAACAAGCCTACATATTCCGTGTTGCAATGCCAGATCTTGTAAAGTTTCACTCTGATTTCTCAAGCTTTTGTCCTGACCATTGAGCAAACATCTGCAATTCCTATTATATTATTCCTTTTCTGATAAGTTTTCATTGCAAAGTTTAAAGGCTTCTTATTTGAGGAGGAAGCTGTTAGAAACAACGGAAAGTGATGTTATAATAAAGATGTTATAATTAATAAAAGGTTTGGTTAGATCCAAATCTTCTGCTAACAGAGCTTGTTTAAGAAGGGATTTGTGTTACTTTTGGAGGGGGGACTTCCTACAAATTTCCTATATTTTGTCCTGTAAGTTCTCCAGTGAGACTTTTGCTTTTGGCTTTTAGGGAAGCACAGATATTTACCAAGGGAAGGAAAAGGCAGAATTGAAGGCTTGGATCTAACACGGGGTGGGGAGAAATTGGTAACAGAATATTTATTAACAGTTTTATTCCAGCATTAACTGGTGGATGCATGCTGATCCCCACAGAATCTATTGCATCGAGGAATATTCCTTCCATTGGGGGAGATAAACGCTGTCAACAAAATCCAGCTTGGGGGGGCAATTCCAGGATTTCCCCTCATTGTTTTGGCATTCCTATTAGGTGTGTTATCGAAGCTCTCATTTCAGCTGCTTCAACATTCCCCCTCCCCAATTTCCATTTTGTTTCTCTCGTGTCTGAATCAAGCCCCTGTTGGTTTTGGCCTCATATTCTGCTCCTTTATGGTGAATTCCCCCCCCCCCCACACACACACCCAAAAGCAGAGGCACAAGAGTAGGTATGGTTTGGTGTTTTAAAGTGCCATCAAGTTAGAGCTGACTTATGGCGACCCCTGCTGGGGTTTTCAAGGCAAGAGACCAACGGGGCTGGTTTACCATTGTCTGCCTCTGCAACCATGGTCTTCATTGGCAGTCTCCCATCCAATTACTAACCGAGACCAACCCTACTTAGCTTCTGAGATCTGACAAGATCAGGCTTGCTTGTGATATTCAGGTCAGGGCAAGTATGGTTTAAACCTTGGCTAATTAAACTTCTATATCAGATGACCTGCTGGAAAACCCAGGTGAACTCATTGACCAATGTCCTAACATGATACCCAAAAGGCTCACCAGATTTTGGGCAGCCTTGCTTCAAGCTCAGAACAGTCAATTCACTCCTCCACACTTAGAATCTGAACACCAAACTGTGCCAAGAGATGCCAGCTATTGATTCTATCTCCTAGTGCTGGTCAGCATGTGGACTCAAGCACGGTTCTCCAACTCCATGAGACTTGCCTTCCCAGGCCCAGGTTCCAGTCAGGCAACAGTGCCTGGTTTGTTTATCTCTCCTCATCCATCAACACTTTGCTAAGCTATCCATCTTGAATTACCAAACCTGCACTAATCCTTCTAGGCCTTAATTAAGTTTTAATCCATCTCTTCCAGGACAAGAGGTATTTAAAATACCTTCACCGGCACTTCCAGCAATATATGAAAAATGCTGAAAATAAGATTTGTTTCCCCTTGTACATCTAGTTCTTCTAATTTGGTTAACTTTCCCCTTCCTGTTTGTGATAAAGAAAAAGCTTTTAATCTGTAAATATTGGTGGTGGTGGGGAACGAGAAAGAGCATTTATTCATGGGAAAATAGTAAAGAGTCGAGTAGCACCTTTAAGACTAACCTACTTTACTGTAGCATAAGCTTATTTATTTATTGGCTATTTTCCCGCTTTTGACCTGCTATTGTGTCAGGTATTTTTCTGATTTATGCACAGCATTCAATACCTTCAGTGGTGATCTCAACTCTATTCCGGGATTTGCCTGAGTTTAATGGAGGCTGGTTTATCATGATTGTTTCTCTCAGTGCAAGAATATGCTGGGTCTAGTTGCTTTCTTTTCACAGTGTTGCTGTTAGAATAAAATGGAAGGGTTGTGTTCCTTGGAGGAAGGAAGTTGTAAAGTGTAAAAAAATTTCCTTTGGAAAAAGTGATAAGTAAACAGAATAAATAACTTAGCAGTCAATGTGTTTGTCAGAGCATCTCAAGCAGTATTTAGTGATAGGATAGAATCACAGGGTGAGCTGAGTTTTGTAAATTTCATGTTTGCCCCGTCAAAAGGAAAGAATATTCATCAAATGTGCCACTTCTCTTTTCATTCTTAAATAGATGATATCCTTGGCCCATCTTATTAATCCATTTACCTGATGACGTAGAAGCAGATGTGGTTTTTTAAATTATTATTTTAATTTCAACACTAGAAAATTATGAACTCCACCTTGACTAATTTTACTAATCTTATTTGTTTCCTTCCTCCCAAAGCTCTCCTGAAGTTTCTCCTGAGCAAGTCTATGTATGTATGTATGTATGTATGTATGTATGTATGTATGTATGTATGTATGTATGTATGTATGTATTTATTTATTTATTTATTTATTTATTTACAGTCCACCTTTCTCACTGAGACCCCAGGCAGATTACACAGAGCGAGTCAATATAATCAACAGCTAAGATGTTCAGTGAACATCTTAAAATAAAAAATAAAATATATTGCACGTATTAATCAGATTTTCCCAGAGGATGTAACAGCCTTATTCCACCATTGTCTGACAACCAGTTACTTCCAATGGGACAATGAATTCTATGAACAGATGGATGGGGTGGCCATGGGGAGCCCACTCAGCCCAGTTATAGCAAACTTCTACATGGAACATTTTGAAAAAACAGCTCTAGAATCAGCACCCCACAAACCTAGTGTATGGTTCCGGTTTGTGGATGATACATTTATCATTTGGAGCCATGGGGAGGAAGAATTGATGGGGGTTTTGAATCATCTCAACAACATCCACCTGAACATACAATTCACAATGGAGAAAGAAATTGAGGGAAAACTCCCATTCCTGGATACCTTGGTCATCCGCAAAGCAAACTTTCAGTTAGGTCACAAGGTCTACAGGAAACCAACTCACACTGATCGGTACTTATACAAAAACTCCAATCACCACCCCCGACAGAAAAGAGGCATAATGAAAACATTAGTGGATCGTGCAAGACGGATATGTGAGCCGCACTTTTTCAATGAGGAAATTAATCATCTAAACCACGCACTTCAGGCAAATGGCTACTCCCGAAATGAAATCCGAAGAGCAATCAAACCCAGGATGAATCAAACAACCAAGGAAAAACAGTCTCCTACAGGAAAAGTGTTTTTGCCATATATCAAAGGAATTACTGATCAGATGGGAAAGCTTATGAAAAAGCATAACCTTCAAGCAGTATTCAGACCCACCCGAAAAATACAACAGATGCTAAGATCAGCAAAAGACAGTAGAGACCCCCTCACCTCTGCAGGAGTATACCGTATACCCTGCAGCTGTGGACAAGTTTACATCGGGACCACAAAGCGTAGCATCCAGACAAGAATAAAAGAACATGAAAGACACTGCAGACTTGGACAACCTGAAAAATCAGCAGTGGCTGAACATAGCCTAACGCAAACAGGGCACAGTATCTTATTCCAGGACACCAAAATACTGGGCAACACTTCCAACTACTTTGTCAGACTGCACAGGGAAGCCATTGAAATTCACAAGCATAAGCAAAACTTCAACAGGAAAGAAGAAACCTTAAGAATGAACAGAGCATGGTTTCCAGTTCTGAAAAACACCAGGCTAACAAAACATTCTATCCCCGACAATAGCCCTGCAGAGAAGATTAGCACATCAAGTACCAATCCATATGCAAAAGAACCTCCTCAGGACACAGTGAAGCCTCCCGCCATTAGCATTCCACACCCTGGGAAACTCTTACAGGATGACTCAGCTCAACCCCACCCCTCCTGAGGAGATACAAATGACCTACATCTTTTCCACACTGTGACACTGAGAGATCTCTGTCTTTTGGTGCTACACCTCTGAAGATGCCAGCCACAGCTGCTGGCGAAACGTCAGGAACTACAATGCCAAGACCACGGCAATACAGCCCGGAAAACCCACAACAACCATCGTTCTCCGGCCGTGAAAGCCTTCGACAATACATAAAATAAAATATAATCAACAGCTAGGATATACAATGAACAAATACATTGGGCTATGTTTGAAAAGAAGCATAAATCCAAACACTAAATGAAACATTTCAGCAATGAAGCTTAAGTAATTAAACATGACAGCTTTAACAACGTGGAAACTACCCAGTAGAAGCATATCTCCATATATGGTGGAGGCTAGGTTGGGCCCCCACTGGCCACACTAAAGATCTGTCCACCACCCTACATATGAGCCAGGGCTTGAAAAGCAGTATTTTATCATCGCTATCTGAAGAGAAGCTGTATGGTATAAAATTGTTTTAATTTTTTTGTATACCGGTTTATCTGTTTTTAACTGTATTTATGTAAATTGAAATGTTGTACTCCGCCCTGAGCCCGCCTGGCGGGGAGGGCAGACTAAAAATCTAATAGAATAAATAAATAAATATCTGCATCAGCAGACACTACTCAAACGAAAGTCTGCAGGCCCTGTTCCTCAATGCTTCTCTCTGAATCATTTCTTATGGCACAGCTTTCTTACCTAAATTAAAAAGCCCTCCTGAATAACTGAGGGCCAAGCTACACATGACGAATGACACTTGAACGGCAAGTGGATTGAGTGGAGGGCAAGTGAACAGGGAGAAATACACTTGCCATTCAAGTGTCATTCGTCATGTGTAGCTTGGCCCAGAGTTTTGCATAGTTTGCGGAAATCCAGGAGAGTGGGAACTTTTCTGATCTCCTCAGGCAGGCCATTCCATGTTTTCCATTCCAGACCACCATAGAGAATGCATATGTACTGGGAGCTGTGCATGCCTATTTTTCCCAGCTCTTTGGTGGTATCTGCAGAAGTTCCTGGTCAATTGACAGTTCAGTCAACATAAAATTAAACACTGAATTTTTGCTAACTGCATTTTACCACCTTTTAAAAGTTTTAGTTCCTTCATATTGTTGTTGTTATTTTGGTTTTGTGGATTTTCCAAATTGTCCTGACATTTATTTGTACACAATATTTAGTGCTAGCAATTTAGCTAATTTTTTCTGACTCTGTGACCAAGAATGTTCTAGAAACATCAGCAATGATGCAGAGGAAGAGAACTGGACACAATCCATGGTTGATGGATAATTGTGGTTTACTTTTTTTGTTTTTGCTGATGCAATAGTGGCCCATCTTCAAAGTATAGGGTGTAACGGGTGACACATTGGATTGGAGATAGTCTAATGGGAGCAGAAAGCCAAGGAGAAAAACAAAATCAGGAACAATTTGATACATGATTCATCGACATATTCCCCCCAAATCTTAATTATGGCAACGGACATGGGAGGATGGCGCACACCTCCATACAACTGCCAGCAGGATGGTATAAAAGAGCTTTTGACTCCATGCTATTCCATCAGCTTCTCTTCACCTGTCGCTTTCTGATCTTTTCTCCTCTGACAATCAGGTAAGTCTGATCTGATGAAATAGATTGAAGTTCCACTTCACCTGCCTCTCTTCTTCCTTTTGTCTTAGGAAGGAGCATGCAATGTATTTTTTTTTCATTGTGCAGTTCTATATTTCTATGTTTCTAAGTTTAGATTGTTTCACCATGAGAATAGACTTCTTGTTAGCATCTGGGATGGAGTGAAGGAGCGGCAAACCACAGACTTTCTTGTTCATAACTTTTCTTTGCCATGAATTTACTAGGTAGCCTTAGGGTGCTACAGTCTCTGTCACTTTCTCTCTTAACAGCAGCCCACCCTCCCACTTGAAATGTGTGTGTAAAGTGTCGTCAAGTCACAACTGACTTATGGCAACCCCAGTTAGGAGCTTTCAAGGCAAATGAGAGGCATACATGGCTTGCCATTGCCTTTCTCTGCAGAGTCTTCCTTGGTACCCATCCAAGTACTGACTCTGCTTAGCTTCTGATGAGATCTGATGAGATTGGGCTATACCATGCCGCCTTGCCTCCCTCCCATTTGAAATACAATGATAATAATCTTTGCCTAGTTTATGGTATTGCAAGGATTACTATGGCAATTCTGTAACCTGTTCACACAAGCCGTATGCTAGAATTAACTTTGTTAGTCTTTGAAATGCCATTGTCTTCCAATGCAAAGCAAAATATTCCTTCAATGTGAGATTCTTCACATATATGGATTCTTCACCTTAGGATTCAGCCAAATAACTGAGAATGCAAATAGTTGAAATATTACCTAGGATGAATTTTTGAAGATATATGGTGATTAAGAGCACACAAAACTGTCACTTAGATTTGTAAACAGTGGGTTGAGTTCGGATGAGTTTCTTCATGGCTCACTCGGTGCAATATTGAATGACAATGTATAGGTTTTTGATTGTTGGTCCTACATTTTATGTAATTATATTAGGCAAATGTAAATGAAGAAAACTCAAACCTAAAACCTCAATGTTACACTGATTTTTAAATAAAATTCTTCAAGGTGACAGTAACAATTTTTGATAAAATTCTTCAAGGTGAAAGGTGAGTGGGTTGGGACTGGCATATCTTCGGGACCGCCTCTCCCTGTATGTTCCCGGGAGAACTCTTCGATCAGCGGATAAATGTTTACTGGTGGTCCCCGGCCCTAAGGAAGCCTGCCTCGCTTCAACCAGGGCCAGGGCCTTTTCAGTCCTAGCCCCAGTCTGGTAGAACGCTCTGAGAATGGAGACCCAGGCCCAGTGGGACATCTTATCATTCCGCTGGGCCTGTAAGACAGAGCTGTTCTGCCAGGCATTCGGTGGTTGAAGGGGGCGGTGCCATGTTGGCCTCCCACCTTTGGGGTGGGGGGTTCTCCCCACCATTGCACCTTAATGTATTTAATTTATTTTATTGTCGTTTATTGTATGTTGATTTTAGAATTATTGTTTTCTTGTTTTTATTGATTTTAACTGTTGTTCACTGCCCATAGCCCCTGAGGATGGGCGGTTTATAAGTTGAATAATAAATAAATAAATAAACAGTGCAATCCAATGCAGAATTACTTCCAGTCTAAGCCTACTAAAACCAACGGGTTATATGGGAATAACTCTGCATAGGACACCTACTACCCCTCTACATATTCCATCTAATCCAATCAACGTCTGTAATCACTCCACTCTCCAAGATATAAGGACAGATGGAGTCACATTCTAGCTGTATCTGAAGAAATGAGTTGTATCTCATGAAAGTTCACACCATATCATAAATAAACTTCATTAGTCTTATAGGTGCTACTTGACTCTTGTTCTTTTCTAGTGCTACAGACAGACTAACATGGCTACACATCTTGATCTATCTGCATAGGACTGTTCCATCGGTTGTAATCATTTATGTACATTTTATTAATAATGTTTTTATTTTACATAGGAAAATTAAATAGGGATATTCAATGTTGACGGGCAGTACCACTTGGTGAGGAGGTAGATAACGGGGGTCTTCGCCTGCCAGTGAGCCCCATGATCCTTGATTAGATTGAACATTTGTTGGAGAAGGGTTCTTCTTTCAGTTTTTGGAAACTCACTACAAGTATCATGTTAATCTTCTAACAGAGCAATCCTAAGGAGAGTTACTCCAGTCTAAGCCCATTGAAATGAATGGACTTAGACTGGAGTAACTCTCCTTAGGATAATCAAAAAGAGTCCAGTAGCACCTTTAAGACTAACCAATTTTATTGTAGCATAACCTTTCGAGAATCAAGTTCTCTTCGTCAGATGCATGATCCAAACTGGTCAAATACAGAAGAGGAGGGTTGACCAGTTTGGATCATGCATCTGACGAAGAGAACTTGATTCTCGAAAGCTTATGCTACAATAAAATTGGTTAGTCTTAAAGGTGCTACCGGACTTTTTGATTTTGCTACTACAGACTAACACGGCTAACTCCTCTGGATCTGTTCGATGTATTGTCGAAGGCTTTCACGGCCGGAGAACGATGGTTGTTGGGGGTTTTCCGGGCTGTATTGCCGTGGTCTTGGCATTGTAGTTTCTGACGTTTCGCCAGCAGCTGTGGCTGGCATCTTCAGAGGTGTAGCACCAAAAGACAGAGATCTCTCAGTGTCAATGATCTCTCAGTGACACTGAGAGATCTCAGTGACACTGAGAGATCTCTGTCTTTTGGTGCTACACCTCTGAAGATGCCAGCCACAGCTGCTGGCGAAACGTCAGAAACTACAATGCCAAGACCACGGCAATACAGCCCGGAAAACCCCCAACAACCATCCTCTGGATCTCCTTAGGATTGCACTGTAACAACACATTTGACTTTCCATGGACTTTTTGAAAAGTTTTACTACAGACAAAACAGCATGGTTTTAACAAATTTGCCTGCAGGTGAAATCTAGTAACATTTTTGAAATATGCTAAGAAGTCTTTGCGAAAATTTACTATGTAAGACTGCTGCAAATTCTCTAGGTGATGCTGCACTTCCCATTTACTGAAGGAATATTGCAGACATTCTCAAGCAAAATGCCTAATCTCAAATTTGTTTCAAAAGTTTCAGTATCTGTTTTAGTTCAAATCTCGTCATCATTCTCAAATGTAGGGATGAGGATATTTAAGAGGGTAGGTTGCTTCATATTGATCAACAATACCAAATATTTAGTTTTCTAAAAAGTTAAGTTTTTCAAAATGAACACATCAAACTACTTTTCACTATATTAGAATAAATCATTGAGCCTAGTACCATGAATTTCAATGGTGAATACCTTAACAGG
This sequence comes from Eublepharis macularius, assembly GCF_028583425.1. NCBI lineage: Eukaryota > Metazoa > Chordata > Lepidosauria > Squamata > Eublepharidae > Eublepharis > Eublepharis macularius. The sequence continues at coordinate 246,704,947 of NC_072790.1, forward strand.
CTCTCAGTTTTCCATGAATCTACTACCTTCAGTTTTTCTACTGGAATACCAGGGACTGGATATAGGAAGTACTGCCAAGAGGCAGGCAATTCATTCTTTACATAAATAAAGAAGTCCAGTTTTACTGAGCCATGGCCCTTGACTGAAGGCTTTCCTCATTTTTCTATTTCGGATCTGCAAGAAACATTGGTTTAGCTTGTTTCTCTCGGAATAGCATTTTACCATGTCCATGTACTAATGATAATCTCTCTTGCCCATCCCAGATTTTATCTTACCACATCAAGATGTCTTACTGTGGACCTCTCTACACGGGCCCTTGTGGACCATGCTACGGAGGTGTTACATCTTGCGGACCATTGTCATCTTATGGCCTTGGCTCCCTCTCGGGTCCTGGAACCCTCTCGGGTGCCTGGTCTGGTCTTGGAACCCTGTCTGGTGCCTGGTCTGGTCTTGGAACCCTGTCTGGTGCCTGGTCTGGTCTTGGAACCATCCCTGGTGCCAACGTCGCCTGCACTAGTCAACTTCCAGGGTCTGAAGTGGTGATACAGCCTCCTCCCTCTGTGGTGACCATCCCAGGACCTATTATGTCTTCATCAGAGCCTGCTACAGTCGCTCAAGCTACACCATGTGCTACTGGGTACCCAGCCCTGGGTTCTCAAGGACTTGCCCCTCTATATTCTAGCGGTGTTTGGGGAGGATATGGAAGGCTAGGATATGGTGGTTTAAGCAGGTATGGCCGAAGGTTTCTACCCGGTACTTGGGGTTATGGTATCTGTGGGTCTTACAGACCTTGCGGGCCTTGTTAAATCCTGACAGTTGTCAACATGGACATTAACAATCTGTAAACGCAAACAAGATGACAATCCAAGACTCTGAGTGGACATGACATATGCTGAGCTCTGGAAATGCTGAGCACCCGCCATCTCCTGTTTTAACTAATGGAAGCTGTTGTGTGCTCAGCACCTCTGATATTAAGGCTGGGTTACATTTTCTTCTGTTATTCTTGCTTTCTTCCAATATTTCTTATGTGTGCTACCATCTTCTCCTAAACACTGTTTATGATGCTGCTGTAAAATATGTTGAATGTGTGAGGGAAGTCTCTCTGACCTGTTTCCTTTTTATTTTCTCAGACTGATAGAGAATATTTTGTCTTGATCCCTTTGTTTCTTTTTCACAATAAAGCTTCACGCTGCGTCATCACTCCCGCCTCATCTTTTTTTTTTTTTTTACTTGTTCACTGTTCAAAATTCTCCCGGGTCTCACACGTTGATAAGTCAGTTTCTAAAATTCTACACTGTTCTAGTGAGACCTGGAAGTACATGTTGGGAAACTGGGGGAATGATGCAGACAGGGACAAGCCAGTTATTCATTCAAGAAGGGGGGTGGCTGTATAGTAGAATATATAGTAGAAGCATAGTAGAAAGGAGACACAAGAATACTGGAGTCAAGGGTGGAGAATAAGTTTAACTTCCAAAACCAAGAATAGCCTTACTGGATCAAACTAAAACTCCATCTAGTCCAGAAACCTATTTCACACGGCTGCCAACCAGTTGCCCTGGAGATCCAGCAATTAGGCCTTAGAAGGCAAGGGATTCCATAGCTCTGCCATTTGTCTCTGTGTTGTGTATTAAAACACCTTCCCCCAGGAGCTTCAAAATTACACAAGCCCTTTCTCAGCCAAACATACCTCACATTACAATTGTAGACGATCTATCTTTCATATGAGCTGACTGTTCTCCAGGATCACGAAGTTTCAAGCTTCTCAATAGAGATTCTGGAGTCCCAAAGGATAACCGGTCACTTGTAATGTTTCCTGGCTGTTCACAACTGTTGGTACCAACTCCTCCCCTGGCAGACATTATTTCATTGTGAAATGATTCCAAACACTCAGCGGCTGCATACTGGACACAATGACATGCTACCCTACAGATATGTCAATAAGCCATTTTTTTAAAAGGTAAAGCATAAAAACACCGGGTCTGGATAACACCAATAATCCACCCACCCCTGAATCCTCTGTCAAACAGTGCCCAATCACATGCCATTAGAAGGACGAAGTCTCCCTTTGGTTTTGCCCACAGCACTCATATTCAGAGAGTTACAAGGACCTATCATTCAGACATCAGACATAATAGCCATTGAGGAATCTACCCTTTGCAAAGTAGTTTAATTTACCTTTAAAGCCAGCTAAGCTAGACACCATCACTAAATCAGGTGACACTAAATTCCACAAGTTCAAGACTCTTCAGGGTGACAAAAAACCACTTCCTTCGTACATCTTGAATCTACTGTCCATCAACTTCATTGGGTGTTCATGAACCAGTATTAAGGAGAGGAAGTAAAAGTAATTTTTCGTTATTACCCCTCCCACAGTTATCTTTCCTCTTCTCTATAAGACCCCTGAAACCCCAGGCTTTTCTTCTTGGGAAAGTACTGAGAAGTTCTCTCTGGGCACATTGTGAATATGAACAAGACATGTTGAGAGTCTCTTGATGAATGGCTTAGTTGATGGATGGCATGGATATCATTAAAACTTATTTTATTTTTCTTTCTCAAGGCTCAAGGTAATATGTTTACCTCATTTCAGCAGGCAATGCTGCAGCTGGGAGCAAGGCACCAGACATCAGTGGCCGGTGCCTTAAGCAATAGTTAGGTATATTTAAAGGTGACATAACGTAATGTTTTAATCAAATGTCTGTGTGTGTTTGTGTATGTGTGTAATCAGCAAGCTCAAACTGGAAACCACAATTTGAAGCAGGTTTGCAAACCATAGTTGGTCTTTCCTATGATCTGGGCTGGTGTCTGAAGAAATCAATCTTAGGGCCAAGCTACACATGACGAATGACACTTGAATAGCAAGTGTATTTCTCCCTGTTCACTTGCCCTCCACTCAATCCACTTGCCATTCAAGTGTCATTCGTCATGTGTAGCTTGGCCCTCAGTCTCATTGCTCCATTGCCAAGAATGGAAAGAAGTGGGGACCCAAGACAATTCTAAACAAAGACTGGCCAGCAGACGCAAACCATGGCTTTCATATACTGTGTGTTATCTAGAGATGGGCATGGAACAAAAAAACAAAAAAAACAAATCAGGAGGTTCGTGGTTCGTGGGTTTCACGAACCAGGAACCACAGAACTGGACCAGTTATGAACCAGTTTGTGGTTTGTGGGGTTTAAATGCCCTTTTCCAGCCTTAACAGCAGCAGAGAAAGGGACATTTAACAGTTTAAAGGGCCCTTTCCTGCCTTGCAAGTGGCAGGTCCCTTTAAACTATCAGCTGGCAGACAGCAGGGGGGATCCCCCCTCACTGCCTGCCAGCTGATAGTTTAAAGGAACCTGCCAGTAGCAGGGCCCTTTAAACTATCCAAACCCCACCCCCTACACCCCTACCTCCAGCCCCAGCCCCACACTTACCTTACCCTGCGGCGCGGCATTCTTCCTCTCCTCCCAGAAGGGGTGGGAAGGACATTTTCGGCCTCTTCCACTGCCCTGGGGGCCCACAGGGTGGCTGAAGAGGCTGAAAATGGCATCTGAAAATGGCTGCCATGGTGGCCATTTGAGGGGAAAGGAGGCCATTTTGGCCTCTTCTGCTGCTCTAGGGGCCCGCAGAGTGACAGAAGAGGCTGAAAATGGCCTCCCTGTCCCTCAAATGGCTGCCACGGTGGCCATTTGAGGGGAAGGGAGGCCATTTTTGGCCTCTTCTGCTGCTCTGGGGGCCCGCAGGGTGAGAGAAGAGGCCATTTTCAGCCTCTTCTGCCACACTGTGGGCCACCAGGGCAGCAGAAGAGGCCAAAAATGGCCTTCCTGCCCCTCCCAGGAGGAGAGGAAGGATACCACGCTGCAGGGGAAGGTGTGGGGCTGGGGCTGGGGGGTAGGGGGGCTGGGGTTTGGGCAGTTTAAAGGAACCTGCCCTTGCAAGTCCCTTAAAGGGGCAGTTTAAATGGCCATTTCCCTGGGTAAATGGCCATTTAAACTGCCCCTGTAAATATGACCCAATGAACCAGTATACAGTTCATGGAAGTTCCATGAAAAGGAGCTTCCATGAACTCTGGTTCATGAACCCCAAACTGGCCTGGTTCGTGGGGATTTTTGGGTCATATTTAGGTTCGTGCCCATCTCTAGTGGTATCCGAATGCTCAAGCCACAATATGAGTTCTAAATAATGGTTTGGACAAACAATGATTTGACAATGGCATGTTGTCTGAGGGCCAAACCAGAAGCAAAAGATCTGCAGACAGGATCTTCCTTAAAAAAAAAAATCTAATCATCAATCCCATAATTTAAAATAAATGATGAAACAAGAAGAGATCAAGCAAAGATGCTCACTTGGTGGGTACACAAGAGAGGGCCTTTTTTCAATGTTCCAACACCATTACTTGAGAAGAAATCTAATGTTAACTTGGTTAAAATACAAAAAAATTATAGAACAAGAGAAACCAATGTGGATTGTTCCAGCAAAAGTAATTAACCCAAATTTGGAATATAAAGGAGATGAATGGCTTACTTATAAAGAACTATTAAAAACCGAAAAAAATGAGTTGAAACTTAAATTGAATGAAGAATTACCATTTAAATATGGTTGGCTGCAATATCGACAAATTAAAGACTTATTTGAATCAGATCAAAGGAAGCCAGGCTTTAGAAATAAAAACTCAGAATTAGAAGAACTCTTATTGGGGGATAATAATAAAATAATCTCTAAAATGTATAAACTATTGTTAAAATGGTATACTGAAGATGAGATGATCAAGGTTCAAATGGTAAAACGGGCAATAAATTGTAACAATGCGGCACTTTCCCATCCGGCAGCAAGGCTGCTCGGATGGGGGCCGGGTTTGCCGCTCCGGAAGGAGCAAAGACAGCCCGCGCTTTAGCCCATCCGGGCATTGGCCTGGGGGCGGAGCAAACGGCTTGTTAGCCGGTTCCGCCCCACAGGTCCTCCTCAGTCGCCGCGTGTCTGCTCGAGGGAGAGGCGCTTCTTCGCAGCTCTCCGAGAGCAGGGCCGGCGGCTGCGAGGCCTGCGCGCAGGCCTTGGGAGCCTCCATCGGGGAGGACGGGCGGCGGCCTCGGCGGGCTTTGACGGCAGGGCAGGTGGCCGTGGGGAGAGCCTGCTGTCGGCCGTCGGCCGAACGCACCCGCGTCTGCAGCGTGCAGACGGGCCCCGCGTCGTTTCTTCGGCCAGTCGGAAGCAGGGCCGGCTTCATCGGCGTTTTACGCCGCGGCGAGGGAGCGATCATCGGCTCGTGGCTGCAGAAGGGTGCAGGAGCCCCGGCACTTCCGTTTCGGCCCGGCCTGTTGCGGCCTGCCTGCCTCTCTGCCGCCGCGGCTTGCGCTGCCGCGGCTTGCGCTACCGCGGCTTTAATTAAGTCGAGGGGTTGTGAGTCCCCTCTTGGCCGTCGGGACGGGGGATCTTTGACTGAGGGGGGCCATATTGGGTGGCGGGCGAGTTTCCCCCCCTGCCCCCGGTGGGTGGCTATCTGTGAGGGTATCTCCCTCATCTTTCAACCCTCCCCTGCCCCTGGAAAGCGGCGGGGAAGGGACTGGTGTGTCGCCCCCCCCCAGTAAAGTGGTAACATCTAACGCCCCCCCCCTTGTTGTTAGGGTGAGTTGTTATAGGGTGGGCAAGGTGCTGGCCTTGAATTTTTTGTCCCTGTTGCGGTGGGGAGTGGCAAACAGCCTTTTGAGCACGGCATTTGAGTGGCTCCCCCCCCTTTTTTCCTGTTAGTTACTGGCCCAGTGGTGCATTATGCCTGGAAAGGGTAAAGGGCCGTCTAAGGGAAAACAGCCGGCGAAGCGTCCCCTATCGAAAAGGCCTGCCCCAGTTTCTTCCTCATCGGAGGATGAGGGTGAATTGCAGGGCCGGCAAGACATCTTGGCTCGCCTGGCTACCTTAGAACAAGCCAGGGGAGCAAGCAGCTCAGCACCCAGCAGAGCGAAAAGGGCTCGCTCAACCCTTTTGGCTTCGTCAGCCACCTTTCAGCGCGAGGTTCTTAATAGGCTTTCTGCTCTTGAAAGTACAGGTACGCCAGCAACAAGGGAGTGAGCCTGCGAGGTGACGGTGGCTGAGGCCACAGCCGTTGAACAGAGTGGCGTAGCTGAGCAAAGCGTGCAGGAGGAAGCTGAGCAGGTGGCAGTTGCAATTCAACCTCCTGAAGGTGACGATAAGTCAGCTGCACCTGTTACACCAGGGGCTTGGCCCTGGGGGCATTGGGGTCAAGTAATTGCTTCACCATCTGCAACTCAGGGACACATGGGTTCCACGTTAGGAGTTCCCCCTCAGTTCTATGGGGCTAATTCTGTGTGGCCCCAAGCACCATGTAATGTGCTTCAGGCAGCTAGTAGCGATGTAGCTGGCCCGTCCTCGGGACAGGCCCCCTCGGTCCCTGGTTCCCAGGCATCGGTGAGCCACTTTAATCAGTGGGGCTATTATCCGTGGGGTTTCCCTGTGGGGGGGATGCACGGTTATGGATCCATTCCGTTTGGAGCTATGCCTTTTGGGGATACAGCAATGCCCCTAGGTGATCACTTAACTCTCGCCACTAGGGATAAGATTCTGCGAGGCGAATATGTGGATGTTTTCAATCTCCTGTTTCGGGATTTGGAAAAGAAAGATAAAGAGGAGTTAGATGATCGCGATAAGGAAAGGTTGAAGCGCAGGAAAATTGAGCGGAACTGGCATAACTGGCTGCCAGGCATGTTAATTTATGCCGGTGTGGTGGCTAGGGCCCAGCCTTGGAAGGCTGCCCAGTTGTTTCAATACATTGATATAATTTACAGAGGACATACGGACTTCGTTGGTGCAGCTTGGCTGCAATACGACGAGGAATTCCGTATGTGTGCCGCTCTCAACCCAACCTGGCAGTGGGACCGGATACACCAGCAGCTTTGGCTGCAGGTCATGTCCCCGGCCAAGCCGAATGCAGGTGACCGCTCTGATAGTGGCCACCTGGTCCAGCGGAGTCAGACTACACAGGGCACCCGTGCACCCGCGGGGCAGCCAGTTCAACCCCGGCTGCTGTGCTGGGACTTCAGTTCCCAAGGGGTGTGCTCCAGAAAGGTGTGTAATTTTAAACACCAGTGCCCAATCTGTGGCGGCCCCCACCCTTTCACTTCTTGCACCAGGCAATCTAAGAGGGGGGGAAGGCGCGGGGGCGGGGGCGGGGGGCCCCCAGCTACTGCTGGAAAAGGGCCCCAGCCCCATAAACCTGAGGGTTCTTGAACGCCTCCTTGTGGAGTACCCCAAACGCACGGAAGCGCGCTTTTTGTTGGAAGGTTTTCGTTATGGCTTTAGGATTCCTTTTCAGGGTCCTAGGACTCCCTTCATGTCCTCTAATTTACGTTCGGTTGTGGGCTTGGAGGAGGTTGTTAGGTGTAAAATAGCTAAAGAATGTTTGGAGGGGCGTGTTCTGGGCCCCTTTCCGACCCCCCCGATCCCGTGTTTGAGAGTGTCACCCCTGGGTGTGGTCCCAAAGAAAGCCGTGGGGGAATTCAGGCTTATTCATCACTTGTCCTACCCTAGAGGGGAGTCAGTGAATGACGCCATCCCTGAGCACATGTGCTCTGTTCGATACACTTCCTTCGATCAGGCTGTCCAGGTTGTTAGGCAATGTGGTGTGGGGGCCGAGATGGCGAAATGCGACATAAAGTCTGCATTTCGTCTTCTGCCGGTCCACCCTGACGACTTCGAGTTGCTTGGCTTCTCGTTCGATGGCCAGTTTTATATGGATCGGGCATTGCCGATGGGTTGCTCGATTTCGTGTGCAGCCTTTGAGCGTTTTAGCTCGTTCTTGGAATGGGCCCTCAGGTCACGGCTTCAGTGCCGTGCCACGGCCCATTATTTAGATGATTTCCTTTTCGTTGGGCCCCCCGGGGGGGGGCAGTGTCACCGCCTTTTGACAGGCTTCATTGCCTTGGCGGCTGAGTTGGGCGTACCTCTCGCCCACGAGAAAATGGAAGGTCCGGCCACTACCCTCACCTTTTTAGGGATTGAGCTGGACACAATTAGGCAAGCCTCCCAGTTGCCTGCCCAGAAGCTCTTCGACCTTAGGACACAGCTGGCCCTTTTTAGGGGGAAGAAGAAAGCCACGTTGCGTGAGCTCCAGCAGCTGGTGGGGCATTTAAATTTTGCCTGCCGGGTCATAGCCCCCGGCAGGGCCTTCCTCCGGCGCTTGTGCGATGCCATGGGGGGACTTCGTCTCCCCCATCATCGCCTTTCAATCAATAGGGGGATGAGGGAGGACCTGGAAGTATGGGAGGCATTTCTTAGGGACTTTAACGGGGTCTCATTTTGGAGGGAGCCGCTTAGGTTAGCGGCCGATATGCAGGTCGCCTCCGACGCTTCTGGGTCCCTTGGGTTCGGTGTCTATTTTCAAGGGCACTGGTGTGCCGAACGGTGGCCGGTACAATGGGTCAGGAAGGGCTGGTGTAAGGACCTCACCTTTCTGGAACTGTTTCCGATTCTAGTAGCAGTGCATCTTTGGGGGGACATCTTGGCAAACCACTCTGTCCACTTTTGGTGTGACAATCAGGCGGTGGTTCATGTCCTCCGGTCCCTTACATCTAGGTCAGCAAGGGTTATGAGGCTGGTTCGTGCCTTCACCCTTCGGTGTTTAAAACTTAATATTTTGTTTCTGGCTAGGCATGTCCCTGGGTTGGACAATTGCGTGGCAGATGCTCTGTCTCGCTTTCAGGTTCCCCGGTTTTGGCAGCTTGCCCCCGAGGCGGACGCCGTGCCGACCGCGATGCCGTGGGAACTGTGGAACCTTGGAGGCTAGAGGCTGAAAGGGCTATTCAACTGGCACTGGCCCCCAGCTCGCGGCGGTCGTATGATCGTGCAGTGCGTCAATTTGCGGGTTTTAGGGGGAATGCGGGTTTGCAACAGGTATGGCCCATACCAGTGCAGCACCTCATGCAGTTTTGCGTGGCTCAGAGAGGTTCTGGGTTGTCGGTTAAGTCCATCAGGGGTCAGCTAGCGGCTTTAGCCTTCGCCAGTAAGGCCAAGGGTCTAGCAGATCTGACCGGCGATTTCCGCTTGCGGAAAATGCTTGAAGGGTGGTCCCGTGAAGCTGGGACTCGCAGAGACGATAGGCAGCCAATTTCCCCTACTATTCTTAGGGGCTTAGGCGAGCTTTGGGTTAAGTTATGTCGCTCTCAGTTTGAGGCGGCGTTGTTTCATGCGGCTGCCCTTACCGCATTTTTTGGGGCACTTAGGGTCAGCGAATTGGTGGCCCTGGCACGGGCTGATCAATCGGGCCGTGCCTTGAGGGCGCAGGATCTCAAATTTGAGGGTGACGAGGTCACCCTCAGGGTACGGAGGTCCAAGACTGACCAGGCGGGCAAAGGGTTCTTGTTACGTTTGGGCAGCTGTGCTGAACCTGGCCTATGCCCGGTCAGCGCTTTGAGGTGCTATGTGGCTCTTCGGGGAGAGGGTGACGGGCTGCTTTTCCGGCACAAGGATGGCTCCCCATTGACCAAATATCAGTTTTGGTCGGTGACTGGGAAGGCTTTGTCGGAACTGGGTCTTGACGGCTTGAAATTTGGGACTCATTCTTTCAGGATCGGGGCGGCCTCGACGGCCGTGGCTATGGGGTACCCGGGCCCAGTTATTCAGCGACTAGGACGCTGGCAGTCAGCTGCCTTCCGATCTTATGTCCGCCCTTTGGGCGGAGAGGCGAACACTTCTTGACTTTGGTCTCTTTGCAGGTGCGGCGGCTTGCTACACGAGGAAGAGGGTTTTGATTTGCGGCCACAGTATGGTCTTTTGGGCTGCTCGTCAAGCAAGGAAGACCCAGTTCGGCTCGCAGTTGGGCCTCAGTTTGTGGGCTACAGTGGAATGGCAGGGTTGCAGAGGTTTGAGGTGGCCTGGTCTCCTGCCGCTCCTTTTTGAGGGAAGGTGTGGCCCTCTGCCGGACATTCTGGTCATCCACCTTGGTGGCAATGATCTTGGCCTTGTGAAGGGTAAGGCCCTATCTTTGCAGGCGGAGGCCGACCTGTGGTGGATTAAAGAGCGTTGGCCTGACACGCTCATTATATGGTCGGCAATACTTCCCCGTCATGTATGGAGGGAAGCTTTGGACCCTGCCGGGATTGAACGGGCACGTCATAGGGCTAACAGGGCCTTGGAGAAGGCCTTGGGCCAGGGTCTAGGGATATATCTGCCACACCCCGCTATTAAGGCTGAGGTGGCTGACCTTTATCGTAGCGATGGGGTCCACCTGTCGGTGAGTGGCAATGATATTTTCCTGGAGGATTTGCGGCAAGGGCTCAGGTTGGCCATAAGCTACCTGTGGGGTGCTAGGGCCTAAGCTGAGGCTTGACCCTTAGCAGTGGCAGGTAGGATAGCTTGAGCGGGCCGGTGACCCCTTGGCACATTCCCATTAGTTGGGAAATGGGGGTCTGTCAGGAGCGGCTGGTGAGGCTGTACGGCTGCCAGCTGCGAGGGCAGACTGCCTGGTGGGGAACCCTGACAAGGCCGCCCCTAGGCTCCACGGCTAGTGGGGGATGGTGCTTTGAAGGGGAACCACTCGCCTGGCCGCCGGGTCCCAGCCATCCTCTGGATGGAACACCCCCGGGGCAGCAGGGGTCACCCAGACAGGTCAAGGCGGTGGTCCAGCAGGACCCCAGGGCTTGACCTGTACCGCAGTTAGATCCCTTGCCGCAATGACAGTTTATGTTATATTGGTGTTAATTAATAAAGTGGCCCTGTTTATATCCCAATACAGTCTCTGTCTTTTATTCCGACTGGAGTGGCAATGCGGCACTTTCCCATCCGGCAGCAAGGCTGCTCGGATGGGGGCCGGGTTTGCCGCTCCGGAAGGAGCAAAGACAGCCCGCGCTTTAGCCCATCCGGGCATTGGCCTGGGGGCGGAGCAAACGGCTTGTTAGCCGGTTCCGCCCCACAGGTCCTCCTCAGTTGCCGCGTGTCTGCTTGTCCCACCCACCTCTCCCTGTTACAGTGCGGGATTAGCCGGTCGCCGTTTTATGGGGCCAGGTAGGAATTTTTTCTTCTTCCCCAATTGGCCAACAGGGAAGTTGTTTTTCGCCTACCTCGCACTGCGGGAAATATTTAAATTGGTGGTATGGTGGATTGTATATAGTTTGGCCACTGGCAGGTAGGATAGCTTGAGCGGGCCGGTGACCCCTTGGCACATTCCCGTTAGTTGGGAAATGGGGGTCTGTCAGGAGCGGCTGGTGAGGCTGTACGGCTGCCAGCTGTGAGGGCAGACTGCCTGGTGGGGAACCCTGACAAGGCCGCCCCTAGGCTCCACGGCTAGTGGGGGATGGTGCTTTGAAGGGGAACCACTCGCCTGGCCGCCGGGTCCCAGCCATCCTCTGGATGGAACACCCCCGGGGCAGCAGGGGTCACCCAGACAGGTCAAGGCGGTGGTCCAGCAGGACCCCAGGGCTTGACCTGTACCGCAGTTAGATCCCTTGCCACAATGACAGTTTATGTTATATTGGTGTTAATTAATAAAGTGGCCCTGTTTATATCCCAATACAGTCTCTGTCTTTTATTCCGACTGGAGTGGCAATGAGATTATGATGGATGCATGGGAACAGTTATGGGAAAATACTTTAAAAATTTTAACGTGTACCAATATTAAAGAGAATGGCTATAAAATGATATATAGATGGTATTTAACACCGAAAAAGTTAGCCATTGCTAATAAGCAGTTATCCAACAAGTGTTGGAAATGTAAGGAGCATGAAGGTTCTCTATTTCATATGTGGTGGACTTGTGATAAGGCTAGAGACTTTTGATCTAAAATATGGACTGAAATGTCCTTAATACTCCAAAATAATGTAGTTAAGAATCCAGAAATCTTATTGTTATCCTTGCATTTAGAGGATATTAATAGAAGGGATAGAGTAATACTGTACTATATGATAATGGCGGCAAGAATTTTGTATGCCCAATATTGGAAGAAAGAAGAAATACCGAAAACTGAAGAGTGGATACAAAAAGTGTTATATATGGCGGAAATGAACAAATTAACAAGGAAATGGAGAGAGCAAGATCCAAAGGAATTTTTTGAGGACTGGGGGAAATTGAAAAAATACTTAGAAAAAAGATGGGATGTTAAAGGACAATTATGGTCTTTTGAGTGTTATTAAGATAAGACATAATGTAAATCTTTACCATTAAGTTTAAAATGACAACTAAGAGATAGTATTTGTAATAGAAACGGGGGGTTGTAGTGCTGTTGGAAGTCAATAGAGGAAAGGGGGAGGGGAGGGGGTGGGGAGCATACACTATATCTATAGGGGATAATTAGTAAGTAACATGTATTAACAGTATGTATGTTATGTTAACCATCCAATAAAAATTAAAAAAACAAACAAACAAGAGAGGGCCTTTTTCATGGCAGCCCGACGATTTTCGAACAATCTCCCTAGAGAACTGTACCTAGCCCCCTCGCTCTCAACCTTCAGGAGACAGCTGAAAACTGTTTTATTCAGGATATTTGTTTAGCTGGGTTTTTTTTAAAAAGCATTGGTAGTTTAAAATTATTATTTTAAAATTATTATTTTCAACTGTGTGTGTGTATCTGTGTGTTCTGTTTTTGTTTTAAGCTGCCTTAAGTTCTGTAAAGTAGAAGCGTGGCTAATAAATGTTTTAAATATATGAATGAATGAATGAATGAATGAATGAATGAATGAATGAATGAATGAATGAATGAATGAATGAATGAATGAATGAATGAATGGTTTGTTATGCCATCCCACTTATATTTGTCTAATGACTCAGGCCACCCCAGAAAGAAGAAGAAGGGCAGATAAAAGTGCCCCCCCTTGCTTGAAATAGTCTTTATATCAATAATTTATTTTAAAATTTATTTTATTTACATCATTTCCAGTCCACCTTTCTCACTGACACTCAAAGCGGATTACACAGTGCAAGTTAGTACAGTCAATTTCAAGGACATTTCAATAGATAGTGTAATAGGGTCTGTAAATGCACATTTGCAAAGATTTCAAAGCAGCAGAAATCTAATACAGAAGAAATGCTGGAACAGAGCAGAAATTAGAAACTAAATTTCTAATTTCTCCAACTCTCCATCCTTTGTTAATTCTAAGGGCAAAAACTCATCTCCTAAGTTTGAACTGCTGCTCATCTCTTAAGTTCTAACATTTCTGTAAGCAAACATTCAACCATTGTTTTTGCATTATCCAGGATATTAGCACAACCTCAGGTCAGGATTAGCTTTGTCTAGAACAAATATGAGCAAAGAAAATATGTTTCTTGAATCCTGAAACTAATAAACATGACAATTTAAATTTGACTCTGCTATCACAGGGTAGAAAATTAGATATTTAAGATCTGAGAGTCAGCCATAAACTTCAGGTCAGGTTTTTCTATCTGACCTACCTCCACTAAGGAGATAGTACATGCTCTTTAAGATCGGTAGAGACAATCTAACTTCTCCCTCTTTCTTAATCTTTTTTTCACTGTGGCCCATGGTCTGCACATGCTTTCTCTCCACTGCTCTGACACTCTTTCTGGTCCCTGTCATGGAGCCACCCAACATCCTTCTCAAGATCCCATTTCTCTGGTTCTCACTTGCCTCCTTTTTGTCCAGTTGTCCAGCATAACTCTCTGTCCCTGTGGTCCTCAAGCCTTCCCCTTGCATTATTCTCTTTCCCTCTCTCTTCTAGCTTTCCTTCTCTCATGTTCTTTGGGAGCATGCCCTCATCCATACAACTCTCTCATGGACGCGTCATGAGTCAGAAATAACTGTGCATCTTAATTATCAAAGATGTCAGCAATTGTTGAATTATAACTTACAAAGTAGACATTTGAAGTATTTTGACTTGACAAATGGTCTTGAGTGCCAGCAGCCTTTTAAATTTCCTTTCTGTCCTTCTTGCAATCTAACCCTTCGTAGTTAATAATAGATAACCCTTTTAAAACAATAGTCCCATTATTGTATGGGAAAATACTCCAGGGCACCAGTCTGCAATTGGTGTATTTATTTATTTATATTTGATTTATATTCCACCCTCCCCACATCAGCAGGCTCAAGGTGGATTACATCATATACATTATAAAAAACGTTAACATTTCTACTTTAAAACCAATAGACCGTATATAATTTAAAATCTAAAATACAGAGTGCAAAAAGCAGCAGCAGAGAAACAATTCATATAATCCATCATCCAACTGCCCCTAAAAGAATATCACAAAGGGTCGGGTGGTAGCTATCTCCTGATAGGGAGGGACGATCCCCTCTATTCAACCAGTGGGGGGCCCTGCCCAGCATCATCCATACGCCTGGTGGAACAGCTCTGTCTTACAGGCCTGGTGAAAGGATAGCAAGTCCTGCTGGGCCCTGGTCTCATCAGAAAGAGCGTTCCACCAGGTTGGAGCCAGGACTGAAAAGGCCCTGGCTCTGGTCAATGCTAGGCGAGCCTCCCTGGGACCAGGGACCACCAATAGCTTTTTTTCACTGCAACGAAGCATCCTCCGGGGCTCATATGGGGAGAGACGGTCCTGCAGACATGCTGATCCCAGTCTGCTTAGGGCTTTATAGGTTAAAACCAGAACCTTGAATCTGATTTGGTACTCCACAGGTAACCAATGCAGCTGGCACAATACTGGTGTTATATGTACATTTCCCAGCACTCCAGTGATGACCCGCGCCAACGCATTTTGGACCAGTTGCAACCGCTGGATCAGACTCAACGGAAGCCCTGCATAGAGTGTGTTACAGTAGTCCAGCCTATAGGTGACCATTGTTTGGACCACTGTAGTTAAATCGTGGGTTGATAGGTAGGGAGCAAGCTGCCTGGTCTGACGAAGATGGAAAAATGAGGACCTGGCAACCACAGTGACCTGGGCCTCCATTCCCAGGGAGGCATCCAGGATCACCCCCAGACTCTTCACCCTCAGGGTTGTTGTAAGCACCGCCCCATCAAGAGTAGGGAGTTGGGGTCCCAAATCCATGTTCCTGCGACTCAAGTACAGGATTTCCGTCTTTGTGGGATTTAACTTCAGCCGACTCTGCTTCAACCATCCAGTCATGGCCTCAAAAGATTTGAAACTGGGCGGTATACAGAAGTTCAGATCTCAAGAGGTCCAGCGTTTGAGGGTGAATGGCCACGCACATGTACTCCTCCAGGTAATGGGTTTATTTGTAATACAGTACTTTGTGATCCCCATGCCAACTAAGCCATCCACCAGGAGACTCTCATTGTGTCTAGTTCATGTTCAAAATGTGTCGAGTGGGAACCTTTCAGCACTTTCCCTAGGAAGATAGCGTGGGTTCTGGGGGTCTTTTTAGAATAAAGATAATGGGGAAGGGGGAGTTCATAATGCAGATTTATTAAACTGTGCATGGGGTGAAAAATGTGAAGAGAGTACTTTTACTTCCTCTTCCATAATACTAACTCATGGAACCGAATGAAGTTGATGGACAGTAGATTCAGGACACACAAAGGAAGAATTTTACTTCACTCTGGAGACTCATTAACCTGTGGAATTCACTGCCACCAGATGTAGTGATGGCATCAAGCTTAAATAAGACTAATTTTCAAAGAGTAGGTCCCTCAATGGCTATTGTCCGTGATGACTGAATAGAAAGTCCTTTTTTAGAGGCAGTAACCCTCTTGATATAAGTGCTGAGGGCAAAAACCAAGAGAGACTTTGCCCTTGTAATGGCACGTGGTTGGGCATTGTGTGTGTGACACAAGATTCTGGTCTGAATGGCTGAGTGGTCTTATACAGGTGTTATCTGTAGTGTAACATGTTGTCGTGTCCAGTATGCAATACCTGAGATCAGAATCATTTGAAAAAGGAATAATGTCTCCCAGGGGAGGAACTGGTACCAACATTTGTGAATAACTATAATCAGTTATCATTTGGGACTCCAGAATCAGTCTTTTCAAGCTGAAAAGTGATCATGGAGAACAGTCAGCTCATACAAAAGATAGATCATCTATCAGTAATATATAGTGTGTTTGGCTGGGGAAGAGTCTGTGTAATTTTGAAGCTCCTGGGTGGGGGTGTTTTAATACACCATACAAAGAGAAAGGATGTAGCAACGGAATCCATACAAGGCCTTGCCTTCTAAGGCCTGTTCATTCGGCTTCCAGAGGAACTGGTTGGCAGCTGTGTGAAAGAGGTTCCTGGACCTAGATGGACCACTGGTCGGATCTAAAAAACTTGTTCTGAAGACTAAAACACTCATTATCAGACATAATGGTCAGCTTTAGCTACCAATTCACCGTTGTTTCATCTAAAGTGCTTTACTTTTTTTCTCCCTATAATGATTACAGGGAAGTATACAAAGGAAAAAGAAACATTCTTGGTTTTGGAAGCTAAACCTATTTTCTACCATTGACTCCAGTACTGTTGTGTCTCCTTTCTACTATTCCCCAGTTTGTGGTAGAGCCACTCCCTCCCCACTCCCGAAAGAATATCTGGGCTTGTCCCTTTCTGCATCGTTCCTCCACTTCCCCAACATGTACATCCAGATCTCTCTAGAGCAGGGTAGAATTTTAGAAACTGACTTATCGATGTATAAGACCACTGAGAATTTTCAACAGTGAACAATTAAAACAAAATGAGGTATGAGTGATGATGCAGCATTAAGCTTTATTGTGAAAAAGGAAGAGAAAGGGATCGAGACAAAATACCCTCTATCAGTGCAAAAAAATAAAAAGGAAACAGGTCAGAGAGACTTCCCCCACACATTCAACATGTTTTACAGTAGCATCATAAGCAGTATTTAGGAGAAGATGGTAGCATATGTGTGAAATATTGGAAGAAAACAAGAAGAAAAGAAGAAAATGTAACCCAGCCCTAATATCAGAGGTGCTGAGCACACAAGACCTCCATTAGTTCAAACAGGAGATGGTGGGTGCTCAGCATTTTCAGAGCTCAGCATGCAGTGTCCACTCGGAGTCCTGAATTGTCATCTTGTTTGCATTTCCAGATTGTTAATGTCCGTGTAGGCAACTGTCAGGAGTTAACAAGGCCCGCAAGGTCCATAAGACCCACAGACATCATAACCCCAAGTACCAGGTAGAAACCTCCGGCCGTACCTGCTTAAACCACCATACCCTAGCCTTCCATATCCTCCCCAAACACCGCTAGAGTATAGAGGAGCGAGTCCTTGGGAACCCAGGGCTGGGTACCCAGTAGCACATGGTGTAGCTTGAGCGACTGTAGCAGGCTCTGATGAAGACAGAATGGGTCCTGGGATGGTCACCACAGAGGGAGGAGGCTGTATCACCACTTCAGAGCCTGGAAGTTGACTAGTGCAGGCGACATTGGCACCAGGGACGGTTCCAAGACCAGACCAGGCACCAGACAGGGTTCCAAGACCAGACCAAGCACCCGATAGGGTTCCAGGACCCGAGAGGGAGCCAAGGCCATAGGATGACAACGGTCCACAAGACGTAACTCCTCCATAGCATGATCCAAGACCATAAGGGCCAGTGTAGAGAGATCCACATTTAGACATCTTTATGTGGTAAAGTAAAATCTGTGTGCGAGGAGAGGAGAGATTAGCATAAGTACATGAATGAGGGAAAATGCAATCCAGAGAAATGAGCTAAAACAATGGATCTGAACTTTGAGGGAAACCTTCAGCCAAGGGCTATGGCTGAGTAACGCAAGAGCTGTTCCTTTTGTTTATTTAAGGAATGTTTTGCCTGCCTCTTGGCAGTATGTTCCACGTCCAGTCCCTGGCACCTCCAAAAGAAGTTCCCAGTGTAGTAAATTCATGGAAAAACTGGGGTCCTGGAAAGATATTTGTCCCAATATTGGGCTCAATGATCCATTCTAATTCAATGAAAAAATAGTTTGATATGTTCATTTTGAAAAATGTATTATTTTAGAAACCTAAGCGTTTTGTATCATTGATCGATATTAAGTAGCATGCCCAAAGACAAGATTTTGACATCTTTTCTTAAATATCCACATCCCCATATTTGAGAATGATTAAAGGAGATTCTAACTAAAACAGATACTGGAACTTTTGAGACACATTTGAGACTGGATATTGCGAATGTCCTCAAAGTTCATTCAATGAACCGATACGGAAGTTTGCAGCATCTTCTAGAGTAACTGCAGTTATTTTAAACAGGAAATCTTCTCAAAGATCTGGCATATCCCTATGATGTAACTTGATTTCACCTACAAGCAAATTCGTTAATAATGTACAGGTACTTCTGTAGCGAAAACTTTTTAGAAAGCCTGAGGGAAGACAAAAGTGTTTCAAGAAGATGGTATCCAACCTTTCACGCTAAAGAATTTTCTTTAAAAAAAAAATCAGTGTAAGACTTGTGATTTTGGGTTTTTCATTTACAATGTTTGTCAAATATAACTACTGAAAATGGAGGCTCAAAAACCCTAATCTGTAGAGCACAGAAGAGGTCTACATCCACACAATGATATCTGAGCTAACTGAATGTGTTAACATATTTTCCCAGATTGCTAAAAAGAGACGGGATATCATTACCAACTCTTGCATTAAAATCTCCAGTTAACGTGTTTTCACTAGGAAGAACAATGTTCAAATATATTAGAGATCTCTATCAGGTGTTTCACACCTGCAAACCATCATTCAATATTGTAGTCAGTGAGCCATGAAGACGTTTATCTGAACACAACTAGAACCTACACAGTGTTCCCTTTTTTACAAAAAGACTTGTGTTTCAAATTAAAAAATAAGAAATCGCTTTTGAAACGCAAGTGCCAGTGTTATGTGTTCTTAATCACCATATACCTATAAGAACTTACCTAGGTAATATTTCAGCTACATTTATTCTCAATTATAGGATTGAATCCTATAGATCTCTTCCATAGACATGAAGAATCTTACCTTGAAGGAATATCTCACTTTGCATTGAAGTACAGTTGTATTTTAAAGGCTA
The DNA here is from genome assembly GCF_028583425.1 of Eublepharis macularius. Lineage (NCBI taxonomy): Eukaryota > Metazoa > Chordata > Lepidosauria > Squamata > Eublepharidae > Eublepharis > Eublepharis macularius. Next base: position 246,723,825 of record NC_072790.1, read on the forward strand.
ACCAAGTTTATTCTAACATTAATGTTGTGTACAGTTTATTTTCGCTGTGATGCATTGACATGACTATCCTTATGAAATTATCTTTCCATTGGATTTATTTCATCAATAGAAAGATCCTATCTATAGTGGTGGAGGCGAGTGCCATCAAGTCATAGCTGAATAATGGCAACCCCTGGGGGGGGGGGTTTCAAGGCAAGAGATTAACAGAGGTGTTTTGCCATTTCCTGCCTCGGCAACCCCGGTCTTCGTTGGAAGTCTCCCATCCAATTACTAACCACAGTCAACCCTTCTTAGTTTCTGACAGCTATACTACACAGTGACACCTGGGCACATATTCTTTAAGTGTTGGGTCCACAATTTTACCTAGGAACTGTAGTTTTAAAAAAGCTTCTCAGATCCGATCTCTGTGAACAGAGAATGATTCTGTCACTGTTTTTGTAAAACAAAGAGTTGGGAGGGAGGGGTGAAAAAGAAAAGAAGCTTTTGGGGATATGGCAATACCTAACAAAAAAACAATAACAACGGTTATGTGGAAATAAAGCAGTTTACTATGGATAGGGCTGTCATCTGGATAGCCCGGGCAAGCCTGATCTCATCAGATCTCAGAGGGTAACTACAAGTGACACCTGGCATGTGTTCTTTAAGGAGTTAGGTATTGCCATATCCCATTGGTTGGGTCCAACAGTTCTTCTGTTAGAAGGCAGAAACCTCGTCAACCACCCAAGAAGGCTATTCAGAAAATCAGGAGAACTGCATGTATAAAAGCCATGTGCAATGGAGGCTCTAGGAGACAGGGAGTTAAGCAAGGTTTAATTTTTAAAAAAGAGGTGGCTGCATCCAAAACTGAACTTGGACACTCAGATCTGCCGATTGCAAAATTCTATATATTGATGCAAACTGCTTTTTCCACCTCTGTTGAGAAAAAAATGAAGCTAGCTAAAGAATAATTTGACAAGGAATGACAACATCTTAGTAATAGCAACACTTCACAGAATTGCCCCAGTAATCCTTGTGATATCATAAACTAGGCTTAGATTTTTATCATTGTATTTCAGATGGGAGGGTGGGTTGTGGTTAAGAGAGAACGAAAGAGAGTGTGCCAGCCTAAGGCTACCTAGTAAATTCATGGCAAAGAAAAGATGTGAACCTGAAAGTCTGTGGTTTGCAGCTCTGTCACTCTATCTCAGACGCTGGCAAGAAATCTGTTCTCACGGTGAAACAATAGAAACATAGAAATATAGAATTGGAAGGGATACCAAGGGTCATCTAGTCAACCCCTCTGCACAATTAAAAGGAAAAAAAATGCATTGCTCACTTCTTCCCAAGACACAAAGAAAAAGAAAGGCAGGTGAAGTGGAACTTCAATCCATTTCATCAGATCAGACTTACCTGATTCTCCAAGAAGAAAAGGTCAGAAAGCGACAGGTGATGGAGAGAAGCTGTTAGAATGACATGGAATCAAAAGCTCTTTTATACTGTCCTGCTGGCAGTTGTGAGGAGGTGTGCACCATCCTCCCATGTCTCTTGCCCTAATTTGTGTTTTGGGGAAATATGTTAATGAATCATGTATGAAATCGACCCTGATTTTGTTTATCTCCTTGTCTTTTTGCTCCCATTAGACTATCTCCAATCCAATGTGTCATCCCGTTACACCCTATAGTTTGAAGACGGGCCGCTATTGCATCAGGGGGAAAAAAATAAGCAAACGACTGTTAGTCATCTGGCATGGATTGTGTCCTGTTCTTTTCCTGTGCATCTTTTCAGATGCTTCTAGAAGTTTCTTGGTCACAGAGTCAGAATAATTAGCTAAATCGTTAGCATTAAATATTGTGTATAAATAAAAAGCAAGACAATTTGGACAGTCCACTCCAGCAAAAAAAAAAAAAGATGAAAGAAAGAACTTTAAAAGACTGTAAAATGCAATTAACAAAAATTCAGTTGCTAATTTCAAGGTAAGTGAACACTTAACAGAACTGGGCCTTCTGCGGATACCACCCTGCAATTGCACAGAATCTAAAAAATACATACATATTTTGTGTACTAGCACCCACCTTATGAAATAGCCTGCCAGCGGAGATAGAGAAAGCTCATACTCCCTTTCCATAAACTATCCAAAACTGAGTTATGCACTGTGCCATTAGAAATGACTCAGACAGATGCCTTCGTAAGGGACAAAGACTGTAGACTGCTCTGCTGGATACTGTCTGCTGATGTAGGAGCCAATTGTGCTCCTACTGGCTCGTTTCCATGTTGCTAAAGATGCCATATTAGATTACTTATGCTTTATATCAGAATAGTTTCATCCTTATGTTTGTTTTCAAATTTCTGCAATTGATACCCTGTTGAATTTGTTCATTGTATGTCTTAGCAGTTGATCATGTTTTATTTTCATTGACTATCTTATTGACTTACTTTGTGCAATCCACCTTGTGTCTCCATGAGAAAGAAAGAAAGAAAGAAAGAAAGAAAGAAAGAAAGAAAGAAAGAACGAACGAACGAACGAACGAACGAACGAACGAACGAACGAACGAACGAACGAACGAACGAACGAACGAATGAACGAACTTCAGGAGAGATTTGGGATGAAGGAAACAAATAAGATTAACCAGATTAGTCAAAGGAGAGTTCACAATTTTCTAGTATTGAAAATAAAATAATACCCCCCCCCGGCTTCTATGTCATCATGTAAATGGATCAATAACATGGGCCTAGAATATCATCGATTTAAAATGAAGAAAAGAGGTAGTATATATGATGAACATTATATCCTTTCAATGGGGTAAACATGACATTTACAAAACTCAGCTCACCCTTTGATTCTAACCTAATCACTAATTGCTTGAGACGCTCTGACAAATTCATTGACCACTAAGTTATTTATTCTGTTTACTTCTTACTTTTTCCAGAGGGAATGTTTTACATCTTTTTTCCTCCAAGGGACTCAGTCCGCCTTCCACTGTATCTTAACAGCAACACTGTGAAGAAAAAGCAACTAGCCCACAGTTACCAAGTAAGTTTTGTGGCTGAGCAGGGATTTGAAGGTTAACCCAACTCTCTAACCACTACACCACCCTGGCTCTTAACAAAGGCAATGTTCCACTGAATAACCCTCCTTCTTCCAACAGTAGGTAAGGTAAAGGTAGTCCCTTTTGCAAGCACCGAGTCATTACTGACCCAAGGGGGGGTGTCGCATCACTTTGAATAACTTTGGGGAAAAAATTAATTTGTTGTTCCCATCTTTCAGATAGGAGATGTAATTTTACTCCTACCCATTTTTTAAAAAAGGAAGATGCGAGATGCAGGCTAGTTTGTATCCTGGCCAGTAGAGTGGGCTGAAAGGAACACTCTTTCTGGCTATCTTTTTTTGCACAAAAATTTCCAGTGTTCCCTTCCTTTCATGTGGCAGTGTGAGATCATGTACTTGCTTCAGAACTGAGCAGGAATTGCATATGCCAGGTGGGTGGGCAGGGGGAGGAGGAGGGGAGAACCGGAGCTGCCGCTACATGAGCCAGGCAGGGGGAGGTGATGACACAGTGGGTGGCCAGGAAGAAGGAGGAGAAGGAGCTGGAGCTACTGCTCCTTCTTGCCAAGTGAGCTAGCTGCCTGTTCTCCCTTCCTCCCCTTTCCTGCCCACCTGGGATATGTCTAGCAAAAACAATACCGTGAAACCTAACTAGGACAGAACTTAAACTATCAAGGTCTATAATAAGGTATATTTAATGCAAGTTTGTGTGTAATCATTCAAAAGATATTTCACTGCATAACCGTCTACAGCTGGTTAGTCAATAAAGTGCATGTACCTATAAGGAGCCTTGAGCTCACATATACCATTCCTATAACGTACTAAAGTGGTACTGCCATTAAACATTACATATAGCAATTCCTCTATCCTATACTTGGAGTGTACAATAGAAAGTGCTATCAACAGTCAAATACATCAATATTGCACTAGCCCAGTAGTATAACACAAAGATTACAACAGTAATCATGAAGCACAGTCCTTAGTACAACATATTACCCTTTGTTCCATTCATAAAAGACTAACAAATACATACGCATCAAATTACATTCTCAATAATGTTCATGGTAGCAATAGGCAAATTCTTTATAGAAAGTCATATGAGATGTGGTGTCTGAATCGAAGACTTCAATGACTTGTGACATCTCTAACAGGTTGACTTGTTCCTTTTTGGGTCCTGTAAGGAAATGTACAAATATTGGTGATATGGATTGCCTTATGAGTATTTAAAGTCAGAATAAGACCTCGCCAGTGTTGTGACCTCTTTGATGAAATGTATGAAACAGGACCCCAGAAGGAACTGGTATGAGCACTTTATGGGCTATCCAATTGTAGATGGTTATGCAGTGAAATATTAATCTTCAAAATCTTCGGAATCAATTATTGTATCTGCAACCAGAAGCTTTTTGCTTTCTTACATGGCTTTGATAGCTTTAGAAAGGATTAGACAGATCCATGAAGATGAAGTCTATCAATGTACACAGCAGTGAAACACAGCCACCAGTTCAAGAAGTTTTATACATTTAAATATAAGGTACTTTCATCCCAGATACTGGGGTCACCAGGGGCAATTCTAGTCCTTTGGAACAGTTTCCCCTAGTCATTTGGAACAATGACGTTTAATTTGTTGAATTTGGCCACTGTTCACTTTGTTGCCCGAATAGGAGGTCTCCTTAATTGGTTGGGGGAATTAGCATTAAGGAGGGAAGCAAGAGGGAGTAACTGGGATTCTCCACTTATGTTTATGGGGATTATTCCCTTAGAGAACTCTCAAATAAATCAGGCAGATGTTCAACCAGAAAAGTTTTTTTAAAAAAATTAAAGTGAAATAAAAGGCAAATGTACAGAAAATCACACACAGCATGCATACAAAGCTAACTAGTAAAATCAGGGAGGAAAGTGGGAGAAAGCAGTTTCAAGGAGGGTGATAATTGCCAGTCTCAAATATTGGAGGGGCCCATGGAGGCAGAAGTGAAAATGACCAGCATTTCACAGTGAGAGGAAGCCCAAATGAATTTGTGGGTATATGGACAGATCCAGAACACACACACCCAACGCGTAGCTGGGGAGCCAGTTACAGAGGCAAGGGGCAAGCTGACATCCTTGACCCCAAAACAATGGCCTAATGACTGTCTCTGGAGGCGGACAATAAGTTAGGAGAGGTTTGATGATTCCTATCTGGGATAGACCATAGATGAAAATATTGCTTGATGACCTGGTAAGCACTGAATGGGACAGCTAACAAGGGGATGGCGGAATAAAAGTCTAAAGTAAATAAATAAATAAATGAAATTTGCTGAAAAGCTTTGATTAGGATAGATGGGTGAGGGAAAGTGTAGCAGGGCATTAGACAAAGGGATTAGACAAAGGTTTTCTTAGGAAATCTCATTATCTCGGCGTGTCTCCAGGGCATGGAAGGGCTGTCAGTCAGTCAACTGCCTCTGAATCACGTTGTGGTAGTTTTCTAGGCTCCTGCCCAGTTGGCATTCACTCTGTCTTGGGCCAGGTAGTGCCTTAGATGTATGGCATAGGGGAACGGGTTTATGATATTCCATCCACGCCCTCTCAGAGTGAAGAGGGGTCTTTTTGGTAACAACTTGGGATATTCTTGCAATGGGTGACTTCCCCCCCCCAAAGGACCAATAGGGAGGGAACTTTTGATTCAGGGTGGACAGAAAAAAGTACCTCTTCACTGAGTATAATTGACTTGTGGAACTCACTGCTGTGGGTAAATGTGGGCATATTAAGTTTATTGGATCCTGTATATTACCCTTTCCGCAACTACCACTAGTTTAGGTATCTTTAATAGGGGATTAGGCAAATTCATGGAGAATAGGCATATCACTCATGATGGCTCATTAGATCTTTCATATTCAGAAGCAGTATAATTGTGGAGCAGACCAACCACGGAAGGAGGCTTTGGACTCTGGGTCCTTGTTGTGTTTCTCCTGGACTCTAAGGATGGGACTCAATGTTATAGATGTTCTAGAATACAGGCAGAGCTATGCTGATGTCTCTGGTTACTCCAGCAACTGGATTGTGTCAGAGTCTCTCTACACGTTACGAAGTATCTAGGGACATGAAAGTGAACCTCATTTCACGTGTCCCCCCTCCAACTTCCCATGCACTTGCTCATACAGTCACTTCAATTTGCTGTGTGTGAATACATTCATGTGTTTGATATCACTTCCTCCTCAGCTGCTAAAAGCATCCCAGTTTCCTTCAGATCCATTCATTCATCTTGACATTTCCTCACACCTTAAAGAAATGCAAATCGGAAAGTCAAAGAAGCCTACAGTACTTGTTCTCACAGAGAAAACAGAGCTGAACTGGTGGTTTGCCCTTCCGAATCGCTTGCAGATGCAATCAAAGGGAGTTTGCTCTCAAAAGCATATACCCTGGAAATTGTATTGGTCTTTATGGTGCTCCTGGACTTGGCGCTCGCTCTTCCATATATACAGTTAGAAATTACGTAATTGAGGCAGAAAGAAACCCTCTATGGAAGCAGGAAATATTAATTGAGCGAGAGTTAGTTGAAGCTGAAGGAAGCTGTCCAAAGAGCTTTTATACACTGCTGTTGGTTTAGCCGGTGTTTTGGAACTGCGCCATGGGCTTAAGTGAGATGTTCATGTTATTTTTAATGTAACTTTTCTCCAGTTGTCTTCAACAACTACCAAGAACAGGGGAAGGAATTTTGTGAGTAAACTCTCCATGCTTTAGGAACATTCTAACACCCTGCTCTAAGTTTTAATGCCCTAGAAACATTTTATTGAGTTAATAGAAGTTGCAAATAAACAACCAGCCCAGCCAAGCCCTCTGATTCTTTTCTTCAGTCCCGAAAACAGGCCGAAACAAGGAAATTTGGGAGACGGAACTCTGTTGGCTCTTGAGCCTTCCATTTGATCTTACTGTGAAGTTCAATGCTGCTTGAGAGCCTTGAAAAATTAATGCCTTATTTTGCTTCTGCTGCAATCCCAAAGCAAAATCCAAAGTGGTTTGAGGGGGTTACACTTCCAGCAAAATAGCAGAAGCTTTTAAAGCGGAGACAAAAAAGATTTATTGTTTTCCGTTGACGTTTTGTGAAAAAACAGTCTTGTCATTTTAAATATTTACATGAAACATTATAATGTTTATTACAGATTACCACCACAAACACCAGGGTGGAGACTACTTTAATAACATTACCTACCTTGCTGAGATTTAATCTTTAAATAAATAGTATTTTTTCTGTTGCAAATCTCTGGTCTTTAAATTACATCATTCAGCAATATTTCCTGCTGATGTATGATAGGCAATTTCCAGGTGCAAAGACAGGTCACTATAAAAAGAGAGATGAGATAAATCTGCTATCTTTTGGAGAATATACATATTTAAAAAACCCAACCTCTACTTAAATCATACAGCTGTTTTGGTATTTTCTTCTTCCGTCCTGGTTTTTATTTTGTTGTGTGCGCAAGTCGTACAGTTTTTTTTCTTAAAATACACAATGCATACTGTATCTATACATATTATTTATTTGCATGCTATATATATGATATATAATACTGATGTATCGACTCACAAATAACATTGAAAATGTGAACATTTCATCAGAAATTTGTTGCAAGGAGACAGAAAGGGCACAAAAATGAGTTCGATTTGCACAAGAGGCAAGTTATTTTGTATATAAGTGAATTTTGAGAGATATGTATGGTATGAAATCTATTTCTGTTCCCCTCTGCTTTACATCTTGTGTTTTTTAAAAAAATGAAAATAATTACCTATTGCTCAAATTACTGTCGCTGCTTTCTTTTTACTCCCATTAAAAATTCCTTTGTATTCTTAGGACCTGATTGATGGAGTTTTTATGCACCATGCTCTATTCTTTCTGCCTGGGGCAAACCATCACCACTTGTCCTTGAATCTGGGAGATGGTTCACATATGGTTTTCCTTGAAGAATGTTACTGCAGTGCTTTCTAAAAAGTCTCCTGTTTTTTTTTTTTGTCATAAATGGTACCCAAGGTTGTTTATGATCAACAAAAACCATAATAAAATTACAAAGCAGAATCCAAAAGACAAAACACCACCAAATAAATAAAAATGAGGATGGGGGGTTATTATTTTTAGGTATGTAGCCATGTTAGTCTGCAGCAGTAGATCAAAATTGGAGTCCACTAGTACCTTAAAAAGACCCCAATTTTCCTGGAGAGCAACCAGGATGATGCTACTGGACTCCAGTTTTACATATCACCTTCCAACTAAAAGTCCTCAAGGTACTTTACAACACAATAAAATACAATAAAATCAACTTAGATAAAACAAAAATATCTATCTTTAGGTCTGTCCATCCATCTGTCTATTTATGTGGACCTAAGGATATTAAGTGCTTTGTAGGTGATAACCAATGACTTGAATTCAGTAACTGATAGGTAACTGATAAAGTAACTGGAGAATGAGTGTGACAAGAATGTTCTGTCTAGTGCCCAAAAGTACCTGGGTTGCAGCCAACTGGACCAACTGGAGTTGCTGAGCTGACTTGAAGGGTAGATCCATGTCTAATGCAATACAGTAGTGTATCATGAATCCACACAAATTTGACTGGACAAAGGTAGGAGGCCATCTTCTGGTCTTCACAAAGCTGGATGAAACCCCCTTGGTTCTCAACAAGTCAGCAAGTTAAAAAAAAGTAAAACCAATAAAAGTAAAAGCAAGAAAATAAAATAGAAATCAATAAAATACCTTTAAACCATACACTTTGAAATGTGGAGCTGGAGGAGAGTTTTGTAGATACTATGGACAGCCCAAAAGATAAATTGGTGGGTACTAGATCAAATCTGTTAGAGATAGAATGTTTTGGAGGTCTTTCATTCATAGGGTCACCATAGGTCGGAGACAACTTGACGGCACATAACACACACACTGGATCAAATCAAGCCTGAATCCTCCCTAGAAGCTAAAATGACAAAATTAAGGCTATTATTCACATCATGAGAAGACAAGATTCTCTGGAAAAGTCAATAATGCTAGGAAAAGTGGAAGGCAGTAGAAAAAGAGGAAGACCTAAAACGAGATGGCTTGACTCAATAAAAGAAGCCACGTCCTCCATTTAGCAGGATCTGAGCACGATAGGATGTTTTGGAGGTCTTTCATTCATAGGGTCGCCATAGGTCAGAGGTGACTTGATGGCACATAACACACATATCACAAACCATACAATATCACCAACTCAATACAATGCAATAAAAATCAATCGAAGTCAGCTTCAAATAGTGTACTTCTCCACCACATTGTTTTCCAACTGGAGTTGGCAACTCTGCACCAAGCCACCAGGCCACCTAGTGAACTTATTGGCCAGTCAACCTCTTGACCATATAGTTGACAACTTAAACATTGATCATGTTGAAAATATATACTAAACAGAGAAGGATTTAAATGGCGCCACATTTCAAATCTTCTCAGTGTTGAATATGTATATTAGTCTGCTTTGAGTCTCTGTAAGAATTGCAGGTTCTGACTTGGGATGGTCTAGACTAGCCCTATCTTATCAGATCTTGGTAGGTAAGTAGGATCAGTGCTGGTTAGTTCTTGGATGAGAGCCCACCAAGAAAGACCAGGATTGTTGTGCAGCGGCAGCCAATGGCAAGCCGCTTCTGTTAGTCTTTTGCCTTGAAAATCCCAACAGGGGTCACCTCAAGTTAGCTACAACTTAGTGGCACTTTAATCACACAAGAACAGTGAGTGATAAATACAGTAAATAAGGGTAGTCAGCAGGGGGAGCTGAAGGCTTAAGAAACTTGGCTGAAGTAGTAAAGAGTCCAGTAGCACCTTTAAGACTAACCAACTTATTTGTAGCATAAGCTTTTGAGAACCTACTGCAGCAGAAAACAACTTTGTGCCATCCTCTATGTGACAGCCCTTCAAACTCTTGGTTACCATATCACCTCTCAGTCGTCTTCTCTCCAGGCTAAACATACAGAGCTCCCTCAACATTTCCTCATAGGACTAGGATTTGCAATGGAAGCTACAGAGGACATTAACAGGTATAATTAATCCAAAAGAAAGCTAGGATCCTCAAAACTGATCGCTAGCTTCAGCTGGTCATGGGAGTTGCAGGGCCAAACATGAAAGGAATCGGAACACCTTGGCCCACGTAATCACCAGAAAGCCCGGCCCCTCCCTGCTTTTTGTCTTGTAAATAATAGCTGTCTCTGGAAGGTACACTCGTCATAAATTGGCCACCAAGTTCTAGATGACAGGTGCTGCCAAAATGAAGGGACTCATCCTGGCACAGGTTATCTCAGAAGAAACACCTCCACCCACCCCTGCTGTGGAATGTATGATTGACTATGGCAGGTCAAACCACCCCCACCCCCCAGTTTTGGCTTTGAAAGCTTCGGTTGTTTGTGTCATGTATAACTCATCAGAAAATAAAGCTAGGAGCCTCAAAATGGGGTATGTGCTTCAAGAGAACAGTGGGACTCACAGCAGCAAAAATAAAGGGAATGGGGCCATCTTGTTTTACTTTCCCTAGAAGGTCAGACCAGAACCAATGGTTGAAATTAAATCAAAAGAGTTTTTGGCTAGACATTAGGAAGAACTTTCTGACAGTTATAGCAGTCTCTTAGTGGAACAGGCTTCCTTGGGGGGGGTGGGGGGTGGACTCTTATTCTTTGGAGGTTTTTAAGCAGAGGCTAGATGGCCATCTGACAGTAATGCTGATTCTGTTAACCTAGGCAGATCATGAAAGAGAAGGCAGGAAGGGTTACATCAGGGCTTAGTTCTTGTGGCCCCTTCTTACATGCCTAGGGTAATGCCAATTGCCATCTTTGGGTCAGGTAGCAATTTTCTCCAGGCCAGTTTGGGTAGGGATCCTGACTGTGTTTTGCCATCTTTTGGACATGGAGCAAGGGTCACTGGTTGTGTGTGGGAGGAGGGGTGGTAGTTGTGAATTTCCTGCATTGTGCAGGGGGGTGGACTAGATGACCCTGAAGGTCCCTTCCAATTCTATGATTCTATGATCTTGGCATAGATGAGCTCCACAATATCCCTCGGCTTTTTGCAATGGGAGCAATGGGAGAAACCAGGGAAGTGCTGGGAGCACAGACAGAGAGGGTGTAAAATATCCACCCTGTGGAAGAACACCGGGGGGTGAGGGGTGGGACTGCTTCCCTGACTTGTTAGGTCCTGTGAGGTGTAGTGGTTACAATGTCAAACCAGAATAAAGGAGATCTGGGTTCGAATCCCCACTTTGCAATGCGAAGGTGCTGCTGGATGACTTTGGCCCAGTCACATGCTCTCAGGTAGACTACCTCAAAAGGTTGTTGGAAGAACTTTGTGACCCCACTAGGGAGAAAGGCAACAAAGATAAAGTGGGTGGGAAATATCCCCATCTCTTTGAAACAAAGGGGGTTAAAGAAACTCCCTGAGCTCTCAGAGCTGGTGTGGTTCAGTTGGTCTGATTATGTGGGTCTGCTTATGATCTAGGAGGTCTTGGTTAAAATCCCCTTGTTGCCATCCTATCTTTCATCAGCTACTCTTACCTCACAGGATATTCTCAACCGAGCCCATTTCACAGGGCTGTTGTGAGTATAAAATAGAGGAGAGAAGAATGTAAGCCACTCTGGCTACCATTTGCTGAGAAAAGAAGAGTATAACATTCATTACGAATTCAATTTTGCCTACAGTTTGCCAAGAAAGGATGAGCTCTAAGGCTGTTACTTCATCTAGTATTGTTGCAACCAGGGGTCATTTCATAGAAAAATTGCTGGAGGAACTCATTAGCATAACTCATTAGCATATGTCATGTCCCTTGAAATCACTGGAAGTGTGTCATTAGCCTAACTGATTTGCGTATCTCACACAGCCCTGACATCACCTATCCTGGCTGTATTGGACCCAATCCTGGCCATTCAGGGCCAAAATTGGGTCCAAAATGGCAAAAGGAGGCTGAAAATGGCCAAAAAGGGGCCCAAAATGGTCAGGACCGGGCTGCTGCTGAGTGGGAGAGTGATCCACCACCTGTCAGAAGCTGTCATGGGCTCTGAGTCCTCAGAGGATGAAGACCTCAGGGATGATGACAGGAGAGGGAGTATGCCAAGCCCCTCCAGAGTCAGCTGCTTGGAAGACCAGCAGGGAGTGGGACAGCAGAAACCCTTGCCAGAGCAGGCTGAGGAATCCAGGGCAGACTCAGAGACAGAGGCTGTTCCTCTACCTGCACCAGCAGTTGAGACCAGGGCAACATCCCCACCCAGCTCCCCTGAGCCTGAAAGGCAGCGCAGGGTGCGGCAGCGTCTTGCTGCACAGGAGAGGAGACGTAGTGCAAGGCTTCAGGCACTCAAACAGTGGCGTAGTGACCTTGAGTCTTAGCAGGATGCAGCACTGCCCAGGAGGTGATTGCTCTTAAGCATTGCTCTTTCCCTCATTGCTCTTAAGCATTGCTCTTTCCCTCATTGCTCTTAAGCATTGCTCTTTCCCTCATTGCAGAAGCACCTGCTCACAGACCTGCCCGGCTCTACTGCGACCCAGCTCTGCTCTGACTGCTCTCTTGGCTCTGATCTTTGAATTTGGCTCCCTGGACTACACTCCCTGCTTGTTCCCTGGTCGGTTTTGGTTGAACTCTGGACTCTTAGAGAAGCTTGTGGCAGACTCCCCGCCTGCATTCCAGCGGGGCATTTCAGCCCCAATCCAGGCCAAACCAGGCCCAAAATGGCTGAGAGTCAGGTGAGTGGGGTCACCTGTCATGTGACCTCTTTGGGAAATTGCCGGAACTGTGTTCCAGCAAGTTCCTTCTCAAAATGAGCCCTGGTTGCCACTCTTTTGTCAGCAGGCAAGGGGTGGAGCCTAAGGAGGGGAGGGTTTAGGGAGGGGAGGGACCTCAGCACGATATAATGTCATAGATTTTGTCCTCCAAAGCAGCCATTTTCTTCTGTTAGTTTGAAAGCAGTTGTAATTCCAGGAGACCTCCAGAGCCCACCTGGAGGTTGGCAACCATTGACAGAGCTGCTCATTTAGTGTTCAAACTACCATTAAATAATGTGAGAGACAAGAGAGGGCACACCTCTCATTATGTAATACGGACAAGAAGGTCTGCTGTGAATTCAAGGTGGCATAAAACAATTTTGAGAGACTCTTTAGCACAGCCTTAATTTGACATTTTGGCTACCACATACTTTTCATGGCCTTTCCCCCTCATATCTACAGGAGTGCCTCTCTCCCTGCTCTCTAACATGGCAGCTTCAATCATGTGAACAGGGCCTTCTGTAGGTGCCACTCTGCAAATGGGCAAAGTCCACAGCTACTCATAGACATGTGTTCTCTGTGTAGCCACCGCACCAGGCCCACTCTATATTACAATCTGCCTTAGCAAAGGCAGGAATACAGTTGCCATCTCCTGGCCAGGAGACTGGGAAAATACTGAACTGTGAGTCATGGGAACGGTGGGCTAACATCCCCACAGCCCCCTGGTGTTTGTGCAAAAGCTACAGATCAAAGAAGTGCAGAGTTCTGGAGTCCTTGGATCTTTCCACATCCCCTCCTTCCTCATTTATGGCACTCAGGAATTTTGAGAGCTGTCCCTATCCCCTGCATCCATCAAACAGCCTTTTGGTACTCAGATATGCTCGATCAAACCTCTGGCTTTATTGCTTTACAATGCCAGAGACAGCCTTTGAATTACTGTTTTAAGAAAAAAGTCTTCATTCTGCCCCAAAGGATGGATTTTTCCTCTAAAAAGCAAAGAGTCCAGTAGCACCTTTAAGACTAACCAACTTTATTGTAACATAAGCTTGCAAGAGGCACAGCTCTCTTCATCAGATGCATGGAGGGTATGAAGAAACTGGCCAGAGATATATAGGTGGTGAGGGGAGGGGAGAGGGTGCAGGGTCATGTAAAGTAAATAAGTTCATGAAAGAGCTGGAATGCACAATCTAGACTGGGTGTGACCTCCCTCCCCTCCATGGCAGAATCTGAATAGAATGACTGGAGGCAGTTACTTTTGGTAATGAGATACCATTCATAGTCTCTATTCAATCCAAGTCTGACTGAGGCCGCCGTCACACAGCCATAAATTTAGTGCCAAACTAGTGCCATCTCCTGCTGAATGCTCACCTTATTCCGTCTCTCTTACGATTTCACCATTCTCCCCAATTCACGCTTTGTGACTCTTTATGTCGTCTTTATCCACTTCCATGTGAATGCCCTGGATCGACTATGAACGCTTTGCAACACCAAAATGCTCACTCTCCCTGATCATCTGTCTCACCTAACACTGATTCTCCTGCCCTACACCCCCACAAGCCCCAGCACGACCCGCAATTAAACCTCAAAGTATTTTTTAAAAAAAATGTCAGCCTTATAGCGTATAGCGCTATAGCACTATTTTGCCATGGGCGGGAAACCTCTGCTACCTATCATGGTTGGCTTTTGGGTTGCCCAGCACAACATCGGTATAATAGAAGAGTGATATAGCACAAATATGCAAACAAAAATTTTTTAAGGGGCGTGATATTTAGGGCCTCTTTTCCAGAGGCACTTTGACTGACCCTCGAATTGCACTTTTCCCTTTTAATGTGACTGACTGGAAGCACAAGCAGTCGTCAAAAGATGGGAGAATCCGTACTAATAACGATAACAGAAGAAACGATTTCTAGTGCAAAACTGACAAAATAAGGGCCCGTGTGACGACGGCCTGAGTCAAGTTTACATATAAATTCCAATTCAGCAGCTTCCTGTTGGATTCTGTCTTTGAAAGGTTTCTGTTGAACTATGGTGACCTTTAAGTCCTTGATGGAATGTCCTGGTAGATTGAAGTGTTCTCGCACTGGTTTCTGGATGCTGCCATTTTTAATGTCAGATTTGTGTCCATTTATTCTTTTGTGCAGAGGTTGGCTCATTTGTCCAATGTACAGAGCAGATGGACATTGTTGGCACATGAGGGCATATATCACGTTGGAGGAGGAGCAGTTGTAAGAGCCAGAGACAGTGTAGTTGTGCTACTTTTTGTCTGCAGACAAAATCTGCAGACTACTGCAGATTTTGCTACTGCGGACTAACACGGCTCACTCCTCTGGATCCTATAAAAAGGGCAGCTTTATAGCTATCAGGCATGTGCATTTCCCCTACACATCCCCAGACATTGGTCTGAGTCCCATCCTTCTCCCTGCGATGTGCTGAACATCTCAAAGTTGCTCCCCCCCTTGACTTCTAGATTGGTATTTATAAATCTTTGGAACTGCTTTCCCATTTTCTTTACTGGCTTTTAGTTAGATCTGTGTGAGAGTGCTCCATGTATTCTAACAGCTTTTTAAAATAAAAATCACTTTTATTGAACATCTGCCTATTCAAAGATCCCTAGTTACCATCTCTTGCTGAGCTGTCTCCTTCCTTTGCTAATTTCCCCAAATCACAAGGAGACATTATGATAACATCTGTAGTGGTCCCCACCTTAAGGAACAGAGTTTCTGAGGAGGTCATGAAAGCCCCCACTCTCCTGGCTTTCCACAGACTGTGCGTATCTGTATTATTCAGGAGGGCTTTCATACCATGTAACAGAGATGTGATGTAAGAAAATGCTTTAAAGAGATGCTTTGATAAAGGAATATGGACTGTAAACTACACTACTGTGCATCATCTGTCGCTGTCATTTATTGTGTCATAAGAACATAAGAACATAAGCAAAGCCATGTTGGATCAGGCCAGTGGCCCATCCAGTCCAACATTCTGTCACACACAGTGGCTAGAAATCCAGTGCCATCTAAAGGACTGTCAGTGAGGCCAGGACACCAGATGCCCTCCCACTGCCTTCCTTCCAGCACCAAGACAACAGAGCACCACCTCCCCGCAAAGAGAATACCATCTATCTCCTGTGGCTAATAGCCACTGATGGACCTCTGCTCCATATATTTGTCCAGTCCCCTCTTGAAGCTGGCAATGCTTGTAGCTGCCACCACCTCCTGTGGCAACGAATTCCATGTGTTTATCACCCTTTGTGTAAAGTAGTATTTTCTTCTATCTGTTCTAACCCGACTGCTCAATAATTTCATAGAGTGCCCACGAGTTCTTGTATTGTGAGAAAGGGAGAAAAACACATCTTTCTCTACCTTCTCTAACCCGTGCATTATCTTGTAAACCTCTATCATGTCTCCCCTCAGTCGTCTTTTCTCCAGGCTAAAGAGCCCCAAGCGCCTCAATCTTTCCTCATAGGGAAAGTGTTCCAACCCTTTAATCATTTTAGTTGCCCTTCTCTGTACTTTTTCCAGTGCTATGATATCTTTTTTAAGGTGTGGCGACCAGAACTGTACACAGTACTCCAAATGAGGCCTCACCATCGATTTATACAGAGGCATTATGATACCGGCTGATTTGTTTTCAATCCCTTTCCTAATAACCCCTAGCATAGCATTAGCTTTTTTTATGGCAGTCGCACACTGTGCTGACGTTTTTAGTGAGTTATCTATCATGACTCCAAGATCTCTCTCTTGGTCAGTCTCCGCCAGTTCAGACCCCATCAACTTGTATTTATATTTTGGATTTTTGGTTCCAATGTGCATTACTTTGCACTTGGCTACATTGAACCTCATTTGCCACATGGATGCCCACTCTTCTAGCCTCGACAGATCCCTTTGGAGTGCCTCACAATCCTCTCTGGCTTTCACCACCCTGAACAATTTCGTGTCATCTGCAAATTTAGCCACTTCACTGCTTAATCCCAATTCCAAATCATTAATAAACAAGTTAAAAAGCATTGGACCCAATACCGACCCCTGTGGCACCCCACTGCTCACCACCCTCCACTGTGAGAAGTGCCCGTTTATACTCACTCTCTGTTTCCTATTAATTAGCCAGTTTTCGATCCACAAGAGGACTTGGCCCTTTATCCCATAGCTACTGAGCTTACTTAGGAGCCTTTGATGAGGAACTTTGTCAAAAGCTTTCTGGAAGTCAAGATAAACAATATCTATCGGGTCTCCCTTGTCCACTTGTTTGTTCACTCCCTCAAAGAACTCTAACAGATTGGTGAGACAAGATCTTCCCTTACAGAACCCATGCTGAGTTTTCCTCATCAGCTTTTGGTCATCAATGTGCCCACTAATTTTATTTTTGATAATAGTTTCCACCAACTTACCCGGTATTGACGTCAGGCTGACTGGCCTGTAATTTCCCGGATCTCCCCTGGAACCTTTTTTAAAGATGGGGACAACATTAGCTACCTTCCAGTCCTCAGGAACAGGTGTCATGTCAAATTGCTTATGTTTTCTTTCAACATTTTTTTCCAGCTCTGTATCAGATATCTGCTTGTTTCCAAGGGGATCATCATGACTGAAGACAACTGCTGTGCATTAGCTGTTACTGTAGTTTATTTCAAAATTGCTTACATTTTATTTCAGCACTAGTTCTATATCAGATTTCAGCTTGTTTTCAAACTTCTTCAATCTATACCCTATTGTATGGTTTACTGAATGCCCCAGCAGTTTCTTGTACTGATCTACGCTGTGTAATCTGCCTTGAGTCTCAGGGCCAAGCTACACATGACGAATGACACTTGAATGGCAAGTGTATTTCTCCCTGTTCACTTGCCCTCCACTCAATCCACTTGCCATTCAAGTGTCATTCGTCATGTGTAGCTTGGCCCTCAGTGAGAAAGGCGGACTGTAAATGACGTTAATACATAAATAAGAAGTCATATGAAGACGTTGCTGTTGGAGAAAGGTTGAACAGGAAGCAATTATTGTAACATACATTTTGTAATGAAAACCAGGCAAGTGGGTACAGTGCGCTTTAAACTTTAATGAGAAAAAGAATAAGTGGAAGCAAACAATTATCCATTAGCCCCAGAAGGAGAACAAAAGATATGCAGAGGAGAACAGTTTCTCCACTCGGAATCTTGCAGGTCACAAACATATTTCCTCACATTCACATCACTTCCATGTAAAAAATTCCATGTACTGTGATCTAGCTGTAAGAAAGCTTTCATATTTTTCATGAGGAGAAAGGCATGGTCTAATCTTGAATGTGGTGTTTCCTATGTCGATGGCAACATTATTTAAACAGTTCTGTGTTCTAGTAATGGAAACTTAAGATAACAGAGATTCAGAAGCAGCAGTAGAAGGAATTCTGGAAAGATTCTGTGCATTTACTCAGTCTGGCTTCAGCATGGGTATCCACAGTATCGTCTGCGCCCAAGGTATCCTGGCCAACAAAGCCCTCTCCCATAACCACCCGAACCATATCTACTCAGTCCATAGCCACCAACAGCACATGCTGTGTTTCCTCCCACTGCAACTGGCTCACAGGTAGCAGAAAGTATTGGTCCAGGGATGGTCACCACAGAAGGAGGGGGTTGGATCACAACTTCTGATGATGGAATCTGACTGATGCATGAAGGGGTGACACCAGAAACGATACCAAGGCTGCTTGCTGGTGCACCATATGAGGAGTAAGGGCTGCCATAGCCCAGGCCACTATAACCAAGCCCATACCCACAGCCGAAGCTATAGGGTGATCCAAATCCTACCATTGGAGTGGAAGCACAGGATGGAATAGCACATGATGGGCCACAGTAAGACATTGTTGTGTGATGAGGATGAGTCTGAAAAACAATATCATGGAACAGTCTAAACAAGGTACAAGAGAGCCAGAGGAAAGACCGTGCAAGAGGAACAGTTACCATCAGAGTAATGATAGAATATAAATCTTTTGAATATTCACTCATGAAAAGTCAAGAATTTGACCCTACATCCACAGGCTGAAATGGTACAGTCAATAAATTGATACATCGTGATCAAGATGATCAAGACAATCTCCTTCATTTGCCTTCAGGACATAAAGTAGATTCTAGGTGACGTGTCACAGAGAATACACACCGTTCACCCGAAACATGTGTTGACCTGCTCTGTAGCACTTCTCTGTCAAAGTTTCTGCCACATAGATTTTATGTTTTAACAATTTTTAAAACTCAGCCAACAGCAATGGTTAGATAGCGGATGTGAAAACAGTGTACTAACACTCTAGATTTTATTTTGTAAAGGGTAAATGATACTCTTTTTTGGGACACCTAAAGAGAGATTACAAAGGATATCAAGGGATTTAACTTTGCTGTTCGTATGTTTTATGGATGACAGACATCATAGGTTAAAGCAGTTAATTTTCACTAAATGATTTTCGTAAATAAAGATTAACAACTTTAGGTTCGTTCTTTTCCTCTCATCATGGCTCCAGAGATCCCAATACCTCTTTCCAACAATGATTGCCTAGAAAAATATTGCTTAGAAAACACTTAGACTCTGTTCTTGCCTATATGTTCTTGCCTAACTCTAACCCTCTTCAATTTGTCCTCTTTATTGGCACAGCTAAACCCAACCCTAACCCTAACCCCTCTCTCTATTCCACACCTGCACTCATTCCCATTCCAGTCATTTTTGGCCAGACTTCTCATCTTAAACTCAGTCATACAGCAAGCTTTACCTCTGGATTGACAGATATGAATCCTAATGTTCTATTCTGTGTCTGGACCCAATCCAGTTGGTCCCCACACATTCAGGGTCTCACCACACGAGACAAAATACCCTCGAATTACCTGTGTAATTTGAGTGTATTTTGTAATTCAAGTGTATTTGAGTGTAGTGTAATTCAAATGTATTTTGTCTCGTGTGGTTTGACCCTCAGTGCCCTGTGAACTCAGCTGTCTCGACACTTCTTCTCATCTAGGAATCTTGTTGAAATTTTGGAGTTCAACTGGTGGGCAGTGCTGGACTACAAAATCTGGTAGTTTCATCTAAAGCAAGACACTTCCTAATATCCTAGATTTAAGCACAATCTCTACAACTTCTTATTATTAAAGAATCATCGCCATTACCAGCAGTCTACATGCAGTAGAGTGAGATGGTAAGATGGACTATATCATTGGGTAGCTCCCTATAAATTAAAACAAAAAACATAGATCAGAGAAATAATCTAGTTCACGTGACTCTGATGGTGACTTTTTTTTTAAAGTTGCTGGGAAGTTTCTTTGCTTTTGTTCTTAGAATTTTATCATGCTTAATTGACTCCCCCACCCCTGGAAACTGAATCCTGCAAGGGTATGCTATAGGAAAGAGAGAGCTGTTTTCCATTCTCTGAATTCCCATAGTCTGTAAAGTGAGACACAATTGAGAGGCAGGGGCAGGAGGGGGGGATAACCTGACCTCTCTCCAGACACCAAGGACAGGGATTCAATTTATTCTCCTTAATTATCCTCCATTTAAGTGAGTGATTCACACCTATGTGGAGGGGAGGAATTGTTGCAGGTAAGGGTAACATTGTAGTGGGAAAACACTTGCCAGATTCCACTAGCAGCATCAGTAACGGGAGGGTGAATTTGAAGATTCCTGCAGAACTCTGCCTCTCCTTGCATGTTTACACAGAGACTACTATGTTGAGAGGCACTCGGTCACTTTAGGTCTGAAGTCCTACTCTGTACCCCTACCCACAGAGGTGAGACAGAGGTGAGACAGAGGACATTCTCAGTGGTGATACCCCATCTTTGGAATACCCTGTCCTTAAAAACCTGATAGTGACCTTACCTGGCTGATATTTGGGTGTGAAGCTAAAACATTTATCTTTGTCCAGGCTTTAAATTGAATTTTATCCTATTTTTATAGTTACCATTATATTTATGACTTCTTGGCCTGTATCCCATCTTTCTGGCAGCTATTCTTAAATTGTTCTCATATTGTTTTAGGCTGCTGAGAAACTGCTGAATTTATATATGTTGGTTTTTTGATGCTAGATTGGAATGGTTTTATGTCTGGTGGGGTTCAATTTATTAAGCTATATTCATTTGAGTTTTTTACTGTTCTACTTTTTTATGGATAGTTGCCTTGAGTGGGTCTCTGGACAGGTGGCATTTAAATTTTCCAGACAAATACACAAACAAATGCATTTTTCTATTCCTAAAGATTAGGGATGAGTCATTCACTGCTTTTCTCCTTAGATTGTTTTGCAATTTCACGTTGCCCAGACCTCCATTTCTCCCTTATTCCAGTTCTGCTAGGAGACTTACAGTGCAATCCTAAGCAGAGTTATTGCAGTCTAAGCCCATTAATTTTAATGGGCTTAGACCAGAATAACTCTTCTTAGGATTGCACTATTAGAACAATTAATTCACAAATTAAAGCATGAATCATTTGCCGTCTCATTCATTTATATATCCTCCTTCCTATTGCTGGGAATCATTTGCATATTGATAAAATGCTACCAAAAAGGTAACCTTGATATGGTTATACCACTGTTTGCATTAAGATTTTTTAATGTTCTGTTTCACTCATATGCTGTTGCTTTTCTGCGTATCAATAAAACACAGTACAAAAAGAATTATGGTAAGTGCATGAAATCTACATCTTTGCAGTTTATAATCAATGTACATATGGAAGAAAATGACAGAAAGGAACTCTGAACAGAAGAAATACTTGCAGTGTTCTGGAAAGAAAAAGCAAGCAAGCAAGAAAGAAAGAAAGAAATGGGAAGGAAAGGAAAGAGTCCTAATTCATCCATTCTACAGCAGTAACAGGGACATAGACCTTCAAACTTCACATTCTATGGAGGAATTCATAGGAGAAAAAATTTGGAAGCCCCTAAAATGAGCATCACAGACAAGAGCAGGAGGAAGATCAGACAAGCTGGACTTACCCACTTCTCTCAGGAATAGAAGGTGAGAGGAAGAGATAGAGGTGACTGAAACTCTTGCAGAATTCTAGAGCAGAGTGAGGATTTATACTATTTTGACTGGATGAGAGACTCCTTGCTTTTGTGCCCGAGGTGTTTAATTTAGTCCCTAACATGTTGTCTTGGTGCCCAAAATTATTTTAATAAGCCTGAGGTGGTTGTGTAAAGTCAGAATATATCATCAGCCCCAGACAATTCAAACACAGGAACTCGGCCTCACAAGTCTTTCCCCTCCTTGTTTCATTTCCATTTCCCAAGGGAGTTAGGTTGGGCCACATGAGTCTGGCAGTTCTATGTCTTAATTTCTTGTAATTACAGAGGATCAACAGAAAATAAGATATTTTGTTGTTGGTTGTTGTGGGTTTTCCAGGCTGTATTGCCGTGGTCTTGGCATTGTAGTTCCTGACGTTTTGCATTGTAGTTCCTGACCACGGCAATACAGCCCGGAAAACCCACAACAACCATCGTTCTCCAGCCGTGAAAGCCTTCGACAATACATATTTTGTTGTTCTTTATCTCCATTCTTGATTTCTTTGTTTTCTTTTTATGTTAGTAAATACAACCAATCTAGAAATCTAGGGGGTACTCAACCTTCTGAAGGGTCAATAGTAACAAAAGTGTGGCTTTTTTCACTGGTTAGCTTTATGTTCCTGGCCACCACAGAAAATCCTTCTCAAGAATTGCTTCAGCCATGGCACCCAGGGTGCTTGTAGAGGGTAGAGTGTTGTAAAAGGACTGGGTAGATATGGATTTAATTCCCTCTGCCATGCCACTTATTGGCTGATCTTGATCAAGTGTGAGCTTAATTTATCGAACACAGTTGCTGTGACGATAAAATTAAGTTGGGGGCCTTATGTGGCCACCTTGGATGAAAGGGGAGAGAAGAAGAGAGGGTATTGTATCATCATCATTTCCACACTATATTTCAATGTGGAAATAACCTTGTTGTTTTCCTTCCAAAGCTGACTTTGTATTTGAGTTTTGAAGGACAAAGTTTGAAAATATCCTATCTTTCAAAGTCAATTTTCTTTTAGATATAGGGGTTTTGATGTTAATATTCTATTGTACTATTGATTTTTAACATTTGTATTTATGCATCATTTGAATAGTGTTTTATAGGTATGCTGTAAACTGCCCCAAGCAATAAATATAGTGGAGATGCCTTATGTAAGTTGAATGAATGAATGAATGAATGAATGAATGAATGAATGAATGAATGAATGAATGAATTCATACATACATACATACATACATACATACATACATACATACAATCAAAAAGAGTCCAGTAGCACCTTTAAGACTAACCAATTTTATTGTAGCATAAGCTTTCGAGAATCAAGTTCTCTTCGTCAGATGCCTGATACAGATATCTGTATCTGTATCTGATACAGTATCTGTATCAGGCATCTGACGAAGAGAACTTGATTCTCGAAAGCTTATGCTACAATAAAATTGGTTAGTCTTAAAGGTGCTACTGGACTCTTTTTGATTTTGCTACCACAGACTAACACGGCTAACTCCTCTGCATACATACATACATACATACATACATACGTACAGGGGGAGAAGGTGACTGCAGTTTTATGTTTCCCAGGGAGAACCCACATCAGATATTAGAATTTCTGAAACAAAATGGTATAGCTGTGGAATTTATTACCATTCTGTCGTTGTCTACAGTACATACGGAAAAAGGAAAATAGTAATTTTTCTGACTTGCTGTAAATAAAATGAAGCTGGCTGAACTTCAAATGTGTCATATTAAATGCAGCTGGAATACTGACCTCAGCTTTTAAATTTAGTAACAAAACCAAAATTCCCCCTCCCTTTTATTTGGATGATTTTTGACCCCTTAGTAAGTTTCATAAATAGGGCTATTCATGGGCAAAATGTTTAGTATGCTACAGAAGGCAGAAATTACTCTGTTTTGTAACACACTTGTGTTTTCCAAGCCAATCTGAGAAGATTATAGCTCAGACCAAGGTGGAGAAGGTTCTAATAATATAGGAAGGTTTGCTGAGAGGCTGTAAATAAACCCGTCCTACCGAGTTCGCAAGTATAGTGTTCTGATTTTTAAAGATAGTGATTGAGCAGTCTTTACTGATGACTTGACAGAAGTCAATTGTTTCTTAAAACACACTGCCAGAAGCAGGATTATCATAGGGCCAAAGCACAAGTGACGCCTAACACTAGTTGGACACTTGTCAGCTTCCCCAAGTTTCGATGAGAAATGTAGGCAGCTAGGCGGCATGTTGGACAAGTGACAGTTGAAAAGTCCAGTGGACAGCAGTGGGAGAGCCAAGCTGCAAGACCAGGACACGTACATTTCCCATCAAAACTTGAGGGAACTAGACAAGTGTCCAACCTGTGTCAGGCGTCACTTGTAGTTTGGCCCTTAGTCAATAAACAGTTTCAAGAGAACTAGCAGTCTTGACATAAGAGGAGAATGAGCCCTAGTACGTTAGACCAGGCAGTCCACCATGTTGTTTCCCACAGGGACTACCAGGAATCTCTCTCATTGTTTGTCTCAAGCCATTGGCATTTACAGCTAAACTTCCTTGGGATATGTAGGTATCCTGGATTTGAAGGGCTCCATCCATCCATTACCTTTAAGAGTAAATTTTTCCCCAGCCAGAAAACAAATACATGGGTATGAAAAATAAAATTAATTTTTTAAAAATTGTTTCAGCCTCTTCATATTTGAACAATATTGTGGAAGCCAATTTGGTGTAGAGGTTAAAGTGTCAGATGGGAGACCCAGGTTCAAATTCCACTCAGAGCCAAAACAGACGAGATGGTTGACGTGTGGAGGATACACTTTGGTTTCCCGCAAGGTCCCACAGCAAGTGGAATGAGAAAGAATCTCTACCAGGGGAGAAAAGGGAGAGAATTCCTCTTCTTCCTGGGAGAGGTTCTTTCTCTAGAAGTCTTGTCTACTTTGCTCCCTCTCACCGCCACCAGCTCCCCTTCATCCCCTAAAAGCAATCAGCAGCCAGAGGGAGTGGAGTGTGCAGGCGGTGGTCAGAGGGAGCTGTCAGTGGTGATAGGGCCCTCGTCCCTCTCACCACCACCAGTGAGCTTGGCTCCCTCTGGCTGCTGAGTGCAGTTAGGGGAGCAAGGGGAGCTGGTGGCAGTGAGAGAGAGTGGAGTAGATGAGACACTTATTCTCCCTAAATGCTCTCGGCTCCCTCTGACTGCCGCCGGCGCAATCAGCTCCCTCTCACCACCACCCACATGCTCCGCTCCCTCTGGCTGCTGAGTGCTTTTAGGGGAGCTGGTGGCAGTGAGAGAGAGTGGAGTAGACGAGATGCTTACTCTCCCAAAATGCACTTGGCTCCCTCTGACTCCCACAGAAACTAACCAAAGCCCCCTGTACACAAATTCAATCAATGAACCAATTCTTCCAATACCAGAGTAAGGTCATGCAAATACATATAATCTGCAATTTTTACAGACAAGTATATGACTCTTTACAGGCTAACAATAACACTCATACATAAATGGCTTTAGTACTCCAACCGGCTGATGGTAAGCCTCCAACTGGTAAAGTGCAAGAAGTGCTGTGCAAGGTCTGCTGATGTCGAAAAGGGGAGGGGAGAAAGCCTCCTGCTTCCTCCAAAAGTCTCGGAGTCAAAAAGGTAAATAGCCCGCCTGTGACAAAGTGCGGGCAGTGCTGTGCAAAATGTAGCAGTCCAGAAAGCTCCTCTTATCCTTGCCAAACTCAATTGCTCAAACTCAGTTGCTCTACGGACCTCACGGCCGTCTCCGTTTCGCACGTAATGCAGTCACACCGTGCTTCTTCAGGAGCAAAAGGAATTCAAAAACCAAATACGATATGCAATCTTTTCAAATCATTTCCAAGTTCTTTTCAAAGTTTTTCCAAGTTTTCAAAATGCCAGCTAGTCTGACATCACTTATCCTGACTGTCTTGGACCCAATCCTGGCCATTCAGGGCCGAAACTGGGCCCAAAATGGTCAGGATTGGGCCACTGCTGAGCGGGAGAGTGATCTACCACCTGTCAGAGGCCCAATCCGGGCTGTTTCGACCCCAATCCAGGCCAAAATGGGCCCAAAATGACCGAGAGTCAAGTGGGTGGGGCCACCTGTCATGTGACCTCTTTGGGGAACTACTGGAACTGCGTTCCTGCGCCTTCCCCCTTGAAATGAGCCCTGATTATTACAAAGGGTTTTATCCTTTTCTTTTATTAAAATGAGCACACACAAAAACAGTCCAGAGAGACTCCACACTACTAACTTATGAAGAATAATTCTGATTAACAACTCTTTTTAATTAAAGAAGTTAAAAATTGCATGGTAACCAATTAAGCCAACTAATCAAAAGAAACGTTGAGACCCACAAAACCAACCATTTAATACATTTTAATTTTTTTAAAAAAAAAACCTGTATTTCAGTCACCAATAAATGCAGCAATAGCAGTGCAGTAAAAAAGAGAAAGAAAATCAACACAAGGCCTTGTTAATGTAATAATGTTAGTGTCTACAGGTTTGTAGCTAGGCAAATCAGCTTGTCCCTTCCAAATGTCTTGTTCCTAGCAAGTATGGAAATGCCTTTACTGTTTCTTGTTTTTAGACATTTTCTGTGGTCAGGGTGTCTTGGAGAACGAATGCAGTATCATAATGTGTGTACCCAGGGCTTTTTTTTCTGGGAAAAGAGGTGGTGGAACTCAGTGGGTTGCCCTAGGAGAAAATGGTCACATGGCTGGTGGCCCTGCCCCCTGATCTCCAGACAGAGGGGAGTTTAGGTTGCCCTCCATGCCGCCAAACTCCCCTCTGCCTGGAGATCAGGGGGTGGGGCCACCAGCCATGTGACCATTTTCAAGAGGTTCCGGAACTCTGTTCCCCCGCGTTCCCCCTGAAAAAAAGCCCTGTGTGTACCTTTTAAGTGGCATGGAAGTATTTTTGCCATTTTGATATTGCTGTTCATTGAATCCATCCCCACCAATTGTCTGTGTAGCTGGCAAGACATGGCCTGCATCAACAACAAGAAACTTTTATCTGTAAAATATCACTGCAACCATGAATTAACTTCCCTTTATGGGAAATACTTTCATATAAGGCAAACTTTAGCTTTAATGTTGGAATGCTCACACCCCTTAGCAGTAGGCAGGTGAGAACGCAACACTGTCATATCAAGATACCTGTGTTTCGTTAGGCTGCAAACAACTCCTAAAGTTACCCTGTTTGATATCCTGCTGTTGATCTTGAGAAACAGGAATGGTAAAATGAACAGACGGCAGGAACATCAGACATCAAAGCACTTTGGGGGAAAAAAGATTAAAGAGTTTGTTCTATCCAGTGATTATCTTTGCCAGCTGCCCTCTCAGTTCCATGCTATTAAATCAGTTCCATGCTATTAAACAAGTAGATCCTTTCTGTGATTGTACATCCCATAATAATGCCACTTTAACAGATGTAAATGAGGCAGTCAGTATTGATCCCCTAAGTAGCTCATATTACATATTTGCTATTAAGGGATTTGTGCTTAATTAACTTTAAAAAAAAGATTTCTCACACTAGTTTGACTCGCTTCAGCGCTGGTTTAGCTAAGGGTCTCTCTAGACCTGCAAGCTTCTGTAACTATACAGCAGTTAAAAAATAAATGGCTGTTAAAAAATAAAAGAGAGCCCAAACAGCCTTAGAATGCCTGTGCGGGGGAAGGAGGGGCTCGTACCTCCTCTCTTAAGCCATTTTCCCGAGTCACAATAGTACGGGGAAGTTTCCCCTCCTCTTTTTACTGCTCCACAGGCACAGAACAATCCACTCAGAGCAGAAAAATCGGGGGGGGGGGGAGGGACAGCCTCCCTTGCTATTTTGACGTGGGGAAATGGCTTGAGGGAGAAGGGAGGAGTCTCTCCCCCCCCCCCCCCCGTGGAGGCATTCTGAGGCTGTTTAGGCTCTCTTATTTTTAACAGCTATTTCCTAAAGCTGCTGTATAGCTGCAGGGGATTTGAGTTGGATATAGGCAACGAGGGTTGCCATGTTCCCTTACCCTCCCCTCAGGAGGGCAGGTATCTGGTACTCGCCTTTGCACACTTCTGCACTTGCTGTGATGACATCACTTCTGGTGACAACACTTCTGGGCAACATCATTATGCAAGTGCAGGAGTGCATGCATACTTTGCAGTGGGCTGATTTGAGCCTCAAAGAGGCCCAATTCAGCTCCTTTAGGGTTCAAATCTGCCCGCTGCAAAGCACAAGAGTGCTCTCAGATTGACATAGTAGCAGAAGGCTTCCTTGCCCTGTAGGAAGTCTCCTAGGGTTGCCAGGCCCCCTCAACCAGGCCCCCTCAACCCCCTCACTTACCTGTTTTGGTGGGGGGGGTGAGCACGCGCAAAGCATACATGCACCCCACAAGTGTGATGATGTCACTTCCTGGAAGTGATGTCATCACGCAGACCATGGGCGCAGGCCCACACTCCTCAGGGGCCCAAAGCATGCTAGTTTTGGCCCAGATCGGGCTCACTTGGGGCCTGTTTTGGCATGAATTGGTCCCATTTTGAGCTGCTACGGAGCCAGAAAGTGCTCCTATGCTCCACAGAAGCCCAAAACAGGCCCAATCCAGGCAAAAATAGGCAGGTTTCAGGTCACTGCGGAGCACAGGAGCACTCCTGTGCTCCGCAGCAGCTCAAAACGGGCCCAATCCACACCAAAATGGGCCTGAAATGAGCCCGATCTGGGCCAAAATGGACACATTTTGGGCCCCTGCAGAGGGCAGGAGCACTCCCGTGATCTGCGAAAATGGGCCCAATCCAGGCGGCAGCAGTGCATGGGAGTGCACAGTGTCGCAGGGGAGTGCGCATGGAAGGCACACTCCCCTGCTGGCCAGATAAGCAGGGGTGGGGAGTAGGGGGCAGGGGTGGGGGCAGGGGATTCCCAGCCTTCAGCGAGGGTCTGGCATCCCTAAAGTCTCCACATCTGAGACTGAAAAATTGGACTATAATGAAGTAAGCAAATTAATAAACAGCTAAACTGAGTGGTAAAACATAGCTCAGAATATTAAAAAGACTGCCCTCTGTCATGCAAACCTGCCTGTCAGATCAATTCTTCTACTGAGGCCTTGTTTTCTGTGTGCTACCACTGACCAGAGCAAAGTAGGTGAGCACAAGATAGAGAGACTTTTTTTTGCTATCTTTCAGCGATAGCATTTTCTTCCCTTGTCAGTACTTTTAGCGCCCAAGTTTTAAGAGCCCGGCTAAAACACGTATTCCCTCCCCCATTTTAATTCATTTTTGATGACTTCTGTTTAAAAGGTTTGCTTGAGTTTCCTACCTTTCCTTATAGAGATAGCCTCTATAGGAATTTATATATATATAAATAAAGTCTTTTGGTGCTTTTGGTGTAGCACCAAAAGACAGAGATCTCTCAGTGTCTATCTTTTGGTGCTACACCTCTGAAGATGCCAGCCACAGCTGCTGGCGAAACGTCAGGAACTACAATGCCAAGACCACGGCAATACAGCCCGGAAAACCCACAACAGCCATCGTTCTCTGGCCGTGAAAGCCTTCGACAATACAACATCAATTAAAATCAGACAGTAAACACAGCCAATAAAACCAAGCTTAAAGCATATAGATAAATCAAAAATAATGTTGATAAACCTGATATTGTTGTTTAGAGGGGACCTGGGAGGCCAAAATGGCCTTCCAAGGGTCTCCAGCCTAATGGCAACAGGTAGTGCTTACCTGGAGGAGAGCTCACAGGTGACATTGTGATATCATCATGTAGTGGACCATGTTCTATCATTCTAACATTCACTCCAAACTCTACGATTTAACAATAGAGTTTGCGTCGAATCCTAGAATGTCATTGATGTAGTGATGTAACTTCCACCTTGTGCTGGAAATGACATCATGGCCCTCAAGCAATGCCATAGCAGCTGGTATATCCGGAAGTGACATTATTGTGCAGGGTACAGGAGTATTTACACAGCCATTTGCCTGAGCTGCCGGCTGATGGTTGCCCATCTCCAGGTCATCTGCCTTCTCTTGCTCATTGACAGTAATCACTGAGAAGAGAGAGAAATCATCAGCAGTTTGCCCACCACTGGTGGAAACCTGGTGAGCTTATTGGCACGCTTGGGCCTTCCCCTACCACATGTCTTGATGGAGGGAGGAACAGTTGGCTAGAGGAGAGGAGATGCTACCAGGCTTTTTACTGGCAGCAATAGAGCTGGCTGATACGGAGATGTGTCTTTTTTTACCTAACCAGACTTCCCTAGACCACTCTAAAGAGTGGTGCCACCCTCATCACCCAGGCCAGGAGCATCTGATGGTGCCTTGTGTTTGACTGGCCTGGGACCCTTGCTTCCTGAGCTGTCCAGGCCTGAGTGGGGAGAGAGAGGTGACCCCAGGACATTGACTGGCAGGGACTTTCCCCAGAGTCCATAATGGCCAATCGGCCCCATTCATTATAAACCCTTTCCATTCCATCCATTTTAACAGCTGGCATTCCCAATTTGTTCCATTTACTTCATTTTACACCACTTAAATCCATGTGTAGTTGGCACAACTACAGTTAAAATTGTGTACAAATTTATGGGGGAAAATAGGTGCGAGGAAATTTAAAAAAGGTATGCAAATAAAGACTGACAGTTTCAATTAGACCAAGAAGGTCATTGAACTGAAAAAAAATGGATCTCATTAGTTATCTGTGATTCAGCATTGGTTGTAAAAGTGCTTACTATTTTTTTTTCTAAAAAATAATGTGATTTCCAGGATCCCTATTGAGAAGCATGCCGGATTCTCCCGGTCTGACCCTTTCTTCCCAGTTTGACCCTTTAAGAAGGTTGTGAAAATGCTTCTCCCTAAGGAGAGATTTTGCTTTTGCTGGCTGAGAATCAATGTTTGAAATGCCCTCATCATCTGAGTTCATTTTGATTTTTTAAAATCATTTTGATGCCTTTATTGTTATTCATTACCCTGACTTGGATAGCCCAGGGGAACCTCATCTTGACAGATCTCAGAAGCTAAGCAGAGTCAGGCTTGGTAGGATGGGAGACCTCCAATGAAGACTAGGCTTGCAGAGGCAGGCAATGGCCATGAAAACCCCTCCAGGGTCACCGTAAGTAGGTTATCACATGAAGGCTCTCTCCTCCTAAATATTCATTAATTTGTTTGTTTTTTAAGAGCATTTTTATGTCACATTTCTCCCAAAGGAACCTGAATCATGTACAGAAATTTCCAAAACAACTGGATTAAACAATATAATGTCCTGACCTGTATAGCCCAGATGAGCCTGACTGCCACCTGCTCTCATCTTGCTCCCAGCCTGGGCTTCCAAGCATGAGATGTTTTCTGGAGGGACATGATGCCTTGCCTAGGCTTCCCTCCATGGCAGTGCCCTCTGAGACGTCAGGTCTCAGAAGCTAAGCAGGGTCAGCCTTGGTTAGTAATTGGAGGGGAGACCTCCAGCAGAGACTAGGATTGCAGAGGCAGGCAATGGCGCAGGTGAGCCTGATCTCATCAGATCTCAGAAGCTAGACAGGGGTAAACATAGGTTAGAAATTGGATGGGAGCTCTCCAATGAAGACCAGGGTTGCAGAGGCAGACAATGGCAAACCACATCTGTTAGTCTCTTGCCTTGAAAACCCCACCAGGGGTCTCCATAAGTCAGCTACAACTTGACGACATTCTCCACCACCACCAAACAATATAATATAAACAACCAAGAACAAACAAAAACAAACACCATATCACCAGGTCCTTATTCCCTTAGCTTGATGTCACATCCCATGCCTTGAGCCCTGGGCAAAGAGTCTTCTGGCTCTTGTCCTTCAGGTCATACCCCCGTACTTGTTACTATGACCCTGCCCAGACATCTTAAGTATGTGAAACAGAGGAGTAAACAAAATCAGCACGGATGCTTCGCACAAGCTAGCAGATCGCTCCTAGCCAACTCTCCTTGTAAGAATTCTGGTAGAAAATTAAGTTATATAATAATAATAACAAACAAAATAATAATAAACAAACAAAATAACCCACGGGCTGAGATGTGATAATTATGGAACTGTTGGGGGACAATTGCTCAAAACCCCTATTTTGGGAGCCACCTGGAATGTCCAACACCCAAAGATTTTTGACTACTATACGCCGCAGCAGGCATAGTTGTGATTCACAGGTGTCTTTCATTCCCTCCCAACAGAATATTGTGATAAACTGAGAATTAACTTCAAAGGAACCCTGTAGAGCCTGTTACTTATGACCCTCGGGAGCTTCATAGAGTACAGGATTATAGGGAACTATTATCCGTAACAAATTAGTCGTGTTCATCTCCTAGATTATATGCTAGCCGCCTAAGCACTAGTATATAACTTCCTACCTCCAAACGCTCTCAGACTCAAACTCCATGTGAGAGTTCACAAGACTCATGCATTATATTATGTTTCTCAGCAAGGAAGAGAAAGACAATGCTTCAAAGATGGTGCAAGGCACATGGGTTAGTTAGTTGTAGAACAAATCTTCACCCCAAAGATGAGGTGTCCAGGATCAATGGTAAAGCATCTTTTTTGCATTCACGAGTTCCCAGGTTCCACTCGTTGACATCTTCAGTTAAAAGGTCAAGTAGTAGGTGACATGAAAGACCTCTGCTGGAGACCCTGGAGAGCCAGTGTCAGTATGAAAAGAAAATATCAAACTTGATAGACCAAGGGTCTGATTCAGTAAAACAGATTCATGTGTTCACGTTCTCAGATGATCATCTGAATATATTCGCGTTTGTTCTTTATTGTGTTGGTGTTGATTGACCTCCAAATGATCTTGGAATGCGGGCATTCTTAGAACGCTTGATCCATATTCACAGATTTGTTACTGCAATCATCTTTCCAGCATTGGCTCTTCTGGGAACCCATTCCAAATCGATACGTCTGCTGAGGAACCACACTGAATGGAGGAACCATTATTGGAGGAGAGAGCCTGTGGCTCAAAGGCAGAGTGTGCAACTGGCACGCACAACTTTTCAGAGCACAGCCTGGCATATGCTGTTAAAGGAACTGAGAGCCAAGCTACACGTGACGCCTTACACAGGTTCTACACTTGTCAGCTTCCCCCAAGTTTTGATGGGAAATGTAGGCGTCCTGGTTTTACAGCTTGGCTCTCCATTACAGCTGCAAGACCAGGATGCCTACATTTCCCATCAAAACTTGAGGGAAGCTGACAAGTGTCCAACCTGTGATAGGCGTCACTTGTAGTTTGGCTCTGAGGCAGCAGCGGTGGGGGAGGACTTTTCTTGCATTGATGTTGTATTTTCATGTATCACTTAACCAGGGGTGAATGGATTTCCCTGGGTTTGTTCCATAATTGTACTTGAATTTCTCTGTGCTATATTCTGCACTTTGTGAATTCTGGCTGTAGTAGTAGAGTTCCTGAAATTAGCTCTTCAATTGGACCATGTGAAGTTTTTTTCCCCCTCTGTAGGGAAGGTAAACCCTGTGCAAGCACCGAGTCATTACTGACACATGGGGGGACATCGAATCATGACGTTTTCTTGGCAGACTTTTTACAGAGTGGTTTGCCATTGCCTTCCCCAGTCATTTACACTTTACCTCCAGGAAATGGGGTACTCATTTTACCGACCTTGGAAGGATGGAAGGCTGAGTCAACCCTGAGCCGGCTACTTGAACCCAGCTTCTGCCAGGATCAAATTCAGGTCGTGAGCAGAGCTTGGGCTGCAGTACTGCAGCATACCACTCTGCACCACGGGGCTCTTCAACTAATTTACATACACACACACACAAGTTACTGATGGTCAATGGTGTGTAGTACACTTGCACATCATGGGAAACTGAGTAGCATCGAATTTCACCTCTCAGTGAAAAAGGCAGACTATAAATGACTTAAATAAATAAAATAACATTTTTGGTGATCTGTTAATTTATTACTTGGTTGTGGAGAGTGCCATAAAGACATATCTGAGTTATGGCGACCCCTAGTGGCGTTTTCAAGGCAAGAAACTAGCAGAGGTGGTTGGCCGTTGCTTGCCTCTGCAACCTTTATCTTTGCTGGTGATCTCCTATCCAATCACTAACCAAGGCTGACCCTGCTTAGCAGCCAAGATCTAACAAAGTCCAGCTTGACTAGGCTATTCAGGTCAGAGAGCTTTAATGTCTACCGATAAATTTTCAAATAGGAAAGCACTAAAAACATGTCCCCCTATAGACAGAGGAGGTCCTCTTTCCACCTATGTACCTATTGTTGCCTTTGTCAAATTTCCAGCATTAAACCAGACTTGTAAACCGGTTATTTGCCATTCACTTTTGCCGAGTAAGAGTTGCATTCAGGTGAGCATGTAGGGGAGTTAATTACAATGACATCCTAAACAGAGTTACTCCAGTCTAAGCCCAGAATTTTTTTTTTAATTCAGTACTTGACCTGTTTTCATTTTAGTGTACAGGCAAGTTCGTTTTCTCGTTTGAGGACCAATTGAGGTTTATTAACAATGCTACATTAAACTAGAGAGAGGAAGCACACTGAAAATATACACGGCTGGAAAGAAAAGTCACCAATTAACCACAAATAATGGGTGTTGAATGGTGCAAACAAACACAGGATAGATTTTGGTGACCTGACCGCATTCTCTCTTGAAAGGAATGGTGTTAGGAGAAGTGTTCTTAATTCCTCTTTACCCAATTTCTCCCTGAAATCCAGGAAGTCATTTCTTTCCCTCTTTTAAGGAATCTGGAGTCTGTTTCTACTCAATTCCACTTTGACCAAAAAGAAATTCAAAGAGAGGAGGGGCAGAAAAGGAGACTCTGCAAATTATGAAATTTTACAATGCTGATGTGCAGCGACAGGCATTATTTTCCCAAACTTTCCTTTTGTCTTGCAAGAGCACCACCATGTGGTGTGTGAGGTGTAACATCAAAAAGAGTCCTGCATGCACAAGCTGAAATTGCAAAAGAGCACACAGCAAAAACCTACAAAGAGAAACTAAAGATAAATACCTCTTGTGAAAGAGGAATCAATGGTTGTATCTGATAGAATGAATTTCAGAAAATGAAATTCCCCACTCTATAACCATTATTTGTGTTCAGGAAGATACACAAATTGATATATGATCAACAAATCAGCATAGTCCAGAGCCAGGACTTCAACCCACCTGCATCCAAAGGTCAGTACTGGGGCAGATACGGACCGACAGTGGGGCAGATATTGACACACTCCTAGTAGGCAGTGAAAGTTGTAGCATGAACTGTGAAACTGCTAGCACTAGATCAGGATGGGTAGCCATATTAGTCTGTAGCAGTGGAAAAGTACAAGAGTCCAGTAGCACCTTATAAGACTAACAAAATATGTGGGCTGTGAGCTGTGACTAATTTTGTTAGTCTTATAGTTGCTCTGGAGACTTGCTCTTTAGTACCAGTTTGCCTAATCCTGATGGTGGATTTTTAATTCACTTAAGGTATTTTTGAATATCTAAGTATTTACTGCAACCCACAAAATATCCAGGTATGGATTGTTTTGAAGCCAGTACTGATATTCTCCATTACAAATGAGGCACAGGACATCATTGGTCACATTGAGTCAGTGTTCCACCAATGGAAAGGTGTGGAGATGTAGCTGGCCAACCCACTTGCCCTGTGGAATACCCTGGATTAGATGGTTGCCTTTGGGGGCTGAGTGGAAATTTTGGAGGGTTTACTCAAAGTGGATCAGAGAGACCCTTTATTCACCTGCTCCATGCTGTTCTTGGCGTGTGATAAAGAAGCTCAGTTTTCCTGGTTAGGCCTTAACAATGGATGACAGGGATAATCTGTGTTGATTGATAACAGGTAGGGAAAATTGAAAAGCACCCACAGTTTGTTTGCTGGAGCATCTTGGTGTGTTGGGGAGGGGGTGCCCCTAGATTTAAAAAGCTTCAGCTAATTGACTTGAGCAGTGATTTGAGTGCAGGCCAGGAGAAATTACTCTGGTGGAAACGCTGGCCAAGTTTTGAACTGGGATGGCATTGCCTAAAGAGATGTCAGGCAGTGGGCTGCCTCGGTTGCAACCAAAATTTAAAAAGAGTTCCAGTTTGATGATCCTGATCAGCTATTCTGAGTTAATTAACAAACCCTAGTTTTAATGCAAGTGTTGCTATCTCATGTTTTCAGGTGCGTTCAGTGATGTAGCATGATGTGGGCAGGAAGGTCGGCCATCCCAGGTGCAGAATTTGGAGGGGTGCAAGATGCTGCCACCCTCCTGTGCCACTGCTGCTGCAGTGAGCTCCGCCATGTCAGCACCCAGTGAGCCAGCCACATGCGGGCAGTGCGGCCGCCCTCCCAAAGGGCACAGCACAGTTGCTCATGCAAGAGTAGCTGGCTTGGCACCTAGTGAGCCAGCAGCCTCATGAGCGTGTGGGTGACTGCACTGGCCCTTCCAGAGGGCGGCCATGCTTCCCACATGCAGCCGGCTCGCTGGGCACTCAGCCAGCCAAGCTCGCTGTGGCTGTGTCACAGGCTTGGGAGCACATGCACACTTCACATGCGTGCAGGGGAGAAGATCACTGCACTGGGCAACCTGCAGCTATGTTACGCTGCTGGGTGTGTTACTGCTGGAACAAATGGGAGACTAGCTGGATGTACTAACAGAATTGCTTAGAAAATCAACAGGTTGAATGGATGTGAAACGTGGGCTTCCTTCTGCATCTAGCATGGCACGAAGAAGATCTCAACATTCGCTTCACAATTTTACTTTAGTAGTCATTGGGTGGCAATCCAAGAGATGTACAGAATCATGGCTCCTGTGCATGAATTGTTACATATGAAAACAGTTCCTGCATCTCAACTGTCTTTGCTGATAAGCCCCTCCCCCCATCTCAATCATCCCAGGTTAGGATGTGTGTCAAGTCACAACCAATTTACAGTGACCCCCAGAATGAGCTTTCAAAGCAAGTGAGAAGCAGAGGTGCTTTGCCAGTGCCTTCCTCTGCAGAGTTTTCCTTGGAGGTCTCCCACCCAAGTACCAACCCTGCTTAGATTCTGAGATGGTGATAATGATGATTAAAATACTGTGCTTATATACTGCTCTTCTAGACAGATTAGAGCCTCACCCAGAGTGCTGAAGAAAGTCAGTGTTATTATTATCCTCACAGTACAGCTGGGGAGCCGAGGCCGAGAGGAGCAGCTTCCCCAAGGCCACCTACTGAGCTCATGGCAGTAGTGGGATTCGAACCAGCAGAGTGCTAGTTTGCATCCCAACCACTTAACCACTATGCTACAGCATCTTTGCAGCTAAACCACTGTCAGACTATACCATGCCACCTTCCCTCAGTTAGGGTATAAGAACCTTTAATTACAAATAAATTCAGCATAGAAGACTGAACCAAAAAAACCCTGGATTCATAAAAACAAACATATAAATGAAAGCAAAACACAAGGCCTGCATTACAATGCAGAGTAAGATTTATTAGGGTTGAAAATAGAAGAATTGTGCAGAATAATTGCCCAATAAGCAGGAGAACTCTCAACGGTATGAAATAAGTGTGAACAGGTTCCACATTATAAATGTTTTCAAAGAGACACTTTTTGGGTCTATATATTTAAAACAACGATCTTGCCTCTTTACAGTAATTCTTTATCCTGTTTTAATATTCAGTTAAGTTCGGATTTTGAAGATGGAGCGCACTGAAATCTTCTTCCTTGCTGTATATTATGCCAGTGGGCAAAAGACCCTTGCATCTATAAATCAAAAACATCCCCTCATTTTAAACAGTTGAAGAAACACATGAAGAGTGGGATGAATTTAGATTATGCAGCTCACCTGGATGGCAGCTCCGCAGCTTGGACAGGGGCCGTGTTTGCAGCCTCGGAAGAAGGAAAGGTCGCTGGGCATTTCCTAGGCATCCAAGGGCTTTTCTGGATGGGCGGAGCTAAAGGCATATTTGCCTGCTCTGCCCTTCCCCAGCACACAGTTGTCTTTGTTGCTCGGCCCTCCTACCCTCCCTATAACAGTGCAGGATTAGCCGGTTACTGTTTATCAGGGCCAGGTAGGATTTTTTTCTCCTCTTCCAATTGGCATAAGGTGTTTTTTGCCTACCTTGTACTGCAGGATGGGGTCCTAGTAATTGGTACTGTGGAGCTGTAAATATTTTGGCCACTGGCAGGTTAGGATGGGAAAATGAGCAGGACGGTGACCCCCTTGTCACATGACCATTGGTGGGGAATTGGGGTCTGTCAAGAGTGACTGGTGGGCTCCACGGCAGCCAGTTGTGAGGGCAGACTGCCACGTGGCTCCCGTGTACAACTAAGGTCCTTCTGCTGTATGGCAAGGTGCTGCAGGCTTGGAGGGGGAACCATTTGCCTGGCTGGTCGGGTCACAGCCATGCATTGTATGGCTCACCCTCGCAGCAGTGGGGGCTTGCACAGACAGGTCAAGGCAGAGGTCATGGGTGACCCCAGGGCTTGACCTGTACCACTAGTTAGTTAGATCCCCTGCCATATTGACAGTTTATGTTGAAATTAATAAAGTGGCCCAATTTTATACCCAAGCTTTGTGTCGACTGGGGCGGGGGGGGGGGGCAAACAGTAGATGCATGGAAGATATATCTCAGGCCTGAATTTTAGCGATGTTAAGAGCCCTACCAAATCCCACTGGCTTCTGCTGGGATTGAGGGTGCTTAAAAATCTCTAAAACAGGCCTACATATTCTTAGATCATTTTCCCCCCAATGCAGAACCACCATGAGGATTTAGCAGGGGGATAAGGAGACATTGCCTCTGCAGCTAAAGAAGCTTCCCAAATAGCCTCCGAGAGTACCAACACCATAAAGCCATCTGCCAAATCCACCGTAACTTAACAGTGCATGGATTGTTGCCTCCCACAGAAACTGGTTCACCAGTAGCAGAGAGGACGGGTCCTGTGATGGTCACAATGGAAGCGAGTGATTGGATCATGAACATAAAGGAATAAATGGCTTTGCAAGAACAATCTTTTGGAAGAGAGAGGCTGCTGGTCTATTTTTATATTAACATCAAGTCTTCTTTTACTAAAGCTTCTTTTACCCTGCATTAACCATTCAAGTAAGGGCAGATTTCATGGACAGAGCTCATTGACCTTGTCTACTTTGCTCTTTACTCTGCAAAAAATGTGTAAAAAAGCTTTGCACAAATAAATAAAAAACAAACCTCTTTTTGAAAATAGCAGAAGAACCAGCGGAATAACTGAGGCGCGGGGGATTAGATTAGAACTTGAAGA
This sequence comes from Eublepharis macularius, assembly GCF_028583425.1. Lineage (NCBI taxonomy): Eukaryota > Metazoa > Chordata > Lepidosauria > Squamata > Eublepharidae > Eublepharis > Eublepharis macularius. The sequence goes on from NC_072790.1 coordinate 246,762,711, forward strand.
AAGGGTCTAATCTACACGGGTCTAATCTACACAGAACATGAGAGCCCCAAAGCTTATACTGACATCAGGTGGTGCTGAGGGTACGTGACACATCAAACACAGACCTGTCTTCTCCTCCACGGATTTTGCAGTTGACATCATTCCGTTGCAGACTGTCCATAAGAATTTAGCAGGGAGGTAGGCAGGCACTGCCATGGCGCCCAAGGAGGAGACTGCTTCTGCGGCCAGAACCATAATGGCGCCCAAGAGCACCGAACCCAAGACCAGCAAACCCAATAGGACTAGGCCCACCATAGGTAACAGCACATGGGGTGTTGCCTCCCACGGAAACTGGTTCACCGGTAGCAGAGAGGATGGGTCCTGGGATGGTTACGACAAAGTGGGGTGGCTGGACGAGGACTTCTGCTGGTGGGATCTGGTTGATGCAGGAAGGCTCAACTCCTGAAAGTGTACCAAGGTGTACTGAAGGGACACCGGATCCGACCTATGGTCCATGGCCATAGACAGAGCCCAGACCAAGGCCACTATAGCCAAGACCTGCTGATCCAAAACCAACTACTGGAGCAGAGGCATAGGATGGAACGACATAGGAAGGTCCACAGTAAGCCATGTCTCAGTGAGTCTGAAAGAGTCTGAAAGAGTCTGAAAGAACAAAGGACAGAGCACACATTTCACATCTGACGAAGAGAACTTTGCTTCTCGAAAGCTTATGCTACAGTAAAGTTGGTTAGTCCTAAAGATGCTACTGGACTCTTTTCTATTTCACAAATTTTACCTTGTCCAAAAATATGGTATGGGTTCGGGATGTACCGTTGTGATAGAAGCAATGCAATTTTGTTGTATAAAGAATATGGTCTTGGAAAACCAACCTATCCAGAAGATGAGAGCAAAAAGGAATATATAGCTTGCACTGGTCCATCAAAGCCAATACTCATACTGGAAGCAACCCTTCCTATGTACTGGGGATAGTTCCTGCTAGAGCGCTGTAGCTCACAGTAGTCCATGTATGAGCAATGGTCATAAAAGGACTTGACCATGGACATAGTACTGAGTGTAATAAATAATTCTCTGTGGTGCTCAAATGATAGCACTTCTGATGCAAAAAAGGTACTAACACAAATTATTAAGGGGGGGGGGAGAACTGAAAGGTAAGCAAGCTGTTCTCAGAATTTAGAGCACACCAAGGGAATATCTACACTAAACAGTATAGTGTTTTTATATTTTATAATTCTAAAGATTCATGAATAGTAGGTGATGTTGCTGAGAATTCCATTAAAGATTCCCAGGTCCCTTCTGAGAACTACAGTTACAAAGGTTCTGTGCAGAAAAAGGAACTACTATTAAACAAGTTTTAAGTGTTGAACAGTGCAATCCTGAATAGGTCTGCTGAGATTTGGGGTTTAATTTCCACTTCGCCACCAAATCTTTCTGAGTGACTTTGGGCCAGTCACATACTCTCACTCTAACCTACCTCACAGGGTTGCTGTGAGGATAATATTGAAGAGAGGAGAATAATATAAGCTAATGTGGATCCCCTTTGGGGAGAAAGGTTTTGTACAAGTGAAGTAGATAAATAGGATTGAATTGGATAGGTTCTTAATGCAAAGAAGATGAAAATGCAGCACGAAAATTCTCAAACAAGATGTAGAACTTTCCAGGAGTTCTCTAGGGAAATTCTTTAGTATCAAGACTGGTAGCCGTGTTAGTCTGTCTGTAGCAGTGGAAAAGAACAAGAGTCCAGTAGCACCTATAAGACTAACAAAATTAGTGGTAGGGTATGAGCTTTTGTGAGCATACCAAGGTGTCCGAAGAAGTGAGCTGTGGCTCACGAAAGCTCATATCCTACCACTGATTTTCTTTTGTATCAGGTAGCATAAGGAGATGATGTAAAAGATTCACTATAAGAATGTATTAGCATAAGTCAAGGGTGTCCAAAATGGTGCAAGGGCCATATTGTGATGGTCATTTGGTGTGTGAGGCCTGGTCAAGACAGGGTGGGCAGCCTAATTTCTAACCCTTACATGCTGAAGCACTTCTGAGCATATAAAGATAGATGTCTGTGTGGCACGCATGGCACGGACATCATGTCATTCCGCACACAGCAGCCCCTGACTGTGGGATGAAAATATTTGTGGGCCAGTGGGATATATACAAAACTCTCAATGAAGTCATATTCAGTAAGTAAGAAATGAGGAGGATCTGAGGAGTAGATGAGCAAGAGAGGGGAAGAGGTGAGCTTGTTAGAAGACTGGAGGCATATAAGAGCTTTTATACTGTGTTTGTGGTGTGCTTTTAGAACAAGACACACCCATTTGCATATGAGGTCTTAATTAGCCTCCATCAAAATCTGCCCATTTCATCATAACCAAGATTATTTAAATATTCCCAGAAGTGTTAGAGCGAAAAATTATGCAGTCCTCAGCTCCCTTTTAAGATTAAACTCCTTATTTTGTCCTTTTCCACGTTTTCCCATTCAAATTTGGACTAACTAAACTGTTATCTTATACATGTAAATGCAGGTTTATGCAAAATTGAACATTGCCACCCTAGTCAGAATAATGAGACATACACAAGGCTTGGAACTAAAGGGCCACTTTATTAAACATAACTTCAATCATTAATATGGCAAGGGCCAACTAGCGGTACAGGTCAAGCAACGGGGTCACCCCTGGACCTCGACCTGTCCAGGCGAACCCCGAAGCCCCGGGTGTGAGCCATCTATGTGTATGGCTGGGACCCGGCTAGCCAGACAAATCTGGGTCCCCTCTTTCAAGCTCCTAATGCCTCAGCCATATAGCAGTGAGAGAAGGATTTGCACTCAGGGTTCCCCAGGGCAGTCTGCCTATGCAGCTGGCAGCCATCACAAGCAGAACCAGCCTCTCCTGGCAGACCCCCATTTCCCCACCAATGGGGAAAAAACCAAGAGTGCTCACGGGCCCGCTCCCTATTCCCAAACTCTATCCTGCCACTGACCATCCTAAGGTGGCCCCACCTTGCCAATTACCTCAAATCTCCACAAGCAGTACAAGGTAGGCAAAAAACCATCTCTTCCCCATGCCAATTAGGGAAAAGGGAGGAGATTTTACCTGGCTCTGTCAACAGCAGCTGGCTAATCCTGCACTACAACAGGGTGAGTTGGGTGGGCTGAGCACGTACAGCAACTGCCAGCTGGCTGGACACATTTGTCTCATAAGGCTCCTGTCTCAGCCCCTGCCCCTCGCCTGAGACCCAGATTCCATGGAAATGTTCAGTTTCCTCCTCCTTCCAGGGAGGCAAAGAGCGGCCCCGGCCTTATCAGTGGAGGCTGCTGGCCGGGAGGGCTGTATTGTGTAGCTGACATGAGAAAATATTTATGGAAGTTTACCTGGTAACGCCCCCCCCCATGTATATTACCAACAGTAATAATATCAGATCACCCATTGTCGTATTATTATTGTTATTGTTCTAGTTATTGTTATTATTAGATGTTCTTACAGTTCACTAGATGCTTGGGTTGGAATTTTCTGGAACTTCACCAGCTCAGTGGTTGTCGAAAGCTTTTGCTACAATAAATTTAGTAAGTCTTAAAGGTGCTTCTGGACTCTTTACTATGTTCCAAGTAGTGCAACTGTCCATTTTTTATCCTGTCTATGCCAATATGGCCTCGATGTTTAGTCAGTCCCGAACTAGATGTTCAGTTAGACATTGAACTTCAAATCTTAGATATTATTACCACCAATGTGATGTAGTGTTTAAGTGCTGGACTGGGCTATAAGAGAATCCCCACTCTGCATAGAAGCTTGCTGGGTGATCTTGGGCCAATCACACACTCTCAGCTTAATCTACCTTACAAGGTTGTTGTTGTGCGGATAAAATGGAGAAAGTGAGAATGTTGTAAGACACTTTGGGTCTCCGTAGGGGAAGAAAGGGGATATAAGTAAAGTAAATAACTAAATAAATAGAAGAGGAGGAGGAAGAAGAAAAAGTCATTTTGGGCTTTTTTGGACTATGTTGAGACATTTTGGAATACTATGGGAGATGTATGTGTGTGTGTAATAAAGATTTAAACATGAATTACTAAAACTAGAAAGCATTGCAGAAAGATAGTACATAAAAGACAAATTATTTTTCCTTCCACAGAAGTGCTCTCTCTCTCTTTCCTTTTTGCACACATGCAAAATTCATTATTGGCATATGACTCTGGAGTCGACCAGTCGCTTGCTCTCAGTCCAACCTATTTTACAGGAGGTTGTAAAGATAAAATAAAGGATGAGAACCATCTATGCTAAGCCAAGCTCCATTGATGATCTCAAAGATTTACCAGAAATGAAGTGAGATGTCAGAAATTCCAGAAATGTTGCATTAGTTTCCATTTCTGACATCTAAGATTATACATGCACCTTGATGCCAGTGTGGTGTAGTGGATAGAGTGTCAGACAAAGACAGGGGTCATGAATGTGAAACCTGTGGGTGCTATGCGCTCCCCAAGACCTTCCCTGGTGCATGTTAAGTGTTTTTAGAATGCAGATGGAGCCAAGTAGGACTTACGGTCACTGGAGGTCTGACTCACTGTGCAGATTAAAATAACATTGTTTCACGGGGAAGCTGCCACCACAGTGTTGGTTTTATTCTCTCCTACACTTCTCTTTCCTAGTGTCTTTTGTTTAAATTACTCCTCATGTCCTCTGCACTTGGTCTTTCTCTTTGTGTGTTTGCAGCACTGTAACTCCTACAGTGGCCATTTTGTGGTTGGCTCCACCTCCCACAGTGGCCATTTTGTGCCAGAATTTCAAAGATACCCATAGGCTCAAAAAGCTCAGAGACCCCTGGACTAGGATCTTGTAGGCCAAGTTTGCATCCCCACTCCACCGCAGAAGCTTAATGAGTGACCTTGGGCCAATCACACATTCTCAATTGATGTCACAGGGGGTTTTGCAAGAGGGTTTTGCAAGAGTCAACCCAAGGAGAGATCAAGATAAGCCGCTTTGGGTCCTCTGTGGGGAGAAAGATGGTCTACAAATGAAATGAATAAATAAATAAATAAATAAATAAATAAATAAATAAATGAATGAATGAATGAATGAATGAATGAATGAATGAATGAATGAATGAATGAATGGTCTTAACTGGAAAAGGGTGAATTGACATGCTAGATTCAGAGGTACGTTCCCACAGTCACCAGTCAGAAGAACCTGGAAGCCCTACAGGCTGGCAACAGACTTCCCCTGTTGACTGACCCCCCCCCCCCCCATAGCAACTGGCAGTAGGAGGTAAGCCGCATACCACAGGAAGATTCTGGATAATGTGGGATAGAAATATTTTAAATAAATATGTATTTAAAATACATATAAAATACATATAATTGATGGGCATTTCCCCCATGAGCTTGTCTAATCCCGCCTCAGCCCCTTAATCTGTCATACTTTATACACTGGTGTTTAATGCAAGTCACAAATTGTCAGACTATGGAATCCCAGTTATCTGGAGTTCGTCTCCCCCCTTCTGCAAGAAGCACAAAGTTTCTTGATTCCAAAAGGTTTATTGAAAGACTATGCTCAGGATACAGGTGTCCACACTCCAAAGGCTGAAGGCCCTTGGCTGAATGAAAGCTTTGTTGAGAATGACACATGAAATGAAAGTAACAACACTTCAAACACCCGTTCTCAGCCTCCCCCCTTAGCCCTGTCTGCGAAGGCATGAGAAGACGAGGACATCAAGGTCGTTGGCTGGAACGGACTGATAAGGACTCTTCACTCCCATGGATATATGCAGCCTGGGTACCACCTGGGCCTAGAGGGAGGAAAACTAAACAGCTACAGATTACAGCATGTTAGTATGGTGTGACTTTGGCTAGAAAACTGACAAGAATACTGACACTCTGACACAAATATGGGGATATTTTCCATTAAAGCTTAATAAAGCATTTCTAAACAATTATTTATTATTTATGTAACAAACATGAGCTTCACAATTCATTACAGAGTTTCAGTAATAATGTCTCTAGTCTGTCTCGCATGTTATGGTTTTGGCAAATCCTGTAATTAACTCTAAAGTACTGACCACAACTTAGACGAGCCGAGGTGAGACGCTGTTGATTTTAGAGAGATAGGACTATGGAGTTACAATGAAGCTGAGAACTGCCTCCAGATTGCTGAATGTGAATTCGGTGGTACCTGCCTGTGAGGAAAGTTGAGGGATTTGGTGATAGTGGAGGGAAGTGTAGATTAGATTAATGGGGACTCACAAAAAAAAAATCACATTAATTCAATTTATCCAACAAGAGATAAGGAAGGGTTTTCTACCACCCTACATCACTAGATACCTTCTTGTGAGCTCGGAACCAGTGTAAAAACTCTCTCCAAAGCTGACAGATTCATTTGAAGGAATGCCATTGTTAGTAGGTTACAAAAGGAGATATCAATAAATGATCTCTGACATCTATACATGTCTTTCCTTTTATAAATCATCAAGAGGGAAGTTTGTGCTCTGCAATAATGTCAGTAGGGGGCATTTGTGTCTGTGTTCTGTTAGGAAGAGACCACAAGGCTCCATTAGATCTGGGCTGAGACAAGTAATTTAAAAAAAAAAATAAAGAATTTTATTTAAAAGAAAAGAAAATATTGTAAAATAAGCGCATAGTATAAAGGATATACAGATTCTAGAATCGTAGAATAATAGAATCATAGAGTTGGAAGGGGCCATACAGACCATCTAGTCCAACCCACTGCCCAGGGCAGGATCAGCCTAAAGCATCTCTGACAAGTATTCATCCAGCCTCTTCTTGAAAACTGCCAGTGAGGGGGAGCTCACCACCTCCCTAGGCAGCTGATTCCACTTTTGAACTACTCTGACCGTGAAAAAGTTCTTCCTAATATCCAGCCGGTACCTTTGTGCATGTAATTTAAGCCCATTGTTTCTGGTCCTACCCTCTGCTGCCAACTGGAACAGCTCCCTGCCCTCCTCCAAATGACAGCATTTCAAATATTTAAAGAGAGCAATCATGTCCCCCCTCAACCTCCTCTTCTCCAAACTAAACATTCCCAAGGCCCTCAGCCTTTCCTCGTAGGGCTCAATCTCCAGACCCCTGATCATCCTCGTCGCTCTCCTCTGTACCCTCTCGATTTTGTCCACATCCTTTTTGAAATGAGGCCTCCAGAACTGCACACAGTACTCCAGGTGTGGCCTGACCAAGGCAGTATAGAGAGGGGCTATGACCTCCTGCGATTTCGATGCTATGGCCCCTTTGATACAACCCAGGATTGAATTAGCCTTTTTTGCCACCGCATCACACTGACTGCTCATATTCAGTTTACAGTCCACTCTTACCCCAAGATCCCTTTCACATATACTACTGCCCAGAAGTGTACCCCCCATCCAGTATTTGTGCTTCTCATTTTTGTGGCCCAGATGTAATACTGTGCACTTGTCTTTGTTGAATTGCATCCTATTCACAGCTGCCCACTTCTCCAGAGTATTCAGGTCTTGTTGAATTTTAATTCTATCTTCTTGGGTGTTTGCTACCGCTCCCAATTTGGTATCATCAGCAAATTTAATGAGCAGCCCTTCCACTCCTTCATCCAGATCATTGATAAAAATATTGAAAAGTACCGGGCCCAAAACCAAGCCCTGTGGCACCCCACTGGACACCTCCCTCCAATCTGATGAAACGCCGTTGACCACCACTCTTTGAGTGCGGTCCTCCAACCAGTTCCCTATCCACCGAACTGTCCTATAGTCTACTCCACAGTCTTCCAGTTTGCCCATCAGAATGTCATGGGGGACCTTATCAAAAGCTTTACTGAAATCCAGATAAATCACGTCAACAGAGTTCCCCCGATCCAGCAAGCTGGTCAATCGATCAAAGAAGGAAACTAGGTTGGTCTGGCAGGATCTGTTAGGAACAAAACCATGCTGACTTCCCCGGATCACTGAGCGGTCCTTCCGATGCTTACAGATTGATCCCTTTAAAATCTGTTCTAATATCTTCCCAGCAACAGAAGTCAGACTGACTGGCCTGTAGTTTCCTGGGTCATCCTTCCTCCCTTTCTTAAAGATTGGGATAACATTCTCTCTTCTCCAATCTTGTGGCACATCCCCAGTCCTCCAGGAGGCCTTGAAGATGATGGACAGGGGTTCTGCAAGTTCTCTGGAAAGTTCTTTCAGCACTCTTGGGTGCACCCCATCCGGCCCAGGGGATTTGTATTCATCCAGTGCAGCCAGATGCCTCTCCACTACCTCTCAGTCAATGTCAATTAGCCACTCAGGTTTCCTGCCACATTTTCTACTATCTCTAGATGTGCCTGAGTTCTTCAGGGAGAAAACAGAGGCAAAAAAGTCATTAAGCCTGTCTGCTTTTTCTCTGTCCTGCATCAGAGTTTCTCCATCTACTCCCAACAGCGGTCCAATTGCCTCTTTTACCTTGCGTTTGCTTCTCACATATCTGTAGAAGTTTTTCTTGTTGTAGCGAGCCCTCCTGGCCAGACCCAGCTCATACTGAGCTTTGGCCTCTCTGATGGCTGATCTGCAGTACCTAGTAACCCTCATATACTCCTCTTTAGAGGTCTGTCCTTCTCTCCATTTCCTGAACATTTCCTTTTTCTCCCTTAGCTTATTCTGGAGCTCTCTGTGCATCCACATCGGTTTCTTGGAGCCCTTACCATGTTTCCGTCTTGCTGGGATAGTGAAGGCTTGAGCTTGCAAAAGCTCGTGTTTGAGAATGGCCCACCCTTCACTCGCTCCTTTTCCTTCCACCACACTCCCCCATGGAATGACTCTCATCAAGCCTCTTCATCGAAGTTGGCCCTACAAAAATCTAACTTACGAGTCTGGCTACGAACTTCCTTGGCTCCCCACAGCAACTGGAATTCAAGAAGGACATGGTCACTTCCCCCTAAGGTCCCCACCACCTTCATCTCATCTACCAATTCTTCCCTGTTGGTTAATATCAAGTCTAGTATGGCTGAAACCCTTGTAGCTTCCTCCACCTTTTGAAAAAGGAAGTTATCGGCCAGGCAGGTCAGGAAATTGCGTGATTCATGACGCTTTGCTGAGCCTGTCTCCCAGCACACATCCGGGAAGTTGAAGTCACCCATAATTACAAGGTTCTGATGTCTGGATACTCTGCCAACTTGTTCAAAGAGGGCAGCATCCATTTATTCTCGCTGGTCGGGTGGTCTGTAGCAGACTCCAACAACAATACCCTTTGTCCTCCCTCCCCTTATTTCTACCCATATACTTTCCACCGGGCTGTCCGCCCCATTCTCCATAACTTCTTGACAATCAAGCCCTCTCCTCACATACAATGCTACTCCACCTCCTCTTCTACTCTTCCAGTTTTTCTTGAATAACTCATACCCATCCACTAGCACATTCCAGTCATGGGAATCATCCCACCAAGTCTCAGTAATTCCTACTATGTCATAGCCCTCTGTTTGCAATAGAAGCTCAAGCTCGTCTTTCTTATTGCCCATACTTTGGGCATTGGTATATAAACACTTGTAGCCTTGTACCTTTGTTTGACCTTTCCTACCCAGGTGGGTCCCCACTGTGTTCACTTCATCATTGAAGTCGCCATGTCAATTGTCCCCTGCCCCTTGTGACATCAGTTTAAAGCTCTCCTGATGAAGTTTTCCAGGTTCGTTCCAAACATTTTCTTCCCTGCCCTTGAGAGGTGAAGCCCATCATGTGCTAGAAGGCCTTCTCTAAGAAAACCTATCCCATGGTCCCAGAACCCAAAGCGCTCCTGCCGGCACCACCATCTCAGCCAGCGATTCACCTCAAGTATGGTCCGCTCCCAGCGTGCTCCTCTTCCTGTGACTGGAAGGATAGAAGAGAATACCACCTGAGCCCCCAGTGTCTTCAACTGCCTTCCAAGGGCTTCGTAATCCTCTTTAATTCTTGCAACAATATTCGAAGCCGCGTCGTTCGTTCCCACATGAATCAGCACAAACGGGTACTTATCAGCAGGCTTGATGAGTTTTGGCAGCCGGTTGGTAATATCCTGAATTCTGGCTCCTGGCAAGCAACACATCTCTCGGAATAGGGGATCTGGCCCAGAGACATGGCGTTCTATACCCCTGAGCAAGGAGTCCCCGACGACTACCACCTTCCGGTTTTTTCCACTTCCATGAGGCCCCATGTCTTCTGCACTCCCTCTTCCAGATCTTTGCGGTTCTCCTTCCACTGTCGCCTCTGTCTCCATCCCTAGCACTTCAAAGCGATTCTTGAGCTCAAGTGGACCAGAGCATCTTCTTCATTGATGCTTTCGGGTTTGTACTGTAGATCTGAGAGGAGGCTCAGAAGGGAGATCGGCTCTTTCCCCTCCTCCTTGACTTTCCTCTTCTTGGCTGTGCGGAGCCCCCAGGCTGTTGTCAATAAAATCCTCTCCCTCCTTGATCTCCTGAAGGGTGGTGATCCTTTCCTCCAGGCTCTGAACCTTTTCTTCCAAAACTCTGACCAGCTTACACTTCTGGCAAGTGAACTCTGTCTTCTCCTCTGGGAGGAAAACAAACATGGCACACTCCATGCAGGTGACTGCGAAGGGGGCTTCAGTAGACATGATTGCCTTCCAAATGTACCTAGAGTAGTTCTAGCTTCAGCTCTCCACCATGTGCTCTTGCCTCAGCTCAGGTGCTTCTAAATTAGACATTAAAATGAAACTTGTACACTCTTATACAAACAATAAGTATATAAACAATACAGTTATAATAGTTTTGAGAGTAAAACAAGCAATACATTTAAGCTTCTGTGACCTAATAACCAAAACATTACATATTTGACTTCCCTAGACCTAGATGCATAACATTTCTCCTTCTCTCTCCTTCCCTCCTTTCTTCTAAGTTTCTGTATCAATTAGTTTAGCCTAAGCCATCAAAGAGATACTTCCATTTTTTTCAGAACTCGGTTATCAGTCTATTTTTTAAGTAGGTAGTCAATTTGGCCATTGAGGCGTATTCGTGAATCTTATCTCTCCACTCTGGGAGACCAGAACAATAATCGGTTTTCTATTTTCCTGCAAATAGTACTCTTGCTGCTGTCACCATATAACAGAAAAGCTCTCCTTGTTCTTTTCTCACATTAGTTGGTAAAATATTTAAGAGCATACTTTTCGGATTTCATTCAAATCTGAGTTTGGGGATCTTTTGCCTCTTTTCATGTATTTTTATCCAGTATTTTCATGGTTCCTTACAAGTCCACCACATATGGTAAAATGTTGCAGCCCTATTCTGACATTTCCAATAATGTCCACTATAACCCTAACTAATCCTTGCAACATCTTTGGGAGTAGTGTATCACCTAATGAACATTTTATAACAATTTTCTCTCAATAACTGGCAGCCTGTAAATTTTATGTTCTTAGTAGAGATGGGCATAAACCAAAATACAAACCAAAATTCATGACTAACCAGGCTGGTTCATGGTTCGAGAACCAGCAGTTTGTCAGATCCCCTTTCTGATGAACCACCACAAACTTTAGGCTGGTTCATTTGGTTCATTTCTTGGTTTGTCACTGCAGACAGCCTGGTGTCGATCAATCAGTTTCCTAGGCAACAGGGGATGGACTTCCTACAGACCTTCTGCTGGCCCGGAAGTGACACTTTTCTGACCTGGATGTAATGTCTTCACAAACCTAACAAACTGATTCACAAACCAGGGGCAGGTTCGTGAAAGTTCGTGGTTCGTGAAATTTGATGAACCACGAACCACATGGTTCATTTTTTTCTGGTTCGTGCCCATCTCTAGTCCTTAGTCCATAAATCTTCCCATAAATCCATTGGAATAGTTTCCCCAAAATTTTGTATCCATTTTATCATACAAGTTTGCCTTGCTCCATTTCTGTATGGTATTGCAGTAATATTTTATAAATCTTCCCTGAAAGATACAAGTCTCCAGATATTAATAGTTCATAATGTGTTTTTGCTCTCAGTCCACTGCCTTCTTTGAGAATTTGATCCTTCGATCTTGATATTATTTGGTGATAGGTCAGCCAAGGAATGTTTTTGCCTTGGGCCTGAATTTCTTGCTAGGTTTTTCTGTTTCTTTCTTTGTCTATCATTGATTCATAGCTGGGTCGATCAATTCTATTTCTAACTGCTACATCATAGTAGGTGTTATTTGGCGACATCAGTGGGGTAATTATTGGACTCAAATCTATTTCTACATTGGAACCAAATTTTAATCAGACTGTCCCTTACAGTGTGGGTCCCATCTTGCTTATGAATAGATTTCCACAATTTCTTTATCCATAAATATTTATGGATACCTTCTTTAGCATCAACTGTTTCCAATTTGATGTCTGCCAAGTCATATTGATGTAATAGGTATATAAGTCTCCTTGCTAGACCTTGGCTGGCAATCTCTGGGAGCATTGGGGAGGGGGGAAGATTCCTGGAAATGGGAAGTAACATCAAAACGCTTGACAAATTTCACAATGGTTTTACCCTATATATATATATATTATATATATATATAAATTCTTAGAATGTCATAACTGAGAAGTGACAACCTGGTATGAATCTAGTTATTGTAAATACTGCTGAAAAAGTAGTGGGTAAGTCAACTTATTTATTTATTTATTTATTTATTTATTTATTTCAGTCTATTTGTATTCCGCTCTCCCCGCACCAGTAGGCTCAGGGCGGATTCCAATTAATAGAATAATATAAAATACAATATCTTTAAAACCAATAGAACATCTTAAGTATTTAAAAAAGAACACACACAGCTTGTACCCTAGGGGGAGCTTTGGAGCATTCTCTAGTGTTTAGGCTTTATTGAAGTTTTCTCTTGTAGTTCAACCTACATCTTATTTTTTTCCCCTCACTCTGCTTTGGATCAGTATCTGTTAGTGCTAGTGCTCTGAAGACTTCTCAGTTGCATTGATGTCCTACAGTCAGCTATTTTCTTTTGCAAATAATTCTGTGGTAATAAATTCATTGAAAACAAATTCCAAAATGTGGATTGGATTATTTCCTGAACTCTGCCAACAATGACAACCATTTTGGCTGGATGTTGCTAACAGATTTTTTAAACTATTTCAGACACAAATGTTTGTGTCCCATTTGCCATGCAGTGTTGAGCTATTTCTTTATGAAAACATTTTTCTCTCTCATTCTTCAGTATCTAGTCATAGCGTGCTGCTGAATGGCTGCATAATAACATTTGAAATGTCTATGGTGCTTCTTTAAACACTGCCCTTTTTTATTTTTCTGCCCGTTTTCAGCCAGGGTTGTCAGTACACACACACACACACACACACACACACACACACACACACACACACACACACAGATTGTTGAGAAATCCCATTTCTTTAAAAAAACCACAGGCTTCATAAAAAGTGGCACACTTTGAAACTGAAATAGCACATCACATACAATTGATAAATGGATTTATTTAAACACTGTTCAAAACCTCTGTTCCCACTCATTTTACACAGAGTCGAGGCAGCAATGGGAAAAAGGGCTTAAGAGGAATATGTGAAACTGCCCTAAAATAAAGCAAGGGAAAAGATGGCTTTACTTCAGATTATCTTGGAAGGGGGGCATTTTTTTTTACCTGCTTCACATTGTTTTCATGATATGGGAGGCATAAAATACAATCCTATGGAGATTTATTCCAGTCAAAGTCCGTTGATTTGAATGGACTTATACTGGAGAAAGTTGGCACAGGATATCACTGTTAGTTAAATAAGCCCAGTTCTAGGTTTCCTAGTCCAGCACCTGCAACCTTGGGGGGGGGGGGTTGTAGCAGGACAGCAGCTAACCTTAGAAGAGATGTTCTTTCTGGTTCATGCTTGAGAACTCCCCCTCCATATGTCTATGTTAAAACCATCAAGATCGGGGGGGGGGGATTATTAGAGCATCACCTGAACATGGCATCACTGGTTGGATACCATTCCTTTGACCCCTTTTTCCTGCTGCAACCACCATCGATGGCAGGCAAAAGACCACAGTGCCTAGAAGAGGAGGGAAAATTGGTAAGCCTACCTCAACCTGATCTCATCAGATCTCAGGAGCTAAGCAGGGTCGAACTTGGTTCGTAATTGGATGGGAGACCTCCAATGAAGACCAGAGTTGCAGAGGCAGGCAATGGCAATTGCCTGTTAGTCTCTTGCCTTGAAAACCCCTCCAGTAGTTACCATAAGTCAGCTATGACTTGAGGTCACTCTCCACCACCATCACCACCTAATCCTTAAGATTGTTTGTGGATAGTAGGAATAGTAAATGCCACTAGTTCACAAATAAAGTGATTGGTGAGACCCATGAGTGTTCTCAAGTTAGCTGCTCATTGGTTTGTGTGGCCAGCAGGTGCTGAACAGTATCAGTGGAACCCATACGTATTCTGTGTCTTGGGAGACGGAGGGAATGATACTGGACTTCAGCAGAGCTTTGATGTGCAGGCTAGGATCAACAAAATTGGAAATGAGCTTGCTGTCAGAAACCAGGGTAGGTTTGCCAACAGATGCTTCCTCATAGTGATAACTAGGGTTAATAGTCCCCCAGTGGAAGTAGGGGATCCTCCGCTCCCACACTTCACCACCTGCTACCACTCACTTGGCCAGCAGGGGGAAAAGGCATGGGAACAGTCCTCCTGGACATGCTCCCAGGGCTATGTGATGACATCACTTCTTGGGAGTGATATCATCACACCACCCCAAGAATGATATTATGTTTCACAGTGGACCCAAATTGGCCTGGTGTGAAACATGTGCATGGCCCATGGATCAAAACCATCCTCTGCCACCCTCTGTGAGGGGGGAGAGATATCTCTGTGACCCCCAGTATGGGGCATATCCCATCACTCAATGGGTAAAGGATATACCACCTTTCCACACATGTGACTGTGTGTAGCAGAGTGCACAGTGAAATCCAGTGAGAAGAAATATAATTTAAGATAATGGTTGTTGTGGAATTTCCGGGCTGTATTGCCGTGGTCTTGGCATTGTAGTTCCTGACGTTTCGCCAGCAGCTGTGACTGGCTTCTTCAGAGGTGTAGCACCAAAAGACAGAGATCTCTCAGTGTCAGTTTGAGTGCCAGGCCTGTAATACAGAGATGTTCGGCCAGGCTTTTGGTGGTTGAGGCAGGTGGGCCTCCTCTTGGCCTGATTGTTTTGCACCAGCCTCCATGGACCCAGTGATCATGCAGGACTGTGAAATCCACTGCCTGTTTTGAATTTTGCTGACAGTTTTAATTGTTTCAGCTGTATCTCTATTTATTGTATATTGTATTGTGTTTTAATCAGGATGTGATCTGCTCTGAGTCTGCATCTGGGGAGAGTGGACTATAAGTCCAATGAATAAATAATAAATAAATAATAGATCCTAGTTTAACCCACATATTCATTATCCCCTCTCTTCATTCTCATATGGATCATCTTCTGTGCAACTTCTGAATTGATTGGGGAAATTCTTCTTTTAATAAGACTCCTGTCTGGGGTCAAGCAGTCCCGACACCCCAGACTTGCCACAGCCCCCCTCCCCAAAGGGCAACAGCACCTCGGTGGCAGACTCAGGGTGCTCAAAGGGCCCGGGGAAGGCAACACAGCTCCAGACAGCAGCAAGTATGGGAGGGGGAGAACCAGTGGAGGAAGCTGCCCGGGGAAACACAGCCCCATCCTGCCCCAATGGGCAAGCGGCCCAGGTACCTACTGGTGCAATACCCATGGGAGGGGATAGCCAGTAGAGGAGGCCAGCTGGGGGAATGCAGCCACACCCCACCCCAGTGGGCAAGTGGCTTGGACACCTACCAGCACAGTGCCTATGAGCAGAGACAGAGATGGCTGAGGTGTGTCACCTGGCAAGGCCCAGACAGCCCCACCCTGCGGGAGAAGATGGAAGGGCGGGGAGGATTGGGAATGAGGGGAGGAACACCGGGGCGCCTCCCTAGCTGGGCGACTCCCAGCCCCGCCCTACAGAGAGAGGCAGAAGGGCCAGGAGAGGACAGAAGGGGAACACCTGGGGGAAGCCCCAGCTGGGAAGCATTCACGTTCAGCCCATCCCTGCTAGAAAGGCGAGGAAGGCCGGGAGAAGTTAATAGAACACTTGAAGGCAAACACAGCTGGGCAGCCTCAGGAGAGGGAACAAGCCTGGAAGGAAGGGGGGGCAGGAGCAGGAAACCCTATAAAGGCAGGCTCAGGGGAGGACTCGTGGTGGGTTGTGTAGGAGTGATGGAGTGGAAAAGGAGCGGAGAGAAGTGAGAGAGTGCGAGGAGGCAAGTTGATGAAGGAGGAGATGGAGGCAAATAAGAGTGACGATGGGATCGGGTTGAGCAGGACAGCGAGTGGACTGAGAGGGAGTCAGGGTGAGGTCTACCACCCCTCCTTCCACAGAGCAGGGTCCTGCAGCATCCCTGATACCCCTGTGAAGTCGAAGTCAGGCAGGATGGTGCCCCACCCAGCAGCGCCCGCAGTGAGCCCTGACAACTTCCAACACTTCTCAGTGGAGTACATACATACTTCTAGGAAGGATTGTGAAAGGACCGTGTTTGTTCATTTTTACAAGAAAAAATGTGGTGCCCAAGCTTGATACCATGAAAACGGAAGAGGCTGCTGATTTAGAAGAGTGAAGAAAATAAAGAAGGTGCTTGAAGTTAGATAGCTATTTTTTAAATTGCTAAATGCAGCTTTTGAACATGTGGGTCATTATTGTATTCTTTTGATATTTGACCTGCATTCATTCAGTCATCAGAAAAGGTTGTTGATTCCGTGGCTTGGGAAGTCGGAGCATGGCTATAAAGGTGTTTTGCATGTCCAAATTAAATCTGAGCCTTTTTTACCCAGTTCCCAGTATGAGTCACAATCTTGCTTTGATGTGAGCTTTAATCTTTGAACAGGAGTTGAAAATGCCATGCGTCTGAAGAATCCAATATAAGGTTGGTTTTCAAGGAACCCTCAGGGCAGAGTCAACCATTAGGGACAAATGTATTTATTAGTTTATGTCGGGTTGCAAAGGAGAAATTGCAATAAAGACAACAGAGCTTAATCCTTCTTTGTGACCAAAAAAAAAAAAAGTTTATGCTGACAACATCCATTGATGCTTTGAAACATTTATTCAAACTGAATATTTTATCTTCTTGAGTAGAACCACAAACATATTAAGTTCAATTGAAAGAGGATTAGTTTCAGATGCAAAAGCCTTGGGTTCAGATTCCCATGACAGTGAATCTCCCCATATGTCCTAAAAACTGTCCAGCTTCGTCATCTTTTCTTCCAGCAGGTTTATGTATTCTTCAGGTTTATTTTCTGTTTCTCAGCCAAGTAGCTGGCAAATATATAAACACAAGCAGGGGACCCACTAAGACTTGGGGGGCATCTCATATCCCCCATTGTTTCCTCTTTCCCTTCCCTGAAAGTCCCCTTTTCCTATTTCTTTCTCTCCTTTCCACACACCACCCAACCCATTTTTATGTGCCCTTCCCATTTTCAGCTTTCTCTCCCCAAGAAAACTACAGCCCAGTTTCATGGTGCCAGCCACCAGGCCAGACTCAATGGTATGGTAGGGAACTCACCAGATTTGGGGGAGGGACACCTCATTTCCCCTTGAATCCCTTTCCACACACTATTTCCTCTTTCCCTCCTCTTTAGAATTGCCATCTCTGGGTTGAGAAACCTCCTAGAGATTTGGGTGGTGGAACCTGAGGAGGGTGGGGTTTGAGGAGGTGAGACCCCTCAGTGGGGTATAATGTCATAGAGTCCACACTCCAAAGCAGCTATTTTCTCCAGGGGAATTGATCTCCATCATCTGCAGATCAGCTGTAATTCCAGGAGGTCTCATGACCTCACATGGAAGATAACAACCGTACTTCTCTTCGCAACCGCCATGCTTCCTTCTCCCCTTTCCACCCACCTACTTTTGCTCCCTCATTTTGGCTATATTTGTTATTTATTTACTTCATATTTCCCTCACTTTTTTTAACAATTGGAACTAGCGATGGGCATGAACTGGGAAAATGACAGTTCGTTGCATTTTGTGGTTCATCATGTTTAATGAACCATGAACCACAAACCAACATGAAATTGCCCAGTTCAAGAACTGGTTCATTTGATTCGTGAATATATTACTACAGAAAGCCCATCCCCTCCATTGTCTAGGAAACTGATTAATCGGTGCTAGGCTCTTTGCAGTGACAAACCAAAAAACAAACCAAACAAACCAGCCTAAACATCATTGTGGTTCATCATGTTTCATCAGAAATGCCCTCCAATGAACCACCAGTTCAAGAACCAAAAAACAGCCCGGTTCATGATGAACTTTGGTTCATGTTTTGGTTGGTGCCCACCTCTAATTGCAACCCAAAACAGTATACATTATTCAAAAATGGGAAAATACTGAAAGGAAGTCCCTGAAAACAAATGAAATACATAATAAAATACTTATAACATGATCCAAACCTAAGTAAATGTTTACTGTGGATATCACTGTCCCGTTACCAGCTCTGGCTGTCTGATGAGGAGTTTGCTACTGATGCATTCTCCAATGATGGATACATTTGATAAGACCTGAACTACAGCTGCAATTGAATTTCACCTGAAGCAAATGATGATTTGGAGAATCTAGTACAGGCGGAGAAATGTCAAGAGAAGCAAAAAGAATTTAGATATTGCTAAAGCAAATATCTTGAAATAGTTTCTCACATCCCTAGAAATATTCATAGTTGATGAATGAAGAATATATATATATTTCAGTTTATATACCGCCCATCCTCAGGGGCTCTGGGCGGTGTGCATCTTATCACAGGTGTGCATCATATCACAGGTGTGCATCTTAAAGAGAGAGATATTTCCTGATTTCATGCCATTACGAGTGAAACCTGTTTCCTCACTAGATTGTTAACAGAACTAACGATTTGCTGTGTGGGTTATGTTTTTATTTTGTATTGACTGAATGAGATCGTAGAATAATTGAACATTCCGTAGTTCCCATGTAAGCACCTTGGGTGTGTATATGGAGGTATGGATTTGCTTAAAAATTGTATTAGGTCAGACTAAGCTGTCCCCACCATTGGTCCCCAAGAATACTGAATGTGTTATCAAAACACTTGACAATTTCAGAAAATAATACATTTATGGGATATTGGTAGTAGAGAGTGCCATCAAGGCATGGCTGACTTACGGTGACCTCCGGTGGGGTTTTCATGGAATGAGACTAACAGAGGTGGTTTGACATTGCCAGCCTCAGCAGCCCTGGTCTTTGATGAAGGTCTCCGGGCCAAGCTACACATGATGAATGACACTTGAACGGCAAGTGGACTGAGTGGAGGGCAAGTGAACAGGGAGAAATACACTTGCTGTTCAAGTGTCATTCGTCATGTGTAGCTTGGCCCTCCCATTCAATTACTAACCAAGGCTGACCATGCTTAGCTTCTGAGATCTGACAAGATCAGGCTCACCTGGGCTATCCAGATCAGAACTTATGAGCTATTATACAGAAGAAAATGATCTAGACTCCTGGCTGATGTAGGGGAAAATAGAAATCATTTTTAATTTGAATTTTTGTTCTGTTTTCTAGGATAACAGTTTATATATATTCCATAACTGGAGATGCAAATAGTCCACATAGGGGCAATATACAAAGCTTCCGTGGTTTGTTTCATCAATGCAATTGCTTCCCCACCCCCACCACCCCTGAAGTTGGGGGGCTGCTTTGGTTCCCCCATGAAAAACTAAGAGAGGAAAAGTGGCATTACATGATGCTGACACTAGATTTTTCTGTTCTTTTTGGCTAACTCTTTTGAGCTATTAAAGTAATTTGAAATGTGATGCTGATGAGAAAATTGCAACTAATTAAGACTTCAGGCACAAAATGCTGAAACTTAACTACTGAAGGTTCTGCTCAAAGTATAAAAG
Organism: Eublepharis macularius; assembly: GCF_028583425.1. Lineage (NCBI taxonomy): Eukaryota > Metazoa > Chordata > Lepidosauria > Squamata > Eublepharidae > Eublepharis > Eublepharis macularius. Next base: position 246,782,536 of record NC_072790.1, read on the forward strand.
GGAACCGTGAAGAGGCTCACCAACAGCTTCACCTGACACTTGTTCCTCCTCTCACCTTCTCTGACTTCAAGAATCAGGTAAGCCAGATTCGGAGGAAGTCTGTCCTCTTTCATGGGTTCTTTTCATATCTACCAGTAGATGCTTTGGTGGGGGGTATGAAGTGAGTTTTAGAAGTGTTAGCAAGAGAAAAAAAAATACTTGCAAAATCTGGTTCAATTAGGACCTTGCAACTTGGGATCTGTTGCCGCTAAAGAAACAGTAATTGCAGTTTTTTAACAAAAAAGTTTAACAACAAAAATTATTCCAATGTAACCTTTTGTGAACTTCAGCCCATTTTTTCATGTGTCTGAAGAAGTGTGCTCTAGTTCAAGCCCATGCAAGCTTACATTGGAATAAAATTTCATCAACAGACTCCTGTTTCTTTTTTCCTGTAACAGACTCACATAGCTACTCCTTTACTCTGCAAACAAAACACTGCAGAAACGTCAAGTCAATCATCAGCGATAATATATCTGAGATTTCTTAAAGGACTTTCTCATATCTCTACACCATGATTTCCCACCCCAAGAATATTTCAGTTTAAATTTCCTATCTCACCTTCATGTACATTTGAGGCGGCTAATAATTTAAAATCACAGACATTAAAAAGAACAAAGACATACCCCCAAAATGTGTATGATGGTTTCACCATTCAGAAACAAAACACCCTATGGAAAAGAATGGGGGTAGAAAGAAAAGGAAATATTGTGGTAGACTTTAAAGAAACATAGCTGTAGGTATTTTGGTAAGACTTGTGAAATTTCACAAGGAATGCCATGACAAACATACACTATTAGAAGATGAGAGAGAGAGAATGGGTAGATAGAGAGTATTTTTGGTAAATAAAAGCAAGCAGGATGTCATCTTTTGTATGGATGCAAAGACCTTTTGAGATACTGGATCACTAAATACTAGCAAACTAACTAACCTCAGTATGGATGAAGGAAACTGCAGAACTGGATCATCCACAGATAAGGTAATAGCGCCTACATATTTAAGGGACTCCCAAGGTTAGTGGAAACATATGTAATTGTACATTATCTGAATGAAAAATGGATAGTAAACCAACATAATGAGAACTGAGCATGCTTCAAGAAGCTTCATGAGGAACTAAACATTGACAGCCGTTGAAAGTCAGTTAAGATGGGGGTTTGGGCACAGTTTATTCAGCCTCTAAAAACTTAGAGAGTCCTGGAGGGGAAAAAAACTTGGAATGGGTTGGGATTTCTGAATAAGCGTCTCCAGTACACGCAACTTCCTCACATGTTATACCTTGTATTTGTGGAAATGAGAAGTGAACACCTCCCCAAAGACGTCTTTCTCACTTTTCAGAATCAGACTTGCCCGTTAAAATATTAATTGTTGAGGCACAAATTCAGGAAGGAAATTCCAAATGTGAAGTTTCTCACATCGGGATCCCCTCCCCAATTGCTGTTTCAGCTTTATCACACCTAAGGAGGCCTTCAAGTGGATGCTGGATGAACATCTATCTGGGGTTGCCAGGGACTGAAACTCGGGTTTTCTGTCTGCAAAGCAGACTCTACCACCAAGCCATGGCTTCTCCACAAGTCTTATACTTATCTCATAGCAAGTGTTTGTGCAGAGACAGTTGTCTTAGCAGCAGGGTTTAGTGAATGCAATTTTTTTTTACAAAAGGACTCTTTAAAAATAGTTCCTTATTTCTAGAGGCATACCAGTGCCCCCTTAAGCAGAGGTACACTGTTTTAATAACAACAACATTTGATTTATATGCTACCCTTCAGGACAACTTAATGCCCACTCAGAGTGGTTTACAAAGTATGCCATTATTATCCCAACAAAACACTCTGTGAGGTGGGTGGGGCTGAGAGAGCTCCAGAGAACTGTGACTAGCCCAAAATCACCCAGCTGGCTTCAAGTGGAGCAGTGGGGAACCAAACCCGGCTCTCCAGATGAGAGTCCCGTGCTCTTAACCACTACACCAAACTGGCTCATCAATGTCTTTGGGGTAATTTATTTATTCATTTAAAACATTTTTATGCCTGCTTTCTACCCAGTACAGGGTTAGAAGAGTGTAAACAGGCTCAGAAAGTCAATATGAAGGAAGGGGCTGTTAAATGTTAAGGTTAGTGTAGAACAAGTATTATTATTATTTTGATTGGTTCAAATGGAAAATTGGTATAAGTTCCTACTATATAAATGCTGGGGGGGGGGGGGTCTTTTCTTTTTTTCTTTCCCTTCTTCTTTTAGTTTTTTATCTGCTCTTCTGTTTTTCTTAACTCCTTTGTTTCTTTTTCTTTTCTCCTATCTTTCATTCTGTTTTTCTTGTTTCTTTTTTTCTTTCCTTTTTATTTTTATTGGATGTTTTATAAATATGTTGGAAATTTTACTAAAAGTTTATTTTTTAAAAAAAAGTCAATATGAGATTCAGAGAGAAGGGAGGAGAAAGACCCACATGGGAAACAGGTAGTCTGTGCACATTTTTTATAGCTGTGGTAAAGTGTCTGAATGCAGCCAACTTTTCATATTTTTCCAGCATTCCAGTGGTAAAGCTGTTGATGCCAAGCAAACATGGTAGATTTCTGGAGTTGGGATCTATATGGAAATCTATGAGAAACATTCAGAAATTGCTTTTCTGAATAATCCAAGTTTTCTTTGTGTCTTTCGTCTCAAGGTTTAGTGTGGGCCATTAAGAGATGTTGCAAAACTAGGCCATGTGAATTGATACTCTGATACTGTATATTGCAGCATTCCATGTTCTTATTTTGCATCCAAGTATGCTATGCTGGAATTCACCATTAGGGTAGACACGGGAAAAAATTTATTGTAGAGTTTTTGTGAAACACAGCTCACTTCTTCAGCTCATCCCCTACAATAAATTTTGTTAGTCTTATAAGTTCTACTAGTCTCTCACTCTTTTCTACTGCTATAGGCAAACACAGCTACCCATCTTGATCTATCTCCACTGAGAAATAATGTGAGATATAAATGAAGTAAACAAAACAAACAAACAAAATTATTGCATTGCACGCTTGGAAGAGGAAGGGGTCAAAAGGGATAGCCCCTTTCCAAAATTGCTGCAAATCTGAAAAAAGGGAAAGCACCTTAGCTTACAGGTGTAGTCAGCACTCTAGGAAACAGCAGCTCACCACATTCAGTGGATGGAATGATGCACTGTAGGGGTTTTTCTTCAAAAAGAGATCTTGCTTGCTTTTATAACCTGGAATGTGTGGGGCCAGTGTTTCCATTGCAGCAGTGTCCCTATGGTAATCCTTGCAATATTTCTATCACACTGTATTACTTCTGCTTCCTCCTGTGTTCTTGTAGACCCACCTCCATCACTCAGACATGGCTTATTGTGGACCATCCTACGCTGTTCCATCTTGTGCCTCTGCTCCAGTGGTCGGTTTTGGATCAGCAGGTCTTGGCTACGGTGGTTTTGGATCAGCAGGTCTTGGCTATAGCGGCCTTGGTCTGGGCTCTGTCTATGGCCATGGACCATTGGTCGGATCCGGTGTCCCCTCAGTACACCTTGGCACACTTTCAGGAGTTGAGCCTTCCTGCATCAACCAGATCCCACCAGCAGAAGTCCTCATCCAGCCACCCGCCTGTGTCGTAACCATCCCAGGACCCATCCTCTCTGCTACCGGTGAACCAGTTTCCGTGGGAGGCAACACTCCCTGTGCTGTTACCTATGGTGGGCCTAGTCCTATTGGAATTGCTGGTCTTGGGGCTGGTGCTCTTGGGGCTGGAGCTCTTGGGCGCCGTTATGGTTCTGGCAGCAGAAGCAGTCTCCTCCTTGGGCGCCGTGGCAGTGCCTGCCTACCCCCCTGCTAAATTCTTATGGATGGTCTACAACGGAATGATGTCAACTGCAAAATCCACAAAGGAGAAGACAGGCCTGGGTATGATCTGCCGAATACCCTCAGCTCCACCTGATGTCAGTATAAGCTGAGGGACACTCAGCATTCCTGAATATTAGAACTTTCAACAATTTTTAATCTATTCTTCCCACTTATTCATAAGCTTCTGCTGCTGTTTCCAGTGAGAGGGTGGCTTTTATTTATTTGTGTAAAGCTCTTTTACACACTTTTTGCAGAGTAAAGAGCAAAGACAAGATCAATGAACTCTGTCCATGAAATCTGCTCTTAATTGAATTGTTACTTCAGGGTAAAAGAGATTTGATTGTAATATGAAAATAGACCATCTGTCTCTTCCAAAAGGTTATTCTGGTACGACTGTGCACTTCTTTATGTTCCTTTGAGCTTTGACTTGTTAACATTGCTTATTGGAGAATTGTTTTCCACAAATCCTTTTTTTCTCATTACAAATAAAACTCACTCTGCATCATAATATTTGTTTCCTATTTTTTTTTCTTTAAGAACATAAAATGCATTTCTGGATCAGACAAAGGGTTAGGGTTAGGGCTAGGGTTAGGGCTAGCACTGGGGTGAGAGTTAAGGTTAGGGTTTGGGTTAGTTAATGATTCTGTTTCAAGTTAGATACCTTTAAAACTCTGAGTTACTGGGGGGATCTTTCTAGAGGCAGTGTTTGGTATTAATGAGAATAGGCTCAGGCCTAGGGTTAACAGCGGCAGCAGCAGCAACAACAACAATAATAATAGATTTGATTTTTAGCCTATCCTCCCCACAAGCAGGCTCAGAATGGGTTACAACAATGTAGTAATACAGAAATAAACCATTTAAGTACATTCAAAAACAGAACAGCAATAAATACATTTAAAAAACCCACGATTGCAGCTCCCGCCATTCTTCCAGCCATAATACAAACAAAGGGGAGGGGGGGTATGAACTGAGATTTTCACTGTGACTTCACATGTGGGGAACAGATGCTATTTAGTCTCCTCTAATGGGAGACTGGTTGGGAAGAATGTCCAGAACACCTAAGATCAGCCTCAACCAGACGTCTGATGGAACATCTCTGTCTTACAGTCCCACTGAAAATGTATAAGGTCTTGGCAGGCCCAAGTTTCCTCCAACAGAGTTCCACAAGGTAGGGGCCAGGACTGAAAGGGCTCTGGGCCTGGTCAACACCAGCTGAGCCTCCCTGGGGCCAAGGACCACCAGTATATGTTTACCTACTGATCTTAGTGCTCTCCAGGGTACATACAGGGAAAGGCAGTCCCTCAGGTATGCTGGTCTGATGGAACATCTCTGTCTTACAGTCCCACTGAAAATATATAAGGTCTTGGCAGGCCTGAGTTTCTGCCAACAGAGTTCCACCAGAAGGGGCCAGGACTGAAAGGGCCATGGTCCTGGTCTAGTCCAGCTGAGCCAACCTGGGGCCAAGGACCACCAGTATGTTTACTTACTGATCTTAGTGCTCTCTGGGGTACATATGGGGAGAGGCAGTCCCTCAGGTATGCTGGTCCCAGTCCATTTATGGATTTAAATGTTAGAACCAAAACCTTGAACTTATCTGGAACTCCATGGGAAGCCAGTGCAACTGCTGGAAGAATGGAATGATATAAGCCCTGTATGGTACACCCATCAGGACACGCACAGCTGCATTCTGGACCCACTGTAATTTCTGGGTCAGACCCAAGGGAAGCCCTGTGTAGAGCAAGATACAGTAATCTAATCTGGAGGTGACCATTGCATGGATCACTGTAGTAAGGTCATGGGCTAATAGATAGGGCACAACTTGCCTGGCCTGCTGAAGATGAAAAAATACCAGCTAGGCAACTGCCGCGACCTGGCTTTCCATTGATAAGGAAGAGTTCAGTGACACTCCCAGACTCCTACCAATGGAACGGGTACAAATGGTGCCCCATCAAAGATTGGGAGCTGGATTCCCAAATCTGGCAGCCCACAGCTCAAGTACAGAACCTCCATCTTCACCAGATTCAGATTCAGCCAGCCTCTAAAGCCCTCCCTAGGATATCCGGGACAGAGTCAGGTAGGTCATTCATCAATAACAACAAAATTCAATTTATATTCTGCCCTTCAGAGCAACTTAATGCCCACTCAGAATGGTTTACAAAGTATGCTATTATTATTCTCACAACAAAACACCTTGTGAGGTGGATGGGGCTGAGAGAGCTCCAAGAAGCTGTGACTGAGCCAAGGTCACCCAGTTGGCTTCAAGTGGAGGAGTGCGGAATCAGACCTGACTCTCCAGATTAGAGTCCCGTGCTCTTAACCACTACACCAAACTGTCTCTCAACAGGTGTTATCCACATATTAGTGACAGCCCAGTCTGAAACGCCATACCAACTGTGCGAGGGGGCATATGTAAAAAATAGAGGGGACAGTATCACCCCTTGTGGGACACCGCACACCAATGGTTGGCCTGAAGACAGTCTCTCCCCACACACCATCCTCTGTCCTCAACCATGGAGAAAAGAGACAAGCCACTGCAAGGCAGTCCCCAGAATCCCCACATCGATGAGTGGTGGGTCAAAAATTCAGATGATTTGTGTCGATCACTGCTGAAAGATCTAACAGAATAAGCAGTGCCGACCCACCCCAATCAAGGTGCCTACGAAGGTCATTTGTGAGGGCAACCAGCACTGTCTCCATCCTGTGGCCCAGATGGAAGCTGGACTGGAATGTGTCCAGGACCCATTCTAGAGCATATTATTGGCATCCAGAAGGTCACAAGTCCAATCCCAGGCACCTCCAGTTAAAGGATCTTTGATAGAAGCTATTGGTAAGCAGTAATACACATTCTTTCAATGGTCCTCTGTACAGCTGCTGAAAGTCTGAGCAGCAGCTCTGAACTAATGCTTGAATTGCAGTCCCCTCTCATGATGAGCCTTCTTAACACCTGCTTTAGAAGTATTTAGAGAGAACAATTGTCTCCTCCTTCTATTCCTGTGAAATATTTTCCTTTTGATTGAAAAAAAAAATAGTCTTAAACAGCATTTCCCTTATTCCAAATATATAACACAAAAAGACTGAGGACTTCCTTAATTTTTCCAATGGAAAAAAAAATTCCAATGGAAAAATTAGGACATTTGAAGGAGAATTGAAGAAAAAAACCTATGATCCCCCCCTCCCCTCTGGAATGATTAAAATGAAAGAGAAGCGGGAGTGTTATTCTTTTTATTTAACAAAATCAACAGCATTAGATAATTCCTATGTATACAATATACATACACAACATTTTTGATTTTTTTAAATATAAATAATTTTGGCAACAATCGATGTGTTATTTATTCATTTGTAGCCCAGCTTGTCACTGAGACTCAAAGCGGATTGCACAGTTAGTACAGTCATTTTCAAAGACATTTCAATTGGGTATATAAATAGGGTATATAAATGCAAATTTGCAAAGATTTAAAATCAGCAGAAATCCAACACAGACCTGAAAAATGCTGAAAGAGAGCATAAATGATTCTAAGACTGATATATTAAACAACACAGAACTACCAAGTAGGGTCACATTTAAAGCAACAGATAGTACAGAGCAGTAAGGTCAGTGGTCTCTTTTTACTGATGCATCTCTTTGACACCACTTCCTTACAGTATATGCCAATCATGCTGGTAATCCTATTAGGGAATTTGGGAAGTCCCTTTTGACCAATCAAAATCCATTGCGACAATGGGATCTCCCCAACAAGCTGCTGATCCACGGGTTTAAATGCCCCTTTCCGTGCCACTGCTAAGTGGCACCAAAAGGGGCATTTAAACCCCATGAACTATGAACCATGAACCAGTTCGCAAACTTGCCCCAGTTCAGGGAAGTTCGTGGTTTGTGAAAATGTACGAACCATGAACCACATGGTTTGTGTTTTTTTCACGGTCTGTGCCCACCCCTAGTGGGAAGCGGTGTTGGTCTGTGGTAGAGGAACAGGATTTGGGTCCAGTAGCACTTTAAAGACCAACTAGATTTCCAGGGTATGACAAAACAAAATGCCAACAAAAAAACTCTCTAAAGCAACAAAAACAGTGTAAGGCATGATACACTGTAGTGAAAAAATGGGACTACAAAGGTAGAAGATACTGCAATAAGGAAGGTGAAGTGATACATGCAATAAACACTGTGATAGACTACAATACAATATCATACAGAAGAGACCTCCTTTGCTATTCCATTATACTACCATGCAACTGTAAAAAAATTCATCCGGGACATTTTTGTTTTGCATATTCTGCAAAATACTTAGTATTCTTCTAGAAGGGGAGAAAGACAGAAATTTAGCCAAGTTTTATTGCAATTGACTTAATCAAAAGGTACAAAATAACAGCAGTGAAAAAGAAATGAGTCTTAAGTATACAGGCAAATCCAAACAGTTCTAAACAGTTCTGAAGCTGCTTGCACAACAGCGGACTATTAAATAAATAAATAAATAAATAAATAAATAAATAAATAAATAAATAAATAAATAAATAAATAAATAAATAAATATGAAACAGATTTTTAGAGGACTGGTTTAAACATTTTGACAACAGTAGTTTACTCGAGATGGTTCCAAACAACAGTAACAGTAAACAACAGTAACAATAATCAGTCATAAATTCCTAGTATTGAAAATTAAATTAACGTAGAGGATAACAAAAATGTTATTTGTTGATAAAAATGTTATTAGATATGAAGACAGACGTTAAGGAGAGAATAAAGATATCTAGATAGAAGCAAAATATTAAAAGTTTAAGTAAGTTCCATGTACATGTATGTAGATCTTATTTTAAGTTTATATATTCATAGTTTATATTTTGTTTGTATGCTTATATGTTTGCCAATTAAAATAAAATACAGTTAAACAAACAAAAAAATTCCTAGCATTCAATTAACAGTAGAGTTTACTTCAAAATATGTACCTTCTATGGGGCTAATGAGGGGAAATTACTATTTGGGGGAAGGGAAAAGGTTCATGTACGTCTCCGAAAGAATGTGGAAGATACAGGGTAAGTGGGAAAAGGAGAGGGAGAATGGATGGAATAAAAGAGTAAACAGCAGAGGATGAAGGAAAGGGAGTGCCTGAGAGTACAGGAACTTGCTAGCTAGAATTACAGGACATATTGGGGTAAGTTGGAGCTACATAATAGGAAAAGGAAGGGAGGAGAAATTGTGAAATTTGGGCAAAGAAATCAGAATGGGAGAAGTTAGGTCATACTCTGTCTCTCTCGAAGAGGGATCACTGTCTCATCAAAATGATCTGGAAAGCAAAACAAATCAGTTCACAATGCTAGGACCAAAAGAGCCCTTTTTACTGCTTTTTCCTAACACTGCCAGGAAAATGAATCTCAGGTAGCATTTGAGCCGCTAAAATGATGGAGAACATGGTCCATGGGACATTATCCTCCTGATTAAGTACTGGGTTGGGTTACAGCACATGTCTGCATTGTAAGTGAGCTTTATGAGATGTAAGAAAATGTATTAGATCCCTAGGATACATAAGGAACTATATTGACCGGTGTGACGGACTCCGCTTAAAATTCTGGGATTGCTGGGCATTGAAAGAGCAGAAAAGAGAGGAGGAAGATTGGCATATCCCCCTTCCGTTTTTGTGGCTAGCCTGAAATAGCAGTTTGTGTTGGAATGTTGAGATGACAGTTGGTGCTACCAGAGGGAGGGGTGGACAGTTGAAGAAAACTGAAGAGTGGAGAGTTTGAGTCTGGCTTCTGACGAGAGAGGGTCAGCCAGAGAGTCCTCTGTTTGAGGAAGGAAGGGGAAGGTGAACCCTTAAAGGGAAAATCATTACGTTCATGAAGCACTTGTAGTCCTTGGACTAAAGTGGGAAAGGCAGCACTAACTCCTGCGTAGACACAAGAGATCTGGGAATTGTAGTGGGCCAAGGAATTGGGTAGAAAGGAGTCTCCCCTTCAGCTAAAGGAACAGGGTTATAGATTGGGCATAACTATAACTACTGCCTGGTATCTAGAAAGGGTGTTGACTTAGTGGGGTACCCCAAGGTCTGCAGAAGAGGGGAAGTCGTGCTGTGTGTATGTTAAAAGTGGAGCACCTAACTTGTGAAAGAGTGTCAACCTCAGAAAGAACTCACTTTAACAATTTAACATCTCTCATCCAAGCTAGCAACTTTAACAATTTAACATCTCTCATCCAAGCTAGCAACTTTAGAACTACACCAAGTGTTTTGTGCCTCACAGCAGTAAAGTGTTCAGTAGAAAAACCTCTGTTACTTCAGTTTTAAACACCTGCCTACATGCTTATTTATTCAACCTACTTGCAAATAAACCTTCTGATTCCATTTGAATCTCCATAAGCCTCGTGTGCCAGGTTCTTTTCAAGGGAAGCGCAAACTCCTGATCTTTTCTCTACTGGGTATCCACATCACTTATAGATTCCTTAAGGGTGGAACAAGACAGAAAGGTGAAGCTAAACCTCAACTACGCTACAAAAGGCTTCCCGGCCCAGTATTCAGCTTCATACGCTTGGTGAGGAGAATTTTTACCTCAGAGTAGAGGAAGGTCAGCCCAAACCTGAGTTAAATGAGGGTTTGCAACAACCGGCATACAGTGGTTGTCCATCGCAGCCTAGGTGTTTGGGATCAACAACTGCTCATACCCAAGCCTTCTCTGTATGGCCCTCACCTTACCCATGCTCCTGGCATTTTGCAAACTATATAAAAGAGAATTGTTCAGGCAGGCATTTTTATAAAGGAAATAGGGCTGCGTCACAAACACATTGTCGCAGGGAAATGCCTGTGTTTCTTCTGATGTAATACATTAGAACATGACATTAAACATTTGATTGAATTGATTTACACTGTGCAGTGTGCAACCTGCTTTGAGTCTCACAGAGAAAAGCAAAATTCAGGTCCAGTAGCACTTTAAAGACCAACTAGATTTCCAGGGTAAGAGCTTTCGAGATTCAGAGCTCCCATCAGTTTTGGAAGCTAAGCTCATATCCTAATGTCAGGCCTGTTTAGAAGACTCTCCACTTCATGAGACACAGCTGTATAAGTTGAAGGTCTTTATTAGGAATCCATACTAGCAAAGCACGGTACAGAGTAATTGCCTGGAATGCCAAAGCAAAATCTTCCTGGAAAAGTTATATCCCCAGTCTCCGCCCCCTAATTCAAAAGACAGTTGAACAGCTTTGAAGTGGGAAACACCTGAGAGAGATGCAGAGCCAAGTTTCCCAAGGTCAATTGGCTCCCAGACACTCACTTCCAGCTGCACTGATAACACAGTTCCACAGAAACAGCAACAAAGCCCAGCAAAGACACAGTGAAGCAAGAAAGCAACTACACTACTTCCCATTCCCCGCCCCCAATAGGTAGACATCCACAGATATAGCTGGAAATCTAGTTGGAAATTTAGTTGGTCTTTAAGGTGCTACTGGACCCAAATCTTGCTTTCTACTACAGACCAAAATTGCTACCCACCTGAAACTCTCAGTGAGGGCCAAGCTACACATGATGAATGACACTTGAACAGCAAGTGTATTTCTCCCTGTTCACTTGCCCTCCACTCAATCCACTTGCTGTTCAAGTGTCATTCGTCATGTGTAGCTTGGCCCTAAGAAAAGTGGACAGTAAATAACATAAATGATAAATAACTAAATTCTGAGAGTCACTGATGAGATCCTTGATTAAGGTGTTGAAAAGCCCTTCCCATGGGAACCAGGCTTATTGCACATAGCCACAGTCACGATTCTCTGGTTTGATACAAGATGTAGAGCCAAAACACACGAGAAGAAATACCTAGATTCAGCACGTGTTCTCTTACCTCAAGGTTTGCCGGGATCTGTAGGTGTCCTGGAAGCTTAAAGTTTAGCATTTACAGAGCAGCAGGAAGGGAAATACAGGCGCCTGTATTTCCCCTTCCTGCTGCTCTGTAAATGCTAAACTTTAAGCTGCCAAGACACCTACACTTCCCAACAAACCTTGAGGTAAGAGAACAAGTTTAGCATTTACAGAGCAGCAGGAAGGGGAAGGGAAATACAGGTGCCTGTATTTCCCTTCCTGCTGCTCTGTAAATGCTAAACTTTAAGCTTCCAGGACGCCTACAGATCCCGGCAAACCTTGAGGTAAGAGAACACGTGCTGAATCTAGGTATTTCTTCTCGTGTGTTTTGGCTCTTAGGGCCAAGCTACACATGACGAATGACACTTGAACAGCAAGTGTATTTCTCCCTGTTCACTTGCCCTCCACTCAGTCTACTTGCCGTTCAAGTGTCATTCGTCATGTGTAGCTTGGCCCTTAGTCTCCTTGAACCTATGCCTACAGAAGGCCCTGTATGCTGGCAGAAAGGGGGTTGGGGCTCTGAGGACTATGGCTTCTGGCAGGGAGGGATTCTTGGGGTAACATAGTTGCCTCATAATCTACTTTATATTTCAAGAGAAAACATTTAGTGAACTGGAAAATGCTTCAAGCTCCAAGACTTAGTTTAAAATGGTACTCATGGTTACTGAGTACCGATATCCTTTTTCAGAGCTCTTTGAAGTTCTGAGGGGGGAATTTTTGGAATTCCATGTAACCTTATATATGAGTACTAGCACCTTACAAAACAAAACAGCACTGTCAGCCACCAATGTTTTTAAAATTTTCTAACTGACTGGCTAATGTCAGGGTCAAAAAGAAACCTACCGGCTCCCCAAGGGGTTACAGACTTGAATTCTAGCAGAGAAATATGCATAAGTGTGAACTCCAGGAAGGAGTTAATGTATGTCATAGCTATGTTTAAAATTTTCCATCATTAGGTAAGGTTTCTAGCAAACTTATTTATTGGGGATGCTCAGATAATTTGTTTGGCTGCATAGACAGTGCAAAGGGTTGCTTGGGGAGGGGACAAATAGAAATCATCCACCCACCCCATTGCTCCCTGAGAGGCAGGCAAGGCAGAAGTCTTCAAATTCAGTCACATCAAGAATGGTTGCTAAACTATGGACTAGACCAGGGATGGCTAAACTTGTTTAATTTAAGAGCCACAAAGAATAAATGCCAGATGTCTGAGAGCCCCAAGACATGATGCATTGGAGTGACTTTAGAGAAAGAGGCAGGTTTGGGGATGTGTCCTGAAAGTGACATCACAGGAAGGGGTGGGGTTTGGGTGCAGTACGTGGGAAGTGACATCATCGTAATGGGGTGGAGCTTGGAAAGAGCCATCACCTGACCTTTGACCTAGAAGTGACACCACAAAAGTGACATTACATGCTTGCTAGTCACCACTCCCAAAGTCTCCTGGCTCAACACCCAAAGTCCCCAGGTATTTTCCATGTCGGACCTGGCAACCCCAATGTTTTTATTGAAAATATGAAAGATATGGAAAGAAAAAAGGAAGGAAGGAAAAAAAGGAAGAGGGAGGGAGGGAAAGACATGGGAAGAAAGAAGGAAAGATGGAAAGGGAGGGAGGGAAACACATGGAAAGAAAGAAGGAAAGGGAGGGCAGGGGGAGGAAAAGACATGGAAAAAAGAGAAAGAGGGAAAGGGAGGGAAATAAACTAAACTAAAACTTTATGGCCACTGCAATGCTTAGAGACCTCTGGGAGCCACATATGTATAGAAGAGACGCATGTGGCTCCCAAGCTGCAGTTTGGCCACCCCTGGACTAAACTTTAGTTTTCTGTGTCTCATGGTCCTTGAAAAGCTGCAATGATCGGAGAGATTTCTGGGAGTTTGTCCCTTCTCTTGCAAATAACTGGATCTAGAATGGAAAGAGAGGGGACATGAAAGCGTTCTTCTCTGTCCTGAAGTTTGGAAGGGGATACTTTCTTACACTAGACACTACATTTTGGTGCTCCCTACAATCCTGCCCATGGAATTTCTTCTTTTCAATTACTTTGGCAATTTTATAATAATAATAACAATAATAATAACATTCGATTTATATACCGCCCTTCAGGACAACTTAATGCCCACTCAGAGCGGTTTACAAAGTGTTATTATTACCCCACAACAATCACCCTGTGAGGTGGGTGGGGCTAAGAGAGCTCAAGAGAACTGTGACTCGCCCAAGGTCACCCAGCTGGCTTTGTGGAGGAGTGGGGAATCAAACCCGGCTCTCCAGATTAGAGTCCTGTGCTCTTATACCCTTTCTACTCCCCTTTCAGTTCTCTGTCTCATTGTCTACATTTAGATTATACGCTCCTTAGTGCAGAAATCCTGCTTTAAATGTTTTCTGCTGACTTTTACACTGCAAAATGCCATTCTGAGGGTGTAGTCTTTGGCCCTGGCAATGATTAGTAATTTGCTAGTAAGTTTGGGGCGTAAAAAAAGGTAAAGGTAGTCCCCTGAGCAAGCACTGAGTCATTACTAACCCATGGGGGGGATGTCGCATCATGTTTTCTAGGCAGACTTTTTGTTATGGGGTGGTTTGCCATTGCCTTCCCCAGTCATCTACACTTTACCCCCAGGAAACTGGGTACTTGTTTTACCAACCTCAGAAGGATGGAAGGCTGAGGGCCAAGCTACAAGTGACGAATGACACTTGAACGGCAAGTGGATCGAGTGGAGCGCAAGTGAACAGGGAGAAATACACTTGCTGTTCAAGTGTCACTTGTCACTTGTAGCTTGGCCCTGAGTCAACCTTGAGCCGGCTACCTGAACCCAGCTTCCGCCAGTATCGAACTCAGGTTGTGAGCAGAGCTGCAGTACTGCAGCTTACCACTCTGCTCCATGGGGTGACTTCATGTAAAAATCAGGAGGATCCTTTTAAAATCTTCTGGCGTCTTATGCAGCATCCTGAATAAAATCCAGCATTTTTGATCGTATGGGAAGGGTTCTTCTATCCTGCCCAGTTCATCACAGAATTTCCAAATGCCCATCAAACGAAGAAGGAGCAAAAGAATAGCTTTGCAAATGTTTCGAGTAACTGTTGTTTAATTCCACATGTCCTTAAAGGGACAACCCATTCACCAAGAGCAGGTGGCTTTTCCCCTTCACTCCCGATATCTACGTTTTCAAAACTTTTGCAGGTTGTTTGCCTTCCATTTTCTCGCTTCCTTTTCTGGCACTAAGGGAAACAGCCCCTTTTCTGGCACTGCAGAAATGGCCTTGCATAGAAGGAGTGTTAGAAGGCCGTCATGCTGACTCAATGCCCCCAAAGTGGAAGAGTAGGATCTGAGTCCAGTGGCACCTTAGAGACCAATGAGATTTTCAGGGTTCGTCTCTAACATGCCACCAGACTCAAATCCTGCTGTTCTCCTGCAGACCAGCACAGCTACCAACTTGAAACTATGAAAACTGCTCTGAGTGGGCATTAAGTTGTCCCGAAGGGCGGTATATAAATCGAATGTTGTTGTTATTATTATTATTAAAATGGAAGAGATCACTTCAGATGAGGTGAGCTTTCTGCTGCTGGAATAAAGCCTCCCAAAAGGAAGACATTTGCACTGTAAAGTGATACCCAGCAGTGGGAGAAGTCCT
This sequence comes from Eublepharis macularius, assembly GCF_028583425.1. Classification (NCBI taxonomy): domain Eukaryota; kingdom Metazoa; phylum Chordata; class Lepidosauria; order Squamata; family Eublepharidae; genus Eublepharis; species Eublepharis macularius. Next base: position 246,797,852 of record NC_072790.1, read on the forward strand.
GGACCGAGTTCCCCAAATGGAAGAAAATCCTCAGTGTTAATGCAACCATTGGAAAAAATGCAACTCCCATGCTTCTTTGCTCTCTCATACATGCATGCATGAATGCCGATTGTCCATGTGGGTGCACTGTTGTGCTAGATGTAGATGTGCAGCTGTCCAGCAAAGTAGATTGAGAGAGACAGAGCCAAGCTACAAGTGATGCCTTACACAGGTTGGACACTTGTCACCTTCCCTCAAGTTTTGATGGGAAATGTAGGCATCCTGGTCTTGCAGCTGTAATGGAGAGCCAAGCTGTAAAACCAGGACGCCTACATTTCCCATCAGAACTTGAGGGAAGCTGACAAGTGTCCAACCTGTGTAAGGCGTCACTTGTAGCTTGGCTCTCAGAGATCACTTGATTCTATCAGGGATCAATCAGGGGTTTATTTGCAACTAGCAATTATGACACAGGTTGAATGTGTAGAGGTTTGAGCATACCGAGGTTTTTGGTGGGTTTTGATATCTATTCTTCGAGCTGTCTTGAAGGCCAAGTAGGTAAACAAATAGCTTCCTGTTGCTGTGCCTTAATTGGCTCAGACCCCCTTAACCCCCCCCCCAATCATCGTCTCGTGTCCTGTGTGCATTCATGTTGGCCAGAGGGAACTGAATAAATAAAATAAACAAACTGAATCTACAGCATTAATGCTTGAAATCTCCGATATTTTTTGGAGGGGGGGAGGTAGAAACATTTTAATAGGACAAATAATTAATCGGCAAGTCTAAACAGAGAGTACTAGACTAGTTGGATCCTGTCCTGATCCAGCAATGCCCTTTTCACATTCCTAGGATTAAAAAAAAAAAATCCAGAACACCAAGAATATGATATAGAGAAAGCTTTATTAGAAATGAGAACAAAAGATTTGAGTGAACAATTTTACATGAGGCATTTTTGAAGCAGACGAAGCACAACTGAGATAGAGACATGAAGAAATTCCTCATACAGAAAGGAAGAAAGTATGCACTAGTCAGTATTTATGGATCAGATGCACGGAAAATGTATCTGGACTCATTTTTGTGCATGCTCAGAACCCCCAATCTCCCATTGACTTCTGATGAGATTAGGAGTCCTCGCCATATCTAAACTAACCCTGTCTAATTTGCAATGTGTCTGTCTCTTGGACATTCATTCCCCCCACCCCATGTAATAGATCTAGAATTTAGTGAGGAGAGGGGGGGGTGGATATTGACTTTGCTCCGAAGCAAGTCTTCCAAAATGTCCTCCCAGAGTACCAAAACAAGAGATTACTCTGTGGACTCCGCTATAGCTAAAAGTGCATGGAGTGCTGCCTCCTATGGTAACAGGTTGGCTGCTAGCAGACAGGATGGGTCCTGGGATGGTCACAACAGAGGGTGATGGATGGATTAAAAATTCTCCTGGTGGGAACTGGTTGATGGAGGAAGGCTCAACCCCTGAAAGTACACCAAGGCATGCTGAGGGAACACCAGATGTAACTAATGCACCACAGCCCAGGCTGTAGATTAATTGAATTAATCCAACAATTCAGTGAAGCACAGATTTCATGAACGGAGTTCATTGGTCTTGTCTTTTTTGCTCTTCACTATGCAAAAAGTGTAAAACAGCTTTGCATAAATAAATAGAAACCAACCTCGCATTGGAAACAGCAGAGGAACTAGGTGAATAAATGCGGGCAGGGGGATAGAAGAAAGTGTCTAATTTACAGAGATGCTGGCAGCCCCATAACTTAGACTGACATCAGGTGACACTGAGGGCACTCAGCACATTGAACCCAGAACAGTCTTTTCTTCCATGGATTTTGCAGTTGTCATCGTTCCGTTGTAGACCATACATAAGAATTTAGCAGGGGGGTAAGCAGATGCTGCCTCGGTGCACAGGGACGAGACTGCTGCGGCCAAAACCAAAACGGCGCCCAAGGGCACCAGCTCCAAGGGCACCACCCCCAAGGGCACCACCCCCAATACCAGCAACCCTAATAGCTTTAGGCCCACCATAGGTAACAGCACAGGGAGTGTTGCCTCCCACGGAAACTGGTTCACCGGAAGCAGAGAGGATGGGTCCTGGGATGGTTACGACACAGGCGGGTGGCTGGACGAGGACTTCTGCTGGTGGGATCTGGTTGATGCAGGAAGGCTCAACTCCTGAAAGTGTGCCAAGGTGTACTGAGGGGACACCGGATCCAACCAATGGTCCATGGCCATAGACAGAGCCCAGACCAAGGCCGCTATAGCCAAGACCTGCTGATCCAAAACCGACCACTGGAGCAGAGGCACAAGATGGAACAGCATACGATGGTCCACAGTAAGCCATGTCTGATGCTGCTAAGTCTGAAAGAAGATGAGAAGCAAATGGCACTAATAATATGATGCACACAGAAGACTATGTCAAAAACGGGTTTCCCAGGAATGTCCTGAGTTGGAAATAAGAGGTCTAAAGTGGGAGTGGAGAATCAAAAAAATCACCCCCTTTCATTAGTGAAATTTTTCGAGTGGATCCAATCTACTGACCCCAGAAGAAAAGGAGAAAAAGGAAAACTTGGTGTTATAGCAGGATAGTTTTATTGGCGATTATAGATCCCAATGTGTTTTGCTTTGTCCTGGGAACTGTAAAGCAGCAACATCTCCAACTTCTCACGAATGAATCTTGTCAATAAAACTGTCTTCCTATAGCACCTGGTTTTTCTTTTTCTTTTTTGTACCCTCCATTGATGTGACGTCTCTTTTCTCGGCTGGCCCCAGGAAAAGCCGTATTTGAAAAACTGTTAACTAATATTGGACCAGAAATAGTACACATGAGAACCATTTCTACACATAAGACATGAAATGGAAAATAGAGTTTGAAGGAGATACTGAGATTCCCACATGAATTTCCCAGGCCCCTTCACAATTTTCAGGGTTCTGCGAGGAGATGAGAGGAGGTAGATCAAGATGGATAGCTGTAGTTGTCTATCTGTAGCAGTAGAAAAGAGCAAAAGTCCAGTAGCACCTGTAAGTCTAACAAAATTTGTGGTAGGGTTATTCTTACAGGTGCAACTGGACTTTTGCTCTTTTCTAGTACTATTAAAGGAGTTTAAGTTCTCAGTGTAGATAACTCTTAAAGGCAAACAAGTTGAAATATGATGCAACATGTTTAGCAAAGTTCTGGCTATGGAAAGATATCAGAATTGGCTTTATCTGTATGGGTAAAATATAAGATTATTTAGAAATAGGTTTCACAGGTGCAAAGACATATAACCAAGTTTAAGACATTATTAGCTGAGGTTTATCAAAGCCCAGTGTAAAATGCTGTTTCAAAAGGTATAAAATGATTCTGATGGTCCAACTTACCCTCTTCTTTGTGAAGGAGAAGGACAAGAGAGGAAGAGGAATAAAGCTGTTGGGAAACTGGAGAGAGGCAATGGCTTTTATACTCTGTGCTGTTCTTGTTGGTTCAAAGAAACCCTTTTGTACATGAGGCGTTAATTAGAACACCATTAAAATCTGCTGGTTTCATCGCATCTAGAATTATTTAATAACCCCCGAGGTATTAAACCAAATAAGTATGCAGTTGTTAGTTTACTGTAATTAATAAACTGCTTGATATTTTCCTTCCCATTATCTGTTTGTTTGTTTCCCTCTCTGGTAATTTTTATTGAGTCAACAGTAATACTATACCCAGAGTGGCGGAACAGACCTGGTGACCTACAAGTGCTGCTCGTTTCAGCCTTCCAAGGGGTCTAGGTGCCCAGCGACCAGCCAGAGTCTCTGCCTGGCAATGGAGCACCTCCAAGCTTTCCTAACTCTCTGAGGGGTTTTCTCTCACTTCTCCCTGGGTATGCTGCCACTGACTGGTTGGTTTAGGAATTCCCCACCAAGAGGGCCAGTACTCACAGCTTCTGTTTACATTGCCATTCTAAAGCTCCACCTGTTGTCCCACCACCCAATATCTGGTTACTATGATAGTGGCTTACTGCACATGCACATACCTGGGGAAACATTGATTTAGAAACTGCCCGTCCTCCCTTCTCCTGGTACCCATTTCAACTAGCATGTTTGAATGGTGGAGGTCTATATGGTATGGAGAACAGCTGATGGTGGCGCTAGAGAGTGCCATTAAGTTATAGCTGACTTATGGTGATCCCTGCTGGGGGTTTTAAGGCAAGAGACTCACAAAGACGGTTTGCCATTGCCTGGCTCTGCAATCCTGGTCTTCGTTCGAGGTTTCCCATCCAACTACTAACCAAGGCCGACCTTGCTTAGCTTCTGAGATCTGATGAGATTCGTCTGGCCTGGGCTATTCGGGCACAGAGAACAACTACCAACACTTTAAACAGTAAATCATTTATTAAAAGTAAAAAGTCCACATTCATACTCTCTGTACAACAAAAGATTGATCAAAGAATACAAAAGAAAGGTGTAAAGATGCAATTCCCCCATCCTTCACCCTAAAAGTGTCCTAGCTGGTCTTATTCTAAGGCAGTCTCTTTACCTTAGCAGTTACAGTTTGCTAAAAGCTTCCTATTTCCTCGGAGTCTTTGTTTAGATATGCAGTCCTTTGTCTGGTCCATGTGGCAATGACAGCCGTAAAGATGGAGCGCAGGTGTCACAGCACCTTCTTCCAGATGGAACCTGGCAGAATAGACCTGCAAAATGGCCCCCTCTGTGTCACCTTGTAGGTGTCAGATTTCAGCTAAGGGGTAAATTGGTCATATCATTGCCTTGCTCTAGCTGGGATGACCATTAGCATTTTGAAAGCTTTTATGGTTGGTACGAGCAACACACAGCAGGAATTGACTTCCCTACTCTTGCCGGTATTCTGCTAGGAAAGAGAAAAACTTTTAAAATGAAATGTTGGGGGCTTTGTCAAGTCCAACCCCCAAAGTAAAAAGGTATTTTCCCAAACACGGTAATGTGTAAGCCCCATTAAACATAGTGGCCATTTCCACACACGTTGAATAATGCACTTTCAATGCACTTTCGTAATCCTTTAGAAGTGGATTTTTTGTTCCACACATGGAAAATCAGTTTCAAATGTTTACTAAAGAGGATTGAAAGTGGATTATCCAACGTGTGTGGAAGCAGCCAGTGTTGCTCTATTTGCACTTAAATATCAGAGATTGTTACAGAATTGTCCCCTAACGAAACTGGAGGTCTGCTAGTCTCATTTTTTTTTTAATAGAACGATGATCATGTTGGAATCCATTCTTTTTCTTCTCTTTAAATTTCAGGAATCTCTGAGGTGACAGAAAGGAATAAGAAGACCTTACTTTTAAAGAAAGGAACATAGAAATAATTCAAAGAGATAAGCATTTTTTCCTTCCTGGGAAGTGGGGGTCTCTTTGTTTGTTTTTGCATATGTGCAAAAGTTCTCAATCTTCCAAAATGCTTCTTTCTTGCCAGGAAAGAGCTGAAGTTGATACCAAGGTATAATGGAATAAAACAATAATGGAACAAGGTTGGAAGGATCGTGCACATCTTTAGCAATCATGCTTAAGATAAAGCATTGTAAAGGATATGTTTTCACTTGCTTCTTTAAATATTTGTGCGCATTTTTGCTTGCTTAAACCTATGAAACTACATTATTGCACTTCCCATAATAGAGTCTGCCACTGTACCAAGGTACCTTTTTCATTTGCCTGCTGGTAGCAGGCTACAGAAATCAATGTAAAATATCCAGGAATGATCCTTTATATCTGTTCCAAAGGTTGAACATTCTCCCTTTCTAAATAATGCATCCTATTTCATATACCTTACTTTAGCAAAACGATGACAAACACAGATTGCATTTCATTGATGGTAGTGGAGAGTCATAGGGGATTTATATTATAATAATAACATTTGATTTATATACCGCCCTTCCAGACAACGTAATGCCCACTCAAAGTGGTTTACAAAGGATGCTATTATTATCCCCACAACAACAAACACCCTGTGAGGTGGGTGGGGCTGAGAGAGCTCCAGAGAGCTGTGACTAGCCCAAGATCACCCAGCTGGTGTCAAACAGAGGAGTGGGGAATCAAACCCAGCTCTCCAGATTAGAGTTAAGTGCTCTTAACCACTACACCAAACTAGTGGAACTTTCATGGCAAACAGAGGTGGTTTGTCATTGCCTGCCTCTGCAACCCTGGTCTTCACTGGAGTTCTCCCATCCAATTACTAACCAAGGCAAATCCTGCTTAGCTTCCAAGATCTGACAAGATCAGGCTTGCCTGGGCTATTTAAATCAGGTCTGCCTTTCATTAAGCAAACAATTTCTTCAGGTGTTTGTTGTATATTCATTGATCATAATTTTGCACTTGTTTTATAAACACTTCCAGCCTGATGATTATGCCCTATTCAGCATGTCTTATAACTTTTAAAACTTCATAAAACAAATTTTTAAAAGATGGAATGGACAGAAATAAAAAGCAGCAACACAAAATCAGCGTTCAAACATAGTAATTGTCAATTAGTAATGAATTCCCCTATAACTTTGAATTTAATGTTTTAAAGCCCTTTTGAAGAGTTTGGCCCTCCCGGCCAGCAGTCTAAAGCTACTGGGGCTGGGGGCTGTGTTTGCCACCCCGGAAGGGGAAAGAGGCAGCACACCATTTCCTGGGCATCTGGGTTCACCCTGGAGGGTAGAGCAGAGCTCTGTATAAGCTTGCTCTGCCTCCCAAGACAGCAGTCTACTCCTTGTGCTCAGCCCACTCACCCACTCTGTAGCAGTGCAGGTTTAGCCAGTCACTAGTTATCAGGGCCAGGTAGGGATTTTTTCTCCTTCTGCTAATTGTCTTATGGGGAGAGGTGCACATGGTGCAAGGTGTACCTTGCACTGTGCACACGGGTCATGGTAATTGGTAATGGTGGAGTTGTAAACAGTTTGGCCACTAGCAGGATAGGTTGGGGAAAGTGAGTGGGCTGGTGAGCCCATTGGCTCATTCCGATGGTTGGGGAATTGAGGTCTGTCAGGAACAGCTGGTATGCTTCACGACTACCACCTGTGAGGGCAAACTGCTGGGTGGGACCTCAGTACAAGTCCTTCACTCAGTCTCCATGGTTTAGGGTGGTTGGCACTTTAATGGGGGAGCCATTTGCCTGGCTGGATGGGTCTATTATATAGTGGGTACGACAGTTCAAGTGATTTCCAGTAACCCTTTTATTAACAGGAACATCACCACTCAAAGCACAAACATCAAAACAGCAGTTGTAGAACACTCAACTGCACTCCAGAACATGCTCACAATAAATCTCGACCAATAGCAAGCACCCAGTATCCAGAAACCCTATTTGCCAGTTCATCAGTCTGCAGGGGAATCCTGATTGGCCAGCTCAACAACACGGCCAATTGGAATGCAGCTGTACGGAACCTTGCTACTAAAGCCTTTTGCTTGAAGCTCCGGTACATTTGATGACTTACACCCAGGGCAGTGAAGCTTACTCAGGTCAAGGCAGAGGTCCTGGGTGACCTCAGAGCTTGACCTGTACCACTAGTTAGACCCTTGCTATATTGACTGTTTATATTGTATTTTACTGAAAGTGGCACTTTAGCACCTAAGCCTTGTGTTTGTCTCTTCATGCCAACTGGGGGGGAGGGGAATACCATTTCCAACAGTTGCTAGAAGAAGAAGAAGAAGAAGAAGAAGAAGAAGAAGAAGAAGAAGACCTCCTTTGGTAGGGGGAGTTTCAGAGTAAAGGTGCTCCAACTGAAAAAGCCATTTCTCTTGTGGTCACCAACTTTGTACTTATTAAATTACTAGCTTGAAACCCATGCTTCGCTATGGTATTTAACTACTTCCAATGCAGTTATAATACTTATGGGTATGTAACATTTTTTGGTTTGTGTTTTTTAGTTTATTTTGTAGTATAGTAGCATAGTACCTGAGCTTTCTTCAACTGTCTGCAATTTCCATTACCTGATTTTTACCTCAGAACACAGAGTTCCACAGCTGACCAATCAGAGAGAGGGGAGTGCAAGCAGGCAGGAGCCTGCCAGCTACACAGGAAAGCCAGGCCCCACAGGGAGATTGGCAACCCTAGTGAACTTTTAGGGGAAGACTGGGAGGTGCATGGTAAAACACTGTCAGGATCCCTAGCCAAACAAATTGCTACCTGACCTCAAGGTGGCAATTGGCTTTACCCTGGTCATCTAAGAAGGGGCCATGAGAACTAAGCACTGATGTAATCTTTCCTACCCTCCCTCTCATGATTTGTCTAGGTTCACAGAATAAGCATTGCTACCAGATGGCCATCTACCCTCTGCTTAAAAACCTCCAAAGAAGGAGAGCCCACCACCTCCCGAGGAAGCCTGTTCCACTGAGGGACCACTCTAACTGTCAGGAAGTTCTTCCTAATTTTAGCTGAAAGCTCTTTGATTTAATTTGGTTCTGGTCTGACTTTCTGGGGCATCAGGAAATGACTCTGCATCATCCTCTATATTGTAACCCTTCAAGTACTTGACGATGGTTATCATATCACCACTCAGTCGTATCCTCTTCAAGCTAAACATACCAAACTCCTTCAACCTTTCCTCATAGGACTTGGTCTCCAGACCCCTAACCATCTTTGTTGCCCTCTTCTGGACACGTTCCAGCTTGTCTATATCCTTCTGAAATTGTAGTGCTCAAAACTGAACTCAGTACTCTAGGTGAGGTCTAATGACAGCAGAGTAGAGTGATACCATCACTTTGCGTGATTTGGACACTATAATTCTGTTGATACAGCCCAAAATCACATTTGCCATTTTAGCTACCTCATCACACTGCTGACCCATGTTCAGTGTATGGTCTACTAAGACCCCTAGATCCTTTTCACACATACTACTGCCAAGACAAGTCTCCCCCATCGTATAATTACATATTTGATTTTTCTTACCAAAATACAGAACTTTGCATTTATCGCTGTTGAAATTCATTTTACTTTAGTCCAGTTTTTTCAGCCTGTCAAGATCATCCTGTATCCTGACTCTGTCTTCAATCGTATTTACTACTACTCCCAATTTAGTATCATCTGCAAATTTAATAAGCATTCCCTCTATTCCTTCATCCAAATCATTTATAAAAATGTTGAATAAAACAGGTCTCAGGACCGATCCCTGAGGCACTCCACTTGTCACTCTTCTCCAAGCAGATGAGGAACCAATAACAAGCACTCTCTGGGTGCAATCTGTCAACCAATTACAGATCTACCTAATCATAGTTGGATCCAAACCACATTTTACCAAGTTGCAATAAGGTCATGGGATGGTAAGAGGTCAAACAACCTACATGTAAAAGACTAGCAAAAAAATGAACCATAAATAAGACCATTGACCCATCAAAATTAGTATTGTCTACTCAGACTGGCAGCAGCTCTCAGGGATCTCAGGAGGAGGTCTTTCCATCACTATCTGCTCCTTTTCATTGGACATGCCAGACATTGAACCTGGGACCTTCTGCATGCCAAGCAGATGCTCTTCCTCTGAGCCACAGCCCCTCAGCAATTCACGTTGATTATCTTAAACCATTCAAATGAACAGGACACACTGAACTTCCCATATAAAAGACAGATAATGCCAGTGGCTGGTAAAGCTATTTAGTAGGGAGTCTTATTGCAGGGTGGCAATAACAGAAGTCCTGTGTCCAGCAGTTTCCTACTGAACCCCTCAAGGAGGAAACTTTTGGGCTTAGCTGGCTCCTTTGGAAGACTCTTCCCTTGCACTGGAGAATTTGGATGAACATTTCCTGTGTGATCTAATGTTCTTCTTGACCCGACTCTGAGAAGACCCAGTCCTGGCGTGCTAGGGGCCGCTACCAGCCTCACACCATCCATGGGAATGCACCTCTTAATGGTTTCATGCCCTCTTGAACTCTCTCTTAAAAGTTCTTTTCAACTTTCCCTTATGTTACTTGTTGTCTTGTGCTGGTATGTAGCCTTAGATGGAGTTTACCACCCACTTTGGGCTGCATTCCCAAGCAACCTGACTCCGAGAAGAGATCTAACGTTCTTCTTGATGTATGGAGGACAAGAAACCATATTCTACCAGAGAAGATCATTTTTGACGAGGGGAGGGACCATGGCTCAATGGCAAAATCTGTTTGGCTTGCAGAAGGTCCCAGGATCAATCTTTGGCAGCTTCAGTTAAATGGCCAGGTCATCTGAAAGACATCTGCCTGAGACCACCGAGAGCTGCTGCCAGTAAGTAGACAAGACTCAGTGGAAAATGCTGATTCTGTGAACCTAGGCAGATCATGAGAGGAAGGGCAGGAAGGGTTACATCAGTGCTTAGTTCTTGTGGCCCAGGGTAATGCCGATTGCCACTTCGGGGTCTGGAAGCAATTTTTGCCAGGCCAATTCAGCTAGAGATCCTGACGGGGGGTGGGGGTGGGGAGGTAGTTGTGAATTCCCTGCATTGTGCAAAGAGTTGGACTAGATTTTCATGGAGGTATCTTGCAACCCTATGATTCTATGATTTTATGACAATACTTGATGGACCGATGGTCTGATTCATTGTAAGGTAGCTTCATGTGCTTATTAAATTATTATTTGTCTTAATCAACCCTAGTGCAGGGTCAATAAGAGCAGTAATATTTCTCGTAGAACTTCATGACCCAAATGAGTGGAAGGAAATGAGGGTCACGCTAAAAAGTGGGGAGGAAAGAGTTTCTTGTTTTGTCTGCTCCATGTGGAGGTATTTCGTGCACACGAGGCAGCAGAAATGAAGAAACTGTCTTCCCCTCACTGTTTTTGCAGGGGGAAACTTGGGAGAAAGGCAAGAGCTGTCCTTCCCCGACAGCAGCTTTCCAAACCCAATTAGGCTCTCCTTTTTTACGCAAGCCATTCCCCCAAGCGGCTGTGTGTCTGCACAAACCTGGGTTGGCTCCGTGGAGAACGTGTGAAGGAAGTAACGTTTAGAATGACCCCCAATCTGCCTGTTTCTGGGGGACAGTGAATAGGAGACAAAGTGTCAGAAGACAGGAAGAAGCTGCTGATTTCAAATGAGGAAAAACTGAACGGGGGCTAAGGGCAAGACTAGAACCAACCCTGTGTTCGTGTTAATTAAACTACGAAAGTACGCTACATGGAGCTTATGTTTAGAATATTTGTTCTTTTTATAATGGGGTAATGTCTGCCCAGGCATCAAAAAAGCCAGCAATGGATTTTAGGCTGGTTTGCCCATCAAGATTACATCTCAGCCTGGCATCTGGCTGCCAGTCTGACAAACTCAAAAGAACCTTCTTTTAATGTGCACTTTGATCTTAGAAAATAACTTGAAAGTATAGCACATCAAGGGTGGGAAGTTACAAAGCTTGATCGGGATGAGTTTTTTTTTTCTTTTTTCAATCTTGCTTCAAAAGATCAATCATGCTTCGAAAACAATTTTTTTTTCTTTTTTAAAAAAGGGAAAATGTCAAAAGTACCTCAACATTTGGGGTGGTCATTTAAAATATGCACCGAAAACTTGTTTTCATGATATTCACTATTAAACAGTCTAGATTGATTAAATCTTTTCGTCTGATCTTCTTTTCAACTGGATTGTAACATCTTACCACAACACACCTTTTGTTGTGTTCCCTGCAGCTTTGAGTATAAATACTTCTGCCTAATGGATGAACACTTTATGCATATGGTGAAGTGACTCAGACGATGCATGAAAATTTATGCTGGAATAAATTTTGGGAGTCTATAGAATGAAAAAAAATGGTTATCCTTAAAAACATGTAGGGTTACCTTTGTCCTATTGGCTGGTCTGCACAAGACACTCTGACCAGCCTTGCCCTACAGTGGTTTGTACTGCGTTTTTCTTGGAGGGCAGGAGAAAAAATCACCCCTCCAGTCCTAGTGCATTGAGGATGGACTTTTCCTTGTCAATCAGGTAAAAGGTTCTGGCAATTCAGAATCCCATAATCCAGGCTGAAATTCAACCACAGAGGATTCTACAAGCTTCTTTTGGGCATGGAGCAGGGGTCTTTGGTGTGTGTGTGTGTGTGTGTGTGTGTAGGGGGGAGATATTTGTGACTTTCCTGCATTGTGCACGGGGTTGGACTAGATGACTCTGGAGGTCTCTTCAAACCCTATGAGTCTATGATTCTATTATTCTAAGCCTTCCAAATGTTAATCAGGTTTAGGGGTGCTGTCTTATTTTGTAACCCCACAGTTTCTACCCCCCTCAAAAAAAATCACATTTCATTTCTTTCCTTGGGCAAGGTGAACCTATACCTTATAAACCTTAAAAAAAACTCTCTTAAAATTTCTCAACACATTTGCACATTTTCAACATTATCTTTCAATTATTTTGGCATATGCAGTCCAGTATTATGTATTTGATCCTGAGTAAGACCACTGAGAAAAATAGACTTAGTCTGTAATTAGTCTGCCTAAGATTTACTCATTTACTTTTATTTAAAACATATTTATGCCACCTTTTCATCCAGTTAGTAACCCCGAGGAGGTGGACATCAAACATTAAAATATCTCAACATTTTTTAAAAAAATGTAAAGTCTATATACAATATTTTAATAAATTTACAAATTGTGACATCAACCAGGAGAGGATGAAGAGGAGAGAGAGAGAGAGAGAGAGAGAGAGAGAGAGAGAGAGAGAGAGAGAGAGAGAGAGAGGGGAGATTTCTAAGGTAAATGCCCTCTGGAGGTGTTGCTGTCCAAATTCCACCCTCTCCAGTTCCTCATTTTAACTGTGTAAACCTCCTCAGGTGACCACAATAAGTAAAAGGGGAGACATAAGATTTACTTAACTGCTCAGCAGCTTGTAAGTTGTGTAATAGAATAATATGGTAGTTTTGGGGTAATTACACCCCCTTTCACACAGCTGTTTGACTTGACAGGCAAGATGCCGATGAAACTTAACAACAAGCATTTATTTACAGAAAATAAAGTGTAAAGATTTATTGTGGAATAATCAATATAGAATATACAACTGGCTCTCAGCTGCGCTTCCCAGAGATTATACATAGTAAGTTAACAGGCTGACCTGAGTCTTGATTAAATAAATACAAACACTGAGGGGAGATTTAATTTGTTTTTCTCCAGAGAGGATTCCTCTGCATTCAAGATTCAACTGTAACCTTTTTACCACAGATGACAGGCTTTCAACTCAGGTTTCAGGCAGCTCTTTTACCTCACAGAGTCCCTGGTCAAAGATCCTGTGCACAGAAAGCTAGATTTGATAAGCTTTTCACAGGGTTATGTCAAACGGAACAAAAAAGTCTTCGACCACTGGTGGAAGACAGCAGTAAAGACAGATGAATCTCCTTGAGGAGTGAATTCCATTGTTGGTGCTACAACCGAGAAGGCATTTTATCTGGTTGCCACTTGTCTAGCCTCGGGTAGCAGGGGGCAGCTAAAGCAAGGCCTTTGAAGATGAGCAGAGTGGAGTAGGTAGGTTTATATCAGAGAAGGCATTCCTTAAGATATACTGGCCCCAAACAATGCAGGGATTTAAAGCTGTACAGGGCCTTAAAGCACCTTGAATTGAGCCCAGAAGAAAATTGGGAGCCAGTATAGAGGGAACAAGACTGCAGTGATATGGTCCCTGTGACCAACTCCAGTCAACATTCTGACCACAGCAATTCTGTACTGACTGTAGCTTCTGAACAGTCTTCAAAGGCAGATCCACACAAAGCACATTGAGGTAGTCTAATCTAGATGTTACCACCACTGTGGCAAGACCTTTCTGTCCAGGGAGGGCCACAGCTGGCTTACCAGCCAAAGCAGGTGACAGGCACCCCTGTCTAGTGATGCTACTTGTTTATCCAACAGAAGGCCCAAGTCCAGCAACACCCCCAAGCTACAAACTTGCTCCTTTAGAGGGAGTGCAACCCCATCCAGAACTGGTAAAATCCCACTTCCTGGGTCTACTACTAATGTGCAAAAGAAGGCATGAAAGAAACAAAGGAATCAGGAACGCTGGCAATGAAAATGGGTAGAATGAACAGGCTTGTTATGACAGCATATTTGTACATTCTGCATTCATTGTGACTGAGGTGCTAGTGTTTATAGAACTGCAGTACACTGCGTTAAAAATCCCTTCAGGAAAGCATAACCAAGATATCAGAAGTTCATTCATTATAGTGAACTAATGACTGCACCATTAATTTGTTCAGTAATTTTAGGATTATTAAAGTGATCATGGATGTGATGAAACCAGCAAATGTCAATGGTATTCTAATTAAGACTTTACATGCAAAGAGGAGTCTCCCAAACAGCAATAATGCTGCAGATACAGTATAAAAGCCATCGTCTTCCAACAGTTTCGCTTCTCACCCTCTCTTGCTGTTCTTCTCTTCTGAGAAGAAGGTAAGTGTGCCTTATCCAAAGCCTTTCCTAACTATTGAGATATAGATAAGACTTCACAGGTATTCATTCCAACAACATCAACTGATGTTAAGTCTTCCTCACTGGTGGACTATATGCCTGGAGTTGAATTCTTTGGGGAAGTTCCCCCCCCCCCTTGCTTCCCCATACTATTGTGGAGTATTCGTGCACCTCTGGGGACTTTACTGGCTTTTCTCCAGTCTTTCTCAAACCTAATTTGCTGCAAGGTATGGAGAAAGACGGGATGACTGCTAGGAGGTGGGGTGGAATTTGCATTTTCCAGCTTACACAGCAGCCATTTTCTCTGACCCTGTCCCCACAGCAACTGTTTCCATCTCCCACCACCAAGGTGCTTTTTTATGCTACTAAAATATTGCTTTATCTATACAATTTTTTAATAAGAGGTGACAAGTGCTCTGAATTCCTAGATGGCCAGTGCAATCCTAAACAGAGTTGCTCCATTCTAAGCCCATTGATTTCATTGATTTAGACTGGAGTAACTCTGCTTAGGATCACAGTGTTTATTTTTAAAGTCTCTAGCTCTTCTCCTTGGGGAGATACAAGATAAAAATGTAGACAATTGTTCACTTTGTTCTCATTTCTAATAAAGCCTTTTTTGAATCTAATTTTGGTTTCCTGGTTGTGTTTTAACCTATGAACATATAAGAGTCTTTTCTGGACCATTCTCCTATTCCCATATTCCATTTTCCAGGTGTGCCTATTATTTATTCATCTAGTTAAAACTTTTCTATCCTTCTTCCCCACAGTATATGGCTCTCAAGACAGCTTACAAAATCCACTGAAAACAACATTAAACTAGCTGCACGAATAAAGGCAATATTTTTATTCCAGCACCCCATAGGGCCTCACAGGCCACCATAGAAAAAAAGGAGAAGCTAACAGCACCTCCCCACATACACACACAAACATACACACTCAGAGTCTCTCTACATGTTACTAAGTACCTAGGAACTCTCAAGTACAAGATTGTATGTTTAGTCCTCAATTCATGTACAGGCTGTTCTAGCTCAGTGCACGTGCATGCTGCTTTTACGGGAGCACCCTTTGTGTGATTGCAACTGCAAGTGATTCTGGAGGGCGAAGCACCAGTTCAGCTCTGCTTTTGCTGCAAGAACAAGTACTGTAGGCTCCTCTGAAATGCCTATTTGCTTTTCTGCAAGGTGTGAGAAAGTGTCACGATCTGCATTTCAGTGAATGGATGTGGGGGAAACTTGAATTCTTTTAGCGATTGAGGAGGAACTGATAGAAAACTCTTGAATGTACTCAAGGAGGCAAATTGAAGTGTGACTGTGCAATGGAAAGTTGGAGGGGGTAACACATGAAATGAGGCTCACTTGAGAGACCCTAGCTACTTAGTAATGTGTACAGAGACTCTCACTTTCAGACCCAGAGAACTGAAGGGGTTTTTCTCAACATTAGAGTCCCACGCTCTTAACCACCACCCCACACTGGCACCAAACTTGCTTTCCAGAAGATAATGGCAGTAATATAAATACAGCTAGGAACTGGAATCTCTGTATATCTGTATGAGTCATGACCTTGTAAGTGGACTTTGTTTGGCATGCGAAAAACATCTTCAACTGCATTTTGAAAACCTGTGTCCAATTTTACAGAATATAATTCGGCTTTCCCAGCCACAGCAAAGCTGCTTAGGCTGGGAGCCGGCTTTACAGCCCCACCTGGAGGAAGCTGACAGGCTCTCTTCCTGGGCATCCAGGGCTTTGGCTGGGGGCAGAGCCAAGAGCCGTTTGCAGGCGTCTCCGCTTCCCCAGCGTCAGTTTCCTCGTGCGCTTGGCCCACCCACCTCACCCTGTTTTAGTGCAGGATTAGCCGGCTGCTGTGTCAGAGCCAGGTAGGAATTTTTTCCCTCTTTGCCCTGATTGGCTTTGGGAGAAGGGGTTTTTCGCTTACCTTGCACTAATGGCAGTGTTCTGAGGTATTGTTTGGGTGGTGCTGTTTGATCTGTCATTGGCAGGAGAGTTTTGGGTATAGGGTGCGGGCCGGTGAGCACCCAGTGGTGCTTCCCCATGGGTGGGGAACAGGGTCTGCCATCAGTGTGGTATGCTTGTGGCAGCTACCATTGCACAGGCAGACACCTGCTGGTGATCCCCAAGTATAAGGCCTTCCTACATGCTAGACGGCTGGGACATTAGGTGCTTGACGGGGGGGATCCCTTGCCTGGCTGGCCGGGTTGCAGCCGTTCGAGGGATGGCCTACACCCAGGGCTTTGGGCAGGTCAAGGTGGAGGTCCAGAGTTGATCCCGTGGCTTGACCTGTACTGCTTAGTTGGCCCTTGCCTTGTTTATGTTAATGGTCATTTTAATAAACGGCCCTTTAATACCAAGCGTGTGTCTGTCTCTTCATTCCGACTGGGGTTGCAGTTTTGGAATGTAGGACTGGTTTGTATCAAAGAATGTAAGATACTGGATTTTTCAAGAACGTTCAAAGTAATTTCAAGTACTTTGAAATTAAGAAGAAAATCTTTGGACTGAGATATTAAGGCATCTAAGTGGCTTGTCAGACCATTTTAAATTTTGGATGGGAAAAAAGCATGGTGTTACATGCTGACATAATGCCAACTGAATGAATGTAGAAGATAATTAGTAACTAAAGATGCTGCCCACTCAGTGGATAGGAAACCTGGGAATCATGTTGACACAAGCAACCCCTAAGAGGCAAGTAAACCATTCAGGATAAAATATAAAAATCACAAGGAGCCAAGTGACCTGATTTAAGAAGAGAGAGAAGGCACAGTTTTTGTACCACCAAGGATGTTGTAAGACATGGATTCCAGTCCCCTTCGAGGGGAAAAAAAGGTTAGGCATTAATGGAAACTAAATATAGGTCCAATGCAATTGCATTTCCATATAACCATGTACATCTTTTGCTTTAGTCTCAATTAACCATTTGTTTTCCAGTTACTTTTTGCAATGCATGCCTATAAATCCCTTAATTCGCTTTTGTTAGATCGATAATGCCTTCCTTACTACCCCATCACGTGAAGATTCAATTTACTCTCTGTGAATGTTCAGAGGTAGTCTAGTCAGAAGAAAAAGCTAGTTCTCTTTCCACCACCCCCTTCCTGATTCTTCTGAATTCCAAGCTGAAGAGTTCAGAGGCTGTAAAGGACACATACAAATGGAGACAGTCCAGTCTCAAATTGGTCAAATGGTTTTAGTCTCTCCTGTTCCCTCCCTGGTGAAATTACTGTGACACTCAGAAGAAGGGCCCTCTTTAAAAAGAGGCAGCCAGTCATGGGGAGAGGCAGCAATGTTTTACTAGGCCACTTTTAGTGGTTGTAGATTTTCCAGGCTGTATGGCCATGGTCTTGGCATTGTAATTTCTGATGTTTCGCCAGCAGCTGTGACTGGTATCTTCAGAGGTGTAGCACCAAAAGACAAAATTCTCTCAGTGTCAATGTGTGAAGAAAATGTTAGCAGGTAATTTATATCTACTCAGGAAGGTGGGTTTGGGCTGAGTCCTCCTGTAAGAGGTTTCCAGGGTGTGGAATGCTAATGGGGGGAAGCTTCACTGTATCCTGAGGAGGTTCTTTTGCATATGGATTGGTGGTTGATATGCTAATCTTATCTGTAGGGCTATTGTAAGATGTCGGTTATTTTGTTAGTCTGGTGTTTTTCAGGACTGGAAACCATGCCCTATTCATTCTTAAACTCTCTTCTTTCATCAGGAACTACAATGCCAAGACTATGGCCATACAGCCAGGAAAATCTACAACAACTAACGTTCTCTGGCCGTGAAAGCCTTCGACAATATATAGGAGACTTTTGTTGGGAAAACAAGGAGACATGCAAATAATGATGATGATGATGATGATGATGATGATGATGACAACTGCACTTATATGCCATTCTTCTAGACAGATTACTGCCCCACCCAGAGCAGTGAAAAAGCTAGTGTTACTATTATCCACACAATACACCTGGGGAGCTGGGCTGAGAGGAGTGGCTTACCCAAGGAAACCCACAGAGCTCATGGCAGTAATGGAAGATAAAACAATCGAATGCTGATTTGCCGCCGAACCACTTAACCACTGTGCTACGGTAAAAGACTTAGTGTGTCTGAAGGAGACACACACTGACAAAGGGTCTGAAGACAGATGACCAGTCAGATGGAGAAGAAGGTAATCTGAAATCAACAGAGCCTGAGCAATAAACCTGGAGTTATTTCTACCTATCTCTTCAATATCACAGAGATAAGTGTTAGACCTAGCGGAAATGCATCATATTTATACATATTACATTTTCTCTGTGCTTTAATTGATTGCTAATATGTTTAAAGATAATATTCTCTTTTTCTGAAATTGGAGGTATTTGGTCATTACAACCACGGGAATAGCCACATTCTTCACCTCATGCCTATCAACGTGTAAGAAAGAGGTGAGGAGTATGAGTATGTATAAGAAAGAAGTGAGGTAAGAGTTGGTAATATCTCTAAAAAGTGAGATTTCAAGAATTTTTCTCCTACCTTCAGGTTGGCTGAATTAAATAGTAAATTCTGATTTTTCTATGGAATGTCTGACCTCAGTGGATCATACTGCAATTCTACTAATGGCCTGCTGGTGGCAGTGGAGAATAAACCCTACTTGTGAAAGAGCCAGAGGAGTTAGCCGTGTTAGTCTGTTGCTACAAAATAGTAAAGAATCCAGCAGCACCTTTGAGAATAACCAACTTAATTATAGCATAAGCTTTTGAGAACCACAGCTCTCTTTGGTAGATGCATGGAGGGTGTGAAGAAACTGGCCAGAGATATATAGATGGTGAGGGGAGAGGGGAGAGGGTGCTGGAGTGAGGGCAAAGCTGTTGCAAAAGTCCTGAAAGAGGTGGAATGTGCAATCCAGGCTGGGTGTGACCCCCTTCCTGCCATTGTTGAATCTGAATGGAATGTCTGAAAGGCAGTTACTTCTGATAATGAGATAACAAGCCAGAGTCTTTATTCAATCCAAATCTGACTGATTCATATTTACATATGATTTTCAAGATGTATTGGAATTCATATGTAAATTTCAGTTCATATTGGAATTCATATGTAAATTTGACACAGGGCCAAGCTATACATGACGAATGACACTTGAACAGCAAGTGTGTTTCTCCCTGTTCACTTGCCCTCCACTCAATCCACTTGCCGTTCAAGTGTCATTCGTCATGTGTAGCTTGGCCCTCAGTCAGACTTGGATTGAATAGCAACTCTGGATAGTTATCTCTGTCAGCTTGTGGCTAGATAAGGCTCTTCCTACAGGTTCCCTTTCAAAAGCAAACAGGAGTCCATTGATTGAACAAGGAAACTTTACTGCAGAAAAGGTCCATTATAGTCCACTGTCCTGAATAGGAGACTCAGGATGGTACATGATCATTGTTACCAATGAAGGGCAAAGCATGAGGTACAGAGTTACAATACCCATCTGGATTTGCCTCCCCCCACAGTTCTCAAAACAACATCTCTCAGTCCTGGGAAGCTGCTCTCCTTCAAGGCCAATGCTTGGTGGAACGGTGTTAGACAAAACAGTCGCCTCCGGTGGGAATGCTGCCTGGGAACTGGTGCACCTGGGAAGAAAGCACTTAAACACTAGAAGCATTAGAAAATGGAGTCAGTACAGTTTAGATATACACTGGACCTGACATTCTGCCCCCCTTAAAACAGATCCCCCCCTGGTTTATATGGGTAGCGAGTATGAAAAGCTTTGGTTAATCTAGGAGCCTTATCCCCCTCCTTCTCCACCTCAGTTTTAAGTTTCGATTTCCACTCCTGGTTGGCCGGGAGGGGCTGTTTGGCTCGACTGCGAGTAGTCACCACGCCCCCAAGTTGCGTAGGCGAGAAGACCGTGTCGACAGTCTCCTCCTGTTTGCTCCTGTGTTGGGGCATGCGTGATAGGGCGTCCGCCAAAAAGTTAGTCTTGCCCGGGAGATAATTTAGAGTGAAGTTGAATTTGGAAAAGAATTCCGCCCATCGCAATTGCCTGGCATTCAGTCTGCGTGGGCTTCGGAGGGCCTCCAGATTTTTATGATCTGTCCAAACCTCGAAGGGGTATCGCGCCCCCTCCAGCCAATGTCTCCAATTAGTAAGGGCTGCTTTTACTGCAAAAGCCTCCTTCTCCCACACATTCCAATTCCTTTCCGCCTCCGAAAATTTTCTAGACAAGAACGCACAAGGCCGCAACTTTCCATCCTCCCCCTTCTGCAGTAAAACTCCCCCTATTGCCGTATCGCTGGCGTCGACTTGCACTACGAAAGGGGACTGTTCGTTGGGGTGGGAGAGGATGGGTTCCGTTACAAATTGCTCTTTCAGGCATTCGAAAGCAGTTTGGCAATCGGAGGTCCATTGTAGTTTGGAGGAGGGTTTTTTAGCTTGGTCCCCTTTATCTTTTGTTTTCAACAATTCTGTTAAGGGGAGCGTGATTTGGGCGAAATTTGCTATAAAGTCTCTATAGAAGTTGGCAAAACCCAGGAAGGATTGTAGTTCTTTACGGGTGGTGGGTGTTTGCCATTCTTGAATCGCTTGTATTTTGGTTGGATCCATTTTTAAACCCTCTTGGGAGATGCAATACCCAAGGTAAGTGAGTTCGGTTTTATGGAATTCACATTTGGACAACTTGATGGGTAGTTTATTATTCATCAAGGTGGCCAGGACCTTTTGTACCATTTGAATATGTTCTTCCTCTGTGTCTGAATAAATTAAGACATCATCAAGGTACACCACCACCCCTTTGTACAGAAATTCGTGCAGAACTTCGTTTATCATGGACATAAATACAGACGGGGCTCCCGTCAATCCAAAAGGCATAACTAGGTATTCATATTGTCCGAGGGGCGTATTAAATGCGGTTTTCCACTCATCCCCTGCCTTGATACGGACGTGGAAGTAAGCATCTTTTAAGTCTAATTTTGTAAAGATCTTACCTTGGGCCACGACGTTGAGAAGGTCTCGGATGAGTGGTATAGGATAGGCGTTGTTGGTGGACACTGCATTAAGTCCTCGAAAGTCTGTGCACAGTCGTAGTCCCCCATCCTTCTTTTTCACGAAGAGAACCGGAGCGGCGTGGGGGCTGTTGGCTGGGCGGATGAACCCTCGTTGGAGGTTGGTGTCGATGAATTTCCGGAGCTCTTCTCGTTCATGGAGACTCATGGGATAGAGTCGTCCTTTGGGCAGTGAGGCTCCGGGTAAAATTTCCACCGCACAGTCCGTTCGTCGGTGCGGGGGTAGAGTATCAGCTTCCTCCTCGGAAAAAGCGTTTAGAAAAGGCCAATACGGTTCGGGTATTTGGTTGATTTCTTCTTGAGTAAGAAGGGCCTTTTCAGTATGAGTTGGATCATTGCCCCAGTTTTGGTTCCAACGGTGATTTTTGCAGTTGGCATGACTGAAGGTGATACATCCTTGTGCCCAGTCTATGTAGGGATTGTGATCACATAGCCACTTGCTGCCTAGAATTAACGGGTATTTGGCAGTGGAGCTGATGACAAAAGACCTCTTTTCCCAATGTTGTCCCATGCCTGTGATCACTGGGATGGTCTCAGTGGTAACAGGGTTCATATTGGTGCCATCCATTTGTTCAAAGATTACTGGATTTTGTAATTCCCGAGTTGGTAAGACTAGTCCATTGACTAGAGCTGGGGCGATGATGTCTCTCGAACAGCCCGAGTCGATAAGGGCTTGCACTCGGATGTGCATTTTTCTCTCTGGGTTGATTAGAGTTACTGGCATGAATAAGATGGACCCAGGCGGCCGGTTCCGTGCAGGGACGGGCTTGGGGCGGATCTGTCGTTTGGGCCCTTTTACGACAGATCCATCTCGTTTCCCGACTGGGGGCTTTCTGGATTGACTTCTGCGTTTGGGGAAGCGGGGTCGTATTCCATAACTTCTTCCGCTTCCAGTCCTCTCTGTGAGGCGGGCCTTTGGGAAGCGCCGCAGCCTCTGTTCGCGCGTGGCGCGGGAATCGGGCGTTGGAGAGTAGGAAATGGAGCAAGGGTTGGGCGCCGTAGTTGAAGCGGAGGTCTTTGCACAGGCCGGTAGGGGCATTGTGCTGCAAAGTGACCGGCTTGTCCGCATTGCAAACACAGCCCTTGTTGCCATCTAGCATCTCTCGCTCCACGGGTGGCGTACCCAGCTCCCCGTCCTCCCTTCTGTAAAGTCAAGGGTCTTCTTTGTCCCGTTTGTTGTTGTTGTTCAACCAAACGGACTTCCAAAATGCGATTCTCAACTTCGCATGCAAGTTGGATCCAACCTAACAACGTAGGGGGATTGTCCTGCATGAGGGCTCTGTCCAAAAGTCTCGGGTTTAGTCCTTGCTTGAACAGAATGATTTTGGTGGACTCCTCACACCTAGGGCATTTGGCGGCCAATTGTCGGAATTTCGTGATATAGTCTCTCGCCGACATGCTGCCCTGTTTAATAGCTTGCAATTCTGTTCGGGCCCTGGTTTCCTCTAAGGGGTCTTCATATTGCGCTCGAATAGCATCCACCAACCCCTGGAGAGTATTAAGTTCCGGGGCCCCGATATTGTATAGTCCTACATACCAGTCCGCTGCTTTGCCTTGTAAGCGGGAGCCGAGATGTTCAATTTGACTGGCCTCGCTGCCGAAGAGGTGTCCCCACCGGTTGAAGAATTGCACGACTTGCACTAGGAAAAATCCCAGTTTGGAGGGATTCCCATCAAAAGTAGCTTCCAGTTTCACCCAACCCATCAGGAGGTCTTGCCTCGGAGCCGGTGCTGGGTAGAAGTCCGTCGGAAGCATCAATGGCACTTGAGGTATGGGGGGACCCGGTTGTGGTAGCGGTGCTGGTTGCGCTGGCGGCGGCATCACCGGTTGAGCCGGGGGTGGCTGCCTCGGCTGGGCTGGCGGTGGTGCTCTCGGCTGGGCTGGCGGTGGTGCTCTCGGCTGGGCCGGTGGCTGCAGTCGTGTTCGGACAGGCGGCTGCAATCTCGGTCGGGCTGGTGGTGGCAATACAGGAGGTGCTGGCAGTAGCGGTTGAGGTGGAGGTGGCCGGTGCGGCTGAGTAATGACCGGCCGCTGAGGGACGGGTTGGTGGGGTCGTAGTGGTGTAGGCCCCACCGGTTGGTTCGGAGGTGGTATTACGGGCTGCTCAAGTGGCAAACGTATCGGTTGCTGCGAAGGAGTTAGTTGCGGTCGAAGCGGAAGGGGCCGCAGCGGCGAAGGCCTGATGGGTGGTGGGCCGCGCGGGCTTGCCCCTCTCGGCGTCGTGTCTCTGGGACGCAAAGGCTGGTCTTGTGGCGTCGGGGCGCTCGGGGTTTGTTGAATGGGAACTACTTCTAGCGGTCGTTGCGGTAATTCCTCCTCAGAAGGGGCCGGAGGCTCTTCCGTCTGATCCGGCCGAACTGTCGTTGGAGAAGCGGGAGGGGGTATCACCGTCGTTTCGGTTGGACGGGTTGGCCCTTCTTCCTCCTCTTTAGGCTCCTCCGCTGGAGTCTCCTTGGGAGATGGATCCCCGTCCGATTTAGGGGTTTCCGTCGGAGTCTCTCCAGGTACCTCAGCTGGAGTATCCCCGTGCGGCGGGGTTTCGTCTTTTCTAGGGAGTTCCACAGGCGACTCTCCCAGTTCTCCAGGATAGTATTCCTCCTCTCCCGAAGGCAGCGGCTGCTGCGGGGCGTCCTCCACTGGATAGGACATGACACTTTGGAGGGTGGCGATTTGTACCGCCATTTCTTCAGGTGAGATTCTCTCCCCTGCCCCCATCGCTGAGATTAGGTGAATGGCATGAGCCAAACTTTCCTCCATATCAATCAGCCTAGCTTCCAACTGTTGCATACGGCTAGGACCCGGTTGCCCCATCACGGAACCTCCTTCAGTTGTACTCACCGGGGAAAACGGCCCCCAAGGCGGAGGATCTCCTTGATCGACTCGTGATCTCGCTGCTAGAATTCCTTTGGCTAGGCCCGTCACTGCCGAGATGCCGGAATCCACAGTATGGGTGCGACTTTGCATTTGCACCCAACTATGTTCAGGAACTTCCGTTGGCTCTTTCCATGGGGCAAGTTCCGAATAATCCCAACTCAGGGCGCCGCGGCGAGATGTGTTCCCGTCCGTCTGTTCGGCCGTCCTGTTCCAAAACAGCCACGGTTGGCTGCTATCCAGCTCAGGGACAGTCTCTAGGCTCCGGCGTCCGTCCATCGAAACTCTTGGATGAAGCCCTCCGGCCCTGCGCTCTCGCGTTTCTCGGGGTCTGGCTCCCCACTCCGACGGGGTGGGTAGCGAGATCAAGGGGAGAGCGGTAGCCGTCGGCCTTGTCCCTTCACTGCTGAGGTCGATGAGAGGCGGTGTAGACGTCGAAGCTCCAGCCCCGGCTGGCACATGAGATTCTTGGGGTTGCACTGTTTGACTGTCGGGGGACGCATACGGATCAAACAAAGGATCCCTGTCCGGGACTACCTTGGATTCCGCTGGGCCCGACTCAGGCATGATTGGTAACAAAATGTCAGCTTGTGGCTAGATAAGGCTCTTCCTACAGGTTCCCTTTCAAAAGCAAACAGGAGTCCATTGATTGAACAAGGAAACTTTACTGCAGAAAAGGTCCATTATAGTCCACTGTCCTGAATAGGAGACTCAGGATGGTACACAGTCATTGTTACCAATGAAGGGCAAAGCATGAGGTACAAAGTAACAATACCCATCTGGATTTGCCTCCCCCCACAGTTCTCAAAACAACATCTCTCAGTCCTGGGAAGCTGCTCTCCTTCAAGGCCAATGCTTGGTGGAACGGTGTTAGACAAAACAGTCGCCTCCGGTGGGAATGCTGCCTGGGAACTGGTGCACCTGGGAAGAAAGCACTTAAACACTAGAAGCATTAGAAAATGGAGTCAGTACAGTTTAGATATACACTGGACCTGACAATCTCATTACCAGAAGTAACTGCCTTTCAGGCATTCCAGGTGAAAGAAAGAAATAAAAGTCAATGTTGGCTTTTTGCTTTAGGGAGGAGATACTTTGACAAAGAAGCAGCACTGCCAACCAGAGAGCCCCTGTCGTTACCAGATCCTTCCCTGGAAAACCAGGCCTGTAAGGAATGCCGCATTGGAAGGCAGAAGTATTGTGATGCGACTGGCCTCGCTGTCCACCCAAGCTCCGGAAGGCCCAGAGCAATAAAGGTCTCACTGAGTCACCCCCGCTTAGCACATTCCTGTCCCTCCTCCCGTGATGAGATCCCTGTCCATGATCGAGGAGTTAATCAAAGGGCATTCATAAGCATGTACAGTCATTCCTGGCACATTATATCCCCTCCCTAAAAACACTTAACCTAGCTCCGGTACTTCATTGGGAAAAACTGTCCATTTTGTGCAGCGCTGGAATGAGTTTTGCATCTGCTTTCACACACCCTGACAGCCATCAATCAAAGTACTCAAATCCTTTGTTACACCCAGGAACCAACCATTAGACTCTTTGTCGTAACTGCTAGGAGGACTCTCCTTCACCTCAGGGCACATTTTACCTATAAAGGTAAGGTTCTGGCCCCATTCAAATGGTGCAAGCTTCCTGGCTTCTCCCTTAGGGCCACCCTGCCTAAGTCTCTCTTAATTCACGCTTGCTCGCTTTCCTGGATCCACAAGCGCTGTTCCACATCTCTCTCTCTGGGCTGATGATGCAGGATGTTTGAAGCTTCTCTCTGGACCCCTTCTCCAGGATAGGTAAATATAATTACTCACTTGCTCTATTCCCACACCTCTAGCTATATTTCCTAGGACTCTGTGTGTGTGTCCGTGTGTGTGTGTGTGTGTGCACGTGTGTGTGTGTGCGCGTGATTATTTTCCCCCAGTAATTGGTGTATACGTGCATAAAGTTATGTTCTTCAATAAAAGTTACTAATTGATTCGAAGCACCAGACTCACTTGGCTTATTAGGATTGGGACCCCGTAGACAAAGGTGATTTGATTCCAGTCACCACCTCTCATATAGCCGTCTTCCTTGCTAGCTAATTCCCCCCCATAAATCATATTTATGAAAGGAGACCACTTCAGGTAACACTATGTTGGGTATCTCTAAACTAGATGGACCCCTGCTTGATCTACTAAGGCATTTTTACATTCTTAAAACAAAACCAGAAGATCACGGTTATGATGCAGAATAAGTTTTATTAGGAATAGGGAGGGGGGAATCACCAAACCCTTTTTCTGCAAAGCAGTTTTAAAGATATCAAAGCATAAAGGATATACAGAATTCAACAGTTTCCTTGTGAAAATAAATAGTGTGCTCATTGAAAGTTTTAGAACAATTCCAGATCTTTACTTTAGAGAGAGATGCATAAAAGATATATCTAGGCCTGATTATCAGAAATTCTGAGAGTCCCAGTCCAAGTTTCATTTGTTTTAGCTTGGACGGACAGTATTCAGTATGTCTAAACCCAGGCCAGCCTGTTTGACCATAGACCTTTAGATTTTTCCTTTTTAAAAACTGTATGCCATATGGGAGAATTTAGCAAGGGGGGTAAACATTTCCCAAGAAGTCCAGGGCCATAGAAACCTCTCCCATATCCACCATAAAGACCTTTGCTATATCCACTGGTAACAGCACATGGAGTGTTGCCTCCCACAGACACAGGTACACGGCTAGCAGAGAGGATGGGTCCTGGGATGGTCACTACAATGGGAAGTGGCTGAATCACAACCTCTGCTGGAGACATCTGGTTGATACATTTAGGATCAATGCCTGGAAGTGAACCAAGATTATACCAAGATTTTTAGTATATGCATAGTCACATGTTTACTCAGATTGCAGCTTATTTATGGGCAAATATTGGGTAGATCCTATGACCAGCTATGGTTTAAGCATTTTTGATTCCCCTAGGCAAACTATGACTTTGGTACCACCCCCCCCCCATTCAACATACCATATACCCAAACATCCTGCCCTGGATAGCCCCGGTGATCCAGATCTCATCAGATCTCAGAAGCTAAGCAGGGTTGGCCTTGGTTAGTAATTGGATGGGAGACCTCCAACAAAGACCAGGGTTGCAGAGGCAGGCAATGGCAAACCAGCTCTGTTAGTCTCTTGCTTTGGAAACCCCACCAGGGGTTGCCATAAGTCAACTCTGACTTGAGGGCACTCTCCACCACCATACCCAAACGTAATGAAACATGATCCTAATTATGTTTACCTGGTATAGGGAGGAGATGGGAGGAAGGAAGAACTTATCTGGGGGGGGGATTTTTGGCTGAGTACTAGAGATTTGGCCCTGGTGCCAGCAGTGATGTCATCACAGAAGAACGACAATTGCTCACACAAACCCCTTTGACCTGCCTGGAAGATTGCCTACCATAAATGGGTACCTGAGATCTCTTAACAAGAGAGTAAATCCTATTTTGCATAGCAGGATTTACTTCTGAGTAGTCTTTGTAGACATGGATTGGAGGAATCTTGATTTAGCTCCCATTTATTCCAGGCTCCCAGGGCTGCCTGTGGCCCCTTTTCACACAGGTCTGGAGCTTAGGCAATCACTTAGGTTGCCTAGTGAATGGGCTGGATTCCACCCAAACTATGGTTTTACCACAGAGTTTGGGGTGAATCCTAGAATATTATGTTGTCACTTCCTGTTATTTGCTGGAAGTGATGTTGTATCACTGGCACAAGCCCAATATTCCCACCCATTTCTCTGCCATCCCCCCCACCGAGCAGTGGAAGGCAATGTGGGCAGAGAGCAAGAGTTCCAACCTTAAATGCCTCATCAAAGAGAGCTCAACAGTGGGCAACTTCCTTTCTTAAAAAAAGGAGGGAGGTAAATGCTGAATCCCACTAGGGGTGGAAGTCGAATAAAATTTGGTAAATATATTCAAAATACCTTGTTCTTCCTAATCTGTTTTCATTACTACTCTTTAAATAGTTTTAAAAAACATTTCCACTTCTCATTGATATTTCTACTCCTTGCAAGATTGGTGGGGAATTCTTATAGGAAAGTAACATTAAAAATAAAATTCAAAGGAGAAGCATCCTTTAAAAAATTATTTCACAGAAATGGGTCTCTCTCTGTCCTTTTGCCCTACAGAGTATGTTATCTTTACCCTAACATTGTCTTTTCTTGTCAGAAAATAACAAGAGCAGAAAAAAGACATAAATAGAACTGTAAAGTATTAATAAAATGGGATGGGAAGAATCCACTCATTCTCACTAGTCATGTAGAGCATCAGTTAATTTGGAGATTTGTCATTTAGGAAATTATTGCAGTCTTACTTGTTCACACATCCCATCTGAGCCAACCTTATTACCATTCCCATAGCACAATCCACCTTCGTAAAAAAAATAAAAATGAAGAGGGTAGATAGGGTAAAAGAGGTGGTGGAACTCAGTGGTGTAGCATGAGTTGCCAGCACCTGGGGCAACTCCCGGCAAGAGATGACACCCCCTGCCGGGCACCACACACATCTCTGCAAAGCATATGCTCACTCCCAGGAAGTGACATCATTGTGCAAGACACGGCTGCCCCTGGGAGCACTGCCACGATTTGGGCCCACTAACCTCCCTGTCCTTTACCTGGCAGTCCTCCACTGCAGCCGCCTGCCCTCTAGGAGTGCTCCCATGATTCAGGCCCGCTTGCCTCCCTGCCCCTTACCTGGCAGCCCTTCGGTGCTACTGCACACACAGCCGCTGCCAGCTCAGCACACTCCTCGGCCATCAGCTGCTGCAGCAGGGCCAGCTCAGCATCCAGTGAGCCAGCCACCCCATCAGCATGGCAGGTGGCATGGACAGCCTCCTGTGGATACATCACAGGCTCTCCTCGGTGTGGCACCCTCTAAAAATGTTGTGCCCAGGACAACTGCCCCTCTGCCCCCTCATGTTATGCCACTTGCCTGATAAGGCCATGCCTGCTGCTTTGCTACCCGGCATGCCCTTCTGGGTGAAGAGGCTCCCTTCTGCCACCAGTTGGGGCAAAAGGAGGAAGTGGCAGTAGAGGCAGCCCTTCCCTGGTAAGCTGGGGCCCGGGGCCCGCTTCTGTTTTGCTGCCCCTGAGGGTCAGCATGCCACAAAAGAGCCAGGCACATTGGAAACGGGATCAGGGGACAGGGCCACCAGACATGTGATTACTTTTGAGAAGAGCCGGAACTGTGTTCCACTGTGTTCTGGCTGAGAAAAAGCCCTGGTCCTGCACAAACCATGAGACCTTTTCCCCTTCACTTTCCTATCGCATTCTTCATTTCACTGCTCATCCATACAACTCAAAATGCTACCCAAATACTGCTTTTAAAACACACACAATGTCTTTGCAAATGCAGAATCTCTATCTCTGTATCTATCTCTATCTCTATCTCTGTCTCTGTCTCTATCTCTATCTCTGTCTCTGTCTCTATCTCTATCTCTATCTCTATCTCTATCTCTATCTCTATCTCTATCTCTATCTCTATCTCTATCTCTATCTCTATCTCTATCTCTATCTCTATCTCTATCTCTATATATTTTTGTAAACTTGGACGTTATTCCAAGTTTGAAAAAACAAATACTTGACCTGGAGTTCCTCCCTTGTAGGTTTTTGATCAGGATTTGAAGAGAATTTCACACACAGCTATTAGATATATGATATAGTTTGGTGTATTATGGTGTATGGCCACTACCAAGTATTTTCAAATAGCCTTTACTTTGGTACAACTACACATTTCATCAACATGTAATTCTGATATAAATTTGACATACAACACATTTTGCAGTCAGATCCCAGGGTTTCTTTTTTATCCCATGAAAAGCAAAAATGTGTTTCTCCCAGGAAGATATGTCTTCTCTGAGGGCCAAGCTACACATGATGAATGACACTTGAACGGCAAGTGGATTGAGTGGAGGGCAAGTGAACAGGGAGAAATACACTTGCCGTTCAAGTGTCATTCGTCATGTGTAGCTTGGCCCTGAGGCTTCCTTACTTCCTGCATCTTTGCATTTGCAAGCCATTTTCAAAGATCAGAGCACCCATCAAATTAGAGTTCTTCCCTGTGAATCATGCTGGCAGCCCAATGTCCATCGCCAACTTTCCACGTAATCCTTTCTGGGGCTTGAACAGATACTAGCCATTATTATGAAAAGGAGAACATCAATGTGTTAAATGATCACAAGCATTACTTACTTAGCACACTTGTCTAGTTTAATTAAACTAGTTCGCTACCAGCCCCTTCCCTTCCCCTTTACCTTGAGGCAGAATCTTGATTTCCCTCTTCCTGGTTCTTAAGCAACATCTTGTTTCATTCTCATGGGAGGAAATCATATTACAGTTTCTAAGAAATGGGCGCATGTCTTCACTTGCACTTTATGGAGTTGTGTGATATGCAAAAAGAATGTGGTGCTAATAGTAATAATAGTAATGATGGTCATGGTGATGATAAGATTCAGTTTATATACTACCCTTCAGAACAACTTAACACCCACTCAGAGCGGTTTACAATGTATGTTATTATTATCCTCACAAACAGATACCCTGTGAGGTGGGTGGGGCTGAGAGAACTCCGGAGAGCTGTGACTCAAGGTCACCCAGCTGGCTTCAAGTGGAGGAGTGGGGAATCAAACCCGGCTCTCCAGATTAGAGTCCCGCGCTCTTAACCACTACACAAAACTGCCTCAAAGATTTCAGAGTAAATCTTTTCACCCTATACCATGCCAGTCAGAAATGTTCTTCTCCAGGGGATATGATTTGATGTTATCTCTCTTAGGGTAAATGTGTTCATGTCTTGGAGATTTTATTTTGTCAAATTGCCAGTTGGAACCATTCCAGAGATGCATCAGCAGGAGCAGGATGCTTTTCTTAGGTCGGCTAGGGTTCAAAAGGTTAGGGAGATCCAGCCTGCTCCCCTCGGGGAGGGGTATGGAGGGCACACATTTGGGAGGGGGTGAGTGGCTTTCAGATGGCTGCCTGATGCTCCCCTCTTCACACCATTGGGAAGGCAGCGAGTGCCCATTTCCAGCCCTACATGTGATGAAAGCACTGCCAGGGCAGCCTCTGCCCCCCCACCTCCCAGGCAATCACTTCCCCCTCCTTTGTTTGGAATTTAAGGGATGGGGGGATGGGGAGCTGTCCGATCAACCCACCCAGCCTCACTGCTGTCTCGGCTTGCAAGGGCAGGAGGCCAGCCGAGCACAGCAGGGGTGGGGGGAGTTGCAGCTGAGCCAGTGTAGGGGAATAATATCAACAACAGCAACAAGAACACGAAATTTCAATTTATACCACCCTTCCGGACAACTTAATGCCCACTCAGAGCAGTTTACAAAGCATATGATTATTGTCCTTACGACAATCACCCTGTGAGGTGGGTGGGGCTGAGAGAGCTCCAAGAAGCTGTGACTGACTCAAGGTCACCCAGCAGGCTTCAAGTGAAGGAGTGGGGAATCAAACCCGGCTTTCCAGATTAGAGTCCCGCGCTCTTAACCACCACATCAAACTGGAAAAAGTGCAAATGTGTGTCATTGACCAGGAATAGACCTAAAAAAAAAAAAGAAGTTTCACTTGTGTCAATAAGTTTCTGAAATGTGGTCATGCGGTGGACAGGAGGCTGTCATTTCTCTGAGTGGAAAAACTGCCATTCAGCTGTTTCAACCTGCGTTGATGGGAGTGCTGTTCTAGCATCCAATGCCCTTTCTGGGGAAAGAAGCGTGCTTCTTTTGCCTCTTTGAAAGTGGGGACATTGAAGTTGAGAACAGTCTCCAAAAAGGAGGGCAGACAATTCATGTGCAGCTCTGCTGGGTAGTGTGACAGAGTAGTTTAATGCCACCTCTAGGAGAGGACCGGTGTCATGAGTCAGCCCCAGCCTCGACTGGCCACCTTACCTATTGCTTCAGAGTCCTCCTCAGAAGATGAGCAGGAAGGGCCAGAAGGGTCTTCTCTAGAGCCAGAAGCCCCTGCAGAAGCTATTGGAGAGGAAGAGCAGTCAGAAACCACTGCTGCTGCTCCAGGGGGAATTCAGCAAGAACAGCCTGGAGCTTCTGCAGAGACTGTCAGGGATGAGGAACAGCCAGAAACCTCCACAGAGGCTGTAAGAGACAAAGACTCCCCCAGGGCAAAAGCGAAACCTGAGCACCTGGGGCCAGCTGAAAGGAGGAAACATAGGGCCAAGCTACACATGACGAATGACACTTGAACAGCAAGTGGATTGAGTGGAGGGCAAGTGAACAGGGAGAAATACACTTGTCATTCAAGTGTCATTCGTCATGTATAGCTTGGCCCATAGAGATAAGTCAGCTCTGTTGGATAGGCGAAGGAGTGCCCGTTTACAGGCGCAACACCGAACTGAATTGTTAGAGAGAGAGGCAACAGCTGTTCCTCATTAGGACAAAGAAAAGGAACCAGGAAAAGGAACCTCAATAATCAGGATCCAAATGTTAAGTTCACCTGGCGTTCTGACTACTTTGGAATTAATTTTCTTGATGTTGTTACGTTTAGAGACTCCAGTAATAAGATAAAAGTTAGAACATACACGAAGGAAATGGACCGGAATTCTTATCTGGAATTTAGCTCATTCCATCCTCGACATTTGAGAGAAAACATCCCCTACGGTCAATTTTTACGTATTAAACGGAATTCCACCACGACCACGGATTTTGATAGGGACAGCAAACAATTGGGACAAGCCTTCCTGAACAGGAATTATCCACCTCAAATTATCTCTAATGCATTAATTCGAGCTAAAACTAAAGACCGAGCTGAACTTTTTCAAACCTGTTCAGGACAGTTGGATTCAGGCATCCGATGGGCTTTGGACTATACACCTTTAACGGACCAAATTAAGAGAATCGTTAACCGACACTGGCACTTGATCCAAGATATTGAAGGCTGTGAAAAAAGACCACTCTGTGGACTCCGCAGATCAAAAAGCCTAAGGGATGTCCTGATACATGCTAAAATGCGACCTGCCCCACAGCAATCATCATTACCTGTTGGTAATTATAAATGTGGACGTTGTAGCATATGTAAGCTAATGCAGGAGGGAAGGGAAATTTCAGTCAAGGATCGGAGGATACCAATCAAACATTTTGCATCATGTTATACATCATGGGTGATATACCTGATAGAATGCCCTTGCAGTCTGGTTTATGTTGGTTGTACAGTAAGACCATTAAAAACAAGGATATTAGAACACATCTCTAGGATTAGACATAAAGTGCTGGAGGCACCAATAGTTTCCCATTTTCTTGAATATCATCATGAGGAAACCTCCTTTAAAGTTTCGGTACTGGAAGTTTTAATGAAGGGTCAGCTAAATCAAAACAACTTATTAAAAAGGGAGGCATATTGGATTGTGACTCTACAGTCAATTAGACCTTATGGCCTGAACACTGAGTTATTGTTAAACTGTTTTCTCTAATGAGATACTCTACTTTAAAGTAAGTTAAACACACAGTGGATGTTATTTAAACTCAGTATGGCCAATTAGATGACGCGCAGGAGAAGAGACAACTGCTGCCGTCCAGGTGCTGGGGGAAAAACAAGCGTCTTTGCCAATTGAAATTGAATAATAGTGAATGGAACAGGTCTGTCTTTTACAATGCAGTGTAAATTTATTTGGTTGTGATGCCTTGTCATGGGTTTATGGATTTAAAAAAAAGGACTTTTGGCATTCTGTAACACTGTATAAAAGACTTACATTGCTGGTTTGTAATACATTTTCTTATGGATACTGTATAAATCACTGAAGTGGGGATACCATTGAATGTAACACAAAATTAATTTTTCATTACAGTTATGAACCACGCGCCTGAAGAAGGGGACGAAATCTGAGTTTAGCCGGCCCCAGATTGGGCGTGGCTAATTTCTAATTTGCTTTGGAACCTGTTCCACCTGGTAATTTTTCGTTTAAGAAGACTTTGTGAAGATTCTGCTGTTCCTCGTGGCCAAAAAACACACATATATACACGATGGAAACCCTGGACTAACTTTATTGAATAGCTCATATATGCTTTATAATATTGAGTAGTAAATGCATTAATATTTTTGACTGTGATCAATAACATTGAATAGTAAATGCATTAATATATTTGATTGTGATTATATATTCAAATGGGTTTTGAATAGTGGCTCCTGTGAGTCTTTTCTCTTTTTATATACAGTTTTGAACAGGAGCAACCTCTTTCTTTTCTTTGCAGTATCAGTATGGCTTCTTTTAAAGAGACTCTTGCCTTTTCGGCTGATGAACAACAAGAAATTTTGTCCGGGATGACTTCCATCCTTAAAGAGTCAGACAATCCACCCAAGGATAATTGGGACACATTGAAATTTCTTAAATCTAAACGTACCAAATTCGATTTGCATGCCTCCACATTATTCGACTATCATACCTCCCAAATCATTCCACGGGGCTTAAGAATTCAAAAACCTCCGGGAATGTTTGGAGAAGATGAATTATTTAAATCAGACTGGGCATCTATCCTTAACAAGTGTAGCTTCGATCTCATGCTTTTAGTTATTAAAAGATGCAAGAAAGAATGTCAATCACTGACAACTGAGATCCAAGAAATGGAAGCTTCAATTAAAGCTACGGTGTCCACCCTTGACTTTGATGCACACCTTAAAGAAATAGAACAACAAGTCCAACAATTTGAAACACACACTAAGGAGATTAAAATTAAGAAATACAAACGTGACAACTTGGACTATGCTAACAGTAGAGTTTACTTTTGGTGGGATCAGACCAGGATCAACTCTAGAGGACAACGTAAAGTTTCTTGGGCTAATCCTGTTAGTACTTTTTCAGACCTAGAAACATCGGGGATATCAGATAGCTCTGGCGATGAGGCATCTAGTGGTAGGAACTTGAGAACTAGAACAATTTATCCAAACCAGAGACCTTCTTTTTTAGAAAGAGGCAAAAAGAAATCTTTCTCAAGAACACGGATGAAAGTCTAATTTTTAATTTATCCTCTCGGGTCTTGAGCCATTCGGAAACTGCAGTCCTTAATAAGGGACTGGGATTTGTGCCCACCCCATTATATCAACCACTAGGGATGTGCGTTTCGGCATTCAGAATGCCGAAAGAATGCCGAAACAAAAGTGTTTCGGCTTCTTTCGGGGAATGCCGAAACGTTTCGGGGAATGCCGAAACGTTTCGGGTAGCCGAAAGAAAAAAGCCGAAACGTTTCGGGATTCTTTCGGCTTTCTTTCAGCTTTTCTATGGGAAAATGCCTCCGTCTTCCAGGACGTCTGGAGGAGGCATTTTCCCACCGAATAAGCCCAAAATTGGTGGGGACCTTCCTCTAACCCTTCTCTAACAACCACCCAAGTTTCAGGCAGATTGGACTTTGGGGGGCCATGTTATGGCCCCCCAAAGCAGGTCCCCCCATCCTCCCATAAGAAAGCGAAGGAGCAGCATATTGTTAGCATGCTGCTGCTGATCTTTCTTCATTATTTCCTATGGGGAAAAAATGAAGAGGCAGGCTTCCTTTGCCAGGGGTGGCATTTTGCATGCAAAATGCCCCCCAGCCCTCAGGGGCCCTTCTCCCACCCCTCCTCCCACCCCCCACCAAGGCTCAGCCTGCTTCCACTTGGGGGGGCCATTTCATGGCCTCCCCAAGTAGGTGCTCTAATCTCTACCACTGACAGCTGGGGGAGGCTTGTGTTGCCAGGGGTGGCATTTTGCATGCAAAATGCCCCCCAACCCTCTGGGGCCCTTC
Organism: Eublepharis macularius; assembly: GCF_028583425.1. Taxonomy (NCBI): domain Eukaryota; kingdom Metazoa; phylum Chordata; class Lepidosauria; order Squamata; family Eublepharidae; genus Eublepharis; species Eublepharis macularius. The sequence continues at coordinate 246,833,752 of NC_072790.1, forward strand.
TCCCACCCCTCCTCCCACCCCCCACCAAGGCTCAGCCTGCTCCCACTTGGGGGGGCATTTCATGGCCTCCCCAAGTAGATGCTCTGCTCTCATCTCTACCACTGACAGCTGGGGGAGGCTTGTGTTGCCAGGGGTGGCATTTTGCATGCAAAATGCCCCCCAGCCCTCTGGGGCCCTTCTCCCACCCTTCCTCCCACCCCCCACCAAGGCTCAGACTGCTCCCACTTGGGGGGGCCATTTCATGGCCTCCCCAAGTAGGTCCTCTCAGCCCCTAAAGTCCACCCCTTACAGCCCCACACAAACCCAATTCCCCCCCAGCTGCCACACACAGACCCAAATCCCCACATTAGCCCCTCACAGACCCAAATCCACCCCCACCTGCCCCACACCCATAACCCCAGGAACAGGCTGGCAAAGGCCAGCCCTCTCCCTTTGTTCCCTATGCTGGGAACTTCTAAACTCTCTTTCCCTGGGCAATTCTGCACAGCCCAGGGGTGCCACAATGGTGGGCACACTTCTGAGTGCCAGCTGGTCCCTGTGAAAGAGCACCTGAACCACAGACACCCTCCCTCAAATTCCCCCACCACCTACAGAGATGGCTGGCCAGCCAGCCCCATTGTTCCCTATGATGGGAACCAACTGCACAACAAAGAATAAAACAAGAACAACACAAAATAAAGTTTTAAAAAAATTATTTTCTCCCTTCCAAAGTACAAGTAGGCAAAGCATTATGACACATTACACCAGCAGTCCCCCACACAGAAAAATTAAAACAAAACTCACTTAACATCAGAGAATCACAAAGCATGATTCCTGTCAAAAACACTTTATTTCTTGAACAGCTTTAGGTTACACAGCAGGGGGGAACACCAAAGGGCATGGCAGCACTATCTTACACAAAAATAACACAACTCACTTAACATCAGAGAATCACAAAGCACAATTCCTGTTAAAAACACTTTATTTCTTGAACAGCTTTAGGTTACACAGCAGGGGGGAACACCAAAGGGCATGGCAGCACTATCTTACACAAAAATAACACAACTCACTTAACATCAGAGAATCACAAAAACACAATTCCTGGCAAAAACACTTTATTTCTTGAACAGCTTTAGGTTACACAGTAGGAGGGCACAACAGGGCATGATAGCAATGTACTGCAAAAAATAATACAACCCACTTCATCGTTTTTGACAGCAATTGTGTTTGTGTGATTCTCTGATGTGAAGTGAGTTGTGTTATTTTTGTGTAGTACACTGCTTTCCTGCTCTGTGGTGCCTTCCTAAAGCAGTTACAGAAATAAAGTGCTTTTGACAGCAATTTTTTGGGGTGATTCTTTAATGTGAAGCGAGTTGTGTTATTTTTGTGTAAGATAGTGCTGCCATGCCCTTTGGTGTTCCCCCCTGCTGTGTAACCTAAAGCTGTTCAAGAAATAAAGTGTTTTTGACAGGAATCATGCTTTGTGATTCTCTGATGTTAAGTGAGTTTTGTTTTAATTTTTCTGTGTGGGGGACTGCTGGTGTAATGTGTCATAATGCTTTGCCTACTTGTACTTTGGAAGGGAGAATATAATTTTTTTAAAACTTTATTTTGTGTTGTTCTTGTTTTATTCTTTGTTGTGCAGTTGGTTCCCATCATAGGGAACAATGGGGCTGGCTGGCCAGCCATCTCTGTAGGTGGTGGGGGAATTTGAGGGAGGGTGTCTGTGGTTCAGGTGCTCTTTCACAGGGACCAGCTGGCACTCAGAAGTGTGTCCACCATTGTGGCACCCCTGGGCTGTGCAGAATTGCCCAGGGAAAGAGAGTTTAGAAGTTCCCAGCATAGGGAACAAAGGGAGAGGGCTGGCCTTTGCCAGCCTGTTCCTGGGGTTATGGGTGTAGGGCAGGTGGGGGTGGATTTGGGTCTGTGAGGGGCTAATGTGGGGATTTGGGTCTGTGTGTGGCAGCTGGGGGGGGAATTGGGTTTGTGTGGGGCTGTAAGGGGTGGACTTTAGGGGCTGAGAGGACCTACTTGGGGAAGCCATGAAATGGCCCCCCCAAGTGGGAGCAGTCTGAGCCTTGGTGGGGGGTGGGAGGAAGGGTGGGAGAAGGGCCCCAGAGGGCTGGGGGGCATTTTGCATGCAAAATGCCACCCCTGGCAACACAAGCCTCCCCCAGCTGTCAGTGGTAGAGATGAGAGCAGAGCATCTACTTGGGGAGGCCATGAAATGCCCCCCCAAGTGGGAGCAGGCTGAGCCTTGGTGGGGGGTGGGAGGAGGGGTGGGAGAAGGGCCCCAGAGGGTTGGGGGGCATTTTGCATGCAAAATGCCACCCCTGGCAACACAAGCCTCCCCCAGCTGTCAGTGGTAGAGATTAGAGCACCTACTTGGGGAGGCCATGAAATGGCCCCCCCCAAGTGGGAGCAGGCTGAGCCTTGGTGGGGGGTGGGAGGAGGGGTGGGAGAAGGGCCCCTGAGGGCTGGGGGGCATTTTGCATGCAAAATGCCACCCCTGGCAAAGGAAGCCTGCCTCTTCATTTTTTCCCCATAGGAAATAATGAAGAAAGATCAGCAGCAGCATGCTAACAATATGCTGCTCCTTCGCTTTCTTATGGGAGGATGGGGGGACCTGCTTTGGGGGGCCATAACATGGCCCCCCAAAGTCCAATCTGTCTGAAACTTGGGTGGTTGTTAGAGAAGGGTTAGAGGAAGGTCCCCACCAATTTTGGGCTTATTAGGGGGGAAAATGCCTCCTCCAGGCGTCCTGAAAGACGGAGGCATTTTCCCAAAAAAAAAACCCGAAAGAATGCCGAAATAATGCCGAAAGAATCCCGAATCCCGAATCCCGAAAGAGATTCTTGTTTCGGCTTTCGGCTTTAACGGTAGACAATCTTGTTTCGGGTAATCCCGAAACAAGAAAGCCGAAAGTTTTTTCCTTGCACACCCCTATCAACCACTTCAAACAAGGGTAGACTTATTCAAGCTGGTTCGTCAAATTAAACTTAAAAAATTTTTTAGATCCCAAACGGAGCCTACACCTAGTGTGGGATTTGAATTGCCAAAGAAATTAAAGGGTCCATCATCATTTCTACCACCTGTAACTGACCATCATATAGAAACGTTTGAACACATGATTCTTAAGGAACTTCTTCAACTAGAGAGCAAACCACCCAGGACTTGGCAAAACTTATCACGCCTGGAGAGACAGGCTCTTAAGAATCTGCAAATGGACTCCAACATAATAATTAAATCTGCCGATAAGGGTGGGGGTATTGTTCTTATGGATAGGGAAATGTATGTAACGGAAGTATATAAACAACTCCAGGATACCTCTTTTTATACACCGCTTTCATCTGATCCAACTAACCAAATTAAGGAACTGATCAAAATTGTTTTAGATGAAGCAAGGGAGATGGGAGAAATTAATGATGCAATATATAAATCTTTACAGGTTGCCTCTCCTAGGGTTCCAGTATTTTATATACTGCCTAAAATTCATAAAAAAGTTTTTCCCCCACCCGGCAGACCAATTATTTCAGGGTGTGGCTCCATTTTGGAACCTTTAGCGATTTTGTTAGACTCAATACTACAACCAGCAGTCACAGAAATTGATGGTCTATTGCATGACACACGGGACTTTATTAAAAAGATTGAGAATATTCAGTTGGAAGAAGATACTATATTCCTAACAATGGATGTTAATTCCCTTTATACCATCATTCCACATCAAGAAGCACGTGAGGTGGTAGAGGAAACCCTTGGAAACCTAACAGAACACTACTTTCCATCACCGTTTCTATTACAACTACTTGACTTGGTATTGGAGAAAAATTATTTTTGCTTTGAAGAAAAATTTTTTTCCAGAAGAAAGGTGTAGCCATGGGATCTTCTGTGGCACCATGTATTGCAAACCTGTTTATGGCCCGTTGGGAGAGAACATTCATTTTAAATGACACTAATCCCTTTAGGAACAACATTTGCTTCTTTTGTAGATATCTTGACGATTTATACTTTTTATTTAAGGGTGAAGCCCAAATACAGGATTTTTGTGATTGGCTCAATAATCAGGATCCAAATGTTAAGTTCACCTGGTGTTCTGACTACTTTGGAATTAATTTTCTTGATGTTGTTACGTTTAGAGACTCCAGTAATAAGATAAAAGTTAGAACATACACGAAGGAAACGGACCGGAATTCTTATCTGGAATTTAGCTCATTCCATCCTCGACATTTGAGAGAAAACATCCCCTACGGTCAATTTTTACGTATTAAACGGAATTCCACCACAACCACGGATTTTGATAGGGACAGCAAACAATTGGGACAAGCCTTCCTGAACAGGAATTATCCACCTCAAATTATCTCTAATGCATTAATTCGAGCTAAAACTAAAGACCGAGCTGAACTTTTTCAAACCTGTTCAGGACAGTTGGATTCAGACATCCGATGGGCTTTGGACTATACACCTTTAGCGAACCAAATTAAGAGAATCGTTAACCGACACTGGCACTTGATCCAAGATATTGAAGGCTGTGAAAAAAGACCACTCTGTGGACTCCGCAGATCAAAAAGCCTAAGGGATGTCCTGATACATGCTAAAATGCGACCTGCCCCACAGCAATCATCATTACCTGTTGGCAATTATAAATGTGGACGTTGTAGCATATGTAAGCTAATGCAGGAGGGAAGGGAAATTTCAGTCAAGGATCGGAGGATACCAATCAAACATTTTGCATCATGTTATACATCATGGGTGATATACCTGATAGAATGCCCTTGCAGTCTGGTTTATGTTGGTTGTACAGTAAGACCATTAAAAACAAGGATATTAGAACACATCTCTAGGATTAGACATAAAGTGCTGGAGGCACCAATAGTTTCCCATTTTCTTGAATATCATCATGAGGAAACCTCCTTTAAAGTTTCGGTACTGGAAGCTTTAATGAAGGGTCAGCTAAATCAAAACAACTTATTAAAAAGGGAGGCATATTGGATTGTGACTCTACAGTCAATTAGACCTTATGGCCTGAACACTGAGTTATTGTTAAACTGTTTTCTCTAATGAGATACTCTACTTTAAAGTAAGTTAAACACACAGTGGATGTTATTTAAACTCAGTATGGCCAATTAGATGACGCGCAGGAGAAGAGACAACTGCTGCCGTCCAGGTGCTGGGGGAAAAACAAGCGTCTTTGCCAATTGAAATTGAATAATAGTGAATGGAACAGGTCTGTCTTTTACAATGCAGTGTAAATTTATTTGGTTGTGATGCCTTGTCATGGGTTTATGGATTTAAAAAAAAGGACTTTTGGCATTCTGTAACACTGTATAAAAGACTTACATTGCTGTTTTGTAATACCTTTTCTTATGGATACTGTATAAATCACTGAAGTGGGGATACCATTGAATGTAACACAAAATTAATTTTTCATTACAGTTATGAACCATGCCCCTGAAGAAGGGGACGAAATCTGAATTTAGCCGGCCCCAGATTGGGCGTGGCTAATTTCTAATTTGCTTTGGAACCTGTTCCACCTGGTAATTTTTCGTTTAAGAAGACTTTGTGAAGATTCTGCTGTTCCTCGTGGCCAAAGAACACACATATATACACGATGGAAACCCTGGACTAACTTTATTGAATAGCTCATATATGCTTTATAATATTGAGTAGTAAATGCATTAATATTTTTGACTGTGATCAATAACATTGAATAGTAAATGCATTAATATATTTGATTGTGATTATATATTCAAATGGGTTTTGAATAGTGGCTCCTGTGAGTCTTTTCTCTCTTTATATACAGTTCCTCATTAGGACAGCATAAAAGGAAGACGCCGAGGAAACCAAGCGTGGAAGCAACTCAGCTCGCCACTCCCTGCTACCAGAGCTCTACGCCTGGACGCTCTTGCCTTGCCTTGTGCCCTGCCCTGCTGCTGGATTGGATTTTGACCCCGGCCTGCTTTCTGACTACTCTTCTGCCTGCTCCTCTCTCTGACTGACGTATTGGCTCTGACACCTGGCCTGACTTTTGGACTACTGACCTCCTGCCTGTTGTGTTCCGCCCTGCAGTACCAGTGAGCCTCCTGCCTGCTGTGCCCAGCCCTGTGCGCGACAACCGAATTGTGAAGCTATCTTTGGGTCGGGTAGACTGGGTGACATGGGCCTTGAAAGAGAATTCACCCCATAACCAGTATTGAAATAAATCTTCTTTGTTTGTTTATTAAACCTCCCACACTCTTTATGCTCAATACAAAACTGACCTCACAGCAGCGACCCGAAGCCTTTACATTTTGCTACTCCAAGAACACTGTGGAATGAGCAGAAGGATTACATCTCGAAATCAAAGAAAGGGCCCATTACACTAAGGTGATGCCCCCTCGCTTCTTCAGAAGCACTTCATTATACACAGGAATGCCAGTGATGGCTTTTCTTGCTTTGAGGGAAAGTCTCTTTGACAATCAACCAGATGAGCATCAAGATATAACTTGGCAGGCACCATGATGGGTGTGGCGAAACAGGCCTTTCCTCCCACTGGTAGACCCCGCTCTGCCTACCCCTCCCTTTTCACCTCTGGCCAGGCACCTGAAGGGGCTGTCTCCCTTTCCTGTCTCTGGGTAGTTGCTGCCACCACTGTCCCTGTATGGGGTCCTGTTTAGGCGGGACAGCCTCCTAACCTCCTTCCTCTGCTAATGGGCCCAAGCGGGTGGGAAACGGATGTGGAACAGAAGAGCTTTCTTCCTTCATAAATTCCAAAACAAATTTATTTAACTTCTAACTATACACAGGCAAATATACAGTGAATGGAAGGACTAATAAAACCTAAACAGAAACCCCCTATTCTATCTCCCTCATGCCCTAATTAGATGTTGTGTAGGGCAGGCCCAATCCTTTGAACCTGGGGTTACATTAGATCTCCATTTCTCCATTCAACTCTTCAGCCACCAACTGCCAACTTGCATCTCCTCTCCACCAACTGACTCGCTCTCCCTCCAATCACATTCCACTCCAGAACTGGCCCCTCCCCTCTGCAGGCCCATAGAAAGTTAAACTCCACAGACAGAATGGTGTTTCTCCACACTTTACATTAATTTTCATTCAGTAAGCCCAATGCTTGAGATTCAATTTAGATGGTATTTACATGTGCAAAGTGTGTTGTCACTATGTATAGCATTTGTATTATAAAAACATTGGTTTATTTTTCCATCAGTAATTGCAAAGAAATGCATTTTCTTCTGAGGGAGAATTCAATGCAATGGAACAGCTTACTATTGTTCTTTGTGACTAACTGTACAAAAAATGGAGGGAGGACCTGTAAACAAGCTCCAGAAAATGCCTTGAACAGTCTTTGGGTTTATATTGGGAAAATATTTAAGATGCCGCTGGGAATGTCTTTGTTTAATCCAGCAAGGGTACTTATTAACCGTATTTTATTTTTATGGAGGAAGAAAAACAACCCATCTCTCCCTCCACTCTGCAGCCAACTGATCAACTTCCAATTCGCTCCAATCACATTCTACTCCAGAACTGACCCCTCCCTCTGCAGCCCATAGAAAGTTAGCTCCTCAAACAGAATGGCGTTTCTCCACATGGGGAATTACTAGACTAGATGGGCCCCTGCCTGATACCAGTAAAGCATTTTTACTTTCTGAAAAAAAATTACAGTAAATCACTGTTTTAATGCAGAATAAGATTTATTAGGAAGGAGGAGGAATCAGTGAACACTTTTCAACAAAGCATTTTTTAAAAGAACAAAGCACAAAGGAATATACAGAGCTCAACAGCTTCCTCATATGAAAAGGAAGACTGTGTTCATTGAAAGTTTGAGAGCAATTCTTTACTTTAGAGAGAGATGCATAAAAGATATACCTAGGCCAGATTTATCAGAAATTCTGAGAGTACCAGGCAAGTTTCATTTGCTTTAACTTGGAAGGACAGTATTCAGTATTCATTCTAAACCCAGACCAGCCTGTTCTACCGTAGATCTTCAGATTTTTCCTTTTTTAAAAACTGTAGGCCATGTGCGGGAATTCAGCAAGGGGGTAAGCAGAGACTTCCTCTGCGCCTAAAATGTTTCCCAGGAAGTCCAGGGGCTGTAGAAACCTCTCCCATATCCACCATAGAGGACCTTTGCTATATCCACCACTATAGTGCATGGAGTGTTGCCTCCCACAGACACCGGTTCACAGCTAGCAGAGAGGATGGGTCCTGGGAGGGTCACTACAATGGGAGGTGGCTGAATCACAACCTCTGCTGCAGGGATCTGGTTGATACATTTAGGATCAATCCCTGGAAGTGTACCAAGATTGTCTGAGGTCGTCGGCCATCCACCATAGCTGTAGCCGTAGCCAGGGCCACGGGAGACCACTGTAGCCAAGACCTGCTGATCCTAAGCCGACGGACTGGAGAGGAGGCACAGGATGGAATGGCACAGATAGGTTCACAATAAGCCATGTTTCAGTGAGTCTGAAAAGAGGCAGGAAGAAGCAGAAATCATATTAGACTCAAACGTACAGAGAGGAAAATGTTAGCAAAGATAGATCAGCAATGCATCCCCCATAATAAAGGTGAAGGGGTAGGTGCACCCCAACTACAAAGGTGTAAAACATGATTCATATATTGTACAGGTGCTGGGAATTCCAGTTTGAGATTCTCAACTGCTCCGTAGTAAAGAGTCCAGTAGCACCTTTAAGAGTAACCAACTTAGACAGATGCAGAGTCCTCTGTAAGAAGCAATTCTGCTACGTTTATTAAACGTGGAGGAACACTGGCTACACAGAGAATGAAGAATCACATGTGCACCACGTTCATGAAAGTTATAATGGCTGTGGCAAGATCTTTTTTACCTTTTGGCTCCCTTACAATATTGGGGTCCCATTGGGTGCAGGCATAATCGTTACTCCCATTGGCTTGTCTAGGGGGCCACCTCTAATGACCCGGTGGCCTCTTATTGGAGGAATAACTTTGGTCAACAACTTAATTACAATATTTCCCAGTTGAGCCTTGCTTATCATTTTTAGTGCATTGTTTTATCTTCTCAGGGCACATCGCTTTCTGCTCTACGCTTTCCCATTCATAGAGTTTCTCTTTATAACTCGCCAGCCTGACAATGTAACACTCTGCCAGGGCACCAAAGTGTCACTTCGGCAACCTTGTACCAAACAGGCAGAGATTGTTCCCCTTTGAGTCTTATGGGAGAGGAGCCCTTTCACCTCCTCTGGAATGTGCAGAAAGTTACTTTCAGGGGGAGCAATTCTTGCTAGGGACTTCTCACAGCCTTGGGAGGTTCAGTTAATCTGATTAGGGGGGTATAAGCCCATTCCTCCCACTCAAGGGTTTATTGCTCCCTTCTTAGTCCTGCAATTAGGGACTGGTGTTCCGGATCCTCCCATATGCAGCTGGCTCTCCTTGTCTACTTTCAGTTATTCTTGTAGTTACATGAAGTCTCTACTCATCAGGAAGCGGGTTTCCCTTATTGATTTCTAAGCATAGCATAGCATAGCATTATCTGAATACAGGTGTGATTTTCTTTGTGGCAAGCTTTACTTGGGCCATTTCCAGATGGCTTACCTGCACCCGGGATGTCGCGCCACGTTTCGGATCTTGCTGGGGGAAACGCGAAATATTGTGTTTTCTCGCACGAGAAAATGTGATATTTCGCTTTTTCCCCGGCATGATCCGAAATGTGGCGCGACGTCCTGGGTGCAGGTAAGCCATCTGGAAACGGCCTTGGTAAGCATATCTATTGCCCTGAGCTATTCCCTGCATGTCATGTGTTTTCAGAGTTAGCTCTTTGCATACTACAGTAGTACCTGAGAATATCATATACTTGCATAAGGATAGTAAAGGCACATAAAATATTCCAGTTCATAGAATTAATTTCCATCAATAGCATAAGCTACAAATCTGACAAAGAGAGCTGTGGTTCTCGAAAGCTTATGCTGCAGATAAGTTGGTTAATCTTAAAGGTGCTACTGGACTCTTTACTATTTTGCAACTACAGACTAACACAGCTAACTCTTCTGGATCAACAGCTCCGGTGTCCTTTGTAGAAAAAGAGGGCTTCACAAACCAGTTCATGTCTGTAAGGCTGACGAATCTTTCAATGATACTTTGGAAGTCCTCTGCAGTTCCAAAATTGTGGAAAGAATTCCAAAGTTTCATCTTTTGGGAGGGATTGGGAGGGAAGGGCATGAATCGTCCATGATTTTTTTTTAAGGAATTGACTGGAGAAGAGTCAGTATAAGAATATAAGTATACTCGAGTTTTCAATTAAGCCTTATTGCTATTTTGCAGTAATGTAGATATGAAATTCCTTGGACCAGCCAAACTTACCTGCTTCTCTGAGGAGTAGGAAGGAATGAGAAGGAAGAAGGCGAAGGTGTTGGAAGACTGGAGCGAGAGGAAGGCTTTTATACTCTGTCTCTGGCCGTTTTGCTGGTTGGGAGACACCCCTTTGCTCACGAGATCTTAATCAGCCACAATGCAAATCTGCTGGATTCATCACATCCAAAATTATCTTAATCATAGGAACAAATTATGGGTCATTAGATCTCCATAAAACCATCATCTCTTTGTTTGGTATCATCCCCCTCGCCTCTTCTGGGAATTTTAACTCAAGTGAGAGCAATTCTTCACACATACACATTTGCTCATACTACAATGGTTAGCAGGAGCGAGCAGGAGCATGAACATCACTTCCATCCTACAGTCACTCCATTGGCTACCTATCAGTTACTGTGCTCAGTTTAAGGTATTAGTTATTACATATAAAGCTCTTGGCAGTCTTGGCCTGGCATACCTATGGGACCGCCTCCCTCCCTATGTCCCTTCATGGCAGCTTCGCTCATCTGACCAGGGTCCCTTGCAGATGCCAGCCAGCACATGGGAAAAATCAACTGTGGCCCATTCACGGGCTTTCTCTGTAGTGGCCCCCACCCTGTAGAATAGCCTACCTGAGGAGGTCAGGAGGAGAGCCCCCACTCTCCTGGCTTTCCACAAACGATGCAAAACTGAATTATTCAAAAAGCCTTTTTATTCAGATAGGAGGGTGATATTGTAGGGAGGGGGTCTCAGATGCTTCACTAATGAGTTTGGGACCATAGACTTCACCATTATTTTGTCTTACATATTATCTATTGCTTGAAATATGTACTCATACTACCTGTGTTTCATGTTGTCTCATGTCAGTACTAGAATTATGTTCTGTTTCAACAGTTCTTCAGCTCTGTATTCGATCCTTGTTAATGCTCAGTCTTTGTAAACTTGTATTTATTTATCCTATGGCATTGTTTATGGAAATGTCCTTGACACTGTTTGGAAATGTCCTTGATACTGTATGAAAATGTCTGTGTTACTGATTGTACTAATCTCACACTATGTAATCCGCCTTGAGTCTCAGTGAGAAAGGCGGACTATAAATGACATAAAACAAGCAAACAAGCAAGGAAGCAATCAAACAAACAAACAAAAACTTTATTTTGAGTAAACTTGGGCTGGACCCTGCAACATTGCTCAGCAACGTGAAAAGCCTTCCTCAATGCCAGCAAAAGAGGAAATGTGTCATCTTAAGCAGAGCTCCACCATTCCTACTACTGTTCCTACCTCCGTGCCTTTAGTTAGAAGTGAGTTTTGCTTGGGATGGAGCTGGATGGCTCCTTGTGCTGGAGGAAGGCTCTGCTTATCAGAGAAGAGGTTACCAAAGGAAAACCAACAATCATGAAAGCTTACTCAGATGTCTAAATCAATGCCAGTTAACCTTCAATGAAATATTGACTCCAAAAGTGTGTCTATTTTATGGGTACAAATCATATGTCTAAAATCCACACTTGTGAAAATACACTCTACCTCCAAATCAGTATGCAACTCACTTGATAACAAATCCTGCTGTAACAAGAAAGTGCTAGTGCTTGACATACAATACATTTCATAAATACAATTCACAAATATATCAATAAATAATGCAATATTGCACTAGTCCATATGCTGTTACAGTCCCCAAACAGCAAGCTAGGAAATATATGCATTTAGAGATCCATATTTCCCTCAAAATCTTCAGACGGTCATATCAAAGTCCAGTTTCAGGTCTAAAGCTACTGTTGTATAATTGTTTGCCGATTTCTTCCTGCATTAGGCTTTATAACAATGTTTCTCTAGGAGCTTGAGCAATATGGATATTGTAAATTCCACATTGTGACTGCTTTGAAAAAAAGCAATGAAATGGGACAAATGCACTGTTAGCCAGTCACAGTTGATTGATTTTTGGACTCTACAAAGAAAGAAATTAATGGCAAAAAAATATGCAACAGCAGCTTTGGACTCGAAACTGAATGTTGATATAATCCTCTGAAGATTTTGTGTGAAATATGGATCTCTAAATATGTATATTTCCTCGCATGCTGTTTTGGATCTCCCTTGTGGATTTGGGGGGGGGGTACACATGGTTATTAGATATAGGATATAATTTAGTTCCTTATTATTTGTGACCTCTGTCAAGTATTTTCACACACTTTCCATGGAAAAACACTAATCAAAGAGGAACCCTTTCTCCTAGTTGCCCAAGATTCGGAAGGCAAGTAAGTGAAACAGTGAGTGAAATCTTGTGAGAATTCCTCCCTGATTATATGGGAGCAGAGACTACAGATGAATATGCATTTGTCTTGGAGAACAATGAAAATTAAAATTTTCACCTTCCTGTTGACATTTGAACTGCTGAGTCAAAATGTGAACGTGGGTCCACTCTGATTATTGAACTACGCAAGATCCATTTTTTTAACAAAAAAAGAATATATTGGGACAACTACACATTTCATCATCATGTAATTCTGACATAAATTTGACAAAAAAACGTATTTTGCAATCAGATCCCGGGGTTTCCTTTTCATCCCACGAAAGCGAAAATTTCTGTTTCGCCCAGAAAGATCATTCTCCCCTGAGGTTCCCTTACTTCCTGCATCTTTCAATTTGCAAGCCATTTTCAAAGATCAGAGTGCAAATCGAACTAGAGTTCTTCCGTGTTAATCATACCAGCAACTGGATGTGAGAAAGACACGCAGTACAGCCCATTACCAACTTCCCAGGCAATTCTTTCAGCTGCATGGACAGATATTAGCCGTTAATACGAAAAGTAGAACATAAACATCTTAAACGTTTACAAGAATTACTTACTCAGCTTTACTAATTTAATTAAACAAGGCTGGAGTTTGCCATCAACTCCTTCTCTTTCCTTTTAATTTCAGGCAGAATTTTGATTTCCTTCTTCCTGGTTCTCCAGCTACGTCTTGTTTCATTCTCATGAATGCAAGTCACATTACAGCCTGTATCTTCTTCTAAGAAATGGGCACATATCTTCGCTCCCCCTTTATACAGTACTGTGACCCCCTGCTGATATACAAAAATAAAGTTGCACCAATTAATAACAACAGCAACAATATATTTCACAATAAATCTTTTCAACTTATACCTTGCCAGCCAGAAATGTTCTTCTACAGGGGATATGATTTGATACTTTCTTCCTTAGGTTAACGTTGTCCATGTCTTGGAGATTTGGGGGGCAGTCAAATCTCCTCCTTTGGAAACCTAGAGCAAATATTTTAAAACAAGTTAAACAAGCAAAAGAAAAAAATGACATGAAATCTAGTAAAAATAAACAGCAGTTTAAATAGCATACCACAGGAGCCCATGTGTCTTCATACCTTTGAGGGGAGAAATTTATCTTAGTGTAAAAAAAAAAAGAGTTATTTGCTGTTTAAATGACCAAGAAGTTATATCTTGAAGCTGGGAAAGATTTTTGATGATGTAAGGGGATATTTGGTAATTATGATGTTATTTTTTAAATTTTTATTGCATGTGCTTATTTTTGTATTTTTTATATCATATGTGATAAATGAAATATTAAAAATTAAAAAGATAAACAGCACTAAAAGAAAGAACTGAGAATCTTTCAAAGTAGAGGTTGCAAACTTCAGGTTAAGAAATTTCTGAAGACTTTGGGAGTGGAGCACAGAGAAGATGGAGTCTGGGGACGGAAGGCAGCTCAGAGTGGACTATATAATCCCATGTAGTCTACCTTGTCATCTGCAGGTAAGTTGCAGTTCTGGGAGATCATCAGGTCCCACCTGTCTGGAGGTTTGCAAGCCTAACCTCAAGCAAGTAGAATAGGCACAATTGTTTAAGAAAGATAATGCCAAGGGAATATTCCTGAGAATGGAGTTCCATAACTGGGATACCACCAAAGAAATGAGAAATGATCCTGTTCTCATAACCACCCAACCATACTCTGGAGGTGAGTGCTCCTGGAGAAGGTAAGCATGAACCTCCAGTTTTGTCCTGAAGTGTCCTACTAAAAAGCAACCACTCTGTAATATCTGTATTTCCACATTTTATCCTCTAGAAAAAGGCACGCAGACAGAACCGAAACTGAAGTATAAGCAGGGCATCCAGTGCTTATCAGAGGCTGATGGCCATAACCCAGTCACCCATAAAGCACCCAATATTTCATTGCATTTTATACATTTTAAGCCTCCTTTCCACCCAACTTAGGGTCCTCAAGGAGGCAGACAATAAAAACATTAAAACAAGATTGAACAAACACACTCAGTGGGGTATAATGCCATACAGACCACCATCAACTATTATTCCAGAAGATCTCCAGGCCCTACCTGGAATAATTTTCAAAGTCTTATACAAAAGACAGCCAAGTAGCGCAGCTATAATCTTACTATATAATTGAGTAAGCATATTTCAGACAACTCACTTTATACCCTAGTGGACCACCAGAGGGTGATGCCATGGAGGGAAGCCTAAGCAAGTTACCATGTCCCTCTAGAAAAGGTGCCGTGGTGGGAAGCCCAGGCCGGGAGCAGGATGGGAGCAGGTGGCAAATGACCGCTTCCCAGCTTCACCCAGCTGGTATTAGGAGAGAGGCAGGTGGCAATGCCCACCACACAACATAACGTAGCTGATATTAAGAGTGAAGCAGTGGAAATGCCCACCCACCCCCCTCCATAACCCAGTTGGTATTAGGGACAAAGCAGGTGGCAATGACCACCCCCCGCCTTAATATAGCTGGTATTAGGAGTGGAGGAGGTGGCAATGTGTGCCCCCTGCCTTAACCCAGCTGGTATTAGAAGCAGAACAGATGGCAATGCCCCCCCACTTAACCCAGATGGTATTAGGAGCGGAGCAGGTGGCAATGCCCACCACCCGCCTTAACCTAACTGGTATGAGGAGTGGAGCAGGTGGAATTTCCCCTCCCACGTTAACTCAGCTGTTATTAGGAGCAGAGCAGGTGAAAATGTCACCCCGCACCTTAACCCAGCTGGTATTAGTAGCAGAGCACTTGGCAATGTGCACACACACCCAGCTGGGATTAGAAGCTGAGCAGGTGGCAATATCCACCCCCACCTTAACACAACTGGGATCTGGAGCAGAGTAGGTGACAATGCCCCCCCCCCGCCTTGACCCAGCTGATATTAGGAGCGGAGCAGGTGGCAATGCCCATCCCGCAACTTAACCCAGATGGTATTAGGAGCGGAGCAGGTGGCAATGCCCACCACCCGCCTTAACCTAACTGGTATGAGGAGCAGAGCAGCTGGAATTTCCCCTCCCACCTTAACACAGCTGTTTTTAGGAGCAGAGCAGGTGAAAAATGTCTCCCCCGACCTTAACCCAGCTGGTCTTAGTAGCAGAACACTTGGCAATGTGCACACACACCCAGCTGGGATTAGAAGCTGAGCAGGTGGCAATATCCACCCCCACCTTAACACAACTGGGATCTGGAGCAGAGTAGGTGACAATGTCCCCCCCCCCGCCTTGACCCAGCTGGTATTAGGAGCGGAGCAGGTGGCAATGCCCATCGCGCAACTTAATCCAGCTGGTATTAGGAGTGGGAGAATCTTCACAAAGTCTTCTTAAACGAAAAATTACCAGGTGGAACAGGTTCCAAAGCAAATAAGAAATTAGCCACGCCCAATCTGGGGCCGGCTAAACTCAGATTTCATCCCCTTCTTCAGGGGCGTGGTTCATAACTGTAATGAAAAATTGATTTTGTGTTACATTCAATGGTATCCCCACTTCAGTGATTTATACAGTATCCATAAGAAAATGTATTACAAAACAGCAATGTAAGTCTTTTATACAGTGTTACAGAATACCAGGATACCTCTTTTTATACACCGCTTTCATCTGATCCAACTAACCAAATTAAGGAATTGATCAAAATTGTTTTAGATGAAGCAAGGGAGATGGGAGAAATTAATGATGCAATATATAAATCTTTACAGGTTGCCTCTCCTAGGGTTCCAGTATTTTATATACTGCCTAAAATTCATAAAAAAGTTTTCCCCCCACCCGGCAGACCAATTATTTCGGGGGTGTGGCTCCATTTTGGAACCTTTAGCGATTTTGTTAGACTCAATACTACAACCAGCAGTCACAGAAATTGATGGTCTATTGCATGACACACAGGACTTTATTAAAAAGATTGAGAATATTCAGTTGGAAGAAGATACTATATTCCTAACAATGGATGTTAATTCCCTTTATACCATCATTCCACATCAAGAAGCACGTGAGGTGGTAGAGGAAACCCTTGGAAACCTAACAGAACACTACTTTCCATCACCGTTTCTATTACAACTACTTGACTTGGTATTGGAGAAAAATTATTTTTGCTTTGAAGAAAATTTTTTTTCCAGAAGAAAGGTGTAGCCATGGGATCTTCTGTGGCACCATGTATTGCAAACCTGTTTATGGCCCGTTGGGAGAGAACATTCATTTTAAATGACACTAATCCCTTTAGGAACAACATTTGCTTCTTTTGTAGATACCTTGACGATTTATACTTTTTATTTAAGGGTGAAGCCCAAATACAGGATTTTTGTGATTGGCTCAATAATCAGGATCCAAATGTTAAGTTCACCTGGCGTTCTGACTACTTTGGAATTAATTTTCTTGATGTTGTTACGTTTAGAGACTCCAGTAATAAGATAAAAGTTAGAACATACACGAAGGAAACGGACCGGAATTCTTATCTGGAATTTAGCTCATTCCATCCTCGACATTTGAGAGAAAACATCCCCTACGGTCAATTTTTACGTATTAAACGGAATTCCACCACGACCACGGATTTTGATAGGGACAGCAAACAATTGGGACAAGCCTTCCTGAACAGGAATTATCCACCTCAAATTATTTCTAATGCATTAATTCGAGCTAAAACTAAAGACCGAGCTGAACTTTTTCAAACCTGTTCAGGACAGTTGGATTCAGACATCCGATGGGCTTTGGACTATACACCTTTAACGGACCAAATTAAGAGAATCGTTAACCGACACTGGCACTTGATCCAAGATATTGAAGGCTGTGAAAAAAGACCACTCTGTGGACTCCGCAGATCAAAAAGCCTAAGGGATGTCCTGATACGTGCTAAAATGCGATCTGCCCCACAACAATCATCATTACCTGTTGGCAATTATAAATGTGGACGTTGTAGCATATGTAAGCTAATGCAGGAGGGAAGGGAAATTTCAGTCAAGGATCGGAGGATACCAATCAAACATTTTGCATCATGTTATACATCATGGGTGATATACCTGATAGAATGCCCTTGCAGTCTGGTTTATGTTGGTTGTACAGTAAGACCATTAAAAACAAGGATATTAGAACACATCTCTAGGATTAGACATAAAGTGCTGGAGGCACCAATAGTTTCCCATTTTCTTGAATATCATCATGAGGAAACCTCCTTTAAAGTTTCGGTACTGGAAGCTTTAATGAAGGGTCAGCTAAATCAAAACAACTTATTAAAAAGGGAGGCATATTGGATTGTGACTCTACAGTCAATTAGACCTTATGGCCTGAACACTGAGTTATTGTTAAACTGTTTTCTCTAATGAGATACTCTACTTTAAAGTAAGTTAAACACACAGTGGATGTTATTTAAACTCAGTATGGCCAATTAGATGACGCGCAGGAGAAGAGACAACTGCTGCCGTCCAGGTGCTGGGGGAAAAACAAGCGTCTTTGCCAATTGAAACTGAATAATAGTGAATGGAACAGGTCTGTCTTTTACAATGCAGTGTAAATTTATTTGGTTGTGATGCCTTGTCATGGGTTTATGGATTTAAAAAAAAGGACTTTTGGCATTCTGTAACACTGTATAAAAGACTTACATTGCTGGTTTGTAATACCTTTTCTTATGGATACTGTATAAATCACTGAAGTGGGGATACCATTGAATGTAACACAAAATTAATTTTTCATTACAGTTATGAACCACGCGCCTGAAGAAGGGGACGAAATCTGAATTTAGCCGGCCCCAGATTGGGCGTGGCTAATTTCTAATTTGCTTTGGAACCTGTTCCACCTGGTAATTTTTCGTTTAAGAAGACTTTGTGAAGATTCTGCTGTTCCTCGTGGCCAAAGAACACACATATATACACGATGGAAACCCTGGACTAACTTTATTGAATAGCTCATATATGCTTTATAATATTGAGTAGTAAATGCATTAATATTTTTGACTGTGATCAATAACATTGAATAATAAATGCATTAATATATTTGATTGTGATTATATATTCAAATGGGTTTTGAATAGTGGCTCCTGTGAGTCTTTTCTCTCTTTATATACAGTTCCTCATTAGGAGAGCATAAAAGGAAGACGCCGAGGAAACCAAGCGTGGAAGCAACTCAGCTCGCCACTCCCTGCTACCAGAGCTCTACGCCTGGACGTTCTTGCCTTGCCTTGTGCCCTGCCCTGCTGCTGGATTGGATTTTGACCCCGGCCTGCTTTCTGACTACTCTTCTGCCTGCTCCTCTCTCTGACTGACGTATTGGCTCTGACACCTGGCCTGACTTTTGGACTACTGACCTCCTGCCTGTTGTGTTCCGCCCTGCAGTACCAGTGAGCCTCCTGCCTGCTGTGCCCAGCCCTGTGCGCGACAACCGAATTGTGAAGCTATCTTTGGGTCGGGTAGACTGGGTGACATGGGCCTTGAAAGAGAATTCACCCCATAACCAGTATTGAAATAAATCTTCTTTGTTTGTTTATTAAACCTCCCACACTCTTTATGCTCAATATAAAACTGACCTCACAGCAGCGACCCGAAGCCTTTACATTTTGCTACTCCAAGAACACTGTGGAATGAGCAGAAGGATTACATCTCGAAATCAAAGAAAGGGCCCATTACACTAAGGTGATGCCCCCTCGCTTCTTCAGAAACACTTCATTATACACAGGAATGCCAGTGATGGCTTCTTGCTTTGAGGGAAAGTCTCTTTGACAAGCAACCAGATGAGCATCAAGATATAACTTGGCAGGCACCATGATGGGGTGTGGCGAAACAGGGCCTTTCCTCCCACTGGTAGACCCCGCTCTGCCTACCCCTCCCTTTTCACCTCTGGCCAGGCACCTGAAGGGGCTGTCTCCCTTTCCTGTCTCTGGGTAGTTGCTGCCACCACTGTCCCTGTATGGGGTCCTGTTTAGGCGGGACAGCCTCCTAACCTCCTTCCTCTGCTAATGGGCCCAAGCGGGTGGGAAACGATGTGGAACAGAAGAGCTTTCTTCCTTCATAAATTCCAAAACAAATTTATTTCACTTCTAACTATACACAGGCAAATATACAGTGAATGGAAGGACTAATAAAACCTAAACAGAAACCCCTATTCTATCTCCCTCATGCCCTAATTAGATGTTGTGTAGGGCAGGCCCAATCCTTTGATACCTGGGGTTACATTAGATCTCCATTTCTCCATTCAACTCTTCAGCCACCAACTGCCAACTTGCATCTCCTCTCCACCAACTGACTCGCTCTCCCTCCAATCACATTCCACTCCAGAACTGGCCCCTCCCCTCTGCAGCCCATAGAAAGTTAACTCCACAGACAGAATGGTGTTTCTCCACACTTTACATTAATTTTCATTCAGTAAGCCCAATGCTTGAGATTCAATTTAGATGGTATTTACATGTGCAAAGTGTGTTGTCACTATGTATAGCATTTGTATTATAAAAACATTGGTTTATTTTTCCATCAGTAATTGCAAAGAAATGCATTTTCTTCTGAGGGAGAATTCAATGCAATGGAACAGCTTACTATGTTCTTTGTGACTAACTGTACAAAAAATGGAGGGAGGACCTGTAAACAAGCTCCAGAAAATGCCTTGAACAGTCTTTGGGTTTATATTGGGAAAATATTTAAGATGCCGGCTGGGAATGTCTTTGTTTAATCCAGCAAGGTACTTATTAACCGTATTTTATTTTTATGGAGGAAGAAAACAACCCATCTCTCCCTCCACTCTGCAGCCAACTGTCAACTTCCAATTCGCTCCAATCACATTCTACTCCAGAACTGACCCCTCCCCTCTGCAGCCCATAGAAAGTTAGCTCCTCAAACAGAATGGCGTTTCTCCACATGGGGAATTACTAGACTAGATGGGCCCCTGCCTGATCCAGTAAAGCATTTTTACTTTCTGAAAAAAAAATTACAGTAAATCACTGTTTTAATGCAGAATAAGATTTATTAGGAAGGAGGAGGAATCAGTGAACACTTTTCAACAAAGCATTTTTTAAAAGAACAAAGCACAAAGGAATATACAGAGCTCAACAGCTTCCTCATATGAAAAGGAAGACTGTGTTCATTGAAAGTTTGAGAGCAATTCTTTACTTTAGAGAGAGATGCATAAAAGATATACCTAGGCCAGATTATCAGAAATTCTGAGAGTACCAGGCCAAGTTTCATTTGCTTTAACTTGGAAGGACAGTATTCAGTATTCATTCTAAACCCAGACCAGCCTGTTCTACCGTAGATCTTCAGATTTTTCCTTTTTTAAAAACTGTAGGCCATGTGCGGGAATTCAGCAAGGGGGTAAGCAGAGACTTCCTCTGCGCCTAAAATGTTTCCCAGGAAGTCCAGGGCTGTAGAAACCTCTCCCATATCCACCATAGAGACCTTTGCTATATCCACCACTAATAGTGCATGGAGTGTTGCCTCCCACAGACACCGGTTCACAGCTAGCAGAGAGGATGGGTCCTGGGAGGGTCACTACAATGGGAGGTGGCTGAATCACAACCTCTGCTGCAGGGATCTGGTTGATACATTTAGGATCAATCCCTGGAAGTGTACCAAGATTGTCTGAGGTCGTCGGCCATCCACCATAGCTGTAGCCGTAGCCAGGGCCACGGAGACCACTGTAGCCAAGACCTGCTGATCCTAAGCCGACGACTGGAGAGGAGGCACAGGATGGAATGGCACAGATAGGTTCACAATAAGCCATGTTTCAGTGAGTCTGAAAAGAGGCAGGAAGAAGCAGAAATCATATTAGACTCAAACGTACAGAGAGGAAAATGTTAGCAAAGATAGATCAGCAATGCATCCCCCATAATAAAGGTGAAGGGGTAGGTGCACCCCAACTACAAAGGTGTAAAACATGATTCATATATTGTACAGGTGCTGGGAATTCAGTTTGAGATTCTCAACTGCTCCGTAGTAAAGAGTCCAGTAGCACCTTTAAGAGTAACCAACTTAGACAGATGCAGAGTCCTCTGTAAGAAGCAATTCTGCTACGTTTATTAAACGTGGAGGAACACTGGCTACACAGAGAATGAAGAATCACATGTGCACCACGTTCATGAAAGTTATAATGGCTGTGCAAGATCTTTTTTACCTTTTGGCTCCTTACAATATTGGGGTCCCATTGGTGCAGGCATAATCGTTACTCCCATTGGCTTGTCTAGGGGGCCACCTCTAATGACCCGGTGGCCTCTTATTGGAGGAATAACTTTGGTCAACAACTTAATTACAATATTTCCCAGTTAGCCTTGCTTATCATTTTAGTGCATTGTTTTATCTTCTCAGGGCACATCGCTTTCTGCTCTACGCTTTCCCATTCATAGAGTTTCTCTTTATAACTCGCCAGCCTGACAATGTAACACTCTGCCAGGGCACCAAAGTGTCACTTCGGCAACCTTGTACCAAACAGGCAGAGATTGTTCCCCTTTGAGTCTTATGGGAGAGGAGCCCTTTCACCTCCTCTGGAATGTGCAGAAAGTTACTTTCAGGGGGAGCAATTCTTGCTAGGGACTTCTCACAGCCTTGGGAGGTTCAGTTAATCTGATTAGGGGGGTATAAGCCCATTCCTCCCACTCAAGGGTTTATTGCTCCCTTCTTAGTCCTGCAATTAGGGACTGGTGTTCCGGATCCTCCCATATGCAGCTGGCTCTCCTTGTCTACTTTCAGTTATTCTTGTAGTTACATGAAGTCTCTACTCATCAGGAAGCGGGTTTCCCTTATTGATTTCTAAGCATAGCATAGCATAGCATTATCTGAATACAGGTGTGATTTTCTTTGTG
This sequence comes from Eublepharis macularius, assembly GCF_028583425.1. Taxonomy (NCBI): domain Eukaryota; kingdom Metazoa; phylum Chordata; class Lepidosauria; order Squamata; family Eublepharidae; genus Eublepharis; species Eublepharis macularius. The sequence continues at coordinate 246,856,076 of NC_072790.1, forward strand.
GCAAGCTTTACTTGGGCCATTTCCAGATGGCTTACCTGCACCCGGGATGTCGCGCCACGTTTCGGATCTTGCTGGGGGAAACGCGAAATATTGTGTTTTCTCGCACGAGAAAATGTGATATTTCGCTTTTTCCCCGGCATGATCCGAAATGTGGCGCGACGTCCTGGGTGCAGGTAAGCCATCTGGAAACGGCCTTGGTAAGCATATCTATTGCCCTGAGCTATTCCCTGCATGTCATGTGTTTTCAGAGTTAGCTCTTTGCATACTACAGTAGTACCTGAGAATATCATATACTTGCATAAGGATAGTAAAGGCACATAAAATATTCCAGTTCATAGAATTAATTTCCATCAATAGCATAAGCTACAAATCTGACAAAGAGAGCTGTGGTTCTCGAAAGCTTATGCTGCAGATAAGTTGGTTAATCTTAAAGGTGCTACTGGACTCTTTACTATTTTGCAACTACAGACTAACACAGCTAACTCTTCTGGATCAACAGCTCCGGTGTCCTTTGTAGAAAAAGAGGGCTTCACAAACCAGTTCATGTCTGTAAGGCTGACGAATCTTTCAATGATACTTTGGAAGTCCTCTGCAGTTCCAAAATTGTGGAAAGAATTCCAAAGTTTCATCTTTTGGGAGGGATTGGGAGGGAAGGGCATGAATCGTCCATGATTTTTTTTTAAGGAATTGACTGGAGAAGAGTCAGTATAAGAATATAAGTATACTCGAGTTTTCAATTAAGCCTTATTGCTATTTTGCAGTAATGTAGATATGAAATTCCTTGGACCAGCCAAACTTACCTGCTTCTCTGAGGAGTAGGAAGGAATGAGAAGGAAGAAGGCGAAGGTGTTGGAAGACTGGAGCGAGAGGAAGGCTTTTATACTCTGTCTCTGGCCGTTTTGCTGGTTGGGAGACACCCCTTTGCTCACGAGATCTTAATCAGCCACAATGCAAATCTGCTGGATTCATCACATCCAAAATTATCTTAATCATAGGAACAAATTATGGGTCATTAGATCTCCATAAAACCATCATCTCTTTGTTTGGTATCATCCCCCTCGCCTCTTCTGGGAATTTTAACTCAAGTGAGAGCAATTCTTCACACATACACATTTGCTCATACTACAATGGTTAGCAGGAGCGAGCAGGAGCATGAACATCACTTCCATCCTACAGTCACTCCATTGGCTACCTATCAGTTACTGTGCTCAGTTTAAGGTATTAGTTATTACATATAAAGCTCTTGGCAGTCTTGGCCTGGCATACCTATGGGACCGCCTCCCTCCCTATGTCCCTTCATGGCAGCTTCGCTCATCTGACCAGGGTCCCTTGCAGATGCCAGCCAGCACATGGGAAAAATCAACTGTGGCCCATTCACGGGCTTTCTCTGTAGTGGCCCCCACCCTGTAGAATAGCCTACCTGAGGAGGTCAGGAGGAGAGCCCCCACTCTCCTGGCTTTCCACAAACGATGCAAAACTGAATTATTCAAAAAGCCTTTTTATTCAGATAGGAGGGTGATATTGTAGGGAGGGGGTCTCAGATGCTTCACTAATGAGTTTGGGACCATAGACTTCACCATTATTTTGTCTTACATATTATCTATTGCTTGAAATATGTACTCATACTACCTGTGTTTCATGTTGTCTCATGTCAGTACTAGAATTATGTTCTGTTTCAACAGTTCTTCAGCTCTGTATTCGATCCTTGTTAATGCTCAGTCTTTGTAAACTTGTATTTATTTATCCTATGGCATTGTTTATGGAAATGTCCTTGACACTGTTTGGAAATGTCCTTGATACTGTATGAAAATGTCTGTGTTACTGATTGTACTAATCTCACACTATGTAATCCGCCTTGAGTCTCAGTGAGAAAGGCGGACTATAAATGACATAAAACAAGCAAACAAGCAAGGAAGCAATCAAACAAACAAACAAAAACTTTATTTTGAGTAAACTTGGGCTGGACCCTGCAACATTGCTCAGCAACGTGAAAAGCCTTCCTCAATGCCAGCAAAAGAGGAAATGTGTCATCTTAAGCAGAGCTCCACCATTCCTACTACTGTTCCTACCTCCGTGCCTTTAGTTAGAAGTGAGTTTTGCTTGGGATGGAGCTGGATGGCTCCTTGTGCTGGAGGAAGGCTCTGCTTATCAGAGAAGAGGTTACCAAAGGAAAACCAACAATCATGAAAGCTTACTCAGATGTCTAAATCAATGCCAGTTAACCTTCAATGAAATATTGACTCCAAAAGTGTGTCTATTTTATGGGTACAAATCATATGTCTAAAATCCACACTTGTGAAAATACACTCTACCTCCAAATCAGTATGCAACTCACTTGATAACAAATCCTGCTGTAACAAGAAAGTGCTAGTGCTTGACATACAATACATTTCATAAATACAATTCACAAATATATCAATAAATAATGCAATATTGCACTAGTCCATATGCTGTTACAGTCCCCAAACAGCAAGCTAGGAAATATATGCATTTAGAGATCCATATTTCCCTCAAAATCTTCAGACGGTCATATCAAAGTCCAGTTTCAGGTCTAAAGCTACTGTTGTATAATTGTTTGCCGATTTCTTCCTGCATTAGGCTTTATAACAATGTTTCTCTAGGAGCTTGAGCAATATGGATATTGTAAATTCCACATTGTGACTGCTTTGAAAAAAAGCAATGAAATGGGACAAATGCACTGTTAGCCAGTCACAGTTGATTGATTTTTGGACTCTACAAAGAAAGAAATTAATGGCAAAAAAATATGCAACAGCAGCTTTGGACTCGAAACTGAATGTTGATATAATCCTCTGAAGATTTTGTGTGAAATATGGATCTCTAAATATGTATATTTCCTCGCATGCTGTTTTGGATCTCCCTTGTGGATTTGGGGGGGGGGTACACATGGTTATTAGATATAGGATATAATTTAGTTCCTTATTATTTGTGACCTCTGTCAAGTATTTTCACACACTTTCCATGGAAAAACACTAATCAAAGAGGAACCCTTTCTCCTAGTTGCCCAAGATTCGGAAGGCAAGTAAGTGAAACAGTGAGTGAAATCTTGTGAGAATTCCTCCCTGATTATATGGGAGCAGAGACTACAGATGAATATGCATTTGTCTTGGAGAACAATGAAAATTAAAATTTTCACCTTCCTGTTGACATTTGAACTGCTGAGTCAAAATGTGAACGTGGGTCCACTCTGATTATTGAACTACGCAAGATCCATTTTTTTAACAAAAAAAGAATATATTGGGACAACTACACATTTCATCATCATGTAATTCTGACATAAATTTGACAAAAAAACGTATTTTGCAATCAGATCCCGGGGTTTCCTTTTCATCCCACGAAAGTGAAAATTTCTGTTTCGCCCAGAAAGATCATTCTCCCCTGAGGTTCCCTTACTTCCTGCATCTTTCAATTTGCAAGCCATTTTCAAAGATCAGAGTGCAAATCGAACTAGAGTTCTTCCGTGTTAATCATACCAGCAACTGGATGTGAGAAAGACACGCAGTACAGCCCATTACCAACTTCCCAGGCAATTCTTTCAGCTGCATGGACAGATATTAGCCGTTAATATGAAAAGTAGAACATAAACATCTTAAACGTTTACAAGAATTACTTACTCAGCTTTACTAATTTAATTAAACAAGGCTGGAGTTTGCCATCAACTCCTTCTCTTTCCTTTTAATTTCAGGCAGAATTTTGATTTCCTTCTTCCTGGTTCTCCAGCTACGTCTTGTTTCATTCTCATGAATGCAAGTCACATTACAGCCTGTATCTTCTTCTAAGAAATGGGCACATATCTTCGCTCCCCCTTTATACAGTACTGTGACCCCCTGCTGATATACAAAAATAAAGTTGCACCAATTAATAACAACAGCAACAATATATTTCACAATAAATCTTTTCAACTTATACCTTGCCAGCCAGAAATGTTCTTCTACAGGGGATATGATTTGATACTTTCTTCCTTAGGTTAACGTTGTCCATGTCTTGGAGATTTGGGGGGCAGTCAAATCTCCTCCTTTGGAAACCTAGAGCAAATATTTTAAAACAAGTTAAACAAGCAAAAGAAAAAAATGACATGAAATCTAGTAAAAATAAACAGCAGTTTAAATAGCATACCACAGGAGCCCATGTGTCTTCATACCTTTGAGGGGAGAAATTTATCTTAGTGTAAAAAAAAAAAGAGTTATTTGCTGTTTAAATGACCAAGAAGTTATATCTTGAAGCTGGGAAAGATTTTTGATGATGTAAGGGGATATTTGGTAATTATGATGTTATTTTTTAAATTTTTATTGCATGTGCTTATTTTTGTATTTTTTATATCATATGTGATAAATGAAATATTAAAAATTAAAAAGATAAACAGCACTAAAAGAAAGAACTGAGAATCTTTCAAAGTAGAGGTTGCAAACTTCAGGTTAAGAAATTTCTGAAGACTTTGGGAGTGGAGCACAGAGAAGATGGAGTCTGGGGACGGAAGGCAGCTCAGAGTGGACTATATAATCCCATGTAGTCTACCTTGTCATCTGCAGGTAAGTTGCAGTTCTGGGAGATCATCAGGTCCCACCTGTCTGGAGGTTTGCAAGCCTAACCTCAAGCAAGTAGAATAGGCACAATTGTTTAAGAAAGATAATGCCAAGGGAATATTCCTGAGAATGGAGTTCCATAACTGGGATACCACCAAAGAAATGAGAAATGATCCTGTTCTCATAACCACCCAACCATACTCTGGAGGTGAGTGCTCCTGGAGAAGGTAAGCATGAACCTCCAGTTTTGTCCTGAAGTGTCCTACTAAAAAGCAACCACTCTGTAATATCTGTATTTCCACATTTTATCCTCTAGAAAAAGGCACGCAGACAGAACCGAAACTGAAGTATAAGCAGGGCATCCAGTGCTTATCAGAGGCTGATGGCCATAACCCAGTCACCCATAAAGCACCCAATATTTCATTGCATTTTATACATTTTAAGCCTCCTTTCCACCCAACTTAGGGTCCTCAAGGAGGCAGACAATAAAAACATTAAAACAAGATTGAACAAACACACTCAGTGGGGTATAATGCCATACAGACCACCATCAACTATTATTCCAGAAGATCTCCAGGCCCTACCTGGAATAATTTTCAAAGTCTTATACAAAAGACAGCCAAGTAGCGCAGCTATAATCTTACTATATAATTGAGTAAGCATATTTCAGACAACTCACTTTATACCCTAGTGGACCACCAGAGGGTGATGCCATGGAGGGAAGCCTAAGCAAGTTACCATGTCCCTCTAGAAAAGGTGCCGTGGTGGGAAGCCCAGGCCGGGAGCAGGATGGGAGCAGGTGGCAAATGACCGCTTCCCAGCTTCACCCAGCTGGTATTAGGAGAGAGGCAGGTGGCAATGCCCACCACACAACATAACGTAGCTGATATTAAGAGTGAAGCAGTGGAAATGCCCACCCACCCCCCTCCATAACCCAGTTGGTATTAGGGACAAAGCAGGTGGCAATGACCACCCCCCGCCTTAATATAGCTGGTATTAGGAGTGGAGGAGGTGGCAATGTGTGCCCCCTGCCTTAACCCAGCTGGTATTAGAAGCAGAACAGATGGCAATGCCCCCCCACTTAACCCAGATGGTATTAGGAGCGGAGCAGGTGGCAATGCCCACCACCCGCCTTAACCTAACTGGTATGAGGAGTGGAGCAGGTGGAATTTCCCCTCCCACGTTAACTCAGCTGTTATTAGGAGCAGAGCAGGTGAAAATGTCACCCCGCACCTTAACCCAGCTGGTATTAGTAGCAGAGCACTTGGCAATGTGCACACACACCCAGCTGGGATTAGAAGCTGAGCAGGTGGCAATATCCACCCCCACCTTAACACAACTGGGATCTGGAGCAGAGTAGGTGACAATGCCCCCCCCCCGCCTTGACCCAGCTGATATTAGGAGCGGAGCAGGTGGCAATGCCCATCCCGCAACTTAACCCAGATGGTATTAGGAGCGGAGCAGGTGGCAATGCCCACCACCCGCCTTAACCTAACTGGTATGAGGAGCAGAGCAGCTGGAATTTCCCCTCCCACCTTAACACAGCTGTTTTTAGGAGCAGAGCAGGTGAAAAATGTCTCCCCCGACCTTAACCCAGCTGGTCTTAGTAGCAGAACACTTGGCAATGTGCACACACACCCAGCTGGGATTAGAAGCTGAGCAGGTGGCAATATCCACCCCCACCTTAACACAACTGGGATCTGGAGCAGAGTAGGTGACAATGTCCCCCCCCCCCGCCTTGACCCAGCTGGTATTAGGAGCGGAGCAGGTGGCAATGCCCATCGCGCAACTTAATCCAGCTGGTATTAGGAGTGGGAGAATCTTCACAAAGTCTTCTTAAACGAAAAATTACCAGGTGGAACAGGTTCCAAAGCAAATAAGAAATTAGCCACGCCCAATCTGGGGCCGGCTAAACTCAGATTTCATCCCCTTCTTCAGGGGCGTGGTTCATAACTGTAATGAAAAATTGATTTTGTGTTACATTCAATGGTATCCCCACTTCAGTGATTTATACAGTATCCATAAGAAAATGTATTACAAAACAGCAATGTAAGTCTTTTATACAGTGTTACAGAATACCAGGATACCTCTTTTTATACACCGCTTTCATCTGATCCAACTAACCAAATTAAGGAATTGATCAAAATTGTTTTAGATGAAGCAAGGGAGATGGGAGAAATTAATGATGCAATATATAAATCTTTACAGGTTGCCTCTCCTAGGGTTCCAGTATTTTATATACTGCCTAAAATTCATAAAAAAGTTTTCCCCCCACCCGGCAGACCAATTATTTCGGGGGTGTGGCTCCATTTTGGAACCTTTAGCGATTTTGTTAGACTCAATACTACAACCAGCAGTCACAGAAATTGATGGTCTATTGCATGACACACAGGACTTTATTAAAAAGATTGAGAATATTCAGTTGGAAGAAGATACTATATTCCTAACAATGGATGTTAATTCCCTTTATACCATCATTCCACATCAAGAAGCACGTGAGGTGGTAGAGGAAACCCTTGGAAACCTAACAGAACACTACTTTCCATCACCGTTTCTATTACAACTACTTGACTTGGTATTGGAGAAAAATTATTTTTGCTTTGAAGAAAATTTTTTTTCCAGAAGAAAGGTGTAGCCATGGGATCTTCTGTGGCACCATGTATTGCAAACCTGTTTATGGCCCGTTGGGAGAGAACATTCATTTTAAATGACACTAATCCCTTTAGGAACAACATTTGCTTCTTTTGTAGATACCTTGACGATTTATACTTTTTATTTAAGGGTGAAGCCCAAATACAGGATTTTTGTGATTGGCTCAATAATCAGGATCCAAATGTTAAGTTCACCTGGCGTTCTGACTACTTTGGAATTAATTTTCTTGATGTTGTTACGTTTAGAGACTCCAGTAATAAGATAAAAGTTAGAACATACACGAAGGAAACGGACCGGAATTCTTATCTGGAATTTAGCTCATTCCATCCTCGACATTTGAGAGAAAACATCCCCTACGGTCAATTTTTACGTATTAAACGGAATTCCACCACGACCACGGATTTTGATAGGGACAGCAAACAATTGGGACAAGCCTTCCTGAACAGGAATTATCCACCTCAAATTATTTCTAATGCATTAATTCGAGCTAAAACTAAAGACCGAGCTGAACTTTTTCAAACCTGTTCAGGACAGTTGGATTCAGACATCCGATGGGCTTTGGACTATACACCTTTAACGGACCAAATTAAGAGAATCGTTAACCGACACTGGCACTTGATCCAAGATATTGAAGGCTGTGAAAAAAGACCACTCTGTGGACTCCGCAGATCAAAAAGCCTAAGGGATGTCCTGATACGTGCTAAAATGCGATCTGCCCCACAACAATCATCATTACCTGTTGGCAATTATAAATGTGGACGTTGTAGCATATGTAAGCTAATGCAGGAGGGAAGGGAAATTTCAGTCAAGGATCGGAGGATACCAATCAAACATTTTGCATCATGTTATACATCATGGGTGATATACCTGATAGAATGCCCTTGCAGTCTGGTTTATGTTGGTTGTACAGTAAGACCATTAAAAACAAGGATATTAGAACACATCTCTAGGATTAGACATAAAGTGCTGGAGGCACCAATAGTTTCCCATTTTCTTGAATATCATCATGAGGAAACCTCCTTTAAAGTTTCGGTACTGGAAGCTTTAATGAAGGGTCAGCTAAATCAAAACAACTTATTAAAAAGGGAGGCATATTGGATTGTGACTCTACAGTCAATTAGACCTTATGGCCTGAACACTGAGTTATTGTTAAACTGTTTTCTCTAATGAGATACTCTACTTTAAAGTAAGTTAAACACACAGTGGATGTTATTTAAACTCAGTATGGCCAATTAGATGACGCGCAGGAGAAGAGACAACTGCTGCCGTCCAGGTGCTGGGGGAAAAACAAGCGTCTTTGCCAATTGAAACTGAATAATAGTGAATGGAACAGGTCTGTCTTTTACAATGCAGTGTAAATTTATTTGGTTGTGATGCCTTGTCATGGGTTTATGGATTTAAAAAAAAGGACTTTTGGCATTCTGTAACACTGTATAAAAGACTTACATTGCTGTTTTGTAATACATTTTCTTATGGATACTGTATAAATCACTGAAGTGGGGATACCATTGAATGTAACACAAAATCAATTTTTCATTACAGTTATGAACCACGCGCCTGAAGAAGGGGACGAAATCTGAATTTAGCCGGCCCCAGATTGGGCGTGGCTAATTTCTAATTTGCTTTGGAACCTGTTCCACCTGGTAATTTTTCGTTTAAGAAGACTTTGTGAAGATTCTGCTGTTCCTCGTGGCCAAAGAACACACATATATACACGATGGAAACCCTGGACTAACTTTATTGAATAGCTCATATATGCTTTATAATATTGAGTAGTAAATGCATTAATATTTTTGACTGTGATCAATAACATTGAATAATAAATGCATTAATATATTTGATTGTGATTATATATTCAAATGGGTTTTGAATAGTGGCTCCTGTGAGTCTTTTCTCTCTTTATATACAGTTCCTCATTAGGAGAGCATAAAAGGAAGACGCCGAGGAAACCAAGCGTGGAAGCAACTCAGCTCGCCACTCCCTGCTACCAGAGCTCTACGCCTGGACGTTCTTGCCTTGCCTTGTGCCCTGCCCTGCTGCTGGATTGGATTTTGACCCCGGCCTGCTTTCTGACTACTCTTCTGCCTGCTCCTCTCTCTGACTGACGTATTGGCTCTGACACCTGGCCTGACTTTTGGACTACTGACCTCCTGCCTGTTGTGTTCCGCCCTGCAGTACCAGTGAGCCTCCTGCCTGCTGTGCCCAGCCCTGTGCGCGACAACCGAATTGTGAAGCTATCTTTGGGTCGGGTAGACTGGGTGACATGGGCCTTGAAAGAGAATTCACCCCATAACCAGTATTGAAATAAATCTTCTTTGTTTGTTTATTAAACCTCCCACACTCTTTATGCTCAATATAAAACTGACCTCACAGCAGCGACCCGAAGCCTTTACATTTTGCTACTCCAAGAACACTGTGGAATGAGCAGAAGGATTACATCTCGAAATCAAAGAAAGGGCCCATTACACTAAGGTGATGCCCCCTCGCTTCTTCAGAAACACTTCATTATACACAGGAATGCCAGTGATGGCTTCTTGCTTTGAGGGAAAGTCTCTTTGACAAGCAACCAGATGAGCATCAAGATATAACTTGGCAGGCACCATGATGGGGTGTGGCGAAACAGGGCCTTTCCTCCCACTGGTAGACCCCGCTCTGCCTACCCCTCCCTTTTCACCTCTGGCCAGGCACCTGAAGGGGCTGTCTCCCTTTCCTGTCTCTGGGTAGTTGCTGCCACCACTGTCCCTGTATGGGGTCCTGTTTAGGCGGGACAGCCTCCTAACCTCCTTCCTCTGCTAATGGGCCCAAGCGGGTGGGAAACGATGTGGAACAGAAGAGCTTTCTTCCTTCATAAATTCCAAAACAAATTTATTTCACTTCTAACTATACACAGGCAAATATACAGTGAATGGAAGGACTAATAAAACCTAAACAGAAACCCCTATTCTATCTCCCTCATGCCCTAATTAGATGTTGTGTAGGGCAGGCCCAATCCTTTGATACCTGGGGTTACATTAGATCTCCATTTCTCCATTCAACTCTTCAGCCACCAACTGCCAACTTGCATCTCCTCTCCACCAACTGACTCGCTCTCCCTCCAATCACATTCCACTCCAGAACTGGCCCCTCCCCTCTGCAGCCCATAGAAAGTTAACTCCACAGACAGAATGGTGTTTCTCCACACTTTACATTAATTTTCATTCAGTAAGCCCAATGCTTGAGATTCAATTTAGATGGTATTTACATGTGCAAAGTGTGTTGTCACTATGTATAGCATTTGTATTATAAAAACATTGGTTTATTTTTCCATCAGTAATTGCAAAGAAATGCATTTTCTTCTGAGGGAGAATTCAATGCAATGGAACAGCTTACTATGTTCTTTGTGACTAACTGTACAAAAAATGGAGGGAGGACCTGTAAACAAGCTCCAGAAAATGCCTTGAACAGTCTTTGGGTTTATATTGGGAAAATATTTAAGATGCCGGCTGGGAATGTCTTTGTTTAATCCAGCAAGGTACTTATTAACCGTATTTTATTTTTATGGAGGAAGAAAACAACCCATCTCTCCCTCCACTCTGCAGCCAACTGTCAACTTCCAATTCGCTCCAATCACATTCTACTCCAGAACTGACCCCTCCCCTCTGCAGCCCATAGAAAGTTAGCTCCTCAAACAGAATGGCGTTTCTCCACATGGGGAATTACTAGACTAGATGGGCCCCTGCCTGATCCAGTAAAGCATTTTTACTTTCTGAAAAAAAAATTACAGTAAATCACTGTTTTAATGCAGAATAAGATTTATTAGGAAGGAGGAGGAATCAGTGAACACTTTTCAACAAAGCATTTTTTAAAAGAACAAAGCACAAAGGAATATACAGAGCTCAACAGCTTCCTCATATGAAAAGGAAGACTGTGTTCATTGAAAGTTTGAGAGCAATTCTTTACTTTAGAGAGAGATGCATAAAAGATATACCTAGGCCAGATTATCAGAAATTCTGAGAGTACCAGGCCAAGTTTCATTTGCTTTAACTTGGAAGGACAGTATTCAGTATTCATTCTAAACCCAGACCAGCCTGTTCTACCGTAGATCTTCAGATTTTTCCTTTTTTAAAAACTGTAGGCCATGTGCGGGAATTCAGCAAGGGGGTAAGCAGAGACTTCCTCTGCGCCTAAAATGTTTCCCAGGAAGTCCAGGGCTGTAGAAACCTCTCCCATATCCACCATAGAGACCTTTGCTATATCCACCACTAATAGCGCATGGAGTGTTGCCTCCCACAGACACCGGTTCACAGCTAGCAGAGAGGATGGGTCCTGGGAGGGTCACTACAACATGAGGTGGCTGAATCACAACTTCTGCTGCAGGGATCTGGTTGATACATTTAGGATCAACCCCTGGAAGTGTACCAAGATGGTCTGAGGTCGTCGGCCATCCACCATAGCTGTAGCCATAGCCAGGGCCACGGAGACCACTGTAGCCAAGACCTGCTGATCCTAAGCCGACGACTGGAGAGGAGGCACAGGATGGAATGGCACAGATAGGTTCACAATAAGCCATGTTTCAGTGATAGTGGTGAGTCTGAAAAGAGGCAGGAAGAAGCAGAAATCATATTAGACTCAAATGTACAGAGAGGAAAATGTTAGCAAAGATAGATCAGCAATGCATCCCCCATAATAAAGGTGAAGGGGTAGGTGCACCCCAACTACAAAGGTGTAAAACATGATTCATATATTGTACAGGTGCTGGGAATTCAGTTTGAGATTCTCAACTGCTCCGTAGTAAAGAGTCCAGTAGCACCTTTAAGACTAACCAACTTAGACAGACGCAGAGTCCTCTGTAAGAAGCAATTCTGCTACGTTTATTAAACGTGGAGGAACACTGGCTACACAGAGAATGAAGAATCACATGTGCACCACGTTCATGAAAGTTATAATGGCTGTGCAAGATGTTTTTTTACCTTTTGGCTCCTTACAATATTGGGGTCCCATTGGTGCAGGCATAATCATTACTCCCATTGGCTTGTCTAGGGGGCCACCTCTAATGACCCGGTGGCCTCTTATTGGAGGAATAACTTTGGTCAACAACTTAATTACAATATTTCCCAGTTAGCCTTGCTTATCATTTTAGTGCATTGTTTTATCTTCTCAGGGCACATCGCTTTCTGCTCTACGCTTTCCCATTCATAGAGTTTCTCTTTATTCCTCGCCAGCCTGACAATGTAACACTCTGCCAGGGCACCAAAGTGTCACTTCGGCAACCTTGTACCAAACAGGCAGAGATTGTTCCCCTTTGAGTCTTATGGGAGAGGAGCCCTTTCACCTCCTCTGGAATGTGCAGAAAGTTACTTTCAGGGGGAGCAATTCTTGCTAGGGACTTCTCACAGCCTTGGGAGGTTCAGTTAATCTGATTAGGGGGGTATAAGCCCATTCCTCCCACTCAAGGGTTTATTGCTCCCTTCTTAGTCCTGCAATTAGGGACTGGTGTTCTGGATCCTCCCATATGCAGCTGGCTCTCCTTGTCTACTTTCAGTTATTCTTGTAGTTACATGAAGTCTCTACTCATCAGGAAGCGGGTTTCCCTTATTGATTTCTAAGCATAGCATAGCATAGCATTATCTGAATACAGGTGTGATTTTCTTTGTGGCAAGCTTTACTTGGGCCATTTCCAGATGGCTTACCTGCACCCGGGACGTCGCGCCACGTTTCGGATCTTGCTGGGGAAAACGCAAAATATTGTGTTTTCTCGCACGAGAAAATGCGATATTTCGCTTTTTCCCCGGCATGATCCGAAATGTGGCGTGACGTCCTGGGTGCAGGTAAGACGTCTGGAAACGGCCTTGGTAAGCATATCTATTGCCCTGAGCTATTCCCTGCATGTCATGTGTTTTCAGAGTTAGCTCTTTGCATACTACAGTAGTACCTGAGAATATCATATACTTGCATAAGGATAGTAAAGGCACATAAAATATTCCAGTTCATAGAATTAATTTCCATCAATAGCATAAGCTACAAATCTGACAAAGAGAGCTGAGGTTCTCGAAAGCTTATGCTGCAGATAAGTTGGTTAATCTTAAAGGTGCTACTGGACTCTTTACTATTTTGCAACTACAGACTAACACAGCTAACTCTTCTGGATCAACAGCTCCGGTGTCCTTTGTAGAAAAAGAGGGCTTCACAAACCAGTTCATGTCTGTAAGGCTGACAAATCTTTCAATGATACTTTGGAAGTCCTCTGCAGTTCCAAAATTGTGGAAAGAATTCCAAAGTTTCATCTTTTGGGAGGGATTGGGAGGGAAGGGCATGAATCGTCCACGATTTTTTTTTTAAGGAATTGACTGGAGAAGAGTCAGTATAAGAATATAAGTATACTCGAGTTTTCAATTAAGCCTTATTGCTATTTTGCAGTAATGTAGATATGAAATTCCTTGGACCAGCCAAACTTACCTGCTTCTCTGAGGAGTAGGAAGGAATGAGAAGGAAGAAGGCGAAGGTGTTGGAAGACTGGAGCGAGAGGAAGGCTTTTATACTCTGTCTCTGGCCGTTTTGCTGGTTGGGAGACACCCCTTTGCTCACGAGATCTTAATCAGCCACAATGCAAATCTGCTGGATTCATCACATCCAAAATTATTTTAATCATAGGAACAAATTATGGGTCATTAGATCTCCATAAAACCATCATCTCTTTGTTTGGTATCATCTGGGGCCGGCTAAACTCAGATTTCATCCCCTTCTTCAGGGGCGTGGTTCATAACTGTAATGAAAAATTGATTTTGTGTTACATTCAATGGTATCCCCACTTCAGTGATTTATACTGAAGTGGGGATACCAATTTATCCAAACCAGAGATCTTCTTTTTTAGAAAGAGGCAAAAAGAAATCTTTCTCAAGAACATGGATGAAAGTCTAATTTTTAATTTATCCTCTCGGGTCTTGAGCCATTCGGAAACTGCAGTCCTTAATAAGGGACTGGGATTTGTGCCCACCCCATTATATCAACCACTTCAAACAAGGGTAGACTTATTCAAGCTGGTTCGTCAAATTAAACTTAAAAAAAATTTTAGATCCCAAACGGAGCCTACACCTAGTGTGGGATTTGAATTGCCAAAGAAATTAAAGGGTCCATCATCATTTCTACCACCTGTAACTGACCATCGTATAGAAATGTTTGAACACATGATTCTTAAGGAACTTCTTCAACTAGAGAGCAAACCACCCAGGACTTGGCAAAACTTATCACGCCTGGAGAGACAGGCTCTTAAGAATCTGCAAATGGACTCCAACATAATAATTAAATCTGCCGATAAGGGTGGGGGTATTGTTCTTATGGATAGGGAAATGTATGTAACGGAAGTATATAAACAACTCCAGGATACCTCTTTTTATACACCGCTTTCATCTGATCCAACTAACCAAATTAAGGAATTGATCAAAATTGTTTTAGATGAAGCAAGGGAGATGGGAGAAATTAATGATGCAATATATAAATCTTTACAGGTTGCCTCTCCTAGGGTTCCAGTATTTTATATACTGCCTAAAATTCATAAAAAAGTTTTTCCCCCACCCGGCAGACCAATTATTTCGGGGTGTGGCTCCATTTTGGAACCTTTAGCGATTTTGTTAGACTCAATTCTACAACCAGCAGTCACAGAAATTGATGGTCTATTGCATGACACACGGGACTTTATTAAAAAGATTGAGAATATTCAGTTGGAAGAAGATACTATATTCCTAACAATGGATGTTAATTCCCTTTATACCATCATTCCACATCAAGAAGCACGTGAGGTGGTAGAGGAAACCCTTGGAAACCTAACAGAACACTACTTTCCATCACCGTTTCTATTACAACTACTTGACTTGGTATTGGAGAAAAATTATTTTTGCTTTGAAGAAAATTTTTTTTCCAGAAGAAAGGTGTAGCCATGGGATCTTCTGTGGCACCATGTATTGCAAACCTGTTTATGGCCCGTTGGGAGAGAACATTCATTTTAAATGACACTAATCCCTTTAGGAACAACATTTGCTTCTTTTGTAGATACCTTGACGATTTATACTTTTTATTTAAGGGTGAAGCCCAAATACAGGATTTTTGTGATTGGCTCAATAATCAAGATCCAAATGTTAAGTTCACCTGGCGTTCTGACTACTTTGGAATTAATTTTCTTGATGTTGTTACGTTTAGAGACTCCAGTAATAAGATAAAAGTTAGAACATACACGAAGGAAACGGACCGGAATTCTTATCTGGAATTTAGCTCATTCCATCCTCGACATTTGAGAGAAAACATCCCCTACGGTCCATTTTTACGTATTAAACGGAATTCCACCACGACCACGGATTTTGATAGGGACAGCAAACAATTGGGACAAGCCTTCCTGAACAGGAATTATCCACCTCAAATTATCTCTAATGCATTAATTCGAGCTAAAACTAAAGACCGAGCTGAACTTTTTCAAACCTGTTCAGGACAGTTGGATTCAGACATCCGATGGGCTTTGGACTATACACCTTTAACGGACCAAATTAAGAGAATCGTTAACCGACACTGGCACTTGATCCAAGATATTGAAGGCTGTGAAAAAAGACCACTCTGCGGACTCCGCAGATCAAAAAGCCTAAGGGATGTCCTGATACGTGCTAAAATGCGATCTGCCCCACAACAATCATCATTACCCGTTGGTAATTATAAATGTGGACGTTGTAGCATATGTAAGCTAATGCAGGAGGGAAGGGAAATTTCAGTCAAGGATCGGAGGATACCAATCAAACATTTTGCATCATGTTATACATCATGGGTGATATACCTGATAGAATGCCCTTGCAGTCTGGTTTATGTTGGTTGTACAGTAAGACCATTAAAAACAAGGATATTAGAACACATCTCTAGGATTAGACATAAAGTGCTGGAGGCACCAATAGTTTCCCATTTTCTTGAATATCATCATGAGGAAACCTCCTTTAAAGTTTCGGTACTGGAAGTTTTAATGAAGGGTCAGCTAAATCAAAACAACTTATTAAAAAGGGAGGCATATTGGATTGTGACTCTACAGTCAATTAGACCTTATGGCCTGAACACTGAGTTATTGTTAAACTGTTTTCTCTAATGAGATACTCTACTTTAAAGTAAGTTAAACACACAGTAGATGTTATTTAAACTCAGTATGGCCAATTAGATGACGCGCAGGAGAATATACAACTGCTGCCGTCCAGGTGCTGGGGGAAAAACAAGCGTCTTTGCCAATTGAAATTGAATAATAGTGAATGGAACAGGTCTGTCTTTTACAATGTAGTGTAAATTTATTTGGTTGTGATGCCTTGTCATGGGTTTATGGATTTAAAAAAAGGACTTTTGGCATTCTGTAACACTGTATAAAAGACTTACATTGCTGTTTTGTAATACATTTTCTTATGGATACTGTATAAATCACTGAAGTGGGGATACCATTGAATGTAACACAAAATCAATTTTTCATTACAGTTATGAACCACGCGCCTGAAGAAGGGGACGAAATCTGAATTTAGCCGGCCCCAGATTGGGCGTGGCTAATTTCTTATTTGCTTTGGAACCTGTTCCACCTGGTAATTTTTCATTTAAGAAGACTTTGTGAAGATTCTGCTGTTCCTCGTGGCCAAAGAACACACATATATACACGATGAAATCAAAAAGAGTCCAGTAGCACCTTTAAGACTAACCAATTTTATTTTAGCATAGGCTTTCGAGAATCAAGTTCTCTTCGTCTGACGAAGAGAACTTGATTCTCGAAAGCTTATGCTAAAATAAAATTGGTTAGTCTTAAAGGTGCTACTGGACTCTTTTTGATTTTGCTACCACAGACTAACACAAAAACAACCAAACCGGGACTCAACAATCTTTGGAGCCGAAATATACTTAAATTTTTGTGTTATAAAGTGCGAAAAGTGCAATAAATACAAACATAAATACAAATTACATTATACAAAATTTTGAAGTGCCATGATACAAAGTCCAAGCATATATACATATATCACAATGTTTCTGTTGTCCGGAATCGTCAGAAAATTTTTTTTTTTTTTTTGGAAAAATTTTTATAAAGTGCTAGTTGCCAGTTGCCAGTGCATCAAAGGGAGCCGGTAGGTAGGGAGTTGTGCACCGTACTTATATATTCACAGGGGGTGGCTATGGGATGCGCGGCTGCGCCTAGCATCGCGAATATCTTTATGTCCGCCTTGGAGAGTAAATGGGTGTTTGATGCTAAGAAGAACCCCTTTAAAGATCTAATTATATTGTACAGGCGATACATAGATGACATCATAATCCTACTGAAAAGAGACGTTGCTGAAGATTTAGGGAGGTGGTTTAACTCCCTCCACCCTGATATTGAATTCACATGGACTGGTAGCACCAGTAGCCTACACTATTTAGATGTTACCATTTATCGGGAAAGAGATAACAAACTGGCAGTGCGCCCCTTCAGGAAGCAGACGGACCGGTGCTCTTATTTGCATTATCAGTCTTTCCATCCAAGGGGTTTAAGGGACAACATCCCCCTGGGTCAATTTTTACGGCTGAAGCGGAATTCCACCAACCCTTGCTTTTATGAATCTAGTGGCCGTAAACTGAAAGAAAATTTTAGAGCGAGGGGATACCCCCAGCACACGATTGAACGAGCTATACAACGTGCTGATACTACTAATAGGGCAGATTTATTAGTATCTAAGCCACCAAGGATGGATGATAAAATAAAATGGGGTCTTGAATATACTATTTTAGCCCCAAATATAATATCAATTATTAAGCAACACTGGCACATTATTAGTGGTGTCCGTGGCTGTGAAGCAGGGCTAGCGGTAGGCTACAGACGCACACGGTCCATTGGGGACATAGTCATGAGATCAGAGTTTTCTAACAATCCACCAGGCGGCACTTTGCCAAAAGGCCATTTTACATGCGGCTCGTGCAGTGTGTGTAACCTTATGGTTAAAATACAGCAAATACTACCTAATCATTTTTCACATGGATTTTCTAACTGCAAGTCCATAAATGTGATATATGGTATTCAGTGCCCGTGCCCCCTATTATATATAGGGAGCACAACTCGCCCTTTAAGGATAAGGATCCAAGAACATCAATCTAGGATCAGAAATCAGGTCTGGGAGGCTCCCCTTGTTAACCACTTTCATGTAGAGAAACACTCACATAATGATCTTAAGGTTTCTGTAATAGAGCAACTTGATCGCCCCTTTGCTACAGACATGGTTAAATTGCTGCTCCAATTAGAATCTAAATGGATTTTCCGACTAAACACCCTGTCACCTCATGGTCTGAACTCGGAAATTAACTTTTCCTGCTTTCTATAGTTTCCCCATTCACGGATAGGCAAGTTACTGTAAGTTTTTGAGAATTCTGTAAAAACCATCCTCTTGTTACGACTGGCCCCTCCTCTTTTTTGATTATTTTAACTCGTGGTCCATTTCATCTATCACATGTCCGTGGAATGTATGGAGTGGTAGGAGAGTATGCCTTGTGCTTGTAACATACTGTAAGTGATATTGCCTTTTTTATTTTTATTTCTCATTTTATTGTATTGTTGCTAGACATTTATAATTAATTTTTTCTTACAGTATGACCAGTCCGAATCGCCTTAAGCCCAAGAGGAAGTGAGTCTTAGTACTCACGAAACGGGTTAATGATATTTGCAAGCAAACCCCCGTCGGCGTTCGTCTAATTGCATTCATGTTTATGGACTGTGAATATATAAGTACGGTGCACAACTCCCTACCTACCGGCTCCCTTTGATGCACTGGCAACTGGCAACTAGCACTTTATAAAAAATTTTCCAAAAAAAAAAAAAAAATTTTTTCTGACGATTCCGGACAACAGAAACATTGTGATATATGTATATATGCTTGGACTTTGTATCATGGCACTTCAAAATTTTGTATAATGTAATTTGTATTTATGTTTGTATTTATTGCACTTTTCGCACTTTATAACACAAAAATTTAAGTATATTTCGGCTCCAAAGATTGTTGAGTCCCGGTTTGGTTGTTTTTGTTCATATTGGTACCGGGGCCGCCCGTTGTTGTTTACCACAGACTAACACGGCTAACTTCTCTGCATCTATATACACGATGGAAACCCTGGACTAACTTTATTGAATAGCTCATATATGCTTTATAATATTGAGTAGTAAATGTATTAATATTTTTGACTGTGATCAATAGCATTGAATAGTAAATGCATTAATATATTTGATTGTGATTATATATTCAAATGGGTTTTGAATAGTGGCTCCTGTGAGTCTTTTCTCTCTTTATATACAGTTTTGAACTGGAGCAGCCTCTTTCTTTTCTTTGCGGTATTAGAAGTGGAGCAGGTAACAATGCCCTCCCCTGTCTTAACCCAGCTGGTATTAGTGGTGGAGCAGGTGGCAATGCTCACTCCCTGCCATCACCCATTTCGGATCAGAGCAGGTGGCAATGCCCACCTCGCACCTTCATCTGGCTGGGATCAGGCACAGAGCAGGAGGCAATGCCTTTCTTCCCTTCACCCAGCTGGGATAAGGAGCAGAGCAGGTGGCAATGCCCACCCTATCTTCACCCTGGTAGAGTCAGGAGCCAAGCATGCAGGCATGTCTGCCCCCCCAACCTGCCGGATTCAGGAGCAGAGCAGATGGCAATGCCCACACCCCTCCACCCAGCTGGGATCAGGAGCAGAGCAGGTAGTAAAACTCACCGCACACCTTCACCTGTCAGGATCAGGTGCAGAGTAGGTGGCAATACCTGTTCCTCCCTTCGCCCAGCTAGAAGCAGGTGGCTATGCCAACCCCTGTTCACCCAGTTAGGATCAGGCTCGGAGCAGGTGACAATGCCTTCCAGCATTCACCCAGCCGTAGTCAGGTGCAGAACAGGTGACAATGCCCCCCTCTTTACCCAGCATGTATCAGGCATGGAGCAGGTCACAAAGCCCACCATCCCTTCACGTGGCCGAGATCAGGCAGATCAGGTATGGAGCAAATTACAATGCCCACCCCCCTCCTTCACCAGCTGTAACCAGTGACAGAGGAGAAGTGAATGCTTGCCTGCCCAAACTTCCCTTTCTAGTGTCTGTTGTATTTTTTCCCCACAACGGGCTATGTTGCTAGTTGTAGCATAAGCTTTCAAGAGCCACAGCTCTCTTTGTCAGATGAGAACTGAAATGGGGCAGGAAGGGGCATGGAGCTAGTGTCATCCACTCACAAATACACAAACAAGGACACAGTTGTGGAACAATCCAGACTTTAATCATCTGAAATTCATGAAGAGGTCCTTGAGAGGGAATTCTGTCATTTTTGTGCCATGACTGAATTCACACATTGGACAACCAGAGCACCGCGTGTAGAGCATAGAGTCTTCCCCGTGCCTCAGCACTTGTATTCAAAGGTTTCCTGCCTCTGAATGTGGTGACTATATTTAATAAGCATAATTAATTACCACTGATGGACCTATCCTACATAAAATTGCCTAATATACTTTTACGGCTTTCTAAATTAGCGACCATTATTGTAACATGAGTTCCTTGCTGTTGACTCAGGAAAAATTTCCGGAACAGGAAAAAATGTACAATGAAAAGCAAAGGGTGTTCCATAAGCCTTCGGCCCAATACGTATGAGCTTCTTAAATTAATTTTGGATGTAATGAAACCAGCAGGCTTTGATGATGGCTAATTAAGAACGCATGAGCCAAAGGGTGCCTGTAAAGTACTGTATAAAAGCCCTCATCTCTTTCCAGTCTTCTAACAGACTCACTTCTCATCTTCACTTGCTGTTCTACTCCTCAGAGAAGCGGGTAAGTTTTGCTTGTCCACATTGATTCGTGCTTTCTGAACACAGCTTTATTAAGAACAGTAGTGAACTTGCACAAATATATTGTAATGCATTATCTTCGTGATGATCAAAAACTGATTTAAAAATAACTCATTGTATCTCAGCTGAATTCAGGAGCTAGTTCACATATTTTGCTTTCTCCAATATGGCTTTGTTACATTTTAGACTTTAACTGAAATAGTGGCTGGATCCAGCCACCATCCAAGTAGCAATCTTTCAGCCCCAGAAGTGTTCATTCAAATGAAGTGGCTCTTCCTTCAGTGGCTTCCTTCAGTGGTAACTTGGGTACACTCATGTTAGGTTTTCCTGTGGTACCTTTTTTATATGCTCTGGGGTCTACTATTTCCAGTCCATTCACCTGTGTTATAGCCTTTATTATGGATGTTAACTACTTCTCTGTGTTATTTGCTCTTTGCTTATATATGGAGCCTCCCCGTATTTCTTGTGCCTAATATTATTTCTCTTCCTTCCTGCCTCCTTTCAGACTCATCTCCATCACTCAGACATGGCTTATTGTGGACCTACCTGCGCCATTCCATCCTGTGCCTCCTCTCCAGTTGTTGGTTTAGGATCAGCAGGTCTTGGCTACAGTGGTCTCCATGGCCCCGGGTATGGCTACAGCTATGGTGGATGGCCGACAACCTCAGAAAATCTTGGTACCCTTCCAGGGATTGTTCCTAAATTTATCAACCAGATCCCTGCAGCAGAGGTTGTGATTCAGCCACCTCCCATTTTAGTGACCCTCCCAGGACCCATCCTCTCTGCTAGCTGTGAACCGGTGTCTGTGGGAGGCAACACTCCTTGCGCTATTAGCGGTGGATATAGCAAAGGTCTCTATGGTGGATATGGGAAAGGTTTCTATGGCCCTGGACTTCCTGGGAAACATTTTAGGCGCAGGGGAAGTCTCTGCTTACCCCCTTGCTGAATTCTCACACATGGCTTACAATTTTTAAAAAGGAAAAATATAAAGATCTACGGTAGAACAGGATGGCCTGGTTCTAAATATGCTGCAAATGGAGTTGGCAATTGGGGATCTTAATTTCTCAAAGTCAGGCCCAGATGTATCTTCTTTGCATCTCTTTCTAATGTAAAAATCTGATATTGTTCTAAAAATTTCAACCATCACATTTTATGTCTTCAAAAGAAGAAATCTATGCTTTGTTGTCTTCAAAAATGCTTTGTGGAAAACTGTCCACTGAAATACTTACATTTTTATTCCTAATAAAACTCATTCTGCATCATAATGTTACATTTCTAGTTTTCATTTCACCTATGAATATCCAAATCGTCTTGCTGGATCAGACAAAGGTGCACCTAGTCCAAGATTATGCTTCCACCTATGTACCTCTAGAAATCTCAAATTTGGGTGGACCTTTGGAGGAAGCTTTCAGTATTTATGAGGTGGACATTCAGTGGACACTGTTAGACCGATGTAGAGTTGAATTGTTCTTTTTACCCCCAAGGGATCCCAGACTTTACAATTGCCTGCTACTTCAGACTTTAATGATTTGTGAAATTGTTGTTGGTATTTGCACTTCTATTTTGCTGCACTGGTGATCTTTTCAGCCAGAAAATCATTGCCCAAGAAACAGTTGCGTCTAGGCCTAACTCCGGAATAACATGAATCACAACTACATCACTTTTTCAGTTCCATGGGCTGTCATGGTAACCACAACCCCCAGGATTACATTTCACTAATTTCCCTTTCCTATTTGTCTTCCTGTTTCTCACTGAAAAGAGCATCTAAAATGAAGTCAACTTTTCACTCATTTTGTATCATAAGTCTGACCCTTTCCATCATGCTAAGATGTATTCTTTTTGTCTGAAAGCTCCCAACATTGGGTGTTTGTGTGTGTGTGTGGTTTTGTTTTGTTTTTTAATATATTTTATTTACATTATTTATAGTCTGCCTTTCTCACTGAGACTCAAGGTGGGTTACATTGCCACCCCAGTCGGAATGAAGAGGCAGACACAGGAGTTGGAACTAAAGGGCCACTTTATTAATATAACATCAACCATTAAATATGGCAAGGGCAAATTAGCGGTACAGGTCACCCCTGGACTACCGCCTTGACCTGTCTGGGCGAGCCCCACAGCCTCGGGTAGGAGCCATCCATCTAATGGCTTTTCCCCGGCCAGCCAGGCAAAATGGTTCCCCCCTTCAAGCTCCTAAAGCCTCAGCCGTACAGCATGAGGGAAGGACTTGCACATGGGGTTCACTGCAGGCAGTATCCAGGTGGTGGTATCCGTCACAAGCATACCATCTGCTCCTGGTAGACCCCATTTCCCCACCAATGGGGAATTGCCAAGGGGTGCTCACCAGCCCGCTCCCTTTCCCCAAACTCTCTCCTGCCAGTGACTTACAATGATGCACCACCATTGCCAATTACCTCAAACCTCTGCCTGCAGTGCAAGGTAGGCGAAAAACCACCTCTCCTATCTTGCCAATATGGGGAGAGGAGAAAAAATTCCTACCTGGCTCTGGGAACAGCAGCCGGCTAATCCCGCACGGCTACAGGGTGAGGTGGGTGGGCCGAGCATGCAGAGCAACTGCCAGCAGGGAGGGCGGAGCCATCTTCTGAAGGCTTTGTCTCCGCCCTCCCAGCCATATCCCCATATGCCTGGGAGATGCCTCTGCCTGCTTCTCCCTCCAAAGTGGCAAATTACAGTCCCCAGCTCAAGCCACTGTGTGGCAGCTGGGAGTACCACACAGTGTGAGTCAGTACAGTCAATATCAAAAACAATTTTGAAACACAGCGTGATTATATACATATAAATGTGCAAAAATTTAAAAGTAGCAGAAATCCAATGCACAGTTGAAGAAATGCTGGAACAGAGCATAAACAGTTCTGAGACTGACATATTAAACAATGTAAGAACTACCCAGTTGGATCATACATACATCTGTATGTATGGTCCAACTGGGTAGTTTCTATGGATGTATGATCCAATGGTGAAGTTCTTGGGTATTTCTTATGTTGTTTAATATGTCAGTCTCAGAATATTAGAAATTGGGCACAAAATACCAGCTCAGGATCTATCTCCGGTGGAACCTTTGCTGGTAAGGATGGACAATGTCAAAAAACCTGGGCAAAATGGGTTTCCCAAAGCCCAGGTCTCTTGCAACGCATGACAGTCAAAGGTGTAAAGAAATGGGCTAAGTTCAGGGAATTTACCTTTAGAGTCCCATCCTGCTACATTCCATGAAAGAACATGAAATTTCCCACTGCTTCTGTGTTCTGAAAGTCAGTCTTTGGCAACTTCTGTACCTCCCAAATGTCAATAAATGCTAACTTTACCGATCACCCTATGCACAGAGCCCATCTGTGGTGGAGGTTCTTCAGTGGTGGGGGTGGGAGGCAAAGGGAGGAGGAGCATACAGGGAGGACCCAGCAAGGACTGCAGGTTCACCTCTTCTGACTTATCAACATTAATCACAATAGAGGGATGCCTTAAATTGCTACCTGAGGAGACATTTGTAATGGCTGTGGCACAGCAAGAATTACAGGTGGCAAAGATCATCCTTGTTGGGGAAAAAACGGATGGCTTGGGCTCAGCAAAACCATCCAGCCTTTCTGAGTCATCCCCTGAAACGAGGTCTCAGCTAGAACCTACAGCTCTTATTAGCCACCAGCCTAGAGTATAAAACTTGCTAACTACCCACTTAATAGTTCTGCTCTACAAAGGGCAGGCTCCTCAAAGAAGCAAACGATTCTTTTTCCATTGGCTCATCCAAGTGGCTGGAGGACATACGGTTGTTTGTGTTGTTTATTTGAAAAAAAATATTTTAAATGTTATATGATTATAGCATTTTGATAGTCATTGTAATGCACAGTGTGCAATCTTTTTCTTTTCTTTTTAAAAATATTTGTTCTCCTTTCCATTTTCTTTATAGTACCCCTTTACCTATTTTAAAAATAAAATAAAATATGTATATTTTTAAAAGTGGCTGGAAGGGTGGGGAGCATATTATCTGGTCCAACTGGATCTTGAAAGGAACCAATTGCAGATGATCCCTTAAATCTTTGCTATTAAGTCTGGACTGGCCCTGCTGAGATACTAGCAAGGGGTTCGCTAGTGTGTTCTTGAAAACCAGTACTACTCTTATCCAAAAATTCCTCAAGACCTGTGAAAGCTGAAACATCATATCTGGCACTCTTCTGGAAGAGAATTATAAATAAACTATCTAATAAAAAGGAGCACTAGGTAAAATCTCAGCCTTTAATGTCAGCCCACACTTCTGGAATACCTACTCATCGGCTTAGGTGAAATATCTCAGCTTCCTTAGTGCCCCAAAAGAGCATGCCCCATCTGAACAGCTGGATTTTTAAAAGTACCAAGAATAGGTCAAAACCAACCTAGTTGAAGTAAAAGTCTTCTTGGGAAGCTTCTCTCTGAGCCAAGCTACAAGTGATGCCTGACTCAGGTTGGACACTTGTCAGCTTCCCTCAAGTTTTGATGGGAAATGTAGGCATCCTGGTCTTGCAGCTGTAATGGAGAGCCAAGCTGTAAAATCAGGACTCCTACATTTCCCATCAAAACTTGAGGTAAGCTGACAAGTGTCCAACCTGTGTAAGGCATCACTTGTAGCTTGGCTCTCTGGCTCCACCCCCCAAAAAGAAGGGGATGTTCAAGTCCAAGTAACACCAGCAGGACACTGCAGAATAGCTACGACAGAGGACAAAAGTAAAAATGCTTTAAAGTCACCACAGCAAGAAATCTCCCTCTTAATTTTGCTTGGCTATAGAATCGAGCTAATGAGAAATTTTGACCGAGAATTTAATAATTAAAGACATCTGGCCTGCCAGAATTTGTACGTATCTGAGGCCCAAAATCTCTCATGAGTTTTCCACCCCCAAGGCCAAACTACCAAATGCACTTCCAGCAGCCTGCTTGGGAGCAGTCTCGGCCATAGCCGGGAATCTCTCCGGCATCAAGGGAGAAAACCTATTTGAGAAAGTCACTGGGGAATCCAAGGAAAGGAAAGACTCCATCTTACAGGGCAATCCTAAGAAGTGCTGCTCCAGTCTAAGACCATTGATTTCAATGGTCTTAGACTGGAGTAACTACTTAGGATTGCAATGTTAGTCTGTTTTGGGCGAGGACACTCCCCAACCTAAATAACTCTGGCCTGCTTACAACCTATTAAAATTTAACAAACGATACTCTCTTATACAAAACTGAGGAACGCCCCCCCAACAGTCTCAGAGCAGATAAATCTGATCAGATCAGTTAGTTCCATTATTTCTGTTCTTTTTGTTCACTTTGTTATTTATTTAATTTATTTATTTATTTTATTTTTCACCTGCCCTCCCTGCAAATGGGCTCAGGGTGAGGTACAATATTGATTAAAATGCAACTTAAAATCAATTATAAAAACAGATAAAATACTGTGCCCCCTTTGGGGCAACCAGCGGGAGTGGACTCTCCATACCCCTTGCAGTGAGAGACCAGTGGAAGGCTCGGCAATGATGGGCTAAAATTAGCCTCCACCATATGCCTGGCAGAATATCTCTGTCTTACACGCTCGCCTAAATGATACAATATCCTGGTGGGTTTGAGTGTCCTCAGACAGAGAGTTCCACCAGGTTGAGGCCAGGACTGGAAAGGCCCTGGCCCTGGTAGAGGCCAGCTGAGCCTCCCTAGGGCCAGGGATCATCAGTAGATGTTTTCCAGTTGAATGAAGTGCTCTCTGGGGCACATACAGGGAGAGACAGTCCCTTAGGTATGCTGGCCCCAGTCCGTATAGGGCTTTATAGGTCAAAACCAACACCTTGAACTGGATCCGGAATTCTACTGGGAGCCAGTGAAGCTGCTGCAAGATAGGTGTAATGTGTGTCCTACATGAAGCTCCAGTTAGGACACATGCAGCAGCATTCTGGACCCATTGAAGTTTCCAAATCAAGCCCAAGGGCAGACCTGTGTAGAGCTTAATCACAGGGAACCAGGTCAAAAAATACACCTCCTTGTTCCTGTCTTCAATCCTCTTCACTTTCCTCTTCCTTTAATGATCCATTGGACCTCAATCTTCCATGGTAATTTGCAGTCTCCAAACACCGGAGGGCATGGAAATCATCAGGTGGAGACAGGCTCAGCTAGAACCTTGCCAGTAAAATTGCGAAATTCTGTGTTTTGAACAGGGTATGTGGCTGCCACCCCTAAGACTCACTTTCTGGGATCTTATCTCATCCTTCACTCCTTGGAGGCAGAACAAGGAGAGAATCGGGTGCTGGCATTGCTCCAGTCAAGGCAAGTGTTTTATTTATTACCTTTTTAGCTGGCTGTGCTGGAGGCTGGTGTCCAGTTGGAAGCAGAGCTGGAGTTGTAAATGCCAATTGACTTGCATTAAATGCAGTCAAGAGACGCACCTACTCTAAGAATGCAAAATAGAAGTGAAATCACACAAGTTGGGAAAACGCAAGCCTAAATTAAACAAGTCAAAAGAGTCAAATCAATACATTATGGAGAAAAGCTCTCCTATGAAGTAAGCACAATGAAATCACAGTCGACACAATTTACAAGATATTCTCAGTACAGCAACATCAGGCAAATATCACTATCATCTAGGTGCAATTCAGGGCCAAGCTACACATGACGAATGACACTTGAACGGCAAGTGTATTTCTCCCTGTTCACTTGCCCTCCACTCAATCCACTTGCCGTTCAAGTGTCATTCGTCATGTGTAGCTTGGCCCTCAGTTACAACCAGGAAGACATCCCCCGGGTAAGTTTCCACAAATGAATGTAAGATAAGTCTCAGAAAAGTCCTTATATAAATATGTACAATTTGATATTTTTAATGCAGGTGGAGGCAGAGGACCAAATGCAAGCCCACATCGCCCTACATGCAGTGCCGGCTTGAATCTGATGTTTCATCAGATGACCTCTTCAGGGGCAATAAACATCCACCATACTATGAAGAATA
Source organism: Eublepharis macularius (assembly GCF_028583425.1). NCBI lineage: Eukaryota > Metazoa > Chordata > Lepidosauria > Squamata > Eublepharidae > Eublepharis > Eublepharis macularius. The sequence continues at coordinate 246,884,028 of NC_072790.1, forward strand.
TTAAAAACTAATAAATATGCAATAAATATTTAAAATGCAAATTGGTCTTCTTTAAATACAGTATTCAATAAGTGTAATATTCCATAAATACTTAAAGAGACTTACCCAAGGGTCATTTTGTAGAAAAAGAGCTGGAGGAACTCATTAACATAACTCATCAGCATAACTCATTAGCATATGCCATGCCCCTTGACATCACCAGAAGTGTGTCATTAGCATAACTGATTTTCATATGCCACACCCCCTGACATCACCTCTCCTGGCTGGTTTGGACCCAATCCTGGCCATTCAGGGTCAAAATTGGGCTCAAAATGACAAAAAGGTGCCCTAAATGACCCAACGTGGACATTTTGGGCCCTTTTGGGCCTGGTTTGGGGCTGAAACGACCCAGATTGGGTCAGTGCTAGGCAGGGGAGAGTTCCCCCACTCAGAATCGATCCAATCCAGGCTGTTTTGGCCCGAATCCAGGCTGAAATGGGCCCAAAATGGCTGAAAGTCAGATAGGCGGAGCCACCTGACATGTGACCTCTTCGGAGAACTGCCGGAACTGCGTTCCTGTGCGTTCCCCCTCGAAATGAGCCCTGGACTTACCCAAAAGTCAAACAGATGAATAAATCAATTGCAAGCACCAAACAGTCAAATCAGGCACAAAACAGTCAAATGAATCACATCCGGTGTCCTTGCGTAAAGTTCTTAGGTACAGGCAAGAATATAACAGCTATACAATTAAACCGACACAGAGATTTAAAGAGATCCAACAGCAATGTACACTTAAAGGATCTTCAAAACACATCACAAAAGTCATTACAGGAAAAAAGACAAATCTAGTTCACTATTTAAACCGTTGGGTTTCAAAGAGTTAAGGGTATGTGTTATGTATTGAGCTAGCTTCGAGGAGAACTAGGCTCCTAAGGTAACCAATCCTATCAGGAATTGGGATGTCAGCAACCAATTGTTATTCCTTGGACAGGAGCCAATTGCAATCAAGTAAACAGGATGTCTTTTGTTGTGTGCATGCAAATGAAGGATCCTAAAGCCCACATTCTTATTGGGTTGTTATGGATATGGGGTGGAGTTGGGAGTGTATATATTGTGGCCCCTTCGGGGCCGGTTGTTCTTCTCTTGTACAATAAACTATACTATGAGCTGAAGTCATTGCGGGGCCTACCCCAGTACTTAATAGTATGTATCCACTGTGCCTGCTTCCTGAGCAACGTTCTGGGCGAAATACACATAGGGGTATTCTGTCCTGAGAATAGTACAGTGAACTGAAAGTCGTCCTCCCAATGTTTCTGGGAGGTAAAGTGTTTCACCAGAGGAGCTTCTACAACATTTAGACGTAGGTGAGACATATGTTCCAGTAGGCGTGTTTTCAGTTGTTTAACAGTACTGCCTACATATAATTTATTACATTTGCATATCAAGGTTTTGAGGGCTAAGATTGGCTGCAGAACATCTGCCCCTCTGTTGCCTAGGGAATTCATTCTTGCTCCTTGCTCCATAGAGCAGAATAGGAGCTCTCTGCTCGACAGGCAAAGCTGCCCATCAATTTTCTAAGGGCTGCAAAAGGCTTGTGGATGCTCCCTCCATTGCATAGGGAATTGATAGATCGGCACCAGGTTGTCTGTTCTCATGGACCACGGACCAACCAACCCAAACAGACCAAAATTCATGAAAAAGGTGAATCCCACGAACTGTGTCTTCATGAACCATGAACCAGGCCAGACCATGTCTAATTTATGTCCATTTTCTGGACGGTACCCACCTCTAGTTAAGTGGTTTGGCTGCAAATCAGCACTCTACTGTTCAAATTCCACTACTGTCATGAGTTCAGTAGGTGGCCTTGGGTCAGCCACTCCTCTCAGCCCCAGTTCCCCAGTTGTATTGTGGCGATAATAATAACATTAACTTTTCACCACTCTGGGTGAGGCACTAATCTGTCTAGAAGAGCGGTATATAAGTACAGTTGTTGTTGTTGTTGTTGTTGTTAAAGGACCCTTATTAATACTTTCCCAGAGTTTCTAGAACTCCTCCTGGAAGGTCCTTAAACAGTACTTTCTTTGGTCAAGCTTTAATATGACTCTAGATGCTCTTGGTCTCACATGGCAGCTTAAGGCCAAAAGAGTATGTGTTGTATTTTTCTACACTTCTGTAGCTTCCCGGGATCCTCACCTCAAGGGGCCTCCCAATTTTGATCCCTATCATGTAGCAGCATGTGCCTTCCAATAAAAGAAGGAGTCTGCAAGAAAGCCAATATCGATGGGCAGTAAGTCCTGCTTGGGCATAACGGAATGCCAAGCAGATCATCCATCAATCATGCAAAAGCCCATCCTGAGAGAAATTAAACTGGAGGACCATCTCCTCCAGTTGCCGTGCTCAGTTCAAGGTATTGGTTATTTCATTCAAAGCTCCTCACAGCCTTGGCCCAATATACCTACGGGACCACCTCCCTCCCTATGTCCCTCCACTTGTTCACCTTTCTGGGTGGGACATTAATCTGTCTAGAAGAGTGGTATATAAGCGCAGGTATTATTATTATCATTAATTGAAATGTTGCCATGATTTCCCAGACATTTGGAGGTATTACATAAATCATGTGAATCGTTTACAGTGAATTTAATTACTGCTGCAAGGTTAACTTTTGCCAGCATTGAAAGTAGGAAAATTCTTACAATCCAGAAGTGGTTTGAGCAAATCAAGGATTTGTACTCTTTGTTTGGTCTGCCTGCTTATCAACCCAGTGAAGAAGTTGTGAAAATGGATTTGTCTTATTACTAGAGATGGGCATGAACCGCATTACAAACGTCAAAACCCCACGAAAATGGCAATCGCGCGATCATGACCCGGCGGATCGTGATCATCCATGGCCAACGATCCAGCGGTCAGGAGAGGACTGGATCATGGCGTTCAGGCTCGGTTCGGGAATCCAGACACTCAGGCACCAGCAATCTATTCCCCTGGCAACGGAGCCAGGGGAATGCCTGAGCTCTGTTTGCCCTCCTTCTGTTGCCCTGGAAACCCAAACGGAAGCCCAGCTTTCCTTGATCAGCAGGGCTTCCTTCCAACCGGAGAGCAGCAAAGCAGTTACAAGTTGGGAGAAGACAGGGGAGGGAGGGGGAAGGGGGTGTTCTGTAGCCATGGGCACTCCAATCTCATCCCTGCAAACCCTGATAGGCAGCTCTGACGGCCAAACACAGACCTCCGGCATTGCTGAATGGGATCCATGCTTATAAATAGCCATGGTCTCCCAGGCTGGGTTTCACTTTCTGCTAGCAGTGGAGTGGGTCAGAGCTCTTGCTTGCCACTTGGTAGCCTTTGGAGAAAGAGACTGAGAGAGTGCAATTGTGCTTGGCTTTGGTGAATAGGGATCTATCTCCACGGTTCGGTTCGGGAACAGGAGATGTTCGTTGCTGTTTGGGAATTCGGGATCGTGGTCTGCACTGAACCACGATCCTCTGGTTCGGTAATTTTTTTTTGGTTCGTGCCCATGTCTACTTAGTACCCTTCCATGTACTGGTTAGAAAACAATACTTCTCATGTTTGGCTGAGATATCTCTATGAAGGTGTGTTAATCGGTTTTCTTTTAATATCAGTGATAACTTTCACATGTATTGGTATATTGGAAAGTACTTTTCTGTGCTTTCTATGTTTTGGGGGGATAAAAGGGGGTGGAAATGAAAATGAAACTTATTTTTTTTAAAAGTTGTTGTTGTCTCTGTAATAATGCAGATACCACAACTGCAAAAGATGAAAACAGCCAGAGAAAAGTGGTAGGGCACTTTTGAGGACTGGGAAGGTAACACTGAAGAACCTATCTAATAACTTCATATGTCAAGTTAATTTTTTTCTTTTTTCTTTTTTTGGTAACCTGTCTTTGGGGCTATGCATTGCAGAAAATGGGGGGACGCTTGTAAATAAAAGTCATGTGGGGCAGAGTTGAAGATCTGATGTTCTAGATATAATATTTGCTCCAATAAGACCATTTTTAAAGTTTTAGGCTAAAGCAAAACCAGGAGATTAATGTCATGATAAAAAGGAAGGTTTATTCAGATTTCAAAGAAAGCATGAAGAGTCTTACAAAGAATGCTTTGAAAGTGGACAACAAACTGACATTCAGACATGAACAGCTTCTTCAAAGGAGAGAGAAAAAGAGCAAGATGGGTTTTATAGAGGAGTCTCAATGTTTAGATTAATAATGATACACGAAGCGATGTCTAGGTCTGTTTTCCGGCAGGCTGAAAGGATGCCTCCCACCACTGCTTTCGGCTGAGATGAAGGGGGTTCAACGTGCCTAGACCTAGACTTCTCTGTTCTGCCGTAGAATTCTTGACCATTCTTCTTTTCCAGTTAAATTATCCATGAGAATTTAGCAGGGAGGCAAGCTTCCTCTACGCCCCAAGCAGAGACTGCCCCTGCGGCCTGGGATGAGGCTGCCTCTGCGGGCAAAGCCGCTTCCCAAACGGCCTCCAAAATAACCAAGACCGCCAGCTCCATAAAGCCCTCTGCCGAATCCACCATAACTACCACCATAACTAACAGCGCATGGAGTGTTGCCTCCCACAGACACTGGTTCACCGGTAGCCGAGAGGATGGGTCCTGGGATGGTCACAACGGAGGCGGGTGGCTGGATCACAACTTCTGCTGGTGGGATCTGATTGATGCAGGAAGGATGGACACCTGACAGGATCCCCAGGCTAGCAGAGGGTACCCCGGATGGGAGGCCTCCATAGCCAAGCCCTGCTGATCCAAAGCCAACGACTGGAGAAGAGGCCACGGAAGGAACTGCAAAGGAAGGTCCGTAGCCATAGCCTAGACCGCGGGAGCCGCCATAGCCAAGCCCTGCTGATCCAAAGCCAACGACTGGAGAGGAGGCGCAGGATGGAATGGCATAGGATGGTCCACAATAAGCCATGTCTGAGTGATGGAGGGTGAGTCTGCAAGAACATAGCAAGGAGCAGAAATACTATTATACACAAGAAGACCACAAGTCTCGGTATGCTTCAGGCATGGGGAACAGATATTGCATATTGAATAGGAGCTATTACTGCACAACAATCAACATTACCAAGAGACGTTACCAAGGATCATGCAGCTCAGACACACAACAGAAAAGGCAATATTAGAGAAGTAGATGAATAATCTCACTGAAGTCTTATCCCAGTAGCTATGAAAGGTTTTGGACAATCCAAACTTACCGGATTCTCTGAGGAGCAGAAGGACAAGAGAAAGCTGCGAGATGAAGCTGTTGGAAGACTGGAGAGACACCAGGGCTTTTATATTGTGTTAGGGCGTTCTTTTCGGTTTAGAGACACCCTTTTACGCAAAAGAACTTAATTAGAATGCCATCAAAATCTGCTTGTTTCATCACATGCAGGCTTACTTTAATCACTCCAAAGCTGTTAAAGAAATGATTTATGCAGTCATTATCAGTCTACAATGATTAAAGTCTTGATCTTTTCATGTTCTATGAGTTGTCCCGAGGTATTTTTACTAAGGAAACAGCACTTGCATAAACACTTAACATGTAAGCCCCATTGAATATAGTAGGACTTCCATCAGAGTTGGATCCTACAAAGATGCAGTGTTTGATTCTTGTTAGTGTAAGCATTTTCTTTATGCCTATTTTCATTTATGCCATTCTCAGGTTTTTTTGTTTTAAGTCATTTTTATGTCATCAGTACTTTATCTGCCAAAATAATTTGAAAGCAGTGCTTAAAATATGCAACTTTTAAAATGGGGAAAACGCAGCAACAGGAAACAAAATGGCTTGCCACTTTTTGCTTTAATTTGCCCGAAGAACAACAACAGCAAATCAAAAAAGGAATTTGCATTAAAATTCTACTTATGATTAAAATTTGGGGTACCTTTAGAAGTCTCCCCTGTTGAATTTCTCCCTAGATTATGGGATTCTGAATTACCAAAGTTGTTGTTGTTGTTTGTTGTTGTTGCTGTTGTTGTTGTTAGGACACTAACAGACTGTCTAAGGCAATCTCATAATTAGTAAACTCGTAATCCCTTTTCCTTTTTCTCTAGATTCACAACTAGGTAATGCTGAAATTTGGACTTAATAGACTTACGTGACATGAAACTGTCATATATTGAAGCAGACCCTCATTCCAGTTCCGCCTTTACTCAGAGTAGGAGGATGTCTCAGGGTCTCAGGAAGAATTGCCATCATGACTCACAGGTGGGAGGGACTTCCTTGCCAGCAATTTACCAATCTTGTGAGACGCAATGAAGTTTACGGTTGAACCATAGACTTTTGGCCAAAAGCAGGATGTAGCCAGTGACACAATGAAGTCGCTTCTGGTCATACAGGAAGTGATGTCATATTGCCAGCACTGGAAATCACCCCAATATCCCCCCATATTTCTTCCGCTGCACAACTGAATGGCATCAGGAGCAGCCAGCAATGTTTGGGGGGGTGTCTCTCCAAAGGGGGAAATCTGGCATCTCTGTTCTCAGTAGAGGCCTTTTAACTACCTGATCCTTAACTGACAAACTAAGGTTCTAAGAGGTGCTATGATGTCTCATCACAGACCACCAAACCATCAACTTGGGTGCATTCTCTTAAGAAACAAGTACAAGGAAAATGGGGAGGGGGATGTTGTAATTGTCAGCAAATTATTAATTGACCTTTAACTTAATGTGCATATGAGGTTTTATATTTTCCTTTGAAATCCAGGTTTCGTAACGGTTATGTGTCATTGGTGCTTTATCATAATGTGTATTAAAAAAAACCTTTTAGGTGATGGCTGAAAATTGACTAAAGTGAATCATTTGTGTTGCTTTGTATTTGTATTTTAAATATTTATATTGTATTTATTGTAATTTTAAATTGTGAAATGCAAATTTTTAATGTGCATTAATGTAATCTGCCCTGAGCCCGCTGGTTCGGGGAGGGTGGAATAGAAATTGAAACGTTTGTTTGTTTGTTTTTAAAGCAAGCATTGAGTTTATAAAAACTGGAAATGTCATGAATAGAGATGGGCACGATCAGCATTACGATAGAAAAATACCCACGATAATGGTGTTCATGCGATCGGGACCCAGCAGATCAGTGCCGTCCACGGCAACCGATCCAGCGTTGGGGGGGGGCTTCATCGGGGCTTGATTCGGGCCATCGGGATCTGATCGAGGATGCAGACAATCAGGCGCCAGTAATCTATTCCTGGGGCAACGGAGCCAGGGGAACGCCTGAACTGTGTTTGCCCTCCTTCTGTCGCCCTGGAAACCCAAATGGAAGCCCAGCTTTCCTTGATTAGCAGGGCTTCCTTCCAACCATGGAGCAGCAACGCACTCACCAGTTGGGAGAAGAGAGCCAGGAGAGGGAGGGGAAAGGGGGTGTTCTGTAGCCATGGGCACTCCAAACGTTTTTTGCTTTTTTAAAAAACAGGGCTTTGTAGGAGGAATGGCTGTTTTTCTGTCTGTCACTCTCTGTTTTTAACCTGCTTTTAAAACACTGTATTTTGTGGGAAAACCTCATTCACGGCTCTGTGTGTGTGTTTAAAATATGCTTTTGGAAGCCTGGCTGCTTGCTTTTAAAATTGGGTGGGGAGGAATGGAGGATTTTGTCCCTGCTTTTTTTAAAAAGCTGGCTGAAACATGTTGACGGAGTGTCTCTCTCTCTCTATTTGGAGAGGCAGGGACAGGTTTACCCCCCTCCCCTCTGCTCTAAGTGTGTGTGTGTGTGTGTGTGTGTGTGAACTTCCCCTCTCTGAGGGGAGGCAGCTCATCGTTGCCTCCCTGTGCCTGCCGGGCCCAGCGGTCACCGCCTCCACCCACCTTCCCACATAGCTGGGAACAGCGGGGCACCCCTCCGCTTTGGCATCCCCGATCTGATCCATGGATTGGAAACGGGAGATGATCGGTGTGGATCGGTGATTTGGGGTCGTTGCCAGTGCCTATCGCCAAACAGCTTGATCGGTAATTTTTTTTGGATCGTGCCCACCTCTAGTCATGAATTGAACTCTGGATCTTCTGCATGCCTGGCAGACGTTCTACCACTGAGCCATTACCCTTTGACCACTAAGCCATGGCTCCTGAGTGAATAATGAATATGTCAAATGTGAAGTTACTGCCTGATTTTTCCTTTCCTTGCCTCATTGACTTCATATTTTGGTGCCCCAAAATTTGATTATCAAGTCCAAGCCAGAGAACACTGCTGCAATACTGGAATATGTATCAGAAAGACAAAATTGGGGGTGGGAGATAACAGAAAGAAATAAAGTAGACCCACTTATGCAATAATCTTAGTTTGGGTCCTCTGGATCTATACGACTCACACAGGCTCTTTCTTCTGACTTATCCTTTCCATTGGAGGCAAGGCCACCCGCAACTATTAGAGAACCACAGAATCCTACAAATTCTCTTTAAAATAACTTTTTAAAAAACTTCTCACTGGAAACAAGCAAAGAAAATGGTCCTGGAAGAGAGAGGGGAAAGAGGGAGGGGGTGGAAAGTAAGTGGGAAAAGTGCTTTATTTGTAATTATAGACCCCAACGTGTTTTGACCGTAGCTTTGTCAGGGGTTCTGTAATACAGCAACCTCTCCAAATTCCCACCTTGAGCAAATCTATTTTTTTTCCTGTTCTCACTGAAGCACCAGTGTTCTCCTATTCATTCATTCATTCATTCATTCATTCATTCATTCATTCATTCATTCATTCATTCATTCATTCATTCATTTACCCTGTTTTTCTCTACAATGGGGACCTGTAGTGGATTCCAGCATCGTAATCCCTTCCTCAGTTTATTGTCACACAACACCAAGCCCCTAAAATAGGTTAGGCTGAGAGACAAAATGACTGAAGGTCAGCTAAGACGCTTCCATGGCAGAGTGTATATGACTATCATAATTTTATCTAATTACTATCATACTTTTATTATACATTTTCTTTTGTCTGTTTTCTTCTCTCTCTCTCTCTCTCTCTCTCTTTTTAACAGTCGTTGGCTCTATTTCTTTCTGTTACGACTTAGGAGGCCATTATGGTCCTATGCTGAGATTTTTGCCTCAGAGCTCACAGCAAAAATACCATTGTGTCCTGTAACTGTATTGCAGCTTCTTGTGTCTTTATTAATGGCTTGTTGATGCTTTCTCCATGGTTACTCAGTGGGTTCTGTATAGTCCCCTCATGGTTCTGTTTTTATGCGAGCCTGGAGGAGCTGCTCCTGCCAACTAGGGGTTGGTGGATGTCTATGAGTGCAAAGATAAGAAAGAACAATTAAGTCATGTTGCTCAGTTTATGAGGGTACGGGGATCAGGTCTTAATCGAGCAATTAAAACCTGGAATTTTCTGTGAGAATTGGTAATCCATGCCTGACTGGAAACCAAAGTAGAGGATAATGCCAACCCATCCAGAACTCTGGGAAGTTATTCAAATATCATGTATCAATTGATTAAAAATAAATTGGTCACCTTTTTAATAAAGTCATAAAAATATGTAATAAATAACATAATGCCTTGACTGGATAGCCCAAGCAAGCCTGATCTCGTCAGATCTCGGAAACAAAGCAGAATTCGCCTTGGTTAGTAATTGGATGGGGGACCGGCAATGAAGACCAGCGTTGCAGAGGCAGGCAATGGCAAGCCTCCTCTGACAGTCTCTTGCTTTGAAAACCCCAGCAGGGGTCACTGTAGGTCAACTATGACTTGATGGCACTCTCCACCAGCAAATACATAACACTAGCATGGAAGGATTGCTCACATTTCATCTCTGTGAACAAGAACTCAGAGAGGTTTTTTAAAATTATTTTTAAGATGCTTTTCTCCCTGGAGGGATCAAAATTGCTTGCAAGGAGAACAAAAAAGTTGCAAATCACACCCCTCCCCAAAACAAATGAATAAAAATAAACAATGATGAAGCAGGCTCATGAACTTTAAAAAAGGGCAAAGAAATACAGGTTTGTGAATCTAGGAAGTTGCCTTTCTATGTGGGGATTCAAGTCTGGAACTCCTGTCTCCAGATTAGGTACTGATCTCTGTTAACTGGGGATCTGCTGTAATTCCAGAAGATCTCTAGCTAACACCTGGAGGCTGGCTACCCTGTCTAGCCCTCAATCTGCTGGATGCATTTACTGTACCACACAAGATGTCATACCCATAGACAGTGTTGCATAGTGGTTAGAGTGGATCTGGGTGACTCAGGATCAAATCTCCACTCTGCTGTGGAAGCCCTCTGGGTGATCTTGGGCCAGCTATAAACTCTCAGAGCCAAGCTGCATGTGACGCCTGACACAGGTTGGACACTTGTCAGCTTCCCTCAAGTTTTGATGGGAAATGTAGGCATCCTGGTTTTACAGCTTGGCTCTCCATTACAGCTGCAAGACCAGGATGCCTACATTTCCCATCAAAACTTGAGGGAAGCTGACAAGTGTCCAACCTGTGTCAGGCGTCACTTGTAGCTTGGCTCTCAGCCTAACCTACCACACAAGTTTATTGTGAAAATAAAATGGAGGTGAAGAGATGTTTTGTAAGCAACTTTAGGCCCCCTTTGGGAGGAAAGGCAGTGTATAAATGAAGTACATAATTAAATACATGAAGTGTGTTTTGGAACATAGATAGATTTTACTGGGTTTGTTTCCAAACCAACAATAAAAAGAAGTGGAAGAAGCTCATTCATTGTAATTTTTAGGATGATTTTTAAAAAATGGGAATAACTTTAAAAAAATTGAATAATCTACATATAAAATGACAAGACTACGGCTATCATACTTTGGTCATGTCATGAAAAGATAAGATTCTCTAGAAAAGCCAATAATGCTAGGAAAAGTGGAAGGCAGTAGGAAAAGAGGAAGACCTAAAACGAGATAACTTGACTCAATGAAGGAAGCCATATCCTCCAGTTTGCAAGATATGAGCAAGTCTGTTAATGATAGGACATTTTGGAGGTCTTTTATTCATAGGATTGCCATAGGCTGGAGACGACTTGATGGCACATAACACAGAGACACATATAAGTCATTCTCAAGGCTTTTACCTGCACTAATCTATAACAGAGGAATGCTTTTCTGAGCCACTACAAGCAAGACTCTGGAGAGGACGCCAAACATTTCCTTTATCAGGATGTCCAAACTCTCTGGTCCAAGGGTTGCATTCAAAAAGCGTTTGGTAGATTGGGTCTGCCCCATTTTTTTTCTTCTGCTGCTCACCCGAAATGAGCAGATTCTAGTAGCCGTGATGGTGCTTCTTCTCCACTCCACAAGCACCTGTTAGAACTAGCACTGCAGCAGGCGAAATGGAGAAAATGAAGCCAGAGGATGAAGCTGCCTTATATTGAATAAGACTTTCAGTCCATCAAGGTCATTATTGTCTGCTCACACTGGCAGCAGCTCCCCAAGGTCTCACCTATGATCTGATCCTTAACCAGAGATGATGGGAATCGAACCTGGGACCTTCTGCAAGCAAAGAACTCGGGACCTTCTTCACTGAGCCACAGCCCCACCCCAAATAAGTCCTGACCTCTCACCCTTTCCACTGCAAAGGGCTTCTAGGAGCAGCATAGAATTGGGAAAAGAGAGATGGTTTGCTAATGAGTTAGGGACCGGAGACTTCACCACTATGTTGCCTTACATATTAACTGTTGCTTTACATTTGTACTCCTATGTACCACCTGTGCTTCATGTTGTCTAATATCAGTCCTAGAACTGATTATGTTCTGTTTCAGCAATTCTTCAACTCCGTAAAGGATCCTTGCTAATACTATGTCTTTGTCAACTTGTATTTATTTATCCTATGACATTGTTTATGGAAATGTCCTTGACACTGTATGGAAATGTCCTTGATACTGATTGCACTAATCTCACAGTATGTAATCCGCCTTGAGTCTCAGTGAGAAAGGCAGACTATAAACAAGCAAGCAAGCAAGCAAACAGTAATGGGTGGGGAGTGAGTGAGTTTGGTAGGGGGAATGCAAGGATTGGATGAAAATGGTCAGGGACCCGTGGCTATACTTGGAATTCTTCTGCTCAAAATGAGTAAACAATACCTGAAAAATGTGCATTCTGGAAATGTCACCCAACTTTGATGTAACACAAAGAAACGCTGATCAGAAATGTGTTCTGTTGAAAGCAATGGAAATGAAAGTGTACCCTTTCAATATTTTCAAAAATAATCTGAATAAAAGAATGAAAATTTTGGCACAACTTTAAAAAAAAAAATCACATTCTTAATTTCAAGATACTTTTGACATTCTGATCTGCTCTTACTATAGAAAGTGTTTGCCACTATTAAACAAAGCACCCCCCACCCAAAAAAACTAGGACACATCTCCCTTTAGCAAAAATCTCTGTTCTGTCCTAATGGGTGACTCAGCCCTCAGCTTCCCTAAAAAATGACAGGATATTTCCTGACTTTGACATGCGACATTTTCAGGTCACCTCTCAAGATCAAAGTGCCCATCAAAGCAGGATACTTTGGGGCTAGTCACTTTGACTTCCGGAGGCCGGACAGAGATGGAATCTTGCTGTGAAAAAGAGTCTCGACTCCCTTCTTGGCTTTGCCAGCAATCTTTCCTGATGCTTGAGCAGATTATATCCCATTATCAAAAGGCGACACTAAATAGTTTCAATATTCGCCAGCGTCATTTAGCATACTTTTATAGTTTAATTAACACTGACACACTGTTGGATCTGGCCTTACCCCCCCCCCCCAACCCTCCCCTTCAGCCTAAGGTGTTGTCCCCATTCCGTTCTTTATAAATTGAAATCAGCAGCTTCTTCCTGTCTTCAATGCCTCTAATTCTGATTTCCACCGAACAGGCAGACTCCGTCCCTCCCACCCCCTAGGGATGTGTGGCCCTGTGAGAAAAAGACAGCTGTGCTTCAGATAAGCAAAAAAAAAAAAAATCCCTGAACTGCTGCTTTTTTAAAAGGTTCATTTCTGCTTCGTCAAAACGTTTTTCTTTTTCATTTGTCCCTTGTGGATGTGAAAACTTTCTACTGGTTTATATACACATTGTGCGGCTTCAATTTATGTAGCATTTCTGCACAATGGGAGTGATCCATGGCAAGTCTACTTAGAAGAAAGTACCATATTATTCAATACGACTGGCTCCTGGAAGTGTGCTATCAGAACAGCAGACTATACTTATTATTTAGATGCAGAAATAACTTTGAAATGTGCATACAGGTTGCATGAAAAATTCCGTGTGGTGAAATGGCAAGTAAACCATTAAAGAAGGAAACATTTAAAATAAATCAATCAAAAGCAATCCTCAAACCACTAATAAATTAATATATTTAATGTAATGGAAAACTAATTCACCACTAGATCTTTGGAATTGGAAATGCAGGTTTGTGAGCATGCATATGCGTAACCTTGCTTTAGTAGTGGAGGTTTGCTCACACCTCAGAGATTCACAGTACAGTCCTAAATAGATCCAGAGGAGTTAGCCATGTTAGTCTGTAGTAGCAAAATAGTAAGGAGTCCAGTAGCACCTAACCAACTTTATTTTAGCATAAGCTTTCGAGAGCCAGAGCTCTCTTTGACATCTGACAAAGAGAGCTGTGACTCTCAAAAGCTTGTCCTAAATAGAGTTAACTGACACCATTGTAAATCCATTGAAGTTCATTAGGATCGCATAGGACATGTTCCAGACAAATTGCCTTTGTGCAAGGATATATTCATCCAAATGAGCCACTGGAGGTTGGCCGTCTAGTGGACATTCTCCCTCCTCCCTCTCCAGCTCTCCGTAACCTTCACCCTTTTTTATAAACAAGGGAAGGGTCTTAACACTGCCAAGTCATTTCTCGTATGGCTATATTGTGAAATGAATATTGCAAAATCGTAACCTTACAAACCGTAGCCACAAATTACAATTCCCTGGAATTACAACTTAATCTCCGGACTACAGAGATCAGTTCCCATCTCCAGGAATTTCACATCCTGAAACTGGCAACTCTAATCTCTAGTTAGTATCTTAATACATACCTTCTGCCATATAGTTAGCTTCTTGATTCTTTTTTAAGAAAAACAGTCTATAATGTTTTAAATCATTAGAGGTCTGCTCTATGAGCACCTGTCTTTGCCACCCTAGTTGGAATGAAGTGACAGACACCAGGCCTGGAACTAAGGGCCACTTTATTAAATTAACATCAACCAAGAACATTAACCAATAACTGCATCAAGGGCCTACTAGCAGTATAGATCAAGCCACGAGGTCAACCCTGGACCTCTGCCTTGACCTGTCTGGGCGAGACCTGAAGCCCTGGGTGCGAGCCATCCATGTAGATGGCTAGGACCCGACTGGCCAGGCAATTTGGTTCCTCCCTATCAAGCTCCTAAAGCCTCAGCCGTATAGCAGTGAGGGAAGGACTTGCACGTGGGGTTCCCCAAGGCAGTCTGCCCATGCAGCTGGCAGCCATCACAAGCAGTACCAGCTCCTCCTGGCAGACCCCTCTTCCCCACCAATAGGGAAGCACCAAGGGTGATCACTGGACTGCTCCCAATCCCCAAACTCCCTCCTGCCAGTGACACAACTAACAAGCACCACCCTAAGCCAATTACCCCAACTGCCGTAAGTGGTGCAAGGTAAGTGAGAAAAAAAAAACCTTCCCATGCGTCAATTTGGGAAATGGGGGAAAAAATTCTACCCGGCTCTGGTAACAGCAGACAGCTAATCCTGCACCAATAAGGGTGAGGAGAGTGGGCCCAGAATGCAGAGAAACTGGTAGGCGGAGCCACCTAATCAGGTAGCTGGCTCCACCCACTCCACTTGGTTCAAAGCATGGATGCTTGCGGAACAGTGCTGCCTCCTCCTCCTTCCAGGCAGGCGAATGCGGCCCCCATCTCGAGCAGCTGACACTGCTGTCCAGGAGGGCCGTATTAGTGAACAACTACAATACACTAGGAAATTTTTATTGTGGCATCTTTTACCTGGAACTCCCCGTGCAAAAGGAGATCTACCTGAACTTCATTTTACTATTTTGATTCAACAATGGCTGAAAATAGTACTGTAACAGTGCAATACTAAGAACACTTTCCTGGGAGTAAGACCTATTGAATAAATTTCAGAGTAGATCTGCTTATGGTTGTTCTCTAAGAGGGCTTTTAGTTGAAGCTGAGTTACTGACCAAAGTATTTGAAGAGTGGTTTTATGCTGCAGTTTTTTAAAAAATTACTTTTGCTATATTTTAATTTTTTAAAAATAGGTTTATTTTTTTAAAAACCCTGCAATTTAAAATGCAATACAATATCAGGCACATTGTTTATATGAGAGGCCACTAACCCTCAAGAATAATTAGAAATAAACAATCACTACAGTATTGCAATTACATCTTTGAAGCTTATTGGTGTAATTATCCGGCTAATCTTTCAATCTTAATTATTTGCTCAATTCCATTATCCTATTTAATATAAGAAGAGAGGCACAATTGCACAAGTTTAATGCCATATTTATTTTTTTCAAAAATCATAAAAACGATTTCCGGCTATCAGCAAAGTATGTTTCTTAACACAACTGTCTTTTAATTGCACAGGTGCTAATAATTTTGATAATTTTGCAATACTCCAAATATTTTGAATTTGATAGTAAGTTGTTTATTATGGCTGTTTATCTACAAATTTTGAAATATCAATATGTAATTTTTGAGATTTTAGAAGCTAAGCAGGGTCAGTACTTGGATGGAAAGCCACCAAGGAAGACTCTACAGAGGAAGGCACTGGCAAATCACCTCTGCTTCTCATTTGCCTTGAAACCCCCTTGCAGGAGTTGCCATAAGTTGGTTGTGACTTGATGTCACTTTTCATACATGCATAAGAACCAACACGTATACTGGAAACATGCAGAAAAGAAGGCAGTTTTCATGCATAAGCTTTGGCAATGTACTGTCATGAAAATATCCTGGTCTAAGATTCTAATTTATCATTAACATCCCTCTAGATACTAAGGTTGCCCTGACCTGGATAGCCCAAGTGAGCATGATCTCAGAAACTAAGCAGGGTTGGCCTTGGTTAGTAATTGGATGGGAGACCTCCAATGCAGACCAGGGTTGCAGAGGCAGGCAACAGCAAACCACCTCTGTTAGTCTCTTGCCATGAAAACCCCAGCAGGGGTTGCCATAAGTCAGCTGTGACTTAAAGGCACCACACATACACAGATACTAAGGTTATATTACTGGGAATCATTTATAAATGCAGCCCTATAGTTTATATAAGGACGATTCTTGAAATGATTATAGCAAAAAGGATAGTAGCAAAAAAAATGGAACATGGTTTATTTAAATTAATTAATTCATTCATTTATTGGTAAGCTACAAAGGGTATGTATACAAGACAGGAAGTGCAAGACAAAATATTTAAGAAACAATAAATAATGTGCCAAGGTGTCTTGGTCTTTATAAATAAGAAAAAAAACTTTAAGATTTTTTTGAAGATATTCAAGATATATAATAATTTGTCCTCTTTGTTTTAAACTTTTTGAGAAACCTTTGACTTTGGTCCTTAAACTCATCTCCTCCTTAAGTTACCTTAAATTTATACCTCACAAGCCCTGGTGGAAGACCTCTCCTTGCCTACAGACAGCCCCCCAACCTTAAACGACTTCTCACTTCCAATCATGAATCGGCCAGCAGAGTCACCAGCACAGGTACCAGGCCCTGCAACAGACCCAGATGCCAGCTCTGCCCCTATATCTACCCAGGGAATACAATTACAGGACCCAATGGCATCAACTACACTGTCTCTGGCTCTTACAGCTGCTCATCCTCCAATGTGATATATACCCTCATGTGCCAACAATGTCCTTCTGCTCTGTACATTGGACAAACCAGCCAATCCCTGCGCAAAATTAAATGGGCACAAATCTGACATTAAAAATGCCAACATCCAGAAACCAGAGGGAAAACGCTTCAATCTACCAGGACATTCCATCAAGGACTTAAAGGTCACTGTAGTTCAACAGAAACCTTTCAAAAACAGAATCCACCGGGAAGCTGCTGAATTGGAATTTGTATGTAAATTTGACTCAGTCAGGCTTGGGTTGAATAGAGACTATGAATGGTTATCTCATTATCAGAAATAACTGATTTCATTATCAGAAGCAAACTGATCCCATTATTACTGATTACATCGACTCCCCCCTCCCCATACCACCCATCTATATATATGACCAGTTTTTTCATACCCTCCTTGCATCCGACGAAGAGAACTGTGGTTCTCGAAAGCTTATGCTACAGTAAAGTTGGTTAGTCTTAAAGGTGGTAACTGGACTCTTCTATTTTGCTACTACAGTCTAACACGGCTAACTCCTCTGGATCTATGCCTCAAAAGGTCTCTGGTCGCAACCAACACTCTTTTCAATTCCACTCACACAGAACTTCAGGCGTTTTTTTTTTTTTTTTTTTAACTTTCTCAGGCTTTTACCTTGAGAACACCTTCCCATTTTTGTTTGTGTGACCTTTATATTGCTGCCTCCCTGACTCCCTCAAAGGGGTTTTGCTGCAGCCCAAATCCTTTGCCTTAGACCTTCTTAATTTAACTAGTAATATAGGAAGTCTTGTTACAGATGGTAGTTTGAAAGAATGGTCAGGGCGTGAGGGTGGCTGTAAGGTTAAAAAAAAGAGGGGGATTCTTTTTCTTAAACAAAAGTAGCATTTATTTAGTCACCATGATGGTTACAGAATTTTGATAAGCAGATTGGTTTCAGAACAGTACTTAAGCTTAGCAGCTTCGAAATAATTATAGATGTATTCCCAGATCCTGTCCCAAAGACTAATTTTCCACACAGGCCTTCACTAACAGAATAAACTGTAATCTCATCCACACAGCTATAGATTGACTCAGGTGTTCCCACACAGCTTGCCTGACTTAGATAAAATAATCTCTCTTGGGTATACACAGACTGCTCCAGGAACACACACAGTTTGTCTGACTTAGACAGAATTAGGTTGTCAGGCTTCCTCACATTTTGCCTGATTTATCCAGAATCCTTTCTCTGAGAGCGGAACTACAAGGGACAAAAGGCACAGGTTGGACACTTGTCAGCTTCCCTCAAGTTTTGATGGGAAATGTAGGCATCCTAGTCTTGCAGCTTGGCTCTCTGACTGCTGTCCAATGGACTTTTCAACTGTCACTTGTCCAACATTCCGCCAAGCTGCCTACATTTCCCATCAAAACTTGAGGGAAGCTGACAAGTGTCCAATCTGTGCCTTTTGTCACTTGTAGTTCCGCTCTGAGACACACACAGGCAGCTCTGGCTCCACTCAGTTTGCCTGATTTGGATGGAATGAAATTCTTTCAGACTGACCATCGTGACACTGAGAGATCTCTGTCTTTTGGTGCTACACCTCTGAAGATGCCAGCCACAGCTGCTGGCGAAACATCAGGAACTACAATGCCAAGACCACGGCAATACAGCCCAGAAAACCAACAACAACCATCATTCTCCAGCCATGAAAGCCTTCGACAATACATCGTTAGTCCTAGAATTTATTATGTTTTGCTCCAGTATCTCTACTATGTCTTGGATCCTTGCTAATGCTATGTCTTTAAACTTGTATATGCTTATGGTATTGTATTGTACTTACTTGATACTGATTGTATTAACCTCATATTGTGTAATCCGCCTTGACTACAAATGACGTAAATAAATAAATAAATTTTAAAAATTGCAACAGAAATAAAATATTCAAATGTCTTTATGTGCAAAACGTTATAAGGTAGCTTTCTGAAACTCACAAATATTGCAAAGAATGGAGCAAAGGGCAGAAAAATCACAGATTCTGACACAATCATTGGAGAGCTTAGAAAACTGCTCTGGTAATGTGCTGGCACTGTGCCTAATTCCAGTGATACATTCAGCAGGGAAGAATTCCATAAGCATCCCTGATGTTTACATAGATGCAATTCACACAAGGTTAAACGAGGTAACGTGTTTTTTGTTCACATCATTGTTGTTTACTCAGTAAAAAAGCTGCTGCAGAAAATTAATTGGAAAATGAAAAGATCATGACGACTGCATCATTCCTTGGTTAAAAACCTTTACGACTACTAAATTAATTTTGAATGTGATTAAACTGACAGAATTTGAAGCTGACTAACTCAGATTTTGTGGGCAAACAGGTTATCTCTAAATCAAATATAGTTCCAAAAACTTAGTATAAAAGCTCTTGGAGCTCCCCAGTTATTCAGCTTCATCTCTCTCATTCTCTTGCCTTTGACTTCTCCAAGAAGCAGGTAAGCTCGGCTAATGCTAAATCAAATTGTATCAACCAAAATGAGATTTTTACAGACTATTTGCAATATTTTATGCTAACGTGCTTTGCTGAAAAATCTTTCTGTGGAATTAATCCCCATAGATCAAGGTCTTTGGAATTTCTGAAGTCTCTCCTGTCAAGATCCAGCCATGTTAGTCTGTAGTAGCAAAATAGGAAGAGTCCGGTAGAACCTTTAAGACTAACCAACTTTATTGTAGCATAAGATTTAGAGAACCACTGCTTTCTTCATCAGATGAAGGATAGTAAAGAGTCCAGTAGCACCTTTAAGACTAACCAACTTTATTGTAGCATAAGCTTTCGAGACCCACAGTTCTCTTCGTCAGACACATGCATGCATCTTTTACTAGTCTCCTGTCAAAAGTTTCTCATCACAATTCTGCTGTGTTTCACACTTGAACTGAAAAAGTAATCATTCCTTCTTGTACAACATTATGAATTACAATTCTGTGAGAATAAATTATTTAGGGGTTAAGGTGGTAAAAACAATATACGTTTGTAGTATAGATTTGCCCTGAATTTCATTCTGAAATGGTTCATGTTGATGATTTTATTTCTGTTCATTCTTTATTCTTTCATCTCCATCACTCAGATGGATCTTAGGATTTTCCCTAATGTAAGCTTCCCAGCAGTATACCTTTACCAACTCCTGGCTCCCAATTTAGGTAGAGCCTTTTCTCTGGCCAGATTTAATGTTCTTCTTTCAGCCATTTTATCTGGCAGATTTCATGGGATTCCTTATTATAGCAGGCGTTGTCCTTGTTTGATGGACTGTGTTGAAACTGTTTCCCATGTTCTTCTCCAGTGCCCTTTTTATCTGGCGCCACGCCGGGATCTTCTACATCCTATATTAGCCCAACTTTCAGAGTTTTCTGATGATTTTAAAGTTCATTTCCTGCTTGACAACCCAGATGGGGAAATAACTGAAATAGTAGCTAAGTTTCTCTACAGTGCCGTGGCTATACGCCATGACGAGTAATATTCTGTACTGGTTTTGCTGCCCTGTTGCCCTGCTCCTATCTGTATTTTAATCTCATTTTGTATGGAGTCTCTGTATTTAAAATTTTTATATTTTATCCATGCCAATAAAGGCTTGCTTCACTGACTGACTGACTGACTTATGTTGGACCAGACCATTTCTCTTTTTGGAACTTAGATGAGATGCTACTAGATAGAATGCTAGTCTAGGTGGCCTAATGTGTGTTGTTTGGCATGTTAATATTGTATACAACTAGTCACCTGAACGGTTAGGAATTTTCCCGGGTTGATTCAGTCCACCTCCCCCCACCCCACATTTGTCTTGCTTTGCATTCCACTACCTCTACATTCTGTGGTATATCTTTGGAGGATAATCAAGTGCTTTTTCCACAGATATGCTTTTCTGTTGAGCATCTCAGTACTTCTTGTGCATAATATTATATTTTTGTTTTCTTATATTCTTGCAGACTCACCCTCCATCACTCAGACATGGCTTATTGTGGACCATCCTATGCCGTTCCATCCTGCGCCTCCTCTCCAGTCGTTGGCTTTGGATCAGCAGGGCTTGGCTATGGCGGCTCCCGCGGTCTAGGCTATGGCTATGGACCTTCCTTTGCAGTTCCTTCCGTGGCCTCTTCTCCAGTCGTTGGCTTTGGATCAGCAGGGCTTGGCTATGGAGGCCTCCCATCCGGGGTACCCTCTGCTAGCCTGGGGATCCTGTCAGGTGTCCATCCTTCCTGCATCAATCAGATCCCACCAGCAGAAGTTGTGATCCAGCCACCCGCCTCCGTTGTGACCATCCCAGGACCCATCCTCTCGGCAACCGGTGAACCAGTGTCTGTGGGAGGCAACACTCCATGCGCTGTTAGTTATGGTGGTAGTTATGGTGGATTCGGCAGAGGGCTTTATGGAGCTGGTGGTCTTGGTTATTTTGGAGGCCGTTTGGGAAGCGGCTTTGCCCGCAGAGGCAGCCTCATCCCAGGCCGCAGGGGCAGTCTCTGCTTGGGGCGTAGAGGAAGCTTGCCTCCCTGCTAAATTCTCATCAAATTCAAAGCAATCAAGAGAACGCTGGACTAACAGACAGGCCTAGGTACTGATATGCTGAACACCCTTCATGTGCTGAACACTCTCCAACCAATAAGAGTGTGGGAGGATGAGTTCTCAGCACCTCTCCAGCTAAGAACCAGACATAATTTCTTTGCAGGCTTCCTTAATTTCACCTTGTAGTTATAGATCAGTTTCCTCTCTCTTTGCATATGGAAGAAATTCAGTTCTGTACATGCTTTGCCCTCTTTAAAAGTGCCTCTTTTTAAAATTATTGAATAACTACTTCTGTTTCCCAATAAACCTTTCTCTGCATCATGATATTGGCTGTCTGTCCTTTTTTATCCAGAGAATGCATCAGACAAGGATCCACCTAGGTCTGTTTCCATGAGCTGTCCGCTGTTGCTCATTTAAAAGATTGCTATTAAGGCAGCTTGCAAAATTCATCAAAAATACAGTAAAATTAGTAACACAGAGAACTGTGAGGCCGATCCTTTAGCATCATTGTAAAAATATCCTCCCTGTATGTGCATATGTACACATGCATACACACACTCGAACAGTCAGATTTTGTCAGTGTCTGTAAGATGGGCTTTGTCTACTGTTCTGTTTTCATAGTGCTGGAGAACTCA
This sequence comes from Eublepharis macularius, assembly GCF_028583425.1. Lineage (NCBI taxonomy): Eukaryota > Metazoa > Chordata > Lepidosauria > Squamata > Eublepharidae > Eublepharis > Eublepharis macularius. The sequence continues at coordinate 246,905,893 of NC_072790.1, forward strand.
ACTGATTAATTCCTTGCAGCTACAATACTAGTAAGGGACGGTTTCAGTGACAAATCCCCATTCCTCAAGGTTGCCCTGCCTCTGCTTCTTAGAACAAAGAGGAACGCCCTTCGTAAATGAAGTTGAACCCGCTCACAATGAAAGGGAATTTAGTTTTTGCCTGTTTCCACTAGATACTTTACCCTAGATACCTTCAGAAGTCCCAATGCATGGAGATCCTTGAGGAGACTATAAACACAAAATGAAGATAGTTTTAGGTGAGTAGCCATGTTGGTCTTAGGTAGAACAGCAGGATATGACTCCAGTGGCACCTTAGAGAACAAGATTTTCAGGGTATGAGGTTTTGAGAGTCAGAGCTCCCTTTTTCAGGTTCTGACTCTGGAAAGCTTGCACCCTGAAAATCTCGTTGGTCTCCAAGGTGCTGTTGGACTCAAATACAGCAGGAAGAGCAACAGTAGAAGAAACTATGAGAAAACCTAAGGATAACTCAAGACTATGATGTTTGGAGGTCTTTAATACATAGGTCCAGCATAAGTCCGAAGCAACTTGAAGGCATGTAACACACACACATCCACATACAAGGAGAATCAATTTAATGCATTCATAGTCATGGAGAAGGAAGGGAACTTGGAGGTCTATCGGGATCATTTTTATCCCATTGTTTTCCCTGGGGGATCAGAGCAAGGCATACAGTTCTCCTACATTTCCCCCCCAATTTTATCCTCAAAATGGCCCCGTGAGGTAGGTTAGGCTGAGAGACATTGACTGACATAAAGTCACCCAGCAAGCTTCGTGGTGGAGGAGGGATTTGAACACAGGTCTCCCAGCTCCTAGGCCAGCACTAACCACTGCTCAATGTTGGCTCTTTCATCTAGTCTATATAACCCTACTCAATACGGGAACACACAAGTTCAGTATACCTAGCTATAGCAGGAGGGATGGCTTGCCTAGTAATTAATTATATACAGTCATCCCAGGGCAATCTGGGGAGTCTCTCTGTGTGTGTGTGTGTGTGTGTGTGTGTGTGTGTGTGTGTGTGTGTGTTGAAAGTTCACAGCCAGCAGAATACCCCAACCAAATTATCTCCCAGCCAAATGCCAGGGTGACAATGCCGCAGTGCAATGCCAGCACAGCTCCCTGTTCCAGTGGAGAAAGAATCAGACCCGGGGATGTGGTAGGAGTTGGTTGGCTCCCTAAGCTGCCCCAAAACCCACTGAATCAGCCAATCCTTGGAACTCCCCCTCCCCTGCAAAGGTAATAAAGCTAATCACAAGTTCCTTGACATTGGGCTCTCCTGAGGTCTGAAGTACACATGCAAGCAAAGCACACACATGCACAACAGTATCCTTGGAAAATCCCAAGCATCTGCTGGGCATGTGTAAATAAAGAAGCCGTTTGTCCTGCAGAAAAGGTTTACCCTGAGGGAATCTCATCAGCGACTTCCCCATTCATCATCCGCAGGCATCAACTAGATTGGCAGTAATAATAGCCCTAATGCCCTGAAGGGTATGCAAAGCATACATCTAGAACAACATCCCAAGTTGGGAGCCTTCGCCACACAATCCCAGTGCCTTTCCACTCAGCCATGGCATCTGCCCTGGCCCATCTGGCTGGCAGTGATGTCAGTGGAGTGCCGACTGCCAGCTGGCAGGACTCCTTTGTACCTGCCTTGTTGGCCCGGTGCTTCAGATGCTGTTGGGTGTGAGGGCTATTGATTCGACCCTAGATTTTGTTGTTCTATTTTATATTTTCAAGGGAAGGAGGTGTGTGGCTTAAACTGGGAATTGCTATGTGTTGCCAGCACTTTTGCTTCTCCACTGGGACTGAGTCAGCAACTCCCTTTTATCCTTCCTACTTCCCCACAAAATATATTTTTAACTTCCCGTCTGGTTTGGACTCCCTTCCTCCATTCTTGCTCTTGCCAGTACCCAAACTGTGTGTTTGAGAAAAGCACATTTCATTTTTTAAATATTCATCTTGATGATTTATATCAGTAAGCAAAAGTAAACTACTCCCCCCCCCCACCCAATGAAGCAGCTGTGGTTGAATTGGACAGCGAGAATGAACTAGTCAATTGTGAAACGTCTAATTTTCCTTCAATTCTGAAGATGCGAGGATGGAAGTTCTGAGCTGGAAAATCAGGGAACACATTAAAAACATTTATGCATCTGTAAGAGCTTACATGGTTATGGGGGCCAAAGAATGTCTTTATGAGGTCTGTTCTGGGGTTTAGTTGCCATAGGTGTGGATTCTGCATGGGGGGGAAAATGAAAGTTGAAAATGTAGAGCCTTTCTACATGAGACATCTGACATGTGAAGAACATATGTCAGGAGTAGAGGTGGGCACGGACCGCATTACGGACCTAATTTTTCCACGGACTTACCCTGTTCGTGCTTCGCGAACATGCGGGCCGTGGGCTTGTGTTTTTCTCACAAAAGTGCCGAACATTGGGGCTTTCTGTCCGTGTGTCCGTTGCCCCTTAATGCCAGGATTCCCGCTCAAACAATTTCCTAGGCAACGGTGGAAACACCTTCCCCGTTTGGAACACACCAATCCTAGCCCAGGAAACCTTGATTGGCAGCTGTGTCAGCCAAACAGAGATCACCAGCCTTTCTGCATAAAAGACAACGCGCGCAAAGCGTCGGCTCCATTCTCCTGGCGCGGGGACGCGAGTTAGTTCTATGCTCAGCATCAGCAACTGCTTGCTGTGGGGAATTTTTGTGTGCGTGTGTGTGTGTGACAGAGAGCGCTTGTGCCTTGGGGCTTTCCGACTTCAGCTGCAAGAGAGCTTTCTCTTTTCTCCATTTCTCCTCGTTTCTATTCAGAGCACTTTTTAAAAAAATCCTTTTACCGCGCTGATTTGTTTCTGCGTTCTGAGTCCTTGGGTTCTTTTCGGGCTTAATCCCCCCTCCCCCCCAAATCTCTTCCTTTTTTTCTGGGTTTGCTGGGGGTTCTATTTTGCTGTGACGCCACCCCACTCATAGACCCACAGTGGGTGCAAGGCAGCTTTGGGCGTTGTCTGCTTCAGTTCTTGCCTTCTTTCCCCCACTTTTTTTTTTGGCTGCTGAAGTGGAGGGAGAGTGCTATTAGGCTCTGTGAAACACCTAATCTCAGGGGACCGGCAGCTCGCTTTGGGGGGCTCTCTGCTTCCCTTCTTTCAAAGCCTTTCATTCCCTCAATAGTGGGTGACTTGGGGGGACATTTCCAGCCTGGCTTTTGAGGTGCAGGGGGAGATTGCCACCGGCCTCTGTGAAACACCTACTCTCTGGGACCACTGGCAGCAGGTTTTGGGGGGCTCTGTCTGCTTCTCTCCTTTCTAAGCCTTTTTCACTCCCTCAATAGTGGGTGACTTGGGGGGACATTTCCAGCCTGGCTTTTGAGGTGCAAGGGGAGATTGCCACCGGCCTCTGTGAAACACCTACTCTTGGGGAGCACTGGCAGCACGTTTTGGGGGGGGGGGCTGTGTCTGCTTCTCTCCTTTCAAAGCCTTTTTCACTCCCTCAACAGTGGGTGACTTGGGGGAACATTTCCAGCCTGGCTTTTGAGGTGCAAGGGGAGATTGCCACCGGCCTCTGTGAAACACCTACTCTCTGGTGACCGGCAGCTCGCTTTGGGGGGGGGCTGTGTCTGCTTCTCTCCTTTCCAAGCCTTTTTCACTCCCTCAACAGTGGGTGACTTGGGGAGACATTTCCAGCCTGGCTTTTGAGGTGCAAGGGGAGATTGCCACCGGCCTCTGTGAAAGACCTACTCTCTGGTGACCGGCAGCTCGCTTTGGGGGGGGGGGGCTGTGTCTGCTTCTCTCCTTTCAAAGCCTTTCACTCCCTCAACAGTGGGTGACTTGGGGGGACATTTCCAGCCTGGCTTTTGAGGTGCAAGGGGAGATTGCTCCTGGCCTCTGTGAAACACCTACTCTCTGGTGACCGGCAGCTCGCTTTGGGGGGGGGGGGCTGTGTCTGCTTCTTTCCTTTCAAAGCCTTTTTCACTCCCTCAACAGTGGGTGACTTGGGGGGACATTTCCAGCCTGGCTTTTGAGGTGCAAGGGGAGATTGCTCCTGGCCTCTGTGAAACACCTACTCTCTGGTGACCGGCAGCTCGCTTTGGGGGGGGGCTGTGTCTGCTTCTCTCCTTTCAAAGCCTTTCACTCCCTTAACAGTGGGTGACTTGGGGGGACATTTCCAGCCTGACTTTTGAGGTGCAAGGGGAGATTGCTCCTGGCCTCTGTGAAACACCTACTCTCTGGTGACTGGCAGCTCGCTTTGGGGGGGGCTGTGTCTGCTTCTCTCCTTTCAAAGCGTTTTTCACTCCCTCAACAGTGGGTGACTTGGGGAGACATTTCCAGCCTGGCTTTTGAAGTGCAAGGGGAGATTGCTCCTGGCCTCTGTGAAACACCTACTCTCTGGTGACCGGCAGCTCGCTTTGGGGGGGGGCTGTGTCTGCTTCTCTCCTTTCAAAGCCTTTTTCACTCCCTCAACAGTGGGTGACTTGGGGGGACATTTCCAGCCTGGCTTTTGAGGTGCAAGGGGAGATTGCTCCTAGCCTCTGTGAAACACCTACTCTCTGGTGACCGTCAGCTCGCTTGGGGGGGGGGGGCTGTGTCTGCTTCTCTCCTTTCAAAGCCTTTTTCACTCCCTCAACAGTGGGTGACTTGGGGGGACATTTCCAGCCTGGCTTTTGAGGTGCAAGGGGAGATTGCTCCTGGCCTCTGTGAAACACCTACTCTCTGGTGACCGGCAGCTCGCTTTGGGCGGGCTCTCTCTGCTTCACTCCTTTCAAAGTCTCTCTAGTGTGTCTTTTGTGGTGCATTCTTCCCTCAACTGGGGTCCAGCTGGCTGCCACTCGGCTCTGCCCTACCCTGCTCCAAGCTTTTGGGGCTCTCTGCTTCATTTAAAAATCTCACTTGGTTGTAGAGATCTTTTCTCATAGCACCATGAGGGTTGGAAAGAGGAACAAGAGTGGTCGTGGTGGGAAGAATTGCCAAGGTTGTCCTGGGTGCCCATCAGTGCCCAGTACAAGTGGCACCAGGGACAGGGAGACCTCAGAGGCAGCACCTCGTTCTACAGATTCGCTCTTGGGGATCAAGGAGCAGGCAGAAGAGCTCTTAGCATTGCCCACTGAGGATCAGCTGACAACACTCTCCGTGGATCGATCTCAGGGGGAACCGGAGGGTCCGGTAGAAACATCCAGCTCCTTCCCATCCCAACCTCCTGTGGCTTCCCCTGCCTGCACTCCACCCCCCCCCACCCCACCACACGCTTCAACCATTAAGGCTTTGTCCTCCTCCCGAGCCACACATTCCTGGTGTCCGTTTTAACCCCACGCTTTGGCGGCACTTCCGAACCATCCCAAACGACCCGTGTTCGGCGCGTTGCCAGGTATGCAATGCCCTGGTGAGTAGGGGTGTGGACCCCCAACACCTGTCGTCCAGTGTCCTCCGCAGGCATCTTCAGAGACATCACCCAAGCCTGCTGTCTCAAGAAAAGCCATCAAGCAGTGGGGTGAAGAGGGCTGCTGAGCAGGGAGAAGGGCAGGTGGAACGGGAATCCACCCCTATTAAGGCTCAAACCCCTGAGAGGGCTGTGGGTGGGAGTGGAACTTCTAGGCAGGCTACCCTTCAGGAACTTGTTCCCTCTGGTTTGTCCCTGCCAAGCAAAAGATTCAGGGGGAAAGCTCAGGAGGCGGGAACTCGTGTAGTGGCTGAGATGATAGCTCTGGATGGACTCCCTTTGTCTGTGTTGGAGGGTGTGGGCTTTCGCAGGGCAATGCGTCATTTTGTACCCTGGTTCACGATGCCCTCGCGGCGGACTGTTGGCCGGCGAGTCTTGCCCGCCATCTACAACGGTGTGGCAGAGATGGTCAGGAACCAGCTGGAAAGAGCAAGCGGGCAGACTGTGCACTTCACAGCAGATCTGTGGAGCAGCCGTCATCACGGCTACCTCGCCATCACTGCCCACTGGTGGCAACCGGAGGACCTCCGGAACACCGCGGTCAAATTGGGGGCCCAAGAGGAGGAGCCACCCCTGCTGGCGGGCTACAGAGTGGTTCTTCTACAGGCACGGGGGATGGATGCGGATCAGAACGGGAAGAACATTGCCGCCATGCTGAAGGGTTCACTGAGGGACTGGTTGCCCCCAGGCGTTGCTGTCCGTGGCTACATGGTCACGGACGCTGGTAGAAACATGCTGGCGGCCCTGACTGAGGCATCCCTGGAGGGCATTGTCTGTCTGGCCCATAAGCTGCACCTGGTCGTGGGGGATGCTCTCGGGTTGGGTAGCGCGATCAAGCCCAGCTGGGACCAGGGAACATTGGAGATACGCAATCTCTTGGATGGCTTTCGGTGTCTCGGTGCTCATTTTTCTCGCAGCATTAAGTCTGCCCGACAGCTGCACAAGAAGCAGGGGGAGGGGGGAGATCCAGAGCATGAGCTCTTCCAGGACATGGCAACCCGTTGGAACTCCACCTACGTGATGATAGTTCGTCTGGTGGAGCAAAGACATGTGTTGGAAGACATCATGTCCTCAACGCCCATCATGCATGCAGGAAATGTGCTCAGCATCAGCTCTGTGGACTGGCTTGTCCTCTCTCAAATGGTGCGTGTCCTCAAGCCATTTCGGGACACCACCGATCTCCTCTGTTCCTACCAGTCCAGCCTGGGGCAAGCCATCCCCCTGATTCGTGGGCTGGACCGGGCACTGGCCAAAGAACTGGAGCGGGGGGAAACCCTTCCAAGTGTCAGGGCCTTGGTGAACAGGTTGCAGGCAGGAGTGGCCGCCCGCTTGCATCATCTCTGCAAACAGTGGCCATACAGAATGGCCTGCATGTGCGATCCACGCGTGAAGGGCGCCGTTGCCATGCACCAGTGTGAGCTGGAACGGTGGAAGAAGGAGCTTCGCAAAGAGGTTCGCAGGTTTCAGGCTAAAAGACACGGCTGGAGGGAAGAGGGCACGGAAGAGGGGCTGGTGGCTGAGGAGGAGGAGGAGGAGGGGGAAGTGGCAGGGGATGAGCCTGGCACTTCATCCCATGAGAGCCCACCACACTCCAACTACTGGTCCTCAGTGCTGAACTGGGAGGTTGCTGGCATGAGGAAGGACAGGATGGCACCCGCAGAGGACTCAGCAGAGGTGATGGTGCGGGAGTACCTTGCCGAGACCCCAGAGTCCCCTGAATCCAATCCCCTGGAGTATTGGGCACGTAAATCTGCCTTCTGGCCAGACCTCTCGTCTGTGGCCATGAATTTCCTCTCCTGCCCTCCCACCAGTGTCCAGAGCGAGCGGGTGTTCTCCCACCTGGGAGACATCCTCCGTCCCTGCCGCTCACGTCTGGATCCCGCCCTAGTGGATCAATTGGCATTCGTCAAGATCAACCTCCCCCTGCTGGGGTATCCTTCCCTGGACCTTGGGGACCCGGAATCTTGGCTCTGACAAACCCCAGTCTCTCTCTGCACCGATGGCAGGTTGCTTCACTTTAAGTCAGGCTCCGGAGCACCCCCAGTCCATGTTAGGATAGGAATCCCTCCTCCTGAACTCATCCATTCTTCCCCACCACAGCTGCCTTCCCTCTCTGCTCCAGACTTCCTTTCACACCTCTAAGCCTCTCCCTTCATAATCTCTTACGACCCGCTGCAACCTAACAGCAAATCCAAGATCCATCATTTCAATACCCACTCTCTCAGTAGATCCTCTGTCCCGAAGGAGCAGGCTTTGAGTCCGGTTTTCTGGACCATCAGTCTGGCCCAGCATCTCCTCTCTCTGTCCTTTCTTGTTGTGCCGTTCTTCAGTTTCATTATTTTGTGCAAGTTCAATTTTGCCTTCACATCAACGATTCAAACACAAATTAAAAGGAAATCACATAAATCCTTTTTTAGAAAGGATTTTTATTAATTTTCCTCTTAACGATTTCATTAACACAGTCTGTACTGTCCTTTGACTCAACTTCAACTGGGACAAATTTGTAAAAGAACACTGTGCTGCTGCCCATGCTTGCGGCATGGGGCTCCGCACAGGCCTGTTTCAGAGAAGTAAGTTGAAACTAGGGGGTTCCTCTCCTATTTCACTCGTATCAAATCCTCACTTGCTGGTGGTGCAGTGCTCTGATCAGGTCATGCTCAGATCGGTGGTGGTCCCCAAATCACAGGGGCAGGGCCTCCCCGAGTGTGGAGGCCAGTTTCAGCAGATTGCAGGGCATGTTCAAGGAGGGGTGACGCCAGGCCACCATCTAAAGACACCTCTCCGGTGTGGCGGCCGCCCCCTGGGCCAGCCACTCGAAGCCCAACTGGGGCCATTGAGGGGGGCCCCCGCAGGGAGGGGGCGGCCACCGTCAATACCCACCTCTCCCACGTGGTGGCTGCCCTTTCACCAGTCACTCGAACCCCAACCAGCATATCCTTCCTTTGCCAACGCCACCACATTCGGTGAAGTGGGTTTTGTCGGCGACCGTCCTGCTCCCGTGAGCGCAAGGGCCCCTCTGAGGGTCAATCCCCAATGTCCAGTGACAAGTGGAACACTGGCCCAGGTCAGAGCCCAGCCCCTAACCCAAGCTAGCAGACACACAAGCACTGTCCCTGGTCTCCTCCTCCTGACGACAAGCCCTGTCCCTGGTATCCTCCTCCTGACGACACGTCCTGTCCCTGGCACCTTCTAAGTTCCTCCTCTTGTTCTTTATAAACTCTACTGCTTCCATTACAATTTGTATGTTCAAGAAACAGTCTAAGGCACGACTGCTGTCCCTTTCTGGCGAGGCAGGAAGGTGGGTGAGGGCCGCTGCCGCCAAGTTTACGCTAAGCCGGAACTTCAGGTGTGGTCACCTGGTAGGTGTGGGATCAGGTTTCCCCTGGGTGAATGTGGCCTCCTTCCCCCACCCCCCTCAGTGGAAATACAAGCACACTGCATTTTGTCCTGTCGGGAACGGGGGGAAGCTCCCTCTCCCCCTCCTCCTGACAATACGTCCTGTCCCTGGTGTCCTCCTCTGATGACAAAGTCCTGTCCATCTAGGGTGTTTCCCACATGGCAGGTGAAGGTCTTTTTGTCAGGCGATCTTCCATGTGGCCAGAGGAATATGCACTTGTCTGGGGTCTGAAGGCTTGCGCTTCCGGAGACCCTGTGGGGAAATATACTCGTATAGTGGTCAACACATCATTGCGGTGGGATTACAGATGCCTGTGGCACCCCCTCAGTTTTTCATTTTGGCTTCTCAAAGTAAAACTGGAATTTGATGGGTGAAGGCCTCCCCGGTGGACTCCCATCGGACAAGGGTTATTTGGCTGTCACTTTCTCATCCATCCTCTGCCCTGTTCCTTTCTGCTCCGTCCTGGAGGTGATTTGTTCGGACAGTCGATGAAAGCACTGTCCTGGTGGTGCTTTGAGGACGGCAGGCTCCTCCATTCCATGTTCCATGCCTCACACATCCCTGTGTGTGTCAGGGTGATGGCTGCTGTGCCAATGAATCATGATATCTGAAATGCAAGCTTTCCTGTCACCACTTCATCTGGTCACGAGGGATGTTCTTGGGCTGGGCAGACTCAGGACCACGGTACACATACCATGTCAGAGAGGTGCGTTCTGGCTGAGGTCCACCGTCCAACATTGATGGCAATGCTCTCATCGAGCGGGGCTGTGCTTTCCTTCTTCTGCCTTTTCGCCCCCTCGTCCAGCAGAGAGGCCGCTTTAACAGAGGGAATATTTCTGCCGCCTAGTCTTCTAGGCAAGTCTCTCTTGCTGCTTCCTGATCTATCTCCTCTGACAGGACCGTTTTTGGCACGACACTGGTGACTTGCACTTTCCCTGTGGCCACCACATCAGTGAGGTGTGTTTCGGTTGGATGAAGATAGGCGTGAGGGGTTGTTGATCCTACATGGTGTTCTGGGGAGGTTGAGCTTCCGGTAGGACATGTATTTTCCTTGCCCCCACCATGCAGGCACCTTCCCACCCAAGAAACCACATTGTCGAGGTTTCTTCTGTCTGTCACACTCGTTCCATGGCTCCTTTAAACCACATGCCTTTCTATGGGGACAAATGCATCAATCTGGGCCCTGAAGGCTTGAGCTGTCAGAGACTGTATAATGTGGATGTAGCATGAACCCCAGGCGAATTAACCCTCCTCCTGGACACTATCAGCAATTCTCATGGGTCGGAAAGTGGAAGGCTTCCTGTGGAAGCCAACACATCTCAAAGAGGTTTTCACCAACTGCCACGTCATCTCCATGTTGGGACAGCTTCCAAATCACCCTACATGCGGGGATCGGTACAGCCCTCCCCTACCCTCAGGGAGTGTTCCAGTCACGGTTGCCCCATTGAAGAGGTGGGCTTTGTCAACAGGTAGCGCTCCTAGAAAGGGGAGGCAGCCAGCGGTTGGTAGGCCATCTCTGACCCAGAGCAGCTGTAGAGGGGTTGCAGAGATGCTGGCCCGTTGAAGAGGTGGGTTCTGACTCTGACAGTGGACTTATCTCTCAACCGGGGGGGGGGAGGGGCATCTTCTTGTTAAAGTGGGATTACACATGTCCAACATGTGGTTATGTCTTCCTTTTCTGGATGTTCTGCTGCAGCTGCCACCACATTGTAGTCGTGGGAAATGGTTGCGTCTTCTTGCTGTCCTTCCCCTTGCTTGTGCAGGAGACACCATGGGAGTGGTGACTTTTCTTGGTGACGGCCCAGATAATTGCCTCCCTTTTTTCCTCAACTCAACCTTTAGAAGTGTGTTTTTCAGGGGCACTCTTCCATTCTGTCGCAGCTGTCACGTCGTAGAAGTGTGTTGCTGCTGACTGGATGACAGGTGGAAGGGAAGGCACTTTGTTGGTGAGACTGTCCCTTCCCCCGAGGATGTGAGAGGGTCCTTCAAGGAGGGGCGCTAGAACTGTTCTTCCCCCAACGTGTGAGGGAAGGCAGGTGGGGGTTGACCCTAGCACCTTCCCATCCTGGACACGACGTTGTAGAGGTGGGATTCCTGATAGCTGTGGCAACCGTGGGCCATTTGTTTCCCAAAATAAATGGCTATTCCAGGCAAAATAAAACTGGAGTTTAATGGGAGAGGGTCTCCCTGCGGAGGGGTTTTCTCAGCTGTCACTTTCTTCTGAAGAACATTCTCCAATTTTTTGTCTTCGGCAAGCCTCTTTTGCAGCATCTTATTCCGTCTCTTCTTTTCATGCTCTCTCCGTCACCATACAATCTCCTCTTTTCTCCCGCTCCCCGTGTCGGTGAGGTGGGTTTTCCGTTGACTGGAGGCGACACAGACTTCTTGGGAGGTTGACCTTTATGAAGGCTGTGGTCCTGCGCCAATCAAGCAGGCACCTTCCCAACTGGCACACCACATTGGAGAGGCGGGTTCCAGGCAAGCTGTCTTCAAAGGGTGCACTACCCATCAGAATCATGTGTTGCAGGAAGTTGCCTGCTAATTCCCCTGTGCTAGGCACGCCCTCATTGTCTCTGGCCCTCCCTCCAGTGCTTGGCAACGGAAGTTGGGGAATGCTTTGGTCACGGCCACCAAGTCTGTGAGGTGGGTTCCTCGTGCTGTTCTGTGCTGGCAACTGCAGCCCAGGATTTCCCACCCTCCACATTAGTGGGTTTCAACTGCTTTCCATGGTACCTGGCATGTCACCCCCCCATTGGGGGGAAGCAGTTCCATTGGTTCTGTCCAACCGTGGGGAAGGGGGGGTGGCATGCACATGATTTGCCTTTGTGGACTGCACCACGTTCGGTGAAGTGGGTATCATCGTCAACCATCCTGCTCCTGCAAGCGCAGCCCCCCTGATTGCGGAGGCCAGTTTCAGCAGACTGCAGGGCATGTGCAAGGAGGGGTGAGGCCAGGCCACCATCAAAAGACACCTCTCCGGTGTGGTGGCCGCCCCCTGGGCCAGCCACTCGAAGCCCAACCGGGGCCAGTGAATGGGGCCCCCACAGGGAGCGGGAGGCCGCCGTCACAGCCCACCTCTCCGACGTGGTGGCTGCCCTCTGGACCGGCCACTAGAAGCCCAACCAGGGCCATTGAAGGGGGGCCCTGCAGGGAGGGGGTGGCCGCCGTCGAAACACACCTCTCCCACATGGTGGCTGTCCTCTCACCAGCCACTCGAACCTCAACCAGCATATCCTTCCATTGCCAACACTGCCACGTTCGGTGAAGTGAAGTGAAGTGACATGCCCTGCCCCTTTCTGGCGAGGCAGGAAGGTGGGTGATGGCACCAGCTGTCGCCGAAACGTTGTGAAAAGGTTGGTTATGGATACTAAGCATCTGTGGGACTTCATGGCCCTCCACCTCCTCTCGACGACACCCCACTAACAGTCTGAGGCACATGATGAGCTTCCTTGATTGACTGCATCATGTTCGGTGAAGTGGGTTCCGTCGGCGACCGTCCTGCTCCCGCGAGGGCAGGGTGGGATGGTGTCATGCTGCAACTGACAAATCTGTCTGCAAGGCAGGAAGGTGGGTGGTTGCAGTCGGGGGATGTCGGCTGCTTTGCTGCTCTCTCTTGGGTTTACCAGGTTGTGTGATCCCGCATCTGAAGGATATAGTCGCTTGACCATGTGGAGGATCCAGGACGGGACCTCTTTCGGCTGGGTGGGGGGAAAGTGTCGTGCTGCAACTGTGAGTGGACCTTTCCGGTGAGGGAGGAAGGTGTGTGGGTGGGGTCGGGTGCTTTCGGATATTGTGCTGCTCTCTTCGGTTTTACAGCGGCCGGCATTTGGTTGACAATGCGGACGGGACCTCTTTCAGTTGGGTGGGGATGTGTCCTGCAACTATGGTCCTTTCTGGCGAGGCAGGAAGGTGGGTGATGCCGCCAGCCGTGGACTGTCTCTGAAGCTGGAGCCTCAGGTGAGGACACCCGGTAGCTGTGGGATCAGGCTTCCGTGGGGCAAATCTCGCCTCCTCCACCACCCACACAGGGCTTAACCACGTGATGGAGTTTGGCCCGCCGGTTGTAGGGGAGCTCCCCCCGCCCGATGACACGTCGTGTGCAAGAAATCCTTTTCCGGCTAGACAGGAAGGTGGGTGCTGCCGGCGAACGTCACAGACTGGTTCTCGGTGGGAGCCTCAGCTGAAGAACACACAGTTGCTGGGGGACCTTGCCCCTCCCCCTCCCCTCCCCTCCCTCATGATGACATGTCATGTCCCAACAATCCTTTAGGGCAGGGCAAGAAGGTGGATCTGCTGCCGCTGCCACACTGTTCCAAGGTGGGACCCCCGGCTAAGGAAAGGAAGACTCTCGGTACAGTAGCTGTGGGACTTGCCCCCTCCTCCTCCTCCTGACGACACATCCTGTCCCTGGTATCCTCCTCCTGATGACAAAGTCCTGTCCCTGGTATCCTCCTCCTGATGACAAGCCCTGTCCCTGGTATCCTCCTCCTGATGACAAAGTCCTGTCTTCGCGGCCACCCTCTCTCCACTCACCCCCTACTGGGGCCAGTGAAGGGGGCCCCTGCAGGGAGGGGCAGCCGCCATCTAAACCCACCTCTCTGACGTGGCAGCCGCACTCTCGCCAGCCACTCGAACCCCAACTGGGGCCAGTGAAGGGGGCCCCCACAGGGAGGGGTCGGCCGCCGCCAGCACCCACCTTCCTGTCTTCGCGGCCGCCCTCTCCCAACTCACCCCCAACCGGGGCCAGTGTAGGGGGCCCCCGCAGGGAGGGGCAGCCGCCGTGGAAACCCACCTCTCCGAAGTGGTGGCCGCCCCCTCTGGGCCGGCCACTCGAAGCCCAACCGGGGCCAGTGAAGGGGGCCCCCGCAGGGAGGGGTCGGCCGCCACCAGCACCCACCTTCCTGTCTTCGCGGCTGCCCTCTCCCCACTCACCCCCAACCGGGGCCAGTGTAGGGGGCCCCCGCAGGGAGGGGCAGCCGCCGTGGAAACCCACCTCTCCGAAGTGGTGGCCGCCCCCTCTGGGCTGGCCACTCGAAGCCCAACCGGGGCCAGTGAAGGGGGCCCCCGCAGGGAGAGGTGGCCGCCGTCGAAACCCACCTCTCCGACGTGGCGGCCGCCCTCTGGGCCGGCCACTCGTACCCCAACCGGGGCAAGTGAAGGGGGTCCCCGCAGGGAGGGGCCGGCTGCCGCCAGAACCCACCTCCCTGTCTTGGCGGCAGCAAGCAAACACACAAGCCCTGTCCCTGGTGTCTTCCTCCTGATGACACGTCCTGTCCCTGGCACCTTCTAAGTACCTCCTCTTATTCTTTATGAACTCTACTGCTTCCATTAGAATTTGTACGTTGAAGAAACAGTCTAAGGCACATGATGAGCTTCCTTGATTGACTGCATCACGTTCGGTGAAGTGGGTTTCGTCGGCGACCGTCCTGCTCCCGCGAGCGCAAGGGCCCCTCTGAGGGTCAGTCCCCAAAGTCCGGAGACGAGGAGAGTGGCCCAGGTCAGAGCTCTGCCCCTAACCCAAGCAAGCAGACACACAAGGCCTTTCCGTGGCACCTTCTAAGTCCCTCCTCTTTTTCTTGATATGATTTCTGTCTTAACAAACCAGTGTAAGGCACATGATGACTGACTGAGCTTATATAAACATATATTATCCCCCTCCCAACTACAAGGCCTGTCCCTGGCACCTTCTAAGTACCTCCTCTTATTCTTTATGAACTCAATGACTTCCAGTATAATTTGTATGACAGAACAGGCTAAGGCACGACTGCTGTCCATCTCATCGTTTCTGGCGAGGCAGGAAGATGGGTGAGGTCGGCAGCTGCCGCCGAAATGTTCCTTGGGGGTGGGTCCCTGACTTCAGGATACTGGCCATTTGTGGTACTTCATGGTCCTCCCTCTCCTCCCGATGACACTTCCAGTCCCTCCCTGAATCCTCCCAAAGGTGACACGCTCTGCCCCTTTCTGGAAATGCAGGAAGGTGTCAGGTCAGCTGCCTCCGAAGGATGCTAAGTCAGCAGTTGGCACTTCAGGTGCTGTCTCCCGATAGCGGGGGGGGAATCAGGCCGCCCAAAGGGCAAGTGTCAACTCTCCCCCAGTGACAGTACTGGCACACTCCCGTGGGGCCAGACCACCCCGCACCACCTCCCTTCCTTTGCGGGGATTCCGCCCCGCTCACCTTTGGCCCGGCGGCCGGGCACATGGGGGGTGCCGCCGGCGAGCAGCCAGACCCCCCGCCCCCTCAGGGGAGGTGGCTGGGCCCCGCCTCCCCGGGCCTGCTGGGCCCGGCGGCTGCCGTCCTCACCCACCTCCCTTCCTTTGCGGGGATTCTGCCCCGCTCACCTTTGGCCCGGCGGCCGGGCACATGGGGGGTGCCGCCGGCAAGGGGCCAGACCCCCCGCCCCCTCAGGGGAGGCGGCTGGGCCCTGCCTCCCCAGGCCTGCCGGGCCCGGCGGCTGCCGTCCTCACCCACCTCCCTTCCTTTGCGGGGATTCCGCCCCGCTCACCTTTGGCCCGGCGACCGGGCACATGGGGGTGCTGCCAGCGAGCAGCCAGACCCCCCACCCCCTCAGGGGAGGCGGCTGGGCCCCGCCTCCCCGGGCCTGCCGGGCCCAGCGGCTGCCGTCCTCACCCACCTCCCTTCCTTTGCGGGGATTCCGCCCCGCTCACCTTTGGCCCGGCGGCCGGGCACATGGGGGGTGCTGCCGGCGAGTGGCCAGACCCCCCACCCCCTCAGGGGAGGCAGCTGGGCCCCGCCTCCCCGGGCCTGCCGGGCCCGGCGGCTGCCGTCCTCACCCACCTCCCTTCCTTTGCGGGGATTCCGCCCCGCTCACTTTTGGCCCGGCGGCCGGGCACATGGGGGGTGCCGCCGGCAAGGAGCCAGACCCCCCCTGCCCCCTCAGGGGAGGCAGCTGGGCCCCGCCTCCCCGGGCCGGCCGGGCCCGGCGGCTGCCGTCCTCACCCACCTCCCTTCCTTTGCGGGGATTCCGCCCCGCTCACCTTTGGCCCGGCGGCCGGGCACATGGGGGTGCTGCCGGTGAGCGGCCAGACCCCCCACCCCCTCAGGGGAGGTGGCAGGGCCCCGCCTCCCCAGGCCTGCCGGGCCCCGTGGCTGCCGTCCTCACCCACCTCCCTTCCTTTGCTGGGATTCCGCCCCGCTCACCTTTGGCCCGGCGGCCGGGCACATGGGGGGTGCTGCCGGCAAGTGGCCAGACCCCCCGCCCCCTCAGGGGAGGCGGCTGGGCCCCGCCTCCCCGGGCCTGCCGGGCCCATTCTGCCCCGCTCTCCTTTGGCCCGGCGGCCGGGCACATGGGGGGTGCCGCCGGCGAACGGCCAGACCCCCCGCTCCCTGCTAGGCCCAGCAGCCGCTGCCAGCAGACACCTTCCTTCCTGGTGGGGAATATCACCCTGCTCCCCTCTTGCCCGCCACTCGAAGCCCAATCAGGGCCAGTGAAGGGGGCCCCCTCAGGGAGGGGGTGGCTGCCATCGAAACCCACCTCTCCCACATGGTGGCCGCCCTCTCGCCAGCCACTCGAACCCCAACCAGCATATTTTCCTTTGACAACACTGCCACGTTCGGTGAAGTGGGTTTCGTCGGCGACTGTCCTGCTCCCGTGAGCGCAAGGGCCCCTCTGAGGGTCAATCCCCACAGTCCGGTGACAAGGAGGACAGTGGCCCAGGTCAGCTTGCTTGAAAGCAAGCAAGCTGACACACCACATCACTGAAATGGGACTCATTGTCCACTGCCCAAAGAGGCTCCTTCTGAACAGGGTAGCATGAGTTCCTTCCCTCAAGGTGTGGAAGACATCCTTTCCCTCCCTCGCGTGCCTTCCATTCCAGCAAGGGGCCTTTGAATTGCTGCATGATCTCCTGTTTTGGAGTTGGCTTTCACTCAAGTCCATCCATTCATTTCCCATCATGGAGATGCCCCAGGAAGGGCATCTCTTGTTGATGCAGCCCCATGTAGGTGGGTTTTGTGTGCAGCCACCTCTCCTGGACAGGAGCACAAGTCTCCCTCCTTGCCCCAAGGGCAGGTAAGGGTCAGTCAGAATAGGGGAGGGGCAATTGTTGTTTGTCTCTTTGGAAAAGTGCTAATTGAGGAGCGTTACATGA
Source organism: Eublepharis macularius (assembly GCF_028583425.1). NCBI lineage: Eukaryota > Metazoa > Chordata > Lepidosauria > Squamata > Eublepharidae > Eublepharis > Eublepharis macularius. The sequence continues at coordinate 246,922,844 of NC_072790.1, forward strand.
GAACCTTTGGTGGGGAAAGTCGCCTGAAGTGAAAATGTGTGGGAAAACCAGGCCTTTTCTGACCCGAACCGGTCCGTGAACCGGTTCGCGAACCGGGCCCGGTCCGTTAAAAGTTCGTGGACCGTGGTCCGTGGAAGCCCACAAACCCCGGACCGGCGGTCCGTGGGAAAATGCTGGTCCGTGCCCACCTCTAGTCAGGAGATGCAATGGTAGCTGGGGAGGATAGTTTAAAAAGATAGAGCTGGTGGCAAGGCAAAGGTTTTGCTATATGCTGGAGCTGGGTGAAGGGGCTATGAAATGCCAGAAAGGAAACTTCAGCACATTATACCTTCTTCAGGTCCAAGCTTGGCTCTGGAAGGCTGCTCCAGCCCATTTCCATTCCTTGCTGCCCTCTGGTTGGGACCCCACAGAGTTTTAGACTGGAGCGGTGAAATTGACAGTGCCTTCAGGGAGGCAAACTCTCGGAGGATCAATCTCTGCTGGCTCTGTCCTTTTAAACTACACTTTCCAGCTAACATTGTGTCTCCCTACACTTGGCGAACACACGCCAAGGTGTCTCATGTAGGGAGACTCATCGTTTTAAGATGAAGCAGTGTTTTTGTCTTGGATTGTGTGTGGTGCCCTCTGCTGGAGGACGGTGTTCCTTTCTTTAAATTTCCCTGCGAAAATATCTGTGTGACTTGAAGATAATTGCATGTACCAGGTCTAAATTTTCCCACCTATCTTAAAGAAAATAATTGATTTAATTGATCTTTTACTAGGGGATTCTTGTCTCTCTTTTTAAATATTGGACTACGCTTCTAGGCAAACTTTATGCTGCTTGTATTATTTTCTTTGATTAATTACTTCATGTTTGCATATTAAGCTTTAACATCTGTGTCAGCTTCAGTGTCTTTTAATGAATTTTCTTGATTTTTTAAAATTAATGTTTGGTGGCGCATGGATTTTTATGCTGTTTGCATTAATGTGTATTAATATTGAATTTTATGCTATTTGCAATAATGTTTTATTGTATTTTAACAATATATTTTGTTGAAAGCCACTCTGAGCCTGCTTGCAGGAAGGGCGGGGCATAAGTCGAATAAAATAAATAAATAAATATTTCAGTTTAAAGGTTTCAGGTAGCTAGTGATGGGAAGACATTGCTCTGCTTGAGATTCAGAAAAGCTTTTGCCAATCAGAGCAGACAATATTGAGTCAGCCAGGACAGATAGGAGAGCCAGTTTGCCAATCAGAGCAGACAATATTGAGTCAGCCAGGACAGATAGGAGAGCCAGTTTGCCAATCAGAGCAGACAATATTGAGTCAGCCAGGACAGATAGGAGAGCCAGTTTGCCAATCAGAGCAGACAATATTGAGTCAGCCAGGACAGATAGGAGAGCCAGTTTGCCAATCAGAGCAGACAATATTGAGTCAGCCAGGACAGATAGGAGAGCCAGTTTGCCAATCAGAGCAGACAATATTGAGTCAGCCAGGACTGTTAGGAGAGCCAGTTTGGTGTTGTGGTTAAGAGTGGCGGGACTCTAATCTGTAGAACTGGGTTTGATTCCCCGCTCCTCCACTTGCAGCTGGGTGACCTTGGGCCAGTCACAGCTCTTCCAGAGCTCTCTCAGCCCCACCCACCTCACAGGGTGATTGCTGTGGCAATAATAATAACGTACTTTATAAACTGCTCTGGGCATTAAGTTGTCCTGAAGGGTGGTATATAAATCAAATGTTGTTGTTGTTGTTGTTGTTAATCTGACTAGGCAAAAGGTAGCTTTATAAAGCCAATGTAAAGGAGCCATTAGTGCATTGGACTGGTGTCTGGGAGATGTTGGTTCAATCCCTGCCTGTGCCATGGAAGATTTATGGATCACCTTCGTCCAGTCATGCATTCTCCACCTAACCAACTTCACAGACTTGTTGTGATGACACAATAGAGGAGGAGAGAATTGGTGGGGATGAGAAGGAGGAGGACGGGGAGGAGGAGAAAAAGAAGGAGGAGGAGGAGGAGGAGGTGCCATTGAGTCACAACTGACTCATAGCGACCCCAGATATGAGGAATTCAAGGCAAGAGATGAGCAGAGGATTTGCCACTGCCTTCCTTTGCTCAGCAATCCCAGTCTTCGTTGGGTCAGCCCTCCTTAGCTCCTCATGCTTTGATGAACTCCTTAGCTCCTCATGCTTTGATGAACTCCTTAGCTCCTCATGCTTTGATGAACTCAGGCCAAACTGGGTTATTCAAGCAGCTATGTTACCCAAATAGGAGGTCTCCTCAATTGGTTGGGGGAATTAGCATTAAGGAGGCAAGCAAGAGGGAATAACTAAGATTCTCCACTTATGTCTACAGGGATTATTCCCTTAGAGAACGCTCAAATAAATTAGGCAGATGTCCAACTGGAAAGGTTTTTTTAATTAAAGAGAAATAAAAGACAAACATTCAGAAAATCATACACAACCTGTATACAAGGCTAACTAGGAAAAGCAGGGAGGAAAATGGGAGAAAGCAGTTTCAGGGAAGATGATAAGTACCAGTCTCAAAGAGCAGGGGTCTGCGGAGGCAGAAAAACAATCCATGTTTCAGGGAGAAGAGTCTCAAGTGAATTTAAGGGTGGGTGTATCGATCCAGAACACACACACAGAGCACATGGTTGGGGAGCCCAGTTATCAGGTAAAATGCTCCATGGGGCAAGCTGATGTCTTGTTCCCCAAAACAATGGCTTAATGATTTGTCTGAAGTTGGGAGAGACTTGTTGTGACTATCTGGGATGGACTATAGGTGAAAATTTTGCTTGATGACCTGGGAAGCACAGGATAAGAAAGGGGATCAGGTTTGCTGAATTGCTTAGATTAGGATAGGTGGGTGAGAGGAAGTATAGGAGGGTGATAATTGGTTTAGGCAAGGGTTTTTTTTAGGAAACCTCATTATCTCTGTGTCTCTCCAGGGCATGGAGAGGCCAACAGTCAGTCACCCACCTCTGACTCATGTTCTGGTAGTTTTCCAGGCTCCCACCTAGCTGTCATCCTCTCTGGGCCAGGTAGTGCCTTGGACTTACGACGGCATTTATGATATTCCATCCATAAACTGCCTTCTTAGTGTGAGTAAGGGGTCTGACTGCTAATAGCAACTGGGGGGAAAGCAGGATATAGATATCCAAATAAATAAATGTCTTTTGTGTTTTGCTGTGAAATCTTCATATTAGTAGTGCAAAACTACATTTCATACAACCTACGTAGCATTTCTTGGCTATCTAAAGGTCCTTCTGGGAGAGCTGTAAATTGAATGTGCTTTAAAAAAAAACAGAATGAAACCTAGCAAAAAATAAGACTGCCAAAAGTCTTGCTAATGGATATATCAAATGCTGCTGAAGGTGAGATGCAAATTAGCTTTTCAGATCTGATGTTGTTCTAAGGGAGTGCAAGATCTTAGAAAAAGGTGAGTAACCCAATACTCAAAACTAACTCAGCATTACCATCTAACAGGAAAATGCCATAAGCAATTTGTGGTGAGTGTAATGTGCATGCATTGAAATGCTCCATTGAGTGTTGGATGTTACACATGTCTTGTGGTAGGATTGCGGTCTTCTTTCAAAGTTTTTGATGACTCCTGGATGGTTGCATGAACAAGATGAGCAAACAAATCTAGATTCTTTGACCCTATGGATTTGGTTCTCACATTAAATTCTGCCCTCTCTCTAGGGCAGCATCCCAGCATCATTATTAATCAGTGTTACCCGCTGCATAATTATTTACCCACAGAAACATGAGGATATGCACATACTCATTGATTTAAGTAGGTCAGATACTTTCCCAAGAGAAATGTGTATATTTTCACAAGTTCAGCCTACCAGGGAAAACCGTGTTCCTGATGACGCACTTTTATCCTGGTGTGCCTGCTCAGGAGCACCAGGATAAAAAGTGTGTCCTGGCCAATGCAGCCTCCAGAGGAAGCCGCCGCCGCAAGATGGTCGGGCAAGCCCACCTGTCCCTCCAGTGGGAGCCGCTGCCGCAGGAAGCCCAGTGTTCCCAGGTTTTCTAGGGCCTGTTTTTTTTTTTAAAAAAAAAAAGGGCTCTGTTGCTAGTAATGTATAATGCTGATTTATTGAAAAACATGCTGAAAATGTATACTTTTTTACCAGGGAAAATGGAAGAAGACTCACAGGCTGCATTTTTCACACGCAGGAGTGAAATAGAAATGGAGATTTAGGGGTAAAACCAACAGGGATAAATTTTTTACTCAAGAGGTTTTTTTTCTGAATATTTTGATGACAAAAAATGGAAGCTCTCTTTTCTGGAGGAATTCCACTAATCTCTCAGGATCCCTCAAAGATTTCCCCAAACAAGAACCTACTTATTAATTATTCTTGAATTTTTATCCTTCTAGCCTGAGATCTTGTCAATTTTACCTCCTGCATGGAGACAATTCTGATGTCCAATGCTGGTAAGAAGCACCTAAATCCACTGCATACCTTGCATACCAACTGGAATTAATGTTGAGATATGTGAAATGGAAGATCATCGCAGAGACTCCTGTGAAGATTCAGAAATCTTTTGGCCAAGTTCCCAGACAAAAAAGAGAGAATCACATAAAGCAACAGCAAACCAAGAAACTTACTGTCAGCAAAATGAACTATATTATAGTAACAATAAAGGAAGAACACAATCAATTCACAGGTGTTGTTTGTAATTAATCATTTCCAAAGAACGCTCATAAACATTTACACTGAGAGCAAGTGGTCATTCAGGCATCAATGAATACTCAAAAATATTTCTAAATCTTGCAAGACAACCAAACCAGTAATGTAATAAAGGCATGACCATGAATTTCTAAAGTGCAAGGTGCTAGTCATTGATTTCCTCAGTCACAAACTTGTGTTCAGATATAACAGCAATTTTAATGTGCTAGTGCCTGTACAAAGTGAGCACCCTTCTCAGAGCTGATGATATCAATAGTATACAAATACAAAAATGCATTTTATATACAAATAAAGATGCAGTACAATATAAAGACAGAATGTGTCTTCTGGATTCCTCCGCCTGTGAGCTACTATGGAGTAGCCAGCAGAAGTCAGTCTCATTTCACAAATCTTCCTCATGGTAGTCACAAGAAAGACAACCCAATACAATCTTTTGTTGCATTAATTCATGTTGATCTCAAAGCTGCTCACACAGAGTCTCTAGTAAGGCTCAAGATAGCTCACACAGAGTCTCTAGTACTTAGTAAGTTTATCACAGCACATTTCTTGGGTTGCTGTAGCTTCTGAGATCTGACAAGATAGGGCAATACTAGGCCATCTCTCTTCCTACACACCTTCCTACACACCTTCAAAGTATGGAAAAGGGAATATTTGATGTATTGGGGAGAATGGAACAAATTTCAGTAGTCCAGCTGGATTCGAGTCCAGTCGATCAGGTAAAAGCCAATCACTGGGTCTGTTCTGTTCCGTCCAACACCAAATGACTGCAATGGTTGCTAGTCATAGATTAAGGATGAAGAAGGGGCTTCAACTTCATTGGCTGTGTCAGAATTTATAGGTACAAAAACTGATTGCATTGTATTGCCCTTTGCTGTCAGGAAGAAGAAGTTGCAGCTAACTGCAAGACAGACCGGAAGAGATTGATGAATACCCCATCCAAAAAACTGTCTATCTGTTCATGACTGGCAAACAGTATGTGAGTTGAACTGGTGGGTGTTCAGGCATTCATCCTTGAGAGCAGAGTTGTGGAAATTTGCTTCTTTTTTTGCCTGTGCCCTGAAATATTCTTAGGCCATTATGAATCTGCTTGCCTTAGCAGCTTATTCGAACTAGATGAACTAGATGACATTTTTCACAGCAGTGTCTGTTTTCGTAAAGTCATCAGGTAGGGCTGCTGACATGCTGGCTTGAGCAATCATAAGTGCTGTAGCATTTGGGATTTAGGGTGGGACCAGTTTGGGGTGAGCATAATTAGAGTTGTTGTGTTTCCCCCCCTTCGTCAGTGCTCTGATCTTTAAAATTAACTTGACAGAGGGAAGTATTTAACCCTGTTTAACTTCAGGGCACACCTATGTGGTGTCTCAGAATCAGATAAAGAATAAAAGAAATAGGCCAGCCATTCTACATGTGTTCTTTTGAAATCATGTCACCCAAATTATTGCTCTGTTCCAAACACACGTGAAATTTGGACTCAAACATATTTTTAATGAATTTCTTGGAGGGGAACAGGGTTTGAGTCCAGTGCCACATTAGAGACCAACAAGATTTTCAAGGTATAAGGTTTCAAGAGTCAAAGCTCCCTTCTTGAGATACCAAGAAGGGGACCTCTTCAGAAATTTCTTCCCTTCTTCAGAAAAGAGTTTTAACCCTTGAAAGCTTATACCCTGAAAATCTTTTGGGTCTCAAAGATACCACTGGATCCAAATCCTGCTGTCCATTTTGGGAAACAGGGTGTTAGAGAAGATAAACCTCTGGTCTCACCCAGAATCGTTCTTAGCCTCTAATGAATTAGATGGATTAAGGTAAAGGTAAAGGTGCAAGCACCGAGTCATTACTGACCCATGGGGGGACGTCGCACCACGATGTTTTCTTGGCAGACTTTTTATGGGGTGGTTTGCCATTGCCTTCCCCAATCATCTACACTTTACCCCCAGGAAACTGGGTACTCATTTTATCGACCTTGGAAGGATGGAAGGCTGAGTCAACCTTGAGCCAGCTACCTGAACCCAGCTTCCGCCGGGATCAAACTCAGGTTGTGAATGTTATTATTATTATGAAGGGACAGACACAAGGCTTGGGTGAAACTCAGGGCCATTTATTGACCAACATTAACTCAAGCACTACAGGTTAAGCCAAGGGGTCTACTCTGGACAACCTCTTCAACCTGTCTGGATGAGTACCACTGCCCCAGGTGTGAGCCATCCAAGTGCATGGCTGTGACCTGGACGGCCAGGCAAAGCATTCCCCCTTAAAGCGCCAAACACCCCAAGCTGTGGAGCCTGAGGGAATGACCTTTACAGGGGGCTCCCAGGCAGTCTGCCCTCTCAGTTGGCAGCCGTAAAGCCCACCAGCTGATCCCTGAGAGACCCCAATTCTCCACCGATGGGGAGGTGCCACTGGGGTGCTCACTGGCCTGCTCTGTCTACCTAAATCTAACCTGCAAATGACCTAGAAATCCAATTTATCCAATTACCACCTCCACACAACAGTATAAGGTAGGCTGTACTGTACTGTGCTGCAATAGGGTGAGGTGAGTGAGCTGCACTTTTGAAGCCAAACTACTGCCCTAAAGAGGTGGAGTTGGCCTTTATAGGGCCTGGCCCCACCTCCTAAAATATCCAGATGCTTGGAAATTGCAGCCGTCTCTTCCTCCGTGTGGGGCTGCAAAGGAGGCACCTGGTCTGAGCACGCTCCGTGCCAGCCAGAAATACCATTTTTTCTGGTTTCCAACATGTATACTTCATGTAGTACAAAGTTTACATGAAACAAGGCTCTTTAACACACACAAGATTCATAGTGGTGAGAAGGTTGGATTGTGAAAATTATGTTGGTAATTTGCAATTCCTGTTTTTTCTCTTGTGGGATGTCTGTGAAGGGAGAATTATCTAACAAAATTAGAATTACTGAAATAATTAGAATAAATGAATGTAAGAACATAAGAATTTCCCTGATGGATCGGGCTAAAGATTCATGTAATTCAACCAGATTCCTATTGAAAGACCACCAGGAACAGATTTTACCTCTGAAATCGTGATTTCATTTAGTCATCTTTGACCTGGTGGACTAGAAATCTTTGATTAAAGAAGACGGTTGTGGTGAATTATTGCCCAGTCTCTTACTTACTCTTTCTGGGCTGGATGATAGAAAGGATGACAGAAGAACAACTCCAGGTCTTCCTAGATAAGTCCTAGACACCTTTCAATTTGGTTTCAGGCCAGTCTCTGGGACAGAGACAACACTGGTGGCCTTAGTCCATGATCTCTGTCTTACTGCAGGTAAATTGTGCCTCTCTGTTTCTCCTAATAGAGTAACAGCATGCTATCTTGTTGAGCTATTTAGAGATAAAGGTAGGGATTAAGAAATATGGGATTAGTTGGAATCATTCCTTCTGGGCGGGACTCAAAGGATTGCTGTTGCTGATCAGCTGTCATCTGTGTGTGGCTTGCCTTGTGGAACGCCGATTTGATCCCCCAAGCTATTCAATCTCTACGAAAAGCCCTTAGGGGGGAATCATTTGTGGTTATTGTCTAGGATGTCTTAATTCTTTTTTACCCAGTTTTTCCTTGAAATCCAACGATCCTCTTCTTTTCCACAAGGAAAAGAATGTGTGCATAGGTTCTCCACAAGGAGCTACGAAATCGGTGAAATAACTCCCCTTGTACATGGTGTTCACGTGAGAAAATGGCATCGGGGAGGGGCAGGAGCCTTTCCTCCCCTTGTGGCAGTGTTCTAAACTCCTTTGAGCTCTCCTTTTTTTAAAAAAGAAGTCATTCCCCTCAGGAGGTGTGTGTCAGCAGGGAGCATGTTAAAACCTCTGCATGCCCACACAGAAAATTATGATGTGGTGAGACCCCAAACCACTTGCCCGAAGTCACATAGTGAGTTCATTTGGGTTCCTGGGGGTGATCCCCCTCTGGTTTTTGGCTGTTAATGGAGGATGCCAACCAAAAATGTTCTATAGATTGCTGAATGAAATCTAATTTCCAAAGGGAAAAGCATTAGTCTTTCTACTTAAATTATCTTCCTAGACTTCAGTGATCAGTGAGGGACACTGGGAAGATGGTATTTATTTGAGGCTTCTCATCTTGTGCTTCAGAAATTATGTGAGCTGAACATCCTGAAAGTGAGTTAGACATCCTGAAATGCAACCCATGTTTCTTTTTGTATCCTACAAGGTAGTAGTCTGTACTACTCTTTGAAACACAGAGAGATGAGATGTCTTTAGGACAACTGTTTCTCACTCAAATCCACCTCACAATGTTGTGAGGGTAACATTGTCTTTGGCCGATTCCACACGGCTTACCTGAAGCCGGGACGTGGTGCAACGTTGCAGATCATGCCAGAGAAAACACGAAAGATCGTGTTTTTTTCATGTGAGTTTTGCACGACGTTGCGCAAAACTTGCGCGAGAAAACGCGATCTTTCACATTTCCCCCGGCATGATCCTCAATGTTGCGTCATGTCCCGGCTTCAGGTAAGCCGTGTGGAATCGGCCTTCATGTATGCCACTCAGAACAAGTGGAATAGTGGGCTACAAATACTACGGATCCATAAATAATTTAATCTGTGCAACATTCACAATAAACAAAAATCAAAAGACAGGAAGAGAGTGTAGCAATGCCAAGAAGGTATTCTGCTCAACTGACAAGTTATTTAATTATAACGTACGAGAAAATCATTAAGTGAACAGGTATTATGATGCATAACATAAAAATATGTTGGCAGCTTACAAATGCCTTAGGCAAACTGGAATGTTTAACCGCTACATGTTATGCCAAAATGTTATAAATATGCATGCTACTGTGAGTCAGTTTCACAGTGTTTAATTCCTCCTTTCCTTCTCAAATTTGATTCCTCCTTGGAACTGCAAAGTCCTCCTTGCAGGCTAGTGCCAAGGGGGAGAGGAGAGCTAGGGGTGTGTGACAAAATACACAGGACAACCATGATGGAGTTAAAAGAGGCCACAACTTTATTGATTTACAGCTCATGGAGCATTGGTGTCACATACTGCAGAGATCCGAGCATCAGCTGACCAGGGCTGGCGCTTCCATGCATCACAATGCAAAAAAAGTTGCAAAGAAAATGTGGAATGGATTTTCCATAAAGGTCTCTGGGACCAGATGGAATACTCTGGGAGTGGAATGACAGCCGCCAGAGTGCAATGACGGTCCCTAGGAATAGAACCTGTTCTCAGGGACTGGAATGACAGGTCCAAAGAGTGGAATGACAGCTCCTGGGGATACGGTCAGGGCTCTGGGACTGGAATGGCACCCCCTGTCATTCCACACCCACTGCCATTCCAGTCCCAGACCACTGACTGTCATTCCACTCTTGGGCCTGTGTTGATAGATCGAGATGGGTAGCCATGTTTGTCTGTAGCAGAAGAAAAAAGCAAGAGTCCAGTAGCACCTGTAAGACTAACAAAATTTGCGGTAGGGTATGAGTTTTCATGAGCCACAGCTTCACTATTGGACTCTTGCACTTTTTTTGTGTTGTAATGCATTTCAATGGAGCCCATGCAAGTAAATTGGCATTCCGGGCTCCCATTTTCTCCAATGAGCCTTCAAGCCTCTCCCATTATTTCCAATGGGCAATCCTATCATTCCTTTTAGTACATCTCTTTCTCCCTCCCCAGCTGGCATCAATTCTACTTCTCACTTTTCCTCAGGCTTTTGAAGGCGGGGGGGGGGTGCTTTTGGTGGAAAGAGTGGCTGGTTGTGTGTGCACCACCACAGAGGAAGGAGAAAGTGAGGTGAGACACACACAATTCCCTTTCAGTCCTGTGCGACAGGTAGGAGCAGATCACTCTTGTTGAGTTTAGAGTTGTTGTTTTAAATTCTATTACTTTCCTCCCCCCCTTCTCCCTTTCATTTTCCCTCCCCCTCGCTATTCTCCAATCTCAATGCTGCCCCCCCTTCACTTCAGCAGAGCAGCGCTCCACCCTGCGCCCCCCTCTTCATCGTCTTCTTTCTCTCATTCCCTAGTTTACATATATCACCCCACCTTCCCCCTCTCCCCAATAGTTTATTTCAATATTTATACACCTAAGCTGTCAGCTGATGTTCACTGCAAACCCAAGAGCGGGGGAGAAGGATGAGATAGAGGGTAGTTCCCGAAAGGGATCTCTGACAAAGGTGATCAATATTTTAAGGCTTGGAGAGGGTCGGAGAGAAAGAGAAGGCTTCAGCTCAGTCTCCCCCTTCCAAACATCTCTCTCCTCCAAGCAGGCCTTGTAAGAGAAGCCCTCCTTGAACTGCCAAGAGTCTCTGAGTTCAGAGAGAGGTGGGAAGAAAGAGAGAGAGAAACTTTTTTACACACACACACAAATGGAGGTGTGCTTAAAACTTCAATGCAAGTTGCTTTTTCTGCTCACAAAATAGATTTTTGGCTCACAATTAGAAAAACAAAAATTGTTGTCATTCTCATACTTATTCAAAAAATAAAATATAAAATTTAAATTAAGAAATAAAGATCAAATTAAAAATATAAAAGATTTCAAGTTTTGTGCTTTTCATTTTTCCTACATTTCTTCTGTTTTTTAAAGTTGGTTGGTGGGGTGGTGGTGCAAGTAGGTATCTCGCCTCAGGCACCAGAAACCCTGGCACCGGCCCTGCAGCTGACCCACCTGCTAGCCAAAGAACTGTTATTCTCCCTCACACCTGGGCTTAAGGAGATCCCCACAGCAGGGAAAATGAGCTCACGGGCCCTTTTTCCCCAATACAATGCCCCACAATCCACGCACAGGACCTGCAACTTTGTAGGGTTCAACTTCATTTGACTCTGCTTCACCGAACCAGACACAGCCTCCAAAGCTCAAGCCAGGACATCTGTGGAAAAGCCAGGCCAGCCGTCCATCAACAAATATCTTATCCGCATACTGATGACAACCCAGTCCAAACCTTTGTGCCAGCTGGGTGAGGGGCCACATATAAAGATTGAACAACAAAGGTGAGAGTATCCCCCACTTCTGGGACACCACACTCCAATGGGTGGCGTGATAATTAGAGGTGGGCACGAACAGCAATACCAATGAAAAAAAGTCACTAACAGCCCGATCGGCTGTTCATGAGCAGCCATTCGTGAGACGCAATTTCAGCAGGCAATGGAGTGGGAGAGAGATGTTACTAGCATTTTGGGAGGGAGACAGGGAGAGTGCAGTGGTGCTTGAAATTTTTGCATGTGTGCTGGGATAGCGATCTATTTCCTCTGGTTCCAGGGCTGCTGCCAGGCCCTGGAGCCAAGCTCATGGGCACCTCAGCTGAGGGCTCACATTGATTGTCAATAGTGCTTGATCTGGTCATTTATCTGAGAGTCCTGGGCTAGGGCTCTACCCCCTCCCTCTGGTTCCAGGGCTGCTGCTAGGCCCTAGGGCCTAGCAGTGAGCACCTCGGTTGAGGGCTCACAATGCTCCATCCTATTCTTTCCTCCTTAATTCTTGTTTGCTGACACAATGAGGCTTCAGGCAGGGGCCAAGGGTGGTCATGAAAGGAAGTGCAAAGATTGTCCCAGTTGCCCCATGGGTGGGGCTCAGGGGCAGCAGAAATTCCTGCTCCCCAAGATTCACCTATGAGGGCTGTGGAGGAGGCCAGAGACCTTGCCACTGGGGGAAGAGGATCTCTTTAAACTTTTTGTGGAGGAGGAGGAGGGGGAGGGATCCATGCAGGAATGGTTGGGGTTCGATGAAATATCCATCCCATCCCCATCCCAAACTCTCATTGCTGTCCCTGCCTGTAGTCCACCTCTCACTCTGTCTTCCGGTGCAAGTTCCGCAGCATGGCCTGTAACCATTCATCCTGCTTCCCCTGGAACAATTAGTGTGCCACATTTCAACCTCTCCATATGGAGGCACATTTGGACCCTTCCGAATGACCCCCATGTGGTGCGGTACCATGCTTGTGATAGCCTGGTGTGCAGGGGCAATGACCTGAAGCACCTGTTGTTGATGGTCCTGAGTAGGCACCTGAAGATGCACCACCCAAGCCTGTGGACTCTGTCCTTGCCCGGTGGAACATCCGGAGGGGGGAGAAAGAGGGCTACCAGCTCTTCTGAGCAGGGATCAGTGGGAGGGACACTGGAATCCACCCCAAGCAAGAACTCTTGCACCAAGGGTGATGCCAGTGGGAGCGGAATACTCAGGCAGGCTGCCCTTGTGGAAGTTGTTCTCTCAGGGTCGGGGACAGTGCGGCTGAAAAGGGAGATGTTGAGGGCTCAGAAGGCGGGCATTCGCATCGGGGCAAAGTCAATTGCCCTACAAGGATTCCCCTATTTGTCATGGAGGGCATGGGCTTCCACAGGCTGCTTCAGAACTTCACCCCATGTTTCTTCATGCCGTCACAGCACACCATTGGCCATTGAGTCCTGCCTACCCTATACCAGTGTGTGCAAGACATGGTGCTCAGGGAGACCTGTGGAGCAGCTGCCATCATGGCTACATTGGCATCACCACCCACTGGTGGCAACTAGAGGATCTTCGCTGCCCCAGGCCAAGAACTGGCACCTGAAAAATGGTGCCATGCTTGATGCCGGGCTACAGGGTAGTTCTTCTCCAGACCCGGGGGATGGACAATGTTCATACTGGGAAGAACTTCACCACCATGATAAAAGTGGCTCTGAGTGAATAGACAGCCAGGGGGGATGGGTTTGTCTGTGGCTTCATGGTGATGGATGATGGAAGCAACATGTTGGCAGCCCTGAAAGAGGCATCCCTCCCGGGACTGATGTGCATGTTGCACAAGCTGCACCTTGTGATGAGAGATGTTCTTGGGCTAGAGAACAACCTGAGGGACAGCTGGGATGAGGGAACATTGTGGATGTGCAACCTCTGGACAGCTGCCAGTGCATCACTTCCCACTTCTCCCACAGCATCAACTCTTCCTGTGAACTGCTCCAGAGGCAGGAGGAGGGGAGATCCCGTGGACCACCTCTATAAGGACCTGCCCACCCACTGGAACTCCACCTAAGACATAAGTTGCCTGGTGGAGCAGAAGGGCCTGTTACCAGAACTGCTCTTTTTGAATGGGGAATTAGCTTAGCAGTCCAGAACTAAATTTAGCACGGATCTAACCATCTATACCAAGGTCCCTTCTCCAGATGCTCACGTAATAAAGAGGCAGACTAAATCACAATACAACGTGTCTTTACTAGTAATGTGGCATATGCCTGAACTTGCACACACATACAAGGTTACATACAAGAACTAGGAAACATAGAGGTAGGAAAATAGAGACGGCTGCATAAGCAGGTACCCCACGATGAAGTTGGGTATACTTACAATCCTGAAGCGGAGCAGAGATATAGCAGCGAGGTGGTCTGATGCCAGCACCAGAGCCACGAGTAGAGAGACAGCAAGGGGGTCGGGATAGGAATGACGTGCGCCATGTGGCCTGAGAGGCTGGCTTATATACCCTAAAACGTACCCTGGGGCTGGTGCTGTACCTTGTGGTTCTCACGGGTTAAAACAAAGGTTTTAATGGCTTTCTGAATGCCTTAGATGGGCCACTTTGGGATTCTGATTGTATCATAGTGACACCTTAAGAAGAGGGGACAAAGGAGGGAGGGGGAGATCCGGGCGTGTTGAATGGATGTTCCAGCAGACAGGGCTTGTCCCGACGTCATCAACTCTGGAATGCGGAGGCTGCTTTGAGATGCATTCTCTAAGTGCTTGGGATGGTCAGCACTTAGCTTCTTCTCCGGGGCGGCTAGTAAGATATGCAGAGCATGGTGAGGCTCGCCGCTGTGGACATGGTCTGCTTGCTTCTCCAAAATGGCTTCCCAAAGCAGGCTGCTTCTCTGGGTCTTCTGGCTGCCTAAGAACATGGCTGCCAGCTGGGCACAGCTGGGGCTTGCTAGCAGGGCAAGCTGAGTGACCAGCCCACGGGAGGCTCCAGGCAGGAACTGGCCAGGGGGTGCCTGGTCAGGCTCACTGGAGGTTTCCCTGGCTGGCACCTGGCTGCTAACAGCGTGGCTTGGGCCCGGGTGAGGCAGGCTTCCATGGAGGCAGGGAAACAGCACGTAAAACACAGTCCATAGCAGGGAGCAAGCACAGCCCATGAGAGATGGCGAGGCAGGCGGGAGGCACATGTGTAGTGGAGTCTAAACGCACAGGAAGGTCCAGATATAGGCCTGGGCAAGGCTGCCCAGAAAAAGAGTTCTTAGTGTAGTTGTCCAGACATGGATTCAGGAAACTGACACAGTCTATTGCAACAGCAGGATAACTAGCAAGCAGGCGTGAAACTGACACGTGTACTAGAGTGCACACATGCAAGGCAGTCTCTGGAGTAGTTATGAAGCAGCAGTACAGGAAACTCAAACACAGTTCATGGCAGGCCTTAGAGCAGGAGAGGGGGCCTACTTGGCAACAGGCCCGTTGCTTGACATCCTGTCTTTGCTGGACGTTCTGGGGAAGGGAGAGGAGCTTAGCCTCAGCTACATGGAATGGAAAGTCCTTGCCCAGATGGAGCGATTGCTGAAACCCTTTAAGGAGGCCACCAAGCTCTTGTGCTCGTTGGAGGCCAGCCTAGGTCAGGTCATCCCCCTGATCCATGGGCTTGACCAGTTCCTAGCCAAGGAGCTCGAGCACAAGGAAGTGCTGCTCCACAGGGACAGGGACTTTTTGAGGAGGATTCAGGCATGCGTGGCCAAGTGCTTGCATCCTCTGGGCCACGAGGTGCCATACCAAATGGCCTCCCTCTGTGACCCCCATATCAAGGGAAGCATCGCTGAGTGGAAGGGCAAGATGCAGCACTGGAAAAAGGAGCTCTGCAGAGCAGTGCTCTGTTTCCAGACAGAGAAGGCAGGATGGAAGAAACCGGGCAGGGGTGGGGGGCAGGCGGTGCAGAAGGAGGAGAAGGTGGGAAGAGAGCCACGCCAGAAGAGACCCACCCAAATGGGACCACTCGATCTCTGGGCCTCAGCTGTGGGCTGTGTGGTTGTCCACAGCACAGTAGACTTGGCTGGGACCATGGTGCGAGGGTACCTTGCACAGCCCACCAAGCCCCCCCCAGTCCAACCCGTTGGAATATTGGGCAAGTAAATCTGCCAAATGGCTGGACCTTTCCATCGTGGCAACCAACATCCTGTCCTGCCCACCAATGAGCATGCAGAGCGAGTAGGTGTTCTCCCACCTGGGAGACCTCTTCCATCCACGCCATGCATGTCTGCATCCAGACCTGGTGGACATATTGACCTTCATTAAGGTCAATCTCCACCTGCTGGGATATCCCTCGCTGGACCTGGACCTACCTGAGCTCTGAGCCACCCCAGTCTACTGTGGTTCTAGGCAAAGCTCCTCTGCAGCAGCCTCAAGATCTCTGGCCTGCTGACTGGCTCCAGAGAAAAGCCACTTACGGATCTTACCTGTTCCGTGGTTGCCCAGGTCAGGTTTTTGTGAGTGGTGGTGTTGTGCTCTAGCCCCCCTCAGTTCCCGAGGCTGCTTCCATGGTCCAGTGCCATGCTCAGTGGGTATCCCGGATGAGGGCTCACACTGGTTATTATTAGTGCCTGTCCTGCCTGCACTGGTAAGGTGTCTCTGAATGGTGGGGTGCCTCTCTACCCCCCCTCAGTTCTTGGGGCTGTCCCCTCTGAGCAGGGGGGAATGGGTCTTGTGACTCCTGTCCTTTCCGCAAAGGCAGGAAGGTGGGTCTGTAGCCACCACTTTGGGGTATGAGGGACAGCTCAGGAGCTGTTGCACATATGGTTGTACATCATGATGTCCCCTATCCATGGCTCCTGCTGTCCCCTCTGAGCAGGGGGAAGTGGATACTGTGACTCCCATCCAATGTTCCCTCTACGCTGTGCAGTGTTGTGAGCCAAAAAAAAATTTTGTGAGCTGAAACTTGCACAAAAATTTATTTTGTGAGCTGACATGCATAAAAGTTAAAAGAGTGCCTTAAAAAAAATTGCAACCTACAAACATACAAGAATACAAACATACAGTTGACCATCGTGTAAACGTTTTTAGAAGTTTAGAACCTCAACCTTATTCATATCTGAGAATTAATTTTTAAACTGTATTTTAAGCATTTTTAAAGAATGTTTTATGTGTTATTTGTAGACAGAATCAAGTCACATAAGCTGTTTTCTGGACTTGCTGTGTTCAGATACAATGAAATGTTTTGGAGACTCTTTGGACTTTTACTGCAATGATATAGGAAGGAACAGAAAGTCCAGTCTCCAGACAGACATGCCATGAAGCAGAGGTTTGATTGTGGCCATATTTTGAAAGGGGAGGTAAAATCTGGGTATTCCAAAAAAAAAAATCAGGTATCCTGAATTTTTACCAACTGTTCAAAAATAATAATAATAGTAAAATCCAGCCATTGTTTCTTATTGGGGGAAAAGTCAAAGCAAATATCCATGGCAGAGTGAAGAGTTGTTGGCCAGACTTACAGTTAAAGTTGAGTTTTTCACACAGTGTACTTGCCCAGACATGGACCACTGATGAATATCAATACACGCTGTAACGAAATGATTGCCAAGGGTGAAATGAGTGCTGCTAGCAATTAATCTGTCTTAAAGAGAAAAAAAATGTTCCCCATGAGGTTTGATGGGCTGTGGGGCCAGGGAGGGGCCTGCAGGAGTCTTGGTGTGGGATGCCCTTCTTCCTGGACTACAACTCCCAGCTGCCCTGGGCCAAAAAAGTGCGGGAAAAATAAGGGATGGAGCCTGAATAGAGATACCCAGCCCATCCTGAGGGAAAAGTGAGTTACCTTCTTGGTTGAAGAAGGAGAGGCTCTTGCTGCTGGGTGAGACCCGGGTGCCTAGTCCCTAAATGTGGAGGTCCTGGGAGGCAGCAGAAAGGAAAGGAAGGGGGAGCCTTCTTCCCTGAGACCACCACCCCTTAAGGTAGAGGAGGGAACAGTGTGGTAGGGAAAGCAGACAGCGGTTCTCTTCAGTTTGATTTTCTGCCCTGTGAGTTCTGAACAGGGGGGGGTCTACCCCTATGTGTTGTGCCTTTACCTGCTTTGTATATAGTGCTCTGTATATAGTTATTAAATTATACTTTTTTGAATATAAGGAACCTTGTGGTACTCTGACTACGTAACCTCCCCCACTTGGCACGCTACAAGAAGGGAGGGAGCCCGGGAGAAATGGATCAGGCCAGACGTTGGTGGGTTGCCAATTCTCCAGGGCCCAAACAAAGATTGGGTAATTCATTTCCCAGTAAGGAAATTCAGCCAGAGGGGTCTCACTGCCCCTCAGTCAAGTGGTGTACAAATCAGTGAGTGGTGGCAGCGACGGCGAGTGTGTGCCACGCCCACCAGGGACGGTGGGAGGTGGATAGTGGGACTAGCAGGCCATTGACGGAGGCTCAGTTGCCTGGAATGAGAGCCAGCGCCCATTCCGCCACACACGCATTCAAACTATCTTGTGAAGTGCTGACAAAAAATAGATGGGGGACTGAGTAAAAGTTAGATCCAGATGATTTTAAATGGATCCTCATGAATTCATATGATTTTTATATTGAAACAAAACAAAAAGGCTGTCATATTATATATCATGTCCGAGTCTACAGACAGCAACAAAACAATCATGCATCCACCAATCAGTGGCACTGCCATGGCAGAAAAACATGCTTAAAAAGCACGGATCCTCATGGATCCTCTTGATTTTTACATGGGGTCACACAAAATCCACCATACAAAACCAGATCATGTCCATTGCCACAAATGGGACCAAAAAATTCAGCCATCCACCGCTTCGTGGCATTGCCACACCGCAAAAATATGGTTCAAAAGCATGAATCCTCATGGATACTCTTGATTTTTACATGGAGTCACCCAAAGTCCACCATACAATACCAGATCATGTCCATATCCACAAATAGGACGAAAAAATTCAGCCATCCACCGCTTCATGGCCAGCTGGGTGACCTTAGGCGAGTCACAGTTCTCTGGAGCTCTCTCAGCTCCACCCACCTCACAGGGTGATTGTTGTGGGGTAATAATAACACTTTGTAAACCACTCTGAGTGGACATTAAGTTGTCCTGAAGGGCGGTATATAAATCGAATGTTGTTGTTGTTATTGTTGTACGTGGAACCGCCACGGGGCAAAAATATGGTTCAAAAGCACAGATCCCCAAGGATCCTCTTGATTTTTATGTGGGGCCACCCAAAATCCACCATACAATACCAGATCATGTCCATATCCACAAATAGGACCAAAAAATTCAGCCACCCACCATTTTGTGGCACCACCATGGTGCAAAAACTTGGTTCAGAAGCACGGATCCTCTTGATTTTTACATGGGGCCACCCAAAATCCACCATACAATCCCAGACCATATCCATCGCCACAAATATGACCAAAAAATTCGGCCATTCACTGCTTCGTGGCACCGCCATGGTGCAAACACGCGGTGGACATGATTTGGTAGTGTTTGGTGGATTTTGTGTGGCCCCACATAAAAATCAAGAGGATCCATAAGGATCCATACTTTTTATGCATGTTTTTGCACCATGGCAGTGCCACGAAGCAGTGAATGCCTGAATTTTTGGTTACCATTTGTGGCAATGGACATGATCTGGTACCGTGTAGTGGATTTGGGGTGGCCCCATGTAAAAATCAAGAGGATCCATGAGGATCCGTGCTTTTTGAGCATGTTTTTGCGCTATGGCACTGCCACGGATTCATGGGTGCGTGATTGTTTTGTTGCTCTCTGTAGGCTCGATCATGATCTAAAATATGACAGCCTTTTTGTTTGGTTTCAATATAAAAATCATATGAATTCGTGAGGATCGGTGTCTCATATTCATGTTTTTTCACCGTGGTAGCACCAAGTATTTTTGGATCTGTGTTTTTTATATTTCACTCTGTGGACCTGGCTGTGATATGTGATTTGATGTTTCATTTGTGTTTTTCCTATTTTAAAAAAGCATAGAATCCATGAGGATCCATGTGGATCCTGGTTTTAGTTTCTTCCCCTAGTACCTTATGGTAACAATTCACAAATGCAATCTGTTAATATCATCGTAAGTTGACAAATATACAGGGCAATTCTAAACAGAGTAACTCCAGTCTAAGTCCAATGACCTCAATTGGCTTAGAATGGATTAACTCTTCTTAGGATTGCACTGATAGTGTATGAACCATCCACCCACCACCTCTCATTTTTATGTTAAATGAGCTATTGGCTTATATTCTTGGAGGAATGCCTCCAGCATGGACTCTGATCCACACAACTGGACTCACCAAATCAATAGAGAAGCTGCTTGGTGGCCCTCTCCTCCAGCTCCCACCGCCGCTTCTACTGGGATTGATAAGGAGGTTTCTTCACAGCAAAGAAGGCGCAAGTGTAGCAAGTGCTTCTCTGGCTCCCAGCCAGCAAAAAAAGCTGCACACACCGCTGCCTCCTCCAGCTCTGTCCCCAGCCAGCAAAGGAGCCACATGTGAAGTACCAGCACATCCTTCTCCAACTCCTGCCGCTGGCACAGAAGCTGTGCAGGCTGCCGATTTCTCCAGCACCATCCCCAGCTGGCAAAGGGGTTGCGTGAGAAGCACCACACATGTTTCTCTGACTCCCACCACTGGCAAAGAAACTGTGCTGGCCCCCGCCTTCTCCGGCTCCTCCCTGGTTCCTCCCAGCTCCTGCCACTGGGACAAAGAGTCTGCTCAGCAGCAGAGAGACTGCGCAGGACAGGAAGTTTGCTTGGCAGCCTGCCTTCGCCTCCAGAGCTGGGAGTCCAGGACAGAGAGGCAAAGGACAACTCTCTGTGCACTGGGCTTCTCCCGCTGTGTGCTGGCTACTAAAAATTCATGTGCCATTGCTCACGAGCTCACGTTCGCAGGAACGCTGCTCCCATCCTTCCCGTGAGGGCAGGAAGGGCTCACACTGGTTGTAATTAGTGCCTGTCCTGTCTGCTCAGGTAAGGTGTCTCTGAGTGGTGGGGTGCCGCTCTAGCCCTGTTCAGTTCTCGGGGCTGCTTTCTCGGTCTGGTGCCAGGCTCAGTGGGTTTCTTGGATGACGGTTCGCAAATGTTTGGGTCTTCCTGGTCCTGCTCCACAATGCGTCTGGTAACTATTTGTCCTTCTCTCCCTGACAAGTTCCTGGTCCCTCTTTCAACCTCTCCTTCTCTGGAACCATCACGGCCCTTCCCAACAACTTTTCCTGCCCATCCCATCCTTTCTGTGAAGGCAGGAATGTGGGTGATGTCTGCAGCCACTGCTTTTGGGCACAAAGGACAGCTCAGGAGCTGTTGCTCATATGGTTGTACAGCATGGTGCCCCCTATCAACGGTATCTGCTGTCCCCTCTGAGCAGGGGGGAATGGGTCCTGTGAGTCCCATCCTTTCCATGAAGGCAGGAAGGTGGGTGATGTTGGCGGCAGCCTCCACTTCAACACAGGAGGGGAGGACAATTGTCTCCAGCAGCAGTTTGCACATTCCTTCAAGATTTATCCCATCATCTGGGGTTCTTAGTTTGGGCTGACTCTCCTCCTGGCTCCACCTCCCACCCTTGGTTCTTTCCTTCCAACTGTCCAATGCCGGGACAAAAACATATTTATGCAATACACCTGTCTCCTCAATATCCCTGTACACAGCATCTGTCGCTCCTGTCAATCCAATACAGGTATTCAATGTATCCATGCATCCCTCTATCCTATACACTTATCCCATACAGCTATGCACCTGTAGAGTAAACATCTACTCTATCACAATTTTATGCCACTGGCATACATCAATCAATAACTTAACTCTGGAATATCAGTGTAGTATCATATAAATACACTCATGAATATTTTAGAAAATGCTGTTTGAAAGGTGCCTTCGCTAACTTTTTTTGATCCTCGAGGTGCATTCTTGAAGGTGGGTCCTCACTGCTGTTTGAGAGCTGTCATTATAAATTACAGGGCAAGTATACTCATTGATGTATATGACCCCTGTGGTGCTACAGGTGGAGAAATGGTTCAACTTGATCATTCTTCCTGTGTTGCTAATTCTGAATTCTTTACCATTTGCAACTAAGTAACAGATGTTGCATTTCCCACACCAAAAATAGCCATAGGGGCCAGTCGGCTCTGTGGCAGGTGTACGGAGATCTGAACGCACTAGCATGTCCTTGAAATTACGGGAGTGGCAAACCATTCTGTTTCTCTTGGCTGCCGTATCTGCAGCATTCTCAATAACTCAATCTGGTACCCCACTTTTTGGAAGTCCTTACTTTACTGATCTCTCTCCCTACTATAGTCCAGTTCCCTAGATGAATTTCTCTTAAGTTGTCAGTATTGTCCTAAGGTATATTTCTTTGGAAGTGATGTGGGTGGTGTGAGGAAACATGTAAGTATGAATTTCTATCTGTTAGTTTCTTGAATGGTTTTATGCCTATTGTATTGCTAGCAGTTCTATATTCTCTATGTCTAAGAAGCTAACACAATTCCTGCTATACAGCCAAGTAATCAAGGGCATCCATCCAATTTGCAAACCTATCAATGGATTCTACCTCATTGTAAATTAAATACTGGTCATCAATGAATCTTTTGAAGAAAATTACATTGGCATAATATGGGTTGGCTACTTGATTCTGGGCAATTAGTTGCTCCAGTCTTGCCATATACAAATTGGCAATGCTGGGGGTGGCCACACATCCCATTGCCATATCCTTGGTCTGAAAGAAGAAATCCACCTGGAAGTGGAAATAATTTTTCTCCAGAGAAATAGCCAACATTGAGAAAATGAATATAATGAGAGGAGCTGTCTGTCTGGCCCTCTAAAACAGCTTGCTCTACTGTAATTCTAGGTTCTTCATGGGGTATCAAAGTATATAATGATGATACATCCATGGTTAGCATGACTGCATTGGGGGCTGAGGGTCGGTTCCTCTACGAAGTGGACGTCATTTTCACAAGGGGCTGGAGATACTGATCCACAAATTGTGCCAGGCGTTCAAGTATGGAATTCGACCCCAAGGCTATGGGTTTTCTCGAGGGAGGGAAACCCTCCTTGTGGATTTTGAGTAAAATATAAAATGTGGGTGTTCTGAATGTTGGATTAATGAGGGTCTTGTGAATAGCTGGTGTAATATGTCCCTCCAATAACGCTTCATGCAGTTACCCTAATGGTGTTTTCTAAGTTTTGTTGGATCATGAGTGATGGGCATGTAGCTCTGGTGATTGTTCAGTTGGTGTTACACCTCTGCATTAAAGTCCTTAGTATCTAGGATCACAATCCCTCCTCACTTATCTACTGGATGTTGCGGTCTCCAGCTAGTTCCTCAATTGCCTTCCTTTCCTGTCTTGTTAAATTATTGCAACCTCCCCATTACTCATTTTCCAGCTCAGTAGTGTCCCTCAAGACCATCCTCTCAAAAGTCTCAATACTGGGGCCCTTTATGTAGGGAGTAAAAATGGACCTTCTACTGGGATCTTCATGATATTGAAATGACCCATATTGTCTCCAAAATACCTCCTCAGTTTCAATAATCCTGTGAGATTAAATAAATGCTGGTGTTGAAGGCATGTCTAGCAGAGCCACATTAAGCCCATTGCCTACATTGGTTCAGGCTTCTACGTTTCCACAGGCCCAGTTCTGGCCTGACACCCTGGGAGCGGAATGTGCAGCTCAGCTAATTAATTGCACCTCTAAGCTGTTGCCTAGGGAAGGCGGCCTTGGGAGACAAGGGAGTCTTAGCTCTGCAAGTACGCCTTCTCAGTTCTCAGGCTAGCAACGCTGATTGCAAGTGTACCTCTGATTGGCTGTCAATCATAGAAAAGATGGCTCCTCTCTGCTCTCAAAAACAATGAGGGACGAAGCACGCTACACACTCACTTTGAGACTCCATCGGATTATTCCATGCTAACCCTTCCATCAGCATGTGAGAGACTTTGCTCCATGCCAGGCCTGATGACCAGACCTGCCTGGCATGGTTTATGGACTATGTTTGTATGAGCCTCAAGCTTTCTTCAGAGAAAGGCAAGTTAACCAGCTTATGTTTTTTAGTCAGTTAGCTATAGTAAGAATACCCAAGTTTTATTGTTTTTATGCCATTGCTTGTGCATTAATGGAGTGGTTCCTGCTACCTGCATACACTCCTCTAAACTAATAAACTTCATTTATATATAGGCCTTGTGTCTTTGAGTGTCTAACCAACGGTATGCAGAATCCCCCAGGTTGAAAGAACCCAGAGACTGGAGTCTCAAACAAACTCTGGATGAAGGCTGGATGAAGAGAAGAAAAGCATTGCCTCTGCTCTGTGCTTGACTACAGCTAGGTGAAGGCATGAAGTGGGCATTGCCACCTACTCCACCACTAAAACCAACTGGCTTAAGGCAGGCGAGGGCATTGCCATTTGACTCACTCCTAATACCAGCTGGGTTAAGGTGGGAGATGGTCATTGCCACCTGCTCCACTTTTAATACCAGCTGTGTTAAGGCAGAGGGGGGCATTATCACCTGCTCCACTCCTGATCCCAGTTGGGTGAAGGAGAGCAGACGTTGCCACATGATCTGCTTCTGATCCCAGCTAAGGGAAGGCGATGGGCATAGCCAAGTGCTCTGCTCCTAATACCAGCAGGCTTAACGTCAGGTGTGGCATTGTCATCTGCTCTGCTCCTAATAACAGCTGTTTTAAGGTGGGAGGGGAAATACCACCTGATCCACTCCTAATACCAGTTGGGTTAAGGCAAGTGGTGGGCATTTCCATCCATTCTGCTCCTAATACCATCTGGATTAAGGCAGGGGGCAGGAATTGCCACCTGCTCTTCTCCTGATCCCAGCTGGCTGAAGGGAGGGGGTGAGCCTTGCCACCTGCTCCGCTCCTAATACCAGCTGGGTTAAGGCAAGGGCTGGGCATTGCCTCCTGCTCTGCTTCTAATACCAACTGGGTTATGGTGAGGGATGGGCATTGTCAACTGCTCCACTCCTGATCCCAACTGCTTCAAAGGGGGGGCACACATTGCCATGTGCTCTGCTGCTGATACTGCTGATAAAGAAGGAAACCCTCACGGGAGAAAAGAAAATAATACAACTCCTGGTTCAGTTTAAAGCACAAATGCTAATAGTCACTTCTATTGTTTCATATATAACCAATAGGATGACCAAATTATACCAAGAGAACTCAATGGTAAGTGTTCATATAACATTCATATAAACATTCATATAAGCAAGCAAGGAAACAAAAGTCCGGGAAAGTCACAAAAGAAGACCACACCGTATCTTCTCTGGTTGTAATTGGTCCTGTTATCCAAAATAAAGTCTCTGCCAAAGGCAATTATTATGTCCAGTTGCTTCTTTCAAAATAAAGACTGTGCCAAAGCAATAGTGTGCCCTATTTCTTCTTTAGTTGTTTGTATAATAGCTGCTGTGGAGCTTAGCAAATCACAGCCCTACACCCAATCTGGGGCCGGCTGAAAGGCTCAGATTTCGCAGAATTTCTTCCTCAAGAGCGTGGTGTAGGAGGACACTTATCATTGCTGTTACAAATCACTGCAGTAATGTTCCCGGATAATGGCGGCTGTATCTTCTTAGGCCTAAGAAGATACAGAAGAAATAGGACACACTATTGTTTTGGCACAGTCTTTATTTTGAAAGAAGCAACTGGACATAATAATTGCCTTTGGCAGAGACTTTATTTTGGAGGAGAGCACCAAAAGTGGAGGGCCTGTGCTCAGAAAACTGTTCATTCCTGTTGAACTTTCAGATAGTAATTTGCAAGTACTTGGGTGACACTCATAACTCTTGAAAAAAGTCATACCCATACGATACGTTTACTGTCTGTGCATAAGCCCAAATGATGTACATGGAGAAATTTGCAGGAGATCATCAGGAAAATGTAGAAGAGGTCATGATTAGGGGTGTGCAATTCGGTATTCTGATTAGGTTAAAGTTACCGAATCAGGGCCGTTCCGTTTTTTTTCAGTATTACCAAAACTTTTTCTGAATAACGAAAAATGTCGGTAATACTGAAACAGAGATTGCCGAAATGATTCGGCCATTGTTTTCAATTAGAAAACCTTCTCCCGGCTTTCCGGGAGTCTGGGGGGGGGCGTTTTCTGTCCAAATCACACCAAACTTGGTAGAGACCTTCTCCTAACTCTCCTCTAACTACCCCCCAAGTTTCAGAAAGATTGGACTTTGGGGGCCATGCTATGCCCCCCCAAACAAGGTGCCCCATCCTCCTACACTCTCCATGGTTCTCTATGGGGAAAAACAAGTCATCTTTCTAGGTGGCTTGGGGTCGGATTTTGCAAGCAAAATGCACCCAACTTTCAGGGGACATGCTCCCACCTGTCCTCCCAACCTCCACCAAGTTTCAGGCAGATTCCACTTTGGGGGGGCATTTTATGGCCTCCCAAAGAAGGTGTCCCTATCCACCTCCACTCCACTATTCCCTATGGGGGAAATAAAAGAGGCTTGTCTGGCTAGGGGTGGCATTTTGCATGCAAAATGCCCCCAACCTTCAGGGGCCCATCTACCACCTGCCCTCCCACCCTCCACCAAGGCCCAAGCTGATCCCACTTTGGGGGGCCATTTTATGCCCCCCCCAAATGTGGTTCTCCTGCCACACCACTTTGTCTTTCTACTGTGGGGAAGACTTCCACACTGCAGAAACACATGGGATTGGGGCTGCCAATGGCCACAGCCACAGTCCACCTGCACCCAAACTGCCAAATACCACACACACCTTCCCCAAAACCTAACCTCCCCTATCCTGTGGCCAGCCACTTTCTATGGATTTCTGTTATGGGAAAATCTCCCACAGCAGGAACCCACAGAATGTGGCATCTATGGCCACAGGCACAGTCCCCCTTTTAAATCCACCCCATACAGCCCCACACTGACCCAAAGACACCCTCCCCAACATTCCCACACTGGCCACTACCCCAGGAGCAGACTGGCCAGCTGTCCCCCATTGTTCCCTGTGATGGGAACTTTTAAACTCTCTTTCCCTGGGCAAATATGCACAGCCCAGGGGTGCCACAATGGTGGGCACACTTCTGAGTGCCAGCTGGTCCCTGGGAAAGAGCAACTGAACCACAGACACCCTCCCTCAAATTCCCCCACTACCTACAGTGATGGCTGGCCAGCCAGCCCCATTGTTCCCTATGATGGGAACCAACTGCACAACAAAGAATAAAACACAAACACACACTGAATAAAGTTTTTAAAAAAATCATTTTCTCACTTTCAAAGTACAAGTAGGCAAAGCATTGTGACACATTACACCAGCAGTCCCCCACACAGAAAAATAACACAACTCACTTAAGATCAGAGAATCACAAAAACCCCATTTCCTGTAAAAAACACTTTATTTCTTTAACAGCTGTGGGTTACACAGCAGGGGAGCACACCAAAGGGCATTCCAGCATTCCCCTACACCAAAATAACACAACTCACTTCACATTAAAGAATCACAAAAACACAATTCCTGTCAAAAACACTTTATTTCTTGAACAGCTTTAGGTTACACAGCAGGGGGGCACACCAAAGGGCTTGCCAGCAGTATCTCACACAAAAATAACACAATTCACTTCACATTAAAGAATCACCCAAAACACAATTCCTGTCAAAAATACTTTATTTCTTGAACAGCTTTTGGTTACACAGCAGGGGAGGCACACCAAAGGGCTTGCCAGCAGTACCTCACACAAAAATAACACAATTCACTTCACATTAAAGAATCACCCAAAACACAATTGCTGTCAAAATCACTTTATTTCTTTAACTGCTTTAGGTTACAAAGTAGGAGGGCACAACAGGGCATGAAAGCAGTCTACTACACAAAATAACACAACTCACTTCACCATTTTTGACAGCAATTGCTCCGTCGGACCACTACAACTGGTATTACAATCTCTATGTGTGGTGAGACCAATATATGTCCATGAGGAAGCGTTGCTCGTGAAACAGGAATGGACATTTTGCTGATGTAGACCTGAAGGCTGCTTTTGAATGATGTTATGCAGTTCCCTTCTACTTGGAGGATGGTCTACACACGAAAATAACCTGTGTATTGAAGACTGTACCTGTTGGATTATTTGTGTTTGAACTTTATCGTCTGGAATTTATACGGTCCAATGATATTATTCGATGTATTTATGATGTATTTATGATTGTTGTATTTATGATTGTATATTATGCACTTTGTACCTTAAATTAGTTTGCACCTTAAATTAGTAACAATACAGAGAAAGCTTTTGGTCATTAAATAGTATTTTATTTTATTTGTGCTGTCTTCCCTTTGGTTGTTGTTGCTCTTTGAGTGGGAGGAGATGCCCTTAGGTTAGTCGGCAGTTTGCAAGTGGCAGGTCCCTTTAAACTATCGGCTGGCTGGCAGCAGGTGGGGATCCCCCCTTGCCATCTGCCAGCTGATAGTTTAAAGGGACCTGCTGCTTGCAAGTGGCAGGGCCCTTTAAATGGCCCACAAACCCCAGCCCCAGCCTCCCACCCCAGCCCCTCCAGCCCCAGTCCCACAATTACTTTCCTCTGCAGCACGGTGTTCTCCCTCTCCTCCAGTGAGGGGCAGGAAGGCTGTTTTCAGCCTCCTCCACCCCTACTCAGGCCAACAGAGGGAAGGAGGAGGCCGAAAATGGCCTTGCCACCCCTCAAATGTCTGCCTGCAGCATTTGATAGCGCAGCGTGGGCACGGCCCCTCAAATTGTGGCATGGGCAGCCATGTGAAGAGTGGCAAGGCCATACTCAGCCTCCTCCATCCCTCTGCAGGCTGTGCAGGGGCAGAGGAGGCCAAAAACAACCATGCCACCTCTCAATGGAAGAAAGGGAGGACACTGTGCCGCAAGGGAAGGTAAGTGTGGGGCTGGGGCAGGGGTTGGGGCTGGGGTGTGTGACGTGGGGGTGGCAGTGGTGCAGGCTGGGGTTTGGGCAGTTTAAAGGGCCCTGCCACTGGCATGTCCCTTTAAACTATCAGCTGGCAGGCAGCGAGGGGCTATCCCTTCCTGCCACCTGCCAGCTGATAGTTTAAACGGACCTGCT
This sequence comes from Eublepharis macularius, assembly GCF_028583425.1. Lineage (NCBI taxonomy): Eukaryota > Metazoa > Chordata > Lepidosauria > Squamata > Eublepharidae > Eublepharis > Eublepharis macularius. The sequence continues at coordinate 246,951,447 of NC_072790.1, forward strand.
GCTGGCAAGGCAGGAAAGGGCCCTTTAAATTGTTAAATGCCCCTTTCCTTGTCACTGCTAAGTGGCCAGAAAGAAGTACTTAAACCCCACGAAACATGAACCGTGAACTGGCTCGTAACTGGCCCCAGTTGCATGCCAGTTTGTGGTTTTTGGTTCGTCAAAATCCACGAACCTTGAACCTCATGGTTCGGTTTTTTTCTGGTTTGGGCCCATGTCTAGTCATGATGGAATGAAAAGCAACTGGATGATGTGGCATTTCAATTTTAAGTGTGTTCACACTTCAAGTTTTTTTCAGCTTGGCTCACAGAGTAATTTATTATTAATATTTATCACCGAAGCACCTCGGACTACTTATTGGGGGTGCATGAGTGTTCACTTTTTTTTAGCATGGTGTAGTGTTTGACATGAAAGCTTCCTAAGTGACCTTGGGCCAATCAAACATACTCAGCCTAACCTATCTCACAGGTAGGAGTAGCAGGTTTTTCACCACTTTGGCAGTCTCCTGCCTCTGCAAAAGAGGAGGAGGGAAAGGGAGATAGACTAATTAATGCAGTTAGACTTTACAACATGGCTAACCGATAGAGCAGACAACAGATTCTAACAAAGTTTAACATTAAAACAAATCTTATGGGCCATTGCTCACCAAAGCGGCCTCACTGTCCTACCCAACCCAACCAGCACAAGCCAAAACTAAACTGAGAACAGGGCTCCTGAACAGGAGAAACAATGACCAATAAGACTAAGACAAACATTAAACTATCTCCACCAAGTTTACAGAGTGGCAGTCTATGGGAGGGAGAACATGCGGTTGGGAGGGGACAGCAGGCATTGGGCTCTCGCTAGGTGCCCCCCTTCCCATCCGCTGTGTGTGTGTGTGGGGGGGTTCTGTAAACAATTAAATGAAGAGCCAAGCTGTAAGACCAGAATTCCTACATTTCCCATCAAAACTTGAGGGAAGCTGACAAGTGTCCAACCTGTGTCAGGCATCACTTGTAGCTTGGCTCTTAGTTACATGTGCAACAGCAACAAAGAAGAGAGGGGTCCCAAACCCAAACAGACTCGAACGAGGGCATAAGCCCTAGGAACCCAATAAATCTGTGATTATGATATCAAATATTTTGTTATTTGCATCTAACTCACCATGTAAATACACAAAATGTACAGTCAATCAAATTTTACAATATAAATACAACAAGTACATACATCTGTCCCATAATTTCTGCAAAGAGTCCAGAACATTGCTATAATCTGGATGTGCTGGAATAGTGATAGTTCATGGAATAATTCTTCCTCTTGTCCTCGTATCAGGATGGTCAATATAAAGGTAAGTGTCCAAACAGCAATATCAGAAGAGTCTAGTAGGATCCCTCTGCCACTTACCTGGAGATCCAGACAACACAGAATGTCTCGGGGAAAGGGGTGCCTGCGAATCTGGGAATGAAAATGATCAGAACTGCTTGGGTGGAATTCCTCACTGATCTCAAAAAGATAGGAATGGAAAAGGGGACAGAATATCTCAGTTCTCAGTCTTTCAGAAGGAATGTCCTTATGAAAGGTACAGGAAAGGACATCTCACCACCTACCCCCCCCCAGTGCTGCGAGCACACACTGGCCATGGATCAACACCATGACATACCCCCCAGTAGCCCACCAGGAGGCCAGTCACGCTGTGCAGATCCACCCATCACCCACCAGCAGGATCTACTTTTAAGAAAACGAATAGAAACATTTCAGGGTGTTTCCCTGCATCACCCCCCAAACTGCGCCATGACTTGTGATTTCCATGCCAGAAAGTGAGGAGGGGGGGAGGAGGTCATTTCCACGTGGAATGGTGAAAAGACAGGCAGGAAAGCAGTAGAGTGGGAGCCCTCTCACTCCGAACCAGTGGCAGCATATGGACAAGAGCACCATCTACATGCAAACTTCGACAGTGTGACCATGTGAAGGGGAAGTAGGAAGGGGAAGCCGACCAAAAGACAACACAAAATGGCCTCTCTGCATCGAAAACTCGATGATCACAATCATGTACACACGCCGGCACAACTACACATTCAGCAGAAGATTCGCCGGCACATGCACTGTAGAACACGTGCCTACCTCTTCTGTATCTGCCCAGTTTTGATCAGGCATCTGATGAAGAGAACTTGATTCTCGAAAGCTTATGCTATAATAAAATTGGTTAGTCTTAAAGGTGCTACTGGACTCTTTTTGATTTTGCTACTACAGACTAACACGCCTAACCCCTCTGTGCCTACCATTGAAAACTGACATAAGCAGGTAGGAACAGACGCACTCGTGTAATTTATATAGTTTAGTTCATCTCTCACTACACTTCCCAGGGAAACTTGCAGGAAACATTTTCTTCATGTGTCGGGCGTGTCTCGTAGTTTTCCTCTTAAGTGTGTATTAAATTCTTAAATTCTGCAATGAGTTTCAGGTAGAGTAGCTATGTTGGTCTGCAGTAGAACAGCCGGATTTGAGTTCAGTGGCACCTTAGAGACCAGCAAGATATTCAGGGTGTAAGCTTTTCAGAGTCAAAGCTGCCTTCTTCAAATACAGGACTGTGAGTTTTTCCCCTATTTTGCACAGTTCAATTTACAATATCTTAAAAAATCAAATGTGTCATTCAAGCTGCGTCCCTTGCAGATAAGCATCTCTGTCACAGAAACCTGTCTGCTATCAGTCTCCTTATACCCATATTCCTGTCTTCCCTCTGACATTTGTCACATCTACTTTGCTCCCTTAACTTTCCCCTTGCAACCCTAACTGATTTCCAATCAGCTCCAGAATTACACAGCATGACCCAATCCAGATTGAGGGACATACCGAGTGTCTATAATAATCATGTGCGTATTATGCATGTACATTTTAGTCTAAGCATGACACCTCAACAGGTGGTGTGTATGCAAAAGGTGCAAAAAAAGTGGAGAAACATGCAAGCGCACAGGCAGTAGGCTGCATATTCCATTGTGCATCCATGTGGAATAGTTAAGGGTTTAATTGATTGGTCAGTGTGCACCTCTACCAATTCTCTTCTGCGAAGAGCTTCTGCCATCAACTAGCAAATGCAGTGAAAATCCTTGTGCAATTAAAGATAAATCTGTACATGTATGCAGATCTCCAGTTGGAATCCTGGATGGGCAAAAATCACACCTGAACCCACCCACTTTCTAAAAATATTTAACGGGCACCAGAAAAGGTATTGGGGACATCATGGTGCCCACAGGTACTGCGTTGGGGATCCTGGTAAACAAGGATTCAGTGGTTTGTGGATGGCCAGCCTAGGCCCAAAGGCCATTCATATATACTGGATCCAGTACATATCATTCTTTATCCAGTACACAGTATTGGATACAGAATGATTAAGGGTCTCACCACTTGAGAAAAAATACACTTGAATTAAACAGGTAATTTGAGCGTATTTTGTAATTTGAGTGTATTTGAGTGCAAATCAACTGTAATTCAATTGTATTTTGTCTCGTGTGGTTTGACCCTAAGATTTCGGCCCCTGGCTTCCTTTGAACTTTGCCAAATAGCCAGCATTTGAATGAGAGTCAAGAAAGTTCTATTTTTTTAAAGGTAGCAAAATACCTTACAACAATATTGTTTGTGAACACTAGGGGACACCATGAACTACAGTCAGGAGAAGTGAACCAACTTAAAATGTAAAGTTCAGGGCTAGACATCAATATGAAGGGCAATTGTTTAATAATTTTTACAGCTGTGAATCCCCTGGAGTCATAACTTCTAATTAACTATTTCCAGAGCATCAATCATTCTATTTACAAATTAAAAATCAACATATTGACTTTCATTCTGAACACAGCGTTCCTCAAAAGAGTGCTGCAATCTTTTCCAGGAGTTTGGTTGAATTCAGATTCCTAACTACTGCACAACAATCATTCAACAAGTCCATATTTGCCCCGTGTGGGGATATAATAATGAGAAAATCGCAAACACTCCAACTAGGTTCCAACCTCAGGTGCTGCAGAGGAAGAAATTTAATCAATTGTTCCAGTGGCCAAGAAGAAATTGATCATAAACTAAACAAGCCATAGGTGGCTAGAACACAAAAAGGAGGAAAGGAAACAGAATCAAGTATTGTCCACAAATTTGGATAGGATTACTAAGTGAAACAAGGGAAACAATGTGTTCACTGCAAACAGATGCTTCAGGCTAACAAACTCAGGCCGTGCAAGCCTACCCCTCACTTCAGCACCGTCATGCACCCATCCGGGCAACTTTGGTGTCACCTGTTCTCTTGCAAGCAACCCATGGCACACTCTCCCTCATTCCCTTGACAATTCCAACAGCATCCCCCAGTTGCCAGGTATGAGTGGCAGGGAAAAGTGCAGCTAATCCACAGGCTGCAATTGCCACAGCCGCTGCCTGTCAATGCCGTCCCTCCCTCTGCAGAGAGCATGCACTTGGAGCACAAACACTCCTTGATCATGGCACCCCAACAGATTTACCCAGCTGGAGAGGAGTCCTGAGTTGCTAGGGGGTGCACACCCAAGGTCTGGACAAGACACCCACCCACCCCGTATTTGTGGAAAGGGCCAGGCTGAAAGTCAAGGCACCTCTTACTCACAAATGCGCTCCTCCTCGCCACTGCTTCAGGACACGCACAACACTCTTCCGGAAAAATAAAATCAGAAAGGCAACAGGACCAAGAAGAACTCGACCAGGATCTAACTCACAGTCTCTGGCTCCCAGGGTTAGCTCCCTGGAGAGGCAGCTGCCAAGAGACATCCTAGGCAGATTGGGAGAGCCCTCTGTGACTCTGGCATCTCCTGCAGCCCCTTGGAACTGGACTGATCTCACTGATCAGTATGACTCACTGGCAAGGCGCCAGGATGGCTAGTGCTTGTGGCATGCACCTCAATATGGCAGAAGGGGAGAGGGGGGCCTAAACCTTAGCTCTGACTCTGCCCCCCCCACACATACATCAGCAAAAGGTTCCCTGAGATCCATTAGTTTGGCTGGCACATTGCTCCACAATCCCCCCCGCCACATCCTCTCTTCCTCGCATCAACTTCACACACTACCCTCGCATGCCATTGCCCATTATTACCTCAAATAATTCCAGTTCTGATGCAAGTCTTGGATTTTTTTTTTAAAAAAAACCCTATTCTGTGAGTTTTGGTTTATTTCATGACAGGCAGGTCACTGTATTCATTTGTTTCATTTAACCCCTTATATACATTCTTTTCTTGTTCATTTTGATTCATTGGGGGAAATTAATACATATAATGTAGCCTCTACATACTCAAGGTTAGACATGGGCACGAACCCAAAAAAAAATAACGAACCCGCGGTTCGTGGTTTGGTGTCGCTGCCGAACCTGAACTAACAAACAGTGATGAATGTTTCCTGCTGACAAACCTGTTTGGGGTTCATGGGGCTCAGAACAGCCCCCGTTGGACTTAGAGGGCCCATATCCACAGGGAGAGTTTAGCCTTCTCTCCTCCAGCCAGCACCCAAGTTTGGTAAAAATTGCAATAGGGATCTTGGAGCTATACCCTCTCCAATCCAAGGACCCCAGGAAACTACAACTCGATACAAATAGAGCCACCAGTTGATGTTGGCCTAGTGTACAAGGGGTATACTCGTAGGTAGGCTGCCTGCCTTCTAGGGGGTGGGGGGTATGGCCACTTGCTGGCGGCACCCCCCATGTGCCCACCCGCCAGACCTCAGAGGAGCGTACACTTATTCCTAGCACAGGCTGGAAGGTAGGTGATGATGGCAGCCACTGGGCCTGGTGGGCTTGGGGAGGTGGCAATGAGCCACCTCTCCTTTAGGGGTGGGGGGTATGGCCACTCGCTGGTGGCACCCCCCCATGTGCCTGTCCACCAAGCCTCAGTGGAGTGCACGTTTATTCCCGGCGCAGGCCGGAAGGTGGGTGAAGATGACAGCCACAGGGCCTGGTGAGCACAGGGAGGTGGGGGTGTGCCACCTCCCCTCAGGGGGCGGGGGGTCTAGCCGCTTGCTGCCCATGTGCCCACCTGGCAGGCCTCAGAGGAGCATTTTGGTGAAGACAGTGACCACCGGGCCTGGCGGGCACAGGGATGCGATGGCATGCCACCTCCCCTCAGGGGGCAGGGGGTCTGGCTGTTTGCTGGCAGCACCCCCCATGTGCCTACCCGCCAGGCCTCAGAGGAGCACACATTTTTTCTCAGTGCAGGCCGGAAGGTGGGTGATGACAACAGCTGTCGGGCCTGGCAGGCACAGAGAGGCAGTGGCATACCACTTACCCTCAGGGGGGTGGAGGTCAGGCCGCTTGCCAGCAGCACCCCGTATGTGCCCGCCCACCAGTCCTCACAGGAGTGCACACGTTTTCCCGGCGAGGGCCAGAAGACGGGTGATGTCCCCTCTCTTTCTATTTCTATATCGTTTTCTATTCTCTAACTATATACCATTCTTTAACTGTTAACATACATTCTCTAATATATGCACATACATTCTAGTGTATGTACATTATACTTATACATTCTCTCATGTTTGCATCTTTTTCTGTTTTTGATTTTCAATCCTGTTATCTATGGATATGTCGTGTTCTGATGGATTCAATATCCATTTGTTGCATTCGCATTCTGTTTCCAAATCTAGAACAGTTGATTTCTGTGTACCCTTTTCTATCTGTTTCTCTGCATCTCTCACTGTCTATTTGTAACTTCCTATCTCTATCTGTTTCTTTCTATGTGTTTCCACCACTATCTATCTGAATCTATATCTTTCAATGTATATCTGCCCTTTCCTATTTCTTTCTATCTCTAGTTGTCTTTTTGTCTTTTAGTTGTCTTTCTATAACTGTATCATTTCTTACATACCTTTCTCTATCTTCATCTATACATATGCTTGTGTATCAATCTTTTTCTAATGTTTTTTTGTTTTTCAATCCATCTTTCTATCTATCTGGCTATCTTGTTCTGTCTGACTCTATATCTATTTGTAGCGTTCACATGTCATTTGGAGGGGAAGTGGCAAGATCCCCCAGAAATGGCGGGGTCTCACCCGAGGGACCCCCTGAGGATTTCTCCAGAGGCAGCCAGCATCATCCACCTTCCTGCCTTTGTGGAAAGGATGGGAGTTTCAGGACACATTGCCACCCATCTGAAAGGGGTCCAGTCAGTCCCGTTGACAGGGGAGCCACCATGCTGTGCAACCAACTGTATCCCTATATGATACAATCGGCTGTGCTATCACAGCTGAGCTTTCCCTCATGACCAAGGATGGAGCAGTAACAGGATAGTCCCTTGTGAAGCGGCTGCCGACATGACCTGCCATCCTGCCTTCGCAGAAAGAAGGGGATGGGCAGGACAGGAGACATTGCTTGGATGGGTCAGAGTGGTTCTAGGGAGGGAGAGACAGAAATGGGACAGCAGCAGCTGACATTGGCCACCTTCCTGCCTTTGTGGGAAGGACATGAGTCGAGGGACCCATTCCCCCTGCTCAGTGGGCATAACGTTTGCAATGGCTAGGGGCACCGTGCAGCTCAACTATATGTGCAACTGCTCCTGAGCTGTTGTGCAAGTGTCCAAAGGAGGCTGCCGCCAGCATCACCCACTTTCCTGCCTTCACAGAAAGGAGGTGTCATGATGATCTGGCTGTGCCAGGAAAGCCTACCAAGGTCTCAGAAGCTTGTGAGCAGTGGGAGTGGGCCTGGCTAAACCAGACTCAAATGTACCAGCTCTCATTCGAGATACCCGGAGGACTCGATGGGCAAGGGTGCATGGCGATGGCATGGAGAACCAAGGGGTGAAATTTTTTAGTAGCCTGCAGAACCCCACGCACTCCATGATAGATATGGGCAAGCCCTGTAGGGCAATCTTCTCTGCCAAGATGCAAAGGCCCACCTCCTGAGCCCACAACCTTGATGTTGTAAGCAGCGCTGTCCCAGACCCTGAGGGGACAACCTCCACGAGTGTGGCCTGCCAGATCACTCTGCTCCCACCAGCCTCACCCTCAGGGCAAGGTGACCCTCCCACTGATCCCCACTCAGAAGAGCTTGTCACCCCCTTTCCCCCCCAATGGATGTTTCACTGGGCGAGGATAGAGACAGGCTTGGGTGCCGCATCTTCAGGTTCCACGTCAGGACTGTCAAAGACAAGTGCTTCAGATTTTTGCCCCCGTGCACCAGGACATCACGGGCACAGCAACACACCACACAGGGGTCATTAGGGGTTCATTAGGAAGGGCCCGAAAGTGCCCTCATATGGAGGCATTGGAACATGGACCAGTAACTGTCCCAGGGAAAGGAGGATGAATGGTTACAGTCTACACTGTGGAGCTGGCCATGTACGACGGGGTGAGGGGTGGACTGCAGGTGGGGACACCACTGAGAGTTTGGGATGGGGATGGGAGGGATCCTTCATAAAACACAAACCATTCATCCAGGGATCCGTCACCCACCTCCTCCTCAAAATGTTGAGAGAGATCCTCTCCCGCAGCGGAAAGACCTCTTTTTGCCTCCTCCACAGCCTACACGGGTGAATTGGGGGGAGATGGAGGACTCTCTGCTGCCCCCGAGCCACACCCACTACTGATTTCCACAAGTAAACCAGGAGGACTGCCATTGCACTTCACCCCATGACCACCCTTGGTAGCCAACACAACAGGAAGACTCATTGTGCAACCAAACTAGAATTTAGGAGGACAGAAAAGGAGGTGACACTGTGAGCCCTCAGCTGTGGTACCCACTGAGCTCCGCCCCCGGGCCTGGCAGCAGCCCTGGAACCAGAGGGAGGGAGGAGGCAGAGCCCTAGCCCAGCACTCCCACAGACCTGACCAGATCAGGCACTAATAATACTGTGTGAGCCCTCATCCGAGGTGCCCACCAAGCTGGGCCCCAGGGCCTGGCAGCAGCCCTGGAACCAGAGGAGATAGATCCCTATCCTCAAAATTCAAGCTCAACTATACTCTCTGTCTCTCTCTCCACAAAGGCTAGCAAGTAGCAAGCAACAGCTCTGTCCCACTCCACTGCTCGCAGAAAGTGAAACCCAGTCTGGGAGCTCAGCGCTTTTTATAACCTGAGGTCCCATTGAGCAACACAGGAGGTCTGTGGTTGGCCATCAGAGCTTCCTATCAGGGTTTGCAGGGATGAGATTGGAGTGCCCATAGCTACTGAACACCACCCTCCCCCCTCCCCCCACGTGTCTTCTCCATATAACCAATTGTAACCACTTTGCAGCTCCATGGTTGGAAGGAAGAGCTGCCGATCAAGGTAAGCTGGGCTTCGATTCGGGTTTCTAGGGTGACAGAAGAAGGAGTGCAGACAGAGTTCAGACATTCCCCCAGCTCCGTTTCCAAGGGAATTGATTGATGGTGCCTGACTGTCTGGCTTCATGAACCATGGAAGAATGCAACAAACCAGGCCTCTTGTGAACAATGGTTTGTTGGCTACGGACCCTCATAAACTGCCGGATCGCAAACAGCAGGTTAGGCAGTTCGTGGGTTTTTTGCATTCGTAATGTGGTTTGTGCCCATGTCTACTCAAGATCTCTATGTTGTTAATGGTCTTGAATTGTATATCACTTCCTCCTCCGAACACAGTAACAAAGCAAAGTAAAAGAAAACTAGTAATTAGATGCTTCAATGCAAAATTAGCTTTAATTGAATTCAGAAGAGGTAGACAGTACCATTGCCAGAGAAACAGAATGAACAATTGCAAACAACAGTCAGATATCAAAGAAGACAGAGCAGAAATTGATGGGGGTTTTTTTGTTTCAAAAAGTACAGAACAAAATAGTGAAGAAACCTGGAAAAAGTTATGTTAACACAGCAGCTCTTACACAAATCTGTTAATATGGAGTTGCTTCTCTTTTAGTAACACATGAGCTGCTGTGTGTAATTATCACAATTTGATTCAGGTATGGAAAAGCAGATGCTAAAAAAAAAGCTCACAGAGGAAATGAGATGCTGCTCCTTCAGGACTTCCAAGTTAAAGCAAAAAATGGCATAAAGAAGTTTGAACAGAATTTCCTGGAGTGCTAGGTTTCTACAGCCTTGGTTGATTTCACAATAGGTTTTGAGAGTTCAAAATTCTTGCTCTTCAGGTCCCTCAACCTGAACAGTGGGTATGGCAATCATGATAATCAATTCTTGGATTTTTTTTGCCTTTCTTAAAGTAGAAATTCCATTTGATCTTAGCTGGGACTTCAACAGATGCTACGACTGGTCCCCAAACTATACTTTCTTCCCAATCTACCGCTCAGGCCAGAACCCAATGACCCTGGAATGCCTCCTCCTAGCCCCCCATAGAGGCCAGCTCCTACCACTCCAGAACCGCTCACAGCACATGGTGTGATACCTCCCACAGAAACTGGTTCACCAGTAGCAGACAGAATGGCTCCTGGGATGGTCACAATAAAAGGAGATGGCTGGATCACAACCTCAGCTGGTGGGATCTGGTTGATGGGCTGAGGGATGATTCCAGCTAAGGTGCCAAGCTCTCCGGAAGTTGTGGCCAGTCCTCCAGAACCAGCACCATATATGATTCCTCCAGCGCCACCTCCGAGACCTCTAGAGCCAAGACCTCCATAGCCTAAGCCAAGACCTGCAGACCCAAAACCAACCACTGGGGTAGATGCACAAGATGGGATAGCATATGCTGGACCACAATAAGCCATTCTTGGAATAATGGGGATGAATCTGAAACAAAAAAAAATCAAGGGAGAGAATGCAAAGGAGAAGGAATGATTTGAGCACATAACATACCTGTATGATGGAAACTTGTGGAACATCAGGAGGTGCAAACAAATACAGAATTAATCCAATGTGGATTTATTATATAGGTGATTGTGCATAAGGATTTCTGATTTCTAGATTGGGCACCCAGTTTTGCCAATAGTGAATTCTGGGAGCTATGGAAGTTTTTAAGGGAAGCACCACTAAGATTGCCAAGAGAATTTAACGTCTATAGAACCGAAGGTCCTTGTGCCGGAACTGAAATTGAACATATATATTGAGGTTTCAGTTGATAGTGATAACACACTGTGGGCCAAGCTACACATGACGAATGACACTTGAACAGCAAGTGTATTTCTCCCTGTTCACTTGCCCTCCAATCAATCCACTTGCCGTTCAAGTGTCATTCGTCATGTGTAGCTTGGGCCTAACTGAATTTTTTTTAAAAATCTCATTTCAGAGAGCGTATAGTTTCATTAAATGTCTACAGTGAACCAGAAATACATGTACTGAAAGTCCCTCTTCAATTCTGGAGAACTTGTTCTGATTTCCCTTGAAATTCCATAGATTTTTTTTTATCTTGGCAGAAATTTCCAGATGTTCTTCATTTTTTGTCTGGGTAGAATCTGGTGTCATTCTTATGGAGGGACATAAGTGCCTAACACAATTATTTTATGTGGGTAGCCATGTTGGACTGAAATAAAACAGCAAGATTTTGAGTCCTATGGCACCTCAGTGACCAACGAGATTTTGACTCTTGAAAGCTTACACCCTGAAAATCTCTGAGGCTGCTTCCACACACATTGGATAATCCACTTTCAATACTCTTTAGTGAAGATTTGAAACTGATTTTCCATGTGTGGAACAAAAAACCCACTTCTAAAGGATTATGAAAGTGCATTGAAAGTGCATTATTTAACGTGTGTGGAAATGGCCTATGTGTGGTCTTTAAGATGCCTTTTGGCTCTAATCCTGCTGTAACACTACCTTGTTTACCTTGGAAATAGCCCTCCAGCACCAATTAGCTGAGTTTTTTTTAACTAGATGTCAGGGGTTGAATCTGGGAATTTCTGCTTGAGAAGCATATGTTCTACCACTAAGATGTGGGCTGTTCATTAGTATAAGCATCTCTCGTATGCCAGTTTGCCTCACTGGCCTTTGCAAGTCAGTGTTGTCTACACTGACTAGTAGAGATCTTTCTGATCCTTTATCAGGAGATTCCAGGGTTTGATCGCACGACCTTCCACCATGGATCTACATCTCTTGCAAAGACAATGCTCTAAAAAAGTTACCCACCAAATCTTTCATTAAAAATTAAAATTCTTTGCAGAGAAAGTAAGAGAGAAAATTATTACAGTTTCTCCAAAGCTTGCACCTCTATCCTAAAAAACCAAGAATCATTGAGAGTTGCACGAGAGCTGTACAACTCTGAAAGGGATCTCAGAACATGTATGCAAAACTAGTATCAAGGCTGACATTTCTCTTTGTCCAAAATGCCACTGCCAAATTTGACTTACCTGCTTCTCCGAAAGGTAGAAGGTGTGAGAAGGTAAGAGAGGCAAGTGAAGTTGTTGGAGAATTACTTGAGCGCTCTCTGTTTTTATACTGTTCGCCAGCATCTCTCTTGGCTAGAAGTCATATTTTTTATGACCAACGCTTGAATCATCAGCTTGATGCACCATTCCACAAATTGTTGGGATTAGCACAAAGTGATCCAAACAATAAATTTGGTCATTGCTGACTGGGCCCAGCCCAACACATTCTTCTCCCTCCCAACTCATTTAATCTACTTTTCTTTTATTTTTTTTATTCTTCAAAGCATCTGTAGACGATTATAACCAGAACTGTGTCAAATATGCTTCTTCAGCACTTGAATAAATTACATGTTTTATACTTTTATATATAAAAAAGAAGAAAAACCCTGCAATTTCAATTTTGGGGCAGAAATAAACCATTTCAGGAGCACCTGCCCTCCACACAGAAATCAATTTATAGTTACAGTAATGTTCATTTTAAAAGTAATGTTACAGTAATATTCATTTCTCTCTTCTCTCCATCATGTATCTTGGATTCAGGACTTATCCTGCAATTCATGTCCATCTTTAGACTAGATAGGTAGAAAGGAATCTCTCTCACCTGTTTGCTATTAGAGTGTGGAGTTCCTATAAGAAAGAACGCTTATTTCTTTCTAAAACTAAGCTAAGTGTCAGTTTATTATTTTCTTTCTCACATTCACACCAACCAGCAAATTCCAAACACCCATCACATCTTCTCTGTGACTGGTATACTCTGCCCAGGTGTGTGTATGTATGTAATTACATACTGGATATATATAAACTGGGAGCCAGTGTAGATGGAACAAGTCTGGAGTTATGTTGTCCCGGCCACACACTTTGGTCAACATTCTTGAATCCAGTCAAAATTTGATGGCATTACTGAAGACAAAATAACATAACGTCTTAACAATACATGAAAATGTTTGGATTTTTTTCTGGAATATTTTCAGGAAAATAGTAGGCTCCTCTCCCTCCCCCCCACCCAGCCACTTAACTTTGGGAGAGGGGACTTGAAAAATAAATTTCCCCTTTACAGAAATTTTAGACTATATTGAAGACTAGCAACATAGCCCGTTGTGGGGGGAAAATACAACGGGCTCTAGAAAGGGGAGTTTGGGCAGGCAAACATCCGCGCCTCCTCCATCACTGATTCCGGCTAGTGAAGGGGGTGGGTGGGCAATGTCATCTGCTCTTTGCTTGATCTGCCTGATCTAGGCCATGTGAAGGGGTGGTGGGCTTTGCTACCTGATAATTGCCGGGTAAAGGGGGACATTGCCTCCTGTTCTGCACCTGACTATGGCTGGGTGAAGGTGAGCAGGCATTGCCGCCTACTCTGAGCCTGATCCCAGCTAAGTGAAGGGGGGTTGGCACTGTCACCTGCTTCGCTCCTAATATCAGCTGGGTTAAGGTGGGGGTGGGCATTGCCACCTGCTCCACTCCTAATATCAGCTAGGTTAAGTTGGGTGGTGGGCACGTCCAAGTCAGGTTTGATCTTCTGCCTAAAAAGCGACCCTCCAAGTGACCACATCAAACACTTGCAAATGTCCATCAAGCAGAGACAAGTTTTGGGATCAAATTCACTTTAACTCACTCCTTAAAAAAATAAAAATAAATGGAGAGTAGGACTGGGAGCTCCAGGTTTGGAGCTCCTAGTAGAGTTGCCAACTCTGGGTTGGGAAATTCCTGGAGATTTTGGAATTGATCCTGGCAAGGGTAGGGTTTGGGGATGGGAGGAGCCTCAGTAGGGTATAATGCTATAGACTCTACCCTCCAAAGCAGTCATTTTCTACAGGGGAACTGATGATTGCAGTCTAGAGATCAGTTGTGTGAATCCAGATCTCCAAGCAATTCTTCCCTATGTCAATTTCCTGACATAAAATAGCCCTTGGAAGCCACTAGCTGCACTGTTAAGCTAATATTTCAGGTGAGGAATGCAGTGGAGTGGAGAAGTCTTTTTTTTAAAAAAAAATATGTCATTGTCCTAATCTGAATAAGGACTTTGCATGGCTGAAAACTTTCAATTTCTGGGAGCTCTGAACATGGAACTCCCAACAAATCTCTGGCTTGGCCATTACATTTCAAGGAACAAGTGATGGGAAAAGCCTTCGGCATGCACGACTCCCTGGAGTGTAATGCTGCTGAGTGGGATGAATGTATGGTCTGAATCAATATAAACTATCTTGCAACCATTTGAAGCATTCTTCTTAACGTTGCTTATATACTTTATTTATAGCTCACCATTCTCACCGAAACTTAAGACAAATTACGGAACAATAATTTAAAAAATGCCTAGCTGGCTGTCATGTGTGATTTTTTTGAGTTAATGTTTAGTATCAAGTTCTAATTTTTAAGTCTGTCTAGTAATGTGTTGTATGTCCCTTTAATCTGTTGGAAGTAGCAGTGTCTGGTGTCCAAAGAGAAGAAGACCCTACGAGGGCAGAGAGGATTAGTCAGATAGGAATGTGAGAGCAGTATCTCTTCTATTGAGCATCACTTCCTTGTCTCTGGATTGGTACTTTTAGGGGCAATATCCTGCTTCTTCTCAGAACTCTTTCTCTCTCTTTCTTAGTCAGCTAGATAGCTCGATGCGATCTCTATCTCTCCTCTTCCCTATCAAGTATGTTCTTCCTAAATAAACTTTCTTTATTCTTTAATCAGTAATGTGTGGCTGTCGTTGTATAAGACACTCTGCCAACATAATCCACTGCTCAGGCTCTCATATCCCTCCTTTTGGCCACCTCCATTTCCGTTGCCTCAAACCAAAATCATATGCAGTGCAGAAAATTCAAGTGTCTGTGTTAGGTCCCCCATCCAAAAATACATCAGGGCTCTTAAATGTTGCAATCACTGGGGAAAAAAATTGAAATTATCAATATATTTCTTCTCTCATCTCTAGTTTAGGGACACGGGTCTCAAAACTGTTGAAAAGGCTGTGATGGAGTTCAAATTGGTTCAAGTTCCTTCTACGAGAGGGGAGGGGGATTGTAGAAGACAGACTGCAGCCACATCAAGGTATTATTGGCGTCTTATGTGCACAGCAGAACTCAGGGTATCTCAGCAGTAAGGTGCAAAGTGTCAAGGTGGTGGTAATTCCAAATTTCAAATTTAAGAAGTCAAATTCACAAAGTGCACAGGAAAACTGAAAATCAGTCCTTATTTTTGACGTGTGTGAATGCAGTATTTCACTATGGCGTGTGACTTTGATTAGAGTAATAGTGATCCACGGAGCATGTATAATTTGAAGGGTCTAATTGGTGTAACCTGGCAACTTTGAGATGTCAGTATGTGCTTCCAGAGGACAGTTGGTGAAAGCATAGGAGAAATTTGATATTTGAATTTTATCCAATCCACTTTGAGATTGGCTAGACAATAAAGGTATTTTCCCAGGATGTTTCCTTTGGGGAATCAAATAATACGTTATGAGCATAAGAAACTCCTTGCTAGGTATATCAACAAAGGGTCCATCTGGTACAGTAACCTACAGTGTACAACTGAGCCATGCATTTCCAATTTGAAACACTGTACAAAGTTCCCTGTTTCATTTCAGATCAGAAATATTAAAAGGAAGTATAATGCTCTCAAATTTTATCTTCCAAAATTTGGGGATTCTTTAAGATTATTTTGATTTCTGTTGTCTTTAATGGGTGATAGACCTGACGTCCAGAGACTGGGTTCCAATGGGAGAGACCTAATATCCATATGAAGGCCAGGTGTGCCAATAACGGATATTCCTGATTTCAGAAATTATACCAATACTTTCATATTTTTGAGAAAACAGTGATCATGCCACTTCTAAAATAATAAAATTAAATTAAAATGAAAAATGAAGTGTACACTTCTGGGAAGCCAGCCAGTAGGAATATATTTATTTAGAATATTTGTGTGGCACATCTTCAGAATCAAGGTGGCATTGTGGCAACAGCCCTTACCGGTATTCAGAAGCACACTGTATACTCTGTATGGAGGCTTGATTGACTGATTGATTACATTTATAGCCCACCTGCAAATAGGTAAATTACAACAGATAAAACAATAAAATCACATCTCGATATAGCAGCAATAATTTCACAGATGGGGCACCCTTCCCCTTTCCCTGCACACCATACACAAAGGAAGAGAAGGGTGGAAGTGTGAGTTGGTAAACTCTAACACCCCAAGCATGGGGGGCAGGTGGCCCATATGCCCCCTCCACTGGTAAGAGACCAGCAGGGAGGCTACTTAGATGGGTCCAGTGCTGGCCTCAGTCATATGCCTGGAAGAACATCTCTGTCTTACAGGCCCACCGGAAAGATATAAGATCTTGGCGGGCCCGAGTTCTTCCAACAGAGAGTTCCACCAGGTTGGGGCCAGGATGGAAAATACCCTGGCCCTGATTGAGGCTAGCCAAGCCTCCCTGGGGCCAGGGACCACCAGTAGATGTTTAACTGCCAATCTAAGGGGTCTCCAGGGTACATACGGGGAGAGGCGGTCCCTCAGTTATGCTGGTCCCAGTCCATTTAGGGCTTTATAAGTTAAGACCAAAACCTTGAACCTGATCAAGAACTCCATGGAGAGCCAGTGCAGCTGCTGCAGAATTGGAGTCACACGTGCCCTATCCTGGAGTTCCAGGTTACCACTCCTCTTCAGCTGCCTGCTGACTCAGGGAATCCCATTCTCCTTACCCAAGACAACTCACAATTGAGCCGAGAGACGGATGCTTCCTGTGTATTATAGCAGAAGTTTATTTAAAGGTGCAGTAAAAGCAATCCTCTTTCCCCCTCCTCATGGGAGATGCTCAGTACAGACAAAGGGAGGAAAAGAGGTTGTAAAATCACATTAAAGTAGGGAAAAGGCCAATAAAAGGTTCAAATATCCCTCTCTCCATTGGTGGGAATTTAGACTACAATTCCCATCATTCAAAGCCTTAAGGAGGCAACACACATTTCTGATAGAG
Source organism: Eublepharis macularius (assembly GCF_028583425.1). Classification (NCBI taxonomy): domain Eukaryota; kingdom Metazoa; phylum Chordata; class Lepidosauria; order Squamata; family Eublepharidae; genus Eublepharis; species Eublepharis macularius. The sequence goes on from NC_072790.1 coordinate 246,968,622, forward strand.
CTAATACAAGCTTCTAAGCTGTGGCTAACAGCACATGCCCCGAATGGAATTCCTGTCAGGACACGAGCAGTAGCATTTTGAACCTGCTGCAATTTCTGGGTCATGCCCAAGGGAAGCCCTGCATAGAGCTTCATATATCTATTATGTTCAGAAGTCCCTAAAACAATAGAATATTTCAAAGGCCATCGTGGTTAATGGCCATCACCATATCTTGTGGTAACAAATTTCATAAAGTATTATACTTCTTTGAGGAGAACGGTGGAGAGGGCCCTCAAGACATAGCGGACTAATGGCGACCCCAGGTAGGGTTTTCATGGCAAAAGGCTAACAGAAGTGGTTGCCATTGCCTGCCTCTACAACCATGGTCTTTGTTGGAGGTCTCTCATCCAATTTATAACCCAAACTGACCCTGCTTAGCTTCTGAGAGCTGATGAAATCAAGCTCACCTGGGCTATACAGGTCAGGTCATTATACTTCATTACAATATAGTTATTTCCAACTACATTCTCTTGTCCCAGATGCAGTTGCCATTGTATGATTATATGGCTGCATGGACCAGCGATGCAGATGAAGGATGGAAGACACGACTATTTTGAATCTCTCCTCCCTGTCTGTGACAGACTGAAAACCCTCATTTCAGTTCTATTTATCTCTTGGTCAAATCGGACCTTTCATCCTTTATTGTCATGCTATTTTCTTTGGCCTCCTACCGGAAGCTTCTCATAAAATGTACCCTTTGTTATTCATTTGTGCATCATTAAATTAACAACATTACATATGCCATGTACATGAAACCATATGAATATGTTTTTCACTGCTACCAACACATGCAAAAAACACAAACAAATCTAAAAAACCAACAGTGGAAAGCAGAGAACCAAAAACAATGACAAAAATATAAATGACTATAAAAAGGAATGGAATGTGGTACATTTGCCTCCCTATGTGGTTCTGCTTACAATCAGATGGAAGCCAAAAATCTTTTCAAAAAGGCCTTAATGCTGAGATGTGAAATCTTGATGGCCCCGAAGCCCTTGCTGCGTGAAACCAAGGACTGCAATGACTTTAATTATTATCTCTCTTTTTGAAATAGAACTAGCTCATCCTTCTAAGTGTTTATGATTCCTGATTTTTTCCAGTAGATAAACTAGAAGAAAGTGGAGTTGTTTTTGTGTCTGGGATTAGTTGACAACCAGAAATGACTCAGGATCATTGATGTTTGATACATCACTAATCCTGCCTTCCATTAGACAGCATAACAATCCAGCTATAAAAGCACAGTTTGTTCTGCTGCTAATTATTTTCCCTGCAAAGAATATTATATTGTAGCCTAAGAAAGCTGATCCTTAACTGTTCATATTATATAGGTCCACCCATTGCATGCATATATAGGTCCACCCATACAGCAGCATTCTTGGGATTCTGTGGAACCAAGAAAGAGAGTAAATAAAAACAAAAGTGTGCCAAAACAACAAAATCTACAACTGGTGGTAGTGGAAAGTGCTGTCAAGTCATGGCCAACTTATGGTGAAACAGTAGAGTTTCCAAATTAAGAGACTAACAAAGGTGGTTACAACCTAAAATGAAATAGGGACAAATATTAAACCAATGATCAGAGACAAAAACAAGCAGACACTAAAGCAAACACAAACATAACTAGGAAATAAAAATTTATGTTCCCAGCAACCAAAGTTCAGCCCAGATACTTGGCCAAAAAGGTCTTTTTTGTCTTTTGTTATTCTTTAATGGATATCTCTTTTATTAAGAAATTCATACACCTCCACAGCCACATTAATTCTTCAAAGACAAATATTCTTTCTCTCCAATTTTTACTCCAACTTCATCTAAATCTAAACCAGCTGTTCGTATGATATGTTCTGCATATAGGTTGAACAGATAGGGAGATAATATACATCCTTATCTGACATCTTTGCCAATGAGTAACCATTCTGTTTCACCCATATTCTGGCTAAAAATGAAGGGGGGGGGGAAGGGGAGGAACTCAACCCAGAAAAGTGAGTAGAATGAGAGGGTCAAGCTAGCACTACAAAAGTATAACAAAATTACATATATTTATTATAGAGTGCACACGAAAACAATTAATTTTTTTAAAAGATAAAAGTCTGAATATTAGACCGCAAGTAAGTACATACACAATTGTAATATTTCATACAAACAAATGGACCATACACGTTTCAGCCCCTAAAAAAGGCCTTCTTCAAGGGTCAATGTATTACTGTGATAAGCCACACACATCGAGGAGTAAATAAATCCAATAATAGTTATACTAAAATTAAAAATTAAAAGCCAGGTGTTGCTATCTGCCACTTACATGATGTGTGGTTACTAGGATTTATACACAGAACCATGAATTATTTCTCATAGTAACTTCACCTACAAGACTGGCTATTATGTTCAACGTTGTTATGTTGTAAAGTATCTCCTATCCCTGGATACGTGAAAACTCCATCAAAAGTTGCAACTATGAGAAATGCGTACGGTCCATTTGTTTTTAGGTAGTCCATCAAATGTCTATGAGTTACTATTTATTTGGATGTAATTGTTATTGGTCATTGGGCAATCCATCTTTGTGTATGAAATATTACAATTGTGTATGTACTTACTTGCGGTCTAATATTAAGACTTTTATCTTTTTAAAGATTTTTAATTGTTGTTTTTGTGTACACTCTATAATTAATATATGTAATTTTGTAATACTTTTATAGTGCTACCTTGACCCTCTCATCCTATCCCCCGTAACCGGACTTGACAGTAGCCTCTTGTCCAGAGTCAAAACAGTCAGATGTAGGGATGTGCGTTTCGGCATTCAGAATGCCGAAAGAATGCCGAAACAAAAGTGTTTCGGCTTCTTTCAGGGAATGCCGAAACGTTTCGGGGAATCCCGAAACGTTTCGGGTAGCCGAAAGAAAAAAGCCGAAACGTTTCGGGATTCTTTCGTCTTTCATTCGGCTTTTCAATGGGAAAATGCCTCCGTCTTCCCGGACGTCTGGGGGAGGCATCTTCCCACCGAATAAGCCCAAAATTGGTGGGGACCTTCCTCTAACCCTTCTCTAACAACCACCCAAGTTTCAGACAGATTGGACTTTGGGGGGCCATGTTATGGCCCCCCAAAGCAGGTCCCCCCATCCTCCCATAAAGGAGCATCTTCTTCATTATTTCCTATGGGGAAAAAATGAAGAAGCAGGCTTCCTTTGCCAGGGGTGGCATTTTGCATGCAAAATGCCCCCTTACCCTCAGGGGCCCTTCTCCCACCCCTCCTCCCACCCCCCACCAAGGCTCAGCCTGCTCCCACTTGGGGGGGCCATTTCATGGCCTCCCCAAGTAGGTGCTCTAATCTCTACCACTGACAGCTGGGGGAGGCTTGTGTTGCCAGGGGTGGCATTTTGCATGCAAAATGCCCCCCAACCCTCTGGGGCCCTTCTCCCACCCCTCCTCCCACCCCCCACCAAGGCTCAGCCTGCTCCCACTTGGGGGGGCCATTTCATGGCCTCCCCAAGTAGGTCCTCTCAGCCCCTAAATTCCACCCCTTACAGCTCCACACAAACCCAATTCCCCCCAGCTGCCACACACAGACCCAAATCCCCACATTAGCCCCTCACAGACCCAAATCCACCCCCACCTGCCCCACACCCATAACCCCAGGAACAGGCTGGCAAAGGCCAGCCCTCTCCCTTTGTTCCCTATGCTGGGAACTTCTAAACTCTCTTTCCCTGGGCAATTCTGCACAGCCCAGGGGTGCCACAATGGTGGGCACACTTCTGAGTGCCAGCTGGTCCCTGTGAAAGAGCACCTGAACCACAGACACCCTCCCTCAAATTCCCCCACCACCTACAGAGATGGCTGGCCAGCCAGCCCCATTGTTCCCTATGATGGGAACCAACTGCACAACAAAGAATAAAACAAGAACAACACAAAATAAAGTTTTTTAAAAATTATTTTCTCCCTTCCAAAGTACAAGTAGGCAAAGCATTATGACACATAACACCAGCAGTCCCCCACACAGAAAAATAACACAACTCACTTAACATCAGAGAATCACAAAGCACGATTCCTGTCAAAAACACTTTATTTCTTGAACAGCTTTAGGCTACACAGCAGGGGGGGAACACCAAAGGGCATGGCAGCAGTATCTTACACAAAAATAACACAACTCACTTAACATCAGAGAATCACAAAAGCACAATTCCTGTCAAAAACACTTTATTTCTTGAACAGCTTTAGGCTACACAGCAGGGGGGGAACACCAAAGGGCATGGAAGCAGTATCTTACACAAAAATAACACAACTCACTTAACATCAGAGAATCACAAAAACACAATTCCTGGCAAAAACACTTTATTTCTTGAACAGCTTTAGGCTACACAGCAGGGGGGGAACACCAAAGGGCATGGAAGCAGTATCTTACACAAAAATAACACAACTCACTTAACATCAGAGAATCACAAAAACACAATTCCTGGCAAAAACACTTTATTTCTTGAACAGCTTTAGGTTACACAGTAGGAGGGCACAAAAGGGCATGATAGCAATGTACTACAAAAAATAATACAACCCACTTCACCGTTTTTGACAGCAATTGTGTTTGTGTGATTCTCTGATGTGAAGTGAGTTGTGTTATTTTTGTGTAGTACACTGCTTTCCTGCTCTGTGGTGCCTTCCTACTGTGTAACCTAAAGCAGTTACAGAAATAAAGTGCTTTTGACAGCAATTTTTTGGGGTGATTCTTTAATGTGAAGTGAGTTGTGTTATTTTTGTGTAAGATACTGCTTCCATGCCCTTTGGTGTCCCCCCCCTGCTGTGTAGCCTAAAGCTGTTCAAGAAATAAAGTGTTTTTGACAGGAATTGTGCTTTTGTGATTCTCTGATGTTAAGTGAGTTGTGTTATTTTTGTGTAAGATACTGCTGCCAAGCCCTTTGGTGTTCCCCCCTGCTGTGTAACCTAAAGCTGTTCAAGAAATAAAGTGTTTTTGACAGGAATCGTGCTTTGTGATTCTCTGATGTTAAGTGAGTTGTGTTATTTTTCTGTGTGGGGGACTGCTGGTGTAATGTGTCATAATGCTTTGCCTACTTGTACTTTGGAAGGGAGAAAATAATTTTTTAAAAACTTTATTTTGTGTTGTTCTTGTTTTATTCTTTGTTGTGCAGTTGGTTCCCATCATAGGGAACAATGGGGCTGGCTGGCCAGCTATCTCTGTAGGTGGTGGGGGAATTTGAGGGAGGGTGTCTGTGGTTCAGGTGTTCTTTCACAGGGACCAGCTGGCACTCAGAAGTGTGCCCACCATTGTGGCACCCCTGGGCTGTGCAGAATTGCCCAGGGAAAGAGAGTTTAGAAGTTCCCAGCATAGGGAACAAAGGGAGAGGGCTGGCCTTTGCCAGCCTGTTCCTGGGGTTATGGGTGTGGGGCAGGTGGGGGTGGATTTGGGTCTGTGAGGGGCTAATGTGGGGATTTGGGTCTGTGTGCGGCAGCTGGGGGGGAATTGGGTTTGTGTGGGGCTGTAAGGGGTGGACTTTAGGGGCTGAGAGGACCTACTTGGGGAGGCCATGAAATGGCCCCCCCAAGTGGGAGCAGTCTGAGCCTTGGTGTGGGGTGGGAGGAAGGGTGGGAGAAGGGCCCCAGAGGGCTGGGGGGCATTTTGCATGCAAAATGCCACCCCTGGCAACACAAGCCTCCCCCAGCTGTCAGTGGTAGAGATTAGAGCACCTACTTGGGGAGGCCATGAAATGGCCCCCCCAAGTGGGAGCAGGCTGAGCCTTGGTGGGGGGTGGGAGGAGGGGTGGGAGAAGGGCCCCAGAGGGTTGGGGGGCATTTTGCATGCAAAATGCCACCCCTGGCAACACAAGCCTCCCCCAGCTGTCAGTGGTAGAGATTAGAGCACCTACTTGGGGAGGCCATGAAATGGCCCCCCCAAGTGGGAGCAGGCTGAGCCTTGGTGGGGGGGTGGGAGGAGGGGTGGGAGAAGGGCCCCTGAGGGTAAGGGGGCATTTTGCATGCAAAATGCCACCCCTGGCAAAGGAAGCCTGCTTCTTCATTTTTTCCCCATAGGAAATAATGAAGAAGATGCTCCTTTATGGGAGGATGGGGGGACCTGCTTTGGGGGGCCATAACATGGCCCCCCAAAGTCCAATCTGTCTGAAACTTTGGTGGTTGTTAGAGAAGGGTTAGAGGAAGGTCCCCACCAATTTTGGGCTTATTCGGTGGGAAAATGCCTCCTCCAGGCGTCCTGGAAGACGGAGGCATTTTCCCATAGAAAAAAGCCGAAAGAATGCCGAAATAATGCCGAAAGAATCCCGAATCCCGAATCCCGAAAGAGATTCTTGTTTCGGCTTTCAGCTTTAACGATAGAGAATTTTCTTTCGGCTTTCTACTTTCGGCTATAGCCGAAAATTTTTGGCTTGCACACCCCTAGTCAGATGTTATAGCACAGCCCATTTGCCCCCTCAGTTGGAAGAAAGAGACTGACACAGCTTTTGGTATAAATGGCCGCTTTATTAAACATAACATCAACGCTAAACTGCGGCAAGGGCAAACTATGCAGTATAGGTCAAGCCACGGGGTCACCTTTGACTGCCACCTTGACCTGTATGGGCGAGCCCCACTGCCCTGGGCGTAATCCATTCATGGAATGGCCTCAGCCCAGCCGGCCAGGCAAAGGGTTCCCCCTCAAGCTCCTAAAGCCTCAGCCATACAGCATGAGGGAAGGACTTGCACCTGGGGTTCCCTGGAGGCAGTCTGCCCAGGTGGTGGTAGCCATGAAGCATACCATCCCTCCTGAGAAACCCCTTTTCCCCACCGATGGGGAATTGTCAAAGGGGTGCTCACCAGTCTGCTCCCTATTTCCCAACTTTCTCCTGCCAGGGGGAAGCCTACAGGGCACCACCCCTAAAACACCTCAAACCTCTGCTTCAGTACAAGGTAGGCGAAAAAACCTGCCCCCTGCATAATCCAATCAGGGGGAGCAGGGAAAAATTCCTACCTGGCTCTAAACAAGCAACCGGCTAATCCTGAACTGAAACAGGGAGCGGAGGGTGGGCCGATCGCTTGGAGCAACTGTGCAGGGGAGGGGGCGGAGATGCCTAATGGCTCTTTCTCCGCCCGCTCCCAAAAGGACCCGGATGGCTGGGAAACTAGTCTCCTCCTCCATCCGAGGAGGCAAACTCCGGCCCTACGGTCAAAGCCACTCATGGCTTCTGTGGGTGGCTGCATTCTTTTAAAACAATATGTAGCTTTTCATGATCCACGCAGTTGAAAACTTTGCTGTAATCTATAAATCATAAATAGATTTTCTTCTGAAATTCTCTGGTCTGCCCAAGTAACAATTGTAAGATCTATATTTCCTGTGCCTTGTATTTGACTCATCTTTATTTCAGCATGAATGCAATTGGCATTTCACCAGTATCGTCTGTCTCAAGGACATTGTTTCAATTGCTGACCAGAAAATTTCACTCACGCAGCATATTTTAAGTCTCCTAAGAAGGCATGTTTCATCTCTGAAAAAACAGTCAGGTCTCACCGAACACTCACCAAACACTGTTGGATTTTCCCATTCTCTCCACACTTTTTTTAACATTTGGGGAAACAATTTTACTTGGGAATTGTAGTTGAAAACAGCATGGGGAGGCAGGGGAAGGGAAGAGTTTTTCAAAGACAGTTTTCAAAGACAGAGTCAAGTGGGATCGCTGGGGGAGAGGAACTTTACAATTATTTTCTTGCCATCTCAATGGAAAGCAGAATACAGGACTTTGTCCCTAGTGGAGGAAGGCAGAGAAGGGGAAGAGCTGGTATATCATCCCTCTGTTGAGACTGCAAGAAAACAACTGCAAAGTTTCTCTCCCCCAGCAATCCCATGTGGCTGTTTTTGAAAAGCTCTTCCCCTCCTCTGCCTTCATGCACTAAGGACATAACTCTGTTTTCAGCTACAGTTCCCAGGTAAAATTGCATTCCCAAAACATTAAAATGTGTTTGGCGTCACTTGTAGCATAGCTCTATGACTAGATCGGTTTAAGAAATACTCCTCTTGCATGGGCAGTACAATTCAGATAATAAAGGGAAATTCTCTTTAAAGCTCATCCCTTCCTGCCCATGGATGTGAAGTCTTCTGTTTCCTTTTCATCCCCCTTACGAATACAGATCCCAATTTCTGGAATGGTGGAACATGATGCAGCTTTTCTTGGCTGCGTGATGACACGAGTTGAAAAGAAGGTCATTAGAGACTTATTCTGATGCCAGGTGATATTCTTTACCCAGTCATCAGGACATGATGCTGACTCAATCGCTTTCAATGTGTTTTTAAAGATTACATCTCCACCAGACATGTAACATCAAATACGTGATCCCTGCTTTAAGATCTTATAAAATATCTAAAGCGTCTCCGCAGTGCCAACTTTTTCTCTCTCTTTTGTTCCTCTTCTCTTTCTTAGTGTGGTTACCATGCCTTCAACAACTCATCAGCAGGCAGAAATCCAACAGGGTTAATCTTGTATTGTATTGTATTGTCGAAGGGTTTCACGGCCAGAGAACAATGGTTGTTGTGGATTTTCCGGGCTGTATAGCCGTGGTCTTGGCAGTGTCAGTGTGTCACTGAGAGATCTCTGTCTTTTGGTGCTACAGCTCTGAAGATGCCAGTCACAGCTGCTGGCGAAACATCAGGAACTGCAATGCCAAGACCACGGCAATACAGCCCGGAAAACCCACAACAACCAGGGATGGGGTTGCTTCAAAAGGAAGACAGCAACATTAAATGAAAGTTTATTAAAACGTACAGTTGAACTGTGCAGCTTATGGATTTTTCCTGTTCAGGTTCCCAAGCCAAGCTGTTATTGCTTGCTATTCCTCCTCACTAGATCCCTATAATGGTCAGTATAACGGCTCCAATTGTGATGCCCAGGCACAAGAGAAGTCTTTTCCCATCACATTCATTCTAGTTAGTTTTGAGTGTCTGATTTCAGTACCACCATTCCTAGACACTTCACACTGCAGTCTTGGTTACACCCTTCTAAAGGGATTAGAAGGAAGGAATTCTACTTAGGGTCACATTGCAAGGGTACTTGCCAGTCTAATGAACTTGGAGTGCAGAATCCACATCAATCCTCTTGACCACCTTTGTTCGGGTCTAGGCAATCTCACCAAGGGCTGCAAGTGATGCCAGACACATGTTTTTTTTAACATTTGGGGAAACAATTTTACTTGGGAATTGTAGTTGAAAACAGCACGGGGAGGCAGGGGAAGGGAAGAGTTTTTCAAAGACAGTTTTCAAAGACAGAGTCAAGTGGGATCGCTGGGGGAGAGGAACTTTACAATTATTTTCTTGCAGTCTCAATGGAAAGCAGAATACAGGACTTTGTCCCTAGTGCAGGAAGGGAGAGAAGGGGAAGAGCTGGTATTTCATCCCTCTGTTGAGACTGCAAGAAAACAACTGCAAAGTTTGTCTCCCCCAGCAATCCCGTGTGGCTGTTTTTGAAAAGCTCTTCCCCTCCCCTGTCCCCACTAAGGACATAACTCTATTTCAGCTACAGTTCCCAGGTAAAATTGCATTTCGAAAATATTAAAAAATGTGTTTGGTGTCACTTGTAGCTTAGCTCTAGATCGGTTTAAGAAATACTCCTCTTGCATGGGCAGTACAATTCAGATAATAAAGGGAAATTCTCTTTAAAGCTCATCCCTTCCTGCCCACCCTTCATAGCCTTTGCCAATGATATCCTGACATAGAGGGAGGGGCTGACTGTAAATAGACCTCAGCAACTACATTTACTATCGGCTAAACTGCAGCCAGCCAGCCCACACCCCATAGAGACCTTGTGTCCCATTTTGAAAAGAGCAATATATAAGTGCCATGCTCCAAAGAACATTTCTTGCGCCTTTACAGAAGTCTGAATTGCTGTCTGTTCAAGTTAGGAATGCTCCTCAAAATCTGCCCATCCAAATTTCATCTGTGTTATGCCAAATCATTTCCAAAGTGGAATTCTTTGTCAATCCGTTTTTTTTTATTTCTAATTTTTTTACAGGTTTCTGTTCATGGGGCAGTTTGGTATGGCACCAAAATCCTTCAATCTGCATGCATCTTTCTCCTCTTTATATGACATAAATGTATACATTGATAAAACACCACAAAAATACAGGGTGTATTGCTGATGGAACTTCATTAACAAAGTGGAATTCCTTTTGAAAGAAGGAAGGGTGTTGACTTATGTTTAAAGCTGGATATTGCTGAGTTATTTATCTCCATCTGTATGAGTAAGATAAACCAATGCATAATAAACAGAATTGTTGCTAACTAATTAAAACTTTGTCCACTAACCATGAATGACACTGCTAAAAAAAACTGTATAAAAGCAGATACTAGCTTGAGCTTTTCCAGTAGCTTCACTCAACTCTCTCCATCCTTCATCATTTGTTCTTCTGAGTACAGGGTAAGTCTTTTTCATCAGATATTTTTTCCCATTTAGATTACATTGTTAATGGAACTGTTTTTGCAATTGTTTGTAGCTGAGGTGGGGGAAGGCATGAATATGCTGAACAAAAAGACTAACACATAAGTAAAATATATGAAGTTGCAATTTATGAACCAGACCATTGGACTACGCAACCTAATACTGCCTCCTTGCTAGGATATAGGTAAAGTAAAGACAGCCCCCTGTGCAAGCACTGAGTCATTACTGACCTATGGGGGGATGTCGCATCAGGACATTTTCTTGACAGACTTTTTACAGAGTGGTTTGCCATTGCCTTCCCCAGTCATCTACACTTTACCCCCCAGGAAACTGGGTACTCATTTTACCGACCTCGGAAGGATGGAAGGCTGACTCAACCTTGAGCCAGCTACCTGAACCCAGCTTCTGCCGGGATTGAACTCAGGTCGTGAGCAGAGCTTGGACTGCAGTACTGCAGCTTACCACTCTGCGCCACGGGGCTCGCTTGGACTAATATCCTTGCTAGGATATTAGTCAGATATCTTCTTCTGCTTCCTGAGACCTTTTTAAAACTGGAAATGGTGTATTCTGGGAAATTCTTAGGGATGTCTGCTTGAGACAAGCGACCTCCAGGAGGCTCAATGTCCAAAGAGTGGCCTTGCTGGTGATACCACCACATAACCAGCAACATGGTCACATCACTTGTGATGTGACTTGGAAGCGATGTCATTGTGTCTCTAGTGATGCTCAGGCATTTCTGCAAAACTCTGTGGTTTAACCATAGAGTTTTGGGCAACTGCTAGAGAATTGCCTGATGTGATGACATCACTTGATGGTCATGTTGGAAATGTAGTGGTATCAGGATGATACTGCTCCCCTCCACCCCACCCCCCTATTCTCTTTCCATTTCCTTCCCACCACTGAGCTGAGGGGGACAGAAAGGGCTGTCAGGGGGTGGGAAGTCTCCTGCCAAAAGAGAAGACCTGACAAGCCTGGAAATTCTGCATACAAATCAGATATACTATGCACCCTTCTCAGAATACCCAATCATGATCACAATCACTATCACAATCACAATAATAATCATAATACACAGAAATTCATCCCTTCCCCCCATGCTAGCTAGGGCCCAGAATAATGCTTTCTAAAATCAAGGGGGCTTTCCCCCCTGGCCATATAGCCCATAAGTGGCTAGTTTGAGTGAACTACTTTTACATTTTATTTTATTTATTTGCATGGTTTATAGTCTCCCTTTTTCACAGTCTAAATCAATACATTCAACAGGACAGGACACCCAATAAACAATGCATTCCGATTATGATTGCAGAAATCTGGAACCAACCAGAGACAGTAGTGAAACCAAGTCAAGTCATTACTAACCTATGGGGGACATCGCATCACGATGTTTTCTTGGCAGACTTTTTACAGGGTGGTTTGCCATTGCCTTCCCCAGTCATCTATACCCCAGGAAACTGGGTACTCATTTTACCGACCTCGGAAGGATGGAAGGCTGAGTCAACCTTGAGCAGGCATCCTGCCAGGATCAAACTCAGGTACTACAGCTTACCACTCTGCACCATGTTGCTTTCCCTGTGGTCTGCAATAGAACAGCAGAATTTAGTAGCTCCTTAGATACAAACTAGATTTTCAAGATATAAGCTTTTGAGGGTCAAACAGGTATCGGAAAAAGCGAGTTTTACATCTCAAAAGCTTATACCCTGAAAATCTTGTTGGTCTCTGAGGTGCTACTGGACAAATCCTGATGAAGCAAAGCATAAATATTAATGCGACATGGTCAAAAGTTCAAAAATTGCATAGTGGGATCCTACTTACATCAACAGACAGTAAGATGTCTACACAGTAGTAAAGTCCAAAGACCCTGTACCTATTACCAAAGCATCTTTCAGAACCATTTTGTTACCCTACAGCCCTATTACTTCTGAGAAAAAGTCCTCTTGAATAATAGTTTGTGGAAAATCAGGAATGTAGCTGGTCCATGGTTACTCAAAAGAGCCAGTTTGGTGTAGTGGTTAAGGGCACGAACCAAAATACGATGGGCACGAACCAAAATACGAACCAAAATTAAGCACGAACCATGCCGGTTTGTGGTTCATGAACCACAGTTCGTCAGATCCCATTTCTGACAAACCGTCACGAACTTTAGGCGGGTTCATTTGGTTCTTTTTTTAGTTCGTCACTGCAGACAGCCTGTTGCCAATCAATCAGTTTCCTAGGCAACAGGGGATGAACTTCCTGCAGACCTTCTGCTGATCCGAAAGTGGCCTTCTGCTGGCCCAGAAGTGATGGTTTTCTGACCTGGGTGTGATGTTTTCACGAACCAAATGAACTGGTTCGTGAACCAGGGGCAGGTTCATGAAAGTTCATGGTTCACGGTTCGTGTAATTTGACAAACCACAAACCACATGGATCAGGTTTTTTCTGGTTTGTGCCCATGTCTAGTTAAGAGTGACAGGACTCTAATCTGGAGAATCAGGTTTGATTCCTCACTCCTCTGCTTGAAGCCAGCTGAGTGACTTTGGGTTAGTCACAGCTCTTTCAGAGCTCTCTCAGCCCCACACACCTTACAGGGTGATTGTTGTGAGGATAATAACACACTTTGCAAACCGCTCTGAGTGTGGCATTAAGTTGTCCTGAAGGGCAGTATATAAATTGAAAGTTGTTGTTATAGTTTCTATGGCTGAGTGTGGCTCTGATCCTGGGTTTCCAAGATCCAAGTCTAACACTCAGTGGGGTATAATGCTATAGAGTTCATTGTCCAAAGAAGGACATCTCCAGGCCCCTTCTTCCAAGGTCCTGTTCGTGGTCTATGAATATATGAACTCAGAGAACATCTTATTCAGCATTATTAGTTAGTTTTGTGTGCTAAAATTTGCACTTAAGCCAAAAACATAGCTGCTTCTTCATCTTAACACCATGAGCATAGATGGGTTTTTTTAGAGTCAATGTTTTTTATTCATTCTGTTTCTTGATATTTTTGTTCTAGATCCTTCCCCATCACTCTAAGAATGCCTTATTGTGGTCCAGCATATGCCATCCCATCTTGCGCATCCAGCCCAGTAGTTGGTTTTGGGTCTGCAGGTCTTGGCTTAGGCTGTGGAGGTCTTGGCTATAGTGGTCTTGGAGCTGGAGCTGGTGGAATTGTATATGGTGCCGGTTCAGGAGGACTTGCCACAACCTCAAGAGAGCTTGGCACCCTAGCTGGAATCATCCCTCAACCGATCAACCAGATCCCACCAGCTGAGGTTGTGATCCAGCCAGCTCCTTTTGTTGTGACCATCCCAGGACCCATCCTCTCTGCTACTCCTGAACCAGTTTACGTGGGAGGCATCACTCCATGTGCTGTTGGTGGTTCTGGATTGGGAGGGGGCCTTTCTGAAGCATTGGGCTATGGCATGAGGAATAAAGGACTGCTTGGAAGACGGTCTCTTGTGGGACACCGTGGTAGCATCTGTTTAACCCCCTGCTAAGTTTAGGAAAGGCAAAGCATTAGAAATTGGTGCTCATAATATTAAACCAGAGGCAAATCCACTGCTGAGATTGTGGGGCATAATTTCAGGAATTCTGAGCAACCCAAACTACCAAGAAATCCAACAACCTAGGTGCTCAGCACTCTTGAAAATTCAGTCCCAGAAATCCCTCCATTTCCATTTTCACTTGAAATTGCTCTAATTTCATTTCCTCTCATACCATTCCTTTAAAAAAATGTCTGTTTCCCAGTTAAAGTTGCCAATGTAGGGATAAACTCTTCAATGGAATAACTTTTGTACAAATGAAACAGGTTACTCTGTGTTAAGAATTACATGTGAGATCCGTTCTCTTAATCAGAATTCAACTCTTTTAATCTCCGAATTCCCTCCTGGGGAAACTGTTCAGCTGAGCCTTGCTCCATAACTGACTGCTGTTCACAACCATTTGTTACTATTAAAGCTAATTCTGCATGATCACATGACTGCTGGATTTCTTTTACTTCGCTATTGTTTTCATCCTTGTCTTCACTATGGCTTTAGGTTCAGCCATGGCAACAAAGCCACATAGCAGTCATACATGACTGCAGGAGAGTTTGGCTATCTGGAGACGTCATTCTTCAACACATCCATCAGATCTCATCTACAAAAGACATAATCTAGCCATTCACAAGTTGACATTCTTTCCATCATGACACCATGGTTTACAATTCCCTGTGATTCATTGGTTCTTTCAGACTCGGTCATAGAAGAGTGCTAGAGCTGTCAATAACACTTTATCTAGGACAGAAACCTCTGGAAGGCATCATGATAGCTTCTGCAAATACTGTTATTGAACAGCCATATTAGGTGGATAAATACATGTTGGATAGATACATGTATGTTCACTTACTGTACTGTAAGCTTCTCCTTCCCATTTGGTAGAACCATACAGACACCCAATCTACCAATGATTCCAAGGAAACTATGGAAAGATGTTTTGTAGACAGTCATCTATACATACTTATTGGAAGAGGGAAGGAGGAATGGTAATGCCTGATCTCATCAGATCTCTGAAGATAAGCTGGGTCAGTACTTAGATGGGAGACCACCAAGGAAGACTCTGCAGAGGAAGGCAATGGCAAACCACCTCTGCTTTTCACTTGCCTTGAAAGCCCCTTGCTGGGGTCATAGATCAGTTGCGACTTAACAACGTATACAAACACACATACCAATTAACATTGAATGGTCCATGTTTGGCAAGCACTACATAGCTCTGGATAGTAGCCAGGATGTCTAGCTTCCTGTTGCACTTAAGCACTCCTACGGAGAGAACTGAGGATGTAGGAAATCCACAGTCCTGAAAAAAGAGATTTAGCCATGTTGTACATGAACCCAAGGATGAAATGTACACTTTTTATAATTTATTTATTTTTATTTACTCCATTTATATCTCGCTCCTCCGGTCTCTGAACCAAGCCTGAGGAATCTGACCTCAAAAGAGGGAGAAGTGATACATTTGCTTTGGCTAGGGAGATTGTGGCCTTGGATAAAGGCGTATGCTGCATCAGGCTTTTCTTTAGGTTTCGGTTAAGATTTTCGGGGGTTAGGATAGGATAAGAACTTTGTTTTTAATGAAGTAAACCAGTCCCCTTTTTGGAACAACCCACCCAAATCTAATTGTGTTTTGTAATGATTCTAAGACCAGGTTTTCTAAAAGTTAATACAGTGGCCTGGAACCTGTGTAGAAGCCTCTCAGCAGCAACTGTTCTCTGAGGAGCCCTATCTGGAGGAAAAGGAATTACTTCCTCCCCATAGCTTTTGTGAGCATGTCAACTTAGGCTCACATTCAAATAGGAACCTTAAAACACAGAAAACCATATCTAGGGATGTGCATAATGGGAAAAACGAGTCAAAGTTGCACGTAGAACTTGGTGGTTCATTAAAAAATGTTTCTGGAAAAATAAACCAAATCCAGAAAACAAAGCTGTAACGACCCCCCCCCCAAAGTTTCTGTCTTTCATTTCAGAGGCTGCACAGGCAGGCCAGGTAATCTGGCAGCATCTTGTTTTCCTCAATGGCAAGTCTGTCTGTATCATGCAACCAATTGGCTCTAAAGGGGAGAGAATGAGCTCATATCATTAATTCCACTAGCAGGAAGGGAATGTGCATGGTGTACATGAGGCCATTTTATTTAAAAAGAAAAGATATAACAGTAGAAAGTGCATAGAAACTTATACACACACTACATTTGAGTTAAATTTAAGCTCAGTAAAACACTGCACAACAAAGATCCTGATGCAATTGTTTTATCAATGCACCTACGAATTTAGTTCACAGAATGTGGAAAAGAGACATATATGAACTGAAGCAGAATTAACACTTGGTGGAATGCAATGTGGAAAGAAATTCTGGAACAATAACAAAATTGAATGGGGGACATATGTGCAAAGATATCAGGTGTGGGTGGGGAAATGGCATCAGCCATGACCACAGACTCACCCAGCGGGCAAGTTCGTGGCCTGTGGGGGTAGTGATGGAGGAGCACAGAGATAGCAGCCTCCATTGCCCAGGGCCTAGTGGCTCGCTTCTGGGGCAGAGCAGGCAGTGGCAGCTTCCTTCCAGCTGTGGGCAGAAGAGACAAGCCACAGAGCTGGCGAGGTTGCAAGTAGACATGGGCACGAACCACAAAAAACCAGAACCATGTGGTTTGTGGTTCATGGCCTTTTCAAGAACCAAGAGCCACGAACCCTCATGAACTGGGGCAAGTTCACGAACCAGTTTGTGGTTTGTGGGGTTTAAATGCCCCTTTCTGGCAGGTTAGCAGCGGCAGGGAAAGGGGCATTTGATAGTTTAAAGGGCCCTTTCCTGCTACTTACAAGCGGCAGATCCCTTTAAACTGTCAGCTGGCAGTCGGGGTTTGTGGGCTTTGGGCCATTTAAAGGGCCCTGTCACTTGCTAGTGGCAGGAAAAGTTTAAATGGCCCTTTCCCTGCCACTTTGCAGCGGCACAGAAAGGGGCATTGCCCTTTAAAATGAACCAAATGAACCAGTAGACCAATTCATGGAAGTTCGTGGAAACGAGCTTCCACAAACCACTGTTTTTTTTTGGTTCACATTCAGGTTCATGCCCATCTCTATTTGCAAGCACTTGGCTTCTCAACTGGCTCCCAATCCCTCCCTCCCTCATCTAGGGTATGCTGAGTCTTGGATGCAATCTCTAACTTAATCTGGTACTATTCTATTCTTGTCACAACTTTGGAAAGGGCAGTCTGGTCATTGAGCTCAGATTCTTTTGGGGAGAAACAGGGCCATGAGCCCAGTTTCCCCATATTGGGGATCCTCTAAAAGGATCTTGGAAGTGAGGCATTGCAGGGACAAGCCCAGATGCGGGCTGTCTGGGCATGCTCACTCCTGGTAGCAGAGGGATCCATGTAGAGGCGTGTGCCCATGTGGAATCCCACAGCCTGTCATCCCTCGGTGCCCCCCTTCAAGAGGTGCCCTAAAGGGGTGAGGAGGTCATTGGCCAGCAGGCAGGTCGGTCGATGCTTGGATCTGCACTCTATGCACTCCAACGCTTCTTAAATTGCAACCAATAAAAGCTATGGCCTTTTAAATCCCAACATGTAGTCTTCTGCTGCCTTCCCTGTTCCTCTCCTCCCACCTCAATGCTGGGCCGCAATCTGGTGCATAGTCTTGCTCCTCATGAGATGAAATCAGGTTTCTTCAATTGTCAGCAAATATGCCAGAGTAAAGTATTTGTCTGTCTAAGTGTGGAAAGACCTCTTCAAGAAGCATTGCAAGGATGTTTTGTGGCTCTCACATTTCTTATCAAACATTGAACTGGCACCAACATTTCATGTGAAGCAGATATGAAGCAAATTTGGCAGTGAGTAGCACTGTGATTTCTCCTCAGACACAGCATCTGAGGAATTTAGAGGGAAGCCAAAAGTATTTCTAGAAGAACTAGAGAAATGTCTTGGTAGGAACAATACAGTGTTGCAATTAGATTGTACCTGAAATTCCTAGTTCATTGGGAGGTTCCTGCTGAAACATTTGAGGACTTTGAAGGGAAATTTAAACAAGGTGGGGAAAATTCTGTTAAGGGGGCTTCACTGAATGTTCTCATGTGTGTGACCATCTGATCTTTCTTTCCTGGTTGCAGACCCAGATAAGAATATAATTTCAAGTCCCTTAATTGCTTACAGTGTGCACATTCACGTGCACACACACACACTATTAGTCTGAAAGAAGTCACAAGAATCCTTTTTGTTTTGTTTGTTTATATATGACAGAGGAAAAAGAGTGGGAAAAGAGGAAAGAAAAAATGGAAATCCATAATACCAGATCTCACTAACACCAACTGTGCTACAATAGCAATAGCAATAGCAATAGCAATAGCAATAGCAATAGCAATAGCAATAGCAATAGCAATAGCAATAGCAATAGCAATAGCAATAGCAATAGCAATAGCAATAGCAATAGCAATAGCAATAAACAACTACACTTATACACCGCTCTTCTAGACAGATTAGTGCCTCATCCTGAGCAGTGAACAAGTTAGTGTTATTATTATCCCCACAATACATCTGGGGAGCTGAGAGGAGTGGCTTACCCAAGGCCATCAACTGAGCTTATGGCAGTAGTGGGATTTGAACCTGTAGAGTGCATTCACAGCCAAACCACTTACCACTGTGCCACAGCAGCTGTGGAAGATACTCATAGAAAGGAGGACCCAAGTGGCAATTAGAATTGGTAGGGTTGTAAACAAATTTCAAATCTCAAATGTTCACTACTAGAGATGGGCCCGATCTGAATTACGATTTCACCCCCCCCCCCCATTTTGGCATTTGCGCCATTGTGACTCAGCTAATCGGTTCTGTCCACGGCAACCGGAGTCGAGAGTTTGCTTGTTCGGGACTTGATCGGATGGGTCAGTTTCTGTTCGGAATTGCAGACACTCTTGCGCCAGTAATTTATTCCCAGGGCAACGGAGTCAGGGGAATGAGCTGTGTTTGCCCTCCTTCTGTCGCCCTCGAAACACAAATGGAAGCCCAGATTTCCTTGATTAGCAGGCTTCCTTCCAACCACGGAGCAGCAACCAAGGGGAGGGAGGGGGAAGGGGGTGTTCTGAAGCCATGGGCACAAAGGAAAGGCAAAAAGCAGCACGGGATGCTGGGAGGCCGCCCGCGCCGTTCACCTTTCCCCAGGACAAGGGGTGTGTGGGCAAGCCAGCCGCCCCTTGTCCTGGGGAAAGGCAAAAGGCAGCGCGGGAGGCTGGGAGGCTGCCTGCGCCGTTTGCCTTTCCCCAGGACAAGGGGCGTGCGGGCAAGCTGGCCGCCCCTTGTCTTGCAGGGCAGGTGAATGGCGCAGGCAGCCTCCGAGCCACTCGTGCTGCTGCCAGCTCCGTAGCGCACCGGGACAGCCGGCTTGCTGCATGGGCGTGGGCGACTCAGGAGCGCACATGCACGCGTGCAAGAGCTTGACTACAGTTGCCCTGGGCACTGGCCTCCCCAATTCCCAATTCCAGACCAGAAACGAGACTTGATCGGTTAGAATCGGTGACCTGCGTTCGGCGGCAGACCAGATCCATGAACGGCTTAAGCAGAATTTGTGTTGGGATCGTGCCCATGTCTATTCACTACTTTAAACTGAACTTTGATTGGTTTCCCAGGTTCTTTTAATATCATGGATGAAACTGTATCCATGTATCTCTCCTTCCAGATTCCCGGAAATGTAGTAGAGGTTTTAAATCACTTCCTGACAGCTGTGGTCAGTAGTCTGAAAGTGAACTAACTGAAAATGAACCCCGACAAGATGGAAATGATGCTGGTTGTGAAGGCAGAGATGTTGAAGAACATTGTGCTCCCCACTTTCTGTGGGGTTCAGCTGACCATTGCAGGTTTGGTTAAAAGTCTGGGGGTTACCCTGGCACCAGGGCTGCTAATACAGAAGCAAGCCTGAAACCAGACTGAGAAGGGTCCAGAGCACCAGAATTATCCGAGAAGACCTGGGCAATTGCAGATTGGGAGGCTGACAATAATTGGCCACATGATTTTTGTGGAGGGGTGTTTTTTTAAGTAGCGAGTGGATGACTTCTTTCAGCGGCCAGGTGAAGGTTCCCTGAGTTAGTGATTGATTTTCAATAGACATCATGGGCTCCTTTGTGAGGTCCTTACAAGATTTTTACAGCCAAGATGGGCACGAATCCAATACATGAGGATTCTATCAATATCCATTATTGTATCTGGGTTAAAATGGACTGTAAGGGAATCAGATGGTGTATGAAGCATTTCTTCCACTTCACTTATATTACTGCTGGCATCCAGATCAGAGCACATTCACGCTACTTTATCAGCAAAAAACTTTGCAAAGGAATCACATCTAATTGTCTTGAGACTATAAAGATTCCAATTTAGAAGTCAGAAGGCGTTGAGATACCTTGAAGTACTGGCATGCTCTTGTATTATGTCATTTTAAATTGCTTACGTTTTATTTCAACATTGTTTCAGATCGGAATCAGATTCTTGCTATTTTTCAAATGTCTTGCTTATTGAATGGCTTGATGATTGAATCCTGGCTATATTGAATTACACTGAATAATCTACCTTGAGTCTCAAGGAGGAAGGGGGAATATAAATAAAGTAAATCATTGTGCAACTGACCACCAGGCCTGTTTGAGATTCCCCCCCCCCCCAGAAAATCTATGGGTACAATCATATAAATATGATACATATATATTTATGTATCATGTTGAACTGATAAAATAGTTCAGTGTACCATCTGATCAAGCATACAGTCACTGTACATATATACATAGCTAACCATTCACAGACAATGAAGAACATGTCCAAAATATAAATATCAAAAATATACAGCTCCCCAAACACAATATATGTCTGATACATTTCTAAACCATTCTTTTAAGAGGTAATGTTACCAGAATTGGTCACCTTGCGAGTAAGAGAATTTGTGGGGGAATTAGTAAGCAAGGAAGACAGCTATTCAAGAGGCCAGTAACCGCAGGCATCTATCACTGTCATGTCTGTGCCTCATCCATGCCATGCTTGACGTGGTGTTCTGAATCAATGTATCATGCTTGATGCTGACCTGTTGTCAGCTCATAACCATTGTTTCATGCTTGATACTGACCTGTTGTTCTGAACCAATGTTTCATGCTATGACCTGATGTCATATTGCCAATGCCATAACTGGTTTGCTTTCACATGCTTATTGAAGCTTTAGGTGTCTTATCTAATGGACTGTAGAAGCTCTCAGTGCTTTTGTACATGACTCACTCCCATGTGCTGCTATGTTTCAACTTTGATCTCCTGCTTTCTCAGTTTCTAGACTTGATAGTGCAAATATGTGAGACATTCTCAGGATGCGTTTGCGCAAAAAGCCCTGTTGCTGAAGGGAGGGGGGATGAGTAAATGTGTAAGTTAAGAGAAAGGTTTTTCCCACGTGTTACCATTCCTGTCAACCTGTTTCTTACCGCTTAGATGCTAGCCTTGCTTCTGAATAATCCTATGGACATATCTGTGGAAATGATTTGGTTTCTGAATAAAACCACTTAACCAAGAGCTTGGATTCTTGCTGCAATCTATCTACAGGGATCTATCTGCCATAGCCTGCCATCCATAGTCTGACAATCACCAATCCAATAGATCAAACGAGGCTGGTGCTTAATGTCAAACAGTAACTTTTATTGAAGAACAAAACTGCATGCACAAACACTCAGAATTATGGGATAAAAATAATTACACACACGCGCACACACACAAGTCCTAGGGAGCTTAGCCAGAGGTTGAGAATAGACTGAGGAGAGCAAATATACCTGCCTATCCTGAAGAAGGGTCCAGTCTATGGGAGAAGAGAGTAGCTTCAAATGCCAGTACCCTTGGCTAGGAGAGCAAGAGGCTTGGGCAAACCTCAAGGGTACAGTGCTTTGGATCCGGTAAGCATGAATGAAGAGAGAGAGATTTAGGTAAGTGACCCTAAGCAAGCAGTATCCTGGAAGCTTGCATGATTTGAATGAGGCCAGGGACCTACTCTTGTAGGTAAAATGTGCCCTGAGGTAGGGGAGCTCACCTAGCCATTACAACAAAGGCTCCAAGAGTCAGTTCCTGGGTTTGACAAAAGGTTTGATTGCAAATGCAAAATATATAACGCTGCACAAAAGGGATAGTTTGTTAGCGAATTCCACCGAGGCTAAGTTGATGGATTTAGGTGGGGACTGTACTTTCCTAGGAACAACTGTATATACTTATGAATGTCATTTGATTAGCTCCTCAATCAAGGACAGGAGATCTCATCATAGAAGAAGGGAAAGAAATGTGTTCAGTCTATAATTCTGTCTCCCATTTCTTTGTGTAGCTGAAATGAACTGCATCAAAACCTAGGAAGGATGAGTAAACAAATGTAATTTGCCTTCATTTCACACACAGCTCTTTCCATTTGTCTCTCTGAAAATGAAAATTGCTGTCTCCTCACATGTTCCCACACAGTCCTCCATCCTCTCAAAGCTGTGATGGTATCTCAATTAAGAGTACAGACTGGAGCTATCAAAAGACCATCTTCTACAATTAAATTCCAGTGAAGAATCTGCCAGAGTTATTCATTATGTTCTTTCAAGATTAGCAATAAAGATTAATTTTCATTAAACAGCATTATTACTTTTTATGGGGCCCACTGCCATCTGGCGCCACTTTAATGCAAGTCTTAGGGATAAACCCATTCACTGTAATCAGATAACAAATTCATAATAACTCTTAGATGATAAAAGAGTATTAAAAACAAAAGAGGATCTATTAAATCAAGGTATTAATTTGGATTGGTGGTCAAGAGCACAAACTGAATCTAGATATAATAAAGACAAGAAATTGGGTGGTTTTTATCTAGAGCAAAAAGATTTTGAAAAATTATTATGCGACTCAGATGAAAAACTAATTAAGAAAATGTATCTTTTTTTAATGCAAATGAAAAGGAATGAAGGGTTGGAAAAATGTAAAACTTTATGGATGCAGAATCTAGGAAATAACATTGATTCAGCACAATGGACTAAAATATGGACAGTGAATGTAAAAATAACTAAATCTGTTGCATTCAAAGAGAACTTATATAAGATGTTTTACAGTTGGTATTTAACACCAGATAGACTGACCAAAATGTATTAAAATGTGTCAAATAAATGTTGGAAATGTGGGAAACATACAGGAACATTTTTCCATATGTGGTGGTCCTGTAAGGAGGTGCATAAGTACTGGATAATGGTGCATGACTTGATGCAAACTGTATTACAAATTTCAATTGCTCTTAAACCAGAGATCTTTTTGTTAAATTGTATACCGGACATAGACAAAGAACAGATGCATTTTACTATTCCTGTAATAACTGCGGCTAGAATTCTATTTGCATCTTACTGGAAATGACAAGCAATACCAAAACAGGAGGAATTAATAGAGAAGATAATGGAAACTGCAGAAATGGACAAATTAACTTTTATATTGAATGGACAAGAGGAAGAAGACTTCTTTACACCTTGGAATCCCTTTTTTGAATGGATAAATAATAAATGTACAGAATAGAATCCAACATGATGGGAACAATGTATGAAATATCAGAACTTACAGTTGTAAATTTTATTGAGATTAATTAGAAGCCTTGGAGAATTATAATGTGAAGTTAAGCAAGCCTACTGAAACTGTACTGAACTATACCGAAAACTTTATTGATCCTTTTTAGCTGTTTTCTTTCTTATCTAGAAAAAATAATAAAAAAATATAATTTAAAAAAACCCAAATTCATAATAATATTGGAAACCTAATTCCTATGTCATGTTTGGAGGGCATATTGATTATACACAGCACAAATTAATTCCCATCTTTGGGAGACAAAAGGTCATATTAGTTCACTTCTAGGTCTTTGTAGATATTCATTGGTGGTTCACATCATTATTAGAACGCACAAAAGAGTATAATGGTCTTTTTGTTTTTAAACTAGATGTGTAAAATATCATTTTTGGTGTTTGAACTTGCTCAGATCTTGCAAACTGGAGGGCATCACTTCTTGTATTGAGTTAAGCCATTTCATTTTAGGTCTTCCTCTTTTCCTATTGCCTTCCACTTTTCCTGGTATTATTGACTTTTCCAAAGAATCTTGTCTTCTCATGATGTGACCAAAGTATGATAGCCTCTGTTCTGTCATTTTAGTTTCTAGGGGGAATTCAGGCTTGATTTGAGTTAGAACCCACTTATTTGGTTTTTTGGCTGTCCATGATATCTGCAAAACTCTCCTCCAGCACCCCATTTCAAATAAATCAATTTTCTTCCTCACAGCTTTCTACAATATCCAACTTTCACATCCTTTCACATAGTAAAGGGGAATACCATAGATTGGATTATCTTGATCTTGGTTCCCAGAGAGACATCTTTATTTTTAAAGATCTTTTCTAGTTCTCTCACAGCTGCTCTTCCAACTCTCAATCTTCTGATTTCTTGGTTGCAGTGTCCCTTTTGGGTGACGATTGAGCCAAGGAATAGAAAATGTGAACTGTTTCAGTTTCCTCATTGTCAACTTTAAAATTGTGTAATTCCTCAGTAGGCATTACTTTTGTCTTCTTGATGTTCAGTTGTAACCCTGCTTTGGCGCTTTCTCCTTTAACCTTCATCATTTCATAAAATGTGCAATGCAGAAAAGTTCAGAAGGGTATTCTTGCAATGGCATTAGAAACATAGAGGGATTGAAAGGCCCAGAAGAGTGTTTTCATATGGAAGTGGCAAGTGGGCACTGTCTTGCTTTTGTAAATTCACATTATTTATTTATTTATTTATTTATTATTTCTTTCTTTATTTATTATATTACATTTCTAGACTGCCCTCCCTGTCAGACAGGCTCAGGGTGGTGTAACAACCAACAATTTACAACATACAATTTAAAACAATAAAACATCATGAATAAACAATTAAAACATTTAAAACATTTTTCCGTATACAGTAAAATTTCTCAATGGTGGATATAAATATTAAAATTCAGTATTTTAAATGCAGGGCCTAGGTCTTACAAAATGCCCTGCATCGGACTTTGTAAGCTCCTGTATGGGTGGTGGATGTTCTTCAATGGTATGGTCAACAAGAGGACAGGCTAGCCCCCACCAAATGCCTGGCAGAACATCATCTTGCAGGCCCGGCGGAAAGATAACAAATCCCTCCGGGCCCTAGTCTCTTCAGACAGAGAGTTCCACCAGATTGGAGCCAGGGCTGAAAAGGCCCTGGCTCTGGTAGAGGCCAGATGGACCTCCCTCAGGCTAGAGACCATCAGCAGATGCTTATTAGCTGATTGAAGCAACCTCCAGGGAATATATGGGGACAGGCGGTCCCAAAGGTATGCTGGGCCCAGTCCGCATAGGGCTTTATAGGTCAACACCAAAACCTAGAACTGGACCTGGAACACAACTGGTAACAAGTGCAGCTATTGGAGGATAGGTGTTATATGTGCCATGTTTGGAACTCTGGCAATCACCTGTGCAGCTGCATTCTGAACCAGCTGCAGTTTCTGGATCAAGCCCAAGGGAAGCCCCGTGTAGCATTGTTCACACTACAAACAATTCCAATGAGAAGGAAAAATGTGAGGAACCTAAAGAAGCCAAGGTGGCTCCTTAAACAGCTTTCTGAAGATCTGAAATTTAAGAAAGACCATTTAAGAAATGGAAGGAGAGCTTAATAGCCAAAGATGAATATAAACAACTTGCCAGTGCTTGTAGAGAGAGTGTTGAAAAGGCTGAAGCTCAGTATGAACTTAAGCTAACAAGAGATGCTAAAAACAACAAAGGAGGGTTCTTCAGTTATGTTTTGGAGAAATAATTAGGAAGTAATAGGTCCACTGCGGAAAGAGATATGTGAGATTTTAACAGATAATAGAGAGCAGAACTGATCAATTCCTACATTGCTTCCATCTTCTCTTTCAAAGGAAACTGTGCTCAACCTGGCAAAAACTCATGAGAAAGGAAGGGAATTGAAGCCTAGGGTAGCCAAAGAGGTGGTACATAAACACCTAGCTTCTTTAAATGAAGTCAAGTCCTCAGGGCCAGATTGTACGAAAGGAACTTGCTGAAGTAATTTTGGAGCTTCTGTCTATCAGCTTTGAGAATTCTTGGAGAAAAGGTGAGGTGTTAGAAGACTGGAGGTAGGTCAATTTTGTCCCCATCCTCAAGAAGGGAAAAAAGGAGAATCCCAACTATCAATACCCATACCTGGAAAAGTATTGGAACAAATCATCAAATTGTCAGTTCTGGAGCATTTAGAAAAGATAGCTGTGATTACTAAGAGCCAGCATGGGTTCCTCAACAGCTAGTCATGTCTGACTATCCTTATCTCCTTTTTTGAGAGCGTTACTACTTGATAGATCAGGGTATCATGTGGACATAGTTTATCTCAATTTCATTAAGGCTTTTGATATGGTTCCACATAATATCCTTGTTGATAAGTTGGTGAAATGTGGTTTGGATCCTACGACTGTTAGATAGATTTGTAACTGGTTGACAGATCACACCCGAAGAGTGCTTGTAAATGGTTCCTCGTCCTCTTGGAGAAGAGTGACAATAGAGTGCTTCAGGGATCTGCCTTGATCCTTGAGTTGCTCAACATCTTTATAAATGTTTCTATGGCAGGCTGGGATGAAGGAATTGAGAGGGTGCTCATTAAATTTGCAGATGATATTAAATTGGGAGGGGATGCAAACACAGTAGAAGACAGAGGCAAAATTCAAGGTGATCTTGACAGGCTGGGAAAATGGACTAACAATAACAAAATGAATTTCAACAGAGATAAATGTAACGTTCTGCAAGTAGGTAGCAAAATCAAAGGCATAATTATAGGATGAGGAAGAGTTTTATTGGCTGTAGTATGTGTGAAAAGGATCTAGGGGTCTTAGTAGAGCATAGACTGAACATACATGAGTCAGCAGTGTGATGCGGTAGCTAAAGAGGTAAATGCGATTTTGGGCTGTATCAACAGAAGTATAGTGTCCCGATCAGGCAAAGGTTTGAGCTCATTTGGAGTACTGTGTTCAGTTTTGGATACCACAGTTTAAGAAGGATGTTGACAAGCTGGAATATGTCCAAAGAAGGGCAACAAAGATGGTGAGGGGTCTGGAGACCAAGGGCCAAGCTACACATGACGAATGACACTTGAACGGCAAGTGGATTGAGCGGAGGGCAAGTGAACAGGGAGAAATACACTTGCTGTTCAAGTGTCATTCATCATGTGTAGCTTGGCCCCAAGTCTTATAAGGAAAGGTTGAAGGAGCTGGGTATTTTTAGCCTGACAAGGAGGAAACTCAGTGGTGATAGGATATCCCTCTTCAAGTATTTAAAGGGTTAAAATTAAAACAAAAAAGTTTTCAGCTAAACATCAGGAAGAATTTCCTGACACAGTGGTTCTGCAAAAGAACATGCTTCCTTGGGAGTCAATGGGCTCTGTTTCCTTGAAGATATTTAAGAAGAAGCTAGATGTCCACGTGACAGCAATAATGATTCTACAGCTCAGTATGAATATATGCAGATCGGGAGAGGCAGGGCATGAAGAGACGAGCTGGTGCTAGGTTCTTGGGTTCTTGATATTGACTCTACTAAACTCACACTAGGTAATCTACCTTGAATCTCAGTGAGAAAGGCTAACAATGAATGAATGAATGAATGAATGAAGGAAGGAAGGAAGGAAGGAAGGAAGGAAGGAAGGAAGGAAGGAAGGAAGGATCAGGATAATGCTGATCACCGCTTTGGGATGAGGAAGGAATTTTCTTCCAAGCCAGATTGGCCAGGTAACCTGGAGGCTTTTGCCTTTCTCTAGGCATAGAACAGGAGTCACTGAGGGAGGTGAGGATGGGGGAGGTAACTGAATTTTCTGCATTGTTCAGGGAGTTGAACTAGATGAGCTTTGTGGATACTTTTCAGCTCTATGTTTCTATGGCAGGCTAGGCAGATCACTGTCCACATTATCATTTAGTTTAGTTTAGTATTCCTATTGTTTTATTTATTAACATTATTTATAGTCCACCTTTCTCACTGAGAGCCAAGCTACAAGTGACGAATTACATTTGAATGGCAAGTGAACACACTCACGTGTATTCCTCCCTATTCACTTGCCATTCACTTGCACTCAATTTGATCTGTATGGCAAGTGAACAGGGAGGAATACACAGATGTGAGTCTGTTCACTTGCCATTCAAGCGTAATTTGTCACTTGCAGATTGGCTCTGAGATCCAAGAAAAATTACACAGTGTGGGTCAAGACAATTAATTTCAAAGACATTTCAACACACATACAATAGGGTATGTACACACAAATTTGCAAAGATTTAAAACCAGCAGAAATACAATACAGAGTAGAAGAAATGCTGAAACAGAGCATACGTAATTAAACAACATAGGATCTACCCAATAGGATCATACTTACAACAATTTCATTGTTCATTGGATATCTTATACTGTATGATGTCAGGTTCTGACTATGTTTCTTGTGTGTTCAAACCAAAGAGACTCCATTTTAATCCTGTCAATATTTTAAGTGCTTCTTTTGCAGGTGGCAAGCAGTTCAGTAGCAGTTATCTCAGAGAAGAGGAATGTTATGACTACGACCTTTCCAGCCTTGGAAAACTTTCACTTTCTCAGCCTCAAGCCGGTTGTTTTGAGAACTGTGGGGGGAGGATGGGGCCTGCAGGGGTATGCTACTCTGTACCTTAACCTTTGCCTGTCATTCGTAACAATACTTATGTACCAGCCAAGATATTGCATCTTGGATAGTGGGCTATAATGGTTGTTTATATTCAGTAAAGTCTTTTGAAACCAATGGACTCATGTCTAATTGCAAGAGATAGTCTGGGTTGCAACTTTTAGTAAGCCACTGTCTGACATATGATTGCCCTTTTTTTCTCTGTCTGTACTCTGTAATCCACCTTGACTCTTAGTGAGAAAAGGGGTATAAATAAGCTGAATACAACAAAATCAATAAGATAAAATACAAACAACAAGAACTGTCTAAGGTTTGGCATACCATAATGAAGATGGTGAGTTACAAAGATGGACTACAATGCGGTAAAGGAAGGTGGTACAGACCCTACACACTGCAATGGCATATGATCCTCTTTCTTATAAAACAACTTCCATTATACTGCAGTTCTAATTCCTATGTCACAATGTCCTCCTGAACATTTCTGATCTGGACACATTCTGCAAAACAATAGTCGAGTCTTTCTAACCTTCTCAGTAGCTGTAGTCTCAGGGCCAAGCTACACATGACGAATGACACTTGAACGGCAAGTGGATTGAGTGGAGGGCAAGTGAACAGGGAGAAATACACTTGCTGTTCAAGTGTCATTCGTCATGTGTAGCTTGGCCCTCAGTGTGTACTTTCTGAGAAATACATTTTCAACATGTCTGGAAGCCTGAAATATCTTTGAGCCTCACAAGCTCCATTGGGATCCCCTTGATTTCCCATGGCTGCCCTTGAACCTGAAAATCCCCCTCTATTTTTTTTTAAAGCAACATCCAAGAACGATTCTGTGTGTACCTACTGCAGTGATCTTTCTAGTATCATTATCGGCTTTTTTAAAAGTGCTGTCTGAACTGAAAAAAGAGATGAGTAGATAAGAGATATTGCGAAACAGGTGTGTTCGTGTGTGTTTTTCTTCCTTAGAGATTACCAGCCTATTAGCTAAGAGGCATCCTTTGTTCCAGACATGCTAATTAGGGACAAGTGAAAACATTCCTCTGCCTAATGATTTTAACATACTCTTTATGATCTTAGCTTTATGAAGCATGAGATCAACGCACCCTGCTCCTTGCACCTTCTCTCTGATCCTATAATGGCATGCTGCTGATTCAGTCGAACATATAACAGAAACCATTTTGATTATGTTTATTTGTAATTGTTTTTCTGTCTTTGAAAACAAAGTTGGAGAGATTACTCCTTGGTACTCAAGCAGATAAATCCGTTTGGGGTATAAAATGCAGACAACTATTCATTATTCTTTCATTTCCAAAATGAGGAATGAATGAATCCCCAAAGCGTTCTTCATTACAGTCGTTAAAGTAATGAAAAGGAATGAGAAAAAACACTGGATGAGCATATCCTTAATCTATGCCCTCGTCTGTGTGTTTTTTTTAAACTTAGATTGTCATGCATTTGAAGCCTTATTTCTATGATACATAATGATACAAGAAGTTTTGAAAGGGACAATGGAACTATGGACTCTACTACTGTATATTATCTGTTGCTATATGTTTTTATTTTGCTATCACTGTCTTATATTTCTATTTAAGTAATATTGTTTGCCCCCAAGTCGGAATAAAAGACAGAGACTGTGTTGGAATATAATAAGGGCCACTTTATTAACTACAACATAACATAACCTGTCATTGCGACGAGGCATCTAACTGCGGTACAGGTCAAGTCCTGGGACCACTCTGGACCTCTGCCTTGACCTGTCTGGGTGAGTCCCCACTGCCCCAGGGGTGTTCCATCCATGGGATGGCTGGGACCTGTCAACCAGGCAAGTGGTTCCCCTTTGAAGCTTTGTCCCCCACAACCATGGAGCCTGGAGGAGGCCTTGTACAGGGTTCCCCACCAGGCAGTTTGCCCTCAAATCTGGCAGCCATACAGCCTCACCAGCCGCTCCTGACAGACCCCCAATTCCCGACTAATGGGAATGCACCAAGGGGGTCACCAGCCCACTCATTTTATCCTATCCTGCCAGTGGCCAACTATTTACAACCTCCACACCATCCTCATTAACAACTCCTACAGTTCAGGGTAGATGAAAAACAACTCCCCTGGTGTGCCAATTAGGGAAGAAGAAAAATTCCTACCTGGCCCTGATAAACAGCGACCGGCTAATCCTGCACTGCACAAAGGGAGAAGTGGGTGGGCCGATCACGAGGCGATGACTGAAGGCGAGGAAGGGTGGAGCATGCTTATAAGCCTTCAGCTCCACTCCCCCAGGCAATGCCTGGATGGCGGGGAAAGAAACTGCCTTTTCCCCATCTGGTGAGGCAAACCCAGCCCCAGTCTTAGCAGCTTTAGCTGTTGACTGGGAAGGGGCCGCATTCTTGCACTAACATGCTGTGTTCAATAAGTGCCTTCTTTCAGATTTCTGAAATCCTAATTATTTATTAGATGTCTCCTCATCCTATTGATTGTACTGACTTACATTACCAGTAAAATCCTAAGCGGAGTTACTCCAGTCTAAGCCCATTGAAATCAATGGGTTTAGGCTGGAGTAACTCTGCTTTGGATTTCACGGTATGTAATCTGCCATGAGTCTCAGCATGAAAGATGGACTAAAAATAAAATTAATAATAATAGAATATAAAATATGTGAAAGATATATAATAAATAATACTATAATTTGAAATGAAAATAAATGCAATCATGAAAATAAATAAATGTGATAACAAAAAAGAAGGTTAATATTTTAAAAAATATTCCTATATATCTGTGGTTGGAAAGAGAAATATGACCCTCCTGGCTGGCAGAGCAAGCTGCTTGGGCCAGGGGCCAAGTTTGCCATCCCAGATGAAGAAAGGCAGCTGCCTTCTTCCTGGGCATCCGGGGACTTGCTTGAGGGTGGAGCCAAAGGACATATAAGTCGGCTCCACCTCCCAGCACGTAGTCTTCTCTTTTGCTTGGCTCACCCACCCTCCCCATGGCAGTGCAAGATTAGCCAGGCAGGATTTTTGTCTCCTTTCCTTATTGGCACACAGGAAGAGGAGGTTTTTGCCTACCTTGCACTGTGGGGGTTGTTTAACTGTTATGGTGGTGCTGTAAATAGTTGGTCACTGACAGGATAGGATAAGAAACGAGTGGGACAATGACCCCATTAGTGTATCCCCATTGATGGGGAATTGTGGTCTGTCAGGAGCAGCTGGTAGGCTTCATGGTAGCCAGTTGTGAGGGCAGACTGCCTGGTGGGACCCCTGGACACATCTACTCCTCCCAGGCTCCATGGCAGTGAGGGGGGTTGGAGCTTTAAAGGGGTACCATTTGCCTGGCCACCGGGTACCAGCCATCCTTTGGATGGCTCACCCTCAGGGCAGTGGGGGCTCACCCAGGCAGGTTAATATAAAGGTCCAGTGTGACCCCAGGGCTTGACATGTACCACTAGTTAGATACCTTGCTGTATTCCCAGTTTATGTTGTAAATAATAAAGTCGCCCAAAGTTTATACCCAAGCACTGTGTCTGCCTTTTATTTTGATTGGAGGGGGGGGGGCAAAAATGTTGGACATGCTGAAACCTCTTGAGTGAAAGCCACAACTAGCTGTACCAGCTGTGAAAATAAACACAAAATTATTGAGCTTTTATAAAAATATGGTTGCTCTGTGAGCTATGATGCCATTAAGCCAAAAGGATCTTCCAAAAATATGAACAATTTATGAGATTCTTAGGAAATGAACAATTTATGAGATTCTTAGGAAATTTAAATGTCCAATTAGAATATAAATTATTAAAATTGGAAAAATTAAAAGAAAAACTTGTCAATCTATTTTAAGTCAATAATTAAATATGAATTTGTCATATTCAATCACATTTATGCCCTCTTTCCCCCCACTAATACCTTAATTGCATTAACATTGATAATTGAAAATCTTGACTAAAATTCAAATTGATGAATGAAAGGCCATTGTCACACGGCCATAAATTTAGTGCCAAACTAGCTCCATCTCCCACTGAATGCTCCTTATTCCGGCTCTCTTGCGATTTCGCCGTTCTCCCCAATTCACGCTTTGTGACTCTTTATGTCATCTTTATCCCCTTCCATGTGAATGCCCTGGATCGACTATGAATGCTTTGCAACACCAAAACACCCACTCTCTCCAATCATCTGTCTCACCTAACCTGATTCTCCTGCCCTACACTCCCACAAGCCCCAGCGTGACCCGCAATTAAGCCTCAAAGTATTTTTTATAAAAAAAACCCGTCAGCCTTATAGTGCGATAACGCTATAACACTATTCTGCCATGGGCGGGAAACCTCTGCTACCTATCATGGTTGGCTTTGGGGTTGGCCCAGCACAACATTGGTATAATAGAAGAGTGATATAACGCAAATAAGCGAACTTTTTTTTAAAAAAGGGGGCGGGATTTTTAGGGCCCCATTTTCAGAGGCACTTTGACTGACCGTTGAATTGCGCTTTTCCCTTTTAATGTGACTGATGGAAGCACAAGCAGTCGTCAAAAGACGGGAGAATCCGTTCTAATAACGATAACAGAAGAAATGATTTCTAGTGCAAAACTGACAAAATAAGGGCACGTGTGATGATGGCCTAAATTAGAATTGAGGCGAGCAAATCTGGAACGAGATAATTCAGTTTGAGAATTTTCCTTTGAGAATTTCTGTCTGAAGAAGTGAGCTGTGACTCACAAAAGCTCCTACCCTCCCACAGATTTTGTTAGTCTTCTAGGTGCTACTGGACTCTTGCTCTTTTTTACTGCTAAAGTTTTACCATAACAATGATTTTAATAGGGAGGTAAAGTGGAGTAAAAAAGAAACTATCAGCTTTGGTGGCAGTCAGACTGCAATACAATTATTTCCGATTCACAATGGGCACAAATATATGCTCCACTGATGCTATTAATATCAGAACAACCTTCAGAAAAATCATGCACAGGTGGTACCTAACCCCACTCAAGCTACACTACATAAATCCTTCATACGACCCACAATGCTGGCGTGTCTGCAAACAAACAGGCTCTTTTTTCCACTGTTGGTGGAATTGCCCTTTGATTTCACATTACTGGAGCCTGATTTTCAACTGGTTGGTAAAATAACTGGTTATATCATTCAACCACATCCTGAACTTGTTTTTCTTAATTTGTGGGGAAATGAGGACATCCCCATAATCCAAAAAGATCTGATTTTAATTATGATCAGTGCGGCCAAAGCCATAATCACAAAATCATGGAAATCCGAAGTCCCACTCACAATACAGCTTTGGATTAATAAATTATGGGAATTTCTCACAATGGAGAAAATCACAGACCACATCTCAACTGCTGAGAACCAGAACTTCCAATCCAATTTCTATGAGAAATGGTGGCCATTTCTGGACTATATGGAAAAGCAAAACAAACACTTGCAGTCAATACCTGACAATCTCAAAGTTATACCAATTTATTAAATTTTATGTTCTTTTGTTGTCCTTACCACGTATATTGTAAATATATATATACTATTGCATATCGTTAAAAAAAAATCAAAAATATTTTTTTAAAAAAAAAATAGGGAGGTATAAAATCTTCGTTTCTGTTGTTACAGATATTTTGGCATTATCAGACTGAGACATTGCATGTTCATAACATATATTTACAAAAGTCAACCCTAGTGAGTCTGCAGAGCCTTGTGGCATCTCTGTGCTCTGAGTCGCCTGGCCAGAAGTAAGTTTGCCAAGCTAAAAGGGGCATTGGGATCCTGAGAGGAGACCAGAACCCACCTCAGCCAGCTGGGTTGTCAAAGGCAGCCATCACAAGGCAAAGGGATGTGCACAGGTTGAGCCTAGAGATGGGCACGAACCAAAATACGAACCAAAATTAAGCACGAACCAGGCCAGTTGGTGGTTCGTGAACCGTGGTTCATCAGATCCCATTTCTACAAACTTTAGGCTGGTTCATTGGGTGAGGTGGGTGGGGCTGATAGAGCTCCTAGAAGCTGTGACTGACCCAAGGTCACCCAGCTGGCTTCAAGTGGAGGAGGGGGGAATCAAACTCGGTTCTCCAGATTAGAGTCCCGCGCTCTTAACCACTACACCAAATTGGCACTCTTAGGGCCAAGCTACAAGTGACGAATGACACTTGAACGGCAAGTGTATTTCTCCCTGTTCACTTGCCCTCCACTCGATCCACTTGCCGTTCAAGTGTCATTCGTCACTTGTAGCTTGGCCCTAAACCACTATACCAAACTGGCTCTCTCTCCAACTCTTATAGAGTTGGAAGGTAACTCCAGAGTCATCTGGGCCAACCGCCAGCATAGTGCAGGAAATTCACAACTACCCCCCCCCCAACCTCAATGACCCCTGCTCCATGCCCAGAAGATGGTAACAAATCTTCCAAGATACCTGACCAAACTGGCCTGGAGAAAACATCAATAAATTTTTTGAAGTAGCAGAATCTAGGCACTTCCGCAGCCTTCTTTGCAAAACAGTTTTCAAAATGAATGATGGTGTAATTTGGGTTCACCATTCTATAATGAGGACTATTTAACTCAGTTGCTAATATGAACATTAAATCCCATAAAGATGTTAATGAATGCTTTTTGAAGTGCTTTGAGGATTTCCAGTCCCTCCCTTTGGGTGTTATTCACTTTTCTAAATAGCGGGTAAATTGAAGTGAGTCGTCAAGATGAGGACAATAGAACAAAAAAAGGTGAAACAAACAGGTGTTGAAGGATTCATAGTGAATTACCTCAACAGATTAAGGCCTTATATCTTTGTGCTTAGTAAAGCAATATTGCAGATTAAAAGGAAATTGTCAGTAGTTAAGCAAAATATCAGCCAAAAAAGGTGGCAACCTTAGCACTGGGGACGCTAACGAAAATGTATAAAAGCCCAACTTCTCCTAGTCCTTCCATCAGCTTCATCAGACTCTCTTCTTTTCACTACATCTTCTTGGAGAAGCAGGTAAGTCACTTTTCTTAGGGACCTTCCATATTTGCCAGCAACTCACTTCAATAATGGGCTAGATGGATCTCTTCTCCTAAATCTTTTTCTTCTTCACAAAGTAAGTACGGTTCTTCCTTCCCAAATCTCAGACTGTAGCTATTCTCTCTCTCTCTCTCTCTCTCTCTCTCTCTCATTCTGTGTATGTGTGTGTGTGTGTGTGTGTGTGTGTGTGTGTGTGTGTGGAGGGGAGGGGAGGGGAGGGGAGGGGAGGCAGAAAGATGAGTAGCAGTTAAGACTGTTGTATGTGGCCTAAGCATAGTTTCCCTGGGCCCAGAAAAAAAATTGAAAAATGTCCCCTTCGTCCGTATTTCAACACATTACAATCTCCTGAATTGTTCACATTTGACATATAGAGAGAATAGATTGTATGGAACAGAATATATATTCTTGGGCCTGGGAACAGTATGGTTAGAGGTCATATTTTTACTCAACCATTAATTTCATTGGACAGTCAATATCCTACTATGAAGCAGCAGAATTTGAGTCCAGTATCATCTTGGAGATCAACATAATTTTTAGGGTGTAAGTTTTTGAGAGTCAAAGCTCCCCTATTCAGATACCCAGAAGGAGACTTCTTCAGAAATTTCTTCTCTTCTTCAGAAGGGAGCTTTGACTCTCCAAATCTTACACCCTGAAAATCTTGTTGGTCTCTAAGGCTACTGGTCTCCAATCCTACTGTTCTATGACAGACCAACATGGCTAGCAGCCTGAAACTACAGAGGCACAACAAGATAAATCACATAACACCGTTCAGATCTCTGTGGAATAGTAATGTTAACCATGTCTTATAGCACAGCTCATTCTGAAGAAATCTGCAGGCAAAAATATGTTGACAACAACGGAAGGCCCCATCTAGTTTTTCCCCTTATCATAGTGATGGTACAGGAAGATTTCTGCCCTCTCCCACCTTAGATGTTTCTCCAAGCCTTCTCCAGGAAGCATTTTTTAAAACTTTCATGCAAACATGGAAAATTCCCTTTTTCAGTATCAGCTTCCTCCCCACTTTAATCTTTAGTGATTCTCCAGAATTTTCTGGATGTATTTTCTGATAACCTCAATGCAGGGCAGAGTCTAGCAGGTGATTCGCCTTATCATATTCCAAAGACAACCATCTATCTCTCCTAGGCCCTTTCCACATGTTGTTAAAGAGATGGTCCACTCACTGAACTCTGGCATTTTTTCTTTCTTTCACTCACTCCATATGTCTCCGATTTCAAAGTGGAAGCAGGCAGTTTGACCTCCATTATTTTGGTGACTTTTCTGGGAACAGAATTTCCCATACTTTCCTGTGCTGGCTAAAAGACACTGAAAAAAACAGAAGCCAAACTTCCTGCTTCCACTTTGAAATCAGAGACGTATGGAGCGAGTGAAAAAAAAAGCCAGAGTTCAGTGAGTGGGCTGTCTCTTTAACAGCGGCTGATTCCACACACGTTGGATAATGCACTTTCAATGCACATTATCAATCGTTTAAGGTGGATTTTTTGTTCCGCACACAAAAAAATCCGTTCTAAATGATCTATAAAGAGGATTGGAAGTGCATTATCCAACGTGTGCGGAATCACTCAGCGTGTGGAAATGGCCCTAAACTTTTGTTCAGTTATCATTGCCCCACCTTATAACATGGCCACTCCAGATTATGAACATCTGTACCATAAGTCTAGCCCACAAATCTCCAGTACTTTGCAGCAGTTTTCCCAGCTATTTTCCCTGTGTGGCACAGGTTCCTTGGAGA
Source organism: Eublepharis macularius (assembly GCF_028583425.1). Classification (NCBI taxonomy): domain Eukaryota; kingdom Metazoa; phylum Chordata; class Lepidosauria; order Squamata; family Eublepharidae; genus Eublepharis; species Eublepharis macularius. The sequence goes on from NC_072790.1 coordinate 247,005,953, forward strand.
CACAAACTGGTCTCTATCTCTATACTCCACTCTTCTGTTCTTCACATCAGAACTCTACAGGATTTCCACATTCTATAGCACAGGTTGAATCAGACTCAATTATATAGTAAGATGTTTGGAGGGCATGTTGATTATACACAGCACAAACTTATTCCTATCTTTGGGAGACAAAAGGTCATATTAGTTCACTTCTAGGTCTTTGTAGATATTCATTGATGGTTCACATCATTATTAGAAGGCACAAAAGAGTATAATAGTCTTCCTGTTTTTAAACTAGATGTGAAAAATATTTTTTTTTGTTTGAACCTGCTCAGTTCTTACAAACTGGAGGACCTTGCTTCTTTTATTGAATCAAGCCATCTCATTTGAATCAGAATGTGGTTGAATCAGAATCAAAGAATCACAGAGTTGGAAGGGGCCATACAGACCTTCTAGTCAAAACCCCTGCCCAATGCAGGATGAGCCTAAAGCATCCCTGACAAATATTCATCCAGCCTCTTCTTGAAAACTGCTAGTGAAGAGGAGCTCATCACCTCCCTAGGCAGCTGATTCGACCTTTGAACTACTCTGACCGTGAAAAAGTTTTTTCTAATATCCAGCCGGTACCTTTCTGCATGCAATTTAAGCCCGTTGACTCAAGTCCTATCCTCTACTCTCATCCCCTTAGCTCCCAGTTTCCCTTATAGACAGGTAGCTGTTAGGGAAAGGTTTTTGGTTTGCTTTTTTGCAATCTTCCTCTCTCTTTTCTTCTAACAGTTGTTTAATTTGTCTTATCATCTCAATAAAACCATTTCCATTTTAAGAATGTTTATTTCTTCTAATTAATCTGAGTTCTGGACTAGATCTACACCTTGGCATGCACAGGTTAAAGATCCAAAAATATTGTTTTAAATACCTCATGGTACATTTGTTTGTTCATGGCCAGCATATGTACGGCAATTCAGGAAACAGAGATGTGGACTATACCAGGTTATACTTGTGTTATTCTGGGAACTGTAGGCATTCTGGGATGAAGAAGCAAAACTGGTTTCAATATAGTAACAACAACAACAACAACAACATTCAAATTATATGCCGCCCTTCGGGAAGACTTAACACCCACTCAGAGAGGTTTATGAAGTGTGCTACTGTTACCCTCACAACAATCACCCTGTGAGGCGGGTGGGGCTGAGAGAGCTCTCAGAAAGCTGTTTAATGTCTCTGATGCATTTCTGTTTCTCAAATTTTGTTTCAGACTTCCTTCCATCATTCAAACAATGGCTTACTGTGGCTCGCCATGCGCTGTCCCATCTTGTGTATCCAGCCCAGTGGTTGGAGTGGGATCAGCAGGTCTCAGCTTAGGCTCTGGTCTGGGTTATGGCTGTGGAGGTTTTGGCAACAGAGGACTCAGTTATGGATATGGAGGTCTAGGATATGGAGGTCTTGGATACGGAAGTCTCGGATATGGAAGTCTTGGATATGGTTCTGGCTTTGGCTCTGGTTCGGGCACATGGTCAGGCGCAACCTCAGGAGAGCTTGGCACTCTTGCTGGAACCATCCCTCAACCTGTCAGCCAGATTCCACCTGCAGAAGTTGTGATCCAGCCACCTGCCTCCATTGTGACCATCCCAGGACCCATACTCTCTACGAGTGGTGAACCAGTTTTTGTGGGCGGCAACTCTCCATGTGCAGTTTCTGGTTCTGGGATGGGAGGAGGCCTCTATGGGGGTCTGGGGGGAGGACTTTATGGGGGTCTTGGAGGTGGCCTTTCAGGGTCATTGAGTTATGGACTAAAGAGGGGAGGATACCTTGGAAGAAGTCTTCTGGGTCGTCGTAGTAGCATCTGTTGAAGCTTCTACTGAACTGAATGTCTAAATGGTAACAGAAATTACTGTGAAGTGGCAACATGATAACAATCAATTACTGAGTTTTCTAGGCCTTGGTTCAAACTTCTGCACCTGCTGCTGAAATCAACACAAGCTTTTTCATAGGTTTGGATTCCTGCTTTCAAGAAATGTCCCCCCTCCCCTTTGCTGTGAAATTTTCAAAATCAAGATTCTTGCTTCTCTCTGTAGACATGTCGTGCATTAACTTCTTCTTGTAGAATTGTCCGAGCAATGTTGATGATGCTTTCAATAAAGCTTTTGCTGCATCATAGCCCATCTCTCTTCATTTTTAACACTCATGCCTTTTCTTTCATGTGTCGGCAATGCCCTTCCACCCTCTACTTTGGACAAAATGGACAGTCACTTCGACAAAGAATTAATGGACGTAAGTCTGACATCAGAAAGCAAAACATTCACAAACCAGTTGGGGAACATTTTAACCTTTTTGGACATTCAGTTGCTGACCTAAAAGTAGCAGTTATCCTGCCAAGGAATTTCAACGGGAAATTAGAAAGAGAGATTGCTGAATTGCAACTGATAACAAAGCTCAAGACAAATTCATGCACCTGTACTGACTCAGAATATAGGTTTCGTGTTTCATTACCAATGCTAATTTCTACACACCCACTACCCCTCTGCATACCCCATCCTATTCAATCACACCTGCCATTGTCATTCACCAGGTATTATTATGTGGCTTCTACAATCATTCCACTCTGCAAGACATAAGGACAGATGGACTCACATTCTAGCTGTATCTGAAGAAGTGAGGTGTGGCTCATGAAAGCTCATATCCTACCACAAATTTTGTTTGTCTTGTAGGTGCTACTGGATTCTTGTGCTTTTCCTTTATTACACTGGGACTCCATCCATGCTCTCTCTGCTCACCAAGCCCTTAGCTCATTGTTCCCCCCGTATTTAATGGTTGTTTAAATACTTGGAATGAGCAGTTCCTCTTCCTGACAAATGAAATGCAGCAATCCTGGATGAAGCAACTGTGAGAGCCATCATCTTTTGTGAGAAAGTTGTCAGTCAAATTAGTTTTATAACAACAAATGTGGTAGAAAGAGAGCCTGAAGCTCCTCCTCCTCCCTCACAGTGTCTGGAATCGTGAGGAGCAAAAGAAAGGTTTTTAAAGTTTAGTTCTTGTGAGTTTGTGTGACTGAGAGTCAATTCAGGCATCCGTGATTTGACTCATGTCACAAGTAATGTGCATTTGGGCAGATAACCTCCAAGTATTTCTTCACACAATATCTAATTAACTTCTGGAACTCACTGCCACAGGATGTAGAGATGGCTGCCAACTTAGAGGGCTTTAAAAGAGGAATGGACAGAATCATGAAGAATGAAGCTATCAATGGCTACCAGTCATGATGGCTACTAGTCATGATGAACATCTACTCCCTCCTGTAGCGGAGGCAGTACATCTCTTTTTCAGCTGCAGCAGAACACAGATGGGAAGAATGCTGTTGTATTCTGTATTGAGAGCTGCTATAGCACAGTGGTTAAGTAGTTTGGCTGCAAATAAGCACTCAACTGGTTTGAATCCCACTACTGCCATGGACTCAGAAGGTGGCCTTGGGTAAGCCACTCCTTTCAGCCTGAGCTCCCCAGGTGTGTTGTGGGGATGATAACACTAACTTGTTTACTGCTCTGAGTGGGGCACTAATCTGTCTATAAGAGCGGAATATATGTGCAGTTATTACATTGCAGTTGTCCTGCTTGTAGGCTTGCGAGAGAGAAACCAGGTCGGCCACTGTCTGAACAGAAGCTGTTCAGAATACTGGATCTGATGGGTTTTTGGCCTGATCCACTACAGCTCTTTTTATGTCCTTACATCTTTTAAGCTGTAATCTGAGGCCTCTAGCTATCATCTTTCTTTGCAGGCCTCTTCGTCATTTGCAACTAATTAGAAGCTGGAATTCGAGAGAGCAAGCTTTTCCCATCACCATGTATCTATTAATAGCATGTCAGCAATTAAAAACATCCTATGTGGGATATTTACAGAATGGGACACAATGGGTAGGATCTTCTGCTACAGGATTTAGAGGCTTTAAAAGCAGGTCGAACACACTCTTGGAGGACAGGTCTATCAACGGCTATCAGCCTTGACAGCTAGAAGCAATTTCCATGTGCTGACCTAGACAGTAAATGTCTTGAGTATCAGAATGTGGGTGCAAGGGCAATAGAAATATATTTTTCATGGTCTAATTTTCAGCATCCTGGAGGCATTCGATTGTCCACTATGGGAAACAGAATACTTGATTAGCTATTTATTTTATTTATTTATATTCGATTTATATCCCACCCTCCCCACATCAGCAGGCTCAGGGCGGATTACAACTTAAAATTACATTTCACAATTTATATGATGTACAACCATAAAATATTTAAATACCATAATTAAAATACATTTATATAAACAGTGGAACAATGATCTAGCCAACCACCTTTTTAACCATCTCCAGAGCATTTGGGCAAGGAAATATGTAAGAGGTGGAGGGTGTCACTAGTAGGGAGGTCACATACTGTACTCCCCCAGCTAGGAGGCACCACCTCACATCAACTATATGCCTGGCAGAACAGCTCTGTCTTACAGGCCCAGTGGAAAGATAAATACCATCGGGACCTGGTCTCATTGGACAGAACGTTCCACCAGGCTGGGGCCAGAACTGAAAAAGCCCTGGCCTTGGTTGATGCCAGGTGGGCCTCCCTGGGGCCAGGGATCTTTAACAGATGTTTATCACTGTAACAGAGAGTCCTCTGGGGTTCGTATGGGGAGAAGTGGTCCCGCAGATAAGCCAATCCCAGTCCGCATAGGGCTTTATAGGTTAATACCAGAACCTTGAACCTGATACAGTACTCCGCCAGCAACCAGTGCAGCTGATGCAATACTGTCAACCAGAGCTCTGGTCTGATTCAACAAGACTCTTCTTATGTTGTGAATGTCCTTGCATCCCAGTATGGAGACCTGAGACAACAGCAAATGGCTTAAACAAGGTTTCTTAATGGCTAATCTGCATAATTATTAGCAGTTCCCTTTCTCTTAGTTTGGTTTGCCACTTGTGGGTTGCCTCTTCCATATTCCAGCATTTGGGCAACTCCACCCTGGCTCCGAACTCACTCAGCCTCCCTGCTGGCTTTGTTTAGCCTAGCCTGTACACAAACCTATGCCAAGAGGTGCTAGGCCTCATCCCCTTCCCCTAGGCAATTCAAAGACTAAGGTTCGTCTGATACTGTTACCCATGTTTATGTTTAGGATCACTGGGGGACCTAGCTATCTATAGAATGGGAGTTCTATTTGAGAAAAGGTCTAAGAGAATTTAACAAGTGGCTAAGGCTTTGAAGAAAGAGGTTCTGAAATGGGTCATTTCAGACGGCCCCCTGTCACCACTACAATGAAGCCACCCAGATTTTTGTTTCAGCATCTGAAGGGTTATCTTGAATTTATTATGGTGAAGTTGTTTGAGCATCTTCACAGAGATTTTTTTCCCCTTTGAATGTTCCTCTTGAGCTGAGGACTCCATTTCTTTTGATTAGGATTGGAGTTATCTGTATGCAAATGAATTTGTCCTTGGAACCAGGAACTTTGGAACTCACTGTAGAATTATTCTTGAGACAATCTTTGTATAGTTTTTTTACAATGATGTTCTGTATTTGTATTTATGTCATTTACTAGCAACATAGCCCGTTGTGGGGGAAAAATACAATGGGGTCTAGAAAAGGAAGTTTGGGCAGGCAGGCATTTGCTCCTCCTCTGTCACTGATTACAGCTTGTGAAGGAGGGGGTGGGCATTGTCATCTGCTCCATGCCTGGTCTGCCTGATCTCCATGTGAAGGGGTGGTGGGTTTTGCTACCTGCTCCATGCCTGATACATGATGGGTAAAAGGGGGCATTGCCTCCTGTTCTGCACCTGACTAGGGCTGGGTGAAGAGGGGAAGGCATTGTCGCATGATCCGAGCATGATCCCAACTGGGTGAAGGGGGGTGGGCATTGCCACCTCCTCCCTGCTGGGTGAAGGGAGGAACAGGCATTGCAACCTGCTTCATACCTGATCCTGACAGGTGAAGGTGGGTGGTGGGCTTTACTACCTGCTCTGCTCCTGATCCCAGCTGGGTGAAGGGGGTGTGGGCATTGCCACCTGCTCTGCTCCTGATTTCAGCAGGTTGAGGGGAATCAGGCATTGATGTATGCTTGGCTCCTGACTCCAGCAGGGTGAAGACAGGTGGGCATTGCCATCTGCTCAGTGGCTTATTCCAGTAGGTTGAAGAGGGTGGGCATTGCCACCTTCTCTGCTCCTGATCCCAGCTGGATGAAGGGAAGTGGATTGCCTCCTGCTCTGTGCCTGATCCCTGCGAGGTGAAGGAGTGAGGTGGGCATTGCCACCTGCTCCACACCTGATCCCAAATGGGTGATGACAGGGGGTGGGCATTGCCACCTTCTCCACCACAAATAGAATAGATAAATCAGAGGCATGTTCACTATATGAACAGTTTACAGAAAAGTAGAATATTATGTGTAAAGTGAGGGGGATCCCCAGTTGGGATCAGAAGCAGTTTCGGGGAGCATATGGGAAGAGACAGTCCCCCAGGTATGCTGGTCCAAGTCCGTTTAGGTTAATACCAAAACCTATTAGAAGCAGAGAAGGTGGCAATGCCCTCTTCATGCCTTAATCCAGGCGGTATTAGGAGTGGAACAGATCGCAATGCCCCCACCTTAACCCAGCTGGTATTAAGAGTGGAGCAGGTGGAATTTCCCCTCCCACCTTAACACAGCTGGTATTAGGAGCGGATCACTTTGCAATGCCCACCCCTGATTCACTCAGCTGGGATCAGAAGCAGAGAGGTGGCTTTGCCCACCCACTGTCTTAACCCAGAAGGTATTTGGACTGGAGCAGGTGGCAATGCCCATCCCCCACATTAACACAAATGGTATTAAGAGTGGAGTAGGTGGCAATGCCCTCCCCTGCCTAAACCCAGCTGGTGTTAGTGGTGGAGCAGGTGGAAATGCCCATGCCCACCTTAACCCAGCTGGTATAAGGAGCAGAGCACGTGGTAATACCCCCCTGCCTTAACCCAGCTGGTATTTGGGGCGGAATATATGGCAATCCCCCCCCCCAACATAACCCAGCTGGTATTAGGAGTGGAGCATGTGGCAATATCAATCCCTCAATTTACCCCAGCTCATACTAGGGGTGGAGCAGGTGGGACTGCCCTGTCTTAACCCGGCTGGTATTTGTGGTGGGATCAATAGTTTTACAAATGTTATGAAGGTAATAAATACAATGAAATAATCAATTAATATTTATTCAATGAAAAACACATATCAATCAAAAGGCAAACTTCAATAAGTCAAGGGAATAGTCAAACAGCAAACTGCAAACTCAAGCCACTGTTGTAAGTGAATGAAGAATAATGTCCTTATGCACTTGACAGTGCCCATCTCCCTTCACCCAGCTGGGATCAGAAGCAGAGCAGCTGCCTTTGCCCACCCACTGTCTTAACCCAGCAGGTATTAGGAGCAGAGAAGGTGGCAATGCCTGCCCCCCTTCACCCAGCTAGGTTCAGGAGCAGAGCAGGTGACAATCCCCCCCTTCACCCAGCATGTATCAAGAGCAGATTAGATGGCAATGCCTGCCCACCTTCACCCGACTGGGATCAGGAGTAGAGCAGATGACAATGCCCCCTGGCATTAACCTAGCTGGTATTAGGAGCAGAGCAGGTGGCAATACTCACCCCCCAGTTTAACCCAGCTGCTATTAGTGGCAGAGCAAGTGGCAATGCCCACCCTCACCATCACCCATTTGAGATCAGGAATGGAGCAGGTGACAATGTCCACCTTCTGCCTTCACCTGGCTGGGATCAGGCACAGAGCAGGAGGCAATGCCCTTATACCCTTCACCCAGCTAGGATAAGGAGCAGAGCAGGTGGCAATGCCTACCTTTTCTTCATCCAGCTGGAGTCAGGAGCCAAACATGCAGTAATGCCTGCACCCCCTCCAACCTGCCAGAATCAGAAACAGAGCAGGTGGCAATGCCTGCACCCCCTTCAACCAGCTGTGATAAGGAGCAGAGCAAGAAGTAAAGCCCACCACCCACCTTCACCTGTTAGGATCAGGCATATAGAAGGAGGCAATGCCTGTTCCTCCTTTCACCCAGTAGGGAGCAGATAGCAATGCCCACCCCCTTTCACCCAGCTGGGATCATGCTCAGAACAGGTGGCAATGCCTTCCCCACTTCACCCAGCCATAGTCATGCACAGAACAGGAGGCAATGAAGCCCTCTTTATCCGGCATGTTTCAGGCATGGAGCAGGTAGCAAAGCCCATCACCACATGGCCAAGATCAGGCAGATCAAGCATGGAGCAGATGACAATGCCCGCCCCCATCCTTCGTCAGTTGGATTAGTGATAGACGAGGAGCGAATACCTGCCTGCCCACCCTCCCTTTTCTAGATCTCATTGTATTTTTTTCCTACAACAGGCTATGTTGCTAATAATGTATAAGGTGGTGATGAAGAGAGCCCTCAAGTCAGAGTTGACTTCTGGTGACCTCTGGTGTGGTTTTCATGACAAGAGACTAATAGAGGTGGTTTGCCATTGCCTGCCTCTGCAACCCTATATAATCCAAGGTATAACATACATTTTGGGTATATTTACTTTACCCCAAAGTAACAGGCTTGTTTGTTCTTTCCCAGCAGTAATGGACATTCTGGTGGCATTTGTTTATTTCAAAATAGCTAAACATTATCTATTTCCTGTGTAAGATTCTGTTTCATCATTCAATACACAGGGAATAATTTCCCCCTGTTTCCAAGTGGCAATGTGCTGTCTGTGTTGAAGTCATTTTATACCATTTTAGACTTTTTTTACTATATATATTCCATGTATGCTGTTTACATGAAATTTATAAGCAAGTAAGGTGGGGGAAAAGATACACATTGTGTACATTCACTGAGGAAATTATTTGCAAGGAAAAGGAACATGGCACCAAAGTGAAGACTTCACAGTTTTAATTTGAGCAGGATAGACACAAGATCAAAAGGGGGATCTTGAAGCTGAAGTGGTGGGCTGTGAATTTCACTTTCATCTCTAGCCCTGCAACACAGACCTCATGTTCAAACCTACACAAACCTACACAAGGATGTGTGTGTGTGTGTTATGTGCCATCAAGTCGCTTCTAACTTATGGTGACCTGATGGATGAAAGACCTCCAAAATGTCCTATCATTAACTGCACTGCTCAGCTCATGAGCAGAGATGGGCATGAACAGAAAAAAAAAATGAACATGATGTTCATTTTTCATTGCCATCCATAAACAGGGACTCATGAAAAACCACGAACATTGCCCTGTTCACGAACATGTTCGTGGTTGGATGTTCGTGGGGGACAGCAGGCTCTTCTCCAGCCACCATCCAAGTCAAGATCCCTACTGCACCACTCCCAGAAACATGACCTGAGCAGGCACCAGGAAAGGTACCAATAATAAATAATAGCTTGGCCTCAGAGCCTGGCAGCAGCCCTGGAACTTGAAGAGGTAGATCCCTACTGCACCACTCTCAGAAACCTTACCTGAGCAGGCAGCAGGAAAGGTACCAATAATAAATAATAGCTTAGCCCCAGGGCCTGGCAGCAGCCCTGGAACCAGAGGGGATAGCTCCCTATCCCACCCACCACACACAGAAAAAAGCCCAGATCCAATGCACTCTTCCACTATCTCCTCCAAAATGCTATTAACAGCTCTGTCCCACTCCACTGCGTGCTGAAAGTGAAACCAGAACTGGGAGCACAGTGTCCTTTTATAAGCTGAGGGCTCATTGAGAAATGCAGGAGGCCTGTGGTTGGCAGTCAGAACTGCCTAACAGAGTTTGCAGAGATGAGATTGGAGTTCCCATGGCCACAGAACACCCCTCTCCTCCTTCCCTCCCCCATGGTGTCTGCTCCCGTGTTACCAATTGTAACCGATTTGCAGCTCCATGCATGGAATGAAGACCTGCCCATCAAGCTAAGTTGGGCTTTGGGGTGTCCGGGGTGACAGAGGGAGTGCAGATAGTTCAGGCATTCCCCCCCCTCCATTGCCAAGGCAATTAATTGAAGGTGCCTGAATGTCTAGCTTCCCGAACCATGGCCAAGTGCAGCGAACAAGCTTGAGCCGGATGCATGTTCAGCTGGAATGGCGCATCACAAACGGCCCATTCGCGAGCAGTCGAGTGGCCTGTTTGTATGTTTTTTTCATTCGTAATGCTGTTTGTGCCCATGTCTAGTCATGAAGCAGGTCTGGCTAATGGTCCCACACCCCGGAGATGTGCATAGATGTAAAGACAAAAGGTTTTCCAGGAGTTTCTGAGTTAATCTCATCCACACCCTGCCAATCTTCCTCCTCCCTTTTTCCTAATCAGAGTTAACCAGGCATCTGCTCATTCTTCCCTTCCACTAATTGCGGGTCATCAATCACTTTTCTTACCTACAGTTTTTCCCAGGAAGGTATAATCAAACGTTTCCTATTTTATTGTCTCATCGCTGGAGACAGCCATTAAACTATTGTTTGGGGGTGGGGCGGCAGATGTGATCCTGCTCCAGGGTACATTGCATTGTATAATTGATCTGGCCTGCCATGAGCCATGTGTGTGTGTCGTAGGATCCTATGCACACCCTCAGACACCTTCTCCTTCTTGCTGTAGAGCATTGGTTGCTCAAGCCACTACTGTCTTTGGATGCCCTCTGTCTTCTAGAATAGTAAATATTTCCTGATTTTGAAGCTCTTTCCCATATCCTCCCTATTTTCTAATTAGCTTTGTGTGTATGCTATGTATGTTTTCCTGTGTATTTGCTTTTGCTGATCCTTTAATAAAAAACATTCCTGTTGAATACCTGCCTGGTTCTTTCAGATAATTATCTAGGGAATGATTGTTGAATATATGGGTGGAGATCCTACTAGTTACCCCCACTCTCTGCTTCTCCTTGTACACTAATTCCCTCAACTCAAAAGGAGACCCCCATTTAAGTAACACAATGACAGCAAACTATTACCTGTTTACTATACCTATAATGAAACAGAAATGATCTTGAGGTGCACCTCTTGCCAGGAGTTAAAGGGTCTGATATAGGGAAACTAACTGAATGCCTAGGGTTTCTTAAAAGCACACCTATATAAGAACCAGGCCTGACCAGAGTCATCCAGAATATAAACCAAATTACTATTATCTAGGCACTATTCAGAAAAATCTGTAAGTATTTTTAAGAGCTATTCCAGCTCAGCACCAAAGAGAAGAACCTACAGAGCATCCCATGGAATAAAGCAAAGGACATTGCTGTTATCCCTCATTAGCTTTGCCTCCATTTCTTCCCCTTCACAATACTTACAAGTCTGCCTGAGGCCAAATTATCTGATGAGCCCCCAAAAGATAAAACCAATTATGCTGTGAGTAGCTGACACTTTGACAAACAACAACAAGACATAAATGCTAGAATGCTGATTGAGCTTTAATGAAAACAGGGAAGGGGGAGAGTCAAGTAAAACAGTTATAAAAGGAGCAGTAAATGAACAAGATAAAGAATTTTTTAAAAGGTGAATTATTTTTTGGTCTTCAGAAAGCTAGTGAAACAGGGGAAGCAATGAATGTCTAGTGTTTTTGCAAAAGCTCTAGAGTTCAGTGATGTTTCTGCAATCTTTGCCTTTTGATCTCAGCAGTGGATCTCATTTTCTAACCATTTAGATCATTACCTTGTCCATGAATGTATGTGCTTCAGTTTTAATAGCAGATGCTGCCACGACGTCCCACTAAAGGCAATTTTCCAATGAAACTACCCCTCCTTGGGCCATATCCAGGACACCAGCCCCAGCCTCCATAAAGGCCTCCTTGCCCACTATAGAGACCTGCTCCTACCACCCCAGAACCGCTAACAGCACATGGAGTGTTGCCTCCCACTTTAACTGGTCTACCAGTAGCAGAGAGGATGGGTCCTGGGACGGTCAAGACGGCAGGGGGTGGCTGGATGACGACTTCTGCTGGAGGGATCTGGTTGATGCAGGAAGGGACGACTCCAGCCAGGGTTCCGAGACTGCCGGAAGTTTCAGCCACAGCAGGACCACGGCCCCAGCCCAGACCATAGCCTAGACCATGTCCATAGCCAAGACCTGTATATCCACTGCTGAGGCCTCCATATCCATAGCCAGGACCTCCCCAGCCAAGCCCTGCAGATCCAAACCCAATGGTTGGGGTGGAGGCACAAGATGGGATGGCGAACTGTGGGCAGATAGGCATTGTGTAACGGAGATGAATCTGAAGGAAAATAGAAAGTGACAGCTGGTGTGATTTTGTCATGTTCTCATCAATTTGTACTTCCCTTCTCCCTCCCTCCGTCTCAATCTTTACTTTTATATCATATTTCCTTCAATTTCACTACTGGTAAACCCACAGTACCTGATTATTTACTGTGCCTTTATTTATTGTTACTCTTTCCTGAAGGACAGAAATTGCCATCTATTCAACCTTGCTATATTATTAATTTCCCTGACCTGGATTACCCAGGCTAGCCTGATCCCATCAGCTCTTGGAAGCTAAGCAGGGTCAGTCCTGGTTAGTACTAGGATAGGAGACCACCAAGGAAGTCCATAGTTGTTATGCAGAGGCAGGCAGTGGCAAACCACTTCTAAATGCCTGTAGTGTTGAAAACCCTAAGAGGTAGCCATAATTCAGTTCTGACTTGATGGAACTTTGCAGGAGCAATCTTGGAAGTGAAAATGCCCTAGGAACAACCCAAGCTGTGATGCTATAAGTCGGCACTGCAGGGCCACTCAGCACAGTAAGGGCAGTAATGGGTATTAGCTCACCCATTGTATTATACCTCAACTGGAAGAGTGCATAAGGAAACATTTGGTGAGTTGACATCAATTGACATTGCTGATGAAGGGACTGAGCCAAGCAGCCACTGAGGGTCAGGCAGAGTTGATGGGACTTGGCTCAATTTGCTTCTGGCCAACAGCAGTCCTCTAGGGCAAGTTAAACCATCAGTCTACCCATGGATGTTTAGAGGACACAATAATGAGCCCAGAATTTGGCCCTCTCCCTTTCAAAGAAGACATAAGTAAATTGAGAACAGCACACCACAGACTCCATCGCAATAAAACTGTATATTTGATTTTAGAATGGCTTCCTCTTATCTTCCAAAGGACATCTCCTCAAAACATACATATAGAGATAGATTCAAATTAATACATTGATTCAAATTTCACAAACATGAATCAGGCGCGGATTCTAATATTTTGCGCTAACATGACTGCCCCATTGGATGAGAGTGACAAATGCTGGATTTGCACTCTCTATAGCCTAAGTTCACTCTCATACTAAAAGCTGTCTTTTTGGAAATTATTTCATAGTGTGATGCCTGTTTGCTGAGACCAGGCAAAACAACTCAATTAACACGATTCTGGGATTAGCATAGAAACAGGTATAGGAAAAAAGAAAGGGGAAAACAATTCCAAGACAAAGTGGAAAAGCTCAAACATACAGTTTCTAAAGCCATTAAATGGATGGCAGTATTCATGACATAGTAAGAGCAGATAGTGTTGGAAGGTAACTTTTAAAGGGCTCTAAAAATGTAAGGGTTATGGTTAGGGTTTAAGGTTAGGGTTTAGGGCTAGGTGTGCTCTGAAGAAAGAGAAAATGGCCATTTATCATTAATTTTGATGACACGCTAGGGGAAAGAATCAATGGAGTGGATCCTACCCATATCCTACACTCCACTCAGCAAAATTTGAAGCTTTCCTCTGGTCTAGGAAGCCCTCCTCCAACTTAAGAGTCTCCCCAGTTGGAGAAAATCCCTTAATGTGAAGAAAGCCTCATTAGGCTGGAGGAAGGCTCTATGAAGGATATTTGAATTCATTTCAATTGAAGCCAAATTGAGGAGTATTACCTACTGGATAGAAGTTATATCATTGTATCTTCCCACACTGCACTATCTGACAAAGCGGGCTTTAACACTCAAAAGCTTATACCCTAGAAATTTTGTTGGTCTTAAAGGTGCTACTGGACCTGAAACTTCCTTTTCCACTGAAGACCAACATGGCTACGCTTCTGAAACCAACACTGCATATGTACATAGCTCACTAGGAAGAAGCTTAGTACCAAATTCCAACCATATTTAATTCCATGGAATTGCAGCAAGTTTAATGCCACTTACATGTCTGAAGAAGAGATCTCTGACTCTCAAAAGCTTACACTCTGAAAATCTCGGTCTCTAAGGTGCCACTGTACTCAAATCCTTTTGTTATACTGCAGACAAATACGACTACCTGACTAAACTATCACTTACCAAAGTCACCAAAGAGCTGAAGTCAAGAGAAGGAAGGCACGTCTGGTGAAACTGTTGGAAGATCACAGAACTGGGAGCCTTTTTATACCGTCTTGTCTCTATCTCCTACTGGCCCCTCAGCAGTTTTGTATCCACCCTGTTGTACCTGAAGCTTTCATATGGAAGCAACACAAACTCATTTGTTTATGGCATCAAATTATTTTAATAAGTGATAAATGTTAACCAAAAGAGAATACCATCAGCACCACACAATGCTTCTAATAATGTCAAACTCTTTGATCTTCTCTTTTGCATTCAAAATAATTTGTTTGTTTCTTCCCAGCAATCATGGGAATTCAGGTTGCATTTGTTGGCTTTAAAAGAGCAGAACAAAGGCTGTTTTCTGCCCAGGATTCTGTTTGATCATTCCATGCACAGAGAATATTTTTTTCCAATTCCTGACTTGTACTGATGTTGTTTTATGCCATTTAAGACCATTATTACAGCACTAACAACAAAGCCCATTGCGTGAAAAAAATGAAACGAGCTCTAGAAAGGGGAGAGAGGGCAGATGGGAATTCCTCCTCCTCCATCCTTGACCCTGGCATACTTACCTGCACGATCATCTTTGAGGACAACTTCTTCACCAATTGGACTTGTGAACTAGATATTTCATTGTATTGAAAACTCTTTGTATTATAGATTGTATGTAATTACAAGGATTGTTACATAGTCTCTTTATATAAAGATATATTGTTATACTAATTTATTTTTGTAATAACTAGTTGATTATATTGTACACTTTAGCACTTTGCACTTTATAAAATAGAAATAAGCTATTTTATATATATATAAAATATTTATTAATGTACTTTTCAAGAATCTAGATTTACATTTTTTCCTTTGGAGGAGGATTCTTTCCCTTTAATGTTGCTGGTCTAGACACGAAGGAGCCCTTATTTCACATCCGTACATCAAAATGGGGAATACCATCATTTGTATTATTTTGATCTTGGTCCCCAGAGAGACACATTTATCTTTAAGGATCTTTTTTAGCTCCCTCACAGTTGCTCTTCCAAGTCTCAATCTCCTTCTGATTTCCTCGTTGCAGTCTCCCTTTTGGTTGATGATTGAGCCAAGGAATAGAAAACCTTGAACAATTTCAATTTCATCATTGTCAACTTCAAAATTCTGTAAATAGTCATTACTTTTCTGGATGTCCAGATGGATGTTTGGATGGTATTTCAAATATGGGATTGGTTCTCAAAAATTATCATGGGTCAGCAAGAAAACAAAAGAGGGAAATGAATACATTGTGCTAAGCATGTTGTATCATTCATGCTCAAACCTGTGAAAGAGGCAAGAGTCCAGACCTTTGGGCAACACATTGGAACTAGGCACAAAAATGACCAGAACAATGAAAAGAAATTGCTAGTCAAGGAGCTTATAATCTAATACTATACTAAAGGGGAAGCCACAGAGGAAGAGAAGAAAGGTTGAAGTCCTAGAGCTGGAAGTCACCTTCAAGATAATCTAGACCAACACTCTTGCTCAGTGAAGGCATCTGCTACATCCTCTATCTGACAGATGGCTATTCAACTTTTTCTTCAAGACCTCCAGAGAACAAGAACCCACCACCTCCTGAATTAATCTGTTCCACTGTTGAACAGCTCTTACTGTTAGGAAGTTTCCCTCCTAACAGTTAGCCCAAAGGTTCCTTGAAATTTCCACTCATTAGTTCTAACACTGTCCCATGGAATGAGAGGAACAAGTCTTCTCCATCTTCAGTGTGCAGATTCATCAAATAACTGAAGTCATCTATCATGTCTCCAAGAAGTTTTCTCTTCTCTGGAATAAACCAGCCTTTCCTCATTGGGCTTGGTTCCCAGACCCCTCACCCTCCTGGTCATTCTCTGTGCTCTAGTTTGTCAACATACATCTTAAAATGTGGTCAAGACATTCAAGCATATCGTGCTTTGCTGCTGTTTTTATCAGGATGCTGGTGTGAATATCCTACAACCCTTGCTTTGGAGATTTTCTAAATGCCCTCTGTAGAGAAAAATGCTTTTCTATTTAGCTTTACAGAGGACGTGTTTCTGAAACTTCTGTCAAGAGGCCCTCCTGGTCCTTGCTGCTTCATTAAGACATTCCTTTTGTCCAACTTTTCCCTTCCTTTCCCTCATCTTAGCAGCTCCTTGAGAACTGAGCTCTCTCTAGTTTCTTGACGCACTCTGACCTTGAAGACTAGATAAGGTGTTCCATTGCCAGAGCAACTGAGCTTCCATGGACAGTCACTGAGCCAATTAACATTCTTGACTTTGAGAACTAATTGCAACTGCAAGACAGGGGCTTGGTGCCAGGGAATGCAGCCTTCGCATCCAGCCCCTTCTGCACATCGTCTTCTTTTGCTCATGATATCACTTTCTTGCCACTTGATTGGAGCAGAACCCACCCCACTGAAGTGGTGAAAATGGCATAAAAACTCTTCATTTAACATGGAGACTCAGACCTGTGTGGGTTACGGTGATCCTTCCTTTGTAACTTGCCCATCATCTCAACTCTGGCTCAAGACTGGGATGGAAGCTGAGGCACCCATCCATTTTGTCTTGCTGTGAAGCCTATCCACTTTTTGACTCTCGACCAGAGACTTTGCCTCCTGCTTTCCTGACAAGCTTTCTGATTTATCCTCTGCTATGATATTGGTATATGATATAAGAGCCCTGTGGCGCAGAGTAGTAAGCGGCAGTACTGCAGCCCAAGCTCTGCTCATGACCTGAGTTCGATCCCGGCAGAAGCTGGATTCAGGTAGCCGGCTTAAGGTTGACTCAGCCTTCCATCCTTCCGAGGTTGGTGAAATGAGTACCCAGTTTCCTGGGGGTAAAGTGTAGATGACTGGGGAAGGCAATGGAAAACCACCCCATAACAAAAAGTCTGCCAAGAAAACGTTGTGATGCGACATCCCCCCATGGGTCAGTAATGACTCGGTGCTTACAAAGCTATAGGATTTTGTTATTTTATTCCTCACATTCTGTCTTCTGTATTTTACTGTGACCTTGCACCTTAATAAAATAATTATATTATATTTTGTGTGTGGGTTTGTGACTTTGGGGCCCCAAAACTCTAAATCATTTTTGCTGAACCCATTTTTGCAAGTCTCACAAACCACTAAAGAGTTCACTTTGCTGTGAACACTTCCTGCAATGCTGTTCTTGCAGGGTAGACTTTGCTTTGGTTAATTCCCTTATAGGCTGGGAGTGGTGTCCCTCCCCTCCTAAAGTCTTGGGAAATCCTGAGGGACTGGTGGCAGTTTTGTAGGGCATTTGTAGGATTTTCCTTCACTTACCAATTTTGTAATCTTGTGCAAGCCAGTCTATAGTCTACTGCTGACTCTCCCCCTCAGCTGGGTCAAGATGCCAGGGGCCTGTGGCTGTGACACCCTCCTTTGGATATCACTAAGTTTTTATCTGATGCAATTCCTCAGCTTTCATTGGCTTGTGCCAGATTTTTTGCTGAACCTTAAGGAATTCACAGGGAACGATTACAGAAGCTATTAGATACATGATATGAGAGTTTCCCATGGCCTATGTTTTATTTCCTATTATTGAGTCTTGTTTTTAAACTTACAATGTTTTCATACTCATGTTTGTAATTTTCCCTATTCTTCTGGCTCTTTTGTTAATGCAGCCAAAGAGTGCATTAGCATTATTTAGCTTTATTTTAATACAAAGGGGGGGATGAGGAACTTCTGTGTCTAATTCACTTACATGTATGTCCAGGGAAGCAGAGCTCTCTTCCCCTGGACTTACCTAAAGAGCTGGCAATGGGAGGAGAGGAAGCCAAGACCACCCTGCTCTCTGTGGCAGGCGAGTCCTCAGTGAGAGTGGAGGAGGGGGAGAGAAGCCAAGACAGGCAACAGGAGACAACATAACTGATGGAAAGTCACCTGGCTGGGGCAGCAGCTGCAGAGCATCAGGCAGCCCAGAGGCTGACTAGCATTAGGCAGCACCTCGAGTAACCAGCAAGTGCAGGAGTCCCACCACCATTGGCTGGCCGAGAGAGTGAGATGGGAGGTACCCCAGCTGAGTGGATCCAGCTGCAACAGGCATGGCGGGGGCCCACCAACCCCACTCTACAACACCCACCCCATTGGGTGACAGGGCAGGAGGGGAGGGAGACATGCTGACTGAATGCCCCCCATTGTAGAGGATTCCCTGTCAGCTTGCCTGGTGGGAGGAGATGGGTTGGAGCCCAGGGGAGAGGCAAGTGGTCAATCAGGGTGGCCCCTGTAAATACAGAGGGGAGGCCAATGAGGAGTGAGTAGTGGAGACTGGAGGAAGCTGAGAGAGAGAGAGAGAGAGAGAGAGAGAGAGAGAGAGAGAGAGAGAGAGAGAGAGCACAAAGTGACAGTAACCAGCAGCACTACAGGAGAGAGAGAGGGAACCAGGGTGTGCACAACTCTCCTCCTCTCCCTTTCTGAGGTCTATCCTTCGAAAGGCTGTCATGAGGGAGGGGCTAACCTGGAGGGTGCACCTCTCCCAGGCTCCGACACTCAGACCCCAGAACCTGACAATGTACTTGAGATTAGTCTTAAGAGGAGGTGTGGATGAGGGACGTCTTAAATGTTGGCAAAAATAAATTATAATGATATGTTGTATTTATAGCAAAGGTTCCAAACTCTAAATTTGATCCACTATATGAAAATATCAAGATGTCAATAGTTTTTCTATCTGTTCAGTTTTAATTTTTTGAACTCAGTAAGGTTTGTGTGTTTGTGCCATCCTCCATTGTATGCTCACCGCAACCCTGTGAACACAGTTATAGTGAGAGACAGCAGCTGGCCCAAAATTAGCTAAAAAACCCTTTATAGTGGACTGCCGAGTTGAACCAAAAGTTAAAGATTAAAACAACAAATCTTGTAATATCAGTTCCAAGTTCTTACAGCTGTGTACCTTTTTATCACTTCATGGCTTCAACATTGTGAGATGATTTGTATGTGTCAATGGGCTCACACAAATCTAACCCACAGAGGCAGAACAATTTATTCAAACTATTTATTCCACATTGTATTAAATCCTACATTTAGACGGCAATCCAAAGAAAGGTTACTCAAGAGTACGTCCCCTTTTTTGCAGTGAGATTTACTTGCAGGTAAGAGTTCTCAGGTTTGTGTCAGGATGTCAGCTCTCTAACCAGAGTTACGCCATATTAACTTGTGTTATAATCAGTAGTTGTGTAGTTTTCCTCCCTCCAGGCCCAGGTGTCGTCCAGGCCGCTTATACCCATGGGAGGGAAGAGTCCTTATCTGTCCAGTCCAGCCAACGACTTTGATGTCCTCGTCTTCTCATGCCTTTGCAGTCGGAACTGGGGGGAGGCTGGGAATGGGTGTTTGAAGTATTGTAACTTTCACTTTGCATGCCATTCTCAACAAAGCTTTCGTTCAGCCAAGGCCTCATCCGCCTTTGGAGTATGGACAGCTGTATCCTGAGCATAGTCTTTCAATAAACATTTTGGAGCCAAGAAACCTTGTGCTTCTTGCAAGAGGGGGGAGACAAACTCTAGATAACTGGGATTCCATAGTCTGACAGTTTGCAGCCAAATTTCTTCAGAAATGAGTAATCAAGTGGAGAGAAGGAAAAAAAATAAGCTCAGTTCATTTTTTTAGAATATTTTTCTATATTGGACATATACATCAAAATGGTGGTGGAAAGTGCTGTCAAGTTACAACTGACATGTGGTGACCCCTGTTTGGGTTTTCAAGGCAAGACACTAACAGATATGGTTTGCCATTGCCTGTCTCTGCATAACAACCCTACTTTTCTTCCGTGGTCTCCCATCCAGTTACTAACTAAAGCTGGCCCAGTTTAGCACCCATGATCTGATAAGATCAGACTTGCCTGGGATATCCAGGTCAGGGCACAACAAAATACCATATCCCACCAAAAAATGAAGAAGGAGAAGAAGGATTTTTAGAGGTGAAAAAATATACGTATGAAGCAGCCGTCTTATAACTGGTAGACAGTGACTGATATTCCATACTATTCCAGTTCCCATCAATTCTATATCTCATCCTTATGTCTTCCTCCACACAAATAAATTTGACCAGGAAGAACTGCCACAGGCGAACACACGGTTTTATTATCTTCCTTTTTATTACTAAAATGTTCTTGCTCTACTTGTAACTCTAATTTATTACTAAAATGTTCTAATCCTCTTAATTTATGATGGACAGAATTTCCTTGAACAATGTTACAATTCTCATAAAAACAGATGTTCTCTTCCATAAAACTCCTTGAATGCTTATGGGCTGTGCAGAGCATCCATTTCATTAAGAGGGCTTCGTTTCCATAGAAGGAGTAGGTCTTACTACTCCAAACCTTGCCATATATTATGTAATGGATAAAGAGTGCTGAAACCTGCAGCAGTATTCTAGAACTTTTGGGGAACCATAATGCAAGAGGCACCTCAATGTATGCTTCCCCCACCCAAACTGTATCAGACAGAAAGAAGCACACATACACAATCCATTTCTAATCTAATAGGAGCAGCAAAAATGGTCATTGCAGATAGATGGAAAGATGATTGTTCTCCCACTATTCAAACATTGCACAAAAAACGATGGGAGTTTTTTATGTATGAGAAAATCTCACAAGGTCTGAAACAGTCAGATACAGAGGACTTCTAAGCCAAATTCATGCAAAATTGATTTCCACTGCTGACTTACCTCAGCAAACATGACATTTTAATCACCTTCCTATGTCCCTCAGGCTCTCACCTCCTTCTAAAATATGTTGGAAACTTACATATGACTATTAAGCTAAACTCTCCTGATCTTTTTGTAATGCATTTTATCTCCAATGTTAGTTTCTTCTAGCACATTGTTATGTTCAATTATTATATCACATTGATATTCTTATAATTTAAATTATCTATTGCAATCTCTGTATGATGAATTTTTTAAGAACATCAATAAAGGGATTGGGGAGGGAATAAAATAAAAAATCGGATCAAATTAGCTGGAAAAAATACACAATCCATTTGATTGTTGCCAATATCTTTGAGCATTGGTTGTTGGGGGTTTTCCGGGCTGTATTGCCGTGGTCTTGGCATTGTAGTTCCTGACGTTTCGCCAGCAGCTGTGTCTGGCATCTTCAGAGGTGTAGCACCAAAAGACAGAGATCTCTCAGCTGAGAGATCTCTGTCTTTTGGTGCTACACCTCTGAAGATGCCAGCCACAGCTGCTGGCGAAACGTCAGGAACTACAATGCTAAGACCACGGCAATACAGCCCGGAAAACCCCCAACAACCATCGTTCTCCGGCCGTGAAAGCCTTCGACAATACATCTTTGAGCATTGTTTACATATTTCTGGTTTAGGTCTTCATTGAGATAACTAAACATCTGTTTCATATGGTTCTGGGGGTTGGACACTGGACTTTGGGTTGGAGTTCATTCCACTTGTATTTCTCCAGTCTCTCAAATTTATCTCAAGATTGGTTGCTGCTGAGGAATGGTGTTTTCTGCATGGTCAATTTATAGTGTTTCAGAATCTATTTTGCTTCCCATGTTCTCCCAAGTTCTGCCCTTGCAAGGGAGTCATAGGAAGCAGAAACCTTTTTGTCCTTCTTTCCCCCATTTTTTTCCCTGCGCACATTCTGCGATTTTTTTAAGCTGCTGCCCAGTCACTCCTGGTGCATGTTCTGTCCATGAAGAAGCAAAAACTCCTGTTCTGCTTCTCTCCCCCACTTCCTTTCACCAGGAGCTGATTTGTCTGTCTGCTGGTAACCACTCTCAACTGCCTCAGCTCTCTGAATTCCTTTTCTACCATTTTTATCATTAAAGAGAGGTAAGGGTCATAAGGCTGCTTCTCCCTTCGCTTCCTTCCTCCTGGGTATGCACACACTCTCTTTTTTCTAAAGCGAGGAATGAGTCCTAAGGTTGCTGCTTATCCCCTCCTGGCTTTAAAAGCCAGGAAAGGGTTATGTGGCTACTTTTCCCTTCCTCCCTCAGGGGTATGTGCACGCTCTCTTTTTCAAAGTCAGGAATAAGTTGTTTATAACATTGTAAAGTTACTGCTCATTCCTCATGGCTTTAAAAGCCAGGAAAGGATTAAATGGCTGCTTTCTCCTCCCTCCTGGCATATTTCAGGCTTCTGCTAATGCCAAAGAGAAAAAAACAAGCCTTTTGCACAGCCATTTGGAAACAAATTGGAAGGTAAGCTACTGGGCGGGAATGAAGCAGCAGCATTTGAACGCTTTCCTGGCTTGGCTTTTTTTAAAAAAATGAGAGTGAAACAAGCAGGAAAAGTATGTTTCCCCCTGGAACTCCACCACCAGTTGCCTCTCCAGTGGGCATGGGACAGCCTAATCAGCAAATACAGAGACAGGGGGTGGAGGGTGGGGTCCAACATTACAATGTTACCATGTATGCAATTTTTTTTAAAAAAATGACGTCAGCTCCAGCCCCACAAAACACAGCTCTAAACAGACACATCTCAACTCATCAGCAGACACCAAATTTCCTCGAGTTCATGCAGTGCAAAATGATGAGACCCCAAGCTGTTTCAACACCAGTCAGCATGAATGCTCAGCATCACTGGTTTAAAGTGTGCCATGCAGAATGGGCCAGTATCTTTATGAAAAGAAGTTGTTTGTTCCAGTTTCATATAATAGCCTGGAGATTCATTCAATGTTTCATCTGCTATTGCTCATAACATTATCAAGGTGTTTGCTGGTTTTCAACAAGACATAATAAGTTTATTCTTTAAATAGGTTTTTGCTGTTTTAGCTTCTTTGAATACTTGTCATGAATACCAGATATACATCCGGCTTTTGTTTATGATGTTGTTTTCAGACATAGAATTATCCCCATCAGCAGGAAGTGTTGCTTAATCATTTGTAGGATGAAGAACTGTGGTTTTAATGAATGCCAAAAAAAAATGTAGATTTTAATCTCAGGTTGACCATAAGTTTCCTACTTAAATATTTGTAGGCATCTTTTGCAAATGGTTTGCATGTTCTAAATATTCAACTGTCCAGGACTCCATGATGGACGGATGCCTTTGATAAATTCTGCCAGCATTGTTCCAAGTTCATTTGGCTTCCCCCAAAGATCCTTGGATTTTCTTTCCAAAGGGAAATAGTCAATTTCATCTCCAAAGTTCCTTCTAGATGAAATTCTATGGCAACTAATCCCAGGTAATTTCTGTCTCTTGTTCCCCTTGCAGAGAAAGTTTCCTCACTGGTCCCAAGCTACAAATAAGACATTCAGTTCTGGTAAACAACAATTGCACTCACAAAGGATGCTACAGCTAGATCCCCCCTCACATTCTTTCACATTAGCTAAATTCATCACCTCATACCCTAATTTTGTCACCCCCTAGCTGCAGAAGCGGAGCAAGAATGGAACAGATACATCATTTCTTAGTGGTGGTGCCTTTTTCCACATAATCACTTCCCCCATAAAACTGAACATTATTTAACCAGCATTTTCGCACCAGGCTAAGACATTTTGTTTTCATTCAGGATTTGAACTTCATTATCCCATCATTAAAAAAGGTAAAGGTCCCCTGTGCAAGCACCAAGTCATTACTGACCCATGGGGGGATGTCGCATAACAACATTTTCTTGGAAGACTTTTTACGGGGTGATTTGTCATTGCCTTCCCCAGTCATCTACACTTTACCCGCAGGAAACTGGGTACTCATTTTACCGACCTCGGAAGGATGGAAGGCTGAGTCAACCTTGAGCCAGCTACCTGAACCCGGCTTCCACCAGGATCAAACTCAGTTCATGAGCAGAGCTTGGACTGCAGTACTGCAGCTTACCACTCTGTGCCACAGGACTCTTTATCCCATCATTATTATGAGTTAAAATGGTCTTTATTGATCTGCTAAGGCATTTAAGATAGGATTTTAAGGCCTGTTTTTACAACTCTGGTTGTTTACTGCCATTGATTTAATCAGTTGATTGATGTTTTTCAACATTGAACAAAGGGATCTTTAACACAAGGCATTGCATGCATACAACAGATTTTATGTTATCTATTATAAACTTTTATACCCCTCTTTTCTTCACTGAAGATACTAGAGCAGTCCACTAACTTCCACTGTGAACTGAATGGTCCTATGGGGATCCCTGTATAGACAGCAATGCATGCTTTGATTGCTAAGTTTGAGCCTACTTGTCAACCCTCCCCACTCCCACTAAGCCAGTGCCCTAGACTTCTGCCCCCAAATTCACCTCTGAGAACGCTACTGCCAAGACTGCTAGTCATCAGAAATTGCTTGTTGCAGTAAACTTTCAACAATAACAACAACAACATTCAATTTCTATACCACCCTCCAGGACAACTTAATGCCCATGCAGAGAGGTTTACAAAGTATGTTATTATTATCCCCACAACACCCTGTGAGGTGGGTGAGGCTGAGAAAGCTCTAGAGAGCTGTGACTAGCCCAAGGTCACCCAGCTGGCTTCAAGTGGAGGAGTGGGGAATCAAACCTGGCTCTCCAGATTAGAGTGCCGCGCTCTTGACCACTACATCAAACTGGATTTGCCACCACAAAGGCCATAATAGGAAAGGGAAGGGGAAAAGAGGTAAAAGTCAAGCGTGCCTATCCTTTTTGCTTGGATCCCATGCCAGCTGGGGGGCTCTCTCCCTCCTGCTTTCAATTGCCACTGCTGAGGCTACAAGACTGTGGGCAGGAAGCCCTCAGGCATCCCCCCACCATGCCTAAGAAGGGAGGAGACACCAATCCCACAGAAAATAAAGCTGTCGGGATGCTGAACCAAGTGAGAGCTTGATAACGTATTTCTGGCAAGGAGGTTTTTCTACCCATGACTCTTACATCCCGGAGAAGAAGAAACAGGGTGAGCAGTACATAGATGGTCCTATAGAGTGAAAAACATGATGGGGAGGAATCCTTTAAATGAATGAATTAGAATTAAATAAAAGTGAGGCACAATTGCACAAGTCTAATGTGCCAGCTTTCCATGTCCGCTGTGTTTGTCAGGCAGTGTGTGTCAGTCGGCATTTATGAGTTTTCTGGACTGATATTGGAAGTGAAATCTGAATTCCTCCCCCCCCAAAAAGCTTGCATTCCATTGCATAGGCACCCTCATTTGCAATGACTGGATTCTGGACTGCTGATATTTTTCTGAAGAGGGTCTGCCCTGCACATGCACAGTGGTGCCTTCAGAATGGCAGCACTGTCTCAGGTGAGACAATGAATCTATTCATGAGGAAAGCACCATCTGTTAGATAAGCAGCTGCTGGGGCAGGTAGAGATGGCAGACAGAGAATGGCATGCACCTAGGATGCTTCAGGATTCAGATATTTAAACCACTTCAGTGTGCCCTGTAAAGATTCAAGTTTTTTACCCGGTGGAAGCACACTGTAGCTCAAAGCAGCAATTTTCTTGCTGTTTGCAAATGGCAAGAAAATTGCTGCTTTGAGCTTCTTGCTGCCTTTTTTACCCAATGGGAGGGGGAGGAGGGGGGAGGCAGGAGGAAGAGGCTCCCTCCTCCTCCCTCCCCAAAAGGCTATAGGGCAGGAAGTTCAAAGCAGCAATTTTCTTGCTGTTTCCAAACAACAAGGAAAGGGCTGTGGCTCGACACAAAACTTTTCAAAGCATTACAAAGCGTTTTGGAAAGCTTCGCATCAGTATTTCTGAATTGGCTCAGCAATGTTGGGACCAATTTGGGAACAGTGAATATACCCAAATCAGGCCTGAGCATTTATTGGAAAAGGTCTTTGAGACTGATATATAAAACCTCCCTCTCTGGATATAGAGAATGGGATGAACACTTCCCACTGTGTAAATGGCAGGGCTACTGCATCTCTTATGACACTCTTCCTTCATCAACTCCCCTCCTTCCACTGCCTCTCAGTGCCATGGTGATGGTAGCTGCATTTTGGAACTTCAAGCAGATTGGTGGGACTGGGGGGGGGGTCTTCATAAAGCCCCATGACTAAATATGATTTTCTTGCATCAAAGCTTCAAATGTACATTGAGTTCCACTTTGGGTAAAATTAGGTCTCATCTCTCGTGGACAACATTCCCAGTGGAATTTTTCATCTTATTTTGTGGGCTGAGTTCTGTGCCTGACTCACTGTTCTAATTAAAGCAGTTTGAGTCATAAATCCTGGAAGTAACTTGTTTAGTAGGTAATTAAAAATCCAGGCTCAGAAGGCTATATCTTAACCGCAAGAGACACTATCACAACTGTATAAAGCCTACAGTATCCTGAAATTATCCAGTAGCTTCATCTGACGCTCCTTCACTGCCCTTCTCTTTCTTCAAGAAGCAGGCAAGTCAGAGCATAGATTTCTTTTACACATTCTCGACCAGCATTGCTAGTTCTAAAAGGTTGCCACCAATTAGTTTTGTTAAGACAAATTATGTTACTTCCACTTTACCTTATTTCTCTCTGAAATCCAACAATCCATTTATTTTTGATTTTTAATGAATTTAGAGTCTGTTGCTAATCTATTCTACTTTTATCAAACAGAAATTCAAAGAGAGTAGGGGCAAGAAGGGAAATTCTGTAAAAATTCAGATCTCTGGAGATATTCAGAGACAGACACTGTCTTCCCAAGCCACTCTATTCTCCTATAAGAGCACTTACCCTGTGGTCTATAACATAAAACGAACACAAGGACTGAAGTTACAAGTCCTTCTTTTAAAAGAGGGGGGAAAGAGAGAACAAGAGGAATCAGTGGCTGTATATAAAAAAGTGAATTTCAGAAAAAGAGGGGGGAACCCACCTCAGTGCGGAACTACAAGTGACAAAAGGCACAGGTTGGACACTTGTCAGCTTCCCTCAAGTTTTGATGGGAAATGTAGGCAGCTTGGCGGAATGTTGGACAAGTGACAGTTGAAAAGTCCATTGGACAGCAGTCGTAGAGCGAAGCTGCGAGACCAGGATGCCTACATTTCCCATCAAAACTTGAGGGAAGCTGACAAGTGTCCAACCTGTGCCTTTTGTCACTTGTAGCTTGGCCAATCATGGCCAATGCAACTTCTAACAGGGATGCTTCTGAAGTTCTCCTCTTTCAATGATCCTCCTAGAATTTCACTCAGCTTATGCAGTGAGATGCTGCCCATAAAGCATTGATTACTACACTACACTCTTTGTGGGGCTGCCCTTGTACAATTTTGGTGTAGTGGTTAAGAGCAGCAGGACTCTAATCTGGAGAGCCAGGTTTGATTCCCCACTCCTCCGCTTGAAGCCAGCTGGGTGACTTTGGTCGGTCACAGCTCTCTCTGAGCTCTCTCAGCCCTACCCACCTTACACAGTGATTGCTGTGAGGATAATGATAACACACTTTGTAAACTGCTCTGAGTGTGGCATTAAGTTGTCCTGAAGGGTGGCATATACATCAAATTGTGCTGTTGTTGTTGTTGTTGTTGCTTCTGCTGTTTCATTTAACTCCTTTCCCATTTTCATTAAACCTCAGCATGCCTTTTATCATTTGTGTCTTGGCTTTGTTCCACAAATTGCTAATTGTTTGTCAAATTATAGGTCTCTCCTGGACTTATTTGGAACTGGGAAGAAATGGAAGCAAGCCAATGAAGAAAGGCTCCAAGGTCTCTTATATCATTGGAGAGACATCAGAAATGTACGTGACAGCATGAGAGACCTGTTGGATCCCACCAAAGGTCGCTCATGTCCAGGAGCCTCCTTCTCACATTAAGCAAACAGCAGATTTAAGACACCTAGCAAGCTCATAATTAAGATAACAATTCTCCTCCTTTGTTACCCTCCAAGCAACTGGTGGTGTCAGTCCCTGGCAGTTAGGTCCCCAAGTTCTCCACAGTTAACACACAGGTGTTCCAGTTGAAGTAATTTTATTAGAGATCCATTCAGTACAGGTTGCATAGACAGTGACAATTAGCAGAAGTGACATAGGTGGGGCAAGCAAGGTTAGTTATAGGGAATATTCCCGCCTTTGAGACAAGGACTGTTAGGAGGGGGGTTGGGGTGAGACACTGTTTTAGAGCAGGGAGTGAGAAAGGAGGACCTTATCTTTGGTTCTCATGAAGAGGACACTACGAACCAGCTTCAGTCCGCAGTCAAGGACACTGGCTCCGCAGAGTGAGAAAGAGAAAGTAAACATTTACAAGATAACGTGCTGGCATTGTAGCAATAAAGAACTCCCCATGCTCTCAGAAGCTATAGGCAGAACCCCAATACATTCCTGACAGATATGCAGGAGGCATATATGACAGGTGGCATATGACCTCTGAACACGAGGTTCCACTTAGCCATTATGACTAATAGGTGCTGACAGAAGAATTATGCTTGAAGTTCTCTCACCTCTCTTAAAGCCAATTAGCAATGAAAAACTGCCTTCAGTGGTGAGTCCTTTGAATCCTGCTACTCTGGGGATAGAGCCTTCAATTAACATCTGAATCTTTGCTTCAGCAAAAGATTCATGGTTCACCAGAGCAGGGATCCTTGCATAAGCCAATGTTGGGTAATAGTAGTTTTTCAAGTTGGGCTTAAAACCTTTCTCTGTTTTCATTTTCTTACTTAGAACTTGCTCCCATATTTCTGTAACCTGATAAAAAGAGTAGAGTAGAGCAGAGCAGAGCAGACTTTATTGTCTGTGGTCAAAGCCCATCACAATCCAAACACACAAAACCATCTATCTATCTATCTATCTATCTATCTATCTATCTATCTATCTATCTATCTATCTATCTATCTATCTATCTATCTATCTATCTATCTATCTATCTATCTATCTATCTATCTATCTATCTATCTATCTATCTATCTATCTATCTATCTATCTATCTATCTATCTATAAAGACAAGTGCCCTGACTGACTCATCAATGCCCAACTCACACCCCTGGACCTAGAATTATAAAATTTGGGAAGAACATTTCTTTCATGATGTAAACACCCAATAAGAAGGGATTTTAAGAAATTCAGCCGCTAAGGGGGTAAAAAGGAGTCAAATGTGTTTTCCCAAAGTGATACAGCTTCCCTGTGTGGCTGGCAGGCTGCTGCCTGCTTGTGCCCCCACCCACTGCCACCTCAGCCACTCTTCCCTGATTGGGCTGGCCTTTCAAGTTCATTTGCATATGCAGGCTGATTGGGGCTCACAACATTCCACACCTCATTCCCCCTCCAGAAACAGTTGGAACACAGAGGTCATTTAATAATAATAACATTCAATTTATATACCACCCTTCAGGACAACTTAATGCCCACTCAGAGTGGTTTACAAAGTATGTTATTATTATCCCCACAACAAAACACCCTGTGAGGTGGGTGGGACTGAGAAAGCTCCAGAGAGCTCTGACTATCCCAAGGTCACCCAGCTGGCTTCAAGTGGAGGAGTGGGGAATCAAACCCAGCTCTCCAGACTAGAGTCCCACGTTCTTAACCACTACACCAAACTGTCTCAGTGTATGTGGCCTGATTGGTCCTTCCCCCAACATTCTAAACTGTATGCAGTTTTTGGCATCAACATGCTTCACCTTATTCAAACACCTTTGTGAAGCTCAGGTACTTTGCTATTATACTACAAAACCAACTTAAAAAACACACAAACCAAAAAATGTTACAAACCCATAAATAATATAACTGGATTTAAAGAAGTTAAATACTGTAGTGAAGCACGGGAATCAAGCTAGTCTGATATAAATAAGTGAATCATATGTTCATGTATCAACGATTAATCATATATACAGGCATCAATGATTAAAATGATCTAACCAGGAGGTACTGACCAAATGAAAACATTACTTTCTCTAGGTACAGCTCTAGCCTGAATTTTTTTGGCTGCTAAAGCAAAAAGTGACACTCTATAAAAAAACAAATGGATCACTGTCTGAGAGAAGAAAAAGCAGCTTCTCTGAATCTGAAGAAAAGTTTAGACCCATTAAAAGCTCTTAAAGGAATTTGATCCTTGACTCTCCATAAAGAGAACAGGATAATTAATATAGTGAATTTTCTAGAACTCGGACTCCACAAATGCAATAGTGAAGGACTTGAGGTGTTTTAGAGTAGTGCCCAGCTAAGAGTGCCGTTGGCATAGTTTGAAAC
This sequence comes from Eublepharis macularius, assembly GCF_028583425.1. Lineage (NCBI taxonomy): Eukaryota > Metazoa > Chordata > Lepidosauria > Squamata > Eublepharidae > Eublepharis > Eublepharis macularius. Next base: position 247,036,166 of record NC_072790.1, read on the forward strand.
CGAACTGAGGTAAAGGCCATACTAAGGTTGTAAGAAAGGATGTTAACCAAATAGGAGGCTCTAACATGATTCTTCTTGAATAGCTCTGAGATAAAAAGATGGCCTTGATATATCCCTGCAAGTGTTGCCTTGCTCACATTACCAGCAACCCATTTTGATAGTCCTTTTGATGGCACTTTCAATCCAGTGAAAGAGGTATATCTTGTTAGCTACCAAGGTAAGGGTTGGGTCAAAGCTCTTAAGAGAGTTCGAGAGCAGTGAAGGATTCCCACAAGAAGATTGGGTTTCCCCCCACAGTCCAAACCTCTGTGGTGTGTGACGCCTTGCTTGCCTGCTTCCTGGTGGGAGGAGGGAGGGAGAGAGAGTGACCCAAGAGACAAGCAGGACCACTAACGGAATAGATCCATAGGAGCCAGCCAGGAGCTTGCACAACATTATGCATCTGTTGCATAGGGTATCGTATCTCTTTTTGCAAAAAGTTGTAGCTCTATTTGGACCCCTGGCCTCACTCAACTGACAAAGCGCACAGACCTATTGCAAAGTGCAATATCTTGTTGTTCTCATCTCTCTCTCCATTTCTCTTATCAATCTTGCCCTCGTAGCTTGTATTTAACAACCTTTGTATCACATGAGCTTAAATATTTGAGTATCAACAAGCTCACAGTGTAATTTAGAAGGATTTTAATGACTGTCTGTAACTTGATTTTAAATCATTTTGTATTTTCTGGGAAGTGCATGTTTGATTAATTTTCATTCTCTTACGTTAGTTCCCCTATAAAAGCACTTGCAAAATGTGTTCGGATCAAAAAGCATCAATAAACAACACATCCTAGCGGATGACCTGGTCTCGGAGATGGACAGAGGGAAAGCAACTCTGCTGTTTCTCTGGGAACTCTCAGTGGTCTTTCATACCATCAATTGTGGTATCTTTCTGGACCAGCTTTCTGGGTTAGATCTGGGAGGTACTATTGTGCAGTGGTTTGGGTTTGACGTGAAGATAGGTTTCATAAAGTGGCACTGGGAGATTGCTTCTCAGTCCCTTGGCATAATGTGTAATGTGCAGATGCATAAAGTTAAACATATTAAACATATGTTAAGCATATTAAACAATATGTCACTTTAAATGGCTTATGGTTTATTTCAACATTGTTTTTCAGCACTTTATCAGATTTCTGCAATCCATAGCCTATTGTATTGCTTACAGAATGTCCCAGCCATTGATCATATTGATGTACACTGTGTAATCTGCCTTGAGTCTCAGTGTGAAAGGTGGACTATATATAACCCAAATAAAAATAAATCAATAAATCCAAATGCTCGATGGAAGTGCGCTCATAAACATGGTGAAATATTCCATCGTGAAAAAAGCTACTGGTTTCTAATTCTACATTAGTATAGTATGATGAACAGAGACCTCTCTCAACTACATGTGACAGTCAGGGCTGTCCTCAGGCCTATATGACCAGGTGGTGTGGAGACTCCAGTTGTGTTTTAATCTAGGACAATGACTTCAATGGAAAGAAACTGTGCCCAGATCCATGCAGTTTGAGCTATTGTGGAAGGACTGAATAAATAAATCATTGGAGAGAAACCAACACCTATTGTTGGTCCCGTCACACGTAGATTATGCTAAACACACATGGTTACAAACTCACATACAGGTTACAAAAAATTGTAAATGCTGATGGATTAAGCCCCCTATTCATCCTCAGACTTGACTAATCTGTTACACAAATCAGCAGTCTCCTAATTAGTTGGGAGAAATTAGCATAAAGGAGACCAAGTGAGAGGACATGACTAGGAATCTCCAGCAATGTTTATAGGGATGGTTCCCTTAGAGAACTCTCAAAGTAAATCAGGCAAATGTTCAACCAGAAAGGATTTTTTTTATTAAAATAAAGAAAAGAGCAAATACAGAAGGCATGCATACTAGGATAACTAAGAGGAAATCAGGGAGGAAAAGGGAAAATAGCAGTTTACCAGTCTCAAAGATGGAGGTCCACAGAGGCAGAAACAAAACAACCAGCATCTCATGGCCAGAAGAAGAAGAAAGAGCCAAAACAGTACACATAGATCCCCGGATTCACACACATGTACTGGTGGCTAGGGAGTCCAGCTATAGAGCAAAACACACCCTTGGACATGCTGGTCTGTTATCCCCAAATACAATAACTTAATGGCTGTCTCCAGAGATAGACAATGAGTTTGAAAAGGTGGACTATAGGTGTGAATGGTGCTTGATGACCTTGAGAGTACTGGATGGGAAAAGCTACCAGGTTTGGTGAATAGTGTGAAGTGGTGCTTAATCAGGGTAAATGGATGAGGGGAACCTATTGTCCTCAATTTAGCATCTCTTCAAGACCTGGAGGGGCAGTTAGTCAGCCTGCTGCTCTGACTCTCCTTCTAAAATATTTTCCCAGGCTCTTACCTATCTTGCATTTATGTTAGGCCAGGCAACGCCCCGTGCTTATTATATTGTAGGTAGAGTGTTTTTGGAGTTTTATATTCAAAGCTACCTCTCTGTGAGGGGATGGGTCTGACTACTAACAGAGCCATTCCTCCACCAATGGAAGTCCTTATGCCAGAACCCCCTCTTCCGACTACACAGACTGATAGGATGATGTCGAACACCCTATTGTGGCACACATACTCAACTTGTTATGGAGAAGCTGGCCGCCCAAAACTCTAGCTGAACTATTGAGACCATCTCCATCTTGTCAGTACAAACTCTCAGAATGTAAGAAAGTTTAGTTTTGTGGAAATAGGATTGTAATTTCAGAAGCGGATCGCCAGATCATACTGAGAATTCTACATGAAGCACACCCAGGTATTATGGGAATGAAATCATTGGCCAGAAGTTATGTATGGTGGCCTGGAATGGACACTGGCATAGAAAGGGTTGTGAGCAAAAGCAGCACATGACAAGTTATCTGCCATATCCATCAAGAACTTTGGCATTCCCTTGGAAAGTGATAAAGAAGTCTTGGTCACCTCTCCATGTAGACTTTGCTGCCCCCAGTCCAGGGTAAAAAAGGTTTGAAGCAGACATCTTTCCAAATCTAACCTCTATGGATTTTTTTTTAAAAAAAAATTTATTTGAAAATTAAAAAGTCTCATACTACAGGTTGGCACAGAAAAAAATTCTGTTATACTTTTGGATTCGATGGTTCTGAACCACTTAAGCACTATTACCATTTCCTTTTCCAGCTGCAGTATTTCCAGCTTCGATCTAATCCATGTTTTTCATTATCATGAATTCTAGCCCCGTTCTTTACAATGTGGGCTTCCAACCTCTTTGGGGCAGCTGTTTTTGCACTTCACAGCACCAAAATTGCATAGAACACACACTTCCCTCTAAATCATTGACCCACTAAGTTTTTTCCTCAGTTACACTAGATGACTGGGAAAGGCAATGGCAAACCACCCAGTAAACAGTCTGGCAAGAAAACATCATGATGCGATGTCCCCCCATGGGTCAGTAATGACTTGATACTTTCACAGGGGACTACCTTTAGCTTTACACTTACACACACAACAGCATCAACAGCCCCTGAAGAAAGTGAATGTCCACAGATGCACACTATGGCAAGAAACTGGCTGCCTAAGGGGAAGTGAGGCAAAGGTGGTAGCATTAAAAACAATCCTGCTTTATTTTTAATTTTTTCTCTATATCTATAATTCCAATCAATTATTATCTTTGGTAATATGTTTCCTTGTGCTTACTCCTCAGAGAAGTAAGTGTCTTTAGAATTGCAACCTATGATTGAAGTCTTCAAGGGTCTTAATCAAGTTATTTATTGGATAGACCATCCCTTTCCCACGATACTTTTTTTCACAGGATTATCCAAATGCCCCAGTGGGTGGGGAGACAGACCAATGCCTGGGTTGCACTGCAAAACAAACCAAGATGCATCCAACAGGTCTACTCAATGTAATTCCCATGCTATTCAATAGTGCTTACTCCCAGGGAAGTGTCTTTCAAGTTGCAGCCTATGACTGAAGCCTCCCTCTTCCAAATCTTTCCAAAGCTGATAGTCAGGGAGGCATTTCTTCTTGCAAGGATCTGATTGGCAGGGAGAGAGTGTCATTGACCAGAAAGAAATGGGAGGGAGAGATGCATTCATACCATTGCACTCATTTCCCTTTCCTGTCAACAGAGTAAATTAATAACATAAGGGCTCTCTCCCCTTGAGACTGATTGTCAAAGGGTGTTAAGGAAAACAAGATACTGCCATGTGAGCCCAGTGCCTAATGCTGTTGCCGCTGCTGCTGTGAGCTACCAACTGAAACAAAACACACAAACTATTTGGTGGGAGTGTGCCATTACAAGTTGGTTTCCTGGATTTGGTTCAGTGTTCCTGAAGATGCTTTAACAAAATGAAACAGCACTTTCTGAATGTATTTCCAACTTTTTTTTGGTTCTGTTTTTTACACTCCTACCTCACACATAATAGAAATAAACACAGGATAACAACAGTACGAAATCTACACATAAGCATCCATTAAAAGTTTCCATATTTTTTAAAATAAGTCCATCTATCGTTGTCATCTATATGCCATATGCTCAAATATAGGTAGAGCTGTAAGGGCCTCCATTCATTGAATTTATGGAACACAGACATTGGTCTCTCCAATGTTGTAATAGAAGTTTTTTTAATTACAGTAAGGTCACAGAGGGTCCATTTTTGTTGACCATCAGTTAGAGTCCAGGATACAAGTAGGTAATTTCAAAGTAGTTAAACATTCTCAAAGACCATGTTGGATTCCAGGATATGGGGAGGTAATTTAAAAATTGGTAAACATCCTCAGAAATCAATGGGTATTCTGATACAAAATTAATATGAGTAATAATTTTGTCCCAAAGAGGTCAAATAACTGGACATAGCTAGATCACATGCTTAAGAGATGCACCCTGTAAACTACAGAAACAGCAATTAGATAGTATACTTAGTTCTCTACTATAAAGGCGCTGTGGTGTCCAGTATACCTTAACCATAATTTTTTTGCTGAATACGTCACAACTTAAGAACCATAGAAGAAACAGGTATAGCATTTAATAATAACATTTGATTTATATTCTGCCCTTCAGGACAACTTAATGGCCACTCAGAGCGGTTTACAAAGCATGCTACTATTATCCCTACAGTAATCACCCTGTGAGGTGGGTGGAACTGAGAGAGCTCCAAGAAGCTGTGTCTGACCCAAGGTCACCCAACTGGCTTCAAGCGGAGGAGTGGGGAATCAAACCCAATTATCCAGATCAGAGTCATGCCACTCTTAACCTCTATACCAAACTGGCTCTCTTAAGGCGTTATCCCATTGCTTTGACAATACTGGCCAATCTAACTCAATATTCCATCTGTTCTTTAGATTCTGCATATCATCTTCATAATTCTGTAAGCATAATCCCGATGACTCACCCAGTAACCCAGACTGCAGGCGTGTTATTGCAGCCCTAGGGGGATATGAGGGGAGGTGCTCCATGCCACAGTGGCCCAATTCAGATGGCTGCTGGGCAGAGGAGCCTGTAGCCACCCCCTCGGGCACTCCCCACCTGCAGCGCCACAATTCAGGTAGCTGTCGGGAGGAGGAGCCTGGAGCTGCCCCCCATATTCCCCACTTGCAGCAGCCTGATCCGGGTGGAGAAGCTTGGAGCCCCCTCCCTTGCATGCTCCCCGCTTGCTGCACCCCAAATTGAATGGCTGCTGGGTGGAGAAGCCTGGAGCCATCCCCCTTGCATGCTCTCCACCCACAGTGGCCCTGATTCGGGTTGCTGTTGGGAAGAGGAGTCTGGAGCTGCCCCCCTCACATGATCCCCGCCCACACAGCCCCAATCAGGGTGGTTGCTGAACAGAGGAGCCTGGAGCTGCCACCTCGCATGCTCCCCACCCACAGTGGCCCTGATCCATGTTGCTGCCAGATGGAGGATCCTGGAGCTGCCCCTATGTTATCCCCATCTGCAGAGCCCCAATCCGAGTGGCTGCCGGGTGGAGGAGCCATGCCCCATGTTCCCTGTTTGCAGCAACCCCGATTGCTGGCCTCCTCTCCCCCCAAAGCCACTATCCTCGGGGGTGGAGGAGTCAAGCAGTGGCAGGCATGCCTTACTCACCTCATCTCCCCCTCAAAGCCACAATCCTGGGGGTAGTCGAGCGGTAGCATGCAAGTCTTGCTTGCCTTCTCCCCTCCAAAGCCGTGATCATGGGGGTCAGGGGTTTGAGTGGTGGCAGGCAAGCCTTGCTCGCCTGCTTTCCCCCCAAAGCCATAATTCTGGGGGGTGGGGGCACAAGATTTTGACAAGCCTGGCTCCCACAAAGCTCAGATCATGGGGGGGGGGAGATTCTGGAGAGGGTGGGGTTGGGGGAGAGGAGGGACTTCAGCATCATATTATGCCATTAAATCCTCCCTCTGAAATGTGTATTTTTCTCCAAGAGAACTGATCTCTATGGCCTGCAGATCAGCTGTAATTCTGGGAGATTTCCAGGTACCACCTGGACACTGGCAACCCTAGGGTCATGCGGCAGTGGGCAAGCCTTGCTCTCCTGCCCTCCCCAGAAAGCCATGATCATGGAGGGTGGGGTGGTGAGCAAACCTTGCTTGGCTGCCTTGCCCCCCAAAACTTAGAGTTGCCAGTCTGAAGGTGGTGGCTGGATATCTCCCAGAATTACAGCTCATCTACACATGACAAAGCTCAGTTCTCCTCGAGAAAATGGCTGCCTTGGAAGGTAGACTCAATGGCATTATATCCACCTAAGGTCCCTCCCCTTTCCAAACTCCCTCCCCACCCCACCCCAGATCTCCAGGACTGTCCCAACCTGGAGTTGGAAACCCTACTTGAAGTCACAATGGGGAGGGTGAGGGTCACACAGGGGTAAAGGGGGACATGGCAAGGGGCATACCTCACTCACCTCCCCCACAAGCCACAAAGGGAAAAAGGGGAGGGGGCACAGAAGCAGGCATACCACCCTGTCCTCCTTCCCCTACCCCAGATCGGGGTGCTAGGGAGGGGGCAATGGTCAGCTAGGCCCCCCTGCCCTTTCTAGAGCCCATTGTATTTTTTGCTACAACAAGCTTTGTTTCTAGTATTTAATAACTAATGTCAAATGCTTATAAACAAATATTGTTGGTTTCATTTTTTTTGCATAGATTCAAAAAGAGTTTCCAAAAGTAGAGGAGACTGTGAATCCCTAAATGCTGCAAGGCCATACTTTGATACCATCAAATGTTGTAATTGTAAAGATTGCCATTCAGCAAAAAATTAACCAATTGCAGAGAATCATGAGAAGAGATAGCAATAAAGAACAATAATCGTGACAACCTAACCTAACCTGACAACACTTATAACAATTGCAAAAATATTCTTATTGTTATTGCATGGGTCAATTTGCCATTCAATATATATCAATACACACACTCTTCAGATACAGACCTGTACATAAAGTGATACTACCTATAAACAGTTAAGTCCATTCGTATTCCTTAGGATCACTCAAAAAGTTCTATGAAGATCCTATGAACTTTTTGAGTGATCCTAAGGAATACTAATGGACTTTAAAAGTATCAACTTCAAAAGTCCATTAGGGGAGGTAGTTGGAAATGTCCTGCATTGTGCAGGGAGTTGGACTAGATGACCCTAGCGGTACCTTCTATGATTCTATGATTATGTTTTATGAATTTTCTCAAATTACCATCCCATACATATCAGACTAACACTCAGATGAAGGATAGCAAGCTGATGCCATCAAGAGAGGCGTCTTCTCATCACTACCAGTAAATGATGGCCTTGTCAGTAAACTACAAGAAACTAAAAATATTTTTGTTAAGTATTGTTATGTTTCTTTCCCAGGCAATCTCTCTGTCCTGAAGTTTCCAGTGTTAAAAGAGAATAAAGCATTAAAAGTGAAATCCTAAACAGAATTACTCCAGTCTAAATTCATTGAAATCATAGTTAGTCAAGTCTAACTCTGCTTAGGATTGCAGTGGAAGTAAGGAAGCTGAGTGTTTGTTGTTGCTCCGTGACACAATCAACACAATGGCCATTGCGTGTTCTGATAATTGCTAATTTAGAGGCTTTCAGCGAGGAGGACAGGTCTATCAATTGGTGTTAGCCATAGTGGCTAGACACGGTTTCCATTCTTTGAGGCAAAGGATTATCAACCCTGTGGGTTCTGATCCCAGGCGCTTTTGTGAGGTGAAGTACGGAGGGGAAGAGCATCACAGTTGCTGTGACATCATTTATGACTCAGAAATGATGTCACCACCCAAGTGACAATCCAAGATTTATTCTTAGCTCTTTGGTAAAGAATGTAGAGATTCAGGGCAATTTTTAGAATGTAGCTGACTCTGTGACATCACTTCTGGGTGGTTGCCAGACAATGATGTCATAGTATCCGTAATGTCGATCCCCTAATTTTTTTCTCCCACTGTTTCATAGAGCAAGCATAAGGTATCAAGGACAGGGGTAGGAGTTCATCCACCACAGGCAGCCACAGGGTAACCCTTGGAGCAGATTTTTGTGTATCAGAAGTTGGGTGGGAGGACAAAAGGGATGTAGCCATCATGTTCTGAGTTAAGGCATCCTGAAGGCATCTGGTTGTTTATTGTAGGGCACAGGATATTGGATTAGATGGATCTGAGGGCTTTTCTTTTCTCATGAATGAATCCTAGAATGGAGATGCCAGCAAATGGGTTTAATGAGTCTTTTTAATGGCTAATCTGCCTCCTTATTGGCACTACATTGTCTTTTAGTGTGGCTTACTGCCTGCGGGTAGCTTCTTCTAGGTGCTAGCATTTGGGCAACTCCACCCTGGCTCCAAACTCACCAGCCTCTCTGTGGGCTTTGTTTACCCTAACCTGTACACAAACCTATGCCAAGAGGTGCCAAGCCTCATCCCCTTCTCTCTATGCCATTCAGAGTTACACTTCAGCTGATGCAGTTTAACTCCCCAGAGTGCCCCCTCCCTCCCTCTCCTCCCAGCCACACAGTCAATGAGCAGCTGGCTTAGAAAGCCTGTCTTTGTCCTTGAATGCCACAGGGTACTAGAAAATTAGACTAACCTGTGCCATAACAAAAAATAGTATAGAATGGAGAAGGGTACAGAACAGCTTGGTGGTACAGCATCTGTTTTGCACACAGAAGGTCACTGATTTAATTTCCAGCTAAACATGAAAGATCTCCTTCCTCAGAAGATTTTTTAAAAAGCACACTGTTTTGAAATGGCACCCTTCCACTGAATTCTTAGAATTCTACCTGCTCATTATTAGAGATGGGCACGAACAGCAATACAAACAAAATAAAGCCACAAACAGCCCAATTAGCTGTTCATGAACAAGCTGTTCCCGAGGCCCCATTCTAAATGGACAGGTGGTTGTTGAAAGCCTCATTCATTGCTGTTTGTCAAGCCAGATAATTTGGCACCTGCAATCAATTCCCTTGGCAACTTAGGCAGGGACTGCCTGAACTCTGTCTGAACTCCTGCTGTTGCCCTGTAAACCCCAATCTAAACCCAATTTAGCTTGATAGGCAGGTCTTCCTTTCAAGTGTGGAGCTCCAAATCTGTTACAAGGGAGCAAAGAGCAGGGGGGGAGGGGGGCTCCCAGCTCTGGTTTTGCAGACAGTGAGGGAGAGACAGCTGCTGTTGGCATTTTGAGAGAGAGACAAGGAGAGTACATTGGAGCTTGAATTTTCTTTGTGTGTGGTGGGATAGGGATCTACCTCTCCAAGTTCCAGGGCTGCTGCCAGGCTCTGGGCCAAGCTATTATTTATTACTGGTACCTTTCCTGCTGCCTGCTCAAGTAAGGTTTCTGGGAGTGGTGCGGTAGAGATCTACCACTTCAGGTTTCAGGGCTGCTGCCAGGCTCTGGGGCCAAGCTATTATTTACTATTGGTACATTTCCTGCTGCCTGCTCAGGTAAGGTTTCTGGGAGTGGTGTGGTAGGGATCTTGATGGCTGGAGGAGAGCCTGCTGGCCTCCATGAACAACAAACAACGAACATGTTCATGAACAGGTCATGTTCATCAATGTTCATTGTTCATGGATGCCAACAAACAATAAACACCATGTTTGTTATTTTTTTTCTGTTCATGCCCATGTCTACTCATTATACGGCACCTATAGGCCAAGCCCAAGTAATACAGACAGACCCAGTAGAGTGAGCTCTCCTAGTTCTACCTGTCATAGATATGGCCAGGGATATGGGGGCAAATAAAAAGGAGGTACTGAGGAACAGAGCTCAAAACAGTAAAATTTACAAGTTTCCTTTTGGATATGAGTTACATTGTTGTCCTTGAAACCACATAGCTTCCTGCAAGTGTAAGATCTAGAGGAGCTAGCTGTGTTAGTCTGTAGATGTGTCTGACAAAGAGAGCAGTGGTTCTCCAAAGCTTATGCTACGATAAAGTTGGTTAGTCTAAAAGGTGCTACTGGACTCTTTACTACTTTACAAGTGTAAGGTAGTTCATGACTGATGAAGACTAAAGCCAAAACATTTGTCTTTTGAAGTTACAACATAATACATACCATCTATTAGTCTTTGATTTTTTGTCTTCAAAATTACTTGCACAAGGTTGCTTATGACTGATGAAGATTTACACATTGAAACAGGAATGTCGTTGGCATCCTGTCTTTGTTGTATGCCCTTTGTAGCTTGACAATTCTTCATTGTATATTCTCTATTGCAGTCATTTTGTTGCAATAGAACTAAATTGCAACAAGTCTTTTGTAGCTTTTCCTCATTGTATCTTATTATAACATGATTTTTGAAATAAATTTGTAAATATATCTCTGTGCTATTTTGCATTACAAGTATATTCCTTTTCTGACCTCTGCTACTCAGTATCTCTCAGCTAAACATGCCAGAAAAGGAAAGTATAATCCCTGAATAGAACAGAATAGAATAGCAAAAGGATAAGAGAAAAGAGTAACAGAAAACTATGGCCTTTTGTGGATTAGAATAAGTCTAACCATGTCAATAGATACTATGTGCTGGAGCCCAGGTGTAGAATGTCTGAGTTCAAAGATGGTGTGTATTGGTTGAGAGCTGACAGGAAAAAGTATTATAGCATTGGACAGAGTATGGCTTGGTGGTAAAGTATCTGCTTTGCACGCAGAACTTCACAGGTTTCATTTCTCCATCTCCAGTTAAAAAGATCAGTTAGTAGGTGATAGGACAGAGCTCTGACTTGGACCCCAGAGACCTGCAAGAACTCACATTGATATGCCCATGCCTGACTCAGTGTAAGGTGTATTCATGGGATAACAACCTTATTCTTGATGTTCTAGTTTTCTGGCTGCTGGAGAGGGTTTTTTTAAAATGAGAAAGGATATAAAAAATGATACCCTACCATTGAATCTTTCAGTCTTAGTCCACTACATATTGACCAAGAATAAATAACACATAATGAGGGAGAAGAATAAGCTCTCCTAGTTCTAGGGCAGTCATTTAAGTTCTCTCTAGGCCCAACATGCAGAAATTTCTGAGGTACTGTATGTTTTCTCACAGCTGCTCATGCTTGGCATCAAAGTGAACAAGCCATAGAGTGTTTATCCCCCGTGATGATAAAAAGGACACTGGAGCCATCCCTCACCCTCTTTGCCTACACTTCTTCCACTTGTCAATAGCTACAGGTCTCTGCAAGGTCAAATTACTTAATCAAGCACTAAAAGAAAGGACTGACTTGGGGTACGCTATATACTATTGGCACTTTGAGGAGCAAAACCAAGACACAAATGTGAGAATGCAGATTGTGCTTTAATGAAAATAGAATAGGAGTTGAGCAAAACAGTTGTACAAGGAAAGGCAAATGAACAAGGCTAAGAACATAAACCTAGGAGAATTCTTCCTTGGTCTAGCAGCATTCAGAAAACAAAATGAAAGGGAGGAAAGCGATGGATGTCCAATGTCAATGCAAAGCTCATGAGTTCAATGATGGTTGTGCAAGTTTAACTTTTCAGACTCGTCAATGAATCCCATCTTCCAGTTCCGGATAACTATTACGGCCACTCGGGTTTAACAAGGGATTGAACAGACGCTGGCACGGCGTCCCAGCAAAGGCCATTTTCCAACGAATCCACCCCTCTTCAGGCCCAGTCTGGAACCCCAGCCTCCATAAAGGCCTCCTAGCCCCCCATAGAAGCCTGCTCCTACCACCCCAGAACCACTAATGGCACATGGAGTGTTGCCTCCCACAGAAACTGGTTCACCAGTAGCAGAGAGGATGGGTCCTGGGATGGTCAAGACGGCAGGAGGTGGCTGGATGACGACTTCTGCTGGTGGGATCTGGTTGATGCAGGAAGGGGCGACTCCAGCCAGGGTTCCAAGACTGCCAGAAGTTTCAGCCACAGCAGGACCATGGCCCCAGCCCAGACCATAGCCTAGACCATGTGCAAAACCAAGACCTTTATATCCTAAGCCGAGACCTCCATACCCACAGCCGGGACCTCCATATCCATAGCCAAGACCTCCCCAGCCGAGCCCTGCAGATCCAAACCCAACAGTTGGGGTGGAGGCAACAGATGGGACGGTAAACTCTGGACCTTGGCAGATAGGCATTTTTGATAGAGGTGAATCTGAAACAAAATATAGAGAGGCAGCTGTTGTTTTGCCCAGTTCTCACTTGTATTTATGACCCTCCCCACCTTTGCTTTGCATGAAATATCTTCAGTTTAATTCCTAAAGTTAAATCCCACAGTTCTTGCATTTTTACTATTCTCTTATTCATTCATTGCAAATATTATTTAGAGACAGAAACAGCTATGTTACGGATTCCATCTTCCTTCCAGTTTGAACCATCAATGGTACACAAGGAGGTGCAATTGGGCAGATGTCCAGAAAAGACAAAAATGCTAGAAAAAAGGTTAAAGCAGCAAAAAAAAAACCCACCCAGCATGAGATGGAATGACTCAGTAATGGATTCCTTGGCCATTGGTCTGCAAGACCTAAGCAAGGCTATAAATAACAGGACATTTTAGAGGTTGATAATTCACAGGGTCTCTATAAGTTAGATGTGACTTGACAGCACATAACACACACACTGATTCCCCACTCGTGGGTTCAACGGGGGCACAACAAAAAGCAGGACATTATTCTAATATTATTTTACTCCACCGCTTCTTAGGATGTCATGGGATATTGGAAGGAGATGATTGTCAGCCCATTGCCAACTCCAGCTTGGTAAATTCCTGGAGATTTGGGGATGAAGCCTGGGGAGGATGGACTTTGAAAAGGGGGGGGGGCGATCAGCACTAGTGGAATGCAAGACCCTCCAAAGCAGTCATTTTCTCCAGGAATTCAGAAAGATCTTTAGGCCCTTTTGTATCCTTAGAATCCCTCCTTCTCACATGCCAAAGAAGACATAAGTATAAGGACAGCAGAGTACAGACTCTATATGGTAGAGTATGGACTCTACTTCCACAAGCCAAGACAACTTCAAAATTCAACAGTCATGTTATTGGTTTAGCCACACTCTGACTCACAATATCTAGCCATATTTTGTCAAATCCCTGGCTGAGACTTGTCTTCTGACCCACTGAGGGCCAAGCTACACATGATGAATGACACTTGAACGGCAAGTGTATTTCTCCCTGTTCACTTGCCCTCCACTCAATCCACTTGCCGTTCAAGTGTCATTCGTCATGTGTAGCTTGGCCCTGAGCTCATTGTCCCAAAAGATAACCCCGAATGGATGTTGCCTATGAACCATCAAGCCTCATTCTTAAAGAGTAAAAAAAATCCCAGAATTATAAGGAAGGGCTATCAAACCCGCCTTTCAGAGTTCTTCGATAAAGAAAGAACTATTTCTACAAATAGGTTAGAAGGGCAAGATTTGAGTAGCGCCTTAAAGACCAACTAGATTTCCAGGGTATGAACATTCAAAAGCTCCCTTTTTCAAATTCTTGAAAGCGCATACTCTGGAAACCTAATTGGTGTTTAAGATGGTACTGGACCCGAATCTTGCTTTCTACTACAGACCAACATGGCTACCCCCTGAAACAATCAAAACAGATTAACACTCAATGTTGAAATTTCTACCCTTCCTCTCCAATCACATGACCTGAAAGACCTCAAAGAAGGCCTTAGAAATTGACTCCCCCCAGACCTGAGCGAAAAGACCAAGCTCATGCTTCCAAATCAGGCAAAATATAGCTGTCCTTAGAAATTCTTCCTCCTCTTATATTCAACTGTAGAATCATAGTATCATAGAGTTGGAAGAATCCTTATAGACCATCTACTCCAACCCCCTACCCAATGCAGGAACAGTCTCAAGCATCCCTGACAAGTATTTGTCCAGCTGCTCCTTGAAGACTGCTAGTGAGGGAGAACCCACCACATCCTTAGGCAGCTGATTTCACTGCTGGATTACTCATAACTTGAAGAAGTTTTTCCTAATGTCCAGCCGGAACCTTTCCTCCTGTAGTTTAAACCCATTGGGCATTTTTACACATTCTGAATAATGCACTTTCAATCCACTTCCAGCGCACTTTGAAACTGGATTTTACTGTGTGAAACAGCAAAATCCACTTGCAAATGGTCACCAAACTGCACTGAAAGTGGATTGAAAGTGCATTATTTATTGTTGTGAAAGTACCCATTGTTTCGAGCCCTATCCTCTTTTACCAACCCTGACAGTCTCTCTTTTAGCAGTGATCTCAGGGAACTTTGTTCCCAGGCAATCCTTAACTTTCTTCTCCCCTCTCAACTTCAGTACATGCTGTGTACTGCTCCTTTCTTCCTCTCGTCTGTTCTCTTACAGACTGTCAAAGAACTATGCTACCCCCATCACCCTCTCCTCTCCTTCCCCAACGAACCTTAACTAAGGTTGTCTCACCAAAAAGCAGAAGTCAAGAGAAGGAAGGCAAGTCTGGTGAAGCTGTTGGAAGATCTCAGTGCAGCGAGCCTTTTTATACCAGTTTGTCTGTATCCCCTACTGGCCCCTCAACACGTTTGCATCCACCCCTTTGTGCCTTAGGCTTTAATTTGCAAGTGACCCAAACTAATTTGTGTGCCACATCAAAGTATTTTAATAAGGGACAAACGTTAACCAAAAGACTTAGTGAATTGTCAGCTCGAAACAATGCTCCTGAGAATTTAAAACACTTTGATCTTCTCATTTTTCATTTCTGAAAAATATTTGGCTTGTTTGTTCCTTCCCAGCAGTTAAAATAATGGGAATTCTGGTTGCATTTGTTTGCTTCGTAATAGCTGAATACAGTCTCTTTCTTGCCCTAGGTGCCATTTGATAATTCCATGCTTAGTAGGTTTTCTTCCTGGTTCCCAAGAGCCAATGAACAAATATATTCTTTTCTTTTTCTTTTTTCTTTTTCTTTTTTTATTATATTTTATTAACTTTTCAGAAAATCAAAAGGGGGGGATGGGTATAGAAAGGGGGGGGTAGGAAGGGAGAAAACAGGAAACACGCTATATAATCTGCTTACAACATTACATATCATTTAGTACTACAAATAGGTAGACTGTGATAATTGAAACAAAATTACATTAAAGCCTTTATATCCTTAAAACACTCAACACTTTATGCTTATTTTTAGCCCAATCATAGAATAGAGTCCAGGGCCCAGCATTTGTCTTTTCAATATTGAAGTCAATTGGTCCATTTCTGCACTCTCCATCATCTTCACCATTAGTTTTTCTTGCGTAGGTATTATTTGACGTTTCCAATAGTATGCTAATAAGATTCTAGCCTCTTTTTCTTTTTTCTCTGTCATTTTTTTCTTTTTTGTTTCCCCCCCCCCCCCTCATTTCGAATACTGATGTACTTTTTGCCAGGGGTCATTTCATAGAAAAAGAGCTGGAGGAACTCATTGGCATAACTCATCAGCATATGCCATGCACCTTGCCATCACCAGAAGTGTGTCATTAGCCTAACTGATTTGCATACGCCACACACCCTGACATCACCTATCCTGGCTGTTTTGGACCTAATCCTGGCCATTCAGGGCTGAAATTGGGCCCAAAATGGCCAAACGGGGCTGAAAATGGCCAAAAAGGTGCCCAAAATGGTCAGGATCAGGCTGCAGCTGAGTGGGAGAGTGATCCACCACCTGTCAGAGGCCCGATCCAGGCCATTTCGGCCCCAATCCAGGCCAAAATGGGCCCAAAATGGCCATGAGTCAGGTGGGCATGGCCACCAGACATGTGACCTCTTTGGGGAACTGCCAGAACTGCATTCCTGTGCGTTCCCCCTCGAAATGAGCCTTGCTTTTTGCACTGTGTTAATGCCATTTGATGCCATTTTAGACAATGCTACACTATATAAACATCTTCATATTTTATTTACATGATATGTATAAGCAATTGATATGGGGAGGGGGATTTAAAATGTGTACATTTAACTGGAAAATTCTTTGCAAGGAAACTGAAAATGGTACAGATTAGAATACCACACTGTTTTAATTTGTGAAAGATTGAAAAGGGGATCACCAAGTTGAAATGGTGGCTTGCAAATTTCAGTAGCATCTCTAGTCCTGAAGAACAGATCTCATGTTCTCACCTATGGATTGGTATTCCATAGAAACAGGGATGTTTCTCCAAAAAAGTTTTCATGGATCTGCAAGAAAACAAAAGGAAGGAAATGATGTCATTGTGCCATGGATGTTGCATCATTCACGTTCAGATCTGTAAAAGTACCAATAGTCCAGGCTTCTGGACAACATCCTGGAACCAGGCACAATAATGAACTGAACAATGAAAAGAAATTGGTAGCTAAGAGGCTTTCACTGAGGAAAGGAAGGAAGGCAGAGTCCTACAGCTGAACGCAACCTTGGAGATCATCTACACCAACACTCTACTCAATGCAGGAGTACGCAACTACAGCCTACCCCTGCCAAATGGCTGTTCAACATCATCTTCAACACCTCCAGTGAATAAGAATCCACCACATCTTGAGGCAGACTGTTCCACTGTTGAACAGCTCTTGCTGTTGGAAAGTTTTCCTAAACTTCAGACAAAATCTATTTCCTTGGAATTTCCACACATCAGTTTTAGAGCTGTCCTTTGGCTTGAGAGAGATCAAGTCTGCTCAATCTTTTGAGCAAGATTGTGTGCAAATTCTTCTCATATTTGCAGTCATATTTTATTTGAGAATGGGTCTTCATGGATTTAACTATTTATTCCAACTATTTATTCTATGCTTTATTAAATTCCTCACTTAGCTAAAAATTATTCAGAGACGAACAAGTGGAGAGAAGAAAAATCTGAACTCAATTCAGTTTGATTTTTATATTGGCCACAGGCTACAACTAAATACCTTAACAAAAATATAATTTAAAAAGAAGTTTGAAAGAATATGTGTACGAGTCAGCCCCACAACCTTAAACAACTTTTCACTAACAACCACGAATCAGCTAACAAATGTCACCAACACAGGTACCAGATCCTGCAACAGACCCAGATGCCAACTCTGCCCTCATACCTACCCAGAAAATATTACAGGACCCAATGGCACCAACTACACTATCTCTGGCTCTTACAGCTGCTCATCCTCCAATGTGAGATATGCCCTCATGTGCCAACAATTTCCATCTGCTCTGTACATTGGACAAACCAGCCAACCTCTGTGCAAAAGAATAAATGGACACAAATCTAACATTAAAAATGGCAACATCCAGAAACCAGTGGGAGAACACTTCAATATACCAGGACATTCCATCAAGGACTTAAAGGTCACTGTAGTTCAACAGAAACATCTCAAAAACAAAATCCAACAGGAAGCTGCTGAATTGGAATTCATATGTAAATTTGACTCAGTCAGACTTGGATTGAATAGAGACTATGAATGGTTATCTCATTACCAAAAGTAACTGCCTTCAGGCATTCTATTCAGATTCTGCCA
Source organism: Eublepharis macularius (assembly GCF_028583425.1). Classification (NCBI taxonomy): domain Eukaryota; kingdom Metazoa; phylum Chordata; class Lepidosauria; order Squamata; family Eublepharidae; genus Eublepharis; species Eublepharis macularius. The sequence continues at coordinate 247,054,011 of NC_072790.1, forward strand.
TGGAGGGGAGTGTTCACACCCAGCCTGGATTGTACATTCCACCTCTTTCATAACTCCTTACAACTTATTTACATTTACATGACCCTCACTCCCTGCACCCTCTCCCCCCTCCCCTCACCACCTATATATCTCTGGCCAGTTTCTTCATACCATCCATGCATCTGACAAAGAGAGCTGTGGCTCTTGAAAGCTTATGCTACAATGAAGTTGGTTAGTCTTAGTTGGTGCTACTGGACTCTACTGTTTTGCTACTATAGACTAACATGGCTAACTCCTCTACGTAGCTCATACAACTGGTAAGTGAATATTGATATTCCATGAGGTATTATTCCCTTCCTTTTTTATTACAAAAATACTCCTGCTGTAATTATTACTCTAATTTATTACTGAAATTCTCTAACCCTCTTGATTCAAAATGAACTGAACCTCCCTGAACAATGTTACCATTCTCATTGAAACTCTTGTTCTCTTCCTCAATATTCCTTGAACATTGAGTTAGAAACCTCTAAATCACCACTGGAAAGAGATGGTAGCAAATCTTCTTTCAAGGCTTCTCAGATTGACACACTTTATGGAGTTTTTTTTTCTTTCCAGTAGCACTCTCAACAGTTATCCAGAAATAGGTGGCATCTGTAGAACATTTTGGCTAATTCCTTGAAATAATCTTTTCTGTATGCCTAAGTAAGGGCTGTGAGAAACCATTTAATGTAAGAAGGTTCACTTATCTAATTCTCTTTGATTTACTTCAAATTCCTTGGGTGTTTCTCTTTAGCTGGAACATGCAAATTTGTCTTCTAACTTTGCTTTAGGTCATTGAATGGGTCTGACATTACAGACCTGCTGGAGATATCTGAAAAATTATTTGCTGCAAAAGACATCTAAGAAACTTCATTCTAGTTCCTGGGGATCTCAGTGTAGCACCAGTGGACACCATGGTGCCCGCCAACACCTTTCCTGGCATCTGCCAAATGGTTTTAGAAAGTGATTAGCCCAGTTAGCGCTTTTGTCCAGCAAAAATTCTGATTAGCTATTGTTTGTTTATTTTATTTTATTTTTCTTTATTTATACCCACCTTTCTCCACACTGAGAACCCAAAGTGGCTTACCTAATTCTCTTCTCCATTTATCCCCACAACACCCCTCTGAGATAGGTTGGGCTAAGTATAGCTGATTCTACACACGTTGGATAATGCAGTTCCAATCCTCTTTAGAGATCATTTGGAACTAAATTTTTCAAGTGTGAAACAAAAAATCCACTTTCAAACAATAGCTAAAGGGCATTGAAAGTGCATTATCCAACGTGTGCGGAATCAGCCAATGTGTGATTGGCCCAAGGCCACCCAGAAAGCTGCCAAGGCAGAGTGGGGGGAATTCAAACCAGGTTCCCCTAGATCCTAATCCTACACTTTAACTACTATACCATGCTGTCTATCATCTGATTTACTAGACATCTGATTGGCAGTGCAGATTTTTTAAAAGTTGTTTTGGCTGCAACTGCCACCTCAATGTGACCTTCCCCCTACTTGCAAATGCTAGCACATGAAAGCAAACACACATACACAATCCATTTGACTTGATGCCAGTGTCTTTGGCCATGATTTACATATTTCTGGCTTAGGTCTTCATTGAGATAACTCAATCAAACACCTGTTTCATTCAGTTCTGTGATGGTGTGGCCATAGCTGGAGACAAGGATTATATTAAAGGTGTCCATCTGTGAGCATCTTTCAGACAACAAGGTTATACAGAGGTCAGCATGGATTTCTCCCCAATAGGTCATGTCAGACCAACTTCAGCTCCTTCTATGATTGAGTGACAGGCTTACTGGATCGCAGGAATGCTTTTAATGTAATTTATCTGGATTTCAGTGAAGCTTTTGACAAGATTCCTAATGATGTTTCAGTGAGCAAACTGGAGGACTGTGGGCTGGACTCTAGGTGTATCATCAAAGGCAGAACTTCCAAATCACACAATATCATTGTCCTACGATATACTGTGTTGGTCAGGCCCCACCTGGAGTATTATGTGTACTTCTGGAGGCCTCTCTTCAAAAAAGATGTGGACAACTAGGAGACCAAGCCCTACGAGGAAAGACTGAGAGACTTGGGAATGTTCAAGTTGGAGAAGAGGAGGTTGAGGGGAGATATGGTTGCTCTCTTTAAGTATTTAAAATGCTGTGAGGGAAGAGAGCTCTTCCTGTTGGCATCAATGGGTCTGAATTATAGGAGGGAAGGTACCAGCTGGACATTAGGGAAAACTTCTTCACATTAAGAGCAATTCAACAGGGGGATTGGCTACCTAGGGATGTGTGGTGAGTTCTTTAAGGCCCCTTCCAACTCTATGATCCTGTATAGGATGGATGCTGAGCTTTGGGTGGGAGTTCAGTCCACTTTCATTTCTCCAAGTTCCCAGTTTATCTTGAGAATGCATGCTGCTGAAGGTCTACTTGAAAAGAAGGTGTTAAGTATTATTTAGTCTCATATAATAGCCTGGAGATTCGTTCAGTGTTTAATTTGATAACAATCATAACATTATCAAGGTATTTGTTTGTACTCAACAGCATGTAATAAGTTCCTTCCTTAAATAGGTGTATGCAGTTTTAGTTTCTTTGAACACCTGCCAGAAATGCAAGATACAGATCAGGATTTTTCTTGTGATGTCTTCTTCTGATGCAGAATTATACCCATCAGCAGGAAGTGTTGCTGAGTCATTTGCCACATGCCCTAGGTGTTTCACTGTCTAGTATTCCACAAGGCTTGTTGTGTTGGGTGGACCCCTCTGAGAAATTTTTTCAGTGTTGCTCCAAGCTACTTTGGCTTCCCTCAATGATCTTTGGTTTTTCTTTCCAATGAGAAACTGTCAGTTTCACCTCCCAGTTTCCTCCTAGATGAAACTCTGGAAACTAATCCCAGGCAATTTTTGCCTCCTGTGCCCATTGCATAGAGTTTCTTCACTAGTCCTGGGTTATTAATATTAATATGACATTCAGTTCTGGTAAGCAATGGATGACATTTACAAGGAATGTCACAGCTGGATCTTAGCTGGAGATCACACATTTGTGGAGTGAACAACAAGTGACATTTTTTTTCGGAAGCCCACCTTAACAATTCACAAAACTAATACAGTGTTCCTTTGCTTCTCTCAAAACCCTCTGTCGCTCCCTGCCCAAGTCAGAAACTTCAAAATGTGGTGGTAAAGGGGATTGCAGAATCACTAATGGGTGACACTGAAGCTGGGAGGTAAGGCTGGGATGGCAGGCAGACTCCTAGTCCACAGTGAGGGGACATGATGGGAGGAGCAGAAATGTATGAAGAGCCTGTCTCCTCTCCAGCAACACCTCACGGTCTGTGCCACCATTCCAGCCTAGGCAGTAGAGGCAAAATGATGGTCTCCCTCCTTCCTTCCCTTGGCTATGGTTGCTTGTCACAACTTGGTGTTGTTACAAGGCATTGGGCTGGATCAACTGGGGTGAGCTGTGCTGATTGGGCATTTCACTCCCCTATTTTTCAGGGACCTCATAAGGGATCTGGGGAAACTGAAGGGTATGTGCCTGGGCTGACCATTAAAGGCTTCATCCTAGGTGCTGTGTATTGCTTGCCCAGGGCACCAACCTCACAATTACCTATACAGAAGCAATGATTCTTTAACAGAATGTAGGGGCAACTGATTCTTTATGATGTTTTACGGAAAGCCCTGTGAACAAAGTCTGAGTCCATTATCATTGTTGATGGAAGTGAATTTAATGGACTAGAATATTTTATGTGCCTTTTCTATCTCTATGCAACTTTATTCTCAGGTGCCATTAGAGTATTTTTAGGGTACCATGCAAAGGATTAACACTGGAGAAAAATAGTCAAGCAAAAGACAAGTGAATGTATGCTAGTTGCTGTGAATGCTGAGACCAATCATTGTGAAGTGCCTGCTGTTTGTAGTTGGGAAAAGGATAACCCAGGCTAAAGGATAATACATGCATACCGAGCAAGCTTGCTGCTAGTAAGATGCACCTGCAATCATGCCACGCTTATAGGCTGATAAGAGAAAACTCTTTTTGAACTAATTATGCCAGATGTAGCTGTAGAATAAGAGTAAGGAAGAGAGAGAGAGACCAGCTGCAGCCATAAAAGTCACTCCCAGAAAGCAAAAAGGCATTTACTGAACTTTGGTCTGGATAACGGACAGACATTAGAGGGGAGATGATGACAGAAGGAATACAGAGCGAGAAGTGGGTAGTAAACCACTCAGTGAAAGAAATAAGCTTGCTTCAACCTAATTAGATTAGCAGAAATTTCCAAGGCTATGAGGAGCTCCAAGCAACGGAAATGAGATGCCTAAAGTAGCTTCAAACACATTGCAACCCCCCCCCCACCCCAAAGTGGAATGAAGACACGGACATGTATATTGGGAACTAAGGGCCAATTTTATTCTGGCAACAACGGAACATTAAACATAACATGGCAAGGGCCTAACTAGTGGTACAAGTCAAGCCCTGGGGTCCCTGGACCTCTTCCTTGACCTGTCTGGACAAGCTCCTCTGCCCTAGGGGCACAAAGCAACTGCTGGGGAGTGCTGGGGCGTAGCTGTCTTATATGCTTTGCACTCTGCCCCTCCCCAGATCCCCAGGTGGCCAGGAAGCACGTGCCATGACTCATCCTCCACCGGGGGAGCAATAAATGGCCCCCAGCTTATAGCAGCTTCGCTGCCAGCCAGGACTGCCACATTCCAAAGGAGGGGAGATTGTTCCCCTCCCACTCTACCCAAAAGGAACAATCTCTGCCTGTAAAGTACAAGGTTGCTGAAGCAACATTTAGACACCTCTGGCAAATGTTACACTGTCAAGAGAGCAGGAAATAATGTGAACTTTATGAATGGGAAAGGGTGAGAAAGGGAAGAGATGTTCCTCGAAGAGATAAAGCAATGCACTAAAGTGATAAGCAATGCTAATTGGGAAATATTGTAATTGTGTTGCTGACCAGAATTATTCTTACAATAAGGGACCACTAGATCATAGGAGGTGGTCACCTGCATAAACCAATGGGGGCCACAATTATGTTTGAGCCAATGGGACCCCCAACATTGCAATGAACCAAAGGGTACAAAATGTCTTGCACAGCAACAGTCCAGTAAGGGTTGTATCAAACCATCCATGTAATACATGGTCAATGTTTATTTAGCAGCAATGAAATAGGATTCAAAATGCATTCATTTTACAGAGAAAACAGAAGAAAATGAAATAAAGAATCACAGTTTCCATGGTAGTAGAAAAGAGCAAGAGTTCAGTAGCACCTATAAGATTAACAAAATTTGTGGTAGGGTATGAGCAGCGACTCACAAAAATTCATACTCTGTCATGAATTTTGTTAGTCTTATAGGTGCTACTGGACTCCTGCTCTTTTTTACTGCTGCAAACAGACTAACACAGCTACCCATCCTGATCTAACGCCACGGATTCAAAGTGCACAAGGGCTAAGCAAAACTGAGATGAAGATTTGGGGGCTGGAATTGCAGGGGTGAGTAACGATAATATCTTCGGTGGTTGTTGTGGGTTTTCCGGGCTGTATTGCTGTGGTCATGGCATTGTAGTTCCTGATGTTTCAGCCCGGAAAACCCACAACAACCATCGTTCTCCAGCCGTGAAAGCCTTCGACAATACATCGATAATATCTTCTTTTTTGATGGCAAAGTTTGTTAGGATGTCCAAGAAGCCAGACTTAGAACATGCAAAATTATACTGGATATAGTTCTAACAAAACAGTATCAATCAAAGTCAAGGGTTTAACATCCAGAAATCTGACCGACGTTTCATTATTTCACTTACAAAAATCTCCCAAACACATGCTTTTGAGACTTTGAATTTATATTGATACAGTGATTACATGGATAACTTTGTGGTGCGCGCACCATAAAACATGATGCTTTGTTTTCCTTTTCCTTTCCTTTCTTTATATGGCTACGCATCTGAGGAATAAAATATGTCTCCGCTATGGCTTGCAAACATGACTCAAAAAAACTTTATTCAACAAACCATATATGAATCCCCCTCTCCAATAAATACTATGCTGAAAGTTTGGCATATGGTTGGCATCTGCAGCAAGATCAGCCACCAAAATAGTTTTGCCATGTACTTATTGGTGTTAGAGAGAGCCTTCAATCATAGTCGACTTATGGCAACCCTTGGTGGATTTTTTATGGCAAGAGACTAACAGAGCTGGTTTGCCATTGTCTGCCTCTGCAACCCTGGTCTTCGTTGGAGGTCTCCCATCCAATTACTCACCAAGGTCAACCCTGCTTAGCTTCTGAGATCTGACGAGATCAGGCTCGCCTTGGCTATCCCGGTCAGGGCATGCTTCTATTATATTCATTTTTTAAAAGTCACATTGCAACAAAAGGGTCCCTTGCAGGAGAGAATACAGGTCGTTGCCCCAAAGAGTTTACCATGTAAGGAAGATCGCACCAAAGTCCATCTAGTCCAGCTTCCTATTTCTCTCAATGGACAACCAGCTGCCTGTGGGATATCATTTTGCTGGTCAATATTAGAGAAGTAGGTTTTGCACCTGAATAAGGAAAGGCTATTGGACTGGCTTGCTTCCAATGTATGTCTTGTGCAGTACATAAGAGAGTGATAACTTCTGAGGAAGATCCATTAAGAATAACTTCTGAGGAAGGTCATTTATAGAACAGGTTCACATCGAGATGCTCATCTGACTACAACTCACTACTGCTGTGACCCGCCCTGAGCCCACTCGCAGGGTGGATGGGATAGAAGCCCAATAAATAAATACAAGAAAGAAGTTGTTTGACAATATCACAAAGATGAGACTTTTCTAAATTTGTGATACATGAAAACATTATTTGTTTCGATGCTTTTCAGTCATCTATGTAATATGTTTGGATTATATGTTATTTTAATAATTATAAAGCATAGTAGCCATGAATTACAGTGATTGCTTGTTTGGGGGTTCTGCGCTGTGATTCTTGTTGTTTTTCTGGGAAAGCAGGAGCATAAGGACCAAAGCCATGCCATGTTGTTCCCCTCCACAAGAGATGTTCAGAGATACAGAGCCCACGAATAAGCAGGTTCTGTTTTGTTATCATAAATATTTGTATACCCTATCTTATGAAATGTATTAGAGGGTGTGATAGATTGGCAAAGGTCCTGTCCATTTCTGCAAATACCAACCCCCCACCACCCTTTAGTTCTTTTGATGTGAGAGCAGAGTAGCTGGCGGCCAACTAGAAACCCCAGAAGGGCTGAAGGGGAAAGATTGGGGAGAATGAGAGCCAAGCTACAAGTGATGCCTGACACAGGTTGGACACTTGTCAGCTTCCCTCAAGTTTTGATGGGAAATGTAGGCATCCTGGTCTTGCTGCTGTAATGGAGAGCCAAGCTGTAAAACCAGGACGCCTACATTTCCCATCATAACTTGAGGGAAGCTGACAAGTGTCCAACCTGTGTAAGGCATCACTTGTAGCTTGGCTCTGAGAGAAAAAGCTGTTGCACCATCAGCTCAGATCAGATAAAGTCTGCGCCTTCAGTGAAAGAGAGACAGGAGGGATCCACTCTCAGAGTCTGCCTTGTGTATAAGCAGGCTAAAGGAGTGAACGTTTGTTGTTGTTGAAGCTTTGACTCTCATACGCTCATACACTAAAAATCTTGTTGGTTTCTATGGTGCCACTGGACTCAAATCCCGCTGTTCTATTGCAGACCAATGTGGCTATGGCTATCTACCTGAAACCATCTTTTTGATAAAGCAGGCTCGTTTGCAGAAGGGACTGTCGTTATCTCGAAGCCCTGTTTTTTTGAGGGAATGTAAAAAAAGATTTATGTTTTCCAAGAGGAGTTCACATTTTCACTGTGAGGATCCTGAGGCTGAGGGAAAGGTTGATATTTACCTCAAGACTATAAACTTGGTTGCCAACGACTCTTTGCTCTACTAAATTATCGACTGTCATCTTATAAATGAATCAGCCCAGCAAGTCCGTGATACATCTGGAAAGAGTTTGTCCTTTTCTCTGAACCTCTTTATCCTCCTCTCTCTAGGAGCAACTAAAAGTAACTCTGTTTCCCTCACAGGTGCTGAACTTATTTCATTCATAAGGCAGTTGGGTTAAGTCTGTAAGTTGGAGGGTTAGGGTAGAAACAAGAAAAAAAGGGGGCACTGTGGGCCAAGCTACACATGACGAAAGACACTTGCCTGGCAAGTGGATTGAGTGGAGGGCAAGTGAACAGGGAGAAATACACTTGCCATTCAAGTGTCATTCGTCATGTGTAGCTTGGCCCTGAGTATCAGAAGTCTAGGAAATGTGTAAGGAAATTGAAAGTACATATAACAGAAAAATTGCAGAAGTGTGAAAAATATGGTTATTATAATTAGGACATTAGAAAAAAACACGTAGGTATTGTACACATGTAAGTTGTATTGTAAGTTGCCCTTTGGATAGGAGTTACATTGTTTGTTTTTGAAACTACACAGCACCACATATATTGAGTTTCTGGCTTCCAGATGAACAAGTATAAGCGCGTTCATGACCAATGAAGATTGAAGACATGATATTTATTCTCTGAAGGGGCATCATACTGCATACCACTAATTAGCTTCGGAATTTTTGTCTGCAAAATTACTTGTACAAAGTTGCTCATGACTGATGAAGATTCATACATCAAAACAGGAATGTAGCCGGCATCCTGTCTATGTTGTGTGTGTTTGCTTGTCCATTCCTTATAGCGGGGGATTCTGCATGATCAATTTTGATCGGACTTTCTGAGCAGTCGTGCTGAAGTGGAGTCCTAAGAATCCACTGCTCGCCGATTCCACATTAAGGCTTTTGTTTTACATTGACATTTCATTTCATCATGCTCAAAGTCCATTGTGTGGAATTTGCCAGTATATAAATTGATCCCTTGTTGCTTTTTCCAGGGGAAGTGTCTTCATTTAAAAAAAAAATCCCCCCAAAACATTGCTACATATAAACGTTGCATCAAACAAACACATCTGATAGGTCAGAGCATTTCCCGCCAATATCGTGGAATAAGTATTGTTTATTGACATTTGGAGGGAGAATTGGTACCGATGACCCCGCTTTCCCTCTGCCTCAGAAGCTGTCAGCTGTCAGCAAGCAATAAGTAACAAATTTGGCACGTTGCAAAATGGACCCATTATTGGTCAGCTGTCATTACATGACACAGGATATATTTCTGCATAGACGTGTAGAAATGTTGCAACATTTTTTTATATATATTTTTTTAAAAGGGGGGGAAGGGAAAGGTAGTGGGTGTTGCTTAGAAAACATGATTGGCCAATCAAATTAAGTTGATTCGAAGGGCGAGAGAAAAGGGCAAGGGTGGGGAGAACATCGGATAAAGAATTTCGCATGATTAAAATCCCTAATCTGCTGCGAATGGACAAATAAGTCGGGGGGAAAGCAGGATGGGAAAAAAACGGACAAAACCTGCAGTGATGTCGAAGCTGCTGCTAGGATTGCCTTCCCACATGCAGAAAAACAAGGAAAAATCGAGGTCATTTGGAAGCTGAAGCACAGAAAACCACTAGTGTGAAATCACCTGATGTATGTCTAATCGTAGCAATGATTTTTTTTGTAATTTTGTAATTATAACCATTTTCCCAATCTTTTGCCATGTTTATATTATATATATTTTCAATTTCCTTACACATTTTATATCATTCCCAGACTTCTGGTATCAATATCCCCCTTTTCCTTGTTAATTAAAGGTTTCTTATCCCTTTTGCCATTCCGTTGATTTTGATGTCTCAAAATCATTTAAGGCCCCCCAAATGTGGGAAACCAAATTTGTTGTTCATATTTATTAATTTATGTCTTCCCTACTTGGATCTTTATCTGTTTCACTTTCAACTGTTTTATTTAAAAAGGGTGGGGATGTAGTGGTAATATTCTTTCATTGAATATAGGGACAGAGTCATGGTTGTGCTGAAAAGATTTTCCCTGGCTGCCCATCTATTCCTGGACATGGTTCCAAAGTGCTGCCACTTTCATTTAAAATCCTAAATAGATTTGGGGTCAAGGGTACCTGTCTGACCACCTTCTTTTACTTTCGTTAAGTTCATCATCCCAGGCTCTGCTTTCTATGCCCTCAGCGGCTGACGTAGAGCAAGAGTGCAACAGATAACCATTTCTTACTGTTGGTGCCTTTTCTGCATAATCATTTCTCCCTTGAAACTCAGCATTACATAATTAGCATTTCCTCGCCAGGCAAAGGCATTTTTATTCATCCAGGGACTGAACTGCACTATCTTATTATTATTATGTCTTAACCTCTCCCTTTATTCACTTGCTAAGGCATTTAAAGGATGGTTTTATGTCCTGTTTTTACAACTCTGGTTGTTGAATGCTGCTGATTTAATCAGCCAACTGATAATTTTAACATTTGTACTGAAGTGTTTTTACTGCTGGAAATAGATTTTATTGATCTTTTTGGCTTGAATCTAGACTAAATTTTCAGTTAATCATATTGTATATTGTATATTCAATTATTGATTATGTCTGACTTTGTTTTATTCCAGTAAAGGTGTGTAGATTGCTAATCTCAGGACTTCCTCCTCATGGCATTCTTCTTTCTCCCTTTGTCACAACCAGCTCTTCTTTCCATCTTTCACCATGAAGGCAGGACTTGTTTTATAATCCAATACCATCTTTAGACTAGATAGACAGGGATCTATTTTCCCTCTTTTCTATCAGAGTATGGCACTCTTATAATAAAGAACTCTATTTTCTTTGTCAAAAAGAGTCCAGTAGCACCTTTAAGACTAACCAATTTTATTGTAGCATAAGCTTTCGAGAATCACAGTTCTCTCCGTCAGATGCATGGAGGGCATCTGACGAAGAGAACTGTGATTCTCGAAAGCTTATGCTACAATAAAATTGGTTAGTCTTAAAGGTGCTACTGGACTCTTTTTGATTTTGCTACTACAGACTAACACGACTAACTCCTCTGGATCTAATTTCTTTGCTAAACCTAAGTTAAGCATAAGTTTATTTTCTCTCTTTCATGCATAATAGCCAGCATTGCTCCGCCATCCATCATGCTCTTCCTTGGAAACAATACAACTCTCTTAACGAAGGTACTTCCATAAGTGGAACTTTACAGCTTCCACCCTTCCACTGTAACTCACTGATCTTTCTATAATGGTGCTCCTGGAGGACAGGAAGCTATTTTGGAGAGCTTGGTAGAACTTCCATTCCAGTGATGACAAAGTCTTCCACTAATGGAAAACTCAGTTTGGATCCTGCCTATTTTATTTATATAATGATTTAAATTTTTATTTTTAATTCTTTTTTAATTGCCTCAAGAAAATCTTGGAGAGGTGCAAATGAACAAACAAATGCATCTCTAACACAAGGCACTGCAGAGGGGCAACACTAGAGAGAAAATATTTACAGATTTTTTAAATGAATTTTTTTTCTTTATGTTTTTTTGTCCCAGTGGAAATTTTTTTCGGGGAAATGAAATATATGTAATATTTATTATCCTAATAAATCAGAACTGAACTCATGGTATAAAATGCATCATTAATAAGTTAGAATTTGAAATTTGCTGTATTTATAGAACTATATGAAATTTGACCATTTGCTATATTGATAGAATTTAAAAGAACCTATTTGTTTTCTGTAAGAAAAACTGATATACTCAATGCTTAAGAAAGAAAAGCAAACTGTTGTACCTTGTGCCTCCCTAGTGCATGAATCTTTAGTTTTTGCCATCGGAGATGTAAGAACAATAAAAACTGCAGGTGGAAACCTAAGAAAAAGTTTATTTGAACAGCTGAAGAAGGAGCTTTGACTATGAAAGCTTATACCCTGAAAATCTTGTTGCTGTCAAAGGTGACACTAGAATCTCATTCTGGAGTTCTACTGCAGATGGTCACAGCTACCTACCTGAAACTATTATTTGAACAGAAACTCTCTCATGGAGTAACAAGGTGTAGGAATGCCAGCATGACTGGATATTAAGCTAGACTTAACGACATTGAAAACACAGACCTCTTTAATAATGTATTGTCATTAAACACATTATAACGTATTAGTTACTGACAAAATAATTTACATTTAAACAAAAACATTTCTGAAAATGTTATATATGTCTACAGAATATTTGTGCCTGGGAATTCATTATTGTTATTTATTCCAAAAGGAACTGTATTGTTATTAGTTTATTTTTATAGGCTTTTATTGTCTTTCCTTATTGCTTCTTTTTATTGTTGTTTCATTTTCAAAATACTTTTTTGTTATTGCCATTGGTTTCAGCAGAACCCCCCTCCCCTTTTCTCAACCCTTTTCTCAAGTCATGGTCTTTCTGACAAATTCAACAAAGAGTTTGACATCTGACACATGAAGAACACATGTTGGGAGATGCAACATTAGCCAGGAAGGGTAGTTTAAAAAGACAGAACCAGTGGCAGGGCAAAGGCTTTGCTATACACTAGAGTTGTGTGACGGGGATATGAAATGCCAGAAGAGAAACTTTAGCCCATTGTACCCTCTTCAGGTCCATGCCTGGCTCTGGAAGGTAGCTCCAACCCATTTCCATTCCTCGCTGCTCTCTTGGTTGTGATTCTACACAGTTTTAGAGTGGAGAGGTGAAATTGACAGAGCCTTTGGGGAGGCAAAGATGAAATTAATAAACCCTCTGAGGAGTGATCTCTGTCGGCTCTGACTTTTAAAACTACACTTCCCAGCTAACATTGTGCCTCCCTACACTTGATGAACACACGCCAAGGCGTCTCATGTAGAGAGACGCAAAGCTCAATTGGATTGCAACACTTCTCTAGTAAAAAGTCCAGCAGCACCTTTAAGACTTATCAACTTTATTGAGACATAAGCTTTTGAGAACCACAGCTCTCTTCATCTGATGCTTATAAAGCTGGTTAGTCTTAAAGGTGCTACTGGACTTTTTACTATTTTGCAACTACAGATTAACATGGCTAAATCCTCTAGATCTAGTACTTCTCTAGGGTACTTCTCTCACAGTTCAGACAGATGGAATAAAGGGGTCCCTTCTTCTGATGAAGTGAAAGACATTCATGTTTAACATAAAAATCTATGGGAGAATCGATAGGAAAGATGCCAAACAGTAATACAGACAGCAGCATGCAGTGAGAGAATCTGGAACTGTGGCCACTTAGCTTCAAGGAAGAGGCAGACTGAAAAGGCAGGGGTATTTTGTGGCACAAGGAGGACAAGGAATTAGGGTAAACAGTAGTAAGTGGAGGGCCTTGGAACAGATATACTTGAGAATATTTACTAGGGAAAGCTTACTTCTGCCCCTTTTTATGTAACTGGTATGATATAAACACCTGCTCAGATCTGACATTTCTGCTATGATATCCCCCCAAAATCCATCTTGTTGCTCGTGATTCTTGATTCTTGAACATCTTCTTAATGCTTAACAAACAAGAACAGCCTCATGATCTTGGATAGCAGCAGGAGGAAGCTATCCACGGCCTATATGGTAGTGACTTACCTATGTCTCCCTTCCCTAGTCAGCTCCCCTCCTACTGCTTCTTCTCTGTGTCATGGACACTGCACCTGCGTTTTGGGACTTCAACCAGATCGGTGGACCAAAAGCCACATACCTAAAAATGGTTTGTTTGTATGAAACCTTCAAATTTACCTAGAGTTCCAGTTTGAGCAAAATTAGGTCTCATCTCTACTAGGCATAACATCTCCAGTGGAATTTTTCATCTTATTTTGTGTGCTGACGATGGCTGAAGTCAGCGCCTGACTCACTGTACTTATTAAAGTAATTTGAGTCAAAAATCCTGGAAGTAACTTGTTTAGTAGGTAATTAAAAGTCCAGGCCCAAAAGGGTATATTTAATTTGCTAGGGACGCTGTCAAAACTGTATAAAAGCCTACAAGATCCTGAAACTTTCCAAGAGCTGCACCTGTCTCTCTTTCTCCGCACTTCACCTTTGTCAAGAAGAAGGTAAGTTATCCCATGCTGGGGCACACAGTACTGCTGTATAGAAACGATTGCTTCCAACAGGAAGCTTCCCAATTTTTTCTCTTTCTAATATCCTTCTGGAATTTGGAGTCCCAGTTGACCACACCTTGTTTCTCTGTGCTTTGACTATGCTTGTGCAGAGAGATGTTGCACAGCAGCCTCATTGTCTACACCAGTTAAATGATTGCCAGAACTGAGGAATTTACCCTTTCAGCAGGGGCATAGACTTTCCAATTTCCTGGGAGGGGGGAGGCTGGGGCTGGGCCAGAAGCATTGCTATGCCAGGTCCTTAAAAGAACCGGGCCCCAGTGACATCATAGGGAGGAACCAATGACATCACAGGAAGGGGCCAGAGGCATTGCTATGCCAGGTCCTTAAAAGAACCAGGGCCCAGTGACATCATAGAGGGGAGCCAATGACATAACATGAAGGGGCTTCCATTCCCACCATCTATGGAGGCAGGGCTGTGGGGGATTTAGGGTGGGGCTCCCCATAAATTTAAGGGGACCTGAGCACCTATGGGGACCCCCCTAACAATGCCACTGGGCTGGGCCAAACCTAGGAAAAGGTGGGAGTTGGCCAGTGGTTATAGTGCTATCTCAGCAATCTCCTACTGAGTCCTGTTTTTGAAGTTCACTTTTAGGATAGTAAAGAGTCCAGTAGCACCTTTAAGACTAACCAACTTTATTGTAGGATAAACTTCCGAGAACCACAGCTCTCTTCGTCAGACACATGGAGGGTATGAAGAAACTGGCCAGAGATATGTAGGTGGGGAGGGGAGGGGGAGAGGGTGCAGGGAGTAAGGGTCATGTAAATGCAAATCAGTTGCAAAAGTCATGAAAGGCACTCCACCTCTTTCATGACTTCCTTCTTTTGGTTTTTTTTCACCTATCTTTTTTTTAGATCCATTACCCCATTCATATCTCCGAAGATCATTATCTTCTTGAAAATTGAAAATGGATTGGAAAACATTTCCATAATTTTTTTCTTGCATTATTGGTGCATATATTGTTGCTAGTGTGTAAATTTTGCCTTCCAGGAGCCTTATTTTCAAAACCATATTTCTTCTGTAAGAGTCTCTTAATTCTTCTGTAACATTTATTTGTAAATTGTTTATATAAACCACAATACCTTTTTAAAATTATAAATTCTTAATAAACACACAAATACATATGAGCAAAAAACAGGAACAAAGCCCCAGAGAATCATGGAATTGTAAAATGATACAACAGGAAGAGAGCTCCATGGCGCAGAGTGGTAAGCGGCAGTACTGCAGCCCAAGCTCTGCTCACAACCTGAGTTCGATCCTGGAGGAAGCTGTTCAGGTAGCTGGCTCAAGGCTGACTCAGCCTTTCATCCTTTCGAGGTCGGTAAAGTGAGTACCCAGTTTCCTGGGGGTAAAGTGTAGATGACTGGGGAAGGCAATGGCAAACCACTCCGTTAAAATGTCTGCCAAGAAAACGTCGTGATGTGATGCCCCCCCCCACAGGAAGGGTGGACAGTCCTGTGCTTCATCTGCCATTGTAACTGAGTCCCTCATGTGAGTTTGTCACTGTTTGCCCCCCCCAGCCAAATCCAAGGGGGCTTGAGCCCTCCAGCCCGGGGAGGTTCAGCCCCCCTGGCCAAATCTGAGGGGGCTGAAGCCCCTCAGCCCCCTCATAGTTTGCACCAATATTCCTCAGCCCTCTGGAGACCAATCAGGCATGAGTGCCTGCTTCCCTCATCCTGCCATCTTTAGGTAGGGTTTAACTAAACCCTCAGAAAAGGGCCAGTTCTAAGTTTGTGTGTCCCTGAGCAGAGATTGCTCAGGGGCCCTCCATGCCCATTGCTAGGCTCCCCATCTTGCCCTCCCACCCATGTGCCCCCTTGCCTGTGCATTCTTCCTTTGCCCATTCACAAGCTCTCCCACCAGCTGCAGTCACAGATGCCCACACTCTCTGCGTTCCCTTTCCCCAATAGTATAGTGTTTTGGACCATCAGGAATGTTGACACTTTGCGCACCACCCATTTGCCATTTCCAGTAGTGCATTTTCAGCTGGGATCAGATGCATGAACAAGGAACCAGCAGCAGTGGGCCCCACCAGAAGCGATAGGTTCTGGCTGCTGCCCCATGTTGCCATGTGCTGACAATATCCTCAGGGCCAGGTTAATGCAGTAAACCCCAACCTCACTCTCCCCCTCCTCCCCCCCAAAAAACAGGTGAAGAAGATTCCTCTCCAACCCAGCTTGAGATTATCCGCAAAACCTCCTTTTCAGAAATACATTCGCTTTTCTCTCTTCCTGTGGTGGGATCATAGCCTATAATAGTGATCACTTAACTAAGCATCTTTGATCTCACAATTATTGGTAGCGGCAAGAATCTTAATAGCTAAGAAGTGGGAACAGCGCACATTGCCAAGCCAGGAGATAAGCTTGCGAAAGATGTGGTTTGTGGTATGGGCAAAATGTCAACAATCAAAGAAGATGGCACAAGGATGAAAACCACACGGAAACTTTTTTCTCAACAAGGGAGTCTTTTCATCAACTCATGGAACAAGAAGTTCCCCATGGAAATAGCAAGAAGAGAATGATTGAACTTGGCATACTTTCCAACTTTTACTCCCTGAGTATGGGAATGCAGAAAGGAAGGGTAAAATATTCATTAGAAATTATGTTTACATCTTATTAGCCATACTGGGATGTATCTTTGTGGATTTATAATAAAAATTATACAAACACACACATACACACACACACACACACACACAAACATCTTTTTCAACCTCTCAGTAGTTGCCTAATCCAATACTATTTAAAAAGGCTGGGTAGTTTAATAATAACATTAGATTTATATACCACCCTTCAGGACAACTTAATGCCCACTCAGAGCAGTTTACAAAGTGTGTTATTATTATCCTCATGACAATCACCCTGTCAGGTGGGTGGGGCTGAGAGAGCTCCATGAAGCTGTGACTGACCCAAGGTCACCCAGCTAGCTTCAAGCGGAGAAGTAGGGAATTAAACCTGGTTCTCCACGTTAGAGTCCTGTTGCACCAAACTGGATCTCAGTTTAGGAAGCATTCTGGCAAAATCATGCTTGCGTTGGTGGACCACGTTTACACAACCTCCCTTTAGTGGTGCCCTTTGTCTGTGCTGCATTTTATTATCTCCACTCCTTGAGCCTGCAGCTCCCATGTATCACCAGAGGTGGGGGTGACAAAAGCAATTCCCCACATCTGAAAGTCATGCATTGAACCTTTCATGATAGGCTCTCTCTCTCTCTTCTGGAAAGTTGAGAACAAAAGCCTTTTCTCTCCCCCTCCCTGAAATCTTTTATCCTCATAATATCCCTGTGTGGTACTTTAGGCTAAGCAACAATGACTAGCTCAAGTTTATCGAGTTCATTTTATGACTGAATAAGTATAATAAGGATATCGAAGCCCAACGTCAGAACATTGGCTACTATGCCACATTCTCCTCAACTTTGGATTTTTCCTTGTTTTCTGTGCCTTGCTCTTAATTTTTTTTGCATCATGTTAAATTTCAGGTACCTCTCCTTGAAACAATGCCTATCTGTCAAGGTCCAGAGTTTACCGTCCCATCTGTTGCCTCCACCCCAACTGTTGGGTTTGGATCTGCAGGGCTTGGCTGGGGAGGACATGGCTATGGATATGGAGGTCTCGGCTGTGGATATGGAGGTCTCGGCTTAGACTATAGAGGTCTTGGCTTTGCACATGGTCTAGGCTATGGTCTGGGCTGGGGCCGTGGTCCTGCTGTGGCTGAAACTTCTGGCAGTCTCGGAACCCTGGCTGGAGTCGTCCCTTCCTGCATCAACCAGATCCCACCAGCAGAAGTCGTCATCCAGCCACCCCCTGCCGTCTTGACCATCCCAGGACCCATTCTCTCTGCTACTGGTGAACCAGTTTCTGTGGGCGGCAACACTCCATGTGCCATTAGCGGTTCTGGGGTGGTAGGAGCAGGTTTCTATGGGGGGCTAGGAGGCCTTTATGGAGGCTGGGGTTCCAGATTGGGCCTGAAGAGGGGTGGATTCGTTGGAAAATGGCCTTTACTGGGACGCCGTGCTAGCATCTGTTACTGAAATTGAGTGGCATATTTGCATGGTTACGTTAATGATCAGGAATTGGAAGATGAGATTCATTGATGAGTTCATAAAGTAAAGCTTGCAAAATCATCATTAAACTCAATAACATTTAAATGAACTTTGGCCCTCCATCTCTATCACCTATTTGTTTTCTGAAAGCTACAAAAGTAATTCTTTGTCTTGTTCATTTCCTTCTTCTTGTACAATTGTGTTAACTCCTTTTAAATTTTCATTAAAGCTAGATCTGCATTCTAGATTTTGTGTCTTGGTTTTGCTCCTCAAACTGCCAATTATTTATAGCATGCCAACTATCAGCTGTATCTTCTGGGGTTTCATTGGGTAATTAAAGGCCGCTCCAGTTTTCCACATCTAATTGGTTTTACAGGGGTCTGATAAGGACTGATCAGATCAGAGAGAAAATATTATTTCATGACAATGAAACAATAAATGCCTCAGATTTTTGACAGAGAGGAAATAGTTTTCCTTTATAGAGACAAATAGGTAGGATGCCAATTCCCCCACTTCCCCTTTCAGGGAGAGGCAATATATTTTTTTTTATAAAATTTTTTTATTGGATTAGATGTCATTAAATTGTACATTACAATCAGTTTCCTTTAATTTTTCCAATTCTAACCCCCTCCCTTTCCCCCCCTTTTGTTGACTTCCAACAGTTTTCCAACCCCTTGTCCCTTTTCCCTTACTCATTTTAAATTTATTCTATCTGTCAAACGTAAACTTTCACTTTCTTCTAAGCTTATCTATATAACACAGTGCTCCTTCTGTCTTCCTACTTACTTTAACAACTAAATAATACATAACTAAATAATACATTCTTGGCATATTTTCTTTTGATAATAATCATTTAGCTAATTTTGGTACTCTATACTCTATCTTATAATCTCATCTTCAATATGGGACAAACAATTTATCCCTCATTTAGCATAATTTTAGATACTTCTATAAACAGTACATTCAATATAAGTCAACCAATTTAACTTATACTCTATATATTACTTTTTCTACATATCTTATCTTCATACTGTTTTAATTATATAATTATATTATTCTTTCATTATGCAACTATCCACCAAAAATAGTCAACCAATTTGACCCATATATACCTCCAAACCAATTCAATCAATTTAATACATGATCTATACATTAATATATATTTTCCCACCTTACTTAAATTCCTTCATTGCAATTATAAAATTATCTCCATTATACAATTATTGCCAGAAATGAAATTAATTAGTTTCTATCCTTATAATTAGTTAATTTCTATCATTATAATTCTTGTAATAACACCTATAATACTTAATGCTATATATAATAGTCTAATAAAATAGTTGCTTAGAAATTCTCATTTACCTCTCCACCCCCCGGTAAAGTCACCTCCCTCTACTTTTATTGTATTTCAGTAATTTTCAAACTGCCACAGTTCTCCCACCTCCCATTTCTTCACTAAATATTGTTTCAGCTTCTCCCAATCCGTGTTGAACTGTCCTGGATCAAGGTCTCTCAGTTTCCTTGTCATTTTGTCCATTTCCGCCATGTACAGCAATTTATATATCCAGTCCTCAATAGTTGGCACTTCTTGCACTTTCCACTTTTGCGCGTACAAAAGTCTAGCCGCTGCTGTCATGTAAATTAGCAATGTCCTATATTGTGCTGGAATATCCTCCATTCCCAAGTTCAGTAGCAGGAGTTCTGGGTTCTTATTAATTTGAAATTGTAAAATCTCGCTTATTACGGGGGGAGAGGCAATATAGATGGCTACTTGAATATTCTGAATTGGGCCATAACTCAGTGTGACACTCACCTTGACTTGATTGGAGAAAAGGTGCAAAGCAATAAACAAAGTGTTTCAGCCCCAGTTTCACTATAGGTCAAAGTGAAACCCTCACAGATGGGACAGAAAGGGTTAAAATTTCTGGACACCCTGTGAGAAGTGTGTAAGCAAAGAACTGGAGGACAGAGGAGAAATTGAGTGAAATGGACACTCAAATGTTTGGCTTAGATTTAGAGAAGAAGTGAGAGTTCTTATTGTGGGAACTCCAGTCCAACGGTACCTTCGAGCAGGGGTCATTTCATAGAAAAAGAGGGGGAGGGCTTCCTGGAGGCATCTTGCTGTCCACTATAGGAAAAGGATATTTAATTTGATGGACCTCTGGTCTGATCTAGCAGGACTTTTCCTTGGTTGTGAATACGGACATGAGATGCAAGCAAATGGCTTAAATGAGGTTTATTAATAATTAATCTGCCAGCATTCCTCTCTTTTAGCATGGCTTACCACCTGTAGCTATCCTCTTATGGATGTCAGCATTTGGGAACTCCACTCTGGGTCCAACTTAGCCAACCTCTCTGCTGTCCTTGTTTACCCTAGCTGGCACTCTCACACACATAAAAATAACCCTATGCCAAAGGTGCCAAACTTCTTCCTCTTCACCTTCTGTAATTCATAGATTAAAGTTCAATCTGTTCTCCTCCCAGGGACATACTCAAAGAGTGGCTGCTTTGGGAAACATGTATTTATCCTTGGACTCCACATGTTACTTGACAATTAGACATACCTGTGCCTCAACCAAAAATAGTATGGTATGAAGGAGGATGCCCTGACCTAAATAGCCCAGGTGAGCCTGGTCTTGTCAGATCTCAGAAGCTAAGCAGGGTCAGCCTAGGTTAGTAATTGGTATGAGATAACTCCAACAAAGACCAGGGTTGCAGAGGCAGGCAATGGTAAGCCACTTCTGTTAGTCTCTGGCCCTGAAAACCCCACCAGGGGTTACTGTAAATCAGCTATGAATTGAGGGCACCCTCCACCACCATGAGGAAAAATATGATTTGTTAGTACAGCATCTGCTTTGCATACAGAAAATCAGAGATTTAATATTTGGCAAGGCACCTCCAACCAAATAAGAAAAAATACCAGTCTCAAACACTGGAGAGGTGAAACCCACCACAGTAGACACCTTTGGCACAGTTGCATATGGGGTATTTTTTTAGGTGCCATATATATCCAGCAAATCCTTCAGATTCTATGGGCTCATTACACTGTATAAATAGACAGATCCCAAATATTACAAAATGAGCCAGTAGCATGAACTCTCCTCATTCTAGGCATCACTGATATGGTCAGGAATATAGGGGAACTGTAGCTGGCCTTGCCCAAAAAGATCATGTAAGATGTTTCTACACACTGTAAACCATGCTAGCTGATTCTGTCAGCTAAACATGCCCCAAAGGGAGTCTAGCAACCCAGACTAGAATAGCCTCACGGAAGAGTAAGCAAGTAGTAATACAATGTGGCCTTTCATAGATTAGTGTACGTCTAGCTCATATCAATTAGTACTATACTATGTGTTGATAGGTGCAGAAGTGTCTGAGAATGACAAGAATATCCAACTTCACAGATGTGAAGACATAGTTCGAAGATGAGGTGTATTGGTTGAGGGCTAACATATACCCACTTGTATGAGAAACTAGTAATCTCTATTTTTAAATAGATTTTGTTATGATCCAGTTTGGTGTAGTGGTTGAGAGTGGCAGGACTCTATTCTGGAGAACTGGGTTTGCTTCCCCGCTCCTCCACTTGAAGCCAGCTTGGTGACCTTGAGTCAGTCACAGCTCTTTCAGAGCTCTCTCAAACCCACCGACCTCACAGGGTATCTGCATGTGGGGATAATAATAACACTAACTTTATTAATCGCTCAGAGTGTGGTGCTAATCTGTCGAGAATAGCAGTATATAAGCACAAGGTTATTATGATAAAATCTAGCAAGAATGAACTGCTAATATTTATTTTAAAGAGATATTCAAGATATGGTCTCTGAAGTTATAAGATAATAAGTTAGCCAAGAATGTATATCCTTATTAAGTGAGATGGCTAGATACTTTTAAAAGATGATTTTAAACAAAACTGTAAAGCTGAATTGATTGGAACTCCTTTGTTGTGAACATATTACCTCTGGGTAAGTTTTTTTAATGGACTAATGTAATTGCTCACCTTTAATTATCTGTCTAGCAGTAATTGATGACATAATTTTATTCTAATCTGTGTTAAAGGTGCATGCAATTGCATAGTAATAAAGGATACAATTGTTAGCAGTCCAACCCTCCCTCCTTCTGAACAGGCAGTTTATGCATATGGCCTTCTCCAAGCACATGGCACATTGCCTGGCTAGGCAGAACAAGTCTCGATCTGTCTGGAAGAGAAAATTACTAGAACATGAGTCATGAGGCAGGACTGGCTAACAGTCCCACACCCCAGAGATGGGCATAGATGTAAAGACAAAAAGTCTTCCAGGAGTTCCTGAGTTAATCTCACCCACACCCTGCCAATCTTCCCCCTCCCTTTTTCCTAATCAGGGTTAACCAGGCATCTGCTCATTCTTCCCTTCCACTAATTGCGGGTCATCAATCACTTTTCTTACCTAGAGTTACACCCAGGAGGTTATAATCAAACCTTTCCCATTTTATTGTCTCATCTCTGCAGACAGCCATTAAACTATTGTTTGGGGGGACAGAAGATGTGATCCTGCTCCAGGGTACATTCCATACTATAATTGAACGGGCCTGCCATGAGCCATGTGTGTGTGTCCTAGGATCCTATGCACACCCTCAGACATCTTCTCCCTCTTCTTGCCATAGAGCATCGGTTGCTCAAGCCACTACTCTCTTTGGATGTCCTCTGTCTTCTAGAATGGTAACAAATCTCTTTCCCATCTCCTCCCTATTTTCTAGTTAGTTCTGTGTGTATGTTGTGTATTTTTTCCTATGTGTTTGCTTTAATAAAAACCATTCCTGATGAATACCTGCCAGGTTCTTTCAGAGAATTATCTAGGGAACAATCCTGGTATATATTGGTGGAGATCCTGCCAGTTACCCCCACTCTCTGCTTCTCGTTGTACACTAATTCCCTCAACTCATAGGGAGACCCCCCTCATTTAAGTAACACAATGACAGCAAAGTATTACTTGTTTACTGTACCTATAATGAAACAGAAATGATCTTGAGGGCCACCTCTTGCCAGAAGTTAAAGGGCCTGATATAGGGAAGCTAACTGAATGACTAGGGTTTCTTAAAAGTACACCAATATCAGAACCAGACTAGACTCATCCAGAATATAAGCCATATTACTATTCTCTAGGCACCATATTCATAAAGGTCTGTAAGCATTTTTTCAGAGCTGTTCAGGCTCTGCACCAAAGAGAAGAACCTACAGAGCATCCCATGGAATAAAGCAAAGGACATTGCAGTTATCCCTCATTAGGTTTGCCTCCATTTCTTCCCCTTCACAATACTTACAAGTCTGCCTGAGGCCAAATTATCTGATGAGCCCCCAAAAGATAAAACCAATTATGCTGTGAGTAGCTGACACTTTGACAAACAACAACAAGACACAAATGCTAGAATGCTGATTGAGCTTTAATGAAAACAGGGAAGGGGGAGAGTCAAGTAAAACAGTTATAAAAGGAGCAGTAAATGAACAAGATAAAGAATTTATTTTAAAGTGAATTATTTTTTGGTCTTCAGAAAGCTAGTGAAACAGGGGAAGCAATGAATGTCTAGTGTTTTTTGCAAAAGCTCTAGAGTTCAGTGATGTTTCTGCAATCTTTGCCTTTTGGTCTCAGCAGTGGATCTCATTTTCTAACCATTTAGATCATTACCCTGTCCTTGAATGTATGTGCTTCAGTTTTAATAGCAGATGCTGCCACGACGTCCCACTAAAGGCAATTTTCCAATGAAACTACCCCTCCTTGGGCCATATCCAGGACACCAGCCCCAGCCTCCATAAAGGCCTCCTTGCCCACTATAGAGACCTGCTCCTACCACCCCAGAACCGCTAACAGCACATGGAGTGTTGCCTCCCACTTTAACAGGTCTACCAGTAGCAGAGAGGATGGGTCCTGGGACGGTCAAGACGGCAGGGGGTGGCTGGATGACGACTTCTGCTGGTGGGATCTGGTTGATGCAGGAAGGGACGACTCCAGCCAGGGTTCCGAGACTGCCAGAAGTTTCAGCCACAGCAGGACCACGGCCCCAGCCCAGACCATAGCCTAGACCATGTGCAAAGCCAAGACCTTTATATCCTAAGCCGAGACCTCCATACCCACAGCCGAGACCTCCATATCCATAGCCATGTCCTCCCCAGCCAAGCCCTGCAGATCCAAACCCAACAGTTGGGGTGGAGGCAACAGATGGGACGGTAAACTCTGGACCTTGGCAGATAGGCATTTTTGATGGAGGTGAATCTGAAACAAAATATAAAGGGACAGCTGTTTTTTTCCTGTTTCCATCCTTCCTGACTTCCCACCCCTCAATCTCAATTTGAGATTCCTTCATCTTATTTCTTGAATTAAATCATACACTTCTTGATTATTGTTCTCCTATTCATTGCAAATGAATAACTACCCTCTCAGCTATCCTGCTATATCATAGACTTCATCTCCTTCTCCATTTGGGCTCTTCCTAAGAGCTGGAATGTGAGCAAAAGTCTGGTCTCCCAGCCCAGGAATTCAACAGAGTCCTTACAAAATGCAGGCCATTTGTCTAACATAAAGTTACTGCACCACTTCTTAGGACATCCCCTCAAGGATATTTGAAGGAGACAATTGTTAGCCTAGAATGCATTAGAATTGCTAACTCCAGCTTGGGAAATTCCTGGAGATTTGGGGGTGGAGCCTGGGGAGGATGGAGTTTGGAAAGGTAGAGAGAGATCAAAAGGGATACAATGCAAACCGGCCCAGCCTCTATATGTGCAATTTCCTCCAAGGAGGCTGATCTCTGATGTCTGGAGTTCAGTTGTAACTAGAGATGGGCACAATCCAAAAAAAAATTAATGATCCAGCTGATCGTGGATCGGCAGTGGCGATGATCCCGAATTAACGATCCACACCGAGCATCTCCGGTTCCCGATCCGTGGATCATGGATCGTGGAGGCAAAAGCGGAGGGGCGCCCCGCTGTTCCCAGCAATACAGGAACGGTGGGTGATGCCGGCAGCATCTGTGTTTGTGTTTGGCTGTCTGTGTTTGGCTGTCAGAGCTGCCTATCAGGGTTTGCAGGGATGAGATTGGAGTGCCCATGACTACAGAACACCCCCTTCCCCCTCCCTCCCCTGGGTGTCTTCTCCCAACTTGTGACTGCTTTGCTGCTCCGTGGTTGGAAGGAAGCCCTGCTGATCAAGGAAAGCTGGGCTTCCATTCAGGTTTCCAGGGCGACAGAAGGAGGGCAAACAGAGCTCAGACATTCCCCTGGCTCCGTTGCCAGGGGAATAGATTGCTGGCACCTGAGCGTCTGGATCCCTGATCCGAGCCTGGACATCCCGATCCAGGCCCCTCCTGATCACTGGATCATTGGCCATGGATGATCATTATCCGCTGGGTCACGATTGTGCGATCACCATTATCGTGGGGTTTTTTCAATCATAATGCAGATCATGCCCATCCCTAGTTGTAATTCAGGAGGATCTCTTGGCCCTGCCCAAAAGTTGGCATCCCTAGAATGCATCCCTTCTACATGCCAAAGAACAGCATAGCACAGACTACACCTTTGCAAGTCAAGAGAGCTTTGACATTTAACAGAAATGTAATTGATTTAGCCCACCTCTGACTCACAGTGTCTAGATAAATGGTTAAAATCTCTGCCAGAGACTTGTCTTCTAACTCGTTGAACTTATCTGCCAAAAGAATGACCTTGGATGACTGGGGCCTAGCAACCATTAAAAGCGATTCTTAAACAGTCAAGAAAATATTGTGGCAACTAGGAAAGATTACCAAACTCCCTTTCCTTAGATCAGCAACGAAAGAAGGAAGGAAAGAAGGTGGTGGGCTCTCCTTCTTTGGAGGTTTTTAAGCAGAGGCTAGATGGCCATCTGACAGCAATGCTGATTCTGTGAACTTAGGCAGATCATGAGAGGGAGGACAGGAAAGGTTACATCAGCGCTTTGTTCTCGTGGCCCCTTCTTATCTGCCCAGGGTAATGCCAATCACCACTTTGGGGTCAGGAAGCAATTTTCCCCAGTCCAGTTTGGCTAGGGATTTTGATGATGTTTTGCCATCATCTGGTTTGGAGTAGGGGGTCACTGGGCATCCCTAGGGGTGTGGGGAATTTCCTGCATTGTTCAATGGGTTGGATTAGATGACCCTGGAGGTTCTATGATTCTAAGGACAATTTCTCATAACCAGTTAACACTCAGTGTTGCCCTTCTTCTCAAAACCACATGACCTGAAAGCCCACAAGGATTGGCTTAAAATAATGTCTCAGAGACTCAGACCTCTCCCCCCACCAAAACCCGAACCGAAAAGCCATGTTCTTACTCCTCTTACATCTTACCTGTACTCTCTTTTGACCCCCACCCACCCATTTCATCAGCCTGTAGACCATATTTAATTCCATGGAATTGCAGCAAGTTTAATGCCATTTACATGTCTGAAGAAGAGATCTCTGACTCTCAAAAGCTTACTCTCTGAAAATCTCGTTGGTCTCTAAGGTGCCTCTGTACTCAAATCCTTTTGTTATACTGCAGACAAATACGACTACCTGACTAAACTGTCACTTACCAAAGTCACCGAAGAGCAGAAATCTAGAGAAGGAAGGAGAGTCTGGTGAAGCTGTTGGAAGATCCCAGCACAGAGAGCCTTTTTATACCATCTTGTCTGTATCCCCTACTGGCCCCACAGCAGGTTGGTATCCACCCCTTTGTCCCTGAAGCTTTAATTTGCAATTGACCCAATTTAATTAGCGTATGACATCAAAGTATTTTAATAAGGGACAAATGTTACTAAAAGAGTTAACGTACTGACAGCTCTGCACAATGCTTCCTATAATTTCAAACACTTTGATCTTCTCATTTGCATTCTTCTGCAAAAATTTGGCTTGTTTGTTCTTTCCCAGCAGTAATGGAAATTCTGGTGGCATTTTTCAAAATAGCTAAACATCATCTATTTCCTGCCTAAGATTCTATTTCATCATTCCATGCACTGGGAATATTTCCCCCCTGTCCCAAGTGGCAATGTGCTGTGTTGAAGTCATTTTATACCATTTTAATTTTTTTTTTACTATATGTATTCCATATATGCTATTTACAGGAAATGTATAAGCAAGTAAGGTGGGGAAAAGATACACATTGTGTACATTCACCGAGGAAATTATTTGCAAGGAAAAGGAACATGGCACAAAAGTGAAGACCTCACAGTTTTAATTTGAGCAGGATAGACACAAGATCAAAAAGGGATCTTCAAGGTGAGATGGTGGGCTATGAATTTAACTTGCATCTCTAACACAGACCTCATGTTCCCACCTATGTATTGATATTTCAAATACAAGGATGTGTGTGTGTGTTAAGTGCCATCAAGTCGCTTCCAACTTGTGGTGACCTGATGCATGAAAGACCTCCAAAATGTCCTATCATTAACAGCACTGCTCAGTTCATGAGTAGAGATGGGCACAAATAGAAAAAAAAAACCTGAACATGATGTTCGTTGTTCGTTGCCATCCACAAACAGGGACTCACGAACAACCACGAACATGGCCCTGTTCACGAAAATGTTCATGGTTGGCTGTTTGTGGGGGCCAGCAGGCTCTTCTCCAGCCATCATCCAAGTCAAGATCCTTACTGCACAACTCTCAGAAACCTGACCTGAGCAGGCACCAGGAAAGGTACCAATAATAAATAATAGCTTGGCCTCAGAGCCTGGCAGCAACCCTGGAAATTGAAGAGGTAGATCCCTACGGCATGACTCCCAGAAACCTTACCTGAGCAGGCAGCAGGAAAGGTACCAATAATAAATAATAGCTTGGCCCAAAGCCTGGCAGCAGCCCTAGAACTTGAAGGGGTAGATCCCTATCCCACCACACACAAAGAAAATTCAAGCTCCAATGCACAGCAGCTGTCTCTCCCTCACTGTCTGCAAAACTAGAGCTTGGAGCCCCCCTCCTCCATGCTTTTTGCTTCCTTGTAACAAATTTGGAGCTCCACACTTGAAAGGAAGACCTGCCTATCAAGCTAAATTGGGCTTAGATTGGGGTTTCCAAGGCAACAGCAGGAGTTCAGACAGAGTTCAGACAATCCCTGCCTGAGTTGCCAAGGTAATTGATTGCAGGTGCCAGACTGTCTGACTTGATGAACAGCAACTAACAGCAATGAATGAGGCTTGCAACTACCACCTGTTTGTTTAGAATGGGGCCTCACAAACAGCTTGTTCGCAACCAGCAGATTGTGCTGTTCGTGGCTTTTTTTTGTTTGTATTGCTGATTGTGCCCATCTCTACTCATGAGCACTAGAGGATGCATCCTTTAAGCATTTGAATCTTCTTTTTTTCCTACTGCCTTTTATTTTTTCTAGAATAAGACATGGTTCTCCAAAAAGTTGTCATATATCTACAAGAAAAAAAGAGGGATGAAATTATGGCATTGTGCCAAGGATGTTCCATTATTCATTCTGAGCTCTGTAAAATTGGCAATAGTCCAGGCTTCCAGGCAATATCCTGGAACCAAGCTCAATAATGAACAGAACAATGGAAAGAAATTGGTAGCTAAGGAGCTTATAATCTAATGTTGTACTCAAGGAGGAGGAAGGGAAGGAAATTAGAGTCCTTGGGTTTCATCTAGACCAATGCTCTGCTTAATGAATGCATATGCTACAGACTATCTGACAGATTGTCCATTCAGTTTCTGTTTCAAGACCTCCAGTGAAGAAGAACCTACAATTTCCAAAGCCCTCTCTTCCACAGTTGACTAGCTCTTGCTGCTACGAAGTTTTAATCTTTTTTCGTTAGAATTTCCACACATTATTTCTACACCTTCAGGACAACTTAATACCCACTCAGAGTGGTTTACAAAGTATGTCAATATTATCCCCAAAACAATCACCCTGTGAGGTGGGTGGGGCTGAGAGAGCTCTAGAAGAGCTGTGACTGACCCAAGGTCACCCAGCTGGCTTCAAATGGAGGAGTGGGAAATCAAACCTGGTTCTCCAGATTAGAGTCCTGCTGCTCTTAACCACTCCACCAAACTGGAAGCAGTCATCAAATGGTGACAGGCAGTTTGATGCCATTAATCCATTGTTCTATGCCTTGTCAATGCTCCAATGGCTGTAATCAATAAAGTTGCGGCCCATTACATCCAACAATGCTGTGTGTTGTGTATTCTTTGCCTAGGGCACCAGCCTCACTCATGCCAATGCAGATACAACTTTGCTTTCTGACAGTTGCACACCTATTTAGCCCTTCATGGCTTCAGCATCAAGAGATCATTTTGAGGTATGAATGTATCCTCATGGATCTAAACCTCAGAGGCAGAACTATTTATTCCAAGTGTTTATTCAACACAGTATTAAATCAAGCACTTGGCTGAAAATTCTTCAGATCTGTCAGTTGAAGAAGGAAAAACTAGGAGAAAAGTTCAGTTTTATTTCCACATTGGCCACAGACTCCAAGAGAATACCTTTACAAATAATTGTAATTTTAAAACTACTGTTGAAAGAATACGAACAAGTCATCATACAATTGGTAAAGTCATATTCTGTAAGGTTTCAGTTTTTCTGCATTTTTATCTTGTATCCCCATCGCTCACTCTACACAAAGAAATTTGAATGGGAAGAGGAATTGCCACAGGTTAATGGACAGTAGTATTCTGTTCCTATTTTATTACTAATATGTATCTGAAAATGATCTTTTTTGATACGTGATGGACAGAACTTCCCTGAAGGGTTGTCATCGAAAATCTTGTCTCTTCCTCAAAATTCCTTGAATGGTCATCTCAATTGTGTGTGTGTTATGTGCCGTTGTCTCCAACCTAGGGCAACCCTATGAATGAAAGACCTCCAAAACCTTCTATCTTTATCAGACTTGCTCAGATCCTGCAAACTAGAGGATGTGGCTTCTTTATTGAGTTCAGCCATCTCGTTTTAAGTCTTCCTCTTTTCCTGCTGCCTTCCACTTTTCCTAGCATTATTGACTTTTCCAGAGAATCTTGTCTTCTCACGATGTAACCAAAGTACGATAGCTTTAGTCTTGTCATTTTAGCTTCTAAGGAGAATTCAGACTTGATTTGATCTAGTACTCACTGATTTGTCTTTTTGGCTGTCTGTAGTATCCACAAAACTCTCTTCCAGCACCACATTTCAAATGAATCAATTTTCTTCCTGTCAGCTTTCTTTACCGTCCAACTTTCACATCCATACAGAGTGATGGGGAATACCATACTTTGGATTATCTTGATCTTGGTTCCCAGAGAGACATCTTTATGTTTAAGGATCTTCTCTAGCTCCCTCACAGCTGCTCTTCCAAGTCTCAGTCTTTTTCTGATTTCTTCATTGCAGTCTCCCTGTTTGTTGATGATTGAGCTAAGGAACAGAAAATCTTGAACAACTTCAATTTCCTCATTGTCAACTTTAAAATTGTGTAATTCCTCAGTAGTCATTACTCCAAATTATCCCTAGAGATACAGCTATTGTTTCAAGACTTAACAGATTGGCCAACTTCATGAAGATGTTTTCACTCAACAGGATATCTAGAAGCAGATGGCATCTGTAGAACGTTTTGGGCTATTGTCCTGAAATAATGTTTTATGTGTGTCTAAGGAAGGGCTGTAAGAAGCCATTTGATGTAAGAAATTTCATCTATCAGACTCTCTTGAATTTAATTTGAATTCCTTGGATGTTTCTCTTAAATTAAAACATGAAAATTTTTCTTGAAAGTTTGCTTTATTTTACTTGAATGACTCTTTTCTAACAGACCTGATGGAACTATCTGAAAATGTATTCGCTACAGAAAAATATGAAGGAACTTCTTGTTAGTACATGGGGTTTAAATTGTATATAGTTTACAACCATGTTTCTATTTTTTACTTTTTTCATGGTATTTTTTCATTTGTAAGTCTCCTTGGGCATTTTAATTGAAAACGGCATAGAAATGTACACTGTACAATTCAGTGGATTCAATATATTTCTTGAACATTGCTCTACATCTGGGTAGAAGTGGGATATGGTGGAAATGAGAGAAGAATAGTTGGACCAGCATAAGAACAAAAGAGGGAGAGGTTGGAATACATCATTGGGAACCATAATGAAAGATGCACCTCAATGAGTCCTTCTCCCATCCCTAGACTCTCTCATGAAAAAAAATACATAATTCATTTGATTGATACCAATGCCTTTAACTATGATTTATACACTTCTGGCTTAGGACTTCATTGAGATAACTCAATTGAACACCTATTTCACATAGTTCTGCATGTAGTGGCCATGGCTGAAGAAGATGAGGGATTCAGTGGGATAGACACTGAGCTCTGAGTGGGAGTTCAGTGCACTTGAGCTTCTTCAAGCTCCCAATTCATCTTCAGAATGGATGCCATTGAGGAATATCTGTGTGAAAAGTTGTTTAGAATGACTTTAGTCTCATATAATAGCCTGGAGATTCATCCAGTGTTTAATCTTATAATGGTTATCAAGGTGTTTGTTTGTACTCAACAGGACAAAATGAGTTTCCTCCTTAAATAAGTGTATGCTGTTACAACTTCTTTGAATACCTGCCAGGAATTCATGATACCGATCAGGCTTTGGCATACAATGTCTTCTTCTGACATAGAATTATCTCCAGCAGAAAGGAAGCGATGCCAAGTCATTTACTGAATGAAGCAAAGTGGTTTCCAAGAATGTGGAATAATGTAGAACTGAATCTCAGCTGGACCAAGCATTTCCCACTTGAATCTGTGT
Organism: Eublepharis macularius; assembly: GCF_028583425.1. Classification (NCBI taxonomy): domain Eukaryota; kingdom Metazoa; phylum Chordata; class Lepidosauria; order Squamata; family Eublepharidae; genus Eublepharis; species Eublepharis macularius. The sequence goes on from NC_072790.1 coordinate 247,085,786, forward strand.
AGGCACCTTTTTTGCAATTTTTTTGCATGTCCTACATATTCCACTGCCTAATGTTCCATGATGGAGGTTTGTTAGGTGGGATGGACATCTCTGAAACATTTTGTGAGTATTGTTCCAAGATCCTTTGGATTGCCTTAATAATCTTTGAATTTTCTTTCCAAAGGCAAAACTGTCAAGTTTACCTCCACGCTGCCTTTTAGATGAAATTCCATGCTTACTAATCTCAGGCATTTTCTGTAACCTGTGCCCATTGTGTAGATTGTTTTGTTGCCTGTCTTGGACTACAAATAGAACACCCAGTTTTGGTAAGGGGCCAGTGTCACTCACAAAGCATGTTACAACAATTGAATCTTAACTGAAGATCGCATAGGGGTTTTTTTTCTGATGATCGCATAGGGTTCCCCCCCCCCCCGTTCTCTCCTTCTTAAAGAATCCCACTGGCCACGGAAGGAAAAATCCTGCAAAGATTAGCTACTCACTCCCCCTCTCTGCCTCATTCCCCCTCCCTCTTGCCTCTGCATCACTCCCCCTCTTTTCTGTCCCCTTCCACCTTGCAAAGAAAGGTGGGAAACACTGTTTCTTTGCTTTTACTCTGCAGGGAAACAGTAAAGGAACAGCCAAGCCTGATTTCACATATTAATTCAATGGTTTGAATTTGGAATACTGAATCTGATTCGGTATTTTCTATATTGATCCAGGAAAGCTGAATTTTACAGAGTCAGTAAAAATTCAGTCCCGCCCCCCTCCCCCCGAATCCTGGAGATGGGCATGAACCAAAATTTGGCACGAACCAGCCAGTTCGTGGTTCATGAACCAGTGGTTCGTGAGGGCCCATTTCTAATGAACCACCACGAACTTTAGGCTGGTTTGTTTGGTTCATTTTTTGGTTTGTCACTGCAGACAGCCTGATGCTGATCAATCAGTTTCCTAGGCAATAGGTGATGGACTTCCTGCAGACCTTCTGCTGACCCAGAAGTGGCCTTCTGCTGGCTCAGAAGTGACCTTCTGCTGACCCGGAAGTGACGTTTTGCTGAGCAGGATGTGACATTTTCACGAACCAAATGAACTGGTTTGTGAACCGGGGCAGGTTCTTGAAAGTGCGTGGTTCATGGTTCGTGAAATATGATGAATCACAAACCACACTGTTCGGGTTTTTTCCATTTGTGACCATTTCTAGTCAATATCCAGTAAACTGATATACTAGAAATAACTACGATCACAGGATACTCTGAAATCCCAGAATATTGGGTACTTAGGCCATTTTTACAGAAAATATTGAAGATTTGGTACTGAATAATCTATCACCAGCAATGCAGAAGGCAAGAGCCTGATTTAAAAAGATGAACTGACCTAGATTTATTAAGCTAAATTTATTTAGTGCGGCTGGATAGCAGTCTTAAAAATGAAAGTATTGCCAAACTTTGTGTTCCATTTTATGGTCATTTTGCTATTGCTCCCCATTGAATGATTAGAAAATATTTAAGAACATAACATAAGAACATAAGCAAAGCCATGTTGGATCAGGCCAGTGGCCCATCCAGTCCAACATTCTGTCACACACAGTGGCTAGAAATCCAGTGCCATCTAAAGGACTGTCAGTGAGGCCAAAAATTTGATCATTTTGGGGGGGAATATAAAGATATCTAGAATTCAAAGAGGGATAATGCAAGCCCCAATTAAAAAGGGTTGTCTCTTAGCACCTTCTATAGAAAAAAATATTATCATGCTTCTAGACTTTTGAATATTTGGCATTGGTCTAGGGATAAATAGGATAAGGAGATTTGCAAAACAGAGCAAATTAACTTGACAATGTCTCTGACAACATGCTTGTGATCTAAGGAAACATGTTATTTAGGAGAAGATCAAAAACCAAATTCAATTAGGGCTTCTCTGATGACTACATGGAACAAATTAAAAAAAAAACAGTTGACACTCAATTTTCCTCCATTAATTACATTTATTTTTAACAAGCAATTTGGACATGCTAAGTTATCAGTTAATTTTGCAAGCTGGATAGAAGCTGGTTTAAGATATTTTACTGACTTCTTAAAAGAAGGTGAAATAATATCTTGGGAGCAGGTCAGAGAAACCATGAACCTTTGACAAGATTTCAGTTTTTGCAATTTTTAAGAAAATGATACTCAAACTAAAAATCTGCAACCTGTTATCTTTCAGCTTCTAAACACCTTTGAGCATATAATGATGTACTTCAGGACATAAAAAAAAGAGTATTGACTAAATTCTATGAGATATTAATGAAGGCAGAACACAAGGAAACTTTCTATAGGGTGAAGCAGCAATTTGATCATTGAAAAGAAATCACAAATCAATTTTTGGATAAAGTCTATTAAGCTAAATTGGATACTTCGGTTAATGTCAACCTAAGAGAAAATAGTCTGAAATTTCTGTATTGATGGTATTACACTCCAGAAAGGATCTGTAAGATGGATATAAACAATGATGATGACTAATATATGAATCACAGAAACTTGCAAACAAAAGATTTTAATATTCATATATGGTGAAGCTCCCCAGCTGTGAGGCAATTTTGGCTAAATATCTGTAATTTACTACAAGAGGTAGTGAAAAGAAAAGTAGACATGTACCCATCCTGTTTGGACAGATGGGGGAAGATGGGGGAAAGAGGATGGGTATCTATTGAGAAATATGATAGCTGAACCAAGACTATTCACTGAAAAATGCTTCACACAATGGAGGGCACTGCCAATAGAATTATGGTTAAAGAATGTTGGTACAGCACAAACACGGACAACTTACAGTATGTAAATAGTTAAAAAGGAGAAAAAAGTTATATCCTCAGGATTTATTTTTGAACCTTACTGGAATATGTCAAAACAAAAGGAAGACAAAGTCTGAGACACCGATATATATTTTTATTTCATTTATTTGTCTCACATTGCTATTTAAAAAGTGCCTGTAGGTTAAGTATTTAAATGTAAAGGTTACTAATTAGATTCATATAGAATTAGTAATTAGAATCACCTAGACTTTAGAAGAACTTGTCTGACTTTGTTCTGATGTTGCAATATTTGTTAGGTAACATAGGTTAGGTTTTTTCCCCCTTTCTGACTTAATGTTTTGTAATCCTATAAAACCATACACAATTAAAAAGAAATCCCCTCCCCACCTACAAATTTCAAAATCCAATGTAATGGCAATTGATTTTTTTATAATGTGCTATAGAAAAGCCTTTGGACTGAGTCTATTATGATTGATGATCTGTTGATACTGGAGGGTTGTGAAATAAATCATAATTAATTCATTAATAGAATTGTGGACAATAGTACAGTGTGTGTTGTATGAAACCATCCATATAAAGTACATGAACAGTGTTTATTTAATGACAATGAAGTAGTGTTCAAAAAGTATTCACTTATGGGTAAAACAGGGAAAGACAATGAAAAGAAAGAATCACTGATTCATCGTGCACAAAGGGAAGCAAAACTGAAGCAGAAATGGGGAAGATGGGATTGTCAGAGGGTGTAATACAGAATCATCCCTAGTATCTTCCTTTTTGAGTAAAATGTGACAAAGATTGTTCTGCGGTCCAAGAAAACAATGTTAGAATATGCAGAGTTGTAATGGCTGTGTCTCCCACTGAAACAGGTGAGATTTAAAAGTGCTGTCTGGTGAACATCTGAAGGAGTTTATCTGATTGATATTCTAAGTGTTACACTTCCAAACAATCTCTCCAACATGTCCATTTGAGATGCTGGATTTATCATAATGAGTGGTAAGCTGCAGCACTGCAGCCCAAGCTCTGCTCAAGACCTGAGTTTAATCCCGGTGGAACCTGGGTTCAGGTTGCCAGCTCAAGGTTGACTCAGCCTTCCATCCTTCCAAGATTGGTAAAATGAGTACCCAGTTTCTTGGGGGTAAAGTGTAGATGACTGGGGAAGGCAATGGCAAACCACCCCATAACAAAAAGTCTGCCAAGAAAACGTCATGATGCGACATCCCCCCATGGGTTTGTAATGACTTGGTGTTTGCACAGGGGACTACCTTTACCTTTACCTTATGGTTACATGCGAAGACTTTCTGGTGAAAACGTCCTAAAACAACAGTAGTTTCCATTTTCCTTCTTTGTATGGCTACCCATCTGAGAAATACAATACAATGGCTTACAATCACGGATCAAAAACCCTTCAACAATCCATATATGGATTCTCCCCAAGAGAACTAGTATGCTGAAATTGTGGCATGCAATTAGCAACTGCAGCAAAACATGTCACCAAGATAGCTTTGCCATCTTCATAATATATTGTTCATTTATTAAGAGCATTCATCAAAAGAAAAGGGCCCTTCACAAAAACAGAATAAAGATCCCTACCCAAAGACTTTATAATGGGAGAGGTGGTGTAGTAGTAAAACTCCTTTCCCTCTCATTGGATAGAGGGACAGCATCCCGCTGGTGTTGAAAGATCTCCTCCAGCTGCTTATCTGTTACTCGACATGGTTCTAAGTGCTGGTGCTGTCATGTAAAATACTAAATAGTTTGGGGGTCAGGGTATCTTTTTCCATATTATCCGGACCACTGGATAAGTTTATCACTAGGACAGTAGAATAATGGAATGAATGAAGAAATGACTTTATAAGAGAGAGGATCATAGACTATTGTTTCGTCTATCGAATCACCTTCTTTTTTACTGTATTGTATTCTATCATTGTAACTAGGGATGTGCATTTCAGGTTTCCAATTTGGGCTTTTTAATCCTAATCTGGCCCAATTCAGAAAGATTTGGGATTCCCGAATCGCCTCCAGCATTGCTGAGCCAATTCGGGAATCCCGAAGCAAAGCTTTCTGAAGTGATTCGTATTGCTTTGGAAAGCTTCGGGTAAAGTGGCAGTAGCTGAAGCACTTTTCAAACTTCCTGCTCTTTTATACCCAACAGTAGGGGGAGGAGGGGATTCTAGTGACTCACTACAACCCCCTCCTCCCCCTCACAACGGGTGAAATAAGTGGCAGGGTGGGAAGCCAGTTGAAAGCAACACTTCTTGGCACAAGCAGGGGAAAATGGTGGCGGGGTGGGAAGCTTGAAAACAAATGGCAAGAAAAGTGGTGTTTGGGGCTTTTGAAACACCCAAAGCATTGGAACGTTTGAAACACCCAAATCCTAAAGCAGCTTGCATTCAGGGATTTGGGCTATTCCAAATTGTTTTCCTGCTTCAAGTAAACTGCAGTAAACCCGAACCTTTATTCTGGTGCACACTCCTAACTGAAACCCACTTTCTGTATTATCACACATCATGCCTTAATAGGGTTTGGGGCAAGTTTGGTGCAGGGGTTAACAGTGGCAGAAATCTAATCAGAGCAACCAGGTTTGATTCTCCACTCCTTCGCTTGAAGCCAGCTGGGTGTCCTTGGGTCAGTCACAGCTTCTAGGAGCTCTCTCAGCCCCACCCACCTCACAGGGTGATTGCTGTGGGGATAATAATAACATACTTTGTAAACTGTTTTGAGTGAGTTGTCCTAAAAGGCAGTATGAAAATGGAACGTTATTATTATTGTTATTGATGATGATGATTTGTTGTTTTTGTAGCTGTTGTAGCTGTTTGCGCTGTTTCCTGGTCGTTATTATATTGTTTATTGAAGGTCCTTGCTGCCTGACTGGATTTTTAATAATTAACTCTCCTTGACACTCATTTAAAAAGGCAGACTATAAATAAAATAAAATAATTCCAAAACGTGCCATTCTCATTGATGTCCTGTCTGTGGAATAATGAGTCCCTCAAAATTTGCCACTACTTAACTATTATTTTCCCACCAGGCTAAAACATTTTTAATTGATTCAGGATTTGAACTGTACTATCCTATAATTATTATAGCTAAACCTTGTCCTTTATTCACCTGCTGAGTCATTTAAGAGATGCTTTTATGGCCTGTTTTTACACCTCTGGTTGTCTAATGTGGCTGATTTAATCAGTTGACTAGTGTTTTTAACATTCATACAAAATTTTTGACCTCGATAGCCCAGGTGAGCCTGATCGCATCAGATCTCAGAAGATAAGCAGGGTTGGCCTTGGTTAGTAATTGGATTGGAGACCTCCAATGAAGACCAGGGTTGCAGAAGCAGGCTATGGCAAACCACGTCTGTTAAACTCTTGCCATGAAACCCCCACCAGGCATTGACATAAGTCAACTATGACTTGACACTCTCCACCACCACTAAATTCTCAAATAAGTTCTATTCCACCAGTGGCAATGCCTCCATTGATGGGAATTTAATCAGTATCCCACCTGTTGCATTTGTATATTGATATAAATTTGTATTTTTATTGTTCTTTTTCATTTGCTGCCTCAAGATACTGCAGACATGCAGTGCAAATGAAGAACAATAAAATCTCGAATACAAGGAACTTCATAGGCTGCTACAACTTTTTGTTCTCTGTTATGCATTTACTGTCCTTTCTTTCACTGTTGCCTCTCCCAGAAGCCACAGTAGTGTAGTTAGCTAATTTTAAATGTGGGCTTTAATGGTCTTATGGAGGATCCTTCCTTAGATGACAATGATGCTTTGAATGCTCAGCTGTAACCCTGCTTTTCAGTCCCCCTTCCTCCTGCTAAGCTGGGGTCCTGGACTTTTGCCCCAAAGTTCAGCTCTGAGGACACTGCTGCCAATGAAGCTGGTCCTCAGAAATGCCTTGTCTTGGCAAAGTTTCAGGACTTGACCTAAGCACATACAACTTCCAGTGCTATGGGGATCCACCTGCCTGCTTTTGACAGACAAACCCTCTCCAAAAGAGCCCTGTTCCCAAATGATCAGGGGGAGAAAACAGGAGCTGAGAATTATGTTGTCGATGCATCAAACTCACTTCCAGTTAAAACCCTGAACTAACATCACCAATGCTCTAGAATTTTGCCAGTCTTGGTGAAATCCTAGAATGTTGCTGGCTTCACTTACGAGTTTCAGTCAGAAGTGATGTCAGCATGTTGGTGACATGCCTCAGCCCTCTAAAGTCTCCTGGGGGTTCCAGGTATGCACCTAACAATCCTGTACTGACCCCCTGGAGATCTTAACAGAGAGGCAAGAGGAGAAATGTATGCTTTAAGCTCTAGTCTGCTTTTCAGCCCTCCGCCACCTGCTAAGCCAGAGTCCTGGACTTCTTCCTCAAAGTCCGGCCCCGAGGACACTGTCTTGTCTTGGTGAAGTTTCAGGACTTGGTCTAAGCATATACAAGGTATCTAATCATCAGAAATTGTCTCAGAAAAATTTCAAGACTTGGTCTATGCAGCTTTGGATGTCACCAAAGAGGGAATAACATAGCAAGACGAGGAGACAGAAATGAAGCATGCCTGTCAGTTTTGCCTGGATCCTATATCAGCTGGCGGCCTCCTTCCCTATCCCGTTCTTGCTTTCAGTTACCACTAGGGGTATGCAGTTCGGGTTTTGGAAAACCCGAAAAAACCCAAATCACCCCGATTCGGGTTGATTCGGAGAAACCTGAATCAATTCAGAGAAACCCGAATCGATTCGGGTTTTCCGAATCACCATAACCTGAATCGATTCGGATTGATTCGGATTGATTTGGGTTTTTTCAATGGTTAAATGCCTCCGTCTTCCCGGATGCCTGGGGGAGGCATTTTCCCACCGAATCAAGCCAAAATTGGTGAGAACCTTCCTCTAACTCCCCTCTAACAACCCCCCAAGATTCAGAATGATTGGACCAGGTCCCCCTATCCTCGCATAAGAAAGGGAAGGGTGAGCATATTGTTAGCTTGCTGCTGCTCATCTTCTTCTTCATTATTTCCTATGGGGGAAAAATGAAGAGGCAGGCTTCCTTTGCCAGGGGTGGCATTTAATTTAACATTAAAGAATCACCCCAAAAAATTGCTGTCAAAAGCACTTTATTTCTTTAACTGCTTTAGATTACATAGTAGGAAGGCACAACAGGGCATGAAAGCAGTGTACTACACAAAAATAACACAACTCACTTCACACCAGAGAATCACCCAAACACAATTGCTGTCAAAAACGGTGAAGTGGGTTGTATTATTTTGTGTAGTACACTGCTATCATGCCCTGTTGTGCCCTCCTACTGTATAACCTAAAGCAGTTCAAGAAATAAAGTGTTTTTGACAGGAATTGTGCTTTTGTGATTCTCTGATGTTAAGTGAGTTCTGTTATTTTTGTGAGGTGGAATGCTGCCATGCCCTTTGGTGTGCCCCCCTGCTGTGTAACCTAAAGCTGTTCAAGAAATAAAGTGTTTTTGACAGGAATTGTGCTTTTGTGATTCTCTGATGTTAAGTGAGTTGTGTTATTTTTCTGAGGTGGAATGCTGGAATGCCCTTTGGTGTGCCCCCTGCTGTGTAACCGAAAGCTGTTCTAGAAATAAAGTGTTTTTGACAGGAATTGTGCTTTTGTGATTCTCTGATGTTAAGTGAGTTGTGTTACTTTTCTGCTTGGGGGACTGCTGGTGTAATGTTTCATAATGCTTTGCCTACTTGTACTTTGAAAGGGAGAAAATAATTTTTTAAAAACTTTATTTTGTGTTGTTCGTGTTTTATTCTTTGTTGTGCAGTTGGTTCCCATCATAGGGAACAATGGGGCTGGCTGGCCAGCCATCTCTGTAGGTGGTGGGGGAATTTGAGGGAGGGTGTCTGTGGTTCAGGTGCTCTTTCACAGGGACCAGCTGGCACTCAGAAGTGTGCCCACCATTGTGGCACTCCTGGGCTGTGCAGAATTGCCCAGGGAAAGAGAGTTTAGAAGTTCCCAGCATAGGGAACAAAGGGAGAGGGCTGGCCTTTGCCAGCCTGTTCCTGGGGTTATGGGTGTGGGGGTGCTGCTGGTGGATTTGGGTCTGTGAGGGGCTAATGTGGGGATTTGGGTCTGTGTGTGGCAGCTGGGGGGGAATTGGGTTTGTGTGGGGCTGTAAGGGGTGGACTTTGGGGGCTGAGAGCACCTACTTGGGGAGGCCATGAAATGCCCCCCCAAGTGGGAGCAGGCTGAGCCTTGGTGGGGGGTGAGAGGAAAGGTGGGAGAAGGGCCCCTGAGGGTAGGGGGGCATTTTGCATGCAAAATGCCACCCCTGGCAAGACAAGCCTCCCCCAGCTGTAGTAGAGAAAAGAGCACCTACTTGGGGAGGCCATGAAATGCCCCCCCCAAGTGGGAGCAGGCTGAGCCTTGGTGGGGGCTTGGAGAAAAGGTGGGAGAAGGGCCCCTGAGGGTTGGGGGGCATTTTGCATGCAAAACGCCACCCCTGGCAAAGGAAGCCTTCCTCTTCATTTTTTCCCCATAGGAAAAAATGAATGAAGATCAGCAGCAGCAACCTAAAGCTATGGCTTTTTTTTAGGAGAGGATTGGGGGACCTGGTTTGCGGGGCCATAACATGGACCTCCAAAGTCCAATCGTTCTGAAACTTGGGGGTTGTTAGAGGGGAGTTAGAGGAAGGCCCCCACCAAATGTGGGGTGATTCGGTGGGAAAATGCCTCCCCCAGGCTTCAGAGAAACCTGGGGAGGCTTTTCCCATTGAAAAAAAAAACGAATCAACCTGAATCAACCCGAATCAATCCGAATCGGTAAACCTGAATCAGCTGGGCGATTCGGGTTTCTGCTAAACCCGAATCGGCCTCTCGATTCGGGTTTAGCAGATTCGGAAAACACGAATCAGGGTGCCTTTGCACACCCCTAGTTACCACTGCTAAGGCTACCAGAGTGAGGGCCCACTGAAAATGAAGTTATTGGGATGCTGAACTGAACATGAGCTTGGCAATGTATTACTCGAGAGGAGATTTTTCTACCCCTGCCTTCTGCATCGAGGAAAAAAAAAACAGCCAGAGCAGCATGTAGATGGTCCTATAGAGTGGGAAACATGATAGGGAAAAATCCTTTGAATAAATAAATTAAGGTTATCTAAGGAATTACTCAATTTTAAAGTTGACAATGAGGAAATTGAAATAGTTCAAGATTTTCTATTCTCTGGCTCTATCATCAACCAAAAGGGAGACTGCAATGAAGAAATCAGAAGAAGATTGAGACTTGGAATAGTAGCTGAAAGGGAGCTAGAAAAGATCCTTAAAGATAAAGATGTCTCTCTGGGAACCAAGATCAAGTTAATCCAAACTATGGTATTCCCCGTTACTATCTATGGATGTGAAAGGTGGACAGTAAAGAAAGCTGACAGGAAAAAAAATGATTCATTTGAAATGTGGTGCTGGAGGAGAGTTTTGCGGATACCATGGACAGCCAAAAAGACAAATAAGTGGGTTCTAGAGCAAACCAAGCCTGAATTCTCCCCAGAACCTAAAATGACAAAATTGAGGCTATTGTACTTTGATCACATCATGAGAAGGACAGATTCTCTGGTAAAGTCAATAATACTAGGAAAAGTGGAAGGTGGTAGAAGAGGAAGACCTAAAACGAGATGGCTTGTCTCAATAAAAGAAGCCACGTCCTTCAGTTTGCAAGATCTGAGCAAATCTGTTAATGATAGGATGTTTTGGAGGTCTTTCATTCATAGGGTTACCATGGGTCAGAGGTGACTTGATGGCAGATAACACACACACACACACAATGCTATACCATTTTGTTCCCCATGCTCTTAAACATCTACTGGAAGAGGCTATCATCTTTGAGCCTGACATCCAACATCTTCCTCAAGATCTTAGGAATTGGATGACAGGGGAAGCAAACTGCCCACTGCCTATATGACAGAGACTATCCTATAACTCGCTTCTCTAGTTAACTCTTCTACTGCTTCTTCTCAGTGTCACAGAATCTGCAGCTGCATTTTGAGACTTCAACCAGATTGGTGGTGTTGGGGGTTCCTCCTAAAGCCCTGTACCTAAGAATGGTTTGCTTGCTTGAAATCTCCAAATTTACCTAGAGTTCCAGTTTGGGCAAAACTAGGTTTCATCTCTAATGGGCATAACATCTCCAATGAAACGTCTCATCTAATTTTGCTTGCTGACAATGGCTGTATTCTGTGCCTGACTCACCATACTTATTAAAGTAATTTGAGTCAAAAATCCTGGAAGTAACTTGTTTAGTAGGTAATTAAAAGTTCGGTCCCCAAGGGGTGTATTTAATCCATGAGGGACGCTTTCAAACTGTATAAAAGCCCACAGGATCCTGAAACTTTCCAGCAGCTTCACTTGACTCTCCTTCTCTGCACTTCTCCTTCAAAAAGCAGGTAAGTTATCCCATGCTGGTGCACACATTTCTTTTACACATTCTCTGACAGTACTGCAGCATGGAAACGATTGCTTCCAACAGGAATGCTTCCCAAATTTTCCTGTTTGGAGTCCCGGCTGGCCATGCCTTGTTTCTTTCTGCTTCTACTGCACTTGTGCTCAGCAGCCTAGTTATCCACACCAATCGAATGATGACTGACAGAATGGAGGAATTTACCATTCCCCTGGCCCTTCAAAGACCAATCAGGCATGTGTGCAGGCTTCTCTCATCCTTAGATGCTTTAGGGTAATTTGCCAATCTCATTTATTAGCAAGCATTGTGTGTGTGTGTGCGTGCTATTTACCAACAGCAAGACACTTTCAACTTCTGGTAACCCTGTGAAAGAAAGACCTCCAAAACATCCTATTGTTAACAGACTTGCTCAGGCTTCCTGTTAACATCCTATTGTTAACAGACTTGTTAACAGGCTTCCTTCATTGAGTTAAGCCATCTCACTTGGTGTCTGCCTCTTTTCCTATTGCCTTCTACTTCTCTTAGCATTATTGACTTCTCCAGAGAGTCTTGTCTTCTTACGATGCAACCAAAATAAGATAGCCTCAGTTTTGTCATTTTAGCTTTTAGGGGAATTCAGGCTTGATTTGATCTAGAACTCACTTATTTGTTTTTTGGGTCATTCGAGGTATCCAAAAAACTCTCCTCCAGCAAGCATGCATCTCCACGCATCTTTCCATCTCTAGTTAGAGGCTAACCAACCTCTCAGGATCAGCCCTATGTAGTTAAACCCAACCTCATCATAACAATATGCAACAGACAAATGGAGGTTCCTCTCCAACCCAATCTTAGAAGAGCCCCAAATCTTCCTTTACAGTCCTATAATAATTGCCTAATCCCATATTACTTTCAAATGAAGGGTATGATAGGAAATTCTGTGGCAAACTTTTGCTGGGGAGGCATGGAACATGTTTAAAGAACCTCACTTTATGATGGTCCCTTCTTATATGCCCAAGGTAATGCTGATTGCCACTTTGGGGCTGGGAAACTATTTTCCCCAGGTCAGTATGGCTAGGGATCCTGACAGTGTTTTGCCATCTTCTGGGAATGGAGCTGGGGTCACTGTGGGTGTGGGAGAGGGGAGGTAGTTGTGAATTTCCTGCATTGTGCAGGCGGTTGGACTAGATGACCCTGAAGTCACTTCCAATCCTATGATTCTATGATTCTGTAATTCTATGATACTATGCCCATTGGCTATGCTACTTTATTATCTCCACTCCTTGAATCTGCAGTTCCCATTTATCACAAGAGGTGCACAGCAAAAGCTATTTCCCGCATTCATTTGATCCAATTGTTATGGAACTCTTATGGAACTCTCTGGAGATGACAAAAACAACCATAATGCTAAGCCAGACATTAATTATAATTGGGAATATAAGAATAGAAATATCCCAGGTTAGAATCTGACCTGACGTCACAAATATTGAAAGTGATACATTGCACACATGAAGTCTTGGTGTATGACTTTGTATTTCATTTCAGTCCATCTTTCTTTGACAGAGTTGAAAACAATATGTTTTGTTTCCTTCAAATGTGACAGCCAGTTTGGTGTAGTGGTTGAGAGCATGGGACTCTAATATGGAGATCGGGGTTTGATTCCACCACTCCTCCACTTGAAGCCACCTGGGTGACCGTGGGTCCATCACAGCTTCTAGAAGCTCTCTCAGCCCCACCCACCTCACAGGGTGACAGTAGTTGTGGGGATAATAATAAAATACTTTGTAAACCACTCTTTGTGAAGTCAGCCTGAAGGGTGGTATATAAATCAAATGTTGTTGGCGTTGTTATTATATCCTCATAGTATCCTTGTGTGGCACCTTCAGCTAAGCAACAGTGAGTTGCCCAAACGTACCTAGTTTGCTGAATGGCTGAACAAGTAGAACCAAGTCTAGAGTGCCGTGAGCTTCATGGGCCAGGCTGGCCAGATAACAGAAGCTAGGCTGTGTTGGCCCTGATTAATACTTGGATAGGAGTAAACCAGGGAAGTCCAGGGTCGCTATGCAAAAGCAGGCAAGGGCAAACCATCTCTGTTTGTGTTTTGCCTTGAAGAGTAGCCGTAAGTCACAACACACTCACATGCCCAACATTGGAACATGGACTACTATGCCACATTCTCATCACCATTGGATAGTTATTCCCTTTCTTTTTCAACAGTTTTCTGCGCTTTGCCCTTACGTTTTTTCTTCATGTTAAATTTCAGATACCTCTCCTTGAAACAATGCCTATCTGCCAAGGTCCAGAGTTTACCATCCCATCTGTTGCCTCCACCCCAACTGTTGGGTTTGGATCTGCAGGGCTTGGCTGGGGAGGACATGGCTATGGATATGGAGGTCTCGGCTGTGGATATGGAGGTCTCGGCTTAGACTATAGAGGTCTTGGTTTTGCACATGGTCTAGGCTATGGTCTGGGCTGGGGCCATGGTCCTGCTGTGGCTGAAACTTCTGGCAGTCTCGGAACCCTGGCTGGAGTCGCCCCTTCCTGCATCAACCAGATCCCACCAGCAGAAGTCGTCATCCAGCCACCCCCTACCGTCTTGACCGTCCCAGGACCCATCCTCTCTGCTACTGGTGAACCAGTTTCTGTGGGCGGCAACACTCCATGTGCCATTAGCGGTTCTGGGGTGGTAGGAGCAGGCTTCTATGGGGGGCTAGGAGGCCTTTATGGAGGCTGGGGTTCCAGATTGGGCCTGAAGAGGGGTGGATTTGTTGGGAAATGGCCTTCGCTGGGACGCCGTGCCAGCATCTGTTACTGAACTTGAGGGGTATATTTGCATGGTTAGGGTAATGATCAAGATTTGGAAGATGAGATTCATTGATGAGTTCAAAAAGCTAAGCTTGTAGAACCATCACTCAACTCAATGTTTGCATGAACATTGGCCCTCCATCCCCATCACCTATTTCTTTGTTTCCTGAAAGCTACAAAATTAAAAATGTCAATATTCTTTTTCTTCTTCATTTCCCGCTTTCTGTAAAATTGTTTTTCTATTTTAATTAAAGATTGATCTGCATTCTTGCATTTGTTTCTTGTCTTAGCTTCTCAAAGTGCCAATTACTTAAGTTACCCAAATAGGTGATCTTCTTAATTGGTTTGGGGGAATTACCATTAAAGGAGACAAACAGGAAGGGGTAGCTAGGAATCTCCACCAAATGTTTACCGGGATTATTCCCTTAGAGAACTCTCTAATAAATCAGTCAGCTGTTCAACAGGAAAGGTTTTTTGTTAAAATAAAAATAAAAACATCAAGAAAACAAATACACACAGGACACATACAAGGCTAACTAAGTAAGTCAGGGAGGAAAATGGGAGAAAGCAGTTTCAGGGAGGGCAATACTAACCTGTCTCAAAGAGCAGAAGTATGTGGAGGCAATCCACAAGGAGCATTTTACAAGGAGGAGAAGAAGAAAGAGATGACCCAAACAAATTTTGGCGTATGTGGATGGGTCCCAGAATGCACACACACACAGCACATTGCTGGGAAGCCCAGTTATAGGGCAAAATTGATGTATTTGCCCCCAAACAATGGCTTAATATCTGTCTTTGGAGGTAGACAAATGAGATGGGATAGGTTTGATGATTCTTATCTAAGGAAGACTATAGGTGAAAATATTGCTTGATGACCTGGTAAGTACCAGATGGGAAAGCTACCAGATTTCTGTCTTAGGGGAAAGCCCACAAAATTAAGTATGAGTTTGCACAACATCCAAAATACAGGTGATAGTGAAGACAGGGCTTCCAGTTGACTCCCACGTTTGTCTTTCTGTCCCTTCTTCAGTCAAGGAGACTATCAGAACATCAAACATACAGTCAAAGTCCAGTATTTCCTACAATTTAGATGAAAAGATTTTCTGCATCGGACGGCGCTCTAAATATCCAATGTTAACAATATACTAAAGGTAAAGGTAGTCCCCTGTGCAAGCACTAAGTCATTACTGACCCATGGGGGGATGTCACATCACGATGTTTTCTTGGCAGGTTTTTACAGGGTGGTTTGCCATTGCCTTCCCCAGTCATCTACACTTTACCCCCAGGAAACTGGGTACTCATTTTACCAACCTTGGAAGGATGGACGGCTGAGTCAACCTTGAGCCAGCTATTTGAACCCCGCTCTCCCCACGAACAGGCTCAATGCAGATACAACAAGATTAAAATTTTCTTGGCAGACTTTTGTTATGAGGTGATTTGCCATTGCCTTCCCCAGTCATCTACACTTTACCCCCAGAAAACTGGGTACTCATTTTACCAACCTTGGAAGAATGGAAGGCTAAGTCAACCTTGAGCTGGCTACCTGAACCCGGCTTCCACCAGGATCGAACTCAGGTCGTGAGCAGAGGTTGGGCTGCAGTACTGCAGCTTACCACTCTGTGCCACGGGGCTCTTATATACTACATATATATGTAGTATATACTTATATACTACATATATACTACATATACTACATATATATGTAGTATATACTTATATACTACATATACTACATAGAATACTTTCAACATACTTCTATGTCTAACTGTTTGTATTTGGGTAGCACTGTGTTCCCCATTGGTTTTCTTTCTCAGTTGTCTCCATTCCATTATCCTGTGCTTTAATTTTTTTTTGGTGTAATGGTTAAGTGTAGTGTAGTGGTTAAGTCTGGTGTAGTGGTTAAGAATGGCAGGACTTTAATCTGGAGAACCAGGTTTGATTCCCACTCCTCTGCTTGAAGCCAGCTGCATTACTTTGGGTCAGTCACAGCTCTCTCAGAGCTCTCTCAGCCCCACCCACCTCACAAGGTGAGTGTCATGAGGATAATAATGACATACTTTGTAAACCACTCTCAGTGGGTGTTAAGTTGTCCTGAAGGGTGGTATATAGATAGAATTTTATTATATATATTTTTTAAAAAAAATTCTGCAGCATTTTCATCCAATTCATGGCCCCCAAATTGGCAAACAGTCAAAATATTAAAACATATTACAAAGCAATGCAACAAAACCCAAACACACACAAATAAACAAGGACGAGAGTCAAGGAAGGCACTGTGGGAATGCCAAACAAAACACAAAGAATCTTCACACACTGGTGGAAAATTGTGAGAGAAGGGGAAAAATAAGCTCCAGGTGCAGGGAATTCCAGAATTCTGCTGCCTTAATTGAGAAGGCCCATTCTTACGTTATCACTCATCTAACCTCAGATGGAGGAAACACTTAAAGGAGGGCCTCTATAGGTTACCAGAGTGGCAAATTAGGTTCATATTGGAGTAGGCAGTGCTTAAGATAAGCTGGCCCCAAGCTTCATAGGCCAATGCCAGCACCTTGATTCAGGCCTAAAGCAAAAACATCTACAACTAATGGCCATTGAGACTTTATTATTCGTATCTAAACAAAAGCTTACTTTAGTAAAGTTCAACAATTCAAAATGGAGGTGTTTAGCATTCAATCCTCTCCTTTTATGAAAACAGCTGAGCAAATAAAATATTTTCAATTCTTACTGGGTTAATTTGAGAAACTTGCATTAAAAATCCTTAGCTGTGGATGGATTTTGCTCCAGGTCTTTTTTTTTTCTCGTGGTACACGCTGGCATGCAGTTCCAGTCCCTCTTTCTTCAGTAGCATCACCTCTTTCAGCTTGTGGGCTTTGCTCCAAGCAGTGAACTTCATGATTATGTGCACCTCTTTTTCAGAAAAAAAGCACTCTTGTGCTCATTTTAAATTCTGTAACTCATCTATGCATATTATTTGATTTGACTGAGTGATTGATTCAACTTTTAGTCCGCTCTCCCCACGAACAGGCGAAATGCAGATACAACAAGATTAAAATTTACATTAAATTTACCTTAAAATCGTAAATAACATAGAGTTCAATCATAAAGCAACCATGGATGATGGTCCCAATTTGTGTGTGTTATGTGCTGTCAAATGGCCTCTGACCTATGGTGACGCTATGAAGGAAAGACCTCCAAAATGTTCTATCATTAACAGACTTGCTCAGATCCTGCAAACTGGAGGACGTGGCTTCTTTTATTGTAATCAAAGTACGATAGCCTCAGTTTTGTCATTTTAGCTTTTGGGGCGAATTCAGGCTGGATTTGATCTAGAACCCACCTATTTGTCTTTTTGGCTGTCCATGGTATCCGCAAAACTCTCCTCCAGCACCACATTTCAAATGAATCAATTTTCTTCCTGCCAGCTTTCTTTACTGTCCAACTTTCGCCTCCATACATAGTAAGGGAGAATACTGTACGTTGGATTATCTTGATCTTGGTTCTCAGAGAGACATCTTTATCTTTAAGGATCTTCTCCAGCTCCCTCACGGCTGCTCTTCCAAGTCTCAACCTTCTTCTGATTTTTTGTGTTAATAAAGGAAAGTAAGGGCTGCTCTGAGGATGGAACATACTTGTTCTTCCAGAGTGATAGCTTTGTTAGTCTGACCCAGTAAAATTAAGGAGGAGTGCTCTGACACTGTAAACTCTAACACAACTTTTATTCCGGTCCTAGGGGCTCCACCTCTACTGATGCCCTGCCTCTGCAACCCCCGTCTTCGTTGAAGGTCTCCCATACAATTACTAACCAAAGCCAACCCTGCTTAACTTCTGAGATCTGATGAGATCAGGCTCACCTGGGCTATGCAGGTCAGGGCACATATTAGTATACAGCCAACTGAATTCAACTATCAGTGAACGTTAAACAGATGTTCAAATCAAATGTGCTTCAGTGGTTTGCCAGAGGAGGGAGCTGTTGGATTGCTTTCTAATCTTTTTCAGCAGCAGCAGCACCTGTAGATGGCTAAAGGAATTGTAGCTCAGTAGGATCAGGTGATACGAAGTACCAATAATTAATTTACTTTTTTATTTAAACTATTTATAAACCTGCTTTTCTCCCAGAATTTGGGGCCCAATAGGGTTTGACTGATCCTTCAATGATTCTAAGTCTATAGTAGCCACTCAGTCTATATTGAGACCAAAGGTATTATTCATGATCCTGCAAAGTACAGTAGAGTATCAACACCATGAAAAGGGAGCCAGGGAAGCAAAAAGAGTCACAACCCTTGAAAAGGTACTCCAAAACAAGTGTACTATAATCCAGCATGTTTCAGCCCAAAAGGACGTCGTCCTCCTGCTCTTCTTGTGAAAAGGTATTTCAAAAGCAATTTTTTTAAAAAGTGGTTTGCTAAAACGACCTTGAAGAAAATGCTTTTGGATTGCAATGTATCAGGCTATCCTCTATTTGCTTTGCGGCATCTCTGAGGATTTGGGGCACATGATCTAGCAATCTTTGCTGAAATTCAGCAGGTCTGGACCTGGACCGTGCCTGGGTGAGACACCACATTGGTAACTTCCATGTAAGGTTGCCAACAACCTTGAGAAAAAAATGCCCTGTTCCTTTACTATATACTAGAATGTTATTTACAAAGTAATGTTATTTTACTTCTGGGTCATGAAAAGCATTAACTGCCCATTTCTACACACTTTGGAAACTAAGCAAGGTCAGCTCCGGTTAGTACTTGGGTGGGAGACACCAAGAAAGCCCAGGACTGATATGCAGAAGACAATGGCAAACCTCCTCTGCTTATCTCTTGCCTTGAAAACCCCTTGAGAAGTCACCATAAGTCAGCTGTGACTTTATGGCATACACAAACACACAGACACAGACACACACAAAGATATTCTTTTAGGTATTGCTGACATCAAATGTCCTCAACTCACAGATACAGATTTTTTAGAGGAAAAAATGATGACTACCGATGCCAGTTTTTCATGGCTTGAGGATGAAAATTTGTTTATTGTTAGTTTTGAATTTGAAATTGTAACACATCCGTAACAGGGGGTCCTGATATAAAGAAATGGGACCTACTAAACAAAGACACGGATATTTTATATTATTGTAAAGATGAAAACATCAACAGCAACAAAATTCGATTTATATACTGCTCTTCAGGACAACTTAATGCCCACTCAGAGTGGATTACGAAGTATGTTATTATTATCCCCACAACAAAACACCCTGTGAGGTGGGTGGGGCTGAGAGAGCTCTGAGAGAGCTGTGACTGACCCAAGGTCACCCAGCTGGCTTCAAGTGGAGGAGTGGGGAATCAAACCTGGTTCTCCAGATTAGAGTCCTGCTGCTCTTAACCACTACACCAAACTGGATCTTGGATGGAAACCAAGATCTTACTATTGAGTATTTATCAGCAATACATTGTAATGTCATATAATTCATTTTAAAAGTTAACATTTAAAGTTTTATTCATTTGTTCATTTATATATTTATTGTTATGTTGTTAATACTTCACCTATCTCCATGGGACTCAAAGTGCACTACATAATGTAAGTCAATGGGACTTCCAATGAAGAGTGCTATAGGGATTGAATAGAATTAAGTTTCAAAACAAGCCAAAATCCTTCTTTAGATACATATCTTTGATCCTCTGCCCTTAAATGTTCTCCTAAAATAGCCATTGATCTTGAAACTGTATTTTTTAAACTGCAGCTCTCTGTTGGTTAACGATTACTTTATTATGCTGATGATTTAGAATTATATGTCTGAAAGGATATTAATTATTAGAACAGACAATCACCTAATTGCTGAGGTAAACTTTTACAGGCCTTTTAAAAAAGTGCTTTAGGCTTCCAAAAAGAAGTGAGTCAACAGTTTGGAAATGTACAGTTTAATGGAAATCACTCTGCTTTTATTTTAGGATTTTCTGTCTTTCTAAATAATTTGCTATAATATATTGTTTTACCTGAATCCAGGCCACTGATCTCAGTACAAAAAGTGTGTGTGTGGGGGGGGGGGGGTTCCCCCTTATTTAATTCCCTCCCTGTGAAAAATACACATCTTTTTCATATGCTACCTGTTTCCAGGCAGTTTCCTGTCTCTTAGAGGGTTTTAAATAAGTCTATGTATTTTATGTTGATAATTCACAAAATCCACTCATATCAATTGTCAGGAAATAAGCCTTCAGTGACAGCCTGTATCTTAAACCTAGAGAAAGCTGACACCACTTACAGGTCAGAAAAAACTGCAATTAATTGGAGGACTATTTAAAAAATACACATATATTACAATTTAACAAAATAGGCAAACCTGGCTGTTAACCGCCCCCCCCCCCACACACACACACAGATCTGCACTCTTAAACATAGGTGGACCATAAAATAAATGAATATGTATTAGGTGTTGCATCCCTAGTTTCTTTTATGACATATATATGTCATGCTTATGCCACTGAATGTAATTTATACTTCATTCACAATTTGTAAATGATTCCTGTAAAAGCAGTGAAGCTACACAAAGGGACAGACACTCACACAGCCGTTTGCCCCTCCATTCGGAATAAAAGACAGAGACCATATTGGGATATAAAACAGGGCCACTTTATTAATTAACAACCATAACATAACCTATCATTGCGGCAAGGGATCTAACTGCGGTACAGGTCAAGCCCTGGGGTCCCAACGGGACCTCCGCCTTGACCTGTCTGGGTGACCCCTGCTGCCCCGGGGGTGTTCCATCCAGAGGATGGCTGGGACCCGGCAGCCAGGCAAGTGGTTCCCCTTCAAAGCACCAACCCCCACTAGCCGTGGAGCCTAGGGGCGGCCTTGTCAGGGTTCCCCACGAGGCAGTCTGCCCTCACAGCTGGCAGCCGTACAGCCTCACCAGCTGCTCCTGACAGACCCCCCATTCCCAACTAATGGGAATGTGCCAAGGGGGTCACTGGCCCACTCAATTTATCCTACCTGCCACTGCCAAGGGTCAAGCCTCTGCTTAGACCCTTGCACCCCACAGGTGGCATATGGCCATTCTGAGCCCTTGCCGCAAATCGTCCAGGAAGATGTTATTGCCGCTCACCGACAGGTGGACCCCATCGCTACGATAGAGGTCAGCCACCTCAGCCTTAATGGCCGGATGTGGCAGATATATTCCCAACCCTTGGCCCAAAGCCTTCTCCAAGGCCCTATTGGCCCTATGGCGTGCCCGTTCGATCCCAACCGGGTCCAAAGCTTCCCTCCAAACGCGGCGTGGAAGTATCGCGGACCAAATAATAAGCATGTTAGGCCAATGCTCCTTAATTAGCCACAGGTCAGCCTCCGCTTGCAAGGATAGGGCCTTACCCTTCACCAGGCCGAGATCATTGCCACCGAGGTGGATGACCAGTATGTCCGGCGGAGGACCACACCTCCCCTCAAAAAGGAGCGGCAAGAGACCAGGCCACCTCAAACCTCTGCGGCCCTGCCATTCCACTGTAGCCCATAAGCTGAGGCCCAACTGTGAGCCGAAATGGGTCTTCTTCGCCTGAAAAGCAGCCCAGAAGACCATACTATGGCCGCAAATCAAAACCCTCTTCCATGTGTAGCTAGCCACTGCACCTGAAACGTGACCAAAATCAAGAAGCGTTCACCTCACTGCCCAAAGGGCGAACATAACATCGGAAGGCTGCTGACCACCAACGTCCCAACTTCTGAATCGCCGGCCCCGGATACCCCATAACTGCGGCCGTTGACGCAGCCCCTATCCTGAATGAATGAGTCCCAAATTTCATGCTGGCTAGCCCCAGTTCCACCAATGCCTTCCCAGTAACTGACCAAAACTGGTATTTGGTCAGCGGGGAGCCATCCCTGTGTCGAAAAAGTGGCCCGTCTCCCCTTCCCCACACAGCTACATAGCTTCTCAAAGCACTGACCGGGCATAACCCTGGTTCAGCACATGGGCCCAACCGCAGCAAGGACCCTTTACCTTTCTGATCAGTTTTGGACCTCCAAACCCTAAGGGTGACGTCGTCCCCCTCAAATTTGAGATCCTGCGCCATCAGTGCACGGCCTGAGTGATCAGCCCGGGACATGGCGACCAGCTCACTGACCCTAAGTGCTCCAAAAAATGCGGTGAGTGCGGCCGCATGGAACAAAGCCGACTCAAACTGTGAGCGGCACAACTTATTCCACAATTTTCCTAATCCCCTTAGAATCGCGGGTGAGATGGGCTGCCTCTCATCCCTATGCATCCCAGTCTCGCGTGACCACCCCTCCAACATTTTCCACAAACGGAAATCACCAGTCACGTCTGACAGCCCCCTAGCCTTACTGGCGAAGGCCAAAGCCGCTAACTGTCCCCTGATAGACTTAATAGCCAACCCTTTACCTTTCTGCACCACGCAGAAATGTATAAGGTGCTGAACCGGTATGGGCCATACCTGCTGTAATCCTGCCTCCCTTCTAAAACCCATGAATTGACGCACCGCCCGATCATACGACCGCCGCGAGCTGGGGGCAACTGCAAGTTGAATAGCCCTCTCAGCCTCTAGCCTCCAAGGTTCCACAGCTCCCCTGGCATCGTGGCTGGCATAGCATCCGCCTCGGGGGCCAGCTGCCGAAACCGGTATATCTGAAAGCGAGACAGAGCATCTGCCACGCTATTGTCCAACCCGGGGATATGCCTTGCCATAAACAAAATGTTCAGCCTTAAACACTGAAGGGTGAGAGCACGAACCAGCTTCATGACCCTCTCTGAACTAGACGTAAGGGACCGGAAAACATGAACCACTGCCTGGTTGTCACAACAGAAGTGGACAGAGTGGTTCGCCAATTTGTTCCCCCACAGGTACACAGCAACCAGAATTGGAAACAATTCAAGGAAGGTGAGGTCCTTACACACACCACTCCTAACCCATGGGTCTGGCCACTTCTCTACGCACCAGTGTCCCTGAAAATTGACACCAAACCCAAGAGACCCAGCAGCGTCAGACGAAACCTGCATGTCGGCTGCTAACATGAGCGATTCCCTCCAAAAGGAAACCCCATTGAAGTCCTGGAGGAATGACTCCCAGACTTCCAGGTCCACCCTCATACCCCTACTGATGGAAAGACGATGATGGGGGAGATGCAGTCCCCCCATGGCGTCGCACAAGTGACGAAGGAAGGCCCTGCCGGGAGCCACGACCTGGCAGGCAAAGTTCAAATGCCCCACTAGCTGTTGAAGCTCCTGAAGCGTGACCTTCTTCCTGCCCTTAAAGTAAGCTAGCCACGCCCGCAGGTCAATTAGCTTTTCGGCAGGCAACCTAGAGGTCTGACGAACCGTATCCAGTTCTATACCTAAAAATGTAAGGGTAGTAGCTGGACCTTCAGTTTTTTTTATGGGCTAGAGGCATGCCCAGCTCATCCGCCAAGGCAATAAAGCCCGACAAGAGGCGGTGGCACTGCCCCCCACCGGGGGGGCCAACAAAAAGGAAGTCATCTAAATAATGGGCCGTGGCCCGGCAACAAAGCTGTGACCTGAGGGCCCTTTCTAGAAATGAGCTGAAACGCTCGAAGGCTGCACAGGAAATAGAGCAGCCCATTGGCAATGCCCTATCCATGTAGAACTGGCCTTCAAAAGAGAAGCCAAGCAATTCAAAATCGTCTGGATGAACTGGCAGAAGACGAAATGCAGACTTAATGTCGCATTTCGCCAACTCTGCACCCACCCCACATCGCCGTACAATCTTGACAGCCTGATCGAAGGAGGTATACCGGACTGAGCACATGTGCTCCGGAATGGCGTCATTCACTGACCCACCTTTTGGGTAGGACAAATGGTGAATGAGCCTAAATTCCCCCACGGCTTTCTTTGGTACCATGCCAAGAGGCGATACTTTCAAACAAGGTACAGCGGGGGCAGGAAAGGGGCCTAAAACGCGCCCCTCCAAACATTCTTTAGCTATCTTATTCCTAACCACCTCCTCCATGCCCGCCACGGAACGCAAATTGGCCCTGAAATGGAATTCTAAAGCCAAAACGAAAACCATCTAACAAGAAACGTGCATCAACTTGCTTGGGGTAATCCAACAGGAGGCGCTCAAGAACCGTCAGGTTTATAGGGTTGGGGCCCTTTTCCAGTCGCAGCTGGGGGACCTCCGCCTCCACTCCCGCCACCCCGCTTGCCTGCCTTCCTGGACTGCCGGGGGCAGGAAGTAAATGGGTGGGGGCCACCACAAATTGGGCACTGGTGCTTGAAATTACACACTTTCCTAGAGCACACTCCTTGGGAACTATAGTCCCAGCACAGGAGCCGGGGTTGAACCGACTGCCCCGTGGGTGCGCGGGTGCCCTGTGTGTTCCTCTGCACCAAGTGCCCACTGTCTGAGCGATCGCCCATGTTAGGTTTGGCCGGGGACATGACCTGCAGCCAAAGCTGCTGGTGAATCCTGTCCCACTGCCACGTCGGGTTAAGAGCTGCGCGCATACGAAATTCCTCGTCATATTGCAGCCAAGCTGCACCGACGAAGTCTGTATGCCTTCTGTAAATTATGTCAATGTATTGGAACAGCTGGGCTGCCTTCCAAGGCTGGGTCCTAGCTACCACACCCGCATAGATGAGCATGCCTGGCAACCAATTGTGCCAGTTTCGATCTATCTTCCTACGCTTCAACCTTTCCTTATCCCGATCATCCAGCTCCTCTTTATCTTTCTTTTCCAACTCCCTAAATAGGAGACTGAAAACATCAACATACTCTCCACGTAGGATCTTATCCCTAGTGGCGGGAGTTAAGTGGTCTCCCAGTGGCATAGCAGTGTCGCCAAAAGGCATGGCGACACTGCTATGCCATAGCAGTGTTGCCAAAAGGCATGGCCCCGAATGGTACGGCCCCATAGCCGTGGGTCCCCACAGCTGGCAAACCCCCTGGATAATAGCCCCACTGATTCAGGTGGCTCAAAGAGGCAGGGGCCCCAGGCACCAGGGGCCCCAGGCACCAGGGGCACCTGGGCGGAAGAAGGACCGGCTACCTCGCCACTGGGACCTGGCAGCGTGTGCCACAGCCTGTGCGGCCATGTGAGATTGGCCCCATAAAACTGAGGGGCTGCCCCAGTCGTTGGACTCATGTACCCAAGGGGAGCAGATGGGGGAGTAGCAACCTGCCCCCACTGCCCCCAAGGCCAGGACCCTGCTGGCAATGGTGCAGCCGACTTACCCTCTCCTTCAGTGGGTTGAACCGCCACTGCCACCGGTCCAGATTCCTCGAGCCCACCTGGGTCAACTGTGCTGCCCTGTTCAGCCGCCGTTGCCTCCCTCGCTGGCACCTCAGTGGCCTGCTCACTGGTTGCCAGTGTACCTGCACTTTCAAGGGCAGAAAGCCTGTTAAGTACATCCCTTTGAAATGTAGCAGATGAAGCCAAAAGTGTTGAGCGAGCCCGCTTTTGCCTGCCCTGTGCAGAGCTACCCGCACCCCTGGCTTGTTCCAGAGCAGCTAAGCGATCCAATATCCCCTGCCTGCTCTGCAATTCCCCCTCATCCTCCGATGAAGAAGACACAGGGGCTGGCCGTTTAGACTGTGGGCGCCTTACCGGCTGTTTGCCCTTAGAGGGCCCTTTTCCCTTACCAGGCATCCTTCCCCCCAGATGTAAGGCCTAGCAATAAAAGGAGGGGGTGCAGCACAAAACTCCCTGCCTCAAAGGCTGCCTATCTCCCAGCCCCCTGCCGAGGGGAAGCCCAGAACAAACCACAAGGCAGGACACCACACTTAGCTCCTTGTGTTGCCCCGCACTTAAATTAGGGGGGGGGATTCAGTCCCACAGCCACTCAACACCCAACCCCCTCCTCTCCTTAAATTAGGGGGGGGGTAGTAGGGTGTGTTAATGAGCAAGTGCAGGGGATCTCCAAAACAGCTAGCCCACCTGCCAAGGGGAGGGCGTGCGTGAAGAGCAGCTTAACTGCTCCGGGTCCCGATATCCACTCCTTACTGTGGCCACCCGGCCCTGCGGCCCTTCCTGACACCCCCCGCAGCACCCTTTGTACAAAGGAGGGCACAGATGGACTACCCTAGAAGGCCGCCTGAAGGCCACTACGCCACCCGATGAAGGCCGCAACGGCGAGACGCCGAGACCGCGCCAGGCACACAACAAACCAGGGGGCTGGGCCGGGAACAGCTACCCCCCCAAACCCTAAAGCGGGGGAGAGGAAACAACGACCCCCCTTCAAGCCCCGTTTGTTCCTATGTCTCTGGAACCGGTACAGAGGCGCTGAAGTGCGGCCGCGGCCAGGCGCGCATACCCTGCATCCGGGCCAGGAACCTGCCGGCATCAGGGCGCCCCGGCCGTGGAACGGCAGGAGGCCAACGGCCGCCGCTAGCTCCCGCTGCGACGACCGCCGAGGCTGCCGGCCACCAGAAGCTTTTCGCGCTGCCGAACCCCTGCTGCCACCTCCGATGGCTGCTGATCCGAAGGCCTGCCCAAGCCTCAACCGCCGATGCCGCTGCTTGCGGAGAGCTGCACAACGCGCCTCTCCAACGAGTGAACACGCGGCAACTGAGGGAGGCCTGAAGGCGGAGCTGGCTAATAAGCCGTCTGCTCTGCCCCCCAGGCCAGAGCCCGGATGTGCTGAAGAGCGGGCTGTCTTTGCTCCTTCAGGAGCGGCAAACCCGGCCCCCATTCTGAGCAGCCTTGCTGCCGAATGGGAAAGTGCCGCATTCTGCTGCTAGAAACAGCATGAGACAGAAAATGGAAGCCCAGTGCTCTGGATCCCAATGGAGCAAGAGAGAAAGATGTTGCATTAGTTAAGCTTTGTTTCAGAAAGGTTTCCTCTCTGGTTTGGGCTTTTCAGGCTTGTTTTCGAATTTTCTCCTTCCGAACCCTATTGTATCTGTTCACGGAATGTCCTGATTGTTGATGAGATTGTATTTTGCCAAGTGAATGTTCTAGTTGCTGATTATATTGTATTCGATTACACTTTGCAATCTGCCTTGGGTCTCAGAGAGAAAGGCAGACTTTGTCACTGAAAATCTGCCGTCTCCAGCTCACCTTCTCTCCAGCAGGTACTGCTGGCTGGGCTTTTCTGTTTTGTTCCCCTGCTTGTTTGGGTTGAGTTTGTGGGGTTTTCCCCCCAACCCCCCCTTTTTTCATCCTTGCTGGGCTTTTCTATTTAACTGGGGCCTGGATGCAGGAGGTGTGAACCTCTTGGTGCGAGCCGAGGAGTGAGAGCACAAGGGCTCTTGGCTTGGGGCACACTCCTGGGGGGTCAGAGATCATTCTGTTTGCACATGGTGGAGGACATGAGAGGATAGGAAGAGCTTCTCCAATCATGTATTGCTTCAAGGAAGGATGCGACACCTGCTGGACACTGCTTGCTTAAATATACCATGGTTGTAGCTCTACAATGCTGTCTAAGTAGAAGGCATCAGTATGTTTGATATTTGCATATGTGGTTGTGAGGCGCAAATGTCTGGTGAATTTACTATTGAAGCACAGATGAGTGCTGGTAGATATAGAGGTGGGACTTAGCAAAGGTGGTCAGTATCACACAACAATGCTAGTCATTTATCTAACTTCTCTAGCATTCCCTCTGCGAATAATAGGGCCACTTCACCTCCCCTACTGCACTAATACTACGCAATACTAGATCTGTTAGGAACAACCAAAGGAATCTTTGTTGGCTCAAACTGTCTTAATTTTGAAAAGACCACACCCTTCCACTGCAATCCCATTTACTCCTTCTTACTTCTTCTTCCCTGTTGCACACATCCACACATCCTGTCTTTGGTTAATATGTAAGTTGTTTTTTGTTCATAACTATCCTTCACATATGGGTGTCACCTACATCTAGAAACCTACCTGGGCGGTAGTGAGGGGATGGGGACAGACTTGCCAGTGTCATGCTAGCATGAGGCAGCATTTCTCGGGGGACACTCTAGGATTTGCCCAAAACTTTAATCCTAGAGCATCAACCCTGACCTAATGACATTACTTTCATTTTGATTGCTGTTATTTTACTGCTGGAAGTGACATCACACGCTGGTATAACACCAACACCCACTATTTCCTCCCATTTTTCACCACCAGCCCGGGAAACACTGGCGGGTAGCTGAGGTAAGCAGTGGGGGGAACTGACCTGCTTATCCTCATATCTGATTGTGGAGAAATTGGCACTGATTGATGATGAGACCACACAAGCCTTATTCACCAGGTTGATTGTGTCTGTCGGGGTAACATCAAGCACAGCCAGTACTTACTATTTGCCCACAGTTCTTAATCATTCCAACAGAATCCATAATAGGTAATATGGGTGAAGGGAGGAATCGGGGGAGGGAAAATTGTGTGTGTGTGCGCGCGTGCACACGTGCGCATATACATACACACACGTATTGTTCTTCAAATATTATTTTCTGGAAATTCTTTCAACATGAAAAAATTGCTTAGACTTTTAAGTTAGAGCTCAACTCTAACCTGGGTGGGCTTCTGAATGTAAAAACCCTTCCACCCCCCCCCCCCCAAAAAAGTGAATACAGAAGACCATGTGGTTATCATGCACTGAAAATTTTATTGAGAAAGATGAAAGCAAGGCATTGTACACTACTCCCACTTCACAACATAAGAAAACACCTTAAACATCTTAAGAATTTAACAACTTCTCT
Source organism: Eublepharis macularius (assembly GCF_028583425.1). NCBI lineage: Eukaryota > Metazoa > Chordata > Lepidosauria > Squamata > Eublepharidae > Eublepharis > Eublepharis macularius. The sequence goes on from NC_072790.1 coordinate 247,114,344, forward strand.
ATCAGATTGCAATAAAACAATGTGGCAAAAACAAATGTGACATTCTGGAGTGAGTTTAACAGAAATAGCCTGGCTGGAGACAGCAAAAACCTTTTCCACCTTAACACTTTAGTGACACGAGAAACCTCTGGATGAATTAAAATTGGTATGGGAGCAAAACAATGAAACCATGAAGGAGAAGGGCCTTCTATTCCCAGCACATTCTGAGTAATCCTGGTTTTGAAGTTAAATTTAGGCTTTTCTGATAAGCCACTGGTCTATCAAGATTGATGTTGTCTGCTTTGGCTGGTAGCACCTTCCCAGAGTAGCAGGCAGGGTCTTTTACATTACCTCCTCTCTGATCTTTTAAAAGGAGATCTTAGAACCTGGGATATTATGCAGGCAAAGCCGATGTTCTACCAAAGAGCTACAGCCCTGCTCCTACAGTAAGACGGCTGGATCTGCTCACCTTTTTGCCCCCCCCCCCATTGATACGTAGCACATAGAAAAAGTCAACCCCTTCTTGACATTTTATTCTTATGGAGAGGGATTATTTTTAAAAAAAAGACTTGTAGGGAGATATTTCATTACATAAGTGCTTTTTTCTAGATTCTGAAGATTCCAATCTTGGCAATAGTCCAAACAAAGGCTAAACACCCAGATTAATTCATTATGAATCTTAAAAGCCATTTAAAAAATGGCGATGGGTTATTTTTGTCAAGACCTAGGGGGGAAATGATTTTGATTTAGAACACATCGGGGATATAAGATTCTGTCATATTTTCTGTCATATTTCTGGAATACCTTTTCATCCTTTTTACTGTTCCTTTCTGTTTGTTGCTTCCTAGACCTTTAAAGCAATTAATATTTCAACAGATGCTGAACACAAACATCCTTATAATTTCATTCTTGTAATTTTAAAGGCAATCCTTCTCCACCAAATGTCATCAATAAGGTATAAACCACAATCTTACTAGGGATCTTTAAAAATCCATATATAGCATAAGCATAAGAGAAAAAGAAAAATAGATCTTGAGAAGATTTTTTTTTCAGAACTGATGAGCACCTGAAGTTCCAGCTAACCCCAGTGGGGACTATAAATGCTCATCATTTCTGAATTGCAGTTGAGTTGTGAATTGGTCCCAATATCTTTTTTGTTTCTTAGTCCACTAGATCTTCCATTCATCAAGGATTGCAGGATGGCCTTCGTGGGGCACACCGCCGGGGAGGACTAGGGATACAAGGTGTGCAGCCTCCAACTGAAACCGGATTACAGCTAGCGGAGAGCATTGGCCCTGGGATTGTCAGAATGACCGGTGGTGGCTGGATGACTACCTCAGCGGGTGGTAACTGGCTAACACATGAAGGGTTAATGCCATTCACTATGCCACAAGGGTTCAGTGATCCTGAGCTGCATGTTGGAATGACGCTGGAATCTGAGCTGCAAGATGGCAGACATCCGTGGGAGCACATGTTTGATGGCTGTCAAGCTGAAACAACAGCATATCAGAGAGTAAACATAGTGTACATTTTTGTATTTACTTGTTTAATAATAATAATACATTTAATAATAACATTCAATTTATATACTGCCCTTCAGGATGACTTAACACCCACTCAGACTGGTTTACAAAGTATGTCATTATTATCCCCACAACAAAACACCCTGTGAGGTGGGTGGGGCTGAGAGAGCTAGAAGCTGTGACTGACCCAAGGGCACCCAGCTGGCTTCAAGTGGAAGAGTGAGGAATCAAACCCAGTTCTCTAGATTAGAGTCCTTCACTTGTAACCACTATACCAAACTGGCTCTCGAGCCTCATGGAGCAGTGGGGTAATCTACAGTACTGCAACCCAAGCTCTGTTCACAACCTGAGAGACAAGCTACAAGTGTTGGCTTACACAGGTTGGATACTTGTCAGCTTCCCTCAAGTTTTGATGGAAAATGTAGGTGTCCTGGTTTTACAGCTTGGTTCTCCATTACAGCTGCAAGACCAGGATGCCTACATTTCTTCTTCTTTTTTTTAAATAATAATTTTCATTTTATTGTGTTTTTTCATTCAATCTTACAAGCAGTAAATGTATTAAGTCATTAATGTTTCAAGAACTATAAGTGATATCAACAGTTCAACAATATTCAACAGAAGAAAAGAGAAGAAAAATAGTAACAACAGCTTTTTATGAACGGCTTCACATCTCTCAATTTCAATAATACCGCGTCTTCTAGTCTGCACTTAAAAGATTTAAAATACTTGTGTACGTGAACTAACATCGTATAATTAGAGGTAAGCCATTGAATAGTAAAGATCTTGTTTCGCCTTATTATTTGTCCAATTGTCATTCTTAGTCAAATAGTCTAGTGTTGGGAGCCATTGCTCTAAGAGATAAGATTTATGGTGTATATTTTCTCTCTGAGCTAGTTGATCTGTGATTTTCTTCATGATAAAATGATCCCAAATGCAGGCTCTCCAATTTTTGACTGAAGGGACTGTTTTTTGTTTCCAGCATGCGGCTATCGTCATTTTAGCTAGTGTCAAGAGAGAAAAAATAATATTGAGGCTCACTTTCGGTATTTCTGAATTCTCCCAAAGGCTTAACAAGATTACTTCGGGAGATTTTGGTATGGAATATCCTGTTATTGTTCTTATTTCTTCAATTATTTTGTCCCAAAATGAACCTATGTGTTTGCATCCCCACCAGCAATGTAAGTACGTGCCCAGTTCCCCACACTGCTTCCAACAGTTGGCTGACGCAGTGTTTATATGATGGAGCTTGACTGGGGTCATATACCACCTAGAGATCAGCTTTATTGTCTGCATTTTTATATTTACTATATTTGATCTGAAATTTCACGATTTCCATATTGAATTCCAATCCTCGCCTGATATATCTAGATTGCATTCTTTAGTCCAGATCTTTTGATAAGATAGCATTTTACATTCCTGTGTTTTTTCTAAAAGGATTGAGTAGATCTTAGAAAGTACTCCCTTTTGCTGGTCGGGTTTGTCAGTCAGAATCCTTTCAAATTTCGTTAATGGTTTGTCCAATGAATCTTTGATTTTAGGTGATTCAAGAAGATGTTGGACCTGTAGATACTCTAACCACGGAACCTGTGACCCTGAATTTTGTTCTAATTTTGCCTTTTCTTGTATTTTGCCCCTCTCTATGACATCTAGAATCCGGGTTTTTCTATTGAGTCTCCACCACTTAAATGAATGGGGACTAAGAGCCAGTACAAACCAGTGTTGCCCCACAAAAGATGAGGCTAAAGATAATGATTGAGTTAGTTTGCCTCTGTATTTATCCCATGTCTTAATATCGCTCAGCAAGAAAGGGTTATTTTTTAAGCTGGGTGGGCGTTCAGATTTTTTTTTCCATAGGCATTCCTCTATTGGACTGTCTTGCAGATACGTCTGTTCAATGTTTTTCCAGTCCGGCCTCCACTGATCGTTAGATATAAACACAAGATTCTTAAGATGAGTGGCTTCATAATAGGTTCGCAGGTCTGGTAAATTTAGGCCTCCCCTGCTTGTGGGTCTTTTAAGGGTTTCCATTGAGATTCTGGGCTTTTTATTATTCCATATAAATTTACTGATTTTTGATTGCCATCGAATCATAGACTTGTCTGGTATTATTATGGGAATGGCTCGAAACAGAAAGAGGAATTTGGGAAATAGAAATGATTTGATAAGGTTAATTCTTTCTAGTAAAGAAAGAGCAGCTTTACCCCATTCCTCCAACAATGAATTAATATTTTGATTAATTTCTGAGTAATTGGTGTTCATTAAATCATTTAGATTAATAGGTATTCTAATTCCTAAGTATTTCCAAGATTTTTTGACCCATTTATAGTTGAATTTGGTTTTATGGATATCTGTAAAGCTAGACTGTATATATATTGGATAAATTTCACTTTTATTACTATTAATGCTAAGGCCTGACACTTTTGAAAATTCTTTAGTTATCTTCTCTAGTTCTATTATAGAGTTTAGGGGATCAGAGATATATACTGCCATATCGTCTGCAAACATAGATAATTTATATTCCTTTTTGTTGATAGTTATACCTTTGGTTCCGGGGGATGATCTAATATGGTTGGCAAGGGGTTCAATCGCTATCGCAAAAAGGATGGGGGAGAGCGGGCATCCTTGTCTTGTTCCTCTTGTTAAGTTGATTTTTCCTGATTTGTACCCGTTAATTTTGATTTGGGTTGTGGGGGTGGCATATAAAGAATTTATTGCTCTTAGAAATTTGTCGCCAAAATTCATTTTAATCAGTAGCTCTTTGAGATAAGGGATTTCCACTTTGTCAAAGGCGTTTTCCACATCAAGGGCCAGAACAAGGGAATTGATCTTATTTATTTTACCATACTGAATAATATTTAAGGTCTTCCATATATTATCTGTTAATTGTCTGTTTGGGATGAATCCGGCTTGGTCTATATTTATATAATTAGAAATAAATTTGTTTAATCTGGCCGTCAAAATTGCAGTGAAGATTTTCATATCCTGGTCCAACAAGGATATTGGGTGATAAGAAGCAGGATTAGTGGCGTCCTTTTCAGGTTTTAAAATAACAACCATATTCGATTCTGTCCAAGAGAGGGGCATTTTCCCCTCTTCTAGGATTGTGTTACATACCTTAGTAAGGTGAGGGGCGAGCTGGAAAGAGTATTTCTTATAAAATTCTGCAGGAAATCCATCATTCCCTGCAGACTTGTTGTTTTTCAGTTTTTGATTATGTCCTGCGTTTCTCTAATTGAAATACTTTGGTCCAGCAGTTGTCTATGAACTTCTGCTAGTCTATTATGAACTCCAACCCTATCTAGGTAACTATTAATTGAGTTCAAATTCGGGGAGTCCGAGGTGTATAAAGTTTTGTAAAAGCTTTGGAACATTTTAAGAATTGCTTCTGAGTTTGATTGGATCAGTCCCTTCTCGTCTCTTATTTGGTTTATAAGTCTTGTGGCTTGTTTCTTATTCACCTTCCATGAAAGAAGTTTCAGATTTTTAGGGTTATTGTGCCAAAATTTTTGCTTTAATTTTTTTTTTTCTGGATAGTTGTGGTTTCTAGGGTTTCTAACTTTTTCCTTTACAGTAGGAGTTTTTTATAAATTCTCTTATTGCATATTTTCTTATGAGCTTGCTCTAGATATGTGATATTTTTCATCAATTCTGATTGGGTTTTTTCTTTCTTTTTCTTATAGGCTGAAGCTATGGCTATACATCTACCTCTTAATACAGCTTTCATTGCGTCCCAAAATATTTCACTGGAGACTCCACAATTTGAGTTTTGGTTAAAATAATTTTGTATTTCTGTTAACAGATCTTTTTGAGCTGCTGTATCAAATAAAAGAAATTTATTTAAACTCCAGTTTGGCTGCCTGGTTTTTTGTTCTGAAAGTTTTAAGGAGCACTCCACCCAAGAGTGATCTGACCACCTCATTGGGTTTATTTTTGAGTTGGAGGTGTGATGCAATAAATTTAAAGATACTAGAATATATGGTTGTTGTGGGTTTTCCGGGCTGTATTGCCGTGGTCTTGGCATTGTAGTTCCTGACGTTTCACCAGCAGCTGTGGCTGGCATCTTCAGAGGTGTAGCAGAGGTGTCTTTTGGTGCTACACCTCTGAAGATGCCAGCCACAGCTGCTGGCGAAACGTCAGGAACTACAATGCCAAGACCACGGCAATACAGCCCGGAAAACCCACAACAACCATCGTTCTCCGGCCGTGAAAGCCTTCAACAATACATACTAGAATATAATCAATTCTAGTATATGTTCCAAATCTGGGAGAATAATAGGTGTAGTCTTTCTCGTTAGGATGCTGATTTCTCCATACATCAGTAAGATTGAATTGATTAAGGATATCTGCAAGTTGTCCAATACTTGAGGGTTGTGGTCTAGTCCTGTTTCCTTTTATCTGTTTTGAGTGGTCTAGATTAGGATTAACAATTAAATTTAGATTCCCCCCCACAATTAAAATGTCTCCCACCTGGAAAGGTTTCAATTTAGACAGAGCATCTTTTAAGAAAGAATTTTGATTAATGTTTGGAGCGTATATAGATGCCAATGTCAATTTTTTTGAGTCAAAGATGCCTTTAAGGAATATATATCTACCTTCAGTATCAATTTCTACTACCAGCTCTTCAGTCCTGACATTTTTTGAGATAAGCACGGCCACCCCCCTAGATTTTGAGTTCCCTGGGGCTAAGCACTGGAAATCCCACCACTTTGATTTAAACACCTGTTGCACCCGTGATGATAAATGAGTTTCTTGTAGAAAAAGAAAATCAGGGCGTTGTTTCTGCAGCATTGACTGTACCCTCATGCTTTTGATTACATTATTGAGACCCCTTACATTTCTCATCAAAACTTGAGAGAAGCTGACAAGTGTCCAACCTGTGTCAGGCTTGGCTCTCAGTTTGACCCTGGTGGTGGACTTACGGCTAAATTCTATAAGACAATGGCTAATGAACTGGCACCATTCCTAAAAGAGGTGATGAATGGGGTTTTAAGGGATCAAAGGATTCCAGAAACTTGGAGTGAAGCGAATATATCATTGATCCCAAAAGAGGGCCAAGACCTGACTAATGTGAAAAATTATAGACCTATATCGCTACTCAACAATGACTATAAAATTTTTGCAAAGATATTGGCGGAGAGATTGAAGGGGTGGCTCTCGGAAGTCATAGAGGAGGAACAAGCAGGCTTTTTGCCAGACAGACAAATAAGAGACAACTTAAGGATAGTGATCAATGCTATTGAATATTATGACAAGCGTTGTGACAAAGAGGTTGGTTTCTTCTTTGTAGACGCTGAAAAAGCGTTTGACAATTTAAACTGGGACTTTATGTTTGCCACTATGGAAAAGCTACAATTGGGAGAAAGATTCATCAGAGCAATTAAGGAAATTTATAGAGACCAGACTGCAGCAATCGTGGTGAATGATGAATTGACCAAGAAATTGACGATAAGTAAAGGAACAAGACAAGGTTGCCCGTTATCTCCATTGTTGTTCATTTTAGTATTGGAGATTCTGATGATACAAATACGTCAAGATGATGAAATTCGTGGAATAAAAATAAAGGACTATTCATACAAGGTCAGAGCATTTGCGGATGACATAATGTTAATTGTAGAGGACCCATTGGAGAACATGCCAAGAGTGATAGATAAGATCAAGGAGTTTGGAGACTTGGCAGGTTTCTTCATTAACAAAAAGAAGTCAAAGATATTATGCAAAAATATGACTAAGCAGAAACAACAATTGTTAATGGAAACAACGGATTGTGAAGTAACAAGTAAAGTGAAATATTTGGGAGTCGAATTAACTGCAAAGAACATAGATCTATTCAAAAACAATTATGAAAAACTATGGACTCAGATAGAGAGAGACTTGATTAAATGGAATAGATTGAATTTGTCATGGTTGGGCAGGATTGCAGCAGTTAAGATGAATGTGTTACCAAGAGTAATGTTTTTGCTACAGACAATACCAATCATCAGAGACTCCAAACAATTTGAAAAATGGCAGAGGAAAATATCAGATTTTGTTTGGGCAGGCAAGAAGCCTCGAGTGAAAGTGAAAGTTTTACAAGATGCAAAGGAAAGAGGCGGAATGCAACTGCCCAATCTGAGACTTTATCATGATGCAATCTGCCTAGTTTGGTTGAAAGAATGGATGACATTAAAGAACAAGAAACTATTAGCCCTAGAGGGATATAAAAAAAATATTTGGATGGCACGCATATTTATGGCATGACAAAGTAAAGGTCAACTCGATGTTCCTGCATCACTTTGTTCGGAGAAGTCTATACATAATCTGGAAGAAGTACAGAATTTATCTACAAGAAGGAACCCCTTTGTGGGTGGTTCCATATGAGGTGATAGACCCGAGAGCTGTTGATAATGAACAACAATGTTTAACGTATAAAGAAATAACTAAAACTGAAGCATCCAAACTTAGAATAAAGACACAAGAGGAACTATCACCTAACTACGATTGGTTCCAGTATAGACAGATCAGAGACTTATATAATTCGGACTCTGTAAAGGGAGGTATACGAATAGAGAATTCGGAACTAGAGCAGACCCTTCTTAAAGAAGATAAGAAAAGAATATCCAAGGTATACCAAGTACTGTTGAAGTGGTATACCGAGGATGAGATAGTTAAAACACAAATGGTGAAATGGGCTATAAACTTTAATAAAGAAATAACAATGGAGGCATGGGAATACTTGTGGAAAACTACAATGAAGACAACGACATGTATTAATATCAAAGAGAACATTTACAAAATGATCTATCGTTGGTACATGACACCAAAGAAGATTGCGCTAGGGAATTTGAATACTTCTAATAAATGCTGGAAATGTAAGAAGCATGAGGGCTCCCTCTATCATATGTGGTGGTCGTGTGAGGTAGCCAGGCAGTACTGGGGGGAAATAATAAGAGAAATGAGTGAAATTTTACAATTTCAAATTAATAAGAACCCAGAACTCCTGCTACTGAACTTGGGAATGGAGGGAATTCCAGCCCAACACAGGACGTTGATATTTTATATGACAGCAGCAGCTAGACTTTTGTATGCGCAAAAATGGAAAGTACAAGAAGTGCCAACTATTGAAGATTGGACTTACAAATTGCTGTATATGGCTGAAATGGACAAGATGACAAGAAAACTGAGAGATCTGGACTCAGGGCAGTTCAACACAGACTGGGAGAAGCTGAAACAATACCTGGAGAAGAAATGGGAGGTGGGAGGAAAACTGTGGCAGTTTGAGAACTACTGAAGTATTGAAGTAGAGGGGGGAGACTTTACCGGGGGGAGAAGAGATAAATGTGAATTAATAAGCAGTCAGATTAATAGATTGACATATATATAGATATATATAGGTTAACAAACAGAACATAGAGAAAATAATTAATTATAAGGACTAAATATAAGGAGCGATTAACTAACAATATTTTCTTTTTTTCTGATAAGTTTTGTACCAAACTGAATGTCTGAAGATATAGATGGGTCAAATTGATTGACTACGTGAGGAGAGATATATAGAACTATTATAAAAAGATAGAATGAGTAATATATATAGAGAATAAGTCAGATTGTTTGATATAAACGAATGTATGATCTATATGGTTTATGATATATAGAAATATCTGAAATTGAAAAATTGGGATAAATTGTTTATCTAAGATGGAAACAAAGACTTACAGTTTGGGCATATAATGTTAAAAATAGTTAAGGATGTACTGCTTAGAATAATGGAGAATATATATTTGTTTTAGATAGAGGAAGCTAATAAAAGTAAGGGAAAGGGGACAAAGGGTTGGAAAGCTGTTGGAAGTCAACAAAAAGGGGGGGAAAGGGAGGGGGTTAGAGATGAAAAAATTGGGGAAAATTGAATGTAAATGTGGAAATAATGGATTCTAACCCAATAAAAAATTTTCAAAAAAAAAAAAAGTTTGACCCTGGTGGAAGCCGGGTTCAGGTAGCCAGCTCAAGGTTGACTCAGCATTCCATCCTTCCAAGGTTGGTAAAATGAGTACCCAGTTTCCTGGGGGTAAAGTGTAGATGACTGGGGAAGGTAATGGCAAACCACCCCATAACAAAAGTCTGCCAAGAAAATATTGTGATGCAATGCCTCCCCATGGGTCAGTAATGACATGGTGCTTGCACAGGGGTCTACTTTTACCTTTACTTGTCCAGAACATGTGTATACTGCCTCACCAGAACCTGCTCAAGAGGGCCAACAACCAAAACAATATCAATATGAAAGCATCAAACTAATGAAAGCTAATTAACAAAATGCAATGATTGCCTTCTGCCATAAATAGATTATCCTATGTACATTGTTTTTACAGACAGATACTGTCATGGACCAACCTGACCCAGCAGAGCAGAGAGACTCAGAGGACTCTTCTGAGGAAGAGGCAGCTGGTGAACCTGACCCAGATCCACAGCCAGTGGCAGAGGCACTGCAGGAGGAGGCAGGCCCTGAAGGCTCGGATACTGATCCACAGCCAGGTCCCAGCACATCGGTTCCTCAGTTTCCCAGCCCTGGGCTGGCAACAGAAAGCCAGGTGCCGGCCAGCTCTCCCCCTTCATCACCAGAGCCTCGGGAGCACGGCCAGAGGAGGGCTAGAAGAGCCCTCCAAGCCAGAAGGCGCAGTGCCAGGCTAGCAGCACAGCACCAGCCCAGCATCATTAGTGATGATGAGTGCTCGCAGGAGCAGGACTGAGACAGCCGGCAGGTGCTTGCTGTAGCACAGGCAGCTGAGCACTGTGAGGGTTAAAAGCAGCCGAAGAGGGAGTGGCTGCGTGGAAGCAACGAGTCCACTTACTACTGACCTTGCTGCTGTGTTTGGAACTGATCCTCTTGTCCCTGACCTTGGCCTGTTCCTGTGGATGTGTTTCTGGAAGCTCCCTTTGGACTTGAAGCCGTGAGTGTGCCCAATTGGTGCCTGAACCTTGGAACTGGGTGCTGCCCCGCTTGAACAACTTGGGAGTTTTCCCTTGCCTGCTGCCAATGTGAGTCTGCATTGGGACAGATTGCTTCCACCCCTCTCAATTCACATTCCTCCAGCTGTGGGATAGAGGAGACTGCTGGCCCTGTTGCTATGGCTACACAAAGCCAGGTGTTACAGGCTCAGATAACGCAGCCCACCCAAGCTTTGGCTGCAATTCAACAGCAACTAACTGCCCATTCCACACCCCCATGGGGAAAATGCCCTGTGAGTGTGCCAGAAAAGTTTGCTGGAGACATAGAAGAATTTCCCGCTTTCCTTGCTCAATGTAAATTGTATATAGAACTTTGTGATCATGACTTTCCCAATGAGAGAACGAAGGTGTGCTTCATTTTGAGCCTCTTAAAGGGGCAAGCAGCCAGATGGGCTACTCCACTGTTCATTGCTGACTCGCCTCTGTTAAATAATTTTGCTGACTTTGTGACTCACCTGAGCATGATATTTGACAACGCTTTGAAGGCTGAGAAGGCTAACCGGCGTATTAGGAACCTCAAACAGGGGAAGGGAACGGTGGCCACCTATACAACAGAGTTTCAGCTGATAGCTCTGGACCTGGGCTGGAATGAAGCTGCCCTAATAGACCAGTACCTTGAGGGGTTGTCTGAAGAGGTACTAGATGAGGTGGCCAGGGGGGAGCGGCCTATGACTCTCCAGGCATTAATCTTACTGTGCCTGAGGATAGATGGATGGTTGGAGAGTCGGAGACAGGCGCAGGAAGCACCCTGGCCACGGCAGAAAACACGCTGGTCTCCCCCTGCTCCAGTGGGGGATGGTGCTCCTGGTAGGCAAGTGAGGGAAGGAGGGTCCCCAAGGATGAGGGCTACTCATCCTCACTTATCTGAAGAAGAGAAAAGCAGATGCCGTGCTCTGAATCTCTGCCTGTACTGTGGAGGTGTGGGGCATTATGCCAGTTGCTGTCCAGAGAAGGAAAACCATCCTACCACCAGCAACCAACCCCAAACCTCAACCCAACACAGGTCATCAGAGGGGTGGCATGTTGCCGGAACCAATGGCCTACCCAGTGGTCCTCGACACCTTCTGATGCCAGTAAGGCTGCAGTTGCCAGATGCACGTTGGCTCTTGTTGTACACAATGATAGATTCTGGTGCATCCCAGTGTTATATGGATGCCCAGTTCGCTACCCAGCATCGAGTCCCCTTGAAACCTAAAGGGACACCCAGCTTAGTGGAGGCCATTGATGGCCGACTACTGCGTTCGGGGCCCATCGCACAGGAAACTGAACCACTGCTCCTACAGTTGCAACATCACCAGGAACGTCTTTGTTTTGATATAGCTACAATGCCTCGTTTTCCCATTGTGTTGGGGATGTCTTGGTTGGAACTCCACAATCCAATCATCAATTGGACTAAACAGGAATTACAGTTTGAAGACCCATGCCCACATAAACTTCACGCAGCTGCCCTGGGGGCAGCTACCTACCCAGCATTGCCAGGCCTCCCAGAAAAATCCGCAGATCTCCAGGATGTATTTGAGGAAAAAGGAGCTGATCAGTTACCACCCCATCGACCATATGATTGTCCCATCAATCTGCTGCCTGGAGCCCCTTTACCAGCAGGTCGGCTATATCCCCTATCGGAGCCTGAACTTGTGGCCCTCCGGGATTTCCTGACTAAAAATCTACAGAGGGGATTCATCCGTCTTTCTACCTCACCCACTTCTGCTCCTGTCCTGTTTGTAAAAAAGAAAAGCGGGGAGTTACGGCTATGTAATGATTATCGGGCACTAAACAAGATCACCATCAGGGACCGTTACCCCTTCCCCTTATTCCGGAGTTCCTAGAGCGTCTGAGGGGAGCCAAGGTGTATACAAAGCTGGATCTCCGTGGTGCCTACAACCTGGTGTGCATACATCCGGGCGATGAGTGGAAAACCGCTTTTGCCACCAGATACGGCCAGTTTGAGTACCTGGTAATGCCATTTGGTTTGTGTAATACGCCCGCTGTCTTCCAGCATTTGATGAATAATATATTCCAAGATCTCCTTGACAAGTTCCTCATAATTTATTTAGATGTCATCCTAATCTATTCTCAGGATGTAGAAAGCCATACTAAGCATGTGCGTGTGGTTCTGCATCGGCTCCGACAACATAGCCTTTATGCCAAACTTGAAAAATGTGCCATTGACCTCCCATCAGTAGAATTTCTGGGACACCAGATTTCCCCTCAAGGGATTGCTATGGACCCCCAGAAAGTCCAAGCTGTGCTATCCTGGCAAGCACCGCACAATCGTAAAGATGTTCAACGTTTCCTTGGATTCGCAAACTACTACAGACAATTTATTCCTGAGTTTGCCTCCCTAGCAGTACCTCTGACAAGGCTGTTATGCCCCCGAGAGCCATTTCACTGGACACCAGAAGCTCAACAGGCCTTTCAAAATTTGAAGACCTGCTTTGCCACTGAACCACTCCTGAGCTACCCAGATCCTAGCCTGCCCTTTGTAGTTGAGAAAGATGCCTCCAGCACAGCTATTGGAGCAGTGTTATTGCAGCAAGGGATGACCACCAAGACTGTGCAACCATGTGCCTTCTACTCCAGGCAGCTCACACCAGCCGAGCAAAATTACACCATCTGGGAGCAGGAGCTATTGGCTATTAAAGTTGCATTTGAAGTGTGGCGTCATCACCTGGAGGGTGCTCATCACCCTGTTCAGGTTCGTACAGATCACCGCAATCTGGAGCACCTACAGACAGCGCGGTGGCTGAATCAAAGACAGATTCGATGGTCTCTGTTTTTTTCCAGATTTAATTTCATTGTTTCTGATATTCCAAGCGCTCAAAATAAGCGGGCAGACGCCCTCTCCAGGAAACCTGAGTATGCTGCCCCACCAACAGAGGAACGACCACTAGCAACTATGTTGCCACCGGATAGCTTTGCAGCAGTGCAACCCATGACATCTCTCAGAGAGAGGATAAAGACAGCAACAACGAGATCCCTTTGCAATGAAACAACTTCAGGCACTCCAGGACTCCCTGGGAACAGTACATACAGACTTTGCGGAGCAGATGGGGCTGCTCACCCACCATGGCAGGGTCTATGTACCATCGGGACCTTTATGGTCAGAAATTCTACATCTGATGCATGATGCCAAACCAGCTGGTCTCTTTGGGCGGCACAAGACCCTACACCTATTGACTCGAGAGTTTTGGTGGCCTCGGGTCCAAGTCGACGTCACTCGATATCTGGCATCATGTGAGACCTGCCGACGGGCCAAAGACCAGCCTGGAAAACCTCCTGGCCTGCTACAACCATTGCTGACTCCTGCAGGACCCTGGCAAGCTCTGTCTATGGATTTCATCACTGACCTCCCCAGATCTAATGGCCACACAAGCATCCTGGTGGTAGTGGATCTATTCACAAAGATGGCCCATTTTGTTCCCTGTACAGGCCTTCCCTCTGCTCGTGAAACAGTCCAGCTATATTTACATAACATTTTCTGACTCCATGGACTGCCTGCTCACCTGATTTCGGATAGAGGAGTCCAGTTCACCTCGTGGTTTTGGCGTACCCTACACTCCCTCCTAGGGACCCAAGTACACCTCTCCTCAGGATATCATCCACAGTCGGATGGCCAAACCGAACATACAAATGCCACGCTCGAACAGTACTTACGGTGTTATGTCAACCATCAACAGGATAACTGGGGGGGGCATTGTTGCCCTTGGCAGAATTTGCTTACAATAATGCAGTACACTCCTCCACCCACCAAACACCATTCATGGCCAACTACGGCTATGACCCCCGGTTCTTCCCTCCAGTCGCACCCGATTCAATGGTCCCGTCGGCTAATGATCTTGTCCAGGAGCTTCAAGCCCTCCATCAAGTCCTCCAGGAACAGTTACAGCAGGCCAAACAAGCTTATAAAGCAGCTGCTGACCAGAAATGGCGACCGGGGGAGACCCTGAAGGTTGGGGATCAGGTCTGGCTCTCAACCCGACATTTGAAGAGCCTCCAACCATCCCAAAAACTGGACGCCAGATTCATAGGCCCATTCCCCATTGTAGACCAAATCAACCCAGTGGCCTACCGGTTACAACTCCCACCTGCACTTTGGATCCACCCTGTCTTTCATCGGTCCCTGCTAGTCCCGGTTTCCTCTCCAGATCCTGTACGCTCCTCTGCAGCCCCGCCACCACCGGTCATGGTACAGGGACATGACAAATTTGTGGTTGCACAGATTCTGGACTCCCGACGGTGACGGGGATGCCACCAATACCTAGTTGACTGGAAAGGGTATGGACCTGAGGAACGGTCATGGGAACCCGCCTGTAATATCCATGAGCCAGCCCTGCTCCGTCGGTTTCATCAGACATATCTGCAAAAGCCGGGTCATTGCTCAGATGGAGGGGCGACCCATGGGGAGGGGGATGATGTCATGGACGAATCTGGCCCAGCGGAGCAGAGAGACTCAGAGGACTCTTCTGAGGAAGAGGCAGCTGGTGAACCTGACCCAGATCCACAGCCAGTGGCAGAGGCACTGCAGGAGGAGGCAGGCCCTGAAGGCTCAGATACTGATCTACAGCCAGGTCCCAGGACATCGGTTCCTCAGCTTCCCAGCCCTGGGATGGCAACAGAAAGCCAGGTGCCGGCCAGCTCTCCCCCTTCATCACCAGAGCCTTGGGAGTGCTGCCAGAGGAGGGCTAGAAGAGCCCTCCAAGCCAGAAGGCGCAGTGCCAGGCTAGCAGCACAGCACCGGCCCAGCATCATTAGTGATGATGAGTGCTCGCAGGAGCAGGACTGAGACAGCCGGCAGGTGCTTGCTGTAGCACAGGCAGCTGAGCACTGTGAGGGTTAAAAGCAGCCGAAGAGGGAGTGGCTGCGTGGAAGCAACGAGTCCGCTTACTCCTGACCTTGCTGCTGTGTTTGGAACTGATTCTCTTGTCCCTGACCTTGGCCTGTTCCTGTGGATGTGTTTCTGGAAGCCCCCTTTGGACTTGAAGCCGTGAGTGTGCCCAATTGGTGCCTGAACCTGGGAACTGGGTGCTGCCCTGCTCGAACAACTTGGGAGTTTTCCCTTGCCTGCTGCCAATGTGAGTCTGCATCGGGACAGATTGCTTCCACCCCTCTCAATTCACATTCCTCCAGCTGTGGGATAGAGGAGACTGCTGGCCCTGTTGCTATGGCTACACAAAGCCAGGTGTTACAGGCTCAGATAACGCAGCTCACCCAAGCTTTGGCTGCAATTCAACAGCAACTAACCGCCCATTCCACACCCCCATGGGGAAAATGCCCTGTGAGTGTGCCAGAAAAGTTTGCTGGAGACATAGAAGAATTTCCTGCTTTCCTTGCTCAATGTAAATTGTATATAGAACTTTGTGATCATGACTTTCCCAATGAGAGAACGAAGGTGTGCTTCATTTTGAGCCTCTTAAAGGGGCATGCAGCCAGATGGGCTACTCCACTGTTGATTGCTGACTCGCCTCTGTTAAATAATTTTTCTGACTTTGTGACTCACCTGAGCATGATATTTGACAACGCTTTGAAGGCTGAGAAGGCTAACTGGCGTATTAGGAACCTCAAACAGGGGAAGGGAACGGTGGACACCAGAAGCTCAACAGGCCTTTCAAAATTTGAAGACCCGCTTTGCCACTGAACCACTCCTGAGCTACCCAGATCCTAGCCTGCCCTTTGTAGTTGAGAAAGATGCCTCCAGCACAGCTATTGGAGCAGTGTTATTGCAGCAAGGGATGACCACCAAGACCGTGCAACCATGTGCCTTCTACTCCAGGCAGCTCACACCATTCTTACCCTGGAGGTTTTGCGCCATAAGCTAGTCATATGTAACTGATAATCATTTTGCTGATCTAGGCTTAGGTGTCCTGTACCTTTAATAGAGGTTAGAAGAGATGTTATTGACCAGATAATGTAATTTATCTCCATGCAATGAACAGCTTTACTGTCCATTTCTGCAAATCAAATCTCTTTTAAAAGGGCAAACATTTTTCTTTAAGCCTATTTGCGACCCTAGACCAGTCCGTGAGCAAGGTTTCAAGCAGTTCCTGAGTAATCCCAGGCTTGTCCACTACAGGTGTTGTATTGTTCTGGACTATAAGGACAAAAAGACCCTGTGATGAAGTAGTAGCTATATGTGTGGAACTAGAGATCTTAAAGTACTCTTGATTTAGAAAGCCTGACGGGTTCCAGTCTGTTATTTCTTCGGATTCCAGTGCACAAGGATACAATATGAAAGGCTGCCTTTTTATGACTAAAATATTCACTGATAAATTCAAAATGTAATGTGCTTCATTTTGAGCCTCTTAAAGGGGCAGCCAGCCAGATGGGCTACTCCACTGTTGATTGCTGACTCGCCTCTGTTAAATAACTTTGCTGACTTTGTGACTCACCTGAGCATGATATTTGACAACGCTTTGAAGGCTGAGAAGGCTAACCGGCATATTAGGAACCTCAAACAGGGGAAGGGAACGGTGGCCACCTATACAACAGAGTTTCAGCTGATAGCTCTGGACCTGGGCTGGAATGAAGCTGCCCTAATAGACCAGTACCTTGAGGGGTTGTCTGAAGAGGTACTAGATGAGTTGGCCAGGGTGGAGCGGCCTGTGACTCTCCAGGCATTAATCTTACTATGTCTGAAGATTGATGGACAGTTGGAGAGTTGGAGACAGGCACGGGAAGCAGCCTGGCCTCGGCAGAAAACACGCTGGTCTCCCCCCGCTCCAGTGGGGGATGGTGCTCCCCCTTTGGACTTGAAGCCGTGAGTGTGCCCAATTGGTGCCTGAACCTTGGAACTGGGTACTGCCCTGCTCGGACAACTTGGGAGTTTTCCCTTGCCTGCTGCCAGTGTGAGTCTGCATTGGGATAGTTACATGTTGACTCAGAAGTAAGTCTTACTGTGTGCAGGGTGACTTACACACAGCTAGGGGTGCATAGGTCTGCATAGCCTTAGACATCCATAACCCAATGGGGATATTGCAATGCCCCCAAGACAGAGTGTTAAAGGACCACTGAAAGGCATTCTCTCACATAACTCCTTCACACAACATATATCTAATTCAGCTTTGCACATAAATTGACTTTTAAGTACCAATTAGAGAAATCCATAGAGGTCTAACAGTGGATATTAGTCATAAACACTTGCATTCATGCCGTTCCACATAGACATCTGCCTAGTCAAGATGGGGGTGGGGGTGGGGGGTAGAATACGAATCTAGATGAATTTTTGGTGTAATTCAGAGTTCTTCTTAGGTTGTTAATGACAAGGTGAAAACAACCCTATCACT
The DNA here is from genome assembly GCF_028583425.1 of Eublepharis macularius. Taxonomy (NCBI): domain Eukaryota; kingdom Metazoa; phylum Chordata; class Lepidosauria; order Squamata; family Eublepharidae; genus Eublepharis; species Eublepharis macularius. Next base: position 247,132,105 of record NC_072790.1, read on the forward strand.
CAACTCTGCTAAATGTGTACAATTCCTCCAGCACACACAAACAAAAAACACCTTCCACAGATAAAGCCCCTTCCATCAGGGGAAGGATCCTAGCTCTGGAAGAAGGTTCCTACTTGGCTGACTGGGATGTCGGATTAAACACAATATGACATTTCTTTATCTATAAAGTCAACCATCGTACAATTTCAATAAAAATGCCTCCGGACTCCACTCTCATGAATCACATGCTCTGAAAGAATAGATATGTAATTGCCAACCAGGGAATTATCATCTTTGTGAAAATGTTATACACAAATGGCCATTAGAGGGTGCTCCTGTGTTGGTCAGCTGCCTTGTGAGTAAGAAACAAGAAATAAGGCGGGGGGGGGGTAATTTTATTTTCTCTCTGAGAAGTAGGATTTTCAAAGTACATTCATATGCGAGATAAAATTCATTGTCAATTTTTAAAAAGTCTCTTTAATGTTTGTACTTTTTATTGTATTTTTATCTCATTTTTTCTTACACGAATCTGCTTTTCCTGCTTCATCCTTACATCATCTCTGTAAAATAGATTTACCTGAGAGAAAGGCTGGCCCAATTTTGACAGCAGAGTAGGAAATAGAAACCGTATCTTGTAGACCTCAATTCATTATTGTAACCCTATAGGTCCATATTGGTCATCAAAAAAAGGAATGCCATTTTACTGTCTCAGGACCGAATGCTCACCTCATTCTAGAACAGTTGCCAACCTCCAGGTGGGGCCTGGAGATCTTTCAGAATTGATCTCTAGACAATAAGAAAACAGCAATTCTGGAGGGTGGACTATGTGATGTTACACCCTGCTGAGGTCTATCCCCTAACCCCACCCTCCCCAAGCTCCACTCCCATATTTCCAGCAGTTTCCCAACCTGGAGCTGTCAAACCAATTCTACTGTGTGTCTAGGGCCATCTTTGATCCCACCACACTAATCTCCTATTCTCTTTTAGGTTCTAAGAATAATCTTGCCAGGCCAGAACAAGGGTCCATTTAGTACAGCATCCTAATTTGCTCCATAACAATTTTATTTATTATTTATTTTCTTTGGATTTCTATTCCACCCTCCCCACGAAGGGCTTAGGGTGGATGGCATGGTAGCAACAATTCTTTTTGTTCTGTCCCCCCCAACAATTATTATTCAAAACGGGCTCTGCTTCCAGTCCTGGAATTTCCATTTACGTGAAGTGGCTAGCAGCCATTGAGAAACCTCTCCTCCTCTATGCAATCTCAACCCTTATCAATGATGACAAAGACATTGGCATAACCAGAGAGTGTGACTTAACTTCAGAGGTGAACAGTGCAATCCAAAACAGAGTTATACCCTTCTCATTCCATTGAATTTAATAGGCTTAGAAGCATATAATTCTGTTTAGCGTTGCATTGTAAGTCTTCAGGGCTGCAGCATCTTAATCATAACAGTCAGGGCTATGCTGTAAGGATGCTCTGGAAAAGGACTGTAGACTATATGACTGGCTACTGTTTGTGGATGTAGATATGCTCCTCCTATGTAATTTAACGCTGTAGAAAGATGCATTGGAAAAGGACTATAGACTATACGACTGGCTACCATTTGTGGATGTAGATGTGCTCTTCCTATGTAGTTTAACAATACAGTAGGGTACAGATTGCAGATATTTGAAAAGAAACAGATTCTAATACGAAATTTGACATATCTCAGCTGTTGATCATATTGACTTACACTGTGTAATAATCCACCGATAGATAGATAGATAGATAGATAGATAGATAGATAGATAGATAGATAGATAGATAGATAGATAGATAGATAGATAGATAGATAGATAGATAGATAGATAGATAGATAGATAGATCATTGTATGCACTAAGGTTTTTAAAATGCACATTCTAAGCAAACTGAATTGGGATAAACTTACCAGGGCTTTCGAAGGCAAAGCGGTCAAGTGGAGTGAAGAGAAGAGAAGCGAAGTGAAGCTGTTGAATTAGCTGTCAGCCATGCGTGCTTTTATATGATTTCTCGTTCTTGTTGAATGAGTGGGAGACATCCTTTCTGGGGCTCAAGGTTCTAATTAGTCCACAACCAACATTTCTCGTTTTCTTGTTTATTTTCTCCATTTATTTCTCAATCTTCATTTTTAAAAAACACTTACTTATGTCTCATTTGTCCCATGGCCATTCGCCACTTTTTACGCCTGATGTTCATTTGCAATTTTCCCCTCCTTTGGGGGAATTCCATGGAAATAATTGGTGGCCAACCCAATCTGAATTTTTGGAGCAGATTCTTTAAATTGTTATTTTTCTTACATCAAGCAGGTCAGTGGAGGAAATAGCTTTGTGTTGTTTTTTTCACAACATTTAAGAATGTTGGGGAAACACACAAACACACCAGAAATATTATTAGTCTTAGCAAAAATAATTGGCTTCATTCAGAATTTGTTAAAAGTATTTCAAGGTGGATTATAGGATATAAAACAGCGCTAACAGACAACATAAGACAACCAATGAATAATGCAAAAGGACCAGGATTACAAGATTAGAGAACAATGCAGACATCAAACCATCAAAGGTAAATATGTAACTCTGTTTAGGATTACACTAGAAAACAGCAAGAGTCCAGAAGCACCTATAAGACTAACAAAATTTGTGGTAGAGATGAACTTCCATGAGTCACAGCTCACTTCTTCAGATATTCATATCTGAAAAAATGAGCTGTGATTCATGAAAGCTCATACCCTACCCCAAATTTTGTTAGCCTTGTTAGCTCCTGGACTCTTGCTCTTTTCTGCTGTTACAGACAGACTAACATGTCTCCCGATCTTGATCTAGGATTACACTGTAAGTCTTCAGAGCTGCAGCATCTTAATTATTGCAGTGATTAAGCACTGTATATATTTTTAATGTACATTTTAAGCAAACTGAATTGTGATAAACTTATCGAGGTCAAATTATCTAAGGTAACAATACAGAAAGGGGATTACCAAGTATAAGAGAATGCAGTAGAAGCGGGTGACACCTACAATAAACATTGTAGTAGACTACAATCCTATCCTATTATAAAGGTGCCCTCCTGGACAGTTTCGTTCTACTTTAAAATACCTTCTTGAATAATAGGCTGTTGTAGCATAGTGGTTAGGTGGGTGGGCTGTAAATCAGCACTCTGCTGGTTCAAATCCCACTACTGCCATGAGCACAGCAGTTGGCCTTGGGTAAGCCATGCCTCTCAGCCCCAGCTCCCCAGCTGTATTGTGAGGATAATAATAACACTGACTTTGTTTACTGCTCTGAGCATGGCACTAATTTGTCTAGTGTATAAATACACTGTTGTTGTTGTTGATATTATTTGCATATTTGGTGAAATGATAGTCATGTGAGAGTCTTCCTGACCTCCTAGGGCAGTCCATTCCATAAAATGGGAACCACCACTGAGATTTTCAACACATGAGAACACCTGACATGAGTTGGGCTAGGGATCCCTGACCACAGTCAGATATTCAACAATGAAATCACCTTTAAAGTGACTGGAGAAGGGGATGTTTTCTTGGAGAAACAGCATGATGTGAGAAAGGGCTTCCGCATTCCCTCCCACACTGTTTTTGCCAGCAGAAATACTTGTTCATGGGACTGTGCCTGGCTGCCAGGGACCACTTGGCCTCAATCATATGATCCCAGGAAAGGTGGCCCCAGAATCCCCAACTTCATTCAGAGCCAAGCTACAAGTGACTTTTTTCATGTGGAGAATACTTGATTGTTTTCACAAGTTTTCCTGGGAACTGGAGTCCGAGTGTCCTTCCCCTCTCTGTTAGAATTGCTGCCTGAAGAGCCAGAGAAAGCCGGCGGCAGGCAGCAGCTTTTGCAAATTGTTCCTCCAGTCACAAGCCTGTTGGACAAGAGGGCTCCCAATGATTGTTTGGGGTTTGGCAGCTCCTACTTTTTTCCTGGGCACCCTGTTCCTGGGGAGCTGCTCTGGAGAAAGCCGCTGGGTCAGTGAAGCTCCAGCAGCAGCTGCTGCTCTAACATGCGCTTCCCCTGCTCCTGAGCTCCTGGAGAAAAACTGGAATGAGGACAAGCTCAGTTTCATGGCAGTGGGGAACTTTGACCCGGGTTTCCCAGAGTATGTCACTCTTACCACTGCAGCTTGTAGCTCTTCTGCAAATGATTAAATTTCCTCTTAAGCTCCTCTAGTATTTCAGGTTCTCTTTTTTGCCTTCTTAATTCTGCTTTCAGTCGAAACATTTCTAAAATGAATTTAGTAATTGGATCCTACTGTCCATTTGCATTACCCCCTTTCACTTTACTGATGCATATAGACACATTAATAAAACACTGCGAAATTTGATTGTATGGATGACTGCATCTAGCTTCAGCTACAATACATAAAACACTACATGAGAAAAAAACCTTTATGCAGGTGGATATACAGTTATATGAAGTTTGCTTTTTGCAGCTGTTTATCAACACAGGTATGTTTTGGTGGTATGAAGGTAGGGGAAAATGGCAAACAAAGAGAAGGGACCAAAAGTTGTGGCAAAAGAATTTCTGAGGTGTCACAAGACTTACTCAAATATTTATCTTCCCTCAAAATTCCAAGCAAGAAGCTTACTTTGCCCCCGTATACATCAAAGCAATATTATCAACAATACCCTTTTTCTTTTTATGCAAATGAATTAAAATGATAAAAGTCTGACATTAACAATGAAAATTTTCAGAAGCCAGTTGGAGAATATTTCCTTCCCCTTGGCCACCATGGCATGGATCCTGTGACATTGGCTGCTTCCACACATGTTGGATAATCCACTTTCAATACTCTTTAGTGAACATTTGGAACTGCTTTTCCATGTGTGGAACAAAAAATCCACTTCCAAAGGACTGCTAAAGTGCATTGAAAGTGCATTATTCAACGTGTGTGGAAATGGCCATTGTCCCCCCTGCATTTCTCTCCAGATGTTGCAGAGGGTTTTCTCTGTTGCAGCACTTGTCAATTCCTTCAGTATGTGTAAGAGCTCTGTGAAAAAATTGATTTTGCACACCTAAAAGCGCTAGCAGCAGAGGATGTGAATGCCATAAAGGAGAAAAACCTCGGCAGCATAAAAAAAAACCCCAAGTTTCTTTTTCTGACTTTTGAGTCCCAATTCTTCAACGAAAGGAGTTCAAAGGGATACTCCAGCATGAAACAGTTGAATTAGAATTTAGTAAGAGGTTTCATGCTATCTCCCTCCCACACCTCAGGCTTGAATAAAGATGTGGGATTTCCATCTCATAAAGGGTGTTAACTAAAAAATTCAGGATTAGATTTGCCTCATATATTTTTTTACTTCATTGTGTACTACCTGCATTTCATGGTCCTTTGGACCCTGCTATCTGCCTGATAATATTTAACAAGCAGGGGGACCCAAAAAGAGTTGCAGAAGTTCTTTCTCTTTCCCCACTATTTCCTCTTTCCCTTATCTGGCAGTCCCCCTTTTCTTACATCCATTTTGCCTTCCCGCCACCCAGCCAATACCGTTATCTGCCCTCCTTCACTTCATCTGGCAGCCTCTGCCCAGGAAAACCATGACAGAGGCACCCCTCTGGGCCCAGTTGTGTGGAGGGGAACCTTCAAGTGTGTGAGTGAGAGAGGACTTCATTTCCCCCTATATTTCCTTCCCCACACTATTTCCTCTTTCCCTCCTCCTGGCACCTTATCCATATTCCTTCCCTTCTTCCCACCTACCAATCAACCTACATTTTATTTCCTTCCCATTCTTCAACTAAATTTATTATTTATTTACTTCATGAGAGACTGGCCCAAGGTCACCTATAGGTTGCCCCTAGCAACCAGCAGGAGGTAGGAGACAAGATTTACTGCATGTAAGGTAATGAAGTAATGGTGTTGCTGGTGATGTGGTGACAACATTTCCGGAAGCAATGTCATCATGTTGCCAAACTGCCAAAAATTCTCGAATTTAGGAAAAAACTCTATGGGCTTTTGGCCTAATACAAGGGCTTCACCCAGTGTTGTGATGACATCACTTTCAGGCATGCAGGAAGTGACATCAGTGCATCTCTAGGGAGCATATCCTTCAGCTGGTAAATCTCCCCCTTTTCCCATCATTTATTCCCAGGCTGGCTACCACAGCAACAGCAAGGGGTGTGGGCTGTGGGTGGGGCACATCCTGCTCCAGTGGGAGGCTGGCAGTCCCAGTCACCCAGTAAGCTTCCACGTACATTAATATTGTATTAATAATATGATACAATATTTAATATTATATATATAATAATAAAATGAATGCATAATGAAGATCCCCTCAGCATGTATGAGCGACTGGGCACAAGTTTATGCCAAAAGAAAATTTCATTAGTGTTTAAAGTTGCTGCATGACAAGTTATTTTTTTTCTGTCACTGATGTATTGATGCGTTCCTCTTTTTAGATGGATTGGCTCCCAAAGTTACTTACAATTCAAATCTATTTCTTAAAAAGTAATTAAAATCACTTGCTCAGCTGTACTGACACATTTTGAAAGCATTACTTGATCTGTAAAAGAAACAGCTTGCTTCATCTTTTGGGACCTGGCAGCACCCTGAGAAGTTGCGACTATCGGTTGGCGAAGGTCAGAGGAGCACAGATGATAGGCTTCCATTCCCACCACTGACTTTCCAGCTAATTTGAACAGCTGAGTCAATGCTGTCCCAGTCCAATGACAAAGACTTTGATCTTGGAGATTGGTCCAGCATCTTCTTTAGTTGATGGTGCCTTTCTTTCAGGAGGTACGCTTGGCCTTTATTTGGTCAATGGACTTTTTTGGATAGACTACACCTGCAGTTCAGTCTTTTGTTGGATCTCTGGGTTTTGAAGTCATTTTTTTCTCCAGCAGGTTGACTTCTAAGATGGTTTGTTCTTGTTGACGATAATGGATGCCATTTCCTTTGGTCAACATAAGCAGTTGAGCTGCCTTTTTGGGTTCTGGGTGGTGGTTGCATTTGTTTCTGCTGTGGTTGTTTTTTTAGTCATTGTGCTGTAATTTTAAAATTCCATTTTATGTCTTGATTGTTTACTGTCTGATACAAGACAGAAACAGGATGTTGTCATGTAGTCAACATAAGTGAAGGTCAATGAAAATAACCCATACAACACTGATGATGTGTGGTGGTTTGAGTGTTTGGGTGTGACCTGGGAGATTCAGGTATACAACTAGAAACTGGGAGATGAGGGTCAAAATCCACAGTCAGACTTGAAATTGACTGGGAATACTTGGGTCTCTTGTTGTTCATACAACCTATTCACCACTACCCTGGCCTCTTAGAGGAAGCCTAATATGGAGGGAGAATGTTCTAGAGAGTTAAGAGACAGAAAACTTCCATCATGGAGCAAGGCCTCAGTGATAACCCCTTCTTCAAAAGCGGTTTTTAAAAAAGTTTGTATTGATATTGTGTTGACCTAAACCCTCTTTTGGGACATGCACCCAGAAAGTACATGGGATGATTTTTGTACCTTCCTTAAAGAATTATGGGCACCACACACTGACAATAGAGGAAAAATGGGTCTCCCTTGTACAGAGCAGCCAATGAGGAGGCAGAGAAGTAGAAGTTGGTTAGAGCCATCCTGCCTTCATTGATGCACCTGTGCCATGGGGCTCCTACACATTCTCTACTTGGGGCAACAATATGGGATTGACCAGCTGCTGAGGGGCTGTGGAGGAGCTTTTGGGATTGTGACAATCATTCCCAAAGTCCCACCTATTCTCTGGAGCTCAGAACCAATCCTTGAACTTTAAGTATGTGATTGCCAGCCAATCAGAGCCCCTGGAATGCCACTAGTTGGGCATGGGTGGGTGAGTCAGCCTTAGCTTAAAAAGGGAGAAGAGGTACTTCTTCCCTCCGGTGGGGATTTGGCAGCTGTGGATAAGAGAAGCAGCTTAGTCAGGATTTTTATTTTGAGTTTTAGTTAGGATTTGGGATCAAGTTAGGGAAGGGAACTTGTTTTAGGGAAAGAAATAAGCACTCTGTTAAGAGCCCATCAAATCTAATTTTCCTTGTACAGTTTCTCTATAAGGTAAAAGAGCTGCCTGGAACCTGAGTTAGCTGGGGTAAAAAGCTTACAATTGAACCTTAGATACTGAGGTCACCTGATAAAGGAATCTAATCTGCACTCAGGGTTTGGGTTTGGTAACTAATGCTCAATTTTAATGGGTCAACTCCCAGGGGTTAATTTATAATCTGTGGACAGTGAAGCTGAGAGCAAGTTTTACCTTCTTTCTGAAGTATCCCACAAACCTTTACTGTGCTACACCCTTTTCACTCAGGAAATAAATGTTTGTTGATCATCTTCATCTGTGTCTTTTGTGTCCAGTTTAAGTAGCTGTCAAAAGGGGTTTATACTTACCTCACAAGAAAGTACAATGTTATTCTATTGCTGGTGGAGAGTGCCCTCAAGTCTTAGCTGATTTATGGCGACCCCTGGTGGGGTTTTTCATGGCAAGAGACTAATAGAGGTGGTTTGCCATTGCCTGCCTCTGCAACCCTGGTCTACGTTGGAGGTCTCTCATCCAATTACTAACCAAGGCTGACTCTGTTTAGCTTCTGAGATCTGGCGAGATCAGGCTCACCTGGGCTATCCAGGTCAGGATGTTATTCTGTTAAGGTTAAAAAATAAGAACACTTTAGGAAATTCAAAGCTTTCCCACTACTAACTGGTTAATAAAAAGCTATTCCACCTCTTTACAGTGGAGGGGGTTTAAACAAATAAAAGATGCAGCCAGAGAGTGTGAGATTGGACAGCATTAAGTCCGGAGGGCAGATACCTCAGAAAGTTCCTTCCACTCTTCTCCTCTCACTGGCGGTCCTCAAGGAGATGCTTTAAGTGGTTCTTGCATTGGACAAGGGGTTGGACTGGATGGTCTGTAAGGCCCCTTCCAACTCTATGATTCTATGATAAAAGTGGGAACAGTGTAGCTGTCACAGTATCCCTTTCTGAATTACTGGGGAAATTGATGTTTTTTTCACCTGGTTCTCATTTTTTGTTGTGGGTTTGGGCCTGATCCTGAGAGATTGGTGAGAACCTAACTGGAGATTGCAGGATGCATGTGTGTGTGTGTGTGTGTGTGTGTGTGAGGTGATTATTTTTAATTAGATTGGCAAGCAATCCAAGGGTGGTGGAGGCACCCAAGCCGTCCACTCATGACTGAATGGTCCCAGGAGGCTGGGTGAGGGTTACTCCCACAGAGCTATACAACATCCCTTGAATATTTATGCTAAACAGTCTGTGGTGATTGGATTGGAGGGAAAAATATCTCTTCACAAGTCTGGAACAGGTAAGGCCTGAGGCCATGTTTAGCTTGGAGCAAGGGTGGGATTTCCCAAACTCAAGCAAAACTTATGAGGCAGGCTTTTATTGAGTCCACACAATGGGGAAGTAAATTTAATTATTTAAACAATTTGGATTGTAATTAATAAACCATAGCTTAACCTAGGCTTCCCAATTACCTGGGCCTGGCTGGGAATTCTCCACCCCCAGTCCCAATTTCCCACCCTTAAGAAATTTCCCAGTAAAGAGAAAAAAATGCCTCCATAGTAATGCTCTAAGGAATTCACTCTATTCTCTATAATTTTTACCATAGAGATTGAGGAAATTCCTACAGTATCACTTGGAAGTGACATCACATCCTTCCCAAGCTGTACCCTACTTAATGTGTGTTTGTCAGGTATCTTCATTTGGTAGTATGAGGGCAATTAAACAATAAAGTGAAATCAAAATTAGTTTAAAACCAATTCAGCAAAGACAGGTTTTAAGTCAAAACAAGCTCTGCTCAGACTGGAAGCAGACATCACCACAGGCCAAAAGTATTGGCTTCAGGTCTCTTTCTAATTTCTCTCCTGAAAATATTTCAGAGTGTCTGAGAATGCCAACGCATTGACAGTTTCCCTCGTTCTCAAAATTGGAGAGAGCAAAGTACAGCTGGTTCGGGGAGCTCTGTGACAAAATGATGTTACGGCAGTCACTCCTCCATGATGGCTAACTGTGCAATACTAAGAAGAGTTACTCCAGTCTAAGCCCATTGATTCCAATGGGCTTAGACTGGAGTAACTCTTTTTAGGATTGCACTATAAGAGTCCCATTCTGGCAGCTACCAACTCCCATCAGCAAACCAAGAGGGAGAAGAGACAGCGGCCAGGCACTCAATTTTCATCCATAGCCTGAGACCTCACTATTAATACCCTCTTCAGACACATTTTGGGGTGCTGAAAAATCCTATGCTTTGCATGAAGCAGCTCCCAGGTTTAATTTCCAATCATGAAAACCAGGGAATATACAATGTGAAAGACTTCCACCTGAATCCCTGGAGAGCTGATACCAATCTCAATAGACAATACTGACCTTGATGGACCATTAGCCTGATTCAACATAAGGCAGCTTCATGTACACTTGTATCAGGAGCCAATTTTTGGCTTAGGAGGAATGAAGTTAATTTGGAACAAAGAAATGAACATATCTGACAAACAAATCTCCCCTTAGGTTTTCTTTCTTAATTTAAACCAACAGTTGTTCTCTGATATTTATTTATTTATTTACTTTATTTAATTCTAAGGTCCATTTGAAACATTTAGGCCCGCAGACTCACCTGGGCAGCTAAGTTGCAGCCCATGGGGGCCGGGGAGGGGTGTGGAGGCATGGCAGTTGCCTCTCTCAGCAGCCCCCAGGTGCTGGCCACGTGCCCGGAAAATTCACATCTCGGGTGGCCAATCAGGGCCTGCTGGGCTGGCTGGGCCGGGGCCGGGGCTGGATGTTGGACACTGGACACTGGACCTGGAAGGCACAGGTTCCTCTCAGGTCAGGCAGTGTGCTTTAAAGGGTCCACCAGCTCCACCCCATCCTCACTCCGTGTTTGCTCTCCAACTGACCCACCAGCCCTTTTTCGGTAGATCGTCCTGTTTTGTTGGTTTGCTTCTTTGTTTGGGGAATTTGCTGTATTCTTTTTTCTTGTCACAACTTTTGCCAGTGGTTTGGTCATGGGGATTGGATTTTTTTGGGGGGGGGGGAGATGGGGTCCTGAGTGCCCAGTCTTCCCAGTAAAGGGGGAAGGAATCTTGGGAGTGAGTTACGGTGGTGCATGCCCAGAGGGAGCTGCTGAGGCAGGCTCACTCCCAGGTGGCAGGGGATCTACATAGGGATATACACCCACAAGTTATCCCACTGTCTGGCGCTCCTCAGTTCCCCCCATCAGCAACAGTCTGAGGGGGCATAGCAGTTCATCAGCTGGCTAGGTGGGTCAGTCGACGCTCTGGGTCTGAGCCCCATGCATCGCCAATAACCATAATCTGTTAATCAATAAAATTGTGGCCTCCTTTTCTCCATTCAGCTGTGTCAGCGGTTCTTTGTCACTGTGCTTCCCTCCACTGCTCCGCCCCTTGATGCTGGGCTGCAAGTATGCCTTTTTGGCTGGCTGGTTGTTTTTGATTCATAGTATGATGAATAGTATGATGATTTCTCTGTTTTTATGCTGTAGTTAGTTCATGGCTTTTTGTTATTTTATTGTATTCATATTCTAAAGGTTTTATATTATCTCCATTAGGCGATGCTTTCTTGAGTGAAGTGATTGCACTTTTAAACAGAGATTGCCCTTTCCTAAATGGAGATTGCACTTTTAAGTCCATTGAAAACAGTGGGCTTAGAAGGGTATAACTCTCTTTAGGATTGCACTGCAAACCTAATAAACAAAGGAGTACCATCTAGATTTGCCATATATTTGGTTTGGTTACCATCTCATGTGCTCCAGTGTGCATGAGAAGAAATTAAATGTGTAACTGTCCTTTCACAATTGCATCTCACTGTTGGAAACAGTTTCACCTGTTGAATCTTTGCCTCCACTAAGAAGGAGGAGGCAGGTCTTCCAGAATATGTCCGATCAAAGTTACCGATGCTTATCTTCATTGTTTTTGCTTTAGATTAGAGCCACCAGAATGTGATTCAAAAATTCCTCTTCACTGGTTGTCTTAATTGGTCAGAGCAGGAAAGCTGAGGTCTCTTTCAGATAGACCTGGAGAACAGGAAGAATTAGGAGGGGTGAGGATAAGTGTACTAGTGTTGCACTGATTCACATTAAAAAAATGGAATGTTGGGATGACACTCTAGTGTGTAACTGTACATTGGCACATGGCATCACTTTTGGTGAAAAACTGGAAGGAATGTTGTTATCTCAGGGTGACACTCTAGAGTTTTCCCAAAACTCTATGGTGTAACTGTAGAGTTTTGGGCAAACTCTAGAGTATCACCCTGACAAAATGTCATTCCTTCCAGTTTTTCACAAGAAGTGATGTCATGTGTCCATGTGATACCAGCACCCTTCCATTTCTGCCCTCCTTTCCCCACTAGACTGTGAAATGCCAGAAGGAATGGAGGTAATCGTTGGGAGGCCCCCCTGCTGGATAATGGAGGGTTTTTTGTTGTTGTTCCACATTGTTTTAATACTTGTAAATTAAGCCTGCTGCTTTGACTGGTTAGGCCAAAGGTATGTTTCTGGCAGGAATAATGTCAGTTGCTATAGTGTAGGTAGAGCTTATTGGCAATCATCCAAAGACATCTGCAGATGAAAGGTTGTTGCTGATCTAGCCCATCGTTGGTTCAAACAGCTGGGTGGATTGGAGAGGGAATGCTCTTGGGTGAGTGAGAAGCATCAACCGAGCCGCAGATACTGGACTGGCATGTTGGAGGAGGGAGATGAAGCTTGACACCTCTCAGCACTATTTTATGTGCAGGCAAGAATAAACACAGCTGAGCTTGGAGCTAGGGCGGGTCTTCCTCAAATGCTAGTAACCATGGTAGGCTCATATTTAGCAGCAACTCACACTAATTTAAGGATGTTTAATGATTTTGTTCAACAATTAATGAAAGCCAGTTAACCCACACATTTGTCTTGCATCTTCATTTGGGTATTAGTACCCCCCCCAAAAAAAACCTTGATGTGACTGTGTGTGATTACATTGAAATCCTTTCTGTGCAGTATTTCACTGATGTACACATAAAGTGTACATTTAGCAGTGATAGAGAAGGAGAGATAGGAAGGAATCAAAAGTCAAGATGAACTGCATGCATACACAAACATGCATATCCACATAATATCCTCTGTACAATATCTGGAAATGAAGAACAGAGAACAGTAGAGAGTCCCTAATGCATCAGAAACAAGACCAGGTACTTTGGGACTCAAGAGTCAAACATCTTTGGACCGAAGAATAAAAGTGTTATACCCCCACAACCAAGGGACCCATCCCCTCCAGAGATTTGCCATGCTGTATCTATAGTGTCAAAGATGACTCAAGTTTCTGGAGATGCCGAGGTTGTCCTTTTTATTGATCTGCTCAGTTCTAATCTGCAGTTTCCCAAGTCAACAGACATCCTTCAACCAGGCTGTTCCTCTTACCTCTTTCAGCTGGCCCTTTTTTATCTATCCTCCTTCTTGTGGATCCACAAAATTCCTGCTGAACTGTATCTACTTCTGAGTAGGTCTTTTCTCTCAAGGAGACTTCTGCCCTCAAGTAGATCTTTTCTCCCTATTTGTTTCAGCTTGTCAACTGTCCTGCCCCATTACAGGGTTGCTGGCTTATTTAGGTGGCCCCCATGTTCCATTGCTTCTCCCTCAAGGTTCACATGCCCAGTGGTGTGACAAAAGAGCACATTTTTGAGTTGTATTAATTGAGTGCTGAAAAAATATAAGGATATAAAATAAGTAAATATATGCGTATATAAAATGGTGGTGGAGAGTGCCCCTGAAGTCATAATTGACTTATTGTGACCCCTGGTGAAGTTTTCATGGCAAGAGACTAACAGAGGTACTTTGCCATTGCCTGGCTCTGCAACCCTGGTCTTCATTGGAGGTCTCCCATCCAATTACTGACCAAGGCTGACACTACTTAGCTTCCAAGATCTGATGAGATGAGGCTCATCTGGGCTCATCTACTGGAATATGATATGAGGTCAGACCAGCTTCAGCCTCCACCCTGGAGATGTGCAGAACTGAATAACAAAAGGGTCTCTAGAAACTCTTGAGTTAATCTTGTCATCTACCCTCCTGATCTTTCCTGGTTTCATTTCCCCACCTGAGTCACTCGGGGACTGATAAGACTCACTCATTCATCCTGCAGAAGTCATCAATCATCATTTTACACCTTTAGTTCCTCTCAGGAAGGCACAATCAAGCCTTCCCATTCCTATTGTCCCACCTCAGGAAACAGCTGTCAAACGATTGTCTTTGTGAGCAAGATGTTAGTTTTGCCTCAGGATACATTTTGCCCTATAATTTGGTGGTCCAGCCATGTACTCAGTGTGCCCTGGGACCTCCCACCCATGCACCCTTGGTCTGCATGTCTGAGTCCCCTCTCCTTTCATGAGATGCTGGCCATCCATGCTGCTCCTCCACAGAATCTTCTTCATTCTTCATGCTCTCCTAGACCTGGTAAATATAACCCTAGCCCTTGAACTTCTATTCTTGCTGTTTCTCTAGTTAGTTGTGTGTGTGCTATGAGCGTATTTGCTGTGTGTATTTTATAGAATCATAGAATCATAGGGTTGGAAGGGTAATCTAGTCCAACCTCCTGCACAATGCAGGGAATTCACAAATACCTCCCTCTCACACACAGTGACCCTTACTCCATGCCTAGAAGATGGCAAAACACCGTCAGGATCCAACTGACCTGGGGAAAATTGCTACCTGAACCCAAGCTGGCAATCGGCCTTACCCTGCGCATGTAAGAAGGGGCCTCGAGAACTAAGCTCTGATGTAACCCTTCCTGCCCTCCCTCTCCTGATCTGCCTCAGTTCACAGAAACAGCATTGCTGTCAGATGGCCATTTAGCCTCTGCTTAAAAACCTCCAAACAGGGACAGCCCATTGATCTTTATTATTTTATAAATGAAAATAACCCTTTCGGTTGAACATCTTCTTTATTGAAAGAGTTCTCTAGAGGAAGGGATCCTTGTATACATAGGCACAAAAGATCCTAAGTTACTCCTCCTCTCACAACTTCTCCTTGTTGTTAATTCCCCCAATTCACAAGGAGACCTCATTGGGTAACACAACCTCCTTTTTCATAACATCAAAGGGAGGGAAGGGAGCAAGTAAGCAGGAAACAGTTAAATTGATCAATTGATCAATAAGTATCCCTGCTATTATTGTCATGAGATAAAGATGATGAGATAAGCGTTTATTGCATGACCAAATTTCTTCCAGGCAGTGAGCCTTTATCATATGATCTTTGAACCCGAATGACCTTAGCATCTGTGATGTGATGTAGAAGGTTTCGGGACAAATAAAGAACAAGAAGGGGAAAGGATAGAAATGTATATTCTTTTTTTTTTCCAGACTCACTTCCAAAGTTTAACCTAAAATGAAATTTCAATATGAGTTTGACAGTTCTAGCTCAAGAAAGGCAACACTAGCTTATTTTTTTTTCCTTTTTAAGAAAAAAAATAATGTGTGAATAATCAATATTTCCAAAAATGGAAAACTTTTCCCAAAATTAATTTATGAATTAATATCAATACTCCCCAATGTTTTGCAAAAATTATAATTATGCCCTTTCGGAAACAGAACATAAATGATAGCTTTTGGAGTGCATACCTCTACTCTGAATGAAGTGCAAAAACATAGATAAATTCAAAACAGTAAACAATTCCTTTTCCAACTTTTATCTGATTTGATTAAAACAACAAAAAATCTATTTTATACATCGTATCACATCTGAACACTCAGTAATGACTACATTTTTCTGAATGGTTCTTATCAACAAGCCAATTAAGGGTCTCCCTCTTATTTGCATTTTATCAGCCCACGCTTTGAATTTTGGCATCAAAATCAATGGGTTGAAATACAATTTTTTTTTTAATTACTAACATCCAAACTACAACCAAACTACAAACAGAAAAAGGAAAAAGGAAACACGGGGGAAGGTAAAAAACAACATAAGAACACAAACTACAACTACAAATATTGAATTCCCTTCATAATACAATTCTTTTAAGTTAAACTTTCTCATATGCTATTAGATTGGTAGATCTTATAAAATACAAACTACAGTCAGGATCAGGTCTTCTCCCCCCCCCCCCCCCGCGTCTCGGTCTCAATTCTCTCTGAACAGCTACACTAGCTGCGCTCACTCCCTCCTCCCCACTCCCCTCTCCAGATTCTGAATCTTTTTCTTGCTGGAACTCTTGATGATTAAGCACAAAATCCCTCAGCTGTACTTCCGATGTTATCTTGTAGGCTTGGTCTTTATATCTAAACCAGATGCCTTCCGGAAATAGCCATTTATATTTTATATTACGCTTTCTCAGAAGAGCTGCAAACCTTTTGTATTTGAATCTTCTTTTCCGAGCTAAAAATGGAACGTCCTTCAGTATCTTAACCTTGTTGCCAAGAAAGTCCAAGTCCGCATTAATCGAATTATATAAAATGGTGTCCCGAGTCTTCTTAGATGAAAAATCAATAATAATCTCGCGAGGCAGCTGACGCTTCATTGCATATTTTGCAGATGTCCGACGGACTTCCAGAATATTGCTTTTTACCTCTTCTTTAGTTGCCTTTGCGAATGACGACAAAAATTCCGACACCAAATCCTTTAAATTTTCACTTTCCCTCTCCTTCACATTCTGTAAATGCAATACCGTCTGAGAACGATCCACTTGTAATCCTATCAATTGATTCTCCAAAAGCTTTACTTCTTTATTTGTAGTTCTCATGAGTGTTGCATTTTCCCGGGCAGATTTCTCTGCTTCGAGCACTGCATCTTTAATGGTTTTCACTTCATTTTCAACTGAGCCAACCCTTTGTCCGATTTCATTTAGCTTGTCAACAAAGGGCTTCATAGCTTCAACGACCGACCGTTTAACCACCTCTTCAAGAGTCTCTCCCTTCCCCAACAACGCAGCCGAAACCGATTTGCCCACCGCAGGGCTCTGCTTTTTCGTCACCATCTTAGGGGAGGGGGGGAGTCCGCCAACTAGGTTCCAAAACTCAATGAAGGGGAAGATTTCCGAACCCTCTTTAGCTTCAACTCCCACCAATCCTTCGCACACGCTTAGAATAACAGAAGGGATCCACTTACTTACAGGCTTTCACCTTAAATCTGCTTGTTGCCGTTCTCCATGGCCCGGCAGCACACGATGTGCTGCGCAAGTCTGCCAGCCTCCATAGGAGCAAACGGGCAATTTACCTCCTGGATCAACTTCAGGGGGCTCTTCCTGCAGCACTCTGGACCCTGGCCCCCTAACTGGGAGTCCTGGGGGTTAACCCTCGCATGTCAACCTCCCAGTCAGGCTGCTCGGCCACTTCCTCCCGGACCTGCGGAGAGGAGCATCCGACATGGCCGGGAAAACGAAACCGAATCTGGTTGAAATACAAAAATATGATGTCATTCATGCCCATTCTGGCAGAAAGAACTTTTCCCCCACTCTAATCCTGAGATAGTATGGATAAAGTAACCCAAATTGCATCAATTTTTATTGTAGATGTGATAGTTCCACACCATCTATATGTTGCAGTTTTTCAGAAGCAAGTAAATCACTTTGATCCTGTGTGTGTTCCCAATTAAGTTTCCAGTGTTTGGGATGGGGGTCAGACCTTAAATACCTCCAGTGCCTAGAAAAACAATGAACATATTGTGGGAAATCGTTCTTCATTTGCTTAATTGATAAGAAAGAGTAACAGGAGATCTATTAGTCTTCAACCTGCAGCTGGACCCGAAGCTAGCTCTTTTTGTCTTTCAGAATTTGGACTACTGAGGATCATGCAGTTCTTGTTTCTTTTATTTTTTTTAAGCAACAAGTGCATCAGAGTTATACACCGACATGGACGTAATTCTAATGTGAAGGGATCAGAGAGGAGTGGAGGGGGGAGGGGGGAATCAAGAAAGAGATGACATTCACAAAGTGGTCTTTGTTTTGTTCGATTAGAGTTCTGCTCAGTAGGGCGTTAGATGAGTGGTTTCTTCTCTGTTGTGATACACCATGCTGGAATGCTGTCCCCAGACTAATTTGTCTTATACACACTTGTCCTGCTAGGTATAGCTGCCCTATTCTGCTAACATATTTATGTGATTTTTGGCTTTATGTTTTATGCCAGTATGGTTTTGATTTTGTTTGTAAGGCATCTTGAAGAGTATTGGTGGAAAGCACGGACACACATTCTTTCAAATGAACAAATTAAATCAAGTTCGTGGATTTAATACTGTGATTCCTCTAACAAGGAGCCTATGGATGCCATGGTGCCCACCAAAAGTATTTTCTCTTCTTCTAAAAAACCTCTCTTTTTCATATCCATTTGGAAAATATTTTGTTCCTCCACATCATGGGAACAGTAAATGCTTTGAAAAGCCCAGGGGTATATGGACTTCAAACCACAACATGTTTTGTGATTGGCCATTCCCCCCTACAACTATTTGGGTGGCACCCACTATCTTTTTTTTCAAAATTCCAAAATTTGCCCACAAGTTCAAAAAAGGCTTGGAAACCTTGATTTAGAGATTTCTGAATTATCTCCCTCTTGTGGAAAGTTAAACGAAACATCAGAACACTGGTTTATCTAGACCAGTAGTGTTACTGGGCATTGCTCTCGAAAGCTCATTCCCAGCCCTGCTGCAAGAATTAACCAGGGACTGGTCATTGGGCCTTCTTGGTGCAGAACATGTATGATGATCCAGTCCATAAGTAGTGTGGCTTCTCATTCCAGATTTTGTGTTAATTTGGTTCAGGTTTAAAAAAAACATAATCTATCAATCTGTCTCATTTATGCTCCCCAACATGGTACATTATGGTAGAAACAGTCACAAAGTTTGCAGTATATACACTGGGGAAATGTCAAAATTGATCTAGGTGGAGTGCAAATAAGGATTCATATGCATTCATATCAGCAATAAAAATGCAACTATACCTTGGAATGATGAATGTTTGAAATTGCTGTAATCACAAGAGAAAGAATAATTGCCTCCTGTCACATTTCTGGCAACAGATCTTGCATCTGGTGTGGAACTGGCAGGTTAACCGAGGATACAATGATTAGTAATGTTTCGTTGCATCACAGTTAACGCTGTTATTTAGAATAACCTGTGAACTCCCCAATGGCCTAATTCAAACTTCTATAAGATTAACATTCCTGCTCGTGCAAGTATTGAAGTAACATGAGCTGAACACCAACCCATATCTGAAGAAAGCTTTGAATCTCATAAGCTCATTCTCTGGAAATCTAGTTGGTCTTTAAGATACTACTGAACCCAAATCTTGTTGTTCATCCCATAATCCTGTTCTTTGCTGGAGATTTACAGCTGCAATCTCGTCAAACATTGGGATCAGAAATAGAACTTCTTTTGTTTACTGATCTCAGTTGACCTGTTCTTATTACTAAATTTCTTCTCTGACTATATCTCACCTCTATGTCAATATAAACCCAACACACTTGCAGTAATCTCTTTCTACTGCCTTGGGAAGCTCCCATCTCATTTCTTACAACAAGAAAACCTTATTCCAGGCTCCCTCCCTCTCTCTTTCTGGTAACTAGGTAGGTAAAGGTAGTCCCCTGTGCAAGCACTGAGTCAATACTGACCCATGGGGGGACGTCACATCACGATGTTTTCTTGGCAGACTTTTTATGGGGTGGTTTGCCATTGCCTTCCCTAGTCATCTACACTTTACCCCCAGGAAACTGGGTACTCATTTTACCGACCTCGGAAGGATGGAAGGCTGAGTCAACCTTGAGCTGGCTACCTGAACCCAGCTTTCGCCGTGATTGAATTCAGGTCATGAGCAGAGCTTGGACTGCAGTACTGCAGCTTACCATTCTGTGCCATGGGGCTCGTAAGTAAGTAAGTAAGTAAGTAAGTAAGTAAGTAAGTAAGTAAGTAAGTAAGTAAGTAAGTAAGTAAGTAAGTAAGTAAGTAAGTAAGTAAGAACATTTTTATCCTGCTTTTCTTCCCAAAGGAGACCCAAAAATTTTACAAAAGTTCCCTAAATAAATTTACATGCAGAACAATACACCCGGTAATCCATCTGACCAAAAGCCTGGGCTGTGTTGGCTTATGCCCAAGGACTTGTGCTCCTGGCCCAATCTATAAATACCTACAGCAGGAAAGGGGGAGGGGACCACTCAGCCTAGACTTTCAAGAGGGCATCTACCTCCATTCAGTTCCTCCTTTGTCAGCTCCCATGCTGGAGCATCCCAGGAACCCTCTTCAGGGACGGATGCCAGGTATCACATTATAGCATTTTCCCTGGTCTCCACCAGTGCTTCATAGACTGGCAAGAGGGAAATGGCAATGTCCCTTCCAGTAAAAGCTGGATGGGACATTATGACATCGGGGGGAGGATGTAGGATTAACAAAAAACTCTATGGTTATACCATAAAGTTTGGGTGAATCCTAGAGTGTCATCCCTGACATTATGATGTCACTTTTTTCCTGGAAGTGATGTTGCATACCAGAGCAATACCGGTGGACCTGTTCTCACCCTTCAAAAATATCCCTGGGGGTATCAGGCAGTGACTGGGCATGGATCTGGATCACCTTCCATGATCACTGGGAATGCAGTGTAATTTTTCTCTGTTGGTCCTGTATCTCCTACTTAAATCTTTCCCCTCAGTCCTACAGGCCTTGGGTGTGCCTCTTCCTGGCTACCCCCTACTCATATCTGAGGGTAGGGAGTAGACCTCAGAAGGAGCTGTGAGATTGATGGAGAAGGCTGCTGCCTTGACATGGCAAGCCCGGTTCATGAGACTACTGCTTCTGTTCTTAACCTGTGCACTGTTTTTTTAGGTGGGAGGTGGTCAGGAAGTAGGGGCAGTGGGATCTGACCTGGATAGCCCAGGTGAGCCTGATCTCATCCATTCTGAGAAGCTAAGCAGGGTCGGCCTTGGTTAGTAATTGGATGGGAGACCTCTACCAAAGACCAGGGTTGCAGAAGCAGGCAATGGGCAAACCACCTCTGTTAGTCTCTCACCTTGAAAACCCCAGCAGGGGTCACTGTAAGTAAGCTATGACTTGATGGCACTGTCCACCACCTACCCAGAGGCAGGTGCTTTTGCCCTACTATGAATGGAGCCCTGACCTGGATAGCCCAGGTGAGCCTGATCTCGTCAGATTTCAGAAGCTAAGTAGGGTCGGCTTTGGTTAGTAATTGGATGGGAGACTTCCAAGGAAGACCAAGGTTGCAGAGGCAGGCAATGGCAAACCACCTCTGCTTGTCGCGTGCCATGAAAATCCCACCAGGGGTCTCCATAAGTCAACTCTGACTTGAGGGCACTCTCCACCACCACAGAGGCAGTGTGACAGAAGAAGAAGGCTGCAAGCAGAAATGGTTGCTGCCTCCTCAATCATCCCCCATAAGTAAGGAATGCTCAGGGTGGGAGCAGTAACAAGGAAACAACAACAGCAAAAGGAATATTTCAATTTTGATCTCCTTGTAGTGATCAGCCCTTGTTGTGGTAAATGATTATCTTGCTACTTCTATTACTACTGCTATGGCTAAAATTGCTACTTTGCTGCCGCATTGTATTTAAAAACAAAAAGAATGCCCTTCTGGCATAAGCTGAAGGATTACTTACTCAATCATTCTGTCCCCAAATGATTTCCCCGTCATTTCCCGTATATTTACAGGAAGCTTATAAGTAGTATATGAAGGTGAAGGCTGTTTGTCCACAGCACTCACTAATCAGGGGTTTTTGGAATCTATGTATGAACAACCCAGTAACACAGCCAATAATTGTCAATTGCTGCTAGTGAGCCAAACTTGTCTAACCCTTCAAAAAATTCTAAGTTATCAGACCTCATCATAACTCATACAAATGAACTGTACAACTAACTTAGAATTTTGAAAAACCACATCCTAATATCAGTTTGAAACCTACCACAAATCAGCTTAATTGGGTGACCTCAAAGAACAATAACAATAAGAAATCAATCATCCCCGTCTTCTCTTGCAACATTGTAATTATAGTAGCTGGTGCAACACGGAACTATGGTGGTTCCAGATTCTTTGGGGTGGGGGATTCCTTTTGTAAAATCTATTTGCTGCATGTGCTGCATGTAAGTGCTAATACTGGTAGTAGTTGTACTACTACTACCCTAATATTAGAAACAGAAGTGTAGAGATATAGTATTCTGAAATTCTAACAACAAAAAATTTCATCATTTTAAACTAGGTAATTTCTTCTTCTTCTTCTTCTTCTTCTTCTTCTTCTTCTTCTTCTTCTTCTTCTTCTTCTTCTTCTTCTTCTACTTCTACTTCTACTTCTACTTCTACTTCTACTGATTGATTGATTGATTCAATTTATATTCCACCTTTCCCACAAGTGGGCTCAGGGCGGATACAACAAAAGTTAAAACTACAATAAAATCATAAATACAGACAATTCAATTCAGTAAAACATCACCCAAAATGGCAGCTATATTTTCTTTAAGGCTGCTGCTGCTGCTGCCACTACTACTTCTATTTCTGTCTTTAGTAACAGCAAAATGGAGCTATACTACTCTAAAATTATAGGGAACTTCAGGACCCCATCATAAACTTTATTTTCTAAGTAATTATTCCAGTACTATTCAATTACTATTTTATGATTCCATTTAGTAGTAGTGTTATGAATGAGATCCTAAATTATAGAGAGAAAATCCCTACTATAAAATTTATTAGCTACACCTTTTAGTAGATGCAATTAGAGCTATATCAGCCTCAGATTCGAGGAAGAAGAAAAATCCTATCATTTTTAAGGCTATGTAGTTACTAAAAGTAGTAACCACTACTGTTGTTGCTCTTAGTAACATTAATGTTATTGAGACTTAGTGTTTTTGCTGCAGGTTGCTTCCCATTAAAAATAAATTCTGACTTTCGGGAGACCACTGCCTTTATTACATATATTTTAACACTGCAAAGTAATTTAAACTGATGGAACACTTTTATTTTTTTTAAAAAAATGGAAAAGGCATCCTTTTCATGTTGAAGCACTAATGAAAATGACCAGAAAAGCCACCACATCATCATTGAAATCAAAGAGAGAAGATTTTCAAAGCTTTGACTCATAGCATAGTTCATAAGGCAATTACTGAAGTGGGGGGAGTGCGCTAATGACAGGGTTTTATTTGACTGATGCTGATTATTTATTTGAGCCTCGGGTGTGGGGGTTGGGAAGGGTGTGGAGTAACCTCAGGAAAGCAGTGATTATTATAATAGCTGGAATCTGCTTATGTCAAAGAGTCGCAGTCCTGAAATGACTGGGAACTCATTATTTCCTGCCCTCGCACCCTCTTGGGCATTGTTGTCCTTTTTTTCATATGCAACTTCAGCTTCAACTACTTCCATCACAAATAAAAGGGGGAGGACTATATATGCCTAAATGACAATGGGGCAGCTTTTTAAAAAGACCACAGGGGGAAGAGGTATGGTAAAACATGAACACTCCACACAAGTCCCCCGTCCCCGTCCCCCCCACCCCGGCTTTGGAAGCTTTACAGCCAATTTTGCTGAAATGCATCTTCTTAAGTAGTGAAGATGCAGTTTTGTTTAATAAAGAAAAAAATTAGCCTCAAACCCAGTATTTAATTTCTGTAATAAATACAAGCTTAACTCTGTTCAAAGGCTTCATTCCCTGCTTTGATGTCCTTCTCCAAATATGAGGGCTGGTTATAGTTTCTTGGTGATGAAGGGAGGGGATTTTGTTTGTGCCGGTAGCGCTTCTTCATGTATGAATTCCCCAGGAAAAAAATTCAAAACAGCAGGATCGTGATTTGGGAATGTCTGAAAATACACCAATAAGAATATATTCCAGGGGCCTATATACTACAGTATCCTATTACACACAGAGGCCAACTAATTTATCTGGAGGGTGAGTAAACAGGCTATAGAGAAAACTCCATTCCGGGGATGTTGCCTCTTAATACTGATATTAAGAAGTTTACTACCTCTGACTGGAGCTTCCCTTTAGTCACTATGGCTAGGAGCTGCTGATGAACTTAGCCTCCATAAATCTACCTAACCCCCTTTAAAAGTCATCTATTCTAGCAGCTAACTGGCCATCACTATGTCCTTGGGCAGTGGATCCCATACAATTCTCTCTCTTCATCTCCAATTCAAATTCATTTATGAATGAATTAAATACCACCAGTCACACTAGCATTCCTTGTGGAACCGCACAGCTCACTTCCCTAACTGTAACAACTGTCTTTGTACTCCAGTTCTCTTTGCTTCCTTTTGTATTCGCTTTCTTTTGTCTTCCTAACTGATGTAGCCCTCTGGTTTTGCTCTTCCTTTTGTCTAACCAATTATTACTCCATTAAAGTGTCCATTCTCTTATTTTCTGACTGCCTTACTCAAAAGTCTTTGATGAAGCCTTGTCAAAAAGCCCAGGTCACCCTTATCTAAGGCTTGTTAATGTTCTCCAAGAACTACAAAAAACTAGAGATAGGGGTGAGCTCTAAGAAAATTTTGCTTGTAATTTCAGATCCAGGATTTATGGAGGGCACCTTTACCATTCCCCCTTGATTTTGGGATCATACATACCAGTCCAGGATTCGAATGCCTTCCTCCCCAGATTCAAGAATAAGAATAAGAATAAGAATAAGAATAAGAATAAGAATAAGAATAAGAATAAGAATAAGAATAAGAATAAGAATAAGAATAAGAATAAGAATAAGAATAAGAATAAGAATAAGAATAAGAGATTATTATTGATATATGAACCCTGAGGCGCAGAGTGGTAAGCTGCAGTACTGCAGCCCAAGCTTTGTTCACGACATGAGTTCAATCCCAGCAGAAGCCAGGTTCAGGTAGCCAGCTCAAGGTTGACCCATCCTTCCAAGGTCAGTAAAATGAGTACCCAGTTTCCTGGGGGTAAAGTGTAGATGACTGGGGAAGGCAACAGCAAACCACCCCATAACAAAAAGTCTGCCAAGAAAATGCTGTGATGCAACATCCCCCCATGGGTCAGTAACGACTTGGTGCTTGCACAGGGGACTTTTACCTGATGATGATGATGATGATGATAAACTGTGCTTATGTACCAACAGATTAGTGCCTTATCCAGAGCAATGAACAAGTTAGTGCTTTTATTATTCCCACAATACAGCTGGGGAGCTGGGGATAAGAGGAATGGCTTACCCAAGGCCACCTACTGAGCTCATGGCAGTAGTGGGATTCAAACCAGTAGAGTGCTGATTCATAGCCGAACCACTTAACCACTGTGCTATAGCAGCAATGGAGGAACCACTATGAGGGTCTAATGTAGCTGGATGTTTTAGATATTGGCACCAAATTTGTCTATAACATAGTTCCCTCTGTAATCTTAAAGACCCCCTAAGTTTCAAATAGAATGAAAAAAGGGGCTCAATGTTACAGACCCCCAGTGCTTCTTGGCACACTTTTCTCCACTGTTTTAAAGAGAGGAAAATGGTAGCAGTCACAGGAGAACGAATTCCGGGCTGCATCTGGTTTCTTTACGTACTCTCACAGTGACTGGCCAACAATTTCAGGTAGGTAACTTGGTCTACACCAGAACAACAGGATTTGAGGCTAGTGGCACCTTAGAAAAAAAATGTTTTCATGTTATAAGCTTTTGCTAATCAAAGGGATTTGAAGAAGGGGGTGTTGACTCTTGAAAGCTTATACCTTGACTGTTTTTTTTTCTTTTTAGCTTTCTGCTGAAAACTCTTCATTTGTTTCAGAGAATTGATGTAGCATAGTGGTTAAGAGCTTGGGCTATGAATCAGCACTCTACTGGTTTGAATACCACTACTGCCGTGAGCTCAATAGGTGGCCTTGGGTAAACCACTCCTCTCAGCCCCAGTTTCCCAGCTGTATTGTAGGGATAATAACAACACTGACTTTGTTCACCACTCTGAGTGGGGCACTAATCTGTCTAGAAGAGTGGTGTATAAGCGCAGTAGTAGTAAATGGCCCACTATGTAATTTCACAAAGCTTTCTTTGTAGAAAGCTACCCAATCTCCTGCCCTGTCATAGCAATCTTTGAAATTAGTTAATTTTTTTCAAAGAAATAGGGCATGTTGTATGTGAGATTACATGTGACGAATCAATCATTTATTTGTTATAAGACACGTCTTCCCATTGGGTGTCCATTGTAGGGGTACCTTAATTACTTCTATCATTTAAGAAGTTTCTGGAGGTGAAGGCTGCCATGGCAGTGGTTGGGCATGGAACTGTATTCCATCCGTTCCGTTTTCTGCCATTTAAAGGATAAGAAAAGAGAAAAGAAGACACATTACTGAAAAAGATCTTTCTCTGGCCTTTATTGCCGTTCCCGGTTGGGTTATTTCCATACATGCATATGAGTGTTTACAAGAAGGCAAAAGAAGTTATATACTGAAGGAGATCCTCTTTGGACTTTATTGCCTGTCTTGTTTGGGTTATTCTTGTATATGTATATGAATGATTGTATATGGATATATATTTATTGGATATGAATTTGATGTATGATTATAGCACATTGCACTTTTGAAATAATTGTGATAAGTTACAAGGTTGTGGTTGATTTCTCCCGAGAGTTTTCTCTCTGGTAGTTCTGGTGGTATATTATGGGAGAAGCCATTGTTTTTTACACATGGCAGTGGTTGGAGCATCCAACACCGTTTCCTCCACGGAATTGGAGTGCTTCTCCTCGGAGCTGCATTACCAAGCCAGAAAGGAGCATTCCAAATTGTGAGAGGCTTCTTGGACTTAAATGCCTTCTTTGCAGCTTGTCTCTAATGGTGATTTTCTGGGAGTGCTCTCCGCTGAATCCCTTGCAAGGATCGGATTGGGGAGAAATGCCATTGCCCGAGAAATCAGAAGAATCAAAGAAGAATAAGACACCTGCTGCTGCCGACGATGGTAAGCATCTGAATACAGAAAACAACATAGATATTTTTGGAGAGTGTTTTCTCGTAATGCCTAAGAATCCCAGATTTGTGTTTATCCTTCCAGAAATTACAATAAAGATGCGAAACCATGATCTTCATGCATATTTTTGATTCAGGCGTTCTGGGATGCAGACATCTTAATGGAGAAGTTGCAGAAGCAATGCCGGTTTTCCCCGAGCAAGCTTTGTTGTTCTATGTGTTTGATAATAGTTAATAATTCTACCTATAATAACAGGTTCCACTAATTTACCTGGAACAGGTGTTGAGCTAACAGGACTGTAATTTCTTGGATTCCCTCTGGACTCCTTTTAAAAACTAGCTACTTTTTTCCAGTCCTCCAGGGCAGTTCACATTACTAGCTTGGATTCTGTCTGGAATTTCCATGGGCCTAAGGAAGGGTGAGGGTAATGGAACAGTATGGTATAGCCTGATCTTGTCAGATCTCAGAAGCTATGCTGGGTAGGTGCTTGGATGGGAGACCCACCAAGAAAGATTGAGGTTGCTCTGCAGAGAAAGGCAATGACAAATCACCTCTGCTCCTCGCTTGCCTTGAAAGCCCCTTGCTGGGGACGTCATAAATTGGCTATGACTTGATGGCACACACACACACACACGATTTCCTCATCCTGAAGAAGACCTCTAATTCCTCTCCTGAACTTAATTCCCTGTCCCCCAAAAGCAGAATTTTAGGGGGACATTTGGGCTATTGCAGGAAGCATTAAAAACTACCATTTTTGCAACTATGGATCCAATCCACCATCTCAAATAGGGATACTAGGCTGGTGGTGAGCCTCTCTGGGATCTTTAGGGCTGGGGCAGTTACAAAAATGATGTTGTGTGACATATGATGTCACATCCACCCCCCAAATTTGGACGTGACATAAGCATATTGGGGAACAATCTGGCATTTCCCCAAAACTCCATGGTTATGGGGGATTGCCAGAGGGTCACCCAATGCACTTAAATTGCATCTTGTGATGGGGGCAAACATGATGTCATGCATCATGTGATGTCATTTCCCCCACTGGTCTGAAGACCAGGGGCAGGAGAGTGGGCCCACCAGCAGGACCCTTCCCACTAGAAGTGGGAAAATGGCAGGTCAAATCACAACATAGTCGTCTAACTTCAAATACCTTAGAAAGCTTATTCAGAAAGGCTAATTAATAAAAAAGAAGGAAAGGTGGACAGAAAAAAATGTTTCCAGATGCAATAAAAAGCCCACTTTGCCGTCTGTTGCATCTTTAAGTAGGAATGCAGATCATAATGAAATTAGATGGTTTTGAGTATCAAATAGATTCCAAATTGCACATCAGGTTATTGAGACTGTGAATGAAAATGTTACAGATTCTACTTGAAAAAGGGGGGGAAAGAGTTCAGATTTTTTAAGTCTGTTTTCATGGCCAAGGTGAACAGTTTTCAGAAATTTTTGAACAATGTCTTAGCAACAGGGCCACAGCCCAAAGAATTCTTCTGCGTGCATACAGTTGCATTGTGTCATGGCTTTTCCAATTCTAAGACTACACAATCAGTTGTTACCATGACTGCCTATTTTCCTCAATGAATCATGGATTTAATAATATCAACTGCATTGCAAATTATCTTCAATATTTTGTTATATACCAATAACAAGCTCACAAAACTCCAGCCTTCTGTGGTCTTATCCTCTCTTGCTCTCATATCCTAGTAAATCCCTACCTGTGATTTTTCCAGCTCCACCACCCTCAACTGTCTCAAGGTCTCAAGCTCCTTAAGCAATTTTGCTCCTCCGTCCTTGCAGCCCCTTATATCTGGAACTGCTTTTCAGAACACCTATATGATGCCACATTCTGTAAATCACTCCTCCAAGCTTACCTTTTCTATGAAGTTGTGGGATAAATTTAGTCCTCATCCTGAAATTAAACCTAAGTACATGAGCAGAATGAACACACATTATTTCCCAGTTTATATTGGCCTCCATCTCCTCGCCACTCCTTTGTTCTATTTCTAAATCTATTTCTAATTACCTGGGGTCTCTCTCTCCCTCACTGGATGCCTTCAGGCATAGGTGTCCTAGTTTTGGATTTTCCTAGTTTTGCAGGAAGTTAGACTTCATTCATACAACATGATGACTATTATTCATGTATTCTGCAGAGAGTGCCATGCACACTGATTGTTAGGGTCGCTAGCCTGAGGCTGGCAACTAGCAGGAGACTTACCTTGGAGGGAGGCAGCAACACAGTGATATCACTTCCTTCCTGTGTGACCCAGAAGTGACATCATCAGGTAGAGTCAACACTAACTTTTCCTCAAACTCTATGGTTTCACAATAGAGATTTGAGCAAATGCTAGAACATTGTCCAACACAAGGATGTCACTTCTGGTTTGTGTGCTGCTCAGCAGTTTTCTTTCACTACCCAGTAGAGGTGCAGAGGGCAGAGCTGACAGGAGGTGGGGAGTCTCCTGCCCAAGTGGGAAACCTGATCTCCCCGCTACTGCTACTATATACATCATCATCATCATCATCATCATCATCATCATCATCATCTTCAGTCTGAATTCTGAGTTTGTTCACTAATTCTGAGTTTGTTCAGATTCAAGATTCTGGTATTGACCTATAAGGCCCTGTGCAGACTGGGACCAGCATATCTATGGGACCGTCTCTCCCCATCTATTCCCCATACTCCGTTCAGGGGACAAACAACTGTTGGTGGTCCCTGGCCCCAAGGAGGGCCCACCTAGCCTCGACTAGAGCCAGGGCCTTTTTGGTCCTGGCTCCCTCCTGGTGGAACATTCTGTGTGCTGAAATAAGGGCCCAGCAGGACCTACTATCTTTTCGCCAGGCCTGCAAGACAGAGTTGTTCCGCCAGGCATATGGCTGAGGCTGAGCCTCCGCCGGCCTGAAAAAAGGGGTGTATAAACCTTAACCATCCCTGTGAAGGCTGTCCACCATACTGTTTTAAATGTGTTGTTTTTAATGTAATGAATTTTCAAATTGTATTTTTAATAAGTTGTTATTCACCCTGAGCCCACTCGCGGGGAGGGTGGAATACAAATCTGAAATCAATCAATCAATCAATAAAAATCATACTCCTTACCCAAGACACTCTGGCATCAAAATATCACCTAAAATAAAATATCACTTAAAATAAGATCCAAAGTGAATCGAAGAGTTTCTCAACAGGAGATGTATTTTGAATTTAACCAAAACGTTTAAATAAGAACAATGTTATTTGGTCAGGGTCCGGAGAATTGACTGTTTCTTGTCCTGGATCCATATTTGTGCCATCATTCTTTCAGGAAATTTGTTCACTAAATGTAGGTCAAGAACAAATAAATACCTTTGAATTAATTTAGAGGGTTCAAGTGGTTCAGAAATGTTCTGGTAAACCCCATGTTTCTTTATCTGCTTCCACTAAATGCTAACCCAGAGGAACAGCCTTGTTTTGTCTCTCCCTTTGGGGAACCTCAAAGCAAAGATAGGTGCTGAACTGGGGTGCAACAGGTAAGACACACCTATGTCTTTGAAACTTGCATCATAAATGCAAAAGGGCAGTTTCTGATGATTTTCCGGATGGTGATTTGACATGTGTGAAACCCACTGAAGAAATTCCGTAACCAACTTTATTCAAAGCCGGAAATCATAAGATTTGTATTGAACAACAACAAAAAATTGCATCTAATTTAGACATCTGATTTTTCCCACCCTTGTCAACCTTATAAGACTTCACATGAATTTTTGCTTCCCTATTTCACTTAGGGATGACTACGGTAATTTTTAAAATGTATTTATATGGTTGTATTTTGGCTGATGGGTTTAGTTCTATGCCTTTTACTATTATATCACTACATGATTTATAGTTTTTACACAATAGTAAAAAGTCCAGTAGCTCCTTTAAGACTAACCGACTTTACCGAAGCATAAGCTTTTGAGAACCACAGTTCTCTTCATCAGTTTTTACACACAATTCATATGGTACTTATACATATCATATATATAATTTGTGGTTGTGGTGGAGAACGCCATCGAGTCATAGCTGATTTACAGCAACCCCTGGTGGGTTTTTCATGGTGAGATATTTAGAGAAGTGGTTTGCCATTGCCTTTGTATGTATGGATGTATGTATTGCCTTTTTATGTATAATATATAAAAATATGAAGGTTGTAAGGAAGAAACAAAAAAAATAGGAGGGGGGGTCTCTTTTTCTCTTCCCTGCAGATTTTTGGTGGGCGGGAGACTTGGGAAAAATGTCTATGAAATATTTTCTCCTTTGGAGTGAATATTTTTCAAGACTCAAAATGTGTAGCAGGAAGACTTTTGTGTGTGCCAATTTATATCAGACAATAATGATACCTGTGAACACAACAGATATATATATAGTAGATTTTCAAGGATATGTTCTTTTATGATATATTTGGTCCAGAATCAATTTGCTATAACTTTATTTAAAATATTTATATCCCCCCCCCCCATAAACACATGAAGCTGTCGTATATCAAATTAGTGCTGGTCCATCAAAATCAGCATTGTCTGCTCATACTGGCAGCTGCTTTCCAGGGTATCAGTTGGAAGTCTTTCCTATCTCCTACTATCAGAGATTAAAAAAAAAAAAAACCTCGAGATGCCAGGGATTAAATGTGGAACTTCCTGCATGCCAAGGAGATGCTCTGCCGGCGAACCACAGCTCCTTTCCTCCTCTCCTCAAGTCTGAACTTACTTACATATCTTTATTGCTTCAGCACAGCCATAGCAAATAACAAGGAAATTACAAAATTATTAATACAAATTACTACATCATAAATTTAAACCAAAAATGACAAACTCCATCAAGACATTTAAATCCATAAAATCCATACGATCATGTAATGTATTTAGTACCACTAAAGGGAACTTATTAATACCTTTAAGTAAAATAAAACTTACTTCCATAGTCTTGACTGTATTTTGTTTACTGATGTTACAAACTTTGCCACTTGCATTGTAATCCATTTATCCTTATCTGCCAGCAACACCACCAATTTATCTTGCTCTGACCTCCCTGGCACTTGTTGCAGAATATTTCTAAGATATTTCTCCCGAATAGTTGCAAATCTCGGGCATTGAAACATAACATGGGCCATATCTTCAATGGATTTATGATCACAGGAGCACACACAATCGGCAAGTGGGGTCTTGTTATAACAGCCTTTCCTCAAGTCATCTAACAAAGCAACAAGAACTGCAAGGATACAAAAAACACGACAAGCAACCAGAAACAAGGTGAACACCACATACAGGTTAAAAAGGAGTTTTTGTATGATGATAACACAGTATGGAAGAGTTCAGTGTTTTATTTTCTGCTTTTATGATATGCCTTTTTCACCGAGGCTCAAGACAGATTACGACAGTATAATATGAATAGTAAAGTGGGGGATAACACAGCAAAACATTATATTATACAGAGAAAACACAGTCAATGAATGAAAAGCAGTGCAAATCTTCTTAGGATGGCACTATCGGTTTTTCTTAGAGATTTCTTTTCCATCCCTGGACATTCCAGGAGTGGGGGACAGGGTCTCAGGACACTCAGGCCACACTGGCAACTGATTCCTCCCTGAAAGTACTGGATTTCTGTCACACTATCTAGTAAAGTTCTATAAGATGATTGCTCTGCATGGGGCACCCATCTGTCTAGAAGAGTGGTATATAAGTGTTCCTGCTGCTGCTGCTGTGGTTATTGTAATCTGATTGTCTACACATCCCTGAATGAAGACATGAATGAATGAAAAACACTAGACTAACAAAATACCCAACATTTTGCAATAGCCCTACAGATAAGATTAGCATACCAGCCACCAATCCATATGCAAAAGAACCTCCTCAGGATAGAGTGAACCTTCCCCCTATTAGCATTCCACACCCTGGGAAACTCTTTCAAGATGATTCAGCCCAAACCCACCTTTCTGAGTAGATATAAATCTCCTGCTAACATTTTCTCCACACATTGACACTGAGAGATGTCTATCTTTTGGTGCTACACCTCTGAAGATGCCAGTCACAGCTGCTTGCGAAATGTCAGGAACTACAATGCCAAGACCACGGCAATACAGCCCGGAAAATCTACAACTAATGTTCTACGGTCGTGAAAGCCTTTGACAATATATGAATGAATGAGTTCAGCTGGATTTATGGAAACAGGACTGCAGCAAAATCTTAACTGTAGTTATCATCTAACATTCCAACTTGTATGGGTCACCTAAAAGCAGCCTACGAAAGGCTACTTGAATAAGGACAACCCCACTGGGGGCACAGATACAGGTCTGCTAATACTGCCTTGCTTTGTGAGCAAATTAGAGCAAGTTCATGGGAGGGCTACTAAAATGGAAGGGAGACTAGAAAACAATACCTGCAATAAAAGGTTGAAGCAACTAGGTATGCTTAGCCTGGAGAAGGGAAGACTGAGTGGAGGCTTGGTTATATGCTTCAAATACCGGAAGGGCTGTCACATGGAAGAGGACCATAACTTGTTTTGTACTGTTCAAGATGGCAAGACTACATTTACTGGGCTTCAGTAACAAAATTGTTTGATTGAACATGAGAAGGAAGTTCTGAATTGATAAGAGCAAGTGGACACGGGAACCAATTACTGAAGGAGGGGCAGGCTCTTCTCAATGGAAGTATCTGAGTACAGGGAGGACATCTAATGACAATGTTCTAACTTTGAACATCCTGAAATGAGCAGGAAATGAGACTAGTTGGCTTATACGTCCCCTTCTGATTCTAGGACTCTAATGTGAATGTGCTGTAAAGCACAATGCTTTACCAGTTCAATGTCAGTATAAGTTGAAAGCCCTCATTCTGCTTCCAGATGTTAGGAGGATTCCTGCTGGATCAGATCAGTGGTCCATCTAGTCCAGCTTCCTGCTTCACACCGTGGCCTGCCAGTTGCCCGGGAGGACCAACAAACAGGGCCAAGAATTCCCCCTGATGTTTTCTCCTAGAGCAAATATTCAAAGCTTAGCTGTTTCTGATTATGGAGTTTCCATTTAGTCACCATGGCTGGTAGCCGTTGATGGACCTAACCCCCATGAATATGTCTAGCCCACTTCCAAAGCCATCTATGTTTGTGGCCATCACTGAGTCCAATGGCAGTGGATTCCACCATTTAATTTGTGGTTGTGTAACGAAACATTTCCTTTTGTCTGTCCCAAATGAATTGTAGCCATTTGATGAGGTTCCCCAGTGGAGAAAGAGATGGGGAGGGGTGAGGTTGCTCTAACTCCAGCACATTTTGCCCTCTAGATGTAGTTACTTCTTCTCAACCAAGACTTTTTTCCAGGGGTAAAAAACATGAAGGCCATGATACCTACCATGGTGTGATGGTTGGAGTGTCATGCTAGGACTGGGGGACTCGAATACAAACTACATTCTGCTTTGAAGTTCACTGGGTGACTTTTGGGCACTCACTCTCTCTTAGTCTTACCTAATTCACAGGGCTGTTGTTAGGAAGCATGAACCATGAATGCTACCATGAGATACTTGGAGGAAAGGTGAGATCAAACAAACTTAATAACTATTTGAGTGTGTTTGTTTTTCTAACTTCATATCCCACTTTTCTCCCCAATGAAACCCCAATGTGGCTTCAAACATCATTGTTCATGCTTTCATCTTATCCTTACAACCACAACCCTGTGAGGTCTGTAAGGCTTTGAGTGAGTGGCTCAAGATCAGCCCACGAGCTTCCATAACAGACAGAAGATCCAACTTGGGTCTCCCAAATCTTAGTTCAGCCACTGCATCACAAAGGCTTCATAAAAAAAAGTCATGTTCATGAAGCTAGCATGACCTCTTACAACAAGCAGTCCTTCCATAATTTCATGTCAACATTTCTGGGGTAGATTAAATACAGAGTGAACCAGCAAGATTTGAGTCCAATAGGATCTTAAAGACCAACAAGAACCCAGGATATAAGCATTCGAGATACTTGACAAAGGAAGCTTGACTCTCAAAAGCTTATGCCCTGGAAATCCTTTAAGGTATCCTACTGCAAACCTACCTGGTACTCATTTGTAACTGACTGAACCCGAACCCAAACCCGAACCTGAACCCGAACCCGAACCCGAACCTGAACCTGAACCCTAGTGAACATGAAGCCAAATATGTGAAACGGGGGTATCTTCGCTCCTAGTCCAGCATTCTAGCCACTCAACCACATTGGTTTTCAGTTATGGGGGGGGGGGCAAGAGGGCCCAGGAAGAAAATATACAGTTCCACAACAGCTGCAATTCAACAGCTGCACAACATCTTTGCATTTCAGTAGCCGTGGCAGCAGAACCATCTATTATTATCCTTAGGGATTATTTAGAAACTTTTAGATTCTGGCTTAATGATTTATATATCATTCAGAAATACCTAAGACATCAATCTACCCACCTGCAAGTGATTCATTAACAGAAGCTGAAAGATTCAGTCTCTTACAGCCGTATTTTCTGTCTCCCCATTGTGAACTCAGTTATAAGTGTGAATCATAGGCATTAATTTATTAATCTGTTATACACAAGCCATGCCTGGGAGGAATTTGGATGATCTTAAAGGAAATCTGTGAGACAAGCTTTGCAGTGATGCCATCAACTTGGGCTGCCTTTCAAAATGAAATTAAAAAAAAACCATGCCAAAAGGAAAGTTGTGTTCAGGAATCACGCCAGTGTCTGGGCAGCTTCTGAAAAGATTGCCTTCAAAGCTCACACTCATTGAAATCAGAAGCAACATAACAGTGAGATACCTCAATTTCTCCTGACAAAATTAAAAGGAAGCAGGGGAGTGTAGGCGTCGGGTCATTTCACATTAAAATGGTGATGTGCTGGCTCTGAGGGATGGCCAGTTGCTGTCAACAGGGAGTTGAACAATTAAAGCAATTTAAGGAAGGCGTGATGCATACAGCATAATTAGGGCCACGTGAGCAGAAGGGCGTTTCCTAACCTCAGGTCTACTGAATGGTTATATAAGAGCACTCCCTCTTCTGTTCTCCTCTAACTGTATTTGAAGAGCTCTGTGAAGAATCAGGTAGGTCCATTAACTCAAGAAGCTCTAAAGCTGTACAGCCAATAAAATTGTCATTTTTATGGGCCTAGATTTAACACAAGATTAAGTGAGGGGAGAGACTTGAAGAGAATACTTAAATCTGTCATCGAGATCCAATATTGCAGTGGGGAGAGAGCCAAAATTAGAAAATATCTTTTCTAATGGGCATTCTCCCCTCCCCTCAGTTTACTTAGAGATTATGCTTTTTGAGACTTTGTAAAAAGTAGATAGCCATAAGGTTCCAAAGAAAAATTGGAAATGCAACTGGTGGGTAATATCTATTTTTTAATTGACAAAACATTACAATTTAGTTAGAACATTGACTTCAACGGGCTTAGAAGTGTGTTTATGATTGCACGGCTTTTGTCCAATCCTATGCACTTTGCTGAGATGTAAGCCCTACTGATTTCAATGGCATTGAATTGGTAGTAAGCTCCACTGCATGCAACAGAGCCTACTTCTGAGTAAATTTGCATAGGATTGACCTGCACATCTCTTATATGAATACATAGCAATGCAGATTTCAATTACATGGTGATGATTTGTAGCGACTTTAAAATGGAGGAAAGGATTTATATTTGGACACCACATTTATGTGGATTTTTTTTTAACTGGAAAAGTATATGGAACTAAATAAAATAAGCCTAAAGGGAAATTTTGAGAGGCATTCAAAGGTTCCTGCTCAGGCAAAACATCTGAGGTAAATTGAAGGAAGCAGAAAGAATTTAAATAACATTCAAAAACTGGATTGAGAGAGGTCCCACAGAAAACCTGGGACTCAGGATATACTGAGAGGAGGTGGAGGGCATGAACTCATCTTTAAGAGCTCAGTTTCAGCCATGGGAGTATATTCAAATCATGACCATGTGGGAAGGAGTAGAGGGCTTGATTCTTCCATCCCTCATGATTTCACTTAAAAAAACATGCTCCCCTACATGCTGTTAACTTTTAACAGACTAATAGAGCAGGAGTGATTTGGTTAGTAAAAGCATGTTGGGATGGAAAGATTAAGCACTCCTTTCTTTTCCCACATGGCCTCAACCTGAATTGCAGTCCCGAAGATAAGGAGTCAACGGTGCTCGCTCGCTCGCTCTCTTGTCTAGCTTGAGTCTTACATAAAACTAGTTGTTAATTCAGCCATACTGTAGAGAAGACAAATAGTCCTTCAGTTGGCCAGATTGATACAGTAAGAATTGGCAGCAATTGGTATTCAAGTTTAAAGTGCAACTTGGGGGAAGATTTGGGATGTTCTGTGCTGCTAGTGCAAAAGTAAAGAAGACTGTCAATGGCTAGTGATATTTCTAGACTGGCATGTGATTGTATTTCACAATAGGACAATGAGCAGGAGGACTGTGGGCAGAGGGGGGTCTGTGAAGTCAATTGTGATGTCACATCACTTTTGGCTTAAAAAATACAGAAGCTGTAGGAATTGCCATAAACATTGCGGTTTTACCACACAGTTTCTGACAATTCCTAAAGTTACTCTGTCACCTCCAGTTTTCACTGAAAGTGACATGACTTCACATGCAACATTATGGGGTTTTTTTTCAGCAATGGAGGTAGGGATGGGGAATCCCCCTTTGCTTCAGAAGAATGGGATCCTTATTCCATGCTGACTTACAGAAAATACCTTTGGGTGTGGGGAGGACAGCACAAGAGAGACAACAGCAAAAGGTGGAGGAAATGTAGGCTACAGAGAGGTCAGGAATGTGAAGCAGACCCAGAGGGAGGGACCAGCTTGGCTTTATGGTGGATGGGGACAGGATTTAGGGTCACAACCCATCCAGAAAGTGGGGAATGGGGGCAGTGGGGGGTTTAACAGTGCTTGTATGGCATTAGCTTATCAAAAGCTGGAAAGGAGAGGAGAAATGAGACTCTGGGAACAGGATGCGGAAGGTGAGAGAAGGGGGTGAAGGAATAACAGTCACTGAAGACACAAACCCATGTGGCTGCAGAGGGCATAGACTAGATTAAGTGTGATATTTGGATCTGGGCTTATCAGAAGAATTGGTAGAAGTGACCTTGTTACTTTATCAATGGGGAGGTGCTGTGGCTCAACGGCAGAGCATGTACTCAGCATGCAAAGAGTTACATGTGCAATCCCTGGCATCTCCAGATAAACAGGTCAAGTAGGAGTTGATGTGCAATTACCATAAGTCAGCTATGACTTGACGCTAGACTTAATTCTCCACCCCCTGGAGCTGATGTGAAAGACCTCTGCCTGAGACCCTGGCAAGCCACGACCCATCTGAGTAAGGCTGATTCCACACACGTTGGATAATGCACTTTCAATGCACTTTATTAATCATTTCAGGTGGATTTTTTGTTCTGCACACAAAAAAATCCATTCCAAATGATCTATAAAGTGGATTGGAAGTGCATTATCCAATGTGTGTGGAATCGCTCTAAATGTCGATGGACCAAGGGTCTAATTCAGGATAAGGCCGTTTCATGTGTTCAATCAAAAAAAAAAAAGCATCATTGCCATAATATTTTGCTCCTTTTACATTAATGCTGTCCTTCTAATACCAACAATAATACTTGGCTTTGTATAATACTTCCAAATGATCAAATGCATTGTCTTGCTCTAAGTCGGACAGCAACCCTGGAAAAGGTAGGTTATTATCTAGAAAGAGCTAAAGGCCATCTCCAAGATAATGATTTTTGAATTCAGGTTGTATTTGGACTGGGAGTGTTGTGTGTCATAAATGCCCATGGGGACAACTGTCTGAGCCATAAGTGATGCATTCAACAAAGTTAAGCAGTCTAGAAATCATGAACTGGGCACAATTCAGAACTGGAAATTCTTGCTTTCCCTCGCTTAGAACAAGATGGCCATGATAAAATTGGGATGCTATTGTTTAGCAAAACATTTTTTTCTATCTTAATTACCTCTTTATTACAGTAATTCCATGGAAATATTTCCTTCCTCTATTATGTCAATGCCAGACTTGCAGTAGGCTATTGGGGCCAGATCTGAAATAGTTCTTTGTTCAGCCCATATTCTCTGAAGTCAACTTGTGGAAACAAAGTGGATACTTGTGCAGGGAGCTAGCAGGCAAATACTTCTGCTGGGCCAGGCAAGGACAGAAGGCCTGGCTCCCAGCTTTTGTTCCAACCTTGGCCAATCCAGCCACTTCCTACTGCCTCTCATTCATGAGGTCCAATGTTACTTACACACCTCTTTGACTGTGCCTACAGTTCTGGGAAACTTCATAGGTTAGGTCAGACTCATCACTCCAACTTTCCCATAGAGCAGTAGAAAAGAGCAAGTGTCCAGTAGCACCTATAAGATTAACAGCTAGGTGAAGAGGGGGTGGGCATTGGCACCTGCTTCCTGCTGGGTGAAGGGAGGAACAGGCATTGCCTCCTGCTCCATGCCTGATCCTGATAGGTGAAGGTGGGCGGCGGGCTTTACTACCTGCTCAGATCCTGATGCCAGCTGGGTGAAGGGGGTGCGGGCATTGCCAACTGCTTTGCTCCTGATTCCGGCAGGTTGAAGGGGGGAAGGCATTGCTGCATGCTTGGCTCTTTACTCCGGCAGGGTGAAGACAGGGTGGGCATTGCTGCCTACTCAGTGGCTTATTCTGGTAGGTTGAAGAGGGTGGGCATTTCCACTTGCTCTGCTCCTTATCCTGGCTTGATGAAGGGAAGAAGGGAATTGGCTCCTGCTCTGCGCCTGATCCCTGGCAGGTGAAGGTGCGAGATGGGCATTGCCACCTGCTCCACTCCTGATTATTATTTATTATATTAGATTTTTAGTCCACCCTACCCGCCAGGCGGGCTCAGGACGGAGTACAACATTTCAAATTACATAAATACAGTTAAAAACAGATAAAACAGTATACAAATAACATTAAAGAAACCTTTATATAATACAGCTTCTCTTCAGATGACAATGATAAAATACTGCTTTTCAAGCCCTGGCTCATATGTAGGGTGGTGGACAGATCTTTAGTGTGGCCAGTGGGGGCCCAACCTAGCCTCCACCATATGCCTGGCGGAACATCTCTGTCTTACAGCCCGGCAAAAAGGTAATAAATCCCTCTGGGCCCTGGTTTCCTCAGACAGAGAGTTCCACCAGGTCGGTGCCAGGACTGAAAAGGCCCTGGCTCTGGTCGAGGCCAGGTGGGCCTCCCTTGGGCCAGGGACCACCAACAGTTGTTTATTTGTTGAATGAAGCATCCTCTGGGGTACATGTGGGGAGAGGTGGTCCTGCAGATATGCTGGGCCCAATCTGCACAGAGCTTTATAGGTCAACACCAAAACCTTGAACTGGACCCAGTACTCAACTGGTAACCAGTGCAGCTGGCGTAGTATAGGTGTTATATATGCCCTAATTGGGACCCTTGCAATTCCTCGCACAGCTGCATTTTGGACCAGCTGTAGCCTCCGGATCAGGCCCATGGGAAGCCCTGCATAGAGCAAGTTGCAGTAGTCGAATCTAGAGGTGACCGTTGCTTGGATCACTGCAGTTAAGTCATGGGTTGATAGGTAGGGGACAAGCTGCCGGGCCTGTCTTAGATAGAAAAATGAAGACTGGGCAACCGCTGCAACCTGTGCCTCCATAGTCAGGAAGGCATCCAGGATCACCCCCAGGCTCCTAACTCTTGAAACCGGCGCAAGTAGCGCTCCATGAAGAGCGGGGAGCCAGACACCCATGCCCATGGCCCTCAGACCCACATGCAGGACCTCCGTCTTTGTGGGATTTAATATCAACCGACTCTGCTTCAA
Organism: Eublepharis macularius; assembly: GCF_028583425.1. Lineage (NCBI taxonomy): Eukaryota > Metazoa > Chordata > Lepidosauria > Squamata > Eublepharidae > Eublepharis > Eublepharis macularius. Next base: position 247,172,728 of record NC_072790.1, read on the forward strand.
CCATACAGTCACAAAGTCACACCTGGGACAGAGTCGAGCCAGTCATCCATCATCAGATATAGTTGGGTGTCAACAGCATATTAATGACACCCAAGTCCAAAATTCCACACCATCTGGGTGAGGGGGCGCATATAAACATTAAACAGTAATAGGGAGAGTATTGCCCCCTGAGGGACACCGCACACCAATGGGTGGCAGGATGACAATTTCTCCCCAAGTGACACCTGATCCCAAATGGGTGATGGCAGGGGGTGAGCCTTGCCACCTGCTCCACCACAAGTACCAGCTGGGTTAAGGTGGGGAAGGGCTTTGCCACCTGCTCCACTCCTAATATCAGCTGGTTTAAGTTAGGGAATGGGCATCACCACCTGCTCTGCTCCTGATTCCAGCTGGCTGAAGGGGGAAGGCATTGCCACCTGCTCCGCTCCTGATCCCAGCTGGTTTCAGGTGGGGTGGGCTGGCATTGCCATCTGCTCTGCTCCTATTGCCAGCTGGGTTAAAGCAGTGGATGGGCAAAGCCACCTGCTCTGCTTCTGATCCCATTTGGGTGAAGAGGGGCATTGCCAAGTGCTCCGCTCCTACTACCAGCTGGGTTAAGATGGGGGATGGGCATTGCCATCTGCTCCACTCCTGATCCCAGCTGGCTGAAGGGGGTGGGCATTGCCACCTGCTCCGCTCCTAATACCAGCTGGGTTAAGGTGGGGGGTGGGCATTGCAATCTGCTCCCCTCCTATTACCAGCTTGGTTAAGGCAGGGGGTTAGCATTGCCACCTGCTCCGCTCCTAATACCAGCTGGGTTAAGGTGGGGGGTGGGCATTGCTAACTGCTCCCCTCCTATTACCAGCTTGGTTAAGGCAGGGGGTTGGCATTGCCACCTGCTCCTCTCCTAATACCAGCTGGGTTAAGGTGGGGGTGCGTGGGAATTGTTAACTGCTCTGCTCCTGATCCCAACTGTTTCAAAGGTGAGCAAGCATTGCCACCTGTTCCATTGTTGATACCAGCTGGGTTAAGGTGGGGAGAGGGTTAGTGTTAGGGCATTACCACCTGCTCCACTCCAAATACCTACTGTGTTAAGGTGGGGGTGGGCATTGCCCCATGCTCCCATCCTGCTCCCGGCCTTGGCTTCCCACCATGGCACATTTTCTGGAGGGACATGGTACCTTGCCTAGGCTTCCCTCTGTGGCAGCACTTTCTGGTGTTACACCAGGGTATAAAGTGAGTTGTCTGAAATACGCTTACTCAATTATATAGTAAGATTATTCCCACAACAAAACACCCTGTGAGGTGGGTGGGGCTGAGAGAGCTCCAGAGAGCTGTGACTAGCCCAAGGTCACCCAGCTGGCTTCAAGTGGAGGAGTGGGGAAATCAAACCCAGCTCTCCAGATTAGAGTCCTGCGCTCTTAATCACTATACCAAACTGGCTTTCAAATTGGGTAATGTGCGTAGGAAAAGGGGCATATTTATTAATTCTTCTTCCAGAACAACTTTGCTAACCACTCTCTGCTTAACATGATGTACTATTTATCTCCCATTTCAGATTTACCTCCCATCACGCAACCATGTCCTTTCCTGGAGAGCTTTGTGGCTACGAAACATCCTATAGCACAAGTCTTCCTTCTTCAACGCTCGTGTTACAACCACCAACTTATGTGGCAGAAACAAAGCTGACGGACCTAGAGATTCTTATCCCTGAGCCCCCACCCTATGAAATTCCAGAATGGTACTCATGCCATATGCCTCCTTTCTACTGCCACCTGCCTCCTGAACCACCTCTCGTATTTGCCACGTTTACTGTAGATCTGCACGAGGCATAAATGCTCCAAGGCAGAGGCCATTTGTTACTAGGTTCATTTTTGGCTAGACACGCCGGACAGAAGTGGGCCCCTATGACGAGCTGAGTGGAGACATGGGGATGAAACAGTAGCGTGGTGCTCTGGAATCAACATCAATTTAGGGTTGAGAAACTTATTGGCTTCAGTTCTTAAGGGCTAGGAACAGTGGCCATCATACATTTTGTATATTAATGTAGTAGGAGTTGAGAAAATAATAATAATAATGGATGCTGTGAATGACAGCTTTAATGTGAGTAGTATTTTTTTGTTTGTATTCTTTTTGGAGTGGGTGACCGTGTGTTCAGAACTTTTCAGAAGCAATGATCAAATGGGCTTGACCCTCAGGCCCTTCTTGTACAACATGACATGGTTGGAAGACAGTAGACTGCTGTTTCCTGGTAGCTTGGACACATATTTGAGTCTGATATTCTCCCCAAAAGGCACACTTTCTGATAACACCACTGTAAGTTCTATGTGTACATTGTACAAGACCAAGAGGTATTTAAACGAGCTTAGTTTGGGAGCCAGTTTGGTGTAGTGGTTAAGAGCGTGGGACTCTAACCTGGAGAACCGGGTTTGAGTCCCCACTCCTCAACTTGAAGCCAGCTGGGTGACCTTGGGTCAGTCATACCTCTCCAATGCTCTCTCGTCCCTACCCACCTCACAGGGTAATTGTTGTGGGGATAATAACATTCTTTGTAAGCTGCTCTGAGTGGGTATTAAGTTGTCCTGAAGGGCAGTATATTATTATTATTATTATTATTATTATTATTATTATTATTATTATTATTATTATTATTATTATTAATCCCACTGTTCTTCCCATTTCTGCCTGGAGGGCATGTCTTTTTAATGTCTGTTGTGCAGCCTAGCCTAGTTTTCACAGGGTTATTGTGAAGTTAGAAAGGAGGAGAGAAGAGACATGTACTCTGAGATTTTTAGGGGAAGAGTGGGATAAAAAATGTGACAGATCAATATATAGATACATGTTCACAATTGAGGCTAATTACAAGGAAGCAATCTCAGAACAGTGACTCACACAGAGATTTGACAGGCACTCTTTTTATGGTATATGCTTCTGTAGTTTCTGTCTCATTACAGAAGGACAGCACTCTCCAAGAGATCCTGATTGGAATGAGGGAATGATAGAATTATGACTCATGCAGAGACATAGCAGAAATATTTTTTCTGAAATTGAAGATCTGGGCAGAGTCACTACATCAGGTGTGATTGTATGAACGACTAACACCCAGTGCAAAGATGCAACCAAAGTGAATCCCTCTGATTAGAAAATACGAAACCCAAAACAGTGATTCATGCAGAAGACAGCCACTGTTTTTTAAAATAATAATAATTCTTCAATTTATTTGCATTAGTTATAGCCTTCCTTTCTCACTCACACTGGACACACAACATTGATTTTTTTAAAAAATTAAATTTGCAGGGGACATGCTTAAAGGCAGTGTTGGAATTACTAGTCTAGAGATGCAAATATAAGAGTTTGCAACCAGCCAAATAACTTAATTAAAGCAATTGAAATTTGACATGCCTGCTTGTGCAACAAGTATTTTGTTTTCATTTAAAACCTCTATACTAATTTACATTCATTCCCTGCCCTGAAGGGAGCAGGTGTGACACAAAGGGCCATAAAACAGCAAGCAAACATATAATTAAATTTTAGAAAGTTAAGTATACAGTGTTCTAATGCATTGCTGTCGCAGCCTCCTCATGTGAAGATAGTGTGTCTTACGAGCAGGCCTATTATTTCATTGATGTCTTCTTTGCCCTTTCCTTTCACAAGCAATTCATTGCATTGTGGTGTAAAATACTTCTACTTTTTCATCATATCTATCTTCTACAGACATTTGTAATAAAACAGCTCCCTGAATGTATCATCATCATCATCATTATCATTATTATCATCATCATTATTATTACGGGGTTTGAGATCAATCTGAGATAAAACATGGGGTTTGTTGACGAGGGGGAATTTATTTTTATCCCACCCTTTCATGGAGCAGTTTAGAATAGCAAAGATGAATCACTACTAAATACACACCCTTATATCCTTATAACAACCCTGTGAGGTAGGTATCAATCTTTATTAGTACGGTCTTAGACCAGCCAAAGTCTCGGGAAAAATCCCAACCACCACAGCAAGTAAAGAAACACAAAATGATTCCCACAAATAGTAATTCAGGAGAATACTTATTAATATGTATTAATAAAAGTGTAAATCAGAACACATATTAAAATATATTAAGAAAATCATAAATAAGATTATTAAAATTCTACAAGTGAGAACCTGCTATTTACTCTCTCTAAACCTTGGCCGTTTCCACACGGCTTACCTGTGCTCGTAACGTCTCGGTAGATCGCGCAAAAAACGCGGAAGATCACGTTTCGTCACGCAAGATTTGCACGACGTCGTGTGACATCACACAAATCTCGTTGAGAAAACGCAATCTTCCGCATTTTTTGCGCGATCTACCAGGACGTTACGAGGACAGGCCCTTGTGTGGAAACGGCCCTTATTTCAGCTTCCCTTCTGGACTGGGTAAATCAATCCCACAATTTGTTTTTCTTTGTTTAATATTGGGCCACTTTCTGTTTCCCCACACTGAATTCATCACCATAAAATATGCATTTTCTTCACTGTTATTTTGTGATTCGATGGCCTGCATCCTACCAGCAGAAGAGCTGCTTAAGTTGGAGGAAGGCACCTTGAGGCTAGAGGAAGGCTTTGAATTTTGCTGAGTGGAGCAGTAGGATGCAGGCTATTTCACAGACATATATTGAACATATCAAAATTACATAAATTGTATTGTCGAAGGCTTTCACGGCCGGGGAACGATGGTTGTTGTGGGTTTTCCGGGCTGTATTGCCGTGGTCTTGGCATTGTAGTTCCTGACGTTTCACCAGCAGCTGTGGCTGGCATCTTCAGAGGTGTAGCACCAAAAGATAGAGATCTCTCAGTGTCACAGTGTGAAAAAGATGTGGCAGGTCATTTATATCTACTCAGGAGGGGTGGGACTGAGCTGAGTCATCCTGTAGGAGTTTCCCAGGGTGTGGAATGCTAATGGCGGGAGGCCTCACTGTATCCTGAGGAGGTTCTTTTGCATATGGATTGGTGCTTGATGTGCTAATCTTCTCTGCAGGGCTATTGTCGGGTGTGGAGTGTTTTGTTAGCCTGGTGTTTTTCAGAACTGGAAACCATGCTCTGTTCATTCTTAAGGTTTCTTCTTTCCTGTTGAAGTTTTGCTTATGCTTGTGAATTTCAATGGCTTCCCTGTGCAGTCTGACAAAGTAGTTGGAAGTGTTGTCCAGTATTTTGGTGTCCTGGAATAAGATACTGTGCCCTGTTTGGCATGGTTTCCAGTTCTGAAAAACACCAGGCTAACAAAACACTCCACACCCGACAATAGCCCTGCAGAGAAGATTAGCACATCAAGCACCAATCCATATGCAAAAGAACCTCCTCAGGATACAGTGAGGCCTCCCGCCATTAGCATTCCACACCCTGGGAAACTCCTACAGGATGACTCAGCTCAGTCCCACCCCTCCTGAGTAGATATAAATGACCTGCCACATCTTTTTCACACTGTGACACTGAGAGATCTCTATCTTTTGGTGCTACACCTCTGAAGATGCCAGCCACAGCTGCTGGCGAAACGTCAGGAACTATAATGCCAAGACCACGGCAATACAGCCCGGAAAACCCACAACAACTAAAACAATAAATTGTTTCTAAAACAATAAATTGTTTTAGAAAAACTGTACAACATGTGTACACAATACAAATAATGGCAAGAAACCTTTGGTGCTTCCAGTGCTCCCTGTTGAAACCTCATTTGTTGAAAATGAGATAGAACATTTGCAGTTCAGATACCCAAACCCAGAGCAAACCCAGAGCAAACCCAGTATATTAGAGTGCAAAGACAGAAAAACGAATAACTTGCATAGTTGTCATGGCATCAAAATTGACTGAACAATTTTTCAAATTATCAGCCACATTTTTTTTTAAAAAAAGCTACAACTAGGGAAGAATCTCCAAGAAGATTGAATCCTTCAGAATAACATTTTTCCCTACCCAGTGTGGTGCATACCATGTACCCTGCCAACGCATGCCGAATTCATGCCCCCCAATTTCATCTGATTGCACCTATAGGTCAGTTTCTGAAAACCAATACTGCCTAGGAATGTGCATAGCAAAATTACAGAGCAGAAATTAAACCTGGAAAAAGTCATTTTGAGTTGTTCTGTGTATTTACAAAACAAAAATGAAATTATGGCACTGTCTGAAATTTCGGGGGGGGAACGAAAAACAATTAGGTGGAAAAGGGGATCTTTCAGGGGCCTGGAATATGTGTTTTTAGAAATATAAGACAACATTTGCAGGGAAGCAAGTTCCCCCTTCCCCCTAAAGATCTTCCCCAGTTTTAAGGGGATTGGGCAAAGGGGTCGGATTTTTCCCCAAAATGCACACCCCTACAATATGAGACACCATTAAAGGCTCAATGAAACACAGGTATCAGCCTTTGTATGACTCCACCTCTCATTTTCTGATGAAGTGTGTTTGTATCACTCATGGTCTCTCATATGTATGTAAAAAGATGTCAAGTCACAACTGACTTATGGTGACCACTCCTGGGGCTTTCAAGGCAAATGAGAAGCCAGGGTGTTTTGCTAGTGCCTTCCTCTGCAGAGTCTAACTTGGTGGTCTCGCATTCAAGTACTGACTCTGCTTAGCTTCTGAGATCTGACCAGATCGGGCTATACCGTGCCACCTAAATTCCCCATTGTCTCTCATAACCTCCTGAAAAACAACCCCCAGTGACCTGGCCTGGATGGCTTAGGCTAGCCTGGTCTCATCAGATCATGGAAGCTAAGCAGGGTCCACCCCCGTTAGTACATGAATGGGATACCACCAAGGAAGTCCAGCATCTCTATGCAAAGGCAGACAATGTCTAACCACCTCTGTTTGTCTCCTGACTTGAAAACCCTAAGTGGGTTATCAGACACATTACCAAAAGTTGGCTTGACAGCCCTTTCCAGCACCACCCAAGATGACCAATTTAATGCAAAAATTCAAATGCTCTAAAAACTCTTTAACTCTTGCAACCAATTCTCTTCTATAAGGAACACAATTCCCATAGCTTCGTGTTACATTCGTCCAATGTATCTTCTGGCAAGTGATTTATACCTTGCTGAGCTCCACCCTTAAATAAGATAAGGCCCTTATTTTCATCTTTTGTTTTGTTTATTTTTTTTTCTGAGCAGCTGATGCAATTTTTAGCTCTGGTGCCAAACACTGAAATTGCAGCATATTCCCCTGATCCTTCAGGCCCTGCAAAAGGAAAAAGATCCTAATAATTCCTTTAGAAGAAACAGCAAAGTCTGTATGTCAACTTGATGTTGCATTTTCCTCCAAGGAAACCTCGTACACAATGCATGGCCATAGTGCTCAGACAGGAGAGCTTTCTGAACAAAATACACTGTGGAAGGTAGAGCTGCAGTGATAAGGGATTAGATAAAATTCACACTCTTCCACTAGTAGCTTGCATCTGCAGACAAGAGAGAAGGAAGTAATTTTGCCTGACACTTTGTCACTGCAGCATCCATGCTGAGGCACATTTTGTTTATGAGACTCTTGCTATCCTTTCAGAGAATTTCTGGAGCAAAGAACAGGCTCCTTGTAGAAGGGAAAGGGAAAGATCTGTTGTATGAACATTTACCATGAACTTTTTCACTGCATACAACTTGCTGAGTAGATGATCACCCAGTAGCAGATGTCTGGCTCTACAGGCAATGCGTTAATGGTACTTGAAGGTGTTTAGGGAAATCCCATAACATTGATTGCTGCCAAATGAATGTAAAATATCTACACACCTAGATGAACCGGCCCCACCATACTTGGTTTAAGATTGAGTATAGTAGGACTGTCTGGTATATTTGGCTTAATGTATTTTCCATAGGACAACTAGATAGACCAGAGGGTGGCCACACGCTAGATGAGTGCCCCCACAAAGCCTAAGTATACACCCACATGCCCCATTGTCTTTTCTTGCCACACTGGAATGAAAATTCCACACCTATTCCTAACTTAGACACTTCCTCAATTGCTGAAAGGGTAGATTCTGTCATACCACTTGTCCCTTGTGATGTACCCAACTGTACCACTTCACAATAAAAGATTCACTTATCTCTGCTCATAAGTGACGAGGCTGCAATTAATACCAAAGTAAACCTATTCTGATAGAAAACTGGGGGAAAGAGATACTGAAAATGGATAACATTATAATGGTCAAATAGAACTTTATCTTTTGGTGTTAAATACCATTTCATGTACTTTGATTATTTGTGTATGCGTGCGTGCATATGCGCACTGTCAAGTAGCAATGGGCTTTGGGTGACCCCCACCAATGGGTTTTCAAGGCAAATGAGGCCATAGAATCATAAAATCCTAGAGTTGGAAAGGGCCTTACAGACCATCCGGTCCAACTCCCTGCCCAATGCATGAACAACCTAAAGCATCCCTGAAAAGTGTTCGCCCTGCCACTCCTTGAAAACTGCTAATGAGGGGGAACCCACCACATCTCTAGGCAGCTGATTACACTGCTGGATTACCTTCCCTTCTGTAGTTTAACACAATTGTTTCAAGTCCTATCCTCTGTTGTCAACAGGAACAACTCCCTTCTCTCCTCCAAGTGACAGCCTTTTAAATACTTAAAGAGAGCAATCACGACTCCCCTCAACCTCCTCTTCTCCAAACAGAACATTTCCAGATCTCTCAGTCTTTCCTCGTAGGGCTCAGTCTCCAGGCCCCTGATCATCTTGGTTGTTCTCCTCTGCGCTCGTTCCAATTTGTCCACATCCTTTTTGAAGGGAGGTGGTTTGCCATTGACTTCCTCTGCAGAGTCTTTCTTGGAGGTCACCCATCTAAGTACTGAACCTGCTTAGCTTCTGATATCAGGTTATATACCATGCTGGGGGAACTACCCCCCCTGGGTAATTTATTCTATTAGCTTATCTGATTTTATTGATTACTAAGGCCTCTGTCCCTGTTTGCTCCACTCACCAACACTGTAGCTCATTCTGCTCACGATATTGATTAGTAGTTTGAATACAGAATGCACAGTTCTGCTTCTTGCCAAAATAGCTGCAGCAATATCAGGTGAAGTCACAGCAAGAGTGATTATCCTTTTTTTTTTAGTGAACTAACTTTGTAATTTATAACAAATTGTATACCTTTCTCCCCAATGGGGACCTGACGTAGCTTACTTTGTTCTCCTCTCCCCCCCTATTTTATCCTTACTACAATCCTGTGAGGTAGGTTAGGCTGAGAATATGTTGGTGGTCCAAAGTAACCCAAGAAGCTTTTGTGACAGTGTTGAAATTCAAACCTGGATCCCAGTCAGACACTCTAACCATTATATCACCAAGGTTCTGAAAGGTCAGTGAAGTTGTTAAACCCCGTTTGTTTTGTCACAGGATATTTTTGCAGTAAGCAGAGGTGGAGCCCCTAGTTTAGAATTTAGAAAAAAAAATGATCAATGAAGAATATCTTAGTTCCACTTTGGGAGAATATTCTAAGCACAAATAAAATCAGGTTTCATTCTCAATAAACAGAAAGGGGTACTTAAATCAACAGATGAATGGGCTGAATCCTTCCACCAGATGGTGATCCCTACACACCACCAAATATACCAGACTGTCCTGCTATACTCAATCATGTAAAAAGCATGATCTAACTTTGGCCACCAGATGTCGCTCGGTCTAAAAGTAAATAAAAAGTTGACTACACACAAAAAAAAAACAAATTAACATGGCTAGGAGAACATAAGAAGTACCATGTCTGACCAGAACATCTAGTCCAATATCCTGTTTCACACAATGGACAACCAGATGCCCTAGTGGGCCAACAAACAGGACTACGGGGCAAACACTTCTCTTGATGTTGCCTCCTAGCATTGAGTTTCAGAGGTTTATTATGTGGAGGTTACTTTTCATTGTCACAGCTAGAGGCATGGCTCAGTGGTAGAGTTTCTGCTTGGCATGCAGAAGGGCCCAGGTTCAATCCCCAACATCTCCTGTTAAAAAAGGGATCCAATAGTAAGTACCAGGAAAGGCCTCTACCTGAGATTCTGGGGAACCGGTAAGTAGACAATACTGAGGTTGATGCACCAATGGTCTGAAAGCAGCTTCCTGTATTCATGTGGCTAGTAGCCATTGATGGATCTCTCCTCCAAAATCTATTCTATATCCCTTTTTGAAGCCATCACTATGTTCACTGACATAGAGTATTCTACAATTTAATTACTCAAATAAAGCATTACTTCCTTTTTTCCATCCTGAACCAATTCACTTAGTAGGATTACTGGTGAGGTAGGTAGACTAATCCTCATTCTTAAAGAATCCCAAATTTTGAGCAGACTATCTCTAATTACATGATTTTTATACTGAATTTGGATTATTTTCTTTACCCACAGATGGTTATGCAATGCTTCACTCAGATCTGCAGTTTCTAATTTCACTAATCAGTCATTTGTATTTTCCATAGAATCATAGGGTTGGAAGGGACCTCCAGGGTCATCTAGTCCAACCCCCTACACAATGCAGGAAATTCACAACTACCTGCCCCCCACACCCCCAGTGACCCCTGCTCCATGCCCAGAAGATGTCAAAACACAGTCAGGATCCCTAGCTGAACTAGCCTGGGGACAATTGCTTCCTGACCCCATAGTGGCAATCGGCCTTACCCTGGGCATGCAAGAAGGGGCCACGAGAACTAAGCACTGATGTAACCCTTCCTGCCCTTCCTCTCATGATCAGCATTGCTGTCAGTCCAGCCTACAATCCAAACCAGGCCAGCTGCTTGATCACTCTACATGGTTCTCATGAGGTGTTGAGTGAGCATGTTCCACATCTATTGGGGAAATTAAAAAAAACAAAAAGTGAGGCTGTTGAGCTACTAACCCGCATCTGTAACTTGTTACTAAAATCAGCTATTGTACCAGAAGACTAGAAAGCAGCAAATGTTATAGCAATTTTTTTCAAAGCAGTCCAGAAAATTAGAGGCTAATTAGTCGAACTTCTGTCCTAGGCAAATTAGTAGAAGCAGTAATCAAAGAGAGAGTTATTAGGCATAAAGAAGAATGAAGCCCACAGAAGGAAAATCAGCATGGGTTTTGCTGAGGGAAGTCCTGCCTCACCATCCTTTTGGAATTCTTGGAACCAACATGTAGATAATAGTGACCTGGTAAAGATTATGTTCTTGGATTTTCAAAAGATTTTGGACAAGTTACCTCACCAAAAACTCTGAGTAAGTTTTGGAGTCATGAAGCAAGAGGGTGGTTCTTCTAATGGTTTAAAAATTGGATTTAAAAAATTGGTTCAATGACAGAAAGCAAAGAGGAAGCAACAGATGGACCGTTCCTGCCACGGCAGAAATAAACACTGGTGTCCCATAAAGATGAGTATTGGAGACAGGGGAATGTTGGGGAAAACCTTTTGGCCTTCAAGCAGTGCACCTCATCTTTGAGCTTTATCTTCATTTCTGTGAAGTTTGGACTTTTTTGTCAGTCTCAGGGGCTTCTGCATCTGAATTTCAACACATATTATCCATTGATATAGGGTAGAGTGTTTCTAATTTTAAAGGGTCATGTTATTTTGTTACTCCTTTGTTTCTTGTCCCTCTCCAATGTTACCTGAAGTGGTCTCCTTGCATTAAAATATGATTTATGGGGGAATTAGAATTAGCTAGCAAGGAAGACGGCTACACGAGAGGCAGTAACGAATCGAATCACCTTTGTCTACGGGGTCCCAGTCCTAATAAACCAAGTGAGTCTGGTGCTTCAAATCAATCAATAACTTTTATTAAGGAACAGAACTTTATGCACATACACACCAATTACTGGGGGAAATAATCACGTACACACACACACAAAAAGTCATAGGAAATATAGCTAGAGGCATGGGAATAGAGCAAGAGGGAGTAATTATATCTACCAATCCATCAGAGAGAAGCTTCAAACATCTTGCGTCGTCAGCCCAGAGAGAGAGAGAGAGATGTGGAACAGTGCTTGTGGATCCAGGAAAGCAAGCAAGCGTGAACAGAGAGAGAGACTCAGGTAAGTGACCCTAAGGGAGAAGCCAAGAAGCTTGCATGATGTGTATGAGGCTGGGGCCTACCTTTATAGGCGAAATGTGCCCCGAGGCTGAGGAGAGTCCTCCTGGCAGTTAGGACAAAGAGTCTAATGGTCAGTTCCTGGGTGTAACAAAGAATTTGAGTACTTTGATTGATGGCTGTCAGGGTGTGTGAAAGCAGATGCAAAACTCGTTCCAGCGCTGCACAGAAGGGACATTTTTTTCTGATGAAGTACCAGAGCTAGGGGCCAAGCTACATGTGACGGATGACACTTGAACGGCAAGTGTATTTCTCCCTGTTCACTTGCCCTCCACTCAATCCATTTGCTGTTCAAGTGTCATTTGTCACTTGTAGCTTGGCCCTAGGTTAAGTGTTTTTAGGGAGGGGATAAAATGTGCCAGGAACGACTGTTCATGCTTATGAATGCCCTTTGATTAACTCCTCAATCATGGACAGGGATCTCATCACAGGAGGAGGGACAGGAATGTGCTAACTGGGGGTGACTCAGGGCCAAGCTACACATGACGAAAGACACTTGCCTGGCAAGTGGATTGAGTGGAGGGCAAGTGAACAGGGAGAAATACACTTGCCGTTCAAGTGTCATTCGTCATGTATAGCTTGGCCCTCAGTGAGACCTTTATTGCTTAGGGCCTTCCAGAGCTTGGGTGGACAGTGAGGCCAGTTGCATCACAATACCTCTGCATTCTAAAGCAGCATTCCATACATGCCTGGTTCTCCAGGGCAGGATCTGGCAATGACAGGGGCTCTTTGGTGGACGTGCTGCAGCCATTTTACACTCCAGAGGCCTGTACACTTTTAATATCATGAGCAGTTATATGAAAACTGCTATTAAAATGGTGGAGGCTGGGCTAACTGGTCACACCAAGGCTATTGACTTCTTGCTCTCTAGAGCTCCCTTTTGACTGAGGGTCTAGGCCGTTTCTTTTTCTGATGTACAGAAACATCCCCCATGACCTTCTCAGTCAAGAGCATTGACTGTTCCCCTATATTTCTGGTCATTGAATGAAGTCCCTACAGATAACAGTCTTGCCACTGCTTGAAGACCTCTGGTGAAGAAGAACCTACTTTCCACAAAGATATTTGGTTGTGTTTTGGACTGTTTTTACCATTAGAAAATTTCTCCTATGGATCCATTGAAATCTAGTCTCCTATAACTTAAGCACATTAGATCTAATCTTGGCTTCTGGAAGAGGAACAAACCTGTCTTTGCTCTCTTCTATGTGATAGCCATTTAGGTCCTTGAAGAGTGTTATTGTGTACCCTCTGATACTTGGTTTGCCAAGCATCAGAGGCAGTTTGTGTAGTGGTTAGGAGCATGGGACTCTAATCTAGAGAGCCAGGTTTGATTCCCCACTCCTCCACTTGAAGCCAGCTGGGTGACCTTGGGTCAGTCACTGTTTCCTGGAGCTCTCTCAGCCCCACCCACCTCACAGGGTGTTTGTTATGGGTTAATAATAATGACATAACTTGTAAACCGCTCTGAGTGGGTGTTAAGTTGCTCTGAAGGGCAGTTTATAAATCCAACATTGTTGTTTGATTCTTCTTCTTCTTCTTCTTCTTGTTATCGTTATCTCCTCCTGTCTAAATACATGCAGTCCCTTTACCTTCTCCTCACAGGAAATGTCAACCAGACTTTCAGAGTTTGCTGATGTCCAGAATAGGATGTGGAAAAAGAGGAATAAATATTCTTCTCTGGAATATGGTTTTACACAGAATTTGCAGGGTGTGGATATGTATGATTTATAACGCCAACATCAAATCTCCTGGTGATGCTTCAGGACTGATTGTGTTCTTCTTTAACCTAGTCATTTCCTTCTCCCATGTTATAGAACATGTACATTGCATTGTGAAGTCCTCTTTCATTTTAGATGATTATAACCTTTGTCAGAATTTTTGAATAATGTTGTTTGTCCTTTTAAGTTTAAGTAGTGTTTTTTATTCCATTCTGCAAGCAAGGTGTCCTGGTTAAGTACAGAGAGTCAAGTGAGTTAGAAAGAGCTTTCTAGGCCAACAAGCTCAACTTCTCCCCCCCCCCGAACACACACACAATGCTTCTACATCAGATGGACGTTCAGCTTGCTGCAGGGGAGAATTTCCTTTCTGCTCAGATCCTCAATTCTATTCTAAAACTGCTCTTACCATTGAGAATGTTCCCTTTAGATCAACTGAAAGCCCTCTGGAAAATTGGATACCAAGTATTTGCCATGTCATGTTTCATGTGACCCACCTTTCACTTTTCGTTCCTGCTCCATCAATCTCTTCATCAAACAAATTCTTCCCAAGTCCTAAAACATTTTCCTATGAGATGTGTCCTTGATCCTTACCAGAATCACTCAAGTCCTCATTTGGGATAGGGTTTGAAGGAAAATCTGTGTTCTGAGTTTGCTTATATCACTGTGGAAGATTCCTCTGTGAAATGTGATACCGCAATTAAATTTACATTTTCATTCAAGAGCGGCAAGCCTGATTGATCTATTTACATCCTGCATTTACCTTCTATTAACATAACTTCTTTTCAAATCTCGCCTAATTTAAAGAATTTTGCGCATGGCAATCCATAGGGGAAAATTCAAAATTTTAATGATATCCATAGTGGATATCACTAAAAGAGGTTCCCTCTTAGACACTTCTTATGGAGAAATGCATTTTATTTGGACATTTGGCCTACATCAAACCTTCCCCAATGAGTTTTCTTTTCTTTTTCATAGCTGAAGACAGGCAGATTGGGAAGTCAATTGCTGCTGGTCTCATCAAAATGGTCAGCTGACATTTTATCTGGGAAACTGACACAGATTTTGGGGTGTGGGAGGCTAGATTGCATCTTCCTTGGAAATTTCAAGAAAAGGTTCTTTGATCCACAAGGGATGGGCAAACAAAGATAATAAAATCTCTTGGCACAGAGGGAGAAGGCCCAGTTTGGTTGATTCCGTCTAAGGGAAGGAGCTCTCACACCTGAACTCCATCTTAATGGTCTCCATTGCCACGTAGAGCAGACGAATGGCTGGGTGCCTAGAAAGATTCCAAAGTAAAGAGAAGCTTTATAAATCTATAACTTCTAAGTTAAACAGTCTGCCATGGAATAAGAGCAATTAGGGCATAAATAGATTGAAGGACAGTGGCAGGATACATTTGCATCTTTCTTTTGTATTCTTCACTTTGTTCACTGCCTGTCAGAGAGTGTGTGTGCATGGATGCTTTTACTTTTAATAAATGATTGACTCTTTTGAATGCTTTTCCATACTCTCCTTGTCACTGAGTATGTGTGCATGGATGTTTTTAATTTTCCTAAATGCTTTACTGCTTTGAATCTGGTAGTTATTCTTTCGGCCACACAGAGCTCCACTAGTCGAACTGTCAATTGCTAAATGATGATACAACAGGAGCATGGAAGGTCAGTAGGCCAATTCCTGTGGTCATCAGAACATTTGATCTATGATATGGGAAGGGAAGCTGGGTAATTCCTAAAATGGCCAGTTGATTTCAGCTGTACCAGAATAGTGAGAAAAAACCCTTCCAGGAATCAGATGCGCCAGGGAAGTGGCACATTGCTGTGTGGGCAGCCACTGGTTCCTAGATGCCACACAGGATCAAACAGAATGTCACTCATGGGCCAGCAGGGCCGTTCTCTCATGCTCCTCATTGATCGATTAAGGTTGCTGTTTTCTATGCTGAGGTTGTCCATCACTTACTACATGATCCCTTTAATTGGAGATGCTTGATATAGAATCAGGATGTCCTGCCTATGAAGCCAGTGCTGTCAACAGCCCTTCCTTTCAAGGGGAGATTAACAGTCTTTTCTCGGTTAACTTCCCCCAGAACATTTCAAATTTAGAGCCAGTTCTTTAGCGTAAGTCTACTGAGATTACTCAGACTTGCCCTCACAACAATAAGAAGGCTTATGAATATGGCTTCTCTGAATGTGTTTCAACCAGAGAATGCTGCCCAAGCAGGCAGAAATATGGAAGCCAGATCCCAGCCAGGAGACGGAACATTGCTAGCATGTAAGATGTCAGATGAGGCCCCATGCCCCGGAGGTGTGCATAGATCCTAAGACAAAGTGTCCTAAGTTAATCACTGTAACACACCCTATCAATCTTCCCTGATCCACTCTCCTATTCTCAAGTGTCTCAAAGCAGTGATAGTCTTACCTACTCACAGTTTTCAGGCCATCAGTTATCACGAATAACCAGTGTTTTTTTTCTGGGGGGGACACAGGGGTATGCATATCCCTAAACATTTTGTGAATCTAACGGGAGAAAGTAAAAATTTTAAAATGTTGGAATTCCTGCTAAACCAACTCCAAACGTATTATGGGTATTTATGTGATTTGTTAAGTTTTATGTAGCGTATGTTGGCAAGAAAGATGTTTAGTTATATTTAAACTCACTAAGAGCGCTGTTTGTCTTACAAAAAATGGAACGTCTTTGAACATCGAACACGCCACCAAGATCGCTAGCATTAATCGGTGAATGTTAGGGTGCAGACAATACAAAGAAGTCTTCTCTAAGACACTTCGAGCTCTGGTAGTTGAATCTAGCACGGTGATTGGTCAGTCTTGTTGCTACCCCCAATGGCAGCAACCAATTTGTGTATTTGTGTATGTTTTGAACAAAGAGTGCAAAGAGTTTGTCTATACCAAAACTCTTTGGTCATGCGCACGTGCCACTATAGACGGGCTTGGTTGGCAATACCCATAATTCTCATCACCAACAGTCTTCTGACGTCAGTTCCTTTCACGGTGTTTCCTGAGTCTCAGATGGAAGCGAGTGTTTAATCTGTGAAGTAATGTGGTGTTTTACTGCAGAAAGTTTGTCCTATAACCTCATTGAGTGGCAGTATTTCAATATGAGTAGGAAAATTACTATTTTACATCATCACAGCCAGCAAAGAAGTGTAAAGTGAATGATGACTCTGTAAAAACAAAAGATGCGACAACGGTGTTGTGTGATACAGCATCTGCTGTAGACCATGTGGAGAGTGGGCACACGGCCCTGTCTTCTGTTGACCACGTGAAGAGTGAGCGTGTTCTTGGTAATTTTGTCCATTGACGGCATTTATTTTTTCCAATTTGAATGATAAAATGGTGATTTTCTTGAGTCAAACTGAGAGTACCCCTAAACATTTTTTTAGAAAAAAAAGCACTGCTGATAACTTGAGTTCCACT
This sequence comes from Eublepharis macularius, assembly GCF_028583425.1. NCBI lineage: Eukaryota > Metazoa > Chordata > Lepidosauria > Squamata > Eublepharidae > Eublepharis > Eublepharis macularius. Next base: position 247,189,892 of record NC_072790.1, read on the forward strand.
CAGGAAGACTTCATCAAAACTTCCCTGTTCATTGTCTCACCCTGGAGACAGCGTCTCAATCCTTTGTACCATCCTGGGAACAGCCATTAAGTCTTTATTTATTGCCCCTAGGTAGGTTCCATAGTATAACTGGAGTACCCCTCCGCCATAGCTGTGGGCATGCTCTCCAACCCAGCATTCACACTCGAACCTCCATTCGAGCTCTTCTGCTGGTTGCTCAGTGCTTTCTCTCCTGGATCCTGTCCTCTGGATGGTAACTCTTCCATCATCATCTGAGAAGTTTTTATTGTATGTAGTGTTTTAAATTTTATTGTCATGTTTTATCTGCTTTTATGTGTTTTTATGTAAATTAAAATGTTGTGCTCTGCAATGAGCCCACTTGGCAGGGAGGGTGGACTAAAAAGTTAATACAATAAAATAAATAAATAAATAAAAATAAACTATCACCCAAGTCCCTCAAACTCTGGCCGTTTCCACACGGCTTACCTGGCTTTGCAATGTCCCGGTAGATCACGCAAAAAACATGGAAAATCGCATTTTCTCGCGCGAGATTTGCATGATGTCACGTGACATCACACAAATCTCACGTGAGGAAACGCGATCTTCTGCATTTTTTGCGCAATCTACTGGGACATTGCGAAGCCAGGTAAGCCATGTGGAAATGGCCTGTATCTAATTTTCACCACTTCTTTCTAGTTAGCTCTGAGTGTGTGTTGTATGTATTTTCCATGTTGTTGATCTTTATTATTTTTCAATAAAAATCCGCTTTTTGATTGAAACACCTGTGTGGTCATTGAAAGAGTTCTCTAGCCTGGATGATCCTTGTATGCACAGGTGGAGATCTCAAAGTTACCCCCTCTTGCTGCCTCTCCTTGCATGCTAATTCCCCTACTCACAAGGAGTAATCATGTCACATTCTTCCAATCACACTAATTGGAAGAAACCAAACAAATACATACATAGGTATACTTGTGGTATACCTTATATCCTAGGACCAAGTCTATAGCTCAGCACAGCTACCCAGCAATACAGGTTATCTTGGGAATGCCCCTTTGTGGAGGCAAATCCAATGCATGCCAGGGGCTAAAAGATATTATGGATACTGAGCCAACTAACAATTAGGAATATTGGGGCAAATGGGTGCAGAGATCTCAATGCATGCCTGCTAGGGGGCTGTCTCCCAAGTTTACATAGGGTTGTGAACCTGGGAAGGGGCTGGAATTTCACATGATCTTCAGACTACAGAAACGTGTTCCCCTGGAGAAAGTGGCATCTTCAGATGGCAGGCTCTATGCTATATGATAGATTCTCAGTGAAATCTCACCCCAAATTCCTCACTCCAGACACTATCCCCTAAATGTGCAGAAATTTCCCAGTCTGGATTTGGAAACCTTACTTTTAGGGCACTGTTAGCCCACAATTCGTAATACGGAATGAAAAACAAACAAATAAGCAAAAAAATAAAAAAAATGTGAAATTGGATCTATACCAGCAAGTACATATACAAGACAGAGAGGAAAGTTGTGAACTCTGGGTTTTAACACAACAAGGTTTATATGTCATTTGTCCATATAGCATTCCATTAGTTTCTAGGAAAGCAAAGCATAGGTATTCCATAGCATTAAGTAAAAACTCAGCCTCAAAACCATCTTTCCTTAAGGGAATTCCACCCTGTAAATTCCGAGCAAGGGCAACTGAGAAAAAAATGGAAGGACCAAAGAAATAATACAGTACTACTACTGTGAGGATGGCGAAAGCAACATTGCAAAACTGTATGTTTGTATCATTCTAAACAACACCTAATCAGTGTTGATTAAAAGATAAAGAAAGTTGCCCCCAACGTTCAAAGGACTCCTTTGGATTTCAAAAGGAGAGAATTTTGCAAAACTCTAGGGACTGTTCACCCCTCCACGATGCCTAGAAACTCAAACCAAGTATTCTAACTCCCCCCCCCCCAAAAGCATAGGACAAATTCCACCAAGTCAAAAGGATGCCTTGGTGGTTAACAATCTAAGCCATGAATGCCTGCCAAATAGTTTTGCATCAGATGTTTACAAAACTATGCCCGTGGAAAGATGCTGCCAGTTCAAATTGATTGGTGGCTCTAGAAGTGAGCTGAGGAAGACTGAAACACAGTAAAGTTAGTGATAGGAGGGTTGGGATCTTTAACTTGGCCGTATTTCAACCTTCCCCAAAGAGATAAAAATCAGACCAGTAGTCCTTCCAGTCCAGAATTTTCTCACTCAATGACCAACCATTTACTCTCTAGGAGCCAGTTTAGTGTAGTAGTTAAGAGCAGCAGGACTCCGATCTGGAGAACAGGGTTTGATTCTCCCCTCCTCCACATGAAGCCAGCTGGGTGACCTTGGGTCAGTCACAGCTCTCTCAGAGCTCTCTAAGCCCCACCCACCTCACAGGGTGTTTAGTTGTGGGGATAATAATAACATACTATGTAAACCACTCTGAATTGGCATTAGGTTGTCCTGAAGGGTGGTATATAAATCGAATGTATTTGTCGTCGTCGTCGTCGTCATCATCTAAGACCAACAATGGAGCATAAAGACCAAGGCTTTCCCTACTCCAAGTTTAAAGCTGTCTTTGCCTGTGACCATCACTGTATCAGATTCCAATCCCATCAATGCCCCCAAAGGTTTCTAAATGACCTTCAGCCAATCACACACTCTCAGCTGGACCTGCCTCACAGGGTTATTATGAGAAAAAATAATGTAAGCTGCATTGGAGAGAGAGAACATGTTGTTGTTTTTACATACTCTACCTTTCTCATTGAGATTCAAGGCAAATTACACAGTGTGAGTAGAACTACAAATATAACGAACCTCTAGGACATTTCACTGAGCAAGGTACAATAATGAACAACAGACAGGACATTCAGTGAAAGAGATACAGTAGGACATGGTAGCAGAAATTTGAAAGACAAGCATAAAACCAAGCACAGAGATTAAATCTTTCTGAAACTGAAACTAATTTTCATTACATGTTTAGCAATGAGAAAACTCCTTAGAAGATGCCTGTCTACATCAGCAGACAGTGCTCATCAGAATAGTGTACAGAACTTGTCCCTCCTGAATCATTCAGTTTTACATACGTTGCCGAAAGCCAGATTGGGAATTGTACTAACTTCATCAGGAAGGCCATTCCATAAGAAAAATCACATGTGAGGGCAACTACTGATTTTGCCAACTGCAGGGTGGCATCTGCAGACGGTCCTGTTCAGATGAGTGAAGCTGTTGTGGTGGAACATGGAGGGAAATGAGAGGCTGAGGCCATGAGGGGGTTTGAATGTGATAGTAATAAGCTTGAATTGAGCCCAGTAACTAACAGGAAGCCACTGGTGTGACTGCAGAATAATATAAATGCTCTGTCTAGCTCTGGAGAGTTAAATGAGCTGCAGTGTTCTGCCCCAGCTGGAGTCTTCAAGTTAACTGAGGGGAAACCTATGTAAAGAGCATTACAGTAGTTTCGTTTTAATGTTACAGTGCCACGAATCCAAGTGGTCATATCAGCCGTGTCAAGATAGGGGGTGATCTTCCAGGCTAGTCTGAGTTATATGAGAAGGCCTTTCTAGCAGCTGCATTTACTTGCTTCTCTAGCAGCAGCTCTGATTCTAAAATAACTCCTAGATTCTTAACTGGGTCAGCCAAGGTCAAAATCAGAACCGCAACGTCCTTCGGGATCTTAGTTTAAGAATTGGATGCTATCAGTTTGCTGAAGACACCCACCTCTATCAGTTTACCAGAATCTCTGGGGGATGCTGTGGAAGTGTTGAGCCGCTGTCTGACTGCTCTGGCTGAACAGATTAAAGGGAACAAACTGAAAATGGCACAAGAGAAAAGTGAGGTTTGTTGAGAGGACTGAGGCCTTGAAGGGCATTGTGCTTCTGATGAGCTTCTGCTGACCCCTTGCTGACTTGGTCATGAGCTTAGGGGTTATACTGGACCCAGAATTACCAATGAAAAAGCAATTTAGTGCAGTTGCAGAAAACACTTCCTTCCAACTTAGCTCAGTCTGGAAGATGGCCCTCTACCTTAATGAGGCTAGCTGCCAGGATCCATTCCATGGTAACATCAAGACTAGACTACTGTAATGAACGCTATACAGGTAGTTAGCCCCTCCAAATCCAGTAATGCTTCTTCAAATTCAGAATCACCATGTATCATAAGTCCACAATTAATGATTGTAATAAAATTGCCACAAATATGGCTCAAGCCTTCTGGACGATGATTATGAGAGAACACACATCCTCGGACAGACATGATGATGGCTCTCCAGGTGTCCTACCACCATCTTTCTTTCTTAACCATTAGGGGTAATTGGGGAAATTATATCAGAAAACACTCCCACACCCTGGGAAACTCTTACAGGATGACTCAGCCCAAACCCACCTTCCTGAGTAGATATAAATTATCTGCTAACATCTTCTCCACACATTGACACTGAGTGATCTGTCTTTAATTGACCACTATTTGGGGGGGGGGCAAGTTTTGGCCTGTTCCCCAGTTGTGGAGTTCTAAAGATGACTGTCATTTTAGATAATCATACAATCATAGGGTTGGGAGGGACCTCCAGAGTCATCTAGTTCAATCTTCCACACAATACTGGAAATCCACAATACTGGAAATTCACAACTACCTGTCATCCACCCCCGCAGTGACACCTGCTCCATGCCCAGAAAATGGCAAAACACCTCCAGCATCCCTAGCCAAACTGGCCTGGGGAAAATTGCTACCTGACCCCAAGGTGGCCATTAGCCTTACCCTGGGCATGTAAGAAGGGGCCAGAAGAACTAAGCACTGATGTAACCCTTCCTGACCTCCATCTCATGATCTGCCCAGGTTCACAGAATCAGCACTGCTGTCAGATGGCCATCTAGCCTCTGCTTAAAAATCTCCAAAGGAGAGACCACCATCTCTTAAAGAAACCTGGTCCACTGAAGGACTACTCTAACTGTCAGGAAGTTATTCCTAATGACCACTTCCAGCTTGTTCCTTGAAGGTCTTTTGATTTTAATTCAAAGCAACAGTGCTTTGAAATGGGAAAAATTCAATGTCTGTCAGGTCTCGCACCCAGGCCTAGCATGAAGCACCCTTTCTAAACCTCATCCTGACCTTTCTCGACTTTGGAAAGAGCGGGGAAAGGATATACCCCCACCCTAACCCACATGCTTTCCCATAGCTGTTTCTTTTAATGCTGGGTAGGGGGGTACATAAAGGAAAAGATGAACCATAATTACATTCAGAACTTGGTGGTTTGATTCATTAAAACAGCTTCTGGAATGCAGAACCAAATCTGGGAAACAAACAAACCACACAGAGGCTGCAGAGGCAGGCCAGGCAGTCAGGGGCCATCTGGTAGCATCTTGTTTTCCTTAACGGTGAGTCCATCTACACATTCAACAGGAAGTGTATCTGCACCTGCAACTGCAGCCACTTGGGTCCATAGGAGAGATCCTGAGCCCTTAGTGTTAGCCAGCAAGGGGGCTTTTGAGGCAAGTAAGAAACAGAGGTGGTTTGCCATGCCCTTCCTCTGCACAGCCTTCCTCAGTGGTCTCCCATCCAAGTATTGACCCTTCTTAGAGCTAAGCTACAAGTGATGTCTGACACAGGTTGGACACTTGTCAGCTTCCCTCAAGTTTTGATGGGAAATGTAGGCGTCCTGGTCTTACAGCTTGGCTCCCCATTTAATTGAAGTTTACAGAACCCCCCTCCCCCCCCACACACACACACAGCAGAGAGGAAGGGGGGCACCTGGCAAGAGGCCGATGCCTGCACTTCCTTCCCAACCACATGTTCTCCCTCCCATAGACTGCCGCTCTGTAAACTTCAATGAAATGGAGAAATAGAGAAGTCCCAGAGCAGTATGTTTATATTGTGTCAAAAGACAAGAGCTCTCATATGTGGTTAACTTTCATTCCTTAATAATACTGCCTGAAGTAAAGTTATTATTCTCTTGCTAAAAGATTTCTATGAGCCCCAAGGCTGTGGGAAGCAACTCTATTATTCTGTCTGCAAACATCACTTAACATATGAAAAGCCAGAGTCCACATCCAAAGAGGTTGATTGCTACTTGGAAAAACCTGATCTGCAACCGTTTGCCTATGTGTAAAGGCAGTCTTTGATTCAATGCTTAAGTTCATTCCAAATAAAGTTCCAAATGAGTAATTTTTACATAGATACCTGACACTGACATTGTCTCCATACAGGTTCAGTGGGCACCACATTTTGTGTTGTCGATTCCTAGTTGGCCTTTGCACAACCTCAAACAAGATCTGAAGGCAATAGCCTCCCTCATCCCATCCCCTATCCTTTATTCTCCAGCAAATCTTTGCTATATGACTTTAAATATGAGGGTTCCATTTGGCCATTGTAGCTGATAACTGTAGATAAGAGGAGTCCCATGAGAACTTGCAGGAGAGAAGACACCCCCCACCTTCAGTTGCTTCCAGCCCTCTTGCTCACTCATTCTCTGCTTTTCTCCTCCCCAGACTCTAAGCATCTTGAAGCAGCTCTGGATTTTTGTCCACCCCATGGCTGCTTCCACACACGTTGGATAATCCACTTTCAATACTCTTTAGTGAACATTTGGAACTGCTTTTCCATGTGTGGAACAAAAAATCCACTTCCAAAGGATTGCTAAAGTGCATTGAAAGTGCATTATTCCACATGTGTGAAAATGGGCCATGGCCCATTGATCTGCAGTATTGGCTTCTTGACATCTAGAAAAATGAGAGTAGCAGTGGGGGAGGAGAGTCTCTTCTCTTTCCTTCACTATCTTGTCACTGTTTCAACCTCCTCCCCTCTTCCCCCTTTCTCTGCTGTCCCCTGGCCCAGTCTTCTTCCTAGCCCAAACATTGCCAGTGGTGTTCTTAGTTTTGGAAAAGATGGGAATCAGAGAACACAGCTTTAAGAAATCAGACTGCAGCTCATAGACTACACGATCAGATCACGCAAGCAGAAGTGCTAACAGAAGGAGTTAGACAGGGGAGTTTAGCAGGAGAGACTGAGGGGCAGCAAGAGACAACTGCAGAGACAAGGACACATGAGTAAATTTCCAGTGCAAGCTTAGTGTTGGGGTGACCAAGTAAGGGTATGACATATGACGAAATAAGGGTATGACATGGGCTTTCTCTGTGGTGGCCCCTCTCCTGTGAAATGACCTGCCTGAGGAAGTCAGAAGAACCCGCACTCTCCTGGCTTTTCATAAATGATGCCAAACCGAACTATTCATAAAGGCTTTTTACTAAAATGGGAAGGCTGTATTGTAGATATGGGGTCTCAGATGCTTCACCAATGCATTAGGGAACATAGACTTCATCATCTCTATATTGCCTTATGTATTTTCTGCTTTAAACACGTACTCCTACGTACCACCAATGCTCCATGGATCTAATGTTAGTCATAGAATTCGACCCTACCTCCGTGCAGCTGCAGCTGCTCAAGGAGGGGGTCGGCATTTGCTCTTCCGCAGGGAGGGAGAGCAGAGCTTTCCCGGGCATCCGGGGCTTTGCAGAGTGGGCGGAGCCAGGAGCCATTTTAGGCGGCTCTGCCCACTCTGTAGCAGTCACTTCCAGAAGCTCGGAGGGAACGGACGTGTCCCTCTGCGAGCGGGAGCGGCTGCGCAGGGCCTTGTCGGGTGGCTGCGGGGCTTCCCGGAGACGGAGGAGAGCGGCTGCAGCGTTGGGCAGCGCAGAAGGCAGCGGCGCGGTGATCCGCTCGTTGCGGGTCCAGCGCTAGAGAACGCGGCGTCGGCTTCAAGGAGGGCGGCGGCGAGTAATAGCGGGCCTAGAGCAGGAGGCCTCCTTAAGCCAGCTGGTGCTGACGGGGTCCCTCCTAGGCCGGGCATCGGCCAGCCCTCTCTGGGGTCTTGGGTGGCTCTGTCGGCTCTGGGTGGGGGAGGCTGACTGGGTTTCCTTGCTTAAAGGGCCAGGGGCTTTAGCGGGGAGGCTTGAGTTGGGTGTGAGTGCTACACCCCCCCCTCCACCCTCCCATTATTGCATATTAGCTGGCCCGGGGGGAGTGGTGCCTACCCCTTCCCCCCCCCCTCCATTCCCAGTGGAGGAACTGTTAGGGCTCGCTGGCCTTTTGGGGTGCTTTTTCGCAGTGCTGTCTGGGATAAGGGAGACAGAAGGCGAAAAGGGGAGGTTTTTTCCAACCTCCAGTCAGGAGGTTGATTGGCGGGCGGCCATTTTTGGTGAGAGGGTGGTTAATTTGTGGCGGCCATTTTGGGTGCTGTTAGGCCCTATTGAGGAACTATGCCTTACAAGAAAGGGGGTGGCTCTTCTAAGGGCAAGGGGCCTGCTCCTAGGGCTCCAGCCAAACGGCCTGTCTCTGGGGGCTTATCCTCTGATGAGGATACTGAGGTTGTGAGCCAACAGGATATTTTAAGAAGGCTGGCTGCTTTAGAGCAAGGTAAGGGTATTGCTGCCAGGCCTACGGCGGGTAATGAACGTTCCAGGCCAGTTAGGGGGGCATCTAGGGATGCTGTAAATAGACAAATTTTGAGACGTCTTTCTGTCCTGGAGGGATCTGCAGGAGCAGTGGCTGGTGAGTCCAGTGGAACCAGGGTGTCAGCGGCTCAAAGCAGTGCGCCGGAGCAGCAGTTGGTGGACCTGGAGCATGAGGAGGCAGCGGATCCTGAGCCGGTGGCATTGGCAGTCAAGCCTACGGATAGTGCCGGTAAGGATGCCACACAACACAACACTTTCCCTTGGCCTTGGGGGCCTTGGGGTCATATTGAGGCTCGGGGGTCCCAGATGCCTGGTGCTGGTGGCTACCCACAGTTGCCTGTGCCTTGGGCATTGGGATCTCAGGGCCAATGGTTTGGAGCTGGGTCAGGGGTAGCAGGTACCCAGCAGGGAGCTCCTTCTCATTCGGCTTGGGGCGGAGCGGATGCTATGTGGGGGAAGCCTCAAACGGGTAGTTGGCCTGGTATCCAGGGCGCCCCCTGGGGTTTCTATCCTTATTCCCCTTTAGCTTATGGTAACGTCCCCTTCAATGCTCTCCAATTTGGCGACACTGCGCTGCCACTGGGGGATCATTTAACGCAAGCTACGCGTGATAAGATCGTCAGGGGCGAGTACGTTGACGTTTTTTCCCTTCTTTTCCGGGAGTTGGAAAAGAAGGACAAAGACGATTTAGATGATAGGGATAAGGAGAGACTCAAGAGGAGGTGTGTGGATAGGAATTGGCACAATTGGCTTCCGGGTTTCTTAATTTATGCTGGGGTACTGGTGAGGGCTCAGCCTCATCGGGCGGCTGCCCTCTTTCAATATTTAGACATCATTTACAAGGGTTATACTGGCTTCTCAGGTGCTGCTTGGATGCAGTACGATGAGGAGTTCAGGATGAGGGCTGCTCTTAACCCCAGCATTCCATGGGATAGGGTTCACCAGCAACTCTGGTTGTCGGTCATGACTCCATCTAAGCCAAATGTGGGTGACCGATCGGACAGTGGTCACGTTGTACAGCGGTCAGCTTCTTCCTCTGCATCCCACACCCGCTCTGTTGCGGGGCAGCCGGTTCAACCCCGGTTGTTATGTTGGGAGTTTGCCTTCAAGGGGGCATGTTCTCGTAAGCCTTGCCGGTTTAGGCATGAATGCCCCTCCTGTGCGGGTTCCCACTCTTACAATTCCTGCACGACAAGGTGGTGCCGGCCGCGGTTTTGGGGGCAGCGGAGCCGGCAAACAGCAGGCTCCTGGAAAAGGGACCCAGCCCAATAAAGCTGAAGGTCCTTAAGAGGCCTTTGCAGGCTTACCCGCACAGGCAGGATGCTTGGTTCTTGTTGCAGGGTTTTTCTATAGGTTTTAGGATTCCAGTTCAAGGGGATCGTTCGGCTTATATGTGTTCTAATTTGCGTTCCGTGGTAGGTATGGAGGACATAGTGAGGAATAAGATAGCCAAAGAGTGTGCAGAGGGCCGAGTTTTGGGCCCCTTTCACACACCCCCGGTTCCCAATTTGAGGGTTTCCCCTTTAGGTGCAGTGCCTAAGAAGGCGGCGGGGGAGTTCCGCCTGATTCATCATCTTTCTTTCCCCAGAGGTGAGTCTGTGAACGACGCTATTCCTGAGCATCTTTGCTCGGTTCGCTATACGTCGTTTGATCAGGCGGTAAAGGTTGTGCGCCGCTGTGGTTTGGGGGCGGAGTTGGCAAAATGCGACATTAAGTCTGCCTTTCACCTTCTCCCAGTACATCCTGATGACTTTGAGTTGCTTGGGTTTGCCTTTGAAGGGAAGTTTTATATGGATCGGGCCTTGCCTATGGGCTGTTCCATTTCTTGCGCTACATTTGAGCGTTTCAGCTCCTTTTTGGAGTGGGAACTACAGCGCAGGGCGCATAGCCGCAACTCCTGTCATTATTTGGATGATTTTTTGTTCGTTGGGGAGGCTGGTACCGGGCAGTGTGTCCGGTTGCTTTCTCTCTTTACACAGCTTTCAGAGGAGCTGGGCGTTCCTTTGGCAGGGGAGAAAACGGAGGGTCCTTCCCAGGTTTTAATGTTTTTGGGAATTGAGATTGATACTGTGCAGCAATGTTTCCGTCTCCCCCCTGAAAAGGTTTCTGACCTCAAGATTAGGCTTCAGGAATTTAGGGCCAAGCGTAAAGTGTCATTGGTAGAGATGCAGCAATTGGTTGGCCATTTAAACTTCGCTTGTAAGGCGGTTGCCCCAGGCAGGGCCTTCTTGCGGCGTCTGTGTGATGCTATGTCAGCCCTTCGGGCTCCACATCATCGCATTCGGGTTTCTAGTGGAATGCAAGAGGATCTGGACGTGTGGTCTGACTTCCTGGTGGGTTATAATGGGGTCACTTTCTGGAGGGATGACCTGCTTTTAGAAGCAGACCTCCAGGTCACGTCCGACGCTTCAGGCTCTACTGGTTTTGGGGTGTATTTCCGCAGGCATTGGTGTGCAGTGGAGTGGCCGCCTGAATGGCATGTTTGGGGTCTGGATAAAGACTTGATGTTTTTGGAGTTTTTCCCCATTCTCGTGGCGGTACACCTCTGGGGGGAGGAGTTGGCCAACCATGTTGTCCACTTTTGGTGTGACAACATGGCTGTGGTGCAGGTTGTTAATTCCTTATCCTCTAAATCTGAGCAGGTTATGAGGCTGGTCCGTTCCTTCACATTGCTGTGTCTCAAGCTGAATATCTTATTTAAAGCCAAACATGTCCCCGGGGTAAGCAACGGTGTGGCAGATGCTTTGTCTCGCCAACAGATGGGGCGTTTCTGGCAGCTTGCTCCGGAGGCGGACCAGGTACCAGCACGGATGCCCTTGAAACTATGGCTCCTTGGGAAGCCGAAGCCTTCAGGGCCATAAGTCTTGCGGTGGCTCCTAGCACGCGCCGGAGCTACGACAGAGCGGTAGGGCAATTTTTGGGGTTTAGGAACACGGAGGGCATGCAGCAGACTTGGCCCATCCCTGTTGACCATTTAATACGTTTTTGTGTTTATCAGAAGGGGCGTGGACTGGCGGTTAAGTCCATAAGGGGCCAGTTATCCGCGCTTGCATTCATGAGCAAGGCTCGGGGGTTCTCGGAGGCCACGGGGGACTTTCGAGTTAGAAAAATGTTGGAGGGTTGGTCGCGTGAGGTTGGTCCTCGCGTCGATTCCAGGGAACCTATGTCACCTTCAGTCTTGAAAGGATTGATCTCTACTTGGGGTGCTGTGTGCAGCTCTGAATTTGAGGTTCGGTTATTTCATGCGGCGGCCCTTACGGCCTTTTTTGGGGCTTTACGCATTAGTGAATTGGTGTCTCGGTCTAAGACTGATAGGTCTGATCGGGCTATCAAGGCTGGGGATGTTAAGTTTATAGATGGTGGGGTTTCCATTTTAATCAGGAAATCCAAGACTGATCAGAAGCAGAGGGGTATGACCCTTAAATTGGGATCCTGTGCTGACCGGGATTTGTGCCCAGTACGTGCTCTGCGGAGATATATACGAGTCAGGAAATCTGATCGTGGAGTTTTATTTTGCCATGCGGACGGGTCGCCCTTGACGCGTTATCAATTCTGGACAATTACGCAGAGAGCGTTGGCCAAATTAGGGTTGCTGGGGGTTAAGTTTGGTACCCATTCGTTTAGAATTGGGGCGGCATCCACAGCAGCTGCAATGGGGTACTCGCCTCGGGCTATTCAGGGGGTAGGTAGGTGGAAATCTGCGGCTTATAGGTCCTATGTTCGCCCTTTACCAAAGTTTTAAGAGTTTACTAATTGATGTTTTCCTAGGTGCTGTGTCTCGCCAGGAGAAACGACGGATTTTGATCTGCGGGCACAGCATGGTCTTTTGGGCTGCCCACCAGGCCAGGAAGTCTGCTGTTGGGTCCCAGTTAGGTCTCAGTGAGTGGGCTTCAGTTGAATGGTTGGGCCGGCGAGGCCTGCGTTGGCCTGGTTTGTTGCCGTTATTATTTGAGCAGCGTAAGGGGCCAATACCGCACATTTTGGTCATTCATCTGGGTGGGAATGACCTTGGGTTCATTCACGGTAGGGCTCTATCCTTGCAGGCCAAGTGGGACATGCAGGATATTTTGATACGATGGCCTGGGACCCTTATAATGTGGTCAGCTATGTTGCCTCGCAAGGTGTGGCGTGAGGCAATGGACAGGCAAGCCATTGAAAGGGCCAGGATGAAGGCCAACAGGGCCATTCAGAAGGCCCTTGGGGAAGGCTTAGAGGTTTATCTACCTCATCCTGGGATCAGGGCCACGGTTGCCGGCCTCTACCGTAGTGATGGAGTGCATCTCTCGGAGGCCGGCAACGAAATTTTCCTTAATGATTTGCGGCAAGGGCTTAGGTTGGCCTTAGGCCAATAGTGGGGCGCAGAGGGTCTAAGCAGAGGCTTGGCCCTTGCGTTGGCGGGATTGAGTTGGGATTTAGGCAGCGGGCTGGTGAGCACCCTTGGCGCTTCCCTTGTGGGAAGAGGGGTCTGCTAGGAGCGGCTGGTACTGCTTGTGACGGCTGCCAGCGCGCGTGGGCAGGCTGCCTAGGTAAACCCCATGCGCAAGTCCTGCCTCACTGCTGCACGGCTGAGGAGTGGGAGCTTGGAGGGGGAACCATGTTGCCTGGCTGGCCGGGTATCCTAGCCATCTAGTGGGATGGCTTGCACCCGGGGCTTTGGGGCTCGCCCAGACAGGTCAAGGCGGGGGTCAAAGGGTGACCACGTGGCTTGACCTGTACCGCTTACCCTTGCCGCAGTTGGGTTGATGTTAATGTTGAGTTTAATTAATAAAGTGGCCCTTAGATCCAACGACGTTGTCTGTCTCTTCATTCCCAATGGGAGAGCAATTCGACCCTACCTCCGTGCAGCTGCAGCTGCTCAAGGAGGGGGTCGGCATTTGCTCTTCCGCAGGGAGGGAGAGCAGAGCTTTCCCGGGCATCCGGGGCTTTGCAGAGTGGGCGGAGCCAGGAGCCGTTTTAGGCGGCTCTGCCCACTCTGTAGCAGTCGCTTCCAGAAGCTCGGCCCACCCTCCTCACCCTGTTTTTGGTGTAGGTTTAGCCGGTTGCCGTTGTTCGGAGCCAGGTAGGAATTTTTTCCCTTCCATCCTGATTGGCCATGGATGGGGTTTTTTTTCGCCTACCTTACACCATAGCATGTGCTGAGGAATTGGCTTAGGGTGGTGCTGGTAGGAGTCCTGGCGGGATTGAGTTGGGATTTAGGCAGCGGGCTGGTGAGCACCCTTGGCGCTTCCCTTGTGGGAAGAGGGGTCTGCTAGGAGCGGCTGGTACTGCTTGTGACGGCTGCCAGCGCGCGTGGGCAGGCTGCCTAGGTAAACCCCATGCGCAAGTCCTGCCTCACTGCTGCACGGCTGAGGAGTGGGAGCTTGGAGGGGGAACCATGTTGCCTGGCTGGCCGGGTATCCTAGCCATCTAGTGGGATGGCTTGCACCCGGGGCTTTGGGGCTCGCCCAGACAGGTCAAGGCGGGGGTCAAAGGGTGACCACGTGGCTTGACCTGTACCGCTTACCCTTGCCGCAGTTGGGTTGATGTTAATGTTGAGTTTAATTAATAAAGTGGCCCTTAGATCCAACGACGTTGTCTGTCTCTTCATTCCCAATGGGAGAGCAATTGATTGTGTTCTGCTGCATTATTTTTTCTACTCTGTATTGGATTTTTGTGAATACTACATCATTTAAACCTGTATCTGTTCATCCTATGGCATTGTTTATGGAAATGTCCTTGATACTGTATTGAATATCCTTGATACTGTATTGAAATGAACTTGTTACTGATTGTACTAATCTCATACTGTGTAATCCACCTTGAGTCTCAGTGAGAATGGCAGAATAAAAATGTCATGCATATGCACATAAAAAAATAAATAAAATATTTATGTTTGTGGCACAGGTTTCTGCATAGTTTCTGGTAAGCACCATAGCAGCTTCTTAACATCTAGAAAAATGAGTGAGATCAGATCATGCAAGAAGAAGTGCTAACAGAAAGAGATAGACAGGGGAGTTCAGTAGGAGGGGGGAGGAGAGTCTCCCCTCTTTCCTTCACTATCCTGCTTCACTCCTGCTGCAACCTCTTCCCCTCTTGCCCCTTTGCCTGCTGTCCCTCGGCCCAGACTTCTTCCAAGATAAAATATGCTGGCGGTTTTCTTAGCTTCAGAAAAGATGGAAATCAGAGAACACAACTTTAAAAAACCAGACTGCAGCTTAGGGAATACATGATCAGATCATGCAAGCAAGAATTGAGAATCAATTAAATGGGCAAAGGGAGAAAGGGAAATCAGCACAGAGGAGAGCATATTGAATCCAGAGAGGGGATATAGGAAGGGGGGGAGTATTTTTGCTAATTCCCCTGTTCAGGAATTCTGAGCTTTCCCCTCCCATCTTGTTCCATTTCAATAGCTTAATAGGCTCCATCTACCACATGGTACCGCCTACTAGAAAAAGCTATGGCAGGGGAAGAGCCAGGGTTCACTGCAAAAGCATCTGCTTGGCATGCAAAGGTTCCAGATTCAATCACCGGCATCTCACAGGATCAGATAGGAGATGTTTGGAGAGATCTCAACCTGAGAGCCTGGAAAACTGCTGCCCATCTGAGTAGATAATACTGGCCTTGATAGACCAAGGTTGAGTTCAGTAGCACTTTAAAGAGTTTTATGGTATAAGCTTTTGAGAGTCAAGCTCCCTTTGTCAGATAATAATAACAAGAGTATGCTTATATACTATTCTTTTAGACAGATTAGTGTCCCACTCAGAGCAGCAAACAAAGTTAGTGTTTTTATTAGCCCCACAATACACCTGGGGACATGGGGCTGAGAGAAGTGACTTACCCAAGATTACCTACTCAGCCATGGCAGGAGTGGGATTTGAATCAGCAGAATGCTGATTCGCAGCCCAACCACTTAACCACTGTGCTACAGTGACTCATACAACAGTACACTTACATAATGGACTTCTAGATGGAATAGTGCCCACTCAGAGCAGAGAACGAAGTTATTCTTATTATTCTGACCACAGTACAGCTGGGAAGCTGAGCGGAGAGGAGGGATTCACTCAAGGCCCTTTCCTGAGCTCATGGCAGGAGTGGCAGCAGTGGGATTTTAACCAGCAGAGTGCTGATTCGCAGCCCAACTACTTACCCACTAGGCTTCAGCAGATACAAGCAGTTAACGGAAATTGGAGGTTTTTTTATCCTAGTCAGAAGGTGGGAGGGATGTTGCAAAGAAGAAAGATAGGACGTGAAATGCATTCAGTGTTATCAGAGCAGGGGCTGAAATGCAGAAAATTAGCATTTGCAGTGAGAGAAATATCCAATGTCCCTATTCAGCCCTGGTGGATCCATTGTTCTGAATCCGTGAAGGAACAATTTCAGCTCTCTTGTGTTGTGATCTTCCGTTGAAGTTTTTGTCTGTTTGAGGACCCCCACTCCTTGTTGGCCTTTAAGTGTTACTGAACTCGAAGACTGCTCATCTACCTGAAAACACCTACCTTGATAGACTGAGGGTCTCCTTCGGTGAAAACTAGCATCCTGTGCTCATGTGGTTTCCTTGGAATGAAATTTCAGTCCCTGCCTATTGAGTGGCTAATTTTTTTTTTGTCTGAATAGAACCAAAAAGAAATCAATTTCTTTTTGTAAGGGGGAGAGAGAGAGCTTAACCCTACTTTCCAATCAAAGAGCCAACATTTCTTTTGGACGGCAATCAATTATTTTCTTTTCTGGGTTGAATGAAGATCTATTCTGTAATATACGGAAGGATAACGAAGCAGTTGACCTAATTTTGCAGGCTTTAAAAATGACAGCAACCTCAGTCACTGGAGTCAAATTCTACAAATCACCCTAATATATATAAAAAACACAAGAGGAACCACAAACAATATTGTGATGCAGACAGACAAGCTTTAATGAAGATTGTATGAAAACGTATGCATGGCAAAGAGCTTCAAAGGTGATAACAGCGTATCCATTGCAAAAGAAGTAATACACTTTCCTTTGGACATCCCTCGAAGGGCACTAGGCAACTAAACAAAGGGCTATTTAGGCATTTTAAACAACATTTTCACAAGTCTGTAAAGAAAAGATCCAGGTAAGTCACCTGTATCTCTACGCCCCCTAGAATCTCAATCAATATAACAGGGTGCCCTTGTAGAAATACCCTAAAAATAGCAAGGAAAAGCAGCAGCAGCAGAGAGTTGGGAGGCTTGAAGAGAAATGCCTGAAAAGCTCAGCAACAATAAATCCAATCAACTGTTATCTGGATTTGGGAGTTTCTACAATTCTGATCCTCAGGAGAAAGTGACCATCAGTTGTGAAGCCTGCAATAAATACTCACTAGCATTGGACATGAGAAGTGCTAAGCTGGTGGAGAAACTAAGAGATCTGGCTTAAAGTGGGAAGGGTCAGTATTTCTGACTCCCAAGTCCATGAAAGCATCGGCTGTGAATCCATATCCTGTTTTTCAAATACCATTTCCCTGTATTCTGGTCCGCCTAGTTTAATAGGAGTAACCAACGGCTGGAACCTACCGAGTTCTCTTCCGTACATGAAGAGGTTCAGGAGAGGTGTAGATGATTGCGGGTGGGACTATAATAGTAGGAGGAGCTGGGTGTATTATAATTTCTAATGGTGGGATTTGCTCGATGTTGGCCCTGGGAGAGATGCCAAGGCTTCTTGCTGATGATGTGCCACCAGAGACTGCACTGTAGGAACCCAGGGAGCTCAGACCTCCGATTGGGTAGACACATGGAGAGCCGCAAGATGGAGTGCAGGACGGGATTGCACAGAAAGTGGCACAACTTGGGATGTAACCAAAGGACATCTTGAAAAGAAGGAGGTGAGTCTGCAATGAAAGTTTAAACAGGTGAGATTACTTTTTCAATGATTAAAAGAATCAATCTTGCAATCTGTTTGGATTTTTTTAATGAACGAGGTTAAAAAATGTTCAAGTGTTTCCTATATTCCTTCTTGTGCATTTACTGTCCATTCAACTTTTATCAGTCAGTTCCATATGGATCTAGAGCTTTCCCTGCCATCTGTACAAGACCATTGCTTCAGGGTACCTGAAGAAGTGAGCTGTAGCTCATGAAAGCTCATACACTACCACACATTTTGTTAGTTTTATAGGTGCTACTGGACTCTTGCTCTTTTCTACTGCTACAGACAGACTAATATGGCTACCCATCTTGAGCTATCTCCATGGAAGGCACCACATTGAGCCATACAAAATGGAAATCCATCAACCTTGTGAAGGAACCTGAACAGGTACAAACAGACATCATCAAAGGTATCTGAAGAAGAGGCTCACGAAAGCCTTACCACAAACTTTGTTAGTCTTTTACGTGCTGCTTAACTCTTGATTTTATCTATTCGTGTGTTACCACTTTTTTTTAGCATCTCTGCCAGTGTTGAGAAGGCATTACTATAGTGTTTCCACAGCACTAATTGGTAGAATAGTCATGGCTATAAGTTGCTTATATTTTTTTCCTGCCACCTCCAAAATAAATGATGTGCTAGAAAACAGAATGCAGCATTGTATAGCTAAGGAATGATTGAATTAAATGCAGACTTACCACGCTTTCTAAGGTCTAAAAGTTGAGAGAAGAAGAAACTGTAAAGGAGTCGGCTCTGGTGAGCACTTTTATATGGTTTGTTGAAGAATTAGGGGGTGTGATTCATTCCTGTAACATCAAATTTCCTGTCCGTGCCTCAAGCCAAAGAACATTCTTCATTTATTTTAGACACATATGTCTATCCTTTTGACTCCCCATGTAATAAATTCTGTTTATTACAACCTGCAACCCTCTTTCATTGCCGAAAGAGATTGGGCCTGAAGCATTGAACTCTTTCACACACACGTGTGCTCACACACGCACACAATCACACAAACACCCCACACCTTTTAAAGTGCTGAGAAAGCTACAAGGATTAGAACTTACTCCCCACTGGTGTTTTGGCACCTCAAACGGCATGGGGTGGGGGAAAAGATCTCTCGACTGCAGGCTAATTTTGCTATTATTTTTTCACCCGCTGGGTCTTATGAGAGAGGCAGAAGTTGGGGGCTTGTGATGGGAGGTCTCTTGCAGTATTGGGACACCTGTCAAAGCAACTACATGAGCATGTGCAACACGGGGGAGGAGATCACACCAGGGTGATGCCACCAAGAGAGCCATTGTGTGAAGGGAGGGGGGATACAAAGAACAAGCAGGAATCTGGCCACACCATCTGGTTGTGATAGCCACTTAAGATGGTGGCTGTTCTTTGCCTCTTCGGAAGGAGGAAGGCAGTAAGGCATGCCCTACATACGGGGCTTGCACTGGGGGTGGAGTTTTTTGCCTTAGTATGCTTTTACACCCCCGTTGGTCTCAGTCGCGCCTTGTGCTCGGATGAAGCAAGATGATCTTGCCTGCTTCCCTGGCACGAGGGACAGGAGGACCCAACTGGCGAGGCTTTAGAGCAAGCATGGGGGGCATCTGCTTCTGTGGCAGGGACTGCAAATAAAAGGCCTGTGAGGGCTGCCTGCAAGGCTGCTTCCAGTAATGATATACTTTCTCATTTGGCTTCTTTGGAGGGGACTGGAGGGCAGTGGAGCTTCGGCTCCGTCAGCTTTGGCCAGTGGTCACATCACTGAGGAGGAGGCTGAAGAATCAGTGCCATCTGTGATGGAGGGGAACTGGACAGCTGATGCGGGTCAAGTTGCTTTGGTAGTCCAACCACGTGAGACCAATGGTAAGTCGTCTTGGCCTCAGCAAGGGGGTGCCTGACCTTGGGTGCAAGCGAGTCAGGCCGGGGGCCTTGCATCATCAGCGAAGCAACACCGTAATTACATGCAGGTGTGCTCGTCTGGAGGGACTGTGGCCACTGGCGTGGCCACAGACTGAACTCAATGGGGCCAACCTCCATTGGCTGGGCAGATGTCTTGGTCTCCAAGTTGGCATCCGTTGTCTGCTCAGTCTCAAGTTGGGATGGGGCTTGTTCCACCTTGGGGAACTTATTACAGAGTTCCGTGGTCAAATTATGGGGTGGTGCCTCTAGGTGATCACCTCATGCCAGCAACAAGGGAAAAGATTTTGCAGGCTGAGTATGTTGATGTCTTTACCCTTCTCTTCAGGCAGCTGGAGAAGAAGGATAAAGATGATTTAGAGGACAGGGATGAGGAGTGCCTTAAGCGCCATAAGATTGATAGGACCTGGGCCAACTGGCTGCCAGGTTTCCTAATCTATGCGGGTGTGATTGCGTGTGCACAACCTTGGAGGGTGGCCCCCCTTTTTCAGGATATAGACATCATATATGGGGGCTATACTTACTTCGCCGGGGCAGCTGGGTGGAAATATGGCTAAGAATTCAAGATGCAGGCCGCTATTAATCCATTGTTGCCATGGGACAAAGTGCATCAGACTTATGGTTACAGCTGATGACCCTGGTGAAATTCAACATTGGGGATGAATAAAATAGCGGACGTATTGAGCAGCGATCCTCGTCAGGTACTTCGGGATCCTTCTCAAGTTCTTCTAACTCCTGCGCCTCTGCAGGGCAGTCAGTTCAGCCCCGGCTGCTTTGTTTTGAGTTTACCTCACAAGGTGTTTGTAGCCGGAAGAACTGCAGGTTTGGCTACAAGTGCCCAATTTGCTGGGGTCCACACCCCTTCAATGCCTGCAGGTGACAAAAGTCATTCAGAAAGAAAGGGAGCGGCCCAAGCAGGCAGCAGGGTACTGGAAAGGGGACCCAGCCCAATAAAAGTGAGGGTACTCAAAGCCATGTTGGCTGATTACCCTAGGTGGGCCAATGCCCAGTTTTTGTTACAAGGTTTCCTGTTTGGTTTTTGGATCCCATTTCAGGGCCCAAGAGGTGCCTTCATGTCACCCAACTTACGCTCAGTGGTTGGTATGGAGGAAGTTTTTAGGGCCAAGGTAGGTAAGGAATGCACTGAAGGCAGGGTTTGGGGCCCTTTCCCCTCCCCTCCCGTTCCTCGCTTGAGGGTTTCACCTTAGGGGGTAGTGCCTAAGAAGGTGGCAGGTGAGCTTGGGCTTATTCACCATTTGTCTTATCCCAGGGTTCGTTCAGTTAATGACCTGAGCACTTTTCCTCAGTGCGTCATACGTCCTTTGACCAAGCGATCAAAGTGGTAAGGCATTGTGGCCGGGGAGCGGAGATGGTGAAATGCGACATTAATTCGGCGTTTTGTCTCGTCCCAGTTCACCCTGAGGACTTTGAGCTCCTGGGGTTTGCCTTTGAGGGTCAATTTTAGATGGACAGGGACCTCCCAATGGGGTGTTTCATCTTGTGTGCAGTTTTTGAGTGATTTAGTACATTCCTGGAATGGGCATTGCATCGGAGGCAGCGCTGCCACGATACCACCCACTATTTAGATGATTTTCTCCTGGTGAGGATCCCACAGTCTGGGCAATGTGCACGCCTTTTGGAGGACTTTATCCACTTAGTGGATGAGTTGGGGGCCCCCCTCACCCATGAGAAAACAGAGGGCCCAGCGACAGTCCTGACCTTCCTGGGTATAGAGTTGGACACAGAGCAGCAAACCTCCAGGTTGCCGGCTGACAAGTTCCAAGACTTGAGGGCATGCCAGCTGACCCAGATTAGGATTCATAAAGTATCCCTTCTGGAGCTGCAACAGGTGGTTGGCCACCTTAATTTTGCCTGCAGTGTGGTGTGGCCTGGCAGAGTGTTTTTGAGGTGTCTATGTGATGTAATGGGGACCCTTAGGCTCCCACATCATCGTTTGCATATCTCTCCGGGTATGAGGGAGGATCTGGCGGTTTGGTTCCAGTTTTTGGAAGTCTTTAATGGTGTCTCCTTTTGGAGACAGGAGCTGTTGTTGGAAGGGGACCTACAAGTTGCCTCTGATGCATCCGGTTCCACTGGATTCAGGGTTTATTTCATGGGGCACTGGTGTGTTGGTCACTGGCCTGCTCATTGTGTGGAGGTGGGTCTGAGTACAGACCTGACTTTCCTTGAATTTTTCCCAATCTTAGTGGTGGTTCACTTGTGGGGGAATGAGCTAGCTAACCACTAAGTGCACTTTTGGTGCAATAATATGGCAGTGGTTGATAGTGAACTCCCTCTCTTCTAAATCACCCAGGGTCATGAAGTTGGTCTGTGCTTTTACCTTAAGGTCCATACACTTTAATATATTGTTTTCATCCAGGCATATACCTGGGGTGAGCAATGAGGTTGGAGATGCCCTGTCTTGCCTGCAGATGGACTGGTTTTGGCAGCTTGCCCCTGAGGCCAATTTGGTGCCAGCATAGGTGCCCTAGGAACTGTGGAGGATTGGGAATCCGAGGCCGTTAGGGCAATCCAGTTAGCCCTTGGCCCTAGTACCAGGAGGGCATATGATCGGGCTTTGCAGCAGTTTACAGGTTTCAGGAAGGAGGCAGGTCTCCCGCAATTGTGGCCCATCCCCGTGGAGCACTTGATGTGTTTCTGTGTGGCCCAGAAAGATAAGGGGAATGTGGTAAATTACATCCGGAGCCAGCTGGATGCATTAGCTTTCGCTCACCGATTTGTGCCCTGTGGTGGCCCTTAAAGGATATAACAAGACATTGGGAGATGTGTTCTGTTTTGTCATGCCGATGGTGCCCTTTTGACTAAATACCAGTTTTGGATGGTCACGGGTACGGCCCTTGTGAAGCTTGGCCGGTTTTTTTTTTTTTTTTTCAAATTTGGGACCCACTCTTTCAGGATAGGTGCTGCATCTACGACAGCAGCGATGGGCTTCTCTGGGCCTAATATTCAGAGGGTGGGCTGATGGCGTTCCTCTGTTTATAGATGTAGAGGTGGCCTTTGAACAGTGGTCAATTGTTCAGACACTGTTTCTTTTTTAGGTGCTGCAGATCCTCATCTATGGTCACAGCATTGTCTTTTGTGCAGCGCGCCAAGCAAAGAGGATGCCAATCGGGTGCCAGCTTGGACTCATCCAGTGGGCCACTGTCAAATGGCAAGGCAGAAGAGGCCTGCGATGGTCTGGGTTGCTGTCGCTATTGTTTGAGGGGACGAGTGCCCCTCCACCTCACATTTTGGTCATGCACCTGGGTGGTAATGACTTTGGTATGTTGAAGGGCATGGCCCTGTCATGGCAGTTGTGGGATGACTTGCTGGAGATTAGCAAGCAATGGCCCGGAGTCCTAATTTTTTGGTCTGCAATGCTTCCATGCTGGTGTGGCGGTATGCATTGGACTCCAGCACTTTAGAACGGGCTAGGTAAAAGGACAACAGAGCCCTAGTCAAGGCTATGACAGGGGGGTTGGGGATTTATTTGCCCCAGCTGCAATTTCAGGGCCCATTTTGCTGATCTCCACCAAGGGGGTGGTGTGAACCTCTCTACAAGATGGAATAGCATATTTCTGAATAACCTGTGGCAAGGGGTTAGGTTGGCCTTAAGCTATTTGTGGGTCGCAGAGGCCTAAGCAGAGGCTTGGCTTCTACGGTGGCAGGACTGCAGCACCTATCCAGGACTAAGCAGAGGCTTGGCTTCTACGGTGGCCCACTGCTGGTTCTCGTTTAAAAAAATTCTGGGAAGAAATGTTACGACAAATACATGAGATTACAGGCTACTTTGTTCCATTAGACCCTAAAGTGATTTTTTTAGATCAATGGGATACTGTTATAATTCCTCACATTAGAAAGGAATTAATACGAAGCCTGTTGATGGCATCTAAATCTTTAATAGCATGTAACTGGAAATCTACGAAAACTCCAATGGTGGAAGGTTGGATTAGCAAAATATGGGACCACTATATCCAAGAGAAAATCCATGGTGATTTATACCAAGCACAAAATCATATGAAAGAAAGTGATTTTTTAACGAAATGGTTTCCGTTTTTTGAATATCTCATTGTTACTGAACTACACCCTCCTAAACATCTGCAATTTCTCACTTTAATTTAATATGATATAATGATAATGCAATTCCCTCTGTTTACTTAGCTTTTTGTAAATCTTATGTGATTGTTTAACATACGCCTGACAATGTAATTGTTTAAACAAATTTTATAGTCCTTACTGTAATTTATAATCTCTATTTTATAATTATCTTAAATATTGTTGTACTGTTATTGTTGAAATGAATAATAATTTTAAAAAACAAACAAACGATATTAGTAGTAGACAATGTGGAGTCAATAAGGTGGACAATGATCCTCTAAATCAGTTCTTGTATGTAGAGGATCCAGGTAGATGTATCCCAGGAGCCAGCCCGGTCCCGGGTTGGCCCAACAAGCAGCCAGCAAGATTAATTCATTTAGCTTGTTTCATCTAGCCACGATTCCATCAGGGGCCACGACCAATACCACCAAAGTCCCTCTAGAAATAGAAAATATAACATATAAAATTTTTGTCCCATTTAATGTGTGACTAAGTTTACACAATCCCTTGAAATGGGGAAAAAAATCAGTGTCTGTCAGGTGTAGGAGTTGCATGAAGCTCCCCTTCTAAGCTTCACCCTGACCTTTTCTCAACTGCAGAAAGCAGGAAAAGGATATAGCACTACCCTAATCCACATGCTTTCCTGAAGTTCTGTTTCCTTAAATGCTGAGTAGTGGGGGGTACATAAAGGAAAAGATAAACCAAAATTACATTCAGAACTTGGTGGTTTGGCTCCTTAAAACAGCTTCTGAAATGCAGAACCAAATCTGAGAAACAAACAAACCACACAGATGCCGCACAGGCAGGCCAGGCAGTCATGAGCCACCTGGTAGCATCTTGTTTTCCTTAATGGCGAGTCCATCTACACGTTCAATGGCATGTCCGTCTGCACCTGCAGCCACTTGGGTCCAACAGGAGATCCTGAGCCCTTAGCGTTAGCCAGCAAGGGGGCTTTTAAAAAAAAAAAAAAATTATTGGTGAGTTCTAATTAAAACGAAATACATACATTCATTCCCCTAATTGATTACTCTAACCCCCACCCTTTCCTCCCCCCTCCCTTGTCGACTTCCAGCAGCTTTCCAACCCCTAACCCCTCTAAAATATACCATAACTCTTACTCTAAGCGTATTCAAATTCTATTATATACTATATTATATGTTCTATAGAATATATTCTATATTCATTCCATTACTATATTCATCTTACTTTTCATTATTTAACTGTATATTTTATATAAAATTCTATATATTTCTATATATAGCATTCTATATATTCTGTATATTCTAAGTAAAATTCTATATAATCTTAGTAAATTACAATTATCTTCTACCTGTAATTCTGTATATTCTATATATTTTAAATAAGATTCTATATATTCTAAGTAAAATTTTCTTATACATGTTACTAGCTTAGATTATAATAATTATATTCCCCTCCTCAAGGTAAAGTCACTACTCTCCTCCATTTTCATCATCATATCTTAATAGTTCTCAAACTGCCACAGTTCACCCTTCACATCCCATTTTTTTTCTAAATATTGTTTCAACTTCCCCCAGTCGGCAGTATACTGTCCTGGATCAAGGTCTTTAAGTTTTCTTGTCATTTTGTCCATCTCTGCCATGTACAGCAATTTGTATATCCAGTCTTCTATAGTTGGTACTTCTTGCATCTTCCATTTCTGCGCATATAAAAGTCTTGCTGCTGTTATCATGTAAAATAACAATGTCCTATACTGCGTTGGAACCATTTCCATTCCCAAGTTCAGTAGCAACAATTCTGGGTTCTTATTTATTTGGATTTGTAAGATCTCATTGATTACTTCAATTATATCTCCCCAGTATTGCTTGGCTACCTCACAAGTCCACCACATATGATATAATGATCCTTCATGTTTTTTACATTTCCAGCATTTATCTGACATATTTGTATTTCCTAGCGCAATTTTCTTTGGCGTCAAGTACCATCTATATATCATTTTATATACATTCTCTTTAATATGCCAGAGATAGGGCCAGGGATACCAGTCCTCTGGGGACGGGGGAGGTATGGCGGTGGGGCCTGGTTTAAAAGGAGAAGGTCACGGAGATGTGAAAAGGCTCGGTGCCCTTCTAACTTACGCCCCATCCCGAGGCACGCCGGTGTTGGAGCTAGGAAAAATCCTCCTTCGACACTGATGTTGTGCAATGCCAGGTCCATAAATAATAAGACCAGTATGCTGCATGATACTTTTATGGCAGCTAATATGGACCTGGTATGCGTGACCGAGACTTGGGTGAGGGAAGGAGAAACAGTTACTCTTGGTGAGCTGACCCCCCCCCTCCGGGTTATGCGGTCCTTCATCAGTCACGAACTGAGGGTCGGGGGGGAGGGGTGGCAATCCTTGTCCGGAAGGGTTTCTCCTTCAAGCCGCTTCCCGCCCCGAAGATCTCTGGCATTGATTGTGTGGGCCTGGTGTGGAATGCCGAGGAGAGTTTGGCTGTCTGCTTGGGTACCGACCGCCCAGCGCACCAGCAGACACCTTACCGCGCCTGCTAGAGGTGGTTGCTGGGTGGGCCTTGGAGTACCCCAGGTTGATGGTGCTGGGGGATTTCAATGCCCATGTAGATGATGCCACCTCGATACAGGCCACGGACCTAGTGTCAGCCATGGCAACACTGGGACTCTCCCAGTTTGTATCGGCACCCACACATGAAGCAGGCCACACGCTAGATCTGATCTTCGGGATGGGATTGGATGTGGTTCTGGATAAAGTAGAGTTGGTGCCATGGTCAGACCACGCGGTTGTGAAGGCCTGGCTGGGCATGCCACCTCCCTCCTGCAAGGGCGGTGAGCAAATTTATGCTCTCCCGCGGAGACTTATGGACCCAATTGGGTTCCAGAATGCTCTGCGGGAACCAATGCTCCATGGTGGTTCATTAGATGAGCTAGTGGAGAGCTG
Organism: Eublepharis macularius; assembly: GCF_028583425.1. Lineage (NCBI taxonomy): Eukaryota > Metazoa > Chordata > Lepidosauria > Squamata > Eublepharidae > Eublepharis > Eublepharis macularius. The sequence continues at coordinate 247,216,156 of NC_072790.1, forward strand.
GCAAGTCCGGCTCTCTGAGGCCATCGATGAAATCGCCCCCCGTCGTCCTCTTCACTGCCGGAATCGCCGGGCTCCTTGGTATACAGAGGAGCTGCGGCAACAGAAACGGGAGCTAAGACGACTTGAACGCGTGTGGCAGCGATCTCGTGATGAGGAAGCAAGAACATCTTATAGGCTGTTTATGAAGTCCTGTGAGATGGCGGTGAAAACTGTGAAGAAAGAGTATTATGCAGCTTCCATCGCATCAGCTAGCTCTCGCCCAGCTAAATTATTTAATGTGGTCCGTTCATTGGTCTCCCAATCAGGTGGAGACCATCAAAAGTTGAATTTGGAGATAAGCTGTGAGGCTTTTGTGAGCTTTTTTACTGATAAGATCTTGCTTCTCCGCCGCGACTTACCAGCCACAGTTGATACAGTAAATGAACTAGAGGCCCCTTGGCCATCTTCGGGATCCATATTAGATCATTTCAGCCCTCTTTTCGGGGAAGAGGTGGACAGGATTCTGCAGGTGGTACGGCCTACCATGTGCCCCTTGGACCCGTGCCCGTCATGGCTGGTGAAAGCCAGTGTTGACGGGCTTCGGGATTCCTTGGAGGCGATTATAAACCTGTCCTTGAGCTCTGGGGTTTTTCCCAAGGCGCTGAAGGAAGCTGTGGTACGGCCTCTTCTGAAGAAATCATCATTAGATCCTGCTGACCTGTTCAGTTACCGACCGGTTTCCAACCTTCTGTTTTTGGGGAAGGTGATTGAGCGGGCGACAGAGAAGCAACTGCAGAATTTCCTGAAGGAGACCTCAGCCCTAGACCCCTTCCAGTCTGGTTTCCACGTGGGACATGGGGTCGAGACATTGTTGGTCGCCCTCACAGACGATCTCTGCAGACATCTGGATCAGGGCGGATCAGCACTGCTGATTTTGCTGGATCTGTCAGCAGCGTTTGATACGGTCGATCATGAGCTTTTGACCCACCGCCTTCCCGATGTGGGGATTCAGAGGACAGCACTGCAGTGGCTGGTCTCCTTTCTCCATGATCGGGGACAGAGGGTGGCGCTTGGGGAGAGGGTGTCATCTCGTAGGCCACTGGTTTGTGGTGTGCCACAGGGAGTGATAGTCTCTCCATTATTATTTAATATCTATATGCGCCCCCTTGCCCGGCTGGTGCGGAGTTTTGGGCTTGGGTGTCACCAATACGCGGATGACACCCAGCTTTATCTGTTGTTGGACGGGCAGCCTGGATCGGCCCCTGATGCCCTGGAGCGTGCTTTTGAGGCTGTGGCTGGTTGGTTGAGACAAAGTCGGCTGAAATTGAATCCCACGAAGACAGAGGCCCTGTATGTGGGTCATGGGGAGATGGCTTTGAGACTTTGGCTTCCTACACTTGATGGGGCAGCACTAACACTGGCCCCGAGGGTTAGGAGCCTGGGGGTGATTCTGGATTCCTCCCTGAAGATGGAGGACCAGATCATTGCAGTTGCCTGGTCTTCCTTTTATTATCTTCGGCAGGCCAGGCAGCTTGCCCCTTATTTGTCTCCCCGTGACATGACTACAGTGGTCCAAGCAATGGTCACCTCTAGGTTGGATTACTGTAATGTGCTCTACGCTGGGCTTCCCATGGGCCTGATCCGGCGGTTACAGCTGGTACAGAATGCAGCAGCGCGGGTCATTGCTGGAGCACCCGTGTGGGAGCATATTACACCGGTGCTACGCCAGCTGCATTGGCTGCCAGTGGAGTACCAAATCAGGTTCAAGGTTTTGGTGTTAACCTACAAAGCCCTACGCGGACTGGGACCGACGTATCTGAGGGACCGTCTCTCACCATATGAGCCCCAGAGGACTCTCCACTCTGGTGGAAAACATCTTTTAAGTGTCCCTGGCCCTAGGGAGACCCGCCTGGCGTCAACCAGGGCCAGGGCCTTTTTGGTCCTGGCCCCGACCTGGTGGAATGCTCTGTCTTGCGAGACAAGGGCCCGGCAAGATTTGCTTACATTTCGCCGGGCCTGTAAGACAGAGCTATTCCGCCAGGCATATGGCTGACGCCGGGCAGTGCCCGCCCCCCCCCGTGAAGGGGGGGTTAAACCATCACCCCTATGCAAACACAGAGGCATGTATGAACCACTATGCAGCATGAATTGTTATATTTAATGTTTTGAAATGTATCATTTAATGTTTTTAAATGTTTTAAAACATGTTTGTATTTGTTATCCGCCCTGAGCCTGTGAAAGCGGGGAGGACGGAATATAAATTAAATTAAAAATTAAATTAAATTAAATTAAAATTAAATTTAATTAAATATTGGTACACGTTGAAATTTTCAGCGTATTTTTCCACAGATGCTCCCATGCCTCCATTGTTATTTCTTTATGAAAATTTATTGCCCATTTCACCATTTGAACTTTTACAGTTTCATCTTCAGTATGCCATTTTAGAAGTATTTTATAGATCTTGGAAATTTCTTTCTTGCCTTCTTGTAAAATTGCTTCCTCGAGTTCCGAGTTTTCAATCCTTATTCCTCCCCTTAAGCAGTCCGAGTTGTAAAGATCTCTGATCTGTCTATATTGAAACCATCCATAACTAGGAGACAATTCTTCTTCTGATTTTATTTTAAGTACTGAATGTTGTATCTGTGTTATCTCCTTATAGGTTAGACATTGCTGCTCATTATCAACAGTTCTCGGATCTATTACTTCATACGGAACTACCCATGAGAAAATTCCATCTTTCATGTAGATCTTATATTTCTTCCAAATTGTAAACAGACTTGTATTGTCGAAGGCTTTCACGGCCGGAGAACGATGGTTGTTGGGGGTTTTCCGGGCTGTATTGCCGTGGTCTTGGCATTGTAGTTCCTGACGTTTCGCCAGCAGCTGTGGCTGGCATCTTCAGAGGTGTAGCACCAAAAGACAGAGATCTCTCAGTGTCACAGTGTGGAAAAGATGTAGGTCATTTGTATCTACTCAGGAGGGGTGGGGTTGAGCTGAGTCATTCTGTAAGAGTTTCCCAGGGTGTGGAATGCTAATGGCGGGAGGCTTCACTGTATCCTGAGGAGGTTCTTTTGCATATGGATTGGTGCTTGATGTGCTAATCTTCTCTGCAGGGCTATTGTCGGGTGTGGAGTGTTTTGTTAGCCTGGTGTTTTTCAGAACTGGAGCCCATGCTCTGTTCATTCTTAAGGTTTCTTCTTTCCTGTTGAAGTTTTGCTTATGCTTGTGAATTTCAATGGCTTCCCTGTGCAGTCTGACAAAGTAGTTGGAAGTGTTGTCCAGTATTTTGGTGTCCTGGAATAAGATACTGTGCCCTGTTTGAGTTAGGCTATGTTCAGCCACTGCTGATTTTTCAGGCTGTCCAAGTCTGCAGTGTCTTTCATGTTCTTTTATTCTTGTCTGGATGCTACGCTTTGTGGTCCCGATGTAAACTTGTCCACAGCTGCAGGGTATACGGTATACTCCTGCAGAGGTGAGGGGGTCTCTGCTGTCTTTTGCTGATCGTAGCATCTGTTGTATTTTTCGGGTGGGTCTGAATACTGCTTGAAGGTTATGCTTTTTCATAAGCTTTCCCATCTGATCAGTAATTCCTTTGATATATGGCAAAAACACTTTTCCTGTAGGTGACTGTTTTTCCTTGGTTGTTTGATTCATCCTGGGTTTGATTGCTCTTCGGATTTCATTTCTGGAGTAGCCATTTGCCTGAAGTGCGTGGTTTAGATGATTAATTTCCTCATTGAGAAAGTGCGGCTCACATATCCGTCTTGCACGATCCACTAATGTTTTCATTATGCCTCTTTTCTGTCGGGGGTGGTGATTGGAGTTTTTGTGTAAGTACCGATCAGTGTGAGTTGGTTTCCTGTAGACCTTGTGACCTAACTGAAAGTTTGCTTTGCGGATGACCAAGGTATCCAGGAATGAGAGTTTTCCCTCACTTTCTTTCTCCATTGTGAATTGTATGTTCAGGTGGATGTTGTTGAGATGATTCAAAAACTCCCTCAATTCTTCCTCCCCATGGCTCCAAATGATGAATGTATCATCCACAAACCGGAACCATACACTGGGTTTGTGGGGTGCTGATTCTAGAGCTGTTTTTTCAAAATGTTCCATGTAGAAGTTTGCTATAACTGGGCTGAGTGGGCTCCCCATGGCCACCCCATCCATCTGTTCATAGAATTCGTTGTCCCATTGGAAGTAACTGGTTGTCAGACAATGATGGAATAAGGCTGTTACATCCTCTGGGAAAATCTGATTAATCAGTGCAATAGTGTCTTTTACTGGAACCTTGGTAAACAGGGATACAACATCAAAACTGACAAGTATGTCTTGTGGATTGAGTTTCAGAGAACTGATTTTGTTGATGAAATCTGCTGAATCTTTGATGTAAGACGAGGTTTTCCCGATGTGGTCCTGCAGGAGATCTGCCAGATGTCTAGCTAATTCATATGTCAGTGAACCAATGGCACTCACAATGGGTCGGAGTGGGACTGAATCTTTATGTATTTTGGGGAGTCCATATAGTCTAGGTGGCTGTGCTTCAGTCTTGCATAGTTTGCTGTGCGTGTCGGGATGTAGTGAGGAATTCTTGATCAGCGCATTTGTTAGCCTGGTGATTTTGCAAGTGGGATCTCGTTTTTGTTTTTTGTAGGTGGAGGGGTCCAGGAGTTCCTTAATCTTCTTTTTGTATTCCTCCGTTTTCAAGATCACTGTAGCATTGCCTTTATCAGCTGGTAGAATGATGATGTCTGGATCTGCATTGAGGGTCTTGATGGCATTTCTCTCCTTGCGTGTTATATTGCTGGTGGGAAGCTTTGCCTTTCGTAGAATCCTGGCTGTCTCTCCTCTTATTTCCTCAGCTTCCTCTTCAGGTAGATGACGGATGGCAGCTTCTACATTTGCAATGATGTCTTCCACAGGAATTCTGGTGGGGGTGACTGCAAAGTTTCCTCCCTTTGCCAAGATGGAGGTTTCTTCTGGTGAGAGTTGACGGTCTGTCAGATTGATGACAATGCGTGCATTGTCGAGCATTGGACTTGTCTGTCTTTTTTCCTGTAGTTTGTTAAACTTCTGCTTCTGTCTGGATGTGTGGTTGGTAAACACTTGTTCCATCTTCCTGTAGGTGAGATTATCGACCTTGTCCCAATCCTGACTTCTCATTTTATGGCTGGTGTTGATATGCAAGCAAAATAGCTCCTTGTCTGTGGCAGCAAGTTCTCTGCGGGTAGTGTGGATTCTCTCACGTAAGAGGGCCTGTTCTAGACGGTCATAAATGCGGTTCACCTGTGTGGTTTTGAAGATTCTTTTAGTTGTGAGAAAAGATGGAATGGTTCTTGTGTCCCTGCAGCGTAGAAAAATCACCAGGCTAACACTTGCAAAATCACCAGGCTAACAAATGCGCTGATCAAGAATTCCTCACTACATCCCGACACGCACAGCAAACTATGCAAGACTGAAGCACAGCCACCTAGACTATATGGACTCCCCAAAATACATAAAGATTCAGTCCCACTCCGACCCATTGTGAGTGCCATTGGTTCACCGACATATGAATTAGCTAGACATCTGGCAGATCTCCTGCAGGACCACATCGGGAAAACCTCGTCTTACATCAAAGATTCAGCAGATTTCATCAACAAAATCAGTTCTCTGAAACTCAATCCACAAGACATACTTGTCAGTTTTGATGTTGTATCCCTGTTTACCAAGGTTCCAGTAAAAGACACTATTGCACTGATTAATCAGATTTTCCCAGAGGATGTAACAGCCTTATTCCATCATTGTCTGACAACCAGTTACTTCCAATGGGACAACGAATTCTATGAACAGATGGATGGGGTGGCCATGGGGAGCCCACTCAGCCCAGTTATAGCAAACTTCTACATGGAACATTTTGAAAAAACAGCTCTAGAATCAGCACCCCACAAACCCAGTGTATGGTTCCGGTTTGTGGATGATACATTCATCATTTGGAGCCATGGGGAGGAAGAATTGAGGGAGTTTTTGAATCATCTCAACAACATCCACCTGAACATACAATTCACAATGGAGAAAGAAAGTGAGGGAAAACTCTCATTCCTGGATACCTTGGTCATCCGCAAAGCAAACTTTCAGTTAGGTCACAAGGTCTACAGGAAACCAACTCACACTGATCGGTACTTACACAAAAACTCCAATCACCACCCCCGACAGAAAAGAGGCATAATGAAAACATTAGTGGATCGTGCAAGACGGATATGTGAGCCGCGCTTTCTCAATGAGGAAATTAATCATCTAAACCACGCACTTCAGGCAAATGGCTACTCCAGAAATGAAATCCGAAGAGCAATCAAACCCAGGATGAATCAAACAACCAAGGAAAAACAGTCACCTACAGGAAAAGTGTTTTTGCCATATATCAAAGGAATTACTGATCAGATGGGAAAGCTTATGAAAAAGCATAACCTTCAAGCAGTATTCAGACCCACCCGAAAAATACAACAGATGCTACGATCAGCAAAAGACAGCAGAGACCCCCTCACCTCTGCAGGAGTATACCGTATACCCTGCAGCTGTGGACAAGTTTACATCGGGACCACAAAGCGTAGCATCCAGACAAGAATAAAAGAACATGAAAGACACTGCAGACTTGGACAGCCTGAAAAATCAGCAGTGGCTGAACATAGCCTAACTCAAACAGGGCACAGTATCTTATTCCAGGACACCAAAATACTGGACAACACTTCCAACTACTTTGTCAGACTGCACAGGGAAGCCATTGAAATTCACAAGCATAAGCAAAACTTCAACAGGAAAGAAGAAACCTTAAGAATGAACAGAGCATGGGCTCCAGTTCTGAAAAACACCAGGCTAACAAAACACTCCACACCCGACAATAGCCCTGCAGAGAAGATTAGCACATCAAGCACCAATCCATATGCAAAAGAACCTCCTCAGGATACAGTGAAGCCTCCCGCCATTAGCATTCCACACCCTGGGAAACTCTTACAGAATGACTCAGCTCAACCCCACCCCTCCTGAGTAGATACAAATGACCTACATCTTTTCCACACTGTGACACTGAGAGATCTCTGTCTTTTGGTGCTACACCTCTGAAGATGCCAGCCACAGCTGCTGGCGAAACGTCAGGAACTACAATGCCAAGACCACGGCAATACAGCCCGGAAAACCCCCAACAACCATCGTTCTCCGGCCGTGAAAGCCTTCGACAATACAAGTCTGTTTACAATTTGGAAGAAATATAAGATCTACATGAAAGATGGAATTTTCTCATGGGTAGTTCCGTATGAAGTAATAGATCCGAGAACTGTTGATAATGAGCAGCAATGTCTAACCTATAAGGAGATAACACAGATACAACATTCAGTACTTAAAATAAAATCAGAAGAAGAATTGTCTCCTAGTTATGGATGGTTTCAATATAGACAGATCAGAGATCTTTACAACTCGGACTGCTTAAGGGGAGGAATAAGGATTGAAAACTCAGAACTCGAGGAAGCAATTTTACAAGAAGGCAAGAAAGAAATTTCCAAGATCTATAAAATACTTCTAAAATGGCATACTGAAGATGAAACTGTAAAAGTTCAAATGGTGAAATGGGCAATAAATTTTCATAAAGAAATAACAATGGAGGCATGGGAGCATCTGTGGAAAAATACGCTGAAAATTTCAACGTGTACCAATATTTAATTAAATTTAATTTTAATTTAATTTAATTTAATTTAATTTTTAATTTAATTTATATTCCGTCCTCCCCGCTTTCGCAGGCTCAGGGCGGATAACAAATACAAACATGTTTTAAAACATTTAAAAACATTAAATGATACATTTCAAAACATTAAATATAACAATTCATGCTGCATAGTGGTTCATACATGCCTCTGTGTTTGCATAGGGGTGATGGTTTAACCCCCCCTTCACGGGGGGGGGGCGGGCACTGCCCGGCGTCAGCCATATGCCTGGCGGAATAGCTCTGTCTTACAGGCCCGGCGAAATGTAAGCAAATCTTGCCGGGCCCTTGTCTCGCAAGACAGAGCATTCCACCAGGTCGGGGCCAGGACCAAAAAGGCCCTGGCCCTGGTTGACGCCAGGCGGGCCTCCCTAGGGCCAGGGACACTTAAAAGATGTTTTCCACCAGAGTGGAGAGTCCTCTGGGGCTCATATGGTGAGAGACGGTCCCTCAGATACGTCGGTCCCAGTCCGCGTAGGGCTTTGTAGGTTAACACCAAAACCTTGAACCTGATTTGGTACTCCACTGGCAGCCAATGCAGCTGGCGTAGCACCGGTGTAATATGCTCCCACACGGGTGCTCCAGCAATGACCCGCGCTGCTGCATTCTGTACCAGCTGTAACCGCCGGATCAGGCCCATGGGAAGCCCAGCGTAGAGCACATTACAGTAATCCAACCTAGAGGTGACCATTGCTTGGACCACTGTAGTCATGTCACGGGGAGACAAATAAGGGGCAAGCTGCCTGGCCTGCCGAAGATAATAAAAGGAAGACCAGACAACTGCAATGATCTGGTCCTCCATCTTCAGGGAGGAATCCAGAATCACCCCCAGGCTCCTAACCCTCGGGGCCAGTGTTAGTGCTGTCCCATCAAGTGTAGGAAGCCAAAGTCTCAAAGCCATCTCCCCATGACCCACATACAGGGCCTCTGTCTTCGTGGGATTCAATTTCAGCCGACTTTGTCTCAACCAACCAGCCACAGCCTCAAAAGCACGCTCCAGGGCATCAGGGGCCGATCCAGGCTGCCCGTCCAACAACAGATAAAGCTGGGTGTCATCCGCGTATTGGTGACACCCAAGCCCAAAACTCCGCACCAGCCGGGCAAGGGGGCGCATATAGATATTAAATAATAATGGAGAGACTATCACTCCCTGTGGCACACCACAAACCAGTGGCCTACGAGATGACACCCTCTCCCCAAGCGCCACCCTCTGTCCCCGATCATGGAGAAAGGAGACCAGCCACTGCAGTGCTGTCCTCTGAATCCCCACATCGGGAAGGCGGTGGGTCAAAAGCTCATGATCGACCGTATCAAACGCTGCTGACAGATCCAGCAAAATCAGCAGTGCTGATCCGCCCTGATCCAGATGTCTGCAGAGATCGTCTGTGAGGGCGACCAACAATGTCTCGACCCCATGTCCCACGTGGAAACCAGACTGGAAGGGGTCTAGGGCTGAGGTCTCCTTCAGGAAATTCTGCAGTTGCTTCTCTGTCGCCCGCTCAATCACCTTCCCCAAAAACAGAAGGTTGGAAACCGGTCGGTAACTGAACAGGTCAGCAGGATCTAATGATGATTTCTTCAGAAGAGGCCGTACCACAGCTTCCTTCAGCGCCTTGGGAAAAACCCCAGAGCTCAAGGACAGGTTTATAATCGCCTCCAAGGAATCCCGAAGCCCGTCAACACTGGCTTTCACCAGCCATGACGGGCACGGGTCCAAGGGGCACATGGTAGGCCGTACCACCTGCAGAATCCTGTCCACCTCTTCCCCGAAAAGAGGGCTGAAATGATCTAATATGGATCCCGAAGATGGCCAAGGGGCCTCTAGTTCATTTACTGTATCAACTGTGGCTGGTAAGTCGCGGCGGAGAAGCAAGATCTTATCAGTAAAAAAGCTCACAAAAGCCTCACAGCTTATCTCCAAATTCAACTTTTGATGGTCTCCACCTGATTGGGAGACCAATGAACGGACCACATTAAATAATTTAGCTGGGCAAGAGCTAGCTGATGCGATGGAAGCTGCATAATACTCTTTCTTCACAGTTTTCACCGCCATCTCACAGGACTTCATAAACAGCCTATAAGATGTTCTTGCTTCCTCATCACGAGATCGCTGCCACACGCGTTCAAGTCGTCTTAGCTCCCGTTTCTGTTGCCGCAGCTCCTCTGTATACCAAGGAGCCCGGCGATTCCGGCAGTGAAGAGGACGACGGGGGGCGATTTCATCGATGGCCTCAGAGAGCCGGACTTGCCAGCTCTCCACTAGCTCATCTAATGAACCACCATGGAGCATTGGTTCCCGCAGAGCATTCTGGAACCCAATTGGGTCCATAAGTCTCCGCGGGAGAGCATAAATTTGCTCACCGCCCTTGCAGGAGGGAGGTGGCATGCCCAGCCAGGCCTTCACAACCGCGTGGTCTGACCATGGCACCAACTCTACTTTATCCAGAACCACATCCAATCCCATCCCGAAGATCAGATCTAGCGTGTGGCCTGCTTCATGTGTGGGTGCCGATACAAACTGGGAGAGTCCCAGTGTTGCCATGGCTGACACTAGGTCCGTGGCCTGTATCGAGGTGGCATCATCTACATGGGCATTGAAATCCCCCAGCACCATCAACCTGGGGTACTCCAAGGCCCACCCAGCAACCACCTCTAGCAGGCGCGGTAAGGTGTCTGCTGGTGCGCTGGGCGGTCGGTACCCAAGCAGACAGCCAAACTCTCCTCGGCATTCCACACCAGGCCCACACAATCAATGCCAGAGATCTTCGGGGCGGGAAGCGGCTTGAAGGAGAAACCCTTCCGGACAAGGATTGCCACCCCTCCCCCCCGACCCTCAGTTCGTGACTGATGAAGGACCGCATAACCCGGGGGGGGGGGGGGTCAGCTCACCAAGAGTAACTGTTTCTCCTTCCCTCACCCAAGTCTCGGTCACACATACCAGGTCCATATTAGCTGCCATAAAAGTATCATGCAGCATACTGGTCTTATTATTTATGGACCTGGCATTGCACAACATCAGTGTCGAAGGAGGATTTTTCCTAGCTCCAACACCGGCGTGCCTCGGGATGGGGCGTAAGTTAGAAGGGCACCGAGCCTTTTCACATCTCCGTGACCTTCTCCTTTTAAACCAGGCCCCACCGCCATACCTCCCCCGTCCCCAGAGGACTGGTATCCCTGGCCCTATCTCTGGCCCTATATTAAAGAGAATGTATATAAAATGATATATAGATGGTACTTGACGCCAAAGAAAATTGCGCTAGGAAATACAAATATGTCAGATAAATGCTGGAAATGTAAAAAACATGAAGGATCATTATATCATATGTGGTGGACTTGTGAGGTAGCCAAGCAATACTGGGGAGATATAATTGAAGTAATCAATGAGATCTTACAAATCCAAATAAATAAGAACCCAGAATTGTTGCTACTGAACTTGGGAATGGAAATGGTTCCAACGCAGTATAGGACATTGTTATTTTACATGATAACAGCAGCAAGACTTTTATATGCGCAGAAATGGAAGATGCAAGAAGTACCAACTATAGAAGACTGGATATACAAATTGCTGTACATGGCAGAGATGGACAAAATGACAAGAAAACTTAAAGACCTTGATCCAGGACAGTATACTGCCGACTGGGGGAAGTTGAAACAATATTTAGAAAAAAAATGGGATGTGAAGGGTGAACTGTGGCAGTTTGAGAACTATTAAGATATGATGATGAAAATGGAGGAGAGTAGTGACTTTACCTTGAGGAGGGGAATATAATTATTATAATCTAAGCTAGTAACATGTATAAGAAAATTTTACTTAGAATATATAGAATCTTATTTAAAATATATAGAATATACAGAATTACAGGTAGAAGATAATTGTAATTTACTAAGATTATATAGAATTTTACTTAGAATATACAGTATATATAGAATGCTATATATAGAAATATATAGAATTTTATATAAAATATACAGTTAAATAATGAAAAGTAAGATGAATATAGTAATGGAATGAATATAGAATATATTCTATAGAACATATAATATAGTATATAATAGAATTTGAATACGCTTAGAGTAAGAGTTATGGTATATTTTAGAGGGGTTAGGGGTTGGAAAGCTGCTGGAAGTCGACAAGGGAGGGGGGAGGAAAGGGTGGGGGTTAGAGTAATCAATTAGGGGAATGAATGTATGTATTTCGTTTTAATTAGAACTCACCAATAATTTTTTTTTTTTTTTTAAAAGCCCCCTTGCTGGCTAACGCTAAGGGCTCAGGATCTCCTGTTGGACCCAAGTGGCTGCAGGTGCAGACGGACATGCCATTGAACGTGTAGATGGACTCGCCATTAAGGAAAACAAGATGCCCCCTTATCTACAGCTACTATTAGATACAATGGCCAAATGGAAACTTCTGTGAAAGACTCAGCTTCAAAAGCGGGATTCCTGGACAGTAAAGAGGATGATTGACATGACCCCACCCCTGACATTTGGTCAGCCTGAAATAGCAGGTAGGATGGAATGTTGAGGAGTTGGCAACTGGATTAAACAAAAGAATCTACCAGATAGTGAGGCTGGAATAGGTAGTGCATGCTCCTCCGATCTGGAAAAAAAATAAGAGGATGCACGTATTCCAAGAAGCAAGACCCAAGCAGGTGGTGTTGGTCCCATTTCTGAGAAAGAAGAGATAGACAGAACATGGAGTCCCCGAGTGAAGAGGTCTTGTGTCTCCAGCTGCAACTTAAGCAAGCAGACTATGAGCTAGAGAAAATGAATCTTGAGAATGAGAAATAGAAAATGAAGCTTGAGAAAAACAACCAAGCATGCTTAGAACTGGAAAAAGACAGAATGAGGCATGAGCTTGAGATGGCTAAGCTTGCAGTTTCCGCCTCCTCCAGATTCCATGGCGAAAGTGGACCGTTGGAAGTACCCCTTGAATTTTGAACAAGTCTGCATTGACTACAAGGTCCCCCCAGAGCGGTACATGGAAAACCTGAGACCACACTTGAATGGTGTCCTGGCTTCAGTGTCTGTCCAGATGGAAGGCAAAGAGAGAACAGACTACAAGCTGTTCAAGCAAAGTATCCGAGAGAGAGTGGAATTCACCAAGGAATGGGCCCAAAAGTGCTTCCAAGAAATCAGGCTTGAAGGTAAAGGGTCCTACCCGCAATAAATACAATGACTGGGGAAAGCCTATGATTTGTAGGTGGAAGTTGCAGAAGCCAAGACCCTGGCTGATGTCAAGGCCCTGATGTGCATTGACCGGTTCCTGAATCTTCTTCCCAAGCACATCCGGTGTCTGCTTGTAGACAAGAGTCCTTCTACCCTTCAAGAAGAAGGCAGTGGGCAGAGTGACTGACTGAAGCCTACAGAGGGCAGAGGTACAGCATTCATCAGGAATGGCATAAGAGGGAGTCTCCTAAGTCCCCACTCCGGTTCAGAAAGCAGCCAGAAGTAGAAGGACAGCCGTCCCAGCAACATCAACCTGTTTCCCCAAGTAGTGTTAGGAAGTCACCCATGGTGGAGAAGTGGTGCTATGGTGCTTTACATGCAACCAGTTGGGCCACTTTTGGAATAAGTGCCCCAAGGTCAGGACTGACATGCACCACATGATCCCAGAGGCTCTCAGATTACTTTGCTTGCATTTGATACAGAATATATTCTCCAGCACCACCGGAAGAAGGTCATGGTGGAAGGCTGTGATGTTGCTGCCTGGCAAGATACTTCTTCTCTACTAACCACCATGCATCGCACTTTTATCAATCCTAAGTACCTCCTCCTGGGAGAAGAAAGGAGGGTAAGGAACTGCACGAAGCAGAAGGTATTGTGCTGCCAGTAACCCAGGTACCGATTATCTATGAAGGTTGGAATGGACTGTGGAAAGTTGCTGTGCACGAATATAACCCATTGGACATATTTTTGGGAGAAGACTTAGCAGAGCATGTGCTCTAGGAACCAGAAGAACACACACTACACTCTGCAGAGGAACTTAGCAGATGAGCTAGAGACTATGTAGGGGTGTTAAACCACAGCGAGACTCAGAAGCTGCAGCCAGCTGAAACTGTGCCAGTGACTTCTCCAGACGTTGCAGCAACACCTAAAGAGATAGAGTCTCCTCCACTTACCTCAAGAGCCTTCCAGAAGGACCAAGAGGAATACACAAATTTCGAGGAAGTCCATGAACACGCAAGAAGGGATCTTACCTTCAGTGCAGTCACCTGATCCCAGTTCGTGATAGACAAAGGCCTGCGGTACTGTGAGTCCCTTCAACCAGGTGACCAAAGTGGCTGGAAGCTGCATCGTCAGATGGTGGTACCGGTCCAACATTGCCTCCGATTCATGAGCCTCGCCTATGATCACTCCAGCAGCCATCGGGAGTAAAAAGAATCAAAGAGACAGCAGTTTTATTGGGAGGGGAAGAGGAAAGACACTGTCAGGTTTGTCCAGTCCTATGATGTATGCCAGACTGTGGGGAGGTCCATAGATAAGGGTAAAGCCCCACTTCAGCCTCTACCTGTGATTGGCACCCCTTTTGAGAGAGTGGCTGTTGATTTGGTTGGACCCTTCCTGAATAAAACCCTGAGGGGGAAGCAATATATTTTAACTGTTGTAGACTTTGCAACTCACTGGCCAGAAGCTTGGTATCGGAGCCAAGGCTATTTTCCAAGCTTTGGTAGATATATACGCAAGGATTTGTTGGTATCGAGAGATTCTCACAGACCCTGGAACCAATTTTCTTTAGGGGGTGATGGAGTACATATGGTGCAGCCATGGGGTTCAGCACTTAGTGACTCCCCCATACTATCATTCTTGGGAAGTTATTGCTTGTCATCTTATCCCAGAGCTGACAGAGGAGTTTGGGAGTCCTGAGGACATGTGTGTGGGGCTTCACAGTGTTGTCAGGGTTGAAGAGCTGACCTACTCTCCATTACAGTCTAAGAACCAGTGAGAAGAGGCTAGGCAACTGTGTGGTGAGTTTGCAGACCAATTCTCCTCTCGACCGGGTTGCTCTGTGGTTGCAAAACACTCTATATTCACAGGAGATGAGCCACCTGTGGCTGAAAGAGCTCGCAGAGATTCCCAAACCGAGCAGCAAACTATCGAGAGGGAGTTAGAAGAAATTCTGGTAGCAGGAATCATCGGGCCTTCCAACAGCTCCTTGGTATCACCGGTGGTGCTAGTGAGTAAACTGAATGGAACGAGCCAGTTTTCTGTTGACTACTGGAAATTAAACAAAATAACAAGGCCTGATCCTTATCCAATGCCTTGCATCGATGACCTGCTTGACCAGTTGGCTCCAGCAAGATACATCTCCACCTTGGACCTAACCCAAGGTTTCTGCCAGCTGGAACTTGATGAGCAGGCTAAGGAACGGTCTGCCTTTGTGACTCACAAAGGGCTGTATTAATTTAATGTACTTCCATTTGGGCACAAAAATGCCCCAGCAACCTTCCAGAGGGCTATTAATAAACTTTTGAGAGGGCTGGAAGGGTTTGTTGTAGCCTATTAGGATGATGAGGCTGTGTTCTCTGAATCTGGGTGCAGCTTCTGGAGCATCTTCGGCAGGTGCTGGAGAGAATCAAGGAAGCCGGATTTTACCTTATAGGCAAAAAAGTACCAGATAGGTTTGAACCAAATAACTTATTTGGGACACAAGGTAGGGACAAGTACAGTCTCAGCTGGGCAAGGCAAGGACGAGGCTATCAGGGATTGGCCCATTTGCAAGAACAAGTCTAAGGTCCACTCTTTCCTTGGGTTGGCTGGCTACTACCAAATTTTTTTCCCTGACTATAGCAAACTAGCCTTGGCACAGACTGATCTCCTTGGCAAGAAGAGGCAGGAGAAACTGCAATGGACAGGGGCATATCAACACGCCTTTGACAGTCTGAAGAACTCGCTGGTGACAGGGCCAGTTTTGAAGGCTCCAGACTTTAACAAACCATTTGTCCTCACCACTGATGCTTCTGACCCTGCCACAGGAGCTGTTTTCTCACAGGAGGGGCCATATCAGGAGCAACATCCAATTTCTTTCGTGAGTAAAAAGCTCACTGAGCCAGAAGATGGCTAGGGAATCCCCGAGAAAGAGTGTTATGCTATTGTTTATGCCTTGGGGAAATTCAGGTCATACTTATAGGGCAGGCATTTCCTGATTCAAAGAGATCACTCTCCCCTACAGTGGCTTCAGACTGCCAGATTAACCATTCCAAATCTCCTGTGGTAGCGGCCGGCTTGCAGGACTTTGACTTCAGAGTGGAGCACATTGCAGGATCTGAGAACAAGGTTGCAGATGCCTTGTCTAGGAGGGCCTGCCAGTATAAGGAATTGGATACGGTTCAATTGTTGTTACCTATTGATATAAAATGTAAATGTTGATTTAAAGGTTGGCAGAGCACATCCCACATCCCTGGTTGCAAACCGCATCAATGGGAATCTGGATGGCTGGACCCCATAATTTGGTCTGGTGGTGGTGAAGGGGAGTCATGATCTGGCTGTGCCAGGAAGGCCTAACAAGGCCTCAGAAACCTGTTAGCAGTGGGAGTAGGCCTGCCTTTTCATGCCAGGAGCCCATGAGCCATTATGGAGCCAATCAGAACACATGGGTCTGGAGCCATATAATTTATGATCTGCCTAGGTTCACAGAATCAGCATTGCTCTCTGATGGCCATCTAGCCTCTGCTTAAAAATCTTCAAATAAGGAGACCCCACCACCTCCCAAAGAAGTCTGTTCCACTGAGGGACTGCTCTAACTGTCAGGAAGTTCTTCCTAATGACCACTTCCTCCTTGCTCCTGGAAGGTTTTTTTTTATTTTTATTCAAAGGAACAGTGCTTTGAAATGGAAAAAAATCAGCATCTGTCAGGTCTAGGACTTGCATGAAGCTCCCCTTTTAAGCCTTACACCCTGACCTTTCCTTGACTGCAGAAAGAGCGGGAAAAGGATATAGCACTACCCTAATCCACATGCTTTCCCACAAAGTTCTGTCTCCTTTAATGCAGGGTAGGGGCGCACATAAAGGAAAAATTGAAGCAAAATTACAGTCAGAACCTGGTGGTTTGGCTCCTTAAAACAGCTTCTGGAATGCAGAACCAAATCGAGGAAACAAACAAACAAACCATGCAGGGGCTGCCAGGCAGGCCAGACAGTCATGGGCCATATGGGAACATCTTGTTTTCCTTAACAGCAAGCCAACTACACATTCAACAGCAAGTCCATCTGCACCTGCAGACACGTGGGTCCATAGGAGAGATCCTGAGACCTTTGCTTTAGCCAGCAAGGGGGCTTTCAAGCCAAGTAAGAAACAGAGGTGGTTTTCCACTGTCTTCCTCTTCAGAGCCTTCCTCGGTGGTCTTTCATCCAAGTACTGATCCTTCTTAGTTTCCAAGATCTAATGAGACCAGGCTATACCATACCACCTTCCCTCCCAGGAAAGATGTCTGATAATAACGTTATTTTTTAGAATCCCCTTGTATTATCTAACCCCCAAAGCCCCCAAATCTGTTTAATTGATTCTTGGCATACTCCTTCTCATGTAATAACTGCTGGATCTCCAAAACTTAAAGAACTGCAGTTCCCAAGGCCTCTTGATTGGAGACCTTAAGAGCAAAATAGCTTTCATGCTGGATTAAAAGTTTCGAGAATCCTATTTTGTAAAGACCATGCCTTGTATCACTTAATACAAAAAGCTAAGCTTGAAAATTTGGTTCAGGTCTCATATCCTAGGCCTGGGCTAGGAAGGTTCCAAGCTCCATTAATTAGCTGCATCTGGACTGCTTTCCTCTCTTGAGAGAGTGTCCTTGGAGAAGGCAAGTGGTTGGTGCTGAGCTCAGCTTTCGCTGTACTCCCTACACTGTCACAGGGCTGCAACATCCAGTTAAAGTCAAGTCCTGATAGGTTCCTCGAGCGGGCTGATGCCCCTCCAGATGTCAAGAAGCTTCTTTGTTTCTAGGCAGTTTATCAGTCTTTTCAATCTTGCTACCTGGTACCCATTGCCAACTAGTTGCAATGTGGGAGAGAGAGAGCTCCTGAGCTTCATGCCTCCAGGATGCCTAGTGTAAGCTGGCATGGATGGACTTAGTTGAGATCAACCAGCTTTGGAACCAATGCTTAGTCAGATAGTCAGTAGTATTTTAGCTAGTTAGAATATATTTAGATCAGTAACCTGTTATTTGTTTTATGATTTCCCAAAATGCTTCCTAAGAGCAGTTTCTGCCTTACACATGCTCCTATGTTCTTTCTTTAATAAACTTCAACAATATATTGTACCAGCCTGTGTCCATTGTCGCTTACCAAGGAGGTACACACACTCAAAAGAACCCAGAAAGTTGTGGTGCTTCAAACAAACAATAAGAGCTCTTAGAGGCACCTAGGGGTCTTGAGTAGACATGGGCATGAACAGAAAAAAATGAACATGGTGTTCGTTGTTCATTGCCATCCATGAGCAACGAACACTGACGAACATGATCCTATCAAAAACACATTTGTTGTTTGTGGGGACCAGCAGGCTCTCCTCCAGCCATCAAGATCCCTATCACACCATTCCCAGAAACCCTACGTGAGCAGACAGCAGGAAATGTACCAATAGTAAATAATAGCTTGGCCCAGAGCCTGGTAGCAGCCCTGGAACTTGAAGGGGTAGATCCCTATCCCACCACACACAAAGAAAATTCAAGCTCCAATGCGCTCTCCCTGTCTTTCTCTCCAAATGCCAACAGCAACTGTCTCACCCTTACTGTCTGCAAAACCAGAGCTGGGAGCCCCCCTCCCTCCCTGCTTCCTTGTAACAAATTTGGAGCTCCACACTTGAAAGGAAGACCTGCCGATCAAGCTAAATTTGGCTTAGATTGGGGAATTGATTGCAGGTGCCAGATTGTCTGGCTTGACGAACAGCAACGAATGAGGCTTGCAATGACCACCTGTTTGTTTAGAATGGGGCCTCAGGAGCAGCTTGTTCACAAACAGCAGATTGGGCTGTTCATGGCTTTTTTTAGTTTGTATTGCTATTCATGCCCATCTCTAGTCTTACATTAAACGCAGAAAGCATTTAATGTAACCTCTGTAAACGCAGATAACACCAACCTCTCTAATAAAAGCTAGCAACTTAAGAACAGCACCAAGCGTTTTGTGCCTCACATCAGTGAAGTGTTCTGTTTAAAAACCTCTATGTTATTTTGAGTTTTAAACACCTGCCTACCTGCCTTCTTATTTTACCTTCTTGTAAATAAACCTTCTGTTACACTTTGAATCTCCCCAAGCCTTGTGTGCCAGTTTCTGTTTAAGGGAAGTGCAAACCCCTGAGTTACTACAGTAGAAGGAGTCTGCCAAGAATCAATTAAGCAGATTAGGGTGCTTTGGGGGTTAGTTAATACTAGGGGATTCCAAAAAATAATGTTATTATCAGACATCGTTCCAGGGAGGGAAGGTGGCATGGTATAGCCTGATCTCATCAGCTTTCCGAATCTAAGAAGTGTCAGTACTTGGATGGGAGACCACCAGGGAAGGCTCTGCAGAGGAAGGCAGTGGCAAACCACCTCTGTTTCTTACTTGCCTTGAAAGACCCCTTGCTGGCTAACACTAAGAGTGTCTGGATCTCCCGTTTGGATCCAAGTGGCTGCAGGTGCAGATGGACTTGCTGTTGAACATGTAGATGTACTCGCCATTAAGGAAAACAAGATGCTATCAGATGGCCCCTGGCTAGTCATGGGCACGAACAGCATTACGAACGGAAAAAAACCACCGAACAGGCCGCTCAGCTGCTGACAAGTGTCCAACCTGTGTCATTTATCACTTGTAGCTTGGCCCTTAGAGATTGATGAGGAAAAAAGCAGAGAATGAATGAGCAGGAGGGGGGAAAGCAAGAGCTGGAGGGGAGGGACATCCCCTCTCCTGCAAGTAATCATACTCACCTCCCTTATTTACACCTGTTAGATACAATGGCCGAATGGAACCGTCTGTGAAGGACTCAGCTACAAAAGCAGGGATTGCTGGACACTAAAGCAGATGATTGACATACCCTGCCCCCCATGTAGCTAGCCTGAAATGGCAGTTGGGGATGGAATGTTGAGGGGTTGACAACTGGAGTAAACAAAAGAGTGATGGGAGTGGGCGTCTGGCTTCTGACCAGAGAAGGTCAGCCAGAGAGCCCTCTGTGTGAGGTGTGAAGGGAAGGAGTTCCCTTAAAAGTGAAAACTGTACCTTCCTGAAGCACTTTTAGTCCTTGGACTAAAGTGGGAAAGACAGCACTAAGTCCTGCATAGACTCAAGAGATCTGGGAATTATAGTGTTCCAAGAAAGTGGGTAGAAAGGAGTCTCCCCATCGGCATGAGGAACAGGGTTATAGCTGGAGCATAACTATAATGCCTAGCCAGTATCTTGAAAGAGTTAGACTCAGTAAAGTACCCTAAGGTCCGATAAAGAGGAGAAGTCATGCCATGTGCATTTTAGAAATGGAGCACCTAACTTATAGGAGTGCCAACTGCAGAAAGCGTCTAATGTAACCCCTGTAAAGTCTCATAACACCAACCTCGCTAATACAAGCCAGCAACTTAAGAACAGCACCAAGCGTTTTGTGTGTGTGTGTGTGTATCAAATGTTGTTATTATTACTTCTGAGCCACTGCTCTGCCCACCGCGCCGATCCCCCTTTCTGCCGTGGCGAGCTTTCGCAAAGGGCCCTCCCTTGGCCTCAGATGTGGGTAGGAGAGGGGGTTGAAATCACCCTTGCTCCCCGTCCTACCCCACTGGTCTCTGGTCTCTCTTCCCCCTCTCTCTGTCACCACTGCCAGCTTTCTCAGCCGTCTCCTCCCCAGCTTCCTTGTGAGGGCCTTTTTAATTCCCTTTTCTCCACCAAACAACCAATCTCTCCACCTTCCTCCTCTCATCACCTCCCTTGTCTCTCCTGACCCATTCCAAGATGTGTCTCTCCCCCTTGTTCCCCAATCCCTGTCCTTCCCCGCACCCTCCAGCCCTCCCACAGTTAGCCACTCCCCACCTCTCCTCTGTCTATGCCGGGCCAACCCCTTATCCGCCGGGCATGGCTCCTCCTGGCCCAGCGTTGCTGTGGCCTCCTCTACCCAGACTGGCGTGTTCCTCTGCCTCGGGCCATGTGCAGCCCAGGAGCATGTGCCATCAGCCAGGCCTCACCTGTCTCTGTCTCCCATGGCTGTCACTTCCTTGGCGGCACCAGCCTGTGGCTCAGCTGTGCGGTGGCGGGCATTGCCTTTGGAGCTTGCTGCCTCCGGCTCGTTAGTGTGGCTGGCATGGGTGGTGTCTTCAGGGCTGGATGGGCCTGGCTCAGTGGCCTCAGCTACCCTTCCTCTCGGGCCAGCTCCCATTTCTCCCCAGCCTTTGGTCAGGTAAGGGGACTGGCTGCACCAGGGCTCGGGGGGGTGAGTCCTCCTGGTGAGAAGGTGGCACCCAGGGCCCCGAGGCTGAGTCTGGTCGCGTCGGACATTACTATTATGTTATTATTGTGCCTCACATCAGTGAAGTGTTCTGTTTAAAAACCTCTATGTTATTTTGAGTTTTAAACACCTGCCTACCTGCCTTCTTATTTTACCTTCTTGTAAATAAACCTTCTGTTACACTTTGAATCTCCCCAAGCCTTGTGTGCCAGTTTCTGTTTAAGGGAAGTGCAAACCCCTGATCTCTCCATACTTGGACTTGGTTGGGTAACCATACTACTTATATGTTACAGAAGGGTGGGACAAGAAATAAAGTTGAAGCTTAACATCAACCATGCTATTGAAGTTTTCCCAGCCCAGTGCACAGCTTCATAAGCTTTCAGAGGAGAGGTTTTCCCTCAGGGTAGGGGAAAGTCAACCCAAGACTGAGTTTGATGGGGAGGGGGTAGTGACACATTCACATTTAAAGCCATATAGCAAAGAGTTGCTGGAGAGAGCAAAGGTTGGGGGGGGGGGCGGATGAGGGAGGCTATTGCCTTCCAACCTTTTGTTAAGTGATGTTTGTGGACACCTCAAAGGAGTTGTTTCCCATAGCCAGGGGACTCATAGAAATCTTCTAGTGAGAGATTGGTAACTTTACTTCAGGCAGTATTATTAAGGAGGGAAAGTTTACCACATAGAAGATCTCTTGACTTTTGGCACAATTTAAATATATTATTCTGGGGCTTCTATGCTTGAGAGAAGGAGTCTGCCAAGAATCAATTATGCAGATTAGGGGGCTGTGGGGGTTAGTTAATACAAGGGGATTCCAAACAAAAAATGTTATTATCAGACATTTTTCAGTAGTTGGATGGGAGACGGCAAGGAAAGCTCTGCAGAGGAAGGCAGTGGCAAACCACCTCTGTTTCTTACTTGCCTCAAAAGTCCCCTTGCTGGCTAACACTAAGAGTGTCAGGGTCTCCTGTTTGAATCCAAGTGGCTGCAGGTGCAGATGAACTTGCCTCTCTCTCTCTCGCCTCTTTACCCTCAAATATGATGTTCCTAAACTAACGTTTTTAACCAGTTCTGCGTGACTACTTCTGATTTCATTGCTGCTCTACAAAAAGCAGATGACTCACTCTACGGTCAAAATCTCCGTCCCAGGCCCTGTTCTCTGCATTCCTAATAATGAAATCTCTAACTGCCCGAAGTCCACTTCACCACAACCGCAGAAGTAGAGAGCATCTTGATTCATTGTGCAAGGAAGGAGTCCCTTCTAAAGGATCACTCGCTCTCCTAGCCTGATACTTTCCAACTTAGAGACCCTCAGTGTCAATGAGATAGAAACATAGAACTGGAAGTGTTCAGCCCCCCGCACAATACAGGAAATTCACAGCTGTCTCTCTGCCACATTTCTTCAAGCTGCTCCACGGCCAGAGGAAGGCGAACAACATCCAGTGTCCCTTGCCAGTCTGGCCTAGAGGAATATTCCTTCCTGAAGACAAAGAGGAGTGCGTTTGTTTGTTCATTTGTTCGTTTGTTCGTTTGTTCGTTTCTTTGTTTCTTTGTTTGTTCGTTCGTTCGTTCATTTGTCCGCTATTTAGCCCTTCCTCCCCACAAGCAGGATTGGGGCAAATTAAAACATATTTAGATAATACACAGTACAATCGAACATGAATTAAAATCTACAGCAGGGCAAAGCCTATAGGTTGAACAGATGAGGAGATCATTTATATCCTTGTCTGACACTTTTGCCCATAGGAATCCATTTTGTTTCCTAATATTCTGTACTGACAGTAGCCTGTTGTTCAAAGTAGAGGTTGGGCATAAACATAATCAGATGGTGTGGCATACACATTTCTTTTAACACCATCCATAGCTTTTCCTGATCTACATAGTCAGAAGCTTTGCTTGTAATCTATGAAACACTCTGATTATTTTCTGAAATTCCCTGGTATGTTCCATTAGTCCCTAAAGAACTGCGGGCCCTGGATCCTAGTTGGTAGTGTGTTCTAGCAGGCCTCGGAACATAAGGAAGGCCATGAGAGCCTATCAGCGGCTCATGCCTTCATGCCTTCCTTCTCCCGATCTGCCTAAATGCTCATTGAGTCATAGAAACATCCCTTCATGCTATCCAGATCACAGCAGAGGAGCTGAAAGCGTAAGAACGGGGCTGTATTAGATGGTCCCTGAAAGTCTCATCCACATACCATTCTCTCTCTCTCTCTCTCTCTCTCTCTCTCTCTCTCACACACACACACACACACACACACACACACAAACTCCAACACAGCTATTTTCAGCCAATATTCCTAGCCACGAGGGAATGAATGAGTTCCCTGACCACCTAGTGCTCTGTGCATCAAACTCACATTCATGAGACCTGCCCGGTGGGAAGATCATTATACATATGGCTTACGTGTTCTTGTCTCGACAGTTGTCTCTACCTGCCCCTCAATCTCTCCTGCTAAACTCCTTCTGTTAGCACTTCTGCTTGCATGATCTGAGCATGCAGTCCATGAGCGGCAGTCTGATTTCTTAAAGGTGTGCTCTCCGATTTCTATCTTTTCTGGAATAAAGAACACCGCCAGCATAGTTTGGCTAGGAAGAAGGCTGGGCCAAGGGACAGCAGGCAAAGGGGCAAGAGAGGAGGAGGTTGCGGCAGTGGGGAGGCAGGATAGTGAAGGAAAGAGGGGAGACTCTCCTCCCCCACTGCTACTCTCTCTCATTTTTCTAGAAGTCAAGACGCTGCTATGGCAGACAATTTGATGGGCATGGCATGAACGAAAGTCCACAGCTGCTTCAAGAGGCTTAGAGATTGGGGAGGGGAAAAGCAGAGATTGAGTGAGAAGGAGAGGAGGAAGGGAGGGCTGGAGGGGAGGGTCATCCACTCTCCTGGAAGTTCTCATGCCCCCCTTATCTACAGCTACTTTTAGATACAATGGCCAAACGGAACCTCCTGTGAAGGACTCAGCTTCAAAAGCAGGGATTGCCAGACAGTAAGGAGGATGATTGACATCTCTCCCCCCCCCCATGCGGCTAGCCTGAAATGGCAGTTGGGGATGGAATGTTGAGGGGTGGACGGCTGGAGTAAAGAAAAGAGTCAGGAGATTGGGGGTCTGGCTTGTGACCAGAGAGGGTCAGCAAGAGAGCCCTCTGGGTGAGGAGAGAAAGGAAGGGGTTCCCTTCAAAGTGAAAACAGTACAGTCTTGAAGCACTTTTAGTCCTTGGACTAAAGTGGGAAAGACAGTACTGGCTCCTGCATAGACTCAAGAGATCTGGGAATTACAGTGGGCAAAGGAAGCGGGTAGAAAGGAGTCTCCCCTTTGGCACCAGGAACAGGGTTGTAGTTGGAGCATAACTATAATGCCTAGCCAGTATCTTGAAAGGGTTTGATTCAGTAGAGTACCCTAAGACTAGCTAAAGAGGAGAAGTTGAGCTGAGTGTATTTTAGAAGTGGAGCACGTAACTTATAGGAGAGCCCACTGAAGAAAGCGTTTGTTGTAACCTCTGTAAAGTTGGATAACAACAACCTCTCTAATACAAGCCAGCAACTTAAGAAGTTTTCCCTCAGTGTAGGGGAAAATCAGCCCAAGTCTGCGTTTGATGGGTGTTTGTGACACTTACATATTTAAAGGCGTATAGCAAAGAGTGCAACCCCAAAATGGCTGTTCCTGCAACAATACCGGTTGGAAAGAAGAAGGGAAAATTCCCTGCAGGAAGCAACGACACTCAATGTGCAAAATCTCTCTTATAATAATAAATATTTGATTTACAAAGTGCACGTGCCTCTTACTTCTTCAAACAGTGTTACAAATCCATTCATAACTACAATTCCTAAACATACAATAATCCAAAGACGGCGCAGTATACAAATGGACTTAGGTTTGGTAGAAACTCAGTCCAGCCCCAGTCCTTCAAATACTTCCTTTAGTTAGTTTGTTCATTCTTCTCATGTTGTTATTTCAATCCCAGGTTCTTCCAGGTAGGTGATACCGTTCTCAATGTTAAGGGGAAAGAAGGACCTCCACGCTCAATCTGGGGCCGGCTACGAACACAGATATCGTGCCACCTTCTTCAGGAGCGTGTCACACTCCCCCTCCGAGGAACCATCACCACTTCATATCTCTCCCGTCCTGGACAATGGCTAGACCTGCGCTCTCTTGAGAACGGTATCACCTACCTGGAAGAACCTGGGATTGAAATAACAACATGAGAAGAATGAACAAACTAACTAAAGGAAGTATTTGAAGGACTGGAGCTGGACTGAGTTTCTACCAAACCTAAGTCCATTTGTATACTGCGCCGTCTTTGGATTATTGTATGTTTAGGAATTGTAGTTATGAATGGATTTGTAACACTGTTTGAAGAAGTAAGAGGCACGTGCACTTTGTAAATCAAATATTTATTATTATAAGAGAGATTTTGCGCATTGAGTATAGCAAAGGGTGGCTGGAGACAGCAAAGGAGGGGGGGCAGGAATGAGGGAAGCTATTGCCTTCAAACCTTGCTTGAGGTTGTGCAGTGACCAAGTTGGGACCCATAGTACAAAATGTGGCACTGTACCTGTACTGAGCCAGAGGCAGTCACAGGTGTCTATGTAAAATTTACTCATTTTGAAGTTTGTTTGGAATGAACTTCAGCATTGAATCAGAAACTGCCTTTTCCGGTAGGCAAAAGGTTGCAGATCAATTTTTTTAAAGTAGCAATCAACCTGTTTGGATGTGGAGTCTGGCTTTTCATACGTTAAGTGATGTTTGTGGACAGATCAAAGGAGTTGTTTCCGTTAGCCAGGGGACTCATAGAAATTTTCGGATGAGAGAATACTAACTTTACTTCAGGCAGTATTTTTAAGGAGGGATAGCTAACCACATAGAAGATCTCTTGTCTTTTGACACAATATAAATGTATTACTCTGGGAGGTGCAGATGGTCATGCCATTGAATGTGTAGATAGACTCGTCATTAGGAAAACAAGATGCTTCCAGATGGAGCCTGACTGCCTGACCTGCCTGTGCAGCCTCTGTGTGGTTTGTTTGTTTCTCAGATTTGGTTCTGTATTCCAGAAGCTGTTTGAAGGAGCCAAACCACCAAGTTCTGAATGTAATTTTGGTCCATCTTTTCCTTTATATACCCCCCTTCCCAGCTTTAAAGGAAACAGAGCTATGGGAAAGCATGTGGATTAGGGTGGGGCTATATCCTTTTCCCGCTCTTTCTGAAGTCAAGAATAGGTTAGAATGAGGGTAAGAAATGGTGCTTCGTACAAGTCCTAGACCTGACAGACATTGAATTTTTTTCCCATTTCAAAGAACTGTTGCTTCAAATAAAAAGCAAAAGACCTCCAGGGAGCAAGGAGGAAGTGATCATTAAGAAGAACTTCCTGACAGAGCAGTACTTTAGTGGAACAGGCTTCCTTGGGAGGTGGTGGGCTCTCCTTCTTTGGAAGTTCTTAAGCAGAGGCTAGAGGGCCAACTAACAGCAATGCTGATTCTGCAAACCTGGGCAGATCAAGAGAGGGAAGACAGGAAGGGTTACATCAGCCCTTACAGTGCTGATCTGACCACTTGGATTCATGGCACTGTAACATCAAAACTAGATTGCTGTAATGCTCTTTATGTAGGTTTCCCCTCAGTTGACTCGAAGACTCCAGCTGGTACAGAACATTGCAGCTCACTTAACTCTCCAGAATTATATATACAGCACTCTTAATGTGACTGCATATATAGGTGTATCAAGATTATTTTGTGTGGTACATTACTAATGCAAAGCATAACAAACTGTAGAGTTCTTGACATGTATTTTTCAATGTGCACATGGAAACTGGAAACTGGAAACGGTACACTCCATACAGAATTGCATTTCAATCTTTTTTAACTTAAGGCACGGTGTAGAGGTCATTGGTGTGGAATTCTCCTTGAATTCTCCATTCAGGCCCAAGTCATCGGGCTTGTGAAACAAAACTGCTTGCTCATCATTTGACCCAGTTTTCATTCATGTTGCTGGGATCTTTTGGGCAGGCAGTTATGCATTTAGATAATATCATTATGGAAGTAAAGTAACATTTGATTTATAAGCCACCCTTTAGGACAACTTAACAGTGGTTTACAAAGAATGATATTATTATCCCCACAACAATCAACCTGAGAGGTAGGTGTGGCTGAAAAAGCTGTGACTGACCCAAGGTCACTCTCCTGGCTTAAAGTGGAGGAGTGGGGAATTAAACTTGGTTCTCAGTGTCAACACTGAGAGATCTCTGTCTTTCGGAGCTACACCTCTGAAGATGCCAGTCACAGCTGCTGGCGAAACATCAGGAACTACAATGCCAAGACCGCGACGATACAGCCTGGAAAATACACAACAACCATCATTCTCCAGCCTTCTCAATACTGGCAGAGATGCTAAAAACAACAACTGGAAACACAGGAATAGATAAGATCAAGAGTTGAGCAGCACATAAAAAACTAACAAAATTTGTGGTAGGGCTTTTATGAGCCACAGCTCACTTCTTCAGATACCTTTGATGATGTCTGTTTGTACCCGTTCAGGTTTCTTCACAAGGTTGATGGATTTCCATTCTGTATGGCTAAATGTGGTGCCTTCCATGGAGATAGCTCAAGATGGGTAGCCGTATTAGTCTGTCTGTAGCAGTAGAAAAGAGCGAGAGTCCAGTGGCACCTATAAGACTGACAAAATGTAAGGTAGGGTATGAGCTTTCATGAGCCACAGCTCACTTCTTCAAATACCCTGAAGAAATGATCTGGTACAGATGGCGGGGACAGCTCTAGCTTCATACAAAACTGACTGATAGAAAATTGAATGGACAGTAAATGCACAAGAAGGGATCTAGGAAGCCCTTGAACCTTTTTTAACCTCGTTCATTAAAAAAAAATCCTAACAGATTGCAAGATTGATTATTTTAATCAGTTTTCTCTCACTCTGAAAAAGTAAGCTCACCTATTTAAACTTTCATTCCAGACTCACCTCCTTCTTTCCAAGATGTCCTACCCAATCGAAGGTTTGAGCTCCCTTGGTTCCTACAGGGTACTCCCTGGTGGTGCAACATCAGCAAGTAGCCTCGGCATCACCCCGGGGACCAACGTCGGATCTGTCAACCAAATCCCACTATTAGAAATTGTGATAAAGCCACCTCCTTTTGAGGTTACAATCCCCGGGGCCAGTCCTCTCCTGATCTTCTGCATCTCGTCATGTACGGGGGACAGCTCTATAGGTTCCGGCCATGTGGTTGCTCCTGTTAAACTAGGAGGACTGGAATAGGGGGAAATATTTGAAAAACAGGATATGGATTCACAGCTGATGATTTCATGGACTTGGGAGTCAGAAATACTGACCCTTCTCACTTTAAGCCAGAGATGATAGCTTTTCCACCAGCTCAGCACTTCTGACTCTCACATTCAATGCTAGTGTGTACTTATTGTAGGCTTCAGAACTGATGGTCACTTTCTCATGAGCATCAGAAGTGGGGAATCTCCCTATTCCAGGTCAGAGCTGATTGGATTTATCATTGCTAAGCTCTACAGGCATTTATCTTCAAGCCTATCAACTCTCTGCTGCTATTCTTTTCCTTGCCATTTTTAGGGTATTTCTACAAGGGCACTCTGTTATTTTGATTGAGATTCTAGAGAGCTTAGAGACTCAGGTTACTTTCCTGGATCTTTTCTTTACAGACTTGTGGAAATGATGTTTAAAATGCATAAATAGGATTTTTTTTGTTCATATTGCTGTTCTTGCCCATCTCTATTTACAAAGTGTTATCATTATCCCCACAACAATCAGCCTGTGATCCGAGTGGGGCTGAAAGAGCTTCAAAAGAGCTGTGACTGACCCAAGGTCACTCAGCTGGCTTCAAGAGAAGTAGTGGGGAATCAAACCCGGTTCTCCAGATTAGAATCCTGCCTCTCTTTACCACTATACCAAACTGGTGTAGAAATAGCTAGTGCGCACTCTGCATACACTAACAAAATCAAAGTTCTCAGAAATTCGCATCAGAAGGAAGTAGAACAGAATACTTGATATAGCCATGCAATGGCTATATCAAGTACATAGCAAAAACGAGTGGCATTTGTCTCTTGGCATGGAAATGATCAAATTGAAGTAGGCGGATCCTGATGGGCATTTACCAGCATTATAATCCCGTTTCATAATCAACAATTTTTCAAAGGCTTAATTTGACCACGACAAAGGCTTAATTTTGACCATTACAATGCTACATTAAAATGACCCTTTCTGCCGCCAGCCTGGCAGGGGGTCGCCATTTGCCTCCTCGGAAGGAGGAGGAGAAGGCGCGCTTTCCCCGGGCATACGGGGATTGTGAGGGGGTGTAGCTTGCCGGCCGTTAGGCTGCTCCGCTCCCCTTCAGGCGTCAGTCGCCCGGAGTCGCGCTCGGAGGCAGGTGCTGCTTCCAGCTCTGCTCTCAGCGGCGGCGGCCTCAGCGGCTTGTTTGGAGCCTCGGCAGCGGCAGCAGCAGCATGGCAGCAACCTTGGCAGCGCAGCAGGGGCCTCGGCGGTGGACTTGGCGGCAGTCCCGGTGGTGGCGGAGGCATTTGCAGCGGCTGGTTCGGTGGCTTGAGGCTGTCGGTGGCGGCGGCCTCATTGGCGAGGCGTCGGTGGCCTTTCTGTGGCTTGCTCCTTTGCGAGTGGGGGGTGAAGCGGCGGCTGGTGGCAGCGGCTGGCCCGGGCCTTCCTTAGCTACACCCCCTCCCCCCCTCTTTGAGGGAGGTGTTTGGTGGGTTCGGATTCCCCCCCTTTTTTCCTGGTACCACGCTTGGGCGCGGGTGGGTCCGCTGCCTGCTTGGTGGGGGTTTTCATTCTTGTGGAGCTCATTCGTGGGGGTGCGATCTTAGTGGGTTTTTTGCCCCCCCTTCCTCTCTTTGGTGGGGGTTGTTGCATGAGCATAAGGGAGGGTGTTTAGATACCCTGTGGCTTCAAGGTGGCCATTTTGTTTGGGGGTTATAGTACTTCCCCCATCTGATTGATTAAGGTAGCCATTTTGTGAGGGGGCACAGGGTTGCACCCTCTCCTCCTCATCCCCTTTTTGCCCATTGGCCATCAGTGTTAGGCATTCTTGGGCTTGTGCTATAGGGCTTCCTAGGGAATTTTGAAAAATTTTGCTTGGTGGATTAGGCTGGCCTTGCCTCCTAAGAAAGGCAGCGGCCCTTCTAAGGGGAAACAACGCGCTAAGCGCCCTCCCCCCAAAAGCCCCTCCTCGGTGATTTCTTCATCAGAGGATGAGGAGGATGTTTTAGGGCACGAGGACATCCTGCGACAGCTGCAGGCCCTTGAGTCTGCCAAGGGGGTTCAGGCTCCTTCCAGGGACAGTGGGGGAAGGAAGAGTTCTCGGCGTATGGCCTCCAGAGATGCAGTAAACAGAGAAATTCTAATGTGCTTATCTGCTTTGTAAGGCACAGCGAAAGGCGACTCCGGCTCTGCTCAGATGGCTTCTGCCAATGAAGTTGGTTCAGCAGCTGAGGAAGTGCCATTTTGTGAGGGGGCACAGGGTCGCACCCTCTCCTCCTCATCCCCTTTTTGCCCATTGGCCATCAGTGTTAGGCATTCTTGGGCTTGTGCTATAGGGCTTCATAGGGAATTTTGAAAAATTTAGCTTGGTGGATTAGGCTGGCCATCCCTCCTAAGAAAGGCAGCGGCCTTTCTAAGAAAGGCAGCGGCCTTCTAAGGGGAAACAACGCGCTAAGCACCCTCCCCCCAAAAGCCCCCCCCCGGTGATTTCTTCATCAGAGGATGAGGAGGATGTTTTAGGGCAGGAGGACATCCTGCGACAGCTGCAGGCCCTTGAGTCTGCCAAGGGGGTTCAGGCTCCTTCCGGGGACAGTGGGGGAAGGAAGAGGTCTTGGCGTATGGCCTCCAGAGATGCAGTAAACAGAGAAATTCTAATGCGCTTATCTGCTTTGGAAGGCACAGCGAAAGGCGAGTCCGGCTCTGCTCAGATGGCTTCTGCCAATGAAGTTGGTTCAGCAGCTGAGGAAGTGGAACAGGGAGTTGAGGCGGTTCCCACACCCATGGCCCTGGCAGTGGAGCCTGAAGAGCAAGTTGGTAAGGATGCACCTACACAAACAGGATACCCTTGGCCTTGGGGGTCCTGTGGGCAGGGACCGCTTAGTGGAGCTCTGGGTGCTAACTCTGGGGTCTCCTCCCAGTATTCTACTGTTTGGCCTCCTTTAGTGCAGCCATCGTGGAAAGGACAGGGTTTTAGGGCTCCTGCTCCACCCTCCAGTGCCTTCTGAAAACTTGGCCTGTGCTGGGCAGCCTTTCGGCTGGCCTGGGATGATGGGTGGTCCCTGGGGGTGCTCCCTGTATCCATCTTTGACTTATGGCAATGTTCCTTTTGGTGCATTGCCGTTTGGTGATGTAGCCCTTCCCCTTGGAGATCACCTGACGCAGGCCACACATGATAAGATATTGAAAGGCGAATATGTGGACATCTTTTCCCTTCTCTTCAGAGACCTGGAGAAGAAGGACAAAGACGATCTAGACAACCGTGATAAAGAGCGGCTTAAGCGTCGGAAAGTAGATAGAACCTGGGGTAATTGGCTCCCCGGGTTCTTGATTTATGCGGGGGTGCTGGCAAGGGAGCAGCCTCAGAGGGCGGCACCTTTGTTTCAGTATTTGGACATTGTTTACAAGGGATATAGGGGATTCCTCGGAGGTGCATGGATGCAATATGACGAGGAGTTTCGGATGCGAGCTGCTATGAATTCGACCCTTCCCTGGGATCGCATTCATCAGCAGCTGTGGCTTTCCATGATGTCCCCTGCATGGCCCAGTGTGGGTGATCGTTCAGATAGCGGTCACATTGTACAGCGCTCCTCCTTGGCTTCCAGCACCCGCACTACTGCGGGTCAGCAGGTTCAACCCCGGCTGCTGTGCTGGGAGTTCGCTTTTAAAGGAGGCTGCAGCCGTAAGCCCTGTAGATTCAGGCACAAATGCCCATCCTGTGCTGGACCTCACTCCTATACTACCTGCCCCAAGGCACGGCAGGGCAGAGGAGGTAGGAAGTTTGGGGGATCAGGTGGTGGTAGCCAGCAGTCTGCTGGTAAAGGGCCCCAGTCCAGTAAGACTGAGGGTCCTTGAAGGACTGTTACGGGCTTATCCCAAGGCTTCTGAGGCCCAGTATTTGTTAAAAGGGTTTACTTATGGTTTTTGGATCCCAGTCGAGGGACCTCGTTCCCCTTTCTATTCGGATAATTTGCGTTCAGTTGTAGGTAAAGAAGACATTGTTAGGGACAAGATTAGGAAGGAGTGTGAGGAAGGGAGAGTCCTGGGCCCCTTTGATTCTCCACCAGTTCCTAATTTGAGGGTGTCCCCTTTGGGAGTAGTCCCCAAGAAGGCAGCAGGAGAATTTCGTTTAATTCATCGCCTGTCATTTCCTAGAGGCAATTCAGTTAATGATGCGATCCCAGAGCATCTTTGTTCTGTCAAATACACGTCATTTGACCAAGCAGTGAAGATGGTGCGTAAGTGTGGGGTGGGAGCGGAGCTGGCTAAATTCGACATTAAGTCTGCCTTTAAACTGCTCCCGGTGCACCCGGAGGACTTTGACCTCCTCGGATTTGCTTTTGAAGGATAGTTTTTCATGGATCGCGCCCTACCGATGGGCTGTTCCATCTCGTGTGCTGCCTTTGAGACTTTCAGCTCCTTTCTTGAATGGGAAGTGCGACGCCGGGCGCATTGTCGTGACACGGCTCATTATTTAGATGATTTTTTGTTTTTTGGGCCGGCGGGGTCCGGACAGTGCCCCTGTCTGCTGGACACTTTTGTGAAAATGGCTCAGGAGCTAGGGGTGCCATTGGCACATGAGAAGACGGAAGGGCCTTCCCAGGTTCTCACGTTTCTGGGAATAGAACTTGATACAGTTAGGCAGTGTTTTAGGCTTCCCCTTGTAAAGGTTCACGACCTTAGGGATAGGCTCCAGGAGTTTAGAGGGAAGCATAAAGTTACGCTCCTTGAGCTGCAGCAGGTGGTTGGGCACTTGAATTTTGCCTGTAAGGCAGTCGCCCCAGGAAGGCCCTTTTTGAGGCGGCTTTGTGACGCTATGTCGTCCTTGAAGGCACCTCATCATCACTTGCGGCTTACTAAAGGCATGCAGGAGGACTTGCAGGTGTGGTCAGACTTCCTGGCCGGCTTTAATGGGGTTACGTTTTGGCGAGACGATTTATTACTTGAAGCCGAGCTTCAGGTTATGTCTGACGCCTCTGGTTCTTTGGGTTTCGGGATTTATTTTAGGAAACATTGGTGTGTGGGTCAGTGGCCTAGGGAGTGGCATAGGTGGGGTCTCGTTCGGGACCTCACGTTCCTGGAATTTTTTCCAATTTTGGTAGCTGTGTTTTTGTGGGGACGTGAGTTTTCGAATCATACTGTACATTTCTGGTGTGATAACCAGGCTGTGGTACACGTGGTTAATTCATTGACTTCACGGTCCCCCAGGGTTATGAGGCTCGTGCGAGCCTTCACCCTGCTTTGCCTCTGGCGGAATATATTATTTAAGTCCAGGCACGTTCCGGGGGTCGATAATGAGGTGGTGGATGCTTTGTCTTGCCTACAGATGGAGCGTTTCAGGCAGCTTGCCCCGGAGGCAGATCCCCACCCAGTGCAGATGCCACAGGCGCTATGGCACCTTGGGAGTCCAAGGCGTTCAGGGCCATATGGCTTGCGGTGGCTCCAAGTACCAGGAGAGCCTACAACAGAGCGGTAGGACAGTTTGCTGGGTTTAGAGCCGAGTTTGGCTTGCAGCAGCGCTGGCCCATCCCGGTTTCCCACTTGATGCATTTTTGTGTGCATCAGAAGGAACGGGGTCTAGCGGTTAAGTCAATTCAGGGTCAGCTTGCAGCATTGGCGTTCGTAAGCAAGGCGCGGGGGTTTCCTGAGGCCATGGGGGACTTCCGCGTTAGGAAGATGCTGGAAGGTTGGTCGAGGGAAGCGGGACCTCGAGTTGATACCAGGGAGCCTATTTCTCCCTCAGTGCTTAAGGGGCCTTTTGCGGTGTGGGCTGAGGTTTGCAGTTCTAGGTATGAGGCTCGGCTGTTTCATGCAGCGGCACTGACTGCTTTCTTTGGGGCCCTACGCATTAGTGAATTAGTGGCTCAGTCCACCTTGGACCGGTCGGAACGTGCTCTTTTGGCAAGTGATTTGCAGTGGGAGGGGGATGTAGTTGTTATTAAGTTATGTCAATCCAAGACGGATCAGTGGCGTAAAGGGGCTGTTATTAGGCTGGGGCCTTGTGTAGAGGGAGAGTTGTGCCCAGTAAGGGCTCTCCGACGGTTCCTTCGGGTGTTGGGTAAGGAACATTGGCTTCTGTTTAGGCATGGGGATGGTCTGTCTTTAACG
Source organism: Eublepharis macularius (assembly GCF_028583425.1). Lineage (NCBI taxonomy): Eukaryota > Metazoa > Chordata > Lepidosauria > Squamata > Eublepharidae > Eublepharis > Eublepharis macularius. The sequence goes on from NC_072790.1 coordinate 247,250,590, forward strand.
CGCTATAAATTTTGGGCAGTTACCCAACGGGCCCTTGATCGGCTGGGATTGGGCGGAGTTAAGTTTGTGACACATTCTTTTAGGATTGGGGCTGCTTCTACGGCGGCCGCGATGGGTTACCTGGCTGTGGCCATCCAGAGAGTCGGCAGGTGGCGTTCTGCGGCTTATCGGGCTTATGTTAGGCCCTTGTCTCGTTTTTAAGCTGTTACTAATTGTCGGTGTCAGGCAATGAGATTTTTCTAGATGATTTGCGGCAAGGGCTCAGGTTGGCTTTAAGCCACCTGTGGGGTGCCAGGGCCTAAGCAGAGGCTTGGCCGGGCATTGGCAGGATAGAATTGGGGAATAGGGAGCGGGCCGGTGAACACCCTTGGCGCTTCTCCATTCTGGGGAAGAGGGGTCTGACAGAAGCGGATGGTACTGCTTGTGACGGCTGCCATGCTGCATGGCAGACTGCCTTGGGGAACCCTGTGTGCAAGTCCTACCTCACTGCTGTACGGCTGAGGTGTGGGAGCTTGGTTGGGGGAACCAACTTTGCCTGGCTGTCCAGGTAGCTGCCATCCGATGGATGGCTTAAGCCTGGGGCTTCAGGGCTCGCCCAGACAGGTTGAGGCGGAGGTCCAAGGGTGACCACATGGCTCGACTTGTACCGCTAGTTGGCCCTTGCCGCAGTTGATAGTTAAGGTTGTTTACATTTGTTATCTTAATAAAAGTGGCCCTTAGTTCCAAACACTGGCGTCTGTCTCTTCATTCCGACTGGGGTGGCAAACAGTCTCCATCAGCCAGTTGCTGTGATTTTCGACGGGGTATTTTTTACATCTAAAATTTTTTGCACTATTGAGCCCTTTAAACACTTTAAAAAATTCAAAAGCTATAAAATTATTTTTTGGCTTCTTTACCCTCCAATAGGCAGTGCCTTCCATTGTTTGTTAAGTGTCTCACTACAACAGGAGATCTTCCATCATAGACCACCATCTTCTGCCTCTCTCAGAAGACCGTAGGGGGGAAAAATCCACTGTGCTCCTGAAATAATACAATAGTCTCAGATACAAAATTCCCAATATGGATTCACTGTGTTGAATTTTATTCAAAACAACAGTGGTTTGAAATGAGGAAACCACTCTGCAGAGCCTTCCTCGGTGGTCCCCCGTCCAAGTACCGAGGCTTCTTAGATTTGGAAAGTTGAAGAGATCAGCCTATACCATACCACCTTCCCTCCCGGGAATTATGTCTGATAATAACATTATTTGTTTGGAATCCCCTTGTATTAACTAACTCCCAAAGCCCCCTAATAATTCTTGACAGACTCCTTCTCTCAAGCATAGAAGTCCCAGAGTAATACATTTATATTATGTCAAAAGTCAAGAGATCTTCTATGTGGTTAGCTGTCCCTCCTTAATAATACTGCCTGAAGTAAAGTTAATATTCTCTCATTAGAAAATTTCTATGAGTCCCGTGGCTGTAGGAAGCAATTCCTTTGATCTGTCCACAAACATCACTTAACATATGAAAAGCTGGACTCCACATCCAAACAGGTTGATTGCTACTTGGAAAAACCTGATCTGCAATCTTTTGCCTACGTGTAAAGGCAGCTTTTATTCCAATGCTGAAGTTCATTCCAAATGAACTTCCAAATAAGTAATTTTTACATAGACACCTGTGATTAACTTTGGCTCGGTACAGATACAGTATGCACCATATTTTGTACTGCGGGTTCCTAGTTGGCCAGTGCACAACCTCAAGCAAGTTTTGAAGGCTGACCTTCCCCTACCTTGAGGTAAAGCTTCTCCTCTGTAAGCTTTTGAACCTGTATACTAGGCGGGGAAGCCTTCAGTAGCGTGTTTGATGTTCAGCTTCGATTTAATTTCTTGACCCACCCTTCAGTAACATAAAAATAGTATGGTTACCCAGGCAAGTCCAAGTAGGGAAAAGATGGGTAGCCGTATTAGACTCTGTGTAGCAGTAGAAAAGAGCAAGAGTCCAATAGCACCTGTAAGACTAACAAAATGTGTGGTAGGGTATGAGCTTTCATGATACCCTTAAGAAATGATCAGGTATAGATGGCGGGGACAGCTCTAGCTTCATACAAAACTGACTGATAGAAAATTGAATGGACAGTAAATGCACAAGAAGGGATAGAGGAAGCTCTTCAACATTGTTTAACCTCGTTCATTAAAAAAAAATCCTAACAGATTGTAAGATTGAGTCTTTTAATCATTTTCTTTCACTCTGAAAAAGTAAGCTCACCTGCTTGAAATTACATTCCAGACTTACCTCCTTCTTTCCAAGTTGTCCTTTGGTTACATCCCAAGTCATCCCCCTTTCTGTGCAATCCCATCGTGCATTCCATCTTGTGGCTCTCCATTTGGCTACCCAATTGGCGGTCTGAGCGCCATTGGTTCATACAGGGTACTCTCTGGTGGCGCAATATCAGCAAGTAGCCTCGGCATCACCCCCCCCCCCGCCGTACCAACGTTAGATTTGTCAACCAAATCCCCTAATCAGAAATTGTGATACAGCCAGCCCCTTTTATTATTACAATCCCAAATCCAATCCTCTCCTCCTATTCTGAACCTCTTCATGTAGCGGGAACAGCTCTGTAGGTTCCAGCTGCTTTAGTCAAAGGCTGTGTGGTTACCCCTGTTAAACTTGGAGGACCAGAATAGGGGAAAATGGTATTTGAAAAACAGGATATGGATTCATAGCCGATGATTTCATGGACTTGGGGGTGAGAAAGGTGGAGCCTCCCCATTTTAAGCCAGAGCTGATAGCCTTTCCACCAGCTCAGTACTTCTGACTCTCACGTCCAATGCTAGTGGGTACTTAATGTAGGTGTCACAACTGATGGTCCCTTTTTCCTGAGCATCAAAATTGTGTAAACTCCCAAATCCAGATCAGAGTTGATTAGATTTATCATTGCTGAGCACTTCAGGCATTTATCTTCAAGTCTTCGGACTCTGCTGCTGCTGCATTTCCTTGCCATTTTTAGGGTATTTCTACAAACACACCCTGTTATTTTGTATGAGATTCTAGGGAGTTTGGGAAAATGATGTTTAAAATGCATAAATAGCCCTTTGTTTAGCTGTCCTTTTGAGGGATTTCCAAAGGAAAATGTATTATTTCTTCTGTATTGCATATGCTGTTATCACCTTTGAAGCTGTTTGCCATGCAAATGTTGTCATACAATCTTCATTAAAGCTTGTCTGTCTGCATCACAATACTGATTGTGGTTCCTCTGGTTTTTTTATGTTACGGTGATTTGTAGAAATTGACTCGAGTGATTGTGGTTGCTGTAATTTTTAAAGCCTGCAAAACTAGGTCAACTGCTTTGTTATTCCTCCCTATATTACAGAATAGATCAGCATTCAACCAAGGCTGATGGTTCAGAAAAGAAAAAGATTGCTGTTGAAAAGAAATGTTGGCTCTATGATTGGATAGCAGGGTGAAGCTCTTTCTCCCCCTTAGAAATAGGGATTGGTTTCTTTTTGGTTCTATTCAGACAAAAACAAATCAGTTTAAAATTCTACCCTCTTGATGGGCAGAGAGTGAAACTCCATTCCAAGGAAACCACATGAGCACATGACACTGCTTTACACCAAGTCAGACCCTCAGTCTATCAAGAGAGTTTCAGGTGGGTGGTTTCCGGTAGATGAGCAGTATTTGAGTTCAGTAGCGGTTAAAGGCCAAGACAGAGTAGGTGTCCTGAAAAAGACAAAAACGTAAAAGGAAGATCACATCACTAGAGAGCTGAAATTGTTTCTTCACAGATTCAGAACAATGGATTCCCCGGGGCTGAATGGGGACATGGGATATTTCTCTCACTACAGATGCTAATTTTCTGCATTTCCACCCCTGCTCTAATCACACTGAATGCATTTCACAGTCGATCTTACTTCTTTGCAATACTGCTCTTAAGAAGCATTTAGGCAAGGCATAAAACAAATAACAGGTTGCTGATCTAAATACATTCTAACTAGCTAAAATACTACTGGCTATCTGACGAAGCATTCTTTGCGAGGGTTCCAAAGCTGGTTGATCTTACCAAAGTCCATCCAAGCCAGCTTACTCTAGACAACCTGAAGGCATGGAGCTGAAGAGCTACTAGTTGGCAATGGCTACCAGGTTGCAAGAAAGAAAAGACTGATAAACTGCCTAGAGACAAAGAAGCTTCTTGAAGATGCTGGGACTGGGAAATTGGGAAAAGCCTATGACTTGTGTCTCCTAAGTCCCCACCCCAGTCCAGAAAGCAGCTGGAAGTAAAAGGACAGCCATCCCAACAACATCAACCTGTTTTCCCAAGTACTGTTGGGAAGTCACCCACGGCAGAAAAGAAGGTGCCATGGTGCTTTACATGCAACCACTTGGGCCACTTTTGGAATCAGTGCCCCAAGGCTGGGACTGATATAATCCCAGAGACCCTCAGATTACTTCGCTTGCATTTGATCCATAGTATATTCCCCAGCACCACCGGAAAAAGGTCATGGTGGATGGCTGTGCTGTTGCTGCCTGGTGACATACTGCTTCTCTCCTAACAACTATGCATCGCTCTTTTATGAAACCCAAGTACCTCCTCCTGGGAGAAGAAAGGTATCATATAATAGATGGAGCCTATTAAGCTATAGAAATGGAATAAGATGGGAGGGTAAAGCTCAGAAATCCTGGACAGGGGAAGACAATTAGCAAAAATACTCCCGGCCCCCAATATCCCCTCTCTGGATTCAATAAGACCCGGTGTGGGCTGGTTTCCCTTTCTCCCTTTGCTTATTTAATTGATTCTCAATATTCTTTCCCTTGTGGAGTTCTTATAGGGAGCAAGTCAAAACTGTTCTGCTTGGAAGTAAGCCTCATGTTATTCTATGAGGTTTACACCTGGAGAGTGTTTTTAGGGTTTCAGCCCTAACATTCATCAGCCTGTGTTCTAGAGGTCCCCCCAATTTTCCAGTTTGATTAACCTTTTTGCAGAGCTGGGGTTCCCCTGTGTGTGTATTTTTGTTTGAAGAGGCTGTTCAGTGTTTATCATCCATTTGGAGGCCAGCCATTTGCATTTAGACATAGTGATACGTCATATGCACTAAAACCATGGCCATTAAAAGCCAACCCCTTAATAGTAAATTTGGAACACTCCCTTTCAAATATGTTTTGATCCAGAGACTCTCATCCCTTCTCATTGATGTCTTTCCTAGCCACTCAGGACCACTAAGAGCTTCTAAGAGCTGTTGTTGTGTGTTTGAAGCACCACAGGTTTCTGGGTTCTTTTGAGTGTGTGTACCTCCTTAGTAAGCAACACTGGACACAGGCTGGTACAATATGTTATTGGAGTTTATTAAAGAAAGAACATAGGAGCATGTGTAAGGCAGAAACATAAAACAAATAACAGGTTGCTGATCTAAATACATTCTAACTAGCTAAACTACTACTGGCTATCTGACTAAGCATTCTCTGAGGTGGTTCCAAAGCTGGTTGATCTCAACTAAGGGCCAAGCTACAATTGACGAATGACAATTGAACAGCAAGTGTATTTCTCCCTGTTCACTTGCCCTCCACTCAATCCACTTGCCATTCAAGTGTCATTCGTCACTTGTAGCTTGGTCCTAAGTCCATCCATGCCAGCTTATTCTAAGCAACCGGGAGGCATGAAGCTCAGGAGCTCTCTCTCACATTGCATCTAGTTAGCAATAGCTACCAGGTAGCAAGACTGAAAAGACTGATAAACTGCCTAGAGACAAAGAAGCTTCTTGAAATCTGGAGGGACATCTGTACACTTGAAGAACCAATCAGGACTTGACTTCTTTACTGGAAATTGCAGCCCTGTGACAGTTTAGGGAGTACAGCGAAAGCTGAGATCAGCACCAATCACCGGCCTTCTCAAGGCCACTCTCTCATGAGAGGAAAGAAACCCAGATGCCGCTAATTAACAGAGCTTGGGACTTTCCCAGCACAGGCCTAGGATATGAGGCCTGAAACAATGTTTAAGCTTAGATTTTCTATTAAGTGGTACAAGGCCTGGTCCTTACCAAATAGGATTCTCTAAACTTTTAAGAAAGCATGAAAGCGTTTTTTGCTCTTAAGGTCTCCAAACAAGAGGCCTTAGGAACTGCAGTTCTTTAAGTTGTGGAGATTCAGAAGTTATTACATGAGAAGGAGTATGCCAAGTGTCAGTTAAGCAGATTAAGGGGCTTTGGGGGTTATTTAATACAATGGGATTCCAAACAAATGTCAGACATGGTTCACGGGAGGGAAGTTGGTATGGTATAGCCTGATCTCATCTGATCTCAGAATCTAAGAAGGGTCAGTACTTGGACGGGAGACTGCTGAGGAAGGCACTGCAGAGAAAGGCCATGACAAACCACCTCTGTTTCTTACTTGCCTCAAAAGCCCCCTTGCTGGCTAACGCTAAGGGCTCAGGATCTCCTGTTGGACCCAAGTGGCTGCAGGTGCAGACGGACATGCCATTGAACGTGTAGATGGACTCGCCATTAAGGAAAACAAGATGCTACCAGGTGGCGCATGACTGCCTGGCCTGCCTGTGCACCCTCTGTGTGGTTTGTTTGTTTCTCAGATATGGTTCTGCATTTCAGAAGCAGTTTTAAGGACCCAAACCACCAAATTCTGAATGTAATTTTGGTTTATCTTTTCCTTTATGTACCCCCCCCCCACCTACTCAGCATTTAAGGAAACAGAACTTCCGGAAAGCATGTGGATTAGGGTAGTGCTATATCCTTTTCCTGCTTTCTGCAGTTGAGAAAAGGTCCGGGTGAAGCTTAGAAGGGGAGCTTCAAGCAACTCCTACACCTGACAGACACTGATTTTTTCCCCATTTCAAGGGATCATGTAAACTTAGTCACACGTTAAGAGGGACAAAAATTCTATATGTTATATTTTCTATTTCTAGAGGGACTTTGGTGGTATTGGTCGTGGCCCCTGATGAAATCGTGGCTAGATGAAACAAGCTAGATGAATTAATCTTGCTGGCTGCTTGTTGGGCCAACCCGGGACCAGGCTGGCTCCTGAGATACATTTACCTGGATCCTCTACATACAAGAACTGATTTAGAGGATCATTGTCCACCTTATTGACTCCACATTGTCTACTACTAATATTGTTTGTTTTTAAAACAAATCATTATTCATTTCAACAATAACAGTACAACAACATTAAAGATAATTATAAAATAGAGATTATAAATTACAGTAAGGACTATAAAATTTGTTTAAACAATTACATTATCAGGCGTATGTTAAACAATCACATAAGATTTACCAAAACCTAAATAAACAGAGGGAATTGCATTATCATTATGTCATATTAAATTAAAGTGAGAAATTGCAGATGTTTAGGAGGGTGTAGTTCAGTAACAATGAGATATTCAAAAAATGGAAACCATTTCGTTAAAAAATCACTTTCTTTCATATACTTTTGTGCTTGGTATAAATCACCATGGATTTTCTCTTGGATATAGTGGTCCCATATTTTGCTAATCCAACCTTCCACCATTAGAGTTTTCGTAGATTTCCAGTTCCATGCTATTAAAGATTTAGCTGCCATCAACAGGCTTCGTATTAATTCCTTTCTAATGTGAGGAATTATAACAGTATCCCATTGATCTAAAAAAATCAGTTTAGGGTCTAATGGAACAAAGTAGCCTGTAATCTCATGCATTTGTCTTAACATTTCTTCCCAGAATTTTTTTAAACGAGAACCAGCAGTGGGCAAAGGTACCAATGGTACCACAACCTTTCCAACAAAATGGGGAGTTAGACGGAGAAACTAACTAACCAAACTAATTTGGTTCAGCATTCCAGGAACTGTTTTAAGGAGCCAAACCACCAAGTTTTTAATGTAATTTTGGTTCATCTTTTCCTTTATGTATACCCCTATCCAGCATTAAAGGAAACAGAGGTATGGGAAGGCATGTGGAATAGGGTGGGGCTATATCCTTTTCCCGCTCTTTCTGAAGTCAAGAAAAGTTCAGGGTGAGGGTTAGAAAGGGTGCTTCATACAAGCCCTAGACCGGACAGACATTGAATTTTTTCCAGCACTGTTGCTTTGAATAAAAATCAAAACATCTTCAGGGAACAAAAAGTAAGTGATCATTAAGAAGGACTTCCTGACAGAGCAGTCCCTTAGTTGATCAGTCTTCCTTGGGAGGTAGTGGGCTCTCCTTCTTTGGAGGTTTTTAAGTAGAGGCCAGAGGGCCATCTAACAGCAATGCTGATTCTATGAACCTAGGCAGATCAAGAGAGGGAAGGCAGGAAGGGTTATATCAGCCCTTAGACGGTTGCTTTGACCACCTGGATTCACTGCACTGTAACATTGAAAGTAGATTGCTGTCATGCTCTTTACTTAGGTTTCCCCTCAGTTGACTCAAAGACTCCAGCTGGTACAGAACATTGCAGCTCACTTAAGTCTCTGGAGCTGGACAGAGCATGCATATCAATCATTCTGCAGTGACAACATTGATCTCAATTTCTTCATGCATATTGAAGTTTTGAATTACCTTGCCTTGTTTCCAAAGTAAAACTGTAGAGCATCAGACACATGCCATTTTTATTCATGAATTATATATTCAGCATTCTTAATGTGATTGCATATATAGCTGCATCGAGGTTATTTTGTGTGATACACTATTAATGTAAAGCGTTACAAATTGCAGATTGCTTGACATGTATTTTTCAATGTGCACATGGAAAATGGAAACAGTACACTCCATACAGAAATGCATTTCAATATTTTTTTAACTTTAGGCATCATTTTAAGGTCATTAATATGGAATTCTCCTTGGATTCTCCATTCAGGCCCAAGTCTTCGGGCTTGTGAAACAGAACTGCATGCTCATCATTTTACCCAGATTTCATTCATGCGGCTGGGATCTTTTGGGCAGAAAGGTATGCATTTAGATAATATCATTATGGAACGAAAGAGAGTCATACAATTATATATTATAAGTGTTAAAGTATTTTCTAATACATTTACTAAGCTTAATACCGCATAATATACATAGAAAGAGCCAATAAAGATTGTCTAGGATTATCAAATTCACCTGGCGTTCAGATCGCCACCAAATCAACTTTTTAGACGTTATTACTTACAGAGACCCTTCCCATAAAGTGAAAGTTAGAACATACAATAAAGAAACAGACCGTAATTCCTACTTGGAACTTAGTTCATTCCATCCTTGGCACCTTAGAGAAAATATCCCATACGGCCAATTTTTGCGCATCAGACGGAACTCTACTACAATAAATGATTTTGAGAGGGATACCAGGCAGATGAAACGAGCCTTTCTTAATAGGAAGTATCCATCTAAAATTATCTCTCAAGCCCTATCTAGGGCTAGAACCACAGATAGAGCTGCATTATTCCAGACTAGGACTGGCCAGCCAGATCAGAGAATTCGTTGGGCTTTGGACTATACACCTCTAACAAATCAAATAAAAAGAATTGTGGACCGCCACTGGAATCTGGTCCAGGACATTGAGGGCTGTGAACAATGACCGTTATGCGGTCTTCGAAGGTCAAGGAGTTTAAAAGATGAGTTAGTCCATGCCAGTATGCACACCTTGCCGCAGCAATCATCATTACCTCAGGGTAATTTTAAATGTGGCCGATGTGCTATGCGTCAGTTGATGTGGGAGGGAAGGGAGATCTCTGTTAAAAATCGCAAGTTATCTTTCAAGCATTTTGCATCATGTTACACATCAGGTCTTATTTATTTGATTGAATGTCCTTGTGCTATGGTTTATGTTGGCTGTACTACTAGACCCTTAAAAACTAGGATTTTTGAACATATGTCAAGGATTAGACATAGAACAATAGAGGCACCTTTGGTTCAACATTTTGTGGAAAATCAGCATGATGAGACCTCATTTAGAGTATCGGTACTTGAGGTTTTAACGAAAGGTAATATGAATCAGAATACTTTATTTAGAAGGGAAGCCTTTTGGATTGTCTTTCTACAGACTGTTAGACCCCATGGTCTTAATAGTGAACTTTCATTGAACTGTTTCTTATAATTAGTTATGTTTCTTTAAAAAGTTTACAGCAGATAATTGTGACACTATTTAAACTTTGAATGGTTAACCTGATGGAGTGCAGGAGAAGATACTGCTGCCACCATCCAGGTGCAGAGAAAATACGTGTCTTTGAAAATTTCCTTATGAAAATCCATTTTCTGTGTATGCAACAGGTTAGCTCTTTTCACGCCATGTAAATACCTTTTTGAGGGCTTAATTTTGTATACGAAATATAAGAATGCTATTTGTGTTACAGTTGTGAACCACGCCCCTGAGGAAGGGGACGAAATCTGTATGTAGCCGGCCCCAGATTGGGCGTGGCCATTTCTATGGATATGACCTTCTACCTAATTGGCTCGATATAAAGAAGTCTTTGTGAAGATTCATCTGAACGTTGCTACAAAGAAACATACATAGACTGTGGAAGTCCTGGACAATCTTTATTGGCTCTTTCTATGTATATTATGCGGTATTAAGCTTAGTAAATGTATTAGAAAATACTTTAATGCTTAAAATAGAAAACTAGTCTTCTCTTTAATATTGTGGCTTCCGTGAGGCTTTCTCTCTCTTTTTCGCGTTCTTCGAAACGGGAGTAGCCTTTCTTTCGCTTTGTAATACAATTTATATAACATTTGATTTAAGTACCACCCTTTAGGACAACTTAATAACTACTCAGAGTTGTTTAAAAAGAATGATGTTATTATCCCCACAACAATGAACCTGAGAGGTAGGTGTGGCTGAAAAAGCTGTAACTGGCCCAAGGTCACTCAGCTGGCTTAAAGTGGAGGAGTGGGGAATTAAACTTGGTTCTCCAGGTTAGTGTCCTGCCTCTTTTCACCACTACACCAAATGCATTCGCTCAGAAAATCAAAGTTCACAGGAATTCACATTAAAAGAAAGTGGAACAGAACACTTGATGTAGCCATGCAATGGAGCAAATACGTAGCAAAAATGAGTGACCTGTGTCTTTTGGCATAGAAATGATCAAATTGTAGCACCTAGTTCTTCATTCTAAATGTTATTCCAGCTTTCCAGATTTCCCTCCACTGTGATATTTGCCACCTCAGTCGGAATGAAAGGCAGATGCAATATTTGGGATTTAAAATGGGCTGCTTTATTAACTGATAACATACAAACATCAATTATGGCAAGGGCCTAACTAGCAGTACAGGTCGGGTCCTGGGGTCACTCCTGGACCACACCCCAACCTGTCTGGGCGAGCTACCCGCTGTCCTGGGTGCAAGCTATCCATCAAATGGCTGGGACCCAGCCTGGCCAGGTGAAGAGGTTCACCCCTGTAAAGCTCCCTCACCCGGCCATACAGCAGCAGGGGGAGACTGGCTTGTCCAGGGGTTCCCCGCGCAGGGCATCTGTCCTTGCAGCTGGGCCATACAGCAGCCAGCCGCTCCTGACAGACCCCATTTCCCCACCAATGGGCAAGTGCCAAGGGTGCTCACTGGCAAGCTAAAATTTTCCCCTTACTTCAGTCCTGCCACCATAGAAGCCAAGCCTCTGCTTAGGCCTCTGCAACCCACAAATATCTTAAGGCCAACCTAACCCCTTGCCACAGGTTATTCAGAAATATGCTATTACATCTTGTAGAGAGGTTCACACCACCCCCTCAGTGGAGATCAGCAAAATGGGCCCTGAAATTGCAGCTGGGGCAAATAAATCCCCAACCCCCCTGTCATAGCCTTGACTAGGGCTCTATTGTCCTTTTACCTAGCCCGTTCTAAAGTGCTGGAGTCCAATGCATACCGCCACACCAGCATGGAAGCATTGCAGACCAAAAAATTAGGACTCCGGGCCATCGCTTGCTAATCTCCAGCAAGTCATCCCACAACTGCCATGACAGGGCCATGCCCTTCAACATACCAAGGTCATTACCACCCAGGTGCAGGACTAAAATGTGAGGTGGAGGGACACTCGTCCCCTCAAACAACAGCGACAGCAACCCAGACCAGAGCAGGCCTCTTCTGCCTTGCCATTTGACAGTGGCCCACTGGATGAGTCCAAGCTGGCACCCGATTGGCATCCTCTTTGCTTGGCGCGCTGCACAAAAGACAATGCTGTGGCCATAGATGAGGATCTGCAGCCTCTCCTGTCGAACCACAGTACCTAAAAAAGAAACAATGTCTGAACAATTGACCACTGTTCAAAGGCCACCTCTACGTCTATAAATAGAGGAATGCCATCAGCCCACCGTCTGAATATTAGGCCCAGAGAAGCCCATCGCTGCTGTTGTAGATGCAGCACCTATCCTGAAAGAGTGGGTCCCAAATTTGAAAAAAAAAAAAAAAACAGCCAAGCTTCACAAGGGCCGTACCCGTGACCATCCAAAACTGGTATTTAGTCAACAGGGCACCATCGGCATGACAAAACAGAACACATCTCCCAATGTCTTCTTATATCCTTTAAGGGCCACCACAGGGTACAAATGGGTGAGCAAAAGCTAATGCAGCCAGCTGGCTCCGGATGTACTTTACCACATGCCCCTTATCTTTCTGGGCCCACAGAAACACATCAAGTACTCCACGGGGATGGGCCACAATTGTGGGAGACCTGCCTCCTGCCTGAAACCTGTAAACTGCTGCACAGCCCGATCATATGCCCTCCTGGTACTAGGGCAAAGGGCTAACTGGATTGCCCTAAAGGCCTCAGATTCCCAATCCTCCACAGTTCCTAGGGCACCTATGCTGGCACCAAATTGGCCTCAGAGGCAAGCTGCCAAAACCGGTCCATCTGCAGGCGAGACAGGGCATCTCCAACCTCATTGGTCACCCAGGTATATGCCTGGCTGAAAACAATATATTAAAGTGCAAGCACCTTAAGGTAAAAGCTCAGAACAATTTCATGACCCTGGGCGATTTAGAAGAGAGGGAGTTCACTATCAACCACTGCCATATTATTGCACCAAAAGTGCACTTAGTGGTTAGCTAGCTCATTCCCCCACAAGTGAACCACCACTAAGATTGGAAAAATTCAAGGAAAGTCAGGTCTGTACTCAGACCCACCTGCACACAATGAACAGGCCAGCGACCAGCGCACCAGTACCCCATGAAATAAACCCTGAATCCAGTGGAACCGGATGCATCAGAGGCAACTTGTAGGTCCCCTTCCAACAACAGCTCCTGTCTCCAAAAGGAGACACCATTAAAGACTTCCAAAAACTGGAACCAAACCACCAGATCCTCCCTCATACCTGGAGAGAGAGGCAAACGATGATGTGGGAGCCTAAGGGTCCCCATTACATCACAGAGACACCTCAAAAACACTCTGCCAGGCAACACCACACTGCAGGCAAAATTAAGGTGGCCAACCACCTGTTGCAGCTCCAGAAGGGATACTTTATGAATCCTAATCTGGGTCAGCTGGCATGCCCTCAAGTCTTGGAGCTTGTCAGCCAGCAACCTGGAGGTTTGCTGCTCTGTGTCCAACTCTATACCCAGGAAGGTCAGAACTGTCACTAGGCCCTCTGTTTTCTCATGGGTGAGGGGGGCCACCAACTCATCCACTAAGTGGATAAAGTCCTCCAAAAGGCATGCACATTGCCCAGACTGTGGGATCCCCACCAGGAGAAAATCATCTAAATAGTGGGTGGTATCATGGCAGCGCTGCCTCCAATGCAATGCCCATTCCAGAAATGTACTAAATCGCTCAAAAACTGCAGACAAGATGAAACACCCCATTGGGAGGTCCCTGTCCATCTAAAATTGACCCTCAAAGGCAAAGCCCAGGAGCTCAAAGCCCTCAGGGTGAACTGGGAGGAGACAAAACGCCGACTTAATGTCACATTTCACCATTTCCGCTCCCCGGCCACAATGCCTTACCACTTTGACCGCTTGGTCAAAGGACGTATGATGCACTGAGGAAAAGTGCTCTGGTCATTAACTGAATCAACCCTGGGATAAGACATCGGCCCACCTAGGGCCCACCTAGGGTAATCAGCCAACATGGCTTTGAGTACCCTCACTTTTATTGGGCTGGGTCCCCTTTCAAGTACCCTTCTGCCTGCTTGGGCTGCTCCCTTTCTTTCCGAATGACTTTTGTCACCTGCAGGCATTGAAGGGGTGTGGACCCCAGCAAATTGGGCACTTGTAGCCAAACCTGCAGTTCTTCCGGCTGCAAACACCTTGTGAGGTAAACTCAAAACAAAGCAGCCGGGGCTGAACTGACTGCCCCGCAGAGGCGCAGGAGCTAGAAGAACTTGAGAAGGATCCCGAAGTACCTGACGAGGATTGCTGCACAATATGTCCACTATTTTATTGATCCCCAATGTTGAATTTCACCAGGGTCATCAGCTGTAACCATAAGTCTGATGCACTTCGTCCCATGGAAACAATAGCAGCCTGCATCTTGAATTCTTAGCCGTATTGCAGCCAAGCTGCCACGGCGAAGTAAGTATAGCCCCTGTATATGATGTCTATATACTGAAAAGGGGGGGGTGCCCTCCAAGGTTGTGCACATGCAATCACACCCACATAGATTAGGAAACCTGGCAGCCAGTTGGCCCAGGTCCTATCAATCTTATGGTGCTTAAGGCACTCCTTATCCCTGTCCTCTAAATCATCTTTATCCTTCTTCTCCAGCTGCCTGAAGAGAAGGGTAAAGACATCAACATACTCAGCCTGCAAAATCTTTTCCCTTGTTGCTGGCATGAGGCGATCACCTAGAGGCACCACCCCATAATTTGACCACGGAACTCCGTAATAAGTTCTCCAAGGTGGAACAAGCCCCAACCCAACTTGAGACTGAGCAGACAACGGATGCCAACTTGGAGACCAAGACATCTGCCCAGCCAATGGAGGTTGAGTTCAGTATGCGGCCACGCCAGTGGTCATAGTCCCTCCAGACGAGCACGCCTGCATGTAAGTATGGTGTTGCATTGCTGATGATGCAAGGCCCCCGGCCTGACTCGCTTGCACTCAAGGCCAGGGACCCCCTTGCTGGGGCCAAGACGATTTACCATTGGTCTCAGGTGGTTGGACTACCAAAGCAACTTGACCTGCATCAGCTGTCCAGTTCCCCTCCATCACAGATGGCACTGCTTCTTCAGCCTCCTCCTCAGTGATGTGACCACTGGCCAAAGCTGACGGAGCCAAAGCTCCACTGCCCTCCAGTCCCCTCCAAAGAAGCCAAATGAGAAAGAATATCATTACTGGAAGCAGCCTTGCAGGCAGCCCTCACAGGCCTTTTATTTGCAGTCCCTGGACAGAAGCAGATGCCCCCCATGCTTGCTCTAAAGCCTCACCAGTTGGGTCCTCCTGTCCCTCGTGCCAGGGAAGCAGGCAAGATCATCTTGCTTCATCCGAGCACAAGGCGCGACTGAGAGCAACGGGGGTGTAAAAGCATACTAAGGCAACAAACTCCACCCCCAGTGCAAGCCCCCTATGTAGGGCATGCCTTACTGCCTTCCTCCTTCCGAAGAGGCAAAGAACAGCCACCATCTTAAGTGGCTATCACAACCAGATGGTGTGGCCAGATTCCTGCTTGTTCTTTGTATCCCCCCTCCCTTCACACAATGGCTCTCTTGGTGGCATCACCCTGGTGTGATCTCCTCCCCCGTGCTGCACATGCTCATGTAGTTGCTTTGACAGGTGTCCCAATACTGCAAGAGACCTCCCATCACAAGCTCCCAACTTCTGCCTCTCTCATAAGACCCAGCGGGTGAAAAAATAATAGCAAAATTAGCCTGCAATCAAGAGATCTTTTCCCCCACCCCATGCCATTTGAGGTGCCAAAACACCAGTGGGGAGTAAGTTCTAATCCTTGTAGCTTTTTCAGCACTTTAAAAGGTGTGGGGTGTTTGTGTGATTGTGTGCGTGTGTGAGCATGCGTGTGTGTGTGAAAGAGTTCAATGCTTCAGGCCCTATCTCTTGCGGCAATGAAAGAGGGTTGCAGGTTGTAATAAACAGAATTTATTACATGAGGAGTCAAAAGTATAGACATATGTGTCTAAAATAAATGAAGAATGTTCTTTGGCTTGAGGCACGGACAGGAAATTTGATGTTACAGGAATGAATCACACCCCCTAATTCTTCAACAAACCATATAAAAGTGCTCACCAGAGCTGACTCTTTTACAGTTTCTTCTTCTCTCAACTTCTAGACCTTAGAAAGCGTGGTAAGTCTGCATTTAATTCAATCATTCCTTAGCTATACAATGCTGCATTCTGTTTTCTAGCACATCATTTATTTTGGAGGTGTCAGGAAAAAAATATAAGCAACTTATAGCCATGGCTACTCTACCATGTAGTACTGTGGAAACACTATAGTAATGCCTTCTCAACACTGGCAGAGATGCTAAAAAAAAGTGGTAACACACGAATAGATAAAATCAAGAGTTAAGCAGCACGTAAAAGACTAACAAAGTTTGTGGTAAGGCTTTCGTGAGCCACTTCTTCAGATACCTTTGATGATGTCTGTTTGTACCTGTTCAGGTTCCTTCACAAGGTTGATGGATTTCCATTCTGTATGGCTCAATGTGGTGCCTTCCATGGAGATAGCTCAAGATGGGTAGCCATATTAGTCTGTCTGTAGCAGTAGAAAAGAGCAAGAGTCCAGTAGCACCTATAAAACTAACAAAATGTGTGGTAGTGTATGAGCTTTCATGAGCTACAGCTCACTTCTTCAGGTACCCTGAAGCAATGGTCTTGTACAGATGGCACGGAAAGCTCTAGATCCATATGGAACTGACTGATAAAAGTTGAATGGACAGTAAATGCACAAGAAGGAATATAGGAAACACTTGAATATTTTTTAACCTCGTTCATTAAAAAAATCCGAACAGATTGCAAGATTGATTCTTTTAATCATTGAAAAAGTAATCTCACCTGTTTAAACTTTCATTGCAGACTCACCTCCTTCTTTCCAAGATGTCCTTTGGTTACATCCCAAGTTGTGCCACTTTCTGTGCAATCCCGTCCTGCACTCCATCTTGCGGCTCTCCATGTGGCTACCCAATCGGAGGTCTGAGCTCCCTGGGTTCCTACAGTGCAGTCTCTGGTGGCGCATCATCAGCAAGAAGCCTTGGCATCTCTCCCAGGGCCAACACCGGATCTATCCAAATCCCACCATCAGAACTTGTGATACAGCCACCTTCTTGTATTATTACAGTCCCAGGGGCAATCATCGCCACCTCTCCCGAACCTCTTCATGTACGGAAGAGAACTCGGTAGGTTCCAGCCGTTGGTTACTCCTATTAAACTAGGAGGACCAGAATACAGGGAAATGGTATTTGAAAAACAGGATATGGATTCACAGCCGATGCTTTCATGGACTTGGGAGTCAGAAATACTGACCCTCTCCACTTTAAGGCAGAGCGCTTAGCTTCTCCACCAGCTCAGCACTTCCGACTCTCACATCCAATGCTAGTGTGTACTTATTGTAGGCTTCACAACTCATGGTCACTTTCTCCTGAGCATCAGAATTGTAGGAACTCCCAAATCCAGATAACAGTTGATTGGATTTATTGTTGCTGAGCTTTTCAGGCATTTCTCTTCAAGCCTCCCAACTCTCTGCTGCTGCTGCTTTTCCTTGCTATTTTTAGGGTATTTCTACAAGGGCACCCTGCTATATTGATTGAGATTCTAGGGGGCGTAGAGATTCAGGTGACTTACCTGGATCTTTTCTTTACAGACTTGTGAAAATGTTGTTTAAAATGCCTAAATAGCCCTTTGTTTAGTTGCCTACCGCCCTTCGCTGGATGTCCAAAGGAAAGTGTATTACTTCTTTTGCATTGCATATGCTGTTATCACCTTTGAAACTCTTTGCCATGCATATGTTTTCATACAATCTTCATTAAAGCTTGTCTGTCTGCATAACAATATTGTTTGTGGTTCCTCTTATGTTTTTTATATATATTAGGGTGATTTGTAGAATTTGACTCCAGTAATTGAGGTTGCTGTCATTTTTAAGGCCTGCAAAATTAGGTCAACTGCTTCGTTATCCTTCCGTATATTACAGAATAGATCTTCATTCAACCCAGAAAAGAAAATAATTGATTGCTGTCCAAAAGAAATGTTGGCTCTTTGATTGGAAAGAAGGGTTAAGCTCTCTCTCTCCCCCTTACAAAAAGGGATTGATTTCTATTTGGTTCTATTCAGACAAAAAAAAAATTAGCCACTCAATAGGCAGGGACTGAAACTTCATTCCAAGGAAACCACATGAGCACAGGATGCTAGTTTTTACCGAAGGAGACCCTCAGTCTATCAAGGTAGGTGTTTTCAGGTAGATGAGCAGTCTTCGAGTTCAGTAACACTTAAAGGCCAACAAGGAGTGGGGATCCTCAAACAGACAAAAACTTCAACGGAAGATCACAACACAAGAGAGCTGAAATTGTTCCTTCACGGATTCAGAACAATGGATCCACCAGGGCTGAATAGGGACATTGGATATTTCTCTCACTGCAAATGCTAATTTTCTGCATTTCAACCCCTGCTCTAATCACACTGAATGCATTTCACGTCCTATCTTTCTTCTTTGCAACATCCCTCCCACCTTCTGACTAGGATAAAAAAATCTCCAATTTTCATTAACTGCTTATATCTGCTGAAGCCTAGTGGGTAAGTAGTTGGGCTGCGAATCAGCACTCTGCTGTTTAAAATCCCACTGCTGCCACTCCTGCCATGAGCTCAGGAAAGGGCCTTGAGTGAATCCCTCCTCTCAGCTCAGCTGCCCAGCTGTACTGTGGGCAGAATAATAAGAATAACTTCGTTCTCTGCTCTGAGTGGGCACTATTCCATCTAGAAGTCCATTATGTAAGTGTACTGTTGCATGAGTCACTGTAGCACAGTGGTTAAGTGGTTGGGCTGTGAATCAGCACTCTGCTGATTCAAATTCCACTCCTGCCATGGCTGAGTAGGTAATCTTGGGTAAGTCACTTCTCTCAGCCCCTCTTCCCAGGTGTATTGTGGGGCTAATAAAAACACTGACTTTGTTTGCTGCTCTGAGTGGGACACTAATCTGTCTAAAAGAGTAGTATATAAGCACACTATTGTTATTATTATCTGACAAAGGGAGCTTGACTCTCAAAAGCCTATACCATAAAACTCTTTAAAGTGCTACTGAACTCAACCTTGCTCTATCAAGGCCAGTATTATCTACTCAGATGGGCAGCAGTTTTCCAGGGTCTCAGGTTGAGATCTCTCCAAACATCTCATATCTGATACTGTGAGATGCCGGTGATTGAATCTGGAACCTTTGCATGCCAAGCAGATGCTTTTGCAGTGAGCCCTGGCCCTTTCCCTGCCATAGCTTTTTCTAGTAGGCGGTACCATGTGGTAGATGGAGCCTGTTAAGCTATTGAAATGGAACAAGATGGGAGGGGAAAGCTCAGATTTCCTGAACAGGGAAATTAGCAAAAATACTCCACCCCCCTCCTATATCCCCTCTCTGGATTTAATATGCTCTCCTGTGTGCTGATTTCCCTTTCTCCCTTTGCCCATTTAATTGATTCTCAAATCTTGCTTGCATGATCTGATCAAGTATTCCCTAAACTGAGGTCTGGTTTTTTAAAGTTGTGTTCTCTGACTTCCATCTTTTCTGAAGCTAAGAAAAACGCCAGCATATTTTATCTTGGAAGAAGTCTGGGCCGACAGACAGCAGGCAAAGGGGCAAGAGGGGAAGAGGTTGCAGCAGGAGTAAGGCAGGATAGTGAAGGAAAGAGGGGAGACTCTCCTCCCCCCCTTATGCTGAACTCCCCTATCTATCTCTTTCTGTTAGCGCTTCTGCTTGCATGATCTGATCTCACTCATTTTTCTAGATGTTAAGAAGCTGCTATGGTGCTTACCAGAAACTACGCAGAAACATATGCCACAAACATAAATATTTTATTTATTTTTTTATGTGCATATGCATGACATTTTTATTCTGCCTTTCTCACTGAGACTCAAGGTGGATTACACAGTATGAGATTAGTACAATCAGTAACAAGTTCATTTCAATACAGTATCAAGGATATTCAATACAGTATCAAGGACATTTCCATAAACAATGCCATAGGATGAACAGATACAGGTTTAAATGATGTAGTATTCACAAAAATCCAATACAGAGTAGAAAAAATAATGCAGCAGAACACAATCAATTCTATGACTAACATTAGATCCATGGAGCATTGGTGGTACATAGGAGTACGCGTTTAAAGCAGAAAATACATAAGGCAATATAGAGATGATGAAGTCTATGTTCACTAATGCATTGGCGAAGCATCTGAGACCCCATATCTACAATACAGCCCTCCCATTTTAGTAAAAAGCCTTTATGAATAGTTCGGTTTGGCATCATTTATGAAAAGCCAGGAGAGTGCGGGTTCTTCTGACTTCCTCAGGCAGGTCATTTCACAGGAGAGGGGCCACCACAGAAAAAGCCCATGTCATACCCTTATTTCGTCATATGTCATACCCTTACTTGGTCACCCCAACACTAAGCTTGCACTGGAAATTTACTCATGTGTCCTTGTCTCAGCAGTTGTCTCTAGCTGCCCCTCAGTCTCTCCTGCTAAACTCCCCTGTCTAACTCCTTCTGTTAGCACTTCTGCTTCCATGATCTGATCGTGTAGTCTATGAGCTGAAGTCTGATTTGTTAAAGCTGTGTTCTCTCATTTCCATCTTTTCTGGAGCTATGAACACTGCCAACATAGTTTAGCTTGGAAGAAGGCTGGGGCCAGGGATAGCAGGCAAAGGGGCAAGAGGGGAAGTGGTTGAAGCAGTGGGGAGGCAGGATAGTGAAGGAAAGAGGGGAGACTCTCCTCCCCCACTGCTACTTTCTCCCATTTTTCTAGATGGCAAGAAGCTGCTTTGGCAGACCAATAGATGGGCATGGGGTGAATAAAAATCCACAGCTGCTTCAAGAGGCTTAGAGATTGGGGAGGAGAAAAACAGAATGAGTGAGCAGGAGGGCAGGAAGGAAGGGCTGGATGGGAGGGACATCCCCTCTCCTGCAAGTTCTCATGCCCCCTTATCTACAGCTACTATTAGATACAATGGCCAAATGGAAACTTCTGTGAAAGACTCAGCTTCAAAAGCGGGATTCCTGGACAGTAAAGAGGATGATTGACATGACCCCACCCCCGACATTTGGTCAGCCTGAAATAGCAGTTAGGATGGAATGTTGAGGAGTTGGCAACTGGATTAAACAAAAGAATCTACCAGATAGTGAGGCTGGAATAGGTAGTGCATGCGCCTCCGATCTGGAAAAAAAAATAAGAGGATGCACGTATTCCAAGAAGCAAGACCCAAGCAGGTGGTGTTGGTCCCATTTCTGAGAAAGAAGAGATATACAGAACGTGGAGTCCCCGAGTGAAGAGGTCTTGTGTCTCCAGCTGCAACTTAAGCAAGCAGACTATGAGCTAGAGAAAATGAATCTTGAGAATGAGAAATAGAAAATGAAGCTTGAGAAAAACAACCAAGCATGCTTAGAACTGGAAAAAGACAGAATGAGGCATGAGCTTGAGATGGCTAAGCTTGCAGTTTCCGCCTCCTCCAGATTCCATGGCGAAAGTGGACCGTTGGAAGTACCCCTTGAATTTTGAACAAGTCTGCATTGACTACAAGGTCCCCCTGGAGCGGTACATGGAAAACACTTGAATGGTGTCCTGGCTTCAGTGTCTGTCCAGATGGAAGGCAAAGAGAGAACAGACTACAAGCTGTTCAAGCAAAGTATCCGAGAGAGAGTGGGATTCACCAAGGAATGGGCCCAAAAGTGCTTCCAAGAAATCAGACTTGAAGGTAAAGGGTCCTACCCGCAATAAATACAATGACTGGGGAAAGCCTATGATTCGTAGGTGGAAGTTGCAGAAGCCAAGACCCTGGCTGATGTCAAGGCCCTGATGTGCATTGACCGGTTCCTGAATCTTCTTCCCAAGCACATCCGGTGCCTGCTTGTAGACAAGAGTCCTTCTACCCTTCAAGAAGAAGGCAGTGGGCAGAGTGACTGACTGAAGCCTACAGAGGGCAGAGGTACAGCATTCATCAGGAATGGCATAAGAGGGAATCTCCTAAGTCCCCACTCTGGTTCAGAAAGCAGCCAGAAGTAGAAGGACAGCCATCCCAGCAACATCAACCTGTTGATGGGAGGAAATAAGCACTGCGGCTGCAGCTGCTCAGAGAGAATTGCGTCCGGGACCCAGGAGGGGAAGAAAAATTTAATTTGAATTTAAATTGTAATTTTTATTTAGTAAGGTCAACCACTCCATCAATATAACATAAAGCTTTAACTTTTGAATACTGGCAGTATGAAGGGAAAACATTTTGTGTAGCATAGCTGTTGCATGTTGTAGTTGATGGGGTTTTTTTCCTTCCTCCCCTTGTTCCCTTTCTTCCCTTTGTATTGTTAGTTAATGTAGTTAATAAAAAATAAAAAATATTATAAAAAAAAAACATCAACCTGTTTCCCCAAGTAGTGTTAGGAAGTCACCCATGGTGGAGAAGTGGTGCCATGGTGCTCTACATGCAACCAGTTGGGCCACTTTTGGAATAAGTGCCCCAAGGTCAGGACTGACATGCACCACATGATCCCAGAGGCTCTCAGATTACTTTGCTTGCATTTGACGCAGAATATATTCTCCAGCACCACCGGAAGAAGGTCATGGTGGAAGGCTGTGATGTTGCTGCCTGGCAAGATACTTCTTCTCTACTAACCACCATGCATCGCACTTTTATCAATCCCAAGTACCTCCACCTGGAAGAAGAAAGGAGGGTAAGGCACCTGCACGAAGCAGAAGGTATTGTGCTGCCAGTAACCCAGGTACCGATTATCTATGAAGGTTGGAATGGACTGTGGAAAGTTGCTGTGCACGAATATAACCCATTGGACATATTTGTGGGCGAAGACTTAGCAGAGCATGTGCTCTAGGAACCAGAAGAACACACACTACACTCTGCAGAGGAACTTAGCAGATGAGCTAGAGACTATGTAGGGGTGTTAACCCACAGCGAGACTCAGAAGCTGCAGCCAGCTGAAACTGCACCAGTGACTTCTCCAGACATTGCGGCAACACCTAAAGAGATAGAGTCTCCTCCACTTACCTCAAGAGCCTTCCAGAAGGAGCAAGAGGAATACACAAATTTCGAAGAAGTCCATGAACAGGCAAGAAAGGATCTTACCTTCAGTGCAGTCACCTGATCCCAGTTCGTGATTGACAAAGGCCTGTGGTACTGTGAGTCCCTTTGACCAGGTGACCAAAGTGGCTGGAAGCTGCATCATCAGATGGTGGTACCGATCCAACATTGCCTCCGATTCATGAGCCTCGCCTATGATCACTCCAGCAGCCATCGAGAGTAAAAAGAATCAAAGAGACAGCAGTTTTATTGGGAGGGGAAGAGAAAGGACACTGTCAGGTTTGTCCAGTCTTATGATGTATGCCAGACTGAGGGGAGGTCCATAGATAAGGGTAAAGCCCCATTTCAGCCTCTACCTGTGATTGGCACCCCTTTTGAGAGAGTGGCTGTTGATTTGGTTGGACCCTTCCTGAATAAAACCCTGAGGGGGAAGCAATATATTTTAACTGTTGTAGACTTGGCAACTCACTGGCCAGAAGCTTGGTATCGGTGCCAAGGCTATTTTCCAAGCTTTGGTAGATATATACGGAAGGATTTGTTGGTATCGAGAGATTCTCACAGACCCTGGAACCAATTTTCTTTAGGGGGTGATGGAGTACATATGGTGCAGCCATGGGGTTCAGCACTTAGTGACTCTCCCATACTATCATTCTTGGGAAGTTATTCCTTGTCATCTTATCCCAGAGCTGACAGAGGAGTTTGGGAGTCCTGAGGACATGTGTGTGGGGCTTCACAGTGTTGTCAGGGTTGAAGAGCTGACCTACTCTCCATTACAGTCTAAGAACAAGTGAGAAGAGGCTAGGCTACTGTGTGGTGAGTTTGCAGACCAATTCTCCTCTCGACCGGGTTGCTCTGTGGTTACAAAACACTCTATATTCACAGGAGATGAGCCACCTGTGGCTGAAAGAGCTCGCAGAGATTCCCAAACCGAGCAGCAAACTATCGAGAGGGAGTTAGAAGAAATTCTGGTAGCAGGAATCATCGGGCCTTCCAACAGCTCCTTGGTATCACCGGTGGTGCTAGTGAGTAAACTGAATGGAACGAGCCAGTTTTCTGTTGACTACTGGAATTAAACAAAATAACAAGGCCTGATCCTTATCCAATGCCTTGCATCGATGACCTGCTTGACCAGTTGGCTCCAGCAAGGTACATCTCCACCTTGGACCTAACCCAAGGTTTCTGACAGCTGGAACTTGATGAGCAGGCTAAGGAACGGTCTGCCTTTGTGACTCACAAAGGGCTGTATTAATTTAATGTACTTCCATTTGGGCACAAAAATGCCCCAGCAACCTTCCAGAGGGCTATTAATAAACTTTTGAGAGGGCTGGAAGGGTTTGTTGTAGCCTATTAGAATGATGAGGCTGTGTTCTCTAAATCTGGGAGCAGCCTTTGGAGCATCTTCGGCAGGTGCTGGAGAGAATCAAGGAAGCCGGATTTTACCTTAAAGGCAAAAAAGTGCCAGATAGGTTTGAACCAAATAACTTATTTGGGACACAAGGTAGGGGCAAGTACAGTCTCAGCTGGGCAAGGCAAGGACAAGGCTATCAGGGATTGGCCCATTTGCAAGAACAAGTCTAAGGTCCACTCTTTCCTTGGGTTGGCTGGCTACTACCAAAAGTTTTTCCCTGACTATAGCAAACTAGCCTTGGCACAGACTGATCTCCTTGGCAAGAAGAGGCAGGAGAAACTGCAATGGACAGGGGCATATCAACACGCCTTTGACAGTCTGAAGAACTTGCTGGTGACAGGGCCAGTTTTGAAGGCTCCAGACTTTAACAAACCATTTGTCCTCACCACTGATGCTTCTGACCCTGCCACAGGAGCTGTTTTCTCACAGGAGGGGCCATATCAGGAGCAACATCCAATTTCTTTCCTGAGTAAAAAGCTCACTGAGCCAGAAGATGGCTAGGGAATCCCCAAGAAAGAGTGTTATGCTATTGTTTATGCCTTGGGGAAATTCAGGTCATACTTATAGGGCAGGCATTTCCTGATTCAAAGAGATCACTCTCCCCTACAGTGGCTTCAGACTGCCAGATTAACCATTCCAAATCTCCTGTGGTAGCGGCCGGCTTGCAGGACTTTGACTTCAGAGTGGAGCGCATTGCAGGATCTGAGAACAAGGTTGCAGATGCCTTGTCTAGGAGGGCCTGCCAGTATAAGGAATTGGATACGGTTCAATTGTTGTTACCTATTGATATAAAATGTAAATGTTGATTTAAAGGTTGGCAGAGCACATCCCAGATCCCTGGTTGCAAACCGCATCAATGGGAATCTGGATGGCTGGACCCCATAATTTGGTCTGGTGGTGGTGAAGGGGAGTCATGGTCTGGCTGTGCCAGGAAGGCCTAACAAGGCCTCAGAAACCTGTTAGCAGTGGGAGTAGGCCTGCCTTTTCATGCCAGGAGCCCATGAGCCATTATGGAGCCAATCAGAACACATGGGTCTGGAGCCATATAATTTATGATCTGCCTAGGTTCACAGAATCAGCATTGCTCTCTGATGGCCATCTAGCCTCTGCTTAAAACTCTTCAAATAAGGAGACCCCACCACCTCCCAAAGAAGCCTGTTCCACTGAGGGACTGCTCTAACTGTCAGGAAGTTCTTCCTAATGACCACTTCCTCCTTGCTCCTGGAAGGTTTTTTTTATTTTTATTCAAAGGAACAGTGCTTTGAAATGGAAAAAAATCAGCATCTGTCAGGTCTAGGACTTGCATGAAGCTCCCCTTTTAAGCCTTACACCCTGACCTTTCCTTGACTGCAGAAAGAGCAGGAAAAGGATATAGCACTACCCTAATCCACATGCTTTCCCAAAAAGTTCTGTCTCCTTTAATGCAGGGTAGGGGCGCACATAAAGGAAAAATTGAAGCAAAATTACATTCAGAACCTGGTGGTTTGGCTCCTTAAAACAGCTTCTGGAATGCAGAACCAAATCAAGGAAACAAACGAACAAACCATGCAGGGGCTGCCAGGCAGGCCAGGCAGTCAGGGGCCATATGGGAACATCTTGTTTTCCTTAACAGCAAGCCAACTACACGTTCAACAGCAAGTCCATCTGCACCTGCAGACACGTGGGTCCATAGGAGTGATCCTGAGACCTTTGCTTTAGCCAGCAAGGGGGCTTTCAAGCCAAGTAAGAAACAGAGGTGGTTTTCCACTGTCTTCCTCTTCAGAGCCTTCCCCGGTAGTCTTTCATCCAAGTACTGATCCTTCTTAGTTTCCAAGATCTGATGAGACCAGGCTATACCATACCACCTTCCCTCCCAGGAAAGATGTCTGATAATAACGTTATTTTTTAGAATCCCCTTGTATTATCTAACCCCCAAAGCCCCCAAATCTGTTTAATTGATTCTTGGCATACTCCTTCTCATGTAATAACTGCTGGATCTCCAAAACTTAAAGAACTGCAGTTCCCAAGGCCTCTTGATTGGAGACCTTAAGAGCAAAATAGCTTTCATGCTGGATTAAAAGTTTAGAGAATCCTATTTTGTAAAGGCCATGCCTTGTATCACTTAATACAAAAAGCTAAGCTTGAAAATTTGGTTCAGGTCTCATATCCTAGGCCTGGGCTAGGAAGGTTCCAAGCTCCATTAATTAGCTGCATCTGGACTGCTTTCCTCTCTTCAGAGAATGTCCTTGGAGAAGGCAAGTGGTTGGTGCTGATCTCAGCTTTCGCTGTACTCCCTACACTGTCACAGGGCTGCAACATCCAGTTAAAGTCAAGTCCTGATAGGTTCCTCGAGCGGGCTGATGCCCCTCCAGATGTCAAGAAGCGTCTTTGTTTCTAGGCAGTTTATCAGTCTTTTCAATCTTGCTACCTGGTACCCATTGCCAACTAGTTGCAATGTGGGAGAGAGAGAGCTCCTGAGCTTCATGCCTCCAGGATGCCTAGTGTAATCTGGCATGGATGGACTTAGTTGAGATCAACCAGCTTTGGAACCACCTCAGAGAATGCTTAGTCAGATAGTCAGTAGTATTTTAGCTAGTTAGAATATATTTAGATCAGTAACATGTAATTTGTTTTATGATTTCCCAAAATGCTTCCTAAGAGCAGTTTCTGCCTTACACATACTCCTATGTTCTTTCTTTAATAAACTTCAACAATATATTGTACCAGCCTGTGTCCATTGTCGCTTACTAAGAAGTTACACACACTCAAAAGAACCCAGAAAGTTGTGGTGCTTCAAACAAACAATAAGAGCTCTTAGAGGCACCTAGGCGTCTTGAGTAGACATGGGCATGAACAGAAAGAAATGAACATGGTGTTCGTTGTTCGTTGCCATCCACAAGCAACGAACACTGACGAACATGATCCCATCACAAACACGTTTGTTGTTTGTGGGGACCAGCAGGCTCTCCTCCAGCCATCAAGATCCCTATCACACCATTTCCAGAAACCCTACGTGAGCAGACAGCAGGAAATGTACAAATAGTAAATAATAGCTTGGCCCAGAGCCTGGCAGCAGCCCTGGAACTTGAAGGGGTAGATCCCTATCCCACCACACACAAAGAAAATTCAAGCTCCAATGCACTCTCCCTGTCTTTCTCTCCAAATG
Source organism: Eublepharis macularius (assembly GCF_028583425.1). Classification (NCBI taxonomy): domain Eukaryota; kingdom Metazoa; phylum Chordata; class Lepidosauria; order Squamata; family Eublepharidae; genus Eublepharis; species Eublepharis macularius. Next base: position 247,278,213 of record NC_072790.1, read on the forward strand.
CCAACAGCAACTGTCTCACCCTTACTGTCTGCAACACCAGAGCGGGGAACCTCCCTCCCCCTGCTCATTGCTTCTTTGTAACAGATTTGGAGCTCCACACTTGAAAGGAAGAACTGCCGATCAAGCTAAATTTGGCTTAGATTGGGGAATTCATTGCAGGTGCCAGATTGTCTGGCTTGACGAACAACAACAAATGAGGCTTGCAATGACCACCTGTTCGTTTAGAATGGGGCCTCAGGAACAGCTTGTTCACGAACAGCAGATTGGGCTGTTCATGGCTTTTTTTAGTTTGTATTGCTATTCATGCCCATCTCTAGTCTTACATTAAATGCAGAAAGCATTTAATGTAACCTCTGTAAACGCAGATAACACCAACCTCTCTAATAAAAGCTAGCAACTTAAGAACAGCACCAAGCATTTTGTGCCTCACATCAGTGAAGTGTTCTGTTTAAAAACCTCTATGTTATTTTGAGTTTTAAACACCTGCCTACCTGCCTTCTTATTTTACCTTCTTGTAAATAAACCTTCTGTTACACTTTGAATCTCCCCAAGCCTTGTGTGCCAGTTTCTGTTTAAGGGAAGTGCAAACCCCTGATCTTTCCATTCTTGTACTTGGTTGGGTTACCACAGGAGAAGTTACTACAGGAGAAGGAGTCTGCCAAGAATCAATTAAGCAGATTAGGGTGCTTTGGGGGTTAGTTAATACTAGGGGATTCCAAAAAATAATGTTATTATCAGACATCGTTCCAGGGAGGGAAGGTGGCATGGAATAGCCTGATCTCATCAGCTTTCCGAATCTAAGAAGTGTCAGTACTTGGATGGGAGACCACCAGGGAAGGCTCTGCAGAGGAAGGCAGTGGCAAACCACCTCTGATTCTTACTTGCCTTGAAAGACCCCTTGCTGGCTAACACTAAGAGTGTCTGGATCTCCCGTTTGGATCCAAGTGGCTGCAGGTGCAGATGGACTTGCTGTTGAACATGCAGATGTACTCGCCATTAAGGAAAACAAGATGCTATCAGATGGCCCCTGGCTAGTCATGGGCACGAACAGCATTACGAACGGAAAAAAAACACCGAACAGGCCGCTCAGCTGCTGACAAGTGTCCAACCTGTGTCATTTATCACTTGTAGCTTGGCCCTTAGAGATTGATGAGGAAAAAAGCAGAGAATGAATGAGCAGGAGGGGGGAAAGCAAGAGCTGGAGGGGAGGGACATCTCCTCTCCTGCAAGTAATCATACTCACCTCCCTTATTTACAGCTGTTAGATACAATGGCCGAATGGAACCTTCTGTGAAGGACTCAGCTACAAAAGCAGGGATTGCTGGACACTAAAGCAGATGATTGACATACCCTGCCCCCCATGTAGCTAGCCTGAAATGGCAGTTGGGGATGGAATGTTGAGGGGTTGACAACTGGAGTAAACAAAAGAGTGAGGGGAGTGGGTGGTCTGGCTTCTGACCAGAGAGGGTCAGCCAGAGAGCCCTCTGTGTAAGGTGTGAAGGGAAGGAGTTCCCTTCAAAGTGAAAAATGTACATTCCTGAAGCACTTTTAGTCCTTGGACTAAAGTGGGAAAGACAGCACTAACTCCTGCATAGACTCAAGAGATCTGGGAATTATAGTGTGCCAAGAAAGTGGGTAGAAAGGAGTCTCCCCATCGGCATGAGGAACAGGGTTATAGCTGGAGCATAACTATAATGCCTAGCCAGTATCTTGAAAGAGTTAGACTCAGTAAAGTACCCTAAGGTCCGATAAAGAGGAGAAGTCATGCCATGTGCATTTTAGAAATGGAGCACCTAACTTATAGGAGTGCCAACTGCAGAAAGCATCTAATGTAACCCCTGTAAAGTCTCATAACACCAACCTCGCTAATACAAGCCAGCAACTTAAGAACAGCACTAAGCGTTTTGTGTGTGTGTGTGTGTGTATCAAATGTTGTTATTATTACTTCTGAGCCACTGCTCTGCCCACCGCGCCGATCCCCCTTTCTGCCGTGGCGAGCTTTCGCAAAGGGCCCTCCCTTGGCCTCAGATGTGGGTAGGGGAGGGGGTTGAAATCACCCTTGCTCCCTGTCCTACCCCACTGGTCTCTGGTCTCTCTTCCCCCTCTCTCTGTCACCACTGCCAGCTCTCTCAGCCATCTCCTCCCCAGCTTCCTTGTGAGGGCCTTTTTAATTCCCTTTTCTCCACCAAAACAACCAATCTCTCCACCTTCCTCCTCTCATCACCTCCCTTGTCTCTCCTGACCCATTCCAAGATGTGTCTCTCCCCCTTGTCCCCCAATCCCTGTCCTTCCCCGCACCCTCCAGCCCTCCCACAGTTAGCCCCTCCCCACCTCTCCTCTGTCTATGCCGGGCCCACCCCTTATCCGCCGGGCATGGCTCCTCCTGGCCCAGCGTTGCTGTGGCCTCCTCTACCCAGCCTGGCGTGTTCCTCTGCCTCGGGCCATGTGCAGCCCAGGAGCATGTGCCATCAGCCAGGCCTCACCTGTCTCTGTCTCCCATGGCTGTCACTTCCTTGGCGGCACCAGCCTGTGGCTCAGCTGTGCGGTGGCGGGCATTGCCTTTGGAGCTTGCTGCCTCCGGCTCGTTAGTGTGGCTGGCATGGGTGGTGTCTTCAGGGCTGGATGGGCCTGGCTCAGTGGCCTCAGCTACCCTTCCTCTTGGGCCAGCTCCCATTTCTCCCCAGCCTTTGGTCAGGTAAGGGGGCTGGCTGCACCAGGGCTCGGGGGGGGGGGTGAGTCCTCCTGGTGAGAAGGTGGCACCCAGGGCCCCGAGGCTGAGTCTGGTCGCGTCGGACATTACTATTATGTTATTATTGTGCCTCACATCAGTGAAGTGTTCTGTTTAAAAACCTCTATGTTATTTTGAGTTTTAAACACCTGCCTACCTGCCTTCTTATTTTACCTTCTTGTAAATAAACCTTCTGTTACACTTTGAATCTCCCCAAGCCTTGTGTGCCAGTTTCTGTTTAAGGGAAGTGCAAACCACTGATCTTTCCATACTTGGACTTGGTTGGGTAACCATACTACTTATATGTTACTGAAGGGTGGGACAAGAAATAAAGTTGAAGCTTAACATCAACCATGCTATTGAAGGCTTCCCAGCCCAGTGCACAGCTTCATAAGCTTTCAGAGGAGAGGTTTTCCCTCAGGGTAGGGGAAAGTCAACCCAAGACTGAGTTTGATGGGGAGGGGGTTGTGACACATTCACATTTAAAGCCATATAGCAAAGAGTTGCTGGAGAGAGCAAAGGTTGGGGGGGGGGGCGGATGAGGGAGGCTATTGCCTTCAAACCTTTTGTTAAGTGATGTTTGTGGACACCTCAAAGGAGTTGTTTCCCATAGCCAGGGGACTCATAGAAATCTTCTAGTGAGAGATTGGTAACTTTACTTCAGGCAGTATTATTAAGGAGGGAAAGTTTACCACATAGAAGATCTCTTGACTTTTGGCACAATTTAAATATATTATTCTGGGGCTTCTATGCTTGAGAGAAGGAGTCTGCCAAGAATCAATTATGCAGATTAGGGGGCTGTGGGGGTTAGTTAATACAAGGGGATTCCAAACAAAAAATGTTATTATCAGACATTTTTCAGTAGTTGGATGGGAGACGGCAAGGAAAGCTCTGCAGAGGAAGGCAGTGGCAAACCACCTCTGTTTCTTACTTGCCTCAAAAGTCCCCTTGCTGGCTAACACTAAGAGTGTCAGGGTCTCCTGTTTGAATCCAAGTGGCTGCAGGTGCAGATGAACTTGCCTCTCTCTCTCTCGCCTCTTTACCCTCAAATATGATGTTCCTAAACTAACGTTTTTAACCAGTTCTGCGTGACTACTTCTGATTTCATTGCTGCTCTACAAAAAGCAGATGACTCACTCTACGGTCAAAATCTCCGTCCCAGGCCCTGTTCTCTGCATTCCTAATAATGAAATCTCTAACTGCCCGAAGTCCACTTCACCACAACCGCAGAAGTAGAGAGCATCTTGATTCATTGTGCAAGGAAGGAGTCCCTTCTAAAGGATCACTCGCTCTCCTAGCCTGATACTTTCCAACTTAGAGACCCTCAGTGTCAATGAGATAGAAACATAGAACTGGAAGTGTTCAGCCCCTCGCACAATACAGGAAATTCACAGCTGTCTCTCTGCCACATCTCTTCAAGCTGCTCCACGGCCAGAGGAAGGCGAACAACATCCAGTGTCCCTTGCCAGTCTGGCCTAGAGGAATATTCCTTCCTGAAGACAAAGAGGAGTGCGTTTGTTTGTTCATTTGTTCGTTTGTTCGTTTGTTCGTTTCTTTGTTTCTTTGTTTGTTCGTTCGTTCGTTCATTTGTCCGCTATTTAGCCCTTCCTCCCCACAAGCAGGATTGGGGCAAATTAAAACATATTTAGATAATACACAGTACAATCGAACATGAATTAAAATCTACAGCAGGGCAAAGCCTATAGGTTGAACAGATGAGGAGATCATTTATATCCTTGTCTGACACTTTTGCCCATAGGAATCCATTTTGTTTCCTAATATTCTGTACTGACAGTAGCCTGTTGTTCAAAGTAGAGGTTGGGCATAAACATAATCAGATGGTGTGGCATACACATTTCTTTTAACACCATCCATAGCTTTTCCTGATCTACATAGTCAGAAGCTTTGCTTGTAATCTATGAAACACTCTGATTATTTTCTGAAATTCCCTGGTATGTTCCATTAGTCCCTAAAGAACTGCGGGCCCTGGATCCTAGTTGGTAGTGTGTTCTAGCAGGCCTCGGAACATAAGGAAGGCCATGAGAGCCTATCAGCGGCTCATGCCTTCATGCCTTCCTTCTCCTGATCTGCCTAAATGCTCATTGAGTCATAGAAACATCCCTTCATGCTATCCAGATCACAGCAGATGAGCTGAAAGCGTAAGAACGGGGCTGTATTAGATGGTCCCTGAAAGTCTCATCCACATACCATTCTCTCTCTCTCTCTCTCTCTCTCTCTCACACACACACACACACACACACACACAAACTCCAACACAGCTATTTTCAGCCAATATTCCTAGCCACGAGGGAATGAATGAGTTCCCTGACCACCTAGTGCTCTGTGCATCAAACTCACATTCATGAGACCTGCCCGGTGGGAAGATCATTATACATATGGCTTACGTGTTCTTGTCTCGACAGTTGTCTCTACCTGCCCCTCAATCTCTCCTGCTAAACTCCTTCTGTTAGCACTTCTGCTTGCATGATCTGAGCATGCAGTCCATGAGCGGCAGTCTGATTTCTTAAAGGTGTGCTCTCCGATTTCTATCTTTTCTGGAATAAAGAACACCGCCAGCATAGTTTGGCTAGGAAGAAGGCTGGGCCAAGGGACAGCAGGCAAAGGGGCAAGAGAGGAGGAGGTTGCGGCAGTGGGGAGGCAGGATAGTGAAGGAAAGAGGGGAGACTCTCCTCCCCCACTGCTACTCTCTCTCATTTTTCTAGAAGTCAAGACGCTGCTATGGCAGACAATTTGATGGGCATGGCATGAACGAAAGTCCACAGCTGCTTCAAGAGGCTTAGAGATTGGGGAGGGGAAAAGCAGAGATTGAGTGAGAAGGAGAGGAGGAAGGGAGGGCTGGAGGGGAGGGTCATCCCCTCTCCTGGAAGTTCTCATGCCCCCCTTATCTACAGCTACTTTTAGATACAATGGCCAAACGGAACCTCCTGTGAAGGACTCAGCTTCAAAAGCAGGGATTGCCAGACAGTAAGGAGGATGATTGACATCTCTCCCCCCCCCCCATGCGGCTAGCCTGAAATGGCAGTTGGGGATGGAATGTTGAGGGGTGGACGGCTGGAGTAAAGAAAAGAGTCAGGAGATTGGGGGTCTGGCTTGTGACCAGAGAGGGTCAGCAAGAGAGCCCTCTGGGTGAGGAGAGAAAGGAAGGGGTTCCCTTCAAAGTGAAAACAGTACAGTCTTGAAGCACTTTTAGTCCTTGGACTAAAGTGGGAAAGACAGTACTGGCTCCTGCATAGACTCAAGAGATCTGGGAATTACAGTGGGCAAAGGAAGCGGGTAGAAAGGAGTCTCCCCTTTGGCACCAGGAACAGGGTTGTAGTTGGAGCATAACTATAATGCCTAGCCAGTATCTTGAAAGGGTTTGATTCAGTAGAGTACCCTAAGACTAGCTAAAGAGGAGAAGTTGAGCTGAGTGTATTTTAGAAGTGGAGCACGTAACTTATAGGAGAGCCCACTGAAGAAAGTGTTTGTTGTAACCTCTGTAAAGTTGGATAACAACAACCTCTCTAATACAAGCCAGCAACTTAAGAAGTTTTCCCTCAGTGTAGGGGAAAATCAGCCCAAGTCTGCGTTTGATGGGTGTTTGTGACACTTACATATTTAAAGGCGTATAGCAAAGAGTGCAACCCCAAAATGGCTGTTCCTGCAACAATACCGGTTGGAAAGAAGAAGGGAAAATTCCCTGCAGGAAGCAACGACACTCAATGTGCAAAATCTCTCTTATAATAATAAATATTTGATTTACAAAGTGCACGTGCCTCTTACTTCTTCAAACAGTGTTACAAATCCATTCATAACTACAATTCCTAAACATACAATAATCCAAAGACGGCGCAGTATACAAATGGACTTAGGTTTGGTAGAAACTCAGTCCAGCCCCAGTCCTTCAAATACTTCCTTTAGTTAGTTTGTTCATTCTTCTCATGTTGTTATTTCAATCCCAGGTTCTTCCAGGTAGGTGATACCGTTCTCAATGTTAAGGGGAAAGAAGGACCTCCACGCTCAATCTGGGGCCGGCTACGAACACAGATATCGTGCCACCTTCTTCAGGAGCGTGTCACACTCCCCCTCCGAGGAACCATCACCACTTCATATCTCTCCCGTCCTGGACAATGGCTAGACCTGCGCTCTCTTGAGAACGGTATCACCTACCTGGAAGAACCTGGGATTGAAATGACAACATGAGAAGAATGAACAAACTAACTAAAGGAAGTATTTGAAGGACTGGAGCTGGACTGAGTTTCTACCAAACCTAAGTCCATTTGTATACTGCGCCGTCTTTGGATTATTGTATGTTTAGGAATTGTAGTTATGAATGGATTTGTAACACTGTTTGAAGAAGTAAGAGGCACGTGCACTTTGTAAATCAAATATTTATTATTATAAGAGAGATTTTGCGCATTGAGTATAGCAAAGGGTGGCTGGAGACAGCAAAGGAGGGGGGGCAGGAATGAGGGAGGCTATTGCCTTCAAACCTTGCTTGAGGTTGTGCAGTGACCAAGTTGGGACCCATAGTACAAAATGTGGCACTGTACCTGTACTGAGCCAGAGGCAGTCACAGGTGTCTATGTAAAATTTACTCATTTTGAAGTTTGTTTGGAATGAACTTCAGCATTGAATCAGAAACTGCCTTTTCCGGTAGGCAAAAGGTTGCAGATCAATTTTTTTAAAGTAGCAATCAACCTGTTTGGATGTGGAGTCTGGCTTTTCATACGTTAAGTGATGTTTGTGGACAGATCAAAGGAGTTGTTTCCGTTAGCCAGGGGACTCATAGAAATTTTCGGATGAGAGAATACTAACTTTACTTCAGGCAGTATTTTTAAGGAGGGATAGCTAACCACATAGAAGATCTCTTGTCTTTTGACACAATATAAATGTATTACTCTGGGAGGTGCAGATGGTCATGCCATTGAATGTGTAGATAGACTCGTCATTAGGAAAACAAGATGCTTCCAGATGGAGCCTGACTGCCTGACCTGCCTGTGCAGCCTCTGTGTGGTTTGTTTGTTTCTCAGATTTGGTTCTGTATTCCAGAAGCTGTTTGAAGGAGCCAAACCACCAAGTTCTGAATGTAATTTTGGTCCATCTTTTCCTTTATATACCCCCCTTCCCAGCTTTAAAGGAAACAGAGCTATGGGAAAGCATGTGGATTAGGGTGGGGCTATATCCTTTTCCCGCTCTTTCTGAAGTCAAGAATAGGTTAGAATGAGGGTAAGAAATGGTGCTTCGTACAAGTCCTAGACCTGACAGACATTGAATTTTTTTCCCATTTCAAAGAACTGTTGCTTCAAATAAAAAGCAAAAGACCTCCAGGGAGCAAGGAGGAAGTGATCATTAAGAAGAACTTCCTGACAGAGCAGTTCTTTAGTGGAACAGGCTTCCTTGGGAGGTGGTGGGCTCTCCTTCTTTGGAAGTTCTTAAGCAGAGGCTAGAGGGCCAACTAACAGCAATGCTGATTCTGCAAACCTGGGCAGATCAAGAGAGGGAAGACAGGAAGGGTTACATCAGCCCTTACAGTGCTGATCTGACCACTTGGATTCATGGCACTGTAACATCAAAACTAGATTGCTGTAATGCTCTTTATGTAGGTTTCCCCTCAGTTGACTCGAAGACTCCAGCTGGTACAGAACATTGCAGCTCACTTAACTCTCCAGAATTATATATACAGCACTCTTAATGTGACTGCATATATAGGTGTATCAAGATTATTTTGTGTGGTACATTATTAATGCAAAGCATAACAAACTGTAGAGTTCTTGACATGTATTTTTCAATGTGCACATGGAAACTGGAAACTGGAAACGGTACACTCCATACAGAATTGCATTTCAATCTTTTTTAACTTAAGGCACGGTGTAGAGGTCATTGGTGTGGAATTCTCCTTGAATTCTCCATTCAGGCCCAAGTTATCGGGCTTGTGAAACAAAACTGCTTGCTCATCATTTGACCCAGTTTTCATTCATGTTGCTGGGATCTTTTGGGCAGGCAGTTATGCATTTAGATAATATCATTATGGAAGTAAAGTAACATTTGATTTATAAGCCACCCTTTAGGACAACTTAACAGTGGTTTACAAAGAATGATATTATTATCCCCACAACAATCAACCTGAGAGGTAGGTGTGGCTGAAAAAGCTGTGACTGACCCAAGGTCACTCTCCTGGCTTAAAGTGGAGGAGTGGGGAATTAAACTTGGTTCTCAGTGTCAACACTGAGAGATCTCTGTCTTTCGGAGCTACACCTCTGAAGATGCCAGTCACAGCTGCTGGCGAAACATCAGGAACTACAATGCCAAGACCGCGACGATACAGCCTGGAAAATACACAACAACCATCATTCTCCAGCCTTCTCAATACTGGCAGAGATGCTAAAAACAACAACTGGAAACACAGGAATAGATAAGATCAAGAGTTGAGCAGCACATAAAAAACTAACAAAATTTGTGGTAGGGCTTTTATGAGCCACAGCTCACTTCTTCAGATACCTTTGATGATGTCTGTTTGTACCCGTTCAGGTTTCTTCACAAGGTTGATGGATTTCCATTCTGTATGGCTAAATGTGGTGCCTTCCATGGAGATAGCTCAAGATGGGTAGCCGTATTAGTCTGTCTGTAGCAGTAGAAAAGAGCGAGAGTCCAGTGGCACCTATAAGACTGACAAAATGTAAGGTAGGGTATGAGCTTTCATGAGCCACAGCTCACTTCTTCAAATACCCTGAAGAAATGATCTGGTATAGATGGCGGGGACAGCTCTAGCTTCATACAAAACTGACTGATAGAAAATTGAATGGACAGTAAATGCACAAGAAGGGATCTAGGAAGCCCTTGAACCTTTTTTAACCTCGTTCATTAAAAAAAAAATCCTAACAGATTGCAAGATTGATTATTTTAATCAGTTTTCTCTCACTCTGAAAAAGTAAGCTCACCTATTTAAACTTTCATTCCAGACTCACCTCCTTCTTTCCAAGATGTCCTACCCAATCGAAGGTTTGAGCTCCCTTGGTTCCTACAGGGTACTCCCTGGTGGTGCAACATCAGCAAGTAGCCTCGGCATCACCCCGGGGACCAACGTCGGATCTGTCAACCAAATCCCACTATTAGAAATTGTGATAAAGCCACCTCATTTTGAGGTTACAATCCCCGGGGCCAGTCCTCTCCTGATCTTCTGCATCTCGTCATGTACGGGGGACAGCTCTATAGGTTCCGGCCATGTGGTTGCTCCTGTTAAACTAGGAGGACTGGAATAGGGGGAAATATTTGAAAAACAGGATATGGATTCACAGCTGATGATTTCATGGACTTGGGAGTCAGAAATACTGACCCTTCTCACTTTAAGCCAGAGATGATAGCTTTTCCACCAGCTCAGCACTTCTGACTCTCACATTCAATGCTAGTGTGTACTTATTGTAGGCTTCAGAACTGATGGTCACTTTCTCATGAGCATCAGAAGTGGGGAATCTCCCTATTTCAGGTCAGAGCTGATTGGATTTATCATTGCTGAGCTCTACAGGCATTTATCTTCAAGCCTATCAACTCTCTGCTGCTATTCTTTTCCTTGCCATTTTTAGGGTATTTCTACAAGGGCACTCTGTTATTTTGATTGAGATTCTAGAGAGCTTAGAGACTCAGGTTACTTTCCTGGATCTTTTCTTTACAGACTTGTGGAAATGATGTTTAAAATGCATAAATAGGATTTCTTTTGTTCATATTGCTGTTCTTGCCCATCTCTATTTACAAAGTGTGTTATCATTATCCCCACAACAATCAGCCTGTGATCCGAGTGGGGCTGAAAGAGCTTCAAAAGAGCTGTGACTGACCCAAGGTCACTCAGCTGGCTTCAAGAGAAGTAGTGGGGAATCAAACCCGGTTCTCCAGATTAGAATCCTGCCTCTCTTTACCACTATACCAAACTGGTGTAGAAATAGCTAGTGCGCACTCTGCATACACTCACAAAATCAAAGTTCTCAGAAATTCGCATCAGAAGGAAGTAGAACAGAATACTTGATATAGCCATGCAATGGCTATATCAAGTACATAGCAAAAACGAGTGGCATTTGTCTCTTGGCATGGAAATGATCAAATTGAAGTAGGCGGATCCTGATGGGCATTTACCAGCATTATAATCCCGTTTCATAATCAACAATTTTTCAAAGGCTTAATTTGACCACGACAAAGGCTTAATTTTGACCATTACAATGCTACATTAAAATGACCCTTTCTGCCGCCAGCCTGGCAGGGGGTCGCCATTTGCCTCCTCGGAAGGAGGAGGAGAAGGCGCGCTTTCCCCGGGCATACGGGGATTGTGAGGGGGTGTAGCTTGCCGGCCGTTAGGCTGCTCCGCTCCCCTTCAGGCGTCAGTCGCCCGGAGTCGCGCTCGGAGGCAGGTGCTGCTTCCAGCTCTGCTCTCAGCGGCGGCGGCCTCAGCGGCTTGTTTGGAGCCTCGGCAGCGGCAGCAGCAGCATGGCAGCAACCTTGGCAGCGCAGCAGGGGCCTCGGCGGTGGACTTGGCGGCAGTCCCGGTGGTGGCGGAGGCATTTGCAGCGGCTGGTTCGGTGGCTTGAGGCTGTCGGTGGCGGCGGCCTCATTGGCGAGGCGTCGGTGGCCTTTCTGTGGCTTGCTCCTTTGCGAGTGGGGGGTGAAGCGGCGGCTGGTGGCAGCGGCTGGCCCGGGCCTTCCTTAGCTACACCCCCTCCCCCCCTCTTTGAGGGAGGTGTTTGGTGGGTTCGGATTCCCCCCCTTTTTTCCTGGTACCACGCTTGGGCGCGGGTGGGTCCGCTGCCTGCTTGGTGGGGGTTTTCATTCTTGTGGAGCTCATTCGTGGGGGTGCGATCTTAGTGGGTTTTTTGCCCCCCCTTCCTCTCTTTGGTGGGGGTTGTTGCATGAGCATAAGGGAGGGCGTTTAGATACCCTGTGGCTTCAAGGTGGCCATTTTGTTTGGGGTTATAGTACTTCCCCCATCTGATTGATTAAGGTAGCCATTTTGTGAGGGGGCACAGGGTTGCACCCTCTCCTCCTCATCCCCTTTTTGCCCATTGGCCATCAGTGTTAGGCATTCTTGGGCTTGTGCTATAGGGCTTCCTAGGGAATTTTGAAAAATTTTGCTTGGTGGATTAGGCTGGCCTTGCCTCCTAAGAAAGGCAGCGGCCCTTCTAAGGGGAAACAACGCGCTAAGCGCCCTCCCCCCAAAAGCCCCTCCTCGGTGATTTCTTCATCAGAGGATGAGGAGGATGTTTTAGGGCACGAGGACATCCTGCGACAGCTGCAGGCCCTTGAGTCTGCCAAGGGGGTTCAGGCTCCTTCCAGGGACAGTGGGGGAAGGAAGAGGTCTCGGCGTATGGCCTCCAGAGATGCAGTAAACAGAGAAATTCTAATGCGCTTATCTGCTTTGGAAGGCACAGCGAAAGGCAAGTCCGGCTCTGCTCAGATGGCTTCTGCCAATGAAGTTGGTTCAGCAGCTGAGGAAGTGGAACAGGGAGTTGAGGCGGTTCCCACACCCGTGGCCCTGGCAGTGGAGCCTGAAGAGCAAGTTGGTAAGGATGCACCTACACAAACAGGATACCCTTGGCCTTGGGGGTCCTGTGGGCAGGGACCGCTTAGTGGAGCTCTGGGTGCTAACTCTGGGGTCTCCTCCCAGTATTCTACTGTTTGGCCTCCTTTAGTGCAGCCATCGTGGAAAGGACAGGGTTTTAGGGCTCCTGCTCCACCCTCCAGTGCCTTCTGAAAACTTGGCCTGTGCTGGGCAGCCTTTCGGCTGGCCTGGGATGATGGGTGGTCCCTGGGGGTGCTCCCTGTATCCATCTTTGACTTATGGCAATGTTCCTTTTGGTGCATTGCCGTTTGGTGATGTAGCCCTTCCCCTTGGAGATCACCTGACGCAGGCCACACGTGATAAGATATTGAAAGGCGAATATGTGGACATCTTTTCCCTTCTCTTCAGAGACCTGGAGAAGAAGGACAAAGACGATCTAGACAACCGTGATAAAGAGCGGCTTAAGCGTCGGAAAGTAGATAGAACCTGGGGTAATTGGCTCCCCGGGTTCTTGATTTATGCGGGGGTGCTGGCAAGGGAGCAGCCTCAGAGGGCGGCACCTTTGTTTCAGTATTTGTACATTGTTTACAAGGGATATACGGGATTCCTCGGAGGTGCATGGATGCAATATGATGAGGAGTTTCGGATGCGAGCTGCTATGAATTCGACCCTTCCCTGGGATCGCATTCATCAGCAGCTGTGGCTTTCCATGATGTCCCCTGCATGGCCCAGTGTGGGTGATCGTTCAGATAGCGGTCACATTGTACAGCGCTCCTCCTTGGCTTCCAGCACCCGCACTACTGCGGGTCAGCAGGTTCAACCCCGGCTGCTGTGCTGGGAGTTCACTTTTAAAGGAGGCTGCAGCCGTAAGCCCTGTAGATTCAGGCACGAATGCCCATCCTGTGCTGGACCTCACTCCTATACTACCTGCCCCAAGGCACGGCAGGGCAGAGGAGGTAGGAAGTTTGGGGGATCAGGTGGTGGTAGCCAGCAGTCTGCTGGTAAAGGGCCCCAGTCCAGTAAGACTGAGGGTCCTTGAAGGACTGTTACGGGCTTATCCCAAGGCTTCTGAGGCCCAGTATTTGTTAAAAGGGTTTACTTATGGTTTTTGGATCCCAGTCGAGGGACCTCGTTCCCCTTTCTATTCGGATAATTTGCGTTCAGTTGTAGGTAAAGAAGACATTGTTAGGGACAAGATTAGGAAGGAGTGTGAGGAAGGGAGAGTCCTGGGCCCCTTTGATTCTCCACCAGTTCCTAATTTGAGGGTGTCCCCTTTGGGAGTAGTCCCCAAGAAGGCAGCAGGAGAATTTCGTTTAATTCATCGCCTGTCATTTCCTAGAGGCAATTCAGTTAATGATGCGATCCCAGAGCATCTTTGTTCTGTCAAATACACGTCATTTGACCAAGCAGTGAAGATGGTGCGTAAGTGTGGGGTGGGAGCGGAGCTGGCTAAATTCGACATTAAGTCTGCCTTTAGACTGCTCCCGGTGCACCCGGAGGACTTTGAGCTCCTCGGATTTGCTTTTGAAGGATAGTTTTTCATGGATCGCGCCCTACCGATGGGCTGTTCCATCTCGTGTGCTGCCTTTGAGACTTTCAGCTCCTTTCTTGAATGGGAAGTGCGACGCCGGGCGCATTGTCGTGACACGGCTCATTATTTAGATGATTTTTTGTTTTTTGGGCCGGCGGGGTCCGGACAGTGCCCCTGTCTGCTGGACACTTTTGTGAAAATGGCTCAGGAGCTAGGGGTGCCATTGGCACATGAGAAGACGGAAGGGCCTTCCCAGGTTCTCACGTTTCTGGGAATAGAACTTGATACAGTTAGGCAGTGTTTTAGGCTTCCCCTTGTAAAGGTTCACGACCTTAGGGATAGGCTCCAGGAGTTTAGAGGGAAGCATAAAGTTACGCTCCTTGAGCTGCAGCAGGTGGTTGGGCACTTGAATTTTGCCTGTAAGGCAGTCGCCCCAGGCAGGCCCTTTTTGAGGCGGCTTTGTGACGCTATGTCGTCCTTGAAGGCACCTCATCATCACTTGCGGCTTACTAAAGGCATGCAGGAGGACTTGCAGGTGTGGTCAGACTTCCTGGCCAGCTTTAATGGGGTTACGTTTTGGCGAGACGATTTATTACTTGAAGCCGAGCTTCAGGTTATGTCTGACGCCTCTGGTTCTTTGGGTTTCGGGATTTATTTTAGGAAACATTGGTGTGTGGGTCAGTGGCCTAGGGAGTGGCATAGGTGGGGTCTCGTTCGGGACGTCACGTTCCTGGAATTTTTTCCAATTTTGGTAGCTGTGTTTTTGTGGGGACGTGAGTTTTCGAATCATACTGTACATTTCTGGTGTGATAACCAGGCTGTGGTACACGTGGTTAATTCATTGACTTCACGGTCCCCCAGGGTTATGAGGCTCGTGCGAGCCTTCACCCTGCTTTGCCTCTGGCGGAATATATTATTTAAGTCCAGGCACGTTCCGGGGGTCGATAATGAGGTGGCGGACGCTTTGTCTTGCCTACAGATGGAGCGTTTCAGGCAGCTTGCCCCGGAGGCAGATCCCCACCCAGTGCAGATGCCACAGGCGCTATGGCACCTTGGGAGTCCAAGGCGTTCAGGGCCATATGGCTTGCGGTGGCTCCAAGTACCAGGAGAGCCTACAACAGAGCGGTAGGACAGTTTGCTGGGTTTAGAGCCGAGTTTGGCTTGCAGCAGCGCTGGCCCATCCCGGTTTCCCACTTGATGCATTTTTGTGTGCATCAGAAGGAACGGGGTCTAGCGGTTAAGTCAATTCAGGGTCAGCTTGCAGCATTGGCGTTCGTAAGCAAGGCGCGGGGGTTTCCTGAGGCCATGGGGGACTTCCGCGTTAGGAAGATGCTGGAAGGTTGGTCGAGGGAAGCGGGACCTCGAGTTGATACCAGGGAGCCTATTTCTCCCTCAGTGCTTAAGGGGCCTTTTGCGGTGTGGGCTGAGGTTTGCAGTTCTAGGTATGAGGCTCGGCTGTTTCATGCAGCGGCACTGACTGCTTTCTTTGGGGCCCTACGCATTAGTGAATTAGTGGCTCAGTCCACCTTGGACCGGTCGGAACGTGCTCTTTTGGCAAGTGATTTGCAGTGGGAGGGGGATGTAGTTGTTATTAAGTTATGTCAATCCAAGACGGATCAGTGGCGTAAAGGGGCTGTTATTAGGCTGGGGCCTTGTGTAGAGGGAGAGTTGTGCCCAGTAAGGGCTCTCCGACGGTTCCTTCGGGTGTTGGGTAAGGAACATTGGCTTCTGTTTAGGCATGGGGATGGTCTGCCTTTAACGCGCTATAAATTTTGGGCAGTTACCCAACGGGCCCTTGATCGGCTGGGATTGGGCGGAGTTAAGTTTGTGACACATTCTTTTAGGATTGGGGCTGCTTCTACGGCGGCCGCGATGGGTTACCTGGCTGTGGCCATCCAGAGAGTCGGCAGGTGGCGTTCTGTGGCTTATCGGGCTTATGTTAGGCCCTTGTCTCGTTTTTAAGCTGTTACTAATTGTCGGTGTCAGGCAATGAGATTTTTCTAGATGATTTGCGGCAAGGGCTCAGGTTGGCTTTAAGCCACCTGTGGGGTGCCAGGGCCTAAGCAGAGGCTTGGCCGGGCATTGGCAGGATAGAATTGGGGAATAGGGAGCGGGCCGGTGAACACCCTTGGCGCTTCTCCATTCTGGGGAAGAGGGGTCTGACAGAAGCGGATGGTACTGCTTGTGACGGCTGCCATGCTGCATGGCAGACTGCCTTGGGGAACCCTGTGTGCAAGTCCTACCTCACTGCTGTACGGCTGAGGTGTGGGAGCTTGGTTGGGGGAACCAACTTTGCCTGGCTGTCCAGGTAGCTGCCATCCGATGGATGGCTTAAGCCTGGGGCTTCAGGGCTCGCCCAGACAGGTTGAGGCGGAGGTCCAAGGGTGACCACATGGCTCGACTTGTACCGCTAGTTGGCCCTTGCCGCAGTTGATAGTTAAGGTTGTTTACATTTGTTATCTTAATAAAAGTGGCCCTTAGTTCCAAACACTGGCGTCTGTCTCTTCATTCCGACTGGGGTGGCAAACAGTCTCCATCAGCCAGTTGCTGTGATTTTCGACGGGGTATTTTTTACATCTAAAATTTTTTGCACTATTGAGCCCTTTAAACACTTTAAAAAATTCAAAAGCTATAAAATTATTTTTTGGCTTCTTTACCCTCCAATAGGCAGTGCCTTCCATTGTTTGTTAAGTGTCTCACTACAACAGGAGATCTTCCATCATAGACCACCATCTTCTGCCTCTCTCAGAAGACCGTAGGGGGGAAAAATCCACTGTGCTCCTGAAATAATACAATAGTCTCAGATACAAAATTCCCAATATGGATTCACTGTGTTGAATTTTATTCAAAACAACAGTGGTTTGAAATGAGGAAACCACTCTGCAGAGCCTTCCTCGGTGGTCCCCCATCCAAGTACCGAGGCTTCTTAGATTTGGAAAGTTGAAGAGATCAGCCTATACCATACCACCTTCCCTCCCGGGAATTATGTCTGATAATAACATTATTTGTTTGGAATCCCCTTGTATTAACTAACTCCCAAAGCCCCCTAATAATTCTTGACAGACTCCTTCTCTCAAGCATAGAAGTCCCAGAGTAATACATTTATATTATGTCAAAAGTCAAGAGATCTTCTATGTGGTTAGCTGTCCCTCCTTAATAATACTGCCTGAAGTAAAGTTAATATTCTCTCATTAGAAAATTTCTATGAGTCCCGTGGCTGTAGGAAGCAATTCCTTTGATCTGTCCACAAACATCACTTAACATATGAAAAGCTGGACTCCACATCCAAACAGGTTGATTGCTACTTGGAAAAACCTGATCTGCAATCTTTTGCCTACGTGTAAAGGCAGCTTTTATTCCAATGCTGAAGTTCATTCCAAATGAACTTCCAAATGAGTAATTTTTACATAGACACCTGTGATTAACTTTGGCTCGGTACAGATACAGTATGCACCATATTTTGTACTGCGGGTTCCTAGTTGGCCAGTGCACAACCTCAAGCAAGTTTTGAAGGCTGACCTTCCCCTACCTTGAGGTAAAGCTTCTCCTCTGTAAGCTTTTGAACCTGTATACTAGGCGGGGAAGCCTTCAGTAGCGTGTTTGATGTTCAGCTTCGATTTAATTTCTTGACCCACCCTTCAGTAACATAAAAATAGTATGGTTACCCAGGCAAGTCCAAGTAGGGAAAAGATGGGTAGCCGTATTAGACTCTGTGTAGCAGTAGAAAAGAGCAAGAGTCCAATAGCACCTGTAAGACTAACAAAATGTGTGGTAGGGTATGAGCTTTCATGATACCCTTAAGAAATGATCAGGTATAGATGGTGGGGACAGCTCTAGCTTCATACACAACTGACTGATAGAAAATTGAATGGACAGTAAATGCACAAGAAGGGATAGAGGAAGCTCTTCAACATTGTTTAACCTCGTTCATTAAAAAAAAATCCTAACATATTGTAAGATTGAGTCTTTTAATCATTTTCTTTCACTCTGAAAAAGTAAGCTCACCTGCTTGAAATTACATTCCAGACTTACCTCCTTCTTTCCAAGTTGTCCTTTGGTTACATCCCAAGTCATCCCCCTTTCTGTGCAATCCCATCGTGCATTCCATCTTGTGGCTCTCCATTTGGCTACCCAATTGGCGGTCTGAGCGCCATTGGTTCATACAGGGTACTCTCTGGTGGCGCAATATCAGCAAGTAGCCTCGGCATCACCCCCCCCCCCCCCGCCGTACCAACGTTAGATTTGTCAACCAAATCTCCTAATCAGAAATTGTGATACAGCCAGCCCCTTTTATTATTACAATCCCAAATCCAATCCTCTCCTCCTATTCTGAACCTCTTCATGTAGCGGGAACAGCTCTGTAGGTTCCAGCTGCTTTAGTCAAAGGCTGTGTGGTTACCCCTGTTAAACTTGGAGGACCAGAATAGGGGAAAATGGTATTTGAAAAACAGGATATGGATTCATAGCCGATGATTTCATGGACTTGGGGGTGAGAAAGGTGGAGCCTCCCCATTTTAAGCCAGAGCTGATAGCCTTTCCACCAGCTCAGTACTTCTGACTCTCACGTCCAATGCTAGTGGGTACTTAATGTAGGCGTCACAACTGATGGTCCCTTTTTCCTGAGCATCAAAATTGTGTAAACTCCCAAATCCAGATCAGAGTTGATTAGATTTATCATTGCTGAGCACTTCAGGCATTTATCTTCAAGTCTTCGCACTCTGCTGCTGCTGCATTTCCTTGCCATTTTTAGGGTATTTCTACAAACACACCCTGTTATTTTGTATGAGATTCTAGGGAGTTTGGGAAAATGATGTTTAAAATGCATAAATAGCCCTTTGTTTAGCTGTCCTTTTGAGGGATTTCCAAAGGAAAATGTATTATTTCTTCTGTATTGCATATGCTGTTATCACCTTTGAAGCTGTTTGCCATGCAAATGTTGTCATACAATGTTCATTAAAGCTTGTCTGTCTGCATCACAATACTGATTGTGGTTCCTCTGGTTTTTTTATGTTACGGTGATTTGTAGAATTTGACTCGAGTGATTGTGGTTGCTGTAATTTTTAAAGCCTGCAAAACTAGGTCAACTGCTTTGTTATTCCTCCCTATATTACAGAATAGATCAGCATTCAACCAAGGCTGATGGTTCAGAAAAGAAAATGATTGCTGTTGAAAAGAAATGTTGGCTCTATGATTGGATAGTAGGGTGAAGCTCTTTCTCCCCCTTAGAAATAGGGATTGGTTTCTTTTTGGTTCTATTCAGACAAAAACAAATCAGTTTAAAATTCTACCCTCTTGATGGGCAGAGAGTGAAACTCCATTCCAAGGAAACCACATGAGCACATGACACTGCTTTACACCAAGTCAGACCCTCAGTCTATCAAGAGAGTTTCAGGTGGGTGGTTTCCGGTAGATGAGCAGTATTTGAGTTCAGTAGCGGTTAAAGGCCAAGACAGAGTAGGTGTCCTGAAAAAGACAAAAACGTAAAAGGAAGATCACATCACTAGAGAGCTGAAATTGTTTCTTCACAGATTCAGAACAATGGATTCCCCGGGGCTGAATGGGGACATGGGATATTTCTCTCACTACAGATGCTAATTTTCTGCATTTCCACCCCTGCTCTAATCACACTGAATGCATTTCACAGTCGATCTTACTTCTTTGCAATACTGCTCTTAAGAAGCATTTAGGCAAGGCATAAAACAAATAACAGGTTGCTGATCTAAATACATTCTAACTAGCTAAAATACTACTGGCTATCTGACGAAGCATTCTTTGCGAGGGTTCCAAAGCTGGTTGATCTTACCAAAGTCCATCCAAGCCAGCTTACTCTAGACAACCTGAAGGCATGGAGCTGAAGAGCTACTAGTTGGCAATGGCTACCAGGTTGCAAGAAAGAAAAGACTGATAAACTGCCTAGAGACAAAGAAGCTTCTTGAAGATGCTGGGACTGGGAAATTGGGAAAAGCCTATGACTTGTGTCTCCTAAGTCCCCACCCCAGTCCAGAAAGCAGCTGGAAGTAAAAGGACAGCCATCCCAACAACATCAACCTGTTTTCCCAAGTACTGTTGGGAGGTCACCCACGGCAGAAAAGAAGGTGCCATGGTGCTTTACATGCAACCACTTGGGCCACTTTTGGAATCAGTGCCCCAAGGCTGGGACTGACATAATCCCAGAGACCCTCAGATTACTTCGCTTGCATTTGATCCATAGTATATTCCCCAGCACCACCGGAAAAAGGTCATGGTGGATGGCTGTGATGTTGCTGCCTGGTGACATACTGCTTCTCTCCTAACAACTATGCATCGCTCTTTTATGAAACCCAAGTACCTCCTCCTGGGAGAAGAAAGGTATCATATAATAGATGGAGCCTATTAAGCTATAGAAATGGAACAAGATGGGAGGGTAAAGCTCAGAAATCCTGGACAGGGGAAGACAATTAGCAAAAATACTCCCGGCCCCCAATATCCCCTCTCTGGATTCAATAAGACCCGGTGTGGGCTGGTTTCCCTTTCTCCCTTTGCTTATTTAATTGATTCTCAATATTCTTTCCCTTGTGGAGTTCTTATAGGGTGCAAGTCAAAACTGTTCTGCTTGCAAGTAAGCCCCATGTTATTCTATGAGGTTTACACCTGGAGAGTGTTTTTAGGGTTTCAGCCCTAACATTCATCAGCCTGTGTTCTAGAGGTCCCCCCAATTTTCCAGTTTGATTAACCTTTTTGCAGAGCTGGGGTTCCCCTGTGTGTGTATTTTTGTTTGAAGAGGCTGTTCAGTGTTTATCATCCATTTGGAGGCCAGCCATTTGCATTTAGACATAGTGATACGTCATATGCACTAAAACCATGGCCATTAAAAGCCAACCCCTTAATAGTAAATTTGGAACACTCCCTTTCAAATACGTATTGATCCAGAGACTCTCATGCCTTCTCATTGATGTCTTTCCTAGCCATTCAGGACCACTAGGAGCTTCTAAGAGCTGTTGTTGTGTGTTTGAAGCACCGCAGGTTTCTGGGTTCTTTTGAGTGTGTGTACCTCCTTGGTAAGCAACACTGGACACAGGCTGGTACAATATGTTATTGGAGTTTATTAAAGAAAGAACATAGGAGCATGTGTAAGGCAGAAACAAAACAAATAACAGGTTGCTGATCTAAATATATTCTAACTAGCTAAACTACTACTGGCTATCTGACTAAGCATTCTCGGAGGTGGTTCCAAAGCTGGTTGATCTCAACTAAGTCCATCCATGCCAGCTTACTCTAGGCATCCTGGAGGCATGAAGCTCAGGAGCTCTCTCTCACATTGCAACTAGTTAGCAATAGCTACCAGGTAGCAAGACTGAAAAGACTGATAAACTGCCTAGAGACAAAGAAGCTTCTTGAAATCTGGAGGGACATCTGTACACTTGAAGAACCAATCAGGACTTGACTTCTTTACTGGAAATTGCAGCCCTGTGACAGTATAGGGAGTACAGCGAAAGCTGAGATCAGCACCAATCACCTGCCTTCTCAAGGCCACTCTCTCATGAGAGGAAAGAAACCCAGATGCCGCTAATTAACAGAGCTTGGGACTTTCCCAGCAAAGGCCTAGGATATGAGGCCTGAAACAATGTTTAAAGCTTAGATTTTCTATTAAGTGGTACAAGGCCTGGTCCTTACCAAATAGGATTCTCTAAACTTTTAAGAAAGCATGAAAGCGTTTTTTGCTCTTAAGGTCTCCAAACAAGAGGCCTTAGGAACTGCAGTTCTTTAAGTTGTGGAGATTCAGAAGTTATTACATGAGAAGGAGTATGCCAAGTGTCAGTTAAGCAGATTAAGGGGCTTTGGGGGTTATTTAATACAATGGGATTCCAAACAAATGTCAGACATGGTTCACGGGAGGGAAGTTGGTATGGTATAGCCTGATCTCATCTGATCTCAGAATCTAAGAAGGGGAGACTGCTGAGGAAGGCACTGCAGAGAAAGGCCATGACAAACCACCTCTGTTTCTTACTTGCCTCAAAAGCCCCCTTGCTGGCTAACGCTAAGGGCTCAGGATCTCCTGTTGGACCCAAGTGGCTGCAGGTGCAGACGGACATGCCATTGAACGTGTAGATGGACTCGCCATTAAGGAAAACAAGATGCTACCAGGTGGCGCATGACTGCCTGGCCTGCCTGTGCACCCTCTGTGTGGTTTGTTTGTTTCTCAGATATGGTTCTGCATTTCAGAAGCTGTTTTAAGGACCCAAACCACCAAGTTCTGAATGTAATTTTGGTTTATCTTTTCCTTTATGTACCCCCCCCCACCTACTCAGCATTTAAGGAAACAGAACTTCTGGAAAGCATGTGGATTAGGGTAGTGCTATATCCTTTTCCTGCTTTCTGCAGTTGAGAAAAGGTCCGGGTGAAGCTTAGAAGGGGAGCTTCAAGCAACTCCTACACCTGACAGACACTGATTTTTTTCCCCATTTCAAGGGATCATGTAAACTTAGTCACACATTAAGAGGGACAAAAATTCTATATGTTATATTTTCTATTTCTAGAGGGACTTTGGTGGTATTGGTCGTGGCCCCTGATGAAATCGTGGCTAGATGAAACAAGCTAGATGAATTAATCTTGCTGGCTGCTTGTTGGGCCAATCCGGGACCAGGCTGGCTCCTGAGATACATTTACCTGGATCCTCTACATACAAGAACTGATTTAGAGGATCATTGTCCACCTTATTGACTCCACATTGTCTACTACTAATATTGTTTGTTTTTAAAACAAATTATTATTCATTTCAACAATAACAGTACAACAACATTAAAGATAATTATAAAATAGAGATTATAAATTACAGTAAGGACTATAAAATTTGTTTAAACAATTACATTATCAGGCGTATGTTAAACAATCACATAAGATTTACCAAAACCTAAATAAACAGAGGGAATTGCATTATCATTATGTCATATTAAATTAAAGTGAGAAATTGCAGATGTTTAGGAGGGTGTAGTTCAGTAACAATGAGATATTCAAAAAATGGAAACCATTTCGTTAAAAAATCACTTTCTTTCATATGATTTTGTGCTTGGTATAAATCACCATGGATTTTCTCTTGGATATAGTGGTCCCATATTTTGCTAATCCAACCTTCCACCATTAGAGTTTTCGTAGATTTCCAGTTACATGCTATTAAAGATTTAGCTGCCATCAACAGGCTTCGTATTAATTCCTTTCTAATGTGAGGAATTATAACAGTATCCCATTGATCTAAAAAAATCAGTTTAGGGTCTAATGGAACAAAGTAGCCTGTAATCTCATGCATTTGTCTTAACATTTCTTCCCAGAATTTTTTTAAACGAGAACCAGCAGTGGGCGAAGGTACCAATGGTACCACAACCTTTCCAACAAAATGGGGAGTTAGACGGAGAAACTAACTAACCAAACTAATTTGGTTCAGCATTCCAGGAACTGTTTTAAGGAGCCAAACCACCAAGTTTTTAATGTAATTTTGGTTCATCTTTTCCTTTATGTATACCCCTATCCAGCATTAAAGGAAACAGAGGTATGGGAAGGCATGTGGAATAGGGTGGGGCTATATCCTTTTCCCGCTCTTTCTGAAGTCAAGAAAAGTTCAGGGTGAGGGTTAGAAAGGGTGCTTCATACAAGCCCTAGACCGGACAGACATTGAATTTTTTCCAGCACTGTTGCTTTGAATAAAAATCAAAAGATCTTCAGGGTACAAAAAGTAAGTGATCATTAAGAAGGACTTCCTGACAGAGCAGTCCCTTAGTTGATCAGTCTTCCTTGGGAGGTAGTGGGCTCTCCTTCTTTGGAGGTTTTTAAGTAGAGGCCAGAGAGCCATCTGACAGCAATGCTGATTCTATGAACCTAGGCAGATCAAGAGAGGGAAGGCAGGAAGGGTTATATCAGCCCTTAGATGGTTGCTTTGACCACCTGGATTCACTGCACTGTAACATTGAAAGTAGATTGCTGTCATGCTCTTTACTTAGGTTTCCCCTCAGTTGACTCAAAGACTCCAGCTGGTACAGAACATTGCAGCTCACTTAAGTCTCTGGAGCTGGACAGAGCATGCATATCAATCATTCTGCAGTGACACCATTGATCTCAATTTCTTCATGCATATTGAAGTTTTGAATTACCTTGCCTTGTTTCCAAAGTGAAACTGTAGAGCATCAGACACATGCCATTTTTATTCATGAATTATATATTCAGCATTCTTAATGTGATTGCATATATAGCTGCATCAAGGTTATTTTGTGTGATACACTATTAATGTAAAGCGTTACAAATTGCAGATTTCTTGACATGTATTTTTCAATGTGCACATGGAAAATGGAAACAGTACACTCCATACAGAAACACATTTCAATATTTTTTTAACTTTAGGCATCAGTTTAAGGTCATTAATATGGAATTCTCCTTGGATTCTCCATTCAGGCCCAAGTCTTCGGGCTTGTGAAACAGAACTGCATGCTCATCATTTGACCCAGATTTCATTCATGCAGCTGGGATCTTTTGGGCAGGCAGGTATGCATTTAGATAATATCATTATGGAATGAAAGAGTGTCATACAATTATATATAACATTTGATTTAAGTACCACCCTTTAGGACAAGTTAACAACTACTCAGAGTTGTTTAAAAAGAATGATGTTATTATCCCCACAACAATGAACCTGAGAGGTAGGTGTGGCTGAAAAAGCTGTAACTGGCCCAAGGTCACTCAGCTGGCTTAAAGTGGAGGAGTGGGGAATTAAACTTGGTTCTCCAGGTTAGTGCCCTGCCTCTTTTCACCACTACACAAAATGCATTCACTCAGAAAATCATAGTTCACAGGAATTCACATTAAAAGAAAGTGGAACACGGAAAACTGTGGCAGTTTGAGAACTACTGAAGTATAATAAAATGTAGAGGGGGGTGACTTTACCGGGGGGAGAAGAGATAAATGTGAATTTATAAGCAGTTAGATTAACAGATTAACATATATATAGATATATATAGGCTATATATATAGGCTAATAAACAGAATATTGATAGAAAATAATCAACTATAAGGATTAAATATAAGGACTGAGTAACCAATAATATTTTCTTTCTTTGATAAGATGTGTACAATGCACCAAACTGAATGTCTGAAGGTATAGATGAGTTAAATTGATTGACTATGTGATGATAGTTATATAGAATTATTATAAAAAGATAGAATGAGCAATATATAGAGAATAAGTCAAATTGTTGGTTGTTGGGGGTTTTCCGGGCTGTCTTGCCGTGGTCTTGGCATTGTAGTTCCTGACGTTTCGCCAGCAGCTGTGGCTGGCATCTTCAGAGGTGTAGCACCAAAAGACAGAGATCTCTCAGTGTCACAGTGTGGAAAAGATGTAGGTCATTTGTATCTACTCAGGAGGGGTGGGGTTGAGCTGAGTCATTCTGTAAGAGTTTCCCAGGGTGTGGAATGCTAATGGCGGGAGGCTTCACTGTAAATTGTTTGATTTAAATGAATGTAAGATTTATATGGTTCATGATATATAGAAGGATTTAAAATTGGAGAATGGGATAAATTGTTTATCTAAGATGGAAACAAAGACTTACAGTTTGGGTATATAATATTAAAAATAGTTAAGGATGTACTGCTTAGAATAATGGAGAATATATATTTGTTTTAGATAGAGGAACTTAATAGAAGTAAGGGGAAAGGGACAAAGGGTTGGAAAACTGTTGGAAGTCAATAAGGGGGGGAAAGGGAGGGGGTTAGAAATGGAAAATTGGGGTAAATTGAATGTAAATGTAAAAATAACGGATTCTAACCCAATAAAAAAATTTTCAAAAAAAAGAAAAGAAAGTGGAACAGAACACTTGATGTAGCCATGCAATGGAGCAAATACGTAGCAAAAATGAGTGACCTTTGTCTTTTGACATGGAAAGGATCAAATTGTAGCACCTTGTTCTTCATTCTAAATATTATCCCAGCTTTCCAGATTTCCCTCCACTGTGATATTTGCCACCTCAGTCGGAATGAAAGGCAGACACAATATTTGGGATTTAAAATGGGCCGCTTTATTAACTGATAACATACAAACATCAATTATGGCAAGGGCCTAACTAGCAGTACAGGTCGGGTCCTGGGGTCACTCCTGGACCCCAACCCAACCTGTCTGGGCGAGCTACCCGCTGTCCTGGGTGCAAGCTATCCATCAAATGGCTGCGACCTGGTCTGGCCAAGCGAAGAGGTTCACCCCTGTAAAGCTTCCCCACTCGGCCATACAGCAGCAGGGGGAGACTGGCTTGTCCAGGGGTTCCCCACCAAGGGCGTCTGTCCTCACAGCTGGACCATACAGCAGCCAGCCGCTCCTGACAGACCCCATTTCCCAACAATGGGGAAGTGCCAAGGGTGCTCACCGGCCCGCTAAAATTTTCCCCTTACTTCAGTCCTGCCACCATAGAAGCCAAGCCTCTGCTTAGGCCTCTGCAACCCACAAATAGCTTAAGGCCAACCTAACCCCTTGCCACAGGTTATTCAGAAATATGCTATTCCATCTTGTAGAGAGGTTCACACCACCCCCTCAGTGGAGATCAGCAAAATGGGCCCTGAAATTGCAGCTGGGGCAAATAAATCCCCAACCCCCCTGTCATAGCCTTGACTAGGGCTCTGTTGTCCTTTAACCTAGCCCGTTCTAAAGTGCTGTAGTCCAATGCATACCGCCACACCAGCATGGAAGCATTGCAGACCAAAAAATTAGGACTCCGGGCCATTGCTTGCTAATCTCCAGCAAGTCATCCCACAACTGCCATGACAGGGCCATGCCCTTCAACATACCAAGGTCATTACCACCCAGGTGCATGACCAAAATGTGAGGTGGAGGGGCACTCATCCCCTCAAACAACAGCGACAGCAACCCAGACCAGCGCAGGCCTCTTCTGCCTTGCCATTTGACAGTGGCCCACTAGATGAGTCCAAGCTGGGACCCGATTGGCATCCTCTTTGCTTGGTGCGCTGCACAAAAGACAATGCTGTGGCCATAGATGAGGATCTGCAGCCTCTCCTGTCGAACCACAGCACCTAAAAAAGAAACAGTGTCTGAACAATTGACCACTGTTCAAAGGCCACCTCTACATCTATAAACAGAGGAACGCCATCAGCCCACCCTCTGAATATTAGGCCCAGAGAAGCCCATCGCTGCTGTCGTAGATGCAGCACCTATCCTGAAAGAGTGGGTCCCAAATTTGAAGAAAAAAAAAAAACGGCTAAGCTTCACAAAGGCCGTACCCGTGACCATCAAAAACTGGTATTTAGTCAACAGGGCACCATCGGCATGACAAAACAGACGACATCTCCCCATGTCTTGTTATATCCTTTAAGGGCCACCACAGGACACAAATCGTTGAGCAAAAGTTAATGCAGCCAGCTGGCTCCGGATGTACTTTACCACATGCCCCTTATCTTTCTGGGCCCACAGAAACACATCAAGTGCTCCATGGGGATGGGCCACAATTGCGGGAGACCTGCCTCCTGCCTGAAACCTGTAAACTGCTGCACAGCCCGATCATATGCCCTCCTGGTACTAGGGCCAAGGGCTAACTGGATTGCACTAAAGGCCTCGGATTTCCAATCCTCCACAGTTCCTAGGGCACCTATGCTGGCACCAAATTGGCCTCAGGGGCAAGCTGACAAAACCGGTCCATCTGCAGGCAAGACAGGGCATCTCCAACCTCATTGCTCACCCCAGGTATATGCCTGGCTGAAAACAATATATTAAAGTGCAAGCACCTTAAGGTAAAAGCTCAGACCAACTTCATGACCCTGGTAGATTTAGAAGAGAGGGAGTTCACTATCAACCACTGCCATATTATTGCACCAAAAGTGCACTTAGTGGTTAGCTAGCTCATTCCCCCACAAGTGAACCACCACTAAGATTGGGAAAAATTCAAGGAAAGTCAGGTCTGTACTCAGACCCACCTCCACACAATGAGCAGGCCAGTGACCAACACACCAGTGCCCCATGAAATAAACCCTGAATCCAGTGGAACCGGATGCATCAGAGGCAACTTGTAGGTCCCCTTCCAACAACAGCTCCTGTCTCCAAAAGGAGACACCATTAAAGACTTCCAAAAACTGGAACCAAACCACCAGATCCTCCCTCATACCTGGAGAGATATGCAAACGATTATGTGAGAGCCTAAGGGTCCCCATTACATCACATAGACACCTCAAAACACTCTGCCAGGCAACACCACACTGCAGGCAAAATTAAGGTGGCCAACCACCTGTTGCAGCTCCAGAAGGGATACTTTATGAATCCTAATTTGGGTCAGCTGGCATGCCCTCAAGTCTTGGAGCTTGTCAGCCGGCAACCTGGAGGTTTGCTGCTCTGTGTCCAACTCTATACCCAGGAAGGTCAGAACTGTCACTAGGCCCTCTGTTTTCTCATGGGTGAGGGGGGCCACCAACTCATCCACTAAGTGGATAAAGTCCTCCAAAAGGCATGCACATTGTCCAGACTGTGGGATCCCCACCAGGAGAAAATCATCTAAATAGTGGGTGGTATCGTGGCAGCGCTGCCTCCGATGCAATGCCCATTCCAGGAATGTACTAAATCGCTCAAAAACTGCAGACAAGATGAAACACCCCATTGGGAGGTCCCTGTCCATCTAAAATTGACCCTCAAAGGCAAAGCCCAGGAGCTCAAAGCCCTCAGGGTGAACTGGGAGGAGATAAAACACCGACTTAATGTCACATTTCACCATCTCCGCTCCCCGGCCACAATGCCTTACCACTTTGATCGCTTGGTCAAAGGACGTATGATGCACTGAGGAAAAGTGCTCAGGTCATTAACTGAACCAACCCTGGGATAAGACAAACAGTGAATAAGCCCAAGCTCACCTGCCACCTTCTTAGGCACTACCCCCTAAGGTGAAACCCTCAAGCGAGGAACGGGAGGGGAGGGGAAAGTACCCCGAACCCCATCTTCAGCGCATTCCTTAGCTACCTTAGCCCTAAAAACTTCCTCCATACCAACCACTGAGCATAAGTCGGGTGACATGAAGGCACCTCTTGGGCCCTGAAATGGGATCCGAAAACCAAACAGGAAACCTTGTAACAAAAACTGGGCATTGGCCCACCTAGGGTAATCAGCTAACATGGCTTTGAGTACCCTCACTTTTATTGGGCTGGGTCCCCTTTCCAGTACCCTGCTGCCTGGTTGGGCCACTCCCTTTCTTTCCGAATGACTTTTGTCACCTGCAGGCATTGAAGGGGTGTGGACCCCAGCAAATTGGGCACTTGTAGCCAAACCTGCAGTTCTTCCGGCTGCAAACACCTAGTGAGGTAAACTCAAAACAAAGCAGCCGGGGCTGAACTGACTGCCCCGCAGAGGTGCAGGAGCTAGAAGAACTTGAGAAGGATCCCAAAGTACCTGACGAGGATCGCTGCACAATATGTCCGCTATTTTATTGATCCCCAATGTTGAATTTCACCAGGGTCATCAGCTGCAACCATAAGTCTGATGCACTTCGTCCCATGGCAACAATGGATTAATAGTGGCCTGCATCTTGAATTCTTAGCCGTATTGCAGCCAAGCTGCCACGGCGAAGTAAGTATAGCCCCTGTATATGATGTCTATATACTGAAAAGGGGGGGGTGCCCTCCAAGGTTGTGCACATGCAATCACACCCACATAGATTAGGAAACCTGGCAGCCAGTTGGCCCAGGTCCTATCAATCTTATGGTGCTTAAGGCACTCCTTATCCCTGTCCTCTAAATCATCTTTATCCTTCTTCTCCAGCTGCCTGAAGAGAAGGGTAAAGACATCAACATACTCAGCCTGCAAAATCTTTTCCCTTGTTGCTGCCATTAGGCAATCACCTAGAGGCACCACCCCATAATTTGACCACAGAACTCCGTAATAAGTTCCCCAAGGTGGAACAAGCCCCAACCCAACCTGAGACTGAGCAGACAACGGATGCCAACTTGGAGACCAAGACATCTGCCCAGCCAATGGAGGTTGGCCCCATTGAGTTCAGTATGCGGCCACGCCAGTGGCCATAGTCCCTCCAGACGAGCACGCCTGCATGTAAGTATGGTGTTGCATTGCTGATGATGCAAGGCCCCTGGCCTGACTCGCTTGCACCCAAGGCCAGGGACCCCCTTGCTGGGGCCAAGACGACTTACCATTGGTCTCAGGTGGTTGGACTACCAAAGCAACTTGACCTGCATCAGCTGTCCAGTTCCCCTCCATCACAGATGGCACTGCTTCTTCAGCCTCCTCCTCAGTGATGTGACCACTGGCCAAAGCTGATGGAGCCGAAGCTCCACTGCCGGAAGTCCCCTCCAAAGAAGCCAAATGAGAAAGAATATCATTACTGGAAGCAGCCTTGGAGGCAGCCCTCACAGGCCTTTTATTTGCAGTCCCTGCCACAGAAGCAGATGCCCCTCATGCTTGCTCTAAAGCCTCACCAGTTGGGTCCTCCTGTTCCTCGTGCCAGGGAAGCAAGCAAGATCATCTTGCTTCATCCGAGCACAAGGCGCGAATGAGAGCAACGGGGGTGTAAAAGCATATTAAGGCAACAAACTCCACCCCCAGAGCAAGCCCCGTATGTAGGGCATGCCTTACTGCCTTCCTCCTTCCGAAGAGGCAAAGAACAGCCACCATCTTAAGTGGCTATCACAATCAGATGGTGTGGCCAGATTCCTGCTTGTTCTTTGTATCCCCCCTCCCTTCACACAATGGCTCTCTTGGTGGCATCACCCTGGTGTGATCTCCTCCCCTGTGTTGCACATGCTCATGTAGTTGCTTTGACAGGTGTCCCAATACAGCAAGAGACCTCCCATCACAGGCCCCCAACTTCTGCCTCTCTCATAAGACCCAGCGGGAGAAAGAATAATAGCAAAATTAGCCTGCAGTCGAGAGATCTTTTCCCCCACCCCATGCCATTTGAGGTGCCAAAACACCAATGGGGCATAAGTTCTAATCCTTGTAGCTTTCTCAGCACTTTAACAGGTGTAGGGTGTTTGTGTGATTTTGTGCGTGTGTGAGCACGCGTGTGTGTGAAAGAGTTTAGTGCTTCAGGCCCAATCTCTTGCGGCAATGAAAGAGGGTTGCAGGTTGTAATACACAGAATTTATTACATGGAGAGTCGAAAGGATAGACATATGTGACTAAAATAAATGAAGAATGTTCTTTGGCTTGAGACACGGACAGGAAATTTGATGTTACAGGAATGAATCACACCCCCTAATTCTTCAACAAACCATATAAAAGTGCTCACCAGAGCCAACTCTTTTACAGTTTCTTCTTCTCTCAACTTCTAGACCTTAGAAAGCGTGGTAAGTCTGCATTTAATTCAATCATTCCTTAGCTATACAATGCTGCATTCTGTTTTCTAGCACATCATTAATTTTGGAGGTGGCAGGAAAAAAATATAAGTAACTTATAGCCATGACTACTCTACCATGTAGCACTGTGGAAACACTATAGTAATGCCTTCTCAACACTGGCAGAGATGCTAAAAAAAGTGGTAACACACGAATAGATAAAATCAAGAGTTAAGCAGCACGTAAAAGACTAACAAAGTTTGTGGTAAGGCTTTCGTGAGCCTCTTCTTCAGATACCTTTGATGATGTCTGTTTGTACCTGTTCAGGTTCCTTCACAAGGTTGATGGATTTCCATTCTGTATGGCTCAATGTGCTGCCTTCCATGGAGATAGCTCAAGATGGGTAGCCGTATTAGTCTGTCTGTAGCAGTAGAAAAGAGCGTGAGTCCAGTAGCACCTATAAAACTAACAAAATGTTTGGTAGTGTATGGGCTTTCATGAGCTACAGCTCACTTCTTCAGGTACCCTGAAGCAATGGTCTTGTACAGATGGCAGGGAAAGCTCCAGATCCATATGGAACTGACTGATAAAAGCTGAATGGACAGTAAATGCACAAGAAGGAATATAGGAAACACTTGAACATTTTTTAACCTCGTTCATTAAAAAAATCCGAACAGATTGCAAGATTGATTCTTTTAATCATTGAAAAAGTAATCTAACCTGTTTAAACTTTCATTCCAGACTCACCTCCTTCTTTTCAAGATGTCCTTTGGTTACATCCCAAGTTGTGCCACTTTCTGTGCAATCCCGTCCTGCACTCCATCTTGCGGCTCTCTATGTGGCTACCCAATCAGAGGTCTGAGCTCCCTGGGTTCCTACAGTGCAGTCTCTGGTGGCGCATCATCAGCAAGAAGCCTTGGCATCTCTTCCAGGGCCAACATCGGATCTATCCAAATCCCACCGTCAGAAGTTGTGATACAGCCAGCTCCTTTTGTTATTACAATCCCAGGGGCAATCATCGCCACCTCTCCCGAACCTCTTCATGTATGGAAGAGAACTTGGTAGGTTCCAGCCGTTGGTTATTCCTATTAAACTAGGAGGACCAGAATACAAGGAAATGGTATTTGAAAAACAGGATATGGATTCACAGCCGATGCTTTCATGGACTTGGGAGTCAGAAATACTGACCCTTCCCACTTTAAGCCAGATCTCTTAGTTTCTCCACGAGCTTAGCACTTCTCATGTCCAATGCTCGTGAGTACTTATTGCAGGCTTCACAACTGATGGTCACTTTCTCCTGAGCATCAGAATTGTAGAAACTCCCAAATCCAGATAACAGTTGATTGGATTTATTGTTGCTGAGCTCTTCAGGCATTTCTCTTCAAGCCTCCCAACTCTCTGCTGCTGCTGCTTTTCCTTGCTATTTTTAGGGTATTTCTACAAGGGCACCCTGCTATATTGATTGAGATTCTAGGGGGCGTAGAGATACAGGTGACTTACCTGGATCTTTTCTTTACAGACTTGTGAAAATGTTGTTTAAAATGCCTAGATAGCCCTTTATTTAGTTGCCTAGTGCTCTTCGAGGGATGTCCAAAGGAAAGTATATTACTTCTTTTGCACTGGATACGCTGTTATCACCTTTGAAGCTCTTTGCCATGCATATGTTTTCATACAATCTTCATTAAAGCTTGTCTGTCTGCATCACAATATTGTTTGTGGTTCCTCTTGTGTTTTTTATATATATTAGGGTGATTTGTAGAATTTGACTCCAGTGATTGAGGTTGCTGTCATTTTTAAAGCCTGCAAAATTAGGTCAACTGCTTCGTTATCCTTCCATATATTACAGAATAGATCTTCATTCAACCCAGAAAAGAAAATAATTGATTGCCGTCCAAAAGAAATGTTGGCTCTTTGATTGGAAAGAAGGGTTAAGCTCTCTCTCCCCCTTACAAAAAGGGATTGATTTCTTTTTGGTTCTATTCAGACAAAAAAAAATTAGCCACTCAATAGGCAGGGACTGAAATTTCATTCCAAGGAAACCACATGAGCACAGGATGCTAGTTTTTACCGAAGGAGACCCTCAGTCTTTCAAGGTATGTGTTTTCAGGTAGATGAGCAGTCTTCGAGTTCAGTAACACTTAAAGGCCAACAAGGAGTGGGGGTCCTCAAACAGACAAAAACTTCAACGGAAGATCACAACACAAGAGAGCTGAAATTGTTCCTTCACAGATTCAGAACAATGGATCCACCAGGGCTGAATAGGGACATTGGATATTTCTCCCACTGCAAATGCTAGTTTTCTGTATTTCAACCCCTGCTCTAATCACACTGAATGCATTTCACGTCCTATCTTTCTTCTTTGCAACATCCCTCCCACCTTCTGACTAGGATAAAAAAATCTCCAATTTCCGTTAACTGCTTGTATCTGCTGAAGCCTAGTGGGTAAGTAGTTGGGCTGCGAATCAGCACTCTGCTGGTTAAAATCCCACTGCTGCCACTCCTGCCATGAGCTCAGGAAAGGGCCTTGAGTGAATCCCTCCTCTCAGCTCAGCTGCCCAGCTGTACTGTGGGCAGAATAATAAGAATAACTTCGTTCTCTGCTGTGAGTGGGCACTATTCCATCTAGAAGTCCATTATGTAAGTGTACTGTTGCATGAGTCACTGTAGCACAGTGGTTAAGTGGTTGGGCTGCGAATCAGCACTCTGCTGATTCAAATTCCACTCCTGCCATGGCTGAGTAGGTAATCTTGGGTAAGTCACTTCTCTCAGCCCCTCTCCCCAGGTGTATTGTGGGGCTAATAAAAACACTGACTTTGTTTGCTGCTCTGAGTGGGACACTAATCTGTCTAAAATAGTATATAAGCACACTATTGATGGTTGTTGGGGGTTTTCCGGGCTGTATTGCCGTGGTCTTGGCATTGTAGTTCCTGACGTTTCGCCAGCAGCTGTGGCTGGCATCTTCAGAGGTGTAGCACCAAAAGACAGAGATCTCTCAGTGTCACAGTGTGGAAAAGATGTAGGTCATTTGTATCTACTCAGGAGGGGTGGGGTTGAGCTGAGTCATTCTGTAAGAGTTTCCCAGGGTGTGGAATGCTAATGGAGGGAGGCTTCACTGTAACCTGAGGAGGTTCTTTTGCATATGGATTGGTGCTTGATGTGCTAATCTTCTCTGCAGGGCTATTGTCGGGTGTGGAGTGTTTTGTTGGCCTGGTGTTTTTCAGAACTGGAGCCCATGCTCTGTTCATTCTTAAGGTTTCTTCTTTCCTGTTGAAGTTTTGCTTATGCTTGTGAATTTCAATGGCTTCCCTGTGCAGTCTGACAAAGTAGTTGGAAGTGTTGTCCAGTATTTTGGTGTCCTGGAATAAGATACTGTGCCCTGTTTGAGTTAGGCTATGTTCAGCCACTGCTGATTTTTCAGGCTGTCCAAGTCTGCAGTGTCTTTCATGTTCTTTTATTCTTGTCTGGATGCTACGCTTTGTGGTCCCGATGTAAACTTGTCCACAGCTGCAGGGTATACGGTATACTCCTGCAGAGGTGAGGGGGTCTCTGCTGTCTTTTGCTGATCGTAGCATCTGTTGTATTTTTTGGGTGGGTCTGAATACTGCTTGAAGGTTATGCTTTTTCATAAGCTTTCCCATCTGATCAGTAATTCCTTTGATATATGGCAAAAACACTTTTCCTGTAGGTGACTGTTTTTCCTTGGTTGTTTGATTCATCCTGGGTTTGATTGCTCTTCGGATTTCATTTCTGGAGTAGCCATTTGCCTGAAGTGCGTGGTTTAGATGATTAATTTCCTCATTGAGAAAGTGCGGCTCACATATCCGTCTTGCACGATCCACTAATGTTTTCATTATGCCTCTTTTCTGTCGGGGGTGGTGATTGGAGTTTTTGTGTAAGTACCGATCAGTGTGAGTTGGTTTCCTGTAGACCTTGTGACCTAACTGAAAGTTTGCTTTGCGGATGACCAAGGTATCCAGGAATGAGAGTTTTCCCTCACTTTCTTTCTCCATTGTGAATTGTATGTTCAGGTGGATGTTGTTGAGATGATTCAAAAACTCCCTCAATTCTTCCTCCCCATGGCTCCAAATGATGAATGTATCATCCACAAACCGGAACCATACACTGGGTTTGTGGGGTGCTGATTCTAGAGCTGTTTTTTCAAAATGTTCCATGTAGAAGTTTGCTATAACTGGGCTGAGTGGGCTCCCCATGGCCACCCCATCCATCTGTTCATAGAATTCGTTGTCCCATTGGAAGTAACTGGTTGTCAGACAATGATGGAATAAGGCTGTTACATCCTCTGGGAAAATCTGATTAATCAGTGCAATAGTGTCTTTTACTGGAACCTTGGTAAACAGGGATACAACATCAAAACTGACAAGTATGTCTTGTGGATTGAGTTTCAGAGAACTGATTTTGTTGATGAAATCTGCTGAATCTTTGATGTAAGACGAGGTTTTCCCGATGTGGTCCTGCAGGAGATCTGCCAGATGTGGTCCTGCAGATGTGGTCCTGCAGATGTGGTCCTGCAGGAGATCTGCCAGAGTATACCGTATACCCTGCAGCTGTGGACAAGTTTACATCGGGACCACAAAGCGTAGCATCCAGACAAGAATAAAAGAACATGAAAGACACTGCAGACTTGGACAGCCTGAAAAATCAGCAGTGGCTGAACATAGCCTAACTCAAACAGGGCACAGTATCTTATTCCAGGACACCAAAATACTGGACAACACTTCCAACTACTTTGTCAGACTGCACAGGGAAGCCATTGAAATTCACAAGCATAAGCAAAACTTCAACAGGAAAGAAGAAACCTTAAGAATGAACAGAGCATGGGCTCCAGTTCTGAAAAACACCAGGCCAACAAAACACTCCACACCCGACAATAGCCCTGCAGAGAAGATTAGCACATCAAGCACCAATCCATATGCAAAAGAACCTCCTCAGGTTACAGTGAAGCCTCCCTCCATTAGCATTCCACACCCTGGGAAACTCTTACAGAATGACTCAGCTCAACCCCACCCCTCCTGAGTAGATACAAATGACCTACATCTTTTCCACACTGTGACACTGAGAGATCTCTGTCTTTTGGTGCTACACCTCTGAAGATGCCAGCCACAGCTGCTGGCGAAACGTCAGGAACTACAATGCCAAGACCACGGCAATACAGCCCGGAAAACCCCCAACAACCATCGTTCTCCGGCCGTGAAAGCCTTCGACAATACAAGCACACTATTGTTATTATTATCTGACAAAGGGAGCTTGACTCTCAAAAGCTTATACCATAAAACTCTTTAAAGTGCTACTGAACTCAACCTTGGTCTATCAAGGCCAGTATTATCTACTCAGATGGGCAGCAGTTTTCCAGGGTCTCAGGTTGAGATCTCTCCAAACATCTCCTATCTGATCCTGTGAGATGCCGGTGATTGAATCTGGAACCTTTGCATGCCAAGCAGATGCTTTTGCAGTGAGCCCTGGCTCTTCTCCTGCCATAGCTTTTTCTAGTAGATGGTACCATGTGGTAGATGGAGCCTATTAAGCTATTGAAATGGAACAAGATGGGAGGGGAAAGCTCAGAATTCCTGAACAGGGGAATTAGCAAAAATACTTCCCCCCCCTATACCCCAAATCTTGCTTGCATGATCTGATCATGTATTCCCTAAGCTGCAGTCTGTTTTTTTTAAAGTTGTGTTCTCTGACTTCCATCTTTTCTGAAGCTAAGAAAACCGCCAGCATATTTTATCTTGGAAGAAGTCTGGGCCGAGGGACAGCAGGCAAAGGGGCAAGAGGGGAAGAGGTTGCAGCAGGAGTGAAGCAGGATAGTGAAGGAAAGAGGGGAGACTCTCCTCCCCCCCTCCTGCTGAACTCCCCTGTCGAACTCTTTCTGTTAGCACTTCTGCTTACATGATCTGATCTCACTCATTTTTCTAGATGTTAAGAAGCTGCTATGGTGCTTACCAGAAACTACGCAGAAACATATGCCACAAACATAAATATTTTATTTATTTGTTTATGTGCATATGCATGACATTTTTATTCTGCCTTTCTCACTGAGACTCAAGGTGGATTACACAGTATGAGATTAGTACAATCAGTAACAAGTTCATTTCAATACAGTAGTATCAAGGATATTCAATACAGTATCAAGGACATTTCCATAAACAATGCCATAGGATGAACAGATACAGGTTTAAAAGATGTAGTATTCACAAAAATCCAATACAGAGTAGAAAAAATAATGCAGCAGAACACAATCAATTCTATGACTAACATTAGATCCATGGAGCATTGGTGGTACATAGGAGTACGTGTTTAAAGCAGAAAATACATAAGGCAATATAGAGATGATGAAGTCTGTGTTCCCTAATGCATTGGCGAAGCATCTGAGACCCCATATCTGCAATACATCCCTCCCATTTTAGTAAAAAGCCTTTATGAATAGTTCGGTTTGGCATCATTTATGAAAAGCCAGGAGAGTGCGGGTTCTTCTGACTTCCTCAGGCAGGTCATTTCACAGGAGAGGGGCCACCACAGAGAAAGCCCATGTCATACCCTTATTTCGTCATATGTCATACCCTTACTTGGTCACCCCAACACTAAGCTTGCACTGGAAATTTACTCATGTGTCCTTGTCTCTGCAGTTGTCTCTAGCTGCCCCTCAGTCTCTCCTGCTAAACTCCCCTGTCTAACTCCTTCTGTTAGCACTTCTGCTTGCATGATCTGATCGTGTATTCTATGAGCTGCAGTCTGATTTCTTAAAGCTGTGTTCTCTGATTCCCATCTTTTCTAAAACTAAGAACACCACTGGCAATGTTTGGGCTAGGAAGAAGACTGGGCCAGGGGACAGCAGAGAAAGGGGGAAGAGGGGAGGAGGTTGAAACAGTGACAAGATAGTGAAGAAAAGAGAAGAGACTCTCCTCCCCCACTGCTACTCTCATTTTTCTAGATGTCAAGAAGCCAATACTGCAGATCAATGGGCCATGGGCCATTTTCACACATGTGGAATAATGCACTTTCAATGCACTTTAGCAATCCTTTGGAAGTGGATTTTTTGTTCCACACATGGAAAAGCAGTTCCAAATGTTCACTAAAGAGTATTGAAAGTGGATTATCCAACGTGTGTGGAAGCAGCCATGGGGTGTACAAAAATCCAGAGCTGCTTCAAGATGCTTAGAGTCTGGGGAGGAGAAAAGCAGAGAATGAGTGAGCAAGAGGGCTGGAAGCAACTGAAGGTGGAGGGTGTCTTCTCTCCGGCTGAATCCACACTTCTAATTTCCTCCGGTTTTTCCCCGCATAAAATCCGCGGGTCCCGTTTCAGTTCACATACTCTAACCGCACATCCGGATTTCCCGCGGTTTTTTTCTAACACATATTTCATGGGTTTCTTGTGCATCTCTTGCGCAGCAAGCACCACGGATGTGAACAAAAGAATCCGTTTCTCCTTGTTTCTGCCCAATCCAAACCACTCCCATTGTCCTTTTTTCCCCTCCTCTGTTGCTGTGCCTTTTACCCTATAAGTAAATCACTTGTTTTATGGGTTTTTTTAAAATTTAACTTAACTTATATCGCTGTTCCGCAGCCACGAGTCGACAGTATCCCGAAAATGAAAAAGAAATTCCAGCTCGGGAAAAAATCCTTCCCAAGACGCCTGCTCCACCTTTCACTCTACCACCGCCCTTTTCTTTTCTTTTTTTTTATATATTTTTTTTCAGATTTCCGTTATTCAGTTCGGAATAAAATAATTTTTTTGGAGAAATGCGTCTTGGTGTCATCAATCTTGCAAACGACAGACATGATCCAAAGTGAAAAATAGGGGCAATCGACCCCACATACCTACAAAATATCGATATATCGGAAATATACAACAATTTTTTAAAAAATGCGTGGTGATATCATCGCGTATGCGATGGAAGGACACGCCCCGAGAAGCGCGTTTCTAACGGGGATGTGAACAGAATTCGGCACGCAACATCCGCTATCAGAAAGGGTGTGAGAACACCAAAAGGGGAAATGCGCGCTGGAGAACGACAGAAGAAAAGCGGTAGAAATGCGAAGGGGAAGGTAGTGTGGATTCAGCCTCCTGCAAGTTCTCATGGGACTCCTCTTATCTACAGTTATCAGCTACAATGGCCAAATGGAACCCTCATATTTAAAGTCATATAGCAAAGATTTGCTGGAGAATAAAGGATAGGGGATGGGATGAGGGAGGCTATTGCCTTCAGATCTTGTTTGAGGTTGTGCAAAGGCCAACTAGGAATCGACAACACAAAATGTGGTGCCCACTGAACCTGTATGGAGACAATGTCAGTGTCAGGTATCTACGTAAAAATTACTCATTTGGAACTTTATTTGGAATGAACTTAAGCATTGAATCAAAGACTGCCTTTACACATAGGCAAACGGTTGCAGATCAGGTTTTTCCAAGTAGCAATCAACCTCTTTGGATGTGGACTCTGGCTTTTCATATGTTAAGTGATGTTTGCAGACAGAATAATAGAGTTGCTTCCCACAGCCTTGGGGCTCATAGAAATCTTTTAGCAAGAGAATAATAACTTTACTTCAGGCAGTGTTATTAAGGAATGAAAGTTAACCACATATGAGAGCTCTTGTCTTTTGACACAATATAAATATACTGCTCTGGGACTTCTCTATTTCTCCATTTCATTGAAGTTTACAGAGCGGCAGTCTATGGGAGGGATATTCAATACAGTATCAAGGACATTTCCATAAACAATGCCATAGGATGAACAGATACAGGTTTAAATGATGTGGTATTCGCAAAAATCCAATACAGAGTAGAAAAATTAATGCAGCAGAACACAATCAATTCTATGACTAACATTAGATCCATGGAGCATTGGTGGTACATAGGGGTACGCGTTTAAAGCAGAAAATACATAAGGCATTATAGAGATGATGAAGTCTATGTTCCCTAATGCATTGGCGAAGCATCTGAGACCCCATATCTACAATACAGCCCTCCCATTTTAGTAAAAAGCCTTTATGAATAGTTTGGTTTGGCGTCATTTAAGAAAAGCCAGGAGAGTGCGGGTTCTTCTGACTTCCCCAGACAGGTCATTTCACAGGAGAGGGGCCACCACAGAAAAAGCCCATGACATACCCTTATTTCGTCATATGTCATACCATTACTTGGTCACCCCAACACCAAGCTTGCACTGGAAATTTACTCATGTGTCCTTGTCTCAGCAATTGTCTCTAGCTGCCCCTCAGTCTCTCCTGCTAAAGTCCCCTGTCTAACTCCTTCTGTTAGCACTTCTGCTTCCATGATCTGATCGTGTAGTCTATGAGCTGCAGTCTGATTTGTTAAAGCTGTGTTCTCTCATTTCCATCTTTTCTGGAGCTATGAACACTGCCAACATAGTTTAGCTTGGAAGAAGGCTGGGGCAAGGGATAGCAGGCAAAGGGGCAAGAGGGGAAGTGGTTGAAGCAGTGGGGAGGCAGGATAGTGAAGGAAAGAGGGGAGACTCTCCTCCCCCACTGCTACTTTCTCCCATTTTTCTAGATGGCAAGAAGCTGCTTTGGCAGACCAATAGATGGGCATGGGGTGTATAAAAATCCACAGCTGCTTGAAGAGGCTTAGAGATTGGGGAGGAGAAAAACAGAATGAGTGAGCAGGAGGGCAGGAAGGAAGGGCTGGATGGGAGGGACATCCCCTCTCCTACAAGTTCTCATGCCCCCTTATCTACAGCTACTATTAGATACAATGGCCAAATGGAAACTTCTGTGAAAGACTCAGCTTCAAAAGCGGGATTCCTGGACAGTAAAGAGGATGATTGACATGACCCCACCCCTGACATTTGGTCAGCCTGAAATAGCAGTTAGGATGGAATGTTGAGGAGTTGGCAACTGGATTAAACAAAAGAATCTACCAGATAGTGAGGCTGGAATAGGTAGTGCATGCTCCTCCGATCTGGAAAAAAAATAAGAGGATGCACGTATTCCAAGAAGCAAGACCCAAGCAGGTGGTGTTGGTCCCATTTCTGAGAAAGAAGAGATAGACAGAACATGGAGTCCCCGAGTGAAGAGGTCTTGTGTCTCCAGCTGCAACTTAAGCAAGCAGACTATGAGCTAGAGAAAATGAATCTTGAGAATGAGAAATAGAAAATGAAGCTTGAGAAAAACAACCAAGCATGCTTAGAACTGGAAAAAGACAGAATGAGACATGAGCTTGAGATGGCTAAGCTTGCAGTTTCCGCCTCCTCCAGATTCCATGGTGAAAGTGGACTGTTGGAAGTACCCCTTGAATTTTGAACAAGTCTGCATTGACTACAAGGTCCCCCCGGAGCGGTACATGGAAAACACTTGAATGGTGTCCTGGCTTCAGTGTCCGTCCAGATGGAAGGCAAAGAGAGAACAGACTACAAGCTGTTCAAGCAAAGTATCCGAGAGAGAGTGGGATTCACCAAGGAATGGGCCCAAAAGTGCTTCCAAGAAATCAGACTTGAAGGTAAAGGGTCCTACCCGCAATAAATACAATGACTGGGGAAAGCCTATGATTTGTGGGTGGAAGTTGCAGAAGCCAAGACCCTGGCTGATGTCAAGGCCCTGATGTGCATTGACCGGTTCCTGAATCTTCTTCCCAAGCACATCTGTTGTCTGCTTGTAGACAAGAGTCCTTCTACCCTTCAAGAAGAAGGCAGTGGGCAGAGTGACTGACTGAAGCCTACAGAGGGCAGAGGTACAGCATTAATCAGGAATGGCATAAGAGGGAGTCTCCTAAGTCCCCACTCCAGTTCAGAAAGCAGCGGGAAGTAGAAGGACAGCCGTCCCAGCAACATCAACGTGTTTCCCCAAGTAGTGTTAGTAAGTCACTCATGGTGGAGAAGTGGTGCCATGGTGCTTTACATGCAACCAGTTGGGCCACTTTTGGAATAAGTGCCCCAAGGTCAGGACTGACATGCACCACATGATCCCAGAGGCTCTCAGATTACTTTGCTTGCATTTGACGCAGAATATATTCCCCAGCACCACCGGAAGAAGGTCATGGTGGAAGGCTGTGATGTTGCTGCCTGGCAAGATACTTCTTCTCTACTAACCACCATGCATCGCACTTTTATCAATCCCAAGTACCTCCACCTGGGAGAAGAAAGGAGGGTAAGGCACCTGCACGAAGCAGAAGGTATTGTGCTGCCAGTAACCCAGGTACCGATTATCTATGAAGGTTGGAATGGACTGTGGAAAGTTGCTGTGCACGAATATAACCCATTGGA
This sequence comes from Eublepharis macularius, assembly GCF_028583425.1. Classification (NCBI taxonomy): domain Eukaryota; kingdom Metazoa; phylum Chordata; class Lepidosauria; order Squamata; family Eublepharidae; genus Eublepharis; species Eublepharis macularius. The sequence continues at coordinate 247,320,539 of NC_072790.1, forward strand.
CATATTTGTGGGAGAAGACTTAGCAGAGCATGTGCTCTAGGAACCAGAAGAACACGCACTACACTCTGCAGAGGAACTTAGCAGATGAGCTAGAGACTATGTAGGGGTGTTAAACCACAGCAAGACTCAGAAGCTGCAGCCAGCTGAAACTGCACCAGTGACTTCTCCAGACGTTGCAGCAACACCTAAAGAGATAGAGTCTCCTCCACTTACCTCAAGAGCCTTCCAGAAGGAGCAAGAGGAATACACAATTTTCGAGGAAGTCCATGAACACGCAAGAAGGGATCTTACCTTCAGTGCAGTCACCTGATCCCCGTTCGTGATAGACAAAGGCCTGCGGTACTGTGAGTCCCTTCGACCAGGTGACCAAAGTGGCTGGAAGCTGCATCGTCAGATGGTGGTACCGGTCCAACATTGCCTCCGATTCATGAGCCTCGCCTATGATCACTCCAGCAGCCATCAGGAGTAAAAAGAATCAAAGAGACAGCAGTTTTATTGGGAGGGGAAGAGGAAAGACACTGTCAGGTTTGTCCAGTCCTATGATGTATGCCAGACTGTGGGGAGGTCCATAGATAAGGGTAAAGCCCCACTTCAGCCTCTACCTGTGATTGGCACCCTTTTTGCGAGAGTGGCTGTTGATTTGGTTGGGCCCTTCCTGAATAAAACCCTGAGGGGGAAGCAATATATTTTAACTGTTGTAGACTTTGCAACTCACTGGCCAGAAGCTTGGTATCGGTGCCAAGGCTATTTTCCAAGCTTTGGTAGATATATACGCAAGGATTTGTTGGTATCGAGAGATTCTCACAGACCCTGGAACCAATTTTCTTTAGGGGGTGATGGAGTACATATGGTGCAGCCATGGGGTTCAGCACTTAGTGACTCCCCCATACTATCATTCTTGGGAAGTTATTGCTTGTCATCTTATCCCAGAGCTGACAGAGGAGTTTGGGAGTCCTGAGAACATGTGTGTGGGGCTTCACAGTGTTGTCAGGGTTGAAGAGCTGACCTACTCTCCATTACAGTCTAAGAACAGTGAGAAGAGGCTAGGCAACTGTGTGGTGAGTTTGCAGACCAATTCTCCTCTCGACCAGGTTGCTCTGTGGTTGCAAAACACTCTATATTCACAGGAGATGAGCCACCTGTGGCTGAAAGAGCTCGCAGAGATTCCCAAACCGAGCAGCAAACTATCGAGAGGGAGTTAGAAGAAATTCTGGCAGCAGGAATCATCGGGCCTTCCAACAGCTCCTTGGTATCACCGGTGGTGCTAGTGAGTAAACTGAATGGAACGAGCCAGTTTTCTGTTGACTACTGGAAATTAAACAAAATAACAAGGCCTGATCCTTATCCAATGCCTTGCATCAATGACCTGCTTGACCAGTTGGCTCCAGCAAGGTACATCTCCACCTTGGACCTAACCCAAGGTTTCTGCCAGCTGGAACTTGATGAGCAGGCTAAGGAACGGTCTGCCTTTGTGACTCACAAAGGGCTGTATTAATTTAATGTACTTCCATTTGGGCACAGAAATGCCCCAGCAACCTTCCAGAGGGCTATTAATAAACTTTTGAGAGGGCTGGAAGGGTTTGTTGTAGCCTATTAGGATGATGACGCTGTGTTCTCTAAATCTGGGTGCAGCTTCTGGAGCATCTTCGGCAGGTGCTGGAGAGAATCAAGGAAGCCGGATTTTACCTTAAAGGCAAAAAAGTGCCAGATAGGTTTGAACCAAATAACTTATTTGGGACACAAGGTAGGGACAAGTACAGTCTCAGCTGGGCAAGGCAAGGACGAGGCTATCAGGGATTGGCCCATTTGCAAGAACAAGTCTAAGGTCCACTCTTTCCTTGGGTTGGCTGGCTACTACCAAACTTTTTTCCCTGACTATAGCAAACTAGCCTTGGCACAGACTGATCTCCTTGGCAAGAAGAGGCAGGAGAAACTGCAATGGACAGGGGCATATCAACACGCCTTTGACAGTCTGAAGAACTCGCTGGTGACAGGACCAGTTTTGAAGGCTCCAGACTTTAACAAAGCATTTGTCCTCACCACTGATGCTTCTGACCTTGCCACAGGAGCTGTTTTCTCACAGGAGGGGCCATATCAGGAGCAACATCCAATTGCTTTCCTGAGTAAAAAGCTCACTGAGCCAGAAGATGGCTAGGGAATCCCCGAGAAAGAGTGTTATGCTATTGTTTATGTCTTGGGGAAATTCAGGTCATACTTATAGGGCAGGCATTTCCTGATTCAAAGAGATCACTCTCCCCTACAGTGGCTTCAGACTGCCAGATTAACTCTTCCAAATCTCCTGTGGTAGCGGCCAGCTTGCAGGACTTTGACTTCAGAGTGGATCACATTGCAGGATCTGAGAACAAGGTTGCAGATGTCTTGTCTAGGAGGGCCTGCCAGTATAAGGAATTGGATACGGTTCAATTGTTGTTACCTATTGATATAAAATGTAAATGTTGATTTAAAGGTTGGCAGAGCACATCCCAGATCCCTGGTTGCAAACCGCATCAATGGGAATCTGGATGGCTGGACCCCATAATTTGGTCTGGTGGTGGTGAAGGGGTGTCATGATCTGACTGTGCCAGGAAGGCCTAACAAGGCCTCAGAAAATTGTTAGTAGTGGGAGTAGGCCTGCCTTTTAATGCCAGGAGCCCATGAGCTATTATGGAGCCACTCAGAACACATGGGCCTGGAGCCATATAATTCTGGGTGTGAAATAACCTGTGTTCTTTCCCCCAGGGAACAGGCCAGAGGAGTTTTCGGCTAGGGAGAGAGGCCCTCATCCAGGTAGGGTGAGAAGACAGGCCTGGCAGACAGAGCGACACTGAGTTCAGTCGCGCTATTTTATTTTATATTTATTTTACCTTTACCTATCTATTGTTGCTATTGCACCTTGTTTGCTTTCTTGCTTGTATGATGGATATTAACTGACCTCCTCATACATAAACCCTTTTGTTTGTTGTTACTCTGCTGGGTCCTCACGTCTGTTATTGACCAAGCTACGGAGGTCAGCAGAGTGGGGAGGGTACTCTGGGCCTTCCCAAAGGACCCAAAATCCCAGATTTTTGGCAGCATGAGGTTGCCTACCCTACTGAGGCATGACATGAGGTTCCATCTTACAGACGGGCAAGCTCTACACACTTCTGCAGTATCCATTGAGGCCTGAATAAACCATGACCTTCTATTTGGAATAGAATTCCAAGGAAATTCATTGGAAACCTTTTGTGGCAATACTCATGATATCCAGAAGACAATACCATTAATGTGATTACATAGATTTATTTTTTGGCAAAATTAAAATCTCCCTCATTCGACATTTTAGATTCACCAGTATCTTTTCAAGATGTCCAGAAATGCCTCTTCAGATCAAGAATCACCACATATAATAAAACAACCAGTAACAGTTGTAGTGACATTGCCTCTAATATGGTTCAAACCTTCTGGAACATGATTATGAGAGAATATTCTTCCTCGGAAAGACATGTTGATGCCCCTTTGTGTGTCCTACCACCGTCTTGCTTAACTTGGATGATCAGGAGAAATTGGGGAAATTATATCTGAAAACAATTTCTGTTAAAATTTTGAATATTCCTTTGATAGTGCCAGCAATTTTGTTAATATAGGCCAACTGCTGCATTCATTTGTTTTTTTTTCTGCTGGATTGAATGATCAGAATACAAATTATTTCATCCATTTCTTTCTCACCATTAAATTGCATCAATTAGCATCAGTATATCATTTGTGGTATTAAGAAGGGGCCACAAGAAATAGGCACTGATGTAATCTTCCAACCCACCATCTTACGATCTGCTCAGGTTCACAGAATCTGCATTGTTGTCAGATGGACATCTAGTTTCTGCTTAAAAATCTGCAAATAAGGGGATCCCACCACCTCCCAAAGAAGCCTGTTCCACTGAGGGACTGCTCTAACTGTCAGGAAGTTCTTCCTAATGACCACTTCCTCCTTCCTCCCTGAAGGTCTTTTGATATTTATTCAAAGGAACGGTGCTTTGAAATGGGGAAAATCAGCATCTGTCAGGTCTAGGACTTGCATGAAGCTCCCCTTCTAACCTTCACCCTGATCTTTTCTCAACTGCAGAAAGAGCAGGAAAAGGATATAGCCCCACCCTAATCCACATGATTATCCATATCTCTGTTTCTTTTAATGCTGAGTAGGATTGTACATAAAGGAAAAGATGAACCATAATAACTTTCAGAACTTGGTGGTTTGGCTCCTTAAAACAGCTTCTGGAATGCAGAACCAAATCCAGGAAACAAACAAACCACGCAGAGGCTGCACAGGCAGGCCGGGCAGTCAGGGGACATCTGGGAACATCTTGTTTTCCTTAACAGCAAGTCAACTGCACGTTCAACAGCAAGTCCATCTGCACCTGCAGCCACTTGGGTCCAACAGGAGATCCTGAGCCCTTTGCTTTAGCCAGCAAGGGGGCTTTCCAGGCAAGTAAGAACAACAAGGCCTAACAAGACCTCAGAAACCTGTTAGCAGTGGGAGTAGGCCTGCCTTTTCATGCCAGGAGCCCATGAGCCATTATGGAGCCAATCAGAACACATGGGTCTGGAGCCATATAATTTATGATCTGCCTAGGTTCACAGAATCAGCATTGCTCTCTGATGGCCATCTAGCCTCTGCTTAAAAATCTTCAAATAAGGAGACCCCACCACCTCCCAAAGAAGTCTGTTCCACTGAGGGACTGCTCTAACTGTCAGGAAGTTCTTCCTAATGACCACTTCCTCCTTGCTCCTGGAAGGTTTTTTTTATTTTTATTCAAAGGAACAGTGCTTTGAAATGGAAAAAATCAGCATCTGTCAGGTCTAGGACTTGCATGAAGCTCCCCTTTTAAGCCTTACCCTGACCTTTCCTTGACTGCAGAAAGAGCGGGAAAAGGATATAGCACTACCCTAATCCACATGCTTTCCCACAAAGTTCTGTCTCCTTTAATGCAGGGTAGGGGCGCACATAAAGGAAAAGTTGAAGCAAAATTACAGTCAGAACCTGGTGGTTTGGCTCCTTAAAACAGCTTCTGGAATGCAGAACCAAATCGAGGAAACAAACAAACAAACCATGCAGGGGCTGCCAGGCAGGCCAGGCAGTCAGGGGCCATATGGGAACATCTTGTTTTCAATAACAGCAAGCCAACTACACATTCAACAGCAAGTCCATATGCACCTGCAGACACGTGGGTCCATAGGAGAGATCCTGAGACCTTTGCTTTAGCCAGCAAGGGGGCTTTCAAGCCAAGTAAAAAACAGAGGTGGTTTTCCACTGTCTTCCTCTTCAGAGCCTTCCTTGGTGGTCTTTCATCCAAGTACTGATCCTTCTTAGTTTCCAAGATCTGATGAGACCAGGCTATACCATACCACCTTCCCTCCCAGGAAAGATGTCTGATAATAACTTTATTTTTTTAGAATCCCCTTGTATTATCTAACCCCCAAAGCCCCCAAATCTGTTTAATTGATTCTTGGCATACTCCTTCTCATGTAATAACTGCTGGATCTCCAAAAGTTAAAGAACTGCAGTTCCCAAGGCCTCTTGATTGGAGACCTTAAGAGCAAAATAGCTTTCATGCTGGATTAAAAGTTTCGAGAATCCTATTTTGTAAAGACCATGCCTTGTATCACTTAATACAGAAAGCTAAGCTTGAAAATTTGGTTCAGGTCTCATATCCTAGGCCTGGGCTAGGAAGGTTCCAAGCTCCATTAATTAGCTGCATCTGGACTGCTTTCCTCTCTTGAGAGAGTGTCCTTGGAGAAGGCAAGTGGTTGGTGCTGAGCTCAGCTTTCGCTGTACTCCCTACACTGTCACAGGGCTGCAACATCCAGTTAAAGTCAAGTCCTGATAGGTTCCTCGAGCGGGTTGATGCCCCTCCAGATGTCAAGAAGCTTCTTTGTTTCTAGGCAGTTTATCAGTCTTTTCAATCTTGCTACCTGGTACCCATTGCCAACTAGTTGCAATGTGGGAGAGAGAGAGCTCCTGAGCTTCATGCCTCCAGGATGCCTAGTGTAAGCTGGCATGGATGGACTTAGTTGAGATCAACCAGCTTTGGAACCACCTCAGAGAATGCTTAGTCAGATAGTCAGTAGTATTTTAGCTAGTTAGAATATATTTAGATCAGTAACCTGTTATTTGTTTTATGATTTCCCAAAATGCTTCCTAAGAGCAGTTTCTGCCTTACACATGCTCCTACGTTCTTTCTTTAATAAACTTCAACAATATATTGTACCAGCCTGTGTCCATTGTCGCTTACCAAGGAGGTACACACACTCAAAAGAACCCAGAAATTGTGGTGCTTCAAACAAACAATAAGAGCTCTTAGAGGCACCTAGGGGTCTTGAGTAGACATGGGCATGAACAGAAAGAAATGAACATGGTGTTCGTTGTTCGTTGCCATCCACGAGCAACGAACACTGACGAACATGATCCTATCACAAACACGTTTGTTGTTTGTGGGGACCAGCAGGCTCTCCTCCAGCCATCAAGATCCCTATCACACCATTTCCAGAAACCCTACGTGAGCAGACAGCAGGAAATGTACCAACAGTAAATAATAGCTTGGCCCAGAGCCTGGCAGCAGCCCTGGAACTTGAAGGGGTAGATCCCTATCCCACCACACACAAAGAAAATTCAAGCTCCAATGCGCTCTCTCTGTCTTTCTCTCCAAATGCCAACAGCAACTGTCTCACCCTTACTGTCTGCAAAACCAGAGCTGGGAGCCCCCCTCCCTCCCTGCTTCCTTGTAACAAATTTGGAGCTCCACACTTGAAAGGAAGACCTGCCAATCAAGCTAAATTTGGCTTAGATTGGGGAATTGATTGCAGGTGCCAGATTGTCTGGCTTGACGAACAGCAACGAATGAGGCTTGCAATGACCACCTGTTCGTTTAGAATGGGGCCTCAGGAACAGCTTGTTCACGAACAGCAGATAGGGCTGTTCATGGCTTTTTTTAGTTTGTATTGCTATTCATGCCCATCTCTAGTCTTACATTAAACGCAGAAAGCATTTAATGTAACCTCTGTAAACGCAGATAACACCAACCTCTCTAATAAAAGCTAGCAACTTAAGAACAGCACCAAGCGTTTTGTGCCTCACATCAGTGAAGTGTTCTGTTTAAAAACCTCTATGTTATTTTGAGTTTTAAACACCTGCCTACCTGCCTTCTTATTTTACCTTCTTGTAAATAAACCTTCACCTACACTTTGAATCTCCCCAAGCCTTGTGTGTCAGTATCTGTTTAAGGGAAGTGCAAACCCCTGATCTTTCCATACTTGGACTTGGTTGGGTTACGACAGGAGAAGTTACTACAGGAGAAGGAGTCTGCCAAGAATCAATTAAGCAGATTAGGGTGCTTTGGGGGTTAGTTAATACTAGGGGATTCCAAAAAAAAAATGTTATTATCAGACATCATTCCAGGGAGGGAAGATGGCATGGTATAGCCTGATCTCATCAGCTTTCCAAATCTAAGAAGTGTCAGTACTTGGATGGGAGACCACCAGGGAAGGCTCTGCAGAGGAAGGCAGTGGCAAACCACCTCTGTTTCTTACTTGGCTTGAAAGACCCCTTGCTGGCTAACACTAAGAGTGTCTGGATCTCCCGTTTGGACCCAAGTGGCTGCAGGTGCAGATGGACTTGCTGTTGAACATGTAGATGTACTCGCCATTAAGGAAAACAAGATGCTATCAGATGGCCCCTGGCTAGTCATGGGCACGAACAGCATTACGAATGGAAAAAAACCACCGAACAGGCCGCTCAGCTGCTGACAAGTGTCCAACCTGTGTTGTTTATCACTTGTAGCTTGGCCCTTAGAGATTGATGAGGAAAAAAACAGAGAATGAATGAGCAGGAGGGGGAAAAGCAAGAGCTGGAGGGGAGGGACATCCCCTCTCCTGCAAGTAATCATACTCACCTCTCTTATGTACAGATGTTAGATACAATGGCTGAATGGAACCTTCTGTGAAGGACTCAGCTACAAAAGCAGGGATTGCTGGACACTAAAGCAGATGATTGACATACCCTGCCCCCCATGTAGCTAGCCTGAAATGGCAGTTGGGGATGGAATGTTGAGGGGTTGACAACTGGAGTAAACAAAAGAGTGAGGGGAGTGGGTGGTCTGGCTTCTGACCAGAGAGGGTCAGCCAGAGAGCCCTCTGTGTGAGGTGTGAAGGGAAGGAGTTCCCTTCAAAGTGAAAAATGTACATTCCTGAAGCACTTTTAGTCCTTGGACTAAAGTGGGAAAGACAGCACTAACTCCTGCATAGACTCAAGAGATCTGGGAATTATAGTGTGCCAAGAAAGTGGGTAGAAAGGAGTCTCCCCATCGGCATGAGGAACAGGGTTATAGCTGGAGCATAACTATAATGCCTAGCCAGTATCTTGAAAGAGTTAGACTCAGTAAAGTACCCTAAGGTCCGATAAAGAAGAGAAGTCATGCCATGTGCATTTTAGAAATGGAGCACCTAACTTATAGGAGTGCCAACGGCAGAAAGCATCTAATGTAACCCCTGTAAAGTCTCATAACACCAACCTCGCTAATACAAGCCAGCAACTTAAGAACAGCACCAAGCGTTTTGTGTGTGTGTGTGTATCAAATGTTGTTATTATTACTTCTGAGCCACTGCTCTGCCCACCGCGCCGATCCCCCTTTCTGCCGTGGCGAGCTATCGCAAAGGGCCCTCCCTTGGCCTCAGATGTGGGTAGGGGAGGGGGTTGAAATCACCCTTGCTCCCCGTCCTACCCCACTGGTCTCTGATCTCTCTTCCCCCTCTCTCTGTCACCACTGCCAGCTCTCTCAGCCGTCTCCTCCCCAGCTTCCTTGTGAGGGCCTTTTTAATTCCCTTTTCTCCACCAAAACAACCAATCTCTCCACCTTCCTCCTCTCATCACCTCCCTTGTCTCTCCTGACCCATTCCAAGATGTGTCTCTCCCCCTTGTTCCCCAATCCCTGTCCTTCCCCACACCCTCCAACCCTCCCACAGTTAGCCCCTCCCCACCTCTCCTCTGTCTATGCCGGGCCCACCCCTTATCCGCCGGGCATGGCTCCTCCTGGCCCAGCGTTGCTGTGGCCTCCTCTACCCAGCCTGGCGTGTTCCTCTGCCTCAGGCCATGTGCAGCCCAAGAGCATGTGCCATCAGCCAGGCCTCACATGTCTCTGTCTCCCATGGCTGTCACTTCCTTGGCGGCACCAGCCTGTGGCTCAGCTGTGCGGTGGCGGGCATTGCCTTTGGAGCTTGCTGCCTCCGGCTCGTTAGTGTGGCTGGCATGGGTGGTGTCTTCAGATCTGGATGGGCCTGGCTCAGTGGCCTCAGCTACCCTTCCTCTCGGGCCAGCTCCCATTTCTCCCCAGCCTTTGGTCAGGTAAGGGGGCTGGCTGCACCAGGGCTCGGGAGGGGGCGTGAGTCCTCCCGGTGAGAAGGTGGCACCCAGGGCCCCGAGGCTGAGTCTGGTCACACCGGACATTACTATTATGTTATTATTGTGCCTCACATCAGTGAAGTGTTCTGTTTAAAAACCTCTATGTTATTTTGAGTTTTAAACACCTGCCTACCTGCCTTCTTATTTTACCTTCTTGTAAATAAACCTTCTGTTACACTTTGAATCTCCCCAAGCCTTGTGTGCCAGTTTCTGTTTAAGGGAAGTGCAAACCCCTGATCTTTCCATACTTGGACTTGGTTGGGTAACCATACTACTTATATGTTACTGAAGGGTGGGACAAGAAATAAAGTTGAAGCTTAACATCAACCATGCTATTGAAGGTTTCCCAGCCCAGTGCACAGCTTCATAAGCTTTCAGAGGAGAAGTTTTCCCTCAGGGTAGGGGAAAGTCAACCCAAGACTGAGTTTGATGGGGAGGGGGTTGTGACACATTCACATTTAAAGCCATATAGCAAAGAGTTGCTGGAGAGAGCAAAGGATGGGGGGGGGGGGGCGGATGAGGGAGGCTATTGCCTTCAAACCTTTTGTTAAGTGATGTTTGTGGACACCTCAAAGGAGTTGTTTCCCATAGCCAGGGGACTCATAGAAATCTTCTAGTGAGAGATTGGTAACTTTACTTCAGGCAGTATTATTAAGGAGGGAAAGGTTACCACATAGAAGATCTCTTGACTTTTGACACAATTTAAATATATTATTCTGGGGCTTCTATGCTTGAGAGAAGGAGTCTGCCAAGAATCAATTATGCAGATTAGGGGGCTGTGGGGGTTAGTTAATACAAGGGGATTCCAAACAAAAAATGTTATTATCAGACATTTTTCAGTAGTTGGATGGGAGACGGCAAGGAAAGCTCTGCAGAGGAAGGCAGTGGCAAACCACCTCTGTTTCTTACTTGCCTCAAAAGTCCCCTTGCTGGCTAACACTAAGAGTGTCAGGGTCTCCTGTTTGAATCCAAGTGGCTGCAGGTGCAGATGAACTTGCGTCTCTCTCTCTCTCGCCTCTTTACCCTCAAATATGACGTTCCTAAATAAACGTTTTTAACCATTTCTGCGTGACTACTTCTGATTTCATTGCTGCTCTACAAAAAGCAGATGACTCACTCTACGGTCAAAATCTCCGTCCCAGGCCCTGTTCTCTGCATTCCTAATAATGAAATCTCTAACTGTCCAAAGTCCACTTCACCACAACTGCAGAAGTAGAGAGCATCTTGATTCATTGTGCAAGGAAGGAGTCCCTTCTAAAGGATCACTCGCTCTCCTAGCCTGATACTTTCCAACTTAGAGACCCTCAGTGTCAATGAGATAGAAACATAGGATTCGGTTTCGTTTTCGCAGCCATGTCGGACGCTCCTCTCGGCAGGTCCAAGAGGAAGCGGCCGAGCCGCCTGGCCGGGCGGCTGATCTGCAAAGGTTAGCCCCCAGACTCTCAGGCAGGGAGTCTGAGTCCGGGACGCGGCGGGAAGAGCCCTCTGACAGATTGAGGCAGGGGGTAAATCACCCCTTTGTCCCCATGGAGGCCGGCAGACGAGCGCGGCACTTAGTGTGCTGCCGGGCTATGGAAAACAGCAAGGAGCAGGATTAGGCGAAAGCCTGCAAGTAAGCGAATCCCTTCTGTTACTACAAGCGTATGTGAGGAGTGGTGGGGTCTGAAGGTTAGAAGACTCGGATTCCCCCCCCCCATAGAGTCTCGGAAGATTGGCGGTTCCCCCCCCTTAAATGGCAGCAAAAAAGCAGAGTCCTTCTCTTGGCAAGTCAGTTACGGCGGCCTTGCAGAGGGGCGAGACGCTTGAGGAACTGGTTAAAAGAGCGGTTATGGAAGCCATAAAACCCTTTGTTGACAAGCTGAATGAAACAGATCAAAGGGTGGGCTTAATTGAAAGCGATGTGAAAGCCATTAAAGAAGCAGCGGGGGGGGGGCAGAGAAGTCTGCCCGGGAAAGTGCGTCACTTACGAGAGCAACGAACAGGGAATTAAAGTTGGTGGAAAACCAGCTGATCGGACTGCAAGTGGAGTGAACACAAACCATTTTGCGTCTCCAGAATGTTAAAGAGGAGGAAAAAGAGGATTTATGGGATCTCGCCTCGGAACTTTTAGCGACACCCACGAGGGCAACTAAAGAAGAAGTGAAAAGCGCCATTTTGGGAGCCCGTCAGGCATCTTCAAAATATGCAACGAAGCGGCAGCTGCCTCACGAGATTGTTATCGAGTTTTCATCTAGGAGGGTCCGGGACAGTATCCTATATAATTCATACAATGCGGAATTGGACTTTCTGGGAAATAAAGTCAAGATATTGAAGGACGTTCCATTTTTAGTGTGGAAGAAAAGATTTAAGTACAAGATGTTGGCAGCTCTTTTGAGGGAACGGGACATAAAGTACAAATGGCTACTCCCGGAAGGAATCGGGTTTAGTTATAAAGATAAAGCTTACAAGATTAATTCGGAAGATCAGCTAAGGGATTTTGTGGATAAAAATTCAGAATTGGGACCAGACACCAAGCAAAAAGAAGAGGATCCAAAGCCTGAAGGGAGGGGGGAGGCAATGGGCGCTCCGGCGGTAGCTGCGCAGAGGGAATTGCGCCCGAGGCCCAGGGGAGGGAAAAAGATTTAATTTGAACTGTAATTTGTAATTTGTATGATCAACCACTCCGTCACTATTTTATTAAGCTATTTTTTTTACTATGGCAGTATGAAGGGAAAGCATTGAAATGTAGTGTTTAGTGTTTGTAGGTCACCTTCCCCTTTTTTCCACCCCTCCCTCCCTTTCTCTTTTTTCTCCCTTTTCCCCCATCCCTTGTGTTATTGTAGTCTTTTGTAGTTACTGTTTTGTAGGTTATGTATGTATGTAGTCGTTTTGTATGTTAGATATTGAAAAATAAAAAATATTATAAAAAAAAAAGAGAGATAGAAACATAGAACTGGAAGTGTTCAGCCCCCCGCACAATACAGGAAATTCACAGCTGTCTCTCCGCCACATCTCTTCAAGCTGCTCCACGGCCAGAGGAAGGCGAACAACATCCAGTGTCCCTTGCTAGTCTGACCTAGAGGAATACTCCTTCCTGAAGACAAAGAGGAGTGCGTTTGTTGTTCATTTGTTCGTGTCTTCATTTGTTTGTTTCTTCGTTTCTTTGTTCGTTCGTTCGTTTGTCCGCTATTTAGCCCTTCCTCCCCACAAGCAGGATTGGGGCAAATTAAAACATATTTAGATAATACACAGTACAATCGAACATGAATTAAAATCTACAGCAGGGCAAAGCCTATAGGTTGAACAGATGAGGAGATCATTTATATCCTTGTCTGACACTTTTGCCCATAGGAATCCATTTTGTTTCCTAATATTCTGTACTGACAGTAGCCTGTTGTTCAAAGTAGAGGTTGGGCATCAACATAATCAGATGGTGTGGCATACACATTTCTTTTTTTTTTTTAAGAATTTTTATTGGATTAGAAACATATAATAACAATTATAATCACATTCTTTAATTTTTTCTAATTCTAACCCCCTCCCTTTCCCCCCCCTTTTTGTTGACTTCCAACAGTTTTCCAACCCCCTATCCACTTTCCCTCTACTCCCTTCATACTTATTTTATTTATTTATTATAATATACTTTCAGATTCTTCTAAGCACTATTTCCACTTCCTTTCACATATAGATTGTCATATAAATTGTCATATAAATAAAATCCTCTTAATCTATCTTCTTCATTAAAACTACTAATAATATTCATTTTGATAACCTATGTTTTATCTTACTCCTTCTATTCTCTTCGATATGGGACAAACAATTTGCCCCCCTTTATACATCAATTCCAATACTGCTATACACATACTTATTATACACACTTATTGTCATTTACTTAGGCTTCTATTCTATATATTATTCTTTATCTAAACATATACCATAAGTCTAACAATTAGACCTGTCTTTAAATTTATGTATGTATGTATATATTCACTCTATGTTATACGGTTATCTTTCCAAACAATATAGATTAGTTAATTTCTATCCCAATAATTCTCATAGTATCAACACTATTACTACTTAATATAATACTTAAAAATCATATAAAGTTGCTTAGAATTTTTCCATTAACTCTCCACCCCCTCGGTATAATCACTTCTCTCCTCCTGTATACCTCAATAATTTTCAAACTGCCACAGTTCTCCTCCCACCTCCCATTTTTTCACCAGATATTGTTTCAGCTTTCCCCAGTCTGTGTTAAACTGCCCTGGATCAAGGTCTCTCAGTTTTCTTGTCATTTTGTCCATCTCCGCCATGTACAGCAATTTGTAAATCCAGTCCTCAGTAGTTGGCACTTCTTGTACTTTCCACTTCTGCGCATACAAAAGTCTGGCTGCTGCCGTCATGTAAAATAGCAATGTCCTATGTTGTGCTGGGATGTCTTCCATTCCCAAGTTCAGTAGCAGGAGTTCTGGGTTCTTATTAACTTGAAATTGTAAAATCTCACTCGTTATTCTTATTATTTCCCCCCAGTACTGCCTAGCTACCTCGCAAGTCCACCACATGTGGTACATTGATCCCTCATGTTTTTTACATTTCCAGCATTTATTAGACATATTCGAGTTCCCTAGCGCAATCTTCTTTGGCGTCAGATACCAACGGTAGATCATTTTGTAAATATTCTCTTTAATATTAGTACATGTCGTGATTTTCAATGTATGTTTCCACAAGTATTCCCACGCCTCCATTGTTATTTCTTTGTTAAAGTTTATAGCCCACTTCACCATTTGCACTTTGACTATCTCATCTTCAGTATACCATTTTAACAACACTTTGTAAACCTTGGAAATTTCCTTTTGGTCTTCTTGTAAAATTACTTTCTCTAATTCTGAGTCCTCCATCCTAATCCCTCCCTTCGCACAGTCTGAGTAATAAAGATCTCTAACTTGTCTATATTGAAACCAGTCGTAATTTGGAGACAACTCTTGTTGCGTTCTTATTCTTATTTTAGAAGATTCTATTTGAGTTATCTCCTTGTACGTTAAACACTGTTGTTCATTGTCGACCGTTCTTGGATCTATTACTTCATATGGAACCACCCAGGAGGGAATTCCTTCTTGTAGGTATTCTTTATACTTCTTCCAAATTGTGAAGAGGCTTCTCCGAATGTAATGATGCAGAAACATAGAATCTACTTTTACTTTATCATACCATAGGTATGCATGCCATCCAAATAATTTTTTGTATCCCTCTAAGGCCAGCAGTTTACGATTTTTCAACATGATCCAATCCTTCAACCATACCAGACAGATTGCATCATAATAAAGTCTCAAGTTGGGCAGTTGCATTCCCCCTCTTTCTTTTGCATCCTGTAACACTTTCATTTTCACTCGAGGCTTCCTGCCTGCCCACACAAACTCTGATATTTTCCTCTGCCATTTATCAAATTGCTTGGAGTCCCTAATAATTGGTATCGTCTGTAACAGAAACATAACTCTTGGTAACACGTTCATGTTGATTACTGCAATTCTTCCCAACCATGACAAGTTCAGTCTATTCCATTTAATCATATCATGCTCTATTTGAGTCCATAATTTCTCATAATTATTCTTGAAAAGATCTATATTTTTTGCAGTCAATTCAATTCCCAAATACTTCACCTTACTTGTTACCTCACAGTCTGTTATTTCCGTTAATAACTGTTGTTTTTGTTTGGTCATATTCTTACATAAAATCTTTGATTTCTTTTTGTTTACATAGAAACCTGCCAAGTCTCCAAACTCTTTAATTTTTTCTATTACCTTGGGCATGTTTTCAATTGGATCTTCCACAATTAACATTATATCATCTGCAAACGCTCTGACCTTATAGGAAACGTCTTTTATCTTTATACTACGGATTGCATTGTCTTCTCGAATCTGCATCATCAAAATTTCAAGAACCAAAATAAACAACAATGGGGATAGCGGGCAACCTTGTCTTGTACCCTTTCCAATAATCAATTTTTTAGTCAGCTCATCATTCACCACAATTGCTGCACTCTGGTCTCTATAAATCTCTCTCACTGCTCTTATGAACCTTTCCCCCATTTGTAGCTATTCCATGGTGGCAAACATAAAGTCCCAGTTCAAATTGTCAAATGCTTTTTCAGCGTCTACAAAGAAGAAACCAACCTCCTTATCACATCGCCTATCATAATATTCTATAGCGTTTATAACTGTCCTTAGGTTGTCTCTAATTTGTCTATTTGGTAAAAAGCCTGCTTGTTCTTCTCCAATAATTTCGGCTAGCCATCCCTTTATTCTCTCCGCCAAGATCTTTGCAAAAATCTTGTAGTCATTATTGAGTAAAGAGATAGGTCTGTAGTTTTTGACATTGGTCAAGTCCTGTCCTTCTTTGGGGATCAATGATATATTTGCTTCACTCCAGGTATCTGGGATCCTTTGGTCCCTCAAAACACCATTGATCACCTCTTTTAAAAACGGTACCAGTTCATTGGCCATTGCCTTGTAAAACTTAGCTGTAAGTCCATCAGGCCCTGGCGCTTTTCCCAAGTTTGTTGACTGTATTGCCTTCCTTATCTCTTCTTCTGTTACTTCGCTGTTTAGTTTAACTCTCCACTCCTCGGAAATTACTGGAAGCTTCATTTTCTCCAAGTATGCGGCTATCACATCTTTATTCACTTCTTTCTTGTCATACAATTTAGCGTAACATTTATAAAAGGCTCTGCTAATAGCGACCTGTTCCAGGTGTACTTTATTGTCATCACATATTTTATTTATTATCTTTTTCTCCTTTCTTTTCTTCAATTGCCATGCCAAAAATTTCCCAGGTTTATTCGCCCCTTCAAACGACTTTTGATTCAGTCTTTTAAGATTCCATTCCAGTTCTTTATTATTCATAGCCGTCAACTGCTCCTGAAGGATTTTAATATCCTGATATATTTTCTTTTTCCCTGGTCTTTTCTTCAGCTGTATTTCTTTGGCTTTTATTTTTTCCATAATCTCCTGTCTCTTCTCCTCTTTTTTCCTTCGAAGTCTTCCATTTAAGTCCATTAATACACCTCTGATTACTGCTTTATACGTGTCCCATACCTTGTTGGTTGGTACTTCTTGATTCATGTTGTACTGTATGAAGAATTTAGTCTCCCTTCTCAACATTTCCATATTTTCTCCCTCTTGCAACAAATCCTCATTTATTCTCCATCCTTTTCTCTTAGTTCTTTTTCCAAACTTCCACATAATTGGATTATGATATGAGCCTACCATGGGCATTATTTCTACTTCCTTAGTCCAAAGTACTAAGTCCTTTGAGGCCCAGATCATATCAATACGCGATAAGGTAGAATGTCTTGCAGAGAAAAAGGTATATTGTCTGCTTGTGGGATTCTGCGTTCTCCACACATCTTCCAACGCTGCCTGTTGCATTAATCCAAAAAAAGTCTTTGGTAATAGTCCTCTTTTCTTTTGTGTAGTGACTGATTTCTTATCCTGTTCCAAATTCGTAACTCCATTGAAGTCTCCTGCAAGTATTATCTGATCATATGAAAGTTCATCTAGTTGCTTCTTTAAATCCTCAAAAAAGCACTCTTTAGCTCCATTAGGTGCATATATTCCAATCACCAACACTTTCTTTAAATTCCAAGTACATTCCACTGCTATAAATCTGGCTTCCCCATCTCTAATTATCACCTTTGGCTGCAGCTCTTCTTTTATATATAATACCACTCCCCTTTTTTTCTTTTTTGAGGCCGCTACAAATTCAATGCCCAATTTACTTACTTTAAGGTATTTTACATCCTGATTTCTAATATGAGTCTCTTGTAAGCAAACTATATCACATTTCTGTTTTAATAGCCAGTGGAAAATACTTTTTCGCTTATTAGGTGAGTTGAGTCCATTTACATTCCACGATAAAACTTTGCACTCCATATTCAAAACCTTGTTGTTGGTAAGTCTTTTTCATTGTCCATCATGAACCTTTCCATTTCCAATTCAGATCTGATGCGCTTTCTTACTCCTCCAAATTCAAAAGATATCCCTGCCGGTAGTTCCCATCTATATCTTACTTTCATGTCTTTCAAAGTCTGGACTAACACTTTGTATTTTTTCCGGTCCAAGAGCACCGATCTAGGTAACTCCTTCATAATGATAATTGTCTTGCCATCAACTATCAATGGATCTTGAAATTGCTTAGTCACTATCATTTCCCTTACATTCCTTGTCGTAAATTGCACTATCACATTCCTTGGTACCTTTCTCTGGGTCGCAAATCTGGAATTTATTCGGTACACCACATCCAGGAAAGCCACAACCTCCTCCTCCTCCTTTTCCAGGTATTCAGCTAACACTTCAGTCACCTGTTCTTGTGCTTATTTATTTATTTATTTATTCAATTTATATACCGCCCATCCCAGGGGCTCTGGGCGGTGCTGTCTTTCCTTCTACTTCCGGCAAACCTCGAAACCTCAGCTGCTTCTCCATGTATTTACTCTCCGCAACTGCCATTCTTCCCCTCATTACTCTCATATCCGTTCGCTGCGTCTCTGTAAGATTGTCCATCGCCTTCTCCACATCGTTAACTTTTTGCTGCGCTGCCTGCAGGTCAGTTTGTATCGTCTCCATTCCCTTTTTTACTTCTGCCATCTCATTTTTAACTGTCTCTTTGACATCTTTGACTTCTTTCACCAACTCCAATTTTGTTTCTTTAAGCTCCTTTAGCATTTCACAAAATTTTTTGTCCAAGTTCTCTATGGCTGCTTGCCACTCTTTCTTCGACATCGTGGGGCTTGATTTACCTCGCTCCCACGAGTCTGCACGCTTTCTTAGCTTCGTGGCGTCCAAATTGATAATCCTTTTAACTAATTTAAAAGTCCCGGTCCTTTAAATAAACAAAAATCGCTCCGAAAATCCAAAATGTCGGGCGTCTTTTCTCTATGGTTTCTCTGTACCCTTTTGCAATCCAAGATGTCCTACTTCCGCCCTTGTTGAAGCCAAAGCCCTTCCCTGTTCAAAAATGGCGATGCCCTTCTTCCTGTCTTCCAGTAGGGGCCGTCTCCTTCTGACGACTCTATCACTATTACGTACTTCCTGTTTCCCGACTCTCCGCTGCAGCTCTCACGATGGTGGAAACTTTCCCACAGCCTGCTATCGATTCTCAACCACAGGTATGATAAACAAATGTCCCTTTTCTTAAATTACTTCTTTTTACTTAGTCCTTTTTCCAATCTATTTCTTGCCGGGTTTCCCCCTCCTTATAGTAAGCCTGT
This sequence comes from Eublepharis macularius, assembly GCF_028583425.1. Taxonomy (NCBI): domain Eukaryota; kingdom Metazoa; phylum Chordata; class Lepidosauria; order Squamata; family Eublepharidae; genus Eublepharis; species Eublepharis macularius. The sequence continues at coordinate 247,339,210 of NC_072790.1, forward strand.
TGCAGTTTAAAAAGTCCTTTTAAAACTTTGTTACTCTTAACAGTCCATCCCAATTCAGGAGATAGTGATCTTTACCTTTTCAAGCGTCTTTCTGGGTTGTAATCACTGCTTCAATCTTAAGTTCTCTTTCCGTTTGTTTTCCCCCTGTTGAAGCTTGGGCACAAAGGTCTTATGCCAGCCGCACTGGCCCCGGGTCTGCCGGAGAGATCTATGCTGACCTGTCAAAGGGTGGGACCTCAAGGGTCGAGAGAGAGTCCTTAGCGCAGAACCCCCCCTCGCCCGAGATCAACACGCCCTGAGGTTCTTGAGCATTCTTTGCCTGTTCTCCGCCTGAGAGCAGGTGGCCGCGGGCTAGCATACACATTTCTTTTAACACCATCCATAGCTTTTCCTGATCTACATAGTCAGAAGCTTTGCTTGTAATCTATGAAACAGGCTGATTATTTTCTGAAATTCCCTGGTATGTTCCATTAGTCCCTAAAGAACTGCGGGCCCTGGATCCTAGATGGGAGTGTGTTCTCGCAGGCCTCGGAACATAAGGAAGGCCATGAGAGCCTATCACCGGCTCATTCCTTCATGCCTTCCTTCTCCCGATCTGCCTAAATGCTCATTGAGTCATAGAAACATCCTTTCATGCTATCCAGATCACAGCAGAGGAGCTGAAAGCGTAAGAACGGGGCTGTATTAGAAGGTCCCTGAAAGTCTCATCCACATACCATTCTCTCTCTCTCTCTCTCTCTCTCTCTCTCTCTCTCTCTCTCTCTCTCACACACACACACACACACACACACACAAACTCCAACACAGCTATTTTCAGTCAATATTCCTAGCCATGAGGGAATGAATGAGTTCCCTGACCACCTAGTGCTCTGTGCATCAAACTCACATTCACGAGACCTGCCCGGTGGGAAGATTATTATACATATGGCTTACGTGTTCTTGTCTCGGCAGTTGTCTCTACCTGCCCCTCAATCTCTCCTGCTAATCTCCTTCTGTTAGTACTTCTGCTTGCATGATCTGAGCATGCAGTCCATGAGCTGCAGTCTGATTTCTTAAAGGTGTGCTCTCCGATTTCTATCTTTTCTGGAATAAAGAACACCGCCAGCATAGTTTGGCTAGGAAGAAGGCTGGGCCAAGGGACAGCAGGCAAAGGGGCAAGAGAGGATGTGGTTGCAGCAGTGGTAAGGCAGGATAGTGAAGGAAAGAGGGGAGACTCTCCTCCCCCACTGCTACTCTCTCTCATTTTTCTAGAAGTCAAGACGCTGCTATGGCAGACGATTAGATGGGCATGGGATGAACAAAAGTCCACAGCTGCTTCAAGAGGCTTAGAGATTGGGGAGGGGAAAAGCAGAGATTGAGTGAGAAGGAGAGGAGGAAGGGAGGGCTGGAGGGGAGGGACATCCCCTCTGCTGCAAGTTCTCACGCCCCCCCCCCTTATCTACAGCTACTTTTAGATACAATGGCCAAATGGAACCTCCTGTGAACGACTCAGCTTCAAAAGCAGGGATTGCTGGACGGTAAAGAGGATGATTGACATCTCCCCCCGTCCCATGTGGCTAGCCTGAAATGGCAGTTGGGGATGGAATGTTGAGGGGTTGTCAACTGGAGTAAAGAAAAGAGTGAGGAGATTGGGGGTCTGGCTTGTGACCAGAGAGGGTCAGAAAGAGAGCCCTCTGTGTGAGGAGAGAAAGGAAGGGGTTCCCTTCAAAGTGAAAACAGTACAGTCTTGAAGCACTTTTAGTCCTTGGACTAAAGTGGGAAAGACAGTACTGGCTCCTGCATAGACTCAAGAGATCTGGGAATTACAGTGGGCCAAAGAAGCGGGTAGAAAGGAGTCTCCCCTTTGGCACCAGGAACAGGGTTGTAGTTGGAGCATAACTATAATGCCTAGCCAGTATCTTGAAAGGATTTGACTCAGTAGAGTACCCTAAGACCAGCTAAAGAGGAGAAGTTGAGCTGAGTGTATTTTAGAAGTGGAGCACAAACTTATAGGAGAGCCCACTGCAGAAAGCGTTTGTTGTAACCTCTGTAAAGTTGGATAACAACAACCTCTCTAATACAAGCCAGCAACTTAAGAACAGCACCAAGCGTTTTGTGCCTCATATCAGTCAAGTGTTCTGTTTAAAAACCTCTACATTATTTTGAGTTTTTAACACCTGCCTACCTGCCTTCTTATTTTACCTTCTTGTAAATAAACCTTCTGTTACACTTTGAATCTCCCCAAGCCCTGTGTGCCAGTTTCTGTTTAAGGGATGTGCAAACCCCTGATCTTTCCCTACTTGGACTTGGCTGGGTAACCATACTACTTATATGTTACTGAAGGGTGGGACAAGAAATAAAGTTGAAGTTTAACATCAACCATGCTACTGAAGGCTTCCCAGCCCAGCATACAGCTTCATAAGCTTTCAGAGGAGAAGTTTTCCCCCTGATCTTTCCCCCACTTGGACTTTGCTGGGTAGCCATGCTACTTATATGTTACTGAAGGGTGGGTAAAGAGAGAAAGTTGAAACTTAACATCAACCACACTGCTGAAGGCTTCCCAGTCCAGTGAACAGGTTCATAAGCTTAAAGAGAAGTTTTCCCTCAGCGTAGGGGAAAATCAGCCCAAGTCTGAGTTTGACAGGTGTTTGTGACACCTACATATTTAAAGCCGTATAGCAAAGAGTTGCTGGAGACAGCAAAGGAGGGGGGGAGGAATGAGGGAGGCTATTGCCTTCAAACCTTGCTTGAGGTTGTGCAGTGACCAAGTTGGAACCCACAGTACAAAATATGGCACTGTACTTCTACCGAGCCAGAGGCAGTCACAGGTGTCCATGTAAAATGTACTCATTTTGAAGTTTGTTTGGAATGAACTTCAGCATTGAATCAGAAACTGCCTTTACCGGTAGGCAAAAGGTTGCAGATCAAGTTTTTTAAAGTAGCAATCAACCTGTTTGGATGTGGAGTCTGGCTTTTCATACGTTAAGTGATGTTTGTGGACAGATCAAAGGAGTTGTTTCCATTAGCCAGGGGACTCATAGAAAGTTTCTAATGAGAGAATATTAACTTTACTTCAGGCAGTATTTTTAAGGAGGGATAGCTAACCACATAGAAGATCTCTTGTCTTTTGACATAATATAAATGTATTACTCTGGGACTCCTATGCTTGAGATATACTGGGACTTTTATATGCCAATGGCATGAGTTGATATTTGCCTTCTCTGTAAAATCTTTGCTTGCTGCCAGGTCTTAATGTACTTTGGTCATATTTATGTGATGAACATTTTTTTTGGTTTGCAGAAATTCTGAGAATGTTCCAGTGGTTTTAAGCTGTTCATGAAGTTACATTTAGTTTTGGAGATCTCCTGTATGGACCCAAGTAGTTGCAGCTGCAGATGGACATGCCATTGAATGTGTAGATGGACTTGCCGTTAAGGAAAACAATATGCTGCCAGATGGCCCCTGACTGCCTGGCCTGCCTGTGTAGCCTCTGCATGGTTGGTTTGTTTCCTGGATTTGGTTCAGCATTCCAGAAGCTGTTTTAAGGAGCCAAAGCACCAGGTTCTGAATCTACCTGTTTGGATGTACAGGCCAGCTTTTCATACGTTAAGTGATGTTTGTGGACACCTCAAAGGAGTTGCTTCCCACAGCCACAAGACTCATAGAAATCTTCTAGTGAGAGAGTAGTAATTTTACTTCAGGCAGTATTATTCAGGAGGGATAGTTAACTACATAGAAGAACTCTTGACTTTTGGCACAATATAAATGTATTACTCTGGGACTTCTCTGCTTGAGAGAAGGAGTCTGCCAAGAATCAATTACGCAGATTAGGGGGCTTTGGAGGTTAGTTAATATGAGGAGATTCCAAAGAAATAATTTTATTATCAGACATGATTCCCAGGAGGGAAGGTGGTATGGTACAGCCTGATCTCATCATATCTCCAAATCTAAGTAGCATCGGAACTTGGATGGGAGACCACCAAGGAATGCTCTGCAGAGGAAGGCAGTGGCAAACCACCTCTGTTTCTTACTTGCCTCGAAAGCCCCCTTGCTGGCTAACACAAAGGGCTCAGCATCTCCTGTATGGACCCAAGTGGCTGCAGGTGCAGATGGACATGCCATTGAATGTGTAGATAGACTCGTCATTAGGAAAACAAGATGCTTCCAATGGAGCCTGACTGCCTGACCTGCCTGTGCAGCCTCTGTGTGGTTTGTTTGTTTCTCAGATTTGTTTCTGTATTCCAGAAGCTGTTTGAAGGAGCCAAATCACCAAGTTCTGAATGTAATTTTGGTTCATTTTTTCCTTTATGTACCCCCGTACCCAGCTTTAAAGGAAACAGAGCTATGGGAAAGCATGTGAATTAGGGTGGGGCTATATCCTTTTCCCGCTCTTTCTGAAGTCAAGAATAGGTTAGAATGAGGGTAAGAAATGGTGCTTCGTACAAGTCCTAGACCTGACAGACATTGAATTTTTTTCCCATTTCAAAGAACTGTTGCTTCAAATAAAAAGCAAAAGACCTCCAGGGAGCAAGGAGGAAGTGATCATTAAGAAGAACTTCCTGACAGAGCAGTACTTTAGTGGAACAGGCTTCCTTGGGAGGTGGTGGGCTCTCCTTCTTTGGAAGTTCTTAAGCAGAGGCTAGACGGCCAACTAACAGCAATGCTGATTCTGCAAACCTGGGCAGATCAAGAGAGGGAAGCCAGGAAGGGTTACATGAGCCCTTACAGAGCTGATCTGACCACCTGGATTCATGGCACTGTAACATCAAAACTAGATTGCTGTAATGCTCTTTATGTAGGTTTCCCCTCAGTTGACTCGAAGACTCCAGCTGTTACAGAACACGGCAGCTCACTTAACTCTCCAGAATTATATATACAGCACTCTTAATGTGACTGCATATATAGGTGTATCAAGATTATTTTGTGTGGTACATTATTAATGCAAAGCATAACAAACTGTAGAGTTCTTGACATGTATTTTTCAATGTGCACATGGAAACTGGAAACTGGAAATGGTACACTCCATACAGAATTGCATTTAAATCTTTTTTAACTTAAGGCACGGTGTAGAGGTCATTGGTATGGAATTCTCCTTGAATTCTTCATTCAGGCCCAAGTCATGGGGCTTGTGAAACAAAACTGCTTGCTCATCATTTGACCCAGTTTTCATTCATGTTGCTGGGATCTTTTGGGCAGGCAGTTATGCATTTAGATAATATCATTATGGAAGTAAAGTAACATTTGATTTATAAGCCACCCTTTAGGACAACTTAACACCTACTCAGAGTGGTTTACAAAGAATGATATTATAATCCCCACAACAATCAACCTGAGAGGTAGGTGTGGCTGAAAAAGCTGTGACTGACCCAAGGTGGAGGAGTGGGGAATTAAACTTGGTTCTCAGTGTCAACACTGAGAGATCTCTGTCTTTCGGAGCGACACCTCTGAAGATGCCAGTCACAGCTGCTGGCGAAACATCAGGAACTACAATGCCAAGACCACAACGATACAGCCCGGAAAATACACAACAACCATCATTCTCCAGCCTTCTCAATACTGGCAGAGATGCTAAAAACAACAACTGGAAACACAGGAATAGATAAGATCAAGAGTTGAGCAGCACATAAAAAACTAACAAAATTTGTGGTAGGGCTTTTATGAGCCACAGCTCACTTCTTCAGATCCCTTTGATGATGTCTGTTTGTACCCGTTCAGGTTTCTTCACAAGGTTGATGGATTTCCATTCTGTATGGCTAAATGTGGTGCCTTCCATGGAGATAGCTCAAGATGGGTAGCCGTATTAGTCTGTCTGTAGCAGTAGAAAAGAGCGAGAGTCCAGTGGCACCTATAAGACTGACAAAATGTAAGGTAGGGTATGAGCTTTCATGAGCCACAGCTCTTCAAATACCCTGAAGAAATGATCTGGTATAGATGGCGGGGACAGCTCTAGCTTCATACAAAACTGACTGATAGAAAATTGAATGGACAGTAAATGCACAAGAAGGGATATAGGAAGCCCTTGAACTTTTTTTAACCTCGTTCATTAAAAAAAAAATCCTAACAGATTGCAAGATTTATTATTTTAATCAGTTTTATCTCACTCTGAAAAAGTAAGCTCACCTATTTAAACTTTCATTCCAGACTCACCTCCTTCTTTCCAAGATGTCCTACCCAATCGAAGGTTTGAACTCCCTTGGTTCCTACAGGGTACTCCCTGGTGGTGCAACATCAGCAAGGAGCCTCGGCATCACCCCGGGGACCAACGTCGGATCTGTCAACCAAATCCCACTATTAGAAATTGTGATAAAGCCACCTCCTTTTGAGGTTACTATCCCAGGGCCAGTCCTCTCCTGATCTTCTGCATCTCGTCATGTACGGGGGACAGCTCTATAGGTTCCGGCCATGTGGTTGCTCCTGTTAAACTAGGAGGACCGGAATAGGGGGAAATATTTGAAAAACAGGATATGGATTCACAGCTGATGATTTCATGGACTTGGGAGTCAGAAATAGTGACCCTTCCCACTTTAAGCCAGAGCTGATAGCTTTTCCACCAGCTCAGCACTTCTGACTCTCACATTCAATGCTAGTGTATATTTATTGTAGGCTTCACAACTGAGGGTCACTTTCTCATGAGCATCAGAAGTGGGGAATCTCCCTAATCCAGGTCAGAGGTGATTGGATTTATGATTGGTGAGCTCTACGGGCATTTCTCTTCAAGCCTACCAACTTTCTGCTGCTATTCTTTTCCTTGCCATTTTTAGGGTATTTCTAAAAGGGCACTCTGTTATTTTGATTGAGATTCTAGAGAGCTTAGAGACTCAGGTTACTTACCTGGATCTTTTCTTTACAGACTTGTGGAAATGATGTTTAAAATGCATAAATAGGATTTTTTTTGTTCATATTGCTGTTCTTGCCCCTCTCTATTTACAAAGTGTGTTATCATTATCCCCACAACAATCAGCCTGTGATCCGAGTGGGGCTGAAAGAGCTCCAAAAGAGCTGTGACTCACCCAAGGTCACTCAGTTGGCTTCTAGAGAAGTAGTGGGGAATCAAACCCGGTTCTCCAGATTAGAATCCTGCCTCTCTTTACCACTATACCAAACTGGTGTAGAAATAGCTAGTGCGCACTCTGCATACACTCACAAAATCAAAGTTCTCAGAAATTCGCATCAGAAGGAAGTAGAACAGAATACTTGATATAGCCATGCAATGGCTATATCAAGTACATAGCAAAAACGAGTGGCATTTGTCTCTTGGCATGGAAATGATCAAATTGAAGTAGGCGGATCCTGATGGGCATTTACCAGCATTATAATCCCGTTTCATAATCAACAATTTTTCAAAGGCTTAATTTGACCACGACAAAGGCTTAATTTTGACCATTACAATGCTACATTAAAATGACCCTTTCTGCCGCCAGCCTGGCAGGGGGTCGCCATTTGCCTCCTCGGAAGGAGGAGGAGAAGGCGCGCTTTCCCCGGGCATACGGGGATTGTGAGGGGGTGTAGCTTGCCGGCCGTTAGGCTGCTCCGCTCCCCTTCAGGCGTCAGTCGCCCGGAGTCGCGCTCGGAGGCAGGTGCTGCTTCCAGCTCTGCTCTCGGCGGCGGCCGCCTCAGCGGCTTGTTTGGAGCCTCGGCGGCGGCAGCAGCAGCATGGCAGCAAACTCGGCAGCGCGGCAGGGGCCTCGGCGGTGGACTCGGCGGCAGTCCCAGTGGTGGCGGAGGCATTTGCAGCGGCTGGTTCGGTGGCTTGAGGCTGTCGGCGGCGGCGGCCTCATTGGCGAGGCATCGGTGGCCTTTCTGTGGCTTGCTCCTTTGCGAGTGGGGGGTGAAGCGGCGGCTGGTGGCAGCGGCTGGCCCGGGCCTTCCTTAGATACACCCCCTCCCCCCCTCTTTGAGGGAGGTGTTTGGCGGGTTCGGATTCCCCCCCTTTTTTCTTGGTACCATGCTTGGGCGCGGGTGGGTCCGCTGCCTGCTTGGTGGGGGGGGGGGTTCATTCTTGTGGAGCTCATTCGTAGGGGTGCGATCTTAGTGGGTTTTTTGCCCCCCCCTTCCTCTCTTTGGTGGGGTTGTTGCATGAGCATAAGGGAGGGCGTTTAGATACCCTGTGGCTTCAAGGTGGCCATTTTGTTTGGGGTTATAGTACTTCCCCCATCTGATTGATTAAGATAGCCATTTTGTGAGGGGGCACAGGGTTGCACCCTCTCCTCCTCGTCCCCTTTTTGCCCATTGGCCATCAGTGTTAGGCATTCTTGGGCTTGTGCTATAGGGCTTCCTAGGGAATTTTGAAAAATTTTGCTTGGTGGATTAGGCTGGCCTTGCCTCCTAAGAAAGGCAATGGCCCTTCTAAGGGGAAACAATGCGCTAAGCGCCCTCCCCCCAAAAGCCCCCCCCCCGGTGATTTCTTCATCAGACGATGAGGAGGATGTTTTAGGGCACGAGGACATCCTGCGACAGCTGCAGGCCCTTGAGTCTGCCAAGGGGGTTCAGGCTCCTTCCGGGGACAGTGGGGGAAGGAAGAGGTCTTGGCGTATGGCCTCCAGAGATGCAGTAAACAGAGAAATTCTAATGCGCTTATCTGCTTTGGAAGGCACAGCGAAAGGCGAGTCCGGCTCTGCTCAGATGGCTTCTGCCAATGAAGTTGGTTCAGCAGCTGAGGAAGTGGAACAGGGAGTTGAGGCGGTTCCCACACCCGTGGCCCTGGCAGTGGAGCCTGAAGAGCAAGTTGGTAAGGATGCACCTACACAAACAGGATACCCTTGGCCTTGGGGGTCCTGTGGGCAAGGACCGCTTAGTGGAGCTCTGGGTGCTAACTCTGGGGTCTCCTCCCAGTATTCTACTGTTTGGCCTCCTTTAGTGCAGCCATCGTGGACAGGACAGGGTTTTGGGGCTCCTGCTCCGCCCTCTCCAGTGCCTTCTGAAAACTTGGCCTGTGCTGGGCAGCCTTTCGGCTGGCCTGGGATGATGGGTGGTCCCTGGGGGTGCTCCCTGTATCCATCTTTGACTTATGGCAATGTTCCTTTTGGTGCATTGCCGTTTGGTGATGTAGCCCTTCCCCTTGGAGATCACCTGACGCAGGCCACACGTGATAAGATATTGAAAGGCGAATATGTGGACATCTTTTCCCTTCTCTTCAGAGACCTGGAGAAGAAGGACAAAGACGATCTAGACAACCGTGATAAAGAGCGGCTTAAGCGTCGGAAAGTAGATAGAACCTGGGGTAATTGGCTCCCCGGGTTCTTGATTTATGCGGGGGTGCTGGCAAGGGAGCAGCCTCAGAGGGCGGCACCTTTGTTTCAGTATTTGGACATTGTTTACAAGGGATATACGGGATTCCTCCGAGGTGCATGGATGCAATATGACGAGGAGTTTCGGATGCGAGCTGCTATGAATTCGACCCTTCCCTGGGATCGCATTCATCAGCAGCTGTGGCTTTCCATGATGTCCCCTGCATGGCCCAGTGTGGGTGATCGTTCAGATAGCGGTCACATTGTACAGCGCTCCTCCTTGGCTTCCAGCACCCGCACTACTGCGGGTCAGCAGGTTCAACCCCGGCTGCTGTGCTGGGAGTTCACTTTTAAAGGAGGCTGCAGCCGTAAGCCCTGTAGATTCAGGCACGAATGCCCATCCTGTGCTGGACCTCACTCCTATACTACCTGCCCCAAGGCACGGCAGGGCAGAGGAGGTAGGAAGTTTGGGGGATCAGGTGGTGGTAGCCAGCAGTCTGCTGGTAAAGGGCCCCAGTCCAGTAAGACTGAGGGTCCTTGAAGGACTGTTACGGGCCTATCCCAAGGCTTCTGAGGCCCAGTATTTGTTAAAAGGGTTTACTTATGGTTTTTGGATCCCAGTCGAGGGACCTCGTTCCCCTTTCTATTCGGATAATTTGTGTTCAGTTGTAGGTAAAGAAGACATTGTTAGGGACAAGATTAGGAAGGAGTGTGAGGAAGGGAGAGTCCTGGGCCCCTTTGATTCTCCACCAGTTCCTAATTTGAGGGTGTCCCCTTTGGGAGTAGTCCCCAAGAAGGCAGCAGGAGAATTTCGTTTAATTCATCGCCTGTCATTTCCTAGAGGCAATTCAGTTAATGATGCGATCCCAGAGCATCTTTGTTCTGTCAAACACACGTCATTTGACCAAGCAGTGAAGATGGTGCGTAAGTGTGGGGTGGGAGCGGAGCTGGCTAAATTCGACATTAAGTCTGCCTTTAGACTGCTCCCGGTGCACCCGGAGGACTTTGAGCTCCTCGGATTTGCTTTTGAAGGATAGTTTTTCATGGATCGCGCCCTACCGATGGGCTGTTCCATCTCGTGTGCTGCCTTTGAGACTTTCAGCTCCTTTCTTGAATGGGAAGTGCGACGCCGGGCGCATTGTCGTGACACGGCTCATTATTTAGATGATTTTTTGTTTTTTGGGCCGGCGGGGTCCGGACAGTGCCCCTGTCTGCTGGACACTTTTGTGAAAATGGCTCAGGAGCTAGGGGTGCCATTGGCACATGAGAAGACGGAAGGGCCTTCCCAGGTTCTCACGTTTCTGGGAATAGAACTTGATACAGTTAGGCAGTGTTTTAGGCTTCCCCTTGTAAAGGTTCACGACCTTAGGGATAGGCTCCAGGAGTTTAGAGGGAAGCATAAAGTTACGCTCCTTGAGCTGCAGCAGGTGGTTGGGCACTTGAATTTTGCCTGTAAGGCAGTCGCCCCAGGCAGGCCCTTTTTGAGGCGGCTTTGTGATGCTATGTCGTCCTTGAAGGCACCTCATCATCACTTGCGGCTTACTAAAGGCATGCAGGAGGACTTGCAGGTGTGGTCAGACTTCCTGGCCAGCTTTAATGGGGTTACGTTTTGGCGAGACGATTTATTACTTGAAGCCGAGCTTCAGGTTATGTCTGACGCCTCTGGTTCTTTGGGTTTCGGGATTTATTTTAGGAAACATTGGTGTGTGGGTCAGTGGCCTAGGGAGTGGCATAGGTGGGGTCTCGTTCGGGACCTCACGTTCCTGGAATTTTTTCCAATTTTGGTAGCTGTGTTTTTGTGGGGACGTGAGTTTTCGAATCATACTGTACATTTCTGGTGTGATAACCAGGCTGTGGTACACGTGGTTAATTCATTGACTTCACGGTCCCCCAGGGTTATGAGGCTCGTGCGAGCCTTCACCCTGCTTTGCCTCTGGCGGAATATATTATTTAAGTCCAGGCACGTTCCGGGGGTCGATAATGAGGTGGCGGACGCTTTGTCTTGCCTACAGATGGAGCGTTTCAGGCAGCTTGCCCCGGAGGCAGATCCCCACCCAGTGCAGATGCCACAGGCGCTATGGCACCTTGGGAGTCCAAGGCGTTCAGGGCCATATGGCTTGCGGTGGCTCCAAGTACCAGGAGAGCCTACAACAGAGCGGTAGGACAGTTTGCTGGGTTTAGAGCCGAGTTTGGCTTGCAGCAGCGCTGGCCCATCCCGGTTTCCCACTTGATGCATTTTTGTGTGCATCAGAAGGAACGGGGTCTAGCGGTTAAGTCAATTCAGGGTCAGCTTGCAGCATTGGCGTTCGTAAGCAAGGCGCGGGGGTTTCCTGAGGCCATGGGGGACTTCCGCGTTAGGAAGATGCTGGAAGGTTGGTCGAGGGAAGCGGGACCTCGAGTTGATACCAGGGAGCCTATTTCTCCCTCAGTGCTTAAGGGGCCTTTTGCGGTGTGGGCTGAGGTTTGCAGTTCTAGGTATGAGGCTCGGCTGTTTCATGCAGCGGCACTGACTGCTTTCTTTGGGGCCCTACGCATTAGTGAATTAGTGGCTCAGTCCACCTTGGACCGGTCGGAACGTGCTCTTTTGGCAAGTGATTTGCAGTGGGAGGGGGATGTAGTTGTTATTAAGTTATGTCAATCCAAGACGGATCAGTGGCGTAAAGGGGCTGTTATTAGGCTGGGGCCTTGTGTAGAGGGAGAGTTGTGCCCAGTAAGGGCTCTCCGACGGTTCCTTCGGGTGTTGGGTAAGGAACATTGGCTTCTGTTTAGGCATGGGGATGGTCTGCCTTTAACGCGCTATAAATTTTGGGCAGTTACCCAACGGGCCCTTGATCGGCTGGGATTGGGCGGAGTTAAGTTTGTGACACATTCTTTTAGGATTGGGGCTGCTTCTACGGCGGCCGCGATGGGTTACCTGGCTGTGGCCATCCAGAGAGTCGGCAGGTGGCGTTCTGCGGCTTATCGGGCTTATGTTAGGCCCTTGTCTCGTTTTTAAGCTGTTACTAATCGTCGGTGTCAGGCAATGAGATTTTTCTAGATGATTTGCGGCAAGGGCTCAGGTTGGCTTTAAGCCACCTGTGGGGTGCCAGGGCCTAAGCAGAGGCTTGGCCGGGCATTGGCAGGATAGAATTGGGGAATAGGGAGCGGGCCGGTGAACACCCTTGGCGCTTCTCCATTCTGGGGAAGAGGGGTCTGACAGAAGCGGATGGTACTGCTTGTGACGGCTGCCATGCTGCATGGCAGACTGCCTTGGGGAACCCTGTGTGCAAGTCCTACCTCACTGCTGTACGGCTGAGGTGTGGGAGCTTGGTTGGGGGAACCAACTTTGCCTGGCTGTCCAGGTAGCTGCCATCCGATGGATGGCTTAAGCCTGGGGCTTTAGGGCTCGCCCAGACAGGTTGAGGCGGAGGTCCAAGGGTGACCACATGGCTCGACTTGTACCGCTAGTTGGCCCTTGCCGCAGTTGATAGTTAAGGTTGTTTACATTTGTTATCTTAATAAAAGTGGCCCTTAGTTCCAAACACTGGCGTCTGTCTCTTCATTCCGACTGGGGTGGCAAACAGTCTCCATCAGCCAGTTGCTGTGATTTTCGACGGGGTATTTTTTACATCTAAAATTTTTTGCACTATTGAGCCCTTTAAACACTTTAAAAAATTCAAAAGCTATAAAATTATTTTTTGGCTTCTTTACCCTCCAATAGGCAGTGCCTTCCATTGTTTGTTAAGTGTCTCACTACAACAGGAGATCTTCCATCATAGACCACCATCTTCTGCCTCTCTCAGAAGACCGTAGGGGGGAAAAATCCACTGTGCTCCTGAAATAATACAATAGTCTCAGATACAAAATTCCCAATATGGATTCACTGTGTTGAATTTTATTCAAAACAACAGTGGTTTGAAATGAGGAAACCACTCTGCAGAGCCTTCCTCGGTGGTCCCCCGTCCAAGTACCGAGGCTTCTTAGATTTGGAAAGTTGAAGAGATCAGCCTATACCATACCACCTTCCCTCCCGGGAATTATGTCTGATAATAACATTATTTGTTTGGAATCCCCTTGTATTAACTAACTCCCAAAGCCCCCTAATAATTCTTGACAGACTCCTTCTCTCAAGCATAGAAGTCCCAGAGTAATACATTTATATTATGTCAAAAGTCAAGAGATCTTCTATGTGGTTAGCTGTCCCTCCTTAATAATACTGCCTGAAGTAAAGTTAATATTCTCTCATTAGAAAATTTCTATGAGTCCCGTGGCTGTAGGAAGCAATTCCTTTGATCTGTCCACAAACATCACTTAACATATGAAAAGCTGGACTCCACATCCAAACAGGTTGATTGCTACTTGGAAAAACCTGATCTGCAATCTTTTGCCTACGTGTAAAGGCAGCTTTTATTCCAATGCTGAAGTTCATTCCAAATGAACTTCCAAATAAGTAATTTTTACATAGACACCTGTGATTAACTTTGGCTCGGTACAGATACAGTATGCACCATATTTTGTACTGCGGGTTCCTAGTTGGCCAGTGCACAACCTCAAGCAAGTTTTGAAGGCTGACCTTCCCCTACCTTGAGGTAAAGCTTCTCCTCTGTAAGCTTTTGAACCTGTATACTAGGCGGGGAAGCCTTCAGTAGCGTGTTTGATGTTCAGCTTCGATTTAATTTCTTGACCCACCCTTCAGTAACATAAAAATAGTATGGTTACCCAGGCAAGTCCAAGTAGGGAAAAGATGGGTAGCCGTATTAGACTCTGTGTAGCAGTAGAAAAGAGCAAGAGTCCAATAGCACCTGTAAGACTAACAAAATGTGTGGTAGGGTATGAGCTTTCATGATACCCTTAAGAAATGATCAGGTATAGATGGCGGGGACTGCTCTAGCTTCATACAAAACTGAATAATAGAAAATTGAATGGACAGTAAATGCACAAGAAGGGATAGAGGAAGCTCTTCAACATTGTTTAACCTCGTTCATTAAAAAAAAATCCTAACAGATTGTAAGATTGAGTCTTTTAATCATTTTCTTTCACTCTGAAAAAGTAAGCTCACCTGCTTGAAATTACATTCCAGACTTACCTCCTTCTTTCCAAGTTGTCCTTTGGTTACATCCCAAGTCATCCCCCTTTCTGTGCAATCCCATCCTGCATTCCATCTTGTGGCTCTCCATTTGGCTACCCAATTGGCGGTCTGAGCGCCATTGGTTCATACAGGGTACTCTCTGGTGGCGCAATATCAGCAAGTAGCCTCGGCATCACCCCCCCCCCCCGCCGTACCAACGTTAGATTTGTCAACCAAATCTCCTAATCAGAAATTGTGATACAGCCAGCCCCTTTTATTATTACAATCCCAAATCCAATCCTCTCCTCCTATTCTGAACCTCTTCATGTAGCGGGAACAGCTCTGTAGGTTCCAGCTGCTTTAGTCAAAGGCTGTGTGGTTACCCCTGTTAAACTTGGAGGACCAGAATAGGGGAAAATGGTATTTGAAAAACAGGATATGGATTCATAGCCGATGATTTCATGGACTTGGGGGTGAGAAAGGTGGAGCCTCCCCATTTTAAGCCAGAGCTGATAGCCTTTCCACCAGCTCAGTACTTCTGACTCTCACGTCCAATGCTAGTGGGTACTTAATGTAGGTGTCACAACTGATGGTCCCTTTTTCCTGAGCATCAAAATTGTGTAAACTCCCAAATCCAGATCAGAGTTGATTAGATTTATCATTGCTGAGCACTTCAGGCATTTATCTTCAAGTCTTCGCACTCTGCTGCTGCTGCATTTCCTTGCCATTTTTAGGGTATTTCTACAAACACACCCTGTTATTTTGTATGAGATTCTAGGGAGTTTGGGAAAATGATGTTTAAAATGCATAAATAGCCCTTTGTTTAGCTGTCCTTTTGAGGGATTTCCAAAGGAAAATGTATTATTTCTTCTGTATTGCATATGCTGTTATCACCTTTGAAGCTGTTTGCCATGCAAATGTTGTCATACAATCTTCATTAAAGCTTGTCTGTCTGCATCACAATACTGATTGTGGTTCCTCTGGTTTTTTTATGTTACGGTGATTTGTAGAAATTGACTCGAGTGATTGTGGTTGCTGTAATTTTTAAAGCCTGCAAAACTAGGTCAACTGCTTTGTTATTCCTCCCTATATTACAGAATAGATCAGCATTCAACCAAGGCTGATGGTTCAGAAAAGAAAATGATTGCTGTTGAAAAGAAATGTTGGCTCTATGATTGGATAGCAGGGTGAAGCTCTTTCTCCCCCTTAGAAATAGGGATTGGTTTCTTTTTGGTTCTATTCAGACAAAAACAAATCAGTTTAAAATTCTACCCTCTTGATGGGCAGAGAGTGAAACTCCATTCCAAGGAAACCACATGAGCACATGACACTGCTTTACACCAAGTCAGACCCTCAGTCTATCAAGAGAGTTTCAGGTGGGTGGTTTCCGGTAGATGAGCAGTATTTGAGTTCAGTAGCGGTTAAAGGCCAAGACAGAGTAGGTGTCCTGAAAAAGACAAAAACGTAAAAGGAAGATCACATCACTAGAGAGCTGAAATTGTTTCTTCACAGATTCAGAACAATGGATTCCCCGGGGCTGAATGGGGACATGGGATATTTCTCTCACTACAGATGCTAATTTTCTGCATTTCCACCCCTGCTCTAATCACACTGAATGCATTTCACAGTCGATCTTACTTCTTTGCAATACTGCTCTTAAGAAGCATTTAGGCAAGGCATAAAACAAATAACAGGTTGCTGATCTAAATACATTCTAACTAGCTAAAATACTACTGGCTATCTGACGAAGCATTCTTTGCGATGGTTCCAAAGCTGGTTGATCTTACCAAAGTCCATCCAAGCCAGCTTACTCTAGACAACCTGAAGGCATGGAGCTGAAGAGCTACTAGTTGGCAATGGCTACCAGGTTGCAAGAAAGAAAAGACTGATAAACTGCCTAGAGACAAAGAAGCTTCTTGAAGATGCTGGGACTGGGAAATTGGGAAAAGCCTATGACTTGTGTCTCCTAAGTCCCCACCCCAGTCCAGAAAGCAGCTGGAAGTAAAAGGACAGCCATCCCAACAACATCAACCTGTTTTCCCAAGTACTGTTGGGAAGTCACCCACGGCAGAAAAGAAGGTGCCATGGTGCTTTACATGCAACCACTTGGGCCACTTTTGGAATCAGTGCCCCAAGGCTGGGACTGACATAATCCCAGAGACCCTCAGATTACTTCGCTTGCATTTGATCCATAGTATATTCCCCAGCACCACCGGAAAAAGGTCATGGTGGATGGCTGTGATGTTGCTGCCTGGTGACATACTGCTTCTCTCCTAACAACTATGCATCGCTCTTTTATGAAACCCAAGTACCTCCTCCTGGGAGAAGAAAGGTATCATATAATAGATGGAGCCTATTAAGCTATAGAAATGGAACAAGATGGGAGGGTAAAGCTCAAAAATCCTGGACAGGGGAAGACAATTAGCAAAAATACTCCCGGCCCCCAATATCCCCTCTCTGGATTCAATAAGACCCGGTGTGGGCTGGTTTCCCTTTCTCCCTTTGCTTATTTAATTGATTCTCAATATTCTTTCCCTTGTGGAGTTCTTATAGGGTGCAAGTCAAAACTGTTCTGCTTGGAAGTAAGCCCCATGTTATTCTATGAGGTTTACACCTGGAGAGTGTTTTTAGGGTTTCAGCCCTAACATTCATCAGCCTGTGTTCTAGAGGTCCCCCCAATTTTCCAGTTTGATTAACCTTTTTGCAGAGCTGGGGTTCCCCTGTGTGTGTATTTTTGTTTGAAGAGGCTGTTCAGTGTTTATCATCCATTTGGAGGCCAGCCATTTGCATTTAGACATAGTGATACGTCATATGCACTAAAACCATGGCCATTAAAAGCCAACCCCTTAATAGTAAATTTGGAACACTCCCTTTCAAATACGTATTGATCCAGAGACTCTCATGCCTTCTCATTGATGTCTTTCCTAGCCATTCAGGACCACTAGGAGCTTCTAAGAGCTGTTGTTGTGTGTTTGAAGCACCACAGGTTTCTGGGTTCTTTTGAGTGTGTGTACCTCCTTGGTAAGCAACACTGGACACAGGCTGGTACAATATGTTATTGGAGTTTATTAAAGAAAGAACATAGGAGCATGTGTAAGGCAGAAACATAAAACAAATAACAGGTTGCTGATCTAAATATATTCTAACTAGCTAAACTACTACTGGCTATCTGACTAAGCATTCTCTGAGGTGGTTCCAAAGCTGGTTGATCTCAACTAAGGGCCAAGCTACAATTGACGAATGACAATTGAACAGCAAGTGTATTTCTCCCTGTTCACTTGCCCTCCACTCAATCCACTTGCCATTCAAGTGTCATTCGTCACTTGTAGCTTGGTCCTAAGTCCATCCATGCCAGCTTATTCTAAGCAACCGGGAGGCATGAAGCTCAGGAGCTCTCTCTCACATTGCAACTAGTTAGCAATAGCTACCAGGTAGCAAGACTGAAAAGACTGATAAACTGCCTAGAGACAAAGAAGCTTCTTGAAATCTGGAGGGACATCTGTACACTTGAAGAACCAATCAGGACTTGACTTCTTTACTGGAAATTGCAGCCCTGTGACAGTATAGGGAGTACAGCGAAAGCTGAGATCAGCACCAATCACCTGCCTTCTCAAGGCCACTCTCTCATGAGAGGAAAGAAACCCAGATGCCGCTAATTAACAGAGCTTGGGACTTTCCCAGCAAAGGCCTAGGATATGAGGCCTGAAACAATGTTTAAAGCTTAGATTTTCTATTAAGTGGTACAAGGCCTGGTCCTTACCAAATAGGATTCTCTAAACTTTTAAGAAAGCATGAAAGCGTTTTTTGCTCTTAAGGTCTCCAAACAAGAGGCCTTAGGAACTGCAGTTCTTTAAGTTGTGGAGATTCAGAAGTTATTACATGAGAAGGAGTATGCCAAGTGTCAGTTAAGCAGATTAAGGGGCTTTGGGGGTTATTTAATACAAGGGGATTCCAAACAAATGTCAGACATGGTTCACGGGAGGGAAGTTGGTATGGTATAGCCTGATCTCATCTGATCTCAGAATCTAAGAAGGGTCAGTACTTGGACGGGAGACTGCTGAGGAAGGCACTGCAGAGAAAGGCCATGACAAACCACCTCTGTTTCTTACTTGCCTCAAAAGCCCCCTTGCTGGCTAACGCTAAGGGCTCAGGATCTCCTGTTGGACCCAAGTGGCTGCAGGTGCAGACGGACATGCCATTGAACGTGTAGATGGACTCGCCATTAAGGAAAACAAGATGCTACCAGGTGGCGCATGACTGCCTGGCCTGCCTGTGCACCCTCTGTGTGGTTTGTTTGTTTCTCAGATATGGTTCTGCATTTCAGAAGCTGTTTTAAGGACCCAAACCACCAAGTTCTGAATGTAATTTTGGTTTATCTTTTCCTTTATGTACCCCCCCCCACCTACTCAGCATTTAAGGAAACAGAACTTCTGGAAAGCATGTGGATTAGGGTAGTGCTATATCCTTTTCCTGCTTTCTGCAGTTGAGAAAAGGTCCGGGTGAAGCTTAGAAGGGGAGCTTCAAGCAACTCCTACACCTGACAGACACTGATTTTTTCCCCATTTCAAGGGATCATGTAAACTTAGTCACACATTAAGAGGGACAAAAATTCTATATGTTATATTTTCTATTTCTAGAGGGACTTTGGTGGTATTGGTCGTGGCCCCTGATGAAATCGTGGCTAGATGAAACAAGCTAGATGAATTAATCTTGCTGGCTGCTTGTTGGGCCAATCCGGGACCAGGCTGGCTCCTGAGATACATTTACCTGGATCCTCTACATACAAGAACTGATTTAGAGGATCATTGTCCACCTTATTGACTCCACATTGTCTACTACTAATATTGTTTGTTTTTAAAACAAATTATTATTCATTTCAACAATAACAGTACAACAACATTAAAGATAATTATAAAATAGAGATTATAAATTACAGTAAGGACTATAAAATTTGTTTAAACAATTACATTATCAGGCGTATGTTAAACAATCACATAAGATTTACCAAAACCTAAATAAACAGAGGGAATTGCATTATCATTATGTCATATTAAATTAAAGTGAGAAATTGCAGATGTTTAGGAGGGTGTAGTTCAGTAACAATGAGATATTCAAAAAATGGAAACCATTTCGTTAAAAAATCACTTTCTTTCATATGATTTTGTGCTTGGTATAAATCACCATGGATTTTCTCTTGGATATAGTGGTCCCATATTTTGCTAATCCAACCTTCCACCATTAGAGTTTTCGTAGATTTCCAGTTACATGCTATTAAAGATTTAGCTGCCATCAACAGGCTTCGTATTAATTCCTTTCTAATGTGAGGAATTATAACAGTATCCCATTGATCTAAAAAAATCAGTTTAGGGTCTAATGGAACAAAGTAGCCTGTAATCTCATGCATTTGTCTTAACATTTCTTCCCAGAATTTTTTTAAACGAGAACCAGCAGTGGGCGAAGGTACCAATGGTACCACAACCTTTCCAACAAAATGGGGAGTTAGACGGAGAAACTAACTAACCAAACTAATTTGGTTCAGCATTCCAGGAACTGTTTTAAGGAGCCAAACCACCAAGTTTTTAATGTAATTTTGGTTCATCTTTTCCTTTATGTATACCCCTATCCAGCATTAAAGGAAACAGAGGTATGGGAAGGCATGTGGAATAGGGTGGGGCTATATCCTTTTCCCGCTCTTTCTGAAGTCAAGAAAAGTTCAGGGTGAGGGTTAGAAAGGGTGCTTCATACAAGCCCTAGACCGGACAGACATTGAATTTTTTCCAGCACTGTTGCTTTGAATAAAAATCAAAAGATCTTCAGGGTACAAAAAGTAAGTGATCATTAAGAAGGACTTCCTGACAGAGCAGTCCCTTAGTTGATCAGTCTTCCTTGGGAGGTAGTGGGCTCTCCTTCTTTGGAGGTTTTTAAGTAGAGGCCAGAGGGCCATCTGACAGCAATGCTGATTCTATGAACCTAGGCAGATCAAGAGAGGGAAGGCAGGAAGGGTTATATCAGCCTGTAGACGGTTGCTTTGACCACCTGGATTCACTGCACTGTAACATTGAAAGTAGATTGCTGTCATGCTCTTTACTTAGGTTTCCCCTCAGTTGACTCAAAGACTCCAGCTGGTACAGAACATTGCAGCTCGCTTAAGTCTCTGGAGCTGGACAGAGCATGCATATCAATCATTCTGCAGTGACACCATTGATCTCAATTTCTTCATGCATATTGAAGTTTTGAATTACCTTGCCTTGTTTCCAAAGTGAAACTGTAGAGCATCAGACACATGCCATTTTTATTCATGAATTATATATTCAGCATTCTTAATGTGATTGCATATATAGCTGCATCAAGGTTATTTTGTGTGATACACTATTAATGTAATGCATTACAAATTGCAGATTTCTTGACATGTATTTTTCAATGTGCACATGGAAAATGGAAACAGTACACTCCATACAGAAATGCATTTCAATATTTTTTTAACTTTAGGCATCATTTTAAGGTTATTAATAGGGAATTCTCTTTGAATTCTCCATTCAGGCCTAAGTCTTCAGGTTTGTGAAACATAACTGCATGTTCATCATTTTACCCAGATTTCATCCCAATGTCAAATTCACCTGGCGTTCAGATCACCACCAAATCAACTTTTTAGACGTTATTACTTACAGAGACCCTTCCCATAAAGTGAAAGTTAGAACATACAATAAAGAAACAGACCGTAATTCCTACTTGGAACTTAGTTCATTCCATCCTCGGCACCTTAGAGAAAATATCCCATACGGCCAATTTTTGCGCATCAGACGGAACTCTACTACAATAAATGATTTTGAGAGGGATAGCAGGCAGATGAAGCGAGCCTTTCTAAATAGGAAGTATCCATCTAAAATTATCTCTCAAGCCCTATCTAGGGCTAGAACCACAGATAGAGCTGCATTATTCCAGACTAGGACTGGCCAGCCAGATCAGAGAATTCGTTGGGCTTTGGACTATACACCTCTAACAAATCAAATAAAAAGAATTGTGGACCGCCACTGGAATCTGGTCCAGGACATTGAGGGCTGTGAACAACGACCGTTATGCAGTCTTCGAAGGTCAAGGAGTTTAAAAGATGAGTTAGTCCATGCCAGTATGCGCACCTTGCCGCAGCAATCATCATTACCTCAGGGTAATTTTAAATGTGGCCGATGTGCTATGTGTAAGTTGATGTGGGAGGGAAGGGAGATCTCTGTTAAAAATCGCAAGTTATCTTTCAAGCATTTTGCATCATGTTACACATCAGGTCTTATTTATTTGATTGAATGTCCTTGTGCTATGGTTTATGTTGGCTGTACTACTAGACCCTTAAAAACTAGGATTTTTGAACATATGTCAAGGATTAGACATAGAACAATAGAGGCACCTTTGGTTCAACATTTTGTGGAAAATCAGCATGATGAGACCTCATTTAGAGTATCGGTACTTGAGGTTTTAACGAAAGGTAATATGAATCAGAATACTTTATTTAGAAGGGAAGCCTTTTGGATTGTCTTTCTACAGACTGTTAGACCCCATGGTCTTAATAGTGAACTTTCATTGAACTGTTTCTTATAATTAGTTATGTTTCTTTAAAAAGTTTACAGCAGATAATTGTGACACTATTTAAACTTTGAATGGTTAACCTGATGGAGTGCAGGAGAAGATACTGCTGCCACCATCCAGGTGCAGAGAAAATACGTGTCTTTGAAAATTTCCTTATGAAAATCCATTTTCTGTGTATGCAACAGGTTAGCTCTTTTCATGCCATGTAAATACCTTTTTGAGGGCTTAATTTTGTATACGAAATATAAGAATGCTATTTGTGTTACAGTTGTGAACCACGCCCCTGAGGAAGGGGACGAAATCTGTATGTAGCCAGCCCCAGATTGGGCATGGCCATTTCTATGGATATGACCTTCTACCTAATTGGCTCGATATAAAGAAGTCTTTGTGAAGATTCATCTGAACGTTGCTACAAAGAAACATACATAGACTGTGGAAGTCCTGGACAATCTTTATTGGCTCTTTCTATGTATATTATGCGGTATTAAGCTTAGTAAATGTATTAGAAAATACTTTAATGCTTAAAATAGAAAACTAGTCTTCTCTTTAATATTGTGGCTTCCGTGAGGTTTTCTCTCTCTTTTTCGCGTTCTTCGAAATGGGAGTAGCCTTTCTTTCGCTTTGTAATACAATTATATATAACATTTGATTTAAGTACCACCCTTTAGGACAACTTAATAACTACTCAGAGTTGTTTAAAAAGAATGATGTTATTATCCCCACAACAATGAACCTGAGAGGTAGGTGTGGCTGAAAAAGCTGTAACTGGCCCAAGGTCACTCAGCTGGCTTAAAGTGGAGGAGTGGGGAATTAAACTTGGTTCTCCAGGTTAGAGTCCTGCCTCTTTTCACCACTACACCAAATGCATTCGCTCAGAAAATCAAAGTTCACAGGAATTCACATTAAAAGAAAGTGGAACAGAACACTTGATGTAGCCATGCAATGGAGCAAATACGTAGCAAAAATGAGTGACCTGTGTCTTTTGGCATGGAAATGATCAAATTGTAGCACCTAGTTCTTCATTCTAAATGTTATTCCAGATTTCCAGATTTCCCTCCACTGTGATATTTGCCACCTCAGTCGGAATGAAAGGCAGATGCAATATTTGGGATTTAAAATGGGCCGCTTTATTAACTGATAACATACAAACATCAATTATGGCAAGGGCCTAACTAGCAGTACAGGTCGGGTCCTGGGGTCACTCCTGGACCACACCCCAACCTGTCTGGGCGAGCTACCCGCTGTCCTGGGTGCAAGCTATCCATCAAATGGCTGGGACCCAGCCTGGCCAGGCGAAGAGGTTCACCCCTGTAAAGCTCCCTCACCCGGCCATACAGCAGCAGGGGGAGACTGGCTTGTCCAGGGGTTCCCCGCGCAGGGCATCTGTCCTTGCAGCTGGGCCATAAAGCAGCCAGCCGCTCCTGACAGACCCCATTTCCCCACCAATGGGCAAGTGCCAAGGGTGCTCACTGGCAAGCTAAAATTTTCCCCTTACTTCAGTCCTGCCACCATAGAAGCCAAGCCTCTGCTTAGGCCTCTGCAACCCACAAATAGCTTAAGGCCAACCTAACCCCTTGCCACAGGTTATTCAGAAATATGCTATTACATCTTGTAGAGAGGTTCACACCACCCCCTCAGTGGAGATCAGCAAAATGGGCCCTGAAATTGCAGCTGGGGCAAATAAATCCCCAACCACCCTGTCATAGCCTTGACTAGGGCTCTGTTGTCCTTTTACCTAGCCCGTTCTAAAGTGCTGTAGTCCAATGCATACCGCCTCACCAGCATGGAAGCATTGCAGACCAAAAAATTAGGACTCCGGGCCATCGCTTGCTAATCTCCAGCAAGTCATCCGGCAACTGCCATGACAGGGCCATGCCCTTCAACATACCAAGGTCATTACCACCCAGGTGCATGACCAAAATGTGAGGTGGAGGGGCACTCGTCCCCTCAAACAACAGCGACAGCAACCCAGACCAGCGCAGGCCTCTTCTGCCTTGCCATTTGACAGTGGCCCACTGGGTGAGTCCAAGCTGGGACCCGATCGGCATCCTCTTTGCTTGGGTCGCTGCACAAAAGACAATGCTGTGGCCATAGATGAGGATCTGCAGCCTCTCCTGTCGAACCACAGCACCTAAAAAAGAAACAATGTCTGAACAATTGACCACTGTTCAAAGGCCGCCTGAACGTCTATAAAGAGAGGAACGCCATCAGCCCACCGTCTGAATATTAGGCCCAGAGAAGCCCATCGCTGCTGTTGTAGATGCAGCACCTATCCTGAAAGAGTGGGTCCCAAATTTGAAAAAAAAAAAAACAGCCAAGCTTCACAAGGGCCGTACCCGTGACCATCCAAAACTGGTATTTAGTCAACAGGGCACCATCGGCATGACAAAACAGAACACATCTCCCAATGTCTTGTTATATCCTTTAAGGGCCACCACAGGGTACAAATGGGTGAGCAAAAGCTAATGCAGCCAGCTGGCTCCGGATGTACTTTACCACATGCCCCTTATCTTTCTGGGCCCACAGAAACACATCAAGTACTCCACGGGGATGGGCCACAATTGTGGGAGACCTGCCTCCTGCCTGAAACCTGTAAACTGCTGCACAGCCTGATCATATGCCCTCCTGGTACTAGGGCAAAGGGCTAACTGGATTGCCCTAAAGGCCTCAGATTCCCAATCCTCCACAGTTCCTAGGGCACCTATGCTGGCACCAAATTGGCCTCAGGGGCAAGCTGCCAAAACTGGTCCATCTGCAGGCGAGACAGGGCATCTCCAACCTCATTGGTCACCCCGGTATATGCCTGGCTGAAAACAATATATTAAAGTGCAAGCACCTTAAGGTAAAAGCTCAGAACAATTTCATGACCCTGGGCGATTTAGAAGAGAGGGAGTTCACTATCAACCACTGCCATATTATTGCACCAAAAGTGCACTTAGTGGTTAGCTAGCTCATTCCCCCACAAGTGAACCACCACTAAGATTGGAAAAATTCAAGGAAAGTCAGGTCTGTACTCAGACCCACCTGCACACAATGAACAGGCCAGCGACCAGCGCACCAGTGCCCCATGAAATAAACCCTGAATCCAGTGGAACCGGATGCATCAGAGGCAACTTGTAGGTCCCCTTCCAACAACAGCTCCTGTCTCCAAAAGGAGACACCATTAAAGACTTCCAAAAACTGGAACCAAACCGCCAGATCCTCCCTCATACCCGGAGAGATAGGCAACCGATGATGTGGGAGCCTAAGGGTCCCCATTACATCACAGAGACACCTCAAAAACACTCTGCCAGGCAACACCACACTGCAGGCAAAATTAAGGTGGCCAACCACCTGTTGCAGCTCCAGAAGGGATAGTTTATGAATCCTAATCTGGGTCAGCTGGCATGCCCTCAAGTCTTGGAGCTTGTCAGCCGGCAACCTGGAGGTTTGCTGCTCTGTGTCCAACTCTATACCCAGGAAGGTCAGGACTGTCGCTGGGCCCTCTGTTTTCTCATGGGTGAGGGGGGCCGCCAACTCATCCACTAAGTGGATAAAGTCCTCCAAAAGGCGTGCACATTGCCCAGACTGTGGGATCCTCACCAGGAGAAAATCATCTAAATAGTGGGTGGTATCGTGGCAGCGCTGCCTCTGATGCAATGCCCATTCCAGGAATGTACTAAATCGCTCAAAAACTGCACACAAGATGAAACACCCCATTGGGAGGTCCCTATCCATCTAAAATTGACCCTCAAAGGCAAACCCCAGGAGCTCAAAGTCCTCAGGGTGAACTGGGACGAGACAAAACGCCGAATTAATGTCGCATTTCACCATCTCCGCTCCCCGGCCACAATGCCTTACCACTTTGATCGCTTGGTCAAAGGAAGTATGACGCACTGAGGAAAAGTGCTCAGGTCATTAACTGAACGAACCCTGGGATAAGACAAATGGTGAATAAGCCCAAGCTCACCTGCCACCTTCTTAGGCACTACCCCCTAAGGTGAAACCCTCAAGCGAGGAACGGGAGGGGAGGGGAAAGGGCCCCAAACCCTGCCTTCAGTGCATTCCTTACCTACCTTGGCCCTAAAAACGTCCTCCATACCAACCACTAAGCGTAAGTTGGGTGACATGAAGGCACCTCTTGGGCCCTGAAATGGGATCCAAAAACCAAACAGGAAACCTTGTAACAAAAACTGGGCATTGGCCCACCTAGGGTAATCAGCCAACATGGCTTTGAGTACCCTCACTTTTATTGGGCTGGGTCCCCTTTCCAGTACCCTGCTGCCTGCTTGGGCCGCTCCCTTTCTTTCTGAATGACTTTTGTCACCTGCAGGCATTGAAAGGGTGTGGACCCCAGCAAATTGGGCACTTGTAGCCAAACCTGCAGTTCTTCCGGCTGCAAACACCTTGTGAGGTAAACTCAAAACAAAGCAGCCGGGGCTGAACTGACTGCCCTGCAGAGGCGCAGGAGTTAGAAGAACTTGAGAAGGATCCCGAAGTACCTGACGAGGATCGCTGCACAATACGTCCGCTATTTTATTCATCCCCAATGTTGAATTTCACCAGGGTCATCAGCTGTAACCATAAGTCTGATGCACTTTGTCCCATGGCAACAATGGATTAATAGCGGCCTGCATCTTGAATTCTTAGCCATATTTCCACCCAGCTGCCCCGGCGAAGTAAGTATAGCCCCTATATATGATGCCTATATCCTGAAAAAGGGGGGCCACCCTCCAAGGTTGTGCACATGCAATCATACCCGCATAGATTAGGAAACCTGGCAGCCAGTTGGCCCAGGTCCTATCAATCTTATGGCGCTTAAGGCACTCCTCATCCCTGTCCTCTAAATCATCTTTATCCTTCTTCTCCAGCTGCCTGAAGAGAAGGGTAAAGACATCAACATACTCAGCCTGCAAAATCTTTTCCCTTGTTGCTGGCATGAGGTGATCACCTAGAGGCACCACCCCATAATTTGACCACGGAACTCTGTAATAAGTTCCCCAAGGTGGAACAAGCCCCATCCCAACTTGAGACAGAGCAGACAACGGATGCCAACTTGGAGACCAAGACATCTGCCCAGCCAATGGAGGTTGGCCCCATTGAGTTCAGTCTGTGGCCACGCCAGTGGCCACAGTCCCTCCAGACGAGCACACCTGCATGTAATTACGGTGTTGCTTCGCTGATGATGCAAGGCCCCCGGCCTGACTCGCTTGCACCCAAGGCCAGGCACCCCCTTGCTGAGGCCAAGACGACTTACCATTGGTCTCACGTGGTTGGACTACCAAAGCAACTTGACCCGCATCAGCTGTCCAGTTCCCCTCCATCACAGATGGCACTGATTCTTCAGCCTCCTCCTCAGTGATGTGACCACTGGCCAAAGCTGACGGAGCCGAAGCTCCACTGCCCTCCAGTCCCCTCCAAAGAAGCCAAATGAGAAAGTATATCATTACTGGAAGCAGCCTTGCAGGCAGCCCTCACAGGCCTTTTATTTGCAGTCCCTGCCACAGAAGCAGATGCCCCCCATGCTTGCTCTAAAGCCTCGCCAGTTGGGTCCTACTGTCCCTTGTGCCAGGGAAGCAGGCAAGATCATCTTGCTTCATCCGAGCACAAGGCGCGACTGAGAGCAACGGGGGTGTAAAAGCATACTAAGGCAACAAACTCCACCCCCAGTGGAAGCCCTGTATGTAGGGAATGCCTTACTGCCTTCCTCCTTCCGAAGAGGCAAAGAACAGCCACCATCTTAAGTGGCTATCACAACCAGATGGTGTGGCCAGATTCCTGCTTGTTCTTTGTATCCCCCCTCCCTTCACACAATGGCTCTCTTGGTGGCATCACCCTGGTGTGATCTCCTCCCTCGTGTTGCACATGCTCATGTAGTTGCTTTGACAGGTGTCCCAATACTGCAAGAGACCTCCCATCACAAGCCCCCAACTTCTGCCTCTCTCATAAAACCCAGCGGGTGAAAAAATAATAGCAAAATTAGCCTGCAATCGAGAGATCTTTTCCCCCACCCCATGCCGTTTGAGGTGCCAAAACACCAGTGGGGAGTAAGTTCTAATCCTTGTAGCTTTCTCAGCACTTTAAAAGGTGTGGGGTGTTTGTGTGATTGTGTGCGTGTGTGAGCATGCGTGTGTGTGAAAGAGTTCAATGCTTCAGGCCCAATCTCTTGCGGCAACGAAAGAGGGTTGCAGGTTGTAATAAACAGAATTTATTACATGGGGAGTCAAAAGGATAGACATATGTGTCTAAAATAAATGAAGAATGTTCTTTGGCTTGAGGCACGGACAGGAAATTTGTTGTTACAGGAATGAATCACACCCCCTAATTCTTCAACAAACCATATAAAAGTGCTCACCAGAGCCGACTCCTTTACAGTTTCTTCTTCTCTCAACTTTTAGACCTTAGAAAGCGTGGTAAGTCTGCATTTAATTCAATCATTCCTTAGCTATACAATGCTGCATTCTGTTTTCTAGCACATCATTTATTTTGGAGGTGGCAGGAAAAAAATATAAGCAACTTATAGCCATGACTACTCTACCATGTAGTACTGTGGAAACACTATAGTAATGCCTACTCAACACTGGCAGAGATGCTAAAAAAAACTGGTAACACACGAATAGATAAAATCAAGAGTTAAGCAGCATGTAAAAGACTAACAAAGTTTGTGGTAAGGCTTTCGTGAGCCACTTCTTCAGATACCTTTGATGATGTCTGTTTGTTCCTGTTCAGGTTCCTTCACAAGGTTGATGGATTTCCATTTTGTATGGCTCAATGTGGTGCCTTCCATGGAGATAGCTCAAGATGGGTAGCCATATTAGTCTGTCTGTAGCAGTAGAAAAGAGCAAGAGTCCAGTAGCACCTATAAAACTAACAAAATGTGTGGTAGTGTATGAGCTTTCATGAGCTACAGCTCACTTCTTCAGGTACCCTGAAGCAATGGTCTTGTACAGATGGCAGGGAAAGCTCTAGATCCATATGGAACTGACTGATAAAAGTTGAATGGACAGTAAATGCAGAAGAAGGAATATAGGAAACACTTGAACATTTTTTAACCTCGTTCATTAAAAAAATCCAAACAGATTGCAAGATTGATTCCTTTAATCATTGAAAAAGTAATCTCACCTGTTTAAACTTTCATTCCAGACTCATCTCCTTCTTTTCAAGATGTCCTTTGGTTACATCCCAAGTTGTGCCACTTTCTGTGCAATCCCGTCCTGCACTCCATCTTGCGGCTCTCCATGTGGCTACCCAATCGGAGGTCTGAGCTCCCTGGGTTCCTACAGTGCAGTCTCTGGTGGCACATCATCAGCAAGAAGCCTTGGCATCTCTCCCAGGGCCAACATCGAGCAAATCCCACCATTAGAAATTATAATACACCCAGCTCCTCCTACTATTATAGTCCCACCCGCAATCATCTACACCTCTCCTGAACCTCTTCATGTAGGGAAGAGAACTCGGTAGGTTCCAGCCGTTGGTTACTCCTATTAAACTAGGCGGACCAGAATACAGGGAAATGGTATTTGAAAAACAGGATATGGATTCACAGCCGATGCTTTCATGGACTTGGGAGTCAGAAATACTGACCCTTCCCACTTTAAGCCAGATCTCTTAGTTTCTCCACGAGCTTAGCACTTCTCATGTCCAATGCTAGTGAGTACTTATTGCAGGCTTCACAACTGATGGTCACTTTCTCCTGAGCATCAGAATTGTAGAAACTCCCAAATCCAGATAACAGTTGATTGGATTTATTGTTGTTGAGCTCTTCAGGCATTTCTCTTCAAGCCTACCAACTCTCTGCTGCTGCTGCTTTTCCTTGCTATTTTTAGGGTATTTCTACAAGGGCACCCTGCTATATTGATTGAGATTCTAGGGGGCGTAGAGATACAGGTGACTTACCTGGATCTTTTCTTTACAGACTTGTGAAAATGTTGTTTAAAATGCCTAAATAGCCCTTTGTTTAGTTGCCTAGTGCCCTTCGAGGGATGTCCAAAGGAAAGTGTATTACTTCTTTTGCACTGGATACGCTGTTATCACCTTTGAAGCTCTTTGCCATGCATACGTTTTCATACAATCTTCATTAAAGCTTGTCTGTCTGCATCACAATATTGTTTGTGGTTCCTCTTGTGTTTTTTATATATATTAGGGTGATTTGTAGAATTTGACTCCAGTGATTGAGGTTGCTGTCATTTTTAAAGCCTGCAAAATTAGGTCAACTGCTTCGTTATCCTTCCGTATATTACAGAATAGATCTTCATTCAACCCAGAAAAGAAAATAATTGATTGCCGTCCAAAAGAAATGTTGGCTCTTTGATTGGAAAGAAGGGTTAAGCTCTCTCTCTCCCCCTTACAAAAAGGGATTGATTTCTTTTTGGTTCTATTCAGACAAAAAAAAAATTAGCCACTCAATAGGCAGGGACTGAAACTTCATTCCAAGGAAACCACATGAGCCCAGGATGCTAGTTTTTACCGAAGGAGACCCTCAGTCTATCAAGGTAGGTGTTTTCAGGTAGATGAGCAGTCTTCGAGTTCAGTAACACTTAAAGGCCAACAAGGAGTGGGGGTCCTCAAACAGACAAAAACTTCAGCGGAAGATCACAACACAAGAGAGCTGAAATTGTTCCTTCACGGATTCAGAACAATGGATCCACCAGGGCTGAATAGGGACATTGGATATTTCTCTCACTGCAAATGCTAATTTTCTGCATTTCAACCCCTGCTCTAATCACACTGAATGCATTTCACGTCCTATCTTTCTTCTTTGCAACATCCCTCCCACCTTCTGACTAGGATAAATAAACCTCCAATTTCCGTTAACTGCTTGTATCTGCTGAAGCCTAGTGGGTAAGTAGTTGGGCTGCGAATCAGCACTCTGCTGGTTAAAATCCCACTTCTGCCATTCCTGCCATGAGCTCAGGAAAGGGCCTTGAGTGAATCCCTCCTCTCAGCTCAGCTGCCCAGCTGTACTGTGGGCAGAATAATAAGAATAACTTCGTTCTCCGCTCTGAGTGGGCACTATTCCATCTAGAAGTCCATTATGTAAGTGTACTGTTGCATGAGTCACTGTAGCACAGTGGTTAAGTGGTTGGGCTGCGAATCAGCACTCTGCTGATTCAAATCCCACTCCTGCCATGGCTGAGTAGGTAATCTTGGGTAAGTCACTTCTCTCAGCCCCATCTCCCCAGGTGTATTGTGGGGCTAATAAAAACACTAACTTTGTTTGCTGCTCTGTGTGGGACACTAATCTGTCTAAAAGAATAGTATATAAGCATACTCTTGTTATTATTATCTGACAAAGGGAGCTTGACTCTCAAAAGCTTATACCATAAAACTCTTTAAAGTGCTACTGAACTCAACCTTGGTCTATCAAGGCCAGTATTATCTACTCAGACGGGCAGCAGTTTTCCAGGGTCTCAGGTTGAGATCTCTCCAAACATCTCCTATCTGATCCTGTGAGATACCGGTGATTGAATCTGGAACCTTTGCATGCCAAGCAGATGCTCTTGCAGTGAGCCCTGGCCCTTCCCCTGCCATAGCTTTTTCTAGTAGGCGGTACCATGTGGTAGATGGAGCCTATTAAGCTATTGAAATGGAACAAGATGGGAGGGAGAAGCTCAGAATTCCTGAACAGGAGAATTAGCAAAAATACTCCCCCCCTCCTATATCCGCTCTCTGGATTCAATATGCTCTCCTGTGTGCTGATTTCCCTTTCTCCCTTTGCCCATTTAATTGATTCTCAATTTCTGCTTGCATGATCTGATCATGTATTCCCTAAGCTGCAGTCTGTTTTTTTAAAGTTGTGTTCTCTGACTTCCATCTTTTCTGAAGCTAAGAAAACCGCCAGCATATTTTATCTTGGAAGAAGTCTGGGCCGAGGGACAGCAGGAAAAGGGGCAAGAGGGGAAAAGTTTGCAGCAGGAGTGAAGCAGGATAGTGAAGGAAAGAGGGGAGACTCTCCTCCCCCCCTCCTGCTGAACTCCTCTGTCGAACTCTTTCTGTTAGCGCTTCTGCTTGCATGATCTGATCTCACTCATTTTTCTAGATGTTAAGAAGCTGCTATGGTGCTTACCAGAAACTACGCAGAAACCTATGCCACAAACATAAGTATTTTATTTATTTGTTTATTTGTATATGCATGACATTTTTATTCTGCCTTTCTCACTGAGACTCAAGGAAGGTTACACAGTATGAGATTAGTACAATCAGTAACAAGTTCATTTCAATACAGTATCAAGGATATTCAATACAGTATCAAGGACATTTCCATAAACAATGCCATAGGATGAACAGATACAGGTTTAAATGATGTGGTATTCGCAAAAATCCAATACAGAGTAGAAAAAATAATGCAGCAGAACACAATCAATTCTATGACTAACATTAGATCCATGGAGTATTGGTGGTACATAGGAGTACGTGTTTAAAGCAGAAAACACATAAGGCAATATAGAGATGATGAAGTCTATGTTCCCTAATGCATTGGCGAAGCATCTGAGACCCCATATCTACAATACAGCCCTCCCATTTTAGTAAAAAGCCTTTATGAATAGTTTGGTTTGGCATCATTTATGAAAAGCCAGGAGAGTGCGGGTTCTTCTGACTTCCCCAGGCAGGTCATTTCACAGGAGAGGGGCCACCACAGAAAAAGCCCATGTCATACCCTTATTTCGTCATATGTCATACCCTTACTTGGTCACCTCAACACTAAGCTTGCACTGGAAATTTACTCATGTGTCCTTGTCTCAGCAATTGTCTCTAGCTGCCCCTCAGTCTCTCCTGCTAAAGTCCCGTCTCACTCCTTCTGTTAGCACTTCTGCTTCCATGATCTGATCGTGTAGTCTATGAGCTGCAGTCTGATTTGTTAAAGCTGTGTTCTCTCATTTCCATCTTTTCTGGAGCTATGAACACTGCCAACATAGTTTAGCTTGGAAGAAGGCTGGGGCAAGGGATAGCAGGCAAAGGGGCAAGAGGGGAAGTGGTTGAAGCAGTGGGGAGGCAGGATAGTGAAGGAAAGAGGGGAGACTCTCCTCCCCCACTGCTACTTTCTCCCATTTTTCTAGATGGCAAGAAGCTGCTTTGGCACACCAATAGATGGGCATGGGGTGAATAAAAATCCACAGCTGCTTCAAGAGGCTTAGAGATTGGGGAGGAGAAAAACAGAATGAGTGAGCAGGAGGGCAGGAAGGAAGGGCTGGATGGGAGGGACATCCCCTCTCCTGCAAGTTCTCATGACCCCTTATCTACAGCTACTATTAGTTACAATGGCCAAATGGAAACGTCTGTGAAAGACTCAGCTTCAAAAGCGGGATTCCTGGACAGTAAAGAGGATGATTGACATGACCCCACCCCCGACATTTGGTCAGCCTGAAATAGCAGTTAGGATGGAATGTTGAGGAGTTGGCAACTGGATTAAACAAAAGAATCTACCAGATAGTGAGGCTGGAATAGGTAGTGCATGCTCCTCCGATCTGAAAAAAAAATAAGAGGATGCACGTATTCCAAGAAGCAAGACCCAAGCAGGTGGTGTTGGTCCCATTTCTGAGAAAGAAGAGATAGACAGAACATGGAGTCCCCGAGTGAAGAGGTCTTGTGTCTCTAGCTGCAACTTAAGCAAGCAGACAATGAGCTAGAGAAAATGAATCTTGAGAATGAGAAATAGAAAATGAAGCTTGAGAAAAACAACCAAGCATGCTTAGAACTGGAAAAAGACAGAATGAGGCATGAGCTTGAGATGGCTCCCAAAGAAGCCTGTTCCACTGTGGGACTGCTCTGTCAGGAAGTTCTTCCTAATGACCACTTCCTCCCTGAAGGTCTTTTGATATTTATTCAAAGGAACGGTGCTTTGAAATGGAAAAAAAAACATCTGTCAGGTCTAGGACTTGCATGAAGATCCCCTTTTAAGCCTTACCCTGACCTTTTCTTGACTGCAGAAAGAGCAGGAAAAGGATATAGCCCCACCCTAATCCACATGCTTTCCCAAAGTTCTGTCTCCTTTAATGCTGAGTAGGATTGTACATAAAGGAAAAGATGAACCATAATAACATTCAGAACTTGGTGGTTTGGCTCCTTAAAACAGCTTCTGGAATGCAGAACCAAATCCAGGAAACAAACAAACCATGCAGAGGCTGCCCAGGCAGGCCGGGCAGTCAGGGGACATCTGGTACCATCTTGTTTTCCTTAACAGCAAGTCAACTACACGTTCAACAGCAAGTCCATCTGCACCTGCAGACACGTGGGTCCAACAGGAGATCCTGAGCCCTTTGCTTTAGCCAGTAAGGGGGCTTTCCAGGCAAGTAAGAAACAGAGATGGTTTTCCACTGCCTTCCTCTGCAGAGCCGTCCTCAGTGGTCTCCCATCTAAGTACCGACACTTCTTAGATTCCAAGATCTGATGAGATCAGGCTATACCATACCACCTTCCCTCCCAGGAAAGATGTCTGATAATAACGTTATTAGTTTAGAATCCCCTTGTATTATTTAACCCACAAAGCCCCCTAATCTGTTTAATTGATTCTTGGCAGACTCCTTCTCATGTAATAACTGCTGGATCTCCAAAACTTAAAGAACTGCAGTTCCCAAGGCCTCTTGTTTGGAGACCTTAAGAGCAAAATAGCTTTCATGCTGGCTTAAAAGTTTAGAGAATCCACTTTTGTAAAGACCAGGCTTTGTATCACTTAATACAAAAAGCTGAGCTTTGAAACTTTGGTTCAGGTCTCATATCCTAAGCCTGGTCTAGGAAAGTTCCAAGCTCCATTAATTAGCTGCCTCTGGGCTGCTTTCCTCTCTTGAGAGAGTGGTCTTGGAGAAGGCAGGTGGTTGGTGCTGATCTCAGCTTTCGCTGTACTCCCTAAACTGTCACAGGGCTGCAACGTCCTGTTAAGAAGTCAAGTCCTGATTGGTTCCTTGAATGGGCTGATGCCCCTCCAGATGTCAAGAAGCTTCTTTGTTTCTAGGCAGTTAATCAGTCTTTTCAATCTTGCTACCTGGTACCCATTGCCAACTAGTTGCAATGTGGGAGAGAGAGAGCTTCTGAGCTTCATGCCTCCAGGATGCTTAGAATAAGCTAGCATGGATGGACTCTGGTGAGATCAACCAGCTTTGGAACCACCTCAGAGAATGCTTAGTCAGATAGTCAGTAGTATTTTAGCTAGTTAGAATATATTTAGATCAGTAACCTGTTATTTGTTTTATGATTTCCCAAAATGCTTCTTAAGAGCAGTTTCTGTCTTACACATGCTCCTATGTTCTTTCTTTAATAAACTTCAACAATATATTGTACCAGCCTGTGCCCATTGTTGCTTACCAAGGAGGTACAGACACTCAAAAGAACCCAGAAAGTTGTGGTGCTTCGAACAAACAATAAGAGCTCTTAGAGGTGCCTAGGGGTCTTGAGTAGACATGGGCATGAACAGAAAAAAATGAACATGGTGACTTCCGGTTTGGGATTTATGGAGGTCTGACGCAGCTCCAACTGCGGAGCTGACCGGACTGCCATTTTAACCGGCCGGCGGGGGCAAAATAGCCCACGGCCGACTGCTCTCAGGCGGAGAGCAGGCAAAGAACGCTCAAGACCTCAGGGTGCGTTGATCTTGGGCGAGGGGGGGCTCTACGCGATGGGCCCCCTCACGACCCTTGAGGTCCCACCCTGTGACAGGTCGGCAAAGATCTCTGCGGCAGTTTCGGGGCCAATGTGGTTGGCATAAGACCTACGTACCCAAGCTTCAACAGGGGAAAGAGGAGTGGAGGAGAAACGAAGATTGAAACAGTGATTACAACCCACGGAAAGTGAATGGGAAGGTAAAGATCACTATCTCCTGATACGGGACAGATTGTTAAAAGTAAAGAAGATTAAAAGTTGATTTTAAAACTGCAACAGGCTAATTATAACGGGGAGAAGACTCGGCAAGAGTCGAAATAGAAAAAAGACTAAGTTTAAAGAAGTTATTAAAGAATCAGGACTATTGTTTTGAATACTTGCGGTTATGGAGCTGTGAGAAAATTCTGCCATTGCGAGAGCTACTGCGGGAAGTCGGGAAACAGGAAGTACGTAATAACAATAGAGTTGCTGGAGAGAAGCGGCCCCTGCCGGAGGGCAGGAAGAAGGGAATCGCCATCTTTGAAAGGGGAAAAGCCGCGGCTTCAGCGGAAGAGGAAGTAAGCCATTTTGAATTACAAAAACGATAGAAGAACCATAGAGAAAAGACGCCCGACATTTTGGATTCCTTAAAAGTTTTTTCTTTGCAAAAAGACTGGGACATTTAAATTAAAAAATAAAAAGACGCTTAATTTCACGCCACGGAGTTAAGGAAGAGGGCGGACTCGTGGGAGCGAGCCAAGGCAAGCCCCACGATGTCGAAAAAAGAGTGGCAATCAGCAATAGAGAATCTAGACAAAAAACTCTTAGAAGTGATTAAAGAACTTAAGGACATTAAACCGGAGCTGATCAAAGAGGTTAAACAGACAGTGAAAAGTGAGCTGTCAGAAGTAAAGA
This sequence comes from Eublepharis macularius, assembly GCF_028583425.1. Classification (NCBI taxonomy): domain Eukaryota; kingdom Metazoa; phylum Chordata; class Lepidosauria; order Squamata; family Eublepharidae; genus Eublepharis; species Eublepharis macularius. The sequence continues at coordinate 247,375,507 of NC_072790.1, forward strand.
AAGGTATGGAAACAATGCAAAATGAACTGCAAGGAACACAGCAGAGAGTTAAAGCAGTAGAAGGCGCGGTGGAGAATTTAACTGACACGCAACAAATAGAGATGAGGCTGATGAAGGGGAGAATGGCGGTTGCGGAAAGCAAACACATGGAGAAGCAGCTAAGATTTCGCGGTTTGCCGGAAGTGGAAGGAAAAACAGCGCAAGAACAGATGACGGAGGTGTTAGCTGAATACCTGGGGAAGGAGGAGGAGGAAGTTGTGGCTATCCTGGACGTGGTATATCGTGTAAATTCAAGAATTGCGACCCAGAGGAAACTACCAAGAGATGTGATTGTGCAATTTACGACCCGAAATATGAAAGAGAAGATTGTGACTAAACAGTTTCAAGATCCATTGGAGATTGACGGCAAGACAATTATCATTATGAAGGAAATACCCAGATCGGTGTTACTAGATCGGAAAAAATATAAGGCGCTGATTCAGATTTTGAAGGACATGAAAATCAGGTACAGATGGGAACTACCAGAGGGAGTGTCCTTTGAATTTGGAGGGGCCAAAAGACGCATCAGATCGGAACGAGAGATGGAGCGATTTATAAGAGACAATGAAAAGGACTTACCAGCAACAAGATTATGATTATGGAGTGTAAAGTTATATCTTGGAATGTAAATGGACTTAATTCACCGAACAAGAGAAAAAGCATTTTTCACTGGCTATTAAAACAAAAATGTGATATTGTTTGTTTGCAAGAGACCCATATTCGAAAACAAGATGTAAAGTATTTAAAATTAAAAAAATTGGGCAATGATTTTGCAGCGGCCTCTAATAAGAAAAAAAGAGGAGTAGTGCTTTACATTAAAGAGGAACTGCAGCCAAAGTTTGTAATGAAAGATGTGGAAGCCAGATTTATAGCAGTGGAATGCGTATGGAATTTAAAGAAAGTGCTGGTAGTTGGAATTTATGCACCTAATGGAGCAAAAGAAAGCTTCTTTGAGGACTTAAGGAAGCAACTAGATGAACTTTCATATGATCAGATAATACTTGCTGGAGACTTCAATGGAGTGACGAATCTGGAGTTAGACAAAAAATCATCAACTGCACAAAAGAAAAGAGGATTGCTACCAAAGTTGTTTTTTGAACTGATACAACAGGAAACTTTAGAAGATGTATGGAGAAGACAAAATCCGAAAAGTAGACAATTTACGTTTTACTCCGCAAGACACTTTACATTATCGAGAATTGATATGATCTGGGCCTCAAAAGACTTAGCGTTATGGACTAAGGAAGTGGAAATAATGCCGATGGTAGGCTCGGATCATAATCCAATTATGTGGAAATTGGGGAGAAGGAGCAAAAGGAAAGGATGGAGAATAAATGAGGACTTACTTCAAGAGGGAGAGAATATGGAGATGCTTAGAAGAGAAACAAAGTTCTTCATACAATACAACATGAATAAAGAAGTACCAACCAACAAGGTTTGGGATACTTACAAGGTGGTAATTAGGGGCATACTAATGGATTTAAATGGAAGAGTCAGAAAAAAGAAAGAGGAGAAGAGACAGGAGATTATGGAAAAAATAAAAGCCAAAGAAATACAGTTAAAGAAGAGACCGGGGAAAAAGAAAATTTATCAGGACATTAAAATACTACAAGAACAGCTAACAGCAATGAACAATAAAGAACTGGAGTGGAATCTTAAAAGACTAAAGCAAAAAGGGTTTGAAGGTGCAAACAAACCCGGGAAATATTTGGCATGGCAATTGAAAAAGAGAAAGGAAAAGAAAATAATAAACAAAATATGTGAAGATGATAAAACGTATTTGGAACAGACATCCATTAGCAGAGCCTTCTATAAATTTTATGCTAAATTGTATAACAAGAAAGAGGTCAATAAAGAATCAATAGCGGCATATTTGGAGAAAATGAAGCTCCCAGTAATTTCGGAAGCGTGGAGAGACAGATTGAACAATGAAGTAACGGATGAGGAAATAAAAATGGCAATACAATCAACAAATTTGGGAAAGGCACCAGGGCCAGATGGACTTACAGCTAAATTTTATAAGACAATGGCCAATGAACTGGTACCATTCCTAAAAGAAGTGATCAATGGAGTATTAAAGGATCAACAGATTCCAGATACCTGGAAGGAAGCCAACATTTCACTGATCCCTAAGGAGGGCCAAGATCCGACTAATGTGAAAAATTACAGGCCTATATCCTTACTTAACAATGACTACAAAATCTTTGCGAAGATACTGGCAGAGAGAGTGAAGGGGTGGCTTTCGGAAATTATTGAGGAGGAACAAGCAGGTTTTTTACCTGGCAGGCAAATCAGAGACAATTTAAGGACAGTCATTAATGCTATTGAGTATTATGATAAGCGTTGTGACAAAGAGGTTGGTTTCTTCTTTGTTGATGCAGAGAAAGCGTTTGACAACTTGAACTGGGACTTTATGTTTGCCACTATGGAAAAGCTACAAATGGGAGAAAAATTCATAAGAGCAGTTAAAGAAATTTATAGAGACCAGAATGCAGCAATTGTGGTCAATGACGAGACCACCAAGAAATTGACTGTAAGTAAAGGAACAAGACAAGGTTGCCCGTTGTCTCTGCGGCTATTCATTTTGGTACTGGAGATTTTGATGATACAAATACGACAAGATGAAGAAATCCGCGGAATAAAAATAAAGGACTTTTCTTATAAAATTAGAGCATTTGCGGACGACATAATGTTAATTGTGGAAGATCCAATGGAGAATATGCCAAAAGTGATAGAGAAGATTAAAGAGTTTGGAGATCTGGCAGGGTTTTATATCAACAAAAAGAAGTCAAAGATATTATGTAAAAATATGACTAAGCAAAAACAACAACTGTTAATGGAAATAACGGATTGTGAAGTAACAACTAAGGTGAAATATCTGGGAATTGAACTGACTGCAAAGAATATAGATCTATTCAAAAATAATTATGAAAAATTATGGACTCAGATTGAGCAAGATTTGATCAAATGGAATAGATTGAATTTGTCATGGCTGGGAAGGATTGCAGCAGTTAAAATGAATGTGTTACCAAGAGTAATGTTTTTGTTACAGACAATACCAATTATCCGAGACTCTAAGCAGTTTGAAAAATGGCAGAGGAAAATATCAGATTTTGTTTGGGCGGGCAAGAAGCCTCGAGTGAAAATGAAAGTTTTACAAGATGCAAAGCAAAGAGGCGGAATGCAACTACCCAATTTAAGACTTTACTATGACGCAATTTGCCTAGTGTGGCTGAAAGATTGGATGACGTTGAAGAATAAGAAATTATTGGCCCTAGAGGGATACAAAAAAATATTTGGATGGCATGCATACCTATGGTATGACAAAGTAAAAGTGAACTCTATGTTCCTACACCATTATATACGGAAAAGCCTATATGCAACCTGGAAGAACTATAGAGACTTCCTACAAGAAGGAACCCCCATGTGGGTAGTTCCGTATGAAGTAATAGATCCGAGAGCTGTCTATAATGAGCAACAGTGTTTAACATATAAGGAGATAACCCGAATAGAATCTTCTAAACTTAAAATAAAGACGCAGGACGAGTTATCTCCCAATTACGATTGGTTCCAGTACAGGCAGATCAGAGATCTCTACAATTCGGACTGTGCAAAGGGAGGCATAAGAACAGAAAATTCGGAACTAGAGCAGACACTTTTAAAAGAGGACAAGAAGGAAATTTCCAAGGTATATCAAGTACTGCTGAAATGGTATACTGAAGATGAAATAGTTAAAGTACAAATGGTGAAGTGGGCCATAAATTTCAACAAAGACATAACAATGGAGGCATGGGAATACTTGTGGAAGAATACAATGAAGACTACGACGTGTACTAATATTAAAGAGAACATTTACAAAATGATTTATCGTTGGTACATGACACCAAAGAAGATTGCGCTAGGGAATTTGAACACTTCTAACAAATGCTGGAAATGTAAAAAACATGAGGGTTCCCTGTATAATATGTGGTGGACGTGTGAGGTAGCTAGGCAGTACTGGGGGGAAATAATAAGAGTAATAAGTGAGATTCTACAATTTCAAATTAATAAGAACCCAGAACTCCTGCTACTGAACTTGGGAATGGAGAACATTCCAGCCCAACATAGAACACTGTTATTTTACATGACAGCAGCGGCCAGACTTTTGTATGCGCAAAAATGGAAAGTACAAGAAGTGCCAACTATGGAGGATTGGACTTACAAATTGCTGTATATGGCCGAAATGGACAAAATGACAAGAAAATTGAGAAATCTGGACCCAGGACAGTTCAACACAGATTGGGGGAAGCTGAAGCAATATGTGCTGAAGAAATGGGAGGTGGGAAGAGAACTGTGGCAGTTTGAGAATTACTGAAATAGGACGAAATGTAGAGGGGGGTGACTTTACCGGAGGGTAGAGAGAGAAATGAAAATGTCTAAGCAGCTATTTTGTTAGATTGTTATATATAGAAAAACATATAGAATATGGATAGAAAATAATTAACTATAAGGACCGACTAATTAATATGGTTTCTGGTATAAACGTGTAACATGTTAAACTGAATAAGTCTACCTGAAGAAATATATGGATTAAATTGATTGATAACTTTTGATGATAGTTATATAAAGTAATATACGGAATATAAGTCAAATTGGTTGACTTATATAAATGTATGGGTTATATGGTATAAGGCTTATAGAAATATCTGAAACCAGGAAACTACGAAATTATGTTAAAAAGGGACAAATTGTTTGTCTAATGTGGAAGAAGGGACTTAAAGATAAGATAAGGTATAGAGTATTAAAAATAGTTAAAGAATTATTGCTTAGATTAAAGGGAAAAATACAGGTTTGTTAGATAGATGAATTAAAAATGAGTAAGAGAAAAGGGACAAAGGGTTGGAAAACTGTTGGAAGTCAAAAGAAAAGGGGGGAAAGGGAGGGGGTTAGAAATTGGGAAATGGCAATTGATTGTAATATGTAATTATATGATTCTAATTCCAATAAAAATTTTATTAAAAAAAAGAAAAGAAAAAAATGAACATGGTGTTCGTTGTTCATTGCCATCCACGAATAACGAACACTGACGAACATGATCCTATCGCAAACATGTTTGTTGTTCGTTGTTTGTGGGGACCAGCATGCTCTCCTCCAGCCATCAAGATTCCTATCACACCACTCCCAGAAACCCTACCTGAGCAGACAGCAGGAAAGGTACCAATAATAAATAATAGCTTGGCCCCAGAGCCTGGCAGCAGCCTTGGAACCTGAAGTGGTAGATCACTACCGCACCACTCCTAGAAACCTTACCTGAGCAGGCAGCAGGAAAGGTATCAGTAATCAATAATAGCTTGGCTCAGAGCCTGGCAGCAGCCCTGGAACTTGAAGGGGTAGATCCCTATCCCACCACACACAAAGAAAATTCAAGCTCCAATGCGCTCTCCCTGTCTTTCTCTCCAAATGCCAACAGCAACTGTCTCACCCTTACTGTCTGCAAAACCAGATCTGGGAGCCCCCCTCCCTCCCTGCTTCCTTGTAACAAATTTGGAGCTCCACACTCGAAAGGAAGACCTGCCGATCAAGCTAAATTTGGCTTAGATTGGGGAATTGATTGCAGGTGCCAGATTGTCTGGCTTGACGAACAGCAACGAATGAGGCTTGCAATGACCACCTGTTCGTTTAGAAGGGGGCCTCAGGAGCAGCTTGTTCACGAACAGCAGATTGGGCTGTTCATGGCTTTTTTTAGTTCGTATTGCTATTCATGCCCATATCTAGTCTTACATTAAATGCAGAAAGCATTTAATGTAACCTCTGTAAACGCAGATAACACCAACCTCTCTAATAAAAGCTAGCAACTTAAGAACAGCACCAAGCGTTTTGTGCCTCACATCAGTGAAGTGTTCTGTTTAAACTCTGTTATTTTGAGTTTTAAACACCTGCCTACCTGCCTTCTTATTTTACCTTCTTGTAAATAAACCTTCTGTTACACTTTTAATCTCCCCAAGCCTTGTGTGCCAGTTTCTGTTTAAGGGAAGTGCAAACCCCTGATCTTTCCATACTTGGACTTGGTTGGGTTACTACAGGAGAAGTTACTACAGGAGAAGGAGTCTGCCAAGAATCAATGAAGCAGATTAGGGTGCTTTGGGGGTTAGTTAATACAAGGGGATTCCAAACAAAAAATGTTATTATCAGACATCGTTCCTGGGAGGGAAGATGGCATGGTATAGCCTGATCTCATCAGCTTTCTAAATCTAAGAAGTGTCAGTACTTGGATGGGAGACCACCAGGGAAGGCTCTGCAGAGGAAGGCAGTGGCAAACCACCTCTGTTTCTTACTTGGCTTGAAAGACCCCTTGCTGGCTAACACTAAGAGTATCTGGATCTCCCGTTTGGACCCAACTGGCTGCAGGTGCAGATGGACTTGCTGTTGAACATGTAGATGTACTCACCATTAAGGAAAACAAGATGCTATCAGATGGCCCCTGGCTAGTCATGGGCACGAACAGCATTACGAACGGAAAAAAAAACACCGAACAGGCCGCTCAGCTGCTGACAAGTGTCCAACCTGTGTCATTTATCACTTGTAGCTTGGCCCTTAGAGATGATGAGGAAAAAAGCAGAGAATGAATGAGCAGGAGGGGGGAAAGCAAGAGCTGGAGGGGAGGGACATCTCCTCTCCTGCAAGTAATCATACTCACCTCCCTTATTTACAGCTGTTAGATACAATGGCCGAATGGAACCTTCTGTGAAGGACTCAGCTACAAAAGCAGGGATTGCTGGACACTAAAGCAGATGATTGACATACCCTGCCCCCCATGTAGCTAGCCTGAAATGGCAGTTGGGGATGGAATGTTGAGGGGTTGACAACTGGAGTAAACAAAAGAGTGATGGGAGTGGGTGGTCTGGCTTCTGACCAGAGAGGGTCAGCCAGAGAGCCCTCTGTGTGAGGTGTGAAGGGAAGGAGTTCCCTTCAAAATGAAAACTGTACATTCCTGAAGCACTTTTAGTCCTTGGACTAAAGTGGGAAAGACAGCACTAACTCCTGCATAGACTCAAGAGATCTGGGAATTATAGTGTGCCAAGAAAGTGGGTAGAAAGGAGTCTCCCCATCGGCATGAGGAACAGGGTTATAGCTGGAGCATAACTATAATGCCTCCTCGCCAGTATCTTGAAAGAGTTAGACTCAGTAAAGTACCCTAAGGTCCGATAAAGAGGAGAAGTCATGCCATGTGCATTTTAGAAATGGAGCACCTAACTTATAGGAGAGCAAACTGCAGAAAGCATCTAATGTAACCCCTGTAAAGTCTCATAACACCAACCTCGCTAATACAAGCCAGAAACTTAAGAACAGCACCAAGCGTTTTGTGTGTGTGTGTATCAAATGTTGTTATTATTATTTCTGAGCCACTGCTCTGCCCGCCGCGCCGATCCCCCTTAGTGCCGTGGCGAGCTTTCGCAAAGGGCCCTCCCTTGGCCTCAGATGTGGGTAGGGTAGGGGGTTAAAATCACCCTTGCTCCCCATCCTACCCCACTGGTCTCTGGTCTCTCTTCCCCCTCTCTCTGTCACCACTGCCAGCTCTCTCAGCTGTCTCCTCCCCAGCTTCCTTGTGAGGGCCCCTTTTATTCCCTTTTCTCCACCAAAACAACCAATCAGCTGGCCACCAAAACAACCAATCAGCTGGCTCAGCTGTGCGGTGGCAGGCATTGCCTTTGGAGCTCGCTGCCTCCGGCTCGCTAGTGTGGCTGGCATGGGTGGTGTCTTTGGGCTGGATGGGCCTGGCTCAGCGGCCTCAGCTACCCTTCCTCTCAGGCCAGCTCCCTTTTCTCCCCAGCCTTTGGCCAGGTAAGAGGGCTGGCTGCCCCAGGGCTCGGGGGGGGGGGTGAGTCCTCCTGGTGAGAAGGTGGCACCCAGGGCCCTGAGGCTGAGTCTGGTCGCACCGGACATTACTATTATGTTATTATTGTGCCTCACATCAGTGAAGTGTTCTGTTTAAAAACCTCTATGTTATTTTGAGTTTTAAACACCTGCCTACCTGCCTTCTTATTTTACCTTCTTGTAAATAAACCTTCTGTTATACTTTGAATCTCCCCAAGCCTTGTGTGCCAGTTTCTGTTTAAGGGAAGTGCAAACCCCTGATCTTTCCCTACTTGGACTTGGTTGGGTAACCATACTACTTATATGTTACTGAAAGGTGGGACAAGAAATAAAGTTGAAGCTTAACATCAACCATGCTATTGAAGGCTTTCCAGCCCAGTGAACAGCTTCATAAGCTTTCGGAGCAGAAGTTTTCCCTCAGGGTAGGGGAAAGTCAACCCAAGACTGAGTTTGATGGGGTGTGTGTGTGTGTGTCACAACTTCATATTTAAAACCATATAGCAAAGGGTTGCTGAAGAGATCAAAGGATGGGGGGGGGGGAAATGAGGTAGGCTATTGCCTTCAAACCTTGCTTGAGGTTGTGCAGTGGCCAACTTGGAACCCACAGTACAAAATAGGATGCATACTCTACCTTTACTGAGCCAGAGGCAGTCACAGGTGTCTATGTAAAAATTACTCATTGGAAAGTTCGTTTGGAATGAACTTCAGTATTGAGTCAAAAACTGCCTTCACAGGTAGGCAAAAGGTTGCAGATCAGGTTTTTCCAAGTAGCAATCAACCTGTTTGGATGTGGCGCCTGGCTTTTCATATGTTAAGTGATGTTTGTGGACACCTCAAAGGAGTTGTTTCCCATAGCCAGGGGACTCATAGAAATCTTCTAGTGAGAGACTGGTAACTTTACTTCAGGCAGTATTATTAAGGAGGGAAAGTTAACCACATAGAAGATCTCTTGACTTTTGGCACAATATAAATATATTACTCTGGGGCTTCTATGCTTGAGAGAAGGAGTCTGCCAAGAATCAATTATGCAGATTAGGGGGCTTTGGGGGTTAGTTAATACAAGGGGATTCCAAACAAAAAATGTTATTATCAGACATTGTTCCCGGGAGGGAAGGTGGTATGGTATAGCCTGATCTCATCAGATCTCCAAACCTTAGAAGAATCAGTACTTGGATGGGAGACCACAAAGGAAAGCTCTGCAGAGGAAGGCAGTGGTAAACTACCTCTGTTTCTTACTTGCCTCTAAAGTCCCCTTGCTGGCTAACAATAAGAGTGTCAGGGTCTCCTGTTTGTATCCAAGTGGCTGCAGATGCAGATGAACTTGCCTCTCTCTCTCGCCTCTTTACTCTCAAATATGATGTTCCTAAATAAACGTTTTTAACCATTTCTGCGTGACTACTTCTGATTTCATTGCTGCTCTACAAAAAGCAGATGACTCACTCTACGGTCAAAATCTCCGTCCCAGGCCCTGTTCTCTGCATTCCTAATAATGAAATCTCTAACTGCCAAAAGTCCACTTCACCACAACTGCAGAAGTAGAGAGCATCTTGATTCATTGTGCTAGGAAGGAGTCCCTTCTAAAGGATCACTCGCTCTCCTAGCCTGATACTTTCCAACTTAGAGACCCTCAGTGTCAATGAGATAGAAACATAGAACTGGAAGTGTTCAGCCGCCCGCACAATGCAGGAAATTCACAGCTGTCTCTCTGCCACATCTCTTCAAGCTGCTCCAAGGCCAGAGGAAGGCGAACAACATCCAGTGTCCCTTGCCAGTCTGGCCTAGAGGAATATTCCTTCCTGAAGACAAAGAGGAGTGCGTTTGTTCATTTGTTCGTTTGTTCGTTTGTTCGTTTCTTCATTTGTTTCTTCATTTCTTTGTTCATTCGTTCGTTTGTTTGTCCGCTATTTAGCCCTTCCTCCCCACAAGCAGGACTGGGGCAAATTAAAACATATTTAGATAATACACAGTACAATCAAACATGAATTAAAATCTACAGCAGGGCAAAGCCTATAGATTGAACAGATGAGGAGATCATTTATATCCTTGTCTGACACTTTTGCCCATAGGAATCCATTTTGTTTCCTAATATTCTGTACTGACAGTAGCCTGTTGTTCAAAGTAGAGGTTAGGCATAAACATAATCAGATGTTGTGGCATACACATTTCTTTTAACACCATCCATAGCTTTTCCTGATCTACATAGTCAGAAGGTTTGCTTGTAATCTATGAAACAGGCTGATTATATTCTGAAATTCCCTGGTATGTTCCATTAGTCCCTAAAGAACTGCTGGCCCTGGATCCTAGCTGGGAGCGTGTTCTAGCAGGCCTCGGAACATAAGGAAGGCCACTGACTCATTCCTTCATGCCTTCCTTCTCCCGATCTGCCTAAATGCTCATTGAGTCATAGAATCATCCTTTCATGCTATCCAGATCACAGCAGGGGAGCTGAAAGCGTAAGAACGGGGCTGTATTAGAAGGTCCCTGAAAGTCTCATCCACATAACTCTCTCTCTCTCTCTCTCTCTCTCTCTCTCTCTCCCCCCCCTCTCTCTCTCTCTCTCACACACACACACACACACACAGCTTTTCACAGTCAGTATTCCTAGCCATAAGGGAGTAATCCTGTTTCCTTACAGCCAAGTGCTCTGTGCAGCATATACACAGTCATGAAGCCTGTCTAGTGTTCATGTCTCGGCAGTTGTCTCTAGCTGCCCCATAGTCTCTCCCGGTAAACTCCCCCGTCTCACTCCTTCTGTTAGCACTTCTGCTTGCATGATCTGATCATGTATTCCATGAGCTGCAGTCTGATTTGTTAAAGCTGTGTTCTCTGATTCCCATCTTTTCTAAAACTAAGAACACCGCCAGCATAGTTTGGCTAGGGAGAAGGCTGGGCCAAGGGACAGCAGGCAAAGGGGAAAGAGGGGAGGAAGTTGCAGCAGTGGTAAGGCGGGATAGTGACGGAAAGAGGGGAGACTCTCCTCCCCAACTGCTCTCTCATTTTTCTAGATGTGAAGAAGCTGCCATGGCAGACCAATAGATGGGCATGGGGTGAACAAAATCCACAGCTGCTTCAAGAGGCTTAGAGATTGGGGAGGAGAAAAGCAAAGAATGAGTGAGCAAGAGGGGAGGAAGCAAGGGCTGGAGGGGAGGGACATCCCCTCTCCTGTACATTATCATTCCCCCTTATCATTATCATTCTATCATTAGATAGAATGGCTGAATGGAACCTTCTGTGAAGGACTCAGCTACAAAAGCAGGGATTGCCGGACACTAAAGTAGATGATTGACATGTCCCCCCCACCCCCCCACACACCCCCACACCCCCATGTGGCTAGCCTGAAATAGCAGTGGGGGATGGAATGTTGAGGGGTGGACAGCTGGAATAAACAAAAGAGTGAGGAGAGTGGGGGGTCTGGCTTGTGACCAGAGAGGGTCAGCCAGAGAGTCCTGTGTGTGAGGAGGGAAGGGAAGGAGTTCCCTTCAAAGTGAAATCAGTACATTCCTGAAGCACTTTTAGTCCTTGGACGAAAGTAGGAAAGACAGCACTAACTGTCTGCATAGACTCAAGGGATCTGGGAATTATAGTGTGCAAAGGAAGTGAGTAGAAAGGAATCTCCCCTTCAGCACCAGGAACAGGGTTGTAGCTGGAGCATAACTATAATGCCTAGCTAGTATCTTGAAAGGGTTAGACTCAGTAGAGTACCCCAAGGTCTGATAAAGAGGAGAAGTCATGCCATGAGTATTTTAGAAATGGAGCACCTAACTTATAGGAGAGCTAACTGCAGAAAATGTCTAATGTATCCCCTGTAAAATCTCATAACAACAACCTCTCTAATACAAGCCAGCAACTTAAGAACAGCGCCAAGTTTTTTGTGCCTCATATCAGTGAAGTGTTCTGTTTAAAAACCTCTATGTTATTTTGAGTTTTAAACACCTGCCTACCTGCCTTCTTATTTTACCTTCTTGTAAATAAACCTTCTGTTACACTTTGAATCTCCCCAAGCCTTGTGCGCCAGTTTCTGTTTAAGGGAAGTGCAAACCCCTGATCTTTCCCTACTTGGACTTGGCTGGGTAACCATACTACTTATTCGTTACTGAAGGGTGGGACAAGAAATAAAGTTGAAGCTTAACATCAACCACGCTATTGAAGGCTTCCCAGCCCAGTATACAGCTTCATAAGCTCAAAGAGGAGAAGTTTTCCCTCAGGGTAGAGGAAAGTCAGCCCAAGAATGAGTCTGACGTGGGTTTGTGACTAGGGATGGGCACGAACAGGGGAAAAAAAACTGAACATGATGTTTGTTTTTTGTTGCCATCCATCAACAGGGACTCACAAACAACCACAAACATGGCTCTGTTCACGAACTTGTTCGTGGTTGGATGTTTTGGGGGGGCCAACAGGCTCTCCTCCAGCCATCATCCAAGTTTGGTCAAGATCCCTACTGCACCACTCCCAGAAACCTGACCTGAGCAGGCACCAGGAAAGGTACCGATAATAAATAATAACTTGGCCCCAGAGCCTGGCAGCAGCCCTGGAACTTGACGCGGTAGATCCCTATCCCACCACACACAAAGAAAATTCAAGCCCTAATACACTCTCTCTATGAAAATGCCAACAGCAACTGTCTCTCCCTCTCCACTGTCGGAGCTGGGAGCCCCCCTCTCCCCTGATCTTTGCTCCCTTGTAACAAATTTGGAGCTCCACACTTGAAAGGAAGACCTGCCTATCAAGCTAAATTGGGTTTTGACTGGGATTTCCAGGGCAGCAGCAGGAATTCAGACAGAGTTCAGAAAATCCCTACCTTAAGTTGCCAAGGGAATTGATTGCAGGTGCCAGACTGTCTGGCTTGATGAACAGCAACGAAGGAGGCTTGCAACGACCACCTGTTCATTTAGAATAGGGCCTCATGAACAGCTTGTTCACGAACAGCAGATTGAGCTCTTCATGGCTTTTTTTTTGTTCGTATTGCAGCTCATGCCCATCTCTATTTGTGACACCATCATGTTGCTGGACAGAGTAAAGGATGGCGGGGGGGGGGATGAGGGAGGCGATTGCCTTCAAAACTTGTTTGAGGTTGTGCAGTGACCAACTTGGAACCTACAGTACAAAAAATGGCACATACTGTACCTGTCCTGAACCAGAGGCAGTCACAGGTGTCTATGTAAAAATTACTCATTTGGAATGAACTTCAGCATTGAATCAAAAACAGAATTTACAGGTAGGCAAAAGGTTGCAGATCAGGTTTTTCCAAGTAGCAATTAACCTGTTTGGATATGAAGTACGGCTTTTCATATGTTAAGTGAAGTTTGTGGACAGATCAAAGGAGTTGTTTCCCATAGCCATGGGACTCATAGAAATCTAGTGAGAGAGTAGTAACTTTACTTCAGGCATTATTATTAAGGAGGGATAGTTAATCACATAGAAGATCTCTTGTCTTTTGACACTAAAAATGTATTTCTCTGGGAATTCTATGCTTGAGATATATACAGGGACTTTTACATACCAATGGCATGAGTTGATTTTTGCTTTCTGTGTCAAATCTTTGCTTGCTGCCAGGTCTTTGCTGTAAGTTGGTCACAGTTATGTGATAAACAGTTTTCTTGTCTTGCAGAAACTCTGTGAATGTTCCAGAGATTTTAAGTTGATCATGAAGTTACTTTTAGTTTTTGAGAGTCAGAAGTTACTACAGGAGGAGGAGGAGTCTGCCAAGAATCAATTAAGCAGATAAGGGGGCTTTGGGGATTAGTTAATACAAGGGGATTCCAACAAGGGGATTCCAAATAACTAATGTTATTATCAGACATCATTCCCGGGAGGGAAGTTGGTATGGTATAGCCTGATCTCATCAGATCTCAGAATCTAAGAAGTGTCGGTACTTGGATGGGAGACCACCGAGGAAGGCTCTGCAGAGGAAGGCAGTGGCAAACCATCTCTGTTTCTTCCTTCCCTTTGAAATCCCCCTTGCTGGCTAACGCTAAGGGCTCATGATCTCCTGTTGGACCCAAGTGGCTGCAGGTGCAGATGGACTTGCTGTTGAATGTGTAGATGGACTTGCCATTAAGGAAAACAAGATGCTTCCGGATGGCCCCTGACTGCTTGGCCTGCCTGTGCAGCCTCTGCGTGGTTTGTTTGTTTCTCAGATTTGGTTCAGCATTCCAGAAGCTGTTTGAAGGAGCCAAACCACCAAGATCTGAATGCAATTTTTGTTCAATTTATCCTTTATGTACAATCCTACCCAGCATTAAAGGAAACAGAGGTTTTGGAAGGCATGTGGATTAGGGTGGGGCTATCTCCTTTTCCCACTCTTTCTAAAGTCAAGAAAAGGTAAGGATGAAGGTTAGAAAGGGTACTTCATAGAAGTCCTAGACCTGACAGACATGGAATTTTTTTTCCCATTTCAAAGCACTGTTGCTTTGAATAAAAATCTAAAGACCTTCAGGAAGCAGAAAGTAAGTGACCATTAAGAAGAACTTCCTGACAGAGCAGTCCCTTAGTGGAACAGGCTTCCTTGGAAGGTGGTGGGCTCTCCTTCTTTGGAGGTTTTAAGCAGAAGCTAGAGGGTCATCTAACAGCAATGCTGATTCTATGAACCTAGGCAGATCAAGAGAGGGAAGGCAGGAAGGGTTATATCGCCCTTAGATGGTTGATTTGACCGCCTGGATTTTCCTTTATGTACAATCCTACTCAGCATTAAAGGAATCAAAGGTTTCCCGTCAAAGACTCCAGCTGGTACAGAACATTGGAGCTCACTTAAGTCTCCGGACCTGGACAGAGCATGCATATCAGTAATTCTGCAGTCACACCATTGATCTCAGTTTCTTCATGGATGTTGGAGTTTTGAATTACCTTGCCTTGTTTCCAAAGTGAAACTATAGATCATTGTGCACATGCCTTTTTTATTTATTAATTGTATATACAAATTAATGCAGTTGCTTTAAACACTTCCTTCCAAATTAGTTCAACCTGGAAGATGGTCCCCTACCTTAATGTGGCTGGTTGCCAGGTGACATCAGGACTAGACCACTCTAATCCACTCTATTCAGGTAGTTATCCCCTCCAAATCAATTTAGAAATTCCACTTAGTGCAGAAGGTACAGCTCAAGAATGAGGATGTGCATATTCCAACTATTCTGCAGTCACTCCTCTGGCTACCCAATAGCTGTTAGGTCCAATTCAAGATACCAGCCCATCATATACAAAGTCTTTTATGGACTTATACCATTATATGTGCAAGACTACCTCAAGCTATGACCCAACGCAACAGCTTCATGCATTTGGACTGGACCTTCTACAGGTTCCATCTTGTGTTGGTGCCACTTCGGAATAAAGGGTGCACAAATGGATGTGCAAACACCTGATCTTTCCCTACTTGGACTTGGCTGGGTAACCCTACTACTGATATGTTACTGAAGGGTGGGACAAGAAATAAAGTTGAAGCTTAACATCAACCATGGTACTGAAGGCTACCCAGCCCAATATACAGCTTCATAAGCTTAAAGAGGAGAAGTTTCCCCCCAAGGTAGGGGAAAGTCAGCACAAGTCTGAGTTTGACAGGAGTTGACACCTTCGTATTTAAAGCCATATAGCAAAGAGTTGCTGGAGAGAGCAAGGGGGGGGCAGGAATGAGGTAGGCTATTGCCTTCAAACCTTGCTTGAGGCTGTGCAGTGGCCAACTTGGAACCCACAGTACAAAATATGGCGTGTACTGTACCTGTACCGAGCCAGAGGCAGTCACAGGTGTCTATGTAAAAATTACTCATTTCAAAGTTCGTTTAGAATGAACTTCAGCATTGAAATAAAAACTGCCTTTACAGGGATGCAAAAGGTTGCAGATCAAGTTGTTGCAAGTAGCAATCAACCTGTTTGGATGTGGAGTCTGGCTTTTCATATGTTAAGTGATGTTTGTGGACAGATTAAAGGAATTCCTTCTCACAGCCACGGGATGCATAGAAATCTTCTAGTGAGAGATTAGTAACTTTACTTTAGGCAGTATTATTCAGGAGGGATAGTTAACAAGACAGAAGGTCTCTTGACTTTTGGCACAATATAAATGTACTAGCAACATAGCCCTTTGTGGGGAAAAAATACAACAGGCTGTAGAAAGGGGAAGTTGGGCAGGAAGGCATTCGCTCCTCCTCTGTCACTGATTACAGCTTGTGAAGGAGGGGGTGGGCATTGTCATCTGCTCCACACCTGGTCTGTCTGAGCTCGGCCATGTGAAGGGGTGGTGGGCTTTTCTACCTGATACATGCCTGATACATGCCAGTAAAGGGGGCATTGCCTCCTGTTCTGCACCTGACTACGGCTGGGTGACGGGGGGAAGGCATTGTCGCCTGTTCCGAGCATGATACCAACTGGTTGATGGGGGGTGGGCATTGCCACCTGCTCCCCACGGGGAGAAGGGAGGAACAGGCATTGCCATCTGCTCCAAACCTGATCCTGACAGGTGAAGATGGGCGGTGGGCTTTGCTACCTACTCTGCTCCTGATCCCAGCTGGGTGAAGGGGGTACAGATATTGCCACCTGCTCTGCTCCTGATTCAGGGAGGTTGAGGGGGACAGGCATTGCTGCATGTTTGGCTTCTGACTCCGGCAGGGAGAAGACAGGGTGGGTATTGCCACCTGCTCAGTGGCTTATTCCGGTAGGTTGAAGAGGGTGGGCATTACCACCCTCTCTGGTACTTATCCCGGCTGGGTGAAAGGAAGAACGGCATTGCCTCCTGCTTTGAACATGATTATAGCCAGATGAAGGCACAAGGTGGGCATTGCCACCTGCTCCACTGCTGATCCCAAAAGGGTGATGGAGGGGCTGAGCATTGCCACCTGCTCCACCACAAATACCAGACGGCTTAAGACAGAGTAGGGCATTGCCACCTGCTCCAGCCCTAGTAACAGCTGGGATAAGTTGAGGAATGGGCATTGCCACCTGCTCTGCTCCTAATACCAGCTGGGTTAAGGTGTGTGAGGGGGATTGTCACCTGCTCCACTCCTGATCCCAGTAGGGTGAAGGAGGGCGGGCATTGCCATCTGATCTGCTCTTGATCACAGCTGGGTGAATAGGGTGGGTCTTTTCACCTGCTCTGCTCTAGATCCAAACCACCAAGTTCTAAATGTAATTTTGGTTCATCTTTTCCTTTATGTACAATCTTACTCAGCATTAAAGGAAACAGAGGTATGGGAAAGCACGTGGATTAGGGTGGGACTATATCCTTTTCCCACTCTTTCTGCAGTCGAGAAAAGGTCAGGGTGAAGGTTAGAAGGGGAGCTTTATGCAAGTCCTAGACCTGACAGCCATTGAATTTTTCCCATTTCAAAGCACTGTTGCTTTGAATAAAAATCAAAAGACCTTCAGGGAGCAAGCAGGAAGTGGTCATTAGGAAGAACTTCCTGACAGTTAGAGCGGTCCCTCAGTGGAACAGGCTTCTTTCAGAGGTGGTGGGCTCCCCTTATTTGCAGATTCTTAAGCAGAGGCTAGATGACCATCTGACAACAATGCTGATTCTGTGAACCTGAGCAGATCGTAAGATGGAGGGTAGGAAGATTACATCAGTGCTCAGTTCTTGTGGCTCCTTCTTAATACCACAAATGATATACTGATGCTAATTGTTGCAATTTAATGGTGAGAAAGAAATGGATGAAATAATTTGTATTCTGATCATTCAGTACAGCAGAGATAAAAACAAATGAAGACAACAGTTTGCCTATTTTACCAAAATGTGCAGATATAATTTCCCCAATTTCTCCTGATCATCCAAGTTAAGCAAGATGGTGGTAGGACACGTAAAGGGGCATCAACATGTCTTTCCGAGGAAGAATATTCTCTCATAATCATGTTCCAGAAGGTTTGAACCGTATTAGAGGCAATGTCACTACAATTGCTACTGGTTGTTTTATTATATGTGGTGATTCTTGATTTGAAGAGGCATTTCTGGACATCTTGAAAAGATACGGGTGAATCTAAAATGTCAAATGACAGAGATTTTAATTTTGCTAAAAAATAAATCTATGTAATAACATTAATGGTATCGTCTTCTAGATATCATGAGTATTGCCCCAAAAGGTACCCAATGAATTTCCTTGGAATACTGTTCCAAATAGAAGGTCATGGTTTATTCAGGCCTCAATGGAAGTGTGTTGATCTTGCCCATTTGTAAGATGGAACCTGTAGAAGGTCCAGTCCAGATGTGTGAAGCTGTTGTGTTGGAGCATAGCTAGAGGTAGTCTTGCACATATAATGGTATATGTCCATAGAAGACTTTGTATGTGATGGGCTGGTATGCTGAATTGGACCAAAGAACTATTGGGCAGCCAGAGGAGTGACTGCAGAGTAGTCGGAATATGCATGCACATCCTAATTCCTGAGCTGTACCTTCTGCAATAAGTGGAATTTTTAAATCGATTTAGAGGGGATAACTACCTGTATAGAGTGCCTTACAGTGGTCTAGTCTTGATGTCACCATACAAGGGATTGTGGCAGCCAGCCCCGTTAAGGTAGGGATCATCTTCCAGGTTGAACTAAGTTGCAAGGAAGTGTTTAATGCAACTGCATTAATTTTTTTCCAACCTAGAGACCCTCAGTTTCAATGACATAGTAACATAGAGCTAGAAGTGTTCAGCCCCTGCACAATGCAGGAAATTCACAGCTCTCTCTCCCCCACATCTTTTCCAGCTGCTCCATGGCCAGAGAAAGGTGAACAACCTCCAGTGTCCCTTGCTAGTCTGTCTAGAGGAATATTCCTCTCCGAAGCCAAAGTGGTGTCTGTCTGTCTATCCTGTCTATCCTGTCTACCCTCCGTCCTTCCGTCCATCTGTCTGTCTGTCTGTCCTTCCGTCCGTCCGTCCGTCCGTCCGTCCGTCCGTCCGTCCATCCATCCATCCATCCATCCATCCATCCATCCATCCATCCATCCATCCATCCGCTATTTAGCCCTTCCTCCCCACATTGGTTGAACAGATGGGGAGATAATTTATATCCTTGCTGACACCGTTGCCCATAGGAATCTATTTTGTTTTCCTATATTCTGTCCTGTCCTGACAGTAGCCTCTTCTTCAAAGTAGAGGTTGTGCATCAACACAGTCAGATGGTGTGGCATAAACATTTCTTTTAACACCATCCATGGCTTTTCCTGATCTACATAGACAAAAGCTTTGTTGTAATCTCTAAAACAGGCTGATTTTCTTCTGAAATTCCCTGGTATGTTCCATTCGCTATCGTAATCTCAATGTGATCTCTAGTGCCTTTTCCTTTTCTGAGTTCAGTATGTCTCATTCCACGTATGGCAAAAACTTAGACTAGAGCAGGACAAGGTAGGGAAGGCCCGTAGAAATGAATTGCCATTACAATCACCTCAAAACTGCAAAACAAAAGAGTAATGACAATCCCAATACATGATATATACACGGGGAAGAACAAGTCAATCACCTAAAAATATTATATGTACAAATACAAAAAAATTTATCAGTGTTTTCACATGAATATAGATGAATAAATACAAATGAAATTAGTGCTCAATACACCATATGCAAGAAACGAACAGCTCAGTCTACAGCGTCAAATCCAAACTTAAAAATTGCAAAGAAATCTTTTTAATGGAAGGTTTGGACAGATAAGGGGATTTTAATTTTAGATCAATTGATTGGTATGAAAGTTGAGTTCTTGTCATTTTTTCAATGGTTTCATTTGATGCTGTCTAAATATGGTCTGGCAGCTTTGAGTGTTTCAGAATTTCCCTCATCTTTGGAGATTCTTATTGAATCAATACAGAAAGTGAAATCTACAATATTTGCATATAAATATTTGAAGTTGGCTAATAAATATGATACCCTGACCTGGATAGCCCAGGTGAACCTGATTTCATCAGATCTCAGTGACGCAAAGCTTTCTGGCGGTGTACTGGCTGGCAATAGAAGCAGGTTTGAAGCAGTAGAGACCACACCAAGTAAGATGAACTATTTACAGGTTTATTCACAGAGATATATACATATGTACAGTCCAATAGCCTATACAATTCAGAGTGGCAAAGTGCTTCGCCAGACTCTGATACCTATGCAGGCACATAATACACAGTACTCATCATACATTTATACATACTCACATCCAATCAGTATGTACCTGTGCACTCAGCACTTTCGGCTGATGCAACCTTGCAACCTTGGATGCTCACATGACTCAACTGTCACTTAGATCAGTATGATCAGACAATGCTGGATCTTGCCAGAGTTACTTTCACACTCTGACACTCAGAAGGTAAGCAGGGTTGGCCTTAGTTAGTAATTGGATGGGAAACTTCTACTGAAGACCAGCCAATGGCAAACTACCTCTGTTAGTCTCTACCCTACCAGGGGTCACCATAAGTCAACTCTGCCTTAAGGGCACTCTCTACCACCACCAATAAATATGATACACAGAGTCTCTAAGTTCCATATAAGTTTCACTTAGACGCTGAAGATATTGACAAATATTTGTATTTGTACATATAATATTTTTAGGTGAATGACTTGTTCCTCCCTGTGTATATTTCATGTATTGGGATTACAATCGCCTCAGCTGTAGGCCTGGTGGAACATCCCCGTTTTATGGTCGCTAAAGAACTGTAGTGCCTGGATCCCCCCTGTGAGTGTGTTCTACCAGGTTTGGGCACATAAGGAAGGCCATGAGAGCCTAGCACCAGCTCAATCCTTCATTCACAACCTCTCCCAATCTGTCTAAATGCATATGGAGTCATAGAATCCTCCTTTCATGCTCTCAAGATAACAGCAGAGGAGCTTAAAGCATAAGAACAGGACTGTTTTAGTATGTCCCAGAAAGTCTCATCCACATACCTCTCTCTCTCTCTCTCTCTCTCTCTCTCACACACACACACACACACACACACACACACACACACACACACACACACACACACAAACTCCAACACAGCTATTTTCAGTCAATATTCCTAGCCATGAGGGAATGAATGAGTTCCCTGACCACCTAGTGCTCTGTGCATCAAACTCACATTCACGAGACCTGCCCGGTGGGAAGATCATTATACATATGGCTTACGTGTTCTTGTCTCGGCAGTTGTCTCTACCTGCCCCTCAATCTCTCCTGCTAAACTCCTTCTGTTAGCACTTCTGCTTGCGTGATCTGAGCATGCACTCCATGAGCTGCAGTCTGATTTCTTAAAGGTGTGCTCTCCGATTTCTATCTTTTCTGGAATAAAGAACACCGCCAGCATAGTTTAACTTGTAAGAAGGCTGGGCCAAGGGACAGCAGGCAAAGGGGCAAGCGAGGAGGAGGTTGCGGCAGTGGGGAGGCAGGATAGTGAAGGAAAGAGGGGAGACTCTCCTCCCCCACTGCTACTCTCTCTCATTTTTCTAGAAGTCAA
This sequence comes from Eublepharis macularius, assembly GCF_028583425.1. Classification (NCBI taxonomy): domain Eukaryota; kingdom Metazoa; phylum Chordata; class Lepidosauria; order Squamata; family Eublepharidae; genus Eublepharis; species Eublepharis macularius. The sequence goes on from NC_072790.1 coordinate 247,396,766, forward strand.
GACGCTGCTATGGCAGATGATTAGATGGGCATGGGGTGAACAAAAGTCCACAGCTGCTTCAAGAGGCTTAGAGATTGGGGAGGGGAAAAGCAGAGGTTGAGTGAGAAGGAGAGGAGGAAGGGAGGGCTGGAGGGGAGGGACATCCCCTCTCCTGCAAGTTCTCACGCCCCCGTATCTACAGCTACTATTAGATACAATGGCCAAATGGAACCTCCTGTGAAGGACTCAGCTTCAAAAGCAGGGATTGCCGGACAGTAAAGAGGATGATTGACATCTCTCCCCCCCCCCCATGTGGCTAGCCTGAAATGGCAGTTGGGGATGGAATGTTGAGGGGTTGACAACTGGAGTAAAGAAAAGAGTGAGGAGATTGGGGGTCTGGCGTGACCAGAGAGGGTCAGCAAGAGAGCCCTCTGTGTGAGGAGAGAAAGGAAGGGGTTCCCTTCAAAGTGAAAACAGTACAGTCTTGAAGCACTTTTAGTCCTTGGACTAAAGTGGGAAAGCCAGTACTGGCTCCTTCATAGACTCAAGAGATCTGGGAATCTGGGAAGTGGGCCAAGGAAGCGGGTAGAAAGGAGTCTCCCCTTTGGCACCAAGAACAGGGTTGTAGTTGGAGCATAACTATAATGCCTAGCCAGTATCTTGAAAGGGTTTGACTCAGTAGAGTACCCTAAGACCAGCTAAAGAGGAGAAGTTGAGCTGAGTGTATTTTAGAAGTGGAGCACGTAACTTATAGGAGTGCCCACTGCAGAAAGCGTTTGTTGTAACCTCTGTAAAGTTGGATAACAACAACCTCTCTAATACAAGCCAGCAACTTAAGAACAGCACCAAGCGTTTTGTGCCTCATATCAGTCAAGTGTTCTGTTTAAAAACCTCTACATTATTTTGAGTTTTTAACACCTGCCTACCTGCCTTCTTATTTTACCTTCTTGTAAATAAACCTTCTGTTACACTTTGAATCTCCCCAAGCCTTGTGTGCCAGTTTCTGTTTAAGGGATGTGCAAACCCCTGATCTTTCCCTACTTGGACTTGGCTGGGTAACCATACTACTTATATGTTACTGAAGGGTGGGACAAGAAATAAAGTTGAAGCTTAACATCAACCATGCTACTGAAGGCTTCCCAGCCCAGCATACAGCTTCATAAGCTTTCAGAGGAGAAGTTTTCCCCCTGATCTTTCCCCCACTTGGACTTTGCTGGGTAACCATGCTACTTATATGTTACTGAAGGGTGGGTAAAGAGAGAAAGTTGAAACTTAACATCAACCACACTGCTGAAGGCTTCCCAGTCCAGTGAACAGGTTCATAAGCTTAAAGAGAAGTTTTCCCTCAGCATAGGGGAAAATCAGCCCAAGTCTGAGTTTGACGGGTGTTTGTGACACCTACATATTTAAAGCCGTATAGCAAAGAGTGGCTGGAGACAGCAAAGGAGGGGGGGCAGGAATGAGGGAGGCTATTGCCTTCAAACCTTGCTTGAGGTTGTGCAGTGACCAAGTTGGAACCCACAGTACAAAATGTGGCACTGTACCTGTACCGAGCCAGAGGCAGTCACAGGTGTCTATGTAAAATTTACTCATTTGGAAGTTCGTTTGGAATGAACTTCAGCATTGAATCAGAAACTGCCTTTACCGGTAGGCAAAAGGTTGCAGATCACGTTTTTTAAAGTAGTAATCAACCTGTTTGGATGTGGCGTCTGGCTTTTAATACGTTATGTGATGTTTGTGGACAGATCAAAGGAGTTGTTTCCGTTAGCCAGGGGACTCATAGAAATCTTCTAGTGAGAGAATATTAACTTTACTTCAGGCAGTATTATTAAGGAGGGATAGTTAACCACATAGAAGCTCTCTTGTCTTTTGACACAATATCAGTGTATTACTCTGGGACTTCTATGCTTGAGATATACTGGGACTTACTTGCCAATGGCATGAGTTGATTTTTGCCTTCTCTGTAAAATCTTTGCTTGCTGCCAGGTCTTGGTCATATTTATGTGATGAACATTTTTCTTGGTTTGCAGAAATTCTGAGAATGTTCCAGTGGTTTTAAGCTGTTCATGAAGTTACATTTAGTTTTGGAGATCTCCTGTATGGACCCAAGTGGCTGCAGCTGCAGATGGACATGCCATTGAATGTGTAGATGGACTTGCCGTTAAGGAAAACAAGATGCTGCCAGATGGCCCTTGACTGCCCGGCCTGTCTGTGTGGCCTCTGCGTGGTTTGTTTGTTTCCCAGATTTGGTTCAGCATTCCAGAAGCTGTTTGAAGGAGCCAAACCACCAAGTTCTGAATGTAATTTTGGTTCATCTTTTTCTTTCTGTACCCCCCTACCCAGCTTTAAAGGAAACAGAGCTATGGGAAAGCATGTGGATTAGGGTGGGGCTATATCCTTTTCCCGCTCTTTCTGAAGTCAAGAATAGGTTAGAATGAGGGTAAGAAATGGTGCTTCATACAAGCCCTAGACCTGACAGACATTGAATTTTTTTCCCATTTCAAAGAACTGTTGCTTCAAATAAAAATCAAAAGACCTCCAGCGAGCAAGGAGGAAGTGATCATGAAGAAGAACTTCCTGACAGAGCAGTTCTTTAGTGGAACAGGCTTCCTTGGGAGGTGGTGGGCTCTCCTTCTTTGGAAGTTCTTAAGCAGAGGCTAGAGGGTCATCTAACTGCAATGCTGATTCTATGAACCTGGGCAGAACAAGAGAGGGAAGGCAGGAAGGGTTACATCAGCCCTTACACTACCGATCAGACCACCTGGATTCATGGCAGTGTAACATCAAAACTAGATTACTATAATGCTCTTTATGTTGGTTTCCTCTCAGTTGACTCAAAGACTCCAGCTGTTACAGAACACAGCAGCTTGCTTAACTCTCCAGAATTATATATACAGCACTCTTAATGTGACTGCATATATAGGTGTATCAAGATTATTTTGTGTGGTATGTTATTAATGCAAAGCATAACAAACTGTAGAGTTCTTGACATGTATTTTTCATTGTGCACATGGAAACTGGAAACTGGAAACTGGAAACGGTACACTCCATACAGAATTGCATTTCAATCTTTTTTAACTTAAGGCATGGTGTAGAGGTCATTGGTATGGAATTCTCCTTGAATTCTCCATTCAGGCCCAAGTCATCGGGCTTGTGAAACAAAACTGCTTGCTCATCATTTGACCCAGTTTTCAATCATGTTGCTGGGATCTTTTGGGCAGGCAGGTATGCATTTAGATAATACCATTATGGAAGTAACGTAACATTTGATTTATAAGCCACCCTTTAGGACAACTTAACACCTACTCAGAGTGGTTTACAAAGAATGATATTATTATCCCCACAACAATCAACCTGAGAGGTAGGTGTGGCTGAAAAAGCTGTGACTGACCCAAGGTCACTCTCCTGGCTTAAAGTGGAGGAGTGGGGAATAAAACTTGGTTCTCAGTGTCAACACTGAGAGATCTCTGTCTTTCGGAGCGACACCTCTGAAGATGCCAGTCACAGCTGCTGGCGAAACATCAGGAACTACAATGCCAAGACCACGACGATACAGCCCGGAAAATACACAACAACCATCATTCTCCAGCCTTCTCAATACTGGCAGAGATGCTAAAAACAACAACTGGAAACACAGGAATAGATAAGATCAAGAGTTGAGCAGCACATAAAAGACTAACAAAATTTGTGGTAGGGCTTTTGTGAGCCACAGCTCACTTCTTCAGATCCCTTTGATGATGTCTGTTTGTACCCGTTCAGGTTTCTTCACAAGGTTGATGGATTTCCATTCTGTATGGCTCAATGTGGTGCCTTCCATGGAGATAGCTCAAGATGGGTAGCCGTATTAGTCTGTCTGTAGCAGTAGAAAAGAGCGAGAGTCCAGTGGCACCTATAAGACTGACAAAATGTAAGGTAGGGTAAGAGCTTTCATGAGCCACAGCTCACTTCTTCAAATACCCTGAACAAATTATCTGGTATAGATGGCGGGGACAGCTCTAGCTTCATACAAAACTGATAGAAAATTGAATGGACAGTAAATGCACAAGAAGGGATCTAGGAACCCTTGAACCTTTTTTAACCTCGTTCATTAAAAAAAAAATCCTAACAGATTGCAAGATTGATTATTTTAATCAGTTTTCTCTCACTCTGAAAAAGTAAGCTCACCTATTTAAACTTTCATCCCAGACTCACCTCCTTCTTTCCAAGATGTCCTACCCAATCGAAGGTTTGAGCTCCCTTGGTTCCTACAGGGTACTCCCTGGTGGTGCAACATCAGCAAGTAGCCTCGGCATCACCCCCGGAACCAACGTCGGATCTGTCAACCAAATCCCACTATTAGAAATTGTGATAAAGCCACCTCCTTTTGAGGTTACAATCCCAGGGCCAGTCCTCTCCTGATCTTCTGCATCTCGTCATGTACGGAGGACAGCTCTATAGGTTCCGGCCATGTGGTTGCTCCTGTTAAACTAGGAGGACCGGAATAGGGGGAAATATTTGAAAAACAGGATATGGATTCACAGCTGATGATTTCATGGACTTGGGAGTCAGAAATACTGACCCTTCCCACTTTAAGCCAGAGATGATAGCTTTTCCACCAGCTCAGCACTTCTGACTCTCACATTCAATGCTAGTGTGTACTTATTGTAGGCTTCACAACTGATGGTCACTTTCTCATGAGCATCAGAAGTGGGGAATCTCCCTAATCCAGGTCAGAGGTGATTCGATTTATCATTGCTGAGTTCTACAGGCATTTATCTTCAAGCCTATCAACTCTCTGCTGCTATTCTTTTCCTTGCCATTTTTAGGGTATTTCTACAAGGGCACTCTGTTATTTTGATTGAGATTCTAGAGAGCTTAGAGACTCAGGTTACTTACCTGGATCTTTTCTTTACAGACTTGTGGAAATGATGTTTAAAATGCATAAATAGGATTTTTTTTTGTTCATATTGCTGTTCTTGCCCATCTCTATTTACAAAGTGTGTTATCATTATCCCCACAACAATCAGCCTGTGATCCGAGTGGGGCTGAAAGAGCTCCAAAAGAGCTGTGACTCACCCAAGGTCACTCAGTTGGCTTCTAGAGAAGTAGTGGGGAATCAAACCCGGTTCTCCAGATTAGAATCCTGCCTCTCTTTACCACTACACCAAACTGGTGTAGAAATAGCTAGTGCGCACTCTGCATACACTCACAAAATCAAAGTTCTCAGAAATTCGCATCAGAAGGAAGTAGAACAGAATACTTGATATAGCCATGCAATGTCTATATCAAGTACATAGCAAAAACGAGTGACATTTGTCTCTTGGCATGGAAATGATCAAATTGAAGTATGCGGATCCTGATGGGCATTTACCAGCATTATAATCCTGTTTCATAATCAACAATTTTTCAAAGGCTTAATTTGACCACGACAAAGGCTTAATTTTGACCATTACAATGCTACATTAAACAGTCTCCATCAGCCAGTTGCTGTGATTTTCGACCGGGTATTTTTTACATCTCAAAATTTTTGCACTATTGAGCCCTTTAAACACTTTAAAAAATCCAAAAGCTATAAAATTATTTTTTGGCTTCTTTACCCTCCAATAGGCAGTGCCTTCCACTGTTTGTTAAGTGTCTCACTACAACAGGAGATCTTCCATCACAGACCACCATCTTCGGCCTCTCTCAGAAGACCGTAATGGGGGGGGGGGCAATCCACTGTGTTCCTGAAATAATACAATAGTCTCAGATACAAAATTCCCAATATGGATTCACTGTGTTGAATTTTATTCAAAACAACAGTGGTTTGAAATGAGGAAACCACTCTGCAGAGCCTTCCTCGGTGGTCCCCCATCCAAGTACCGAGGCTTCTTAGATTTGGAAAGTTGAAGAGATCAGCCTATACCATACCACCTTCCCTCCCGGGAATTATGTCTGCTAATAACATTATTTGTTTGGAATCCCCTTGTATTAACTAACTCCCAAAGCCCCCTAATAATTCTTGACAGACTCCTTCTCTCAAGCATAGAAGTCCCAGAGTAATACATTTATATTATGTCAAAAGTCAAGAGATCTTCTATGTGGTTAGCTATCCCTCCTTAATAATACTGCCTGAAGTAAAGTTAATATTCTCTCATTAGAAAATTTCTATGAGTCCCGTGGCTGTAGGAAGCAATTCCTTTGATCTGTCCACAAACATCACTTAACATATGAAAAGCTGGACTCCACATCCAAACAGGTTGATTGCTACTTGGAAAAACCTGATCTGCAATCTTTTGCCTACGTGTAAAGGCAGTTTTTATTCCAATGCTGAAGTTCATTCCAAACAAACTTCCGAATGAGTAATTTTTACATAGACACCTGTGATTAACTTTGGCTCCGTCAAGGTACAGTGTGCACCACATTTTGTACTGCGGGTTCCTACTTGGCCAGTGCACAACCTCAAGCAAGTTTTGAAGGCTGACCTTCCCCTACCTTGAGGTAAAGCTTCTCCTCTGTAAGCTTTTGAACCTGTATACTAGGCGGGGAAGCCTTCAGTAGCGTAGTTGATGATCAGCTTCAATTTATTTTCTTGATCCACCCTTCAGTAATATAAAAATAGTATGGTTACCCAGGCAAGTCCAAGTAGGGAAAAGATGGGTAGCCGTATTAGAATCTGTGTAGCAGTAGAAAAGAGCAAGAGTCCAATAGCACCTATAAGACTAACAAAATGTGTGGTAGGGTATGAGCTTTCATGATACCCTTAAGAAATGATCAGGTGTAGATGTCGGGGACAGCTCTAGCTTCATACAAAACTGACTGATAGAAAATTGAATGGACAGTAAATGCACAAGAAGGGATATAGGAAGCCCTTCAACATTTTTTAACCTCGTTCATTAAAAAAAAATCCTAACAGATTGCAAGATTGAGTCTTTTAATCATTTTCTTTCACTCTGAAAACTACATTCCAGACTCACCTCCTTCTTTCCAAGGTATCCTTTGGTTACATCCCAAGTCATGCCCCTTTCTGTGCAATCCCATCGTGCATTCCATCTTGTGGTTCTCCATTTGGCTACCCAATTGGCGGTCTGAGCGCCATTGGTTCATACAGAGTACTCTCTGGTGGCGCAACATCAGCAAGTAGCCTCGGCATCACCCCCCCCCCCCCGTACCAACGTTGGATTTGTCAACCAAATCTCCTAATCAGAAATTGTGATACAGCCAGCCCCTTTTATTATTACAATCCCAAATCCAATCCTCTCCTCCTATTCTGAACCTCTTCATGTAGCGGGAACAGCTCTGTAGGTTCCAGCTGCTTTAGTCAAAGGCTGTGTGGTTACCCCTGTTAAACTTGGAGGACCAGAATAGGGGGAAATGGTATTTGAAAAACAGGATATGGATTCATAGCCGATGATTTCATGGACTTGGGGGTGAGAAAGGTGGAGCCTCCCCATTTTAAGCCAGAGCTGATAGCCTTTCCACCAGCTCAGTACTTCTGACTCTCACGTCCAATGCTAGTGGGTACTTAATGTAGGCGTCACAACTGATGGTCCCTTTTTCCTGAGCATCAAAATTGTGTAAACTCCCAAATCCAGATCAGAGTTGATTAGATTTATCATTGCTGAGCACTTCAGGCATTTATCTTCAAGTCTTCGGACTCTGCTGCTGCTGCATTTCCTTGCCATTTTTAGGGTATTTCTACAAACACACCCTGTTATTTTGTATGAGATTCTAGGGAGCTTGGGAAAATGATGTTTAAAATGCATAAATAGCCCTTTGTTTAGCTGTCCTTTTGAGGGATTTCCAAAGGAAAATGTATTATTTCTTCTGTATTGCATATGCTGTTATCACCTTTGAAGCTGTTTGCCATGCAAATGTTGTCATACAATCTTCATTAAAGCTTGTCTGTCTGCATCACAATACTGATTGTGGTTCCTCTGGTTTTTTTATGTTACGGTGATTTGTAGAATTTGACTCGAGTGATTGTGGTTGCTGTCATTTTTAAAGCCTGCAGAAGAAGAGCAACAGCTTCGTTATCCTTCCCTATATTACAGAATAGATCAGCATTGAACCAAGGCTGATTGTTCAGAAAAGAAAAAGATTGCTGTTGAAAATAAATGTTGGCTCTATGATTGGATAGCAGGGTGAAGCTCTTTCTCCGCTTCTTGTGATTCTGTTTGTGTGGGAGGATACACCACTTGAGGTGGGGGCAGCTCCATAGGTTCTGGCCGCTTTAGCCAAGGGCTCTGTGGTTACCCTTGTTAAACTAGGAAGACCGGAATACTGGGAAACGATATTTGAAAAACAGGATATGGATTCACAGCCAATGCTTTCATAGACTTGGGAATCAGAAATACTGACCCTCTCCACTTTAAGGCAGAGCTCTTAGCTTCTCCACCAGCTCAGCACTTCTGACTCTCACGTGCAATGCTAGTGTGTACTTATTGCAGGCTTCTCAACTGATGGTCACTTTCTCCTGAGCATCAGAATTGTAGGAACTCCCAAATCCAGATCAGAGTTGATTGGATTTATCATTGCTGAGCTCTTCAGGCATTTCTCTTCAAGCCTCCCAACTCTCTGCTGCTGCTGCTTTTCCTTGCTATTTTTAGGGTATTTCTACAAGGGCACCCTGTTATTTTGGTTGAGATTCTAGGGGGCATAGAGATTCAGGTGACTTACCTGGATCTTTTCTTTACAGACTTGTGAAAATGATATTTAACGTGCATAAATAGCCCTTTGTTTAGTTGCTGAGTGCCCTTTGAGGGATGTCCAAAGGAAAATATTATTTCTTCTGTATTGCATACGCTGTTTTCACCTTTGAAGTTGTGTGCTATGCATATGTATTCATCCAATCTGCATTAAAGCTTGTCTGTCTGCATCACAAAATTGATTGTTATTCCTCTTGTTTTTTTATGTTAGGGTGATTTGTAGAATTTGACTCGAGTGATTGTGCTTACTGTCATTTTTAAAGCCTGCAAATCTAGGTCAACTGCTTCGTTATCCCTCCCTATATTACAGAATAGATCAGCATTCAACCAAGGCTGATGGTTTAGAAAAGAAAATGATTGCTGTTGAAAAGAAATGTTGGCTCTATGATTGGATAGTAGGGTGAAGCTCTTTCTCCCCCTTAGAAATAGGGATTGGTTTCTTTTTGGTTCTATTCAGACAAAAACAAATCAGTTTAAAATTCTACCCTCTTGATGGGCAGAGAGTGAAACTCCATTCCAAGGAAACCACATGAGCACATGACACTGCTTTATACCAAGTCAGACCCTCAGTCTATCAAGAGAGTTTCAAGTGGGTGGTTTATGGTAGATGAGCAGTATTTGAGTTCAATAGCGGTTAAAGGCCAAGACAGAGTAGGTGTCCTGAAAAAGACAAAAACTTAAAAGGAAGATCACAACACTAGAGAGCTGAAATTGTTTCTTCACAGATTCAGAACAATGGATTCCCCAGGGCTGAATGGGGACATGGGATATTTCGCTCACTACAGATGCTAATTTTCTTCATTTCCACCCCTGCTCTAATCACACTGAATGCATTTCACAGTCGATCTTACTTCTTTGCAATACTGCTCTTAAGAAGTATTTAGGCAAGGCATAAAACAAATAACAGGTTGCTGATCTAAATACATTCTAACTAGCTAAAATACTACTGGCTATCTGACGAAGCATTCTTTGCGAGGGTTCCAAAGCTGGTTGATCTTACCAAAGTCCATCCAAGCCAGCTTACTCTAGACAACCTGAAGGCATGGAGCTGAAGAGCTACTAGTTGGCAATGGCTACCAGGTTGCAAGAAAGAAAAGACTGATAAACTGCCTAGAGACAAAGAAGCTTCTTGAAGATGCTGGGACTGGGAAATTGGGGAAAGCCTATGACTTGTGTCTCCTAAGTCCCCACCCCAGTCCAGAAGTAAAAGGACAGCCATCCCAGCAACATCAACCTGTTTTCCCAAGTACTGTTGGGAAGTCACCCACGGCAGAGAAGAAGGTCCCATGGTGCTTTACGTGCAACCACTTAGGCCACTTTTGGAATCAGTGCCCCAAGGCTGGGACTGACATAATCCCAGAGACCCTCAGATTACTTTGCTTGCATTTGATCCATAGTATATTCCCCAGCACCACTGGAAAAAGGTCATGGTGGATGGCTGTGATGTTGCTGCCTGGTGACATACTGCTTCTCTCCTAACAACTATGCATCGCTCTTTTATGAAACCCAAGTACCTCCTCCTGGGAGTAGAAAGGTATCATATAATAGATGGAGCCTATTAAGCTATAGAAATGGAACAAGATGGGAGGGTAAAGCTCAGAAATCCTGGACAGGGGAAGACAAAAATACTCCTGCTCCCCAGTATTCCCTCTCTGGATTCAATAAGCCCCGGTGTGGGTTGGTACCCTTTCTCCCTTTCCTTAATTAATTGATTCTCAATATTCTTTCCCTTGTGGAGTCCTCGTAGGGAGCAAGTCAAAACTGTTCTGCTTGCAAGTAAGCCCCATGTTATTCTATGAGGTTTACACCTGGAGAGTGTTTTTAGGGTTTCAGCCCTAACATTCATCAGCCTGTGTTCTAGAGGTCCCCCCAATTTTCCAGTTTGATTAACCTTTTTGCAGAGCTGGGGTTCCCCTGTGTGTGTATTTTTGTTTGAAGAGGCTGTTCAGTGTTTATCATCCATTTGGAGGCCAGCCATTTGCATTTAGACATAGTGATACGTCATATGCACTAAAACCATGGCCATTAAAAGCCAACCCTCTTAATAGTAAAGTTGGAACACTCTCTTTCAAATATGTTTTGATCCAGAGACTCTCATCCCTTCTCATTGATGTCTTTCCTAGCCATTCAGGACCACTAGGAGCTTCTAAGAGTTGTTGTTGTGTGTTTGAAGCACCACAGTTTTCTGGGTTCTTTTGAGTGTGTGTACCTCCTTAGTAAGCAACACTGGACACAGGTTGGTACAATATGTTATTGGAGTTTATTAAAGAAAGAACATAGGAGCATGTGTAAGGCAAAAACATAAAACAAATAACAGGTTGCTGATCTAAATATATTCTAACTAGCTAAACTACTACTGGCTATCTGACTAAGCATTCTCTGAGGTGGTTCCAAAGCTGGTGGATCTCACCAAAGTCCATCCATGCCAGCTTATTCTAAGCAACCTGGAGACATTAAGCTCAGGAGCTCTCTCACACATTGCAACTAGTTGGCAATAGCTACCAGGTAGCAAGACTGAAAAGACTGATAAACTGCCTAGAGACAAAGAAGCTTCTTGAAATCTGGAGGGACATCTGTACACTTGAAGAACCAATCAGGACTTGACTTCTTTACTGGAAATTGTAGCCGTGTGACAGTATAGGGAGTACAGCGAAAGCTGAGATCAGCACCAATCACCTGCCTTCTCAAGGCCACTCTCTCATAAGAGGAAAGAAACCCAGATGCAGCTAATTAACAGAGCTTGGGACTTTCCCAGCACAGGCCTAGGACATGAGGCCTGAAACAAAGTTTCAAGCTTAGATTTTCTATTAAGTGGTACAAGGCCTGGTCCTTACCAAATAGGATTCTCTAAACTTTTAAGAAAGCATGATAGCGATGTTGCTCTTAAGGTCTCCAAACAAGAGGCCTTAGGAACTGCAGTTCTTTAAGTTGTGGAGATTCAGAAGTTATTACATGAGAAGGAGTATGCCAAGTGTCAGTTAAGCAGATTAGGGGGCTTTGGGGGTTATTTAATACAAGGGGATTCCAAACAAATGTCAGACATGGTTCACGGGAGGGAAGTTGGTATGGTATAGCCTGATCTCATCTGATCTCAGAATCTAAGAAGGGTCAGTACTTGGACGGGAGACTGCCGAGGAAGGCACTGCAGAGAAAGGCCATGACAAACCACCTCTGTTTCTTACTTGCCTCAAAAGCCCCCTTGCTGGCTAAAAACTGAAAATAAGTAAAGGTACGAGACAAGGTTGCCCTCTATCTCCATTGTTGTTTATTTTAATTTTGGAAATGTTGATGATTCAGATACGGGAGGATGAAGCAATTCGAGGCATAAAAATAAAAGAATTTTCCTACAAGGTCAGAGCATTTGCGGATGATATAATGCTAATAGTAGAGGATCCAATCGACAACATGCCAAAAGTAATAAAGAAAATAAAAGAATTTGGAGGTCTGGCTGGTTTTTATGTAAACAAAAAGAAATCGAAGATATTACGTAAAAACATGACCAAACAGAAGCAACAGGAACTGATGGAGATGACAGACTGTGAGGTAACAAATAAAGTAAAGTACCTTGGTATTGAACTAACTGCTAAAAATATTGACCTATTCAAGAACAATTATGAGAAATTGTGGATACAAATAGAGAGAGATCTGATAAAATGGAATAAACTAAATTTATCATGGTTGGGAAGAATAGCCGCAGTCAAGATGAATGTGTTACCGCGTGTGATGTTTTTGCTGCAAACAATCCCAATTATTCGAGACTCCAAACAATTTGATAAATGGCAAAGGAAAATTTCACACTTTGTGTGGGCAGGTAAAAAACCACGTGTAAAAATGAAAGTATTGCAAGATGCGAAGGAGAGAGGTGGTTTACAACTGCCCAACATAAGGCTATACTATGAAGCAATATGTTTGACATGGTTAAAGGATTGGATAATGTTAAAAAATTGTAAGTTGCTGGCCTTGGAGGGACATAAAAAGATATTTGGATGGCATGCGTATTTGTGGTACGATAAAATAAAAGCGGACTCCATGTTTCTGCATCACTACATTCGAAGAAATCTGTTTACAATTTGGAAGAAATATAAGATCTACATGAATGATGGAATTCCCTTATGGGTAGTTCGGTATGAAGTAATAGATCCGAGAACTGTTGATAATGAGCAGCAATGTCTAACCTATAAGGAGATAACACAGATACAACATTCAGTACTTAAAATAAAATCAGAAGAAGAATTGTCTCCTAGTTATGGATGGTTTCAATATAGACAGATCAGAGATCTTTACAACTCGGACTGCTTAAGGGGAGGAATAAGGATTGAAAACTTGGAACTCGAGGAAGCAATTTTACAAGAAGGCAAGAAAGAAATTTCCAAGATCTATAAAATACTTCTAAAATGGCATACTGATGATACACTATTAATGTAAAGCGTTACAAATTGCAGATTTCTTGACATGTATTTTTCAATGTGCACATGGAAAATGGAAACAGTACACTCCATACAGAAATGCATTTCAATATTTTTTTAACTTTAGGCACCAGTTTAAGGTCATTAATATGGAATTCTCCTTGGATTCTCCATTCAGGCCCAAGTCTTCGGGCTTGTGAAACAGAACTGCATGCTCATCATTTGACCCAGATTTCATTCATGCAGCTGGGATCTTTTGGGCAGGCAGGTATGCATTTAGATAATATCATTATGGAACGAAAGAGTGTCATACAATTATATATAACATTTGATTTAAGTACCACCCTTTAGGACAAGTTAACAACTACTCAGAGTTGTTTAAAAAGAATGATGTTATTTTCCCCACAACAATGAACCTGAGAGGTAGGTGTGGCTGAAAAAGCTGTAACTGGCCCAAGGTCACTCAGCTGGCTTAAAGTGGAGGAGTGGGGAAATAAACTTGGTTCTCCGGGTTAGTGTCCTGCCTCTTTTCACCACTACACCAAATGCATTCGCTCAGAAAATCATAGTTCACAGGAATTCACATTAAAAGAAAGTGGAACAGAACACTTGATGTAGCCATGCAATGGAGCAAATACGTAGCAAAAATGAGTGACCTTTGTCTTTTGACATGGAAAGGATCAAATTGTAGCACCTTGTTCTTCATTCTAAATGTTATCCCAGCTTTCCAGATTTTCCTCCACTGTGATATTTGGCACCTCAGTCGGAATGAAAGGCAGACACAATATTTGGGATTTAAAATGGGCCGCTTTATTAACTGATAACATACAAACATCAATTATGGCAAGGGCCTAACTAGCAGTACAGGTCGGGTCCTGGGGTCACTCCTGGACCCCAACCCAACCTGTCTGGGCGAGCTACCCGCTGTCCTGGGTGCAAGCTATCCATCAAATGGCTGCGACCTGGTCTGGCCAAGCGAAGAGGTTCACCCCTGTAAAGCTTCCCCACTCGGCCATACAGCAGCAGGGGGAGACTGGCTTGTCCAGGGGTTCCCCACCAAGGGCGTCTGTCCTCACAGCTGGACCATACAGCAGCCAGCCGCTCCTGACAGACCCCATTTCCCAACAATGGGGAAGTGCCAAGGGTGCTCACCGGCCCGCTAAAATTTTCCCCTTACTTCAGTCCTGCCACCGCAAAAGCCAAGCCTCTGCTTAGGCCTCTGCGACCCACAAATAGCTTAAGGCCAACCTAACCCCTTGCCTCAGGTTATTCAGAAATATGCTATTCCATCTTGTAGAGAGGTTCACACCACCCCCTTGGTGGAGATCAGCAAAATGGGCCCTGAAATTGCAGCTGGGGCAAATAAATCCCCAACCCCCCTGTCATAGCCTTGACTAGGGCTCTGTTGTCCTTTTACCTAGCCCGTTCTAAATTGCTGTAGTCCAATGCATACCGCCACACCAGCATGGAAGCATTGCAGACCAAAAAATTAGGACTCCGGGCCATCGCTTGCTAATCTCCAGCAAGTCATCCGGCAACTGCCATGACAGGGCCATGCCCTTCAACATACCAAGGTCATTACCACCCAGGTGCATGACCAAAATGTGAGGTGGAGGGGCACTCATCCCCTCAAACAACAGCGACAGCAACCCAGACCAGCACAGGCCTCTTCTTCCTTGCCATTTGACAGTGGGCCACTGGAAGAGTCCAAGCTGGTACCCGATCAGCATCCTTTTTGCTTGGTGCGCTGCACAAAAGACAATGCTGTGGCCATAGATGAGGATCTGCAGCCTCTCCTGTCGAACCACAGTACCTAAAAAAGAAACAATGTCTGAACAATTGACCACTGTTCAAAGGCCGCCTGTACGTCTATAAACAGAGGAATTTCATCCGCCCACCCTCTGAATATTAGGCCCAGAGAAGCCCATCGCTGCTGTCGTAGATGCAGCACCTATCCTGAAAGAGTGGGTCCGAAATTTGAAAAAAAAAAAAAACCGGCCAAGCTTCACAAGGGCCATACCCGTGACCATCCAAAACTGGTTTTTAGTCAAAAGGGCACCATCGGCATGACAAAACAGAACACATCTCCCCATGTCTTGTTATATCCTTTAAGGGCCACCACAGGGCACAAATGGGTGAGCAAAAGCTAATGCAGCCAGCTGGCTCCGGATGTACTTTACCACATGCC
The DNA here is from genome assembly GCF_028583425.1 of Eublepharis macularius. Classification (NCBI taxonomy): domain Eukaryota; kingdom Metazoa; phylum Chordata; class Lepidosauria; order Squamata; family Eublepharidae; genus Eublepharis; species Eublepharis macularius. The sequence continues at coordinate 247,412,005 of NC_072790.1, forward strand.
CCTTATCTTTCTGGGCCCACAGAAACACATCAAGTGCTCCGTGGGGATGGGCCACAATTGCGGGAGACCTGCCTCCTTCCTGAAACCTGTAAACTGCTGCACAGCCCGATCATATGCCCTCCTGGTACTAGGGCCAAGGGCTAACTGGATTGCCCTAAAGGCCTCAGATTCCCAATCCTCCACAGTTCCTAGGGCACCTATGCTGGCACCAAATTGGCCTCAGGGGCAAGCTGCCAAAACCGGTCCATCTGCAGGCGAGACAGGGCATCTCCAACCTCATTGCTCACCCCAGGTATATGCCTGGCTAAAAACAATATATTAAAGTGCAAGCACCTTAAGGTAAAAGCTCAGACCAACTTCATGACTCTGGGCGATTTTGAAGAGAGGGAGTTCACTATCAACCACTGCCATATTATTGCACCAAAAGTGCACTTAGTGGTTAGCTAGCTCATTCCCCCACAAGTGAACCACCACTAAGATTGGGAAAAATTCAAGGAAAGTCAGGTCTGTACTCAGACCCACCTACACACAATGAGCAGGCCAGCGAGCAGCGCGCCAGTGCCCCATGAAATAAACCCTGAATCCAGTGGAACCGGATGCATCAGAGGCAACTTGTAGGTCCCCTTCCAACAACAGCTCCTGTCTCCAAAAGGAGACACCATTAAAGACTTCCAGAAACTGGAACCAAACCACCAGATCCTCCCTCATACCTGGAGAGATATGCAAACGATGATGTGGGAGCCTAAGGGTCCCCATTAAATCACATAGACACCTCAAAAACACTCTGCCAGGCAACACCACACTGCAGGCAAAATTAAGGTGGCCAACCACCTCTTGCAGCTCTAGAAGGGATAGTTTATGAATCCTAATCTGGGTCAGCTGGCATGCCCTCAAGTCTTGGAGCTTGTCAGCCGGCAACCTGGAGGTTTGCTTCTCTGTGTCCAACTCTATACCCAGGAAGGTCAGGACTGTCACTGGGCCCTCTGTTTTCTCATGGGTGAGGGGGGCCACCAACTCATCCACTAAGTGGATAAAGTCCTCCAAAAGGCATGCGCATTGCCCAGACTGTGGGATCCCCACCAGGAGAAAATCATCTAAATAGTGGGTGGTATCATGGCAGCGCTGCCTCCGATGCAATGCCCATTCCAGGAATGTACTAAATCGCTCAAAAACTGAAGACAAGATAAAACACCCCATTGGGAGGTCCCTGTCCATCTAAAATTGACCCTCAAAGGCAAAGCCCAGGAGCTCAAAGTCCTCAGGGTGAACTGGGAGGAGACAAAACACCGACTTAATGTCACATTTCACCATCTCCGCTCCCCGGCCACAATGCCTTACCACTTTGATCGCTTGGTCAAAGGACGTATGATGCACTGAGGAAAAGTGCTCTGGTCATTAACTGAACCAACCCTGGGATAAGACAAACGGTGAATAAGCCCAAGCTCCCCTCCACCTTCTTAGGCACTACCCCCTAAGGTGAAACCCTCAAGCGAGGAACGGGAGGGGAGGGGAAAGGGCCCCAAACCCCATCTTCAGCGCATTCCTTAGCTACCTTAGCCCTAAAAACTTCCACCATACCAACCACTGAGCATAAGTTGGGTGACATGAAGGCACCTCTTGGGCCCTGAAATGGGATCCGAAAACCAAACAGGAAACCTTGTAACAAAAACTGGGCATCGGCCCACCTAGGGTAATCAGCCAACATGGCTTTGAGTACCCTCACTTTTATTGGGCTGGGTCCCCTTTCCAGTACCCGCTGCCTGCTTGGGCCGCTCCCTTTCTTTCTGAATGACTTTTGTCACCTGCAGGCATTGAAGGGGTGTGGACCCCAGCAAATTGGGCACTTGTAGCCAAACCTGCAGTTCTTCCGGCTGCAAACACCTTGTGAGGTAAACTCAAAACAAAGCAGCTGGGGCTGAACTGACTGCCCCGCAGAGGCGCAGGAGCTAGAAGAACTTGAGAAGGATCCTGAAGTACCTGACGAGGATTGCTGCACAATATGTCCGCTATTTTATTGATCCCCAATGTTGAATTTCACCAGGGTCATCAGCTGTAACCATAAGTCTGATGCACTTCGTCCCATGGCAACAATGGATTAATAGCGGCCTGCATCTTGAATTCTTAGCCGTATTGCAGCCAAGCTGCCACGGCGAAGTAAGTATAGCCCCTGTATATGATGTCTATATACTGAAAAGGGGGGGGGCACCCTCCAAGGTTGTGCACACACAATCACACCCGCATAGATTAGGAAACCTGGCAGCCAGTTGGCCCAGGTCCTATCAATCTTATGGTGCTTAAGGCACTCCTTATCCCTGTCCTCTAAATCATCTTTATTCTTCTTCTCCAGCTGCCTGAAGAGAAGGTTAAAGACATCAACATACTCAGCCTGCAAAATCTTTTCCCTTGTTGTGGGTATGAGGCGATCACCTAGAGGCACCACCCCATAATTTGACCATGGAACTCCGTAATAAGTTCTCCAAGGTGGAACAAGCCCCAACCCAACTTGAGACTGAGCAGACAACGGATGCCAACTTGGAGACCAAGACATCTGCCCAGCCAATGGAGGTTGGCCCCATTGAGTTCAGTATGCGGCCACGCCAGTGTCCATAGTCCCTCCAGACGAGCACGCCTGCATGTAAGTATGGTGTTGCATCGCTGATGATGCAAGGCCCCTGGCCTGACTCGCTTGCACCCAAGGCCAGGGACCCCCTTGCTGGGCCAAGACGATTTACCATTGGTCTCAGGTGGTTTGACTACGAAAGCAACTTGACCTGCATCAGCTGTCCAGTTCCCCTCCATCACAGATGGCACTACTTCTTCAGCCTCCTCCTCAGTGATGTGACCACTGGCCAAAGCTGATGGAGCCGAAGCTCCACTGCCGGAAGTAGCCTCCAAAGAAGCCAAATGAGAAAGAATATCATTACTGGAAGCAGCCTTGGAGGCAGCCCTCACAGGCCTTTTATTTGCAGTCCCTGCCACAGAAGCAGATGCCCCCCATGCTTGCTCTAAAGCCTCGCCAGTTGGGTCCTCCTGTCCCTCGTGTCAGGGAAGCAAGCAAGATCATCTTGCTTCATCCGAGCACAAGGCGCGACTGAGACCAACGGGGGTGTAAAAGCATATTAAGGCAAAAAACTCCACCCCCAGTGCAAGCCCCGTATGTAGGGCATGCCTTACTGCCTTCCTCCTTCCGAAGAGGCAAAGAACAGCCACCACCTTAAGTGGCTATCACAACCAGATGGTGTGGCCAGATTCCTGCTTGTTCTTTGTATCCCCCCTCCCTTCACACAATGGCTCTCTTGGTGGCATCACCCTGGTGTGATCTCCTCCCCCGTGTTGCACATGCTCATGTAGTTGCTTTGACAGGTGTCCCAATACAGCAAGAGACTTCCCATCACAGGCCCCCAACTTCTGCCTCTCTCATAAGACCCAGCGGGAGAAAAAATAATAGCAAAATTAGCCTGCAATCGAGAGATCTTTTCCCCCACCCCATGCCATTTGAGGTGCCAAAACACCAGTGGGGCATAAGTTCTAATCCTTGTAGCTTTCTCAGCACTTTAACAGGTGTGGGGTGTTTGTGTGATTGTGTGCGTGTGTGAGCACACGTGTGTGTGAAAGAGTTCAATGCTTCAGGCCCAATCTCTTGCGGCAACGAAAGAGGGTTGCAGGTTGTAATACACAGAATTTATTACATGGGGAGTCAAAAGGATAGACATATGTGACTAAAATAAATGAAGAATGTTCTTTGGCTTGAGGCACGGACAGGAAATTTGATGTTACAGGAATGAATCACACCCCCTAATACTTCCACAAACCATATAAAAGTGCTCACCAGAGCCGACTCTTTTACAGTTTCTTCTTCTCTCAACTTCTAGACCTTAGAAAGCTTGGTAAGTCTGCTTTTAATTCAATCATTCCTTAGCTATACAATGCTGCATTCTGTTTTCTAGCACATCATTTATTTTGGAGGTGTCAGGAAAAAAATATAAGTAACTTATAGCCATGACTACTCTACCATGTAGTACTGTGGAAACACTATAGTAATGCCTTCTCAATACTGGCAGAGATGCTAAAAAAACTGGTAACACACGAATAGATAAAATCAAGAGTTAAGCAGCACGTAAAAGACTAACAACATTTGTGGTAAGGCTTTCGTGAGCCACTTCTTCAGATACCTTTGATGATGTCTGTTTGTACCTGTTCAGGTTTCTTCACAAGGTTGATGGATTTCCATTCTGTATGGCTCAATGTGGTGCCTTCCATGAAGATAGCTCAAGATGGGTTGCCATATTAGTCTGTCTGTAGCAGTAGAAAAGAGCAAGAGTCCAGTAGCACCTATAAAACTAACAAAATGTGTGGTAATGTATGAGCTTTCATGAGCTACAGCTCGCTTCTTCAGGTACCCTGAAGCAATGGTCTTGTACAGATGGCAGGGAAAGCTTTAGATCCACATGGAACTGACTGATAAAAGTTGAATGGACAGTAAATGCACAAGAAGGAATATAGGAAACACTTGAACATGTTTTAACCTCCTTCATTAAAAAAAATCCGAACAGATTGCAAGATTGATTCTTTTAATCATTGAAAAAGTAATCTCACCTGTTTAAACTTTCATTCCAGACTCACCTCCTTCTTTCCAAGATGTCCTTTGGTTACATCCCAAGTTGTGCCACTTTCTGTGCAATCCCGTCCTGCACTCCATCTTGCGGCTCTCCATGTGGCTACCCAATCGGAGGTCTGAGCTCCCTGGGTTCCTACAGTGCAGTCTCTGGTGGCACATCATCAGCAAGAAGCCTTGGCTTCTCTTCCAGGGCCAACATCGAATCTTTTGAGCAAATCCCACCATTAGAAATTATAATAGAACCAGCTCCTCCTACTGTTATAATCTCACCCGCAACCATCTACACCTCTCCTGAACCTCTTCATGTATGGAAGAGAACTCGGTTGGTTCCAGCCGTTGGTTACTCCTATTAAACTAGGCGGACCAGAATACAGGGAAATGGTATTTAAAAAACAGGATATGGATTCACAGCCGATGCTTTCATGGACTTGGGAGACAGAAATACTGACCCTTCCCACTTTAAGCCAGATCTCTTAGTTTCTCCACCAGCTCAGCACTTCTCATGTCCAATGCTAGTGTGTACTTATTGCAGGCTTCACAACTGATGGTCACTTTCTCCTGAGCATCAGAATTGTAGAAACTCCCAAATCCAGATAACAGTTGATTGGATTTATTGTTGCTGAGCTCTTCAGGCATTTCTCTTCAAGCCTCCCAACTCTCTGCTGCTGCTGCTTTTCCTTGCTATTTTTAGGGTATTTCTACAAGGGCACCCTGTTATTTTGATTGAGATTCTAGGGGGCGTAGAGATTCAGGTGACTTACCTGGATCTTTTCTTTACAGACTTGTGAAAATGTTGTTTAAAATGCCTAAATAGCCCTTTGTTTAGTTGCCTAGTGCTCTTCGAGGGATGTCCAAAGGAAAGTGTATTACTTCTTTTGCATTGGATATGCTGTTATCACCTTTGAAGCTCTTTGCCATGCATATGTTTTCATACAATCTTCATTAAAGCTTGTCTGTCTGCATCACAATATTGTTTGTGGTTCCTCTTGTGTTTTTTATATATATTAGGGTGATTTGTAGAATTTGACTCCAGTGACTGAGGTTGCTGTCATTTTTAAAGCCTGCAAAATTAGGTCTACTGCTTCGTTATCCTTCCGTATATTACAGAATGGATCTTCATTCAACCCAGAAAAGAAAATAATTGATTGCCGTCGAAAAGAAATGTTGGCTCTTTGATTGGAAAGTAGGGTTAAGCTCTCTCTCTCCCCCTTACAAAAAGGGATTGATTTCTTTTTGGTTCTATTCAGACAAAAAAAAATTAGCCACTCAATAGGCAGGGACTGAAACTTCATTCCAAGGAAACCACATGAGCACAGGATGCTAGTTTTTACCGAAGGAGACCCTCAGTCTATCAAGGTAGGTGTTTTCACGTAGATGAGCAGTCTTCGAGTTCAGTAACACTTAAAGGCCAACAAGGAGTGGGGGTCCTCAAACAGACAAAAACTTCAACGGAAGATCACAACACAAGAGAGCTGAAATTGTTCCTTCACGGATTCAGAACAATGGATCCACCAGGGCTGAATAGGGACATTGGATATTTCTCTCACTGCAAATGCTAATTTTCTGCATTTCAACCCCTGCTCTAATCACACTGAATGCATTTCACGTCCTATCTTTCTTCTTTGCAACATCCCTCCCACCTTCTGACTAGGATAAAAAAATCTCCAATTTCCGTTAACTGCTTGTATCTGCTGAAGCCTAGTGGGTAAGTAGTTGGGCTGCGAATCAGCACTCTGCTGTTTAAAATCCCACTGCTGCCACTCCTGCCATGAGCTCAGGAAAGGGCCTTGAGTGAATCCCGCCTCTCAGCTCAGCTGCCCAGCTGTACTGTGGGCAGAATAATAAGAATAACATCGTTCTCTGCTCTGAGTGGGCACTATTCCATCTAGAAGTCCATTATGTAAGTGTAGTGTTGCATGAGTCACTGTAGCACAGTGGTTAAGTGCTTGGGGTGCGAATCAGCACTCTGCTGATTCAAATCCCACTCCTGCCATGGCTGAGTAGGTAATCTTGGGTAAGTCACTTCTCTCAGCCCCTCTCCCCAGGTGTATTGTGGGGCTAATAAAAACACTGACTTTGTTTGCTGCTTTGAGTGGGACACTAATCTGTCTAAAAGAGTAGTATATAAGCACACTATTGTTATTATTATCTGACAAAGGGAGCTTGACTCTCAAAAGCCTATACCATAAAACTCTTTAAAGTGCTACTGAACTCAACCTTGCTCTATCAAGGCCAGTATTATCTACTCAGACGGGCAGCAGTTTTCCAGGGTCTCAGGTTGAGATCTCTCCAAACATCTCCTATCTGATCCTGTGAGATGCCGGTGATTGAATCTGGAACCTTTGCATGCCAAGCAGATGCTTTTGCAGTGAACCCTGGCCCTTCCCCTGCCATAGCTTTTTCTAGTACGCGGTACCATGTGGTAGATGGAGCCTATTAAGCTATTGAAATGGAACAAGATGGGAGGGGAAAGCTCAGAATTCCTGAACAGGGGAATTAGCAAAAATACTCCACCCCCCTCCTATATCCCCTCTCTGGATTTAATATGCTCTTCTGTGTGCTGATTTCCCTTTCTCCCTTTGCCCATTTAATTGATTCTCAATTCTTGCTTGCATGATCAAATCATGTATTCCCTAAACTGAGGTCTGGTTTTTTAAAGTTGTGTTCTCTGACTTCCATCTTTTCTGAAGCTAAGAAAACCGCCAGCATATTTTATCTTGGAAGAAGTCTGGGCCGAGGGACAGCAGGCAAACAGGCAAGAGGGGAAGAGGTTGCAGCAGGGTTAAGGCAGGATAGTGAAGGAAAGAGGGGAGACTCTCCTCCCCCCCTTTCTGCTGAACTCCCCTGTCTATCTCTTTCTGTTAGCGCTTCTGCTTGCATGATCTGATCTCACTCATTTTTCTAGATGTTAAGAAGCTGCTATGGTGCTTACCAGAAACTACGCAGAAACATATGCCACAAACATAAATATTTTATTTATTTGTTTATGTGCATATGCATGACATTTTTATTCTGCCTTTCTCACTGAGACTCAAGGTGGATTACACAGTATGAGATTAGTACAATCAGTAACAAGTTCATTTCAATACAGTAGTATCAAGGATATTCAATACAGTATCATGGACATTTCCATAAACAATGCCATAGGATGAACAGATACAGGTTTAAATGATGTGGTATTCGCAAAAATCCAATACAGAGTAGAAAAAATAATGCAGCAGAACACAATCAATTCTATGACTAACATTAGATCCATGGAGCATTGGTGGTACATAGGAGTACGTGTTTAAAGCAGAAAATACATAAGGCAATATAGAGATGATGAAGTCTATGTTCCCTAATGCATTGGTGAAGCATCTGAGACCCCATATCTACAATACAGCCCTCCCATTGTAGTAAAAAGCCTTTATGAATAGTTCGGTTTGGCATCATTTATGAAAAGCCAGGAGACTGCGGGTTCTTCTGACTTCCTCAGGCAGGTCATTTCACAGGAGAGGGGCCACCACAGAAAAAGCCCATGTCATACCCTTACTTGGTCACCCCAACACTAAGCTTGCACTGGAAATTTACTCATGTGTCCTTGTCTCAGCAGTTGTCTGTAGCTGTCCCTCAGTCTCTCCTGCTAGACTCCCCTGTCTAACTCCTTCTGTTAGCACTTCTGCTTCCATGATCTGATCGTGTAGTCTATGAGCTGAAGTCTGATTTGTTAAAGCTGTGTTCACTTATTTCCATCTTTTCTGGAGCTATGAACACTGCCAACATAGTTTAGCTTGGAAGAAGGCTGGGACAAGGGTTAGCAGGCAAAGGGGCAAGAGGAGAAGTGGTTGAAGCAGTGGGGAGGCAGGATAGTGAAGGAAAGAGGGGAGACTCTCCTCCCCCACTGCTACTTTCTCCCATTTTTCTAGATGGCAAGAAGCTGCTTTGGCAGACCAATAGATGGGCATGGGGTGTATAAAAATCCACAGCTGCTTCAAGAGACTTAGAGATTGGGGAGGAGAAAAAGAGAATGAGTGAGCAGGAGGGCAGGAAGGAAGGGCTGGATGGGAGGGACATCCCCTCTCCTGCAAGTTCTCATGCCCCCTTATCTACAGCTACTATTAGATACAATGGCCAAATGGAAACTTCTGTGAAAGACTCAGCTTCAAAAGCGGGATTCCTGGACAGTAAAGAGGATGATTGACATGCCCCACCCCTGACATTTGGTCAGCCTGAAATAGCAGTTTGGATGGAATGTTGAGGAGTTGGCAACTGGATTAAACAAAAGAATCTACCAGATAGTGAGGCTGGAATAGGTAGTGCATGCGCCTCCGATCTGGAAAAAAAATAAGAGAATGCACGTATTCCAAGAAGCAAGACCCAAGCAGGTGGTGTTGGTCCCATTTCTGAGAAAGAAGAGATAGACAGAACATGGAGTCCCCGAGTGAAGAGGTCTTGTGTCTCCAGCTGCAACTTAAGCAAGCAGACTATGAGCTAGAGAAAATGAATCTTGAGAATGAGAAATAGAAAATGAAGCTTGAGAAAAACAACCAAGCATGCTTAGAACTGGAAAAAGACAGAATGAGGCATGAGCTTGAGATGGCTAAGCTTGCAGTTTCCGCCTCCTCCAGATTCCATGGCGAAAGTGGACCATTGGAAGTACCCCTTGAATTTTGAACAAGTCTGCATTGACTACAAGGTCCCCCTGGAGCGGTACATGGAAAACACTTGAATGGTGTCCTGGCTTCAGTGTCTGTCCAGATGGAAGGCAAAGAGAGAACAGACTACAAGCTGGTCAAGCAAAGTATCCGAGAGAGAGTGGGATTCACCAAGGAATGGGCCCAAAAGTGCTTCCAAGAAATCAGGCTTGAAGGTAAAGGGTCCTACCCGCAATAAATACAATGACTGGGAAAAGCCTATGATTTGTGGGTGGAAGTTGCAGAAGCCAAGACCCTGGCTGATGTCAAGGCCCTGATGTGCATTGACCGGTTCCTGAATCTTCTTCCCAAGCACATCCGGTGCCTGCTTGTAGACAAGAGTCCTTCTACCCTTCAAGAAGAAGGCAGTGGGCAGAGTGACTGACTGAAGCCTACAGAGGGCAGAGGTACAGCATTCATCAGGAATGGCATAAGAGGGAGTCTCCTAAGTCCCCACTCTGGTTCAGAAAGCAGCCAGAAGTAGAAGGACAGCCATCCCAGCAACATCGACCTGTTTCCCCAAGTAGTGTTAGGAAGTCACCCATGGTGGAGAAGTGGTGCCATGGTGCTTTACATGCAACTAGTTGGGCCACTTTTGGAATAAGTGCCCCAAGGTCAGGACTGACATGCACCACATGATCCCACAGGCTCTCAGATTACTTTGCTTGCATTTGACGCAGAATATATTCCCCAGCACCACCGGAAGAAGGTCATGGTGGAAGGCTGTATGTTGCTGCCTGGCAAGATACTTCTTCTCTACTAACCACCATGCATCACACTTTTATCAATCCCAAGTACCTCCTCCTGGGAGAAGAAAGGAGGGTAAGGCACCTGCACGAAGCAGAAGGTATTGTGCTGCCAGTAACCCAGGTACCGATTATCTATGAAGGTTGGAATGGACTGTGGAAAGTTGCTGTGTACGAATATAACCCATTGGACATATTTGTGAGAGAAGACTTAGCAGAGCATGTGCTCTAGGAACCAGAAGAACACGCACTACACTCTGCAGAGGAACTTAGCAGATGAGCTAGAGACTATGTAGGGGTGTTAAACCACAGCGAGACTCAGAAGCTGCAGCCAGCTGAAACTGCGCCAGTGACTTCTCCAGACGTTGCGGCAACACCTAAAGAGATAGAGTCTCCTCCACTTACCTCAAGAGCCTTCCAGAAGGAGCAAGAGGAATACACAAATTTCGAGGAAGTCCATGAACACGCAAGAAGGGATCTTACCTTCAGTGCAGTCACCTGATCCCCGTTCGTGATAGACAAAGGCCTGTGGTACTGTGAGTCCCTTCAACCAGGTGACCAAAGTGGCTGGAAGCTGCATCGTCAGATGGTGGTACCGGTCCAACATTGCCTCCGATTCATGAGCCTCGCCTATGATCACTCCAGCAGCCATCGGGAGTAAAAAGAATCAAAGAGACAGCAGTTTTATTGGGAGGGGAAGAGGAAAGACACTGTCAGGTTTGTCCAGTCCTATGATGTATGCCAGACTGTGGGGAGGTCCATAGATAAGGGTAAAGCCCCACTTCAGCCTCTACCTGTGATTGGCACCCCTTTTGTGAGAGTGGCTGTTGATTTGGTTGGGCCCTTCCTGAATAAAACCCTGAGGGGGAAGCAATATATTTTAACTGTTGTAGACTTTGCAACTCACTGGCCAGAAGCTTGGTATCGGTGCCAAGGCTATTTTCCATGCTTTGGTAGATATATACGCAAGGATTTGTTGGTATCGAGAGATTCTCACAGACCCTGGAACCAATTTTCTTTAGGGGGTGATGGAGTACATATGGTGCAGCCATGGGGTTCAGCACTTAGTGACTCTCCCATACTATCATTCTTGGGAAGTTATTGCTTGTCATCTTATCCCAGAGTTGACAGAGGAGTTTGGGAGTCCTGAGGACATGTGTGTGGGGCTTCACAGTGTTGTCAGGGTTGAAGAGCTGACCTACTCTCCATTAAAGTCTAAGAACCAGTGAGAAGAGGCTAGGCAACTGTGTGGTGAGTTTGCAGACCAATTCTCCTCTCGACCGGGTTGCTCTGTGGTTGCAAAACACTCTATATTCACAGGAGATGAGCCACCTGTGGCTGAAAGAGCTCGCAGAGATTCCCAAACCGAGCAGCAAACTATCGAGAGGGAGTTAGAAGAAATTCTGGTAGCAGGAATCATCAGGCCTTCCAACAGCTCCTTGGTATCACCGGTGGTGCTAGTGAGTAAACTGAATGGAACGAGCCAGTTTTCTGTTGACTACTGGAAATTAAACAAAATAACAAGGCCTGATCCTTATCCAATGCCTTGCATCGATGACCTGCTTGACCAGTTGGCTTCAGCAAGGTACATCTCCACCTTGGACCTAACGCAAGGTTTCTGACAGCTGGAACTTGATTAGCAGGCTAAGGAACGGTCTGCCTTTGTGACTCACAGAGGGCTGTATTAATTTAATGTACTTCCATTTGGGCACAAAAATGCCCCAGCAACCTTCCAGAGGGCTATTAATAAACTTTTGAGAGGGCTGGAAGGGTTTGTTGTAGCCTATTAGGATGATGAGGCTGTGTTCTCTAAATCTGGGAGCAGCCTTTGGAGCATCTTCGGCAGGTGCTGGAGAGAATCAAGGAAGCCGGATTTTACCTTAAAGGCAAAAAAGTGCCAGATAGGTTTGAACCAAATAACCTTTTTGGGACACAAGGTAGGGACAAGTACAGTCTCAGCTGGGCAAGGCAAGGACAAGGCTATCAGGGATTGGCCCATTTGCAAGAACAAGTCTAAGGTCCACTCTTTCCTTGGGTTGGCTGGCTACTACCAAAAGTTTTTCCCTGACTATAGCAAACTAGCCTTGGCACAGACTGATCTCCTTGGCAAGAAGAGGCAGGAGAAACTGCAATGGACAGGGGCATATCAACACGCCTTAGACAGTCTGAAGAACTCGCTGGTGACAGGGCCAGTTTTGAAGGCTCCAGACCATTTGTCCTCACCACTGATGCTTCTGACCCTGCCACAGGAGCTGTTTTCTCACAGCAGGGGCCATATCAGGAGCAACATCCAATTGCTTTCCTGAGTAAAAAGCTCACTGAGCCAGAAGATGGCTAGGGAATCCCCGAGAAAGAGTGTTATGCTATTGTTTATGCCTTGGGGAAATTCAGGTCATACTTATAGGGCAGGCATTTCCTGATTCAAAGAGATCACTCTCCCCTACAGTGGCTTCAGACTGCCAGATTAACCATTCCAAATCTCCTGTGGTAGCGGCCGGCTTGCAGGACTTTGACTTCAGAGTGAAGCACATTGCAGGATCTGAGAACAAGGTTGCAGATGCCTTGTCTAGGAGGGCCTGCCAGTATAAGGAATTGGATACGGTTCAATTGTTGTTACCTATTGATATAAAATGTAAATGTTGATTTAAAGATTGGCAGAGCACATCCCAGATCCCTGGTTGCAAACCGCATCAATGGGAATCTGGATGGCTGGACCCCATCATTTGGTCTGGTGGTGGTGAAGGGGAGTCATGATCTGGCTGTGCCAGGAAGGCCTAACAAGGCCTCAGAAACCTGTTAGCAGTGGGAGTAGGCCTGCCTTTTAATGCCAGGAGCCCGTGAGCCATTATGGAGCCAATCAGAACACATGGGTCTGGAGCCATATAATTTATGATCTGCCTAGGTTCACAGAATCAGCATTGCTCTCTGATGGCCATCTAGCCTTTGCTTAAAAATCTTCAAATAAGGAGACCCCACCACCTCCCAAAGAAGCCTGTTCCACTGAGGGACTGCTCTAACTGTCAGGAAGTTCTTCCTAATGACCACTTCCTCCTTGCTCCTGGAAGGTTTTTTTATTTTTATTCAAAGGAACAGTGCTTTGGAATGGAAAAAAATCAGCATCTGTCAGGTCTAGGACTTGCACGAAGCTCCCCTTTTAAGCCTTACACCCTGACCTTTCCTTGACTGCAGAAAGAGCGGGAAAAGGATATAGCACTACCCTAATCCACACGCTTTCCCACAAAGTTCTGTCTCCTTTAATGCAGGGTAGGGGCGCACATAAAGGAAAAGTTGAAGCAAAATTACAGTCAGAACCTGGTGGTTTGGCTCCTTAAAACAGCTTCTGGAATGCAGAACCAAATCAAGGAAACAAACGAACAAACCATGCAGGGGCTGCCAGGCAGGCCAGGCAGTCAGGGGCCATATGGGAACATCTTGTTTTCCTTAACAACAAGCCAACTACACGTTCAACAGCAAGTCCATCTGCACCTGCAGACACGTGGGTCCATAGGAGAGATCCTGAGCCCTTTGCTTTAGCCAGCAAGGGGGCTTTCAAGCCAAGTAAGAAACAGAGGTGGTTTTCCACTGTCTTCCTCTTCAGAGCCTTCCTTGGTAGTCTTTCATCCAAGTACTGATCCTTCTTAGTTTCCAAGATCTGATGAGACCAGGCTATACCATACCACCTTCCCTCCCAGGAAAGATGTCTGATAATAACGTTATTTTTTAGAATCCCCTTGTATTATCTAACCCCCAAAGCCCCCAAATCTGTTTAATTGATTCTTGGCATACTCCTTGTCATGTAATAACTGCTGGATCTCCAAAACTTAAAGAACTGCAGTTCCCAAGGCCTCTTGATTGGAGACCTTAAGAGCAAAATAGCTTTCATGCTGGATTAAAAATTTAGAGAATCCTATTTTGTAAAGACCATGCCTTGTATCACTTAATACAAAAAGCTAAGCTTGAAAATTTGGTTCAGGTCTCATATCCTAGGCCTGGGCTAGGAAGGTTCCAAGCTCCATTAATTAGCTGCATCTGGACTGCTTTCCTCTCTTTTTTTTTTTTTTGAAAAATTTTTTATTGGGTTAGAACATTTTTATTTTTACATTACAATCAATTTTCCCCTAATTTTTCGTTTCTAACCCCCTCCCTTTCCCCCCCTTTTGTTGACTTCCAACAGCTTTCCCACCCTCTGTCCCTTTTCCCTTACTTCTATTAAATTCCTCTGTCTAAAACAGATATACATTCTCCATTATATTAAGCAGTGCATCATTAACTCCTTTACTTATTATACACCCAAACTATACGTCTTTAGATAAACAATTTATCCCATTTTCCAGTTTTGAATAATTCTATATAAACCTATATATCATAAACCATAAAAATTTCCCACATTTAAATCAAACAATTTGATTTGTTCTCTATATATTACTCATTTCAACTTTTTATGGTAATTCTATATAACTCCTCAGATACTCAATCAATTTAACTCTTCTATACATTCAGTTTGGTGCATATAAATCTTGTCAAAGAAAGAAAATATTGTTAGTTAGTCAATCCTCATATTTAAACCTTATCATTAATTATTCTCTATCAGTTGACCTATACATATCTATATATATCTCAATCAATTAATCTAACTGCTTATAAATTCACATTTCTCTTCCTCCCCCGGTAAAGTCACCCCTCTCTTTTATACTTTTATTATATTTCAGTAGTTCTCAAACTGCCACAGTTTTCCTCCCACCTCCCATTTCTTCTCCAGGTATTGTTTCAGCTTCTCCCAGTCTGTGTTGAACTGCCCTGAGTCCAGATCTCTCAGTTTTCTTGTCATCTTGTCCATTTCAGCCATATACAGCAATTTGTAGATCCAATCTTCAATAGTTGGTACTTCTTGTACTTTCCATTTCTGCGCATACAAAAGTCTAGCTGCTGCAGTCATATAAAAAATCAACGTCCTATGATGGGCTGGAATTCCCTCCATTCCCAAGTTTAGCAGCAGGAGTTCTGGGTTCTTATTTATTTGAAACTGTAAAATTTCACTCATTTCTCTTATTATTTCCCCCCAGAACTGCCTAGCTACCTCACACGACCACCACATATGATAGAGGGAGCCCTCATGTTTCTTACATTTCCAGCATTTATTAGAAGTATTCAAATTCCCTAGCGCAATCTTCTTTGGTGTCATGTACCAACGATAGATCATTTTGAAAATATTCTCTTTAATATTAATACATGTCGTTGTCTTCATTGTATTTTTCCACAAGTATTCCCATGCCTCCATTGTTATTTCTTTATTGAAATTTATAGCCCATTTCACCATCTGTGTTTTAACTATCTCATCCTCAGTATACCATTTCAGCAATACTTGGTATACCTTGGATATTCTTTTCTTGTCTTCTTTAAGAAGGGTCTGCTCTAGTTCCGAGTTCTCTGTTCGTATGCCCCCTTTTGCAAAGTCTGAGTTGTATAAGTCTCTAATCTGTCTATACTGAAACCAATCATAGTTAGGTGATAGTTCCTCTTGCGTCTTTATTCTAAGTTTAGATACTTCAATCTTAGTTATTTCTTTATACGTTAAACATTGTTGTTCATTATCCACAGCTCTCGGATCTATCACCTCATATGGAACCACCCACAAGGGGGTTCCTTCTTGTAAGTAAGTTCTATACTTCTTCCAGATTGTAAATAGACTTCTCCTTACAAAATGATGCAGGAACATCGAGTTGACCTTTACTTTGTCATGCCATAGGTATGCGTGCCATCCAAAAATTTTTTTATATCCCTCTAGGGCTAATAGTTTCTTATTCTTTAATGTCATCCACTCTTTTAGCCAAACTAGGCAGATTGCATCATGGTAAAGTCTCAGATTGGGCAGTTGCATTCCGCCTCTCTCCTTTGCATCTTGTAAAACTTTTACTTTCACTCGAGGCTTCTTGCCTGCCCAAACAAAATCTGATATTTTCCTCTGCCATTTTTCAAATTGTTTAGAGTCTCTGATGATTGGTATTGTCTGTAACATAAACATTACTCTTGGTAACACATTCATCTTAACTGCTGCAATCCTGCCCAACCATGACAGGTTCAATCTATTCCATTTGATCAAGTCTCTCTCTATCTGAGTCCATAATTTTTCATAATTATTCTTGAACAAATCTATATTTTTTGCAGTCAGCTCAACTCCCAAGTATTTCACCTTACTAGTTACTTCACAATCCGTTGTTTCCATTAACAATTGTTGTTTCTGCTTAGTCATGTTTTTGCATAATATCTTTGACTTCTTTTTGTTAATGAAGAAACCTGCCAAATCTCCAAACTCCTTGATCTTGCCTATCACTTTTGGCATGTTCTCCAGTGGGTCTTCTACAATTAACATTATGTCGTCTGCAAATGCTCTGACCTTATATGAGTAGTCCTTTATTTTTATTCCTCGTATTTCCTCATCTTGTCGAATTTGTATCATCAGAATCTCCAATACTAAAATGAACAACAATGGAGATAACGGGCAACCTTGTCTTGTTCCTTTACTAATCGTCAATTTTTTGGTCAATTCATCATTCACTACAATTGCTGCAGTCTGGTCTCTATAGATTTCCTTGATTGCTCTGACGAATCTTTCTCCCAGTTGTAGCTTTTCCATAGTGGCAAACATAAAATCCCAGTTTAAATTGTCAAACGCTTTTTCAGCGTCTACAAAGAAGAAACCAACCTCTTTGTCACAACGCTTGTCGTAGTATTCAATAGCATTGATCACTGTCCTTAAGTTGTCTCTTATTTGTCTGTCTGGCAAAAAGCCTGCTTGTTCCTCCTCTATGACTTCCGAGAGCCACCCCTTCAATCTCTCCGCCAATATCTTCGCAAAAATTTTATAGTCATTATTGAGTAGTGATATAGGCCTATAATTTTTCACGCTAGTCAGATCTTGGCCCTCTTTTGGGATCAATGATATATTCGCTTCGCTCCAAGTGTCTGGAATTCTTTGATCCCTAAAAACTCCGTTCATCACCTCTTTTAGGAATGGTGCCAGTTCATTGGCCATTGTCTTATAAAATTTAGCCGTAAGTCCATCTGGCCCTGGCGCCTTTCCTAGATTTGCGGATTGTATTGCCATATTTATTTCCTCATCAGTTACTTCACTGTTCAACTTATTTCTCCAAGCTTCCGAGATCTCTGGAAGTTTGGTTTTCTCCAAATATGATGCTATTGATTCTTTGTTTACTTCTTTTTTATTATACAGCTTAGCGTAAAATTTATAAAAGGCTCTGCTAATGGTAGTCTGCTCCAAATACGTTTTGTTTTCTTCACAAATTTTATTTATTATTTTCTTTTCCCTTTTCTTCTTTAATTGCCATGCCAAATATTTCCCAGGTTTATTAGCACCCTCAAAAGCTTTTTGATTCAGTCTTTTAAGGTTCCACTCCAATTCTTTGTTACTCATTGCTGTTAACTGTTCTTGAAGAATTTTGATTTCCTGATGTATTTTCTTTTTCCCTGGTCTCTTTTTTAACTGTACTTCTTTGGCCTTTATTTTCTCCTCAATCTCTTGTCTTTTCTCCTCTTTCTTTTTCCTTGCTCTACCATTTAAGTCCATTAGTATGCCCCTTACAACCGCCTTGTACGCGTCCCAAACTTTACTGGTTGGTACTTCTTTATTCACGTTGTATTGTATAAAAAACTTAGTCTCTCTTCTCAGTGTTTCCATATTCTCACTTTCCTGTAACAGGTCCTCATTTATTCTCCAGGCTTTCCTTTTTCTCCTTTTTCCAAATTTCCACATAATTGGGTTGTGATCTGAGCCTACCATCGGCATTATTTCTACCTCCTTAGTCCATAGCGCTAAGTCCTTTGAGGCCCAGATCATATCAATTCTTGATAATGTAAGATGCCTTGCAGAATAAAAAGTAAACTGTTTGGTTTTAGGATATTCTCTCCTCCATACGTCTTCGAGAGTCTCTTGTTGAATCAACTCAAAAAAAAGCTTTGGCAATAGTCCTCTTTTCTTTTGTGCTTTTGTAGTCTTTTTGTCTAATTCCAAATCTGTCACTCCATTGAAATCTCCAGCAAGAATTATCTGGTCATATACAAGATCGTCTAGGTGCTTCCTTAAGTCCTCAAAGAAGCTTTCCTTTGCACCGTTAGGTGCATAAAGTCCGACTACCAACACTCTCTTTAAGTTCCAATTACATTCCACTGCTACAAATCTAGCTTCCACATCTCTCATAACAAATTTTGGCTGCAGCTCCTCTTTTATATACAACACCACTCCTCTTTTTTTCTTGTTGGAAGCCGCTACAAATTCTTTGCCCAATTTTCCAGATTTTAAATATTTTACATCCTGTTTTCTAATGTGGGTCTCCTGCAAACAAACAATATCACATTTTTGTTTTAGTAGCCAATGAAAAATATTTTTTCTCTTATTCGGTGAGTTTAGTCCATTTATATTCCAAGATAATACTTTACACTCCATATTCATGGTTTTGTTGGTAAGTCTTTTTCATTGTCCTTGATAAATCTCTCCATCTCCCGCTCAGATCTGATACGTTTTTTTGCCCCTCCAAACTCAAAGGACACTCCTTCCGGTAACTCCCATCTGTATCTGATATTCATGTCCTTCAAAGTCTGAATTAGCACTCTATATTTTTTCCTGTCCAATAACACTGATCTGGGCAGTTCCTTCATTATAATAATCGTCTTGCCATCAATCTCCAATGGATCTTGAAATTGTTTGGTCACAATCCTCTCTTTCATATTTCTAGTTGTAAACTGCACAATCACATCCCTTGGTAGTTTCCTCTGGGTTGCAATTCTCGAGTTCACACGATACGCCACATCTAGGATAGCCACAATTTCCTCCTCCTCCTTCCCCAGGTAATCAGCCAACACCTCAGTCATCTGTTCTTGCGCTGACTTCCCTTCCACTTCTGGCAGACCACGAAAACGAAGCTGCTTCTCCATGTGTTTAGTTTCTGCAACTGACATCCTCCCCTTCACCAGCCTCATCTCTATTTGTTGCGTGTCTATTAAATTCTCCATCGCGTCTTCTACTGTTTTAACTCTCTGCTGCGTTCCTTGTAATTCACTGCTAATCGTTTCCACACCTTTTTTCACTTCTGACAGCTCCGACTTTACTGTCTGTGTAACTTCCTTGACCTCTTTAATAAGCTCCAATTTCGTGTCCTTAAGTTCTTTCATCATGTCTATAAGTTTTTTGTCCAAGTTTTCTATTGCCGATTGCCACTCTTTTTTCGACATCGTGGGGCTTGCTTTAGCTCGCTCCCACGAATCTGCTCTCTTCCTCAGCTCCGTGGCGTATAATTAAACGTTTTCCTTTTTTTAAATGTCCCAATCTTTGCCAAAATTAATTTTTTATATCCAAAATGTCGGGCGTCTTTTCTCTATGGTTTCTCTATGTTATTATAATCCAAGATGGCCTACTTCCTCTTCCGCTGAAGCCACGACCCTTCCACTTTCAAAGATGGCGATTCCCCACTTCCTGTCCTTTGGCAAGGGCCGCTTCCCTCCAGCCACTCTATTGTTGTTACGCACTTCCTGTCTCCCGTCTTCCCACAGCAGGTCTCGCGATGGTGTCTTTTTCCCACAGCTCCAAAACCACAGGTATTCAAAACAATAGTCCGATTTTTGTAATAACTTCTTTAAACTTAGTCTCTTTTAAAATACAACTCCTGCCGAGTCTTCACCTCCTTTTCGCTAGTCTGTTGCAGTTTAAAAGTCTACTTTCTTTCCTCTCTGTTTTTGTCAATCTGTCCCGTTTCAAGAGATAGCGATCTTTACCTTCTCTCCAGCTTTCTCGGGTTGTAATCGCTGTTTCGATCTTAAATTCTCCTCTCGACTTCCCTCCCCGATCGAAGCTTGGGTATGTAGGTCTTATGCCAGCCGAATTGGCCCCAAAATTGCCGCAGAGATTATAGCCGACCCGTCGCAAGGTGGGACCTCAAGGATCGGGGGGGAGACTCCTTGTGTAGAGCCCCCCCTCGTCCGAGATCTAACTCACCCTAGGGTCTTGAGCGTTCTTTGCCTGCTCCCCGCCTGAGAGCAGTCGGCCGCGGGTTATTTTCACCCCTCCGGCCGGTTAAAACGGCAATCCGGTCAGCTCCACAAATGGAGCTGCGTTAGACCTCCATGAATCCCAAACCGGAAGTCCTGGACTGCTTTCCTCTCTTGAGAGAGTGTCCTTGGAGAAGGCAAGTGGTTGGGGCTGAGCTCAGCTTTCGCTGTACTCCCTACACTGTCACAGGGCTGCAACATCCAGTTAAAGTCAAGTTCTGATAGGTTCCTCGAGCGGGCTGATGCCCCTCCAGATGTCAAGAAGCTTCTTTGTTTCTAGGCAGTTTATCAGTCTTTTCAATCTTGCTATCTGGTACCCATTGCCAACTAGTTGCAATGTGTGAGAGAGAGAGCTCCTGAGCTTCATGCCTCCAGGATGCCTAATGTAAGCTGGCATGGATGGACTTAGTTGAGATCAACCAGCTTTGGAACCACCTCAGAGAATGCTTAGTCAGATAGTCAGTAGTATTTTAGCTAGTTAGAATATATTTAGATCAGTAACCTGTTATTTGTTTTATGATTTCCCAAAATGCTTCCTAAGAGCAGTTTCTGCCTTACACATACTCCTATGTTCTTTCTTTAATAAACAATATATTGTACCAGCCTGTGTCCATTGTTGCTTACCAAGAAGGTACACACACTCAAAAGAACCCAGAAAGTTGTGGTGCTTCAAACAAAAAATAAGAGCTCTTAGAGGCACCTAGGGGTCTTGAGTAGACATGGGCATGAACAGAAAGAAATGAACATGGTGTTCGTTGTTCGTTGCCATCCACGAGCAACGAACACTGACGAACATGATCCTATCACAAACACATTTGTTGTTTGTGGGGACCAGCAGGCTCTCCTCCAGCCATCAAGATCCCTATCACACCATTCCCAGAAACCGTACCTGAGCAGACAGCAGGAAATGTACCAATAGTAAATAATAGCTTGGCCCAGAGCCTGGCAGCAGCCCTGGAACTTGAAGGGGTAGATCCCTATCCCACCACACACAAAGAAAATTCAAGCTCCAATGCGCTCTCTCTGTCTTTGTCTCCAAATGCCAACAGCAACTGTCTCACCCTTTCTGTCTGCAAAACCAGAGCTGGGAGCCCCCCTCCCTCCCTGCTTCCTTGTAACAAATTTGGAGCTCCACACTTGAAAGGAAGACCTGCCGATCAAGCTAAATTTGGCTTAGATTGGGGAATTGATTGCAGGTGCCAGATTGTTTGGCTTGACGAACAGCAACGAATGAGGCTTGCAATGACCACCTGTTCGTTTAGAATGGGGCCTCAGGAACAGCTTGTTCACGAACAGCAGATTGGGCTGTTCATGGCTTTTTTTAGTTTGTATTGCTATTCATGCCCATCTCTAGTCTTACATTAAATGCAGAAAGCATTTAATGTAACCTCTGTAAATGCAGATAACACCAACCTCTCTAATAAAAGCTAGCAACTTAAGAACACCACCAACCGTTTTGTGCCTCACATCAGTGAAGTGTTCTGTTTAAAAACCTCTATGTTATTTTGAGTTTTAAAAACCTTCCTACCTGCCTTCTTATTTTACCTTCTTGTAAATAAACCTTCTGTTACACTTTGAATCTCCCCAAGCCTTGTGTGCCAGTTTCTGTTTAAGGGAAGTGCAAACCCCTGATCTTTCCATACTTGGATTTGGTTGGGTTACCACAGGAGAAGTTACTAGAGGAGAAGGAGTCTGCCAAGAATCAATTAAGCAGATTAGGGTGCTTTGGGGGTTAGTTAATACTAGGGGATACCAAAAATTAATGTTATTATCAGACATCGTTCCAGGGAGGGAAGGTGACATGGTATAGCCTGATCTCATCAGCTTTCCGAATCTAAGAAGTGTCAGTACTTGGATGGGAGACCACCGAGGAAGGCTCTGCAGAGGAAGGCAGCGACAAACCACCTCTGTCTCTTACTTGCCTTGAAAGACCCCTTGCTGGCTAACACTAAGAGTGTCTGGATCTCCCGTTTGGACCCAAGTGGCTGCAGGTGCAGATGGACTTGCTGTTGAAAATGTAGATGTACTTGCCATTAAGGAAAACAAGATGCTATCAGATGGCCCCTGGCTATTCATGGGCACGAACAGCATTACGAATGGAAAAAAACCACCGAACAGGCCACTCAGCTGCTGACAAGTGTCCAATCTGTGTCATTTATCACTTGTAGCTTGGACCTTAGAGATTGATGAGGAAAAAAGCAGAGAATGAATGAGCAGGAGGGGGGAAAGCAAGGGCTGGAGGGGAGGGACATCTCCTCTCCTGCAAGTAATCATACTCACCTCCCTTATGTACAGCTGTTAGATACAATGGCCGAATGGAACCTTCTGTGAAGGACTCGGCTACAAAAGCAGGGACTGCTGGACACTAAAGCAGATGATTGACATACCCTGCCCCCCATGTAGCTAGCCTGAAATGGCAGTTGGGGATGGAATGTTGAGGGGTTGACAACTGGAGTAAACAAAAGAGTGAGGGGAGTGGGTGGTCTGGCTTCTGACCAGAGAGGGTCAGCCAGAGAGCCCTCTGTGTGAGGTGTGAAGGGAAGGAGTTCCCTTCAAAGTGAAAAATGTACATTCCTGAAGCACTTTTAGTACTTGGACTAAAGTGGGAAAAGACAACGCTAACTTCTGCATAGACTCAAGAGATCTGGGAATTATAGTGTGCCAAGAAAGTGGGTAGAAAGGAGTCTTCCCATCGGCATGAGGAACAGGGTTGTAGCTGGAGCATAACTATAATGCCTAGCCAGTATCTTGAAAGAGTCAGACTCAATAAAGTACACTAAGGTCCGATAAAGAGGAGAAGTCATGCCATGTGTATTTTAGAAATGGAGCACCTAACTTATAGGAGAGCCAACTGCAGAAAGCATCTAATGTAACCCCTGTAAAGTCTCATAACACCAACCTCGCTAATACAAGCCAGCAACTTAAGAACAGCACCAAGCGTTTTGTGTGTGTGTGTGTATCAAATGTTGTTATTATTATTTCTGAGCCACTGCTCTGCCCACCACGCCGAGCCCCCTTTCTGCCGTGGTGAGCTTTCGCAAAGGGCCCTCCCTTGGCCTCAGATGTGCGTAGGGGAGGGGGTTGAAATCACCCTTGTTCCCCCTCCTACCCCACTGGTCTCTGGTCTCTCTTCCTCCTCCCTCTGTCACCACTGCCAGCTCTCTCAGCCGTCTCCTCCCCAGCTTCCTTGTGAGGGCCTTTTTAATTCCCTTTTCTCCACCAAAACAACCAATCTCTCCACCTCCCTCCACTCATCACCTCCCTTGTCTCTCCTGACCCATTCCAAGATGTGTCTCTCCCCCTTGTTCCCCAATCCCTGTCCTTCCCCGCACCCTCCAGCCCTCCCACAGTTAGCCCCTCCCCACCTCTCCTCTGTCTATGCCGGGCCCACCCCTTATCCGCCGGGCATGGCTCCTCCTGGCCCAGCGTTGCTGTGGCCTCCTCTACCCAGCCTGGCATGTTCCTCTGCCTCGAGCCATGTGCAGCCCAGGAGCATGCGCCACCAGCCAGGCCTCACCTGTCTCTGTCTCCCATGGCTGTCGCTTCTTTGGCGGCACCAGCCTGTGGCTCAGCTGTGCGGTGGCGGGCATTGCCTTTGGAGCTCGCTGCCTCTGGCTCGCTAGTGTAGCTGGTGTGGGTGGTGTCTTCGGGGCTGGATGGGCCTGGCTCAGCAGCCTCAGCTACCCTTCCTCTCGGGCCAGCTCCCAATTCTCCCCAGCCTTTGGCCAGGTAAGGGGGCTGGCTGCACCAGGGCTCGGGGGGGGGTGAGTCCTCCCGGTGAGAAGGTGGCACCCAGGGCCCCGAGGCTGAGTCTGGTCGTACTGGACATTACTATTACGTTATTATTGTGCCTCACATCAGTGAAGTGTTCTGTTTAAAAACCTCTATGTTTTAAACACCTGCCTACCTGCCTTCTTATTTTACCTTCTTGTAAATAAACTTCTGTTACACTTTGAATCTCCCGAAGCCTTGTGTGCCAGTTTCTGTTTAAGGGATGTGCAAACCCCTGATCTTTCCCTACTTGGACTTGGCTGGGTACCTCAATACTTATATGTTACTGAAGGGTGGGACAAGAAATAAAGTTGAAGCTTAACATCAACCAAGCTATTGAAGGCTTCCCAGCCCAGTGCACAGCTTCATAAGCTTTAAGAGGAGAAGTTTTCCCTCAGGGTAGGGGAAAGTCAACCCAAGACTGAGTTTGATGGGGGGGTGGGTTGTGACTAGGGTTGTGCAAGGAAATTTTTTTTGGCATTCTTGTTTCGGCTTTAGCCGAAACAAGAATCTCTTTCGGATAAAGCCGAAAGCCGAAACAGCTAGCCGTTTCGGCTTTCGGCTTTCAGCTTTATTTCGGCTTTCTTTCGGCTTTTTTCAATGGGAAAATGCCTCCGTCTTCCCGGACGCCTGGGGGAGGGATTTTCCCACCGAATCAGCCCAAAATTGGTGGGGACCTTCCTCTAACCACTCTCTAACAACCCCCCAAGTTTCAGACCGATTGGACTTTGGGGGGCCATGTTATGGCCCCCCAAACAGGTCCCCCTATCCTCCCATAAGAAAGCGAAGGGTAAGCATATTGTTAGCGTGCTGCTGCTCATCTTTCTTCATTATTTCCTATGGGGAAAAATGAAGAGGCAGGCTTCCTTTGCCAGGGGTGGCATTTTGCATGCAAAATGCCACCCCTACCCTCAGGGGCCCTTCTTCCACCCTTACTCCCACCCCCCACCAAGGCTCAGCCTGCTCCCACTTTGGGGGGGGGGGTATTTCATGGCCTCCCCAAGTAGGTGCTCTGTTCTCTACCACTGACAGCTGGGGGAGGCTTGTCTTGCCAGGGGTGGCATTTTGCATGCAAAATCCCCCCCCCAACCCTCAGGGGCCCTTCTCCCTCCTCTACTCCCACCCCCCACCAAGGCTCAGCCTGCTCCCACTTGGGGGGGCATTTCATGGCCTCCCCAAGTAGGTGCTCTCAGCCCCCAAAGTCCACCCCCTACAGCCCCACACAAACCCAATTCCCCCCCAGCTGCTACACACAGACCCAAATCCCCACATTAGCCCCTCACAGACCTAAATCCACCCCCAGCAACCCCACACCCATAACCCCAGGAACAGGCTGGCAAAGGCCAGCCCTCTCCCTTTGTTCCCTATGCTGGGAACTTCTAAATTCTCTTTCCCTGGCCAATTCTGCACAGCCCAGGGGTGCCACAATGGTGGGCACACTTCTGAGTGCCAGCTGGTCCCTGTGAAAGAGCACCTGAACCACAGACACCCTTCCTCAAGTTCCCCCACCACCTACAGAGATGGCTGGCCAGCCAGCCCCATTGTTCCCTATGATGGGAACCAACTGCACAACAAAGAATAAAACACGAACAACACAAAATAAAGTTTTTTAAAAATTATTTTCTCCCTTTCAAAGTACAAGTAGCAAAGCATTATGACACATTACACCAGCAGTCCCCCACACAGAAAAATAACACAACTCACTTAACACCAGAGAATCACAAAAGCACAATTCCTGTCAAAAACACTTTATTTCTTTAACAGCTTTAGGATACACAGCAGGGGGGGCACACCAAAGGGCATTCCAGCATTCCACCTCACAAGAATAAAACAACTCACTTAACATCAGAGAATCACAAAAACACAATTCCTGCCAAAAACACTTTATTTCTTTAACAGCTGTAGGTTACACAGCAGGGGGGCACACCAAAGGGCATGGCAGCAGTATCTTACACAAAAATAACACAACTCACTTCACATTAAAGAATCACCCCAAAAAAATTGCGGTCAAAAGCACTTTATTTCTTTAACTGCTTTAGGTTACACAGTAGGAAGGCACAACAGGGCATGAAAGCAGTGTACTACACAAAAATAACACAACTCACTTCACATCAGAGAATCACCCTAACACAATTGCTGTCAAAAACGGTGAAGTGGGTTGTATTATTTTGTGTAGTACAGGGTGGGAGAAGGGCTCCTGAGGGTAGGGGTGCAAAATGCCACCCCTGGCAAGACAAGCCTCCCCCAGCTGTCAGTGGTAGAGAACAGAGAAACTGAGAGAACAGAGAACAGAGAACTGAGAAATCTGGACCCAGGACAGTTTAACACAGACTGGGAGAAGCTGAAACAATATTTGGAGAAGAAATGGGAGGTGGGAGGAGAACTGTAGCAGTTTGAGAACTATTGAAGTATAATACATTGCAGAGGGGGGTGACTTTACCGGGGGGGAGAGGAGGTAAAAGTGAATCTCTAAGCAGCTATGTTATTAGATTGATATATATAGAATAATAAATAGAATATTGATAGAAAATAATTAATCATAAGGGTTAATTATAAGGATTGACTAACCAATAATATTTTCTTTCTGATTTTGTACAATGTACCAAACTGAATATGTTTATCTGAAGGTATATATGAGTCAAATTGATTGATATTATATATAGATGTATGATTGAAGGGATTAGAAATATTAATGTAAACAAATATAACTAAAACAGAAAGAAGAAGATAGAATGAATAATATACAGAGTATAAGTTAAGCTGGTTGATTTATATGAATGTATGGCTTATATAGTTTACGTTATACAGAAATATTTGAAAATGGAATTATGGGATAAATTGTTTATCCATTATGGAAAAAGGGACTCATAGTTAGGGTACAGAGTATTAAAAATAGTTAAAGAAGTATTGCTTAGAATAAAGGGAGAATATACATTTGTAAGATAGAGGTATATATAAAGAGTAAGGGAAAAGGGACAAAGGGTTGGAAAACTGTTGGAAGTCAACAAAAAAGGGGGGGAAAGGGAGGGGGTTAGAAATTGGGAAATGGGAAAATTGATTGTAATGTTTAAATATTTGATTCTAACCCAATAAAAATTTTCTCAAAAAAAAAAAAACCTGTTTGGATGTGGAGTCCGGCTTTTCATATGTTAAGTGATGTTTGTGGACAGATTAAAGGAATTTCTTCTTACAGCCATGGGACGCATAGAAATCTTCTAGTGAGAGATTAGTAACTTTACGCAGTATTATTAAGGAGGGAAAGTTAACCACATAGAAGATCTCTTGACTTTTGGCACAATATAAATATATTATTCTGGGGCTTCTCTGCTTGAGAGAAGGAGTCTGCCAAGAATCAATTATGCAGATTAGGGGGCTTTGGGGGTTAGTTAATACAAGGGGATTCCAAACAAAAAATGTTATTATCAGACATTGTTCAGTAGTTAGATGGGAGACCGCCAAGGAAAGCTCTGCAGAGGAAGGCAGTGGCAAACCACCTCTGTTTCTTACTTGCCTCAAAAGTCCCCTTGCTGGCTAACTCTAAGAGTGTCAGGGTCTCCCGTTTGAATTCAAGTGGCTGCAGGTGCAGATGAACTTGCCTCTCTCTCTCTCTCTCACCTATTTACTCTCAGATATGACGTTCCTAAATAAACTTTTTTAACCAGTTCTGCGTGACTACTAAGCACCAAGCGTTTTGTGCCTCATATCAGTCAAGTGTTCTGTTTAAAAACCTCTACATTATTTTGAGTTTTTAACACCTGCCTACCTGCCTTCTTATTTTACCTTCTTGTAAATAAACCTTCTGTTACACTTTGAATCTCCCCAAGCCCTGTGTGCCAGTTTCTATTTAAGGGATGTGCAAACCCCTGATCTTTCCCTACTTGGACTTGGCTGGGTAACCATACTACTTATATGTTACTGAAGGGTGGGACAAGAAATAAAGTTGAAGCTTAACATCAACCATGCTACTGAAGGCTTCCCAGCCCAGCATACAGCTTCATAAGCTTTCAGAGGAGAAGTTTTCCCCCTGATCTTTCCCCTACTTGGACTTTGCTGTGTAACCATGCTACTTATATGTTACTGAAGGGTGGGTAAAGAGAGAAAGTTGAAACTTAACATCAACCACACTACTGAAGGCTTCCCAGCCCAGTGAACAGGTTCATAAGCTTAAAGAGAAGTTTTCCCTCAGCGTAGGGGAAAATCAGCCCAAGTCTTAGTTTGACGGGTGTTTGTGACACCTACATATTTAAAGCCGTATAGCAAAGAGTTGCTGGAGACAGCAAAGGAGGGGGGGCAGGAATGAGGGAGGCTATTGCCTTCAAACCTTGCTTGAGGTTGTGCAGTGACCAAGTTGGAACCCACAGTACAAAATATGGCACTGTACTTCTACCGAGCCAGAGGCAGTCACAGGTGTCCATGTAAAATGTACTCATTTTGAAGTTTGTTTGGAATGAACTTCAGCATTGAATCAGAAACTGCCTTTACCGGTAGGCAAAAGGTTGCAGATCAAGTTTTTTAAAGTAGCAATCAACCTGTTTGGATGTGGAGTCTGGCTTTTCATACGTTAAGTGATGTTTGTGGACAGATCAAAGGAGTTGTTTCCGTTAGCCAGGGGACTCATAGAAATATTCTAGTGAGAGAATATTAACTTTACTTCAGGCAGTATTATTAAGGAGGGATAGTTAACCACATAGAAGCTCTCTTGTCTTTTGACACAATATCAGTGTATTACTCTGGGACTTCTATGCTTGAGATATACTGGAACTTTTACTTGCCAATGGCATGAGTTGATTTTTGCCTTCTCTGTAAAATCTTTGCTTGCTGCCAGGTCTTACTGTAAGTTGGTCACATTTATGTGATGAACATTTTTTTTTGGTTTGCAGAAATTCTGAGAATGTTCCAGTGGTTTTAAGCTGTTAATGAAGTTACATTTAGTTTTGGAGATCTCCTGTATGGACCCAAGTAGTTGCAGCTGCAGATGGACATGCCATTGAATGTGTAGATGGACTTGCCATTAAGGAAAACAATATGCTGCCAGATGGCCCCTGACTGCCTGGCCTGCCTGTGTAGCCTCTGCATGGTTGGTTTGTTTCCTGGATTTGGTTCAGCATTCCAGAAGCTGTTTTAAGGAGCCAAACCACCAGGTTCTGAATCTACCTGTTTGGATGTACAGGCCAGCTTTTCATACGTTAAGTGATGTTTGTGGACACCTCAAAGGAGTTGCTTCCCACAGCCACAAGACTCATAGAAATCTTCTAGTGAGAGAGTAGTAATTTTACTTCAGGCAGTATTATTCAGGAGGGATAGTTAACCACATAGAAGAACTCTTGACTTTTGGCACAATATAAATGTATTACTCTGGGACTTCTCTGCTTGAGAGAAGGAGTCTGCCAAGAATCAATTACGCAGATTAGGGGGCTTTGGAGGTTAGTTAATATGAGGAGATTCCAAAGAAATAATTTTATTATCAGACATGATTCCCAGGAGGGAAGGTGGTATGGTACAGCCTGATCTCATCATATCTCCAAATCTAAGTAGCATCGGTACTTGGATGGGAGACCACCAAGGAATGCTCTGCAGAGGAAGGCAGTGGCAAACCACCTCTGTTTCTTACTTGCCTCGAAAGCCCCCTTGCTGGCTAACACAAAGGGCTCAGGATCTCCTGTATGGACCCAAGTGGCTGCAGGTGCAGATGGACATGCCATTGAATGTGTAGATAGACTCGTCATTAGGAAAACAAGACCTGACCAGCCTGACCTGCCTGTGCAGCCTCTGTGTGGTTTGTTTGTTTCTCAGATTTGGTTCTGTATTGTTTGTTTCTCAGATTTGGTTCTGTATTCCAGAAGCTGTTTGAAGGAGCCAAATCACCAAGTTCTGAATGTAATTTTGGTTCATCTTTTCCTTTATGTACCCCCGTACCCAGCTTTAAAGGAAACAGAGCTATGGGAAAGCATGTGAATTAGGGCTATATCCTTTTCCCGCTCTTTCTGAAGTCAAGAATAGGTTAGAATGAGGGTAAGAAATGGTGCTTCGTACAAGTCCTAAACCTGACAGACATTGAATTTTTTTCCCATTTCAAAGAACTGTTGCTTCAAATAAAAAGCAAAAGACCTCCAGGGAGCAAGGAGGAAGTGATCATTAAGAAGAACTTCCTGACAGAGCAGTACTTTAGTGGAACAGGCTTCCTTGGGAGGTGGTGGGCTCTCCTTCTTTGGAAGTTCTTAAGCAGAGGCTAGAGGGCCAACTAACAGCAATGCTGATTCTGCAAACCTGGGCAGATCAAGAGAGGGAAGCCAAGAAGGGTTACATCAGCCCTTACAGTGCTGATCTGACCACCTGGATTCATGGCACTGTAACATCAAAACTAGATTGCTGTAATGCTCTTTATGTAGGTTTCCCCTCAGTTGACTCGAAGACTCCAGCTGTTACAGAACACTGCAGCTCACTTAACTCTCCAGAATTATATATACAGCACTCTTAATGTGACTGCATATATAGGTGTATCAAGATTATTTTGTGTGGTACATTATTAATGCAAAGCATAACAAACTGTAGAGTTCTTGACATGTATTTTTCAATGTGCACATGGAAACTGGAAACTGGAAATGGTACACTCCATACAGAATTGCATTTAAATCTTTTTTAACTTAAGGCACGGTGTAGAGGTCATTGGTATGGAATTCTCCTTGAATTCTCCATTCAGGCCCAAGTCATCGGGCTTGTGAAACAAAACTGCTTGCTCATCATTTGACCCAGTTTTCATTCATGTTGCTGGGATCTTTTGGGCAGGCAGGTATGCATTTAGATAATATCATCATGGAAGTAAAGTAACATTTGATTTATAAGCCACCCTTTAGGACAACTTAACACCTACTCAGAGTGGTTTACAAAGAATGATATTATTATCCCCACAACAATCAACCTGAGAGGTAGGTGTGGCTGAAAAAGCTGTGACTGACCCAAGGTGGAGGAGTGGGGAATTAAACTTGGTTCTCAGTGTCAACACTGAGAGATCTCTGTCTTTCGGAGCGACACCTCTGAAGATGCCAGTCACAGCTGCTGGCGAAACATCAGGAACTACAATGCCAAGACCACGACGATACAGCCCGGAAAATACACAACAACCATCATTCTCCAGCCTTCTCAATACTGGCAGAGATGCTAAAAACAACAACTGGAAACACAGGAATAGATAAGATCAAGAGTTGAGCAGCACATAAAAGACTAACAAAATTTGTGGTAGGGCTTTTATGAGCCCAGCTCACTTCTTCAGATACCTTTGATGATGTCTGTTTGTACCCGTTCAGGTTTCTTCACAAGGTTGATGGATTTCCATTCTGTATGGCTAAATGTGGTGCCTTCCATGGAGATAGCTCAAGATGGGTAGCCGTATTAGTCTGTCTGTAGCAGTAGAAAAGAGCGAGAGTCCAGTGGCACCTATAAGACTGACAAAATGTAAGGTAGGGTATGAGCTTTCATGAGCCACAGCTCACTTCTTCAAATACCCTGAAGAAATGATCTGGTATAGATGGCGGGGACAGCTCTAGCTTCATACAAAACTGACTGATAGAAAATTGAATGGACAGTAAATGCACAAGAAGGGATATAGGAAGCCCTTGAACCTTTTTTAACCTCGTTCATTAAAAAAAAAATCCTAACAGATTGCAAGATTGATTATTTTAATCAGTTTTCTCTCACTCTGAAAAAGTAAGCTCACCTATTTAAACTTTCATTCCAGACGCACCTCCTTCTTTCCAAGATGTCCTACCAAATCGAAGGTTTGAGCTCCCTTGGTTCCTACAGGGTACTCCCTGGTGGTGCAACATCAGCAAGTAGCCTCGGCATCACCCCGGGGACCAACGTCGGATCTGTCAACCAAATCCCACTATTAGAAATTGTGATAAAGCCACCTCCTTTTGAGGTTACAATCCCAGGGCCAGTCCTCTCCTGATCTTCTGCACCTCGTCATGTACGGGGGACAGCTCTATAGGTTCTGGCCATGTGGTTGCTCCTGTTAAACAGTGAGCAGGAAATAGAGAGGCTCAGAATAGTCCAGGACAAAGAGAGGAAAGAGCTAGAGGAGAAAGCAAAGCGAGAACAAGACACCCTGCATCTAGAAATCCAGAGTCTCAGGGCCAAGCTAGTCGAACAGGAAAGAGACCACGAGGAGAAGACAGTTGAGTGGCGCGCCGAACGCGTCAATTTCATATTAGAAAAACAAGGACTAACTACTGCCCTCCAGGACGCTCAGCACAAGGCTGAAGTAGCCACCGCTCGTGCCGACATGGCTGAGCACACGTTAACTGAGGGACAAGAGAAGACTGCTAAGCTAACCCATGCCGCCCAGTTCATGGCGGAGCACAATCACTCCAAGGTAACTTCTGCAGACCACTCTGCTTGTAAGAGGGAGCTAGAGGCCCTAAAGCAGCACCTGGGAATGCAGCAGGCCGTAATCTCCGCTGTGCATCCCGCAGCCCTCTTGGCCCTCCCCGAAGGTAATACCGACAGCTGGTCACCCCCTTCGCCCCAGCCTGAGGAAGCCCCACAGCCCCTCCATCCGATAACTACTAAAGAAATAGTATCCATGGACGAGGACGGCAAGAAGACAGACCGGGTTGTTAAGGAAACCCGCAATTGGAGGCCCGATGACCTCCAAGCCATAGCAGATCGCATGGGGCCCCTAAACCGAGACACGGCTATCCAGTGGTTCACCCATGTGACCACCTCTCAGCCCTCCGCGAGTGGTTCCGATGTGGTGCAGCTGGCCCGGAAATAGTCTCGGCCCTGAACGCCTATATCTCTAACCGAAGGCTAGCCACCCGAAGTCAGTACGGAGCAATTAAAGAACTGTGCGCGTTCCTATGGCCCACCAAGAGCTTGAAGGCCCTGTACATTGCAGAGTCCCAAAAGCCCGGAGAGGACCCAGAGGCATACTTAGCTAGGAAGCAGCTTCTCGCTGAGCTAGCAGATGAAGTAGACCTAGATGCAAGCGATGTGCCCGACTTCGACGAGCTAGAGTTCAGAAGGGCAGTCATAGATGGTCTTAACAGTACTATCCGCCTAGCCCTGGCAGGAGTTGAACCCGGGAGCATCTCATGGGGAGACCTGGAAGCTTGCATCAGGAGCATTGCTGGCCTGTTGCGGGAAACCGGCGCCATCCGCCATGTGAAATCCCCGGCCTCCCATAGGAAAGAGAGTGAGCCCATCAACACAGTCACGTATGCCAACCATGGTCCCCACTCCCAATATCAGCCCCAAGGGCATAGCTCGTACTCGGAGCCTAGAGGTGGCATCTTGCGTGGGAGAAGCGGTAGCTTCACTCGGGGCCGCAGCCAGAGGGACTCCCGTGATTGAATCAGGACCCCGCCCCGCCAAAGGCAGTGAAACAGGTAGTCAGTCACCTTTGCCTTCAATTTCTGCCTCAGCCCCCAAGCCCAAGAAGCCAAAATTCACTTTAGCCTCTGAGCATGTGCAGAGTTTAAAAGTCATTCCCCAAGCAATTGTCTTGGCTCCCATAGAGTGCCACCAGCCAAGCTATACACAGCCCACCGTGACTGTGCCCTCTTGCAATGACCCTGAAAACCAGACAGACAAAAGTAAAAATGCAGTTCCTTTAGAAGAATTAAATTGCTTTGAAAATCCAGTGCTTGCAACTACACACCAAATAGCTTTCTCTCAGCCTTCCCTGACTAACACCCCTGAAGAAAACCTTATGTTGTGCCTGTGTGGTTTAGTAGTGCTTGAGCTAATTCAGAGACATTTGTGTATCGGTTTCCACGTTTTAAAAGGCTCAAGCCCAAAACTTAATGAAAAGGTAGAGCCTCCAGCAGTAAGTGCAGTCAGGAATGTAATAAGGCAAGTGAGCAAACTGCAGAAAGACTCCCAGTTGCTAGCAGCATCTAAAACAGACTGTTCCCACTTAGCGCTACACCCCCACCCCTCATTGAAATGGAAAAACTGGTCAGACCAGGAATCTGACCTCCTCCCAATTCTTCCTTTTGTCCTTTCCCAGGCTGAAGTAAGCCCAAATAAATGCGATCACTGGTTCCCTGTCAGAATTTGGAAGGGATTGGAACCAGGAGTGGAAAAGCCACCTTAAGGAGACTTGAGTTCAAGTCCCCGCAGCCCCCTTCCCTTTTCGTTGTGCAGTCTTAACTTTATGTGTGTGTGAACCTGAAGCCCAATTCCCTTTTGAATTTAGATGTAAAAAGCCAACTTGGCTTCATATAATCATTTAGTGTTTTTGTTATTTCTTGTCAGTTCTATTCTTTAAACTT
Source organism: Eublepharis macularius (assembly GCF_028583425.1). NCBI lineage: Eukaryota > Metazoa > Chordata > Lepidosauria > Squamata > Eublepharidae > Eublepharis > Eublepharis macularius. Next base: position 247,446,146 of record NC_072790.1, read on the forward strand.
CCTTAGGTGGGCCCCACAGTTGGCACCCTGAGTATAGGGGGAACATGGCAACCAAAGCCAAATAGGACCACCACCGAAAGTGATTCTTAATTGGATTTTAAGCCGCATGTTCGGAAAAAATTGCACAGGCAAAAGAGATTTGCTGTGTGTGAAAGTGTTTGAAGAGGCTTTAGCCCAAAAGTGAATGCAGTCTTCCAACGGTGAAACCACCAAATAAGGTGATCTCTTTGTTTGAAAACATTTCACCCACCGTGCTGGTGAAGATCCCGCATCTACGTAGATTCGGGGTCTCACCTGCCAGACCCACGCTTTCGCATGATGGTCGGCTTTGGCTTTGAGGGCCGTGCCTCCCCTGAAGGAAACCCCCATCCAGCCCGTCAACCTCCTCTTTTACTAATGTCCATATTCGTCATGGTGAGTTGCTATACGGCGCCACCACTTAGTACGCTTTAGTGCAAAAGTAAAAGACCCGCCAGTATTTTGTAAATATGTGCCCTCTGGAATGTGTTATTGAGGTGCGTTCGCTACGCACAAGGGGCAGCGTGCCTCATTTACATAGCCAGAATCCCCCGCGCCAAGATGACCCCCGAATAACCCAGACCCAGTGGCGCCGAAAGATTTCCGACGCCTCCGACGCTTTTCGATAAACACCGCCGAGCGCCTTCGGCTCCACTTCGGCCCTTTCCGCCAGCAGCCGCTCGCCCCATCTAAGGTGATCTTTTCCCTTGCCCGTACCGTATAAGGGAAATGAAGGGGGGGAGACATACTGAAGATATAATGAAGCCCTGCCAGGCACCCCAAGTAAAGGCAACCTAAAAGTACCCCAGACCCGTATGCTTCTTGCTCCGTGTGTTTTTCTTTTTGCTCAGTGCATTTTTCTTTTGCTCAGTATATTTTTCTTTTTGCCCGGTGTACCTTTTTTTAAACCAGAAAATGGGGCCTCCCGAGGGAGTCCCTCCAAAAATTACTTGTCCTGCAAACATATGACGAAAGCCCATTTTTAGGAAGTTAAGCGAAGGTCCCCGTTTGCAGCAACCCTTATAGTTGCTGGATACCGCTCTCTAGTTTTTTTCCTTTTAAAGCGGCAAGGCCAGGCCGAGCCGGACCGATAGCTCAGCCCGCAAGATAAAAGCAGCCCGCCACCGAGCAAGGGGCACCTGAAGGCCACATAGTCTAGGCACCCAGGGACCCCTGGGGCGAGTTTGCATAATCCCGCCTAACGTACAGCTGACCCTCGCTCGACGCAAAGACGTCCCCCCTGAAATATACATGCTTTAGGAAGAAGCCCCCGCACAGGAGTTCCCCAGAGCAACAAGCTGGAAGGCCCGCTTAGTGCCCTGGGACTTCTCGTTCGAATCCCGCTTAATAGACAGTGCTGGCAGAAAAACGCCCTCCCTCTTTTTCCCTGCTTCACTTCATTTATCTTGCTGCAACAAGCTCAGGGAACCTGTACTTATATCCGCAGGTCTCCCCAGGATATTTTCACTACAGAAGGAAAAGAAAGGCCAGGAGATGAGGCACCTGGCTACTCTGTGTTTGCTCGTGCTGGCAGGCACCCTAATAGAGGGACGCCTGTCCAAATTAATGCCCTACCCCCACTGGAGATGTATCAATACCCTGGCAGAGAATGAAATGATGGTCTGCAAAGTTGTACAGCAGAGTAATATGACCACCCCCACGGATCGCACTAACTTCCGCAGTTGCGAAGAGCAGTGGATCCGACCCCCAGAGCTTGTTATTTTATGTGTGGGAGTGAAAACCATGTCCCAAGAATTAGTGTGCTACTCGCCTACCGATACGGTTTCACCACTTGCTCCAATCCCATGTATGTTCCTTCCCCGTATCAGGCCAGCCCCCACCAAAGTCCCGGTGGTAGACAAATATACCACCCCTGCCAACTTCGAAACCTCGCCATTTGTCACTGAGGCTTTCGGACCATACTGTGAAGTTATTTTAGTGTCGGCCGCAGTATGGAAGGCAGGAGACCCCTTTAGAATGACCATCCTACTAGGCACTACTACCACTGAAACTGCATCAGTCACTATCACGCCCCCTTCAGGCGCAGCTCTCTCCTTTGCTATAGAGCGCTGGGAGAACCTGACCTGGATTGTAAAAGAGGAAGACCTAGCCAAACACGGCCCACCCGATTGGATACTGGTTCAACGGACGCCCGAATGCCAAACCAAGCCCCTAGTAGAGAAATTTCACCGGCTTGGGCTGCTCTTTGTAAATTTGACTCACGAACCAGGCAATTATTCCCTGCTGATCTGGACCCAGGAGACCCACACCATCCAAATTGACCCTTTGATTGCGAGCAATGAACAATTAAGCCAAGGCGGCACGCATATAGTGGGCTCCCATGTTTTGAAAACTGACATTCGAGAGAGAGTTCTAGTCCGCCCGCAAATGTCTTTAAAAGAGATCCGCATAGACTTAGCTGAGCTAAATATAACCCAGAGGCTGCCGCAGTGCACTCCCTACCTGGAGGCCAGTAGCAAGGGTTGGAATGCATGGCTACAACTGTGGATCGATCCCTCCCCCTCTCTCTCGCGTGCCAGACGAAGCATTGCCGACTGGACTGCTCCTGCAGCCGGAGGTTTAGCAATCATGGATTCGGTCAACATTGAGACTCTCGCTAATAAGTTTGCCCATGTCACGACTAGCATCTCCGACTTAGGTAAACCGGTGGTGCAGTCCCTAAATTCCATTTCAAATGGGCAACACGAGATCAGCTCCATTTTAGTTAACTGGGAGAGTCAAATTGAAAGAGATTTTTCTCTGCTGCTCAAAGGAACGCAGTCTTTTGAACGCAACGTGTCAATAGCCATGGCATGTATGCAAGCCCAACAATTAAACCAGGCTGTGGCCATGGGGCTAATTCGGCAAGCCACGGACGGGCACTTGCCCCTGGAAATTAAAAGATTGATTATGCCCAAATTGTCACCCATAGAACTGGAGCTTGAATCCTGGTGGTCTCTCGTAAATTCCTCATTCTCACCGACCACCCAGGAGCTTAAATTATTTTTATTAACGGCCAGTGCGCACGAGTCATTCCACGTGTATCCAGTCGTGCCTCTGGGACTCCAAGTCAGCGACACCGAAGTTCTCTACGCCCGCCACCCCAACCATTGGGCCCGCTTCACCCCGACCGGATGGCAGCTCGTCAGCCTCCAAGGGTGCCAGCATCGAGACCAGACCGGCTTCATTTGCCAGGACCGAGCCTTTGCACCTCATCACCCCTGTGTAGCCCCGCAAGTCGACGCCCTCAACGAGTGCTCCTTCGAGGTCGTCCGGGAGAACAGCTCCGCTGTCGTCTACATTGGGAAAGGATGTGCCTGCGTGCGAACGGCCTGCGATTTTGTGATCCTGAACTCGTTCCAGCTCAAGCCCGTGATCCCGGGAGTCAATCGCTGCTTTTGCAACCTGTCTTCGGTGGCAGCCTGCGACTTCACCTACACGGTACCGGTCTGGACCCAAGAAGAGATCCTGGTGGCACCCTCCATCTATCGTTATGTGAAGCCAGTCTCCCTTGGCATTGGTCTGGAGCTGCTCCACGAGCTCCTGACCCACCCGCAGCTCCACTGCACCCTCCAGAGCATCCAGAGGGGCGGGGATACTACTGCTTTGGTTGTGTCCCACAATGGCAAGGAAATTTCGGATCTTGCCCAGCGAATTAAGACCACCGGAGAGCATTCGTGGTGGGAGACCCTCTTTGGCTGGAGCCCCACTGCCACTGGAATTTACAATTTGGCTTTACACCCGATCATTGTTATTTTGGCCTTCCAAGTTTTGTTGTGTGCCTCATTGCTTTACCTGGGCTGTTGGAGCCGCCGACAGCTCCAGCAACTCCGGATGTCTTACCGCTTGGATCACTATAATCCAGACTTCCTCTTGCCTTAATGGTTGTTCTTGGCGCCCTCCTTTAACCCTTGTTTATTTGCTTATGTTGTTATGAACTATGATTATGTTTTATTATGTGTACGGATCCTGAACCAGCCCCATGGACGCTCTGCTGCCGGACACCGCTCCGAGGCCCTCTTGTGGACTAGGGGGGGACATATTTCCCTGCCTCCCAGCCCACAGCCCGCCTACGAACAACCGCCAGCGGCACTACCTCCATGAGGACTAGAACTGTGTGCCTGAAGCCCTTCTCGCCGCCCGCCAGCCCTGCCCTGCGGATTGACGCAGACAGCAAGGGGGGGGTGAAAGTGTGTTTTGGAACACATGGACTAAGTTTGCTTGTTCCTGTATATATGCAACCCAGTCCTGCAGCTGTACTGCGGACTGAGCCGTCTGTGATCTGTGCCACTCCATTGTTTTAAGCCTCTATGAATTTCTTGTCATTACTTTCATGAATTTCCCCCTATGAATTTAGCCCCGAAGTAATCCCTCACTCGGTCTATTGCAAGTGCGCCCATGATCCTCCCATGAACTGGGATCTTTTAATCACCCCTCATCAATTTTGTTCCTATGAATTTGCTTTTAACCTTATGAATCGCCTTTTAACCTGGCTCCCTCCGCCGAAGTGATTTTAGCCTATTTATCATTTGTATGAATTTGGTTTTAACCGGGACCCCTCCTGAATGGTCTCTTTTAAAGGTTATTTTATTCCGATTTTAAACTCTATGAATTTGGTTTTAATCTGGCTGCATGAGTTAGCCTTTTAATTGCAAAGTTTATTTTTCTGCCCCCTATGAGCCCTTCCGCCGCCTCCCCTCATGAATTGTTTCCACGCACTTGCTTTTACTCTTGCTGCTTTTATTGGTTTTAACTTCCTGACTAGTTGCTTTTAATCCTATGTATTTATGTATTTATGGTTTTAATCACCCATGAATTGTTCCACCATGAATTGGTCTATGCCTTGCTTGCACATTTCACTTTTATCTTGTATGAATTGCTTTTAATCCTGCATTCATGAATTGACCCATGAATTGCCTTTGCTTTTAACCCTATGCTTATGAATTAATCCATGTATATGAATTGCTCCTGGTTTTTAGTGCTTTTAACCCATCATGAGTTACGTATGAAGTATCCCCATGTATGAACTGATCAATGTACACAAACATGAAATATTGCTATTTATATGCATGAATTGTTCATTGCTGCCTATGAATTGCTGTTTATGTTGACTGTAGCACTTAGCACACCCCCTGGTGTGAACCCAGAGACCTGCAGCCCATTGGCTGATCTAAATTGCACTTATTCGGTTAGGTGGTTCTCCAAACTAAATTTTTGAGTGACGCCTCCTCCCCCTTCCCTTCCCACTCCTTCTTCGCTCGAAGCTCGACCACCGGACATTGCCGACCACCTCGCCTTTGAAGTCAAGTTCGGAGACCCACGCGCCTGACGACACGGGGTCTCCGAGGGGGGGAATTGTTGCCAAGTAGGCCCCCTCTCCTGCTTTAAGGCCTGCCATGAAAGTTTCCTGCATTACTGTTTCACTGCTGCTACACAAAGACTGCTTTGCACGTGTGTTCTGGTACACGTGTCAGTTTCCTGCCTGCGTGTTAATTACCTTACTGTTGCAATAGACTGTGCAGTTTACTGACTCCATGTTTGGTTAACTGCACAAAGGACTCTCTTCCTGGGCAGCCCTGCCCAGACCTGTATCTGGACTTCCCAGTGTGTGTTTGAACTGTGTTACAAGTGTGCCCCGTGCCTGCATTGCCATCTGCCACGGACCGTGCCTGTTCCCTGCCTTGGACTGTGTTTTAAAGTGCTGTTTCCCCTGCCTCCATGGAAGCCTGCCTCATATGGGCCCAAGCCGCTGCTAGCAGCCGGGCGCCTGCCGGGGAGACCTCCAGCGAGCCTGGCTAGGCGCTCCCTGGTCAGTTCCCGCCTGGAGCCTCCCGCGAGCCGGTCACCAAGCTTGCCCTCGCTACCGGGCAGCCTGCTATCCAGCCCCAGCCATGCCCAGCCGGCATCCATGTTCTTAGGCAGCCAGAAGACCCAGAGGAAAAGACTGCTTTGGGAAGCCATTTTGGCGAAGCGGGCACACCACGTCTGCAGCGAGAGTACCTCGCCCCGCTCTGCATATCTTAGGAGCCGCCCAGGAGAAGGAACTAAGTGCCGACCATCCCAAGCACTTAGAGAATGCATCTCAAAGAAACCTCGGCATTCCAGAGCTGATGACATCAGGACAAGCCCTGTCCGATGTATTGTCGAAGGCTTTCACGGCTGGAGAACGATGGTTGTTGTGGGTTTTCCGGGCTGTATTGCCGTGGTCTTGGCATTGTAGTTCCTGACGTTTCGCCAGCAGCTGTGGCTGGCATCTGAAGATGCCAGCCACAGCTGCTGGCGAAACGTCAGGAACTACAATGCCAAGACCACGGCAATACAGCCCGGAAAACCCACAACAACCAAAGTCCTGTCCGCTGGAACATCCTTTCAGCCCACTTGGATTTCCCCCTCCCTCTTTTGTCCCCTCTTCCTGAGGTGTCACTTATCGCAATCAGATTACCAAAGTGGCCCATCCAAGCCATTCAGTAGCCCATTAGAGCCTTTGTTTTAAACTGTGAGAACCACCAAGTACAGCACCAGCCCCAGGGTACGTTTTGGGGTATTTAAGCTGGTCTCTCAGACCACACGTTGCTTAGGCCATTCCCATCCAGAACCCCTCGCTGTCTGTGGCTTAGGCCATTCCTATCCAGACCCCCCCCTTGCTGTCCGTGGCTCGTGCCATCCTATCCAGAACCCCTCTCTGTCCTTCTGTGGTCCCAGTGCTGGCATTGGGCCACCCTCGCTGCCGTGTCTCTGCTTCACTTCAGGATAAGTGAGTATTCCCCCTACCATCGTTGGGAATCAGCTAATGCGAACGTCTGTATTTCCTACTCTGTATTTCTTAGGTCTTGTATGTTCTTTGTATGCTTGTGCAAGTTTAGGCTTACGCCACACTGAATACACGTGTTTGAACCTATTTGTAGTCTGCCTCTTTTTCACTAGAGTGTCTGGGATCGGGACCTCCGTAGACATAGGTTAAGATCCGCGCTAAATTTAAGTTACAGACTGCTACAGCTAATTCCCCATTATAATAAAGAGCAGTTCTGGTAACAGTGTGTACTTACTGTAGGCTTCACAACTGATGGTCACTTTCTCATGAGCATCAGAAGTGGGGAATCTCCCTAATCCAGGTCAGAGGTGATTGGATTTATCATTGCTGAGCTCTACGGGCATTTATCTTCAAGCCTACCAACTCTCTGCTGCTATTCTTTTCCTTGCCATTTTTAGGGTATTTCTAAAAGGGCACTCTGTTATTTTGATTGAGATTCTAGAGAGCTTAGAGACTCAGGTTACTTACCTGGATCTTTTCTTTACAGACTTGTGGAAATGATGTTTAAAATGCATAAATAGGATTTTTTTTGTTCATATTGCTGTTCTTGCCCATCTCTGTTTACAAAGTGTGTTATCATTATCCCCACAACAATCAGCCTGTGATCCGAGTGGGGCTGAAAGAGCTCCAAAAGAGCTGTGACTGACCCAAGGTCACTCAGCTGGCTTCAAGAGAAGTAGTGGGGAATCAAACCCAGTTCTCCAGATTAGAATCCTGCCTCTCTTTACCACTACACCAAACTGGTGTAGAAATAGCTAGTGCGCACTCTGCATACACTCACAAAATCAAAGTTCTCAGAAATTCGCATCAGAAGGAAGTAGAACAGAATACTTGATATAGCCATGCAATGGCTATATCAAGTACATAGCAAAAACGAGTGGCATTTGTCTCTTGGCATGGAAATGATCAAATTGAAATATGTGGATCCTGATGGGCATTTACCAGCATTATAATCCCGTTTCATAATCAACAATTTTTCAAAGGCTTAATTTGACCACGACAAAGGCTTAATTTTGACCATTACAATGCTACATTAAAACGACCCTTTCTGCCGCCAGCCTGGCTGTGTGGCAGGGGGTCACCATTTGCCTCCTCGGAAGGAGGAGGAGAAGGTGTGCTTTCCCCAGGCATACGGGGATTGTGAGGGGGTGTAGCTTGCCGGCCGTTAGGCTGCTCTGCTCCCCTTCAGGCGTCTGTCGCCCGGAGTCGCGCTCGGAGGCAGGTGCTGCTTCCAGCTCTGCTCTCGGCGGCGGCGGCCTCAGCGGCTTGTTTGGAGCCTCGGCGGCGGCGGCAGCAGCATGGCAGCAACCTTGGCAGCGCGGCGGGGGCCTCGGCGGTGGACTCGGCGGCAGTCCCGGTGGTGGCGGAGGCGTTTGCAGCGGCTGGTTCGGTGGCTTGAGGCTGTCGGCGGCGGCGGCCTCGTTGGCGAAGCATCGGTGGCCTTTCTGTGGCTTGCTCCTTTGCGAGTGGGGGGTGAAGCGGCGGCTGGTGGCAGCGGCCGGCCCGGGCCTTCCTTAGCTACACCCCTCCCCCCTCTTTGAGGGGGGTGTTTGGCGGGTTCGGATTCCCCCCCTTTTTTTCTGGTACCACGCTTGGGCGCGGGTGAGTCCGCTGCCTGCTTGGTGGGGGGGGGTTCATTCTTGTGGAGCTCATTCGTGGGGGTGCGATCTTAGTGGGTTTTTTGCCCCCCCTTCCTCTCTTTGGTGGGGGTTGTTGCATGGGCATAAGGGAGGGCGTTTAGATACCCTTTGGCTTCAAGGTGGCCATTTTGTAGTTGGGTGGCCATTTTGTTTGGGGGTTATAGTACTTCCCCCATCTGATTGATTAAGGTAGCCATTTTGTGAGGGGGCACAGGGTTGCACCCTCTCCTCCTCGTCCCCTTTTTGCCCATTGGCCATCAGTGTTAGGCATTCTTGGGCTTGTGCTATAGGGCTTCCTAGGGAATTTTGAAAAATTTAGCTTGGTGGATTAGGCTGGCCATCCCTCCTAAGAAAGGCAGCGGCCTTTCTAAGAAAGGCAGCGGCCTTCTAAGGGGAAACAACGCGCTAAGCACCCTCCCCCCAAAAGCCCCCCCCGGTGATTTCTTCATCAGAGGATGAGGAGGATGTTTTAGGGCAGGAGGACATCCTGCGACAGCTGCAGGCCCTTGAGTCTGCCAAGGGGGTTCAGGCTCCTTCCGGGGACAGTGGGGGAAGGAAGAGGTCTCGGCGTATGGCCTCCAGAGATGCAGTAAACAGAGAAATTCTAATGCGCTTATCTGCTTTGGAAGGCACAGCGAAAGGCGAGTCCGGCTCTGCTCAGATGGCTTCTGCCAATGAAGTTGGTTCAGCAGCTGAGGAAGTGGAACAGGGAATTGAGGCGGTTCCCACACGCGTGGCCCTGGCAGTGGAGCCTGAAGAGCAAGTTGGTAAGGATGCACCTACACAAACAGGATACCCTTGGCCTTGGGGGTCCTGTGGGTAGGGACCGCTTAGTGGAGCTCTGAGTGCTAACTCTGGGGTCTCCTCCCAGTATTCTACTGTTTGGCCTCCTTTAGTGCAGCCATCGTGGAAAGGACAGGGTGTTGGGGCTCCTGCTCCACCCTCTCCAGTGCTTTCTGAAAACTTGGCCTGTGCTGGGCAGCCTTTCGGCTGGCCTGGGATGATGGGTGGTCCCTGGGGGTGCTACCTGTATCCATCTTTGACTTATGGCAATGTTCCTTTTGGTGCATTGCCATTTGGTGATGTAGCCCTTCCCCTTGGAGATCACCTGATGCAGGCCACACGTGATAAGATATTGAAAGGCGAATATGTGGACATCTTTTCCCTTCTCTTCAGAGACCTGGAGAAGAAGGACAAAGACGATCTAGACAACCGTGATAAAGAGCAGCTTAAGCGTCGGAAAGTAGATAGAACCTGGGGTAATTGGCTCCCTGGGTTCTTGATTTATGCAGGGTTGCTGGCAAGGGAGCAGCCTCAGAGGGCGGCGCCTTTGTTTCAGTATTTGGACATTGTTTACAAGGGATATACGGGATTCTTCGGAGGTGCATGGATGCAATATGACGAGGAGTTTCGGATGCGAGCTGCTATGAATCCGACCCTTCCCTGGGATCGCATTCATCAGCAGCTGTGGCTTTCCATGATGTCCCCTGCATGGCCCAGTGTGGGTGTTCGTTCAGATAGCGGTCACATTGTGCAGCGCTCCTCCTTGGCTTCCAGCACCCACACTACTGCGTGTCAGCAGGTTCAACCCCGGCTGCTGTGCTGGGAGTTCGCTTTTAAAGGAGGCTGCAGCCGTAAGCCCTGTAGATTCAGGCACAAATGCCCATCCTGTGCTGGACCTCACTCCTATACTACCTGCCCCAAGGCACGGCAGGGCGGGGGAGGTAGGAAGTTTGGGGGATCAGGCGGTGGTAGCCAGCAGTCTGCTGGTAAAGGGCCCCAGTCCAGTAAGACTGAGGGTCCTTGAAGGACTGTTACGGGCTTATCCCAAGGCTTCTGAGGCCCAGTATTTGTTAAAAGGGTTTACTTATGGTTTTTGGATCCCAGTCGAGGGACCTCGTTCCCCTTTCTATTCGGATAATTTGCGTTCAGTTGTAGGTAAAGAAGACATTGTTAGGGACAAGATTAGGAAGGAGTGTGAGGAAGGGAGAGTCCTGGGCCCCTTTGATTCTCTACCAGTTCCTAATTTGAGGGTGTCCCCTTTGGGAGTAGTCCCCAAGAAGGCAGCAGGAGAATTTCGTTTAATTCATCACCTGTCGTTTCCTAGAGGCAATTCAGTTAATGATGCGATCCCAGAGCATCTTTGTTCTGTCAAATACACGTCATTTGACCAAGCAGTGAAGATGGTGCGTAAGTGTGGGGTGGGAGCGGAGCTGGCTAAATGCGACATTAAGTCTGCCTTTAGACTGCTCCCGGTGCACCCAGAGGACTTTGAGCTCCTCGGATTTGCTTTTGAAGGATAGTTTTTCATGGATCGTGCCCTACCGATGGGCTGTTCCGTCTCGTGTGAGGCCTTTGAGACTTTCAGCTCCTTTCTTGAATGGGAAGTGCGACGCCGGGCGCATTGTCGTGACACGGTTCATTATTTAGATGATTTTTTGTTTTGTGGGCCGGAGGGGTCTGGACAGTGCCCCTGTCTGCTGGACACTTTTGTGAAAATGGCTCAGGAGCTGGGGGTGCCATTGGCACATGAGAAGACGGAAGGGCCTTCCCAGGTTCTCACGTTTCTGGGAATAGAACTTGATACAGTTAGGCAGTGTTTTAGGCTTCCCCTTGTAAAGGTTCACGACCTTAGGGATAGGCTCCAGGAGTTTAGAGGGAAGCATAAAGTTACGTTCCTTGAGCTGCAGCAGGTGGTTGGGCACTTGAATTTTGCCTGTAAGGCAGTCGCCCCAGGAAGGCCCTTTTTGAGGCGGCTTTGTGACGCTATGTCGTCCTTGAAGGCACCTCATCATCACTTGCGGCTTACTAAAGGCATGCAGGAGGACTTGCAGGTGTGGTCAGACTTCCTGGCCGGCTTTAATGGGGTTACGTTTTGGCGAGACAATTTATTACTTGAAGCCGAGCTTCAGGTTATGTCTGACGCCTCTGGTTCTTTGGGTTTCGGGATTTATTTTAGGAAACATTGGTGTGTGGGTCAGTGGCCTAGGGAGTGGCATAGGTGGGGTCTCGTTTGGGACCTCACGTTCCTGGAATTTTTTCCAATTTTGGTAGCTGTGTTTTTGTGGGGACGTGAGTTTTCGAATCATACTGTACATTTCTGGTGTGATAACCAGGCTGTGGTACACGTGGTTAATTCATTGACTTCACGGTCCCCCAGGGTTATGAGGCTCGTGCGAGCCTTCACCCTGCTTTGCCTCCGGCGGAACATATTATTTAAGTCCAGGCACGTTCCGGGGGTCGATAATGAGGTGGCGGACGCTTTGTCTCGCCTACAGATGGAGCGTTTCAGGCAGCTTGCCCCGGAGGCAGATCCCCACCCAGTGCAGATGCCACAGGCGCTATGGCACCTTGGGAGTCCAAGGCGTTCAGGGCCATATGGCTTGCGGTGGCTCCAAGTACCAGGAGAGCCTACAACAGAGTGGTAGGACAGTTTGCCAGGTTTAGAGCTGAGTTTGGCTTGCAGCAGCGCTGGCCCATCCCGGTTTCCCACTTGATGCATTTTTGTGTGCATCAGAAGGAACGGGGTCTAGCGGTTAAGTCAATTCAGGGTCAGCTTGCAGCATTGGCGTTCGTAAGCAAGGCGCGGGGGTTTCCTGAGGCCACGGGGGACTTCCGCGTTAGGAAGATGCTGGAAGGTTGGTCGAGGGAAGCGGGACCTCGAATTCATACCAGGGAGCCTATTTCTCCCTCAGTGCTTAAGGGGCTTTTTGCGGTATGGGCTGAGGTTTGTAGTTCTAGGTATGAGGCTCGGCTGTTTCATGCAGCGGCACTGACTGCTTTCTTTGGGGCCCTACGCATTAGTGAATTAGTGGCTCAGTCCACCTTGGACCGGTCGGAACGAGCTCTTTTGGCAAGTGATTTGCAGTGGGAGGGGGATGTAGTTGTTATTAAGTTACGTCAATCCAAGACGGATCAGTGGCGTAAAGGGGCTGTTATTAGGCTGGGGCCTTGTGTAGAGGGAGAGTTGTGCCCAGTAACGGCTCTCCGACGGTTCCTTCGGGTGAGGGGTAAGGAACATTGGCTTCTGTTTAGGCATGGGGATGGTCTGCCTTTAACTGCCCAATTTTGGGCAGTTGCCCAATGGGCCCTTGATCGGCTGGGATTGGGCAGAGTTAAGTTCGTGACACATTCTTTTAGGATTGGGGCTGCTTCTACGGCGGCCGCGATGGGTTACCCGGCTGTGGCCATCCAGAGAGTCGGCAGGTGGCGTTCTGCGGCTTATCGGGCTTAAGTTAGGCCTTTGTCTCGTTTTTAAGCTGTTACTAATTGAATTTTCTCTAGATGCTGTGTCATGCTGAGAGAAGCAAAGAATTTTGATCTGTGGGCACAGTATGGTTTTCTGGGCCGCCCATCAAGCATGAAGGACGCGGATTGGGTCCCAGTTGGGCTTGAGTGAATGGGCGCAGATTGAGTGGCAGGGCCATAGGCCTGCTGCCCGGCCCACACCGGCCTGCTGCCTGGCCCGGCCTGCTGCCTCTGTTATTTAGCCGAGGGAGTGGCCTCCCGCCCCACGTGTTAGTCATTCACCTAGGTGGGAATGATTTGGGGCTTATGCAGGGCAAGGCCTTGTCCTTGCAAGTTAAGCAGGACTTGCGGTTCATTCTTCAGCGATGGCTTGCTGTTCTCATTATTTGGTTTGCCATGTTACCGCGGCAGGTATGGCGGGAGGCTTTACACCGTCATGCCATCGAAAGGGCTCGGATGAAAGCCAATAGGGCTATTCAAAAAGCTTTGGGGGAAGGGTTGGGTATTTACTTACCTCACCCTAGGATCAGGGCCACTTTTGCCGACCTCTACCGAGGTGATGGGGTACACCTGTCGGTGTCAGGCAATGAGATTTTTCTAGATGATTTGCGGCAAGGGCTCAGGTTGGCTTTAAGCCACCTGTGGGGTGCCAGGGCCTAAGCAGAGGCTTGGCCGGGCATTGGCAGGATAGAATTGGGGAATAGGGAGCGGGCCGGTGAGCACCCTTGGCGCTTCTCCATTCTGGGGAAGAGGGGTCTGACAGAAGCGGATGGTACTGCTTGTGACGGCTGCCATGCTGCATGGCAGACTGCCTTGGGGATCCCTGTGTGCAAGTCCTACCTCACTGCTGTACGGCTGAGGTGTGGGAGCTTGGTTGGGGGAACCAACTTTGCCTGGCTGTCCAGGTAGCTGCCATCCGATGGATGGCTTAAGCCTGGGGCTTTAGGGCTCGCCCAGACAGGTTGAGGCGGAGGTCCAAGGGTGACCACATGGCTCAACTTGTACCGCTAGTTGGCCCTTGCCGCAGTTGATAGTTAAGGTTGTTTACATTTGTTATCTTAATAAAAGTGGCCCTTAGTTCCAAACACTGGCGTCTGTCTCTTCAATCCGACTGGGGTGGCAAACAGTCTCCATCAGCCAGTTGCTGTGATTTTCGACGGGGTATTTTTTACATCTAAATTTTTTTGCATTATTGAGCCCTTTAAACACTTTAAAAAATTCAAAAGCTATAAAATTATTTTTTGGCTTCTTTACCCTCCAATAGGCAGTGCCTTCCAGTGTTTGTTAAGTGTCTCACTACAACAGGAGATCTTCCATCATAGACCACCATCTTCTGCTTCTCTCAGAAGACCGTAGGGGGGAAAAATCCACTGTGTTTCTGAAATAATACAAAAGTCTCAGATACAAAATTCCCAATATGGATTCACTGCGTTGAATTTTATTCAAAACAACAGTGGTTTGAAATGAGGAAACCACTCTGCAGAGCCTTCCTCGGTGGTCCCCCATCCAAGTACCGAGGCTTCTTAGATTTGGAAAGTTGAAGAGATCAGCCTATACCATACCACCTTCCCTCCCGGGAATTATGTCTGATAATAACATTATTTGTTTGGAATCCCCTTGTATTAACTAACTCCCAAAGCCCCCTAATAATTCTTGACAGACTCCTTCTCTCAAGCATAGAAGTCCCAGAGTAATACATTTATATTATGTCAAAAGTCAAGAGATCTTCTATGTGGTTAGCTGTCCCTCCTTAATAATACTGCCTGAAGTAAAGTTAATATTCTCTCATTAGAAAATTTCTATGAGTCCCGTGGCTGTAGGAAGCAATTCCTTTGATCTGTCCACAAACATCACTTAACATATGAAAAGCTGGACTCCACATCCAAACAGGTTGATTGCTACTTGGAAAAACCTGATCTGCAATCTTTTGCCTACGTGTAAAGGCAGCTTTTATTCCAATGCTGAAGTTCATTCCAAATGAACTTCCGAATGAGTAATTTTTACATAGACACCTGTGATTAACTTTGGCTCGGTACAGATACAGTATGCACCATATTTTGTACTGCGGGTTCCTAGTTGGCCAGTGCACAACCTCAAGCAAGTTTTGAAGGCTGACCTTCCCCTACCTTGAGGTAAAGCTTCTCCTCTGTAAGCTTTTGAACCTGTATACTAGGCGGGGAAGCCTTCAGTAGCGTGTTTGATGTTCAGCTTCGATTTAATTTCTTGACCCACCCTTCAGTAACATAAAAATAGTATGGTTACCCAGGCAAGTCCAAGTAGGGAAAAGATGGGTAGCCGTATTAGACTCTGTGTAGCAGTAGAAAAGAGCAAGAGTCCAATAGCACCTGTAAGACTAACAAAATATGTGGTAGGGTATGAGCTTTCATGATACCCTTAAGAAATGATCAGGTATAGATGGAGGGGAGAGCTCTAGCTTCATACAAAACTGACTGATAGAAAATTGAATGGACAGTAAATACACAAGAAGGGATAGAGGAAGCTCTTCAACATTGTTTAACCTAGTTCATTAAAAAAAAATCCTAACAGATTGTAAGATTGAGTCTTTTAATCATTTTCTTTCACTCTGAAAAAGTAAGCTCACCTGCTTGAAATTACATTCCAGACTCACCTCCTTCTTTCCAAGTTGTCCTTTGGTTACATCCCAAGTCATCCCCCTTTCTGTGCAATCCCATCGTGCATTCCATCTTGTGGCTCTCCATTTGGCTACCCAATTGGCGGTCTGAGCGCCATTGGTTCATACAGGGTACTCTCTGGTGGCGCAACATCAGCAAGTAGCCTCGGCATCACCGCCCCCGTACCAACGTTGGATTTGTCAACCAAATCTCCTAATCAGAAATTGTGATACAGCCAGCCCCTTTTATTATTACAATCCCAAATCCAATCCTCTCCTCCTATTCTGAACCTCTTCATGTAGCGGGAACAGCTCTGTAGGTTCCAGCTGCTTTAGTCAAAGGCTGTGTGGTTACCCCTGTTAAACTTGGAGGACCAGAATAGGGGAAAATGGTATTTGAAAAACAGGATATGGATTCATAGCCGATGATTTCATGGACTTGGGGGTGAGAAAGGTGGAGCCTCCCCATTTTAAGCCAGAGCTGATAGCCTTTCCACCAGCTCAGTACTTCTGACTCTCACGTCCAATGCTAGTGGGTACTTATTGTTGGCGTCACAACTGATGGTCCCTTTTTCCTGAGCATCGAAATTGTGTAAACTCCCAAATCCAGATCAGAGTTGATTAGATTTATCATTGCTGAGCACTTCAGGCATTTATCTTCAAGTCTTCGGACTCTGCTGCTGCTGCATTTCCTTGCCATTTTTAGGGTATTTCTACAAACACACCCTGTTATTTTGTATGAGATTCTAGGGAGCTTGGGAAAATGATGTTTAAAATGCATAAATAGCCCTTTGTTTAGCTGTCCTTTTGAGGGATTTCCAAAGGAAAATGTATTATTTCTTCTGTATTGCATATGCTGTTATCACCTTTGAAGCTGTTTGCCATGCAAATGTTGTCATACAATCTTCATTAAAGCTTGTCTGTCTGCATCACAATACTGATTGTGGTTCCTCTGGTTTTTTTATGTTACGGTGATTTGTAGAAATTGACTTGAGTAATTGTGGTTGCTGTAATTTTTAAAGCCTGCAAAACTAGGTCAACTGCTTTGTTATTCCTCCCTATATTACAGAAGAGATCAGCATTCAACCAAGGCTGATGATTCAGAAAAGAAAATGATTGCTGTTGAAAAGAAATGTCGGCTCTATGATTGGATAGTAGGGTGAAGCTCTTTCTCCCCCTTAGAAATAGGGATTGGTTTCTTTTTGGTTCTATTCAGACAAAAACAAATCAGTTTAAAATTCTACCCTCTTGATGGGCAGAGAGTGAAACTCCATTCCAAGGAAACCACATGAGCACATGACACTGCTTTATACCAAGTCAGACCCTCAGTCTATCAAGAGAGTTTCAGGTGGGTGGTTTCTGGTAGATGAGCAGTATTTGAGTTCAGTAGCGGTTAAAGGCCAAGACAGAGTAGGTGTCCTGAAAAAGACAAAAACGTAAAAGGAAGATCACATCACTAGAGAGCTGAAATTGTTTCTTCACAGATTCAGAACAATGGATTCCCCAGGGCTGAATGGGGACATGGGATATTTCTCTCACTACAGATGCTAATTTTCTGCATTTCCACCCCTGCTCTAATCACACTGAATGCATTTCACAGTCGATCTTACTTCTTTGCAATACTGCTCTTAAGAAGCATTTAGGCAAGGCATAAAACAAATAACAGGTTGCTGATCTAAATACATTCTAACTAGCTAAAATACTACTGGCTATCTGACGAAGCATTCTTTGCGAGGGTTCCAAAGCTGGTTGATCTTACCAAAGTCCATCCAAGCCAGCTTACTCTAGACAACCTGAAGGCATGGAGCTGAAGAGCTACTAGTTGGCAATGGCTACCAGGTTGCAAGAAAGAAAAGACTGATAAACTGCCTAGAGACAAAGAAGCTTCTTGAAGATGCTGGGACTGGGAAATTGGGAAAAGCCTATGACTTGTGTCTCCTAAGTCCCCACCCCAGTCCAGAAAGCAGCTGGAAGTAAAAGGACAGCCATCCCAACAACATCAACCTGTTTTCACAAGTACTGTTGCGAAGTCACCCACGGCAGAAAAGAAGGTGCCATGGTGCTTTACATGCAACCACTTGGGCCACTTTTGGAATCAGTGCCCCAAGGCTGGGACTGACATAATCCCAGAGACCCTCAGATTACTTCGCTTGCATTTGATCCATAGTATATTCCCCAGCACCACCGGAAAAAGGTCATGGTGGATGGCTGTGATGTTGCTGCCTGGTGACATACTGCTTCTCTCCTAACAACTATGCATCGCTCTTTTATGAAACCCAAGTACCTCCTCCTGGAAGAAGAAAGGTATCATATAATAGATGGAGCCTATTAAGCTATAGAAATGGAACAAGATGGGAGGGTAAAGCTCAAAAATCCTGGACAGGGGAAGACAATTAGCAAAAATACTCCCGGCCCCCAATATCCCCTCTCTGGATTCAATAAGACCCGGTGTGGGCTGGTTTCCCTTTCTCCCTTTGCTTATTTAATTGATTCTCAATATTCTTTCCCTTGTGGAGTTCTTATAGGGTGCAAGTCAAAACTGTTCTGCTTGGAAGTAAGCCCCATGTTATTCTATGAGGTTTACACCTGGAGAGTGTTTTTAGGGTTTCAGCCCTAACATTCATCAGCCTGTGTTCTAGAGGTCCCCCCAATTTTCCAGTTTGATTAACCTTTTTGCAGAGCTGGGGTTCCCCTGTGTGTGTATTTTTGTTTGAAGAGGCTGTTCAGTGTTTATCATCCATTTGGAGGCCAGCCATTTGCATTTAGACATAGTGATACGTCATATGCACTAAAACCATGGCCATTAAAAGCCAACCCCTTAATAGTAAATTTGGAACACTCCCTTTCAAATATGTATTGATCCAGAGACTCTCATCCCTTCTCATTGATGTCTTTCCTAGCCACTCAGGACCACTAGGAGCTTCTAAGAGCTGTTGTTGTGTGTTTGAAGCACCACAGGTTTCTGGGTTCTTTTGAGTGTGTGTACCTCCTTGGTAAGCAACACTGGACACAGGCTGGTACAATATGTTATTGGAGTTTATTGAAGAAAGAACATAGGAGCATGTGTAAGGCAGAAACATAAAACAAATAACAGGTTGCTGATCTAAATATATTCTAACTAGCTATGCTACTACTGGCTATCTGACTAAGCATTCTCGGAGGTGGTTCCAAAGCTGGTTGATCTCAACTAAGTCCATCCATGCCAGCTTACTCTAGGCATCCTGGAGGCATGAAGCTCAGGAGCTCTCTCTCACATTGCAACTAGTTAGCAATAGCTACCAGGTAGCAAGACTGAAAAGACTGATAAACTGCCTAGAGACAAAGAAGCTTCTTGAAATCTGGAGGGACACCTGTACACTTGAAGAACCAATCAGGACTTGACTTCTTTACTGGAAATTGCAGCCCTGTGACAGTTTAGGGAGTACAGCGAAAGCTGAGATTAGCACCAATCACCTGCCTTCTCAAGGCCACTCTCTCATGAGGGGAAAGAAACCCAGATGCAGCTAATTAACAGAGCTTGGGACTTTCCCAGCACAGTCCTAGGATATGAGGCCTGAAACAAAGTTTCAAGCTTAGATTTTCTATTAAGTGGTACAAGGCCTGGTCCTTACCAAATAGGATTCTCTAAACTTTTAAGAAAGCATGATAGCGATTTTGCTCTTAAGGTCTCCAAACAAGAGGCCATAGGAACTGCAGTTCTTTAAGTTGTGGAGATTCAGAAGTTATTACATGAGAAGGAGTATGCCATGTGTCAGTTAAGCAGATTAGGGGGCTTTGGGTTTATTTAATACAAGGGGATTCCAAACAAATGTCAGACATGGTTCACGGGAGGGAAGTTGGTATGGTATAGCCTGATCTCATCTGATCTCAGAATCTAAGAAGGGTCAGTAATTGGACGGGAGACTGCCGAGGAAGGCACTGCAGAGAAAGGCCATGACAAACCACCTCTGTTTCTTACTTGCCTCAAAAGCCCCCTTGCTGGCTAAAAACTGAAAATAAGTAAAGGTACGAGACAAGGTTGCCCTCTATCTCCATTGTTGTTTATTTTAATTTTGGAAATGTTGATGATTCAGATACGGGAGGACGAAGCAATTCGAGGCATAAAAATAAAAGAATTTTCCTACAAGGTCAGAGCATTTGCGGATGATATAATGCTAATAGTAGAGGATCCAATCGACAACATGCCAAAAGTAATAAAGAAAATAAAAGAATTTGGAGATCTGGCTGGTTTTTATGTAAACGACAAGAAATCGAAGATATTATGTAAAAACATGACCAAACAGAAGCAACAGGAACTGATGGAGATGACAGACTGTGAGGTAACAAATGAAGTAAAGTACCTTGGTATTGAACTAACTGCTAAAAATATTGACCTATTCAAGAACAATTATGAGAAATTGTGGATACAAATAGAGAGATCTGATAAAATGGAATAAACTAAATTTATCATGGTTGGGAAGAATAGCCGCAGTCAAGATGAATGTGTTACCGCGTGTGATGTTTTTGCTGCAAACAATCCCAATTATTTGAGACTCCAAACAATTTGATAAATGGCAAAGGAAAATTTCAGACTTTGTGTGGGCAGGTAAAAAACCACGTGTAAAAATGAAAGTATTGCAAGATGCGAAGGAGAGAGGTGGTTTACAACTGCCCAACATAAGGCTATACTATGAAGCAATATGTTTGACATGGTTAAAGGACTGGATAATGTTAAAAAATTGTAAGTTGCTGGCCTTGGAGGGACATAAAAAGATATTTGGATGGCATGCGTATTTGTGGTACGATAAAATAAAAGCGGACTCCATGTTTCTGCATCACTATATTCGAAGAAGTCTGTTTACAATTTGGAAGAAATATAAGATCTACATGAAAGATGGAATTCCCTCATGGGTAGTTCCGTATGAAGTAATAGATCCGAGAACTGTTGATAATGAGCAGCAACATTCAGTACGTAAAATAAAATCAGAAGAAGAATTGTCTCCTAGTTATGGATGGTTTCAATATAGACAGATCAGAGATCTTTACAACTCGGACTGCTTAAGGGGAGGAATAAGGATTGAAAACTCGGAACTCGAGGAAGCAATTTTACAAGAAGGCAAGAAAGAAATTTCCAAGATCTATAAAATACTTCTAAAATGGCATACTGAAGATGAAACTGTAAAAGTTCAAATGGTGAAATGGGCAATAAATTTTCATAAAGAAATAACAATGGAGGCATGGGAGCATCTGTGGAAAAATACGCTGAAAATTTCAACGTGTACCAATATTTAATTAAATTTAATTTTAATTTAATTTAATTTAATTTAATTAAATTTAATTTAATTTAATTTAATTTAATTTTTAATTTAATTTATATTCCGTCCTCCCCGCTTTCGCAGGCTCAGGGCGGATAACAAATACAAACATGTTTTAAAACATTTAAAAACATTAAATGATACATTTAAAAACATTAAATATAACAATTCATGCTGCATAGTGGTTCATACATGCCTCTGTGTTTGCATTAGGGGTGATGGTTTAACCCCCCCCTTCACGGCGGGGGGGGGGGGCGGGCACTGCCCGGCGTCAGCCATATGCCTGGCGGAATAGCTCTGTCTTACAGGCCCGGCAAAATGTAAGCAAATCTTGCCGGGCCCTTGTCTTGCAAGACAGAGCATTCCACCAGGTCGGGGCCAGGACCAAAAAGGCCCTGGCACTGGTTGATGCCAGGCGGGCCTCCCTAGGGCCAGGGACACTTAAAAGATGTTTTCCACCAGAGCGGAGAGTCCTCTGGGGCTCATATGGTGAGAGACGGTCCCTCAGATACGTCGGTCCCAGTCCGCGTAGGGCTTTGTAGGTTAACACCAAAACCTTGAACCTGATTTGGTACTCCACTGGCAGCCAATGCAGCTGGCGTAGCACCGGTGTAATATGCTCCCACACCGGTGCTCCAGCAATGACCCGCGCTGCTGCATTCTGTACCAGCTGTAACCGCCGGATCAGGCCCATGGGAAGCCTGGCCTGCCGAAGATAATAAAAGGAAGAACTGGCAACTGCAATGATCTGGTCCTCCATCTTCAGGGAGGAATCCAGAATCACCCCCAGGCTCCTAACCCTCGGGGCCAGTGTTAGTGCTGCCCCATCAAGTGTAGGAAGCCAAAGTCCCAAAGCCATCTCCCCATGACCCACATACAGGACCTCCGTCTTCGTGGGATTCAATTTCAGCCGACTTTGTCTCAACCAACCAGCCACAGCCTCAAAAGCACACTCCAGGGCATAAGGGGCCGATCCAGGCTGCCCGTCCAACAACAGATAAAGCTGGGTGTCATCCGCGTATTGGTGACACCCAAGCCCGAAACTCCGCACCAGCCGGGCAAGGGGGCGCATATAGATATTAAGTAATAATGGAGAGAGTATCGCTCCCTGTGGCACACCACAAACCAGTGGCCTACGAGATGACACCCTCTCCCCAAGCGCCACCCTCTGTCCCCGATCATGGAGAAAGGAGACCAGCCACTGCAGCGCTGTCCTCTGAATCCCCACATCGGCAAGGCGGTGGGTCAAAAGCTCATGATCGACCGTATCAAACGCTGCTGACAGATCCAGCAAAATCAGCAGTGCTGATCCGTCCTGCTCCAGATGTCTGCGGAGATCGTCTGTGAGGGCGACCAACAATGTCTCGACCCCATATCCCAGGCGGAAACCAGACTGGAAGGAGTCTAGGGCTGAGGTCTCCTTCAGGAAATTCTGCAGTTGCTTCTCTGCCGCCCGCTCAATCACCTTCCCCAAAAATGGAAGGTTGGAAACCGGTCGGTAACTGAGCAGGTCAGCAGGATCTAATGATGATTTCTTCAGAAGAGGCCGTACCACAGCTTCCTTCAGCGCCTTGGGAAAAACCCCAGAGCTCAAGGACAGGTTTATAATTGCCTCCAAGGAATCCCGAAGCCCGTCAACACTGGCTTTCACCAGCCATGACGGGCACGGGTCCAAGGGGCACATGGTAGGCCGTACCACCTGCAGAATCATGTCCACCTCTTCCCCGAAAAGTGGGCTGAAATGATCTAATATGGATCCCGAAGATGGCCAAGGGGCCTCTAGTTCATTTACTGTATCAACTGTGGCTGGTAGGTCGCGGCGGAGAAGCAAGATCTTATCAGTAAAAAAGCTCGCAAAAGCCTCACAGCTTATCTCCAAATTCAACTTTTGATGGTCTCCACCTGATTGGGAGACCAATGAACGGACCACATTAAATAATTTAGCTGGGCGAGAGCTAGCTGATGTGATGGAAGCTGCATAATACTCTTTCTTCACAGTTTTCACCGCCATCTCACAGGACTTCATAAACAGCCTATAAGATGTTCTTGCTTCCTCATCACGAGATCACTGCCACACGCATTCAAGTCGTCTTAGCTCCCGTTTCTGTTGCCGCAGCTCCTTTGTATACCAAGGAGCCCGGCGATTCCGACAGCGAAGAGGACGACGGGGGGCGATTTCATCGATGGTCTCAAAGAGCCAGACTTGCCAGCTCTCCACTAGCTCATCTAATGAACCACCATGGAGCATTGGTTCCCGCAGAGCATTCTGGAACCCAATTGGGTCCATAAATTTGCTCACCGCCCTTGCAGGAGGGGGGTGGCATGCCCAGCCAGGCCTTCACAACTGCGTGGTCTGACCATGGCACCAACTCTACTTTATCCAGAACCACATCCAATCCCATCCCGAAGATCAGATCTAGCGTGTGGCCTGCTTCATGTGTGGGTGCCAATACAAACTGGGAGAGTCCCAGTGTTGCCATGGCTGACACTAGGTCCGTGGCCTGTATCGAGGTGGCATCATCTACATGGGCATTGAAATCCCCCAGCACCATCAACCTGGGGTACTCCAAGGCCCACCCAGCAACCACCTCTAGCAGGCGCGGTAAGGCGTCTGCTGGTGCACTGGGCGGTCGGTACACCAAGCAGACAGCCAAACTCTCCTCGGCATTCCACAGCAGGCCCACACAATCAATGCCAGAGATCTTCGGGGCGGGAAGCGGCTTGAAGGAGAAACCCTTCCGGACAAGGATTGCCACCCCTCCCCCCCGACCCTCAGTTCGTGACTGATGAAGGACCGCATAACCCGGGGGGGTCAGCTCACCAAGAGTAACTGTTTCTCCTTCCCTCACCCAAGTCTCGGTCACGCATACCAGGTCCATATTAGCTGCCATAAAAGTATCATGCAGCATACTGGTCTTATTATTTATGGACCTGGCATTGCACAACATCAGTGTCGAAGGAGGATTTTTCCTAGCTCCAACACCGGCGTGCCTCGGGATGGGGCGTAGGTTAGAAGGGCACCAAGCCTTTCCACATCTCCGTGACCTTCTCCCTTTAAACCAGGCCCCACCGCCATACCTCCCCCGTCCCCAGAGGACTGGTATCCCTGGCCCTATCTCTGGCCCTATATTAAAGAGAATGTATATAAAATGATATATAGATGGTACTTGACGCCAAAGAAAATTGCGCTAGGAAATACAAATGTGTCAGATAAATGCTGGAAATGTAAAAAACATGAAGGATCATTATATCATATGTGGTGGACTTGTGAGGTAGCCAAGCAATACTGGGGAGATATAATTGAAGTAATCAATGAGATCTTACAAATCCAAATAAATAAGAACCCAGAATTGTTGCTACTGAACTTGGGAATGGAAATTGTTATTTTACATGATAACAGCAGCAAGACGTTTATATGCGCAGAAATGGAAGATGCAAGAAGTACCAACTATAGAAGACTGGATATACAAATTGCTGTACATGGCAGAGATGGACAAAATGACAAGAAAACTTAAAGACCTTGATCCAGGACAGTATACTGCCGACTGGGGGAAGTTGAAACAATATTTAGAAAAAAAATGGGATGTGAAGGGTGAACTGTGGCAGTTTGAGAACTATTAAGATATGATGATGAAAATGGAGGAGAGTAGTGACTTTACCTTGAGGAGGGGAATATAATTATTATAATCTAAGCTAGTAACATGTATAAGAAAATTTTACTTAGAATATATAGAATCTTATTTAAAATATATAGAATATACAGAATTACAGGTAGAAGATAATTGTAATTTACTAAGATTATATAGAATTTTACTTAGAATATACAGAATATATAGAATGCTATATATAGAAATATATAGAATTTTATATAAAATATACAGTTAAATAATGAAAAGTAAGATGAATATAGTAATGGAATGAATATAGAATATATTCTATAGAACATATAATATAGTATATAATAGAATTTGAATACGCTTAGAGTAAGAGTTATGGTATATTTTAGAGGGGTTAGGGGTTGGAAAGCTGCTGGAAGTCGACAAGGGAGGGGGGAGGAAAGGGTGGGGGTTAGAGTAATCAATTAGGGGAATGAATGTATGTATTTGGTTTTAATTAAAACTCACCAATATTTTTTTTTTTAAAAGCCCCCTTGCTGTCTAACGCTAAGGGCTCAGGATCTCCTGTTGGACCCAAGTGGCTGCAGGTGCAGACGGACATGCCATTGAACGTGTAGATGGACTCGCCATTAAGGAAAACAAGATGCTACCAGGTGGCGCATGACTGCCTGGCCTGCCTGTGCAGCCTCTGTGTGGTTTGTTTGTTTCTCAGATTTGGTTCTGCATTTCAGAAGCTGTTTTAAGGAGCCAAACCACCAAGTTCTGAATGTAATTTTGGTTTATCTTTTCCTTTATGTACCCCCCACTACTCAGCATTTAAGGAAACAGAACTTCTGGAAAGCATGTGGATTAGGGTAGCGCTATATCCTTTTCCTGCTTTCTGCAGTTGAGAAAAGGTCCGGGTGAAGCTTAGAAGGGGAGCTTCATGTAACTCCTACACCTGACAGACACTGATTTTTTCCCCATTTCAAGGGATTGTGTAAACTTAGTCACACATTAAATGGGACAAAAATTTTATATGTTATATTTTCTATTTCTAGAGGGACTTTGGTGGTATTGGTCGTGGCCCCTGATGGAATCGTGGCTAGATGAAACAAGCTAAATGAATTAATCTTGCTGGCTGCTTGTTGGGCCAACCCGGGACCGGGCTGGCTCCTGGGATACATCTACCTGGATCCTCTACATACAAGAACTGATTTAGAGGATCATTGTCCACCTTATTGACTCCACATTGTCTACTACTAATATTGTTTGTTTGTTTTTTAAAATTATTATTCATTTCAACAATAACAGTACAACAATATTTAAGATAATTATAAAATAGAGATTATAAATTACAGTAAGGACTATAAAATTTGTTTAAACAATTACATTGTCAGGCGTATGTTAAACAATCACATAAGATTTACAAAAAGCTAAGTAAACAGAGGGAATTGCATTATCATTATATCATATTAAATTAAAGTGAGAAATTCCAGATGTTTAGGAGGGTGTAGTTCAGTAACAATGAGATATTCAAAAAACGGAAACCATTTCGTTAAAAAATCACTTTCTTTCATATGATTTTGTGCTTGGTATAAATCACCATGGATTTTCTCTTGGATATAGTGGTCCCATATTTTGCTAATCCAACCTTCCACCATTGGAGTTTTCGTAGATTTCCAGTTACATGCTATTAAAGATTTAGCTGCCATCAACAGGCTTTGTATTAATTCCTTTCTAATGTGAGGAATTATAACAGTATCCCATTAATCTAAAAAAATCACTTTAGGGTCTAATGGAACAAAGTAGCCTGTAATCTCATATATTTGTCGTAACATTTCTTCCCAGAATTTTTTTAAACGAGAACCAGCAGTGGGCGAAGGTACCAATGGTACCACAACCTTTCCAACAAAATGGGGAGTTAGACGGAGAAACTAACTAACCAAACTAATTTGGTTCAGCATTCCAGGAACTGCTTTAAGGAGCCAAACCACCAAGTTCTTAATGTAATTTTGGTTCATCTTTTCCTTTATGTATACCCCTATCCAGCGTTAAAGGAAACAGAGGTATGGGAAAGCATGTGGAATAGGGTGGGGCTATATCCTTTTCCCGCTCTTTCTGAAGTCAAGAAAAGGTCAGGGTGAGGGTTAGAAAGGGTGCTTCATACAAGCCCTAGACCGGACAGACATTGAATTTTTTCCCATTTCAAAGCACTGTTGCTTTGAATAAAAATCAAAAGATCTTCAGGGAGCAAAAAGTAAGTGATCATTAAGAAGGACTTCCTGACAGAGCAGTCCCTTAGTTGATCAGTCTTCCTTGGGAGGTAGTGGGCTCTCCTTCTTTGGAGGTTTTTAAGTAGAGGCCAGAGAGCCATCTGACAGCAATGCTGATTCTATGAACCTAGGCAGATCAAGAGAGGGAAGGCAGGAAGGGTTATATCAGCCCTTAGACGGTTGCTTTGACCACCTGGATTCACTGCACTGTAACATTGAAAGTAGATTGCTGTCATGCTCTTTACTTAGGTTTCCCCTCAGTTGACTCAAAGACTCCAGCTGGTACAGAACATTGCAGCTCGCTTAAGTCTCTGGAGCTGGACAGAGCATGCATATCAATCATACTGCAGTCACACCATTGATCTCAATTTCTTCATGCATATTGAAGTTTTGAATTACCTTGCCTTGTTTCCAAAGTGAAACTGTAGAGCATCGGACACATGCCATTTCTATTCATGAATTATATATTCAGCATTCTTAATGTGATTGCATATATAGCTGCATCAAGGTTATTTTGTGTGATACACTATTAATGTAAAGCGTTACAAATTGCAGATTTCTTGACATGTATTTTTCAATGTGCACATGGAAAATGGAAACAGTACACTCCATACAGAAACGCATTTCAATATTTTTTTAACTTTAGGCATCAGTTTAAGGTCATTAATATGGAATTCTCCTTGGATTCTCCATTCAGGCCCAAGTCTTCGGGCTTGTGAAACAGAACTGCATGCTCATCATTTGACCCAGATTTCATTCATGCGGCTGGGATCTTTTGGGCAGGCAGGTATGCATTTAGATAATATCATTATGGAATGAAAGAGTGTCATACAATTATATATAACATTTGATTTAAGTACCACCCTTTAGGACAAGTTAACAACTACTCAGAGTTGTTTAAAAAGAATGATGTTATTATCCCCACAACAATGAACCTGAGAGGTAGGTGTGGCTGAAAAAGCTGTAACTGGCCCAAGGTCACTCAGCTGGCTTAAAGTGGAGGAGTGGGGAATTAAACTTGGTTCTCCAGGTTAGTGTCCTGCCTCTTTTCACCACTACACAAAATGCATTCACTCAGAAAATCATAGTTCACAGGAATTCACATTAAAAGAAAGTGGAACACGGAAAACTGTGGCAGTTTGAGAACTACTGAAGTATAATAAAATGTAGAGGGGGGTGACTTTACCGGGGGGAGAAGAGATAAATGTGAATTCATAAGCAGTTAGATTAACAGATTAACATATATATAGATATATATAGGCTATATATATAGGCTAATAAACAGAATATTGATAGAAAATAATCAACTATAAGGATTAAATATAAGGACTGAGTAACCAATAATATTTTCTTTCTTTGATAAGATGTGTACAATGCACCAAACTGAATGTCTGAAGGTATAGATGAGTTAAATTGATTGACTATGTGATGATAGTTATATAGAATTATTATAAAAAGATAGAATGAGCAATATATAGAGAATAAGTCAAATTGTTGGTTGTTGGAGGTTTTCCGGGCTGTCTTGCCGTGGTCTTGGCATTGTAGTTCCTGACGTTTCGCCAGCAGCTGTGGCTGGCATCTTCAGAGGTGTAGCACCAAAAGACAGAGATCTCTCAGTGTCACAGTGTGGAAAAGATGTAGGTCATTTGTATCTACTCAGGAGGGGTGGGGTTGAGCTGAGTCATTCTGTAAGAGTTTCCCAGGGTGTGGAATGCTAATGGCGGGAGGCTTCACTGTAAATTGTTTGATTTAAATGAATGTAAGATTTATATGGTTCATGATATATAGAAGGATTTAAAATTGGAGAATGGGATAAATTGTTTATCTAAGATGGAAACAAAGACTTACAGTTTGGGTATATAATATTAAAAATAGTTAAGGATGTACTGCTTAGAATAATGGAGAATATATATTTGTTTTAGATAGAGGAACTTAATAGAAGTAAGGGGAAAGGGACAAAGGGTTGGAAAACTGTTGGAAGTCAATAAGGGGGGGAAAGGGAGGGGGTTAGAAATGGAAAACTGGGGTAAATTGAATGTAAATGTAAAAATAACGGATTCTAACCCAATAAAAAATTTTTCAAAAAAAAAAGAAGAAAGTGGAACAGAACACTTGATGTAGCCATGCAATGGAGCAAATACGTAGCAAAAATGAGTGACCTTTGTCTTTTGACATGGAAAGGATCAAATTGTAGCACCTTGTTCTTCATTCTAAATATTATCCCAGCTTTCCAGATTTCCCTCCACTGTGATATTTGCCACCTCAGTCGGAATGAAAGGCAGACACAATATTTGGGATTTAAAATGGGCCGCTTTATTAACTGATAACATACAAACATCAATTATGGCAAGGGCCTAACTAGCAGTACAGGTCGGGTCCTGGGGTCACTCCTAGACCCCGCCCCAACCTGTCTGGGCGAGCTACCCGCTGTCCTGGGTGCAAGCTATCCATCAAATGGCTGGGATCCAGCCTGGCCAGGCGAAGAGGTTCACCCCTGTAAAGCTTCCCCACTCGACCATACAGCAGCAGGGGGAGACTGGCTTGTCCAGGGGTTCCCCACCCAGGGCGTCTGTCCTTGCAGCTGGACCATACAGCAGCCAGACGCTCCTGACAGACCCCATTTCCCCACCAATGGGCAAGTGCCAAGGGTGCTCACCGGCCCGCTAAAATTTTCCCCTTACTTCAGTCCTGCCACCATAGAAGCCAAGCCTCTGCTTAGGCCTCTGCAACCCACAAATATCTTAAGGCCAACCTAACCCCTTGCCACAGGTTATTCAGAAATATGCTATTACATCTTGTAGAGAGGTTCACACCACCCCCTCAGTGGAGATCAGCAAAATGGGCCCTGAAATTGCAGCTGGGGCAAATAAATCCCCAACCCCCCTGTCATAGCCTTGACTAGGGCTCTGTTGTCCTTTTACCTAGCCCGTTCTAAAGTGCTGTAGTCCAATGCATACCGCCACACCAGCATGGAAGCATTGCAGACCAAAAAATTAGGACTCCGGGCCATCGCTTGCTAATCTCCAGCAAGTCATCCCACAACTGCCATGACAGGGCCATGCCCTTCAACATACCAAGGTCATTACCACCCAGGTGCAGGACTAAAATGTGAGGTGGAGGGACACTCGTCCCCTCAAACAACAGCGACAGCAACCCAGACCAGCGCAGGCCTCTTCTGCCTTGCCATTTGACAGTGGCCCACTGGATGAGTCCAAGCTGGGACCCGATCGGCATCCTCTTTGCTTGGTGCGCTGCACAAAAGACAATGCTGTGGCCATAGATGAGGATCTGCAGCCTCTCCTGTCGAACCACAGCACCTAAAAAAGAAACAGTGTCTGAACAATTGACCACTGTTCAAAGGCCGCCTCTACATCTATAAACAGAGGAACGCCATCAGCCCACCCTCTGAATATTAGGCCCAGAGAAGCCCATCGCTGCTGTCGTAGATGCAGCACCTATCCTGAAAGAGTGGGTCCCAAATTTGAAGAAAAAAAAAAACGGCTAAGCTTCACAAAGGCCGTACCCGTGACCATCAAAAACTGGTATTTAGTCAACAGGGCACCATCGGCATGACAAAACAGACGACATCTCCCCATGTCTTGTTATATCCTTTAAGGGCCACCACAGGACACAAATCGTTGAGCAAAAGTTAATGCAGCCAGCTGGCTCCGGATGTACTTTACCACATGCCCCTTATCTTTCTGGGCCCACAGAAACACATCAAGTGCTCCATGGGGATGGGCCACAATTGCGGGAGACCTGCCTCCTGCCTGAAACCTGTAAACTGCTGCACAGCCCGATCATATGCCCTCCTGGTACTAGGGCCAAGGGCTAACTGGATTGCCCTAAAGGCCTCGGATTTCCAATCCTCCACAGTTCCTAGGGCACCTATGCTGGCACCAAATTGGCCTCAGGGGCAAGCTGACAAAACCGGTCCATCTGCAGGCAAGACAGGGCATCTCCAACCTCATTGCTCACCCCAGGTATATGCCTGGCTGAAAACAATATATTAAAGTGCAAGCACCTTAAGGTAAAAGCTCAGACAAACTTCATGACCCTGGTAGATTTAGAAGAGAGGGAGTTCACTATCAACCACTGCCATATTATTGCACCAAAAGTGCACTTAGTGGTTAGCTAGCTCATTCCCCCACAAGTGAACCACCACTAAGATTGGGAAAAATTCAAGGAAAGTCAGGTCTGTACTCAGACCCACCTCCACACAATGAGCAGGCCAGTGACCAACACACCAGTGCCCCATGAAATAAACCCTGAATCCAGTGGAACCGGATGCATCAGAGGCAACTTGTAGGTCCCCTTCCAACAACAGCTCCTGTCTCCAAAAGGAGACACCATTAAAGACTTCCAAAAACTGGAACCAAACCACCAGATCCTCCCTCATACCTGGAGAGATATGCAAACGATTATGTGAGAGCCTAAGGGTCCCCATTACATCACATAGACACCTCAAAACACTCTGCCAGGCAACACCACACTGCAGGCAAAATTAAGGTGGCCAACCACCTCTTGCAGCTCCAGAAGGGATACTTTATGAATCCTAATCTGGGTCAGCTGGCATGCCCTCAAGTCTTGGAGCTTGTCAGCTGGCAACCTGGAGGTTTGCTGCTCTGTGTCCAACTCTATACCCAGGAAGGTCAGAACTGTCACTAGGCCCTCTGTTTTCTCATGGGTGAGGGGGGCCACCAACTCATCCACTAAGTGGATAAAGTCCTCCAAAAGGCATGCACATTGTCCAGACTGTGGGATCCCCACCAGGAGAAAATCATCTAAATAGTGGGTGGTATCGTGGCAGCGCTGCCTCCGATGCAATGCCCATTCCAGGAATGTACTAAATCGCTCAAAAACTGCAGACAAGATGAAACACCCCATTGGGAGGTCCCTGTCCATCTAAAATTGACCCTCAAAGGCAAAGCCCAGGAGCTCAAAGCCCTCAGGGTGAACTGGGAGGAGATAAAACACCGACTTAATGTCACATTTCACCATCTCCGCTCCCCGGCCACAATGCCTTACCACTTTGATCGCTTGGTCAAAGGACATATGATGCACTGAGGAAAAGTGCTCAGGTCATTAACTGAACCAACCCTGGGATAAGACAAACAGTGAAGAAGCCCAAGCTCACCTGCCACCTTCTTAGGCACTACCCCCTAAGGTGAAACCCTCAAGCGAGGAACGGGAGGGGAGGGGAAAGTACCCCGAACCCCATCTTCAGCGCATTCCTTAGCTACCTTAGCCCTAAAAACTTCCTCCATACCAACCACTGAGCATAAGTTGGGTGACATGAAGGCACCTCTTGGGCCCTGAAATGGGATCCGAAAACCAAACAGGAAACCTTGTAACAAAAACTGGGCATTGGCCCACCTAGGGTAATCAGCCAACATGGCTTTGAGTACCCTCACTTTTATTGGGCTGGGTCCCCTTTCCAGTACCCTGCTGCCTGGTTGGGCCACTCCCTTTCTTTCCGAATGACTTTTGTCACCTGCAGGCATTGAAGGGGTGTGGACCCCAGCAAATTGGGCACTTGTAGCCAAACCTGCAGTTCTTCTGGCTGCAAACACCTAGTGAGGTAAACTCAAAACAAAGCAGCCGGGGCTGAACTGACTGCCCCGCAGAGGTGCAGGAGCTAGAAGAACTTGAGAAGGATCCCAAAGTACCTGACGAGGATCGCTGCACAATATGTCCGCTATTTTATTGATCCCCAATGTTGAATTTCACCAGGGTCATCAGCTGTAACCATAAGTCTGATGCACTTCGTCCCATGGCAACAATGGATTAATAGTGGCCTGCATCTTGAATTCTTAGCCGTATTGCAGCCAAGCTGCCACGGCGAAGTAAGTATAGCCCCTGTATATGATGTCTATATACTGAAAAGGGGGGGGGGTGCCCTCCAAGGTTGTGCACATGCAATCACACCCACATAGATTAGGAAACCTGGCAGCCAGTTGGCCCAGGTCCTATCAATCTTATGGTGCTTAAGGCACTCCTTATCCCTGTCCTCTAAATCATCTTTATCCTTCTTCTCCAGCTGCCTGAAGAGAAGGGTAAAGACATCAACATACTCAGCCTGCAAAATCTTTTCCCTTGTTGCTGCCATTAGGCAATCACCTAGAGGCACCACCCCATAATTTGACCACAGAACTCCGTAATAAGTTCCCCAAGGTGGAACAAGCCCCAACCCAACCTGAGACTGAGCAGACAACGGATGCCAACTTGGAGACCAAGACATCTGCCCAGCCAATGGAGGTTGGCCCCATTGAGTTCAGTATGCGGCCACGCCAGTGGCCATAGTCCCTCCAGACGAGCACGCCTGCATGTAAGTATGGTGTTGCATTGCTGATGATGCAAGGCCCCTGGCCTGACTCGCTTGCACCCAAGGCCAGGGACCCCCTTGCTGGGGCCAAGACGACTTACCATTGGTCTCAGGTGGTTGGACTACCAAAGCAACTTGACCTGCATCAGCTGTCCAGTTCCCCTCCATCACAGATGGCACTGCTTCTTCAGCCTCCTCCTCAGTGATGTGACCACTGGCCAAAGCTGATGGAGCCGAAGCTCCACTGCCCTCCAGTCCCCTCCAAAGAAGCCAAATGAGAAAGAATATCATTACTGGAAGCAGCCTTGGAGGCAGCCCTCACAGGCCTTTTATTTGCAGTCCCTGCCACAGAAGCAGATGCCCCTCATGCTTGCTCTAAAGCCTCACCAGTTGGGTCCTCCTGTCCCTCGTGCCAGGGAAGCAAGCAAGATCATCTTGCTTCATCCGAGCACAAGGCGCGAATGAGAGCAACGGGGGTGTAAAAGCATATTAAGGCAACAAACTCCACCCCCAGAGCAAGCCCCGTATGTAGGGCATGCCTTACTGCCTTCCTCCTTCCGAAGAGGCAAAGAACAGCCACCATCTTAAGTGGCTATCACAATCAGATGGTGTGGCCAGATTCCTGCTTGTTCTTTGTATCCCCCCTCCCTTCACACAATGGCTCTCTTGGTGGCATCACCCTGGTGTGATCTCCTCCCCTGTGTTGCACATGCTCATGTAGTTGCTTTGACAGGTGTCCCAATACAGCAAGAGACCTCCCATCACAGGCCCCCAACTTCTGCCTCTCTCATAAGACCCAGCGGGAGAAAGAATAATAGCAAAATTAGCCTGCAGTCGAGAGATCTTTTCCCCCACCCCATGCCATTTGAGGTGCCAAAACACCAATGGGGCATAAGTTCTAATCCTTGTAGCTTTCTCAGCACTTTAACAGGTGTAGGGTGTTTGTGTGATTGTGTGCGTGTGTGAGCACGCGTGTGTGTGAAAGAGTTTAGTGCTTCAGGCCCAATCTCTTGCGGCAATGAAAGAGGGTTGCAGGTTGTAATACACAGAATTTATTACATGGAGAGTCGAAAGGATAGACATATGTGACTAAAATAAATGAAGAATGTTCTTTGGCTTGAGACACCGACAGGAAATTTGATGTTACAGGAATGAATCACACCCCCTAATTCTTCAACAAACCATATAAAAGTGCTCACCAGAGCCAACTCTTTTACAGTTTCTTCTTCTCTCAACTTCTAGACCTTAGAAAGCGTGGTAAGTCTGCATTTAATTCAATCATTCCTTAGCTATACAATGCTGCATTCTGTTTTCTAGCACATCATTAATTTTGGAGGTGGCAGGAAAAAAATATAAGTAACTTATAGCCATGACTACTCTACCATGTAGCACTGTGGAAACACTATAGTAATGCCTTCTCAACACTGGCAGAGATGCTAAAAAAAAGTGGTAACACACGAATAGATAAAATCAAGAGTTAAGCAGCACGTAAAAGACTAACAAAGTTTGTGGTAAGGCTTTCGTGAGCCTCTTCTTCAGATACCTTTGATGATGTCTGTTTGTACCTGTTCAGGTTCCTTCACAAGGTTGATGGATTTCCATTCTGTATGGCTCAATGTGCTGCCTTCCATGGAGATAGCTCAAGATGGGTAGCCGTATTAGTCTGTCTGTAGCAGTAGAAAAGAGCGAGAGTCCAGTAGCACCTATAAAACTAACAAAATGTTTGGTAGTGTATGGGCTTTCATGAGCTACAGCTCACTTCTTCAGGTACCCTGAAGCAATGGTCTTGTACAGATGGCAGGGAAAGCTCCAGATCCATATGGAACTGACTGATAAAAGCTGAATGGACAGTAAATGCACAAGAAGGAATATAGGAAACACTTGAACATTTTTTAACCTCGTTCATTAAAAAAATCCGAACAGATTGCAAGATTGATTCTTTTAATCATTGAAAAAGTAATCCAACCTGTTTAAACTTTCATTCCAGACTCACCTCCTTCTTTTCAAGATGTCCTTTGGTTACATCCCAAGTTGTGCCACTTTCTGTGCAATCCCGTCCTGCACTCCATCTTGCGGCTCTCTATGTGGCTACCCAATCAGAGGTCTGAGCTCCCTGGGTTCCTACAGTGCAGTCTCTGGTGGCGCATCATCAGCAAGAAGCCTTGGCATCTCTTCCAGGGCCAACATCGGATCTATCCAAATCCCACCGTCAGAAGTTGTGATACAGCCAGCTCCTTTTGTTATTACAATCCCAGGGGCAATCATCGCCACCTCTCCCGAACCTCTTCATGTATGGAAGAGAACTTGGTAGGTTCCAGCCGTTGGTTATTCCTATTAAACTAGGAGGACCAGAATACAAGGAAATGGTATTTGAAAAACAGGATATGGATTCACAGCCGATGCTTTCATGGACTTGGGAGTCAGAAATACTGACCCTTCCCACTTTAAGCCAGATCTCTTAGTTTCTCCACGAGCTTAGCACTTCTCATGTCCAATGCTAGTGAGTACTTATTGCAGGCTTCACAACTGATGGTCACTTTCTCCTGAGCATCAGAATTGTAGAAACTCCCAAATCCAGATAACAGTTGATTGGATTTATTGTTGCTGAGCTCTTCAGGCATTTCTCTTCAAGCCTCCCAACTCTCTGCTGCTGCTGCTTTTCCTTGCTATTTTTAGGGTATTTCTACAAGGGCACCCTGTTATATTGATTGAGATTCTAGTGGGCGTAGAGATTCAGGTGACTTACCTGGATCTTTTCTTTACAGACTTGTGAAAATGTTGTTTAAAATGCCTAGATAGCCCTTTATTTAGTTGCCTAGTGCTCTTCGAGGGATGTCCAAAGGAAAGTATATTACTTCTTTTGCACTGGATACGCTGTTATCACCTTTGAAGCTCTTTGCCATGCATATGTTTTCATACAATCTTCATTAAAGCTTGTCTGTCTGCATCACAATATTGTTTGTGGTTCCTCTTGTGTTTTTTATATATATTAGGGTGATTTGTAGAATTTGACTCCAGTGATTGAGGTTGCTGTCATTTTTAAAGCCTGCAAAATTAGGTCAACTGCTTCGTTATCCTTCCATATATTACAGAATAGATCTTCATTCAACCCAGAAAAGAAAATAATTGATTGCCATTGAAAAGAAATGTTGGCTCTTTGATTGGAAAGAAGGGTTAAGCTCTCTCTCCCCCTTACAAAAAGGGATTGATTTCTTTTTGGTT
The DNA here is from genome assembly GCF_028583425.1 of Eublepharis macularius. NCBI lineage: Eukaryota > Metazoa > Chordata > Lepidosauria > Squamata > Eublepharidae > Eublepharis > Eublepharis macularius. The sequence goes on from NC_072790.1 coordinate 247,482,208, forward strand.
CTATTCAGACAAAAAAAAATTAGCCACTCAATAGGCAGGGACTGAAATTTCATTCCAAGGAAACCACATGAGCACAGGATGCTAGTTTTTACCGAAGGAGACCCTCAGTCTTTCAAGGTATGTGTTTTCAGGTAGATGAGCAGTCTTCGAGTTCAGTAACACTTAAAGGCCAACAAGGAGTGGGGGTCCTCAAACAGACAAAAACTTCAACGGAAGATCACAACACAAGAGAGCTGAAATTGTTCCTTCACAGATTCAGAACAATGGATCCACCAGGGCTGAATAGGGACATTGGATATTTCTCCCACTGCAAATGCTAGTTTTCTGTATTTCAACCCCTGCTCTAATCACACTGAATGCATTTCACGTCCTATCTTTCTTCTTTGCAACATCCCTCCCACCTTCTGACTAGGATAAAAAAATCTCCAATTTCCGTTAACTGCTTGTATCTGCTGAAGCCTAGTGGGTAAGTAGTTGGGCTGCGAATCAGCACTCTGCTGGTTAAAATCCCACTGCTGCCACTCCTGCCATGAGCTCAGGAAAGGGCCTTGAGTGAATCCCTCCTCTCAGCTCAGCTGCCCAGCTGTACTGTGGGCAGAATAATAAGAATAACTTCGTTCTCTGCTGTGAGTGGGCACTATTCCATCTAGAAGTCCATTATGTAAGTGTACTGTTGCATGAGTCACTGTAGCACAGTGGTTAAGTGGTTGGGCTGCGAATCAGCACTCTGCTGATTCAAATTCCACTCCTGCCATGGCTGAGTAGGTAATCTTGGGTAAGTCACTTCTCTCAGCCCCTCTCCCCAGGTGTATTGTGGGGCTAATAAAAACACTGACTTTGTTTGCTGCTCTGAGTGGGACACTAATCTGTCTAAAATAGTATATAAGCACACTATTGATGGTTGTTGGGGGTTTTCCGGGCTGTATTGCCGTGGTCTTGGCATTGTAGTTCCTGACGTTTCGCCAGCAGCTGTGGCTGGCATCTTCAGAGGTGTAGCACCAAAAGACAGAGATCTCTCAGTGTCACAGTGTGGAAAAGATGTAGGTCATTTGTATCTACTCAGGAGGGGTGGGGTTGAGCTGAGTCATTCTGTAAGAGTTTCCCAGGGTGTGGAATGCTAATGGAGGGAGGCTTCACTGTAACCTGAGGAGGTTCTTTTGCATATGGATTGGTGCTTGATGTGCTAATCTTCTCTGCAGGGCTATTGTCGGGTGTGGAGTGTTTTGTTGGCCTGGTGTTTTTCAGAACTGGAGCCCATGCTCTGTTCATTCTTAAGGTTTCTTCTTTCCTGTTGAAGTTTTGCTTATGCTTGTGAATTTCAATGGCTTCCCTGTGCAGTCTGACAAAGTAGTTGGAAGTGTTGTCCAGTATTTTGGTGTCCTGGAATAAGATACTGTGCCCTGTTTGAGTTAGGCTATGTTCAGCCACTGCTGATTTTTCAGGCTGTCCAAGTCTGCAGTGTCTTTCATGTTCTTTTATTCTTGTCTGGATGCTACGCTTTGTGGTCCCGATGTAAACTTGTCCACAGCTGCAGGGTATACGGTATACTCCTGCAGAGGTGAGGGGGTCTCTGCTGTCTTTTGCTGATCGTAGCATCTGTTGTATTTTTCGGGTGGGTCTGAATACTGCTTGAAGGTTATGCTTTTCCATAAGCTTTCCCATCTGATCAGTAATTCCTTTGATATATGGCAAAAACACTTTTCCTGTAGGTGACTGTTTTTCCTTGGTTGTTTGATTCATCCTGGGTTTGATTGCTCTTCGGATTTCATTTCTGGAGTAGCCATTTGCCTGAAGTGCGTGGTTTAGATGATTAATTTCCTCATTGAGAAAGCGCGGCTCACATATCCGTCTTGCACGATCCACTAATGTTTTCATTATGCCTCTTTTCTGTCGGGGGTGGTGATTGGAGTTTTTGTGTAAGTACCGATCAGTGTGAGTTGGTTTCCTGTAGACCTTGTGACCTAACTGAAAGTTTGCTTTGCGGATGACCAAGGTATCCAGGAATGAGAGTTTTCCCTCACTTTCTTTCTCCATTGTGAATTGTATGTTCAGGTGGATGTTGTTGAGATGATTCAAAAACTCCCTCAATTCTTCCTCCCCATGGCTCCAAATGATGAATGTATCATCCACAAACCGGAACCATACACTGGGTTTGTGGGGTGCTGATTCTAGAGCTGTTTTTTCAAAATGTTCCATGTAGAAGTTTGCTATAACTGGGCTGAGTGGGCTCCCCATGGCCACCCCATCCATCTGTTCATAGAATTCGTTGTCCCATTGGAAGTAACTGGTTGTCAGACAATGATGGAATAAGGCTGTTACATCCTCTGGGAAAATCTGATTAATCAGTGCAATAGTGTCTTTTACTGGAACCTTGGTAAACAGGGATACAACATCAAAACTGACAAGTATGTCTTGTGGATTGAGTTTCAGAGAACTGATTTTGTTGATGAAATCTGCTGAATCTTTGATGTAAGACGAGGTTTTCCCGATGTGGTCCTGCAGGAGATCTGCCAGATGTCTAGCTAATTCATATGTCGGTGAACCAATGGCACTCACAAATACAACAGATGCTACGATCAGCAAAAGACAGCAGAGACCCCCTCACCTCTGCAGGAGTATACCGTATACCCTGCAGCTGTGGACAAGTTTACATCGGGACCACAAAGCGTAGCATCCAGACAAGAATAAAAGAACATGAAAGACACTGCAGACTTGGACAGCCTGAAAAATCAGCAGTGGCTGAACATAGCCTAACTCAAACAGGGCACAGTATCTTATTCCAGGACACCAAAATACTGGACAACACTTCCAACTACTTTGTCAGACTGCACAGGGAAGCCATTGAAATTCACAAGCATAAGCAAAACTTCAACAGGAAAGAAGAAACCTTAAGAATGAACAGAGCATGGGCTCCAGTTCTGAAAAACACCAGGCCAACAAAACACTCCACACCCGACAATAGCCCTGCAGAGAAGATTAGCACATCAAGCACCAATCCATATGCAAAAGAACCTCCTCAGGTTACAGTGAAGCCTCCCGCCATTAGCATTCCACACCCTGGGAAACTCTTACAGAATGACTCAGCTCAACCCCACCCCTCCTGAGTAGATACAAATGACCTACATCTTTTCCACACTGTGACACTGAGAGATCTCTGTCTTTTGGTGCTACACCTCTGAAGATGCCAGCCACAGCTGCTGGCGAAACGTCAGGAACTACAATGCCAAGACCACGGCAATACAGCCCGGAAAACCCCCAACAACCATGGTTCTCCGGCCGTGAAAGCCTTCGACAATACAAGCACACTATTGTTATTATTATCTGACAAAGGGAGCTTGACTCTCAAAAGCTTATACCATAAAACTCTTTAAAGTGCTACTGAACTCAACCTTGGTCTATCAAGGCCAGTATTATCTACTCAGATGGGCAGCAGTTTTCCAGGGTCTCAGGTTGAGATCTCTCCAAACATCTCCTATCTGATCCTGTGAGATGCCGGTGATTGAATCTGGAACCTTTGCATGCCAAGCAGATGCTTTTGCAGTGAGCCCTGGCTCTTCTCCTGCCATAGCTTTTTCTAGTAGATGGTACCATGTGGTAGATGGAGCCTATTAAGCTATTGAAATGGAACAAGATGGGAGGGGAAAGCTCAGAATTCCTGAACAGGGGAATTAGCAAAAATACTTCCCCCCCCCTATACCCCAAATCTTGCTTGCATGATCTGATCATGTATTCCCTAAGCTGCAGTCTGTTTTTTTTAAAGTTGTGTTCTCTGACTTCCATCTTTTCTGAAGCTAAGAAAACCGCCAGCATATTTTATCTTGGAAGAAGTCTGGGCCGAGGGACAGCAGGAAAAGGGGCAAGAGGGGAAGAGGTTGCAGCAGGAGTGAAGCAGGATAGTGAAGGAAAGAGGGGAGACTCTCCTCCCCCCTCCTACTGAACTCCCCTGTCTATCTCTTTCTGTTAGCACTTCTTCTTGCATGATCTGATCTCACTCATTTTTCTAGATGTTAAGAAGCTGCTATGGTGCTTACCAGAAACTACACAGAAACCTATGCCACAAACATAAATATTTTATTTATTTGTTTATGTGCATATGCATGACATTTTTATTCTGCCTTTCTCACTGAGACTCAAGGTGGATTACACAGTATGAGATTAGTACAATCAGTAACAAGTTCATTTCAATACAGTAGTATCAAGGATATTCAATACAGTATCAAGGACATTTCCATAAACAATGCCATAGGATGAACAGATACAGGTTTAAAAGATGTAGTATTCACAAAAATCCAATACAGAGTAGAAAAAATAATGCAGCAGAACACAATCAATTCTATGACTAACATTAGATCCATGGAGCATTGGTGGTACATAGGAGTACGTGTTTAAAGCAGAAAATACATAAGGCAATATAGAGATGATGAAGTCTGTGTTCCCTAATGCATTGGCGAAGCATCTGAGACCCCATATCTGCAATACAGCCCTCCCATTTTTGTAAAAAGCCTTTATGAATAGTTTGGTTTGGCATCATTTATGAAAAGCCAGGAGAGTGCGGGTTCTTCTGACTTCCTCAGGCAGGTCATTTCACAGGAGAGGGGCCACCACAGAGAAAGCCCATGTCATACCCTTATTTCGTCATATGTCATACCCTTACTTGGTCACCCCAACACTAAGCTTGCACTGGAAATTTACTCATGTGTCCTTGTCTCTGCAGTTGTCTCTAGCTGCCCCTCAGTCTCTCCTGCTAAACTCCCCTGTCTAACTCCTTCTGTTAGCACTTCTGCTTGCATGATCTGATCGTGTATTCTATGAGCTGCAGTCTGATTTCTTAAAGCTGTGTTCTCTGATTCCCATCTTTTCTAAAACTAAGAACACCACTGGCAATGTTTGGGCTAGGAAGAAGACTGGGCCAGGGGACAGCAGAGAAAGGGGGAAGAGGGGAGGAGGTTGAAACACTGACAAGATAGTGAAGAAAAGAGAAGAGACTCTCCTCCCCCACCGCTACTCTCATTTTTCTAGATGTCAAGAAGCCAATACTGCAGATCAATGGGCCATGGGCCATTTTCACACATGTGGAATAATGCACTTTCAATGCACTTTAGCAATCCTTTGGAAGTGGATTTTTTGTTCCACACATGGAAAAGCAGTTCCAAATGTTCACTAAAGAGTATTGAAAGTGGATTATCCAACGTGTGTGGAAGCAGCCATGGGGTGTACAAAAATCCAGAGCTGCTTCAAGATGCTTAGAGTCTGGGGAGGAGAAAAGCAGAGAATGAGTGAGCAAGAGGGCTGGAAGCAACTGAAGGTGGAGGGTGTCTTCTCTCCGGCTGAATCCACACTTCTAATTTCCTCCGGTTTTTCCCCGCATAAAATCCGCGGGTCCCGTTTCAGTTCACATACTCTAACCGCACATCCGGATTTCCCGCGGTTTTTTTCTAACACATATTTCATGGGTTTCTTGTGCATCTCTTGCGCAGCAAGCACCACGGATGTGAACAAAAGAATCCGTTTCTCCTTGTTTCTGCCCAATCCAAACCACTCCCATTGTCCTTTTTTCCCCTCCTCTGTTGCTGTGCCTTTTACCCTATAAGTAAATCACTTGTTTTATGGGTTTTTTTAAAATTTAACTTAACTTATATCGCTGTTCCGCAGCCACGAGTCGACAGTATCCCGAAAATGAAAAAGAAATTCCAGCTCGGGAAAAAATCCTTCCCAAGACGCCTGCTCCACCTTTCACTCTACCACCGCCCTTTTCTTTTCTTTTTTTTTATATATTTTTTTTCAGATTTCCGTTATTCAGTTCGGAATAAAATAATTTTTTTGGAGAAATGCGTCTTGGTGTCATCAATCTTGCAAACGACAGACATGATCCAAAGTGAAAAATAGGGGCAATCGACCCCACATACCTACAAAATATCGATATATCAGAAATATACAACAATTTTTTAAAAAATGCGTGGTGATATCATCGCGTATGCGATGGAAGGACACGCCCCGAGAAGCGCGTTTCTAACGGGGATGTGAACAGAATTCGGCACGCAACATCCGCTATCAGAAAGGGTGTGAGAACACCAAAAGGGGAAATGCGCGCTGGAGAACGACAGAAGAAAAGCGGTAGAAATGCGAAGGGGAAGGTAGTGTGGATTCAGCCTCCTGCAAGTTCTCATGGGACTCCTCTTATCTACAGTTATCAGCTACAATGGCCAAATGGAACCCTCATATTTAAAGTCATATAGCAAAGATTTGCTGGAGAATAAAGGATAGGGGATGGGATGAGGGAGGCTATTGCCTTCAGATCTTGTTTGAGGTTGTGCAAAGGCCAACTAGGAATCGACAACACAAAATGTGGTGCCCACTGAACCTGTATGGAGACAATGTCAGTGTCAGGTATCTACGTAAAAATTACTCATTTGGAACTTTATTTGGAATGAACTTAAGCATTGAATCAAAGACTGCCTTTACACATAGGCAAACGGTTGCAGATCAGGTTTTTCCAAGTAGCAATCAACCTCTTTGGATGTGGACTCTGGCTTTTCATATGTTAAGTGATGTTTGCAGACAGAATAATAGAGTTGCTTCCCACAGCCTTGGGGCTCATAGAAATCGTTTAGCAAGAGAATAATAACTTTACTTCAGGCAGTGTTATTAAGGAATGAAAGTTAACCACATATGAGAGCTCTTGTCTTTTGACACAATATAAATATACTGCTCTGGGACTTCTCTATTTCTCCATTTCATTGAAGTTTACAGAGCGGCAGTCTATGGGAGGGATATTCAATACAGTATCAAGGACATTTCCATAAACAATGCCATAGGATGAACAGATACAGGTTTAAATGATGTGGTATTCGCAAAAATCCAATACAGAGTAGAAAAATTAATGCAGCAGAACACAATCAATTCTATGACTAACATTAGATCCATGGAGCATTGGTGGTACATAGGAGTACGTGTTTAAAGCAGAAAACACATAAGGCATTATAGAGATGATGAAGTCTATGTTCCCTAATGCATTGGCGAAGCATCTGAGACCCCATATCTACAATACAGCCCTCCCATTTTAGTAAAAAGCCTTTATGAATAGTTTGGTTTGGCGTCATTTAAGAAAAGCCAGGAGAGTGCGGGTTCTTCTGACTTCCCCAGGCAGGTCATTTCACAGGAGAGGGGCCACCACAGAAAAAGCCCATGACATACCCTTATTTCGTCATATGTCATACCCTTACTTGGTCACCCCAACACCAAGCTTGCACTGGAAATTTACTCATGTGTCCTTGTCTCAGCAATTGTCTCTAGCTGCCCCTCAGTCTCTCCTGCTAAAGTCCCCTGTCTAACTCCTTCTGTTAGCACTTCTGCTTCCATGATCTGATCGTGTAGTCTATGAGCTGCAGTCTGATTTGTTAAAGCTGTGTTCTCTCATTTCCATCTTTTCTGGAGCTATGAACACTGCCAACATAGTTTAGCTTGGAAGAAGGCTGGGGCAAGGGATAGCAGGCAAAGGGGCAAGAGGGGAAGTGGTTGAAGCAGTGGGGAGGCAGGATAGTGAAGGAAAGAGGGGAGACTCTCCTCCCCCACTGCTACTTTCTCCCATTTTTCTAGATGGCAAGAAGCTGCTTTGGCAGACCAATAGATGGGCATGGGGTGTATAAAAATCCACAGCTGCTTGAAGAGGCTTAGAGATTGGGGAGGAGAAAAACAGAATGAGTGAGCAGGAGGGCAGGAAGGAAGGGCTGGATGGGAGGGACATCCCCTCTCCTACAAGTTCTCATGCCCCCTTATCTACAGCTACTATTAGATACAATGGCCAAATGGAAACTTCTGTGAAAGACTCAGCTTCAAAAGCGGGATTCCTGGACAGTAAAGAGGATGATTGACATGACCCCACCCCTGACATTTGGTCAGCCTGAAATAGCAGTTAGGATGGAATGTTGAGGAGTTGGCAACTGGATTAAACAAAAGAATCTACCAGATAGTGAGGCTGGAATAGGTAGTGCATGCTCCTCCGATCTGGAAAAAAAATAAGAGGATGCACGTATTCCAAGAAGCAAGACCCAAGCAGGTGGTGTTGGTCCCATTTCTGAGAAAGAAGAGATAGACAGAACATGGAGTCCCCGAGTGAAGAGGTCTTGTGTCTCCAGCTGCAACTTAAGCAAGCAGACTATGAGCTAGAGAAAATGAATCTTGAGAATGAGAAATAGAAAATGAAGCTTGAGAAAAACAACCAAGCATGCTTAGAACTGGAAAAAGACAGAATGAGACATGAGCTTGAGATGGCTAAGCTTGCAGTTTCCGCCTCCTCCAGATTCCATGGTGAAAGTGGACTGTTGGAAGTACCCCTTGAATTTTGAACAAGTCTGCATTGACTACAAGGTCCCCCCGGAGCGGTACATGGAAAACACTTGAATGGTGTCCTGGCTTCAGTGTCCGTCCAGATGGAAGGCAAAGAGAGAACAGACTACAAGCTGTTCAAGCAAAGTATCCGAGAGAGAGTGGGATTCACCAAGGAATGGGCCCAAAAGTGCTTCCAAGAAATCAGACTTGAAGGTAAAGGGTCCTACCCGCAATAAATACAATGACTGGGGAAAGCCTATGATTTGTGGGTGGAAGTTGCAGAAGCCAAGACCCTGGCTGATGTCAAGGCCCTGATGTGCATTGACCGGTTCCTGAATCTTCTTCCCAAGCACATCTGTTGTCTGCTTGTAGACAAGAGTCCTTCTACCCTTCAAGAAGAAGGCAGTGGGCAGAGTGACTGACTGAAGCCTACAGAGGGCAGAGGTACAGCATTAATCAGGAATGGCATAAGAGGGAGTCTCCTAAGTCCCCACTCCAGTTCAGAAAGCAGCCGGAAGTAGAAGGACAGCCGTCCCAGCAACATCAACGTGTTTCCCCAAGTAGTGTTAGTAAGTCACTCATGGTGGAGAAGTGGTGCCATGGTGCTTTACATGCAACCAGTTGGGCCACTTTTGGAATAAGTGCCCCAAGGTCAGGACTGACATGCACCACATGATCCCAGAGGCTCTCAGATTACTTTGCTTGCATTTGATGCAGAATATATTCCCCAGCACCACCGGAAGAAGGTCATGGTGGAAGGCTGTGATGTTGCTGCCTGGCAAGATACTTCTTCTCTACTAACCACCATGTATCGCACTTTTATCAATCCCAAGTACCTCCACCTGGGAGAAGAAAGGAGGGTAAGGCACCTGCACGAAGCAGAAGGTATTGTGCTGCCAGTAACCCAGGTACCGATTATCTATGAAGGTTGGAATGGACTGTGGAAAGTTGCTGTGCACGAATATAACCCATTGGACATATTTGTGGGAGAAGACTTAGCAGAGCATGTGCTCTAGGAACCAGAAGAACACGCACTACACTCTGCAGAGGAACTTAGCAGATGAGCTAGAGACTATGTAGGGGTGTTAAACCACAGCAAGACTCAGAAGCTGCAGCCAGCTGAAACTGCACCAGTGACTTCTCCAGACGTTGCAGCAACACCTAAAGAGATAGAGTCTCCTCCACTTACCTCAAGAGCCTTCCAGAAGGAGCAAGAGGAATACACAATTTTCGAGGAAGTCCATGAACACGCAAGAAGGGATCTTACCTTCAGTGCAGTCACCTGATCCCCGTTCGTGATAGACAAAGGCCTGCGGTACTGTGAGTCCCTTCGACCAGGTGACCAAAGTGGCTGGAAGCTGCATCGTCAGATGGTGGTACCGGTCCAACATTGCCTCCGATTCATGAGCCTCGCCTATGATCACTCCAGCAGCCATCAGGAGTAAAAAGAATCAAAGAGACAGCAGTTTTATTGGGAGGGGAAGAGGAAAGACACTGTCAGGTTTGTCCAGTCCTATGATGTATGCCAGACTGTGGGGAGGTCCATAGATAAGGGTAAAGCCCCACTTCAGCCTCTACCTGTGATTGGCACCCTTTTTGCGAGAGTGGCTGTTGATTTGGTTGGGCCCTTCCTGAATAAAACCCTGAGGGGGAAGCAATATATTTTAACTGTTGTAGACTTTGCAACTCACTGGCCAGAAGCTTGGTATCGGTGCCAAGGCTATTTTCCAAGCTTTGGTAGATATATACGCAAGGATTTGTTGGTATCGAGAGATTCTCACAGACCCTGGAACCAATTTTCTTTAGGGGGTGATGGAGTACATATGGTGCAGCCATGGGGTTCAGCACTTAGTGACTCCCCCATACTATCATTCTTGGGAAGTTATTGCTTGTCATCTTATCCCAGAGCTGACAGAGGAGTTTGGGAGTCCTGAGAACATGTGTGTGGGGCTTCACAGTGTTGTCAGGGTTGAAGAGCTGACCTACTCTCCATTACAGTCTAAGAACAGTGAGAAGAGGCTAGGCAACTGTGTGGTGAGTTTGCAGACCAATTCTCCTCTCGACCAGGTTGCTCTGTGGTTGCAAAACACTCTATATTCACAGGAGATGAGCCACCTGTGGCTGAAAGAGCTCGCAGAGATTCCCAAACCGAGCAGCAAACTATCGAGAGGGAGTTAGAAGAAATTCTGGTAGCAGGAATCATCGGGCCTTCCAACAGCTCCTTGGTATCACCGGTGGTGCTAGTGAGTAAACTGAATGGAACGAGCCAGTTTTCTGTTGACTACTGGAAATTAAACAAAATAACAAGGCCTGATCCTTATCCAATGCCTTGCATCGATGACCTGCTTGACCAGTTGGCTCCAGCAAGGTACATCTCCACCTTGGACCTAACCCAAGGTTTCTGCCAGCTGGAACTTGATGAGCAGGCTAAGGAACGGTCTGCCTTTGTGACTCACAAAGGGCTGTATTAATTTAATGTACTTCCATTTGGGCACAGAAATGCCCCAGCAACCTTCCAGAGGGCTATTAATAAACTTTTGAGAGGGCTGGAAGGGTTTGTTGTAGCCTATTAGGATGATGAGGCTGTGTTCTCTAAATGTGGGTGCAGCTTCTGGAGCATCTTCGGCAGGTGCTGGAGAGAATCAAGGAAGCCGGATTTTACCTTAAAGGCAAAAAAGTGCCAGATAGGTTTGAACCAAATAACTTATTTGGGACACAAGGTAGGGACAAGTACAGTCTCAGCTGGGCAAGGCAAGGACGAGGCTATCAGGGATTGGCCCATTTGCAAGAACAAGTCTAAGGTCCACTCTTTCCTTGGGTTGGCTGGCTACTACCAAACTTTTTTCCCTGACTATAGCAAACTAGCCTTGGCACAGACTGATCTCCTTGGCAAGAAGAGGCAGGAGAAACTGCAATGGACAGGGGCATATCAACACGCCTTTGACAGTCTGAAGAACTCGCTGGTGACAGGACCAGTTTTGAAGGCTCCAGACTTTAACAAAGCATTTGTCCTCACCACTGATGCTTCTGACCTTGCCACAGGAGCTGTTTTCTCACAGGAGGGGCCATATCAGGAGCAACATCCAATTGCTTTCCTGAGTAAAAAGCTCACTGAGCCAGAAGATGGCTAGGGAATCCCCGAGAAAGAGTGTTATGCTATTGTTTATGTCTTGGGGAAATTCAGGTCATACTTATAGGGCAGGCATTTCCTGATTCAAAGAGATCACTCTCCCCTACAGTGGCTTCAGACTGCCAGACTAACAGATTAATTTTAGATTCACCAGTATCTTTTCAAGATGTGCAGAAATGCCTCTTCAGATCAAGAATCACCACATATAATAAAACAACCAGTAACAGTTGTAGTGACATTGCCTCTAATATGGTTCAAACCTTCTGGAACATGATTATGAGAGAATATTCTTCCTCGGAAAGACATGTTGATGCCCCTTTGTGTGTCCTACCACCGTCTTGCTTAACTTGGATGATCAGGAGAAATTGGGGAAATTATATCTGAAAACAATTTCTGTTAAAATTTTGAATATTCCTTTGCTAGTGCCAGCAATTTTGTTAATATAGGCCAGCTGCTGCATTCATTTGTTTTTTTTTCTGCTGGATTGAATGATCAGAATACAAATTATTTCATCCATTTCTTTCTCACCATTAAATTGCATCAATTAGCATCAGTATATCATTTGTGGTATTAAGAAGGGGCCACAAGAAATAGGCACTGATGTAATCTTCCAACCCACCATCTTACGATCTGCTCAGGTTCACAGAATCTGCATTGTTGTCAGATGGACATCTAGTTTCTGCTTAAAAATCTGCAAATAAGGGGATCCCACCACCTCCCAAAGAAGCCTGTTCCACTGAGGGACTGCTCTAACTGTCAGGAAGTTCTTCCTAATGACCACTTCCTCCTTCCTCCCTGAAGGTCTTTTGATATTTATTCAAAGGAACGGTGCTTTGAAATGGGGAAAATCAGCATCTGTCAGGTCTAGGACTTGCATGAAGCTCCCCTTCTAACCTTCACCCTGATCTTTTCTCAACTGCAGAAAGAGCAGGAAAAGGATATAGCCCCACCCTAATCCACATGATTATCCATATCTCTGTTTCTTTTAATGCTGAGTAGGATTGTACATAAAGGAAAAGATGAACCATAATAACATTCAGAACTTGGTGGTTTGGCTCCTTAAAACAGCTTCTGGAATGCAGAACCAAATCCAGGAAACAAACAAACCACGCAGAGGCTGCACAGGCAGGCCGGGCAGTCAGGGGACATCTGGGAACATCTTGTTTTCCTTAACAGCAAGTCAACTGCACGTTCAACAGCAAGTCCATCTGCACCTGCAGCCACTTGGGTCCAACAGGAGATCCTGAGCCCTTTGCTTTAGCCAGCAAGGGGGCTTTCCAGGCAAGTAAGAACAACAAGGCCTAACAAGACCTCAGAAACCTGTTAGCAGTGGGAGTAGGCCTGCCTTTTCATGCCAGGAGCCCATGAGCCATTATGGAGCCAATCAGAACACATGGGTCTGGAGCCATATAATTTATGATCTGCCTAGGTTCACAGAATCAGCATTGCTCTCTGATGGCCATCTAGCCTCTGCTTAAAAATCTTCAAATAAGGAGACCCCACCACCTCCCAAAGAAGTCTGTTCCACTGAGGGACTGCTCTAACTGTCAGGAAGTTCTTCCTAATGACCACTTCCTCCTTGCTCCTGGAAGGTTTTTTTTATTTTTATTCAAAGGAACAGTGCTTTGAAATGGAAAAAATCAGCATCTGTCAGGTCTAGGACTTGCATGAAGCTCCCCTTTTAAGCCTTACCCTGACCTTTCCTTGACTGCAGAAAGAGCGGGAAAAGGATATAGCACTACCCTAATCCACATGCTTTCCCACAAAGTTCTGTCTCCTTTAATGCAGGGTAGGGGCGCACATAAAGGAAAAGTTGAAGCAAAATTACAGTCAGAACCTGGTGGTTTGGCTCCTTAAAACAGCTTCTGGAATGCAGAACCAAATCGAGGAAACAAACAAACAAACCATGCAGGGGCTGCCAGGCAGGCCAGGCAGTCAGGGGCCATATGGGAACATCTTGTTTTCAATAACAGCAAGCCAACTACACATTCAACAGCAAGTCCATATGCACCTGCAGACACGTGGGTCCATAGGAGAGATCCTGAGACCTTTGCTTTAGCCAGCAAGGGGGCTTTCAAGCCAAGTAAGAAACAGAGGTGGTTTTCCACTGTCTTCCTCTTCAGAGCCTTCCTAGGTGGTCTTTCATCCAAGTACTGATCCTTCTTAGTTTCCAAGATCTGATGAGACCAGGCTATACCATACCACCTTCCCTCCCAGGAAAGATGTCTGATAATAACTTTATTTTTTTAGAATCCCCTTGTATTATCTAACCCCCAAAGCCCCCAAATCTGTTTAATTGATTCTTGGCATACTCCTTCTCATGTAATAACTGCTGGATCTCCAAAAGTTAAAGAACTGCAGTTCCCAAGGCCTCTTGATTGGAGACCTTAAGAGCAAAATAGCTTTCATGCTGGATTAAAAGTTTCGAGAATCCTATTTTGTAAAGACCATGCCTTGTATCACTTAATACAGAAAGCTAAGCTTGAAAATTTGGTTCAGGTCTCATATCCTAGGCCTGGGCTAGGAAGGTTCCAAGCTCCATTAATTAGCTGCATCTAGACTGCTTTCCTCTCTTGAGAGAGTGTCCTTGGAGAAGGCAAGTGGTTGGTGCTGAGCTCAGCTTTCGCTGTACTCCCTACACTGTCACAGGGCTGCAACATCCAGTTAAAGTCAAGTCCTGATAGGTTCCTCGAGCGGGTTGATGCCCCTCCAGATGTCAAGAAGCTTCTTTGTTTCTAGGCAGTTTATCAGTCTTTTCAATCTTGCTACCTGGTACCCATTGCCAACTAGTTGCAATGTGGGAGAGAGAGAGCTCCTGAGCTTCATGCCTCCAGGATGCCTAGTGTAAGCTGGCATGGATGGACTTAGTTGAGATCAACCAGCTTTGGAACCACCTCAGAGAATGCTTAGTCAGATAGTCAGTAGTATTTTAGCTAGTTAGAATATATTTAGATCAGTAACCTGTTATTTGTTTTATGATATCCCAAAATGCTTCCTAACAGCAGTTTCTGCCTTACACATGCTCCTACGTTCTTTCTTTAATAAACTTCAACAATATATTGTACCAGCCTGTGTCCATTGTCGCTTACCAAGGAGGTACACACACTCAAAAGAACCCAGAAAGTTGTGGTGCTTCAAACAAAAAATAAGAGCTCTTAGAGGCACCTAGGGGTCTTGAGTAGACATGGGCATGAACAGAAAAAAATGAACATGGTGTTCGTTGTTCGTTGCCATCCACGAGCAACGAACACTGACAAACATGATCCTATCACAAACACGTTTGTTGTTTGTGGGGACCAGCAGGCTCTCCTCCAGCCATCAAGATCCCTATCACACCATTCCCAGAAACCCTACGTGAGCAGACAGCAGGAAATGTACCAACAGTAAATAATAGCTTGGCCCAGAGCCTGGCAGCAGCCCTGGAACTTGAAGGGGTAGATCCCTATCCCACCACACACAAAGAAAATTCAAGCTCCAATGCGCTCTCTCTGTCTTTCTCTCCAAATGCCAACAGCAACTATCTCACCCTTACTGTCTGCAAAACCAGAGCTGGGAGCCCCCCTCCCTCCCTGCTTCCTTGTAACAAATTTGGAGCTCCACACTTGAAAGGAAGACCTGCCGATCAAGCTAAATTTGGCTTAGATTGGGGAATTGATTGCAGGTGCCAGAT
This sequence comes from Eublepharis macularius, assembly GCF_028583425.1. Classification (NCBI taxonomy): domain Eukaryota; kingdom Metazoa; phylum Chordata; class Lepidosauria; order Squamata; family Eublepharidae; genus Eublepharis; species Eublepharis macularius. The sequence continues at coordinate 247,497,336 of NC_072790.1, forward strand.
TGTCTGGCTTGACGAACAGCAACGAATGAGGCTTGCATTGACCACCTGTTCATTTAGAATGGGGCTTCAGGAACAGCTTGTTCACGAACAGCAGATAGGGTTGTTCATGGCTTTTTTTAGTTTGTATTGCTATTCATGCCCATCTCTAGTCTTACATTAAACGCAGAAAGCATTTAATGTAACCTCTGTAAACGCAGATAACACCAACCTCTCTAATAAAAGCTAGCAACTTAAGAACAGCACCAAGCGTTTTGTGCCTCATATCAGTGAAGTGTTCTGTTTAAAAACCTCTATGTTATTTTGAGTTTTAAACACCTGCCTACCTGCCTTCTTATTTTACCTTCATGTAAATAAACCTTCACCTACACTTTGAATCTCCCCAAGCCTTGTGTGTCAGTATCTGTTTAAGGGAAGTGCAAACCCCTGATCTTTCCATACTTGGACTTGGTTGGGTTACGACAGGAGAAGTTACTACAGGAGAAGGAGTCTGCCAAGAATCAATTAAGCAGATTAGGGTGCTTTGGGGGTTAGTTAATACTAGGGGATTCCAAAAAAAAATGTTATTATCAGACATGGTTCCAGGGAGGGAAGATGGCATGGTATAGCCTGATCTCATCAGCTTTCTAAATCTAAGAAGTGTCAGTACTTGGATGGGAGACCACCAGGGAAGGCTCTGCAGAGGAAGGCAGTGGCAAACCACCTCTGTTTCTTACTTGCCTTGAAAGACCCCTTGCTGGCTAACACAAAGAATGTCTGGATCTCCCGTTTGGACCCAAGTGGCTGCAGGTGCAGATGGACTTGCTGTTGAACATGTAGATGTACTCGCCATTAAGGAAAACAAGATGCTATCAGATGGCCCCTGGCTAGTCATGGGCACGAACAGCATTACGAATGGAAAAAAACCACCGAACAGGCCGCTCAGCTGCTGACAAGTGTCCAATCTGTGTCATTTATCACTTGTAGCTTGGCCCTTAGAGATTGATGAGGAAAAAAGCAGAGAATGAATGAGCAGGAGGGGGGAAAGCAAGAGCTGGAGGGGAGGGACATCTCCTCTCCTGCAAGTAATCATACTCACCTCCCTTATTTACAGCTGTTAGATACAATGGCCGAATGGAACCTTCTGTGAAGGACTCGGCTACAAAAGCAGGGATTGCTGGACACTAAAGCAGATGATTGACATACCCTGCCCCCCATGTAGCTAGCCTGAAATGGCAGTTGGGGATGGAATGTTGAGGGGTTGACAACTGGAGTAAACAAAAGAGTGAGGGGAGTGGGTGGTCTGGCTTCTGACCAGAGAGGGTCAGCCAGAGAGCCCTCTGTGTGAGGTGTGAAGGGAAGGAGTTCCCTTCAAAGTGAAAAATGTACATTCCTGAAGCACTTTTAGTCCTTGGACTAAAGTGGGAAAGACAGCACTAACTCCTGCATAGACTCAAGAGATCTGGGAATTATAGTGTGCCAAGAAAGTGGGTAGAAAGGAGTCTCCCCATCGGCATGAGGAACAGGGTTATAGCTGGAGCATAACTATAATGCCTAGCCACTATCTTGAAAGAGTTAGACTCAGTAAAGTACCCTAAGGTCCGATAAAGAGGAGAAGTCATGCCATGTGCATTTTAGAAATGGAGCACCTAACTTATAGGAGTGCCAACTGCAGAAAGCATCTAATGTAACCCCTGTAAAGTCTCATAACACCAACCTCGCTAATACAAGCCAGCAACTTAAGAACAGCACCAAGCGTTTTGTGTGTGTGTGTGTGTGTATCAAATGTTGTTATTATTACTTCTGAGCCACTGCTCTGCCCACCGCGCCGATCCCCCTTTCTGCCGTGGCGAGCTTTCGCAAAGGGCCCTCCCTTGGCCTCAGATGTGGGTAGGGGAGGGGGTTGAAATCACCCTTGCTCCCCGTCCTACCCCACTGGTCTCTGGTCTCTCTTCCCCCTCTCTCTGTCACTACTGCCAGCTCTCTCAGCCATCTCCTCCCCAGCTTCCTTGTGAGGGCCTTTTTAATTCCCTTTTCTCCACCAAAACAACCAATCTCTCCACCTTCCTCCTCTCATCACCTCCCTTGTCTCTCCTGACCCATTCCAAGATGTGTCTCTCCCCCTTGTTCCCCAATCCCTGTCCTTCCCCGCACCCTCCAGCCCTCCCACAGTTAGCCCCTCCCCACCTCTCCTCTGTCTATGCCGGGCCCACCCCTTATCCGCCGGGCATGGCTCCTCCTGGCCCAGCGTTGCTGTGGCCTCCTCTACCCAGCCTGGCGTGTTCCTCTGCCTCGGGCCATGTGCAGCCCAGGAGCATGTGCCATCAGCCAGGCCTCACCTGTCTCTGTCTCCCATGGCTGTCACTTCCTTGGCGGCACCAGCCTGTGGCTCAGCTGTGCGGTGGCGGGCATTGCCTTTGGAGCTTGCTGCCTCCGGCTCGTTAGTGTGGCTGGCATGGGTGGTGTCTTCAGGGCTGGATGGGCCTGGCTCAGTGGCCTCAGCTACCCTTCCTCTCGGGCCAGCTCCCATTTCTCCCCAGCCTTTGGTCAGGTAAGGGGGCTGGCTGCACCAGGGCTCGGGGGGGGGGGGGGGTGAGTCCTCCTGGTGAGAAGGTGGCACCCAGGGCCCCGAGGCTGAGTCTGGTCGCGTCGGACATTACTATTATGTTATTATTGTGCCTCACATCAGTGAAGTGTTCTGTTTAAAAACCTCTATGTTATTTTGAGTTTTAAACACCTGCCTACCTGCCTTCTTATTTTACCTTCTTGTAAATAAACCTTCTGTTACACTTTGAATCTCCCCAAGCCTTGTGTGCCAGTTTCTGTTTAAGGGAAGTGCAAACCCCTGATCTTTCCATACTTGGACTTGGTTGGGTAACCATACTACTTATATGTTACTGAAGGGTGGGACAAGAAATAAAGTTGAAGCTTAACATCAACCATGCTATTGAAGGTTTCCCAGCCCAGTGCACAGCTTCATAAGCTTTCAGAGGAGAAGTTTTCCCTCAGGGTAGGGGAAAGTCAACCCAAGACTGAGTTTGATGGGGAGGGGGTTGCGACACATTCACCTTTAAAGCCATATACTGGGGAGCAGGAGTATTTTTGTCTTCCCCTGTCCAGGATTTCTGAGCTTTACCCTCCCATCTTGTTCCATTTCTATAGCTTAATAGGCTCCATCTATTATATGATACCTTTCTTCTCCCAGGAGGAGGTACTTGGGTTTCATAAAAGAGCGATGCATAGTTGTTAGGAGAGAAGCAGTATGTCACCAGGCAGCAACATCACAGCCAACCCCCATGACCTTTTTCCAGTGGTGCTGGGGAATATACTATGGATCAAATGCAAGCGAAGTAATCTGAGGGTCTCTGGGATTATGTCAGTCCCAGCCTTGGGGCACTGATTCCAAAAGTGGCCCAAGTGGTTGCATGTAAAGCACCATCGGACCTTCTTCTCTGCCATGGGTGACTTCCCAACAGTACTTGGGAAAACAGGTTGATGTTGCTGGGATGGCTGTCCGAAAACTTCCAGCTGCTTTCTGGACTGGGGTGGGGACTTAGGAGACACAAGTCATAGGCTTTCCCCAATTTCCCAGTCCCAGCATCTTCAAGAAGCTTCTTTGTCTCTAGGCAGTTTATCAGTCTTTTCTTTCTTGCAACCTGGTAGCCATTGCCAACTGGTAGCTTTTCAGCTCCATGCCTTCAGATTGTCTAGAGTAAGCTGGCTTGGATGGACTTTGGTAAGATCAACCAGCTTTGGAACCATCGCAAAGAATGCTTCGTCAGATAGCCAGTAGTATTTTAGCTAGTTAGAATGTATTTAGATCAGCAACCTGTTATTTGTTTTATGCCTTGCCTAAATGCTTCTTAAGAGCAGTATTGCAAAGAAGTAAGATCGACTGTGAAATGCATTCCGTGTGATTAGAGCAGGGGTGGAAATGCAGAAAATTAGCATCTGTAGTGAGAGAAATATCCCATGTCCCCATTCAGCCCCGGGGAATCCATTGTTCTGAATCTGTGAAGAAACAATTTCAGCTCTCTAGTGATGTGATCTTCCTTTTACGTTTTTGTCTTTTTCGGGACACCTACTCTGTCTTGGCCTTTAACCGCTACTGAACTCAAATACTGCTCATCTACCGGAAACCACCCACCTGAAACTCTCTTGATAGACTGAGGGTCTGACTTGGTGTAAAGCAGTGTCATGTGCTCATGTGGTTTCCTTGGAATGGAGTTTCACTCTCTGCCCATCAAGAGGGTAGAATTTTAAACTGATTTGTTTTTGTCTGAATAGAACCAAAAAGAAACCAATCCCTATTTCTAAGGGGGAGAAAGAGCTTCACCCTACTATCCAATCATAGAGCCAACATTTCTTTTCAACAGCAATCATTTTCTTTTCTGAACCATCAGCCTTGGTTGAATGCTGATCTATTCTGTAATATAGGGAGGAATGACAAAGCAGTTGACCTAGTTTTGCAGGCTTTAAAAATTACAGCAACCACAATCACTCGAGTCAAATTCTACAAATCACCGTAACATAAAAAAACCAGAGGAACCACAATCAGTATTGTGATGCAGACAGACAAGCTTTAATGAAGATTGTATGACAACATTTGCATGGCAAACAGCTTCAAAGCTGATAACAGCATATGCAATACAGAAGAAATAATACATTTTCCTTTGGAAATCCCTCAAAAGGACAGCTAAACAAAGGGCTATTTATGCATTTTAAACATCATTTTCCCAAGCTCCCTAGAATCTCATACAAAATAACAGGGTGTGTTTGTAGAAATACCCTAAAAATGGCAAGGAAATGCAGCAGCAGCAGAGTCCGAAGACTTGAAGATAAATGCCTGAAGTGCTCAGCAATGATAAATCTAATCAACTCTGATCTGGATTTGGGAGTTTACACAATTTTGATGCTCAGGAAAAAGGGACCATCAGTTGTGACGCCTACATTAAGTACCCACTAGCATTGGACGTGAGAGTCAGAAGTACTGAGCTGGTGGAAAGGCTATCAGCTCTGGCTTAAAATGGGGAGGCTCCACCTTTCTCACCCCCAAGTCCATGAAATCATCGGCTATGAATCCATATCCTGTTTTTCAAATACCATTTTCCCCTATTCTGGTCCTCCAAGTTTAACAGGGGTAACCACACAGCCTTTGACTAAAGCAGCTGGAACCTACAGAGCTGTTCCCGCTACATGAAGAGGTTCAGAATAGGAGGAGAGGATTGGATTTGGGATTGTAATAATAAAAGGGGCTGGCTGTATCACAATTTCTGATTAGGAGATTTGGTTGACAAATCCAACGTTGGTACGGGGGGGGGGGTGATGCCAAGGCTACTTGCTGATGTTGCGCCACCAGAGAGTACCCTGTATGAACCAATGGCGCTCAGACCGCCAATTGGGTAGCCAAATGGAGAACCACAAGATGGAATGCAGGATGGGTTTGCACAGAAAGGGGCATGACTTGGGATGTAACCAAAGGATACCTTGGAAAGAAGGAGGTGAGTCTGGAATGTAGTTTTCAGAGTGAAAGAAAATGATTAAAAGACTCAATCTTGCAATCTGTTAGGATTTTTTTTTAATGAACGAGGTTAAAAAATGTTGAAGGGCTTCCTATATCCCTTCTTGTGCATTTACTGTCCATTCAATTTTCTATCAGTCAGTTTTGTATGAAGCTAGAGCTGTCCCCGACATCTACACCTGATCATTTCTTAAGGGTATCATGAAAGCTCATACCCTACCACAGATTTTGTTAGTCTTATAGGTGCTATTGGACTCTTGCTCTTTTCTACTGCTACACAGATTCAAATACGGCTACCCATCTTTTCCCTACTTGGACTTGCCTGGGTAACCATACTATTTTTATGTTACTGAATGGTGGATCAAGAAATTAAATTGAAGCTGATCATCAACTACGCTACTGAAGGCTTCCCCGCCTAGTATACAGGTTCAAAAGCTTACAGAGGAGAAGCTTTACCTCAAGGTAGGGGAAGGTCAGCCTTCAAAACTTGCTTGAGGTTGTGCACTGGCCAAGTAGGAACCCGCAGTACAAAATGTGGTGCACACTGTACCTTGACGGAGCCAAAGTTAATCACAGGTGTCTATGTAAAAATTACTCATTCGGAAGTTTGTTTGGAATGAACTTCAGCATTGGAATAAAAACTGCCTTTACACGTAGGCAAAAGATTGCAGATCAGGTTTTTCCAAGTAGCAATCAACCTGTTTGGATGTGGAGTCCAGCTTTTCATATGTTAAGTGATGTTTGTGGACAGATCAAAGGAATTGCTTCCTACAGCCACGGGACTCATAGAAATTTTCTAATGAGAGAATATTAACTTTACTTCAGGCAGTATTATTAAGGAGGGATAGCTAACCACATAGAAGATCTCTTGACTTTTGACATAATATAAATGTATTACTCTGGGACTTCTATGCTTGAGAGAAGGAGTCTGTCAAGAATTATTAGGGGGCTTTGGGAGTTAGTTAATACAAGGGGATTCCAAACAAATAATGTTATTAGCAGACATAATTCCCGGGAGGGAAGGTGGTATGGTATAGGCTGATCTCTTCAACTTTCCAAATCTAAGAAGCCTCGGTACTTGGATGGGGGACCACCGAGGAAGGCTCTGCAGAGTGGTTTCCTCATTTCAAACCACTGTTGTTTTGAATAAAATTCAACACAGTGAATCCATATTGGGAATTTTGTATCTGAGACTATTGTATTATTTCAGGAACACAGTGGATTGCCCCCCCCCCCCCATTACGGTCTTCTGAGAGAGGCCGAAGATGGTGGTCTGTGATGGAAGATCTCCTGTTGTAGTGAGACACTTAACAAACAGTGGAAGGCACTGCCTATTGGAGGGTAAAGAAGCCAAAAAATAATTTTATAGCTTTTGGATTTTTTAAAGTGTTTAAAGGGCTCAATAGTGCAAAAATTTTGAGATGTAAAAAATACCCGGTCGAAAATCACAGCAACTGGCTGATGGAGACTGTTTAATGTAGCATTGTAATGGTCAAAATTAAGCCTTTGTCGTGGTCAAATTAAGCCTTTGAAAAATTGTTGATTATGAAACGGGATTATAATGCTGGTAAATGCCCATCAGGATCCGCATACTTCAATTTGATCATTTCCATGCCAAGAGACAAATGCCACTCGTTTTTGCTATGTACTTGATATAGACATTGCATGGCTATATCAAGTATTCTGTTCTACTTCCTTCTGATGCGAATTTCTGAGAACTTTGATTTTGTGAGTGTATGCAGAGTGCGCACTAGCTATTTCTACACCAGTTTGGTGTAGTGGTAAAGAGAGGCAGGATTCTAATCTGGAGAACCGGGTTTGATTCCCCACTACTTCTCTAGAAGCCAACTGAGTGACCTTGGGTGAGTCACAGCTCTTTTGGAGCTCTTTCAGCCCCACTCGGATCACAGGCTGATTGTTGTGGGGATAATGATAACACACTTTGTAAATAGAGATGGGCAAGAACAGCAATATGAACAAAAAAAATCCTATTTATGCATTTTAAACATCATTTCCACAAGTCTGTAAAGAAAAGATCCAGGAAAGTAACCTGAGTCTCTAAGCTCTCTAGAATCTCAATCAAAATAACAGAGTGCCCTTGTAGAAATACCCTAAAAATGGCAAGGAAAAGAATAGCAGCAGAGAGTTGGTAGGCTTGAAGATAAATGCCTGTTCAGAGCTCAGCAATGATAAATCCAATCAGCTCTGACCTGGATTAGGGAGATTCCCCACTTCTGATGCTCATGAGAAAGTGACCATCAGTTGTGAAGCCTACAATAAGTACACACTAGCATTGAATGTGAGAGTCAGAAGTGCTGAGCTGGTGGAAAAGCTATCATCTCTGGCTTAAAGTGAGAAGGGTCAGTATTTCTGACTCCCAAGTCCATGAAATCATCAGCTGTGAATCCATATCCTGTTTTTCAAATATTTCCCCCTATTCCAGTCCTCCTAGTTTAACAGGAGCAACCACATGGCCGGAACCTATAGAGCTGTCCCCCGTACATGACGAGATGCAGAAGATCAGGAGAGGACTGGCCCCGGGGATTGTAACCTCAAAAGGAGGTGGCTTTATCACAATTTCTAATAGTGGGATTTGGTTGACAGATCCGACGTTGGTCCCCGGGGTGATGCCGAGGCTACTTGCTGATGTTGCACCACCAGGGAGTACCCTGTAGGAACCAAGGGAGCTCAAACCTTCGATTGGGTAGGACATCTTGGAAAGAAGGAGGTGAGTCTGGAATGAAAGTTTAAATAGGTGAGCTTACTTTTTCAGAGTGAGAGAAAACTGATTAAAATAATCAATCTTGCAATCTGTTAGGATTTTTTTTTTAATGAACGAGGTTAAAAAAGGTTCAAGGGCTTCCTATATCCCTTCTTGTGCATTTACTGTCCATTCAATTTTCTATCAGTCAGTTTTGTATGAAGCTAGAGCTGTCCCCGCCATCTGTACCAGATCATTTCTTCAGGGTATTTGAAGAAGTGAGCTGTGGCTCATGAAAGCTCATACCCTACCTTACATTTTGTCAGTCTTATAGGTGCCACTGGACTCTCGCTCTTTTCTACTGCTACAGACAGACTAATACGGCTACCCATCTTGAGCTATCTCCATGGAAGGCACCACATTTAGCCATACAGAATGGAAATCCATCAACCTTGTGAAGAAACCTGAACGGGTACAAACAGACATCATCAAAGGTATCTGAAGAAGTGAGCTGTGGCTCATAAAAGCCCTACCACAAATTTTGTTAGTTTTTTATGTGCTGCTCAACTCTTGATCTTATCTATTCCTGTGTTTCCAGTTGTTGTTTTTAGCATCTCTGCCAGTATTGAGAAGGCTGGAGAATGATGGTTGTTGTGTATTTTCCAGGCTGTATCGTCGCGGTCTTGGCATTGTAGTTCCTGATGTTTCGCCAGCAGCTGTGACTGGCATCTTCAGAGGTGTAGCTCCGAAAGACAGAGATCTCTCAGTGTTGACACTGAGAACCAAGTTTAATTCCCCACTCCTCCACTTTAAGCCAGGAGAGTGACCTTGGGTCAGTCACAGCTTTTTCAGCCACACCTACCTCTCAGGTTGATTGTTGTGGGGATAATAATATCATTCTTTGTAAACCACTGTTAAGTTGTCCTAAAGGGTGGCTTATAAATCAAATGTTACTTTACTTCCATAATGATATTATCTAAATGCATAACTGCCTGCCCAAAATATCCCAGCAACATGAATGAAAACTGGGTCAAATGATGAGCAAGCAGTTTTGTTTCACAAGCCCGATGACTTGGGCCTGAATGGAGAATTCAAGGAGAATTCCACACCAATGACCTCTACACCGTGCCTTAAGTTAAAAAAGATTGAAATGCAATTCTGTATGGAGTGTACCGTTTCCAGTTTCCAGTTTCCATGTGCACATTGAAAAATACATGTCAAGAACTCTACAGTTTGTTATGCTTTGCATTAATAATGTACCACACAAAATAATCTTGATACACCTATATATGCAGTCACATTAAGAGTGCTGTATATATAATTCTGGAGAGTTAAGTGAGCTGCAATGTTCTGTACCAGCTGGAGTCTTCGAGTCAACTGAGGGGAAACCTACATAAAGAGCATTACAGCAATCTAGTTTTGATGTTACAGTGCCATGAATCCAAGTGGTCAGATCAGCACTGTAAGGGCTGATGTAACCCTTCCTGTCTTCCCTCTCTTGATCTGCCCAGGTTTGCAGAATCAGCATTGCTGTTAGTTGGCCCTCTAGCCTCTGCTTAAGAACTTCCAAAGAAGGAGAGCCCACCACCTCCCAAGGAAGCCTGTTCCACTAAAGAACTGCTCTGTCAGGAAGTTCTTCTTAATGATCACTTCCTCCTTGCTCCCTGGAGGTCTTTTGCTTTTTATTTGAAGCAACAGTTCTTTGAAATGGGAAAAAAATTCAATGTCTGTCAGGTCTACGACTTGTACGAAGCACCATTTCTTACCCTCATTCTAACCTATTCTTGACTTCAGAAAGAGCGGGAAAAGGATATAGCCCCACCCTAATCCACATGCTTTCCCATAGCTCTGTTTCCTTTAAAGCTGGGAAGGGGGGTATATAAAGGAAAAGATGGACCAAAATTACATTCAGAACTTGGTGGTTTGGCTCCTTCAAACAGCTTCTGGAATACAGAACCAAATCTGAGAAACAAACAAACCACACAGAGGCTGCACAGGCAGGTCAGGCAGTCAGGCTCCATCTGGAAGCATCTTGTTTTCCTAATGACGAGTCTATCTACACATTCAATGGCATGACCATCTGCACCTCCCAGAGTAATACATTTATATTGTGTCAAAAGACAAGAGATCTTCTATGTGGTTAGCTATCCCTCCTTAAAAATACTGCCTGAAGTAAAGTTAGTATTCTCTCATCCGAAAATTTCTATGAGTCCCCTGGCTAACGGAAACAACTCCTTTGATCTGTCCACAAACATCACTTAACGTATGAAAAGCCAGACTCCACATCCAAACAGGTTGATTGCTACTTTAAAAAAATTGATCTGCAACCTTTTGCCTACCGGAAAAGGCAGTTTCTGATTCAATGCTGAAGTTCATTCCAAACAAACTTCAAAATGAGTAAATTTTACATAGACACCTGTGACTGCCTCTGGCTCAGTACAGGTACAGTGCCACATTTTGTACTATGGGTCCCAACTTGGTCACTGCACAACCTCAAGCAAGGTTTGAAGGCAATAGCCTCCCTCATTCCTGCCCCCCCTCCTTTGCTGTCTCCAGCCACCCTTTGCTATACTCAATGCGCAAAATCTCTCTTATAATAATAAATATTTGATTTACAAAGTGCACGTGCCTCTTACTTCTTCAAACAGTGTTACAAATCCATTCATAACTACAATTCCTAAACATACAATAATCCAAAGACGGCGCAGTATACAAATGGACTTAGGTTTGGTAGAAACTCAGTCCAGCTCCAGTCCTTCAAATACTTCCTTTAGTTAGTTTGTTCATTCTTCTCATGTTGTTATTTCAATCCCAGGTTCTTCCAGGTAGGTGATACCGTTCTCAAGAGAGCGCAGGTCTAGCCATTGTCCAGGACGGGAGAGATATGAAGTGGTGATGGTTCCTCGGAGGGGGAGTGTGACACGCTCCTGAAGAAGGTGGCACGATATCTGTGTTCGTAGCCGGCCCCAGATTGAGCGTGGAGGTCCTTCTTTCCCCTTAACATTGAGAACGGTATCACCTACCTGGAAGAACCTGGGATTGAAATAACAACATGAGAAGAATGAACAAACTAACTAAAGGAAGTATTTGAAGGACTGGGGCTGGACTGAGTTTCTACCAAACCTAAGTCCATTTGTATACTGCGCCGTCTTTGGATTATTGTATGTTTAGGAATTGTAGTTATGAATGGATTTGTAACACTGTTTGAAGAAGTAAGAGGCACGTGCACTTTGTAAATCAAATATTTATTATTATAAGAGAGATTTTGCACATTGAGTGTCGTTGCTTCCTGCAGGGAATTTTCCCTTCTTCTTTCCAACCGGTATTGTTGCAGGAACAGCCATTTTGGGGTTGCACTCTTTGCTATACGCCTTTAAATATGTAAGTGTCACAAACACCCATCAAACGCAGACTTGGGCTGATTTTCCCCTACACTGAGGGAAAACTTCTTAAGTTGCTGGCTTGTATTAGAGAGGTTGTTGTTATCCAACTTTACAGAGGTTACAACAAACGCTTTCTTCAGTGGGCTCTCCTATAAGTTACGTGCTCCACTTCTAAAATGCACTCAGCTCAACTTCTCCTCTTTAGCTAGTCTTAGGGTACTCTACTGAATCAAACCCTTTCAAGATACTGGCTAGGCATTATAGTTATGCTCCAACTACAACCCTGTTCCTGGTGCCAAAGGGGAGACTCCTTTCTACCTGCTTCCTTTGCCCACTGTAATTCCCAGATCTCTTGAGTCTATGCAGGAGCCAGTACTGTCTTTCCCACTTTAGTCCAAGGACTAAAAGTGCTTCAAGACTGTACTGTTTTCACTTTGAAGGGAACCCCTTCCTTTCTCTCCTCACCCAGAGGGCTCTCTTGCTGACCCTCTCTGGTCACAAGCCAGACCCCCAATCTCCTGACTCTTTTCTTTACTCCAGCCGTCCACCCCTCAACATTCCATCCCCAACTGCCATTTCAGGCTAGCCGCATGGGGGGGGGGATGTCAATCATCCTCCTTACTGTCTGGCAATCCCTGCTTTTGAAGCTGAGTCCTTCACAGGAGGTTCCGTTTGGCCATTGTATCTAAAAGTAGCTGTAGATAAGGGGGGCATGAGAACTTCCAGGAGAGGGGATGACCCTCCCCTCCAGCCCTCCCTTCCTCCTCTCCTTCTCACTCAATCTCTGCTTTTCCCCTCCCCAATCTCTAAGCCTCTTGAAGCAGCTGTGGACTTTCGTTCATGCCATGCCCATCAAATTGTCTGCCATAGCAGCGTCTTGACTTCTAGAAAAATGAGAGAGAGTAGCAGTGGGGGAGGAGAGTCTCCCCTCTTTCCTTCACTATCCTGCCTCCCCACTGCCGCAACCTCCTCCTCTCTTGCCCCTTTGCCTGCTGTCCCTTGGCCCAGCCTTCTTCCTAGCCAAACTATGCTGGCGGTGTTCTTTATTCCAGAAAAGATAGAAATCGGAGAGCACACCTTTAAGAAATCAGACTGCCGCTCATGGACTGCATGCTCAGATCATGCAAGCAGAAGTGCTAACAGAAGGAGTTTAGCAGGAGAGATTGAGGGGCAGGTAGAGACAACTGTCGAGACAAGAACACGTAAGCCATATGTATAATGATCTTCCCACCGGGCAGGTCTCATGAATGTGAGTTTGATGCACAGAGCACTAGGTGGTCAGGGAACTCATTCATTCCCTCGTGGCTAGGAATATTGGCTGAAAATAGCTGTGTTGGAGTTTGTGTGTGTGTGTGTGTGTGTGTGTGTGTGTGAGAGAGAGAGAGAGAGAGAGAGAGAGAGAGAGAGAGAATGGTATGTGGATGAGACTTTCAGGGACCATCTAATACAGCCCCGTTCTTACGTTTTCAGCTCCTCTGCTGTGATCTGGATAGCATGAAGGGATGTTTCTATGACTCAATGAGCATTTAGGCAGATCGGGAGAAGGAAGGCATGAAGGCATGAGCCGCTGATAGGCTCTCATGGCCTTCCTTATGTTCCGAGGCCTGCTAGAACATACTACCAACTAGGATCCAGGGCCCGCAGTTCTTTAGGGACTAATGGAACATACCAGGGAATTTCAGAAAATAATCAGAGTGTTTCATAGATTACAAGCAAAGCTTCTGACTATGTAGATCAGGAAAAGCTATGGATGGTGTTAAAAGAAATGTGTATGCCACACCATCTGATTATGTTTATGCCCAACCTCTACTTTGAACAACAGGCTACTGTCAGTACAGAATATTAGGAAACAAAATGGATTCCTATGGGCAAAAGTGTCAGACAAGGATATAAATGATCTCCTCATCTGTTCAACCTATAGGCTTTGCCCTGCTGTAGATTTTAATTCATGTTCGATTGTACTGTGTATTATCTAAATATGTTTTAATTTGCCCCAATCCTGCTTGTGGGGAGGAAGGGCTAAATAGCGGACAAATGAACGAACGAACAAACAAACAAAGAAACGAAGAAACGAACAAATGAAGAAACGAACAAATGAACAAACAAACGCACTCCTCTTTGTCTTCAGGAAGGAATATTCCTCTAGGCCAGACTGGCAAGGGACACTGGATGTTGTTCGCCTTCCTCTGGCCGTGGAGCAGCTTGAAGAGAAGTGGCGGAGAGGCAGCTGTGTATTTCCTGCATTGTGCGGGGGGCTGAACACTTCCAGTTCTATGTTTCTATCTCATTGACACTGAGGGTCTCTAAGTTGGAAAGTATCAGGCTAGGAGAGCAAGTGATCCTTTAGAAGGGACTCCTTCCTTGCACAATGAATCAAGATGCTCTCTACTTCTGCGGTTGTGGTGAAGTGGTCTTGTCTGTCTTTTTTCCTGTAGTTTGTTAAACTTCTGCTTCTGTCTGGATGTGTGGTTGATAAACACTTGTTCCATCTTCCTGTAACCCAATGCTCGACAATGCACGCATTGTCATCAATCTGACAGACCGTCAACTCTCACCAGAAGAAACCTCCATCTTGGCAAAGGGAGGAAACTTTGCAGTCACCCCCACCAGAATTCCTGTGGAAGACATCATTGCAAATGTAGAAGCTGCCATTCGTCATCTACCTGAAGAGGAAGCTGAGGAAATAAGAGGAGAGACAGCCAGGATTCTACGAAAGGCAAAGCTTCCCACCAGCAATATAACACGCAAGGAGAGAAATGCCATCAAGACCCTCAATGCAGATCCAGACATCATCATTCTACCAGCTGATAAAGGCAATGCTACAGTGATCATGAAAACGGAGGAATACAAAAAGAAGATTAAGGAACTCCTGGACCCCTCCACCTACAAAAAACTAAAACGAGATCCCACTTGCAAAATCACCAGGCTAACAAATGCGCTGATCAAGAATTCCTCACTACATCCCGACACGCACAGCAAACTATGCAAGACTAAAGCACAGCCACCTAGACTATATGGACTCCCCAAAATGCATAAAGATTCAGTCCCACTCCGACCCATTGTGAGTGCCATTGGTTCACCGACATATGAATTAGCTAGACATCTGGCAGATCTCCTGCAGGACCACATCGGGAAAACCTCGTCTTACATCAAAGATTCAGCAGATTTCATCAACAAAATCAGTTCTCTGAAACTCAATCCACAAGACATACTTGTCAGTTTTGATGTTGTATCCCTGTTTACCAAGGTTCCAGTAAAAGACACTATTGCACTGATTAATCAGATTTTCCCAGAGGATGTAACAGCCTTATTCCATCATTGTCTGACAACCAGTTACTTCCAATGGGACAACGAATTCTATGAACAGATGGATGGGGTGGCCATGGGGAGCCCACTCAGCCCAGTTATAGCAAACTTCTACATGGAACATTTTGAAAAAACAGCTCTAGAATCAGCACCCCACAAACCCAGTGTATGGTTCCGGTTTGTGGATGATACATTCATCATTTGGAGCCATGGGGAGGAAGAATTGAGGGAGTTTTTGAATCATCTCAACAACATCCACCTGAACATACAATTCACAATGGAGAAAGAAAGTGAGGGAAAACTCTCATTCCTGGATACCTTGGTCATCCGCAAAGCAAACTTTCAGTTAGGTCACAAGGTCTACAGGAAACCAACTCACACTGATCGGTACTTACACAAAAACTCCAATCACCACCCCCGACAGAAAAGAGGCATAATGAAAACATTAGTGGATCGTGCAAGACGGATATGTGAGCCGCGCTTTCTCAATGAGGAAATTAATCATCTAAACCACGCACTTCAGGCAAATGGCTACTCCAGAAATGAAATCCGAAGAGCAATCAAACCCAGGATGAATCAAACAACCAAGGAAAAACAGTCACCTACAGGAAAAGTGTTTTTGCCATATATCAAAGGAATTACTGATCAGATGGGAAAGCTGATGGAAAAGCATAACCTTCAAGCAGTATTCAGACCCACCCGAAAAATACAACAGATGCTACGATCAGCAAAAGACAGCAGAGACCCCCTCACCTCTGCAGGAGTATACCGTATACCCTGCAGCTGTGGACAAGTTTACATCGGGACCACAAAGCGTAGCATCCAGACAAGAATAAAAGAACATGAAAGACACTGCAGACTTGGACAGCCTGAAAAATCAGCAGTGGCTGAACATAGCCTAACTCAAACAGGGCACAGTATCTTATTCCAGGACACCAAAATACTGGACAACACTTCCAACTACTTTGTCAGACTGCACAGGGAAGCCATTGAAATTCACAAGCATAAGCAAAACTTCAACAGGAAAGAAGAAACCTTAAGAATGAACAGAGCATGGGATCCAGTTCTGAAAAACACCAGGCCAACAAAACACTCCACACCCGACAATAGCCCTGCAGAGAAGATTAGCACATCAAGCACCAATCCATATGCAAAAGAACCTCCTCAGGATACAGTGAAGCCTCCCGCCATTAGCATTCCACACCCTGGGAAACTCTTACAGAATGACTCAGCTCAACCCCACCCCTCCTGAGTAGATACAAATGACCTACATCTTTTCCACACTGTGACACTGAGAGATCTCTGTCTTTTGGTGCTACACCTCTGAAGATGCCAGCCACAGCTGCTGGCAAAACGTCAGGAACTACAATGCCAAGACCACGGCAATACAGCCCGGAAAACCCCCAACAACCATTGTAAACAGACTTCTTCGAATGTAGTGATGCAGAAACATGGAGTCCGCTTTTATTTTATCGTGCCACAAATACGCATGCCATCCAAATATCTTTTTATGTCCCTCCAAGGCCAGCAACTTACAATTTTTTAACATTATCCAGTCCTTTAACCACGTCAAACATATTGCTTCATAGTATAGCCTTATGTTGGGCAGTTGTAAACCACCTCTCTCCTTCGCATCTTGCAATACTTTCATTTTTACACGTGGTATTTTACCTGCCCACACAAAGTCTGAAATTTTCCTTTGCCATTTATCAAATTGTTTGGAGTCTCAAATAATTGGGATTGTTTGCAGCAAAAACATCACACGCGGTAACACATTCATCTTGACTGCGGCTATTCTTCCCAACCATGATAAATTTAGTTTATTCCATTTTATCAGATCTCTCTATTTGTATCCACAATTTCTCATAATTGTTCTTGAATAGGTCAATATTTTTAGCAGTTAGTTCAATACCAAGGTACTTTACTTCATTTGTTACCTCACAGTCTGTCATCTCCATCAGTTCCTGTTGCTTCTGTTTGGTCATGTTTTTACATAATATCTTCGATTTCTTGTTGTTTACATAAAAACCAGCCAGATCTCCAAATTCTTTTATTTTCTTTATTACTTTTGGCATGTTGTCGATTGGATCCTCTACTATTAGCATTATATCATCCGCAAATGCTCTGACCTTGTAGGAAAATTCTTTTATTTTTATGCCTCGAATTGCTTCGTCCTCCCGTATCTGAATCATCAACATTTCCAAAATTAAAATAAACAACAATGGAGATAGAGGGCAACCTTGTCTCGTACCTTTACTTATTTTCAGTTTTTAGCCAGCAAGGGGGCTTTTGAGGCAAGTAAGAAACAGAGGTCATGGCCTTTCTCTGCAGTGCCTTCCTCGGCAGTCTCCCATCCAAGTACTGACCCTTCTTAGATTCTGAGATCAGATGAGATCAGGCTATACCATACCAACTTCCCTCCCGTGAACCATGTCTGACATTTGTTTGGAATCCCCTTGTATTAAATAACCCCCAAAGCCCCCTAATCTGCTTATCTGACACATGGCATACTCCTTCTCATGTAATAACTTCTGAATCTCCACAACTTAAAGAACTGCAGTTCCTATGGTCTCTTGTTTGGAGACCTTAAGAGCAAAATCTCTATCATGCTTTCTTAAAAGTTTAGAGAATCCTATTTGGTAAGGACCAGGCCTTGTACCACTTAATAGAAAATCTAAGCTTGAAACTTTGTTTCAGGCCTCATATCCTAGGCCTGTGCTGGGAAAGTCCCAAGCTCTGTTAATTAGCTGCATCTGGGTTTCTTTCCTCTCATGAGAGAGTGGCCTTGAGAAGGCAGGTGATTGGTGCTAATCTCAGCTTTCGCTGTACTCCCTAAACTGTCACAGGGCTGCAATTTCCAGTAAAGAAGTCAAGTCCTGATTGGTTCTTCAAGTGTACAGGTGTCCCTCCAGATTTCAAGAAGCTTCTTTGTCTCTAGGCAGTTTATCAGTCTTTTCAGTCTTGCTACCTGGTAGCTATTGCTAACTAGTTGCAATGTGAGAGAGAGCTCCTGAGCTTCATGCCTCCAGGATGCCTAGAGTAAGCTGGCATGGATGGACTTAGTTGAGATCAACCAGCTTTGGAACCACCTCCGAGAATGCTTAGTCAGATAGCCAGTAGTAGTTTAGCTAGTAAGAATATGTTTAGATCAGCAACCTGTTATTTGTTTTATGTTTCTGCCTTACACATGCTCCTATGTTCTTTCTTTAATAAACTCCAATAACATATTGTACCAGCCTGTGTCCAGTGTTGCTTACTAAGGAGGTACACACACTCAAAAGAACCCAGAAACCTGCGGTGCTTCAAACACACAACAACAGCTCTTAGAAGCTCCTAGTGGTCCTGAGTGGCTAGGAAAGACATCAATGAGAAGGGATGAGAGTCTCTGGATCAATACGTATTTGAAAGGGAGTGTTCCAAATTTACTATTAAGGGGTTGGCTTTTAATGGCCATGGTTTTAGTGCATATGACGTATCACTATGTCTAAATGCAAATGGCTGGCCTCCAAATGGATGATAAACACTGAACAGCCTCTTCAAACAAATATACACATACAGGGGAACTCCAGCTCTGCAAAAAGGTTAATCAAACTGGAAAATTGGGGGGACCTCTAGAACACAGGCTGATGAATGTTAGGGCTGAAACCCTAAAAACACTCTCCAGGTGTAAACCTCATAGAATAACATGGGGCTTACTTGCAAGCAGAACAGTTTTGACTTGCTCCCTACGAGGACTCCACAAGGGAAAGAATATTGAGAATCAATTAATTAAGGAAAGGGAGAAAGGGTACCAACCCACACCGGGGCTTATTGAATCCAGAGAGGGAATACTGGGGAGCAGGAGTATTTTTGTCTTCCCCTGTCCAGGATTTCTGAGCTTTACCCTCCCATCTTGTTCCATTTCTATAGCTTAATAGGCTCCATCTATTATATGATACCTTTCTTCTCCCAGGAGGAGGTACTTGGGTTTCATAAAAGAGCGATGCATAGTTGTTAGGAGAGAAGCAGTATGTCACCAGGCAGCAACATCACAGCCATCCACCATGACCTTTTTCCAGTGGTGCTGGGGAATATACTATGGATCAAATGCAAGCGAAGTAATCTGAGGGTCTCTGGGATTATGTCAGTCCCAGCCTTGGGGCACTGATTCCAAAAGTGGCCTAAGTGGTTGCATGTAAAGCACCATGGGACCTTCTTCTCTGCCGTGGGTGACTTCCCAACAGTACTTGGGAAAACAGGTTGATGTTGCTGGGATGGCTGTCCTTTTACTTCCAGCTGCTTTCTGGACTGGGGTGGGGACTTAGGAGACACAAGTCATAGGCTTTCCCCAATTTCCCAGTCCCAGCATCTTCAAGAAGCTTCTTTGTCTCTAGGCAGTTTATCAGTCTTTTCTTTCTTGCAACCTGGTAGCCATTGCCAACTAGTAGCTCTTCAGCTCCATGCCTTCAGGTTGTCTAGAGTAAGCTGGCTTGGATGGACTTTGGTAAGATCAACCAGCTTTGGAACCCTCGCAAAGAATGCTTCGTCAGATAGTCAGTAGTATTTTAGCTAGTTAGAATGTATTTAGATCAGCAACCTGTTATTTGTTTTATGCCTTGCCTAAATGCTTCTTAAGAGCAGTATTGCAAAGAAGTAAGATCGACTGTGAAATGCATTCCGTGTGATTAGAGCAGGGGTGGAAATGCAGAAAATTAGCATCTGTAGTGAGAGAAATATCCCATGTCCCCATTCAGCCCTGGGGAATCCATTGTTCTGAATCTGTGAAGAAACAATTTCAGCTCTCTAGTGTTGTGATCTTCCTTTTACGTTTTTGTCTTTTTCAGGACACCTACTCTGTCTTGGCCTTTAACCGCTATTGAACTCAAATACTGCTCATCTACCATAAACCACCCACTTGAAACTCTCTTGATAGACAGAGGGTCTGACTTGGTATAAAGCAGTGTCATGTGCTCATGTGGTTTCCTTGGAATGGAGTTTCACTCTCTGCCCATCAAGAGGGTAGAATTTTAAACTGATTTGTTTTTGTCTGAATAGAACCAAAAAGAAACCAATCCCTATTTCTAAGGGGGAGAAAGAGCTTCACCCTACTATCCAATCATAGAGCCAACATTTCTTTTCAACAGCAATCATTTTCTTTTCTAAACCATCAGCCTTGGTTGAATGCTGATCTATTCTGTAATATAGGGAGGGATAACGAAGCAGTTGACCTAGTTTTGCAGGCTTTAAAAAATGACAGCAAGCACAATCACTCAAGTCAAATTCTACAAATCACCGTAACATAAAAAAACAAGAGGAACAACAATCAATTTTGTGATGCAGACAGACAAGCTTTAATGCAGATTGGATGAATACATATGCATAGCACACAACTTCAAAGGTGAAAACAGCGTATGCAATACAGAAGAAATAATACATTTTCCTTTGGACATCCCTCAAAGGGCACTCGGCAACTAAACAAAGGGCTATTTATGCACGTTAAATATCATTTTCACAAGTCTGTAAAGAAGAGATCCAGGTAAGTCACCTGTATCTCTACGCCCCCTAGAATCTCAACCAAAATAACAGGGTGCCCTTGTAGAAATACCCTAAAAATAGCAAGGAAAAGCAGCAGCAGCAGAGAGTTGGGAGGCTTGAAGAGAAATGCCTGAAGAGCTCAGCAATGATAAATCCAATCAACTCTGCTCTGGATTTGGGAGTTCCTACAATTCTGATGCTCAGGAGAAAGTGACCAACAGTTGAGAAGCCTGCAATAAGTACCCACTAGCATTGGACATGAGAGTCAGAAGTGCTGAGCTGGCGGAGAAGCTAAGAGCTCTGGCTTAAAGTGGGAAGGGTCAGTATTTCTGATTCCCAAGTCTATGAAAGCATCGGCTGTGAATCCATATCCAGTTTTTCAAATACCATTTCCCAATATTCCGGTCCTCCTAGTTTAACAAGGGTAACCACAGAGCCCTTGGCTAAAGCGGCCAGAACCTATGGAGCTGCCCCCACCACAAGCGGTGTATCCTCCCACACAAACAGAATCACAAGAAGCGGAGAAAGAGCTTCACCCTGCTATCCAATCATAGAGCCAACATTTATTTTCAACAGCAATCATTTTCTTTTCTGAACCATCAGCCTTGGTTGAATGCTGATCTATTCTGTAATATAGGGAAGGATAACGAAGTTGTTGCTCTTCTTCTGCAGGCTTTAAAAATTACAGCAACCACAATCACTCGAGTCAAATTCTACAAATCACCGTAACATAAAAAAACCAGAGGAACCACAATCAGTATTGTGATGCAGACAGACAAGCTTTAATGAAGATTGTATGACAACATTTGCATGGCAAACAGCTTCAAAGGTGATAACAGCGTATGCAATACAGAAGAAATAATACATTTTCCTTTGGAAATCCCTCAAAAGGACAGCTAAACAAAGGGCTATTTATGCATTTTAAACATCATTTTCCCAAGCTCCCTAGAATCTCATACAAAATAACAGGGTGTGTTTGTAGAAATACCCTAAAAATGGCAAGGAAATGCAGCAGCAGCAGAGTTCGAAGACTTGAAGATAAATGCCTGAAGTGCTCAGCAATGATAAATCTAATCAACTCTGATCTGGATTTGGGAGTTTACACAATTTTGATGCTCAGGAAAAAGGGACCATCAGTTGTGACGCCTACAATAAGTACCCACTAGCATTGGACGTGAGAGTCAGAAGTACTGAGCTGGTGGAAAGGCTATCAGCTCTGGCTTAAAATGGGGAGGCTCCACCTTTCTCACCCCCAAGTCCATGAAATCATCGGCTATGAATCCATATCCTGTTTTTCAAATACCATTTTCCCCTATTCTGGTCCTCCAAGTTTAACAGGGGTAACCACACAGCCTTTGACTAAAGCAGCTGGAACCTACAGAGCTGTTCCCGCTACATGAAGAGGTTCAGAATAGGAGGAGAGGATTGGATTTGGGATTGTAATAATAAAAGGGGCTGGCTGTATCACAATTTCTGATTAGGAGATTTGGTTGACAAATCTAACGTTGGTACGGCGGGGGGGGGGGGTGATGCCAAGGCTACTTGCTGATGTTGCGCCACCAGAGAGTACCCTGTATGAACCAATGGCGCTCAGACCGCCAATTGGGTAGCCAAATGGAGAGCCGCAAGATGGAATGCAGGATGGGATTGCACAGAAAGGGGGATGACTTGGGATGTAACCAAAGGACAACTTGGAAAGAAGGAGGTGAGTCTGGAATGTAATTTCAAGCAGGTGAGCTTACTTTTTCAGAGTGAAAGAAAATGATTAAAAGACTCAATCTTACAATCTGTTAGGATTTTTTTTTTAATGAACGAGGTTAAACAATGTTGAAGAGCTTCCTATATCCCTTCTTGTGCATTTACTGTCCATTCAATTTTCTATCAGTCAGTTTTGTATGAAGCTAGAGCTGTCCCCGACATCTACACCTGATCATTTCTTAAGGGTAACATGAAAGCTCATATCCTACCACACATTTTGTTAGTCTTATAGGTGCTATTGGACTCTTGCTCTTTTCTACTGCTACACAGAGTCTAATACGGCTACCCATCTTTTCCCTACTTGGACTTGCCTGGGTAACCATACTATTTTTATGTTACTGAAGGGTGGGTCAAAAAATTAAATCGAAGCTGAACATCAACTACGCTACTGAAGGCTTCCCCGCCTAGTATACAGGTTCAAAAGCTTACAGAGGAGAAGCTTTACCTCAAGGTAGGGGAAGGTCAGCCTTCAAAACTTGCTTGAGGTTATGCACTGGCCAACTAGGAACCCGCAGTACAAAATATGGTGCATACTGTATCTGTACCGAGCCAAAGTTAATCACAGGTGTCTATGTAAAAATTACTCATGTGGAAGTTCATTTGGAATGAACTTCAGCATTGGAATAAAAACTGCCTTTACACGTAGGCAAAAGATTGCAGATCAGGTTTTTCCAAGTAGCAATCAACCTGTTTGGATGTGGAGTCTAGCTTTTCATATGTTAAGTGATGTTTGTGGACAGATCAAAGGAATTGCTTCCTACAGCCACGGGACTCATAGAAATTTTCTAATGAGAGAATATTAACTTTATTTCAGGCAGTATTATTAAGGAGGGATAGCTAACCACATAGAAGATCTCTTGACTTTTAACATAATATAAATGTATTACTCTGGGACTTCTATGCTTGAGAGAAGGAGTCTGTCAAGAATTATTAGGGGGCTTTGGGAGTTAGTTAATACAAGGGGATTCCAAACAAATAATGTTATTAGCAGACATAATTCCCGGGAGGGAAGGTGGTATGGTATAGGCTGATCTCTTCAACATTCCAAATCTAAGAAGCCTCGGTACTTGGATGGGGGACCACCGAGGAAGGCTCTGCAGAGTGGTTTCCTCATTTCAAACCACTGTTGTTTTGAATAAAATTCAACGCAGTGAATCCATATTGGGAGTTTTGTATCTGAGACTATTGTATTATTTCAGGAACACAGTGGATTTTTTCCCCCTACAGTCTTCTGAGAGAGGCAGAAGATGGTGGTCTATGATGGAAGATCTCCTGTTGTAGTGAGACACTTAACAAACAATGGAAGGCACTGCCTATTGGAGGGTAAAGAAGCCAAAAAATAATTTTATAGCTTTTGAATTTTTTAAAGTGTTTAAAGGGCTCAATAGTGCAAAAAATTTTAGATGTAAAAAATACCCCGTCGAAAATCACAGCAACTGGCTGATGGAGACTGTTTGCCACTCCAGTCGGAATGAAGAGACAGACGCCAGTGTTTGGAACTAAGGGCCACTTTTATTAAGATAACAAATGTAAACAACCTTAAATATCAACTGCGGCAAGGGCCAACTAGCGGTACAAGTCAAGCCACGTGGTCACCCTTGGACCTCCGCCTCGACCTGTCTGGGTGAGCCCTGAAGCCCCAGGCTTAAGCCATCCATCGGATGGCAGCTACCTGGACAGCCAGGCAAAGTTGGTTCCCCCAACCAAGCTCCCACACCTCAGCCATACAGCAGTGAGGTAGGACTTGCACACAGGGTTCCCCAAGGCAGTCTGCCATGCAGCATGGCAGCCGTCACAAGCAGTACCATCCGCTTCTGGCAGACCCCTCTTCCCCAGAATGGAGAAGCGCCAAGGGTGCTCACCGGCCCGCTCCCTATTCCCCAATTCTATCCTGCCAATGCCCGGCCAAGCCTCTGCTTAGGCCCTGGCACCCCACAGGTGGCTTAAAGCCAACCTGAGCCCTTGCCGCAAATCATCTAGAAAAATCTCATTGCCCGACACCGACAGGTGTACCCCATCACCTCGGTAGAGGTCGGCAAAAGTGGCCCTGATCCTAGGGTGAGGTAAGTAAATACCCATCCCTTCCCCCAAAGCTTTTTGAATAGCCCTATTGGCTTTCATCCAAGCCCTTTTGATGGCCTGACGGTGTAAAGCCTCCCCCCATACCTGCCGCGGTAACATGGCGGACCAAATAATGAGAACAGCAGGCCACCGCTGAAGAATGAACCGCAAGTCCTGCTTAACTTGCAAGGACAAGGCCTTGCCCTGCATAAGCCCCAAATCATTCCCACCTATATGAATGACTAACACGTGGGGTGGGAGGCCACTCCCTTGGCTAAATAACAGAGGCAGCAGGCTGGGCCACCGCAGGCCCCTATGGCCCTGCCACTCAATCTGCGCCCATTCACTCAAGCCCAACTGGGACCCAATCCGCATCCTTCATGCTTGATGGGCGGCCCAGAAAACCATACTGTGCCTGCAGATCAAAATTCTTTGCTTCTCTCGGCATGACACAGCACCTAGAGAAAATTCAATTAGTAACAGCTTAAAAACGAGACAAGGGCCTAACATAAGCCTGATAAGCCGCAGAACGCCACCTGCCGACTCTCTGGATGGCCACAGCCGGGTAACCCATCGCGGCTGCCGTAGAAGCAGCCCCAATCCTAAAAGAATGTGTCGCGAACTTAACTCCGCCCAATCCCAGCTGATCAAGGGCCCGTTGGGTAACTGCCCAAAATTGATAGCACGTTAAAGGCAGACCATCCCCATGCCTAAACAGAAGCCCATGTTCCTTACCCCTCACCCGAAGGAACCGTCGGAGAGCCCTTACTGGGCACAACTCTCCCTCTACACAAGGCCCCAGCCTAATAACAGCCCCTTTACGCCACTGATCCCTCTTGGATTGACGTAACTTAATAACAACTACATCCCCCTCCCACTGCAAATCACTTGCCAAAAGAGCACGTTCCGAAGGGTCCAAGGTGGACTGAGCCACTAATTCACTAATGTGTAGGGCCCCAAAGAAAGCAGTCAGTGCCGCTGCATGAAACAGCCGAGCCTCATACCTAGAACTGCAAACCTCAGCCCACACCGCAAAAAGCCCCTTAAGCACTGAGGGAGAAATAGGCTCCCTGGTATCAACTCGAGGTCCCGCTTCCCTCGACCAACCTTCCAGCATCTTCCTAACGCGGAAGTCCCCCGTGGCCTCAGGAAACCCCCGCGCCTTGCTTACGAACGCCAATGTTGCAAGCTGACCCTGAATTGACTTAACCGCTAGACCCCGTTCCTTCTGATGCACACAAAAATGCATCAAGTGGGAAACCGGGATGGGCCAGCGCTGCTGCAAGCCAAACTCGGCTCTAAACCCGGCAAACTGTCCTACCGCTCTGTTGTAGGCTCTCCTGGTACTTGGGGCCACCGCAAGCCATATGGCCCTGAACGCCTTGGACTCCCAAGGTGCCATAGCGCCTGTGGCATCTGCACTGGGTGGGGATCTGCCTCCGGGGCAAGCTGCCTGAAACGCTCCATCTGTAGGCGAGACAAAGTGTCCGACACCACATTATCGACCCCCGGAACGTGCCTGGCCTTAAATAATATGTTCCGCCGGAGGCAAAGCAGGGTGAAGGCTCGCACCAGCCTCATAACCCTGGGGGACCATGAAGTCAATGAATTAACCACCTGTACCACAGCCTGGTTATCACACCAGAAATGTACAGTATGATTCGAAAACTCACGTCCCCACAAAAACACAGCTACCAAAATTGGAAAAAATTCCAGGAACGTGAGGTCCCGAACGAGACCCCACCTATGCCACTCCCTAGGCCACTGACCCACACACCAATGTTTCCTAAAATAAATCCCAAAACCCAAAGAACCAGAGGCGTCAGACATAACCTGAAGCTCGGCTTCAAGTAATAAATCGTCTCGCCAAAATGTAACCCCATTAAAGCCGGCCAGAAAGTCTGACCACACCTTCAAGTCCTCCTGCATGCCTTTAGTAAGCCGCAAGTGATGATGAGGTGCCTTCAAGGACGACATAGCGTCACAAAGCCGCCTCAAAAAGGGCCTGCCTGGGGCGACTGCCTTACAGGCAAAATTCAAGTGCCCAACCACCTGCTGCAGCTCATGGAGCGTAACTTTATGCTTCCCTCTAAACTCCTGGAGCCTATCCCTAAGGTCGTGAACCTTTACAAGGGGAAGCCTAAAACACTGCCTAACTGTATCAAGTTCTATTCCCAGAAACGTGAGAACCTGGGAAGGCCCTTCCGTCTTCTCATGTGCCAATGGCACCCCCAGCTCCTGAGCCATTTTCACAAAAGTGTCCAGCAGACAGGGGCACTGTCCAGACCCCGCCGGCCCACAAAACAAAAAATCATCTAAATAATGAGCCGTGTCACGACAATGCGCCCGGCGTCACACTTCCCATTCAAGAAAGGAGCTGAAAGTCTCAAAGGCAGCACACGAGATGGAACAGCCCATCGGTAGGGCGCGATCCATGAAAAACTATCCTTCAAAAGCAAATCCGAGGAGCTCAAAGTCCTCCGGGTGCACCGGGAGCAGTCTAAAGGCGGACTTAATGTCGCATTTAGCCAGCTCCGCTCCCACCCCACACTTACGCACCATCTTCACTGCTTGGTCAAATGGCGTGTATTTGACAGAACAAAGATGCTCTGGGATCGCATCATTAACTGAATTGCCTCTAGGAAACGACAGGTGATGAATTAAACGAAATTCTCCTGCTGCCTTCTTGGGGACTACTCCCAAAGGGGACACCCTCAAATTAGGAACTGGTGGAGAATCAAAGGGGCCCAGGACTCTCCCTTCCTCACACTCCTTCCTAATCTTGTCCCTAACAATGTCTTCTTTACCTACAACTGAACGCAAATTATCCGAATAGAAAGGGGAACGAGGTCCCTCGACTGGGATCCAAAAACCATAAGTAAACCCTTTAACAAATACTGGGCCTCAGAAGCCTTGGGATAAGCCTGCAACAGTCCTTCAAGGACCCTCAGTCTTACTGGACTGGAGCCCTTTACCAGCAGACTGCTGGCTACCACCGCCTGATCCCCCAAACTCCCTACCTCCCCCGCCCTGCTGTGCCTTGGGGCAGGTAGTATAGGAGTGAGGTCCAGCACAGGATGGGCATTCGTGCCTGAATCTACAGGGCTTACGGCTGCAGCCTCCTTTAAAAGCGAACTCCCAGCACAGCAGCCGGGGTTGAACCTGCTGACCCACAGTAGTGCGGGTGCTAGAAGCCAAGGAGGAGCGCTGCACAATGTGACCGCTATCTGAACGATCACCCACACTGGGCCATGCAGGGGGACATCACGGAAAGCCACAGCTGCTGACGAATGCGATCCCAGGGAAGGGTCGGATTCATAGCAGCTCGCATCCGAAACTCCTCGTCATATTGCATCCATGCACCTCCGAGGAATCCCGTATATCCCTTGTAAACAATGTCCAAATACTGAAACAAATGCGCCGCCCTATGTGGCTGCTCCCTTGCCAGCACCCCCGCATAAATCAAGAACCCGGGGAGCCAATTACCCCAGGTTCTATCTACTTTCCGACGCTTAAGCCGCTCTTTATCACGGTTGTCTAGATCGTCTTTGTCCTTCTTCTCCAGCTCTCTGAAGAGAAGGGAAAAGATGTCCACATATTCACCTTTCAATATCTTATCACGTGTGGCCTGCGTCAGGTGATCTCCAAGGGGAAAGGCTACATCACCAAACGGCAATGCACCAAAAGGAACATTGCCATAAGTTAAAGATGGATACAGGTAGCACCCCCAGGGACCACCCATCATCCCAGGCCAGCCGAAAGGCTGCCCAGCACAGGCCAAGTTTTCAGAAGGCACTGGAGAGGGCGGAGCAGGAGCCCCAAAACCCTGTCCTGTCCACGATGGCTGCACTAAAGGAGGCCAAACAGTAGAATACTGGGAGGAGACCCCAGAGTTAGCACCCAGAGCTCCACTAAGCGGTCCCTGCCCACAGGACCCCCAAGGCCAAGGGTACCCTGTTTGTGTAGGTGCATCCTTACCAACTTGCTCTTCAGGCTCCACTGCCAGGGCCACGGGTGTGGGAACCGCCTCAACTCCCTGTTCCACTTCCTCAGCTGCTGAACCAACTTCATTGGCAGAAGCCATCTGAGCAGAGCCGGACTCGCCTTTCGCTGTGCCTTCCAAAGCAGATAAGCGCATTAGAATTTCTCTGTTTACTGCATCTCT
The DNA here is from genome assembly GCF_028583425.1 of Eublepharis macularius. Lineage (NCBI taxonomy): Eukaryota > Metazoa > Chordata > Lepidosauria > Squamata > Eublepharidae > Eublepharis > Eublepharis macularius. Next base: position 247,525,721 of record NC_072790.1, read on the forward strand.
GGAGGCCATACGCCGAGACCTCTTCCTTCCCCCACTGTCCCCGGAAGGAGCCTGAACCCCCTTGGCAGACTCAAGGGCCTGCAGCTGTCGCAGGATGTCCTCGTGCCCTAAAACATCCTCCTCATCCTCTGATGAAGAAATCACAGGGGGGGGGCTTTTGGGGGGAGGGCGCTTAGCGCGTTGTTTCCCCTTAGAAGGGCCGCTGCCTTTCTTAGGAGGCATGGCCAGCCTAATCCACCAAGAAATTTTTTTCAAAATTCCCTAGGAAGCCCTATAGCACAAGCCCAAGAATGCCTAACACTGATGGCCAATGGGCAAAAAGGGGACGAGGAGGAGAGGGTGCAACCCTGTGCCCCCTCACAAAATGGCTACCTTAATCAATCAGATGGGGGAAGTACTATAACCCCCAAACAAAATGGCCACCCAACTACAAAATGGCCACCTTGAAGCCACAGGGTATCTAAACGTCCTCCCTTATGCCGATGCAACAACCCCCACCAAAGAGAGGAAGGGGGGGCAAAAAACCCACTAAGATCGCACCCCCACGAATGAGCTCCACAAGAATGAACCCCCCCCACCAAGCAGGCAGCGGACCCACCCGCGCCCAAGCATGGTACCAGAAAAAAAGGGGGGAAATCTGAACCCGCCAAACACCCCCCTTAAAGAGGGGGGAGGGGTGTAGCTAAGGAAGGCCCGGGCCGGCCGCTGCCACCAGCCGCTGCTTCACCCCCCACTCGCAAAGGAGCAAGCCACAGAAAGGCCACCGACGCCTCGCCAACGAGGCCGCCGCCTCCGACAGCCTCAAGCCACCGAACCAGCCGCTGCAAAGGCCTCAGCCGCCACCGGGACTGCCGCCGAGTCCACCGCCGAGACCCCCGCCGTGCTGCCGAGGTTGCTGCCATGCTGCTGCCGCCGCCACCGAGGCTCCAAATGAGCCGCTGAGGCCGCCGCCGCCGAGAGCAGAGCTGGAAGCAGCACCTGCCTCCGAGCGCGACTCCGGACGTCTGACGCCTGAAGGGGAGCGGAGCAGCCTAACAGCCGGCAAGCTACACCCCCTCACAATCCCCGTATGCCCGGGGAAAGCGCGCCTTCTCCTCCTCCTTCCGAGGAGGCAAATGGCGACCCCCTGCCACACAGCCAGGCTGGCGGCAGAAAGGGTCGTTTTAATGTAGCATTGGTTTTTTTTTTTTTTGTAAAAATTTTTATTGGATTAGAAATATATCATATCATATCATTTACACTCACATTCCTTTAAATTTCCAATTCTAACCCCCTCCCATTCCCCCCCTTTTGTTGACTTCCAACAGTTTTCCAACCCCTCATCTATTTTCCCTTTACTCATATGAATTTTACTGTATTTATATACTTTCAAATTCTTCTAAGCTTATCTATCATATTTGTGCTATTTCTGATTCCTTTCAATAATATTCATTCTGATCACCTATACTCTATTTTACTCTTTCTACCCTCTTCAATATGGGACAAGCAATTTGCCCCACCTTATATTTTCTAGTACTTCTATAAACTTTGCATGTATTCATAATAAATCAATCAATTTGACTTATATTCTATATATGTTGCTCCTTACTTCCTTTTACATATCATATCCAATATAATTATCTAATTTCTCTGTTATAGAGCTATTTAACTAGAGTAATCCATTCATATATTCGTTTAACATAAGTCAATCTATTATTTCCACATTTCACCTACTGATATGTATCCATTCACCCTTTTGCAACTATTATTCACGTCAGAAAGATATTTAGTTTAGCTTTTATCCTTACATTTCTTATAATGATAGCACTACTAATACTCTAAATAATAATCCAATATGGTATTTGCTTAGAATTATTCAGTCAACTCTCCCCCCTATAGCATTGCTACATTACAATGTAGCATTGTAATGGTCAAAATTAAGCCTTTGTCGTGGTCAAATTAAGCCTTTGAAAAATTGTTGATTATGAAACGGGATTATAATGCTGGTAAATGCCCATCAGGATCCGCATACTTCAATTTGATCATTTCCATGCCAAGAGACAAATGTCACTCGTTTTTGCTATGTACTTGATATAGCCATTGCATGGCTATATCAAGTATTCTGTTCTACTTCCTTCTGATGCGAATTTCTGAGAACTTTGATTTTGTGAGTGTATGCAGAGTGCGCACTAGCTATTTCTACACCAGTTTGGTATAGTGGTAAAGAGAGGCAGGATTCTAATCTGGAGAACCGGGTTTGATTCCCCACTACTTCTCTTGAAGCCAGCTGAGTGACCTTGGGTCAGTCGCAGCTCTTTTGGAGCTCTTTCAGCCCCACTCGGATCACAGGCTGATTGTTGTGGGGATAATGATAACACACTTTGTAAATAGAGATGGGCAAGAACAGCAATATGAACAAAAAAAATCCTATTTATGCATTTTAAACATCATTTCCACAAGTCTGTAAAGAAAAGATCCAGGTAAGTAACCTGAGTCTCTAAGCTCTCTAGAATCTCAATCAAAATAACAGAGTGCCCTTGTAGAAATACCCTAAAAATGGCAAGGAAAAGAATAGCAGCAGAGAGTTGGTAGGCTTGAAGATAAATGCCTGTAGAGCTCAGCAATGATAAATCCAATCAGCTCTGACCTGGACTAGGGAGATTCCCCACTTCTGATGCTCATGAGAAAGTGACCATCAGTTGTGAAGCCTACAATAAGTACACACTAGCATTGAATGTGAGAGTCAGAAGTGCTGAGCTGGTGGAAAAGCTATCAGCTCTGGCTTAAAGTGGGAAGGGTCAGTATTTCTGACTCTCAAGTCCATGAAATCATCAGCTGTGAATCCATATCCTGTTTTTCAAATATTTCCCCCTATTCCAGTCCTCCTAGTTTAACAGTAGAAACCACATGGCCAGAACCTATAGAGCTGTCCCCCGTACATGACGAGATGCAGAAGATCAGGAGAGGACTGGCCCTGGGATTGTAACCTCAAAAGGAGGTGGCTTTATCACAATTTCTAATAGTGGGATTTGGTTGACAGATCCGACGTTGGTCCCCGGGGTGATGCCGAGGCTCCTTGCTGATGTTGCACCACCAGGGAGTACCCTGTAGGAACCAAGGGAGCTCAAACCTTCGATTGGGTAGGACATCTTAGAAAGAAGGAGGTGAGTCTGGAATGAAAGTTTAAATAGGTGAGCTTACTTTTTCAGAGTGAGAGAAAACTGATTAAAATAATCAATCTTGCAATCTGTTAGGATTTTTTTTTAATGAACGAGGTTAAAAAGGGTTCAAGAGCTTCCTAGATCCCTTCTTGTGCATTTACTGTCCATTCAATTTTCTATCAGTCAGTTTTGTATGAAGCTAGAGCTGTCCCCGCCATCTATACCAGATCATTTCTTCAGGGTATTTGAAGAAGTGAGCTGTGGCTCATGAAAGCTCATACCCTACCTTACATTTTGTCAGTCTTATAGGTGCCACTGGACTCTCGCTCTTTTCTACTGCTACAGACAGACTAATACGGCTACCCATCTTGAGCTATTTCCATGGAAGGCACCACATTTAGCCATACAGAATGGAAATCCATCAACCTTGTGAAGAAACCTGAACGGGTACAAACAGACGTCGTCAAAGGGATCTGAAGAAGTGAGCTGTGGCTCATAAAAGCCCTACCACAAATTTTGTTAGTCTTTTATGTGCTGCTCAACTCTTGATCTTATCTATTCCAGTATTGAGAAGGCTGGAGAATGATGGTTGTTGTGTATTTTCCGGGCTGTATCATCGAGGTCTTGGCATTGTAGTTCCTGTTGTTTCGCCAGCAGCTGTGACTGGCATCTTCAGAGGTGTCGCTCTGAAAGACAGAGATCTCTCAGAGGTGACACTGAGAACCAAGTTTAATTCCCCACTCCTCCACTTTAAGCCAGGAGAGTGACCTTGGGTCAGTCACAGCTTTTTCAGCCACACCTACCTCTCAGGTTGATTGTTGTGGGGATAATAATATCATTCTTTGTAAACCACTCTGAGTAGGTGTTAAGTTGTCCTAAAGGGTGGTATATAAATCAAATGTTACTTTACTTCCATAATGATATTATCTAAATGTATACCTGCCTGCCCAAAAGATCCCAGCAACATGAATGAAAACTGGGTCAAATGATGAGCAAGCAGTTTTGTTTCACAAGCCCCATGACTTGGGCCTGAATGGAGAATTCAAGGAGAATTCCATACCAATGACCTCTACACAGTGCCTTAAGTTAAAAAAGATTGAAATGCAATTCTGTATGGAGTGTACCATTTCCAGTTTCCAGTTTCCATGTGCACAATGAAAAATACATGTCAAGAACTCTACAGTTTGTTATGCTTTGCATTAATAATGTACCACACAAAATAGTCTTGATACACCTATATATGCAGTCACATTAAGAGTGCTGTATATATAATTCTGGAGAGTTAAGTGAGCTGCAGTGTTCTGTAACAGCTGGAGTCTTCGAGTCAACTGACAGGAAACCTACACAAAGAGCATTACAGTAATCTAGTTTTGATGTTACAGTGCCATGAATCCAGGTGGTCAGATCAGCAGTGTAAGGGCTGATGTAACCCTTCCTGCCTTCCCTCTGTTGATCTGCGCAGGTTCACAAAATCAACATTGCTGTTAGATCGCCCTCTAGCCTCTGCTTAAAAACCTCCAAAGAAGGAGAGCCCACCACCTCCCAAGGAAGCCTGTTCCACTAAAGAACTGCTCTGTCAGGAAGTTCTTCTTAATGATCACTTCCTCCTTGCTCCCTGGAGGTCTTTTGCTTTTTATTTGAAGCAACAGTTCTTTGAAATGGGAAAAAAATTCAATGTCTGTCAGGTCTAGGACTTGTACGAAGCACCATTTCTTACCCTCATTCTAACCTATTCTTGACTTCAGAAAGAGCGGGAAAAGGATATAGCCCCACCCTAATCCACATGCTTTCCCATAGCTCTGTTTCCTTTAAAGCTGGGAAGGGGGGTACATAAAGGAAAAGATGGACCAAAATTACATTCAGAACTTGGTGGTTTGGCTCCTTCAAACAGCTTCTGGAATACAGAACCAAATCTGAGAAACAAACAAACCACACAGAGGCTGCACAGGCAGGTCAGGCAGTCAGGCTCCATCTGGAAGCATCTTGTTTTCCTTATGACGAGTCTATCTACACATTCAATGGCATGTCCATCTGCACCTCCCAGAGTAATACATTTATATTGTGTCAAAAGAAAAGAGATCTTCTATGTGGTGAGCTATCCCTCCTTAAAAATACTGCCTGAAGTAAAGTTAATATTCTCTCATCCGAAAATTTCTATGAGTCCCCTGGCTAACGGAAACAACTCCTTTGATCTGTCCACAAACATCACTTAACGTATGAAAAGCCAGACTCCACATCCAAACAGGTTGATTGCTACTTTAAAAAAATTGATCTGCAACCTTTTGCCTACCGGAAAAGGCAGTTTCTGATTCAATGCTGAAGTTCATTCCAAACAAACTTCAAAATGAGTAAATTTTACATAGACACCTGTGACTGCCTCTGGCTCAGTACAGGTACAGTGCCACATTTTGTACTATGGGTCCCAACTTGGTCACTGCACAACCTCAAGCAAGGTTTGAAGGCAATAGCCTCCCTCATTCCTGCCCCCCCTCCTTTGCTGTCTCCAGCCACCCTTTGCTATACTCAATGCGCAAAATCTCTCTTATAATAATAAATATTTGATTTACAAAGTGCACGTGCCTCTTACTTCTTCAAACAGTGTTACAAATCCATTCATAACTACAATTCCTAAACATACAATAATCCAAAGACGGCGCAGTATACAAATGGACTTAGGTTTGGTAGAAACTCAGTCCAGCTCCAGTCCTTCAAATACTTCCTTTAGTTAGTTTGTTCATTCTTCTCATGGTGTTATTTCAATCCCAGGTTCTTCCAGGTAGGTGATACCGTTCTCAAGAGAGCGCAGGTCTAGCCATTGTCCAGGACGGGAGAGATATGAAGTGGTGATGGTTCCTCGGAGGGGGAGTGTGACACGCTCCTGAAGAAGGTGGCACGATATCTGTGTTCGTAGCCGGCCCCAGATTGAGCGTGGAGGTCCTTCTTTCCCCTTAACATTGAGAACTGGCAGGCCCTTGTTCTCAGATCCTGCAATGTGCTCCACTCTGAAGTCAAAGTCCTGCAAGCCGGCCGCTACCACAGGAGATTTGGAATGGTTAATCTGGCAGTCTGAAGCCACTGTAGGGGAGAGTGATCTCTTTGAATCAGGAAATGCCTGCCCTATAAGTATGACCTGAATTTCCCCAAGGCATAAACAATAGCATAACACTCTTTCTCGGGGATTCCCTAGCCATCTTCTGGCTCAGTGAGCTTTTTACTCAGGAAAGAAATTGGATGTTGCTCCTGATATGGCCCCTCCTGTGAGAAAACAGCTCCTGTGGCAGGGTCAGAAGCATCAGTGGTGAGGACAAATGGTTTGTTAAAGTCTGGAGCCTTCAAAACTGGCCCTGTCACCAGTGAGTTCTTCAGACTGTCAAAGGCGTGTTGATATGCCCCTGTCCATTGCAGTTTCTCCCGCCTCTTCTTGCCAAGGAGATCAGTCTGTGCCAAGGCTAGTTTGCTATAGTCAGGGAAAAAAATTTGGTAGTAGCCAGCCAACCCAAGGAAAGAGTGGACCTTAGACTTGTTCTTGCAAATGGGCCAATCCCTGATAGCCTCGTCCTTGCCTTGCCCAGTTGAGACTGTACTTGTCCCTACCTTGTGTCCCAAATAAGTTATTTGGTTCAAACCTATCTGGCACTTTTTTGCCTTTAAGGTATAATCCGGCTTCCTTGATTCTCTCAGCCTCATCATCCTAATAGGCTACAACAAACCCTTCCAGCCCTCTCAAAAGTTTATTAATAGCCCTCTGGAAGGTTGCTGGGGCATTTCAGTGCCCAAATGGAAGTACATTAAATTAATACAGCCCTTTGTGAGTCACAAAGGCAGACCGTTCCTTAGCCTGCTCATCAAGTTCCAGCTGGCAGAAACCTTGGGTTAGGTCCAAGGTGGAGATGTACCTTGCGGGAGCCAACTGGTCAAGCAGGTCATCGATGCAAGGCATTGGATAAGGATCAGGCCTTGTTATTTTGTTTAATTTCCAGTAGTCAACAGAAAACTGGCTCGTTCCATTCAGTTTACTCACTAGCACCACCGGTGATACCAAGGAGCTGTTGGAAGGCCCGATGATTCCTGCTACCAGAATTTCTTCTAACTCCCTCTCGATAGTTTGCTGCTCGGTTTGGGAATCTCTGCGAGCTCTTTCAGCCACAGGTGGCTCATCTCCTGTGAATATAGAGTGTTTTGCAACCACAGAGCAACCCGGTCGAGAGGAGAATTGGTCTGCAAACTCACCACACAGTTGCCTAGCCTCTTCTCACTGGTTCTTAGACTGTAATGGAGAGTAGGTCAGCTCTTCAACCCTGACAACACTGTGAAGCCCCACACACGTCCTCAGGACTCCCAAACTCCTCTGTCAGCTCTGGGATAAGATGACAAGCAATAACTTCCCAAGAATGATAGTATGGGAGAGTCACTAAGTGCTGAACCCCATGGCTGCACCATATGTACTCCATCACCCCCTAAAGAAAATTGGTTCCAGGGTCTGTGAGAATCTCTCGATACCAACAAATCCTTGCATATATATCTACCAAAGCTTGGAAAATAGCCTTGGCACAGATACCAAGCTTCTGGCCAGTGAGTTGCAAAGTCTACAACAGTTAAAATATATTGCTTCCCCCTCAGGGTTTTATTCAGGAAGGGCCCAACCAAATCAACAGCCACTCTCTCAAAAGGGGTGCCAATCACAGGTAGAGGCTGAAGTGGGGCTTTACCCTTATCTATGGACCTCCCCACAGTCTGGCATACATCATAGGACTGGACAAACCTGACAGTGTCTTTCCTCTTCCCCTCCCAATAAAACTGCTGTATCTTTGATTCTTTTTACTCCCGATGGCTGCTGGAGTGATCATAGGCGAGGCTCATGAATCGGAGGCAATGTTGGACCAGTACCACCATCTGACGATGCAGCTTCCAGCCACTTTGGTCACCTGGTCGAAGGGACTCACAGTACCGCAGGCCTTTGTCCATCACGAACTGGGATCAGGTGACTGCACTGAAGGTAAGATCCCTTCTTGCGTGTTCATGGACTTCCTCGAAATTTGTGTATTCCTCTTGCTCCTTCTGGAAGGCTCTTGAGGTAAGTGGAGGAGACTCTATCTCTTTAGGTGTTGCCGCAATGTCTGGAGAAGTCACTGGTGCAGTTTCAGCTGGCTGCAGCTTCTGAGTCTCGCTGTGGGTTACACCCCTACATAGTCTCTAGCTCATCTGCTAAGTTCCTCTGCAGAGTGTAGTGCGTGTTCTTCTGGTTCCTAGAGCACATGCTCTGCTAAGTCTTCTCCCACAAATATGTCCAATGGGTTATATTCGTGCACAGCAACTTTCCACAGTCCATTCCAACCTTCATAGATAATCGGTACCTGGGTTACTGGCAGCACAATACCTTCCGCTTCGTGCAGGTGCCTTACCCTCCTTTCTTCTCCCAGGAGGAGGTACTTGGGATTGATAAAAGTGCGATGCATGGTGGTTAGTAGAGAAGAAGTATCTTGCCAGGCAGCAACATCACAGCCTTCCACCATGACCTTCTTCCGGTGGTGCTGGGGAATATATTCTGCGTCAAATGCAAGCAAAGTAATCTGAGAGCCTCTGGGATCATGTGGTGCATGTCAGTCCTGACCTTGGGGCACTTATTCCAAAAGTTGCCCAACTGATTGCATGTAAAGCACCATGGCACCACTTCTCCACCATGGGTGACTTCCTAACACTACTTGGGGAAACAGGTTGATGTTGCTGGGACGGTTGTCCTTCTACTTCCGGCTGCTTTCTGAACCGGAGTGGGGACTTAGGAGACTCCCTCTTATGCCATTCCTGATGAATGCTGTACCTCTGCCCTCTGTAGGCTTCAGTCAGTCACTCTGCCCACTGCCTTCTTCTTGAAGGGGAGAAGGACTCTTGTCTACAAGCAGACACCGGATGTGCTTGGGAAGAAGATTCAGGAACCGGTCAATGCACATCAGGGCCTTGACATCAGCCAGGGTCTTGGCTTCTGCAACTTCCACCTACAAATCATAGGCTTTCCCCAGTCACTGTATTTATTGCGGGTAGGACCCTTTACCTTCAAGCCTGATTTCTTGGAAGCACTTTTGGGCCCATTCCTTGGTGAATCCCACTCTCTCTCGGATACTTTGCTTGAACAGCTTGTAGTCTGTTCTCTCTTTGCCTTCCATCTGGACAGACACTGAAGCCAGGACACCATTCAAGTGTTTTCCATGTACCGCTCCGAGGGGACCTTGTAGTCAATGCAGACTTGTTCAAAATTCAAGGGGTACTTCCAACGGTCCACTTTCGCCATGGAATCTGGAGGAGGCGGAAACTGCAAGCTTAGCCATCTCAAGCTCATGTCTCATTCTGTCTTTTTCCAGTTCTAAGCATGCTTGGTTGTTTTTCTCAAGCTTCATTTTCTATTTCTCATTCTCAAGATTCATTTTCTCTAGCTCATAGTCTGCTTGCTTAAGTTGCAGCTGGAGACACAAGACCTCTTCACTCGGGGACTCCATGTTCTGTCTATCTCTTCTTTCTCAGAAATGGGACCAACACCACCTGCTTGGGTCTTGCTTCTTGGAATACGTGCATCCTCTTATTTTTTTTTCCAGATCGGAGGAGCATGCACTACCTATTCCAGCCTCACTATCTGGTAGATTCTTTTGTTTAATCCAGTTGCCAACTCCTCAACATTCCATCCTAACTGCTATTTCAGGCTGACCAAATGTCAAGGGTGCGTCATGTCAATCATCCTCTTTACTGTCCAGGAATCCTGCTTTTTAAGCTGAGTCTTTCACAGAAGTTTCCATTTGGCCATTGTATCTAATAGTAGCTGTAGATAAGGGGGCATGAGAACTTGCAGGAGAGGGGATGTCCCTCCCATCCAGCCCTTCCTTCCTGCCCTCCTGCTCACTCATTCTGTTTTTCTCCTCCCCAATCTCTAAGCCTCTTGAAGCAGCTGTGGATTTTTATTCACCCCATGCCCATCTATTGGTCTGCCAAAGCAGCTTCTTGCCATCTAGAAAAATGGGAGAAAGTAGCAGTGGGGGAGGAGAGTCTCCCCTCTTTCCTTCACTATCCTGCCTCCCCACTGCTTCAACCACTTCCCCTCTTGCCCCTTTGCCTGCTATCCCTTGCCCCAGCCTTCTTCCAAGCTAAACTATGTTGGCAGTGTTCATAGCTCCAGAAAAGATGGAAATGAGAGAACACAGCTTTAACAAATCAGACTTCAGCTCATAGACTACACGATCAGATCATGGAAGCAGAAGTGCTAACAGAAGGAGTTAGACAGGGGACTTTAGCAGGAGAGACTGAGGGGCAGCTAGAGACAATTGCTGAGACAAGGACACATGAGTAAATTTCCAGTGCAAGCTTAGTGTTGGGGTGACCAAGTAAGGGTATGACATATGACGAAATAAGGGTATGACATGGGCTTTTTCTGTGGTGGCCCCTCTCCTGTGAAATGACCTGCCTGGGGAAGTCAGAAGAACCCGCACTCTCCTGGCTTTTCATAAATGATGCCAAACCAAACTATTCATAAAGGCTTTTTACTAAAATGGGAGGGCTGTATTGTAGATATGGGGTCTCAGATGCTTCGCCAATGCATTAGGGAACATAGACTTCATCATCTCTATAATGCTTTATGTATTTTCTGCTTTAAACGCGTACTCCTATGTACCACCAATGCTCCATGGATCTAATGTTAGTCATAGAATTGATTGTGTTCTGCTGCATTATTTTTTCTACTCTGTATTGGATTTTTGCGAATAAGACATCATTTAAACCTGTATCTGTTCATCCTATGGCATTGTTTATGGAAATGTCCTTGATACTGTATTGAATATCCTTGATACTGTATTGAAATGAACTTGTTACTGATTGTACTAATCTCATACTGTGTAATCCACCTTGAGTCTCAGTGAGAAAGGCAGAATAAAAATGTCATGCATATGCACATAAAAAAATAAATAAAATATTTATGTTTGTGGCATAGGTTTCTGCGTAGTTTCTGGTAAGCACCATAGCAGCTTCTTAACATCTAGAAAAATGAGTGAGATCAGATCATGCAAGTAGAAGCGCTAACAGAAGGAGTTCGACAGAGGAGTTCAGCAGGAGGGGGGAGGAGAGTCTCCCCTCTTTCCTTCACTATCCTGCTTCACTCCTGCTGCAACCTCTTCCCCTCTTGCCCCTTTGCCTGCTGTCCCTCGGCCCAGACTTCTTCCAAGATAAAATATGCTGGCGGTTTTCTTAGCTTCAGAAAAGATGGAAGTCAGAGAACACAACTTTAAAAAACCAGACTGTAGTTTAGGGAGTACATGATCAGAACATGCAAGCAGAAATTGAGAATCAATTAAATGGGCAAAGGGAGAAAGGGAAATCAGCACACAGGAGAGCATATTGAACCCATATAGATGGAGTATAGGAGGGGGGGAGTATTTTTGCTAATTCCCCTGTTCAGGAATTCTGAGCTTTCCCCTCCCATCTTGTTCCATTTCAATAGCTTAACAGGCTCCATCTACCACATGGTACCGTCTACTAGAAAAAAAAGATGGCAGGGGAAGGGCCAGGGCTCACTGCAAGAGCATCTGCTTGGCACGCAAAGGTTCCAGAGTCAATCACTAGCATCTCACAGGATCAGATAGGAGATGTTTGGAAAGATCTTCACCTGAGACCCTGGAAAACTGCTGCCCGTCTGAGTACATAATACTGGCCTTGATAGACCAAGGTTGAGTTCAGTAGCACTTTAAAGAGTTTTATGGTATAAGCTTTTGAGAGTCAAGCTCCCTTTGTCAGATAATAATAACAAGAGTGTGCTTATATACTATTCTTTTAGACAGATGAGTGTCCCACTCAGAGCAGCAAACAAAGTCAGTGTTTTTATTAGCCCCACAATACACCTGGGGAGATGGGGCTGAGAGAAGTGATTTACCCAAGATTACCTACTCAGTCATGGCAGGAGTGGAATTTGAATCAGCAGAGTGCTGATTTTGCAACCTAACCACTTAACCACTGTGTTACAGTGACTCATGCAACAGTACACTTACATAATGGTCTTCTAGATGGAATAGTGCCCACTCAGAGTGGAGAACGAAGTCATTCTTATTATTCTTCCCACAGTACAGCTGGGCAGCTGAGCTGAGAGGAGGGACTCACTCAAGGCCCTTTCCTGAGCTCATGGCAGGAATGGCAGAAGTGGGATTTTAACCAGCAGAGTGCTGATTCGCAGCCCAACTACTTACCCACTATGCTTCAACAGATACAAGCAGTTAACGGAAATTGGAGATTTTTTTATCCTAGTCAGAAGGTGGGAGGGATGTTGCAAAGAAGAAAGATAGGACGTGAAATGCATTCAGTGTGATCAGAGCAGGGGTTGAAATGCAGAAAATTAGCATTTGCAGTGGGAGAAATATCCCATGTCCCTATTTAGCCCTGGAGGATCCATAGTTCTGAATCTGTGAAGGAACAATTTCAGCTCTCTTGTGTTGTGATCTTCCGTTGAAGTTTTTGTCTGTTTGAGGACCCCCACTCCTTGTTGGCCTTTAAGTGTTACTGAACTCGAAGACTGCTCATCTGCCCAAAAACACCTACCTTGATAGACTGAGGGTCTCCTTCGGTAAAAACTAGCATCCTGTGCTCATGTGGTTTCCTTGGAATGAAGTTTCAGTCCCTGCCTATTGAGTGGCTAATTTTTTTTTTGTCTGAATAGAACCAAAAAGAAATCAATCCCTTTTTGTAAGGAGGAGAGAGAGAGCTTAACCCTTCTTTCCAATCAAAGAGCCAACATTTCTTTTCAACGGCAATCAATTCTTTTCTTTTCTGGGTTGAATGAAGATCTATTCTGTAATATACGGAAGGACAACGAAGCAGTTGACCTAATTTTGCAGGCTTTAAAAATGACAGAAACCTCAATCACTGGAGTCAAATTCTACAAATCACCCTAATATATATAAAAAACACAAGAGGAACCACAAACAATATTGTGATGCAGACAGACAAGCTTTAATGAAGATTGTATGAAAACGTATGCATGGCAAAGAGCTTCAAAAGTGATAACAGCGTATCCAATGCAAAAGAAGTAATATACTTTCCTTTGGACATCCCTCAAAGGGCACTAGGCAATTAAACAAAGGGCTATTTAGGCATTTTAAACAACATTTTCACAAGTCTGTAAAGAAAAGATCCAGGTAAGTCTCATGTATCTCTACGCCCCCTAGAATCTCAATCAAAATAACAGGGTGCCCTTGTAGAAATACCCTAAAAATAGCAAGGAAAAGCAGCAGAAGCAGAGAGTTGGTAGGCTTGAAGAGAAATGCCTGAAGAGCTCAGCAACGATAAATCCAATCAACTGTTATCTGGATTTGGGAGCTTCTACAATTCTGATGCTCAGGAGAAAGTGACCATCAGTTGAGAGGCCTGCAATAAGTACACACTAGCATTGGACGTGAGAAGTGCTGAGCTGGTGGAGAAACTAAGAGATCTGGCTTAAAGTGGGGAGGGTCAGTATTTCTGACTCCCAAGTCCATGAAAGCATCGGCTGTGAATCCATATCCTGTTTTTCAAATACCATTTCCCTGTATTCTGGTCCTCCTAGTTTAACAGGAGTAACCAACGGCTGGAACCTACTGAGTTCTCTTCCGTACATGAAGAGGTTCGGGAGAGGTGGCGATGATTGCCCCTGGGAGTATAATACTAAAAGAAGGTGGCTGTATCAAAATTTCTGATGGTGGGATTTGGATAGATCCGATGCTGGCCCTGGAAGAGATGCCAAGGCTTCTTGCTGATGATGCACCACCAGAGACTGCACTGTAGGAACCCAGGGAGCTCAGACTTCCGATTGGGTAGCCACATGGAGAGCCGCAAGATGGAGTGCAGGACGGGATTGCACAGAAAGTGGCACAACTTGGGATGTAACCAAAGGACATCTTGGAAAGAAGGAGGTGAGTCTGGAATGAAAGTTTAAACAGGTGAGATTACTTTTTCAATGATTAAAAGAATCAATCTTGCAATCTGTTCGGATTTTTTTTAATGAACGAGCTTAAAAAATGTTCAAGTGTTTCCTATATTCCTTCTTGTGCATTTACTGTCCATTCAACTTTTATCAGTCAGTTCCATATGGATCTAGAGCTTTCCCTGCCATCTGTACAAGACCATTGCTTCAGGGTACCTGAAGAAGTGAGCTGTAGCTCATGGAAGCTCATACACTACCACACATTTTGTTAGTTTTATAGGTGCTACTGGACTCTTGCTCTTTTCTACTGCTACAGACAGATTAATACGGCTACCCATCTTGAGCTATCTCCATGGAAGGCACCACATTGAGCCATACAGAATGGAAATCCATCAACCTTGTGAAGAAACCTGAACAGGTACAAACAGACATCATCAAAGGTATCTGAAGAAGTGGCTCACGAAAGCCTTACCACAAACTTTGTTAGTCTTTTACGTGCTGCTTAACTCTTGATTTTATCTATTCGTGTGTTACCAGTTTTTTTTAGCATCTCTGCCAGTGTTGAGAAGGCATTACTATAGTGTTTCCACAGTACTACATGGTAGAGTAGTCATGGCTATAAGTTGCTTATACTTTTTTCCTGCCACCTCCAAAATAAATGATGTGCTAGAAAACAGAATGCAGCATTGTATAGCTAAGGAATGATTGAATTAAATGCAGACTTACCACGCTTTCTAAGGTCTAAAAGTTGAGAGAAGAAGAAACTGTAAAAGAGTTGGCTCTGGTGAGCACTTTTATATGGTTTGTAGAAGAATTAGGGGGTGTGATTCATTCCTGTAACATCAAATTTCCTGTCCGTGCCTCAAGCCAAAGAACATTCTTCATTTATTTTAGACACATATGTCTATCCTTTTGACTCCTCATGTAATAAATTCTGTTTATTACAACCTGCAACCCTCTTTCATTGCCGCAAGAGATAGGGCCTGAAGCATTGAACTCTTTCACACACACATGCATGCTCACACACGCACACAATCACACAAATACCCCACACCTTTTAAAGTGCTGAGAAAGCTACAAGGATTAGAACTTACTCCCCACTGGTGTTTTGGCACCTCAAACGGCATGGGGTGGGGGAAAAGATCTCTCGATTGCAGGCTAATTTTGCTATTATTTTTTCACCCGCTGGGTCTTATGAGAGAGGCAGAAGTTGGGAGCTTGTGATTGGAGGTCTCTTGCTGTATTGGGACACCTGTCAAAGCAACTACATGAGCATGTGCAGCACGGGGGAGGAGATCACACCAGGGTGATGCCACCAAGAGAGCCATTGTGTGAAGGGAGGGGGGATACAAAGAACAAGCAGGAATCTGGCCACACCATCTGGTGGCGATAGCCACTTAAGATGGTGGCTGTTCTTTGCCTCTTTGGAAGGAGGAAGGCAGTAAGGCATGCCCTACATAGGGGGCTTGCACTGGGGGTGGAGTTTGTTGCCTTAGTATGCTTTTACACCCCCGTTGCTCTCAGTCGCGCCTTGTGCTCGGATGAAGCAAGATGATCTTGCCTGCTTCCCTGGCACGAGGGACAGGAGGACCCAACTGGTGAGGCTTTAGAGGAAGCATGAGGGGGCATCTGCTTCTGTCCAGGGACTGCAAATAAAAGGCCTGTGAGGGCTGCCTGCAAGGCTGCTTCCAGTAATGATATTCTTTCTCATTTGGCTTCTTTGGAGGGGACTGGAGGGCAGTGGAGCTTCGGCTCCGTCAGCTTTGGCCAGTGGTCACATCACTGAGGAGGAGGCTGAAGAAGCAGTGCCATCTGTGATGGAGGGGAACTGGACAGCTGATGCAGGTCAAGTTGCTTTGGTAGTCCAACCACCTGAGACCAATGGTAAATCGTCTTGGCCCCAGCAAGGGGGTCCCTGGCCTTGAGTGCAAGCGAGTCAGGCCGGGGGCCTTGCATCATCAGCAATGCAACACCATACTTACATGCAGGCGTGCTCGTCTGGAGGGACTATGGCCACTGGCGTGGCCGCATACTGATCTCAACCTCCATTGGCTGGGCAGATGTCTTGGTCTTCAAGTTGGCATCCGTTGTCTGCTCAGTCTCAAGTTGGGTTGGGGCTTGTTCCACCTTGGAGAACTTATTACGGAGTTCCGTGGTCAAATTATGGGGTGGTGCCTCTAGGTGATCGTCTCATGCCAGCAACAAGGGAAAAGATTTTGCAGGCTGAGTATGTTGATGTCTTTACCCTTCTCTTCAGGCAGCTGGAGAAGAAGGATAAAGATGATTTAGAGGACAGGGATAAGGAGTGCCTTAAGCACCATAAGATTGATAGGACCTGGGCCAACTGGCTGCCAGGTTTCCTAATCTATGCGGGTGTGATTGCGTGTGCACAACCTTGGAGGGTGCCCCCCCTTTTTTCAGTATATAGACATCATATACAGGGGCTATACTTACTTCGCCGGGGCAGCTTGGCTGCAATACGGCTAAGAATTCAAGATGCAGGCTGCTATTGTTTCCATGGGACGAAGTGCATCAGACTTATGGTTACAGCTGATGACCCTGGTGAAATTCAACATTGGGGATCAATAAAATAGTGGACATATTGTGCAGCAATCCTTGTCAGGTACTTCGGGATCCTTCTCAAGTTCTTCTAGTTCCTGCGCCTCTGCGGGGCAGTCAGTTCAGCCCCGGCTGCTTTGTTTTGAGTTTACCTCACAAGGTGTTTGCAGCCGGAAGAACTGCAGGTTTGGCTACAAGTGCCCAATTTGCTGGGGTCCACACCCCTTCAATACCTGCAGGTGACAAAAGTCATTCGGAAAGAAAGGGAGCAGCCCAAGCAGGCAGCAGGGTACTTGAAAGGGGACCCAGCCCAATAAAAGTGAGGGTACTCAAAGCCATGTTGGCTGATTACCCTAGGTGGGCCGATGCCCAGTTTTTGTTACAAGGTTTCCTGTTTGGTTTTCGGATCCCATTTCAGGGCCCAAGAGGTGCCTTCATGTCACCCAACTTACACTCAGTGGTTGGTATGGAGGAAGTTTTTAGGGCTAAGGTAGCTAAGGAATGCGCTGAAGACGGGGTTTGGGGCCCTTTCCCCTCCCCTCCCGTTCCTCGCTTGAGGGTTTCACCTTAGGGGGTAGTGCCTAAGAAGGTGGCAGTTGAGCTTGGGCTTATTCACCGTTTGTCTTATCCCAGGGTTGATTCAGTTAATGACCAGAACACTTTTCCTCAGTGCATCTTACGTCCTTTGACCAAGCGATCAAAGTGGTAAGGCATTGTGGCCGGGGAGCGGAGATGGTGAAATGTGACATTAAGTCGGCGTTTTGTCTCCTCCCAGTTCACCCTGAGGGCTTTGAGCTCCTGGGCTTTTCCTTTGAGGGTCAATTTTAGATGGACAGGGACCTCCCAATGGGGTGTTTCATCTTGTCTGCAGTTTTTGAGCGATTTAGTACATTCCTGGAATGGACATTGCATTGGAGGCAGCACTGCCATGATACCACCCACTATTTAGATGATTTTCTCCTGGTGGGGATCCCACAGTCTGGGCAATGTGCATGCCTTTTGGAGGACTTTATCCACTTAGTGGATGAGTTGGTGGCCCCCCTCACCGATGAGAGAACAGAGGGCCCAGTGACAGTCCTGACCTTCCAGGGTATAGAGTTGGACACAGAGCAGCAAACCTCCAGGTTGCTGGCTGACAAGCTCCAAGACTTGAGGGCATGCCTGCTGACCCAGATTAGGATTCATAAACTATCCCTTCTGGAGCTGCAACAGGTGGTTGGCCACCTTAATTTAGCCTGCAGTGTGGTGTTGCCTGGCAGAGTGTTTTTGAGGTGTCTATGTGATGTAATGGGGACCCTTAGGCTCCCACATCATCGTTTGCCTATCTCTCCAGGTATGAGGGAGGATCTGGTGGTTTGGTTCCAGTTTTTGGAAGTCTTTAATGGTGTCTCCTTTTGGAGACAGGAGCTGTTGTTGGAAGGGGACCTACAAGTTGCCTCTGATGCATCCGGTTCCACTGGATTCAGGGTTTATTTCATGGGGCACTGGTGTGCTGCTCGCTGGCCTGTTCATTGTGTGCAGGTGGGTCTGAGTACAGACCTGACTTTCCTTGAATTTTTCCAATCTTAGTGGTGGTTCACTTGTGGGGGAATGAGCTAGCTAACCACTAAGTGCACTTTTGGTGCAATAATATGGCAGTGGTTGATAGTGAACTCCCTCTCTTCTAAATCGCCCAGGGTCATGAAATTGTTCTGAGCTTTTACCTTAAGGTGCTTGCACTTTAATATATTGTTTTCAGCCAGGCATATACCTGGGGTGAGCAATGAGGTTGGAGATGCCCTGTCTCGCCTGCAGATGGACCAGTTTTGGCAGCTTGCCCCTGAGGCCAATTTGGTGCCAGCATAGATGCCCTAGGAACTGTGGAGGATTGGGAATCTGAGGCCTTTAGGGCAATCCAGTTAGCCCTTTGCCCTAGTACCAGGAGGGCATATGATCGGGCTGTGCAGCAGTTTACAGGTTTCAGGCAGGAGGCAGGTCTCCCACAATTGTGGCCCATCCCCGTGGAGTACTTGATGTGTTTCTGTGGGCCCAGAAAGATAAGGGGCATGTGGTAAAGTACATCCGGAGCCAGCTGGCTGCATTAGCTTTTGCTCACCCATTTGTGCCCTGTGGTGGCCCTTAAAGGATATAACAAGACATTGGGAGATGTGTTCTGTTTTGTCATGCCGATGGTGCCCTGTTGACTAAATACCAGTTTTGGATGGTCACGGGTACGGCCCTTGTGAAGCTTGGCCGGGTTTTTTTTTTTTTCAAATTTGGGACCCACTCTTTCAGGATAGGTGCTGCATCTACAACAGCAGCGATGGGCTTCTCTGGGCCTAATATTCAGACGGTGGGCTGATGGCGTTCCTCTATTTATAGACGTAGAGGTGGCCTTTGAACAGTGGTCAATTGTTCAGACATTGTTTCTTTTTTAGGTACTGTGGTTCGACAGGAGAGGCTGCAGATCCTCATCTATGGCCACAGCATTGTCTTTTGTGCAGCGCACCAAGCAAAGAGGATGCCAATCGGGTGCCAGCTTGGACTCATCCAGTGGGCCACTGTCAAATGGCAAGGCAGAAGAGGCCTGCGCTGGTCTGGGTTGCTGTCGCTGTTGTTTGAGGGGACGAGTGTCCCTCCACCTCACATTTTAGTCCTGCACCTGGGTGGTAATGACCTTGGTATGTTGAAGGGCATGGCCCTGTCATGGCAGTTGTGGGATGACTTGCTGGAGATTAGCAAGTGATGGCCCGGAGTCCTAATTTTTTGGTCTGCAATGCTTCCATGCTGGTGTGGCGGTATGCATTGGACTACAGCACTTTAGAACGGGCTAGGTAAAAGGACAACAGAGCCCTAGTCAAGGCTATGACAGGGGGGTTGGGGATTTATTTGCCCCAGCTGCAATTTCAGGGCCCATTTTGCTGATCTCCACTGAGGGGGTGGTGTGAACCTCTCTACAAGATGTAATAGCATATTTCTGAATAACCTGTGGCAAGGGGTTAGGTTGGCCTTAAGATATTTGTGGGTTGCAGAGGCCTAAGCAGAGGCTTGGCTTCTATGGTGGCAGGACTGAAGTAAGGGGAAAATTTTAGCTTGCCAGTGAGCACCCTTGGCACTTGCCCATTGGTGGGGAAATGGGGTCTGTCAGGAGCGTCTGGCTGCTGTATGGCCCAGCTGCAAGGACAGATGCCCTGCGCGGGGAACCCCTGGACAAGCCAGTCTCCCCCTGCTGCTGTATGGCCGGGTGAAGGAGCTTTACAGGGGTGAACCACTTCGCCTGGCCAGGCTGGGTCCCAGCCATTTGATGGATAGCTTGCACCCAGGACAGCGGGTAGCTCGCCCAGACAGGTTGGGGTGTGGTCCAGGAGTGACCCCAGGACCCGACCTGTACTGCTAGTTAGGTCCTTGCCATAATTGATGTTTGTATGTTATCAGTTAATAAAGCGGCCCATTTTAAATCCCAAATATTGCATCTGCCTTTCATTCCGACTGAGGTGGCAAATATCACAGTGGAGGGAAATCTGGAAAGTTGGAATAACATTTAGAATGAAGAACTAGGTGCTACGATTTGATCATTTCCATGCCAAAAGACACAGGTCACTCATTTTTGCTACGTATTTGCTCCATTGCATGGCTACATCAAGTGTTCTGTTCCACTTTCTTTTAATGTGAATTCCTGTGAACTTTGATTTTCTGAGCGAATGCATTTGGTGTAGTGGTGAAAAGAGGCAGGACACTAACCTGGAGAACCAAGTTTAATTCCCCACTCCTCCACTTTAAGCCAGCTGAGTGACCTTGGGCCAGTTACAGCTTTTTCAGCCACACCTACCTCTCAGGTTCATTGTTGTGGGGATAACAACATCATTCTTTTTAAACAACTCTGAGTAGTTATTAAGTTGTCCTAAAGGGTGGTACTTAAATCAAATGTTATATATAATTGTATTACAAAGCGAAAGAAAGGCTACTCCCGTTTCGAAGAACGCGAAAAAGAGAGAGAAAACCTCACGGAAGCCACAATATTAAAGAGAAGACTAGTTTTCTATTTTAAGCATTAAAGTATTTTCTAATACATTTACTAAGCTTAATACCGCATAATATACATAGAAAGAGCCAATAAAGATTGTTCAGGACTTCCACAGTCTATGTATGTTTCTTTGTAGC
Organism: Eublepharis macularius; assembly: GCF_028583425.1. Classification (NCBI taxonomy): domain Eukaryota; kingdom Metazoa; phylum Chordata; class Lepidosauria; order Squamata; family Eublepharidae; genus Eublepharis; species Eublepharis macularius. The sequence goes on from NC_072790.1 coordinate 247,546,484, forward strand.
AATGTTCAGATGAATCTTCACAAAGACTTCTTTATATCGAGCCAATTAGGTAGAAGGTCATATCCATAGAAATGGCCACGCCCAATCTAGGGCTGGCTACATACAGATTTCGTCCCCTTCCTCAGGGGCGTGGTTCACAACTGTAACACAAATAGCATTCTTATATTTCGTATACAAAATTAAGCCCTCAAAAAGGTATTTACACGGCATGAAAAGAGCTAACCTGTTGCATACACAGAAAATGGATTTTCATAAGGAAATTTTCAAAGACACGTATTTTCTCTGCACCTGGATGGTGGCAGCAGTATCTTCTCCTGCACTCCATCAGGTTAACCATTCAAAGCTTAAATAGTGTCACAATTATCTGCTGTAAACTTTTTAAAGAAACATAACTAATTATAAGAAACAGTTCAATGAAAGTTCACTATTAAGACCATGGGGTCTAACAGTCTGTAGAAAGACAATCCAAAAGGCTTCCCTTCTAAATAAAGTATTCTGATTCATATTACCTTTCGTTAAAACCTCAAGTACCGATACTCTAAATGAGGTCTCATCATGCTGATTTTCCACAAAATGTTGAACCAAAGGTGCCTCTATTGTTCTATGTCTAATCCTTGACATATGTTCAAAAATCCTAGTTTTTAAGGGTCTAGTAGTACAGCCAACATAAACCATAGCACAAGGACATTCAATCAAATAAATAAGACCTGATGTGTAACATGATGCAAAATGCTTGAAAGATAACTTGCGATTTTTAACAGAGATCTCCCTTCCCTCCCACATCAACTTACACATAGCACATCGGCCACATTTAAAATTACCCTGAGGTAATGATGATTGCTGCGGCAAGGTGCGCATACTGGCATGGACTAACTCATCTTTTAAACTCCTTGACCTTCGAAGACCGCATAACGGTCGTTGTTCACAGCCCTCAATGTCCTGGACCAGATTCCAGTGGCGGTCCACAATTCTTTTTATTTGATTTGTTAGAGGTGTATAGTCCAAAGCCCAACGAATTATCTGATCTGGCTGGCCAGTCCTAGTCTGGAATAATGCAGCTCTATCTGTGGTTCTAGCCCTAGATAGGGCTTGAGAGATAATTTTAGATGGATACTTCCTATTTAGAAAGGCTCGCTTCATCTGCCTGCTATCCCTCTCAAAATCATTTATTGTAGTAGAGTTCCGTCTGATGCGCAAAAATTGGCCATATGGGATATTTTCTCTAAGGTGCCGAGGATGGAATGAACTAAGTTCCAAGTAGGAATTACGGTCTGTTTCTTTATTGTATGTTCTAACTTTCACTTTATGGGAAGGGTCTCTGTAAGTAATAACGTCTAAAAAGTTGATTTGGTGGTGATCTGAACGCCAGGTGAATTTGACATTGGGATGAAATCTGGGTAAAATGATGAACATGCAGTTATGTTTCACAAACCTGAAGACTTAGGCCTGAATGGAGAATTCAAAGAGAATTCCCTATTAATGACCGTAAAATGATGCCTAAAGTTAAAAAAATATTGAAATGCATTTCTGTATGGAGTGTACTGTTTCCATTTTCCATGTGCACATTGAAAAATACATGTCAAGAAATCAGCAATTTGTAATGCATTACATTAATAGTGTATCACACAAAATAACCTTGATGCAGCTATATATGCAATCACATTAAGAATGCTGAATATATAATTCATGAATAAAAATGGCATGTGTCTGATGCTCTACAGTTTTACTTTGGAAACAAGGCAAGGTAATTCAAAACTTCAATATGCATGAAGAAATTGAGATCAATGGTGTCACTGCAGAATGATTGATATGTATGCTCTGTCCAGCTCCAGAGACTTAAGCGAGCTGCAATGTTCTGTACCAGCTGGAGTCTTTGAGTCAACTGAGGGGAAACCTAAGTAAAGAGCATGACAGCAATCTACTTTCAATGTTACAGTGCAGTGAATCCAGGTGGTCAAAGCAACCGTCTACAGGCTGATATAACCCTTCCTGCCTTCCCTCTCTTGATCTGCCTAGGTTCATAGAATCAGCATTGCTGTTAGATGGCCCTCTGGCCTCTACTTAAAAACCTCCAAAGAAGGAGAGCCCACTACCTCCCAAGGAAGACTGATCAACTAAGGGACTGCTCTGTCAGGAAGTCCTTCTTAATGATCACTTACTTTTTGCTCCCTGAAGATCTTTTGATTTTTATTTAAAGCAACAGTGCTGGAAAAAATTCAATGTCTGTCCGGTCTAGGGCTTGTATGAAGCACCCTTTCTAACCCTCACCCTGAACTTTTCTTGACTTCAGAAAGAGCGGGAAAAGGATATAGCCCCACCCTATTCCACATGCCTTCCCATACCTCTGTTTCCTTTAATGCTGGATAGGGGTATACATAAAGGAAAAGATGAACCAAAATTACATTAAAAACTTGGTGGTTTGGCTCCTTAAAACAGTTCCTGGAATGCTGAACCAAATTAGTTTGGTTAGTTAGTTTCTTCGTCTAACTCCCCATTTTGTTGGAAAGGTTGTGGTACCATTGGTACCTTCGCCCACTGCTGGTTCTCGTTTAAAAAAATTCTGGGAAGAAATGTTAAGACAAATGCATGAGATTACAGGCTACTTTGTTCCATTAGACCCTAAACTGATTTTTTTAGATCAATGGGATACTGTTATAATTCCTCACATTAGAAAGGAATTAATACGAAGCCTGTTGATGGCAGCTAAATCTTTAATAGCATGTAACTGGAAATCTACGAAAACTCCAATGGTGGAAGGTTGGATTAGCAAAATATGGGACCACTATATCCAAGAGAAAATCCATGGTGATTTATACCAAGCACAAAATCATATGAAAGAAAGTGATTTTTTAACGAAATGGTTTCCATTTTTTGAATATCTCATTGTTACTGAACTACACCCTCCTAAACATCTGCAATTTCTCACTTTAATTTAATATGACATAATGATAATGCAATTCCCTCTGTTTATTTAGGTTTTGGTAAATCTTATGTGATTGTTTAACATACGTCTGATAATGTAATTGTTTAAACAAATTTTATAGTCCTTACTGTAATTTATAATCTCTATTTTATAATTATCTTTAATGTTGTTGTACTGTTATTGCTGAAATGAATAATAATTTGTTTTAAAAACAAACAATATAAGTAGTAGACAATGTGGAGTCAATAAGGTGGACAATGATCCTCTAAATCAGTTCTTGTATGTAGAGGATCCAGGTAAATGTATCTCAGGAGCCAGCCTGGTCCCGGGTTGGCCCAACAAGCAGCCAGCAAGATTAATTCATCTAGCTTGTTTCATCTAGCCACGATTTCATCAGGGGCCACGACCAATACCACCAAAGTCCCTCTAGAAATAGAAAATATAACATATAGAATTTTTGTCCCTCTTAATGTGTGACTAAGTTTACATGATCCCTTGAAATGGGGAAAAAAATCAGTGTCTGTCAGGTGTAGGAGTTGCTTGAAGCTCCCCTTCTAAGCTTCACCCTGACCTTTTCTCAACTGCAGAAAGCAGGAAAAGGATATAGCACTACCCTAATCCACATGCTTTCTGGAAGTTCTGTTTCCTTAAATGCTGAGTAGGTGGGGGGGGGGTACATAAAGGAAAAGATAAACCAAAATTACATTCAGAACTTGGTGGTTTGGGTCCATAAAACAGCTTCTGAAATGCAGAACCATATCTGAGAAACAAACAAACCACACAGAGGGTGCACAGGCAGGCCAGGCAGTCATGCGCCACCTGGTAGCATCTTGTTTTCCTTAATGGCGAGTCCATCTACACGTTCAATGGCATTTCCGTCTGCACCTGCAGCCACTTGGGTCCAACAGGAGATCCTGAGCCCTTAGCGTTAGCCAGCAAGGGGGCTTTTGAGGCAAGTAAGAAACAGAGGTGGTTTGTCATGGCCTTTCTCTGCAGTGCCTTCCTCAGCAGTCTCCCGTCCAAGTACTGACCCTTCTTAGATTCTGAGATCAGATGAGATCAGGCTATACCATACCAACTTCCCTCCCGTGAACCATGTCTGACATTTGTTTGGAATCCCATTGTATTAAATAACCCCCAAAGCCCCTTAATCTGCTTAACTGACACTTGGCATACTCCTTCTCATGTAATAACTTCTGAATCTCCACAACTTAAAGAACTGCAGTTCCTAAGGCCTCTTGTTTGGAGACCTTAAGAGCAAAAAATGCTTTCATGCTTTCTTAAAAGTTTAGAGAATCCTATTTGGTAAGGACCAGGCCTTGTACCACTTAATAGAAAATCTAAGATTTAAACATTGTTTCAGGCCTCATATCCTAGGCCTTTGCTGGGAAAGTCCCAAGCTCTGTTAATTAGCGGCATCTGGGTTTCTTTCCTCTCATGAGAGAGTGGCCTTGAGAAGGCCGGTGATTGGTGCTGATCTCAGCTTTCGCTGTACTCCCTAAACTGTCACAGGGCTGCAATTTCCAGTAAAGAAGTCAAGTCCTGATTGGTTCTTCAAGTGTACAGATGTCCCTCCAGATTTCAAGAAGCTTCTTTGTCTCTAGGCAGTTTATCAGTCTTTTCAGTCTTGCTACCTGGTAGCTATTGCTAACTAGTTGCAATGTGAGAGAGAGATCCTGAGCTTCATGCCTCCCGGTTGCTTAGAATAAGCTGGCATGGATGGACTTAGGACCAAGCTACAAGTGACGAATGACACTTGAATGGCAAGTGGATTGAGTGGAGGGCAAGTGAACAGGGAGAAATACACTTGCTGTTCAATTGTCATTCGTCAATTGTAGCTTGGCCCTTAGTTGAGATCAACCAGCTTTGGAACCACCTCAGAGAATGCTTAGTCAGATAGCCAGTAGTAGTTTAGCTAGTTAGAATGTATTTAGATCAGCAACCTGTTATTTGTTTTATGTTTCTGCCTTACACATGCTCCTATGTTCTTTCTTTAATAAACTCCAATAACATATTGTACCAGCCTGTGTCCAGTGTTGCTTACTAAGGAGGTACACACACTCAAAAGAACCCAGAAACCTGTGGTGCTTCAAACACACAACAACAGCTCTTAGAAGCTCCTAGTGGTCCTGAGTGGCTAGGAAAGACATCAATGAGAAGGGATGAGAGTCTCTGGATCAAAACATATTTGAAAGGGAGTGTTCCAAATTTACTATTAAGGGGTTGGCTTTTAATGGCCATGGTTTTAGTGCATATGACGTATCACTATGTCTAAATGCAAATGGCTGGCCTCCAAATGGATGATAAACACTGAACAGCCTCTTCAAACAAAAATACACACACAGGGGAACCCCAGCTCTGCAAAAAGGTTAATCAAACTGGAAAATTGGGGGGACCTCTAGAACACAGGCTGATGAATGTTAGGGCTGAAATCCTAAAAAAAACACTCTCCGGGTGTAAACCTCATAGAATAACATGGGGCTTACTTCCAAGCAGAACAGTTTTGACTTGCACCCTATAAGAACTCCACAAGGGAAAGAATATTGAGAATCAATTAAATAAGCAAAGGGAGAAAGGGAAACCAGCCCACACCGGGTCTTATTGAATCCAGAGAGGGGATATTGGGGGCCGGGAGTATTTTTGCTAATTGTCTTCCCCTGTCCAGGATTTCTGAGCTTTACCCTCCCATCTTGTTCCATTTCTATAGCTTAATAGGCTCCATCTATTATATGATACCTTTCTTCTCCCAGGAGGAGGTACTTGGGTTTCATAAAAGAGCGATGCATAGTTGTTAGGAGAGAAGCAGTATGTCACCAGGCAGCAACATCACAGCCATCCACCATGACCTTTTTCCGGTGGTGCTGGGGAATATACTATGGATCAAATGCAAGCGAAGTAATCTGAGGGTCTCTGGGATTATGTCAGTCCCAGCCTTGGGGCACTGATTCCAAAAGTGGCCCAAGTGGTTGCATGTAAAGCACCATGGCACCTTCTTTTCTGCCGTGGGTGAGTTCCCAACAGTACTTGGGAAAACAGGTTGATGTTGTTGGGATGGCTGTCCTTTTACTTCCAGCTGCTTTCTGGACTGGGGTGGGGACTTAGGAGACACAAGTCATAGGCTTTTCCCAATTTCCCAGTCCCAGCATCTTCAAGAAGCTTCTTTGTCTCTAGGCAGTTTATCAGTCTTTTCTTTCTTGCAACCTGGTAGCCATTGCCAACTAGTAGCTCTTCAGCTCCATGCCTTCAGGTTGTCTAGAGTAAGCTGGCTTGGATGGACTTTGGTAAGATCAACCAGCTTTGGAACCATCGCAAAGAATGCTTCGTCAGATAGCCAGTAGTGTTTTAGCTAGTTAGAATGTATTTAGATCAGCAACCTGTTATTTGTTTTATGCCTTGCCTAAATGCTTCTTAAGAGCAGTATTGCAAAGAAGTAAGATCAACTGTGAAATGCATTCAGTGTGATTAGAGCAGGGGTGGAAATGCAGAAAATTAGCATCTGTAGTGAGAGAAATATCCCATGTCCCCATTCAGCCCCGGGGAATCCATTGTTCTGAATCTGTGAAGAAACAATTTCAGCTCTCTAGTGATGTGATCTTCCTTTTACGTTTTTGTCTTTTTCAGGACACCTACTCTGTCTTGGCCTTTAACCGCTACTGAACTCAAATACTGCTCATCTACCAGAAACCACCCACCTGAAACTCTCTTGATAGACTGAGGGTCTGACTTGGTGTAAAGCAGTGTCATGTGCTCATGTGGTTTCCTTGGAATGGAGTTTCACTCTCTGCCCATCAAGAGGGTAGAATTTTAAACTGATTTGTTTTTGTCTGAATAGAACCAAAAAGAAACCAATCCCTATTTCTAAGGGGGAGAAAGAGCTTCACCCTACTATCCAATCATAGAGCCAACATTTCTTTTCAACAGCAATCATTTTCTTTTCTGAACCATCAGCCTTGGTTGAATGCTGATCTCTTCTGTAATATAGGGAGGAATAACAAAGCAGTTGACCTAGTTTTGCAGGCTTTAAAAATTACAGCAACCACAATCACTCGAGTCAAATTCTACAAATCACCGTAACATAAAAAAACCAGAGGAACCACAATCAGTATTGTGATGCAGACAGACAAGCTTTAATGAAGATTGTATGACAACATTTGCATGGCAAACAGCTTCAAAGGTGATAACAGCATATGCAATACAGAATAAATAATACATTTTCCTTTGGAAATCCCTCAAAAGGACAGCTAAACAAAGGGCTATTTATGCATTTTAAACATCATTTTCCCAAGCTCCCTAGAATCTCATACAAAATAACAGGGTGTGTTTGTAGAAATACCCTAAAAATGGCAAGGAAATGCAGCAGCAGCAGAGTTCGAAGACTTGAAGATAAATGCCTGAAGTGCTCAGCAATGATAAATCTAATCAACTCTGATCTGGATTTGGGAGTTTACACAATTTTGATGCTCAGGAAAAAGGGACCATCAGTTGTGAAGCCTACAATAAGTACCCACTAGCATTGGACGTGAGAGTCAGAAGTACTGAGCTGGTGGAAAGGCTATCAGCTCTGGCTTAAAATGGGGAGGCTCCACCTTTCTCACCCCCAAGTCCATGAAATCATCGGCTATGAATCCATATCCTGTTTTTCAAATACCATTTTCCCCTATTCTGGTCCTCCAAGTTTAACAGGGGTAACCACACAGCCTTTGACTAAAGCAGCTGGAACCTACAGAGCTGTTCCCGCTACATGAAGAGGTTCAGAATAGGAGGAGAGGATTGGATTTGGGATTGTAATAATAAAAGGGGCTGGCTGTATCACAATTTCTGATTAGGAGATTTGGTTGACAAATCCAACGTTGGTACGGCGGGGGGGGGGGTGATGCCGAGGCTACTTGCTGATGTTGCGCCACCAGAGAGTACCCTGTATGAACCAATGGCGCTCAGACCGCTAATTGGGTAGCCAGATGGAGAGCCGCAAGATGGAATGCACGATGGGATTGCACAGAAAGGGGGATGACTTGGGATGTAACCAAAGGACAACTTGGAAAGAAGGAGGTGAGTCTGGAATGTAATTTCAAGCAGGTGAGCTTACTTTTTCAGAGTGAAAGAAAATGATTAAAAGACTCAATCTTACAATCTGTTAGGATTTTTTTTAATGAACGAGGTTAAACAATGTTGAAGAGCTTCCTCTATCCCCTCTTGTGCATTTACTGTCCATTCAATTTTCTATCAGTCAGTTTTGTATGAAGCTAGAGCTGTCCCCGCCATCTATACCTGATCATTTCTTAAGGGTATCATGAAAGCTCATACCCTACCACACATTTTGTTAGTCTTACAGGTGCTATTGGACTCTTGCTCTTTTCTACTGCTACACAGAGTCTAATACGGCTACCCATCTTTTCCCTACTTGGACTTGCCTGGGTAACCATACTATTTTTATGTTACTGAAGGGTGGGTCAAGAAATTAAATCGAAGCTGAACATCAAACACGCTACTGAAGGCTTCCCCGCCTAGTATAGAGGTTCAAAAGCTTACAGAGGAGAAGCTTTACCTCAAGGTAGGGGAAGGTCAGCCTTCAAAACTTGCTTGAGGTTGTGCACTGGCCAACTAGGAACCCGCAGTACAAAATATGGTGCATACTGTATCTGTACCGAGCCAAAGTTAATCACAGGTGTCTATGTAAAAATTACTCATTCGGAAGTTCATTTGGAATGAACTTCATCATTGGAATAAAAACTGCCTTTACACGTAGGCAAAAGATTGCAGATCATGTTTTTCCAAGTAGCAATCAACCTGTTTGGATGTGGAGTCCAGCTTTTCATATGTTAAGTGATGTTTGTGGACAGATCAAAGGAATTGCTTCCTACAGCCACGGGACTCATAGAAATTTTCTAATGAGAGAATATTAACTTTACTTCAGGCAGTATTATTAAGGAGGGACAGCTAACCACATAGAAGATCTCTTGACTTTTGACATAATATAAATGTATTACTCTGGGACTTCTATGCTTGAGAGAAGGAGTCTGTCAAGAATTATTAGGGGGTTTTGGGAGTTAGTTAATACAAGGGGATTCCAAACAAATAATGTTATTATCAGACATAATTCCCGGGAGGGAAGGTGGTATGGTATAGGCTGATCTCTTCAACTTTCCAAATCTAAGAAGCCTCGGTACTTGGATGGGGGACCACCGAGGAAGGCTCTGCAGAGTGGTTTCCTCATTTCAAAACACTGTTGTTTTGAATAAAATTCAACACAGTGAATCCATATTGGGAATTTTGTATCTGAGACTATTGTATTATTTCAGGAACACAGTGGATTTTTCCCCCCTACGGTCTTCTGAGAGAGGCAGAAGATGGTGGTCTATGATGGAAGATCTCCTGTTGTAGTGAGACACTTAACAAACAATGGAAGGCACTGCCTATTGGAGGGTAAAGAAGCCAAAAAATAATTTTATAGCTTTTGAATTTTTTAAAGTGTTTAAAGGGCTCAATAGTGCAAAATTTTTTAGATGTAAAAAATACCCCGTCGAAAATCACAGCAACTGGCTGATGGAGACTGTTTGCCACCCCAGTCAGAATGAAGAGACAGACGCCAGTGTTTGGAACTAAGGGCCACTTTTATTAAGATAACAAATGTAAACAACCTTAACTATCAACTGCGGCAAGGGCCAACTAGCGGTACAAGTTGAGCCATGTGGTCACCCTTGGACCTCCGCCTCAACCTGTCTGGGCGAGCCCTAAAGCCCCAGGCTTAAGCCATCCATCGGATGGCAGCTACCTGGACAGCCAGGCAAAGTTGGTTCCCCCAACCAAGCTCCCACACCTCAGCCGTACAGCAGTGAGGTAGGACTTGCACACAGGGATCCCCAAGGCAGTCTGCCATGCAGCATGGCAGCCGTCACAAGCAGTACCATCCGCTTCTGGCAGACCCCTCTTCCCCAGAATGGAGAAGCGCCAAGGGTGCTCACCGGCCCGCTCCCTATTCCCCAATTCTATCCTGCCAATGCCCGGCCAAGCCTCTGCTTAGGCCCTGGCACCCCACAGGTGGCTTAAAGCCAACCTGAGCCCTTGCCGCAAATCATCTAGAAAAATCTCATTGCCTGACACCGACAGGTGTACCCCATCACCTCAGTAGAGGTCGGCAAAAGTGGCCCTGATCCTAGGGTGAGGTAAGTAAATACCCAACCCTTCCCCCAAAGCTTTTTGAATAGCCCTATTGGCTTTCATCCGTGCCCTTTCGATGGCATGACGGTGTAAAGCCTCCCGCCATACCTGCCGCGGTAACATGGCGAACCAAATAATGAGAACAGCAGGCCACCGCTGAAGAATGAACCGCAAGTCCTGCTTAACTTGCAAGGACAAGGCCTTGCCCTGCATAAGCCCCAAATCATTCCCACCTAGGTGAATGACTAACACGTGGGGCGGGAGGCCACTCCCTCGGCTAAATAACAGAGGCAGCAGGCCGGGCCAGGCAGCAGGCCGGTGTGGGCCGGGCAGCAGGCCTATGGCCCTGCCACTCAATCTGCGCCCATTCACTCAAGCCCAACTGGGACCCAATCCGCGTCCTTCATGCTTGATGGGCGGCCCAGAAAACCATACTGTGCCCACAGATCAAAATTCTTTGCTTCTCTCAGCATGACACAGCATCTAGAGAAAATTCAATTAGTAACAGCTTAAAAACGAGACAAAGGCCTAACATAAGCCCGATAAGCCGCAGAACGCCACCTGCCGACTCTCTGGATGGCCACAGCCGGGTAACCCATCGCGGCCGCCGTAGAAGCAGCCCCAATCCTAAAAGAATGTGTCACGAACTTAACTCCGCCCAATCCCAGCCGATCAAGGGCCCATTGGGCAACTGCCCAAAATTGATAGTGCGTTAAAGGCAGACCATCCCCATGCCTAAACAGAAGCCAATGTTCCTTACCCCTCACCCGAAGGAACCGTCGGAGAGCCCTTACTGGGCACAACTCTCCCTCTACACAAGGCCCCAGCCTAATAACAGCCCCTTTACGCCACTGATCCGTCTTGGATTGACGTAACTTAATAACAACTACATCCCCCTCCCACTGCAAATCACTTGCCAAAAGAGCACGTTCCGACCGGTCCAAGGTGGACTGAGCCACTAATTCACTAATGCGTAGGGCCCGAAGAAAGCAATCAGTGCCGCTGCATGAAACAGCCGAGCCTCATACCTAGAACTGCAAACCTCAGCCCACACCGCAAAAAGCCCCTTAAGCACTGAGGGAGAAATAGGCTCCCTGGTATGAACTCGAGGTCCCGCTTCCCTCGACCAACCTTCCAGCATCTTCCTAACGCGGAAGTCCCCCATGGCCTCAGGAAACCCCCGCGCCTTGCTTACGAACGCCAATGCTGCAAGCTGACCCTGAATTGACTTAACCGCTAGACCCCGTTCCTTCTGATGCACACAAAAATGCATCAAGTGGGAAACCGGGATGGGCCAGCGCTGCTGCAAGCCAAACTCAGCTCTAAACCCGGCAAACTGTCCTACCACTCTGTTGTAGGCTCTCCTGGTACTTGGAGCCTCCGCAAGCCATATGGCCCTGAACGCCTTGGACTCCCAAGGTGCCATAGCGCCTGTGGCATCTGTACTGGGTGGGGATCTGCCTCCGGGGCAAGCTGCCTGAAACGCTCCATCTGTAGGCAAGACAAAGCGTCCGCCACCTCATTATCGACCCCCAGAACGTGCCTGGACTTAAATAATATGTTCCGCCGGAGGCAAAGCAGGGTGAAGGCTCGCACGAGCCTCATAACCCTGGGGGACCGTGAAGTCAATGAATTAACCACGTGTACCACAGCCTGGTTATCACACCAGAAATGTACAGTATGATTCGAAAACTCACGTCCCCACAAAAACACAGCTACCAAAATTGGAAAAAATTCCAGGAACGTGAGGTCCCGAACGAGACCCCACCTATGCCACTCCCTAGGCCACTGACCCACACACCAATGTTTCCTAAAATAAATCCCGAAACCCAAAGAACCAGAGGCGTCAGACATAACCTGAAGCTCGGCTTCAAGTAATAAATTGTCTCGCCAAAACGTAACCCCATTAAAGCCGGCCAGGAAGTCTGACCACACCTGCAAGTCCTCCTGCATGCCTTTAGTAAGCCGCAAGTGATGATGAGGTGCCTTCAAGGACGACATAGCGTCACAAAGCCGCCTCAAAAAGGGCCTTCCTGGGGCGACTGCCTTACAGGCAAAATTCAAGTGCCCAACCACCTGCTGCAGCTCAAGGAGCGTAACTTTATGCTTCCCTCTAAACTCCTGGAGCCTATCCCTAAGGTCGTGAACCTTTACAAGGGGAAGCCTAAAACACTGCCTAACTGTATCAAGTTCTATTCCCAGAAACGTGAGAACCTGGGAAGGCCCTTCCGTCTTCTCATGTGCCAATGGCACCCCCAGCTCCTGAGCCATTTTCACAAAAGTGTCCAGCAGACAGGGGCACTGTCCAGACCCCGCCGGCCCACAAAACAAAAAATCATCTAAATAATGAACCGTGTCACGACAATGCGCCCGGCGTCGCACTTCCCATTCAAGAAAGGAGCTGAAAGTCTCAAAGGCAGCACACGAGACGGAACAGCCCATCGGTAGGGCGCGATCCATGAAAAACTATCCTTCAAAAGCAAATCCGAGGAGCTCAAAGTCCTCTGGGTGCACCGGGAGCAGTCTAAAGGCAGACTTAATGTCGCATTTAGCCAGCTCTGCTCCCACCCCACACTTACGCACCATCTTCACTGCTTGGTCAAATGACGTGTATTTGACAGAACAAAGATGCTCTGGGATCGCATCATTAACTGAATTGCCTCTAGGAAACGACAGGTGATGAATTAAACGAAATTCTCCTGCTGCCTTCTTGGGGACTACTCCCAAAGGGGACACCCTCAAATTAGGAACTGGTAGAGAATCAAAGGGGCCCAGGACTCTCCCTTCCTCACACTCCTTCCTAATCTTGTCCCTAACAATGTCTTCTTTACCTACAACTGAACGCAAATTATCCGAATAGAAAGGGGAACGAGGTCCCTCGACTGGGATCCAAAAACCATAAGTAAACCCTTTTAACAAATACTGGGCCTCAGAAGCCTTGGGATAAGCCCGTAACAGTCCTTCAAGGACCCTCAGTCTTACTGGACTGGGGCCCTTTACCAGCAGACTGCTGGCTACCACCGCCTGATCCCCCAAACTTCCTACCTCCCCCGCCCTGCCGTGCCTTGGGGCAGGTAGTATAGGAGTGAGGTCCAGCACAGGATGGGCATTTGTGCCTGAATCTACAGGGCTTACGGCTGCAGCCTCCTTTAAAAGCGAACTCCCAGCACAGCAGCCGGGGTTGAACCTGCTGACACGCAGTAGTGCGGGTGCTGGAAGCCAAGGAGGAGCGCTGCACAATGTGACCGCTATCTGAACGATCACCCACACTGGGCCATGCAGGGGACATCATGGAAAGCCACAGCTGCTGATGAATGCGATCCCAGGGAAGGGTCGGATTCATTGCAGCTCGCATCCGAAACTCCTCGTCATATTGCATCCATGCACCTCCGAAGAATCCCGTATATCCCTTGTAAACAATGTCCAAATACTGAAACAAAGGCGCCGCCCTCTGAGGCTGCTCCCTTGCCAGCACCCCCGCATAAATCAAGAACCCAGGGAGCCAATTACCCCAGGTTCTATCTACTTTCCGACGCTTAAGCTGCTCTTTATCACGGTTGTCTAGATCGTCTTTGTCCTTCTTCTCCAGGTCTCTGAAGAGAAGGGAAAAGATGTCCACATATTCGCCTTTCAATATCTTATCACGTGTGGCCTGCATCAGGTGATCTCCAAGGGGAAGGGCTACATCACCAAACGGCAATGCACCAAAAGGAACATTGCCATAAGTCAAAGATGGATACAGGTAGCACCCCCAGGGACCACCCATCATCCCAGGCCAGCCGAAAGGCTGCCCAGCACAGGCCAAGTTTTCAGAAGGCACTGGAGAGGGCGGAGCAGGAGCCCCAACACCCTGTCCTTTCCACGATGGCTGTACTAAAGGAGGCCAAACAGTAGAATACTGGGAGGAGACCCCAGAGTTAGCACCCAGAGCTCCACTAAGCGGTCCCTGCCCACAGGACCCCCAAGGCCAAGGGTACCCTGTTTGTGTAGGTGCATCCTTACCTACTTGCTCTTCAGGCTCCACTGCCAGGGCCACGGGTGTGGGAACCGCCTCAACTCCCTGTTCCACTTCCTCAGCTGCTGAACCAACTTCATTGGCAGAAGCCATCTGAGCAGAGCCGGACTCGCCTTTCGCTGTGCCTTCCAAAGCAGATAAGCGCATTAGAATTTCTCTGTTTACTGCATCTCTGGAGGCCATACGCCGAGACCTCTTCCTTCCCCCACTGTCCCCGGAAGGAGCCTGAACCCCCTTGGCAGACTCAAGGGCCTGCAGCTGTCGCAGGATGTCCTCGTGCCCTAAAACATCCTCCTCATCCTCTGATGAAGAAATCACCGGGGGGTGCTTTTGGGGGGAGGGCGCTTAGCGCGTTGTTTCCCCTTAGAAGGCCACTGCCTTTCTTAGAAAGGCCGCTGCCTTTCTTAGGAGGGATGGCCAGCCTAATCCACCAAGCTAAATTTTTCAAAATTCCCTAGGAAGCCCTATAGCACAAGCCCAAGAATGCCTAACACTGATGGCCAATGGGCAAAAAGGGGACGAGGAGGAGAGGGTGCAACCCTGTGCCCCCTCACAAAATGGCTACCTTAATCAATCAGATGGGGGAAGTACTATAACCCCCAAACAAAATGGCCACCCAACTACAAAATAGCCACCTTGAAGCCACAGGGTATCTAAACGCCCTCCCTTATGCCCATGCAACAACCCCCACCAAAGAGAGGAAGGGGGGGGCAAAAAACCCACTAAGATCGCACCCCCACGAATGAGCTCCACAAGAATGAACCCCCCCACCAAGCAGGCAGCGGACTCACCCGCGCCCAAGCGTGGTACCAGAAAAAAAAGGGGGGAATCCGAACCCGCCAAACACCCCCCTCAAAGAGGGGGGAGGGGTGTAGCTAAGGAAGGCCCGGGCCGGCCGCTGCCACCAGCCGCCGCTTCACCCCCCACTCGCAAAGGAGCAAGCCACAGAAAGGCCACCGATGCTTCGCCAACGAGGCCGCCGCCGCCGACAGCCTCAAGCCACCGAACCAGCCACTGCAAACGCCTCCGCCACCACCGGGACTGCCGCCGAGTCCACCGCCGAGGCCCCCGCCGCGCTGCCAAGGTTGCTGCCATGCTGCTGCCGCCGCCGCTGAGGCTCCAAACGAGCCGCTGAGGCCGCCGCCGCCGAGAGCAGAGCTGGAAGCAGCACCTGCCTCCGAGCGCGACTCCGGGCGACTGACGCTTGAAGGGGAGCAGAGCAGCCTAACGGCCGGCAAGCTACACCCCCTCACAATCCCCATATGCCCGGGGAAAGCACGCCTTCTCCTCCTCCTTCCGAGGAGGCAAATGGTGACCCCCTGCCACACAGCCAGGCTGGCAGCAGAAAGGGTCGTTTTAATGTAGCATTGTAATGGTCAAAATTAAGCCTTTGTCGTGGTCAAATTAAGCCTTTGAAAAATTGTTGATTATGAAACGGGATTATAATGCTGGTAAATGCCCATCAGGATCCGCATATTTCAATTTGATCATTTCCATGCCAAGAGACAAATGCCACTCGTTTTTGCTATGTACTTGATATAGACATTGCATGGCTATATCAAGTATTCTGTTCTACTTCCTTCTGATGCGAATTTCTGAGAACTTTGATTTTGTGAGTGTATGCAGAGTGCGCACTAGCTATTTCTACACCAGTTTGGTGTAGTGGTAAAGAGAGGCAGGATTCTAATCTGGAGAACCGGGTTTGATTCCCCACTACTTCTCTTGAAGCCAGCTGAGTGACCTTGGGTCAGTCACAGCTCTTTTGAAGCTCTTTCAGCCCCACTCGGATCACAGGCTGATTGTTGTGGGGATAATGATAACACACTTTGTAAATAGAGATGGGCAAGAACAGCAATATGAACAAAAAAAATCCTATTTATGCATTTTAAACATCATTTCCACAAGTCTGTAAAGAAAAGATCCAGGTAAGTAACCTGAGTCTCTAAGCTCTCTAGAATCTCAATCAAAATAACAGAGTGCCCTTTTAGAAATACCCTAAAAATGGCAAGGAAAAGAATAGCAGCAGAGAGTTGGTAGGCTTGAAGATAAATGCCCGTAGAGCTCAGCAATGATAAATCCAATCACCTCTGACCTGGATTAGGGAGATTCCCCACTTCTGATGCTCATGAGAAAGTGACCATCAGTTGTGAAGCCTACAGTAAGTACACACTGTTACCAGAACTGCTCTTTATTATAATGGGGAATTAGCTGTAGCAGTCTGTAACTTAAATTTAGCGCGGATCTTAACCTATGTCTACGGAGGTCCCGATCCCAGACACTCTAGTGAAAAAGAGGCAGACTACAAATAGGTTCAAACACGTGTATTCAGTGTGGCGTAAGCCGAAACTTGCACAAGCATACAAAGAACATACAAGACCTAAGAAAAACAGAGTAGGAAATACAGACGTTCGCATTAGCTGGTTCCCAACGATGGTAGGGGGAATACTCACTTATCCTGAAGTGAAGCAGAGACACGGCAGCGAGGGTGGCCCAATGCCAGCACTGGGACCACAGACGGACAGAGAGGGGTTCTGGATAGGATGGCACGAGCCACGGACAGCAAGGGGGGGGGGGTCTGGATAGGAATGGCCTAAGCCACAGACAGCGAGGGGTTCTGGATGGGAATGGCCTAAGCAACGTGTGGTCTGAGAGACCAGCTTAAATACCCCAAAACGTACCCTGGGGCTGGTGCTGTACTTGGTGGTTCTCACAGTTTAAAACAAAGGCTCTAATGGGCTACTGAATGGCTTGGATGGGCCACTTTGGTAATCTGATTGCGATAAGTGACACCTCAGGAAGAGGGGACAAAAGAGGGAGGGGGAAATCCAAGTGGGCTGAAAGGATGTTCCAGCGGACAGGGCTTGTCCTGATGTCATCAGCTCTGGAATGCGGAGGTTTCTTTGAGATGCATTCTCTAAGTGCTTGGGATGGTCGGCACTTAGTTCCTTCTCCTGGGCGGCTCCTAAGATATGCAGAGCGGGGCGAGGTACTCTCGCTGCGGACGTGGTGTGCCCGCTTCGCCGAAATGGCTTCCCAAAGCAGTCTTTTCCTCTGGGTCTTCTGGCTGCCTAAGAACATGGATGCCGGCTGGGCATGGCTGGGGCTGGATAGCAGGCTGCCCGGTAGCGAGGGCAAGCTCGGCGACCGGCTCGCGGGAGGCTCCAGGCGGGAACTGACCAGGGAGCGCCTAGCCAGGCTCGCTGGAGGTCTCCCCGGCAGGCGCCCGGCTGCTAGCAGCGGCTTGGGCCCATATGAGGCAGGCTTCCATGGAGGCAGGGGAAACAGCACTTTAAAACACAGTCCAAGGCAGGGAACAGGCACGGTCCGTGGCAGATGGCAATGCAGGCACGGGGCACACTTGTAACACAGTCCAAACACACACTGGGAAGTCCAGATACAGGTCTGGGCAGGGCTGCCCAGGAAGAGAGTCCTTTGTGCAGTTAACCAAACAGGGAGTCAGTAAACTGCACAGTCTATTGCAACAGTAAGGTAATTAACACGCAGGCAGGAAACTGACACGTGTACCAGAACACACGTGCAAAGCAGTCTTTGTGTAGCAGCAGTGAAACAGTAATGCAGGAAACTTTCATGGCAGGCCTTAAAGCAGGAGAGGGGGCCTACTTGGCAACAATTCCCCCCCTCGGAGACCCCGTGACGTCAGGCGCGTGGGTCTCCGAACTTGACTTCAAAGGCGAGGTGGTCGGCAATGTCCGGTGGTCGAGCTTCGAGCGAAGAAGGAGTGGGAAGGGAAGGGGGAGGAGGCGTCACTCAAAAATTTAGTTTGGAGAACCACCTAACCGAATAAGTGCAATTTAGATCAGCCAATGGGCTGCAGGTCTCTGGGTTCACACCAGGGGGTGTGCTAAGTGCTACAGTCAACATAAACAGCAATTCATAGGCAGCAATGAGCAATTCATGCATATAAATAGCAATAATTCATGTTTGTGTACATTGATCAGTTCATACATGGGGATACTTCATACGTAACTCATGATGGGTTAAAAGCACTAAAAAACAGGAGCAATTCATATACATGGATTAATTCATAAGCATAGGGTTAAAAGCAAAGGCAATTCATGGGTCAATTCATGAATGCAGGATTAAAAGCAATTCATACAAGATAAAAGTGAAATGTGCAAGCAAGGCATAGACCAATTCATGGTGGAACAATTCATGGGTGATTAAAACCATAAATACATAAATACATAGGATTAAAAGCAACTAGTCAGGAAGTTAAAACCAATAAAAGCAGCAAGAGTAAAAGCAAGTGCGTGGAAACAATTCATGAGGGGAGGCGGCGGAAGGGCTCATAGGGGGCAGAAAAATAAACTTCGCAATTAAAAGGCTAACTCATGCAGCCAGATTAAAACCAAATTCATAGAGTTTAAAATCGGAATAAAATAACCTTTAAAAGAGACCATTCAGGAGGGGTCCCGGTTAAAACCAAATTCATACAAATGATAAATAGGCTAAAATCACTTTGGCGGAGGGAGCCAGGTTAAAAGGCGATTCATAAGGTTAAAAGCAAATTCATAGGAACAAAATTGATGAGGGGTGATTAAAAGATCCCAGTTCATGGGAGGATCATGGGCGCACTTGCAATAGACCGAGTGAGGGATTACTTCGGGGCTAAATTCATAGGGGGAAATTCATGAAAGTAATGACAAGAAATTCATAGAGGCTTAAAACAATGGAGTGGCACAGATCACTGACGGCTCAGTCCGCAGTACAGCTGCAGGACTGGGTTGCATATATACAGGAACAAGCAAACTTAGTCCATGTGTTCCAAAACACACTTTCACCCCCCCCCCCTTGCTGTCTGCGTCAATCCGCAGGGCAGGGCTGGCGGGCGGCGAGAAGGGCTTCAGGCACACAGTTCTAGTCCTCATGGAGGTAGTGCCGCTGGCGGTCGTTCGTAGGCGGGCTGTGGGCTGGGAGGCAGGGAAATATGTCCCCCCCTAGTCCACAAGAGGGCCTCGGAGCGGTGTCCGGCAGCAGAGCGTCCATGGGGCTGGTTCAGGATCCGTACACATAATAAAACATAATCATAGTTCATAACAACATAAGCAAATAAACAAGGGTTAAAGGAGGGCGCCAAGAACAACCATTAAGGCAAGAGGAAGTCTGGATTATAGTGATCCAAGCGGTAAGACATCCGGAGTTGCTGGAGCTGTCGGCGGCTCCAACAGCCCAGGTAAAGCAATGAGGCACACAACAAAACTTGGAAGGCCAAAATAACAATGATCGGGTGTAAAGCCAAATTGTAAATTCCAGTGGCAGTGGGGCTCCAGCCAAAGAGGGTCTCCCACCACGAATGCTCTCCGGTGGTCTTAATTCGCTGGGCAAGATCCGAAATTTCCTTGCCATTGTGGGACACAACCAAAGCAGTAGTATCCCCGCCCCTCTGGATGCTCTGGAGGGTGCGGTGGAGCTGCGGGTGGGTCAGGAGCTCGTGGAGCAGCTCCAGACCGATGCCAAGGGAGACTGGCTTCACATAACGATAGATGGAGGGTGCCACCAGGATCTCTTCTTGGGTCCAGACCGGTACCGTGTAGGTGAAGTCGCAGGCTGCCACCGAAGACAGGTTGCAAAAGCAGCGATTGACTCCCGGGATCACGGGCTTGAGCTGGAACGAGTTCAGGATCACAAAATCGCAGGCCGTTCGCACGCAGGCACATCCTTTCCCAATGTAGACGACAGCGGAGCTGTTCTCCCGGACGACCTCGAAGGAGCACTCGTTGAGGGCGTCGACTTGCGGGGCTACACAGGGGTGATGAGGTGCAAAGGCTCGGTCCTGGCAAATGAAGCCGGTCTGGTCTCGATGCTGGCACCCTTGGAGGCTGACGAGCTGCCATCCGGTCGGGGTGAAGCGGGCCCAATGGTTGGGGTGGCGGGCGTAGAGAACTTCGGTGTCGCTGACTTGGAGTCCCAGAGGCACGACTGGATACACGTGGAATGACTCGTGCGCACTGGCCGTTAATAAAAATAATTTAAGCTCCTGGGTGGTCGGTGAGAATGAGGAATTTACGAGAGACCACCAGGATTCAAGCTCCAGTTCTATGGGTGACAATTTGGGCATAATCAATCTTTTAATTTCCAGGGGCAAGTGCCCGTCCGTGGCTTGCCGAATTAGCCCCATGGCCACAGCCTGGTTTAATTGTTGGGCTTGCATACATGCCATGGCTATTGACACGTTGCGTTCAAAAGACTGCGTTCCTTTGAGCAGCAGAGAAAAATCTCTTTCAATTTGACTCTCCCAGTTAACTAAAATGGAGCTGATCTCGTGTTGCCCATTTGAAATGGAATTTAGGGACTGCACCACCGGTTTACCTAAGTCGGAGATGCTAGTCGTGACATGGGCAAACTTATTAGCGAGAGTCTCAATGTTGACCGAATCCATGATTGCTAAACCTCCGGCTGCAGGAGCAGTCCAGTCGGCAATGCTTCGTCTGGCACGCGAGAGAGAGGGGGAGGGATCGATCCACAGTTGTAGCCATGCATTCCAACCCTTGCTACCGGCCTCCAGGTAGGGAGCGCACTGCGGCAGCCTCTGGGTTATATTTAGCTCAGCTAAGTCTATGCGGATCTCTTTTAAAGACATTTGCGGGCGGACTAGAACTCTCTCTCGAATGTCAGTTTTCAAAACATGGGAGCCCACTATATGCGTGCCGCCTTGGCTTAATTGTTCATTGCTCGCAATCAAAGGGTCAATTTGGATGGTGTGGGTCTCCTGGGTCCGGATCAGCAGGGAATAATTGCCTGGTTCGTGAGTCAAATTTACAAAGAGCAGCCCAAGCCGGTGAAATTTCTCTACTAGGGGCTTGGTTTGGCATTCGGGCGTCCGTTGAACCAGTATCCAATCGGGTGGGCCGTGTTTGGCTAGGTCTTCCTCTTTTACAATCCAGGTCAGGTTCTCCCAGTGCTCTATAGCAAAGGAGAGAGCTGCGCCTGAAGGGGGCGTGATAGTGACTGATGCAGTTTCAGTGGTAGTAGTGCCTAGTAGGATGGTCATTCTAAAGGGGTCTCCTGCCTTCCATACTGCGGCTGACACTAAAATAACTTCACAGTATGGTCCGAAAGCCTCAGTGACAAATGGCGAGGTTTCGAAGTTGGCGGGGGTGGTATATTTGTCTACCACCGGGACTTTGGTGGGGGCTGGCCTGATACGGGGAAGGAACATACATGGGATTGGAGCAAGTGGTGAAACCGTATCGGTAGGCGAGTAGCACACTAATTCTTGGGACATGGTTTTCACTCCCACACATAAAATAACAAGCTCTGGGGGTCGGATCCACTGCTCTTCGCAACTGCGGAAGTTAGTGCGATCCGTGGGGGTGGTCATATTACTCTGCTGTACAACTTTGCAGACCATCATTTCAGTCTCTGCCAGGGTATTGATACATCTCCAGTGGGGGTAGGGCATTAATTTGGACAGGCGTCCCTCTATTAGGGTGCCTGCCAGCACGAGCAAACACAGAGTAGCCAGGTGCCTCATCTCCTGGCCTTCCTTTTCCTTCTGTAGTGAAAATATCCTGGGGAGACCTGCGGATATAAGTACAGGTTCCCTGAGCTTGTTGCAGCAAGATAAATGAAGTGAAGCAGGGAAAAAGAGGGAGGGCGTTTTTCTGCCAGCACTGTCTATTAAGCGGGATTCGAACGAGAAGTCCCAGGGCACTAAGCGGGCCTTCCAGCTTGTTGCTCTGGGGAACTCCTGTGCGGGGGCTTCTTCCTAAAGCATGTATATTTCAGGGGGGACGTCTTTGCGTCGAGCGAGGGTCAGCTGTACGTTAGGCGGGATTATGCAAACTCGCCCCAGGGGTCCCTGGGTGCCTAGACTATGTGGCCTTCAGGTGCCCCTTGCTCGGTGGCGGGCTGCTTTTATCTTGCGGGCTGAGCTATCGGTCCGGCTCGGCCTGGCCTTGCCGCTTTAAAAGGAAAAAAACTAGAGAGCGGTATCCAGCAACTATAAGGGTTGCTGCAAACGGGGACCTTCGCTTAACTTCCTAAAAATGGGCTTTCGTCATATGTTTGCAGGACAAGTAATTTTTGGAGGGACTCCCTCGGGAGGCCCCATTTTCTGGTTTAAAAAAAGGTACACCGGGCAAAAAGAAAAATATACTGAGCAAAAGAAAAATGCACTGAGCAAAAAGAAAAACACACGGAGCAAGAAGCATACGGGTCTGGGGTACTTTTAGGTTGCCCTTACTTGGGGTGCCTGGCAGGGCTTCATTATATCTTCAGTATGTCTCCCCCCCTTCATTTCCCTTATACGGTACGGGCAAGGGAAAAGATCACCTTAGATGGGGCGAGCGGCTGCTGGCGGAAAGGGCCGAAGTGGAGCCGAAGGCGCTCGGCGGTGTTTATCGAAAAGCGGCGGAGGCGTCGGAAATCTTTCGGCGCCACTGGGTCTGGGTTATTCGGGGGTCATCTTGGCGCGGGGGATTCTGGCTATGTAAATGAGGCACGCTGCCCCTTGTGCGTAGCGAACGCACCTCAATAACACATTCCAGAGGGCACATATTTACAAAATACTGGCGGGTCTTTTACTTTTGCACTAAAGCGTACTAAGTGGTGGCGCCGTATAGCAACTCACCATGACGAATATGGACATTAGTAAAAGAGGAGGTTGACGGGCTGGATGGGGGTTTCCTTCAGGGGAGGCACGGCCCTCAAAGCCAAAGCCGACCATCATGCGAAAGCGTGGGTCTGGCAGGTGAGACCCCGAATCTACGTAGATGCGGGATCTTCACCAGCACGGCGGGTGAAATGTTTTCAAACAAAGAAATCACCTTATTTGGTGGTTTCACCGTTGGAAGACTGCATTCACTTTTGGGCTAAAGCCTCTTCAAACACTTTCACACACAGCAAATCTCTTTTGCCTGTGCAATTTTTTCCGAACATGCGGCTTAAAATCCAATTAAGAATCACTTTCGGTGGTGGTCCTATTTGGCTTTGGTTGCCATGTTCCCCCTATACTCAGGGTGCCAACTGTGGGGCCCACCTAAGGAAGTTTAAAGAATAGAACTGACAAGAAATAACAAAAACACTAAATGATTATATGAAGCCAAGTTGGCTTTTTACATCTAAATTCAAAAGGGAATTGGGCTTCAGGTTCACACACACATAAAGTTAAGACTGCACAACGAAAAGGGAAGGGGGCTGCGGGGACTTGAACTCAAGTCTCCTTAAGGTGGCTTTTCCACTCCTGGTTCCAATCCCTTCCAAATTCTGACGGGGAACCAGTGATCACATTTATTTGGGCTTACTTCAGCCTGGGAAAGGACAAAAGGAAGAATTGGGAGGAGGTCAGATTCCTGGTCTGACCAGTTTTTCCATTTCAATGAGGGGTGGGGGTGTAGCGCTAAGTGAGAACAGTCTGTTTTAGATGCTGCTAGCAACTGGGAGTCTTTCTGGAGTTTGCTCACTTGCCTTATTACTTTCCTGACTGCACTTACTGCTGGAGGCTCTACCTTTTCATTAAGTTTTGGGCTTGAGCCTTTTAAAACGTGGAAACCGATACACAAATGTCTCTGAATTAGCTCAAGCACTACTAAACCACACAGGCACAACATAAGGTTTTCTTCAGGGGTGTTAGTCAGGGAAGGCTGAGAGAAAGCTATTTGGTGTGTAGTTGCAAGCACTGGATTTTCAAAGCAATTTAATTCTTCTAAAGGAACTGCATTTTTACTTTTGTCTGTCTGGTTTTCAGGGTCATTGCAAGAGGGCACAGTCACGGTGGGCTGTGTATAGCTTGGCTGGTGGCACTCTATGGGAGCCAAGACAATTGCTTGGGGAATGACTTTTAAACTCTGCACATGCTCAGAGGCTAAAGTGAATTTTGGCTTCTTGGGCTTGGGGGCTGAGGCAGAAATTGAAGGCAAAGGTGACTGACTACCTGTTTCACTGCCTTTGGCGGGGCGGGGTCCTGATTCAATCACTGATTGTTCCTCTAAAGTTTTTAATCTGGCCTCAGTGAGTCTCTGGGATTCCAGGAGATTTTGCATCAGGGTTTTTAAAGAGGCAGTTTCATTATTCTGGTTCTCCAGCAAAGTCTGCATGTTAAGGAATTTATTGTGGAGCTGCTCTTTCTCTATTGTGCAAATATTTAATTTTTCTTTTAATTCCTCATTCTCTTTATTAAGATCATTTATTTTTAAATTCTGTTCCCTATTGACACTTATGAGTTCATGGATTTTATTTTGCAGCTCTGCCAGGTTTCTTTCAGAGGTGTCTGGCAAAGTTGGTGCTGGGTTCTGGGTGCGAATCACCCTTTGGAATCTTTCCTTCTCTCTTTTAAGTTCCAAGCTATTTTTAGTTCCTGGAGGTCGAAGGCTAGCCTCAACCTTCGGTTTTCTCCCACAGGCAGTTAAGTGGGGAGAAGCATGTGTGACCCCCAGGCATCCCTATTGGAAAAAGGGGTTCCCAGCTGGTGGCGGCTCTCCTAGGTCAGAGGGCTCCTCATGGTCCTTTGGCTGCGGTCTCCAGGAGTCAGCCTGACTTGGGGGAGGGTAGACCTGGTGATTGTAGGGGTGAGGTGCCCAAGGGGGCAGGGGTGCCGAGGGCAGCGCAGGTCTCCAGGGCTCAGAGGGTCCCTGTGGGGAGGAAGGGTAGTGACTGGGGGTGGGCGCAAAGGTTACTCCTGGACGGGAGTCCCTCTGGCTGCGGCCCCGAGTGAAGCTACCGCCTCTCCCACGCAAGATGCCACCTCTAGGCTCCGAGTACGAGCTATGCCCTTGGGGCTGATATTGGGAGTGGGGACCATGGTTGGCATACGTGACTGTGTTGATGGGCTCACTCTCTTTCCTATGGGAGGCCGGGGATTTCACATGGCGGATGGCGCCGGTTTCCCGCAACAGGCCAGCAATGCTCCTGATGCGAGCTTCCAGGTCTCCCCATGAGATGCTCCCGGGTTCAACTCCTGCCAGGGCTAGGCGGGTAGTACTGTTAAGACCATCTATGACTGCCCTTCTGAACTCTAGCTCGTCGAAGTCGGGCACATCGCTTGCATCTAGGTCTACTTCATCTGCTAGCTCAGCGAGAAGCTGCTTCCTAGCTAAGTATGCCTCTGGGTCCTCTCCGGGCTTTTGGGACTCTGCAATGTACAGGGCCTTCAAGCTCTTGGTGGGCCATAGGAACGCGCACAGTTCTTTAATTGCTCTGTACTGACTTCGGGTGGCTAGCCTTCGGTTAGAGATATAGGCGTTCAGGGCCGAGACTATTTCCGGGGCAGCGCATTGGCGGGCCAGCTGCGCCACATCGGAACCACTCGCGGAGGGCTGAGAGGTGGTCACATGGGTGAACCACTGGATAGCCGTGTCTCGGTTTAGGGGACCCATGCGATCTGCTATGGCTTGGAGCTCATCGGGCCTCCAATTGCGGGTTTCCTTAACAACCCGGTCTGTCTTCTTGTCGTCCTCGTCCATGGATACTATTTCTTTAGTAGTTATCGGATGGAGGGGCTGTGGGGCTTCCTCGGGCTGGGGCGAAGGGGGTGACCAGCTGTCGGTATTACCTTCGGGGAGGGCCAAGAGGGCTGCGGGATGCACGGCGGAGATTACGGCCTGCTGCATTCCCAGGTGCTGCTTTAGGGCCTCTAGCTCCCTCTTACAAGCAGAGTGGTCTGCAGAAGTTACCTTGGAGTGATTGTGCTCCGCCATGAACTGGGCGGCATGGGTTAGCTTAGCAATCTTCTCTTGTCCCTCAGTTAACGTGTGCTCAGCCATGTCGGCACGAGCGGTGGCTACTTCAGCCTTGTGCTGAGCGTCCTGGAGGGCAGTAGTTAGTCCTTGTTTTTCTAATATGAAATTGACACGTTCGGCGCGCCACTCAACTGTCTTCTCCTCATGGTCTCTTTCCTGTTCGACTAGCTTGGCCCTGAGACTCTGGATTTCTAGATGCAGGGTGTCTTGTTCTCGCTTTGCTTTCTCCTCTAGCTCTTTCCTCTCTTTGTCCTGGACTATTCTGAGCCTCTCTATTTCCTGCTCACTGTCTTCCTGCGCTATCTGTAATTTATTGATTAGGGACACGCTGTCCTGTAGGGCAGTGAAAAGTGCCCAAGCTCCGTATCTGTCCTTCTTACTCGACTTAGGTTTCTCCTTCTCACAGAAATCCTGGAAGGCGCTTCTAACTATCTGGAGCGGGTCGGGTCCCTTGAAGGAACCAGCTTCCCAAGGGCAATCTCCCTTCTTAACTAGCCACTTCTCCAGGCGGGGCACGGTGGGGTTTGCCCGGTACATTTTTCCTTTTTATTTAAGGCTGATCTCGGGGGAGGTTAAAGAGTGGATCAGCGGCACCAGGGGTGGGGCGGTTTGAGCTCCCTATAAGTTTTCCCGTCTAGGGGCCGTTCGGAGGTTATTTCCCTTCGGGTCCTCGAGGATTCTTACACTGGATATTCAGGGGTTTTAACAACCTTTCCTCTCTATGTTCCTTTGGGAGGTTTATCCTTCCCTCCGGTTCTCAAGGATTTTTAAACTGGGTACTACACAGGTTTTTATCAGGGGATGTATTTAAAGGGTCCTACTTTTAGGTTTATAAGGGTATTTTTAAGGGTCCTACACTCGGTTCTTCTCCACCGGGGGAGAAGGAGAAATTCCTATTCCCGTTTCAAGCTTGCCTACAAGCCACGGGACCAGGAAAAGTTTACTGGCTCAGAAGGTGCTCCCAAGCTCTCTAAGCCCAAGAACCAAAACGCTCAGTGCTCCCAAGCCTCTGCTTAGAAGCCAAAGCTCAGGGGTCTCCCAAGCCTATGTGCTCAGAAACCAAAAGGTGTTCCCAAGCCTCTGCTCAGAAACTGCAACTAAGGGGTCTCCCAAGCCTCTGCTCAGGCAACCAGAAATGCTCCCAAGCCTCTGCTCAGAAGCTAAAATGCTCTCAAGCTCTCTGCCCAAGAACTAAACTCAAAGTGTCCCCAGGCCTCGCGCTTAGAGACAAACGGTTAAACTGTCTCCAAGCCCAGACCAAAAGACTAACGCGCTCAAGGACTGCCTCTGCAAGTCCCCAAGCAAAAGTGCCCAGGAGTAAATTTACTGTACTCCCAAGCGAGGCGCGCTCAAGAGTTCTACTAACTCTCAAGCGAGGTGCGCCCAAGAGTCCTACTAACTCTCAAGCGAGGTGCGCCCAAGAGTCTGCCTTCAAACTCCCAAGCGAAGTGCGCCCAAGAGTCTATCTTAAAACTCTCAAGCACGGTGCGGCCGGCTGCCGCGGGGCTTCAGGAACCTGGCTTTAGATTCCCAAAGCTGAACTAAACGAACGGACTATCAATCCCTTCACATTTCCTCCGGAGCGGGGATTGAAGCCTAAGTGCTGGCAGGAACGGGGGTTTGGACGGGCTTAGGAGAGACGGGGGAGGGCGGAAAAGAATTTTATATGTGCTGCTTCAGGAAGTATATATATATATAGCCTACTTCTGGGATCCCACCCACATAGACGCGTTTAGGCGGCCCGGAAGGTGGCCAGGAACTTCACCAGTTCAGAGGTCCTCACCCACAGTACACCGGTTATAACGGCTGGAGGGCCTCGCGGTGCACCACAAAAGGCAAGTAGTCCAAAGCTGGCTGAAGGAGGAAATGGGGAAAAGCCAACCCACAAGATAGAAAATGCTCGCTAGAGCCACACACACTCACACTTTTAATTCCCTGAGCTAAATTGCGCTCTTTACACAGAGGTCTGGAAAATTTTCCTCTAAGTCAGTTCGCTGAAGACACGCGTGTCGACTCCCGTGCATTCACACGAACTGGGTTATGCCCACATTCTCCACCAGTAAACTGTTACCAGAACTGCTCTTTATTATAATGGGGAATTAGCTGTAGCAGTCTGTAACTTAAATTTAGCGCGGATCTTAACCTATGTCTACGGAGGTCCCGATCCCAGACACTCTAGTGAAAAAGAGGCAGACTACAAATAGGTTCAAACACGTGTATTCAGTGTGGCGTAAGCCGAAACTTGCACAAGCATACAAAGAACATACAAGACCTAAGAAATACAGAGTAGGAAATACAGAGATGTTTGCATTAGCTGGTTCCCAACGATGGTAGGGGGAATACTCACTTATCCTGAAGCGAAGCAGAGACACGGCAGCGAGGGTGGCCCAATGCCAGCACTGGGACCACAGACGGACAGAGAGGGGTTCTGGATAGGATGGCACGAGCCACGGACAGCAAGGGGGGGGGTCTGGATAGGAATGGCCTAAGCCACAGACAGCGAGGGGTTCTGGATGGGAATGGCCTAAGCAACGTGTGGTCTGAGAGACCAGCTTAAATACCCCAAAACGTACCCTGGGGCTGGTGCTGTACTTGGTGGTTCTCACAGTTTAAAACAAAGGCTCTAATGGGCTACTGAATGGCTTGGATGGGCCACTTTGGTAATCTGATTGCGATAAGTGACACCTCAGGAAGAGGGGACAAAAGAGGGAGGGGGAAATCCAAGTGGGCTGAAAGGATGTTCCAGCGGACAGGGCTTGTCCTGATGTCATCAGCTCTGGAATGCGGAGGTTTCTTTGAGATGCATTCTCTAAGTGCTTGGGATGGTCGGCACTTAGTTCCTTCTCCTGGGCGGCTCCTAAGATATGCAGAGCGGGGCGAGGTACTCTCGCTGTGGACGTGGTGTGCCCGCTTCGCCGAAATGGCTTCCCAAAGCAGTCTTTTCCTCTGGGTCTTCTGGCTGCCTAAGAACATGGATGCCGGCTGGGCATGGCTGGGGCTGGATAGCAGGCTGCCCGGTAGCGAGGGCAAGCTCGGCGACCGGCTCGCGGGAGGCTCCAGGCGGGAACTGACCAGGGAGCGCCTAGCCAGGCTCGCTGGAGGTCTCCCTGGCAGGCGCCCGGCTGCTAGCAGCGGCTTGGGCCCATATGAGGCAGGCTTCCATGGAGGCAGGGGAAACAGCACTTTAAAACACAGTCCAAGGCAGGGAACAGGCACAGTCCGTGGCAGATGGCAATGCAGGCACGGGGCACACTTGTAACACAGTCCAAACACACACTGGGAAGTCCAGATACAGGTCTGGGCAGGGCTGCCCAGGAAGAGAGTCCTTTGTGCAGTTAACCAAACATGGAGTCAGTAAACTGCACAGTCTATTGCAACAGTAAGGTAATTAACACGCAGGCAGGAAACTGACACGTGTACCAGAACACACGTGCAAAGCAGTCTTTGTGTAGCAGCAGTGAAACAGTAATGCAGGAAACTTTAACACAGTTCATGGCAGGCCTTAAAGCAGGAGAGGGGGCCTACTTGGCAACAACACTAGCATTGAATGTGAGAGTCAGAAGTGCTGAGCTGGTGGAAAAGCTATCAGCTCTGGCTTAAAGTGGGAAGGGTCACTATTTCTGACTCCCAAGTCCATGAAATCATCAGCTGTGAATCCATATCCTGTTTTTCAAATATTTCCCCCTATTCCGGTCCTCCTAGTTTAACAGTAGCAACCACATGGCCGGAACCTATAGAGCTGTCCCCCGTACATGACGAGATGCAGAAGATCAGGAGAGGACTGGCCCTGGGATAGTAACCTCAAAAGGAGGTGGCTTTATCACAATTTCTAATAGTGGGATTTGGTTGACAGATCCGACGTTGGTCCCCGGGGTGATGCCGAGGCTACTTGCTGATGTTGCACCACCAGGGAGTACCCTGTAGGAACCAAGGGAGTTCAAACCTTCGATTGGGTAGGACATCTTGGAAAGAAGGAGGTGAGTCTGGAATGAAAGTTTAAATAGGTGAGCTTACTTTTTCAGAGTGAGAGAAAACTGATTAAAATAATAAATCTTGCAATCTGTTAGGATTTTTTTTTAATGAACGAGGTTAAAAAAGGTTCAAGGGCTTCCTATATCCCTTCTTGTGCATTTACTGTCCCTTCAATTTTCTATCAGTCAGTTTTGTATGAAGCTAGAGCTGTCCCCACCATCTATACCAGATCATTTCTTCAGGGTATTTGAAGAAGTGAGCTGTGGCTCATGAAAGCTCATACCCTACCTTACATTTTGTCAGTCTTATAGGTGCAACTGGACTCTCGCTCTTTTCTACTGCAACAGACAGACTAATACAGCTACCCTTCTTGAGGTATCTCCATGGAAGGCACCACATTTAGCCATACAGAATGGAAATCCATCAACCTTGTGAAGAAACCTGAACGGGTACAAACAGACATCATCAAAGGTATCTGAAGAAGTGAGCTGGGCTCATAAAAGCCCTACCACAAATTTTGTTAGTCTTTTATGTGCTGCTCAACTCTTGATCTTATCTATTCCTGTGTTTCCAGTTGTTGTTTTTAGCATCTCTGCCAGTATTGAGAAGGCTGGAGAATGATGGTTGTTGTGTATTTTCCGGGCTGTATCGTCGTGGTCTTGGCATTGTAGTTCCTGATGTTTCGCCAGCAGCTGTGACTGGCATCTTCAGAGGTGTCGCTCCGAAAGACAGAGATCTCTCAGTGTTGACACTGAGAACCAAGTTTAATTCCCCACTCCTCCACCTTGGGTCAGTCACAGCTTTTTCAGCCACACCTACCTCTCAGGTTGATTGTTGTGGGGATAATAATATCATTCTTTGTAAACCACTCTGAGTAGGTGTTAAGTTGTCCTAAAGGGTGGCTTATAAATCAAATGTTACTTTACTTCCATAATGATATTATCTAAATGCATACCTGCCTGCCCAAAAGATCCCAGCAACATGAATGAAAACTGGGTCAAATGATGAGCAAGCAGTTTTGTTTCACAAGCCCCATGACTTGGGCCTGAATGGAGAATTCAAGGAGAATTCCATACCAATGACCTCTACACCGTGCCTTAAGTTAAAAAAGATTTAAATGCAATTCTGTATGGAGTGTACCATTTCCAGTTTCCAGTTTCCATGTGCACATTGAAAAATACATGTCAAGAACTCTACAGTTTGTTATGCTTTGCATTAATAATGTACCACACAAAATAATCTTGATACACCTATATATGCAGTCACATTAAGAGTGCTGTATATATAATTCTGGAGAGTTAAGTGAGCTGCAGTGTTCTGTAACAGCTGGAGTCTTCGAGTCAACTGAGGGGAAACCTACATAAAGAGCATTACAGCAATCTAGTTTTGATGTTACAGTGCCATGAATCCAGGTGGTCAGATCAGCACTGTAAGGGCTGATGTAACCCTTCCTGGCTTCCCTCTCTTGATCTGCCCAGGTTTGCAGAATCAGCATTGCTGTTAGTTGGCCCTCTAGCCTCTGCTTAAGAACTTCCAAAGAAGGAGAGCCCACCACCTCCCAAGGAAGCCTGTTCCACTAAAGTACTGCTCTGTCAGGAAGTTCTTCTTAATGATCACTTCCTCCTTGCTCCCTGGAGGTCTTTTGCTTTTTATTTGAAGCAACAGTTCTTTGAAATGGGAAAAAAATTCAATGTTTGTCAGGTTTAGGAGTTGTACGAAGCACCATTTCTTACCCTCATTCTAACCTATTCTTGACTTCAGAAAGAGCGGGAAAAGGATATAGCCCTAATTCACATGCTTTCCCATAGCTCTGTTTCCTTTAAAGCTGGGTAGGGGGGTACATAAAGGAAAAGATGAACCAAAATTACATTCAGAACTTGGTGATTTGGCTCCTTCAAACAGCTTCTGGAATACAGAACCAAATCTGAGAAACAAACAATACAGAACCAAATCTGAGAAACAAACAAACCACACAGAGGCTGCACAGGCAGGTCAGGCAGGTCAGGTCTTGTTTTCCTAATGACGAGTCTATCTACACATTCAATGGCATGTCCATCTGCACCTGCAGCCACTTGGGTCCATACAGGAGATCCTGAGCCCTTTGTGTTAGCCAGCAAGGGGGCTTTCGAGGCAAGTAAGAAACAGAGGTGGTTTGCCACTGCCTTCCTCTGCAGAGCGTTCCTTGGTGGTCTCCCATCCAAGTACCAATGCTACTTAGATTTGGAGATATGATGAGATCAGGCTGTACCATACCACCTTCCCTCCTGGGAATCATGTCTGATAATAAAATTATTTCTTTGGAATCTCCTCATATTAACTAACCTCCAAAGCCCCCTAATCTGCGTAATTGATTCTTGGCAGACTCCTTCTCTCAAGCAGAGAAGTCCCAGAGTAATACATTTATATTGTGCCAAAAGTCAAGAGTTCTTCTATGTGGTTAACTATCCCTCCTGAATAATACTGCCTGAAGTAAAATTACTACTCTCTCACTAGAAGATTTCTATGAGTCTTGTGGCTGTGGGAAGAAACTCCTTTGAGGTGTCCACAAACATCACTTAACGTATGAAAAGCTGGCCTGTACATCCAAACAGGTAGATTCAGAACCTGGTGGTTTGGCTCCTTAAAACAGCTTCTGGAATGCTGAACCAAATCCAGGAAACAAACCAACCATGCAGAGGCTACACAGGCAGGCCAGGCAGTCAGGGGCCATCTGGCAGCATATTGTTTTCCTTAACGGCAAGTCCATCTACACATTCAATGGCATGTCCATCTGCAGCTGCAACTACTTGGGTCCATACAGGAGATCTCCAAAACTAAATGTAACTTCATGAACAGCTTAAAACCACTGGAACATTCTCAGAATTTCTGCAAACCAAAAAAAATGTTCATCACATAAATATGACCAACTTACATTAAGACCTGGCAGCAAGCAAAGATTTTACAGAGAAGGCAAATATCAACTCATGCCATTGACATATAAAAGTCCCAGTATATCTCAAGCATAGGAGTCCCAGAGTAATACATTTATATTATGTCAAAAGACAAGAGATCTTCTATGTGGTTAGCTATCCCTCCTTAAAAATACTGCCTGAAGTAAAGTTAATATTCTCTCATTAGAAACTTTCTATGAGTCCCCTGGCTAATGGAAACAACTCCTTTGATCTGTCCACAAACATCACTTAACGTATGAAAAGCCAGACTCCACATCCAAACAGGTTGATTGCTACTTTAAAAAACTTGATCTGCAACCTTTTGCCTACCGGTAAAGGCAGTTTCTGATTCAATGCTGAAGTTCATTCCAAACAAACTTCAAAATGAGTACATTTTACATGGACACCTGTGACTGCCTCTGGCTCGGTAGAAGTACAGTGCCATATTTTGTACTGTGGGTTCCAACTTGGTCACTGCACAACCTCAAGCAAGGTTTGAAGGCAATAGCCTCCCTCATTCCTGCCCCCCGTCCTTTGCTGTCTCCAGCAACTCTTTGCTATACGGCTTTAAATATGTAGGTGTCATAAACACCCATCAAACTCAGACTTGGGCTGATTTTCCCCTACACTGAGGGAAAACTTCTCTTTAAGCTTATGAACCTGTTCACTGGACTGGGAAGCCTTCAGCAGTGTGGTTGATGTTAAGTTTCAACTTTCTCTCTTTACCCACCCTTCAGTAACATATAAGTAGCATGGTTACCCAGCAAAGTCCAAGTGGGGGAAAGATCAGGGGGAAAACTTCTCCTCTGAAAGCTTATGAAGCTGTATGCTGGGCTGGGAAGCCTTCAGTAGCATGGTTGATGTTAAGCTTCAACTTTATTTCTTGTCCCACCCTTCAGTAACATATAAGTAGTATGGTTACCCAGCCAAGTCCAAGTAGGGAAAGATCAGGGGTTTGCACATCCCTTAAACAGAAACTGGCACACAGGGCTTGGGGAGATTCAAAGTGTAACAGAAGGTTTATTTACAAGAAGGTAAAATAAGAAGGCAGGTAGGCAGGTGTTAAAAACTCAAAATAATGTAGAGGTTTTTAAACAGAACACTTGACTGATATGAGGCACAAAACGCTTGGTGCTGTTCTTAAGTTGCTGGCTTGTATTAGAGAGGTTGTTGTTATCCAACTTTACAGAGGTTACAACAAACGCTTTCTGCAGTGGGCTCTCCTATAAGTTTGTGCTCCACTTCTAAAATACACTCAGCTCAACTTCTCCTCTTTAGCTGTTCTTAGGGTACTCTACTGAGTCAAATCCTTTCAAGATACTGGCTAGGCATTATAGTTATGCTCCAACTACAACCCTGTTCCTGGTGCCAAAGGGGAGACTCCTTTCTACCCGCTTCTTTGGCCCACTGTAATTCCCAGATCGCTTGAGTCTATGCAGGAGCCAGTACTGTCTTTCCCACTTTAGTCCAAGGACTAAAAGTGCTTCAAGACTGTACTGTTTTCACTTTGAAGGGAACCCCTTCCTTTCTCTCCTCACACAGAGGGCTCTCTTGCTGACCCTCTCTGGTCACAAGCCAGACCCCCAATCTCCTCACTCTTTTCTTTACTCCAGTTGACAACCCCTCAACATTCCATCCCCAACTGCCATTTCAGGCTAGCCACATGGGACGGGGGGAGATGTCAATCATCCTCTTTACCGTCCAGCAATCCCTGCTTTTGAAGCTGAGTCCTTCACAGGAGGTTCCATTTGGCCATTGTATCTAAAAGTAGCTGTAGATAAGGGGGGGGGCGTGAGAACTTGCAGCAGAGGGGATGTCCCTCCCCTCCAGCCCTCCCTTCCTCCTCTCCTTCTCACTCAATCTCTGCTTTTCCCCTCCCCAATCTCTAAGCCTCTTGAAGCAGCTGTGGACTTTTGTTCATCCCATGCCCATCTAATCGTCTGCCATAGCAGCGTCTTGACTTCTAGAAAAATGAGAGAGAGTAGCAGTGGGGGAGGAGAGTCTCCCCTCTTTCCTTCACTATCCTGCCTTACCACTGCCGCAACCTCATCCTCTCTTGCCCCTTTGCCTGCTGTCCCTTGGCCCAGCCTTCTTCCTAGCCAAACTATGCTGGCGGTGTTCTTTATTCCAGAAAAGATAGAAATCGGAGAGCACACCTTTAAGAAATCAGACTGCAGCTCATGGACTGCATGCTCAGATCATGCAAGCAGAAGTACTAACAGAAGGAGATTAGCAGGAGAGATTGAGGGGCAGGTAGAGACAACTGCCAAAACAAGAACACGTAAGCCATATGTATAATAATCTTCCCACCGGGCAGGTCTCGTGAATGTGAGTTTGATGCACAGAGCACTAGGTGGTCAGGGAACTCATTCATTCCCTCATGGCTAGGAATATTGACTGAAAATAGCTGTGTTGGAGTTTGTGTGTGTGTGTGTGTGTGTGTGTGTGTGTGTGTGTGTGTGTGAGAGAGAGAGAGAGAGAGAGAGAATGGTATGTGGATGAGACTTTCAGGGACCTTCTAATACAGCCCCGTTCTTACGCTTTCAGCTCCTCTGCTGTGATCTGGATAGCATGAAAGGATGTTTCTATGACTCAATGAGCATTTAGGCAGATCGGGAGAAGGAAGGCATGAAGGAATGAGCCGGTGATAGGCTCTCATGGCCTTCCTTATGTTCCGAGGCCTGCGAGAACACACTCCCGTCTAGGATCCAGGGCCCGCAGTTCTTTAGGGACTAATGGAACATACCAGGGAATTTCAGAAAATAATCAGCCTGTTTCATAGATTACAAGCAAAGCTTCTGACTATGTAGATCAGGAAAATCTATGGATGGTGTTAAAAGAAAAGTGTATGCCACACCATCTGATTATGTTGATGCCCAACCTCTACTTTGAACAACAGGCTATTGTCAGTACAGAATATTAGGAAACAAAATGGATTCCTATGGGCAAAAGTGTCAGACAAGGATATAAATGATCTCCTCATCTGTTCAACCTATAGGCTTTGCCCTTCTGTAGATTTTAATTCATGTTCGATTGTACTGTGTATTATCTAAATATGTTTTAATTTGCCCCAATCCTGCTTGTGGGGAGGAAGGGCTAAATAGCGGACAAACGAACGAACGAACGAACAAAGAAACGAAGAAACAAACAAATGAAGACACGAACAAATGAACAAACAAATGCACTCCTCTTTGTCTTCAGGAAGGAGTATTCCTCTAGGTCAGACTGGCAAGGGACACTGGATGTTGTTCGCCTTCCTCTGGCCGTGGAGCAGCTTGAAGAGATGTGGCGGAGAGACAGCTGTGAATTTCCTGTATTGTGCGGGGGGCTGAACACTTCCAGTTCTATGTTTCTATCTCTCTTTTTTTTTTATAATATTTTTTATTTTTCAATATCTAACATACAAAACTACTACATACATACATAACCTACAAAACTGTAACTACAAAAGACTACAATAACACAAGGGATGGGGAAAAAGGGAGAAAAAAGAGAAAGGGAGGGAGGGGTGGAAAAAAGGGGAAGGTGACCTACAAACACTAAACACTACATTTCAATGCTTTCCCTTCATACTGCCATAGTAAAAAAAATAGCTTAATAAAATAGTGACGGAGTGGTTGATCATACAAATTGCAAATTACAGTTCAAATTAAATCTTTTTCCCTCCCCTGGGCCTCGGGCGCAATTCCCTCTGCGCAGCTACCGCCGGAGCGCCCATTGCCTCCCCCCTCCCTTCAGGCTTCGGATCCTCTTCTTTTTGCTTGGTGTCTGGTCCCAATTCTGAATTTTTATCCACAAAATCCCTTAGCTGATCTTCCGAATTAATCTTGTAAGCTTTATCTTTATAACTAAACCCGATTCCTTCCGGGAGTAGCCATTTGTACTTTATGTCCCGTTCCCTCAAAAGAGCTGCCAACATCTTGTACTTAAATCTTTTCTTCCACACTAAAAATGGAACGTCCTTCAATATCTTGACTTTATTTCCCAGAAAGTCCAATTCCGCATTGTATGAATTATATAGGATACTGTCCCGGACCCTCCTAGATGAAAACTCGATAACAATCTCGTGAGGCAGCTGCCGCTTCGTTGCATATTTTGAAGATGCCTGACGGGCTCCCAAAATGGCGCTTTTCACTTCTTCTTTAGTTGCCCTCGCGGGTGTCGCTAAAAGTTCCGAGGCGAGATCCCATAAATCCTCTTTTTCCTCCTCTTTAACATTCTGGAGACGCAAAATGGTTTGTGTTCACTCCACTTGCAGTCCGATCAGCTGGTTTTCTACCAACTTTAATTCCCTGTTCATTGCTCTCGTAAGTGACGCACTTTCCCGGGCAGACTTCTCTGCCCCCCCCCGCTGCTTCTTTAATGGCTTTCACATCGCTTTCAATTAAGCCCACCCTTTGATCTGTTTCATTCAGCTTGTCAACAAAGGGTTTTATGGCTCTTTTAACCAGTTCCTCAAGCGTCTCGCCCCTCTGCAAGGCCGCCGTAACTGACTTGCCAAGAGAAGGACTCTGCTTTTTTGCTGCCATTTTGGGGGGGGGGGAACCGCCAATCTTCCGAGACTCTATGGGGGGGGGAAATCCGAGTCTTCTAACCTTCAGACCCCACCACTCCTCACATACGCTTGTAGTAACAGAAGGGATTCGCTTACTTGTAGGCTTTCGCCTAATCCTGCTCCTTGCTGTTTTCCATAGCCCGGCAGCACACTAGGTGCCGCGCTCGTCTGCCGGCCTCCATGGGGACAAACAGGTGATTTACCCCCTGCCTCAATCTGTCAGAGGGCTTTTCCCGCCGCGTCCCGGACTCAGACTCCCTGCCTGAGAGTCTGGGGGGGTAACCTTTGCAGATCAGCCACCCGGCCAGGCGGCTCAGCCACTTCCTCTTGGACCTGCCAAGAGGAGCGTCCGACATGGCTGCGAAAACGAAACCGAATCCTATGTTTCTATCTCATTGACACTGAGGGTCTCTAAGTTGGAAAGTATCAGGCTAGGAGAGCGAGTGATCCTTTAGAAGGGACTCCTTCCTTGCACAATGAATCAAGATGCTCTCTACTTCTGCAGTTGTGGTGAAGTGGACTTTGGACAGTTAGAGATTTCATTATTAGGAATGCAGAGAACAGGGCCTGGGACGGAGATTTTGACCGTAGAGTGAGTCATCTGCTTTTTGTAGAGCAGCAATGAAATCAGAAGCAGTCACGCAGAAATGGTTAAAAACGTTTATTTAGGAACGTCATATTTGAGGGTAAAGAGGCGAGAGAGAGAGAGAGGCAAGTTCATCTGCACCTGCAGCCACTTGGATTCAAACAGGAGACCCTGATACTCTTAGTGTTAGCCAGCTAGGGGACTTTTGAGGCAAGTAAGAAACAGAGGTGGTTTGCCACTGCCTTCCTCTGCAGAGCTTTCCTTGCCGTCTCCCATCCAACTACTGAAAAATGTCTGATAATAACATTTTTTGTTTGGAATCCCCTTGTATTAACTAACCCCCACAGCCCCCTAATCTGCATAATTGATTCTTGGCAGACTCCTTCTCTCAAGCATAGAAGCCCCAGAATAATATATTTAAATTGTGCCAAAAGTTAAGAGATCTTCTATGTGGTTAACTTTCCCTCCTTAATAATACTGCGTAAAGTTACTAATCTCTCACTAGAAGATTTCTATGCGTCCCATGGCTGTAAGAAGAAATTCCTTTAATCTGTCCACAAACATCACTTAACATATGAAAAGCCGGACTCCACATCCAAACAGGTTGATTGCTACTTGTAAAAACCTGATCTGCAACCTTTTGCATACCTGTGAAGGCAGTTTTTGACTCACTACTGAAGTTCATTCCAAACGAACTTTCCAATGATTAATTTTTACATAGACACCTGTGACTGCCTCTGGCTCAGTAAAGGTACAGTATGCATCATATTTTGTACTGTGGGTTCCAAGTTGGCCACTGCACAACCTCAAGCAAGGTTTGAAGGCAATAGCCTCCCTCACCCCCCCCCCCATCCTTTGCTCTCTCCAGCAACTCTTTGCTACATGGCTTTTAATGTGAATGTGTCACAACTAGGGATGTGCGTTTCGGCTTTCTGAATGCCGAAAGAAAGCCGAAATGAAAGTGTTTCGGCTTCTTTCGGGTTAGCCGAAACGTTTCAGAGAAAGCCGAAACGTTTCGGCTTATCCAAAAGAAAAAAAGCCGAAACATTTCGGCTTCCTTAGGCTTTCTTTCGGCTTTTTCAATGGGAAAATGCCTCCGTCTTCCCGGACGCCTGGGGGAGGCATTTTCCCACCGAATCAGCCCAAAATTGGTGGGGACCTTCCTCTAACCACTCTCTAACAACCCCCCAAGTTTCAGACCGATTGGACTTTGGGGGGCCACGTTATGGCCGCCCAAAGCAGGTCCTCCTATCCTCCCATAAGAAAGCGAAGGGTAAGCATATTGTTAGCATGCTGCTGCTCATCTTTCTTCATTATTTCCTATGGGGAAAAAATGAAGAGGCAGGCTTCCTTTGCCAGGGGTGGCATTTTGCATGCAAAATGCCCCCCCCAACCCTCTGGGGCCCTTCTCCCACCCTTCCTCCCACCCCTCACCAAGGCTCAGCCTGCTCCCACTGGGGGGGGGGGCATTTCATGGCCTCCCCAAGTAGGTGCTCTGTTCTCTACCACTGACAGCTGGGGGAGGCTTGTCTTGCCAGGGGTGGCATTTTGCATGCAAAATGCCACCCCTACCCTCAGGAGCCCTTCTCCCACCCTGTACTACACAAAATAATACAACCCACTTCACCGTTTTTGACAGCAATTGTGTTAGGGTGATTCTCTGATGTGAAGTGAGTTGTGTTATTTTTGTGTAGTACACTGCTTTCATGCCCTGTTGTGCCTTCCTAATGTGTAACCTAAAGCAGTTAAAGAAATAAAGTGCTTTTGACCGCAATTTTTTTGGGGTGATTCTTTAATGTGAAGTGAGTTGTGTTATTTTTGTGTAAGATACTGCTGCCATGCCCTTTGGTGTGCCCCCCTGCTGTGTAACCTACAGCTGTTAAAGAAATAAAGTGTTTTTGGCAGGAATTGTGTTTTTGTGATTCTCTGATGTTAAGTGAGTTGTGTTATTTTTGTGAGGTGGAATGCTGGAATGCCCTTTGGTGTGCCCCCCCTGCTGTGTATCCTAAAGCTGTTAAAGAAATAAAGTGTTTTTGACAGGAATTGTGCTTTTGTGATTCTCTGATGTTAAGTGAGTTATGTTATTTTTCTGTGTGGGGGACTGCTGGTGTAATGTGTCATAATGCTTTGCTACTTGTACTTTGAAAGGGAGAAAATAATTTTTAAAAAACTTTATTTTGTGTTGTTCGTGTTTTATTCTTTCTTGTGCAGTTGGTTCCCATCATAGGGAACAATGGGGCTGGCTGGCCAGCCATCTCTGTAGGTGGTGGGGGAACTTGAGGAAGGGTGTCTGTGGTTCAGGTGCTCTTTCACAGGGACCAGCTGGCACTCAGAAGTGTGCCCACCATTGTGGCACCCCTGGGCTGTGCAGAATTGGCCAGGGAAAGAGAATTTAGAAGTTCCCAGCATAGGGAACAAAGGGAGAGGGCTGGCCTTTGCCAGCCTGTTCCTGGGGTTATGGGTGTGGGGTTGCTGGGGGTGGATTTAGGTCTGTGAGGGGCTAATGTGGGGATTTGGGTCTGTGTGTAGCAGCTGGGGGGGGGAATTGGGTTTGTGTGGGGCTGTAGGGGGTGGACTTTGGGGGCTGAGAGCACCTACTTGGGGAGGCCATGAAATGCCCCCCCCAAGTGGGAGCAGGCTGAGCCTTGGTGGGGGGTGGGAGTAGAGGTGGGAGAAGGGCCCCTGAGGGTTGGGGGGGATTTTGCATGCAAAATGCCACCCCTGGCAACACAAGCCTCCCCCAGCTGTCAGTGGTAGAGAACAGAACACCTACTTGGGGAGGCCATGAAATGCCCCCCCCAAGTGGGAGCAGGCTGAGCCTTGGTGGGGGGTGGGAGTAAGGGTGGGAGAAGGGCCCCTGAGGGTAGGGGTGGCATTTTGCATGCAAAATGCCACCCCTGGCAAAGGAAGCCTGCCTCTTCATTTTTCCCCATAGGAAATAATGAAGAAAGATGAGCAGCAGCATGCTAACAATATGCTTACCCTTCGCTTTCTTATGGGAGGATAGGGGGACCTGTTTGGGGGGCCATAACATGGCCCCCCAAAGTCCAATCAGTCTGAAACTTGGGGGGTTGTTAGAGAGTGGTTAGAGGAAGGTCCTCACCAATTTTGGGCTGATTCGGTGGGAAAATCCCTCCCCCAGGCGTCCGGGAAGACGGAGGCATTTCCCATTAAAAAAAGCCGAAAGAAAGCCGAAACAAAGCTGAAAGCCGAAAGCCGAAACGGCTAGCTGTTTCGGCTTTCGGCTTTATCCGAAAGAGATTCTTGTTTCGGCTAAAGCCGAAACAAGAATGCCGAAATTTTTTTCCTTGCACACCCCTAGTCACAACCCCCCCCCCCCATCAAACTCAATCTTGGGTTGACTTTCCCCTACCCTGAGGGAAAACTTCTCCTCTTAAAGCTTATGAAGCTGTGCACTGGGCTGGGAAGCCTTCAATAGCTTGGTTGATGTTAAGCTTCAACTTTATTTCTCGTCCCACCCTTCAGTAACATATAAGTAATGTGGTACCCAGCCAAGTCCAAGTAGGGAAAGATCAGGGGTTTGCACATCCCTTAAACAGAAACTGGCACACAAGGCTTCGGGAGATTCAAAGTGTAACAGTTTATTTACAAGAAGGTAAAATAAGAAGGCAGGTAGGCAGGTGTTTAAAACATAGAGGTTTTTAAACAGAACACTTCACTGATGTGAGGCACAATAATAACGTAATAGTAATGTCCAGTACGACCAGACTCAGCCTCGGGGCCCTGGGTGCCACCTTCTCACCGGGAGGACTCACCCCCCCCTGAGCCCTGGTGCAGCCAGCCCCCTTACCTGGCCAAAGGCTGGGGAGAATTGGGAGCTGGCCCGAGAGGAAGGGTAGCTGAGGCTGCTGAGCCAGGCCCATCCAGCCCCGAAGACACCACCCACGCCAGCTACACTAGCGAGCCAGAGGCAGCGAGCTCCAAAGGCAATGCCCGCCACCGCACAGCTGAGCCACAGGCTGGTGCCGCCAAGGAAGTGACAGGCATGGGAGACAGAGACAGGCGAGGCCTGGCTGGTGGAGCATGCTCCTGGGCTGCACATGGCCCAAGGCAGAGGAACATGCCAGGCTGGGTAGAGGAGGCCACAGCAACGCTGGGCCAGGAGGAGCCATGCCCGGCGGATAAGGGGTGGGCCCGGCATAGACAGAGGAGAGGTGGGGAGGGGCTAACTGTGGGAGGGCTGGAGGGTGCGGGGAAGGACAGGGATTGGGGAACAAGGGGGAGAGACACATCTTGGAATGGGTCAGGAGATACAAGGGAGGTGATGAGTGGAGGGAGGTGGAGAGATTGGTTGTTTTGGTGGAGAAAAGGGAATTAAAAAGGCCCTCACAAGGAAGCTGGGGAGGAGACGGCTGAGAGAGCTGGCAGTGGTGACAGAGAGAGGATGAAGAGAGAACAGAGACCAGTGGGGTAGGAGGGGGAACAAGGGTGATTTCAACCCCCTCCCCTACGCACA
This sequence comes from Eublepharis macularius, assembly GCF_028583425.1. Lineage (NCBI taxonomy): Eukaryota > Metazoa > Chordata > Lepidosauria > Squamata > Eublepharidae > Eublepharis > Eublepharis macularius. Next base: position 247,588,799 of record NC_072790.1, read on the forward strand.
TCTGAGGCCAAGGGAGGGCCCTTTGCGAAAGCTCACCACGGCAGAAAGGGGGCTCGGCGTGGTGGGCAGAGCAGTGGCTCAGAAATAATAATAACAACATTTGATACACACACACACACACACAAAACGCTTGGTGCTGTTCTTAAGTTGCTGGCTTGTATTAGCGAGGTTGGTGTTATGAGACTTTACAGGGGTTACATTAGACGCTTTCTGCAGTTGGCACTCCTATAAGTTAGGTGCTCCATTTCTAAAATACACATGGCATGACTTCTCCTCTTTATCGGACCTTAGTGTACTTTATTGAGTCTGACTCTTTCAAGATACTGGCTAGGCATTATAGTTATGCTCCAGCTACAACCCTGTTCCTCATGCCGATGGGAAGACTCCTTTCTACCCACTTTCTTGGCACACTATAATTCCCAGATCTCTTGAGTCTATGCAGGAGTTAGTGTTGTCTTTTCCCACTTTAGTCCAAGTACTAAAAGTGCTTCAGGAATGTACATTTTTCACTTTGAAGGGAACTCCTTCCCTTCACACCTCACACAGAGGGCTCTCTGGCTGACCCTCTCTGGTCAGAAGCCAGACCACCCACTCCCCTCACTCTTTTGTTTACTCCAGTTGTCAACCCCTCAACATTCCATCCCCAACTGCCATTTCAGGCTAGCTACATGGGGGGCAGGGTATGTCAATCATCTGCTTTAGTGTCCAGCAGTCCCTGCTTTTGTAGCCGAGTCCTTCACAGAAGGTTCCATTCGGCCATTGTATCTAACAGCTGTACATAAGGGAGGTGAGTATGATTACTTGCAGGAGAGGAGATGTCCCTCCCCTCCAGCCCTTGCTTTCCCCCCTCCTGCTCATTCATTCTCTGCTTTTTTCCTCATCAATCTCTAAGGGCCAAGCTACAAGTGATAAATGACACAGATTGGACACTTGTCAGCAGCTGAGCGGCCTGTTCAGTGGTTTTTTTCCATTCGTAATGCTGTTCGTGCCCATGACTAGCCAGGGGCCATCTGATAGCATCTTGTTTTCCTTAATGGCGAGTACATCTACATGTTCAACAGCAAGTCCATCTGCACCTGCAGCCACTTGGGTCCAAACGGGAGATCCAGACACTCTTAGTGTTAGCCAGCAAGGGGTCTTTCAAGGCAAGTAAGAAACAGAGGTGGTTTGCGACTGCCTTCCTCTGCAGAGCCTTCCTCGGTGGTCTCCCATCCAAGTACTGACATTTCTTAGATTCGGAAAGCTGATGAGATCAGGCTATACCATGCCACCTTCCCTCCCTGGAACGATGTCTGATAATAACATTTTTTGTTTGGAATCCCCTTGTATTAACTAACCCCCAAAGCACCCTAATCTGCTTCATTGATTCTTGGCAGACTCCTTCTCCTCTAGTAACTTCTCCTGTGGTAACCCAACCAAGTCCAAGTATGGAAAGATCAGGGGTTTGCACTTCCCTTAAACAGAAACTGGCACACAAGGCTTGGGGAGATTCAAAGTGTAACAGAAGGTTTATTTACAAGAAGGTAAAATAAGAAGGCAGGTAGGCAGGTTTTTAAAACTCAAAATAACATAGAGGTTTTTAAACAGAACACTTCACTGATGTGAGGCACAAAACGGTTGGTGGTGTTCTTAAGTTGCTAGCTTTTATTAGAGAGGTTGGTGTTATCTGCATTTACAGAGGTTACATTAAATGCTTTCTGCATTTAATGTAAGACTAGAGATGGGCATGAATAGCAATACAAACTAAAAAAAGCCATGAACAGCCCAATCTGCTGTTCGTGAACAAGCTGTTCCTGAGGCCCCATTCTAAACGAACAGGTGGTCATTGCAAGCCTCATTCATTGCTGTTCGTCAAGCCAGACAATCTGGCACCTGCAATCAATTCCCCAATCTAAGCCAAATTTAGCTTGATCGGCAGGTCTTCCTTTCAAGTGTGGAGCTCCAAATCTGTTACAAAGAAGCAATGAGCAGGGGGAGGGAGGTTCCCCGCTCTGGTTTTGCAGACAGTAAGGGTGAGACAGTTGCTGTTGGTATTTGGAGAGAAAGACAGGGAGAGTGCATTGGAGCTTGAATTTTCTTTGTGTGTGGTGGGATAGGGATCTACCCCTTCAAGTTCCAGGGCTGCTGCCAGGCTCTGGGCCAAGCTATTATTTACTATTGGTACATTTCCTGCTGTCTGCTCACGTAGGGTTTCTGGGAATGGTGTGATAGGGATCTTGATGGCTGGAAGAGAGCCTGCTGGTCCCCACAAACAACAAACGTGTTTGTGATAGGATCATGTTCGTCAGTGTTCATTGCTCGTGGATGGCAACGAACAACGAACACCATGTTCATTTCTTTCTGTTCATGCCCATGTCTACTCAAGACCCCTAGGTGCCTCTAAGAGCTCTTATTGTTTGTTTGAAGCACCACAACTTTCTGGGTTCTTTTGAGTGTGCGTACCTCCTTGGTAAGCAACAATGGACACAGGCTGGTACAATATATTGTTGAAGTTTATTAAAGAAAGAACATAGGAGCATGTGTAAGGCAGAAACTGCTCTTAGGAAGCATTTTAGGAAATCATAAAACAAATAACAGGTTACTGATCTAAATATATTCTAACTAGCTATAATACTACTGACTATCTGACTAAGCATTCTCTGAGGTGGTTCCAAAGCTGGTTGATCTCAACTAAGTCCATCCATGCCAGCTTACACTAGGCATCCTGGAGGCATGAAGCTCAGGAGCTCTCTCTCTCCCACATTGCAACTAGTTGGCAATGGGTACCAGGTAGCAAGATTGAAAAGACTGATAAACTGCCTAGAAACAAAGAAGCTTCTTGACATCTGGAGGGGCATCAGCCCATTCAAGGAACCAATCAGGACTTGACTTCTTAACAGGACGTTGCAGCCCTGTGACAGTTTAGGGAGTACAGCGAAAGCTGAGCTCAGCACCAACCACTTGCCTTCTCCAAGGACATTCTCTGAAGAGAGGAAAGCAGTCCAGATGCAGCTAATTAATGGAGCTTGGAACCTTCCTAGCCCAGGCCTAGGATATGAGACCTGAACCAAATTTTCAAGCTTAGCTTTTTGTATTAAGTGATACAAGGCATGGTCTTTACAAAATAGGATTCTCTAAACTTTTAATCCAGCATGAAAGCTATTTTGCTCTTAAGGTCTCCAATCAAGAGGCCTTGGGAACTGCAGTTCTTTAAGTTTTGGAGATCCAGCAGTTATTACATGAGAAGGAGTATGCCAAGAATCAATTAAACAGATTTGGGGGCTTTGGGGGTTAGATAATACAAGGGGATTCTAAAAAATAACGTTATTATCAGACATCTTGCCTGGGAGGGAAGGTGGTATGGTATAGCCTGATCTCATCAGCTTTCCAAATCTAAGAAGTGTCAGTACTTGGATGAAAGACCACCAAGGAAGGCTCTGAAGAGGAAGACAGTGGAAAACCACCTCTGTTTCTTACTTGGCTTGAAAGCCCCCTTGCTGGCTAAAGCAAAGGTCTCAGGATCTCTCCTATGGACCCACGTGTCTGCAGGTGCAGATGGACTTGCTGTTGAACGTGTAGTTGGCTTGCTGTTAAGGAAAACAAGATGTTCCCATATGGCCCCTGACTGCCTGGCCTGCCTGGCAGCCCCTGCATGGTTTGTTTGTTTGTTTCCTCGATTTGGTTCTGCATTCCAGAAGCTGTTTTAAGGAGCCAAACCACCAGGTTCTGAATGTAATTTTGCTTCAACTTTTCCTTTATGTGCGCCCCTACCCTGCATTAAAGGAGACAGAACTTTGTGGGAAAGCATGTGGATTAGGGTAGTGCTATATCCTTTTCCCGCTCTTTCTGCAGTCAAGGAAAGGTCAGGGTGTAAGGCTTAAAAGGGGAGCTTCGTGCAAGTCCTAGACCTGACAGATGCTGATTTTTTTCCATTCCAAAGCACTGTTCCTTTGAATAAAAATAAAAAAACCTTCCAGGAGCAAGGAGGAAGTGGTCATTAGGAAGAACTTCCTGACAGTTAGAGCAGTCCCTCAGTGGAACAGGCTTCTTTGGGAGGTGGTGGGGTCTCCTTATTTGAAGAGTTTTAAGCAGAGGCTAGATGGCCATCAGAGAGCAATGCTGATTCTGTGAACCTAGGCAGATCATAAATTATATGGCTCCAGACCCATGTGTTCTGATTGGCTCCATAATGGCTCACGGGCTCCAGGCATTAAAAGGCAGGCCTACTCCCACTGCTAACAGGTTTCTGAGGCCTTGTTAGGCCTTCCTGGCACAGCCAGATCATGACTCCCCTTCACCACCACCAGACCAAATTATGGGGTCCAGCCATCCAGATTCCCATTGATGCGGTTTGCAACCAGGGATCTGGGATGTGCTCTGCCAACCTTTAAATCAACATTTACATTTTATATCAATAGGTAACAACAATTGAACCGTATCCAATTCCTTATACTGGCAGGCTCTCCTAGAGAAGGCATCTGCAACCTTGTTCTCAGATCCTGCAATGTGCTCCACTCTGAAGTCAAAGTCCTGCAAGCCGGCCGCTACCACAGGAGATTTGGAATGGTTAATCTGGCAGTCTGAAGCCACTGTAGGGGAGAGTGATCTCTTTGAATCAGGAAATGCCTGCCCTATAAGTATGACCTGAATTTCCCCAAGGCATAAACAATAGCATAACACTCTTTCTCGGGGATTCCCTAGCCATCTTCTGGCTCAGTGAGCTTTTTACTCAGGAAAGCAATTGGATGTTGCTCCTGATATGGCCCCTCCTGTGAGAAAACAGCTCCTGTGGCAGGGTCAGAAGCATCAGTGGTGAGGACAAATGGTTTGTTAAAGTCTGGAGCCTTCAAAACTGGCCCTGTCACCAGCGAGTTCTTCAGACTGTCAAAGGCGTGTTGATATGCCCCTGTCCATTGCAGTTTCTCCTGCCTCTTCTTGCCAAGGAGATCAGTCTGTGCCAAGGCTAGTTTGCTATAGTCAGGGAAAAACTTTTGGTAGTAGCCAGCCAACCCAAGGAAAGAGTGGACCTTAGACTTGTTCTTGCAAATGGGCCAATCCCTGATAGCCTTGTCCTTGCCTTGCCCAGCTGAGACTGTACTTGTCCCTACCTTGTGTCCCAAAAAAGTTATTTGGTTCAAACCTATCTGGCACTTTTTTGCCTTTAAGGTAAAATCCGGCTTCCTTGATTCTCTCCAGCACCTGCCGAAGATGCTCCAAAGGCTGCTCCCAGATTTAGAGAACACAGCCTCATCATTCTAATAGGCTACAACAAACCCTTCCAGCCCTCTCAAAAGTTTATTAATAGCCCTCTGGAAGGTTGCTGGGGCATTTTTGTGCCCAAATGGAAGTAAAATTAATACAGCCCTTTGTGAGTCACAAAGGCAGACCGTTCCTTAGCCTGCTCATCAAGTTCCAGCTGTCAGAAACCTTGGGTTAGGTCCAAGGTGGAGCTGTACCTTGCTGGAGCCAACTGGTCAAGCAGGTCATCGATGCAAGGCATTGGATAAGGAGCAGGCCTTGTTATTTTGTTTAATTTCCAGTAGTCAACAGAAAACTGGCTCGCTCCATTCAGTTTACTCACTAGCACCACCGGTGATACCAAGGAGCTGTTGGAAGGCCCGATGATTCCTGCTACCAGAATTTCTTCTAACTCCCTCTCGATAGTTTGCTGCTCGGTTTGGGAATCTCTGCGAGCTCTTTCAGCCACAGGTGGCTCATCTCCTGTGAATATAGAGTGTTTTGCAACCACAGAGCAACCCGGTCGAGAGGAGAATTGGTCTGCAAACTCACCACACAGTTGCCTAGCCTCTTCTCACTGGTTCTTAGACTGTAATGGAGAGTAGGTCAGCTCTTCAACCCTGACAACACTGTGAAGCCCCACACACATGTCCTCAGGACTCCCAAACTCCTCTGTCAGCTCTGGGATAAGATGACAAGCAATAACTTCCCAAGAATGATAGTATGGGGGAGTCACTAAGTGCTGAAACCCATGGCTGCACCATATGTACTCCATCACCCCCTAAAGAAAATTGGTTCCAGGGTCTGTGAGAATCTCTCGATACCAACAAATCTTTGCGTATATATCTACCAAAGCATGGAAAATAGCCTTGGCACCGATACCAAGCTTCTGGCCAGTGAGTTGCAAAGTCTACAACAGTTAAAATATATTGCTTCCCCCTCAGGGTTTTATTCAGGAAGGGCCCAACCAAATCAACAGCCACTCTCTCAAAAGGGGTGCCAATCACAGGTAGAGGCTGAAGTGGGGCTTTACCCTTATCTATGGACCTCCCCACAGTCTGGCATACATCATAGGACTGGACAAACCTGACAGTGTCTTTCCTCTTCCCCTCCCAATAAAACTGCTGTCTCTTTGATTCTTTTTACTCCCGATGGCTGCTGGAGTGATCATAGGCGAGGCTCATGAATCGGAGGCAATGTTGGACCGGTACCACCATCTGACGATGCAGCTTCCAGCCACTTTGGTCACCTGGTTGAAGGGACTCACAGTACCGCAGGCCTTTGTCTATCACGAACGGGGATCAGGTGACTGCACTGAAGGTAAGATCCCTTCTTGCGTGTTCATGGACTTCCTCGAAATTTGTGTATTCCTCTTGCTCCTTCTGGAAGGCTCTTGAGGTAAGTGGAGGAGACTCTATCTCTTTAGGTGTTGCCGCAACGTCTGGAGAAGTCACTGGCGCAGTTTCAGCTGGCTGCAGCTTCTGAGTCTCGCTGTGGTTTAACACCACTACATAGTCTCTAGCTCATCTGCTAAGTTCCTCTGCAGAGTGTAGTGCGTGTTCTTCTGGTTCCTAGAGCACATGCTCTGCTAAGTCTTCTCTCACAAATATGTCCAATGGGTTATATTCATACACAGCAACTTTCCACAGTCCATTCCAACCTTCATAGATAATCGGTACCTGGGTTACTGGCAGCACAATACCTTCTGCTTCGTGCAGGTGCCTTACCCTCCTTTCTTCTCCCAGGAGGAGGTACTTGGGATTGATAAAAGTGTGATGCATGGTGGTTAGTAGAGAAGAAGTATCTTGCCAGGCAGCAACATACAGCCTTCCACCATGACCTTCTTCCGGTGGTGCTGGGGAATATATTCTGCGTCAAATGCAAGCAAAGTAATCTGAGAGCCTCTGGGATCATGTGGTGCATGTCAGTCCTGACCTTGGGGCACTTATTCCAAAAGTGGCCCAACTGGTTGCATGTAAAGCACCATGGCACCACTTCTCCACCATGGGTGACTTCCTAACACTACTTGGGGAAACAGGTTGATGTTGCTGGGATGGCTGTCCTTCTACTTCTGGCTGCTTTCTGAACCAGAGTGGGGACTTAGGAGACTCCCTCTTATGCCATTCCTGATGAATGCTGTACCTCTGCCCTCTGTAGGCTTCAGTCAGTCACTCTGCCCACTGCCTTCTTCTTGAAGGGGAGAAGGACTCTTGTCTACAAGCAGGCACCGGATGTGCTTGGGAAGAAGATTCAGGAACCGGTCAATGCACATCAGGGCCTTGACATCAGCCAGGGTCTTGGCTTCTGCAACTTCCACCCACAAATCATAGGCTTTCCCCAGTCATTGTATTTATTGCGGGTAGGACCCTTTACCTTCAAGCCTGATTTCTTGGAAGCACTTTTGGGCCCATTCCTTGGTGAATCCCACTCTCTCTCGGATACTTTGCTTGACCAGCTTGTAGTCTGTTCTCTCTTTGCCTTCCATCTGGACAGACACTGAAGCCAGGACACCATTCAAGTGTTTTCCATGTACCGCTCCAGGGGGACCTTGTAGTCAATGCAGACTTGTTCAAAATTCAAGGGGTACTTCCAATGGTCCACTTTCGCCATGGAATCTGGAGGAGGCGGAAACTGCAAGCTTAGCCATCTCAAGCTCATGTCTCATTTTGTCTTTTTCCAGTTCTAAGCATGCTTGGTTGTTTTTCTCAAGCTTCATTTTCTATTTCTCATTCTCAAGATTCATTTTCTCTAGCTCATAGTCTGCTTGCTTAAGTTGCAGCTGGAGACACAAGACCTCTTCACTCGGGGACTCCATGTTCTGTCTATCTCTTCTTTCTCAGAAATGGGACCAACACCACCTGCTTGGGTCTTGCTTCTTGGAATACGTGCATTCTCTTATTTTTTTTTCCAGATCGGAGGAGCATGCACTACCTATTCCAGCCTCACTATCTGGTAGATTCTTTTGTTTAATCCAGTTGCCAACTCCTCAACATTCCATCCTAACTGCTATTTCAGGCTGACCAAATGTCGGGGGTGGGGTCATGTCAATCATCCTCTTTACTGTCCAGGAATCCCGCTTTTGAAGCTGAGTCTCACAGAAGTTTCCATTTGGCCATTGTATCTAATAGTAGCTGTAGATAAGGGGTCATGAGAACTTGCAGGAGAGGGGATGTCCCTCCCATCCAGCCCTTCCTTCCTGCCCTCCTGCTCACTCATTCTCTTTTTCTCCTCCCCGATCTCTAAGTCTCTTGAAGCAGCTGTGGATTTTTATTCACCCCATGCCCATCTATTGGTCTGCCAAAGCAGCTTCTTGCCATCTAGAAAAATGGGAGAAAGTAGCAGTGGGGGAGGAGAGTCTCCCCTCTTTCCTTCACTATCCTGCCTCCCCACTGCTTCAACCACTTCCCCTCTTGCCCCTTTGCCTGCTAACCCTTGTCCCAGCCTTCTTCCAAGCTAAACTATGTTGGCAGTGTTCATAGCTCCAGAAAAGATGGAAATGAGAGAACACAGCTTTAACAAATCAGACTTCAGCTCATAGACTACACGATCAGATCATGGAAGCAGAAGTGCTAACAGAAGGAGTTAGACAGGGGAGTTTAGCAGGAGAGACTGAGGGGCAGCTACAGACAACTGCTGAGACAAGGACACATGAGTAAATTTCCAGTGCAAGCTTAGTGTTGGGGTGACCAAGTAAGGGTATGACATGGGCTTTTTCTGTGGTGGCCCCTCTCCTGTGAAATGACCTGCCTGAGGAAGTCAGAAGAACCCGCACTCTCCTGGCTTTTCATAAATGATGCCAAACCGAACTATTCATAAAGGCTTTTTACTACAATGGGAGGGCTGTATTGTAGATATGGGGTCTCAGATGCTTCGCCAATGCATTAGGGAACATAGACTTCATCATCTCTATATTGCCTTATATATTTTCTGCTTTAAACACGTACTCCTATGTACCACCAATGCTCCATGGATCTAATGTTAGTCATAGAATTGATTGTGTTCTGCTGCATTATTTTTTCTACTCTGTATTGGATTTTTGCGAATACTACATCATTTAAACCTGTATCTGTTCATCCTATGGCATTGTTTATGGAAATGTCCTTGATACTGTATTGAATATCCTTGATACTACTGTATTGAAATGAACTTGTTACTGATTGTACTAATCTCATACTGTGTAATCTTCCTTGAGTCTCAGTGAGAAAGGCAGAATAAAAATGTCATGCATATGCAAATAAACAAATAAATAAAATATTTATGTTTGTGGCATAGGTTTCTGCGTAGTTTCTGGTAAGCACCATAGCAGCTTCTTAACATCTAGAAAAATGAGTGAGATCAGATCATGCAAGCAGAAGCGCTAACAGAAAGAGATAGACAGGGGAGTTCAGCAGAAGGGGGGGAGAGTCTCCCCTCTTTCCTTCACTATCCTGCCTTACCCCTGCTGCAACCTCTTCCCCTCTTGCCCCTTTGCCTGCTGTCCCTCGGCCCAGACTTCTTCCAAGATAAAATATGCTGGCGGTTTTCTTAGCTTCAGAAAAGATGGAAGTCAGAGAACACAACTTTAAAAAACCAGACCTCAGTTTAGGGAATACATGATTAGATCATGCAAGCAAGAATTGAGAATCAATTAAATGGGCAAAGGGAGAAAGGGAAATCAGCACACAGGAGAGCATATTAAATCCAGAGAGGGGATATAGGAGGGGGGTGGAGTATTTTTGCTAATTCCCCTGTTCAGGAATTCTGAGCTTTCCCCTCCCATCTTGTTCCATTTCAATAGCTTAATAGGCTCCATCTACCACATGGTACCGCCTACTAGAAAAAGCTATGGAAGGGGAAGGGCCAGGGTTCACTGCAAAAGCATCTGCTTGGCATGCAAAGGTTCCAGATTCAATCACTGGCATCTCACAGGATCAGATAGGAGATGTTTGGAGAGATCTCAACCTGAGACCCTGGAAAACTGCTGCCCGTCTGAGTAGATAATACTGGCCTTGATAGAGCAAGGTTGAGTTCAGTAGCACTTTAAAGAGTTTTATGGTATAGGCTTTTGAGAGTCAAGCTCCCTTTGTCAGATAATAATAACAATAGTGTGCTTATATACTACTCTTTTAGACAGATTAGTGTCCCACTCAAAGCAGCAAACAAAGTCAGTGTTTTTATTAGCCCCACAATACACCTGGGGAGAGGGGCTGAGAGAAGTGACTTACCCAAGATTACCTACTCAGCCATGGCAGGAGTGGGATTTGAATCAGCAGAGTGCTGATTCGCAGCCCAACCACTTAACCACTGTGCTACAGTGACTCATGCAACAGTACACTTACATAATGGACTTCTAGATGGAATAGTGCCCACTCAGAGCAGAGAACGATGTTATTCTTATTATTCTGCCCACAGTACAGCTGGGCAGCTGAGCTGAGAGGCGGGATTCACTCAAGGCCCTTTCCTGAGCTCATGGCAGGAGTGGCAGCAGTGGGATTTTAAACAGCAGAGTGCTGATTCGCAGCCCAACTACTTACCCACTAGGCTTCAGCAGATACAAGCAGTTAACGGAAATTGGAGATTTTTTTATCCTAGTCAGAAGGTGGGAGGGATGTTGCAAAGAAGAAAGATAGGACGTGAAATGCATTCAGTGTGATTAGAGCAGGGGTTGAAATGCAGAAAATTAGCATTTGCAGTGAGAGAAATATCCAATGTCCCTATTCAGCCCTGGTGGATCCATTGTTCTGAATCCGTGAAGGAACAATTTCAGCTCTCTTGTGTTGTGATCTTCCGTTGAAGTTTTTGTCTGTTTGAGGACCCCCACTCCTTGTTGGCCTTTAAGTGTTACTGAACTCGAAGACTGCTCATCTACCTGAAAACACCTACCTTGATAGACTGAGGGTCTCCTTCGGTAAAAACTAGCATCCTGGGCTCATGTGGTTTCCTTGGAATGAAGTTTCAGTCCCTGCCTATTGAGTGGCTAATTTTTTTTTTGTCTGAATAGAACCAAAAAGAAATCAATCCCTTTTTGTAAGGGGGAGAGAGAGAGCTTAACCCTACTTTCCAATCAAAGAGCCAACATTTCTTTTCGACGGCAATCAATTCTTTTCTTTTCTGGGTTGAATGAAGATCCATTCTGTAATATACGGAAGGATAACGAAGCAGTAGACCTAATTTTGCAGGCTTTAAAAATGACAGCAACCTCCATCACTGGAGTCAAATTCTAAAAATCACCCTAATATATATAAAAAACACAAGAGGAACCACAAACAATATTGTGATGCAGACAGACAAGCTTTAATGAAGATTGTATGAAAACATATGCATGGCAAAGAGCTTCAAAGGTGATAACAGCATATCCAATGCAAAAGAAGTAATACACTTTCCTTTGGACATCCCTCGAAGAGCACTAGGCAACTAAACAAAGGGCTATTTAGGCATTTTAAACAACATTTTCACAAGTCTGTAAAGAAAAGATCCAGGTAAGTCACCTGAATCTCTACGCCCCCTAGAATCAATATAACAGGGTGCCCTTGTAGAAATACCCTAAAAATAGCAATGAAAAGCAGCAGAAGCAGAGAGCTGGTAGGCTTGAAGAGAAATGCCTGAGGAGCTCAGCAACAATAAATCCAATCAACTGTTATCTGGATTTGGGAGTTTCTACAATTCTGATGCTCAGGAGAAAGTGACCATCAGTTGTGAAGCCTGCAATAAGTACACACTAGCATTGGACATGAGAAGTGCTGAGCTGGTGGAGAAACTAAGAGATCTGGCTTAAAGTGGGAAGGGTCAGTATTTCTGTCTCCCAAGTCCATGAAAGCATCGGCTGTGAATCCATATCCTGTTTTTTAAATACCATTTCCCTGTATTCTGGTCCGCCTAGTTTAATAGGAGTAACCAACGGCTGGAACCAACCGAGTTCTCTTCCATACATGAAGAGGTTCAGGAGAGGTGTAGATGGTTGCGGGTGAGATTATAACAGTAGGAGGGGATGGTTCTACTATAATTTCTAATGGTGGGATTTGCTCAAAAGATTCGATGTTGGCCCTGGGAGAGATGCCAAGGCTTCTTGATGATGATGCGCCACCAGAGACTGCACTGTAGGAACCCAGGGAGCTCAGACCTCTGGTTGGGTAGCCACATGGAGAGCCGCAAGATGGAGTGCAGGACGGGATTGCACAGAAAGTGGCACAATTTGGGATGTAACCAAAGGACATCTTGGAAAGAAGGAGGTGAGTCTGGAATGAAAGTTTAAACAGGTTAGATTACTTTTTCAATGATTAAAAGAATCAATCTTGCAATCTGTTCGGATTTTTTTTAATGAACGAGGTTAAAACATGTTCAAGTGTTTCCTCTATTCCTTCTTGTGCATTTACTGTCCATTCAACTTTTATCAGTCAGTTCCATATGGATCTAAAGCTTTCCCTGCCATCTGTACAAGACCATTGCTTCAGGGTACCTGAAGAAGCGAGCTGTAGCTCATGAAAGCTCATACATTACCACACATTTTGTTAGTTTTATAGGTGCTACTGGACTCTTGCTCTTTTCTACTGCTACAGACAGACTAATATGGCTACCCATCTTGAGCTATCTCCATGGAAGGCACCACATTGAGCCATACAGAATGGAAATCCATCAACCTTGTGAAGGAACCTGAACAGGTACAAACAGACATCATCAAAGGTATCTGAAGAAGTGGCTCACGAAAGCCTTACCACAAATTTTGTTAGTCTTTTACGTGCTGCTTAACTCTTGATCTTATCTATTCGTTTGTTACCAGTTTTTTTTAGCATCTCTGCCAGTGTTGAGAAGGCATTACTATAGTGTTTCCACAGTACTACATGGTAGAGTAGTCATGGCTATAAGTTACTTATATTTTTTTCCTGCCACCTCCAAAATAAATGATGTGCTAGAAAACAGAATGCAGCATTGTATAGCTAAGGAATGATTGAATTAAATGCAGACTTACCACGCTTTCTAAGGTCTAGAAGTTGAGAGAAGAAGAAACTGTAAAAGAGTCGGCTCTGGTGAGCACTTTTATATGGTTTGTTGAAGAATTAGGGGGTGTGATTCATTCCTGTAACATCAAATTTCCTGTCCGTGCCTCAAGCCAAAGAACATTCTTCATTTATTTTAGTCACATATGTCTATCCTTTTGACTCCCCATGTAATAAATTCTGTGTATTACAACCTGCAACCCTCTTTCATTGCCGCAAGAGATTGGGCCTGAAGCATTGAACTCTTTCACACACACGTGTGCTCACACACGCACACAATCACACAAACACCCCACACCTGTTAAAGTGCTGAGAAAGCTACAAGGATTAGAACTTATGCCCCACTGGTGTTTTGGCACCTCAAATGGCATAGGGTGGGGGAAAAGATCTCTCGATTGCAGGCTAATTTTGCTATTATTTTTTCTCCCGCTGGGTCTTATGAGAGAGGCAGAAGTTGGGGGCCTGTGATGGGAAGTCTCTTGCTGTATTGGGACACCTGTCAAAGCAACTACATGAGCATGTGCAACACGGGGAAGGAGATCACACCAGGGTGATGCCACCAAGAGAGCCATTGTGTGAAGGGAGGGGGGATACAAAGAACAAGCAGGAATCTGGCCACACCATCTGGTTGTGATAGCCACTTAAGGTGGTGGCTGTTCTTTGCCTCTTCGGAAGGAGGAAGGCAGTAAGGCATGCCCTACATACGGGGCTTGCACAGGGGGTGGAGTTTTTTGCCTTAATATACTTTTATACCCCCGTTGGTCTCAGTCGCGCCTTGTGCTCGGATGAAGCAAGATGATCTTGCTTGCTTCCCTGGCACGAGGGACAGGAGGACCCAACTGGCGAGGCTTTAGAGCAAGCATGAAAGGCATCTGCTTCTGTGGCAGGGACTGCAAATAAAAGGCCTGTGAGGGCTGCCTCCAAGGCTGCTTCCAGTAATGATATTCTTTCTCATTTGGCTTCTTTGGAGGCTACTTCCGGCAGTGGAGCTTCGGCTCCATCAGCTTTGGCCAGTGGTCACATCACTGAGGAGGAGGCTGAAGAAGCAGTGCCATCTGTGATGGAGGGGAACTGGACAGCTGATGCAGGTCAAGTTGCTTTGGTAGTCCAACCACCTGAGACCAATGGTAAATCGTCTTGGCCCCAGCAAGGGGGTCCCTGGCCTTGGGTGCAAGCGAGTCAGGCCGGGGGCCTTGCATCATCAGCGATGCAACACCATACTTACATGCAGGCGTGCTCGTCTGGAGGGACTATGGCCACTGGCGTGGCCGCATACTGAACTCAATGGGGCCAACCTCCATTGGCTGGGCAGATGTCTTGGTCTCCAAGTTGGCATCCGTTGTCTGCTCAGTCTCAAGTTGGGTTGGGGCTTGTTCCACCTTGGAGAACTTATTACGGAGTTCCATGGTCAAATTATGGGGTGGTGCCTCTAGGTGATCGCCTCATGCCAGCAACAAGGGAAAAGATTTTGCAGGCTGAGTATGTTGATGTCTTTACCCTTCTCTTCAGGCAGCTGGAGAAGAAGAATAAAGATGATTTAGAGGACAGGGATAAGGAGTGCCTTAAGCACCATAAGATTGATAGGACCTGGGCCAACTGGCTGCCAGGTTTCCTAATCTATGCGGGTGTGATTGCGTGTGCACAACCTTGGAGGGTGGCCCCCCTTTTTTCAGGATATAGACATCATATACAGGGGCTATACTTACTTCGCCGGGGCAGCTTGGCTGCAATACAGCTAAGAATTCAAGATGCAGGCCGCTATTAATCCATTGTTGCCATGGGACGAAGTGCATCAGACTTATGGTTACAGCTGATGACCCTGGTGAAATTCAACATTGGGGATCAATAAAATAGCAGACATATTGTGCAGCAATCCTCGTCAGGTACTTCGGGATCCTTCTCAAGTTCTTCTAGCTCCTGTGCCTCTGCGGGGCAGTCAGTTCAGCCCCAGCTGCTTTGTTTTGAGTTTACCTCACAAGGTGTTTGCAGCCGGAAGAACTGCAGGTTTGGCTATAAGTGCCCAATTTGCTGGGGTCCACACCCCTTCAATGCCTGCAGGTGACAAAAGTCATTCAGAAAGAAAGGGAGCGGCCCAAGCAGGCAGCGGGTACTGGAAAGGGGACCCAGCCCAATAAAAGTGAGGGTACTCAAAGCCATGTTGGCTGATTACCCTAGGTGGGCCGATGCCCAGTTTTTGTTACAAGGTTTCCTGTTTGGTTTTCAGATCCCATTTCAGGGCCCAAGAGGTGCCTTCATGTCACCCAACTTATGCTCAGTGGTTGGTATGGAGGAAGTTTTTAGGGCTAAGGTAGCTAAGGAATGCGCTGAAGATGGGGTTTGGGGCCCTTTCCCCTCCCCTCCCGTTCCTCGCTTGAGGGTTTCACCTTAGGGGGTAGTGCCTAAGAAGGTGGCAGGTGAGCTTGGGCTTATTCACCGTTTGTCTTATCCCAGGGTTGGTTCAGTTAATGACCAGAGCACTTTTCCTCAGTGCGTCATACGTCCTTTGACCAAGCGATCAAAGTGGTAAGGCATTGTGGCCGGGGAGCGGAGATGGTGAAATGTGACATTAAGTCGGTGTTTTGTCTCCTCCCAGTTCACCCTGAGGGCTTTGAGCTCCTGGGCTTTGCCTTTGAGGGTCAATTTTAGATGGACAGGGACCTCCCAATGGGGTGTTTTATCTTGTATGCAGTTTTTGAGCGATTTAGTACATTCCTGGAATGGGCATTGCATCGGAGGCAGCGCTGCTATGATACCACCCACTATTTAGATGATTTTCTCCTGGTGGGGATCCCACAGTCTGGACAATGTGCATGCCTTTTGGAGGACTTTATCCACTTAGTGGATGAGTTGGCGGCCCCCCTCTCCCATGAGAAAACAGAGGGCCCAGCGACAGTCCTGACCTTCCTGGGTATAGAGTTGGACACAGAGCAGCAAACCTCCAGGTTGCCGGCTGACAAGCTCCAAGACTTGAGGGCATGCCAGCTGACCCAGATTAGGATTCATAAACTATCCCTTCTGGAGCTGCAAGAGGTGGTTGGCCATCTTAATTTTGCCTGCAGTGTGGTGTTGCCTGGCAGAGTGTTTTTGAGGTGTCTATGTGATGTAATGGGGACCCTTAGGCTCCCACATCATCGTTTGCATATCTCTCCAGGTATGAGGGAGGATCTGGTGGTTTGGTTCCAGTTTTTGGAAGTCTTTAATGGTGTCTCCTTTTGGAGACAGGAGCTGTTGTTGGAATTGGATGGTCACGGGTATGGCCCTTGTAAAGCTTGGCCGGTTTTTTTTTTTCAAATTTGGGACCCACTCTTTCAGGATAGGTGCTGCATCTACGACAGCAGCGATGGGCTTCTCTGGGCCTAATATTCAGAGGGTGGGCTGATGGCGTTCCTCTGTTTATAGACGTACAGGCGGCCTTTGAACAGTGGTCAATTGTTCAGACACTGTTTCTTTTTTAGGTGCTGTGGTTCGACAGGAGAGGCTGCGGATCCTCATCTATGGCCACAGCATTGTCTTTTGTGCAGCGCACCAAGCAAAAAGGATGCCGATCAGGTACCAGCTTGGACTCTTCCAGTGGCCCACTGTCAAATGGCAAGGCAGAAGAGGCCTGCGCTGGTCTGGGTTGCTGTCGCTGTTGTTTGAGGGGATGAGTGCCCCTCCACCTCACATTTTGGTCCTGCACCTGGGTGGTAATGACCTTGGTATGTTGAAGGGCATGGCCCTGTCATGGCAGTTGCCGGATGACTTGCTGGAGATTAGCAAGCAATGGCCCGGAGTCCTAATTTTTTGGTCTGCAATGCTTCCATGCTGGTGTGGCGGTATGCATTGGACTACAGCACTTTAGAACGGGCTAGGTAAAAGGACAACAGAGCCCTAGTCAAGGCTATGATAGGGGGGTTGGGGATTTATTTGCCCCAGCTGCAATTTCAGGGCCCATTTTGCTGATCTCCACTGAGGGGGTGGTGTGAAGCTCTCTACAAGATGTAATAGCATATTTCTAAATAACCTGTGGCAAGGGGTTAGGTTGGCCTTAAGCTATTTGTGGGTCGCAGAGGCCTAAGCAGAGGCTTGGCTTCTACGGTGGCAGGACTGAAATAAGGGGAAAATTTTAGTGGGCCGGTGAGCACCCTTGGCACTTGCCCATTGGTGGGGAAATGGGGTCTGTCAGGAGCGGCTGGCTGCTGTATGGTCCAGCTGTGAGGACAGATGCTCTGGGTGGGGAACCCCTGGACAAGCCAGTCTCCCCCTGCTGCTGTATGGCCGAGTGGGGAAGCTTTACAGGGGTGAACCTCTTCGCTTGGCCAGACCAGGTCGCAGCCATTTGATGGATAGCTTGCACCCAGGACAGCGGGTAGCTCGCCCAGACAGGTTGGGTTGGGGTCCAGGAGTGACCCCAGGACCCGACCTGTACTGCTAGTTAGGCCCTTGCCATAATTGATGTTTGTATGTTATCAGTTAATAAAGCGGCCCATTTTAAATCCCAAATATTGCATCTGCCTTTCATTCCGACTGAGGTGCCAAATATCACAGTGGAGGAAAATCTGGAAAGCTGGGATAACATTTAGAATGAAGAACAAGGTGCTACAATTTGATCATTTCCATGTCAAAAGACAAAGGTCACTCATTTTTGCTACGTATTTGCTCCATTGCATGGCTACATCGTTCTGTTCCACTTTCTTTTAATGTGAATTCCTGTGAACTTTGATTTTCTGAGCGAATGCATTTGGTGTAGTGGTGAAAAGAGGCAGGACACTAACCTGGAGAACCAAGTTTAATTCCCCACTCCTCCACTTTAAGCCAGCTGAGTGACCTTGGGCCAGTTACAGCTTTTTCAGCCACACCTACCTCTCAGGTTCATTGTTGTGGGGATAATAACATCATTCTTTTTAAACAACTCTGAGTAGTTGTTAACTTGTCCTAAAGGGTGGTACTTAAATCAAATGTTATATATAATTGTATGACACTCTTTCGTTCCATAATGATATTATCTAAATGCATACCTGCCTGCCCAAAAGATCCCAGCCGCATGAATGAAATCTGGGTCAAATGATGAGCATGCAGTTCTGTTTCACAAGCCCGAAGACTTGGGCCTGAATGGAGAATCCAAGGAGAATTCCATATTAATGACCTTAAACTGGTGCCTAAAGTTAAAAAAATATTGAAATGCATTTCTGTATGGAGTGTACTGTTTCCATTTTCCATGTGCACATTGAAAAATACATGTCAAGAAATCTGCAATTTGTAACGCTTTACATTAATGGTGTATCACACAAAATAACCTTGATGCAGCTATATATGCAATCACATTAAGAATGCTGAATATATAATTCATGAATAAAAATGGCATGTGTCCGATGCTCTACAGTTTCACTTTGGAAACAAGGCAAGGTAATTCAAAACTTCAATATGCATGAAGAAATTGAGATCAATGGTGTCACTGCAGAATGATTGATATGTATGCTCTGTCCAGCTCCAGAGACTTAAGCGAGCTGCAATGTTCTGTACCAGCTGGAGTCTTTGAGTCAACTGAGGGGAAACCTAAGTAAAGAGCATGACAGCAATCTACTTTCAATGTTACAGTGCAGTGAATCCAGGTGGTCAAAGCAACCGTCTAAGGGCTGATATAACCCTTCCTGCCTTCCCTCTCTTGATCTGCCTAGGTTCATAGAATCAGCATTGCTGTCAGATGGCCCTCTGGCCTCTACTTAAAAACCTCCAAAGAAGGAGAGCCCACTACCTCCCAAGGAAGACTGATCAACTAAGGGACTATTCTGTCAGGAAGTCCTTCCTAATGATCACTTACTTTTTGCTCCCTGAAGATCTTTTGATTTTTATTCAAAGCAACAGTGCTTTGAAATGGGAAAAAATTCAATGTCTGTCCGGTCTAGGGCTTGTATGAAGCACCATTTCTAACCCTCACCCTGACCTTTTCTTGACTTCAGAAAGAGTGGGAAAAGGATATAGCCCCACCCTATTCCACATGCCTTCCCATACCTCTGTTTCCTTTAATGCTGGATAGGGGTATACATAAAGGAAAAGATGAACCAAAATTACATTAAGAACTTGGTGGTTTGGCTCCTTAAAACAGTTCCTGGAATGCTGAACCAAATTAGTTTGGTTAGTTAGTTTCTCCGTCTAACTCCCCATTTTGTTGGAAAGGTTGTGGTACCATTGGTACCTAGGCCCACTGCTGGTTCTCGTTTAAAAAAATTCTGGGAAGAAATGTTAAGACAAATACATGAGATTACAGGCTACTTTGTTCCATTAGACCCTAAACTGATTTTTTTAGATCAATGGGATACTGTTATAATTCCTCACATTAGAAAGGAATTAATACAAAGCCAGTTGATGGCAGCTAAATCTTTAATAGCATGTAACTGGAAATCTACGAAAACTCCAATGGTGGAAGGTTGGATTAGCAAAATATGGGACCACTATATCCAAGAGAAAATCCATGGTGATTTATACCAAGCACAAAATCATATGAAAGAAAGTGATTTTTTAACGAAATGTTTTCCGTTTTTTGAATATCTCATTGTTACTGAACTACACCCTCCTAAACATCTGCAATTTCTCACTTTAATTTAATATGATATAATGATAATGCAATTCCCTCTGTTTACTTAGCTTTTTGTAAATCTTATGTGATTGTTTAACATACACCTGACAATGTAATTGTTTAAACAAATTTTATAGTCCTTACTGTAATTTATAATCTCTATTTTATAATTATCTTTAATATTGTTGTACTGTTATTGTTGAAATGAATAATATTTTTTTTTAAAAAGAAACAATATTAGTAGTAGACAATGTGGAGTCAATAAGGTGGACAATGATCCTCTAAATCAGTTCTTGTATGTAGAGGATCCAGGTAGATGTATCCCAGGAGCCAGCCCGGTCCCGGGTTGGCCCAACAAGCAGCCAGCAAGATTAATTCATTTAGCTTGTTTCATCTAGCCACGATTTCATCAGGGGCCACGACCAATACCACCAAAGTCCCTCTAGAAATAGAAAATATAACATATAAAATTTTTGTCCCATTTAATGTGTGACTAAGTTTACACAATCCCTTGAAATGGGGAAAAAATCAGTGTCTGTCAGGTGTAGGAGTTGCATGAAGCTCCCCTTCTAAGCTTCACCCTGACCTTTTCTCAACTGCAGAAAGCAGGAAAAGGATATAGCACTACCCTAATCCACATGCTTTCCTGAAGTTCTGTTTCCTTAAATGCTGAGTAGTGGGGGGTACATAAAGGAAAAGATAAACCAAAATTACATTCAGAACTTGGTGGTTTGGCTCCTTAAAACAGCTTCTGAAATGCAGAACCAAATCTGAGAAACAAACAAACCACACAGAGGCTGCACAGGCAGGCCAGGTAGTCATGCACCACCTGGTAGCATCTTGTTTTCCTTAATGGTGAGTCCATCTACACGTGCAATGGCATGTCCGTCTGCACCTGCAGCCACTTGGGTCCAACAGGAGATCCTGAGCCCTTAGCGTTAGCCAGCAAGGGGGCTTTTTAAAAAAAAATTAAATAAATTATTGGTGAGTTCTAATTAAAACCAAATACACACATTCATTCCCCTAATTGATTACTCTAACCCCCACCCTTTCCTCCCCCCTCCCTTGTCGACTTCCAGCAGCTTTCCAACCCCTAACCCCTCTAAAATATACCATAACTCTTACTCTAAGCGTATTCAAATTCTATTATATACTATATATGTTCTATAGAATATATTCTATATTCATTCCATTACTATATTAATCTTACTTTTCATTATTTAACTGTATATTTTATATAAAATTCTATATATTTCTATATATAGCATTCTATATATTCTGTATATTCTAAGTAAAATTCTATATAACCTAAGTAAATTACAATTATCTTCTACCTGTAATTCTGTATATTCTATATATTTTAAATAAGATTCTATATATTCTAAGTAAAATTTTCTTGTACATGTTACTAGCTTAGATTATAATAATTATATTCCCCTCCTCAAGGTAAAGTCACTACTCTCCTCCATTTTCATCATCATATCTTAATAGTTCTCAAACTGCCACAGTTCACCCTTCACATCCCTTTTTTTTTCTAAATATTGTTTCAACTTCCCCCAGTCGGCAGTATACTGTCCTGGATCAAGGTCTTTAAGTTTTCTTGTCATTTTGTCCATCTCTGCCATGTACAGCAATTTGTATATC
Source organism: Eublepharis macularius (assembly GCF_028583425.1). Taxonomy (NCBI): domain Eukaryota; kingdom Metazoa; phylum Chordata; class Lepidosauria; order Squamata; family Eublepharidae; genus Eublepharis; species Eublepharis macularius. The sequence goes on from NC_072790.1 coordinate 247,610,189, forward strand.
CAGTCTTCTATAGTTGGTACTTCTTGCATCTTCCATTTCTGCGCATATAAAAGTCTTGCTGCTGTTATCATGTAAAATAACAATGTCCTATACTGCGTTGGAACATTTTCCATTCCCAAGTTCAATAGCAACAATTCTGGGTTCTTATTTATTTGGATTTGTAAGATCTCATTGATTACTTCAATTATATCTCCCCAGTATTGCTTGGCTACCTCACAAGTCCACCACATATGATATAATGATCCTTCATGCTTTTTACATTTCCAGCATTTATCTGACATATTTGTATTTCCTAGCACAATTTTCTTTGGCGTCAAGTACCATCTATATATCATTTTATATACATTCTCTTTAATATAGGGCCAGAGATAGGGCCAGGGATACCAGTCCTCTGGGGACGGGAGAGGTATGGCGGTGGGGCCTGGTTTAAAGGGAGAAGGTCACGGAGATGTGGAAAGGCTCGGTGCCCTTCTAACCTACGCCCCATCCCGAGGCACGCCGGTGTTGGAGCTAGGAAAAATCCTCCTTTGACACTGATGTTGTGCAATGCCAGGTCCATAAATAATAAGACCAGTATGCTGCATGATACTTTTATGGCAGCTAATATGGACCTGGTATGCGTGACCGAGACTTGGGTGAGGGAAAGAGAAATAGTTGCTCTTGGTGAGCTGACCCCCCCGGGTTATGCGGTCCTTCATCAGTCACGAACTGAGGGTCGGGGGGGAGGGGTGGCAATCCTTGTCCGGAAGGGTTTCTCCTTCAAGCCGCTTCCCGCCCCGAAGATCTCTGGCATTGATTGTGTGGGCCTGGTGTGGAATGCCGAGGAGAGTTTGGCTGTCTGCTTGGTGTACCGACTGCCCAGCGCACCAGCAGATGCCTTACCGCGCCTGCTAGAGGTGGTTGCTGGGTGGGCCTTGGAGTACCCCAGGTTGATGGTGCTGGGGGATTTCAATGCCCATGTAGATGATGCCACCTCGATACAGGCCAGGGACCTGGTGTCAGCCATGGCAACACTGGGTCTCTCCCAGTTTGTATCGGCACCCACACATGAAGCAGGCCACACGCTAGATCTGATCTTCGGGATGGGATTGGATGTGGTTCTGGATAAAGTAGAGTTGGTGGCATGGTCAGACCACGCGGTTGTGAAGGCCCGGCTGGGCATGCCACCCCCCTCCTGCAAGGGCGGTGAGCAAATTTATGCTCGCCCGCAGAGACTTATGGACCCAATTGGGTTCCAGAATGCTCTTCGGGAACCAATGCTCCATGGTAGTTCATTGGATGAGCTAGTGGAGAGCTGGCAAGTCCGGCTCTCTGAGGCCATTGATGAAATCGCCCCCCGTCGTCCTCTTCGCTGCCGGAATCGCCGGGCTCCTTGGTATACAGAGGAGCTGCGGCAACAGAAACGGGAGCTAAGACGACTTGAACGCGTGTGGCGGCGATCTCGTGATGAGGAAGCAAGAACATCTTATAGGCTGTTTATGAAGTCCTATGAGATGGCGGTGAAAGCTGTGAAGAAAGAGTAATATGTAGCTTCCATCACATCAGCTAGCTCACGCCCAGCTAAATTATTTAATGTGGTCCATTCATTGGTCTCCCAATCAGGTGGAGACCATCAAAAGTTGAATTTGGAGATAAGCTGTGAGCCTTTTGCGAGCTTTTTTACTGATAAGATCTTGCTTCTCCGCCGTGACTTACCAGCCACAGTTGATACAGTAAATGAACTAGAGGCCCCTTGGCCGTCTTCGGGATCCATATTAGATCATTTCAGCCCTCTTTTCAGGGAAGAGGTGGACAGGATTCTGCAGGTGGTACGGCCTACCATGTGCCCCTTGGACCCGTGCCCGTCATGGCTGGTGAAAGCCAGTGTTGACGGGCTTCGGGATTCCTTGGAGGCGATTATAAACCTGTCCTTGAGCTCTGGGATTTTTCCCAAGGCACTGAAGGAAGCTGTGGTATGGCCTCTTCTGAAGAAATCATCATTAGATCCTGCTGACCTGCTCAATTACCGACCGGTTTCCAACCTTCCGTTTTTGGGGAAGGTGATTGAACAGGCGGCAGAGAAGCAACTGCAGAATTTCCTGAAGGAGACCTCAGCCCTAGACTCCTTCCAGTCTGGTTTCTGCCCGGGACATGGGGTTGAGACATTGTTGGTCACCCTCACAGACGATCTCCGCAGACATCTGGATCAGGACGGATCAGCACTGCTGATTTTGCTGGATCTGTCAGCAGCGTTTGATACGGTCGATCATGAGCTTTTGACCCACCGCCTTGCCGATGTGGGGATTCAGGGGACAGCACTGCAGTGGCTGGTCTCCTTTCTCCATGACCGGAGACAGAGGGTGGCACTTGGGGAGAGGGTGTCATCTCGTAGGCCACTGGTTTGTGGTGTGCCACAGGGAGCGATACTCTCTCCATTATTATTTAATATCTATATGCGCCCCCTCGCCCGGCTGGTGTGGAGTTTCGGGCTTGGGTGTCACCAATACGCGGATGACACCCAGCTTTATCTGTTGTTGGACGGGCAGCCTGGATCGGCCCCTGATGCCCTGGAGCGTGCTTTTGAGGCTGTGGCTGGTTGGTTGAGACAAAGTCAGCTGAAATTGAATCCCACGAAGACGGAGGTCCTGTATGTGGGTCATGGGGAGATGGCTTTGGGACCTCGGCTTCCTACACTTGATGGGGCAGCACTTACACTGGCCCCGAGGATTAGGAGCCTGGGGGTGATTCTGGATTCCTCCCTGAAGATGGAGGACCAGATCACTGCAGTTGCCAGGTCTTCCTTTTATTATCTTCGGCAGGCCAGGCAGCTTGCCCCTTATTTGTCTCCCCGTGACATGACTACAGTGGTCCAAGCAATGGTCACCTCTAGGTTGGATTACTGTAACGCGCTCTACGCTGGGCTTCCCATGGGCCTGATCCGGCGGTTACAGCTGGTACAGAATGCAGCAGCGCGGGTCATTGCTGGAGCACCGGTGTGGGAGCATATTACACCGGTGCTACGCCAGCTGCATTGGCTGCCAGTGGAGTACCGAATCAGGTTCAAGGTTTTGGTGTTAACCTACAAAGCCCTACGCGGACTGGGACCGACGTATCTGAGGGACCGTCTCTCATCATATGAGCCCCAGAGGACTCTCCGCTCTGGTGGAAAACATCTTTTAAGTGTCCCTGGCCCTAGGGAGGCCCGCCTGGCGTCGACCAGGGCCAGGGCCTTTTCGGTCCTGGCCCCGACCTGGTGGAATGCTCTGTCTTGCAAGACAAGGGCCCGGCAAGATTTGCTTGCATTTCGCTGGGCCTGTAAAACAGAGCTATTCCGCCAGGCATATGGCTGACGCCGGGCAGTGCCCGCCCCCCCGTGAAGGGGGGGTTAAACCATCACCCCTGTGCAAACACAGAGGCATGTATGAACCACTATGCAGCATGAATTGTTATATTTAATGTTTTTAAATGTTTTTAAATGTATCATTTAATGTTTTTAAATGTTTTTAAACATGTTTGTATTTGTTATCTGCCCTGAGCCTGCGAAAGCGGGGAGGGCGGAATATAAATATAATAAATTAAAATTAAAATTAAAATTAAAATTAAAATTAAAATTAAAATTAAAATTAAAATTAAAATTAAAATTAAAAATAATTAAATTAAATTAAATTAAATATTTGTACACGTTGAAATTTTCAGCGTATTTTTCCACAGATGCTCCCATGCCTCCATTGTTATTTCTTTATGAAAATTTATTGCCCATTTCACCATTTGAACTTTTACAGTTTCATCTTCAGTATGCCATTTTAGAAGTATTTTATAGATCTTGGAAATTTCTTTCTTGCCTTCTTGTAAAATTGCTTCCTCGAGTTCCGAGTTTTCAATCCTTATTCCTCCCCTTAAGCAGTCCGAGTTGTAAAGATCTCTGATCTGTCTATATTGAAACCATCCATAACTAGGAGACAATTCTTCTTCTGATTTTATTTTACGTACTGAATGTTGTATCTGTGTTATCTCCTTATAGGTTAGACATTGCTGCTCATTATCAACAGTTCTCGGATCTATTACTTCTTACGGAACTACCCATGAGAGAATTCCATCTTTCATGTAGATCTTATATTTCTTCCAAATTGTAAACAGATTTCTTCGAATGTAGTGATGCAGAAACATGGAGTCCGCTTTTATTTTATCGTACCACAAATACGCATGCCATCCAAATATCTTTTTATGTCCCTCCAAGGCCAGCAACTTACAATTTTTTAACATTATCCAGTCCTTTAACCACGTCAAACATATTGCTTCATAGTATAGCCTTATGTTGTGCAGTAGTAAACCACCTCTCTCCTTCGCATCTGGCAATACTTTCATTTTTACACGTGGTTTTTTACCTGCCCACACAAAGTCTGAAATTTTCCTTTGCCATTTATCAAATTGTTTGGAGTCTCGAATAATTGGGATTGTTTGCAGCAAAAACATCACACGTGGTAACACATTCATCTTGACTGCGGCTATTCTTCCCAACCATGATAAATTTAGTTTATTCCATTTTATCAGATCTCTCTCTATTTGTATCCACAATTTCTCATAATTGTTCTTGAATAGGTCAATATTTTTAGCAGTTAGTTCAATACCAAGGTACTTTACTTTATTTGTTACCTCACAGTCTGTCATCTCCATCAGTTCCTGTTGCTTCTGTTTGGTCATGTTTTTACGTAATATCTTCGATTTCCTTTCGTTTACATAAAAACCAGCCAGACCTCCAAATTCTTTTATTTTCTTTATTACTTTTGGCATGTTGTCGATTGGATCCTCTACTATTAGCATTATATCATCCGCAAATGCTCTGACCTTGTAGGAAAATTCTTTTATTTTTATGCCTCGAATTGCTTCGTCCTCCCGTATCTGAATCATCAACATTTCCAAAATTAAAATAAACAACAATGGAGATAGAGGGCAACCTTGTCTCGTACCTTTACTTATTTTCAGTTTTTAGCCAGCAAGGGGGCTTTTGAGGCAAGTAAGAAACAGAGGTGGTTTGTCATGGCCTTTCTCTGCAGTGCCTTCCTCGGCAGTCTCCCGTCCAAGTACTGACCCTTCTTAGATTCTGAGATCAGATGAGATCAGGCTATACCATACCAACTTCCCTCCCGTGAACCATGTCTGACATTTGTTTGGAATCCCCTTGTATTAAATAACCCCCAAAGCCCCCTAATCTGCTTAACTGACACTTGGCATACTCCTTCTCATGTAATAACTTCTGAATCTCCACAACTTAAAGAACTGCAGTTCCTAAGGCCTCTTGTTTGGAGACCTTAAGAGCAAAATCGCTATCATGCTTTCTTAAAAGTTTAGAGAATCCTATTTGGTAAGGACCAGGCCTTGTACCACTTAATAGAAAATCTAAGCTTGAAACTTTGTTTCAGGCCACATATCCTAGGCCTGTGCTGGGAAAGTCCCAAGCTCTGTTAATTAGCTGCATCTGGGTTTCTTTCCTCTTATGAGAGAGTGGCCTTGAGAAGGCAGGTGATTGATGCTGATCTCAGCTTTCGCTGTACTCCCTATACTGTCACAGGGCTGCAATTTCCAGTAAAGAAGTCAAGTCCTGATTGGTTCTTCAAGTGTACAGATGTCCCTCCAGATTTCAAGAAGCTTCTTTGTCTCTAGGCAGTTTATCAGTCTTTTCAGTCTTGCTAACTGGTAGCTATTGCCAACTAGTTGCAATGTGTGAGAGAGCTCCTGAGCTTAATGTCTCCAGGTTGCTTAGAATAAGCTGGCGTGGATGGACTTTGGTGAGACCCACCAGCTTTGGAACCACCTCAGAGAATGCTTAGTCAGATAGCCAGTAGTAGTTTAGCTAGTTAGAATATATTTAGATCAGCAACCTGTTATTTGTTTTATGTTTCTGCCTTACACATGCTCCTATGTTCTTTCTTTAATAAACTCCAATAACATATTGTACCAGCCTGTGTCCAGTGTTGCTTACTAAGGAGGTACACACACTCAAAAGAACCCAGAAACCTGCGGTGCTTCAAACACACAACAACAGCTCTTAGAAGCTCCTAGTGGTCCTGAGTGGCTAGGAAAGACATCAATGAGAAGGGATGAGAGTCTCTGGATCAATACGTATTTGAAAGGGAGTGTTCCAAATTTACTATTAAGGGGTTGGCTTTTAATGGCCATGGTTTTAGTGCATATGACGTATCACTATGTCTAAATGCAAATGGCTGGCCTCCAAATGGATGATAAACACTGAACAGCCTCTTCAAACAAATATACACATACAGGGGAACTCCAGCTCTGCAAAAAGGTTAATCAAACTGGAAAATTGGGGGGACCTCTAGAACACAGGCTGATGAATGTTAGGGCTGAAACCCTAAAAACACTCTCCAGGTGTAAACCTCATAGAATAACATGGGGCTTACTTGCAAGCAGAACAGTTTTGACTTGCTCCCTACGAGGACTCCACAAGGGAAAGAATATTGAGAATCAATTAATTAAGGAAAGGGAGAAAGGGTACCAACCCACACCGGGGCTTATTGAATCCAGAGAGGGAATACTGGGGAGCAGGAGTATTTTTGTCTTCCCCTGTCCAGGATTTCTGAGCTTTACCCTCCCATCTTGTTCCATTTCTATAGCTTAATAGGCTCCATCTATTATATGATACCTTTCTTCTCCCAGGAGGAGGTACTTGGGTTTCATAAAAGAGCGATGCATAGTTGTTAGGAGAGAAGCAGTATGTCACCAGGCAGCAACATCACAGCCATCCACCATGACCTTTTTCCAGTGGTGCTGGGGAATATACTATGGATCAAATGCAAGCGAAGTAATCTGAGGGTCTCTGGGATTATGTCAGTCCCAGCCTTGGGGCACTGATTCCAAAAGTGGCCTAAGTGGTTGCATGTAAAGCACCATGGGACCTTCTTCTCTGCCGTGGGTGACTTCCCAACAGTACTTGGGAAAACAGGTTGATGTTGCTGGGATGGCTGTCCTTTTACTTCCAGCTGCTTTCTGGACTGGGGTGGGGACTTAGGAGACACAAGTCATAGGCTTTCCCCAATTTCCCAGTCCCAGCATCTTCAAGAAGCTTCTTTGTCTCTAGGCAGTTTATCAGTCTTTTCTTTCTTGCAACCTGGTAGCCATTGCCAACTAGTAGCTCTTCAGCTCCATGCCTTCAGGTTGTCTAGAGTAAGCTGGCTTGGATGGACTTTGGTAAGATCAACCAGCTTTGGAACCCTCGCAAAGAATGCTTCGTCAGATAGTCAGTAGTATTTTAGCTAGTTAGAATGTATTTAGATCAGCAACCTGTTATTTGTTTTATGCCTTGCCTAAATGCTTCTTAAGAGCAGTATTGCAAAGAAGTAAGATCGACTGTGAAATGCATTCCGTGTGATTAGAGCAGGGGTGGAAATGCAGAAAATTAGCATCTGTAGTGAGAGAAATATCCCATGTCCCCATTCAGCCCTGGGGAATCCATTGTTCTGAATCTGTGAAGAAACAATTTCAGCTCTCTAGTGTTGTGATCTTCCTTTTATGTTTTTGTCTTTTTCAGGACACCTACTCTGTCTTGGCCTTTAACCGCTATTGAACTCAAATACTGCTCATCTACCATAAACCACCCACTTGAAACTCTCTTGATAGACAGAGGGTCTGACTTGGTATAAAGCAGTGTCATGTGCTCATGTGGTTTCCTTGGAATGGAGTTTCACTCTCTGCCCATCAAGAGGGTAGAATTTTAAACTGATTTGTTTTTGTCTGAATAGAACCAAAAAGAAACCAATCCCTATTTCTAAGGGGGAGAAAGAGCTTCACCCTACTATCCAATCATAGAGCCAACATTTCTTTTCAACAGCAATCATTTTCTTTTCTAAACCATCAGCCTTGGTTGAATGCTGATCTATTCTGTAATATAGGGAGGGATAACGAAGCAGTTGACCTAGTTTTGCAGGCTTTAAAAAATGACAGCAAGCACAATCACTCAAGTCAAATTCTACAAATCACCCTAACATAAAAAAACAAGAGGAACAACAATCAATTTTGTGATGCAGACAGACAAGCTTTAATGCAGATTGGATGAATACATATGCATAGCACACAACTTCAAAGGTGAAAACAGCGTATGCAATACAGAAGAAATAATACATTTTCCTTTGGACATCCCTCAAAGGGCACTCGGCAACTAAACAAAGGGCTATTTATGCACGTTAAATATCATTTTCACAAGTCTGTAAAGAAGAGATCCAGGTAAGTCACCTGTATCTCTACGCCCCCTAGAATCTCAACCAAAATAACAGGGTGCCCTTGTAGAAATACCCTAAAAATAGCAAGGAAAAGCAGCAGCAGCAGAGAGTTGGGAGGCTTGAAGAGAAATGCCTGAAGAGCTCAGCAATGATAAATCCAATCAACTCTGCTCTGGATTTGGGAGTTCCTACAATTCTGATGCTCAGGAGAAAGTGACCAACAGTTGAGAAGCCTGCAATAAGTACCCACTAGCATTGGACATGAGAGTCAGAAGTGCTGAGCTGGCGGAGAAGCTAAGAGCTCTGGCTTAAAGTGGGAAGGGTCAGTATTTCTGATTCCCAAGTCTATGAAAGCATCGGCTGTGAATCCATATCCAGTTTTTCAAATACCATTTCCCAATATTCCGGTCCTCCTAGTTTAACAAGGGTAACCACAGAGCCCTTGGCTAAAGCGGCCAGAACCTATGGAGCTGCCCCCACCACAAGCGGTGTATCCTCCCACACAAACAGAATCACAAGAAGCGGAGAAAGAGCTTCACCCTGCTATCCAATCATAGAGCCAACATTTATTTTCAACAGCAATCATTTTCTTTTCTGAACCATCAGCCTTGGTTGAATGCTGATCTATTCTGTAATATAGGGAAGGATAACGAAGCTGTTGCTCTTATTCTGCAGGCTTTAAAAATTACAGCAACCACAATCACTCGAGTCAAATTCTACAAATCACCGTAACATAAAAAAACCAGAGGAACCACAATCAGTATTGTGATGCAGACAGACAAGCTTTAATGAAGATTGTATGACAACATTTGCATGGCAAACAGCTTCAAAGGTGATAACAGCGTATGCAATACAGAAGAAATAATACATTTTCCTTTGGAAATCCCTCAAAAGGACAGCTAAACAAAGGGCTATTTATGCATTTTAAACATCATTTTCCCAAGCTCCCTAGAATCTCATACAAAATAACAGGGTGTGTTTGTAGAAATACCCTAAAAATGGCAAGGAAATGCAGCAGCAGCAGAGTTCGAAGACTTGAAGATAAATGCCTGAAGTGCTCAGCAATGATAAATCTAATCAACTCTGATCTGGATTTGGGAGTTTACACAATTTTGATGCTCAGGAAAAAGGGACCATCAGTTGTGACGCCTACAATAAGTACCCACTAGCATTGGACGTGAGAGTCAGAAGTACTGAGCTGGTGGAAAGGCTATCAGCTCTGGCTTAAAATGGGGAGGCTCCACCTTTCTCACCCCCAAGTCCATGAAATCATCGGCTATGAATCCATATCCTGTTTTTCAAATACCATTTTCCCCTATTCTGGTCCTCCAAGTTTAACAGGGGTAACCACACAGCCTTTGACTAAAGCAGCTGGAACCTACAGAGCTGTTCCCGCTACATGAAGAGGTTCAGAATAGGAGGAGAGGATTGGATTTGGGATTGTAATAATAAAAGGGGCTGGCTGTATCACAATTTCTGATTAGGAGATTTGGTTGACAAATCTAACGTTGGTACGGCGGGGGGGGGGGTGATGCCAAGGCTACTTGCTGATGTTGCGCCACCAGAGAGTACCCTGTATGAACCAATGGCGCTCAGACCGCCAATTGGGTAGCCAAATGGAGAGCCGCAAGATGGAATGCAGGATGGGATTGCACAGAAAGGGGGATGACTTGGGATGTAACCAAAGGACAACTTGGAAAGAAGGAGGTGAGTCTGGAATGTAATTTCAAGCAGGTGAGCTTACTTTTTCAGAGTGAAAGAAAATGATTAAAAGACTCAATCTTACAATCTGTTAGGATTTTTTTTTTAATGAACGAGGTTAAACAATGTTGAAGAGCTTCCTATATCCCTTCTTGTGCATTTACTGTCCATTCAATTTTCTATCAGTCAGTTTTGTATGAAGCTAGAGCTGTCCCCGACATCTACACCTGATCATTTCTTAAGGGTAACATGAAAGCTCATATCCTACCACACATTTTGTTAGTCTTATAGGTGCTATTGGACTCTTGCTCTTTTCTACTGCTACACAGAGTCTAATACGGCTACCCATCTTTTCCCTACTTGGACTTGCCTGGGTAACCATACTATTTTTATGTTACTGAAGGGTGGGTCAAAAAATTAAATCGAAGCTGAACATCAACTACGCTACTGAAGGCTTCCCCGCCTAGTATACAGGTTCAAAAGCTTACAGAGGAGAAGCTTTACCTCAAGGTAGGGGAAGGTCAGCCTTCAAAACTTGCTTGAGGTTATGCACTGGCCAACTAGGAACCCGCAGTACAAAATATGGTGCATACTGTATCTGTACCGAGCCAAAGTTAATCACAGGTGTCTATGTAAAAATTACTCATGTGGAAGTTCATTTGGAATGAACTTCAGCATTGGAATAAAAACTGCCTTTACACGTAGGCAAAAGATTGCAGATCAGGTTTTTCCAAGTAGCAATCAACCTGTTTGGATGTGGAGTCCAGCTTTTCATATGTTAAGTGATGTTTGTGGACAGATCAAAGGAATTGCTTCCTACAGCCACGGGACTCATAGAAATTTTCTAATGAGAGAATATTAACTTTATTTCAGGCAGTATTATTAAGGAGGGATAGCTAACCACATAGAAGATCTCTTGACTTTTAACATAATATAAATGTATTACTCTGGGACTTCTATGCTTGAGAGAAGGAGTCTGTCAAGAATTATTAGGGGGCTTTGGGAGTTAGTTAATACAAGGGGATTCCAAACAAATAATGTTATTAGCAGACATAATTCCCGGGAGGGAAGGTGGTATGGTATAGGCTGATCTCTTCAACATTCCAAATCTAAGAAGCCTCGGTACTTGGATGGGGGACCACCGAGGAAGGCTCTGCAGAGTGGTTTCCTCATTTCAAACCACTGTTGTTTTGAATAAAATTCAACGCAGTGAATCCATATTGGGAGTTTTGTATCTGAGACTATTGTATTATTTCAGGAACACAGTGGATTTTTTCCCCCTACAGTCTTCTGAGAGAGGCAGAAGATGGTGGTCTATGATGGAAGATCTCCTGTTGTAGTGAGACACTTAACAAACAATGGAAGGCACTGCCTATTGGAGGGTAAAGAAGCCAAAAAATAATTTTATAGCTTTTGAATTTTTTAAAGTGTTTAAAGGGCTCAATAGTGCAAAAAATTTTAGATGTAAAAAATACCCCGTCGAAAATCACAGCAACTGGCTGATGGAGACTGTTTGCCACTCCAGTCGGAATGAAGAGACAGACGCCAGTGTTTGGAACTAAGGGCCACTTTTATTAAGATAACAAATGTAAACAACCTTAAATATCAACTGCGGCAAGGGCCAACTAGCGGTACAAGTCAAGCCACGTGGTCACCCTTGGACCTCCGCCTCGACCTGTCTGGGTGAGCCCTGAAGCCCCAGGCTTAAGCCATCCATCGGATGGCAGCTACCTGGACAGCCAGGCAAAGTTGGTTCCTCCAACCAAGCTCCCACACCTCAGCCATACAGCAGTGAGGTAGGACTTGCACACAGGGTTCCCCAAGGCAGTCTGCCATGCAGCATGGCAGCCGTCACAAGCAGTACCATCCGCTTCTGGCAGACCCCTCTTCCCCAGAATGGAGAAGCGCCAAGGGTGCTCACCGGCCCGCTCCCTATTCCCCAATTCTATCCTGCCAATGCCCGGCCAAGCCTCTGCTTAGGCCCTGGCACCCCACAGGTGGCTTAAAGCCAACCTGAGCCCTTGCCGCAAATCATCTAGAAAAATCTCATTGCCCGACACCGACAGGTGTACCCCATCACCTCGGTAGAGGTCGGCAAAAGTGGCCCTGATCCTAGGGTGAGGTAAGTAAATACCCAACCCTTCCCCCAAAGCTTTTTGAATAGCCCTATTGGCTTTCATCCAAGCCCTTTTGATGGCCTGACGGTGTAAAGCCTCCCCCCATACCTGCCGCGGTAACATGGCGGACCAAATAATGAGAACAGCAGGCCACCGCTGAAGAATGAACCGCAAGTCCTGCTTAACTTGCAAGGACAAGGCCTTGCCCTGCATAAGCCCCAAATCATTCCCACCTATATGAATGACTAACACGTGGGGTGGGAGGCCACTCCCTTGGCTAAATAACAGAGGCAGCAGGCTGGGCCACCGCAGGCCCCTATGGCCCTGCCACTCAATCTGCGCCCATTCACTCAAGCCCAACTGGGACCCAATCCGCATCCTTCATGCTTGATGGGCGGCCCAGAAAACCATACTGTGCCTGCAGATCAAAATTCTTTGCTTCTCTCGGCATGACACAGCACCTAGAGAAAATTCAATTAGTAACAGCTTAAAAACGAGACAAGGGCCTAACATAAGCCTGATAAGCCGCAGAACGCCACCTGCCGACTCTCTGGATGGCCACAGCCGGGTAACCCATCGCGGCTGCCGTAGAAGCAGCCCCAATCCTAAAAGAATGTGTCGCGAACTTAACTCCGCCCAATCCCAGCTGATCAAGGGCCCGTTGGGTAACTGCCCAAAATTGATAGCACGTTAAAGGCAGACCATCCCCATGCCTAAACAGAAGCCCATGTTCCTTACCCCTCACCCGAAGGAACCGTCGGAGAGCCCTTACTGGGCACAACTCTCCCTCTACACAAGGCCCCAGCCTAATAACAGCCCCTTTACGCCACTGATCCCTCTTGGATTGACGTAACTTAATAACAACTACATCCCCCTCCCACTGCAAATCACTTGCCAAAAGAGCACGTTCCGAAGGGTCCAAGGTGGACTGAGCCACTAATTCACTAATGTGTAGGGCCCCAAAGAAAGCAGTCAGTGCCACTGCATGAAACAGCCGAGCCTCATACCTAGAACTGCAAACCTCAGCCCACACCGCAAAAAGCCCCTTAAGCACTGAGGGAGAAATAGGCTCCCTGGTATCAACTCGAGGTCCCGCTTCCCTCGACCAACCTTCCAGCATCTTCCTAACGCGGAAGTCCCCCGTGGCCTCAGGAAACCCCCGCGCCTTGCTTACGAACGCCAATGTTGCAAGCTGACCCTGAATTGACTTAACCGCTAGACCCCGTTCCTTCTGATGCACACAAAAATGCATCAAGTGGGAAACCGGGATGGGCCAGCGCTGCTGCAAGCCAAACTCGGCTCTAAACCCGGCAAACTGTCCTACCGCTCTGTTGTAGGCTCTCCTGGTACTTGGGGCCACCGCAAGCCATATGGCCCTGAACGCCTTGGACTCCCAAGGTGCCATAGCGCCTGTGGCATCTGCACTGGGTGGGGATCTGCCTCCGGGGCAAGCTGCCTGAAACGCTCCATCTGTAGGCGAGACAAAGTGTCCGACACCACATTATCGACCCCCGGAACGTGCCTGGCCTTAAATAATATGTTCCGCCGGAGGCAAAGCAGGGTGAAGGCTCGCACCAGCCTCATAACCCTGGGGGACCATGAAGTCAATGAATTAACCACCTGTACCACAGCCTGGTTATCACACCAGAAATGTACAGTATGATTCGAAAACTCACGTCCCCACAAAAACACAGCTACCAAAATTGGAAAAAATTCCAGGAACGTGAGGTCCCGAACGAGACCCCACCTATGCCACTCCCTAGGCCACTGACCCACACACCAATGTTTCCTAAAATAAATCCCAAAACCCAAAGAACCAGAGGCGTCAGACATAACCTGAAGCTCGGCTTCAAGTAATAAATCGTCTCGCCAAAATGTAACCCCATTAAAGCCGGCCAGAAAGTCTGACCACACCTTCAAGTCCTCCTGCATGCCTTTAGTAAGCCGCAAGTGATGATGAGGTGCCTTCAAGGACGACATAGCGTCACAAAGCCGCCTCAAAAAGGGCCTGCCTGGGGCGACTGCCTTACAGGCAAAATTCAAGTGCCCAACCACCTGCTGCAGCTCATGGAGCGTAACTTTATGCTTCCCTCTAAACTCCTGGAGCCTATCCCTAAGGTCGTGAACCTTTACAAGGGGAAGCCTAAAACACTGCCTAACTGTATCAAGTTCTATTCCCAGAAACGTGAGAACCTGGGAAGGCCCTTCCGTCTTCTCATGTGCCAATGGCACCCCTAGCTCCTGAGCCATTTTCACAAAAGTGTCCAGCAGACAGGGGCACTGTCCAGACCCCTCCGGCCCACAAAACAAAAAATCATCTAAATAATGAGCCGTGTCACGACAATGCGCCCGGCGTCACACTTCCCATTCAAGAAAGGAGCTGAAAGTCTCAAAGGCAGCACACGAGATGGAACAGCCCATCGGTAGGGCGCGATCCATGAAAAACTATCCTTCAAAAGCAAATCCGAGGAGCTCAAAGTCCTCCGGGTGCACCGGGAGCAGTCTAAAGGCGGACTTAATGTCGCATTTAGCCAGCTCCGCTCCCACCCCACACTTACGCACCATCTTCACTGCTTGGTCAAATGGCGTGTATTTGACAGAACAAAGATGCTCTGGGATCGCATCATTAACTGAATTGCCTCTAGGAAACGACAGGTGATGAATTAAACGAAATTCTCCTGCTGCCTTCTTGGGGACTACTCCCAAAGGGGACACCCTCAAATTAGGAACTGGTGGAGAATCAAAGGGGCCCAGGACTCTCCCTTCCTCACACTCCTTCCTAATCTTGTCCCTAACAATGTCTTCTTTACCTACAACTGAACGCAAATTATCCGAATAGAAAGGGGAACGAGGTCCCTCGACTGGGATCCAAAAACCATAAGTAAACCCTTTTAACAAATACTGGGCCTCAGAAGCCTTGGGATAAGCCTGCAACAGTCCTTCAAGGACCCTCAGTCTTACTGGACTGGAGCCCTTTACCAGCAGACTGCTGGCTACCACCGCCTGATCCCCCAAACTCCCTACCTCCCCCGCCCTGCTGTGCCTTGGGGCAGGTAGTATAGGAGTGAGGTCCAGCACAGGATGGGCATTCGTGCCTGAATCTACAGGGCTTACGGCTGCAGCCTCCTTTAAAAGCGAACTCCCAGCACAGCAGCCGGGGTTGAACCTGCTGACCCACAGTAGTGCGGGTGCTAGAAGCCAAGGAGGAGCGCTGCACAATGTGACCGCTATCTGAACGATCACCCACACTGGGCCATGCAGGGGGACATCACGGAAAGCCACAGCTGCTGATGAATGCGATCCCAGGGAAGGGTCGGATTCATAGCAGCTCGCATCCGAAACTCCTCGTCATATTGCATCCATGCACCTCCGAGGAATCCCGTATATCCCTTGTAAACAATGTCCAAATACTGAAACAAATGCGCCGCCCTATGTGGCTGCTCCCTTGCCAGCACCCCCGCATAAATCAAGAACCCGGGGAGCCAATTACCCCAGGTTCTATCTACTTTCCGACGCTTAAGCCGCTCTTTATCACGGTTGTCTAGATCGTCTTTGTCCTTCTTCTCCAGCTCTCTGAAGAGAAGGGAAAAGATGTCCACATATTCACCTTTCAATATCTTATCACGTGTGGCCTGCGTCAGGTGATCTCCAAGGGGAAAGGCTACATCACCAAACGGCAATGCACCAAAAGGAACATTGCCATAAGTTAAAGATGGATACAGGTAGCACCCCCAGGGACCACCCATCATCCCAGGCCAGCCGAAAGGCTGCCCAGCACAGGCCAAGTTTTCAGAAGGCACTGGAGAGGGCGGAGCAGGAGCCCCAAAACCCTGTCCTGTCCACGATGGCTGCACTAAAGGAGGCCAAACAGTAGAATACTGGGAGGAGACCCCAGAGTTAGCACCCAGAGCTCCACTAAGCGGTCCCTGCCCACAGGACCCCCAAGGCCAAGGGTACCCTGTTTGTGTAGGTGCATCCTTACCAACTTGCTCTTCAGGCTCCACTGCCAGGGCCACGGGTGTGGGAACCGCCTCAACTCCCTGTTCCACTTCCTCAGCTGCTGAACCAACTTCATTGGCAGAAGCCATCTGAGCAGAGCCGGACTCGCCTTTCGCTGTGCCTTCCAAAGCAGATAAGCGCATTAGAATTTCTCTGTTTACTGCATCTCTGGAGGCCATACGCCGAGACCTCTTCCTTCCCCCACTGTCCCCGGAAGGAGCCTGAACCCCCTTGGCAGACTCAAGGGCCTGCAGCTGTCGCAGGATGTCCTCGTGCCCTAAAACATCCTCCTCATCCTCTGATGAAGAAATCACAGGGGGGGGCTTTTGGGGGGAGGGCGCTTAGCGCGTTGTTTCCCCTTAGAAGGGCCGCTGCCTTTCTTAGGAGGCATGGCCAGCCTAATCCACCAAGAAATTTTTTTCAAAATTCCCTAGGAAGCCCTATAGCACAAGCCCAAGAATGCCTAACACTGATGGCCAATGGGCAAAAAGGGGACGAGGAGGAGAGGGTGCAACCCTGTGCCCCCTCACAAAATGGCTACCTTAATCAATCAGATGGGGGAAGTACTATAACCCCCAAACAAAATGGCCACCCAACTACAAAATGGCCACCTTGAAGCCACAGGGTATCTAAACGCCCTCCCTTATGCCGATGCAACAACCCCCACCAAAGAGAGGAAGGGGGGGCAAAAAACCCACTAAGATCGCACCCCCACGAATGAGCTCCACAAGAATGAACCCCCCCCACCAAGCAGGCAGCGGACCCACCCGCGCCCAAGCGTGGTACCAGAAAAAAAGGGGGGAAATCTGAACCCGCCAAACACCCCCCTTAAAGAGGGGGGAGGGGTGTAGCTAAGGAAGGCCCGGGCCGGCCGCTGCCGCCAGCCGCTGCTTCACCCCCCACTCGCAAAGGAGCAAGCCACAGAAAGGCCACCGACGCCTCGCCAACGAGGCCGCCGCCTCCGACAGCCTCAAGCCACCGAACCAGCCGCTGCAAAGGCCTCAGCCGCCACCGGGACTGCCGCCGAGTCCACCGCCGAGACCCCCGCCGTGCTGCCGAGGTTGCTGCCATGCTGCTGCCGCCGCCACCGAGGCTCCAAATGAGCCGCTGAGGCCGCCGCCGCCGAGAGCAGAGCTGGAAGCAGCACCTGCCTCCGAGCGCGACTCCGGACGTCTGACGCCTGAAGGGGAGCGGAGCAGCCTAACAGCCGGCAAGCTACACCCCCTCACAATCCCCGTATGCCCGGGGAAAGCGCGCCTTCTCCTCCTCCTTCCGAGGAGGCAAATGGCGACCCCCTGCCACACAGCCAGGCTGGCGGCAGAAAGGGTCGTTTTAATGTAGCATTGGTTTTTTTTTTTTTTGTAAAAATTTTTATTGGATTAGAAATATATCATATCATATCATTTACACTCACATTCCTTTAAATTTCCAATTCTAACCCCCTCCCATTCCCCCCCTTTTGTTGACTTCCAACAGTTTTCCAACCCCTCATCTATTTTCCCTTTACTCATATGAATTTTACTGTATTTATATACTTTCAAATTCTTCTAAGCTTATCTATCATATTTGTGCTATTTCTGATTCCTTTCAATAATATTCATTCTGATCACCTATACTCTATTTTACTCTTTCTACCCTCTTCAATATGGGACAAGCAATTTGCCCCACCTTATATTTTCTAGTACTTCTATAAACTTTGCATGTATTCATAATAAATCAATCAATTTGACTTATATTCTATATATGTTGCTCCTTACTTCCTTTTACATATCATATCCAATATAATTATCTAATTTCTCCGTTATAGAGCTATTTAACTAGAGTAATCCATTCATATATTCGTTTAACATAAGTCAATCTATTATTTCCACATTTCACCTACTGATATGTATCCATTCACCCTTTTGCAACTATTATTCACGTCAGAAAGATATTTAGTTTAGCTTTTATCCTTACATTTCTTATAATGATAGCACTACTAATACTCTAAATAATAATCCAATATGGTATTTGCTTAGAATTATTCAGTCAACTCTCCCCCCTATAGCATTGCTACATTACAATGTAGCATTGTAATGGTCAAAATTAAGCCTTTGTCGTGGTCAAATTAAGCCTTTGAAAAATTGTTGATTATGAAACGGGATTATAATGCTGGTAAATGCCCATCAGGATCCGCATACTTCAATTTGATCATTTCCATGCCAAGAGACAAATGTCACTCGTTTTTGCTATGTACTTGATATAGCCATTGCATGGCTATATCAAGTATTCTGTTCTACTTCCTTCTGATGCGAATTTCTGAGAACTTTGATTTTGTGAGTGTATGCAGAGTGCGCACTAGCTATTTCTACACCAGTTTGGTATAGTGGTAAAGAGAGGCAGGATTCTAATCTGGAGAACCGGGTTTGATTCCCCACTACTTCTCTTGAAGCCAGCTGAGTGACCTTGGGTCAGTCGCAGCTCTTTTGGAGCTCTTTCAGCCCCACTCGGATCACAGGCTGATTGTTGTGGGGATAATGATAACACACTTTGTAAATAGAGATGGGCAAGAACAGCAATATGAACAAAAAAAATCCTATTTATGCATTTTAAACATCATTTCCACAAGTCTGTAAAGAAAAGATCCAGGTAAGTAACCTGAGTCTCTAAGCTCTCTAGAATCTCAATCAAAATAACAGAGTGCCCTTGTAGAAATACCCTAAAAATGGCAAGGAAAAGAATAGCAGCAGAGAGTTGGTAGGCTTGAAGATAAATGCCTGTAGAGCTCAGCAATGATAAATCCAATCAGCTCTGACCTGGACTAGGGAGATTCCCCACTTCTGATGCTCATGAGAAAGTGACCATCAGTTGTGAAGCCTACAATAAGTACACACTAGCATTGAATGTGAGAGTCAGAAGTGCTGAGCTGGTGGAAAAGCTATCAGCTCTGGCTTAAAGTGGGAAGGGTCAGTATTTCTGACTCTCAAGTCCATGAAATCATCAGCTGTGAATCCATATCCTGTTTTTCAAATATTTCCCCCTATTCCAGTCCTCCTAGTTTAACAGTAGAAACCACATGGCCAGAACCTATAGAGCTGTCCCCCGTACATGACGAGATGCAGAAGATCAGGAGAGGACTGGCCCTGGGATTGTAACCTCAAAAGGAGGTGGCTTTATCACAATTTCTAATAGTGGGATTTGGTTGACAGATCCGACGTTGGTCCCCGGGGTGATGCCGAGGCTCCTTGCTGATGTTGCACCACCAGGGAGTACCCTGTAGGAACCAAGGGAGCTCAAACCTTCGATTGGGTAGGACATCTTAGAAAGAAGGAGGTGAGTCTGGAATGAAAGTTTAAATAGGTGAGCTTACTTTTTCAGAGTGAGAGAAAACTGATTAAAATAATCAATCTTGCAATCTGTTAGGATTTTTTTTTAATGAACGAGGTTAAAAAGGGTTCAAGAGCTTCCTAGATCCCTTCTTGTGCATTTACTGTCCATTCAATTTTCTATCAGTCAGTTTTGTATGAAGCTAGAGCTGTCCCCGCCATCTATACCAGATCATTTCTTCAGGGTATTTGAAGAAGTGAGCTGTGGCTCATGAAAGCTCATACCCTACCTTACATTTTGTCAGTCTTATAGGTGCCACTGGACTCTCGCTCTTTTCTACTGCTACAGACAGACTAATACGGCTACCCATCTTGAGCTATTTCCATGGAAGGCACCACATTTAGCCATACAGAATGGAAATCCATCAACCTTGTGAAGAAACCTGAACGGGTACAAACAGACGTCGTCAAAGGGATCTGAAGAAGTGAGCTGTGGCTCATAAAAGCCCTACCACAAATTTTGTTAGTCTTTTATGTGCTGCTCAACTCTTGATCTTATCTATTCCAGTATTGAGAAGGCTGGAGAATGATGGTTGTTGTGTATTTTCCGGGCTGTATCATCGAGGTCTTGGCATTGTAGTTCCTGTTGTTTCGCCAGCAGCTGTGACTGGCATCTTCAGAGGTGTCGCTCTGAAAGACAGAGATCTCTCAGAGGTGACACTGAGAACCAAGTTTAATTCCCCACTCCTCCACTTTAAGCCAGGAGAGTGACCTTGGGTCAGTCACAGCTTTTTCAGCCACACCTACCTCTCAGGTTGATTGTTGTGGGGATAATAATATCATTCTTTGTAAACCACTCTGAGTAGGTGTTAAGTTGTCCTAAAGGGTGGTATATAAATCAAATGTTACTTTACTTCCATAATGATATTATCTAAATGTATACCTGCCTGCCCAAAAGATCCCAGCAACATGAATGAAAACTGGGTCAAATGATGAGCAAGCAGTTTTGTTTCACAAGCCCCATGACTTGGGCCTGAATGGAGAATTCAAGGAGAATTCCATACCAATGACCTCTACACAGTGCCTTAAGTTAAAAAAGATTGAAATGCAATTCTGTATGGAGTGTACCATTTCCAGTTTCCAGTTTCCATGTGCACAATGAAAAATACATGTCAAGAACTCTACAGTTTGTTATGCTTTGCATTAATAATGTACCACACAAAATAGTCTTGATACACCTATATATGCAGTCACATTAAGAGTGCTGTATATATAATTCTGGAGAGTTAAGTGAGCTGCAGTGTTCTGTAACAGCTGGAGTCTTCAAGTCAACTGACAGGAAACCTACACAAAGAGCATTACAGTAATCTAGTTTTGATGTTACAGTGCCATGAATCCAGGTGGTCAGATCAGCAGTGTAAGGGCTGATGTAACCCTTCCTGCCTTTCCTCTGTTGATCTGCGCAGGTTCACAAAATCAACATTGCTGTTAGATCGCCCTCTAGCCTCTGCTTAAAAACCTCCAAAGAAGGAGAGCCCACCACCTCCCAAGGAAGCCTGTTCCACTAAAGAACTGCTCTGTCAGGAAGTTCTTCTTAATGATCACTTCCTCCTTGCTCCCTGGAGGTCTTTTGCTTTTTATTTGAAGCAACAGTTCTTTGAAATGGGAAAAAAATTCAATGTCTGTCAGGTCTAGGACTTGTACGAAGCACCATTTCTTACCCTCATTCTAACCTATTCTTGACTTCAGAAAGAGCGGGAAAAGGATATAGCCCCACCCTAATCCACATGCTTTCCCATAGCTCTGTTTCCTTTAAAGCTGGGAAGGGGGGTACATAAAGGAAAAGATGGACCAAAATTACATTCAGAACTTGGTGGTTTGGCTCCTTCAAACAGCTTCTGGAATACAGAACCAAATCTGAGAAACAAACAAACCACACAGAGGCTGCACAGGCAGGTCAGGCAGTCAGGCTCCATCTGGAAGCATCTTGTTTTCCTTATGACGAGTCTATCTACACATTCAATGGCATGTCCATCTGCACCTCCCAGAGTAATACATTTATATTGTGTCAAAAGACAAGAGATCTTCTATGTGGTGAGCTATCCCTCCTTAAAAATACTGCCTGAAGTAAAGTTAATATTCTCTCATCCGAAAATTTCTATGAGTCCCCTGGCTAACGGAAACAACTCCTTTGATCTGTCCACAAACATCACTTAACGTATGAAAAGCCAGACTCCACATCCAAACAGGTTGATTGCTACTTTAAAAAAATTGATCTGCAACCTTTTGCCTACCGGAAAAGGCAGTTTCTGATTCAATGCTGAAGTTCATTCCAAACAAACTTCAAAATGAGTAAATTTTACATAGACACCTGTGACTGCCTCTGGCTCAGTACAGGTACAGTGCCACATTTTGTACTATGGGTCCCAACTTGGTCACTGCACAACCTCAAGCAAGGTTTGAAGGCAATAGCCTCCCTCATTCCTGCCCCCCCTCCTTTGCTGTCTCCAGCCACCCTTTGCTATACTCAATGCGCAAAATCTCTCTTATAATAATAAATATTTGATTTACAAAGTGCACGTGCCTCTTACTTCTTCAAACAGTGTTACAAATCCATTCATAACTACAATTCCTAAACATACAATAATCCAAAGACGGCGCAGTATACAAATGGACTTAGGTTTGGTAGAAACTCAGTCCAGCTCCAGTCCTTCAAATACTTCCTTTAGTTAGTTTGTTCATTCTTCTCATGGTGTTATTTCAATCCCAGGTTCTTCCAGGTAGGTGATACCGTTCTCAAGAGAGCGCAGGTCTAGCCATTGTCCAGGACGGGAGAGATATGAAGTGGTGATGGTTCCTCGGAGGGGGAGTGTGACACGCTCCTGAAGAAGGTGGCACGATATCTGTGTTCGTAGCCGGCCCCAGATTGAGCGTGGAGGTCCTTCTTTCCCCTTAACATTGAGAACTGGCAGGCCCTTGTTCTCAGATCCTGCAATGTGCTCCACTCTGAAGTCAAAGTCCTGCAAGCCGGCCGCTACCACAGGAGATTTGGAATGGTTAATCTGGCAGTCTGAAGCCACTGTAGGGGAGAGTGATCTCTTTGAATCAGGAAATGCCTGCCCTATAAGTATGACCTGAATTTCCCCAAGGCATAAACAACAGCATAACACTCTTTCTCGGGGATTCCCTAGCCATCTTCTGGCTCAGTGAGCTTTTTACTCAGGAAAGAAATTGGATGTTGCTCCTGATATGGCCCCTCCTGTGAGAAAACAGCTCCTGTGGCAGGGTCAGAAGCATCAGTGGTGAGGACAAATGGTTTGTTAAAGTCTGGAGCCTTCAAAACTGGCCCTGTCACCAGTGAGTTCTTCAGACTGTCAAAGGCGTGTTGATATGCCCCTGTCCATTGCAGTTTCTCCCGCCTCTTCTTGCCAAGGAGATCAGTCTGTGCCAAGGCTAGTTTGCTATAGTCAGGGAAAAAAATTTGGTAGTAGCCAGCCAACCCAAGGAAAGAGTGGACCTTAGACTTGTTCTTGCAAATGGGCCAATCCCTGATAGCCTCGTCCTTGCCTTGCCCAGTTGAGACTGTACTTGTCCCTACCTTGTGTCCCAAATAAGTTATTTGGTTCAAACCTATCTGGCACTTTTTTGCCTTTAAGGTATAATCCGGCTTCCTTGATTCTCTCAGCCTCATCATCCTAATAGGCTACAACAAACCCTTCCAGCCCTCTCAAAAGTTTATTAATAGCCCTCTGGAAGGTTGCTGGGGCATTTCAGTGCCCAAATGGAAGTACATTAAATTAATACAGCCCTTTGTGAGTCACAAAGGCAGACCGTTCCTTAGCCTGCTCATCAAGTTCCAGCTGGCAGAAACCTTGGGTTAGGTCCAAGGTGGAGATGTACCTTGCGGGAGCCAACTGGTCAAGCAGGTCATCGATGCAAGGCATTGGATAAGGATCAGGCCTTGTTATTTTGTTTAATTTCCAGTAGTCAACAGAAAACTGGCTCGTTCCATTCAGTTTACTCACTAGCACCACCGGTGATACCAAGGAGCTGTTGGAAGGCCCGATGATTCCTGCTACCAGAATTTCTTCTAACTCCCTCTCGATAGTTTGCTGCTCGGTTTGGGAATCTCTGTGAGCTCTTTCAGCCACAGGTGGCTCATCTCCTGTGAATATAGAGTGTTTTGCAACCACAGAGCAACCCGGTCGAGAGGAGAATTGGTCTGCAAACTCACCACACAGTTGCCTAGCCTCTTCTCACTGGTTCTTAGACTGTAATGGAGAGTAGGTCAGCTCTTCAACCCTGACAACACTGTGAAGCCCCACACACGTCCTCAGGACTCCCAAACTCCTCTGTCAGCTCTGGGATAAGATGACAAGCAATAACTTCCCAAGAATGATAGTATGGGAGAGTCACTAAGTGCTGAACCCCATGGCTGCACCATATGTACTCCATCACCCCCTAAAGAAAATTGGTTCCAGGGTCTGTGAGAATCTCTCGATACCAACAAATCCTTGCATATATATCTACCAAAGCTTGGAAAATAGCCTTGGCACAGATACCAAGCTTCTGGCCAGTGAGTTGCAAAGTCTACAACAGTTAAAATATATTGCTTCCCCCTCAGGGTTTTATTCAGGAAGGGCCCAACCAAATCAACAGCCACTCTCTCAAAAGGGGTGCCAATCACAGGTAGAGGCTGAAGTGGGGCTTTACCCTTATCTATGGACCTCCCCACAGTCTGGCATACATCATAGGACTGGACAAACCTGACAGTGTCTTTCCTCTTCCCCTCCCAATAAAACTGCTGTCTCTTTGATTCTTTTTACTCCCGATGGCTGCTGGAGTGATCATAGGCGAGGCTCATGAATCGGAGGCAATGTTGGACCAGTACCACCATCTGACGATGCAGCTTCCAGCCACTTTGGTCACCTGGTCGAAGGGACTCACAGTACCGCAGGCCTTTGTCCATCACGAACTGGGATCAGGTGACTGCACTGAAGGTAAGATCCCTTCTTGCGTGTTCATGGACTTCCTCGAAATTTGTGTATTCCTCTTGCTCCTTCTGGAAGGCTCTTGAGGTAAGTGGAGGAGACTCTATCTCTTTAGGTGTTGCCGCAATGTCTGGAGAAGTCACTGGTGCAGTTTCAGCTGGCTGCAGCTTCTGAGTCTCGCTGTGGGTTACACCCCTACATAGTCTCTAGCTCATCTGCTAAGTTCCTCTGCAGAGTGTAGTGCGTGTTCTTCTGGTTCCTAGAGCACATGCTCTGCTAAGTCTTCTCCCACAAATATGTCCAATGGGTTATATTCGTGCACAGCAACTTTCCACAGTCCATTCCAACCTTCATAGATAATCGGTACCTGGGTTACTGGCAGCACAATACCTTCCGCTTCGTGCAGGTGCCTTACCCTCCTTTCTTCTCCCAGGAGGAGGTACTTGGGATTGATAAAAGTGCGATGCATGGTGGTTAGTAGAGAAGAAGTATCTTGCCAGGCAGCAACATCACAGCCTTCCACCATGACCTTCTTCCGGTGGTGCTGGGGAATATATTCTGCGTCAAATGCAAGCAAAGTAATCTGAGAGCCTCTGGGATCATGTGGTGCATGTCAGTCCTGACCTTGGGGCACTTATTCCAAAAGTTGCCCAACTGATTGCATGGAAAGCACCATGGCACCACTTCTCCACCATGGGTGACTTCCTAACACTACTTGGGGAAACAGGTTGATGTTGCTGGGACGGTTGTCCTTCTACTTCCGGCTGCTTTCTGAACCGGAGTGGGGACTTAGGAGACTCCCTCTTATGCCATTCCTGATGAATGCTGTACCTCTGCCCTCTGTAGGCTTCAGTCAGTCACTCTGCCCACTGCCTTCTTCTTGAAGGGGAGAAGGACTCTTGTCTACAAGCAGACACCGGATGTGCTTGGGAAGAAGATTCAGGAACCGGTCAATGCACATCAGGGCCTTGACATCAGCCAGGGTCTTGGCTTCTGCAACTTCCACCTACAAATCATAGGCTTTCCCCAGTCATTGTATTTATTGCGGGTAGGACCCTTTACCTTCAAGCCTGATTTCTTGGAAGCACTTTTGGGCCCATTCCTTGGTGAATCCCACTCTCTCTCGGATACTTTGCTTGAACAGCTTGTAGTCTGTTCTCTCTTTGCCTTCCATCTGGACAGACACTGAAGCCAGGACACCATTCAAGTGTTTTCCATGTACCGCTCCGAGGGGACCTTGTAGTCAATGCAGACTTGTTCAAAATTCAAGGGGTACTTCCAACGGTCCACTTTCGCCATGGAATCTGGAGGAGGCGGAAACTGCAAGCTTAGCCATCTCAAGCTCATGTCTCATTCTGTCTTTTTCCAGTTCTAAGCATGCTTGGTTGTTTTTCTCAATCTTCATTTTCTATTTCTCATTCTCAAGATTCATTTTCTCTAGCTCATAGTCTGCTTGCTTAAGTTGCAGCTGGAGACACAAGACCTCTTCACTCGGGGACTCCATGTTCTGTCTATCTCTTCTTTCTCAGAAATGGGACCAACACCACCTGCTTGGGTCTTGCTTCTTGGAATACGTGCATCCTCTTATTTTTTTTTCCAGATCGGAGGAGCATGCACTACCTATTCCAGCCTCACTATCTGGTAGATTCTTTTGTTTAATCCAGTTGCCAACTCCTCAACATTCCATCCTAACTGCTATTTCAGGCTGACCAAATGTCAAGGGTGCGTCATGTCAATCATCCTCTTTACTGTCCAGGAATCCTGCTTTTTAAGCTGAGTCTTTCACAGAAGTTTCCATTTGGCCATTGTATCTAATAGTAGCTGTAGATAAGGGGGCATGAGAACTTGCAGGAGAGGGGATGTCCCTCCCATCCAGCCCTTCCTTCCTGCCCTCCTGCTCACTCATTCTGTTTTTCTCCTCCCCAATCTCTAAGCCTCTTGAAGCAGCTGTGGATTTTTATTCACCCCATGCCCATCTATTGGTCTGCCAAAGCAGCTTCTTGCCATCTAGAAAAATGGGAAAAAGTAGCAGTGGGGGAGGAGAGTCTCCCCTCTTTCCTTCACTATCCTGCCTCCCCACTGCTTCAACCACTTCCCCTCTTGCCCCTTTGCCTGCTATCCCTTGCCCCAGCCTTCTTCCAAGCTAAACTATGTTGGCAGTGTTCATAGCTCCAGAAAAGATGGAAATGAGAGAACACAGCTTTAACAAATCAGACTTCAGCTCATAGACTACACGATCAGATCATGGAAGCAGAAGTGCTAACAGAAGGAGTTAGACAGGGGACTTTAGCAGGAGAGACTGAGGGGCAGCTAGAGACAATTGCTGAGACAAGGACACATGAGTAAATTTCCAGTGCAAGCTTAGTGTTGGGGTGACCAAGTAAGGGTATGACATATGACGAAATAAGGGTATGACATGGGCTTTTTCTGTGGTGGCCCCTCTCCTGTGAAATGACCTGCCTGGGGAAGTCAGAAGAACCCGCACTCTCCTGGCTTTTCATAAATGATGCCAAACCAAACTATTCATAAAGGCTTTTTACTAAAATGGGAGGGCTGTATTGTAGATATGGGGTCTCAGATGCTTCGCCAATGCATTAGGGAACATAGACTTCATCATCTCTATAATGCTTTATGTATTTTCTGCTTTAAACGCGTACTCCTATGTACCACCAATGCTCCATGGATCTAATGTTAGTCATAGAATTGATTGTGTTCTGCTGCATTATTTTTTCTACTCTGTATTGGATTTTTGCGAATAAGACATCATTTAAACCTGTATCTGTTCATCCTATGGCATTGTTTATGGAAATGTCCTTGATACTGTATTGAATATCCTTGATACTGTATTGAAATGAACTTGTTACTGATTGTACTAATCTCATACTGTGTAATCCACCTTGAGTCTCAGTGAGAAAGGCAGAATAAAAATGTCATGCATATGCACATAAAAAAATAAATAAAATATTTATGTTTGTGGCATAGGTTTCTGCGTAGTTTCTGGTAAGCACCATAGCAGCTTCTTAACATCTAGAAAAATGAGTGAGATCAGATCATGCAAGTAGAAGCGCTAACAGAAGGAGTTCGACAGAGGAGTTCAGCAGGAGGGGGGAGGAGAGTCTCCCCTCTTTCCTTCACTATCCTGCTTCACTCCTGCTGCAACCTCTTCCCCTCTTGCCCCTTTGCCTGCTGTCCCTCGGCCCAGACTTCTTCCAAGATAAAATATGCTGGCGGTTTTCTTAGCTTCAGAAAAGATGGAAGTCAGAGAACACAACTTTAAAAAACCAGACTGTAGTTTAGGGAGTACATGATCAGAACATGCAAGCAGAAATTGAGAATCAATTAAATGGGCAAAGGGAGAAAGGGAAATCAGCACACAGGAGAGCATATTGAACCCATATAGATGGAGTATAGGAGGGGGGGAGTATTTTTGCTAATTCCCCTGTTCAGGAATTCTGAGCTTTCCCCTCCCATCTTGTTCCATTTCAATAGCTTAACAGGCTCCATCTACCACATGGTACCGTCTACTAGAAAAAAAAGATGGCAGGGGAAGGGCCAGGGCTCACTGCAAGAGCATCTGCTTGGCACGCAAAGGTTCCAGAGTCAATCACTAGCATCTCACAGGATCAGATAGGAGATGTTTGGAAAGATCTTCACCTGAGACCCTGGAAAACTGCTGCCCGTCTGAGTACATAATACTGGCCTTGATAGACCAAGGTTGAGTTCAGTAGCACTTTAAAGAGTTTTATGGTATAAGCTTTTGAGAGTCAAGCTCCCTTTGTCAGATAATAATAACAAGAGTGTGCTTATATACTATTCTTTTAGACAGATGAGTGTCCCACTCAGAGCAGCAAACAAAGTCAGTGTTTTTATTAGCCCCACAATACACCTGGGGAGATGGGGCTGAGAGAAGTGATTTACCCAAGATTACCTACTCAGTCATGGCAGGAGTGGAATTTGAATCAGCAGAGTGCTGATTTTGCAACCTAACCACTTAACCACTGTGTTACAGTGACTCATGCAACAGTACACTTACATAATGGTCTTCTAGATGGAATAGTGCCCACTCAGAGTGGAGAACGAAGTCATTCTTATTATTCTTCCCACAGTACAGCTGGGCAGCTGAGCTGAGAGGAGGGACTCACTCAAGGCCCTTTCCTGAGCTCATGGCAGGAATGGCAGAAGTGGGATTTTAACCAGCAGAGTGCTGATTCGCAGCCCAACTACTTACCCACTATGCTTCAACAGATACAAGCAGTTAACGGAAATTGGAGATTTTTTTATCCTAGTCAGAAGGTGGGAGGGATGTTGCAAAGAAGAAATATAGGACGTGAAATGCATTCAGTGTGATCAGAGCAGGGGTTGAAATGCAGAAAATTAGCATTTGCAGTGGGAGAAATATCCCATGTCCCTATTTAGCCCTGGAGGATCCATAGTTCTGAATCTGTGAAGGAACAATTTCAGCTCTCTTGTGTTGTGATCTTCCGTTGAAGTTTTTGTTTGTTTGAGGACCCCCACTCCTTGTTGGCCTTTAAGTGTTACTGAACTCGAAGACTGCTCATCTGCCCAAAAACACCTACCTTGATAGACTGAGGGTCTCCTTCGGTAAAAACTAGCATCCTGTGCTCATGTGGTTTCCTTGGAATGAAGTTTCAGTCCCTGCCTATTGAGTGGCTAATTTTTTTTTGTCTGAATAGAACCAAAAAGAAATCAATCCCTTTTTGTAAGGAGGAGAGAGAGAGCTTAACCCTTCTTTCCAATCAAAGAGCCAACATTTCTTTTCAACGGCAATCAATTCTTTTCTTTTCTGGGTTGAATGAAGATCTATTCTGTAATATACGGAAGGACAACGAAGCAGTTGACCTAATTTTGCAGGCTTTAAAAATGACAGAAACCTCAATCACTGGAGTCAAATTCTACAAATCACCCTAATATATATAAAAAACACAAGAGGAACCACAAACAATATTGTGATGCAGACAGACAAGCTTTAATGAAGATTGTATGAAAACGTATGCATGGCAAAGAGCTTCAAAAGTGATAACAGCGTATCCAGTGCAAAAGAAGTAATATACTTTCCTTTGGACATCCCTCAAAGGGCACTAGGCAATTAAACAAAGGGCTATTTAGGCATTTTAAACAACATTTTCACAAGTCTGTAAAGAAAAGATCCAGGTAAGTCTCATGTATCTCTACGCCCCCTAGAATCTCAATCAAAATAACAGGGTGCCCTTGTAGAAATACCCTAAAAATAGCAAGGAAAAGCAGCAGAAGCAGAGAGTTGGTAGGCTTGAAGAGAAATGCCTGAAGAGCTCAGCAACGATAAATCCAATCAACTGTTATCTGGATTTGGGAGCTTCTACAATTCTGATGCTCAGGAGAAAGTGACCATCAGTTGAGAGGCCTGCAATAAGTACACACTAGCATTGGACGTGAGAAGTGCTGAGCTGGTGGAGAAACTAAGAGATCTGGCTTAAAGTGGGGAGGGTCAGTATTTCTGACTCCCAAGTCCATGAAAGCATCGGCTGTGAATCCATATCCTGTTTTTCAAATACCATTTCCCTGTATTCTGGTCCTCCTAGTTTAACAGGAGTAACCAACGGCTGGAACCTACTGAGTTCTCTTCCGTACATGAAGAGGTTCGGGAGAGGTGGCGATGATTGCCCCTGGGAGTATAATACTAAAAGAAGGTGGCTGTATCAAAATTTCTGATGGTGGGATTTGGATAGATCCGATGCTGGCCCTGGAAGAGATGCCAAGGCTTCTTGCTGATGATGCGCCACCAGAGACTGCACTGTAGGAACCCAGGGAGCTCAGACTTCCGATTGGGTAGCCACATGGAGAGCCGCAAGATGGAGTGCAGGACGGGATTGCACAGAAAGTGGCACAACTTGGGATGTAACCAAAGGACATCTTGGAAAGAAGGAGGTGAGTCTGGAATGAAAGTTTAAACAGGTGAGATTACTTTTTCAATGATTAAAAGAATCAATCTTGCAATCTGTTCGGATTTTTTTTAATGAACGAGCTTAAAAAATGTTCAAGTGTTTCCTATATTCCTTCTTGTGCATTTACTGTCCATTCAACTTTTATCAGTCAGTTCCATATGGATCTAGAGCTTTCCCTGCCATCTGTACAAGACCATTGCTTCAGGGTACCTGAAGAAGTGAGCTGTAGCTCATGAAAGCTCATACACTACCACACATTTTGTTAGTTTTATAGGTGCTACTGGACTCTTGCTCTTTTCTACTGCTACAGACAGATTAATACGGCTACCCATCTTGAGCTATCTCCATGGAAGGCACCACATTGAGCCATACAGAATGGAAATCCATCAACCTTGTGAAGAAACCTGAACAGGTACAAACAGACATCATCAAAGGTATCTGAAGAAGTGGCTCACGAAAGCCTTACCACAAACTTTGTTAGTCTTTTACGTGCTGCTTAACTCTTGATTTTATCTATTCGTGTGTTACCAGTTTTTTTTAGCATCTCTGCCAGTGTTGAGAAGGCATTACTATAGTGTTTCCACAGTACTACATGGTAGAGTAGTCATGGCTATAAGTTGCTTATACTTTTTTCCTGCCACCTCCAAAATAAATGATGTGCTAGAAAACAGAATGCAGCATTGTATAGCTAAGGAATGATTGAATTAAATGCAGACTTACCACGCTTTCTAAGGTCTAAAAGTTGAGAGAAGAAGAAACTGTAAAAGAGTTGGCTCTGGTGAGCACTTTTATATGGTTTGTAGAAGAATTAGGGGGTGTGATTCATTCCTGTAACATCAAATTTCCTGTCCGTGCCTCAAGCCAAAGAACATTCTTCATTTATTTTAGACACATATGTCTATCCTTTTGACTCCTCATGTAATAAATTCTGTTTATTACAACCTGCAACCCTCTTTCATTGCCGCAAGAGATAGGGCCTGAAGCATTGAACTCTTTCACACACACATGCATGCTCACACACGCACACAATCACACAAATACCCCACACCTTTTAAAGTGCTGAGAAAGCTACAAGGATTAGAACTTACTCCCCACTGGTGTTTTGGCACCTCAAACGGCATGGGGTGGGGGAAAAGATCTCTCGATTGCAGGCTAATTTTGCTATTATTTTTTCACCCGCTGGGTCTTATGAGAGAGGCAGAAGTTGGGAGCTTGTGATGGGAGGTCTCTTGCTGTATTGGGACACCTGTCAAAGCAACTACATGAGCATGTGCAGCACGGGGGAGGAGATCACACCAGGGTGATGCCACCAAGAGAGCCATTGTGTGAAGGGAGGGGGGATACAAAGAACAAGCAGGAATCTGGCCACACCATCTGGTGGCGATAGCCACTTAAGATGGTGGCTGTTCTTTGCCTCTTTGGAAGGAGGAAGGCAGTAAGGCATGCCCTACATAGGGGGCTTGCACTGGGGGTGGAGTTTGTTGCCTTAGTATGCTTTTACACCCCCGTTGCTCTCAGTCGCGCCTTGTGCTCGGATGAAGCAAGATGATCTTGCCTGCTTCCCTGGCACGAGGGACAGGAGGACCCAACTGGTGAGGCTTTAGAGGAAGCATGAGGGGGCATCTGCTTCTGTCCAGGGACTGCAAATAAAAGGCCTGTGAGGGCTGCCTGCAAGGCTGCTTCCAGTAATGATATTCTTTCTCATTTGGCTTCTTTGGAGGGGACTGGAGGGCAGTGGAGCTTCGGCTCCGTCAGCTTTGGCCAGTGGTCACATCACTGAGGAGGAGGCTGAAGAAGCAGTGCCATCTGTGATGGAGGGGAACTGGACAGCTGATGCAGGTCAAGTTGCTTTGGTAGTCCAACCACCTGAGACCAATGGTAAATCGTCTTGGCCCCAGCAAGGGGGTCCCTGGCCTTGAGTGCAAGCGAGTCAGGCCGGGGGCCTTGCATCATCAGCAATGCAACACCATACTTACATGCAGGCGTGCTCGTCTGGAGGGACTATGGCCACTGGCGTGGCCGCATACTGATCTCAACCTCCATTGGCTGGGCAGATGTCTTGGTCTTCAAGTTGGCATCCGTTGTCTGCTCAGTCTCAAGTTGGGTTGGGGCTTGTTCCACCTTGGAGAACTTATTACGGAGTTCCGTGGTCAAATTATGGGGTGGTGCCTCTAGGTGATCGCCTCATGCCAGCAACAAGGGAAAAGATTTTGCAGGCTGAGTATGTTGATGTCTTTACCCTTCTCTTCAGGCAGCTGGAGAAGAAGGATAAAGATGATTTAGAGGACAGGGATAAGGAGTGCCTTAAGCACCATAAGATTGATAGGACCTGGGCCAACTGGCTGCCAGGTTTCCTAATCTATGCGGGTGTGATTGCGTGTGCACAACCTTGGAGGGTGCCCCCCCTTTTTTCAGTATATAGACATCATATACAGGGGCTATACTTACTTCGCCGGGGCAGCTTGGCTGCAATACGGCTAAGAATTCAAGATGCAGGCTGCTATTGTTTCCATAGGACGAAGTGCATCAGACTTATGGTTACAGCTGATGACCCTGGTGAAATTCAACATTGGGGATCAATAAAATAGTGGACATATTGTGCAGCAATCCTTGTCAGGTACTTCGGGATCCTTCTCAAGTTCTTCTAGTTCCTGCACCTCTGCGGGGCAGTCAGTTCAGCCCCGGCTGCTTTGTTTTGAGTTTACCTCACAAGGTGTTTGCAGCCGGAAGAACTGCAGGTTTGGCTACAAGTGCCCAATTTGCTGGGGTCCACACCCCTTCAATACCTGCAGGTGACAAAAGTCATTCGGAAAGAAAGGGAGCAGCCCAAGCAGGCAGCAGGGTACTTGAAAGGGGACCCAGCCCAATAAAAGTGAGGGTACTCAAAGCCATGTTGGCTGATTACCCTAGGTGGGCCGATGCCCAGTTTTTGTTACAAGGTTTCCTGTTTGGTTTTCGGATCCCATTTCAGGGCCCAAGAGGTGCCTTCATGTCACCCAACTTACACTCAGTGGTTGGTATGGAGGAAGTTTTTAGGGCTAAGGTAGCTAAGGAATGCGCTGAAGACGGGGTTTGGGGCCCTTTCCCCTCCCCTCCCGTTCCTCGCTTGAGGGTTTCACCTTAGGGGGTAGTGCCTAAGAAGGTGGCAGTTGAGCTTGGGCTTATTCACCGTTTGTCTTATCCCAGGGTTGATTCAGTTAATGACCAGAACACTTTTCCTCAGTGCATCTTACGTCCTTTGACCAAGCGATCAAAGTGGTAAGGCATTGTGGCCGGGGAGCGGAGATGGTGAAATGTGACATTAAGTCGGCGTTTTGTCTCCTCCCAGTTCACCCTGAGGGCTTTGAGCTCCTGGGGTTTGCCTTTGAGGGTCAATTTTAGATGGACAGGGACCTCCCAATGGGGTGTTTCATCTTGTCTGCAGTTTTTGAGCGATTTAGTACATTCCTGGAATGGGCATTGCATTGGAGGCAGCACTGCCATGATACCACCCACTATTTAGATGATTTTCTCCTGGTGGGGATCCCACAGTCTGGGCAATGTGCATGCCTTTTGGAGGACTTTATCCACTTAGTGGATGAGTTGGTGGCCCCGCTCACCGATGAGAAAACAGAGGGCCCAGTGACAGTCCTGACCTTCCAGGGTATAGAGTTGGACACAGAGCAGCAAACCTCCAGGTTGCTGGCTGACAAGCTCCAAGACTTGAGGGCATGCCTGCTGACCCAGATTAGGATTCATAAACTATCCCTTCTGGAGCTGCAACAGGTGGTTGGCCACCTTAATTTAGCCTGCAGTGTGGTGTTGCCTGGCAGAGTGTTTTTGAGGTGTCTATGTGATGTAATGGGGACCCTTAGGCTCCCACATCATCGTTTGCCTATCTCTCCAGGTATGAGGGAGGATCTGGTGGTTTGGTTCCAGTTTTTGGAAGTCTTTAATGGTGTCTCCTTTTGGAGACAGGAGCTGTTGTTGGAAGGGGACCTACAAGTTGCCTCTGATGCATCCGGTTCCACTGGATTCAGGGTTTATTTCATGGGGCACTGGTGTGCTGCTCGCTGGCCTGTTCATTGTGTGCAGGTGGGTCTGAGTACAGACCTGACTTTCCTTGAATTTTTCCAATCTTAGTGGTGGTTCACTTGTGGGGGAATGAGCTAGCTAACCACTAAGTGCACTTTTGGTGCAATAATATGGCAGTGGTTGATAGTGAACTCCCTCTCTTCTAAATCGCCCAGGGTCATGAAATTGTTCTGAGCTTTTACCTTAAGGTGCTTGCACTTTAATATATTGTTTTCAGCCAGGCATATACCTGGGGTGAGCAATGAGGTTGGAGATGCCCTGTCTCGCCTGCAGATGGACCAGTTTTGGCAGCTTGCCCCTGAGGCCAATTTGGTGCCAGCATAGATGCCCTAGGAACTGTGGAGGATTGGGAATCTGAGGCCTTTAGGGCAATCCAGTTAGCCCTTTGCCCTAGTACCAGGAGGGCATATGATCGGGCTGTGCAGCAGTTTACAGGTTTCAGGCAGGAGGCAGGTCTCCCACAATTGTGGCCCATCCCCGTGGAGTACTTGATGTGTTTCTGTGGGCCCAGAAAGATAAGGGGCATGTGGTAAAGTACATCCGGAGCCAGCTGGCTGCATTAGCTTTTGCTCACCCATTTGTGCCCTGTGGTGGCCCTTAAAGGATATAACAAGACATTGGGAGATGTGTTCTGTTTTGTCATGCCGATGGTGCCCTGTTGACTAAATACCAGTTTTGGATGGTCACGGGTACGGCCCTTGTGAAGCTTGGCCGGGTTTTTTTTTTTTTCAAATTTGGGACCCACTCTTTCAGGATAGGTGCTGCATCTACAACAGCAGCGATGGGCTTCTCTGGGCCTAATATTCAGACGGTGGGCTGATGGCGTTCCTCTATTTATAGACGTAGAGGTGGCCTTTGAACAGTGGTCAATTGTTCAGACATTGTTTCTTTTTTAGGTACTGTGGTTCGACAGGAGAGGCTGCAGATCCTCATCTATGGCCACAGCATTGTCTTTTGTGCAGCGCACCAAGCAAAGAGGATGCCAATCGGGTGCCAGCTTGGACTCATCCAGTGGGCCACTGTCAAATGGCAAGGCAGAAGAGGCCTGCGCTGGTCTGGGTTGCTGTCGCTGTTGTTTGAGGGGACGAGTGTCCCTCCACCTCACATTTTAGTCCTGCACCTGGGTGGTAATGACCTTGGTATGTTGAAGGGCATGGCCCTGTCATGGCAGTTGTGGGATGACTTGCTGGAGATTAGCAAGTGATGGCCCGGAGTCCTAATTTTTTGGTCTGCAATGCTTCCATGCTGGTGTGGCGGTATGCATTGGACTACAGCACTTTAGAACGGGCTAGGTAAAAGGACAACAGAGCCCTAGTCAAGGCTATGACAGGGGGGTTGGGGATTTATTTGCCCCAGCTGCAATTTCAGGGCCCATTTTGCTGATCTCCACTGAGGGGGTGGTGTGAACCTCTCTACAAGATGTAATAGCATATTTCTGAATAACCTGTGGCAAGGGGTTAGGTTGGCCTTAAGATATTTGTGGGTTGCAGAGGCCTAAGCAGAGGCTTGGCTTCTATGGTGGCAGGACTGAAGTAAGGGGAAAATTTTAGCTTGCCAGTGAGCACCCTTGGCACTTGCCCATTGGTGGGGAAATGGGGTCTGTCAGGAGCGGCTGGCTGCTGTATGGCCCAGCTGCAAGGACAGATGCCCTGCGCGGGGAACCCCTGGACAAGCCAGTCTCCCCCTGCTGCTGTATGGCCGGGTGAAGGAGCTTTACAGGGGTGAACCACTTCGCCTGGCCAGGCTGGGTCCCAGCCATTTGATGGATAGCTTGCACCCAGGACAGCGGGTAGCTCGCCCAGACAGGTTGGGGTGTGGTCCAGGAGTGACCCCAGGACCCGACCTGTACTGCTAGTTAGGTCCTTGCCATAATTGATGTTTGTATGTTATCAGTTAATAAAGCGGCCCATTTTAAATCCCAAATATTGCATCTGCCTTTCATTCCGACTGAGGTGGCAAATATCACAGTGGAGGGAAATCTGGAAAGTTGGAATAACATTTAGAATGAAGAACTAGGTGCTACGATTTGATCATTTCCATGCCAAAAGACACAGGTCACTCATTTTTGCTACGTATTTGCTCCATTGCATGGCTACATCAAGTGTTCTGTTCCACTTTCTTTTAATGTGAATTCCTGTGAACTTTGATTTTCTGAGCGAATGCATTTGGTGTAGTGGTGAAAAGAGGCAGGACACTAACCTGGAGAACCAAGTTTAATTCCCCACTCCTCCACTTTAAGCCAGCTGAGTGACCTTGGGCCAGTTACAGCTTTTTCAGCCACACCTACCTCTCAGGTTCATTGTTGTGGGGATAACAACATCATTCTTT
Organism: Eublepharis macularius; assembly: GCF_028583425.1. Lineage (NCBI taxonomy): Eukaryota > Metazoa > Chordata > Lepidosauria > Squamata > Eublepharidae > Eublepharis > Eublepharis macularius. The sequence goes on from NC_072790.1 coordinate 247,646,859, forward strand.
TTAAACAACTCTGAGTAGTTATTAAGTTGTCCTAAAGGGTGGTACTTAAATCAAATGTTATATATAATTGTATTACAAAGCGAAAGAAAGGCTACTCCCGTTTCGAAGAACGCGAAAAAGAGAGAGAAAACCTCACGGAAGCCACAATATTAAAGAGAAGACTAGTTTTCTATTTTAAGCATTAAAGTATTTTCTAATACATTTACTAAGCTTAATACCGCATAATATACATAGAAAGAGCCAATAAAGATTGTTCAGGACTTCCACAGTCTATGTATGTTTCTTTGTAGCAACGTTCAGATGAATCTTCACAAAGACTTCTTTATATCGAGCCAATTAGGTAGAAGGTCATATCCATAGAAATGGCCACGCCCAATCTAGGGCTGGCTACATACAGATTTCGTCCCCTTCCTCAGGGGCGTGGTTCACAACTGTAACACAAATAGCATTCTTATATTTCGTATACAAAATTAAGCCCTCAAAAAGGTATTTACACGGCATGAAAAGAGCTAACCTGTTGCATACACAGAAAATGGATTTTCATAAGGAAATTTTCAAAGACACGTATTTTCTCTGCACCTGGATGGTGGCAGCAGTATCTTCTCCTGCACTCCATCAGGTTAACCATTCAAAGCTTAAATAGTGTCACAATTATCTGCTGTAAACTTTTTAAAGAAACATAACTAATTATAAGAAACAGTTCAATGAAAGTTCACTATTAAGACCATGGGGTCTAACAGTCTGTAGAAAGACAATCCAAAAGGCTTCCCTTCTAAATAAAGTATTCTGATTCATATTACCTTTCGTTAAAACCTCAAGTACCGATACTCTAAATGAGGTCTCATCATGCTGATTTTCCACAAAATGTTGAACCAAAGGTGCCTCTATTGTTCTATGTCTAATCCTTGACATATGTTCAAAAATCCTAGTTTTTAAGGGTCTAGTAGTACAGCCAACATAAACCATAGCACAAGGACATTCAATCAAATAAATAAGACCTGATGTGTAACATGATGCAAAATGCTTGAAAGATAACTTGCGATTTTTAACAGAGATCTCCCTTCCCTCCCACATCAACTTACACATAGCACATCGGCCACATTTAAAATTACCCTGAGGTAATGATGATTGCTGCGGCAAGGTGCGCATACTGGCATGGACTAACTCATCTTTTAAACTCCTTGACCTTCGAAGACCGCATAACGGTCGTTGTTCACAGCCCTCAATGTCCTGGACCAGATTCCAGTGGCGGTCCACAATTCTTTTTATTTGATTTGTTAGAGGTGTATAGTCCAAAGCCCAACGAATTATCTGATCTGGCTGGCCAGTCCTAGTCTGGAATAATGCAGCTCTATCTGTGGTTCTAGCCCTAGATAGGGCTTGAGAGATAATTTTAGATGGATACTTCCTATTTAGAAAGGCTCGCTTCATCTGCCTGCTATCCCTCTCAAAATCATTTATTGTAGTAGAGTTCCGTCTGATGCGCAAAAATTGGCCATATGGGATATTTTCTCTAAGGTGCCGAGGATGGAATGAACTAAGTTCCAAGTAGGAATTACGGTCTGTTTCTTTATTGTATGTTCTAACTTTCACTTTATGGGAAGGGTCTCTGTAAGTAATAACGTCTAAAAAGTTGATTTGGTGGTGATCTGAACGCCAGGTGAATTTGACATTGGGATGAAATCTGGGTAAAATGATGAACATGCAGTTATGTTTCACAAACCTGAAGACTTAGGCCTGAATGGAGAATTCAAAGAGAATTCCCTATTAATGACCGTAAAATGATGCCTAAAGTTAAAAAAATATTGAAATGCATTTCTGTATGGAGTGTACTGTTTCCATTTTCCATGTGCACATTGAAAAATACATGTCAAGAAATCAGCAATTTGTAATGCATTACATTAATAGTGTATCACACAAAATAACCTTGATGCAGCTATATATGCAATCACATTAAGAATGCTGAATATATAATTCATGAATAAAAATGGCATGTGTCTGATGCTCTACAGTTTTACTTTGGAAACAAGGCAAGGTAATTCAAAACTTCAATATGCATGAAGAAATTGAGATCAATGGTGTCACTGCAGAATGATTGATATGTATGCTCTGTCCAGCTCCAGAGACTTAAGCGAGCTGCAATGTTCTGTACCAGCTGGAGTCTTTGAGTCAACTGAGGGGAAACCTAAGTAAAGAGCATGACAGCAATCTACTTTCAATGTTACAGTGCAGTGAATCCAGGTGGTCAAAGCAACCGTCTACAGGCTGATATAACCCTTCCTGCCTTCCCTCTCTTGATCTGCCTAGGTTCATAGAATCAGCATTGCTGTTAGATGGCCCTCTGGCCTCTACTTAAAAACCTCCAAAGAAGGAGAGCCCACTACCTCCCAAGGAAGACTGATCAACTAAGGGACTGCTCTGTCAGGAAGTCCTTCTTAATGATCACTTACTTTTTGCTCCCTGAAGATCTTTTGATTTTTATTTAAAGCAACAGTGCTGGAAAAAATTCAATGTCTGTCCGGTCTAGGGCTTGTATGAAGCACCCTTTCTAACCCTCACCCTGAACTTTTCTTGACTTCAGAAAGAGCGGGAAAAGGATATAGCCCCACCCTATTCCACATGCCTTCCCATACCTCTGTTTCCTTTAATGCTGGATAGGGGTATACATAAAGGAAAAGATGAACCAAAATTACATTAAAAACTTGGTGGTTTGGCTCCTTAAAACAGTTCCTGGAATGCTGAACCAAATTAGTTTGGTTAGTTAGTTTCTCCGTCTAACTCCCCATTTTGTTGGAAAGGTTGTGGTACCATTGGTACCTTCGCCCACTGCTGGTTCTCGTTTAAAAAAATTCTGGGAAGAAATGTTAAGACAAATGCATGAGATTACAGGCTACTTTGTTCCATTAGACCCTAAACTGATTTTTTTAGATCAATGGGATACTGTTATAATTCCTCACATTAGAAAGGAATTAATACGAAGCCTGTTGATGGCAGCTAAATCTTTAATAGCATGTAACTGGAAATCTACGAAAACTCCAATGGTGGAAGGTTGGATTAGCAAAATATGGGACCACTATATCCAAGAGAAAATCCATGGTGATTTATACCAAGCACAAAATCATATGAAAGAAAGTGATTTTTTAACGAAATGGTTTCCATTTTTTGAATATCTCATTGTTACTGAACTACACCCTCCTAAACATCTGCAATTTCTCACTTTAATTTAATATGACATAATGATAATGCAATTCCCTCTGTTTATTTAGGTTTTGGTAAATCTTATGTGATTGTTTAACATACGTCTGATAATGTAATTGTTTAAACAAATTTTATAGTCCTTACTGTAATTTATAATCTCTATTTTATAATTATCTTTAATGTTGTTGTACTGTTATTGCTGAAATGAATAATAATTTGTTTTAAAAACAAACAATATTAGTAGTAGACAATGTGGAGTCAATAAGGTGGACAATGATCCTCTAAATCAGTTCTTGTATGTAGAGGATCCAGGTAAATGTATCTCAGGAGCCAGCCTGGTCCCGGGTTGGCCCAACAAGCAGCCAGCAAGATTAATTCATCTAGCTTGTTTCATCTAGCCACGATTTCATCAGGGGCCACGACCAATACCACCAAAGTCCCTCTAGAAATAGAAAATATAACATATAGAATTTTTGTCCCTCTTAATGTGTGACTAAGTTTACATGATCCCTTGAAATGGGGAAAAAAATCAGTGTCTGTCAGGTGTAGGAGTTGCTTGAAGCTCCCCTTCTAAGCTTCACCCTGACCTTTTCTCAACTGCAGAAAGCAGGAAAAGGATATAGCACTACCCTAATCCACATGCTTTCTGGAAGTTCTGTTTCCTTAAATGCTGAGTAGGTGGGGGGGGGTACATAAAGGAAAAGATAAACCAAAATTACATTCAGAACTTGGTGGTTTGGGTCCATAAAACAGCTTCTGAAATGCAGAACCATATCTGAGAAACAAACAAACCACACAGAGGGTGCACAGGCAGGCCAGGCAGTCATGCGCCACCTGGTAGCATCTTGTTTTCCTTAATGGCGAGTCCATCTACACGTTCAATGGCATTTCCGTCTGCACCTGCAGCCACTTGGTTCCAACAGGAGATCCTGAGCCCTTAGCGTTAGCCAGCAAGGGGGCTTTTGAGGCAAGTAAGAAACAGAGGTGGTTTGTCATGGCCTTTCTCTGCAGTGCCTTCCTCAGCAGTCTCCCGTCCAAGTACTGACCCTTCTTAGATTCTGAGATCAGATGAGATCAGGCTATACCATACCAACTTCCCTCCCGTGAACCATGTCTGACATTTGTTTGGAATCCCCTTGTATTAAATAACCCCCAAAGCCCCTTAATCTGCTTAACTGACACTTGGCATACTCCTTCTCATGTAATAACTTCTGAATCTCCACAACTTAAAGAACTGCAGTTCCTAAGGCCTCTTGTTTGGAGACCTTAAGAGCAAAAAATGCTTTCATGCTTTCTTAAAAGTTTAGAGAATCCTATTTGGTAAGGACCAGGCCTTGTACCACTTAATAGAAAATCTAAGATTTAAACATTGTTTCAGGCCTCATATCCTAGGCCTTTGCTGGGAAAGTCCCAAGCTCTGTTAATTAGCGGCATCTGGGTTTCTTTCCTCTCATGAGAGAGTGGCCTTGAGAAGGCCGGTGATTGGTGCTGATCTCAGCTTTCGCTGTACTCCCTAAACTGTCACAGGGCTGCAATTTCCAGTAAAGAAGTCAAGTCCTGATTGGTTCTTCAAGTGTACAGATGTCCCTCCAGATTTCAAGAAGCTTCTTTGTCTCTAGGCAGTTTATCAGTCTTTTCAGTCTTGCTACCTGGTAGCTATTGCTAACTAGTTGCAATGTGAGAGAGAGATCCTGAGCTTCATGCCTCCCGGTTGCTTAGAATAAGCTGGCATGGATGGACTTAGGACCAAGCTACAAGTGACGAATGACACTTGAATGGCAAGTGGATTGAGTGGAGGGCAAGTGAACAGGGAGAAATACACTTGCTGTTCAATTGTCATTCGTCAATTGTAGCTTGGCCCTTAGTTGAGATCAACCAGCTTTGGAACCACCTCAGAGAATGCTTAGTCAGATAGCCAGTAGTAGTTTAGCTAGTTAGAATGTATTTAGATCAGCAACCTGTTATTTGTTTTATGTTTCTGCCTTACACATGCTCCTATGTTCTTTCTTTAATAAACTCCAATAACATATTGTACCAGCCTGTGTCCAGTGTTGCTTACTAAGGAGGTACACACACTCAAAAGAACCCAGAAACCTGTGGTGCTTCAAACACACAACAACAGCTCTTAGAAGCTCCTAGTGGTCCTGAATGGCTAGGAAAGACATCAATGAGAAGGCATGAGAGTCTCTGGATCAATACGTATTTGAAAGGGAGTGTTCCAAATTTACTATTAAGAGGTTGGCTTTTAATGGCCATGGTTTTAGTGCATATGACGTATCACTATGTCTAAATGCAAATGGCTGGCCTCCAAATGGGTGATAAACACTGAACAGCCTCTTCAAACAAATATACACATACAGGGGAACTCCAGCTCTGCAAAAAGGTTAATCAAACTGGAAAATTGGGGGGACCTCTAGAACACAGGCTGATGAATGTTAGGGCTGAAATCCTAAAAAAAACACTCTCCGGGTGTAAACCTCATAGAATAACATGGGGCTTACTTCCAAGCAGAACAGTTTTGACTTGCACCCTATAAGAACTCCACAAGGGAAAGAATATTGAGAATCAATTAAATAAGCAAAGGGAGAAAGGGAAACCAGCCCACACCGGGTCTTATTGAATCCAGAGAGGGGATATTGGGGGCCGGGAGTATTTTTGCTAATTGTCTTCCCCTGTCCAGGATTTCTGAGCTTTACCCTCCCATCTTGTTCCATTTCTATAGCTTAATAGGCTCCATCTATTATATGATACCTTTCTTCTCCCAGGAGGAGGTACTTGGGTTTCATAAAAGAGCGATGCATAGTTGTTAGGAGAGAAGCAGTATGTCACCAGGCAGCAACATCACAGCCATCCACCATGACCTTTTTCCGGTGGTGCTGGGGAATATACTATGGATCAAATGCAAGCGAAGTAATCTGAGGGTCTCTGGGATTATGTCAGTCCCAGCCTTGGGGCACTGATTCCAAAAGTGGCCCAAGTGGTTGCATGTAAAGCACCATGGCACCTTCTTTTCTGCCGTGGGTGACTTCCCAACAGTACTTGGGAAAACAGGTTGATGTTGTTGGGATGGCTGTCCTTTTACTTCCAGCTGCTTTCTGGACTGGGGTGGGGACTTAGGAGACACAAGTCATAGGCTTTTCCCAATTTCCCAGTCCCAGCATCTTCAAGAAGCTTCTTTGTCTCTAGGCAGTTTATCAGTCTTTTCTTTCTTGCAACCTGGTAGCCATTGCCAACTAGTAGCTCTTCAGCTCCATGCCTTCAGGTTGTCTAGAGTAAGCTGGCTTGGATGGACTTTGGTAAGATCAACCAGCTTTGGAACCATCGCAAAGAATGCTTTGTCAGATAGCCAGTAGTATTTTAGCTAGTTAGAATGTATTTAGATCAGCAACCTGTTATTTGTTTTATGCCTTGCCTAAATGCTTCTTAAGAGCAGTATTGCAAAGAAGTAAGATCGACTGTGAAATGCATTCAGTGTGATTAGAGCAGGGGTGGAAATGCAGAAAATTAGCATCTGTAGTGAGAGAAATATCCCATGTCCCCATTCAGCCCCGGGGAATCCATTGTTCTGAATCTGTGAAGAAACAATTTCAGCTCTCTAGTGATGTGATCTTCCTTTTACGTTTTTGTCTTTTTCAGGACACCTACTCTGTCTTGGCCTTTAACCGCTACTGAACTCAAATACTGCTCATCTACCGGAAACCACCCACCTGAAACTCTCTTGATAGACTGAGGGTCTGACTTGGTGTAAAGCAGTGTCATGTGCTCATGTGGTTTCCTTGGAATGGAGTTTCACTCTCTGCCCATCAAGAGGGTAGAATTTTAAACTGATTTGTTTTTGTCTGAATAGAACCAAAAAGAAACCAATCCCTATTTCTAAGGGGGAGAAAGAGCTTCACCCTACTATCCAATCATAGAGCCAACATTTCTTTTCAACAGCAATCATTTTGTTTTCTGAACCATCAGCCTTGGTTGAATGCTGATCTATTCTGTAATATAGGGAGGAATAACAAAGCAGTTGACCTAGTTTTGCAGGCTTTAAAAATTACAGCAACCACAATCACTCGAGTCAAATTCTACAAATCACCGTAACATAAAAAAACCAGAGGAACCACAATCAGTATTGTGATGCAGACAGACAAGCTTTAATGAAGATTGTATGACAACATTTGCATGGCAAACAGCTTCAAAGGTGATAACAGCATATGCAATACAGAAGAAATAATACATTTTCCTTTGGAAATCCCTCAAAAGGACAGCTAAACAAAGGGCTATTTATGCATTTTAAACATCATTTTCCCAAGCTCCCTAGAATCTCATACAAAATAACAGGGTGTGTTTGTAGAAATACCCTAAAAATGGCAAGGAAATGCAGCAGCAGCAGAGTTCGAAGACTTGAAGATAAATGCCTGAAGTGCTCAGCAATTAAATCTAATCAACTCTGATCTGGATTTGGGAGTTTACAGAATTTTGATGCTCAGGAAAAAGGGACCATCAGTTGTGACGCCTACAATAAGTACCCACTAGCATTGGACGTGAGAGTCAGAAGTACTAAGCTGGTGGAAAGGCTATCAGCTCTGGCTTAAAATGGGGAGGCTCCACCTTTCTCACCCCCAAGTCCATGAAATCATCGGCTATGAATCCATATGCTGTTTTTCAAATACCATTTTCCCCTATTCTGGTCCTCCAAGTTTAACAGGGGTAACCACACAGCCTTTGACTAAAGCAGCTGGAACCTACAGAGCTGTTCCCGCTACATGAAGAGGTTCAGAATAGGAGGAGAGGATTGGATTTGGGATTGTAATAATAAAAGGGGCTGGCTGTATCACAATTTCTGATTAGGAGATTTGGTTGACAAATCCAACGTTGGTACGGGGGGGGGTGATGCCGAGGCTACTTGCTGATGTTGCGCCACCAGAGAGTACCCTGTATGAACCAATGGCGCTCAGACCGCCAATTGGGTAGCCAAATGGAAAGCCGCAAGATGGAATGCAGGATGGGATTGCACAAAAAGGGGGATGACTTGGGATGTAACCAAAGGACAACTTGGAAAGAAGGAGGTGAGTCTGGAATGTAATTTCAAGCAGGTGAGCTTACTTTTTCAGAGTGAAAGAAAATGATTAAAAGACTCAATCTTACAATCTGTTAGGATTTTTTTTTTAATGAACGAGGTTAAACAATGTTGAAGAGCTTCCTATATCCCTTCTTGTGCATTTACTGTCCATTCAATTTTCTATCAGTCAGTTTTGTATGAAGCTAGAGGTGTCCCCGACATCTACACCTGATCATTTCTTAAGGGTAACATGAAAGCTCATACCCTACCACACATTTTGTTAGTCTTATAGGTGCTATTGGACTCTTGCTCTTTTCTACTGCTACACAGAGTCTAATACGGCTACCCATCTTTTCCCTACTTGGACTTGCCTGGGTAACCATACTATTTTTATGTTACTGAAGGGTGGGTCAAGAAATTAAATTGAAGCTGAACATCAACTATGCTACTGAAGGCTTCCCTGCCTAGTATACAGTTTCAAAACCTTACAGAGGAGAAGCTTTACCTCAAGGTAGGGAAAGGTCAGCCTTCAAAACTTGCTTGAGGTTGTGCACTGGCCAACTAGGAACCCGCAGTACAAAATATGGTGCATACTGTATCTATACCGAGCCAAAGTTAATCACAGGTGTCTATGTAAAAATTACTCATTCGGAAGTTCGTTTGGAATGAACTTCAGCATTGGAATAAAAACTGCCTTTACACATAGGCAAAAGATTGCAGATCAGGTTTTTCCAAGTAGCAATCAACCTGTTTGGATGTGGAGTCCAGCTTTTCATATGTTAAGTGATGTTTGTGGACAGATCAAAGGAATTGCTTCCTACAGCCACAGGACTCATAGAAATTTTCTAATGAGAGAATATTAACTTTACTTCAGGCAGTATTATTAAGGAGGGATAGCTAACCACATAGAAGATCTCTTGACTTTTGACATAAATGTATTACTCTGGGACTTCTATGCTTGAGAGAAGGAGTCTGTCAAGAATTATTAGGGGTCTTTGGGAGTTAGTTAATACAAGGGGATTCCAAACAAATAATGTTATTATCAGACATAATTCCCGGGAGGGAAGGTGGTATGGTATAGGCTGATCTCTTCAACTTTCCAAATCTAAGAAGCCTCGGTACTTGGATGGGGGACCACCGAGGAAGGCTCTGCAGAGTGGTTTCCTCATTTCAAACCACTGTTGTTTTGAATAAAATTCAACGCAGTGAATCCATATTGGGAATTTTGTATCTGAGACTATTGTATTATTTCAGGAACACAGTGGATTCCCCCCCCTACGGTCTTCTGAGAGAGGCCGAAGATGGTGGTCTGTGATGGAAGATCTCCTGTTGTAGTGAGACACTTAACAAACAATGGAAGGCTGTTGCCAAGTAGGCCCCCTCCCCTGCTTTAAAGCCTGCCATGGACTGTGTTAAAGTTTCCTGCATTGCTGTTTCACTGCTGCACCAAAGACTGCTTTGCACGTGTGTGCTCTAGTACACGTGTCAGTTTCCTGTCTGCTGTTTTATTACCCTGCTGCTGCAATAGACTGTGCAGTTTACTGACTCCATGTTTGGATAACTGCACAAAGGACTCTCTTTCTGGGCAGCCCTGCCCTGACCTGTATCTGGAATTCCCAGTGTGTGTTTGGACTCTGTTACAAGTGTGCCCCGTGCCTGCATTGCCATCTGCCACGGACCGCGCCTGTTCCCTGCTTTGGACTGTGTTTTAAGTACTGTTCCCCCTGCCTCCATGGAAGCCTGCCTCATATGGGCCCAAGCCACTGCTAGCAGCCGGGCGCCTGCCGGGGAAACCTCCAGCGAGCCTGGCTAGGCACTCCTTGATCAGTTCCCGCCTGGAGCCTCCCGCGGGCCGGTCCCCGAGCTTGCCCTCGCTACCGGGCAGCCTGCTATCCAGCCCCAGCTATGCCCAGCCGGCATCCATGTTCTCAGGCAGCCAGAAGACCCAAAGGAAAAGACTGCTTTGGGAAGCCATTTCGGCGAAGCGGGCACACCACGTCCGCAGCGAGAGCCCCTCGCCCCGCTCTGCATATCTTAGGAGCCGCCCCGGAGAAGAACTAAGTGCCGACCATCCCAAGCACTTAGAGAATGCATCTCAAAGAAACCTCCGCATTCCAGAGCTGATGACATCAGGGCAAGCCCTGTCCGCTGGAACATCCTTTCAGCCCACTCGGATTTCCCCCTCCCTCTTTTGTCCCCTCTTCCTGAGGTGTCACTTATCACAATCTGATTACCAAAGTGGCCCATCCAAGCCATTCAGTAGCCCATTAGACCCTTTGTTTTAATCTGTGAGAACCACCAAGTATAGCACCAGCCCCAGGGTACGTTTTGGGGTATTTAAGCCGGCCTCTCAGACCGCATGGTGCGCGTGCCATCCTATCCAGACTTCCTTGCTGTCCGTCTGTGGTCCCAGTGCTGGCATTGGGCCACCCTCGCTGCTGTCTCTCTGCTTCGCTCCAGGATAAGTGAGTATTCCCCCTATCATCGTTGGGAACCAGCTAATGCGAACGTCTCTGTATTTCATACTCTGTATTTCCTAGACCTTGTGTGTTTCTTGTATGCTTGTGCAAGTTTAGGCTTACGCCACACTAAATACACGTGTTTGGAACCTATTTGTAGTCTGCCTCTTTTTCACTAGAGTGTCTGGGATCGGGACCTCCGTAGACATAGGTTAAGATCCGCGCTAATTTTAAGTTACAGACTGCTACAGCTAATTCCCCATTATAATAAAGAGCAGTTCTGGTAACAGTTTACTGGTGGAGAATGCGGGCATAACCCAGTTCGTGTGAATGCACGTGAGTCGACACGCGTGTCTTCAGCGAACTGACTTAGAGGAAAATTTTCCAGACCTCAGTGTAAAGAGCGCAATTTAGCTCAGGGAATTAAAAGTGTGAGTGTGTGTGGCTCTAGCGAGCATTTCTATCTTGTGGGTTGGCTTTTCCCCCATTTCCTCCTTCAGCCAGCTTTGGACTACTTGCCTTTTGTGGTGCACCGCGAGGCCCTCCAGCCGTTATATCCGGTGTACTGTGGGTGAGGACCTCTGAACTGGTGAAGTTCCTGGCCACCTTCCGGGCCGCCTAAACGCGTCTATGTGGGTGGGATCCCAGAAGTAGGCTCTAGATATATATACGCATATATATACTTCCTGAAGCAGCACATATAAAACTCTTTTCCGCCCTCCCCCGTCTCTCCTAAGCCCGTCCAAACCCCGCTCCTGCCAGCACTTAGGCTTCAATCCCCGCTCCGGAGGAAACGTGAAGGGATCGTTAGTCTGTTTGGTCAGTTTAGCTTTGGGAATCTAAAGCCAGGTTCCTGAAGCCCCGCGGCAGCCGGCCGCACCGTGCTTAAGAGTTTTAAGGTAGACTCTTGGGCGCCTTTCCGCTTGCGAGTTTTAAGTCAGACTCGTGGGCACACTTTCGCTTGAGAGTTGGTAGAACTCTTGAGCGCTTTTTCCGCTTGGGAGTACAGTAAGTTTTACTCCTGGGCACTTTTGCTTGGGGACTTGCAGAGGCAGTCCTTGAGCGCTTTAGTCTTTTGGTCGAGGCTTGGAGGCAGTTTAACCGTTTGTCTCTGAGCACGAGGCCTGGGGACACCTTGAGTTTAGTTCTTGGGCAGAGAGCTTGAGAGCATTTTGGCTTCTAAGCAGAGGCTTGGGAGCATTTCAGTTTCTGAGCAGAGGCTTGGGAGCATTTCTGGTTGCCTGAGCAGAGGCTTGGGAGACCCCCTTAGTTGCAGTTCTTGAGCAGAGGCTTGGGGACACTTTTTGGTTTTCTGAGCGCATAGGCTTGGGAGACCCCTGAGCTGTGGTTTTCTGAGCGCATAGGCTTGGGAGACCCCTGAGCTTTGGTTTTCCGAGTATAGGCTTGGGAGACCCCTGAGCTTTGGTTTTCCGAGTATAGGCTTGGGAGACCCCTGAGCTTTGGCTTCTGAGCAGAGGCTTGGAAGCACTGAGCGTTTTCGTTCTTGGGCTTAGAGAGCTTGAGAGCACCCTCTGAGCCAGTAAACTTTTCCTGGTCCCGTGGCTTGTAGGCAAGCTTGAAACGGGAATAGGAATTTTCCCCCCTTCTCCCCCGGTGGAGAAGAACAGAGTGTAGGACCCTTAAAAATACCCTTTGAACCTAAGAGTAGGAACTTAAAACCCCCTGGTAAAAACCCTTGAGGACCTGAGGGAAGGATAAACCTCCCAAAGGAACATAGAGAGGAAAAGTTGTTAAAACCCCTAAGAATCCAGTGTAAGAATCCCCGAGGACCCGAAGGGAAATAACCTCTGAACGCCCCCTAGACGGGAAAACTTATAGGGAGCTCAAATCGCCCCACCCCTGGTGTCGCTGATCCACTCTTTAACCCCCCCCCCCCGAGGTCAGCCTTAAAACGAAAGGAAAAATGTACCAGGCAAACCCCACCGTGCCCCGCCTGGAGAAGTGGCTAGTGAAGAAGGGAGATTGCCCCTGGGAAGCCGGTTCCTTCAAGGGACCCGACCCACTCCAGATAGTTAGAAGCGCCTTCCAAGATTTTTGTGAAAAGGAGAAACCTAGGTCAAGTAAAAAAGACAGGTATGGAGCCTGGGCACTTTTCACTGCCCTACAGGACAGCGTGTCCCTCATTAGTAAGTTGCACACAGCGCAGGAGGAGTTAGAGGAGAGGTCAGAACGAGAGCAGACGCCTTGCACCTAGAAATCCAAACTCTCAGGACTAAGCTAAATGAACAGGAAAAAGAGTATGAGAGAAGAGCAGTTGAATGGCGCGCCGAACGCGTCAATTTCATACTAGAAAAGCAAGGACTAACTACCGCCCTCCAGGACGCTCAGCACAAGGCTGAAGCGGCCACCGCTCGTGCCGACATGGCGGAGCACGCATTAACTGAGGGACAAGAGGAGATTACTAAGCTCACCCATGCCGCCCGGTTCATGGCGGACCACAACCAGTCTAAAACCGCAGCCGCGGACCATTCAGCTTGTAAGAGGGAGCTAGAGGCCCTGAAGCGACACTTGGGGATGCAACAGGCCGTAATTTCCGCCGTGCACCCCTCAGCCCTCTTGGCCCTCCCAGAAGATAGTAAGGATAGCTGGGCATCTCAGTCGCCCCAGCCCGAGGAAGCCCCACAGCCCCTCCACCCAATAGCCACTAAAGAAATAGTATCCATGGACGAGGATGGCAAGAAGACAGACCGGGTCGTTAAGGAAACCCGCAATTGGAGGCCCGACGAGCTCCAAGCCATAGCAGATCGCATGGGACCCCTAAACCGAGACACGGCTATCCAGTGGTTCACACATGTGACCACCTCCCAGCCCTCCGCTAGTGGTTCTGATGTAGCCCAACTGGCCCGCCACTGCGCCAGCCCCGAAATAGTCACAGCCCTTAATGCCTACGTTTCTAATCGAAAGTTAGCCACCCGCAGTCAGTATGGGTCCATCAAAGAACTGTGCACATTCCTATGGCCCACCAAAAGCTTGAAAGCCCTGTATATTGCAGAGTCCCAAAAGCCCGGAGAGGACCCAGAGGCATATTTAGCTAGGAAGCAGCTTCTCGCTGAGCTAGCAGACGAAGTGGACCTAGATGCAAGCGATGTACCCGACTTTGACGAGTTAGAGTTCAGGAGGGCAGTTATAGATGGACTCAACAGCACCACTCGCCTAGCCCTGGCAGGAGTAGAGCCCGGGAGCATCTCATGGGGAGACCTGGAAGCTCGCATCAGGAGCATTGCTGGCCTGTTGCGGGAAACCGGCGCCATCCGCCATGTGAAGTCCCCGGCCTCTCGTAGGAAGGAGAGCTAGCCGATAAGTGCAGTCACTTACGCCAATCATGGCCCCCACTCTCAGTACCGACCGCAGGGACGCAACTCGTACTCGGAGGCAAGGGGAGGGATCCTGAGGGGAAGGAGCAGCAGTTTCAACCGGGGAAGAGGGCCAAGGGACTACCGCCCGGGAGTTTCCTTTGCACCCACCCCGAGTTATGGCTCCTCCTCCCAGCAGGGACCCCACGAGCCCCGGCCGCAAGATGCGCCCCTAGCCCCTTCTCACTCTCGAGCATCTCACCCGTACAACCATCAGGTCTACCCGCCTCCAGATCAGTCTAACACTTGGGGAGCATCACAGGGCGACCACGAGGGCTACCGGGACCGTGGCAGCACGCCCCAGTCCAGGGACCCCCTCCGCTGGGAACTGTGGATGCGCCTCAAAAACATTGGAGCGAACATGGAGCTATTCGATGGAAAGCCCACGTCCGTTCTAATGAAGGCGATCATGGAGTGGGAAGACCAGCAGCAGCCCCCAGTACCCCCGTCGGCGCCCCCTTTGCCGCCAGACCCTCCCTTCTCGAGTCCCCCGATAGCTGCGGTCCGGGAACGCCCGAGCCCCAACAACCCCTTCAGAGGGAGCGCCGCTTCCACCGACCAGGGTGCAGGATCAGAATAAGGTCGCCCCGAGTCCCAGTCTCCTTCCGTGGGCATAGTTGCCAAACTAAAGCCGGACACATGGGGGAGACCAACAGTAAAGGCAGGGATCGGGACTCCCGGGGAAAAGAAGAAGCCTGCCACCCTCCTCATAGATACCGGAGCTTCACTTAATATACTCCGGCCCACCTTAGTCACAAAGGGAACTCAGACCCCCACCACCATGCAGCTCGCCGGTTTTGGAGGCGGCATGCAGGAATCCCCGGTCTGGCAGGATATCCCCCTCTCCGTTGGGAACCTGGCCACCAGGATTTCGGCATGCGCAAACCGGGGAGAAGATGATGGACTTTTGGGCATGCCATTTTTCCGTGCCGAGGGACTGACCATTGACCTAGCAAATGGGCTCCTGTGGCGCATCCCAGGAGGCCCAGACTTCGTCAATGCAGTCCATCGATGTGCAGCCCTTAAGGCCCCCCTTCCCCTCGCCCCCATCACAGGAGACCCCTGGGTTCAGGACTTTCCCGAAGTTTGGGTGACCGACAAAGCCGAGTGTGGGACAGTGAAGGGCGCCTGCGTCCTGATTGAAGGAAAGGACCCCCCTCCCCAAAGACAGTACAAGTACCCAGCGGAAGCTGAAGCAGGGATAGCCAAGACTATAGAAGGACTCCTTGAGTGGGACGTCATACTCCCGATGCAGTCCATCTGCAACGCCCCATTGTGGCCAGTACTGAAAGCAGATGGAGTGACCTGGAGAATGACGGTCGACTTCCGTGCCCTGAATGCCACCACCCCTCCAGTTGCCCCGGTTGTGGCCAAGTACAACGAGATCCTGACGGCCATCGCCGCTGGGTCCCGGTTCTACTCGGTCATAGACCTGGCCAACGCTTTCCACTCCATCCGGTTGCATGAGTCTTGCTGGTACAAGTTCGCGTTCACTTTCCGCGGCCAGCAATACACATTCAAACGGACACCCCAGGGATTCCACTCCAGCCCTAGCATTTGTCACGCCCATGTGGTTCAGATGTGGGAACGCCTCCAACCTTCCTCGAGGCCCCACGTTCTGAGCTACGTGGATGACATTTTAGTCCACGCCCCTACGGAAGAATTAGCCCGCCAGATCACCAGGGAAGTCCTGGAACTCCTCCGCGAGACTGGGTTCAAGGCAAGCAGGGAAAAGGCCCAATTGGTTCAGACCAGTGTTAAGTACCTGGGTCTGACCCTGGGACCCGAGGGTCGCACCCCGGATGCCCAGCGAATGGAGGTCATTTCCAAGCTGCCTGCACCCACCGATGTCCCCTCCCTCAGAGCCCTTCTAGGAACTTTTAACTTTTCCCGAGACTTCATCGAGTCCTTTGCAGACAAGGCTCGCCCCCTTTACGCTCTCCTTAAAAAGAACACTCCCTGGGAGTGGGGACCGGATCAACAGACAGCCTTAGCCGAACTGAAGCGCAGCCTGGCCGCAGCCCCGGCCCTAGCCCATCCAGATGTTACCCAGCCATTCTTTATTCAGCTAGCCGTGGCAGACAAGAGCATAGGAGCCACGCTCACCCAGCAACAAGCGGGAGCCGCGAGAGTAGTAGCCTATGCCTCTCGCAATCTAACTCCGGTCGAGACCAAGTTCAGCCCATGCGAAAAGACTTGCCTTGCTCTAGTTTGGAGTCTGACCCATTGGGAATTTATCATAGGAGGCTCACGCACAATAGTTCAAACCACTCACACGCCCCTCAAATATATTCTGTCTGGCAAAATACAAGATGGACAAGTCTCAAACGCCCGCATAGCACAGTGGACCCTGGCCCTGGTTAACCGCGGAGTAGAGTTTAAAAAGGAAACCACTGAGCCCCCAGCCCCCTGTGGCCTGTTAGTAACCGGGACCGAGCACGAGTGCCCCCTGGACCCGCCACCGCAGGTTGTTTGGCCAGTCACTTGGGGAGTCCCGCTAGAGAAAGCCCGACTGAACGGCTTCACATGCTGGTTCTGCGACGGCTCCTCCTTTCACGTTGGAGGCTCCCCTCGGACAGGCTACGGCGCCGTGCGAGTGAGCGACGCATGCACTCTAAAGGGTCCAGCCCGCCCCCATTCCAGCCAAGCGGCTGAGGTGCAAGCGCTTCTGGCAGTGCTTGAGTTTGAGCCCCCAGAGAGCCCACTTGCCATTTACACAGACTCTGATTGGACGGCCAAAGCCGCCACGGTCTGGCTCCCGGTATGGCAGAATCAGGGGTGGAGAGCTAGTGATGGGAAACCCGTAGCCCACCTACAGCTATGGCAGCAAGTAGCCGCGCTCCTTCAGTCCCGCACAGGCCCAACGCAGGTTACCCATGTTAAAGGACACCAAAAGACAAACTCAGAGACCGCCTATTGGAATGACCAGGCAGACCTCGCAGCCAAGGCGGCCACCACGGAGAATGCTCCCTTACTGGAACCAGCCACTGATTGTCCTCTCCACCCTGTCACCACCCGGGCACAAGCCCGCAGACAGGCTCAGGGAATCGCAGGAACACTAGACCTAGCTCAACTGCAAATATCTGACCCAGAAGTAGCTGACCTCCTAGCCGCAGGAAGAGATCAGACAGGAAGACTAATGATCCGAGAAGAGGAAGGCATAGTTTGGGCAGTAGATGCAGCCGGTGAACGCCACTGGGTAGTGCCACTGGAAGTCAGGGCCGACCTGATTCAGTTTGTCCACGAGCAGGGACACCGAGGCAAGGATCTGACTCTGGAGAGGGTCAAAGAGGTTGGTTGGTGGCCTAGCATGCGTACCGAAGTAGCACAATGGGTGGACAACTGTCTGTCTTGTGCTATGGTCAATGCAGACCCAACTGGACCTAGAGCTCCCCTCCAGCATCAGAGAATTGATGGACCCTGGGCTCGTATACAGATTGACTTTATCGGTCCCCTTCCTCCCACTCCCCGCGGCAATCGCTACTGTCTCACTGTCATAGATCCCTTTAGTAAATGGGTCGAGGCATTCCCGTGTAAGCATAACACTGCAGCCACCACGGCCAAACTACTGTTCAATAATGTGTTTTCGAGATGAGGCACTGTACGAGTCATGGATTCCGATTTGGGCTCACATTTTATCGGGGAAGTAACCCAGGAACTTTGCAAGGCGTTAGGCATCCAACAACGCTTTCACATAGCCGGCCATCCCCAGGCTTCCGGCGCCATAGAAAGAACCAACCGGACCCTCAAGGAGGCTCTCCGCAAGATGGTTCGCTCCTCCGGGAGAGACTGGGATGAAAAACTCCCCATAATTCTAATGGCCATCAGAGGCACCACCGCAGTTCACGGGCTCACGCCCCATATGGTCATGACAGGACGGAAAATGCAGCTCCCAGAAGCCTTCTGGCTAGATACGCAGCTCCCTTCTGATATGCAGCCCGTAGTAATTAATGACGCCTGGGTTCAGGACCTCATCTCATCCATACACGCCGTCCACATGCAAGTGGCCCAGAAGTTGGGCACAGCTCAGAAGGATATGGACCGCAAACTAGGATGGGTCAGGAACCCCAGGCAGTGGGAGGAAGGACAGCTCGTTTTATATAGAAAGTTCTCACAGAAGGCACACTCACTAGCCGCCAAATGGCAAGGTCCCGTCCCAATCACGAAAAGAGTCTCTCCAGCCGTCTATCAGGTAGCTATCCAGAGGAAGACAGGAGGCACTTGGCTAAAATACTTCCACGCCTCTCAATTAAAGGAATGGAAAGGGAAGCCGCTCCAGACCGCCCCCCCAGTGTATGACCCTGGGGGAGCCGCCGCCAGCCCAGCCCCCCTCTGCCCAGTGATTCGCCAGACGTCCCTTCACCCTGGGCCAGAGATACCCTGTGTCCCCTTAGACCAGACCTTTGTAGCCTTAGTATAAAAGAAACAGCAGAATCTGTAGATGTAGATGTGAATGTCAAAAGTTTTTCCAGTTCTATTCTTTAACTTCATTAGGCGGGCCCCACAGTTGGGACCCTTGGGGAAGACACGGCAACCAAAGCCAAATAGGACCACCACCGAGAGTGATTCTTGATTGGATTGTAAGCCGCATGTTCGGAAGAAAATTGCACAGGCAAAAGAGATTTGCTGTGTGTGAAAGTGTTTGGAGAGGCTTTAGCCCAAAAGTGAATGCAGTCTTCCAACGTTGAAACCACCAAAAAAGGTGATTTCTTTGTTTGAAAACATTTCACCCGCCGTGCTGGTGAAGATCCCGCATCTACGTAGATTCGGGGTCTCACCTGCCAGACCCACGCTTTCGCATGATGGTCGGCTTTGGCTTTGAGGGCCGTGCCTCCCCTGGAAAAGGACCCCCAGATAGCCCAACATCCCTCTTTTACTAATGTTCATATTCGTCATGGTGAGTTGCTGTACGGCGCCACCACTTAGTACGCTTTAGTGCAAAGGTAAAAGACCCGCCAGTATTCTGTAAATATGTTACCCCTGGAATATGTTATTGAGGTGCGTTCGCTACGCACAAGGGGCAGCGTGCCTCATTTACATAGCCAGGATCCCCCGCGCCAAGATGACCCCCGAACAACCCAGACCCAGTGGCGCCGGCAGATCTCGGCCGCCTCCGCCGCTTTTCGATAAACGCCGCCGAGCGCCCTCGGCTCCACTTTGGCCCTTTCCGCCAGCAGCCGCCCGCCCCACGTAATCTTTTCCCTTGCCCGTACCGTATAAGGGAAAAGAAGGGGGGGAGACATATTGAAGATATAATGAAACCATGCCAGGCACCCCAAGTAAGGGCAACCTAAAAGCACCCCACACCCGTATGCTTCTTGCTCCGTGTGTTTTTCTTTTCGCTCAGTGCATTTTTCTTTCTTTTTGCCCGGTGTACCTTTTTTTAACCAGAAAATGGGGCCTCCCGAGGGAGTCCCTCCAAAAATTGGTTGTCCTGCAAATATATGACGAAGGCCTATTTTTGAAAATTAAAGCGAGGGCCCCCGTCTGCAGCAACCCTTATAGTTAATGGAAACCGTTCTCCAGCTTTTTTTTCCCTTTCAAAACGGCAAGGCCAGGCCGAGCTGGACCGATAGCTCTCAGCCCGCAAAATAAGAGCAGCCCGCCGCCAAGCAAGGGGCACCTGAAGGCCACATAGTCTAGGTACCCAGGGACCCCTGGGGCAAGTTTGCATAATCCCGCCTAACGCACAGCCGACCCTTGATCGACGCAAAGACGTCCCCCCTGAAATATACATGCTATAGGAAGAAGCCTCCGCACAGGAGTTCCCCAGAGCAACAAGCTGGAAGGCTCGCTTAGTGCCCCTGGGACTTCTCGTTCGAACCCCGCTTAATAGACAGTGCTGGCAGAAAAACGCCCTCCCTTTTCTTTTTCCCTGCTTCACTTCATTTATTTTGCTGCAACAAACTCAGGGAGCCTGTACTTATATCCGCAGGTCTCCCCAGGATATTTTCACTACAGAAAGGAAAAAGAAGGCCAGGAGATGAGGCACCTGGCTACTCTGTGTTTGCTCGTGCTGGCAGGCACCCTAATAGAGGGACGCCCATCCAAATTAATGCCCTACCCACACTGGAGATGCATTAATACCCTAGCAGGAAATGAAATGATGGTCTGCAAAGTTGTACAGCAGAGCAATATGACCACCCCTACGGATCGCACAAACTTCCGCAGTTGTGAAGAGCAGTGGATCCGACCCCCAGAGCTTGTTATTTTATGTGTGGGAGTGAAAACCATGTCCCAAGAGCTAGTATGCTATTCACCTACTGATACAGTGTCACCACTTGCTCCGATTCCTTGTATGTTTCTTCCCCGCATCAGGCCAGCCCCCACCGCAGTCCCGGTGGTAGACAAATATACCACCCCTGCCAGCTTCGAAACCTCGCCATTTGTCACTGAGGCTTTCGGACCATACTGTGAAGTTATTTTAGTGTCGGCCGCAGTATGGAAGGCAGGAGACCCCTTTAGAATGACCATTCTACTAGGCACTACTACCACTGAGTCTGCATCTGTCACTATCACGCCCCCTTCAGGCACAGTTCTCTCCTTCGCTATAGAACGCTGGGAGAACTTGACCTGGATCGTAAAAGAGGAAGACCTAGCCAAACACGGCCCACCCGATTGGATACTGGTTCAATAGACGCCCGAATGCCAAACCAAGCCCCTAGTAGAGAAATTTCACCGGCTTGGGCTGCTCTTTGTAAATTTGACTCATGAACCAGGCAATTATTCCCTGCTGATCCGGACCCAGGAGACCCACGCCATCCAAATTGACCCTTTGATTGCTAGCAATGAACAATTAAGCCAAGGCGGCACGCATATAGTGGGCTCCCATGTTTTGAAAACTGACATTCAAGAGAGAGTTCTAGTCCGCCCGCAAATGTCTTTAAAAGAGATCCGCATAGACTTAGCTGAGCTAAATATAACCCAGAGGCTGCCGCAGTGCGCTCCCTATCTGGAGGCCGGTAGCAAGGGTTGGAATGCATGGCTACAACTGTGGATCGATCCCTCCCCCTCTCTCTCGCGTGCCAGGTGAAGCATTGCCGACTGGACTGCTCCTGCAGCCGGAGGCTTAGCAATCATGGATTCGGTCAACATTGAGACTCTCGCTAATAAGTTTGCCCATGTCACGACTAGCATCTCCGACTTAGGTAAACCGGTGGTGCAGTCCCTAAATTCCATTTCAAATGGGCAACACGAGATCAGCTCCATTCTAGTTAACTGGAGAGTCAAATTGAAAGAGATTTTTCTCTGCTGCTCAAAGGAACGCAGTCTTTTGAACGCAACGTGTCAATAGCCATGGCATGTATGCAAGCCCAACAATTAAATCAGGCTGTGGCCATGGGGCTAATTCGGCAAGCCACGGACGGGCACTTGCCCCTGGAAATTAAAAGATTGATTATGCCCAAATTGTCACCCCTAGAACTGGAGCTTGAATCCTGGTGGTCTCTCGTAAATTCCTCATTCTCACCGACCACCCAGGAGCTTAAATTATTTTTATTAACGGCCAGTGCGCACGAGTCATTCCACGTGTATCCAGTCGTGCCTCTGGGACTCCAAGTCAGCGACACCGAAGTCCTCTACGCCCGCCACCCCGACCATTGGGCCCGCTTCACCCCGACCGGATGGCAGCTCGTCAGCCTCCAAGGGTGCCAGCATCGAGACCAGACCGGCTTCATCTGCCAAGACCAAGCCTTTGCACCTCATCACCCCTGTGTAGCCCCGCAAGTCGACGCCCTCAATGAGTGCCCTTTCGAGGTCATCCAGGAGAACAGCTCCGCTGTGGTCTACATTGGGAAAGGATGTGCCTGCGTGCGAACGGCCTGCGACTTTGTGATCCTGAACTCGTTCCAGCTTAAGCCTGTGATCCCGGGAGTCAATCGCTGCTTCTGCAACCTGTCTTCGGTGGCAGCCTGCGACTTCACCTACACGGTACCGGTCTGGACCCAAGGAGAGATCCTGGTGGCACCCTCCATCTATCGATATGTGAAGCCCATTTCCCTTGGCATCGGTCTGGAATTAATCCACGAGCTCCTGACCCACCCCCAGCTCCACCGCACCCTCCAGAGCATCCAGAGGGACGGGGACACCACTGCTTTGGTTGTGTCCCACAACGGAAAGGAGATCCTGGACCTGGTCCAACAGATCAAGACCACGGGAGAGCATTCATGGTGGGAAACCCTCTTTGGCTGGAGTCCCACCGCCACTGGAATTTACAATTTGGCTTTGCACCCGATCATCGTTATTTTGGCCTTTCAAGTTTTGTTATGTGCCTCACTACTTTATTTGGGCTGTTGGAGCCGCCAACAGCTCCAACAACTCCAGCTGTCTTACCGCTTGGATCACTACAATCCCGACCTCCTTCTGCCTTAATGGTTGTTCTTGGCGCCCCATTTCTATTCCTTGTTTATTTTGTTGCTTGTGTGATTATGAACTATGCTTGTGCCTTTATGTGTATGGATCCTGAACCAGCCCCATGGACGCTTGGCTGCCGGACACCGCTCCGAGGCCCTCTTGTGGACTAGGGGGGGACATGTTTCTCTGCCTCCCAGCCCACGGCCTGCCTACGAACGACTGCCAGCGGCCCTACCTCCATGAGGACTAGAACTGTGTGCCTGAAGCCCTTCTTGCCGCCAGCCGACCCTGCTCTGCGGATTGACGCAGACAGCAAGGGGGGGTGGAAGTGTGTTTTGGAACACATGGACTAAGTTTGCTTGTGTCTGTAAATATGCCACCCAGTCCAGCGGCTATACTGCGGACTGAGCCGTCTGTGATCTTTGTTGCTCTATTGTTTTATGAATTTCTTCCCATTGCTTTTTATGAATTCTACTCCCATGAATTTAGCCCCGAACTAGTCCCTCCCTCTATCTACTGCAAGTGCGCCAATGATCTTCCCATGAACTGGGACCCTTTTATCACCCCCCATTAACTTTATCCCTATGAATTTGATTTTAACCTTTTGAATTGCCTTTTTAACCTGACTCCCTCCGCCGAGGTAATTCTAGCCTATTTATCATTTTATGAATTTGGTTTTAATCTGGCTGCATGAGTTAGCCTTTTAATAGCGAAGTTTATTTTTCTGCCCCTATGAGCCCTTCCGCCGCTTACCCTCATGAATTATTTCCTCGCACTTGCTTTTATCATTGCTGCTTTTATCTATGAGTTGGTTTTAACTTCCTGATTTATTGCTTTTAATCATATATATGTATTTATGATTTTAACCATTTATGAATTACTCTATCCTCTATGAATTGGTCTATGCCTGACTTGCACTTTCCTATATGAATTATTCCCTCACCTATGAATTCTGCTTTTAACTTCCTATGAAGTAGCCTGCTTTTATTCTTACGTTCATGAATTGTATCCATGAATTGCCTTTGCTTTTAATCCTATGCCTATGAATTAATCCATGTATATGAATTGCTCCTGGTTCTTAGTGCTTTTAATCCACCATGAATTACGTATGAATTGCCTCCATCCATGAATTGATCAATGTACACAAACATGAATTATTGCTATTTATATGCATGAATTGCTCATTACTGCTTATGTAATTATGAATTATTGCTATTTATTCTGACGATTGCACTTAGCACACCCCCTGGTGTGAACCCAGAGACCTGCAGCCCATTGGCTGATCTAAATTGCACTTATTCGGTTAGGTGGTTCTCCAAACTAAATTTTTGAGTGACGCCTCCTCTCCCTTCCCTTCCCACTCCTCTTCCGCTCGAAGCTCGACCACCGGACATTGCCGACCACCTCGCCTTTGAAGTCAAGTTCGGAGACCCACGCGCCTGACGTCACGGGGTCACCGAGGGGGGGAATTGTTGCCAAGTAGGCCCCCTCCCCTGCTTTAAAGCCTGCCATGGACTGTGTTAAAGTTTCCTGCATTGCTGTTTCACTGCTGCACCAAAGACTGCTTTGCACGTGTGTGCTCTAGTACACGTGTCAGTTTCCTGTCTGCTGTTTTATTACCCTGCTGCTGCAATAGACTGTGCAGTTTACTGACTCCATGTTTGGATAACTGCACAAAGGACTCTCTTTCTGGGCAGCCCTGCCCTGACCTGTATCTGGAATTCCCAGTGTGTGTTTGGACTCTGTTACAAGTGTGCCCCGTGCCTGCATTGCCATCTGCCACGGACCGCGCCTGTTCCCTGCTTTGGACTGTGTTTTAAGTACTGTTCCCCCTGCCTCCATGGAAGCCTGCCTCATATGGGCCCAAGCCGCTGCTAGCAGCCGGGCGCCTGCCGGGGAAACCTCCAGCGAGCCTGGCTAGGCACTCCCTGGTCAGTTCCCGCCTGGAGCCTCCCGCGGGCCGGTCCCCGAGCTTGCCCTCGCTACCGGGCAGCCTGCTATCCAGCCCCAGCTATGCCCAGCCGGCATCCATGTTCTCAGGCAGCCAGAAGACCCAAAGGAAAAGACTGCTTTGGGAAGCCATTTCGGCGAAGTGGGCACACCACGTCCGCAGCGAGAGCCCCTCGCCCCGCTCTGCATATCTTAGGAGCCGCCCCGGAGAAGAACTAAGTGCCGACCATCCCAAGCACTTAGAGAATGCATCTCAAAGAAACCTCCGCATTCCAGAGCTGATGACATCAGGGCAAGCCCTGTCCGCTGGAACATCCTTTCAGCCCACTCGGATTTCCCCCTCCCTCTTTTGTCCCCTCTTCCTGAGGTGTCACTTATCACAATCTGATTACCAAAGTGGCCCATCCAAGCCATTCAGTAGCCCATTAGACCCTTTGTTTTAATCTGTGAGAACCACCAAGTATAGCACCAGCCCCAGGGTACGTTTTGGGGTATTTAAGCCGGCCTCTCAGACCGCATGGTGCGCGTGCCATCCTATCCAGACTTCCTTGCTGTCCGTCTGTGGTCCCAGTGCTGGCATTGGGCCACCCTCGCTGCTGTCTCTCTGCTTCGCTCCAGGATAAGTGAGTATTCCCCCTATCATCGTTGGGAACCAGCTAATGCGAACGTCTCTGTATTTCATACTCTGTATTTCCTAGACCTTGTGTGTTTCTTGTATGCTTGTGCAAGTTTAGGCTTACGCCACACTAAATACACGTGTTTGGAACCTATTTGTAGTCTGCCTCTTTTTCACTAGAGTGTCTGGGATCGGGACCTCCGTAAACATAGGTTATGATCCGCGCTTAATTTTAAGTTACAGACTGCTATAGCTAATTCCCCATTATAATAAAGAGCAGTTCTGGTAACAAGGCACTGGCTATTGGAGGGTAAAGAAGCCAAAAAATAATTTTATAGCTTTTGGATTTTTTAAAGTGTTTAAAGGGCTCAATAGTGCAAAAATTTTTAGATGTAAAAAATACCCAGTCGAAAATCACAGCAACTGGCTGATGGAGACTGTTTAATGTAGCATTGTAATGGTCAAAATTAAGCCTTTGTCGTGGTCAAATTAAGCCTTTGAAAAATTGTTGATTATGAAACAGGATTATAATGCTGGTAAATGCCCATCAGGATCCGCCTACTTCAATTTGATCATTTCCATGCCAAGAGACAAATGCCACTCGTTTTTGCTATGTACTTGATATAGCCATTGCATTCTGTTCTACTTCCTTCTGATGCGAATTTCTGAGAACTTTGATTTTGTGAGTGTATGCAGAGTGCGCACTAGCTATTTCTACACCAGTTTGGTATAGTGGTAAAGAGAGGCAGGATTCTAATCTGGAGAACCGGGTTTGATTCCCCACTACTTCTCTTGAAGCCAGCTGAGTGACCTTGGGTGAGTCACAGCTCTTTTGGAGCTCTTTCAGCCCCACTCGGATCACAGGCTGATTGTTGTGGGGATAATGATAACACACTTTGTAAATAGAGATGGGCAAGAACAGCAATATGAACAAAAAAAATCCTATTTATGCATTTTAAACATCATTTCCACAAGTCTGTAAAGAAAAGATCCAGGTAAGTAACCTGAGTCTCTAAGCTCTCTAGAATCTCAATCAAAATAACAGAGTGCCCTTGTAGAAATACCCTAAAAATGGCAAGGAAAAGAATAGCAGCAGAGAGTTGATAGGCTTGAAGATCAATGCCTGTAGAGCTCAGCAATGATAAATCCAATCAGCTCTGACCTGGATTAGGGAGATTCCCCACTTCTGATGCTCATGAGAAAGTGACCATCAGTTGTGAAGCCTACAATAAGTACACACTAGCATTGAATGTGAGAGTCAGAAGTGCTGAGCTGGTGGAAAAGCTATCAGCTCTGGCTTAAAGTGGGAAGGGTCAGTATTTCTGACTCCCAAGTCCATGAAATCATCAGCTGTGAATCCATATCCTGTTTTTCAAATATTTCCCCCTATTCCGGTCCTCCTAGTTTAACAGGAGCAACCACATGGCTGGAACCTATCGAGCTGTCCCCCGTACATGACGAGATGCAGAAGATCAGGAGAGGACTGGCCCTGGGATTGTAACCTCAAAAGGAGGTGGCTTTATCACAATTTCTAATAGTGGGATTTGGTTGACAGATCCGACGTTGGTTCCGGGGGTGATGCCGAGGCTACTTGCTGATGTTGCACCACCAGGGAGTACCCTGTAGGAACCAAGGGAGCTCAAACCTTCGATTGGGTAGGACATCTTGGAAAGAAGGAGGTGAGTCCGGAATGAAAGTTTAAATAGGTGAGCTTACTTTTTCAGAGTGAGAGAAAACTGATTAAAATAATCAATCTTGCAATCTGTTAGGATTTTTTTTTTAATGAACGAGGTTAAAAAAGGTTCAAGGGCTTCCTAGATCCCTTCTTGTGCATTTACTGTCCATTCAATTTTCTATCAGTTTTGTATGAAGCTAGAGCTGTCCCTGCCATCTATACCAGATCATTTCTTCAGGGTATTTGAAAAAGTGAGCTGTGGCTCATGAAAGCTCATACCCTACCTTACATTTTGTCAGTCTTATAGGTGAAACTGGACTCTCGCTCTTTTCTACTGCTACAGACAGACTACTATGGCTACCCATCTTGAGCTATCTCCATGGAAGGCACCACATTGAGCCATACAGAATGGAAATCCATCAACCTTGTGAAGAAACCTGAACGGGTACAAACAGATATCATCAAAGGTATCTGAAGAAGTGAGCTGTGGCTCACAAAAGCCCTACCACAAATTTTGTTAGTCTTTTATGTGCTGCTCAACTCTTGATCTTATCTATTCCTGTGTTTCCAGTTGTTGTTTTTAGCATCTCTGCCAGTATTGAGAAGGCTGGAGAATGATGGTTGTTGTGTATTTTCCGGGCTGTATCGTCGTGGTCTTGGCATTGCAGTTCCTGATGTTTCGCCAGCAGCTGTGACTGGCATCTTCAGAGGTGTAGCTCCGAAAGACAGAGATCTCTCAGTGTTGACACTGAGAACCAAGTTTAATTCCCCACTCCTCCACTTTAAGCCAGGAGAGTGACCTTGGGTCAGTCACAGCTTTTTCAGCCACACCTACCTCTCAGGTTGATTGTTGTGGGGATAATAATATCAGTCTTTGTAAACCACTCTGAGTAGGTGTTAAGTTGTCCTAAAGGGTGGTATATAAATCAAATGTTACTTTACTTCCATAATGATATTATCTAAATGCATACCTGCCTGCCCAAAAGATCCCAGCAACATGAATGAAAACTGGGTCAAATGACGAGCAAGCAGTTTTGTTTCACAAGGCCAATGACTTGGGCCTGAATGGAGAATTCAAGGAGAATTCCATACCAATGACCTCTACACCATGCCTTAAGTTAAAAAAGATTGAAATGCAATTCTGTATGGAGTGTACCATTTCCAGTTTCCAGTTTCCATGTGCACAATGAAAAATACATGTCAAGAACTCTACAGTTTGTTATGCTTTGCATTAATAATGTACCACACAAAATAATCTTGATACACCTATATATGCAGTCACATTAAGAGTGCTGTATATATAATTCTGGAGAGTTAAGCAAGCTGCTGTGTTCTGTAACAGCTGGAGTCTTTGAGTCAACTGCGAGGAAACCAACATAAAGAGCATTATAGTAATCTAGTTTTGATGTTACACTGCCATGAATCCAGGTGGTCTGATCGGTAGTGTAAGGGCTGATGTAACCCTTCCTGCCTTCCCTCTCTCGTTCTGCCCAGGTTCATAGAATCAGCATTGCTGTTAGATGACCCTCTAGCCTCTGCTTAAGAACTTCCAAAGAAGGAGAGCCCACCACCTCCCAAGGAAGCCTGTTCCACTAAAGAACTGCTCAATCAGGAAGTTCTTCTTCATGATCACTTCCTCCTTGCTTCCTGGAGGTCTTTTGAATTTTATTTGAAGCAACAGTTCTTTGAAATGGGAAAAAAATTCAATGTCTGTCAGGTCTAGGGCTTGTATGAAGCACCATTTCTTACCCTCATTCTAACCTATTCTTGACTTCAGAAAGAGCAGGAAAAGGATATAGCCCCACCCTAATCCACATGCTTTCCCATAGCTCTGTTTCCTTTAAAGCTGGGTAGGGGGGTACAGAAAGAAAAAGATGAACCAAAATTACATTAAGAACTTGGTGGTTTGGCTCCTTAAAACAGCTTCTGGAATGCTGAACCAAATCCGAGAAACAAACAAACCACGCAGAGGCCACACAGACAGGCCGGGCAGTCAAGGGCCATCTGGCAGCATCTTGTTTTCCTTAACAGCAAGTCCATCTACACATTCAATGGCATGTCCATCTGCAGCTGCAGCCACTTGGGTCCATACAGGAGATCTCCAAAACTAAATGTAACTTCATGAACAGCTTAAAACCACTGGAACATTCTCAGAATTTCTGCAAACCAAGAAAAATGTTCATCACATAAATATGACCAACTTATAGTAAGACCTGGCAGCAAGCAAAGATTTTACAGAGAAGGCAAAAATCAACTCATGCCATTGGCAAGTAAAAGTCCCAGTATATCTCAAGCATAGAAGACCCAGAGTAATACACTGATATTGTGTCAAAAGACAAGAGAGCTTCTATGTGGTTAACTATCCCTCCTTAATAATACTGCCTGAAGTAAAGTTAATATTCTCTCACTAGAAGATTTCTATGAGTCCCCTGGCTAACGGAAACAACTCCTTTGATCTGTCCACAAACATCACTTAACGTATGAAAAGCCAGACTCCACATCCAAACAGGTTGATTACTACTTTAAAAAACTTGATCTGCAACCTTTTGCCTACCTGTAAAGGCAGTTTCTGATTCAATGCTGAAGTTCATTCCAAACGAACTTCCAAATGAGTAAATTTTACATAGACACCTGTGACTGCCTCTGGCTCGGTACAGGTACAGTGCCACATTTTGTACTGTGGGTTCCAACTTGGTCACTGCATAACCTCAAGCAAGGTTTGAAGGCAATAGCCTCCCTCATTCCTGCCCCCCCTCCTTTGCTGTCTCCAGCCACTCTTTGCTATACGGCTTTAAATATGTAGGTGTCACAAACACCCATCAATTTTCCCCTACGCTGAGGGAAAACTTCTCTTTAAGCTTATGAACCTGTTCACTGGGCTGGGAAGCCTTCAGTAGTGTGGTTGATGTTAAGTTTCAACTTTCTCTCTTTACCCACCCTTCAGTAACATATAAGTAGCATGGTTACCCAGCCAAGTCCAAGTAGGGAAAGATCAGGGGGAAAACTTCTCCTCTGAAATGCTAGTATGAAGCTGTATGCTGGGCTGGGAAGCCTTCAGTAGCATGGTTGATGTTAAGCTTCAACTTTATTTCTTGTCCCACCCTTCAGTAACATATAAGTAGTATGGTTACCCAGCCAAGTCCAAGTAGGGAAAGATCAGGGGTTTGCACATCCCTTAAACAGAAACTGGCACACAAGGCTTGGGGAGATTAAAAGTGTAACAGAAGGTTTATTTACAAGAAGGTAAAATAAGAAAGCAGGTAGGCGGGTGTTAAAAACTCAAAATAATGTAGAGGTTTTTAAACAGAACACTTGACTGATATGAGGCACAAAACGCTTGGTGCTGTTCTTAAGTTTCTGGCTTGTATTAGAAAGGTTGTTGTTATCCAACTTTACAGAGGTTACAACAAACGCTTTCTGCAGTGGGCTCTCCTATAAGTTACGTGCTCCACTTCTAAAATACACTCAGCTCAACTTCTCCTCTTTAGCTGGTCTTAGGGTACTCTACTGTGTCAAACCCTTTCAAGATACTGGCTAGGCATTATAGTTATGCTCCAACTACAACCCTGTTCTTGGTACCAAAGGGGAGACTCCTTTCTACCCGCTTCCTTGGCCCACTATAATTCCCAGATCGCTTGAGTCTATGCAGGAGCCAGTACTGTCTTTCCCACTTTAGTGCAAGGACTAAAAGTGCTTCAAGACTGTACTGTTTTCACTTTGAAGGGAACCCCTTCCTTTCTCTCCTCACACAGAGGGCTCTCTTGCTGACCCTCTCTGGTCACAAGCCAGACCCCCCAATCTCCTCACTATTTTCCTTACTCTAGTTGTCAACCCCTCAACATTCCATCCCCAACTGCCATTTCAGGCTAGCCGCATGGGGGGGGGGGAGAGATGTCAATCATCCTCTTTACTGTCTGGCAATCCCTGCTTTTGAAGCTGAGTCCTTCACAGGAGGTTCCATTTGGCCATTGTATCTAATAGTAGCTGTAGATACGGGGGGCATGAGAACTTGCAGGAGAGGGGATGTCCCTCCCCTCCAGCCCTCCCTTCCTCCTCTCCTTCTCACTCAATCTCTGCTTTTCCCCTCCCCAATCTCTAAGCCTCTTGAAGCAGCTGTGGACTTTTGTTCATCCCATGCCCATCTAATCATCTGCCATAGCAGCGTCTTGACTTCTAGAAAAATGAGAGAGAGTAGCAGTGGGGGAGGAGAGTCTCCCTTCTTTCCTTCACTATCCTGCCTCCCCACTGCCGCAACCTCCTCCTCTCTTGCCCCTTTGCCTGCTGTCCCTTGGCCCAGCCTTCTTACAAGTTAAACTATGCTGGCGGTGTTCTTTATTCCAGAAAAGATAGAAATCGGAGAGCACACCTTTAAGAAATCAGACTGCAGCTCATGGAGTGCATGCTCAGATCACGCAAGCAGAAGTGCTAACAGAAGGAGTTTAGCAGGAGAGATTGAGGGGCAGGTAGAGACAACTGCCGAGACAAGAACACGTAAGCCATATGTATAATGATCTTCCCACCGGGCAGGTCTCGTGAATGTGAGTTTGATGCACAGAGCACTAGGTGGTCAGGGAACTCATTCATTCCCTCATGGCTAGGAATATTGACTGAAAATAGCTGTGTTGGAGTTTGTGTGTGTGTGTGTGTGTGTGTGTGTGTGTGTGTGAGAGAGAGAGAGAGAGAGAGAGGTATGTGGATGAGACTTTCTGGGACATACTAAAACAGTCCTGTTCTTATGCTTTAAGCTCCTCTGCTGTTATCTTGAGAGCATGAAAGGAGGATTCTATGACTCCATATGCATTTAGACAGATTGGGAGAGGGTGTGAATGAAGGATTGAGCTGGTGCTAGGCTCTCATGGCCTTCCTTATGTGCCCAAACCTGGTAGAACACACTCACAGGGGGGATCCAGGCACTACAGTTCTTTAGCGACCATAAAACGGAGATGTTCCACCAGGCCTACAGCTGAGGCGATTGTAATCCCAATACATGAAATATACACAGGGAGGAACAAGTCATTCACCTAAAAATATTATATGTACAAATACAAATATTTGTCAATATCTTCCGCGTCTAAGTGAAACTTATATGGAACTTAGAGACTCTGTGTATCATATTTATTGGTGGTGGTAGAGAGTGCCCTTAAGGCAGAGTTGACTTATGGTGACCCCTGGTAGGGTAGAGACTAACAGAGGTAGTTTGCCATTGGCTGGTCTTCAGTAGAAGTTTCCCATCCAATTACTAACTAAGGCCAACCCTGCTTACCTTCTGAGTGTCAGAGTGTGAAAGTAACTCTGGCAAGATCCAGCATTGTCTGATCATACTGATCTAAGTGACAGTTGAGTCATGTGAGCATCCAAGGTTGCAAGGTTGCATCAGCCGAAAGTGCTGAGTGCACAGGTACATACTGATTGGATGTGAGTATGTATAAATGTATGATGAGTACTGTGTATTATGTGCCTGCATAGGTATCAGAGTCTGGCGAAGCACTTTGCCACTCTGAATTGTATAGGCTATTGGACTGTACATATGTATATATCTCTGTGAATAAACCTGTAAATAGTTCATCTTACTTGGTGTGGTCTCTACTGCTTCAAACCTGCTTCTATTGCCAGCCAGAACACCGCCAGAAAGCTTTGCGTCAGGGTTATGGGCCCAGACTGGCAGTTGGCGGCATAGCAGGTGTGCAGACTGGAGGATTACAGCAGCGTGTGCTGAGCTCTGGAGGCTCCGGTGAAGTTTGGAGGAGTTGGGAGCCAGCAGCTGTGAATGTCAGCCAGTGAGACCAGTGAGAGTGACACAGATACAGAGAAGATACAGTCCAGTGCCGGCAGCAGTCCAGCTCTCTCTGACCTCGAGGATACGGAGGAGGAGGCAGAGCAGGAGGCGAGTGTGCAGCCGGTGGAGGATAACGACGCAGTCATGGCTCAAGCTCAAGCAGGGATATCTTTGCTGGTGGAAAAGTTGTCTGACACCAACTATCCTGTTTGGTCGTGCAGGATGCGACATCTGCTGATACGTGAGTCACTGTGGGACTGTGTTGATGCACCCCCTGAAGCTCCGACAGCTGAGGAAAGGGTGAAAGATCAGAAAGCATTGGCCCTGATAGTTCTGAGCGTTGGAGATTCACAGCTCCTTCATGTGCTCCAAGCACAGACAGCAAAGGCAGCGTGGGATGCACTGAAAGCCGTGTTTGTGCCAAGCTCTGCAGGGTCGCTTATCTTGCTTATGAGACAACTGTATAGAGCCGTTATGCAGCCAAACCAGTCAGTAAGAGAACATTTAAACAAACTGACTACCTATTTTCAGTTATTGGCGCAGCGTGGGAAGGAGGTCTCAGAGGAAGACAAGGTCTACCTGATTCTGAGCTCTCTTACTTGCTCATTCGATCCCCTGATTGCTGCATTGGAGTCTGTGGAAGCTACAAGACTGGATATAAATTACGTCATTGGAAGGCTTTTTGATTTTGAAGAAAGAGCTGTGCAACGTGAAAGAGAAGGAGTTTACTCCAGGAACGACGCCAACTCCAAGAGCGAAGCCAAGTCCGGGAACGGAGCCAAGTCCGGGCATGGAGCCAAGCCTGGGAGTAGTGCCAAGGCCAGTGGAAATGCTGCGGCTGGAGAAGGTTACACATCGTCACAAAGCTCTTCAGCATTGCAGGTGCAGAGGCGTTGCTTCAGTTGTGGATCCTTGGGACATATTGCCAGATACTGCCCAGCCGGGAGAAAGTGTCGTGGAAAGAAGACGTTCAGCTCAACACAGAAGCAGACAGCTACAATGGTAGTTGCTACTGGACCTGAACCTGAACTTTCAGCGCAGTCTATCTGGGTTCTGGATTCGGGTGGAAGCCAGTGTTTTGTCAATAACATAAGTTTATTGCAGGAGTCAAGGTCTTCAGCTTTAAAATCTGTGAGTATGGCAGATGGGCGTTGTGCTGAAGTGACCTGCCAAGGGAGTGTGGTGTTCCCAGCACTAAACCATGTATTTGATAATGTGTTATGTGTGCCCACACTAGAAAATAATCTGCTGAGTATTTGTGTGCTAGATGAAGCAGGTTTTAAGGTACAATTCCAAAATAAAGGGTGCAATATCCTAAGGGATGGTAGGCAACTGGCAAAAGGGGAGTTAAAAGATGGCTTATATGTGTTGAAAGCTAACACAGGAAGGGCACATTCAGTGGTGAATAAGGGGTTACATGAGAAATGCATACATTTATTGCATAGGTGTTTGGGGCATGCCAGCTTTGGAACAATACAAAAAACACTTGCGTTGTTACAAAATGAGAAGTTGTCTGATTGTCAAGTGTACTTAGATTGTGATGTTTGTAAACAATGCAAATCCAAAGCAGTCCCTGTTGCCAGACGGAGTCAAAGAGTCACTGAAACACCCCTGGGTTTAATTCACTCTGATGTAGTGGGACCTTTCCCAAATAGCCATTCGAAATGGAGGTATCTCCTACTGCTAGTTGATGATGCAGGTAGATTTATGTGGTGCTACCCTTTAAAGCAAAAGTCTGAAGTGTACCAAACGATTAAAACGTGGGCTAAAAGAGTGGAAAAGCAGTTTCAACACCAGATACTAGCATTTCAAACTGATATGGGTGGAGAATACATGTCTAAACAGCTAGCACAATGGTTTAGTAGACATGGCATTAGGCATAGGATTGCTAATGTAGCTACACCCGCTGAAAATGGAATAGCAGAGAGAAGAGCAGGGATGCTCCAGGTAATGACGCATTCCATGTTGACAGATGCTGGTTTACCTATGTCGTTTTGGGCAGAAGCTGCAAAGGCAGCATGCTATATTATAAACAGGATCTGGACTCAAGCAATAGATGAGGTTCCTTACCGGGTGCTGTATGGTAGGGATCCGAGTCTAAACCATCTCAGAGTATTTGGAACTAAGGCTTGGGTCAATATACCTCTGATAAAAAGGAGAAAAGGAGGGGCCAGATCACGCAAGCTTACATTCTTAGGTTATCAGCCAGGAATGAAGGCGTATAGATTTGCTAATGGTGAAAATATGCTGACCTACAGCAGATCAGCTGAGCTTTGCGAAGGACTGGAGTGGAAAAAGGTACATGCAAATGATTTGCCTGAATTAGTATTGGTGCCACTATCTGCAGATGCAGAAAGCAGTGTGGAGGTTAAACAGGAAGTGCAAGCTCCGGCACAAGCTACCTCTGAAACTAGGCAAAGTCCAATACCAGCACCTAGACAAACTCCAGTACCAGCACCCAGAGTGTCTTCAAGGGTAAATAAAGGTATACCGCCTCAGAGGTATTCTCCTTCTGCAAATATGGTCAGAATACCAGAAAGTTATGAAGAGGTATTATCTCTAAATGCAGGAGAGAGAAAAAGCTGGTTGGAAGCTATGGAGGCGGAATATGGTTCTCTGATAAGTAACGAGGTGTTTACTGTTACAGAGCTGCCAGAAGGCAAAAAAGCTCTTGGTTGCAGGTGGATATTTACTGTAAAAAATAAGCCTGACGGAAACAAACAATATAAGGCAAGGTTGGTGGTGAGAGGTTTTGCTCAAGTTGAAGGGCAAGATTACAATGAGTGTTTTGCACCTACTGTGAGAACAGAAACCATTAAAGCAGCACTAACAGTTGCAGCTAGAAAAGGTATGAGGATTGATCACTTTGATTTCCAGACTGCATATCTACATGCAGAAATAAGTGAGGAGTTATATATGATTCAAATACCGGGGTTTCTGTGTGGCAAGCCACAACAAGTATTGAGACTAAAGAAAGCCTTATATGGGTTAAAACAAAGTGCTCATGCATGGAGTGTGTGTGTAACAAATGCATCGAAGCAGCATGGATTCAAGCAAAGCATAGCTGACCCATGTCTGTATGAGGTTAATCTACAAGGGAAAGTGTGCAAATTGCTAATTTATGTAGATGATGTCTGTTTCTTTTACTATTCAAAATTTGAATTGTATTGGTTCATGAATACTGTCCAAGGTCTGTTTAAGATGAAACATTTAGGACCTATTCAACACTATCTGGGTGTACAAGTGTCCAGAAATGAGAATGGATGGTATGAATTGTGTCAAAGAGACAAAATAGAACAGATGTTAATAAAGTACAATATGTCTGATGCATACTGTGTAGAAACACCAATGACAACCAGTTTCTGCAGGGAACCAGATGATGAAGTGTTTATGCATAAAGCATTGTATCAATCACTGGTAGGATCATTGTTGTATGTGGCAGGATGGACTCGTCCTGACATATGTGTTGCAGTAAACTGGCTCTGTAAGAAAAATGCCAATCCATACCAAAGAGATTGGCAAGCTGCCAAGAGGGTACTGAGGTATTTAAAAGGTACCATGGATTACAAACTAGTTCTGAGAGCAAACACAAATAAGGCATTGTTAGCATACAGTGATGCAAGCTGGGGTGATCATTCTGATTCCAAGTCAACCTCAGGGTTTGCAATATATGTGTTTGGAGCATTGATACACTGGAAAACCATTAAACAAACACATGTGTCCAAGAGTTCTTGTGAAGCCGAATACTCTTCTTTAAGTGACTGTGTTATACAACTTGAATGGTTTCATCAGTTATTAAAAGATATGTCTGTAACATGTACACAACCTGTGACAATCATGTGTGATAATACAGCAGCACAGCAATTAGCAGGAGACCAAGGTGTACGTACTCGTAGCAAGCATATCAATATAAGATATCAGAACGTACAGGAAGCAGTGCAAAAAGGGAATGTAAACATTGAGCACTGTAACTCAGAACAAAATGTAGCTGATGTTTTCACGAAGTGTTTACCTACTGAAAGATATGTGAAACTCAGAGGAGAACTATATTTGACATGCTGAAATCTTGGGAGGCGTGTCAGAGTGTGAAAGTAACTCTGGCAAGATCCAGCATTGTCTGATCATACTGATCTAAGTGACAGTTGAGTCATGTGAGCATCCAAGGTTGCAAGGTTGCATCAGCCGAAAGTGCTGAGTGCACAGGTACATACTGATTGGATGTGAGTATGTATAAATGTATGATGAGTACTGTGTATTACGTGCCTGCATAGGTATCAGAGTCTGGCGAAGCACTTTGCCACTCTGAATTGTATAGGCTATTGGACTGTACATATGAATATATCTCTGTGAATAAACCTGTAAATAGTTCATCTTACTTGGTGTGGTCTCTACTGCTTCAAACCTGCTTCTATTGCCAGCCAGTACACCGCCAGAAAGTTTTGCGTCACTGAGATCTGATGAAATCAGGTTCACCTGGGCTATCCAGGTCAGGGTATCATATTTATTAGCCAACTTCAAATATTTTGTAGATTTCACTTTCTGTATTGATTCAATAAGAATCTCCAAAGATGAGGGAAATTCTGAAACACTCAAAGCTGCCAGACCATATTTAGACAGCATCAAATGAAACCATTGAAAAAATGACAAGAACTCAACTTTCATACCAATCAATTGATCTAAAATTAAAATCCCCTTATCTGTCCAAACCTTCCATTAAAAAGATTTCTTTGCAATTTTTAAGTTTGGATTTGACGCTGTAGACTGAGCTGTTCGTTTCTTGCATATGGTGTATTGAGCACTAATTTCATTTGTATTTATTCATCTATATTCATGTGAAAACACTGATAAATTTTTTTGTATTTGTACATATAATATTTTTAGGTGATTGACTTGTTCTTCCCCGTGTATATATCATGTATTGGGATTGTCATTACTCTTTTGTTTTGCAGTTTTGAGGTGATTGTAATGGCAATTCATTTCTACGGGCCTTCCCTACCTTGTCCTGCTCTAGTCTAAGTTTTTGCCATACGTGGAATGAGACATACTGAACTCAGAAAAGGAAAAGGCACTAGAGATCACATTGAGATTACGATAGCGAATGGAACATACCAGGGAATTTCAAAAGAAAATCAGCCTGTTTTAGAGATTACAACAAAGCTTTTGTCTATGTAGATCAGGAAAAGCCATGGATGGTGTTAAAAGAAATGTTTATGCCACACCATCTGATTGTGTTGATGCACAACCTCTAATTTGAAGAAGAGGCTACTGTCAGGACAGGACAGAATATAGGAAAACAAAATAGATTCCTATGGGCAACGGTGTCAGCAAGGATATAAATTATCTCCCCATCTGTTCAACCAATGTGGGGAGGAAGGGCTAAATAGCGGATGGATGGATGGATGGATGGATGGATGGATGGATGGATGGACGGAGGGAAGGACAGACAGACAGACAGACAGATGGACGGAAGGACGGAGGGTAGACAGGATAGACAGGATAGACAGACAGACACCACTTTGGCTTCGGAGAGGAATATTCCTCTAGACAGACTAGCAAGGGACACTGGAGGTTGTTCACCTTTCTCTGGCCATGGAGCAGCTGGAAAAGATGTGGGGGAGAGAGAGCTGTGAATTTCCTGCATTGTGCAGGGGCTGAACACTTCTAGCTCTATGTTACTATGTCATTGAAACTGAGGGTCTCTAGGTTGGAAAAAAATTAATGCAGTTGCATTAAACACTTCCTTGCAACTTAGTTCAACCTGGAAGATGATCCCTACCTTAACGGGGCTGGCTGCCACGATCCCTTGTATGGTGACATCAAGACTAGACCACTGTAAGGCACTCTATACAGGTAGTTATCCCCTCTAAATCGATTTAAAAATTCCATTTATTGCAGAAGGTACAGCTCAGGAATTAGGATGTGCATGCATATTCCGACTTCTCTGCAGTCACTCCTCTGGCTGCCCAATAGTTCTTCGGTCCAATTCAGCATACCAGCCCATCACATACAAAGTCTTCTGTGGACATATACCATTATATGTGCAAGACTACCTCTAGCTATGCTCCAACACAACAGCTTCACACATCTGGACTGGACCTTCTACAGGTTCCATCTTACAAATGGGCAAGATCAACACACTTCCATTGAGGCCTGAATAAACCATGACCTTCTATTTGGAACAGTATTCCAAGGAAATTCATTGGGTACCTTTTGGGGCAATACTCATGATATCCAGAAGACGATACCATTAATGTTATTACATAGATTTATTTTTTAGCAAAATTAAAATCTCTGTCATTTGACATTTTAGATTCACCCGTATCTTTTCAAGATGTCCAGAAATGCCTCTTCAAATCAAGAATCACCACATATAATAAAACAACCAGTAACAATTGTAGTGACATTGCCTCTAATATGGTTCAAACCTTCTGGAACATGATTATGAGAGAATATTCTTCCTCGGAAAGACATGTTGATGCCCCTTTACGTGTCCTACCACCATCTTGCTTAACTTGGATGATCAGGAGAAATTGGGGAAATTATATCTGCACATTTTGGTAAAATAGGCAAACTGTTGTCTTCATTTGTTTTTATCTCTGCTGTACTGAATGATCAGAATACAAATTATTTCATCCATTTCTTTCTCACCATTAAATTGCAACAATTAGCATCAGTATATCATTTGTGGTATTAAGAAGGAGCCACAAGAACTGAGCACTGATGTAATCTTCCTACCCTCCATCTTACGATCTGCTCAGGTTCACAGAATCAGCATTGTTGTCAGATGGTCATCTAGCCTCTGCTTAAGAATCTGCAAATAAGGGGAGCCCACCACCTCTGAAAGAAGCCTGTTCCACTGAGGGACCGCTCTAACTGTCAGGAAGTTCTTCCTAATGACCACTTCCTGCTTGCTCCCTGAAGGTCTTTTGATTTTTATTCAAAGCAACAGTGCTTTGAAATGGGAAAAATTCAATGGCTGTCAGGTCTAGGACTTGCATAAAGCTCCCCTTCTAACCTTCACCCTGACCTTTTCTCGACTGCAGAAAGAGTGGGAAAAGGATATAGTCCCACCCTAATCCACATGCTTTCCCATACCTCTGTTTCCTTTAATGCTGAGTAAGATTGTACATAAAGGAAAAGATGAACCAAAATTACATTTAGAACTTGGTGGTTTGGATCTAGAGCAGAGCAGGTGAAAAGACCCACCCTATTCACCCAGCTGTGATCAAGAGCAGATCAGATGGCAATGCCCGCCCTCCTTCACCCTACTGGGATCAGGAGTGGAGCAGGTGACAATCCCCCTCACACACCTTAACCCAGCTGGTATTAGGAGCAGAGCAGGTGGCAATGCCCATTCCTCAACTTATCCCAGCTGTTACTAGGGCTGGAGCAGGTGGCAATGCCCTACTCTGTCTTAAGCCGTCTGGTATTTGTGGTGGAGCAGGTGGCAATGCTCAGCCCCTCCATCACCCTTTTGGGATCAGCAGTGGAGCAGGTGGCAATGCCCACCTTGTGCCTTCATCTGGCTATAATCATGTTCAAAGCAGGAGGCAATGCCGTTCTTCCTTTCACCCAGCCGGGATAAGTACCAGAGAGGGTGGTAATGCCCACCCTCTTCAACCTACCGGAATAAGCCACTGAGCAGGTGGCAATACCCACCCTGTCTTCTCCCTGCCGGAGTCAAAAGCCAAACATGCAGCAATGCCTGTCCCCCTCAACCTCCCTGAATCAGGAGCAGAGCAGGTGGCAATATCTGTACCCCCTTCACCCAGCTGGGATCAGGAGCAGAGTAGGTAGCAAAGCCCACCGCCCATCTTCACCTGTCAGGATCAGGTTTGGAGCAGATGGCAATGCCTGTTCCTCCCTTCTCCCCGTGGGGAGCAGGTGGCAATGCCCACCCCCCATCAACCAGTTGGTATCATGCTCGGAACAGGCGACAATGCCTTCCCCCCGTCACCCAGCCGTAGACAGGTGCAGAACAGGAGGCAATGCCCCCTTTACTGGCATGTATCAGGCATGTATCAGGTAGAAAAGCCCACCACCCCTTCACGTGGCCGAGATCAGACAGACCAGGTGTGGAGCAGATGACAATGCCCACCCCCTCCTTCACAAGCTGTAATCAGTGACAGAGGAGGAGCGAATGCCTTCCTGCCCAACTTCCCCTTTCTACAGCCTGTTGTATTTTTTCCCCACAAAGGGCTATGTTGCTAGTACATTTATATTGTGCCAAAAGTCAAGAGACCTTCTGTCTTGTTAACTATCCCTCCTGAATAATACTGCCTAAAGTAAAGTTACTAATCTCTCACTAGAAGATTTCTATGCATCCCGTGGCTGTGAGAAGGAATTCCTTTAATCTGTCCACAAACATCACTTAACATATGAAAAGCCAGACTCCACATCCAAACAGGTTGATTGCTACTTGCAACAACTTGATCTGCAACCTTTTGCATCCCTGTAAAGGCAGTTTTTATTTCAATGCTGAAGTTCATTCTAAACGAACTTTGAAATGAGTAATTTTTACATAGACACCTGTGACTGCCTCTGGCTCGGTACAGGTACAGTACACGCCATATTTTGTACTGTGGGTTCCAAGGTGGCCACTGCACAGCCTCAAGCAAGGTTTGAAGGCAATAGCCTACCTCATTCCTGCCCCCCCCTTGCTCTCTCCAGCAACTCTTTGCTATATGGCTTTAAATACGAAGGTGTCAACTCCTGTCAAACTCAGACTTGTGCTGACTTTCCCCTACCTTGGGGGGAAACTTCTCCTCTTTAAGCTAATGAAGCTGTATATTGGGCTGGGTAGCCTTCAGTACCATGGTTGATGTTAAGCTTCAACTTTATTTCTTGTCCCACCCTTCAGTAACATATCAGTAGTAGGGTTACCCAGCCAAGTCCAAGTAGGGAAAGATCAGGTGTTTGCACATCCATTTGTGCACCCTTTATTCCGAAGTGGCACCAACACAAGATGGAACCTGTAGAAGGTCCAGTCCAAATGCATGAAGCTGTTGCGTTGGGTCATAGCTTGAGGTAGTCTTGCACATATAATGGTATAAGTCCATAAAAGACTTTGTATGTGATGGGCTGGTATCTTGAATTGGACCTTACAGCTATTGGGTAGCCAGAGGAGTGACTGCAGAATAGTTGGAATATGCACATCCTCATTCTTGAGCTGTACCTTCTGCACTAAGTGGAATTTCTAAATTGATTTGGAGGGGATAACTACCTGAATAGAGTGGATTAGAGTGTTCTAGTCCTGATGTCACCTGGCAACCAGCCACATTAAGGTAGGGGACCATCTTCCAGGTTGAACTAATTTGGAAGGAAGTGTTTAAAGCAACTGCATTAATTTGTATATACAATTAATAAATAAAAAAGGCATGTGCACAATGATCTATAGTTTCACTTTGGAAACAAGGCAAGGTAATTCAAAACTCCAACATCCATGAAGAAATTGAGATCAATGGTGTGACTGCAGAATTACTGATATGCATGCTCTGTCCAGGTCCGGAGACTTAAGTGAGCTCCAATGTTCTGTACCAGCTGGAGTCTTTGACGGGAAACCTTTGATTCCTTTAATGCTGAGTAGGATTGTACATAAAGGAAAATCCAGGCGGTCAAATCAACCATATAAGGGCGATATAACCCTTCCTGCCTTCCCTCTCTTGATCTGCCTAGGTTCATAGAATCAGCATTGCTGTTAGATGACCCTCTAGCTTCTGCTTAAAACCTCCAAAGAAGGAGAGCCCACCACCTCCCAAGGAAGCCTGTTCCACTAAGGGACTGCTCTGTCAGGAAGTTCTTCTTAATGGTCACTTACTTTCTGCTTCCTGAAGGTCTTTAGATTTTTATTCAAAGCAACAGTGCTTTGAAATGGGAAAAAAATTCAATGTCTGTCAGGTCTAGGACTTCTATGAAGTACCCTTTCTAACCTTCATCCTTACCTTTTCTTGACTTTAGAAAGAGTGGGAAAAGGAGATAGCCCCACCCTAATCCACATGCCTTCCAAAACCTCTGTTTCCTTTAATGCTGGGTAGGACTGTACATAAAGGATAAATTGAACAAAAATTGCATTCAGATCTTGGTGGTTTGGCTCCTTCAAACAGCTTCTGGAATGCTGAACCAAATCTGAGAAACAAACAAACCACGCAGAGGCTGCACAGGCAGGCCAAGCAGTCAGGGGCCATCCGGTAGCATCTTGTTTTCCTTAATGGCAAGTCCATCTACACATTCAACAGCAAGTCCATCTGCACCTGCAGCCACTTGGGTCCAACAGGAGATCATGAGCCCTTAGTGTTAGCCAGCAAGGGGGATTTCAAAGGGAAGGAAGAAACAGAGATGGTTTGCCACTGCCTTCCTCTGCAGAGCCTTCCTCGGTGGTCTCCCATCCAAGTACCGACACTTCTTAGATTCTGAGATCTGATGAGATCAGACTATACCATACCAACTTCCCTCCCGGGAATGATGTCTGATAATAACATTAGTTATTTGGAATCCCCTTGTTGGAATCCCCTTGTATTAACTAATCCCCAAAGCCCCCTTATCTGCTTAATTGATTCTTGGCAGACTCCTCCTCCTCCTGTAGTAACTTCTGACTCTCAAAAACTAAAAGTAACTTCATGATCAACTTAAAATCTCTGGAACATTCACAGAGTTTCTGCAAGACAAGAAAACTGTTTATCACATAACTGTGACCAACTTACAGCAAAGACCTGGCAGCAAGCAAAGATTTGACACAGAAAGCAAAAATCAACTCATGCCATTGGTATGTAAAAGTCCCTGTATATATCTCAAGCATAGAATTCCCAGAGAAATACATTTTTAGTGTCAAAAGACAAGAGATCTTCTATGTGATTAACTATCCCTCCTTAATAATAATGCCTGAAGTAAAGTTACTACTCTCTCACTAGATTTCTATGAGTCCCATGGCTATGGGAAACAACTCCTTTGATCTGTCCACAAACTTCACTTAACATATGAAAAGCCGTACTTCATATCCAAACAGGTTAATTGCTACTTGGAAAAACCTGATCTGCAACCTTTTGCCTACCTGTAAATTCTGTTTTTGATTCAATGCTGAAGTTCATTCCAAATGAGTAATTTTTACATAGACACCTGTGACTGCCTCTGGTTCAGGACAGGTACAGTATGTGCCATTTTTGGTACTGTAGGTTCCAAGTTGGTCACTGCACAACCTCAAACAAGTTTTGAAGGCAATCGCCTCCCTCATCCCCCCCCCCCGCCATCCTTTACTCTGTCCAGCAACATGATGGTGTCACAAATAGAGATGGGCATGAGCTGCAATACGAACAAAAAAAAAGCCATGAAGAGCTCAATCTGCTGTTCGTGAACAAGCTGTTCATGAGGCCCTATTCTAAATGAACAGGTGGTCGTTGCAAGCCTCCTTCGT
This sequence comes from Eublepharis macularius, assembly GCF_028583425.1. NCBI lineage: Eukaryota > Metazoa > Chordata > Lepidosauria > Squamata > Eublepharidae > Eublepharis > Eublepharis macularius. The sequence goes on from NC_072790.1 coordinate 247,690,716, forward strand.
TGCTGTTCATCAAGCCAGACAGTCTGGCACCTGCAATCAATTCCCTTGGCAACTTAAGGTAGGGATTTTCTGAACTCTGTCTGAATTCCTGCTGCTGCCCTGGAAATCCCAGTCAAAACCCAATTTAGCTTGATAGGCAGGTCTTCCTTTCAAGTGTGGAGCTCCAAATTTGTTACAAGGGAGCAAAGATCAGGGGAGAGGGGGGCTCCCAGCTCCGACAGTGGAGAGGGAGAGACAGTTGCTGTTGGCATTTTCATAGAGAGAGTGTATTGGGGCTTGAATTTTCTTTGTGTGTGGTGGGATAGGGATCTACCACGTCAAGTTCCAGGGCTGCTGCCAGGCTCTGGGGCCAAGTTATTATTTATTATCGGTACCTTTCCTGGTGCCTGCTCAGGTCAGGTTTCTGGGAGTGGTGCAGTAGGGATCTTGACCAAACTTGGATGATGGAAACAAAGCAGGGAAACCCCGGATAGTCAAAAGCTACAAGAAACAATACCGGGAATATACAGTCAAAATTTTTGGATTTTTATAACAATATATTGGTGCAAAATGTGCAAAAGTGCAAAGTGTCAACAATAAATACAATCTATAATAAATACAATCTATAATAAATACAAGGTAACAATTATACAAGGTAACAGTTGTTTGTCCGTGTTTTTGTAATGTTCATAAAGAAACGTCTGGGTGAGAGCTGCAGTAGAGCCTTCTTAGGAATGTAGGCAGACAGTCCCACAGAGGAGGGTGACCACAATCCAAATCAAATGAAAATATTGATGTGCCGACGGGATTATGCTTGCATATTATACCATTCCCGTTTCGTATACACAACTTCATCCTGGGCACAGTTATTGGATGTACACCTTCCTAATGGTCTTCAATTAGAACAGCTCACCACATGATATTTTCATTACTGGCATGAACCACCATTTCAGTGCAACGGACATTTGGATGATGGCTGGAGGAGAGCCTGTTGGCCCCCCCAAAACATCCAACCACGAACAAGTTCGTGGACAGAGCCATGTTTGTGGTTGTTTGTGAGTCCCTGTTGATGGATGGCAACAAAAAACAAACATCATGTTCAGTTTTTTTTCCCCTGTTCGTGCCCATCCCTAGTCACAAACCCACGTCAGACTCATTCTTGGGCTGACTTTCCTCTATCCTGAGGGAAAACTTCTCCTCTTTGAGCTTATGAAGCTGTATACTGGGCTGGGAAGCCTTCAATAGCGTGGTTTTTTTTTTTTTTTTGAAAAATTTTTATTGGGTTAGAATCCATTATTTCCACATTTACATTCAATTTTCCCCAATTTTTTCATCTCTAACCCCCTCCCTTTCCCCCCCCTTTTTGTTGACTTCCAACAGCTTTCCAACCCTTTGTCCCCTTTCCCTTACTTTTATTAGCTTCCTCTATCTAAAACAAATATATATTCTCCATTATTCTAAGCAGTACATCCTTAACTATTTTTAACATTATATGCCCAAACTGTAAGCCTTTGTTTCCATCTTAGATAAACAATTTATCCCAATTTTTCAATTTCAGGTATTTCTATATATCATAAACCATATAGATCATACATTCGTTTATATCAAACAATTTGACTTATTCTCTATATATATTACTCATTCTATCTTTTTATAATAGTTCTATATATCTCTCCTCACGTAGTCAATCAATTTGACCCATCTATATCTTCAGACATTCAGTTTGGTACAAAACTTGTCAGAAAAAAAAGAAAATATTGTTAGTTAATCGCTCCTTATATTTAGTCCTTATAATTAATTATTTTCTCTATGTTCTGTTTGTTAACCTATATATATCTATATATATGTCAATCTATTAATCTGACTGCTTATTAATTCACATTTATCTCTTCTCCCCCCGGTAAAGTCTCCCCCCTCTACTTCAATACTTCAGTAGTTCTCAAACTGCCACAGTTTTCCTCCCACCTCCCATTTCTTCTCCAGGTATTGTTTCAGCTTCTCCCAGTCTGTGTTGAACTGCCCTGAGTCCAGATCTCTCAATTTTCTTGTCATCTTGTCCATTTCAGCCATATACAGCAATTTGTAAGTCCAATCTTCAATAGTTGGCACTTCTTGTACTTTCCATTTTTGCGCATACAAAAGTCTAGCTGCTGCTGTCATATAAAATATCAACGTCCTGTGTTGGGCTGGAATTCCCTCCATTCCCAAGTTCAGTAGCAGGAGTTCTGGGTTCTTATTAATTTGAAATTGTAAAATTTCACTCATTTCTCTTATTATTTCCCCCCAGTACTGCCTGGCTACCTCACACGACCACCACATATGATAGAGGGAGCCCTCATGCTTCTTACATTTCCAGCATTTATTAGAAGTATTCAAATTCCCTAGCGCAATCTTCTTTGGTGTCATGTACCAACGATAGATCATTTTATAAATGTTCTCTTTGATATTAATACATGTCGTTGTCTTCATTGTAGTTTTCCACAAGTGTTCCCATGCCTCCATTGTTATTTCTTTATTAAAGTTTATAGCCCATTTCACCATTTGTGTTTTAACTATCTCATCCTCGGTATACCACTTCAACAGTACTTGGTATACCTTGGATATTCTTTTCTTATCTTCTTTAAGAAGGGTCTGCTCTAGTTCCGAATTCTCTATTCGTATACCTCCCTTTACAGAGTCCGAATTATATAAGTCTCTGATCTGTCTATACTGGAACCAATCGTAGTTAGGTGATAGTTCCTCTTGTGTCTTTATTCTAAGTTTGGATGCTTCAGTTTTAGTTATTTCTTTATACGTTAAACATTGTTGTTCATTATCAACAGCTCTCGGGTCTATCACCTCATATGGAACCACCCACAAAGGGGTTCCTTCTTGTAGATAAATTCTGTACTTCTTCCAGATTATGTATAGACTTCTCCGAACAAAGTGATGCAGGAACATCGAGTTGACCTTTACTTTGTCATGCCATAAATATGCGTGCCATCCAAATATTTTTTTATATCCCTCTAGGGCTAATAGTTTCTTGTTCTTTAATGTCATCCATTCTTTCAACCAAACTAGGCAGATTGCATCATGATAAAGTCTCAGATTGGGCAGTTGCATTCCGCCTCTTTCCTTTGCATCTTGTAAAACTTTCACTTTCACTCGAGGCTTCTTGCCTGCCCAAACAAAATCTGATATTTTCCTCTGCCATTTTTCAAATTGTTTGGAGTCTCTGATGATTGGTATTGTCTGTAGCAAAAACATTACTCTTGGTAACACATTCATCTTAACTGCTGCAATCCTGCCCAACCATGACAAATTCAATCTATTCCATTTAATCAAGTCTCTCTCTATCTGAGTCCATAGTTTTTCATAATTGTTTTTGAATAGATCTATGTTCTTTGCAGTTAATTCGACTCCCAAATATTTCACTTTACTTGTTACTTCACAATCCGTTGTTTCCATTAACAATTGTTGTTTCTGCTTAGTCATATTTTTGCATAATATCTTTGACTTCTTTTTGTTAATGAAGAAACCTGCCAAGTCTCCAAACTCCTTGATCTTATCTATCACTCTTGGCATGTTCTCCAATGGGTCCTCTACAATTAACATTATGTCATCCGCAAATGCTCTGATCTTGTATGAATAGTCCTTTATTTTTATTCCACGAATTTCATCATCTTGACGTATTTGTATCATCAGAATCTCCAATACTAAAATGAACAACAATGGAGATAACGGGCAACCTTGTCTTGTTCCTTTACTTATCGTCAATTTCTTGGTCAATTCATCATTCACCACAATTGCTGCAGTCTGGTCTCTATAAATTTCCTTAATTGCTCTGATGAATCTTTCTCCCAATTGTAGCTTTTCCATAGTGGCAAACATAAAGTCCCAGTTTAAATTGTCAAACGCTTTTTCAGCGTCAACAAAGAAGAAACCAACCTCTTTGTCACAACGCTTGTCATAATATTCAATAGCATTGATCACTGTCCTTAAGTTGTCTCTTATTTGTCTGTCTGGCAAAAAGCCTGCTTGTTCCTCCTCTATGACTTCCGAGAGCCACCCCTTCAATCTCTCCGCCAATATCTTCGCAAAAATTTTGTAGTCATTGTTGAGTAGCGATATAGGTCTATAATTTTTCACATTAGTCAGGTCTTGGCCCTCTTTTGGGATCAATGATATATTCGCTTCACTCCAAGTTTCTGGAATCCTTTGATCCCTTAAAACCCCATTCATCACCTCTTTTAGGAATGGTGCCAGTTCATTAGCCATTGTCTTATAGAATTTAGCCGTAAGTCCATCTGGCCCTGGCGCCTTTCCTAGATTTGCAGATTGTATTGCCTTACTTATTTCCTCGTCAGTTACTTCACTATTCAACTTATTTCTCCAAGCTTCCGAGATTTCTGGAAGTTTGGTTTTCTCCAAATATGACGCTATTGATTCTTTGTTTACTTCTTTTTTATTATACAGCTTAGCGTAAAATTTATAAAAGGCTCTACTAATGGTAGCCTGCTCCAAATACGTTTTGTTATCTTCGCAAATTTTATTTATTATCTTCTTTTCCCTTTTCTTCTTCAATTGCCATGCCAGGTACTTCCCAGGTTTATTAGCACCCTCAAACGCTTTTTGATTCAGTCTTTTGAGATTCCACTCCAATTCTTTATTACTCATTGCTGTTAGCTGTTCTTGAAGTATTTTAATTTCCTGGTATACCTTCTTTTTCCCTGGTCTCTTTTTTAGCTGTATTTCTTTGGCTTTTATTTTCTCCTCAATCTCTTGTCTTTTCTCCTCTTTCTTCTTTCTTGCTCTACCATTTAAGTCCATTAGTATGCCCCTTACAACCGCCTTGTAAGCATCCCAAACTTTATTGGTTGGTACTTCTTTATTCACGTTGTATTGTATAAAAAACTTTGTCTCTCTTCTCAGTATTTCCATATTCTCTCTTTCCTGTAACAAGTCCTCATTTATTCTCCATGCTTTCCTTTTTCTCTTTTTTCCAAATTTCCACATAATTGGGTTGTGATCTGAGCCTACCATAGGCATTATTTCTACCTCCTTAGTCCATAATGCTAAGTCTTTTGAGGCCCAGATCATATCAATTCTTGATAATGTAGAATGCCTTGCAGAATAAAAAGTAAACTGTCTGCTTTTAGGATATTCTCTCCTCCATACATCTTCAAGAGTCTCTTGTTGAATCAACTCAAAAAAAAGCTTTGGTAATAGTCCTCTTTTCTTTTGTGCCGTTGTAGTCTTTTTGTCTAGTTCCAAGTCTGTCACTCCATTGAAGTCTCCAGCAAGAATTATCTGGTCGTATGCAAGATCGTCTAAATGCTTCCTTAAATCCTCAAAGAAGCTTTCTTTTGCACCGTTAGGTGCATAAAGTCCGACTACCAACACTCTCTTTAAATTCCAAATACATTCCACTGCTACAAATCTAGCTTCCACATCTCTCATAACTAATTTTGGCTGTAGCTCCTCTTTTATGTACAACACCACTCCTCTTTTTTTCTTGTTGGAGGCCGCTACATATTCTTTGCCCAATTTTCCAGATTTTAAATATTTTACATCCTGCTTTCTAATATGGGTCTCTTGCAAACAAACAATGTCACATTTTTGTTTTAGTAGCCAGTGAAAAGTATTTTTCCTCTTATTCGGTGAGTTTAGTCCATTTACATTCCAAGATAATACTTTACTCTCCATACTCATGATCTTGTTGGTAAGTCTTTTTCATTGTCCTTAATAAATCGCTCCATCTCTCGCTCAGATCTGATGCGTTTTTTGGCCCCTCCAAACTCAAAGGACACTCCTTCCGGTAACTCCCATCTGTACCTGATTTTCATGTCCTTCAAAATCTGAATTAGCACTTTATATTTTTTCCGGTCCAGTAACACTGATCTGGGCAGTTCCTTCATTATAATAATCGTCTTGCCATCAATCTCCAATGGATCTTGAAACTGTTTTGTCACAATCCTCTCTTTCATATTTCGTGTTGTAAACTGCACAATCACATCTCTTGGTAGTTTCCTCTGGGTTGCTATTCTCGAATTCACACGGTATGCCACATCTAGGATAGCCACAACTTCCTCCTCCTCCTTCCCCAGGTACTCAGCCAACACCTCAGTCATCTGTTCTTGCGCTGACTTTCCTTCCACTTCTGGCAAGCCACGAAAACGTAGCTGCTTCTCCATATGTTTAGTTTCTGCAACTGACATTCTCCCCTTCACCAATCTCATCTCTGTTTGTTGCGTGTCTGCTAAATTCTCCATCGCGTCTTCTACTGTTTTAACTCTCTGCTGCGTTCCTTGTAATTCACTTCGTATTGTTTCCATACCTTTTTTCACTTCTGACAGCTCCGATTTTACTGTCTGTGTAACCTCTTTAACCTCTTTTATCAGCTCCAATTTCGTGTCCTTAAGTTCTTTAATCATATCTAAAAGTTTTTTGTCCAGGTTTTTATCCAGGTTTTCTATTGCCGATTGCCACTCTTTTTTTGACATCGTGGGGCTTGCTTTAGCTCGCTCCCACGAATCCGCTCTCTTCCTTAACTCCGTGGCGTAAAATTTAACGTTTTTCTATTTTAAATGTCCCGGTCTTCTTATAGAAATTAAGTTTTAAAGAGTCCAAAATGTCGGGCGTCTTTTCTCTATGGTTTCTCTATGATTTTGTAATCCAAGATGGCCTACTTCCTCTTCCGCTGAAGCCGCGACCCTTCCCCTTTCAAAAATGGCGATTCCCTACTTCCTGCCCTCCAGCAAGGGCCGCTTCTCTCCAGCCACTCTATTGTTATTACGCACTTCCTGTCTCCCGTCTTCCCACAGCAGATCTCGCGATGGTGTCTTTTTCTCACAGCTCCAAAGCCACAGGTATTCAAAACAATAGTCCCATTTCTTTAATAACTTCTTTAAACTTAGTCTCTTTTTAAATTCGATTCCTGCCGAGTCTTCCCCTCCTTTTCACTAGTCTGTTGCAGTTTAAAAATCTACTTTTTTTTCTCTCTGTTTTTATCAATCTGTCCCGTCTCAGAAGATAATGATCTTTACCTTCTCTTCACTTTTCTCGGGTTGTAATCGCTGTTTCGATTTTAAGTTCTCCTCTCAGCTTCTTCCCCCAATCGATGCTTGGGTATGTAGGTCTTATGCCAGCCGAATTGGCCCCAAAACTGCCGCAGAGATTATAGCCGACCCGTCGCAAGGTGGGACCTCAAGGATCGGGGGGAGACTCGTTGTGTAGAGCCCCCCCTCGTCCGAGATCTAGCTCACCCTAGGGTCTTGAGCGTTCTTTGCCTGCTCCCCGCCTGAGAGCAGTCGGCCGCGGGCTATTTTCACCCCGCCGGCCGGTTAAAACGGCAGTCCGGTCAGCTCCGCAAGTGGAGCTGCGTTAGACCTCCATGGATCCCAAACAGGAAGTCTTCAATAGCGTGGTTGATGTTAAGCTTCAACTTTATTTCTTGTCCCACCCTTCAGCAACATATAAGTAGTATGGTTACCCAGCCAAGTCCAAGTAGGGAAAGATCAGGGGTTTGCACTTCCCTTAAACAGAAACTGGCACACAAGGCTTGGGGAGATTCAAAGTGTAACAGAAGGTTTATTTACAAGAAGGTAAAATAAGAAGGCAGGTAGGCAGGTGTTTAAAACTCAAAATAACATAGAGGTTTTTAAACAGAACACTTCACTGATATGAGGCACAAAAAACTTGGCGCTGTTCTTAAGTTGCTGGCTTGTATTAGAGAGGTTGTTGTTATGAGATTTTACAGGGGATACATTAGACATTTTCTGCAGTTAGCTCTCCTATAAGTTAGGTGCTCCATTTCTAAAATACTCATGGCATGACTTCTCCTCCTTATCAGACCTTGGGGTACTCTACTGAGTCTAACCCTTTCAAGATACTAGCTAGGCATTATAGTTATGCTCCAGCTACAACCCTGTTCCTGGTGCTGAAGGGGAGATTCCTTTCTACTCACTTCCTTTGCACACTATAATTCCCAGATCCCTTGAGTCTATGCAGACAGTTAGTGCTGTCTTTCCTACTTTCGTCCAAGGACTAAAAGTGCTTCAGGAATGTACTGATTTCACTTTGAAGGGAACTCCTTCCCTTCCCTCCTCACACACAGGACTCTCTGGCTGACCCTCTCTGGTCACAAGCCAGACCCCCCACTCTCCTCACTCTTTTGTTTATTCCAGCTGTCCACCCCTCAACATTCCATCCCCCACTGCTATTTCAGGCTAACCACATGGGGGTGTGGGGGTGTGTGGGGGGGTAGGGGTGGGACATGTCAATCATCTACTTTAGTGTCCGGCAATCCCTGCTTTTGTAGCTGAGTCCTTCACAGAAGGTTCCATTCAGCCATTCTATCTAATAATAGAATGATAATGATAAGGGGGAATGATAATGTGCAGGGGAATGATAATGTGCAGGAGAGGGGATGTCCCTCCCCTCCAGCCCTTGCTTCCTCCCCTCTTGCTCACTCATTCTTTGCTTTTCTCCTCCCCAATCTCTAAGCCTCTTGAAGCAGCTGTGGATTTTGTTCACCCCATGCCCATCTATTGGTCTGCCATGGCAGCTTCTTCACATCTAGAAAAATGAGAGAGCAGTTGGGGAGGAGAGTCTCCCCTCTTTCCGTCACTATCCCGCCTTACCACTGCTGCAACTTCCTCCCCTCTTTCCCCTTTGCCTGCTGTCCCTTGGCCCAGCCTTCTCCCTAGCCAAACTATGCTGGCGGTGTTCTTAGTTTTAGAAAAGATGGGAATCAGAGAACACAGCTTTAACAAATCAAACTGCAGCTCATGGAATACATGATCAGATCATGCAAGCAGAAGTGCTAACAGAAGGAGTGAGACGGGGGAGTTTACCGGGAGAGACTATGGGGCAGCTAGAGACAACTGCCGAGACATGAACACTAGACAGGCTTCATGACTGTGTATATGCTGCACAGAGCACTTGGCTGTAAGGAAACAGGATTACTCCCTTATGGCTAGGAATACTGACTGTGAAAAGCTGTGTGTGTGTGTGTGTGTGTGTGTGTGTGTGTGAGAGAGAGAGAGAGAGAGAGGGGGGGGGGAGAGAGAGAGAGAGAGAGAGAGAGTTATGTGGATGAGACTTTCAGGGACCTTCTAATACAGCCCCGTTCTTACGCTTTCAGCTCCTCTGCTGTGATCTGGATAGCATGAAAGGATGATTCTATGACTCAATGAGCATTTAGGCAGATCGGGAGAAGGAAGGCATGAAGGAATGAGTCAGTGGCCTTCCTTATGTTCCAAGGCCTGCTAGAACACGCTCCCAGCTAGGATCCAGGGCCAGCAGTTCTTTAGGGACTGCTGGAACATACCAGGGAATTTCAGAATATAATCAGCCTGTTTCATAGATTACAAGCAAACCTTCTGACTATGTAGATCAGGAAAAGCTATGGATGGTGTTAAAAAAAATGTGTATGCCACACCATCTGATTATGTTTATGCCTAACCTCTACTTTGAACAACAGGCTACTGTCAGTACAGAATATTAGGAAACAAAATGGATTCCTATGGGCAAAAGTGTCAGACAAGGATATAAATGATCTCCTCATCTGTTCAATCTATAGGCTTTGCCCTGCTGTAGATTTTAATTCATGTTTGATTGTACTGTGTATTATCTAAATATGTTTTAATTTGCCCCAATCCTGCTTGTGGGGAGGAAGGGCTAAATAGCGGACAAACGAACGAACGAATGAACAAAGAAATGAAGAAACAAATGAAGAAACGAACAAACGAACAAACGAACAAATGAACAAACAAACGCACTCCTCTTTGTCTTCAGGAAGGAATATTCCTCTAGGCCAGACTGGCAAGGGACACTGGATGTTGTTCGCCTTCCTCTGGCCTTGGAGCAGCTTGAAGAGATGTGGCAGAGAGACAGCTGTAAATTTCCTGCATTGTGCGGGGGGCTGAACACTTCCAGTTCTATGTTTCTATCTCATTGACACTGAGGGTCTCTAAGTTGGAAAGTATCAGGCTAGGAGAGCGAGTGATCCTTTAGAAGGGACTCCTTCCTTGCACAATGAATCAAGATGCTCTCTACTTCTGCAGTTGTGGTGAAGTGGACTTTTGGCAGTTAGAGATTTCATTATTAGGAATGCAGAGAACAGGGCCTGGGACGGAGATTTTGACCGTAGAGTGAGTCATCTGCTTTTTGTAGAGCAGCAATTAAATCAGGAGTAGTCACACAGAACTGGTTAAAAACGTTTATTTAGGAACATCATATTTGAGAGTAAAGAGGCGAGAGAGAGAGGCAAGTTCATCTGCATCTGCAGCCACTTGGATACAAACAGGAGACCCTGACACTCTTATTGTTAGCCAGCAAGGGGACTTTAGAGGCAAGTAAGAAACAGAGGTAGTTTACCACTCCCTTCCTCTGCAGAGCTTTCCTTTGTGGTCTCCCATCCAAGTACTGATTCTTCTAAGGTTTGGAGATCTGATGAGATCAGGCTATACCATACCACCTTCCCTCCCGGGAACAATGTCTGATAGTAACATTTTTTGTTTGGAATCCCCTTGTATTAACTAACCCCCAAAGCCCCCTAATCTGCATAATTGATTCTTGGCAGACTCCTTCTCTCAAGCATAGAAGCCCCAGAGTAATATATTTATATTGTGCCAAAAGTCAAGAGATCTTCTATGTGGTTAACTTTCCCTCCTTAATAATACTGCCTGAAGTAAAGTTACCAGTCTCTCACTAGAAGATTTCTATGAGTCCCCTGGCTATGGGAAACAACTCCTTTGAGGTGTCCACAAACATCACTTAACATATGAAAAGCCAGGTGCCACATCCAAACAGGTTGATTGCTACTTGGAAAAACCTGATCTGCAACCTTTTGCCTACCTGTGAAGGCAGTTTTTGACTCAATACTGAAGTTCATTCCAAACGAACTTTCCAATGTGTAATTTTTACATAGACACCTGTGACTGCCTCTGGCTCAGTAAAGGTAGAGTATGCATCCTATTTTGTACTGTGGGTTCCAAGTTGGCCACTGCACAACCTCAAGCAAGGTTTGAAGGCAATAGCCTACCTCATTTCCCCCTCCCCCCATCCTTTGCTCTCTTCAGCAACACTTTGCTATATGGTTTTAAATATGAAGTTGTGACACACACACACACACACCATCAAACTCAGTCTTGGGTTGACTTTCCCCTACCCTGAGGGAAAACTTCTCCTCCGAAAGCTTATGAAGCTGTTCACTGGGCTGGAAAGCCTTCAATAGCATGGTTGATGTTAAGCTTCAACTTTATTTCTTGTCCCACCTTTCAGTAACATATAAGTAGTATGGTTACCCAACCAAGTCCAAGTATGGAAAGATCAGGGGTTTGCACTTCCCTTAAACAGAAACTGGCACACAAGGCTTGGGGAGATTCAAAGTATAACAGAAGGTTTATTTACAAGAAGGTAAAATAAGAAGGCAGGTAGGCAGGTGTTTAAAACTCAAAATAACATAGAGGTTTTTAAACAGAACACTTCACTGATGTGAGGCACAATAATAACATAATAGTAATGTCCGGTGCGACCAGACTCAGCCTCAGGGCCCTGGGTGCCACCTTCTCACCAGGAGGACTCACCCCCCCCCGAGCCCTGGGGCAGCCAGCCCTCTTGCCTGGCCAAAGGCTGGGGAGAAAAGGGAGCTGGCCTGAGAGGAAGGGTAGCTGAGGCCACTGAGCCAGGCCCATCCAGCCCAAAGACACCACCCATGCCAGCCACACTAGCGAGCCGGAGGCAGCGAGCTCCAAAGGCAATGCCTGCCACTGCACAGCTGAGCCAGCTGATTGGTTGTTTTGGTGGAGAAAAGGGAATAAAAGGGGCCCTCACAAGGAAGCTGGGGAGGAGACGGCTGAGAGAGCTGGCAGTGGTGACAGAGAGAGGGGGAAGAGAGACCAGAGGGGTAGGAGGGGGAGCAAGGGTGATTTCAACCCCCTACCCTACCCACATCTGAGACCAAGGGAGGGCCCTTTGCGAAAGCTCGCCACGGCACTAAGGGGGATCGGCGTGGCGGGCAGAGCAGTGGCTCAGAAATAATAATAACAACATTTGATACACACACACACAAAACGCTTGGTGCTGTTCTTAAGTTTCTGGCTTGTATTAGCGAGGTTGGTGTTATGAGACTTTACAGGGGTTACATTAGATGCTTTCTGCAGTTGGCTCTCCTATAAGTTAGGTGCTCCATTTCTAAAATGCACATGGCATGACTTCTCCTCTTTATCGGACCTTAGGGTACTTTACTGAGTCTAACTCTTTCAAGATACTGGCGAGGCATTATAGTTATGCTCCAGCTATAACCCTGTTCCTCATGCCGATGGGGAGACTCCTTTCTACCCACTTTCTTGGCACACTATAATTCCCAGATCTCTTGAGTCTATGCAGGAGTTAGTGCTGTCTTTCCCACTTTAGTCCAAGGACTAAAAGTGCTTCAGGAATGTACAGTTTTCACTTTGAAGGGAACTCCTTCCCTTCACACCTCACACAGAGGGCTCTCTGGCTGACCCTCTCTGGTCAGAAGCCAGACCACCCACTCCCATCACTCTTTTGTTTACTCCAGTTGTCAACCCCTCAACATTCCATCCCCAACTGCCATTTCAGGCTAGCTACATGGGGGCAGGGTATGTCAATCATCTGCTTTAGTGTCCAGCAATCCCTGCTTTTGTAGCTGAGTCCTTCACAGAAGGTTCCATTCGGCCATTGTATCTAACAGCTGTAAATAAGGGAGGTGAGTATGATTACTTGCAGGAGAGGGGATGTCCCTCCCCTCCAGCCCTTGCTTTCCCCCCTCCTGCTCATTCATTCTCTGCTTTTTTCCTCATCATCTCTAAGGGCCAAGCTACAAGTGATAAATGACACAGGTTGGACACTTGTCAGCAGCTGAGCGGCCTGTTCGGTGGTTTTTTTCCGTTCGTAATGCTGTTCGTGCCCATGACTAGCCAGGGGCCATCTGATAGCATCTTGTTTTCCTTAATGGCGAGTACATCTACATGTTCAACAGCAAGTCCATCTGCACCTGCAGCCACTTGGGTCCAAACGGGAGATCCAGATACTCTTAGTGTTAGCCAGCAAGGGGTCTTTCAAGGCAAGTAAGAAACAGAGGTGGTTTGCCACTGCCTTCCTCTGCAGAGCCTTCCTCGGTGGTCTCCCATCCAAGTACTGACACTTCTTAGATTCGGAAAGCTGATGAGATCAGGCTATACCATGCCACCTTCCCTCCCAGGAACGATGTCTGATAATAACATTTTTTGTTTGGAATCCCCTTGTATTAACTAACCCCCAAAGCACCCTAATCTGCTTCATTGATTCTTGGCAGACTCCTTCTCCTGTAGTAACTTCTCCTGTAGTAACCCAACCAAGTCCAAGTATGGAAAGATCAGGGGTTTGCACTTCCCTTTAACAGAAACTGGCACAAAAGGCTTGGGGAGATTCAAAGTGTAACAGAAGGTTTATTTACAAGAAGGTAAAATAAGAAGGCAGGTAGGCAGGTGTTTAAAACTCAAAATAACATAGAGTTTAAACAGAACACTTCACTGATGTGAGGCACAAAACGCTTGGTGCTGTTCTTAAGTTGCTAGCTTTTATTAGAGAGGTTGGTGTTATCTGCGTTTACAGAGGTTACATTAAATGCTTTCTGCGTTTAATGTAAGACTAGACATGGGCATGAATAGCAATACGAACTAAAAAAAGCCATGAACAGCCCAATCTGCTGTTCGTGAACAAGCTGCTCCTGAGGCCCCCTTCTAAACGAACAGGTGGTCATTGCAAGCCTCATTCGTTGCTGTTCGTCAAGCCAGACAATCTGGCACCTGCAATCAATTCCCCAATCTAAGCCAAATTTTCCTTGATAGGCAGGTCTTCCTTTCAAGTGTGGAGCTCCAAATTTGTTACAAGGAAGCAAAGAGCAGGGGGAGGGAGGTTCCCAGCTCTGTTTTTGCAGACAGTAAGGGTGAGACAGTTGCTGTTGGCCTTTTGAGAGAAAGACAGGGACAGTGCATTGGAGCTTGAATTTCCTTTGTGTGTGGTGGGATAGGGATCTACCCCTTCAAGTTCCAGGGCTGCTGCCAGGCTCTGAGCCAAGCTATTATTGATTACTGATACCTTTCCTGCTGCCTGCTCAGGTAAGGTTTCTAGGAGTGGTGCGGTAGTGATCTACCACTTCAGGTTCCAAGGCTGCTGCCAGGCTCTGGGGCCAAGCTATTATTTATTTTTGGTACCTTTCCTACTGTCTGCTCAGGTAGGGTTTCTGGGAGTGGTGTGATAGGAATCTTGATGGCTGGAGGAGAGCATGCTGGTCCCCACAAACAACGAACAACAAACATGTTTGCGATAGGATCATGTTCGTCAGTGTTCGTTATTCATGGATGGCAATGAACAACGAACACCATGTTCATTTTTTTCTTTTTTTTTTTTAATAAAATTTTTATTGGAATTAGAATCATATAATTACATATTACAATCAATTGCCATTTCCCAATTTCTAACCCCCTCCCTTTCCCCCCTTTTCTTTTGACTTCCAACAGTTTTCCAACCCTTTGTCCCTTTTCTCTTACTCATTTTTAATTCATCTATCTAACAAACCTGTATTTTTCCCTTTAATCTAAGCAATAATTCTTTAACTATTTTTAATACTCTATACCTTATCTTATCTTTAAGTCCCTTCTTCCACATTAGACAATTTGTCCCTTTTTAACATAATTTCGTAGTTTCCTGGTTTCAGATATTTCTATAAGCCTTATACCATATAACCCATACATTTATATAAGTCAACCAATTTGACTTATATTCCGTATATTACTTTATATAACTATCATCAAAAGTTATCAATCAATTTAATCCATATATTTCTTCAGGTAGACTTATTCAGTTTAACATGTTACACGTTTATACCAGAAACCATATTAATTAGTCGGTCCTTATAGTTAATTATTTTCTATCCATATTCTATATGTTTTTCTATATATAACAATCTAACAAAATAGCTGCTTAGACATTTTCATTTCTCTCTCTACCCTCCGGTAAAGTCACCCCCCTCTACATTTCGTCCTATTTCAGTAATTCTCAAACTGCCACAGTTCTCTTCCCACCTCCCATTTCTTCAGCACATATTGCTTCAGCTTCCCCCAATCTGTGTTGAACTGTCCTGGGTCCAGATTTCTCAATTTTCTTGTCATTTTGTCCATTTCGGCCATATACAGCAATTTGTAAGTCCAATCCTCCATAGTTGGCACTTCTTGTACTTTCCATTTTTGCGCATACAAAAGTCTGGCCGCTGCTGTCATGTAAAATAACAGTGTTCTATGTTGGGCTGGAATGTTCTCCATTCCCAAGTTCAGTAGCAGGAGTTCTGGGTTCTTATTAATTTGAAATTGTAGAATCTCAGTTATTACTTTTATTATTTCTCCCCAGTACTGCCTGGCTACCTCACACGTCCACCACATATGATACAGAGAGCCCTCATGTTTTTTACATTTCCAGCATTTATTAGAAGTATTCAAATTCCCTAGCGCAATCTTCTTTGGTGTCATGTACCAACGATAGATCATTTTGTAAATGTTCTCTTTGATATTAGTACACGTTGTAATCTTCATTGTGTTTTTCCACAAGTATTCCCATGCCTCCATTGTTATCTCTTTATTAAAATTTATGGCCCACTTCACCATTTGTACTTTGACTATTTCATCTTCAGTATACCATTTCAACAGTACTTGGTATACCTTGGAAATTTCCTTCTTATCCTCTTTCAAAAGTGTCTGCTCTAGTTCCGAATTCTCTGTTCTTATGCCTCCCTTTGCACAATCCGAATTGTAGAGATCTCTGATCTGCCTGTACTGGAACCAATCGTAATTGGGAGATAACTCGTCCTGCGTCTTTATTTTAAGTTCAGAAGATTCTATTCGGGTTATCTCCTTATATGTTAAACACTGTTGCTCATTATAGACAGCTCTCGGATCTATTACTTCATACGGAACTACCAACATGGGGGTTCCTTCTTGTAGGAAGTCTCTATACTTCTTCCAGGTTGCATATAGGCTTTTCCGTATATAATGGTGTAGGAACATAGAGTTCACTTTTACTTTGTCATACCATAGGTATGCATGCCATCCAAATATTTTTTTGTATCCCTCTAGGGCCAATAATTTCTTATTCTTCAACGTCATCCAATCTTTCAGCCACACTAGGCAAATTGCGTCATAGTAAAGTCTTAAATTGGGTAGTTGCATTCCGCCTCTTTGCTTTGCATCTTGTAAAACTTTCATTTTCACTCGAGGCTTCTTGCCCGCCCAAACAAAATCTGATATTTTCCTCTGCCATTTTTCAAACTGCTTAGAGTCTCGGATAATTGGTATTGTCTGTAACAAAAACATTATTCTTGGTAACACATTCATTTTAACTGCTGCAATCCTTCCCAGCCATGACAAATTCAATCTATTCCATTTGATCAAATCTTGCTCAATCTGAGTCCATAATTTTTCATAATTATTTTTGAATAGATCTATATTCTTTGCAGTCAGTTCAATTCCCAGATATTTCACCTTAGTTGTTACTTCACAATCCGTTATTTCCATTAACAGTTGTTGTTTTTGCTTAGTCATATTTTTACATAATATCTTTGACTTCTTTTTGTTGATATAAAACCCTGCCAGATCTCCAAACTCTTTAATCTTCTCTATCACTTTTGGCATATTCTCCATTGGATCTTCCACAATTAACATTATGTCGTCCGCAAATGCTCTAATTTTATAAGAAAAGTCCTTTATTTTTATTCCGCGGATTTCTTCATCTTGTCGTATTTGTATCATCAAAATCTCCAGTACCAAAATGAATAGCAGCGGAGACAATGGGCAACCTTGTCTTGTTCCTTTACTTACAGTCAATTTCTTGGTGGTCTCGTCATTGGCCACAATTGCTGCATTCTGGTCTCTATAAATTTCTTTAACTGCTCTTATGAATTTTTCTCCCATTTGTAGCTTTTCCATAGTGGCAAACATAAAGTCCCAGTTCAAGTTGTCAAACGCTTTCTCTGCATCAACAAAGAAGAAACCAACCTCTTTGTCACAACGCTTATCATAATACTCAATAGCATTAATGACTGTCCTTAAATTGTCTCTGATTTGCCTGCCAGGTAAAAAACCTGCTTGTTCCTCCTCAATAATTTCCGAAAGCCACCCCTTCACTCTCTCTGCCAGTATCTTCGCAAAGATTTTGTAGTCATTGTTAAGTAAGGATATAGGCCTGTAATTTTTCACATTAGTCGGATCTTGGCCCTCTTTAGGGATCAGTGAAATGTTGGCTTCCTTCCAGGTATCTGGAATCTGTTGATCCTTTAATACTCCATTGATCACTTCTTTTAGGAATGGTACCAGTTCATTGGCCATTGTCTTATAAAATTTAGCTGTAAGTCCATCTGGCCCTGGTGCCTTTCCCAAATTTGTTGATTGTATTGCCATTTTTATTTCCTCATCCGTTACTTCATTGTTCAATCTGTCTCTCCACGCTTCCGAAATTACTGGGAGCTTCATTTTCTCCAAATATGCCGCTATTGATTCTTTATTGACCTCTTTCTTGTTATACAATTTAGCATAAAATTTATAGAAGGCTCTGCTAATGGATGTCTGTTCCAAATACGTTTTATCATCTTCACATATTTTGTTTATTATTTTCTTTTCCTTTCTCTTTTTCAATTGCCATGCCAAATATTTCCCGGGTTTGTTTGCACCTTCAAACCCTTTTTGCTTTAGTCTTTTAAGATTCCACTCCAGTTCTTTATTGTTCATTGCTGTTAGCTGTTCTTGTAGTATTTTAATGTCCTGATAAATTTTCTTTTTCCCCGGTCTCTTCTTTAACTGTATTTCTTTGGCTTTTATTTTTTCCATAATCTCCTGTCTCTTCTCCTCTTTCTTTTTTCTGACTCTTCCATTTAAATCCATTAGTATGCCCCTAATTACCGCCTTGTAAGTGTCCCAAACCTTGTTGGTTGGTACTTCTTTATTCATGTTGTATTGTATGAAGAACTTTGTCTCTCTTCTCAGCATCTCCATATTCTCTCCCTCTTGAAGTAAGTCCTCATTTATTCTCCATCCTTTCCTTTTGCTCCTTCTCCCCAATTTCCACATAATTGGATTATGATCCGAGCCTACCATCGGCATTATTTCCACTTCCTTAGTCCATAACGCTAAGTCTTTTGAGGCCCAGATCATATCAATTCTCGATAGTGTAAAGTGTCCTGCGGAGTAGAACGTAAATTGTCTGCTTTTCGGATTTTGTCTTCTCCATACATCTTCTAAGGTTTCCTGTTGTATCAGTTCAAAAAACAACTTTGGTAGCAGTCCTCTCTTCTTTTGTGCAGTTGATGATTTTTTGTCTAAATCCAAATTTGTCACTCCATTGAAGTCTCCAACAAGTATTATCTGGTCATATGAAAGTTCATCTAGTTGCTTCCTTAAGTCCTCAAAGAAGCTTTCTTTTGCTCCATTAGGTGCATAAATTCCAACTACCAGCACTCTCTTTGAATTCCATACGCATTCCACTGCTATAAATCTGGCTTCCACATCTTTCATTACAAACTTTGGCTGCAGCTCCTCTTTAATATAAAGCACTACTCCTCTTTTTTTCTTATTAGAGGCCGCTGCAAAATCATTGCCCAATTTTTTTAATTTTAAATACTTTACATCTTGTTTTCGAATATGGGTCTCTTGCAAACAAACAATATCACATTTTTGTTTTAATAGCCAGTGAAAAATGCTTTTTCTCTTGTTCGGTGAATTAAGTCCATTTACATTCCAAGATATAACTTTACACTCCATAATCATAATCTTGTTGCTGGTAAGTCCTTTTCATTGTCTCTTATAAATCGCTCCATCTCTCGTTCCGATCTGATGCGTCTTTTGGCCCCTCCAAATTCAAAGGACACTCCCTCTGGTAGTTCCCATCTGTACCTGATTTTCATGTCCTTCAAAATCTGAATCAGCGCCTTATATTTTTTCCGGTCCAATAACACCGATCTGGGTATTTCCTTCATAATGATAATCGTCTTGCCGTCAATCTCCAATGGATCTTGAAACTGTTTAGTCACAATCTTCTCTTTCATATTTCGGGTCGTAAATTGCACAATCACATCTCTTGGTAGTTTCCTCTGGGTCGCAATTCTTGAATTTACACGATATACCACGTCCAGGATAGCCACAACTTTCTCCTCCTCCTTCCCCAGGTATTCAGCTAACACCTCCGTCATCTGTTCTTGCGCTGTTTTTCCTTCCACTTCCGGCAAACCGCGAAATCTTAGCTGCTTCTCCATGTGTTTGCTTTCCGCAACCGCCATTCTCCCCTTCATCAGCCTCATCTCTATTTGTTGCGTGTCAGTTAAATTCTCCACCGCGCCTTCTACTGCTTTAACTCTCTGCTGTGTTCCTTGCAGTTCATTTTGCATTATTTCCATACCTTTCTTTACTTCTGACAGCTCACTTTTCACTGTCTGTTTAACCTCTTTGATCAGCTCCGGTTTAATGTCCTTAAGTTCTTTAATCACTTCTAAGAGTTTTTTGTCTAGATTCTCTATTGCTGATTGCCACTCTTTTTTCGACATTGTGGGGCTTGCCTTGGCTCGCTCCCACGAGTCCGCCCTCTTCCTTAACTCCGTGGCGTGAAATTAAGCGTCTTTTTATTTTTTAATTTAAATGTCCCAGTCTTTTTGCAAAGAAAAAACTTTTAAGGAATCCAAAATGTCGGGCGTCTTTTCTCTATGGTTCTTCTATGGTTTTTGTAATTCAAAATGGCTTACTTCCTCTTCCGCTGAAGCCGCGGCTTTTCCCCTTTCAAAGATGGCGATTCCCTTCTTCCTGCCCTCCGGCAGGGGCCGCTTCTCTCCAGCAACTCTATTGTTATTACGTACTTCCTGTTTCCCGACTTCCCGCAGTAGCTCTCGCGATGGCAGAATTTTCTCACAGCTCCATAACCGCAAGTATTCAAAACAATGTATTCAAAACAATCTCAGTCTCTCAGATTCTGTAAGAGTTTCCCAGGGTGTGGAATGCTAATAGCGGGAGGCTTCACTGTATCCTGAGGAGGTTCCTTTTGCATATGGATTGGTGCTTGATGTGCTAATCTTCTCTGCAGGGCTATTGTCGGGTGTGGAGTGTTTTGTTGGCCTGGTGTTTTTCAGAACTGGAGCCCATGCTCTGTTCATTCTTAAGGTTTCTTCTTTCCTGTTGAAGTTTTGCTTATGCTTGTGAATTTCAATGGCTTCCCTGTGCAGTCTGACAAAGTAGTTGGAAGTGTTGTCCAGTATTTTGGTGTCCTGGAATAAGATACTGTGCCCTGTTTGAGTTAGGCTATGTTCAGCCACTGCTGATTTTTCAGGCTGTCCAAGTCTGCAGTGTCTTTCATGTTCTTTTATTCTTGTCTGGATGCTACGCTTTGTGGTCCCGATGTAAACTTGTCCACAGCTGCAGGGTATACGGTATACTCCTGCAGAGGTGAGGGGATCTCTGCTGTCTTTTGCTGATCGTAGCATCTGTTGTATTTTTCGGGTGGGTCTGAATACTGCTTGAAGGTTATGCTTTTTCATAAGCTTTCCCATCTGATCAGTAATTCCTTTGATATATGGCAAAAACACTTTTCCTGTGGGAGACTGTTTTTCTTTGGTTGTTTGATTCATCCTGGGTTTGATTGCTCTTCGGATTTCATTTCTGGAGTAGCCATTTGCCTGAAGTGCGTGGTTTAGATGATTAATTTCCTCATTGAGAAAGCGCGGCTCACATATCCGTCTTGCACGATCCACTAATGTTTTCATTATGCCTCTTTTCTGTCGGGGGTGGTATCTTATTCCAGGACACCAAAATACTGGACAACACTTCCAACTACTTTGTCAGACTGCACAGGGAAGCCATTGAAATTCACAAGCATAAGCAAAACTTCAACAGGAAAGAAGAAACCTTAAGAATGAACAGAGCATGGGCTCCAGTTCTGAAAAACACCAGGCCAACAAAACACTCCACACCCGACAATAGCCCTGCAGAGAAGATTAGCACATCAAGCACCAATCCATATGCAAAAGAACCGCCTCAGGATACAGTGAAGCCTCCCGCCATTAGCATTCCACACCCTGGGAAACTCTTACAGAATGACTCAGCTCAACCCCACCCCTCCTGAGTAGATACAAATGACCTACATCTTTTCCACACTGTGACACTGAGAGATCTCTGTCTTTTGGTGCTACACCTCTGAAGATGCCAGCCACAGCTGCTGGCAAAACGTCAGGAACTACAATGCCAAGACCACGGCAAGACAGCCCGGAAAACCCCCAACAACCATCGTTCTCCGGCCGTGAAAGCCTTCGACAATACATTGTTACTGATTGTACTAATCTCATACTGTGTAACCTTCCTTGAGTCTCAGTGAGAAAGGCAGAATAAAAATGTCATGCATATACAAATAAACAAATAAATAAAATATTTATGTTTGTGGCATAGGTTTCTGCGTAGTTTCTGGTAAGCACCATAGCAGCTTCTTAACATCTAGAAAAATGAGTGAGAGCAGATCATGCAAGCAGAAGCGCTAACAGAAAGAGTTCGACAGAGGAGTTCAGCAGGAGGGGGGGAGGAGAGTCTCCCCTCTTTCCTTCACTATCCTGCTTCACTCCTGCTGCAAACTTTTCCCCTCTTGCCCCTTTTCCTGCTGTCCCTCGGCCCAGACTTCTTCCAAGATAAAATATGCTGGCGGTTTTCTTAGCTTCAGAAAAGATGGAAGTCAGAGAACACAACTTTAAAAAAACAGACTGCAGTTTAGGGAATACATGATCAGATCATGCAAGCAGAAATTGAGAATCAATTAAATGGGCAAAGGGAGAAAGGGAAATCAGCACACAGGAGAGCATATTGAATCCAGAGAGCGGATATAGGAGGGGGGGGAGTATTTTTGCTAATTCTCCTGTTCAGGAATTCTGAGCTTTCCCCTCCCATCTTGTTCCATTTCAATAGCTTAATAGGCTCCATCTACCACATGGTACCGCCTACTAGAAAAAGCTATGGCAGGGGAAGGGCCAGGGCTCACTGCAAAAGCATCTGCTTGGCATGCAAAGGTTCCAGATTCAATCACCGGTATCTCACAGGATCAGATAGGAGATGTTTGGAGAGATCTCAACCTGAGAGCCTGGAAAACTGCTGCCCATCTGAGTAGATAATACTGGCCTTGATAGACCAAGGTTGAGTTCAGTAGCACTTTAAAGAGTTTTATGGTATAAGCTTTTGAGAGTCAAGCTCCCTTTGTCAGATAATAATAACAAGAGTATGCTTATATACTATTCTTTTAGACAGATTAGTGTCCAACACAGAGCAGCAAACAAAGTTAGTGTTTTTATTAGCCCCACAATACACCTGGGGAGATGGGGCTGAGAGAAGTGACTTACCCAAGATTACCTACTCAGCCATGGCAGGAGTGGGATTTGAATCAGCAGAGTGCTGATTCGCAGCCCAGCCACTTAACCACTGTGCTACAGTGACTCATGCAACAGTACACTTACATAATGGACTTCTAGATGGAATAGTGCCCACTCAGAGCGGAGAACGATGTTATTCTTATTATTCTGCCCACAGTACAGCTGGGCAGCTGAGCTGAGAGGAGGGATTCACTCAAGGCCCTTTCCTGAGCTCATGGCAGGAATGGCAGAAGTGGGATTTTAACCAGCAGAGTGCTGATTCACAGCCCAACTACTTACCCACTAGGCTTCAGCAGATACAAGCAGTTAACGGAAATTGGAGGTTTATTTATCCTAGTCAGAAGGTGGGAGGGATGTTGCAAAGAAGAAAGATAGGACGTGAAATGCATTCAGTGTGATTAGAGCAGGGGTTGAAATGCAGAAAATTAGCATTTGCAGTGAGAGAAATATCCAATGTCCCTATTCAGCCCTGGTGGATCCATTGTTCTGAATCTGTGAAGGAACAATTTCAGCTCTCTTGTGTTGTGATCTTCCGCTGAAGTTTTTGTCTGTTTGAGGACCCCCACTCCTTGTTGGCCTTTAAGTGTTACTGAACTCGAAGACTGCTCATCTACCTGAAAACACCTACCTTGATAGACTGAGGGTCTCCTTCGGTAAAAACTAGCATCCTGTGCTCATGTGGTTTCCTTGGAATGAAGTTTCAGTCCCTGCCTATTGAGTGGCTAATTTTTTTTTGTCTGAATAGAACCAAAAAGAAATCAATCCCTTTTTGTAAGGGGGAGAGAGAGAGCTTAACCCTTCTTTCCAATCAAAGAGCCAACATTTCTTTTCAACGGCAATCAATTATTTTCTTTTCTGGGTTGAATGAAGATCTATTCTGTAATATACGGAAGGATAACGAAGCAGTTGACCTAATTTTGCAGGCTTTAAAAATGACAGCAACCTCAGTCACTGGAGTCAAATTCTACAAATCACCCTAATATATATAAAAAACACAAGAGGAACCACAAACAATATTGTGATGCAGACAGACAAGCTTTAATGAAGATTGTATGAAAACGTATGCATGGCAAAGAGCTTCAAAGGTGATAACAGCGTATCCAGTGCAAAAGAAGTAATACACTTTCCTTTGGACATCCCTCGAAGGGCACTAGGCAACTAAACAAAGGGCTATTTAGGCATTTTAAACAACATTTTCACAAGTCTGTAAAGAAAAGATCCAGGTAAGTCACCTGAATCTCTACGCCCCCTAGAATCTCAATCAAAATAACAGGGTGCCCTTGTAGAAATACCCTAAAAATAGCAAGGAAAAGCAGCAGCAGCAGAGAGTTGGGAGGCTTGAAGAGAAATGCCTGAAGAGCTCAACAACAATAAATCCAATCAACTGTTATCTGGATTTGGGAGTTTCTACAATTCTGATGCTCAGGAGAAAGTGACCATCAGTTGAGAAGCCTGCAATAAGTACACACTAGCATTGGACGTGAGAAGTGCTGAGCTGGTGGAGAAACAAAGAGCTCTGGCTTAAAGTGGGAAGGGTCAGTATTTCTGACACCCAAGTCCATGAAAGCATCGGCTGTGAATCCATATCCTGTTTTTCAAATACCATTTCCCTGTATTCTGGTCCGCCTAGTTTAATAGGAGTAACCAACGGCTGGAACCTACCGAGTTCTCTTCCGTACATGAAGAGGTTCAGGAGAGGTGTAGATGATTGCGGGTGGGACTATAATAGTAGGAGGAGCTGGGTGTATTATAATTTCTAATGGTGGGATTTGCTCGATGTTGGCCCTGGGAGAGATGCCAAGGCTTCTTGCTGATGATGTGCCACCAGAGACTGCACTGTAGGAACCCAGGGAGCTCAGACCTCCGATTGGGTAGCCACATGGAGAGCCGCAAGATGGAGTGCAGGACGGGATTGCACAGAAAGTGGCACAACTTGGGATGTAACCAAAGGACATCTTGAAAAGAAGGAGGTGAGTCTGGAATGAAAGTTTAAACAGGTGAGATTACTTTTTCAATGATTAAAAGAATCAATCTTGCAATCTGTTTGGATTTTTTTAATGAACGAGGATAAAAAATGTTCAAGTGTTTCCTATATTCCTTCTTGTGCATTTACTGTCCATTCAACTTTTATCAGTCAGTTCCATATGGATCTAGAGCTTTCCCTGCCATCTGTACAAGACCATTGCTTCAGGGTACCTGAAGAAGTGAGCTGTAGCTCATGAAAGCTCATACACTACCACACATTTTGTTAGTTTTATAGGTGCTACTGGACTCTTGCTCTTTTCTACTGCTACAGACAGACTAATACGGCTACCCATCTTGAGCTATCTCCATGGAAGGCACCACATTGAGCCATACAAAATGGAAATCCATCAACCTTGTGAAGGAACCTGAACAGGTACAAACAGACATCATCAAAGGTATCTGAAGAAGTGGCTCACGAAAGCCTTACCACAAACTTTGTTAGTCTTTTACATGCTGCTTAACTCTTGATTTTATCTATTCGTGTGTTACCACTTTTTTTTAGCATCTCTGCCAGTGTTGAGTAGGCATTACTATAGTGTTTCCACAGTACTACATGGTAGAGTAGTCATGGCTATAAGTTGCTTATATTTTTTTCCTGCCACCTCCAAAATAAATGATGTGCTAGAAAACAGAATGCAGCATTGTATAGCTAAGGAATGATTGAATTAAATGCAGACTTACCACGCTTTCTAAGGTCTAAAAGTTGAGAGAAGAAGAAACTGTAAAGGAGTCGGCTCTGGTGAGCACTTTTATATGGTTTGTTGAAGAATTAGGGGGTGTGATTCATTCCTGTAACATCAAATTTCCTGTCCGTGCCTCAAGCCAAAGAACATTCTTCATTTATTTTAGACACATATGTCTATCCTTTTGACTCCCCATGTAATAAATTCTGTTTATTACAACCTGCAACCCTCTTTCATTGCCACAAGAGATTGGGCCTGAAGCATTGAACTCTTTCACACACACGCATGCTCACACACGCACACAATCACACAAACACCCCACACCTTTTAAAGTGCTGAGAAAGCTACAAGGATTAGAACTTACTCCCCACTGGTGTTTTGGCACGTCAAACGGCATGGGGTGGGGGAAAAGATCTCTCGATTGCAGGCTAATTTTGCTATTATTTTTTCACCCGCTGGGTCTTATGAGAGAGGCAGAAGTTGGGGGCTTGTGATGGGAGGTCTCTTGCAGTATTGGGACACCTGTCAAAGCAACTACATGAGCATGTGCAACACGGGGGAGGAGATCACACCAGGGTGATGCCACCAAGAGAGCCATTGTGTGAAGGGAGGGGGGATACAAAGAACAAGCAGGAATCTGGCCACACCATCTGGTTGTGATAGCCACTTAAGATGGTGGCTGTTCTTTGCCTCTTCGGAAGGAGGAAGGCAGTAAGGCATGCCCTACATACGGGGCTTGCACTGGGGGTGGAGTTTGTTGCCTTAATATACTTTTACACCCCCGTTGCTCTCAGTCGCGCCTTGTGCTCGGATGAAGCAAGATGATCTTGCTTGCTTCCCTGGCACGAGGGACAGGAGGACCCAACTGGCGAGGCTTTAGAGCAAGCATGGGGGGCATCTGCTTCTGTGGCAGGGACTGCAAATAAAAGGCCTGTGAGGGCTGCCTGCAAGGCTGCTTCCAGTAATGATATACTTTCTCATTTGGCTTCTTTGGAGGGGACTGGAGGGCAGTGGAGCTTCGGCTCCGTCAGCTTTGGCCAGTGGTCACATCACTGAGGAGGAGGCTGAAGAATCAGTGCCATCTGTGATGGAGGGGAACTGGACAGCTGATGCGGGTCAAGTTGCTTTGGTAGTCCAACCACGTGAGACCAATGGTAAGTCGTCTTGGCCTCAGCAAGGGGGTGCCTGGCCTTGGGTGCAAGCGAGTCAGGCCGGGGGCCTTGCATCATCAGCGAAGCAACACCGTAATTACATGCAGGTGTGCTCGTCTGGAGGGACTGTGGCCACTGGCGTGGCCACAGACTGAACTCAATGGGGCCAACCTCCATTGGCTGGGCAGATGTCTTGGTCTCCAAGTTGGCATCCGTTGTCTGCTCAGTCTCAAGTTGGGATGGGGCTTGTTCCACCTTGGGGAACTTATTACAGAGTTCCGTGGTCAAATTATGGGGTGGTGCTTCTAGGTGATCACCTCATGCCAGCAACAAGGGAAAAGATTTTGCAGGCTGAGTATGTTGATGTCTTTACCCTTCTCTTCAGGCAGCTGGAGAAGAAGGATAAAGATGATTTAGAGGACAGGGATGAGGAGTGCCTTAAGCGCCATAAGATTGATAGGACCTGGGCCAACTGGCTGCCAGGTTTCCTAATCTATGCGGGTATGATTGCATGTGCACAACCTTGGAGGGTGGCCCCCCTTTTTCAGGATATAGACATCATATATAGGGGCTATACTTACTTCGCCGGGGCAGCTGGGTGGAAATATGGCTAAGAATTCAAGATGCAGGCCGCTATTAATCCATTGTTGCCATGGGACAAAGTGCATCAGACTTATGGTTACAGCTGATGACCCTGGTGAAATTCAACATTGGGGATGAATAAAATAGCGGACGTATTGTGCAGCGATCCTCGTCAGGTACTTCGGGATCCTTCTCAAGTTCTTCTAACTCCTGCGCCTCTGCAGGGCAGTCAGTTCAGCCCCGGCTGCTTTGTTTTGAGTTTACCTCACAAGGTGTTTGCAGCCGGAAGAACTGCAGGTTTGGCTACAAGTGCCCAATTTGCTGGGGTCCACACCCCTTCAATGCCTGCAGGTGACAAAAGTCATTCAGAAAGAAAGGGAGCAGCCCAAGCAGGCAGCAGGGTACTGGAAAGGGGACCCAGCCCAATAAAAGTGAGGGTACTCAAAGCCATGTTGGCTGATTACCCTAGGAGGGCCAATGCCCAGTTTTTGTTACAAGGTTTCCTGTTTGGTTTTTGGATCCCATTTCAGGGCCCAAGAGGTGCCTTCATGTCACCCAACTTACGCTCAGTGGTTGGTATGGAGGAAGTTTTTAGGGCCAAGGTAGGTAAGGAATGCACTGAAGGCAGGGTTTGGGGCCCTTTCCCCTCCCCTCCCGTTCCTCGCTTGAGGGTTTCACCTTAGGGGGTAGTGCCTAAGAAGGTGGCAGGTGAGCTTGGGCTTATTCACCATTTGTCTTATCCCAGGGTTCGTTCAGTTAATGACCTGAGCACTTTTCCTCAGTGCGTCATACGTCCTTTGACCAAGCGATCAAAGTGGTAAGGCATTGTGGCCGGGGAGCGGAGATGGTGAAATGCGACATTAATTCGGCGTTTTGTCTCGTCCCAGTTCACCCTGAGGACTTTGAGCTCCTGGGGTTTGCCTTTGAGGGTCAATTTTAGATGGACAGGGACCTCCCAATGGGGTGTTTCATCTTGTGTGCAGTTTTTGAGCGATTTAGTACATTCCTGGAATGGGCATTGCTGTTGGATGGTGTGTATTCAGCGTGACTGCACCAGCTTAAGGAGGATCCACAAAGAGTCCACACCTTGTTAGTTTAGCAAAGGTGTATAATACAGTTTATTTATAGGTGGATAAAGAGCAATATATACAAGTTTACAGTCCAGAGAGACAAAGTGCTTCGCCTACACCTGGACTAGCAAGAAGCCCCAACCATACTGTACATAGTAGCTATATATACATGTAGACACCCAATCAGATACATGCATGAGTTTAGCTGAGTCATTCACTTCATGGTCTCCTGACTCTTATGTTAACCATCTGACTCTATGTCACCTGATGTGTCTACCTGTCATACTGATCGTTCTGATCTAAAGCCTCTGCACACTGGCTTTTGACACTTAGATATCAACACTCCTCCAAGCCAGTATGAGAGCAGTTTAAGGCATCACGTAATCGTTCAAATGATACAGCATACAAACTTTTAGTAAACATGTCTGCAATATTGTCACCAGATGTACATCTAAACAATCTTATGAATCCTTGCTCTACAGCACATCTTACGTTCAAATACCTGATTAAGATGTGTTTACTGCGTGTTTTGGTTCCACCATCTTGGGCTAACTGTTGTGCTGCTGTATTATCTCCATAAACAGCAATAGGTACTGCACAATGCAGTTTCATGTCAGACATGAGCTGTTGTATTACTTCCAGCTCTAAGATTCCCTGACTCAAGGCAGCAAACTCGGCTTCACACGATGAATGTGCTAACAAAGACTGTTTTAATGTCTTATGTGCAATGAGAGCACCTCCTACAAATATGGCTAGTCCTGTAGTGGATTTACCGTCAGGGCGATCTGCCCAACTAGCATCACAAAACATAGTGATCTGCATAGGTTCAGTGGCTTTTAGAACCAAAGAGAAATTGAGAGTAGCCTTAAGATATTTCAAGACGCGTTTTGCTGCTATCCAATCCCTATGGAAAGGCTTAGCACACCTTTGGCATAGCATGTTTACTGCTTGTGTTATATCTGGACGGCCCCAACATGAGAGATACAAAAGACTGCCCACCAATGACTGATATCTTTGTACATCTTCCCAGGGAAAATCATCTGGCTCCCTGATATACCCTGTAGTCATAGGAGTGGACACACCATGTGCTTCAGTTAATCCATACTCTGAGAGCAACTTTGTAATTTTATCTCTCTGATTCAGTTGGAAAAATCCATCCTCAGTTTTGGACACTTGCACTCCCAAATAATTGGAGATAGGACTCAAATGTTTCACTTTGCAAATATCTTTGGCTATTTGTTTAAACCAACATAATTGTTCTTCTGTTTCATATGTACACAATATGTCATCTACAAAAATAAGGAGTTGGACTTCTGAACCTCCTACCATTTTTGTAAAAATGCAGGCATCACCTTTGCCCTGCTCAAAACCTGCTGCTTTTAGTGATTGTGACAGGTATTGAAACCAAGCTCGTGCTGCTTGACGCAACCCATACAAGGCTCGGTTTAGTTTGAGCACCATATGTTTATTTGACACCTCATACCCTGGTATCTGCTCCATGTATAAACATTCCTGTATAGGAGCATGGAGATAGGCTGTACAGACATCAAAATGATCTATGTTTTTGTGTTGAGCCCCTGCCTTACATAAGGCTAATTTTACTGTTTCAGGCCTAACAGTAGGAGAAAATACCTGGTCATAGTCGTGGAATTGTACCTGAGAGAAACCACGGGCTACTAAGCGAGCTTTCCTCTGCACATTACCTGAGGGAAGTCGTTTCACCTTATACAGCCACCTACAACCAATAATATTTGTGTCTTTTGGCTTAGGTACAACTGTAAACACTTCATGGTCAGTTAGAGACTGATATTCGGCCTTCATGGCCTCGAGCCAAGCCTTTTTCTCTTCCCCCTCATAAGTGAGAAGCTCAGAATAATTAGCTGGCTCTTTAGCCAGCACACAGTTTGCTGCAGCTTCAAAACCATACCTTTGAGGTGGGACACCTTTATTAGGACGACTGGACACACGTATAGGAGGACTAGACCTCTGTGCGTCCTGTGTTACCTGCCTGGCTGGAGAACTAATCTCCTCTTTCACACTCACGTCCCCCTCTGAACTTGTTTCAGGCATTTCATCGGTAACTGGCAACACAATCTGGCTTTCACTCTCATACCCGTGAAGCCTTTTCCAACTTCCATGCTCACATATACTAGCGGACCTGCTGTACGATACCTTTTTGTTTTCATTTGTAAACCTGTAGGCCTTCATGCCACTCTGGTATCCAATGAATATCATCTTAGAGGCTTTTGGGCCCCCTTTTCTCCGCTGTTTTAAAGGGATATGCACCCAAGAAGTCATGCCAAACACCCTTAGTAACTTTAGGTTAGGGTCCCTGTTGAAAAGTAACCTAAAAGGTATTTCATTCACAGCACGGGACCACAGACGATTTACCACATAACAGGCACAGATAATTGCCTCAGCCCAGTAAGTTTTTGGCAAACCAGCATCAGCTAACATAGCAGCCATTTTTTCTTGTATAATGGCACCATGCCTTTCTGCCAGACCATTTTCTTGTGGCACACTTGTATTTGCTACCCTGTGCAAAACACCATATTTCTCACACCAGTGAGAGAATTGTGCAGACATGAATTCCCCCCCTTGGTCAGACTGGATGGCCTTTATGTCCAGCCCCAACTGTTTTTGTACCCTTTTTGCCCAAACCTTAAACAAATCAAACGTTTGAGACTTGTGTTTCATAACATACAGCCATGAGTACCGGCTAAAATCATCCGTTAGGACCAGGGCATAACAATTTTGAGAATGGCTTTTGGGGAATGGACCAATCAGATCCATGTGAATCAATTCAAGTGGCTTTGTAGACACCCGGCCACTTTTCTTAGCTACAGGGAATGCCTTTGTTTTGACTGCTTTGCAAACAGTGCAGTCTAGGAACTCTGAGCAGCTTGACACCTTTTCTCCCTTCAGGAGTGTTAAAGTTTTGTTTATAACCCCAAAGCTAGCGTGCCCTAAACGCCTGTGCAATAAATGCACACAATTGTCATGGCTACACTTGTTTGTAACCGTGCCAGCCTTTGCCTGCCTATTCTCTACAATATAAACATTGTTTCTCAGTTCCCCAGTAACCAGAACTTTGCCAGCTTTGCTTATTTGGCATTTGTCCCCCACAAACCGGACCTCAAACCCCTTTTGGGTCAACCTACTTACTGATAATAGATTATGGTCCAAAGAGGGAACACAATATACAGGCGCAAAGTCCTCCTCCAGAGCTGTAAACCGTACAGCTCCCATGGCACTGACTGGAGATTCTCTCCCATCTGCCAACAACACGGACTGCAGGTTGCTTCTTTGTAAATCATACAGCACCTCCTCAGATCGGGAGAAGGAATCGGTAGCGCCACTGTCAACTGTCCACTGGGAATGCGTATTTACAGTAGATGCAGTGACCAGCCTCGCATGTTGATCTGTAAACCGAGGCTCCTGTACACGTCCTTGCTTCTGCTTCTGTTGTTTTCTTCTCCTGTCCGGGCAAAAGCGACGAAGGTGAGAAGTGGAGCCACAGCTGTAACATCTTCTCACGGCTGCTGCTGACAGCTGGGTGACCTCACGCTGCTTGTTAGCAACTCCTCCGCCGTCAGTAGCTGAAACCCCTCGATGGGCCCCTCCGTCTGCTCGTTGCTCCGTCCTTGAATGCCAGCCTCCGTATGTTGAAACACGAGCCTCTTCCTCAAGAAGACGAGACGTAACATAGGAATAAGTGAGTTTATCTGGCTCCAGGCTCTCAAGGCTTGCAATAAGAGGAAAATATACATCAGGCACACTTGATAATAGAATGTATGCCTTGTCAGAGTCCTCCGTGGGCTTTCCACGAGCAGCCAGTTGCTGGAAACATTCCGTCAAACTGTTTATATGCTTCTGCATGCTCTCCCCCGGCTTGAGAGCAAGTCTGTAGAGGCGACGTGTCAGCATAATTAATGACCCTGCAGATGTTCTTGCATGGATCAGCTTCAAATCTTGCCAGGCCTTTGAACTAGTAGCCGAGTCCCTGATGTGAAGCAATTGGTCATCTCCCACAGCCAGCACGATATGAGCTAAAGCACGCTCATCTGCAATCTTTTCCGCATCATTGGGGGCTGCTGGGGGGTTGCTGACACTTTTCCACAGCCCCTCTCTCTTTAGAAAATGCTCCATACGCAACGACCAAATGGAGTAGTTCACGGAGGTCAGCTTCTCCACCAACACGACCGTACTCTGTGCCATACTTGCTTCTGCACCGGTCTGAAAGAGCTCATTTGCCTCCTCCTCCTCCTGGTCACTGACACTTTCCACCGCCAATAATTCCTCCTCCGAGGGATCGCGGCCGTCAGGTGCCAACATCCACCACCGACTCTGTTGCGTCTCTACTTCAGTAGAGCCTCCTCAGCAGCCTCCTTGGTGCAGTCTATCTGGGCCCATAACCCTGTTGGATGGTGTGTATTCAGCGTGACTGCACCAGCTTAAGGAGGATCCACAAAGAGTCCACACCTTGTTAGTTTAGCAAAGGTGTATAATACAGTTTATTTATAGGTGGATAAAGAGCAATATATACAAGTTTACAGTCCAGAGAGACAAAGTGCTTCGCCTACACCTGGACTAGCAAGAAGCCCCAACCATACTGTACATAGTAGCTATATATACATGTAGACACCCAATCAGATACATGCATGAGTTTAGCTGAGTCATTCACTTCATGGTCTCCTGACTCTTATGTTAACCATCTGACTCTATGTCACCTGATGTGTCTACCTGTCATACTGATCGTTCTGATCTAAAGCCTCTGCACACTGGCTTTTGACACTTAGATATCAACAATTGCATCGGAGGCAGCGCTGCCACGATACCACCCACTATTTAGATGATTTTCTCCTGGTGAGGATCCCACAGTCTGGGCAATGTGCACGCCTTTTGGAGGACTTTATCCACTTAGTGGATGAGTTGGCGGCCCCCCTCACCCATGAGAAAACAGAGGGCCCAGCGACAGTCCTGACCTTCCTGGGTATAGAGTTGGACACAGAGCAGCAAACCTCCAGGTTGCTGGCTGACAAGCTCCAAGACTTGAGGGCATGCCAGCTGACCCAGATTAGGATTCATAAAGTATCCCTTCTGGAGCTGCAACAGGTGGTTGGCCACCTTAATTTTGCCTGCAGTGTGGTGTTGCCTGGCAGAGTGTTTTTGAGGTGTCTATGTGATGTAATGGGGACCCTTAGGCTCCCACATCATCGTTTGCCTATCTCTCCAGGTATGAGGGAGGATCTGGTGGTTTGGTTCCAGTTTTTGGAAGTCTTTAATGGTGTCTCCTTTTGGAGACAGGAGCTGTTGTTGGAAGGGGACCTACAAGTTGCCTCTGATGCATCCGGTTCCACTGGATTCAGGGTTTATTTCATGGGGCACTGGTGCGCTGGTCGCTGGCCTGTTCATTGTGTGCAGGTGGGTCTGAGTACAGACCTGACTTTCCTTGAATTTTTCCAATCTTAGTGGTGGTTCACTTGTGGAGGAATGAGCTAGCTAACCACTAAGTGCACTTTTGGTGCAATAATATGGCAGTGGTTGATAGTGAACTCCCTCTCTTCTAAATCGCCCAGGGTCATGAAATTGTTCTGAGCTTTTACCTTAAGGTGCTTGCACTTTAATATATTGTTTTCAGCCAGGCATATACCGGGGTGACCAATGAGGTTGGAGATGCCCTGTCTCGCCTGCAGATGAACCAGTTTTGGCAGCTTGCCCCTGAGGCCAATTTGGTGCCAGCATAGGTGCCCTAGGAACTGTGGAGGATTGGGAATCCGAGGCCTTTAGGGCAATCCAGTTAGCCCTTTGCCCTAGTACCAGGAGGGCATATGATCAGGCTGTGCAGCAGTTTACAGGTTTCAGGCAGGAGGCAGGTCTCCCACAATTGTGGCCCATCCCCGTGGAGTACTTGATGTGTTTCTGTGGGCCCAGAAAGATAAGGGGCATATGGTAAAGTACATCCGGAGCCAGCTGGCTGCATTAGCTTTTGCTCACCCATTTGTACCCTGTGGTGGCCCTTAAAGGATATAACAAGACATTGGGAGATGTGTTCTGTTTTGTCATGCCGATGGTGCCCTGTTGACTAAATACCAGTTTTGGACGGTCACGGGTACGGCCCTTGTGAAGCTTGGCTGTTTTTTTTTTTTTTTTCAGATTTGGGACCCACTCTTTCAGGATAGGTGCTGCATCTACAACAGCAGCGATGGGCTTCTCTGGGCCTAATATTCAGAGGGTGGGCTGATGTCGTTCCTCTGTTTATAGATGTAGAGGCGGCCTTTGAACAGTGGTCAATTGTTCAGACACTGTTTCTTTTTTAGGTGCTGTGGTTCGACAGGAGAGGCTGCAGATCCTCATCTATGGCCACAGCATTGTCTTTTGTGCAGCGCACCAAGCAAAGAGGATGCCGATCGGGTCCCAGCTTGGACTCATCCAGTGGGCCACTGTCAAATGGCAAGGCAGAAGAGGCCTGCG
Organism: Eublepharis macularius; assembly: GCF_028583425.1. NCBI lineage: Eukaryota > Metazoa > Chordata > Lepidosauria > Squamata > Eublepharidae > Eublepharis > Eublepharis macularius. The sequence continues at coordinate 247,725,103 of NC_072790.1, forward strand.
CTGGTCTGGGTTGCTGTCGCTGTTGTTTGAGGGGACGAGTGCCCCTCCACCTCACATTTTAGTCCTGCACCTGGGTGGTAATGACCTTGGTACGTTGAAGGGCATGGCCCTGTCATGGCAGTTGTGGGATGACTTGCTGGAGATTAGCAAGTGATGGCCCGGAGTCCTAATTTTTTGGTCTGCAATGCTTCCATGCTGGTGTGGCGGTATGCATTGGACTACAGCACTTTAGAACGGGCTAGGTAAAAGGACAACAGAGCCCTAGTCAAGGCTATGACAGGGGGGTTGGGGATTTATTTGCCCCAGCTGCAATTTCAGGGCCCATTTTGCTGATCTCCACTGAGGGGGTGGTGTGAACCTCTCTACAAGATGTAATAGCATATTTCTGAATAACCTGTGGCAAGGGGTTAGGTTGGCCTTAAGATATTTGTGGGTTGCAGAGGCCTAAGCAGAGGCTTGGCTTCTATGGTGGCAGGACTGAAGTAAGGGGAAAATTTTAGCTTGCCAGTGAGCACCCTTGGCACTTGCCCATTGGTGGGGAAATGGGGTCTGTCAGGAGCGGCTGGCTGCTGTATGGCCCAGCTGCAAGGACAGATGCCCTGCGCGGGGAACCCCTGGACAAGCCAGTCTCCCCCTGCTGCTGTATGGCCGGGTGAGGGAGCTTTACAGGGGTGAACCTCTTCGCCTGGCCAGGCTGGGTCCCAGCCATTTGATGGATAGCTTGCACCCAGGACAGCGGGTAGCTCGCCCAGACAGGTTGGGGTGTGGTCCAGGAGTGACCCCAGGACCCATACTGTACTGCTAGTTAGGCCCTTGCCATAATTGATGTTTGTATGTTATCAGTTAATAAAGCGGCCCATTTTAAATCCCAAATATTGCATCTGCCTTTCATTCCGACTGAGGTGGCAAATATCACAGTGGAGGGAAATTTGGAAAGCTGGAATAACATTTAGAATGAAGAACTAGGTGCTACAATTTGATCATTTCCATGCCAAAAGACACAGGTCACTCATTTTTGCTACGTATTTGCTCCATTGCATGGCTACATCAAGTGTTCTGTTCCACTTTCTTTTAATGTGAATTCCTGTGAACTTTGATTTTCTGAGCGAATGCATTTGGTGTAGTGGTGAAAAGAGGCAGGACACTAACCTGGAGAACCAAGTTTAATTCCCCACTCCTCCACTTTAAGCCAGCTGAGTGACCTTGGGCCAGTTACAACTTTTTCAGCCACACCTACCTCTCAGGTTCATTGTTGTGGGGATAATAACATCATTCTTTTTAAACAACTCTGAGTAGTTGTTAACTTGTCCTAAAGGGTGGTACTTAAATCAAATGTTATATATAATTGTATTACAAAGCGAAAGAAAGGCTACTCCCGTTTCGAAGAACGCGAAAAAGAGAGAGTAAACCTCACGGAAGCCACAATATTAAAGAGAAGACTAGTTTTCTATTTTAAGCATTAAAGTATTTTCTAATACATTTACTAAGCTTAATACCGCATAATATACATAGAAAGAGCCAATAAAGATTGTCCAGGACTTCCACAGTCTATGTATGTTTCTTTGTAGCAACGTTCAGATGAATCTTCACAAAGACTTCTTTATATCGAGCCAATTAGGTAGAAGGTCATATCCATAGAAATGGCCACGCCCAATCTGGGGCTGGCTACATACAGATTTCGTCCCCTTCCTCAGGGGCGTGGTTCACAACTGTAACACAAATAGCATTCTTATATTTCATATACAAAATTAAGCCCTCAAAAAGGTATTTACATGGCATGAAAAGAGCTAACCTGTTGCATACACAGAAAATGGATTTTCATAAGGAAATTTTCAAAGACACGTATTTTCTCTGCACCTGGATGGTGGCAGCAGTATCTTCTCCTGCACTCCATCAGGTTAACCATTCAAAGCTTAAATAGTGTCACAATTATCTGCTGTAAACTTTTTAAAGAAACATAACTAATTATAAGAAACAGTTCAATGAAAGTTCACTATTAAGACCATGGGGTCTAACAGTCTGTAGAAAGACAATCCAAAAGGCTTCCCTTCTAAATAAAGTATTCTGATTCATATTACCTTTCGTTAAAACCTCAAGTACCGATACTCTAAATGAGGTCTCATCATGCTGATTTTCCACAAAATGTTGAACCAAAGGTGCCTCTATTGTTCTATGTCTAATCCTTGACATATGTTCAAAAATCCTAGTTTTTAAAGGTCTAGTAGTACAGCCAACATAAACCATAGCACAAGGACATTCAATCAAATAAATAAGACCTGATGTGTAACATGATGCAAAATGCTTGAAAGATAACTTGCGATTTTTAACAGAGATCTCCCTTCCCTCCCACATCAACTTACACATAGCACATCAGCCACATTTAAAATTACCCTGAGGTAATGATGATTGCTGCGGCAAGGTGCGCATACTGGCATGGACTAACTCATCTTTTAAACTCCTTGACCTTCGAAGACCGCATAACGGTCGTTGTTCACAGCCCTCAATGTCCTGGACCAGATTCCAGTGGCGGTCCACAATTCTTTTTATTTGATTTGTTAGAGGTGTATAGTCCAAAGCCCAACGAATTCTCTGATCTGGCTGGCCAGTCCTAGTATGGAATAATGCAGCTCTATCTGTGGTTCTAGCCCTAGATAGGGCTTGAGAGATAATTTTAGATGGATACTTCCTATTTAGAAAGGCTCGCTTCATCTGCCTGCTATCCCTCTCAAAATCATTTATTGTAGTAGAGTTCCGTCTGATGCGCAAAAATTGGCCGTATGGGATATTTTCTCTAAGGTGCCGAGGATGGAATGAACTAAGTTCCAAGTAGGAATTACGGTCTGTTTCTTTATTGTATGTTCTAACTTTCACTTTATGGGAAGGGTCTCTGTAAGTAATAACGTCTAAAAAGTTGATTTGGTGGTGATCTGAACGCCAGGTGAATTTGACATTGGAATGAAATCTGGGTAAAATGATGAACATGCAGTTATGTTTCACAAACCTGAAGACTTAGGCCTGAATGGAGAATTCAAAGAGAATTCCCTATTAATGACCTTAAAATGATGCCTAAAGTTAAAAAAATATTGAAATGCATTTCTGTATGGAGTGTACTGTTTCCATTTTCCATGTGCACATTGAAAAATACATGTCAAGAAATCTGCAATTTGTAATGCATTACATTAATAGTGTATCACACAAAATAACCTTGATGCAGCTATATATGCAATCACATTAAGAATGCTGAATATATAATTCATGAATAAAAATGGCATGTGTCTGATGCTCTACAGTTTTACTTTGGAAACAAGGCAAGGTAATTCAAAACTTCAATATGCATGAAGAAATTGAGATCAATGGTGTCACTGCAGAATGATTGATATGTATGCTCTGTCCAGCTCCAGAGACTTAAGCGAGCTGCAATGTTCTGTACCAGCTGGAGTCTTTGAGTCAACTGAGGGGAAACCTAAGTAAAGAGCATTACAGCAATCTACTTTCAATGTTACAGTGCAGTGAATCCAGGTGGTCAAAGCAACCGTCTACAGGCTGATATAACCCTTCCTGCCTTCCCTCTCTTGATCTGCCTAGGTTCATAGAATCAGCATTGCTGTCAGATGGCCCTCTGGCCTCTACTTAAAAACCTCCAAAGAAGGAGAGCCCACTACCTCCCAAGGAAGACTGATCAACTAAGGGACTGCTCTGTCAGGAAGTCCTTCTTAATGATCATTTACTTTTTGCTCCCTGAAGGTCTTTTGATTTTTATTCAAAGCAACAGTGCTGGAAAAAATTCAATGTCTGTCCGGTCTAGGGCTTGTATGAAGCACCCTTTCTAACCCTCACCCTGAACTTTTCTTGACTTCAGAAAGAGCGGGAAAAGGATATAGCCCCACCCTATTCCACATGCCTTCCCATACCTCTGTTTCCTTTAATGCTGGATAGGGGTATACATAAAGGAAAAGATGAACCAAAATTACATTAAAAACTTGGTGGTTTGGCTCCTTAAAACAGTTCCTGGAATGCTGAACCAAATTAGTTTGGTTAGTTAGTTTCTCCGTCTAACTCCCCATTTTGTTGGAAAGGTTGTGGTACCATTGGTACCTTTGCCCACTGCTAGTTCTTGTTTAAAAAAATTCTGGGAAGAAATGTTAAGACAAATGCATGAGATTACAGGCTACTTTGTTCCATTAGACCCTAAACTGATTTTTTTAGATCAATGGGATACTGTTATAATTCCTCACATTAGAAAGGAATTAATACGAAGCCTGTTGATGGCAGCTAAATCTTTAATAGCATGTAACTGGAAATCTACGAAAACTCTAATGGTGGAAGGTTGGATTAGCAAAATATGGGACCACTATATCCAAGAGAAAATCCATGGTGATTTATACCAAGGACAAAATCATATGAAAGAAAGTGATTTTTTAACGAAATGGTTTCCATTTTTTGAATATCTCATTGTTACTGAACTACACCCTCCTAAACATCTGCAATTTCTCACTTTAATTTAATATGACATAATGATAATGCAATTCCCTCTGTTTATTTAGGTTTTGGTAAATCTTATGTGATTGTTTAACATACGCCTGATAATGTAATTGTTTAAACAAATTTTATAGTCCTTACTGTAATTTATAATCTCTATTTTATAATTATCTTTAATGTTGTTGTACTGTTATTGTTGAAATGAATAATAATTTGTTTTAAAAACAAACAATATTAGTAGTAGACAATGTGGAGTCAATAAGGTGGACAATGATCCTCTAAATCAGTTCTTGTATGTAGAGGATCCAGGTAAATGTATCTCAGGAGCCAGCCTGGTCCCGGATTGGCCCAACAAGCAGCCAGCAAGATTAATTCATCTAGCTTGTTTCATCTAGCCACGATTTCATCAGGGGCCACGACCAATACCACCAAAGTCCCTCTAGAAATAGAAAATATAACATATAGAATTTTTGTCCCTCTTAATGTGTGACTAAGTTTACATGATCCCTTGAAATGGGGAAAAAAATCAGTGTCTGTCAGGTGTAGGAGTTGCTTGAAGCTCCCCTTCTAAGCTTCACCCGGACCTTTTCTCAACTGCAGAAAGCAGGAAAAGGATATAGCACTACCCTAATCCACATGCTTTCCGGAAGTTCTGTTTCCTTAAATGCTGAGTAGGTGGGGGGGGGTACATAAAGGAAAAGATAAACCAAAATTACATTCAGAACTTGGTGGTTTGGCTCCTTAAAACAGCTTCTGAAATGCAGAACCATATCTGAGAAACAAACAAACCACACAGAGGGTGCACAGGCAGGCCAGGCAGTCATGCGCCACCTGGTAGCATCTTGTTTTCCTTAATGGCGAGTCCATCTACACGTTCAATGGCATGTCCGTCTGCACCTGCAGCCACTTGGGTCCAACAGGAGATCCTGAGCGTTAGCCAGCAAGGGGGCTTTTGAGGCAAGTAAGAAACAGAGGTGGTTTGTCATGGCCTTTCTCTGCAGTGCCTTCCTCAGCAGTCTCCCGTCCAAGTACTGACCCTTCTTAGATTCTGAGATCAGATGAGATCAGGCTATACCATACCAACTTCCCTCCCGTGAACCATGTCTGACATTTGTTTGGAATCCCATTGTATTAAATAACCCCCAAAGCCCCTTAATCTGCTTAACTGACACTTGGCATACTCCTTCTCATGTAATAACTTCTGAATCTCCACAACTTAAAGAACTGCAGTTCCTAAGGCCTCTTGTTTGGAGACCTTAAGAGCAAAAAACGCTTTCATGCTTTCTTAAAAGTTTAGAGAATCCTATTTGGTAAGGACCAGGCCTTGTACCACTTAATAGAAAATCTAAGCTTTAAACATTGTTTCAGGCCTCATATCCTAGGCCTTTGCTGGGAAAGTCCCAAGCTCTGTTAATTAGCGGCATCTGGGTTTCTTTCCTCTCATGAGAAAGTGGCCTTGAGAAGGCCGGTGATTGGTGCTGATCTCAGCTTTCGCTGTACTCCCTATACTGTCACAGGGCTCCAATTTCCAGTAAAGAAGTCAAGTCCTGATTGGTTCTTCAAGTGTACAGATGTCCCTCCAGATTTCAAGAAGCTTCTTTGTCTCTAGGCAGTTTATCAGTCTTTTCAGTCTTGCTACCTGGTAGCTATTGCTAACTAGTTGCAATGTGAGAGAGAGCTCCTGAGCTTCATGCCTCCCGGTTGCTTAGAATAAGCTGGCATGGATGGACTTAGGACCAAGCTACAAGTGACGAATGACACTTGAACGGCAAGTGGATTGAGTAGAGGGCAAGTGAACAGGGAGAAATACACTTGCTGTTCAATTGTCATTTGTCAATTGTAGCTTGGCCCTTAGTTGAGATCAACCAGCTTTGGAACCACCTCAGAGAATGCTTCATCAGATAGCCAGTAGTAGTTTAGCTAGTTAGAATATATTTAGATCAGCAACCTGTTATTTGTTTTATGTTTCTGCCTTACACATGCTCCTATGTTCTTTCTTTAATAAACTCCAATAACATATTGTACCAGCCTGTGTCCAGTGTTGCTTACTAAGGAGGTACACACACTCAAAAGAACCCAGAAACCTGTGGTGCTTCAAACACACAACAACAGCTCTTAGAAGCTCCTAGTGGTCCTGAATGGCTAGGAAAGACATCAATGAGAAGGGATGAGAGTCTCTGGATCAATACGTATTTGAAAGGGAGTGTTCCAAATTTACTATTAAGGGGTTGGCTTTTAATGGCCATGGTTTTAGTGCATATGATGTATCACTATGTCTAAATGCAAATGGCTGGCCTCCAAATGGATGAGAAACACTGAACAGCCTCTTCAAACAAAAATACACACACAGGGGAACCCCAGCTCTGCAAAAAGGTTAATCAAACTGGAAAACTGGGGGGACCTCTAGAACACAGGCTGATGAATGTTAGGGCTGAAATCCTAAAAACACTCTCCAGGTGTAAACCTCATAGAATAACATGGGGCTTACTTGCAAGCAGAACAGTTTTGACTTGCTCCCTACGAGGACTCCACAAGGGAAAGAATATTGAGAATCAATTAAATAAGCAAAGGGTGAAAGGGAAACCAGCCCACACCGGGTCTTATTGAATCCAGAGAGGGGATATTGGGGGCCGGGAGTATTTTTGCTAATTGTCTTCCCCTGTCCAGGATTTCTGAGCTTTACCCTCCCATCTTGTTCCATTTCTATAGCTTAATAGGCTCCATCTATTATATGATACCTTTCTTCTCCCAGGAGGAGGTACTTGGGTTTCATAAAAGAGCGATGCATAGTTGTTAGGAGAGAAGCAGTATGTCACCAGGCAGCAACATCACAGCCATCCACCATGACCTTTTTCCGGTGGTGCTGGGGAATATACTATGGATCAAATGCAAGCGAAGTAATCTGAGGGTCTCTGGGATTATGTCAGTCCCAGCCTTGGGGCACTGATTCCAAAAGTGGCCCAAGTGGTTGCATGTAAAGCACCATGGCACCTTCTTTTCTGCCGTGGGTGACTTCCCAACAGTACTTGGGAAAACAGGTTGATGTTGTTGGGATGGCTGTCCTTTTACTTCCAGCTGCTTTCTGGACTGGGGTGGGGACTTAGGAGACACAAGTCATAGGCTTTTCCCAATTTCCCAGTCCCAGCATCTTCAAGAAGCTTCTTTGTCTCTAGGCAGTTTATCAGTCTTTTCTTTCTTGCAACCTGGTAGCCATTGCCAACTAGTAGCTCTTCAGCTCCATGCCTTCAGGTTGTCTAGAGTAAGCTGGCTTGGATGGACTTTGGTAAGATCAACCAGCTTTGGAACCATCGCAAAGAATGCTTTGTCAGATAGCCAGTAGTATTTTAGCTAGTTAGAATGTATTTAGATCAGCAACCTGTTATTTGTTTTATGCCTTGCCTAAATGCTTCTTAAGAGCAGTATTGCAAAGAAGTAAGATCGACTGTGAAATGCATTCAGTGTGATTAGAGCAGGGGTGGAAATGCAGAAAATTAGCATCTGTAGTGAGAGAAATATCCCATGTCCCCATTCAGCCCTGGGGAATCCATTGTTCTGAATCTGTGAAGAAACAATTTCAGCTCTCTAGTGATGTGATCTTCCTTTTAAGTTTTTGTCTTTTTCAGGACACCTACTCTGTCTTGGCCTTTAACCGCTACTGAACTCAAATACTGCTCATCTACCGGAAACCACCCACCTGAAACTCTCTTGATAGACTGAGGGTCTGACTTGGTGTAAAGCAGTGTCATGTGCTCATGTGGTTTCCTTGGAATGGAGTTTCACTCTCTGCCCATCAAGAGGGTAGAATTTTAAACTGATTTGTTTTTGTCTGAATAGAACCAAAAAGTAACCAATCCCTATTTCTAAGGGGGAGAAAGAGCTTCACCCTACTATCCAATCATAGAGCCAACATTTCTTTTCAACAGCAATCATTTTCTTTTCTGAACCATCAGCCTTGGTTGAATGCTGATCTATTCTGTAATATAGGGAGGAATAACAAAGCAGTTGACCTAGTTTTGCAGGCTTTAAAAATTACAGCAACCACAATCACTCGAGTCAAATTCTACAAATCACCGTAACATAAAAAAACCAGAGGAACCACAATCAGTATTGTGATGCAGACAGACAAGCTTTAATGAAGATTGTATGACAACATTTGCATGGCAAACAGCTTCAAAGGTGATAACAGCATATGCAATACAGAAGAAATAATACATTTTCCTTTGGAAATCCCTCAAAAGGACAGCTAAACAAAGGGCAATTTATGCATTTTAAACATCATTTTCCCAAGCTCCCTAGAATGTCATACAAAATAACAGGGTGTGTTTGTAGAAATACCCTAAAAATGGCAAGGAAATGCAGCGGCAGCAGAGTTCGAAGACTTGAAGATAAATGCCTGAAGTGCTCAGCAATGATAAATCTAATCAACTCTGATCTGGATTTGGGAGTTTACACAATTTTGATGCTCAGGAAAAAGGGACCATCAGTTGTGACGCCTACAATAAGTACCCACTAGCATTGGACGTGAGAGTCAGAAGTACTGAGCTGGTGGAAAGGCTATCAGCTCTGGCTTAAAATGGGGAGGCTCCACCTTTCTCACCCCCAAGTCCATGAAATCATCGGCTATGAATCCATATGCTGTTTTTCAAATACCATTTCCCCCTATTCTGGTCCTCCAAGTTTAACAGGGGTAACCACACAGCCTTTGACTAAAGCAGCTGGAACCTACAGAGCTGTTCCCACTACATGAAGAGGTTCAGAATAGGAGGAGAGGATTGGATTTGGGATTGTAATAATAAAAGGGGCTGGCTGTATCACAATTTCTGATTAGGAGATTTGGTTGACAAATCCAACGTTGGTACGGGGGGGGGGTGATGCCAAGGCTACTTGCTGATGTTGCGCCACCAGAGAGTACCCTGTATGAACCAATGGCGCTCAGACCGCCAATTGGGTAGCCAAATGGAGAGCCGCAAGATGGAATGCACAATGGGATTGCACAGAAAGGGGGATGACTTGGGATGTAACCAAAGGACAACTTGGAAAGAAGGAGGTGAGTCTGGAATGTAATTTCAAGCAGGTGAGCTTACTTTTTCAGAGTGAAAGAAAATGATTAAAAGACTCAATCTTACAATCTGTTAGGATTTTTTTTTAATGAACGAGGTTAAACAATGTTGAAGAGCTTCCTCTATCCCCTCTTGTGCATTTACTGTCCATTCAATTTTCTATCAGTCAGTTTTGTATGAAGCTAGAGCTGTCCCCGCCATCTACACCTGATCATTTCTTAAGGGTATCATGAAAGCTCATACCCTACCACACATTTTGTTAGTCTTATAGGTGCTATTGGACTCTTGCTCTTTTCTACTGCTACACAGAGTCTAATACGGCTACCCATCTTTTCCCTACTTGGACTTGCCTGGGTAACCATACTATTTTTATGTTACTGAAGGGTGGGTCAAGAAATTAAATCGAACCTGAACATCAAACACGCTACTGAAGGCTTCCCCGCCTAGTATACAGGTTCAAAAGCTTACAGAGGAGAAGCTTTACCTCAAGGTAGGGGAAGGTCAGCCTTCAAAACTTGCTTGAGGTTGTGCACTGGCCAACTAGGAACCCGCAGTACAAAATATGGTGCATACTGTATCTGTACCGAGCCAAAGTTAATCACAGGTGTCTATGTAAAAATTACTCATTCGGAAGTTCATTTGGAATGAACTTCAGCATTGGAATAAAAACTGCCTTTACACGTAGGCAAAAGATTGCAGATCAGGTTTTTCCAAGTAGCAATCAACCTGTTTGGATGTGGAGTCCAGCTTTTCATATGTTAAGTGATGTTTGTGGACAGATCAAAGGAATTGCTTCCTACAGCCACGGGACTCATAGAAATTTTCTAATGAGAGAATATTAACTTTACTTCAGGCAGTATTATTAAGGAGGGACAGCTAACCACATAGAAGATCTCTTGACTTTTGACATAATATAAATGTATTACTCTGGGACTTCTATGCTTGAGAGAAGGAGTCTGTCAAGAATTATTAGGGGGCTTTGGGAGTTAGTTAATACAAGGGGATTCCAAACAAATAATGTTATTATCAGACATAATTCCCGGGAGGGAAGGTGGTATGGTATAGGCTGATCTCTTCAACTTTCCAAATCTAAGAAGCCTCGGTACTTGGATGGGGGACCATCCGAGGAAGGCTCTGCAGAGTGGTTTCCTCATTTCAAACCACTGTTGTTTTGAATAAAATTCAACGCAGTGAATCCATATTGGGAATTTTGTATCTGAGACTATTGTATTATTTCAAGAACACAGTGGATTTTTCCCCCCTACAGTCTTCCGAGAGAGGCAGAAGATGGTGGTCTATGATGGAAGATCTCCTGTTGTAGTGAGACACTTAACAAACAATGGAAGGCACTGCCTATTGGAGGGTAAAGAAGCCAAAAAATAATTTTATAGCTTTTGAATTTTTTAAAGTGTTTAAAGGGCTCAATAGTGCAAAAAATTTTAGATGTAAAAAATACCCCGTCGAAAATCACAGCAACTGGCTGATGGAGACTGTTTGCCACCCCAGTCGGAATGAAGAGACAGACGCCAGTGTTTGGAACTAAGGGCCACTTTTATTAAGATAACAAATGTAAACAACCTTAACTATCAACTGCGGCAAGGGCCAACTAGTGGTACAAGTCGAGCCATGTGGTCACCCTTGGACCTCCGCCTCGACCTGTCTGGGTGAGCCCTGAAGCCCCAGGCTTAAGCCATCCATCGGATGGCAGCTACCTGGACAGCCAGGCAAAGTTGGTTCCCCCAACCAAGCTCCCACACCTCACCCGTACAGCAGTGAGGTAGGACTTGCACACAGGGTTCCCCAAGACAGTCTGCCATGCAGCATGGCAGCCGTCACAAGCAGTACCATCCGCTTCTGGCAGACCCCTCTTCCCCAGAATGGAGAAGCGCCAAGGGTGCTCACCGGCCCACTCCCTATTCCCCAATTCTATCCTGCCAATGCCCGGCCAAGCCTCTGCTTAGGCCCTAGCACCCCACAGGTGGCTTAAAGCCAACCTGAGCCCTTGCCGCAAATCATCTAGAAAAATCTCATTGCCTGACACCGACAGGTGTACCCCATCACCTCGGTAGAGGTCGGCAAAAGTGGCCCTGATCCTAGGGTGAGGTAAGTAAATACCCAATTTTATTTTACTGCATCTCTGGAGGCCATACGCTGAGACCTCTTCCTTCCCCCACTGTCCCCGGAAGGAGCCTGCAGCCCTTGGCAGACTCAAGGGCCTGCAGCTGTCGCAGGATGTCCTCGTGCCCTAAAACATCCTCCTCATGAAGAAATCACCGGGGGGGGCTTTTGGGGGGAGGGCGCTTAGCGCGTTGTTTCCCCTTAGAAGGGCTGCTGCCTTTCTTAGGAGGCATGGCCAGCCTAATCCACCAAGCAAAATTTTTCAAAATTCCCTAGGAAGCCCTATAGCACAAGCCCAAGAATGCCTAACACTGATGGCCAATTGGCAAAAAGGGGACGAGGAGGAGAGGGTGCAACCCTGTGCCCCCTCACAAAATGGCTACCTTAATCAATCAGATGGGGGAAGTACTATAACCCCCAAACAAAATGGCCACCCAACTACAAAATGGCCACCTTGAAGCCACAGGGTATCTAAACGCCCTCCCATATGCCCATGCAACAACCCCCACCAAAGAGAGGAAGGGGGGGCAAAAAGCCCACTAAGATCGCACCCCCACGAATGAGCTCCACAAGAATGAACCCCCCCCCCCAAGCAGGCAGCGGACCCACCCGCGCCCAAGTGTGGTACCAGAAAAAAAGGGGGGAATCCGAACCTGCCAAACACCCCCCTCAAAGAGGGGGGGGAGGAGGTGTAGCTAAGGAAGGCCCGGGCCGGCCGCTGCCACCAGCCGCCGCTTCACCCCCAACTCGCAAAGGAGCAAGCCACAGAAAGGCCACCGATGCCTCACCAACGAGGCCGCCGCCACCGACAGCCTCAAGCCACCGAACCAGCCGCTGCAAACGCCTCCGCCACCACCGGGACTGCCGCCGAGTCCACTGCCGAGGCCCCCGCCGTGCTGCCGAGGTTGCTGCCATGCTGCTGCCGCCACCGCCGAGGCTCCAAACGAGCCGCTGAGGCCGCCGCCGCCGAGAGCAGAGCTGGAAGCAGCACCTGCCTCCGAGCGCGACTCCGGGCGACTGACGCCTGAAGGGGAGCGGAGCAGCCTAACGGCCGGCAAGCTACACCCCCTCACAATCCCCGGATGCCCGGAGAAAGCGCGCCTTCTCCTCCTCCTTCCGAGGAGGCAAATGGCGACCCCCTGACACACAGCCAGGCTGGCGGCAGAAAGGGTCGTTTTAATGTAGCATTGTAATGGTCAAAATTAAGCCTTTGTCGTGGTCAAATTAAGCCTTTGAAAAATTGTTGATTATGAAACGGGATTATAATGCTGGTAAATGCCCATCAGGATCCGCATACTTCAATTTGATCATTTCCATGCCAAGAGACAAATGCCACTCGTTTTTGCTATGTACTTGATATAGCCATTGCATGGCTATATCAAGTATTCTGTTCTACTTCCTTCTGATGCGAATTTCTGAGAACTTTGATTTTGTGAGTGTATGCAGAGTGCGCACTAGCTATTTCTACACCAGTTTGGTATAGTGGTAAAGAGAGGCAGGATTCTAATCTGGAGAACCGGGTTTGATTCCCCACTACTTCTCTTGAAGCCAGCTGAGTGACCTTGGGTCAGTCACAGCTCTTTTGGAGCTCTTTCAGCCCCACTTGGATCACAGGCTGATTGTTGTGGGGATAATGATAACACACTTTGTAAATAGAGATGGGCAAGAACAGCAATATGAACAAAAAAAATCCTATTTATGCATTTTAAACATCATTTCCACAAGTCTGTAAAGAAAAGATCCTGGTAAGTAACCTGAGTCTCTAAGCTCTCTAGAATCTCAATCAAAATAACAGAGTGCCCTTTTAGAAATTCCTTAAAAATGGCAAGGAACAGAATAGCAGCAGAGAGTTGGTAGGCTTAAAGATCAATGCCTGTAGAGCTCAGCAATGATAAATCCAATCAGCTCTGACCTGGTTCAGGGAGATTCCGCACTTCTGATGCTCATGAGAAAGTGACCATCAGTTGTGAAGCCTACAATAAATACACACTAGCATTGAATGTGAGAGTCAGAAGTGCTGAGCTGGTGGAGAAGCTATCAGCTCTGTCTTAAAGTGGAGAGGCTCAACATTTCTGTCTCCCAAGTCCATGAAATCATCAGCTGTGAATCCATATCCTGTTTTTCAAATATTTCCCCCTATTCTGGTCCTCCTAGTTTAACAGGATCAACCACATGGCTGGAACCTATAGAGCTGTCCCCCGTACATGACGAGATGCAGAAGATCAGGAGAGGACTGGCCCTGGGATTGTAACCTCAAAAGGAGGTGGCTTGATCACAATTTCTAATAGTGGGATTTGGTTGACAGATCCGACGTTGGTCCCCGGGGTGATGCCGAGGCTACTTGCTGATGTTGCACCACCAGGGAGTACCCTGTAGGAACCAAGGGAGCTCAAACCTTCGATTGGGTAGGACATCTTGGAAAGAAGGAGGTGAGTCTGGAATGAAAGTTTAAATAGGTGAGCTTACTTTTTCAGAGTGAGAGAAAACTGATTAAAATAATCAATCTTGCAATCTGTTAGGATTTTTTTTTTAATGAACGAGGTTAAAAATGGTTCAAGGGCTTACTATATCCCTTCTTGTGCATTTACTGTCCATTCAATTTTCTATCAGTCAGTTTTGTATGAAGCTAGAGCTGTTCCCGCCATCTATACCAGATCATTTCTTCAGGGTATTTGAAGAAGTGAGCTGTGGCTCATGAAAGCTCATACCCTACCTTACATTTTGTCAGTCTTATAGGTGCAACTGGACTCTCGCTCTTTTCTACTGCTACAGACAGACTACTACGGCTACCCATCTTGAGCTATCTCCATGGAAGGCACCACATTGAGCCATACAGAATGGAAATTCATCAACCTTGTGAAGAAACCTGAACGGGTACAAACAGACATCATCAAAGGGATCTGAAGAAGTGAGCTGTGGCTCATAAAAGCCCTACCACAAATTTTGTTAGTCTTTTATGTGCTGCTCAACTCTTGATCTTATCTGTTCCTGTGTTTCCAGTTGTTGTTTTTAGCATCTCTGCCAGTATTGAGAAGGCTGGAGAATGATGGTTGTTGTGTATTTTCCGGGCTGTATCGTCGTGGTCTTGGCATTGTAGTTCCTGTTGTTTCACCAGCAGCTGTGACTGGCATCTTCAGAGGTGTAGCTCCGAAAGACAGAGATCTCTCAGTGTTGACACTGAGAACCAAGTTTAATTCCCCACTCCTCCACTTTAAGCCAGGAGAGTGACCTTGGGTCAGTCACAGCTTTTTCAGCCACACCTACCTCTCAGGTTGATTGTTGTGGCGATAATAATATCATTCTTTGTAAACCACTCTGAGTAGGTGTTAAGTTGTCCTAAAGGGTGGTATATAAATCAAATGTTACTTTACTTCCATAATGATATTATCTAAATGCATACCTACCTGCCCAAAAGATCCCAGCAACATGAATGAAAACTGGGTCAAATGATGAGCAAGCAGTTTTGTTTCACAAGCCCGATGACTTGGGCCTGACTGGAGAATTCAAGGAGAATTCCATACCAATGACCTCTACACCGTGCCTTAAGTTAAAAAAGATTGAACTGCAATTCTGTATGGAGTGTACCGTTTCCAGTTTCCAGTTTCCATGTGCACAATGAAAAATACATGTCAAGAACTCTACAGTTTGTTATGCTTTGCATTAATAATGTACCACACAAAATAATCTTGATACACCTATATATGCAGTCACATTAAGAGTGCTGTATAAATAATTCTGGAGAGTTAAGTGAGCTTCAGTGTTCTGTAACAGCTGGAGTCTTCAAGTCAACTGACAGGAAACCTACATAAAGAGCATTACAGCAATCTAGTTTTGATGTTACAGTGCCATGAATCCAGGTGGTCAGATCAGCAGTGTAAGGGCTGATGTAACCCTTCCTGCCTGCCCTCTCTTGATCTGCCCAGGTTCACAAAATCAGAATTGCTGTTAGATCGCCCTCTAGCCTCTGCTTAAAAACCTTCAAAGAAGGAGAGCCCACCTCCTCCCAAGGAAGCCTGTTCCACTAAAGAACTGCTCTATCAGGAAGTTCTTCTTAATGATCACTTCCTCCTTGCTCCCTGGAGGTCTTTTGCTTTTTATTTGAAGCAACAGTTCTTTGAAATGGGAAAAAAATTCAATGTCTGTCAGGTTTAGGACTTGTATGAAGCACCATTTCTTACCCTCATTCTAACCTATTCTTGACTTCAGAAAGAGCAGGAAAAGGATATAGCCCCACCCTAAGCCACATGCTTTCCCATAGCTCTGTTTCCTTTAAAGCTGGGTAGGGGGGCACATAAAGGAAAAGATGAACCAAAATTACATTCAGAACTTGGTGGTTTGGCTCCTTCAAACAGCTTCTGGAATGCTGAACCAAATCCGGGAAACAAACAAACCACGCAGAGGCTACACAGGCAGGCCGGGCAGTCAGGGGCCATCTGGCAGCATGTTGTTTTCCTTAACGGCAAGTCCATCTACACATTCAATGGCATGTCCATCTGCAGCTGCAGCCACTTGGGTCCATACAGGAGATCTCCAAAACTAAATGTAACTTCATGAACAGCTTAAAACCACTGGAACATTCTCAGAATTTCGGCAAACCAAGAAAAATGTTCATCACATAAATATGACCAACTTACAGTAAGACCTGGCAGCAAGCAAAGATTTTACAGAGAAGGCAAAAATCAACTCATGGCATTGGCAAATAAAAGTCCCAGTATATCTCAAGCATAGAAGTCCCAGAGTAATACACTGATATTGTGTCAAAAGACAAGAGAGCTTCTATGTGGTTAACTATCCCTCCTTAATAATACTGCCTGAAGTAAAGTTAATATTCTCTCACTAGAAGATTTCTATGAGTCCCCTGGCTAACGGAAACAACTCCTTTGATCTGTCCACAAACATCACTTAATGTATGAAAAGCCAGACTCCACATCCAAACAGGATGATTACTACTTTAAAAAACCTGATCTGCAACCTTTTGCCTACCTGTAAAGGCAGTTTCTGATTCAATGCTGAAGTTCATTCCAAATGAACTTCCAAATGAGTAAATTTTACATAGACACCTGTGACTGCCTCTGGCTTGGTACAGGTACAGTGCCATATTTTGTACTGTGGGTTCCAACTTGGTCACTGCACAACCTCAAGCAAGGTTTGAAGGCAATAGCCTCCCTCATTCCTGCCCCCCCTCTTTTGCTGTCTCCAGCAACTCTTTGCTATACGGCTTTAAATATGTAGGTGTCACAAACACCCATCAAACTCAGACTTGGGCTGATTTTCCCCTACGCTGAGGGAAAACTTCTCTTTAAGCTTATGAACCTGTTCACTGGGCTGGGAAGCCTTCAGTAGTGTGGTTGATGTTAAATTTCAACTTTCTCTCTTTACCCACCCTTCAGTAACATATAAGTAGCATGGTTACCCAGCAAAGTCCAAGTAGGGGAAAGATCAGGGGGAAAACTTCTCCTCTGAAAGCTTATGAAGCTGTATGCTGGGCTGGGAAGCCTTCAGTAGCATGGTTGATGTTAAGCTTCAACTTTATTTCTTGTCCCACCCTTCAGTAACATATAAGTAGTATGGTTACCCAGCCAAGTCCAAGTAGGGAAAGATCAGGGGTTTGCACATCCCTTAAATAGAAACTGGCACACAGGGCTTGGGGAGATTAAAAGTGTAACAGAAGGTTTATTTACAAGAAGGTAAAATAAGAAGGCAGGTAGGCAGGTGTTAAAAACTCAAAATAATGTAGAGGTTTTTAAACAGAACACTTGACTGATATGAGGCACAAAACGCTTGGTGCTGTTCTTAAGTTGCTGGCTTGTATTAGAGAGGTTGTTGTTATCCAACTTTACAGAGGTTATAACAAACGCTTTCTGCAGTGGGCTCTCCTATAAGTTACGTGCTCCACTTCTAAAATACACTCAGCTCAACTTCTCCTCTTTAGCTGGTCTTAGGGTACTCTACTGAGTCAAACCCTTTCAAGATACTGGCTAGGCATTATAGTTATGCTCCAACTATAACCCTGTTCCTGGTGCCAAAGGGGAGACTCCTTTCTACCCGCTTCTTTGGCCCACTGTAATTCCCAGATCTCTTGAGTCTATGCAGGAGCCAGTACTGTCTTTCCCACTTTAGTCCAAGGACTAAAAGTGCTTCAAGACTGTACTGTTTTCACTTTGAAGGGAACCCCTTCCTTTCTCTCCTCACACAGAGGGCTCTCTTTCTGACCCTCTCTGGTCACAAGCCAGACCCTCAATCTCCTCACTCTTTTCTTTACTCTAGTTGTCAACCCCTCAACATTCCATCCCCAACTGCCATTTTAGGCAAGCCACATGGGTGGGGGGGGGGAGAGATGTCAATCATCCTCTTTACTGTCCGGCAATCCCTGCTTTTGAAGCTGAGTCCTTCACAGGAGGTTCCATTTGGCCATTGTATCTAAAAGTAACTGTAGATAAGGGGGGGCATGAGAACTTCCAGCAGAGGGGATGTCCCTCCCCTCCAGCCCTCCCTTCCTCCTCTCCTTCTCACTCAATCTCTGCTTTTCCCCTCCCCAGTCTCTAAGCCTCTTGAAGCAGCTGTGGACTTTTGTTCATCCCATGCCCATCTAATCATCTGCCATAGCAGCGTCTTGACTTCTAGAAAAATGAGAGTGATGTTGTATTCCTGTATAGTGAAGCCAGCCTATTTTCTACAATCCTGAACTCCATTTTTAAGTATGGAAAGTACCAGAATATTATTCTTCACTGTTTTACTGGAACCATTCCAAATGACATGTTCTCTGAATGGTTTTCTTGCTCATTTTTATACAGTTTTGGCCTACATCATCCCATTCAAATTCACCAATGAGATTCTTCAGAGTCATTCCTGGCACTGGAAATCACCTAAAAATTGTAACATTTGCAGAATTTGTGCTGAGATCGTGACATCTGTAAAATGGTCAGGTCATTCTGATCCCTTAATATTTGTCATCATTACTCATATCAATATCATGTATCAGCAAAAATCCCCTAGATCTTAGCTTATTGCCACGTTTCCATTCAAAGGTTCATTTAGACTCCATTTTGTTTGGTTCAGTATATCCTTAGTTCCTTATGATTAAGGCCTATGTGATTGATATATGTATAGTAATTGCTGAGTTATTTCATGTAGAGATATATTGAGATTGATTGAGCTGTGAATATATGGATATATGCATGCATGTATATGTGTTTCCAGCAAAAACAATCATGTGGTTAGTGTCAGCGTGATGTTATAGTCAGTGCAGTGTTTCTAAGTGACTTGAACTAGTATTGGACTGTTAGAGTTTCCTCTTAAAACCAAAAGCTCTTAAAAGAATCTCTCTTGCTGTGGATTTTCGTCTTTTTCCTCTCTTTGTGTTCTCATGATTGCTAGTGTGTGCACAGTGTTTTCCTTCTTCAGACATAAGAGTAGATGTGAAAGTTACTGTGTTTTAATGTCTTTGAATCTTAAAAGTCGGAAAAAAAGATTGTCCGTTGAAATAAGCTTCTGCATTTGCTATTCGTCAGCCCCCCTTCTCTTCTCCTAGGCTTTGTGACATGTCTGACCTCATTTGGCTCTCGTCCAATTATTGATTTTCGTCTATGTCCACAGAAGCTAATGCAAACATTGGCAAAAGCAAACATGGGTATTGGAACACATATCCAAGCGCAGTTGCTGGTCAACACCATGCTACTGTTAAGGGGAGGCAACTTCCAAGGTACATTCCAGTGCACATTTTCATTAGGATTGTTAGCCCTGGGCTGGTTACCAGTAGTAGGATTTGAGGAGAGAGGGGACAATAATGCAATGTCATTTCCAGCCCCAAACCCAGAAATGACATCACTGTGCTTCTGTAGGATTACTCTGAAACTCTGTGGTAAAAACCATAGAACTTTGAGGGATTCCTAGAGTGTCACATGACACAATGACATCACTTACAGGGTTTTTTTTGGTCAGAAATGACATTGCATAGTCTTTCAATGCTGTTTATACACATCATTTCCTTCTACCAACCCACTGAGTGTTGGCAGGGTATAAGGGTGGGGGGTTCTGCCCACAGAGGAGGGGGAATGGCTCAACCATGGAGTCTAAGAAGCTAGGAGGAGAGAGAGGAAGGAATACCTCCTTGCTATCTCTCTCCTTTCCCTTTCAGATTGGCAAAGCGCTCTCCCATTCTTTCCATCAACGAGAATCTCTGGGACATCTCCAGGATTGGTAAAATGATTTACTATGCCTTATTCTTGTTGTATTGTTAATCAAGCTATTGCAATGCTAAGACCGTGCTGTACCACGATACTTAAAGTCTATGTAACCTATGTAAAATGATTTGAATAAAACTTACTGAAATTCATGTCCAGGCCTGTGTTGTATCCTTGCTCTCTCTTCATTAGGGAAAATCTGACTCAGTTGAAGATATATTAAAGATCCCCCCCTTTCGCATAGTAAACTGTTGGATAAAAGGCAAAGCTAACAGAGAGCAGCAGTGGGGAAGGAGAGTCTCCCCTCTTTCCTTCACTATCCTGCCTCCCCACTGCCGCAACCTCCTCCTCTCTTGCCCCTTTGCCTGCTGTCCCTTGGTCCAGCCTTCTTCCTAGGCAAACTATGCTGGCGGTGTTCTTTATTCCAGAAAAGATAGAAATCGGAGAACACACCTTTAAGAAATCAGACTGCAGCTCATGGACTGCATGATCAGATCATGAAAGCAGAAGTGCTAACAGAAGGAGATTAGCAGGAGAGATTGAGGGGCAGCTAGAGACAACTGCTGAGACAAGAACACGTAAGCCATATGTATAATGATCTTCCCACCGGGCAGGTCTCGTGAATGTGTGTTTGCTGCACAGAGCACTAGGTGGTCAGGGAACTCATTCATTCCCTCATGGCTAGGAATATTGACTGAAAATAGCTATGTTGGAGTTTGTGTGTGTGTGTGTGTGTGTGTGTGTGTGTGTGTGTGTGAGAGAGAGAGAGAGAGAGAGAGAGAGAGAGAGAGAGAGAGAGAGAGAGAGAGAGAGAATGGTATGTGGATGAGACTTTCAGGGACCTTCTAATACAGCCCCGTTCTTACGCTTTCAGCTCCTCTGCTGTGATCTGGAGAGCATGAAGGGAAGTTTCTATGACTCAATGAGCATTTAGGCAGATTGGGAGAAGGAAGGCATGAAGGAATGAGCCGGTGATAGGCTCTCATGGCCTTCCTTGTGTTCGGAGGCCTGCTAGAACACACTCCCATCTAGGATCCAAGGCCCGCAGTTCTTTAGGGACTAATGGAACATACCAGAGAATTTCAGAAAATAGCCTGTTTCATAGATTACAAGCAAAGCTTCTGACTATGTAGATCAGGAAAAGCTATGGATGGTGGTAAAAGAAATGTGTATGCCACACCATCTGATTATGTTGATGCCCAACCTCTAGTTTGAACAACAGGTTACTGTCAGTACAGAATATTAGGAAACAAAATGGATTCCTATGGGCAAATTGTCAGACAAGGATATAAATGATCTCCTCATCTGTTCAACCTATAGGCTTTGCCCTGCTGTAGATTTTAATTCATGTTCGATTGTACTGTGTATTATCTAAATATGTTTTAATTTGCCCCAATCCTGCTTGTGGGGAGGAAGGGCTAAATAGCGGACAAACGAACGAACGAATGAACAAACAAAGAAACGAAGAAACAAACAAATGAAGAAATGAACAAATGAACAAACGAACGCACTCCTCTTTGTCTTCAGGAAGGAATATTCCTCTAGGCCAGACTGGCAAGGGACACTGGATGTTGTTCGACTTCCTCTGGCCGTGGAGCAGCTTGAAGAGATGTGGCGGAGAGACAGCTGTGAATTTCCTGCATTGTGCGGGGGCTGAACTCTTCCAATTCTATGTTTCTATCTCATTGACACTGAGGGTCTCTAAGTTGGAAAGTATCAAGCTAGGAGAGCGAGTGATCCTTTAGAAGGGACTCCTTCCTTGCACAATGAATCAAGATGCTCTCTACTTCTGCAGTTGTGGTGAAGTGGACTTCGGGCAGTGAGAGATTTCATTATTAGGAATGCAGAGAACAGGGCCTGGGACGGAGATTTTGACCGTAGAGTGAGTCATCTGCTTTTTGTAGAGCAGCAATGAAATCAGGAGTAGTCACGCAGAACTGGTTAAAAAAGTTTATTTAGGAACGTCATATCTGAGAGTAAAGAGGCGAGAGAGAGAGAGAGAGGCAAGTTCATCTGCACCTGCAGCCACTTGGATTCAAACGGGAGACCCTGACACTCTTATTGTTAGCCAGCAAGGGGACTTTTGAGGCAAGTAAGAAACAGAGGTGGTTTGCCACTGCCTTCCTCTGCAGAGCTTTCCTTGGCGGTCTCCCATCTAACTACTGAACAATGTCTGATAATAACATTTTTTGTTTGGAATCCCCTTGTATTAACTAACCCCCAAAGCCCCCTAATCTGCATAATTGATTCTTGGCAGACTCCTTCTCTCAAGCAGAGAAGCCCCAGAATAATATATTTATATTGTGCCAAAAGTCAAGAGATCTTCTATGTGGTTAACTTTCCCTCCTCAATAATACTGCATAAAGTTACTAATCTCTCACTAGAAGATTTCTATGCGTCCCATGGCTGTGAGAAGAAATTCCTTTAATCTGTCCACAAACATCACTTAACATATGAAAAGCCGGACTCCACATCCAAACAGGTTGATTGCTACTTGTAAAAACCTGATCTGCAACCTTTTGCATACCTGTGAAGGCAGTTTTTGACTCACTACTGAAGTTCATTCCAAACGAACTTTCCAATGATTAATTTTTACATAGACAGCTGTGACTGCCTCTGGCTCAGTAAAGGTACAGTATGCATCATATTTTGTACTGTGGGTTCCAAGTTGGCCACTGCACAAACTCAAGCAAGGTTTGAAGGCAATAGCCTCCCTCATCCCCCCCCCCCATCCTTTGCTCTCTCCAGCAACTCTTTGCTACATGGCTTTTAATGTGAATGGGGGGACAGCAAGGGGAGGCTTGTCTTGCCAGGGGTGGCATTTTGCATGCAAAATGCCACCCCTACCCTCAGGAGCCCTTCTCCCACCCTGTACTACACAAAATAATACAACCCACTTCACCGTTTTTGACAGCAATTGTGTTAGGGTGATTCTCTGATGTGAAGTGAGTTGTGTTATTTTTGTGTAGTACACTGCTTTCATGCCCTGTTGTGCCTTCCTACTGTGTAACCTAAAGCAGTTAAAGAAATAAAGTGCTTTTGACCGCAATTTTTTGGGGGTGATTCTTTAATGTGAAGTGAGTTGTGTTATTTTTGTGTAAGATACTGCTGCCATGCCCTTTGGTGTGCCCCCCCTGCTGTGTAACCTACAGCTGTTAAAGAAATAAAGTGTTTTTGGCAGGAATTGTGCTTTTGTAATTCTCTGATGTTAAGTGAGTTGTGCTATTTTTCTGTAAGATACTGCTGCCTTGCCCTTTGGTGTGCCTCCCTGCTGTGTAACCTAAAGCTGTTCAAGAAATAAAGTGTTTTTGACAGGAATTGTGCTTTTGTGATTCTCTGATGTTAAGTGAGTTGTGTTATTTTTCTGTGTGGGGGACTGCTGTTGTAATGTGTCATAATGCTTTGCTACTTGTACTTTGAAAGGGAGAAAATAATTTTTAAAAAACTTTATTTTGTGTTGTTCATGTTTTATTCTTTGTTGTGCAGTTGGTTCCCAGCATAGGGAACAATGGGGCTGGCTGGCCAGCCATCTCTGTAGGTGGTGGGAGAACTTGAGGAAGGGTGTCTGTGGTTCAGGTGCCCTTTCACAGGGACCAGCTGGCACTCAGAAGTGTGCCCACCATTGTGGCACCCCTGGGCTGTGCAGAATTGGCCAGGGAAAGAGAATTTAGAAGTTCCCAGCACAGGGAACAAAGGGAGAGGGCTGGCCTTTGCCAGCCTGTTCCTGGGGTTATGGGTGTGGGGCTGCTGGGGGTGGATTTAGGTCTGTGAGGGGCTAATGTGGGGATTTGGGTCTGTGTGTGGCAGCTGGGGGGGATTGGGTTTGTGTGGGGCTGTAGGGGGTGGACTTTGGGGGCTGAGAGCACCTACTTGGGGAGGCCATGAAATGCCCCCCCTCAAGTGGGAGCAGGCTGAGCCTTGGTGGGGGGTGGGAGGAAGGGTGGGAGAAGGGCCCCAGAGGGCTGGGGGGCATTTTGCATGCAAAATGCCACCCCTGGCAAGACAAGCCTCCCCCAGATGTCAGTGGTAGAGAACAGAGCACCTACTTGGGGAGGCCATGAAATGGCCCCCAAGTGGGATCAGGCTGAGCCTTGGTGGGGGGTGGGAGTAAGGGTGGGAGAAGGGCCCCTGAGGGTAGGGGTGGCATTTTGCATGCAAAATGCCACCCCTGGCAAAGGAAGCCTGCCTCTTCATTTTTCCCCATAGGAAATAATGAAGAAGATGAGCAGCAGCATGCTAACAATATGCTTACTCTTCGCTTTCTTATGGGAGGATAGGGGGACCTGCTTTGGGGGGCCATAACATGGCCCCCCAAAGTCCAATCGGTCTGAAACTTGGGGGGTTGTTAGAGAGTGGTTAGAGGAAGGTCCCCACCAATTTTGGGCTGATTCGGTGGGAAAATCCCTCCCCCAGGCGTCCGGGAAGACGGAGGCATTTCCCATTTAAAAAAGCCGAAAGAAAGCCGAAACAAAGCTGAAAGCTGAAAGCCGAAACGGCTAGCTGTTTCGGCTTTCGGCTTTATCCGAAAGAGATTCTTGTTTCGGCTAAAGCGAAGAATGCCGAAAATTTTTTCCTTGCACACCCCTAGTCACAACCCCCCCCCCCCATCAAACTCAGTCTTGGGTTGACTTTCCCCTACCCTGAGGGAAAACTTCTCCTCTTAAAGCTTATGAAGCTGTGCACTGGGCTGGGAAGCCTTCAATAGCTTGGTTGATGTTAAGCTTCAACTTTATTTCTTGTCCCACCCTTCAGTAACATATAAGTAATGTGGTTACCCAGCCAAGTCCAAGTAGGGAAAGATCAGGGGTTTGCACATCCCTTAAACAGAAACTGGCACACAAGGCTTCGGGAGATTCAAAGTGTAACAGAAGTTTATTTACAAGAAGGTAAAATAAGAAGGCAGGTAGGCAGGTGTTTAAAACATAGAGGTTTTTAAACAGAACACTTCACTGATGTGAGGCACAATAATAACGTAATAGTAATGTCCAGTATGACCAGACTCAGCCTCGGGGCCCTGGGTGCCACCTTCTCACCGGGAGGACTCACCCCCCCGAGCCCTGGTGCAGCCAGCCCCCTTACCTGGCCAAAGGCTGGGGAGAAATGGGAGCTGGCCCGAGAGGAAGGGTAGCTGAGGCAGCTGAGCCAGGCCCATCCAGCCCCGAAGGCACCACCTACGCCAGCTACACTAGCGAGCCAGAGGCAGCGAGCTCCAAAGGCAATGCCCGCCACCGCACAGCTGAGCCACAGGCTGGTGCCGCCAAGGAAGTGACAGCCATAGGAGACAGAGACAGGCGAGGCCTGGCTGGTGGCGCATGCTCCTGGGCTGCACATGGCCCGAGGCAGAGGAACATGCCAGGGTGAGTAGAGGAGGCCACAGCAACACTGGGCCAGGAGGAGCCATGCCCAGTGGATAAGGGGTGGGCCCAGCATAGACAGAGGAGAGGTGAGGAGGGGCGAACTGTGGGAGGGCTGGAGGGTGCGGGGAAGGACAGGGATTGGGGAACAAAGGGGAGAGACATATCTGGGAATGGGTCAGGAGAGACAAGGGAGGTGATGAGAGGAGGAAGGTGGAGGGATTGGTTGTTTTGGTGGAGAAAAGGGAATAAAAGGGGCCCTCCCAAGGAAGCTGGGGAGGAGACGGCTGAGAGAGCTGGCAGTGGTGACAGAGAGAGGAGGAAGAGAGACCAGAGACCAGTGGGGTAGGACGGGGAGCAAGGGTGATTTCAACCCCCTCCCCTACGCACATCTGAGGCCAAGGGAGGGCCCTTTGCGAAAGCTTACCACGGCAGAAAGGGGGATCGGCGTGGTGGGCAGAGCAGTGGCTCAGAAATAATAATAACAACATTTGATACACACACACACAAAACGCTTGGTGCTGTTCTTAAGTTGCTGGCTTGTATTAGCGAGGTTGGTGTTATGAGACTTTACAGGGGTTACATTAGACGCTTTCTGCAGTTGGCTCTCCTATAAGTTAGGTGCTCCATTTCTAAAATACACATGGCATGACTTCTCCTCTTTATCGGACCTTAGTGTACTTTATTGAGTCTGACTCTTTCAAGATACTGGCTAGGCATTATAGTTATGCTCCAGCTACAACCCTGTTCCTCATGCCGATGGGAAGACTCCTTTCTACCCACTTTCTTGGCACACTATAATTCCCAGATCTCTTGAGTCTATGCAGGAGTTAGTGTTGTCTTTTCCCACTTTAGTCCAAGTACTAAAAGTGCTTCAGGAATGTATATTTTTCACTTTGAAGGGAACTCCTTCCCTTCACACCTCACACAGAGGGCTCTCTGGCTGACCCTCTCTGGTCAGAAGCCAGACCACCCACTCCCCTTACTCTTTTGTTTACTCCAGTTGTCAACCCCTCAACATTCCATCCCCAACTGCCATTTCAGGCTAGCTACATGGGGGGCAGGGTATGTCAATCATCTGCTTTAGTGTCCAGCAATCCCTGCTTTTGTAGCTGAGTCCTTCACAGAAGGTTCCATTTGGCCATTGTATCTAACAGCTGTAAATAAGGGAGGTGAGTATGATTACTTGCAGGAGAGGGGATGTCCCTCCCCTCCAGCTCTTGCTTTCCCCCCTCCTGCTCATTCATTCTCTGCTTTTCTCCTCATCATCTCTAAGGGCCAAGCTACAAGTGATAAACGACACAGGTTGGACACTTGTCAGCAGCTGAGCGGCCTGTTCGGTGGTTTTTTTTCCATTCGTAATGCTGTTCGTGCCCATGACTAGCCAGGGGCCATCTGATAGCATCTTGTTTTCCTTAATGGCGAGTACATCTACATGTTCAACAGCAAGTCCATCTGCACCTGCAGCCACTTGGGTCCAAACGGGAGATCTAGACACTCTTAGTGTTAGCCAGCAAGGGGTCTTTCAAGGCAAGTAAGAAACAGAGGTGGTTTGCCACTGCCTTCCTCTGCAGAGCCTTCCCTGGTGGTCTCCCATCCAAGTACTGACACTTCTTAGATTCGGAAAGCTGATGAGATCAGGCTATACCATGGCACCTTCCCTCCCTGGAACGATGTCTGATAATAACATTATTTTTTGGTATCCCCTAGTATTAACTAACCCCCAAAGCACCCTAATCTGCTTAATTGATTCTTGGCAGACTCCTTCTCCTGTAGTAACTTCTCCTGTGGTAACCCAACCAAGTCCAAGTATGGAAAGATCAGGGGTTTGCACTTCCCTTAAACAGAAACTGGCACACAAGGCTTGGGGAGATTCAAAGTGTAACAGAAGGTTTATTTACAAGAAGGTAAAATAAGAAGGCAGGTAGGCAGGTGTTTAAAACTCAAAATAACATAGAGGTTTTTAAACAGAACACTTCACTGATGTGAGGCACAAAACGCTTGGTGCTGTTCTTAAGTTGCTAGCTTTTATTAGAGAGGTTGGTGTTATCTGCGTTTACAGAGGTTACATTAAATGCTTTCTGCATTTAATGTAAGACTAGAGATGGGCATGAATAGCAATACAAACTAAAAAAAGCCATGAACAGCCCAATCTGCTGTTCGTGAACAAGCTGTTCATGAGGCCCCATTCTAAACGAACAGGTGGTCATTGCAAGCCTCATTCGTTGTTGTTCGTCAAGCCAGACAATCTGGCACCTGCAATCAATTCCCCAATCTAAGCCAAATTTAGCTTGATCGGCAGTTCTTCCTTTCAAGTGTGGAGCTCCAAATCTGTCACAAAGAAGCAATGAGCAGGGGGAGGGAGGTTCCCCGCTCTGGTTTTGCAGACAGTAAGGGTGAGACAGTTGCTGTTGGCATTTGGAGAGAAAGACAGGGAGAGTGCATTGGAGCTTGAATTTTCTTTGTGTGTGGTGGGATAGGGATCTACCCCTTCAAGTTCCAGGGCTGCTGCCAGGCTCTGGGCCAAGCTATTATTTACTATTGGTACATTTCCTGCTGTCTGCTCAGGTAGGGTTTCTGGGAATGGTGTGATAGGGATCTTGATGGCTGGAGGAGAGCCTGCTGGTCCCCACAAACAACAAACGTGTTTGTGATGGGATCATGTTCGTCAGTGTTCGTTGCTCGTGGATGGCAACGAACAACGAACACCATGTTCATTTTTTTCTGTTCATGCCCATGTCTACTCAAGACCCCTAGGTGCCTCTAAGAGCTCTTATAGTTTGTTTGAAGCACCACAACTTTCTGGGTTCTTTTGAGTGTGTGTACCTCCTTGGTAAGCAACAATGGACACAGGCTGGTACAATATATTGTTGAAGTTTATTAAAGAAAGAACATAGGAGTATGTGTAAGGCAGAAACTGCTCTTAGGAAGCATTTTGGGAAATCATAAAACAAATAACAGGTTACTGATCTAAATATATTCTAACTAGCTAAAATACTACTGACTATCTGACTAAGCATTCTCTGAGGTGGTTCCAAAGCTGGTTGATCTCAACTAAGTCCATCCATGCCAGCTTACACTAGGCATCCTGGAGGCATGAAGCTCAGGAGCTCTCTCTCTCCCACATTGCAACTAGTTGGCAATGGGTACCAGGTAGCAAGATTGAAAAGACTGATAAACTGCCTAGAAACAAAGACGCTTCTTGACATCTGGAGGGGCATCAGCCCGCTCGAGGAACCTATCAGGACTTGACTTTAACTGGATGTTGCAGCCCTGTGACAGTGTAGGGAGTACAGCGAAAGCTGAGATCAGCACCAACCACTTGCCTTCTCCAAGGACACTCTCTCAAGAGAGGAAAGCAGTCCAGATGCAGCTAATTAATGGAGCTTGGAACCTTCCTAGCCCAGGCCTAGGATATGAGACCTGAACCAAATTTTCAAGCTTAGCTTTTTGTATTAAGTGATACAAGGCATGGTCTTTACAAAATAGGATTCTCTAAACTTTTAATCCAGCATGAAAGCTATTTTGCTCTTAAGGTCTCCAATCAAGAGGCCTTGGGAACTGCAGTTCTTTAAGTTTTGGAGATCCAGCAGTTATTACATGACAAGGAGTATGCCAAGAATCAATTAAACAGATTTGGGGGCTTTGGGGGTTAGATAATACAAGGGGATTCTAAAAAATAACGTTATTATCAGACATCTTTCCTGGGAGGGAAGGTGGTATGGTATAGCCTGGTCTCATCAGATCTTGGAAACTAAGAAGGATCAGTACTTGGATGAAAGACTACCAAGGAAGGCTCTGAAGAGGAAGACAGTGGGAAACCACCTCTGTTTCTTACTTGGCTTGAAAGCCCCCTTGCTGGCTAAAGCAAAGGGCTCAGGATCTCTCCTATGGACCCACGTGTCTGCAGGTGCAGATGGACTTGCTGTTGAACGTGTAGTTGGCTTGCTGTTAAGGAAAACAAGATGTTCCCATATGGCCCCTGACTGCCTGGCCTGCCTGGCAGCCCCTGCATGGTTTGTTCGTTTGTTTCCTTGATTTGGTTCTGCATTCCAGAAGCTGTTTTAAGGAGCCAAACCACCAGGTTCTGAATGTAATTTTGCTTCAACTTTTCCTTTATGTGCGCCCCTACCCTGCATTAAAGGAGACAGAACTTTGTGGGAAAGCATGTGGATTAGGGTAGTGCTATATCCTTTTCCCGCTCTTTCTGCAGTCAAGGAAAGGTCAGGGTGTAAGGCTTAAAAGGGGAGCTTCGTGCAAGTCCTAGACCTGACAGATGCTGATTTTTTTCCATTCCAAAGCACTGTTCCTTTGAATAAAAATAAAAAAACCTTCCAGGAGCAAGGAGGAAGTGGTCATTAGGAAGAACTTCCTGACAGTTAGAGCAGTCCCTCAGTGGAACAGGCTTCTTTGGGAGGTGGTGGGGTCTCCTTATTTGAAGAGTTTTAAGCAGAGGCTAGATGGCCATCAGAGAGCAATGGTGATTCTGTGAACCTAGGCAGATCATAAATTATATGGCTCCAGACCCATGTGTTCTGATTGGCTCCATAATGGCTCACGGGCTCCAGGCATTAAAAGGCAGGCCTACTCCCACTGCTAACAGGTTTCTGAGGCCTTGTTAGGCCTTCCTGGCACAGCCAGATCATGACTCCCCTTCACCACCACCAGACCAAATTATGGGGTCCAGCCATCCAGATTCCCATTGATGCGGTTTGCAACCAGGGATCTGGGATGTGCTCTGCCAATCTTTAAATCAACATTTACATTTTATATCAATAGGTAACAACAATTGAACCGTATCCAATTCCTTATACTGGCAGGCTCTCCTAGACAAGGCATCTGCAACCTTGTTCTCAGATCCTGCAATGTGCTCCACTCTGAAGTCAAAGTCCTGCAAGCCGGCCGCTACCACAGGAGATTTGGAATGGTTAATCTGGCAGTCTGAAGCCACTGTAGGGGAGAGTGATCTCTTTGAATCAGGAAATGCCTGCCCTATAAGTATGACCTGAATTTCCCCAAGGCATAAACAATAGCATAACACTCTTTCTCGGGGATTCCCTAGCCATCTTCTGGCTCAGTGAGCTTTTTACTCAGGAAAGCAATTGGATGTTGCTCCTGATATGGCCCCTCCTGTGAGAAAACAGCTCCTTTGCCAGGGTCAGAAGCATCAGTGGTGAGGACAAATGGTTTGTTAAAGTCTGGAGCCTTCAAAACTGGCCCTGTCACCAGCGAGTTCTTCAGACTGTCAAAGGCGTGTTGATATGCCCCTGTCCATTGCAGTTTCTCCCGCCTCTTCTTGCCAAGGAGATCAGTCTGTGCCAAGGCTAGTTTGCTATAGTCAGGGAAAAACTTTTGGTAGTAGCCAGCCAACCCAAGGGAAGAGTGGACCTTAGACTTGTTCTTGCAAATGGGCCAATCCCTGATAGCCTTGTCCTTGCCTTGCCCAGCTGAGACTGTACTTGTCCCTACCTTGTGTCCCAAAAAAGTTATTTGGTTCAAACCTATCTGGCACTTTTTTGCCTTTAAGGTAAAATCCGGCTTCCTTGATTCTCTCCAGCACCTGCCGAAGATGCTCCAAAGGCTGCTCCCAGATTTAGAGAACACAGCCTCATCATTCTAATAGGCTACAACAAACCCTTCCAGCCCTCTCAAAAGTTTATTAATAGCCCTCTGGAAGGTTGCTGGGGCATTTTTGTGCCCAAATGGAAGTACATTAAATTAATACAGCCCTTTGTGAGTCACAAAGGCAGACCGTTCCTTAGCCTGCTCATCAAGTTCCAGCTGTCAGAAACCTTGGGTTAGGTCCAAGGTGGAGATGTACCTTGCTGGAGCCAACTGGTCAAGCAGGTCATCGATGCAAGGCATTGGATAAGGAGCAGGCCTTGTTATTTTGTTTAATTTCCAGTAGTCAACAGAAAACTGGCTCGCTCCATTCAGTTTACTCACTAGCACCACCGGTGATACCAAGGAGCTGTTGGAAGGCCCGATGATTCCTGCTACCAGAATTTCTTCTAACTCCCTCTCGATAGTTTGCTGCTCGGTTTGGGAATCTCTGCGAGCTCTTTCAGCCACAGGTGGCTCATCTCCTGTGAATATAGAGTGTTTTGCAACCACAGAGCAACCCGGTCGAGAGGAGAATTGGTCTGCAAACTCACCACACAGTTGCCTAGCCTCTTCTCACTGGTTCTTAGACTGTAATGGAGAGTAGGTCAGCTCTTCAACCCTGACAACACTGTGAAGCCCCACACACATGTCCTCAGGACTCCCAAACTCCTCTGTCAGCTCTGGGATAAGATGACAAGCAATAACTTCCCAAGAATGATAGTATGGGGGAGTCACTAAGTGCTGAAACCCATGGCTGCACCATATGTACTCCATCACCCCCTAAAGAAAATTGGTTCCAGGGTCTGTGAGAATCTCTCGATACCAACAAATCCTTGCGTATATATCTACCAAAGCATGGAAAATAGCCTTGGCACCGATACCAAGCTTCTGGCCAGTGAGTTGCAAAGTCTACAACAGTTAAAATATATTGCTTCCCCCTCAGGGTTTTATTCAGGAAGGGCCCAACCAAATCAACAGCCACTCTCGCAAAAGGGGTGCCAATCACAGGTAGAGGCTGAAGTGGGGCTTTACCCTTATCTATGGACCTCCCCACAGTCTGGCATACATCATAGGACTGGACAAACCTGACAGTGTCTTTCCTCTTCCCCTCCCAATAAAACTGCTGTCTCTTTGATTCTTTTTACTCCCGATGGCTGCTGGAGTGATCATAGGCGAGGCTCATGAATCGGAGGCAATGTTGGACCGGTACCACGATCTGACGATGCAGCTTCCAGCCACTTTGGTCACCTGGTTGAAGGGACTCACAGTACCGCAGGCCTTTGTCTATCACGAACGGGGATCAGGTGACTGCACTGAAGGTAAGATCCCTTCTTGCGTGTTCATGGACTTCCTCGAAATTTGTGTATTCCTCTTGCTCCTTCTGGAAGGCTCTTGAGGTAAGTGGAGGAGACTCTATCTCTTTAGGTGTTGCCGCAACGTCTGGAGAAGTCACTGGCACAGTTTCAGCTGGCTGCAGCTTCTGAGTCTCGCTGTGGTTTAACACCACTACATAGTCTCTAGCTCATCTGCTAAGTTCCTCTGCAGAGTGTAGTGCGTGTTCTTCTGGTTCCTAGAGCACATGCTCTGCTAAGTCTTCTCTCACAAATATGTCCATTGGGTTATATTCATACACAGCAACTTTCCACAGTCCATTCCAACCTTCATAGATAATCGGTACCTGGGTTACTGGCAGCACAATACCTTCTGCTTCGTGCAGGTGCCTTACCCTCCTTTCTTCTCCCAGGAGGAGGTACTTGGGATTGATAAAAGTGTGATGCATGGTGGTTAGTAGAGAAGAAGTATCTTGCCAGGCAACAACATACAGCCTTCCACCATGACCTTCTTTCGGTGGTGCTGGGGAATATATTCTGCGTCAAATGCAAGCAAAGTAATCTGAGAGCCTCTGGGATCATGTGGTGCATGTCAGTCCTGACCTTGGGGCACTTATTCCAAAAGTGTCCCAACTGGTTGCATGTAAAGCACCATGGCACCACTTCTCCACCATGGGTGACTTCCTAACACTACTTGGGGAAACAGGTTGATGTTGCTGGGATGGCTGTCCTTCTACTTCTGGCTGCTTTCTGAACCAGAGTGGGGACTTAGGAGACTCCCTCTTATGCCATTCCTGATGAATGCTGTACCTCTGCCCTCTGTAGGCTTCAGTCAGTCACTCTGCCCACTGCCTTCTTCTTGAAGTGTAGAAGGACTCTTGTCTACAAGCAGGCACCGGATGTGCTTGGGAAGAAGATTCAGGAACCGGTCAATGCACATCAGGGCCTTGACATCAGCCAGGGTCTTGGCTTCTGCAACTTCCACCCACAAATCATAGGCTTTCCCCAGTCATTGTATTTATTGCGGGTAGGACCCTTTACCTTCAAGCCTGATTTCTTGGAAGCACTTTTGGGCCCATTCCTTGGTGAATCCCACTCTCTCTCGGATACTTTGCTTGACCAGCTTGTAGTCTGTTCTCTCTTTGCCTTCCATCTGGACAGACACTGAAGCCAGGACACCATTCAAGTGTTTTCCATGTACCGCTCCGGGGGGACCTTGTAGTCAATGCAGACTTGTTCAAAATTCAAGGGGTACTTCCAATGGTCCACTTTCGCCATGGAATCTGGAGGAGGCGGAAACTGCAAGCTTAGCCATCTCAAGCTCATGTCTCATTTTGTCTTTTTCCAGTTCTAAGCATGCTTGGTTGTTTTTCTCAAGCTTCATTTTCTATTTCTCATTCTCAAGATTCATTTTCTCTAGCTCATAGTCTGCTTGCTTAAGTTGCAGCTGGAGACACAAGACCTCTTCACTCGGGGACTCCATGTTCTGTCTATCTCTTCTTTCTCAGAAATGGGACCAACACCACCTGCTTGGGTCTTGCTTCTTGGAATACGTGCATTCTCTTATTTTTTTTTCCAGATCGGAGGAGCATGCACTACCTATTCCAGCCTCACTATCTGGTAGATTCTTTTGTTTAATCCAGTTGCCAACTCCTCAACATTCCATCCTAACTGCTATTTCAGGCTGACCAAATGTCGGGGGTGGGGTCATGTCAATCATCCTCTTTACTGTCCAGGAATCCCGCTTTTGAAGCTGAGTCTTTCACAGAAGTTTCCATTTGGCCATTGTATCTAATAGTAGCTGTAGGTAAGGGGTCATGAGAACTTGCAGGATAGGGGATGTCCCTCCCATCCAGCCCTTCCTTTCTGCCCTCCTGCTCACTCATTCTCTTTTTCTCCTCCCCAATCTCTAAGTCTCTTGAAGCAGCTGTGGATTTTTATTCACCCCATGCCCATCTATTGGTCTGCCAAAGCAGCTTCTTGCCATCTAGAAAAATGGGAGAAAGTAGCAGTGGGGGAGGAGAGTCTCCCCTCTTTCCTTCACTATCCTGCCTCCCCACTGCTTCAACCACTTCCCCTCTTGCCCCTTTGCCTGCTAACCCTTGTCCCAGCCTTCTTCCAAGCTAAACTATGTTGGCAGTGTTCATAGCTCCAGAAAAGATGGAAATGAGAGAACACAGCTTTAACAAATCAGACTTCAGCTCATAGACTACACGATCAGATCATGGAAGCAGAAGTGCTAACAGAAGGAGTTAGACAGGGGAGTTTAGCAGGAGAGACTGAGGGGCAGCTACAGACAACTGCTGAGACAAGGACACATGAGTAAATTTCCAGTGCAAGCTTAGTGTTGGGGTGACCAAGTAAGGGTATGACATGGGCTTTTTCTGTGGTGGCCCCTCTCCTGTGAAATGACCTGCCTGAGGAAGTCAGAAGAACCCGCACTCTCCTGGCTTTTCATAAATGATGCCAAACCGAACTATTCATAAAGGCTTTTTACTACAATGGGAGGGCTGTATTGTAGATATGGGGTCTCAGATGCTTCGCCAATGCATTAGGGAACATAGACTTCATCATCTCTATATTGCCTTATGTATTTTCTGCTTTAAACACGTACTCCTATGTACCACGAATGCTCCATGGATCTAATGTTAGTCATAGAATTGATTGTGTTCTGCTGCATTATTTTTTCTACTCTGTACTGGATTTTTGCGAATACTACATCATTTAAATCTGTATCTGTTCATCCTATGGCATTGTTTATGGAAATGTCCTTGATACTGTATTGAATATCCTTGATACTACTGTATTGAAATGAACTTGTTACTGATTGTACTAATCTCATACTGTGTAATCCACCTTGAGTCTCAGTGAGAAAGGCAGAATAAAAATGTCATGCATATGCACATAAACAAATAAATAAAATATTTATGTTTGTGGCATAGGTTTCTGCGTAGTTTCTGGTAAGCACCATAGCAGCTTCTTAACATCTAGAAAAATGAGTGAGATCAGATCATGCAAGCAGAAGCGCTAACAGAAGGAGTTCGACAGAGGAGTTCAGCAGGAGGGGGGAGGAGAGTCTCCCCTCTTTCCTTCACTATCCTGCTTCACTCCTGCTGCAACCTCTTCCCCTCTTGCCCCTTTGCCTGCTGTCCCTCGGCCCAGACTTCTTCCAAGATAAAATATGCTGGCGGTTTTCTTAGCTTCAGAAAAGATGGAAGTCAGAGAACACAACTTTAAAAAACCAGACTGTAGTTTAGGGAGTACATGATCAGAACATGCAAGCAAGAATTGAGAATCAATTAAATGGGCAAAGGGAGAAAGGGAAATCAGCACACAGGAGAGCATATTAAATCCAGAGAGCGGATATAGGAGGGGGGTGGAGTATTTTTGCTAATTCCCCTGTTCAGGAATTCTGAGCATTCCCCTCCCATCTTGTTCCATTTCAATAGCTTAATAGGCTCCATCTACCACATGGTACCGCCTACTAGAAAAAGCTATGGCAGGGGAAGGGCCAGGGTTCACTGCAAAAGCATCTGCTTGGCATGCAAAGGTTCCAGATTCAATCACCGGCATCTCACAGGATCAGATAGGAGATGTTTGGAGAGATCTCAACCTGAGACCCTGGAAAACTGCTGCCCGTCTGAGTAGATAATACTGGCCTTGATAGAGCAAGGTTGAGTTCAGTAGCACTTTAAAGAGTTTTATGGTATAGGCTTTTGAGAGTCAAGCTCCCTTTGTCAGATAATAATAACAATAGTGTGCTTATATACTACTCTTTTAGACAGATTAGTGTCCCACTCAAAGCAGCAAACAAAGTCAGTGTTTTTATTAGCCCCACAATACACCTGGGGAGAGGGGCTGAGAGAAGTGACTTACCCAAGATTACCTACTCAGCCATGGCAGGAGTGGGATTTGAATCAGCAGAGTGCTGATTCGCAGCCCAACCACTTAACCACTGTGCTACAGTGACTCATGCAACAGTACACTTACATAATGGACTTCTAGATGGAATAGTGCCCACTCAGAGCAGAGAACGATGTTATTCTTATTATTCTGCCCACAGTACAGCTGGGCAGCTGAGCTGAGAGGCGGGATTCACTCAAGGCCCTTTCCTGAGCTCATGGCAGGAGTGGCAGCAGTGGGATTTTAAACAGCAGAGTGCTGATTCGCAGCCCGACTACTTACCCACTAGGCTTCAGCAGATACAAGCAGTTAACGGAAATTGGAGATTTTTTTATCCTAGTCAGAAGGTGGGAGGGATGTTGCAAAGAAGAAAGATAGGACGTGAAATGCATTCAGTGTGATTAGAGCAGGGGTTGAAATGCAGAAAATTAGCATTTGCAGTGAGAGAAATATCCAATGTCCCTATTCAGCCCTGGTGGATCCATTGTTCTGAATCCGTGAAGGAACAATTTCAGCTCTCTTGTGTTGTGATCTTCCGTTGAAGTTTTTGTCTGTTTGAGGACCCCCACTCCTTGTTGGCCTTTAAGTGTTACTGAACTCGAAGACTGCTCATCTACCTGAAAACACCTACCTTGATAGACTGAGGGTCTCCTTCGGTAAAAACTAGCATCCTGGGCTCATGTGGTTTCCTTGGAATGAAGTTTCAGTCCCTGCCTATTGAGTGGCTAATTTTTTTTTTGTCTGAATAGAACCAAAAAGAAATCAATCCCTTTTTGTAAGGGGGAGAGAGAGAGCTTAACCCTACTTTCCAATCAAAGAGCCAACATTTCTTTTCGACGGCAATCAATTATTTT
The DNA here is from genome assembly GCF_028583425.1 of Eublepharis macularius. Taxonomy (NCBI): domain Eukaryota; kingdom Metazoa; phylum Chordata; class Lepidosauria; order Squamata; family Eublepharidae; genus Eublepharis; species Eublepharis macularius. The sequence goes on from NC_072790.1 coordinate 247,761,989, forward strand.
CTTTTCTGGGTTGAATGAAGATCCATTCTGTAATATACTGAAGGATAACGAAGCAGTAGACCTAATTTTGCAGGCTTTAAAAATGACAGCAACCTCCATCACTGGAGTCAAATTCTACAAATCACCCTAATATATATATAAAACACAAGAGGAACCACAAACAATATTGTGATGCAGACAGACAAGCTTTAATGAAGATTGTATGAAAACATATGCATGGCAAAGAGCTTCAAAGGTGATAACAGCATATCCAATGCAAAAGAAGTAATACACTTTCCTTTGGACATCCCTCGAAGAGCACTAGGCAACTAAACAAAGGGCTATTTAGGCATTTTAAACAACATTTTCACAAGTCTGTAAAGAAAAGATCCAGGTAAGTCACCTGAATCTCTACGCCCCCTAGAATCAATATAACAGGGTGCCCTTGTAGAAATACCCTAAAAATAGCAATGAAAAGCAGCAGAAGCAGAGAGCTGGTAGGCTTGAAGAGAAATGCCTGAAGAGCTCAGCAACAATAAATCCAATCAACTGTTATCTGGATTTGGGAGTTTCTACAATTCTGATGCTCAGGAGAAAGTGACCATCAGTTGTGAAGCCTGCAATAAGTACACACTAGCATTGGACATGAGAAGTGCTGAGCTGGTGGAGAAACTAAGAGATCTGGCTTAAAGTGGGAAGGGTCAGTATTTCTGTCTCCCAAGTCCATGAAAGCATCGGCTGTGAATCCATATCCTGTTTTTTAAATACCATTTCCCTGTATTCTGGTCCGCCTAGTTTAATAGGAGTAACCAACGGCTGGAACCAACCGAGTTCTCTTCCATACATGAAGAGGTTCAGGAGAGGTGTAGATGGTTGCGGGTGAGATTATAACAGTAGGAGGGGATGGTTCTACTATAATTTCTAATGGTGGGATTTGCTCACAAGATTCGATGTTGGCCCTGGGAGAGATGCCAAGGCTTCTTGCTGATGATGCGCCACCAGAGACTGCACTGTAGGAACCCAGGGAGCTCAGACCTCCGATTGGGTAGCCACATGGAGAGCCGCAAGATGGAGTGCAGGACGGGATTGCACAGAAAGTGGCACAATTTGGGATGTAACCAAAGGACATCTTGGAAAGAAGGAGGTGAGTCTGGAATGAAAGTTTAAACAGGTGAGATTACTTTTTCAATGATTAAAAGAATCAATCTTGCAATCTGTTCGGATTTTTTTTAATGAAGGAGGTTAAAACATGTTCAAGTGTTTCCTATATTCCTTCTTGTGCATTTACTGTCCATTCAACTTTTATCAGTCAGTTCCATATGGATCTAGAGCTTTCCCTGCCATCTGTACAAGACCATTGCTTCAGGGTACCTGAAGAAGCGAGCTGTAGCTCATGAAAGCTCATACACTACCACACATTTTGTTAGTTTTATAGGTGCTACTGGACTCTTGCTCTTTTCTACTGCTACAGACAGACTAATATGGCTACCCATCTTGAGCTATCTCCATGGAAGGCACCACATTGAGCCATACAGAATGGAAATCCATCAACCTTGTGAAGGAACCTGAACAGGTACAAACAGACATCATCAAAGGTATCTGAAGAAGTGGCTCACGAAAGCCTTACCACAAATTTTGTTAGTCTTTTACGTGCTGCTTAACTCTTGATCTTATCTATTCGTGTGTTACCAGTTTTTTTTAGCATCTCTGCCAGTGTTGAGAAGGCATTACTATAGTGTTTCCACAGTACTACATGGTAGAGTAGTCATGGCTATAAGTTGCTTATATTTTTTTCCTGCCACCTCCAAAATAAATGATGTGCTAGAAAACAGAATGCAGCATTGTATAGCTAAGGAATGATTGAATTAAATGCAGACTTACCACGCTTTCTAAGGTCTAGAAGTTGAGAGAAGAAGAAACTGTAAAAGAGTCGGCTCTGGTGAGCACTTTTATATGGTTTGTTGAAGAATTAGGGGGTGTGATTCATTCCTGTAACATCAAATTTCCTGTCCGTGCCTCAAGCCAAAGAACATTCTTCATTTATTTTAGTCACATATGTCTATCCTTTTGACTCCCCATGTAATAAATTCTGTGTATTACAACCTGCAACCCTCTTTCATTGCCGCAAGAGATTGGGCCTGAAGCATTGAACTCTTTCACACACACGTGTGCTCACACACGCACACAATCACACAAACACCCCACACCTGTTAAAGTGCTGAGAAAGCTACAAGGATTAGAACTTATGCCCCACTGGTGTTTTGGCACCTCAAATGGCATAGGGTGGGGGAAAAGATCTCTCGATTGCAGGCTAATTTTGCTATTATTTTTTCTCCCGCTGGGTCTTATGAGAGAGGCAGAAGTTGGGGGCCTGTGATGGGAAGTCTCTTGCTGTATTGGGACACCTGTCAAAGCAACTACATGAGCATGTGCAACACGGGGGAGGAGATCACACCAGGGTGATGCCACCAAGAGAGCCATTGTGTGAAGGGAGGGGGGATACAAAGAACAAGCAGGAATCTGGCCACACCATCTGGTTGTCATAGCCACTTAAGGTGGTGGCTGTTCTTTGCCTCTTCGGAAGGAGGAAGGCAGTAAGGCATGCCCTACATACGGGGCTTGCACTGGGGGTGGAGTTTTTTGCCTTAATATACTTTTACACCCCCGTTGCTCTCAGTCGCGCCTTGTGCTCGGATGAAGCAAGATGATCTTGCCTGCTTCCCTGGCACGAGGGACAGGAGGACCCAACTGGCGAGGCTTTAGAGCAAGCATGGGGGGCTTGGCAGGGACTGCAAATAAAAGGCCTGTGAGGGCTGCCTCCAAGGCTGCTTCCAGTAATGATATTCTTTCTCATTTGGCTTCTTTGGAGGCTACTTCCGGCAGTGGAGCTTCGGCTCCATCAGCTTTGGCCAGTGGTCACATCACTGAGGAGGAGGCTGAAGAAGCAGTGCCATCTGTGATGGAGGGGAACTGGACAGCTGATGCAGGTCAAGTTGCTTTGGTAGTCCAACCACCTGAGACCAATGGTAAATCGTCTTGGCCCCAGCAAGGGGGTCCCTGGCCTTGGGTGCAAGCGAGTCAGGCCGGGGGCCTTGCATCATCAGCGATGCAACACCATACTTACATGCAGGCGTGCTCGTCTGGAGGGACTATGGCCACTGGCGTGGCCGCATACTGAACTCAATGGGGCCAACCTCCATTGGCTGGGCAGATGTCTTGGTCTCCAAGTTGGCATCCATTGTCTGCTCAGTCTCAAGTTGGGTTGGGGCTTGTTCCACCTTGGAGAACTTATTACGGAGTTCCGTGGTCAAATTATGGAGTGGTGCCTCTAGGTGATCGCCTCATGCCAGCAACAAGGGAAAAGATTTTGCAGGCTGAGTATGTTGATGTCTTTACCCTTCTCTTCAGGCAGCTGGAGAAGAAGAATAAAGATGATTTAGAGGACAGGGATAAGGAGTGCCTTAAGCACCATAAGATTGATAGGACCTGGGCCAACTGGCTGCCAGGTTTCCTAATCTATGCGGGTGTGATTGCGTGTGCACAACCTTGGAGGGTGCCCCCCCCTTTTTTCAGGATATAGACATCATATACAGGGGCTATACTTACTTCGCCGGGGCAGCTTGGCTGCAATACAGCTAAGAATTCAAGATGCAGGCCGCTATTAATCCATTGTTGCCATGGGACGAAGTGCATCAGACTTATGGTTACAGCTGATGACCCTGGTGAAATTCAACATTGGGGATCAATAAAATAGCGGACATATTGTGCCGCAATCCTCGTCAGGTACTTCGGGATCCTTCTCAAGTTCTTCTAGCTCCTGTGCCTCTGCGGGGCAGTCAGTTCAGCCCCAGCTGCTTTGTTTTGAGTTTACCTCACAAGGTGTTTGCAGCCGGAAGAACTGCAGGTTTGGCTATAAGTGCCCAATTTGCTGGGGTCCACACCCCTTCAATGCCTGCAGGTGACAAAAGTCATTCAGAAAGAAAGGGAGCGGCCCAAGCAGGCAGCGGGTACTGGAAAGGGGACCCAGCCCAATAAAAGTGAGGGTACTCAAAGCCATGTTGGCTGATTACCCTAGGTGGGCCGATGCCCAGTTTTTGTTACAAGGTTTCCTGTTTGGTTTTCAGATCCCATTTCAGGGCCCAAGAGGTGCCTTCATGTCACCCAACTTATGCTCAGTGGTTGGTATGGAGGAAGTTTTTAGGGCTAAGGTAGCTAAGGAATGCGCTGAAGATGGGGTTTGGGGCCCTTTCCCCTCCCCTCCCGTTCCTCGCTTGAGGGTTTCACCTTAGGGGGTAGTGCCTAAGAAGGTGGCAGGTGAGCTTGGGCTTAATCACCGTTTGTGTTATCCCAGGGTTGGTTCAGTTAATGACCAGAGCACTTTTCCTCAGTGCGTCATACGTCCTTTGACCAAGCGATCAAAGTGGTAAGGCATTGTGGCCGGGGAGCGGAGATGGTGAAATGTGACATTAAGTCGGTGTTTTGTCTCCTCCCAGTTCACCCTGAGGGCTTTGAGCTCCTGGGCTTTGCCTTTGAGGGTCAATTTTAGATGGACAGGGACCTCCCAATGGGGTGTTTTATCTTGTATGCAGTTTTTGAGCGATTTAGTACATTCCTGGAATGGGCATTGCATCGGAGGCAGCGCTGCCATGATACCACCCACTATTTAGATGATTTTCTCCTGGTGGGGATCCCACAGTCTGGGCAATGCGCATGCCTTTTGGAGGACTTTATCCACTTAGTGGATGAGTTGGTGGCCCCCCTCACCCATGAGAAAACAGAGGGCCCAGTGACAGTCCTGACCTTCCTGGGTATAGAGTTGGACACAGAGCAGCAAACCTCCAGGTTGCCGGCTGACAAGCTCCAAGACTTGAGGGCATGCCAGCTGACCCAGATTAGGATTAATAAACTATCCCTTCTGGAGCTGCAAGAGGTGGTTGGCCACCTTAATTTTGCCTGCAGTGTGGTGTTGCCTGGCAGAGTGTTTTTGAGGTGTCTATGTGATGTAATGGGGACCCTTAGGCTCCCACATCATCGTTTGCATATCTCTCCAGGTATGAGGGAGGATCTGGTGGTTTGGTTCTAGTTTTTGGAAGTCTTTAATGGTGTCTCCTTTTGGAGACAGGAGCTGTTGTTGGAAGGGGACCTACAAGTTGCCTCTGATGCATCCGGTTCCACTGGATTCAGGGTTTATTTCATGGGGCACTGGTGCGCTGCTCGCTGGCCTGCTCATTGTGTGGAGGTGGGTCTGAGTACAGACCTGACTTTCCTTGAATTTTTCCCAATCTTAGTGGTGGTTCACTTGTGGGGGAATGAGCTAGCTAACCACTAAGTGCACTTTTGGTGCAATAATATGGCCGTGGTTGATAGTGAACTCCCTCTCTTTAAAATCGCCCAGGGTCATGAAGTTGGTCTGAGCTTTTACCTTAAGGTGCTTGCACTTTAATATATTGTTTTCAGCCAGGCATATACCTGGGGTGAGCAATGAGGTTGGAGATGCCCTGTCTCGCCTGCAGATGGACCGGTTTTGGCAGCTTGCCCCTGAGGCCAATTTGGTGCCAGCATAGGTGCCCTAGGAACTGTGGAGGATTGGGAATCTGAGGCCTTTAGGGCAATCCAGTTAGCCCTTGGCCCTAGTACCAGGAGGGCATATGATCGGGCTGTGCAGCAGTTTACAGGTTTCAGGCCGGAGGCAGGTCTCCCGCAATTGTGGCCCATCCCCGCGGAGCACTTGTTGTGTTTCTGTGGGCCCAGAAAGATAAGGGGCATGTGGTAAAGTACATCCGGAGCCAGCTGGCTGCATTAGCTTTTGCTCACCCATTTGTGCCCTGTGGTGGCCCTTAAAGGATATAACAAGACATGGGGAGATGTGTTCTGTTTTGTCATGCCGATGGTGCCCTGTTGACTAAATACCAGTTTTGGACGGTCACGGATACAGCCTTTGTGAAGCTTGGCCTGGGGGGGGGTTTCAAATTTGGGACCCACTCTTTCAGGATAGGTGCTGCATCTACGACAGCAGCGATGGGCTTCTCTGGGCCTAATATTCAGAGGGTGGGCTGATGGCGTTCCTCTGTTTATAGACGTACAGGCGGCCTTTGAACAGTGGTCAATTGTTCAGACACTGTTTCTTTTTTAGGTGCTGTGGTTCGACAGGTGATGCTGCAGATCCTCATCTATGGCCACAGCATTGTCTTTTGTGCAGCGACCCAAGCAAAGAGGATGCCAATCGGGTCCCAGCTTGGACTCATCCAGTGGGCCACTGTCAAATGGCAAGGCAGAAGAGGCCTGCGATGGTCTGGGTTGCTGTCGCTGTTGTTTGAGGGGACGAGTGCCCCTCCACCTCACATTTTAGTCCTGCACCTGGGTGGTAATGACCTTGGTATGTTGAAGGGCATGGCCCTGTCATGGCAGTTGCCGGATGACTTGCTGGAGATTAGCAAGCGATGGCCCGGAGTCCTAATTTTTTGGTCTGCAATGCTTCCATGCTGGTGTGGCGGTATGCATTGGACTACAGCACTTTAGAACGGGCTAGGTAAAAGGACAACAGAGCCCTAGTCAAGGCTATGATAGGGGGGTTGGGGATTTATTTGCCCCAGCTGCAATTTCAGGGCCCATTTTGCTGATCTCCACTGAGGGGGTGGTGTGAAGCTCTCTACAAGATGTAATAGCATATTTCTAAATAACCTGTGGCAAGGGGTTAGGTTGGCCTTAAGCTATTTGTGGGTCGCAGAGGCCTAAGCAGAGGCTTGGCTTCTACGGTGGCAGGACTGAAATAAGGGGAAAATTTTAGCGGGCCGGTGAGCACCCTTGGCACTTGCCCATTGGTGGGGAAATGGGGTCTGTCAGGAGCGGCTGGCTGCTGTATGGTCCAGCTGTGAGGACAGATGCTCTGGGTGGGGAACCCCTGGACAAGCCAGTCTCCCCCTGCTGCTGTATGGCCGAGTGGGGAAGCTTTACAGGGGTGAACCTCTTCGCTTGGCCAGACCAGGTCGCAGCCATTTGATGGATAGCTTGCACCCAGGACAGCGGGTAGCTCGCCCAGACAGGTTGGGTTGGGGTCCAGGAGTGACCCCAGGACCCAACCTGTACTGCTAGTTAGGCCCTTGCCATAATTGATGTTTGTATGTTATCAGTTAATAAAGCGGCCCATTTTAAATCCCAAATATTGCATCTGCCTTTCATTCCGACTGAGGTGCCAAATATCACAGTGGAGGAAAATCTGGAAAGCTGGGATAACATTTAGAATGAAGAACAAGGTGCTACAATTTGATCATTTCCATGTCAAAAGACAAAGGTCACTCATTTTTGCTACGTATTTGCTCCATTGCATGGCTACATCGTTCTGTTCCACTTTCTTTTAATGTGAATTCCTGTGAACTTTGATTTTCTGAGCGAATGCATTTGGTGTAGTGGTGAAAAGAGGCAGGACACTAACCTGGAGAACCAAGTTTAATTCCCCACTCCTCCACTTTAAGCCAGCTGAGTGACCTTGGGCCAGTTACAGCTTTTTCAGCCACACCTACCTCTCAGGTTCATTGTTGTGGGGATATTAACATCATTCTTTTTAAACAACTCTGAGTAGTTGTTAACTTGTCCTAAAGGGTGTTACTTAAATCAAATGTTATATATAATTGTATGACACTCTTTCGTTCCATAATGATATTATCTAAATGCATACCTGCCTGCCCAAAAGATCCCAGCCGCATGAATGAAATCTGGGTCAAATGATGAGCATGCAGTTCTGTTTCACAAGCCTGAAGACTTGGGCCTGAATGGAGAATCCAAGGAGAATTCCATATTAATGACCTTAAACTGGTGCCTAAAGTTAAAAAAATATTGAAATGCATTTCTGTATGGAGTGTACTGTTTCCATTTTCCATGTGCACATTGAAAAATACATGTCAAGAAATCTGCAATTTGTAACGCTTTACATTAATGGTGTATCACACAAAATAACCTTGATGCAGCTATATATGCAATCACATTAAGAATGCTGAATATATAATTCATGAATAAAAATGGCATGTGTCCGATGCTCTACAGTTTCACTTTGGAAACAAGGCAAGGTAATTCAAATCTTCAATATGCATGAAGAAATTGAGATCAATGGTGTCACTGCAGAATGATTGATATGTATGCTCTGTCCAGCTCCAGAGACTTAAGCGAGCTGCAATGTTCTGTACCAGCTGGAGTCTTTGAGTCAACTGAGGGGAAACCTAAGTAAAGAGCATGACAGCAATCTACTTTCAATGTTACAGTGCAGTGAATCCAGGTGGTCAAAGCAACCGTCTAAGGGCTGATATAACCCTTCCTGCCTTCCCTCTCTTGATCTGCCTAGGTTCATAGAATCAGCATTGCTGTCAGATGGCCCTCTGGCCTCTACTTAAAAACCTCCAAAGAAGGAGAGCCCACTACCTCCCAAGGAAGACTGATCAACTAAGGGACTATTCTGTCAGGAAGTCCTTCCTAATGATCACTTACTTTTTGCTCCCTGAAGATCTTTTGATTTTTATTCAAAGCAACAGTGCTTTGAAATGGGAAAAAATTCAATGTCTGTCCGGTCTAGGGCTTGTATGAAGCACCATTTCTAACCCTCACCCTGACCTTTTCTTGACTTCAGAAAGAGTGGGAAAAGGATATAGCCCCACCCTATTCCACATGCCTTCCCATACCTCTGTTTCCTTTAATGCTGGATAGGGGTATACATAAAGGAAAAGATGAACCAAAATTACATTAAGAACTTGGTGGTTTGGCTCCTTAAAACAGTTCCTGGAATGCTGAACCAAATTAGTTTGGTTAGTTAGTTTCTCCGTCTAACTCCCCATTTTGTTGGAAAGGTTGTGGTACCATTGGTACCTAGGCCCACTGCTGGTTCTCGTTTAAAAAAATTCTGGGAAGAAATGTTAAGACAAATACATGAGATTACAGGCTACTTTGTTCCATTAGACCCTAAACTGATTTTTTTAGATCAATGGGATACTGTTATAATTCCTCACATTAGAAAGGAATTAATACAAAGCCAGTTGATGGCAGCTAAATCTTTAATAGCATGTAACTGGAAATCTACGAAAACTCCAATGGTGGAAGGTTGGATTAGCAAAATATGGGACCACTATATCCAAGAGAAAATCCATGGTGATTTATACCAAGCACAAAATCATATGAAAGAAAGTGATTTTTTAATGAAATGTTTTCCGTTTTTTGAATATCTCATTGTTACTGAACTACACCCTCCTAAACATCTGCAATTTCTCACTTTAATTTAATATGATATAATGATAATGCAATTCCCTCTGTTTACTTAGCTTTTTGTAAATCTTATGTGATTGTTTAACATACGCCTGACAATGTAATTGTTTAAACAAATTTTATAGTCCTTACTGTAATTTATAATCTCTATTTTATAATTATCTTTAATATTGTTGTACTGTTATTGTTGAAATGAATAATATTTTTTTTAAAAAAGAAACAATATTAGTAGTAGACAATGTGGAGTCAATAAGGTGGACAATGATCCTCTAAATCAGTTCTTGTATGTAGAGGATCCAGGTAGATGTATCCCAGGAGCCAGCCCGGTCCCGGGTTGGCCCAACAAGCAGCCAGCAAGATTAATTCATTTAGCTTGTTTCATCTAGCCATGATTTCATCAGGGGCCACGACCAATACCACCAAAGTCCCTCTAGAAATAGAAAATATAACATATAAAATTTTTGTCCCATTTAATGTGTGACTAAGTTTACACAATCCCTTGAAATGGGGAAAAAATCAGTGTCTGTCAGGTGTAGGAGTTGCATGAAGCTCCCCTTCTAAGCTTCACCCTGACCTTTTCTCAACTGCAGAAAGCAGGAAAAGGATATAGCACTACCCTAATCCACATGCTTTCCTGAAGTTCTGTTTCCTTAAATGCTGAGTAGTGGGGGGTACATAAAGGAAAAGATAAACCAAAATTACATTCAGAACTTGGTGGTTTGGCTCCTTAAAACAGCTTCTGAAATGCAGAACCAAATCTGAGAAACAAACAAACCACACAGAGGCTGCACAGGCAGGCCAGGTAGTCATGCACCACCTGGTAGCATCTTGTTTTCCTTAATGGTGAGTCCATCTACACGTGCAATGGCATGTCCGTCTGCACCTGCAGCCACTTGGGTCCAACAGGAGATCCTGAGCCCTTAGCATTAGCCAGCAAGGGGGCTTTTTAAAAAAAAATTAAATAAATTATTGGTGAGTTCTAATTAAAACCAAATACACACATTCATTCCCCTAATTGATTACTCTAACCCCCACCCTTTCCTCCCCCCTCCCTTGTCGACTTCCAGCAGCTTTCCAACCCCTAACCCCTCTAAAATATACCATAACTCTTACTCTAAGCGTATTCAAATTCTATTATATACTATATATGTTCTATAGAATATATTCTATATTCATTCCATTACTATATTAATCTTACTTTTCATTATTTAACTGTATATTTTATATAAAATTCTATATATTTCTATATATAGCATTCTATATATTCTGTATATTCTAAGTAAAATTCTATATAACCTAAGTAAATTACAATTATCTTCTACCTGTAATTCTGTATATTCTATATATTTTAAATAAGATTCTATATATTCTAAGTAAAATTTTCTTATACATGTTACTAGCTTAGATTATAATAATTATATTCCCCTCCTCAAGGTAAAGTCACTACTCTCCTCCATTTTCATCATCATATCTTAATAGTTCTCAAACTGCCACAGTTCACCCTTCACATCCCATTTTTTTTCTAAATATTGTTTCAACTTCCCCCAGTCGGCAGTATACTGTCCTGGATCAAGGTCTTTAAGTTTTCTTGTCATTTTGTCCATCTCTGCCATGTACAGCAATTTGTATATCCAGTCTTCTATAGTTGGTACTTCTTGCATCTTCCATTTCTGCGCATATAAAAGTCTTGCTGCTGTTATCATGTAAAATAACAATGTCCTATACTGCGTTGGAACATTTTCCATTCCCAAGTTCAGTAGCAACAATTCTGGGTTCTTATTTATTTGGATTTGTAAGATCTCATTGATTACTTCAATTATATCTCCCCAGTATTGCTTGGCTACCTCACAAGTCCACCACATATGATATAATGATCCTTCATGCTTTTTACATTTCCAGCATTTATCTGACATATTTGTATTTCCTAGCACAATTTTCTTTGGCGTCAAGTATCATCTATATATCATTTTATATACATTCTCTTTAATATAGGGCCAGAGATAGGGCAAGGGATACCAGTCCTCTGGGGACGGGAGAGGTATGGCGGTGGGGCCTGGTTTAAAGGGAGAAGGTCACGGAGATGTGGAAAGGCTCGGTGCCCTTCTAACCTACGCCCCATCCCGAGGCACGCCGGTGTTGGAGCTAGGAAAAATCCTCCTTTGACACTGATGTTGTGCAATGCCAGGTCCATAAATAATAAGACCAGTATGCTGCATGATACTTTTATGGCAGCTAATATGGACCTGGTATGCGTGACCGAGACTTGGGTGAGGGAAAGAGAAATAGTTGCTCTTGGTGAGCTGACCCCCCCGGGTTATGCGGTCCTTCATCAGTCACGAACTGAGGGTCGGGGGGGAGGGGTGGCAATCCTTGTCCGGAAGGGTTTCTCCTTCAAGCCGCTTCCCACCCCGAAGATCTCTGGCATTGATTGTGTGGGCCTGGTGTGGAATGCCGAGGAGAGTTTGGCTGTCTGCTTGGTGTACCGACTGCCCAGCGCACCAGCAGACGCCTTACCGCGCCTGCTAGAGGTGGTTGCTGGGTGGGCCTTGGAGTACCCCAGGTTGATGGTGCTGGGGGATTTCAATGCCCATGTAGATGATGCCACCTCGATACAGGCCAGGGACCTGGTGTCAGCCATGGCAACACTGGGTCTCTCCCAGTTTGTATCGGCACCCACACATGAAGCAGGCCACACGCTAGATCTGATCTTCGGGATGGGATTGGATGTGGTTCTGGATAAAGTAGAGTTGGTGGCATGGTCAGACCACGCGGTTGTGAAGGCCCGGCTGGGCGTGCCACCCCCCTCCTGCAAGGGCGGTGAGCAAATTTATGCTCGCCCGCAGAGACTTATGGACCCAATTGGGTTCCAGAATGCTCTTCGGGAACCAATGCTCCATGGTAGTTCATTAGATGAGCTAGTGGAGAGCTGGCAAGTCCGGCTCTCTGAGGCCATTGATGAAATCGCCCCCCGTCGTCCTCTTCGCTGCCGGAATCGCCGGGCTCCTTGGTATACAGAGGAGCTGCGGCAACAGAAACGGGAGCTAAGACGACTTGAACGCGTGTGGCGGCGATCTCGTGATGAGGAAGCAAGAACATCTTATAGGCTGTTTATGAAGTCCTATGAGATGGCGGTGAAAGCTGTGAAGAAAGAGTAATATGTAGCTTCCATCACATCAGCTAGCTCACGCCCAGCTAAATTATTTAATGTGGTCCATTCATTGGTCTCCCAATTAGGTGGAGACCATCAAAAGTTGAATTTGGAGATAAGCTGTGAGCCTTTTGCGAGCTTTTTTACTGATAAGATCTTGCTTCTCCGCCGTGACTTACCAGCCACAGTTGATACAGTAAATGAACTAGAGGCCCCTTGGCCGTCTTCGGGATCCATATTAGATCATTTCAGCCCTCTTTTCAGGGAAGAGGTGGACAGGATTCTGCAGGTGGTACAGCCTACCATGTGCCCCTTGGACCCGTGCCCGTCATGGCTGGTGAAAGCCAGTGTTGACGGGCTTCGGGATTCCTTGGAGGCGATTATAAACCTGTCCTTGAGCTCTGGGATTTTTCCCAAGGCACTGAAGGAAGCTGTGGTATGGCCTCTTCTGAAGAAATCATCATTAGATCCTGCTGACCTGCTCAATTACCGACCGGTTTCCAACCTTCCGTTTTTGGGGAAGGTGATTGAACAGGTGGCAGAGAAGCAATTGCAGAATTTCCTGAAGGAGACCTCAGCCCTAGACTCCTTCCAGTCTGGTTTCTGCCCGGGACATGGGGTCGAGACATTGTTGGTCACCCTCACAGACGATCTCCGCAGACATCTGGATCAGGACGGATCAGCACTGCTGATTTTGCTGGATCTGTCAGCAGCGTTTGATACGGTCGATCATGAGCTTTTGACCCACCGCCTTGCCGATGTGGGGATTCAGGGGACAGCACTGCAGTGGCTGGTCTCCTTTCTCCATGACCGGGGACAGAGGGTGGCACTTGGGGAGAGGGTGTCATCTCGTAGGCCACTGGTTTGTGGTGTGCCACAGGGAGCGATACTCTCTCCATTATTATTTAATATCTATATGCGCCCCCTCGCCCGGCTGGTGTGGAGTTTCGGGCTTGGGTGTCACCAATACGCGGATGACACCCAGCTTTATCTGTTGTTGGACGGGCAGCCTGGATTGGCCCCTGATGCCCTGGAGCGTGCTTTTGAGGCTGTGGCTGGTTGGTTGAGACAAAGTCAGCTGAAATTGAATCCCACGAAGACGGAGGTCCTGTATGTGGGTCATGGGGAGATGGCTTTGGGACCTCGGCTTCCTACACTTGATGGGGCAGCACTTACACTGGCCCCGAGGATTAGGAGCCTGGGGGTGATTCTGGATTCCTCCCTGAAGATGGAGGACCAGATCACTGCAGTTGCCAGGTCTTCCTTTTATTATCTTCGGCAGGCCAGGCAGCTTGCCCCTTATTTGTCTCCCCGTGACATGACTACAGTGGTCCAAGCAATGGTCACCTCTAGGTTGGATTACTGTAACGCGCTCTACGCTGGGCTTCCTATGGGCCTGATCCGGCGGTTACAGCTGGTACAGAATGCAGCAGCGCGGGTCATTGCTGGAGCACCGGTGTGGGAGCATATTACACCGGTGCTACGCCAGCTGCATTGGCTGCCAGTGGAGTACCGAATCAGGTTCAAGGTTTTGGTGTTAACCTACAAAGCCCTACGCGGACTGGGACTGACGTATCTGAGGGACCGTCTCTCATCATATGAGCCCCAGAGGACTCTCCGCTCTGGTGGAAAACATCTTTTAAGTGTCCCTGGCCCTAGGGAGGCCTGCCTGGCGTCGACCAGGGCCAGGGCCTTTTCGGTCCTGGCCCCGACCTGGTGGAATGCTCTGTCTTGCAAGACAAGGGCCCGGCAAGATTTGCTTGCATTTCGCCGGGCCTGTAAAACAGAGTTATTCCGCCAGGCATATGGCTGACGCCGGGCAGTGCCCGCCCCCCCGTGAAGGGGGGGTTAAACCATCACCCCTGTGCAAACACAGAGGCATGTATGAACCACTATGCAGCATGAATTGTTATATTTAATGTTTTTAAATGTTTTTAAATGTATCATTTAATGTTTTTAAATGTTTTTAAACATGTTTGTATTTGTTATCTGCCCTGAGCCTGCGAAAGCGGGGAGGGCGGAATATAAATATAATAAATTAAAATTAAAATTAAAATTAAAATTAAAATTAAAATTAAAATTAAAATTAAAATTAAAATAATTAAAATTAAAATTAAAATTAAAATTAAAATTAAAATTAAAATAATTATAATTAAAATTAAAATTAAAATTAAAAATAATTAAATTAAATTAAATTAAATATTTGTACACGTTGAAATTTTCAGCGTATTTTTCCACAGATGCTCCCATGCCTCCATTGTTATTTCTTTATGAAAATTTATTGCCCATTTCACCATTTGAACTTTTACAGTTTCATCTTCAGTATGCCATTTTAGAAGTATTTTATAGATCTTGGAAATTTCTTTCTTGCCTTCTTGTAAAATTGCTTCCTCGAGTTCCGAGTTTTCAATCCTTATTCCTCCCCTTAAGCAGTCCGAGTTGTAAAGATCTCTGATCTGTCTATATTGAAACCATCCATAACTAGGAGACAATTCTTCTTCTGATTTTATTTTAAGTACTGAATGTTGTATCTGTGTTATCTCCTTATAGGTTAGACATTGCTGCTCATTATCAACAGTTCTCGGATCTATTACTTCATACGGAACTACCCATGAGGGAATTCCATCTTTCATGTAGATCTTATATTTCTTCCAAATTGTAAACAGATTTCTTCGAATGTAGTGATGCAGAAACATGGAGTCCGCTTTTATTTTATCGTACCACAAATACGCATGCCATCCAAATATCTTTTTATGTCCCTCCAAGGCCAGCAACTTACCATTTTTTAACATTATCCAGTCCTTTAACCACGTCAAACATATTGCTTCATAGTATAGCCTTATGTTGTGCAGTAGTAAACCACCTCTCTCCTTCGCATCTGGCAATACTTTCATTTTTACACGTGGTTTTTTACCTGCCCACACAAAGTCTGAAATTTTCCTTTGCCATTTATCAAATTGTTTGGAGTCTCGAATAATTGGGATTGTTTGCAGCAAAAACATCACACGTGGTAACACATTCATCTTGACTGCGGCTATTCTTCCCAACCATGATAAATTTAGTTTATTCCATTTTATCAGATCTCTCTCTATTTGTATCCACAATTTCTCATAATTGTTCTTGAATAGGTCAATATTTTTAGCAGTTAGTTCAATACCAAGGTACTTTACTTTATTTGTTACCTCACAGTCTGTCATCTCCATCAGTTCCTGTTGCTTCTGTTTGGTCATGTTTTTACGTAATATCTTCGATTTCCTTTCGTTTACATAAAAACCAGCCAGACCTCCAAATTCTTTTATTTTCTTTATTACTTTTGGCATGTTGTCGATTGGATCCTCTACTATTAGCATTATATCATCCGCAAATGCTCTGACCTTGTAGGAAAATTCTTTTATTTTTATGCCTCGAATTGCTTCGTCCTCCCGTATCTGAATCATCAACATTTCCAAAATTAAAATAAACAACAATGGAGATAGAGGGCAACCTTGTCTCGTACCTTTACTTATTTTCAGTTTTTAGCCAGCAAGGGGGCTTTTGAGGCAAGTAAGAAACAGAGGTGGTTTGTCATGGCCTTTCTCTGCAGTGCCTTCCTCGGCAGTCTCCCGTCCAAGTACTGACCCTTCTTAGATTCTGAGATCAGATGAGATCAGGCTATACCATACCAACTTCCCTCCCGTGAACCATGTCTGACATTTGTTTGGAATCCCCTTGTATTAAATAACCCCCAAAGCCCCCTAATCTGCTTAACTGACACTTGGCATACTCCTTCTCATGTAATAACTTCTGAATCTCCACAACTTAAAGAACTGCAGTTCCTAAGGCCTCTTGTTTGGAGACCTTAAGAGCAAAATCGCTATCATGCTTTCTTAAAAGTTTAGAGAATCCTATTTGGTAAGGACCAGGCCTTGTACCACTTAATAGAAAATCTAAGCTTGAAACTTTGTTTCAGGCCACATATCCTAGGCCTGTGCTGGGAAAGTCCCAAGCTCTGTTAATTAGCTGCATCTGGGTTTCTTTCCTCTCATGAGAGAGTGGCCTTGAGAAGGCAGGTGATTGGTGCTAATCTCAGCTTTCGCTGCACTCCCTAAACTGTCACAGGGCTGCAATTTCCAGTAAAGAAGTCAAGTCCTGATTGGTTCTTCAAGTGTACAGATGTCCCTCCAGATTTCAAGAAGCTTCTTTGTCTCTAGGCAGTTTATCAGTCTTTTCAGTCTTGCTACCTGGTAGCTATTGCCAACTAGTTGCAATGTGTGAGAGAGCTCCTGAGCTTCATGCCTCCAGGATGCCTAGTGTAAGCTGGCATGGATGGACTTTGGTGAGATCCACCAGCTTTGGAACCACCTCAGAGAATGCTTAGTCAGATAACCAGTAGTAGTTTAGCTAGTTAGAATATATTTAGATCAGCAACCTGTTATTTGTTTTATGTTTCTGCCTTACACATGCTCCTATGTTCTTTCTTTAATAAACTCCAATAACATATTGTACCAACCTATGTCCAGTGTTGCTTACTAAGGAGGTACACACACTCAAAAGAACCCAGAAACCTGTGGTGCTTCAAACACACAACAACAGCTCTTAGAAGCTCCTAGTGGTCCTGAGTGGCTAGGAAAGACATCAATGAGAAGGGATGAGAGTCTCTGGATCAAAACATACTTGAAAGAGAGTGTTCCAACTTTACTATTCAGGGGTTGGCTTTTAATGGCCATGGTTTTAGTGCATATGACGTATCACTATGTCTAAATGCAAATGGCTGGCCTCCAAATGGATGATAAACACTGAACAGCCTCTTCAAACAAAAATACACACACAGGGGAACCCCAGCTCTGCAAAAAGGTTAATCAAACTGGAAAACTGGGGGGACCTCTAGAACACAGGCTGATGAATGTTAGGGCTGAAATCCTAAAAACACTCTCCAGGTGTAAACCTCATAGAATAACATGGGGCTTACTTGCAAGCAGAACAGTTTTGACTTGCTCCCTACGAGGACTCCACAAGGGAAAGAATATTGAGAATCAATTAATTAAGGAAAGGGAGAAAGGGTACCAACCCACACCGGGGCTTATTGAATCCAGAGAGGGAATACTGGGGAGCAGGAGTATTTTTGTCTTCCCCTGTCCAGGATTTCTGAGCTTTACCCTCCCATCTTGTTCCATTTCTATAGCTTAATAGGCTCCATCTATTATATGATACCTTTCTTCTCCCAGGAGGAGGTACTTGGGTTTCATAAAAGAGCGATGCATAGTTGTTAGGAGAGAAGCAGTATGTCACCAGGCAGCAACATCACAGCCATCCACCATGACCTTTTTCCAGTGGTGCTGGGGAATATACTATGGATCAAATGCAAGCGAAGTAATCTGAGGGTCTCTGGGATTATGCCAGTCCCAGCCTTGGGGCACTGATTCCAAAAGTGGCCTAAGTGGTTGCACGTAAAGCACCATGGGACCTTCTTCTCTGCCGTGGGTGACTTCCCAACAGTACTTGGGAAAACAGGTTGATGTTGCTGGGATGGCTGTCCTTTTACTTCCAGCTGCTTTCTGGACTGGGGTGGGGACTTAGGAGACACAAGTCATAGGCTTTCCCCAATTTCCCAGTCCCAGCATCTTCAAGAAGCTTCTTTGTCTCTAGGCAGTTTATCAGTCTTTTCTTTCTTGCAACCTGGTAGCCATTGCCAACTAGTAGCTCTTCAGCTCCATGCCTTCAGGTTGTCTAGAGTAAGCTGGCTTGGATGGACTTTGGTAAGATCAACCAGCTTTGGAACCATCGCAAAGAATGCTTCGTCAGATAGCCAGTAGTATTTTAGCTAGTTAGAATGTATTTAGATCAGCAACCTGTTATTTGTTTTATGCCTTGCCTAAATGCTTCTTAAGAGCAGTATTGCAAAGAAGTAAGATCGACTGTGAAATGCATTCAGTGTGATTAGAGCAGGGGTGGAAATGCAGAAAATTAGCATCTGTAGTGAGAGAAATATCCCATGTCCCCATTCAGCCCCGGGGAATCCATTGTTCTGAATCTGTGAAGAAACAATTTCAGCTCTCAAAAGAAAGCTTCTTTGAGGATTTGAGGAAGCATTTAGACGATTTTGCATATGACCAGATAATTCTTGCTGGAGACTTCAATGGAGTGACAGACTTGGAACTAGATAAAAAGACTACAACGGCACAAAAGAAAAGAGGACTATTACCAAAGCTTTTTTTTGAGTTGATTCAACAAGAGACTCTCGAAGATGTATGGAGGAGAGAATATCCTAAAAGCAGACAGTTTACTTTTTATTCTGCAAGGCATTCTACATTATCAAGAATTGATATGATCTGGGCCTCAAAAGACTTAGCGTTATGGACTAAGGAGGTAGAAATAATGCCGATGGTAGGCTCAGATCACAACCCAATTATGTGGAAATTTGGAAAAAGGAGAAAAAGGAAAGCATGGAGAATAAATGAGGACTTGTTACAGGAAAGAGAGAATATGGAAATATTGAGAAGAGAGACAAAGTTTTTTATACAATACAACGTGAATAAAGAAGTACCAACCAATAAAGTTTGGGATGCTTACAAGGCGGTTATAAGGGGCATACTAATGGACTTAAATGGTAGAGCAAGAAAGAAGAAAGAGGAGAAAAGACAAGAGATTGAGGAGAAAATAAAAGCCAAAGAAATACAGCTAAAAAAGAGACCAGGGAAAAAGAAAGTACACCAGGAAATTAAAATACTTCAAGAACAGCTAACAGCAATGAGTAATAAAGAATTGGAGTGGAATCTTAAAAGACTGAATCAAAAAGCGTTTGAGGGCGCTAATAAACCTGGGAAGTACCTGGCATGGCAATTGAAGAAGAAAAGGGAAAAGAAAATAATAAATAAAATTTGTGAAAACAACAAAACGTATTTGGAGCAGACTACCATTAGTAGAGCCTTTTATAAATTCTACGCTAAGCTGTATAATAAAAAAGAAGTAAATAAAGAATCAATAGCGTCATATTTGGAGAAAACCAAACTTCCAGAAATCTCGGAAGCTTGGAGAAATAAGTTGAACAGTGAAGTAACTGACGAGGAAATAAGTAAGGCAATACAATCTGCAAATCTAGGAAAGGCGCCAGGGCCAGATGGACTTACGGCTAAATTTTATAAGACAATGGCTAATGAACTGGCACCATTCCTAAAAGAGGTGATGAATGGGGTTCTAAGGGATCAAAGGATTCCAGACACTTGGAGTGAAGCGAACATATCATTGATCCCAAAAGAGGGCCAAGACCTGACTAACGTGAAAAATTATAGACCTATATCGCTACTCAATAATGACTATAAAATTTTTGCGAAGATATTGGCGGAGAGATTGAAGGGGTGGCTCTCGGAAGTTATAGAGGAGGAACAAGCAGGCTTTTTGCCAGACAGACAAATAAGAGACAATTTAAGGACAGTGATCAATGCTATTGAATATTATGACAAGCGTTGTGACAAAGAGGTTGGTTTCTTCTTTGTAGACGCTGAAAAAGCGTTTGACAATTTAAACTGGGACTTTATGTTTGCCACTATGGAAAAGCTACAATTGGGAGAAAGATTCATCAGAGCAATTAAGGAAATTTACAGAGACCAGACTGCAGCAATCCTGGTGAATGATGAACTGACCAAGAAATTGACGATAAGTAAAGGAACAAGACAAGGTTGCCCGTTATCTCCATTGTTGTTCATTCTAGTATTGGAGATTCTGATGATACAAATACGTCAAGATGAGGAAATTTGTGGAATAAAAATAAAGGACTATTCATATAAGGTCAGAGCATTTGCGGATGACATAATGTTAATTGTAGAGGACCCATTGGAGAACATGCCAAGAGTGATAGATAAGATCAAGGAGTTTGGAGACTTGGCAGGTTTTTATATTAACAAAAAGAAGTCAAAGATATTATGTAAAAATATGACTAAGCAGAAACAACAATTATTAACGGAAACAACGGACTGTGAAGTAACAAGTAAAGTGAAATATTTGGGAGTCGAATTAACTGCAAAGAACATAGATCTATTCAAAAACAATTATGAAAAACTATGGACTCAGAGAGAGACTTGATTAAATGGAATAGACTGAATTTGTCATGGTTGGGCAGGATTGCAGCAGTTAAGATGAATGTGTTACCAAGAGTAATGTTTTTGCTACAGACAATACCAATCATCAGAGACTCTAAACAATTTGAAAAATGGCAGAGGAAAATATCAGATTTTGTTTGGGCAGGCAAGAAGCCTCGAGTGAAAGTGAAAGTTTTACAAGACGCAAAGGAAAGAGGCGGAATGCAACTGCCCAATCTGAGACTTTATCATGATGCAATCTGCCTAGTTTGGTTGAAAGAATGGATGACATTAAAGAACAAGAAACTACTAGCCCTAGAGGGATATAAAAAAATATTTGGATGGCACGCATATTTATGGCATGACAAAGTAAAGGTCAACTCGATGTTCCTGCATCACTTTGTACGGAGAAGTCTATACACAATCTGGAAGAAGTACAGAATTTATCTACAAGAAGGAACTCCCTTGTGGGTGGTTCCGTATGAGGTGATAGACCCGAGAGCTGTTGATAATGAACAACAATGTTTAACGTACAAAGAAATAACTAAAACTGAAGCATCCAAACTCAGAATAAAGACGTAAGAGGAACTATCACCTAACTACGACTGGTTCCAGTATAGACAGATCAGAGACTTATATAATTCGGACTCCGTAAAGGGAGGTATACGAATAGAGAATTCGGAACTAGAGCAGACCCTTCTTAAAGAAGATAAGAAAAGAATATCCAAGGTATACCAAGTACTGCTGAAATGGTATACCGAGGATGAGACAGTTAAAACACAAATGGTGAAATGGGCTATAAACTTTAATAAAGAAATAACAATGGAGGCATGGGAATACCTGTGGAAAACTACAATGAAGACAACGACATGTACTAATATCAAAGAGAACATCTACAAAATGATCTATCGTTGGTACATGACACCAAAGAAGATTGCGCTAGGGAATTTGAATACTTCTAATAAATGCTGGAAATGTAAGAAGCATGAGGGCTCCCTCTATCATATGTGGTGGTCGTGTGAGGTAGCCAGGCAGTACTGGGGGGAAATAATAAGAGAAATGAGTGAAATTTTACAATTTCAAATTAATAAGAACCCAGAACTCCTGCTACTGAACTTGGGAATGGAGGGAATTCCAGCCCAACACAGGACGTTGATATTTTATATGACAGCAGCAGCTAGACTTTTGTATGCGCAAAAATGGAAAGTACAAGAAGTGCCAACTATTGAAGATTGGATTTACAAATTGCTGTATATGGCTGAAATGGATAAGATGACAAGAAAACTGAGAGATCTGGACTCAGGGCAGTTCAACACAGACTGGGAGAAGTTGAAACAACACCTGGAGAAGAAATGGGAGGTGGGAGGAAAACTGTGGCAGTTTGAGAACTACTCAAGTACTGAAGTAGAAGGGGGAGACTTTACCGGGGGGAGAAGAGATAAATGTGAATTAATAAGCAGTCAGATTAATAGATTGACATATATATAGATATATATAGGTTAACAAACAGAACATAGATAGAAAATAATTAACTATAAGGATTAAATATAAGGATTAACTAACAATATTTTCTTTTTTTTTGGTAAGTTTTGTACCAAACTGAATGTCTGAAGATATAGAGTCAAATTGATTGACTACGTGATGAGAGATATATAGAATTATTACAAAAAGATAGAATGAGTAATATATAGAGAATAAGTCAAATTGTTTGATATAAATTAATGTATGATTTATTTGGTTTATGATATATAGAAATATTTGAAATTGAAAAATGGGATAAATTGTTTATCTAAGATGGAAACAAAGACTTACAGTTTGGGCATACAATGTTAAAAATAGTTAAGGATGTACTGCTTAGAATAATGGAGAATATATATTTGTTTTAGATAGAGGAAGCTAATAGAAGTAAGGGAAAGGGGACAAAGGGTTGGAAAGCAGTTGGAAGTCAACAAAAAGGGGGGGAAAGGGAGGGGGTTAGAGATGAAAAAATTGGGGAAAATTGAATGTAAATGTAAAAATAATGGATTCTAACCCAATAAAAATTTTTTCAAAAAAAAAAAAAAGAAACCATTTCAGCTCTCTAGTGATGTGATCTTCCTTTTACGTTTTTGTCTTTTTCAGGACACCTACTCTGTCTTGGCCTTTAACCGCTACTGAACTCAAATACTGCTCATCTACCGGAAACCACCCACCTGAAACTCTCTTGATAGACTGAGGGTCTGACTTGGTGTAAAGCAGTGTCATGTGCTCATGTGGTTTCCTTGGAATGGAGTTTCACTCTCTGCCCATCAAGAGGGTAGAATTTTAAACTGATTTGTTTTTGTCTGAATAGAACCAAAAAGAAACCAATCCCTTTTTCTAAGGGGGAGAAAGAGCTTCACCCTACTATCCAATCATAGAGCCAACATTTCTTTTCAACAGCAATCATTTTCTTTTCTGAACCATCAGCCTTGGTTGAATGCTGATCTATTCTGTAATATAGGGAGGAATAACAAAGCAGTTGACCTAGTTTTGCAGGCTTTAAAAATTACAGCAACCACAATCACTCGAGTCAAATTCTACAAATCACCGTAACATAAAAAAACCAGAGGAACCACAATCAGTATTGTGATGCAGACAGACAAGCTTTAATGAAGATTGTATGACAACATTTGCATGGCAAACAGCTTCAAAGGTGATAACAGCATATGCAATACAGAAGAAATAATACATTTTCCTTTGGAAATCCCTCAAAAGGACAGCTAAACAAAGGGCTATTTATGCATTTTAAACATCATTTTCCCAAGCTCCCTAGAATCTCATACAAAATAACAGGGTGTGTTTGTAGAAATACCCTAAAAATGGCAAGGAAATGCAGCAGCAGCAGAGTTCGAAGACTTGAAGATAAATGCCTGAAGTGCTCAGCAATGATAAATCTAATCAACTCTGATCTGGATTTGGGAGTTTACACAATTTTGATGCTCAGGAAAAAGGGACCATCAGTTGTGACGCCTACAATAAGTACCCACTAGCATTGGACGTGAGAGTCAGAAGTACTGAGCTGGTGGAAAGGCTATCAGCTCTGGCTTAAAATGGGGAGGCTCCACCTTTCTCACCCCCAAGTCCATGAAATCATCGGCTATGAATCCATATGCTGTTTTTCAAATACCATTTTCCCCTATTCTGGTCCTCCAAGTTTAACAGGGGTAACCACACAGCCTTTGACTAAAGCAGCTGGAACCTACAGAGCTGTTCCCGCTACATGAAGAGGTTCAGAATAGGAGGAGAGGATTGGATTTGGGATTGTAATAATAAAAGGGGCTGGCTGTATCACAATTTCTGATTAGGAGATTTGGTTGACAAATCTAACGTTGGTACGGCGGGGGGGGGGGTGTGATGCCGAGGCTACTTGCTGATGTTGCGCCACCAGAGAGTACCCTGTATGAACCAATGGCGCTCAGACCGCCAATTGGGTAGCCAAATGGAGAGCCACAAGATGGAATGCACGATGGGATTGCACAGAAAGGGGGATGACTTGGGATGTAACCAAAGGACAACTTGGAAAGAAGGAGGTGAGTCTGGAATGTAATTTCAAGCAGGTGAGCTTACTTTTTCAGAGTGAAAGAAAATGATTAAAAGACTCAATCTTACAATCTGTTAGGATTTTTTTTTAATGAACGAGGTTAAACAATGTTGAAGAGCTTCCTCTATCCTTTCTTGTGCATTTACTGTCCATTCAATTTTCTATCAGTCAGTTTTGTATGAAGCTAGAGCTGTCCCTGCCATCTATACCTGATCATTTCTTAAGGGTAACATGAAAGCTCATACCCTACCACACATTTTGTTAGTCTTACAGGTGCTATTGGACTCTTGCTCTTTTCTACTGCTACACAGAGTCTAATACGGCTACCCATCTTTTCCCTACTTGGACTTGCCTGGGTAACCATACTATTTTTATGTTACTGAAGGGTGGGTCAAGAAATTAAATCGAAGCTGAACATCAAACACGCTACTGAAGGCTTCCCCGCCTAGTATACAGGTTCAAAAGCTTACAGAGGAGAAGCTTTACCTCAAGGTAGGGGAAGGTCAGCCTTCAAAACTTGCTTGAGGTTGTGCACTGGCCAACTAGGAACCCGCAGTACAAAATATGGTGCATACTGTATCTGTACCGAGCCAAAGTTAATCACAGGTGTCTATGTAAAAATTACTCATTCGGAAGTTCATTTGGAATGAACTTCAGCATTGGAATAAAAGCTGCCTTTACACGTAGGCAAAAGATTGCAGATCAGGTTTTTCCAAGTAGCAATCAACCTGTTTGGATGTGGAGTCCAGCTTTTCATATGTTAAGTGATGTTTGTGGACAGATCAAAGGAATTGCTTCCTACAGCCACGGGACTCATAGAAATTTTCTAATGAGAGAATATTAACTTTACTTCAGGCAGTATTATTAAGGAGGGACAGCTAACCACATAGAAGATCTCTTGACTTTTGACATAATATAAATGTATTACTCTGGGACTTCTATGCTTGAGAGAAGGAGTCTGTCAAGAATTATTAGGGGGCTTTGGGAGTTAGTTAATACAAGGGGATTCCAAACAAATAATGTTATTATCAGACATAATTCCCGGGAGGGAAGGTGGTATGGTATAGGCTGATCTCTTCAACTTTCCAAATCTAAGAAGCCTCGGTACTTGGATGGGGGACCACCGAGGAAGGCTCTGCAGAGTGGTTTCCTCATTTCAAACCACTGTTGTTTTGAATAAAATTCAACGCAGTGAATCCATATTGGGAATTTTGTATCTGAGACTATTGTATTATTTCAGGAACACAGTGGATTTTTCCCCCCTACGGTCTTCTGAGAGAAGCAGAAGATGGTGGTCTATGATGGAAGATCTCCTGTTGTAGTGAGACACTTAACAAACAATGGAAGGCACTGCCTATTGGAGGGTAAAGAAGCCAAAAAATAATTTTATAGCTTTTGAATTTTTTAAAGTGTTTAAAGGGCTCAATAGTGCAAAAAATTTTAGATGTAAAAAATACCCCGTCGAAAATCACAGCAACTGGCTGATGGAGACTGTTTGCCACCCCAGTCGGTATGAAGAGACAGACGCCAGTGTTTGGAACTAAGGGCCACTTTTATTAAGATAACAAATGTAAACAACCTTAACTATCAACTGCGGCAAGGGCCAACTAGCGGTACAAGTCGAGCCATGTGGTCACCCTTGGACCTCCGCCTCGACCTGTCTGGGCGAGCCCTGAAGCCCCAGGCTTAAGCCATCCATCGGATGGCAGCTACCTGGACAGCCAGGCAAAGTTGGTTCCCCCAACCAAGCTCCCACACCTCAGCCGTACAGCAGTGAGGTAGCACTTGCACACAGGGTTCCCCAAGGCAGTCTGCCATGCAGCATGGCAGCCATCACAAGCAGTACCATCCGCTTCTGGCAGACCCCTCTTCCTCAGAATGGAGAAGCGCCAAGGGTGTTCACCGGCCCGCTCCCTATTCCCCAATTCTATCCTGCCAATGCCCGGCCAAGCCTCTGCTTAGGCCCTGGCACCCCACAGGTGGCTTAAAGCCAACCTGAGCCCTTGCCGCAAATCATCTAGAAAAATCTCATTGCCTGACACCGACAATTAGTAACAGCTTAAAAACGAGACAAGGGCCTAACATAAGCCCGATAAGCCGCAGAATGCCACCTGCCGACTCTCTGGATGGCCACAGCCGGGTAACCCATCGCGGCCGCCGTAGAAGCAGCCCCAATCCTAAAAGAATGTGTCACAAACTTAACTCCGCCCAATCCCAGCCAATCAAGGGCCCGTTGGGTAACTGCCCAAAATTGATAGCGCGTTAAAGGCAGACCATCCCCATGCCTAAACAGAAGCCAATGTTCCTTACCCCTCACCCGAAGGAACCGTCGGAGAGCCCTTATTGGGCACAACTCTCCCTCTACACAAGGCCCCAGCCTAATAACAGCCCCTTTACACCACTGATCCGTCTTGGATTGACGTAACTTAATAACAACTACATCCCCCTCCCACTGCAAATCACTTGCCAAAAGAGCACGTTCCGACCGGTCCAAGGTGGACTGAGCCACTAATTCACTAATGCTTAGGGCCCCAAAGAAAGCAGTCAGTGCCGCTGCATGAAGCAGCCGAGCCTCATACCTAGAACTGCAAACCTCAGCCCACACCGCAAAAGGCCCCTTAAGCACTGAGGGAGAAATAAGCTCCCTGGTATCAACTCGAGGTCCCGCTTCCCTCGACCAACCTTCCAGCATCTTCCTAACGCGGAAGTCCCCCATGGCCTCAGGAAACCCCCGCGCCTTGCTTACGAACGCCAATGCTGCAAGCTGACCCTGAATTGACTTAACCGCTAGACCCCGTTCCTTCTGATGCACACAAAAATGCATCAAGTGGGAAACCGGGATGGGCCAGCGCTGCTGCAAGCCAAACTCGGCTCTAAACCCAGCAAACTGTCCTACCGCTCTGTTGTAGGCTCTCCTGGTACTTGGAGCCACCGCAAGCCATATGGCCCTGAACGCCTTGGACTCCCAAGGTGCCATAGCGCCTGTGGCATCTGCACTGGGTGGGGATCTGCCTCCGGGGCAAGCTGCC
The DNA here is from genome assembly GCF_028583425.1 of Eublepharis macularius. Taxonomy (NCBI): domain Eukaryota; kingdom Metazoa; phylum Chordata; class Lepidosauria; order Squamata; family Eublepharidae; genus Eublepharis; species Eublepharis macularius. Next base: position 247,789,007 of record NC_072790.1, read on the forward strand.
TGAAACGCTCCATCTGTAGGCAAGACAAAGCGTCCGCCACCTCATTATCGACCCCCGGAACGTGCCTGGACTTAAATAATATATTCCGCCAGAGGCAAAGCAGGGTGAAGGCTCGCACGAGCCTCATAACCCTGGGGGACCGTGAAGTCAATGAATTAACCACCTGTACCACAGCCTGGTTATCACACCAGAAATGTACAGTATGATTCGAAAACTCACGTCCCCACAAAAACACAGCTACCAAAATTGGAAAAAATTCCAGGAACGTGAGGTCCCGAATGAGACCCCACCTATGCCACTCCCTAGGCCACTGACCCACACACCAATGTTTCCTAAAATAAATCCCGAAACCCAAAGAACCAGAGGCGTCGGACATAACCTGAAGCTCGGCTTCAAGTAATAAATCGTCTCGCCAAAACGTAACCCCATTAAAGCTGGCCAGGAAGTCTGACCACACCTGCAAGTCCTCCTGCATGCCTTTAGTAAGCCGCAAGTGATGATGAGGTGCCTTCAAGGATGACATAGCGTCACAAAGCCGCCTCAAAAAGGGCCTTCCTGGGGCGACTGCCTTACAGGCAAAATTCAAGTGCCCAACCACCTGCTGCAGCTCAAGGAGCGTAACTTTATGCTTCCCTCTAAACTCCTGGAGCCTATCCCTAAGGTCGTGAACCTTTACAAGGGGAAGCCTAAAACACTGCCTAACTGTATCAAGTTCTATTCCCAGAAACGTGAGAACCTGGGAAGGCCCTTCCGTCTTCTCATGTGCCAATGGCACCCCTAGCTCCTGAGCCATTTTCACAAAAGTGTCCAGCAGACAGGGGCACTGTCCAGACCCCGCCGGCCCAAAAAACAAAAAATCATCTAAATAATGAGCCGTGTCACGACAATGCGCCCGGCGTCGCACTTCCCATTCAAGAAAGGAGCTGAAAGTCTCAAAGGCAGCACACGAGATGGAACAGCCCATCGGTAGGGCGCGATCCATGAAAAACTATCCTTCAAAAGCAAATCCGAGGAGCTCAAAGTCCTCCGGGTGCACCGGGAGCAGTCTAAAGGCGGACTTAATGTCGCATTTAGCCAGCTCCGCTCCCACCCCACACTTACGCACCATCTTCACTGCTTGGTCAAATGACGTGTATTTGACAGAACAAAGATGCTCTGGGATCGCATCATTAACTGAATTGCCTCTAGGAAACGACAGGTGATGAATTAAACGAAATTCTCCTGCTGCCTTCTTGGGGACTACTCCCAAAGGGGACACCCTCAAATTAGGAACTGGTGGAGAATCAAAGGGGCCCAGGACTCTCCCTTCCTCACACTCCTTCCTAATCTTGTCCCTAACAATGTCTTCTTTACCTACAACTGAACGCAAATTATCCGAATAGAAAGGGCAACGAGGTCCCTCGACTGGGATCCAAAAACCATAAGTAAACCCTTTTAACAAATACTGGGCCTCAGAAGCCTTGGGATAAGCCCGTAACAGTCCTTCAAGGACCCTCAGTCTTACTGGACTGGGGCCCTTTACCACCAGACTGCTGGCTACCACTGCCTGATCCCCCAAACTTCCTACCTCCTCCGCCCTGCCGTGCCTTGGGGCAGGTAGTATAGGAGTGAGGTCCAGCACAGGATGGGCATTTGTGCCTGAATCTACAGGGCTTACGGCTGCAGCCTCCTTTAAAAGTGAACTCCCAGCACAGCAGCCGGGGTTGAACCTGCTGACACGCAGTAGTGCGGGTGCTGGAAGCCAAGGAGGAGCGCTGCACAATGTGACCGCTATCTGAACGATCACCCACACTGGGCCATGCAGGGGACATCATGGAAAGCCACAGCTGCTGATGAATGCGATCCCAGGGAAGGGTCGAATTCATAGCAGCTCGCATCCGAAACTCCTCGTCATATTGCATCCATGCACCTCCAAGGAATCCCGTATATCCCTTGTAAACAATGTCCAAATACTGAAACAAAGGCGCCGCCCTCTGAGGCTGCTCCCTTGCCAGCACCCCCGCATAAATCAAGAACCCGGGGAGCCAATTACCCCAGGTTCTATCTACTTTCCGACGCTTAAGCCGCTCTTTATCACGGTTGTCTAGATCGTCTTTGTCCTTCTTCTCCAGGTCTCTGAAGAGAAGGGAAAAGATGTCCACATATTCGCCTTTCAATATCTTATCACGTGTGGCCTGCGTCAGGTGATCTCCAAGGGGAAGGGCTACATCACCAAACGGCAATGCACCAAAAGGAACATTGCCATAAGTCAAAGATGGATACAGGTAGCACCCCCAGGGACCACCCATCATCCCAGGCCAGCCGAAAGGCTGCCCAGCACAGGCCAAGTTTTCAGAAGGCACTGGAGGGTGGAGCAGGAGCCCTAAAACCCTGTCCTTTCCATGATGGCTGCACTAAAGGAGGCCAAACAGTAGAATACTGGGAGGAGACCCCAGAGTTAGCACCCAGAGCTCCACAAACAGTCCCTGCCCACAGGACCCCCAAGGCCAAGGGTATCCTGTTTGTGTAGGTGCATCCTTACCAACTTGCTCTTCAGGCTCCACTGCCAGGGCCACGGGTGTGGGAACCGCCTCAACTCCCTGTTCCACTTCCTCAGCTGCTGAACCAACTTCATTGGCAGAAGCCATCTGAGCAGAGCCGGACTCGCCTTTCGCTGTGCCTTCCAAAGCAGATAAGCGCATTAGAATTTCTCTGTTTACTGCATCTCTGGAGGCCATACGACGAGACCTCTTCCTTCCCCCACTGTCCCCGGAAGGAGCCTGAACCCCCTTGGCAGACTCAAGGGCCTGCAGCTGTCACAGGATGTCCTCGTGCCCTAAAACATCCTCCTCATCCTCTGATGAAGAAATCACCGGGGGGGGGCTTTTGGGGGGAGGGCGCTTAGCGCGTTGTTTCCCCTTAGAAGGGCTGCTGCCTTTCTTAGGAGGCAAGGCCAGCCTAATCCACCAAGCAAAATTTTTCAAAATTCCCTAGGAAGCCCTATAGCACAAGCCCAAGAATGCCTAACACTGATGGCCAATGGGCAAAAAGGGGACGAGGAGGAGAGGGTGCAACCCTGTGCCCCCTCACAAAATGGCTACCTTAATCAATCAGATGGGGGAAGTACTATAACCCCCAAACAAAATGGCCACCTTGAAGCCACAGGGTATCTAAACGCCCTCCCTTATGCTCATGCAACAACCCCACCAAAGAGAGGAAGGGGGGCAAAAAACCCACTAAGATCGCACCCCCACGAATGAGCTCCACAAGAATGAAACCCCCCCACCAAGCAGGCAGCGGACCCACCCGCGCCCAAGCGTGGTACCAGGAAAAAAGGGGGGGAATCCGAACCCGCCAAACACCTCCCTCAAAGAGGGGGGGAGGGGGTGTATCTAAGGAAGGCCCGGGCCAGCCGCTGCCACCAGCCGCCGCTTCACCCCCCAGTCGCAAAGGAGCAAGCCACAGAAAGGCCACCGACGCCTCGCCAATGAGGCCGCCGCCGCCGACAGCCTCAAGCCACCGAACCAGCCGCTGCAAATGCCTCCGCCACCACCGGGACTGCCGCCGAGTCCACCGCCGAGGCCCCTGCCGCGCTGCCGAGGTTGCTGCCATGCTGCTGCTGCCGCCGCCGAGGCTCCAAACAAGCCGCTGAGGCGGCCGCCGCCGAGAGCAGAGCTGGAAGCAGCACCTACCTCCGAGCGCGACTCCGGGCGACTGACGCCTGAAGGGGAGCGGAGCAGCCTAACAGCCGGCAAGCTACACCCCCTCACAATCCCCGTATGCCCGGGGAAAGCGCGCCTTCTCCTCCTCCTTCCGAGGAGGCAAATGGCGACCCCCTGCCAGGCTGGCGGCAGAAAGGGTCATTTTAATGTAGCATTGTAATGGTCAAAATTAAGCCTTTGTCGTGGTCAAATTAAGCCTTTGAAAAATTGTTGATTATGAAACGGGATTATAATGCTGGTAAATGCCCATCAGGATCCGCCTACTTCAATTTGATCATTTCCATGCCAAGAGACAAATGTCACTCGTTTTTGCTATGTACTTGATATAGCCATTGCATGGCTATATCAAGTATTCTGTTCTACTTCCTTCTGATGCGAATTTCTGAGAACTTTGATTTTGTGAGTGTATGCAGAGTGCGCACTAGCTATTTCTACACCAGTTTGGTATAGTGGTAAAGAGAGGCAGGATTCTAATCTGGAGAACCGGGTTTGATTCCCCACTACTTCTCTAGAAGCCAGCTGAGTGACCTTGGGTCAGTCACAGCTCTTTTGGAGCTCTTTCAGCCCCACTCGGATCACAGGCTGATTGTTGTGGGGATAATGATAACACACTTTGTAAATAGAGATGGGCAAGAACAGCAATATGAACAAAAAAAATCCTATTTATGCATTTTAAACATCATTTCCACAAGTCTGTAAAGAAAAGATCCAGGTAAGTAACCTGAGTCTCTAAGCTCTCTAGAATCTCAATCAAAATAACAGAGTGCCCTTGTAGAAATACCCTAAAAATGGCAAGGAAAAGAATAGCAGCAGAGAGTTGATAGGCTTGAAGATAAATGCCTGTAGAGCTCAGCAATGATAAATCCAATCACCTCTGACCTGGATTAGGGAGATTCCCCACTTCTGATGCTCATGAGAAAGTGACCATCAGTTGTGAAGCCTACAATAAATACACACTAGCATTGAATGTGAGAGTCAGAATTGCTGAGCTGGTGGAAAAGCTATCAGCTCTGGCTTAAAGTGGGAAGGGTCACTATTTCTGACTCCCAAGTCCATGAAATCATCAGCTGTGAATCCATATCCTGTTTTTCAAATATTTCCCCTATTCCGGTCCTCCTAGTTTAACAGTAGCAACCACATGGCCGGAACCTATAGAGCTGTCCCCCGTACATGACGAGATGCAGAAGATCAGGAGAGGACTGGCCCTGGGATAGTAACCTCAAAAGGAGGTGGCTTTATCACAATTTCTAATAGTGGGATTTGGTTGACAGATCCGACGTTGGTCCCCGGGGTGATGCCGAGGCTACTTGCTGATGTTGCACCACCAGGGAGTACCCTGTAGGAACCAAGGGAGTTCAAACCTTCGATTGGGTAGGACATCTTGGAAAGAAGGAGGTGAGTCTGGAATGAAAGTTTAAATAGGTGAGCTTACTTTTTCAGAGTGAGAGAAAACTGATTAAAATAATCAATCTTGCAATCTGTTAGGATTTTTTTTTTAATGAACGAGGTTAAAAAAGGTTCAAGGGCTTCCTATATCCCTTCTTGTGCATTTACTGTCCATTCAATTTTCTATCAGTCAGTTTTGTATGAAGCTAGAGCTGTCCCCGCCATCTATACCAGATCATTTCTTCAGGGTATTTGAAGAAGTGAGCTGTGGCTCATGAAAGCTCATACCCTACCTTACATTTTGTCAGTCTTATAGGTGCCATTGGACTCTCGCTCTTTTCTACTGCTACAGACAGACTAATACGGCTACCCATCTTGAGCTATCTCCATGGAAGGCACCACATTTAGCCATACAGAATGGAAATCCATCAACCTTGTGAAGAAACCTGAACGGGTACAAACAGACATCATCAAAGGGATCTGAAGAAGTGAGCTGTGGCTCATAAAAGCCCTACCACAAATTTTGTTAGTCTTTTATGTGCTGCTCAACTCTTGATCTTATCTATTCCTGTGTTTCCAGTTGTTGTTTTTAGCATCTCTGCCAGTATTGAGAAGGCTGGAGAATGATGGTTGTTGTGTATTTTCCGGGCTGTATCGTCGTGGTCTTGGCATTGTAGTTCCTGATGTTTCGCCAGCAGCTGTGACTGGGATCTTCAGAGGTGTTGCTCCGAAAGACAGAGATCTCTCAGTGTTGACACTGAGAACCAAGTTTAATTCCCCACTCCTCCACCTTGGGTCAGTCACAGCTTTTTCAGCCACACCTACCTCTCAGGTTGATTGTTGTGGGGATTATAATATCATTCTTTGTAAACCACTCTGAGTAGGTGTTAAGTTGTCCTAAAGGGTGGCTTATAAATCAAATGTTACTTTACTTCCATAATGATATTATCTAAATGCATAACTGCCTGCCCAAAAGATCCCAGCAACATGAATGAAAACTGGGTCAAATGATGAGCAAGCAGTTTTGTTTCACAAGCCCCATGACTTGGGCCTGAATGGAGAATTCAAGGAGAATTCCATACCAATGACCTCTACACCGTGCCTTAAGTAAAAAAAGATTTAAATGCAATTCTGTATGGAGTGTACCATTTCCAGTTTCCAGTTTCCATGTGCACATTGAAAAATACATGTCAAGAACTCTACAGTTTGTTATGCTTTGCATTAATAATGTACCACACAAAATAATCTTGATACACCTATATATGCAGTCACATTAAGAGTGCTGTATATATAATTCTGGAGAGTTAAGTGAGCTGCAGTGTTCTGTAACAGCTGGAGTCTTCGAGTCAACTGAGGGGAAACCTACATAAAGAGCATTACAGCAATCTAGTTTTGATGTTACAGTGCCATGAATCCAGGTGGTCAGATCAGCTCTGTAAGGGCTGATGTAACCCTTCCTGGCTTCCCTCTCTTGATCTGCCCAGGTTTGCAGAATCAGCATTGCTGTTAGTTGGCCCTCTAGCCTCTGCTTAAGAACTTCCAAAGAAGGAGAGCCCACCACCTCCCAAGGAAGCCTGTTCCACTAAAGTACTGCTCTGTCAGGAAGTTCTTCTTAATGATCACTTCCTCCTTGCTCCCTGGAGGTCTTTTGCTTTTTATTTGAAGCAACAGTTCTTTGAAATGGGAAAAAAATTCAATGTCTGTCAGGTCTAGGGCTTGTATGAAGCACCATTTCTTACCCTCATTCTAACCTATTCTTGACTTCAGAAAGAGCAGGAAAAGGATATAGCCCCACCCTAATTCACATGCTTTCCCATAGCTCTGTTTCCTTTAAAGCTGGGTAGGGGGGTACATAAAGGAAAAAATGAACCAAAATTACATTCAGAACTTGGTGATTTGGCTCCTTCAAACAGCTTCTGGAATACAGAACCAAATCTGAGAAACAAACAAACCACACAGAGGCTGCACAGGCAGGTCAGGCAGTCAGGCTCCATTGGAAGCATCTTGTTTTCCTAATGACGAGTCTATCTACACATTCAATGGCATGTCCATCTGCACCTGCAGCCACTTGGGTCCATACAGGAGATCCTGAGCCCTTTGTGTTAGCCAGCAAGGGGGCTTTCGAGGCAAGTAAGAAACAGAGGTGGTTTGCCACTGCCTTCCTCTGCAGAGCGTTCCTTGGTGGTCTCCCATCCAAGTACCGATGCTACTTAGATTTGGAGATATGATGAGATCAGGCTGTACCATACCACCTTCCCTCCTGGGAATCATGTCTGATAATAAAATTATTTCTTTGGAATCTCCTCATATTAACTAACCTCCAAAGCCCCCTAATCTGCGTAATTGATTCTTGGCAGACTCCTTCTCTCAAGCAGAGAAGTCCCAGAGTAATACATTTATATTGTGCCAAAAGTCAAGAGTTCTTCTATGTGGTTAACTATCCCTCCTGAATAATACTGCCTGAAGTAAAATTACTACTCTCTCACTAGAAGATTTCTATGAGTCTTGTGGCTGTGGGAAGCAACTCCTTTGAGGTGTCCACAAACATCACTTAACGTATGAAAAGCTGGCCTGTACATCCAAACAGGTAGATTCAGAACCTGGTGGTTTGGCTCCTTAAAACAGCTTCTGGAATGCTGAACCAAATCCAGGAAACAAACCAACCACGCAGAGGCTACACAGGCAGGCCAGGCAGTCAGGGGCCATCTGGCAGCATATTGTTTTCCTTAACGGCAAGTCCATCTACACATTCAATGGCATGTCCATCTGCAGCTACAACTACTTGGGTCCATACAGGAGATCTCCAAAACTAAATGTAACTTCATGAACAGCTTAAAACCACTGGAACATTCTCAGAATTTCTGCAAACCAAAAAAAATGTTCATCACATAAATATGACCAACTTACATTAAGACCTGGCAGCAAGCAAAGATTTTACAGAGAAGGCAAAAATCAACTCATGCCATTGGCATATAAAAGTCCCAGTATATCTCAAGCATAGGAGTCCCAGAGTAATACATTTATATTATGTCAAAAGACAAGAGATCTTCTATGTGGTTAGCTATCCCTCCTTAAAAATACTGCCTGAAGTAAAGTTAATATTCTCTCATTAGAAACTTTCTATGAGTCCCCTGGCTAATGGAAACAACTCCTTTGATCTGTCCACAAACATCACTTAACGTATGAAAAGCCAGACTCCACATCCAAACAGGTTGATTGCTACTTTAAAAAACTTGATCTGCAACCTTTTGCCTACCGGTAAAGGCAGTTTTTGATTCAATGCTGAAGTTCATTCCAAACAAACTTCAAAATGAGTACATTTTACATGGACACCTGTGACTGCCTCTGGCTCGGTAGAAGTACAGTGCCATATTTTGTACTGTGGGTTCCAACTTGGTCACTGCACAACCTCAAGCAAGGTTTGAAGGCAATAGCCTCCCTCATTCCTGCCCCCCCTCCTTTGCTGTCTCCAGCCACTCTTTGCTATACGGCTTTAAATATGTAGGTGTCACAAACACCTGTCAAACTCAGACTTGGGCTGATTTTCCCCTACGCTGAGGGAAAACTTCTCTTTAAGCTTATGAACCTGTTCACTGGACTGGGAAGCCTTCAGCAGTGTGGTTGATGTTAAGTTTCAACTTTCTCTCTTTACCCACCCTTCAGTAACATATAAGTAGCATGGTTACCCAGCAAAGTCCAAGTGGGGGAAAGATCAGGGGGAAAACTTCTCCTCTGAAAGCTTATGAAGCTGTATGCTGGGCTGGGAAGCCTTCAGTAGCATGGTTGATGTTAAGCTTCAACTTTATTTCTTGTCCCACCCTTCAGTAACATATAAGTAGTATGGTTACCCAGCCAAGTCCAAGTAGGGAAAGATCAGGGGTTTGCACATCCCTTAAACAGAAACTGGCACACAGGGCTTGGGGAGATTCAAAGTGTAACAGAAGGTTTATTTACAAGAAGGTAAAATAAGAAGGCAGGTAGGCAGGTGTTAAAAACTCAAAATAATGTAGAGGTTTTTAAACAGAACACTTGACTGATATGAGGCACAAAACGCTTGGTGCTGTTCTTAAGTTTCTGGCTTGTATTAGAGAGGTTGTTGTTATCCAACTTTACAGAGGTTACAACAAACGCTTTCTGCAGTGGGCTCTCCTATAAGTTTGTGCTCCACTTCTAAAATACACTCAGCTCAACTTCTCCTCTTTAGCTGGTCTTAGGGTACTCTACTGAGTCAAATCCTTTCAAGATACTGGCTAGGCATTATAGTTATGCTCCAACTACAACCCTGTTCCTGGTGCCAAAGGGGAGACTCCTTTCTACCCGCTTCTTTGGCCCACTGTAATTCCCAGATCTCTTGAGTCTATGCAGGAGCCAGTACTGTCTTTCCCACTTTAGTGCAAGGACTAAAAGTGCTTCAAGACTGTACTGTTTTCACTTTGAAGGGAACCCCTTCCTTTCTCTCCTCACACAGAGGCCTCTCTTTCTGACCCTCTCTGGTCACAAGCCAGACCCCCAATCTCCTCACTCTTTTCTTTACTCCAGTTGACAACCCCTCAACATTCCATCCCCAACTACCATTTCAGGCTAGCCACATGGGACGGGGGGAGATGTCAATCATCCTCTTTACCGTCCAGCAATCCCTGCTTTTGAAGCTGAGTCCTTCACAGGAGGTTCCATTTGGCCATTGTATCTAAAAGTAGCTGTAGATAAGGGGGGGGCGTGAGAACTTGCAGCAGAGGGGATGTCCCTCCCCTCCAGCCCTCCCTTCCTCCTCTCCTTCTCACTCAATCTCTGCTTTTCCCCTCCCCAATCTCTAAGCCTCTTGAAGCAGCTGTGGACTTTTGTTCATCCCATGCCCATCTAATCGTCTGCCATAGCAGCGTCTTGACTTCTAGAAAAATGAGAGAGAGTAGCAGTGGGGGAGGAGAGTCTCTCCTCTTTCCTTCACTATCCTGCCTTACCACTGCCGCAACCTCCTCCTCTCTTGCCCCTTTGCCTGCTGTCCCTTGGCCCAGCCTTCTTCCTAGCCAAACTATGCTGGCGGTGTTCTTTATTCCAGAAAAGATAGAAATCGGAGAGCACGCCTTTAAGAAATCAGACTGCAGCTCATGGACTGCATGCTCAGATCATGCAAGCAGAAGTACTAACAGAAGGAGATTAGCAGGAGAGATTGAGGGGCAGGTAGAGACAACTGCCGAGACAAGAACACGTAAGCCATATGTATAATAATCTTCCCACCGGGCAGGTCTCGTGAATGTGAGTTTGATGCAAAGAGCACTAGGTGGTCAGGGAACTCATTCATTCCCTCATGGCTAGGAATATTGACTGAAAATAGCTGTGTTGGAGTTTGTGTGTGTGTGTGTGTGTGTGTGTGTGAGAGAGAGAGAGAGAGAGAGAGAGAGAGAGAGAGAGAGAGAGAGAGAGAGAGAGAATGGTATGTGGATGAGACTTTCAGGGACCATCTAATACAGCCCCATTCTTACGCTTTCAGCTCCTCTGCTGTGATCTGGATAGCATGAAAGGATGTTTCTATGACTCAATGAGCATTTAGGCAGATCGGGAGAAGGAAGGCATGAAGGAATGAGCCGGTGATAGGCTCTCATGGCCTTCCTTATGTTCCGAGGCCTGCGAGAACACACTCCCATCTAGGATCCAGGGCCCGCAGTTCGTTAGGGACTAATGGAACATACCAGGGAATTTCAGAAAATAATCAGCCTGTTTCATAGATTACAAGCAAAGCTTCTGACTATGTAGATCAGGAAAAGCTATGGATGGTGTTAAAAGAAATGTGTATGCCACACCATCTGATTATGTTGATGCCCAACCTCTACTTTGAACAACAGGCTACTGTCAGTACAGAATATTAGGAAACAAAATGGATTCCTATGGGCAAAAATGTCACACAAGGTTATAAATGATCTCCTCATCTGTTCAACCTATAGGCTTTGCCCTGCTGTAGATTTTAATTCATGTTCGATTGTACTGTGTATTATCTAAATATGTTTTAATTTGCCCCAATCCTGCTTGTGGGGAGGAAGGGCTAAATAGCGGACAAACGAACGAACGAACGAACGAACGAACGAACGAAGAAACGAAGAAACAAACAAATGAAGACACGAACAAATGAACAAACACACTCCTCTTTGTCTTCAGGAAGGAGTATTCCTCTAGGTCAGACTGGCAAGGGACACTGGATGTTGTTCGCCTTCCTCTGGCCGTGGAGCAGCTTGAAGAGATGTGGCGGAGAGACAGCTGTGAATTTCCTGTATTGTGCGGGGGGCTGAACACTTCCAGTTCTATGTTTCTATCTCTCTTTTTTTTTTATAATATTTTTTATTTTTCAATATCTAACATACAAAACTACTACATACATACATAACCTACAAAACAGTAACTACAAAAGACTACAATAACACAAGGGATGGGGAAAAAGGGAGAAAAAAGAGAAAGGGAGGGAGGGGTGGAAAAAAGGGGAAGGTGACCTACAAACACTAAACACTACATTTCAATGCTTTCCCTTCATACTGCCATAGTAAAAAAAAATAGCTTAATAAAATAGTGACGGAGTGGTTGATCATACAAATTACAAATTACAGTTCAAATTAAATCTTTTTCCCTCCCCTGGGCCTCGGGCGCAATTCCCTCTGCGCAGCTACCGCCGGAGCGCCCATTGCCTCCCCCCTCCCTTCAGGCTTCGGATCCTCTTCTTTTTGCTTGGTGTCTGGTCCCAATTCTGAATTTTTATCCACAAAATCCCTTAGCTGATCTTCCGAATTAATCTTGTAAGCTTTATCTTTATAACTAAACCCGATTCCTTCCGGGAGTAGCCATTTGTACTTTATGTCCCGTTCCCTCAAAAGAGCTGCCAACATCTTGTACTTAAATCTTTTCTTCCACACTAAAAATGGAACGTCCTTCAATATCTTGACTTTATTTCCCAGAAAGTCCAATTCCGCATTGTATGAATTATATAGGATACTGTCCCGGACCCTCCTAGATGAAAACTCGATAACAATCTCGCAAGGCAGCTGCCGCTTCGTTGCATATTTTGAAGATGCCTGACGGGCTCCCAAAATGGCGCTTTTCACTTCTTCTTTAGTTGCCCTCGCGGGTGTCGCTAAAAGTTCCGAGGCGAGATCCCATAAATCCTCTTTTTCCTCCTCTTTAACATTCTGGAGACGCAAAATGGTTTGTGTTCACTCCACTTGCAGTCCGATCAGCTGGTTTTCCACCAACTTTAATTCCCTGTTCGTTGCTCTCGTAAATGACGCACTTTCCCGGGCAGACTTCTCTGCCCCCCCCCCGCTGCTTCTTTAATGGCTTTCACATCGCTTTCAATTAAGCCCACCCTTTGATCTGTTTCATTCAGCTTGTCAACAAAGGGTTTTATGGCTTCCATAACCGCTCTTTTAACCAGTTCCTCAAGCGTCTCGCCCCTCTGCAAGGCCGCCGTAACTGACTTGCCAAGAGAAGGACTCTGCTTTTTTGCTGCCATTTTGGGGGGGGGAACCGCCAATCTTCTGAGACTCTATGGGGGGGGGGGAAATCCGAGTCTTCTAACCTTCAGACCCCACCACTCCTCACATACGCTTGTAGTAACAGAAGGGATTCGCTTACTTGCAGGCTTTCGCCTAATCCTGCTCCTTGCTGTTTTCCATAGCCCGGCAGCACACTAGGTGTCGCGCTCGTCTGCCGGCCTCCATGGGGACAAAGGGGTGATTTACCCCCTGCCTCAATCTGTCAGAGGGCTCTTCCCGCCACGTCCCGGACTCAGACTCCCTGCCTGAGAGTCTGGGGGCTAACCTTTGCAGATCAGCCGCCCGGCCAGGCGGCTCGGCCGCTTCCTCTTGGACCTGCCGAGAGGAGCGTCCAACATGGCTGCGAAAACGAAACCGAATCCTATGTTTCTATCTCATTGACACTGAGGGTCTCTAAGTTGGAAAGTATCAGGCTAGGAGAGCGAGTGATCCTTTAGAAGGGACTCCTTCCTTGCACAATGAATCAAGATGCTCTCTACTTCTGCAGTTGTGGTGAAGTGGACTTTGGACAGTTAGAGATTTCATTATTAGGAATGCAGAGAACAGGGCCTGGGACAGAGATTTTGACCGTAGAGTGAGTCATCTGCTTTTTGTAGAGCAGCAATGAAATCAGAAGTAGTCACGCAGAAATGGTTAAAAACGTTTATTTAGGAACGTCATATTTGAGGGTAAAGAGGCGAGAGAGAGAGAGAGGCAAGTTCATCTGCACCTGCAGCCACTTGGATTCAAACAGGAGACCCTGACACTCTTAGTGTTAGCCAGCAAGGGGACTTTTGAGGCAAGTAAGAAACAGAGGTGGTTTGCCACTGCCTTCCTCTGCAGAGCTTTCCTTGCCGTCTCCCATCCAACTACTGAAAAATGTCTGATAATAATATTTTTTGTTTGGAATCCCCTTGTACTAACTAACCCCCACAGCCCCCTAATCTGCATAATTGATTCTTGGCAGACTCCTTCTCTCAAGCATAGAAGCCCCAGAATAATATATTTAAATTGTGTCAAAAGTCAAGAGATCTTCTATGTGGTAAACTTTCCCTCCTTAATAATACTGCCTGAAGTAAAGTTACCAATCTCTCACTAGAAGATTTCTATGAGTCCCCTGGCTATGGGAAACAACTCCTTTGAGGTGTCCACAAACATCACTTAACAAAAGGTTTGAAGGCAATAGCCTCCCTCATCTGCTCCCCCCCCATCCTTTGCTCTTTCCAGCAACTCTTTGCTATATGGCTTTAAATGTGAATGTGTCACAACCCCCTCCCCATCAAACTCAGTCTTGGGTTGACTTTCCCCTACCCTGAGGGAAAACTTCTCCTCTGAAAGCTTATGAAGCTGTGCACTGGGCTGGGAAGCCTTCAATAGCATGGTTGATGTTAAGCTTCAACTTTATTTCTTGTCCCACCCTTCAGTAACATATAAGTAGTATGGTTACCCAACCAAGTCCAAGTATGGAAAGATCAGGGGTTTGCACTTCCCTTAAACAGAAACTGGCACACAAGGCTTGGGGAGATTCAAAGTGTAACAGAAGGTTTATTTACAAGAAGGTAAAATAAGAAGGCAGGTAGGCAGGTGTTTAAAACTCAAAATAACATAGAGGTTTTTAAACAGAACACTTCACTGATGTGAGGCACAATAATAACATAATAGTAATGTCCGATGCGACCAGACTCAGCCTCGGGGCCCTGGGTGCCACCTTCTCACCGGGAGGACTCACCCCCCCTCCCGAGCCCTGGTGCAGCCAGCCCCCTTACCTGACCAAAGGCTGGGGAGAAATGGGAGCTGGCCCGAGAGGAAGGGTAGCTGAGGCCACTGAGCCAGGCCCATCCAGACCTGAAGACACCACCCATGCCAGCCACACTAACGAGCCGGAGGCAGCAAGCTCCAAAGGCAATGCCCGCCACCGCACAGCTGAGCCACAGGCTGGTGCCGCCAAGGAAGTGACAGCCATGGGAGACAGAGACATGTGAGGCCTGGCTGATGGCACATGCTCCTGGGCTGCACATGGCCTGAGGCAGAGGAACACGCCAGGCTGGGTAGAGGAGGCCACAGCAACGCTGGGCCAGGAGGAGCCATGCCCGGCGGATAAGGGGTGGGCCCGGCATAGACAGAGGAGAGGTGGGGAGGGGCTAACTGTGGGAGGGTTGGAGGGTGTGGGGAAGGACAGGGATTGGGGAACAAGGGGGAGAGACACATCTTGGAATGGGTCAGGAGAGACAAGGGAGGTGATGAGAGGAGGAAGGTGGAGAGATTGGTTGTTTTGGTGGAGAAAAGGGAATTAAAAAGGCCCTCACAAGGAAGCTGGGGAGGAGATGGCTGAGAGAGCTGGCAGTGGTGACAGAGAGAGGGGGAAGAGAGACCAGAGACCAGTGGGGTAGGACGGGGAGCAAGGGTGATTTCAACCCCCTCCCCTACCCACATCTGAGGCCAAGGGAGGGCCCTTTGCAATAGCTCGCCACGGCAGAAAGGGGGATCGGCGCGGTGGGCAGAGCAGTGGCTCAGAAGTAATAATAACAACATTTGATACACACACACACACACAAAACGCTTGGTGCTGTTCTTAAGTTGCTGGCTTGTATTAGCGAGGTTGGTGTTATGAGACTTTACAGGGGTTACATTAGACGCTTTCTGCAGTTGGCACTCCTATAAGTTAGGTGCTCCATTTCTAAAATGCACATGGCATGACTTCTCCTCTTTATCGGACCTTAGGGTACTTTACTGAGTCTAACTCTTTCAAGATACTGGCTAGGCATTATAGTTATGCTCCAGCTATAACCCTGTTCCTCATGCCGATGGGGAGACTCCTTTCTACCCACTTTCTTGGCACACTATAATTACCAGATCTCTTGAGTCTATGCAGGAGTTAGTGCTGTCTTTCCCACTTTAGTCCAAGGACTAAAAATGCTTCAGGAATGTACATTTTTCACTTTGAAGGGAACTGCTTCCCTTCACACCTCACACAGAGGGCACTCTGGCTGACCCTCTCTGGTCAGAAGCCAGACCACCCACTCCCCTCACTCTTTTGTTTACTCCAGTTGTCAACCCCTCAACATTCCATCCCCAACTGCCATTTCAGGCTAGCTACATGGGGGGCAGGGTATGTCAATCATCTGCTTTAGTGTCCAGCAATCCCTGCTTTTGTAGCTGAGTCCTTCACAGAAGGTTCCATTTGGCCATTGTATCTAACAGCTGTAAATAAGGGAGGTGAGTATGATTACTTGCAGGAGAGGGGATGTCCCTCCCCTCCAGCTCTTGCTTTTCCCCCTCCTGCTCATTCATTCTCTGCTTTTCTCCTCATCATCTCTAAGGGCCAAGCTACAAGTGATAAACGACACAGATTGGACACTTGTCAGCAGCTGAGCGGCCTGTTCGGTGTTTTTTTTCCGTTCGTAATGCTGTTCGTGCCCATGACTAGCCAGGGGCCATCTGATAGCATCTTGTTTTCCTTAATGGCGAGTACATCTACATGTTCAACAGCAAGTCCATCTGCACCTGCAGCCACTTGGGTCCAAACGGGAGATCCAGACACTCTTAGTGTTAGCCAGCAAGGGGTCTTTCAAGGCAAGTAAGAAACAGAGGTGGTTTGCCACTGCCTTCCTCTGCAGAGCCTTCCTCGGTGGTCTCCCATCCAAGTACTGACACTTCTTAGATTTGGAAAGCTGATGAGATCAGGCTATACCATGCCATCTTCCCTCCCTGGAACGATGTCTGATAATAACATTTTTTTTTGGAATCCCCTAGTATTAACTAACCCCCAAAGCACCCTAATCTGCTTAATTGATTCTTGGCAGACTCCTTCTCCTGTAGTAACTTCTCCTGTCGTAACCCAACCAAGTCCAAGTATGGAAAGATCAGGGGTTTGCACTTCCCTTAAACAGATACTGACACACAAGGCTTGGGGAGATTCAAAGTGTAACAGAAGGTTTATTTACAAGAAGGTAAAATAAGAAGGCAGGTAGGCAGGTGTTTAAAACTCAAAATAACATAGAGGTTTTTAAACAGAACACTTCACTGATGTGAGGCACAAAACGCTTGGTGCTGTTCTTAAGTTGCTAGCTTTTATTAGAGAGGTTGGTGTTATCTGCGTTTACAGAGGTTACATTAAATGCTTTCTGCATTTAATGTAAGACTAGAGATGGGCATGAATAGCAATACAAACTAAAAAAAGCCATGAACAGCCCTATCTGCTGTTCGTGAACAAGCTGTTCCTGAGGCCCCATTCTAAACGAACAGGTGGTCATTGCAAGCCTCATTCGTTGCTGTTCGTCAAGCCAGACAATCTGGCACCTGCAATCAATTCCCCAATCTAAGCCAAATTTAGCTTGATCGGCAGGTCTTCCTTTCAAGTGTGGAGCTCCAAATTTGTTACAAGGAAGCAGGGAGGGAGGGGGGCTCCCAGCTCTGGTTTTGCAGACAGTAAGGGTGAGACAGTTGCTGTTGGCATTTGGAGAGAAAGACAGGGAGAGCGCATTGGAGCTTGAATTTTCTTTGTGTGTGGTGGGATAGGGATCTACCCCTTCAAGTTCCAGGGCTGCTGCCAGGCTCTGGGCCAAGCTATTATTTACTGTTGGTACATTTCCTGCTGTCTGCTCACGTAGGGTTTCTGGGAATGGTGTGATAGGGATCTTGATGGCTGGAGGAGAGCCTGCTGTTCCCCACAAACAACAAACGTGTTTGTGATAGGATCATGTTCGTCAGTGTTCGTTGCTCGTGGATGGCAACGAACAACGAACACCATGTTCATTTCTTTCTGTTCATGCCCATGTCTACTCAAGACCCCTAGGTGCCTCTAAGAGCTCTTATTGTTTGTTTGAAGCACCACAACTTTCTGGGTTCTTTTGAGTGTGTGTACCTCCTTGGTAAGCAACAATGGACACAGGCTGGTACAATATATTGTTGACGGAGTGGTTGATCATACAAATTACAAATTACAGTTCAAATTAAATCTTTTTCCCTCCCCTGGGCCTCGGGCGCAATTCCCTCTGCGCAGCTACCGCCGGAGCGCCCATTGCCTCCCCCCTCCCTTCAGGCTTCGGATCCTCTTCTTTTTGCTTGGTGTCTGGTCCCAATTCTGAATTTTTATCCACAAAATCCCTTAGCTGATCTTCCGTATTAATCTTGTAAGCTTTATCTTTATAACTAAACCCGATTCCTTCCGGGAGTAGCCATTTGTACTTTATGTCCCGTTCCCTCAAAAGAGCTGCCAACATCTTGTACTTAAATCTTTTCTTCCACACTAAAAATGGAACTCTTAAGGTCTCCAATCAAGCTCTTAAGGTCTCCAATCAAGAGGCCTTGGGAACTGCAGTTCTTTAACTTTTGGAGATACAGCAGTTATTACATGAGAAGGAGTATGCCAAGAATCAATTAAACAGATTTGGGGGCTTTGGGGGTTAGATAATACAAGGGGATTCTAAAAAAATAAAGTTATTATCAGACATCTTTCCTGGGAGGGAAGGTGGTATGGTATAGCCTGGTCTCATCAGATCTTGGAAACTAAGAAGGATCAGTACTTGGATGAAAGACCACCGAGGAAGGCTCTGAAGAGGAAGACAGTGGAAAACCACCTCTGTTTCTTACTTGGCTTGAAAGCCCCCTTGCTGGCTAAAGCAAAGGTCTCAGGATCTCTCCTATGGACCCACGTGTCTGCAGGTGCATATGGACTTGCTGTTGAATGTGTAGTTGGCTTGCTGTTATTGAAAACAAGATGTTCCCATATGGCCCCTGACTGCCTGGCCTGCCTGGCAGCCCCTGCATGGTTTGTTTGTTTGTTTCCTCGATTTGGTTCTGCATTCCAGAAGCTGTTTTAAGGAGCCAAACCACCAGGTTCTGACTGTAATTTTGCTTCAACTTTTCCTTTATGTGCGCCCCTACCCTGCATTAAAGGAGACAGAACTTTGTGGGAAAGCATGTGGATTAGGGTAGTGCTATATCCTTTTCCCGCTCTTTCTGCAGTCAAGGAAAGGTCAGGGTAAGGCTTAAAAGGGGAGCTTCATGCAAGTCCTAGACCTGACAGATGCTGATTTTTTCCATTTCAAAGCACTGTTCCTTTGAATAAAAATAAAAAAAACCTTCCAGGAGCAAGGAGGAAGTGGTCATTAGGAAGAACTTCCTGACAGTTAGAGCAGTCCCTCAGTGGAACAGACTTCTTTGGGAGGTGGTGGGGTCTCCTTATTTGAAGATTTTTAAGCAGAGGCTAGATGGCCATCAGAGAGCAATGCTGATTCTGTGAACCTAGGCAGATCATAAATTATATGGCTCCAGACCCATGTGTTCTGATTGGCTCCATAATGGCTCATGGGCTCCTGGCATGAAAAGGCAGGCCTACTCCCACTGCTAACAGGTTTCTGAGGTCTTGTTAGGCCTTGTTGTTCTTACTTGCCTGGAAAGCCCCCTTGCTGGCTAAAGCAAAGGGCTCAGGATCTCCTGTTGGACCCAAGTGGCTGCAGGTGCAGATGGACTTGCTGTTGAACGTGCAGTTGACTTGCTGTTAAGGAAAACAAGATGTTCCCAGATGTCCCCTGACTGCCCGGCCTGCCTGTGCAGCCTCTGCGTGGTTTGTTTGTTTCCTGGATTTGGTTCTGCATTCCAGAAGCTGTTTTAAGGAGCCAAACCACCAAGTTCTGAATGTTATTATGGTTCATCTTTTCCTTTATGTACAATCCTACTCAGCATTAAAAGAAACAGAGATATGGATAATCATGTGGATTAGGGTGGGGCTATATCCTTTTCCTGCTCTTTCTGCAGTTGAGAAAAGATCAGGGTGAAGGTTAGAAGGGGAGCTTCATGCAAGTCCTAGACCTGACAGATGCTGATTTTCCCCATTTCAAAGCACCGTTCCTTTGAATAAATATCAAAAAACCTTCAGGGAGGAAGGAGGAAGTGGTCATTAGGAAGAACTTCCTGACAGTTAGAGCAGTCCCTCAGTGGAACAGGCTTCTTTGGGAGGTGGTGGGCTCCCCTTATTTGCAGATTTTTAAGCAGAAACTAGATGTCCATCTGACAACAATGCAGATTCTGTGAACCTGAGCAGATCGTAAGATGGTGGGTTGGAAGATTACATCAGTGCCTATTTCTTGTGGCCCCTTCTTAATACCACAAATGATATACTGATGATAATTGATGCAATTTAATGGTGAGAAAGAAATGGATGAAATAATTTGTATTCTGATCATTCAATCCAGCAGAAATAAAAACAAATGAATGCAGCAGTTGGCCTATATTAACAAAATTGCTGGCACTAGCAAAGGAATATTCAAAATTTTAACAGAAATTGTTTTCAGATATAATTTCCCCAATTTCTCCTGATCATCCAAGTTAAGCAAGACGGTGGTAGGACACACAAAGGGGCATCAACATGTCTTTCCGAGGAAGAATATTCTCTCATAATCATGTTCCAGAAGGTTTGAACCATATTAGAGGCAATGTCACTACAACTGTTACTGGTTGTTTTATTATATGTGGTGATTCTTGATCTGAAGAGGCATTTCTGGACATCTTGAAAAGATACTGGTGAATCTAAAATGTCAAATGAGGGAGATTTTAATTTTGCCAAAAAATAAATCTATGTAATCACATTAATGGTATTGTCTTCTGGATATCATGAGTATTGCCACAAAAGGTTTCCAATGAATTTCCTTGGAATTCTATTCCAAATAGAAGGTCATGGTTTATTCAGGCCTCAATGGATACTGCAGAAGTGTGTAGAGCTTGCCCGTCTGTAAGATGGAACCTCATGTCATGCCTCAGTAGGGTAGGCATCCTCATGCTGCCAAAAATCTGGGATTTTGGGTCCTTTGGGAAGGCCCAGAGTACCCTCCCCACTCTGCTGACCTCCGTAGCTTGGTCAATAACAGACGTGAGGACCCAGCAGAGTAACAACAAACAAAAGGGTTTATTTATGAGGAGGTCAGTTAATATCCATCATACAAGCAAGAAAGCAAACAAGGTGCAATAGCAACAATAGATAGGTAAAGGTAAAATAAATATAAAATAAAATAGCGCGACTGAACTCAGTGTCGCTCTGTCTGCCAGGCCTGTCTTCTACCTGGATGAGGGCCTCTCTCCCTAGCCGAAAACTCCTCTGGCCTATTCCCTGGGGGAAAGAACACAGGTTATTTCACACCCAGAATTATATGGCTCCAGGCCCATGTGTTCTGATTGGCTCCATAATAGCTCACGGGCTCCTGGCATTAAAAGGCAGGCCTACTCCCACTACTAACAAGTTTCTGAGGCCTTGTTAGGCCTTCCTGGCACAGTCAGATCATGACACCCCTTCACCACCACCAGACCAAATTATGGGGTCCAGCCATCCAGATTCCCATTGATGCGGTTTGCAACCAGGGATCTGGGATGTGCTCTGCCAACCTTTAAATCAACATTTACATTTTATATCAATAGGTAACAACAATTGAACCGTATCCAATTCCTTATACTGGCAGGCCCTCCTAGACAAGACATCTGCAACCTTGTTCTCAGATCCTGCAATGTGCTCCACTCTGAAGTCAAAGTCCTGCAAGCCGGCCGCTACCACAGGAGATTTGGAAGAGTTAATCTGGCAGTCTGAAGCCACTGTAGGGGAGAGTGATCTCTTTGAATCAGGAAATGCCTGCCCTATAAGTATGGCCTGAATTTCCCCAAGACATAAACAATAGCATAACGTTCTTGCTCGGGGATTCCCTAGCCATCTTCTGGCTCAGTGAGCTTTTTACTCAGGAAAGCAATTGGATGTTGCTCCTGATATGGCCCCTCCTGTGAGAAAACAGCTCCTGTGGCAGGGTCAGAAGCATCAGTGGTGAGGACAAATGGTTTGTTAAAGTCTGGAGCCTTCAAAACTGGTCCTGTCACCAGCGAGTTCTTCAGACTGTCAAAGGCGTGTTGATATGCCCCTGTCCATTGCAGTTTCTCCTGCCTCTTCTTGCCAAGGAGATCAGTCTGTGCCAAGGCTAGTTTGCTATAGTCAGGGGAAAAAGTTTGGTAGTAGCCAGCCAACCCAAGGAAAGAGTGGACCTTAGACTTGTTCTTGCAAATGGGCCAATCCCTGATAGCCTCGTCCTTGCCTTGCCCAGCTGAGACTGTACTTGTCCCTACCTTGTGTCCCAAAAAAGTTATTTGGTTCAAACCTATCTGGCACTTTTTTGCCTTTAAGGTAAAATCCGGCTTCCTTGATTCTCTCCAGCACCTGCCGAAGATGCTCCAAAGGCTGCTCCCAGATTTAGAGAACACAGCCTCATCATCCTAATAGGCTACAACAAACCCTTCCAGCCCTCTAAAAAGTTTATTAATAGCCCTCTGGAAGGTTGCTGGGGCATTTCTGTGCCCAAATGGAAGTACATTAAATTAATACAGCCCTTTGTGAGTCACAAAGGCAGACCGTTCCTTAGCCTGCTCATCAAGTTCCAGCTGGCAGAAACCTTGGGTTAGGTCCAAGGTGGAGATGTACCTTGCTGGAGCCAACTGGTCAAGCAGGTCATCGATGCAAGGCATTGGATAAGGATCAGACCTTGTTATTTTGTTTAATTTCCAGTAGTCAACAGAAAACTGGCTCGTTCCATTCAGTTTACTCACTAGCACCACCGGTGATACCAAGGAGCTGTTGGAAGGCCCGATGATTCCTGCTACCAGAATTTCTTCTAACTCCCTCTCGATAGTTGCTGCTCGGTTTGGGAATCTCTGCGAGCTCTTTCAGCCACAGGTGGCTCATCTCCTGTGAATATAGAGTGTTTTTCAACCACAGAGCAACCTGGTCGAGAGGAGAATTGGTCTGCAAACTCACCACACAGTTGCCTAGCCTCTTCTCACTGGTTCTTAGACTGTAATGGAGAGTAGGTCAGCTCTTCAACCCTGACAACACTGTGAAGCCCCACACACATGTCCTCAGGACTCCCAAACTCCTCTGTCAGCTCTGGGATAAGATGACAAGCAATAACTTCCCAAGAATGATAGTATGGGAGAGTCACTAAGTGCTGAACCCCATGGCTGCACCATATGTACTCCATCACCCCCTAAAGAAAATTGGTTCCAGGGTCTGTGAGAATCTCTCGATACCAACAAATCTTTGCGTATATATCTACCAAAGCTTGGAAAATAGCCTTGGCACCGATACCAAGCTTCTGGCCAGTGAGTTGCAAAGTCTACAACAGTTAAAATATATTGCTTCCCCCTCAGGGTTTTATTCAGGAAGGGCCCAACCAAATCAACAGCCACTCTCGCAAAAAGGGTGCCAATCACAGGTAGAGGCTGAAGTGGGGCTTTACCCTTATCTATGGACCTCCCCACAGTCTGGCATACATCATAGGACTGGACAAACCTGACAGTGTCTTTCCTCTTCCCCTCCCAATAAAACTGCTGTCTCTTTGATTCTTTTTACTCCCGATGGCTGCTGGAGTGATCATAGGCGAGGCTCATGAATCGGAGGCAATGTTGGACCGGTACCACCATCTGACGATGCAGCTTCCAGCCACTTTGGTCACCTGGTCGAAGGGACTCACAGTACCGCAGGCCTTTGTCTATCACGAACGGGGATCAGGTGACTGCACTGAAGGTAAGATCCCTTCTTGCGTGTTCATGGACTTCCTCGAAATTTGTGTATTCCTCTTGCTCCTTCTGGAAGGCTCTTGAGGTAAGTGGAGGAGACTCTATCTCTTTAGGTGTTGCTGCAACGTCTGGAGAAGTCACTGGTGCAGTTTCAGCTGGCTGCAGCTTCTGAGTCTTGCTGTGGTTTAACACCCCTACATAGTCTCTAGCTCATCTGCTAAGTTCCTCTGCAGAGTGTAGTGCGTGTTCTTCTGGTTCCTAGAGCACATGCTCTGCTAAGTCTTCTCCCACAAATATGTCCAATGGGTTATATTCGTGCACAGCAACTTTCCACAGTCCATTCCAACCTTCATAGATAATCGGTACCTGGGTTACTGGCAGCACAATACCTTCTGCTTCGTGCAGGTGCCTTACCCTCCTTTCTTCTCCCAGGAGGAGGTACTTGGGATTGATAAAAGTGTGATGCATGGTGGTTAGTAGAGAAGAAGTATCTTGCCAGGCAGCAACATCACAGCCTTCCACCATGACCTTCTTCCAGTGGTGCTGGGGAATATATTCTGCGTCAAATGCAAGCAAAGTAATCTGAGAGCCTCTGGGATCATGTGGTGCATGTCAGTCCTGACCTTGGGGCACTTATTCCAAAAGTGGCCCAACTGGTTGCATGTAAAGCACCATGGCACCACTTCTCCACCATGGGTGACTTACTAACACTACTTGGGGAAACACGTTGATGTTGCTGGGACGGCTGTCCTTCTACTTCCGGCTGCTTTCTGAACCGGAGTGGGGACTTAGGAGACTCCCTCTTATGCCATTCCTGATGAATGCTGTACCTCTGCCCTCTGTAGGCTTCAGTCAGTCACTCTGCCCACTGCCTTCTTCTTGAAGGGTAGAAGGACTCTTGTCTACAAGCAGACAACAGATGTGCTTGGGAAGAAGATTCAGGAACCGGTCAATGCACATCAGGGCCTTGACATCAGCCAGGGTCTTGGCTTCTGCAACTTCCACCTAAAAATCATAGGCTTTCCCCAGTCATTGTATTTATTGCGGGTAGGACCCTTTACCTTCAAGCCTGATTTCTTGGAAGCACTTTTGGGCCCATTCCTTGGTGAATCCCACTCTCTCTCGGATACTTTGCTTGAACAGCTTGTAGTCTGTTCTCTCTTTGCCTTCCATCTGGACGGACACTGAAGCCAGGACACCATTCAAGTGTTTTCCATGTACCGCTCCGGGGGGACCTTGTAGTCAATGCAGACTTGTTCAAAATTCAAGGGGTACTTCCAACAGTCCACTTTCACCATGGAATCTGGAGGAGGCGGAAACTGCAAGCTTAGCCATCTCAAGCTCATGTCTCATTCTGTCTTTTTCCAGTTCTAAGCATGCTTGGTTGTTTTTCTCAATCTTCATTTTCTATTTCTCATTCTCAAGATTCATTTTCTCTAGCTCATAGTCTGCTTGCTTAAGTTGCAGCTGGAGACACAAGACCTCTTCACTCGGGGACTCCATGTTCTGTCTATCTCTTCTTTCTCAGAAATGGGACCAACACCACCTGCGTGGGTCTTGCTTCTTGGAATACGTGCATCCTCTTATTTTTTTTTTCCAGATGGAGGCGCATGCACTACCTATTCCAGCCTCACTATCTGGTAGATTCTTTTGTTTAATCCAGTTGCCAACTCCTCAACATTCCATCCTAACTGCTATTTCAGGCTGACCAAATGTCAGGGGTGGGGTCATGTCAATCATCCTCTTTACTGTCCAGGAATCCTGCTTTTTAAGCTGAGTCTTTCACAGAAGTTTCCATTTGGCCATTGTATCTAATAGTAGCTGTAGATAAGGGGGCATGAGAACTTGCAGGAGAGGGGATGTCCCTCCCATCCAGCCCTTCCTTCCTGCCCTCCTGCTCACTCACTCTGTTTTTCTCCTCCCCAATCTCTAAGCCTCTTGAAGCAGCTGTGGATTTTTATTCACCCCATGCCCATCTATTGGTCTGCCAAAGCAGCTTCTTGCCATCTAGAAAAATGGGAGAAAGTAGCAGTGGGGGAGGAGAGTCTCCCCTCTTTCCTTCACTATCCTGCCTCCCCACTGCTTCAACCACTTCCCCTCTTGCCCCTTTGCCTGCTATCCCTTGCCCCAGCCTTCTTCCAAGCTAAACTATGTTGGCAGTGTTCATAGCTCCAGAAAAGATGGAAATGAGAGAACACAGCTTTAACAAATCAGACTGCAGCTCATAGACTACACGATCAGATCATGGAAGCAGAAGTGCTAACAGAAGGAGTTAGACAGGGGACTTTAGCAGGAAAGACTGAGGGGCAGCTAGAGACAATTGCTGAGACAAGGACACATGAGTAAATTTCCAGTGCAAGCTTAGTGTTGGGGTGACCAAGTAAGGGTATGACATATGATGAAATAAGGGTATGACATGGGCTTTTTCTGTGGTGGCCCCTCTCCTGTGAAATGACCTGCCTGGGGAAGTCAGAAGAACCCGCACTCTCCTGGCTTTTCTTAAATGACGCCAAACCAAACTATTCATAAAGGCTTTTTACTAAAATGGGAGGGCTGTATTGTAGATATGGGGTCTCAGATGCTTCGCCAATGCATTAGTGAACATAGACTTCATCATCTCTATATTGCCTTATGTATTTTCTGCTTTAAACGCGTACTCCTATGTACCACCAATGCTCCATGGATCTAATGTTAGTCATAGAATTGATTGTGTTCTGCTGCATTAATTTTTCTACTCTGTATTGGATTTTTGCGAATACCACATCATTTAAACCTGTATCTGTTCATCCTATGGCATTGTTTATGGAAATGTCCTTGATACTGTATTAAATATCCCTCCCATAGACTGCCGCTCTGTAAACTTCAATGAAATGGAGAAATAGAGAAGTCCCAGAGCAGTATATTTATATTGTGTCAAAAGACAAGAGCTCTCATATGTGGTTAACTTTCATTCCTTAATAATACTGCCTGAAGTAAAGTTATTATTCTCTTGCTAAAAGATTTCTATGAGCCCCAAGGCTGTGGGAAGCAACTCTATTATTCTGTCTGCAAACATCACTTAACATATGAAAAGCCAGAGTCCACATCCAAAGAGGTTGATTGCTACTTGGAAAAACCTGATCTGCAACCGTTTGCCTATGTGTAAAGGCAGTCTTTGATTCAATGCTTAAGTTCATTCCAAATAAAGTTCCAAATGAGTAATTTTTACGTAGATACCTGACACTGACATTGTCTCCATACAGGTTCAGTGGGCACCACATTTTGTGTTGTCGATTCCTAGTTGGCCTTTGCACAACCTCAAACAAGATCTGAAGGCAATAGCCTCCCTCATCCCATCCCCTATCCTTTATTCTCCAGCAAATCTTTGCTATATGACTTTAAATATGAGGGTTCCATTTGGCCATTGTAGCTGATAACTGTAGATAAGAGGAGTCCCATGAGAACTTGCAGGAGGCTGAATCCACACTACCTTCCCCTTCGCATTTCTTCCGCTTTTCTTCTGTCGTTCTCCAGCGCGCATTTCCCCTTTTGGTGTTCTCACACCCTTTCTGATAGCGGATGTTGCGTGCCGAATTCTGTTCACATCCCCGTTAGAAACGCGCTTCTCGGGGCGTGTCCTTCCATCGCATACGTGATGACATCACCACACATTTTTTAAAAAATTGTTGTATATTTCCGATATATCGATATTTTGTAGGTATGTGGGGTCGATTGCCCCTATTTTTCACTTTGGATCATGTCTGTCATTTGCAAGATTGATGACACCAAGACGCATTTCTCCAAAAAAATTATTTTATTCCGAACTGAATAACGGAAATCTGAAAAAAAATATATAAAAAAAAAGAAAAGAAAAGGGCGGTGGTAGAGTGAAAGGTGGAGCAGGCGTCTTGGGAAGGATTTTTTCCCGAGCTGGAATTTCTTTTTCATTTTTGGGATACTGTCGACTCGTGGCTGCGGAACAGCGATATAAGTTAAGTTAAATTTAAAAAAACCCCATAAAACAAGTGATTTACTTATAGGGTAAAAGGCACAGCAACAGAGGAGGGGAAAAAAGGACAATGGGAGTGGTTTGGATTGGGCAGAAACAAGGAGAAACGGATTCTTTTGTTCACATCCGTGGTGCTTGCTGCGCAAGAGATGCACAAGAAACCCATGAAATATGTGTTAGAAAAAAACCGCAGGAAATCTGGATGTGCGGTTAGAGTATGTGAACTGAAACGGGACCCGCGGATTTTATGCGGGGAAAAACCGGAGGAAATTAGAAGTGTGGATTCAGCCGGAGAGAAGACACCCTCCACCTTCAGTTGCTTCCAGCACTCTTGCTCACTCATTCTCTGCTTTTCTCCTCCCCAGACTCTAAGCATCTTGAAGCAGCTCTGGATTTTTGTACACCCCATGGCTGCTTCCACACACGTTGGATAATCCACTTTCAATACTCTTTAGTGAACATTTGGAACTGCTTTTCCATGTGTGGAACAAAAAATCCACTTCCAAAGGATTGCTAAAGTGCATTGAAAGTGCATTATTCCACATGTGTGAAAATGGGCCATGGCCCATTGATCTGCAGTATTGGCTTCTTGACATCTAGAAAAATGAGAGTAGCAGTGGGGGAGGAGAGTCTCTTCTCTTTTCTTCACTATCTTGTCACTGTTTCAACCTCCTCCCCTCTTCCCCCTTTCTCTGCTGTCCCCTGGCCCAGTCTTCTTCCTAGCCCAAACATTGCCAGTGGTGTTCTTAGTTTTAGAAAAGATGGGAATCAGAGAACACAGCTTTAAGAAATCAGACTGCAGCTCATAGACTACACGATCAGATCATGGAAGCAGAAGTGCTAACAGAAGGAGTTAGACAGGGGAGTTTAGCAGGAGAGACTGAGGGGCAGCTAGAGACAACTGCTGAGACAAGGACACATGAGTAAATTTCCAGTGCAAGCTTAGTGTTGGGGTGACCAAGTAAGGGTATGACATGGGCTTTTTCTGTGGTGGCCCCTCTCCTGTGAAATGACCTGCCTGAGGAAGTCAGAAGAACCCACACTCTCCTGGCTTTTCATAAATGATGCCAAACCGAACTATTCATAAAGGCTTTTTACTACAATGGGAGGGCTGTATTGTAGATATGGGGTCTCAGATGCTTTGCCAATGCATTAGGGAACATAGACTTCATCATCTCTATATTGCCTTATGTATTTTCTGCTTTAAACACGTACTCCTATGTACCACCAATGCTCCATGGATCTAATGTTAGTCATAGAATTGATTGTGTTCTGCTGCATTATTTTTTCTACTCTGTATTGGATTTTTGCGAATACTACATCATTTAAACCTGTATCTGTTCATCCTATGGCATTGTTTATGGAAATGTCCTTGATACTGTATTGAATATCCTTGATACTGTATTGAAATGAACTTGTTACTGATTGTACTAATCTCATACTGTGTAATCTTCCTTGAGTCTTAGTGAGAAAGGCAGAATAAAAATGCCATGCATATGCACATAAACAAATAAATAAAATATTTATGTTTGTGGCATAGGTTTCTGCATAGTTTCTGGTAAGCACCATAGCAGTTTTTTAACATCTAGAAAAATGAGTGAGATCAGATCATGCAAGAAGAAGCGCTAACAGAAAGAGATAGACAGGGGAGTTCAGCAGGAGGGGGGAGGAGAGTCTCCCCTCTTTCCTTCACTATCCTGCCTTACCCCTGCTGCAACCTCTTCCCCTCTTGCCCCTTTGCCTGCTGTCCCTCGGCCCAGACTTCTTCCAAGATAAAATATGCTGGCGGTTTTCTTAGCTTCAGAAAAGATGGAAGTCAGAGAACACAACTTTAAAAAACCAGACCTCAGTTTAGGGAATACATGATCAGATCATGCAAGCAAGAATTGAGAATCAATTAAATGGGCAAAGGGAGAAAGGGAAATCAGCACACAGGAGAGCATATTAAATCCAGAGAGCGGATATAGGAGGGGGGTGGAGTATTTTTGCTAATTCCCCTGTTCAGGAATTCTGAGCATTCCCCTCCCATCTTGTTCCATTTCAATAGCTTAAGAGGCTCCATCTACCACATGGTACCGCCTACTAGAAAAAGCTATGGCAGGGGAAGGGCCAGGGTTCACTGCAAAAGCATCTGCTTGGCATGCAAAGGTTCCAGATTCAATCACCGGCATCTCACAGGATCAGATAGGAGATGTTTGGAGAGATCTCAACCTGAGACCCTGGAAAACTGCTGCCCGTCTGAGTAGATAATACTGGCCTTGATAGAGCAAGGTTGAGTTCAGTAGCACTTTAAAGAGTTTTATGGTATAGGCTTTTGAGAGTCAAGCTCCCTTTGTCAGATAATAATAACAATAGTGTGCTTATATACTACTCTTTTAGACAGATTAGTGTCCCACTCAAAGCAGCAAACAAAGTCAGTGTTTTTATTAGCCCCACAATACACCTGGGGAGAGGGGCTGAGAGAAGTGACTTACACAAGATTACCTACTCAGCCATGGCAGGAGTGGGATTTGAATCAGCAGAGTGCTGATTCGCAGCCCAACCACTTAACCACTGTGCTACAGTGACTCATGCAACAGTACACTTACATAATGGACTTCTAGATGGAATAGTGCCCACTCAGAGCAGAGAACGAAGTCATTCTTATTATTCTTCCCACAGTACAGCTGGGCAGCTGAGCTGAGAGGAGGGACTCACTCAAGGCCCTTTCCTGAGCTCATGGCAGGAATGGCAGAAGTGGGATTTTAACCAGCAGAGTGCTGATTCGCAGCCCAACTACTTACCCACTATGCTTCAACAGATACAAGCAGTTAACGGAAATTGGAGATTTTTTTATCCTAGTCAGAAGGTGGGAGGGATGTTGCAAAGAAGAAAGATAGGACGTGAAATGCATTCAGTGTGATCAGAGCAGGGGTTGAAATGCAGAAAATTAGCATTTGCAGTGGGAGAAATATCCCATGTCCCTATTTAGCCCTGGAGGATCCATAGTTCTGAATCTGTGAAGGAACAATTTCAGCTCTCTTGTGTTGTGATCTTCCGTTGAAGTTTTTGTCTGTTTGAGGACCCCCACTCCTTGTTGGCCTTTAAGTGTTACTGAACTCGAAGACTGCTCATCTGCCCAAAAACACCTACCTTGATAGACTGAGGGTCTCCTTCGGTAAAAACTAGCATCCTGTGCTCATGTGGTTTCCTTGGAATGAAGTTTCAGTCCCTGCCTATTGAGTGGCTATTTTTTTTTTGTCTGAATAGAACCAAAAAGAAATCAATCCCTTTTTGTAAGGGGGAGAGAGAGCTTAACCCTTCTTTCCAATCAAAGAGCCAACATTTCTTTTCAACGGCAATCAATTATTTTCTTTTCTGGGTTGAATGAAGATCTATTCTGTAATATACGGAAGGATAACGAAGCAGTTGACCTAATTTTGCAGGCTTTAAAAATGACAGCAACCTCAATCACTGGAGTCAAATTCTACAAATCACCCTAATATATATAAAAAACACAAGAGGAACCACAAACAATATTGTGATGCAGACAGACAAGCTTTAATGAAGATTGTATGAAAACGTATGCATGGCAAAGAGTTTCAAAGGTGATAACAGCATATGCAATGCAAAAGAAGTAATACACTTTCCTTTGGACATCCCTCGAAGGGCACTAGGCAACTAAACAAAGGGCTATTTAGGCATTTTAAACAACATTTTCACAAGTCTGTAAAGAAAAGATCCAGGTAAGTCACCTGAATCTCTACGCCCCCTAGAATCTCAATCAATATAGCAGGGTGCCCTTGTAGAAATACCCTAAAAATAGCAAGGAAAAGCAGCAGCAGCAGAGAGTTGGGAGGCTTGAAGAGAAATGCCTGAAAAGCTCAGCAACAATAAATCCAATCAACTGTTATCTGGATTTGGGAGTTTCTACAATTCTGATGCTCAGGAGAAAGTGACCATCAGTTGTGAAGCCTGCAATAAGTACTCACTAGCATTGGACATGAGAAGTGCTAAGCTGGTGGAGAAACTAAGAGATCTGGCTTAAAGTGGGAAGGGTCAGTATTTCTGACACCCAAGTCCATGAAAGCATCGGCTGTGAATCCATATCCTGTTTTTCAAATACCATTTCCCTGTATTCTGGTCCTCCTAGTTTAACAGGAGTAACCAACAGCTGGAACCTACCGAGTTCTCTTCCATACATTAAGAGGTTCGGGAGAGGGAAAGAGGGTTGGCCCTGGGATTGTAACAACAAAAGAAGGTGGCTGTATCAAAATTTCTGATGGTGGGATTTGATCGACAGATCCGATGCTGGCCCTTTGAGAGATGCCAAGGTTTCTTGCTGATGATGCGCCACCAGAGACTGCACTGTAGGAACCCAGGGAGCTCAGACCTCCGATTGGGTAGCCACATGGAGAGCCGCAAGATGGAGTGCAGGACGGGATTGCACAGAAAGTGGCACAACTTGGGATGTAACCAAAGGACATCTTGGAAAGAAGGAGGTGAGTCTGGAACGAAAGTTTAAACAGGTGAGATTACTTTTTCAATGATTAAAAGAATCAATCTTGCAATCTGTTCGGATTTTTTTTAATGAAGGAGGTTAAAAAATGTTCAAGTGTTTCCTATATTCCTTCTTGTGCATTTACTGTCCATTCAACTTTTATCAGTCAGTTCCATATGGATCTAAAGCTTTCCCTGCCATCTGTACAAGACCATTGCTTCAGGGTACCTGAAGAAGCGAGCTGTAGCTCATGAAAGCTCATACATTACCACACATTTTGTTAGTTTTATAGGTGCTACTGGACTCTTGCTCTTTTCTACTGCTACAGACAGACTAATATGGCTACCCATCTTGAGCTATCTCCATGGAAGGCACCACATTGAGCCATACAGAATGGAAATCCATCAACCTTGTGAAGGAACCTGAACAGGTACAAACAGACATCATCAAAGGTATCTGAAGAAGTGGCTCACGAAAGCCTTACCACAAATGTTGTTAGTCTTTTACGTGCTGCTTAACTCTTGATTTTATCTATTCGTGTGTTACCAGTTTTTTTTAGCATCTCTGCCAGTGTTGAGAAGGCATTACTATAGTGTTTCCACAGTACTACATGGTAGAGTAGTCATGGCTATAAGTTACTTATATTTTTTTCCTGCCACCTCCAAAATAAATGATGTGCTAGAAAACAGAATGCAGCATTGTATAGCTAAGGAATGATTGAATTAAATGCAGACTTACCACGCTTTCTAAGGTCTAGAAGTTGAGAGAAGAAGAAACTGTAAAAGAGTCGGCTCTGGTGAGCACTTTTATATGGTTTGTTGAAGAATTAGGGGGTGTGATTCATTCCTGTAACATCAAATTT
The DNA here is from genome assembly GCF_028583425.1 of Eublepharis macularius. NCBI lineage: Eukaryota > Metazoa > Chordata > Lepidosauria > Squamata > Eublepharidae > Eublepharis > Eublepharis macularius. The sequence goes on from NC_072790.1 coordinate 247,821,486, forward strand.
CCTGTCCGTGCCTCAAGCCAAAGAACATTCTTCATTTATTTTAGTCACATATGTCTATCCTTTTGACTCCCCATGTAATAAATTCTGTGTATTACAACCTGCAACCCTCTTTCGTTGCCGCAAGAGATTGGGCCTGAAGCATTGAACTCTTTCACACACACGTGTGCTCACACACGCACACAATCACACAAACACCCCACACCTGTTAAAGTGCTGAGAAAGCTACAAGGATTAGAACTAATGCCCCACTGGTGTTTTGGCACCTCAAATGGCATGGGGTGGAGGAAAAGATCTCTCGATTGCAGGCTAATTTTGCTATTATTTTTTCTCCCACTGGGTCTTATGAGAGAGGCAGAAGTTGGGGCCTGTGATGGGAAGTCTCTTGCTGTATTGGGACACCTGTCAAAACAACTACATGAGCATGTGCAACACGGGGGAGGAGATCACACCAGGGTAATGCCACCAAGAGAGCCATTGTGTGAAGGGAGGGGGGATACAAAGAACAAGCAGGAATCTGGCCACACCATCTGGTTGTGATAGCCACTTAAGGTGGTGGCTGTTCTTTGCCTCTTCGGAAGGAGGAAGGCAGTAAGGCATGCCCTACATACGGGGCTTGCACTGGGGGTGGAGTTTTTTGCCTTAATATGCTTTTACACCCCCGTTGGTCTCAGTCGCGCCTTGTGCTCGGATGAAGCAAGATGATCTTGCTTGCTTCCCTGGCACGAGGGACAGGAGGACCCAACTGGCGAGGCTTTAGAGCAAGCATGAAAGGCATCTGCTTCTGTGGCAGGGACTGCAAATAAAAGGCCTGTGAGGGCTGCCTCCAAGGCTGCTTCCAGTAATGATATTCTTTCTCATTTGGCTTCTTTGGAGGGGACTGGAGGGCAGTGGAGCTTCGGCTCCATCAGCTTTGGCCAGTGGTCACATCACTGAGGAGGAGGCTGAAGAAGCAGTGCCATCTGTGATGGAGGGGAACTGGACAGCTGTTGCAGGTCAAGTTGCTTTGGTAGTCCAACCACCTGAGACCAATGGTAAGTCGTCTTGGCCCCAGCAAGGGGGTCCCTGGCCTTGGGTGCAAGTGAGTCAGGCCGGGGGCCTTGCATCATCAGCAATGCAACACCATACTTACATGCAGGCGTGCTCGTCTGGAGAGACTATGGCCACTGGCGTGGCCGCATACTGAACTCAATGGGGCCAACCTCCATTGGCTGGGCAGATGTCTTGGTCTCCAAGTTGGCATCCATTGTCTGCTCAGTCTCAGGTTGGGTTGGGGCTTGTTCCACCTTGGGGAACTTATTACGGAGTTCTGTGGTCAAATTATGGGGTGGTGCCTCTAGGTGATCGCCTCATGGCAGCAACAAGGAAAAAGATTTTGCAGGCTGAGTATGTTGATGTCTTTACCCTTCTCTTCAGGCAGCTGGAGAAGAAGGATAAAGATGATTTAGAGGACAGGGATAAGGAGTGCCTTAAGCACCATAAGATTGATAGGACCTGGGCCAACTGGCTGCCAGGTTTCCTAATCTATGCGGGTGTGATTTCATGTGCACAACCTTGGAGGTCGCCCCCCCCCCCCTTTTCAGTATATAGACATCATATACAGGGGCTATACTTACTTCGCCGTGGCAGCTTGGCTGCAATACGGCTAAGAATTCAAGATGCAGGCCACTATTAATCCATTGTTGCCATGGGACGAAGTGCATCAGACTTATGGTTACAGCTGATGACCCTGGTGAAATTCAACATTGGGGATCAATAAAATAGCGGACATATTGTGCAGCGATCCTTGTCAGGTACTTTGGGATCCTTCTCAAGTTCTTCTAGCTCCTGCACCTCTGCGGGGCAGTCAGTTCAGCCCCGGCTGCTTTGTTTTGAGTTTACCTCACTAGGTGTTTGCAGCCGGAAGAACTGCAGGTTTGGCTAAAAGTGCCCAATTTGCTGGGGTCCACACCCCTTCAATGCCTGCAGGTGACAAAAGTCATTCGGAAAGAAAGGGAGTGGCCCAACCAGGCAGCAGGGTACTGGAAAGGGGACCCAGCCCAATAAAAGTGAGGGTACTCAAAGCCATGTTGGCTGATTACCCTAGGTGGGCCAATGCCCAGTTTTTGTTACAAGGTTTCCTGTTTGGTTTTCGGATCCCATTTCAGGGCCCAAGAGGTGCCTTCATGTCACCCAACTTATGCTCAGTGGTTGGTATGGAGGAAGTTTTTAGGGCTAAGGTAGCTAAGGAATGCGCTGAAGATGGGGTTCGGGGTACTTTCCCCTCCCCTCCCGTTCCTCGCTTGAGGGTTTCACCTTAGGGGGTAGTGCCTAAGAAGGTGGCAGGTGAGCTTGGGCTTATTCACTGTTTGTCTTATCCCAAGGTTGGTTCAGTTAATGACCTGAGCACTTTTCCTCAGTGCGTCATACGTCCTTTGACCAAGCGATCAAAGTGGTAAGGCATTGTGGCCGGGGAGCGGAGATTGTGAAATGTGACATTAAGTCGGCGTTTTATCTCCTCCCAGTTCACCCTGAGGGCTTTGAGCTCCTGGGCTTTGCCTTTGAGGGTCAATTTTAGATGGACAGGGACCTCCCAATGGGGTGTTTCATCTTGTCTGCAGTTTTTGAGCGATTTAGTACATTCCTGGAATGGGCATTGCATCGGAGGCAGCACTGCCACGATACCACCCACTATTTAGATGATTTTCTCCTGGTGGGGATCCCACAGTCTGGACAATGTGCATGCCTTTTGCAGGACTTTATCCACTTAGTGGATGAGTTGGTGGCCCCCCTCACCCATGAGAAAACAGAGGGCCTAGTGACAGTTCTGACCTTCCTGGGTATAGAGTTGGACACAGAGCAGCAAACCTCCAGGTTGCCGGCTGACAAGCTCCAAGACTTGAGGGCATGCCAGCTGACCCAGATTAGGATTCATAAAGTATCCCTTCTGGAGCTGCAACAGGTGGTTGGCCACCTTAATTTTGCCTGCAGTGTGGTGTTGCCTGGCAGAGTGTGTTGAGGTGTCTATGTGATGTAATGGGGACCCTTAGGCTCTCACATTATCGTTTGCATATCTCTCCAGGTATGAGGGAGGATCTGGTGGTTTGGTTCCAGTTTTTGGAAGTCTTTAATGGTGTCTCCTTTTGGAGACAGGAGCTGTTGTTGGAAGGGGACCTACAAGTTGCCTCTGATGCATCCGGTTCCACTGGATTCAGGGTTTATTTCATGGGGCACTGGTGTGTTGGTCACTGGCCTGCTCATTGTGTGGAGGTGGGTCTGAATACAGACCTGACTTTCCTTGAATTTTTCCCAATCTTAGTGGTGGTTCACTTGTGGGGGAATGAGCTAGCTAACCACTAAGTGCACTTTTGGTGCAATAATATGGCAGTGGTTGATAGTGAACTCCCTCTCTTCTAAATCACCCAGGGTCATGAAGTTGGTCTGAGCTTTTACCTTAAGGTGCTTGCACTTTAACATATTGTTTTCAGCCAGGCATATACCTGGGGTGAGCAATGAGGTTGGAGATGCCCTGTCTTGCCTGCAGATGGACCGGTTTTGGCAGCTTGCCCCTGAGGCCAATTTGGTGCCAGCATAGGTGCCCTAGGAACTGTGGAGGATTGGGAATCCGAGGCCTTTAGGGCAATCCAGTTAGCCCTTGGCCCTAGTACCAGGAGGGCATATGATCGGGCTGTGCAGCAGTTTACAGGTTTCAGGCAGGAGGCAGGTCTCCCGCAATTGTGGCCCATCCCCATGGAGCACTTGATGTGTTTCTGTGGGCCCAGAAAGATAAGGGGCATGTGGTAAAGTACATCCGGAGCCAGCTGGCTGCATTAGCTTTTGCTCACCCATTTGTGTCCTGTGGTGGCCCTTAAAGGATACAACAAAACATGGGGAGATGTGGTCTGTTTTGTCATGCCGATGGTGCCCTGTTGACTAAATACCAGTTTTTGATGGTCACGGGTACGGCCCTTGTGAAGCTTGGCCGGTTTTTTTTTTTTTCAAATTTGGGACCCACTCTTTCAGGATAGGTGCTGCATCTATGACAGCAGCGATGGGCTTCTCTGGGCCTAATATTCAGAGGGTGGGCTGATGGCGTTCCTCTGTTTATAGACGTAGAGGCGGCCTTTGAACAGTGGTCAATTGTTCAGACACTGTTTCTTTTTTAGGTGCTGTGGTTCGACAGGAGAGGCTGCAGATCCTCATCTATGGCCACAGCATTGTCTTTTGTGCAGCGCACCAAGCAAAGAGGATGCCGATCGGGTCCCAGCTTGGACTCACCCAGTGGGCCACTGTCAAATGGCAAGGCAGAAGAGGCCTGCGCTGGTCTGGGTTGCTGTCGCTGTTGTTTGAGGGGATGAGTGCCCCTCCACCTCACATTTTGGTCCTGCACCTGGGTGGTAATGACCTTGGTACGTTGAAGGGCATGGCCCTGTCATGGCAGTTGTGGGATGACTTGCTGGAGATTAGCAAGCGATGGCCCGGAGTCCTAATTTTTTGGTCTGCAATGCTTCCATGCTGGTGTGGCGGTATGCATTGGACTACAGCACTTTAGAACGGGCTAGGTTAAAGGACAACAGAGCCCTAGTCAAGGCTATGACAGGGGGGTTGGGGATTTATTTGCCCCAGCTGCAATTTCAGGGCCCATTTTGCTGATCTCCACCAAGGGGGTGGTGTTAATCTCTCTACAAGATGGAATAGCATATTTCTGAATAACCTGTGGCAAGGGGTTAGGTTGGCCTTAAGCTATTTGTGGGTCGCAGAGGCCTAAGCAGAGGCTTGGCTTCTATGGTGGCAGGACTGAAGTAAGGAGAAAATTTTAGCGGGCCGGTGAGCACCCTTGGCACTTCCCCATTGGTGGGGAAATGGGGTCTGTCAGGAGCAGCTGGCTGGTGTATGGCCCAGCTGCGAGGACAGACGCCCTGGGTGGGGAATCCCTGGACAAGCCAGTCTCCCCCTGCTGCTGTATGGCCGAGTGGGGAAGCTTTACAGGGGTGAACCTCTTCGCCTGGCCAGGCTGGGTCCCAGCCATTTGATGGATAGCTTGCACCCAGGACAGCGGGTAGCTCGCCCAGACAGGTTGGGGCGGGGTCCAGGAGTGACCCCAGGACCCAACCTGTACTGCTAGTTAGGCCCTTGCCATAATTGATGTTTGTATGTTATCAGTTAATAAAGCAGCCCATTTTAAATCCCAAATATTGTGTCTGCCTTTCATTCCGACTGAGGTGCCAAATATCACAGTGGAGGAAAATCTGGAAAGCTGGGATAACATTTAGAATGAAGAACAAGGTGCTACAAATTGATCATTTCCATGTCAAAAGACAAAGGTCACTCATTTTTGCTACGTATTTGCTCCATTGCATGGCTACATCAAGTGTTCTGTTCCACTTTCTTTTAATGTGAATTCCTGTGAACTATGATTTTCTGAGCGAATGCATTTGGTGTAGTGGTGAAAAGAGGCAGGACACTAACCTGGAGAACCAAGTTTAATTCCCCACTCCTCCACTTTAAGCCAGCTGAGTGACCTTGGGCCAGTTACAGCTTTTTCAGCCACACCTACCTCTCAGGTTCATTGTTGTGGGGATAATAACATCATTCTTTTTAAACAACTCTGAGTAGTTGTTAACTTGTCCTAAAGGGTGGTACTTAAATCAAATGTTATATATAATTGTATGACACTCTTTCGTTCCATAATGATATTATCTAAATGCATACCTGCCTGCCCAAAAGATCCCAGCCGCATGAATGAAATCTGGGTCAAATGATGAGCATGCAGTTCTGTTTCACAAGCCCGAAGACTTGGGCCTGAATGGAGAATCCAAGGAGAATTCCATATTAATGACCTTAAAATGATGCCTAAAGTTAAAAAAATATTGAAATGCGTTTCTGTATGGAGTGTACTGTTTCCATTTTCCATGTGCACATTGAAAAATACATGTCAAGAAATCTGCAATGTGTAACGCTTTACATTAATAGTGTATCACACAAAATAACCTTGATGCAGCTATATATGCAATCACATTAAGAATGCTGAATATATAATTCATGAATAGAAATGAATAGAAATGTCCGATGCTCTACAGATTCACTTTGGAAACAAGGCAAGGTAATTCAAAACTTCAATATGCATGAAGAAATTGAGATCAATGGTGTGACTGCAGTATGATTGATATGCATGCTCTGTCCAGCTCCAGAGACTTAAGCGAGCTGCAATGTTTTGTACCAGCTGGAGTCTTTGAGTCAACTGAGGGGAAACCTAAGTAAAGAGCATGACAGCAATCTACTTTCAATGTTACAGTGCAGTGAATCCAGGTGGTCAAAGCAACCGTCTAAGGGCTGATATAACCCTTCCTGCCTTCCCTCTCTTGATCTGCCTAGGTTCATAGAATCAGCATTGCTGTCAGATGGCCCTCTGTCCTCTACTTAAAAACCTCCAAAGAAGGAGAGCCCACTACCTCCCAAGGAAGACTGATCAGCTAAGGGACTGCTCTGTCAGGAAGTCCTTCTTAATGATCACTTACTTTTTGCTCCCTGAAGATCTTTTGATTGTTATTCAAAGCAACAGTGCTTTGAAATGGGAAAAAATTCAATGTCTGTCCGGTCTAGGGCTTGTATGAAGCACCATTTCTAACCCTCACCCTGACCTTTTCTTGACTTCAGAAAGAGCGGGAAAAGGATATAGCCCCACCCTATTCCACATGCTTTCCCATACGTCTGTTTCCTTTAACGCTGGATAGGGGTATACATAAAGGAAAAGATGAACCAAAATTACATTAAGAACTTGGTGGTTTGGCTCCTTAAAGCAGTTCCTGGAATGCTGAACCAAATTAGTTTGGTTAGTTAGTTTCTCCATCTAACTCCCCATTTTGTTGGAAAGGTTGTGGTACCATTGGTACCTTCGCCCACTGCTGGTTCTCGTTTAAAAAAATTCTGGGAAGAAATGTTACGACAAATACATGAGATTGCAGGCTACTTTGTTCCATTAGACCCTAAAGTGATTTTTTTAGATTAATGGGATACTGTTATAATTCCTCACATTAGAAAGGAATTAATACGAAGCCTGTTTTTTTTTTTTTAGAAAAATTTTTTATTGGGTTAGAATATTATTATTTTTACATTACATTCAATTTTCCCCAAATTTTTCATTTCTAACCCCCTCCCTTTCCCCCCCCTTTTGTTGACTTCCAACAGCTTTCCCCCCCTCTGTCCCTTTTCCCTTACTTCTATTAAATTCCTCTGTCTAAAACAGATATACATTCTCCATTATATTAAGCAGTACATCTTTAACTCCTTTACTTATTATACACCCAAACTGTACGTCTTTAGATAAACAATTTATCCCCTTTTCCCATTTTGAATATTTCTATATATCATAAACCTATATATCATAAACCATAAAAATTTCCCACATTTAAATCAAAACAAATCAAACAATTTGATTTGTTCTCTATATATTACTCATTTCATCTTTTTATGGTAATTCTATATAGCTCACATAGTCAATCGATTTAACTCTTCTGTACATTCAGTTTGGTGCATATAAATCTTATCAAAGAAAGAAAATATTGTTAGTTACTCAATCCTCATATTTAAACCTTATCATTAATTATTCTCTATCAATGTTCTATCAATTAACCTATACATATCTATATATATATCAATCTATTAATCTAACTGCTTATAAATTCACTTTTCTCTTCCTCCCCCGGTAAAGTCACCCCTCTCTTTTATACTTATATTATACTTCAGTAGTTCTCAAACTGCCACAGTTTTCCTCCCACCTCCCATTTCTTCTCCAGATATTGTTTCAGCTTCTCCCAGTCCGTGTTAAACTGCCCTGAGTCCAGATCTCTCAGTTTTCTTGTCATCTTGTCCATTTCAGCCATATACAGCAATTTGTAGATCCAATCTTCAATAGTTGGCACTTCTTGTACTTTCCATTTTTGCGCATACAAAAGTCTAGCTGCTGCTGTCATATAAAATATCAACGTCCTATGATGGGCTGGAATTCCCTCCATTCCCAAGTTTAGTAGCAGGAGTTCTGGGTTCTTATTTATTTGAAACTGTAAAATTTCACTCATTTCTCTTATTATTTCCCCCCAGTACTGCCTAGCTACCTCACACGACCACCACATGTGGTAGAGGGAGCCCTCATGTTTCTTACACTTCCAACATTTATTAGAAGTATTCAAGTTCCCTAGCGCAATCTTCTTTGGTGTCATGTACCAACGATAAATCATTTTGTAAATGTTCTCTTTAATATTAGTACATGTCGTTATCTTCATTGTAGTTTTCCACAAGTATTCCCATGCCTCCATTGTTATTTCTTTATTAAAGTTTATAGCCCATTTCACCATCTGTGATTTAACTGTCTCGTCCTCGGTATACCATTTCAACAGTACTTGGTATACCTTGGATATTCTTTTCTTGTCTTCTTTAAGAAGGGTCTGCTCTAGTTCCGAGTTCTCTGTTCGTATGCCCCCTTTTGCAGAGTCCGAATTGTATAAGTCTCTGATCTGCCTATACTGGAACCAATCATAGTTAGGTGATAGTTCCTCTTGCGTCTTTATTCTAAGTTTAGATACTTCAATTTTAGTTATTTCTTTGTACGTTAAACATTGTTGTTCATTATCGACAGCTCTCGGGTCTATCACCTCATATGGAACCACCCACAAGGGGGTTCCTTCTTGTAGGTAGATTCTATACTTCTTCCAGATTGTATATAAACTTCTCCTTACAAAATGATGCAGGAACATCGAGTTGACCTTCACTTTGTCATGCCATAGGTATGCGTGCCATCCAAAAAATTTTTTATATCCCTCTAGGGCTAATAGTTTCTTATTCTTTAATGTCATCCACTCTTTTAGCCAAACTAGGCAGATTGCATCATGATAAAGTCTCAGGTTGGGCAGTTGCATTCCGCCTCTTTCCTTTGCATCTTGTAAAACTTTTACTTTCACTCGAGGCTTCTTGCCTGCCCAAACAAAATCTGATATTTTCCTCTGCCATTTTTCAAATTGTTTAGAGTCTCTGATGATTGGTATTGTCTGTAGCAAAAACATTACTCTTGGTAACACATTCATCTTAACTGCTGCAATCCTGCCCAACCATGACAAGTTCAATCTATTCCATTTGATCAAGTCTCTCTCTATCTGAGTCCATAATTTTTCATAATTATTCTTGAACAAATCTATATTTTTTGCAGTCAGCTCAACTCCCAAGTATTTCACCTTACTAGTTACTTCACAATCCGTTGTTTCCATTAACAATTGTTGTTTCTGCTTAGTCATGTTTTTGCATAGTATCTTTGACTTCTTTTTGTTAATGAAGAAACCTGCCAAGTCTCCAAACTCCTTAATCTTATCTATCACTTTTGGCATGTTCTCCAATGGGTCTTCTACAATTAACATTATGTCGTCTGCAAATGCTCTGACCTTATATGAATAGTCCTTTATTTTTATTCCTCGTATTTCCTCGTCTTGTCGTATTTGTATCATCAGAATCTCCAGTACTAAAATGAACAACAATGGAGATAACGGGCAACCTTGTCTTGTTCCTTTACTAATCGTCAATTTCTTAGTCAGTTCATCATTCACTACAATTGCTGCAGTCTGGTCTCTATAAATTTCCTTAATTGCTTTGACAAATCTTTCTCCCAGTTGTAGCTTTTCCATAGTGGCAAACATAAAGTCCCAGTTTAAATTGTCAAACGCTTTTTCAGCGTCTACAAAGAAGAAACCAACCTCTTTGTCACAACGCTTGTCATAATATTCAATAGCATTGATCACTGTCCTTAAATTGTCTCTTATTTGTCTGTCTGGCAAAAAGCCTGCTTGTTCCTCCTCTATAACTTCCGAGAGCCACCCCTTCAATCTCTCCGCCAATATCTTCGCAAAAATTTTATAGTCATTGTTGAGTAGTGATATAGGTCTGTAATTTTTCACGTTGGTCAGGTCTTGGCCCTCTTTTGGGATCAATGATATATTCGCTTCACTCCAAGTATCTGGAATCCTTTGATCCCTAAAAACTCCATTCATCACCTCTTTTAGGAATGGTGCCAGTTCATTGGCCATTGTCTTATAAAATTTAGCCGTAAGTCCATCTGGCCCTGGCGCCTTTCCTAGATTTGCGGATTGTATTGCCTTACTTATTTCCTCATCAGTTACTTCACTGTTCAACTTATTTCTCCAAGCTTCCGAGATTTCTGGAAGTTTGGTTTTCTCCAAATATGCTGCTATTGATTCTTTGTTTACTTCTTTTTTATTATACAGCTTAGCATAAAATTTATAAAAGGCTCTACTAATGGTAGTCTGCTCCAAGTACGTTTTATTTTCTTCACAGATTTTATTTATTATTTTCTTTTCCCTTTTCTTCTTCAATTGCCATGCCAAATATTTCCCAGGTTTATTAGCACCCTCAAAGGCTTTTTGGTTCAATCTTTTAAGGTTCCACTCCAATTCTTTATTACTCATTGCTGTTAGCTGTTCTTGAAGAATTTTGATTTCCTGGTATATTTTCTTTTTTCCTGGTCTCTTTTTTAACTGTGCTTCTTTGGCTTTTATTTTCTCCTCTATCTCTTGTCTTTTCTCCTCTTTCTTTTTCCTTGCTCTACCATTTAAGTCCATTAGTATGCCCCTTACAACCGCCTTATACGCATCCCAAACTTTGTTGGTTGGTACTTCTTTATTCACGTTGTATTGTATGAAAAACTTTGTCTCTCTTCTCAATATTTCCATATTCTCTCTTTCCTGTAACAAGTCCTCATTTATTCTCCAGGCTTTCCTTTTTCTCCTTTTTCCAAATTTCCACATAATTGGGTTGTGATCTGAGCCTACCATCGGCATTATTTCTACCTCCTTAGTCCATAACGCTAAGTCTTTTGAGGCCCAGATCATGTCAATTCTTGATAATGTAAGATGCCTTGCAGAATAAAAAGTAAACTGTCTGGTTTTAGGATATTCTCTCCTCCATACATCTTCGAGAGTCTCTTGTTGAATCAACTCAAAAAAAAGCTTTGGCAATAGTCCTCTTTTCTTTTGTGCTGTTGTAGTCTTTTTGTCTAATTCCAAATCTGTCACTCCATTGAAGTCTCCAGCAAGAATTATCTGGTCATATGCAAGATCGTCTAAATGCTTCCTTAAATCCTCAAAGAAGCTTTCCTTTGCACCGTTAGGTGCATAAAGTCCGACTACCAACACTCTCTTTAAATTCCAATTACATTCCACTGCTACAAATCTAGCTTCCACATCTCTCATAACAAATTTTGGCTGCAGCTCCTCTTTTATGTACAACACCACTCCTCTTTTTTCCTTGTTGGAGGCCGCTACAAATTCTTTGCCCAATTTTCCAGATTTTAAATATTTTACATCCTGTTTTCTAATATGGGTCTCCTGCAAACAAACAATATCACATTTTTGTTTTAGTAGCCAATGAAAAATATTTTTCCTCTTATTCGGTGAGTTTAGTCCATTTACATTCCAAGATAATAGTTTACACTCCATATTCATAATTTTGTTGGTAAGTCTTTTTCATTGTCCTTAATAAATCGCTCCATCTCCCGCTCAGATCTGATGCGTTTTTTTGCCCCTCCAAACTCAAAGGACACTCCTTCCGGTAGCTCCCATCTGTACCTGATATTCATGTCCTTCAAAGTCTGAATTAGCACTTTATATTTTTTCCGATCAAATAACACTGATCTGGGCAGTTCCTTCATTATAATGATCGTCTTGCCATCAATCTCCAATGGATCTTGAAACTGTTTTGTCACAATCCTCTCTTTCATGTTTCTAGTTGTAAACTGCACAATCACATCCCTTGGTAGTTTCCTCTGGGTTGCAATTCTCGAGTTCACACGGTACGCCACATCTAGGATAGCCACAACTTCCTCCTCCTCCTTCCCCAGGTATTCAGCCAACACCTCAGTCATCTGTTCTTGCGCTGACTTCCCTTCCACTTCTGGCAGACCACAAAAACGAAGCTGCTTCTCCATGTGTTTAGTTTCTGCAACTGATATCCTCCCCTTCACCAGTCTCATCTCCGTTTGTTGCGTGTCTATTAAATTCTCCATCGCGTCTTCTACTGTTTTAACTCTCTGCTGCGTTCCTTGTAATTCACTACTAATCGTTTCCATACCTTTTTTCACTTCTGACAGCTCCGACTTTACTGTCTGTGTAACCTCTTTAACCTCCTTAATAAGCTCCAATTTCGTGTCCTTAAGTTCTTTAATCATGTCTGCAAGTTTTTTGTCCAGATTTTTATCCAGATTTTCTATTGCCGATTGCCACTCTTTTTTCGACATCGTGGGGCTTGCTTTAGCTCGCTCCCACGAATCTGCTCTCTTCCTTAACTCCGTGGCGTATGATTAAGCGTTTTTCTTTTTTCAAATGTCCCGGTCTTTGCCAAAATTAAATTTTAAAGTGTCCAAAATGTCGGGCGTCTTTTCTCTATGGTTTCTCTATATTGTTGTAATCCAAAATGGCCTACTTCCTCTTCCGCTGAAGCCGCGACCCTTCCCCTTTCAAAAATGGCGATTCCCTACTTCCTGTCCTTCGGCAAAGGCCGCTTCTCTCCAGCCACTCTATTGTTGTTACGCACTTCCTGTCTCCCGTCTTCCCACAGCAGGTCTCGCGATGGTGTCTTTTTCCCACAGCTCCAAAACCACAGGTATTCAAAACAATAGTCCGATTTCTGTAATAACTTCTTTAAACTTAGTCTTTTTTAAAATACAACTCCTGCCGAGTCTTCACCTCTTTTTCACTAGTCTGTTGCAGTTTAAAAATCTACTTTCTTTCCTCTCCGTTTTAGTCAATCTGTCCCGTTTCAAAAGATAGCGATCTTTACCTTCTCTTCACCTTTCACGGGTTGTAATCGCTGTTTCGATCTTAAATCCTCCTCTCAGCTTCCTTCCCCAATCGAAGCTTGGGTATGTAGGTCTTATGCCAGCCGAATTGGCCCCAAAACTGCCGCAGAGATTATAGCCGACCCGTCGCAAGGTGGGACCTCAAGGATCGGGGGGAAGACTCGTTGGGTAGAGCCCCCCCTCGTCCGAGATCTAACTCACCCTAGGGTCTTGAGCGTTCTTGCCTGCTCCCCGCCTGAGAGCAGTCGGCCGCGGGCTATTTTCACCCCTCCGGCCGGTTAAAACGGCAGTCCGGTCAGCTCCGCGAATGGAGCTGCGTTAGACCTCCATGAATCCCAAACCGGAAGTCAATACGAAGCCTGTTGATGGCAGCTAAATCTTTAATAGCATGTAACTGGAAATCTACGAAAACTCCAATGGTGGAAGGTTGGATTAGCAAAATATGGGACCACTATATCCAAGAGAAAATCCATGGTGATTTATACCAAGCACAAAATCATATGAAAGAAAGTGATTTTTTAACGAAATGGTTTCCGTTTTTTGAATATCTCATTGTTACTGAACTACACCCTCCTAAACATCTGCAATTTCTCACTTTAATTTAATATGATATAATGATAATGCAATTCCCTCTGTTTACTTAGCTTTTTGTAAATCTTATGTGATTGTTTAACATACGCCTGACAATGTAATTGTTTAAACAAATTTTATAGTCCTTACTGTAATTTATAATCTCTATTTTATAATTATCTTAAATATTGTTGTACTGTTATTGTTGAAATGAATAATATTTTTTTTTAAAAAGAAACAATATTAGTAGTAGACAATGTGGAGTCAATAAGGTGGACAATGATCCTCTAAATCAGTTCTTGTATGTAGAGGATCCAGGTAGATGTATCCCAGGAGCCAGCCCGGTCCCGGGTTGGCCCAACAAGCAGCCAGCAAGATTAATTCATTTAGCTTGTTTCATCTAGCCACGATTTCATCAGGGGCCACGACCAATACCACCGAAGTCCCTCTAGAAATAGAAAATATAACATATAAAATTTTTGTCCCATTTAATGTGTGACTAAGTTTACACAATCCCTTGAAATGGGGAAAAAATCAGTGTCTGTCAGGTGTAGGAGTTGCATGAAGCTCCCCTTCTAAGCTTCACCCTGACCTTTTCTCAACTGCAGAAAGCAGGAAAAGGATATAGCACTACCCTAATCCACATGCTTTCCAGAAGTTCTGTTTCCTTAAATGCTGAGTAGTGGGGGGTACATAAAGGAAAAGATAAACCAAAATTACATTCAGAACTTGGTGGTTTGGCTCCTTAAAACAGCTTCTGAAATGCAGAACCAAATCTGAGAAACAAACAAACCACACAGAGGCTGCACAGGCAGGCCAGGCAGTCATGCGCCACCTGGTAGCATCTTGTTTTCCTTAATGGCGAGTCCATCTACACGTACAATGGCATGTCCGTCTGCACCTGCAGCCACTTGGGTCCAACAGGAGATCCTGAGCCCTTAGCGTTAGCCAGCAAGGGGGCTTTAAAAAAAAATTATTGGTGAGTTCTAATTAAAACCAAATACATACATTCATTCCCCTAATTGATTACTCTAACCCCCACCCTTTCCTCCCCCCTCCCTTGTCGACTTCCAGCAGCTTTCCAACCCCTAACCCCTCTAAAATATACCATAACACTTACTCTAAGCGTATTCAAATTCTATTATATACTATATTGTATGTTCTATAGAATATATTCTATATTCATTCCATTACTATATTCATCTTACTTTTCATTATTTAACTGTATATTTTATATAAAATTCTATATATTTCTATATATAGCATTCTATATATTCTGTATATTCTAAGTAAAATTCTATATAATCTTAGTAAATTACAATTATCTTCTACCTGTAATTCTGTATATTCTATATATTTTAAATAAGATTCTATATATTCTAAGTAAAATTTTCTTATACATGTTACTAGCTTAGATTATAATAATTATATTCCCCTCCTCAAGGTAAAGTCACTACTCTCCTCCATTTTCATCATCATATCTTAATAGTTCTCAAACTGCCACAGTTCACCCTTCACATCCCATTTTTTTTCTAAATATTGTTTCAACTTCCCCCAGTCGGCAGTATACTGTCCTGGATCAAGGTCTTTAAGTTTTCTTGTCATTTTGTCCATCTCTGCCATGTACAGCAATTTGTATATCCAGTCTTCTATAGTTGGTACTTCTTGCATCTTCCATTTCTGCGCATATAAAAGTCTTGCTGCTGTTATCATGTAAAATAACAATGTCCTATACTGCGTTGGAACAATTTCCATTCCCAAGTTCAGTAGCAACAATTCTGGGTTCTTATTTATTTGGATTTGTAAGATCTCATTGATTACTTCAATTATATCTCCCCAGTATTGCTTGGCTACCTCACAAGTCCACCACATATGATATAATGATCCTTCATGTTTTTTACATTTCCAGCATTTATCTGACATATTTGTATTTCCTAGCGCAATTTTCTTTGGCGTCAAGTACCATCTATATATCATTTTATATACATTCTCTTTAATATAGGGCCAGAGATAGGGCCAGGGATACCAGTCCTCTGGGGACGGGGGAGGTATGGCGGTGGGGCCTGGTTTAAAGGGAGAAGGTCACGGAGATGTGGAAAGGCTCGGTGCCCTTCTAACCTACGCCCCATCCCGAGGCACGCCGGTGTTGGAGCTAGGAAAAATCCTCCTTCGACACTGATGTTGTGCAATGCCAGGTCCATAAATAATAAGACCAGTATGCTGCATGATACTTTTATGGCAGCTAATATGGACCTGGTATGCATGACCGAGACTTGGGTGAGGGAAAGAGAAACAGTTGCTCTTGGTGAGCTGACCCCCCCGGGTTATGCGGTCCTTCATCAGTCATGAACTGAGGGTCGGGGGGGAGGGGTGGCAATCCTTGTCCGGGAGGGTTTCTCCTTCAAGCCGCTTCCCGCCCCGAAGATCTCTGGCATTGATTGTGTGGGCCTGGTGTGGAATGCCGAGGAGAGTTTGGCTGTCTGCTTGGTGTACCGACCGCCCAGCGCACCAGCAGACGCCTTACAGCGCCTGCTAGAGGTGGTTGCTGGGTGGGCCTTAGAGTACCCCATGTTGATGGTGCTGGGGGATTTCAATGCCCATATAGATGATGCCAGCTCGATACAGGCCAGGGACCTGGTGTCAGCCATGGCAACACTGGGACTCTCCCAGTTTGTATCGGCACCCACACATGAAGCAGGCCACACGCTAGATCTGATCTTCGGGATGGGATTGGATGTGGTTCTGGATAAAGTAGAGTTGGTGCCATGGTCAGACCACGCGGTTGTGAAGGCCCGGCTGGGCGTTCCACCCCCCTCCTGCAAGGGCGGTGAGCAAATTTATGCTCGCCCGCGGAGACTTATGGACCCAATTGGGTTCCAGAATGCTCTGTGGGAACCAATGCTCCACGGTGGTTCATTAGATGAGCTAGTGGAGAGCTGGCAAGTCCGGCTCTCTGAGGCCATCGATGAAATCGCCCCCCGTCGTCCTCTTCGCTGCCGGAATCGCCGGGCTCCTTGGTATACAGAGGAGCTGCAGCAACAGAAACGGGAGCTAAGACGACTTGAACGCATGTGGCGGCGATCTCGTGATGAGGAAGCAAGAACATCTTATAGGCTGTTTATGAAGTCCTATGAGATGGCGGTGAAAGCTGTGAAGAAAGAGTATTATGCAGCTTCCATCGCATCAGCTAGCTCACGCCCAGCTAAATTATTTAATGTGGTCCGTTCATTGGTCTCCCAATCAGGTGGAGACCATCAAAAGTTGAATTTGGAGATAAGCTGTGAGGCTTTTGCGAGCTTTTTTACTGATAAGATCTTGCTTCTCCGCCGCGACTTACCAGCCACAGTTGATACAGAAAATGAACTAGAGGCCCCTTGGCCATCTTCGGGATCCATATTAGATCATTTCAGCCCTCTTTTCGGGGAAGAGGTGGACAGGATTCTGCATGTGGTACGGCCTACCACATGCCCCTTGGACCCGTGCCCGTCATGGCTGGTGAAAGCCAGTGTTGACGGGCTTCGGGATTCCTTGGAGGCGATTATAAACCTGTCCTTGAGCTCTGGGATTTTTCACAAGGCGCTGAAGGAAGCTGTGGTACGGCCTCTTCTGAAGAAATCATCATTAGATCCTGCTGACCTGCTCAATTACCGACCGGTTTCCAACCTTCCGTTTTTGGGGAAGGTGATTGAGCGGGCAGCAGAGAAGCAACTGCAGAATTTCCTGAAGGAGACCTCAGCCCTTGACTCCTTCCAGTCTGGTTTCCACCCGGGACATGGGGTCGAGACATTGTTGGTCGCCCTCACAGATGATCTCCGCAGACATCTGGATCAGGGCGGATCAGCACTGCTGATTTTGCTGGATCTGTCAGCAGCGTTTGATATGGTCGATCATGAGCTTTTGACCCACCGCCTTGCCGATGTGGGGATTCAGGGGACAGCACTGCAGTGGCTGGTCTCCTTTCTCCATGACCGGGGACAGAGGGTGGCACTTGGGGAGAGGGTGTCATCTCGTAGGCCACTGGTTTGTGGTGTGCCACAGGGAGCGATACTCTCTCCATTATTATTTAATATCTATATGCGCCCCCTCGCCCGGCTGGTGCGGAGTTTCGGGCTTGGGTGTCACCAATACACGGATGACACCCAGCTTTATCTGTTGTTGGATGGGCAGCCTGGATCGGCCCCTGATGCCCTGGAGCGTGCTTTTGAGGCTGTGGCTGGTTGGTTGAGACAAAGTCGGCTGAAATTGAATCCCACGAAGACGGAGGTCCTGTATGTGGGTCATGGGGAGATGGCTTTGGGACCTCGGCTTCCTACACTTGATGGGGCAGCACTTACACTGGCCCCGAGGATTAGGAGCCTGGGGGTGATTCTGGATTCCTCCCTGAAGATGGAGGACCAGATCACTGCAGTTGCCAGGTCTTCCTTTTATTATCTTCGGCAGGCCAGGCAGCTTGCCCCTTATTTGTCTCCCCGTGACATGACTACAGTGGTCCAAGCAATGGTCACCTCTAGGTTGGATTACTGTAACGCGCTCTACGCTGGGCTTCCCATGGGCCTGATCCGGCGGTTACAGCTGGTACAGAATGCAGCAGCGCGGGTCGTTGCTGGAGCACCGGTGTGGGAGCATATTACACCGGTGCTACGCCAGCTGCATTGGCTGCCAGTGGAGTACCGAATCATGTTCAAGGTTTTGGTGTTAACCTACAAAGCCCTACGCGGACTGGGACCGACGTATCTGAGGGACCGTCTCTCATCATATGAGCCCCAGAGGACTCTCCGCTCTGGTGGAAAACATCTTTTAAGTGTCCCTGGTCCTAGGGAGGCCCGCCTGGCGTCGACCAGGGCCAGGGCCTTTTCGGTCCTGGCCCCGACCTGGTGGAATGCTCTGTCTTGCAAGACAAGGGCCCGGCAAGATTTGCTTGCATTTCGCCGGGTCTGTAAGACAGAGTTATTCCGCCAGGCATATGGCTGACGCCGGGCAGTACCCGCCCCCCGTGAAGGGGGGGTTAAACCATCACCCCTGTGCAAACACAGAGGCATGTATGAACCACTATGCAGCATGAATTGTTATATTTAATGTTTTTAAATGTTTTTAAATGTATCATTTAATGTTTTTAAATGTTTTTAAACATGTTTGTATTTGTTATCTGCCCTGAGCCTGCGAAAGCGGGGAGGGCGGAATATAAATATAATAAATTAAAATTAAAATTAAAATTAAAATTAAAATAATTAAAATTAAAATTAAAATTAAAATTAAAATTAAAATTAAAATTAAAATAATTAAAATTAAAATTAAAATTAAAATTAAAATTAAAATTAATTAAATTAAATTAAATTAAATATTTGTACATGTTGAAATTTTCAGCGTATTTTTCCACAGATGCTCCCATGCCTCCATTGTTATTTCTTTATGAAAATTTATTGCCCATTTCACCATTTGAACTTTTACAGTTTCATCTTCAGTATGCCATTTTAGAAGTATTTTATAGATCTTGGAAATTTCTTTCTTGCCTTCTTGTAAAATTGCTTCCTCGAGTTCCGAGTTTTCAATCCTTATTCCTCCCCTTAAGCAGTCCGAGTTGTAAAGATCTCTGATCTGTCTATATTGAAACCATCCATAACTAGGAGACAATTCTTCTTCTGATTTTATTTTAAGTACTGAATGTTGTATCTGTGTTATCTCCTTATAGGTTAGACATTGCTGCTCATTATCAACAGTTCTCGGATCTATTACTTCATACGGAACTACCCATGAGGGAATTCCATCTTTCATGTAGATCTTATATTTCTTCCAAATTGTAAACAGACTTCTTCGAATGTAGTGATGCAGAAACATGGAGTCCGCTTTTATTTTATCGTACCACAAATACGCATGCCATCCAAATATCTTTTTATGTCCCTCCAAGGCCAGCAACTTACAATTTTTTAACATTATCCAATCCTTTAACCATGTCAAACATACTGCTTCATAGTATAGCCTTATGTTGGGCAGTTGTAAACCACCTCTCTCCTTCGCATCTTGCAATACTTTCATTTTTACACGTGGTTTTTTACCTGCCCACACAAAGTCTGAAATTTTCCTTTGCCATTTATCAAATTGTTTGGAGTCTCGAATAATTGGGATTGTTTGCAGCAAAAACATCACACGCGGTAACACATTCATCTTGACTGCGGCTATTCTTCCCAACCATGATAAATTTAGTTTATTCCATTTTATCAGATCTCTCTATTTGTATCCACAATTTCTCATAATTGTTCTTGAATAGGTCAATATTTTTAGCAGTTAGTTCAATACCAAGGTACTTTACTTTATTTGTTACCTCACAGTCTGTCATCTCCATCAGTTCCTGTTGCTTCTGTTTGGTCATGTTTTTACATAATATCTTCGATTTCTTTTTGTTTACATAAAAACCAGCCAGACCTCCAAATTCTTTTATTTTCTTTATTACTTTTGGCATGTTGTCGATTGGATCCTCTACTATTAGCATTATATCATCCGCAAAAGCTCTGACCTTGTAGGAAAATTCTTTTATTTTTATGCCTCGAATTGCTTCGTCCTCCCGTATCTGAATCATCAACATTTCCAAAATTAAAATAAACAACAATGGAGATAGAGGGCAACCTTGTCTCGTACCTTTACTTATTTTCAGTTTTTAGCCAGCAAGGGGGCTTTTGAGGCAAGTAAGAAACAGAGGTGGTTTGTCATGGCCTTTCTCTGCAGTGCCTTCCTCGGCAGTCTCCCGTCCAAGTACTGACCCTTCTTAGATTCTGAGATCAGATGAGATCAGGCTATACCATACCAACTTCCCTCCCGTGAACCATGTCTGACATTTGTTTGGAATCCCCTTGTATTAAATAACCCCCAAAGCCCCCTAATCTGCTTAACTGACACTTGGCATACTCCTTCTCATGTAATAACTTCTGAATCTCCACAACTTAAAGAACTGCAGTTCCTAAGGCCTCTTGTTTGGAGACCTTAAGAGCAAAATCGCTATCATGCTTTCTTAAAAGTTTAGAGAATCCTATTTGGTAAGGACCAGGCCTTGTACCACTTAATAGAAAATCTAAGCTTGAAACTTTGTTTCAGGCCTCATATCCTAGGCCTGTGCTGGGAAAGTCCCAAGCTCTGTTAATTAGCTGCATCTGGGTTTCTTTCCTCTTATGAGACAGTGGCCTTGAGAAGGCAGGTGATTGATGCTGATCTCAGCTTTCGCTGTACTCCCTAAACTGTCACACGGCTACAATTTCCAGTAAAGAAGTCAAGTCCTGATTGGTTCTTCAAGTGTACAGATGTCCCTCCAGATTTCAAGAAGCTTCTTTGTCTCTAGGCAGTTTATCAGTCTTTTCAGTCTTGCTACCTGGTAGCTATTGCCAACTAGTTGCAATGTGTGAGAGAGCTCCTGAGCTTAATGTCTCCAGGTTGCTTAGAATAAGCTGGCATGGATGGACTTTGGTGAGATCCACCAGCTTTGGAACCACCTCAGAGAATGCTTAGTCAGATAGCCAGTAGTAGTTTAGCTAGTTAGAATATATTTAGATCAGCAACCTGTTATTTGTTTTATGTTTCTGCCTTACACATGCTCCTATGTTCTTTCTTTAATAAACTCCAATAACATATTGTACCAACCTGTGTCCAGTGTTGCTTACCAAGGAGGTACACACACTCAAAAGAACCCAGAAACCTGTGGTGCTTCAAACACACAACAACAGCTCTTAGAAGCTCCTAGTGGTCCTGAATGGCTAGGAAAGACATCAATGAGAAGGGATGAGAGTCTCTGGATCAAAACATATTTGAAAGAGAGTGTTCCAACTTTACTATTCAGGGGTTGGCTTTTAATGGCCATGGTTTTAGTGCATATGACGTATCACTATGTCTAAATGCAAATGGCTGGCCTCCAAATGGATGATAAACACTGAACAGCCTCTTCAAACAAAAATACACATACAGGGGAACTCCAGCTCTGCAAAAAGGTTAATCAAATTGGAAAATTGGGGGGACCTCTAGAACACAGGCTGATGAATGTTAGGGCTGAAATCCTAAAAACACTCTCCAGGTGTAAACCTCATAGAATAACATGGGGCTTACTTGCAAGCAGAACAGTTTTGACTTGCTCCCTACGAGGACTCCACAAGGGAAAGAATATTGAGAATCAATTAATTAAGGAAAGGGAGAAAGGGTACCAACCCACACCGGGGCTTATTGAATCCAGAGAGGGAATACTGGGGAGCAGGAGTATTTTTGTCTTCCCCTGTCCAGGATTTCTGAGCTTTACCCTCCCATCTTGTTCCATTTCTATAGCTTAATAGGCTCCATCTATTATATGATACCTTTCTTCTCCCAGGAGGAGGTACTTGGGTTTCATAAAAGAGCGATGCATAGTTGTTAGGAGAGAAGCAGTATGTCACCAGGCAGCAACATCACAGCCATCCACCATGACCTTTTTCCAGTGGTGCTGGGGAATATACTATGGATCAAATGCAAGCGAAGTAATCTGAGGGTCTCTGGGATTATGTCAGTCCCAGCCTTGGGGCACTGATTCCAAAAGTGGCCTAAGTGGTTGCATGTAAAGCACCATGGGACCTTCTTCTCTGCCGTGGGTGACTTCCCAACAGTACTTGGGAAAACAGGTTGATGTTGCTGGGATGGCTGTCCTTTTACTTCCAGCTGCTTTCTGGGGTGGGGACTTAGGAGACACTGGACTGGGGTGGGGACTTAGGAGACACAAGTCATAGGCTTTCCCCAATTTCCCAGTCCCAGCATCTTCAAGAAGCTTCTTTGTCTCTAGGCAGTTTATCAGTCTTTTCTTTCTTGCAACCTGGTAGCCATTGCCAACTAGTAGCTCTTCAGCTCCATGCCTTCAGGTTGTCTAGAGTAAGCTGGCTTGGATGGACTTTGGTAAGATCAACCAGCTTTGGAACCCTCGCAAAGAATGCTTCGTCAGATAGCCAGTATTATTTTAGCTAGTTAGAATGTATTTAGATCAGCAACCTGTTATTTGTTTTATGCCTTGCCTAAATGCTTCTTAAGAGCAGTATTGCAAAGAAGTAAGATCGACTGTGAAATGCATTCAGTGTGATTAGAGCAGGGGTGGAAATGCAGAAAATTAGCATCTGTAGTGAGAGAAATATCCCATGTCCCCATTCAGCCCTGGGGAATCCATTGTTCTGAATCTGTGAAGAAACAATTTCAGCTCTCTAGTGTTGTGATCTTCCTTTTACGTTTTTGTCTTTTTCAGGACACCTACTCTGTCTTGGACTCTAACCGCTATTGAACTCAAATACTGCTCATCTACCATAAACCACCCACTTGAAACTCTCTTGATAGACTGAGGGTCTGACTTGGTATAAAGCAGTGTCATGTGCTCATGTGGTTTCCTTGGAATGGAGTTTCACTCTCTGCCCATCAAGAGGGTAGAATTTTAAACTGATTTGTTTTTGTCTGAATAGAACCAAAAAGAAACCAATCCCTATTTCTAAGGGGGAGAAAGAGCTTCACCCTACTATCCAATCATAGAGCCAACATTTCTTTTCAACAGCAATCATTTTCTTTTCTGAACCATCAGCCTTGGTTGAATGCTGATCTATTCTGTAATATAGGGAGGAATAACAAAGCAGTTGACCTAGTTTTGCAGGCTTTAAAAATTACAGCAACCACAATCACTCGAGTCAAATTCTACAAATCACCGTAACATAAAAAAACCAGAGGAACCACAATCAGTATTGTGATGCAGACAGACAAGCTTTAATGCAGATTGGATGACAACATTTGCATGGCAAACAGCTTCAAAGGTGATAACAGCATATGCAATACAGAAGAAATAATACATTTTCCTTTGGAAATCCCTCAAAAGGACAGCTAAACAAAGGGCTATTTATGCATTTTAAACATCATTTTCCTAAGCTCCCTAGAATCTCATACAAAATAACAGGGTGTGTTTGTAGAAATACCCTAAAAATGGCAAGGAAATGCAGCAGCAGCAGAGTTCGAAGACTTGAAGATAAATGCCTGAAGTGCTCAGCAATGATAAATCTAATCAACTCTGATCTGGATTTGGGAGTTTACACAATTTTGATGCTCAGGAAAAAGGGACCATCAGTTGTGACACCTACATTAAGTACCCACTAGCATTGGACGTGAGAGTCAGAAGTACTGAGCTGGTGGAAAGGCTATCAGCTCTGGCTTAAAATGGGGAGGCTCCACCTTTCTCACCCCCAAGTCCATGAAATCATCGGCTATGAATCCATATCCTGTTTTTCAAATACCATTTTCCCCTATTCTGGTCCTCCAAGTTTAACAGGGGTAACCACACAGCCTTTGACTAAAGCAGCTGGAACCTACAGAGCTGTTCCCGCTACATGAAGAGGTTCAGAATAGGAGGAGAGGATTGGATTTGGGATTGTAATAATAAAAGGGGCTGGCTGTATCACAATTTCTGATTAGGAGATTTGGTTGACAAATCTAACGTTGGTACGGGGGGGGGTGATGCCGAGGCTACTTGCTGATGTTGCGCCACCAGAGAGTACCCTGTATGAACCAATGGCGCTCAGACCGCCAATTGGGTAGCCAAATGGAGAGCCACAAGATGGAATGCACGATGGGATTGCACAGAAAGGGGGATGACTTGGGATGTAACCAAAGGACAACTTGGAAAGAAGGAGGTGAGTCTGGAATGTAATTTCAAGCAGGTGAGCTTACTTTTTCAGAGTGAAAGAAAATGATTAAAAGACTCAATCTTACAATCTGTTAGGATTTTTTTTTAATGAACGAGGTTAAACAATGTTGAAGAGCTTCCTCTATCCCTTCTTGTGCATTTACTGTCCATTCAATTTTCTATCAGTCAGTTTTGTATGAAGCTAGAGCTGTCAACGCCATCTATACCTGATCATTTCTTAAGGGTAACATGAAAGCTCATACCCTACCACACATTTTGTTAGTCTTACAGGTGCTATTGGACTCTTGCTCTTTTCTACTGCTACACAGAGTCTAATACGGCTACCCATCTTTTCCCTACTTGGACTTGCCTGGGTAACCATACTATTTTTATGTTACTGAAGGGTGGGTCAAGAAATTAAATCGAAGCTGAACATCAAACACGCTACTGAAGGCTTCCCCGCCTAGTATACAGGTTCAAAAGCTTACAGAGGAGAAGCTTTACCTCAAGGTAGGGGAAGGTCAGCCTTCAAAACTTGCTTGAGGTTGTGCACTGGCCAACTAGGAACCCGCAGTACAAAATATGGTGCATACTGTATCTGTACCGAGCCAAAGTTAATCACAGGTGTCTATGTAAAAATTACTCATTCGGAAGTTCATTTGGAATGAACTTCAGCATTGGAATAAAAGCTGCCTTTACACGTAGGCAAAAGATTGCAGATCAGGTTTTTCCAAGTAGCAATCAACCTGTTTGGATGTGGAGTCCAGCTTTTCATATGTTAAGTGATGTTTGTGGACAGATCAAAGGAATTGCTTCCTACAGCCACGGGACTCATAGAAATTTTCTAATGAGAGAATATTAACTTTACTTCAGGCAGTATTATTAAGGAGGGACAGCTAACCACATAGAAGATCTCTTGACTTTTGACATAATATAAATGTATTACTCTGGGACTTCTATGCTTGAGAGAAGGAGTCTGTCAAGAATTATTAGGGGGCTTTGGGAGTTAGTTAATACAAGGGGATTCCAAACAAATAATGTTATTATCAGACATAATTCCCGGGAGGGAAGGTGGTATGGTATAGGCTGATCTCTTCAACTTTCCAAATCTAAGAAGCCTCGGTACTTGGATGGGGGACCACCGAGGAAGGCTCTGCAGAGTGGTTTCCTCATTTCAAACCACTGTTGTTTTGAATAAAATTCAACGCAGTGAATCCATATTGGGAATTTTGTATCTGAGACTATTGTATTATTTCAGGAACACAGTGGATTTTTCCCCCCTACGGTCTTCTGAGAGAAGCAGAAGATGGTGGTCTATGATGGAAGATCTCCTGTTGTAGTGAGACACTTAACAAACAATGGAAGGCACTGCCTATTGGAGGGTAAAGAAGCCAAAAAATAATTTTATAGCTTTTGAATTTTTTAAAGTGTTTAAAGGGCTCAATAGTGCAAAAAATTTTAGATGTAAAAAATACCCCGTCGAAAATCACAGCAACTGGCTGATGGAGACTGTTTGCCACCCCAGTCGGAATGAAGAGACAGACGCCAGTGTTTGGAACTAAGGGCCACTTTTATTAAGATAACAAATGTAAACAACCTTAACTATCAACTGCGGCAAGGGCCAACTAGCGGTACAAGTCGAGCCATGTGGTCACCCTTGGACCTCCGCCTCGACCTGTCTGGGCGAGCCCTGAAGCCCCAGGCTTAAGCCATCCATCGGATGGCAGCTGCCTGGACAGCCAGGCAAAGTTGGTTCCCCCAACCAAGCTCCCACATCTCAGCCGTACAGCAGTGAGGTAGGACTTGCACACAGGGTTCCCCAAGGCAGTCTGCCATGCAGCATGGCAGCCGTCACAAGCAGTACCATCCGCTTCTGGCAGACCCCTCTTCCCCAGAATGGAGAAGCGCCAAGGGTGTTCACCGGCCCGCTCCCTATTCCCCAATTCTATCCTGCCAATGCCCGGCCAAGCCTCTGCTTAGGCCCTGGCACCCCACAGGTGGCTTAAAGCCAACCTGAGCCCTTGCCGCAAATCATCTAGAAAAATCTCATTGCCTGACACCGACAATTAGTAACAGCTTAAAAACGAGACAAGGGCCTAACATAAGCCCGATAAGCCGCAGAATGCCACCTGCCGACTCTCTGGATGGCCACAGCCGGGTAACCCATCGCGGCCGCCGTAGAAGCAGCCCCAATCCTAAAAGAATGTGTCACAAACTTAACTCCGCCCAATCCCAGCCGATCAAGGGCCCGTTGGGTAACTGCCCAAAATTGATAGCGCGTTAAAGGCAGACCATCCCCATGCCTAAACAGAAGCCAATGTTCCTTACCCCTCACCCGAAGGAACCGTCGGAGAGCCCTTACTGGGCACAACTCTCCCTCTACACAAGGCCCCAGCCTAATAACAGCCCCTTTACGCCACTGATCCGTCTTGGATTGACGTAACTTAATAACAACTACATCCCCCTCCCACTGCAAATCACTTGCCAAAAGAGCACGTTCCGACCGGTCCAAGGTGGACTGAGCCACTAATTCACTAATGCGTAGGGCCCCAAAGAAAGCAGTCAGTGCCGCTGCATGAAACAGCCGAGCCTCATACCTAGAACTGCAAACCTCAGCCCACACCGCAAAAGGCCCCTTAAGCACTGAGGGAGAAATAGGCTCCCTGGTATCAACTCGAGGTCCCGCTTCCCTCGACCAACCTTCCAGCATCTTCCTAACGCGGAAGTCCCCCATGGCCTCAGGAAACCCCCGCGCCTTGCTTACGAACGCCAATGCTGCAAGCTGACCCTGAATTGACTTAACCGCTAGACCCCGTTCCTTCTGATGCACACAAAAATGCATCAAGTGGGAAACCGGGATGGGCCAGCGCTGCTGCAAGCCAAACTCGGCTCTAAACCCAGCAAACTGTCCTACCGCTCTGTTGTAGGCTCTCCTGGTACTTGGAGCCACCGCAAGCCATATGGCCCTGAACGCCTTGGACTCCCAAGGTGCCATAGCGCCTGTGGCATCTGCACTGGGTGGGGATCTGCCTCCGGGGCAAGCTGCCTGAAACGCTCCATCTGTAGGCAAGACAAAGCGTCCGCCACCTCATTATCGACCCCCGGAACGTGCCTGGACTTAAATAATATATTCCGCCAGAGGCAAAGCAGGGTGAAGGCTCGCACGAGCCTCATAACCCTGGGGGACCGTGAAGTCAATGAATTAACCACCTGTACCACAGCCTGGTTATCACACCAGAAATGTACAGTATGATTCGAAAACTCACGTCCCCACAAAAACACAGCTACCAAAATTGGAAAAAATTCCAGGAACGTGAGGTCCCGAATGAGACCCCACCTATGCCACTCCCTAGGCCACTGACCCACACACCAATGTTTCCTAAAATAAATCCCGAAACCCAAAGAACCAGAGGCGTCAGACATAATCTGAAGCTCGGCTTCAAGTAATAAATCGTCTCGCCAAAACGTAACCCCATTAAAGCTGGCCAGGAAGTCTGACCACACCTGCAAGTCCTCCTGCATGCCTTTAGTAAGCCGCAAGTGATGATGAGGTGCCTTCAAGGACGACATAGCGTCACAAAGCCGCCTCAAAAAGGGCCTGCCTGGGGCGACTGCCTTACAGGCAAAATTCAAGTGCCCAACCACCTGCTGCAGCTCAAGGAGCGTAACTTTATGCTTCCCTCTAAACTCCTGGAGCCTATCCCTAAGGTCGTGAACCTTTACAAGGGGAAGCCTAAAACACTGCCTAACTGTATCAAGTTCTATTCCCAGAAACGTGAGAACCTGGGAAGGCCCTTCCGTCTTCTCATGTGCCAATGGCACCCCTAGCTCCTGAGCCATTTTCACAAAAGTGTCCAGCAGACAGGGGCACTGTCCAGACCCCGCCGGCCCAAAAAACAAAAAATCATCTAAATAATGAGCCGTGTCACGACAATGCGCCCGGCGTCGCACTTCCCATTCAAGAAAGGAGCTGAAAGTCTCAAAGGCAGCACACGAGATGGAACAGCCCATCGGTAGGGCGCGATCCATGAAAAACTATCCTTCAAAAGCAAATCCGAGGAGCTCAAAGTCCTCCGGGTGCACCGGGAGCAGTCTAAAGGCGGACTTAATGTCGCATTTAGCCAGCTCCGCTCCCACCCCACACTTACGCACCATCTTCACTGCTTGGTCAAATGACGTGTATTTGACAGAACAAAGATGCTCTGGGATCGCATCATTAACTGAATTGCCTCTAGGAAACGACAGGTGATGAATTAAACGAAATTCTCCTGCTGCCTTCTTGGGGACTACTCCCAAAGGGGACACCCTCAAATTAGGAACTGGTGGAGAATCAAAGGGGCCCAGGACTCTCCCTTCCTCACACTCCTTCCTAATCTTGTCCCTAACAATGTCTTCTTTACCTACAACTGAACGCAAATTATCCGAATAGAAAGGGCAAC
The DNA here is from genome assembly GCF_028583425.1 of Eublepharis macularius. Lineage (NCBI taxonomy): Eukaryota > Metazoa > Chordata > Lepidosauria > Squamata > Eublepharidae > Eublepharis > Eublepharis macularius. Next base: position 247,849,978 of record NC_072790.1, read on the forward strand.
GAGGTCCCTCGACTGGGATCCAAAAACCATAAGTAAACCCTTTTAACAAATACTGGGCCTCAGAAGCCTTGGGATAAGCCCGTAACAGTCCTTCAAGGACCCTCAGTCTTACTGGACTGGGGCCCTTTACCACCAGACTGCTGGCTACCACTGCCTGATCCCCCAAACTTCCTACCTCCTCCGCCCTGCCGTGCCTTGGGGCAGGTAGTATAGGAGTGAGGTCCAGCACAGGATGGGCATTCGTGCCTGAATCTACAGGGCTTACGGCTGCAGCCTCCTTTAAAAGTGAACTCCCAGCACAGCAGCCGGGGTTGAACCTGCTGACCCGCAGTAGTGCGGGTGCTGGAAGCCAAGGAGGAGCGCTGCACAATGTGACCGCTATCTGAACGATCACCCACACTGGGCCATGCAGGGGACATCATGGAAAGCCACAGCTGCTGATGAATGCGATCCCAGGGAAGGGTCGAATTCATAGCAGCTCGCATCCGAAACTCCTCGTCATATTGCATCCATGCACCTCCAAGGAATCCCGTATATCCCTTGTAAACAATGTCCAAATACTGAAACAAAGGCGCCGCCCTCTGAGGCTGCTCCCTTGCCAGCACCCCCGCATAAATCAAGAACCCGGGGAGCCAATTACCCCAGGTTCTATCTACTTTCCGACGCTTAAGCCGCTCTTTATCACGGTTGTCTAGATCGTCTTTGTCCTTCTTCTCCAGGTCTCTGAAGAGAAGGGAAAAGATGTCCACATATTCGCCTTTCAATATCTTATCACGTGTGGCCTGCGTCAGGTGATCTCCAAGGGGAAGGGCTACATCACCAAACGGCAATGCACCAAAAGGAACATTGCCATAAGTCAAAGATGGATACAGGTAGCACCCCCAGGGACCACCCATCATCCCAGGCCAGCCGAAAGGCTGCCCAGCACAGGCCAAGTTTTCAGAAGGCACTGGAGGGTGGAGCAGGAGCCCTAAAACCCTGTCCTTTCCATGATGGCTGCACTAAAGGAGGCCAAACAGTAGAATACTGGGAGGAGACCCCAGAGTTAGCACCCAGAGCTCCACAAACGGTCCCTGCCCACAGGACCCCCAAGGCCAAGGGTATCCTGTTTGTGTAGGTGCATCCTTACCAACTTGCTCTTCAGGCTCCACTGCCAGGACCCCGGGTGTGGGAACCGCCTCAACTCCCTGTTCCACTTCCTCAGCTGCTGAACCAACTTCATTGGCAGAAGCCATCTGAGCAGAGCCGGACTCGCCTTTCGCTGTGCCTTCCAAAGCAGATAAGCGCATTAGAATTTCTCTGTTTACTGCATCTCTGGAGGCCATACGCCGAGACCTCTTCCTTCCCCCACTGTCCCCGGAAGGAGCCTGAACCCCCTTGGCAGACTCAAGGGCCTGCAGCTGTCGCAGGATGTCCTCGTGCCCTAAAACATCCTCCTCATCCTCTGATGAAGCAATCACCGGGGGGGGGCTTTTGGGCGGAGGGCGCTTAGCGCGTTGTTTCCCCTTAGAAGGGCCGCTGCCTTTCTTAGGAGGCAAGGCCAGCCTAATCCACCAAGCAAAATTTTTCAAACTTCCCTAGGAAGCCCTATAGCACAAGCCCAAGAATGCCTAACACTGATGGCCAATGGGCAAAAAGGGGACGAGGAGGAGAGGGTGCAACCCTGTGCCCCCTCACAAAATGGCTACCTTAATCAATCAGATGGGGGAAGTACTATAACCCCCAAACAAAATGGCCACCTTGAAGCCACAGGGTATCTAAACGCCCTCCCTTATGCTCATGCAACAACCCCACCAAAGAGAGGAAGGGGGGGCAAAAAACCCACTAAGATCGCACCCCCACGAATGAGCTCCACAAGAATGAAACCCCCCCCACCAAGCAGGCAGCGGACCCACCCGCGCCCAAGCGTGGTACCAGGAAAAAAGGGGGGGAATCCGAACCCGCCAAACACCTCCCTCAAAGAGGGGGGGAGGGGGTGTATCTAAGGAAGGCCCGGGCCAGCCGCTGCCACCAGCCGCCGCTTCACCCCCCACTCGCAAAGGAGCAAGCCACAGAAAGGCCACCGACGCCTCGCCAATGAGGCCGCCGCCGCCGACAGCCTCAAGCCACCGAACCAGCCGCTGCAAATGCCTCCGCCACCACTGGGACTGCCGCCGAGTCCACCGCCGAGGCCCCTGCCGCGCTGCCGAGGTTGCTGCCATGCTGCTGCTGCCGCCGCCGAGGCTCCAAACAAGCCGCTGAGGCGGCCGCCGCCGAGAGCACAGCTGGAAGCAGCACCTGCCTCCGAGCGCGACTCCGGGCGACTGACGCCTGAAGGGGAGCGGAGCAGCCTAACGGCCAGCAAGCTACACCCCCTCACAATCCCCGTATGCCCGGGGAAAGCGCGCCTTCTCCTCCTCCTTCCGAGGAGGCAAATGGCGACCCCCTGCCAGGCTGGCGGCAGAAAGGGTCATTTTAATGTAGCATTGTAATGGTCAAAATTAAGCCTTTGTCGTGGTCAAATTAAGCCTTTGAAAAATTGTTGATTATGAAACAGGATTATAATGCTGGTAAATGCCCATCAGGATCCGCCTACTTCAATTTGATCATTTCCATGCCAAGAGACAAATGCCACTCGTTTTTGCTATGTACTTGATATAGCCATTGCATGGCTATATCAAGTATTCTGTTCTACTTCCTTCTGATGCGAATTTCTGAGAACTTTGATTTTGTGAGTGTATGCAGAGTGTGCACTAGCTATTTCTACACCAGTTTGGTGTAGTGGTAAAGAGAGGCAGGATTCTAATCTGGAGAACCGGGTTTGATTCCCCACTACTTCTCTTGAAGCCAGCTGAGTGACCTTGGGTGAGTCACAGCTCTTTTGGAGCTCTTTCAGCCCCACTCGGATCACAGGCTGATTGTTGTGGGGATAATGATAACACACTTTGTAAATAGAGATGGGCAAGAACAGCAATATGAACAAAAAAAATCCTATTTATGCATTTTAGACATCATTTCCACAAGTCTGTAAAGAAAAGATCCAGGTAAGTAACCTGAGTCTCTAAGCTCTCTAGAATCTCAATCAAAATAACGGAGTGCCCTTGTAGAAATACCCTAAAAATGGCAAGGAAAAGAATAGCAGCAGAAAGTTGGTAGGCTTGAAGAGAAATGCCCGTAGAGCTCACCAATGATAAATCCAATCAGCTCTGACCTGGATTAGGGAGATTCCCCACTTCTGATGCTCATGAGAAAGTGACCATCAGTTGTGAAGCCTACAATAAATACACACTAGCATTGAATGTGAGAGTCAGAATTGCTGAGCTGGTGGAAAAGCTATCAGCTCTGGCTTAAAGTGGGAAGGGTCACTATTTCTGACTCCCAAGTCCATGAAATCATCAGCTGTGAATCCATATCCTGTTTTTCAAATATTTCCCCCTATTCCGGTCCTCCTAGTTTAACAGGAGCAACCACATGGCCGGAACCTATAGAGCTGTCCCCCGTACATGACGAGATGCAGAAGATCAGGAGAGGACTGGCCCTGGGATAGTAACCTCAAAAGGAGGTGGCTTTATCACAATTTCTAATAGTGGGATTTGGTTGACAGATCCGACGTTGGTCCCCGGGGTGATGCCGAGGCTACTTGCTGATGTTGCACCACCAGGGAGTACCCTGTAGGAACCAAGGGAGTTCAAACCTTCGATTGGGTAGGACATCTTGGAAAGAAGGAGGTGAGTCTGGAATGAAAGTTTAAATAGGTGAGCTTACTTTTTCAGAGTGAGAGAAAACTGATTAAAATAATAAATCTTGCAATCTGTTAGGATTTTTTTTTAATGAACGAGGTTAAAAAAGGTTCAAGGGCTTCCTATATCCCTTCTTGTGCATTTACTGTCCATTCAATTTTCTATCAGTCAGTTTTGTATGAAGCTAGAGCTGTCCCCGCCATCTATACCAGATCATTTCTTCAGGGTATTTGAAGAAGTGAGCTGTGGCTCATGAAAGCTCATACCCTACCTTACATTTTGTCAGTCTTATAGGTGCCACTGGACTCTCGCTCTTTTCTACTGCTACAGACAGACTAATACGGCTACCCATCTTGAGCTATCTCCATGGAAGGCACCACATTGAGCCATACAGAATGGAAATCCATCAACCTTGTGAAGAAACCTGAACGGGTACAAACAGACATCATCAAAGGGATCTGAAGAAGTGAGCTGTGGCTCATAAAAGCCCTACCACAAATTTTGTTAGTTTTTTATGTGCTGCTCAACTCTTGATCTTATCTATTCCTGTGTTTCCAGTTGTTGTTTTTAGCATCTCTGCCAGTATTGAGAAGGCTGGAGAATGATGGTTGTTGTGTATTTTCCGGGCTGTATCGTCGTGGTCTTGGCATTGTAGTTCCTGATGTTTCGCCAGCAGCTGTGACTGGCATCTTCAGAGGTGTCGCTCTGAAAGACAGAGATCTCTCAGTGTTGACACTGAGAACCAAGTTTAATTCCCCACTCCTCCACCTTGGGTCAGTCACAGCTTTTTCAGCCACACCTACCTCTCAGGTTGATTGTTGTGGGGATTATAATATCATTCTTTGTAAACCACTCTGAGTAGGTGTTAAGTTGTCCTAAAGGGTGGCTTATAAATCAAATGTTACTTTACTTCCATAATGATATTATCTAAATGCATAACTGCCTGCCCAAAAGATCCCAGCAACATGAATGAAAACTGGGTCAAATGATGAGCAAGCAGTTTTGTTTCACAAGCCCCATGACTTGGGCCTGAATGGAGAATTCAAGGAGAATTCCATACCAATGACCTCTACACCGTGCCTTAAGTTAAAAAAGATTTAAATGCAATTCTGTATGGAGTGTACCATTTCCAGTTTCCAGTTTCCATGTGCACATTGAAAAATACATGTCAAGAACTCTACAGTTTGTTATGCTTTGCATTAATAATGTACCACACAAAATAATCTTGATACACCTATATATGCAGTCACATTAAGAGTGCTGTATATATAATTCTGGAGAGTTAAGTGAGCTGCAGTGTTCTGTAACAGCTGGAGTCTTCGAGTCAACTGAGGGGAAACCTACATAAAGAGCATTACAGCAATCTAGTTTTGATGTTACAGTGCCATGAATCCAGGTGGTCAGATCAGCTCTGTAAGGGCTGATGTAACCCTTCCTGGCTTCCCTCTCTTGATCTGCCCAGGTTTGCAGAATCAGCATTGCTGTTAGTTGGCCCTCTAGCCTCTGCTTAAGAACTTCCAAAGAAGGAGAGCCCACCACCTCCCAAGGAAGCCTGTTCCACTAAAGTACTGCTCTGTCAGGAAGTTCTTCTTAATGATCACTTCCTCCTTGCTCCCTGGAGGTCTTTTGCTTTTTATTTGAAGCAACAGTTCTTTGAAATGGGAAAAAAATTCAATGTCTGTCAGGTCTAGGACTTGTACGAAGCACCATTTCTTACCCTCATTTTAACCTATTATTGACTTCAGAAAGAGCGGGAAAAGGATATAGCCCCACCCTAATTCACATGCTTTCCCATAGCTCTGTTTCCTTTAAAGCTGGGTAGGGGGGTACATAAAGGAAAAAATGAACCAAAATTACATTCAGAACTTGGTGATTTGGCTCCTTCAAACAGCTTCTGGAATACAGAACCAAATCTGAGAAACAAACAAACCACACAGAGGCTGCACAGGCAGGTCAGGCAGTCAGGCTCCATTGGAAGCATCTTGTTTTCCTAATGACGAGTCTATCTACACATTCAATGGCATGTCCATCTGCACCTGCAGCCACTTGGGTCCATACAGGAGATCCTGAGCCCTTTGTGTTAGCCAGCAAGGGGGCTTTCGAGGCAAGTAAGAAACAGAGGTGGTTTGCCACTGCCTTCCTCTGCAGAGCGTTCCTTGGTGGTCTCCCATCCAAGTACCGATGCTACTTAGATTTGGAGATATGATGAGATCAGGCTGTACCATACCACCTTCCCTCCTGGGAATCATGTCTGATAATAAAATTATTTCTTTGGAATCTCCTCATATTAACTAACCTCCAAAGCCCCCTAATCTGCGTAATTGATTCTTGGCAGACTCCTTCTCTCAAGCAGAGAAGTCCCAGAGTAATACATTTATATTGTGCCAAAAGTCAAGAGTTCTTCTATGTGGTTAACTATCCCTCCTGAATAATACTGCCTGAAGTAAAATTACTACTCTCTCACTAGAAGATTTCTATGAGTCTTGTGGCTGTGGGAAGCAACTCCTTTGAGGTGTCCACAAACATCACTTAACGTATGAAAAGCTGGCCTGTACATCCAAACAGGTAGATTCAGAACCTGGTGGTTTGGCTCCTTAAAACAGCTTCTGGAATGCTGAACCAAATCCAGGAAACAAACCAACCACGCAGAGGCTACACAGGCAGGCCAGGCAGTCAGGGGCCATCTGGCAGCATATTGTTTTCCTTAACGGCAAGTCCATCTACACATTCAATGGCATGTCCATCTGCAGCTGCAACTACTTGGGTCCATACAGGAGATCTCCAAAACTAAATGTAACTTCATGAACAGCTTAAAACCACTGGAACATTCTCAGAATTTCTGCAAACCAAAAAAAATGTTCATCACATAAATATGACCAACTTACATTAAGACCTGGCAGCAAGCAAAGATTTTACAGAGAAGGCAAAAATCAACTCATGCCATTGGCATATAAAAGTCCCAGTATATCTCAAGCATAGGAGTCCCAGAGTAATACATTTATATTATGTCAAAAGACAAGAGATCTTCTATGTGGTTAGCTATCCCTCCTTAAAAATACTGCCTGAAGTAAAGTTAATATTCTCTCATTAGAAACTTTCTATGAGTCCCCTGGCTAATGGAAACAACTCCTTTGATCTGTCCACAAACATCACTTAACGTATGAAAAGCCAGACTCCACATCCAAACAGGTTGATTGCTACTTTAAAAAACTTGATCTGCAACCTTTTGCCTACCGGTAAAGGCAGTTTCTGATTCAATGCTGAAGTTCATTCCAAACAAACTTCAAAATGAGTACATTTTACATGGACACCTGTGACTGCCTCTGGCTTGGTACAGGTACAGTGCCATATTTTGTACTGTGGGTTCCAACTTGGTCACTGCACAACCTCAAGCAAGGTTTGAAGGCAATAGCCTCCCTCATTCCTCCCCCCCCCTCCTTTGCTGTCTCCAGCAACTCTTTGCTATACGGCTTTAAATATGTAGGTGTCACAAACACCTGTCAAACTCAGACTTGGGCTGATTTTCCCCTACGCTGAGGGAAAACTTCTCTTTAAGCTTATGAACCTGTTCACTGGACTGGGAAGCCTTCAGCAGTGTGGTTGATGTTAAGTTTCAACTTTCTCTCTTTACCCACCCTTCAGTAACATACAAGTAGCATGGTTACCCAGCAAAGTCCAAGTAGGGGAAAGATCATGGGGAAAACTTCTCCTCTGAAAGCTTATGAAGCTGTATGCTGGGCTGGGAAGCCTTCAGTAGCATGGTTGATGTTAAGCTTCAACTTTATTTCTTGTCCCACCCTTCAGTAACATATAAGTAGTATGGTTACCCAGCCAAGTCCAAGTAGGGAAAGATCAGGGGTTTGCACATCCCTTAAACAGAAACTGGCACACAGGGCTTGGGGAGATTCAAAGTGTAACAGAAGGTTTATTTACAAGAAGGTAAAATAAGAAAGCAGGTAGGCGGGTGTTAAAACCCAAAATAATGTAGAGGTTTTTAAACAGAACACTTGACTGAGGCACAAAACGTTTGGTGCTGTTCTTAAGTTGCTGGCTTGTATTAGAGAGGTTGTTGTTATCCAACTTTACAGAGGTTACAACAAACACTTTCTGCAGTGGGCTCTCCTATAAGTTACGTGCTCCACTTCTAAAATACACTCAACTCAACTTCTCCTCTTTAGCTGGTCTTAGGGTACTCTACTGAGTCAAACCCTTTCAAGATACTGGCTAGGCATTATAGTTATGCTCCAACTACAACCCTGTTCCTGGTGCCAAAGGGGAGACTCCTTTCTACCCGCTTCCTTGGCCCACTGTAATTCCCAGATCTCTTGAGTCTATGCACCGAACAGGCCGCTCAGCTGCTGACAAGTGTCCAACCTGTGTCATTTATCACTTGTAGCTTGGCCCTTAGAGATGATGAGGAAAAAAGCAGAGAATGAATGAGCAGGAGGGGGAAACGCAAGAGCTGGAGGGGAGGGACATCCCCTCTCCTGCAAGTAATCATACTCACCTCCCTTATTTACAGCTGTTAGATACAATGGCCGAATGCAACCTTCTGTGAAGGACTCAGCTACAAAAGCAGGGATTGCTGGACACTAAAGCAGATGATTGACATACCCTGCCCCCCATGTAGCTAGCCTGAAATGGCAGTTGGGGATGGAATGTTGAGGGGTTGACAACTGGAGTAAACAAAAGAGTGAGGGGAGTGGGTGGTCTGGCTTCTGACCAGAGAGGGTCAGGAAGAGAGCCCTCTGTGTGAGGTGTGAAGGGAAGGAGTTCCCTTCAAAGTGAAAACTGTACATTCCTGAAGCACTTTTAGTCCTTGGACTAAAGTGGGAAAGACAACACTAACTCCTGCATAGACTCAAGAGATTGTCCTGCTTCCAGGGGTTGCCGAGTCTGCAGAGTGCTGCTGACAGGTAACAAGGTCCAGCTGGCAAGGCGAGGAATGTGCAAAGTCCGTAAATCAAGGGAGTAGTCGAGGACAGGCCGGGTCGGAGGTCAGAGAGACAGTTCCAAGGAGCAAACACAGGCAGTACAGTAGCAGCTTAGAGAACTCATTGAAGCCACGCTGAAGGGAGCCCTCCCTCTGGCTTTTATACTCTAAGGGCATTCGTTCAGCTCGCACAGCTGCTTCAAGTCTCCTCCTCTGAAGCCCCTCCTTCCTCTGAGAAGGCTGGCCTGTTCAGAGCCCGGAGGCGTGCAGATTGACGTCGGGTCTGTAAGTCTCTTCTGTCCCTGCTATGCCGACGTAGCTCTCGATAGTCTGGAGATGTTGGAGGGGATAAGGAAGCTGGCTGCATCTGGGCCGGTGGCTCTGGGTGGGGAAGGGGAGCTTCTGGCTGGGATTCAGCCTCTGACTGTTCAGCTGTGGTCGGCTGCTGGGAGACAGGCTGCTCCTCCTCAGGAGGAGCAAGGCTGTCAGCAAGCGTCAGCTGTTCCAGTTCCTCCTCCTCAGAGGACTCGTCAAGCTCAGGCTGTACTATGACAGAGATCTGGAATTATAGTGTGCCAAGAAAGTGGGTAGAAAGGAGTCTCCCCATCGGCATGAGGAACAGGGTTATACCTATAATGCCTATAATTAACTATAATGCCTAGCCAGTACCTTGAAAGAGTTAGACTCAATAAAGTACCCTAAGGTCCGATAAAGAGGAGGTCATGCCATGTGTATTTTAGAAATGGAGCACCTAACTTATAGGAGTGCCAACTGCAGAAAGTGTCTAATGTAACCCCTGTAAAGTCTCATAACACCAACCTCGCTAATACAAGCCAGCAACTTAAGAACAGCACCAAGCGTTTTGTGTGTGTGTGTGTGTGTGTGTGTATCAAATGTTGTTATTATTACTTCTGAGCCACTGCTCTGCCCACCGCGCTGATCCCCCTTTCTGCCGTGGTGAGCTTTCGCAAAGGGCCCTCCCTTGGCCTCCGATGTGGGTTGGGGAGGGGGTTGAAATCACCCTTGTTCCCCCTTCTACCCCACTGGTCTCTGGTCTCTCTTCCCCCTGTCTCTGTCACCACTGCCAGCTCTCTCAGCCGTCTTTAGCACCTCCCCACATCTCCTCTGTCTACGCCAGGCCCACCCCTTATCCGCTGGGCATGGCTCCTCCTGGCCCAGCGTTGCTGTGGCCTCCTCTACCCAGCCTGGTGTGTTCCTCTGCCTCGGGCCATGTGCTGAGCCTTGCAGCCCGGGAGCATGTGCCATCAGCCAGGCCTCACCTGACTCTGTCTCCCATGGCTGTCACTTCCTTGGCGGCACCGGCCTGTGGCTCAGCTGTGTGGTGGCAGGCATTGCCTTTGGAGCTCACTGCCTCCGGCTCGCTAGTGTGGCTGGCATGGGTGGTGTCTTCGGGGCTGGATGGGCCTGGCTCAGCGGCCTCAGCTACCCTTCCTCTCGGGCCAGCTCCCATTTCTCCCCAGCCTTTGGCCAGGTAAGGGGGCTGGCTGCACCAGGGCTCGGGGGGGGGGGGTGAGTCCTCCCAGTGAGAAGGTGGCACCCAGGGCCCTGAGGCTGAGTCTGGTCGCACCAGACATTACTATTATGTTATTATTGTGCCTCACATCAGTGAAGTGTTCTGTTTAAAAACCTCTATGTTATTTTGAGTTTTAAACACCTGCCTACCTGCCTTCTTATTTTACCTTCTTGTAAATAAACCTTATGTTACACTTTGAATCTCCCCAAGCCTTATGCTCCAGTTTCTGTTTAATTGAAGTGCAAACCCCTGATCTTTCCATACTTAGACTTGGTTGAGTAACCATACTACTTATATGTTACTGAAAGGTGGGACAAGAAATAAAGTTAAAGCTTAACATCAACCATGCTACTGAAGGCTTCCCAGTCTAGTATACAGCTTCATAAGCTTCAAGAGGAGATGTTTTCCCTCAGGGTAGTGGAAACTCAGCCCAAGTCTGAGTTTGACAGCTGGGGGGGAGGGGTCACAACTTCATATTTAAAGCCATATAGCAAAGGGTTGCTGAAGAGAGCAAAGGAATGGGGGGGGGGAATGAGGTAGGCTATTGACTTCAAACCTTGCTTGAGGTTGTGCAGTGGCCAACTTGGAACCCACAGTACAAAATATGATGCATACTGTACCTTTACCGAGCCAGAGGCAGTCACAGGTGTCTATGTAAAAATTACTCATTTGAAAGTTGGTTTGGAATGAACTTCAGTATTGAATCAAAAAATTGCCTTCACAGGTAGGCAAAAGGTTGCAGATCAGGTTTTTCCAAGTAGCAATCAACCTGTTTGGATGTGGCACCTGGCTTTTCATATGTTAAGTGATGTTTGTGGACACCTCAAAGGAGTTGTTTCCCATAGCCAAGGGACTCATAGAAATCTTCTAGTGAGAGATTGGTAACTTTACTTCAGGCAGTATTATTAAGGAGGGAAAGTTAACCACATAGAAGATCTCTTGACTTTTGGCACAATATAAATATATTACTCTGGGGCTTCTATGCTTGAGAGAAGGAGTCTGCCAAGAATCAATTATGCAGATTAGGGGGTTTTGGGGGTTAGTTAATACAAGGGGATTCCAAACAAAAAATGTTATTATCAGACATTGTTCCCGGAAGTGAAGGTGGTATGGTACAGCCTGATCTCATCAGATCTCCAAACCTTAGAAGAATCAGTACTTGGATGGGAGACCACCGAGGAAAGTTCTGCAGAGGAAGGCAGTGGCAAACCATCTCTGTTTCTTCCTTCCCTTGAAAGCCCCCTTTCTGGCTAACGCTAAGGGCTCATGATCTTTTGTTGGACCCAAGTGGCTGCAGGTGCAGATGGACTTGCTGTTGAACGTGTAGATGGACTTGCCATCAAGGAAAACAAGATGCTACCAGATGGCCTCTGACTGCCTGGCCTGCCTGTGCAGCCTCTGTATGGTTGGTTTTTTTCTTGGATTTGGTTCAGCATTCCAGAAGCTGTTTGAAGGAGCCAAACCACCAAGATTTGAATGTAATTTTGGTTCAACTTATCCTTTATGGACCCCCCTACCCAGCATTAAAGGAAACAGAGGTATTGGAAGGCATGTGGATTAGGCTATCTCCTTTTCCCACTCTTTCTAAAGTCAAGAAAAGGTAAGGATGAAGGTTAGTAAGGGTACTTCATACGAATCCTAGACCTGACAGACATGGAATTTCTTTTCCCATTTCAAAGCACTGTTGCTTTGAATAAAAATCAAAAGACCTTCAGGAAGCAAAAAGTAAGTGAACATTAAGAAGAATGTGTCAGAGCAGTCCCTTAGTGGAACAGGCTTCCTTGGGAGGTGGGGGGCTCTCCTTCTTTGGAGGTTTTTAACCAGAAGCTAGTGTTACCAGAACTGCTCTTTTAAATGGGGAAATTAGCGTAGCAGTCTGGAACTAAAATTAGCGCGGATCTAACCAATGTTTATGGAGGTTCCGATTCCAGAAACTCACGTGACAAAGAGGCAGACTATAAATAGATTCAATAAACACGTGTATTTACTAATAGTGTGGTGTAAGCCTGAACTTGCACATACATACAAGAAAGTGCACAAGAACTAGGAAATGCAGAGTAAGAAATATAGAGACGGTCGCATTAGCAGGTACCCACGATGATAAGGGAAATACTCATAATCGTGAAGCGGAGCAGGGACACAACAGCGAGGTGGTCCAATGCCAGCACTGGATCCACAGAGAGACAGCAAGGGGTCTGGATAGGAATGGCATACGCTCACCATGTGGTCTGAGGGACCCTTAAACGTACCCTGGTGCTGGTGCTGTACTTGGTGGTTCTCGTGGATTAAAACAAAGGTTTTAATGGGTTACTGAATGCCTTGGATGGGCCACTTTAGGAATCTGATTGTGTTATAGTGACACCTCAGGAAGAGTGGACAAAGGAGGGAGGGGGAGATCCGGGCATGTTGAATGGATGTTCCAGCGGACAGGGCTTGTCCTGATGTCATCAGCTCTGGAATGCAGAGGTTTCTTTGAGATGCATTCTCTAAGTGCTTGGGATGGTCGGCACTTAGCTTCTTCTCCGGGGCGGCTCCTAAGATATGCAGAGCGGGGCGAGGTTCTCTCACTGCGGACATGGTGTGCCCGCTTCTCTGAAATGGCTTCTCAAAACAGGCTTCTTCTCTAGGTCTTCTAGCTGCCTAAGAACATGGATGCCGGCTGGGCATGGCTGGGGCTGGCTAACAGGCTGCCCGGTAGCGAGGGCAAGCTCGGCGACCGGCCCGCGGGAGCCTCCAGGCGGGAACTGGCCAGGGAGCACCTGGCCAGGCTTGCTGGAGGTTTCCCCGGCTGGCGCCCGGCTGCTAACAGTGGCTTGGGCCCAGATGAGGCAGGCTTTCACGGAGGCAGGGGGAACAGCACGTAAAACACAGTCCATAGCAGGGAACAGGCACAGTTCGTGGCAGATGGCAAGGCAGGCATGGGACTCACGTGTAATAAAGTCCAAACACACACTGGGAGGTCCAGATATAGGTCTAGGCAGAGCTGCCCAGAAAGAGAATCCTTTGTGCAGTTATATAGCCATGGTGTCAGGAAACTAACACAGTCTATTGCAGGAGCAAGGTAATCAACAAGCAGGCAGGAAACGGACACGTGTATTAGAGTGCACGTGTGCAGGGCAATCTTTGGTGCAGTAGTAAAACAGCAACGCAGGAAACTCTAACACAGTCCATGGCAGGCCTTAAAGCAGGAGAGGGGGCCTCCTTGGCAACACTAGAGGGTCATCTAACAGCAATGCTGATTCTATGAACCTAGGTGTCATGGCCCAGCCTGGGCTCAGTGAGAGCGAGGACTCCTCCTCAGGAGGAGAGGGGCTTCGTGTAGCCAGCCAGGACTCCTCAGGAGAAGAGGAGCTCCGTGCAGCCAGCCCTGACTCAGCAGAGGCTGGTAATCAGGAGCCACAGCTGTTGGCTAATCGGAGCCTACAGCCAGCAGCTGAAGCAGAGCCATCAGTACTCTCCAGCCCCAGCACCACAGGGGAAGTGCAGCCAGGGACTTCCACAGGGGAAGCTCAGTCAGGGACTGCCAGCACCACAGGGGAAGCCCAGCCAGAGGCTTCCACCCCCCCAGGTTCACCCACACCCAGAGAACGCCGCAGACAGCACCAGAGACTGGAGCTGCAGGAGAGATGGCGCAGTGCTCGTCTCCTGAGCCAACGCCAGCTGCTGGAGAGTGATGATGAGTAGCTTCAGGATGGAGCCCCAGCAGCTGGCTGAAAACCATGCCTGGCTATAAAAGCCAGTCAGGAGCAACAGCCAGGCGTGGAAGCAACGTCTCTACTGCCTGCAACCACTCCGTGCTCCGTGAACCTTGCCTGTGCCTAGTGTTGGACCTGACACTACCGGTAACTGACCTTGGACTGTGCCTGACCTTGCTCTTGGACTCTGGACTCAACTCTGGCATTAGCTTCTGCTCTGACCACTGCTTTGACTTGGCTTTTGGCTCCTGAAACTCCCTCTGGACTTGGTATCAAGGTTTGGACCTGCACCACCCTGCTTGGGCTGGCCCAGCCCGTGACAGATTGCTTCCACCACACTTCCCAGCATGGACGCAGTGATGCCCACCCCGGGAAGCCTGGCAATGTTGCAGGACCAGGTGCTGCAATTAACACAAGCACTGGTGACTTTGCAGCAGCAGATTGCTACTCTTCTTGTTGCCCCTGGTGCACCTCTGCCTGCAAAATGCCCAGTGAGGCCTCCTGACAGTTTTGAGGGCAATGTGGAAGAATTCCCAGCATTTCTTGCCCAGTGCCAGTTGTACATTGAACTCGGGCCAGAGACTTTCCCACGGATAAAGTCAAAGTTGGCTTCATCCTCAGCCTGTTAAAGGGGCAGGCAGCAAGATGGGCCACACCCTTGCTACTGGCTAAATCCCCTCTGCTGGGGGACTTTCCAAACTTCGTGGCTCACATTACCGCCGTCTTTGCCAACCCTCTGAAAGCCATCAAAGCAAACCAGAAAATCCGTGCCCTCACCCAGGGAAATGGGACTGTGGCTCAGTATACCACAGAATTCCAGCTACTGGCTCAGGACCTGAACTGGAACGAGGCCGCCCTAGTGGACCAGTACCTGGAAGGGCTGTCCGATGAAGTTCTTGATGAATTGGCTCGATCGGAATGGCCAGTGGATCTGCAGGCTCTTATTCTTCTATGCCTATGAATCGAGGGGAGACTGGAGAGCAGGAAAACAGCCCATGCATTGCGCCATCGGCCTCCGTCCAGAGCCTCACCGGAAGACAGGGGTAAGCCTGTGCAGTTAGGGGGCCTTGTCCCCCCTTGCCCCCAGAGGAAAAGGAGCAACGCCAGGCCCACCAGCTCTGTTGGTACTGTGGTGAGGCAGGCCACTATGCCAACAGCTGCCCTGCAAAGAAGAAAATCTCAGCTACAGGGCGAGAGCAGCCTCTTGTAAAGTAACTGGTTGGGGTGGCCAATGCCTCCGATGACCATCCTGAACCTTTCCTGGTGCCAATGAAGCTTTGCTTACCCGACAGCCGGGTCCTGTTTGTGTATGCCATGATAGATTCGGGAGCCTCCCACTGTTTCATAGATGCTCACTTCGCAGCCCAGCACAAAATTCCTCTTCAGTCCAAGGAGGCACCCACCATAGTTGAAGCCATTGTTGGCCGCCCGCTGTGCTCTGGCCCAGTGGTCAAAGAGACCCAGCCACTCACACTACAAATCCAGCAGCATCAGGAGAAGCTCTGCTTCGACGTTGCGAGTACACCTCGGTTCCCCCTCATCTTGGGACTTTCCTGGCTCAGCCTCCACGACCCCATCATCAGGTGGGGCCAACTGGACCTCCAATTTTGGGACCCATGTCCGCACCTGACCCAGCCTACGGTCCTGGCCACGGTCACAGCTGCACCAACCTCGTCCACTCTGCCCAAACTGTATATGGACTTCCAGGATATGTTTGAGGAGATGGGAGCGGACCAACTTCCCCCCCCCCACCGGCCATATGACTGCGCCATTGACCTGCTTCCAGGCTCACCCCTGCCGGTGAGACGCCTGTATTCACTGACAGAGCCTGAGCTGGCTGCACTCAGGGATTTTCTTGCCAAAAACCTGCAGTGGGGGTTCATCCGCCCGTCCACCTCGCCCACGTCCGCTCCCGTATTATTCGTCAAAAAGAAAAGTGGGGAACTCCGGTTATGCAACGATTACCGGGCCCTGAATAAAATCACTGTCCGAGACAGGTACCCACTTCCCCTGATCGCCGACCTGCTAGAGCAATTGAAGGGAGCCCAGATCTATACCAAACTTGATCTTCGGGGGGCATATAACCTGGTGCGTATCCGCAAAGATGATAAGTGGAAGACAGCTTTCAGTACTCGATATGGACAGTATGAGTACCTTGTAATGCCGTTCGGGCTGACCAATGCACCAGCTGTGTTCCAGAGGTTCATGAATTACATCTTTCGCAACCTCCTGGATCAGTTTGTCATAATTTATTTGGATGACATCTTGATTTATTCCCGGGATCCTGCAGACCACCCACAGCATGTACGAAGCATGCTTCAGCGACTACGGCAACTTGGTCTGTTTGCCAGGTTGGAAAAGTGTGCCTTCCAACTCCAGACGGTGGAATTCCTTGGCCATGTAATTTCACCCCAGGGGATTCAGATGGACCCCAGGAAGGTTGAGGCCGTACAGACTTGCCAAGCCCCCCGTGCCCGAAAGGATGTGCAGCGTTTTCTGGGCTTCGCCAATTATTATCGCCAGTTTATCCCCGGCTTTGCCGAGACCACTGTACCACTGACGCAGCTACTGCGGCCCCGGGTGCCATTCCAATGGACTCCTGAAGCAGACCAAGCTTTCCAAGCCCTGAAGGGCTGCTTCACTGCTGGACCGGTCTTGCGATACCCAGCCCCCCAGCTGCCATTCACTGTGGAAGCGGACGCTTCTAGCACCGCGATTCGGGCTGTACTGTCCCAGCGAGAGACATCCTCAAGCCCTCTGCGACCCTGCGCCTATTACTCCCGCCAGCTCACCCCAGCAGAGAAAAACTACACCATCTGGGAGAGGGAATTGCTCGCCATCAAGGCAGCCTTTGAGGTTTGGCGGCACCACCTTGAGGGGGCACGACACCCGGTCCAGGTACTCACGGACCACCGAAATCTGGAACACCTCCAGACAGCTTGTCGCCTGAACCAGAGACAGATCTGGTGGTCCTTATTCTTTTCCCGGTTCAACTTCAAAATCACCTATGTGCCCAGCTCCCAGAATAAACGAGCTGATGCCCTCTCGAGGAAGCCGGAGTACGCTTCACCGGCTGGAGAGGAACATCCCCTGACCACCATATTACCCCCAGAAGCTCTTGCAGCCATCCAAACCACCCCGGGACTCTCTGCCAGAATTCGCATGCAACAATTTCAGGACTCATTTGCCCAGAAGCAGCTCCAGGACCTCCACATGTCCTCACACCCAAATGCATCCGGATTTGGGGAAGAACATGGCCTGCTCACCCAGCGGGGCCAGGTTTATATTCCCCCAGGCCCATTGCGCACCGAAGTACTACAACTGGCACACGATGCCAAGCCTGCTGGACATTTCGGCCGTCACAAAACCACCCACCTACTGACCCGGGAGTTTTGGTGGCCCTGGATTCAATCTGACGTGGCCCGGTATGTGAGCACCTGTGATACCTGCAGACGGGCCAAGGACCACCCTGAGAAACCCTCTGGACTCTTATTGCCCCTGCCTACACCTCCGGGGCCCTGGAAATTTATCTCCATGGACTTTATCACTGACCTGCCCTGCTCCAAAGGTCACACCTGTATCCTGGTGGTGGTGGACCTGTTCACTAAGATGGCTCATTTTGTTCCCTGTCCCGGACTTCCTACAGCCCCGGCTACCGCACAGCTCTACTTACAACACGTCTTCAGGCTCCATGGTATACCAGATCATCTGATCACAGACCGGGGAGCCCAATTCACCTTCCGGTTCTGGCGTGCCCTGCATACCCTCCTCGGCACCCAGGTCCACTTGTCCTCTGCGCACCACCCCCAATCCGATGGGCAAACTGAATGCACTAATGCAACCCTGGAACAGTACCTGAGGTGCTATACGAACTACCAGCAAGATAACTGGGTGGCCCTACTCCCCCTGGCCGAATTCGCCTACAACAATGCGGTGCACACGTCCACCCAACAAACACCCTTCATGGCAAACTATGGATATCACCCTCGGTTCTTCCCCAGCACTACCCCCTCCACTTGTGTTCCTGCTGCCAATGACTACCTCCAAGAACTCCAGTCTCTACACCAACTCTTGAACGAGCAGTTGCAACAGGCCAAGGAGGCATACAAAAAGGCTGCAGACCGGAAGCGCCAACCCGGTGAACCCTTGAAGGTGGGAGATCAGGTCTGGCTCTCAACCCGCCACATACAGACCCAGAGACCATCCCAAAAACTGGATGCCCGATTTATCGGCCCATTCACCATCATGGACCAGGTCAACTCTGTGGCTTTTTGACTGCACTTGCCTCCTACGCTCCCGATCCACCCGGTCTTCCATCGATCTCTCCTCATTCCTGCCTCGCCCCCGGACCCACAGAGACCCAAGCCACTTCCTCCGCCACCAGTGCTTATTGATAGGCAAGAAGAATATGAAGTTGCCCAGGTCCTGGAATCCCGCCGCCACCGGGAACAGCTGCAATATCTGGTCGATTGGAAGGGTTATGGCCCAGAAGACCAATCCTGGGAGCCTGCCAGTAATCTCCATGCTCCGGACATCATCCGCCAGTTCCACAGGGCCTACCCCCGGAAACCCGGTCCGCGGAATGGAGGGGGGCCTGAGGGAGGGGATGGTGTCATGGCCCAGCCTGGGCTCAGTGAGAGCGAGGACTCCTCCTCAGGAGGAGAGGGGCTTCGTGTAGCCAGCCAGGACTCCTCAGGAGAAGAGGAGCTCCATGCAGCCAGCCCTGACTCAGCAGAGGCTGGTAATCAGGAGCCACAGCTGTTGGCTAATCGGAGCCTACAGCCAGCAGCTGAAGCAGAGCCATCAGTACTCTCCAGCCCCAGCACCACAGGGGAAGTGCAGCCAGGGACTTCCACAGGGGAAGCTCAGTCAGGGACTGCCAGCACCACAGGGGAAGCCCAGCCAGAGGCTTCCACCCCCCCAGGTTCACCCACACCCAGAGAACGCCGCAGACAGCGCCAGAGACTGGAGCTGCAGGAGAGATGGCGCAGTGCTCGTCTCCTGAGCCAACGCCAGCTGCTGGAGAGTGATGATGAGTAGCTTCAGGATGGAGCCCCAGCAGCTGGCTGAAAACCATGCCTGGCTATAAAAGCCAGTCAGGAGCAACAGCCAGGCGTGGAAGCAACGTCTCTACTGCCTGCAACCACTCCGTGCTCCGTGAACCTTGCCCATGCCTGCTGTTGGACCTGACACTACCGGTAACTGACCTTGGACTGTGCCTGACCTTGCTCTTGGACTATGGACTCAACTCTGGCATTAGCTTCTGCTCTGACCACTGCTTTGACTTGGCTTTTGGCTCCTGAAACTCCCTCTGGACTTGGTATCAAGGTTTGGACCTGCACCACCCTGCTTGGGCTGGCCCAGCCCGTGACACTAGGCAGATCAGGAGAGGTAAGGCAGGAAGCTTTATATCAGCCCTTAGATGGTTGATTTGACCACCTGGATTTTCCTTTATGTACAATCCTACTCAGCATTAAAGGAATCAAAGGTTTCCCGTCAAAGACTCCAGCTGGTACAGAACATTGGAGCTCACTTAAGTCTCCGGACCTGGACAGAGCATGCATATCAGTCATTCTGCAGTCACACAATTGATCTCAATTTCTTCATGCATGTTGGAGTTTTGAATTACCTTGCCTTGTTTCCAAAGTGAAACTATAGATCATTGTGTACATGCCATTTTTATTTATTAATAGTATATACAAATTAATGCAGTTGCATTAAACACTTCCTTCCAAATTAGTTCAACCTGGAAGATGGTCCCCTACCTTAATGTGGCTGGTTGCCAGGTGACATGTGGTGACATCAGGACTAGACCACTCTAATGCACTCTATTCAGGTAGTTATCTCCTCCCAATCAATTTAGAAATTCCACTTAGTGCAGAAGATACAGCTCAAGATTGAGGATGTGCATATTCCGACTATTCTGCAGTCACTCCTCTGGCTACCCAATAGCTGTTAGGTCCAATTCAAGATCCCATCACATACGAAGTCTTTTATGGACTTATACCATTATATGTGCAAGACTACCTCTAGCTATGCACGAAGGCAACAGCTTCACGCATCTGGACTGGACCTTCTACAGGTTCCATCTTGTGTTGATGCCACTTCGGAATAAAGGGTGCACAAATGGAAGTGCAAACCCGTGATCTTTCCCTACTTGGACTTGGCTGGGTAACCATACTACTTATATGTTACTGGTGGGACAAGAAATAAAGTTGAGGCTTAACATCAAACATGGTAATGAAGGCTTCATAAGCTTAAAGAGGAGAAGTTTCCCCCCAAGGTAGGGGAAAGTCAGCGCAAGTCTGAGTTTGATAGGAGTTGACACCTTCGTATTTAAAGCCGTATAGCAAGGAGTTGCTGGAGAGAGCAAAGGAAGGGGGGCAGGAATGAGGGAGGCTATTGCCTTCAAACCTTGCTTGAGGCTGTGCAGTGGCCAACTTGGAACCCACAGTACAAAATATGGCGCATACTGTACCTGTACCGAGCCAGAGGCAGTCACAGGTGTCTATGTAAAAATTACTCATTTCAAAGTTCGTTTAGAATGAACTTTAGCATTGAATCAAAAACTGCCTTTACAGGGAGGCAAAAGGTTGCAGATCAGGTTGTTGCAAGTAGCAATCAACCTGTTTGGATGTGGAGTCTGGCTTTTCATATGTTAAGTGATGTTTGTGGACAGATTAAAGGAATTTCTTCTCACAGCCATGGGACGCATAGAAATCTTCTAGTGAGAGATTAGTAACTTTACTTTAGGCAGTATTATTTAGGAGGGATAGTTAACCACACAGAAGATCTCTTGACTTTTAGCACAATATAAATGTACTAGCAACATAGCCCTTTGTGGGGGAAAAATACAACAGGCTCCAGAAAGGGGAAGTTGGGCAGGAAGGCATTCGCTCCTCCTCTGTCACTGATTACAGCTTGTGAAGGAGGGGGTGGGCATTGTCATCTTCTCCATGCCTGGTCTGTCTGATCTCAGCCATGTGAAAGGGTGGTGGGCTTTTCTACCTGATACATGCCTGATGCATGCCGGTAAAGGGGGCGTTGCCTCCTGTTCTGCACCTGACTATGGCTGAGTGAAGGGGAGAAGGCATTGTCGCCTGTTCCGAGCATGATACCAACTGGGTGATGGGGGGTGGGCATTGCCACCTTCTCCCCACGGGGAAAAGGGAGGAACAGGCATTGCCATCTGCTCCAAACCTGATCCTGACAGGTGAAGATGGGCGGTGGGCTTTGCTACCTACACTGCTCCTGATCCCAGCTGGGTGAAGTGGGTACAGATATTGCCACCCGCTCTACTCCTGGTGTGCTGCGGAGCTGGCGGCAGTGCGAGTAGCTCAGAGGCTGCCCGCGCCATTCACCTGCCCCGCAAGATAAGGGGCGGCCGGCTTGCCCACGCGCCCATTGTCCTGGGGAAAGGCGAATGGCACAGGCAGCCTCCCAGCCATCCGCGCTGCCTTTTGCCTTTCCCTAGGATAAGGGGCGGCTGGCTTGCCCATGCGCCCCTTGTCCTGGGGAAAGACGAATGGCGCGGGCGGCCTCCAAGCCACCTGTGCTGTCATTTGCTTTTCCCGCAAGCTGGCTGCCCCTAAACAATTTCAAAATTGTACAAGGATAATGCCGACACCCACCTCTGCCCTGCAGCATCTAGTTTAGCTGAAGTTAATACTTAAGTAAGCGGATTGTTATCTGTCATCACTTTAAATTCTGCTCCAAGAGGAAATCATGAAATTTATCACAGACTGCCCATTTCAATGCCAGGAATTCCAATGTGTGCACTGGATAATTACATTTGCTGCGACTCAAGCTTCTTCTTGCATAAGCAATGACACGGAGACTGCCATTCTGAATCTGGTACAAGGCTGCTCCTAAACCAAAAGTAATGGCATCAGTGTGCAATATATATGCTAGTTTCTAGTCAGCAAAACCTAGTACTGGTGCTGTGGTCAGCTTCAGCTTCAGTGTCTCAAAAGCCTCTTGACAACAAGTGTCTCATTTGTGTTTCAGAGACTGATTTCCACTATTCCTACTCCCCTTAGGACTACCTACTAGAAGTTGGTTTAATGGCTTCGCTATAACTGAATATCCTTGTACAAACCTCCTATAATATCCAGCAAACCCAAAAAAACTCTGAAGCTCTCTAATGGCATTGGCCAGGTGGTAATGGCATCTGTTTTTTATTTATCTGGCTCTATACCTGATGCTGATATTATATGGCCAAGGTATTTCACAGAGAGTTGGAATAACTTGCATTTAGAAGGAGCCAACTTTAATCCATATCTCTGAAGTCTTTTCAGTACTTTGAGAAGATGTTCCTCATGCTCTTCTTTAGTAGCTGAGAATATGATTAAATCGTCCAGGAAGGCAACTGTTTCTGTTAAATTTAAACCATGCATCACATGTTCCATCATTCGCTGAAAACTCGCTGGAGCATTTGTCAGTCCTTGGGGCATCATTTTAAATTGCCAGTTTCCAAATGGAGTGGTACAAGCTGTCTTCTGGCGATCTGCAGGTTCCACTGGCACTTGATAATAACCACTCTTCAGATCCAGAACAGAAAACCATTTAGAACCTGCAAGTAGCGCAAAAGTCTCTTCTATTCTAGGTAAAGGATAGGCATCTTTCTTCGTCAAATTATTTAGCTTCCTGTAATCCACCACCATCCTAAGAGTGCCAGTCTTTTTTCTCACAAGTACTATGGGAGACGCATATGGGCTACTAGTTTCTTCAATTACACCTAAAGCAGCTAGCTCCCACAAATGTTGCCGTAAATCCTCAAAATCTGCAAGTGAAACTCGCCTAGTTCTTTCTCTGAAGGGCACATCACTGGTTAGATCAGTCCTGTGAGTCACACCCAAGACTCTGCCAAGGTCTAAATCATGTGCTGCAAAAACTCCTGGTGTTTCTCTTGATATAAGCTGAGAAATCCTCCTTTGTTGTGATGCCCTCAACGGTGAAGCATCAAAATTTAAAACTGGTAATTGATTTTCTTTTGTATTTGCAGTGGGCAAAACAGGCATGGACAAGGCTTTCGCCCATTCTGCCTCACAAGCCTTTGCAACTACAGTGTGAGGATTCAACACAATGTCCTTTTGTGTCAAGTTCTTAATGCGCATCCCTATTCTCATGTTAGTTACAGTCAGTTTCATTATTTGTGGGAAGACAGCCAACCCTCCTGGCCCAGCAATAACTTCTGGATCTTCCAAAAGAACTGTAGTCCCCAGTCTCCATCCTGCCATCTGCAACATACCTGTTACTGTGCAAGATCCTCCAGCTGGAACACTGATAGGTCTTCCCCGCTGCATTCGTATTTCATTCCCATCTTCAGCTTCCATTTTTTCTCTCTGACTCTCCAGGTGATATCTGTAAGCTTCCTTCCAGTGACGTGGCTGGCCCATCCTATTCAAAGAACTAGATCCATCTTGATTAATATTGGCATCCGTGATGCACTTAAATACATTTGTTCCAACAATAGCTGAGACTTCTTGATTCATGTGCTGATCAGGACACACAAGCGCTAAAATCTCCAATTTATCCTCCGTCCCTTTCACTTCATGTGGGATCTGCAATTCCAAGACTACATATCCTAAATAAGGCACTGTCTGTCCTCCAGCTCCTTCTAGTTCTCAACAGGTTGCAACTTTCGATGAGATAATTGATTTTTATAAAAGGCTTCACATACACAGGTCACTTGTGTACCAGTCTCTATTAAACATGTGCATTTTACCCCATCCAAATACACATAATCATTACATACAGGTCCTACTAAATCTTGCAATATTTCTTTTTCACCCAGAGCCGAAATCTCCTTTCTGTATGCCCACTGACTAACTGTTTTACTCTCAGTTGTTTCCTGTGAACCAGTTTGCTCTTGGGTCTCCACGGTTCTCATCAAAATTTTATGTACTAGTGTTGGATTAGGCTGATTGACACAATCACGTTTAAAATGTCCTTTCAATCCACAATTAAAGCACCATAATGCTTGGTTATTCCGCCTAGGTGTGAATGATTGTTTTTCCCTATATGTTTGGGGAAAAGGTGGGCTTGAAGACTTAAGTTCCTGTGCTTGCTGAACAGTTAACTTCAGCTTAGCCATCTCTCTTTCAGATTCAAAGTATTTGGCTTTCCAATTTATTTCTCTGTCGTCATAGCTCTTTGGAACTTTCTCTGGCATTTTTTCAATAGGCCCCTTGCATTTACTTAAAAATCTTTCCCTTTCATGTATCTCCTGTTTAAGTTTTCTTTCCTGTTTATCAAGAATTTCACTCTGCAAAGATCTCACAGCATAAAGGAGTTCTCCATACCGGGCACCTTTTGGCGTATTACCAGCTCCTATTCCTTTTATTCTAAGAGCAGTTAACAGTGCTTCATGCCAGCACCCTCTGAATAACTGCTGTTGTACATACAAGTTAAACTCCTTCTCTGTTATTCCCCTTTCTTCTAAAATTTGCATAGCCAGAGCATGTAAACCATTTAAATACTCTGAAGGGGCTTCTTTGGTATGCTGGTAAGTTTCATAAAACTTTGCTTTCAGTTCAGAAACAGGGACAATACTGCCATATGCAGTTTCTAGTATTGCAAAACATTCGTCTGCAGTAGCTTTATTTCCTGCTCCTAAAGCTACATGCAAGGCTGGTGGAAGCAAACTGTCTATAATTTTGCTCCTTTTTATATTTGCAGGAATTATTTCATCTTCTAATAATTCTCTTGCATGTACTCTCCAAATAGAATAATCTATCTCTCCAATATGTTTGTGTGTAACTCCTGAAAAAGTCTTTAGTTGCACTCTTAGGTCTGCTGATGCACTCTTGGTTTCACTTTCAGCCTGCAACAGCCTGATTAACCATTGCTTTTTTTTTTGAATTTTTTTTTATTGGTGAGTATATAATCCAAAATTAATACATACACTCCCCATCCTACCTAATTTATTTCAACCCCCACCCTTTCCCTCCCCTTCCTTATAGACTTCCAACAGCTTTCCAACCCTTAACCTATCTTATTACTTAACTTATTTTCAATTATATTCTTCTAAATCATATATGTATTATATCACTTATTCTAAGCATGTTCAAATTCTGTTATATATACTGTATTAAATCCACTAATATATCCATTCTCTACATCACTACTTAGACTGTATATTTTAAATAAAATCTCCTTAATGGTAATATTAGCTTAGATTAATTAATAGCTATTTTTTCCCATTAATGGTAAAGTTACTTATCTCTTCCATTTAAAACATCACAAATTAATAGTTCTCAAACTGCCACAGTCCTTCTTTCACGTCCCATTTTTTTTCTAAGTATTTTTTCAGTTTCCCCCAATCTGCAATATATTGTCCTGGATCAAGATCTTTAAGTTTTCTTGTCATTTTATCCATCTCTGCCATGTACAGCAATTTGTATATCCAATCTTCTATAGTTGGTATTTCTTGTACTTTCCATTTCTGCGCATACAAAAGTCTTGCTGCTGTGGTCATATAAAATAGCAATGTTCTATGTTGCATTGAAACATCCTCCATTTCCAAGTTCAGTAGCAACAGCTCTGGGTTCTTATTTATTTGGGTTTGTAAAACCTCATTAATTACTTCAATTATATCTCCCCAGTATTGCTTTGCTACTTCACAAGTCCACCACATGTGATATAATGATCCTTCATGCTTTTTACACTTCCAGCATCTATCTGACATGTTGGTATTTCCTAGCGCAATTTTCTTTGGTGTGAAATACCATCTGTACATCATTTTGTATACGTTCTCTTTAATATTCGTACAAGTTGAAATCTTCAGTGTATTTTTCCACAAATGCTCCCAAGCTTCCATTGTTATTTCTTTATGAAAGTTTATTGCCCATTTCACCATCTGGACTTTTACTGTTTCATCTTCAGTATAACATTTTAGAAGTATTTTGTAAATCTTTGAAATTTCTTTCTTGCCTTCTTGTAGAATCACTTCTTCTAGTTCTGAATTTTCCACTCTTATTCCTCCTTTTAAACAGTCCGAATTATAGAGATCTCTGATCTACCTATATTGGAACCAACCATAGCAAGGAGACAACTCTTCTTCTGTTTTTATTTTTAACGTTGTATATTGCATTTGTGTTATCTCCTTGTAAGTTAAACATTGTTTTTCGTTATCAACAGCTCTCGGATCTATTACTTCATATGGTACCACCCATGAAGGAATTCCATCTCCCATATAAACCTTGTATTTCTTCCAGATAGTGAAAAGGCTTCTTCGGATATAATGATGCAAAAACATAGAGTCCGCTTTTACTTTATCATACCACAAATATGCATGCCATCCAAATAATTTTTTATGTCCCTCCAAAGCCAGCAGTTTACAATCTTTTAACGTTATCCAGTCTTTTAACCATGCCAAACATATTGCTTTGTAGTATAGTCTTATATTTGGCAGTTGCAAACCACCTCTTTCTTTCGAATCTTGTAATACTTTCATCTTCACACGTGGTTTCTTGCCTGCCCACACAAAGTCTGAAATTTTCCTTTGCCATTTATCAAATTGTTTGGAGTCCCGGATCATTGGAATTGTTTGCAACAAAAACATCACACGTGGTAACACGTTCATCTTTACTGCTGCTATTCTTCCCAACCATGACAAATTTAATTTATTCCATTTTATCAAGTCTCTCTCTGTTTGTAGCCATAGTTTCTCATAATTGTTTTTAAATGAATCTATATTTTTTGCAGTCAGTTCAATGCCAAGATATTTTACTTTGTTGGTTACCTCACAGTCCGTTACCTCCATTAGTTCTTGTTGTTTTTGCTTAGTCATATTCTTACACAATATCTTCAATTTCTTTTTGTTCATATAAAATCCAGCCAGATCTCCAAATTCCTTTATTTTATCTATTATTTTTGGCATGTTATCTATTGGATCATCTACTATTAACATTATTTTTTTTTTTTTGAAAAGTTTTTATTGGGTTAGAACATTATTATTTTTGCATTACAATCAATTTTCCCCTAATTTTCCGTTTCTAACCCCCTCCCTTTCCCCCCCTTTTGTTGACTTCCAACAGCTTTCCCACCCTCTGTCCCTTTTCCCTTACTTCTATTAAATTCCTCTATCTAAAACAGATATACATTCTCCATTATATTAAGCAGTACATCTTTAACTCCCTTACTTATTATACACCCAAACTATACGTCTTTAGATAAACAATTTATCCCATTTTCCAGTTTTGAATATTTCTATATAAACCTATATATCATAAACCATAAAAATTTCCCACATTTAAATCAAACAATTTGATTTGTTCTCTATGTATTACTCATTTCATCTTTTTATGGTAATTCTATATAACTCCTCAGATACTCAATCAATTTAACTCTTCTATACATTCAGTTTGGTGCATATAAATCTTGTCAAAGAAAGAAAATATTGTTAGTTAGTCAATCCTCATGTTTAAACCTTATCATTAATTATTCTCTATCAGTTAACCTATACATATCTATATATATCTCAATCAATTAATCTAACTGCTTATAAATTCACATTTCTCTTCCTCCCCCGGTAAAGTCACCCCTCTCTTTTATACTATTATTATACTTCAGTAGTTCTCAAACTGCCACAGTTTTCCTCCCACCTCCCATTTCTTCTCCAGATATTGTTTCAGCTTCTCCCAGTCTGTGTTAAACTGCCCTGAGTCCAGATCTCTCAGTTTTCTTGTCATCTTGTCCATTTCAGCCATATACAGCAATTTGTAGATCCAATCTTCAATAGTTGGTACTTCTTGTACTTTCCATTTCTGCGCATACAAAAGTCTAGCTGCTGCAGTCATATAAAAAATCAACGTCCTATGATGGGCTGGAATTCCCTCCATTCCCAAGTTTAGCAGCAGGAGTTCTGGGTTCTTATTTATTTGAAACTGTAAAATTTCACTCATTTCTCTTATTATTTCCCCCCAGAACTGCCTAGCTACCTCACACGACCACCACATATGATAGAGGGAGCCCTCATGTTTCTTACATTTCCAGCATTTATTAGAAGTATTCAAGTTCCCTAGCGCAATCTTCTTTGGTGTCATGTACCAACGATAGATCATTTTGAAAATGTTCTCTTTAATATTGATACATGTCGTTGTCTTCATTGTAGTTTTCCACAAGTATTCCCATGCCTCCATTGTTATTTCTTTATTGAAATTTATAGCCCATTTCACCATCTGTGTTTTAACTATCTCATCCTCAGTATACCATTTCAACAGTACTTGGTATACCTTGGATATTCTTTTCTTGTCTTCTTTAAGAAGGGTCTGCTCTAGTTCCGAGTTCTCTGTTCGTATGCCCCCTTTTACAGAGTCCGAATTGTATAAATCTCTAATCTGTCTGTACTGGAACCAATCATAGTTAGGTGATAGTTCCTCTTGCGTCTTTATTCTAAGTTTAGATACTTCAATTTTAGTTATTTCTTTGTATGTTAAACATTGTTGTTCATTATCAACAGCTCTCGGATCTATCACCTCGTATGGAACCACCCACAAGGGGGTTCCTTCTTGTAAGTAAATTCTGTACTTCTTCCAGATTGTATATAAACTTCTCCTTACAAAATGATGTAGGAACATCGAGTTGACCTTTACTTTGTCATGCCATAGGTATGCGTGCCATCCAAAAATTTTTTTATATCCCTCTAGGGCTAATAGTTTCTTATTCTTTAACGTCATCCACTCTTTTAACCAAACTAGGCAGATTGCATCATGATAAAGTCTCAAGTTGGGCAGTTGCATTCCGCCTCTTTCCTTTGCATCTTGTAAAACTTTTACTTTCACTCGAGGCTTCTTGCCTGCCCAAACAAAATCTGATATTTTCCTCTGCCATTTTTCAAATTGTTTAGAGTCTCTGATGATTGGTATTGTCTGTAGCAAAAACATTACTCTTGGTAACACATTCATCTTAACTGCTGCAATCCTGCCCAACCATGACAGATTCAGTCTATTCCATTTGATCAAGTCTCTCTCTATCTGAGTCCATAATTTTTCATAATTATTCTTGAACAAATCTATATTTTTTGCAGTCAGCTCAACTCCCAAGTATTTCACCTTACTAGTTACTTCACAGTCCGTTGTTTCCATTAACAATTGTTGTTTCTGCTTAGTCATGTTTTTGCATAATATCTTTGACTTCTTTTTGTTAATGAAGAAACCTGCCAAGTCACCAAACTCCTTGATCTTATCTATCACTTTTGGCATGCTCTCCAATGGATCTTCTACAATTAACATTATGTCATCTGCAAATGCTCTAACCTTGTATGAGTAGTCCTTTATTTTTATTCCTCGTATTTCCTCATCTTGTCGTATTTGTATCATCAGAATCTCCAATACTAAAATGAACAACAATGGAGATAACGGGCAACCTTGTCTTGTTCCTTTACTAATCGTCAATTTCTTAGTCAGTTCATCATTCACTACAATTGCTGCAGTCTGGTCTCTATAAATTTCTTTAATTGCTCTGATGAATCTTTCTCCCAGTTGTAGCTTTTCCATAGTGGCAAACAAAAAATCCCAGTTTAAATTGTCAAACGCTTTTTCAGCGTCTACAAAGAAGAAACCAACCTCTTTATCACAACGCTTATCATAGTATTCAATAGCATTGATCACTGTCCTTAAATTGTCTCTTATTTGTCTGTCTGGCAAAAAGCCTGCTTGTTCTTCCTCTATGACTTCCGAGAGCCACCCCTTCAGTCTCTCCGCCAATATCTTCGCAAAAATTTTGTAGTCATTGTTAAGTAATGATATAGGCCTGTAATTTTTCACGTTAGTCAGATCTTGGCCCTCTTTTGGGATCAATGATATATTCGCTTCGCTCCAAGTGTCTGGAATTCTTTGATTCCTAAAAACTCCGTTCATCACCTCTTTTAGGAATGGTGCCAGTTCGTTGGCCATTGTCTTGTAAAATTTAGCCGTAAGTCCATCTGGCCCTGGCGCCTTTCCTAGATTTGCAGATTGTATTGCCTTACTTATTTCCTCATCGGTTACTTCACTATTCAACTTATTTCTCCAAGCTTCCGAGATCTCCGGAAGTTTAGTTTTCTCCAAATATGATGCTATTGATTCTTTGGTTACTTCTTTTTTATTATACAGCTTAGCATAAAATTTATAAAAGGCTCTACTAATGGTAGTCTGTTCCAGATACGTTTTGTTTTCTTCACAGATTTTGTTTATTATTTTCTTTTCCCTTTTCTTCTTCAATTGCCATGCCAAATATTTCCCAGGTTTATTAGCACCCTCAAAAGCTTTTTGATTCAGTCTTTTAAGGTTCCACTCCAATTCTTTATTACTCATTGCTGTTAACTGTTCTTGAAGAATTTTGATTTCCTGATATATTTTCTTTTTCCCTGGTCTCTTTTTTAACTGTGCTTCTTTGGCCTTTATTTTCTCCTCAATCTCTTGTCTTTTCTCCTCTTTCTTTTTCCTTGCTCTGCCATTTAAGTCCATTAGTATGCCCCTTACAACCGCCTTGTAAGCATCCCAAACTTTATTGGTTGGTACTTCTTTATTCACGTTATATTGTATAAAAAACTTTGTCTCTCTTCTCAATATTTCCATATTCTCACTTTCCTGTAACAAGTCCTCATTTATTCTCCAGGCTTTCCTTTTCCTCCTTTTTCCAAATTTCCACATAATTGGATTGTGATCTGAGCCTACCATCGGCATTATTTCTACCTCCTTAGTCCATAACGCTAAGTCCTTTGAGGCCCAGATCATATCAATTCTTGATAATGTAAGATGCCTTGCAGAATAAAAAGTAAACTGTTTGGTTTTAGGATATTCTCTCCTCCATACGTCTTCGAGAGTCTCTTGTTGAATCAACTCAAAAAAAAGCTTTGGCAATAGTCCTCTTTTCTTTTGTGCTGTTATAATCTTTTTGTCTAGTTCCAAATCTGTCACTCCATTGAAATCTCCAGCAAGAATTATCTGGTCATATACAAGATCGTCTAAATGCTTCCTTAAATCCTCAAAGAAGCTTTCCTTTGCACCGTTAGGTGCATAAAGTCCGACTACCAACACTCTCTTTAAATTCCAATTACATTCCACTGCTACAAATCTAGCTTCCACATCTCTCATAACAAATTTTGGCTGCAGCTCCTCTTTTATGTACAACACCACTCCTCTTTTTTTCTTGTTAGAGGCCGCTACAAATTCTTTGCCCAATTTTCCAGATTTTAAATATTTTGCATCCTGTTTTCTAATATGGGTCTCCTGCAAACAAACAATATCACATTTTTGTTTTAGTAGCCAATGAAAAATATTTTTCCTCTTATTCGGTGAGTTTAGTCCATTTACATTCCAAGATAATACTTTACACTCCATATTCATGGTTTTGTTGGTAAGTCTTTTTCATTGTCCTTGATAAATCTCTCCATCTCCCGCTCAGATCTGATGCGTTTTTTTGCCCCTCCAAACTCAAAGGACACTCCTTCCGGTAACTCCCATCTGTACCTGATATTCATGTCCTTCAAAGTCTGAATTAGCACTCTATATTTTTTCCTGTCCAGTAACACTGATCTGGGCAGTTCCTTCATTATGATAATCGTCTTGCCATCAATCTCCAATGGATCTTGAAATTGTTTTGTCACAATCCTCTCTTTCATGTTTCTAGTTGTAAACTGCACAATCACATCCCTTGGTAGTTTCCTCTGGGTTGCAATTCTCGAGTTCACACGGTACGCCACATCTAGGATAGCCACAATTTCCTCCTCCTCCTTCCCCAGGTAATCAGCCAACACCTCAGTCATCTGTTCTTGCGCTGACTTCCCTTCCACTTCCGGCAGACCACGAAAACGAAGCTGCTTCTCCATGTGTTTAGTTTCTGCAACTGACATCCTCCCCTTCACCAGTCTCATCTCTGTTTGTTGCGTGTCTATTAAATTCTCCATCGCGTCTTCTACTGTTTTAACTCTCTGCTGTGTTCCTTGTAATTCACTACTAATCGTTTCCACGCCTTTTTTCACTTCTGACAGCTCCGACTTTACTGTCTGTGTAACTTCTTTGACCTCTTTAATAAGCTCCAGTTTCGTGTCCTTAAGTTCTTTCATCATGTCTATAAGTTTTTTGTCCAAATTTTCTATCGCCGATTGCCACTCTTTTTTCGACATCGTGGGGCTTGCTTTAGCTCGCTCCCACGAATCTGCTCTCTTCCTTAGCTCCGTGGCGTATATTTAAACGTTTTCCTTTTTTTCAAATGTCCCAATCTTTGCCAAAATTAATTTTTTTTGTATCCAAAATGTCGGGCGTCTTTTCTCTATGGTTTCTCTATGTTATTGTAATCCAAGATGGCCTACTTCCTCTTCCGCTGAAGCCGCGACCCTTCCCCTTTCAAAAATGGCGATTCCCTGCTTCCTGTCCGTCGGCAAGGGCCGCTTCCCTCCAGCCACTCTATTGTTGTTACGCACTTCCTGTCTCCCGTCTTCCCACAGCAGGTCTCGCGATGGTGTCTTTTTCCCACAGCTCCGAAACCACAGGTATTCAAAACAATAGTCCAATTTTTACAATAACTTCTTTAAATTTAGTCTCTTTTAAAATACAACTCCTGCCGAGTCTTCACCTCCTTTTCACTAGTCTGTTGCAGTTTAAAAGTCTACTTTCTTTCTTCTCTGTTTTTATCAATCTGTCCCGTTTCAAGAGATAGCGATCTTTACCTTCTCTTCAGCTTTCTCGGGTTGTAATCGCTGTTTCGATCTTAAATTCTCCTCTCGACTTCCCTCCCCGATCGAAGCTTGGGTATGTAGGTCTTATGCCAGCCGAATTGGCCCCAAAACTGCCGCAGAGATTATAGCCGACCCGTCGCAAGGTGGGACCTCAAGGATCAGGGGGGAGACTCCTTGTGTAGAGCCCCCCCTCGTCCGAGATCTAACTCACCCTAGGGTCTTAAGCGTTCTTTGCCTGCTCCCCGCCTGAGAGCAGTCGGCCGCGGGTTATTTTCACCCCTCCGGCCGGTTAAAACGGCAATCCGGTCAGCTCCGCAAATGGAGCTGCGTTAGACCTCCATGAATCCCAAACCGGAAGTCCATCTACTATTAACATTATATCATCCACAAATGCTCTGACCTTGTAAGAAAATTCCTTTATTTTTATGCCTCGGATTGTATCGTCCTCTCGTATTTGAATCAGCAATATTTCCAAGATCAAAATGAACAACAATGGAGACAGTGGGCAGCCCTGTCTTGTGCCTTTACTTATTTGCAGTTTTTTAGTCAAGTCATCATTCACTACAATCGCTGCACATTGGTCTTTATATATTTCTTTAACCGCTTGTATGAACTTTTCTCCCATTTGCAGCTTTTCCATAGTGGCAAACATAAAATCCCAGTTCAGGTTGTCAAATGCTTTTTCCGCATCTATGAAAAAGAAACCAACTTCCCTATCACAATGCTTATCATAATATTCAATAGCATTTATTACTGTCCTTAGGTTGTCTTTGATTTGTCTATTAGGTAGAAATCCAGCCTGTTCTTCTGCAATAAATTCCAGCAACCATCCCTTTATCCTCTCCGCCAGAACTTTTGCAAATATTTTGTAATCATTATTCAGCAACAAAATTGGCCGATAATTTTTAACATTGGTCAGATCCTGCCCGTCTTTCGGAATCAACGATATGTTGGCTTCGTTCCATGAATCAGGAATCTTTTGGCCTTGCATAACTTCATTCATTACCTCTCTTAAAAAAGGTGCCACTTCATTAATCATCATTTTATAGAACTTTGCCGTTATTCCATCCGGTCCCGGTGCTTTCCCTAATTTTGTTGATTGTATAGCCTCTTTTATTTCTTCCTCTGTCATTTCTCTATCTAATTTTTCCTTCCATTCCTCTGACATCGCTGGAAGCTTCATTCTCTCCAAGTATTCCACTATTGCATCTCTGTTTACCTCTTTTTTCTGGTATAGTTTTGCATAAAATTTATAAAAAGCTTTACTGATAGCTGGTTGGTCCAACACTATTTTGTCCTCTTCTCGAATCTTAATTATAATTTTCTTTTCTTTTTTCTTTTTTAATTGCCAAGCTAGATATTTGCCAGGTTTATTTGCGCCTTCAAATGATTTTTGGTTCATTTTTTTCAAAGTCCACTCCAATTCTTTATTGTTCATTGCCATCAATTGTTCCTGCCGTATTTTTATATCCTGATATATTCGCTTCTTCCCTGGTCTTTTCTTAAGTTGCATCTCTTTGGCTTTAATTTTTTCCGTTATTTCCTTTCTCTTTTCTTCTTTTCTCCTTCTGTCTCTTGCATTCAGATCCATCAATATTCCTCTTATTACAACTTTGTAGGTATCCCATACCTTGTAAGTTGACACATCCTTGTTTATGTTATATTGTATAAAGAACTTGGTCTCCCTTCGTAGCAATGCCATATTATCTTCTGTCTGCAGTAGGTCCTCATTTAACCTCCATCCTCTTCTTTTAATATTTTTTCCAAATTTCCACATAATTGGATTATGATCTGAGCTTACCTTGGGCATTATCTTCACGTCCTTAGTCCATATCGCCAGTTCCTTGGAAGCCCAGATCATATCAATTCTTGATAATGTAAAATGACTTGCAGAATAAAATGTATATTGTCTGTTTTTGGGGTTTTGTCTCCTCCATACATCCTCTAGACTTTCTTGTTCTTTAACCTCAAAAAAAGATTTTGGCAAAAGTCCTCTTTTTTTATGTGTGCTTTTAGATTTCTTGTCTTCTTCCAAGTTTGTAACTCCATTGAAGTCACCTGCCAAGATTATTTGATCATAGGTCAGTTCATCTAGCTGTTTCTGTAAGTCCTTGAAAAAATTTTCTTTTGCACCATTAGGTGCGTAAATTCCCATCACCAACATCTTCTTTGAATTCCAAATTATTTCCACTGCTATGTATCTGGCATGTGTATCACATAAAACTAATTTAGGCTGCAGCTCCTCCTTTATATACAGCACAACTCCTCTCTTCTTCTTTTTGGAGGCCGCTACAAATTCATTTCCAAGTTTTGCAAGTTTCAAATATTTTACGTCCTGTTTTTTAATATGTGTCTCTTGCAAACATACTATATTACATTTTTGTTTTACAAGCCAGTGGAATATAGTCTTACGTTTTGAAGGTGAATTTAGTCCATTTACATTCCAAGATATAACTTTACACTCCATGATCAAAGTTTAGTACTCTTTGGTAAGTCTTTTTTATTGTCTTTAATAAAAGTTTGCATTTCCTGGCCAGATCTGATAGACCTCCTAATTCCACCAAATTCAAAAGCCAGCCCTTCAGGTATTTCCCATCTGTATCTGATTTTCAAATCTTTTAACATCTGGACCAGCTCTCTGTACTTTTTCCTTTCCAACAACACCGATCTGGGCAGCTCTTTCATGATTCTCACTGTTTTCCCGTTGACTTCCAATGGATCTTGAAATTGTTTACTTACTATTGACTCTCTGATGCTTCTAGTTGTAAATTGCACAATCATATCTCTTGGTAATTTCCTTTGAGCCACAAATTTTGAATTAATCCTGTATGCTACGTCCAGAAATGCTGCTATTTCCACTTCCTCTTTATCCAGGTAACCTGCTAAAATTTCAGTAATATGATCTTGGGTTGATTTTTCCAAAACTTCTGGAATTCCACGAAATCTAAGTTGTTTTTCCATTTGTTTACATTCTGCCATGGCCATTCTTCCCTTCACTCCTCTCATCTCCGTTCTGTGCACATCCGCCAAAGTATTAGCTGGATTCTCAACTGCATTAACTCTCTGCTGTGTAGCTTGTAAATCTTTTTGGACTTGATCAATATTTTTAGATAGCTCTGCCATCTCTGTTTTAAATGCCTCTTTAAAGTCCTTCAAATTTTTCACCATCTCTTGCATCATGTCTTTGAGCTCTTTATTTCCTTCCGTAATTTTTTTCTCCATCTCTTTATTTCCCTCTGTAACTTTTTAATCTAAATTTTCTATCACCATCTGCCAGTCCTTTTTCGACATCGTGGGGCTAGATTTACTTCGCTCCCATGAGTCCGCTCTTTTCCTTAACTCTGTGGCGTAGGTTTGTTCTTTCCCTTTGTTTTTAAAAGTCTGAATCTAAGTTATTTTGCAAAAATTGATGTTTACACAGTCCAAAATGTCGGACGTCTTTTCTCTATGATCTTGTTTGAGGCTCTGCCCTTACCCTTGTCCAAAATGTCCTACTTCCTTTTTCCTTGAAGCCAAAACTCTGCCCTTCTTCAAAATGGTGGTATTCTACTTTCTTTGTTTGCAAGCCGCTTCTCCCCTGCCTCTTTATGGTTATGACACACTTCCTGTTCCTCTTTGTTGCATGGCAGTTCTCGCGATGTTAAAACTTTCTCACAGTCCACTATCTCTTCCAAGCCGCAGGTATGTAAACAGTATTCACTTTTCCACTCTAACTTCTCTTTAAAAAGTCAACTTTTAGCAGTTTGTTTGCCGGAACTTTCTCTGTTATTTATTAAGCCTCTTCCAATTTTCTAGTTCTCTTTATCACTTTATTTCTTATTGTAATCTGTCCCGTACTGAGAGATAGCAATCTTTACCTTTGTAGACATTTTTTTTGGGTTGTAATCGCTGCTTCAATTATCCAATCAGTTCAAAAACCTTCCTTGGTGTTGCTGAGGCTTGGGCATGAGGGTCTTATGCCAGAAATTGACTCCAGAGCCACTGCAGAGATCTTGGCTGCCTGTCTATGAGCAGGACCTCAAGGGCAGGTGGGGGATCGTTGCATAGACCCCCCCTCACACCTGAGATCAACGCACTCTCAAGGTCTTGAGCGTACTTGCTTGTTCTCTGCCTGAGAACAGGGGCTATGGGCAGTTTGTACTCCTCCAGCCCTTACAAACAGCGGCACGGACAGCTCAGCTCCCTGAACTGCATTAGACCTTCATGGATCCCAAGCTGGAAGTCGCCTGATTAACAATTGCTGTTGCAAATCAGGGCAGAGGTTTACAGCAGGAGTAGAGGTTGCAATTGGTGCTCTTTCCTCCCTATAACTTCCACTTAGCATTCCTTTCCTTTCCTGTACCACATCATTTGCTTCTTTGCTAAGCAATGTTGTAACTTCTACATCTGCAGGAATTACCTCCCACTTTCCATGCAATTTGTGCTTCCAGAATTCCCTCCCTATTCTCCAAACAGCACTGGGAGTCTGGAATTCACACACTAACATTTCATTGTCTTGCCCCTTTAGTGTTTGCATTTTAGCAATTACACCAAACAATTCTACAGGATTTTTTATCTCTGAATTTACATCAGTAGAATCTATATCACTTAACAGAATAGTCCTATGCACATCAAACCCCAGCTTTTTGCACACATCCATTTCAGCAATCTGTTTGTTTGCAAGTTTGCTTCCAAGCCCCATGTAGGGCGCCACTTTTGTAACTTCTCTTTTCATGGGTTCTATGGGGCTTAGGAAGCAACTTACACAAAATTTTAAGAAATAACTTTTTTCTTTTAAACTTTAACAATAAAATACAACTTAAAAAATCAACTCTTAAGTGCAACCAAAATAAAACTTCCAAATCAACAATGTCCTTGAAAAGGCAAACAGTTCAACATTCAAGAACTGATGAGTTCTCTCTCATCCATTTGAAGCAACTGTACCCAGGCTTCTGTCTTCTTGTTGGGAATTATAGCCCTGCAAAAATAATATAATCACAGTAACACCAACTAAACACAATACACAAACACCACTTTAAATCATATTTTACATACAACATTTGATTACCTTATTCAAGGTGATAAGAGCTTATAATTTATTAAGCTCCCCAGCAAACAGCCTCCTCCTCAGCAGCCTGCCTCTAGCTTCTGACTCCACCCCACTGGGCTAAACCAATTAACCTTACAGGTGTTACATGAACAATATAATTCTCTTTAAAAAATCAATGTTTTTGCAGCAAAATAGTTTTAGAAAGCACGTTGAGGAGAATCTATCTACTGTGAGGGCCAGCTATCATTGTTGCTAAATGTACTGCTGTGAGTGGTAGGCCGTTCACTGATGCATTGTTAAAGTAATGGAGGAAATATGTCCTGATAAGGTATCTTGTGTTAGTTGTGTCAGTTTATCTGCATCTACAATCACCAGGCGTGTTGAAGAACTAGGAGAAGAGCTGCATATGTCACTGATTGCCAAGGCAAAAAGTTTTGATTTTTTTCCTTTTGGGATTAGATGAGAGCAATTACATTATAGACACTGCTCAACTACTAATATTTATCAGGGGAATAGATTCCAGCTTCAGAATTACAGAAGAGTTGTGTACACTGCAGAGTTTGAAAGACACGACAACTGCAGAAAACATATTCTTGAAGGTGTGTGAATCAGTAGAAAATCTAGGTCTGAGTTG
Source organism: Eublepharis macularius (assembly GCF_028583425.1). NCBI lineage: Eukaryota > Metazoa > Chordata > Lepidosauria > Squamata > Eublepharidae > Eublepharis > Eublepharis macularius. Next base: position 247,888,186 of record NC_072790.1, read on the forward strand.
GGATAAATTGAAAAGCATCACAACTTAGGGTGCAAGAAATATGGTGGGAAGTAAAACTGGTGTAGTTGCAAGAATCAATGAAGAGAGAAGCAAAACTAAATATGTTTGTGAAGCAAGTTAGAGAAAGAAACTTTTCAAACGTCTCATGCTGCAATGAACTAAAATTTGAGAAGTGCGGGAATTTACAATTCCATGTTGAAAGACATGTCAAAGCACTGAACTGACTACAGGTGGAGTTCCAAACAGATTCACTGATTGCCATAAGCCCAGAAAAGAAATAAGAATGTTTCAAAATCCATTTGAAGTTGCACCAGAAGATGCAAGTAATTTTTTTTCAGATGGACCAAATTGATTTGCAAGCTAGTTGTCTTCTCAGAGACATTTACAAAGAAAATAGTCTGTCCAATTTCTATTGTGGTCTACCTGATACATTTATCAACCTAAAGAAATTTGCTGCAGGCATGTTCACAGTTTTTGGCACCACATACATCTGTGAACAAACTTTTTCCAAGATGAAAATTGTGAAATCCAAGTGTAGGTCAAGACTTACAGATGAATATTTACATGACATTTTAAGAGTGTCACAAACCTTGACTTGGACATTAATGTCTTGGCTAACAGAAAACAGCCCCAAAAATCACACTGACTAGGTAAGCATGTGTAGCTAGATAAAAGGATTTGATAGTAAAATATTATTTCAAAATGGATTGCATTCAAGTTAACATTTCTTCATTGCCTTCTGAATTTACTGTTGATCTAAATGGGTAGGTTAATAATTTTGTTACATTTTAATTTAAGTTGTGGCTCTTTTTAGACATTGGGCACTCTAATGCGACCCCCATGTGCCAAAAGGTTGCGGGGCCCAGTATTAGAGTGAATGGTACAATGTAATAGATATGTAACTTCTTTTTTTTTGGTTCTCTCTTTTCCTTCTACCCCCCCCCCTCAATTTCTTATTCCCTATTTTCTATCTAAAAAAAATAAAAAATATTAAAAAATAATTAAGTAAACAAACAAATAAAATATTCTTGTTTGTGGAACATAGTTTCTGGTAAGCACCATAGCAGCTTCTTAACATCTAGAAAATTGAGAGAGATCAGATCATGCAAGCAGAAATGCTAACAGAAGGAGTTAGACAGAGGAGTTCAGCAGGAGGGGGGGAGGAGAATCCCCCTCTTTCCTTCCCTATCCTGCCTCACCACTGCTGCAACCTCTTCCCCTCTTGCCCCTTTGCCTGCTGTCCCTTGGCCCAGCCTTCTTACAAGCTAAACTATGCTGGCAGTGTTCATAGCTTCAGAAAAGATGGAAATCAGAGAACACAACTTTAAGAAATCAGACTGCAGCTTTGGGAGTATATGATCAGATCACGCAAGCAGGAATTGAGAATCGATTAAATGGGTAAAGGGAGGGACAAAGGGAAATGAGGCCATACAAGAGCTTATTGAATCCAGAGAGGGGATATGGGGGGGGGGTGTTTCTGCTAATTGTCTTCCCCTGTTCAGGATTTATGAGCTTTCCTCTCCCATCTTGTTCCATTTTATTAGCTTAATAGGCTCAATCTATTATTTGGCACTGTCAGGGCCTTTTTTCAGTGGGAATGCAGTGGAACAGAGTTCTGGCACCTGTTAAAAATGGTCACATGGCCGGTGGTCCCGGCCCCTGATCTTCAGACAGAGGGGAGTTTAGATTGCCCTCCGAGCCACCTAGTGGAGTAGAAGGCAACCTAAACTCCCCTCTGTCTGAAGATCAGGGGGCGGTGCCACCAGCCATGTGATCATTTTCGCTGAGGCACTTCAATCTTTAAAAAACTCCCCTCTTGTTCCAGCTGACCGAAAGTGACATCATTGTGCTGTCCTGAGTTCCGCCACCTCTTTTCCCAGAAAAAAAAGCCCTGAGTACCGTCTATTAGAAAGGGCTGTGACTGGGGAAGGGCCATGGCTGACTGGAAGAGCATCTGCTTGGCACACAAAGGTTCCAGATTCAATCACCAGCATCAAACAGGATCAGATAGGGGATGTTTGGAAAGATCTCAACCTGAGACCCTGGAAAACTGCTGCCAGTCTGAGTAGATAATACTGGCCTTGATAGAGCAAGGTTGAGTTCAGTAGCACTTTAAAGAGTTGTACGGTATAAGCTTTTGAGATTCAAGCTCCCTTTGTCACAACAACAACAACAACAACAACAACAACAACAATAGTAGTAGTAGTAGTAGTAGTAGTAGTAGTGTGCTTATATACTGTTCTTTTAGGCAGATTAGTGTCCCACTCAGATCAGCAAACAAAGTCTGTGTTTTTATTAGCCCCACAATACACCTGGGGAGATGGGGCTGATAGAAGTGACCTACTCAAGACTACCTACTCAGCTCATGGCAGGGGTGGGATTTGAATCAGCAGAGTGCTGATTTGCAACCCAACCACTTAAGTCCAATGCTACAATAACTCATTTAACAGTACACTTATATAATGCTCTTCTAGATGGATTAGTGCACAGTGAACAAAGTCAGTGTTGGTATTATGCCCACAATACAGGAGTTGAGCTGGGCTGAGACGGGGGACTAACTCAAAGCCTCTTGCTGAGTTCATGGCAGGAGTGGTATTTGAACTATCAGAGTGCTGATTCACAGCCCAACTACTTAACCACTATGCTACAGCAGATACAAGCAGGTATGGAAATTGGAGATTTTTTATCCTAATCAGAAGGTGGGAGGGGAGGGATGTTGCAAAGAAGTAAGATATTTATTTATTATTTATTTTATTCGATTTATACCCTGCCCTCCCCCCAGATGGGCTCAGGGTGGCTAACAACATTAAAAAATACAGTAAAATCTCAAAAACATAAAATCAATTTTTTTTTAAAAAATCATTAAAATAGTCCAGAAGTAGGCTATTTAAACAAATATTGGGAGTCCGCATACAGGCATGGCAGATGGCCGAGGGCAGCCCCAGAAGAAGTGATGGTCTTAGATGGAAGAAGCAGGACACCCGCTGGCACTCAGCCGAAGGCCCAGTAGAACATCTCCATTTAACAGGCCCCGCCAAACTGTAACAGGTCCCACAGGGCCCGGATCTCCAGCAGGAGAGCATTCCACTAGACCGGGGCCAGGGCAGAAAAAGCCCTGGCCCTGGTTGAGGCCAGACGGATGTCCTTCAGGCCGGGGATGACCAGGAGCTGCTTGTCTGCAGAGTGCAACACCCTGCAGGGGACGTAATGGAAGAGGCGGTCCCGCAGGTATGCAGGTCCCAGTCCATGAAAGGCTTTAAACACCAAGGTTGACACCTAGAACCGCTGGAGATAGTATGTGAAATGTATTCAGCTTGATTAGAGCAGGGGTGGAAATGCAGAAAATAAGTGTTTGTAGTGAAAGCAATATCCAATATCCCTCTTCACCCATGGGGGATCCATTGATCTGAATCCACGAAGGAACAGTTTCAGCTCTCTTGTGTTGTTATCTTCCTTTGAAGTTTTTCTCTGTTTGAGGACACCTACATTTTATTGCCCTTTAATTGCTACTGAACTCGAAGACTGCTCATCTACCTGAAACCACCCACCTGAAACTATCTTGATAGACTGAGGGTCTGACTTGGTATAAAGCAGTATCATGTGCTCACGTGGTTTCCTTGGAATGGAGTTTCACTCTCTGCCCATTGAGAGGTTGGAATTTTAAACTGAAATTTTTTTGTCTGAATAGAACCAAAAAGAAACCAATCCCCTTTTCTTTGGGGGGGAGAGAGCTTGACACTACTTTCCAATCAAAGAGCCAACATTTCTTTTCAACGGCAATCAATTATTTTCTTTTCTGAACAATTAGCCTTGGTTGAATGCCAATCTATTCTGTAATATAGGGAGGGATAACGAAGCAGTTGACCTAGTTTTGCAGGCTTTAAAAATGACAGCAACCACAATCACTGGAGTCAAATTCTACAAATCATCCTAACATAAAAAAACAAGAGGAACAACAATCAATTTTGTGATGCAGACAGACAAGCTTTAATGCAGATTGGATGAAAACATATGCATAACACACAACTTCAAAGGTGACAACAGCATATGCAATGCAAAAGAAGTAATACACTTTCCTTTGGACATCCCTCGAAGGGCACTAGGCAACTAAACAAAGGGCTATTTATGCACGTTAAATATCATTTTCACAAGTCTGTAAAGAAAAGATCCAGGTAAGTCACCTGAATCTCTACGCCCCCTAGAATCTCAATCAATATAAAAGGGTGCCCTTGTAGAAATACCCTAAAAATAGCAAGGAAAAGCAGCAGCAGCAGAGAGTTGGGAGGCTTGAAGAGAAATGCCTGAAGAGCTCAGCAACGATAAATCCAATCAACTGTTATCTGGATTTGGGAGTTTCTACAATTCTGATGCTCAGGAGAAAGTGACCATCAGTTGTGAAGCCTGCAATAAGTACACACTAGCATTGGACGTGAGAAGTGCTGAGCTGGCGGAGAAGCTAAGAGCTCTGGCTTAAAGTGGAGAGGGTCAGTATTTCTGACTCCCAAGTCCATGAAAGCATCGGCTGTGAATCCATATCCAGTTTTTCAAATACCATTTCCCTGTATTCTGGTCCTCCTAGTTTAACAAGGGTAACCAAACAGCCTTTGACGAAAGCAGCCAGAACCTATGGAGCGATAAAGCGGCCGGAACTCCACCACACATGAAGAGGTTCAGGAGAGGCAGAGAGGGTTGGCCCTGGGATTGTAACAACAACAGGAGATGGCTGTATCTCAACTTCTGATGATGGGAGTTGCTCGAAAGGTCTGATGTTGGGCCTGGGAGAGATGCCAAGGCTTCTTGCTGATGATACGCCACCAGAGACGGCACTGTAGGAACCCAGGGAGCTCAGACCTCCGATTGGGTAGGACATTTTGGAAAGGAGGAGAGTCTGGAATGAACATTTAAACAGGTGAGCTTACTTTTTCAGAGTGAAAGAAAATGATTAAAAGAATCAATCTTGTAATTTGTTAGGATTTTTTTTTAATGAACGAGGTTTAAAAATGTTCAAGTGTTTCCTATATTCCTTCTTGCGCATTTACTGTCCATTCAGCTTTTATCAGTCAGTTCCATATGGATCTAGAGCTTTCCCTGCCATCTGTACAAGACCATTGCTTCAGGATACCTGAAGAAGTGAGCTGTGGCTCATGAAAGCTCAAACACTACCACACATTTTGTTAGTCTTATAGGTGCTACAGGACTCTTGCTCTTTTCTACTGCTACAGACAGACTAATACAGCTACCCATCTTGAGCTATCTCCATGGAAGGCACAACATTTGGCATATAGAATGGAAATCCATCAACCTTGTGAAGAAACCTGAACAGGTACAAACAGACATCATCAAAGCTATCTGAAGAAGTGAGCTGTGGCTCACTAACACCCTACCACAAATTTTGTTAGTCTTTTTTGTGCTGCTCAACTCTTGATCTGATCTGTTCCTGTGTTTCCAGTTGGTTTTTTAGCATCTCTGCCTGTATTGAGAAAGCATTAATATAGGGTTTCCACAGTACTACATGGTAGAGTAGTCATGGCCGTAAGTTGCTTATATTTTTTTCCTGACACCACCAAAATAAACGATACGCTAGCAAACAGAATGCAGCATTGTATAGTGAAGGAATGATTGAATTAAATGTAGACTTACCACACTTTCTAAGGTCTAGAAGTTGAGAGAAGATGAAACTTTAGAAGAGTCAGCTCTGGTGAGTGCTTTTATTTGGTTTGTTGAGGAATTAGAGGGGCGTGATTCATTCCTGTAACATCAAATTTCCTGTCTATGCCTCAAGCCAAAGAACATTCTACATTTATTTTAGTTACATATGTCTATCCTTTTGCCACCCCATGTAATAAATTCTGTGTATTACAACCTGCAGCCCTCTTTCATTGCCGCGAGGGATCGGGCCTGTGGCATTGAACTGTTTGACACACATGTGTGCTCACACATGCACACAATCGCACAAACACCCTACACCTTTTAAAGTGCTGGGAAAGCTACAAGGAGTTAGAACACTGGTGTTTTGGCACCTCAGATGGCATGGGGTGGGGTGGGGGAAGATATCTACATTGCACCCTCAGTGCTTCTGGGTTTGGTACACAAATGACATCACACCATTGATGTGCCAGTAATTTTGCTATTATTTTTTCTCCTGCTGGGTCTTCTGGCAGAGGCAGAAGTTGGGGGGCTGTGATGGGGGCTCTCCTGCTGTATTGGGACACCTGGCAAAGCTACTACATGAGCATGTGTGACACGGGGAAGGAGATCACGCCAGGCTGATAGCACCAAGAGAGCTATTGTGTGAAGGGAGGGGGGTTACAAAGAAGAAGCAGGAAATATCACTGTGGAGGGAAATCTGGAAAGCTGGGATAACATTTAGAATGAACAACGGGGTACAATTTGATCATTTCCATGCCAAAAGTCAAATGCCACTCATTTTTGCTATGTATTTTCTCCATTGCATGGCTATATCAAGTGTTCTGTTCCACTTCCTTTTAATGTGAATTTCTGTGAACTTGGATTTTCTGAGCGAATGTGTTTTGTGTAGTGGTTAAAAGAGGCAGGACACTAACCTGGAGAACCAGGTTTAATTCCCCTCTCCTCCACTTTAAGCCTTGGGTCAGTCACAGCTTTTTCAGCCACACCTACCTCTCAGGTTCATTGTTGTGGGGATAGTAACAACATTCTTTTTAAAACACTCTGAGTAGTTGTTAACTTGTCCTAAAGGGTGGTATATAAATCAAATGTTACTATATATTGTATGGCATTCTTTGGTTCCATAATGATATTATCTAAATGCATACCCTTCTGCCCAAAATATCCCAGCCGCATGAATGAAATCTGGGTCAAATTATGAGCATGCAGTTCTGTTTCACAAGCCAGATGACTTGGGTCAGAATGGAGAATTCAAGGAGAGTTCCATACCAATGACCTTAAAATGATGCCTTAAGTTAAAAAATATTGAAATGCATTTCTCTATGGAGTGTACCATTTACTGTTTCCAGTTTCCATGTGCACATTGAAAAATACATGTCAAGAAATCTGCAATTTGTAATGCTTTGCATTAATAGTGTATCACACAAAATAATCTTGATGCAGCTTTATATGCAATCACATTAAGAATGCTGAATATATAATTCATGAATAAAAATGGCATGTGTCCGATGCTCTACAATTTCACTTTGGAAACAAGGCAAAGTAATTCAAAACTTCAATATGCATGAAGAAATTGAGATCAATGGTGTCACTGCAGAATGATTGATATGCATGCTCTGTCCAGCTCCAGAGACTTAAGCGAGCTGCAATGTTCTGTACCAGCTGGAGTCTTTGAGTCAACTGAGGGGAAACCTAAGTAAAGAGCATGACAGCAATCTACTTTCAATGTTACAGTGCAGTGAATCCAGGTGGTCAAAGCAACCGTCTACGGGCTGATATAACCCTTTCTGCCTTCCCTCTCTTGATCTGCCTAGGTTCATAGAATCAGCATTGCTGTTAGATGGCCCTCTGGCCTCTACTTAAAAACCTCCAAAGAAGGAGAGCCCACTACCTCCCAAGGAAGACTGATCAACTAAGGGACTGCTCTGTCAGGAAGTCCTTCTTAATGATCACTTACTTTTTGCTCCCTGAAGATCTTTTGATTTTTATTCAAAGCAACAGTGCTTTGAAATGGGAAAAAATTCAATGTCTGTCCGGTCTAGGGCTTGTATGAAGCACCATTTCTAACCCTCACCCTGACCTTTTCTTGACTTTAGAAAGAGCGGGAAAAGGATATAACCTCACCCTAATCCACATGCTTTCCCATAGCTGTTTCCTTTAATGGCTGGTGTGTGTGGGGGGGAATATAAAGAAAAAGATGAACCAAAATGACATTCAGAACTTGGTGGTTTGTCTCCTTAAAACAGCTTCTGGAATACAGAACCAAATCTGAGAAACAAACCACACAGAGGCTGCACAGGCAGGTCAGGCACTCAGGCTCCATCTGGTAGCATCTTGTTTTCCTAATGACGAGTATATCTACACATTCAATGGCATGTCCATCTGCACCTGCAGCCACTTGGGTCCATACAGGAGATCCTGAGCCCTTTGTGTTAGCCAGCAAGGGGGCTTTCGAGGCAAGTAAGAAACAGAGGTGGTTTGCCACTGCCTTCCTCTGCAGAGCGTTCCTCGGTGGTCTCCCATCCAAGTACCGATGCTACTTAGATTTGGAGATATGATGAGATCAGGCTGTACCATACTACCTTCCCTCCTGGGAATCATGTCTGATAATAAAATTATTTGTTTGGAATCTCCTCATATTAACTAACCTCCAAAGCCCCCTAATCTGCATAATTGATTCTTGGCAGACTCCTTCTCTCAAGCAGAGAAGTCCCAGAGTAATACATTATATTGTGCCAAAAGTCAAGAGTTCTTCTATGTGGTTAACTATCCCTCCTGAATAATACTGCCTGAAGTAAACTTACTACTCTCTCATTAGAAGATTTCTATGCGTCCTGTGGCTGTGAGAAGAAATTCCTTTAATCTGTCCACAAACAACACTTAACATACGAAAAGCTGGACTCCACATCCAAACAGGTTGATTGCTACTTGGAAAAATGTGATCTGCAATCTTTTGCCTACCTGTAAAGGCAGGTTTTTATTTCAATGCAGAAGTTCATTCCAAATGAACATCCAAATGAGTAATTTTTACATAGACACCTGTGATTAACTTTGGCTCCGTCAAGGTACAGTGTGCACCACATTTTGTGATGTGGGTTCCAAGTTGGCCACTTCAGAACCTCAAACAAGGTTTGAAGGCTGACCTTGTCCTACCCTGAGGTAAAAGTTCTCCTCTGTAAGCTTATGAACCAGTATACTAGGCTGGGAAGCCTTCAGTAGCGTGGTTGATGTTAAGCTTCAACTTTATTTCTTCTCCCACCTTTCAATATATAAGTAGTTGTATTAGAGAGGTTGGTGTTATCATACTTTATAGGGGTTCCATTAAACACTTTCTGCAGTTGGCTGTCCTATAAGTTAGGTGATAGATGCAGAGGAGTAAGCCGTGTTAGTCTGTAGTAGCAAAATCAAAGAGTCCAGTAGCACCTTTAAGACTAACCAACTTTATTGTAGCATAAGCTTTCGAGAATCACAGTTTTCTTCGTCAGATGCATGGAGGGCAAGAAGAAACTGGTCAGATATATAGGTGGAGAGGGGAGGGAGGAGTAGATGCAAACAGTAGCTTCTGATATGGAGATCAGTTTGCTTCTGTTAAGCAATGAGATAATGAGATAACCATTCATAGTCTCTATTCAATCCCAGCTTGACTGAGTCAAATTTACATATGAATTCCAATTCAGCAGCTTCCCGTTGGATTTTATTTTTGAAAGGTTTCTGTTGAACTACAGTGACTTTTAAGTCCTTGATGGAATGTCCTAGTAGATTGAAGTGTTCTCCCACTGGTTTCTGGATGTTGCCATTTTTAATGTCAGATTTGTGTCCATTTATTCTTTTGCGCAGAGGTTGGCTGGTTTGTCCAATGTACAGAGCAGATGGACATTGTTGGCACATGAGGGCATATATCACATTGGAGGATGAGCAGTTGTAAGAGCCAGAGACAGTGTAGTCGACACCATTGGGTCCTGTAATTGTATTTCCTGGGTAGATATAAGGGCAGAGCTGGCATCTGGGTCTGTTGCAGGGCCTGGTACCTGTGCTGGTGACTCTGCTAGCTGATTCATGATTGTAAGTGAGAAGTCGTTTCAGGTTGGGGGGCTGTCTGTAGGCAAGGAGAGGTCTTCCACCCAGGGCTTCTGAGAGAGAGGCATTATTTTCCAGGATGGGTTGTAGATCACTGATGGTATGTTGGATGGGTTTGAGCTGGGAACTATAGGTGCCAACCAGTGGTGTTCTGTTGTTAGTTCCTTTAGGTTTGTCCCGGAGCAGGCTGTTTCTGGGTACTAGTCTGGCCCTGTCGATTTGTTTCCTCACTTCATTTGGTGGGTACTGTAGTCCCAAAAATGCTTGTTGTAAATCTCTTAAGTGGGAGTCCCAATCAAGAGCATTGGAGCAGATACGATTGTAACGTAAGGCTTGGCTGTAGACAATTGACCGAGTGGTATGTTTAGGGTGGTAGCTGGAGGCATGTAGATATGAGTATCGGTCTGTGGGTTTCCAGTATATAAGGTGGTATTTATCCGTCCATTATGTAGTTGTACAGTGGTGTCCAGGAAGTGTACCTGTTGTGTAGAGTGCTCCAGGCTCAGGTTGATACTAGGATGAAAGTTGTTGAAGTCCTGATGAAATCTCTCAAGGGCTTCCTTCCCATGGGTCCAAATGATGAAGATGTCATCCAAGAATCTTAAATATAGGAGTGGTTTCAGTGGATGGGAGCTGAGGAAGCGTTGCTCCAAGTCCGCCATGAATATGTTAACATATTGTGGTGCCATGCGTGTGCCCATGGCTGTGCCATTAACCTGTAGATATAAGCTGTCACCAAATTTGAAGTAATTGTGAGTGAGTACGAAGTGGCAAAGTTCAGTGGCGAGGTGTGCTGTGGTTTTGTCTGGGATAATATTCCTTATGGCTTGCAGTCCATCTGCATGTGGGATATTGGTGTATAGAGCCTCCACATCCATGTTAACCATGTTAGGTGCTCCACTTCTAAAATAAACACAGCACAGCTTCTCCTCTTTTTCAGACCTTAGGGTACTCTACTGAGTCAAACCCTTTCAAGATACTGGCTAGGCATTATAGTTATGCTCCAACTACAACTCTGTTCCCGGTGCTGAAGGGGAGACTCCTTTCTAACTTGGCACACTATAATTCCCTAATCTCTTGAATCTACGCAGGAGTTATTGCTGTCTTTCCCACTTTAGTCCAAGATCCTAAATTGCTTCAGGAATGTACTGTTTTCACTTTTAAGGGAACTCTTTCCCTTGCCTCCTCACACAGAGGGCTCTCTGGCTGACCGTCTCTGGTCAGAAGCCAGACCCCCAATCTCGTCACTCTTTTCTTTACTGCAGCTGTCCACCCCTCAGCATTCCATCCCCAACTGCCATTTCAGGCTTGCCACATGAGGGGGGAGATGTCAATCATCCTCTGTACCATCCAGCAATCCCTGCTTTTGAAGCTGAGTCCTTCACAGGAGGTTCCATTTGGCCATTGTATCTAATAGTTGCTGTAGATAAGGGGGGAATGAGAGCTTGTAGGAGAGGGGATGTCCCTCCCCTCCAGCCCTCCCTTCCTCCCCTCATGCTTATTGATTCTCTACTCCTCCCCAATCTCTCAGCCTCTTTAAGCAGCTGTGGATTTTTGTTCACCCCATGGCCATCTATTGATCTGCCATAGCAGCTTCTTTCCATCTAGAAAAATGGGAGAGAGTAGCAGTGGGGGAGGAGAGTCTCCCCTCTTTCCTTCACTATCCTGCCACCCCACTGCTTCAACCTCTTCCCCTCTTGCCCCTTTGCCTGCTGTCCCTTGGCCCAGCCTTCTTCCTAGCAAAACTATGCTGGCGGTGTTCTTTATTCCAGAAAAGAGAGAAATCAGAGAACACAGCTTTAAGAAATCAGACTGCAGCTCATGGACTGCATGCTCAGATCATGCAAGCAGAAGTGCTAACAGAAGGAGTTTAGCAGGAGAGATTGAGGGGCAGGTAGAGACAACTGCCGAGACAAGAACACGTAATCCATATGTATAATGATCTTCCCACCAGGCAGGTCTCGTGAATGTGTGTTTGCTGCACAGAGCACTTGGCGGTCAGGGAACTCATTCATTCCCTTATGGCTAGGGATATTGACTGAAAAAGCTGTGTTGGGGTTTGTGTGTGAGAGAGAGGGGGGGGGTGGATGAGACTTTCTGGGACATACTAAAACAGTCCTGTTCTTATGCTTTCAGCTCTTCTGCTGTTATCTGGAGAGCATGAAGGGAGGATTCTATGACTCCATGTGCGTTTAGGCAGATAGGGAGAGGGTGGGCATGAAGGATTGAGCCGGTGCTAGGCTCTCATGGCCTTCCTTATGTGCCCAAACCTGGTGGAACACACTCACAGGAGGGATCCAGGCCTTTCAGTTCTTTAGGGAACATAAAATGGAGGTGTTCCACCAGGTCTACAACTGAGGCGATTGTAATGGCGATTCATTTCTACAGGCCTTCCCTACCTTGTTTTGCTGTAGGCAAGACTTTTGCCATATAGGGGACAAAAAATAGTGTTTAGAAAAGGCAGAGGCACTAGAGATCACGTAGAGATTACGATGGCTAATAGAACATACCAAGGCTTTTCGGAATAAAATCAGCCTGTTTTAGAGATTACAGCAAAGCTTTTGACTATGTAGATCAGGAAAAGCTATGGATGGTGTTAAAAGAAATGTTTATGCCACACCATCTGATTATGTTTATGCCCAACCTCTACTTTGAACAACAGGCTACTGTCAGTACAGAATATTAGGAAAACAGGAAAAAGATTCCTACGGGCAAAGGTGTCAAACAAGGATATAAATCATCTCCCCATGTGTTCAACCAACAGCAGACGGACGGACAGACAGACAGACAGACAGACAGACAGACAGACAGACAGATGCCACTTTGGCTTCAGAGAGGAATATTCCTCTAGACAGACTAGCAAGGGACATTGGAGGTTGTTCACCTTTCTCTGGCCATGGAACAGCTGGAAAAGATGTGGGGGAGAGAGAGCCGTGAATTTCCTGCATTGTGCAGGGGCTGAAATCTTCCAGCTCTATGTTACTATGTCATTGACACTGAGGGTCTCTAGGTTGGAAATAAATTAATGCAGTGGCATTAATATTCTTCCAACTTAATTCAACCTGGAAGATGGTCCCCTACCTTAAAGTGGTTGGCTTACAGGATCACTTCTATGGTGACATCAAGACTAACTGCGCAATCCTATGGCCGGCCGTAACGCTGGCATGGCAGCACAAGCAGACTGGACCACCAGTTCACTGACCTGAAGGGCACCAAAGAAAGCTGTGAGGGCTGCCTCATGGAAGAGTTTGGCCTCAAAATCAGAATGACACACACTTTCCCAGGTTGCTCCCCACTTCTTAAGGAAGAAATAGGCTCCCTATCATCGGCCTGTGTACCCACTTCTCAAACCCAACCCTCCAACCAAATCCAAGAAACAAACTAACCACACAGAGGCGACACAGGTAGGCTGGGAAGTTAGGGGCCATCTGGTAGCATCTTGTTTTCCTTAACGGCAAGTCCATCTACACATTCAATGGCATGTCCATCTGCAGCTGCAGCCACTTGAGTCCATACAGGAGATCTCCAAAACTAAGTGTAACTTCATGAACAGCTTAAAACCACTGGAACATTCTCAGAATTTCTGCAAACCAAGAAAAATGTTCATCACATAAATGTGACCAACTTACATTAAGACCTGGCAGCAAGCAAAGATTTTACAGAGAAGGCAAAAATCAGCTCATGCTATTGGCATATAAAAGTCCCAGTATATCTCAAGCATAGGAGTCCCAGAGTAATACATTTATATTGTGTCAAAAGACAAGAGAGCTTCTATGTGGTTAACTATCCTTCCTTAATAATACTGCCTGAAGTAAAGTTAATATTCTCTCATTAGATGATTTCTATGAGTCCCGTGGCTGTAGGAAGCAATTCCTTTGATCTGTCCACAAACATCACTTACCATATGAAAAGCCAGACTCCACATCCAAACAGGTTGATTACTACTTGGAAAAACCTGATCTGCAACCTTTTGCCTACCTGTAAAGTCAGTTTTTGATTCAATGCTGAAGTTCATTCCAAACGAACTTCCAAATGAGTAAATTTTACATAGACACCTGTGACTGCCTCTGGCTCGGTACAGGTACAGTGCCACATTTTGTACTGTGGGTTCCAACTTGGTCACTGCACAACCTCAAGCAAGGTTTGAAGGCAATAGCCTCCCTCATTCCTGCCCCCCCTCCTTTGCTCTCTCCAACAACTCTTTGCTATATGGCTTTAAATATGAAGGTTCCATTTGGCCATTGTATCTAATAGCTGTAGATAAGGGGGGCATGTTTACTTGCAGGACAGGGGAAGTCCCTCCCCTCCAGCTCTTGCTTCCTCCCCTCTTGCTTACTGATTCTCTACTTTTCTCCTCCCTAATCTCTAAGCTTCTTGAAGCAGCGGTGGATTTTTTTCACCCCATGCCCATCTATTGGTATGCAGTAGCAGCTTCTTGACATCTAGAAAAATGAGAGAGAGTAGCAGTGAGGGAGGAGAGTCTCCCCTCTTTCCTTCACTATCCTGCCTTACCCCTGCTGCAACCTCCTCCCCTCTTGCCCCTTTGCCTGCTGTCCCTTGGCCCAGCCTTCTTCCTAGCCAAACTATGCTGGCGGTGTTCTTCATTTCAGGAAAGATGGAAATCAGAGAACACACCTTTAAGAAATCAGACTGCAGCTCATGGAATACATGATCAGATCATGCAAGCAAAAATGCTAATGTAACTTCTCTTGTCATGGGTTCTATGGGGCTTAGAAAGCAACTTTCACAAAATTTTGAGAAATAACTTCTTTTCCTTTTAAACTTTTTAACCAGAATAAAATACAACTTTAACAAAAATTAACTCTTAAGTGCAACCATACCAAAAAAACCCCCCAAATCAACAATGTCCTTGAAAAGGCAAACAGTTCCACATCCAAGAAGTGATGATGAGTCCTCTCTCATCCATTTGAAGCAGCTGTACCCCAGGCTTCCATCTTCTTGTTGGGAATTATAGCCCTGCAAAAATAATACAACCCCAGTAACACCAACTACACACAATACACAAACACCACTTTAAATCATATTTTACATACAACATTTGATTACATTATTCAAGGTGATAAGAGCTTATAATTTATTAAGCGCCCCAGCAAACAGCCTCCTCCTCAGCAGCCTGCCTCTAGCTTCTGACTCCACCCCACTGGGCTAAACCAATTAATCTCACTGGGGTTACACTAACAGAAGGAGTTCGACAGGGGACTTTAGCAGGAGAGTTTGAGGGGCAGCTAGAGATCACTGCAGAGACAAGAACACATGAGTAAAATTCCTGTGGAAACTTAGTGTTGAGGTGACCAAGTAAGAGTATGACATATTGATGTTTGTGGCACAGGATTCTGCATAGTTTCTGGTAAGGACTTTTTCTTACCCCGGAACACCTTTCAACAAACATCCTGGCTATGAAGATAGAATGCCAGCTGGGTGGTGGTAACTGTCTAGTATTTTGCAAAGTGTGCCATATATGATTATCTTCCCACTGGGCAGGCCTCGTGAGTGTGTGCTTGCTGCACAGAGCACTTGGCTGTCAGGGAACAGGTTCATTCCCTTGAGGCTAGGGATACTGACTGAAGAAAGCTCTGTGTGTCTGTGAGAGAGAGAGAGAGACAGACAGACAGACAGACAGGTGTGAAGGAGACTTTCAGGGACCTACTAAAACAGTCCCCTTCTTATGCTGACAGCTCCTCTACTGTTATCTTGAGGGCGTGAAGGGATGATTCTATGACTCCATGGGCATTGATGCAGATCAGAGAGGGAAGGCACGAAGGCATGAGCCGGTGCTAGGCTCTCATGTCCTTCGTTATGTGCTGCTGAGGCCTGCTAGAACACACTCCCAGCTGGGGTCCAGGCCCTGCAGATCATTAGGGAACATAAAATGGAGAAGTTCCACCAGGCCTATGGCTGAGGCAATGGTAATGGCAATCCATTTCAACTGGCCTTCCCCGCTTTCTCTGCTGCAGTGTAGACTCTTATCATATACGGAATGAGAAATACTGGACTCAGAAAAAGAAGAGGCACTAGAGATCACATAGAGAATATGATTACCAATGGAACATACCAGGGAATTTTGGAAAATAATCAGCCTGTTTCGTAGATTACAGCAAAGCTTTTGACTATGTAGATAAGGAAAAGTTATGGATGGCGTTAAAAGAAATGCGTATGCCACACCATCTGATTGTGTTGATGCACAACTTCTACTATCAGGACAGAATATAGGAAAACAAAGTGCATTCCAATGGGCACAGGTGTCAGACAAGGATATAAATTATCTCCCCATCTGTTCAACCTATAGGATTTGCCCTGCTGTAGATTTTTTGGGGAGATCCTTACTCATGCATTTACAGTGTATAGATCCATCTACAGTTACTAATCTTAGAGTTATCCAGGAGACATCTTCAAATGACTTAATACTGTTTGACTTGGTGTTTTATACACTTACCGATTGTTGTTTATATTTTAACTTATGTTAGATTTTACTGTGTATTGTCTAAATATGTTGTAACTTGCCCTGATGCTGCTTGTGGGGAGGAAGGGCTAAATAGCAGAAAGACAGACAAACAGACAGACGGATGGATGGACAGACAGATGCTACTTTGAGTTCAGAAAGGAATATTCCTCTAGGCCAGATTGGCAAGGGACACTGAAGGTTGTTTGCCTTCCTCTGGCCATGGAGCAGCTGGCAGAGAAGTGGGGGAGAGATAGCTGTGAATTTCCTGCATTGTGCAGGGACTGAACACTTCCAGCTCTATGTTTCTATATCATTGACACTGAGGGTCTCTAGGTTGTAAAGTATCAGTTTGGGGTGGGTGATCCTTTAGAAGGGACTCCTTCCTTGCATAATGAATCAAGATACTCTCTACTTCTGGGGTTGTGGTGGATTTTTAATATTGAGAGATTTGATGTCAATCATCCTCTTTAGTGTCTGACAATCCCTGCTTTTGAAACTGACTCCTTCACAAAAGGTACCATTTGGCCATTGTATCTAATAGTAGCTGTAGATAAAGGGGAGGGGGCATGAGAACTTCCAGCAGAGGGGATGTCCCTCCCCTCCAGCCCTCCCTTCCTCCTCTCCTTCTCACTCAATCTCTGCTTTTCCCCTCCCCAATCTCTAAGCCTCTTGAAGCGGCTGTGGATTTTGTTCACCCCATGGCCATCAATTAGTCTGCAGTAGCAGCTTCTTGACATCTAGAAAAATGAGAGACAGTAGCAGTGGGGGAGGAGAGTCTCCCCTCTTTCCTTCACTATCCTGCCTCCCTACTGCTGCAACCTCCTCCCCTCTTGCCCCTTTGCCTGCTATCCCTTGGCCCAGCCTTCTTCCTTGCTAAATTATGCTGGCAGTGTTCATAGCTTCATAAAAGATGGAAATCAGAGAACACAGCTTTAACAAATCAGACTGCAGCTCAAGAAGTACATGATCAGATCATGGAAGCAGAAGTGCTAAAAGAAGGAGTGAGACAGGGGAGTTTAGCAGGAGAGACTGAGGGGCAGCGAGAGACAACTGCAGAGACAAGAACACTTGAGTAAAATTCCTGGAAGTTTAATTTCTCACCACGCAGTGACACCATGCTGTTTAAGTGTTGGGTTTCTCAATTTTACCTGGGAACGGTAGTTTTAAAAGAACTGGTGGATACAGAACAAGATCTGGCAGATTCCACCCAGAGGGGTTGCTGAACTACACAGTCCCTCCCTCCTTGCCCCCTCCAGGTGGAATCTGCCAGGGCGGAGGGGCGGGGAGAGACTGTGCAGTTCAGGAACTCAGGAGTTAAGGGAGCTAAAAAAAATTCCCCACCTCTCCCTCCCAATGCTTTGTTTTACAAATACAGTGAATCCTTCTCTCTCCACAGCTTTCCAATCCAGCGGCTCTTTTAAAACTACAGCTCCCAGGTAAAATTGTGAAACCCAACACTTAAACAGCACCCGCCAGGTGCCATTGTTTTGTGAGACCTTTAGTGTTGGGATGATGAAGTTAAGGTGTGACACATTAATGTTTGTGGTTCAGAGTTCCATATAGTTTCTGGTTAGCCCTTTTTTCTTACTCCTTACCTCCTTTAAATAAACACACCAGCTCTGAAGAAAGAATGCCAGCAGGGGCGTGGGGGCTGTCCAGTATTTTGGAAAGAGTGCCATATGTGCAAATATCTGCCAATAGGACTGGCCTTGTGAGTGTGTGCTTGCTGAACGGAGCACTTGGCTGTCAGGGAACAGGTTAATTCCTTTGAGGCTACGGCTACTAAATGGGAAAAGCAGAGACAGAGACAGAGACAGAGACAGAGACAGAGACAGAGACAGAGACAGAGACAGAGACAGAGACAGAGACAGAGACAGAGACAGAGACAGAGACAGAGAGAGGTACGTGGATGAGACCTCCTGGGACCTACTAAAATAGTCCCTTTCTTATGCTGACAGCTTCTCTGCTTTCATCTTGAGGATATGAAGGGATGGTTCTATGACTCAATGTGTATTTAGGCAGATCAGGAGAGGGAGGGCATGGAGGAATGAGCCTGTGCTAGGCTTTCATGGCTTTTTCTTATATGCCCAGGCCTGGTGGAACATGCTCCCAGCTGAGATCCGGGATTTACTGCAGTTCCGTAGTGCCCATAAAATTGAGATGTTCCACAAGGCCTATGGCTGAGGTAATGGCAATCCATCTCTACTGGCTCTACTGGAAAGTATAAGGCTGAGGAGGAGGGACACAGTCCTTTAGAAGGGACCCCTTCCTTGCACAATGAATCAATACGCTCTCTACCTCTGGGGTTATGGTGGTGGGCTTTTGGCACTGGGAGATCTAATCATAAGGAATGTAGAGAATGGGTCCTGGGATGGGCATATTGGCCATAAAGTGACTCACTTGCCTAGTGTGAAGGTTGTGGACATCCCCTGCTATCTCGTTAGGCTTATAACTAGTGCGGGGGATGAGTAAGAGGTCATGGTGCACATTGGCGCCAAAGGCATCGGGAAGTATGATCTTGTGGTCCTGTAGGAAAAATTATGATACTAGGCAGAAGGTTGAAGGACACAAGAAGAAACAAGATGGAATATATCAAAACTAGAAAGATAAGTTAGGTGGTTGTTTTCTTTCCAAGTGATCCTTCCTTAATCTTTTGAAATAAACTATTCTTGTCCCTTCTTGTCCCTATTGAACTTCTTTACCTTGAGCTCCTTAAGCTTCTCCTCACAGTCCTTGATAACCCGGTCCAAATCCTTTTTCTTCACCTCAAACTCTTCTAAGGTTACTTTCCCTTTAAGTTGATCCTCACTCCTCATGATTTCTACTTTCACTTTCTCCACTTCAGCACTGGAAGTTTTAATTAATAATAGCATTAGGTCAAAAGAGCAACGGTTAAGTATTGCCGCCCAGCGATTTTTGAACTCCTTGTCTTCCAAAAACGTTCCTGGGGGTTTGTGAATTCTGAGCCCCCTTGGAATAATTTTATGTAAAGAGTAATCTATAAGGGAGGCTGCATTCAGCTGCATTTTTGTTTTCCCATTCCCTCGGTGCTTACACGAACTTTAACCAGGGGTGCCTTTCTTTTGCGAAGCCACTCCTAATTCTAGCTGTGTTAAGGTGGGGGTGGGCATTGCCACATGTTCCGCTCCTAATACCAGCTGGATGAAGGCAGAGGGTGGCCATTGCCTCCTGCTTCACTCCTAATATGAGATGGGTTAAGTTGGGTGGTGCTCATTGCCACCTGCTAATACCTGCTGGGTGAGTGCAGGAGACGGCCATTGCCACCTGCTCCCATCCTGCTCCCGGCCCGGGCTTCTCACCATGGTATATTTTCTGGAGGGACATGGCGCCTTGCCTAGGCTTCCCTCTGTGGCAGCGCCCTCTGTTGGCGCACCAGGGTATAAAGTGAGTTGTCTGAAATATGCTTACTCCATTATACAGTAAGGCATTTTATACTGTCAGCTTCTTTGATCTCCTTTTTGGTAAAAAGGCAGGTAATATATGTTTTGAATGAATGAATGAATAATAATTTAATGAATCAATTAATTCTTGTTCTATGTGCAGGACCAACTAGAGAGACACAGATTAGGGTTGCAGTGGGGATGATAAAGTGGTGCCAGGAGAAAGATTGGTTAGGCAGAGAGTAACAAGTTGATCTGGACAGCCTAAATCTGTACAAGAAAGACAGACTTCACATGAACCTTAAGAAAACCAAGCTGCTGGCCCTTGATATTATACAGGTTGGCAGAGAAGCTCCTAAGCTAACTTCTGAAAGAAAGCAAGAGAAAATATTGGTGGGAGAAGGCTAGGTATAATAAAGAGTGTATTCTGATTGACAAATGCATGTGAAAATGCAACCTACTAGATAGCAAGAGCAGAGCTGAAAAAACTGCAGTTCCTAAGGTCTCTTACTTGGAGACCTTAAGAGCAAAATAGCTTTCATGCTGGTTTAAAAGTTTAGAGAATCGTATTTTGTAAGAACCAGGCCTTGTACCACTTAATACAAAAAATTGAGCTTGAAGATTTGGTTCAGGTCTCATAGCCTAGGCCTGTGCTGGGGAAGTCCCAAGCTCTGTTAATTAGCTGCATCTGGGCTGCTTTCTTCTCATGAGAGAGTGGCCATGGAGAAGGCAAGAGGTTGGTACTGATCTCATTTTTAGCTATAGTCCCTAAGAAGTCGAGCCCTTATGGGTTCTTCAAGTGGGCTGATACCCTTCCAGATTTCAAGAAGCCTCTTTGTCTCTAGGCAGTTTATCACTCTTTTCAGTCTTGCTACCCAGTAGCCATTGCAGACTGGCTGCGGACTAGTTTTCCTCAAAAAGTATTTTATCAAAAAAAATCAGATTTCAATCAAAAAATCCAAAACTGGACATGATTAGATAAAGGCAACTGACAGGGGCAAACAGCTGCCAGTAATCCAAGAGCAAACCACATTGCAGGGTTATGTCAGTGCACAGTGTGCTCCTGTGTCCTGTGTACATGTATTACATACTGCGAGACTTTGCATTTGTGCCACTTCTGAATAAAGGGTGCACAAAAGCCAGTGTTTGGGCTGCAGAAACTTCATGGATCGTTAATCAACATTGCAATGACCAGTAAAGTTACGTGCATATTTTCAGTTCTGCAACTGGGCTCTGCTATACTGGCTCTTCAGCTCCATGCCTCCAGGATGCCTAGAGTATGCTGGCATGGATGGACTTTGGCAAGATCAACCAGCTTTGGAACCAACTCAGAGAGAGAATGCTTAGTCAGATAGCCAGTAGTATTTTAGCTCACTAGAACATATTTGGATCAGCAAGCTGTTATTTGTTTTATGCCTTGCCTAAATGCTTCTTAAGAACAGTTTCTACCTTACGCATGCTCCTATGTTCTTTCTTTAATAAACTCCAATAATATATTTTACCAGCCTATGTCCAGTGTCGCTTACCAAGCAGGTACACACGCTCAAAAGAACCCAGAAAGTCGTGGTGCTTCAAACAAACAAGAACTCTTAGAGGCTCCTAGGGATCCTGAGGGGCTAGGAAAGCCATCAGGGACAAGGGATGAGAGTCTCTAGGTCAATACATATTCGGAGGGCGTGTTCCAAATTTACTATTAAGGGGTTGGCTTTTAATGGCTATGGTTTTAGTGCATATGAATGATCTCTATGTCTAAATGCAATCGGCTGGCCTTGAAATGGATGATAAACACTGAACAGACTCGGCACACAAAATACATACGCAGGCAAACCCCAGTTCTACAATCAACCCCCAGTTCTACAATCAACCTGCAGATCTATACGGTCATATAGAATCCTAGAGCAGGTTTGCACTCTCAGGGCCAAGCTACACATGACAAATGACACTTGAACGGCAAGTGGATTGAGTGGAGGGCAAGTGAACAGGGAGAAATACACTTGCTGTTCAAGTGTCATTCGTCACTTGTAGCTTGGCCCTATGAATCTGCCCTGTACTGAAAGCCAAACTAAATTTGTTAGCTATGCGAACACAAGAGGTTGCCATTTTTAATTTAAATTAAAACACTGCATGGCACTGGGCCTGTGACACAGAGATCTCCCCCCCCCCTTGCAATGCCATTTAAGGTGCCAAAACAGCAGTGGGATGTATGTTCAAGCCCGTTGTGGCTTTCCTAGTACTTTAAAAGGTGTGGTGTGTGTGTGTGTGTGAGAGAGAGAGAGAGAGAGAGAGTGAGTGAGTTTCAAGCCAAAGGCCTGGTCCCTTGTGGCAATGAAAGAGGGTTGCTGGTTGTAATACACACAATTTATTACACGGGGAGGCAAAAGGACAGGCATATGTGACTAAAATAAATAAAGAATGCCCTTTGGCTTGAGGCACAGGCAGGAAATCTGTTTTTACAGGAATGAATCACGCCCCTCTAATTTCTCAATAAACCATATAAAAGTGCTCGCCAGAGCCAACTCTTCTACATTGTCTTCTCCTCTCAACTTCTAGACCTTAGAAAGTGTGGTAAGTCTGCATTTAATTCAGTAATTCCTTAGATATACAATGCTGCATTCCTTTTGCTAGTGTATCATTTATTTGGTGGTGTCAGGAAAAAAATATATAAGCAACGTATCCATGACTACTCAACCATGTAGTACTGTGGAAACACTATAGTAATGCTTTCTCAATACAAGCAGAGATGCTAAAAACCAACTAGAAAAACAGGAAAAGATAAGATCAAGAGCTGAGGAGCGCATAAAGGACTAATAAAATGTGTGGTAGGGCTTTCGTGAGCCACAGCTCAGTTCTTCAGATACGTTTGTTATCTGTTTGTACCTGTTCAAATTTCTTCACAAGGTTGATGGTTTTCCATTCTGTACTGCTAGATGTGGTGCTTTCCATGGAGATAGCTCAGGGTGGGTAGCCGTATTAGTCTGTCTGTAGCAGTAGAAAAGAGCAAGAGTCCCATAGCACCTACAAGACTAACAAAATGTGTGATAATGTTTGAGCTTTCATGAGCCACAGCTCACTTCTTCAGGTACCCTGAAGCAATGGTCTTGTACAGATGGCAGGGAAAGCTCTAGCTTCATATGGAACTAACTGATAAAAGTTGAATGCACAAGAAGGAATATAGGAAACACTTGAACCTTTTTAACATAGTTCACTAAAAAAAATCCGAGCAGATTGCAAGATTGATTCTTTTAATCATTGAAAAAGTAAGCTCACCTGTTTAAACTTTCATTCCAGACGCACCTCCTTCTTTCCAAGATGTCCTTCAGTTACATCCCAAGTTGTGCCACTTTCTGTGCAATTCCATCCTCCATTCCACCTTGTGGCTCTCCATGTGGCTACCCAATCGGAGATCTGAGCAACCTGGGTTCCTACTGGGTACTCTCTGGTGGCGCATCATCAGCAAGAAGGCCAACCCTCGGGGCCAATGTTGGATCTGTCAGCAAATTCCCATCATTTAAAATTCACATACAGCCACCTCCTGTTATGGTTACATTCCCAAGGCCAACCCTCTAACTGATCTTCTTAATCTCTTCGTGTATGGGGGACAACTTGGGACTCTCATGTCCAATGCTAGTGTGTACTTACTGTAGGCTTCTCAACTGATGGTCACTTTCTCCTGAGCATCAGAATTGTAGAAACTCCCAAATCCAGATCAGTGTTGATTGTATTTATGGTTGCTGAGCACTTCTGGCATTTATCTTCAAGCCTCCCAACTCTCTGCTACTGCTGTTTTTCCTTGCCATTTTTAGGGTATTTCTACAAGGGCACCCTGTTATTTTGACTGAAATTCTAGGGAGCATAGAGATTCAGGTGACTTCCCTGGATCATTTCTTTACAGACTTGTTAAAATGATGCTTAAAATGCATAAATAGCCCTTTGTTTAGTTGACTCGTGCCCTTTGAGAGATGTCCAAAGGAAAATGTATTACTTCCTCTGTATTGCATATGCTGTTATCACTTTTGAAGCTGTTTGCCATGCATATGTTTCCATCCAATCTTCAATAAAGCTTGTCTCTCTGCACCATTATATCGATTGTGGTTCCTCTTGATTTTCTATATTGGGGTGATTTGTAGAATTTGACTCCAGAGACTGAAGCCTGCAAAGGTAGATCAACTTCTTTGTTATCCTTCCCTATATTACGGAAAAGGTTTGTAATAAATTAAAGAATAGACCCACTTCTGGGTTTGGTGCACAAATGACGTCACACCATTGATGTGTCAGTAATTTTGCTATTACTTTTTATCCCGTTGGGTCTTCTGAGAGAGGCAGAAGTTGGTGACCTGTGATGGGGGCTCTCCTGCTGTAGTGGGACACCTACAACGACAACAACAAAAGGGAAGCTCCCGGAACAGCACGAGAAAAACACAAACCGGAGAGCAATGGGAATCGTAATATATTAAATTATTTAATTAAAGTGCAAAAGTGCAAAGTTGTGCAAGACAATTCACAGAATTTACTCTAGACTAAAGAGATCTGTCGCAGAAAACAATCACAAATTCATATATATACACAATCATACACCTATATACACCTATATACACCTGACAAAGCTCATACATGAGGATGTGCAACACGGGGGAGGAGATTACACTAGGGGGATGCCACCAAGAGAGCCATTGTGTGAAGGGAGGGGGATACACAGAAGCTGGAAATATTACAGCAGAGGGAAATCTAGAAAGCTGGGATAACATTTAGAATGAAGAACAATTGGGTCCAATTTGAACATTTCCATGCCAAAAGACAAATGTCACTCATTTTTGCAATGCATTTGCTCCATTGCATGGCTATATCAAGTATTCTGTTCCACTTTCTTTTAATATGAATTTCTCAAACTTGGATTTTCAGAGCGAATGCGTTTGGTGTAGTGGTTAAAAGAGGCAGGACACTAACCTGGAGAACCAAGTTTAATTCCCCACTCCTCCACTTTAAGCCAGCTGAGTGATCTTGGGTCAGTCACAGCTTCTCCAGCCACACCTACTTCTCAGGTTGATTATTTATTATTTATTTATTTATTCAATTTATATACCGCCCATCCCCAGGGGCTCTGGGCGGTGAACAGTTAAAATTGATAAAAACAAAAACTAAAATCAATATACAAATAATAAAACAAATTAACAAGGTGCAGTGGTGGGGAGAACCATTATTGTGGGAATAATAATATCATTCTTTGTCAACCACTCTGAGTAGGTGTTACGTTGTCCTAAAGGGCGGTATACGAATCAAATGTTACTATAGAATTGAATGGCACTCTTTACTTCCATAAGGATATTATCTAAATGCATAACTTTCCACCAACAATATCCCAGCCACATGAATGAAAACTGGGTAAAAGGATGAGCATGCAGTTCTGTTTCACAAGCCCGATGACTTGGGCCTGAATGGAGAATTCAAGGAGAATTCCATATTAATGACCTTAAAATTATGCCTTCAGTTAAAAAAAAAACATTGAAATCCAATTCTGTATGGAGTGTGCCATTTCCAGTTTCAAGTTTCCATATGCACATTGAAAAATACATGTCAAGAAATATACAGTTTGTTATGCTTTGTATTAATAATGTACCTCACAAAATAATCTTGATACAGCTATATATACAGTCACATTACAAGTGCTGTATATATAATTCATAAATTCATAAATAAAAATGGCATGTGCCCAATGCTCTATGGTTTCACTTGGTAAACAAGGCAAGGTAATTCAAAACTCCAACATCCATGATGAAACTGAGATCAATGGTGTGACTGCAGAATGATTGATATGCGTGCTCTGTCCAGCTCCGGAGACTGAAACGAGCTGCAATGTTCTGTACTAGCTGGACTCTTCGAGTCAACTGAGGGGAAATCTATGTAAAGAGCATTACAGTAATCTAGTTTCTATGTTACAGTGCCTAAACCTTCTTGCCTTCCCTCTCTTGATCTGCCTAGGTTCACAGAATCAGCATTGCTGTTAGATGGCCCTCTAGCCTCTGCTTAAAAACCTCCAAAGGAGGAAAGCCCACCACCTCCCAAGGAAGACTGATCAACTAAGGGACTGCCCTGTCAGGAAGTTCTTCTTAATGATCACTTACTTTTTGCTCCCTGAAGTTCTTTTGATTTTTATTCAAAGCAATAGTGCTTTGAAATGGGAAAAAAATTCAATGTCTGTCAGGTCTAGGGCTTGTATGAAGCACCCTTTCTAACCCTCACCCTGACCTTTTCTTGTCTTCAGAAAGAGCAGGAAAAGGATATAGCCCCACTCTAATCCACATGTTTTCCCATAGCTGTTTCCTTTAATGGCTGGTGGGGGGTATATAAAGAAAAAGATGAACCAAAATGACATTCAGAACAGATGAAGATACGACACCTCCCTTGATGAACCACAGCACCTAAGAGAAAACAATAATTCGTAAACTAGAAAGGCCCCAGTAAGTGGTACACATAGGATTTGTAAGCTGAGGACCTTCACCATCCTACCTGTTAGATAGACTGGCTAGGCTACCCCAAAGCTGCCGCTGTGGAGGCTGCTCCAATCTTAAAGTAGTAGGTGCCAATTTTGACCCCTGCCAAGCCAAGCTTGGCAAGAGCCCACTCTGTTACTGCCCAAAACTGGTAAGAAGAACAGCACCTCTGCCTCCAAGTACCCTTTTAGTGGCAGCACTGGGCACAGTTCCCTGTTGGAACAGGAGCCCAGGTGCACAACAGACCCCTTGTGCAGCTGATCCATCTTGGTCAGCCGAATTGTGATAGTCACAGTATCCCCCACAAGCTTAACATCCTGAGCCAACAGGGCCTGGTTTGACATATCCCCAGCAGACTGGACCACCAGCTCACTGACCTGAAGGGCACCAAAGAGAGCTGTGAGGGCTGCCTCATGGATGAGCTTGGCCTCAAAATCAGAATGACACACACTTTCCCAGGTTGCACCCCACTCCTTAAGGAAGAAATAGGCTCCCTGTCATCGGCCTGTGTACCCAGTTCTCAAGACCAACCCTCCAACCAAATCCGAGAAACAAACAAACCACATAGAGGCTGCGCAGGCAGGCCAGGCAGTCGGGTGCCATCTGGTAGCATCTATAATTTCCTCACTGGCAAGTCCATCTACACATTCAACAGCAAGTCTATCTGCACCTGCAGCCACTTGGGTCCAAATGGGAGATCCTGAGCCCTTAGCGTTAGTGGTCTTCCATCCAAGTACCGACACTTCTTATACTGCAATCCAACAGAGAGGTACTCCAGTATAAGCCCATTGAAGTCAGGGAACAGGTTCATTCCCTTGAGGCTAGGGATACTGACTGAAGAAAGCTCTGTGTGTGTGTGTGTGTGACAGAGAGACAGACAGACAGACAGACAGACAGACAGACAGACAGACAGGTGTGAAGGAGACTTTCAGGGATCTACTAAAACAGTCCCCTCTTATGCTGACAGCTCCTCTACTGTTATCTTGAGGGTGTGAAGGGATGATTCTATGACTCGATGGGCATTGATGCAGATCAGAGAGGGAAGGCACAAAGGAATGAGCCGGTGCTAGGCTCTCATGTCCTTCGTTATGTGCTGCTGAGGCCTGCTAGAACACACTCCCAGCTGGGGTCCAGGCCCTGCAGATCTTTAGGGACCATAAAATGGAGAAGTTCCACCAGGCCTATGGCTGAGGCAATGGTAATGGCAATCCATTTCAACTGGCCTTCCCTGCTTTATCCTGCTCTTACCATTTGTGGAATGAGAAATACTGGACTCAGAAAAGGAAGAGGCACTAGAGATCACATTGAGATTACAATGGCTAATGGAACATACCAGTGAATTTCGGAAGAAAATCAACCTGTTTCATAGATTATACAAAGCGTTTGACTTTGTAGATCAATAAAAGCTATGGATGATGTTAAAAGAAATGTGTCTGCCACACCATCTGATTGCGTTGATGCACAACCTGTACTTTGAACAAGAGGCTTCTGTCAGGAAGGGGGAAAATGGATTCCTATGGGCAAAGGTGTCAGACAAGGATATAAATTATCTCCCCATCTGTTCAACTTATAGGCTTTGCCCTGCTGTAGTCTTTTTTGGGAGATCCTTACCCATGCATTTACAGTGTATAGTTCCATCTACTGTTACTACACCTAGATTTATCCAGCAAACATCATCAAATGTCTTAGTATTGTTTTACTTGGTGTTTTATACACTTATAGATTGTTGTTTATATTTTAATTCATGTTAGATTTTACTGTGTATTATCTAAATATGTTGTAACTTGCCATGAGCCTGCTTGTGGGAAGGGAAGGCTGAAGAGTGAACAAAGTAACAAATGAACAAATGAACGAACAAACAAACAAATGCCAATCACCACTTTGGCGTCAGGAAGGAATATTCCTCCAGACCAGACTGGCAAGGGACACTGGAGGGATTTTGCCTTCCTCTGTGCATAGAGGAGCTGGAAATGATGGAGTGGGGAGGAGAGAGGTGTCCGGGGTCTGAGCCCCAGCCCCCAGACTTGACAAGAGGGAACAGCAGGGGACAAAAGGGTGGCAGCAACCCCACCCCCCAAGCTGGCAACCAGGGCCAGAACCTACCTACTCCAGGGGGAAGGGGTAAAAGGCCAGAACCTCAGAGGGGTGGAGGGGGCAAGGAGAGACCAGCCAGTCCCACCTTCCAGGGGGAAGAAAGGGGGCTAAGCAGGCCAGAGGGAAAGGGCCACAGCAGGGGGAATGTGGGTCCAGCAGCAGCAGCCGCCCAAGCAGAGCCCTTACCTGGCAGGGAGAGGAAGCAGCCTCTACAGCCCAGAGCCACACCATGGCTAGAAGACAGCAGCCTGGCTCAGGAGTTGCTAGAAGCCAAGCCTCTCCAGGGGGGGCTGCCACAGGCATTCTGGGGGAGGAGATGGGTAGCCCCGCCCAGCATTGCTGAGCAGGCAGAGCAGAAGCTGGCTAAGGCAGCACCTCATGAGCAAGGCCAGGCAAGCCCAATAGCACGGAGGCTGGCTGGGGCAGCTCCTCGTGAGCAAGGCCAAGGAGCCCTCAGCTGGGGATGGCTTGCACTCAACCCCACCCTACCAGCAAGGCAAAGGAGCCCAGGAGGGATTAGTGGTTGGAGGGAAACACCTGGAGGAACGCACAGCTGGGCCCGGTCAGGAGAAGGAACAAGCCTGGAAGGAGGGCGGGGCGGAAAGAGGAAACCCTATAAAGGGTGGCTGGGAAGAGCTCTGGGGTGGTGGGTTTGAGTGGGAGTGATAGAGTGGAGAGTAGCCAAGGAAAAGGCAAGAAGGAGAGTGGAGGCTTGAAGGAGAGGCTTGGGAGGAAGAGATGGTGGAAGATGTAGGGGGTAAGCAGGCCAGGTTGAGCAGGCCAGCAAGTGGATTGAGAGGGAGTCAGGGTGAGGTATACCGCCCCTCCTTCCACAGAGCAGGGTCCTGCAGAATCCCTGCCCCCCCCTGTGACATCAGGAGCCGACTGCCCAGCACCATGCCCAGCGGCAGCCGTGGCAAGCCCTGACAAGAGGGCTGTGAATTTCCTATATTGTGCAGGGGGCTGGACAAGTGACCCTTGGGAACACTTCCAGCTCTATGTTTCTACATTAGTGACACTGAAAGACTCTAGGTTGGAAAGTATCAGGCTAAGGGGAAGAGTGATCCTTTAGAAGGGACTCCTTCCTTGCACAATGAATCAAGATGCTCTCTACTTCTGCGGTTGTGGTGAAGTGGACTTTTGGCAGTGAGAGATTTGTTTATTAGGAACATAGATAATGGGGCCCGGGATGGGTATTTTAACTGTATATTGACTCACATGCCTGGTGTGAAGGTTGTACACATCCCTTGCTATCTAGTTAGGCTGATAGCTAGTGTGGGGGAGGAGTCAGAGGTCATGATGCACATTGGCACCAAAAAAACTGGGAAATATGGTCTTGTCGTCCTGCAGGGGAAAAATATATATATTAGGATATTAACAACACTACCAGTTACTATAAGTATGACCCTACTAGGTAGTTCTACGTTGTCTGATGTCAGTCCTAGAATTGCTTATGCTCTGTTTCAGCATTTCTTCAACTCTGTATGAAATTTTTGCTATTGATATATCTTTGTAAACTTTCATTAATTTACCTGATGGCATTGCTTTTTGAAAAAATCCTTGATATTGACTGTGCTAATCTCACACTATCTAATATGGCTTGATAAAGGTGGTCTAGAACTTACATAAATAAAATAAATTAATAAATGAATATTTAGGACAGCTTTTGCTTAACCACTTCTTAATTTATTTTAACTGTTTTTTAAAAATGATATTTTATTACAGTTTATTAACTGTGTTTTAAATCTCTGTTTTTAACCATTTTAATATTTATGGTTTTTTTATTTTATATTGTTGGCTGCCTTGAGCTCCTTTTTACTACTGTAAACAACAGCTGGGCGGAAACTAGATGTACACATTCAAACTGTATTTTCTGTGCAAAGTGCTAAGTGCAATAAATAACAATACAGTGGAAAAATTTATACAACAATAAATACTACAAACTTCATGATCTGTATCAATACATGTGCAAAAATCTTTCACTCTAATGAGTTAATACAATAAATACATTAAACAGCAAAATGGCAATAGGCACAGCAGGTAAAAATCTATAAAGGCCACCAGTCCAATCCCATATAGGGAGTAATAAAGCCCACAGGCATAATTGCCTATTGAGCTCCTTTTTGGCAGAAAGACAGCTAATAATTTTTTAATAAATAAATAAATAAATGCCTGTTCTATGTGCCAGATGAACTAGACATAGATTAGGTTTGCAGTTTATGGACAACTAGCAACAAAGCCCGTTGTGGGGGAAAAATACAACGGGATATAGAAAGGGGAAGGTGGGCAGGCAGGCATTCACTCCTCCTCTGTCACTTATTCCAGTTGGTGAAGGAGGGACGCGTGCATTATCATTTGCTCCATGCTTGATCTGCCTGATCTCGGCCATGTGGGGTGGTGGGCTCTGCTAACTGCTCCATGCCTGATACATGCCAGGTAAAGGGGGGCATTGCCACCTGTTCTGTGCCTGACTATGGCTGGATCAAGGGCACAGGCATTACCATCTGCTCCAACCTTGATCCCAGCTAGGTGAAGGGTGGTGGGCAATGCCACCTGCTCCCTGATGGGTGAAGGGGCTGGGATATTTTTGGGGGAAGGGTATGCATTTAGATAATATCATTATGGAAGTAAAGAGTGGCATACAATTATATAGTAACATTTGATTTATATACTGCCCTTTAGGACAACTTAACACCTAAGAGTGGTTTAAAAAGTATGTTATTACTAGCAACAAAGCCCATTGTGGGAAAAAATACAACAGGCTCTATAAAGGTGAGGGCAAGCAGGCAGGCATTCCCTCCTCCTCCAATACGGATTCCAGATGGTGAAGGAGGGGAGGGGTGGGCATTGTCATCTGCTCCATGCCTGAACTGCCTGATCTCGGCCATGTATAGGGGTGGTGGGCTTTGCTACCTGCTCCATGTGTGATACATACCAGGTAAAGGGGGGGGGGTATTGCCTCCTGTCCTGCGCCTGACTACAGCTGGGTGAAGGGGGGTGGGGATGCCACCTGTTCCCCACTGAGTGAAGGGAGGAACAGGCATTGCCACCTTCTCCGCACCTGATCCTGACAGGTGAAGTTGGATGGTGGGCTTTACTACCTTCTCTGCTCCTTATCTCAGCAGGGTGAAGGGGGTGCAGGCATTACCACTTATGTTGCTCCTGATTCCAGCAGGTTGAAGGGGGGCAGGCATAGCTGCATGCTTGGCTCCTGACTCCAGCAGGGTGAAGGCAGGGTGGGCATTGCTGTCTGCTCAGAGGCTTATTCTGGTAGGTTGAAGAGGGAGGGCATTGACACCTGCTCTGCTCCTTATCCTGGCTGCGTGAAGAGAAGAAGGGCATTGCTTCCTGTTCTGTGCCTGATCCCAGCCAGATGAAGGTGCAAGATGGGAATTGCCACCAGTTCCACTTAAGATCCCAAATGGGTGATGGTGAGGGGTGGGCATTGCCACCTACTCCACCACTAATACCAGCTGGGTTAAGTCAGAGGAGGGCATTGCCACCTGCTCCACTCCTAATACCGTAACAAACAAAGGCAATCCCCAGTAAATACTGAGACACAGAATGGAAAAACCACCCGGGGATAACAGAATGAAATTTACATGTATTCACTAGAAATAATGCTTGATTATGTTTAAAGTGACAGTGTTTTACATAACCAATAATAAATGAAATGAACACAAAGGAATACAGTTCATACAATAATATTTCCAAATTCTGTACCAGGGGACTAAAAGCCCCGTTCCATCCAACTCAGGGAACAAGGACAAGCACTAAAGCAATAAATCAATTCAAAGCGCAGCACCAGGCAGTAGTCAACACAGTCATATCGGCATTTTTCAGCAATCAGTTAATTGAGAGGCGTGATTAAATACATTGCCTCATCAAAAAATCTCCCCACACAATTTATAGAAACCGTCATACAATTGTTGACAATATTTGTTAACAGTCCAAATGCAAAGAACACAAAGACCCCATAATAAAGTATAGCGATGCCAAGACATTTAAAAACCAAGTTACTACATTGAAATTTACAAATAACAAGAGAGATCCAACTCGCTATTCAGCACTGCTGGTTTCAACGTGTTTAACGTGAAGATCCGTTGTGCTTCTTTCCTAAGTAAAGTAGTGGGCAACTATCGAATAGGAATGCCCATGAAACAAAACAGTGAACTGAAAATCAGTGAACTACTGCCTGGTGCTGCGCTTTGAATTGATTTATGGTTATAGTGCTTGAATTGACTAAGCAAATTTGGGTAAGCTTTGTACATAGTTCTTTATATTTGTTACAAACAAGGCAAGTATTTTTAGTAGTATTATTTATTTCATGTATTTTTGAAGAGCAGTGGAGACAACTCGCCCCTGAGGAGGTCGTGGTGACGAAACAGAGGAACAAGCCTGTGCTGCTTGTAGGGCGTCGTGGCTTTGCTTTGTGCATCCTCGTTTATGTCTTCACCTGTGAACTCACAGGGCTCCTTGTTATATGGACTTTACATTGATATGGAGAGGTGGGTGTGGCTGAAGAAGCTGTGACTGACCCAAGATCACTCAGCTGGCTTCAAGAGGAGGTGTGGGGAATTAAACTCGGTTCTCCAGGTTAGAGCCTGCCTCTTTTTACCACTACACCAAACTGGTATAGAAATAGATATTGCACACTCTACTTATGCTCAGAAAATCAAAGTTCTCAGAAATTCGCATCAGAAGGAAGTGGAAAAGAATACTTGATACAGAAATACAATGGAGTTTGCACTCTAGTGCAAATGGGGACCTTCTGCATCCTAAACAGATTCTTTACTACTGAGTTGTGTCCCCACTCACTCGAATCCCTCCAACACTAGCTGTGAATTCCAACCAGATGGAAAGGTAGCTCACAAGGGTCTTAACATGGAGGCAAATGCCACCTGATAGAATTTAATGGAACAGACTGATTCTTAACCAATTTCAAAGGAGAAAGAAATACAACATCCTGGCAAGGCCTATAATCTTCAAAAATGAAAGAGGATTGCGGGTTGCAATACACACAAATTATTAAATGGGGAGGCTAAACGATAGGCATGCGTGACTAAACTAAATAAAGAATGCTCTCTGGCTTGAGGCACAGGCAGGAAATTTGATGTTACATGAATGAATCCCGCCCCCTAATTCCTCAACAAACCATATAAAAGTGCTCACCGGAGCCGACTCTTCAACAGTTTCTTCTTCTCTTGACTTCTAGACCTTAGGAAGCTTGGTAAGTCTGTATTTAATTCAATCATTCCTTCTCTATACAATGCTGCGTTCCTCTTGCTAGCCTATCATTTCTTTGGTGATGTCTGGAAAAATCTTACTATATAATTGAATAAGCATATTTCAAACAACTCACATTATAACCTGGTGCACCACCAGAAAACGTGCCATGGTGGGAAGCCCAGGATAGGAGCAGGTGGCAATGCCCACCTTGCACCTTCATCCAGCTGGTATTAGGAGGCAGCCCACCATCCAATGTAACTCAGCTGATATTAAGAGTGTAGCAGGTGGCAATGCCCACCCCCACCTTAACTCAGCTGATATTGGGAGCAGAGCAGGTGGAATTCCCCCCCCCGCCTTAACCCAGTTGGTGTTAGGAGTGGAGCAGGTGACAATGACCTCTCCCTGCCTTAACCCAGCCGGTAATAGGAATGGAGCAGGTGGCAATGCCCACCCCCACCTTAACCCAGTTGGTATTAGAAGTGGAGCAGGTGGTAATGCTCTCTCCCCACTTTAACTCAGCTGGTATTAGGAGCAGAGCAAGTGGCAATTCCTAACCCCTGCCTTAACCCAGCTGGCAGGAGCCAAGCAGCTGGCAATGCCCTCCCTTGCCATTACCCAGCTGGTATTAGTGGCAGAACAGAAGGCAATGTCCACCTGCCTTAACCCAGCTGGTATTAAGAGCGAAGCAGGTGGCAATGCCCAATCCCCACCTTAATCCAGATGGTATTTGGAGCAGATCAGGTGGCAATGCCCACTGCCCACCTTAACCCAGTTGGCATTAGGAGTGAAGAGGGTGGAATTTCCCGTCTTAACACAGCTGATATTAGGAGCAGAGCAGGTGGCAATGCCACCATGGACCTAAAACGTGCCGGTATCAGGAGCAAAGCACTTGGCTATGCCCACCCCTCTTCACTCAGCTGAGATCAGAAGCACAGCAGGGGGCTTTGCCCATCCACTGCCTTAACCTAGCAGGTATTAAGATTGGAACAAATGGCAATGCCTGACCCCCAGCTTAACCCAGCTGGTATCAGGAGCATATCAGATGGCAATGCCTGTCCTCCTTCACCTGACTGGGATCAGGAATGGAGCAGGTGACAGTGACCCCCTGACTTAACCCAGCTGGTATAAGGAATGGAGCAGGTGGAAATGTCCACCCCCCCCCCCGCAATCACCCATTTTGGATCAAGAGTAGAGCAGGTGACAATGCCCAGGTCATGCCTTCAGCTGGCTGGGTTCAAATGCATACCAGGAGGCAATGTCCTTGTTCCCTTCACCCATCTGGGATAAGGAGCAGAGCAGGTAGCAATGCCCACCCTCTTCAACCTACCGGAATAAGCCATTAAGCAGGCACAATTCCCACCCTGTCTTTACCCTGCTGGAGTCAGGAGCCAAGCATGAAACAATGCCTGCCCCCACTTCAACCTGCCAGAATCAGGAGCAGAGCAGGTGGCAATGCCCGCACCCCCTTCACCCAGCTGGGATCAGGAGTAGAGCAGGTAGTAGAGCCCACCACTCAACTTCAACTGTCAGATACTAGCAACAAAGCCCGTTGTGGGGAAAAATACAATGGGCTCTAGAAAGGGGAGGTTGAGCAGGCAGGCATTCGCTCCTCCTCCCTCACTGATTCCAGCGGATGAAGGACGGGGGTGGGCATTGTCATCTGCTCCATGCATGATAAATGACAGGTAAAGAGGGAGCATTGCCTCCTGTTCTGCGCCTGACTACGGCTGCATGAAGGGGGGCACTGGTACTTTCCGTGGAGATAGTTCAATATGGGTAGACATGTTTGTTAATAGCAGTAGAAAAGAACAAAAGTCAAGCATCACCTATAAGACTAAGAAAATTTGTGGTGGGGTATGAGCTTTCGTGAGCCATGGGTCACTTCTTCAGATTCCCTGTAGAAGTCACTTGGAATAGATGGCAGGGACAGCTTTAGCTTCATATGGATCTGACTGATCGAAAATTGAATGGACAGTAAATGCACAAGAAGGAATATGCCATTGATAATTTTTAACCTCGTACATTTTTTTAAAAACCCTAACAGATTGCAAGATGGATTCTTTTAATCATTTTCTTCCACTCTGAAAAAGTAAGCTCACCTGTTTAAACTTTCATTCCAGACTCACCTCCTTCTATCCAAGATGTCCTTTGGTTGCATCCCAAGTTGTGCCCCTTCCTGTGCGATCCCATCCTGCATTCGACCTTACGGCTCTCCATGTGGCTACCCAATTGGCAGTCTGAGCTCCCTGGGGTCATGCGGGGGACTCTATGGTGGAGCGACATCAGCAAGTAGCCTCGGCATCACCTCCGGGGCCACCGTCAGATGTGTCACCCAAGCCCCACCATCAGAAGTTGTGATACGATCATCTCCCTGTGTTGTTATAACCCCAGGGCCAGTCCTCTCCACTTCTTCTGAACCTATTCATGTGGGAGGATTCATCGCTTGTGGTGGGGTAGCTCTATAGGTTCCGGCCACTTTAGCCAAGGGCTCTGTGGTTACCCCTGTTAAAGTAGGAGGACAGGAACGGGGGGGATGGTATTTGAAAAACAGGATATGGATTCACAGCCGATGATTTCATGGACTTGGGGGCCAGAAATGTTGCGCCTCCCCACTTTGAGGCAGAGCTGATAGCTTTTCCACCAGCTCAGCACTTCTGACTCTCACATTCAAAACTTGTGTGTGCTTACTGTAGGCTTCACAACTGATGGTCACTTTGTCCTGAGCGTCAGATGTGGGGAACTTCCCAAATCCAGATCACAGTTTACTGGATATATCATTGCTGAACACTTCAGGCATTTATCTTCAAGCCTCCCAACTCTCTGCTGCTGCTGCTGCTGCATTAATTGCCATTCTGCTGGCATTTCTACAAAAGGGAGTGTAGAGATCCAGGCAGCTTACCTGGATTATTTCTTTACAGACTTGTGAAAATGATGTTTAAAACGCATAAATGGCCCTTTGTTTAATTGCCTAGTGCCCTTCAAGGGACGTCAAAGGAAAATGTATTACTTCTTCTGTATAGAATATGCAGTTACCACCTTTGTAGCTGTTTGCCATGCAAATGTTTTCACACAATCTTCATTAAAGCTTGTCTGTCTGCATCATAATATTGATTGTGGTTCCTCTTGATTTTTAAATTAGGATGATTTGTAGCATTTGACTCCAGTGAGTGAGGTTGTTATCATTTTTAAAGCCTGCAAATATAATAACAATAATAATAAAACTTGATTTATATACAGCCCTCCAGAACAACTGAACACCCACTCAGAATGGTTTACAAAGTGTGTTACTAGTATCCTCATGACAACCACCTTATGAGGTGGGTGGGGCTGAGAGAGCTCTGAGAGAGCTGTGACTAAACCAAGGTCTCCCAGCTGGCTTCAAGCGGAGAATGGGGAATCAAACCCAGTTCTCCAGATTAGAGCCCTGCCGCTCTTAACTACTAGACTAAACTGGCTCCCCAGTAGATAAATCGCTTGCTTTGCCTTCTCTATATTACAGAACAGATCTCCATTCAACCAAGGTTGATGTTTTGTAAAAGAAAATAATTGATTGCCATTGAAAAGAAATTTTGGCTCTTTGATTGGAAAGTAGGGTCAAGTTCTCTTCCCCCCCTCCCCCCAGAAAAGTGGATTGGTTTCTTTTTGGTTCTATTCAGGCAAAAAAAGAGTCAGTTTAAAATTTTAGCCACTCAATGGGAAAAGACTGACACTACATTCCAAGGAAAGCACATGAGCACATGACGCTGCTTTATATCGAGTCAGACCCTCAATCTATCAAGGTAGTTTCAGGTGAGTGGTTTCAGGTAGATGAGCAGTCTTTGAGTTCAGTAGCACTTAAAGACCAGCTAAGAGTTGGCATCCTCAAGCAGATGAAAACTTCAAAGGAAGATTACAACACAAGGGAGCTGAAATTAAGTTAAACCACAGATTCAGAATAATGGATCCTCCAGGACTGAATAGGGACATTGAATAATTATTTCACTACAAATGCTAATTTTCTGCTTTTCCACCCCTGCTCTAATTAAGCTGAATGCATTTCACACCCTGTCTTACCTCATTGCAACATCTCTCCCACCTTCTGACTACAATAAAAAAATCTCGGATCGCCATTCCTGCAGGTATCTGCTGTAGCACTGTGGTGGTTCAAATCCCACTCTCACCCTGAGCTCCAGTAAGTAAGCCACTCCTCTCAGCCCCAGCTCCCCAAGTGTTTTGGGGGGATAATAACAACACTGACTTTGTTAGCTGCTCTGAGTGGCGCAATAATTTCTCTAGAAGGGCAGTATAATAGCACACTATTATTATTATTATTTGACAAAGGGAGCTTAACTCCCAAAGGCTTATAACCTTAAAACTCTTTAAGGTGCTATTGGACTCAAGCTTGGTCTATCAAGGCCAGTATTTGCAGACTGGCATCACCTTTCCAGGTTCTGAGGTTGAGATCTTTCCCTTCATCCCCTATATGATCCTGTTTAACGGAGATGCTAGGGATTGAACCTGGAACCATTGCATGCCAAGTAGGTGCTCTACCACTGAGCCATGGCCCGTCCTCAGCCAAAGACCCTTCTAATAGATGCTAGCTAATAATAGATTGACAGCGCAATCCTAAGCAGAATTACTCCGGTCTAAGCCCATTGATTTCAGTGGGTTTAAGATTGGAGTAACTTTGCTTAGGATTGCACTGTGAGGATTTTAAGCTATTAAAATGGAACAAGATGGGAGGGGAAAACTCCGAAATCCTGGGCAGTGAGAGACAATGAGCAAATACCCCCTCCCCTAATATCCCCTCTCTGGATTCAAAAAGGTCTCATCAGGGCAGATTTCCCTTTCTTCCTTTGCCTGTTTGATTGACTCTCAATATTCTTCCCCTTGTGGAACCCTTTCAGTCCTCATCAGCCTGTATTTTAGAGCTCCTCCAATTTTTCTGTTTGATTAACCTTTTTGTAGAGCTAGGGTTTCCCTGAGTATGCATTTTTGTATGCCGAGGCTGTTCAGTGTTTATCAGCCATTTTGAGGCCAGCCATTCTTCTACCTTCTACTTTATACCTGGCACCTTCTTACATGCTCAGGGTATGGCCGATGGCCACCTTGCGGTAAGGTAGCAATTTTCCCCAGGCCAGTTTGGCTAGGGATGCTGGAGGTGTTTTTCTAGGCATGCAGCGGGGGGGGGGGGGTCACTGGGAGTGTGGGGGAGGGGTAGTTGTGAATTTCCTGCATTGTGCAAGAAGGTTGGACTAGATGACCCTGGAGGTCCCTCCAACCCTCTGATTCTATGATTATCTAAAATGACAGGCCAAAACTTACACAAAGGAGTGGAAAATTTTTAAAAAGAATCAAAATACCAAACGATACACGGATGCTAATTGATACAATTTAATGGTGAGAATGACATTGATGAAATCATTTGTATTCTGATCGTTCTGGAGTGAAAACCCCAAAGAGTTGCATGAGAAGTGATTAATTTAGTCTAAACATAGTACAGGATGAAATCTTTTCATTCTCTGGGAAAAGATACATTCCGAGCTGGCTGTAGCTTGCCGTCAAGGACACTTGCTGTAGAAGTGAAAGTAAATACCTTTAGCAGATAGGAGACAATTCCCACCCCCCTGCAGTTCAACATTTTACACACTCTCAGAAACCCAGTATGGTGTACAACAGAGATCAGCACAGAAAAGGAAACATACACCAATGGCAGGTATGCAGTCAGGCATACCTGACAGGATTTATGTTCAGGAGGCAGTTGTAGACTCTTGCCTTACACACTATCTGTTGCTTTAAGCAAGTGCTCCTTTGCACTACCTGTTACTTTATGTATGATCCTATTGTGTAGTTCTATGTTGTCTAATGTCAGTCCTAGAATTGTTTACGCTCTGTTTCAGCATTTCTTTAACCCTACATCGAATTTTTCCTAATGTTATATATTTGTAAATGTGCATTTATTAATCACATGGAATTGCTTATTGAAAAGTCATTGATACTGACTGTGCTAATCTCACACTATGTAATCTACGTTCAGTCTCAGTGAAAAAGGTGGTCTGTAAATGATATGAATAAATAAATATATATTTAGGATTTAGGAAGGCATTTGCTTAACCCATTTTAATTTATTTTAACTGTGTTTTTTTTAAAAAAATATTTTATTACACATTTTATTAACTGTGTTTTTAATCTCTGTTTTTAACGTTTTTTAATACTGATGGGCTTTTTTATTTTATGTTTTCAGCTGCCTTGAGCTCATTTTTGGCAGAAAGGCAGCTAATAAATGCTTTAAATAAATAAAAAAATACATGTAGATTAGGTTCACAGTGCATGGATGATAAAGTGATGCCAGAAGAAAAGTTGGTTAGGCACCAAGTAACAAGCTGACCTGGACAAGCATTACGTGAACCTTAAGAGAATCAATCTACTGGCCCTTGATATCACACTAGTTGGCAGAGAAGCTTTTAAATTAACTTCTAATAGAAAGCCGATAGGAGCTGAAGAACTTCTGGTTTGGGGCAATTCATTTCAAATTTAAGGTAAAATATTGGTGGGAGAGGGCTAGATATAAGAAGGACTGATTGACCAATGCATGTGAAAATGCTATATTCTAGATGGCAACAGCAGAGCTTAACGAACTGCAGTTCCTAATGCCTCTTGCTCGGAGACCTTAGGAGGGAAATAGCTTTCATGCTGACTTCAGAGAATCATATTTGGAGGGAGTATTACAAATTTACTGTTAAGGGTGGTGGTGGTGAGTCATAGTTGACTTATGGCGACCCCTGGTGGAGTTTCCAAGGCAAGAGACTAACAGAGGTGGTTTGCCATTGCATGCCTCTGCAACCCTGGTCTTAGTTGGAGGCCTCCCTTCCAGTTACTAACCAAGGCCAATTCTGCTTAGTTTCTGAGATCTGATGAAATCAGGATCACCTGGACAATCCAGGTGTTGGCTTTTAATGGCCCTGCTTTGAGCAGATGAATTATCACTGTATCTAAAAGCAAACAGCTGGCCTCCAGGTGGCTGATAAAAACTGAACAGCCTCGGCACACAAAAATGCATACTCAGGGGAACCCTAGCTCTACAAAAAGGTTAATCAAAAAAAGAAATGGGAGAAACACGCAGCCTGGGAACAACCGTCAACTACACAACGTGGTGGACACAAGAGAATTTGGCCCACCTGGACGGCAGCACTGCAGCTTGAACAGGGGCCATGTTTGCAGCCCTGGAAGAAGGAAAGGCAGTTGGGCATTTCCTAGGTATCCGAGGGCTTTGCTGGATGGGCAGAGCCAAAGACATATTTGCCTGCTCTGCCCTTCTCCAGCACACAGTTGTCTTTGTGGCTCGGCCCACTCTCCCTCCCTATAGCAGTGCAGGATTAGCCGGTTGCTGTTTATCAGGGCCAGGTAGGATTTTTTTCTCCTCTTCCAATTGGCATAAGGAGAGGTGTTTTTTGCCTACCTTGTACTGCAGGATGGAGTCCTAGTAATTGGTACAGTGGAGCTGTAAATATTTTGGTCACTGGCAGGTTAGGATGGGAAAATGAGCAGGACGGTGACCCCCTTGGCACATGCCCATTGGTGGGGAATTGGGGTCTGTCAGGAGTGACTGATGTGGCTCCACGGCAGCCAGTTGGCTGCCCTGGCTGAAAAATAACAAATTGAAATTGAACCCAGACAAGACTGAAGTGGTGCTTGTTCGGAAGGCAGAGATCTTGAAAGACATTGTACTCCCCACTTTCAATGGAGTTTGTCTGAAACTTGTAGACTTGGTTAAGAGCCTGAAGGTTATAATGGATCCAGCGCTACTACTAGAAAAACAAGTTAAGGAAGCTGCAAAAAATCCTTACTACAATCTCTCTCTAGCCTGGAAAATGGCTTCTTATCTCGACATGGCTGACCTGTCCACCTGGATCCATGCTATAGTAACATCAAGGCTTGACTATTGTAATGTTCTACACATACGTCTCCCATCTAAGTTAACTTGGAGGTTCCAGTTGGTGCAAAATGCTGTGGCTCGACTATTATCAGGAGCAAGCAGGAGCTTGAGCATCACTCCCAAACTACAATCACCCCATTGGCTACCTATCAATTACTGTGCTCAGTTCAAGGAATTGGTTATTGCATACAAAGCCCTTCACGGCCTTGGTCCAGCATACCTATGGGACCGCCTCTCTCCCTATGTCCCTCCATAGTAGCTTCGCTTATCTGAACAAGGTCTCTTGCAGGTGCCAGCCTGTACATGGGTGAAATCAACAGCAACCTGTACACGGGTTTTCTCTGTGGTGATCCCTACCCTATGGAATGGCCTGCCTGAAGAGGTTAGGAGAGGCCCCACCCTCCTGACTTTCCACAAACAATGCAAAACTGAATTATTCAAAAAGGCCTTTTTCTTAGCTAAGAGGGCGGTATTGTAGGAAAGAGATCTTAGATGTTTCGCTAATTCGACCTTACCTCTGTGCAGCTTCAGGCCTTTTTCTTAGCTAAGAGGGCGGTATTGTAGGAGAGAGATCTTAGATGTTTCACTAATTCGACCTTACCTCCGTGCAGCTTCAGCTGCTAGAGGAGGAGGTCGTTCATTGCTCCCCTGTACGGAGGGAGAGCAGAACTTTCCAGGGCATCCGGGGCTTTGCTGCGTGGGCAGAGCCAGGAGCTGTTTAGGCTTCTCTGCCCACGCAGCTTCAGTTGCAGCCAGGCCAATAAGCAGCCTGACTCGCGGCCCGGGTAGCACGGCGACAGCAGCTTTTTCGCGCCGGGCGGCGGCAGCTGCGTGGTCGCGCGTTACTGCACGCTTCAGGCTTGTATATTGGGCCATAAGCGGCCCGGATTAGTGGGGTTGAGGCCTGTGTTGGGCTGCGGTTGGGGGTGGCTTCACTACTGGGTGACTCAGGTGGGTGCCTTTTGGTGAGGGCATCCCTCTGAGCCGGGTCACCTGGCTTCCTCTTCAATGGGGTGGGGGCGTTGGTGAACCTCCCCTACTTCTCAGCAGTCAGGGGCCTCAGAGAGAGTATCCCCCCTTCCCCCTTTAAAATAATTATAATAATAAGAATAAGAACAATAATTAGGAGGGGAGAGTTGTTTTTTGCCAGTTAAGGGGGGGCGTTGTTTAATTTAAGGAGAGTGGGGGCATTGAGTGGCTGCGCCTTTGCAGCACTTTAAGGTGCCCTCTGCCCCCCTTTTTTCCTGGGTTGCTGGTAGCTGGCAGCCATTTTGGAGCCTTTAGTGGCCTCCACCTGGTGGCCATTTTGTGTGTAGACCTGTTTAGTTGGCTGTGGCTGGTTTAGGCTGGGGGATGCCTACTAAGAAAGGGAGTGGCCCTTCCAAGGGCAAGAGGCCTGCTACGAAGGCCCCAGCCAAGAGGCCTGTTGCTGCAGCTTCTTCCTCTGAAGAGGAGAATGACGGTGCGAGCCAGCAAGAAATTTTAAGGAGACTGGCTGCCTTGGAGCAGGAAAAAGGTGTCTCTTCTGGGGCGGTGGTGGTCAGGGAGAGATCTAGGTCCATTCGTGGGGCATCTCGGGATGCGATTAACAGAGAAATATTAAGGCATCTTTCTGCATTGACAGGGGCTGCAGGGACGGTGTCTGGAGAGTCCAGCGGAATCACTGCGACAGTAGGGCAGAGCGGTGGAGCAGAGCAGCAGTTGGTTGACCTGGATCGCAGAGACGTAGTGGATCCTGCACCGGTTGCTCTGGCTGTGGAGCCTACTGAAGGTTCTGGTAAGTACGTCACACCACACAACACTTTCTCATGGCCTTGGGGGCCTTGGGGGCATAGTGAGACGAGCAGGTATCAAACAGTAGCTGCTGGTAGCTACCCACAGTTCTCCTTGCCCTGGGCTTCGTGGAGCCATGGCCCATGGCCAGTGCCTGGGTCTGGTGTTGCAGGTTCGCAGCAGGAGCCCCCAACATCAGCTGCTTGGGGTAGTATGGCTGTGGGGTGGGGGCAGCCTCAGGCCGGGCTGTGGCCAGGGTACCAAGGGGCTCCTTGGGGGTTTTATCATTATGCCCCGTTGGCCTACGGTAATGTTCCCTTCAATGCTCTCCCTTTTGGCAACATGGCACTGCCACTTGGGGATCACTTAACCCAGGCAACGCGTGATAAGATTGTCAGGGGTGAGTACGTAGACGTTTTTCCCTTTCTTTTCCCTTCTTTTCTGTAAAGATGACTTAGATGACAGGGACAAAGAGAGGCTGAAGAGGAGGCACGTTGATAGGAATTGGCACAATTGGCTTCCGGGTTTCCTGATTTATGCAGGGGTGATTGTGAGGGCTCAGCCCTAGAGGACGGCTGCCCTT
Organism: Eublepharis macularius; assembly: GCF_028583425.1. NCBI lineage: Eukaryota > Metazoa > Chordata > Lepidosauria > Squamata > Eublepharidae > Eublepharis > Eublepharis macularius. The sequence goes on from NC_072790.1 coordinate 247,931,855, forward strand.
TTTCAATATTTAGATATCATATATAAGGGCTACACTGGCTTCTCAGGTGCTGCTTGGATGCAGTATGATGAGGAGTTCAGGATGAGGGCTGCCCTTAACCCCAGTATGCCTTGGGTGTTACCAGAACTGCTTTTTATAATGGGGAAATTAGCTTTAGCAGTCTGGAACTGAAATTAGTGCGGATCTAACTAATGTTTACGGAGGTCCCGATTCCAGACACTCTAGTGACAAAGAGGCGGACTACAAATAGGTTCAATAAACACGTGTATTTACTAATAGTGTGGCGTAAGCCTGAACGTGCACGTACACACAAGAGAGCATACAAGGACTAGGAAATACAGAGTAAGAAATACAGAGACGGTCGCTTGAGCAGGTACCCACGAGGTTAAGGGAAATACTCACAATCCTGAAGCGGAACAGAGACACGACAGCGAGGTGGTCCAATGCCAGCAATGGATCCACGGACAGACAGCAAGGGGGTCTGGATAGGAATGGCACGAGCCTGGCTGGGAACAGGATAGGAATGGCACGAGCACCATGCGGTCTGAGAGACCAACTTAAATACCCCAAAACGTACCCTGGGGCTGGTGCTGTACTTGGTGGTTCTCACAGATTAAAACAAAGGCTTTAATGGGACACTGAATGGCTTAGATGGGCCACTTTAGGAATGTGATTGTGTTAAGTGACACCTCAGGAAGAGGGGACAAAAGGAGGGAGGGGGAAACCCGAGTGGGCTGAATGGATGTTCCAGCAGACAGGGCTTGCCCTGATGTCATCAGCTCTGGAATGCGGAGGTTTCTTTGAGATGCATTCTCTAAGTGCTTGGGATGGTCGGCACTTAGCTTCTTCTCCGGGGCATCTCCTAAGATATGCAGAACGGGGCGAGGTTCTCTCGCTGCAGACGTGGTGTGTCTGCTTCTCTGAAATGGCTTCCCAAAGCAGGCTTCTTCTCTAGGTCTTCTGGCTGCCTAGGAACATGGTCGCCGGATGGGCATGGCGAGGGCTGGTTATCAGGCTGCCTGGTAGTGAAGGCAAACTCGGGGACCGGCCCACGGGAAGCTCCAGTCGGGAATTGACCAGGGAGTGCCTGGCCAGGCTCACTGGAGGTTTCCCCGGCTAGTGCCCAGCTGCTAACAGCGGCTTGGGCCCAGATGAGGCAGGCTTCCACGGAGGCAGGGGGAACAGCACATAAAACACAGTCCATAGCTGGGAACAGTCGCGGTCCATGGCGGATGGCAATGCAGGCATGGGGCACACTTGCAGTAAAGTCCAAATACACACTGGGAAGTCCAGATATAAGTCTGAGCAGGGCTGCCCAGGAAGAGAGTCCCTTGTGCAGTTATCCAGGCATGGTGTCAGGAAACTAACACAGTCTATTGCAGCAGCAAGGTAATTAACAAGCAGGCAGGAAACTGACACGTGTCTCAGAGCACACACGTGCAGGGCAATCTTTGGTGTAGTAGTAGAACAGCAATGCAGGAAACTTTAACACAGTCCATGGCAGGCCTTTGAGCAGGAGAGGGGGCCTACTTGGCAACAATTCCCCCCCTCGGAGATCACGTGACGTCAGGCAATTCATATTTATGCATACATCGATCAATTCATACGAGTAATTCATAAAATTAAAGCAAACAGTTCATGTGAGTATGAGGCTGAGGTAAAAGCAATTCATAGCGGATTCAAGGTAGCAGCTCATAAGGTTAAAAACAGAAGGCAATTCATGGGTTAATTCATGAATGCAGGATTAAAAGCGGAGGTAATTCATATATAGTTAAAAGTGCAGGTAATTCATGGAGCAATTCATGAAGGTAGAATAAAACAAGGAGTAATTCATATACGATGAAAGGTGAAAAGTGCAAGCAGGGCATAACTCATAGGTACAAGATTAAAAGTGAGGCAATTCATAAGACATTTCATGAAGGATTAAAAGTAATACATAGGAAATTAAAAACAATTCATAAATGAAAGCAGCAATAATAAAAGCAAGTTCGAGGAAACAATTCATGAGGGTAGGCGGCGGCGGGGCTCATGGGGAGCAGAAAAATAAGATTCGCAATTAAAAAACCAATTCATACAGCCAGATTAAAACCAAATTCATAAAGCTTAAAATCAATAATTCATAGGAGATAAACAATCTTTAAAAGGGACAGTTCATGAGGTGTCCTGGTTAAAACCCAATTCATAGAATGATAAATAGGCTAAAATCACTGTGGCGGAGGGAGTCAGGTTAAAAGGGCAATTCATAGAGTTAAAAGAAATTCATAGGGAGAAAATTAATAGGGGGCAATTAAAAGATGCCAGTTCATGGGAGGATCATAGGCGCACTTGCAATAGACAGAGTGAGGGGTTAATTCGGGGATAAATTCATAGGGGCGAAATTCATGAAACGCAATGGAGAGAAATTCATGGGGAACTAAAAACAATGGAGTGGCAAAGATCACAGATGGCTCAGTCCGCAGTACAGCTGCTGGACTGGGTTGCATATATACAGGAACAAGCAAACTTAGTCCATGCGTCCCAAAACACACTTCCACCCCCCCTTGCTGTCCGCGTCAATCCACAGAACAGGGTCGGTGGGCGGCGAGAAGAGCTTCAGGCGCATAGTTCCTAGTCCTCATGGAGGTAGTGCCGCTGGCGGTCTTTCGGAAGCGAGCTGTGGATCGGGAGGCAGAGAAACACGTCCCCCCCTAGTCCACAAGAGGGCCTCAGAGCGGCGTCCAGCAGCAAAGCGTCCATGGGGCCGGTTCAGAGTTCATACACATAAACGCACAAGCATAGTTCATAACAATATAAGCAATAAAATAAGCAAGGTATAAAATAGGGCGCCAAAAACAACCGTTAAGGCAGAAGGAGTTCGGGATTGTAGCAATCCAAGTGGTAGGACATTCGGAGTTGCTGGAGCTGACGGCGGCTCCAACAGCCCAAATAAAGCAGTGAGGCACACAACAAAACTTGGAAGGCCAAAATAACAATGATCGGGTGCAAAGCCAAATTGTAAATTCCAGTGGCAGTGGGGCTCCAGCCAAAGAGGGTCTCCCACCACAAGTGCTCCCCGGTGGTCTTGATCCGTTGGACCAGGTCCAGGATCTCCTTGCCATTGTGGGATACGACCAAAGCAGTGGTATCCCTGTCCCTCTGGATGCTTTGGAGGGTGCGGTGGAGCTGGAGATGGGTCAGGAGCTCGTGGATTAGCTCCAGACCGATGCCGAGGGAGATGGGTTTCACATGTCGGTAGATGGAGGGCGCCACCAGGATCTCTTTGTCACGGGCTGGGCCAGCCCAAGCAGGGTGGTGCAAGTCCAAACCTCGGTACCAAGTCCAGAGGGAGTTTCAGGAGCCAAAAGCCAAGTCAAAGCAGTGGTCAGAGCACAAGCCAATGCCAGAAGTGACTCCAGAGTCCAAGAGCAAGGTCAGGCACAGTCCAAGGTCAGTTAACAGTAGTGTCAGGTCCAACAGTAGGCACGGGCAAGGTTCACGGAGCACAGAGTGGTTGCAGGCAGTAGACACGTTGCTTCCACGCCTGGCTGTTGCTCCTGACTGGCTTTTATAGCCAGACATGGTTTTCAGCCAGCTGCTGGGGCTCCATCCTGAAGCTACTCATCATCACTCTCCAGCAGCTGGCGTTGGCTCAGGAGACGAGCACTGTGCCATCTCTCCTGCAGCTCCAGTCTCTGGCGCTGTCTGCGGCGTTCTCTGGGTGTGGGTGAACCTGGGGGGGTGGAAGCCTCTGGCTGGGCTTCCCCTGTGGTGCTGGCAGTCCCTGACTGAGCTTCCCCTGTGGAAGTCCCTGGCTGCACTTCCCCTGTGGTGCTGGGGCTGAAGAGTACTGATGGCTCTGCTTCAGCTGCTGGCTGTAGGCTCCGATTAGCCAACAGCTGTGGCTCCTGATTACCAGCCTCTGCTGAGTCAGGGCTGGCTGCATGGAGCTCCTCTTCTCCTGAGGAGTCCTGGCTGGCTACACGAAGCCCCTCTCCTCCTGAGGAGGAGTCCTCGCTCTCACTGAGCCCAGGCTGGGCCATGACACTCTTCTTGGGTCCAGACCGGTACTGTGTAGGTGAAGTCACAGGCTGCCACCGAAGACAGGTTGCAGAAGCAGCGGTTGACTCCCGGAATCACGGGCTTAAGCTGGAATGAGTTCAGGATCACAAAGTCGCAGGCCGTTTGCACGCAGGCACATCCTTTCCCAAGATAGACCACAGCGGAGCTGTTTTCGCGGGCTACCTCGAAGGGGCACTCGTTGAAGGTGTCGACTTGCAGGGCTACACAGGGGTGATGCGGTGCGAAGGCTTGGTCTTGGCAAATGAAGCTGGTCTGGTCTCGGTGCTGGCACCCTTGGAGGCTGACGAGCTGCCATCCGGTCGGGGTAAAGTGGGCCCAATGGTCGGGGTGGCGGGCGTAGAGGACTTCGGTGTCACTGACTTGGAGTCCCAGAGGCACCACTGGATACACATGGAATGACTCGTGTGCACTGGCCGTTAATAAAAATAATTTAAGCTCCTGGGTGGTCGGTGAGAATGAGGAATTTACAAGGGACCACCAGGATTCAAGCTCCAGTTCGATAGGTGACAATTTGGGCATAATCAAGCTTTTAATTTCCAGGGGAAAGTGCCCATCCATGGCGTGCTGAATTAGCCCCACGGCCACAGCCTGGTTTAATTGTTGGGCTTGCATACATGCCATGGCTATTGACACGTTGCGTTTAAAGGACTGCGTTCCCTTGAGCAGCAGAGAAAAATCTCTTTCAATTTGACTCTCCCAGTTAACTAAAATGGAGCTGATCTCATGTTGCCCATCTGAAATGGAATTTAGGGACTGCACCACCAGTTTACCTAAGTCGGAGATGCTAGTCGTGACATGGGCAAACTTATTGGCGAGAGTCTCAATATTGACCGAATCCATGATTGCTAAGCCTCCGGCTGCAGGAGCAGTCCAGTCGGCGATGCTTCATCTGGCACGCGAGAGAGGGGGAGGGGGATCGATCCACAGTTGCAGCCATGCATTCCAACCCTTGCTACCAGCCTCCAAATAGGGAGCGCACTGCAGCAGCCTCTGGGTTATATTTAGCCCAGCTAAGTCTATGCAGATCTCTTTTAAAGACATTTGCGGGCGGACTAGAACTCTCTCTCGAATGTCAGTTTTCAAAACATGGGAGCCCACTATATGCGTGCTGCCTTGGCTTAATTGTTCATTGCTAGCAATCAAAGGGTCAATTTGGATGGTGTGGGTCTCCTGGGTCTGGATCAGCAGGGAATAATTGCCTGGTTCGTGAGTCAAATTTACAAAGAGCAGCCCAAGCCGGTGAAATTTCTCTACTAGGGGCTTGGTTTGGCATTCGGGCGTCTGTTGAACCAGTAGCCAATTGGGTGGGCCATGTTTGGCTAGGTCTTCCTCTTTTACAATCCAGGTCAGGTTCTCCCAGCGCTCTATAGCAAAGGAGAGAACCACCCCTGAAGGGGGCGTGACAGTGACCAATGCAGATTCAGTGGTAGTGGTACCTAGTAGGATGGTCATTCTGAAGGGGTCTCCTGCCTTCCATACTGCGGCCGACAGTAAAATAACTTCACAGTATGGTCCGAAAGCCTCAGTGACAAACGGCGAGGTTTCGGGATTGGCAGGGGTGGTATATCTGTCTACCACCGGGACTGCGGTGGGGGCTGGCCTGATGCAGGGAAAGTGTAGGCACGGAATCAGAGCAAGTGGTGAAACTGTATCAGTAGGCGAGTAGCACACTAACTCTTGGGACATGGTTTTTACTCCCACACATAATATAACAAGCTCTGGGGGTCGGATCCACTGCTCTTCACAGCTGCAGAAGTTGGTGCGATCCTTAGGGGTGGTCATATTACTCTGCTGCACAACCTTGCAGACCATCATTTCATTCTCTGCTAGTGTATTGATACATCTCCAGTGGGGGTAGGGCATTAATTTGGACGGGCGTCCCTCTATTAGGGTGCCTACCAGCACGAGCAAACACAGAGTAGCCAGGTGCCTCATCTCCCGGCCTTCCTTTCCTTTTTGTAGCGAGAATATCCTTGGGAGGCCTGCGGGTATAAGTACAGGTGTCCTGAGTTTGTTGCAGCACATAAAATAAATGAAGCGAAGTGGGGAAAAGGGGAGGGTGTTTTTCTGCCAGCACTGTCTATTAGGCGGGGTTCGAACGAGGAGTCCCAGGGCACTAAGCGGGCCTTCCAGCTTGTTGCTCTGGGGAACTCCTGTGTGGAGGCTTCTTCCTATAGAATGTATATTTCAGGGGGGACATCCTTACATCAAGTGAGGGTTGGCTGTACGTTAGGCGGGGTTATGCAAACTCGCTCCAGGGGTCCCTGGGTGCCTAGACTATGCGGCCTTCAGGTGCACCTTGCTCAGTGGCGGGCTGCTCTTATCTTGCGGGCTGAGAGTTGTCGGTCCGGCTCGGCCTGGCCTTGCCATTCGTTTCGCCTAATATGGGCTAGAGAGCGGTTTCTGGTAACCGTAAGGGTTGCTGCTGTTGGAGACCTTCGTTCTATTTTTCTAAAATTATTTTTAAGTAGGTGTGGTCAGGGTCGAAGGTATGTTTTATGATGGTTTGCTTTGCTTTGCCTTTTTCCCTCTGCTTTTTTGCAGGACCTCATCTACGTATTTCAACGGACCATCTTTTTTCCTTGGAACAATTTTTGGAGGGCCTCCCTCGGGAGACCCCATTTTCTGGTTAAAAGAAAGAAAAACACACAAAGCAAAGCACACGAGCGTGGGGTAATTTCCGGTTGCCCTCATTTGGAAGGCCTGGCATGGCTTCATTATAACTTCAATATGTCTCCCCCCCTTCTTTTCCCTTATATGGTACGGGCAAGGGAAAAGATTATGTTAGACGGGGCGGGCGGCTGCTGGCGGAGAGGGCCAAAGTGAAGCCGAGGATGCTCGGCGGCGTTTGTCAAAAAGCGGCGGAGGCAGCCTAAATCTTCCGGCGCCGCTGGGTCTGGGTTATTCGGGGGTCATCTTGGCACGGGGGATCCTGGCTATGTAAATGAGGCACGTTGCCCCTTGTGCGTAGCGAACACACCTCAATAACACATTCCAGTGGTAACACATTTACAAAATACTGGCGGGTCTTTTACCTTTGCACTAAAGCGTACTAGATGGTGGTGCCGTATAGCAACTCACCATGACGAGTAGGAACATTAGTAAAAGAGGGGTGTTGGGTCTCCTGGGGGTCTTTCTCAAGGGGAGGCACGGCCTTCAAAGCCAAAGCCGACCGCTATGCAAAAGCATGGGTTGGCAGGTGAGACCCCGAATCTATGTATATGCGGGATCTTCACCAGCACGGCGGGTGATATATTTTCAAATGCAGGGATCACCTTTTTTGGTGGTCCCAATACCTTGAAATAATGCAATCACCTTTCGGCTAAAGCCTTCCCAATACTTGACACCAGGCAATTCTCTCTTGCCTGTGTAATTTTTTTCCGAACATGCGGCTTAAAATCCAATTAAGAATCACTTTTGCTGGTGGTCCTATTTGGCTTTGGTTGCCATGTTCCCCCGATACTCAGGGTCCCAACTGTGGGGCCCACCTAAGAAAGTTAAAGAATAGAACTGACAAGAAATAACAAAAACACTAAATGATTATATGAAGCCAAGTTGGCTTTTTACATCTAATTTCAAAAGGGAATTGGGCTTCAGGTTCACACACACATAAAGTTAAGACTGCACAACGAAAAGGGACAGGGGCTGTGGGGACTTGAACTCAAGTCTCCTTAAGGTGGCTTTTCCACTCCTGGTTCCAATCCCTTCCAAATTCTGACAGGGAACCAGTGATCACATTTATTTGGGCTTACTTCAGCCTGGGAGAGGACAAAAGGAAGAATTGGGAGGAGGTCAGAATCCTGGTCTGGCCAGTTTTTCCATTTCAATGAGGGGTGAGGGTGTAGCGCTGAGTGGAAACAGTCTGTTTTAGATGCTGCTAGCAACTGGGAGTCTTTCTGGAGTTTGCTCACTTGCATTATTACATTCCTGACTGCACTTACTGCTGGAGGCTCTACCTTTTCACTAAGTTTTGGGCTTGAGCCCTTTAAAACGTAGAAACAGATACACAAATGTCTCTGAATTAGCTCAAGCACTACTAAACCACGTAGGCACAACATAATGTTTTCTTCAGGGGTGTTGGTCTGGGAAGGCTGAGGGAAAGCCATTTGGTGTGTAGTTGCAAGCACTGGATTTTCAAAGCAATTTAATTCTTTTAAAGGAACTGCATTTTTACTCCGGTTTGCCTGTTTTTCAGGATCATTGCAAGAGGGCACAGTCACAATGGGCTGGACCTGGGTCCAGGAATTTGTGGAGGGTTCTATAGGAGCCAAGGCAGTAACCTGGGGAATGACTTTTAAACTCTGCACATGCTCAGAGGATAAGGTGAATTCTGGCTTCTTGGGCGTGGGGGCTGAGGCAGAAATTGGAGGCAAAGGTGACTGACTACCTGTTTCACTGCCTTTGGCGGGGCAGGGTGCTGATTCAATCACTGATTGTTCCTCTAAAGTCTTTAATCTGGCCTCAGTGAGTCTCTGGGATTCCAGGAGATTTTGCATCAGGGTTTTTAAAGTGGCGGTTTCATTATTCTGGTTCTCCAGCAAAGTCTGCATGTTAAGGAATTTATTGTGGAGCTGCTCTTTCTCTATTGTGCAAGCATTTAATTTTTCTTTTAATTCCTCATTCTCTTTATTAAGATCATTTATTTTTAAATTCTGTTCCCTATTTGCACTTATGAGTTCATGGATTTTATTTTGCAGCTCTGCCAGGTTTCTTTCAGAGGTGTCTGGCAAAGTTGGTGCTGGGTTCTGGGTGTGAATCACCCTTTGGGATCTTTCCTTCTCTCCTTTAAGCTTCCAGCTATTTTTAGTTCCCGGAGGTCGAAGGCTAGCCTCAACCTTTGGTTTTCTCCCACGGGCAGTTAAGTGGGGAGAAGCATGTGTGACCCCCGTGCATCCCTATTGGAAAAAGGGGTTCCCAGCTGGTGGCGGCTCTTCTCTTACTGTAGCCACTGGCTGTGTATGTTGGGGAGGGTCAGTCCTAAAGATGTCTAGAAGGGCAGAGAGAAGCACTGAAGTGGGCTGCTGGTGGAAGAGCTCCATGTCTGCCTCAAGATCCTTGAGCCGCTTCCAGAGTTCCCAGCGGAGTGAGTCCCTGGCTGGCGGCGGGCCGCCTAGGTCAGAGGGCTCCTCATGGTCCTTTGGCTGCGGTCTCCAGGAGTCAGCCTGACTTGGGGGAGGGCAGACCTGGTGATTGTATGTGTGTGGTGCCCGAGGGGGTGGGGGCGCCGAGGGCAGCGCAGGTCTCCAGGGCTCAGAGGGTCCCTGCGGGGAGGAAGGGTAGTGACTGGGGGTGGGCACGAAAGTTACTCCCGGACGAGAGTCCCTCAAGCCACAGCCCCGGTTGTAGCTACCGCTTCTCCCACGCAAGATGCCACCTCTAGGCTCTGAGTACGAGCTATGCCCTTAGGCGCGATATTGGGAGTGGGGACCGTGGTAGGCATAAGTGATGGTCTGAATGGGCTCAGTCTCCTTCCTATGGAGGGCCGGGGACTTTACATGGCGGATGACTCCGGTTTCTCGCAACAAGCCAGCAATGCTTCTAATGCGAGCCTCCAGTTCCGTCCAAGTAATGCTCCCGGGTTCTATTCCTGCTAGGGCCATGCGGGTGGTGCCATTAAGTCCATCTATAACTGCCGCTCTAAAATCATGGTCGTCAAAATCTGTGACATCGTCATCGTCTACTGCTACTTCCTCCGCTAGCTCTGCAAGAAGCTGCTTCCTGGCTAAATATGCCTCGGGGTCCTCCCCGGGTTTCTGGGACTCGGCAATGTATAGGGTTCTCAAGCTTTTAGTGGGCCATAGGAACGAGCAGAGCTCCTTAATGGACCCGTACTGACTGCGGGTAGCTAACTTTCGGTTGGAGATATAGGCGTTAAGGCCTGAAACTAAATCAGAGGTGGCACAATGGCTGGCCAGCTGAGCCACATCTGAGCCGTTAGCAGTGGGCTGCGAGGTGACTACATGGGTGAACCACTGGATGGCGGTTTCTCGATTTAGGGGTCCCAAGCGATCGGCTATGGCGTGGAGCTCATCGGGTCTCCAATTGTGGGATTCCTTAATTACCTGGTCGGTCTTTTTGCCCTTTTTGTTTGTGGAGCTAACTTCCCTGGTTGCGACCGGGTGAAGGGGCTGCGTGGCTTCTTTGGGCTGGGGTGGGTAAGGTGCCCAGCTATCGTTACTGTCTTCGGGGAGGGTCAAGAGGGTGGCGGGATGCACAGTGGAAATTACGGCCTGCTGCATTCCCAGGTGCTGCTTTAGGGTCTCTAGCTCCCTCCTACAGGCGGAGTGGTCCGCGGCGGTTACCTTGGCAATTTTCTACTCTGCCATGAACTGGGCAGCATGGGTTAGTTTTGCAATCTTCTCCTGGCCTTCGATTAGAGCGTGCTCAGTCATGTCGGCACGAGCGGTGGCCAATTCAGCCTTGTGCTGAGCGTCTTGGAGGGCAGTGGTTAGTCCCTGTTTCTCCAATATGAAATTAACACGCTCAGAGCGCCACTCGGCTGCTCTCTCCTCGTACTCCTTCTTCTCTTTCCTTAATCTCTCTATCTCCTGTTCATTGTCCTCCTGCGCTGCCTGCAACTTACTAATTAGGGACATGCTGTCCTGCAGGGCGGTGAAAAGTGCCCAAGTCCCGTATCTATCCTTTTTACTTGAGTTGGGTTTTTCCTTCTCACAGAAATCCTGGAAGGCATTTCTGACTATCTGGAGCGGGTCGGGTCCCTTGAAGGAACCGCCTTCCCAAGGGCAATCTCCCTTCTTAACTAGCCACTTCTCCAGGCGGGGCATGGTGGGGGTGGCCTGGTACATTTTTCTTCCTGTTTGGAGCTGATCTGGGGGAGGTTAAGGAGTGGATCGGCGGCACCAAGGGTGGGGTGATTAGGGCTTTTAAAAACTTTCCTCTCTATGGGTCGTTCAGGGGTTATTTTCCTTCGGGTCCTCAAGGATTTTAAACTAGGTTCTCAGCGATTTTAATGGGTCCTACACAAGGTTTTGTTTCTCAAGGTTCCTGCTTTTTAGGTGCACAAGGGTATTTAAGGGTCCTATACTCAGTTCTTCTCCACCGGGGGAGAAGAAAAATTCCTATTCCCATTTCAAGCTTGCCTACAAGCCATGGGCCCAGGAAAAATCCAGACTGGCAGCGGTGCTGCCCGGTCTACTGATTCAGAAGGTCCTCCCACGCTCTCTAAGCCCAAGAACCAAAATGCTCAGTGCTTCCAAGCCTCTGCTTAGAAGCTAAAACTCAGGGGTCTCCCAAGCCTCTGCTCAGAAAACCAGAATGTGCTCCCAAGCCTCTGCTCAGAAACTGAAATACTCTCAAGCTCTCTGCCCAAGAGCTAAACTCAAAGTGTCCCCAGGCCTCATGCTCAGAGACAAATGCTTAAACTGTCTCCAAGCCTTGGCCAAAAGACTAAAGCGCTCAAGGACTGCCTCTGCACATCCCCAAGCAAAAGTGCCCAGGAGTAAAACTACGGTACTCCCAAGCAAGAAGCGCTCAAGAGTTCTACTAATTCCCAAGCAAGGTGTGCTCAAGAGTTAAAATAACTCCCAAGCAAAATGCACCCAAGAGTCTAACTTAAAACTCTCAAGCATGGTGCGGCCAGCTGCCACGGGGCTTCAGGAACCTGGCTTTAGATTCCCAAAGATACACTGAACGAACGGACTATCGATCCCTTCATGTTTCCTCCGGAGCAGGGATTGAAGCCTAAGTGCTGGCAGGAACGGGGTTTGGACAGACTTAGGAGAGATGGGGGGGGGGGGCGGAAGAGAGTTTTATATGTGCTGCTTCAGAAAATATAGAGAGAGAGCCTACTTCTGGGATCCCACCCACATAGATGCGTTTAGGCGGCCCGGAAGGTGGCCAGGAACTTCACCAGTTCAGAGGTCCTCACCCACAGATACACCGGTTATAACGGCCGTAAAGCCTCGCAGTACACAAAATAAGGCGAGTAGTCCAAAGCTGGCTGAAGGAGGAAATGGGGAAAAGCCAACCCACGAGATAGAAATGCTTGCTAGAGCCACACACACTCACACTTTTAATTCCCTGAGCTAAATTGCGCTCTTTACACGGGGGTCTGGAAAATGTTCCTCTACGTCAGTTCGCTGAAAACACGCGTGTCGACTCACGTGGATTCACACAAACCGGGTTATGCCCGCATATTCCCCACCAGTAAATTGTTACCAGAACTACTTTTTATAATGGGGAAATTATCTTTAGCAGTCTGGAACTAAAATTAGCGTGGATCTAACCAATGTATACGGAGGTCCCGATTCCAGACACTCTAGTGACAAAGAGGCGGACTACAAATAGGTTCAATAAACACGTGTATTTACTAATAGTGTGGCGTAAGCCTGAACTTGCACGTACACACAAGAGAGCATACAAGGACTAGGAAATGCAGAGTAAGAAATACAGAGACGGTCGCTTGAGCAGGTACCCACGATGTTAAGGGAAATACTCACAATCCTGAAGCGGAACAGAGACACGACAGCGAGGTGGTCCAATGCCAGCAATGGATCCACGGACAGACAGCAAGAGGGTCTGGATAGGAATGGTACGAGCCTGGCTGGGAACAGGATAGGAATGGCACGAGCACCATGCGGTCTGAGAGACCAACTTAAATACCCCAAAACGTACCCTGGGGCTGGTGCTGTACTTAGTGGTTCTCACAAATTAAAACAAAGGCTTTAATGGGACACTGAATGGCTTAGATGGGCCACTTTAGGAATCCGATTGTGTTAAGTGACACCTCAGAAAGAGGGGACAAAAGGAGGGAGGGGGAAACCCGAGTGGGCTGAATGGATGTTCCAGCGGACAGGGCTTGCCCTGATGTCATCAGCTCTGGAATGCAGAGGTTTCTTTGAGATGCATTCTCTAAGTGCTTGGGATGGTCGGCACTTAGCTTCTTCTCCGGGGCATCTCCTAAGATATGCAGAGCGGGGTGAGGTTCTCTCACTGCGGACATGGTGTGTCCGCTTCTCCGAAATGGCTTCCCAAAGCAGGCTTCTTCTCTAGGACTTCTGGCTGCCTAGGAACATGGTCGCCGGATGGGCATGGAGAGGGCTGGTTATCAGGCTGCCTGGTAGCGAAGGCAAACTCAGGGACTGGCCCGCAGGAAGCTCCAGTCGGGAATTGACCAGGGAGCACCTGGCCAGGCTCACTGGAGGTTTCCCCGGCTAGTGCCTGGCTGCTAACAGTGGCTTGGGCCCAGATGAGGCAGGCTTCCACGGAGGCAGGGGGAACAGCACATAAAACACAGTCCATAGCTGGGAACAGTCGCGGTCCATGGCGGATGGCAATGCAGGCATGGGGCACACTTGCAGTAAAGTCCAAACACACACTGGGAAGTCCAGATATAAGTCTGAGCAGGGCTGCCCAGGAAGAGAGTCCCTTGTGCAGTTATCCAGGCATGGTGTCAGGAAACTAACACAGTCTATTGCAGCAGCAAGGTAATTAACAAGCAGGCAGGAAACTGACACGTGTCTCAGAGCACACACGTGCAGGGCAATCTTTGGTGTAGTAGTAGAACAGCAATGCAGGAAACTTTAACACAGTCCATGGCAGGCCTTTGAGCAGGAGAGGGGGCCTACTTGGCAACATGGGATAGGATTCACCAGCAGCTCTGGCTGTCGGTGATGTCACCATCTAAGCCTAACCTGGGGGATCGCTCAGACAGCGGTCATGTTGTGCAGCGATCTGCTCCCATTTCAGTGTCCAGCACCCGCTCTGCAGCGGGCCAGTCGGTTCAACCCCGGCTGTTGTGTTGGGAGTTTGCCTTTAAGGGAGCCTGTTCTCGAAAGCCCTGCCAATTTAAGCACGAGTGCCCCTCCTGTTCTGGCTTCTACCCCTACAATTCCTGCCCTAAGGCGAGACAGGGAGGTGGAGGGTGAGGAGGGGGGTGGGGGAGCTGGTAAGCAACAGGCTCCTGGTAAAGGGACCCAGCCCAATAAAGCTGAGGGTCCTTAAACAGCTTTTGCAGGCTTATCCTCATAAGCAAGACGTGTTGTTTCTGTTACAGGGTTTTTCTGTTGGGTTTAGAATTCCGGTTAAGGGAATACGCTCATCTTATATGTGTTCGAACTTGCGTTCAGTGGTGGGGATGGAAGATGTAGTTATGAGTAAGATAGTTAAGGAGTGCATTGAGGACCAGGTGCTGGGCCCCTTTGACACCCCCCCCCAGTGCCCAATTTGAGGGTTTCCCCATTAGGCGTGGTGCCTAAGAAGGCGGCTGGTGAGTTCCGCCTGATTCATCACCTCTCCTTTCCCAGAGGTGAGTCGGTGAACGATGCTATACCGGAGCACTTGTGCTCGGTTCGTTACACATCTTTCGATCAGGCGGTCAGGGTGGTACGCCGGTGTGGCAAGGGGGCAGAGTTGGCAAAATGCGACATTAAGTCGGCATTTCGCCTTCTCCCAGTGCACCCCGATGATTTTGAGTTGCTTTGCTGTTATTTTGAAGGAAAGTATTATATGGATCGTGCCCTGCCTATGGGTTGTTCCATTTCATGCGCGACATTTGAGTGTTTCAGCTCCTTTTTGGAGTGGGAGCTGCAGCGCAGGGTGAGCAGCCGGAATTCCTGTCATTATTTAGATGACTTTATGTTCTCTGGGGAGGCTGGGACCGGGCAATGTGCCCGGTTGCTAAGCATTTTTATTCAACTGGCTGAGGAACTGGGGGTGCCTTTGGCAGGTGAAAAAACGGAGGGTCACTCTCCGGTATTAACATTTTGGGGTATTGAGATAGACACTCTGCAGCAGTGTTTCTGTCTCCCCCCAGACAAGTTTTCGGACCTTAAGCTTAGGCTTCAGGAATTCAAGGCAAAGCGTAAGGTGTCCCTGGTAGAGCTCCAGCAGCTCGTGGGCCACCTGAACTTTGCGTGTAAGGCAGTGGCTCCGGGAAGGGCGTTCTTGCTGTGGCTGTGTGATGCCATGTCGGCCCTGCGGGCCCCACATCATCACCTGAGGATTTCTAGGGGGATGCAGGAAGACTTGGATGTGTGGTCTGACTTCCTCGGGGGTTATAATGGGGTTACTTTTTGGCGGGATGACCTGCTTTTGGAGGCGGACCTTCAGGTCACGTCTGACGCCTCTGGCTCTACTGGTTTTGGGGTGTATTTCCACAGGCATTGGTGTGCCGAGCAGTGGCCACCTGATTGGAGTGCCACGGGTTTACTTAGAGACCTGACCTTTTTAGAGTTTTTTCCTATTCTCGTGGCAGTGCACATCTGGGGCGAGGAGTTGGCCAACAATGTTGTTCACTTTTGCTGCGACAACATGGCTGTGGTGCAAGTGGTCAACTCTTTATCCTCCAAATCTGAGTGGGTTATGAGGCTGGTCCACGCATTTACGTTGCTGTGTCTCCGACGGAACATTTTGTTTAAAGCTAAGCATGTTCCAGGAGTGAGCAACGGG
The DNA here is from genome assembly GCF_028583425.1 of Eublepharis macularius. Classification (NCBI taxonomy): domain Eukaryota; kingdom Metazoa; phylum Chordata; class Lepidosauria; order Squamata; family Eublepharidae; genus Eublepharis; species Eublepharis macularius. Next base: position 247,947,323 of record NC_072790.1, read on the forward strand.
GTGGCAGACGCTTTGTCTCGCCAACAGATGGGGCGGTTTTGGCAGCTTGCTCCAGAGGCGGACCAGGTACCAGCACAGATGCCCCTGGACTTATGGCTTCTTGGGAAGCCGAAGCGTTCAGGGCCATAAGGCTTGCGGTGGCACCCAGCACACAGCGCAGCTACAACAGAGCGGTAGGGCAATTTTGGGGGTTTAGGTCTGAAGAGGGCCTTCAGCAGACTTGGCCAATCCCTATTGAGCATCTGATACGTTTCTGTGTGTATCAGAAGGGGCGTGGATTAGCGGTTAACTCCATTAGAGGCCAGCTATCTGCGCTAGCTTTCATAAGCAAGGCTCGGGGGTTCTCAGAGGCCACGGGGGACTTCCAAGTCCGGAAAATGTTGGAGGGTTGGTCGCGTGAGGTTGGCCCTCACGTTGATCCCAGGGAACCTATATCGCCCTCAGTTTTGAAAGGGCTGATCTCTAGTTGGGGCACTGTGTGTAGCTCGGAATTTGAAGTTAGGTTGTTTCATGCGGCGGCTCTTACAGCCTTTTTTGGGGCCTTGCGAATTAGTGAATTAGTGGCTAAGTCCAAGACCGACAGTTCTGACCGGGCTCTTCGGCTTGGGGATGTTGAGTTTGTCAATGGTGGGGTTTCCATTTTAATCAGGAAATCCAAGACAGATCAGAAGCAAAAGGGGGTGGCCCTTAACCTGGGGACCTGTGTGGACCGGGATTTGTGCCCGGTTCATGCCCTACGTAAATATATGCGAGTTAGGAAATCTGCTTCTGGGGTTTTATTTTGTCATGAAGACGGTTCCCCCTTAACACGTTATCAATTTTGGGCAGTTACAGAAAGGGCACTGGCCAAGTTGGGACTGGTGGGGGTTAAGTTTGGAACCCATTCATTTCGGATTGGGGCTGCTTCCACAGAGGCGGCGATGGGGTACTCAGCGCAGGCCATTCAGGGGGTAGGCAGATGGAGATCCTCTGCTTATCGGTCCTACGTTCGCCCTTTGAAGCAGTTTTAAGGGTTTACTAATTGGTGTTTTCCTAGGTGCTGTGTCTCGCCGAGAGAAGCGACGAATTTTGATCTGCGGGCACAGCATGGCATTTTGGGTGGCTCTTCAGGCCAGGCGGTCTCCTGTTGGGTCTCAGCTGGGTCTCAGTGAATGGGCTTCAGTTGAATGGCAGGGACGGCGAGGCATGCGCTGGCCGGGTTTGTTGCCACTGTTATTTGAACAGCTGCGGGGACCCATGCCACACATACTGGTCATTCATTTGGGGGGGGGGGGAATGACCTTGGGTTCATTCATTGTAGGGCTCTGTCACTGAAGGCAAAATGGGACATTCAAGAAATTTTGTTGCGGTGGCCCGGGGTCCTCATAATGTGGTCTGCCATATTGCCTTGCAAAGTGTGGCGCGAGGCGCTGGACCAGCAAGCCATTGAAAGGGCCAGGATGAAAGCCAATAGGGCCATTCAGAAGGCCCTTGGGGAAGGTTTGGGGGTTTATTTACCTCACCCAAGAATCAGGGCCAATGTTGCCGGCCTTTATCGTAGTGATGGGGTTCACCTGTCGGAAGCAGGCAACGCAATCTTCCTTGACGACTTGTGACAAGGGCTTAGGTTGGCCTTAGGCAAGTGGTGGGGCGCAAGGGCCTAAGCAGAGGCTTGGCCCTCACGTTGGCGGGATAGAGTTTGGCTTTAAGCAGTGGGCTGGTGAGCACCCTTGGAGCTTCCCTACTTGTCAGGAAGAGGGGCCTGCTAGGAGCAGCTGGTACTGCTTGTGACGGCTGCCAGCTCGCGTGGGCAGGCTGCCTAGGTTAACCCCCATGCGCAAGTCCAGCCTCACTGCTGTATGGAACCATGTTGCCTGGCTGGCCGGGTAGCCTAGCCATCTCTTCAGATGGCTCGCACCCGGGGCTTTGGGGCTCGCCCAGACAGGTAAGGCAGGGGTCTGTGAGTGACCACGTGGCTTGACCTGTACCGCTTTACCCTTGCCGCAGTTTGGTTAATGTTAATGTTGAGGTTAATTTAATCAAGTGGCCCTTAGATCCAACAATGTTGTCTGTCTCTTCATTCCCACTAGGGGAGCAATTCGACCCTACCTCCGTGCAGCTTCAGCTGCTAGAGGAGGAGGTCGTTCATTGCTCCCCTGTAGGGAGGGAGAGCAAAACTTTCCCGGGCATCCGGGGCTTTGCTGCGTGGGTGGAGCCAGAAGCCATTTAGGCTGCTCTGCCCATGCAGCTTCAGTTGCAGCCAAAAGCTCGGCCCACCCTCCTCACCCTGTTTTTGGTGTAGGTTTAGCCGGCTGCCGTTAGTTGGGGCCAGGTAGGATTTTTTTCCTCCCATCCTAATTGGCCTTGGATGGGGGATTTTTCGCCTACCTTACACCATTACAGGAGTGTTGGGAATTGGTTTCGGGTGGTGCTTGTTTAGGTGTTCTGGCGGGATAGAGTTTGGCTTTAAGCAGCGGGCTGGTGAGCACCCTTGGCGCTTCCCTATTTGTCAGGAAGAGGGGCCTGCTAGGAGCGGCTGGTACTGCTTGTGACGGCTGCCAGCGTGCGTAGGCAGGCTGCCTAGGTTAACCCCCATGCGCAAGTCCAGCCTCACTGCTGTACGGCTGAGGATTAAGAGCTTGGAAGGGGGAAACATGTTGCCTGGCTGGCCGGGTAGCCTAGCCATCTCTTCAGATGGCTCGCACCCGGGGCTTTGGGGCTCGCCCAGACAGGTCAAGGCGGGGGTCTGTGAGTGACCACATGGCTTGACCTGTACCGCTTTACCCTTGCCGCAGTTTGGTTAATGTTAATGTTGAGGTTAATTTAATCAAGTGGCCCTTAGATCCAACAATGTTGTCTGTCTCTTCATTCCCACTAGGGGAGCAATGAGTTAGAAACCATAGATTTCACCATTATGTTGCCTTACATATTATCTGTTGCTTTAAATATGTACTCCTATATCCTACCTGTGCTTTATGTTGTTCAATGTAAGTCCTAGCATTGATTATGTTCTGTTTCAGCAATTCCTCTACCCCATACTGGATCCTTGCTAATACTATATCTTTGTAAACTTATATTCTTTTACCCCATGACATTGTTTATGGAAATGTTCTTGACACTGTATTCATTTACCCTATAACATGGTTTATGAAAATGTTCTTGATGTTGTATGGAAATGCCTGCCCTTGTCCTTACCACTGATTGTACTAATCTCACACTATGGCTGATTCCGCACACGTTGGTTAATGCACTTTCAATGCACTTTATCAATCGTTTGAGGTGGATTTTTTGTTCCACACACAAAAAAATCCATTCCAAATGATCTATAAAGAGGATTGGAAGTGCATTATCCAATGTGTGCAGAATCACTCTATGTGATGCACCTTGCATATCAGTGAGAAAGGCAGAATATAAATGAAATAAATAAAAGAAAATATAATAAAGAATAATAGTGTGCTTATATACAGCTCTTCTAGAGAAATTAGTGTGTCACTCACAGCAGCAAACAAAGTCAGTGTTGTTATTATCCCCACAATACACTTGGGGAGCTGGGGCTGAGAGGAGTGGCTTACTCAAGACTACCTACTGAGCTCAGGGCAAGAGTGAGATTTGAACCAGCAGAGTACTGATTCGCAGCCCAACTACTTATCCACAATGCTACAGCAGATACAAGCAGGTATGGAGATGAGAGGGTTTTTTTATCCTTGTCAGAAAGTGAGAGGGATGTTGCCAAGAAGTAAGATAGAATGTGAAATGCATTCAGCTTGATTAGAGCTGGGGTGGAAATGCAGAAAATTAACATTTGTAGTGAGAGAAATATCCAGTGTCCTTTTTCAGCCCTGGGGGGTCCATTGTTTTGAATCTCTGACTGAACTTAATTTCAGCTCTCTTGAGTTGTAATATTCCTTTGAAGTTTTTGTCTGTTTGAGGAAGCCCACTCTTTGTTGGTCTTTACGAGCTACTGAAGTCGAAGATTGCTCATCTATCTGAAACCACCCACCTGAAACTGCCTTGATAGATTGAGGGTATGATTTGATAGAAAGCAGTGTCATGTGCTCATGTGCTTTCCTTGGAATGTAATGTCAGTCTTTGCCCATTGAGTGGTGAAAATTTTAAACTGATTTTTTTTGTCTGAATAGAACCAAAAAGAAACCATCCATTTTTCTAAAGGGGGAGAGAGAGCTTGACCTTACTTTCCAATCAAAGAGCCAATGTGCTATTAGCCACAGCTTAGAAGCTTGTGTTAGCTCTATCAGAAATGTGTGTTGCCTCTTTAAGGCTTTGAATGATGAGAATTGTAGTCTACACTGCCACCAACGGGGCGAGGGATATTTGAATCCTTTATTGACCTTGTTCCTGCTTTAGTGTGATTCTTTACAAACTCTCTTCCTCCCGTTGTCTGTACTGAGCACCTCCCATGAGGAAGGGGAAAGATGACTGATTTTACCACATCATTAAATAAACTTCTGCTATAATACAAAGGAAGCATCCTTCTCTTGGCTCAATCGTAAGTTGGTTTTGGGTCATTTGGAATGGAATCCCTTGGGTCAGCAGGTAGCTAAAGAGGAGCAGTAACCTGGAATTCCAGGATAACCAACATTTCTTTTCAATGGCAATCAATTATTTCCTTTTACTAGCAATCAAACTTGGTTGAATGGAGATCTATTCTGTAATATAGAGAAGGCAAAGGAAGCGACTGATCTACTGGAGAGCCAGTTTGGTCTAGTAGTTAAGAGCGGCAGGGCTCTAATCTGGAGAACTGGGTTTGATTCCCCATTCTCCGCTTGAAGCCAGCTGGGAGACCTTGGGTTAGTCACAGCTCTCTCAGAGCTCTCTCAGCCCCACCCACCTTGTAAAGTGGTTGTCATAAGGATAATAATAACACACTTTGTAAACCATTCTGAGTGGGTGTTCAGTTGTCCTGAAGGGCTGTATATAAATCAATTTTTTTAATTGTTATTGTTATTATCTTTGCAGGCTTTAAAAATGATAACAACCTCACTCACTGGAGTAAAATGCTACAAAACATCCTAATTTAAAAATCAAGAGGAACCACAATCAATATTATGATGCAGACAGACAAGCTTTATTGATGATTGTGTGAAAACATTTGCATGGCAAACAGCTACAAAGGTGGTAACTGCATATTCTATACAGAAGAATTAATACATTTTCCTTTGACGTCCCTTGAAGGGCACTAGGCAACTAAACAAAGGGCTATTTATGCATTTTAAACATCATTTTTACAAATCTGTAAAGAAAAGATCCTGGTAAGTCACCTGAATCTCTACGCTCCCTAGAATTTCAGTCAAAATAACAGGGTGCCCTTGTAGAAATGCCATCAGAATGGCAATTAATACAGCAGCAGCAGAGAATTGGGAGGCTTGAAGATAAATGCCTGAAGTGTTCAGCAATGATAAATCCAGTCAATTCTGATCTGGATTAGGGAAGTTCCCCACTTCTGAGCTTAGGACAAAAGCGACCATCAGTTGTAAAACCTACAACAAGAACACACAAGGTTTGTGTGTGAGTCAGAAGTGCTGAGCTGGTGGAAAAGCTATCAGCTCTGCCTTAAAGTAGGGAGGCGCAACATTTCTGGCCCCCAAGTCCAAGAAATCATCGGCTGTGAATCCATATCCTGTTTTTCAAATACCATCCCCCCCCATTCCGGTCCTCCTACTTTAACAGGGGTAACCACAGAGCCCTTGGCTAAAGCGGCCGGAACCTATAGAGCTGCCCCCACCACAAGCGGTGAGTCCTCCCACATGAACAGAATCACAAGAAGCAGAGAGGACTGGCCCTGGGATTGTAACAACACAGGGAGATGGTTGTATCACAACTTCTGATGGTGGGGCTTGGGTGACACATCCGACGGTGGCCCCGGGGGCGATGCCAAGGCTACTTGCTGATGTCGCTCCACCATAGAGTCCCCCGCATGACCCCAGGGATCTCAGACTGCCAATTGGGTAGCCACATGGAGAGCCGTAAGGTGGAATGCAGGATGGGATCGCACAGGAAGGGGCACAACTTGGGATGCAACCAAAGGACATCTTGGATAGAAGGAGGTGAGTCTGAAATGAAAGTTTAAACAGGTGAGCTTACTTTTTCATAGTCGAAGAAAATGATTAAAATAATTCATCTTGCAATCTGTTCGGATTTTTTTTTAATGAAGGAGGTTTAAAAATGTTCAAGGGCTTCCTATATTCCTTCTTGTGCATTTACTGCACATTCAATTTTCTATCGTTGATTAAAAGTCAGTCAGATACATACGAAGCTGGAGCCTTCCCTGCCATCTATACCAGGTCACTTCTTCAGAGTATCTGAAGAAGCAAGCTGTGGCTCAGACAAGCTCATACCCTACCACAAATGTGTTAGTCTTATAGGTGCTACTGGATTCTTGCTCTTTTCTATTACTGTAGACAAACACGGCTACCCATCTTGATCTATCTTCATGGAAAGTACTATATTTAGCCAGATAGAACAGAGGAGTTAGCCGTGTTAGTCTGTAGTAGCAAAATCAAAAAGAGTCCAGTAGCACCTTTAAGACTAACCAATTTTATTATAGCATAAGCTTTCGAGAATCAAGTTCTCTTCATCAGATGCCTGATCAAAACTGGGCAGATACAGAAGAGGAGGGGGAAAGAGAGAGAAAGAGAGGAAAGAAGAAGGCATAAATCACAATAGGACAGAATGCAATTAGCATGGAGGCTATCAAAACATTCCTTTGCTTGGAAATGTAAACATCGGTGTGCAGTCAGTTTGCTGTATTAGTTTGTAGCAGTGAAGGTATCCAATTCCTATGTAGTATAAGCCTTCGGTAACCACAGCTCTCCCTGCCAGCTGCATCTGACAAAGAGAACTGTGGTCCCCGAAAGCCCGCACCAGGCGTCACTGGGCTCCCCCAGATCACGCCTCTGTAAAGAGAATCTGTTACCTGTGATAATGTGATAACCATTCATAGTCTCTATTCAGTCCCAGCTTGACAGAGTCAAATTTGCATATGAATTCCAATTCAGCAGCCTCCCATTGGATTTTGTTTTTGAAAGGTTTCTGTTGAACCACAGCGACCTTTAAGTCTTTGATGGAATGTCCTGGTAGATTGAAGTGTTCTCCCACTGGTTTTTGGACGTTTCCATTTCTAATGTCAGATTTGTGTCCATTTATTCTTTTGCGTAGAGGTTGGCTGGTTTGTCCAATGTACAGAGCAGAAGGACATTGTTGGCACATGAGGGCATATATCAGATTGGAGGATGAGCAGCTGTAAGAGCCAGAGACAGTGTAGTTGATGCCATTGGGTCCTGTAATTGTATTCCCTGGGTAGATATAGGGGCAGAGCTGGCATCTGGGTCTGTTGCAGGGCCTGGTACCTGTGCTGGTGACTCTGCTGGCCGATTCATGATTGTAAGTGAGAAGTCGTTTAAGATTGGGGGGCTGTCTGTAGGCAAGAAAAGGTCTTCCACCCAGGGCTTCTGAGAGAGAGGTATCATTTTCCAGGATGGGTTGTAGCTCACTGATGATACGTTGGATGGATTTGAGCTGGGAGCTATAGGTGACAACCAGTGGTGTTCTGTTGTTAGTTCCTTTAGGTTTGTCCTGGAGCAGACTGTTTCTGGGTACTAGTCTGGCCCTGTTGATTTGTTTCTTCACTTCATTTGGTGGGTACTGTAGTCTCAAAAATGCTTGTTGTAAATCTCTTAAGTGTGAGTCTCGGTCGAGAGCATTGGAGCAGATACGGTTGTAACGTAAGGCTTGGCTGTAGACAATAGATCGAGTGGTATGTTTAGGGTGGAAGCTGGAGGCATGTAGATATGAGTATCGGTCTGTTGGTTTCCGGTATAAGGTGGTATTTATTCGTCCATTATGTAGTTGTACAGTGGTGTCCAGGAAGTGTACCTGTTGTGTAGAGTGGTCCAGGCTTAGGTTGATAGTAGGGTGAAAGTTATTGAAGTCCTGATGAAATCTCTCAAGGGCTTCCTTCCCATGGGTCCAAATGATGAAGATGTCATCCAGGAATCTTAAGTATAGTAGTGGTTCCAGTGGATGGGAGCTGAGGAAGCGTTGCTCTAAGTCCGCCATGAATATGTTAGCATATTGTGGTGCCATGCGTGTGCCCATGGCTGTGCCATTAACCTGTAGATATAAGTTGTCACCAAATTCGAAGTAATTGTGAGTGAGTACGAAGTGACAAAGTTCAGTGGCGAGGTTTGCTGTGGTTTTGTCCTGGATGATATTCCGTATGGCTTGCAATCCATCTGCATGTGGGATATTGGTGTACAAGGCCTCCACATCCATGGTTGCTAGGATGGTGTCATCTGGTAGGTTGTCAATGGACTGTATTTTCCTGAGGAAGTCAGTGGTGTCCCGTAAATAGCTGGGTGTGCTGGTGGCATAGGGCCTGAGGATAGAGTCCATGTATCCCGAGACTCCTACTGTGATGGTGCATTTTCCTGCAACAATTGGGCGTCCTGGGTTACCCGCTTTGTGGATTTTGGGTAGTAGGTAGAATCTTCCTGGTCGTGGTTCCTGGGGTGTGTCCGTATGGATGCATTCTTGTATGTCCATGGGGAGTGTTTTTAATATTTTATTGAGTTCCCTTTTGTATTGTTCAGTGGGGTCAGAAGGTAGTATTTTATAGAATGTTGTGTTGGAGAGTTGTCTTTCTGCTTCTTGTATATAATTTTGTTTGTCCATGATGACAACTGCTCCGCCTTTGTCAGCTTCCTTGATTACAATGCCAGAATTATTTTGGAGGCTGTTTATGGCCTCTCTTTCTCCACGGCTGAGGTTCTGCTTTAGGTGTTGTTGTTTGTCAATTATCTCAGCCTGAGCACGTCTACGGAAGCATTCAATGTAAAAGTCCAATGAGGATAGTCCCTTTGTTTAACTTGCTTTGGGAATCTGAGGCTAGGTTCCTGAAGCACTGTGCTTGAGTTTTAAGTAAGACTCTCGGGCACTTCTTGCTTGGGAGTAAAGAAAGTTTACTCCTGAGCGTTTTTTTTTGCTTGGGGACTCACAGAAACAGTCCTTGAGCCCTTTTGTTTGCGGCAAGCAGCCGCCCTGTGCGCGCTTTGGTCTTTTGGTCTTGGCTTGGAGACAGCTTTAACAGTCTGTCTCTGGGCAGGAGGCCTAGGGATCTTTTGAGTTCTTGGGTTTAGAGAACCTGGGAGCGCCTTTTTCCTGGTCTCGTGGCTTGTAACTGAGCCCACACGAGAATAGGAGTTGAAAGTAAGGAAACCCTCACCCCCTTTGGAAACCCTTTTAAAAGTCCTTGAGGACTAAGAGGAGAGGAGCTCCGAAAAAAATAAGTCCCTGGAGAGGACGGTGTAATCCTGTGTATGCCCCTTTAAGAATCCTTGAGGACTTGTAAAAGCCCCTGGAGAGGACTGGCTTAAAGGACCCCCCCCCCCCGTGGGCATTGCTGATCTCCCCCCCCCCACGATCAGTGTGCAAAATAAAAATAAAAATAAAATAATAATAATTAAAAAAAATGTATCGTACTAACACCAGAGTACCCCACTTGGAGAAGTGGGTGGTAAAGAAAGGAGAACACCCTTGGGAGCCCTGTCCAAATAGTCAGAGATGCTTTCCAGGATTTTTGTGGAAAGGAGAAACCCAATTTGGATGAGGAAGACAGGCTCTTCCAAGCCGGGAGAAATGCTAACCTCCCCAGATCAGCCCTCAAAGTAAGCATCCCTTGCCAGCCAGCAGACACCCCCCCCCCCACTCTGCTGCTGAGCTTGGAAAGAAAACAGTTTCCCCTCTAGAGCTGAACATCCAATGGATTGTAGAATTCCATGAAGAAACTCAGACACCCTAGATTTTATAATATCTAGTGCAAAAGGTAAAAGAAAGAAAGAAAGAATTTTGTGTAAGGAAACTTGTATTTGTGTGCATGAGGAATGGTAGGAAGTGACTTCTTGCCACCCGGCAGGGATAGCAGCTGCAATCTGTTCCCCCTGTTTGTGTGTGGGTGTGCAAATTGTGTGTATGAAGGGCCCCTTGCTTCTCAAGGGACCCTGAGCATCTTCAGGAGGATTGTATTTTGTGGGCATTTCCAGGCTGGGTGGTGGTCTGGCAGACAGCCCAGGACAGTCTGTAACCTGGTGTTAACCCTTGGTACCGGGAAACAGCAGGAGCAGATGTGGCTGGGTTCTGTGTGCGAGACATACACCATACTTGAGTTATGGTCCAATTTACTCCCTCCACTCTCGACTTCTGACCAGTTCAGGGGCCGGGGAAGTTGCTCGGTGTGATAGTGTGTGCATTTGTAGGTTGAATTTGATTGCAGATAGGTGAAACAGTCCTTCTGCTAAGAATTCATCCTGGCCCCCTCTTTCGCTAGGTCTCCCAGCAAGGGACCTCAGACCTAGTGGATGCAGGCAAAAGGCTTATTTGTTGTGTTGGCTAGGACTGATTTTTCTGGTAAAACTCTGATTTGGAATGTTAAAATGACACCTGAGATAGGATAAATGTGTTGTGGATATTGAGTAAAAAGGATGATAGTTTAAGTTAGAGAAAAGTGATTTAGTTTTGGAGAAAGGAAATCTAGCCTCCAAACGAGAAATGGCCCGTGCCACCGCAAAGGCCATCCATGATATAGTATCTTCCCAAAAATGACAATTAAGGGAAGACAGGTAGCTGAATTTCTGGCTGCTCAGATTGTGTTAGGATGAGAGCTCTGGGGAGTCAACTTGGTTTGCTTAGAGAGTTGATCGCCTCTACTCATTCCAGTGACTTGCCGAGACGCTCCCTCTTGACCTGCTTGCCTCTTGATGCCTTGGCCAAATACTGCCAAAAGAGAGCCAGAAACTCAGCAGAAGTAGAACAGAGTCTTTTGACCAGGACCCTAAGAGATTTTTATGGGCAGAACTTAGGAGACATGGCTCACTTCTGTCCTCCTCAAGACCTCCTTAAGAGAGGCAAAATCTGTCATCCTCAGACCTCCTTAAGAGAGTCAAAATCTGCCTTCCCACCTTAAAGCGGGAAGCCTGTGTTAACCCTCTCTGCGCCTATTTGTCTCAACCACCCAACCTGGGTCTCCATGGTCCGGGAAGCTAAATTTACCCAAACCTGAAAGGAGACGAGATAGAAACTATTAATAAGGGAAGAAGGAGCTGACGAAAAACGTAGAAACTTCCTCAAGAAATAGAAAGCCTTGTAAATGGCCAGTTTGAAGAGAAAAACACACATTGGCATGATGTGTAATAAAACTCCTGGTGTATAGTACTATGTGTAATAATACTCCAGAGGATAGGATAGGATTTTTGAAGCCCCTCTAGTCTAATGCTGAGAGCAGCAGAAGAGACTGTGCTTCCGTACCACGGAACTAGAAATTTGGCCCAGCCTCTGAGCATGTGCAGAGCTTTAAAAAAAAAAGCCATTCCCCAAGCAATTGTCTTGGCTCCCATAGAACGCCCCCAGCCAAGCTATGCAGAACCCACCGTGACTGGGCCCTGCAAACCAGTCAAATGGGAGCGCAAATGCAGCCCCCTTAAAAGACCCAAAACGGCGTTAAAAATCACTGAGGTCAGCTAGCTTGGTCTCAGCTTTCCCGAACCAGCAACTCTGAAGAAAAGATTGTGTGGTGCATCTGTGGTTTAATAGTACTTGAACTGATTTAGAAACATTTGTGCATCGGTTTCCCCATTTTAAAATACTTAAGCCCAAAGTTTAGTGAAAAGGTGGAACCTCCAGTGCCAGGAGCAGTCATGAATGTAGTAATGCCCCCAGGCTGAGATCAGCCTAAATAAAAGTGTTCATTGGTTTCCTCTTAGAACTTGGAATAGAAAGGACCCAAGAGTAGTAGAAAGTCTCCAGGATGGAATGTAAATTCGGGTCCCCACAACCCCATCCTTTTTTTTAATTGTAAGGTTCTCTCTCTCTCTCTCTCTCTCTCTCTCTCTCTCTCTCTCTCTCTCAATATGTTTATGAACCTCTGCTTTCAGAGGCACTTTGTTGTACCCCACTTTATGGAAGTCACTGGCCTTCTGAAAACAAGGGGGGGAGAAATAGCCTCTCCCACAACCCAATCCATTGTTTTCAGAAGCCCAGACAATCTTGGTTAAAGGCATAAACCCAAAATTATTACATCATCATTGCATTATTGTTGATTACATGCTGCAAGACAAAATTTTTCCCGTAGGACGGATCTTGCTTTAATAAACTGCCATATGCCCGGTTGAATTAACCAATAGCCTACCTTGCAGGAAGGGTGGTGCCTTTGAATAGCTGACAGCTGCACCCACCCCATTCTTTTGTTTGCTTAAGCCAACTCAGTACTGGCATATATATATATATATGTATCACCTTTTGTTATATGTCTAATAAATGGACTGGATTGTTGGGTGAAATGTTAATATTGGATGTTAAGTACGAGCTAGATGGTGTGTGTAAAGAATAATTATTAAGACAGAAGGAAAGATGAAGGCAAGCTGTATATTTCAGTTGGTCTAATAGGAAGTAATATGTAGAGGTAGGATCATTTGGTATGTGCAAAGAGGTTTAGAGATATTTCTGAGAACTGTTTGGAATAAAGATATAGAGAATTAACGCTTTGAAACACCCGGCAGCCAGTGTCCTCTTTACTACTGTACAATTTACCTTGATGCTGACCTGCTCAGCAGCAAGAAGTTCTTCCCCTCCCCCTTCCCCCTTTTTTTTGCTATGTTTTCCTTTTCCAAATGCTGTTAGTGTTCTTGTGATTTTTGAGGAAGCAGACATGAGACAACCTAAGCCTGGACCACTCTACACAACAGGTACACTTCCTGGACACCACTGTACAACTACATAATGGACGAATAAATACCACCTTATACCGGAAACCAACAGACCGATACTCATATCTACATGCCTCCAGCTTCCACCCTAAACATACCACTCGATCTATTGTCTACAGCCAAGCCTTACGTTACAACCGTATCTGCTCCAATGCTCTCGACCGAGACTCACACTTAAGAGATTTACAACAAGCATTTTTGAGACTACAGTACCCACCAAATGAAGTGAAGAAACAAATCAACAGGGCCAGACTAGTACCCAGAAACAGTCTGCTCCAGGACAAACCTAAAGGAACTAACAACAGAACACCACTGGTTGTCACCTATAGCTCCCAGCTCAAATCCATCCAACGTATCATCAGTGAGCTACAACCCATCCTGGAAAATGATACCTCTCTCTCAGAAGCCCTGGGTGGAAGACCTTTTCTTGCCTACAGACAGCCCCCCAATCTTAAACGACTTCTCACTTACAATCATGAATCGGCCAGCAGAGTCACCAGCACAGGTACCAGGCCCTGCAACAGACCCAGATGCCAGCTCTGCCCCTATATCTACCCAGGGAATACAATTACAGGACCCAATGGCATCAACTACACTGTCTCTGGCTCTTACAGCTGCTCATCCTCCAATCTGATATATGCCCTCATGTGCCAACAATGTCCTTCTGCTCTGTACATTGGACAAACCAGCCAACCTCTACGCAAAAGAATAAATGGACACAAATCTGACATTAGAAATGGAAACGTCCAAAAACCAGTGGGAGAACACTTCAATCTACCAGGACATTCCATCAAAGACTTAAAGGTCGCTGTGGTTCAACAGAAACCTTTCAAAAACAAAATCCAACGGGAGGCTGCTGAATTGGAATTCATATGCAAATTTGACTCTGTCAAGCTGGGACTGAATAGAGACTATGAATGGTTATCACATTATCACAGGTAACAGATTCTCTTTACAGAGGCGTGATCTGGGGGAGCCCAGTGACGCCTGGTGCGGGCTTTCGGGGACCACAGTTCTCTTTGTCAGATGCAGCTGGCAGGGAGAGCTGTGGTTACCGAAGGCTTATACTACATAGGAATTGGATACCTTCACTGCTACAAACTAATACAGCAAACTGACTGCACACCGATGTTTACATTTCCAAGCAAAGGAATGTTTTGATAGCCTCCATGCTAATTGCATTCTGTCCTATTGTGATTTATGCCTTCTTCTTTCCTCTCTTTCTCTCTCTTTCCCCCTCCTCTTCTGTATCTGCCCAGTTTTGATCAGGCATCTGATGAAGAGAACTTGATTCTCGAAAGCTTATGCTATAATAAAATTGGTTAGTCTTAAAGGTGCTACTGGACTCTTTTTGATTTTGATCCAGATAGAACAGAAATCCATCATCAAAGGTATCTGAAGAAGTGAGCTGTGGCTCACAAAAATTCATACCCTACCACAAATTCTGTTAGTCTTATAGCTGCTACTGGACTATTGCTTTTATCTATTCCAGATTTTCCAGTTGGTTCTTTAGGATCTCTACCAGACTATATCTTAATGCAAGATATATTTTCAAGTTACTGCCAGTATTAAGAAGGCATTAATACACATGGCAGAGTATTCAGAGTAAGTTGCATATTTTTTTTCCTGACTCAACCAAAATAAATAATAGGCTCACAAAAGGAATGCATGATTGTAAAGCAAAGGAATGAATGAATTAAATGCAGACTCACCACGCTTTCGAAGGTGTAGAAGTTGAGAGAAGAAGAAACTGTAGAAGAGTCAGCTCTGGTGAGTGTTTTTATATGGTTTCTTGAGGAATTAGGGAGGCGTGATTCATTCCTGTAACATCAAATTTCCTGCCTGTGCCTCAAGCCAAAGAGCATTCTTTATTTACTTTAGTCACGTATGTCTATCCTTTAGCCTCTCTATTTAATAAATTGTATGTATTACAACCCTCAATTCTCTTTCATTTTTGAAGATTATAGGCCTTGCCAGGATGTTGTATTTCTTTCTCCTTTGAAATTGGTTAAGAATCAGTCTGTTCCATTAATTTCTATAAGGTGGCATTTGCCTCCATGTTAAGTCCCTTGTGAGCTACCTTTCCATCTGGTTGGAATTCACAGCTATAGCTGGATGGATTACAGCAAGTGGGGCCACAATTCAGTAGTAAAGGATCTGTTTAGCATGCAGAAGTTCCCCGGTTGAAGCCCTAATATATCTGGTCTAAAGGATCAAGGAATAGTTGATAGGAAAGCCCTGCAAGTGATGTCACAGGAAGTTGCTACCATTGTTGGCAATACAGATCTTGACACAACAAAAATCCAATTCTGTCTGGTTTGGATCCAAATGATATCTGCTGGTGAACACATGTCCACCATGTGGTCACCATTAGAGATGGGCACGATCGGACTCACGATGTGAAAAAAACCCGATAATGGAATTTGTGCCATCGTGACTCAGGGCCAAGCTACACATGACGAATGACACTTGAACGGCAAGTGGATTGAGTGGAGGGCAAGTGAACAGGGAGAAATACACTTGCTGTTCAAGTGTCATTCGTCATGTGTAGCTTGGCCCTCAGCGAATCAGTTCTGTCCACGGTGACCGATCCAGTGTTTGGGGGGGGGGCTTGATGGGGGGGCCATCATGATCTAATCGGAGAGCCAGACACTCAGGCACCAATAATCTATTCCCCTAGCAATGGAGCCAGGGGAATGCCTGAGCTGTGTTTGCCCTCCTTCTGTCACCCTAGAAAACCTAATGGAAGCCCAGCTTTCCTTGATTAGCAGGCTTCCTTCCAACCACAGAGCAGCAACCCAGGGGAGGGAGGGGGAAGGGGGTGTTCTGAAGCCATGGGCACAAAGGATTTTTGCTTTTTAAAAAGACGGGGCTTTGTAGGAGGAATGGGTGTTTTTCTGTCTGTCACTCTCTGTTTTTAACCTGCTTTTAAAACACTGTATTTTGTGGGAGAACCTCTTTCACGGTTCTGTGTGTGTGTTTAAAATATGCTTTTTGAAGACTGGCTGCTTGCTTTTAAAATCGGGTGGGGAGGAACAGAGGATTCTATCCCTGCTTTTTTAAAAAAGCTGGCTGAAACATGTTGACGGGGTGTCTCTCTCTATTTGGAGAGGCAGGGATAGATCCCGCCCCCCTCTGCTCTAAGTATGTGTCTGTGTGTGAATCAGGGCCAGATCGACAGGGGGTAGTCTGCCCCCTGCGCCGCCAAAGAGGGGGCACCGGACACAGTTGCCAGCCCCAGGAGCGCACCTGGGGATAGTTGAATGGCGCGGGCAGCCTCCCAGCCACCCGTGCTGCCTTTTGCCTTTCCCGCAGGACAAGGGGCGGCTGGCTTGCGGGAAAAGCAAAAGGCAGCGCAGGTGGCTGGGAGGCCGCCCTCGCCATTCGTCTTTCCCCAGGACAAGGGGCGTGTGAGCAAGCCAGCCACCCCTTGTCCTGGGGAAAGGCAAAAGGCAGTGCAGGTGGCTGGGAGGCTGCCTGCGCTGTTCACCTTTCCCCAGGACAAGGGGCACGCGGGCAAGCTGGCTGCCCCTTGTCTTGCGGGGCAGGTGAATGGTGCGGGCAGCCTCTGAGCCACTCGCGCTGCCGCCAGCTCTGCAGCGCACCGGGACAGCTGGCTTGCTGCGTGGGCGGGGGGGGGGGTGACCCAGGAGCGCGCACGTGCAAGAGCCTGACTACGGTTGCCCTGGGCGCTGGCAACCGTAGATCCAGCACTGGTGTGAATGTCCCCTCCCTGAGGGGAGGCAGCTCGTTGCCGGGTTAAAAACTCCCCCCCTCTGCTCTAAGTTTGTGTGTGTGTGTGTGTAGCTAGGATAACATTTAGAATGAAGAAAATGGAGTCCAATGTGATCATTTCCATGCCAAGAGACAAATGTCACTCATTTTTGCTATGTATTCGCTCCATTGCATGGCTATATCAAGTATTCTGTTCTACTTCCTTCTGATGCGAATTTATGAGAACTTTGATTTTGTGAGTGTATGCAGAGTGTGCACTAGCTATTTCTACACCAGTTTGGTATAGTGGTAAAGAGAGGCAGGATTCTAATCTGGAGAACCGGGTTTGATTCCCCACTACTTCTCTTGCATCCCGCTGAGTGACCTTGGGTCAGTCACAGCTCTCTCAGAGCTCTCAGCCCCAGTCCCTTCACAGAATGATTGTTGTGGGGATAATGATAACACACTTTGTAAACCACTCTGAGTGGCTGTTAAGTTATCCTAAAGGGTGGTATGTAAATTAAATGTTACGATATGATTGTACGGCAATATTTACTTCATAATGATATTATCTAAATGCATACCCTTCCCTCCCAAAAATCCGAGACACATGAATGAAAACTGGGTAAAATGATGAGCATGCAGTTCTGTTTCAGAAGCCTGACAATTTGGGACTGAATGGAGAATTCAAGGAGAATTCAATACGAATGACCTTAACACCACGCCTTAAGTTTAAAAAAAAATTAAAATGCAATTCCGTATGGAGTTTACCATTTCCAGTTTCCATGTGCATATTGAAAAAAACCACATCAAGGAAAGCTACAGTTTTGCGTTAATAACATACCATACAAAATAATCTCGATACAGTTTGTATATACAGTCATATTAGGAGAGCTGTATATTCAGATCAAGAGAATTGCTGAAGCTTTCAAACACCAGTAAGGCCCAGTGTTTCCACCATGTTTGTATGTGTGCCCTTATTCAATTTAGAAAAGAGCAAGAGTCCAGTAGGACCTATAAGGGTAGGATACCATTATGTTCTACTCCTTCAGTGGTTCTGCCCATGCCATACAGGGAAAATAGAGTCTATCAAACATAGAGCGGAACTACAAGTGACAAAAGGCACAGGTTGGACACTTGTCAGCTTCCCTCAAGTTTTGATGGGAAATGTAGGCGTCCTGGTCTTGCAGCTTGGCTCTCCGACTGCTGTCCAATGGACTTTTCAACTGTCACTTGTCCAACATTCCGCCAAGCTGCCTACATTTCCCATCAAAACTTGAGGGAAGCTGACAAGTGTCCAATCTGTGCCTTTTGTCACTTGTAGTTCCGCTCATATTCTGCTACACTGCTCATTGTACAATGACATCTGATCTCCTTATATAGCTCCAATCTTTTCAACTTTACCAGGAAGATCTGAACAACCTTATGGCTCCCTTCTTGCGGACTCTTCCCAGGAGATAACTAACAAAGTCATCAAATTGGAATACACAAGCAGTTGACTGAACCTCAAGGTATCATTTCTCCATCCCCTCCACAATCTGCATCCACTATTCTGTGTTCATCGCACAGCATGTGCCCTCTCTATTCTTATTTTTATTGTATTTTTATTCTATTCTCCTTTTATTTCTTACTTTATCATTAGTGACTCTCCAGAGCTGATTCTGTATTGAAATAAATTGATGATGGTGGTAGGGAATGAACTTTTGTGAGTCACATCTCACTTCTTCAGAAGTCCATCTGGACTCACGTTTTAGCAGTATATGCAGAAGTGAGCTGTGACTCACAAAATCTCCTATCCTACCACAAATTTTGTTGGTCTTATAGGGGCTACTGGACTCTTGCTCTTTTCCACTGCTACAGACAGACTAACACAGCTACCCATCTTGCTTATTTAATCTAGCTCACTCTATAGAAAACAACCTTTAGATGTCTTCATCCATGGCCTTGGGAAAGCAAACCCTTGAGGCATCCATTTGGTGCTGTGTAAGAACAGATGACAGAGAGAAGAGTGCACCACTCAGAAGTAATTATTGTGGTTTTAATGATAGTCTGGGCCGCCTAATTTTAATTCAAGGAGTGGCTGGCTAAATAATAAACTCTTTGTTTTGAAGCTGTTATATAGTCTTACACCTGCATATTTCAGACTCCAGAAGCTTGGTCAAATAAGCAATATAAAGTACCAGACCAGGTGCAGTCTTTTTTTGACCAGTGCATTCTAAAGATCAGAACTGAAGTTGCTTTGAACTACTGAATGTTATACTTAGTCTAGCACCAGCATCGGCTTGCAATTCAAAGCAATAACCATTATCCAATATGAACAATGTTTCCAAAAGGTGTGGCAGGTAGTACTGAAGATTAGAGGGCAATGGTCCTGAGACACCTGTCTAGAGAGATTTTAGATATATATGCAGAAAGTCATGAAAATTTGGGTAGATTAAATAAAATACTGCTTTAATACAATGTAAATAGTAAGGAAAATAAGGGAAAAGGATAAAATAAAAAAAGAAAATTCAGCTTTAAAAAAATCTATCTTTGAAGAAGTTACACTTCCTTTAGAACAATGTTTCCCTTCTAGGTATTCTTCAAAGCTGATGTAACAGTCAGAATCTGAGACTGCAAATTGGGCATTTGGAATTTTAGGATTTTAGGACCAAACTACAAATGACGCCTGACACTAGTTGGACACTTGTCAGGTTCCCTCAAGTTTTGATGGGAAATGTAGGCAGCTTGGCGGAATGTTGGACAAGTGACAGTTGAAAAGTCCTTGGGACAGCAGTCGGAGAGCAAAGCTGCAAGACCAGGATGCCTACATTTCCCATCAAAACTTGAGGGAAGCTGACAAGTGTCCAACTAGTGTCAGGTGTCACTTGTAGTTTGGCTCTTAGATAACTGATTTTCCCCACTTGCAATGGATGCTGGCAAGCCAGAGATCAGCCACTTTATGCTGCTCACCCAACAGTGAATAAAGAATCTCAAATTTCTCCTACAGACTCATTTCAAAATTATATCAGTCCAGGGCAGTATAAAAGCATAAAGTGCTGGTGTGGTGTCGAGATGAAAATGTCAGTGGATCTGGGACATCTTGGTATGGGTGTGCATGTTGAAAATTTCTGTTTCTGTTTTGGTTCTGGGAAGTTCCGGAATAATTCCATTTCATTAACAGTCTGTTCTGGATTGGCTGCTGCTGGCTTAGAACTGATCCTTTTTTCTCCCCGTGAGTTTTGGTCTCTTGTGCATGCATTGGCCACACATGCACAAACACACACTGTTCTTCTCAAGAGGGGAAATGAGGCTCTGTCTGGGGCAGCTGCTTTCATGCGTAACCCAAAACAGAATCAACCATTAGTCCTCTCCTAGTCTGAATGACTGATCCACTGAGGGCCAAGCTACACATGACGAATGACACTTGAACGGCAAGTGGATTGAGTGGAGGGCAAGTGAACAGGGAGAAATACACTTGCTGTTCAAGTGTCATTCGTCATGTGTAGCTTGGCCCTGAGTTACGTCTTAAAACACAAAAACACACCCAACAACAACAACAGCAAAAGACCTGTAGAAAGTGAATAGCCAGGAGTAGAATGATGGGCAAGAACAAGCCTGCTTTGTGTCCACCCTTTTCTTTTTCTACCCTTTTCTTTTTCTCTTGAGAGCCAGTTTGGTGTTGAGAGCCAGTTTGGTGCAGTGGTTAAGAGTGTGGGACTCTAATCTGGAAAGCCGGGTTGGATTCCCCACTCCTCCACTTGAAGCCAGCTGGGTGACCTTGGGTGAGTCATGGCTCTCTCGGAGCTCTCTCAGCCCCACCCATCTCACAGGGTTATTGTTGTTGTGGGGATAATGATAACATACTTTGTAAACCGCTCTGAGTGGGCATTAAGTTGTCCTGAAGGGCGGTATATAAATCAAATGTTGTTGTTAGTGCCAATCAGGGCTCATTTTGAGGGGGAACACACAGGAACGCAGTTCTGGCAGTTCCCCAAAGAGGTCACATGAAAGATGCCCCCGCCCACCTGACTCTGAGAGCCAAGCTACAAGTGACGCCTTACACAGGTTGGACACTTGTCAGCTTCCCTCAAGTTTTGATGGGAAATGTAGGCATCCTGGTCTTGCGGCTGTAATGGAGAACCAAGCTGTAAAATTGGGATGCCTACATTTCCCATCAAAACTTGAGGGAAGCTGACAAGTGTCCAACCTGTGTAAGGCGTCACTTGTAGCTTGGCTTTCAGCCATTTGGGGCTTGTTTTGGCCTGGATTGGGGCCAAAATGGCCCGGATTGGGTCTCTGATGGGTGGTGGATCACTCTCCTGCTCAGCAGTGGCCTGATCCTGACTACTTTGGGCCCATTTTCAGCCATTTTCAGCCCCTTTTTGCCATTTTGGGCCCAATTTCAGCTCTGGTTGGCCAGGATTGGGTCCAAAACAGCCAGAATAGATGATGTCAGGGGGTGTGTGACATATGCAAATCAGTTATGCTAATGACACACTTCCAGTGATGTCGAGGGGCGTGACATATGCTAATGTATTATGCTAATGAGTTCCTCAAGCTCTTTTTCGACGAAATGACCTCTGGTGCCAATAACTTATAACTTTTGCATTCTGCTGTTGCTTGTTGGTTTCATGTTCCCTTGTTCTTTGTCATTTTGTTTCCACAATGAAGGGCGGATCCAAATCCTTCCTTCTTTTGTTCAGAGTTTTGATGCAAAATGGGTTGTTCTCACTGCCAGACTTCTCCATTGCTCAAGTGCAGACAGATAGGCAGAAAGATGGCCTGAACCCTTGCCCCTCTCCTCCAGCCAAACAGTCCTATGTTGTTTTCCCCATAAGTTTTTATTTTGCTGTGGGGGGGCAGGAAGGATTGCTTTTGAAAGGGCCTCCTTCAAGCTGAAATATATCCCGGAACAAGAGATTTTACAGAACAATGGCTGCCCTTCATTGAACACACAGCCAAGAATGACATACAGCCAAAAAATCCAGTGTACCAAACCATGATATTATGATGTTTACAAATTACAATAAAGTTTCCAAATGCAAAAAAATGTTACTCACATCAATTCTCTTTCTTTCAATGTGAATGCCACCTCTGAAGCTGCTGACAGCCAATCATTGTAGTCTTCGTGCTAATCACTGGCTATTTAAGGGATCATCTCCCTTTTAACTTAACCTGTTCTGAAATGACAATAACCATATGGTTCAAATTCATGTCTTATAGGTAACATAAATTCTGGTTCAGACCCTTGGGTGTCATAGTATCTAGCTTGAATATCCAGAGACAATTATTGAAACATGAAGCTTTTTGAATATCCAAACTAGATACTATGATACCCAAGGGTCTAAACCAGAATTTAGATCTTCCTTGTTATCTAAAAGGCATGAATGTGACCCATATGGTCATTGTCATTTCAGAATACTGCTCTTATTAGTCACATTGTTGATCCTTTTTTTGACTTGTTCCAACCGTTGCATTAGGTTGCTATTTACCTGTGGAAGCCTCACTTTTCTTCTTGTGTAACATCAATTTGTCATCTTCTAACATGGCAAGATCTGCAGTCAGACATATTTGTTGCAACATTTGCTGCATCCCTAGTTTTATGTCTCATGTCATTATTTTCAACTTTATATTTTATAAATACCATTAGTTCTATTACCTCATGCCATAACAAATGGAAAGAAAAGACATCTTACCGATATAAGTAGTTAGGGAAAACTACTACCTGTCAAAATTTGGGCCCACATGGTTGAACGTTCAAAATCCCAGGCCATGAGGCTTTGTTTACCAGGCCAAGTGCATTTGTTGATGCTCTGCTGAAGCCCTGCCTTGGTTGTGACATGTTAGGCTGTAGGAAGTGACATGGCAAAAATAGTGGCCATAGGCCCGTTTCCTCCCTCTGCTTTATCCCCGGCTGCCCACTATTCTGTCCAGAATTAGAATTTTGCAAAATAAGAAGTGTTTGGGAAAATGGCTGTCCCTATTTTTCACCTAGCAGAGTCATACAAGTGTTCTATGAACTAGGCAGGAGACCGTGGACCAGTAGGAACCCACAGCAGCTCCATAGGACCTTCCACCTCCCTGGAAATGGAGTGCCGCCTGGTGGGAAGTGTCTGATGTGGACATGTGACCCCTCTATCAAAATGCTCTGCCATTCCCAGCCAACCGAAGGTGTTTTTAGGACCTGTGTGAGTCAACTGTTTTAGGAAAACTGCCATTTTGTGCAAAAAGATGTATCCTCTTACCTGCAAGAAATTGTGGTGGCAGCTTTCTCAGGGAATTGCACTGAAAGCTCTGAAGATGAGTGTGTTCCCAAATCCCTTATTAAATGGAAGATGTACAGAAGATGAAGACCCTGGATGCTTTACTGCAAGCACAGGTGCTGTAACATATAAAGTGGAAGTAAGTCTGATTTTGATTTTACAGATGATTCAGACAGACCACGTAGGGAGGGGTGCAGCTTTAAATCTTGCCATTCTTTGGACCAGCAGAATGGTCACAGAGGGTTGCAGAGGCAGGCAATGGCAAACCACCTTTCTTAGGGCCAAGCTACAAGTGACGAATGACACTTGAATGGAAAGTGGATCGAGTGGAGGGCAAGTGGAGGGCAAGTGAACAGGGAGGAATACATTTGCCGTTCAAGCATCATTCATCACTTGTAGCTTGGCCCTGAGTCTCTTGCCATGACAACCCCAGCAGGGATTGCCATAAATCAACTATGATTTGAGGGCAAAATTTCATTTTCATAACAATAGATATGGAGAACGGTTTTGGTTGAAGCAGCAGACATCATATCAGGTACTGTCTTAGAAGGAATCAGCAGCAGTCAAAAATGTTAAGACAATTTTATTTTAGCACAAGTTTTCAAGGACGAAAAGCCTGTTTGCAACCCCAGCCGGAAGGAAGAGACAGACACAGACTTGGAATAAAGGGCCGTTTATTAAATGACCATAAAGGTAATGCACGGCAAGAGCTAACTAAGCGGTACAGGTCAAGCCCTGGGGTCAACTCCGGACCTCCGCCTTGACCTGTCTGGGCGAGCCCCATGCCCCCGGGTGTAGGCCATCCTTTGAATGGCTGCAACCCGGGCTGCCAGGCCGTGGATCCCCATTGAAGCACCTGCTACACACCCAGCCGCACGGCATGAGGGGAGGCCTTGTATTGAGGATCCCCGCAGGTTTCTGCCAGCGTACGGTAGCCGCAACCATGCATACCACCCTTAATGGCAGCCCTGTCCCCACTCACGGGGAAGTGCCACAGGGTGCTCACCAGCCCGCACCCTATTCCCAAAATCTCCTGCCACCGCAAGGGTCAAGCCTCTGCTTAGACCCTTGCGCCCCACCGGTGGCCTAGAGCCTCCCAAAGCCCTTGCCGCAGGTCATCTAGGAAAATATCATTGCCCTCAGGTGCCAGGTGGACACCATCGCCTCTGTAGAGGCAGGCAAATTCGGCCCTAATCTTGGGGTGTGACAAATAAATACCCAAGCCTTGCCCCAAAGACCTCTTAATGGCGTGGTTAGCCTTATGTCAGGCCCTCTCTATTGCCCTGGTGTCAAAGGCCTCCCGCCAAACCCGTCGTCGTAGCATCTCTGACCATACTATAAGCACACTCGGCCATCGGCTGCTTATGTATTCAAGGTCCTCAGCTACCTGCATCGACAGGGCCATGCCCTGTACCAGCCCAAGGTCATTACCCCCCAGGTGAATGACCACAACGTGTGGGGGAGGCTTCGTCCATCCCCTAAACAGGAGAGACAGCAGGCCGGGCCATCTGAGACCACGCCTGCCCTGCCACTCCACAGTGGCCGCAGCGCTCAGGCCCAGCTGGGATCCCATCTGTGTTCTCTTGGCTTGAGTGGCCTCCCAGAACACCATGCTGTGGCCACAAATCAAGATTCTGTTCCTCTCTTGGCTCGACACGGCACCTGAGGAAAGAACAAGTAGTTTGCTATTTAAAACTGCTGCAGGGGCTGGACATAGGACCGAAACGCCCTTGACTGCCACTTGCCCACTCTCTGAATCGCCCGCTGAGGGTATCCCATAGCAGCTGCTGTGGAGGCCGCACCAATCCGGAAGGAGTGGGTTCCGAATTTGACCCCCGACAAGCCAAGTGTCTTAAGTGCCCTCTCTGTCACCGCCCAAAACTGATATTTAGTCAGTGGGGCCCTATCTTCGTGGCGGAATAAAATCCCTCGGTCATCCCCACGAAGTGTGACATATTCCTTAAGGGCCTTAACAGGGCACAGCTCCTGCTCAGACCAGGGGCCCAAAAGCAAGGGGCTCCCCCACTGCCGCTGGTCAGTCTTGGACCGTCTGATCCCAATGGAGACTTTATCCCCAACGAATTTAATGTCCTGGGCATTCAGTGCCTGGCCAGACACGTCTGTACGCGATGAGGCCATCAACTCACTAACTCACAGAGCTCCAAAAAAGCCATTAAGGCAGAAGTGTGGAAAAGCTTCCATTCAAATGCTAACAAGCAGACTTCCACCCATGTGGTCCCCAGTCCCTTAAGGACTGATGGGGAGATGGGCTGCCTTGGGTCACGTGGCATTTTTATCTCCCTGGCCCAGCCTTCCAGCATCTTTCTAATCCTGAAGACACCCGTGAATTCAGGTAAGCCACGTGCTTTGCTGGCGAAGGCTAAAGCGGCCAACTGACCCCTGATGGACTTCACTGGAAGGCCCCGGCCCCGCTGCACTACACAAAAGTGCATCAAGTGCTCAGGCGGGATGGGCCACAACTGCTGGAGCCCTGCTGACACCCTGAACTGGTAAAGCTGCCCTACCGCACGGGCGTGTACTGGGGGCAATGGACAGCTGGATTGCTCTATTTACTTCTGCCGTCCAAGCTCCCAAAGCTCCTGGGGCATCCTCGCTAGTTGCCTGTTGGCCCAGGGGGGCAAGCTGCCAGAATCGTTCCATCTGTTGGCAAGACAAAGCATCTGCCACACCGTTGTTAACACCTGGAACATGCCTGGCTCTGAACAAAATGTTCATCTGCACACATTTCAATGTAAAGGCCCTTACCAGCCTCATCACCCTGGGGGATCCAGATGCCATGGTTTTGACCACATGCATGACAGCCAAGTTGTCAGACCAAAAGTGGACAGCTCGGTTCACCAAGTGTGATCCCCAAAGCCACACGGCCACTAACAAGGGAAAGGACTCCAAAAACGTAAGTTCTTTGGACAATCCCTGGGCTACACAATCAGCGGGCCATTGGTCAGCACACCAATGCCCCCTTAAAAAGACTCCAAAGCCTGTAGACCAGGAGGCATCAGAGGTGACTTGAAGTTCGGCTTCTAGCAAAAGCTCCTCCCTCCAAAAAGTCACCTCATTAAAGGTGTAAAGGAATTCCTTCCACACCAAAAGGTCACCCCGCCTGCCCTTATTAATTCTTAAACACTGATGGGGCAACCATGCAGCTTTAAATCTTGCCATTCTTTGGACCAGCAGAATGGTCACAGAGGGTTGCAGAGGCAGGCAATGGCAAACCACCTCTCTTAGGGCCAAGCTACAAGTGACGAATGACACTTGAACGGAAAGTGGATCGAGTGGAGAGCAAGTGGAGGGGAAGTGAACAGGGAGGAATACATTTGCCGTTCAAGTGTCATTCGTCACTTGTAGCTTGGCCCTGAGTCTCTTGCCGTGACAACCCCAGCAGGGGTTGCCATAAATCAACTATGACTTGAGGGCAGAATTTCATTTTCATAACAATAGATATGGAGAACGGTTTCGGTTGAAGCAGCAGACATCATACCAGGTACTGTCTTAGAAGGAATTAGCACAAGTTTTCAAGGACGAAAAGCCAGTTTCTCCATGCATCTTATGACCTGGGCTGTGATTCAGGAAAGCTTCTGCTAGAATGAAACATGAGGTTACAGAATCAGGGGGAACAACCCTAAACAGAGCTACTCAGTGTAAATCCAATATTGTTCAATGGTGCTCACTAGACATCCCATTCCCACGGTGGGGGCTGGGGATCCCCTGCTCCCACCTTTCATACCCATCCACCATTTACCTGGCCAATGGGGGGAAGGTGGGGAACAGGCCTCCCATGCGTGCTCCTGGGACCGGCGTGATGACATCACTGACGTCATCATGCCACACTCAGAGCACTTCCATGCTTCGCAGTGGGCCGATTTGGTCCCCAAATAGGCCAAGCCAAAGCAAAGAGGCCACCGTGAGTGACAGACAACTAAGCAAGAAGCCCCACCCCCCCCCACCGTGTAATGATTACTCAGTGTATCCAGACTGTGTGAAATTTGTATTGTATCTTGCATGTTTTATATGCAATTAAGTAGTGTGTGACTGCACTGAGTAATCATTTCCTGGGGGGGGGAGGGGTTCCCTCCCCGATTGGGCCAATCAGACCTGTTTGAGGCCCAAATTGGCCCCCTGCAAAGCGTATGTGTACACCTCAGCCTTGTGCAATTATGCGTGCACACATGTGAGGACAATCCCGACCGCACAGGGAAGGTTAGTGCTGGGTCTCTGCCCTCCCTCCAGGAGGGGAAGGGGACTTGGCAACCCTAGCGCTTACTCCCGGTGAAGTGTGCTTTGAATTGCAGCCTATGATTGAAAACTCCCTTCCAAACATTGCCAAAGCTAATAGGTGGGGAAAGGAGAGTCTCCCCTTGCGAGGAGCTGGGCCGTTTCCACACGGCTTACCTTCAGCCGAACCATGCTGCAACGTCGTGGATCGTGCCGGGGAAAACACAAAATATCACGTTTTCTCGTGTGAGTTTTGCATGATGTCGCGTTTTCCCCGGCATGATCCGCAATGTTGCGGCATGTCCCAGCTGCAGATAAGCCGTGTGGAAATAGCCTTGATTGGTGGTGGGAGGGGGAGAGAGATGCACTCAAGCGCTTGAGTGCTTGCCACCAGAGTTAATTAATAACTTAAGGTCTCTCTCTCCTTGGGATCTGATGGGCACTACCAAACTCTTTGCTTCCTTATAACAAATTTGGAGCTCCACACTTGAAAGGAAGACCTGCCTATCAAGGTAAATTGGGCTTAGATTGGGGTTTCCAGGGCAACAACAGGAGTTCAGACAGTTCAGACAATCCCAGCCTAAGTTGCCAAGGGAATTGGTTGCAGATGCCAGATGGTCTGGCTTGATGAACAGTAATGAATGAGGCTTGCAACAAACACCTGTTCGTTTAGAGTTTGTTTAGAATGGGGCCTCACAAACAGCTTGTTCGTGAACAGTTGATTGGGCTGTTCGTGGCTTTTTTTAGTTCACATTGCTGTTCATGCCCATCTCTAATTATAATATCGGCTATTTTATTTTCAATCCTTTTCCTAACAGCCCCTCAGCATAAAATTAGTCTTTTTTCACTGCTGTGGCACATTGGGTTGACACTTCCACTGAGCTATCCATCACAACCCCAAGGTTTCTTTCCCTCTCAGTCCCTGCAATTTCCAATTTTAACTAGTCTGCCTGGGACAGACATTTGGCTAGTTGGCCTCTAATTTCTCAAGTCTCACTTGACCCCTTTTCAAAAACGGGCATAACTTTTCCTACTCTCCAGTCTTCTGGTACAGTGGCTGATTTTAGAGTTAAGTTACATATATGGGTTACCTGACCATTTTAGCACACATAGGCAATAATGAGCCGCATTGATTACAATGGCAGCAGACCTGGCATTCTACATTATCAACTGTTGATTAGCATCAACTCTTAGGTGAGGCTTATAGTTCCTTGAAAATGTAAAGGAATGGAGAAGCTGTCTAACAGCTGTTTGGTGGGCCAGCTTTCTCTTTCTCCCTCCCTACTCTGGCACCTCCCTGAAACTCTGAATGGTGGCCAAAATACCAGGATATAAATTTTTGTTACTCTTACATTTTGGGGAAGGTTTGAGGTCATTTCAGGTATCTCCAAGCTGACCTAAGCTAATTTGGGGTCTTATTTCACCTCAGGCATATCCAAATGCACACACTTAACCACATTTTGTGGCAATGAATTCTACAAGTTACTGATGTATTGTAAAAAGAATGTCTCTCTATTTGTCTGTCCTGAATCTTCTATCGATCACATTTCTTTGGATGGCCCTGAATATTAGTATTATAAGAGAGGGTGAAATTATGTATTTGGTGAAATTTGTCACAGTGTAAGGATATGTGTTCTTCAACTTATACAGCCT
Source organism: Eublepharis macularius (assembly GCF_028583425.1). NCBI lineage: Eukaryota > Metazoa > Chordata > Lepidosauria > Squamata > Eublepharidae > Eublepharis > Eublepharis macularius. The sequence continues at coordinate 247,975,923 of NC_072790.1, forward strand.
TTTACTTACTGTTCTACCCATTGGGGAAAAAAATTTCTGCCATAATTTCATTTTTAGACAAAATTCTATGGCCATTCTAAGTAACAAACATCAAAGAATAACTGGAGTTTCTGAAAACTAATAAACTTCATTTAAATATTTTGTGATAGAAATACAAGCAAAACTGTCTCAGTTATAATGAAAGTATAGAATGACTTTAAAAAAACCCCAAAATTTCATCATTAGAATTCATACATTGACATCGGGATGCCGTAAAATTCTGAACGTTCAAATTTGTCACTGGATTTCAGGTTCGGAATTATGTCTGTGCTGCTATCCCTGCATTTCTCTCTTCATAATTTTTTCATATTATTAGTATTATTTCTGAACATTCTTCAGACAGCTGCACATGTATAGCTTCTTCTTTGTTAGTTTTCTGTTATGCTCAATTTTTAAGAAGTTCTGAAGGCCTACAGTGACCTTTCCTCTTGGCCTAGAATCAGCAAGTCAGCCGTACTGTGCTGAGTGATCATTTGACTAAGCACATTCCTTTCTGACTCAAATAAAATTGGACACGACTTCAGACCATGGTCTGTAATATTCTGCAGTGAGGGAAGACTGTAGGGTAAAATAGGATCATCCTATAATATGAGGCTAAGCCGCTTCCAAAATGCCATGGGAGTTTGGAAACATTTCGCAAACTAAACAGTCAGAAATGATTCATCGATTAATACTGCAAAGAGGATAGTATAAATGCTCTTGCCACTTGCAACCATCTCCACTATTCTGCTCTGCTTCTCTTGCTTGCTTGCTTCTCTTCTGCTGCTGCTACTATGGTAAGTCCATTATAACTAGTTCACATTGTATATGAGATATATGGAGCAAGGAAGGAAGGAAGGAAGGAAGGAAGGAAGGAAGGAAGGAAGGAAGGAAGGAAGGAAGGAAGGAAATCCTTCCTTGGGGAAAAAGTTCAAGGAAATTCAAAGGAAGCAAAAAAAATGATTTTAGTAAGACTAGTGGTCTTTCTTGTCTGTGTGCTTACATCTAAATGAAAGAACGATAACTGGTAAGAAAATGAGGCATCGTGAGAAAAGAAGGAAGGGTAGCTGTAATTGGATGCAGCTTTTCATACTTTCATAAAGATGTATTGTCGAAGGCTTTCATGGCCAAAGAACGATGGTTGTTGTGGATTTTCCAGGCTGTATAGCCGTGGTCTTGGCATTATATTTCCTGACGTTTTGCCAGCAGCTGTCACGGGCATCTTCAGAGGTGTAGCACTGAAAGACAGAGATCTCTCAGTGTCACAGTGTTGTAGATATAAATTACCTGCTAACATCTTCTCCACACATTGACACTGAGAGAGCTCTGTCTTTTGGTGCTACACCTCTGAAGATGCCAGTCACAGCTGCTGGCGAAACATCAGGAACTACAATGCCAAGACCACAGCGATACAGCCCGGAAAATCCACAACAACCAACCTTCACAAAGATGTTTGTTGGAAGCCCTTAATTCCAGCAAGTTTGAATAAAGTAGTTATGCAGGCCAATGGCTGTCTGGTTGAACACAGCCATTATGCTGCCATTCAAGGGGAAAGAACCGCAAATGCCATACTGGAATTTTTTTGAACGCAAGGCAGACATTTCGTTCCTGCAGCCCTAACGTTACCCAAGGCTAAATTACTGGAGCAGCTGTTATATGGAACATTTGTAGGACTGCCCTCTTCATGTTTTGCCCCACAGGAAAGACTTCAGTTTAAGTTTTTGAGAAGTCTCAAACTGTGTATCTAATGCCTGGATACGATTAGAGTCTGGTTGTCTTAGGTGTGAAGCCAGGTTTTGTATTCAATCTATTTATATGTGGCTGAAAGGCCGTTTTAACCCACAAGGTTTGTTTCCCTGATCCTTCAAGATGACTTCTAATCAAGCTGGCTCAAGGCTGTTTATAGCCATATTAATAGAACAGGCTTTCCCTGTCAGGTTCTCTTAACACACGGAGCTGAACAAGCAAAAGGGTTAATTAAAAAAAAAAATAGAGGATATTGAAAGCCAATCGGACATCTCCAGGGCAGCAAAGCTTGGGGTGTTGTTAAATGTCAAAGGTATGTCTGAGCCAGCTGTGTACTTGGTCTCCATGGAAGCATACAGTTTTAGAAGGGCATTTAGTCTAGCTAGGTGCTCCTCTCTACCGTCTGTGGTTATCGAAGGCAGGTACAACAAAACCCCTACCTAGAAAGATTGTGCCCATGCCTGCTAAGTGAGGTCAAGTCTTGTCGAAGGCTTTCATGGCCGGAGAACGATGGTTGTTGTGGGTTTTCCGGGCTGTATTGCCGTGGTCTTGGCATTGTAGTTCCTGACGTTTCCTGTAGTTCCTGACACTGAGAGATCCTTGTCTTTTGGTGCTACACCTCTGAAGATGCCAGCCACAGCTGCTGGCGAAACGTCAGGAACTACAATGCCAAGGCCACAGCAATACAGCCCGGAAAACCCACAACAACCATCGAGGTCAAGTCTGTTGAGCACATATGTTTTAGTTGTCTATTTATGTCTCAGAATCATTACCCCATTACTCAACATGCTCCCCGGTCATATAACCACTAATAATGTACTGGTTTTTATCTGATAACAATTTTAGGATTATATGTCAAATCGCTAAATTTTGTGCATCAATTTTTAAATTACAGGAAGTGCATTTTAAACGTTCATAAAGTCAATCTTTTTTTCCTTTATTGCATCCTTGCTTCTTTAGGTTGAATGCTGGTCTTAAGACCGAAATTAAAATTGAAGTTTGAATAGCTATTCTTTTTCTGTTTCTTTGTTTTGGCATTATTTATTGTGGGCTTTCACAGTCACAAGGATTCCTACCAGACACTGAGGCTTTACTATGAATTTCTGCTGATCTTGTTTCAAAAGGCAAGATCTAGTAAATGTTTGAGGATATTGTTTTCACTTGTCCTCCTCCTCCTGAAAACGGTCCACAGAAAACAGTCCACAGTCACTGGAAGGACACCACCAATCCTAAAAAGGTTCATTATTTTCAACTTTATATGTTAGAAACGGTGTTAGATAGAGCAGTTCAAGCCATGCCGTTCAGAAAAGTGTAGCACCAACGCGGTTCCTCCCAAGTTACAATTTGATTTGTTCCCTGGAAAGTTATGCTTGCAATTGTAATCTGATTTCCTTCAACCTGTGAGATTGAGTTGACTCACCTTTTCTTAATATAATTCCAGACTCATCATTCCAAGATGTCATGTGGCTGTGCGCCGTCTTGTGCCCCTCAGTCTTCCTGCTCCCCGTGTAGCTATCCAGTTGGTGGTCTGAGCTCCCTGAGTACATGCTGCCCCACCTCCTGCGGTGGTTGTTCAAGTAGCCTTGGCATCTCCCCCTGTGTGAATAACGTCTCATGTATCTCCCAACTCCCATCATCAAAAATTGTGATACAACGACCTTCTTTCGGTTTAACAATCCCAGGCGCCATTCTCTCGTCCTCCGGTGAACCTGTCCGTTTCGGAGGGTACACCGCCTGTGGTGGCAGTAGCAGTTGTGGAAGTCTACCTAGCTGTGGTCTCCCGGGTATTTCTGGGTCTTGCCAACCCTCTGAGTGCAAACGGGTGTCCGTTTCCAAGGTGTGCAGTTCACCATGTTAAGCTGGGACGTCAACAAGAATGGGAAGGAAATGTGATCTGGAAAGTATAAAATGGATTCACATCTGATGACATCTCAGATGTGGGTAAATCAAACCTGTCCAAGTAAATTGTATCTTCTCTGCTCTCACCTCTAAAGTTTCCTCTGCAATCTTTATATCATTTGCCTTAACTTATGTTGACCAGGAGACCAGAAGGGTGTGAACATCTTCCCTCTGCGGGCCTTTAAGTATTTCAGGGTCCCACAATAATCTTTCTCCTTAAACAGTTTGACAGCATATGCCAGTCTTGTCATCAACACGAGACGGTCAGTGGAAAAGCCCCTGTTTGCTGGGCAAAGAATGAATGTTTATCATCTATGCAAATGATGTCACTCGCTGTCCTTTCTTCATTAAAGCTTCTGCCTGCATTAACATTTGTTGTGGATTCAGTTGCTTTTTATTTCTAAGAACATGCAAAGTGGGGGCAGGAGCATGCAACAATCATCATGTATCAATTCAAGCCTGTTGTATTCGAGCAGACTCAGGTCTCTGAGCCAAGCTACAAGTGACGCCTGACACAGGTTGGACACTCGTCAGCTTCCCTCAAGTTTTGATGGGAAATGTAGGCATCCTGGTTTTACAGCTTGGCTCTCCATTACAACTGCAAGACCAGGATGCCTACATTTCCCATCAAAACTTGAGGGAAGCTGACTAGTGTCAGGCGTCTCTTGTAGCTTGGCTCTCAGTTTTTCCAATTTCTGTCTAGTCAGTCCCTTGATGATGCGCCAACTTGCACCGGTTCTCTTCATTGGGATGTCTTCTGTTCTTTACAGCAGTTTCTGGTATCATTCAACTTTTAATGTGGACTAGTAATAGAAAAGAGTGCTTCCCCCTGCAGCTTCAGGTCCTCCTAACTTTCCTTTTGTTTTCCTTATAAGGAATACCTCAACTCTTTAGCTCCCTCTAGTGGACCAAGGTGGACCTCCTGGACAGTAGGGTTGCCAGCTTCAGCTTGGGAAACTCTAGAAGGTTTGGTGGTGGGTGGCTTTAGATGGTCAGGGAGGCTATTAGTTTAACTTATAGCCATGTAAAAAGCCCACGATATAACACAACTAGAAACATTATGGAAATTATTGCTGAAATAAGTTAGTAAATTAATTAATTAATTAGTAAATTAAATTAATTAGTAAATTAAACAGCTTGAGTATGTTATTATTATCCCCACAACAATAACAACTCTGTGACGCGGGTGGGACTGAGAGAGCTCCTAGAAGCTGTGACTAGCCCAAGGTCACCCAGCTGGCTACAAGTGGAGGAGTGGGGAATAAAATCCAGTTCTCCAGATTAGGGTCCTGGCACTCTTAACCGCTATACCAAAGTGGCCGACAAAGATCATGAAGAGCTTTGTACATGATAACGAAAACCTTGAATTGAGCCCAGTAACTGATGGATAGCCAACAGAGTGATTACAGAATGGGAGGATTATGCAATCTAGCTCACTATAACAACAACAACAACATTTGATTTATATACTGCCCTTAATAACAAAAACAAAACAACAACAACAACAACAACATTCGATTTATATACCGCCCTTCAGGACAACTTAATTCCCACTCAGAGTGGTTTACAATGTATGTTATTATTATCCCCACAACAAACACCCTGTAAGGTGGGTGGGGCTGAGAGAGCTCCAGAGAGCTGTGACTAGCCCAAGGTCACCCAGCTGGCTTCAAGTGGAGGAGTAGGGAATCAAACATAGTTCTCCAGATTAGAGTCCAGCGCTCCAAACTCTACTCTAAACTCTACTCTAAACTATCCAAGCTCTTCCTAACTATATGGGGCAGTAGTGTTGCTGAGTAGTCCCTAATGCTGCAGGTTACTTTTGGGATTCTTGTGAGAGCAAGACCAGCTGCCCACAATTTATGGACGAAAGCAATGGCCAGCCAGATGCTTACCAGGTAGCAAGCATGTCTGGTCTTCTCAACAATGATAAGGAGGAAGCTTGTACCTACAGCAATCCTTTGTTTTGCTCATATTTGACTGAATAGAAACAACCTTTGTGCCTTCGGATGGTGTCTCCCCCTCCTTGAATTGCTCTGAATTTCCCTTAGATAGATAGATGGCCCACTTCTAAAGAAAAAAAAATGTTTCTATTGTTTCGAAAGGTGAGGCCATCTTTATGTTCATGTGTAATCCCACTTTGGCACTTTCTCCTTTAATCTGCATCAGTCGTCATTTCAAGGTTTGCTGTAATCTATAAAACACAGGCTGGTTTTCTTCTGAAATTCTCTGATACGCTCCATTAACCACTGAAAATTTGCAATATGATCTCTGGTGCCCCGTTCTTTCTGAATCCAGACTGAATATCTCACATTTCTCATTCTATATAGGGTAAGAATCTTACTTAAACGATACTAATCATTTAACCTGTAGGTTTTGAGTAGTGCCACACTAGAATTTGCATAAGCCAGGGTAAGGGGGAAGAAAATTTTCTATTCGCTATGAGAGATGAATTTTTTTTTTATTACAGCCAAAGTAAAATCGGGAACCATAGGGTAAGGAATTTTTTTAAAAAAATTTGAGAAACACTATCAGAAATTAATGCAATGGTCCAATACTTGCTGCCGTCTTTGATTTCTCCTGAGCTGCTCCTGACAGAGTCCGAACTCCCAATGGTATTGCTCTCAGTTTCACTAACAGCTTCACTAACAGACTCAAAACCACTCACCACATTAGCGTGTGTATCCAAGAGGATATGGTAGAATGGTAATTAGGGTTACCAGGCCTCCCCGTCAACTGGTGGGAGGGGGAGTGGTGCTCATTTGTGCACATGCTCCCAGCCTGAGCACAATGATGTCACTTCTGGTAGTAATGTCATAATGTGGGTCATGGGAGTGCTCCTGCACTTTGCGTTAAGATTTGGCCTGTTTGGGGCCAAAATCAGCTCTGCCAAAGCTTGAGAGCAGTTCTGCAAACAGCATGATGATGTCACTTCTGGAAATGACATCATAGAGCCTGGATGGAAATGTATAAGTCACATGTTTGTCTGAGTTCCCTACTGATGGCAGGTGATCACTGAGTGGCTTCCCACCTCACAATGATCTCTAGAGTTCAGCAGGCATGGTGGCAAAACTCCAGGAGTTTGCCCACCACCGGTAGTCATCTGGAAGCCCTAGTGGTAATTACTATTTACATTTTCAGAATGGCAAACGTATTAAGTTTGCAATCTTCTTTGCAGCCTTTTGTTTCAATAGTATTTGCAAAGCATAGGGATGAATGGTTCATCTCTCCATTACCCAGACTTTTTGGTGATCCATTCCTAGCTGTCAATCTGTTCCTGAGCATTTGGCAGGTTGTTTCACTATATTCCTTCCCATGCCCTACATTGCAATTGACTTTTTGCTCTTGGACATTCTCACACAGCTCGATTAAGATTTACTACTCCACCATCCTTGCAGTGTAACCACTCTGCTCTGCAGACAACTAGATCATTCAGAAATCATATAAATCAGTCTTTTATAAATGTTGTGTTTCCACAATATCTTCAGCAAAATCCCCTCTATGTTGGAAAGTGGAAAATGGGCACCTATGCCCACTGCTGGTGGGAGTGCAAACACATTGAAAAATTCTGGAAAGAAATCCTGGAACAAATAACTCACACAACTGGCTATATGCTCACAATAAGCCCTGAAATAATCTTTCTGGACCAAGGGCAGAACTCAACTATACCACATATCAGGTGTGATCTCATAAGGATCTTCTTGGTGGCAGCGAAAACTGCAATAGCTTCAGAGTAGGAATCACAGAAACCTCCTACGTTAAGAAATTGGTACTTTAAGTTACGGGACCACTACATGACAGCGAAAATCACAGATGGCCTCCTTCAAGCTGAAATATATCCCAGAACAACAGATTTTACAGAACAATGGCTGCCCTTCATTGAACACACAGCCAAGAATGACATACAGCCAAAAAATCCAGGGTACCAAACCATGATATTATGAACATTTCAAATCTACGAACACTCCTGACTATACATCCTTAGTCAGACCTCGCACAATAACAAATGGCATGCACAGACAACTTATTCAGTTGTTTGGTTCATCATGATACATCTTATCCTCCTGAACAATTGACAACAAAATAAAGCTCGCATTCTCGTGTAACATCGAAAGAAACCATGCAGATAACCTAAGTGAGTTATTGACTCAACACACATATAACAGGAATGTCAACATTGTACCTTGCAACAGCTAATTTTATTGTTATATTTAATGTTATTGTTCATCTTTAATGTTGTTTATAAGAAGTTAAAATCAATTGTAATAAATGTTTAAAATGTTAAAAATGTTGTTTCAGTAAAATACTATCCTTTAGCGTTCATCTGAGTAGTCCTAAGTAGTAATCTAAGTGGCCCCCAATTAGTTTGAATCAACAGTTTTTGGGAAATTTGTGGCTGCTTAGCATGAACTGAACAGATTAAGTGATTGGCTCACATCTGTTGGCCAACCTAACGCAGGGGTATAAAATCCTCCACTGGTGCAAGTCAAAAAACCAATCAGTGATGTGACTAATAAGATATCAGTATTCTCATATAATAGTGCAAAGAAATTAAAGTGCATTGGTACAATAAATATGCCTTCACAATTAGATATACTCTTCCTTAAAGGATACAATAAATAATTCCCATAAAAGACTTTAAATACTTCAATATAAACCTCTGAGATACAATAAATAGAATATAATAATAATAACTACACTTATATATTGCTTTTCTAGACAGATTAGTGCCTCACCCAAAGCAGTGAACAAGTTAGTGTTATTATCCCCACAATACAGCTGGGGAGCTGGGGCTGAGAGGAATGGCTTACCCAAGGCCACCTACTGAGCTCATGGCAGGAATGGGATTCGAACCTGCAGAGTGCTGATTTGCAGCCAAACCACTTAACCACTGAATCCAGCCAAATGAAATGGTGGCCCTGAAGTCCAGTGCTAATAATTCCTGTTTTCTCCTCTCCAACAGTTCAAGAGAATCATGTTCCCTCCGTGGTGCTCCCAGATACGAAGGTAAGTACATAGTCTTATTGTCTTCTGTATTTCATAATTAATGATCTCCCTTTTGTTTTGCCGGTACATAGAATCTGGGAGAATCCAACAGGCTGCTAGCCAAAAGCCCGTTTTGCTAACCTTTTTCAAGGGTGTCTCTGACTTCAAAAGACCGGTCATTGATATACAGAAATCAGTTGTCAACATTCTCTACCTGTTTACAAATTACAATAAAGCTTCCAAATGCAAAAAAATGTTACTCACATCAATTCTCTTTCTTTCAATGTGAATGCCACCTCTGAAGCTGCTGACAGCCAATCATTGTAGTCTTCGTGCTAATCACTGGCTATTTAAGGGATCATCTCCCTTTTAACTTAACCTGTTCTGAAATGACAATAACCATATGGTTCAAATTCATGTCTTATAGGTAACATGTAAGATCTAAATTCTGGTTCACACCCTTGGGTGTCATAGTATCTAGCTTGAATATCCAGAGACAATTATTGAAACATGAAGCTTTTTGAATATCCAAACTAGATACTATGATACCCAAGGGTCTAAACCAGAATTTAGATCTTCCTTGTTATCTAAAAGGCATGAATGTGAACCATATGGTCATTGTCATTTCAGAATACTGCTCTTATTAGTCACATTGTTGAACATTTTTTTGACTTGCTCCAACCGTTGCACTAGGTTGCTGTGGAAGCCTCACTTTTCTTCTTGTGTAACATGTTTGTCATCTTCTAACATGGCAAGATCTGCAGTCAGACATATTTGTTGCAACATTTGCTGCATCCCTAGTTTTACGTCTCATGTCATTATTTTCAACTTTATATTTTATAAATACCATTAGTTCTATTACCTCATGCCATAACAAATGGAAAGAAAAGACATCTTACCGATATAAGTAGTTAGGGAAAACTACTACCTGTCAAAATTTGGGGCCCACATTGTTCGAACGTTCAAAATCCCAGGCCATGAGGCTTTGTTTGCCAGGCCAAGTGCATTTGTTGATGCTCTGCTGAAGCCCTGCCTTGGTTGTGACATGTTAGGCTGTAGGAAGTGACATGGCAAAAATAGTGGCCATAGGCCACTGTTTCCTCCCTCTGCTTTATCCCCGGCTGCCCACTATTCTGTCCAGAATTAGAATTTTGCAAACTAAGAAGTGTTTGGGAAAATGGCTGTCCCTATTTTTCACCTAGCAGAGTCATACAAGTGTTCTATGAACTAGGCAGGAGACCGTGGACCAGAAGGAACCCACAGTAGCTCCATAGGACCTTCCCCCTCCCTGGAAATGGAGTGCCATCTGGTGGGAAGTGTCTGATGTGGACATGTGACCCCTCTATCAAAATGCTCCACCATCCCCAGCCAATGGAAGGTGTTTTTAGGACGTGTGTGAGTCAACTGTTTTAGGAAAACTGCCATTTTGTGCAAAAAGATGTATCCTCTTACCTGCAAGAAATTGTGGTGGCAGCTTTCTCAGGGAATTGCACTGAAAGCTCTGAAGATGAGTGTGTTCCCAAATCCCTTATTAAATGGAAGATGTACAGAAGATGAAGGCCCTGGATGCTTTAATGCAAGCACAGGTGCTGTAACATATAAAGTGGAAGTAAGTCTGATTTTGATTTTACAGATGATTCAGACAGACCACGTAGGGAGGGGTGCAGCTTTAAATCTTGCCATTCTTTGGACCAGCAGAATGGTCACAGAGGGTTGCAGAGGCAGGCAATGGCAAAGCACCTCTCTTAGGGCCAAGCTACAAGTGACGAATGACACTCGAACGGAAAGTGAATCGAGTGGAGAGCAAGTGGAGGGCAAGTGAACAGGGAGGAATACATTTGCCGTTCAAGCATCATTCGTCACTTGTAGCTTGGCCCTGAGTCTCTTGCCGTGACAACCCCAGCAGGGATTGCCATAAATCAACTATGATTTGAGGGCAGAATTTCATTTTCATAACAATACGACCTTACCTTCTGGCAGCTTGCTGCTCAGAGGGGGTCGCACATTTCTTCCTCGGAAGGAGGAAGAGCAGAGGAAAATCCCTGCATCTGGGCCTCTGCTGGGTGGGCGGAGCTAGCAGCCTTGTGAGGTGGCTCCGCTCACCCACCCTCAGTGGGTTGAAACGCTCGGAGCAGGCGGACGCGTTTCGCCTTCCGAGCGTTTGGGCCCAGTGTGCAGCGGCGGCGGCGGCTTTCGGCGGCGCGGCACGGCGGAGGCTTGCTGTCGGCGGTGGCGGCGGCAGCGTTTGGCTGCGCAGTTCGGCGGCGGTGTTCGGCAGCGCGGCGCGGCGGAGGCTTGCTGTGCGGCGGTGGCGGCGGCAGTGTTTGGCTGCGCAGCTCAGCAGTGGCAGCGGCAGTGCAGCGCGGCTGAGGGTCGCCGCTTGCTTCGCGGAGGCGGGCATTTATTAATGCAGGCTTGGGGGAATTCTTTTTGTGCGGGTTCCTGACCATGCCTGCTGCGGCCTGCCCGCGCGACGGCCTGCCCGCGTGACGGCTCTGGCCCGCGGTTGTACGGGCTTGGCAGCAGCGCCTTAGGCGTGGTGGGAATTTTCCCTGCCGGGGTGGGGAATTGGGGTGTTCTGGGGAGGCTTGAATGGTTCTGCTGCGCGTGTGGCAGAGCGTGCGGTGGAGGCTGCCCTCCCCCCCTCTCTTTGGAATAGCCAGGGGCAGAGCTGTGAACAGCATTTGGGTGGACGCCATTTTGTGGGTCATTGGCAGCCGTTTTGAGGCCTCATTGGCAGCCATTTTAGGGTCACCTCCCCCTTTATATTTGCCCTGGTGTAGCCTTATTGCCATATTTTGTGGGCCATTGCCTACTGATTGTTTATACTAAGGGTGCGGGCTGTAATCTGTATCATGCCCCCTAAAAAGCGTGGTGGCCCTGGTAAGGGCAAGCAGCCCGCTAAGCTCCCCCCAGCGAAGCGGCAAGCGCCAACGGTCTCATCCTCAGAGGATGAAGATGACTGCTTTGATCAGCAGGCCATTCTTCAGAGGTTGGCAGCCCTGGAAAAGAAAAAAGGGGTGACTGGGGGGTCTGTGCCTTGTGCAGACCGGGCACGGCCCATACGTGGCGCGTCTAGGGATGCGGTGAACAGAGAGATCCTGAGACATCTTTCTCTTCTGGAGGGGTCAACAGGTGCTGCGGCTGGCCAATCCAGTGGAGCTCGTCGACTGAGTGGTCCGGTTACTGTGGAGCCAGTAGTGGACGTCTCACAAGAGGTAGCGGAGGAGGCTGCTGTGGATCCTGTGCCGGTGGCGCTGGCTGTTGAGGACCCTCTTTCTGTTACAGTGGCTGCTGACCCGGCAGGGTCTGGAGGTATGGATCCTGCACACCACACTTCTTCAGCTTGGCCTTGCGGGCCCTGGGGCCAAGGTACTCAGCAGGGAACTGCTGCGATGGTTCCTGGAACTAGTCAACAATTCCCAGCAAGTTGTGCCCCATTTGGCCAGCATCCCTGGCAACCACAGGGCCTGGGGTTGTCTGGTGTACAGCAGGCTGTGCCTTCTCAGCCAGTCTGGGGTGGGCCAGATAGCCCTTGGAATCAAGGCCAGATAGGAATGTGGCCGGGGTATGTGAGTGGCCCCTGGGGTTATTACCCCTATCATGCAGCGGCCTATGGGAGCGTGCCTTTTAGTGCGCTCCCCTTTGGTGATACAGCACTACCTTTAGGTGACCACCTTACTCAAGCAACGCGGGATAAGATTCTCAAGGGAGAATATATTGATGTCTTTACTCTTCTTTTCTGTGAACTGGAAAAGAAGGATAAGGAAGATTTAGATGACAGGGACAAGGAGCGTTTGAAGAGACGGCGCGTGGACAGGACCTGGACCAATTGGTTGCCAGGCTTTCTCATTTACGCCAGCGTAGTGGTCAGAGCGCAGCCTCATAGGGCCGCATCTCTGTTCCAGTATCTTGACATTATTTACAAGGGCTACACTGGCTTCTCGGGTGCTGCATGGATGCAGTACGACGAGGAGTTCAGGATGCGGGCTGCCCTGAATCCCAGCTTACCATGGGATCGTATTCACCAACAGCTGTGGCTGCAGGTGATGGCGCCGGCAAAACCTAATTTGGGGGACCGCTCTGATAGCGGCCACTTAGTCCAGCGACCGTCTTCGGCTCCTTCTACCTGCCCAGTGGTGGGGCAGCAGGTTCAACCCCGGCTGCTCTGCTGGGAATTTGCATTCAAGGGTGGGTGCAGCAGGAAACCTTGTAGGTTTCGGCATGAGTGTCCTTCCTGTGCCAGACAGCATGCGTATAATGCCTGCCCCAAAGCCAGACAGGGTGGGGGCGGCAGGAAGTTTGGGGGCAGTGGAGGTGGAGGCCACCAAGCTCCTGGTAAAGGGACCCAGCCCAGTAAGGCTGAAGGTCCTTGAGCACCTGTTGTGGGCTTATCCAAGGAAACAGGAAGCCCTTTTTCTGTTACAGGGTTTTTCTTTTGGCTTTCGAATTCCGGTGCAGGGGCAGCGTTCACCTTATATGTCACATAATTTACGTTCGGTTGTGGGGATGGAGGATGTAGTTAGGTGTAAAATAAACAAGGAATATGCTGAGGGACGAGTGTTGGGCCCCTTTAGTGCCCCTCCCGTGCGTAATTTGCAGGTGTCCCCCTTGGGTATTGTACCCAAGAAGGTTGCAGGCGAGTACCGTTTGATTCATCACCTCTCCTTCCCACATGGGGACTCGGTGAATGACGCCATCCCTCAGCATTTATGTTCTGTCCGGTATACATCCTTTGATCAGGCAGTTAGGGTTTTCCGCCGTTGTGGCGTGGGGGCTGAGATGGCGAAATGCAACATTAAGTCTGCTTTTCGCCTTCTCCCTGTACACCCCGATGATTTTGAGCTCCTGGGGTTTTCTTTTGAGGGGAAGTTTTATATGGACTGTGCTCTCCCAATGGGCTGTTCGGTTTCCTGTGCTGCCTTTGAACATTTCAGCTCCTTCTTAGAGTGGGAATTACAGCGTAGAGCATGTAGTCGCGACTCCGTGCACTATTTGGATGATTTTTTGTTCGTTGGGATGGCGGGGTCTGGGCAGTGTGCCCGGCTGCTGGCCACTTTTATCCAACTGGCTGTGGAGCTGGGCGTCCCTTTGGCGCACGAGAAAACTGAAGGTCCCTCGCAGGTTTTGATGTTCTTGGGTATTGAGATCGACACAGTCCATCAATGTTTTAGGCTTCCCCCAGATAAAGTGGTGGATCTTAAAGTCCGGCTCCTGGAGTTCAAATTGAAGCGAAAGGTGGCCCTGCTTGAGTTGCAGCAGCTTGTCGGCCATTTGAATTTTGCTTCCAAGGCAGTCGCCCCCGGCAGAGCCTTCTTGCGGCGTCTTTGTGATGCCATGGCTTCTCTGCGGGCCCCCCATCACCGCCTCAAGGTCACGAGGGGTATGCAGGAGGACTTGGACGTTTGGTCTGACTTCCTACATGAATACAATGGGGTTACCTTTTGGCATGATGACCTGCTGCTCGAGGCTGAGCTGCAGATCATGTCAGATGCTTCTGGAAGCTTTGGCTTCGGAGTATATTTCCGTGGACACTGGTGTTCTTCCCAGTGGCCTTCAGATTGGCATAAGGCTGGGTTGGACAGAGATTTAACTTTTTTGGAGTTTTTCCCGATGCTGGTGGCATTGCACCTTTGGGGTACGGAGTTATCTAACCACGTTGTCTACTTTTGGTGTGACAACCAAGCAGTGGTTCATGTGGTTAACTCCTTGACTTCTAAGTCATGCCGGGTAATGAGGTTAGTTAGAGCCTTAACCTTGTTGTGTCTCCGGTAGAGCATTTTATTTAAGGCCAAACATGTTCCTGGTGTTAGTAATGGTTTGGCAGACGCTTTGTCTCGCCAACAGATGGAGCGGTTTTGGCAGCTTGCCCCGGAGGCCGACTTGGAGCCAGCGCAGATGCCCCAGGAACTATGGCAGCTTGGGAGGCCGACGCATTTAGAGCCATACGGCTTTCGGTGGCCCCCAGCACGCGAAGAGCCTACGACAGAGTGGTAGGGCAGTTTTGGGGGTTTAGGAAGAGTGTTTGCCTTCAGGATGTTTGGCCCATACCGGTTGAGCATTTGATGCGCTTCTGCGTGCATCAGAGGGGCAGGGGATTGGCAGTTAGAGCCATTCGGGGTCAGTTAGCAGCTTTGGCTTTCATGAGCAAGGCTCGGGGGTTGCCTGAGGCCACGGGCGACTTTCGAGTTAGGAAAACGTTGGAAGGGTGGTCACGTGAGACTGTTGTCCGCTCTTAACCAGAGGGAAACTTTTTCCCCACTGGTTTTAAAGGGCCTCATCTCAGCTTGGGATTCACTTTGCAGCTCGGGTTATGAGGCTAAGCTGTTTCATGCAGCGGCATTGGTGGCCTTTTTTGGGGCACTCCGCATTAGCGAGCTGGTTGTCCAATCTAAAACGGACAGGTCCGGTCGTGCTCTTATGGCCCAGGATGTGCAGTTTGAGGGGGCAGGTGTGTCCCTCAGGATCAGGAAGTCCAAAACGGATCAGCTCCAGAGAGGGGTAGTTATCAAACAGGGGACTTGCTCTGACCGGAAATTGTGTCCGGTGCGGGCTCTCCGTAAATTTTTGCGAGTTTGGGGCGATGAGCAGGGGGTTTTGTTCCAGCATGAGGACGGTTCACCCCTGACTCGTTACCAGTTTTGGGCAGTGACAGAGAAGGCACTGGCCAAGCTGGGGTTGGCGGGTGTCAAATTTGGAACCCATTCCTTCAGGATTGGGGCCGCATCCACGGCTGCAGCAATGGGATATTCTGGGCAGGCTATTCAAGGGGTGGGCAGGTGGAGATCTGCCGCGTATCGTTCTTACGTGCACCCCTTGAGGCGGTTTTGAATGTGATAATGATTGGTGTTTTCTTTAGGTGCTGTGTCCCGCCAGGAGAGACAACGGATTTTGATCTGCGGACACAGCATGATATTTTGGGCTGCTCATCAAGCCAGGAGGACACAGTTTGGGTCCCAGCTTGGTTTGGGTGAATGGGCGGTCGTTGAGTGGCAGGGTCATCACGGCCTCCGGTGGCCGGGCCTCCTGCCACAGTTATTCAAGGAGCTCAGGGGTCCTCCACCTCATATACTGGTTATTCACCTTGGGGGGAATGACCTCGGGTTTGTCCATGGCAAGGCACTCTCCCTTCAGGCCAAATGGGACATGCAGGTGATTGTCCAGCGCTGGCCAGGGATATTAATCATGTGGTCAGCCATGTTACCCCGTAAGGTTTGGAGGGAGGCTGAGGATCGTCAGGCCATTGAACGCGCTAGGATGAAGGCCAATAGGGCCATTCAGAAGGCTTTGGGGGAAGGTTTGGGGGTTTACTTACCTCATCCCGGGATTAGGGCTGAATTTGCTGGTCTATATCGGAGTGACGGGGTTCACTTATCGGAGGCCGGCAATGAAGTATTCCTCAACGACCTGCAGCAAGGGCTTCGTTTGGTGTTAGGCCATCAGTGGGGCGCAAGGGCCTAAACAGAGGCTTGGCCCTGGCGTTGGCGGGATTAAGTTTGGTTATGGGCAGCGGGCCGGGGAGCACCCTGGGTGCTTCCCTATCGGTAGGGAAGAGGGGTCTGCTAGGAGCGGCTGGTACTGCTTGTGACGGCTGCCAGCGCACGTGGGCAGACTGCCTGGGGAACTCCAAGTGCAAGTCCTTACCTCACTGCTGTACGGCTGAGGCTTAGGAGCTTGAAAGGGGGGAACCAATTTGCCTGGCCAGCCGGGTTGTTTTGCCATCCCTTGGGAGGGCTTGCACCCGGGGCTTCGGGGCTCACCCAGGCAGGTCAAGGCGGATGTCTTGGTTTGACACCGTGGCTTGACCTGTACCGCTTTCCCCTTGCCGCAGTTAAGGTTAATGTTCATGTTGAGGTTAATTTCAATAAAGTGGCCCTTAGATCCAATATCTGTCTCTGTCTCTTTATTCCGACTGGGGGAGAAATAGATATGGAGAAAGGTTTTGGTTGAAGCAGCAGACATCATACCAGGTACTGTCTTAGAAGGAATCAGCAGCAGTCAAAAAAGTTAAGACAATTTTATTTTAGCACAAGTTTTCAAGGACGAAAAGCCTGTTTCTCCATGCATCTTATGAACTGGGCTGTGATTCAGGAAAGCTTCTGCTAGAATGAAACATGAGGTCACAGAATCAGGGGGAACAACCCTAAACAGAGCTACTCAGTGTAAGTCCAATATTGTTCAATGGTGCTCACTAGACATCCCATTCCCACGGTGGGGGCTGGGGATCCCCTGCTCCCACCTTTCATACCCCGCCACCATTTACCTGGCCAATGGGGGGAAGGTGGGGAACAGGCCTCCCATGCGTGCTCCTGGGACCGGCTTGATGACATCACTGACGTCATCATGCCACACTCAGAGCACTTCCATGCTTCGCAGTGGGCCGATTTGGTCCCCAAATAGGCCAAGCCAAAGCAAAGAGGCCACCGTGGGTGACAGACAACTAAGCAAGGAGCCCCCCCCCATGTAATGATTACTCAGTGTATCCAAGATACAATACAAAATTCACATAGTCCAGACTGTGTGAAATTTGTATTGTATCTTGGATGTTGCATCTATTATCTTTTATATGCAATTAAGAAGTGTGTGACTGCATTGAGTAATCATTTCCCCCTGCAAAGTGTATGTGTACACCTCAGCCTTGTGCAATTATGCGTGCACACATGTGAGGACAATCCCGACCACACAGAGAAGGTTAGTGCTGGGTCTCTGCCCTCCCGCCAGGAGGGGAAGGGGACTTGGCACCTGAGTGCTTACTCCCGGGGAAGTATGCTTTGAATTGCAGCCTATGATTGAAAAATCCCTTCCAAACATTGCCAAAGCTAATAGGTGGGGAGTCTCCCCTTGCGAGGAGCTGGGCCGTTTCCACACGGCTTACCTGCAGCCGGGCCATGCTGCAACGTCGTGGATCATGCCGGGGAAAACGCGAAATATCTTGTTTTCTCGCGTGAGTTTTGCGCTATGTCGCGCAAAACTCGCGCAATAAAATGCGATATTTCACATTTTCCCTGGCACGATCCGCAACGTTGCGGCATGGCCCAGCTGCAGGTAAGCCGTGTGGAAATAGCCCTGATTGGTGGTGGGAGGAGGAGAGAGATGCACTCAAGCGCATTAGTCTCATTCCCTTTTCTTGCCACCAGAGTTAATTAATAACATAAGGTCTCTCTCTCCTTGGGATCTGATTGGCACTACCAAGAAAACAAGCTGCAGCCCTGCGAGGTGAGCCCTGAGGCCTGCACCTGCTGCTGAAAGGTAGAAACTGAAACAAAACGCAAACTTTTTTGCAGGAGGGATGCATTTCTATTTAGTTTCCCAGATTTGGTTCAGCATTCCGGAAGCTGCTTTAACAGGCCAAACCAGCAAGCTTTGTGCATAATTTTGGCCTATTTTTTTCTTGTTATGCACACCCCTAGATCCAGGTTAAAAAGCTCCGTTTTACCATGTCCTCTTGCCAGGTGATTGTGGGTCAGGCATACTCCCTCAGCCTCACTAACCTCACTGGGATGTTGTGAGGATACAACGGATGAGAGCAGAATGGTGTAAAGTGCTTTGGGCAGGAGATAAATGAAACGAATAAACAAATACATGTTTTCCTCCCTGAATTTTGTCAGTAACTAGCTTGATACCTGTGCTTCACTACAGTATTTAACTACTTTAAATCCAGCTACCACCTTTCTTCAACTGTCTGCAGTTTCCTTGATCTGATTTTTACCTCAGAACACAGAGTTCTACAGCTGACCAATCAGAGAGAGGTGGGTGCAAGCAGGCAGGAGCCTGTCAGCCACACACGA
Source organism: Eublepharis macularius (assembly GCF_028583425.1). Lineage (NCBI taxonomy): Eukaryota > Metazoa > Chordata > Lepidosauria > Squamata > Eublepharidae > Eublepharis > Eublepharis macularius. The sequence goes on from NC_072790.1 coordinate 247,994,360, forward strand.
AAGCCAGGCCCCACAGGGAGATTGGCAACCCTAGGGAACTTTTAGGGCAAGACTGAGAGTGCATTTTCAATGACTCAGCTGCCTACTGTTTAGAATGTGGGAGGTGAGGACCAATCAAGCTCTGTGTTCCAGCTATCTCTAGGGGGTGATGAGGTGTGGAATGTTGTGAGCCCCAATTAGCCTGCATATGCAAATGACCTTGAAAGGCTGGCCCAATCAGGGAATAGTGGCAGAGCTGGCACTGGGTGGGGATGTAAGCAGGCAGCAGCCTGCCAGCCACACAGGGAAAACACATTTGATCCCTTTTTACCCCCTCAGGGGGGCAATTTCTTAAAATCCCTTCTTAGTGGGTGTCTACATCATGAAAGGAATGTTGTCCTCAAATTTCAGGTTTCTAGGTCCAGGTGCTACTGGACTCTTTTCTATTTAGGTCCATGAATGTTATCTATATCTATAAAGACCAGTGTCAGTTAGGACACTTGTCTTTATATATATGGATAACCTGAAATGCAATTTAGATCTAAAGTAATTGACTGTTCCAAATTCCCCCATGTGTTCAATGGACAAGTGGGATTTGAACCCAGGACCATCAGATTTTAGTTAAACCTGCTAACTACTAGTTCACAACCTCTCCCCGCTGACTTCTAGAGTTATGCGCTCATATCCCTTATTGGATTAAAGTGAGTTTTCACAAAACATATTTCATATTACTTGACTCATATAACATCTGAATGCATCTGCATAGTTAGAACGTAAGTACATAAGAAAAGCCCTGGTGGATCCTAACCCAGCATTCTTTCTCACCAACCGGTTACTCCAGAGGGCTATCAACAGTGCAGAGACCAAGGCTTTCCCCTAAAGTTTCATCCTGTCACTGGTATTCAGAAGCTGACTGCCTTCAGTCAGTTCCCTTCAGTCACTAAGACTAGCAGCTACTGTTAGACCTCTTCTTCTTGAATCCGTCTAATCCCGTTTTAAAACTGTCTATACCAGTGGCCATCAGTACATCCTCTAGCAGTGAATTCCACATCTTAATCACTCCCTGTGTCAAGAAGTATTTCCTTTTTTCTATCCTTGATCTACTGCCAATCGGCTTCATTGCATGCCCTTGATTTGGGAGAGGGAGAAAAAATTCTCTCTGTTTACTGTCTCTATCCTGGCCATAATTTTCTAAACCTCTATCCGGTTCCCCCTTAGGTGTCTCTTTTAAACTGAAAAGTCCCAGACTTTTCAGACTTTTCTCATAGCAGGAGTGCTCCGAATCCAGCCCTGGAACCTGAAGGGGTAGATCCCTACCGCACCACTCCCAGAAACCTTACCTGAGCAGGCAGCAGGAAAGGTACCAGTAATAAATAATAGCTTGTCCCAGAGCCTGGCAGCAGCCCTGGAACTTGGTTGCCCACTTCTGTACTTTGGGCAGCTCTGCATTGGCCTTTTGGAGATATGTTGTTGACCAGGACTGCATACAGTATTCCAATTGAATGCATTATAATTAGACATGGGCACGGACAGAAAAAAAACCCCCAAACATGGTGTTCATTGTTTGTTGCCATCCACAAACAATGAACACTGATGAACATGACCTGTTCATCAACATGTACATTGTTCTTTGTTCTTGGGGGCCAGCAGGCTCTCCTCCAGCCATCAGGGTCCCTATCACAACACTCCCAGAACCCGTAGCTGAACAGGCAGTGGGAAATGTACCAATAATAAATAATAGCTTGGCCCCAGAGCCTGGCAGCAGCCCTGGAACCTGAAGGGGTAGATCCCAGAAACCTCATCTGAGCCAGAAGCAGGAAAGGTACCAGTAATAAATAATAGCTTGTCCCAGAGCCTGGCAGCAGCCCTGGAACTTGGTTGCCCACTTCTGTACTTTCGGCAGCTCTGCATTGGCCTTTTGGAGATATGTTGTTGACCAGGACTGCATACAGTATTCCAATTGAATGCATTATAATTAGACATGGGCACGGACAGGAAAAAAAAAACCCAAACATGGTGTTCATTGTTTGTTGCCATCCACAAACAATGAACACTGATGAACATGACCTGTTCATCAACATGTACATTGTTCTTTGTTCTTGGGGGCCAGCAGGCTCTCCTCCAGCCATCAGGGTCCCTATCACACCACTCCCAGAACCCGTAGCTGAACAGGCAGTGGGAAATGTACCAATAATAAATAATAGCTTGGCCCCAGAGCCTGGCAGCAGCCCTGGAACCTGAAGGGGTAAATCCCAGAAACCTCACCTGAGCCGGAAGCAGGAAAGGTACCAGTAATAAATAATAGCTTGTCCCAGAGCCTGGGAGCAGCCCTGGAACTTGAAGAGGTAGATCCCTATCACACCACACACAAAGAAAATTCAAGCTGCAATGCACTCTCCCTGTCTCTCTCTCAAAATACCGTCTCTCTCTCTCCACTGTCTGCAAAACCAGAGCTGAGAGCCCTCTCCCCCCTGCTCTTTGCTTCCTTATAACAAATTTTGAGCTCCACACTTGAAAGGAAGACCTGCCTATCAAGGTAAATTGGGCCTCGATTGGGGTTTCCAGGGCAACAGCGGGAGTTCAGACAGAGTTCAGACAATCCCTGCCTAAGTTGGAAAGGGAATTGACTGCAGGTGACAGATAGTCTGGCTTGATGAAGAGTAATGAATGAGGCTTGCAACAAACGCCTGTTCGTTTAGAGTTCGTTTAGAATGGGGCCTCACAAACAGCTTGTTTGTGAACAGTTGATTGGGCTGTTCGTGGCTTTTTTTAGTTCACATTGCTGTTCATGCCCATCTCTAATTATAATATCGGATATTTTATTTTCAATCCTTTTCCTAACAGCCCCTCAGCATAAAATTAGTCTTTTTTCACTGCTGTGGCACATTGGGTTGACACTTCCACTGAGCTATCCGTCACAACCCCAAGGTTTCTTTCCCTCTCAGACTGTGCAATTTCCAATTTTAACTAGTTTGCCTGGGACAGACATTTGGCTAGTTGGCCTCTAATTTCTCAAGTCTCACTTGACCCCTTTTTAAAAACGGGCATAACTTTTGCTACTCTCCAGTCTTCTGGTACAGTGGCTGATTTTAGAGTTAAGTTACATATATGGGTTACCTGACCATTTTAGCACACATAGGCAATAATGAGCCCCATTGTTTACAATGGCAGTAGACCTGGCATTCTACATTATCAACTGTTGATTAGCATCAACTGTTAGGTGAGGCTTATAGTTCCTTGAAAATGTAAAGGAATGGAGAAGCTGTCTAACAGCTGTTTGGTGGGCCAGCTTTCTCTTTCTCCCTCCCTACTCTGGCACCTCCCTGAAACTCTGAATGGTGGCCAAAATTCCAGGATATAAATTTTTGTTACTCTTACATTTTGGGGAAGGTTTGAGGTCATTTCAGGTATCTCCAAGCTGACCTAAGCTAATTTGGGGTTTTATTTCACCTCAGGCATATCCAAATGCACACACTTAACCACATTTTGTGGCAATGAATTCTACAAGTTACTGATGTATTGTAAAAAGAATGTCTCTCTATTTGTCTGTCCTGAATCTTCTATCGATCACATTTCTTTGGATGGCCCTGAATATTAGTATTATAAGAGAGGGTGAAATTATGTATTTGGTGAAATTTGTCACAGTGTAAGGATACGTGTTCTTCAACTTATACAGCCTTTTACTTACTGTTCAAACCATTGGGGGAAAAAATTTCTGCCATAATTTCATTTTTAGATGAAATTCTATGGCCATTCTAAGTAACAAACATCAAAGAATAACTGGAGTTTCTGAAAACTAATAAACTTCATTTAAATATTTTGTGATAGAAATACAAGCAAAACTGTCTCAGTTATAATGAAAGTATAGAATGACTTTAAAAAAAACCCAAAATTTCATCATTAGAATTCATACATTGACATCGGGATGCCGTAAAATTCTGAGCATTCAAATTTGTCACTGGATTTCAGGTTCGGAATTATGTCTGTGCTGCTGTCCCTGCATTTCTCTCTTCATAATTTTTTCATATTATTAGTATTATTTCTGAACATTCTTCAGACAGCTGCACATGTCTAGCTTCTTCTTTGTTAGTTTTCTATTATGCTCAATTTTTAAGAAGTTCTAAAGGCCTACAGTGACCTTTCCTCTTGGCCTAGAATCAGCAAGTCAGCCGTACTGTGCTGAGTGATCATTTGACTATGCACATTCCTTTCTGACTCAAATAAAAATTGGACATGACTTCAGACCATGGTCTGTAATATTCTGCAGTGAGGGAAGACTGTAGGGTAAAATGGGATCATCCTATAATATGAGGCTAAGCCACTTCCAAAATGCCATGGGAGTTTGGAAACATTTCGCAAACTAAACAGTCAGAAATGATTCATCGATTAATACTGCAAAGGGGATAGTATAAATGCTCTTGCCACTTGCAACCATCTCCACTATTCTGCTCTGCTTCTCTTGCTTGCTTGCTTCTCTTCTCCTGCTGCTACTATGGTAAGTCCATTATAACTAGTTCACATTGTATATGAGATATATGGAGCAAGGAAGGAAGGAAGGAAGGAGGGAAGGAAGGAAATCCTTCCTTGGGGAAAAAGTTCAAGGAAATTCAAAGGAAGCAAAAAAAATGATTTTAGTAAGACTAGTGGTCTTTCTTGTCTGTGTGCTTACATCTAAATGAAAGAACGATAACTGGTAAGAAAATGAGGCATCGTGAGAAAAGAAGGAAGGGCAGCTGTAATTGGATGCAGCTTTTCATACTTTCATAAAGATGTATTGTCGAAGGCTTTCATGGCCAAAGAACGATGGTTGTTGTGGATTTTCCGGGCTGTATCGCCGTGGTCTTGGCATTATATTTCCTGACGTTTAGCAGCTGTCACTGGCATCTTCAGAGGTGTAGCACTGAAAGACAGAGGGCCAAGCTACACATGACGAATGACACTTGAACGGCAAGTGGATTGAGTGGAGGGCAAGTGAACAGGGAGAAATACACTTGCCGTTCAAGTGTAATTCGTCATGTGTAGCTTGGCCCAGAGATCTCTCAGTGTCACAGTGTTGTAGATATAAATTACCTGCTAACATCTTCTCCACACATTGACACTGAGAGAGCTCTGTCTTTTGGTGCTACACCTCTGAAGATGCCAGTCACAGCTGCTGGCGAAACATCAGGAACTACAATGCCAAGACCACAGCGATACAGCCCGGAAAATCCACAACAACCAACCTTCACAAAGATGTTTGTGGGAAGCCCTTAATTCCAGCAAGTTTGATTAAAGTAGTTATGCAGGCCAATGGCTGTCTGGTTGAACACAGCCATTATGCTGCCATTCAAGGGGAAAGAACCGCAAATGCCATACTGGAATTTTTTTGAACGCAAGGCAGACATTTCGTTCCTGCAGCCCTAACGTTACCCAAGGCTAAATTACTGGAGCAGCTGTTATATGGAACATATTTGTAGGACTGCCCTCTTCATGTTTTGCCCCACAGGAAAGACTTCAGTTTAAGTTTTTGAGAAGTCTCAAACTGTGTATCTAATGCCTGGATACGATTAGAGTCTGGTTGTCTTAGGTGTGAAGCCAGGTTTTGTATTCAATCTATTTATATGTGGCTGAAAGGCTGCTTTAACCCACAAGGTTTGTTTCCCTGATCCTTCAAGATGACTTCTAATCAAGCTGGCTCAAGGCTGTTTATAGCCATATTAATAGAACAGGCTTTCCCTGTCAGGTTCTCTTAACACACGGAGCTGAACAAGCAAAAGGGTTAATTAAAAAAAATAGAGGATATTGAAAGCCAATCGGACATCTCCAGGGCAGCAAAGCTTGGGGTGTTGTTAAATGTCAAAGGTATGTCTGAGCCAGCTGTGTACTTGGTCTCCATGGAAGCATACAGTTTTAGAAGGGCATTTAGTCTAGCTAGGTGCTCCTCTCTACCGTCTGTGGTTATCGAAGGCAGGTACAACAAAACCCCTACCTAGAAAGATTGTGCCCATGCCTGCTAAGTGAGGTCAAGTCTCGTCGAAGGCTTTCATGGCCGGAGAACGATGGTTGTTGTGGGTTTTCCGGGCTGTATTGCCGTGGTCTTGGCATTGTAGTTCCTGACGTTTCCTGTAGTTCCTGACACTGAGAGATCCTTGTCTTTTGGTGCTACACCTATGAAGATGCCAGCCACAGCTGCTGGCGAAACGTCAGGAACTACAATGCCAAGGCCACAGCAATACAGCCCGGAAAACCCACAACAACCATCGAGGACAAGTCTGTTGAGCACATATGTTTTAGTTGTCTATTTATGTCTCAGAATCATTACCCCATTACTCAACATGCTCCCCAGTCATATAACCACTAATAATTTACTGGTTTTTATCTGATAACAATTTTAGGATTATATGTCAAATCGCTAAATTTTGTGCATCAATTTTTAAATTACAGGAAGTGCATTTTAAACATTCATAAAGTCAATCTTTTTTTCCTTTATTGCATCCTTGCTTCTTTAGGTTGAATGCTGGTCTTAAGACCGAAATTAAAATTGAAGTTTGAATAACTATTCTTTTTCTGTTTCTTTGTTTTGGTATTATTTATTGTGGGCTTTCACAGTCACAAGGATTCCTACCAGACACTGAGGCTTTACTATGAATTTCTGCTGATCTTGTTTCAAAAGGCAAGATCTAGTAAATGTTTGAGGATATTGTTTTCACTTGTCCTCCTCCTCCTGAAAACGGTCCACAGAAAACAGTCCACAGTCACTGGAAGGACACCACCAATCCTAAAAAGGTTCATTATTTTCAACTTTATATGTTAGAAATGGTGTTAGATATAGCAGTTCAAGCCATGCCATTCAGAAAAGTGTAGCACCAACGCGGTTCCTCCCAAGTTACAATTTGATTTGTTCCCTGGAAAGTTATGCTTGCAATTGTAATCTGATTTCCTTCAACCTGTGAGATTGAGTTGACTCACCTTTTCTTAATATAATTCCAGACTCATCATTCCAAGATGTCATGTGGCTGTGCACCGTCTTGTGCCCCTCAATCTTCCTGCTCCCCGTGTAGCTATCCATTTGGTGGTCTGAGCTCCCTGAGTACATGCTGCCCCACCTCCTGCGGTGGTTGTTCAAGTAGCCTTGGCATCTCCCCCTGTGTGAATAACGTCTCATGTATCAACCAACTCCCATCATCAAAAATTGTGATACAACGACCTTCTTTCGGTTTAACAATCCCAGGCGCCATTCTCTCGTCCTCCGGTGAACCTGTCCGTTTCGGAGGGTACACCGCCTGTGGTGGCAGTAGCAGTTGTGGAAGTCTACCTAGCTGTGGTCTCCCGGGTATTTCTGGGTCTTGCCAACCCTCTGAGTGCAAACGGGTGTCCGTTTCCAAGGTGTGCAGTTCACCATGTTAAGCTGGGACGTCAACAAGAATGGGAAGGAAATGTGATCTGGAAAGTATAAAATGGATTCACATCTGATGACATCTCAGATGTGGGTAAATCAAACCTGTCCAAGTAAATTGTATCTTCTCTGCTCTCACCTCTAAAGTTTCCTCTGCAATCTTTATATCATTTGCCTTAACTTATGTTGACCAGGAGACCAGAAGGGTGTGAACATCTTCCCTCTGCGGGCCTTTAAGTATTTCAGGGTCCCACAAGAATCTTTCTCCTTAAACAGTTTGACAGCATATGCCAGTCTTGTCATCCACACGAGACGGTCAGTGGGAAAGCCCCTGTTTGCTGGGCAAAGAATGAATGTTTATCATCTATGCAAATGATGTCACTCGCTGTCCTTTCTTCATTAAAGCTTCTGCCTGCATTAACATTTGTTGTGGATTCAGCTGCTTTTTATTTCTAAAAACGTGCAAAGTGGGGGCAGGAGCATGCAACAATCATCGTGTATCAATCCAAGCCTGTTGTATTCGAGCAGACTCAGGTCTCTGAGTCAAGCTACAAGTGACGCCTGACACAGGTTGGACACTCGTCAGCTTCCCTCAAGTTTTGATGGGAAATGTAGGCATCCTGGTTTTACAGCTTGGCTCTCCATTACAACTGCAAGACCAGGATGCCTACATTTCCCATCAAAACTTGAGGGAAGCTGACTAGTGCCAGGCGTCTCTTGTAGCTTGGCTCTCAGTTTTTCCAATTTCTTTCTAGTCAGTCCCTTGATGATGCACCAACTTGCACCGGTTCTCTTCATTGGGATGTCTTCTGTTCTTTACAGCAGTTTCTGGTATCCTTCAACTTTTAATGTGGACTAGTAATAGAAAAGAGTGCTTCCCCCTGCAGCTTCAGGTCCTCCTAACTTTCCTTTTGTTTTCCTTATAAGGAATACCTCAACTCTTTAGCTCCCTCTAGTGGACCAAGGTGGACCTCCTGGACAGTAGGGTTGCCAGCTTCAGCTTGGGAAACTCTAGAAGGTTTGGTAGTGGGTGGCTTTAGATGGTCAGGGAGGCTATTAGTTTAACTTATAGCCATGTAAAAAGCCCAAAATATAACACAACTAGAAACATTATGGAAATTATTGCTGAAATAAGTTAGTAAATTAATTAATTAATTAGTAAATTAAATTAATTAGTAAATTAAACAGCTTGAGTATGTTATTATTATCCCCACAACAATAACAACTCTGTGATGCGGGTGGGACTGAGAGAGCTCCTAGAAGCTGTGACTAGCCCAAGGTCACCCAGCTGGCTACAAGTGGAGGAGTGGGGAATAAAATCCAGTTCTCCAGATTAGGGTCCTGGCACTCTTAACCGCTATACCAAAGTGGCCGACAAAGATCATGAAGAGCTTTGTACATAATAGCGAAAACCTTGAATTGAGCCCAGTAACTGATGGATAGCCAACAGAGTGATTACAGAATGGGAGTATTATGCAATCTAGCTCACTATAACAACAACAACAACAACATTTGATTTATATACTGCCCTTAATAACAAAAACAAAACAACAACAACAACAACAACATTCGATTTATATACCGCCCTTCAGGACAACTTAATTCCCACTCAGAGTGGTTTACAATGTATGTTATTATTATCCCCACAACAAACACCCTGTAAGGTGGGTGGGGCTGAGAGAGCTCCAGAGAGCTGTGACTAGCCCAAGGTCACCCAGCTGGCTTCAAGTGGAGGAGTAGGGAATCAAACATAGTTCTCCAGATTAGAGTCCAGCGCTCCAAACTCTACTCTAAACTCTACTCTAAACTATCCAAGCTCTTCCTAACTATATGGGGCAGTAGTGTTGCTGAGTAGTCCCTAATGCTGCAGGTTACTTTTGGGATTCTTGTGAGAGCAAGACCAGCTGCCCACAATTTATGGACGAAAGCAATGGCCAGCCAGATGCTTACCAGGTAGCAAGCATGTCTGGTCTTTTCAACAATGATAAGGAGGAAGCTTGTACCTACAGCAATCCTTTGTTTTGCTCATATTTGACTGAATAGAAACAACCTTTGTGCCTTCGGATGGTGTCTCCCCCTCCTTGAATTGCTCTGAATTTCCCTTAGATAGATAGATGGCCCACTTCTAAAGAAAAAAAAATGTTTCTATTGTTTCGAAAGGTGAGGCCATCTTTATGTTCATGTGTAATCCCACTGGCACTTTCTCCTTTAATCTGCATCAGTCGTCATTTCAAGGTTTGCTGTAATCTATAAAACACAGGCTGGTTTTCTTCTGAAATTCTCTGATACGCTCCATTAACCACTGAAAATTTGCAATACGATCTCTGGTGCCCCGTTCTTTCTGAATCCAGACTGAATATCTCACATTTCTCATTCTATATAGGGTAAGAATCTTACTTAAACGATACTAATCATTTAACCTGTAGGTTTTGAGTAGTGCCACACTAGAATTTGCATAAGCCAGGGTAAGGGGGAAGAAAATTTTCTATTCGCTATGAGAGATGAATTTTTTTTTTATTACAGCCAAAGTAAAATCGGGAACCATAGGGTAAGGAATTTTTTTAAAAAAATTTGAGAAACACTATCAGAAATTAATGCAATGGTCCAATACTTGCTGCCGTCTTTGATTTCTCCTGAGCTGCTCCTGACAGAGTCCAAACTCCCAATGGTATTGCTCTCAGTTTCACTAACAGCTTCACTAACAGACTCAAAACCACTCACCACATTAGCGTGTGTATCCAAGAGGATATGGTAGAATGGTAATTAGGGTTACCAGGCCTCCCCGTCAACTGGTGGGAGGGGGAGTGGTGCTCATTTGTGCACATGCTCCCAGCCTGAGCACAATGATGTCACTTCTGGTAGTAATGTCATAAGATGGGTCATGGGAGTGCTCCTGCACTGTGCGTTAAGAATTGGCCTGTTTGGGGCCAAAATCAGCTCTGCCAAAGCTTGAGAGCAGTTCTGCAAACAGCATGATGATGTCACTTCTGGAAATGACATCATAGAGCCTGGATGGAAATGTATAAGTCACATGTTTGTCTGAGTTCCCTACTGATGGCAGGTGATCACTGAGTGGCTTCCCACCTCACAATGATCTCTGGAGTTCAGCAGGCATGGTGGCAAAACTCCAGGAGTTTGCCCACCACCGGTAGTCATCTGGAAGCCCTAGTGGTAATTACTATTTACATTTCCAGAATGGCAAACATGTATTAAGTTTGCGATCTTCTTTGCAGCCTTTTGTTTCAATAGTATTTGCAAAGCATAGGGATGAATGGTTCATCTCTCCATTACCCAGACTTTTTGGTGATCCATTCCATAGCTGTCAATCTGTTCCTGAGCATTTGGCAGGTTGTTTCACTATATTCCTTCCCATGCCCTACATTGCAATTGACTTTTTGCTCTTGGACATTCTCACACAGCTCGATTAAGATTTACTACTCCACCATCCTTGCAGTTGTAACCACTCTGCTCAGCAGACACCTAGATCATTCAGAAATCATATAAATCAGTCTTTTATAAATGTTGTGTTTCCACAATATCTTCAGCAAAATCCCCTCTATGTTGGAAAGTGGAAAATGGGCACCTATGCCCACTGCTGGTGGGAGTGCAAACACATTGAAAAATTCTGGAAAGAAATCCTGGAACAAATAACTCACACAACTGGCTATATGCTCACAATAAGCCCTGAAATAATCTTTCTGGACCAAGGGCAGAACTCAACTATACCACATATCAGGTGTGATCTCATAAGGATCTTCTTGGTGGCAGCGAAAACTGCAATAGCTTCAGAGTAGGAATCACAGAAACCCCCTACGTTAAGAAATTGGTACTTTAAGTTACGGGACCACTACATGACAGCGAAAATCACAGATGGCCTCCTTCAAGCTGAAATATATCCCGGAACAACAGATTTTACAGAACAATGGCTGCCCTTCATTGAACACACAGCCAAGAATGACATACAGCCAAAAAATTCAGGGTACCAAACCATGATATTATGAACATTTCAAATCTACGAACACTCCTGACTATACTTCCTTAGTCAGACCTCGCACAATAACAAATGGCATGCACAGACAACTTATTCAGTTGTTTGGTTCATCACGATACATCTTATCCTCCTGAACAATTGACAACAAAATAAAGCTCGCATTCTCGTGTAACATCGAAAGAAACCATGCAGATAACCTAAGTGAGTTATTGCCTCAACACACATATAACAGGAATGTCAACATTGTACCTTGCAACAGCTAATTTTATTGTTATATTTAATGTTATTGTTCATCTTTAATGTTGTTTATAAGAAGTTAAAATCAATTGTAATAAATGTTTAAAATGTTAAAAATGTTGTTTCAGTAAAATACTATCCTTTAGCGTTCATCTGAGTAGTCCTAAGTAGTAATCTAAGTGGCCCCCAATTAGTTTGAATCAACAGTTTTTGGGAAATTTGTGGCTGCTTAGCATGAACTGAACAGATTAAGTGATTGGCTCACATCTGTTGGCCAACCTAATGCAGGGGTATAAAATCCTCCACTGGTGCAAGTCAAAAAACCAATCAGTGATGTGACTAATAAGATATCAGTATTCTCATATAATAGTGCAAAGAAATTAAAGTGCATTGGTACAATAAATATGCCTTCACAATTAGATATACTCTTCCTTAAAGGATACAATAAATAATTCCCATAAAAGACTTTAAATACTTCAATATAAACCTCTGAGATACAATAAATAGAATATAATAATAATAACTACACTTATATATCACTTTTCTAGACAGATTAGTGCCTCACCCAGAGCAGTGAACAAGTTAGTGTTATTATCCCCACAATACAGCTGGGGAGCTGGGGCTGAGAGGAATGGCTTACCCAAGGCCACCTACTGAGCTCATGGCAAGAATGGGATTAGAACCTGCAGAGTGCTGATTTGCAGCCAAACCACTTAACCACTGAATCCAGCCAAATGAAATGGTGGCCCTGAAGTCCAGTGCTAATAATTCCTGTTTTCTCCTCTCCAACAGTTCAAGAGAATCATGTTCCCTCCGTGGTGCTCCCAGATATGAAGGTAAGTACATAGGCTTATTGTCTTCTGTATTTCATAATTAATGATCTCCCTTTTGTTTTGCCGGTACATAGAATCTGGGAGAATCCAACAGGCTGCTAGCCAAAAGCCCGTTTTGCTAACCTTTTTCAAGGGTGTCTCTGACTTCAAAAGACCGGTCATTGATATACAGAAATCAGTTGTCAACATTCTCTACCTGTTTACAAATTACAATAAAGCTTCCAAATGCAAAAAAATGTTACTCACATCAATTCTCTTTCTTTCAATGTGAATGCCACCTCTGAAGCTGCTGACAGCCAATCATTGTAGTCTTCGTGCTAATCACTGGCTATTTAAGGGATCCTCTCCCTTTTAACTTAACCTGTTCTGAAATGACAATAAACATATGGTTCAAATTCATGTCTTATAGGTAACATGTAAGATCTAAATTCTGGTTCAGACCCTTGGGTGTCATAGTATCTAGCTTGAATATCCAGTGACAATTATTGAAACATGAAGCTTTTTGGATATCCAAACTAGATACTATGATACCCAAGGGTCTAAACCAGAATTTAGATCTTCCTTGTTATCCAAGGCCCTGCCTTGGTTGTGACATGTTAGGCTGTAGGAAGTGACATGGCAAAAATAGTGGCCATAGGCCACTGTTTCCTCCCTCTGCTTTATCCCCGGCTGCCCACTATTCTGTCCAGAATTAGAATTTTGCAAACTAAGAAGTGTTTGGGAAAATGGCTGTCCCTATTTTTCACCTAGCAGAGTCATACAAGTGTTCTATGAACTAGGCAGGAGACCGTGGACCAGTAGGAACCCACAGCAGCTCCATAGGACCTTCCCCCTCCCTGGAAATGGAGTGCCGCCTGGTGGGAAGTGTCTGATGTGGACATGTGACCCCTCTATCAAAATGCTCCGCCATCCCCAGCCAACGGCAGGTGTTTTTAGGACCTGTGTGAGTCAATTGTTTTAGGAAAACTGCCATTTTGTGCAAATAAATGTATCCTCTTACCTGCAAGAAATTGTGGTGGCAGCTTTCTCAGGGAATTGCACTGAAAGCTCTGAAGATGAGTGTGTTCCCAAATCCCTTATTAAATGGAAGATGTACAGAAGATGAAGGCCCTGGATGCTTTAATGCAAGCACAGGTGCTGTAACATATAAAGTGGAAGTAAGTCTGATTTTGATTTTACGGATGATTCAGACAGACCATGTAGGGAGGGGTGCAGCTTTAAATCTTGCCATTCTTTGGACCAGCAGAATGGTCACAGAGTGTTGCAGAGGCATTCAATGGCAAACCACCTCTCCACCACCTTTCGTATCCTAAAGGTGGTTCGGTTAAGGATGCCATCCCTGGGGCATTTGTCTCTGTCCGGTACACCTCTTTTGATCAGGCTGTGCAGGTGGTGCGCAGGTGTGGGGTGGGCGCGGAGCTGGTTAAATGTGATATTAAGTCTGCATTTCGCCTTCTCCCTGTCCATCCGCTGGATTTTGAGCTATTGGGGTTTGCCTTCGAAGGTGGGTATTATATGGATCGTGCCCTACCGATGGGTTGTTCCGTGTCTTGTGCAGCCTTTGAGCACTTCAGCTCATTCCTGGAGGGGGAACTGAGGCGGCACGTGTTTAGCTGTGACTCCGCCCACTATTTAGATAATTTTTGTTCGTTGGGCGGGCACAGTAGTCTCGCCGCGGCGCCCTGAGTTGGGATTACTCCGAACTTGTTCCGTGGAAAGAGCCAACGGAGGTCCCTGAACAAAGTTGGGAGCAGATACAAGGTCGCACCTATGCGGTGGATACCAGCATCTCGGCCGTGACGGGTATGGCCAAGGGAATTCTAGCCGCGAGATCGAGAGTCGTCCAAGGGGACCCTCCTCCTTGGGGCCCCTTGTCCCCGGTGAGTGCAACGAATGAAGCTTCCATAAGCGAGCAACCGGGGGCAAGTCGAATGCAACAGTTAGAAGCTAAACTGATGGATATGGAAGAAAGTTTGGCTCATGCCATCCATTTAATTTCGGCAATGGGAGCAGGGGAAAGACTGTCCCCTGAAGAGATGGCGATACAGATAGCTACCCTTCAAAGTGTCATCTCCTATCCGGTGGAGGATGTCCAGCAGCGGCCGTCACCTACCGGCGAAGGGGACACCTATCCTGGCGAATCGGGAGAGCAACCCAAGGAACTTCCCGCACAGCAGGAAATTCCACCGAGAAGGGATGACCCGGTTGAGCCACCCGGAGAGACCCCCACCGAACCTCCTAACCAGGGAGGGGATGCGCCGCCAGACGAGACTCCCGTTGAGAGGCCTACGGAAGGGGAAGAAAAGCCAAGTGATACACCGGTGAGACCCCCTCTTACTTCTCCTATAACGGTCCGGCCGGACCAAGCGGGAGCACACGCGGCTCCATCCGAGGAGGGAGCCCCTCGTCAACCGCGAGACATTGTCCCCGTCGGGCAACCTACGGGGGACAGTCTAACAGCGCCACGAGGCCAGCCGCTGCTTCCCAGATTAACAACAACCGGAGGGGCAAGCCCGCGCGGCCTTCCACCTGTTCAACCCTCGCCGCTGCGGCCCCTCTCACCTCGACCGCAGCTCATACCGTTGCAGCAGCCCCAGGACCAGCCCGTTTTACCACCCCCGAACCAACTGGGACGGCCTGCACCACTACGACACCTCCAACCCCCTCCTCAGCGGCCGATCTCCACTCAACCACACCAACCTCCTCCACCTCGACAGCTACCGCCAACGCCTCCCGTGTTACCAGCCAGACCGATACTGCCGCCCCCTGCTCGCCCGCCACTGCAGCCTCCGGCCCAACCAAGACCAACCCCGACACCGCAACCACGGCAACCTCCGCCCGCACAGCCAGCCCAACCCCAGCCGGCACCGCCGGTTCAACCGCCGCCAGTACAGCCGGCACCGTTGCCCCGACCGAGACTCCAGTTACCTCCTCCTGTGCCTCAGGCGCAACTAAGACTGCCGATGGACTTTTACCCAGCGCCTGCTCCGAGACAAGAACTCCCGATGGGCTGGGTGAAGCTGGAAGCCACCTTCGATGGGGATCCCTCCAAACTGGGATTTTTCTTAGTACAAGTGGTACAGTTTTTCAACCGATGGGGGCACCTTTTCGGCAGTGAGGCCAGTCAAATCGAACATCTTGGATCTCGTTTACAGGGCAAGGCAGCAGATTGGTATGTAGGACTATACAATGTCGGGGCCCCAGAACTCGATACTCTTCAGGGGTTAGTGGATGCCATCCGAGCGCAATATGAAGACCCCTTAGAAGAAACCCGGGCCCGAACAGAATTGCAAGCCATCAAACAAGGCAGCATGTCAGCAAGAGACTATGTCACAAAATTCCGGCAATTAGCAGCCAAGTGCCCTAGGTGTGAGGAGTCCACCAAGATTATTCTGTTCAAACAAGGCCTTAACCCGAGACTTTTGGACAGAGCTCTCATGCAAGACAATCCCCCCACCATGTTAGGGTGGATCCAACTTGTTTGCGAAGTGGAGAATCACATTTTGGAAGTCCGTTTGGTTGAACAACAACAACAAACGGGACAAAGAAGACCATTGACCTTACAGAGGGGAACACGGGGAGCTAGCTACGCCACCCGTGGAGCGAGAGATGCTAGATGGCAACAAGGGCTGTGTTTGCAATGCGGACAGGCTGGTCACTTTGCAGCACAATGCCCTTACCGGCCTGTGCAAAGACCTCCGCTCCAATTACGGCGTCCAACCCTTGCTCCGTTTCCTACGCTCCAACGCCCGACTCCAGCACCACGAGCAAATAGAGGCCGCGGCGCTTCCCAAAGGCCAGCCTCGGAGAGAGGGCTGGAAGCAGAAGAAGTCATGGAATACGATCCCGCTTCCCCAACCGCAGAAGCCAATCCAGAAAGTCCCCAGTCGGGAAACGAAATGGATCTGTCGTGAAAGGACCCAAACGACAGATCCGCCCTAAGCCCGTCCCTGCACGGAACCGGCCGCCTGGGTCCATCTTATTCATGCCAGTGACTCTAATCAACCCAGAGAGGAAGATGCACATTCGGGTGCAAGCTCTCATTGACTCGGGCTGCTCCAGAGACATCATCGCCCTTGCTCTAGTCAATGGACTAGTCCTACCAACTCGGGATCTACAAAATCCAGTAATCTTTGAACAAATGGATGGTACCAACATGAATCCTGTAACAACTGAAACCATCCCAGTGATCACAGGCATGGGACAACATTGGGAAAAGAGGTCCTTTGTCATCAGCTCTACTGCCAAGTACCCGTTAATTCTAGGCAGCAAATGGCTATGTGATCACAATCCCTACATAGACTGGGCACAAGGATGTATTACCTTCAGTCATACCAACTGCAAAAATCACCGTTGGAATCAAAACTGGGGCGAAGATCCAACTCATAAAGAAAAGGCCCTTCTCACCCAAGAAGAAGTCAACCAAATACCCGAACCATACTGGCCTTTTCTAAATGCTTTCTCTGAAGAGGAAGCAGATACTCTACCCCCGCACCGACGAACGGACTGTGCGGTAGAAATTTTACCCGGAGCCTCACTGCCCAAAGGACGACTTTATCCCATGAGTCTCCATGAACGCGAAGAGCTCCGGAAATTCATTGACACCAACCTCCAACGAGGGTTCATCCGCCCAGCCGCTAGCCCCCACGCCGCTCCAGTCCTCTTCGTGAAAAAGAAGGACGGGGGACTTCGACTGTGCACAGATTTCCGAGGCTTGAATGCAGTGTCCACCAACAACGCCTATCCTATACCGCTCATCCGAGACCTTCTCAACGTCGTGGCCCAAGGTAAGATCTTTACGAAATTAGATCTAAAAGATGCTTACTTCCACGTTCGTATCAAGGCAGGGGATGAGTGGAAAACCGCTTTCAATACGCCCCTCGGACAATATGAATACTTAGTTATGCCTTTTGGTTTGACGGGAGCCCCGTCTGTATTCATGTCCATGATAAACGAAGTTCTACACGAATTTCTGTACAAAGGGGTGGTGGTGTACCTTGATGATGTGTTAATTTACTCGGACACAGAGGAAGAACATATTCAAACGGTACGAAAAGTCTTAGCCACCCTAATGAAGAATAAGCTACCCATCAAACTGTCCAAATGTGAATTCCATAAAACCGAACTCACTTACCTCGGGTATTGTATCTCCCAAGAAGGTCTGAAAATGGATCCAGCCAAAATACAGGCGATCCAGGACTGGCAGACACCCACCACCCGTAAAGAACTACAATCCTTCCTGGGTTTTGCCAACTTCTATAGAGACTTCATAGCAAATTTCGCCCAAATCACGCTCCCTTTAACAGACTTGCTGAAAACCAAAGATAAAGGGGACCAAGCTAAAAAACCCTCTGCCAAACTGCAATGGACCCCCGATTGCCAAACGGCCTTCGATTGTCTAAAAAAGCAATTTGTAACAGAACCCATCCTCTCCCACCCCAACGAACAATCCCCTTTCATAGTACAGGTCGACGCCAGCGATACGGCGATAGGGGGGGTTTTACTGCAGAAGGGGGAGGATGGTAGGCTGCGGCCGTGTGCTTTCTTGTCTAGGAAATTTTCGGAGGCGGAAAGGAATTGGAATGTGTGGGAGAAGGAGGCCTTTGCAGTAAAAGCGGCCCTTACTAACTGGAGACATTGGCTGGAGGGGGCGCGATACCCTTTCGAGGTCTGGACGGATCATAAAAATCTGGAGGCCCTCCGAAGCCCACGCAGACTGAATGCCAAGCAATTGCGATGGGCGGAATTCTTTTCCAAATTCAACTTCACTCTAAATTATCTCCCGGGCAAAACTATCTTTTTGGCAGACGCCCTATCGCGCATGCCCCAACATAAGAGCAAACGGGAGGAGACTGTCGACACTGTCTTCTCGCCTACGCAACTTGGGGGCGTGGTGACTACTCGCAGCCGTGCCAAGCAGCCCCTCCCGGCCAACCAAGAGTGGAAATCGAAACTTAAAACTGAAGTGGAGAAGGAGGGGGATAGGGCTCCGCGAAGCAAACTGACCCAATCCCCACAAGGGGATTGGTTAGCCGGGAGCAAGTTTTATGTCCCAGACAGCCTCAGACTGGAAATTTTGCAGCGCTGTCATGATGCTCCCACTGCTGGACACTATGGGTATCTGAAAACTTTGCACCTAATCCAAAGACAATTCTGGTGGCCGGGCATGCGCAAAGACATTTCCCAATACGTTAGTTCCTGTCCTGTTTGCCTCAGCGCCAAAACCAGGAAAGGGAAGCCTCCGGGTCTCCTGCAGCCATTGGAAACGCCAAACAGACCCTGGGAAGTAATATCCATGGACTTTATCACTGATCTACCTATCTCAAAAGGACATAATTGTATTTTAGTTGTGGTAGATCTGTTCTCCAAACAAGCTCATTTTATCCCCTGTACTACTATACCCTCCGCTCGAAAACTAGCAGATTTGTTTCTAAAACACATCGTAAAATTACATTCTTTTCCGTCCAAGGTGATTTCGGATCGCGGCGGACAGTTCGTTGCCAACTTCTGGCGGGAGCTTTTGAAAATGTTGAATATTGAACAAGGCATCAGTTCAAGCCACCACCCACAAACCGACGGGCAATCCGAAAAAACAAACCAAATATTAGAACAGTTTCTTCGTTGCTACATCAATTTTCAACAAGATAATTGGGTGGACCTTCTCCCTCTGGCCAAGTTCTCATATAACAACAGTGTACACGCTTCGACGGGGGAGGCCCCCTTCAAAATTGTCTACGGAACTCACTTCAATCCCTTCCCCTTGGATGCACCCCCTCTCCATTCCTCTAAATTGCCAGATGTATCTTCGTGGTGGGGGGAGGCGGCGCAGCAATGGACTCTTATTAAGAAACACCTTGAAAAAGCCAAACTGGATTACAAAAAATACGCAGACCGCCATCGTGTGGCCGAATGGGAATTACAACCCGGAGATCATGTGTATATTTCCACAAAAAATCTAAAACTCGCTCAGACGAGCCGCAAACTCGCTCTGAAATTCCTAGGACCTTTTCCTGTGCGCAAGATAATAAATAAAGTGACTGTTGCTGTAACTTTGCCCAAGAACCTGCGCCATGTGCATGATACGTTCCATGTCAGTCTTCTAAAGAGAGCTCCCATCGACAACAAATGGCACGTCAAAGCTCCACCCATTCCAACTTTGATTGACGACCAAATACACTATGAGGTACAACAAATCTTGGACTCTAAACTCAAACGAAATCAGCTTTTTTACCTCATTAGATGGAAGGACTTTGATTCTGGTTACGATGAATGGGTGAACTCTGCACATGTTCATGCTCCTAGATTAACCAAAGCTTTTCATACTCGCTACCCATATAAGCCAGGGGGGGATCTGTTTTAAGGGGGGCAGAATGTCAGGTCCAGTGTATATCTAAACTGTACTGACTCCATTTTCTAATGCTTCAAGTGTTTGAGTGTTTTCTTCCCAGGTGCACCAGTTCCCAGGCAGCATTCCCACCGGAGGAGACTGTTTTGTCTAACACCGTTCCACCAAGCATTGGCCTTGAAGGAGAGCAGCTTCCCAGGACTGAGAGATGTTGTTTTGAGAACTGTGGGGGGAGGCTGATCCAGATGGGTATTGTTACTCTGTATCTTATGCTGGCTCTTCATTGGTAACAATGATCATGTACCATCCTGATTCTCCTATTCAGGACAGTGGACTATAATGGACCTTTTCTGCAGTAAAGTTTCCTTTTCCAAACAATGGACTTGTGTTTGCTTCTAAAGGGAACCCTGTAGTGAGTGCCTTATTTAGCCACAGTCTGACATAGGCCACTGTTTCCTCCCTCTGCTTTATCCCCGGCTGCCCACTATTCTGTCCAGAATTAGAATTTTGCAAACTAAGAAGTGTTTGGGAAAATGGCTGTCCCTATTTTTCACCTAGCAGAGTCATACAAGTGTTCTATGAACTAGGCAGGAGACCGTGGACCAGTAGGAACCCACAGCAGCTCCATAGAACCTTCCCCCTCCCTGGAAATGGAGTGCCGCCTGGTGGGAAGTGTCTGATGTGGACATGTGACCCCTCTATCAAAATGCTCCGCCATCCCCAGCCAACGGCAGGTGTTTTTAGGACCTGTGTGAGTCAATTGTTTTAGGAAAACTGCCATTTTGTGCAAATAAATGTATCCTCTTACCTGCAAGAAATTGTGGTGGCAGCTTTCTCAGGGAATTGCACTGAAAGCTCTGAAGATGAGTGTGTTCCCAAATCCCTTATTAAATGGAAGATGTACAGAAGATGAAGGCCCTGGATGCTTTAATGCAAGCACAGGTGCTGTAACATATAAAGTGGAAGTAAGTCTGATTTTGATTTTACGGATGATTCAGACAGACCATGTAGGGAGGGGTGCAGCTTTAAATCTTGCCATTCTTTGGACCAGCAGAATGGTCACAGAGTGTTGCAGAGGCATTCAATGGCAAACCACCTCTCTTAGGGCCAAGCTACAAGTGACGAATGACACTCGAACGGAAAGTGGATCGAGTGGAGAGCAAGTGGAGGGCAAGTGAACAGGGAGGAATACATTTGCCGTTCAAGCATCATTCGTCACTTGTAGCTTGGCCCTGAGTCTCTCGCCGTGACAACCCCAGCAGGGATTGCCATAAATCAACTATGATTTGAGGGCAGAATTTCATTTTCATAACAATAGATATGGAGAACGGTTTTGGTTGAAGCAGCAGACATCATATCAGGTACTGTCTTAGAAGGAATAAGCAGCAGTCATAAATGTTAAGACAATTTTATTTTAGCACAAGTTTTCAAGGACGAAAAGCCTGTTTCTCCATGCATCTTATGAACTGGTCTGTGATTCAGGAAAGCTTCTGCTAGAATGAAACATGAGGTCACAGAATCAGGGGGAACAACCCTAAACAGAGCTACTCAGTGTAAGTCCAATATTGTTCAATGGTGCTCACTAGACATCCCATTCCCACGGTGGGGGCTGGGGATCCCCTGCTCCCACCTTTCATACCCCGCCACCATTTACCTGGCCAATGGGGGGAAAGGTGGGGAACAGGCCTCCCATGCGTGCTCCTGGGACCGGCGTGATGACATCACTGACGTCATCATGCCACACTCAGAGCACTTCCATGCTCTGAGTAGGGAGCCCAGTGGGCGGCCATTTTGTGGGCAGCAGAGTGGTCGGCCATTTTGGGCTGCTGCTCCTTACCGGGGCAGCGTGGCCTAGTGGGCGAGTTGCCATTTATTGGGCATAGGCCTGCTTTCCTGGTGCCTGGTTTAGTGGGGATTTATTCCCTTTCCCCCCCTAAGAGCCAGTAACACCCTTCTCATTAGATTGGGAGCTGGCAGGGTCAGCCTGGCCTAGTACCTGTGAGGCAGGGAGGAGACTGACGGTCATTAATTCCTTGTTGTTCTATTGGTCAGTCCGGCCCAATCTCGTCAGATTTTGGAAGCTAAGCAGTGTCAGCCTTGCTTAGTAAGTTGGGGCCTGACCCAATAGTGGTCGGGGGGGGGGGATTTAGGTATTGAGGTTGAAGGTTTTACGTGGGGGTTGAAACTGGTGATTAGCATGGCACCCAAGATGGGTGAAGGGAACTCAAAAGGGAAGCAACCTGCTAAGAGGGCGCCTTCCAAGCGACCCCCTCCCCCGGCTCTGTCTTCCTCAGAGGATGAGGACTCCTTTGGGGAACAGCAGGATATTTTGAAGCGCCTGGAGGCGCTGGAGCGGGCAAGAGGGGATGCGGTGTCAGTAAGCAGGGGTGCGTACAGTACGGCCAGTGCGGCGAGCATCTAGAATCGCAACTAACCGTGATATTTTGCGCCGTTTATCTGCCTTGGAAGGTTCTGCTGGATCCCCAGCGGCTGGAGGTTGCAGTGGCCCCCAGCAAAGGTGTCTGATGCCTCAGGAACCGGCTGTAGAAGTGGTGGACTCACCTGAGGAGTTACTGCCTGTTGCAGTGGCTGTGGACCCAGTGGAGGCACCTGGTAAGGATCATGCACCACACTACCCTTACCCTTGGCCTTGGGGGCCAGGGGCACAGGCTGCTGCTTGTGGGTTGATTATTGGTTTGCAGGATGCCCCAGCCAATCCTGCAGCTGCCTTTGGGTGGGGTACAGCCCACTTTAAATCAGGCTTTCAGCCTGGTGCTCAGCAGCAACAGGCAGCTCCCCTTCAAGTTTGGGGAGGCCCATCTTGGGGTTATTATCCTTATCCGGCACTGAACTATGGCCAGGTTCCTTTTCATGCTATGCCCTTTGGCGATACGGCCCTTCCTTTGGGCGACCATTTGGCACAGGCCACAAGGGATAAAATTCTACGTGGGGAGTATGTCAACGTTTTTTCCGTTCTCTACCATGAGTTAGAGAAGGAGGATAAAGATGTGATGGACGATAGAGACAAGGAACGCCTGAAAAAGAGGCGAGTTGACAGGACCTGGAACAATTGGCTGCCTGGCTTCCTGATTTACGCTGGGGTAATTGCCAGGGCGCTGCCCAACCGGGCTGTGTCTCTGTTTCAGTATCTTGACATCATTCTGAAAGGTTATATGGGCTTCTCAGGTGCTGCATGGATGCAGTACGATGTGGAGTTCCGCATGCGGGCAGCAATGAACCCCAGCCTTCCGTGGGACCGCATTCACCAACAGCTGTGGCTGTCGGTGATGTCTCCTGCCATGCCTAACTTGGGGGACTGTTCGGATAGCGGCCATGTAGTTTCTCGCAACGCCCAGCCGACTAATACCCGCGGCCGGGCGGGACAGCAGGTTCAACACTGGCTGCTCTGCTGGGAGTATGCGTATAAGGGAACTTGCCCTAGGAAACCTTGCCGATTCCGGCATGAATGCCCATCTTGTGCGGGCCAGCATCCATACAATGCGTGTGGTAAAGCCCGTCAGGGGTGGGGAGGTAGGAAGCAGGGGGGCGGCGGCTCCACCAGCCAACAGCCTCCTGGAAAAGGGCCCCCAGCCCGGTAAAGATGAGGGTCCTTGAACGCCTGTTACGTTCTTATCCTCTTGAGGAGGCTGCAGTTTATTTGTTGGAAGGTTTCAGGGATCCCTGTTCAGGGGCCTAGGGCCCCATTTTTATGGTTGAGGACTGGCGTTCTGTTCGAGGCAAGGAAGACATAGTTAGGCATAAAATCAAGAGGGAATGCGCAGAGGGTAGAGTTTTGGGGCCATTTGCGGCTCCTCCAACCCCCAATTCCGGGTGTCTCCTTTGGGGGTGGTGCCGCAGAAGGCGGCTGGCGAGTATCGCCTTCTCCACCACCTTTCGTATCCTAAAGGTGGTTCGGTTAATGATGCCATCCCTGGGGCATTTGTCTCTGTCCGGTACACCTCTTTTGATCAGGCTGTGCAGGTGGTGCGCAGGTGTGGGGTGGGCGCGGAGCTGGTTAAATGTGATATTAAGTCTGCATTTCGCCTTCTCCCTGTCCATCCGCTGGATTTTGAGCTATTGGGGTTTGCCTTCGAAGGTGGGTATTATATGGATCGTGCCCTACCGATGGGTTGTTCCGTGTCTTGTGCAGCCTTTGAGCACTTCAGCTCATTCCTGGAGGGGGAACTGAGGCGGCACATGTTTAGCTGTGACTCCGCCCACTATTTAGATAATTTTTGTTCGTTGGGCGGGCACAGTAGTCTCAATGTGCTCGGCTTTTCACCTTCTTTATGGAGCTGGCAGATGAGCTGGGGGTTCCATTGGCCCCCGAGAAGACGGAAGATCCCTCTACAGTGCTTACCTTCTTAGGCATTGAGTTGGACACGGTTCAGCAATCCTTACGATTGCTCTTTGACAAGGGCGACGACCTTAGGGCTCGTCTGTGGGATTTTAAGGGTAAGCACAAGGCCTCCTTGGTTGAGCTGCAACAGCTTGAGGGGCACCTTAAGTTTGCGTGCAAAGCTGTTTCACCTGGGAGGCCGTGTTTGCGTCGTTTGTGCGATGCTGTGGCTCGCCTGCGTGCACCCCATCACAGGCTGCGAGTGACAGGTGGCATGCACGCCAACCTAGAGGTGTGGTTGGAATATTTGAGTGACTTTAACAGTATTACCTTTTGGCAGCAGGATTTGTTGCCCGAGGCGGAGTTGCAAGTTACATCTGATGCCTCGGGTTCCACTGACTTCGGAGTTTATTTCCGGAGGCACTGGTGTGCTGAACAGGGGCCCGCTGATTGGCTGGCATCAGATTTGGTCAAGGACTTGACTTTTTTAGAGTTTTTTCCCATTCTGGTAGCAGTCCAACTATGGGGCGAGGAGCTGG
The DNA here is from genome assembly GCF_028583425.1 of Eublepharis macularius. Classification (NCBI taxonomy): domain Eukaryota; kingdom Metazoa; phylum Chordata; class Lepidosauria; order Squamata; family Eublepharidae; genus Eublepharis; species Eublepharis macularius. Next base: position 248,018,998 of record NC_072790.1, read on the forward strand.
CGAATCACACTGTCCACTTTTGGGGTGACAATTTGGCCGTGGTTCACGTCGTCAATTCCTTGTCCTCTGAGTCCCCCTGGGTCATGTGATTGGTTAGGGCATTTACACTATTGTGCCTGCGGCGCAATATATTGTTTAAGGCCAGGCACGTTCCTGGCGTGTGCAAAGGTGTCGCGGACGCTTTGTCTTGCCAACAGATGGAGTGTTTCTGGCAGCTTGCCCCGGAGGCAGATCCTCGTCCGGCGGTGATGCCCCCAGAGCTTTGGCTGCTTGGGAGGTCGAGGCGGGCCGCACCATCCAGCTAGCCATCGCACCCAGTACACAGGGGGCTTGTTGGAGAGCGGGAGGCCAGTTGGACGGGTTCAGGCGGGAAGCTGGGATTGGTAATGCCTGGCCTATTCCGGTTGAGCACATTCTCCAGTTTTGTGTCCACCAGAAGGTCTGTGGGCTGGCAGTAAGTCCATTAAGGGGCAACTATCAGCCCTGGCCTTTGTTAGCAAAGCTCGGGGATTTCCTGAGGCCACGGGTGATTTCCGAGTGCAGAAGATACTCGAAGGATGGTCCAGGGAGTGCACGGTCCACAAGGATCTGCGTCAGCCCATTTCCCCGTCCGTCCTTAAGGGCCTTAGTGCGGTCTGGAAAAGGGTTTGTACATCGGCCTACGAGGCAAGGCTCTTTCACGCAGCTGCGTTGACTGCCTTTTTGGGGGGCCCTTCGGGTCAGGGAGCTGGTGGTTCGTCCTGTAAGGATAATTCCGGCCGTGCCCTTATGGCAAGTGACCTAGCTTTCGAGGGTGACATGGTTTCAGTGATGATCCGCTGGTCCAAGGCAGACCAGATGTGTAAGGGGGCTTGCATTCAGTTGGGCTCTTGCTCTGAGGCGGAGCTGTGCCCTGTCCGTGTATTGAGGAGGTACTGGTAGGTGCGTGGCAGTGAGCAAGGCTGCCTTTTCTGGCACTGGGATGGCTTCCCCTTAACTTGCTACCAGTTCTGGGCAGTGACTAAGCGAGCTCTGGTGGCGCTGGGGTTGCAAGGCGTGAGCTTTGGAACTCATACCTTTCGAATTGGAGCGGCTTCAACAGCCGCTGCCATGGGGTATTCAGGTCAGGCCATTCAAAAGGTTGGGGTGGCGGTCTGCGGCCTACTGCTCCTGGGTACGTCCATTGAAGCATGTTTAAACGTTACTAATTGTTGTTTTTCTTAGGTCCTGCGTCACGGGTTGGACGTCAACGCATCTTGATACGTGGGCACAGTTTTGTCTTCTGGGCTGCCCATCAAGCACGCAGGATGCCAGTCGGGTCCCAGCTCGGGTTAAGTGACCGGGCTACTGTTGAATGGCAGGGTCGGGGGCCTTCGGTGGCCAGGCCTGTTGCCAATGCTGTTTGGAGTTGGGCGTGATACGCCACCCCATATACTTGTTATCCATTTCATGGGAAATGATTTGGGTTTGATGCAGTGATGGCATTATATTCTCAAGCGCTATCTGATATGCGCCTCATCGTGGCATGTTGGCCGGGAGTGCTGATCAGGTGGTCGGCTATGATCCCTCGTCAAGTTCGGAGGGAGGCTGAAGATCGCCAGGCCATCGAGCGGGCCAGGATGAAGGCCAATAGGGCCATCCAAAAGGTTTGGGGGCCGGATTAGGCATTATTTGCCTCACCCTCGGATCAGGGCCGAATTCCCCAACCTCTACAGGGGTGATGGGGTGCACTTGTCTCAGACAGGCAACCAGATTTTTCTTGATGATCTGCGGCAAGGACTTCAGTTGGCCTTAGGCCATCAGTGGGGCGCCAGGGCCTAAGCAGAGGCTTGGTCCTGGCGTTGGCTGGTTTGTAGGAGTAGGGTGCGGGACAGTGAGCACCCTTGGCACTTCCCTATGTGGGAAGAGGGGCCTGCCTAAAGGGCTGGTACTGCAGTGACGGCTGCCAGGCCCACAGGCAGGCTGCCTTCGGGAACCCCAGCCTGCGAGGCCTTTCCCTCACTGCTTGACGGCTGAGGTGTCAGGAGCTTAAAGGGGGGTGACCAAATTTGCCTGGCCGGCTGGGTCCGCCCCATCCACTGGATGGGTCCCACCTGGGGCTTCGGGGCTCGCCCAGACAGGTCAAGGCGGTGGTCCAGGTGGGACGCCGTGGCTTGACCTGTACCGCTTTAGGTCCTTGCCGCTGTTTGGCTTGTTTTGTCTGTATAAAGTTAATAAAGTGGCCCTTAGATCCAACTTGGTGTCCGTCTCTTTTCTGACTGGTGTGGCAATCCCGACCGCACAGGGAAGGTTAGTGCTGGGTCTCTGCCCTCCCGCCAGGAGGGGAAGGGGACTTGGCAACCCGAGTGCTTACTCCCGGGGAAGTGTGCTTCGAATTGCAGCCTATGATTGAAAAATCCCTTCCAAACATTGACAAAGCTAATAGGTGGGGAGTCTCCCCTTGCGAACAGCTGGGCCATTTCCACACGGCTTACCTGCAGCCGGGCCGTGCTGCAACGTCGTGGATCATGCCGGGGAAAACACGAAATATCGTGTTTTCTCGCGTGAGTTTTGCACTATGTCGCGCAAAACTCGCGCGATAAAATGCGATATTTCACATTTTCCACGGCACGATCCGCAACATTGCGGCATGGCCCAGCTGCAAGTAAGCCGTGTGGAAATAGCCCTGATTGGTGGTGGGAGGAGGAGAGAGATGCACTCAAGCGCATTAGTCTCATTCCCTTTTCTTGCCACCAGAGTTAATTAATAACATAAGGTCTCTCTCTCCTTGGGATCTGATTGGCACTACCAAGAAAACAAGCTGCAGCCCTGCGAGGTGAGCCCTGAGGCCTGCACCTGCTGCTGAAAGGTAGAAACTGAAACAAAACGCAAACTTTTTTGCAGGAGGGATGCATTTCTATTTAGTTTCCCAGATTTGGTTCAGCATTCCGGAAGCTGCTTTAACAGGCCAAACCAGCAAGCTTTGTTCATAATTGTGGCCTGTTTTTTTCTTGTTATGCACACCCCTAGATCCAGGTTAAAAAGCTCCATTTTGCCATGGCCTCTTGCCAGGTGATTGTGGGTCAGGCATACTCCCTCAGCCTCACTAACCTCACTGGGATGTTGTGAGGATACAATGGATGAGAGCAGAATGGTGTAAAGTGCTTTGGGCAGGAGATAAATGAAACGAATAAACAAATACGTTTTCCTCCCTGAATTTTGTCAGTAACTAGCTTGATACCTGTGCTTCACTACAGTATTTAACTACTTTAAATCCAGCTACCACCTTTCTTCAACTGTCTGCAGTTTCCTTGATCTGATTTTTACCTCAGAACACAGAGTTCCACAGCTGACAAATCAGAGAGAGGTGGGTGCAAGCAGGCAGGAGCCTGTCAGCCACACAAGAAAGCGAGGCCCCACAGGGAGATTGGTAACCCTAGGAAACTTTTGGGGGAAGACTGAGAGGTGCATTTTCAATGACTCAGCTGCCTACTGTTTAGAATGTGGGAGGTGAGGACCAATCAAGCTTTGTGTTCCAGCTATCTCTAGGGGGGGATGAGGTGTGGAATGTTGTGAGCCCCAATTAACCTGAATATGCAAATGACCTTGAAAGGCTGGCCCAATCAGGGAAGAGTGGCAGAGCTGGCAGTGGGTGGGGATGTAAGCAGGCAGCAGCCTGCCAGCCACACAGGGAAAACACATTTGATCCCTTTTTACCCCCTGGGGGGGCAATTTCTTAAAATCCCTTCTTAGTGGGTGTCTACATCATGAAAGGAATGTTGTCCTCAAATTTCAGGTTTCTAGGTCCAGGTGCTACTGGACTCTTTTCTATTTAGGTCCATGAATGTTATCTATATCTATAAAGACCAGTGTCAGTTAGGACACTTGTCTTTATATATATGGATAACCTGAAATGCAATTTAGATCTAAAGTAATTGACTGTTCCAAATTCCCCCATGTGTTCAATGGACAAGTGGGATTTGAACCCAGGACCATCAGATTTTAGTTAAACCTGCTAACTACTAGTTCGCAACCTCTCCCCGCTGACTTCTGGAGTTATGCGCTCATATCCCTTATTGGATTAAAGTGAGTTTTCACAAAACGAATTTGATATTACTTGACTCATATAACATCTGAATGCATCTGCATAGCTAGAACGTAAGTACATAAGAAAAGCCCTGGTGGATCCTAACCCAGCATTCTCTCTCACCAACCGGTTACTCCAGAGGGCTATCAACAGTGCAGAGACCAAGGCTTTCCCCTAAAGTTTCATCCTGTCACTGGTATTCAGAAGCTGACTGCCTTCAGTCAGTTCCCTTCAGTCACTAAGACTAGCAGCTACAGTTAGACCTCTTCTTCTTGAATCCGTCTAATCCCGTTTTAAAACTGTCTATACCAGTGGCCATCAGTACATCCTCTAGCAGTGAATTCCACATCTTAATCACTCCCTGTGTCAAGAAGTATTTCCGTTTTTCTATCCTTGATCTACTGCCAATCGGCTTCATTGCATGCCCTTGATTTGGGAGAGGGAGAAAAAATTCTCTCTGTTTACTGTCTCTATCCTGGCCATAATTTTCTAAACCTCTATCAGGTTCCCCCTTAGGTGTCTCTTTTAAACTGAAAAGTCCCAGACTTTTCAGACTTTTCTCATAGCAGGGGTGCTCCAAATCCAGCCCTGGAACCTGAAGGGGTAGATCCCTACCGCACCACTCCCAGAAACCTTACCTGAGCAGGCAGCAGGAAAGGTACCACTAATAAATAATAGCTTGTCCCAGAGCTTGGCAGCAGCCCTGGAACTTGGTTGCCCAATTCTGTACTTTGGGCAGCTATGCATTGGCCTTTTGGAGATATGTTGTTGACCAGGACTGCATACAGTATTCCAATTGAATGCATTATAATTAGACATGGGCACGAACAGAACAAAAAAACACCAAACATGGTGTTCATTGTTTGTTGCCATCCACAAACAATGAACACTGATGAACATGATCTGTTCATGAACATGTACATTGTTCTTTGTTCTTGGGGGCCAGCAGGCTCTCCTCCAGCCATCAGGGTCCCTATCACACCACTCCCAGAACCCGTAGCTGAACAGGCAGTGGGAAATGTACCAATAATAAATAATTGCTTGGCCCCAGAGCCTGGCAGCAGCCCTGGAACCTGAAGGGGTAGATCCCAGAAACCTCACCTGAGCCGGAAGCAGGAAAGGTACCAGTAATAAATAATAGCTTGTCCCAGAGCCTGGCAGCAGCCCTGGAACTTGAAGAGGTAGATCCCTATCCCACCACACACAAAGAAAATTCAAGCTGCAATGCACTCTCCCTGTCTCTCTCTCAAAATACCGTCTCTCTCTCTCTCTCCACTGTCTGCAAAACCAGAGCTGAGAGCCCTCTCCCCCCTGCTCTTTGCTTCCTTATAACAAATTTGGAGCTCCACACTTGAAAGGAAGACCTGCCTATCAAGGTAAATTGGGCTTCGATTGGGGTTTCCAGGGCAACAGCGGGAGTTCAGACAGAGTTCAGACAATCCCTGCCTAAGTTGGAAAGGGAATTGACTGCAGGTGCCAGATAGTCTGGCTTGATGAAGAGTAATGAATGAGGCTTGCAACAAACACCTGTTCGTTTAGAGTTAGTTTAGAATGGGGCCTCACAAACAGCTTGTTCGTGAACAGTTGATTGGGCTGTTTGTGGCTTTTTTTAGTTCACATTGCTGTTCATGCCCATCTCTATTTATAATATTGGCTATTTTATTTCCAATCCTTTTCCTAACAGCCCCCCAGGAAAAAAGTAGTCTTTTTTCACTGCTGTGGCACATTGGGTTGACACTTCCACTGAGCTATCCGTCACAACCCCAAGGTTTCTTTCCCTCTCAGTCCCTGCAATTTCCAATTTTAACTAGTCTGCCTGGGACAGACATTTGGCTAGTTGGCCTCTAATTTCTCAAGTCTCACTTGACCCCTTTTCAAAAACGGGCATAACTTTTGCTACTCTCCAGTCTTCTGGTACAGTGGCTGATTTTAGAGTTCAGTTACATATATGGGTTACCTGACCATTTTAGCACACATAGGCAGTAATGAGCCGCATTGATTACAATGGCAGCAGACCTGGCATTCTACATTATCAACTGTTGATTAGCATCAACTCTTAGGTGAGGCTTATAGTTCCTTGAAAATGTAAAACAATGGAGAAGCTGTCTAACAGCTGTTTGGTGGGCCAGCTTTCTCTTTCTCCATCCCCACTCTGGCACCTCCCTGAAACTCTGAATGGTGGCCAAAATTCCAGGATATAAATTTTTGTTACTCTTACATTTTGGGGAAGGTTTGAGGTCATTTCAGGTATCTCCAAGCTGACCTAAGCTAATTTGGGGTTTTATTTCACCTCAGGCATATCCAAATGCACACACTTAACCACATTTTGTGGCAATGAATTCTACAAGTTACTGATGTATTGTAAAAAGAATGTCTCTCTATTTATCTGTCCTGAATCTTCTATCGATCACATTTCTTTGGATGGCCCTGAATATTAGTATTATAAGAGAGGGTGAAATTCTGTATTTGGTGAAATTTGTCACAGTGTAAGGATATGTGTTCTTCAAGTTATACAGCCTTTTACTTACTGTTCAACCCATTGGGGGAAAAAATTTCTGCCATAATTTCATTTTTAGACAAAATTCTATGGCCATTCTAAGTAACAAACATCAAAGAATAACTGGAGTTTCTGAAAACTAGTAAACTTCATTTAAATATTTTGTGATAGAAATACAAGCAAAACTGTCTCAGTTATAATGAAAGTATAGAAGGACTTTAAAAAAACCCCAAAATTTCATCATTAGAATTCACACATTGACATCGGGATGCCGTAAAATTCTGAACGTTCAAATTTGTCACTGGATTTTAGGTTCGGAATTATGTCTGTGCTGCTGTCCCTGCATTTCTCTGTTCATAATTTTTTCATATTATTAGTATTATTTCTGAACATTCTTCAGACAGCTGCACATGTCTAGCTTCTTCTTTGTTAGTTTTCTGTTATGCTCAATTTTTAAGAAGTTCTGAAGGCCTACAGTGACCTTTCCTCTTGGCCTAGAATCAGCAAGTCAGCCGTACTGTGCTGAGTGATCATTTGACTAAGCACATTCCTTTCTGACTCAAATAAAATTGGACACGACTTCAGACCATGGTCTGTAATATTCTGCAGTGAGGGAAGACTGTAGGGTAAAATAGGATCATCCTATAATATGAGGCTAAGCCGCTTCCAAAATGCCATGGGAGTTTGGAAACATTTCGCAAACTAAACAGTCAGAAATGATTCATCGATTAATACTGCAAAGGGGATAGTATAAATGCTCTTGCCACTTGCAACCATCTCCACTATTCTGCTCTGCTTCTCTTGCTTGCTTGCTTCTCTTCTCCTGCTGCTACTATGGTAAGTCCATTATAACTAGTTCACATTGTATATGAGATATATGGAGCAAGGAAGGAAGGAAGGAAGGAGGGAAGGAAGGAAGGAAATCCTTCCTTGGGGAAAAAGTTCAAGGAAATTCAAAGGAAGCAAAAAAAATGATTTTAGTAAGACTAGTGGTCTTTCTTGTCTGTGTGCTTACATCTAAATGAAAGAACGATAACTGGTAAGAAAATGAGGCATCGTGAGAAAAGAAGGAAGGGTAGCTGTAATTGGATGCAGCTTTTCATACTTTCATAAAGATGTATTGTCGAAGGCTTTCATGGCCAAAGAACGATGGTTGTTGTGGATTTTCCAGGCTGTATAGCCGTGGTCTTGGCATTATATTTCCTGACGTTTTGCCAGCAGCTGACACTGGCATCTTCAGAGGTGTAGCACTGAAAGACAGAGATCTCTCAGTGTCACAGTGTTGTAGATATAAATTACCTGCTAACATCTTCTCCACACATTGACACTGAGAGAGCTCTGTCTTTTGGTGCTACACCTCTGAAGATGCCAGTCACAGCTGCTGGCGAAACATCAGGAACTACAATGCCAAGACCACAGCGATACAGCCCGGAAAATCCACAACAACCAACCTTCACAAAGATGTTTGTGGGAAGCCCTTAATTCCAGCAAGTTTGATTAAAGTAGTTATGCAGGCCAATGGCTGTCTGGTTGAACACAGCCATTATGCTGCCATTCAAGGGGAAAGAACGGCAAATGCCATACTGGAATTTTTTTGAACGCAAGGCAGACATTTCGTTCCTGCAGCCCTAACGTTACCCAAGGCTAAATTACTGGAGCAGCTGTTATATGGAACATTTGTAGGACTGCCCTCTTCATGTTTTGCCCCACAGGAAAGACTTCAGGTTAAGTTTTTGAGAAGTCTCAAACTGTGTATCTAATGCCTGGATACGATTAGAGTCTGGTTGTCTTAGGTGTGAAGCCAGGTTTTGTATTCAATCTATTTATATGTGGCTGAAAGGCCGTTTTAACCCACAAGGTTTGTTTCCCTGATCCTTCAAGATGACTTCTAATCAAGCTGGCTCAAGGCTGTTTATAGCCATATTAATAGAACAGGCTTTCCCTGTCAGGCTCTCTTAACACACGGAGCGGAACAAGCAAAAGGGTTAATTAAAAAAAATAGAGGATATTGAAAGCCAATCTGACATCTCCAGGGCAGCAAAGCTTGGGGTGTTGTTAAACGTCAAAGGTATGTCTGAGCCAGCTGTGCCCTTGCTCTCCATGGAAGCATACAGTTTTAGAAGGGCATTTAGTCTAGCTAGGTGCTCCTCTCTACCGTCTGTGGTTATCGAAGGCAGGTACAACAAAACCCCTACCTAGAAAGATTGTGCCCATGCCTGCTAAGTGAGGTCAAGTCTTGTCGAAGGCTTTCATGGCCGGAGAACGATGGTTGTTGTGGGTTTTCCGGGCTGTATTGCCGTGGTCTTGGCATTGTAGTTCCTGACGTTTCCTGTAGTTCCTGACACTGAGAGATCCTTGTCTTTTGGTGCTACACCTATGAAGATGCCAGCCACAGCTGCTGGCGAAACGTCAGGAACTACAATGCCAAGACCACAGCAATACAGCCCGGAAAACCCACAACAACCATCGAGGTCAAGTCTGTTGAGCACATGTGTTTTAGTTGTCTATTTATGTCTCAGAATCATTACCCCATTACTCAACATGCTCCCCGGTCATATAACCACTAATAATGTACTGGTTTTTATCTGATAACAATTTTAGGATTATATGTCAAATCGCTAAATTTTGTGCATCAATTTTTAAATTACAGGAAGTGCATTTTAAACGTTCATAAAGTCAATCTTTTTTTCCTTTATTGCATCCTTGCTTCTTTAGGTTGAATGCTGGTCTTAAGACCGAAATTAAAATTGAAGTTTGAATAGCTATTCTTTTTCTGTTTCTTTGTTTTGGCATTATTTATTGTGGGCTTTCACTGTCACAAGGATTCCTACCAGACACTGAGGCTTTACTATGAATTTCTGCTGATCTTGTTTCAAAAGGCAAGATCTAGTAAATGTTTGAGGATATTGTTTTCACTTGTCCTCCTCCTCCTGAAAACGGTCCACAGAAAACAGTCCACAGTCACTGGAAGGACACCACCAATCCTAAAAAGGTTCATTATTTTCAACTTTATATGTTAGAAACGGTGTTAGATAGAGCAGTTCAAGCCATGCCATTCAGAAAAGTGTAGCACCAACGCGGTTCCTCCCAAGTTACAATTTGATTTGTTCCCTGGAAAGTTATGCTTGCAATTGTAATCTGATTTCCTTCAACCTGTGAGATTGAGTTGACTCACCTTCTCTTAATATAATTCCAGACTCATCATTCCAAGATGTCATGTGGCTGTGCACCGTCTTGTGCCCCTCAGTCTTCCTGCTCCCCGTGTAGCTATCCATTTGGTGGTCTGAGCTCCCTGAGTACATGCTGCCCCACCTCCTGCGGTGGTTGTTCAAGTAGCCTTGGCATCTCCCCCTGTGTGAATAATGTCTCATGTATCAACCAACTCTCACCATCGGAAATTTGGATACAACCACCTCCTTTCAGTATAAAAATCCCAGGCCCCATTCTCTGGTCCTCCGGTGAACCTGTCCGTGCGGGAGGGTACACCGCCTGTGGTGGCAGTAGCAGTTGTGGATGTCTACCTAGCTGTGGTCTCCCGGGTATTTCTGGGTCTTGCCAACCCTCTGAGTGCAAACGGGTGTCCGTTTCCAAGGTGTGCAGTTCACCATGTTAAGCTGGGACGTCAACAAGAATGGGAAGGAAATGTTATCTGGAAAGTATAAAATGGATTCACATCTGATGACATCTCAGATGTGGGTAAATCAAACCTGTCCAAGTAAATTGTATCTTCTCTGCTCTCACCTCTAAAGTTTCCTCTGCAATCTTTATATCATTTGCCTTAACTTATGTTGACCAGGAGACCAGAAGGGTGTGAACATCTTCCCTCTGCGGGCCTTTAAGTATTTCAGGGTCCCACAAGAATCTTTCTCCTTAAACAGTTTGACAGCATATGCCAGTCTTGTCATCCACACTAGACGGTCAGTGAAAAAGCCCCTGTTTGCTGGGCAAAGAATGAATGTTTATCATCTATGCAAATGATGTCACTCGCTGTCCTTTCTTCATTAAAGCTTCTGCCTGCATTAACATTTGTTGTGGATTCAGTTGCTTTTTATTTCTAAGAACATGCAAAGTGGGGGCAGGAGCATGCAACAATCATCATGTATCAATTCAAGCCTGTTGTATTCGAGCAGACTCAGGTCTCTGAGTCAAGCTACAAGTGATGCCTGACACAGGTTGGACACTCGTCAGCTTCCCTCAAGTTTTGATGGGAAATGTAGGCGTCCTGGTTTTACAGCTTGGCTCTCCATTACAACTGCAAGACCAGGATGCCTACATTTCCCATCAAAACTTGAGGGAAGCTGACTAGTGTCAGGCGTCTCTTGTAGCTTGGCTCTCAGTTTTTCCAATTTCTGTCTAGTCAGTCCCTTGATGATGCGCCAACTTGCACCGGTTCTCTTCATTGGGATGTCTTCTGTTCTTTACAGCAGTTTCTGGAATCCTTCAACTTTTAATGTGGACTAGTAATAGAAAAGAGTGCTTCCCCCTGCAGCTTCAGGTCCTCCTAACTTTCCTTTTGTTTTCCTTATAAGGAATACCTCAACTCTTTAGCTCCCTCTAGTGGACCAAGGTGGAACTCCTGGACAGTAGGGTTGCCAGCTTCAGCTTGGGAAACTCTAGAAGGTTTGGTGGTGGGTGGCTTTAGATGGTCAGGGAGGCTATTAGTTTAACTTATAGCCATGTAAAAAGCCCAAGATATAACACAACTAGAAACATTATGGAAATTATTGCTGAAATAAGTTAGTAAATTAATTAATTAATTAGTAAATTAAATTAATTAGTAAATTAAACAGCTTGAGTATGTTATTATTATCCCCACAACAATAACAACTCTGTGATGCGGGTGGGACTGAGAGAGCTCCTAGAAGCTGTGACTAGCCCAAGGTCACCCAGCTGGCTACAAGTGGAGGAGTGGGGAATAAAATCCAGTTCTCCAGATTAGGGTCCTGGCACTCTTAACCGCTATACCAAAGTGGCCGACAAAGATCATGAAGAGCTTTGTACATGATAGCGAAAACCTTGAATTGAGCCCAGTAACTGATGGATAGCCAACAGAGTGATTACAGAATGGGAGGATTATGCAATCTAGCTCACTATAACAACAACAACAACAACATTTGATTTATATACTGCCCTTAATAACAAAAACAAAACAACAACAACAACAACAACATTCAATTTATATACCGCCCTTCAGGACAACTTAATTCCCACTCAGAGTGGTTTACAATGTATGTTATTATTATCCCCACAACAAACACCCTGTAAGGTGGGTGGGGCTGAGAGAGCTCCAGAGAGCTGTGACTAGCCCAAGGTCACCCAGCTGGCTTCAAGTGGAGGAGTAGGGAATCAAACATAGTTCTCCAGATTAGAGTCCAGCGCTCCAAACTCTACTCTAAACTCTACTCTAAACTATCCAAGCTCTTCCTAACTATATGGGGCAGTAGTGTTGCTGAGTAGTCCCTAATGCTGCAGGTTACTTTTGGGATTCTTGTGAGAGCAAGACCAGCTGCCCACAATTTATGGACGAAAGCAATGGCCAGCCAGATGCTTACCAGGTAGCAAGCATGTCTGGTCTTCTCAACAATGATAAGGAGGAAGCTTGTACCTACAGCAATCCTTTGTTTTGCTCATATTTGACTGAATAGAAACAACCTTTGTGCCTTCGGATGGTGTCTCCCCCTCCTTGAATTGCTCTGAATTTCCCTTAGATAGATAGATGGCCCACTTCTAAAGAAAAAAAAATGTTTCTATTGTTTCGAAAGGTGAGGCCATCTTTATGTTCATGTGTAATCCCACTTTGGCACTTTCTCCTTTAATCTGCATCAGTCGTCATTTCAAGGTTTGCTGTAATCTATAAAACACAGGCTGGTTTTCTTCTGAAATTCTCTGATACGCTCCATTAACCACTGAAAATTTGCAATATGATCTCTGGTGCCCCGTTCTTTCTGAATCCAGACTGAATATCTCACATTTCTCATTCTATAGAGGGTAAGAATCTTACTTAAACGATACTAATCATTTAACCTGTAGGTTTTGAGTAGTGCCACACTAGAATTTGCATAAGCCAGGGTAAGGGGGAAGAAAATTTTCTATTCGCTATGAGAGATGAATTTTTTTTTATTACAGCCAAAGTAAAATCGGGAACCATAGGGTAAGGAATTTTTTTAAAAAAAATTGAGAAACACTATCAGAAATTAATGCAATGGTCCAATACTTGCTGCCGTCTTTGATTTCTCCTGAGCTGCTCCTGACAGAGTCCGAACTCCCAATGGTATTGCTCTCAGTTTCACTAACAGCTTCACTAACAGACTCAAAACCACTCACCACATTAGCGTGTGTATCCAAGAGGATATGGTAGAATGGTAATTAGGGTTACCAGGCCTCCCTGTCAACTGATGGGAGGGGGAGTGGTGCTCATTTGTGCACATGCTCCCAGCCTGAGCACAATGATGTCACTTCTGGTAGTAATGTCATAAGGTGGGTCATGGGAGTGCTCCTGCACTGTGCGTTAAGATTTGGCCTGTTTGGGGCCAAAATCAGCTCTGCCAAAGCTTGAGAGCAGTTCTGCAAACAGCATGATGATGTCACTTCTGGAAATGACATCATAGAGCCTGGATGGAAATGTATAAGTCACATGTTTGTCTGAGTTCCCTACTGATGGCAGGTGATCACTGAGTGGCTTCCCACCTCACAATGATCTCTGGAGTTCAGCAGGCATGGTGGCAAAACTCCAGGAGTTTGCCCACCACCGGTAGTCATCTGGAAGCCCTAGTGGTAATTACTATTTACATTTTCAGAATGGCAAACATGTATTAAGTTTGCGATCTTCTTTGCAGCCTTTTGTTTCCATAGTATTTGCAAAGCATAGGGATGAATGGTTCATCTCTCCATTACCCAGACTTTTTGGTGATCCATTCCATAGCTGTCAATCTGTTCCTGAGCATTTGGCAGGTTGTTTCACTATATTCCTTCCCATGCCCTACATTGCAATTGACTTTTTGCTCTTGGACATTCTCACACAGCTCGATTAAGATTTACTACTCCACCATTCTTGCAGTTGTAACCACTCTGCTCAGCAGACACCTAGATCATTCAGAAATCATATAAATCAGTCTTTTATAAATGTTGTGTTTCCACAATATCTTCAGCAAAATCCCCTCTATGTTGGAAAGTGGAAAATGGGCACCTATGCCCACTGCTGGTGGGAGTGCAAACACATTGAAAAATTCTGGAAAGAAATCCTGGAACAAATAACTCACACAACTGGCTATATGCTCACAATAAGCCCTGAAATAATCTTTCTGGACCAAGGGCAGAACTCAACTATACCACATATCAGGTGTGATCTCATAAGGATCTTCTTGGTGGCAGCGAAAACTGCAATAGCTTCAGAGTAGGAATCACAGAAACCTCCTACGTTAAGAAATTGGTACTTTAAGTTACGGGACCACTACATGACAGCGAAAATCACAGATGGCCTCCTTCAAGCTGAAATATATCCCGGAACAACAGATTTTACAGAACAATGGCTGCCCTTCATTGAACACACAGCCAAGAATGACATACAGCCAAAAAATTCAGGGTACCAAACCATGATATTATGAACATTTCAAATCTACGAACACTCCTGACTATACATCCTTAGGCAGACCTCGCAAAATAACAAATGGCATGCACAGACAACTTATTCAGTTGTTTGGTTCATCACGATACATCTTATCCTCCTGAACAATTGACAACAAAATAAAGCTCGCATTCTCGTGTAACATCGAAAGAAACCATGCAGATAACCTAAGTGAGTTATTGACTCAACACACATATAACAGGAATGTCAACATTGTACCTTGCAACAGCTAATTTTATTGTTATATTTAATGTTATTGTTCATCTTTAATGTTGTTTATAAGAAGTTAAAATTAATTGTAATAAATGTTTAAAATGTTAAAAATGTTGTTTCAGTAAAATACTATCCTTTAGCGTTCATCTGAGTAGTCCTAAGTAGTAATCTAAGTGGCCCCCAATTAGTTTGAATCAACAGTTTTTGGGAAATTTGTGGCTGCTTAGCATGAACTGAACAGATTAAGTGATTGGCTCACATCTGTTGGCCAACCTAACGCAGGGGTATAAAATCCTCCACTGGTGCAAGTCAAAAAACGAATCAGTGATGTGACTAATAAGATATCAGTATTCTCATATAATAGTGCAAAGAAATTAAAGTGCATTGGTACAATAAATATGCCTTCACAATTAGATATACTCTTCCTTAAAGGATACAATAAATAATTCCCATAAAAGACTTTAAATACTTCAATATAAACCTCTGAGATACAATAAATAGAATATAATAATAATAACTACACTTATATATCGCTTTTCTAGACAGATTAGTGCCTCACCCAGAGCAGTGAACAAGTTAGTGTTATTATCCCCACAATACAGCTGGGGAGCTGGGGCTGAGAGGAATGGCTTACCCAAGGCCACCTACTGAGCTCATGGCAAGAATGGGATTAGAACCTGCAGAGTGCTGATTTGCAGCCAAACCACTTAACCACTGAATCCAGCCAAATGAAATGGTGGCCCTGAAGTCCAGTGCTAATAATTCCTGTTTTCTCCTCTCCAACAGTTCAAGAGAATCATGTTCCCTCCGTGGTGCTCCCAGATATGAAGGTAAGTACATAGTCTTATTGTCTTCTGTATTTCATAATTAATGATCTCCCTTTTGTTTTGCCGGTACATAGAATCTGGGAGAATCCAACAGGCTGCTAGCCAAAAGCCCGTTTTGCTAACCTTTTTCAAGGGTGTCTCTGACTTCAAAAGACCGGTCATTGATATACAGAAATCAGTTGTCAACATTCTCTACCTGTTTACAAATTACAATAAAGCTTCCAAATGCAAAAAAATGTTACTCACATCAATTCTCTTTCTTTCAATGTGAATGCCACCTCTGAAGCTGCTGACAGCCAATCATTGTAGTCTTCGTGCTAATCACTGGCTATTTAAGGGATCATCTCCCTTTTAACTTAACCTGTTCTGAAATGACAATAAACATATGGTTCAAATTCATGTCTTATAGGTAACATGTAAGATCTAAATTCTGGTTCAGACCCTTGGGTGTCATAGTATCTAGCTTGAATATCCAGTGACAATTATTGAAACATGAAGCTTTTTGGATATCCAAACTAGATACTATGATACCCAAGGGTCTAAACCAGAATTTAGATCTTCCTTGTTATCCAAGGCCCTGCCTTGGTTGTGACATGTTAGGCTGTAGGAAGTGACATGGCAAAAATAGTGGCCATAGGCCACTGTTTCCTCCCTCTGCTTTATCCCCGGCTGCCCACTATTCTGTCCAGAATAAGAATTTTGCAAACTAAGAAGTGTTTGGGAAAATGGCTGTCCCTATTTTTCACCTAGCAGAGTCATACAAGTGTTCTATGAACTAGGCAGGAGACCGTGGACCAGTAGGAACCCACAGCAGCTCCATAGGACCTTCCCCCTCCCTGGAAATGGAGTGCCGCCTGGTGGGAAGTGTCTGATGTGGACATGTGACCCCTCTATCAAAATGCTCCGCCATCCCCAGCCAACGGAAGGTGTTTTTAGGACCTGTGTGAGTCAATTGTTTTAGGAAAACTGCCATTTTGTGCAAATAAATGTATCCTCTTACCTGCAAGAAATTGTGGTGGCAGCTTTCTCAGGGAATTGCACTGAAAGCTCTGAAGATGAGTGTGTTCCCAAATCCCTTATTAAATGGAAGATGTACAGAAGATGAAGGCCCTGGATGCTTTAATGCAAGCACAGGTGCTGTAACATATAAAGTGGAAGTAAGTCTGATTTTGATTTTACGGATGATTCAGACAGACCATGTAGGGAGGGGTGCAGCTTTAAATCTTGCCATTCTTTGGACCAGCAGAATGGTCACAGAGGGTTGCAGAGGCATTCAATGGCAAACCACCTCTCTTAGGGCCAAGCTACAAGTGACGAATGACACTCGAACGGAAAGTGGATCGAGTGGAGAGCAAGTGGAGGGCAAGTGAACAGGGAGGAATACATTTGCCGTTCAAGCATCATTCGTCACTTGTAGCTTGGCCCTGAGTCTCTCGCCGTGACAACCCCAGCAGGGATTGCCATAAATCAACTATGATTTGAGGGCAGAATTTCATTTTCATAACAATAGATATGGAGAACGGTTTTGGTTGAAGCAGCAGACATCATATCAGGTACTGTCTTAGAAGGAATAAGCAGCAGTCATAAATGTTAAGACAATTTTATTTTAGCACAAGTTTTCAAGGACGAAAAGCCTGTTTCTCCATGCATCTTATGAACTGGGCTGTGATTCAGGAAAGCTTCTGCTAGAATGAAACATGAGGTCACAGAATCAGGGGGAACTGTCAGGACCAGACTTCCTTCTTGTGTGCCTTTGCTTAACCGACTCCATTTTTTAATCCTTCCAGTGTTTAAGTGTTCTCTTCCAGGTGCCAAGGTTCCCAGGCAGCTATCTCACAGAAAAGGATTGTTTTGGCTACCAACGTTCCACCAAGAACCGGCCTTGGGAAGTTTCCGCGCTTTTAACTTCAAAGGGGATGTTTTGAGAACTGTGGGGGGAGGTTGGGCCTGCTGTGATCTGTTACTCTGTTCCTCATGCTTTGCCTTTCATTGGTAACAATGCACATGTACCATCCTGGACCTTGAGTTCAGGCTAGTGGACTATAATGAACTAATTCTTCAGTAAAAACCTTTTGGAAACAATGGACTGTTGTCTAATTGCAGAAGGTAGTCTGGAGTAAGAACGTTATCTAGCCACAAGTCTGACATTTTGTTACCATTCAAATTTCCAATGCCTAAGCCGGATCAGACGGACTCCAAAGCTGTCCCTGTCAGGGATCCTTTGTTTGACCCGTATGCCTCTCCCGGCTCTCAAGGCTCGGATACTCAAGTACCTGCACCGAGGGAGGATAACTCCTCGGTTACAACGATCTATACCCTTGCTCCAAGCAGGGCGGATACGCAGCCTCGGGCCACGGCTCTCCCACTGCTATCGCTGCCTACCCCGACACAGTGGGGTGCGCGACCAAGGGAAACCAGGGATAGGAGGGCCAGCACGATGTTCACGCACTTACAGCTGGATAGTCGGCGTAGCCTGGAATCCATCCCTGAACAAGCCGGTGATCAATCTTGGATTTACTGGAATAGAACGACCGAACAATCGGAGTGGGATGCGTCCCGCCGTGGCACCTTGAGTTGGGATTATGCGGAAGTCACCCCGTGGTCGGGGCAACAAGACGTAAGTGAGCACCAGTGGGTGCAACTGCAGAGCAGAACGTTAGCCATTGACTCAGGTATATCGGCAATCACCGGCCTGACAAAAGGAGTTTTAGCCGCGAGGTCCCAAGAGGAGCGAGGAGACGAGGCACCCTTGCCTTGGCAGCAAACGCTCACCACGGGGCCACGGACTGAAACTGCGCAAACCTCGCAGACGGCCAAAGCTGCTGAGGGTGAGGAAACCATGGGGAGAGTACAGCTCTTGGAAAACAGACTCATAAATATGGAAGAAAGTTTAGCCAGTGCCGTCCACTTGCTGTCGGTGCTAGTCGCGGGGGACGGTGGTCGTGAACGGCCCGCTGGATGGCCAGACATCAGCCAGAGTCTGGCCAATCTCCAAACGCTCCTGCCTCGGCCGCAACCCTGGCCGCAACAGCCACCAGAGACGGGGGATGAGGAAGAGGTCCCCGGAGAAGGACCCGTTCCCGATGATTCCCAGCCTGACCAGCCGGCCGGACCAGTTGACGACGGAACCAGTGGAGGGGGTGACGGACCGCAACCGGGGGAGCCCCGTCCCACCAACGGCGGAGGGGAACCGATACAACCGGGGGGTCCAATCCTCCCTCCAACCACGACGCAAGCTGATCAGCCGGTAGCCCCTCCACCTACAACGCAAGCGGGACCAACCCCGGGGCCGCGAGGTGATACGCCTCCGCTTCGTCCGCTACCACTCCATCCCCAACCATTACGACTGGCCCCTCATCAGCCGCGGCCGACGCAACCTATACCGAGAGGACCCTTTCCCCAGCCGCGCCCGGGAGTACCTCCATTGCGCCAGCCGCGACTGCACCCGCAACAACCTCTACCACAGAGACCACAGATGCCGCCAGCTCCGAGACCCCTCGGCCCGCTAGATGTCTATCCAATGCCGGCGCCGGCCCCTCGACAAGACCTTCCAATGGGTTGGGTCAAGTTGGATGCTACGTTCGATGGGGACCCTTCCAAATTGGGATTTTTCCTAGTACAAGTAGTGCAATTTTTTAATCGTTGGGGGCATCTTTTCGGAAGTGAAGCTAGTCAAATCGAACATCTGGGGTCACGTCTTCAAGGCAAAGCAGCTGACTGGTATGTAGGACTGTATAACGTGGGGGCCCCTGAGTTAGATACCCTCCAAGGGCTGGTAGACGCAATCCGAGCTCAATATGAGGATCCCCTAGAAGAAACCAGAGCCCGAACAGAATTACAGGCTATCAGGCAAGGCAGCATGTCGGCTAGAGACTATGCCGCAAAATTCCGACAACTCGCTGCCAAATGCCCAAGGTGTGAGGAATCCACCAAGATTATCATGTTTAAGCAGGGTTTAAACCCTAGATTGCTGGACAGAGCTTTAATGCAAGATAATCCTCCTACGCTGTTGGGGTGGATACAATTGACCTGTGAAGTAGAAAACCGTCTGATGGAAGTTCGTTTGGTGGAGCAACACCAGCAACCTCCGGGCCAGAGACGCTCCTCCACTCCTGCTCGAGGGAGCCGGGGGGCTGGCTACGCTATCCGTGGAGCGAGAGATGCTAGATGGCAACAAGGATTGTGTTTGCAGTGTGGACAAAGTGGGCATTTTGCAGCGCAATGTCCTTATCGGCCTGTGCAAAGACCTCTGCTCCAACTCAGACGCCCAGCCCCCGCTGCCTACCCGGCGCCACCGCGCCCTACCCCAGCACCCAGAACGTCAAGAGGTAAGGGAGCGCCGAGAAAAAATCCCCCTGAGAGGGGGCTAGAACTGGAAGAAGTTATGGAATATGATCCAACGGCGATGGCGGGAGGGGAGAATCCAGAAAGCCCCTCCTCGGGAAACGAAATGGATCTGTCGTGAAAGGACCCAAACGGCAGATCAAACCTCAGTCAGTTCCGGTTCCGAACCGACCGTATGGGTCCATACTCTTCATACCAGTAACTTTAGTGAATGCTGACAGAAAGATGCACATCCGGGTACAAGCCCTCATTGATTCGGGCTGCTCTAGAGACATTATTGCACCAGCCTTGGTACACGGACTAGTACTCCCTGTCAAAGACTTAGACATACCGGTCATTTTCGAGCAAATGGATGGCACTAACATGAATCCAGTGACTACAGAAACCATGCCAATCATCACAGGCATGGGACAACATTGGGAAAAAAGATCTTTCGTTATTAGTGCCACAGCAAAGTACCCCTTGATTCTGGGGAGCCGGTGGTTATGCGACCATAACCCCTACATTAACTGGGCAGAGGGAAGCATCACATTTACCCATGAGTCATGCAAAAGTCATCGGTGGGATCAAAATTGGGGAAAAGATCCGACCGCAACCGAACCGGCTCTCCTCTCCCAGGAAGAAATCAACCTAATACCCAAACAATACAGGGCGTACACCCAAGCCTTCACAGAAGAAGAAGCCAACTCGTTACCTCCTCACAGGAGGACAGACTGTGCTGTGGAAATTTTACCTGGCGCCTCGCTGCCCAAAGGCCGCCTATATCCTATGAGTCCCAACGAAAGAGAGGAGCTCCGCAAATTCATCGACCTCAACCTTCAAAGAGGATTTATTCGGCCAGCTAACAGCCCCCATGCAGCGCCAGTACTTTTTGTAAAAAAGAAAGATGGGGGCTTGAGATTATGCACGGACTTTCGAGGTCTTAATGTGGTCTCTTCCAGCAATGCCTACCCTATTCCGCTCATAAGAGATCTACTCAACGTCGTGGCTCAAGGTAAGATCTTTACGAAATTAGATTTGAAAGATGCTTACTTTCACGTTCGTATTCGAGAGGGGGATGAATGGAAAACAGCCTTCAACACATCACTCGGCCAATATGAATACTTAGTTATGCCTTTTGGCCTGGCCGGAGCCCCCTCAGTGTTCATGTCCATGATTAATGAGGTTCTGCATGAATTCCTCTACAAAGGGGTAGTGGTGTATCTGGATGATGTGTTAATTTATTCAGAAACTGAAGAAGAACACGTAGATCTGGTAAAGAGAGTCTTAACCACCCTCATGAGTAACCAGTTACCTATTAAACTCTCCAAATGTGAATTTCACAAAACGGAACTCACTTACTTGGGCTATTGTATTTCTAAGGAGGGTTTGAAAATGGATCCAAGTAAAATACAAGCAGTACTAAATTGGCAAACCCCCACAACCCGCAAAGAATTACAATCCTTCTTGGGCTTTGCCAACTTCTATAGAGAGTTCATTGCAAATTTCGCCCAAATCACACTCCCCCTAACTGAACTGTTGAAAACCAAAGATAAGGGGGACCAAGCCAAAAAACCAAGCGCAAAACTGGCTTGGACGACGGAATGCCAAACGGCGTTCGATCACCTTAAAACGCAGTTTGTATCAGAACCCGTTCTACAACACCCCGACGACAGTCGCCCGTTCATAGTACAGGTCGATGCCAGCGACACGGCAATTGGGGGTGTACTGCTACAGCGGGGGGCGGATGAAAAGCTCAAACCCTGCGCCTTCCTTTCCAGAAAATTTTCAGAATCGGAAAGGAATTGGAATGTATGGGAAAAAGAAGCCTTTGCTGTAAAAGCGGCTCTCACTACCTGGAGACATTGGTTAGAAGGAGCCCGCCATCCGTTCGAAGTCTGGACGGATCATAAAAATTTAGAAGCCCTGCGCAGCCCTCGCAGGCTAAATGCCAAACAACTGAGATGGGCGGAGTTTTTCTCTAAATTTGATTTCACATTGAACTTCCTCCCTGGGAAAACCAACTTCTTGGCGGACGCTCTATCACGCATGCCCCAGCACAAAAGCAAAAGGGAGGAGACAATAGACACGGTCTTCTCACCTACGCAATTAGGGGGCGTGGTGACAACCCGCAGCAGGACCACCCGCTTTCCCCAACCCGACCAGGGATGGAGAGAAAAATTAAAAACTGAAGTGGAAAAGGAGGGGGAAGATGTACCCAAAGACAAACTGCAACAATCCAATCAGGGGGAATGGCTCTGGGGAGATCGCTTCTATGTACCCAAAGACTTGAGAAAAGAAGTGTTACAACGCTGTCACGATGCTCCCACAGCGGGACATTATGGGTACTTAAAAACACTTCACTTGGTACAGCGCCAATTTTGGTGGCCGGGCATGCGCAAGGACATTTCACAATATGTAGCGTCTTGCCCCATCTGTCTCAGCGCCAAATCCCGAAAAGGAAAACCTCCGGGACTCCTGCAACCCCTAGAAACGCCAAGCCGACTGTGGGAAATAATTTCCATGGATTTTATCACAGATTTGCCCCCCTCCAAGGGACACAATTGTATCTTAGTCGTAGTCGATTTATTCTCCAAGCAAGCCCATTTTATACCCTGTACTACAATTCCTTCGGCTAGAAAGCTAGCTGACATCTTTATGAAAAACATTGTAAAAATACATTCTTTTCCATCCAAGGTGATCTCGGATCGCGGCGGACAGTTCGTTGCCAACTTCTGGCGGGAGCTTTTACAACTACTGGGTATTGAACAAGGTCTGAGTTCAAGCCATCACCCAGAAACAGACGGACAGTCGGAAAAAACAAATCAGATATTAGAACAATTTCTACGCTGTTATATTAATTTTCAACAGGACAATTGGTTTGATTTGCTCCCCTTGGCAGAATTCTCGTATAATAACAGCGTGCACGCTTCTACGGGAGAAACTCCCTTCAAGATCGTCTATGGCTTCCACTTCAAACCCTTCCCGTTCGAGGCGCTTCCTCCCCCTACTACAGCCTCCAAAGACGTCACCGAATGGTGGGGGGAAGCAGCTCAACAGTGGACGCAGATTAAGAAACATCTCATCAAAGCCAAACAGGATTACAAAAAATACGCTGACCGCCACCGCGCGGCAGAATGGGAATTACAGCCGGGCGATCTAGTCTACCTTTGCACCAAGAATTTGAAAACAACCCAAACCAGCCGCAAGCTAGCATTGAAATTTTTAGGACCGTTTCCTGTTCGCAAAGTAATCAACAAAGTGACTGTTGCTCTAAATCTGCCAAAGAATCTTCGTCATGTACATGATACCTTCCATGTAAGTTTGTTGAAGAAAGCCCCTCCTGCTGATCAATGGCACACTCGTGCACCTCCAATCCCCACTCTAATCGATGATCAAACCCACTATGAAGTTCTACAAATACTGGACTCTAAAATACAAAGAAATCAGTTGTTTTATCTCATTAGGTGGAAGGACTTTGACTCTGGGTTTGATGAATGGGTGAACTCTGTACATGTTCATGCCCCTAGATTGGTTAAGGCATTCCACTCCCGCTACCCACAGAAACCTGGGGGGGGGGAGCATCTTAGGGGGGGCAGAATGTCAGGACCAGACTTCCTTCTTGTGTGCCTTTGCTTAACCGACTCCATTTTTTAATCCTTCCAGTGTTTAAGTGTTCTCTTCCAGGTGCCAAGGTTCCCAGGCAGCTATCTCACAGAAAAGGATTGTTTTGGCTACCAACGTTCCACCAAGAACCGGCCTTGGGAAGTTTCCGCGCTTTTAACTTCAAAGGGGATGTTTTGAGAACTGTGGGGGGAGGTTGGGCCTGCTGTGATCTGTTACTCTGTTCCTCATGCTTTGCCTTTCATTGGTAACAATGCACATGTACCATCCTGGACCTTGAGTTCAGGCTAGTGGACTATAATGAACTAATTCTTCAGTAAAAACCTTTTGGAAACAATGGACTGTTGTCTAATTGCAGAAGGTAGTCTGGAGTAAGAACGTTATCTAGCCACAAGTCTG
Source organism: Eublepharis macularius (assembly GCF_028583425.1). NCBI lineage: Eukaryota > Metazoa > Chordata > Lepidosauria > Squamata > Eublepharidae > Eublepharis > Eublepharis macularius. The sequence continues at coordinate 248,042,550 of NC_072790.1, forward strand.
ACAGGAACAACCCTAAACAGAGCTACTCAGTGTAAGTCCAATATTGTTCAATGGTGCTCACTAGACATCCCATTCCCACGGTGGGGGCTGGGGATCCCCTGCTCCCACCTTTCATACCCCTCCACCATTTACCTGGCCAATGGGGGGAAAGGTGGGGAACAGGCCTCCCATGCGTGCTCCTGGGACCGGCGTGATGACATCACTGACGTCATCATGCCACACTCAGAGCACTTCCATGCTCTGAGTAGGGAGCCCAGTGGGCGGCCATTTTTTGGGCAGCAGAGTGGTCGGCCATTTTGGGCTGCTGCTCCTTACCGGGGCAGCGTGGCCTAGTGGGCGAGTTGCCATTTATTGGGCATAGGCCTGCTTTCCTGGTGCCTGGTTTAGTGGGGATTTATTCCCTTTCCCCCCCTAAGAGCCAGTAACACCCTTCTCATTAGATTGGGAGCTGGCAGGGTCAGCCTGGCCTAGTACCTGTGAGGCGGGGAGGAGACTGACGGTCATTAATTCCTTGTTGTTCTATTGGTCAGTCCGGCCCAATCTCGTCAGATTTTGGAAGCTAAGCAGTGTCAGCCTTGCTTAGTAAGTTGGGGCCTGACCCAATAGTGGTCGGGGGGGGGGATTTAGGTATTGAGGTTGAAGGTTTTACGTGGGGGTTGAAACTGGTGATTAGCATGGCACCCAAGATGGGTGAAGGGAACTCAAAAGGGAAGCAACCTGCTAAGAGGGCGCCTTCCAAGCGACCCCCTCCCCCGGCTCTGTCTTCCTCAGAGGATGAGGACTCCTTTGGGGAACAGCAGGATATTTTGAAGCGCCTGGAGGCGCTGGAGCGGGCAAGAGGGGATGCGGTGTCAGTAAGCAGGGGTGCGTACAGTACGGCCAGTGCGGCGAGCATCTAGAATTGCAACTAACCGTGATATTTTGCGCCGTTTATCTGCCTTGGAAGGTTCTGCTGGATCCCCAGCGGCTGGAGGTTGCAGTGGCCCCCAGCAAAGGTGTCTGATGCCTCAGGAACCGGCTGTAGAAGTGGTGGACTCACCTGAGGAGTTACTGCCTGTTGCAGTGGCTGTGGACCCAGTGGAGGCACCTGGTAAGGATCATGCACCACACTACCCTTACCTTTGGCCTTGGGGGCCAGGGGCACAGGCTGCTGCTTGTGGGTTGATTATTGGTTTGCAGGACGCCCCAGCCAATCCTGCAGCTGCCCTTGGGTGGGGTACAGCCCACTTTAAATCAGGCTTTCAGCCTGGTGCTCAGCAGCAACAGGCAGCTCCCCTTCAAGTTTGGGGAGGCCCATCTTGGGGTTATTATCCTTATCCGGCACTGAACTATGGCCAGGTTCCTTTTCATGCTATGCCCTTTGGTGATACGGCCCTTCCTTTGGGCGACCATTTGGCACAGGCCACGAGGGATAAAATTCTACGTGGGGAGTATGTCAACGTTTTTTCCGTTCTCTACCATGAGTTAGAGAAGGAGGATAAAGATGTGATGGACGATAGAGACAAGGAACGCCTGAAAAAGAGGCGAGTTGACAGGACCTGGAACAATTGGCTGCCTGGCTTCCTGATTTACGCTGGGGTAATTGCCAGGGCACTGCCCAACCGGGCTGTGTCTCTGTTTCAGTATCTTGACATCATTCTGAAAGGTTATATGGGCTTCTCAGGTGCTGCATGGATGCAGTACGATGTGGAGTTCCGCATGCGGGCAGCAATGAACCCCAGCCTTCCGTGGGACCGCATTCACCAACAGCTGTGGCTGTCGGTGATGTCTCCTGCCATGCCTAACTTGGGGGACCGTTCGGACAGCGGCCATGTAGTTTCTCGCAACGCCCAGCCGACTAATACCCGCGGCCGGGCGGGACAGCAGGTTCAACACTGGCTGCTCTGCTGGGAGTATGCGTATAAGGGAACTTGCCCTAGGAAACCTTGCCGGTTTCGGCACGAATGCCCATCCTGTGCGGGCCAGCATCCATACAATGCGTGTGGTAAAGCCCGTCAGGGGTGGGGAGGTAGGAAGCAGGGGGGCGGCAACTCCGCCAGCCAACAGCCTCCTGGAAAAGGGCCCCCAGCCCGGTAAAGCTGAGGGTCCTTGAACGCCTGTTACGTTCTTATCCTCTTAAGGAGGCTGCAGTTTATTTGTTGGAAGGTTTCAGGGATGGTTTCAGAATCCCCGTTCAGGGGCCTAGGGCCCCATTTTTATGGTTGGGGACTGGCGTTCTGTTCGAGGCAAGGAAGACTTAGTTAGGCATAAAATCAAGAGGGAATGCGCAGAGGGTAGAGTTTTGGGGCCATTTGCGGCTCCTCCAACCCCCAATTCCGGGTGTCTCCTTTGGGGGTGGTGCCGCAGAAGGCGGCTGGCGAGTATCGCCTTCTCCACCACCTTTCGTATCCTAAAGGTGGTTCGGTTAATGATGCCATCCCTGGGGCATTTGTCTCTGTCCGGTACACCTCTTTTGATCAGGCTGTGCAGGTGGTGCGCAGGTGTGGGGTGGGCGCGGAGCTGGTTAAATGTGATATTAAGTCTGCATTTCGCCTTCTCCCTGTCCATCCGCTGGATTTTGAGCTATTGGGGTTTGCCTTCGAAGGTGGGTATTATATGGATCGTGCCCTACCGATGGGTTGTTCCGTGTCTTGTGCAGCCTTTGAGCACTTCAGCTCATTCCTGGAGGGGGAACTGAGGCGGCACGTGTTTAGCTGTGACTCCGCCCACTATTTAGATAATTTTTGTTCGTTGGGCGGGCACAGTAGTCTCAATGTGCTCGGCTTTTCACCTTCTTTATTGAGCTGGCAGATGAGCTGGGGGTTCCATTGGCCCCCGAGAAGACGGAAGGTCCCTCTACAGTGCTTACCTTCTTAGGCATTGAGTTGGACACGGTTCAGCAATCCTTACGACTGCTCTTTGACAAGGGCGACGACCTTAGGGCTCGTCTGCGGGATTTTAAGGGTAAGCACAAGGCCTCCTTGGTTGAGCTGCAACAGCTTGAGGGGCACCTTAAGTTTGCATGCAAAGCTGTTTCACCTGGGAGGCTGTGTTTGCGTCGTTTGTGCGATGCTGTGGCTCGCCTGCGTGCACCCCATCGCAGGCTGCGAGTGACAGGTGGCATGCACGCCAACCTAGAGGTGTGGTTGGAATATTTGAGTGACTTTAACAGTATTACCTTTTGGCAGCAGGATTTGTTGCCCGAGGCGGAGTTGCAAGTTACATCTGATGCCTCGGGTTCCACTGACTTCGGAGTTTATTTCCGGAGGCACTGGTGTGCTGAACAGGGGCCCGCTGATTGGCTGGCATCAGATTTGGTCAAGGACTTGACTTTTTTAGAGTTTTTTCCATTCTGGTAGCAGTCCAACTATGGGGCGAGGAGCTGGCGAATCACACTGTCCACTTTTGGGGTGACAATTTGGCCGTGGTTCACGTCGTCAATTCCTTGTCCTCTGAGTCCCCCTGGGTCATGTGATTGGTTAGGGCATGTACACTATTGTGCCTGCGGCGCAATATATTGTTTAAGGCCAGGCACGTTCCTGGCGTGTGCAAAGGTGTCGCGGACGCTTTGTCTTGCCAACAGATGGAGTGTTTCTGGCAGCTTGCCCCGGAGGCAGATCCTCGTCCGGCGGTGATGCCCCCAGAGCTTTGGCTGCTTGGGAGGTCGAGGCGGGCCGCGCCATCCAGCTAGCCATCGCACCCAGTACACAGGGGGCTTGTTGGAGAGCGGGAGGCCAGTTGGACGGGTTCAGGCGGGAAGCTGGGATTGGTAATGCCTGGCCTATTCCGGTTGAGCACATTCTCCAGTTTTGTGTCCACCAGAAGGTCTGTGGGCTGGCAGTAAGTCCATTAAGGGGCAACTATCAGCCCTGGCCTTTGTTAGCAAAGCTCGGGGATTTCCTGAGGCCACGGGTGATTTCCGAGTGCGGAAGATACTCGAAGGATGGTCCAGGGAGTGCACGGTCCACAAGGATCTGCGTCAGCCCATTTCCCCGTCCGTCCTTAAGGGCCTTAGTGCGGTCTGGAAAAGGGTTTGTACATCGGCCTACGAGGCAAGGCTCTTTCACGCAGCTGCGTTGACTGCCTTTTTGGGGGGCCCTTCGGGTCAGGGAGCTGGTGGTTCATCCTGTAAGGATAATTCCGGCCGTGCCCTTATGGCAAGTGACCTAGCTTTCGAGGGTGACATGGTTTCAGTGACGATCCGCTGGTCCAAGGCAGACCAGATGTGTAAGGGGGCTTGCATTCAGTTGGGCTCTTGCTCTGAGGCGGAGCTGTGCCCTGTCCGTGTATTGAGGAGGTACCGGTAGGTGCGTGGCAGTGAGCAAGGCTGCCTTTTCTGGCACTGGGATGGCTTCCCCTTAACTCGCTACCAGTTCTGGGCAGTGACTAAGCGAGCTCTGGTGGCGCTGGGGTTGCAAGGCGTGAGCTTTGGTACTCATACCTTTCGAATTGGAGCGGCTTCAACAGCCGCTGCCATGGGGTATTCAGGTCAGGCCATTCAAAAGGTTGGGGTGGCGGTCTGCGGCCTACTGCTCCTGGGTACGTCCATTGAAGCATGTTTAAACGTTACTAATTGTTGTTTTTCTTAGGTCCTGCGTCACGGGTTGGACGTCAACGCATCTTGATACGTGGGCACAGTTTTGTCTTCTGGGCTGCCCATCAAGCACGCAGGATGCCAGTCGGGTCCCAGCTCGGGTTAAGTGACCGGGCTACTGTTGAATGGCAGGGTCGGGGGCCTTCGGTGGCCAGGCCTGTTGCCAATGCTGTTTGGAGTTGGGCGTGATACGCCACCCCATATACTTGTTATCCATTTCATGGGAAATGATTTGGGTTTGATGCAGTGATGGCATTATATTCTCAGGCGCTATCTGATATGCGCCTCATCGCGGCATGTTGGCCGGGAGTGCTGATCAGGTGGTCGGCTATGATCCCTCGTCAAGTTCGGAGGGAGGCTGAAGATCGCCAGGCCATCGAGCGGGCCAGGATGAAGGCCAATAGGGCCATCCAAAAGGTTTGGGGGCCGGATTAGGCGTTATTTGCCTCACCCTCGGATCAGGGCCGAATTCCCCGACCTCTACAGGGGTGATGGAGTGCACTTGTCTCAGACAGGCAACCAGATTTTTCTTGATGATCTGCGGCAAGGACTTCAGTTGGCCTTAGGCCATCAGTGGGGCGCCAGGGCCTAAGCAGAGGCTTGGTCCTGGTGTTGGCTGGTTTGTAGGAGTAGGGTGCGGGACGGTGAGCACCCTTGGCGCTTCCCTATGTGGGAAGAGGGGCCTGCCTAAAGGGCTGGTACTGCAGTGACGGCTGCCAGGCCCACAGGCAGGCTGCCTTCGGGAACCCCAGCCTGCGAGGCCTTTCCCTCACTGCTTGACGGCTGAGGTGTCAGGAGCTTAAAGGGGGGTGACCAAATTTGCCTGGCCGGCTGGGTCCGCCCCATCCACTGGATGGGTCCCACCTGGGGCTTCGGGGCTCGCCCAGACAGGTCAAGGTGGTGGTCCAGGTGGGACGCCGTGGCTTGACCTGTACCGCTTTAGGTCCTTGCCACTGTTTGGCTTGTTTTGTCTGTATAAAGTTAATAAAGTGGCCCTTAGATCCAACTTGGTGTCCGTCTCTTTTCTGACTGGTGTGGCAATCCCGACCACACAGGGAAGGTTAGTGCTGGGTCTCTGCCCTCCCGCCAGGAGGGGAAGGGGACTTGGCAACCCGAGTGCTTACTCCCGGGGAAGTGTGCTTCGAATTGCAGCCTATGATTGAAAAATCCCTTCCAAACATTGACAAAGCTAATAGGTGGGGAGTCTCCCCTTGCGAACAGCTGGGCCATTTCCACACGGCTTACCTGCAGCCGGGCCGTGCTGCAACGTCGTGGATCATGCCGGGGAAAACGCGAAATATCGTGTTGTCTCGCGTGAGTTTTGCACTATGTCGCGCAAAACTCGCGCGATAAAATGCGATATTTCACATTTTCCATGGCACGATCCGCAGCATTGCGGCATGGCCCAGCTGCAAGTAAGCCGTGTGGAAATAGCCCTGATTGGTGGTGGGAGGAGGAGAGAGATGCACTCAAGCGCATTAGTCTCATTCCCTTTTCTTGCCACCAGAGTTAATTAATAACATAAGGTCTCTCTCTCCTTGGGATCTGATTGGCACTACCAAGAAAACAAGCTGCAGCCCTGCGAGGTGAGCCCTGAGGCCTGCACCTGCTGCTGAAAGGTAGAAACTGAAACAAAACGCAAACTTTTTTGCAGGAGGGATGCATTTCTATTCCACCTTTCTTCAACTGTCTGCAGTTTCCTTGATCTGATTTTTACCTCAGAACACAGAGTTCCACAGCTGACAAATCAGAGAGAGGTGGGTGCAAGCAGGCAGGAGCCTGTCAGCCACACAAGAAAGCGAGGCCCCACAGGGAGATTGGCAACCCTAGGGAACTTTTGGGGGAAGACTGAGAGGTGCATTTTCAATGACTCAGCTGCCTACTGTTTAGAATGTGGGAGGTGAGGACCAATCAAGCTTTGTGTTCCAGCTATCTCTAGGGGGGGATGAGGTGTGGAATGTTGTGAGCCCCAATTAACCTGAATATGCAAATGACCTTGAAAGGCTGGCCCAATCAGGGAAGACTGGCAGAGCTGGCAGTGGGTGGGGATGTAAGCAGGCAGCAGCCTGCCAGCCACACAGGGAAAACACATTTGATTCCTTTTTACCCCCTGGTGGGGCAATTTCTTAAAATCCCTTCTTAGTGGGTGTCTACATCATGAAAGGAATGTTGTCCTCAAATTTCAGGTTTCTAGGTCCAGGTGCTACTGGACTCTTTTCTATTTAGGTCCATGAATTTTATCTATATCTATAAAGACCAGTGTCAGTTAGGACACTTGTCTTTATATATATGGATAACCTGAAATGCAATTTAGATCTAAAGTAATTGACTGTTCCAAGTTCCTCCGTGTGTTCAATGGACAAGTGGGATTTGAACCCAGGACCATCAGATTTTAGTTAAACCTGCTAACTACTAGTTCACAACCTCTCCCCGCTGACTTCTAGAGTTATGCGCTCATATCCCTTATTGGATTAAAGTGAGTTTTCACAAAACGAATTTGATATTACTTGACTCATATAACATCTGAATGCATCTGCATAGTTAGAACGTAAGTACATAAGAAAAGCCCAGGTGGATCCTAACCCAGCATTCTCTCTCACCAACCGGTTACTCCAGAGGGCTATCAACAGTGCAGAGACCAAGGCTTTCCCCTAAAGTTTCATCCTGTCACTGGTATTCAGAAGCTGACTGCCTTCAGTCAGTTCCCTTCAGTCACTAAGACTAGCAGCTACTGTTAGACCTCTTCTTCTTGAATCCGTCTAATCCCGTTTTAAAACTGTCTATACCAGTGGCCATCAGTATATCCTCTAGCAGTGAATTCCACATCTTAATCACTCCCTGTGTCAAGAAGTATTTCCGTTTTTCTATCCTTGATCTACTGCCAATCGGCTTCATTGCATGCCCTTGATTTGGGAGAAGGAGAAAAAATTCTCTCTGTTTACTGTCTCTATCCTGGCCATAATTTTCTAAACCTCTATCAGGTTCCCCCTTAGGTGTCTCTTTTAAACTGAAAAGTCCCAGACTTTTCAGACTTTTCTCATGGCAGGGGTGTTCCAAATCCAGCCCTGGAACCTGAAGGGGTAGATCCCTACCGCACCACTCCCAGAAACCTTACCTGAGCAGGCAGCAGGAAAGGTACCACTAATAAATAATAGCTTGTCCCAGAGCTTGGCAGCAGCCCTGGAACTTGGTTGCCCACTTCTGTACTTTGGGCAGCTCTGCATTGGCCTTTTGGAGATATGTTGTTGACCAGGACTGCATACAGTATTCCAATTGAATGCATTATAATTAGACATGGGCACGGACAGAAAAAAAAACCCCAAACATGGTGTTCATTGTTTGTTGCCATCCACAAACAATGAACACTGATGAACATGACCTGTTCATGAACATGTACATTGTTCTTTGTTCTTGGGGGCCAGCAGGCTCTCCTCCAGCCATCAGGGTCCCTATCACACCACTCCCAGAACCCGTAGCTGAACAGGCAGTGGGAAATGTACCAATAATAAATAATTGCTTGGCCCCAGAGCCTGGCAGCAGCCCTGGAACCTGAAGGGGTAGATCCCAGAAACCTCACCTGAGCCGGAAGCAGGAAAGGTACCAGTAATAAATAATAGCTTGTCCCAGAGCCTGGCAGCAGCCCTGGAACTTGAAGAGGTAGATCCCTATCACACCACACACAAAGAAAATTCAAGCTGCAATGCACTCTCCCTGTCTCTCTCTCAAAATACCGTCTCTCTCTCTCTCTCCACTGTCTGCAAAACCAGAGCTGAGAGCCCTCTCCCCCCTGCTCTTTGCTTCCTTATAACAAATTTGGAGCTCCACACTTGAAAGGAAGACCTGCCTATCAAGGTAAATTGGGCTTCGATTGGGGTTTCCAGGGCAACAGCGGGAGTTCAGACAGAGTTCAGACAATCCCTGCCTAAGTTGGAAAGGGAATTGACTGCAGGTGCGAGATAGTCTGGCTTGATGAAGAGTAATGAATGAGGCTTGCAACAAACACCTGTTCGTTTAGAGTTAGTTTAGAATGGGGCCTCACAAACAGCTTGTTCGTGAACAGTTGATTGGGCTGTTCGTGGCTTTTTTAAGTTCACATTGCTCTTCATGCCCATCTCTAATTATAATATTGGCTATTTTATTTCCAATCCTTTTCCTAACAGCCCCCCAGGAAAAAAGTAGTCTTTTTTCACTGCTGTGGCACATTGGGTTGACACTTCCACTGAGCTATCCGTCACAACCCCAAGGTTTCTTTCCCTCTCAGTCCCTGCAATTTCCAATTTTAACTAGTTTGCCTGGGACAGACATTTGGCTAGTTGGCCTCTAATTTCTCAAGTCTCACTTGACCCCTTTTCAAAAATGGGCATAACTTTTGCTACTCTCCAGTCTTCTGGTACAGTGGCTGATTTTAGAGTTCAGTTACATATATGGGTTACCTGACCATTTTAGCACACATAGGCAATAATGAGCCCCATTGATTACAATGGCAGCGGACCTGGCATTCTACATTATCAACTGTTGATTAGCATCAACTGTTAGGTGAGGCTTATAGTTCCTTGAAAATGTAAAAGAATGGACAAGCTGTCTAACAGCTGTTTGGTGGGCCAGCTTTCTCTTTCTCCCTCCCTACTCTGGCACCTCCCTGAAACTCTGAATGGTGGCCAAAATTCCAGGATATAAATTTTTGTTACTCTTACATTTTGGGGAAGGTTTGAGGTCATTTCAGGTATCTCCAAGCTGACCTAAGCTAATTTGGGGTTTTATTTCACCTCAGGCATATCCAAATGCACACACTTAACCACATTTTGTGGCAATGAATTCTACAAGTTACTGATGTATTGTAAAAAGAATGTCTCTCTATTTGTCTGTCCTGAATCTTCTATCGATCACATTTCTTTGGATGGCCCTGAATATTAGTATTATAAGAGAGGGTGAAATTATGTATTTGGTGAAATTTGTCACAGTGTAAGGATATGTGTTCTTCAACTTATACAGCCTTTTACTTACTGTTCAACCCATTGGGGGAAAAATTTCTGCCATAATTTCATTTTTAGACAAAATTCTATGGCCATTCTAAGTAACAAACATCAAAGAATAACTGGAGTTTCTGAAAACTAATAAACTTCATTTAAATATTTTGTGATAGAAATACAAGCAAAACTGTCTCAGTTATAATGAAAGTATAGAATGACTTTAAAAAAACCCCAAAATTTCATCATTAGAATTCACACATTGACATCGGGATGCCGTAAAATTCTGAGCATTCAAATTTGTCACTGGATTTCAGGTTCGGAATTATGTCTGTGCTGCTGTCCCTGCATTTCTCTCTTCATAATTTTTTCATATTATTAGTATTATTTCTGAACATTCTTCAGACAGCTGCACATGTATAGCTTCTTCTTTGTTAGTTTTCTATTATGCTCAATTTTTAAGAAGTTCTAAAGGCCTACAGTGACCTTTCCTCTTGGCCTAGAATCAGCAAGTCAGCCGTACTGTGCTGAGTGATCATTTGACTATGCACATTCCTTTCTGACTCAAATAAAATTGGACACAACTTCAGACCATGGTCTGTAATATTCTGCAGTGAGGGAAGACTGTAGGGTAAAATGGGATCATCCTATAATATGAGGCTAAGCCGCTTCCAAAATGCCATGGGAGTTTGGAAACATTTCGCAAACTAAACAGTCAGAAATGATTCATCGATTAATACTGCAAAGGGGATAGTATAAAAGCTCTTGCCACTTGCAACCATCTCCACTATTCTGCTCTGCTTCTCTTGCTTGCTTGCTTCTCTTCTTCTGCTGCTACTATGGTAAGTCCATTATAACTAGTTCACATTGTATATGAGATATATGGAGCAAGGAAGGAAGGAAGGAGGGAAGGAAGGAAGGAAATCCTTCCTTGGGGAAAAAGTTCAAGGAAATTCAAAGGAAGCAAAAAAAATGATTTTAGTAAGACTAGTGGTCTTTCTTGTCTGTGTGCTTACATCTAAATGAAAGAACGATAACTGGTAAGAAAATGAGGCATCGTGAGAAAAGAAGGAAGGGTAGCTGTAATTGGATGCAGCTTTTCATACTTTCATAAAGATGTATTGTCGAAGGCTTTCATGGCCAAAGAACGATGGTTGTTGTGGATTTTCCGGGCTGTATAGCCGTGGTCTTGGCATTATATTTCCTGATGTTTTGCCAGCAGCTGTCACTGGCATCTTCAGAGGTGTAGCACTGAAAGACAGAGATCTCTCAGTGTCACAGTGTTGTAGATATAAATTACCTGCTAACATCTTCTCCACACATTGACACTGAGAGAGCTCTGTCTTTTGGTGCTACACCTCTGAAGATGCCAGTCACAGCTGCTGGCGAAACATCAGGAACTACAATGCCAAGACCACAGCGATACAGCCCGGAAAATCCACAACAACCAACCTTCACAAAGATGTTTGTGGGAAGCCCTTAATTCCAGCAAGTTTGATTAAAGTAGTTATGCAGGCCAATGGCTGTCTGGTTGAACACAGCCATTATGCTGCCATTCAAGGGGAAAGAACCGCAAATGCCATACTGGAATTTTTTTGAACGCAAGGCAGACATTTCGTTCCTGCAGCCCTAACGTTACCCAAGGCTAAATTACTGGAGCAGCTGTTATATGGAACATTTGTAGGACTGCCCTCTTCATGTTTTGCCCCACAGGAAAGACTTCAGGTTAAGTTTTTGAGAAGTCTCAAACTGTGTATCTAATGCCTGGATACGATTAGAGTCTGGTTGTCTTAGGTGTGAAGCCAGGTTTTGTATTCAATCTATTTATATGTGGCTGAAAGGCCGTTTTAACCCACAAGGTTTGTTTCCCTGATCCTTCAAGATGACTTCTAATCAAGCTGGCTCAAGGCTGTTTATAGCCATATTAATAGAACAGGCTTTCCCTGTCAGGTTCTCTTAACACACGGAGCTGAACAAGCAAAAGGGTTAATTAAAAAAAAAAATAGAGGATATTGAAAGCCAATCGGACATCTCCAGGGCAGCAAAGCTTGGGGTGTTGTTAAATGTCAAAGGTATGTCTGAGCCAGCTGTGCCCTTGGTCTCCATGGAAGCATACCGTTTTAGAAGGGCATTTAGTCTAGCTAGGTGCTCCTCTCTACCGTCTGTGGTTATCGAAGGCAGGTACAACAAAACCCCTACCTAGAAAGATTGTGCCCATGCCTGCTAAGTGAGGTCAAGTCTTCTCGAAGGCTTTCATGGCCGGAGAACGATGGTTGTTGTGGGTTTTCCGGGCTGTATTGCTGTGGTCTTGGCATTGTAGTTCCTGACGTTTCCTGTAGTTCCTGACACTGAGAGATCCTTGTCTTTTGGTGCTACACCTCTGAAGATGCCAGCCACAGCTGCTGGCGAAACGTCAGGAACTACAATGCCAAGACCACAGCAATACAGCCCGGAAAACCCACAACAACCATCGAGGTCAAGTCTGTTGAGCACATATGTTTTAGTTGTCTATTTATGTCTCAGAATCATTACCCCATTACTCAACATGCTCCCCGGTCATATAACCACTAATAATGTACTGGTTTTTATCTGATAACAAGTTTAGGATTATACGTCAAATCACTAAATTTTGTGCATCAATTTTTAAATTACAGGAAGTGCATTTTAAACGTTCATAAAGTCAATCTTTTTTTCCTTTATTGCATCCTTGCTTCTTTAGGTTGAATGCTGGTCTTAAGACCGAAATTAAAATTGAAGTTTGAATAGCTATTCTTTTTCTGTTTCTTTGTTTTGGCATTATTTATTGTGGGCTTTCACAGTCACAAGGATTCCTACCAGACACTGAGGCTTTACTATGAATTTCTGCTGATCTTGTTTCAAAAGGCAAGATCTAGTAAATGTTTGAGGATATTGTTTTCACTTGTCCTCCTCCTCCTGAAAACGGTCCACAGAAAACAGTCCACAGTCACTGGAAGGACACCACCAATCCTAAAAAGGTTCATTATTTTCAACTTTATATGTTAGAAATGGTGTTAGATATAGCAGTTCAAGCCATGCCATTCAGAAAAGTGTAGCACCAACGCGGTTCCTCCCAAGTTACAATTTGATTTGTTCCCTGGAAAGTTATGCTTGCAATTGTAATCTGATTTCCTTCAACCTGTGAGATTGAGTTGACTCACCTTTTCTTAATATAATTCCAGACTCATCATTCCAAGATGTCATGTGGCTGTGCACCGTCTTGTGCCCCTCAATCTTCCTGCTCCCCGTGTAGCTATCCATTTGGTGGTCTGAGCTCCCTGAGTACATGCTGCCCCACCTCCTGCGGTGGTTGTTCAAGTAGCCTTGGCATCTCCCCCTGTGTGAATAACGTCTCATGTATCACCCAACTCCCATCATCAAAAATTGTGATACAACGACCTTCTTTCGGTTTAACAATCCCAGGCGCCATTCTCTCGTCCTCCGGTGAACCTGTCCGTTTCGGAGGGTACACCGCCTGTGGTGGCAGTAGCAGTTGTGGAAGTCTACCTAGCTGTGGTCTCCCGGGTATTTCTGGGTCTTGCCAACCCTCTGAGTGCAAACGGGTGTCCGTTTCCAAGGTGTGCAGTTCACCATGTTAAGCTGGGACGTCAACAAGAATGGGAAGGAAATGTGATCTGGAAAGTATAAAATGGATTCACATCTGATGACATCTCAGATGTGGGTAAATCAAACCTGTCCAAGTAAATTGTATCTTCTCTGCTCTCACCTCTAAAGTTTCCTCTGCAATCTTTATATCATTTGCCTTAACTTATGTTGACCAGGAGACCAGAAGGGTGTGAACATCTTCCCTCTGTGGGCCTTTAAGTATTTCAGGGTCCCACAAGAATCTTTCTCCTTAAACAGTTTGACAGCATATGCCAGTCTTGTCATCCAAACTAGACGGTCAGTGGAAAAGCCCCTGTTTGCTGGGCAAAGAATGAATGTTTATCATCTATGCAAATGATGTCACTCGCTGTCCTTTCTTCATTAAAGCTTCTGCCTGCATTAACATTTGTTGTGGATTCAGTTGCTTTTTATTTCTAAGAACATGCAAAGTGGGGGCAGGAGCATGCAACAATCATCATGTATCAATTCAAGCCTGTTGTATTCGAGCAGACTCAGGTCTCTGAGCCAAGCTACAAGTGACGCCTGACAGAGGTTGGACACTCGTCAGCTTCCCTCAAGTTTTGATGGGAAATGTAGGCATCCTGGTTTTACAGCTTGGCTCTCCATTACAACTGCAAGACCAGGATGCCTACATTTCCCATCAAAACTTGAGGGAAGCTGACTAGTGTCAGGCGTCTCTTGTAGCTTGGCTCTCAGTTTTTCCAATTTCTGTCTAGTCAGTCCCTTGATGATGCACCAACTTGCACCGGTTCTCTTCATTGGGATGTCTTCTGTTCTTTACAGCAGTTTCTGGTATCCTTCAACTTTTAATGTGGACTAGTAATAGAAAAGAGTGCTTCCCCCTGCAGCTTCAGGTCCTCCTAACTTTCCTTTTGTTTTCCTTATAAGGAATACCTCAACTCTTTAGCTCCCTCTAGTGGACCAAGGTGGACCTCCTGGACAGTAGGGTTGCCAGCTTCAGCTTGGGAAATTCTAGAAGGTTTGGTGGTGGGTGGCTTTAGATGGTCAGGGAGGCTATTAGTTTAACTTATAGCCATGTAAAAAGCCCAAGATATAACACAACTAGAAACATTATGGAAATTATTGCTGAAATAAGTTAGTAAATTAATTAATTAATTAGTAAATTAAATTAATTAGTAAATTAAACAGCTTGAGTATGTTATTATTATCCCCACAACAATAACAACTCTGTGATGCGGGTGGGACTGAGAGAGCTCCTAGAAGCTGTGACTAGCCCAAGGTCACCAAGCTGGCTACAAGTGGAGGAGTGGGGAATAAAATCCAGTTCTCCAGATTAGGGTCCTGGCACTCTTAACCGCTATACCAAAGTGGCCGACAAAGATCATGAAGAGCTTTGTACATGATAGCGAAAACCTTGAATTGAGCCCAGTAACTGATGGATAGCCAACAGAGTGATTACAGAATGGGAGGATTATGCAATCTAGCTCACTATAACAACAACAACAACAACAACATTTGATTTATATACTGCCCTTAATAACAAAAACAAAACAACAACAACAACAACAACATTCAATTTATATACCGCCCTTCAGGACAACTTAATTCCCACTCAGAGTGGTTTACAATGTATGTTATTATTATCCCCACAACAAACACCCTGTAAGGTGGGTGGGGCTGAGAGAGCTCCAGAGAGCTGTGACTAGCCCAAGGTCACCCAGCTGGCTTCAAGTGGAGGAGTAGGGAATCAAACATAGTTCTCCAGATTAGAGTCCAGCGCTCCAAACTCTACTCTAAACTCTACTCTAAACTATCCAAGCTCTTCCTAACTATATGGGGCAGTAGTGTTGCTGAGTAGTCCCTAATGCTGCAGGTTACTTTTGGGATTCTTGTGAGAGCAAGACCAGCTGCCCACAATTTATGGACGAAAGCAATGGCCAGCCAGATGCTTACCAGGTAGCAAGCATGTCTGGTCTTCTCAACAATGATAAGGAGGAAGCTTGTACCTACAGCAATCCTTTGTTTTGCTCATATTTGACTGAATAGAAACAACCTTTGTGCCTTCGGATGGTGTCTCCCCCTCCTTGAATTGCTCTGAATTTCCCTTAGATAGATAGATGGCCCACTTCTAAAGAAAAAAAAATGTTTCTATTGTTTCGAAAGGTGAGGCCATCTTTATGTTCATGTGTAATCCCACTTTGGCACTTTCTCCTTTAATCTGCATCAGTCGTCATTTCAAGGTTTGCTGTAATCTATAAAACACAGGCTGGTTTTCTTCTGAAATTCTCTGATACGCTCCATTAACCACTGAAAATTTGCAATATGATCTCTGGTGCCCCGTTCTTTCTGAATCCAGACTGAATATCTCACATTTCTCATTCTATATAGGGTAAGTATCTTACTTAAACGATACTAATCATTTAACCTGTAGGTTTTGAGTAGTGCCACACTAGAATTTGCATAAGCCAGGGTAAGGGGGAAGAAAATTTTCTATTCGCTATGAGAGATGAATTTTTTTTTATTACAGCCAAAGTAAAATCGGGAACCATAGGGTAAGGAATTTTTTAAAAAAAATTTGAGAAACACTATCAGAAATTAATGCAATGGTCCAATATTTGCTGCCGTCTTTGATTTCTCCTGAGCTGCTCCTGACAGAGTCCGAACTCCCAATGGTATTGCTCTCAGTTTCACTAACAGCTTCACTAACAGACTCAAAACCACTCACCACATTAGCGTGTGTATCCAAGAGGATATGGTAGAATGGTAATTAGGGTTACCAGGCCTCCCTGTCAACTGATGGGAGGGGGAGTGGTGCTCATTTGTGCACATGCTCCCAGCCTGAGCACAATGATGTCACTTCTGGTAGTAATGTCATAATGTGGGTCATGGGAGTGCTCCTGCACTTTGCGTTAAGAATTGGCCTGTTTGGGGCCAAAATCAGCTCTGCCAAAGCTTGAGAGCAGTTCTGCAAACAGCATGATGATGTCACTTCTGGAAATGACATCATAGAGCCTGGATGGAAATGTATAAGTCACATGTTTGTCTGAGTTCCCTACTGATGGCAGGTGATCACTGAGTGGCTTCCCACCTCACAATGATCTCTGGAGTTCAGCAGGCATGGTGGCAAAACTCCAGGAGTTTGCCCACCACCGGTAGTCATCTGGAAGCCCTAGTGGTAATTACTATTTACATTTTCAGAATGGCAAACATGTATTAAGTTTGCGATCTTCTTTGCAGCCTTTTGTTTCCATAGTATTTGCAAAGCATAGGGATGAATGGTTCATCTTTCCATTACCCAGACTTTTTGGTGATCCATTCCATAGCTGTCAATCTGTTCCTGAGCATTTGGCAGGTTGTTTCGCTATATTCCTTCCCATGCCCTACATTGCAATTGACTTTTTGCTCTTGGACATTCTCACACAGCTCGATTAAGATTTACTACTCCACCATCCTTGCAGTGTAACCACTCTGCTCAGCAGACAACTAGATCATTCAGAAATCAGTCTTTTATAAATGTTGTGTTTCCACAATATCTTCAGCAAAATCCCCTCTATGTTGGAAAGTGGAGAAATGGGCGCCTATGCCCACTGCTGGTGGGAGTGCAAACACATTGAAAAATTCTGGAAAGAAATCCTGGAACAAATAACTCACACAACTGGCTATATGCTCACAATAAGCCCTGAAATAATCTTTCTGGACCAAGGGCAGAACTCAACTATACCACATATCATGTGTGATCTCATAAGGATCTTCTTGGTGGCAGCGAAAACTGCAATAGCTTCAGAGTAGAAATCACAGAAACCTCCTACGTTAGGAAATTGGTACTTTAAGTTACGGGACCACTACATGATAGCGAAAATCACAGATGGCCTCCTTCAAGCTGAAATATATCCCGGAACAACAGATTTTACAGAACAATGGCTGCCCTTCATTGAACACACAGACAAGAATGACATACAGCCAAAAAATCCAGTGTACCAAACCATGATATTATGAAAATTTCAAATCTATGAACACTCCTGACTATACATCCTTAGTCAGACCTCGCACAATAACAAATGGCATGCACAGACAACTTATTCAGTTGTTTGGTTCATCACGATACATCTTATCCTCCTGAACAATTGACAACAAAATAAAGCTCGCATTCTCGTGTAACATCGAAAGAAACCATGCAGATAACCTAAGTGAGTTATTGACTCAACACACATATAACAGGAATGTCAACATTGTACCTTGCAACAGCTAATTTTATTGTTATATTTAATGTTATTGTTCATCTTTAATGTTGTTTATAAGAAGTTAAAATCAATTGTAATAAACGTTTAAAATGTTAAAAATGTTGTTTCAGTAAAATACTATCCTTTAGCGTTCATCTGAGTAGTCCTAAGTAGTAATCTAACTGGCCACCAATTAGTTTGAATCAACAGTTTTTGGGAAATTTGTGGCTGCTTAGCATGAACTGAACAGATTAAGTGATTGGCTCACATCTGTTGGCCAACCTAACGCAGGGGTATAAAATCCTCCACTGGTGCAAGTCAAAAAACCAATCAGTGACGTGACTAATAAGATATCAGTATTCTCATATAATAGTGCAAAGAAATTAAAGTGCATTGGTACAATAAATATGCCTTCACAATTAGATATACTCTTCCTAAAAGGATACAATAAATAATTCCCATAAAAGACCTTAAATACTTCAATATAAACATCTGAGATACAATAAATAGAATATAATAATAATAACTACACTTATATATCGCTCTTCTAGACAGATTAGTGCCTCACCCAGAGCAGTGAACAAGTTAGTGTTATTATCCCCACAATACAGCTGGGGAGCCGGGGCTGAGAGGAATGGCTTACCCAAGGCCACCTACTGAGCTCATGGCAGGAGTGGGATTCGAACCTGCAGAGTGCTGATTTGCAGCCAAACCACTTAACCACTGAATCCAGCCAAATGAAATGGTGGCCCTGAAGTCCAGTGCTAATAATTCCTGTTTTCTCCTCTTCAACAGTTCAAGAGAATCATGTTCCCTCCGTGGTGCTCCCAGATATGAAGGTAAGTACATAGGGCCAAGCTACACATGACGAATGACACTTGAACAGCAAGTGTATTTCTCCCTGTTCACTTGCCCTCCACTCAATCCACTTGCCGTTCAAGTGTCATTCGTCATTTGTAGCTTGGCCCGTAGTCTTATTGTCTTCTATATTTCATAATTAATGATCTCCCTTTTGTTTTGCAGGTACATAGAATCTGGGAGAATCCAACAGGCTGCTAGCCAAAAGCCCGTTTTGCTAACCTTTTTCAAGGGTGTCTCTGACTTCAAAAGACCGGTCATTGATATACAGAAATCAGTTGTCAACATTCTCTACCTGTTTACAAATTACAAGAAAGCTTCCAAATGCAAGAAAATGTTACTCACATCAATTCTCTTTCTTTCAATGTGAATGCCACCTCTGAAGCTGCTGACAGCCAATCATTGTAGTCTTCGTGCTAATCACTGGCTATTTAAGGGATCATCTCCCTTTTAACTTAACCTGTTCTGAAATGACAATAACCATATGGTTCAAATTCATGTCTTATAGGTAATATGTAAGATCTAAATTCTGGTTCAGACCCTTGGGTGTCATAGTATCTAGCTTGAATATCCAGAGACAATTATTGAAACATGAAGCTTTTTGAATATCCGAACTAGATACTATGATACCGAAGGGTCTAAACCAGAATTTAGATCTTCCTTGTTATCTAAAAGGCATGAATGTGAACCATATGGTCATTGACATTTCAGAATACTGCTCTTATTAGTCACATTGTTGATCATTTTTTTGACTTGTTCCAACCATTGCATTAGGTTGCTATTTACCTGTGGAAGCCTCACTTTTCTTCTTGTGTAACATCAGTTTGTCATCTTCTAACATGGCAAGATCTGCAGTCAGATATATTTGTTGCAACATTTGCTGCATCCCTAGTTTTACGTCTCATGTCATTATTTTCAACTTTATATTTTATAAATACCATTAGTTCTATTACCTCATGCCATAACAAATGGAAAGAAAAGACACCTTACCGATATAAGTAGTTAGGGAAAACTACTACCTGTCAAAATTTGGGGCCGAAATGGTTGAACGTTCAAAATCCCAGGCCATGAGGCTTTGTTTACCAGGCCAAGTGCATTTGTTGATGCTCTGCTGAAGCCCTGCCTTGGTTGTGACCTGTTAGGCTGTAGGAAGTGACATGGCAAAAATAGTGGCCATAGGCCACTGTTTCCTCCCTCTGCTTTATCCCCGGCTGCCCACTATTCTGTCCAGAATAAGAATTTTGGAAAATAAGAAGTGTTTGGGAAAATGGCTGTCCCTATTTTTCACCTAGCAGAGTCATACAAGTGTTCTATGAACTAGGCAGGAGACCGTGGACCAGTAGGAACCCACAGCAGCTCCATAGGACCTTCCCCCTCCCTGGAAATGGAGTGCTGCCTGGTGGGAAGTGTCTGATGTGGACATGTGACCCCTCTATCAAAATGCTCCGCCATCCCCAGCCAATGGAAGGTGTTTTTAGGACCTGTGTGAGTCAATTGTTTTAGGAAAACTGCCATTTTGTGCAAATAAATGTATCCTCTTACCTGCAAGAAATTGTGGTGGCAGCTTTCTCAGGGAATTGCACTGAAAGCTCTGAAGATGAGTGTGTTCCCAAATCCCTTATTAAATGGAAGATGTACAGAAGATGAAGGCCCTGGATGCTTTAATGCAAGCACAGGTGCTGTAATATATAAAGTGGAAGTAAGTCTGATTTTGATTTTACAGATGATTCAGACAGACCATGTAGGGAGGGGTGCAGCTTTAAATCTTGCCATTCTTTGGACCAGCAGAATGGTCACAGAGGGTTGCAGAGGCATTCAATGGCAAACCACCTCTCTTAGGGCCAAGCTACAAGTGCCGAATGACACTCGAACGGAAAGTGGATCGAGTGGAGAGCAAGTGGAGGGCAAGTGAACAGGGAGGAATACATTTGCCGTTCAAGCATCATTCGTCACTTGTAGCTTGGCCCTGAGTCTCTCGCCGTGACAACCCCAGCAGGGATTGCCATAAATCAACTATGATTTGAGGGCAGAATTTCATTTTCATAACAATAGATATGGAGAACGGTTTTGGTTGAAGCAGCAGACATCATATCAGGTACTGTCTTAGAAGGAATAAGCAGCAGTCATAAATGTTAAGACAATTTTATTTTAGCACAAGTTTTCAAGGACGAAAAGCCTGTTTCTCCATGCATCTTATGAACTGGGCTGTGATTCAGGAAAGCTTCTGCTAGAATGAAACATGAGATCACAGAATCAGGGGGAACAACCCTAAACACAGCTACTCAGTGTAAGTCCAATATTGTTCAATGGTGCTCACTAGACATCCCGTTCCCACGGTGGGGGCTGGGGATCCCCTGCTCCCACCTTTCATACCCCGCCACCATTTACCTGGCCAATGGGGGGAAAGGTGGGGAACAGGCCTCCCATGCGTGCTCCTGGGACCGGCGTGATGACATCACTGACGTCATCATGCCACACTCAGAGTACTTCCATGCTTCGCAGTGGGCCGATTTGGTCCCCAAATAGGCCAAGCCAAAGCAAAGAGGCCACCGTGGGTGACAGACAACAAAGCAAGGAGCCCCCACCCCGTGTAATGATTACTCAGTGTATCCAAGATACAATACAAAATTCACATAGTCCAGACTGTGTGAAATTTGTATTGTATCTTGGATGTTGCATCTATTATCTTTTATATGCAATTAAGAAGTGTGTGACTGCATTGAGTAATCATTTCCCGGGGGGAGGGGGTCCCTCCCCGATTGGGCCAATCATACCTGTTCGAGGCCCAAATTGGCCCCCTGCAAAGCGTATGTGTACACCTCAGCCTTGTGCAATTATGCGTGCACACATGTGAGGACAATCCCAACCGCACAGGGAAGGTTAGTGCTGGGTCTCTGCCCTCCCGCCTGGAGGGGAAGGGGACTTGGCAACCCGAGTGCTTACTCCCGGGGAAGTGTGCTTCGAATTGCAGCCTATGATTGAAAAATCCCTTCCAAACATTGACAAAGCTAATAGGTGGGGAGTCTCCCCTTGCGAAGAGCTGGGCCATTTCCACACGGCTTACCTGCAGCCGGGCCATGCTGCAACGTCGTGGATCATGCCGGGGAAAACGCGAAATATCGTGTTTTCTCGCGTGAGTTTTGCGCTATGTCGCGCAAAACTCACGCGATAAAATGCGATATTTCACATTTTCCACGGCACGATCCGCAACGTTGCGGCATGGCCCAGCTGCAGGTAAGCCGTGTGGAAATAGCCCTGATTGGTGGTGGGAGGAGGAGAGAGATGCACTCAAGCGCATTAGTCTCATTCCCTTTTCTTGCCACCAGAGTTAATTAATAACATAAGGTCTCTCTCTCCTTGGGATCTGATTGGCACTACCAAGAAAACAAGCTGCAGCCCTGCGAGGTGAGCCCTGAGGCCTGCACCTGCTGCTGAAAGGTAGAAACTGAAACAAAACGCAAACTTTTTTGCAGGAGGGATGCATTTCTATTTAGTTTCCCAGATTTGGTTCAGCATTCCGGAAGCTGCTTTAACAGGCCAAACCAGCAAGCTTTGTTCATAATTTTGGCCTGTTTTTTTCTTGTTATGCACACCCCTAGATCCAGGTTAAAAAGCTCCATTTTGCCATGTCCTCTTGCCAGGTGATTGTGGGTCAGGCATACTCCCTCAGCCTCACTAACCTCACTGGGATGTTGTGAGGATACAATGGATGAGAGCAGAATGGGGTAAAGTGCTTTGGGCAGGAGATAAATGAAACGAATAAACAAATACATGTTTTCCTCTCTGAATTTTATCAGTAACTAGCTTGATACCTGTGCTTCACTACAGTATTTAACTACTTTAAATCCAGCTACCACCTTTCTTCAACTGTCTGCAGTTTCCTTGATCTGATTTTTACCTCAGAAAACAGAGTTTTGCTTACCGTAACTGCTGTTCATTGACGTCTTCTGTGCAGGCACACATGGGACTGCGCGTGCGCAGGCCTGCCGACCGGATATTTTTTTCTTAGCAAAACGTCCGCTAGGGGGCGCCCGTCTACCGGATGCGCATGCGTGGACTTTCCCGCCCAGACGGCATCCGGCGACGGCGCCCCCACACCCTCAGTTTCTCCAGAGCCGCCGCAACTCCAAATTCTGGAAGACACAGTGGGGCAGGAGGGAGGGTTTGTGTGCCTGCACAGAAGACGTCAATGAACAGCAGTTACGGTAAGCGAAACTCTGTTTTCATTGTCCGTCCTTCTGTGCAGTCCCACATGGGAGACTAACAAGCCGCTTACCTTAGGTGGTGGGTGTGTCTCTTACAGGAAAAGAGACTGAAGAACAGCTTGCCCAACCGAAGCATCCTTCCTTTCCATGACATCCATCGCATAATGCTTTGCAAAAGTCTCTGAAGAAGACCATGTAGCAGCTCTGCAGATGTCACGCAACGGGACCCCTTTCAGGAAGGCAGCCGAAGTAGCTTGAGCCCTGGTAGAATGAGCCTTGATCTCAAGGGGGCAAGGTAAGTTAGCATTTAAATAACAAGTTTTAATAGTTAACGTAATCCATCTAGAGAGGGACTGAGACGTAGCAGCCCTCCCTTTTCTAGGACCAAAATAACAAACAAATAACTGCTTATCCTTCCGAAAAACTGATGTACGGTGAAGATAGAACAATATCGCTCTCCTAACATCGAGCGAATGCAAAGCCCTTTCTGAAGAGCTCGAAGGAGATGGGAAGAAAACTGGGAGAACAATGTCCTGAGACATATGAAAAGGAGTAGAGACCTTAGGTCTAAACCGGATATCCGGTCTCAATACGACTTTATTTTGATGAACCTTAAGGAACGGAGGGTCAAATCTCAAGGCCGCTAACTCACTAACCCTTCGGGTGGAAGTGATAGCTACAAGAAAAGCTACTTTTATAGATAACCATTTTAGATCACAGGTAGCTAGAGGCTCAAAAGGAGCCCTCATAAGTTCTGCTAAAACCAAGGTAAGGGACCACTGAGGCACGACCTCTCTGACCTGAGGAAAAACATTATGCAGACCTTTCAAAAAAGATTTAGACAGACTATGTGAAAAAACTGTCTTCCCATCTATCTTGGGATGAAAAGCTGAAATAGCAGCCAAATAAACTTTAATGGATGAATTAGAGAGACCCTCATCCTTCAAAAACAACAGAAATTCAAAAATATCTGCCAATTGGCAGTTCCAAATATCCAAACCCTTAGGGACTGCCCAGGTTTCAAAACGCCTCCACTTGGAGGAATAGGATTTCCTAGTAGTATCCCTCCTAGAATTAAGTAGGATCTCAGCTACTCTGGCTGACATTCCCCTCTGCCCAGGATCCTCCACGCTGTGAGACTCAGTCTGGGTAAGTCGTGATACAACGTTCCTCTGTCTGAAAGAAGATCGGGTCGTAGAGCAAAGCGATAAAACAGCCCCTGAGACAGGAATAGCACATGGTGAAACCAAGGCTGACGAGGCCAAAACGGGGTTACTAGTATCACATTGGACCCGTCTCGTTGAATTTTGCTGACAGTCCTGGATACTAGGGGAAAAGGAGGGAAAGCGTAAAATAGATGTCCCGTCCAAGCCAGCTGGAAAGCATCGCCGAGGGAGTGGAGACCCAAACCTCCCCTGGAGCAAAATTGTGGAGCCTTCTTGTTGCGTCTGGTCATGAACAAATCTACGTCTGGAAAACCCCACATTGCAAAAACGCTGTTGAGATAAACATCTGCCAAGGTCCACTCGTAATTGTCGGATACCATGCGACTTAACTTGTCTGCGACTACATTTGTCATCCCAGGAATATGAACCGCATGGATGTGCATGTGTTTGTCTAGAGCCCACTGCCAGATTAGCACCGCTTCCTCGCAAAGATCCCTGGAAGTGGTGCCCCCTTGTTTGTTCACATAGAACATTGCAGTACTGTTGTCGGTAAGGATCTGGACCGACTTTAGATGCAACGTATCTGCAAACGCGATAAGGGCGTAACGGATGGCTTTCAACTCCAGTAGATTAATATGACACGCCCTCTCCTGATCAGTCCAAGTGCCATGGGCCTGGAGAGCCCCACACTGAGCACCCCATCCAATTGTAGAAGCATCAGTGGAAATAGAAATGTTACATTGTCTAGGGCCAAAAGCAATTCCCTGGAGGAGATTCGCTTCCTGGAGCCACCACTCCAACGAACGAAGAACACCCCTAGGGATTGTATACTTCCTCCTAAGAGAGGAGCATTCGAAATCATGGACCGACAGGAACCAAAGCTGCAGGGGACGCATGTGTAAACGTGCCATAGGGGTGACAGCTGTAGAAGAGGCCATGAGTCCTAACAACCTCTGAATGGCTCTGGCCGATTGAAACCTACATCTCTTAAAAAGAGACACCAACCTGCCAATCTTTTGTGCTCTGTCTGTAGGTAAAAACCCTTTATTAGCCAGACCATCAAGTACCATACCAATGAACGAAATCTTCCTGGCTGGAACCGAGGTCGATTTCTTAAAATTAACCAAGAGGCCCAAGCGATTGCATGTGAGGACCACTATAGTGACCTGTTCTTGAAGCGCAGAAGCTGATGAGGCTGCTAACAACCAATCATCTAAGTAAGGGTAGATGGCACACCCCTGTTCCCTAAGGAACGCCACCACAGGAGCCATGCATTTAGTAAAGACCCTGGGAGCGGTAGCCAAACCAAAAGGTAATACTTGGTACTGAAAAACTTTATCCTTACAGAGGAATCTAAGAAATTTCCTATGGTCAGGGTGAATGGAAATGTGGAAGTAGGCATCCTTGAGGTCAAGGACAGCAAACCACATGTCATCTGGCATTAATTGCAGTACAGTAGTGAGTGTAAGCATTCTAAACTTTTTGATCCTGACAAATTTATTCAAGCCCCTCAAGTCCAGAATAGGACGGGTTCCCCCATCCTTTTTATCCACCAGAAACATTCTGGAATAAAATCCCCAGGGAGATTCTTGCTGGGGAAGTGATTGGATAGCCCCTTTATGTAGTAAGGCCAAAACCTCAGCCTGTAGATCATCAGAAGAGGTCTGAAGCGACAAATCAGGCAGAGACAGGTCAGGGTAAGAATTAAACTGAACTTTATAACCCGTTGAAACCACATTCAGAACCCAACTATCACACGTAATCTTGGACCACTCAGTAGTGAAACTAGCTAGCCTATTCCCAAATACAACAGGCTCTTCCTCATGTAGTCAGAACTGTTTGGCTTGACTTGAAGATTCCTTAGCAGCAGGACTCTGCAGGTTACGACGTGGTCGGTTCTGGGACCTCCTGCGGTGATAAGGGCCCTGAGTAGACTGGTAAGGCCTGTAAGACCCATAGGGAGGATACGGGTGGAATCTCTGGGATCTGTTACGGAATCCCTGAGAACCACGATATTGAAAACGTTGATCAGGAGGGTGTCTGGACGGCAGAACCCCATACGATTTCGCAGTAAGACGATCCTTATGCTTTTGAGACAGATAGTCATCTGTCTTACAAGAAAACAAAGTCTGTCCCTCAAACGGGAGATTTTCGACCTTATTGCGGGTCTCAACTGGCAAGGCCGTAGTACGAAGCCAGGAGTGTCTATACAAAACGATCGCCGAAGCCAAAGATCGGGCGGCAGTATCCACAGAGTCACATCTGGTATCAATTTGCTGTCTGGATAAACGTAACGCTTCATCCATGATAACCTTGGCAAGAGGTCGTTGGTCCTCAGGTAATTTCTCCATGAACACTGCCATGCGGTTCCATAAAAATATTTGGTAAGCACCCATAATAGCTGAGTAATTTGCTATCTCGAGATTTAAAGCTGCTGAGGAATAAATCTTCTTCCCCAAGGAATCCAATTTTCTGCTCTCCTTATCTGCAGGCACTGCATGAGAACCCTGACGTTGGCGGGCCTGCATCTCTTCGGTGACCAAAGAAGATGGTGGTGGGTGCGAAAAAAGGTAGGAGCAGTCATTATCCCGTGTCTTATAGAGAGCTTCCACCTTGCGAGAGGTCGGATATATTGAGGCAGGTTTCTCACATGTAGTAGTAATGATCTCCACCAAACCTTCAGTCATAGGGAAGGCAATAGTAGAGGGATTCCCGGAACGAACGTACTGGAGAATCTTATCCTTAGGCTTAGGCTTAGCCGTAGACACTTCTATCTCCAGGCAGCGGGCCATGCGGAGCATCTGCTCTGTGTACAGTCTGTAATCCTCGGTAGGTGATACACGTCCTGTCCCAATAATAATCTCCTCTGGAGATGGATCCGATGGTGGACTCGGGCTCAGGTCCCGATGTTCAGGTTGGTGATGAGCAAAAGCCTGTTCAGGGGAGCCATAACGTGAATGGTCACTCCGAGCTCTACCCCAATCCTCCCTGCCAGAAAATGGGGAGTAAGAGCGGTGCGATCTAGAATAGTCCGAACCCAAGCCACCATAGTCTCGACCAGTAATGAGGTGAGACAGATCTCCACGGAAAGAATAGCCTCTACTAGGCTCAAATAACTCACCTTCTTCCCCAGACGAGTTACAGGAAGGCGATCTAGCATGAGGTGAGGGAGTCTTGGGTCGATCCCAGAAAACCTCCTCAGTCTGGACAGAAGCTGAACTTCTGTGTTTAGATTTTTTCTTGGCCTTCTTTACCGGGGGAGCAGCCGCGGTTGGACTGGACTCTCGTTTCCGAGCCATACGATCCAGATTTTTGCAGGGCACGTTCGGATCCGACTCCTTCGGATCCGTACCCGAGGTGACGACAGGCCGTTCAGAAGCAGAATGCTTAAGAGTCAGATCTGATAGCTTCGGGTCCGATGTCTTCGGTTCCATCACAGGACTCGGATCGGTGGTTCTCGCTTCCGATCGAGGTGGAAGGATCGGATCCGAGGCTGCCTTCTTAGCTTTTGTAACGGTGCTCGTCGGTTCCGAGTGGGCGGGGGATCTGCTCCGATGTTTATGGATCCGCGCCAGATCCCGTTCCTTATGGACCCGTTCAGGAGGGTCTTTCGGGTCCTGAACGACCGGTCGGATCCGATCTGGGGACCGAGACTTATGAGTTGAAGCAGAACTGCGGACAGAACCCTCGCAGTTAGATGGAGGTCTGGGAGATGTAGCAGGAACCCCCGAAGCTCTCATTGCCCGCTTCCATAACAAAGCCTGGAGTCTGTTGGCCCTTTCAGCTCTAGCTTTTGGGGTAAAGCGCTGGCAATGCTCACAGTTCGGTACATCATGGGCCTCCCCCAAACACTCCAAACAAACAGAATGACCATCGGTTTTGGTCATCTTGGTCGAGCATGTTGAGCACAGTTTAAATAAAGCCTTATCAGCCATGCTCGATGGATCGCTCACCAATGACGCACTTCTTTTTCCGCAGCGGTACGAGAAAGCTCCTAACCGGTCGGCGGCGAAAAAGAAACTGAGGGTGTGGGGGCGCCGTCGCCGGATGCCGTCTGGGCGGGAAAGTCCGCGCATGCGCATCCGGTAGATGGGCGCCCCCTAGCGGACGTTTTGCTAAGAAAAAAATATCCGGTCGGCAGGCCTGCGCACGTGCAGTCCCATGTGGGACTGCACAGAAGGACGGACAATGAACACAGAGTTCCACAGCTGACAAATCAGAGAGAGGTGGGTGCAAGCAGGCAGGAGCCTGTCAGCCACACACGAAAGCGAGGCCCCACAGGGAGATTGGCAACCCTAGGGAACTTTTGGGGGAAGACTGAGAGGTGCATTTTCAATGACTCAGCTGCCTACTGTTTAGAATGTGGGAGGTGAGGACCAATCAAGCTCTGTGTTCCAGCTATCTCTAGGAGGGGATGAGGTGTGGAATGTTGTGAGCCCCAATTAACCTGAATATGCAAATGACCTTGAAAGGCTGGCCCAATCAGGGAAGAGTGGCAGAGCTGGCAGTGGGTGGGGATGTAAGCAGGCAGCAGCCTGCCAGCCACACAGGGAAAACACATTTGATCCCTTTTTACCCCCCGGGGGGGCATTTTCTTAAAATCCCTTCTTAGTGGGTGTCTACATCATGAAAGGAATGTTGTCCTCAAATTTCAGGTTTCTGGGTCCAGGTGCTACTGGACTCTTTTCTATTTAGGTCCATGAATGTTATCTATATCTATAAAGACCAGTGTCAGTTAGGACACTTGTCTTTATATATATGGATAACCTGAAATGCAATTTAGATCTAAAGTAATTGACTGTTCCAAATTCCCCCATGTGTTCAATGGACAAGTGGGATTTGAACCCAGGACCATCAGATTTTAGTTAAACCTGCTAACTACTAGTACGCAACCTCTCCCCGCTGACTTCTAGAGTTATGCGCTCATATCCCTTATTGGATTAAAGTGAGCTTTCACAAAACGAATTTGATATTACTTGACTCATATAACAACTGAATGCATCTGCATAGTTAGAACGTAAGTACATAAGAAAAGCCCTGGTGGATCCTAACCCAGCATTCTCTCTCACCAACCGGTTACTCCAGAGGGCTATCAACAGTGCAGAGACCAAGGCTTTCCCCTAAAGTTTCATCCTGTCACTGGTATTCAGAAGCTGACTGCCTTCAGTCAGTTCCCTTCAGTCACTAAGACTAGCAGCTACAGTTAGACCTCTTCTTCTTGAATCCGTCTAATCCCGTTTTAAAACTGTCTATACCAGTGGCCATCAGTACATCCTCTAGCAGTGAATTCCACATCTTAATCACTCCCTGTGTCAAGAAGTATTTCCTTTTGTCTACCCTTGATCTACTGCCAATCGGCTTCATTGCATGCCCTTGATTTGGGAGAGGGAGAAAAAATTCTCTCTGTTTACTGTCTCTATCCTGGCCATAATTTTCTAAACCTCTATCAGGTTCCCCCTTAGGTGTCTCTTTTAAACTGAAAAGTCCCAGACTTTTCAGACTTTTCTCATAGCAGGGGTGCTCCAAATCCAGCCCTGGAACCTGAAGGGGTAGATCCCTACCGCACCACTCCCAGAAACCTTACCTGAGCCGGAAGCAGGAAAGATACCAGTAATAAATAATAGCTTGTCCCAGAGCCTGGCAGCAGCCCTGGAACTTGGTTGCCCAATTCTGTACTTTGGGCAGCTATGCATTGGCCTTTTGGAGATATGTTGTTGACCAGGACTGCATACAGTATTCCAATTGAATGCATTATAATTAGACATGGGCACGAACAGAACAAAAAAACACCAAACATGGTGTTCATTGTTTGTTGCCATCCACAAACAATGAACACTGATGAACATGATCTGTTCATGAACATGTACATTGTTCTTTGTTCTTGGGGGCCAGCAGGCTCTCCTCCAGCCATCAGGGTCCCTATCACACCACTCCCAGAACCCGTAGCTGAACAGGCAGTGGGAAATGTACCAATAATAAATAATTGCTTGGCCCCAGAGCCTAGCACAAAATATGGAGCAACACGGTAAGTATGGCAGCAACAAAACACAATTTCCCGTGCAATAACAATGTCTCCCTATTTTATTTACAGTAATTGCATAATTTAACAGAACTATACCACATGTAACCAGTTCTAGGAAAAATTATTTTGCAGGCGTCATATATGCTCCAAAGTCCATACATAAAGTGTCCAGTGCTTCAAGTGCTCTATTAATATTGCAACAGGTATTAAAGTGCAAATGCTTCCTAGCACCATGTACACATTAATTATTTCATACAAGCTCGCCTTATATTCCAACTGGAGTTGGGTATAGTCCAAGATTTGGTTCCAATAAACTGTGTAGTTCACAGATTACAAGTAGACCTTTGCGTGTATTCTTTAGGTGTACATTGATAATTCTGTGACATCATTATTCTAACGGAAGGTCCAGATCACCATTGTATCCGTTTCCAAACTCTTTCTCAAAGAACACAGTTGCTGGAAAAACATGCAATAACACATATTACACACCATCTTACAATAATTTACATTTACAATACAGCAATAAATATTGCATATACAATCAATATCACATGTACTCACTCAAAGTTTCATGCAGCTACCACTCCATATTAGTCATCAGTTTTCCAATTTTCACCATTTGCAATCCATTATCTCATAATCATCTTATCTACAACAGCCCTTCCACGCCCAATTAGTATACTATCCTTTCTTAAAGTGATCTACAATCTGAGGGTCACTAGCCCAAAAAACAGGTAAAGTCATTAGCTATATTCAAACCATTAGGTATGAGACTATTCAGTTTATAAATCCAAAGGGTCTCTTTTTGACGAAGCTCTCTTATTGCTGCCCCAGAGCCTGGCAGCAGCCCTGGAACCTGAAGGGGTAGATCCCAGAAACCTCACCTGAGCCGGAAGCAGGAAAGGTACCAGTAATAAATAATAGCTTGTCCCAGAGCCTGGCAGCAGCCCTGGAACTTGAAGAGGTAGATCCCTATCCCACCACACACAAAGAAAATTCAAGCTGCAATGCACTCTCCCTGTCTCTCTCTCAAAATACCGTCTCTCTCTCTCCACTGTCTGCAAAACAAGAGCTGAGAGCCCTCTCCCCCCTGCTCTTTGCTTCCTTATAACAAATTTGGAGCTCCACACTTGAAAGGAAGACCTGCCTATCAAGGTAAATTGGGCTTCGATTGGGGTTTCCAGGGCAACAGCGGGAGTTCAGACAGAGTTCAGAAAATCCCTGCCTAAGTTGGAAGGGGAATTGACTGCAGGTGCCAGATAGTCTGGCTTGATGAAGAGTAATGAATGAGGCTTGCAACAAACACCTGTTCGTTTAGAGTTAGTTTAGAATGGGGCCTCACAAACAGCTTGTTCGTGAACAGTTGATTGGGCTGTTTGTGGCTTTTTTTAGTTCACATTGCTGTTCATGCCCATCTCTAATTATAATATTGGCTATTTTATTTTCAATCCTTTTCCTAACAGCCCCCCAGCAAAAAATTAGTCTTTTTTCACTGCTGTGGCACATTGGGTTGACACTTCCACTGAGCTATCCGTCACAACCCCAAGGTTTCTTTCCCTCTCAGTCCCTGCAATTTCCAATTTTAACTAGTTTGCCTGGGACAGACATTTGGCTAGTTGGCCTCTAATTTCTCAAGTCTCACTTGACCCCTTTTCAAAAACGGGCATAACTTTTGCTACTCTCCAGTCTTCTGGTACAGTGGCTGATTTTAGAGTTCAGTTACATATATGGGTTACCTGACCATTTTAGCACACATAGGCAATAATGAGCCCCATTGTTTACAATGGCAGCAGACCTGGCATTCTACATTATCAACTGTTGATTAGCATCAACTCTTAGGTGAGGCTTATAGTTCCTTGAAAATGTAAAAGAATGGAGAAGCTGTCTAACAGCTGTTTGGTGGGCCAGCTTTCTCTTTCTCCATCCCCACTCTGGCACCTCCCTGAAACTCTGAATGGTGGCCAAAATTCCAGGATATAAATTTTTGTTACTCTTACATTTTGGGGAAGGATGGAGGTCATTTCAGGTATCTCCAAGCTGACCTAAGCTAATTTGGGGTTTTATTTCACCTCAGGCATATCCAAATGCACACACTTAACCACATTTTGTGGCAATGAATTCTACAAGTTACTGATGTATTGTAAAAAGAATGTCTCTCTATTTGTCTGTCCTGAATCTTCTATCGATCACATTTCTTTGGATGGCCCTGAATATTAGTATTATAAGAGAGGGTGAAATTATGTATTTGGTGAAATTTATTACAGTGTAAGGATATGTGTTCTTCAACTTATACAGCCTTTTACTTACTGTTCAACCCAGTGGGGGAAAAATTTCTGCCATAATTTCATTTTTAGACAAAATTCTATGGCCATTCTAAGTAACAAACATCAAAGAATAACTGGAGTTTCTGAAAACTAATAAACTTCATTTAAATATTTTGTGATAGAAATACAAGCAAAACTGTCTCAGTTATAATGAAAGTATAGAAGGACTTTAAAAAAACCCCAAAATTTCATCATTAGAATTCACACATTGACATCGGGATGCCATAAAATTCTGAACGTTCAAATTTGTCACTGGATTTTAGGTTCGGAATTATGTCTGTGCTGCTGTCCCTGCATTTCTCTGTTCATAATTTTTTCATATAATTAGTATTATTTCTGAACATTCTTCAGACAGCTGCACATGTCTAGCTTCTTCTTTGTTAGATTTCTATTATGCTCAATTTTTAAGAAGTTCTAAAGGCCTACAGTGACCTTTCCTCTTGGCCTAGAATCAGCAAGTCAGCCGTACTGTGCTGAGTGATCATTTGACTATGCACATTCCTTTCTGACTCAAATAAAAATTGGACACGACTTCAGACCATGGTCTGTAATATTCTGCAGTGAGGGAAGACTGTAGGGTAAAATAGGATCATCCTATAATATGAGGCTAAGCCGCTTCCAAAATGCCATGGGAGTTTGGAAACATTTCGCAAACTAAACAGTCAGAAATGATTCATCGATTAATACTGCAAAGGGGATAGTATAAATGCTCTTGCCACTTGCAACCATCTCCACTATTCTGCTCTGCTTCTCTTGCTTGCTTGCTTGCTTCTCTTCTGCTGCTGCTACTATGGTAAGTCCATTATAACTAGTTCACATTGTATATGAGATATATGGAGCAAGGAAGGAAGGAAGGAGGGAAGGAAGGAAGGAAATCCTTCCTTGGGGAAAAAGTTCAAGGAAATTCAAAGGAAGCAAAAAAAATGATTTTAGTAAGACTAGTGGTCTTTCTTGTCTGTGTGCTTACATCTAAATGAAAGAACGATAACTGGTAAGAAAATGAGGCATCGTGAGAAAAGAAGGAAGGGTAGCTGTAATTGGATGCAGCTTTTCATACTTTCATAAAGATGTATTGTCGAAGGCTTTCATGGCCAAAGAACGATGGTTGTTGTGTAGCACTGAAAGACAGAGGGCCAAGCTACACATGACGAATGACACTTGAACGGCAAGTGGATTGAGTGGAGGGCAAGTGAACAGGGAGAAATACACTTGCCGTTCAAGTGTAATTCGTCATGTGTAGCTTGGCCCAGAGATCTCTCAGTGTCACAGTGTTGTAGATATAAATTACCTGCTAACATCTTCTCCACACATTGACACTGAGAGAGCTCTGTCTTTTGGTGCTACACCTCTGAAGATGCCAGTCACAGCTGCTGGCGAAACATCAGGAACTACAATGCCAAGACCACAGCGATACAGCCCGGAAAATCCACAACAACCAACCTTCACAAAGATGTTTGTGGGAAGCCCTTAATTCCAGCAAGTTTGATTAAAGTAGTTATGCAGGCCAATGGCTGTCTGGTTGAACACAGCCATTATGCTGCCATTCAAGGGGAAAGAACCGCAAATGCCATACTGGAATTTTTTTGAACGCAAGGCAGACATTTCGTTCCTGCAGCCCTAACGTTACCCAAGGCTAAATTACTGGAGCAGCTGTTATATGGAACATTTGTAGGACTGCCCTCTTCATGTTTTGCC
Source organism: Eublepharis macularius (assembly GCF_028583425.1). Classification (NCBI taxonomy): domain Eukaryota; kingdom Metazoa; phylum Chordata; class Lepidosauria; order Squamata; family Eublepharidae; genus Eublepharis; species Eublepharis macularius. Next base: position 248,076,186 of record NC_072790.1, read on the forward strand.
CCACAGGAAAGACTTCAGGTTAAATTTTTGAGAAGTCTCAAACTGTGTATCTAATGCCTGGATACCATTAGAGTCTGGTTGTCTTAGGTGTGAAGCCAGGTTTTGTATTCAATCTATTTATATGTGGCTGAAAGGCTGCTTTAACCCACAAGGTTTGTTTCCCTGATCCTTCAAGATGACTTCTAATCAAGCTGGCTCAAGGCTGTTTATAGCCATATTAATAGAACAGGCTTTCCCTGTCAGGCTCTCTTAACACACGGAGCTGAACAAGCAAAAGGGTTAATTAAAAAAAAAATAGAGGATATTGAAAGCCAATCAGACATCTCCAGGGCAGCAAAGCTTGGGGTGTTGTTAAATGTCAAAGGTATGTCTGAGCCAGCTGTGCCCTTGCTCTCCATGGAAGCATACCGTTTTAGAAGGGCATTTAGTCTAGCTAGGTGCTCCTCTCTACCGTCTGTGGTTATCGAAGGCAGGTACAACAAAACCCCTACCTAGAAAGATTGTGCCCATGCCTGCTAAGTGAGGTCAAGTCTTGTCGAAGGCTTTCATGGCCGGAGAAAGATGGTTGTTGTGGGTTTTCCGGGCTGTATTGCCGTGGTCTTGGCATTGTAGTTCCTGACGTTTCCTGTAGTTCCTGACACTGAGAGATCCTTGTCTTTTGGTGCTACACCTCTGAAGATGCCAGCCACAGCTGCTGGCGAAACGTCAGGAACTACAATGCCAAGACCACAGCAATACAGCCCGGAAAACCCACAACAACCATCGAGGTCAAGTCTGTTGAGCACATATGTTTTAGTTGTCTATTTATGTCTCAGAATCATTACCCCATTACTCAACATGCTCCCCGGTCATATAACCACTAATAATGTACTGGTTTTTATCTGATAACAATTTTAGGATTATATGTCAAATCGCTAAATTTTGTGCATCAGTTTTTAAATTACAGGAAGTGCATTTTAAACGTTCATAAAGTCAATCTTTTTTTCCTTTATTGCATCCTTGCTTCTTTAGGTTGAATGCTGGTCTTAAGACCGAAATTAAAATTGAAGTTTGAATAGCTATTCTTTTTCTGTTTCTTTGTTTTGGCATTATTTATTGTGGGCTTTCACAGTCACAAGGATTCCTACCAGACACTGAGGCTTTACTATGAATTTCTGCTGATCTTGTTTCAAAAGGCAAGATCTAGTAAATGTTTGAGGATATTGTTTTCATTTCTCCGCCTCCTCCTGAAAACGGTCCACAGAAAACAGTCCACAGTCACTGGAAGGACACCACCAATCCTAAAAAGGTTCATTATTTTCAACTTTATATGTTAGAAACGGTGTTAGATATAGCAGTTCAAGCCATGCCGTTCAGAAAAGTGTAGCACCAACGTGGTTCCTCCCAAGTTACAATTTGATTTGTTCCCTGGAAAGTTATGCTTGCAATTGTAATCTGATTTCCTTCAACCTGTGAGATTGAGTTGACTCACCTTTTCTTAATGATTCCAGACTCATCATTCCAAGATGTCATGTGGCTGTGCACCGTCTTGTGCCCCTCAGTCTTCCTGCTCCCCGTGTAGCTATCCAGTTGGTGGTCTGAGCTCCCTGAGTACATGCTGCCCCACCTCCTGCGGTGGTTGTTCAAGTAGCCTTGGCATCTCCCCCTGTGTGAATAACGTCTCAAGTATCACCCAACTCTCACCATCAGAAATTGGGATACAACCACCTTCTTTCACTATAACAATCCCAGGCCCCATTTTCTGGTCCTCCGATGATCCTGTCCGTATGGGAGGGTACATCGCCCTCTGAGTGCAAACGGGTGTCCGTTTCCAAGGTGTGCAGTTCACCATGTTAAGCTGGGACGTCAACAAGAATGGGAAGGAAATGTGATCTGGAAAGTATAAAATGGATTCACATCTGATGACATCTCAGATGTGGGTATATCAAACCTGTCCAAGCAAATTGTATCTTCTCTGCTCTCACCTCTAAAGTTTCCTCTGCAATCTTTATATCATTTGCCTTAACTTACGTTGACTAGGAGACCAGAAGGGTGTGAACATCTTCCCTCTGCGGGCCTTTAAGTATTTCAGGGTCCCACAAAAATCTTTCTCCTTAAACAGTTTGACAGCATATGCCAGTCTTGTCATCCAAACTAGACGGTCAGTGGGAAAGCCCCTGTTTGCTGGGCAAAGAATTGATGTTTATCATTTATGCAAATGATGTCACTCGCTGTCCTTTCTTCATTAAAGCTTCTGCCTGCATTAAAATTTGTTGTGGATTCAGTTGCTTTTTATTTCTAAGAACATGCAAAGTGGGGGCAGGAGCATGCAACAATCATCATGTATCAATTCAAGCCTGTTGTATTCGAGCAGACTCAGGTCTCTGAGTCAAGCTACAAGTGACGCCTGACACAGGTTGGACACTCGTCACCTTCCCTCAAGTTTTGATGGGAAATGTAGGCGTCCTGGTTTTACAGCTTGGCTCTCCATTACAACTGCAAGACCAGGATGCCTACATTTCCCATCAAAACTTGAGGGAAGCTGACTAGTGTCAGGCGTCTCTTGTAGCTTGGCTCTCAGTTTTTCCAATTTCTGTCTAGTCAGTCCCTTGATGATGCGCCAACTTGCACCGGTTCTCTTCATTGGGATGTCTTCTGTTCTTTACAGCAGTTTCTGGTATCCTTCAACTTTTAATGTGGACTAGTAATAGAAAAGAGTGCTTCCCCCTGCAGCTTCAGGTCCTCCTAACTTTCCTTTTGTTTTCCTTATAAGGAATACCTCAACTCTAGTGGACCAAGCTCCCTCTAGTGGACCAAGGTGGACCTCCTGGACAGTAGGGTTGCCAGCTTCAGCTTGGGAAACTCTAGAAGGTTTGGTGGTGGGTGGCTTTAGATGGTCAGGGAGGCTATTAGTTTAACTTATAGCCATGTAAAAAGCCCAAGATATAACACAACTAGAAACATTATGGAAATTATTGCTGAAATAAATTAGTAAATTAATTAATTAATTAGTAAATTAAATTAATTAGTAAATTAAACAGCTTGAGTATGTTATTATTATCCCCACAACAATAACAACTCTGTGACGCGGGTGGGACTGAGAGAGCTCCTAGAAGCTGTGACTAGCCCAAGGTCACCCAGCTGGCTACAAGTGGAGGAGTGGGGAATAAAATCCAGTTCTCCAGATTAGGGTCATGGTACTCTTAACCGCTATACCAAAGTGGCCGACAAAGATCATGAAGAGCTTTGTACATGATAGCCAACAGAGTGATTACAGAATGGGAGTATTATGCAATCTAGCTCACTATAACAACAACAACAACAACATTTGATTTATATACTGCCCTTAATAACAAAAACAAAACAACAACAACAACAACAACATTTGATTTATATACCGCCCTTCAGGACAACTTAATTCCCACTCAGAGTGGTTTACAATGTATGTTATTATTATCCCCACAACAAACACCCTGTAAGGTGGGTGGGGCTGAGAGAGCTCCAGAGAGCTGTGACTAGCCCAAGGTCACCCAGCTGGCTTCAAGTGGAGGAGTAGGGAATCAAACATAGTTCTCCAGATTAGAGTCCAGCGCTCCAAACTCTAAACTCTACTCTAAACTATCCAAGCTCTTCCTAACTATATGGGGCAGTAGTGTTGCTGAGTAGTCCCTAATGCTGCAGGTTACTTTTGGGATTCTTGTGAGAGCAAGACCAGCTGCCCACAATTTATGGACGAAAGCAATGTTCATGTGTAATCCCACTTTGGCACTTTCTCCTTTAATCTGCATCAGTCGTCATTTCAAGGTTTGCTGTAATCTATAAAACACAGGCTGGTTTTCTTCTGAAATTCTCTGATACGCTCCATTAACCACTGAAAATTTGCAATATGATCTCTTTTGCCCCGTTCTTTCTGAAACCAGACTGAATATCTCACATTTCTCATTCTATAGAGGGTAAGAATCTTACTTAAACGATACTAATCATTTAACCTGTAGGTTTTGAGTAGTGCCACACTAGAATTTGCATAAGCCAGGGTAAGGGGGAAGAAAATTTTCTATTCGCTATGAGAGATGAATTTTTTTTTTATTACAGCCAAAGTAAAATTGGGAACCATAGGGTAAGGAATTTTTAAAAAATAATTTGAGAAACACTATCAGAAATTAATGCAATGGTCCAATACTTGCTGCCGTCTTTGATTTCTCCTGAGCTGCTCCTGACAGAGTCCGAACTCCCAATGGTATTGCTCTCAGTTTCACTAACAGCTTCACTAACAGACTCAAAACCACTCACCACATTAGCGTGTGTATCCAAGAGGATATGGTAGGATGGTAATTAGGGTTACCAGGCCTCCCTGTCAACTGGTGGGAGGGGGAGTGGTGCTCATTTGTGCACATGCTCCCAGTCTGAGCACAATGATGACACTTCTGGTAGTAATGTCATAAGGTGGGTCATGGGAGTGCTCCTGCACTTTGCGTTAAGAATTGGCCTGTTTGGGGCCAAAATCAGCTCTGCCAAAGCTTGAGAGCAGTTCTGCAAACAGCATGATGATGTCACTTCTGGAAATGACATCATAGAGCCTGGATGGAAATGTATAAGTCACATGTTTGTCTGAGTTCCCTACTGATGGCAGGTGATCACTGAGTGGCTTCCCACCTCACAATGATCTCTGGAGTTCAGCAGGCATGGTGGCAAAACTCCAGGAGTTTGCCCACCACCGGTAGTCATCTGGAAGCCCTAGTGGTAATTACTATTTACATTTTCAGAATGGCAAACATGTATTAAGTTTGCAATCTTCTTTGCAGCCTTTTGTTTCAATAGTATTTGCAAAGCATAGGGATGAATGGTTCATCTCTCCATTACCCAGACTTTTTGGTGATCCATTCCATAGCTGTCAATCTGTTCCTGAGCATTTGGCAGGTTGTTTCACTATATTCCTTCCCATGCCCTACATAGCAATTGACTTTTTGCTCTTGGACATTCTCACACAGCTCGATTAAGATTTACTACTCCGCCATCCTTGCAGTGTAACCACTCTGCTCAGCAGACACCTAGATCATTCAGAAATCATGTAAATCAGTCTTTTATGTTGTGTTTCCACAATATCTTTCGCAAAATCCCCTCTATGTTGGAAAGTGGAGAAATGGGCACCTATGCCCACTGCTGGTGGGAGTGCAAACACATTGAAAAATTCTGGAAAGGACTTCCGGTTTGGGATCCATGGAGGTCTAACGCAGCTCTAAGTACAGAGCTGACCGGGCTGCCGTTTTAGCGGCCGGCGGGGCACAACTAGCCCGCGGCCACCTGTTCTCAGGCGGAGAACAGGCAAAGAACGCTCAAGAACCTCAGGGCGCGTCGATCTCGGGTGAGGGGGAGTTCTGCGCTAAGGACTCTCTCTCGTCCCTTGAGGTCCCACCCTAAGACAGGTCGGCTAAAATCTCTGCAGCAGAACCGGGGCCAGTGCGGCTGGCATAAGACCTACATGCCCAAGCTTCAACAGGGGAAAAGAAGGTGGAAAAGAATTTGAGATCGAAGCAGTGATTACAACCCAGAAAGACGCTTGAAAAGGTAAAGATCACTATCTCTCGAATCGGGATGGATTGCTTAAAGTAACGAACTTTTAAAGTGAAATTTTAAACTGCAACAGACGGAATATAATGAGGGGAAGACTCGGCAAGAAATAGCTTAGAAAAAGGACTAAGTTAAATGAAGTTATTAAAGAAATTGGACAATTGTTTTTCATACCTGTGGTCAGAAAGTGATAGCAGGCTGTGAGAAAATTTCTACCATCGCGAGAGCTGCAGTGGAGAGACGGGAAACAGGAAGTGCGTCATAGTGATAGAGCTGCTGGAGAGAGACGGCCCTTATTGGAGGACAGGAAGAAGGGAATCGCCATTTTTGAAAAGGGAAGGACTTTGACTTCAACAGGAGAGGAAGTAGGACATCTTGGATTACAAAAAAGACTATAGAAAAACCATAGAGAAAAGACGCCCGACATTTTGGATTTTGTAAACATCTTTTGCTTTTTTTAAGAATCGGGACATTTAAATCAATTTAAAGGGACACAAATTTAAATGCCACGGAGTTAAGGAAACATGCAGACTCGTGGGAGCGAGGTAAATCAAGCCCCACGATGTCGAAAAAAGAGTGGCAAACGGCCATTGAGAACCTGGACAAAAAAATTCTGGAAATGTTAAAGGAATTGAAGGAGACAAAACAGGACTTGGTGAGGGAAGTTAAAGATGTCAAAGAGACAGTAAAAAATGAATTGGCAGAAGTAAAGAAGGGAATGGAAACAATACAAAATGACTTGCAAGCAGCGCAGCAAAAAGTTAATGTTGTTGAGAAGGCGGTGGAGAATCTTACAGAGACGCAACGAATGGATATGAGAGCGATGAGGGGAAGGATGGCAGTTGCGGAGAGCAAGTACATGGAGAAGCAGCTGAGGTTTCGAGGTTTGCCGGAAATAGATGGAAAGACAGCACAAGAACAGGTTATAGAGGTGTTAGCTGAATACCTGGGAAAGGAGGAGGAGGAGGTTGTGGCTATCCTTGATGTGGTGTATCGAATAAATTCCAGATTGGCGACCCAGAGGAAATTACCAAGGGATGTGATTGTGCAATTTACGACAAGGAACTCAAGAGAAATGATAGTGAGTAAGCAGTTTCAAGATCCATTGATAGTTGATGGCAAGACGATTATCATCATGAAAGAGCTACCCAGATCGGTGCTGCTTGATCGGAAAAAATACAAAGTCTTAGTTCAGAATTTGAAGGATATGAAAGTAAGATACAGATGGGAATTACCGGAAGGGATATCCTTTGAATTCAGAGGAGTGAAAAAGCGCATCAGATCTGAATTTGAGATGGAAAAGTTTATGAGAGACAATGAAAAAGACTTATCAACAACAGGGCTATGAATATGGAGTGTAAAGTATTATCTTGGAATGTAAATGGACTTAATTCACCTAATAAGAGAAAAAGTATTTTCCACTGGCTATTAAAACAAAAATGTGATATTGTGTGCTTGCAAGAGACCCATATTAGAAATCAGGATGTAAAATATCTTAAATTGGGTAAGTTGGGCAATGAGTTTGTAGCGGCCTCAAAAAAGAAAAAAAAGGGGAGTGGTATTGTACATAAGAGAGGAGCTACAGCCAAAGTTAATGATTAGAGACGTGGAAGCCAGATTTATAGCAGTGGAATGTACATGGAATTTAAAGAAAGTGTTGGTGATTGGAATTTATGCACCAAATGGAGCAAAAGAGAGCTTCTTTGAGGATCTAAGGAAGCAATTAGATGAACTTTCTTATGACCAGATAATCCTTGCAGGAGACTTCAATGGAGTTACGAATTTAGAACAAGATAAAAAATCAGTAACTGCACAAAAGAAAAGAGGACTATTACCAAAGACTTTTTTTGCATTAATGCAACAGGAAACTTTGGAAGATGTGTGGAGAATGCAGAATCCCACAGGCAGACATTATACATTTTTCTCCGCAAGGCGTTCTACCCTATCACGAATCGACATGATCTGGGCCTCAAAGGACTTAGTGCTTTGGACTAAGGATGTAGAAATAATGCCCATGGTAGGCTCAGATCATAACCCAGTAATGTGGAAGTTTGGAAAAAGAACTAAGAGGAAAGGATGGAGAATAAATGAGGACTTGTTACAAGAGGGAGAAAATATGGAGATGTTGAGAAGGGAAACTAAATTCTTCATACAGCACAATATGAATCGAGAAGTACCAACCAATAAGGTATGGGATACATATAAAGCAGTAATTAGAGGCATACTAATGGACTTAAATGGAAGAGCTCGAAAGAAAAGAGAGGAGAAGAGACAGGAGATTATGGAAAAAATAAAAGCAAAAGAAATACAATTAAAGAAAAGACCAGGGAAAAAGAAAATCTATCAAGATATTAAAATCCTTCAAGAGCAGTTGACGGCAATGAATAATAAAGAATTGGAATGGAATCTTAAAAGAATGAATCAAAAGTCATTTGAAGGTGCAAATAAACCTGGGAAATATTTGGCATGGCAACTGAAGAAGAGAAAGGAGAAAAAGACAATTAACAAAATATGTGAGGACAATAAAGTGCATCTGGAACAGACTGCTATTAGTAGAGCTTTCTATAAATTTTATGCTAAATTGTATGACAAAAAAGAAGTGAATAAAGATTCAATAGCGACATATTTGGGGAAAATTAAGCTTCCAGTAATCTTGGATGATTGGAGAGCTAAATTGAACAGTGAAGTAACAGAGGATGAGATAAGGAAGGCAATACAGTCAACAAATTTGGGGAAGGCGCCGGGACCTGACGGACTAACAGCTAAATTTTACAAGGTAATGGTTAATGAGCTGGCATCATTTTTAAAAGAAGTGATCAATGGTGCTTTGAGAGATCAAAGAATTCCAGATACTTGGAGTGAAGCTAATATATCATTGATCCCTAAAGAAGGACAGGACTTAACCAATGTTAAAAACTATAGACCTATTTCTTTACTTAACAATGACTACAAGATCTTTGCGAAGGTCTTGGCAGAGAGACTAAAGGGATGGTTATCCGAAGTTATTGGGGAAGAACAAGCAGGTTTTTTACCAAACAGACAAATCAGAGACAATTTAAGGACAGTTATAAATGCTATTGAATACTATGATAGGCGTTGTGACAAGGAGGTTGGTTTCTTCTTTGTAGATGCTGAAAAAGCATTTGACAATTTGAACTGGGACTTTATGTTTGCCACTATGGAACAGCTACAAATGGGAGAAAGATTCATAAGAGCAGTGAAAGAAATTTACAGAGACCAGAGTGCAGCAATTGTGGTCAATGACGAGTTGACCAAAAAACTGACTATTGGCAAAGGTACTAGACAAGGTTGCCCGTTGTCTCCACTGTTGTTTATTTTGGTCTTGGAAATTCTAATGATACAGATTCGAGAAGACAATGCAATCCGTGGAATAAAGATAAAAGACTTTTCCTACAAGGTCAGAGCATTTGCAGATGATATAATGTTAATTGGGGAAGATCCAATTGAAAACATGCCTAAGGTAATAGAAAAAATTAAAGAATTTGGAGATTTGGCAGGTTTTTATGTAAACAAAAAGAAATCAAAGATACTATGTAAAAATATGACTAAGTTAAAACAGCAGCAATTGATGGAAGTAACAGACTGTGAAGTAACAAATAAGGTGAAATATTTGGTAATTGAACTGACTGCAAAAAATATAGATCTATTCAAGAACAATTATGAGAAATTATGGACTCAAATAGAGAATGATTTGATTAAATGGAATAGATTGAACCTGTCATGGTTGGGAAGAATTGCAGTAGTTAAGATGAATGTGTTGCCAAGAGTGATGTTTCTGTTACAGACAATACCAATCATTAGGGACTCTAAGCAGTTTGACAAATGGCAGAGGAAAATATCGGAATTTGTGTGGGCAGGCAGGAAGCCTCGAGTGAAAATGAAAGTATTACAGGATGCAAAAGAAAGAGGTGGAATGCAACTGCCCAATTTGAGACTTTATTACGATGCAATTTGTTTGGTATGGTTGAAAGATTGGATGAAGCTGAAAAATCGCAAATCGCTGGCCTTAGAGGGATATAAAAAATTATTTGGATGGCATGCATACTTATGGTATGACAAAGTAAAAGCAGATTCTATGTTTTTGCACCATTATATTCGGAGAAGCCTCTTCACAATTTGGAAGAAGTACAAAGACTACCTACAAGAAGGAATTCCCTCCTGGGTGGTTCCATATGAAGTAATAGATCCGAGAACGGTTGATAATGAACAACAGTGCTTAACGTATAAGGAGATAACGCGAATAGAATCTTCTAAAATAAGAATAAAGACGCAACAAGAGCTGTCTCCAAATTATGACTGGTTTCAATATAGACAAGTTAGAGATCTTTACTACTCGGACTGTGTGAAGGGAGGGATAAGAATGGAGAATTCAGACTTAGAGAAAGTAATTTTACAAGAAGAAAAAAAGGAAATCTCTAAGATTTAAAAAGTACTGTTAAAATGGTACACGGAAGATGAAGTAGTTAAAGTGCAAATGGTGAAGTGGGCTATAAACTTTAATAAAGAAATAACAATGGAGGCGTGGGAATATTTGTGGAAAAATACATTGAAGACTACGACATGCACCAGTATCAAAGAGAATCTCTACAAAATGATTTACCGTTGGTATTTGACACCAAAGAAAATTGCGCTAGGGAATTTGAATACGTCTAATAAATGCTGGAAATGTAAAAAGCATGAGGGATCTTTGTATCACATGTGGTGGACTTGTGAGGTAGCTAGGCAGTACTGGGGGGAAATAATAAGAGTAATGAGTGAGATTTTACAATATCAAGTTAATAAGAACCCAGAACTCCTGCTACTGAACTTGGGAATGGAAGACATTCCAACACAATACAGGACATTGTTATTTTACATGACAGCAGCAGCTAGACTTTTGTATGCGCAGAAATGGAAAGTACAAGAAGTGCCAACTATTGAGGACTGGATTTATAAATTGCTGTACATGGCGGAGATGGATAAAATGACAAGAAAATTGAGAGACCTTGACCCGGGACAGTTTAACACGGACTGGGAGAAGCTGAAACGATATTTGGTGAAAAAATGGGAGGTGGGAGGACTGTGGCAGTTCGAAAATTACTGAAATATAACAAAAGGAGAGGGGAGTGACTATACCGGGGGGAGAGAGTTAAGTGAAAAAATTCTAAGCAATTATTTTATTTGATTAGTATGAATAGTTGGGTATCAATAGTGTTATTATCATAAGGATTATAAGGATAGAATTTAATTAATCTTTTATGCTAGTAGATAACTGTACAATGGCGAATGAATATACATTAGCCTACAGAATGTGGGTCTAATTGATAGACTTATGCTGAACGTGTACATGAATTGTTTGTTGGATAGTTTTATAATGGAGAAACTAGTTAATTAAAATGGACAAGATACGTAAAAGAAAGTAAAGAGTAACATATAGAGTATAAGTCAAATTGATTGATTTATAATAAATGTATGCAATGTTTATAGAAGTATTTGAAGTTATGCATAAGGAGGGACAAATTGTTTGTCCCATTTTGAAGTAATTAGAAAGAGTAAGAGAGTACAGACTATCAAAATGATGATGATTATTATTATTATTGAAGAAGATAAGTTAAGAGTGTTATACTTTTACCCATTTGGGAAGGGAATTAGAGACAGCACTATGTTACTACAGATAAGCTTAGAAGAGTTTGAAAGTATATTATAATAAGCATAATAAGTTTGAAATGAGTAGAGGGAGAATAGATAAGGGGTTGGAAAACTGTTGGAAGTCAACAAAAGGGGGGGAAGGGAGGGGGTTAGAATTGGAAAATATAAGGGAATGTGATTGTAATAAATTTTACGTGTCTAATCCAATAAAAAATTTTATTAAAAAAAAAAGAAAAATTCTGGAAAGAAATCCTGGAACAAATAACTCACACAACTGGCTATATGCTCACAATAAGCCCTGAAATAATCTTTCTGGACCAAGGGCAGAACTCAACTATACCACATATCAGGTGTGATCTCATAAGGATCTTCTTGGTGGCAGCGAAAACTGCAATAGCTTCAGAGTGGAAATCACAGAAACCTCCTACGTTAAGAAATTGGTACTTTAAGTTACGGGACCACTACATGATAGCGAAAATCACAGATGGCCTCCTTCAAGCTGAAATATATCCCGGAACAACAGATTTTACAGAACAATGGCTGCCCTTCATTGAACACACAGCCAAGAATGACATACAGCCAAAAAATCCAGGGTACCAAACCATGATATTATGAAAATTTCAAATCTATGAACACTCCTGACTATACATCCTTAGTCAGACGTCGCACAATAACAAATGACATGCACAGACAACTTATTCAGTTGTTTGGTTCATCATGATACATCTTATCCTCCTGAACAATTGACAACAAAATAAAGCTCGCATTCTCGTGTAACATCGAAAGAAACCATGCAGATAACCTAAGTGAGTTATTGACTCAACACACATATAACAGGAATGTCAACATTGTACCTTGCAACAGCTAATTTTATTGTTATATTTAATGTTATTGTTCATCTTTAATGTTGTTTATAAGAAGTTAAAATCAATTGTAATAAATGTTTAAAATGTTAAAAATGTTGTTTCAGTAAAATACTATCCCTTAGCGTTCACCTGAGTAGTCCTAAGTAGTAATTTAAGTGGCCACCAATTAGTTTGAATCAACAGTTTTTGAGAAATTTGTGGCTGCTTAGCATGAACTGAACAGATTAAGTGATTGGCTCACATCTGTTGGCCAACCTAACGCAGGGGTATAAAATCCTCCACTGGTGCAAGTCAAAAAACCAATCAGTGATGTGACTAATAAGATATCAGTATTCTCATATAATAGTGCAAAGAAATTAAAGTGCATCGGTACAATAAATATGCTTTCACAATTAGATATACTCTTCCTAAAAGGATACAATAAATAATTCCCATAAAAGACCTTAAATACTTCAATATAAACATCTGAGATACAATAAATAGAATATAATAATAATAACTACACTTATATATTGCTCTTCTAGACAGATTAGTGCCTCACCCAGAGCAGTGAACAAGTTAGTGTTATTATCCCCACAATACAGCTGGGGAGCTGGGGCTGAGAGGAATGGCTTACCCAAGGCCACCTACTGAGCTCATGGAAGGAATGGGATTTGAACCTGCAGAGTGCTGATTTGCAGCCAAACCACTTAACCACTGAATCCAGCCAAATGAAATGGTGGCCCTGAAGTCCAGTGCTAATAATTCCTGTTTTCTCCTCTCCAACAGTTCAAGAGAATCATGTTCCCTCCGTGGTGCTCCCAGATATGAAGGTAAGTACATAGTCTTATTGTCTTCTGTATTTCATAATTAATGATCTCCCTTTTGTTTTGCAGGTACATAGAATCTGGGAGAATCCAACAGGCTGCTAGTCAAAAGCCCGTATTGCTAACCTTTTTCAAGGGTGTCTCTGACTTCAAAAGACCGGTCATTGATATACAGAAATCAGTTGTCAACATTCTCTACCTGTTTACAAATTACAGTAAAGCTTCCAAATGCAAGAAAATGTTACTCACATCAATTCTCTTTCTTTCAAAGTGAATGCCACCTCTGAAGCTGCTGACAGCCAATCATTGTAGTCTTCGTGCTAATATCCAGAGACAAGTATTGAAACGTGAAGCTTTTTGAATATCTGAACTAGATACTATGATACCCAAGGGTCTAAACCAGAATTTAGATCTTCCTTGTTATCTAAAAGGCATGAATGTGAACCATATGGTCATTGTCATTTCAGAATACTGCTCTTATTAGTCACATTGTTGATCATTTTTTTGACTTGTTCCAACCGTTGCATTAGGTTGCTATTTTCCTGTGGAAGCCTCACTTTTCTTCTTGTGTAACATCAGTTTGTCATCTTCTAACATGGCAAGATCTGCCGTCAGACATATTTGTTGCAACATTTGCTGCATCCCTAGTTTTACGTCTCATGTCATTATTTTCAACTTTATATTTTATAAATGCCATTAGTTCTATTACCTCATGCCATAACAAATGGAAAGAAAAGACATCTTACCGATATAAGTAGTTAGGGAAAACTACTACCTGTCAAAATTTGGGGCCCACATTGTTCGAACGTTCAAAATCCCAGGCCATGAGGCTTTGTTTGCCAGGCCAAGTGCATTTGTTGATGCTCTGCTGAAGCCCTGCCTTGGTTGTGACATGTTAGGCTGTAGGAAGTGACATGGCAAAAATAGTGGCCATAGGCCACTGTTTCCTCCCTCTGCTTTATCCCCGGCTGCCCACTATTCTGTCCAGAATTAGAATTTTGCAAACTAAGAAGTGTTTGGGAAAATGGCTGTCCCTATTTTTCACCTAGCAGAGTCATACAAGTGTTCTATGAACTAGGCAGGAGACCGTGGACCAGAAGGAACCCACAGCAGCTCCATAGGACCTTCCCCCTCCCTGGAAATGGAGTGCCATCTGGTGGGAAGTGTCTGATGTGGACATGTGACCCCTCTATCAAAATGCTCCACCATCCCCAGCCAATGGAAGGTGTTTTTAGGACCTGTGTGAGTCAACTGTTTTAGGAAAACTGCCATTTTGTGCAAAAAGATGTATCCTCTTACCTGCAAGAAATTGTGGTGGCAGCTTTCTCAGGGAATTGCACTGAAAGCTCTGAAGATGAGTGTGTTCCCAAATCCCTTATTAAATGGAAGATGTACAGAAGATGAAGACCCTGGATGCTTTACTACAAGCAAAGGTGCTGTAACATATAAAGTGGAAGTAAGTCTGATTTTGATTTTACAGATGATTCAGACAGACCACGTAGGGAGGGGTGCAGCTTTAAATCTTGCCATTCTTTGGAGGAGAGGTCGCTGACAGATTGCAGCCAATCTAGGGATGAAAATGAGAAAACAGATCCCAGCCCCATAGTAGGCAAGAATGGTGGGTTGCTTACAAAATCCGAAGCTCTGGCAGTAAAAGGAGGCTCTGAGATGTATTGAGAAATGGGGGGGGGGACATTCTAACCCTCTAACAGAGAACTTCATATTGGGGTCTCTGAAGTTATATTAACTTTTTCTCTGTCTCTCTAGATACAGCTTTTTCTAACCAAAATGCCCGGTTTTGAAACAGAGACTATGGCCTATGTTACTTTATACAGCTCATACTGTGTGTTACTATAAGTAAGAGCTACTGTGTAAGGCACAGTGTTGAAGAGAGCTGTGTTAATACTTATGGCTTATATTTCTGATTTGGTCAGTTTATTGGATGGCCCAGCCCTTGTTGTATCTACTGACTCACTCTGTGAAACTTTTCCTGGGTCCTAGTGAGAAAGGCTGACTATAACCAAGGGCAATAAATAAAATAAAGAGAGGTATGCTAGTGCTATGGGAGTATGGTTACCTTTTCCTCTGATTTATACTTTCATGCAGAATGAAGCAGCTCTGGACAAAGTAGGGCAGGACTTGGAGAATCTTACCTGTGAGAAGATTGCATCTGTAAACACTTCCTGTATCTCAACTCCACCTGCTGAAGATTTGAACCAATAAAACTAGTGGGATTGATACTCTCGACAGACCCGCCGGTCTACATTTTGAAAAAAAACAAGATTATGGTGTCACTGTTGATATCTAAGTTTCAAAAGCCAGTGTGCAGAGGCTTTAGATCAGAACGATCAGTATGACAGGTAGACACATCAGGTGACAAAGAGTCAGATGGTTAAGTCAAGAGTCAGGAGACCATGAAGTGAATGACTCAGCTAAACTCATGCATGCATCTGATTGGGTGTCTACATGTATAAATAGCTACTATGTACAGTATGGTTGGGGCTTCTTTCGAGTCCAGGTGTAGGCGAAGCACTTTGTCTCTCTGGACTGTAACCTGTATATATTGCTCTTTATCCACCTATAAATAAATTGTATCATACACCTTTACTAAACAAACAAGGTGTGGACTCTTTGTGGATCCTCCTCAAGCCGGTGCAGTCACGCTGAATACACACTATTCAACAGGGTTATGGACCCAGATAGACTGCGTCAAGCTGAGGAGGCTCTACTGAAGTAGAGACGTAGCAGAGTCGGTGGTGGATGTTGGCACCTGACGGCCGAAGTCCCTCGGAGGAGGATTTATTGGCTGTGTAAAAGTGCCGGAGACCAGGAGGAGGAGGAGGCCCTCAGGCCAGTGCAGCAAGTATGGCTGAAAGCACGGTCGTATTGGTGGAGAAGCTGACCTCTGCAAATTACTCCACTTGGTCGTTACGTATGGAGCATTTTCTAAAGAGAAAGGGGCTGTGGAAAAGTGTCAGCAATCCCCCAGCGGACCCCAATGATGCTGAAAAGATTGCAGTTGAGCGTGCTTTAGCTCATATAGTGCTGGCTGTGGGGGATGACCAATTGCTTCACATCAGGGACTCAGCTACCAGTTCAAAGGCCTGGGAAGATTTAAAGCTGGTCCATGCCAGAACATCTGCAGGGTCATTAATTATGCTGACACGTCACCTCTACAGACTTGCTCTCAAGCCGGGGGAGAGCATGCAGAAGCATATAAACAGTCTGATGGAATGTTTCCAGCAACTGGCTGCTCGTGGAAAGCCCACGGAGGACTCTGATAAGGCATACATTCTGTTATCAAGTGTGCCTGATGTATATTTTCCTCTTATTGCAAGCCTTGAGAGCCTGGAGCCAGATAAACTCACTTATTCCTATGTTGCGTCTCGTCTTCTTGAGGAAGAGGCTCGTGTTTCAACATACGGAGGCTGGCATTCAAAGACGGAGCAACAAGCAGACGGAGGGGCCCATCGAGGGGTTTCTGCCACTGAAGGCGGAGGAGTTGCCAGCAAACAGCAAGAGATCACCCAGCTGTCAGCAGCAGCCGTGAGAAGATGTTACAGTTGCGGCTCCACTTCTCACCTTCGTCGCTTTTGCCCGGACAGGAGAAGAAAACAACAGAAGCAGAAGCAAGGACGTGTACAGGAGCCTCGGATTCCGGATGAACATGCGAGGCTGGTCACTGCATCTACTGCAAATACGTGTTCCCAATGGCTTTTGGATAGTGGCAACACCGAATCTTTCTCCCGGTCGGAGGAGGTAAATTTACAACAAAGCAACCTGCAGTCCGTGTTGTTGGCAGATGGGAGAGAATCTTCAGTGAGTGCTATGGGAACTTTGCGGTTTACAGCTCTGGAGGAGGACTTTGCACCTGTGTATTGTGTTCCCTCTTTGGACCATAATCTGTTATCTGTAACTAAGGTGGCCCAAAAGGGATTTGAGGTCCAGTTCATAGGGGACAAATGTCAAATAAGCAAAGCTGGCAAGGTTCTAGCAAATGGGGAGCTGAAAAACAATGTCTATATTGTGGAGAACCGACAGGCAAAGGCCGGCATGGTCACTAACAAATGTAGCCATGACAATTGTGTGCATTTATTGCACAGGCGTTTAGGGCACGCTAGCTTTGGGGTTATAAACAAAACTCTAACACTCCTGAAGGGAGAAAAGGTGTCAAGGTGCTCAGAGTTCCTAGACTGCACTGTTTGTAAAGCAGTCAAAACAAAGGCATTCCCTGTAGCTAAGAAAAGTGGCCGGGTGTCTACAAAGCCACTTGAATTGATTCACATGGATCTGATTGGTCCGTTCCCCAAAAGCCATTCTCAGAATTGTTATGCCCTGGTCCTAACAGACGATTTTAGCCGGTACTCATGGCTTTATGTCATGAAACACAAGTCTCAAACTTTTGATTTGTTTAAGGTTTGGGCAAAAAGGGTACAAAAACAGTTGGGGCTGGAGATAAAGGCCATCCTGTCTGACCAAGGGGGGGAATTCATGTCTGTAAAGTTCTCTCACTGGTGTGATCTAAATGGTGTCTTGCACAGAGTAGCAAATACAAGTGTGCCGCAAGAAAATGGTCTGGCAGAAAGGCATGGTGCCATTATACAAGAAAAAATGGCTGCTATGTTAGCTGATGCAAGTTTGCCAAAAACTTACTGGGCTGAGGCAATTATATGTGCCTGTTATGTGGTAAATCGTCTGTGGTCCCGTGCTGTGAATGAAATACCTTTTAGGTTACTTTTCAACAGGGATCCTAATCTAAAGTTACTGAGGGTGTTTGGCATGACTTCTTGGGTGCATATCCCTTTAAGGCAGCGCAGAAAAGGGGGCCCAAAAGCTTCTAAGATGATATTCATTGGATACCAGGGTGGCATGAAGGCCTACAGGTTTACCAATGAAAACAAAAAGGTATCATATAGCCACTCGGCCAGTGTATGTGAACATGAAAGTTGGAAAAGGCTTCACGGGTATGAGAATGAAAGCCAGATTGCATTGCCAGTTACCAATGAATTGCCTGAAACAAGTCCAGAGGGGGACGTGAGTGTGAAGCAGGAGATTAGTTCTCCAGCCAGGCAGGTAACACAGGACACACAGAGGTCTAGTCCTCCAATACATGTGTCCAGTCGTCCTAATAAAGGTGTCCCACCTCAAAGGTATGGTTTTGAAGCTGCAGCAAACTGTGTACTGGCTAAAGAGCCAGCTAATTATTCAGAACTTCTCACTTATGAGGGGGAAGAGAAAAAGGCTTGGCTCGAGGCCATGAAGGCCGAATATCAGTCTCTAACCGACCATGAAGTGTTTACAGTTGTACCTAAGCCAAAAGACACAAATATCATAGGCTGTAGGTGGCTGTATAAGGTAAAACGACTTCCCTCAGGTAATGTGCAGAGGAAAGCTTGCTTGGTGGCCCGTGGTTTCTCTCAGGTACAATTCCAAGACTATGACCAGGTATTTTCTCCTACCGTTAGGCCTGAAATAGTAAAGTTAGCCTTATGTAAGGCAGGGGCTCAACACAAAAACATAGATCATTTTGATGTCTGTACAGCCTACCTCCATGCTCCTATACAGGAATGTTTATACATGGAGCAAATACCAGGGTTTGAGGTGTCAAATAAACATATGGTGCTCAAACTAAACCAAGCTTTGTATGGGTTGCATCAATCAGCACGAGCTTGGTTTCAATACCTGTCACAATCACTAAAAGCAGCAGGCTTTGAGCAGGGCAAAGGTGATGCCTGTATTTTTACAAAAATAGTAGGAGGTTCAGAAGTCCAACTCCTTATTTTTGTAGATGATATATTGTGTATATATGAGACAGAAGAACAATTATGTTGGTTTAAACAAATAGCTAAAGATATTTGCAAGGTGAAACATTTGGGTCCTATCTCCAACTATTTGGGAGTGCAAGTGTCAAAAACCCAGGACGGATTTTTCCAACTGAATCAGAGAGATAAAATTACAAAGTTGCTCACAGAGTATGGATTAACTGAAGCACATGGTGTGTCCACTCCTATGACTACAGGGTATATCAGGGAGCCAGATGATTTTCCCTTGGAAGATGTACAGAGATATCAGTCATTGGTGGGCAGTCTTTTGTATCTCTCATGTTGGGGCCATCCAGATATAACACAAGCAGTAAACATGCTGTGCCAAAGGTGTGCTAAGCCTTTCCATAGGGATTGGATAGCAGCAAAACACGTATTAAAATATCTTAAGGCTACTCTCAACTTCTCTTTGGTTCTAAAAGCCACTGAACCTATGCAGATCACTATGTTTTGTGATGCTAGTTGGGCAGATCGCCCTGACGGTAAATCCACTACAGGACTAGCCATATTTGTAGGAGGTGCTCTCATTGCACATAAGACATTAAAACAGTCTTTGTTAGCACATTCATCTTGTGAAGCTGAGTTTGCGGCCATGAGCCAAGGTATTTTAGAGCTGGAAGTAATACAACAGCTCATGTCTGACATGAAAATGCATTGTGCAGTACCTATTGCTGTTTATGGGGATAATACAGCAGCACAGCAGTTAGCCCAAGATGGTGGAATTAAAACACGAAGTAAACACATCTTAATCAGGTATTTAAACGTAAGATGTGCTGTAGAACAAGGATTCATAAGATTGTTAAGATGTACATCTGGTGACAATATAGCAGACATGTTTACTAAAAGTCTGTATGCTGTACCATTCAAACTATTACGTGATGCCTTAAACTGCTCTCATACTGGCTTGGAGGAGTGTTGATATCTAAGTGTCAAAAGCCAGTGTGCAGAGGCTTTAGATCAGAACGATCAGTATGACAGGTAGACACATCAGGTGACAAAGAGTCAGATGGTTAAGTCAAGAGTCAGGAGACCATGAAGTGAATGACTCAGCTAAACTCATGCATGCATCTGATTGGGTGTCTACATGTATAAATAGCTACTATGTAGAGTATGGTTGGGGCTTCTTTCAAGTCCAGGTGTAGGCGAAGCACTTTGTCTCTCTGGACTGTAACCTGTATATATTGCTCTTTATCCACCTATAAATAAATTGTATCATACACCTTTACTAAACAAACAAGGTGTGGACTCTTTGTGGATCCTCCTCAAGCCAGTGCAGTCACGCTGAATACACACTATTCAACAGTCACATCAGATTCTCCATCACCCATACAGAAAAGAAGCAAAAGAAGCTCACCAACTTACTGGTGGGCAAAATTGCAGCTAGGAGGTGAGGCTGGGATGGAGCCAAAGAGTCATGATACAGGGTGCAGAGGAAGAAGAGCTGGCGGGGCTGGACTCCTCTTTTGCAGCCCATCTGGTTGCTGCCATTCTCAGACTGACTGCAGAGGAGATGGAATACTTCCCTTCCCTTCCTTCCTTGGGGTGCCAGTGTCATCATGGGGAGGTTCTTCATAACTTAAGGCAGTTTTGAGGCATTGGGTTGGATCCACTGGAGTGAATTGTGCGGACTGGGCAGCTCACCTCACATATCTCCAAGTTCCCATAAGGGATCTGGGATGAACCTGAAAGATAGGATCCTATGTGGGGATGTTGCAAGCATTGCTCTGTGTGGCAGGGGGTGCCTGGCAACACTGGTTTGGTACTACATCACCTGCCAGCCCACAGTGCCCAGCAGGCATGCTGGAGATGCAAACGTTGAATCATAGCGGGGCATTAGATGTAGTGGATCTGTTGCCCTATGCCTTACCACTGCTCTAATTGTTACCCAAATTGGGGAGGGTGTCTCCTTATGAGCTGAGGAAATTAACATGCAAGGAGAGACAATGAGAGGCAGGTAACATAGTGAGATCTCCACCTACATATATGAGGATTGTCCCTCTAGAGAGCTCTTCTAACAAGAAACAGATGTTTAATCAAAAAGGGTTTATATTAAAAATAATAAAAGATCACTTGCAGAAAAAACACACAGTACCCGTGAAGAGCTAACTAGAAAGCAGTGAGGAAAATCGGAGAAAGTCAAGGTGATAGTTCCCAGTCTGTGAGAGAGAGAGTTGAGCAACTGGCACATCAACGCAGGAGTTCAGATGGAGGTCTGAGGGTGGATGCTAAATCCAAAAGCATGTACACAACTATGGCAGAGGGGTATTCAAAATATAATGTGGAACGTACCCTGGAGCAAGATTACATCTTCTGCCCCCCAAAAGAATAACTTAATGGTCACCTCAGGGGTGAGACAAAGAACAATGCCAAGACCACGGCAATACAGCCCAGAAAACCCAGAACAACCAACTGGAGAGTTGTCTCCAGAATGTGACAATAAGCTAGAAAGCTGTCACCAAGGTGAGATAATAAAACTAGGAAAGTTTGATAAGGTCTTTCTGGGCAAAACTAAAGTTATCAGTGATGACTGGTAACTCACGGTGACTGGATAGATAAGGCTATCATAGCCCTGAATAGTATGGAATGGGAGAATGGATAAGGGAAGATGGGTAGGGTGTGTTGAGGAGATTCATTCAGGAACTCCAGGAAGACTCTATTATCATAGGATCTTTGCATATCTCCGGGGTGTGGGGGCTGAAAGCAGATGTCCCCTGGTGCTTCATATGCTAGTAATTTTCCAGCTCCTGTTTTGGATCTGGTATCCATTTTCTGCCTGCCTAGGCAGGGTTTCAGTGTTTAAAACACATGCAGACAGGGGCTTATGATATTGCTATATTCATAAGCCTTCTTAATACTGTGAGTGCATATCTGACTGATAACACATGGACTGCAGTCAATAAGTTTGTGGCCCATTTCATCCAACAATGCTATGTGTTGTGGTTTGCCTGTGGCACCAGCTTTACCATCACCCAAGCAGATGCAAAACCTAAGGCAGAACACTGTAACATTTGTGTGAATCCTGTCAGCTTAATCTTTCCCATAAGGTTATTATGCAGAAAGAAAGAGACCCAAGTATGCTGCCTTGGACATCTTAGAGAACAGTCTAGATAAAAATATAATAAATATAATAAAAATATAATAGACTCAAATCCAGTGCATTGGTAAGAGACTACACCAAGGCCTCTTCTGAGAACTGAGGTGCATGCAAAGGATGGACTTTGATCAGTGGTTCACAAAAAGCATCATTGTTTATACACATAGTGTATTTATATGACTGACAGAGCCCAGGATACTCATAACTAGAGATGGGCACGAACAGGAAAAAAAACTGAACATGATGTTTGTTGCCATCCATGAACAGGGACTCACTAACAACCACAAACATGGCCTTGTTCACGAACATGTTTGTGGTTGGCTGTTTGTGGGGGCCAGCAGGCTCTCCTCCAGCCATCATCCAAGTCAAGATCCCTACTGCACCACTCCCAGAAACCCTACCTGAGCAGGCACCAGGAAAGGTACCAATAATAAATAATAGCTTGGCCCAGAGCCTGGCAGCAGCCATGGAACTTGAAGGGGTAGATCCCTATCCCACCACACACAAAGAAAATTCAAGCTCCAATGCACTCTCTCTATCAAAATGCCAACAGCAACTGTCTCTCCCTCTCCACTGTTTGCAAAACCAGAGCCTCCCTTGTAACAAACCTAGAGCTCCACACTTGAAAGGAAGACCTGCCTATCAATCTAAATTGGGCTTAGATTGGGGTTTCCAGGGCAACAGCAGGAGTTCAGACAGAGTTCAGACAATCCCTGCCTAAGTTGCCATGGGAATTGATTGCAGGTGCCAGACTGTCTGGCTTGACGAACAGCAAGACGAACAACAATGAACGAGGCTTGCAACGATCACCTGTTCGTTTAGAATGGGGCCTCGTGAACAGCTTGTCCATGAACAGCCAATTGGGTTGTTCGTGGCTTTTTTTTGTTTGTATTGCTGTTCGTGCCCATCTCTACTCACAACTTGTGAAAGCAGAGTACAGGAGAAGAGGGGCTGGAGAAGAATGAGGAAAGAGCAAAAGGTTATTTCTCACACAGGGTGGGACAGGTGGAGAAGGGCAACACTCAGAATCTGCACCAAATTTGGTTTAAAAAGAAAACACAGTGTTATAATAATTCCAAGTGTGACTTTCTGAAATACCTTCCCTAGAAAAAAAGGTGATTTATAGATGTTCTATCCCAGCAAAAAGACTAACACCCTCCCTTCAAAGTCCCCTCAAACTACTTGTAGCTAGGGTTGCCAGGTCCCCTTACCCTCTCAACTGTACTAACCCTCGTGGCTTCTGGAGAGACATCCCCAAGTGTACCCCTGAGGCGGTGCAACAATGTCACTCCCAGAAATTGACATCTTCATGCAGATGTGGGAGCCCTTCCATGGGAGTACAATGTTGTTACTCACATCTACCCCTCCCCGGTGGCAGAAGGTGGAAGCAGGGAATCCTCCACCGAGGCCAGGGCAACTGGCTTCCCTACCTTTAGCAGAAAATAAACTTCCTCGATGGCCTTGGTTAAACATTTAGTACACCCAAGAACAGGCAATCCTGCAAGAGTACTTGATGAGATCCGACTATGAACTTCAGGATGGGCTTGATAAAGATATTGATATATTAGCAAGAGGAGTTAAATTATTAGTTTTATATTTGCACATATCTACTTTAAATGTGATGCCTGCTATTATTTATTTTATTAAAATATGTTTACTTTTCATCTTAAACGGCTCACAAAATGATTAACGAATACTAACAATTTGTATGTTGTTACTTACAAATGTCTCCTACGTGATCAAATTCTACAGTTTACATGTCACTGCCATTTCCTGTGGTTACCTGGCAACCTGTAAGAAGCGTGAACGAACCAAGGATGGTATCATTTCCTGGGCAGGTTCCATTTTAAAAGTTGAAGCCAGCCCTCTGGACTTCTCCCAGAAACAATTGGAAGCCAGTGGCAATAAAAATAATTGTCACAATATGATACACACATCTGTCCCAAATTAATACATTGTGAATGAAGAGATGTTTCTAAATTGACAATGAAACATTACTGTCCAGAAATCAAATTGGAGCAGCAGCCATTTCTAATTTAGAGGGGTAAATGTAGAAAGAACAGAGGAAAAGAGACAGAATCAGTAAGAACTAAGATGCCTAGGCTTCCTGGTATGAAACCCTGATTACCAAAGCGGAGCAAATGCCATCTCTCTCTGTGCTGGTGTGTGACTTCGAAAATAGCAGTGCAGATAAATTAAGACAAGAATAGATTAAGGCGAGGGGCACCTGGAAAAGTCTGTTAGCATAAGCACAAAACAAGTATTCTGTTCCTTTCATATGTGTCATGTGAGTGAGGATTTTTTCTCAGATAGACTGCTTTTGGACCAGGAGACTTTGTGTCCCGTTCTTGCTTCATATTTAACTACACAACATAAAATGTTCTGATAAAACACACTTGTTTGTTTGTTAGTTCGACTTATTCTCCCTCCTCCCTGTGAGCAGTCTCTGGGCAACTTTCAACAGAAAACATACAATTAAATATCATAAAAATATAAAACCAAGTTTACAGTGAAATTCAGGTACCTCTAACAATACCAGGCTACTGTAAAACTACTATCAAACCACAGGTGCAGCCACGATACAGGCCTGGGGTTGTTGAAGAGGGGGCATGTCCATTGGGAAAGGGGTCTGTTTGGTGGCTGTCAGCCAAAAGCTCAGTAGAACATCTCCATTTTGCAGATCCTGTGGAAATGCTATAGATTTCACATCTCCAACCAAAGTGTGTTCCACCAGGCAAGAGCCAGAGCAGAAAAGGCCCTAGCCATGAATGAGGCCAGTCAAATGACTTCCGGGATGAAGCAGTGAACTTACGGCAGCTGAGTTTTACGAGCTCTCTGCCGTGACCTTCCTGGTTCCTTGGGACTCGAGAATTTGGGCCCCCAAGGCCCTCTCCCGGAGAGGGGAGGCAGGCTGGAACAAGGTGAAAGAGCTCAAGGGGTCTGGCAACCCCCGAGAAGCCCCAACACCGGTTCTGAAAGCAAGGACCAACGAAGGAGCCAATATGCCTATGAAGCTGCTAAGAGCTTCTTTTAAAACAGACCTGTTCTGTTTTTAAAACAAAACAGCTCAGAGAATTTGATAAGTGTTAAGGATAAATGGTCACCAAGATAGGTGGAAAGAACTGGGAATTCTTACCTTGAAGAAGCGGAGATTGAGAGATGAAAATTTCCTAAAGCCCATGAACGGATGCCAGAAAGGAGAGGAAAGATTTGTTTTCTGCTGTACCAGAGCTGAAGAGTAGACGAAAAGGACTGAAATGTCAGGAGGGTAGACCTTGACTAAACACAGTGAGGAAGTGATTCATGGGCAGAGGAGTTTAAGAACAGGTCCATTATCTGTGCTGAGGGAATGTTCCCCTCCATGGTGTTCTAGAAGGAAAGGCTAGAGAGTCCTCCGGGGATGAATTAATCAGGGCTTTGACCTTGAGAGTTTATGTGGCTCATTGAAGCCCTTTGATTCTCTGATTTTAAATACTTAATTCAGGTACATTGCCTATCAGATGGGATAAAATAAAACCTTTAAAATAAACAGCACTTTGCAGAACTTTCCGAGAAGGGTTATAATTAACCAAAATGAAAAAGGACAGCAGGAGCCAAGTACACATTCTATTACATTCTATTATTGCTAAAATCTGGTAATGACCACATAAATGAACCCTTAATGTTTTTTTGTAAATCAATCACTACATGCAGGTGCTTTCCCTCAGGCACTCAAAGAGGCAGAGCAACTCTAAGTATTCATAGGTAGAATTGTTGCTCTGGATCATTTGGAGTCTGGTTTCAAGTTAGCCTATGTCAGGGAGATGGCTCTGGTGGATTTAGATGATGACCTCCAGATGAATGAAGACAAGGGCCATGCATCTTTCTTGCTCCTCTTGGATCTACCTGTAGCTGTTAATACAGTAGACCATGTCATTCTGTTAAGGTGTTTGGAGGCAAGAGGAGGTATCCGACGATTTGTTTGTTTGTTTGTTTTATGTCATTTATAGTCCACCTTTCTCACTGAGACTCAGGGCAGATTACACAGTGTGAGATTAGTACAGTTAATATCAAGGGCATGTCTATAAACGATGCCACAGGGTAGATAAACACAAGTTTACATAGTCATAGCATTAGCAGCAATCCAATAAAGAGTTGAAGAAATGCTGAAATAGAACATAAGCAATACTAGGGCTGATATTCGACAACATGAAGTAGAAATAGCTCATAGGATCACATAGTTAAAACAACAGATAAAATGTAAGGGAACATAGTCTATGGTCCCTAACTCATTAGCACAGACCCTCTCCAATACAAAAGCCTTTTTGACTAGTTCAGTTTTGCATGTTTGTGGAAAGCTAGGACAGTGGGGGCTCTCCTGACCTCCTCAGGCAGACTGTTCCACAGTGTAGAGACCACAACAGAGAAAGCCCATGTATAAGGTGGCACCTGCAGGAGAATCTGTTCAGAAAAGCAAAGTTGCCATAGAGGAACATAGGGAGGGAGGTTGTCCCATAGGTATACTGGACTAAGGCTCTGAAGAGCTTTGAATGTGATTGCCAATACCTTGAACTGAGCACGGTAAGTAGTAGGTAGTCAATAGTTTGCCTGGTACTGTTTTAAATAATTCTTCATGCAATGGACTCAACAGGTCCCTGTAAGAAACTAGCTATCCTTACGGTGGGAATTATATTGCAGGATTCCAAGGGCTCAATCTATAAAACCTTTATGTAACCCTTTTGTAGCTAGGGAGTTGAATGTCATCAATATGACGACCACCTGAATGTGGATCACATTGATAAGTAAAAGATAAAAGATAAAAATAGGTAGCACAAGAATAAAATCTACAATGATACAATTCAGCAGTGTACATATTGCACAGATCCCTCAACATCAAAAGTGCCCATAGGTAAGGGTGACTAGCTGCCAAATGCATGGCCGGCAAGGGGGTAGAAACCCCCCCCCCATATGGTATGATTTTGTCCCCCTGCTTTTTTGGGTTGAGTTTGTGGGGATTTCCCCCCACCCCCCTTTTTTCGTCCTTGCCGGGCCTGATTTTCCACATACAGAGAGATCCTCTAGGTTGGTGTCAGTGTCCAAAAGATCCTGGCCCTCTTTGAGGCAAGGTGAACCTTCTTGGGATCGGGAACCACCTGCAGATGTTTTTTTCTGCCAAGTGAAGTGATCTCCAGAGAATATATGGTAAGAAGCTGCCCTGCAGGTACCCTCTCTTCTGAAGGAGGGGCTGAATAGTTCCCGCCCCTAAATCCAGCCTCTTTCTCAAAGTCTGTCTTATGATGGTTCCAAAAATCTAGAACAAAACGACTTTCCCCGCAACACAACTCTATTGAATTCTGACATTCAGAAACTAGTTAAATTCCAACATAATAAAGGAAGAAATGAATACTTAAGAGAAGAAATTCCGCAGAACACGATCTCATCTGCCATGTTATTCAACCTCTACATGAAGCCTTTAGGAGAACTCATTTGCAGCTATGGAGTTGGATATTAACAATATGTAGATGACACCCAACTGTATATCTCACTATCCAGGACCCCACAGGATGCAGTAGAAATCTTACATTGATGCCTGACAGCTGTGGTGAAATGGCTGAAAAAGAACAAATTGAAATTGAACCTAGACAAGACTGAAGCGATGTTTGTTGGGAAGGCAGAGCTCTTGAAGGACATTGATCTCCCCTCTTTCAGTGGAGTTTATCTGACCCTTGCAGATTTAGTTAAGAGTTTGTCTCACCGCCAACACCTCTTCCTCTAAAACTTTCATCAGGACAATGTCAATAGCTTTTAATGGTTCTTTCTAGTTCCACAGAAGTATTAGAAGAAGCAACATGCTCCATCCTAGAGACTACCAAGTGCACACTCAGAGGATCCAGGTTATAGCACATATGCTAAGTATCAGATCACTGAAGCTTATAATGTAGTTTTCATTGCAGGTTAAAGTGAAGAATATTAATTGGATTGGCAGGGAAAAGATACAGGAACTGTATCATGGAAGGTCCAAAAAATACACAAGAATATTTCAATCAGCTCTTTATTTTCTCATGATGATATTCTGTGCAATAGAGTAGATCACCAGATGGTATCTGACAAAGAGAGCTTAAAATCTCATCTGATGGAAATGTAGTTGGTCTTTATGGTGCTTCTGGATTTGAATCTTCATGTCTGTTTAATGGATCTGCAACCAGGAAACCAAGAAATACAACAATTTGTGTGTTGAATTCAGTTATAAGGGTCCTATCTTTGCTTCTGGTTTCAGCGAATGGTGGAATGTCTCCCTGCCATGGGTGAAAAATCAACATTTTAGGACGTTTATTGAATTCTGGCTCATAAACCTCCCAGATACCCCAGATGGGAAAGAGGTAATCTCTTGGCATTTAATCCGCTGCTGTTGTCACACAAAAATTCATGACTGAAGTGTGCCTCATATGTGGTCAATCTATTACATAAGATAAAGATGAAGAGATGTTTGCAAGTCAGACTTACCCAGCATTTCAGCTAGTCTGAATCTGTTTCCTGCTTGATGTTGCGGCATCAGAGGACACAGAAGATCGTGAAGCCCCTAATGTCAAGCAGGCCTGTGACCTGCCAGCCATTCTCAGTGATTCTTTTTCCTGTAGGGGATGGGGGGGGGATAGATTGTAGGGTTGCTGTTCTCTTACTATCTTCTCTGCTGTTGCTGTTCTGTACTCGGCTGCCTTATCTCAAGGCGTTTGGGAATAGACATAGGCATGGAACAAAAAAAAAGAACCACGAACCACGGAACTGGACCAGTTACGAACCAGTTCATGGTTCATGGGGTTTAAATGCCCCATTCTGGCCTTTACAGCAGCAGGGGAAGGGACATTTAACAGTTTAAAGGGCCCTTTCCTGCCTTGCAAGTGGCAGGATCCCCCCTGCCACCTGCCAGCTGATAGTTTAAAGGGACCTGCCGGTGGAAAGAACAGGAAAGAAGAGACTTTAAGAATGAATAGAGCATGGTTTCCAGTTCTGAAAAACACCAGGCTAACAAAACACTCTATACCCGACAATAGCCCTGCAGAGAAGATTAGCATATCAAGCACCAATCCATATGCAAAAGAACCTCCTCAGGATACAGTGAAGCCTCCCTCCACTAGCATTCCACACCCTGGGAAACTCACAGGATGATTCAGCCCAACCCCACATTCCTGAGTAGATATAAATGACCTGCCAACATCTTTTCCACACTGTGCCACTGAGAGATCACTGTCTTTTGGTGCTACACCTCTGAAGATGCCAGTCACAGCTGCTGGCAAAATGTCAGGAACTACAATGTGAAGACCACGGCCATACAGCCCGGAAAATCCACAACAACCATCGTTCTCCGGCTGTGAAAGCCTTTGACAATACGTCAATGTTACATGATTTACTCAATATGATGGATTGACAGGTCATCATGACTAGCATTTAGAAAAATCACTGTAATAAAAACATTCTACATGGCACCACAGCATCATAACATAATATTGGAAGGAATATGTCCAATGTCTTGACTGAAAGTTGTGAACATAAACAATTATAATCTTTTGTGTATAATGAAAATGAACTTGGAGAGCTTACTGTGCTTTTCAAGGCCTTTATGTTACCAGGAATGGCTCCTTACAAGTAGGGAAGAATTAGTGGCATTAGAGAATTAGAGAAGGCTATGTGACAGAGGTAATAAGCAAGATACTTTACCAATTATTACAGGGTCCCCTCCATAAGAAAACTGATGAGACTGGTGTTCTTGAATTAAAAATTGTTTTTATTTAAAGGGGGAAACTCACTCACATACACACAAGAAGCAACTCACAAGCATACAAGATTATAGGAAAAGCAGTGGTGAAAGTGGAATAGATTTGAGTGATTTGGGTGATAATTACCTATCCAGGGAGCAGAGTAGTCCACGAAGGAAGAGGGTGTCAAACGGCCAGCATTCTCAACCAGAAGGAGCTTAGGCAATGAGACCCTAAGAGTACAGCGTTCACACTTAAATGGGGCAAAACCCAAGTTCTTATAGGATGATTCATGCCCAGAGGCCGGGGAGACCCCTCAGCCATTAAGACAAAGTCCTTAAAGCGGGATCCAGCTACGTGTTGCTCAGCCAGCAATTCTTCTCAGGTGAATTAAGGCACCTTAGATTGCTGGCCTTATGATTTTTATATCATAGGTACCTCAAAGATGGCGGAGGCTGAGGTCGACTGATCACATCTAAATTGTTATTGTTAATTGTAGGAACAAGAATGTTAAACAAAAAGGGTGCAGAAAGAATTCATTCGTGAGTAGAGATGGGCACGATCTGCCTTACGATCGGAAAAAACCCACGATAATGGTGATCGCACAGTTGTGACCCGATGGATCGTTATCATCCACGGCCAACGATCCAGCAATTGGGAGGGGCCTGGATCAGGGCGATCGGGCTCGGATCGGGGATGCAGACACTCAGGAGCCAGCAATCTATTCCCCTGGCAATGGAGCCAGGGGAATGCCTGAGCTCTGTTTGCCCTCCTTCTGTCACCCTGGAAACCCGAATGGAAGCCCAGCTTTCCTTGATCAGCAGGGCTTCCTTCCAACCATGGAGCAGCAAAGCAGTCACCAGTTGGAAGAAGACACCCAGGGGAGGGAGGGGGAAAGGGATGTTCTGTAGCCATGGGCACTCCAATCTCATCCCTGCAAACCTTGATAGGCAGCTCTGATGGCCAAACACAGACAGCCAAACACAAACACAGATGCCGCCGGCATCACCCACCGTTCCTGTATCGCTGGGAACAGCGGGGTGCCCCTCCGCTTTTGCCTCCACGATCCACAATCCACAATCCATGGATTGGGAACGGGAGATGCTCGGTGCGGGTCATTAAATCAGGATCATCACCGGCGCCGATCCACGATCAGCTTGATCGTTAATTTTTTTTTTATTGTGCCCATCTCTATTCGTGAGTACTAAGTAATCTAGATCAATGGATTTTAACTGGTATACAGGGGCTTCCCCAAATTCTCAAACAAATTACCACATCAGACAATTTGACCATCTTACTTTCAACTACAGTAAATATTGTGTTCTAACTTCCTATCTGTTTGGGTTTTGAAAACCTACAAGATCTAAACTTTCTCATTTATTATTATTGCCATTCCTGTTGGAAGACTAAGCATTTTAATTTGCAAGAATTATTGTTATGCTGAGGCAACATTCTTCAGCCTATGCTAAGACACCAATAGGCTTACCAGACCTCCTGCTGCCAAGCTATATTGCCTGCTGCTACTCTAAGGAGTAGTCCTGGAAAAAAAAAAAGAATGAAGTCATAGTGATGACACCAACATTGCCTCATCAATATGGTTTTACTGTAGAATAAACCCAGCGACTTCTAGACCTACACTTTGACACTTCCATGTTGTACTGAGATACAGCATTGTGACATAGGTGATGTCTCCACCATTATATGTGTGACCTCTCGTCACCAGCAGTTGATAGGGTCGGTGTGCACACTATAGATTCAAAGAATCATTTTTTATTTGATTTCCATCACTGTCAGTCTAAATAGCGTTGGAAAATACTACATGGTCTTTCTGTGATGGTATCCTTACAATAAATTTTCTCTTTTCCTGTATGATTTAATCAATGTGCACATCAGCTTGGTTTTAGTCCAAAACTGATTTTTCTAGTTCAAGACCCTGGTCCTTACACCTATCTCCTTATCTTTCACCCTGTCTCTTCTGCCTGTATGTCCCTCCATGTAAGTGCAATCCTGCAATATATAATATTTATAGAATGGGGGATAAGATTGTGCCCTTGGAATCCTGCAATATAATTCCCATTCTGGGGATTGTTGGTCTCTCAGAGAGATCTGTTGTGTCCATTACGTGAAGAATAATTTAAACTAGTACAAGGCACTCCATTGGCTACCTATCAGTTACCATGCTCAGTTCAAGGTATTGGTTATCACATACAAAGCTCTTCATGGTCTTGATCCAACATACTTATGGGACAGCCTCCCTCCCTATGTTCATGTACAGCAATTTTGCTCATCTGAACAGGTTCTCCTGAAGGTGCCATCTTACACATAGGTGAAATAAAGAGCAGCCCGTACATGAGCTTTCTCTGTAGCGGCCCCTACACTGTGAAAGAGCCTGCCTAAGGAGGTCTGGAGAGCCTCCACAGTCCTAGTGTTCCACAAACAATGCAAAAATGAAGTATTTGAAAATACTCTTGTATTGAAGGGACGGGTTCTCAGATACTTCGTTAATGAGTTAAGGACCATAGGCTATGTTTCCTTATGTACTATCCATTGTTTTAACTACGGCCTTTGCCTTCATTCAATTGTAGGTCCTCACCTAATTCCACCAGAGCCATCTCCCTCCCAAAGCCCAGTCTGAAATCAGATGGCAAATGGTCCAGAGCACCAGTTCTGCCTATGAATATCCGGAGTTGATCTGCATCTTTGAGTACCTGAGGGAAAGCACAACTTAGTGATTGATTTACGATAAACATAAAGGGTTCATTTATATAGTCATTATCTGATTTTAGCAATAACAGAATGTAATAGAATGCGTACTTAGCTCTTGCTGTCCTTTTCCATTTTGGTTAATTATAGCCCTTGTCAGGGTGGAAGTTATGCAGAGTGCTGTTTTATCCCATCTGGTAGGCAATGTACCTGAAATAAATATATAAAATTATAGAATAAGAGGGTTTGAATGATCCACATAAGCCCTCAAGCTCAAAGCCCCGATTAATTCATCCCCTTTGGAGGACTCTCTGGCCTCTGTTTCTAGAACACCAGTAATGAGAACCTTCCCTCAGCACAGATTGTGGACCTGTTCTCAAACTCTTCTGCCCATTAGTCACTTCCTCCCTGAGCTTAGCTGAGGTCTACCCTCCTGTCATTTTAGTCCTTTATGTCTACACTTGAGCTCTGGTACAGCAGGACACGTCTTTCCTTTCCTGTCTGGCAGTCCTTCATGTGCTTCAGGAGATTTTTATTTCTAAATCTTCTCTCCTTCAGAGTAATAATTCCCAGTTCTTTCCCCCTTTCTTGGTGACATTTTATCCTTCACATTTACCAAATTCACTGAGCTGTTCTGTTTTAAAAACAGAACACGTCTGTTTCAAAAGCAGCTCTTGGCATTCCCTGGCCTGAGGGACATCCGGCTGGCCTTGACCAGGGCCAGGGCCTATTCTGACCTGGCTCTTGCCTTGCGAAGCAAAAATTATTACATTTTGGTCAAAGTAATATGAGTGCTCCCTTTCTCAAAACATATCATATTCATCTAACCCAGTGCTCTCTTTCCAGCAGCACACATCCACCTTCCCCCTGTAAAAAATAGAGTCTGGTGGAGAGAAGGCAAGCAAAGTAATACAAAATATTGCTTGCAAAAACAAACAGCTTTAGCTGTTTAAAACAAACTAAAACCATGCTTTTGGAATACTTACTATTCTTACATGAAAGGATTTGTAAGGAAAGATTTTAATCTCTCTCTCTTGGCGGGTAGTGGGGGCTAAAGCAGATGGGGAAATGGCAGCCTATGGCCACCATTTCTTTTGCGTCACTTCCTGTGGCCTATTATGTCACAACCAGGGTGGGGCCTGGGCGGAGTCTCAACAATTGCATGTGGCCTCCTAAAAAAAGTTGCCTACCTGGTATTTTGACACTTCAATCACATGGTCCCCAGATTTTGACAGGTAGTATTTGTCACTAACTACAAATATGTTTACTTCATGGGAACTTGGCTGTCTCATTCAGAAATATGCAGGATTTGAGTCCAATGACATCTTAGAAACCTATAAGATTTTCAAGGTTTATGTTTTTGTGAATCAGAACTCTCTTCAGAAGAAGAGATATCTGAATAAGGAAGTTCTGACTCTCAAAAGCTTACACTCTGAATATCTTGTTGCTCTCTAAAGTGCCATCGGACCCAAATCCGGCTGTTTTCTTCAGACCAACACAGCTACCTGCTTGAAATTTGGATCAAAAATGTGTAACTGTATGTAGTCCTGCTCATGATACAGTATTTTGATATGAGGTCTCTCCCTGTGTCTCTGGTTGCATCAATTTGTGTACTAGGTATCATGACTCCCTGTGGTGGTTGGAATAAAACAGCTGATCTCCCTATTCAGCTAAACCTCAGCATCTTGATACTTCGCTACTTCAGTGCAGTAAATTTTGGAAGGAATCAATTTAAAAATTACACACTCTCAGCTTATTTGATCACCTAAGATTTAGTTTCTGATCTCCAGCTCATTTCAGTTGTCTCTCTTCCTTACAAAGAGTAGAATATGGCAAAGTTTGGAAGGGAGTTCAAAAGCCAGTTCTAAGCTGATTCACACAAACATTCACACAAACACAAACTGGTCCTTGCATTCAGAAAGGCTGGAACACAGTGAGAGCCTTCCAATGGAAAACAAAAGAATGGGCTGATCGAATGTTCAGACGAAAGCAAACCGCTGGATGGCAGCATGCCCAGATGGTTTAAAGACCGATTGGTCACATTTGTGGAGGAGGAAAAGTATATCAATGGCTATTTTGCTTTAGGGGTAAATGTACCCTCCATTTTCAGAGAAAGTCTATCCAGAGTTGTAAACACTGGACACTATTCATAAGACACATATTGAAAGACCCTCCCCAACTCCCCAGGGACCATGTTTTGCAACCCCTCTAGATATTTGATATCTTTAATATCAGATATTTGATATCTTTAATATCAGATCAGAGGATTTCAAGGTAAGAGACCAACAGAGGTGGTTTACTATTACTTGCCTCTGTAGTGATAATTGTCTTCACTAGGGGGTCTCCTATCCAATTATTAAGCAAGGCCAATCCTGCTTAGCAGTAGACAAGGGCATGAAACAGGGAAAAAAGCAAAGGAAGAGTTTAGTATTTTGTTGCAATTTATGAATTACAAAATTAACGTTTGCCGAAATGATTTGTTAGTTACGTGATTTGTCAGAAGCCAGGGCATTTCAATGGCACCCTTCATATGCAGAGATGCCAAACTTTCAGGGAGACTTCAGCAGACTCTCCTCCACCCACCCTCCCAGTTTGCAATATGTTGATTGGGAAGGGTGGGAAGGGAAGTGCTGCCAGAGGCTTCATAGTCAAGCTAGGCCCCAGAGCCGGGGGGAAGTGGAGGAAAAAAGGGCACCCTCACCCAAGAGACCTTCCCAGCAAGCTCCCAAATCCACTCCCTCTCTCTTCCACAAAAGCTCCCAAATCCTTCCCAAAAGGTCTCCACTCTCACTTTCCGAAAGCTCCCCATGGCTATAGAAGGCCCATCTCCTCAGTAGCAATCCCCTGTCCCTGCTCTTTGCTGCCCCTTGCTGTATAGGGCAAAATGGGAGCTCTCTCCAACTGGCAGAGAGAGCTGCCTATCAGGGTTTTGAGGGCTAAGATTGGGCAATAAAAGGTCTGAAGACTTTCCTGCCCTGCATTGCCTAGTGACTCAATAGATTGGCGCCAGCCTAACCCAAAACAGCCCAAAAGATTGTGGATAAAATCAGGCTTTTCACTGAGCCCAACAGTATGAAGGGAGGCTCACTGCAGAAGGTGTGGCTTGCACATTTCACTCTTCGGCTTCAGTCCCTAATTCTTTTACTGTACAGAAATCCCATTCAATACATTCTATATGATGTAGGTTGCAGGTCTCCCCTCCTGTATTTCAACCTGAAAATCTTGAAGTAGGAAGCCCCCCAGCACACAAACCAACCACTGACTTGTCAAAAGTGAGCATAAGGGGTAATAGGGTCTTCCGTGTGGAGCGTCGGTCTTCCTCTGGGACACTGAAAACACAGGCCTTCTGAAAAGCTGTTCTCCCTAAGGTGGGTGGGTGGATGTGCATGCTCTCTCTCACACACACAACACATCTCATAGAATAGTCACTGGGTATTGCAGTAGAACGGGATATTGGATTCCCTCCCCCATCCATTTTTCACTCTGCATGTAGCCATCCAGGCGTAGATATCATTAAAAAAAAAAAACAGAGAAGCTGCAGGTGGTTTTAAAAGATTTATTAGGGAGAAAAGGTTCTGCCAAGGAGACTGTAAATAAGGCTGTGCCTAACAAAATCCCCAGAGGAGAACCTGTGTTCGCTTGCATCAGACAGTGGAAACCAGACAGCAGGTTACAGCTGTCTTCAGGAAGAGCAAAAAGGCTTCCTCCACAGTGCCCTCATTTGCTCTTTCTCTTCCCGCCCTTACATATACTTTGCCCCCAAAAGATTGTGGATTTCATGAAACCTCAGACCCCCATGAAACTTGTTTCTCAAAGCGCGAGAGGGCCAGTTTCATCACGATATTTGTTTTTTATTTTGATTCTTGCCCATGTCAAGATCTAACAGGATCAGGCTTTCCTGGGCTATCCAGGACAAGAGTTAAAAAAAAAGGATTAGTGGAGATTAATTCTGTCGTAACAAAAATAATACTTTTATGATAAAGAGCACATTTCCGAGTGCTGGAGGACAGAATTTTGCAGAGGGCTAGTGCCTTTCTGAACTGTTTGTTACTTTCCTAGAATTGTCTGGCTGGCTGCAGAACTAGATGGATATTTTTTTTGTTGCCAAGAAGATACAAACATACAAAGCTGCCTTGTGCTTGGTCATCTGCTCAGTGTAGTCTACTGGGGATGGGATTTCTTTTTCCAAAATTTTCTTTTTTAGATATAGTAATTCGTTTCGCTTATTTTATTTTCCTCTTTCCTAAGAGTAATTCTCTTTTGATTTCTCATTAATTTATTTTGAGTTTTTTAACCATGTGATAGTGCCGCAGGGCTCGGTTTTGGGCCCGGTACTTTTCAATATTTTTATCAATGATCTGGATGAAGGAGTGGAAGGGCTGCTCATTAAATTTCCTGATGATACCAAATTGGGAGGAGTAGCAAACACCCAAGAAGATAGAGTTCAAATTCAACAAGACCTGAATACTCTGGAGAAGTGGGCAGCTGTGAATAGGATGCAATTCAACAAAGACAAGTGCACAGTATTACATCTGGGCCACAAAAATGGGAAGCACAAATACTGGATGGGGGATACACTTCTGGGCAGTAGTATATGTGAAAGGGATCTTGGGGTAAGAGTGGACTGTAAACTGAATATGAGCAGTCAGTATGATGCGGTGGCAAAAAAGCCTAATTCAATCTTGGATTGTATCAAAGGGGCCATAGCGTCGACATCGCAGGAGGTCATAGCCCCTCTCTATACTGCCTTGGTCAGGCCACACCTGGAGTATTGTGTGCAGTTCTGGAGGCCTCACTTCATAAAGGATGTGGACAAAATCGAGAGGGTGCAGAGGAGAGCGACAAGAATGATCAGGGGTCTGGAGACTGAGCCCTACAAGGAAAGGCCGAGGGCCTTGGGAATGTTTAGTTTGGAGAAGAGGAGGTTCAGGGGGGACATGATTGCTCTCTTTAAATATTTGAAAGGCTGTCATTTGGAGGAGGGCAAAGAGCTGTTCCAGTTGGCAGCAAGGGTTAGGACGCGAAGCAATGGGCTAAAACTACATGCACAAAGGTACCGGCTGGATATTAGGAAGAACTTTTTCATGGTCAGAGTAGTTCAAAAGTGGAATCAGCTGCCTAGGGAGGTGGTGAGCTCCCCTTCACTGGCAGTTTTCAAGAAGAGGCTGGATGAATACTTGTCAGAGATCCTTTAGGCTGATCCTGCACTGGGCAGGGGGTTAGACTAGATGGTCTGTATGACCCCTTCCAACTCTATGATTCTATGATTCTAGCCTCTTTTATTTCATTGTAAAAGTTCTCCCCTCCCTGTTTCATGGTCTTTTGGTTGAGTTCTTCTGACTTTTTAAATTGATATGAGTGTAGATTTCCTCACCTATGGATTTCTGTCAATTATTGTGCCACTGCAATATGTTAAAGAGAATAAAAGCAGTCTGATGCAACAGTGATATGTTCAGACAAGTCCAGGCTAGTCTTTGTTTGTTTAATGGTTCACCTTGTTCTTAATTTATCAGCTATGCTAGTAGTCTAAAAAATAGAGCTATTCCATGATATTCCACGCTGATGCGGGGAGGGCGGTGTCAGGTTCAATGTATATATAGACTGTACTGACTCCATTTTCTAATGCTTCTAGTGTTTAAGTGCTTCCTCCACAGGTGCAAAGGTTCCCAGGCAGACTTCTCACAGAGAGGGATTGTTATGTCTACCACCGTTCCACCCAAGACTGGCCTTGAGAGACTCCAGCTTCCCAAGCCTGAAAGATGTTGTTTTGAGAACTATGGGGGGATGCTGGTTCAGCCGGGAACTGTTACTCTGTACCTTATGCTTTCCCCTTCATTGGTAACAATGCTCGTGTACCATCCTGAATCCTTTATTCAGGCCAGTGGACTATAATGAACTATTTCTGCAGTAAAGATTCCTTATTCAAACAATGGACTCTTGTTTGCTTGTAAAGGAGAACCTGTAGGAAGGACATTATCTAGCCACAAGTCTGACAGGGCGGAATATAAATCAAATATAAATAAATAAATAAATAAAATGATGGAAGAGAAAGTGGAGAGTGAAGGACGGGCTTCTCATCCAAAGCGGTCCTCTTGTGAGTTGGGGGGAATTAGCAGCAAGGAGAATTAGCGAGAGAAGCGGTAACAGGGATCTTTTAGTCTATGTATACGGGGAATGCCCCAGCTAGAGGACTCCTTCAATAATCACACAGGCATTCAATCAAAAAAGAAGTTTTTTTATTTCAAATAATTCATATTAATTGCACAATAGGGACATTAGGCTGGTAAACTGTCTCCAGGGTGTAACAAAGAACTAGGAAGGTTTGGATTAGTTAAACCATTACAATAATATATTGATTTTAGCCCTGAAACGCTTGGGATATATCTATTAGAAGACAGCCAGAAAACTGTATCTTACACTGTTGCAAAATTCTCTGTGATAGCACTTAGAAGAGAATTAATGAACTGAGTGAGTTTTACTGTTTTATATATACACACACACACACAATTTACCTTTTATGTATTAACCCTTTTTAAATACTTAAAAACTGCATTTTATCTGTATCTAACTTGGCTGGTCTTGTGACTCTAATAAATCTTCGGTTGATTGATTGAATAGTTTTCAAGGCAATTTAAGTTTTTGTCCTTTATACCCAGCAGAGGGAGCTAAGAGACGGTGGAAATAT
Source organism: Eublepharis macularius (assembly GCF_028583425.1). Lineage (NCBI taxonomy): Eukaryota > Metazoa > Chordata > Lepidosauria > Squamata > Eublepharidae > Eublepharis > Eublepharis macularius. The sequence continues at coordinate 248,115,091 of NC_072790.1, forward strand.
GTAGACTGAGTGTTTAATGACTGAAATTCATTTCTAAAAGTTCAATTTATAACTTCTCTCTGATTTAAGCTTTTTAAATTGAAGAGGCTGTTGAAGAGGTTGTTGGTTTACAATTCAATCATACCTAATCACTCAGCATTCCATTTACATTTCATTCACATCTCAGGGCCAAGCTACAAGTGACGAATGACACTTGAACAGCATGTGGATCGAGTGGAGGGCAAGTGAACAGGGAGAAATACACTTGCCATTCAAGTGTCATTCGTCACTTGTAGCTTGGCCCTCCATCTCCTGGGTAAGAGCTGGTAACGTCTCCCCCAGTTGGGCAGCTTGCTACTGGGGTTTGCAGGGCATTAGTTAGAGGGCTTATGATTTTGCCTGTCATAAGTGCATATTAAATGGTGGGGATCTAGGCAGACAGCTCACAGAGGAGCAAATTGATAAGTGCCAGAGAACAAAAACCGGCAAAGGGTACTTTCCTAGAAGTGTCTGGTGGACTGCAGAACTAGATGGGTATTTTTTGTTCTTGCCCCAAAAGACATATGAACAAAGTTGCCTTATGCTTGGGCATCTCACTCAGTGTGGTCTACAGGGGATGGAATTTCTTCTTCCTAACTTTTCTCTTTTGTATATAGCAATTGGTTCCTCTTATTTCCGTTTCCTCCTTCAAAAGAGAAATTGTCTTTTGTTTTTCATCAATTTATCTTTAAGCTTTTATGATAGTGTGGATATCCTCATCTATGGATTTCTGTCAGTTGTTGTGCCACTGCGGTATGATACAGAGGGTAAAAACAGTCTGATGCATTAAGTATGTGTTCAGACAAGTACTGACTTGTGTGTTTGTTTAGTGGTTCATCTTGTTCTTAATTTATCAGCTATACTTCGATGTTATAACATGGACAAAATGCTGGAAGGGAAAGGAGAGAGTGAAAGACGGGTTCTCTTAAAAGAAGAACTCTTACAGGCTCAAGCTATCACCATTTCTGTAAGACAGAAATGCAATAATGTATCTAAGATGACAATGAGGGTGAACAGAGAGCTCTGTGAAGAGCTAAGGAAGAAAAAGAACATGTTCAAGAAATGGAGAGAAGGAAATTATCTAGAGAAGAATAACTGGGTATAGTTTGACAATTTAGGGCAGCTGTCAGAGAGGCCAAAGTCACAGAGCAATCATGTTCCCCCTCAATCTCCTCTTTTTCAAATTAAACATTCCCAAAGCCCTTAGCCTTTCTTTGTAGGCTCAGTATCCAATGTGTACAAATCCCCTGAGCCAGATGGGAATCACGTAAAAGTGCTTAAAGAACTTTCAAATGAGCTTGCCAACCCTTTGTCAATCATCTTTCAGGTCTCTAGGAGAACAGGTGATCTGCCGAAGGCTGGAGGAGGGCAAATGACATCCCAATCTTCAAGAAAGGGGAAAAGGATAATCTTGGGAACTACAGGCCAGTCAGCCTGACCAATGAACCAGGGAAGACAATGGATTAGATATTAAGAGCATCAATCTGCAAGCATCTGAAAGACCACATGGTGATATGGGGAAGTAAGCATAGATTTGTCTCCGGCAGGTACTGACAGACCAACCTCAACTCAGTCTGAGACAGGCTTACTTTATTCTGGGGATGCTATTGATGTAGTTTACATTATCTGGATGAGAATTTGAAGGCATTAAATTTGCAGATGATACCAAAGTGGGACGAACAGCAAAGGCCCTTGAAGATATGAATAGAATTCAACGAGATCTGACTATATTGGAAAAGTGGACAGATTTGAATAAGATGCAATTTAACATAGAAAAGAGCTGGATAACAAAAAAACAAAGCATGAATACTGGATAAGGGATCCACTTCTGTCAGTTTGGTGTAGTGGTTAAGAGCAGTGGGACTCTAATCTGGAGAACCGGGTTTGATTCCACGCTCCTCCACTTGAAGCTTGCTGGGTAACCTTGAGTCAGTCACAGCTTCTAAGAGCTCTCTCAACCCCACCCACCTCACAGAGTGTTTTGTTGTGGTGATAATAATATTAAAAAACTGCTCTGAGAGGGTGTTAAGTTGTTCTGAAGGGCAGTATATAAATCGAATGTAGTTGTTATTGTTATTATTCAAATTTCACACAACACAATCAATAATAAATAAAGATTACATGTTATCATTGATTGGCCTTGCTGAGTTGATATACATTTCTACCAGAGACCTAAGTATCATCCAGGTATCGGTGTAAAATGTACGCTGTTCCAAGTAATGCCGTCCTTTGCAGTTCTGTGGGTGTTATACCAGAAAGTTGCAGTTGTTCCATATAAGTTGAGAAGTTTTTTCAAAACAGTTCCCAGTACCCAGATGGCAATGGGGACTACTGTTGTATTCTTTATCCATAGCTGGGTGGTTTCTATTGCCAGATCTCTATATTTAATCATTTTTTCTTGTTCTTTTTCTTCGACTCTGGCATTCCCCAGAATTGCAATGTCAATTAGCCAAACTTTTTGACTTTTTTCCACAACTGTTATGTCTGGTGTATTATGTTCACGGTGTCAATCAGTTTGTATTCTAAAATCCCGTAAGATCTTGACTTGATCATTTTCTAGCACCTTTTTAACTGATGTTCCCTTGAGTTCTTTGATACTGGCAGATTATACTTTTTACTCAATGACCAATGAATCAGTTTTGTGACCTTGTCATGTCTAGTTTTGTAATCTATCTGTGCAATTTTGCTGCATTCACAAATAAGGTTCTGCATTCACAAATAAGGTGGGACACAGTTTTATCTTTTTCCTGGCAAAGTCAACATTTGGATTTTCACTGATTTTCTGAATTTTGGGTTTCATAACATTCGTTTGCAATGCTTGTTCTTGCGCTGTGAAGATCAGACCTTTAATTTCTTTCTTGATTGTACCTATCTTCAACTATGCCCAAGTTAGACTGTTGTCAATTTTTCCTTCAATATTTTAAGATGTTGCCCATGTAAGGGTTTGTTCTTCCAGCCATTTAATTTTAGTTTCAAATTGTTTTTTCTTGTATTCAGCCTTTGTTTTGGTTGTTTTTAATATGTACTCTGTTTTCACAACCTGAAGTAATTTTTCTGTGCTTCTACTGATGTAATCATTCAGGCCTCTCTTTTCTTCTTCCACTGCCTGATGTACTTGTAACAGTCCTCTTCCACCAATTTTTTCATGCTAAATATAGCCTGTCAACATCACTTTTTGGGTGTAAAGAGTGATGCGCGTTCATTAGTTTTCGCATTTTTGATCCAATTTTTCTAAATAGCTTTGTATCCAATCTATTATTCTATTATTATTATTTTCATTCATTTTCTAGCACCTTTTCCATTCTTTGATACTGGCAGACTATACTTTTTACTCAATGACCAATGAATCAGCTTTGCGACCCTGTCACGTCTAGCTTTGTAGTCCGTCTGTGCAATTTTGCTGCATTCAGAGATAAGGTGGGACATAGAGCAGAACCACAAGTGACAAAAGGCACAGATTGGACACTTGTCAGCTTCCCTCAAGTTTTGATGGGAAATGTAGGCATCCTGGTCTCGCAGCTTTGCTCTCTGTCAACTGTCACTTGTCCAGCATTCCACCAAGCTGCCTACATTTCCCATCAAAACTTGAGGGAAGCTGACAAGTGTCCAATCTGTGCCTTTTGTCACTTGTGGTTCTGCTCATAGTTTCATCTTTGTCCTGGCAAAGTTGACATTTTGAATTTTCACTGATTTTTTGCAAGTTCATTAGTTTTCGTGTTTTTCAATCCAATTTTCTAAATCTCCTTGAGTCCAATCTATTATTCCTCTATGCTATATGCAGTTCAACCGGAGCTGTAAACAAGCTTTCTCTGTTGTGGCATTGCATCGATATTGTGGAACGCTTCCTCACAGAATTATACCATTAAATATCAGACACATTACTGTCCTATTTCTACTAGATGTCTACTAGATTTCTACATGATGGTTGGATTTGGTTGAAACATTCAATATTGTTCACACACAGGGAAATGCCAGTTCTACTTGTTGATGCTGAAGATCCACAGCAAGATCGGGACACATCACTTTGGTTGTTGCAAGATGGAAGAGAGCAAGACATCTTGGAAAGGTGGAGGTGAGTCTGGAAATAAATTATTAAAGGATAAAAAAATATTAAAGAATGGGAACAGTCAGTGTGAAAGGCTGAAGAATAAACAGATTAATGTCTCAAGTATAGTCATTTCTCACACAGAGTAAATCCAGTTGAATTCAATAAATCTTTATTTTGGATAAAGAAGTTAGGAATATATGATTTCCTCTTCTTTTGCAATGACTTAACACATCTAACTCAACTTTATAAATTAAGCTCTGGACCATTTTCAGACTGAGGGCCAAGCTACACATGACGAATGACACTTGAACGGCAAGTGGATTGAGTGGAGGGCAAGTGAACAGGGAGAAATACACTTGCCATTCAAGTGTCATTCGTCATGTGTAGCTTGGCCCAGTGAAATGCGAGAGCAAACAACATTTAAAATATTGATAGAGGGTTTTTTTAAAAAAAAATTGGAGACATAGCTGGAGACATATATCTGTAGGAAGGTAACTAGCAGTGCAATCCAAAGCACAACTACTCCAGTTTACGCCTATTGATTGCAATGGGCTTAGACTGGCATAACTCTGCTTAGGATTGCACTGTAGGTGTTCATTTTGAAATGGGGAGGAAAGAATGAAGAACATACTGTGAGACACAAAATTCACCTCAAATGTTCACTCAATCATTGTGTCTATGGCCATAGAACTTCTGGTTGTGAACAGATTAACGCATCTGGGCAGTAGTGCTGCTATCTCTGATAGCAGAAGAGTGGTTAAACAAGGTTGGCAGTGTTTGGGAGCAAACCTTCAATGATTTGCAGAGCTTTTCATGACTGGGAAAGCCACAACGAATTATGCAAAATAATAAATGTGGAAAAGAGAAAAGGTTTGCTAACGAAACTAACATTAGGTATAAAACTGAACACTGTTCAAGCGTTGCCAAATCAGAGCAGGCATATTCCTGGAGATTTGGTGTTGAATCATGGGAATTGAAGTTTGGGGGAGGAACATCAGAGGAGTATAATGCCAAAGGCTTTGTACCAGCTTGCAGGTTCCCAGTACTGGCACTGGGAGGCAGGCTGGCTCCAATACCCAGTCCAAGGCTGAGACTCTAGGGGTTAGGCAAGGTGTGGTTGTTCAGTTCAAGGTTCAGTCCAGCAGGCAAGCTAGGTGAACTCAGGCAGTCCAAGGTCAGAGTTCCAATCAGTCAGGCTGGGCAAGGTCAGGCAGTCAGAGATCAGGGTTCCAGCAGGCAGGCTAGGCAAGATCAGGCGGTCCAAGGTCCAGTAGTCAGGCTTGCAGGGAACAGGCAAGGTTAGGCAGAGTGCATGGCTTCACAGTGATTGTACGCATTGCATCTACCCCCAGCAGCCTCTCTTGACTGGTATTATAGCCCCAGGGCTAAGGGCCATGAGTGCAGCCAATTGCTCAGGAAAGGATCCTGCACTTACTCTTTCTCATCGTCAGAGGGCAGCTGGCGCCGGCTGAGGAGGCATACACTTTGCCTCCTTGCCTGCAGTTGCATTCTCAGCTCCCTTCTTCAGTGCTCTAAGGGTGGAGGTGAAGCTGGAGGGCTGGGGCCAGCTAACTGAGGTTCACCTGCTGGATCAGAGCTAGAGGGTGTTGAGGGCTGGGGCCAGCTAACTGAGGTTCACCTGCTGGATCAGAGCTAGAGGGTGTTGAGGGCTTGGGCCAGCTAACTGAGGTTCACCTGCTGGATCAGAGCTAGAGGGTGTTGTGGGCTGGGGCCAGCTAACTGAGGTTCACCTGCTGGATCAGAGCAAGAGGGTGTTGAGGGCTGGGGCCAGCTAACTGAGGTTCACCTGCTGGATCAGAGCTAGAGTGTGTTGGCTCTGTTTCAGCTGTTGGTTGTCACTGCTGATCAGCTTCTGTTGGCTCCCCTTCTCCTGAGGAGCTTGTGGTAGTTCCAGGCTGGCTGCTTGGGGCTCCTCTTCCCCTGAGGAGTCTTTATTATCACTGAGCCCTGGGTGACTCATGACAGGCTTCATGCTCCAGTGTGGCTGTTTTCTCCAGGAGAACTAATTTCTGTCATGTAGAGATCAATGATACTTGCAGGAGATCACCAGATACCACCTGGAGGTTTGCAAGTCTAAACTGAGCTGGCATTTTTACATATAAGTGTAATTTTTGTATTTTTTTTTCTTGTTTTAAATGAATATGTCTTATTCCAACTACTTATCTAACTATCTACCTTTAAACTTATCTTCCCTAGGAAGTTATAATGAAATAAGACCAAATGGCTATTGCTGTTTTTAAATAATCTTGTTTATATCTCTTGCACTTTAGAATGTGATGAAGTATTAATATTGGAATTGATGATGGATGTTATGATGGTAATATAACATTTAAGCATTTGTTTCAAAATTAGTGTTTCAAAAAAGGAAATGAGAAGTGTATACCAGATATATGAAGAAAGGATGCTAAATAGAAAATAGAAGACGGTTTTGTTGCCTGGAACCCCCTCCTCAGAGTCTGGACATAGACTTTATGTGTGAACGGCGCTTAACTTGGTACTGAGGCCTATATGATACATGAAGAGGGGAACATCATGGAACTGGTAGGGCCCACAAGCCACTCTCTCTGTAAATACTCTGGCCACACCACACCCAGATAAATGGGCCTGCTTGCCAAGACACCAGCCCCTGCTGAGATCCCTACAGGAACCAGGACTAGCAGTGAGAAATAGAGAAAGAAGCTGTGTTCCAAAAGCAGTTTTAAAAGGACAACCATTTTTCCTGTGGATGCCATAGCCAGCCAGCGCTACTGTCACAAACTTTTTACACGTTGCACCTTTCATGTGCAGATACCCAAAGCGAAGACTGGGAAGTGAGGCACCTCAAACTCTGGGAATCCCACATCAAGACGATCACTTCCGACTATCAAAACAACGGACTGCAATAAAATGCAGATGGCTCCCCATTTATTCTTCCTTTATATCTTTTCTTCTCCATGGAAGTGTCACCAAGTTCCATCGCTTCCTTCCAACTCTTTCCCCTTCCCTCCTGTTCTCTTGAGGTGTCACCAAGAAAAACATTAGATTCTAAATTATCCATTCTGGATATCTTGAGTCCTGTTAAAGTGACACGTTCATTGCTTTTGTTAAATTTCCTGAGGACCATCAATGGGGTATAGATCATTCAGTGGTCTTATTTCAAGATAGGAATTGGCTATATAAGGGAGATGCTCAGGCACCTCGGGACCCCTCCCCTCCCCATCTCTCCCTCTATCTCACTCCTACTCTGCTCTACCTAGTGTAGTGCTGGCCATTACACTAAGCACCCTCACTGCTGAATCTCTGCTCCTCGCCAGACAGGTGCATATCGGCCACCACTGATACTCCTGCTAATGCAACTGTCTCTATATTTTCCCACCTTTTCTTTCCTAGTCTTATAGCGAATGTGTGTATGATTCTCAGACCTTGTAAGCTTGAAGAGTTCTTAAGTTAAAGCTTTGGTTCATTGAAGTATTAGTCTCCTCTCTTGCTGGAAGTGATCCAGAACTCTGACCCTGGTATACACAGGTCATGATCCCTTAATATATGCCAATTGCCTATTAGTTCCCCACAGGGCTTTTTTTCTGGGAAAAGAGGTGGTGGAACTCAGTGGGTTGCCAGCACAGGGGGCAACTCTTGGTGGGAGGTGGGGCCCCTGATACCACATGTGTGCATGCAAAGTGCATGCATGCTCCCAGGATTAATAATGTCACTTTGGAACAAGGAGGGAGTTTTTAAAAGTTTAAATCACCCTTGGCGAAAATGGACACATGGCTGGTGGCCCCGCCCCCTGATCTCCAGACAGAGGGGAGTTTAGATTGCCCTCCATGCTGCTCAGTGGCATGGAGGGCAATCTAAACTCCCCTCTGCCTGGAGATCAGGGGGTGGGGCCACCAGCCATGTGACCATTTTCAAGAGGTTCCGGAACTCCATCCCACCGCGTTCCAACTGAAAAAAAGCTCTGGTTCCCCATCTTTGAGGCAGTTTGGTTATCAGTTATGAGAAAAGAGAGAGAGAGAAGAAGAAGAATTGGAAGATGAATAGGAGCTTCAAGATTTTCTGGAAAAAATCCACCAAATTTTGGCTGCACAGTCACAAACTATTACTGCCCAAATGGAAGAATCAATTTAAAATGTCAGAAGAACTCACCCAAAAGACCATGAAACAGGGAGGGGAGAACTTTTACAATGAAATAAAAGAGGCTAGAATCATAGAATCATAGAGTTGGAAGGGGCCATACAGACCATCTAGTCCAACCCCCTGCCCAGTGCAGGATCAGCCTAAAGGATCTCTGACAAGTATTCATCCAGCCTCTTCTTGAAAACTGCCAGTGAAGGGGAGCTCACCACCTGCCTAGGCAGTTGATTCCACTTTTGAACTACTCTGACCGTGAAAAAGTTTTTCCTAATATCCAGCCGGTACCTTTGTGCATGTAGTTTTAGCCCATTGCTTCGCATCCTACCGTCTGCTGCCAACTGGAACAGCTCTTTGCCCTCCTCCAAATGACAGCCTTTCAAATATTTAAAGAGAGCAATCATGTCCCCCCTCAACCTCCTCTTCTCCAAACTAAACGTTCCCAGGGCCCTCACCCTTTCCTCATAGGGCTCAGTCTCCAGACCCCTGATCATTCTTGTCGCTCTCCTCTGCACCCTCTCAATTTTGGCCACATCCTTTTTGAAGTGAGGCCTCCAGAACTGCACACAATACGCCAGGTGTGGCCTGACCAAGGCAGTATAGAGAGGGGCTATGACCTCCTGTGATTTCGACGCCATGGCCCCTTTGATACAACCCAAGATTGAATTAGCCTTTTTTGCCACTGCATCACACTGACTGCTCATATTTAGTTTACAGTCCTACCCCAAGATCCCTTTCACATATACTACTGCCCAGAAGTGTATCCCCCATCCAGTATTTGTGCTTCCCATTTTTGTGGCCCAGATGTAATACTGTGCACTTGTCTTTGTTGAATTGCATCCTATTCACAGCTGCCTACTTCTCCAGAGTATTCAGGTCTTGTTGAATTTTAATTCTATCTTCTTGGGTGTTTGCTACCCCTCCCAATTTGGTATCATCAGCAAATTTAATGAGCAGCCCTTCCACTCCTTCATCCAGATCATTGATAAAAATATTGAAAAGTACCGGGCCCAAAACCGAGCCCTGCGGCACCCCACTGGACACCTCCCTCCAATCTGATGATTGTGGAGTGTGGAGATGCAAATTGGTTACGATTGGTAACATGGGACCAAACACCTGGGGGGAGGGAGGGGGAGGGGGTGTTCTGTGGGCATGGGAACTCCAATATCATCCCTGCAAACCCTGTTAGGCAGTTACAACTGCCAATCAGAGACCTCCTGCTTTTCTCTATGGATCCTCCATTTATAAAAAGGCACTGTGCTCCCGGTACTGGTTTTCAGTTCCAGCAAGCAGTGGAGTGGGACAGAGCTTTGGGAGAGAGACAGGGAGAGTGCATTGGAGCTGGAATTTTTTGTGTGTGATTAGATAGGGATCTATCTCTGCACTGGTTCCAGGGCTGCTGTCAGGCCCTGGTGCCAAGATCAGGGCCTGACAGCAGGCCCTCCCTCTGGTTCTAGGGCTGCTGCCAGTCCCTGGGGCCAAGCTCTGTGGGCACGTCGGCTGAGGGCTCACATTATTATCAGTGCCTGAGCTGGTCAGGTCTCTGGGAGTGCTGGGCTAGGGCTCTACCCCCTCCCTCTGGTTCCAGGGCTGCCGCCTGGAACTGGGACCAAGTTCAGTGGGCATCTCGGCTGAGGGCTCACATTATTTTTTTTTAATAAAATTTTTATTGGATGGGTTCACATACATTCCAAAAACATTTTACAACAATATACCCCTTTTCTTAATATATGTTATCCCACCCCCTCCCCTTTTCCCTTGTTGACTCCCAACAGCACTCTGACTCCTTTTCCCCTAATAACTAACTCTCGTCTAAATTGCTTTTCCCCTATTGTTTCAGGCAAAGTTTTATCTTATATTTCTAAATCTCTCAGTAGTTATCAAGAGACCACAACTGATCTTTCACATCCCATTTCTTTTCTAAATATTTTTTAAGTTTACCCCAATCTTCCACAAATTCCCTTGGTTTTCATTCTTTCAATTTCCTTGTTAATTTGTCCATTTCCGCCATGTGCAACAATTTCTGAATCCAATCTTGAATTTCTGGTAGCTCCTCCTGTCTCCAGTGTTGAGCATACAGTAGTCTTGCAGCCACCATCATGTAATAAACCAGGACTCTATCTTTAACATTAACATTTTCCATATTTAACCCCAATAATAACAGTTCTGGGCTTTTTGCTATATTGCTTTTCAAAATTGATGACATTTCAGCAAAAATCTTAGACCAAAATAGCTTAGCTTTTTCACAAGTCCACCACATACGATACATTGAACCTTCATGTTTTTTTACATTTCCAGCATTTGTTTGACATTTGATTGTTGGCAATTGCTAGTTTTTTTGGTGTTAAATACCAACTGTACATCATCTTATAGCCGTTATCTTTTAGACTAGTAGCTGTCGATATTTTCATTGTGTTTCTCCAAAGATATTCCCAAGTGTCCATTGTAATTTCTCTATTAAAATTCATTGCCCATTTTACCATTTGAACTTTAACTGTTTCATCCTCCGTGTACCATTTCAACAAAAGTTTATATATCTTAGAGATATTTTTTAGGCCATCACCTAACAAAAGTTCTTCTAAGTCCCCATGTTCCTGTCTAAAGCCTTTCTTTCTTTTATCAGTTTCAAATAGGTCTTTAATTTGCCTAAATTGTAACCATCTATATTGAAATGGTAAGTCTATATTGTCTTTAATCCTAGGTTCACTTTTGTCCCACTTCAACAGTTCTTTGTAGGTTATCCATTCTTCTCCTTTATATTCCAGACTTGGGTTCACAACTTCAGCTGGTACTATCCACAATGGTCTTTCTTCACCTAAAAACATCTTATATTTTTGCCATACCACAAAGAGATTCTTTCTAACATAATGATGAAGAAACATAGAGTCCATTTTATATTTATCATACTACAAATATGCATGCCATCCAAACAAGCTGAGGGCTCACATTATTATCAGTGCCTGATTTGGTCAGGTCTCTGGGAGTGCTGGGCTAGGCCTCTAGCCCCTCCCAGGGGTGCTGCCAGGCACTGGGGCCAAACTCAGTGGGCACCTTGGCTGAGGGCTCATAGTGTTGTCTTCTTTCTTTCCTCCTTCTTGTTTGATGGCACAATGAGGCTTTGGGTGGGGGCAAAGGGTGGTCGTGGCGGGAAGGGCAAAGATTGTCCTGGTTGCCCCATGGGAAGCAGTACTGGGCAGAGCTCTGTGGAAGCAGAGACTCCTGCTCCCCAAAAATCACCTGTGGGGGCTGTGGAGGAGGACAAAGAGCTCTTGCTGCTGGGGGAAGAGGAACTCTTTAAAATCTTTGAGGAGGAGGAGGCTGAGGGATCCATGGAGTAATGGCTTGGGTTTGATGAAACATCCATCTCGTCTCCATCCCAAACTCCTGGTGCTATCCCTGCCTGCAGTCCACCCCTCACTCCGTTTTCCATTACCAGCTCTGCAGCACAGCCAGCAACCTTTTGTCCTCCATCCCCCAGAAGAGTTAGTGGGTCAGGGTTCAAATCGGCTGCATGGAGGCCCTTCTGGGCCCTTCCAAATGACCCCCATACGGTGCCGTGTCTGTGATGGGTTGGTGCGCAGGGGCAATGACCCAAAGCACCTGTCATCAACAGTCCTGAGCAGGTGCCTGAAGATGCACCACCCAAGCCTGTGGTCTCCCTCCTCAGCCAGCGAAGCATCCAGCAGGGGGAGAAAGAGAGCTACCAGTTTATCTGAGCAGGGATCAGTGGGATGGTCACCAGAATCCACCCCAAGCAAGAAGCCTTGCCTCGATGGTGCTGCCGGTGGGAGCAGAACGGTCAGGCAGGCCACCCTTGGGGAGGTTGTTCCATCGGGGTCGGGGATAGTGCTGTTGAAAAGGGTGAGGTCAAGGGCTCAGGAGATGGGCTTTCATGTGGTGGTGGAGACGATTGCCCTGCAAGGATTTCCCCTATCTGTCATGGAGGGTGTGGGCTTCCAAAAGCTGCTCCAGCACTTTGCCCCATGGTTCTCCATGTTGTTATGGTACACCATTGGGCATCGAGTCCAGCCTGCCCTCTACCAGTCCGTGCAAGACATGGTGCTCAGGGAGCTGTCAGCCGCCAAAGGTCGTACCTTATACTTCACAGCCGACCTCTGGAGCGGCTGCCATCATGGGTACCTTGCCATTACTGCCCACTGGTGGCAACCAGAGGACCTCCGCCACTCCAGGCCAAGAACTGGTCCCCAGAAAAAGGCGCTATGCTGACACAGGCTACAGGGTAGTTCTTCTCCAGGCCCGGGGGATGGATGAGGTCCATACTGGGAAGAATATCACCACCACCTTGAAAGCAGCTCTGAGGGAGTGGATGGTGGGGCAGAAGGGTTTGCCCATGGCTTCATGGTGATGGATGCGGGAAGCACATGTTGGAAGCCCTGAAAGAGGCATCCCTCCCAGGCCTGGTGTGCATGGTGTACAAGCTGCACCTGGTGATGAGGGACGTACTTGGGTTGGGGTGCAAGCCGAGGGACAGCTAGGATGAGAGAACCTTGTGGATGCGCAATCTTCTGGACAGCTGCCGCCGCATCACTTCCCACTTCTCCCACAACATCAACTCTACCCGCAAGCTGTTCCAGAGGCAGGGGAAGGGGGGGACCCCGAGCACCAACTCTTTCAGGACCTGCCCAACTGCTGGAACTCCACCTGCAACATGATATGTGGTGGAGCAGAGGGGCCCGTTGCAGAGCATCCTGTCATCCACAGACATTCTGAGGAGGGGAGAGGAGCTGAGCCTCAGCTCCATGGAATGGAGAGTACTTGGTCAGATGGCCCGGATGCTGAAACCCTTCAAGGAGGCCACCAAACCCCTGTGTTCATATGAGGCCAGCCAGGGTTATGTCATCCCCCTGATCTACAGGCTCAACCAGTTCCTGGCCAAGGAGCTTGAGAATGAGAAAGAGCTGCTCCCCAGGGTCCGTGAGTTTGTGAGGAGGATCCAGGCATGCGTGGCCAAGCATTTGCATCCTCTGCGCCATGAGGTGCTGTACCATATGGCCTCCCTCTGTGACCCCCGGATCAAGGGCAGCACCATGCGGGCAGGTCAGATGCTGTGCTGGAAAAAGGAGCTCCGCAAAGTGGTTCTCCGTTACCAGAAAGAGAAGCTCGGCCTGAGGGAACTGAGCAGAGGCGAGGGGCAGGCATTGGAGAAGGAGGAACAGGAGGAGGAGGAGGAGGAGGAGGAGAAGGAGGGGCAGGGGTAGTTGGAAAGAGAGCCATACCAGGAGAGAAACACCCAAACGGCCCCATTTGATCTCTGAGCCTCGTCGGTTGGCTGCGTGGTTGGCTGCAGCACAGTGGGTGCATCGCTCATGGTGGAGGACTCAGAGGGGGCTATGGTAAGAGAGTACCTGGTGGAGCCCACCAAGCCCCTCCACTCTAATCCCTTGTATTATTGGGTGAGAAAACCTGCAGTATGGCCGGACCTGTCCATCATGGCAACCAACATCCTGTCCTGCCAGTCCACCAGCGTGCAGAGCGAGCAGGTTTTCTCCCACCTGGGAGACCTCCTCCGTGCCCCCCACCCTGCATATGTCTGCACCCAGACCTCATGGACATGTTGACCTTTGTGATGGTCAACCTCAACCTCCTAGGGTATCCTTCTTGGACCTGGACCTGCCTGCCCTCTGAGCCTCCCCAAGTCTACTGTGGCTCTCAGCCAAGCTCCTGTACAGCGGGCTCCAGCCATCCTCAGTTCATGGGGCTGCTTCCATGGCTGGCGACCTGTGGACCTCCTCTCCCATTCAAGTTCCCCATCCCTCCCTCTTTCAATCTCTCCATCTCTTGATGGCAACTATACGACCCTTCCCCACAAACTGTCCTGCCCATCCTGTCCTCTAGCCGACAATTTTCTGGATGGTCCCTCTTTCATCCTCGCCGTCTGCTGATGGAACTGGAACGACCCCTCCCAACGACCTCTCCTGCCCACTCCATCCTTTCCATGAAGGCAGGGAGGTGGGTGAGGTCAGCTGCCACCACCCTTGAGCACAGGGGGCTACCACACCATAACAGCCATCTTTGGCCTTCCTGGTCCCGGTCTGCCATATGGCTGTGACAAGCAACCATTGTCCTCATCTCCCTGTGAAGATCCTGGATGTTCCCTCTTTTGACCTCTCCCTCTCTGGAACTTCTCCAACCCCTCCCAACCTCTCCTGTCCTACCCACCCCATCCTTTCCACGAAGGAAGGAAGGTGGGTGATGTCAGCTACCACCACTTCCCAACTCTGCTGCTGCTGATGATGGTAGGGAAACACAGCTTTATGTATGGGCTCCTGCTCTGACCCCTGTGGGTATGGGTGGGATGGGTCCCTCCTACCTACCCTTTCTGCAAATGCAGGAAGGTGAGTGATGTTGTTGGCAGCCTCCAGTTAGACACAGGAGGAGTGGACAAGTCTTTCCAGCAGAATTCTGTGCAATCCCACAATGGGGGGGGGGGAGGCATCCTCCCCCCTCTCGATGGCCAGCATGTGAACCTCCACTTTTACACATTAGGGGCAGGCTCTACCTCCCACCCTTGGTTCTTTCCTTCCAACTTTCCAATGATGGGAGATTGCAGATAGGAATGCCATCCACCTGTCTCCCCAATATACCTGAACACAGTATCTGTCTCTCCTGTCAATCCAATACAGGTATTCCATGTATCCATGCATCCCTGTATCCTATACACCCATCCCATACAGCTATGCACCTGTCTATTGAGAAACCTATCTATCCCATGCATCTAAACATCCAGTGCCCAATGTCCAGCCAGTGTGTTTGTGCGGTGACAGCCTCTGCACCACGTGCAGTGTGGACAAGAGCATTGGTTCCAGTACCATAATGCTGCTTCTGGTGGATGTGTGTTGGTGTCTTTGACCCACCAGGGTGTGTTGGTGTGTGCAAGACCTCCATGCACACCATCATGTCTTGCTGGAGGGTTTTCTTTGCAGACTGTTGCTGGGTCATTTGGTTATGTGGTGGCTGCAGGCATGACCCACATAACTGCCTTGGCAGAAAGTAGCCTTGGGGAGGCCTGGTAGACAGGCACATAAGGGGTGCTGCTGGCCAGTGGCCAGACCCCCCACCACCTCCCCTAGCCTGCCAAACCCAGTGGCCACAGACATAACCCATCTTCTGGCCTCTGTCGGGAATAAAAGAAGATAGGCCTGGCGGGCAGGCACATGGGGCGTGCTGCCAGCCAGTGGCCAGACCCCCCCCCCTACAGGGGAGGCAGCCCTCCACAAGCTCACTGAGCCCGCCAGGCCCGGCGGCCACAGACCTCGACCACCTTGCTGCATGAGCGGATCAGTAGCCTCTGACCCGGAGGCCTGGAGGGCGGGCACATGGGGGTGCTATCAGCCGGTGGCCAGACCCCCTGCCACCTACAGGGGAGGTGTCGAACCACTGCCTCTCTGAACCCACCAGGCCTGGCAGCTGCAGACATCAACCACCTTGCTGAACCTCCAGAAGGTACCCTCCAGGAGGCCTGCTGGGTGGGCACATGGGAGGTTTCGCCAGCCAGCAGCAAGACGCCCCCCCCCCAAGAGGGGAGACAGCCTGCCTTCAGGGCCACCACATGGGGCCAAAGTGAACTGGAGAGTGTGGCTCCATTTGTATTGAATATGATTTTCCTGGGGGCGTCGAATTTGGGAATGTATAACTCTGAGAACCATACTGCAATCTTGACCAAACTTGGGTGATGGCTGGAGGAGAGTGTCCAGGGATGGGCCCTCATGCCCCAGACTCCAAAGCCCCTCCCCAGCTGACTCCAAGGCCAGCACTTACCCAACCAAAGATGGTCCAGCTGGCAGAAGGGTGGAGGTGAAGACGGAGGGCAGTGGCCAGGCCGGGGCTGCCACGGCCGTCTCCAGCTCTGTAGCCACCTCCAGCCAAGCCAGGCTGAGCTCCCCAGAGGCCTGGGGCCCAGGGCGGCCCGAAGTGGAGGAGAGAGATTCAATGATGCCCGCAGCCTGGCGCAGGCAGGGCTGTGGTTGGGCTTGGCCGACAGGCCCAGACCCAGGCCCAGTGCAGCTGAATGGTAGCTCCGCCGGGTGGGCGTGGTGGAGCACACTTCAGATGCTGGCACAGGCACCCCCAAAACGATGGCTTCCTTCCCCACCCAAGGGCAGTGTGGCACTGGCTCCCCTATGACCCCACCCCCGGGTGAGGCAGAGAGGGGCAAGGCCCAGTGGAATAGCAGGGAAGAGAGGCTGCTGGCACTCAGGGGGGAGGGAAGCCAGGACAGGGCAAGGGAAGGAAGGACAGAGGAGGGAGCCAATGGTGGGAGATAGTCAGGGTGGGGCATGGTGTGGCCCCACCTGGGCAAGATGATGGGTAGCACTATAGGAGCGGGAACCTGGGCGGCTGGAAGGGGCTGGTAATGAGGGAGGGTATATCAGGAGGGTTCCATACCGGGGCCAAGGAGAAGAAAGGGGGCTGAGCTGCTGCAAGCCAGTACCCCTCAGGGGACAGAGCCTCAGGATTGCGCAAACTCCAGAGCAAGTGCCCCCATCTGAGGCCTCAGGGGAACCCAGGGAGGAGACCCCCCCTACTCAGGGCAAGGCAGAAGCCGGACCCCAGCCGCTGCCAGTGTTCAGCTCCAGGGGAAGACGGACCCGCACAACGCACCCCTGCCTGGGGCGGACCTGCTGGTGCCTACAATGGGTGACAGGAATCTCAACAGATTCCCTGTGAATATGGGCTCTCTAAGTGCTAAAGGAGCTGCTCTGGCACTGATGAACAACGAACACTGAACACGTTAGTTAATGGGACATGTTCAGTTACGTTTGGCTGTTCATGTTCAGTGTTGGCAACAAACATCGAATAGCCTGTTCAGGGTTTTTTTCCTATTCGCGCTCATGTCTAGTCATGACTGGTCCCACTGTTTGATAGTAGTTTTATAGTAGCCTGGTATTGTTAGAGATGCTTCCATTTTAGCTGTCAAATTGGTTTAATTTTTTTCTTGTAAGACCCTTTAAGCCACCCTGAGCCGATTTGTGAGAATGGTGGAATATACGTCTTCAAATTGAAGTCTGGACATTTAGAAACATCTGTTCATTCACAATAGGCTAACAAAATTGCTAATTTGGGACAGCTGTGTGTATCATATTGTGACAATTATTTTTATTTTCATTCGCTTCCAGTTATTTCAGGGAAAAGTTCAGAGGGCTGGTTTTAACTTTTAAAACCAAACTTTCCCAGGCAATAATATCATCCTTGGGGGTCTGTTCACACTTCCTAAGATTTGGCAGGTGACCATAGGAAACAGAGTCTTCTAGCTACAGCATGTAAATCATGGAATTTCATACCCCGGGGTCCCAGTTGTTATTTATATCCCAGCTATTATTTACATTTGTGTTTGTACTTCATAGAGCCAGATTCTGTTATTATTTAGCATTCATTATCCACTAAAGGTAGGGATGACAGACAGTCCAGTGGGGGCGCGAGATTCCCTGCTCACACCCTCCATCCCCTGCCATGACTCATCTGGCCAGTGGGGAGTGTATGTGAATGCATGAATGGGCTTTCAGAGTGTGCTCCCTGAGAAGCACAAAGTCACCCCTGTGAGTAATATCAGCCCCGTGAGCTCTGAGAGCACTCCTTTGCCATACAATGACATCATTGCACTACCCTGGGACAATGCATGGGGACGATTCTCCAGATACTTCAGGGTGAGTACTGGGTCCCTTCTCTCCCACCAGGAGGGTATGGAGACTTGGCAGCTCTAGCTACAACTAGTGTGAGGGGACTGTGAGAGGAGAGTGTTAGTCTTTTAGCTGAGATGGAACATCGATAAATCACCTATTCTTAAAGGGAAAATATCTCAGAATAACACACTTCGAATTATTATAATGCTTATTTTTCTTTTTAATCTGAATTTGATGAAAGTTCTGAGTGTTGCCCCTTTCCTCCTGACCCACACTGTACATGAAAGAACCTTTCACTCATTCCTCATCCTTCTCCAGCACCTCTTCTCCTGTACTAAGCTTTCACAAGTTGTGAGTATCCTAGGCTCAGCCTGTCTGTGTTAGAAATACACTATTTGCATAAATAAACATGCTTCCTATAACCACTGATCAAAGTTATCAAAATAGTTATCAAAACAGGCCTTGGTACAGTTTTTTTACCAACACACTGGTATTTAATCGATTATATTTTTATCCTGACTATCTTCTTAAATGTTCAAGCCAGCATGGTTCTCTTTTTCTCCTATTAATAACCTCATGGGAAAGATTAAGTCGACAGGGTTCACACAAATGTTACAGCATTCTGCCTTAGGTTTGCATCTCTATTGGCAATGGTGAGGCTGATGCCCTGGGCAAAGAATGACAACATACAACATTGTTGGATGAAACTGACTACAGCTTTATTTATTACAATCAATGTGTTAGTGGTCAGATCTGCCCTCACAATATTAAGAAGGTTTATGAATATTGAACTATCATAAGCCCCCTCTTAATGTGTTTTAAACATAGAAACACTGCCTAGCCAGGTAGAAAACGGAAACCAGAACTTGGCTGGGAGCTCAAAAATTACTATCATGTGAGATGTCAGGTGAGTTCAACTTTCAGCCCCCACATCCCAGAGATGTGCAAGGATCCTAAGACAACAAGGTTTTCTTGGCATTCCTGAAATAATCTCAACACACCTTACCCAACTTCCCTTATGTGTTCTTCCATTCCAGGCTATTCAGGGCTCTGATTGCCTCACCAATCCAGTCAGCACGAGTCATCAACCATTATGCCTTCTATGATAACCATGTGAGGAAAATGAGTGATTTTGTAATTTTTCAAGATATGATAAACTGTCAAGGAAAAATAAAATTATGGAAAGAAATCAGTGAAGAAGGCAAGTGGCTAGAATGACTTGTAGGTCTTCAGGCAACTTCCAGATTGATTACAATGGTCAATTGAGTGACTTAACTAAATTTGAAAAGATAATTATCCAAAGGAAGGATCGTATGTTGGGGCAAATTTATAAACTTTTGCTTCAATATGTTACAGAAACAGAACAAGTTAATACATATATGCTGAAATGGATCCAAAACTTTGGAGAAGAGAGAACATTTCAACAGTTGAAGAATTTATCGATGAAGGGTACAAAATTTACAGCAAGTCAAACAAGAGAAAATTGGTACGAGATGTTTTTCCGATGGCATATTACTCCCCAAAACATTGAAAAATGGACAAAAGTATATATAGACATGCAGGAAGTGTAAGGAAGAAGAATGCACCTTTTACCATATTTGGTAAACATGCAAAAAACCCAAACAGTTTTGGAAAGATATATATATGCTTAGATTCAGAAGATTTTAAAAATGGATTTTGCCATGAAAACAGAGACTATGTTGTTGGGAATACTGTCAGACAATGTTGAAAGAATACAATATGAATTATTCAGATATATGTTGACGGTGGCTAGAGCACTAATGGCAACCAAATGGAAAGAGGAAAATGCCCAACTAGAGAAAACTAGAAAGACAAAATGACAGAATATGAGGTAATAGCAAAATTAATAAACTATAGAAATTGAAGCATGATTAAAGAATTTGAAAAGAAATGGGAAACTTATTTTGCCTATTATAGATAAATACAGGAAATAGATGAGTTAAATTAACTTTGTAAATTCCATTATGAGTTTTGATTTTTAGAAGCTATAGAAATATTGTTTAAGTTTTAAATACTTGGTATAGGGTATATGTCATTTAACTTGAATAATGTCAGGGTTAGAATGTTCTTCCTGTGTGTGTAACCAAAGAGACTCCATTTTAATTCTTTCAGTATTCCAAGTGCTTTATTCACAGGTGCCAAGATGTTCCAAGCAGCTATCTCACAGAAGAGGATTGTTTTGGCTACCGCTTTTCCAGCCTTGGGAAACTTTTGCTTTCTCAGCTTCAAAGAGATTGTTTTGAGAACTGTGGGGGGAGGTTGGGTCTGTTGGGATCTGATACTTTGTACCTTATGCTTTGCCTGTCATTCGTAACAATACACGTGTACCAGTCCAGATATTGCATCTGGACCATTGGACTATAATGGTTGCATTTTTCAGTAAATCTTTTGGAAACAACGGGCTTTTGTCTGATTGCAGAAGGTAGTCTGGATACAGCTATTATTTAGCCACAGATCTGACAAATAATATATCTAATAGAATACAATTTATGAAAGCGAGTATTAAAAATCTTTAGGCTAAAATAACTTACATATACTTTGTCTGAATGTAAGATAATTGTAATAACTAACAATAGTATAAAATATTTTAAAATATAATACAAAACATCTTGTAGGGTTTTTTTAAAAGTGAGATTTATTAGGAGGGAGAGATGAAATACTTTGGGGAATGGTTGTATTATGATCCGAACATGATGTATGAATGTTATGGAATTATTGTATTGTAGTTTTAAACAGTCTTTGTAAGGCACATATTAACTTTTCTTCAATTATAAGATTTATCCCCTTTTCTTTTTTTCTTTCTGTACCCTATTATTTGTTTAGAAAATAAAATATAATTTTAAGAAGATGTTATAATGGACTTACGAATAGGAGATGCAGAAGGCAATCAAGCACCAAGAGTTCTCAGAATTGTTGTAGTTGGCAAGAGCTTTTATACCATCTCTTTGAAACATTAATTGTATGACTCATTTCTTAGTGTTTTCTTTACAAAGCTCTTATGGCATTTTGTAAGGGGTTTAACCCCATAGTACATGGTGAGCATATTTTTTCCTGCAGTCTTTCCTCATCATACAACATTACCCTTTTGGTCAGTATTATAGTCATATCCAATTTTACTTGAGTCAGATCAGAAATGTGCCTGCTGAATCACCTCTCTGATTACAACGGAAGCAAATCACTTGCTTTACCTTCGAATGCACAAATCTTAGTATTCAGCATTCCATTTCAGAATGCCAACACATCTGGGTTAGAATTTCAGGCTATAATTAGAGATAAATGAAGTTCCCTTTTTCTTCCTAGCTGTTGTCCTTCCCAGCTGGGTCATCCTTCCACTCTGTCTTCTGGCTTAAATCACTCCAGAAATTACTGCACGCACACATATTTGACACTTTTTTTTTTACTTCTCAGATCAGGTATAGTTAAGCGAGGCTTCTCCCTCACTGATGCCCTCCTCTGATGGTCTGCCATCCTGCCAGGTCTCCCAGCAGGTGTTCTGCAACCTCAGATGGGCAGGGAAGGGGGTTGCACCATGTTGTTCCTTCTCCGGTCCTGGAAGCCACAATACTCTTCAGCTGCCTCTCCCTTCTCAGTGGAGAGTATCATGCTCTCCTGTTTTATTGGTTCAAATCTTCAGAGGGTGGAGTTGAAATACTGGAAGTGATTACAGATACAATCTTCTCACAAGTAAGATTCTCGAAGTCCTGCCCTAGCACTGGTTCTTTTTCCAGAGCTGCTTCATCCTGCATGAAAGTATAAATCAGAGAAAAAGCTAACCATACACCCTTAGCGCCAACTAGCCAACATTATATTATTTATTGATCTTATTTATATTCAGCCTTTATCACTAAGATCCAGGCAAAGTTACACAGAGTGAGTCAGTATATTAAACAGAGGTTAGGACATCGGTTAAACAGTGCAAATCAGAAATGTAAGCCGTAAGGAGTAAGATGGTATCACCATTTTCAGGAGCTCCCTTCTGAAGAAGGAATATCTGGAGAAGAGAGCTCTGATTCTCAATTTTTGTTGGTTTCTAAGGTGCCACTGGAGCCAAACCATGATTCCCTGTAGTGGTTGGAGTATCCTAGCCAATCCCCATAACCAGTTAAGCCTCAGCTTCTGGCTCAGGAAACATTGCTACTTCAGTGAAGCAAATTTTGGGCAAAATCATTAAAAAAAACCCCACTGGCAGCATATCAGATCAGCTAAGATTCAGTTTGCAGCCTACTGCTGAAGGTGAGAAGGAAAAAGGAGGCAAGGCGACAAAACTCAGACTACATGCTTGACTGGAGAAAAATAGGCCACAACTTTATTGGAATGGCATGTAAGG
The DNA here is from genome assembly GCF_028583425.1 of Eublepharis macularius. Taxonomy (NCBI): domain Eukaryota; kingdom Metazoa; phylum Chordata; class Lepidosauria; order Squamata; family Eublepharidae; genus Eublepharis; species Eublepharis macularius. The sequence goes on from NC_072790.1 coordinate 248,137,277, forward strand.
AGCATTGGCAATCATGTGGATCGAATCCCCCAGAACTTCAGCTGACCCGCCTGCCAGCCGATGACCCCTCCCCCCTCAGACCTTAGCTGAGGGGGGGAACAAGGAGTGGCATTAAAGGGGGAGATCATGTGGGTGTACACCCCTGCATGTTTCCTCTGCCACCTGGAAGTGTGTATGCCCCAGCAGCCCCCGAGCTGGGCATGCACCTCCATCACTCACTCCCAAGATTCTTTATGAGAACCCCTGTAATGGGGAACCTGGGCGTGCAGGCCCTGGTTCCCCCCAAAAGAGATCTGCTCCAATAACCAACCACCATAGAAAGTTGTGACAAAAAAGCAATACAATAAAATGAGGGAGTGGTGGGTGGGACTTTGCAGCCAGGAGCAAAGTATGAAGGCATGGGGCAGCTGCTGTTTAAATACAAGACTGCCAGATCAGAGGGAAGACTGCATCCCTGAGATCCAGAGGCAAGCCCCACCCCCCGGCCATTCGACCCTGGCCACCTCTGATTGGGTGGCAGGGATTTAAAACTATTGGCTGCCAACTTGCCCAGAGGATGCTGAGCGAGCCAAACATGGTGGCCGCCATGCTCCATCCTGCCTCTCCACCCACAGCAACAAACCATCCACCTTGTAATTCGGGCATTCGCACTTCTGATCTCCAGCCCATTTTAGTTGTGTCCCATCCTGGCAAGGAGTAGAATGTGGCAGTGTCTGAAAAAGAGCTCAAAAGTCAGTTCTAATCTGATGTACATATGTACACACACACACACACACACACACAAGAGTCTGCATCCAGCAAGGCTGGGACACAGTGACAATGTTCCAGTGGAAAACAAAGGAATTGGCTGATAGATTGTTTTGGATAAATAAAACCAAACAGCTTCTGTAGACAATATGCCTTTCATTTATAGAACTCATTAAGGATGGTCACAAGCCTAGATGGTTCAAAGAGATATTGGACACATCTGTCAAAGAGGAAAGTTATATCAATGGCTATTTGCCTTGAGGAGTAAATAGACCCACCATGTTCTGAGAATACTATCCTGAGTTGTAAATGCTGGACACCATTCTCAAGACACATATTATTCAAAGACCCTCCCCCCACTCACTAGGAACTATGTTTTGTAACTCCCTCAGATCTTTGATACATTCACAGCCAAAGGTATAGGGATTACTTCATCTTTAATATTGAAACAGGGATTTTCAAGGGAAGAATCCAACAGAGGTGGTTTACCATTGCTTGCCTGTGTGTAGTGACCCTTGGCTTCATTGGAGATATCCAATCCAATTACTATCCCTGCTTACCAGTCAAGATTTGGCAAGATCAGGTTTCCCTGGGCTATCCAGGTTTGGAGCAAAAAAAGTATTAGTGGAGATTTACTATCTCCAGTCTGGGAAAGATGGTGAACTGACGTTGCCCGGGGAGCTGGGTGATCTAGAGCTACTGTTTGGGCAGGCAGGCACTTAGATTTGCCAGCTGCCACCCCATCCCAGAAAGGGAAGGGGCAAGAATGCTACAAGACCCCAAGAGTGTGTGATCTTGGCACCAGAAGAGGTTCTGAATCAAGGATTTCTCCTGGCACCTTGAGGTCCCCTTGGAGAAGGGTGAGCTAAAATCTCTACAGAGCTCTATGAGTCAAACTGACATAAGGACACCAGAAACCAGGCTTCTATAAAAGATTTTGAGCAAGTTTAAAATTCAGAAGCAGCGTGAACAACCCTAAAAGACAGAAAGAAGGTAAAGATTGTTATCTACTTTAATGGATCATTTTAAAAGGGAACGCCAGGCAGAAAGTGGGACTGAGTTAATAAAAAGGTTGCAGGAAGATAATCTTGGGATATTTAAAGTGAAAACGGGAGGATTTGGTGGGACTTTAAGCCATAAAAAGAAGAAATACTAAATTGTTTATACATACCTGTGGTTTTGGAATCAAAAGCAATGCTGGAAAAAGGGGAGGAGAGGCTTGAATAAATGGAGGGAACATCGTGAGACGGGCATTGAAATAGAGAGTGACTCGGCATTGCTAGAGAGGAATCAAAAACGAAGGTAAAAGGCAGAAGTGCAAAGGCCATAGATGACACAGAAGTGAAACAAGGATAACAATGTGAGAGGACAAAGGTGAAGAAACAAAAGGAAGTGCTTGGACATCATTTTGAGAAGGCTGAGGGAAGAACCATAGAGAAATTGCACCCGACATTTTGGTAAGGTCAAAATTAAAGAAACTTTTAAAAAACAGGAATAAACAAACAGATAATAAGGAAATTAAACAGTGATTGAAATTGGGACTATTTGGAGGGGCATGAACGGACTCGCAATAAGAATTGGAGTACTTTTATAAAAACAAAGTTAAGAAAAAGAGCAGATACGTGGGGGGGGGGAGCGAAAGCTAGCCCAACCATGAAGAAAGCGGAGAAAGAGAAATTGGAGTGGCAAAATGCCTTGGAAATATTAGAAAAGAGAGTGCTGGAAAGCACATATCCCAATCTATTCAAAATATGGAAGAAAATCTGACTAAAAGTGTGAAAGACTTAATAAAGGCAGAGGTGGCAGAATTAACTAAGAGGCTAGATGAGATGAAGGATGAAATGCAAACAACAAAACAAGCAGTCCAGGGGGTGGAGCAGAAAACTAAGGAAGAGTGTCAAAGACTTCAAGATAAGGTGGCTGAGAACCATCTGAGATTTCAAGGCATGCCTGAATCTGAAGGACAGGATGTACAACAACAGATGATACTTATATTGGCAGAATATTTAGGGAAGCAACAAGAAGAAATTGAAATGAGTATTGATTTGATGTGTAGAGTAAACTCCAGCTATGCAAGACAGAAGAAACTACCAAGAGATGTGATGGTAATTTTCAGAGCAAGAAGAATTAAAGAAGAAATCTTGAGAGAGCACTTTAAAAATCCACTGGTGCTTGAGGAGAGCAGAGTTCGAATTATGAAAGAAATACCAAGAAAAATACTCCAAGAGAGAAGGAAATACGAGGAATTAATGGAAAAATTAAGAAAAAAAGAAATCAGGTATAGCTGGGAAATACCTGAAGGCTTAACTTTTCAATATTAAGCGCAGAAAGTTACCATCAAATCAAGACATGAAATGACGATGTTCTTACTTCAAAATCAAAAAGACTTTCCCAGAACTCAACAAGAATAAAATGATGGATTATAAATTGATTTCCTGGAATGTTAATGAATTAAATTCACCACAGAAACATAAACAGGTTTTCCATTGGCTAAAAAAAACAAAAATGTAATATAATTTGCTTACAAGAAACACATATTAGAAAAAAAGATATCAAATTTTTGAAAAATGAACTGTTGGGAAAAGAATTTTGGGGATCAAGCAAGCAAAAGAAAAAAGGAATTGTGTTATATGTAAAGGCAGAATTGGATCCCGAGCTTAATTTTGAAAGATAAAGATGGAAGATATTTGGCTATAGAAGTAATGCTGAATGGGAAAAGGACTCTAATCTTAGGAGTATATGCCCCAAATGGAGCAAAAGATGAATACTTCCAAAAGTTAACACAAGAATTGGACCAATATGTGTTTGAACAATTTATAATGATAAGGGACTTTAATGGTGTTGTTAATCCAGAGATGGATTTTACATATTATTCGGCTACATATCAATCTTTTTCTAGAATTGATATGATATGGGCAACAAAGGAAGTTACCTTGTTGACAAAGAGAACTGAGTTGTTACCGAGAATAAGTTCAGATCTTAGTCCAATAATGTGGGAAGCCTCAATGGGAAGGAAAAAAATTTAGATGGAGATTAAATGAGGATCTCCTCCAGGATCAGGAAAATTTGGAATTTTTACCAAGAGAAATGAAATTCTTTTTCCTATCAAATTTGGAAAAGGAAGTGCCAATAAGCACAGTTTGGGATGCATTTAAAGCGGTGATGAGAGGGAACCTGATTAATTTGAATAGCAAGGGGGGGAAAGAAAAGAAGAAAAGATGCGAGAAATTCAAGATAAACTAAAACAGAAGGAACAGGTATTAAAAAAGAAACCAGGAAAGAAAAAATTGTTACAAGAAATAAAGATACTACAGGAACAGTTGAAAGCTTTTATAAATAAAGAATTGGAATGGAATCTAAAAAGTTTGCAACAAAAGCATTTTTAAGGAGCTAACAAGCCAGGAAAGTATTTAGCATGGCAATTGAAGAAGAAAAGGGAGAAAAAATCAATTGTTAAAATAGTAGAACAGGGAAAAGAAATAATAGACCACAGAGGTATAAAGAGAGCATTTTATAAATATTATGCTACATTATTCCAAAAGAAGGCAATAGATACAAAAGCAATAGAAGAATACTTATGGAAAATAAAGTTACCTAAAATTTCAGAAACAGTGAAAAATACTTTAAATACTTCAATTACAGAAAAGGAAATTATAGATGCCATTGAATCAATGAAGGTGGGGAAAGCGCCAGGTCCGGATGGAATATCGGCAAAATTTTATAAAATATTTAAAAAGGACCTGGTGCAAGTACTACTAAAGTTGACAAATGAGATATTGGAGAGTAAAGCAATGCCAAAAACATGGAATGAAGCAAATATTTAATTGATCCCGAAGGAACGACAAGATTTAACAGATGTCAAAAATTACAGGCCTATGTCTCTGTTGAATAATGACTATAAAATTTTTGCGAAAATTTTGGCGGAAAGGTTGAAAGGATTTTTGATGGAGTTTATAGGCGAAGAAGAAGCAGGGTTTTTGCCCAACAGGCGAATTAGAGACAATTCGAGAACAATGTTAGACGCCATTGAATACTATGATAAACGAATTGACAAGGAGGTAGGGTTTTTCTTTGCGGATGCAGAGAAAGCCTTTGACAATTTGAACTGGGACTTTATGTTTCAAATAATGGAAAAAATGGAACTAGGCCAAGGATTTATAAATGCTATTAAAGCAATATACAATGACCAAAAAGCGGCACTATGTATAAACAATGATCTGACACAGAACCTGGAAGTGAGAAAAGGAACAAGACAAGGATGTCCGCTTTCACCTTTATTGTTTATTATGGTATTGGAAATACTGTTAAGACAAATAAGAGAAGATGAGAACATCAGAGGTATAAAGTTGAGAGGTTTTTCCTTTAAATTTAGAGCATTTGCAGATGATGTGGTGTTTATAGTGGAAGATCCAATTCAGACGTTGCCAATTTTATTAGGAAAAATTAAAGAGTTTGGAGAACTGGCAGATTTTTACATTCATAAATCAAAGTCAAAATTACTATGTAAAAATATGACTAAGAAGAGACGGGAAGAATTAATGGACATCATAAAGTGTAAGGTGGTTCATAAAACCAAATATTTGGGCATAGACATTACAATGAAGAACACTGATTTATATAAAAATAATTATGAGAAATTGTGGACGCAATTGGAAAAAGATATGGTGAAGTGGAATAGACTGAATCTATCACTGATGGGACGAATATCAGTTGTTAAGATGAATGTGTTACCTAGAGTGATGTTCCTATTACAAACTATCCCAATTGTTAAGGGAAAAAAAACAATTTGATAAGTGGCAAAAGAAAATATCGGACTTTGTCTGGGTGGGGAAAAAACCAAGAATAAAGATAAAAGTACTTTGTGACACAAAAGAAAGGGGTGGCTTAAAATTACCAAATTTAAAGCTATATCATGATGCAGTATGCTTAACATAGATGAAGGAATGGGTGAACTTAGCTAATCAAAAATTGTTAGCTCTAGAGGGTTTCAATAATGTATTTGGATGGCATGCGTATTTATGGTATGAGAAGCATAAAATGGATGGTATGTTCCAGCACCATTATGTAAGAGGGAATATATTTAAGATTTGGCAAAAATATTAAAAAATTTGTAGGGGAGAAAAGACCATTGTGGATTGTCCCAACAGAAATGATAAGCCCACGTTCAGAATATAATGGAGAAGAATGGCAAACATATAAAGAATTATTGACGGCGGAAGGGAATGTCTACAAATTGAAGAGTCAAAAAAATCTACCATTCGAATATGGGTGGTTACAATATAGACAAATTAATGATATATATGAAGTTGATAAAAGGAAGGTGGGGTTTAGGGGAAAGAATTCAGAACTAGAGGAGTTATTGCTAGGAAAGGGACCAAAGATGATCTCTAAGATACATAAATTGTTATTGAAATGGGACACAGAAGATGAAGTAGTCAAGACGCAGATGGTGAAATGGGCAATACATTTTAATAGAGAAATAACGATGGAGGCCTGGGAATATATGTGGAAAAATACGTTAAAAATATCAACATGTGTCAACATAAGAGAAAATTGTTATAAAATGTTGTATAGATGGTATTTGACACCAAAAAAGTTGGCCAATATGAGTAAAGATATGTCAAATAAGTGCTGGAAATGTAAACAACATGAAGGCTCCTTTTATCATATGTGGTGGTCATGTGAAAAAGCTAAATCTTTTTGGGCTAAGATTCATGAGAAAATGGGGCAAATTTTGAAGGTCAATTTGAATAAAAATCCGGAACTGTTACTGTTAGGATTAAATATGGAAAAGATTAATGTTAGAGATAGAACATTGTTATGTTATATGATTGTGCCAGCAAGGTTGTTATATGCAAAATACTGGAAACAAGAGAAGATACCAGAAATTGAAGAATGGATTCAAAAACTGTTATACACGGAGGAGATGGACAAAATGACGAGAAAACTGAGAGAACAAAACTCAAAAGAATTTCAAGAAGACTGGCAGAAAATGAAGGATTACTTAGAAAATGAATGGGATGTAAAAGGGAAATTAGTAATCTTTGATAACTACTGAAAGATAGATATTAAGTGACTTTACCTGTAATCAAAAAGATTAGATGTAATGATCAGGGATAGAACGGTTCTAGCGCTGATGGAAGTCAAAATAAAAGGGGGGAGGGAGGGGTGGGGGACATACACAAGTTAAGTGAAGAATAATTAATGTTTTTATATTGGATGTATATGCTAACCTACCAAAATAAATAAAAAAAATTATTTAAAAAAAAAGAGATTTACTATCTCATAACTAGACATGGGCAAGAACAGCATTACGAACCAAAAAAACCCACAATCCGCCTGATCGTCTGTTCGCAAACCGGCAGTTCGTAAGGGTCCATGGCCAATGAACCAGCGTTCATTGGAAACCCGGTTCATTGTGTTCACCTGCATTTCGTGAAGCCAGACAGTCAGGAACCATCAATCAATTCCCTTAGAAATGGAGATGAGGGAAAGCCTGAACTCTGTCTGCACTCCTTCTGTCGCCCTGGAAACCTGAATCGAAGCCCAGCTTACCTTGATCGGCAGGTCTTCCTTCCAACCATGGAGCTGGAAATTGGTTACAATTGGTTATATGGGAGAAGACACCAGTGGGGAGGGATGGGGAAGGGGGGTTTTCTATAGCCATGGGCACTCCACTCCAAACCCTAATAGGTAGTTCTGACCGCCAACCCTTGTACGCTGGGCCAACGTCAACTCGTGTCTCTAATTGTATTGAATAGGAGTTTCCTGGGGGCCTCGGATTGGAGAGGTATAACTCCAAGATCCCTATTGCAATCTTGACCAAACTTGGATACGGTCTGGAGGAGAACCTGCTAAACACTCCCTGGGAATATGGGCTCTCTAAGACCAACGGGAGCCATTCTGACGCCCACGAACCATGAACCTCAAACCGGTTCATCAGCAGGAAAAATTCGTTTTGGTTCATTAGTTCGGGTTCATCATCAGCACTGAACCACGAACCACTGGTTCATTAATTTTTTTTGGTTTGTGCCCATACCTACTCATAACAGAAATAATACTTTCATGATGAGGAGCAAATTGCCGAGTGCTGGAGGACAGAAACCTACAGAGGGCTGGTGCTTTTCTAAACTGTTTGTTACTTTCTTAGAAGTGTCTGTCTGGCTGCAGAACTAGATGGATTTTTTTGTTCCTGTCCTGAAAGACATATGAACATACAAACCTGCCGTATGCTTGGTCACTACACTCAATGTAGTCTATAGGGGGTAGAATTTCTTCTTCCTAAATTTTCTTTTTTAAATATAGCCATTGGTTCCTCTTATTCTTGTTTCCTCCTTCAAAAGAGGGATTCTCTTTTGTTTCTCATTAATTTATCTTAAAGATTTTAAACCATGTGATCATGTAGATTTCCACAATTATAGTTTTCTATCAGTTATTGTTTCACTGCAATATGATACAGAGGGTAAAATCCATCTGACACAGTAAGGAGGTTTTCATACTAGAGCTGGCTTGTGAGTCTTTGTTTAATGGCTCACCTTGTTCTTATTTTATCAGCTGTGCTTGTAGTATGTAAGTAAGAGTTAATCTTTTTACAAAAATGGAAGAGAAAGGAGAGAGTGAAGGGTGGGATCTCTTTAAAAAGAGCTCTTGCAGGCTCCAGCTATCACCATTCCAGTAAGACAGTAAAGCAGAAGAGCATCTAAGAAGCCAATGTGGGTGAACAGAGCACTCTGTGATGAAGTAAAGAAGAAAAAGGACATGTTCAAGAAATGGAGAGTAGGAAATGCATCTAAAGTAAAGTAACTAACTGGAGCTTGGTACTGTAGGGCAGCTGTCAGAGAGGCCAAAGCTCAGAATGTGATGAGACTGGCAGAGGGGAATATGTGACTGGAGGGCATGGCTTCCTAATGCCTCCTGCTGTTGGGGAGAAAAGGCAGCTTTCATTAACGGCTGGATTGTCAATTCCAGCCAATAAATTGCTCTGGAGAAAGAGGGATTGTGAGTTTAACCACTTGTGTTCCAATTGATGGCTCGACTGAAGGTTTTACAATGCCAAGACCACAGCTATACAGCCCAGAAAATCAACAACAATGACCGTTTTCCAGCCCTGAAAGCCTTCAACAATATATTGAAGGTTTTCCTGCCCAAGATTGCTCTGAGTGATGATTGGAAACAGAAGCATCTGGAGATGGGACAAAAATCTACTCACAGCTATGGTTGGAAGTTAAAGGCAGATTGACCCTCAGTCTTAAATCTAAGGACTTCAAAGAATTAAGCAACTCTACGCCACAGTCATTTATTGTGTGGTGAGATAATAATCTTGGACTTTCTTTTTTCCCCTTTCTTTTTAACTGAGATAAGAAGATTAATAATATACCATAAGCAGAACGTTCTTAAAGGACATATGAAGAATGAAAATTTAAATAGGTTAAGGGGAACCAAAAGCCTATCCTTTGTTGATCTCTGTAATTTATGAATTTGTATTTGAAGAATCTGTATTTGCCAGATCGGTCAAATAAAACTACATTGAATTAGCTAAGGGCAAAGGGGTATCCTTGAAAGTAGAGACTAGAATGTAAATAAAACCAGTAGCAGACAGCACTATCTATAAAAGGATTCACAAATCATTTATAGCGACAGAGAGCTATCTTGTAGAAAATGTCTCAAGATACAAGAAAAAGGACTGGGTCTACATACCCAGCTATGCCCATAGATTTGATGCAAAAACTCTTCCATCAATTAGGTGATGAAGTAGATTAATTTGTAAGTAAAATAGAAGAATTTTTAATGAAATTTAAAACAGATTTAACTGAAAAAATCAAAAATATTGAAGGTGCTGTTAAAAAAAATCTCTGAGGACATAAAGAATTTGGATATTCGAGTGGAGAGGCTGGAGAGTTGAACAGCAGTTGAACAGCAGTGTTTGATAGAGAGTTGGAGAAACACCAAGATAAGTTACCTTATTTGAATTAAGAGAGAAAGAATATGCTCTGAGACTTTGAGGTGTTAGAGAGATACAAGATGAAGATATTTGACATAGGATGATAAAGGCCATGGTAAAATTTCTTCAGTTGAACACTCTAAGAGTTGACATAGAATTGGATAAAGTCTCCAACAGGTATATAACACCGAATAAGCTAATGAAAGATATTATGCATTTTGTTAAAAAGACTATAAGAGATCAATCTCTACAATAACATAGGATTCAGGAAGTTGACACCATCATTTTAAATGAAATACCAATCATAATCTTGAGGAAACAAAGAGATGATGTATTTTTAACTGAAAAACTTAAACAGAAGAAAATCCGATTTAGATAGTACAGGTTGGAAGAGTGATTTTTTTTTTTAACTTTTAAACAACAGAGATTCAGGTCGAATTCAGTACCAAAAGGAAGAGATTTCTTTGAAAGATACAAGAAAGATTTGGAAGACCTTTCAGAAAATCCACAATAGTCCATATTGGAACAGAAAGATGAGAAATAAGAAGTGGATTCTGATAATAATTAAAACCCAAATATGGATTACAAATACACAACATGGAATATAAAGGCACAACATGGAATATAAAGGCACAAAATGGAATATTTTCTGTCCTCAAAAATGACAAAATATTTCACTCTTTGAAAAAGTTGAGAGCTAACATCATTTGTTTAAAAGAAATTCATATCAGAAAAAAATATATCAGGTATTTGGATTATAAAATTCTGGGAAAAATATTTGTCTCTTTGGATAGCAAAAAGAAAAATTAGGTAGTATTGTATTTAAAACAAGTATTAAAAGCTGAACTTGAAGTATCTGACAATCATAGTAGATTAGTGGCGGTGGAGGTGACACTAAATGGAAGCAAAATTTTAGTGGTTGTAATTTATGCACCACATGAAGAAAAGGGGAGGTTCTATAAATATCTTTGGGAAAAAATGGCAGATCAGTCCAATGAAAACTCTTGTTTGATGAGTGATTGGAATGGTGTAGTTTCTCCACAAATAGAAGCTCTGAGAAAAACATAAAAGATACTCAAGGTAAATTACTAACGGTTTGCTTTGAAATGATCGATAATAAGGGTTTGATGGTTATTTGGAAACAAAAAATAGGGAGCCAAGAGAATATATATTCTACTCTAGGAGACATAAAGTCATGTATAGATATGGTCTGGGTACATTCTCATGATCTCAGGTAGGTGAGCACGTGGCTGAAGGCTCTGCCTGTCAGCCTTCTGCCTTGGGTACTTTGTGCATGAGGTGGGAGAGTGCACTGGGGGGGGGGGGTAGCAGGAAAACTGGGAGTACTTTGCACTCGCGCAAGGGAAGAAGGGCAAAGTACAGAATGCCTGACTAACAATAACCACTCAAGTCTCCTTGCAGGTTATCTGATTCTGAAGTTCCAGCTCGGTAAGAAATGAGAGCACTGTCAGGTAAGAAGGAGATGGGTGGTGGCTAACCTAGCTCACTGATTTGAGCCACCTGCCCCCTCACTTGAACTCGCCTGTCTGCTAGCCTCTTCAGATGAGGCTCAGCAGAGGAGGGGGCAGTGGCGGCAGCCCCTGACTGTCCCAGAGGCAGTTGCCCAGAAAACTGCATTTGACACAGCCGATTGGGGGCCCTACCCATGTGGGAGTTCTGTTCAGACTCACTCAGCTGAGGCCCCTCCATGCAGAGGAGGAGGTGTGGCCAGTGGTTGGGTTGACTGGGTGTTCACAACAACCTATTGCTTTTTTATTTTTTATTTTAAAAATTTTATTGGGTAGAATAAAATGTGTTACAAATTACATAAATCATCCATTTAGTTTTCAACTCCTACAGATTAATTGTTTTACATTTCTCAAATCAACATTTCCCACCCTCTTCCCCCCTTACCCTTGACCCCCCACAGCACTAAAACCTTTTTAAATCTTAGTATGTTCCTAATTTTTCTAATTCTTCAAGGTAAAGTTCTTTTCCCCCCACACACATTCTGATTCTCTATCCTATAGACATCAATAGTTATCCATCGACCATAATTGTCCTTTTACATCCCATTTATTTTCCAAGTATTCTTTAAGTTTTTCCCAGTCCTTTAAAAATTCATTTGCACTTTGTTCTTTCAGCTTTCTAGTTAATTTGTCCATCTCCGCCATATACAACAGTTTTTGTATCCAATCTTCAATCTCTGGAGTTTCCTCTTGCTTCCAATATTGTGCATATAATAATCTTGCTGCTACCGTCATATACCATATTAATGTCCTATCTGTTAATTTCATTTTTTTCCATTTTAAGTCCAAGTAGAAATAATTCAGGGCTTTTCAGTAAATTACCTTTTATAATTTTCAACATTTCTGCATGTATTTTAGACCAATATTGCTTGGCCTTGTCACAATTCCACCACATACAATAAAAAGAGCCTTCATGTTGTTTACATTTCCAACATTTGTTTGATGTAACGTTACTCATATTTGCTAATTTTTTCGGTGTTAAATACCATCTGTACATCGTCTTGTATCCATTCTCTTTTAAATTAACACATGTAGATATTTTCATGGTATTTTTCCACAAAAATTTCCATCCATCCATTGTGATCTCTTTGTTAAAATTCAAAGCCCATTTCACCATTTGTGTCTTAACCACTTCATCTTCTGTATACCATTTCAACAACAGTTTATAAAACTTAGCAATTATCTTTGTTCCTTCCCCAAGCAGTTCTTCTAGCTCTGAGTTTCTACTTCTGAAGCCTACTTTCCTTTTATTTACTTCAAATAGGTCTTTAATTTGTCGATATTGTAACCATCCATATTTAAAAGGTAAATCTTCCTCTGTCTTCATTTTAACAACATCCCTCTCAATCAACAATAAATCCTTGTATGTTATCCAGTCATCCCCATGATAATCTGTATGTGGTTTTATCACTTCTGCTGGCACAATCCACGAAGGTCTTTTCTCCTCTATGTATTTTTTATATTTTTGCCAAACTAGAAAAATATTTCTCCTTACATAATGGTGTTGAAACATTCCATCCATTTTATATTTCTCATAACATAAATATGCATGCCAGCCAAACAGATTATTATGACCCTCCAACATTAACAGCTTATAATTAGATAGATTTACCCAATCTCTTAACCATGTTAAACATATCGCTTCATGATATAATCTCAAATTTGGTAGTTGCAGTCCACCTCTTTCTTTTGCATCACATAGCACTTTCATCTTGACTCTTGGCTTTTTCCCAGCCCACACAAATTCTGATAATTTCCTTTGCCATTTATCAAAGTGCTTTTTGTCTTTTACAATTGGGATAGTTTGTAACAAAAACATCACTCTTGGTAATACATTCATTTCCACAACTGATATACGCCCTAACAATGACGAGTTCAATTTATTCCACTTTATCAAATCTTTTTCTAATTGCAACCACAGTTTTTCATAATTGTTCTTAAATAAATCTATATTTTTCATTGTTAATTCTTTTCCCAAATATTTTGTTTTTGATACCACTTCACACTCTATAGTATTCATTAGCTCAACCTGTTTCCTTTTTGTCATATTTTTACAGAGCACTTTAGATTTTGCTTTGTTAATGTAGAAACCAGCCAGATCTCCAATTTCTTTAATTTTATTTAACAGTAACGGTAACGTCTGGACCGGATCTTCTATGATAAACATCACGTCATCTGCAAATGCTCTGAATTTGTAAGAGAAACCTTTAAGTCTTATACCTTTAATACTGTGATCTTTTCTTATCTGTCTTAACAGTATTTCCAAAACCATAACAAACAATAAAGGTGAAAGTGGACATCCTTGTCTTGTTCCTTTTCTTACCTCAAACTTTTCTGTTAAATCGTTATTTATACACAATGTCGCTTGTTGGTCCTTATAAATGGCTTTTATGGCTTCTATAAAGTCCTGCCCTAATCTCATCTTTTCCATTGTTAGAAACATAAAATCCCAATTTAAGTTGTCAAAGGCCTTCTCAGCATCCGCAAACAAAAAGCCCACTTCCTTTTCAGGGTGTTTGTCATAATATTCTATCGCGTCCATGATGACTCTCAAATTATCCATTATCTGCCTATTTGGTAGAAACCCTGCTTGTTCTTCACCAACAAATTCCATTAGAAATATCTTCAATCTCTCTGCTATGACTCTTGCAAAAATCTTATAATGGTTGTTTAAAAGAGATATGGGCCTATAATTTTTAACATCTGCTAAATCCTGTGTCTCTTTCAGAATCGATGAAATATTTGCTTCTCTCCATGTATTTGGAAGTCCCTTATTCTTCATTATCTCATTCATCAAATTTTGCTGTATTGGCACTAGGTCTTTTTTCAATATTTTGTAAAATTTTGCAGAAATTCCATCTGGACCCTGTGCTTTCCCCATTTTAATTGAATCTATGGCTTTTGAAATTTCTTGTACAGTAATTAGGGCATTTAAAATTGTCTTCATAGCATCTGAAATCTCAGGTAGTTTTGACTTGCCCAAATATTGATCAATTTCTTCTATCTTAATTTCCTTTTTTTGAAATAGTTTGGCATAATACGAATGAAATATTCTCTTTATTCCTTGATGATCCACTACTTCTTTTCCATCTTCCACTATTTTGCCAATCATTTTTTTCTCCCTTTTTTCCCTTCAATTGCCAGGCTAAATACTTCCCTGGTTTATTTGCTCCTTCAAAATTTCTTTGTTGTAGCCTCTTTAAATTCCATTCTAATTCTTTGTTCACAAAGGCCTTCAACTGTCCCTGTAAAATCCTAATTTCTTGAATTATTTTCTTCTTCCCTGGTCTTTTCTTCAACTCCTGTTCCTTTTTGGTTATTCTCTCCTGTATCTCCTGGAATTTTTTCTCTTTTTTTCCCTTTCTTTACTGTTCAGTGATCAGGTTTCCCCTGATCACCGCCTTGTAAGCATCCCAAACCGTATGTGTTGGCACCTCTTTCCCCCATATTGTGTTTAAAAAAAGTAATTTGTTTCCTTTTGAATATAATCCACATTTTCTTGACTCTGAAATAAATCTTCATTCAATCTCCATCTAAACTTCCTATTGTTCGTCAAGGCCTTCCACATCATTGGGTTATGATCAGAACTCACCTTTGGCATCACTTCTATTTTTTTGGTCAATAAAGTAATATCCTTAGTAGACCAGACCATATCTATTCTTGAAAATGATTGATGTCTTGCAGAATAAGTAAAGTCTTTTACTTTGGGATTCCGTTTTCTCCAAATATCTTCCAAACTTTTCAAATTTGACCTTACCAAGATGTCAGGTGCAATTTCTCTATGGTAAGTTCATTTCTTCTTACTTCCCTTCCAGAGATGGTGGCTATTCACTTCCTGTCTTCCTCTCCCCTCCACAGTCTCACAATGTTTCCTAACTTTCTCTCCCAGGGTTTCACTTCCTTAGCAACATCTGGCAAAGGCTCCTCTCTAGGCAGAAGTTTGCAGACCTCTATTCCATTCCCAGTCTCGCGATATTTCCTCTGCTTTTTCTTCACACTCCTTCCCTTTTCTCTCCATTGTTATCGGCACAGAAACTGCAGTCTTTATTTTCCTTTCTTTTGTGCTTCAATTTTGGCCAAATTCTCTCAAATTCCCTCAGTTTCCTTCTTCCTCTTGTTTAGAACCACCTCTATAGGTTATTTTAATTTTAGATGTACTTTTCTTCTTATTTTTTAGTCCCAGAAATAGATAATAATCTTTACCTTGCTTTGTTCCTTTGGGGTTGTTCTTGCTGTTTCTTACGTTCAAAGTTGATCAAATTCTGGTACTGAAGCCTGGAATTTGGCAGCCTTATGCCAAAAAATTGACTCAAAAGAGTACTGCAGAGATCAAAGTTTGTCCGTCTCAGAGGGGACCTCAAGGTGCTGGGAGAAATCCTTTATTCAGAACTCCCCCCAGCACTGAGATCGCACACTCTCCGGGTCTTGTAGTGTCCTGGCTCTTCTTCTCCCTGAAGAAGATTGGCAGCAGGTATCCAGTGAACCTGTCCTGCCCAAACAGTAACTCTTGATCACTCAGCTCAGCTGAGCCATGTCAGGTCGCCATTATTCTGGACCAGAAGTCCTCAATATGCAGTGCCAACATCCTACTGCTGAAGGACTGTCAGCCACTTGAATTTCTCCCTCATGGGATAAGATCATCCCAAGGCAGAGTGCTGTCATGCCAGAGAGTCCTGTGTCATATGGTTGTGAGCTGCACCTGTGGAGCTGCCACCACAGCTCTTAACCAAAGGACACCTTCCCAGACATTGTTGATTGGGCTTGGCATCAGTTGCACACTGGCCTGGATAACTTGCAACATGTGTCTGTTTCCCTTGCAGGAAGTTCACCTCTTGTCTGGGAGACCCAGGGACGTGGCTGTCTGAGCTCCCTATAAGCCTGTGCAAGTGCCAGTCAGGTCCTGCACAGGGAGCAGTTTACCAAAGCAGCCCACAGCTCAGCCACATTGGCAGGAAATACTTGCAGAGAACCTTTGCATCTTTTCCAGTTTAATAAAATATGTGTTGAAAAACAAAAAACTGTCTGTTCACTCACTCCCCTGACTTTGACAATAGCTGCTACTCCTCCCAACTCCCCGCTGAGACATCTTCTCACACATCCCCACAAAATTTTCCTGGCTCAGGGCTTGGATCAATGGGGTGGGCTCTGCTGCCAGGAAGAGCAGGTGTCAAGTGATGCCCTCTCCAGCTTCCCTGCCCCCTTCCCTCCCCTCAATGTAAGTTTGGACATTGGGGTGCTAATTGAAGTGTGGCCCATGAATGTCTGGCAGGGTGGGGGGATGCTCCACTGAGGTTATTCATTTTCTGAAGGACTGAGCTGCTGGCATCTGATAAGCCAGGCAGAGGGGAAGGCACAAATTACTGCAGCGAGGTGGGGGTTATTGATTGACATCTTCTGACATCCTCCTCCAGCAGAAGTATGGACCGCCCTCCATTTTGCTGTTTGTGGAAGCAG
Source organism: Eublepharis macularius (assembly GCF_028583425.1). NCBI lineage: Eukaryota > Metazoa > Chordata > Lepidosauria > Squamata > Eublepharidae > Eublepharis > Eublepharis macularius. Next base: position 248,153,948 of record NC_072790.1, read on the forward strand.
GGATGGCCTTGGAAAATCTGGGCCAGGGAGGGGGTGAATGGCAGACTCTGGAGCATTTTCTCTGCTCCTATGAGCTGTCAGTCCACGGGGGAGATGGGCTGCTGGACTGGACTGGATTGGTCTGGGAAGTAGCTTTCAAGGTCCAACCTGCGTTCTCACTTTGTTGTGCTGCAGCGCTTGTCCAAATGGTGCTTGCACATGTCTGTGGGTAATTTCACTCCCTTCTGGCCTCTCACATAGTTTCCAATGGGCATTCGTATCACTAATTGTAGAACACACACCCCATCTGCCTCTCTGGATCCTGGAAACTGCTCCCAAGTGCTTTCTAGTCTTACTTTTCAGGAAGGGGAACCTGTTTCTTATGGTAGCAGTGGCAGGGATTTGCAGGCACAGCCAGCTTCAGCCACCATCCTGACCCTCATCAGAAATGGTGACTGGACAGGTGAGAGGGTGGGTGTTCAATCTGGACCTTCATTTTTACCTCTGCCCCCTCCATTGCAGGGATGCCTGCTCTCCATGGGGGGGGGGGTTATTGGCTGCAGTCAGATCGTGTCCTCCCCATTGGCTGCACTGCTACTTGCCCCTTGCTTGCCTGTCAGGGGAGAGGTGTGGCCATTGGCTGGTGTGAGCAGGGTTGTCAGGGGAACGGCAGGCAAACATTGCCCCCCAGTCAGAAGAATGAGACAGACACAAGGCTTTGGAACTAAGGGCGACGTTATTAAATACAACATCATCACTAAACTGCAACAAAGGCAAACTAGCAGTACAGGCCAAAACCATGGGGTCACTCCAGGACTTCCGCCTTGCCCTGTCTGGACAAGCCCAACTGCTCTGGGCTTGAGACCCAGCTGGCCAGGCAAATGGGTTCCCCCCATCAACCTCCTAAAGCCTCAGCCATACAGCATGAGGGAAGGATTTGCACCTGGGGATCCCTGGAAGCGGTCTACACAGCTGGTGGTAGCCATGAAGCATACCATCCCTCCTGAGAGACCCCATTTCCCCACCAATGGGGAATTGCCAAAGGGGTGCTCACCAGACCGCTCCCTATTCCCCAACATTCTCCTGCCAGGGGACCTACTAGGCTCCATCCCACAGAAAACCTCAGACCCTGGCAGTGGCCACACCTCATCTTGCCACACTCAGGTGGCAGCAGGACTCTCCTGCAAAACTCCATAGGGAGCCATCGAGTGGCACCTCGTTTACGTCGACATACGAGCGACAACGCTGTCATGAGGGTTAGGATTGAGTTGTAAGTCTAACACATTTAGGTGGCAATTAAATTAATCTCTACTGTGAAATGAGGAAATTGTCAAGGACTGTAAAAAAGGCTGAAAGAATGTTTTGAATAAGATTTGAACGAGGCTACAAATTTGAGAATGGTTTGGGATGCAAGCATAGCATTTATTAGAGGCCACTTTACACATCATAATTTGGAATTGTGGGGGAGGAGGAAAAGTGCAAGGTATTTTGCAAGGAATTTTTTTAAAAAGATGGAGAATTAAATGTTTTGCCAGGGAATGTCAAGGCATTACAAGAGATAAAATGCTTCCAACATCAGCTATTAATGTTAACAATAAGGGATCTAGCGAAAAATTGAACTATGCTAAGCTGAGAAATTTTGAATTTGCTAATAAACAGGAAAGGTGGTTGGCATATAGATTGAGAAAAGAGAGAGAGAAATAATTTTAAAATTGCAAGATGGAAATACTACCCTAATGGAAAATGGGGCCACCGAAAAGATCTTTTAAAAGTATTATTCAAATTTCTACATAAGACAGGATACTTCTTCAAAGAAAATGAATGATTACTTAACAAAACAGAGTGAACCCCAAATTATGGAAGAACAATAAGATGTGATGGTAGACAAGCTGGAGCATGTCCAGAGGAGGGCAAGGAAGATGGTGAAGGGTCTGGAGACCAAGTCCTATGAGGAAAAGTTAAAGGGGTTCGGTATGTTTAGCCTGGAGAAGAGACAACTGAAAGGTGATATGATCACCATTTTCAAGTACTTAAAAGGCTGTTATAGAAAGGACAGCACAGAGTTGTTTTCCATTGCCCCAGAAGGTCAGACCAGAACCAATAGATTGAATTTAAAAGAGTTTTTGGCTAAACATTAGGAAGAACTTCCTGATAGTTAGAGCAGTCCCTCAGTGGAACAGGCTTCCTTGGGAGGTGGTGGGCTCTCCTTCTTTGGAAGTTTTTCAGCAGAGGCTTAAAAACAGAGGGGGAGGTACTTGTGAATTTCCTGCATTGTGCAGGAGGTTGGACTAGATGACCCTACAGGTCATCCAACTCTATGATTCTGTGTGTCTGTGATTCTGTGATTCTATGTTAAGAATAATCCAGCAGCAAAAATGGCAGCCTAGAAACGTGGTGGGTTCACCCTCATTGGTAGGCTTCAAAGAGTGGCTAGATGAAAACTTGTGGTTGTTGTTTTAAGCTGCTTCTGAATTGGATAGGGGGTTGGACTAGATGGTCTGTAAAGATCCTTCCCAGTCTACAATTCTATGAGTCTATGTTTCAAAATCGATAAATGTATTACTTCTTAGAGATCTAAATCAAATCTTGCTTTTTGTGAAGAAGGAATTAATTCAAAACTGAGTCGCATTTCAAAAAAGATGAATAGAAAGGGATTGCTGGATTTCAGGGAGAAATCTGGCAAAGAGGAGTTAAGAGAATTCCATTTAACAACCCAAGAAAGCGTCGTTATTCTGGGTCATCTCACTCAGTTTGGTGGTGGTAGAAAGTGCTGTAAAGTCATAGCTCTCTCTCTCTTTTTTATAATAAATTTTTATTGGATGGGTCAATATATAGTCAAATTAAGATACAAATATAATACATTTCAATTTCCATGAATATATTTCCCCACCCCCTCCCTTCCCCCCCTTTTCAATGTTGACTTCCAACAGCACTCCAACCCCCCGTTATTAGTAACACATTATTTCTATACTAAAATTGTTCTTATCTTGTTATTAGTAAAGATCTTAACTATATCTTATCTTACTTAGTATCATTAAAACCCCTCAAAAGACCATAATTGTCCCTTAACATCCCATTTCTTTTCCATATATTTTTCCAACTTTTTCCAATCTTCCAAAAATGCTTTTGGATCTTGATTCTTCAAGTTTCTTGTTAGTTTGTCTATTTCAGCCATGTACAACAATTTCCTTGTCCATTCTTCAATTTCAAGTATCTCTTGTCTCTTCCAGTACTGAGCATATATTATTCTAGCTGCTGTTATCATGTAATATAACAATATCTTATTTCTGTTAACATCTTCCAAATGCAAAGATAGTAACAACATTTCTGGATTTCTAGCAAGATTATAGCCAAGTATCAAAGACATCTCAGCACATATTTTGGTCCAAAAGTCTCTAGCCTTACGACAAGTCCACCACATATGAAATAGAGAACCTTCATGCTCCTTACATTTCCAACACTTATTAGATAGCTGTTTATTGGCTATGGCTAATTTTTTCGATGTTAAATACCATCTATATAACATTTTATAGCCATTCTCTCTAATACTAGTACGTTGATATTTTTAAGGTATTTTTCCATAGTTATTCCCATGCTTCCATCGTTATTTCATTATTACAATTTATAGCCCACTTTACCATTTGTACCTTGACTGTTTCATCTTCTGTAAACCACTTCAATAACAATTTGTACATTTTAGAAATTTCTTTACTATTCTCTCCCAACAATAGTTCTTCAAATTCTGAATTCTTGGTTCTAAAACCTGCTTTTCTTTGGTCTGAGTCAAATAAGTCTTTAATTTGTCTATATTGTAACCAACCATATTTGAATGGCAACTCCTCATTTGGTTTGAGTTTCACCTCCTTATCTGCTACTTCTGTTAGGTCCTTGAGGGTAAGCCATTCTCTTCCTTTGTATTCTAGGTTTGGGTTGATCACCTCAGCTGGTATAATCCACAGTGGTTTCTTCTGATCTATAAATTTTTTGTACTTTAGCCAAGTCAACAGTAAATTTCTTCTCAAATAGTGGTGCTGAAACATTGCATCCATTTTATACTTATCGTACCACATATATGCATGCCATCCAAATAGTTTATTATAACCTTCCAAAGTTAGTAATTTATGATTGGTTAAAGACACCCATTCTTTTAACCAGACTAGACATATCGCTTCGTGGTAAAGTCGAAGATCAGGTAACTGCATTCCACCTCTTACCTTAGCATCACAAAGTACTTTCATCTTTACTCTTGGTTTCTTTCCTGCCCACACAAATTCCGATATCTACTTCTGCCATTTTTCAAATTGTTTTTTGTCTTTTATAATTGGTATTGTTTGCATTAGGAACATAATTCTAGGCAACACATTCATTTTGACTGTGGCAATACGACCGAACCACAATAAGTTTAATTTATTCCATTTTATCATATCTCTTCCAATTTGTGTCCAGAGCTTTTCATAATTGTTCTTAAATCAATATTTTTAGCTGTCAGCTCTATTCCCAAATATTTAGTCTTGTGTACCACTTCACAGTTTGTTAATTCACTTAGTTCCTGTTGCTTCTTCTTGGTCATATTCTTGGTTATTATTTTTGACTTCTTTTTGTTTATATAAAAGCCTGCCAAATCTCCAATTTCCTTAATTTTATCAAGTAATCTTGGCAAAGTTTGTAGTGGATCTTCTGCTATAAACATCACATCATCTGCAAATGCTCTTAACTTATACGAAGATCCCTTTATTTTTATTCCTTTTATATTATCACCTTCTCTGATCTGCCTTAGTAATATTTCTAGGACCATCACAAATAACAACAGTGATAGTGGACATCCTTGTCTTGTACCTTTTCTTATTTCAAACTTCTCTGTCAGGTCGTCGTTGACACAGATTGTCACTCTTTGTTCCTTATATATTGTTTTTACTGCTTCTATAAATTCTTTACCTAGGTTCATCTTTTCCATTAATGCGAACATAAAGTCCCAGTTCAAGTTGTCAAAGGCCTTCTCTGCATCTGCAAAGAAAAGGCCAACTTCTTTGTCTTGTTGCTTGTCAAAATATTCAATGGCATTTATAAACACTCTCAGGTTGTCTTTTAGTTGTCTGTTTGGTAGGAATCCAGCCTGGTCCTCTCCTATAAAGTCCATTAGCCATATTTTAAGTCTGTCTGCTAGTATTCTTGCCATTATTTTATAGTCATTATTTATAAACAAAATTGGTCTGTAATTTTTCACATCTGTCAAGTCTAGTAATCCTTTCGGGATCAAAGCAATGCTCGCTTCATTCCATGTATCTGGAAGTCCTTTTCCTTGAAGTGTATCATTCATTATATTTTTAATATCTGTACAAGGTCTTCCTTCATTACTTTGTAGAATTTAGCTGTGATCCCGTCCGGACCTGGTGCTTTTCCAATCTTTGCTAGTTCTATTGCTTGTAAAATTTCTTCCTCTGTTACTGGAGCATTCAGTCTCTGTTTCATTTCTTCTGATATTTTTGGTAGGTCTATTTTTTGGAAATATTGATCTATTTCTTCCAAATTCACTGCCTTACTTTGGAATAGTTTCGCATAATATTTATAGAAGGCCCGTTTAATTGCTTGATGATCCTTCAATTCCTTTCCCTCCTCAATTATCTTGCTAATAATTTTCTGCTCTTTTTTCTTCTTCATTTGCCAGGCTAGGTACTTTCCTGGTTTGTTTGCACCTTCAAATGACTTCTGTTTTAATACCTTTAACTTCCATTCCAATTCCTTGTTGCTGATGGCTCTTACTTGCTCTTGCAGTATTTTGATTTCCTGTCTTATTGATTTTTTTCCGGGTTTTTTCTTTAATGCCTGTTCTTTTTGGTACAATTTCTCTTTAATTTCTTGCCATTTCTGTTGCTTTCTTTTCTTCTCCTTATTATTTAAAAAAAATACATTTCCTCTTATTACTGCCTTATATGTATCCCATACCATCTGGATTGAAACTTCATTACTGTTGTTTATTTGAAAAAAATTGCTTTGTTTCCACTTTCAAATAATTCAAATTATCCTGATTTTGTAGTAGATCTTCATTTATTCTCCATCTTAACCTTCTCCGTCCCATTGTTGCTTTCCATAATATTGGATTATGATCTGAACTCACCCTTGGCAGAATTTCCACTTTTTTTGTATTTAAAGCCAGCTCTTTTGATGTCCAGATCATATCAATTCTTGAACATGATAAGTGCCTCACGGAGTAGTATGTAAAGTCTTTGGCTTTAGGATTTTCTTTTCTCCATACATCCTCAAGTTGTTCTTGCTGGACCATGTCAAAAAATACTTTTGGCAACTTTCCAGATTTCTTGTTGCCTCCTTTGATCTTCCTGTCCATCTGCAAGTCCACAACAGCATTGAAGTCTCCTACCATTATTATCTGTTCATATGAGTCCTGATCCAGTTTGTCCATTATTTCTCTATAAAATCGGTCTTTTGCACCATTAGGTGCATAAAGACCTATTATCAATGTTTTTTTGGCATTTACATTAATTTCCACAGCCACGTATCTTCCATTCTGATCTTGAAAAATTAATTTAGAATCTATAGTCTCTTTAATATAAATCACTACTCCTTTTTTTCTTTTGCTTCGACGATGTTATATATTCTTTTCCTAATTGTTTATTTTTTAGGTATTTAATATCTTGATCTTTAATATGAGTCTCTTGTAGACAAATTATATTACAATTTTTTTAGCCAATGAAAAATTGTTTTTCTCTTTTGGGGTGAGTTTAGTCCATTTACATTCCACTATATTAATTTGTATTCCATTGTGTTACTATATTAATGTTCTGGAAAAATCTTCTGCATTTTCCTCTAAAAATTTTTCCATCTGCTCTCTTGTTTTGATGATAACTCTCAAGGCTTTATAGTAAAAACTCAGTCCTTCTGGTAGTTCCCATCTATACCTGATATCCTTTGCTCTTAATTTCTGGGCCAATTCTCTATATTTTTTCCTCTCCTGGAGAATGCCTTTTGGCATTTCTTTCATAATCTGAATTCTGTTTCCATCCAGTGTTAAGGGCTTTCCAAAATGCCTTTTGATAATTTCTTCTTTCATTCTCTTTGTTACTAGTTTGGACAATAATATCTCTTGGTATTTTCTTACGTTGTGCATAAGCTGAATTAATTCGATATGCGAGATCCATATTTATTGATATTTCTTCTGATTCTTTATCTAAAAATTCTGCCAGTATTTCTGTCATTTGTTCTTGTGCCGATTGTGTTTCTGATTTTTGAATGCCGCGAAATCTTAATTGCCTTTCCATTGTCTTACATTCCATCAACATCATTCTTCCTTGTATCCCTTGATTTTCCTGTTTTATATCCGTTGCAAGATCCTTAGTCTTTTCCTCAACCTCCTCCACTTTTTTATTAGTTGCTTGCAGTTCCCCTTTTATTGCATCTATATTTTTTGCCAATCCTGCTACCTCTTCCTTGATAACATCTTTTACTTCTGCCTTAATAGCCTCTTTCATATCTTTTAAGTCTTTTGAAAGCACTTCCTGCATTTTTTGCAACAATTCTTTTTGATTCTCCGCCACTCTTTTCTCTAATCCTTCAATCGATGCATCCACTTGAGCTTGCCACTCTCTTTCTGCTTTTTTTCCAGCCATTGTGGGGCTCTTCTTCGCACCTCCCCAGGTATCCGCTCTCTTTCTTAAATCCGTTTTGACTTCTATAGCCCTTCTCTCCTTTCAGTATATTTAAATGTCTTTTTTAACAATTTAAAAATAGTTCCTTTTAAATCCAAAATACCGGGGTTTTTTTCTCTATAGTTTCTTAACCTCTTCTCTTTGATTACTGGCTTTACTTCATACCACACTTAAAATGGCGTACTTCCTGTTCCTGAAGTCCTTGTAGCTTCTCCAGTAGTTCCTTTGTTTTGCTTCCGGATCTTCCTTCTTCTAGTCGATCTTCTTTCTTCCTGCCCTCTGCTGTCCTCTCTAGGCAGCACCTTCTCTGCTCCCCTGCTTACTTCCCACCTCGCAATGTTTCCTCCAGCCCAGCTCTTCTCTCATGCTGCTTATCTCACTTCTAACCGCAGGTATGCATAAACAATATTTCTTTTCCATTTTTTGTACTTAAACTTCACCAGCATTCAAAATTTTACTCAATAATTAATCCTTGACATTTGTTCTATTAGATTCTGTCCCTTTAACTTTTTTATCTTGGTCTTTTTAAGTCATAGATCTCTATGGAGACCACTGTTGGTGCTTTGAAGGGAAGAGACCAAGAGAGGTATTTGCCATTGACTAACTCTGCAACCCTGATCTCTGTTGGAAATCCCTCATGCAATTACTATCCAAGGTTTGTAAGCAGTCAGCCCGGCCTCTGCCATTTTAATAGCCATTTTATATATGGCTGCTTGTGATATTAAAGATGTTCAGGCCTCTGGAGTTAAAATGGCTGCTGTATTGCCACTAGAGAGACTCTAACAGTTGCTGAGTCCTGCCTAGGAGATCCTGGTATGCATGGAATGCTGCACAGGAATGCAGCGTGATTAAGAGGCGAGAGGTGATTGTATTTACTATCCTTCCAGCCCCTAAGGTGCCCAGTGCAATGAAGGTCTCATAGAGTAATCCCCACTTAACACATTCCTTTCCCTTCTTCCGTGATGAGATCTCCTGTCCTTGATTGAGGAGCTAATCAAATGACATTCATAAGTATATACAGTTGTTCCTGGGAAAGTACAGTCCCCACCTAAAAACCATCAACTTAGCTCCGGTGGAATTCACTGACAAACTATCCCTTTTGTGCAGTGCTAGAACATGTTTTGCATTTGCTTTCATACACCCCAGCAGCTACTGATCAAGGTACTCAAACCTTTTGTCAGACTAAGGAACTGACATTGGAGTATTTGTTCTAACAGCTAGGTGGGCTCTTCCACCTCAGGGCACATTTTACCTATAAAGGTAGAGCCCTGGCCCCATTCAAATTATACACGCTTCCAGAACTACAAGGGCTGTTCCCTTGAGGTTTGGCCAAGCCTCTCGCTCTCTTGGCAGAGGATGCTACTCTCTTCTCCCGTGAACTGGACCCCCCTCTTCAGGATAGGTAGATATATTTGCCCCATCTCTCTCTATTCCGAATTTCTGGCTAAGCTTCCCAGGACTCTGTGTGTGTGTGTGTGTGTGTGTGTGTGTGTGTGTGATTACTTTCACCCAGTAATTGCAAGTGCATGTGCATACCATTTTGTTCTTAACAAAAAACTATTGTTGGACTTTAAGAAACAGCCTTGTTTACTATTTGGAAAGAGACAGTGTAGAAACTGGTGAAAAATCCCTGCAGTTACCGGCTTCTTTCATAGCCATTCACCTTGCTAGCTAATTCCCCCACAAATCATTTTATTGCAAGGAGACCCATTCCAGTAACAGGTTGACCCTGCTTAGCTTCGGAGATCTGATGAGATCAGTCAGCCTGGACTTTCCAGGTCACGTAACACAGTGTGGGCTACTCTAAACAGCAACTGCTCATCATGGTGCCAAGTTCCTTTTCAACAGGTGCCACTTGGGATGGGGAGCCTGATATTGGATCTGGGTCTATCTTCATGGGCTCTACCATGGAACCATGCCCCCTCCCCACTTTTCAGTTCTTGGAAATAAGAAGCAATTAAATCCACAAAGATCAATTTTTTGATGCAGGCAGAAACTTTAATGAAAAGAAAGAAGAGAGTGACATCATTTGCAGTGAAGCAGGTTTATGGATGACAAGTGTACATTCTTTAGTCAGCAAACAGGAGCTTTTCCCGTGCTCATCTAGCTGAGATAACTTAAAGGTTTCAATACAAATGAATATGGAGATAGACATAAATGATTGGGTTTTTTTTAAGCAGGAAGAAATTTGTAAGCCCCTAGAATGTTTAGAGGACCCAGAGGGAATATGTTCAAATACTTCTGGTCTCCTAAGCAAAATATGTGAAGGCAACGAAAGAAAGCTTGGAAAGAAATCTTTAGAGGGGAGATTAGATAGAAGACAAATTCAGTGTAACATGTTGGTGGTCGTGGGCTTTTGAAATGCTCTTGAGCACCAACTGAACTTGGTTTGATTTGGGGAGGGTTTGACACCCAAGTCGCTGAAGTCGTTATCCGTCAAGACATTCCACAATGTTCAGGTAACCGTTTCTTTTTTGGTGAAGATTCCCTTACAACTTAATGGGGAACTTCAGATGTGCCCTGCTCAGGCAGTGTTCCGTCCTTCAAAAGCACCATTAAAAAAAACATCAACAGCCACATTTGGGATTCTAATATTAACAGAAGGTCGTAGTATTTTAATTACTGATGGTGGTATTTGGTTGAAACATTCCATGTTCTTCAGACACGGGGAGATGGCAGTGCTACTTGCTGATGTTGAAGAACCACAGCAGGGTCGGGGAGCGCTGGATGGTTCAGTGCAAGATGGAGGAGAGCAAGACATCTTGGAAAGATGGAGGTGAGTCTGGAAATACATTATGAAAGGAAGGGAACAGTCAGTGTGAAGGGCTGTAGAATAAACAGATTAATGTCACACAAGTACAATCATTTCTCACATGGAGTAAATCCAGTTGAACTCAATAAGTCTTTCTTTTGGATAAACAAGTTGAAATATATATATATATATATATATATATATATATATATATATATATATATATATATATATATATATATATATATATATATATATATATATATCTTTGATTTGCTATGGCTTTTTCTAACAAATCTAATTCAACTTTAAATATTAAAATTTGGACCTTTTAAAGACTGAGAAATGGAAGATCAAACAATATTTATCAAATTTTTGAGGCATCCCCTATGAATCTCGCTGTGGAGAGGCACTGTGCAAGTTTTGCTTTTCTCTTTATGCCTCATTTTCTCTCCAGATGCCCTTTGGTTCCTTCCTTTCGATGAGAAATGCTATTTTAAACTTTTATATATATATATATATATATATTATATATATGTATATAGACACACACACAACATATATTTGGATTCCTTTGAAATACCTTAGGGGTTTTTTTTCCCAAAGAAGAGCTTCCTAAACTTCCTTCCTGGCTTTCTTTTTTGCTTTCTTGATGTATATTTTAAATACAAAAAGAAGTTATAAAATACTTACAAATAGGAGAAGCAGAAGAGAAGCAACCAAGAGGACTTGCTCGGAGTTGTGGCAATTGTTGCAGGTGGCAGGAGCTTTTATATCGTCTCTTTTGAGCATTAATTTTATGACTTACTTCTGAGTGTTTAGTTTGCTAAATATTTCAAAGCTTGCATTTTATAAGATGTATAACCTCATAGTACATGGTGAGCATAATTTACCCTGCAGTCTTGCCTATCCATACAACATTACACTCTTTGGTCAATATTTAAGTTGTACCCAATTTTACTGGAGTCAGATCAGAAATGTGCCTGCTGCGTCACCTCTCTAATTACGATGGGAGCAAATCACTTGCTTTACCTTGGACTGCACACATTGCAATATTCCATTTCAAAATGCCAACACATCTAAGTTATATTTTCACCAAAAGGGTCAGAGCCAAAGAGCAGTCAGAGCAGAACTGAGTTGCAGTAGAACCAGGCGGGTCTGTGTGCAGGTGCTTCTGCAACGAGGGAAAGGGCGTCCTGGTTTAAGAGCTCTCACCTGCAGGGCAGTGCTGCACCCTGTTACAACTCAAGGTCGTTACATCGTTGTTTGAGTGCCTGAAGCCTTGCACTTCACCTCCTTTCCTGTGTAGCAAGACGCTGTCTATCAGGTTCAGGGGAGCTGGGTGGAGATTCTGCCCTGGTCTCAGGAGCTGGTGCAGGTAAGGGAACAGCCTCTGTCCCTGAGTCTGCCCGGGAGTCCTCAGCCAGCTCTGGCGAGGGTTCCTGCTGCTCCATTCCCTGCTGGTCTTCCAAGCAGCTGCCACTCCTTTTTTTTTTTTTTATAAATTTTTTCATTGGTGAGTACATAATTAATACACACATTCCCCATCTTACCTAATTTATATCAACCCCCACCCTTTCCCTCCCCCCTCCTTGTAGACTTCCAACAGCTTTCCAACCCTTAACCTATCTTATTACTTAACTTATTTTCAACTATATTCTTCTAAATCATATATATATTATATCTCTTATTCTAAGCATATTCAAATTCTTTTATATATACTATATCAAATCCACTAATATATCCATCTCTACGTCACTATTTAAACTGTATATTTTTAATAAAGTCTCCTTAATAATAATACTAGCTTAGATTAATTAATAGCTAAAATTTTCCCCTCAAAGGTAAAGTTACTTCTCTCTTCTATTTATAAAATCACAAATTAATAGTTCTCAAACTGCCACAGTCCAGGAATAGTCCCACTCCTGTCGTCCTCCCCGAGGTCTTCATCCTCTGAGGACTCAGAGGCCACAACAATGCCCGGGATACAGCACTACCTTCTCCTCCTCCCATGGAGGCAAAGTATGGCCCCCAGGTTGCATGGAATTCCGGCAGCTGAAAGGACCGTCTTACCACCCCAGTCAGAATGAAGAGTCAGATGCCAGGCTTGGATCCAAGGGCCACTTTATTAATTAACATCAACTGGGGCAAGGGCCGACTAACAGTACAGGTATTTGGTTGAAACATTCAATGTTGTTCAGACACGGGGAGATGCCAGTGCTACTTGCTGATGTTGAAGAACCACTGCAGGATCGGGGGGTGCTGGATGGTCCAGTGCAAGATGGAGGAGAGCAAGACATCTTGGAAAGATGGAGGTGAGTCTGGAAATACATTATGAAAGGATGGGAACAGTCAGTGTGAAGGGCTGTACAATAAACACATCAATGTCACACAAGTATAATCATTTCTCACGTGGAGTAAATCCAGTTGAACTCAGTAAGTCTATCGTTTGGATAAACAAGTTGTAATATATATATATATATATATATAGAGAGAGAGAGAGAGAGAGAGAGAGAGAGAGATCTCCTTTTGATTTGCTATGGCTTTTGCTAACACGTCTAATTCAACTTTAAAAATTAAAATTTGGAACTTTTTAAGACTGAGAAATGGAAGATCAAACAACATTTAAAACAGTGATAGGTTGCGTTTGTTTTAAATTGAAAGATTTAGCTTTTAGGATATATCTGTAGCAAAGTAACTAGGAGAGGAAAGACTGAAGAACATATTGTGGGACTCACAATTCACCTTTCGTGTTAAAATTGAATACTGATCACAGGTGGTCAGCCCTGGGAAGGGACATTCCTGGAGATTTGGTGTGAATCCTGGGAGTGGCAGGTTTGAGGAAGGACCTCAGAGGGTTATTATAATGCCATAGCCTTCATGCTCCAAAGTGGCTCTTTTCTCCAGGAGAACTAATTTCTGAAGTCTAGAGATCATGTATAATTCCAAGAGATCACTAGATACTTCCTGGAGACGGGCTAATTTGAACTGAGCTGAAAATCGAATTTGCGAGGCATCCGCTATGAATCTCACTGTGGAGAGGCACTGCACAATTTTTGCTTTTCTCTTTATGCCTTTATGCTTATCTTAAACTTATATATATACCTTAGGATTTTTTCCCAAAGAAGAGCTTCCTAAACTTCCTTCCTGGCTTTCTTTTTTGCTTTCTTGCTGTATATTTTAAATACAAGAAGAAGTTATAAAATACTTACAAAGAGCAGAAGCAGAAGAGAAGCAACCAAGAGGACTTGCTCGGAGTTGTGGCAATCGTTGCAGGTGGCAGGAGCTTTTATATCGTCTCTTTGGAGCATTAATTTTATGACTTATTTCTGAGTGTTTTGTTTGCTAAATATTTCAAAGCTTGCATTTTATAAGGTGTTTAACCTCATAGTACATGGTGAGCATATTTTACCCTGCAGTCTTGCCTATCCATACAACATTACACTCTTTGGTCAATATTTAAGTTGTACCCAATTTTACTGGCGTCAGATCAGAAATGTGCCTGCTGCATCACTTCTCGGATTACGATGGAATCAAATCACTTGCTTTATCTTGGACTGCACAAATTTCAATATTCCACTCCCATGTAGACAGTAAACCCTTCCAGCCAATTGCTAAAGGTGCGCTCGACCACCGCCCTCTTACCCCCTTTCTTTTCCCGCTTGGAAGGGGGGCACTTCTTCCATCCTCCGCCTCAGGCCTGAGGAGGGAGAAGATGTCAACATAAAATTCATCTAGGATTTGCTCCCTAACAAGGTGAATGCTGGGGGATCCTCATCATCCGTGAAGGAGGAAAGGGCAGAGGGAGCATTGCCTTGTTCAGCTTCCCAGAACCCACGGGGATCCCCGTTTTTTACTGTCCCCCCCCCTGCGATGGTGGGCTCATCCTGGGAGGCCTGGGACTGAGGCTGCCATTTCCCAGTAATCCTCCCATGAGGACCCCTTCATCAGAAGAGGAAGACTCACCTGAGGATCCATCGCTGCTTGAATCCTTGTGCTGCCTGTGCCGCTGGGTCTTTTTCTGCGAGACCCATCTATTCTTGGAAGATGACTGCATCTCACAGCTAGAGGTTCCTGAATCTGAACTGGAGGGCTGTGCTGCCTGGTGTCCCTTGACTGCTTCCTTCTTACCCCTCTGGGTGTGTGGTCTCTTCGGGACCTCGACAGGCTTTGAAGAGGGCAAAGCCACCTCAGGCCCAGAGAGGCTCAGGCCCGTAGTTCCCCAGTTGCTCTACCTGGGCTGTAAGGAGCTCCAGTGCCCGGCTGATGCCTAAAAGAGGGATGGTGAGGGGGGCCCTGCTGAGGGCTTCTGCTGCCCACTCTCCTTTATATGCTTGCCTGCTCTTCTCAGCCCCTTATTGTTTTATCCCTTGCCACTTGGCAAGTGGGCAAATATTCTGCTGCCGATAGCCTGCTCCTCCCCTGCTGCCTTCTTGGCCCCCTTAGAAGTCACTGCTGGAATCCCTCGCCCAGCCAGAGGAGGAGCAACCATCGACCTTGTGCCCCTTAAGGCCCCAGCTCTGGCCACCCCTGGCTGCCTATTTGGGGCCATGGATCAAGCCTTCATGAAGGGTTTTCAAATTAAAGGAGGGGAAAGCCTGGGCCGCTCCTGGCGTCTGCAGCTGGTCCCGACTGGTCCCGTGAAGGTCTTCTGCCTTGCCAAGGTGTGGGGCTTAGGTGTACCCCACTGCCCACAGGCTCGTCACTCCCACCCGACACAGGTGCTGCTTGGGTCAGGGAGCCACTCCGCTGCTGCCTTGCTGACCCACGCACTTTATGCTCTCACCTTTCAAGAGTTCCTTGGTTAGGGAGCCGATCTGTGGGGAACCAGGGGAGAGGCTCAGCTCGACCTTCTCCATGCTCGGTTCCCCTACAGTTCTTCATTGCTGCTCTTCACTCCGCTGCTCTTCGCTGCCCTTCACTTTGAAGCCAGGAGCAAAGTGGCAAAGAGCGGGTCTGCAGCTATTTAAATGTGAGGCTCCTGGACCAGAGGGAAGACAGCCTGCTTGAGGTTCAGCAGCAAGCCCCGTCCCCCGGCCACTGCTGATTGGGCTGCTGGAATTTGAAACCATTGGCCACCGGCTCGCCTGAGGGATGCCTGGCGAGCCAACATGGCAGCTGCCATGCTCCCTCCTGCCTCCATGCCTGCGGCAGGAAACCGCCCACCTGGTAAGTTGGACATTCATGATTTCTTAGTCAAAACATGTTGCACAATAGAATAATTTTGGTGGACTGTGCTATATGATATATGAAATGGACACTGTTTGTTTGAAATGTTGGTCACAGATCTGATGAAAGATGAATGTTGATTAATATACTTTGAATTGTTATATGCTCTCCTTGGATTGTATGTCCTTTCTGGTTTTGTTGGAAATGTTTGAGACTGCTTAGATTGAATGACTGGTGCACATCTGTTTGCAACCTTCTAATGTGGCAAGGTCAGCAGTCCGATATATGTAGCAAAATTAGCTGCATCCCTAGTTTTAGTTCTCATGTCAGTATTTTCAACTTTATATTTTATGAATATTGTTAGTTATATTAGCTCATGCCATAATAAATGGAAAGAAATGCTGTTTTACCAACATAAGTAGTGAGGGACAACTACTACCTAACAAAATATGGGACCCATGCAGTTGAACTGTCAAAATCCCAAGCCATGAGCCTTTGTTTACCAGGCCATGTAGCTACCTCCACCAGAATGTGACCCTTACAACTCAACCCCTCCACTTGAGAAAAAAAAATAGTCCCTTATTTCAATTGATCTTCTTTTTAGGACAGGGACCCGGTCGACCCCCTGGGAGACGGGGGAGGTGGAGATTTTAATCTTTAATCTATCACAAGGACTCCTGAACCCTGAGTTCAGGGACTGAGTCTTGTGCCAACACTGAAGTACTCTCCCTTTAAGACCAAAGAAGACCACTTTAAGCTTATTAGGCAGCTACAGGTAGATCCAAGAGGAGCAAGAAAGCAGGATATCCTTTGTCTTCATTCAATTAGAGATCATCATGTAAATCCACTAGAGCCATCTGCAAATGGCTCCAGAGGACCAGTTCTACCTAAGAATACAAGGAGTTGCTCTGACTCTTTGAGTGCCTGAGGGAAAGCACCTTAAGTTAGTGATTGATTTAGGATAAACATTAAGGTTCATTTATGTGGTCATTGCATGATTTTAGCAATAATAGACGGTCACAGAATGTGTACTTTGCTCCTGCTGTCCTCTTTCATTTTGGTTAATTATAACCCTTCTCAGGAAGTTCTGCAAATTGTTGCATATTTCAAAGGTTTTATTTTATTCCATCTGGTAGGCAACGTACCTGAATTAAGTATATAAAATCAGGGTTTCAATGAACCACATAAGCTCTCAAGCTCAGAGCCCTGATTAATTCATGCCCTTTGGAGGACTCTCTAGCCTTTCCTTCTAGAACACCCTGGAGGAGAACCCTCCCTCAACACAGATCATGGTCATGTTCTCAATTTTCTCTGCCCATTAGTCACTTCCTGACTGTGTTTAGCTGAGTTCTCCCCTCCTGTCATTTTAGTCTTTTATGTCTACACTTGAGCTCTGGTACAGCAGGACACAAGTCTTTCCTCTCCTGTCTGGCAGCCCTTCCTGTGCTTTAGGAGATTTTCTTCTCTCAGTCTCTGCTTCTTCAGCGTACCAATTCCTAGTTCCTTCCAACTTTCTGGGTGACATTTATCCTTAATACTTACCAAATGCACAGAGCTCCTCCATCATTTTGAAAGCAGCTCTTGGTGGTCCCTGGCCTGAGGGTCATTCCAATGGCCTTGACCAGGGCCAGGGCTTTTTTTGCTCTGTGGATTTGAGAGTGTAAGGAGCAGGCCCTATTCCACCATGCTCAGAGTAAAACTTTGGTTGAGGCTTCATGCCTGCAAGAGATCTTTCTAGGCCTGTTTGCTGAGAGAGGCACAGCCTCTCTTAATTAGCTTCACCTGCTTTCCTATCTTTCCTTGAGGAGCTCCGTGCCTAGTGCTGCTCTCAGCTCTAGCCACACTCCCTAATCTTTCACACTTAGGAAATGTCCAATTAAGCAGTGAGCCCTGATCGGTTCTTTGAGTGGGCTGATGGCCTGCACCACTGTGAAGAGGCTCCTTTGCTTCTAGCTCCATGCCAACTCCAGGATGCCTAGAGTGAGCTGGCACGGATGGACTTGGTAAGAACAACCTGCCTTGGAACCAACTTGGAGAATGTTTAGATAGTCAGCTAAGAAGTAATTTTAGGTACATAGAAGATAGATAGATTAGCAAGCTGTTATTTGTTTTTGTCTTGCCTAAATGTCTTTTTGAGCAGTTTCTGCTTAGCATATGCTCCTGTGTTCTTTCTATAAGAAATCTCTTTATATTTTATCAGTCTGTGTCCAGTGTTGCTTGCTAAGGAGGTACGCTAAAAAAAGAACCCCGAAGCCAGGGTGCTTCAAACTAATGTCCAGAACTCTTACAGGATCCTAGGGGTCCTGTGCAGTCAGTGAACTGGCAGGAACATTAGATGAGAGTCTCTGACTCGAGATATGGTAGCTGTGTTGTGTATGAGTGTTGATGTCCTCTTAGCAGTGAACTGTGATAAGGTCTGAACAGGCATTTGGCAAGGTTTTGTCAAGATTTTCAAGATTTTGATAGGCAAGATGACTCAGGATTTCTCTCTTGGAAACAAAATGGAAAACCTTGTGGCTGTGGCACCCCCCTGAAACCTCTGGAGAACTACGGCTCTCTTTCATATGCTGAAGTTGTCCAAATGCCCAAGGTGGGCTCAGTGGATTACAGTGATACTGTTTCTACAATGAGCAAAGGAGTTCTATGTACAGGATGAGACCTTATATGGCGTGAGCAGCCATTGGAGGAGGAGGAGGAGGTCCAGACTCCATATCCCCACCAGCAACTTGATACAGCACACAGTGTGCCTGCTACAACTTCACTGTTCGTAAACACAGGCATGGCTTCCCGTGTGGGAGGGTCTGCTGGAGGAGCAGGAACGTCAGTGGGAGCGCAGCCAGGAGTGTCGGCTGGAGCTCAATCAGGAGAACCAGCGCCTGGCCAAGACCGTCTCCACCAGATTTGCAACCTGATGACCCATGTTGGGGCAAAATGCTCAGCAAATAGCTATATTGCATAACCAACTTACTAGGCAGACTGGTCTGCCACCTTGAAGTTCCCTGAGTACCGTGAAGGGACTGATATTGCCTTAAGTGTAGGGATCATAAAGACCTTTCCTCCATGGGGGAATATGGATGGGGAAGTTGGTATTCTTCAGGAATAGTGGCCAAACCTTGGAATCTAACTGCAGGTATTCCTCCACCCGAACAAAAATTTCCCCTACTACTGGCCGGATAGAGATGCAAAGGATGATGCCCATTCAAAAGGGTAGCCCTTAACAATAATCAAGAGAGAGTCCTGCATCATATGGTTGTGAGCTGCACCTGTGGAGCTGCCACCACAGCTCTTAACCAAAGGACACCTTCCCAGATGTTGCTGATTGGGCCGCACACTGACCTGGATCACTTACAACACATGTCTGTTTCCCTTGCAGGCTGATTGCCACTCGTCTGGGAGACCAAGGGATGTGGCTGTCTGAGCTCCCTGTAAGCCTCCGCAAGTGCCAGTCAGGTCCTGCACAGGGAGCAGTTTACCAAGGCAGCCTGCAGCTTGGCCACATTGGCAGGAAATACTTTCAGAGTACCTCTGCATCTTTTCCAGTTTAATAAAATATGTGTTGAAAAACAAAAAAACTGTCTGTTCACTCACTCCCCTGACTTTGACAATGGCTGCTGCTCCTCCCAATTCCCCGCTGAGACATCTTCTCACACATCCCCACAAATTTTTCCTGGCTCGGGGCTTGGATCGATGGGGTGGACTCATCCCACCCCAGAAGAGCAGGTGTCAAGTGATGCCCTCTCCATCTTCCCTGCCCCCTTCCCTCTCCTCAATGTAAGTTTGGACAGTGGGGTGGGAATTGAAGTCTGGCCCATGAATATCTGGCAGGGTTGGGGGATGCTCCACTGAGGACATTCTTTTCCTGAAGGACTGAGCGGCTGGCATCTGATAAGCCAGGCAGAGGGGAAGGCAGAAGTTACTGCAGGGAGGTGGGTTTTGTAGAGTGACATCTTCGGATCTCCTCCTCCTACAAAAGGATGGACTACCCTCTGTTTTGCTGTTTGTGGAAGCAGGGATGGATTTGCAATATCTGGGCCGGGGAGGGGGTGAATGGCAGCCTCCGGAGCAGGTTATCTGCTCCTGTGGGCTGTCAGTCCATAGGTGGGCTGGGCTGGACTGGACTGGACTGGGGCATGGCTCTCAAGATCCAGCCCGCATTCTCACATTGTTGTGCTACAGTGCTTGTTCAAATGGTGCTGGCACAAGTCTGTGGGTAATTTCATTCTCTTCTGGCCTCTCACGTGGTTTCCAATAGACGTTCCTATCACTCTTTGTGGAACCCACCCCCACCTGCCTCTCTGGATCCTGGAAACTGCTCACAAGGGCTTTCTGGTCTCACTTTTCAGGGTAGGGGAACCTGTTTCTCGTGGTAGCAGTGGCAGGGATTTGCAGGCGCACCAAGCTGCAGCCACCATCCTAGCCCTCATTGGAAATGGGGGCTGGACAGGTGAGAGGGTGGGATTAGCACATCAAGCACCAATCCATATGCAAAAGAACCTCCTCAGGATACAGTGAAGCCTCCCGCCATTAGCATTCCACATCCTGGGAAACTCTTACAGGATGACTCAGCTCAAGCCCACCCCTCCTGAGTAGATATAAATGACCTGCCAACACCTTTTCCACACTGTGACACTGAGAGATCTCTGTCTTTTGGTGCTACACCTCTGAAGATGCCAGCCACAGCTGCTGGCGAAACGTCAGGAACTACAATGCCAAGACCATGGCAATACAGCCCGGAAAACCCACAACAACCATGCGCTGGAAAACTTGGACAAAAAAGTTTCAGAAGGAAATAAAGAGTTAAAAGAAATGATGCAAGAGAACTTTAAAGACTTTAAAGAGGCACTCAAATCGGAAATGGCAGAACTCACAAAGAAAATTGATCAAGTACAGAACGAACTGCAAGCTACACAGCAGAGAGTAAATGTAGTAGAGAACACAGTTGACACTCTAGCTGACGTGCAGAGAACAGAGATGAGAGGAATGAAGGGAAGAATGGCTGTAGCCAAATGTAAACAAATGGAAAAACAACTTAGAATGCATGGAGTTCCAGAGATTACAGGAAAATCAGCCCAAGAACAGATTTCAGAAATTTTGGCAGGCTACCTGGGAAGAGAGGAGATTGCAGCTTTCCTGGATGTGGCATATAGAATTAATTCAAAATTTGCAGCACAGAGGAAGTTACCAAGAGATATGATTGTGCAATTTACAACCAGAAGTATAAGAGAGACAATTGTAAGCAAACAATTCCAAGAACCATTAGATGTCGATGGGAAGGTGGTGAGAATCATGAAAGAATTGCCCGGATCGGTGTTGGTGGAGCGGAAAAAATACAGAGAGCTGGTCCAAATGTTAAAGGACTTGAAAATCAGATATAGATGGGAAATACCGGAAGGACTGACATTTGAATTTGGTGGAACAAGGAAGAACATCAGATCTGGCCATGAGATGGAAGTGTTTATTAGGGACAATGAAAAGGACTTACCAAAAAGTACAAGAATGTAAATATGGAGTGTAAAATTATATCCTGGAATGTAAATTGACTTAATTCACCTTGTAAACGTAAGGCTATTTTCCATTGGCTTCTAAAACAAAAATGCAATATAGTATGCTTGCAAGAGACACATATTAGGAAACAGGACTTAAAGTATTTAAAATTGGCAAAATTGGGAAATGAATTTGCAGCTGCCTCCAAAAAGAAGAAGAGAGGAGTTGCACTGTATATAAAGGAGGAGCTGCAGCCAAAATTAATTTTAAGTGATGTAGAAGCCAGATATTTAGTGGTGGAAATAATATGGAACTCAAAAAAGATCCTGGTGATTGGAATTTATGCAACAGATGGTGCAAAAGAAAAATGTTTTAAGGACTTGCAAGGACAACTAGAGGAGTTGATTTATGACCAAATAATTATGGCGGGTGACTTTAATGGAGTAACAAGCTTAGAAGAAGACAAGAAATCTAAAATTGCACAGAAAAAAAGAGGACTTTTGCCAAATTCATTTTTTGCGATTAAAGAGCAAGAAAGTCTGGAGGATGTATGGAGGAGACAAAATCCTAAAAATAGATAATTCACCTTTTACTCGGCAAGATATTTTACATTATCAAGAATTGATATGATCTGGGCTTCCAAAGAATTGACGTTGTGGACTAGAGATGTGGAAATTATGCCTAAGGTAAGCTCAGATCATAACCCAATTATGTGGAGAAGAAAACTATAATTAAAATCCGAGAGGAAGATAGAACATTATTGGACCAAACAGCCATCAGTAAAGCCTTCTATAAATTTTATGCAAAACTGTACCAGAAAAAGGATGTGAACAGGGGTTCAATAGAGGAGTACTAGGAGAAAATGAAACTACCAAAGATGTCGGAGGAATGGAAAGAAAAACTAAATAGAGAAGTAACAGAGGAAGAAATAAAAGAGGCCATCCAATCAACGAAATTGGGGAAAGCACGGGGACTGGACGGATTAACAGCAAAGTTCTATAAAGTGATGGCTAATGAATTGGCACCTTTTTTGAAAGAGGTAATGAATGAAACTATGCAAGGCCAAAAAATTCCTGATTCATGGAACGAAGCTAACATATCATTGATTCCGAAAGATGGACTGGACTTGACCAATGTTAAAAATTATAGGCCAATTTCGTTATTGAACAATGACTATAAAACATTTGCAAAAGTTTTGGCAGAAAGAATAAAAGGATGGCTGGTGGAATTTATTGCAGAGGAACAGGTAGGATTTTTACCTGATAGACAAATTAAAGACAATTTAAGGGCAGTAATAAATGCTATTGAATACTATGATAAGCATTGTGATAGGGAAGTTGGTTTCTTTTTCGTGGTCGCAGAAAAAGCTTTTGACAATTTGAACTGGGACTTTATGTTTGCCACTATGGAAAAGCTGCAAATGGGAGAAAGGTTCATACAAGCGGTTAGAGAAATTTACAGAGACCAGAGTGCAGCGATTGTAGTGAATGAGGACTTAACTAAAAATTGAAACTAAGTAAAGGAACAAGACAGGGTTGCCCTTTGTCTCCATTGTTGTTTATTCTGGTTTTGGAAATATTGATGGTTCAAATACGAGAGGATGATACAATCCGAGGTATAAAAATAAAAGAATTTTCCTACAAGGTCAGAGCATTTGCGGATGACATAATGTTAATAGTAGAAGATCCAATCGAAAACATGCCAAAGGTATTAGAGAAAATAAAGCAATTTGGAGATCTAGCTGGATTTTATGTGAACAAAAAGAAGTCCAAAATATTATGCAAGAATATGACCAAACAGAAGCAACAAGAACTAATGGTGATAACAGACTGTGAAGTAACTAATAAAGTAAAGTATTTGGGTATCGAACTGACTGCAAAAAATATAGACTTATTTAAAAACAACTATGAGAAATTGTGGATACAAATAGAAAGAGACTTGATAAAATGGAATAAATTGAATCTATCATGGTTGGGAAGAATAGCAGCAGTAAAGATGAATGTCTTACCATGAGTGATGTTCTTGTTGCAGACAATCCCAATTATTAGAGACTCAAAGCAGTTGGATAAATGGCAAAGGAAAATTTCAGACTTTGTGTGGGCAGGCAAGAAACCACACGTGAAAATGAAAGTATTACAGGATGCGAAAGAAAGAGGTGGCTTCCAACTGCCCAATATAAGACTATATTATGAAGCAATATGTCTGGTATGGTTAAAAGATTGGATAATGTTAAAAATCGTAAATTGCTGGCCTTGGAGGGACATAAAAAATTATTTGGATGGCATGCATACATGTGGTATGATTAAGTAAAAGCAGACTCGATGTTTTTGCACCATTACATTCGGAGAAGCCTCTTCACAGTCTGGAAAAAATATAAGGTTTACATGGAAGATGGAATTCCTTCATGGGTGGTTCCGTATGAAGTAATGGATCCAAGAACTGTCGACAATGAGAAGCAGTGCCTAACATACAAGGAGATAACACAAGTACAACATTCAATGCTAAGAATAAAAACAGAAGAAGAGTTGTCTCCTTGTTATGGATGGTTCCAATATAGACAGATCAGAGATCTTTACAACTCGGACTGCTTAAAAGGAGGTATAAGAATGGAAAACTCTGAACTAGAAGAAGTGATGTTACAAGAAGGCAAGAAAGAAATATCTAAAATTTATAAATTACTTCTGAAATGGTATACAGAGGATGAAATAGTTAAAACCCAGATGGTGAAGTGGGCAATAAATTTTCATAAAGAAATAACAATGGAGGCGTGGGAACACCTGTGGAAAAATACATTGAAGATTTCAACTTGTACGAATATTAAAGAGAATGTATATAAAATGATCTACAGATGGTATTTAACGCCAAAGAAAATCGCACTAGGGAATACAAATATGTCAGACAAATGCTGGAAATGTAAAAAGCATGAAGGATCACTGTATCATATGTGGTGGACCTGTGAAGTAGCTAAGCAATATTGGGGAGATATAATTGAAGTAATTAATGAGATTTTACAAATCCAAATAAATAAGAATCCTGAATTGTTGCTACTGAACTTGGGGATGGAAGCTGTTCCAATGCAGTATAGAACATTGCTATTTTACATGACTACAGCGGCAAGACTTTTGTATGCGCAGAAGTGGAAAGTACAAGAAATACCAACTATAGAAGACTGGATTTACAAATTGCTGTACATGGCAGAAATGGACAAAATGACAAGGAAGCTTAAAGATCTTGACCTAGGACAATATACTGCTGATTGGGGGAAGTTAAAACAATATTTAGAGAAAAAATGGGATGTGAAAGGAGAATTGTGGCAGTTTGAGAATTTCTAAAGGGTGGTGGTGTAAATGGAGGAGAGAAGAGTCTTTACCATTAAGGGGGAAATTTAACTATGACAATCTAAGCTAATATTATGATTAAGAAAATTTGAAGTAAAACGGATACATTAGAAAATTTATATCATATATTACATATATTATGATGTATGGTGTTAGTATATTGCACTGCATACTATATTGGGATGCTATATTACAACGCATGCTAGGTTATATTGCATGGAATAGTATATAACAAATATTATATTGATAGTATATTGGATAGAGAACACGCATAAAAGAATTAGAACATGCTTAGAGTAAGAGATATTATAATTTATGTGTTATAGATAAATATATGTTATGTTATATTTCAATGCATGCTATGCTATGTTGTATGGTATAATATACAGCAAATACTATATTGATAGTATAGTTGACAGAGTATTTGTATAAAAGAATTAGAATATGCTTAGAGTGAGAGATATTATGATCTATGTGTTGAAGAAAAATATAAGTGAAATAGTATTAAGCAATAAAAGGGGGTAAGGGTTGGAAAGCTGTTGGAAGTCAATAGGGAGGGGGGAGGAAAAGGGTGGGGAACAGAATAAATTAGATATGAAGGGAATGTATGTATTAAATTTAAAAATTTAAACTCACCAATAAAAATTTTAAAAAAACCTTTTGTCAGACTAAGGAACTGACGTTGGAGTCTTTGTTCTAACGGCTAGGTGGGCTCTTCCACCTCAGGGCACATTTTACCTATAAAGGTAGAGCCCTGGCCCCATTCAAATTATACACGCTTCCAGAACTACAAGGGCTGTTCCCTTGAGGTTTGGCCAAGCCTCTCGCTCTCTTGGCCGAGGACGCTACTCTCTTCTCCCGTGGACTGGACCCCCCCTCCTCTTCAGGATAGGTAGATATATTTGCTCCATCTCTCTCTAGTCCCAATTTCTGGCTAAGCTTCCTAGGACTGTGTGTGTGTGTGTGTGTCTGTGTGTCTGTGATTACTTTTACCCCATAATTGCAAGTGCATGTGCATACCATTTTGTTCTTAATAAAAGCGATTGTTGGACTTTAAGAAACAGCCTCGTTTACTCTTTTGGGAAGGTGACAGATCCCTGCAGTTACCAGCCTCCTGCACAGCCATTCTTCTTGCTAGCTAATTCCCCCACAAATCCATTTTATTGCAAGGAGACCTGTTCCGGTAACAGGTTGACCCTGCTTAGCTTCTGAGGTCTGATGAGATCAGTCAGCCTGGACTATCCAGGTCACGTAACACAGTGTGGGCTATACTCTAAACAGCAACTGCTCATCATGGTGCCAAGTTCCTTTCCAACAGGTGCCACTTGGGATGGGGAGCCTGATATTGGATCTGGGTCTGTCTTCGTGGGCTCTTCCATGGAACCATGCCCCCTCCCCACTTTTCAGTTCTTGGAAATAAGAAGCAATTAAATCCACAAAGATCAATGTTTTGATGCAGGCAGAAGCTTTAATGAAAAGAAAGAGGAAGAGAGTGACATCATTTGCAGCGAAGCAGGTTTATGGATGACAAGTGTCCATTCTTTGCTCAGCAAACAGGAGCTTTTCCCCTGCTCATCTAGCTGGGATAACTTAAAGGTTTCAATACAAATGAATAGGGAGAGAGACATAAATTATTGGGTTTTTTTTTTTAGCAGGAGGAATTTTGTAAGCCCCTAGAAAGTTTAGAGGACCCAGAGGGAAGGTGTTCAAACCCTTCTGGTCTCCTAAGCAAAATATGTGAAGGCAATGAAAGAAAGCTTGGAAAGAAATATTTAGAGGGGAGATTAGAGAGAAGACAAATTCACTGTAACTTGTTGGTGGTCATGGGCTTTTGAAATGCTGTTGAGCACCAATTAAACCTGGTTTGATTTGGGGAGGGTTTGACACCCAAGTCGCTGAAGTCGTTATCCGTCAAGACATTCCACAATGTTCAGTAACCGTTTCTTTACCATTTTCGTGAAGATTCCTTCACAACATAATGGGGAACTTCAGATGTGACCTCCTCAGGCGGTGTTCCTTCCTTCAGAAGCACGTTTTAAAAAAACTCTAACAGCTACATTTGGGAACCTAACAGTAACAGGACCTCGTTGGATTTTAATTACCGATGGTGGTATTTGGTTGAAACATTCCATGTTCTTCAGACACGGGGAGATGCCAGAGCTACTTGCTGATGCTGAAGAACCACTGCAGGGATGGGGAGCGCCGGATGGTTCAGTGCAAGATGGAGGAGAGCAAGACATCTTGGAAAGATGTGGGTGAGTCTGGAAATACATTATGAAAGGATGGGAACAGTCAGTGTGAAAGGCTGTAGAATAAGCAGATTAATGTCACACAAGTATAATCATTTCTCACATGGAGTAAATCCAGTTGAAGTCTTTCTTTTGGATAAACAAGTTGCAATATATATATATATATATATATATATATATATATATATATATATATATATATATATATATATATATATATATATATATATATATTTAAAAATTAAAATTTGAACCTTTTAAAAACTGAGAAATGGAATATCATTCAAAATAGTGATAGGTTGCTTTTGTTTTAAATTGAGAGATTTAGCTTTCAGGATATATCTGTAGGAAAGTAACTAGGAGAGGAAAGACTGAAGAACATATTGTGGGACTCACAATTCACCTTTCGTGTTAAAATTAAATATTGATCACAGGTGGTCAGCCCTGGGAAGGGACATTCCTGGAGATTTGGTGTGAATCCTGGGAGTGGCAGGTTTGAGGATGGACCTCAGAGGGTTATAATGCTCTTAAGTGGCTCTTTTCTCCAGGAGAACTAATTTCTGAAGTCTAGAGATCATGTATAATTCCAAGAGATCACTAGATACTTCCTGGAGACGGGCTAATTTGAACTGAGCTGAAAATCGAATTTGTTTTTTGTTTTTTTGAAAATTTTATTTTTAACATCTAAAACAGTAAGCTACAAAAAACTACGATAGTACAAGGGAAGGAAAAAAGGGAGAAAAAGAGAAAAGGGAAGGGGGGGTGGAAAAAAGGGGAAGGCAACATACAAACAATAAACACTACACTTCAATGCTTTCCCTTCATACTGCCATAATTAAAAACTAAACCTTAATAAGGTAATGATGGAATGGTTGACCTTACAAAATACAAATTACAGTTCAAATTAAATCCCCCCCCCCCCGGGCCTCGGACGCAGTTCTCTCTGGGCAGCTACAGCCGCAGCGCTCGTTGCCTCCCCCCTCCCTTCAGGCTTCGGATCTTCTTCTTTTTGCTTGGTGTCTTGCCCAAATTCTTGATTTTTGTCCACAAAATCCCTTAGCTGATCTTCCAAATTTATCTTGTAAGCTTGATCTTTATAACTGAACCAAATTCCTTCCGGAAATAGCCATTTATACTTTATGCCACGTTCCCTCAGGAGAGCTGCCAGCCTTTTATACTTAAGTCTTCTCTTCCGAACTAGAAATGGAACGTCCTTCAGTATCTTGACTTTATTTCCCAGAAAGTCCAAGTCCGCATTATATGAGTTATATAGGATAGTGTCCTGGACCCTCCTAGATGAAAACTCAATAAAGATCTCGCGAGGCAGCTGCCGCTTCGTTGCATATTTTGGTTAATGTATCCACGCTAATAACACCAAGAAGAGGTCACTCCCCTTGCTTCTCGAATTGTAAATCATCTAATGTAGTATATATAATTCAATGCAGTTGTCATTTGAATTATGTGGGGAGTACGACGCGCCAATTACGCGTGCGAATACAAGAACACATGTCACACATAAGAACCTGCACCAGGGAGGCACCCTTAGTGGAACATTTTCTAGCACAGCATACTGACAATAGGGAGCTGTCTGTCTCCGTCTTGGAAAGATGTGATACACCTGCCATGCATGATTGCACCAAGCACCTTTTGCAAGCGGAGGCTAGGTGGATTTTTGAACTCAAGAGCCTGACGCCGGGGGGTTTAAATCTTACAATGGATTATTCCTGTTTCCTAGGATAAACAGTAGGGTGTCTCTTTCTATGATTGCCTGACATGGATGTACTATGGTCCATTCTCTGTATTTGCTTGTTATATATGGATTAATTGTACATTTATTGCCTCTCTGTCATGTTTTGTAAATGTGGCTGTATTGGATGGTGACTTTGGTTACATTTCTGTCTTGTGTTCCTGTAACACTGTCCCTTTAAGGGCTTTTTTATTCCTGATTGGATAACCCTAGGCGTGTTATATAAACATGGGGTGTGTCTGGTACTAGTTGAAACTATCGGTATACTTGGAATTGCAATGGTGTGTGGAGTGAGGGGAGATGCCAGTGGACAGTAAGGAAATTTTAATTCGCCTATATTGTAAACCAGTAGCTATATTGGTCAGGCTGTGTATAATGCTTATTACTGATGGGCTAATTTTATTTATAGTCCATAGAGTCTAGCCCAGGATGAAGAAAGACCAGAACTGGAATTGGAAATAGCAAGCTGTAGCCCGTCGGCTAGGTGTCTTTGGACATGTCCTTTTCCCACTCTTGGACATATGGACATTTTCCGTGTGCATGCTTCCATCTGTCTACACTCTCCCACCACCAAAATATTTATTGTATATAGAAAAATATTTATTGTCAACCCAATAGACTACCTCTTTTTGTATATATATGCACTTTAAATCGTGTTTGATATATATTGCACTTTTGCACTATTGCACTTTGGATATAATATAAAAATTTATATCAACCTTGCATGATTAATTTTTTGTGACCCTGGTTCTTGTGCTTCAGTTGTCTGTATAACCAGGGTGGTTCCCTTTGTTGGTTTGCTGATTTTCCGTGGCCCGGCAGCACACAAGGTGCCGCGCACATCTGCCGGCCTCCATGGGGACAAACGGGCAATTTACCCCCTGCTTCAATATGAAATTCGAATTTGTGAGGCATCCACTATGAATCTCACTGTGGAGAGGCACTGCACAAGTTTTGCTTTTCTCCTTAGGCCTCATTTTCTCTCCAGATGTCCTTTGGTTCCTTCCTTTCGATGAGAAATGCTTATCTTAAACTTATATATATTTGGATTCCTTTGAAATACCTTAGTTTTTTTCCCAAAGAAGAGCTTCCTAAACTTCCTTCCTGGCTTTCTTTTTTGCTTTCTTGCTGTATATTTTAAATACAAAAAGAAGTTATAAAATACTTACAAAGAGGAGAAGCAGAAGAGAAGCAACCAAGAGGACTTGCCCGGAGTTGTGGCAATCGTTGCAGGTGGCAGGAGCTTTTATATCGTCTCTTTGGAGCATTAATTTTATGACTTATTTCTGAGTGTTTAGTTTGCTAAATATTTCAAAGCTTACATTTTATACGGTCTTTAACCTCATAGTACACGGTGAGCATATTTTACCCTGCAGTCTTGCCTATCCGTACAACATTACACTCTTTGGTCAATATTTAAGTTGTACCCAATTTTACGGGAGTCAGATCAGAAATGTGCCTGCTGCATCACCTCTCTAATTACGATGGGAGCAAATCACTTGCTTTACCTTGGACTGCACACATTGCAATATTCCATTTCAAAATGCCAACACATCTAAGTTATATTTTCAGGCTATATTTAGAGACAAATGAAGTTCCCCTACTATGCCCAGCTGTATCATATTTCCACTCTGTCTGTCTTCTGGCTTAAACCACTCCAGATATTAGTGCACATACATTTTGACACATTGTTTTTTTTTTACTTCTCAGATCAGATCCAGGTTATTTACATACACAAGCTCATATGCAAATGGGTTAAATCATAGAGGAAATGAGAAAAGATTCCTGATGCATTTATGAGATCAAGATTACCTCTTTGACAGAAATTTTAATCAAAGTACACGTTCACTGAAGGGAAATAAAAGACCTGAAGCAGTGGAGTATTGAGGACTGAGTGTCAGATGTGGGTTCAAATCCTCACTCAGCTTCAAGGCTCACTTGTTGATCCGAATCCAGTTCCTTGGTCTCAGCCAGCCAAACTTCCCTTGTCAGTTTATTTTGAGGATAAAATTCAGGAAGGGCCATGCAGAGTGGTCTGACCATTGAGGCTGTGTGTTGGGTGGAAATTTAATAATGAATTGGTAGAAGCTCTAACAAGCAGTACCTTCTGCTCCTGGCAGACCACACTTCCCCATCAATGGAGAAGTGCCAAGGGTGCTCACCAGCCTGCTCCCTATTCCCAAACTCTATCCAGCCCATGACATATCTAACCAACACCACTATGCCAACTACCTCAACTCTACCAAAGGTGCAAGGTAGGGGAAAAACCCTACTTACCTAAAGCCAATCTGGGTTAAAGGAAGAAAAAATTCCTACCTGGTTCTGAATACAGCAACCAGCTAATCCTGCACCAATACAGGGTGAGGAGGGTGGGCCGAGTGCTTGAAACAACTGCAGCCAGGGGCAGGCAGAGATGGCTGAACAGGCTAAAGGCTCCACCCCCCAGGAAGCCCCGGATGCCTATGCTGGAATGCAGGCGGGGAGTCTGCCAGGAGCCTCTCTGAACATCCGGAGTTCAACCAAGCCGATGGGGGAGCAGGCAGGAAGTGTAATCCAAGGAGCCGAATGCAAGGGTCAGAGCCAAAGAGCAGTCAGAGCAGAACTGAGTTGCAGTAGAACCAGGCGGGTCTGTGTGCAGGTGCTTCTGCAAAGAGGGAAAGGGCGTCCTGGTTTAAGAGCTCTCACCTGCAGGGCAGTGCTGCACCCTGTTACAACTCAAGGTCGTTACATCGTTGTTTGAGTGCCTGAAGCCTTGCACTTCACCTCCTTTCCTGTGTAGCAAGACGCTGTCTATCAGGTTCAGGGGAGCTGGGTGGAGATTCTGCCCTGGTCTCAGGAGCTGGTGCAGGTAAGGGAACAGCCTCTGTCCCTGAGTCTGCCCGGGAGTCCTCAGCCAGCTCTGGCGAGGGTTCCTGCTGCTCCATTCCCTGCTGGTCTTCCAAGCAGCTGCCACTCCTTTTTTTTTTTTTTATAAATTTTTTCATTGGTGAGTACATAATTAATACACACATTCCCCATCTTACCTAATTTATATCAACCCCCACCCTTTCCCTCCCCCCTCCTTGTAGACTTCCAACAGCTTTCCAACCCTTAACCTATCTTATTACTTAACTTATTTTCAACTATATTCTTCTAAATCATATATATATTATATCTCTTATTCTAAGCATATTCAAATTCTTTTATATATACTATATCAAATCCACTAATATATCCATCTCTACGTCACTATTTAAACTGTATATTTTTAATAAAGTCTCCTTAATAATAATACTAGCTTAGATTAATTAATAGCTAAAATTTTCCCCTCAAAGGTAAAGTTACTTCTCTCTTCTATTTATAAAATCACAAATTAATAGTTCTCAAACTGCCACAGTCCAGGAATAGTCCCACTCCTGTCGTCCTCCCCGAGGTCTTCATCCTCTGAGGACTCAGAGGCCACAACAATGCCCGGGATACAGCACTACCTTCTCCTCCTCCCATGGAGGCAAAGTATGGCCCCCAGGTTGCATGGAATTCCGGCAGCTGAAAGGACCGTCTTACCACCCCAGTCAGAATGAAGAGTCAGATGCCAGGCTTGGATCCAAGGGCCACTTTATTAATTAACATCAACTGGGGCAAGGGCCGACTAACAGTACAGGTATTTGGTTGAAACATTCAATGTTGTTCAGACACGGGGAGATGCCAGTGCTACTTGCTGATGTTGAAGAACCACTGCAGGATCGGGGGGTGCTGGATGGTCCAGTGCAAGATGGAGGAGAGCAAGACATCTTGGAAAGATGGAGGTGAGTCTGGAAATACATTATGAAAGGATGGGAACAGTCAGTGTGAAGGGCTGTACAATAAACACATCAATGTCACACAAGTATAATCATTTCTCACGTGGAGTAAATCCAGTTGAACTCAGTAAGTCTATCGTTTGGATAAACAAGTTGTAATATATATATATATATATAGAGAGAGAGAGAGAGAGAGAGAGAGAGAGAGAGAGATCTCCTTTTGATTTGCTATGGCTTTTGCTAACACGTCTAATTCAACTTTAAAAATTAAAATTTGGAACTTTTTAAGACTGAGAAATGGAAGATCAAACAACATTTAAAACAGTGATAGGTTGCGTTTGTTTTAAATTGAAAGATTTAGCTTTTAGGATATATCTGTAGCAAAGTAACTAGGAGAGGAAAGACTGAAGAACATATTGTGGGACTCACAATTCACCTTTCGTGTTAAAATTGAATACTGATCACAGGTGGTCAGCCCTGGGAAGGGACATTCCTGGAGATTTGGTGTGAATCCTGGGAGTGGCAGGTTTGAGGAAGGACCTCAGAGGCTTATTATAATGCCATAGCCTTCATGCTCCAAAGTGGCTCTTTTCTCCAGGAGAACTAATTTCTGAAGTCTAGAGATCATGTATAATTCCAAGAGATCACTAGATACTTCCTGGAGACGGGCTAATTTGAACTGAGCTGAAAATCGAATTTGCGAGGCATCCGCTAGGAATCTCACTGTGGAGAGGCACTGCACAATTTTTGCTTTTCTCTTTATGCCTTTATGCTTATCTTAAACTTATATATATACCTTAGGATTTTTTCCCAAAGAAGAGCTTCCTAAACTTCCTTCCTGGCTTTCTTTTTTGCTTTCTTGCTGTATATTTTAAATACAAGAAGAAGTTATAAAATACTTACAAAGAGCAGAAGCAGAAGAGAAGCAACCAAGAGGACTTGCTCGGAGTTGTGGCAATCGTTGCAGGTGGCAGGAGCTTTTATATCGTCTCTTTGGAGCATTAATTTTATGACTTATTTCTGAGTGTTTTGTTTGCTAAATATTTCAAAGCTTGCATTTTATAAGGTGTTTAACCTCATAGTACACAGTGAGCATATTTTACCCTGCAGTCTTGCCTATCCGTACAACATTACACTCTTTGGTCAATATTTAAGTTGTACCCAATTTTACTGGAGTCAGATCAGAAATGTGCCTGCTGCATCACCTCTCTGATTACAATGGGAGCAAATCACTTGCTTTACCTTGGACTGCACAAATTTCAAAATTCCACCCCCATGTTGACAGTAAACCCTTCCAGCAAATTGCTAAAGGTTCGCTCGACCACCTTCCTCTTACCCCCTTTCTTTTCCCTCTTGAAAGGGGGGGGCACTTCTCCCATTCTCCACCTCAGGCCTGAGGAGGGAGAAGATGTCAACAATAATACCCATCTAGGATTCGCTCCCTAACCTTGTGAACAAGGTGAATGCCGGGGGGATCCTCATCATCCAGGCAGGAGGAAAGGGCAGGGGGGGGCATCACTTTGTTCAGCATCCCAGAACTCACAGGGATCTCCCATTTTGAGCGGTCCCCCCCCCTGCAATGGTGGGCCCAACCTGGGAGGCCTGGGACTGAGGCCGCCGTTTCCCAGTAATCCTCCCATGAGGCCCCCTCATCAGAAGAGGAAGACTCACCTGAGGATCCATCGCTGCTTGAATCCTTGTGCTGCCTGTGCCGCTGGGCCTTTTTCCGCGAGACCCATCTATTCTTGGAAGATGACTGCATCTCACGGCTAGAGGTTCCTGAATCCGAACTGGAGGGCTGTGCTGCCTGGTGTCCCTTGACTACTTCCTTCTTACCCCTCTGGGTGTGTGGTCTCTTCGGGACCTCAACAGGCTTTGGAGAGGGCAAAGCCACCTCAGGCCCGGAGTTCCCCAGTTGCTCTACCTGGGCTGTAAGGAGCTCCAGTGCCCGGCTGATTCCTAGAAGAGAGCTGGGGGAAGGGTCGGCATTAGAAACCATATTTCTTTGTCTGCCTCCCCTCCCCCGGGAGGGGGGCTGAGACCCCCCCATGCTTCCTCCCCCCTTTCCCACCACCAGTCACCCCAGACATGGATGGTGGGGGGGGGGGGCTGCTGACGGCTTCTGCCGCCCACTCTCCTTTACGGGCTTGCCTACTCTTCTCAGCCCCTTATTGTTTTATCACTTGCCACTTGGCAAGGCGACAACTACTTTGTTGCCAACGGCCTGCTCCTCCCCTGCTGCCTTCTTGGCCCTGGCCCCCTTAGAAGTCACTGCTGGAATCCCTTGCCCAGCCAGAGGAGGAGCAACCATCGACCTTGTGCCCCTTAAGGCCCCAGCTCTGGCCACCCCAGCTGCCTATTTGGGGCCATGGATCAAGCCTTCATGGAGGGTTTTCAAATTAAAGGAGGGGAAAGCCTGGGCCACTCCTGGTCTCTGCAGCTGGTCCCGACTGGTCTCGTGCAGGTCTTCTGCCTTGCCAAGGTGTGGGGCTCAGCTGTACCCCACTGCCCACAGGCTTGGCACTCCCACCCGACACAGGTGCTGCCTGGGTCGGGGTGCCGCTCCGCTGCTGCCTTGCTGACCTGCATAATTCTTGCTCCCACCTGACTTAGAGAGTTCCTCGGTCAGGGAGCTGATCTGTGGGGAACCAGGGGAGAGGCTCAGCTCGACCTTCCCCGTGCTCGGTTCCCCTACAGTTCTTCAGTATTGCTCTTCTCTCCACTGATCTTCGCTGCTCTTCACTTTGCAGCCAGGAGCAAAGTGGCAAAGAGTGGGGCTGCAGCTATTTAAATGTGAGGCTCCTGGACCAGAGGGAAGACAGCCTGCTTGAGGTTCAGCAGCAAGCCCCGTCCCCCGGCCACTGCTGATTGGGTGGCCGGGATTTGAAACCATTGGCCACCAGCTCGCCTGAGGGATGCCAGGTGAGTCAACATGGCAGCTGCCATGCTCCCTCCTGCCTCCATGCCTGCGGCAGGAAACCGCCCACCTGGTAAGTCGGACATTCTTGCTTTCTTAGTCAAAACAAGTTGCACAATAGAATAAATTTGGTGGACTGTGATATATGAAATGGATACTGTTTGTTTGAAAGGTTGGTCACATGTCTGATGAAAAATGAATGTTGATTAATATACTTTGAATTGTTATATGCTCTCCTTGGATTGTATGTCCTTTCCGGTTTTGTTGGATATGTTTGTGACTGCTTAGATTGAATGACTGGAGCACATCAGTTTGGAACCTTCTAACTTGGCAAGGTTGGCAGTCCGAAATATTTGTACCAAAATTTGCTGCATCCCTAGTTTTAGTTCTCATGTCAGTATGTTCAACTTTACATTTTATAAATACTCTTAGTTATATTAGCTCATGCCATAACAAATGGAAAGAAATGCTGTTTTACCCACCTAAGTAGCGAGGGACAACTAATACCTGACAAAATATGGGACCCATGCAGTTCAACTGTCAAAATCCCAAGCCATGAGCCTTTGTTTACGAGGCCACATAGCTATCTCCAACAGAATGTGACGCTTACAACTCAACCCCTCCAACTGAGAAACAAACTAGTCCCCTATTTCAATTGCTCCTCTTTTTAGGGCAGGGACCCGGTTGACCCCCTGGGAGATGGGGGAGGTGGAGATTTTAGTTTTTAATCTATCACAAAGACTCCTGAACTCTGTGGAAATCAAGGTATTAAATAAAGGGCTGAGTTTTGTGCCAACACTGAAGTACTCCCCCTTTAAGGCCAAGGTAGACATCTTTAAACATATTAGGCAGCTGCAGGTAGATCCAACAGGAGCAAGAAAGAAGGATGTCCTTTGTCCTCATTCAATTAGAGATCATCATGTAAATTCACTAGAGGCATCTGCCTCCCATAACCCAGTCTGAAATGAGACTGCAAATGGTCCAGAGGACCAGTTCTACCTAAGAATACAAAGAGTTGCTCTGACTCTTTGAGTGCCTGAGGGAAAGCACCTTCAGTTAGTGATTGATTTAGGATAAACATTAAGGTTCATTTATGTGGTCATTGCATGATTTTAGCAATAATAGACGGTCACAGAATGTGTACTTTGCTCCTGCTGTCCTCTTTCATTTTGGTTAATTATAACCCTTCTCAGGAAGTTCTGCAAATTGTTGCATATTTCAAAGGTTTTATTTTATTACATCTGGTAGGCAACGTACCTGAATTAAGTGTATAAAATCAGAGAATCAAAGGGTTTCAATGAACCACATAAGCTTTCAAGCTCAGAGCCCTGATTAATTCAAGCCCTTTGGAGGACTCTCTAGCCTTTCCTTCTAGAACACCCTGGAGGAGAACCCTCCCTCAACACAGATCATGGTCATGTTCTCAAACTTCTCTGCCCATTAGTCACTTCCTCACTGTGTTTAGCTGAGTTCTCCCCTCCTGTCATTTTAGTCTTTTATGTCTACACTTGAGCTCTGGCTCAGCAGGACACAAGTGTTTCCTCTCCTGTCTGGCAGCCCTTCCTGTGCTTTAGGAGATTTTCTTCTCTCAGTCTTCGCTTCTTCAGAGTACCAGTTCCTAGTCCCTTCCAACTTTCTGGGTGACCTTTATCCTTAATACTTACCACATTCACACAGCTCCTCCATCATTTTGAAAGCAGCTCTTGGTGGTCCCTGACCTGGGGGTCATTCCGATGGCCTTGACCAGGGCCAGGGCTTTTTCTGCTCTGAAGATTTGAGAGTATAAGGAGCACACCCTATTCCACCATGCTCAGAGTAAAACTTCAGTTCAGGCTTCATGCCTGCAAGAGATCTTTACAGGCCTGTTTGCTGAGAGAGGCACAGCCTCTCTTAATTAGCTGCACCTGCATTCCTGTCTTTCCTTGAGAAGCTCCGTGCCTAGTGCTGCTCTCAGCTCTAGCCACACTCCCTAATCCTTCACACTTAGGAAAGGTCCAATTAAGCAGTGAGCTCTGATTGGTTCTTTGAGTAGGCTGATGGCCCCCACCACTGTGAAGAAGCTTCTTTGTTACTCAGCAGTCTACCACTTTCTACCTCTGGACACCCTTCAGTCCAGTTCTGATGAGCTATGCTACCTTGCAACCACTGCCAGTTACCAGCTATGGAAGATGAGAGCTTCTAGCTCCATGCCAACTCCAGGTTGCCCAGAGTGAGCTGGCATGGATGGACTTGGTAAAAACAACCTGCCTTGGAACCTACTCGGAGAACGTTTAGATAGTCAGCAAAGAAGTAATTTTAGCTAGATTGTAGATAGATACATTAGGAAGCTGTCATTTGTTTTTGCCTTGCCTAAATGTCTTTATGAGTGGTTTCTGCTTAGCTTATGCTCCTGTGTTCTTTCTATAATAAATCTCTTTATACTTTGTCAGTCTGTGTCCAGTGTTGCTTGCTAAGGAGGTACACTCAAAAAAGAACCCCAAAGCAAGCGTGATTCAAACTAATGTCCAGAACTCTTAGAGGATCCTAGGGGTCCTATGCAGTCAGTGAAAGGGCAGGAACTTGAGGTAAAGGTCTCTGGATCGAGATACGTTAGCTGCATTGTATAGGAGTGTTGATGTCCTCTCAGCAGTGAACTGTGATAAGGTCTGAACAGGCATTTAGCAAGATTTTGGCAAGATTTGGCAAGATTTTGATAGACAAGATGACTCAGTATCAACTCTTGGTTCCTTGTGATGATTTCTCACTTGAAATCGAAATGGAAAA
This sequence comes from Eublepharis macularius, assembly GCF_028583425.1. Taxonomy (NCBI): domain Eukaryota; kingdom Metazoa; phylum Chordata; class Lepidosauria; order Squamata; family Eublepharidae; genus Eublepharis; species Eublepharis macularius. The sequence continues at coordinate 248,191,786 of NC_072790.1, forward strand.
CCTTGGGGTTGTTGGAGGTGCCCCACTGAAACCTCTGGAGAAGTATGTCTCTCTTTCGTATGCTGAAGTTGTCCAAACGCCCAAGATGGGCTCAGTGGATTACAATGATACCGTTTCTACAAGGAGCAAAGGAGTCCTAAGGACAGGACGAAACCTTATATGGCGTGAGCAGCCATTGAAGGAGGAGGAGGAGGTCCAGACTCCATATCCCCACCAGCAACTTGATACAGCACACAGTGTATCTGCTACAACTTCACCGTTCATAAGCACAGGCATGGCTTCCCGTGTGGGAGGGTCTGCTGGAGGAGCAGGAACGTCAGTGGGAGTGCAGCCAGGAGTGTCGTCCGGAGCTCAGTCAGGAGCACCAGCGCCCGGCCTAGACCGTGTCCTCCTCCTCCTCCTCCAACAGCTGCTCACGCCATATAAGGTCTCATCCTGTACATAGAACTTCTTTGCTCCTTGTATAAACGGTATCACTGTAATCCACTGAGCCCACCTTGGGCGTTTGGACAACTTCAGCATACGAAAGACAGCCGTACTTCTCCAGAGGTTTCAGTGGGGTGCCTCCAACAGCCACAAGGTTTTCCATTTTGTCTTGTGCAGTCAGTGAACTGGCAGGAACACAAGATGAGAATCTCTGGCTTGAGATATGGTAGCTGTGTTGTGTATGAGTGTTGATGTCCTCTTTGCAGTGAACTGTGATAAGGTCTGAACAGGCATTTGGCAAGGTTTTGGCAAGATTTTCAAGATTTTGATAGGCAAGATGACTCAGGATTTCTCACTTGGAAACAAAATGGAAAACCTTGTGGCTGTTGGAGGCACAAACTGTTACAGTTTGTTTTGGAAAAGCTTAATCTCTGGGGTCAGATTTACGCTTGTTTCCCAATTTTCTGCTACCAGCTCTATTTTATCTGTTCATTGAATATCCCAGCTGTTGATCATACTGTATTTGCTTAGCAAATGTCCTAGCTGTTGATTATATTGTATTGATTTGCATTGTGTAATCTGCCTTGGGTCTCAGTAGGAAAGGCAGACTCTGAATAATCAAATAAATACATTTTCTCTTTTTCAGTATGATTTCCATGCATAAGTCCAAGGCACAGTCTGGCATAAGGCAGAACAGATTCCAGTTGTTTGGGATACTGAAAAGTTACAAGGCCATGAGTTAGAGATGATTTGGCTGACTGACTACCCCTCCATGTCTCGGAGAGAAACAGCGATAACGAGGATTCCTGGGAAAACCCCTTGCATCATCCCAACAATGCCCTCCTGTACCTCTCCTCACACATTTCCCTAATCAAAGCTATTCAGTAAGCCTGAAAACATTCCCGCCTGGTGTTTACCAGGTCACCATGCAATATTTTCACCTATAGAATATCCCTGATATTCATGTCAAACCTCTACCAACTTACTGTCTTAATTCCAGACAAACCATTAACTTACAGTTTTTGGAACAAGGTGTCCAAATTGCCCCAGGGAACATTTTGCCCTACAACTGGGCTTCCTAGCCATGTGCGCTGTGTGTGTGCCTTTGGATCTGAACAGATGCAGCCAAACTCATTTGAGCCTCTCCTTATCTCTTCCGCTGACCTCTTTCCCTTGAAGACTGGTATTTAACACCCTTCACTCGAAACTGCTTTCCCATTTCCTTACTTACTTTGTTAGCCCTGTGTGTATTCCGTGTGTGGTTCTCTATTTGCTTTCCTTTGATCCCACGGTTAATAATGAAGCTTCTTGGTTGAACACCTCCCTGTTTATGTGAGATCTCTCTAACCTTAGACCTCTCTACCTCTCTACCCTTAGACATAGGTGAAAAATCCCAGTTACCCCCTCTCACCACCTCCTTAATGCTAATTCCATCAACTAATTAAAGATACCTCCTATTTGGGTAAAAGATTAAGGGTGGATCAAGCTGGCAGTTCCATTCACATCTAAGTATTGTGAGTCATGACATGAGCCTTTGAGTGCAGATGTAGGGAAACTTCCCCTGAGAAACACTTGCAGGAGTGTGTGTGAGTGTATATGTAAAGATTTGTGTACTTCATGCTACAGGAGCAAATATCAAGGTGGGAATCTTTCCCCCTTTTCACCTCTTTGGCTCGTGTTATCCACATACCCTTGCCCATGAGACCATGTGATTGGCCATGAGGTGATTTAGAATGCAAGGGAGTGACACATGGTTCATCCTCACGAACTTTCCCCTACATGGGTTTCATATGAGTTGGTTGTGAGTTCGGGTGAGAGTTCCCCAAGAGCCCATGTGCTCAGAATTGGCTGCAGGTCATCATTGTACACTGGGTAACAACAAGCCAGTTTGGGGTAGTGGTTAAGAGCATGGGACTCTAATCTGGAGAACTGTGTTTGATTCCCCACTCCTCCCCTTGAAGCCAGCTGGGTGACCTTGGGTTAGTCAGAGATTCTAGGAGCTCACTCAGCCCAACCCACCTCACATGGTGTTTTCTTGAGGGTATAATAATAACATACTTTGTAAACTGCTCCGAGTGGACATTAAGTTGTCCTGAAGGGCTGTTTTATGAAATTCACATTTGGACATTTTAATGGGCATTTTGTTACACATCAGAGTAGTTAAGACTTTCTTTACAAGATCTATGTGTTCCTCCTCAGATTCTGAATAAATTAGAACATTATCTAGATACACTACTACTCCTTTGTACAAAAAGTCATGCAGAACTTCATTGATTATGGACATGAAAACCGAAGGTGCCCCGGCCAGGCCAAAAGGCATAACTAAGTATTCGTACTGGCCGAGGGGCATATTGAATGCGGTTTTCCATTCGTCGCCTTCCCTTATACGAACGTGGAAGTAAGCATCTTTTAAATCCAATTTTGTAAAGATCTTACCTTGTGCCACGACGTTGAGTAGATCTCGGATAAGTGGTATGGGGTAGGCGTTGCTGGAGGAGACTGCATTAAGTCCTCTAAAGTCTGTGCAGAGTCTCAATCCTCCATCCTTTTTTTTGACAAATAGCACTGGAGCAGCATGCGGGCTATTTGCTGGTCGGATAAATCCTCTTTGAAGATTAGTGTTAATGAATTTGCAGAGCTCTTCCCGTTCGTTTGGGCTCATGGGATACAGTCTGCCCTTGGGTAAAGATGCACCCGGTAAAATTTCCACGGCACAGTCCGTCCTCCGGTGGGGAGGTAAGGAATTGGCTTCCTCTTCAGTGAAGGCTTGAACATAGGCTCTGTCCTGTTTAGGTATTTGATTAAGTTCCTCTTGAGTTAATAGGACTTGTTCCATGAGGGTAGGGTTGTTACCCCAATTCTGGTTCCAACGATGATTTTCACATTTATCATGGGAAAAGGTAATGCTTCCTACCGTCCAGTCTATATAGGGGTTGTGATCCCACAAACATCTGCTTCCCAAGATTAACGGACATTTGGCTGTAGTACTAATTACGAATGATCTCTTCTCCCAATGTTGTCCCATACCTGTGATGACAGGCATCGTTTCGGTAGTGACTAGATTCATATTGGTGTCATCCATTTGTTCAAAAATGACTGGAGTTTCCAGATCTTTTATGGGGAGTACTAATCCATTCACTAGGGCTGGTGCAATAATATCTCTGGAGCACCCAGAGTCTATGAGGGCTTGCACATGGATATGCATTTTTCTTTTTGGATTGACTAACGTTACTGGTATGAATAGTATGGACCCATGAGGTCTTTCCGGAATTGGAACTGACTGATTTTTGATCTGCCGCTTGGGTCCTTTTACGACAGATCCATCTCGTTTCCCGAGGCAGGACTATCGGGGTTCTCCTCACTGATTAGAGCTGTTGAATCATAGTCCATAATTTCTTCTAGCTCTAAGCCTTTCTCGGGAGGATTTCTGCGGAAGGTCCCTCTGCCTCTCATCGCTCTGGGAGTGGGTGTTGGGCGGGCTGGCGTGGGCTGAGAGGTGGGAGCTGGACGCCTTGGTAGGAACGGAGTTCTCTGCACAGGCCGGAATGGACATTGTGCCTCAAAGTGACCACCTTGGCCACACTGTAGACACAATTCTTGTTGCCATCTAGCATCTCTCGCTCCTCTAGTTGCATATCCAGCACCCCTGCTCCCTCTCACAAGTACAGATGAGCGCTGGTGCCCAGCAGTTTGTTGCTGTTCAACCAGCTGTACTTCTTGCATACGATTTTCCACTTCACATGCTAGTTGAATCCACCCCAAAAGAGTGGGGGGATTATCTTGCATAAGGGCCCTGTCCAATAGTCTGGGATTCATGCCCTGTTTGAACAGAATGATTTTGGTGGACTCCTCACACCTTGGGCATTTGGTGGCCAGCTGCCGGAATTTTGTAACATAGTCTCTAGCCAACATGCTGCCTTGTCTAATAGATTGTAATTAGGTCCTGGATCTACTTTCTTCCAGGGGGTCTTCATATTGGGCGCGAACCGCATCTACAAGACCCTGCAATGTGTTTAATTCAGGGGGCCCCAATTCGTAAAGGGCTACATACCATTCTGCTGCTTTTCCTTGTAGGCGAGACCCCAAGTGTTCGCTCTGGCTAGCTTCATCTCCGAACAAATGTCCCCCACGGTTAAAGAATTGTAAAGCTTGTACTAGAAAAAATCCTAGTTTGGAGGGGTCTCCATCAAATGTGGCTTCCAGTTTTACCCACCCCGTCGGCAATTCCTGGGGTCTGGTGACCGGCGCAGGCAGTAGATAATATTCTATAGGTACTTGTCGAGGTCTTCCATCGGGGTACTGGGGAAGAGGTTGTATCAGAGGTTGCTGGGGCCTCGGTTGAGGTTGTAATGGAGGAGGGGGTCCTCTCGGCACTGGCTGAATTGGTGGAGGGGGTCCTCTCGGCACTGGCTGGGCTGGTGGAGGGGGTCCTCTAGGTACTGGCTGTAACGGTGGAGGGGGTCCTCTTGGTACTGGCTGTAGCAGCAGCGGGGGTCCTCTTGGAATAGGCTGTGCTGGTGGAGGTGGTCCTCTCGGTCCTGGCTGTAGTATTGGCCGGGGTGTGGTGCCCCGTCCTATCGGTCCCGGCAGCGGTGAGTACCGAGGAGTAGTACCCCGTGGTATCGGGGCCACAAGTCTCGGCAGGAATGGTTGTCCTTGCTGCTGGGTCATGGTCGGGGGGGGAGGATTGGATGTCCTTGCGGCTGAATTGGTGTAAGCGTGAGGACCGGAGCTTCCCCCTGTGGATGCTGTGGTGTACCCCCGGGCTGCGGTGGTGTTGCCAAGTAGGCCCCCTCCCCTGCTTTAGGGCCTGCCATGAACTATGTTAAAGTTTCCTGCATTGCGGTTTCACTGCTACACCAAAGATTGCTTTACATGTGTGTATGTTAATACACGTGTCAGTTTCCTGCCTGCGTGTCAATTACCTTGCTGCTGCAATAGACTGTGTAGTTTACTGACTCCATGTTTGGATAACTGCACAAAGGACTCTCTTTCTGGGCAGCCCTGCCCTGACCTGTATCTGGATTTCCCAGTGTGTGTTTGGACTGTGTTACAAGTGTGCCCCGTGCCTGCATTGCCATCTGCCACGGACCGTGCCTGTTCCCTGCCTTGGACTGTGTTTTAAAGTGTTGTTCCCCCTGCCTCCATGGAAGCCTGCCTCATATGGGCCCAAGCCGCTGCTAGCAGCCGGGTGCCTGCCGGGGAAACCTCCAGCGAGCCTGGCTAGGCACTCCCTGGTCAGTTCCAGCCTGGAGCCTCCCGCGGGCCGGTCCCCGAGCTTGCCCTCGCTACCGGGCAGCCTGCAAACCAGCCTCAGCTATGCCCAGCCGGCATCCATGTTCTCAGGCAGCCAGAAGACCCAGGGAAGAAGACTGCTTTGGGAAGCCATTTCGGCGAAGCGGGCACACCACGTCCGCAGCGAGAGCACCTTGCCCCGCTCTGCATATCTTAGGAGCCGCCCCGGAGAAGAACTAAGTGCCGACCATCCCAAGCACTTAGAGAATGCATCTCAAAGAAACCTCCGCATTCCAGAGCTGATGACATCAGGACAAGCCCTGTCCGCTGGAACATCCTTTCAGCCCACTTGGATTTCCCCCTCCCTCTTTTGTCCCCTCTTCCTGAGGTGTCACTTATCACAATCTGATTACCAAAGTGGCCCATCCAAGCCATTCAGTAGCCCATTAGAACCTTTGTTTTAATCTGTGAGAACCACCAAGTACAGCACCAGCCCCAGGGTACGTTTTGGGGTATTTAAGCTGGCCCCCCAGACCACTCGGTGCTCAGGCCATTCCCTATCCAGACCTCCTTGCTGTCCATCTGTGGTTCCAGTGCTGGCATTGGGCCACCCCCCTTGCTGTTGTGTCTCTGCTTCGCTTCAGGATAAGTGAGTATTCCCCCTATCATCGTTGGGAACCAGCTAATGCGAAAGTCTCTGTATTTCCTACTCTGTATTTCTTAGATCTTGTGTGTTCTCTTGTATGCTTGTGCAAGTTTAGGCTTACGCCACATTGTTAGCAAATACACGTGTTTGGAACCTATTTGTAGTCTGCCTCTTTTTCACTAGAGTGTCTGGAATCGGGACCTCCGTAAACATAGGTTAAGATCCGCGCTTATTTTAAGTTACAGACTGCTAAGCTAATTTCCCCCTTATAATAAAAAGCAGTTCTGGTAACAGTGGGGTCCCCATAGGCTCCTCTCGCGGTTGCCCCCCTTCTCCTGCTATTTCCTCCTCCTCCTCTTCTTCTTCGGTATCGCACGATTTCTCATCGATTGTCCCTGGTGTGGGATTCTGAGGCTGTACAGGTTGTTGCGGATCGTCAACTAATGGAAGTTGCTGATCTTGTACCACAGTTTCTGTCCACGGGATGATTCTTTGTAAAGTTGACAGGCTCTGACTGATGCTCTGTACGCCTGAAGCCGTCTCTTGGCTCCCTTCTGATCCTCTGACCACTAGCACGGAGAGCAAATGGACTGCATGGACCAAGCTCTCTTCCATGCTAGACAGTCTCTCTTCTAGGACCTGTACACGACTCGAATCCACCGCGATGTTTTCGGTTTCTGCATACTTCTGGGGAGGTTCATTAGGGACTTGCGTAGTCTCTAAGTATTCTGCATAGGATTCTGCACATGCTGACCCAGGCCAAGGTCTTATTTCTCCCATGCCCTGGGCCCCGTTTCCTTGCTCTTCATGCCCTCTCCCTGCCAGGATTCCTTTTGCTAATCCTGTGACCGCCGAAATTCCAGCATCTACTGCTATTGTTCGGCTTTGTAATTGTATCCACGTGTGCTCACTCGGATCTTGTTGTCCCGTCCACGGAGCGACTTCCGCATAGTCCCAACTCATCACATCGTGGCGGGACGTTTCCCATGTCTGGGCAGTCTCCGAACCTCTTCGATCCCACTCCAATTGGTTGGCCTCATGGTTCCAATAATACCAAGGTTGGCTACTAGAATGCTCTGCAATCACACCCAAGCTCCTTCGGCCTTCCATTGGAGGTTGCATGAACACAGTACTCGCCCTCCTTTCCCTCACATCCCTTGGCCTCGATACCCACTGTGTCAGCATCGGTAAGGATATCAGCGGGTCAGCTGCTGCTATGGGTCGAGTATCCGTTCTGCTAGGAGCGAGGGTGTATATTGTAGTAACAGAAGACCCGGTCCCTCTTTGAACGGGTCCTTGAAGTTCCAGTCCTTCCGAACCAGGAGAGGCATAGGGATCAAACAAAGGGTCCCTGTCGGGAACGACTTTGGTATCCGGCTGCCCCGGCTTAGGCATTGGAACAGATGTGATTCGTAACAAAATGTCAGAACTGTGGCTAGATAATAGTTGTATCCAGACTACCTTCTGCAATCAGACAAGAGTCCGTTGTTTTCAAAAGATTTACTGAAAGAAGCAACCATTATAGTCCACTGGCCCAGATGCAATATCTGGGCTGGTACACGTGTATTGTTACGAATGATAGGCATAGAACAAGGTACAGAGTATCAAACCCCAGCAGGCCCAACCTCCCCCCATAGTTCTCAAAACAATCTGCTTGAGGCTGAGAAAGTGAAAGTTTCCCAAGGCTGGCAAAGCTGTAGCCAAAACATTCCTCTTCTGTGAGATAGCTGCTAGGGAACGTCTTGGCACCTGTGAAGAAAGCACTCAGAATACTAAAAGAATTAAAATGGAGTCTCTTTGGTTACAACATTAAAGAAAGCATCCTGAACCTGACACATACATTGGTACAGATTTATCCAAATTATATTGTATAAAAAATATGGTTTCTTTCTGTAACAAATCTAGATTGCCCTCCTGTTGCAGTAAATCTTCGTTAATTCTCCATCTAAACTTTTTAATATATTTCCTAAATCTCCACATAACTGGGTTGTGATCTGAGCTTACTTTGGGCATAATTTCAACCTCTTTAGTCCATATTGCCAATTCCTTAGAGGCCCAGATCATATCAATTCTCGATAGTGATGAGTGCCTTGCCGAATAATAGGTAAATTGCTTGGCTTTGGAGTGATTTCTTTTCCACGCATCCTCCAAATTTTCTTGCTTTTGTATTTCAAAAAAAGATTTTGGCAATAATCCCCGTTTCTTTTGAGTCCCCTTTGTTTTCTTGTCTTCCTGTAAGTTTACCACTCCATTAAAATCCCCTGCCAGGATTATTTGTGAATAAGTCACTCCGTCTAATTGCTTCTGTAATTCTTTTTAAAAAATTGTTTTTAGTTCCATTTGGTGCAAAAATCCCTAATATTAGTGTCTTTTGGGAGTTCCAAATAATTTCCACCGCAAGATATCTGGCTTCAGAGTCACTAAATATTTTAGGTTGATATATAACACAACTCCCCTTTTTTTCTGTTTTGCTGCGGTGACAAATTCTTTTCCTAATTTGTAATTTTTTAAGTACTTTTGATCTCGTTTTTTAACATGGGTCTCTTGTAAACAAATTATATTACAACATTGCTTGGATAGCCAATGAAAAACAGTTTTACGCTTGGAAGGTGAGTGAAGTCCATTTACATTCCATGATATTACTTTACACTCCATAATCAAATTCTGGGTCTTTTAGGTAAGTCTCTATCATTGTCCAACAAGAATATCTCCATCTTGTGCCGCGATCTGATAGTTCTCCTAATTGTATTGTCGAAGGCTTTCACAGCGGGAGAACGATGGTTGTTGTGGGTTTTCTGGGCTGTATTGCCGTGGTCTTGGCATTGTAGTTCCTGACGTTTTGCCAGCAGCTGTGGCTGGCATCTTCAGAGGTGTAGCACCAAAAGACCGGAAAACCCACAACAACCATAGTTCTCCTAATTGCTTGAAATTCAAAACTCAGACCCTCTGGAATCTCCCATCTATATCTTATATTCAACTCTTTCAAAATCTGAGTCAGATCTCTATATTTTTTCCTTTCTATTAGGATTTTTTTAGGTAACTCCTTCATTATTCTCACCTTTTTTCCTTCCATTACCAGTGGGTTTTGAAATTGCTTGCTCACAATGTCTCCTTTCATTTTTTTGGTAGTAAACTGCACAATCATATCTCTAGGCAGATTTTTTAGAGCTGCATATCTTGAATTAATTCTGTACACCACGTCCACATGTCTTACGATCTCTTCCATGGTTTTATTCAAGAATTCTGCTAATATTTCTGATATCTGTTCTTGGGCTACCTTCCCCTCCTTCTCCGGAACGCCACAAAATCTAAGTTGTCTCTCCATATATTTACATTCCATCACCGCCACTCTTTCATTCAAGACTGTGGTTTCTGCTTTAAATGTAGTGGTTAGCTTCTCCATCTTTTCTTCCACCTCATTAACTTTTTGCTGCGTCGTGTGTAGTTCCTTCTTGACCTCATTGATACTCTTTCTTAACTCCGCCACTTCACATTTAATTGTCTCCTTGAGATCCTTCATCATCTCTTGTATTACATCATTAGTTCTTTGTTGCCTTCAGCCACTTTCTTATCCAAATTATCAAATGCCAACTGCCAGTCCTTTTTCAACATCATGGGGCTCGATTTGCTCCGCTCCCACAAGTCTGCTCCCTTTCGCAATTCCGTGGCTTAAATATTTAAGTTCCCAAATTAAATTTCTTGTTTTACTAGTATTTTGTCCAAAAGTTAGCGCTTTAACTGTCCAAAATGGCGGGCGTCTTTTCTCTATGGTTTTAAATCGAAGCTTTGCCCTTACCCTTCTCCAAGATGGCCCACTTCCAGTTGCAATGAGGGCTTGCCCTTGCCCTCTTTCAAAATGGTGCACTTCTGCTTCCGCCTTTTCCTTCACAGTGGCTCTAGCCTCGCATCTCGATGTTTATGATGCACTTCCTGTTCCTTCCCCGTCGTCGCACCACTACTTTCTCTTGCGATGTTTCTCCGTTCCCACAGTTCGCTATCTCTTTAAACCACAGGTATGTAAATAATAATCCTTTCTACACCTCTAATTCTTTTCTAAAAGCTTCTTTTCATAGATTCTTTTACCAGGGTTAACTTAATTAGTCCTTTTAAACTTTCTACTTCAACTTTCTGCTTGAATTTAAATCCTCTAGTCCAATTTCAAACTCGTAGAAGAGATAACTATCTTTACCTTGGTTGTAATCACTGTTTCAGATGTTCAGATTAGTCCAAATTACTCACTGAAGCTTGGATACAGCGATCCTATGCCAACTCAATGACTCCAAAGCTGTTGCAGAGATTTCTGCCACCCTTCTTAGAGCAGGACCTCAAGGCTGGGAGGGAATCCTTTGTTCAGAACCCCCCCTCAGCTGAGATCTACATGCCCTCAGGGTCTCAAGCATTCTTGCCTGCTCTCCGCCTGAGAGCAGGGGGCCATGGGTGATCTAGCACCCCATCAGCCCTGACAAACAGCAACTTGGATAGCTCATTCCCCGAACTGCATCAGACCCCCATGATTCCCAAGCCGGAAGTCTGCAAGAACAATTAAAAGCAATGGACAACAAAGAATTGGAATGGGAATTGAAGAAACTAAAACCAAAAACATTTGAGGGTGCCAACAAGCCAGGGAAATATTTAGCTTGGCAATTAAAGAAGAGGAGGGGGGAAAGAGTGATAACTAAGATTATAGAAGAAGATAAGACGTTAATGGATCAATCAGCCATAAGTAGAGCATTCTATAAATTTTATGCCAAATTATATCAGAGTAAAGTGGTAAAGGAGGATAGTATTGATCAATATTTGAGCAAAATTGACTTATCAAAGCTATCTGAGAAGTGGAAGTGAAAACTAAATGCTGAAATAACAGAAACAGACATTATGGATGCAATACAGTCGACTTAATTGGGGAAGGAACCAGGACCTGATGGAATAATGGCTAAATTTTATAAAGTAATGGCAAAAGAGGTGGTGCCTTTCCTGAAAAAAAGTGGTGAATGGGATCTTAAAGGGACAAAAGATTCCGGAAACCTGGAATGAGGCTAATATATCACTGATTCCAAAAGAAGAACAGAAAAATTATCGACCTATATCACTGTTAAATAACGACTACAAGATTTTTGTGAAAATATTGGCGGAAAGGCTGAAGGAATGGCTGGCTGAATTTATTGCAGAAGAGCAAGCAGGATTTTTACCAAACAGACAGATTAAAGACAATCTAAGGACTGTAATAAATGCAATAGAATACTATGACAGACACTGTGAAAAGGAAGTTGGTTTCTTTTTTTTGGACGCAGAGAAGGCTTTTGACAATTTAAATTGGAATTTTATGTTCGCCACAATGGAGAAGTTACAGATGGGAAAAGAGTTCATCCAAGCGGTAAGAACTATATATAAAGACCAGTGTGCAGCAATCGTAGTAAATGACAAATTAACTAAGAGACTGGAAATACGGAAGGGTACAAGGCAAGGTTGCCCATTGTCTCCACTGTTGTTTGTCTTGATATTGGAAATGTTATTGATGCAGATATGAGAAGACGACGCCATAAGAGGTTTGAAGATTAAGGGATTTACATACAAAGTCAGAGCTTTTGCAGATGATGTGATGGTTATTGTAGAGGATCCAATCCAAAATATGCCAAGATTGTTGGATAAGATAAAAGAATTTGGTGATTTGGCTGGATTTTATGTTAACAAAAGAAAATCTAAGATATTATGTAAGAATATGGTGAAACAAAGACAACAAGAATTAACGGAAATTACCAACTGTGAGGTAGCACATAAAGTAAAATATTTAGGAATAGAGCTTACTGCTAAAAATATTGACTTATTCAAGAACAATTATGAAAAGCTGTGGCAACAAATTGATAGAGACTTAATCAAATGGAATAAGTTGAATTTGTCGTGGCTAGGAAGAATAGCAGTAATTAAAATGAATGTACTTCCACAAATTACGTTTTTACTGCAAACAATACCAATAATAAGAGACAACAAGCAATTTGACAAGTGGCAAAGGAAAATATCGGACTTTGTATGGGCAGGGAAGAAGCCTCGAGTGAAGATGAAAGTTTTATGTGATGCCAAAGAAAGAGGGGGATTACAATTACCAAATATAAGACTATACCATGACTATACCATATTTGGTGTGGCTTAAAGAATGGTTGTAGTTAGAGAATCTTAAACTCTTAACTCTTGAAGGATATAAAAATTTTTTTGGTTGGCATGCGTACTTATGGTATGATAAAATTGAAGTGGACTCTATGTTTCTGCATCATTATATTAGGCAAAGTCTCTTCACGGTCTGGCAAAAATATAAAAAATATTTGGATGAAGGAATCCCGACGTGGGTGGTGCCAATGGAAGCCATTGACCCGATGATAATTTATAATAGGGAACAATGTTTGTCATATAAAGAGGTGTTGAAAATGGAGCAGAATATGATTAAGCTTAAAACAGAAGATGAAGTATCTTATTATGGATGGTTCCAATATAGGCAGATTAAAGACTTATATGACTCGGATCGTATAAAATCAGGATTTAAATGGAAAAACTCGGAATTGGAAGAATGTATACTACAAGAAGGCAAGAAAAAGATTTCTAAAGTTTATAAGATCTTGTTAAAATGGTATACAGAAGACGAAACTGTTAAAGTCCAGATGGTGAAGTGGGCTATAAACTGCAATAGAGACATAACAATGGAGGCATGGAAATACTTATGGAAAAATAAATTGAAGATATCGATTTGTACTAATATTAAAGAAAATGTTTACAAGTTGATATATAGATGGTACTTAACACCGAAGGAAATAGCATGTGGGAATAACAAAATGTCAGATAAGTGGAAATGTAAAAACCATGAAGGTTTATTATATCATATGTGGTGGACCTGTGAGGTAGCAAAGCAGTTCTGGGGAGATATTATAGAAGCTATGACTGCAATTTTACAAATTCAAATAAATAAGAACCCAGAACTGCTGTTGTTGAATTTGAATATGGAGGGGATTCCCAGGCAATATAGAACATTACTATTTTATATGACAACAGCAGCGAGAATTTTATACGCCCAGAAGTGGAAGACAAAAGAAGTACCATCTATTGAAAATTGGATACAAAAATTGCTGTACATGGCAGAAATGGACAAAATGACAAAAAAGCTGAGAGAACAGAATCCAGAGGAATTTTTTAATGATCAGGGGAAACTAAAACAGTATTTGGGAAAGAAGTGGGACGCAAAGGGAGAAATGTGGGTGCCAGATAACTATTAATTTGGCAGAAGGGAAGAGAGGACGATCTTTACAAGAGGAGAAGGGATAAGTTAGAAACATGTTGTAATTGTTAATTTGATATTAGGTTTTTTATAGTTTAACCTATAATATCTATTTTAGTAGTATATTAGAATGAATAAGAAAAGAAAAAGAGATATAAGTAGTAGATTTAGACAGCGGGTTGGAAAACTGTTGGAAGTCTGAGATAAAGGGGGGAGGGGAAAGGGTGGGGATATGGAAATGAGGGTATTAATCAAAAAAATTGTAATATTAAATTTTACTCACCCAATAAAATTTAAAAAAAAAAAAACAAGATTGCTTCCTGTCACCCTCTCCACTCCCAGGACCAAACTCGCCCCATACTATACTGAGGAGCTACAACAGTTGAAACAAAAGCTGAGATGGCTAGAGAGAGTGTGGAGGCAAATCTGTAATGAAGCAAAAGGAACATCAAATAGTATGCATAGGAATCCATAGGAGATGCATAGGAGATGTATAGGAGATGCATAGGAGATGGCAGCGAAAGCCACAAAAAGGAATTCCTATGCAGCTTCTGTTTTCTTTTTTAGCTCTCATCAGGCCCAATTGTTTAGAGTGATTTGGTCTTTAAGGTCACTTTCTTGGGCAACGAGGATAAATGTTAATTTGGCTATAAGTTGTGAGTCATTTCGAAGCTTTTTTCTGGCTAATATTTTATCGCTCCACCAGGATCTGCCAGTGTTGGTTGATACAGTGTGTGAACTGGATGCCCCTTGCCAGTCTCCAGGGTTGGCATTAGATCACTTCAGGCCACGCTCTTAGGATTAGGTGGTCAGGATTCTGTGTTCTTTGAAGCCTACCACATGCCCATTGAAACCATACCCATTATAGCTGGTGAGGGCCGCGGATGCCAGGATCTAGGCTCCTTCAGCTTGTCAGGGTTGAAGTATATGTATGTAACCGAAGAGACTCCATATTAATTCTTTCAGTATTCTAAGTGCTTTGTTCCCAGGTGCCAAGATGTTCCCAGCAGCTATCTCACGGAAGAGGAATGTTTTGGCTATCGCTTCTCCAGCCTTGGGAAACTTTCGCTTTCTCAGCTTCAAAGGGATTGTTTTGAGAACTATGGGGGGAGGTTGGGCCTGCTGGGTTCGGATACTTTGTAACTCATGCTTTGCCTGTCATTTGTAACAATACACGTGTACCAGCCTGGATATTGTATCTAGGCCCGTGGACTATAATGAATTCTTTCTTCAGTAAACTTTTGAAAACAACGGGCTTTTGTCTACAGTGTGGCCAAAGCGGTCACTTTGCGGCGCAATGTCCGTACCAGCCTGTGCAACGAACTCCGCTCCAACTAAGACGTCCAGCCCCCACAGCTGACATCTTTAATCAGTCTTTGAGTTCAGGGATTTCCTGGACTCACTGAACGAGGCTGTGGTGAGGCCCTTATTTTTTAAAAAAGCATCGTTGGATCCTCTTCATCCAGCGAATTACCACCCAGTTTCAAATCTTCCATTTCTGGGTGATGTAATTGAGAGGGCTGTAGTGGCAGAGGTACAGGTATTCCAGGATGATTCCTTTATCCTGGATCCGTTCCAGTCCAGCCATGTTACAGAGATGGCCATTGTCGCCTTAACAGTAGATCTGCAGCAAGACCTGAATTGTGGCATCTTGGCACTGCAGGTACTTTTAGATCTTACTGCTGAGTTCCACATGGTGGATTGCAATCTTTTGACCCGCCTCGCAAGTTTGTGGATTCGTGGGACAGCCCTCCAATGTCTGATCTCCTTTCTCCATCATCGAGGAAAGGAGGTGGTGTGAGGTGAACTGATCTCCACTGGCCATTCTTTGACGTGAAGCGTCCCTCAGGGGACAATTCCCCAATGTTGTTTAACATCTATAGGCACCCCCTTGCCAAGGTGGTTCAAATCATTGGGATGGGTTGTCAGCAGTATGCAAATGACTCCCAGCTAAATCTGTTGATGGATAGACAGTTCTATGCTTCCCTGGATTGCTTGGCCAGGTTTCTGAATACCATGGTGAAATGGTTTTGTCAGAGTTGCTTGATGTTGAATCCCCTGAAGACTGAGGTTCTGTACCCAGATCGTGTGATGATGAGTTTGGGAATTCAGCTCCCAACTCTTGACAGATTGCAGTTACAGCATTCTCCGAGGGTGAAGATCTTGGGGGGTGTGCTGTGGGATATAACACTTTCTACAGTGGCTCAAGTCACAGCCATTGCCAGATCTGCATTTTTTCATCTTCGGCAGCTCAGTCAATTCATGCCCCATCTCTCATCCCAGGAGCTTGCTTTGGTAATCAATGGAACAATCTCCTCCTGGTTGGACTACTGTAATTCATTTTATGGTAGGCGACATTTGTGCTTGACCTGGAAGTTACAACTTTTTCAGAATGCGATGGCACATATTTTCTCTGGGATTCTGTTCTGGTCATATATAACACCAGCTTTAAACCAACTGCACTGGCTCTCCTTGGAATTCCAAATCAGATTCAAGATTTTGGTTTTAGTGTTTCAAGCCCTTAATGGACTTGGACCAGCATACCTGAAGGACCGACTCTCACCATATATTCCCCAGAGGGCACTTTGCTCAGCAAAAAATATTTACTAGTGTTCTCTGGCTCCAAGGAGGATCGTTTTACCTCGACCAGGGACAGGGTGAGCCTCAACCAGGGCCAGGGATCAATGCAGTATATGCACTGCTATATTTTTATTGACTTGTATTACTGTAGATTCAATTCTTATTCTACCTGTTTTTTATCTTTTATATTGTACTCATTGATGCGATCCATTCTGAACCTGTTTGTAGGGAGAGTGGACTATATATATATAATGAGATAAATAAAAATAAATAATGTTGGATCCAGTTTAACCCCTAGCCTCATAACCAAGGGTGTCCAAGGGTCTCCTAGCCTCATAACCAAGGGTCTCCAAGGGTCTCCTAGCCTCATAACCATGGGTCTCCAAGTGTCAAGAGAATTCCATTGTAAGTGAGGAGTATGATATCCTTAATATCTCTACCTTCCAAACCAACATCTTTTTGTCTTACCTTGGTTTCTGCCATTTGATTGCAGTAGTGAGGCAGTAAATCAGGACATCTACGGTATCTCCCAGGGATTTGGATGGTGAAATGTTGAATCTAGTGTCATCTGCATCTTGATGACATTCAACTCCTTACTACAAATGATTTTTTCTATGGACTTTACATAGAGGTTTTATAGCATGTGGGATAAGATCGTACCCTGTGGAAGCCCGCAAGATAATTCCCACCCTGAGGATAGCTGCTTTCCCACAGCTACCTTTGGATGCCATTCCAGGAGGAATGATTTAAACCAGTGCAGGGCACATCGACAGATACGTCCTTCTGCCTCCAAACACCTTCACAGAATGGTATGGATTACTGTATCAGTGGCTGCAGATAGATCCAAGAGGAGCAAGAAAGGAGCATGGCCTTTGTCCTCATTCACCTGGAGGGCATTACCTAATTCCTCCAGAGCCATCTCCCTCCCATAGCCTGGTCTGAAAACAAACTGAAAATGGTCCAGAGCACGAGCGCTACCTATTAATATCTGGAGTTGCTCTGTTAGTGTTTTTTCTCCAATCACTTTGCCTTGAAAGGACAGATTACAGACTGGGCAATAATTGGCCACATCCTTTTTGTCTAGGGATGTTTTTCTAAATACTGGGTGGATTACTGCCTCTTTGAGTGCCTGAGAGAAAGCACCTTAACTTAGTGATCGATTTATGATAAACATTAAGGGTTTGTAAAATCAAAAAGAGTCCAGTAGCACCTTTAAGACTAACCAATTTTATTGTAGCATAAGCTTTCGAGAATCAAAATGCCTGACGAAGAGAACTTGATTCTCGAAAGCTTATGCTACAATAAAATTGGTTAGTCTTAAAGGTGCTATTGGACTCTTTTTGATTTTGCTACTACAGACTAACACGGCTAACTCCTCTGGATCTATGATTAAGGGTTTGTTTATGTCTTCATTACCTGATTTTAGCAATAATAGAATGTAATAGAATGTGTACTTAGCTCCTGCTGTCCATTTTCATTTTGGCTAATTATACCCTTTGTCAGGAAGTGCTATTTATTTTAAAGGTTTTATTTTATCCCCTCTGATAGGTAATGTACCTGAAGTAAGTATATAAAATCATAGAATGAAAGGTTTTCAGTGAATGACATAAGCTCTCAAGCTCCAAACCCTGATTAAGTCATCCTCTTTGGAGGACTCTCTAGCCTCTGCCTCTGGAACATTATGAAGGAGAATCTTCCCTCAGCAGAGATAATGGACTTGTTTGCAAACTCCTCTGCCCATTAATCACTTCTTCACTGTATTTAGCGGAGGTCTACCCTCCTGTAACTTTAGTCCTTTATGTCTGCTCTTGAGATATGGTACAGCAGAAAACAAACCTTTCCTCTCCAATCTGGCAACCTTCAAGTGCTTTAGGAGATCTTCATCTCTCAATGTTCGCTTCTTCTGAGTATCAATTACCAGTTCCTTCACCTTTCCTGGTGACATATATTCTTAACATTTACCAAATTCGCTGAGCAGTTCCATCTTTTTAAATGCAAGTGTTGGTGATCCCTGGCCTGAGGGACTTCCAGCTGGCCTCGATCAGGGCCAGAACCTTTTCTGCCCTGGCTCTTGCCTGCTGGAATGCACTCCCATTGGTGATCTGGGCCCTGCAAGATGTATAGCAGTTCCACAGGGCTTGCAAAATGGAGGTGTTCCTCTGGGCCTTTGGCTGAGGGCCTGGGAACTGTCCCCTTTCCTGACCGCCATGCCCCATCTGCAACTATTCTGGGCCTGTATCATGGCTGCACCTGTGATTTGATAGTACTTTTAAAGAAGACTGGTTGTATTAGAGGTTGCTGAAGTTAGATGTACAATTGGTTTTATATTTTTATGTTTAATTGTATATTTTCCATTGTAAGGAACCTGGAGCCTGTTAGATCAGAGGATGGAGTATAAAACAAATGCCCTGTCCAGCTTCCCTGTACCCTTCCCTCCCCTCAATGTAAGTTTGGACAGTGAGGTGTGAATGGAAGTGTGGCCCATGAATATCTGGCAGGGATGCTCCACTGAGGACATTCGTTTTCTGAAGGACTGAGCTGCTGGCATCTGATAAGCCAGGCAGAGGGGAAGGCAGAAGTTACTGCAGGGAGGTGGGGGTTCTAGAGCGACATCTTCGGATCTCCTCCTCCTGCAGAAGGATGGACCACCCTCCATTTTGCTGTTTGTGGAAGCAGGGGTGGACTTGGAAAATCTGGGCGGGGGAGGGGGTGAATGGCAGCCTCCGGAGCAGTTTCTCGGCTCCTGTGGGCTATCAGTCCACAAGGGGGCTGGACTGGGCTGGGCTGGGCTGGGCTGGGCTGGGCTGGGCTGGGCTGGGCTGGGCTGGGCTGGGCTGGTGCATGGCTCTCAAGGTCCAACCTGCATTCTCACATTGTTGTGCTACAGTGCTTGTTCAAATGGTGCTGGCACAAGTCTGTGGGTATTTTCATTCCCTTCTGGCCTCGTACGTGGTTTCCAATGGGCATTCCTATCACTCATTGTAGAAGCCACTTCCCACCTGCCTCTCTGGATCCTGGAAACTGCTCACAAGGTCTTCCAGGTCTTACTTTTCAGGGAAGGGGAACCTGTTTCTCGTGGTAGCAGCGGCAGGGATTTGCAAGCACAGCCAGCTGCAGCCACCATCCTGGCCCTCATCGGAAATGGGAGCTGGACAGGTGAGAGGGTGGGTGTTCAGTCTGGACCTTCACTTTCTCCTCTACCCCCCTCCCTGGAAGGAATGGCTGCTCTTCAAGGGTGCCTATTGGCGGCAGTGGGGGTCGTGGCCTCCCCATTGGCTGAGTTGCTGCTTGCCCCTTGCCTGCCTGTCAGGGGAAGCGTATGGACACTGGCTGATGTGAGCAGGGTGGTCAGGGGAATGGCAGGCGAGCATTCCTGGCAGTGGCCACACCTCACCTTGCATCACTCAGGCACCAGCGGGACTCCCCTGCAAAACTCCATAGGGAGCCTGCGAGTGGCATCCCATTTACGTAAATGTACGAGCAACGACGTTGTCTTGGGGGTTAGGATCGAGCTGTAAGTCTAACACATTTAGGTGGCAATTAAATGAAACTTTACTATGGAAAGAGGAAATTGTCAAGGATTGTTAAAAAGGCTGAAAGAATGTTTTGAATTAAATTTGAACAAAGCTACAAATTTGTGAATGGTTTGGTATGCAAGCATTGCATTTATTAGATGCCACTTTATACATCATTGTTTAGAATTGTGGGGGAGGAGGAAAAGTGCAATATATTTTGCAAGAAATTTTTAAAAAGGATGGAGAATTAAAATTGTGCCAGGGAATGTCAAGGTATTACAAGAGAGAAAATGCTTACAACATCAGCTATTAATGTTAACAATAAGGGATCTAGAGAAAAAACAGAATTATGCTAAGCAGAGAAATTTTGAATTTGCTAATAAACAGGAAAGGTGGTTGGCATATAGACTGAGAAAAGAGAGAAAGAAACAGAAATGATTTTAAAATTGGAAGATGGAAATATTACCCTAATAGAAAATGGGACCATTGAAAAGATCTTTGAAAAGTATTATTCAAATTTATACATAAGACAGGATACTTCTTCAAAGAAAATGAATGATTACTTAACAAAACAGAGTGAACCCCAAATTATGGAAGAACAATAAGATGTGATGGTAGACAAGCTGGAGCATGTCCAGAGGAGGGCAACGAAGATGGTGAAGGGTCTGGAGACCAAGTCCTATGAGGAAAACTTAAAAGAGTTCGGTATGTTTAGCCTGGAGAAGAGACAAGTGAAAGGTGATATGATAACCATTTTCAAGTACTTGGAAGGCTGTTAGGACAGCACAGAGTTGTTTTCCATTGCCCCAGAAGGTCTGACCAGAACCAATAGATTGAAATTAAATCAAAAGAGTTTTCAGCTAAACATTAGGAAGAGCTTCCTGACAGAGCAGTCCCTCAGTGGAACAGGGTTCCTTGGGAGGTGGTGGGCTCTCCTTCTTTGGACGTTTTTCAGCAGAGGCTTAAAAACAGAGGGGGAGGTACAGAGGGGGAGCCCTCTAAGGCTCAGGCTCCGCCCCCCGGCCAGTACCCGTATGCCCGGGAAGGGAGTCTGTCTCTTCCCGGGCAAGCCTGCAAAACATGGCCCCCGGCTCATGCAGCATTGCTGCAGCCGGGAGTGCCAAATTGCAGGCTTAGCCCAAATAAGAGACAGATGCAGGCTTGGAGATAAATGGCCGTTTATTAAAATAATCATAACATAGATAACTGTAACTACGGCAAGGGCCAACTATGCGGTACAGGTCAAGCCACGGGGTCACACCTGACCGCCGCCTTGACCTGTCTGGGCGAGCCCCAAAGCCCCGAGTGTAGGCCATCCATAGAATGGCTGCAACCCGGCCAGCCAGGCTAACGGATCCCCCCATCAAGCTCCTAACGCCCCAGCCGTACAGCATGAGGGAAGGACTTGCTCCTGGGGATCCCCGCAGGCGTCTGCCTAGCTGTGGTAGCCGTCACAAGCATACCGCACTGATGGCAGACCCTGTTCCCCCACGCATGGGGGAAATGCCACTGGGTGCTCACCAGCCCGCACCCTATTCCCCGAGAATCTCCTGCCACCGCCAGGGCCAAGCCTCTGCTTAGGCCCTGACGCCCCACAGGTGGCTTAAGGCCAACCTAAGCCCTTGCCGTAGGTCGTCCAGAAAAATCTCATTGCCTTCTGGCGATAAATGCACGCCATCATCCCGGTAGAGATGGGCAAATTCGGCCTTAATCCTGGGGTGCGGCAAATAGATCCCCAAGCCGTCCCCTAAAGGTTTCTTCATGGCACGGTTGGCCTTACACCGAGCCCCTTCAACAGCCCGCGGGTCAAAGGCTTCATGCCACACCCTACGCTGCAACATTTCGGACCAAAAAATAAGCACCCCTGGCCACCGATGACTAATTACACGGAGGTCCACGGTTGCCTGCAGCGACAGGGCCTTGCCCTGCACTAAACCAAGGTCATTACCACCGAGGTGTATCACCAAGATATGTGGGGGCGGACCTTTCCGCCCCCGGAAAAGGAGTGGTAACAAGGCAGGCCATCGAAGGCCACGCCGTCCAAGCCACTCAACATTGGCCACAGCACTGAGCCCCAGCTGGGATCCAATCGCGGTCCGTCTGGCTTGATGGGCTGCCCAGAACACCATGCTGTGTCCACAAATCACGATCCTGAGCTTCTCGGGGCCGGATACCGCACCTAAGAAAGAACAGTCAGCAAAGTCTATCAACAATGGGCCAACGGGCGGATGTAGGATCGAAACGCACCCGACCGCCACCTGCCCACCCGCTGTATAGCCTGGGGAGGGTAACCCATGGCCGCGGCAGTGGATGCAGCCCCTATCCGAAAAGAGTGGGTGCCGAACTTGACCCCCGACATCCCCAACCTGCAAAGGGCCCTTTCTGTAACCGCCCAGAATTGGTATCGGGTCAAAGGAGCCCCATCAACATGCTGGAACAAAGTCCCAGGGGCATCCCCTCGCAAATCTATATAATCCTTAAGCGCACGGACTGGGCAAAGGTCCGGCTCAGAACAGGGGCCCAAAACTAAAGTGGTGCCCCGCTGCCCCTGATCCGTCTTGGAGCGCCGGATTGTAATGGTCACAGTGTCCCCCACAAACTTTATGTCCTTGGCAAGCAGGGCCCTGCCAGACGTGTCCGTACGAGCCTGAACAACTAACTCGCTAACGCGCAGCGCTCCAAAAAAGGCCACCAGTGAAGCTGCATGAAACAACCTCTGTTCATAGCGGGAGGAACATATGTTTGGCCAAATAGCTCCCAAACCTTTCAGTACAGCAGGGGAAATGGGCTGCCGCTGATCCCTAGGGGCCCCAGCCTCCCTGGACCAGCCCTCAAGCATCTTCCGTACCCTAAAATCGCCAGAGGCATCCACAAGGCCGCGGGCCTTGCTGACAAACGCCAATGCCGCCAATTGGCCCCTAATGGACTTAACCGAAAGGCCCCGATCATGCTGCACCACGCAAAAATGCATAAGGTGCTCAGCCGGGATGGGCCAGAGATCCCGAAGACCCACCGTCCTCCTGAATTCCGTAAACTTCCCTACTGCACGGTCATACGCCTTCCGGGTGCTAGGGGCTAAAGCTGACTGGATGGCCCGGTTCGCTTCCGCCGTCCAAGCTGCCACAGCTCTCTGGGCATCCGCGCTGGTACCCGATCGGCCTCCGGGGCAAGGAGCCAAAACCGATCCATCTGTTGGCGAGACAGAGCGTCTGCCACACCATTACTAATCCCTGGAACGTGTCTGGCCCGAAACAGTATATTCAGCCGGAGGCACTTAAGGGTAAAGGCCCTTACCAACCGCATGACCCTAGGTGATTTGGAAGTCAAGGAGTTAACCACATGAACCACCGCCTGGTTATTGCACCAGAAGTGGACTGTGTGATTGGACAACTCCTCGCCCCACAGCCAGACCGCAACCAACAGGGGGAAAAATTCTAAAAACGTTAAGTCTCTAGACAAACCCTGTTCAACCCAGTCCGGGGGCCAAGGGGCAGCACACCAGTGCCCCCGGAAATAAACACCAAAACCCAGGGATCCCGATGCATCGGAAGTAACCTGAAGCTCAGCTTCAAGCAACAACTCATCTCTCCAAAACGTAACCCCGTTAAAGGATCCTAAAAAATCCCTCCATACCAGCAGATCGGCACGCATGCCCCTACCAATACGCATCCGATGATGGGGTAATCTCAGCGACCCCATGGCCTCGCATAAACGCCGAAGAAAGGCCCTACCCGGGGCAATTGCTTTGCATGCAAAATTCAAATGCCCCACTAGCTGCTGCAGCTCAAGGAGGGAAACTTTATTCCGACCAATAAGCTCCCCCAGCCGCGTGCGCAAGCTCTCAACCTTGTCTGCAGGGAGCCTCAAGGACTGCTGCGTGGTGTCCAACTCAATCCCCAGAAAAATCAAGACCGTGGCGGGGCCCTCGGTCTTCTCATGGGCAAGGGGGACACCCAGCTCACTAGCCAGGGAAACAAAGCTAGCCAACAACCTGGCACACTGCCCAGAGCCCCTAGGCCCAACGAACAAAAAATCATCTAAATAATGACAGGTGTCCGAACAGGCCGAGCAGCGACGCAGCTCCCATTCCAAAAAGGAACTGAAGCGCTCAAAGGCCGCACAGGAAATAGAGCACCCCATGGGAAGGGCCCGATCCATATAGAATTTGCCCTCGAATGCAAAGCCGAGAAGCTCGAAGTCACCCGGGTGAACCGGGAGAAGACGAAAGGCTGACTTGATGTCACACTTTGACATTTCAGCACCCACCCCACAACGGCGCACGACCTCGACCACCTGGTCAAAGGACGTGTAACGCACCGAACACAGCTCCTCCGGAATAGCGTCATTCACTGAACTGCCTCTGGGAAACGATAGGTGGTGGATAAGGCGGAACTCCCCGGCCGCCTTCTTTGGCACCACCCTGAGCGGGGAAACCCGTAAACAAGGGACAGGAGGGGCGTCAAATGGGCCGAGAACACGGCCTTCCGCGCACTCCTTAGAAATCTTAGCCCGCACGATATCCTCCATGCCAGCCACAGACCGAAGGTTGGCTGCCATGCAAGGCTTACGCTCCCCCCGAAATGGAATACGGAAACCAAACTGAAACCCAGAAACCAAATACTCGGCGTCACTCCGCCGGGGGTAAAGGGACAGTAAGCCCTTAAGTACCCTCAGATTTATTGGGGAGGGACCCTTTACCAGGCCCTTGTTGGTGACCCCCGGCCCCGAACCGCTTGCCCCCGCCACCAGGCTTGGCCTTGGGACAGGCTGCATAGGAGTGAGACCCTGCACAAGCTGGGCACTCGTGACGGTATTTGCACGCCTTCCGATTGCATTGCCCCTTGGAGGTGAAATCCCAACAGAGCAGCCGGGGTTGAACCGGCTGCCCCGCCGAGGCGCGGGAACCAGGCGTGTTCTGTGGGCGGAAAATCAAATGGCCGCTATCCGACCTATCCCCCATATTGGGTTTGGCCGGGGTCATAACCTGCAGCCATAGCTGCTGGTGAATTTGATCCCACGGCAGGTTCGGGTTCATAGCAGCACGCATCCTGAACTCCTCATCATACTGGAGCCAGGCAGACCCGACAAATATCGTATAACCTTTGTAGATTATATCTAAATATTGAAACAGCGCCACGGCGCACCAAGGCTGCACGCGCGCCAAAACGCCCGCATAGATGAGAAACCCGGGCAACCAATTCGACCAATTCCGGTCAACTTTACGCCGCCTGATTTTTTCCTTATCCTTCTCATCTAAATCGTCTTTGTCCTTCTTCTCCAGCTCCCTGAAGAGAAGGGCAAATACGTCTACATATTCCCCCCGAATAATTTTGTCCCGAGTGGCTTGAGTCAAGTGGTCCCCAAGCGGTAGAGCCGTATCCCCAAAAGGCAAAGCCCTATAAGGCACTAAACCATACGGGGAGTGTGGATAAGCAGGGAAACCTCCGAGTCCTGTGCAGCCATAAGGCCAACCCACAGGAGGTAGGCCAGAGGATGTAGATGGCATCTGAAGCTGAGCAGGAGCCAGAGAAGTGAAAGCACCCCCTTGCCAGCCAGGAGGTGGAACGGGGCAAACCAAAAGCAGCCTGTGCCGGGGTCTCTGGAGAGGCCGGAATCAAAGGTGAAGAAGTGTGTGGTATGGTGTAACCAGGAGGCCCGGAGGCAGCAGGCTGACCCCAGGGCCCCCACGGCCAGGTGCAAGGCTGTTGAGACACAGCCGACTTACCCTCCTGCAGCGCCGGTTCCACCGCTATTGCAACTTGGCCCCCATCAGCGGGCACCTCCTGTTCAGCCTCAGGCACGGGCACTTCCTCCACTGCCAGAGACGGACCCTGACTGGAACTGGGTACAGCACGCTCGCTCCCCGACGCTGCCTCCAATGCTGAAATACGCTTCATGATGTCCTGCTGCAAAACAGAAGGGGGAACCTTTTTAGTAGGCCGACGTACCCTGCTCCCAGCACCCCCTTGCTGGGTGGCAGCACGCGCCTGCTCCAAGGCCACCACACGGTCAAGTATAGCTTGCAAGCCTGATCCACCGTCATCCTCATTAGAAGATGACCTAGCGGGGGAGTGAGGCCTTTTTGCAGGCGCTTTTTTAGCAGGCTGCTTGCCCTTAGATGGGCCACTGCCTTTCTTAGGGGGCATTGCCACACCTGTGGTAATAATATGGGCAACCCCCTAACAGAGAAGAGGGGGGGGAGGGGCAGTGAGCGAAAAAGGCCGACTCAGGCCCACAAAATGGCCGCCGCTATGGCACAGACACAAGATGGCCGCCTGGCCACTTGCACTGAGCAACAGCCCTGGAAGCGGGTGACCCACCAATGCCCAGCAAACACCACCAGCACCCAGACCAGCAGCCTCAAAAAAGGGGGGGGTAGGTAGCCGGAGCAGCAAGCCAGATGGCCCCCAGGCAAACCACCCAATTACCCTTCACCCCAAAGCAGGGCCAGGAAAAAGGAAGGGGGGGTGGAAACGCAGCGGAATAACCGTGCGCGGGGTGGGGGGGGAACCAAACACCCCAACTACTCAGCAGAGCAGTAGCCCGCAGGCAACCCCCCGGGAGCTTAGCCCCCAAAGCCCCAAAAGCCAAGAGCACGCAGCCACTGAGCCGCAGGGCGAGGGCGCGCTGAAAGGGGGAACGCCGGGTAACCCCCCCAGACAACCAAGCCGCCCGCAGAAGCACCGGGCAGAGCGTAAGGCAGCCCCCCGGGGGTGGGCAGCTGGGCCGCGCCGCCGCGCCGCTGCGCCGCGGCTGCAGGCGCGAAAAAAGGGGGGAAAGGCTCCCGAAGCCGGAACCGCTCCCTCGTCGCCGCCGCTGCTGCCGCCGCCGCCGAAAGCCGCTCCGCCTGCCTCCCGGCCGGGACCGCTGCCGGCAGCGCTGGATCTGGTAGGCCCTAGCCCGAGAAAACGCTCGCGAGCTGGAAGGACCTTCCTTCTCCGAGCGCAAACCAGCAACTGAGGAGGCCGGGAGAGCGGAGCCGCCCTCTAAGGCTCAGGTTTCCGCCTCCCGGCCAGTACCCGTATGCCCGGGAAGGGAGTCTGTCTCTTCCCGGGCAAGCCTGCAAAACATGGCCCCCGGCTCATGCAGCGTTGCTGCAGCCGGGAGTGCCAAATACTTCTTAGAGATCTAAATCAAATCTTGCTTTTTGTGAAGAAGGAATTAATTCAAAACTGAGTCACGTTTTTTAAAAAATGAATAGAAAGGGATTGCTGGATTTCAGGGAGAAATTTGTCAAAGAGTTAAGAGAATTCCATTTAACAACCCAAGAAAGCTACATTATTCTGGGTCATCTCACTCAGCATAATGGTAGTGGAAGGTGCTGTAAAGTCATAGCTGGGGCTTTGAAGGCAAAAGAACGAGAGGTATTTGCCATTGACTGCCTCTGCAACCCTGTTCTCTGTTGGAAATCTCCCATGCAATTACTAACCAAGGTTTGTAAGTGGTTGGCCCGGCCTCGGCCATTTTAATAGCAGTTTTATATGTGGCTGCTTGTGATATTAAAGATGTTCAAGCCTCTGGAGTTAAAATGGCTGCTGTATTGCCACTAGAGAGACTCTAAAAGTTGCTGAGTCCCACCTGGGAGAACAGGACATGCATGGAATGCTGCACAGGAATGCAGAGTGATTAAGAGGCGATTGGATTTACTGTCCTTTCAGCCCCAAAAGTGCCCACTGCAACAAAGGTCTTGTAGAGTCATCCCCACTTAACACATTCCTTTCCCTTCTTCCGTGATGAGGTCTCCTGTCCTTGATTGAGGAGCTAATCAAATGACATTCATAAGTATATACAGTTGTTCCTGGGAAAGTACAGACCCCACCTAAAAACCATCAATCTAGCTCCAGTGGAATTCACTGACAAACTATCCCTTTTGTGCAGCACTAGAACATGTTTTGCATTTGCCTTCACTCACCCCGGCAGCTACCGATCAAGGTACTCACACCTTTTGTCAAACCCAGGAACTGACCATGAGAGTCTTTGTTCTAAGGGCTAGGTGGGCTCTTCCACCTCAGGGCACATTTTGCCTATGAAGGTAGAGCCCTGGCCCCATTCAACTTGTACACGCTTCCAGATCTACACACGCTGTTCCCTTGAGGTTTGCCCAAGCCTCTCGCTCTCTTGGTCGAGCATGCTACTCTCTTCTCCCGTGGACTGGACCCCCCTCTTCAGGCTAGGTAGATATATTTGCTCCCTCTCTCTCTCTATTCCCAATTTCTGGGTAAGATTCCCAGGGCTGTGTGTGTGTGTGTGTGTGTGTGTGTATTTGTGTGATTACTTTTACCCCCTAACTGCAAGTGTATGTGCATGCCATTTTGTTCTCAATAAAAGCTATTGTTGGACTTTAAGAACCAGCCTTGTTTGCTATTTTGGGCAGGGACCTGGTAGAAACTGGTGACAGATCCCTGCAGTTACCGGCCTCTTGCATAGGCATTCTCCTTGCTAGCAAATTCCCCCACAAATCTTTTTACTGCAAGGAGACCCATTCCGGTAACAAGTTGACCCTGCTTAGCTTCGGAGATCTGATGAGATCAGTCAGCCTGGACTTTCCAGGTCACGTAACACAGTGTGGGCTACTCTAAACGGCAACTTCTCACCATGGTGCCAAGTTCCTTTTCAACAGGTGCCACTTGGGATGGGGAGCCTGATATCGGATCTGGGTCTATCTTCGTGGGCTCTACCATGGAACCATGCCCTCTCCCCACTTTTCAGTTCTTGGAAATAAGAAACAATTGAATGCACGAGGATCAATTTTTTTTATGCAGGCAGAAGCTTTAATGAAAAGAAAGAGGAAGAGAGTGACATCATTTGCCGTGAAGCAGGTTTATGGATGACAAGTGTCCATTCTTTGCTCAGCAAACAGGAGCTTTTCCCCTGCTCATCTAGCTGGGATAACTCGAAGGTTTCAATGCAAATGAATAGGGAGATAGACATAAATTATTGGGGGGGTTTAAGCAGGAGGAGTTTTGTAAGCCCCTAGAATGTTTAGAGGACTCAGAGCGAAGATGTTCAAACCCTTCTGGTCTCCTAAGCAAAATATGTGAAGGCAATGAAAGAAAGCTTGGAAAAAAATCTTTAGAGGGGAGATTAGAGAGAAGACAAATTCACTGTAACATGTTGGTGGACGTGGGCTTTTGAAATGCTCTTGAGCACCAACTAAACCTGGCTTGATTTGGGGAGGGTTTGACACCCAAGTCGCTGAAGTCGTTATTCGTCAAGACATTCCACAATGTTCAGTAACCGTTTCTTTACCATTTTGGTGAAGATTCCCTTACAAGAAAATGGGGAACTTCAGATGTGACCTCTTCAGGCAGTGTTCCGTCCTTCAGAAGGATGTTTTAAAAAAAGTCTAAAAGCCACATCTGGGATTCTAACTTTAACAGCAGGTGGTTGTAATTTAATTATCGATGGTGGTGTTTGGCCAAAACATTCCATGTTGTTCAGACACGGGGAGATGCCAGTGCTACTTGCTGATGTTGAAGAACCACAGCAGGGTCGGGGAGCGCTGGATGGTTCAGTGCAAGATGGAGGAGAGCAAGACATCTTGGAAAGATGGAGGTGAGTCTGGAAATACATTATGAAAGGATGGGAACAGCCAGTGTGAAGGGCTGTAGAATCAACAGATTAACGTCACACAAGTATAATCCTTTCTCACATGGAGTAAATCCAGTTGAACTCAGTGACTCTTTCGTTTGGATAAACAGGTTGTAATATTTGATTTGCTATGGCTTTTGCTAACACATCTAATTCAAGTTTAAAAATTAAAATTTGAATCTTTTAAAGACTGAGAAATGGAAGATCATTCAAAATAGTGAAAGGTTGCTTTTGTTTTAAAATGAAAGATTTAGCTTTCAGGATATCTCTGTAGAAAAGTAACTAGGAGAGGAAAGACCGAAGAACATATTGTGGGACTCAAAATTCACCTTTCATGTTAAAATTGAATACTGATCACGGGGGTTCAGCCCTGGGAAGGGACATTCCTGGAGATTTGGTGTGAATCCCAGGAGTGGCAGGTTTGAGGAAGGACCTCAGATGGTTATTATAATGCCATAGACTTCATGCTCCAAAGTGGCTCTTTTCTCCAGGAGAACTAATTTCTGAAGTCTAGAGATCATATATAATTCCAAGAGATCACTAGATACTACCTGGAGATGGGCTAGTTTAAACTGAGCTGAAAATCGAATTTGTGAGGCATCTGCTATGAATCTCACTGTGGAGAGGCACTGCACAAGTTTTGCTTTTCTCTTTATGCCTCATTGTCTCTCCAGATGCCCTTTGGTTCCTTCCTTTCGATGAGAAATGCTTATCTCAGGGCCAAGCTACACATGACGAATGACACTTGAACGGCAAGTGGATTGAGTGGAGGGCAAGTGAACAGGGAGAAATACACTTGCTGTTCAAGTGTCATTCGTCATGTGTAGCTTGGCCCTTAAACTTATATATATTTGGATTCCTTTGAAATACCTTATTTTTTTTCCAAAGAAAAACTTCCTAAAAACTTTTTCTAAGAAGTACAGAGCCTATCTACAAGAAGGAATCCCCTTGTGGGTGGTTCCATATGAGGTGATAGATCCAAGAGCTGTCGATACTGAGCAACAATGTTTAACTTACAAGGAGATAACCCAAATAGAATCAGCTAAACTTAAAATAAAGACTCAGGAAGAGCTATCACCTAATTACGACTGGTTTCAGTATAGACAGATCAAATGTCTCTACAATTCGGACTCTGTAAAGGGAGGTATACGAACAGAGAATTCGGAACTAGAGCAGACGCTTTTAAAAGATGACAAGAAGGGAATATCTAAGGTATACCAAGTATTGTTGAAATGGTATACTGAAGATGAAACAGTTAAAGTACAAATGGTGAAGTGGGCCATAAATTTTAACGAAGAAATAACAATGGAGGCATGGGAATACTTGTGGAAGACCACAATGAAGATTATGACGTGCACTAGTATCAAAGAGAACATTTACAAAATGATTTACCGTTGGTACATGACACCAAAGAAGATTGCGCTAGGGAATTCGAACACTTCTAACAAATGCTGGAAATGCAAAAAACATGAGGGTTCCCTCTATCATATGTGGTGGACGTGTGAGGTAGCTAGGCAGTACTGGGGGGAAATAATAAGAGTAATAAGTGAGATTTTACAATTTCAAATCAATAAGAACCCAGAACTCCTGCTACTAAACTTGGGAATGGAGGGCATTCCAGCTCATCACAGGACATTGTTATTCTATATGACAGCAGCAGCTAGACTTTTGTATGCGCAAAAATGGAAAGTACAAGAAGTGCCAACTATTGAAGACTGGATCTACAAATTGCTGCATATGGCAGAAATGGACAAAATGACAAGAAAACTGTGAAACCTTGACCCAGGACAGTTTAACACAGACTGGGAGAAGCTGAAACAATATTTGGTGAAGAAATGGGAGGTGGGAGGAGAACTGTGGCAGTTTGAGAACTATTGAAGTACAATAAAATGCAGAGGGGGGTGACTTTACCGGGGGGGAGAAGAGGTAAACGTGAATTTCTAAGCAGTTATGTTATTAGATTGATATATATAGAATAACAAATAGAATATTGATAGAAAATAACTAACCATAAGGGTTAACTATAAGGATTGACTAACTAATAATATTTTCTTTCTGGTAAGATTTGTATAATGTACCAAACTGAATATGTTTATCTGAAGATATATATTAGTCAAATTGATCGACATCATATGATGACAGTTATATAGATTTACTATTGAAGGGGAATAGAAATACTAATGTAATCAAATATAACTAAAATAGAAAGAAGAAGATAGAATGAGTAACACATAGAGTATATGTTAAATTGCTTGATTTATATGAATGTATGGTTTATATGGTTTATGATCTATAGAAATATTTGAAATTGGAATTACGAAAAATGGGATAAATTGTTTATCCAATATGGAAATAAGGACTCATAGTTAGGGTACAGAGTATTAAAAATAGTTAAAGAAGTATTGCTTAGAATAAAGGGAGAATATACATTTGTTAGATAGAGGAATTTAAAAGGAGTAAGGGAAAAGGGACAAAGGGTTGGAAAACTGTTGGAAGTCAACAAAAAGGGGGGGAAAGAGAGGGGGTTAGAAACTGGAAAATGGGAGAATTGATTGTAATGTGAAAATAATTGATCCTAACCCAATAAAATTTTTTCAAAAAAAAAAAAGAAATACCTTATTTTTTTTCCAAAGAAAAACTTCCTAAATTTCCTTCCTGCCTTTCTTTTTTGCTTTCTTGCTGTATATTTTAAATACAAAAAGAAGTTATAAAATACTTACAAAGAGGAGAAGCAGAAGAGAAGCAACCAAGAGGACTTGCTCGGAGTTGTGGCAATCGTTGCAGGTGGCAGGAGCTTTTATATCGTCTCTTTGGAGCATTAATTTTATGACTTATTTCTGAGTGTTTAGTTTGCTAAATATTTCAAAGCTTGCATTTTATAAGGTGTTTAACCTCATAGTACACGGTGAGCATATTTTACCCTGCAGTCTTGCCTATTCGGTACAACATTACACTCTTTGGTCAATATTTAAGTTGTACCCAATTTTACTGGCGTCAGATCAGAAATGTGCCTGCTGCATCTCTACTCTGATTACGATGGAAGGAAACCACTTGCTTTACCTTGAACAGCACACATTGCAATATTCCATTTCAAAATGGCAACACATCTAAGTTATATTTTCAGGCTATAATTAGAGATAAATGAAGTTCCTCTAGTATGCCCAGCTGTGTCATATTTCCACTCTGTCTGTCTTCTGGCTTAAACCACTCCAGAAATTAGTGCACGTATATCTTGACACATTGTTTTTTTTACTTCTCAGATCAGGTCCAGGTTATTTACGTACACAAGCACATATGCAGATGGGTTGAATCATAGAGGAAATGAGAAAAGATTCCTGATGTATTTATGAGATCAAGATTACATCTTTGAGAGAAATTTTAATCAAAGTACACGTTCACTGAAGGGAAATAAAAGACCTGAAGCAGTGGAGTATGGAGGACTGAGTGTCAGCTGCGGGTTCAAATCCTCACTCAGCTTGGAGGCTCACTTGTTGATCCGAATCCAGTTCCTTGGTCTCAGCCAGCCAAACTTCCCTCGTCAGTTTATTTTGAGGATAAAATTCAGGAAGGGCCATGCAGAGTGGTCTGACCATTGAGGCTGTGTGTTGGGTGGAAGTTTAATAATGAATTGGTAGAACAAGCAGTACCATCCGCTTCTGGCAGACCACTCTTCCCGATAAATGGAGAAGTGCCAAGGGTGCTCACCATGTAGCAAGTAGAACAACTTACATGTAACAACTTAAAACTAACTCATTGTTTACAAAAAACAACTTAAAATGAGCTCATTATTTAAACCAGAGGGATTAACAGTTTGCAAATACTGTATCCAAAAAGCCTCCTGTTGTAACAGAGCAGTAATATCAGATCTGTCCTGCTTCATAATTTCCAAAACTGCCACCCGGAAGGAAGTGTCACTATGATCTTTTCCAAAAAATGTTGAACCAATGGAGCTTCGATATTTCTGCTCCTGATGAGTGATGAATGTTCAGATATGCGAGTCTTAAGTGTTCTGCTCATACAGCCAACGTATTCAAGGGGGCAAGTGCATTGTATCAAATATACAAGACCTGCTGTCTGGCATGTGGCAAAATGGCTAAAAGACAAGGTTTTAGATCTAACTTGGATATCTTTTCCCTCCCACATCAATTTACACATATTACAGTGACCATATTTAAAGTTTCCCCTAGGTAAAGTCACTAGTTCCTGTTGGGGTCTAATCCTGGAATGAACTAAATAATCCTGGACACTTCTTCCTCTACAGAAGCCACACAGTGGACGTTCTTCACACCCTTCCAACTCTGTAATAATGTGCCAATGATGATTCACAATGCGTTTAATGTTATTAGCTAGTGGTGTGAAGTAAACATGGATTGCCTTAGACAAAGGTCCCTTTAATATGAACAACTAATTGGTTAATTAGCAAGACGCCTTAAGCTGAGTTTTCTTTGAGAGGTTGCGGACATGAGAATTCACTGCCAGTTCCAAGGTCTTAGAAGTGCATGTTCATAAATTGAAGAAGCAGCTTACATATGTTGCAGCGGTTAGTATTATAAGAAAGAAAAAGACTTCTCGTTTACAGAAACCTTGTTTGGGTTTCTCTAATTTGTATTTTTTTATCTTAGAAATGTTTTGCACGATAAAGAGTAACGCCTTACATGCAATAGATGTTTGGAATTGTTTGCACTAAATTTCAGGTCAGTGCATATGAGTGCATATTGTTACATTGTGTTACACATGAAGCTTTCTATTGGGGAGTTGTTATTAGAGATATTTTATTTTTAGAATTAACGTCATTCTTAAGAATCATGCCCCTGAGGAAGCAAGGGCACGAAATCTGCGGTAATTAGCCGGCCCCGGATCGGGTGTGATCTGACTATCTCTGCTGAACTATCGAAGAATTTACCTGTGGAACATCCACCTTGCATGTCCTCATTTCTGAGACATCCTGCAACTTTAAGAATCCTTTTGTGCATATTCATTTTCTGGACATTTAAAATACATAAGAAAACTACTTTGCTGTGTATATTATGTTTGCAGATAGGATCTGCCTGCTGTAACTGTGTTTTGTATGGTCCATTGTAATCTATATAAGTTTTGGAGCGTGTTGCCATTGTAAATATTTGTGATAATACGGCCCTCCCAGCCGGCAGCTCAAAGCTGCATAGGATGGGGGCTGTATTTGCAGCCCTGGACGGGGAAAGCGGCTGCTGCAGGGAGGGAAGAAAACGCGGGCTTTCAGGGGGGCGGAGCCAAGCCTTGTTAGGCTGCTCTGCTCTCTCCGCCCTGCAGTCGGCTTCGCACGCTCATCGGAGAAGGTTGGAGGCTTGCTCCTCTCTCTGAGCGGTGAAGCAGTGCTCCTGGGAGGCGGCGTCGGCGGCGACGGAGGCTCGGCAGCCCTAGGGTGTCTTCGGAGCCATTTGGGCTTGTTCCTCGCAGACGCTCCTGCGCGCCGTTTGGAGCCGGCGTGGGACACGGATATAGGGCAGCGGCCTTCGCGCCTTCCCTCCATTCCCCCTGCGGTTTGGTTTGACTGGGGGTGGGTGGCCATCCGCTAGGGAGCAGACCGGGGTACCGGCGCTCCCCCTTAGTCAGCCAAGCGGCTTGCGGTTCCCCCCCACCCATCCCAGGCTTCCTTTCCGGTGCTGGTGGCTGGTGGGTGGGGGCCCTGGTGGGTGGCCTAGATTTGGGCCTCTGCTTATTGCCTGGCTGGCTTTGGGGGTGGCTGCCTTTATTATTCCCCCTTCCTTCACCTCTTGGGAAGACGGGGGGAGTGTTGTCCCCTGCTTTGTGCAAGGGGGCTCTGGTTGGTGGCTGTACTGGGGGTTCTAGACATTGGCCTTTATAGGCTCTCCTAGTAGCAGCCATTTTCTAAGGAGTTCGGTGGCCATTTTCTGGGCTTGTACCCGGGGGGCATTTTGTGGCAATAATGCCTAAGGGTAAAGCTAAGGGCCCTTCTAAGGGCAAGCAGCCGGCAAGAAAGCCTACTTCAAAATGCAGTGCCCCGGTATTGTCTTCCTCTGATGAGGAGGAAGGGGGAGTGTCTACTTCCCAGATCTTGGTGCGTATAGCGGCACTGGAAAAGGCCAGGAGTCTCACTCCTGCCCCACCAGGGGGGCCAGTTCGCCACAGGTCTAGCAGGTTGGCTGCTAAGTCGGCCTTTAGGCAAGATGTACTGACACGTCTCTCTGCTCTTGAGGAGTCCACAGGTGTGGCAGCCGGTTCGGCGGGTGACAGTGTACAACAGTCAGTATCTGCAATGGATACGCAAGGAGTTGGTGAGACTGAGCAAGCTTGGGCTGATGAGAGAGGGCCTGTCGCCTTGGCTGTGGACCCTCTGGCATTAGTGGCTGAACCCGCTGAGGATGCTGGTAAGAGTTCCAACACACCAACTCACACTTGGCCTTGGGGCCCTTTGCCTCAGGGATCTTCCTCCATGTGGTCCAATCAGGCACAGGCGCCGGGTTCTCAGGCTGTCCCTGCTCTGGCCTCAGCCACGGCTGCAGTTCCTTCCCCTTGGGGTCAGGCTAATACCTGGGGTCAGCTGGGCGTCAGGCAGCTCCGCTCTCTATGCCCTGCAGTCGGCTTCGCGAGCTCGGCCCACCCACCCTCCCTTTACCAGTGCAGGAGAGCCGGTCGCTGCTTGTCGGGGCCAGGTAGGAATTTTTTCTCCCTTCCCCTAATTGG
Source organism: Eublepharis macularius (assembly GCF_028583425.1). Classification (NCBI taxonomy): domain Eukaryota; kingdom Metazoa; phylum Chordata; class Lepidosauria; order Squamata; family Eublepharidae; genus Eublepharis; species Eublepharis macularius. The sequence continues at coordinate 248,227,724 of NC_072790.1, forward strand.
CGAAGGGGAGGGGAGTTTTTCACCTACCTTGCACTGAGTATTCGGTTGTGTGGACTTGTAAATAGGTTTTCATCTGGCAGGATAGAGTTGGGAAAAAGGGAGCGGGCCGGCGAGCACCCTTGGCATATCCCCAATAAGGGGGATTGGAGTCTGTCTGATTGGCTGGTGGGCTTCATGACGATCAGCTAAGAGGGCAGGTTGCTTCTGGCACTCACCCCTGTAAATGTCCTTCACTCGGGCTGTATAGCGGAGTGGTTGGAGCTTCGGGGAGTGGTAACCATTTGCCTGGCCAGACGGGTTGCAGCCATGCATGTGGAAGGCTTGCACCCGGGGCATTGGGGCTCGCCCAGACAGGTCAGGACGGTAGTCCTGGCGCGGACACCGTGCCTGACCTGTACCGCAGTTAGATCCCTTGCCGTATTTATAGTTTGTTAAAGTTAAAATAAAGTGGCCCATTAATATCCAAAATGCTTTGTGTCTGCCTCTTTATTCCAGACTGGGTGGGCAATAGACATTACTATAACAGTTATTATTTTTGTTCCTCCCGAGTATTGTTCTACTTGCTACATATTGATTCTGGAAGTTGCCTACTCTTGTCCCAAGGGTGCTCACCAGCCTGCTTCCTATTCCCAAACTCTATCCAGCCCATGCCATAACCGACCAACACCACTATGCCAACTACCTCAACTCTAGCAAAGGTGCAAGGTAGGAGAAAAACCCTCCTTACCCAAAGGCAATCTGGATAAAAGGAGGAAAAAATTCCTACCTGGTTCTGAATACAGCAGCCGGCTAATCCTGCACCAATACAGGGTGAGGAGGGTGGGCTGAGTGCTTGAAACAACTGCGGCCAGGGGCAGGCAGAGACACCTGAACACGCTAAAGGCTCCACCTCCCAGGAAGACCCGGATGCCCAGGAAACATCACTACCTTCTCCTCCTCCCATGGAGGCAACATGTTCCCCCCGGCTTGCATGGAATTCCGGCAACTGAAAGGGCCATCTTACCACCCCAGTTAGAATGAAGAGACAGATGCCAGGCTTGGATCCAAGGGCCACTTTATTAATTAACATCAACTGAGAACATCAACTAACAACTGCGGCATGGGCCGACTAGCGGTACAGGTCAAGCCACATGATCACCCTTTGGACCTCAGCTCCTAAGCTTCTAAGCCTCAGCCATACAGCAACTCATCTAGCTGGGATAAATTAAAGGTTTCAATACAAATGAATAGGGAGATAGACATAAATGATTGGGGTTTTTTTAAGCAGGAGGAGTTTTGTAAGCCCCTAGAATGTTTAGAGGACTCAGAGCGAAGATGTTCAAACCCTTCTGGTCTCCTAAGCAAAATATGTGAAGGCAATGAAAGAAAGCTTGGAAAGAAATCTTTAGAGGGGAGATTAGAGAGGAGACAAATTCAGTGTAATATGTTGGTGGTCGTGGGCTTTTGAAATGCTCTTGAGCACCAACTAAACCTGGCTTGATTTGGGGAGGGTTTGACACCCAAGTCGCTGAAGTCGTTATCCGTCAAGACATTCCACAATGTTCAGTAACCGTTTCTTTACCATTTTCGTGAAGATTCCCTTACAAGAAAATGGGGAACTTCAGATGTGACCTCCTCAGGCAGTGTTCCGTCCTTCAAAAGCACGTTTTAAAAAAAGTCTAAAAGCCACATCTGGGATTCTAACTTCAACAGCAGGTGGTTGTAATTTAATTATCGATGGTGGTGTTTGGCCAAAACATTCAATGTTGTTCAGACACTTGGAGATGCCAGTGCTACTTGCTGATGTTGAAGAACCACAGCAGGATCGGGGAGCACTGGATGGTGCAGTGCAAGATGGAGGAGAGCAAGACATCTTGGAAAGATGGGGGTGAGTCTGGAAATACATTATGAAAGGATTATGAAAGGATGGGAACAGTCAATGTGAAGGGCTGTAGAATAAACTGATTAATGTCACTTAAGTATAATCCTTTCTCACATGGAGTAAATCCAGTTGAACTCAGTGACTCTTTCGTTTGGATAAACAGGTTGTAATATTTGATTTGCTATGGCTTTTGCTAACATATCTAATTCAAGTTTAAAAATTAAAATTTGAATCTTTTAAAGACTGAGAAATGGAAGATCATTCAAAATAGTGAAAGGTTGCTTTTGTTTTAAATTGAGAGATTTAGCTTTCAGGATATATCTGTAGGAAAGTAACTAGGAGAGGAAAGACCGAAGAACATATTGTGGGACTCAAAATTCACCTTTCATGTTAAAATTGAATACTGATCACAGGTGGTCAGCCCTGGGAAGGGACATTCCTGGAGATTTGGTGTGAATCCCGGGAGTGGCAGGTTTGAGGAAGGACATCAGAGGGTTATTATAATGCCATAGACTTCATGCTCCAAAGTGGCTCTTTTCTGCAGGAGAACTAATTTCTGTAGTCTAGAGATCATGTATAATTCTAAGAGATCACTAGATACTCCCTGGAGACGGGCTAATTTAAACTGAGCTGAAAATTGAATTTGTGAGGCATCCGCTATGAATCTCACTGTGGAGAGGCACTGCACAAGTTTTGCTTTTCTCTTTATGCCTCATTGTCTCTCCAGATGCCCTTTGGTTCCTTCCTTTCGATGAGAAATGCTTATCTCAGGGCCAAGCTACACATGATGAATGACACTTGAACGGCAAGTGGATTGAGTGGAGGGCAAGTGAACAGGGAGAAATACACTTGGTGTTCAAGTGTCATTCGTCATGTGTAGCTTGGCCCTTAAACTTATATATATTTGGATTCCTTTGAAATACCTTATTTTTTTCCCAAAGAAAAACTTCCTAAATTTCCTTCCTGCCTTTCTTTTTTGCTTTCTTGCTCTATATTTTAAATACAATAAGAAGTTATAAAATACTTACAATGAGGAGATGCAGAAGAGACGCAACCAAGAGGACTTGCTCGGAGTTGTGGCAATCGTTGCAGGTGGCAGGAGCTTTTATATCGTCTCTTTGGAGCATTAATTTTATGACTTATTTCTGAGTGTTTAGTTTGCTAAATATTTCAAAGCTTGCATTTTATAAGGTGTTTAACCTCATAGTACACGGTGAGCATATTTTACCCTGCAGTCTTGCCTATCCGTACAACATTACACTCTTTGGTCAATACTTAAGTCGTACCCAATTTTACTGGAGTCAGATCAGAAATGTGTCTGCTGCATCACCTCTCTGATTATGATAGAAGCAAATCACTTGCTTTACCCTGGAATGCACATTTTTCTATATTCCATTCAAAATGCCAACACATCTAAGTTATATTTTCAGGCTATATTTAATATATTTAATATCATAGAATCATAGAATCATAGAGTTGGAAGGGGCCATACATACCATCTAGTCCAACCCCCTGCCCAGTGCAGGATCAGCCTAAAGCATCTCTGACAAGTATTCATCCAGCCTCTTCTTGATAACTGTCATCGAAGGGGAGCTCACCACCTCCCTAGGCAGCTGATTCCACTTTTGAACTACTCTGACCGTGAAAAAGTTTTTCCTAATATCCAGCCAGTACCTTTGTGCATGTAGTTTTAGCCCATAGCTTCGCGTCCTACCCTCTGCTGCCAACTGGAACAGCTCTTTGCCTTCCTCCAAATGACAGCCTTTCAAATATTTAAAGAGAGCAATCATGTCCCCCCTCAACCTCCTCTTCTCCAAACTAAACATTCCCAAGGCCCTCAGCCTTTCCTCGTAGGGCTCAGTCTCCTGATCATTCTTGTCGCTCTCCTCTGCACCCTCTTGATTTTGTCCACATCCTTTTTGAAGTGAGGCCTCCAGAACTGCACACAGTACTCCAGGTGTGGCCTGACCACGGCAGTATAGAGAGGGGCTATGACCTCCTGCCTTGGTCAGGCCACACCTGGAGTATTTATATATATATATATATATATATATATATATATATATATATATATATATATATATATATATATATATATATATATATTTTATATATATATATATTTTATATATAAAATGCGCAGCTGTGTCATATTTCCACTCTGTCTGTCTTTTGGCTTAAAACACTCCAGAAATTAGTGCACATACATCTTGACACGTTTGTTTGTTTTTTTACTTCCCAGATCAGGTACAGGTTATTTACGTAAACAAGCGCATATGCAAATGGGTTAAATCATAGAGGAAATGAGAAAAGATTCCTACTGTATTTATGAGATCAAGATTACTTCTTTGAGATAAATTTTAATCAAAGTACACGTTCACTCAAGTGAAATAAAAGACCTGAAGCTGTGAAGCATTGAGGACTCAGGGCCAAGCTACAAGTGATAAATGACACTTGAATGGCAACTGGATTGAGTGGAGGGCAAGTGAACAGGGAGAAATACACTTGCCGTTCAAGTGTCATTTGTCACTTGTAGCTTGGCCCTGAGTGTCAGCTGCGGGTTCAAATCCTCACTCAGCTTGGAGGCTCACTTGTTGATCCGAATCCAGTTCCTTGGTCTCAGCCAGCCAAACTTCCCTTGTCAGTTTATTTTGAGGATAAAATTCAGGAAGGGCCATGCAGAGTGGTCTGACCATTGAGGCTGTGTGTTGGGTGGAAATTTAATAATGAATTGGTAGAAGCTCTAACAAGCAGTACCATCCGCTCCTGGCAGACCACTCTTCCTCATCAATGGAGAAGTGCCAAGGGTGCTCACCAGCCTGCTCCCTATTCCCAAACTCTATCCAGCCCATGACATATCTAACCAACACCACTATGCCAACTACCTCAACTCTACCAAAGGTGCAAGGTAGGCGAAAAACCTTCCTTACCTAAAGGCAATCTGGATAAAATGAGGAAAAAAATCCTACCTGGTTCTGAATACAGCAGCCAGCTAATCCTGCACCAATACAGGGTGAGGAGGGTGGGCTGAGTCCTTGAAACAACTGCGGCCAGGGGCAGGCAGAGACGCCTGAACAGGCTAAAGGCTCCACCCCCATGAAGACCCGGATGCCCAGGAAACATCACTACCTTCTCCTCCTCCCATGGAGGCAACGTATTCCCCCTGGCTTGCATGGAATTCTGGCAACTGAAAGGGCCATCTTACCACCCCAGTCAGAATGAAGAGACAGATACCAGGCTTGGATTCAAGGACCACTTTTTAATTAACATCAACTGAGAACATCAACTAACAACTGCGGCATGGGCTGACTAGCAGTACAGGTTAAGCCATATGAACACCCTTTGGACCTCACCTTCTAAGCTCCTAAGCCTCAGCCATACAGCAGTGAGGGAAGAACTTGCAGACCAGCTATGCTACCTTGCAACCACTGCCAGTAACCAGCTATGGAAGACGAGCAATTCTAGCTCCATGCCAACTCAAGGATACCTAGAGTGAGCTGGCACGGATGGACCTTGGTAAGAACAACCTGCCTTGGAACCAACTCAGAAAATGTTTAGACAACTGTCAGTACAACTTATTGCCCACTCAGAGTGGTTTACAGAGGGTGTTAGTATTACCCTCATGACAATCACCTTGTGAGGTGGGTGGGGCTCCGAGTGCTCTAAGCAGCTATGACTGACCCAAGATCACCCAGCTGGCTTCAAGCAGAAGAGTGAGGAATCAAACGTGGTTCTCCAAATTAGAGTCCTGTTGCTCTTAACCACTGCACCAAAGTGTCTCACAGCACACCAGATGGGAAGTGGAAGGGATCCGACCCAACCGTGATATAGCCTTAGTTCCCAAGGTTCGCACTCCTTGGAAGAACAGCTTTGTGCATCCACTGTGGTGTCAGATTTGTTAGGGTTTAGCAATTTTCCTTTACTGGGGAGTAAGGCCCCTTCTTTCCAAAAAATGCGGCTTTTGAATTTGGTCTAGGTAGCTCAATTTTGTTCTTAACCCTCTTTCCCCTGCAACTCATCAAGGAAATTTATTTGCAAATTTGGGGCTTCTACCAACACATTATTAGATTTCTATCCAACATACAATCTCAATGGTCAGACAACGTTGCATAGCCTTTCCTCAGTTTTATCCTCACAATAAACCAATGAGGTACGTTTGGCTGGCTGAGACCAAGGAACTGGCTTCGGATCAATAAGTGAACCTCAAAGCCTAATAAGCATTCCAACCCACAGCTGACACTCAGTCTTCTCTACTCTGCTGCTTCAGGTCTTTATTCCCCTTCAGTTAACATGTAATTTGACTTAGCTCACTTTCAAAAAGGTTTCTTGATCTTATAAGTTCTTAATCTCTGTTTTCGCTTTTGCTCTGATTTTGTGCATATAAAGAACCTGTACCTGATCTTTGAAAAAAATAATAACGTGGCAAAATGTCTGTGCACTGATTTCTGGAGTGATTGATGCCAGAATACAGGCAGAGTAGAAGTATGACACAGCTGGGCCGAACAACAGCTTGGCAGAATAGAGGAACTTCATTTATCACTAATTATAGCCTGAAATTCTAACTCAGACGTGTTGGCATTCTGACATGGATTATTGACATTTCTGCATTCCAGGACAATGCAGGTGGCTTGCTTCCATTGTAGTCAGAGAGGAGATTTCGCAAGTCCATTTCTGATATGACTCACAGAAAATTGGATAGGACTTTTGTTTCATTATTATTTGAAAAGCGTAGTTGTGCTGGGTTGATCTCTCCATTACTCAGAATTTTTGGAGATCCATTCCATAGCTGTCAATCTGTTCCTGGGGGTTTGGCAGGTTGTTTCACTGTATTTCTTCCCATTCAATGCATTGCAATTGGCTTTTCGCTCTCAGACATTTTCACAGCCCAAATTAAGTTCTATGACTCCTCTGCTCAGCAGACTAGATGGTTCACAAATCAAATAAATTGGTTTTCCACAAATGTTGAGTTTCAATAAAATATTATCCTTTGGTATGCTTTTAAGTAGTCCTAAGTATTAGTTTAAGTGACCACCAATCAGTTTGAACTGACAGGTTTGGATACGTTTGTGAACTGAACATGTACAAAGGGGATAGTCTCCAATATATACTGCAAAACCAGAAAGGACATACAATCCAAGGGGACCATATAACAATTCAAAGTGTATTAATCAACATTCATCTTTCATCAGACCTGCGACCAACATTTCAAACAAACAGTGTCCATTTCATATAGCATATATCACAGTCCACCAAAAATCTTCTATTGTGCAACTTGCTTTCCTTGTTATTTTTCCTTTTTATATTTTCCTTTTTATACAAGCAAAGAAACGTCATTGCTGTTCGAAAACTTAAGAGCAGTCCATGATTTTTTCCCAAACCGAGTCACTCCTGGAGGGAAGCTCCCGGCGGGGGGTTGGCAATGGGTGCACCGGCCGTGGTTGTACCCCGTTTCACAATTCCTTGCATCTTCACCAGCCTCTTTCAACTTGCAGTGTAAATCCTCAGTCATTAAATTCAGCCCACTAAAGACATTTTTCTTCGTCAACGCAAGTTGCACAACTGACGAATTTTGGTGGACTGTTAAATATGTTATATGAAATCGACACTGTTTGTTTGAAATGTTGGTGGTCACAGGTCTGATGAAATGTATGCGACTGCTTAGATTGAATGATTGGTTCACATCTGTTTGCAACCTTCTAACTTGGCAAGGTCAGCAGTCCGATATATTTGTAGCAAAATTTGCTGCATCCCGAGTTTTAGTTCTCATGTCAGTATGTTCAACTTTATATTTTATAAATACTCTTAGTTATATTAGCTCATGCCATAGTAAATGGAAAGAAATGCTGTTTTACCAACCTAAGTAGTGAGGGACAACTAATACCTGACAAAACATGGGACCCATGCAGTTGAACTGTCAAAATCCCAAGCCATGAGCCTTTGTTTACCAGGCCATGTAGCTACCTCCACCAGAATGTGACCCTTACAACTCAACCCCTCCACCTGAGAAACAAAATAGTCCTCTATTTTAATTGATCCTCTTTTTAGGGCAGGGACCTGGTCAACCCCCTGGGAGATGGGGGAGGTGGAGATTTTAGTCTTCAATCTATCACAAAGACTCCTGAACCCTTTGAAAATCAAGGTATTAATTAAGGGACTGAGTTTTGTGCCAACACGGAAGTACTCCCCTTTTAAGAACAAGGAAGACATCTTTAACTTATTAGGCAGCTACAGGTAGATCCAAGAGGAGCAAGAAAGAAGGATGTCCTTTGTCTTCATTCAATTAGAGATCATCATGTAAATCCACCAGAGCCATCTGCCTCCCATAACCCAGTCTGAAACCAGACTGCAAATGGTCCAGAGGACCAGTTCTACCTACGAATACCTGGAGTTTCTCTGCCACTTTGAGTGCCTGAGGAAAAGCACCTTAAGTTAGTGATTGATTTAGGATAAATATTAAGGTTCATTCATGTGGAAATTGCATGATTTTAGCAATAATAGACGGTCACAGAATGTGTACTTTGCTCCTGCTGTCCTCTTTCATTTTGGTTAATTATAACCCTTCTCAGGAAGTTCTGCAAATTGTTGCATATTTCAAAGGTTTTATTTTATCCCATCTGGTAGGCAACGTACCTTAATTAAGTATATAAAATCAGACAATCAAAGGGTTTCAATGAACCACATAAGCTCTCAAGCTCAGAGCCCTGATTAATTCATGCCCTTTGGAGGACTCTCTAGCCTTTCCTTCTAGAACACCCTGGAGGAGAACCCTCCCTCAACACAGATCATGGTCATGTTCTCAATTTTCTCTGCCCATTAGTCACTTCCTGACTGTGTTTAGCTGAGTTCTCCCCTCCTGTAATTTTAGTCTTTTATGTCTACACTTGAGCTCTGGTACAGCAGAACACAAGTCTTCCCTCTCCTGTCTGGCAGCCCTTCCGGTGCTTTAGGAGATATTCTTCTCTCAGTCTTCACTTCTTCAGAGTACCAATTCCTAGTTCCTTCCAACTTTCTGGGTGACATCTATCCTTAATAATTACCAAATTCACAGAGCTCCTCCATCATTTTAAAAGCAGCTCTTGATGGTCCCTGACCTGGGGGTCATTCCGATGGCCTTGACCAGGGACAGGGCTTTTTCTGCTCTGCAGATTTGAGAGTGTAAAGAGCACACCCTATTCCACCATGCTCAGAGTAAAACGTTGGTTCAGGCTTCATGCCTGCAAGAGATCTTTCTAGTCCAGTTTGCTGAGAGAGGCACAGCCTCTCTTAATTAGCTGCACCTGTGGTGCCATGCCTGTGATGTCCTGGTGCACAGGGGCAATAACCCGAAGCACCTTTCATCGACGGTCTTGACTAGGTACCTGAAGAGTCACCACCAGAGCCTGTGGTCTCCATCCTCACCCAGCAAAACATCTGTTGGTGGGGAGAAAGAGTGATACCAGCTCTTCTGACCAGGGTATGTCTCATCATAGTGACATACACCACCATCATACACTATCCCAACAGTTAACAGGCTCGGTCTGGCAACCCTCAATACCAAACGTCATTTATGATTTGATTTCCATCCCATTCAGTCTAAAGAATGTGGAAAATCCTATATCGTCTTTCCTCCATTCTATCTTTACAATAACCCTATGAGGTAGCTTTGCATGGCTGAGACACAGGAACTGACCGAGGATCACCAAGTGGCCCTCTCAGCTGAATGAGGATTTGAACTCACAGCAGACCCTCAATCCTCTACCATCCTCGGTCCTTAGTTTCATTCAGTGAATTTGTAATTTGATTAAACGCCCTCTCAAAAAGGAATCCTGATTTCTTAAAGTCGTCATAATTCTTATTACTGTTTCCTGATGTGATATGCCCCTATTGGGCAGTTTCCAAATTGTTTAAGATGTCATGTGAAACCGTTACAGTTTGTTTTGGAGAAGTTTAATCTCTGGGGTCATGTTTACGGTTTTCAAATTTTCTGCAACCAGCCCTATTTTATCTGTTCATTGAATATCCCAGCTGTTGATCATACTGTATTTGCTTTGCAAATGTCCTAGCTGTTGATCATATTGTATTGATTTGCATTGTGTAATCTTCCTTGGGTCTCAGTAGGAAAGGCAGACTATGAATAATCAAATAAATACACATTTCTCTTTTTCTGTATGATTTAACCCCTTCCATGTATAAGTCCAAGGCACAGCCTGGCCCTAGGCAGAGCAGATGCCAGTTGTTTTGGATACTGAAAAGTTACAAGGACATGAGTTAGAGATGGTTTGGCTGACTGACTACCCCTCCAGGTCTCGGAGAGAAGCAGTGATAATGAGGATTCCTGGGAAAACCCCTTGCATGAACCCGAGCATGCCCTCCTGTACCTCTCCTCACACATTTCCCTAATCAAAGTTATTCAGTAAGCCTGAAAACATTCCCGCCCAGTGTTTACCCAGTCATCATGCAATATTTTCACCTATAGAATATCCCAGATAGTCATATCAAATCTCTTCCAACTTACTGCCGTAACTCCAACCAAACCATTTACCTATTGTTTTTGGAACAAGACCGCAAAATTGCCCCAGGAACATTTTGCCCCACAACTGGGCTTCCTAGTCATGTGCTCTGTGTATGCGCCTTTGGATCTGAACAGATGCAGCCAAACTCATTTGAGCCTCTCCTTCTCTCTTCCACAGTCCCTTGAAGACTGGTATTTAACACTCTTCACCCAAAACAGCTTTCCCATTTCCTTACTTTCTTTGTTAATCCTGTGTGTATTCCATGTGTAGTTCTCTATTTGATTTCCTTTGGTCCCACGGTTAATAAAGAAGCTTCTTGGTTGAACACCTCCCTGTTTATGTGAGATTTCTCTAAGGAAATTATACCCTTAGACATAGGTGAAAAATCCCAGTTACCCCCTCTCACCACCTCCTTAATGCTAATTCCATCAACTAATTAAAGATACCTCCTATTTGGGTAAAAGATTAAGGGTGGATCAAGCTGGCAGTTCCATTCACATCTAAGTATTGTGAGTCATGACATGAGCCTTTGAGTGCAGATGTAAGGAAACTTGCCCTGAGAAACACTTGCAGGAGTGTGTGTGAGTGTATATGTAAAGATTTGTGTACTTCATGCTACAGGAGCAAATATCAAGGTGGGAATCTTTCCCCCTTTTCACCTCTTTGGCTCGTGTTATCCACATACCCTTGCCCATGAGACCATGTGATTGGCCATGAGGTGATTTAGAATGCAAGGGAGTGACACATGGTTCATCCTCACGAACTTTCCCCTACATGGGTTTCATTTGAGTTGGTTGTTAGTTAGGGTGATAGTTCCCCAAGAGCCCAGCTGGGTGACCTTGGGTTAGTCACAGATTCTAGGAGCTCACTCAGCCCCACCCACCTCACATGGAGTTTTCTTGAGGGTATAATAATAACATACTTTGTAAACTGCTCCGAGTGGACATTAAGTTGTCCTGAAGGGCTGTATATAAATTGAATGTTATTATTATTAATGACAACAAGAAGAAGAACATTCAATTTACGTGCCACCCTTGAGGACAATTTAATACCCACTCAGAGTGGTTTACAAAGAATGGTATAATAAAGAATAACAATAAATAGTACATAATAATATACATCTAAATAACCTGAGCACCTCAATTCCCCCTGCTTGGGTGACGATGAGCTGATTCATGTTTGCCCGTGGAGTCCAATTAATAGTACTGGATTCCCAAATGCTCTGCAGGATCCATTGCCCCCTGGCGGCTCATTGAATAAGCTGGTAGAGAACTGGAATATCTGTCTTTTGGAAGCCATCACCGTGATTGCTTCCTGTCACCCACTCCACTCCCAGGACCAAACTCGCCCCATACTATACTGAGGAGCTACAACAGTTGAAACAAAAGCTGAGATGGCTAGAGAGAGTGTGGAGGCAAATCTGTAATGAAGCAAAAGGAACATCAAATAGTATGCATAGGAATCCATAGGAGATGCATAGGAGATGGCAGCGAAAGCCACAAAAAGGAATTCCTACGCAGCTTCTGTTTTCTTTTTTAGCTCTCATCGGGCCCAATTGTTTAGAGTGATTTGGTCTTTAAGGTCACTTTCTCGGGCAACGAGGATAAATGTTAATTTGGCTATAAGTTGTGAGCCATTTTGAAGCTTTTTTCTGGCTAATATTTTATCGCTCCACCAGGATCTGCCAGTGTTGGGTGATACAGTGTGTGAACTGGAGGCCCCTTGCCAGTCTCCAGGGTTGGCATGAGATCACTTCAGGCCACGCTCTTAGGATTAGGTGGTCAGGATTCTGAGTTCTTTGAAGCCTACCACATGCCCATTGAAACCATACCCATTATAGCTGGTGAGGGCCACGGATGCCAGGATCTAGGCTCCTTCAGCTGACATCTTCAATCAGTCTTTCAGTTCAGGGGTTTCCTGGACTCACTGAACAAGGCTGTGGTGGGGCCCTTATTTTAAATAAAGCATCGTTGGATCCTCTTCATCCAGCGAATTACCACCCAGTTTCAAATCTTCCATTTCTGGGTGATCTAATTGAGAGGGCTGTAGTGGAAGAGGTACAGGTATTCCAGGATGATCCGTTATCCTGGATCCGTTCCAGTCCAGCCCTGTTACAGAGATGGCTATTGTCGCCTTAACAGTTAATCTGCAGCAACACCTGGATTGTGGCATCTTGGCACTGCAGGTACTTTAAACCTTACTGCTTTCTACATGGTGGATTACGATCTTTTGACCCGACTTGCAAGTTTGTGGATTCGTGGGACAGCCCTGCAATGTCTGAGCTGCTTTCTCCACCATCGAGGAAAGGAGGTGATGCGAGGTGAACTGATCTCCACTTGCCATTCTTTGACGTGAATTGTCCCTCAGGGGGCAATTCCCCAATGTTGTTTAACATCTATAGGCACCCCCTTGCCAAGATGGTTCATATCTTTGCAGTATGCAAATGACTCCCAGTTGTATATGTTGATGGATGGACAGTTATATGCTGCCCCGGATTACTTGGCCAGGTTTCTGAATACCATGGTGAAATGGTTTTGTCAGAGTTGCTTGATGTTGAATCCCCTGAAGACAGAGGTTCTGTACCCAGATCGTGTGATGATGAGCTCTGGAATTCAGCTCCCAACTCTTGACAGATTGAAGTTACAGCATTCTTCGAGGGTGAAGAACTTGGGTGTGCTGTGGGATGTAACACTTTCTACAGAGGCTCAAGTCACAGCCATTGCCAGATCTGCATTTTTTCATCTTCGGCAGCTCAGTCAATTCATGCCCCATCCCTTATCCCAGGAGCTTGCTTTGGTAATCAATGGAACAATCTCCTCCTGGTTGGACTACTGTAATTCGCTCTATGGTAGGCGACATTTGTGCTTGACCTGGAAGTCTCTGGGATTCTGTTCTGGTCATATATAACACCAGCTTTGAACCAACTGCACTGGCTCTCCTTGGAATTCCAAATCAGGTTGAAGATTTTGGTTTTAGTGATTAAAGCCCTGAATGGACTTGGACCAGCATACCTGAAGGACTGACTCTCACCATATATTCCCCAGAGGGCACTTTGCTCAGCAAAAAATATTTACTAGTGTTCTCTGGCTCCAAGGAGGATTGTTTCGCCTTGACCAGGGACAGGGTGAGCCTCAACAAGGGCCAGGTATCAATGCAACATATGCACTGGTATATTTGTATTGATTGTATCACTGCAGATTTTATTCTTATTCTTCCTGTTTTTTATCTTTTATATTGTACTTATTGTTGCAATCTATTCTGAACCCATTTGCAGGTAGAGTGGACTATATATATAATTAGATAAATAAAAATAAATAATGTTGGATCCAGTTTAACCACTAGCCTCATAATGAAGGATCTTCAAGGGTCTCCTAGCCTCATAACCAAGGGTCAAGAGAATTCCATTTTAATTGAGGAGTATGATATCCTTAATATCTCTACCTTCCAAATAAACATCATTTTTGTCTTACCTGGGTTTCTGCCATTTGATTGCAGTAGTGAGGCAGGAAATCAAGACATCTACGGTATCTCCCAGGGATTTGGATGGTGAAATGTTGAATCTAGTGTCATCTGCATCTTGATGACATTCAACTCCTTACTACAAATGATTTTTTTCTATGGGCTTTACATAGAGGTTTTATAGCATGTGGGATAAGATCGTACCCTGTGGAAGCCCACAAGATAATTCCCACCCTGAGGATAGCTGCTTTCTCACAGCTATCTTTTGATTCCATTCCAGGAGGAATGATTTAAACTAGTGCAGGGCACATTGTCAGATACCTCCTTCTGCCTCCAAACACCTTCACAGAATGGTATGGATTACTGTATCAGTGGCTGCAGATAGATCCAAGAGGAGCAAGAAAGGAGCATGGCCTTTGTCCTCATTCACTTGGAGGGCATCACATAATTCCTCCAGAGTCATCTCTCTCCCATAGCCTGGTCTGAAAACAGACTGCAAATTGGCCAGAACAAAAGTGCTACCTATTAATATCTGGAGTTGCTCTGTTAGTGTTTTTTTCCCCAATCCCTTTGCTTCGAAAGGACAGGTTACAGACTGGGCAAAAATTGGCCACATCCTTTTTGTTTAGGGATGGTTTTCTAAATACTGGGTGGATTACTGCCTCTTTGAGTGCCTGAGGGAAATCACCTTAACTTAGTGATCGATTTATTTTAATTTAATTTAATTTATTACATTTATATTCCACCCTCCCCACATCAGCGGGCTCAGGGCAGTGACAAGAATTCAACATATTAAATATCACTAAAAATTTTAAAAACTCTACATCTAATCATAAAAATTACAACTATGCAAATATACAAATTTCATATATATACATATAAATAAATAAAGAGGCAGACCATAGTTTGAATTCGATGTTCCGTACAGCGGTTCTTCCCAGAGCAAATATATGAAGTATAAAGTATGGACAACAGCATCTGCATAGGAGGGCGTATGATTTAACCCCTTCCCCCTCATCTGGGGGGGGGGCACCACCTGATATCACCTATATGCCTGGCGGAATAGCTCTGCCTTACAGGCCTGGCGAAATGCTAGCAAATCTTGCCGGGCCCAAGTCTCATAAGACAGAGTATTCCACCAGGCTGGGGCCAGGACCAAAAAGGCCCTGGCCCTGGTTGACGCCAGGCGGGCCTCCCTAGGGCCAGGGACCTTCAAAAGATGCTTCCCACCTGATCGAAGAGTCCTCTGGGGCTCATATGGGGAGAGATGGTCCCGTAGATATGTCGCTCCCAGTCCGCATAGGGCTTTATAGGTTAACACCAAAACCTGGAACCTGATTCGGTACTCCAACGGTAACCAATGCAGCTGGCGTAGCACCAGTGTAATATGCTCCCACACCGGTGCTTCAACGATGACCTGCTCTGCTGCATTCTGTACCAGCTGTAACCACCAGATCAGGCCCATGGGAAGCCCAGCGTAGAGTGCGTTACAGTAGTCCAACCTAGAGGTGACCATTGTTTGGACCACTGTAGTCAAGTCACGGGGCAATAAATAGGGTGCAAGCTGCCTGGCCTGCCAAAGGTAATAAAAGGAAGACCTAGCAACTGCAGTGATTTGATCCTCCATTTTCAAGGAGGAATCGGGAATCCTAACTCTCGGGGCCAGGCTCCTAACTCTCGGGGCCAGTGTAAACACTGCCCCATCAAGTGTAGGAAGTCGGGGTCCCGAAGCCATCCCCCCACAACTCAAGTACAGGATTTCCATCTTCATAGGATTCAATTTCAGCCGACTTTGTCTCAACCAACCAGCCACAGCCTCAAAAACACGCTCCAGGACAACAGGAGTCGATCCAGGCCATCCGTCCAACAAGCTGGGTATCATCTGCATATTGGTGACACCCAAGCCCGAAACTCCACACCAGCCAGGCAAAGGGGCGCATATAGATATTAAATAGTAGTGGAGAGAGTATCGCTCCCTGTGGCAACCCACATACCAGTGGCCTACGAGATGATATTCTCTCTCCAAACGCCAATTATGATAAAAGTTAAGGGTTTGTTTATGTCTTCATTACCTGATTTTAGCAATAATAGAATGAAATAAAATGTGTTCTTAGCTCCAGCTGTCCATTTTCATTTTGGCTAATTATACCTTTTGTCAGGAAGTGCTATTTATTTTAAAGGTTTTATTTTATCCCTTCTGGTAGGTAAAGCACCTGAATTAAGTATATAAAATCATAGAATGAAAGGGTTTCAGTGAATGACATAAGCCCTCAAGCTCCAAACCCTGATTAAGTCATCCTCTTTGGAGGACTCTCTAGCCTCTGCTTCTGGAACACTATGAAGGAGAATCTTCCCTCAGCAGAGATAATGGACTTGTTTGCAAACTCCTCTGCCCATTAATCACTTCTTCACTGTATTTAGCGGAGGTCTACCCTCCTGTAACTTTAGTCCTTTATGTCTGCTCTTGAGATATGGTACAGCAGAAAACAAATCTTTCCTCTCCTATCTAGCAATCTTCAAGTGCTTTAGGAGATCTTCATCTCTCAATGTTCACTTCTTCAGAGTAACGATTACCAGTTCCTTCACCTTTCCTGCTGACATATATTCTTAAAGTTTACCAAATTCGCTGAGCAGTTCCATCTTTTTAAATGCAAGCGTTGGTGATCCCTGGCCTGAGGGACTTCCAGCTGGCCTCGATCAGGGCCAGAACCTTTTCTGCCCTGGCTCTGGCCTGCTGGAATGCACTCCCATTGGCGATCTGGGCCCTGCAAGATGTGTAGCAGTTCCACAGGGCTTGCAAAATGGAGGTGTTCCTCTGGGCCTTTGGCTGAGGGCCTGGGAACTGTCCCCTTTCCTGACCGCCATGCCCCATCTGCAACTATTCTGGGCCTGTATCATGGCTGCACCTCTGATTTGATAGTACTTTTAAAGAAGACTGGTTGTGTTAGAGGCTGCTGAAGTTAGCTGTTCAATTGGTTTTAAATTTTTATGTTTAATTGTATATTTTCCATTGTAAGACACCTGGAGTATGTTTGTTCAGAGGGTGGGGTATAAGTCGAATAAACTAAATCAGCCAGGACAGAGAGGTCCCATTTTCCAGGCATGAAATCTCGTTAAAAAGAGCTCTTGCAGTTTCCAGCTATCACCATTCCAGTAAGACAGTAAAGCAGAAGAGCATCTAAGAAGCCAACGTGGGTGAACAGAGCACTCTGTGATGAAGTAAAGAAGAAAAAGGACATGTAGATGAAATGGAGAGGAGGAAATGCATCTAAAGAAAAATAACTTGCTGGAGCTTGGTACTGTCGGAGAGCTTTGATTAACGGCTGGATATTCAATTGCAGACAATAAATTGCTCTGGATAAAGAGGGATTGTAAGCACTTGTGTTCCGATTGATGGCTTGACTGAAGGTTTTACTGCCCAGGATTGCTCTGAGTAGTGATTGGAAACAGAAGCATCTGGAGATGGGACAAAAATCTACTCACAGCTATGGTTGGAAGTTAAAGGCAGATCGACCCTCAGTCTTAAATCTAAGAACTTCAAAGAATTAAGCAACTCTACGCCACAGTCATTTATTGTGTGGTGAGATAATAATCTTGGACTCTTTCTTTTTCTCTCTCTTTTTAATTGAGATAAGAAGATCAATGATACATCTTTAGCAGAAAGCACTTAAAGGACATATGAAGAATGAACATTTAAATGGGTTAAGGGGAACCAAAAGCCTATCCTTTGTTGATCTCTGTAATTTATGAATTTGTGTTTGAAGAACGTGTATTGGCCAGATCGGTCAAATTAAACTACATTGAATGAGCTAAGGGCAAAGGGGGGTCCTTGAAAGTTGAGACTAGAATGTAAATAAAACTGAGAGCACACAGCACTATCTATAAAAGGATTCACAAATCATTGATAGAGACAGAGAGCTATCTTGTAGAAAATGTCTTAAGATACATGAAAAAGGACTGGGTCTATATACCCAGCTATGCCCATAGATTTGATGCAAAAACTCTTCCATCAATTAGGTGATAAATTTGATTCATTTGAAAGTAAATAGAAGAATTTTTTAATGAAATTTAAAACCGATTTAACTGAAAAAATCAAAAATATTGAAGGTGCTGTTAAAAACCTCTGAGGACATAAAGAATTTGGATATTCAAGTGGAGAGGCTGGAGAGTTGAACAGCAGTTGAACAGCAGTGTTTGATAGAGAGTTGGAGAAACACCAATATAAGTTACCTTATTTGAATTAAGAGAGAAAGAATATGCTCTGAGACTTTGAGGTGTTAGAGAGATACAAGATGAAGATATTTGACATAGGATGATAAAGGCCATGGTAAAATTTCTTCAGTTGAACACTCTAAGAGTTGACATAGAATTGGATAAAGTCTCCAACAGGTATATAACACCGAATAAGCTAATGAAAGATATTATGCATTTTGTTAAAAAGACTATAAGAGATCAATCTCTACAATAACATAGGATTCAGGAAGTTGACACTATCATTTTAAATGAAATACCAATCATAATCTTGAGGAAACAAAGAGATGATGTATTTTTAACTGAAAAACTGAAACAGAAGAAAATCCGATTTAGATAGTACAGGTTGGAAGAGTGATTTTTTTTTAACTTTTAAACAACAGAGATTCAGGTCGAATTCAGTACCAAAAGGAAGAGATTTCTTTGAAAGATACAAGAAAGATTTGGAAGAGCCTTCAGAAAATCCACAATAGTCCTTACTGGAACAGAAAAATGCGAAATAAGAAGTGGATTCTGATAATAATTAAAACCCAAATATGGATTACAAATGCACAACATGGAATATAAATGCACAACATGGAATAAAAAGGGGGCAAATGCTAGTCAAAAATGACAGGAAATATTTCACTATTTGAAAAAATGAGAGCTAACATCATTTGTTTACAAGAAATTCATATCAGAAAAAAGAATATCAAGTATTTGGATTATAAAATTCTGGGGGAAATATTTGTCTCTTTGGATAGCAAAAATAAAAATGAGGTGGTATTGTATTTAAAACAAGTATTAAAAGCTGAACTTGTAATATCTGACAATCATAGTAGATTAGTGGTGGTGGAGGTGACACTAAATGGACGCAAAATTTTGGTAGTTGTAATTTAGGCACCACATGAAGAAAAGGGGAGGTTCTATAAATATCTTTGGAAAAAATTGGCAGATCAGTCCAATGAAAACTGTTTTTTGATGGGTGATTAGAATGTTGTAGTTTCTCCACAAATAGAAGATCTGAGTAAAACAAAAGATACTCAAGGTAAATTACTAAAGGTTTGCACATGATTGATAATATGGGTTTGATGGATATTTGGAGACAAAAAATAGGGACTCGAGAGAATATACATTTTACTCTAGGAGACATAAAGTCATGAAAAGATATGGGCTGGGTATCGAAAAATGTTGTGACCAAAAAGCCGAAGTGGAGATATTGCCAAAGTCTTTTTCAGACAGCAATCCGGTAAGTGTAAGTTATAGAACTAAAAGTGCTATCCTAAGCAGCAGGGTGGAAAGGGCATAGGGAGGGAACTAAGCCTTGCTGGGCATAAATGACACTTATGAGGATGTAACTCCCCCTCCTCCAGTGCCTGTTCAAGGTGCACTATCGCAGATGGTTCACTGCTGGCAGGCATGCTTGGCAACTGGAAAGAGGTGTAAGTGCCCTGCATCAGCACTAGAGGTGCCAAGTGGGGGCGGGGCAGGAGTTAGTCTGCTTCCAAAGCCACTCCTAGGCCCAGAAATGCTCCCTGCAGTGGCAGAAAGCACTTCTGGGTTGGGTGAGCCTCCCTCCCCACACCCAATCACCTGCTCACACACCCTGCAAAATATTCAGCTACACTGCTCATGACCTCAGGTAGGTGAGCACATGGCCGAAGGCTCTGCCCGTCAACCTTCTGCTGTGGGTATTTTGTGCATGGGTGGGAGAGTGCACTGGGGGCGGGGCTAAGCAGAAAAAGTAGGAGAACTTTGCACTAGCTCAAGGGAAGAAGGGCAAAGTACAGAATGTCAGACTAACAAGAACCACTCAAGTCTCCTTGCAGGTTATCTGATTCTTAAGTTCCAGCTTGGTAAGGAATGAGGGCAGTATCAGGTAAGAAGGAGATGGGCAGCCGCTAACCCGGCTGACTGATTTGAGCCAGCTGCCCCCTCACCTGAACTCACCTGACTGCTAGCCTCTTCTGGTGAGGCTCAGTGGAGGAGGGGGCAGTGGCGGCAGCCCCTGACTGCCCCAGAGGCAGTTGCTCAGAAAGCTTCATTTCACACAGCCAACTGGATGGGGCCTACCCATGTGGGAGCTCTGTTGAGACTCACTCAGCTGAGGCCCCTCCCGGCAGAGGAGGAGGTGTGGCTAGTGGTTGGGTTGACTGGGTGTTCATAACATCCTATTGCTGAAGGATGCTCAGCCACTTGAATTTCTCCCTCATGGGATGTGATTATCCCAAGGCAGAGCGCTGTCACGTCAGAGAGTCCTGCATTATATGGTTGTGAACTGCACCTGCCACCACAGCTCTTAACCAAAAGACACCTTCCCAGACCTTCCTGATTGGGCTTGGCATCAGCCACACACTGTCCTGGATCACTTGATTGAGGATCTAATCAAATGACATTCATAAGTATATACAGTTGTTCCTGGGAAAGTACAGTCCCCATCTAAAAACCATCACCTTAGCTCCGGTGGAATTCACTGACAAACTATCCCTTTTGTGTCGCGCTCGAACATGTTTTGCATTTGCTTTCACACACTCCAGCAGCTACTGATCAAGGTACTCAAACCTTTTGTCAAACCCAGGAAATTACCATTGGAGTCTTTGTTCTAACGGCGAGGTGGGCTCTTCCACCTCAGAGCACATTTTACCTATAAAGGTAGAGCCCTGGCCCCATTCAAATTGTACATGCTTCCGGATCGACAAGCGCTGTTCTCTTGAGGTTTGCCCCGATATATCCTGATAATTTGTCAGTGAACTCCACCAGAGCTAAGTTGATGGTTTTAGGTGGGGACTGTACTTTCCCAGGAACAACTGTATATACTTATGAATGTCATTTGATTAGCTCCTCAATTAAGGACAGGAGATCTCATCATGGAAGAAGGGAAAGGAATGTGTTAAGTGGAGATGACTCTGTGAGACCTTTGTTGCACTGGGCACTTTTGGGGCTGAAAGGGCAGTAAATCCAATCGCCTCTTAATCACTCTGTATTCCTGTGCAGCATTCCATGCATGCCCGGTTCTCCCAGGCGGAACTCAGCAACTGTTAAAGTCTCTCTAGTGGCAATACAGCAGCCATTTAAACTCCAGAGGCCTGATCATCTTTAATATCACAAGCAGCCATATATAAAACTGCTAATAAAATGGCACAGGCTGGGCCAAGCGCTTACAAACCTTGGTTAGTAATTGCATGGGAGATTTCCGACAGAGAAAAGGGTTGCAGAGGCAGTCAATGGCAAATACCTCTCATTCTCTTGCCTACAAAGCCCCAACAGGGGTCTCCTTAGACTGCTATGACTTTACAGCACTTTCCACTGCCATCGTGCTGAGTGAGATGACCCAAAATAATGTTGCTTTCTTGGGTTGTTAAATGGAATTCTCTCAACTCTTTGACTAATTTATCCCTGAAATTCAGCAATCCCTTTCTGTTCATTTTTTTTTAAACATGACTCAGTTTTGAATTAATTCCTTCTTCACAAAAAGCAAGATTTGATTTAGATCTCTAAGAAGTAATACATTTATTGATTTTGAAACATAGAATCATAGACTTGTAAACTGGGAAGGGTCTTTACAGACCATCTAGTCCAACCCCCTATCCGATACAGAAGCAGCTTAAAATATCCACAAGAAGTTTTCATCTAGCCACTCTTTGAAGATTACCGATGAGGGTGAACCCACCACTTTTCTAGGCTGCCATTTCTGCTGCTGGATTATTCTTAACATAGTATCTCAGAATCACAGACACACAGAATCATAGAGTTGGAAGGGACCTGCAGAGTCATCTAGCCCAACCTCCTGCACAATGCAGGAAATTCACAAGTACCTCCCCCTCTGTTTTTAAGCCTCTGCTGAAAAAATCCAAAGAAGGAGAGCCCACCTCCTCCCAAGGAACCCTGTTCCACTGAGGGACTGCTCTGTCATGAAGCTCTTCCTAATGTTTAGCCAAAAACTCTTTTGATTTAATTTCAATCTATTGGTTCTGGTCAGACCTTCTGGAGCAATGGAAAACAACTCTGTGCTGTCCTAACAGGCTTCCAAGTACTTGAAAATGGGTATCATATCACCTTTCAGTTGTCTCTTCTCCAGGCTAAACATACCGAACCCCGTTAACTTTTCCTCATAGGACTTGGTCTCCAGACCCTTCACCATCTTCCTTGCCCTCCTCTGGACATGCTCCAGCTTGTCTACCATCACATGTTATTGTTCTTCCATAATTTGGGGTTCACTCTGTTTTGTTAAGTAATCATTCATTTTCTTTGAAGAAGTATCCTGTCTTATGTACAAATTTGAATAATACTTTTCAAAGATCTTTTCGATTGTCCCATTTTCTATTAGGGTAGTATTTCCATCTTCCCATTTTAAAATTATTTTTGTTTCTCTCTCTCTTTTCTCAGTCTATATGCCAACCACCTTGCCTGTTTATTAGCAAATTCAAAATATCTCTGCTTAGCATAACTCAATTATTTCTCTAGATCCCTTATTGTTAACATTAATAGCTGATGTTGTAAGCATTTTATCTCTTGTAATACCTTGACATTCCCTGGCACAATTTTTAATTCTCCATCCTTTTTAAAATTTCTTGCAAAATACATTGCATTTTTCCTCCTCCCTCACAATTCCAAATAAAGATATTTAAATTGGCCTCTAGTAACTGCTATGTTTGCATCCCAAACCATTTTAAAATGTGTTGCCTTTTCAAATTTAATTTAAAACATTATTTCAGCCTTTTTTTTACAATTCTTGACAATTTCCTCTTTCCATAGTAAAGTTTCATTTAATTGCCACCTAAATGTGTTAGATTTACAGCTCAATCCTAATGCCCGAGACAGCATCATCACTCGTACATCGATGTAAATGAGGTGCTGCTTGATAGTTCGCTATGGAGTTTAGCAGGAGAATCCCACTGGTCCATTTATTGTGGGCAGAGGAGTTTGCAAACAAGTCCATTGTCTTTGCTGAGGGAAGATTCTCCTTCATAATGTTCCAGAAGCAGAGACTAGAGAGTCCTCCAAAGAGGATGACTTAATCAGGGTTTGGAGCTTGAGGGCTTATGTCATTCATTGAAACCCTTTCATTCTATGATTTTATATACTTAATTCAGGTACATTACCTACCAGAAGGGATAAAATATAACCTTTAAAATAAATAGCACTTCCTGACAAAAGGTATAATTAACCAAAATGAAAATGGACAGCAGGAGCTAAGAACACATTTTATTACATTCTATTATTGCTAAAATCAGGTAATGAAGTCATAAACAAGCCCTTAATGTTTATCATAAATTGATCACTAAGTTAAGGTGCTTTCCCTCAGGCACTCAAAGAGACAGTAATCCACCCAGTATTTAGAAAACCATCCCTAGGCATAAAAGGATGTGGCCAATTTTTGCCCAGTCTGTAACCTGTCCTTTCGAAGCAATGCGATTGGGGAAAAAAACACTAACAGAGCAACTCCAGATATTAATAGGTAGTACTTGTGTTCTGGACAATTTGCAGTCTGTTTTCAGACCAGGCTATGGGAGAGAGATGACTCTGGAGGAATTACGTGATGCCCTCCAAGTGAATGAGAACAAAGGCCATGCTCCTTTCTTGCTCCTCTTGGATCTATCTGCAGCCACTGATACAGTAATCCACACCATTCTGTGAAGGTGTTTGGAGGCAGAAGGAGGTATCTGACAATGTGCCCTGCACTAGTTTAAATCATTCCTCCCGGAATGGAATCAAAATGTAGCTGTGAGTGAGCAGCTATCCTCAGTGTGGGAATTATGTTGCGGGCTTCCACAGGGTACGATCTTATCCCACATGCTATAAAACCTCTATGTAAAGCCTATAGAAAAAATCATTTGTAGTAAGGAGTTGAATGTCATCAAGATGCAGATGACACTAGATTCAACATTTCACCATCCAAATCCCTGGGAGATACCGTAGATGTCTTGATTTACTGCCTCACTACAGCAATGAAATGGCAGAAACCTAAGTAAAACAAATACGATGTTGGTTTGGAAGGTAGAGATATTAAGGATATCATACTCCTCACTTACGATGGAATTCTCTTGACCCTTGGAGACCCTTGGTTATGAGGCTAAGAGACCCTTGGTTATGAGGCTAGGGGTTAAACTTTGTCTTCAGGGGATTCAACATCAAGCAACTCTGACAAAACCATTTCACCATAGTATCCAGAAACCTGGCCAAGCAATCCAGGGAAGCATAGAACTGTCTATCCATCAACAGATTTAGCTGGGAGTCATTTGCATACTGCTGACAACCCATCCCAATGATTTGAACCACCTTGGCAAGGGGGTGCCTATAGATGTTAAACAACATTGGGGAATTGCCCCCTGAGGGACGCTTCACATCAAAGAATGGCAAGTGGAGATCAGTTCACCTCACACCACCTCCTTTCCTCGATGATGGAGAAAGGAGATCAGACATTGGAGGGCTGTCCCACGAATCCACAAACTTGCGTTGTGGGTCAAAAGATTGCAATCCATCATGTGGAACTCAGCAGTAAGATCTAAAAGTACCCGCAGTGCCAAGATGCCACAATTCAGGTCTTGCTGCAGATCTACTGTTAAGGCGACCATGGCCATCTCTGACACATTGCTGGACTGGAACGGATCCAGGATAACGGATCATCCTGGAATACCTGTACCTCTTCCACTACAGCCCTCTCAATTACATCACCCAGAAATGGAAGATTTGAAACTGGGTGGTAATTTGCTGGATGAAGAGGATCCAACGATGCTTTATTTAAAATAAGGGCCCCACCACAGCCTCGTTCAGTGAGTCCAGGAAATCCCTGAACTCAAAGACTGATTGAAGATGAATTTGTAAAATTATGAATTTGCACATTAGGAATTGTCTCTGTACGTATTATAATATTGGCTAAAGAAATAAGAGGCACTTGCACTTTGGAGAAATTGTATAATTATTTATTACTGCGGCTTGCACATTGAGTGCCAACGTTTCTGTGGATATTTCCTCCTTTGTTACTAGTGCACTTTGCAGAAACAGCCATTCATTGTTGTCTTATTGTTAATCATGGCATCTTACAAAGAGGTGTTGGCTTTCTCCATGGAGGAGCAGGAACAAATTTTGTTAGGCATATCGTCAATTATGAATGAACCAAATGACTCTTCTAAACCTGATTGGGACACTCTTAACTTTTTGAAATGTAAAAAAGTGAAATATGACCTGCACGCTGCCACTTTATCAGATTACCATAAATCTCAACGCATCCCACGGGGCTTGCGAATTCAAAAACCTCCGGGAATGTTCGGTTTGGATGAACAGTTCAAGTCAGATTGGGCTGCGATATTGAACAAATGCAGCCTAGACTTGATGTTGCTAATCATTAGAAGGTGCAAAAAAGAGAGTGAGACACTAATGGAGGATATTGAAACAACTGGGAGGAGGATCAAAGATTCAGTCCCCTCCGTGGACTATGAATCCCGCTTAAAAGAAATAGAACAGGAAGTGCGGGCTTTTGAGAACTGAACTAAGGAGATTAAGGTCAAGAAATACAAGAGGGATTCTCTGGACTACACGAATAATAGAGTATATCTATGGTGGGAAACTCCCATTAACAGCAAAGACACAAACCGTAGAGTGACTTGGGTGGAACCGATCCGGTCCTATTCTGACTTAGAGACCTCTGGTCTCTCAGACAGCTCTGGAGAGGAGGGACCAAGTAACCGCAGACTTTGCAGCGGAACGGTCTTTCCTAATATCAGGGAACCTTTTTTAGGCAGAGGCAAGAAAAAATCAGTCCCCAAAGCGAGACAGAAACCTTAGTGGTCAACCTTTCCAAACGTGTGTTAGAACCAGCGGAACGCACAGTTCTTAATAAAGGGCTTGGATTTATACCTACGCCTAGATATCAATCTTTTCAAACAACAATAGATGTCTTTAAACTGATCCGACAGATAAAACTAAAAGCCTTTTTCAGTGGGGTGACTGGAGCAAACAACAAGGATCCAGGGATAGAGATACCAAAACGCCTTAAGCAAAAGTCAAACTTTATGCCTCCCACTGCCGACCACAGAATAGATACATTCGAATACATGGTCTTGCAGGACATTAAACACCTTGAGAGCAAACCGGTTAGGACATGGCAGAATCTTTCCAAGACCGAAAGAAAAGCAATTAGCACCTTAAAAAACGATAAAAACATCATCATAAAACAGGCAGACAAGGGAGGGGGAGTGGTAGTAATGGACCGGGAAATGTATGTGGAAGAAGTCAAGAGGCAGTTAGAAGATACTTCTAGTTATCTCAAGATCCCATCTGATCCAATAAATCATATTAAGGATATCATCAAGGTAGTCATTGATGAAGCAAGGGAGATGGGTGAGATCGATGATCAATTACATAAGTTGTTACATGCTAGGTCCCCACTTACGCCAGTCTTCTACACATTACCAAAAATACATAAAAAGATCTTCCCCCCCCCCTGGAAGACCGATCATTTTGGGGTGTGGCTCTGTCCTGGAACCGTTAGCTATACTGCTGGACATGGCTCTGAAACCAGCGGTAGCAGCAATTGGTCCTCTCCTAAAGGACACCAGGGACTTCATTCAAAGAATAGAGGGGGTGCCCTTGGCGGAGGATGCTTGCCTCCTCACCATGGATGTAGCGTCCCTATACACAATCATTCCGCATGAGTCGGCACGAATGGTAGTGGAGGAGGCGTTAGATTCAGCAGTAGGCAATATACCATCCAAAAATTTTCTTTTACAGCTACTGGATCTGGTATTAGAAAAAAATTATTTTCGCTTTCAGGATCAGTTCTTCTTTCAATTGAGGGGAGTAGCAATGGGATGCTCTGCAGCACCAAACATTGCAAATCTCTTTATGGGCAAATGGGAGAATCAGCACATCTTAGATCAATCTAAACCGTTTGGAGCACAGATCATACAATACTTTCGATACATTGATGATCTTTATTTTGTGTATAGAGGGACAGACTCGGTTGTTAAGTTTTGCGAGTGGCTCAATAACAGGGACCCCAATGTGAAATTCACCTGGCAATATAACAAGAATGAGATCAATTATCTGGATGTGATCACTTTTAGAGATGCAGGCAATACGGTCAGGGTACGGTCCTATAATAAGGAAACAGACAAGAATTCTTATTTACACTTCGACTCGTTCCACCCCCGACATCTGCGGGAAAATATCCCCTTCAGCCAATTACTACGGATTAAACGTAATTCTTCCCTTACTATGGACTTTATCAGGGACGGGAGGAGGCTTTGTGAACAATTTAGCAGAAGGAGGTATCCGGTTAAAGTCATAGAGGCAGCTTGGAAAAGGGCTAACAACACAGGAAGAGCATCACTGTTTGAGCCAGGAACAAGAGACCAGGAAAATAGGATAACGTGGGCTTTAGATTTCACCCCCAGAGCCAATCAGATTAAAAAGATAGTGTACCGTCATTGGCCTTTGATAGAAGGTATAGAGGGGTGTGAGTCCATACCTAGAATTGGCTTTCGTAAAACCAAAAGTTTAAGGGATGACCTGATACGGGCTGACATTAGAGATAGGGAGAAACCCCATGATCTTCCGCAGGGCAATTTCAGGTGTGGTAACTGCCAAATTTGTAACATCTTCAGTGTGGGCAGGGAATTTTACATTGGTGATAACAAGGCGGCCATTCACCATTTTGCCAACTGCCAGACCAAGGGGGTAATATATCTTTTGGAATGTCCTTGCAGAATGTTATATGTAGGGTGTACGTCAAGACCAGTGAAAGTAAGAGTATTGGAGCACATGTCACGCATTCGTAATAACATTCAGGAAGCTCCACTAACACAACACTATAGGGAACGTGGCCATCCGGAGAATGCCCTCAAGGTAATGATCCTGGAAGTCGTGGGAAGAATTAGTGGCGATTAGGGGTGTGCAAGCCAAAAAATTTCGGCTAAAGCCGAAAGCCGAAAGCCGAAAGAAGAATCTCTTTCGAATAAGCTTTTGGCTTTTGGCTTTCAGCTTTCTTTCGGCTTCTTTCGGCTTTCGGCTTTCGGCTTTCAGCTTTTCAATGGGAAAATGCCTCCGTCTTCCCGGACTTCTGGGGGAGGCATTTTCCCACCGAATCAGCCCAAAATTGGTGGGGACCTTCCTCTAACCCTTCTCTAAAAAACCCCCAAGGTTCAGACCGATTGGACTTTGGGGGGCCAACTTATGGCCCCCCAAAGCAGGTCCCCCTATCCTCCCATTAGAAAGCGAAGGAGCAGCATATTGTTAGCATGCTGCTGCTCATCTTCTTCTTCATTATATCCTATGGGGAAAAATGAAGACGCAGGCTTCCTTTGCCAGGGGTGGCATTTTGCATGCAAAACGCCCCCTTACCCTCAGGGGCCCTTCTCCCACCCTTCCTCCCACCCCCCACCAAGGCTCAGCCTGCTCCCACTTGGGGGGGCCATTTCATGGCCTCCCCAAGTAGGTGCTCTAATCTCATCTCTACCACTGACAGCTTGGGGAGGCTTGTCTTGCCAAGGGTGGCATTTTGCATGCAAAATGCCCCCCAACCCTCTGGGGCCCTTCTCCCACCCTTCCTCCCACCCCCCACCAAGGCTCAGACTGCTCCCACTTGGGGGGCATTTCATGGCCTCCCCAAGTAGGTGCTCTTTTCTCTACCACTGACAGCTGGGGGAGGCTTGTCTTGTCAGGGGTGGCATTTTGCATGCAAAATGCCCCCCAGCCCTCAGGGGCCCTTCTCCCACCCCTCCTCCCACCCCCCACCAAGGCTCAGCCTGCTCCCACTTGGGGGGGCATTTCATGGCCTCCCCAAGTAGGTGCTCTAATCTCATCTCTACCACTGACAGCTTGGGGAGGCTTGTCTTGCCAGGGGTGGCATTTTGCATGCAAAATGCCCCCCAGCCCTCTGGGGCCCTTCTCCCACCCCTCCTCCCACCCCCCACCAAGGCTCAGCCTGCTCCCACTTGGGGGGGGGCATTTCATGGCCTCCCCAAGTAGGTGCTCTGCTCTCATCTCTACTACTGACAGCTGGGGTAGGCTTGTCTTGCCAGGGGTGGCATTTTGCATGCAAAATGCCCCCCAGCCCTCTGGGGCCCTTCTCCCACCCCTCCTCCCACCCCCCCCCCCACCAAGGCTCAGCCTGCTCCCACTTGGGGGGGCATTTCATGGCCTCCCCAAGTAGGTGCTCTAATCTCATCTCTACCACTGACAGCTTGGGGAGGCTTGACTTGCCAGGGGTGGCATTTTGCATGCAAAATGCCCCCCAACCCTCTGGGGCCCTTCTCCCACCCTTCCTCCCACCCCCCACCAAGGCTCAGACTGCTCCCACTTGGGGGGCATTTCATGGCCTCCCCAAGTAGGTGCTCTTTTCTCTACCACTGACAGCTGGGGGAGGCTTGTCTTGCCAGGGGTGGCATTTTGCATGCAAAATGCCCCCCAGCCCTCAGGGGCCCTTCTCCCACCCCTCCTCCCACCCCCCACCAAGGCTCAGCCTGCTCCCACTTGGGGGGGGGCATTTCATGGCCTCCCCAAGTAGGTCCTCTCAGCCCCTAAAGTCCACCCCTTACAGCCCCACACAAACCCAATTCCCCCCCAGCTGCCACACACAGACCCAAATCCCCACATTACCCCCTCACAGACCCAAATCCACCCCCACCTGCCCCACACCCATAACCCCAGGAACAGGCTGGCAAAGGCCAGCCCTCTCCCTTTGTTCCCTATGCTGGGAACTTCTAAACTCTCTTTCCCTGGGCAATTCTGCACAGCCCAGGGGTGCCACAATGGTGGGCACACTTCTGAGTGCAAGCTGGTCCCTGTGAAAGAGCACCTGAACCACAGACACCCTCCCTCAAATTCCCCCACCACCTACAGGGATGGCTGGCCAGCCAGCCCCATTGTTCCCTATGATGGGAACCAACTGCACAACAAAGAATAAAACACGAACAACACAAAATAAAGTTTTTTAAAAATTGTTTTCTCCCTTTCAAAGTACAAGTAGGCAAAGCATTATGACACATTACACCAGCAGTCCCCCACACAGAAAAATTAAAACACAACTCACTTAACATCAGAGAATCACAAAACACGATTCCTGTCAAAAACACTTTATTTCTTGAACAGCTTTAGGTTACACAGCAGGGGGGCACACCAAAGGGCATGGCAGCAGTATCTTACACAAAAATAACGAAACTCACTTAACATCAGAGAATCACAAAAGCACAATTCCTGTCAAAAACACTTTATTTCTTGAACAGCTTTAGGATACACAGCAGGGGGGCGCACCAAAGGGCATGGCAGCAGTATCTTACACAAAAATAACACAACTCACTTAACATCAGAGAATCACCCCAAAATATTGCTGTCAAAAGCACTTTATTTCCTTAACTGCTTTAGGTTACACAGTAGGAAGGCACAACAGGGCATGAAAGCAGTGTACTACATAAAAATAACACAACTCACTTCACATCAGAGAATCACACAAACACAACTGCTGTCAAAAACGGTTAAGTGGGTTGTATTATTTTGTGTAGTACACTTCTATCATGCCCTTTGGTGCACCCCCCTGCTGTGTATCCTAAAGCTGTTCAAGAAATAAAGTGTTTTTGACAGGAATTGTGCTTTTGGGGGGTTTTTTAGAGAGGGGTTAGAGGAAGGTCCCCACCAATTTTGGGCTGATTCGGTGGGAAAATGCCTCCCCCAGACGTCCGGGAAGACGGAGGCATTTTCCCATTGAAAAGCTGAAAGAAAGCCGAAAGAAGCCGAAACGTTTCAGCTTTTTTTCTTTCGGCTAGCCAAAACGTTTCGGCTAACCCGAAAGAATCCGAAACACTTTTGTTTCGGCTTTCTTTCGGCATTCAGAAAGCCGAAACGCACATCCCTAGTGGCGATTCATTGCAAACAAGGCTTCTCCGCAGAGAAGCATTCTGGATTCAAAAATTAGATACGATAAAACCCAAGGGATTGAACAATGAATTGTGTTTGAATTGTTTTCTATGAGGAATAGTTCATGAGGAAAGCTTGGATATTGAATGGGGTTGCATTGCAGTGTGTGGTCACTTTAAGAAGGGGTGGTACCAATGGGCTTTTGCTAATTCAAATAGGGGGGAGTTTGTAATGACGAACAAGGAAGAGAATATGCGTACCTACTAACCAGGAGGAGAGAGATATGTGGTGGTGATATTCTCCCGAGGGCTGCCTGTGAGTACAAGTGACTATAAGTTATAGGGAAGGAGTATGCTGGAGAAATAGCATTTTAATTGGCATCATATTCACAGGGTTGTGTTTACAACAGATGGCACGCTCCTGAAGAAGGTGGCACGAAATCTGCGTTCGTAGCCGGCCCCAGATTGAGCGTGGTGCTTTCCACTCCCCATTCTGGATTCTATATCACCTTTGGGAAGAACTAGGAAGAAAA
The DNA here is from genome assembly GCF_028583425.1 of Eublepharis macularius. Lineage (NCBI taxonomy): Eukaryota > Metazoa > Chordata > Lepidosauria > Squamata > Eublepharidae > Eublepharis > Eublepharis macularius. Next base: position 248,259,150 of record NC_072790.1, read on the forward strand.
TTAGCGAAATGAGAAGAAGGAATGAATATGTACAGAATTGAATTGTATTATTTGTGTACCTGGTATTGTAGTGTTGTACTGCGCCGAAGATGAATTTGTACAATTATGAATTTGCACATTAGGAATTGTCTCTGTACGTATTATAATATTGGCTAAAGAAATAAGAGGCACTTGCACTTTGGAGAAATTGTATAATTATTTATTACTGCAGCTTGCACATTGAGTGCCAACGTTTCTGTGGATATTTCCTCCTTTGTTACTAGTGCACTTTGCAGAAACGGCCATTCATTGTCGTCTGATTGAAGATGTCAGCTGAAGGAGACTAGATCCTGGCATCCCTGGGCTTCCCCAGCTATAATGGGTATGGTTTCAATGGGCATGGTTTCAATGGGCATGTGGTAGGCTTCAAAGAACACAGAATCCTGACCACCTAATCCTAAGAGAGGGGCCTGAAGTGATCTAATGCCAACCCTGAAGATTGCCAAGGGGCATCCAATTCACACACTGTATCACCCAACGCTGGGAGATCCTGGTTTGAGCAACAAAATATTAACCAGAAAAAAGCTTCTAAATGGCTCACAAATTATTGCCAAATTAACAATTATCCTCGTTGACCTTAAAGACCAAATCACTCTAAACAATTGGGCCTGATGAGAGCTAGTGGAGACAACAGAAACTGTGTAAGAATTTCATTTTGTGGCTCTCACTGGCATCTCATATGAGTTCCTTTGCATACTATTAGATGTTCTTTTTGCTTCATTATGGATTTGCCTCCACACTCTCTCTAGCCATCTCAGCTTTTGTTTCAACTGTTGTAGCTCCTCAGTATAGTATGGGGCGAGTTTGGTCCTGAGAGTGGAGAGGGTGACAGGAAGCAATCTCATTGATGGCTTCCAAGAGACAGATATTCCAGTTCTCTACCAGCTCATTCAATGAGCCACCAGGGGGCATTTGATCTCGCAGAGCATTTGGGAATCCGGTGCTATTAATTTAACTCCATGGGTGAACATAAATCAGCTCGTCGTCACCCATGCAGGGGGACTTGAGGTGCTCAGGTTATTTAGATGTATATTATTATGCACTATTTATTGTTATTCTTTATTATACCATTCTTTGTAAACTACTCTGAGTGGGTATTAAGTTGTCCAGAAGGGTGGCATATAAATTGAATGATGTTGTTGTCATTATTAATAATAACATTCAATTTATATACAGGCCTTCAGGACAACTTAATGCCCACTTGGAGCAGTTTACAAAGTATGTTATTATTATCCCCACAACAAAACACCATGTGAGGTGGGTGGGGCTGAGAGAGCTCCTAGAAGCTGTGACTGATCCAAGGTCATATACACTCAAACACACTCCTGCAAGTGTTTCTCAGGGCAATTTTCCTTACATCTGCACTCAAAGGCTCATGTCATGACTCACAATACTTAGATGTGAATGGAACTGCCAGCTTGACCCACAGTTAATCTTTTACCCAGATAGGAGGTATCTTTAATTAGTTGATGGAATTAGCATTAAGCAGGCAGTGAGAGGGGGGTAACTGGGATTTTTCACATATGTCTATGGGTATAATTCCCTTAGAGAGATCTCACATAAACAGGGAGGTTTTCAACCAAGAAGCTTCTTTTTTAACAGTGGGACAAAAGGAAATCAAATAGAGAACTACACACGGAATACGCACAGGGCTAACAAAGAAAGTAAGGAAATGGGAAAGCAGTTTGGGTTAAGGGTGTTAAATACCAGTCTTCAAGGAAAAAAAGAGGTCTGTGGGTGAGATAAGGAGAGGCTCAAATGAGTTTGGCTGCATCTGTTCAGATCTAAAGGCACACACACAGAGCACATGGCTAGGAAGCCCACTCATATTGAAAAAGAGAAAATTTATTTATTTGATTATTCATAGTCTGCCTTTCCTACTGAGACCCAAGGCAGATGACACAATGCAAATCAATACAATATAATCAACAGCTAGGACATTTGCTAAGCAAATACAGTATGATCAACAGCTGGGGTATTCAATGAACAGATAAAATAGGGCTGGTTGCAGAAAATTTGAAAACAAGCATAAATCTGACCCCAGAGATTAAATTTTTCCAAAACAAACTGTAACGGTTTCACATGACATCTTAAACAATGTGGAAACTGCCCAATAGGGGCATATCACATCAGGAAACAGTACTAAGTATTATGACGACTTTAAGAAATCAGGATTCCTTTTTGAGAGGGCGTTTAATCAAATTACAAATCCACTGAAAGAAACTAAGGACCGAGGATGGTAGAGGATTGAGTGTCAGCTGTGAGTTCAAATCCTCATTCAGCTGAGAGGCCCACATGGTGATCCTAAGTCAGTTCCTCAGTCTCAGCCACGCAAACTTACCTCATAGGGTGATTGTAAAGATAGAATGGAGGAAAGACCATATAGGATTTTCCACATTCTTTAGACTGAATGGGATGGAAATCAAATCATAAATGATGTTAGGTATCGAGGATTGCCAGACCAAGCCTGTCAACTGGTGGAATGGTGTATGATGATGGTGTATGTCACTATGATGTGTCATACCCTCCCACTGATCCCTGGTCAGAAGAGCGGGTATCCCTCTTTCTCCCCCCAACAGATGTTTTGCTGGGTGAGGATAGAAAACACAGGCTCCGGTGGTGACTCTTTAGGTGGCTATTTAAGACTGTCAAAGTCAGGTGCTTCGGGTTATTGCCCCTGTGGCCCAGGAAATCACAGGAACGGCACCACAACACACGGGGGTCATGAGAAAGGGCCTAAAAGTGCCTCCATATGGAGGCATTGAAACATGGACCACTAACTGTCCAAGGGGAAGGAGGAAGAAGGGTTACAGGCTGTGCTCCGGAGCTGGCCACGGAAGAGTCCTAGCCCAGCACTCGCAGAGACCTGACCGGATCAGGCACTAATAATCAGGATGAGCCCTCAGCCAAGGTGCCCACTGAGCTTGGCCCCAGGGCCTGGCAGCAGCCCTGGAACCAGAGGCTGCTAGAGCCCCAGCCCACCACACCCAGAAGCCTGACCGGATCAGGCAGCGGCAGCAGCAGCAGCAGCAGCAACAACAACAACAACAACATAAACAGAGTTCTCATTGAGAAAAGCAGGAAGTCTGTGGTTGGCAGTCAGAACTGCCTAAGGGTTTGCAGAGATGAGATTGGAGTGCCCATGGTCACAGAACACCCCCCTCCTCCCTTCCTCACCGCCCCCCCCCCCCCGGTGTCTGATCCCATGTTACCAATTGTAACCAATTTGCAGGTCCACACTTGGAAGGAAGATCTTCCCATCAAGCTAAGTTGGGCTTTGATTGGGGTGTCCAGGGCGACAGAGGGAGTGCAGACAGAGTTCAGGCAGTCCCTCGCTCCATTGTCGAGGCAATTGATTGAAGGTGCCTGACTGTCTGGCTTCACAAACAGTGGATGAACACAACAAACGAGGCTTGAGACGAACACTTGTTCATCTGGAATAGCGCCTAATGAATGGCCCGTTCGTGCACAGAGACAAAGTAACAGATGTATGGGCTGTTAATGGATTTTTTCCATTCATAATGCGGTTCGTTCCTCTGTCTAGTCACTTTTTCTCAACAGTTTTTGGTTAAGGGAATTAATTCAGACTCTGAAAGAGTTATCCGACAATTTCAGACCTGTGCCCAAGTCAATGCCCATCTGGTGGACAGCCTTGGGCTATACAACCATTTCAGTACCTACAGATTGACTTTACTGAACTTCCTCGGGTTGGAAGATGGAGATATCTTTTGGTAATGCTAGACCAGTTTATGCAATGGCCAGAAGCCTTGCCAGTGGGTCAGACTACTGCAGCCCAAGTGGCTAAGTGTTTAGTAGAGCAAATAATCCTTTGCCATGGTATTCCTGAAGCTTTAAATAGTGATTGCGGGAGCCATTTTCTGGGTCAAGTAGTTCAATGGATATGTCAGATGTTAGGTATTGCATGTCATTTGCATACTAGTTGGCACCTTGAAAGCAGTGGGTAGGTGGAATGTACGAATAGTACTTTGATAACACATTTAACAAAAGATATGACTGACAATAGTTCGGCTTGGCCACAGGCCTTCCCAATATCTCTAACGTGTATTCTAAGAATAACTTGTATTCGAGCAGCCCCTGTGAAAGGTACAGGTTTCTCATCTTTTGAATTACTGTTTGGGATCCCGTTTCCTTTATCTCCAGGAGAGATACCAGACAAATAGCAGACAAAATGTTACAGAAATACGTTACTGCCTTGAGGTCTTGTTTACTTTCCCTACATAGACAAGCAGTGGCCATTGAAGCTATGCCATATGATAGTCATGTACATTCATCTGAAGTTGGGGATTCGGTCTACGTGTAGCATTGGGAAGATAAGGCCCTCGAGCTGCCATGGAAGGGACACCGAAGAACAGGACCACGTACAAAAAAGTATAATTTTCTTGCTATCAAAACTCAAATATAAGGCACAACGAAAAGCCAAAATCAATTTTCTTGCTTTCAGTACACAATTGTAAGGCACATAATAAGCCAAAATCAACCGAGGAGTTATGAAAAATTCCCAAACTCCCAGCTGGAGGTGGCAATGGGTTTGCTGGCTTGGAAATTAGGCCCTGTTTCGCACAATGTGCTTTGTCATAAGCCACATGTAAGTCTAAAATGAACAAGAGAATACATCATTTGGAATAGCCAGTGTGCCAAACAGACTTACATAGTTACAAGGTTGCAATGTCTCTCACTTACAAAGAGAGAAAAACTCACCAATTATAGTCTGCTATTGCTACTTTTCTCTTTTACATAGAAGCCACATGTAAATCTAAAATAAATGAAGGAATACATCATTTGAAATAGCCAGTGTGCCAAACAGTGTTACATAGTTACAAAGTGTCTCATTTCCAGAAGCCAAAGTTACTTTAACCACACATGTAAATTACATTCAAACTGCCCTTGCTGGTATATACAGCCATGCAGAAATCACAGCAAATGTTTTTACAGAGAGAAAAGCTCACCAATTGTAGTCTGCTATTGATACTTTTCTCTTTTGCATAGATGCAAAGAATCCCATTTCCCAAAAGCCAGGTTACTTTAACAGCACATGCAAATTACACTTAAACAGACCTTGCAGATACAAACATTACAGAAAAAACCTCACCAATTATAGTCTGCTACTGCTACTTTTCTCTTAGAAGCTTCTGTTCCTGAATGATTTTACTTCATGGGGTGGGGTAGTGCTGACTACATCCACTATTTAAAGTTATATTCATTATTAAAGATAATAATGACTACATCCACTATTTAAAGTTATATTCATTATTAAAGATAAAAACCCAGTGCCTTCAATTTAAAGGGGCCAGTAGAAAGTGGTAGACTGCTGGGTAACAAAGAAGCTTCTTCACAGTAGTGGAGGCCATCAGCCCACTCAAAGAACCAATCAGGGCTCACTGCTTAATTGGACCTTACCTAAGTGTGAAGGATTAGGGAGTGTGGCTAGAGCTGAGAGCAGCGCTAGGCACGGAGCTCCTCAAGGAAAGACAGGAATGCAGGTGCAGCTAATTAAGAGAGGCTGTGCCTCTCTCAGCAAACAGGCCTGTAAAGATCTCTTGCAGGCATGAAGCCTGAACCGATGTTTTACTCTGAGCATGGTGGAATAGGGTCTGCTCCTTACACTCTCAAATCTGCAGAGCAGAAAAAAGCCCTGGCCCTGGTCAAGGCCATCAGAATGACCCTCAGGCCAGGGACCACCAAGAGCTGCTTTCAAAATGATGGAGGAGCTGTGTGAATGTGGTAAGTATTAAGGATAAATGTCACCCAGAAAGTTGGAAGCGACTAGGAATTGATATGCTGAAGAAGCAAAGACTGAGAGAAGAAAATCTCCTAAAGCACACGAAGGGCTGCCAGACAGGCGAGGAAAGACTTGTGTCTTGCTGTGCCAGAGCTCAAGTGTAGACATAAAGGACGAAAATGACAGGAGGGGAGAACTCAGCTAAACACAGTCAGGAAGTGACTAATGGGCAGAGAAGTTTGAGAACATGATCATGATTTGTGTTGAGGGAGGGTTCTCCTCCAGGGTGTTCTAGAAGGAAAGGCTAGAGAGTCCTCCAAAGGGCTTGAATTAATCAGGGCTCTGAGCGTGAGAGCTTATGTGGTTCATTGAAGCCCTATGATTTTCTGATTTTATATACTTAATTCAGGTACGTTGGCTACCAGATGGGATAAAATAAAACCTTTGAACTGTGCAATATTTTGCAGAACTTCCTAAGAAGGGTTATAATTAACCAAAATGAAAGAGGACAGCAGGAGCTTCTACCAATTCATTGTTATATTTCCAGCAAACACACAGTCTCAAAGGTCAGACCACTCTGCATGGCCCTTCCTGAATTTTATCCTCAAAATAAACTGACGAGGGAAGTTTGGCTGGCTGAGACCAAGGAACTGGATTCGGATCAACAAGTGAGCCTCCAAGCTGAGTGAGGATTTGAACCTGCAGCTGACACTCAGTCCTCCATACTCCACTGCTGCAGGTCGTTTTTTTTTTTTTAATAAAAGTTTTATTAGTGAGTGGTAAAACAAAGAAAATTTTGCAAATTGACACAAATAATCCCATTTTGCCCCCAGCTCTATCCCCCACCCTTTTCCTCCCCCCTCCGTATTGACTTCCAACAGCTTTCCAACCCCTAACCCTTCTTATTACTTAAATCTATTTCATTTATATTTCCCTACCAACTTTAATTCAATATTTCTTATTCTAAGCACATTCTTATTTTTTACATAACCTCTATCAAACCTACTATCAATACAGTATATCTCAACTCAATATAACATACTAATACAATATAATATGTAACAAAGATCACCCTATCTCTTACTTTAAACTTATTCTATTTCTTTTCTTTTCAACATATACTCCATCAAATATGCTGTCAATATAGTATATATCACAAAAATATATTATATATATGTTGTATGCTATGCCACCAATGTAGCATAGCACACATCACCACACAACACAGCCACATATCATATTATATAGAGAGTCTGATCTACTAACCCATTGTTTTTTGTCATATATCATGTATAATATACCTCATCGAGATATCTGTTTACCCCTTGTCATTATGCCATATATTCAATGTAAAATCCCCTTGAATATTATATAATCTTAGATTATAATTACATTCCCCCTACATGGTAAGATCTCTTCTCTCTTGTCATTACAACACTATTCTTTAAAAATTTTCAAACTGCCACAGTTCTCCTTTTACATCCCATTTTTTTTCCAGAAATTGTTTCAGTTTCCCCCAATCAACAATATATTGCCCTAGGTCAAGATCTTTAAGTTTCCTTGTCATTTTACTGCTTCAGGTCTTTTATTTCACTTCAGTGAACGTGTTCTTTGATTAAAATTTATTTCAAAAATGTAATCTTGATCTCATAAATACATCAGGAATCTTTTCTCTCTTGCTCTGTGATTCAACCGATCTGCATATATGATTGTGTACGTAAATAGCCTGGACCTGATCTGAGAAGTAAAAAAAAACAATGTGTCAAGATGTATGTGCACTAATTTCTGGAGTGGTTTAAGCCAAAAGACAGACAGAGTGGAAATATGACACAGCTGGGCATACTAGGGGAACTTCATTTGTCTATAATTATAGCCTGAAAATATAACTTAGATGTGTTGCCATTTTGAAATGGAATATTGCAATGTGTGCATTCCAGGTAAAGGAAGTGGTTTCCTTCCATCGTAATCAGAGTAGAGATGCAGCAGGCACATTTCTGATCTGACACCAGTAAAATTGGGTACGACTTAAGTATTGACCAAAGAGTGTAATGTTGTACGGATAGGCAAGACTGCAGGGTAAAATATGCTCACCGTGTACTATGAGGTTAAACACCTTATAAAATGCAAGCTTTGAAATATTTAGCAAACTAAACACTCAGAAATAAGTCATAAAATTAATGCTCCAAAGAGACGATATAAAAGCTCCTGCCACCTGCATCGATTGCCACAACTCCGAGCAAGTCCTCTTGGTTGCTTCTCTTCTGCTTCTCCTCTTTGTAAGTATTTTATAACTTCTTCTTGTATTTAAAATATAGAGCAAGAAAGCAAAAAAGAAAGCCAGGAAGGCAGTTTAGGAAGCTCTTCTTTGGAAAAAAAATAAGGTATTTCAAAGGAATCCAAATATATATAAGTTTAAGGGCCAAGCTACACATGACGAATGACACTTGAACACCAAGTGTATTTCTCCCTGTTCACTTGCCCTCCACTCAATCCACTTGCCGTTCAAGTGTCATTCATCATGTGTAGCTTGGCCCTGAGATAAGCATTTCTCATCGAAAGGAAGGAACCACAGGGCATCTGGAGAGACAATGAGGCATAAGGAGAAAAGCAAATCTTGTGCAGTGCCTCTCCACAGTGAGATTCATAGCGGATGCCTCACAAATTCGATTTTCAGCTCAGTTTAAATTAGCCCGTCTCCAGGTAGTATCTAGTGATCTCTTGGAATTATACATGATCTCTAGACTTCAGAAATTAGTTCTTCTGGAGAAAAGAGCCACTTTGGAACATGAAGTCTATGGCATTATAATAACTCTCTGAGGTCCTTCATCAAACCAGGATTCACACCAAATCTCCAGGAATGTCCCTTCCCAGGGCTGACCACCTGTGATCAGTATTCAATTTTAACGCGAAAGGTGAATTTTGAGTCCCACAATATGTTCTTCGGTCTTTCGTCTCCTAGTTACTTTGCTACAGATATATCCTGAAAGCTAAATCTTTCAATTTAAAACAAAAACAACCTATCACTGTTTTAAATGTTGTTTGATCTTCCATTTCTCAGTCTTAAAAAGGTCCAAATTTTAATTTTTAAAGTTGAATTAGATGTGTTAGCAAAAGCCATAGCAAATCAAAAGGAGATATCTATATCTATATCTATATCTATATCTATATCTATATCTATATCTATATCTATATCTATATCTATATCTATATCTATATCTATATCTATATCTATATCTATATCTATATCTATATATATATATATTACAACTTGTTTAACCAAAAGATAGACTTATTGAGATCAACTGAATTTACTCCATGTGAGAAATGATTATACTTGTGTGACATTAATGTGTTTATTCTACAGCCCTTCACACTGACTGTTCCCATCCTTTCATAATGTATTTCCAGACTCACCTCCATCTTTCCTAGATGTCTTGCTCTCCTCCATCTTGCACTGAACCATCCAGCGCTCCCCGACCCTGCTGTGGTTCTTCAACATCAGCAAGTAGCACTGACATCTCCAAGTGTCTGAACAACAAGGAATGTTTCAACAAAATACCACCATCGGTAATTAAAATACCAGCACGTCCTGGTACTGTTACATTCCCAAACGTGGCTGTTGATGTTTTTTTTAATGGTGTTTTTGAAGGACGGAATGCTGCCAGAGGACGTCACATCTGAAGTTCCCCATTAAGTTGTAAGGGAATCTTCACCAAAAAAGAAACGGTTACTGAACAGTTTGGAATCTGATGGTTGTTGGGGGTTTTCTCCGGCCGTGAAAGCCTTCGACAATACAGTTTGGAATCTCTTGACGGATAACGACTTCAGGGACTTGGGTGTCAAACCCTCCCCAAATCAAACCAGGTTTAGTCGGTGCTCAAGAGCATTTCAAAAGCCCACGACCACCAACATATTACACTGAATTTGTCTCCTCTCTAATCTCCCCTCTAAATATTTTTTTCCAAGCTTTCTTTCATTGCCTTCACGTATTTTGCTTAGGAGACCAGAAGGGTTTGAACATCTTCGCTCTGAGTCCTCTAAACTTTCTAGGGGCTTACAAAACTCCTGCTTAAAAAAAACCCAATAATTTATGTTTCTCTCCCTATTCATTTGCATTGAAACCTTCGAGTTATCCCAGCTAGATGAGCAGGGGAAAAGCTCCTGTTTGCTGAGCAAAGAATGTACACTTGTCATCCATAAACCTCCTTCACTGCAAATGCTGTCACTCTCTTCCTCTTTCTTTTCATTAAAGCTTCTGCCTGCATCAAAAAAATTAATCTTCGTGGATTCAATTGTTTCTTATTTCCAAGAACTGAAATGTGGGGACGGGGCATGATTCCATGGTAGAGCCCACGAAGATAGACCCAGATCCAATATCAGGTTCCCCATCGCAAGTGGCACCTCTTGAAAAGGAACTTGGCACCATGATGAGCAGTTGCTGTTTAGAGTAGCCCACACTGTGTTACGTGACCTGACTAGTCAAGGCTGACTGATCTCATCAGACCTCAGAAGCTAAGCTGGGTCAACCTGTTACTGGAACGGGTGTCCTAGCAATAAAATGATTTGTGGGGGAATTAGCTAGCAAGGAGAATGGCTATGCAAGAGGCCGGTAACTGCAGGGATCTATCACCCGTTTCTATAAGGTCCCCTCCAAAAATAGCAAACGAGGTTGGTTCTTAAAGACCAACAATAGCTTTTATTAAGAATAATATAACTGAGTAAGTGTATTTCAGACAACTCACTTTATACCCTATTTCACCACCATAGGGCACTGCCATGGAGGGAAGCCCAGGACAGGAGCAGGATGGGAGTAGGTGGCAATCCCCATCTCCTTCCTTCACCCAGCTGGTATAAGAGTGAGGCAGGGGGCAATGAACACCACCCAACTTAACCCAGCTGATATTAGGAGTGGAGCAGGTGGCAATGCCCATCTTCTGCCTTCACCCAGTTGGCATTTGGAGCAGAGCAGTTGGTAATGCCGTCTCCCCGCCTTAACCCAGATGGTATTAGAAGCAGAGCAGCTGACATTGCCCACCCCCTGCCTTAACTCAGTTGGTGTTAGGACTGGAGCAGTTAGCAATGCCTGCCCCTCTTTGAACCAGTTGGGATCAGGAATGGAGCATTTGGCAATGCCCCCCCCCCAACTTAACTCAGCTGTTAATAGGAGCAGAACAGGTGACAACGCCCACCACCCATCTTAACAAAGCTGAGATTAGATGTGGAGTGGGTGGCAATGTCCACCCCCTTCCTTAACCCAGCTGGTATTAAAAGCAGAGCACGTGGCAATGCCCATCGCCCTTCAGCCAGCTGGGATCAGGAGGGGAGCAGGTGGCAATGCCTGCCTCCTGCCTTATCCCAGCTGCTATTAGGGGCAGAGTAGGTGGTAATGCCCTCCTCCAGTCTTAACCCAGCTGGTGTTAGGAGTTGAAGAGATGGCAATGCCCACCCCCACCTTAACCCAGCTGGTATTAGGGGTGAAGGAGGTGGCAATGCCCTTCCCTGCATTAACTCAGCAGGTGTTAGGAGAGGAGAAGTTGATAATGCCCACCCCCACCTTAAACTAGCTGGTATTAGGAGTGGAGCAGGTGGCAATGTCCACCCCTGCCTTAACGAAGCTGGTATTAGGAGCAGAGGACTTGGCATTGCCCACCCGCCTTCACCCAGATGGAATCTGAAGCAAAGCAGGGGGCTTTGCCGACCCAGTGCCTTAACCCAGCAGGTATTAGGAGCAGAGCAGGTGGCAATGCCCACCCCCCCACGTTAACCCAGCTGGGATCAGGGGCGGAACAGTTGACAATACGCAACCCCATTCACCCAGATGGGATCAGGAGTAGATCAGATGGCAATGCCCACCCTTCTTAACCCGACTGGGATTAGGAGTGGAGAAAGTGACAATGCCCCCCCCCCACCAGCCTTAACCCAGCTGTATTAGGAGCAGAGCAGGTAGCAATCCCCATCCCTCACCTTTTCCCTGCTGGTATTAGGAGTGGAGCAGGTGGCAATGCCCTCCTCTGCCTTAACCCATCTGGTATTTGTGGCAGAGCAGGAGGCAATGTCCATCCCCCGCCATCACCCATTTGGGATCAGAAGTCTTCAAGGTGGCAGTGGAAACCTCATGCCTTCACCTGACTGGCATCAGGCACAGAGCAGGAGGCAATGCCCTTCTTCCCTTCTCCCAACTGGGTTAAGGAGGAGAGCGGGTGGAAATGCCCGCCTTCTTCAACCTACCAATTAAGCCAATGAGCAGGCAGAAATGCCCACTCTATTTTCACCCTGCTGCAATCTGAAGCAAAGGAAAAAACTGATGGCCACTCTCCTCCAATTGCAGGTACAACAAGGGACCAAGTCCACGGGAAGCAAACTACAATACTCAGCAATAAATGTACAAATATTTTTTAAATTTATAAAGGTATACTCAAAGTTCAAGTGCTATAAATAGTGAAAATTCATACATATTGTAAATTCATACCCATACATTCATTCCATAATCATCACAGATTTACAAGAGAAGATACAACCATAAACATTGAACAATAGGGCTATAACTCCATAGGTATTTTCATGAATGTATATATGAGGTATTGTGCAAAACCAAACAGTCCTGAGTCCTTCCAGAAGCGACACCGTTGGAAATGAAAGACAAATTTCCAAACCACGCCCAATCTGGGGCCGGCTTCAAGCTGCAGATGACACCTTCGTTAGGAGCGTGCTGTTCACTAAAATACAAAGTACAAAACTGCTTTCATATCCAAAGTGGGGAATTGTTGAAAGGTTTGGCTGCGCAAGAGAACAAGCATAGCTGCCGTGCCATGGGCTTTCAAGAGTGTTGGTGATGGAATTATGTTGGATTGTGCTCTGTCTTGACCTGATGGAGGTATATTTTTATTTTGTTATAATCTATGGCACAAGAATAGTTACTTTGGATATGAAAGCAGTTTTGAACTTTGTATTTTAGTGAACAGCACGCTCCTGACGAAGGTGTCACGAAATCTGCAGCGTGAAGCAGGCCCCAGATTGGGCGTGGTTTGGAAATTTGTCTTTCATTTCCAACGGTGCCACTTCTGGAAGGACTCAGGACTGTTTGGTTTTGCACAATACCTCATATATAAATTCATGAAAATACCTATGGAGTTATAGCCCTATTGTTCAATGTTTACGGATGTATCTTCTCTTGTAAATCTGTGATGATTATGGAATGAATGTATGGGTATGAATTTACAATATGTATGAATTTTCACTATTTATAGCACTTGCACTTTGAGTATACCTTTATAAATTAAAAAATATTTGTACATTTATTGCTGAGTATTGTAGTTTGCTTCCCGTGGACTTGGTCCCTTGTTGTACCTGGAATCTGAAGCAAAACAAGACAAAGTCCCCGTAATACAGATTAACAAAAATAACAGTTGACAAATAGAACATACAGCAGGAAACACTGACTTATTTAAATCGACCCTGAGTTCGGGCAATAAACATATAAATACACAAATTAGCAACACAGAACGAAATGTATTGGAGCTAGAACATCCTAGTGTCAGGCTATGGCATTCCAGACACAAGAGTCTGCCTCACTCCCTTCTGCAAGAAGACAAGGTCTCTTGATTTCAAAAGGTTTTATTTTGAAAGACAGCATTCAGGCCTAGACGCCCATATTCCAGGATTTGAGACCCTGGCTGAACAAGGCATTGTTAGGAATGACATACAGATTAGAAGTTGTTACATTTCACACTCTCAGAGCCCAGCCTCCCCCCAGAGTTCACATAGCAGGAGAGTTCTTTGTGGGAACACTAGTCAAGGTTGACTCGTCTTGTAGAAAAGATAAGACAGTGTCTTCTCCCATGGAAACGGCTCCTTGCAGGTGGGGCCTAGAGGGAAAAGAAGACTAAACAACTAAAGAATTAAAGCATGGCATTAGTCCTGTCAGGCAACATACAAACAGACCCTGACACCTAGCTCAGTCATACAAACATATGTACACTAATTACCATTACAATTTGCAACAAAAGTTGTCAATTAGCACATGTCCAAGTGTAAAGTCTTTGCAAAAATATGAACGGCTCAGCTAAGAAAGTCTGTGTCCCGCTGTATCGACAGCTAGAAAAAGGGGGGAGGATTCCCAACTTTTCCCTGGGAAATCCTTCGTTGATTAAAGCTTCCGACAGGATTCCGGTTGTTGTCCTATTTCGTAATCCTCTTTATCACAGGAAATTAGGTCATTTCTGCAAAGTAGTATTGTGTAAGAAATCTGCCAAATTCATAAATGTAACAAGTATTGTATGACATAATAGTCTCATGTACTCAGTTGGGAATGCTTCCCCCCCCCCCCACTTTTTCTAGCTGTTGATACACCAGGACACAGACTTTCTTGAGCTGAGCCGTTCATATTTTTGCAAAGACTTTACACTTGGACATCTGCTATTTGGCTACTTTTGTTGCAAATTGTAATGGTAATCAGTGTACATATGTTTGTATGACTGAGCTAGGATGTTCTAGCTCCAATACATTTCGTTCTGTGTTGCTAATTTTTGTATTTATATGTTTATTGCCCGAACTCAGGGTCGATTTAAATAAGTCAGCCTTTACTGCTGTATATTCTATTTGTCAACTGTTATTTTTGTTAATCTGTATTACGGGGACTGTGTCTTTTTCTGCTATCCATACCCATAATTGCCTCTTCACTATTTGGAATCTGAAGCAAAGCAAGCAGCAATGCCTGCCTGCCCCCCTTCACCCAGCTTGGATGAGGAACAGACCAGCTAGTAAAGCCTACTGCCCACCTTCACCTGTCAGGATCAGGCGCACAGCAGGAGACAATGCCTTTTCCTCCATTCACCCAGAAGGGAGCAGGTGGCAGTGCCCACCCCCCTTCATCCAGCTGGGATCAGCATCAGAGCAGGTGGCAATGCCTGCCCCCCTTCACCTAGCTGTAATCAGGCGCAGAACAGGAGGCAATGACCCCCCTTCACCCGGCATGTATCACGCATGGAGCATGGAGCAAATCCCACCACCCCTTCACATGGCTGAGATCAGGCAGATCACACGTGGAGCAGATGGCAATGCCTACCTCCGTCCTTCAGCAGCCCTAATCAGCGATGGAGGAGAAGTGAATGCCTGCCTGCCTGCGTTCTCCTTTCTAGAACCTGTTGTATTATTTCCCACAATGTGCTTTGTTGCTAGTTAAGAATAAAATGGCAAGCACATACACTTGCAATTACGGGGTAAAAGTAATCACACACACACAGAGTCCTGGGAAGCTTTCACGATATATCTGTAGCAAAGTAACTAGGAGAGGAAAGACGGAAGAACATATTGTGGGACTCAAATTCACCTTTCGCATTAAAATTGAATACTGATCTCAGGTGGTCATCCCTGGGAAGGGACATTCCTGGAAATTTGGTGTGAATCCAGATACTTCATGTTCCAAAGTGGCTCTTTTCTCCAGGAGAACTAATTTCTGAAGTCTAGAGATCATGTATAATTCCAAGAGATCACTAGATACTACTTGGAGATGGGCTAATATAAACTGAGCTGAAAATCCACTATGAATCTCGTTGTGGAGCGGTACTGCGTAAGTTTTGCTTTTCTCCTTATGCCTCATTTTCTCTCCAGATGCCCTTTGGTTCCTTCCTTTCGATGAGAAATGCTTATCTTAAACTTATATATATAAGTTTGAAATACCTTAGGGGTTTTTTTTCCAAAGAAGAGCTTCCTAATTGTCCTTCCTGACTTTCTTTTTTGCTTTCTTGCTCTATATTTTAAATACAATAAGAAGTTATAAAATACTTACAATGAGGAGAAGCAACCAAGAGGACTTTCTCGGAGTTGTGGCGATTGTTGCAGGTGGCAGGAGCTTTTATATCGTCTCTTTGGGGCATTAATTTTATGACTTATTATTAATTTTATGACTTATTTCTGAGTGCTTGTCTTCATTCAATTAGAGATCATCATGTAAATCCACCGGAGCCATCTGCCTCCCATAAGCCAGTCTGAAACCAGACTGCAAATGGTCCAGAGGACCAGTTCTACCTAAGAATACCTGGAGTTGCTCTGACTCTTTGAGTGCCTGAGGGAAAGCACCTTAAGTTAGTGATTGATTTAGGATAAACATTAAGGTTCATTTATGTGGTCATTGCATGATTTTAGCAATAATAGACAGTTACAGAATGTGTACTTTGCTCCTGCTGTCCTCTTTCATTTTGGTTAATTATAAATAGGGGTGTGCAGTTCGGGAATCCGAATCCCGAAAAAATCCCGAACCACCCTGATTCGGGGTGATTCAGGGAATCCCGAATCGATTCGGGGAATCCCGAATCGGCATGCCCCGAATCGATTCGGGGCGATTCGGGAAAGCTTTTTCAATTTGAAAAAGCGTCCCCAGGCTTCTCTGAAGCCTGGGGGAGGCATTTTCCCACCGAATCAAGCGAAAATTGGTGGGAGCCTTCCTCTAACTCCCTTTTAACAACCTCCCATGTTTCAGACCTATTGGACTTTGGGGGGCCATGTTACGGCCCCCCAAACCAGGTCCCCCTATCCTTGCCTATAAAAGGGCATAGCTTTAGGTTGCTGCTGCTAATCTCCTATTTTGTGCTTGCTGCTGCTGATCTCCATTATTTCCTATGGGGAAAAAATGAAGAGGCAGGCTTCCTTTGCCAGGGGCGGCATTTTGCATGCAAAATGACCCCAACCCTCAGGGGCCCTTCTCCCACCTTTCCTCCCACCCCCACCAAGGCTCATCCTGCTCCCACTTGGGGGGGGGTATTTCATGGCCTCCCTAAGTAAGTGCTCTTTTCTCTACTACTTACAGCTGGGGGAGGCTTGTCTTGCCAGGGGTGGCATTTTGCATGCAAAATGCACCCCAACCCTCAGGGGCCCTTCTCCCACCTTTCCTCCCACCCCCACCAAGGTTCAGCCAGCTCCCACTTGGGGGGGCATTTCATGGCCTCCCCAAGTAGGTGCTCTCAGCCCCCAAAGTCCACCCCTTACAGCCCCACACAAACCCAATTCCCCCCCAGCTGCCACACACAGACCCAAATCCCCACATTAGCTCCTCACAGACCTAAATCCACCCCCAGCAGCCCTACACCCATAATCCCAGGAACAGGCTGGCCAGCCCTCCCCTTTTGTTCCCTATGCTGGAAACTTCTAAACTCTCTTTCCCAGGGCAATTTCGCACAGCCCAGGGGTGCCACAATGGTGGGCAAACTTCTGAGTGCCAACTTGTCTCTGGGAAAGAGCACCTGACCTGACACACAGACAACCACCCCCTGACACCCCCAACACCTACAGAGATGGCTGGCCAGCCTCCCCATTGTTCCCTATGATGGGAACCAACTACACAACAAAGAATAAAACATGAACAACACAATATACAGTTTTTAAAAAATTATTTTCTCCCTTTCAAAGTACAAGTAGGCAAAGCATTATGACACATTACACCAGCAGTCCCCCACACAGAAAAATAACACAACTCTCACTTATTTATTTATTTATTTATTTATTCAATTTACATACCGCCCATCCCCAGGGGCTCTGGACGGTGAACAGTTAAAATCAATAAAAATAAAAACTAAAATCAATATACAAATAATAAAAAAAATTAACAAGGTGCAGTGGTGGGGAGAACCTTCCCCACCCCAAAGGTGGGAGGTCGACATGGCACCACCCCCTTCAATCACCAAACACCTGGCGGAACAGCTCAGTCTTACAGGCCCGGCGGAACGATAATATGTCCTGCTGGGCCCGGGTTTCCATTGACAGAGCATTCCACCAGGCTGGGGCCAGGACTGAAAAGGACCTGGCCCTGGTTGAAGCGAGACGGGCTTCCTTAGGGCCGGGGACCACAAGTAAATATTTATTCGCTGATCGGAGCGATCTCCAGGGAACATACAGGGAGAGGCGGTCCCGAAGATATGCCTGTCCCAACCCACTCAGGGCTTTAAAGGTAAGAACCAACACTTTGAACCTGATTCAGAATTCAACCGGAAGCCAGTGCAGCTGGCGCAGGACAGGTGTGATGTGTGACTGGTAAGGTATACCAGTCAGGACCCGTGCTGCCGCGTTCTGGACCAGTTGTAGTTTCCAGATCAGGCCCAGGGGTAGCCCAGCGTAGGGTGAGTTACAGTAATCTAGCCTGGAGGTGACCGTTGCATGGATCACTGTAGCCAGGTCCTGGGGCGTCAGGTAGGGGGCAAGTTGCCTGATCTGACAAAGATGGAAAAATGCAGACTTGGCAACTGCCGTGACCTGGGCCTCCAGCGATAGGGTGGCATCCAGGAGCACGCCCAGACTCTTTACCACTGGCAAAGTTGCCAGTGGTGTCCCATCCAGGGCAGGGAGCTGGATCCCAACATCTGGCAGCCCCCGTCCCAGCTGCAGGACCTCCGTCTTCACTGGGTTCAATTTCAGCCTGCTCTGTTTCAACCATGCCATCACATGCCGTCACTTAACATCAGAGAATCACAAAAACACAATTCCTGTCAAGTTCTGCAAAGTCCAACTTGGGGGGTTGTTAGAGGGGAGTTAGAGGAAGGCCCCCACCAATTTGGGCTTGATTCAGTGGGAAAATGCCTCCCCCAGGCTTCAGAGAAGCCTGGGGGAGGCTTTTTCCCATTGAAAAAGCTTTCCCGAATCGCCCCGAATCACCCCGAATCGCCCCGAATCACCCCGAATCGGCTTGCTGATTTGGGGACAGCGATTCCCGAATCGAGAAGCCCGAACCACTGTGCCTTTGCACACCCCTAATTATAACCCTTCTCAGGAAGTTCTGCAAAATATTGCACATTTCAAAGGTTTTATTTTATCCCATCTGGTAGGCAACATACCTGAATTAAGTATATAAAATCAGACAATCAAAGGGTTTCAATGAACCACATAAGCTCTCAAGATCAGAGCCCTGATTAATTCAAGCCCTTTGGAGGACTCTCTAGCCTTTCCTTCTAGAACACCCTGGAGGAGAACCCTCCCTCAACACAGATCATGGTCATGTTCTCAAACCTCTCAATCCATTAGTCACTTCCTGACTGTGTTTAGCTGAGTTCTCCCCTCCTGTCATTTTTGTCCTTTATGTCTACACTTGAGCTCTGGCTCAGCAGGACACAAGTCTTTCCTCTCCTGTCTGGCAGCCCTTTGTGTGCTTTAGGAGATTTTCTTCTCTCAGTCTTTGCTTCTTCAGCGTACCAATTCCTAGTCGCTTCCAACTTTCTGGGTGACATTTATCCTTAATACTTACCACATTCACAGAGCTCCTCCATCATTTTAAAAGCAGCTCTTGGTGGTCCCTGGCCTGGGGGTCATTCCGATGGCCTTGACCAGGGCCAGGGCTTTTTCTGCTCTCCAGATTTGAGAGTGTAAGGAGCAGGCCCTATTCCGCCATGCTCAGAGTGAAACATCGGTTCAGGCTTCATGCCTGTAAGAGATCTTTACAGGCCTGTTTGCTGCGAGAGGCACAGCCTCTCTTAATTAGCTGCACCTGCATTCCTGTCTTTCCTTGAGAAGCTCCGTGCCTAGCGCTGCTCTCAGCTCTAGCCACACTCCCTAATCCTTCACACTTAGGCAAGGTCCAATTAAGCAGTGAGCCCTGATTGGTTCTTTGAGTGGGCTGATGGCCCCCACCACTGTGAAGAAGCTTCTTTGTTACCCAGCAGTCTACCACTTTCTACCCCTGGACACCCTTCAGTCCAGTTCTGATGAGCTATGCTACCTTGCAACCTGACCTGTCCCATTGGTCATTGTTCTTTCAATATTGGAGGTTGAAAAGGTTGAAGATGATATGGATAAATAACGGCCTGAAGAAGGAAGTGGGCTGAAACGAGTAAAAAGTGAAGGAGACTGGTTGAACTCGTCGCCGTGGACACTGGTTTTAGTGAACTTAATGCCGTGGACATTGGTTCTAAGGAACTTAATAGCTACTATTACTCTGCTGCTATTGACCATTTCTGGACATTGTATATGTAAATATATCATGTATGTGCGGTGCATATTGAAATTGTACAAATGAAGGTTAATGTGAACCAGATGTATACTGGATGTTAATTTTGTATCTCATTAGTCCACAAATTGGGCGTTGTGGGGTCGAAAGCCTGGGACTGTACGAGAATTACCATTGTAATCACACTGTAATTTGTGGGTGGTTTGCAACTTCATCGAGCCTGAGTGCTCTCTTGGTTTTGTACCTTGCAACCTCTGCCAGTTACTAGCTATGGAAGATGAGAGCTTCTAGCTCCATGCCAACTCCAGGATGCCTAGAGTGAGCTGGCATGGATAGACCTTGGTAAGAACAACCTGCCTTGGTGGCAGCTCAGAGAATGTTTAGCTAGTCAGCAAAGAAGTGATTTTCGCTAGATAGAACATAGCTAGATTAGCAAGCTGTTATTTGTTTTTGCCCTGCCTAAATGTCTTTATCTCATACGGTTTATCTAAACGGTTTCTGCTTAGCATACGCTCCTGTGTTCTTTCTATAATAAATCTCTTTATATTTTGTCAGTCTGTGTCCAGTGTTGCTTGCTAAGGAGGTACGCTCAAAAAAGACCCCCGAAGCAAGGGTGCTTGAAACTAATGTCCAGAACTCCTAGAGGATCCTAGGGGTCCTGTGCAGTCAGTGAATGGGCAGGAACGCGAGATGAGAGTCTCTGGCTCGAGATATGGTAGCTGTGTTCTGTTGATGTCCTCTTAGTAGTGAACTGTGATAAGGTCTGAATAGGCATTTGGCAAGATTTTGGCAAGATTTTGATAGGTAAGATAACTCAGGATCAACTCTTGGGTCCTTGTGATGATTTGTCACTTGAAAATAAAATGGAAGACCTTGGGGCTGTTGGAGGCGCCCCACTGAAACCTCTGGAGAAGTACGGCTCACTTCTGTTTGCTGAAGTTGTCCAAACGCTCAAGATGGGCTCAGTGGATTACAGTGATACCGTTTCTACAAGGAGCAAAGGAGTTCTGTGCACAGAATGAGACCTTATATGACTTGAGCAGCTGTTGGAGGAGGAGGAGGAGGAGGATCCATATCCCCACCAGCAACTTGATACAGCACACAGTGTGTCTGCTATGACTTCAGCATTCTTAACCACGGGCATGGCTTCCCGTGTGGGAGTGTCTGCTGGAGGAGCAGGAATGTCAGTGGGAGCACAGCCAGGAGTGTCAGCCGGAACTCAGTCAGGAGCACCAGTGCCTGGCCAAGACCATGTGCACCGGCTTTGCAACCTGATGACCCGTGTTGGTGTCAGGGTCTGTTTATATGTTGCTTGACAGGACTAATGCCATGCTTAATTCTTTAGTGTTTAGTATTCTTTTCCCTCTAGGCCCCACCAGTGAGGTGCTGTTTCCATGGGAGAAGACACTGTCTTATCTTTTCTACAAGCCGAGTCGACTTTGACGGATGTTCCCACAGCATATGATAAGCAGAAACCACTCATAAAGACATTTAGGCAAGGCAAAAACAAATAACAGCTTCCTAATCTATCTATGTTCTATCTAGCTAAAATCACTTCTTTGCTGACTAGCTAAACATTCTCCAAGTTGGTTCCAAGGCAGGTTGTTCTTACCAAGTCCATCCATGCCAGCTCACTCTAGGTCTCCTGGAGTTGGCATGGAGCTAGAAGCACGCATTTTCCATAGCTGGTAACTGGCAGAGGTTGCAAGGTAGCATAATAATATTCTTCTATGCTCAGAAGCTCATGATGTACCTTTCTTTCCGTTATGCTTCCTAGATAAGACAAAAGTCTGATCACAGCATATTTTGCTTAGTTGGCTGAGAATGGAATGTGTATCTTGTAACTGTTGCTAGAACCATATTTGGGCATCCGGGACTTCTTGAACACAAGCTAATAAAACTCTCACCTCCATCTTCGGAGGGACAGACTTTGCATCCAGACCCTGTCTCGTGTCGTTACTACATCTGGCGCCCGAGCAGCCAGGGACCCTCCCTCATCTACCAGCACCTGGAATAGGCCCCTTTGAGTGCACTCCGTCGTTTCTGCGACCCCTTATCAACTGGTGAGTATGGGAAGTTCTTTAACACTGCCTCAGCAAAGGCATGTGAAAGAATTGTGTTTTTTAGTCAAAAAGTCTGGAGGGTCTAGCACATTTGCTGAGATTGCATGTCTCTTGCGCCACCTAGCTATTCATTGTCCGGCTTATCCGGAGGCTAGATCTTTGAAGCTCAAAACTTCGAAAAAGGTGGGCAGATTTTTATATTCAGAACCTAGGGCACCTGTTCAATTGCTGCACACTTGGCACCAATGTCACCATGCAGTGGAGCACTTTGGTCTGCTTTCATCTAAGCCTCCGAGATCTCTTCTTACTTTTCTTCCTCAATATCCTCCTTGCCATATCCTGCCTCCGTCGGCATCTGCTCCTTCAGCACCTGCTGCCGAGGTTCCTAAACCTGAAACGCCAATCAGGGAATCCCCGGAGAAACCACCTCAGATTCAGCCAACAAACACCCTGTTAGGTTCCTCTTCTCCAAAGGCTTCGGAATATAAGCTAGTCCCTCCTTCAGCTCAATTATCTAAGGAATGTTCACCAGAGTATGCTGAGGTGCAGTTGCTTCCTCCAGCACCGCTCAGCTCTTCCTCCCCTCCACAACCTTCTGCACCCCCCAGTCAAGATTTCAATCCTTCACCTTCTGCTGGAAAAATCTCAGCAGGTCTTGTGAGGGAGGTACAGGAACAAGATCGCCTCCAGGCTGCTCTAGCCGAGGCTCCCACTGAAAGCATTGCAGAATCAACAGAAATGCTGTCAGTGAGCTCAGTGCATTTCACGGGGAATGTGGATGCTGCAGAATTAACTGAAAAGGCTAAATCTGAGGATATGGCAGAATTAACTGAAATGCCAGTTCATCAGGCTGATAATCAGAGCCACCAGACTGTGGAATACAAGCCTCTCTCTTATTCTGTTCTTACTGAGTTGAGAAAAACCACAGAGCCCTATCCAAATTTTATCAAGCATCAAGTTAATAACACTGGCTCTCAAGAAAAGTTGCTCCTTAACTTGGCTAAAAAGAATGCTACTTCTGAGTACCGAAGGGTTATTGCAGGTCTGGGAAAAACCCCGGAGTTGGCAGACATGGTTAGAGCTTGCCAAGAGATAGAAAATTCCTCTCATCAAGACTTTTTGCTTGCTGCCGCTCTCTCTCAGGGAGAATGTCAGGATCCTGGGGGTGGAGGTGTAAAACCAAGACCTACCAGCCCGACTGGAAATGGAAATCCCCCCACACTTGTAGCTTTACAACAGCTTCAGGGTACTCTAAATTGGGTCAGTCCCTCTTTTGCGCTTCCTACCAGTCATCTGAAGCCTCCTGTTCTCTTTACTGACCACTGCAAAAAACATCCAAGTGATGTTATTCAAGTCTTACAATCAGTTAATGGCATTCTGGCTCAGCAGTGTGTCAATCAGATTCCTTCCATGAATTCAGGATTTTCCTTGTGTATTTTTCCTACCACTCAGACTCCTACAGGAGTTTTAGCAATTTCTCAAGAGTCTCTCCAACCTTATGGCCTCATCGTAGCTCCTGAAACAGTGCAAATTGTGAAGCCTATCACTCCTTTGCTGCTCACCCTCGTTGCTTTGCAGCAGCTCCTACGCAACCTTAATTGGGTACAACCTTATTTTTTTTTACCTACCAGTCTGTTAAGTCCAGTGTTTTCCTCGCTTACTACCACGAAGCATCCCAGCAATCTTATCACTGCTTCCCTGCCAACCCAGGCAGCTTTACAACAAGTAAAGGAGATTTTAGCTCAGCAGTGTGCTAACAGAATCCCTGCGGAACTTGATGGCTTTCGCCTTTTCATCCTTCCCACTCCCCACACTCCCACTGGAGTTCTGGGAATAATACATCATGGGAATGTCTTTCTTGTAAAATGATTGTATCTCTCTCATGGCTCACAAAAATGTTCATGTCACGGCTGATCTCTGTGCTATGGCACGAGAGTGTGCTATTGAGCACACTGGTTATGTTCTGCTGTTCATAAATCTGCCTTTTCCTAAAAATATTATTTCAATCACCTCCTGTGTAATACTCTGCAAGTTTCGTATTGCTCTTGCAAACTTTGTGGGAGATGTCCTTTTTCAGTTACCTAAAGATAGCTTCTCTCTTTTACAATCAGTGCCTGTTCTCCTTTAATCTCCTCAGCCGCATCAGGCACAGTTTTTTTCTAATAGTAGCCACTCCAGAGGAGTTATGTTTTTCAAAACGAAGGTCACTGAATTACTAAATATTCTCTTCAAGTTCATCTCTAACTCACATTATGTTTATAAACTAATCAGCTGTCTTCCTGGTGCTTATTTAGCACCCCTTTCAATTCTAATCTTATAGCTCTGTTTCTACACTCCTTCTTTCACTATTATAAGTGACATTCTATCTTAAAATCTTCTGCCTTGTAGGGTCAACAGAGATCCTGGTATCAAAGTACACAAAGCCTAAGAAATTTTCTGAAAGCTCTAAGTCATCTGTCTCAAAAACTTCTTTGGTTTGATTGGTTGTCTGTTCCTTAATTATTCACATTATTTCTAGTCTGTCTTTCTCACTGAAACTCCAAGTGAATTACAGCTTGGGTCTGTAAGTTCTTCTTAAAATCTTAAATCTCTAAAGCAGCTCGTTTAGCAAGTGTTTACTTTCAGTTAAAAGAAATAAAAGTTCAACTGTTTGTGTTACTTATTTGCATGTAACCACTTAGTTTCTAGTAAAGATTCCCACCATGGAAAGGGGAGTCTCTATTCTTCATGAAGTAGACTTAGAATTCTCTATTAGACCACTCCTCAAAGGGGAAAAAACTGCTTCTCATGTTCTTTCCTATCTCCTGGGATATAACACTGACAGCTACTCTAGGATACAACAAAACAAAATTAAATGTTTATTTTTCAAAAAGCATATTGGTTTCATAAAAGTAGTTCTTAGTTCTTAAAGTTACTTCATTTAAACTCATTCACACAGATCTCTTGTAAGGTTTTACACACAGCTATCATCTCTGACTCTTATCCACAGATAATATTTCTCTCATCACCACTTCAACATATTCAGGCAGTGCAAAGCTAGCCTGCTTTCTTCTCACCCCCCCTCTCCCCCTCACTTCCACAAACAAGGCTAAGTTAGTGAACATTCCTGAGGTGGGAGATGCTTGACTCTCAGCTTGCGAGCCACTGTTTCCAAGCGGCTCAGACATTGTTCTTACTCATAAAATCCCTTACAATTCTACAGGTCAGGCGATTGTAAAACATGCAAATTGCTCTATTAAAACCCTCCTCTCTAAACAAATACAACAAGGGGGGAGGAGGGTCCCAACTACCAATGCTGGGAATAACTATGCAGCAAATTCATAAATGTTTATTCACGTATAATCAGCTTAATTTTTCGCAGCCACAAGCTGCTGCCTCCCCAAATACCTCTGCCTTTTATAGACATTTCTGGCAGAAACCACAGTTACCTACTCCACAGGTGTACTATCGGAGCCTGCCAGATAAGACCTGGCAGGGGCCGGTCCCCCTTTTACCGTGGGGGAAAGGGTATGTTTCTGTTTTATCATCCACAGGTCCTTTGTGGGTCCCTACCAGGTGTATCCAACCAGTTCATGGCATCCAAGTGGCAACCGATTCGAGATGGAAAACCTCAGACTTCCAATTCACTTCTCATTCCTTGTGTGCTGTCCTCGCAACTTAATGTATCACCTTTTGCCTTGAGGAGTCTACTGATTAATTGCTTCTCTGTTGAAAAGTGCTATGCTAGATTCCAGCTGTGACTCTACAGTGAGTCTCCTAAGTGATGAGAGGCCTTGGCCCTTGCAGCCTCTCTATGTTGGTCTTCCAGTGCTCACCGTTGTGAACCGTTGAACTCTTAGCAAAAATAGCTTGTAGCCTGACTAAGACAATGAATGCAACTTCTATTGTAATTGCTGCCCTGAATGCTGAACTCATAGAACTCAGACGTGCTGCTTTGGACAATCGTGCTGCCATCTTTGCGGTTATTACTGCCAATTCTACACTCATTCTGTGTGTGCTTCTCTGTTCTCTGCCAATGACTGTACACGCTGACACCCAGCCTCTGCAGGACTGTCTTCAGTACAATTTGTGGAAACGGCATGCTGCACAAGTGAACAATTCCAACTTTTGCCTGCAGCAAAAAAATGACATGAACTTATTGTCTTGCTTTTGAATGATACATCTTTAAACATGTTTTTGAAACTTAGTAACATGAAATATACTCAAATGTATTCTTGGGGTCCAACTGTGCCCCAACTTCCATTGTTTGCAATGTCTCTTTACACTCCTTATGTAGCTTCCAATTCTTCAGCAAATCAAACTGTCTGTGCTCAAATAGTGAACTGCACCAAGCACAAATCCAAACCTCACTGTCTTTCTGTAGGACCAAATGTTCTTAATTGTTCACAAACAGAAAATGTTTCTTTTGCATATGCATATACCCAGTTACCTCCAGGTTGGTTCTTTACCTGTGATTCAAGAACTTTTAATTACATACCTGCTAATTTGTCTGACTCTCTCTGCTATTTAAGTCGTTTTGCTATTGCTTTACCTTCTAAAGCCATGCTTACTGCTTCTCATGAATATCACAGTTACTCTTGATGCTACATGCTCTGAAGAAACCTTTCTTGTTAATAAAGCTGAAGCTGTTGCTTTAGGAGCCTCTCTCATAGGGGTTCCAACTCTTGCTATACTTAATGCTAACAATTTAAGACATTTGGCTTGCAACTTAGCAAAAACTATTAATGCCACCTCTGTAGCTTTGGCAGCACTAAATTCTGAGCAACAAGAACTTCACAATGCTGTTTTAGACAATAGAGCTGCTATTAACTATGAATCTGTAAAGAATATGTGTTGTTTTAATTTGTCTGATAATTCAAAAACTGTAAGCAAGCAACTGCAACAACTATCTCACTTACAATCTTCCATAAAAGATGATGTTTTACCCTCCTGGTGAAAAGCTCTATGGAGCTGGCTGCCAGGTGGCTTCTTTAGATACCATTGTACAATATGGTGCATATGCTCTAATAGCACTTATTGCAGGATGCTGTTGTATTCAATGTATTCAATGTACTTGTTGCTTTAGTAATTCCAAAACCACATCCTGCTGCATATTCAGTTACCACTTCAGTGTCTAATATCCCAGCCTCTTGGCTTACATCCTATGATGAGGATGAGGAAAATGACTGCTCTTGGAATGATGCAGAGAACGGCCCTTTGTTGCCACTTTAATTAAATAAATAAAAAAGAGTGAAGTGTAGGCCGGAGTAGGCATGCCACACAGCCTCCATTAATTGCTCTTTACTTTTCTACATCCCTGATTTCTGGTCAGTTGTCACACCACAACATGAATCAGGGAGTAGTTATGTTTTCTCTAGTTCTCTCACCCTTCACAGAGCACAACATTCCCATACACTCTAAGTAATATTCTTCTATGCTCAGAAGCTCATGATGTACCTATGCTTCCTAGATAAGACAAAAATCTGATCACAGCATATTTTGCTTAGTTGGCTGAGAATGGAATGTGTAACTTGTAACTGTTGCTATAACCATATTTGGGCATCCAGTACTTCTTGAACACAAGTTAATAACTTGTGTTCAACTGTGGTTTTCCCACAGATTTTCACTTCAGTCGACTTTCCCCACCAAAGGTTCTCATGTAACACTCCTCGATGATCACTTTTCCAAAGAGACAAACAACAACTTCCCCTCCCCTATTCTGATTGACCCTTACCCACCCTTGGGGCAAGGAGAGAGACTTGTGCTCCTGTCCAGGAGAGGTGGCTGCCCACAAAACCCACCTACATGGGGCTGCATCAACAAGAGATGCCCTCCCCGGGGGTGGGGAGACCAACTCTCCATGATGGGAAATGAATGGATGGACTTGAGTGAAAGCCAACTCCGCAACAGGATCATGTAGCAATTCAAAGGCCCCTTGCTGGAATGGAAGGCACGGGAGGGATGGAAAGGATGTCTTCCACACCTTGAGGGAAGGAAACTTATGCTACCCTGTTCAGAGGGAGCCTCCTTGGGCAGTGGACAACGAGTCCCACCTTAGTGACGTGGTGCGTCAGCTTGCTTGCTATCAAGCAAGCTTACCTAGGCCACTGTCCTACTTCTCACTGGACTTTGGGGGTTGACCCTCAGAGGGGCCCTTGTGCTCACAAGAGCAGGACAGTCACCAACGAAACCCACTTCACCGAACGTGATGCTGTCCATCAAGGAAGCTCATCATGTGCCTTAGACTGTTCTGTCAGCATACAAATCATATCAAGAAAAAGAGGAGGTACTTAGAAGGTGCCAAGGACAGGGCTTGTCATTGGGAGGAGGATAATATATGTTTGTTAAGCTCAGTCATCATGTGCCTTACACTGTTTCGTCAATATACAAATACAAATCCACTATTTAGGGAGTGAAAAAGGCTTTGAAAGAAGTGAAGCAGACAGAACCCCCAAAACCTGCTGCCAGTGGTTCTAGGGTGGGTATTTCACAGAGGCCAGTAGCAGCCTCCCCCCTTGCACCTCAAAAGACAGGCTGGAAATGCCCCCCAAGTCACCCACTATTTAGGGAGTGAAAAAGGCTTAGAAAGAAGTGAAGCAGAGAGAGCCCTCCAAACCTGCTGCCAGTGGTTCTAGGATGGGTGTTTCACAGAGGCCAGTAGCAGTCTCACCCCTGCACCTCAAAAGCCAGGCTGGAAATATCCTCACAAGTCACCCACTATTTAGGGAGTGAAAAAGGCTTTGAAAGAAGTGAAGCAGACAGAGCCCCCCAAAACCTGCTGCCAGTGGTTCTAGGGTGGGTGTTTCACAGAGGCCAGTAGCAGTCTGCCCCTGCACTTCAAAAGCCAGGCTGGAAATATCCCCCCATGTCACCCACTATTTAGAGAGTGAAAAAAGCTTAGAAAGAAGTGAAGCAGACAGAGCCCCCCAAAACCTGCTGCCAGTGGTTCTAGGGTGGGTGTTTCACAGAGGCCAGTAGCAGTCTTTCCCCTACACCTCAAAAGCCAGGCTGGAAATATCCCCCCATGTCACCCACTATTTAGAGAGTGAAAAAAGCTTAGAAAGAAGTGAAGCAGACAGAGCCCCCCAAAACCTGCTGCCAGTGGTTCTACGATGGGTGTTTCACAGAGGCCAGTAGCAGTCTTTCCCCTACACCTCAAAAGCCAGGCTGGAAATGTCCCCCCAAGTCACCCACTATTTAGGGAGTGAAAAAGGCTTAGAAATAAGTGAAGCAGACAGAGCCCCCCAAAATCTGCTGCCAGTGGTTCTAGGGTGGGTGTTTCACAGAGGCCAGTAGCAGTCTTTCCCCTGCACCTCAAAAGCCAGGCTGGAAATGTCCCCCCAAGTCACCCACTATTTAGGGAGTGAAAAAGGCTTAGAAAGAAGTGAAGCTGACAGAGCCCCCCAAAACGTGCTGCCAGTGGTTCTAGGGTGGGTGTTTCACAGAGGTCAGTAGCAGTCTTCCCCCTGCACCTCAAAAGCCAGGCTGGAAATATCCCCCCAAGTCACCCACTATTTAGGGAGTGAAAAAGGCTTAGAAAGAAGTGAAGCAGACAGAGCCCCCCAAAACCTGCTGCCGGTCATCAGAGAGTGGGTGTTTCACAGAGTCTAATAGCAGTCTCCCTCCGCTTGCATCTCATCAGCAGCCAAGAAAGAACGTGGGGGAAAGAAGGCAAGAACTCAGGCAGACAACGCCCAAAGCTGCCTTGCACCCACTGTGGGTCTGTGAGTGGGTGGCATCAGAGCACAATAGAACCCACCGGCAACCCAGAAAAAAGGAAGAGATTTGGGGGGGAGGGGGGATTAAGCCCGAGAAGAACCCAAGGACTCGAAAAACACAGAAAGAAAACAGAGTAACCCGATAGTGCGGTAAAAGGATTTTTTAAAAAGTGCTCTCAAGAAAACTAGAATAGAAAGGAGGAGAAAAAAATTAAACAGGAATGGAGAAAAGAGTAAGCTCTCTTGCAACTGAAGCCCCAAAGCCCCAAGGCACAAGCTGCACTCTCACAAAAAAAACCCTTCCCCACAGCAAGCATTTGCTAAGCTAACTCGCGTCGCCGCGCCAGCAAAATGGAGCAGAGCTTCGCGCGCTTTGTCTTTTATGCAGAAAGGCTGGTGATCTCTGTTTGGCTGACAGAGCTGCCAATCGAGGTTTCCTGGGCTAAGATTGGTGTGTTCCAAACGGGGAAGGTGACTCCACACCGCTGCCGAGGAAATTGTTTGAGTGGGAATCTTGGCATGACGGGCCAACGGACACACGGACAGAAAGCCCCAATGTTCAGCGGTTTCGTGAGAAAAACAAGCGCCCACGGCCCATGTGTTCACGAAGGATGAACTGGGTAAGTTCATGATGAAATTAGGTCCGTTATGCGGACTGTGCCCATCTCTAGTCCCCACTAGGGATGTGCGTTTCGGCATTCAGAATGCCGAAAGAATGCCGAAACAAAAGTGTTTCGGCATTCTTCAAGAATCCCGAAACGTTTCGGGGAATGCCGAAACGTTTCGGGATTGCCGAAAGAAAAACCCGAAACGTTTCGGGATTCTTTCGGCATTCTTTCGGCATTCGAGAATCGCCATTTTGATTTTGCTAGCCGTTTGCCTTAGCAAGCGGCTAGCAAAATCCTGCTGGAAGCAAAGGCTTCCTGCAGGCTCTTAGCAGAGGGGAGGGGGGGAGAAGGAGTGAATCACTCACTCCTTCTGTCACCCCCCACCCCTCTTGCAAAGGAGGATAGGGAATCCTGCTTTGCCTTGCAAATGCAAGGTGCAAGCATTGCATTGCACTTTGCATTTGCAAAGCAGCAGAGATTCCCGCCAAAACTAACAGGTAGGGGAGGGGGAGCAGGAGGAGGGTGGCTCTTGGAGTGTGGGTGGGGAAAGGCAGGGGACTGGGGACTTTAGGAGTCACCAATCCCACTGCTGCATTCTCATGCCAGCCAATAGATTTAAATCTTTGGCTGAGGCTGCAGCAGGGGATTTAAATTTGGAGCAAGACTGTCTGGAACACTTCTGTTGCTGCTGCTGCTGAGCTGTGACCGAGAGAGGAGAAGAAGAGAGACTGCACCTGGAGCCTGGAGGACATCTGCCTGGAGGATCAACTGTGCTGGACATCCTGAGAGGACACCTGGTAGGCCTTTTTAAAATTTTTGTAAATTTTTTTGATGCTGGGCAATGTGCTGCTGTGGCCTGCCTCTGCAAAAAGGTGTTGCAGTTTATTCTTGGCATGGCCTGGGGGACAGGTTGGGCAGACAATGTTTGATGGTGGGGTGGGGGTTTCAGCATTGGTTGTTGTGCTTGCCTTCTTTAAGCTTGATCCACTGTTTTAAGATTAAAACAAGAGTGTGCCAGCTTTGGGCCTACACAGGCCAGAAGCCTTTCTTCTGGCTGGCTCTCACAGTTGTGCTCCACAATCTGGAATGGTGTGGCTTGCTTTTCTGTGTCTGGTCCCCTGCTTGCAAGGATTCCCAACAGGCTCCGTCCTGATCAACTGTGCCAGCCTGTGGGCCACACACAGGTATGGCCTGGGGGACAGGTTGGGCAGACAATGTTTGATGGTGGGGGGGGGGGGTTCAGCATTGGTTGTTGTGCTTGCCTTCTTTAAGCTTGATCCACTGTTTTAAGATTAAAACAAGAGTGTGCCAGCTTTGGGCCTACACAGGCCAGAAGCCTTTCTTCTGGCTGGCTCTCACAGTTGTGCTTCACAATCTGGAATGGTGTGGCTTGCTTTTCTGTGTCTGGTCCCCTGCTTGCAAGGATTCCCAACAGGCTCCGTCCTGATCAACTGTGCCAGCCTGTGGGCCACACACAGGTATGGCCTGGGGGACAGGTTGGGCAGACAATGTTTGATGGTGGGGGGGGGGGGGGTTCAGCATTGGTTGTTGTGCTTGCCTTCTTTAAGCTTGATCCACTGTTTTAAGATTAAAACAAGAGTGTGCCAGCTTTGGGCCTACACAGGCCAGAAGCCTTTCTTCTGGCTGGCTCTCACAGTTGTGCTTCACAATCTGGAATGGTGTGGCTTGCTTTTCTGTGTCTGGTCCCCTGCTTGCAAGGATTCCCAACAGGCTCCGTCCTGATCAACTGTGCCAGCCTGTGGGCCACACACAGGTATGGCCTGGGGGACAGGTTGGGCAGACAATGTTTGATGGTGGGGGGGGGGGGGTTCAGCATTGGTTGTTGTGCTTGCCTTCTTTAAGCTTGATCCACTGTTTTAAGATTAAAACAAGAGTGTGCCAGCTTTGGGCCTACACAGGCCAGAAGCCTTTCTTCTGGCTGGCTCTCACAGTTGTGCTTCACAATCTGGAATGGTGTGGCTTGCTTTTCTGTGTCTGGTCCCCTGCTTGCAAGGATTCCCAACAGGCTCCGTCCTGATCAACTGTGCCAGCCTGTGGGCCACACACAGGTATGGCCTGGGGGACAGGTTGGGCAGACAATGTTTGATGGTGGGGGGGGGGGGGGTTCAGCATTGGTTGTTGTGCTTGCCTTCTTTAAGCTTGATCCACTGTTTTAAGATTAAAACAAGAGTGTGCCAGCTTTGGGCCTACACAGGCCAGAAGCCTTTCTTCTGGCTGGCTCTCACAGTTGTGCTTCACGATCTGGAATGGTGTGGCTTGCCTTTCTGTGTCTGGTCCCCTGCTTGCAAGGATTCCCAACAGGCTCCGTCCTGATCAACTGTGCCAGCCTGTGGGCCACACACAGGTATGGCCTGGGGGACAGGTTGGGCAGACAATGTTTGATGGTGGGGGGGGGGGGGGGTTCAGCATTGGTTGTTGTGCTTGCCTTCTTTAAGCTTGATCCACTGTTTTAAGATTAAAAAAAGATTGTGCCAGCTTTGGGCCTACACAGGCCAGAAGCCTTTCTTCTGGCTGGCTCTCACAGTTGTGCTTCACGATCTGGAATGGTGTGGCTTGCCTTTCTGTGTCTGGTCCCCTGCTTGCAAGGATTCCCAACAGGCTCCGTCCTGATCAACTGTGCCAGCCTGTGGGCCACACACAGGTATGGCCTGGGGGACAGGTTGGGCAGACAATGTTTGATGGTGGGGGGGGGGGGTTCAGCATTGGTTGTTGTGCTTGCCTTCTTTAAGCTTGATCCACTGTTTTAAGATTAAAACAAGAGTGTGCCAGCTTTGGGCCTACACAGGCCAGAAGCCTTTCTTCTGGCTGGCTCTCACAGTTGTGCTTCACAATCTGGAATGGTGTGGCTTGCCTTTCTGTGTCTGGTCCCCTGCTTGCAAGGATTCCCAACAGGCTCCGTCCTGATCAACTGTGCCAGCCTGTGGGCCACACACAGGTATGCTGCTTTGGCCAAGGTAACCCTTTTTGGTTGCTGGCCTGGCACTCACAGTTGTGCTTCACAATCTGGAATGGTGTGGCTTGCTTTTCTGTGTCTGGTCCCCTGCTTGCAAGGATTCCCAACAGGCTCCGTCCTGATCAACTGTGCCAGCCTTCGGCCCACACACAGGCCTGCTGCTCCGGCTTTGGTAACCCTTCCCGTTTGCTGGCCTGGCACTCACTGTTTTGCTTCACATTCAGGTTGTTTATCGTTGGTGGACCTCTTCTGGACTGGACTGCACTTGGTGGACATCGGCCTGCAGATCTCTGCGTGGAGGATCAACATTGCTGGACATCTGCACTGGTGGACTGGTAGGGTTGTTGTTAAATTTGGTTTTTGAGCTTATGTCTGCTGCTGTGCCTACCTGCGAGCATATGCTTTGGCTCTGTCTTTATGGCTTGGGCCGGGGGGGGGGGGCATTTTCTGGTTGGGCAAGAGGATATTGTTTGGGGGTTAGGGGGGCCAGCATTGATCGCAGTGCCTGCTTTCTTTCATGTTTCATTTTTCAAGTTTGAGTGTGGGGTGGGCATGAACTGCTGTTTCACAGGACTAAAAAATGAGTGTGCCAGCTTCTGGCCTGCACAGGCCAGAAGCTCTGCTGGGTGGATGTGTTTTGTTTTGCTGCTGGTTGGCCCTAGCCTTTAAGGGGGGGGGGCTGACTTGGCTTGTGCAACGGGGCCTTGAATTTTGGGGTTGCGTGTGCGGCGTGTGGTGTTGACTCTGCTAACATTTCCAATTTTCTTGACAGCATCGTGGAGGAGAGGAGGACCAGCTGCAAGACCGCCTGAACATCGCTGGACTGCAGGACTGGTGTTACTGTGAGCGAGTCCGGGTTCACATTTGGGTGGCCTTGGGGGTGGGTTCTTGCTAGCTTGGGAGGGGGGAGGCTCATCTTCAAAACACCACATCCACACCCCACACCGACATACCACAGATACATCGGTCCCGCTAAATAGTGTCTCTTAGGTAGGTAGGCCAGTTGGTAGGTGATCAGTGGATAATTGCCCTCAACATAATTATTAGGGAAACCGAGCCTAGTTTTTTTTAAAAAACTAAATAGGGACTCAGCAGGGAAAGCATTAGTGAGTGAGTGTTAGGTTTGAATTCCATATATATATATATATATATAAAAATTTGTAATAGCTGTCAATAGGCTTCCCATTAGTGCCCCCATAACTAGGGTTCCACCGCCCATCTCTGGCACCCGTGGTGGTGCCAGGCCGGCCCGGGCATACTAGTGTGTGAGTGTTTAAGGCTTTGTCACCTGTTATTGGGGTTTAGGGCCAGCTCAATTCCAGAGGAATTCAGCTGATTGGCAGGCTCAGGTTCCCTGACATAAATAGGGTTGCTTAAAAAGGCACTTGATTGTTCATCTCCAAGTCACAGAGCCACTAGAAGCACAGATTTAGAGCAGGTTAGTTAGGTCTTGAAAACAAAGTTGACCTTTGTTTTCTAAATCTTTTCTGATTAGTTAGGGTTGAATTTGGGAGGGGAAAGTATGTCGGAGAGGAAAGCAGAGAGGGGCCCCGGGGGAAAGGCTAGGGAGAAATCTAGAGGGGAGGAGGGGAGGGGGAGGGGGACTGCTGCGGCAGCCCCTCCATCTGAGCGGAGGAGGCCCTCCCCTGCGCTGCTGCCGTTCACCAGCCTGGCTTCTGGTGACAGGAAGAGGGTTCGCAAGACTCTCTTTCCTGAGGCAGCTGCTGGAGGGCCACCCCCAACCCGGGTGCGTGAGGCAGGGGCTGGCACTGGGCAGGGGCCTGCTGCTGAGGCTCCTCCTCCTCCAGTGGTTGCGAGCCAGCTGCTGGAGGAGGGGCAGCATGTGGTGTCTCCTGGGATGGGCGCGGAGCACATGACTTTCCCTGCGCTCCCGCTCACCCCAGGAACCCGGAGGATGTTGGAGGAACTGCCCGTGAGACCCCCCCTGGGGCGGTCCACCCCAGTTTCCTCTGAGGCCAGCAGCAGGCCTCTCGCGGCTGTGCAGGAGGAGAGGACGCGGGAGGAAGAGGCAGAGACTGTGGTGGAAGAGCCCACATCTCTGCCCCTTCAGCCTCGTCCATCCCCACCTGCCCGGCCGAGAGTGGGACACGGTGTGTCCGGCCAGAGCACCTCACAGGAGGTGCCGCAGGGTGGTCCCGAAAGCGCTTCTCCTGGGAAGCGTGGGATGCCCTTTTCCTCCGAAATCTGGAAGCACTTCCAGGCAACGGAGGATCCCCGAGCAGCCCTGTGCCTGCATTGTAGGCAGCGCGTCAGCCGTGGCAAAGATGTGTGGCATCTCTCCACGTCTGGGATGAGGTACCATATGAAGAGGCACCACCAGGCGGTGCTTCTTCGGGAGGAGGGTTCGAGTGGCGCCGCACGGCCGCCAGCTAGCCAGAAGGAGGCAGGCTCCTCTGGTGCTCTCCCCCCAAGGGTACCTGCAGGGAAGGGACGCCAAGCCTCTCTCCCGGAGATGCTTGGTATGCAGGGCGCTAGTGTGCCCAGAGAGGGGATCCGGAGGGCGAGCAGGCGCATCACGCGCCACATCGTCAACATGATAGCAGTGGATGGGCAACCGTATTCCGTAGTTGAAGACTTCGGCTTCTCAGGGCTGCTCCAAGATTGCTTTCCCTGGTACGCCGTCCCTGCTCGCACGTCGTTGAGCAGATCGGTGGTGCCCTCGTTTTACAGGGCTGCCAGGGATCATGTGAAGGCACAGCTGTCCCGGGTTGCCGGGAGAACTGTGCACTTCACATCGGACATCTGGACCTGCCCAAGTGTGCAGCAAGCGTACCTCTCGCTTACTGCTCACTGGTGGGAACCCGAGTCGGTTCTGGGTGGGGGCCGGGGGGAGGTGCCTAGCACAGCTAGACAGGGAAGGATGCGAGACCGCCAGGCCGGCTACTGCAAGGCCTTGCTTCACGCCGAGGTGCTCGACGTGTCCCACACGGCGGAGAACATCGCTGCCACCTTAAGGAGACAGTTGGACGAGTGGATAGGCCAGGGACCCGCCACCGTGGGATGCATGGTGACGGACGGTGGCAAGAACATGAGGGCAGCGGCGCATCTAGTGAGCCGAGAGAGCGTCTACTGTGCCGCTCACAAGCTTCACCTAGTGGTGAGAGATGCGCTGGGGTTGGGCTCCTCGAAGGAACCCGTGGATACCCGGACCCGTGAACTCCAGTTACTTGTCCAGAAATGTCGGAGGCTCACGGGTCACTTCTCGCGCAGCGTGAAGGCCACGCACGAACTGCGCCAGACACAGGTCAGGACAGGTGTGCCAGAGCACGCTCTGATCACTGACGTCAGCACTCGCTGGAACTCCACCTGCGCCATGCTTGAGCGCTTGGTGGAGCAGCAGGCCGCACTCCACGCGTGGCTCTCCGAGCACCGCGGTGCGAGTCAGGTGGGTGAGTTCAACCGGGAGGATTGGCTCACCATCACCCAGACAGTGGAGGTCCTGAAGCCCTTCAAGGACTTCACTGTGGCGGTCTCGTCAGACACGGCGACCCTCGGTCTGGTCATTCCCCTGGTGCACACGCTCCAGAGGAATCTGGCCACCCTTGCAGACCGGGTCGCGCCCTGTGCTGACCTTGTTCCAGCGGTGCGCGCATTAGTGAGAAGGCTGCAGCAGGGCATAGCTGCCAGGCTAACTCCTCTCACTAAGGAAGAGTCATACATGTTGGCGACCATGTGTGACCCGCGCATAAAGGGCACTTTCGCCGAGCGGGACGGGAACCTCACCCAAGCCAGAGACGGGCTCTGCTCTTGGGTGAGGCGCAGGCAGGCCAAGAGGGGACGCCTGTCGACAGGGGGGACGCAAGAGGGGCCCTGCCGTGCGGGTCCCTCTGACGCCCCCTCTGCGCAGGCCCCCCCCGAGGCCACCACCAGAGTGCCGATGGAGATGGAGATGCTCCGGTGGGCCCTCGTCCCCTCTGGGGTCGTGAGGACCGTGAGAGAGGATCCGGCGGAGGCGATGGTCAGGGACTACCTCGCGGAGCCCTGCGAGTCGCTCTCCACCGATCCGCTCAGCTACTGGGCCAGGAAGGAGTCGGTCTGGCCGGACCTCTCCCTCGAGGCGCAGCGGCTGCTCTCATGCCCTCCGACGAGCGTGGAGAGCGAGCGCGTCTTTTCACATGCGGGCGACATTGTCGGCCCACATCGCACTCGCCTTCTCCCATGGAGAGTCGAGCAGTTGACCTTCCTGAAGGTCAACTCTCGCCTCTTCGATTTCTCAGGACTGGACTTCCAGAGTGACTGAGGTGAGCCCAACTTGTGGCCTGCATCCTCTATGAGTCCAATCCTTTGGAATCGCGCTCTCCCCTGTATAAAACCCTGTATATACAGTTAAAACCGGCCAGTAGAGGGAGGGTGGTTAGGAACCAGTGGCAAAGGGAAAACACCCAGCAATTTGAAAGCCCCCCCCCCAGGGTATTCAAAACATCTCCCATCACTGAGACATACCCTGTGGGACCAAATTTATTATGAGAAATAATGCCCCAGAAACATGGATTGCTACTGGAGGGAGAAACAGGTTAGATAGGGATTGCTTAGGTGTTTTTATCAGATGAACTCCTTGTAAAAAAAAATTGTAGAAGAATTGTTGTACTGTTTTTTGAAAGTTGATGTTCCGTTCATGTAAAAAAAAGGAAAAAAAACCAAAAAAAAATGTTGTGATTATGTTTTTTAAAAGTTGATTGAATGTTCATGAAAAAAAAAAAACCCAAAAAAATGTTGTGATTATGTTTTTTAAAAGTTGATGTTCTGTTCATGTAAAAAAAAGGAAAAAAAACCAAAAAAAAATGTTGTGATTATGTTTTTTAAAAGTTGATTGAATGTTCATGAAAAAAAAAAACCCAAAAAAATGTTGTGATTATGTTTTTTAAAAGTTGATGTTCTGTTCATGTAAAAAAAAGGAAAAAAAACCAAAAAAAAATGTTGTGATTATGTTTTTTAAAAGTTGATTGAATGTTCATGTTTAAAAAAAAAAAAATTTGATGTTAATGTTGGGTTTGCATGGTTGGGGGATGCGGGTAGAGTGGTGGATGGGCACCGGCCAATGATGATCTCTCACAGATGTTCCCAGGTAAATTCTGAGGCTGGTGTGGGGGTGGGGGGAGACCTCTGCAGAACTGCTCCAGAAATACCATTGTCCAGTGCCTTGGAAGTGCCCAGTTCAGCTTTGTGTGTCTGAACTGAAAGCACAGCCACAGGAAATGACATAGGTTCTGCTGGACCCTGTTGCAGTGGTTCCCCCACCCATTTAGTCATGTTATGGAGGGAGAGTTGTATTAGGCTGGTAGTTATGATCATCTTCTGTTTCCATGCCCTGTTGTGCCCGCTCACTATGTAACCTGCTGTAATGTTCAAAACTTTACTGTTTGTCCATTTCAAAAGAAAAATTGTGTTTAAGATTCTCTGATGTGTAGTTAATTGTGTTGTGTTGTGCTATGAGGGACAATAAGTGTAATATGTTGTGATTTGTTGACCACTTGTAATTTGAAAATGAGAAAATAAAGGTTTTTTAAACTTAATGATTGTGTGTCTGTGTTCCCTTCTTTGATGGGAGGTTGGTTCCCAGCATAGGGAACAATGGGGCAGGCTGGCCAGCCTGTTCCTGGGGTACTGGGTGTGGGGCAGCTGAGGGTGGTTTTGGTTCTGAGAGGGGCTGAGTGGAGGATTTGGGTCTGTGTGTGGCAGCTGGGGTGGGGGAACTGGGTTTGTGTGGGGCTGTAAGGAGTGGACTATGGGGGATGAGAGCACTGGTTGTCCCTTGTGCCCAAGTAGGCCCCTGCTACTGTCCTGGTGTGGGCTTCCATGCCTCTATCAGTTGCTGGCCCTCCTTTGCCATCTTTTTCTGAAATTTTCCTAGGGCTGCCAAACTCCTGGTTGGGCTTGAGTTCAGGTTAGAGAGAGTAGTTCCCTACAGAGAAACTGGCTGCTTCCAAGGGCAATCTCTTTAGAGGGCAAATGCGGACCATGGATTCTGGGGGAGATCCCTACTCAGATTTTCCTTTCCACAAGTCCCACCCCCAAATTGCCAGTAACTTCCAAGGCCAGAGTTTGCCACCCCAGAGAGATCCCGTTCCCACCCTCTTAGCCTTGGCATGAAAGTTGTAGCCCCCATGGAACGCTTCCAGGTTCCTGATTCCAAGCCCAATGACACCAATGTAAGACAATCCAGACCTCCATCAAAAATGGATTTTAAGTAGCAGTGGGATTGGGCTGCATTTCAGTCATTCACATATCTGGTTGTGTTCCCAAACATTTAGCTTATGTTTTTTTAAATCAGCGTATGGCACTTAAGGACACTTTTAAATGGTTCTAAAAACATTTTTTTATTATGAAGTATTTAATGTGGCATTGATCAAGGGCAGGCCTTTTGGCCAAATGAGCAGTATCAGTACAGTAAAATTTAGACAAAGCTCATAGGAGGAAAAAGCATTCACACTGTGAAGTGGGAAGAAAGTTTCAATTTACATGTACCATGGACTCCGAAAAAGACATGTAAGTGGCATCCAGACCAAATCAGGCCTGCTTTCTCCCTTGAAGATATCAATTGATGATAGTGCTTATGTCACATCATGAGAAGACAAGGTTCACTAGAAAAGACAATAATGCTAAGAAAAATTGAAGGCAGTAGGGAAAAGAAGAATACCCTAGATGTGGTAGATTGACTTCGGTTTGCAATACATGGACAAGGTTTTTGGGATACTGTGGAGCTCAATATAATTCTAAAGTACACCACAAGTGATTTGAATGCATAAAACATACAGACACATACACATAAAATGTATATACCCCCTCCCCACCAAATTAAAGGTTTATCTTATGCCCCGGTTTTCTCCCCCATGGGAACCTAGAGTGGTTTACACATTGCTGTTCTCCCTTGATTTGTTTCACCCTCATCACAACCAGGCTAACAATAGACAGCTGCTCCATGCCTCACATTGGAGTGACTCCACCGATGGCCTTCTTAGTTGTTGGAGGGGGTGGAGGGGGGGGAGGAAGGAAACAACGCACTCCTGCCCACTCTATCTGGGGCCTAGGTGACCAAATTGCTTGGCCTTGGCAAGGAGCCAGTGGTGGGGCGGCACTGGTTCTGGGGCCCCGTCCAGAACATTTGTCCAGGGCCCCAAAATCACGTAGACTGCCTCTGGAAAACACAACACAATTGTTTACTTAGGCTGAGCCAAGAACATCCATCAAGCCTACAAGGCACAGAATCAGAGTCTGCCAGATTCTAGACCAACTCTCTAGCCATTGCACTACAGTGGATATCTAAAAATTGTTCATACCCCCACCAGCAACTTGAACATTTTTCTCCAAAAGGCACAACTTGGCTGGGTCTCAAAAAGGACTATGATGCATGGGCCTGTCAATGCATACTGGTACTAAGGCTCTGGCCGGGGGGAGGGGGGCATTGTGCCAATGCCACCCTGGCTTTGGAAGGGGACAGTAAAATAGAAGAAATAATCTAGCTTCAGTGCCTCCCCCCCTTCTCTGTCTCTCTCTCTCTCTATAATGTGAGTGAAAACATTACTATACCATCACTGAAGCCTACAGGATACTTAGGGTCTGTTCACACACGCATGATCATTTAATGGCAATGCTCTGGCATGATGATGTCTGTTCTAGGAGGTGATGTGATCATCACACAAGGCTGGGGAGCACGCACAATTCACAGCAGGCAGATTTGGGCCACAAGGGATCCTGCTTTGGCCTGTAGGGCCCAAATCAGCCCACTGCAAAGCACAGGCATACTCTCAGGGCAGCCAGATGACATCAGTGACATCACGGCAGCAGCCCCTGGAGCGTACCTTGAAGGCTCATTCACTGACTTTCCCCCTTCGGGGTGATAGGTGAGAGTGGGGGATCCCCCACCAAGGGGAAACGGATCCCTAATTGTGTCTGAGGTTGTGGAAATCAAATGGGTCATTACCTCCATATTGCTTCTGTCTTTGAGGGACTTACATGCACATTATATTTAACTCCAGATTTCTTGATTGTCAAGGAATGCATGTGGTGGGGGGTGGGGGGAAGGGTGGGAGAAGGGCACCTGAGGGTGAGGGTGGCATTTGGCATGCAAAATGCCACCCCTGGCAAGACAAGCCTCTCCCAGCTGTCAGTGGTAGAGATGAGAGCAGAGCACCCACTTGGGGAGGCCATGAAATGGCCCCCCCAAGTGGGAGCAGGCTGAGCCTTGGTGGGGGGATGGGAGGAAGGGTGGGAGAAGGGCCCCAGAGGGTTGGGGGGGGGATTTTGTTGCTGTGGTTCCCCCCCATTAAGTCATGTTATGGAGGGAGAGTTGTATTAGGCTGGTAGTTATGATCATCTTCTGTTTCCATGCCCTGTTGTGCCCGCTCACTATGTAACCTGCTGTAATGTTCAAAACTTTACTGTTTGTCCATTTCAAAAGAAAAATTGTGTTTAAGATTCTCTGATGTGTAGTTAATTGTGTTGTGTTGTGCTATGAGGGACAATAAGTGTAATATGTTGTGATTTGTTGACCACTTGTAATTTGAAAATGAGAAAATAAAGGTTTTTTAAACTTAATGATTGTGTGTCTGTGTTCCCTTCTTTGATGGGAGGTTGGTTCCCAGCATAGGGAACAATGGGGCAGGCTGGCCAGCCTTCTCTGCGGGTGGTGGGGGGGTCAGGGGGGTGGTTGTCTGTGTGCCAGGGCAGGTGCTCTTTCCCAGGGACGATTTGGCACTGCCACCATTGTGGCACCCCTTGTCTGTGCAGAACTGCCCTGGGAAAGAGAGTTTAGGGGTTCCCAAAAGGGGAGGGCAGGCCAGCCTGTTCCTGGGGTTATGGTGGGTGTGGGGCAGGTGGGGGTGGATTTGGGTCTGTGAGGGGCTACTGGGGGGATTTGGGTCTGTGTGTGGCAGCTGGGGTGGGGGAACTGGGTTTGTGTGGGGCTGTGAGGGGTGGACTTTAGGGGCTGAGAGCACCTACTTGGGGAGGCCATGAAATGGCCCCCCCAAGTGGGAGCAGGCTGAGCCTTGGTGGGGGGTGGGAGGAGGGGTGGGAGAAGGGCCCCAGAGGGTTGGGGGGCATTTTGCATGCAAAATGCCACCCCTGGCAACACAAGCCTCCCCCAGCTGTCAGTGGTAGAGATTAGAGCACCTACTTGGGGAGGCCATGAAATGGCCCCCCCAAGTGGGAGCAGGCTGAGCCTTGGTGGGGGGTGGGAGGAGGGGTGGTAGAAGGGCCCCTGAGGGCTGGGGGGCATTTTGCATGCAAAATGCCACCCCTGGCAAAGGAAGCCTGCCTCTTCATTTTTTCCCCATAGGAAATAATGAAGAGAGATCAGCAGCAGCATGCTAACAATATGCTGCTCCTTTGCTTTCTTATGGGGAGGATGGGGGGACCTGCTTTGGGGGGCCATAACATGGCCCCCCAAAGTCCAATCTGTCTGAAACTTGGGTAGTTGTTAGAGAAGGGTTAGAAGAAGGTCCCCACCAATTTTGGGCTTATTTGGTGGGAAAATGCCTCCTCCAGGCGTCCTGAAAGACGGAGGCATTTTCCCAGCAAAAAAACCCGAAAGAATCCCGAAAGAATGCCGAAATAATGCCGAATCCCGAATCCCGAAAGAGATTCTTGTTTCGGCTTTCGGCTAATGACGGTAGAGAATCTTGTTTCGGGTAATCCCGAAACAAGAAAGCCGAAAGTTTTTTCCTTGCACACCCCTAGTCCCCACCTAAAAACCATCAACTTAACTCTGGTGGAGTTCACTGTCTGTTTTGTGCAGCGCTAGAACATGTTTAGCTTTTGCTTTCACACACACCAGCAGCTACCGATCAAGGTACTCAAACCTTTTGTCAAACCCAGGAACTGACTGTTGGGTCTTTGTTCTAATGGCTAGCTGGGCTCTTCCACCTCAGGACACATTTTACCAATAAGGGTAGAGCTCTGGCCCCATTCAAATTGTACATGCTTCCGGATCTACACGGGCTGTTCCCT
This sequence comes from Eublepharis macularius, assembly GCF_028583425.1. Classification (NCBI taxonomy): domain Eukaryota; kingdom Metazoa; phylum Chordata; class Lepidosauria; order Squamata; family Eublepharidae; genus Eublepharis; species Eublepharis macularius. Next base: position 248,302,167 of record NC_072790.1, read on the forward strand.
TGAAGTTTGCCCAAGCCTCTCGCTCTCTTGGCCGAGGACGCTACTCTCTTCTCCCATGGACTGGACCCCCCCTCCTCTTCAGGATAGGTAGATATATTTGCACCATCTCTCTCTATTCTCAATTTCTGGCTAAGTTTCCCAGGACTCGTGTGTGCGTGTGTGTGTCTGAAATTACTTTTACCCTGTAACTGCAAATGTATGTGCATGCCATTTTGTTCTTAATAAAAGCTATTGTTGGTCTTTAAGAACCAGCCTCGTTTGCTATCTTGGGAAGGGACCTGGAAGAAACTAGTGACAGATCCCTGCAGTTACCGGCCTCTTGCATAGCCATTCTCCTTGCTAGCTAATTCCCCCACAAATCATTTTATTGCAAGGAGATCCATTCCAGTAAAAAGTTGACCCTGCTTAGCTTCTGAGATCTGATGAGATCAGTCAGCCTGGACTAGCCAGGTCACATAACACAGTGTGGGCTACTCTAAACAGCAACTGCTCATCATGGTGCCAAGTTCCTTTTCAACAGGTGCCACTTGGGATGGGGAGCCTGATATCGGATCTGGGTCTATATTCGTGGGCTCTTCCATGGAACCATGCCCCCTCCCCACTTTTCAGTTTTTGGAAATAAGAAGCAATTAAATCCACAAAGATCAATTTTTTTGATGCAGGCAGAAGCTTTAATGAAAAGAAAGAGGAAGAGAGTGACAGCATTTGCAGTGAAGCAGGTTTATGGATGACAAGTGTACATTCTTTGCTCAGCAAACAGGAGCTTTTCCCCTGCTCATCTAGCTGGGATCACTTAAAGGTTTCAAGGCAAATGAACAAGGAGATAGACAAACATTATTCGGGGTTTTTTTAAGCAGGAGGAGTTTTGTAAGCCCTTAGAATGTTTAGAGGACTCAGAGGGAAGGTGTTCAAACCCTTCTGGTCTCCTAAGTTAAATATGTGAAGGCAATGAAAGAAAGCTTGGAAAGAAATCTTCAGAGGGGAGATTAGAGAAAAGGCAAGTTCAGTGTAATATGTTGGTGGTCGTGGGCTTTTGAAATGCTCTTGAGCACCAACTAAACCTGGCTTGATTTGGGGAGGGTTTGACACCCAAGTCGCTGAAGTCGTTATCCGTCAAGACATTCCACAATGTTCAGTAACCGTTTCTTTACCATTTTGGTGAAGATTCCCTTACAACATAATGGGGAACTTCAGATGTGACCTCCTCAGGCAGTGTTCTGTCCTTCAAAAGCACGTTTAAAAAAAAGTCTAACAGCCACATTTGGGATTAAAACAGTAAAAGGAGGTTGTGGTATTTTAATTTCCGATGGTGGTATTTGGTTGAAACATTCCATGTTCTTCAGACACGGGGAGATGCCAGTGCTACTTGCTGATGTTGAAGAACCACAGCAGGGTCGGGCAGCGCCGGTTGTCTCAGTGTAAGATGGAGGAGAGCAAGACATCTTGGAAAGATGGAGGTGAGTCTGGAAATACAGTATGAAAGGACAGGAACAGTCAGTGTGAAAGGCTGTAGAATAAGCAGATTAATGTCATACACGTATAATCATTTCTCACATGGAGTATCAGTAAGTCTTTCGTTTGGATAAACAAGTTGTAATATTTGATTTGCTATGGCTTTTGCTAACACATCTAATTCAACTTTAAAAATTAAAATTTGAACTTTTTAAAGACTGAGAAATGGAAGGTCATTCAAAATAGTGATAGGTGTCAGGGTTAGAATGTTCTTCCTGAGTATGTAACCAAAGAGACTCCATATTAATTCTTTCAGTATTCTAAGTGCTTTATTCACAGGTGCCAAGATGTTCCAAGCAGCTATCTCACAGAAGAGGATTGTTTTGGCTATCGCTTTTCCAGCCTTGGGAAACTTTCGCTTTCTCAGCTTCAAAGAGATTGTTTTGAGAATTATGGGGGGAGGTTGGGTCTGCTGGGATCTGATACTTTGTACCTTATGCTTTGCCTGTCATTCGTAACAATACACGTGTAACAACCCAGATATTGCATCTTGGCCAGTGAACTATAATGATTGCTTTTTCAGTAAGTCTTTTTGGAAACAACGGACTCTTGTCTGATTGCAGAAGGTAGTCTGGATTACAATTATTATTTAGCCACAGATCTGACATTAGGTTGCTTTTGTTTTAAATTAAGAGTTTTAGCTTTCAGGATATATCTGTAGGAAAGTAACTAGGAGAGGAAAGACTGAAGAACATATTGTGGGACTCAAAATTCACCTTTCGCGTTAAAATTGAGAACTGATCACAGGTGGTCAGCCCTGGGAAGGGACGTTCCAGGAGATTTGGTGTGAATCCTGGGAGTGGCAGGTTTGAGGAAGGACCTCAGAGGGTTATTATAATGCCATAGACTTCATGCTCCAAAGTGGCTCTTTTCTCCAGGAGAACTAATTTCTGAAGTCTAGAGATCATGTATAATTCCAAGAGATCACTAGATACTCCCTGGAGATGGGCTAATTTAAATTGAGCTGAAAATCGAATTTGCGAGGCATCCACTATGAATCTCACTGTGGAGAGGCACTGCACAAGTTTTGCTTTTCTCCTTATGCCTCATTGTCTCTCCAGATGTCCTTTGGTTCCTTCCTTTCGATGAGAAATGCTTATCTTAAACTTATATATATTCGGATTCCTTTGAAATACCTTAGGTTTTTTTTTCCAAAGAAGAGCTTCCTAAATTTCCTTCCTGCCTTTCTTTTTTACTTTCTTGCTCTATATTTTAAATACAAGAAGAAGTTATAAAATACTTACAAAGAGGAGAAGCAGAAGAAAAGCAACCAAGAGGACTTGCTCGGAGTTGTGGCAATCGTTGCAGGTGGCAGGAGCTTTTATATCGTCTCTTTGGGGCATTAATTTTCTGACTTATTATTAATTTTATGACTTATTTCTGAGTGCTTGTCTTCATTCAATTAAAGATCATCATGTAAATCCACCGGAGCCATCTGCCTCCCATAAGCCAGTCTGAAACCAGACTGCAAAAGGTCCAGAGGACCAGTTCTACCTATGAATACCTGGAGTTGCTCTGCCTCTTTATGTGCCTGAGGAAAAGCACCTTAAGTTAGTGATTGATTTAGGATAAACATTAAGGTTCATTTATGTGGAAATTGCATGATTTTAGCAATAATAGACAGTCACAGAATGTGTACTTTGCTCCTGCTGTCCTCTTTCATTTTGGTTAATTATAACCCTTCTCAGGAAGTTCTGCAAATTGTTGCATATTTCAAAGGTTTTATTTTATTCCATCTGGTAGGCAACGTACCTTAATTAAGTATATAAAATCAGAAAATCAAAGGGTTTCAATGAACCTCATAAGCTCTCAAGCTCAAAGCCCTGATTAATTCATGCCTTTTGGAGGACTCTCTAGCCTTTCCTTCTAGAACACCCTGGAGGAGAACCCTCCCTCAGCACAGATCATGGTCATGTTCTCAAACCTCTCAATCCATTAGTCACTTCCTGACTGTGTTTAGCTGAGTTCTCCCCTCCTGTCATTTTCGTCCTTTATGTCTACACTTGAGCTCTGGTACAGCAGGACACAAGTCTTTCCTCTCCTGTCTGGCAGCCCTTCCTGTGCTTTAGGAGATTTTCTTCTCTCATTCTTTGCTTCTTCAGCGTACCAATTCCTAGTCCCTTCCAACTTTCTGGGTGACATTTATCCTTAATACTTACCACATTCACAGAGCTCCTCCATCATTTTAAAAGCAGCTCTTGGTGGTCCCTGACCTGGGGGTTATTCCGATGGCCTTGACCAGGGCCAGGGCTTTTTCTGCTCTGCAGATTTGAGAGTGTAAAGAGCACACCCTATTCCACCATGCTCAGAGTAAAACGTTGGTTCAGGCTTCATGCCTGCAAGAGATCTTTCTAGGCCAGTTTGCTGAGAGAGGCACAGCCTCTCTTAATTAGCTGCACCTGCATTCCTGTCTTTCCTTGAGAAGCTCCGTGCCTAGCACTGCTCTCATCTCCAGCCACACTCCCTAATCTTTCACACTTAGGTAAGGTCCAATTAAGCAGTGAGCCCTGATTGGTTCTTTGAGTGGGCTGATGGCCCCCGCCACTGTGAAGAAGCTTCTTTGTTACCTAGCAGTCTACCCCTTTTTTACCTCTGGACACCCTTCAGTCCAGTTCTGACGAGCTATGATACTTTGCAACCACTGCCAGTTACCAGCTATGGAAGATGAGTACATCTAGCTCCATGCCAACTCCAGGAGACCTAGAGTGAGCTGGCATGGATAGACCTTGGTAAGAACAACCTGCCTTGGAACCTACTCGGAGAACGTTTAGATAGTCAGCAAAGAAGTAATTTTAGCTAGATAGTAGATAGATACATTAGGAAGCTGTTACAGCAAATACACGTTCTTCAAACACAAATTCATAAATTACAGAGATCAACAAAGGATAGGCTTTTGGTTCCCCTTAACCCATTTAAATGTTCATTCTTTATATGTCCTTTAAGTGCTTTCTGCTAAAGATGTATCATTAATCTTCTTATCTCAATTAAAAAGAAAGAGAAAAAAAGAAAGAGTCCAAGATTATTATCTCACCACACAATAAATGACTGTGGCGTAGAGTTGCTTAATTCTTTGAAGTCCTTAGATATAAGACTGAGAGTCGATCTGCCTTTAACTTCCAACCATAGCTGTGAGTAGATTTTTGTCCCATCTCCAGATGCTTCTGTTTCCAATCACTACTCAGAGCAATCCTGGGCAGTAAAACCTTCAGTCAAGCCATCAATCGGAACACAAGTGCTTACAATCCCTCTTTATCCAGAGCAATTTATTGTCTGCAATTGAATATCCAGCCGTTAATCAAAGCTCTCCGACAGTACCAAGCTCCAGCAAGTTATTTTTCTTTAGATGCATTTCCTCCTCTCCATTTCATCTACATGTCCTTTTTCTTCTTTACTTCATCACAGAGTGCTCTGTTCACCCACGTTGGCTTCTTAGATGCTCTTCTGCTTTACTGTCTTACTGGAATGGTGATAGCTGGAAACTGCAAGAGCTCTTTTTAACGAGATTTCATGCCTGGAAGATGGGACCTCTCTGTCCTGGCTGATTTAGTTTATTCGACTTATACCCCACCCTCTGAACAAACATACTCCAGGTGTCTTACAATGGAAAATATACAATTAAACATAAAAATTTAAAACCAATTGAACAGCTAACTTCAGCAGCCTCTAACACAACCAGTCTTCTTTAAAAGTACTATCAAATCAGAGGTGCAGCCACGATACAGGCCCAGAGTAGTTGCAGATGGGGCATGGCGGTCAGGAAAGGGGACAGTTCCCAGGCTCTCAGCCAAAGGCCCAGAGGAACACCTCCATTTTGCAAGCCCTGTGGAACTGCTACACATCTTGCAGGGCCCAGATCACCAATGGGAGTGCATTCCAGTAGGTAAGAGCCAGGGCAGAAAAGGTTCTGGCCCTGATCGAGGCCAGCTGGAAGTCCCTCAGGCCAGGGATCACCAACACTTGCATTTAAAAAGATGGAACTGCTCAGCAAATTTGGTAAATGTTAAGAATATATGTCACCAGGAAAGGTGAAGGAACTGGTAATTGTTACTCAAAGAAGCAAACATTGAGAGATGAAGATCTCCTAAAGCACTTGAAGGTTGCCAGATTGGAGAGGAAAGATTTGTTTTCTGCTGTACCATATCTCAAGAGCAGACATAAAGGACTAAAGTTACAGGAGGGTAGACCTCCGCTAAATACAGTGAAGAAGTGATTAATGGGCAGAGGAGTTTGCAAACAAGTCCATTATCTCTGCTGAGGGAAGATTCTCCTTCATAATGTTCCAGAAGCAGAGGCTAGAGAGTCCTCCAAAGAGGATGACTTAATCAGGGTTTGGAGCTTGAGGGCTTATGTCATTCACTGAAACCCTTTCATTCTATGATTTTATATACTTAATTCAGGTGCTTTACCTACCAGAAGGGATAAAATAAAACCTTTAAAATAAATAGCACTTCCTGACAAAAGGTATAATTAGCCAAAATGAAAATGGACAGCTGGAGCTAAGAACACATTTTATTTCATTCTATTATTGCTAAAATCAGGTAATGAAGACATAAACAAACCCTTAACTTTTATCATAATTGGCGTTTGGAGAGAGAATATCATCTCGTAGGCCACTGGTATGTGGGTTGCCACAGGGAGCGATACTCTCTCCACTACTATTTAATATCTATATGCGCCCCTTTGCCTGGCTGGTGTGGAGTTTCGGGCTTGGGTGTCACCAATATGCAGATGATACCCAGCTTGTTGGACGGATGGCCTGGATCGACTCCTGTTGTCCTGGAGCGTGTTTTTGAGGCTGTGGCTGGTTGGTTGAGACAAAGTCGGCTGAAATTGAATCCTATGAAGATGGAAATCCTGTACTTGAGTTGTGGGGGGATGGCTTCGGGACCCCGACTTCCTACACTTGATGGGGCAGTGTTTACACTGGCCCCGAGAGTTAGGAGCCTGGCCCCGAGAGTTAGGATTCCCGATTCCTCCTTGAAAATGGAGGATCAAATCACTGCAGTTGCTAGGTCTTCCTTTTATTACCTTTGGCAGGCCAGGCAGCTTGCACCCTATTTATTGCCCCGTGACTTGACTACAGTGGTCCAAACAATGGTCACCTCTAGGTTGGACTACTGTAACGCACTCTACGCTGGGCTTCCCATGGGCCTGATCTGGTGGTTACAGCTGGTACAGAATGCAGCAGAGCAGGTCATCGTTGAAGCACCGGTGTGGGAGCATATTACACTGGTGCTACGCCAGCTGCATTGGTTACCAGTGGAGTACCGAATCAGGTTCCAGGTTTTGGTGTTAACCTATAAAGCCCTATGCGGACTGGGAGCGACATATCTATGGGACCATCTCTCCCCATATGAGCCCCAGAGGACTCTTCGATCAGGTGGGAAGCATCTTTTGAAGGTCCCTGGCCCTAGGGAGGCCCGCCTGGCGTCAACCAGGGCCAGGGCCTTTTTGGTCCTGGCCCCAGCCTGGTGGAATACTCTGTCTTATAAGACTTGGGCCCGGCAAGATTTGCTAGCATTTCGCCAGGCCTGTAAGGCAGAGCTATTCCGCCAGGCATATAGGTGATATCAGGTGGTGCCCCCCCCCAGATGAGGGGGAAGGGGTTAAATCATATGCCCTCCTATGCAGATGCTGTTGTCCATACTTTATACTTCATATATTTGCTCTGGGAAGAACCGCTGTACGGAACATCGAATTCAAACTATGGTCTGCCTCTTTATTTATTTATATGTATATATATGAAATTTGTATATTTGCATAGTTGTAATTTTTATGATTAGATGTAGAGTTTTTAAATTTTTTAGTGATATTTAATATGTTGAATTCTTGTCACTGCCCTGAGCCCGCTGATGTGGGGAGGGTGGAATATAAATGTAATAAATTAAATTAAAATAAATCGATCACTAAGTTAAGGTGATTTCCCTCAGGCACTCAAAGAGGCAGTAATCCACCCAGTATTTAGAAAACCATCCCTAGACAAAAAGGATGTGGCCAATTTTTGCCCAGTCTGTAACCTGTCCTTTCGAAGCAAAGGGATTGGGGAAAAAAACACTAACAGAGCAACTCCAGATATTAATAGGTAGCACTTTTGTTCTGGCCAATTTGCAGTCTGTTTTCAGACCAGGCTATGGGAGAGATGACTCTGGAGGAATTATGTGATGCCCTCCAAGTGAATGAGGACAAAGGCCATGCTCCTTTCTTGCTCCTCTTGGATCTATCTGCAGCCACTGATACAGTAATCCATACCATTCTGTGAAGGTGTTTGGAGGCAGAAGGAGGTATCTGACAATGTGCCCTGCACTAGTTTAAATCATTCCTCCTGGAATGGAATCAAAAGATAGCTGTGAGAAAGCAGCTATCCTCAGGGTGGGAATTATCTTGCGGGCTTCCACAGGGTACGATCTTATCCCACATGCTATAAAACCTCTATGTAAAGCCCATAGAAAAAAATCATTTGTAGTAAGGAGTTGAATGTCATCAAGATGCAGATGACACTAGATTCAACATTTCACCATCCAAATCCCTGGGAGATACCGTAGATGTCTTGATTTCCTGCCTCACTACTGCAATCAAATGGCAGAAACCCAGGTAAGACAAAAATGATGTTTATTTGGAAGGTAGAGATATTAAGGATATCATACTCCTCAATTAAAATGGAATTCTCTTGACCCTTGGTTATGAGGCTAGGAGACCCTTGAAGATCCTTCATTATGAGGCTAGTGGTTAAACTGGATCCAACATTATTTATTTTTATTTATCTAATTATATGTATAGTCCACTCTACCTGCAAATGGGTTCAGAATGGATTGCAACAATAAGTACAATATAAAAGATAAAAAACAGGAAGAATAAGAATAAAATCTGCAGTGATACAATCAATACAAATATACCAGTGCATATGTTGCATTGATCCCTGGCCCTTGTTGAGGCTCACCCTGTCCCTGGTCAAGGCGAAACAATCCTCCTTGGAGCCAGAGAACACTAGTAAATATTTTTTGCTGAGCAAAGTGCCCTCTGGGGAATATATGGTGAGAGTCAGTCCTTCAGGTATGCTGGTCCAAGTCCATTCAGGGCTTTAATCACTAAAACCAAAATCTTCAACCTGATTTGGAATTCCAAAGAGAGCCAGTGCAGTTGGTTCAAAGCTGGTGTTATATATGACCAGAACAGAATCCCAGAGACTTCCAGGTCAAGCACAAATGTCGCCTACCATAGAGCGAATTACAGTAGTCCAACCAGGAGGAGATTGTTCCATTGATTACCAAAGCAAGCTCCTGGGATGAGGGATGGGGCATGAATTGACTGAGCTGCCGAAGATGAAAAAATGCAGATCTGGCAATGGCTGTGACTTGAGCCTCTGGAGAAAGTGTTACATCCCACAGCACACCCCCCAAGTTCTTCACCCTCGAAGAATGCTGTAACTTCAATCTGTCAAGAGTTGGGAGCTGAATTCCAGAGCTCATCATCACACGATCTGGGTACAGAACCTCTGTCTTCAGGGGATTCAACATCAAGCAACTCTGACAAAACCATTTCACCATGGTATTCAGAAACCTGGCCAAGTAATCCGGGGCAGCATATAACTGTCCATCCATCAACATATACAACTGGGAGTCATTTGCATACTGCAAAGATATGAACCATCTTGGCAAGGGGGTGCCTATAGATGTTAAACAACATTGGGGAATTGCCCCCTGAGGGACAATTCACGTCAAAGAATGGCAAGTGGAGATCAGTTCACCTCGCATCACCTCCTTTCCTCGATGGTGGAGAAAGCAGCTCAGACATTGCAGGGCTGTCCCACGAATCCACAAACTTGCAAGTCGGGTCAAAAGATCGTAATCCACCATGTAGAAAGCAGTAAGATTTAAAGTACCTGCAGTGCCAAGATGCCACAATCCAGGTGTTGCTGCAGATTAACTGTTAAGGCGACAATAGCCATCTCTGTAACAGGGCTGGACTGGAACGGATCCAGGATAACGGATCATCCTGGAATACCTGTACCTCTTCCACTACAGCCCTCTCAATTAGATCACCCAGAAATGGAAGATTTGAAACTGGGTGGTAATTCGCTGGATGAAGAGGATCCAACGATGCTTTATTTAAAATAAGGGCCCCACCACAGCCTCGTTCAGTGAGTCCAGGAACCCCCTGAACTCAAAGACTGATTGAAGATGTCAGCAGAAGGAGCCTAGATCCTGGCATCCACGGCCCTCACCAGCTATAATGGGTATGGTTTCAATGGGCATGTGGTAGGCTTCAAAGAACTCAGAATCCTGACCACCTAATCCTAAGAGCGTGGCCTGAAGTGATCTAATGCCAAACCTGAAGACTGCCAAGGGGCCTCCAGTTCACATACTGTATCAACCAACACTGACAGATCCTGGTGGAGCGATAAAATATTAGCCAGAAAAAAGCTTCGAAATGGCTCACAACTTATCGCCAAATTAACATTTATCCTCGTTGCCCAAGAAAGTGACCTTAAAGACCAAATCACTCTAAACAATTGGGCCTGATGAGAGCTAAAAAAGAAAACAGAAGCTGCATAGGAATTCCTTTTTGTGGCTTTCGCTGCCATCTCCTATGCATCTCCTATACATCTCCTATGCATCTCCTATGGATTCCTATGCATACTATTTGATGTTCCTTTTGCTTCATTACAGATTTGCCTCCACACTCTCTCTAGCCATCTCAGCTTTTGTTTCAACTGTTGTAGCTCCTCAGTATAGTATGGGGCGAGTTTGGTCCTGGGAGTGGAGTGGGTGACAGGAAGCAATCACGTTGATGGCTTCCAAAAGACAGATATTCCAGTTCTCTACCAGCTTATTCAATGAGCCGCCAGGGGGCAATGGATCCTGCAGAGCATTTGGGAATCCAGTACTATTAATTGGACTCCACGGGCAAACATGAATCAGCTCATCGTCACCCAAGCAGGGGGAATTGAGGTGCTCAGGTTATTTAGATGTATATTATTATGTACTATTTACTATGTACTATGGATCCAAGGGCCACTTGATTAATTAACATCAACTGAGAACATCAACTAACAACTGCGGCAAGGGCTGACTAGCGGTACAGGTATTGGGTTGAAACATTCAATGTTGTTCAGACTCTTGGAGATGCCAGAGCTACTTGCTGATGTAGAAGAACCACTGCAGGATCAGGATGGTTTAGTGCAAGATGGAGGAGAGCAAGACATCTTGGAAAGATGGAGGTGAGTCTGGAAATACATTACGAAAGGATTATGAAAGGATGGGAACATTCAGTGTGAAGGGCTGTAGAATAAACACATTAATGTCACACAAGTATAATCATTTCTCACATGGATAAATCCAGTTGAATTCAGTAAGTCTTTCTTTTGGATAAACACATTGTAATATATATATATATATTAGATATGTTAGCAAAAGTGATAGCAAATCAAAGGGATATATATACATCCCTTTGATTTGCTATCACTTTAAAAATTAAAATTTGGACCTTTTAAAGACTGAGAAATGGAAGATCAAACAACATTTAAAACAGTGATATTTTGCTTTTGTTTTAAATTGAGAGATTTAGCTTTCAAGATATATCTGTAGGAAAGTAACTAGGAGAGGAAAGACCGAAGAACATATTGTGGGACTCAAAATTCACCTTTCGCTATAAAATTCAGTACTGATCACAGGTGGTCAGCCCTGGGAAGGGACATTCCTGGAGATTTGGTGTGAATCCCAGGAGTGGCAGGTTTGAGGAAGGACCTCAGAGGGTTATTATAATGCCATGGACTTCATGCTCAAAGGTGTCTCTTTTCTCCAGGAGAACTAATTTCTGAAGTCTAGAGATCATGTATAATTCCAAGAGATCACTAGATACTACCTGGAGACGGGCTAATTTAAACTGAGCTGAAAGTCGAATTTGCGAGGCATCCACTATGAATCTCACTGTGGAGAGGCACTGCACAAGATTTGCGTTTCTCTTTATGCCTCATTGTCTCTCCAGATGTCCTTTGGTTCCTTCCTTTCGATGAGAAATGCTTATCTTAAACTTATATATATTTGGATTCCTTTGAAATACCTTAGTTTTTTTTCCAAAGAAGAGCTTCCTAAACTTCCTTCCTGGCTTTCTTTTTTGCTTTCTTGCTCTATATTTTAAATACAATAAGAAGTTATAAAATACTTACAAAGAGGAGAAGCAGAAGAGAAGCAACCAAGAGGACTTGCTCGGAGTTGTGGCAATCGATGCAGGTGGCAGGAGCTTTTATATCGTCTCTTTTGAGCATTAATTTTATGACTTATTTCTGAGGGTTTAGTTTGCTAAATATTTCAAAGCTTGCATTTTATAAGGTGTTTAACCTCATAGTACACGGTGAGCATATTTTACCCTGCAGTCTTGCCCATCCGTACAACATTACACTCTTTGGTCAATACTTAAGTCGTACCCAATTTTACTGGCGTCAGATCAGAAATGTGCCTGCTGCATCACTTCTCTGATTACGATGGAAGGAAATCACTTGCTTTACCTTGGACAGCACAAATTTCAATATTCCACTCCCATGTTGACAGTAAACCCTTCCAGCCATTTGCTAAAGGTGCGCTCGACCACCTCCCTCTTACCCCCTTTCTTTTCCCTCTTGGAAGGGGGGGGGCACTTCTCCCATTCTCCACCTCAGGCCTGAGGAGAGAGAAGATGTCAACGTAAAACCCATCTAGGATTCGCTCCCTAACCTTGCGGACAAAGTGAATGCCGGGGGGATCCAAATCATCCATGAAGGAGGAAAGGGCGGGAGGGAGCATCACTTTGTTCAGCTTCCCAGAACCCACAGGGATTCCCCTTTTTGAGTCTGACCCCCCTGCGACGGTGGGCCCAACCTGGGAGGCCTGGGACTGAGGCCGCCGTTTCCCAGTAATCCTCCCATGAGTCCCCCTCATCAGAAGAGGAAGACTCACCTGAAGATCCATCGCTGCTTGAATCCTTGTGCTGCCTGTGCCACTGGGCCTTTTTCCGCGAGACCCATCTATTCTTGGAAGATGGCTGCATCTCCCGGCTAGAGCTTCCTAAATCCGAACTGGAGGGCTGTGCTGCCTGGTGTCCCTTGACTGCTTCCTTCTTACCCCTCTGAGTGCGTGGTCTCTTCAGGACCTCGACCGGCTTTGGAGAGGGCAAAGCCACCTCATGCCCAGAGAGGCTCAGGCCCGTAGTTCCCCAGTTGCTCTACCTGGGCTGTAAGGAGCTCCAGTGCCCAGCTGATGCCTAGAAGAGAGCTGGGGGAAGGTTTGGCATTAGAAACCATATTTCTTTGTCCGCCTCCCCTCCCCCAGGAGGGGGGCTGAGACCCCCCCATGCTTCCTCCCCCCTTTCACACCACCAGTCACTCCAGCCTGGGATGGTGAGGTGGGGCTGCTGAGAGCTTCTGCTGCCCACTCTCCTTTATGGACTTGCCTACTCTTCTCAGCCCCTTATTGTTTTTTCCCTTGCCACTTGGCAAGGGGGCAACTACTCTGCAGGCCCGCGGCCTGCTCCTGCCCTGCTGCGTTCTTGGCCCTGGCCCCCATAGAAGCCGCTGCTGGAATCCCTTGCCCAGCCAGAGGAGGAGCAACCATCAACATTGTGCCCCTTGAGGCCCCAGCTCTGGCCACCCCTGGCTGCTTATTTGGGGCCATGGATCAAGCCTTCATGGAGGGTTTTCAAATTAAAGGAGGGAAATGCCCGGGCTGCTGCTGGCCTGTGCAGCTGGTCCCAACTGGTCCCATGCAGGTCTTCTGCCTTGCTGAGGCATGGGGCTCAGCTGTACCCCACTGCCCACAGGCTCGGCACTTCCACCCGACACAGGTGCTGCCTGGGTCGGGGAGCCGCTCCGCTGCTGCCTTGCTGACCCGCGCATTTCCTGTTCCCAACTGACTCCGAGAGATCCTCGGTCAGGGAGCCGATCTGTGGGGAACCAGGGGAGAGTCTCAGCTCGACCTTCTCCATGCTCGGTTCCCCTACAGTTCTTCAGTGCTGCTCTTCACTCCGCTGCTCTTCGCTGCTCTTCACTTTGCATCCAGGAGCAAAGTGGCGAAGAGTGGGGCTGCAGCTATTTAAATGTGAGGCTGCCGGACCAGAGGGAAGAGAGCCTGCTTGAGGTCCAGAAGCAACCCCCCCCCCCCCCCGGCCACTGCTGATTGGGCAGCCTGGATTTGAAATCATTGGCTGTCAGCTCGCCTGAGGGACACCGGGTGAGCCAACATGGCAGCTGCCATGCTCCCTCCTGACTCCCTGCCTGCAGCAGGAAACCACCCACCCGGTAAGTCAGAAATTCATGGTTTCTTAGTCAAAACAAGTTGTGCAACCGATGAATTTTGGTGGACTGTGATATATGATATATGAAATGGATACTGTTTGTTTGAAAGGTTGGTCACAGGTCTGATGAAAGATGAATGTTGATTAATATACTTTGAATTGTTATACGCTCTCCTTGGATTGTATGTCCTTTCCGGTTTTGTTGGAAATGTTTATGACTGCTTAGATTGAATGATTGGTGCACATCTGTTTGCAACCTTCTAACTTGGCAAGGTCAGCAGTCTGATATATTTAATAATAATAATAACATTCGATTTATATAGTGCCCTTCAGGACAACTTAATGCCCACTCAGAGCAGTTTACAAAGTGTTATTATTACCCCACAACAATCACCCTGTGAGGTGGGTGGGGCTGAGAGAGCTCCAGAGAACTGTGACTCGCCCAGGGTCACCAAGCTGGCTTTGAGGAGGAGTGGGGAATCAAAAACGGCTCTCGAGATTAGAGTCCCGTGTTCTTAACCACTTCACCAAAATTTGTTGCAAATTTTGTAGCAAAATTTGCTGCATCCCTAGTTTTAGTTCTCATGTCAGTATGTTCAACTTTATATTTTATAAATACTCTTAGTTATATTAGCTCATGCCATAATAAATGGAAAGAAATGCTGTTTTACCAACATAAGTAGTGAGGGACAACTACTACCTAACAAAATATGGGACCCATGTAGTTGTACTGTCAAAATCCTAAGCCATGAGCCCTTTTTTACGAGGTCACGTAGCTATCTCTACCAGTATGTGACCCTTACAACTCAACCCCTCCAACTAAAAAACAAAATAGTCCCCTATTTCAGTTGCTCCTCTTTTTAGGGCAGGGACCTGGTCGACCCCCTGGGAGATGGGGGAGGTGGAGATTTTAGTCTTTAATCTATCACAAAGAATCCTGAACCCTGAGGAAATCAAGGTGTTAAGTAAGGGGCTGAGTTTTGTGCCAACACTGAAGTACTCCCCCTTTAAGACCAAGGTAGACATCTTTAAACATATTAGGCAGCTGCAGGTAGATCCAACAGGAGCAAGAAAGAAGGATGTCCTTTGTCTTCATTCAATTAGAGATCATCATGTAAATCCACTAGAGCCATGTGTCTCCCATAACCCAGTCTGAAATGAGACTGCAAATGGTCCAGAGGACCAGATCTACCTATGAATAGCTGGAGCTGCTCTGCCTCTTTGAGTGCCTGAGGGAAAGCACCTTCAGTTAGTGATTGATTTAGGATAAACATTAAGGGTTCATTTATGTGGTTATTGCATGATTTTAGCAATAATAGACAGTCACAGAATGTGTACTTTGTTCCTACTGTCCTCTTTCATTTTGGTTAATTATAACCCTTCTCAGGAAGTTCTGCAAAATATTGCACATTTCAAAGGTTTTATTTTATCCCATCTGGTAGGCAACATACCTGAATTAAGTATATAAAATCAGAGAATCAAAGGGTTTCAATGAACCACAATAAGCTCTCAAGCTCAGAGCCCTTATTAATTCATGCCTTTTGGAGGACTCTCTAGCCTTTCCTTCTAGAACACCCTGGAGGAGAACCCTCCCTCAGCACAGATAATGGTCATGTTCTCAAACCTCTCAATCCATTAGTCACTTCCTGACTGTGTTTAGCTGAGTTCTCCCCTCCTGTCATTTTCGTCCTTTATGTCTACACTTGAGCTCTGGTACAGCAGAACACAAGTCTTTCCTCTCCTGTCTGGCAACCCTTTGTGTGCTTTAGGAGATTTTCTTCTCTCAGTCTTCGCTTCTTCAGCGTACCACTTCCTAGTTCCTTCCAACTTTCTGGGTGACATTTATCCTTAATACTTACCACATTCACAGAGCTCCTCCATCATTTTGAAAGCAGCTCTTGGTGGTCCCTGGCCTGGGGGTCATTCCGATGGCCTTGACCAGGGCCAGGGCTTTTTCTGCTCTCCAGATTTGAGAGTGTAAGGAGCAGACCCTATTCCGCCATGCTCAGAGTAAAACTTCAGTTCAGGCTTCATGCCTGCAAGAGATCTTTACAGGCCTGTTTGCTGAGAGAGGCACAGCCTCTCTTAATTAGCTGCACCTGCATTCCTGTCTTTCCTTGAGAAGCTCCGTGCCTAGCGCTGCTCTCAGCTCTAGCCACACTCCCTAATCCTTCACACTTAGGCAAGGTCCAATTAAGCAGTGAGCCCTGATTGGTTCTTTGAGTGGGCTGATGGCCCCCACCACTGTGAAGAAGCTTCTTTGTTACCCAGCAGTCTACCCCTTTCTACCTCTGGACACCCTTCAGTCCAGTTCTGACGAGCCATGCTGCCTTGCAACCACTGCCAGTTACCAGCTATGGAAGATGAGAGCTTCTAGCGCCATGCCAACTCCAGGAGGCCTAGAGTGAGCTGGCATGGATGGATCTTTGTAAGAACAACCTGCCTTGGAACCAACTCGGAGAATGTTTAGCTAGTCAGCAAAGAAGTAATTTTACCTAGATAGACCATAGATAGATTATCAAGCTGTTATTTGTTTTTGCCCTGCCTAAATGTCTTTATCTCATATGGTTTATCTAAATGGTTTCTGCTTAGCATACGCTCCTGTGTTCTTTCTATAATAAATCTCTTTATATTTTGTCAGTCTGTGTCCAATGTTGCTTGCTAAGGAGGTACGCTCAAAAAAGACCCCCGAAGCAAGGGTGCTTGAAACTAATGTCCAGAACTCCTAGAGGATCCTAGGGGTCCTGTGCAGTCAGTGAATGGGCAGGAACGCGAGATGAGAGTCTCTGGCTCGAGATATGGTAGCTGTGTTCTGTTGATGTCCTCTTAGTAGTGAACTGTGATAAGGTCTGAATAGGCATTTGGCAAGAATTTGGCAAGATTTGGCAAGATTTTGATAATTCAAAAGGAGTCTAATATCAAAGTCCCATTCACAAAATTGTCAAAGTCCAATATCAAAGTCCCATTCTCAAACTTACCATGTATTTTCTTGTTTTCCAAGGTTGCCTATAATGGAGCACACACAGCCATTCAACCTGTAATTATTGAAAGCCGCTTGTTCCCCTAGGAAAAGGAAGGAACAGAGGCAATATTTCCACCCAGATGGCTATGAGCTTTGCCGGCCCTGTATCCTTCGGCTCACTTCGAGAAAAGTCTTCTTCTGGCCAATGATTAATTCTTCTCAATAACCAATGTTCAAACTTCTCTCTCCAATGTAGTCAATATCGTCAATATCGTTGACCCCACTGATCGCAGCAAGCACTCTTGAAGGGTTGCCAGTGCTTGAGAGCAATAAAAGTTTAACCAAGGTCATCTGTGAGCCAAGCTACAAGTGACGAATGACACTTGCCTGGCAAGTGAACAGACTGAGGGCCAAGCTATACATGACGAATGACACTTGAACGGCAAGTGGATTGAGTGGAGGGCAAGTGAACAGGGAGAAATACACTTGCTGTTCAAGTGTCATTCGTCATGTGTAGCTTGGCCCTGACATGTATTCCTCCCTGTTCACTTGCCATTCACTTGCTCTCCACTTGATGAAATGGAGCGCAAGTGAATGGCAAGTGAACAGGGAGGAACACACATGAATCTGTTCACTTGCCAGGCAAGTGTCATTCATCATTTGTAGTGCGACCCTCAGGTAGACAAGGAGGATGTGTGTCCAACTCTCGTTTCACATTTAACTACCCAACATAAAATGTTGTGATTAGAGGAGTGTCCCCCTTTTTAACCCCAAACCCAAACATTGTTTCAGATAAAGTTGGGCTTAGGTGTGTGATAAAGCAGATGGATATGACCTCTGTTGTTTCAATGATCCCAAAAACAAAAAAAGAGGAAAATGTCAGCAAAACAAATCAGAAAATGTATCCAATTGCACAGTTGCATGGCATCATTGGTGATTTCATGCCTAGATGATGGGACATTTCTGTCCTGGCTGATTTAGTTTATTTGAATTATACCCCACCCTCTGAACGAACATGCTCCAGGTGTCTTACAATGGAAAATATACAATTAAACATAAAAATATAAAACCAATTGAACAGCTAACTTCAACAGCCTCTAACACAACCAGTCTTCTTTAAAAGTACTATCAAATCACAGGTGCAGCCACAGTACAGGCCCAGAATAGCTGCAGATGGGGCATGGCAGTCAGGAAAGGGGACAGTTCCCAGGCCCTCAGCCAAAGGCCCAGAGGAACACCTCCATTTTGCAATCCCTGTGGAACTGCTACACATCTTGCAGGGCCCAGAACTTCAATGGGAGTGCATTCCAGCAGGCAAGAGCCAGGGCAGAAAAGGATCTGACCCTGATCAAGGCCAGCTCGAAGTCCCTCAGGCCAGGGATCACCAACACTTGCATTTAAAAATAGAACTGCTCAGCGAATTTGGTAAACTTTAAGAATATATGTCAGCAGGAAAGGTGAAGGAACTGGTAATCGTTACTCTGAAGAAGCGAACATGATTTTATATACTTAATTCAGGAACGTTACCTACCAGAAGGGATAAAATAAAACCTTTAAAATAAATAGCACTTCCTGACAAAAGGTATAATTAGCCAAAATAAAAATGGACAGCAGGAGCTAAGAACACATTTTATTACATTCTATTATTTATTACTTTCTATTATTGCTAAAATCAGGTAATGAAGACATAAACAAACTCTTAATGTTTATCATAAATCAATCACTAAGTTAAGGTGCTTTCCCTCAGGCACTCAAAGAGGCAGTAATCCACCCAGTATTTTGAAAACCATCCCTAGACAAAAGGGATGTGGCCAATTATTGCCCAGTCTGTAATCTGTCCTTTCAAGGCAAAGTGATTGGGGAAAAAAAAACACTAACAGAGCAACTCCCGATATTAATAGGTAGCACTTGTGCTCTAGACCATTTGCAGTCTGTTTTCAGACCAGCCTATGGGAGAGAGATGGCTCTGGAGGAATTACGTGATGCCCTCCAAGTGAATGAGGACAAAGGCCATGCTCCTTTCTTGCTCCTCTTGGATCTATCTGCAGCTATTGATACAGTATTCCATGTCATTCTGTGAAGGTGTTTGGAGGCAGAAGGAGGTATCTGACGATGTGCCCTGCACTGGTTTAGATCATTCCTCTTGGAATGGAATCAAAAGGTAGCTGTGCGAGAGCAGCTATCCTCAGGGTGGGAATTATCTTGCTGGCTTCTACAGGGTACCATCTTATCCCACATGCTATAAAACCTCTATGTAAAGTCCATAGAAAAATTCATTTGTAGTAAGGAGTAGGGGTGTGCAAGGCCTGCCTGTTTCGTTAAACCTGATTCGGTTTTAACTGAATCAGGAAACTATTTCAGTATTCAGGGAATACCAAAACAGCAAGCCAATTCGGTATTTGTGTTTCGGCTTGATTCACCCATTGTTTTCAATGAGAAAACCTTCTCCCGGCTTCCCGGGAGTCTGGGGGGGAGGGGGCATTTTCTGTCCAAATCACACCAAAATTGCTGTCAAAAACAGTGATGTGAGTTGTGTTATTTTGTGTAGTAGACTGCTTTCATGCCCTGTTGTGCCCTCCTACTGTGTAACCTAAAGCAGTTAAAGAAATAAAGTGTTTTTGACAGAAATGCTGATATGCTGAAGAAGCAAAGACTGAGAGAAGAACATCTCCTAAAGCACACAAAGGGCTGCCAGACAGGTGAGGAAACACTTCTGTCCTGCTGTGCCAGAGCTCAAGTGTAGACATAAAGGACGAAAATGACAGGGGGGGAGAACTCAGCTAAACACAGTCAGGAAGTGACTAATGTGCAGAGAAGTTTGAGAACATGACCATGATCTGTGTTGAGGGAGGGTTCTCCTCCAGGGTGTTCTAGAAGGAAAGGCTAGAGAGTCCTCTGACGGGGATGAATTAATCAGGGCTCTGAGCGTGACAGCTTATGTGGTTCATTGAAGCCCTATGATTTTCTGATTTTATATACTTAATTCAGGTACGTTGCCTACCAGATGGAATAAAATAAAACCTTTGAAATATGCAACAATTTGCAGAACTTCCTGAGAAGGGTTATAATTAACCAAAATGAAACAGGACAGCAGGAGCTTCTACCAATTCATTGTTATATTTCCAGCAAACACACAGTCTCAAAGGTCAGACCACGCTGCATGGCCCTTCCTGAATTTTATCCTCAAAATAAACTGACGAGGGAAGTTTGGCTGGCTGAGACCAAGGAACTGGGTTAGGATCAACAAGTGAGCCTCCAAGCTGAGTGAGGATTTGAACCCGCAGCTGACACTCCGTCCTCAATACTCCACTGATTCAGGTCTTTTATTTCACTTCAGTGAACGTGTACTTTGATTAAAATTTCTCTCAAAGAAGTAATCTTGATCTCATAAATACAGCAGGAATCTTTTCTCTCTTCCTCTATGATTTAACCCATTTACATATGTGCTTGTTTACATAAATAACCTGTACCTGATCTGGGAAGTAAAAAAACAAACAAACGTGTCAAGATGTATGTGCACTAATTTCTGGAGTGGTTTAAGCCAGAAGACAGACAGAGTGGAAATGTGACACAGCTGGGCATACTAGGGGAACTTCATTTGTCTCTAATTGTAGCCTGAAAATATAACTTAGATGTGTTGGCATTTTGAAATGGAATATTGCAATGTGTGCTGTCCAAGGTAAAGCAAGTGATTTCCTTCCATCGTAATCAGAGAGGTGACGCAGCAGGCACATTTCTGATCTGACTTCAGTAAAATTGGGAACAACTTAAATATTGACCAAAGAGTATAATGTTGTACGGATAGGCAAGACTGCAGGGTAAAATATGCTCACCGTGTACTATGAGGTTAAACACCTTATAAAATGTAAGCTTTGAAATATTTAGCAAACTGAACACTCAGAAATAAGTCAGAAAATTAATGCCCCAAAGAGACGATATAAAAGCTCCTGCCACCTGCAACGATTGCCACAACTCCGAGCAAGTCCTCTTGGTTGCTTCTCTTCTGCTTCTCCTCTTTGTAAGTATTTTATAACTTCTTATTGTATTTAAAATATACAGCAAGAAAGTAAAAAAGAAAGGCAGGAAGGAAATTTAGGAAGTTTTTCTTTGGAAAAAAAATAAGGTATTTCAAAGGAATCCGAATATATATAAGTTTAAGATAAGCATTTCTCATCGAAAGGAAGGAACCAAAGGGCATCTGGAGAGACAATGAGGCATAAAGAGAAAAGCAAATCTTGTGCAGTGCCTCTCCACAGTGAGATTCATAGCGGATGCCTCACAAATTCGATTTTCAGCTCAGTTTAAATTAGCCCGTCTCCAGGTAGGATCTAGTGATCTCTTAGAATTATACATGATCTCTAGACTTCAGAAATTAGTTCTCCTGGAGAAAAGAGCCACTTTGGAGCATGAAGTCTATGGCATTTTAATAAGCCTCTGAGGTCCTTCCTCAAACCTGCCACTCCCAGGATTCCCATCAAATCTCCAGGAATGTCCCTTCCCAGGGCTGACCACCTGTGATCAGTATTCAATTTTAACTGAAAGGTGAATTTTGAGTCCCACAATATGTTCTTTGGTATTTCGTCTCCTAGTTACTTTCCGACAGATATATCCTGAAAGCTAAATCTCTCAATTTAAAACAAAAGCAACCTATCACTGTTTTAAATGCTGTTTGATCTTCCATTTCTCAGTCTTAAAAAGGTCGAAATTTTATTTTTTAAAGTTAAATTAGACGTGTTAGCAAAAGCCATAGCAAATCAAAGGGATATATATATCCCTTATATATTACAACTTTTTTATCCAAAAGAAAGACTTACTGAGTTCAACTGGATTTACTCCATGTGAGAAATGATTGTACTTGCGTAACATTAAATGGTTTATTCTACAGCCCTTTACACTGACTGTTCCTGTCCTTTCGTAATGTACTTCCAGACTCACCCCCATCTTTCCAAGATGTCTTGCTCTCCTCCATCTTGCACTGAACCATCCGGCGCTCCCCGGCCCTGCTGTGGTTCTTCAACATCAGCAAGTAGCACTGGCATCTCCCCGTGTCTGAAGAACATGGAATGTTTCAACCAAATACCACCATCGGAAATTGAAATACTACGACCTTCTTTTAATTTTATAATCCCAAATGTGGCTTTTGATGTTATTTTTAATGGTGCTTTTGAAGGACGGAACACTGCCTGAGCAGGGCACATCTGAAGTTCTCCATTAAGTTGTAAGGGAATCTTCACCAAAAAAGAAACGGTTACCTGAACAGTGTGGAATGTCTTGACGGATAACGACTTCAGCGACTTGGGTGTCAAACCCTCCCCAAATCAAACCAGGTTTAGTTGGTGCTCATCAGCATTTCAAAAGCCCACGACCACCAACATGTTACACTGAATTTGTCTTCTCTCTAATCTCCCCTCTAAAGATTTCTTTCCAAGCTTTCTTTCATTGCGTCCTGGAGCCCAGAAGGGTTTGAACATCTTCCCTCTGAGTCCTCTAAACATTCTAAGGGCTTACAAAACTCCTCCTGCTTAAAAAAACCCCGAATAATGTATGTCTATCTCCTTGTTCATTTGCCTTGAAACCTTTAAGTGATCCCAGCTAGATGAGCAGGGGAAAAGCTCCTGTTTGCTGAGCAAAGAATGTACACTTGTCATCCATAAACCAGCTTCACTGCAAATGCTGTCACTCTCTTCCTCTTTCTTTTCATTAAAGCTTCTGCCTGCATCAAAAAAATTGATCTTCGTGGATTCAATTGTTTCTTATTTCCTAGGAATGAAATGTGAGGAGGGGGCATGATTCCATGGTAGAGCCCACGAAGATAGACCCAGATCTGATATCAGGCTCCCCATCCCAAGTGGCACCTGTTGAAAAGGAACTTGGCACCATGATGAGCAGTTGCTGTTTAGAGTAGCCCACACTGTGTTACGTGACCTGGATAGTCCAGGCTGACTGATCTCATCAGACCTCAGAAGCTAAGCTGGGTCAACCTGTTACTGGAACGGGTGTCCTAGCAATAAAATGATTTGTGGGGGAATTAGCTAGCAAGGAGAATGGCTATGCAAGAGGCCGGTAACTGCAGGGATCTGTCACTAGTTTCTTCCAGGTCCCTTCCCAAAATAGCAAACAAGGCTGGTTCTTAAAGACCAACAATAGCTTTTATTATGAATAATATAACTGAGTAAGTGTATTTCAGACAACTCACTTTATACCCTGGTTCACCACCATAGGGCACTGCCATGGAGGTAAGCCCAGGCCAGGAGCAGGATGGGAGTAAGTGGCAATGCCCATCTCCTTCCTTCACCCAGCTAGTATAAGGAGTGAGGCAGGGGGCAACGCTTACCACCCAACTTAACCCAACTGATATTAGAAGTGGAGCAGGTGGCAATGCCCATCTCCTGCCTTCACCCAGCTGGTATAAGAGTGAGGCAGGGGGCAATGAACACCACCCAACTTAACCCAGCTGATACTAGGAGTGGAGCAGGTGGCAGTAACCATCCCCTGCCTTCACCCAGCTGGCATTAGGAGTGGAGCAGGTGGCAATGCCCACCCCCACCATAACCCAGTTGGCATTAGGAGCGGAACAGTTGGTAATGCCCTCTCCCCGCCTTAACCCAGACGGTATTAGGAGCAGAACAGCTGACATTGCCCACCCCCTGCCTTAACTCAGTTGGCGTTAGGACTGGAGCAGTTAGCAATGCCTGCCCCCCTTTGAACCAGTTGGGATCAGGAATGGAGCATTTGGTAATGCCCCCCCAACTTAACTCAGCTGTTAATAGGGGCAGAACAGGTGACAATGCCCACCACCCATCTTAATAAGCTGAGATTAGATGTGGAGTGGGTGGCAATGTCCACCCCCTTCCTTAACCCAGCTGGTATTAAAAGCAGAGCATGTGGCAATGCCCATCACCCTTCAGCCAGCTGGGATCAGGAGGGGAGCAGGTGGCAATGCCTGCCTCCTACCTTATCCCAGCTGGTATTAGGGGCAGAGTAGGTGGTAATGCCCTCCTCCAGTCTTAACCCAGCTGGTGTTAGGAGTTGAAGAGATGGCAATGCCCACCCCCCACCTTAACCCAGCTGGTATAAGGGGTGGAGGAAGTGGCAATGCCCTCCCCTGCATTAACTCAGCAGGTGTTAGGAGAGGAGAAGTTGATAATGCCCACCCCCACCTTAAACTAGCTGGTATTAGGAGTGGAGCAGGTGGCAATGTCCACCCCTGCCTTAACGAAGCAGGTATTAGGAGCAGAGGACTTGGCAATGCCCACCCGCCTTCACCCAGATGGAATCTGAAGCAAAGCAGGGGGCTTTGCCGACCCAGTGCCTTAACCCAGCAGGTATTAGGAGCAGAGCAGGTGGCAATGCCCGCCCCCCACATTAACCCAGCTGGGATCAGGGGCGGAACAGTTGACAATACCCAACCCCATTCACCCAGCTGGGATCAGGAGTAGATCAGATGGCAATGCCCACCCTTCTTAACCCGACTGGGATTAGGAGTGGAGAAAGTGACAATGCCCCCCCCACCAGCCTTAACCCAGCTGTATTAGGAGCAGAGCAGGTAGCAATCCCCATCCCTCACCTTTTCCCTGCTGGTATTAGGAGTGGAGCAGGTGGCAATGCCCTCCTCTGCCTTAACCCATCTGGTATTTGTGGCAGAGCAGGAGGCAATGTCCATCTCCCGCCATCACCCATTTGGGATCAGAAGTCTTCAAGGTGGCAGTGGAAACCTCATGCCTTCACCTGACTGGCATCAGGCACAGAGCAGGAGGCAATGCCCTTCTTCCCTTCACCCAACTGGGTTAAGGAGGAGAGCAGGTGGAAATGCCCGCCTTCTTCAACCTACCAATTAAGCCAATGAGCAGGCGGCAATGCCCACTCTATTTTCACCCTGCTGGAATCTGAAGCAAAACAAGACAAAGTCCCCGTAATACAGATTCACAAAAATAACAGTTGACAAATAGAATATACAGCAGTAAATGCTTACTTATTTAAATCAACCCTGAGTTGGGGCAATAAACATATAAATACACATATTAGCAACACAGAACGAAATGTATTGGAGCTAGAACATCCTAGCTCAGTCATACAAACATATGTACACTAATTACCATTACAATTTGCAACAAAATTTGTCAATTAGCAGATGTCCAAGTGTAAAGTCTTTGCAAAAATATGAACGGCTCAGCTCAAGAAAGTATGTGTCCCGCTGTATCGACAGCTAGAAAAAGGGTGGGGGGATTCCCAACTTCTCCCTTGGAAATCCTTTGTCGACTAAAGCTTCCAACAGGATTCCGGTTGTTGTCCTGTTTTGTAATCCTCTTTATCACAGTAAATTAGGTCATTTCTGCAAAGTAGTACTGTGTAAGAAATCTGCCAAATTCATAAACGTAACAAGTATTATATGACATAATAGTCTCATGTACTCAGTTGGGAATCTCCCCCCCTTTTTTCTAGCCGATTTAAATAATCAGCGTTTACTGCTGTATATTCTATTTGTCAGCTGTTATTTTTGTAAATCTGTTTTACGAGGACTTTGTCTTTTTCTGCTATCCATACCCGTAATTGCCTCTTTACTATTTACATAACAGTTTTAGGCAATGAGTACTCTGGAGGATAGAGATGGGCACAGACCGGCATTTGCCTATGGACTGCCAGTTCGGGGTTCATGGGCTCCCATGGACCACGGACCACGAACTTTTAATGGACCAGGCCCGATTCGAGAACCGGTTCGAGAACCGGTTTGAGTCAGAAAAGGCCTTGGTTTTCCCACAGATTTTCAATTCAGTTGACTTTCTCCACCAAAGGTTCTCATGTAACACTCCTTGATGATCACTTTTCCAAAGAGACAAACAACAACTTCCCCTCCCCTATTCTGATTGACCCTTACCCACCCTTGGGGGAAGGAGAGAGACTTGTGCTCCTGTCCAGGAGAGGTGGCTGCCCACAAAACCCACCTACATGGGGCTGCATCAACAAGAGATGCCCTCCCTGGGGGTGGGGAGACCAACTCTCCATGATGGGAAATGAATGGATGGACTTGAGTGAAAGCCATCTCCGCAACAGGAGATCATGTAGCAATTCAAAGGCCCCTTGCTGGAATGGAAGGCACGGGACGGAGGGAAAGGATGTCTTCCACACCTTGAGGGAAGGAAACTTATGCTACCCTGTTCAGAGGGAGCCTCTTTGGGCAGTGGACAACGAGTCCCACCTCAGTGACATCGTGTGTCTGCTTGCTTGGGTTAGGGGCAGGGCTCTAACCTGGGCCACTGTTCTACTTGTCACTGTTCTTTGAGGATTGAGCCTCAGATGGGCCCTTGTGCTCACAGGAGCAGGATGGTTGCGGATGACACCCACTTCACCGAACATAGTGGCATCAACAAAGGAAGGACATGCGGGCACTGTGGACCCCTCCCCCACACCTGTGGGAAGGGAGCAGAAGCGGACTCCCCAGTTGGAGGGGCCCTTGTGCTCACAGGAGCAGGAAAGTCACTGACAACACCCACTTCACTGAAACGAATGTGGCGGTGTCAGCAAAAGGACATGCGGGCACTGCAGTCCCCTCCCCCATGCCTGGGGGGAGGGAGTGGAAGCAGCCTTTGTTGACACCACCGAACATAGTGGCTTCAACAAAGGAAGGACTTGCGGGCACTGTGGACCCCTCCCCCACACCTGGGGGAAGGGAGAAGAAGCGGACTCCCCAGTTGGAGGGGCCCTTGTGCTCACAGGAGCAGGAAAGTCACTGACAACACCCACTTCACTCAACCACCTTCCTGCCTTCACGGGGTGGGCATGATTCAGGGGACCCATTCCCCCCTGGCCAGAGGGGACAGCAGGTGCCCATGCAAAGGGGGGGGCAACGCAGAGAGCTCCCCAAAGCATGAAAGGCTTAGAAAGAAGTGAAGCAGAGAGCCGCCGAAAGTGTGCTGCTGGTAGTCAGAGAGTGTGTGTTTCACAGAGGCCAGTAGCAGCCCCCCCTTCACCTCAAAAGCCAGGCAGGAAAGCTCCCTCAAAGTAACCCACTTTTTAGGGAGTGAAAGGCTTAGAAAGAAATGAAACAGAAAGCCCCCCAAAGCATGCTGCCAGTCGTCAGAGAGTGGGTGTTTCACAGAGGCCAGTAGCAGCCCCCCGTTCACGTCAAAAGTCAGGCAGGAAATCTCCCCCCAAGTCAGCCACTATTTAGAATCATAGAATCATAGAGCTGGAAGGGGCCATACACACCATCTAGTCCAACCCCCTGCCCAGTGCAGGGAGTGAAAGGCTTAGAAAGAAGTGAAACAGAGAGAGCCCCCCAAAACGTGCTGCCAGTGGTCCTAGGGTGGGTGTTTCACAGAGGCCAGTAGCAGTCTCACCCCTGCACCTCAAAAGCCAGGCTGGAAATATCCCCGCAAGTCACCCACTATTTAGGGAGTGAAAAAGGCTTAGAAAGAAGTGAAGCAGACAGGGCCCCCCAAAACCTGCTGCCGGTCATCAGAGAGTCGGTGTTTCACAGAGCCTAATAGCACTCTCCCTCTGCTTGCATCTCATCAGCAGCCAAGAAAGAACGTGGGGGAAAGAAGGCAAGAACTCAGGCAGACAACGCCCAAAGCTGCCTTGCACCCACTGTGGGTCTGTGAGTGGGTGGCATCAGAGCACAATAGAACCCACTGGCAACCCAGAAAAAAGGAAGAGATTTGGGGGGGAAGGGGGGATTAAGCCCGAGAAGAACCCAAGGACTCGAAAAATGCAGAAAGAAAACAGAGTAACCCAATAGTGCGGTTAAAGGATTTTTTAAAAAGTGCTCTCAAGAAAACTAGAATAGAGAGGAGAAAAAAATTAAACAGGAATGGAGAAAAGAGTAAGCTCTCTTGCAACTGAAGCCCCAAAGCCCCAAGGCACAAGCTGCGCTCTCACAAAAAAAAAAAACCTTCCCCACAGCAAGCAGTTACTAAGCTAACTTGCGTCCCCGCACCAGCAAACTGGAGCGGAGCTTCCCGGGCTTTGTCTTTTATGTAGAAAGGCTGGTGATCTCTGTTTGGCTGACAGAGCTGCCAATCGAGGTTTCCTGGGCTAAGATTGGTGTGTTCCAAATGGGGAAGGTGGCTCCACACCGCTGCTGAGGAAATTGTTTGAGCGGGAATCCTGGCATGATGGGCCAACGGACACACGGACAGAAAGCCCCAATGTTCAGTGGTTTTGTGAGAAAAACAAGCGCCCACGGCCTGCGTGTTCGCGAAGGATGAACTGGGTAAGTTTGTGACGAAATTAGGTCCGTTATGCGGACCGTGGCCATCTCTACTGGAGGATGTATTTGCATGTTCAGACACAGAGCGAGAAAGGATCCTTAGAAATTACTCCCCCTTTGTATTAGGGCCTTCTGTTAAGACAAAGGATGATTGGGGGGTATTAGAAGCCCTCAAGGTAAAACAAACGAAAATGAAATTACATCTCTTCATTAAGTCACTATCTTTCAAAAAAAATTTATTGGATGGGTTAACAAACATAAACATGATAATCATTATCATTTTCCACCCCATTACATTTCCCTCCATCCTTTCCCCCCTCCCTTATCTAGTGACTCCCAACAGTTTTCCATACCCAACTTAACCTAAAGAATATATACTATAAATTCTTAAAATCTATAATAATATGTATAATATATATCTATATAATACATACTAGTCTAGACTATTTAATTGTATTAACTATATCAATATAATACTTATCTAACTTAAGAGTATACAAAATATATAAGTATATAATAGGCACATATACTAACTAATATATATATATATATATATATATATATATATATATATATATATATATATATATATATATATATATATATATATATATATATATATATATATATATATATATATATATACTAATCCTTAAATACCTATTGTCTATATTATAAATCTATTGCTTCTAATACATCACAAAAATATTATATATACTCCCTAAATCCTTTAAATCCTTTAAAGGATTTAGCATCCAACAAGAGTATAGTAATTAAGCCTGCAGACAAGGGGGAGGGATTGTGATCCTTGATACGCATGATTACATTCAGGAGGTACAGCGTCAGCCTAGTGACAGGACTAGTTATCTTCCTGTAAGACAAGATCCTACTAAACATATTGCTACTATCATTAAGGTAGCTGTGGATGAAGCCCTTGGCATGGGCGTTATTTCTTTAGACTCTCATAGGTTTTTCATTAATCTCTTTCCCAGAACTCCTGTTTTTTTACATTATACCCAAAGTACCCAAGTAAGGCCATCCTCCTCCTGGGAGACCCATTATATCAGGATGTAATTCCATATTGGAGCCTTTAGCCCAATATGTTGATTATTTTTTACAGCCTGCGGTCACCACCATGGGTACTTACATTAAGGATACCAGAGAATTTATTAAATTGGTGGAAGGAGTTCCTCTACCCCGGAACACTGTTATGGTCACACTAGACATTACTGACGGAATAACCGCCTGTAATTAGTGCTGCCAAGTGACCCGCTTTGCCCAACAACAAAAACACTGGAGCCAAGACGTTGTGATGAAGTGCAGATGGTGTATTATACAAGTCCATATATTACAGGTGCAAAAGTGCTCAGCATACATACAGAGAGAGCAAAAACCAGAGTCCAGTCCTTAGGTCAGTTACCAGAGTTATCCAAGATTGTTCTGAGCGACAAAGGTTTGCACCAGGCACCAAGCTGAGCAGATCAGCTATGCACAAACCTTTGGCTGGACTTTTAAGTGTCCACTAGCCTATAGGGTGAGTTGGAGTCAGCCAACCAGCACACGGCTGATGCAATCATGCCGCAATCCCAGCTTAATTGATCAGGTGTGAACTGTCAGAGAAATTGCTGACTCACCCTATGCTCTATGTTAAAGGGCACAACAGCCTTTACACATGTGCAAGTGAGTTTATATTCTGACACTCCTGCTAAACTCCTTGCCACATGTCACATATCATTTATATATATTATACACAGCTGACCTTACATATTTACACCATCAAACAACCGTTCAGTGAATATGTTATGTTTTATCACATCCAACCCTTTGGTAAACATGTCAGCTATGTTTTGTTCAGTGTTGCTGTATTGCAGGTCCACCAACCCTTTGTCAACAGCTGCTTTTACGTTTTGATACCTGATCCCTATGTGCTTGGAGCGACTTTTAAAGTTCTGCTCCCTAGCTAACTGAATAGCAGCCGTGTTGTCACAGTGTATAATGACCTTGTTTTGGGCTATACCAAAATCATGGCATAGCGAGGTAAACCACTCCACTTCTGTGACACAGGAACTTAAAGCACCAAATTCTGCTTCTGCAGAACTTAGGGATACAAACGTTTGTTTTACTGCCTTCCACTGAACCAGGGCACCACCCAAATAAATAGCTATACCAGTGGTGGATTTCCTTTGCTCCCTGTCCCCCCAACTGGAGTCTGAAAAAGCGAACAGGTTTGTATGGCTGGCTGCCAGAGTTAGTTTCCTGTTGCTAGTGCCCTTGAGAAACCTCAAGACTCGTTTGGCTGCCACCCAGTCAGATTGCCTAGGACTGGCATTCTTCTGACAAAGACGGTGTACAGCGTACGCGATATCAGGCCGAACCCAGGAGGACAGATATAGGAGAGATCCCACCAGTGATTGATATAATGTTGTGTGAGGAAAAAGCTCACCTTCTTCATCACAGCTATTTGTAATTATGGGAGTGTTAACTGGCTTGGCTTCTGCCATGCCAAATTTGTCCAGGAGCTGCAGGATTTTTCCCTCTTGGGACAAAACATAGGTTCCATTTGAGTGCCTGGTCACTTCCACCCCTAGGTAGTGTCTTAAGGGGCCCAGGTACTTTAGTTGGAACCTTTCCTGCAGCTTGCACTGGAACCATGTTAGGTGCTTCTCATGCTCTGTTATGAGACATAGATCATCTACATAAACCAGTAAATGCACCCATTTACCTGCCCTTTGTAAGGTATACAGACATGAGTCAGCGTTGCTCTGCTTGAAACCCAGAGCTTTTAGTGCCTGATCCAGGCATTGGTTCCATTGCCGGGCACTCTGTTTCAGCCCATACAAAGCCTTGTGCAGTTTTAAATGCATACCTTTTTCTCCCATGGGGAAACCTGGAATTTGATCCAGGTATAGACTTTCTTCAAGATCTGCATTGAGGTAGGCAGTTTTTACATCAAAGTGGAAAGCTTTCCACCCTTTGAAACCTGCTACAGCCAATGCAGTTCTGAAAGTCTCGGTTTTTACTGTTGGGGAAAAGACTTGGTCATAGTGTATCTGATTTACTTGTGAGAATCCCCTAGCGACCAGTCTTGCTTTGTATTTGACAGAACCATCCTCCAGTGGTTTCTTTTTGAAAATCCACCGGCACCCAATTACCTTTTCACCCTTGGGTAGCCACATTGGTGACACAACCTTATGGGTAATGAGGGACTGGTATTCTTCTTGCATAGCAGCCTTCCAGCCCTCTTGCTCTTTTTGTGGCAGTTGTTGAACCTGCCAAAAATCCTCTGGCTCAGAGGTGTAAACATAATTTATGGCCTGTGAATAGCCCAGCCGGTCTGGCGGCACACCTTTGTTTTCCCTCTGTGACCTCCTCGGCACAGCCTGCATTTGAGCAGGGCTGGAGGAGGGAGAGGAACTGTTTGTTTCTGCAGGAGGGGGAGATCGGCTGACAGCCGACTCACCCTCCTCTTGCTTCACAGCATGCCGTTTCTTCGGGCTGGGAGTTTTTGGAGTGATGACGTTCTCCTCCTGCTGTGGAGGGGCCAGAGGCAATAGCAATTGTGAGTGGTTGCTATCACCTAGCCTCTCCCAGCGAGAATTTTCCTTAAACCCCGCGGACCGGCTGAAGATCACCTCATTTCTATCACCCAGGAACCTGTAGGCTTTTGAACCTGACTGATAGCCAAGAAAAACCAGCTCCCTGGCTTTCTTGGACAGGGTCCGTCTCTTACCCAAAGGGACGTTTACAAAGGCTTTGCTCCCAAAGACCCTGAGGTGATGTATGTTAGGGTACTTCTTATACAGGGCATGATATGGAATGTCCTGTATTGAAGAAGTCCAAGTCCTGTTGGCCAAATAGCAGGCAACCTTCATAGCTTCAGCCCAGAAGTGTTTCTTCAGACCACTATCAGCCAAAAGGGCTTGCATTTTAGTTTTGAGAGTCTGTATCCACCTCTCAGCCACACCATTCTCCTGAGGAGACATAGTGTTGGCAAGCCTCTGTTCAACCCCTTGCTTTTGCAACCATGCCTTTAATTGGTTTGAACAGAACTCGCCCCCCCTATCTGACTGGATAGATACCACAGCAGTGTCCAGCTGTCTCTGAACTCTGCTCATCCAGTACTTGAGTGTACTAAAAACCTCTGACTTATGTTTCATGGGATACACCCAACAAAACCTTGTACAGTCATCCACTATTACAAGCACATATTGGTTCTTAGACACACTTTGAGGAAAGGGGCCAGCCACATCCATATGAACCAGCTGAAGAGGCTTGGCTGACTGCCTCTGGCTGTGTTTGGCTACTGGGGCTGCCTTGCTTTTTACTTCCTTGCAGATATTGCAGTCTAGGAAAGCATTGCAAGGCTTTACCTTTACCCCTAGCAGTCCCAAAGTTTTCTCCAAAGCCCCAAAGGAAGCATGCCCAAACCTGCGATGGAGAAAGTGTATACACCCATCGTGGTAAGGGCGGTTACTCACATGGCTAATGGTGGGAGAGTTCTTAACCATGTAAACATTGTTAGTTCGTGGTCCAGACAGCAGCTCCACTCCGTCCCTGGAAATTGTACACTCTCCGTTAGCAAAGCAAACAGCAAAGCCTGCTTTGTCAAGGTCAGCTACAGAGAGTAAGTTATTTTGCAGGGATGGGACACAAAGCACCCCCTCCAGGGAGTGCTTCAATGCAGGAAAACAAATCTCCCCTTGACAGACCGTTGAAGCAGCTTTGCCGTCTGCAAGGGAGACATGGCTGAGCCTGGGCTCTGTTTCAGTGACCAACAAGTCACGCTCACAACAAAAAGATTGTGTAGCGCCCGAATCGACTAGCCAGATACTCCCACCAGACACAGAGGGTCCAGCAGACACCAGTGCTGTTTGAGTACGCTGGGTCACACCACTGCTTGCGACTCCTGCTGACTTCTGCTGCTTTTTCTTCCTCCGGCTGGATGGGCAGGCATTCTTTAGATGCTGTGTAGAACCGCAGGCAAAGCAATGACGGACACGCAGTGCAGTTTCCTCGCTGGAAGCTTTCTCCGGCAGGTGCTGGGACACTCCTCCGCATTGTTTGTTGATTGCAGAGCTCTTGAAGGTCGTAGCAGTTTTCGCTTCTTGCTGCCTTGATTCCTCCTCAAGCAGCAACCCAGAGACGAGGCCCATCGTTAAACTGTCCACGTCTCTTGCCTCCAAGGCTGTAATGAGGCTATCAAACCTGGCATCCAGAGAGCTGAGCAGGGCGAAGACTTTGTCCTGTTCAGGCAGGATTTTTCCTCTCTGAGCCAGCTGTTGGAAAAAACCCTCCATCCGAGTCAAGTGAAAAGACATCGACTCCCCCGGCTGTAGATAGCACCGGTAAAGCCTTCTTGTCAGAGTAATGAGTGAGCCCGCTCCTTGCCTCACATGTAGCCTTCTCAAAGCGTCCCATGCAGCTTTGGCAGAAGCAGCACCCATCACGTGGACAAGCTGAGTCTTATCCACACTCAAAACGATGGTGGCCAGGGCTTTTTCAATGTTAGTCTGATCTGCAGGTGTGGGAGCAGCGGGAGGGTTGCTTACAGCAGTCCACAGCCCTTCCCTTTTTAGATAATGTTCCATCCATACTGCCCACGTAAAATAGTTATCGGCTCCCAGCCTTTCAGCCGGCATGAGAGCCATTTGTGCCATGGTTGTTATCTTGCACTCTGCAGGACTCCCACGCACTCACCGCACTCACAGCTGCCTTAACGGGTCCAGGCACCGGCTTGTAACCAGTCAGCGTCTGTTCCAACCCTTGAGCTGCCACACAACGATCCAGACGACGCTCCAGCAACCCAACAGGTTCAGTTGCAGGCGGCAGGTACACTGGCGCAGCGGAAGCGTGCTGGGCCCATAACCCTGACGGAATAACCGCCTGTAATTAGTGCTGCCAAGTGACCCGCTTTGCCCAACAACAAAAACACTGGAGCCAAGACGTTGTGATGAAGTGCAGATGGTGTATTATACAAGTCCATATATTACAGGTGCAAAAGTGCTCAGCATACATACAGAGAGAGCAAAAACCAGAGTCCAGTCCTTAGGTCAGTTACCAGAGTTATCCAAGATTGTTCTGAGCGACAAAGGTTTGCACCAGGCACCAAGCTGAGCAGATCAGCTATGCACAAACCTTTGGCTGGACTTTTAAGTGTCCACTAGCCTATAGGGTGAGTTGGAGTCAGCCAACCAGCACACGGCTGATGCAATCATGCCGCAATCCCAGCTTAATTGATCAGGTGTGAACTGTCAGAGAAATTGCTGACTCACCCTATGCTCTATGTTAAAGGGCACAACAGCCTTTACACATGTGCAAGTGAGTTTATATTCTGACAATTACTGCCCTCTATACCTCGATTCCACATGAGGACATTAGACGGGTGGTTGACTTAGTTTTGCGGGCACGTAACCTTCCACATGACCTCATCTCTTTTCTCCTATCCCTCCTAGATATATTTATAGAAAAGAATTATTTTCAATTTCAAACTGATTTCTATTATCAAATCAAGGGGGTTGCAAGGGGGTGCGCGGCCGCCCCTTCCATTGCAAACCTCTTTATGGGGGATTTGGAAGACAGAGTTATTTTGAACCCCGAAGTTAACCCTTTCTATTCCTGAACTGGCCTTTTCAGGAGATACATATATGATGTGTATTGTATCTATTATGATGCTTCATCAATTGAGGAATTTGTTACATGGATGAATGGAGTGGATCCCAACATCCACTTCACGTCCAGTAGTAGTGTCACCTGTGTTAATTTTTTGGATGTGGTCACGTATAGAACTAGTTCTGGCACCATAGGGATACGTCCCTTTAAGAAGGCAACAGACCAGAACTCATATTTACTTTTCTTATCATCCACATCACTTGACACAGAATTTATCTTATGGCCAATACCTGCGATTAAAACAGAATTCCAGTACCACTGAGGATTACTGTAGGGAGAGAGATCAGTTAAGTCAAGATTTTGCACGCAGAGGGTACCCCATGCGAGTGATCAATCAGGCAGTGTGCAGAGCAGAGCACAGGGAGAGAGTGGATCTCTTTCACGATAAGGACCGGACTAGGGAGGATTCCATCAGGTGAGCGGTGGATTACACGCAAACTGCCAAAGACTTTAGTCGGATCATTAGAACGCACTGGCACTTGGTCAGTCATAGAATTATAGAATCATAGAGTTGGAAGGGGCCATACAGACCATCTAGTCCAACCCCCTGCCCAATGCAGGATCAGCCTAAAGGATCTCTGACAAGTATTCATCCAGCCTTTTCTTGAAAACTGCCAGTGAGGGGGAGCTCACCACCTCCCTAGGCAGCTGATTCCACTTTTGAACTACTCTGACCATGAAAAAGTTCTTCCTAATATCCAGCCGGTACCTATGTGCATGAAATTTAAGCCCATTGCTTCGCATCCTACCCTCTGCTGCCAACTGGAACAGCTCCTTGCCCTCCTCCAAATGACAGCCTTTCAAATATTCCAGGGTGTAGTATTCCACCAGTGGGTTTCCGCCGCACCTCTAATGTCAAGGACAAATTGGTCCATTCCCACTTTGATTACAGTTTGGCAGTGGATGTGAGACCAGTGGGGCACTTTAGATGCGGTAAGTGCAATATTTGTGAGCTGGCATCTACTGGACCGATCTTCAGGGTCCGGTCCACCCATAAGGAAATCACTCTGAGGCATTTTTCCACGTGTAGCACCACCGGAGTTGTCTACATAATTGAATGCAGTTGCCCTCGTATTTATATAGGCAGTACTAGCCGTGCAGTCAAGATCCGCATTCAAGAACACATCTCTAGGATCAGGACTAGATCTCTTGAAGCACCTCTCACTCAGCACTTTATGGATCATCATGATAATGAGAGACAGTTCAGGTTTTCAGTTGTAGAAGTTTTGCAAGCAGATCGATCTGTGGACTTTAAAAAGAGCTGTTGAAAAGGGAAGCATACTGGGCATTTGAATTAGAGTGTACGGGTTCAGGTGGCCTGAATACCAATATAGATTATTCATGTACCTTGTGAACTGTATATGTTGGATCCTGTCCTTGCAGGGAATGTTTCCCAATTAATATTGTATTTGTTAGAGGCATGAAACAGGCAGGGGCACTCCGTACCTTTAAATGTATCTACAGGGAGTGGCTCCAGTTAGTTAAAAGTGTTCAGTGTGAAGGTGGGCGTCACCAGCCAATGAGCAAGCATTATTTGCGGTCGTGAATCTGAGTGCTGGGATGCAGTGAGTACATGAGACTATTATGTCATACAATACTTGTTACGTTTATAAATTTGGCAGATTTCTTACACAATACTACTTTGCAGAAATGACCTAATTTCCTGTGAGAAAGAGGATTACGAAACAGGACAAAAACTGGAATCCTGTCAGAAGCTTTAATCAACAAAGGATTTCCCAGGAAGAAGTTGGGAATCCCCTCCCCCCTTTTTCTAGCTGTAGATACAGCGGGACACAGACTTTCTTGAGCTGAGCCGTTCATATTTTTGCAAAGTCTTTACACTTGGACATCTGCTATTTGGCAACTTTTGTAATTAGTGTACATATATTTGTATGACTGAGCTAGGATGTTCTAGCTCCAATACATTTCGTTCTGTGTTGCTAATTTGTGTATTTATATGTTTATTGCCCGAACTCAGGGTCAATTTAAATAAGTCAGCGTTTATTGCTGGGGGAACTGCGCATGCGTTGATCTGGTTAAGACGGTCCCAAAACTGCCTCCCAGAGAAATTTGTTATTAAGCTGCCAAGAAGAGAGATAAACTTTGGAAAACAGTATGAAACATCTGCGGAAAAAGTGCCAGAGAACCAGAGAGGTTTTATTCTCTGTGAGCCTTTGGAGGTGAGAGATATCTTTTGCTTCTATACTCCCTAGGCGTGGGCTAGGAGAGAAGGAGAGAAGTGTAAAATGGTGAATAAAAAAGAGCTGAAAGATTTAACACAGCTTATCACCACCTCGGAACAGAATGGTAGGGGTGATATTAAGGCACTCAAGAAAGACTTGAAGCAGATGGCCTTAGAAATTAAGAGCATAAAAAATATTGCTGACAAGGCAGGCCAGAAAGCTGAAGCTAATGAGGCCAAAATTAAGGAACTGACTAGCAGATTAGCTTCTGTAAAAAACCGTCAAAGGAGGAGAAACATTCGTTTATCTGGCATTCCTGAAGATATCTTAAAGACTGACCTTGAAGCAAAATTAACTGAATGGCTTGAACAATATGAAATAAAAATTGGCTCGGAGGAAATAGAAAGAGCACACAGATCTCTCCGCCCCAAACCTGGTCTGGGAGCAAAGCCAAGAGACATTATTATGGCATTTGCAAGAGAGAAAACAAGAGACAGTGTTTATAAAAGGCTAAAAAGTCAGAAGGACCTACAGTTTAATGGCTTTAAAGTGATAATAAGACAGGACCTTTCTCCAGAGATGCTGCAGCAAAGAGCATTGTGTTGCCAAGTAGGCCCCCTCTCCTGCTTTAAGGCCTGCCATGAACTGTGTTAAAGTTTCCTGCGTTGCTGTTTTACTGCTACACCAAAGACTGCCCTGCACGTGTGTGTTCTGGTACACGTGTCAGTTTCCTGCCTGCGTGTTAATTGCCTTGCTGCTGCAATAGACTGTGTAGTTTACTGACTCCATGTTTGGATAACTGCACAAAAGGACTCTTTTCCTGGGCAGCCCTGCCTAGACCTATATCTGGAATTCCCAGTGTGTGTTTGGACTGTGTTACAAGTGTGCCCCGTGCCTGCATTGCCATCTGCCACGGACTGTGCCTGTTCCCTGCTTTGGACTGTGTTTTGTGTGCTGTTCCCCCTGCCTCCATGGAAGCCTGCCTCATATGGGCCCAAGCCACTGTTAGCAGCCGGGCGTCTGCCGGGGAAACCTCCAGCGAGCCTGGCTAGGCACTCCCTGGTCAGTTCCCGCCTGGAGCCTCCTGCGAGCCGGTCGCCGAGCTTGCCCTCGCTACCGGGCAGCCTGCTATCCAGCCCCAGCTATGCCCAGCCGGCAACCATGTTCTCAGGCAGCCAGAAGACCCAGGGAAGAAGACTGCTTTGGGAAGCCATTTCGGCGAAGCGGGCACACCACGTCCGCAGCGAGAGTACCTCGCCCCACTCTGCATATCTTAGGAGCCGCCCCGGAGAAGGAACTAAGTGCCGACCATCCCAAGCACTTAGAGAATGCATCTCAAAGAAACCTCCGCATTCCAGAGCTGATGACATCAGGACAAGCCCTGTCCGCTGGAACATCCATTCAGCCCACTCGGATTTCCCCCTCCCTCTTTTGTCCCCTCTTCCTGAGGTGTCACTTATCATAATCTGATTACCAAAGTGGCCCATCCAAGCCATTCAGTAACCCATTAGAACCTTTGTTTTAATCTGTGAGAACCACCAAGTACAGCACCAGCCCCAGGGTACGTTTTGGGGTATTTAAGCTGGTCTCTCAGACCGCATGGTGCTCGTGCCATTCCCGTCCTGTCCCAGCCAGGCGCATGCCATCCTATCCAGAATCCCTTGCTGTCCGTCTGTGGTCCCAGTGCTGGCATTGGGCCACCTCACTGTTGTGTCTCTGCTTTGCTTCAGGATTGTGAGTATTCCCCACCATCGTTGGGAACCAGCTAATGCAAAAGTCTCTGCATTTCCTACTCTGTATTTCTTAGATCTTGTGTGTTCTCTTGTATGCTTGTGCAGGTTTAGGTTTATGCCACATTGTTAGCAAATACACGTGATTGAAATTATTTGTAGTCTGCCTCTTTGTCACTAGAGTGTCTGGAAT
Source organism: Eublepharis macularius (assembly GCF_028583425.1). Taxonomy (NCBI): domain Eukaryota; kingdom Metazoa; phylum Chordata; class Lepidosauria; order Squamata; family Eublepharidae; genus Eublepharis; species Eublepharis macularius. The sequence continues at coordinate 248,340,889 of NC_072790.1, forward strand.
CAGGACCTCCGTAAACATAGGTTAAGATCTGCGCTAATTTTAAGTTACAGACTGCTAAAGCTAATTTCCCCCATTAATAAGAGCAGTTCTGGTAACAGTTTACTGGTGGAGAATGCGGGCATAACCCAGTTCGCGTGAATCCACGTGAGTCGACACGCATGTTTTCAGTGAACTGCCGTAGAGGAAAATTTTCCAGACCTCTGTGTAAAGAGCGCAATTTAGCTCAGGGAATTAAAAGTGTGAGTGTGTGTGGCTCTAGCGAGCAATTCTATCTTGTGGGTTGGCTTTTCCCCATTTCCTCCTTCAGCCAGCTTTGGACTACTTGCCTTTTGTGGTGCACCGCGAGGCCCTCCAGCCGTTATAACTGGTGTACTGTGGGTGAGGACCTCTGAACTGGTGAAGTTCCTGGCCACCTTCCGGGCCGCCTAAACGCATCTATGTGGGTGGGATCCCAGAAGTAGGCTCTCTCTCTATATATATATATATCTCCTGAAGCAGCACATATAAAACTCTCTTCCGCCCTCCCCCGTCTCTCCTAAGTCCGTCCAAACCCCGTTCCTGCCAGCACTTAGGCTTCAATCCCCGCTCCGGAGGATACGTGAAGGGATCGATAGTCCGTTTGTTCAGCCAGTTTAGCTTTGGGAATCTAAAGCCAGGTTCCTGAAGCCCCGTGGCAGCCGGCCGCACCGTGCTTGAGAGTTTTAAGGTAGACTCTTGGGCCACCTCGCTTGAGAGTTAGTAGAACTCTTGGGCGCACCTTGCTTGGGAGTTGTTTGAACTCTTGAGTGCTTTTCTGCTTGGGAGTACCGTAGTTTTACTCCTGGGCAATTTTGCTTGGGGACATGCAGAGGCAGTCCTTGATCGCTTTAGTCATTTGGTCGAGGCTTGGAGACAGGTTAACCGTTTGTCTCTGAGCACGAGGCCTGGGGACACTTTGAGTTTAGTTCTTGGGCAGAGAGCTTGAGAGCATTGTTGGCTTCTAAGCAGAGGCTTGGGAGCATTTTAGTTTCTGAGCAGAGGCTTGGGGACACTTTCTGGTTTTTTGAGCAGTAGGCTTGGAAGACCCCTGAGCTTTAGCTTCTGAGCAGAGGCTTGGAAGCACTGAGCATTTTGTTCTTGGGCTTAGAGAGCTTGGGAGCACCTTCTGAGCCAGTAAACTTTTCCTGGTCCCGTGGCTTGTAGGCAAGCTTGAAACGGGAATAGGAATTTTCCCTTCTCCCCCGGTGGAGAAGAACCGAGTGTAGGACCCCTAAAAATACCCTTTTGAACCTAAAAGTAGGACCCTTTAAACCACCCCTGGTAAAAACCTGAGTAGAACCCAGTTTGAAAATCCTTGAGGACTGGAGGGAAAGATAAACCTCCCAAAGGAACATAGAGAGGAAAAAGTTGTTAAAACCCCTGAGTAGCTTTTAATCGCTCCATCCGTGGTGTCGCTGATCCACTCTTTAACCTCCCCCGAGATCAGCCTTAAACGAAAGGAAAAATGTACCAGGCAGCCCCCACCATGCCCCGCCTGGAGAAGTGGCTAGTTAAGAAGGGAGATTGCCCTTGGGAAGCCGGTTCCTTCAAGGGACCCGACCCGCTCCAGATAGTTAGAAGCGCCTTCCAGGACTTCTGTGACAAGGAGAAACCTAGGTCTAGCAAGAAAGATAGATATGGAGCTTGGGCACTTTTCACTGCCCTACAGGACAGCGTGTCCCTAATTAATAAGCTACAGGCAGCTCAAGAAGAACAGGAACAGGAGATAGAGAAGCTAAGGAAGGAAAAGAAAGAGTATGAGGAAAAGGCAACCGAGTGGTGTTCAGAACGTGTTAACTTCATGCTGGAGAAGCAGGGACTAACCACTGCCCTCCAAGACACCCAGCACAAGGCTGAAGTAGCTACCGCTCGTGCCGATATCTCTGCTTCACTTCAGGATTGTGAGTATTCCCCACCATCGTTGGGAACCAGCTAATGTGAAAGTCTCTGCATTTCCTACTCTGTATTTCTTAGATCTTGTGTGTTCTCTTGTGCAAGTTTAGGCTTACGCCACATTGTTAGCAAATACACATGATTGAAATTATTTGTAGTCTGCCTCTTTGTCACTAGAGTGTCTGGAATCAGGACCTCCGTAAACATAGGTTAAGATCCGCGCTAATTTTAAGTTACAGACTGCTAAAGCGAATTTCCCCCATTAATAAGAGCAGTTCTGGTAACAATTGTTAAAGCCTTATACTCAAAGACTCTTTGACAATGGAATATTGTTTACATGGGGATACCCAGCAGTAATTTTGGTATTTAGAGAAGGTAAACTCCTGCATGCAAAAAACCCAGAAGAGGCAAGGAGAATGATGGAAAGACTGGGAATTAGCACGGCGTCATTAGAACCAGCAAACACGGAGGATCAAGAATCTGAGCAACAGGAAGCTTTTGACATTACTCCAACTAGCAGTGAAGAAGAAGAAGGGGGCTTGAGCCAGACATTACAAAGCAAGCCAAAGTGCAATACAGTCAACAAATTTGGGAAAAGCGCCAGGGCCTGATGGACTTACAGCTAAGTTTTACAAGGTAATGGCCAATGAACTGGTACCGTTTTTAAAAGAGGTGATCAATGGTGTTCTGAGGGATCAAAGGATCCCAGATACCTGGAGCGAAGCAAACATATCATTGATCCCCAAAGAAGGACAGGACTTGACTAATGTTAAAAACTATAGACCTATCTCTTTACTCAATAATGACTACAAGATCTTTGCGAAGATCTTGGCGGAGAGAATAAAGGGATGGCTAGCCGAAGTTATTGGAGAAGAACAAGCAGGCTTTTTACCAAATAGACAAATTAGAGACAACCTAAGGACAGTTATAAATGCTATAGAATACTATGACAGGCGATGTGATAAGGAGGTTGGTTTCTTCTTTGTAGACGCTGAAAAAGCATTTGACAATTTGAACTGGGACTTTATGTTTGCCACCATGGAACAGCTACAAATGGGGGAAAGGTTCATAAGAGCAGTGAAAGAAATTTATAGAGACCAGAGTGCAGCAATTGTGGTGAATGATGAGTTGACTAAAAAATTGACTATTGGAAAGGGTACAAGACAAGGTTGCCCGCTATCCCCATTGTTGTTTATTTTGGTTCTTGAAATTTTGATGATGCAGATACGAGAGGACAATGCAATCCGTGGTATAAAGATAAAAGACTTTTCCTACAAGGTCAGAGCGTTTGCAGATGATATAATGTTAATTGTGGAAGATCCAGTTGAAAACATGCCCAAGGTAATAGAAAAAATTAAAGAGTTTGGAGACTTGGCAGGTTTCTACGTAAATAAAAAGAAATCAAAGATACTATGTAAGAATATGACCAAACAGAAACAACAGTTACTAACGGAAATAACAGATTGTGAGGTAACAAGTAAGGTGAAGTATTTGGGAATTGAATTGACTGCAAAAAATATAGATCTATTTAAGAATAATTATGAGAAATTATGGACTCAAATAGAGCATGATTTGATTAAATGGAATAGACTGAACTTGTCATGGCTGGGAAGAATTGCAGTAATTAAGATGAATGTGTTGCCAAGAGTTATGTTTCTGTTACAGACAATACCAATTATCAGGGACTCCAAGCAATTTGATAAATGGCAGAGGAAAATATCAGAGTTTGTGTGGGCAGGCAGGAAGCCTCGAGTGAAAATGAAAGTGTTACAGGATGCAAAAGAAAGAGGTGGAATGCAGCTGCCCAACTTGAGACTTTATTATGACGCAATCTGTCTGATATGGTTGAAGGATTGGATCACGCTGAAAAACCGCAAACTGCTGGCCTTAGAGGGATACAAAAAATTATTTGGATGGCATGCATACCTATGGTATGATAAAGTAAAAGCAGATTCTATGTTTCTGCACCATTACATTCGGAGAAGCCTCTTCACAATTTGGAAGAAGTATAAAGAATACCTACAAGAAGGAATTCCCTCCTGGGTAGTCCCATATGAAGTAATAGATCCAAGAACGGTCGACAATGAACAACAGTGTTTAACGTACAAGGAGATAACTCAAATAGAATCTGCTAAAATAAGAATAAGAACGCAACAAGAGTTGTCTCCAAACTACGACTGGTTTCAATATAGACAAGTTAGAGATCTTTATTACTCAGACTGTGCGAAGGGAGGGATAAGGATGGAGGACTCAGAATTAGAGAAAGTAATTTTACAAGAAGACAAAAAGGAAATTTCTAAGGTCTACAAAGTGTTGTTAAAATGGTATACTGAAGATGAGATAGTCAAAGTGCAAATGGTGAAGTGGGCTATAAACTTTAACAAAGAAATAACAATGGAGGCGTGGGAATACTTGTGGAAACATACATTGAAAATTACGACATGTACCAGCATTAAAGAGAACATTTACAAAATGATCTACCGTTGGTATCTGACGCCAAAGAAAATTGCGCTAGGGAACTCGAATATGTCTAATAAATGCTGGAAATGTAAAAAACATGAGGGATCATTGTATCACATGTGGTGGACTTGTGAGGTAGCTAGGCAGTACTGGGGGGAAATAATAAGAGTAATGAGTGAGATTTTACAATTTCAAGTTAATAAGAACCCAGAACTCCTGCTACTGAACTTGGGAATGGAAGATATTCCAGCACAACATAGGACATTGATATTTTATATGACGGCAGCAGCTAGACTTTTGTACGCGCAGAAGTGGAAAGTACAAGAAGTGCCAACTATTGAGGACTGGATTTACAAATTGCTGTACATGGCGGAGATGGACAAAATGACAAGAAAATTGAGAGACCTTGATCCAGGGCAGTTTAACTCGGACTGGGGAAAGCTGAAACAATATCTGGTGAAGAAATGGGAGGTGGGAGGAGAACTGTGGCAGTTTGAAAATTATTGAGGTATATAGGAGGAGAGAAGTGACTATACCGAAGGGGTGGAGAGTTAATGGACAAATTCTAAGCATATATGATTATTAAGTATTATATTAAGTAGTAATTGTGTTGACATTATGAGAATTATGGGGATAGAAATTAACTAATCTATATTTTTCGAAAGATAACCGTATAACATAGAGTGAATATATACATACATACGTAAATTTAAAGATAGGTCTAATTGCTAGACTTATGGTATATGTATAGATAAAGAACAATATATAGAATAGAAGCCTAAGTAAATGATAATAAGTGTGTATAATAAGTATGTAATGTGTATAGCAGTATTGGAACTGATGTATAAACGGGGGCAAATTGTTTGTCCCATATTGAAGAGAATAGAAGGAGTAAGACAAAGTACAGGTTATCAAAATGTATATCACTAGTAGTTTTAATGAAGAAGATAGATTAAGAGGATCTATATGACAATTTATATGTGAAAGGAAGTGGAAATAGTGTTATTACTATAGATAGGCTTAGAAAAATCTGAAAGTATATTACAATAAATAAATAAAATAAGTTTGAAGTGAGTAGAGGGAAAGTGGATAGGGGGTTGGAAAACTGTTGGAAGTCAATAAAAAGGGGGGGAAGGGAGGGGGTTAGAATTAGAAAAATTTAAAGAATGTGACCATAATTGTTATTCTATGTTTCTAATCCAATAAAAATTCTTTAAAAAAAAAAAACAAAGCAAGACAAAGCGCCTGAGAAAAGACACTAGTCGCTCTTAGGTTACATTTGGTACTTCATAATAAGGTTCTATTTGGAGATATAGCATTGATGTTAATTTATTTTTTATTTCTTTTTCTTTTGAATGGATAAAATATGAAATAAGCAAGGTGGCTTCTAATGAAATATGCTTAAACTAAATAATAAAGGAGGAGGGGATGGGAACATGGTCCTCAATTAAGCAACGAAGAGGTCAGGAGGCATATGTCACTTGTATACCCCTTAGGGGAGGCTCTTCGGGAAGGGGGAAGGGGAATGAGGGTGACCATCAAAGTAAGAAAGGATAGAAATGAGCACACATATATCAAATTTACAAAAGAGAATGGTTGAGATAATTAAATTACTTTCTTTGAATATAAATGGATTGGCTTCAGATCTAAAGAGGTACAGATTAAAAAAAATGATCAAAAAACAGGGAATAAATATAGTATGCCTACAGGAAACCCATAAAGGCAAAAAAGATAAGAAACCTTTGCTGAATTCCCCATTATGGGAAACAAAGGTGGAGGCAAGAGGAACTAAAAAGGCAAGAGGGGTAGCTATCCTTGTACACTCAGGTTTAAAGATACAAGTATTCGATCAAATATTTGATTCAGAAGGGAGATACGTTTTTTTGAAATTTAAGCTGAACAGCAGGAAGTTTACAATAGCTTCTATATAAGCACCAAATACAGGTCAAGTAAGTTTTTTAAATAAGGTATTTCAGAAATTACAGAATTTCTACGAAGGGGAATTGGTTGTAGCAAGAGATGTTAATTATGACTTTAAGAAAAGTAAAACTTTGAAACTTAAGAAATGGAAATTGAAGGACGCATTTACTTATGGAGGGAAAACACCACAACCTACATATTTTTCTAATAGATCTAAGACTTTTTCATATATAGACTATATTTTGATAAAGGAAACAAATGAGACGGAGGTGGTGAAAACAATAACTGAACCTATATGGATTTCGGATCATGCCCCTCTGAAAGTGTAACTCAAATTAAGTGAAGACCAGAAAGAGAATATTTGGAAATATAAGGCTAATGTGCCGTTAACAGAAAAGGATCGGATGGACTTAAGAAGAGATATAGAGCTCTATTTTAGAGAAAATAGGAACTCAGCTACGGAAGAAGTGATCTGGGACGCTGCTAAAGCAGTCATAAGGGGAGTTTATATTGCTAAAGAAATTAGAATTAGAAGGGAAAATAATAAGGAAAGAAGTAGGAAAGTAAGCGAAATTATACAAAAGCAAAAAGAATTGCAGGAAAACTACAGTAGACAGACTCAAGAACTCCTAAAAAACTTTAAAAAGAGCTAGAGAATTTAGACTCTTTATCTATGTGGAAGAAAGAAATATTAGTGAAAAATGAATATCACAGAATCAATATAAATACAATGAAAAGAATGGCCAATTATTTAAAGACAAGGAAGGAAAAGCAGAAAATTGGGTACATTAAGGGGGATGGGGATAAACAGCTTTTTAAAAATACTCAGATAAGAGAGGAATTTGCTAAATTTTATCAACAGTTATTTAAATCTGGAGAAAATCAAAAATTTGATGAACAATTAGACAACAAATTAACGACAGAACAGAGGGAGAGCCTGAATAAAGATATCACACGACAGGAAATAGCAGAAGTATTAAAGGGTCTAAAAAATAGAAAATCCCCTGGTTTGGATGGATTCACTGCAGAATATTATAAAGAAATGGCAGACTTACTGATACCAGAAATGCAAAGATTATTTAACTATATATTAAAAGAAGTTAAAATGCCAGATACATGGAAGAAAGCTGAGATCCTTCCAATTCTAAAACCCCAGAGAAACCCTTTAGATACAAATTCTTATAGGCCAATTAGTTTATTGAATCAAGATTACAAAATATTTGCAAAAGTTCTAGCTAATAGATTGGAGAAACACTTACCAAAACTAGTTAAGGAAGATCAATATGGTTTTGTCAAGAATAGATCTATAGCCCATCCATTGAGAAATATATTAAATGTTTTGTTTGGTAAAGAAAAGAAAACCCTAGCCCTACTAAAATTAGACATTTATAAGGCGTTTGACACCTTAAATCATAATTATTTAATGCAGGTATTGGATAAATTTGGTTTTACTGGACCGTTCCTAAATACTATAAGGGAAATGTATAGGGGCGGCAAAGCAGTTATTAGAATAAACGATAGACATACTAGAGAAATTTCAATCCAGAGAGGAGTAAAGCAAGGTTGCCCATTTTCCCCGATGCTATTTGCATTAGCAATGGAACCCCTAGCAGATAGGATTCAAAATAGTGGTAGAATTCAGGGATTTCAAATAGGTAAGGGAGAACCTAAGTTAAATCTTTTTGCGGATGATATTCTGCTGACAATAAATAATCCGCTACAGGCAATAAGAGAACTGCTAGTTATTTTAGAAGATTTCAAGTCAAGCTCGCGGCTTGGTGTCAATACTAAGAAATCTGAAATAATGTTTCTTAACGTAGATAGGGAAACTAAAAGAGAGATATTAGTTCTAACGAGGATGAATTCAGGAGTAAGTAAAATTAAATATTTAGGAGTATATCTTGCTAGAAACATAGAGAAGCTACAAAAAATCAATTATAATAAGGTTTGGACAAAGATAACAAAGAAATTGAAGGATTGGAAGAATAAGCATTTGAGTATTTTAGGGAAAATTAGAGCAGTAAAAATGTTTATATTACGAAAGATGTTATACCTACTTCAGGTACTCCCAATAGAACTTAACCAAAAAGATATAGGGAAATGGGATGAAAATATTACAAATTGGGTGTTCAGCCGGAAAAAGGCAAGAATCTCCAAAAAATTGGTATATATGCCCCAAGATGATTTAGGATGGGGACTCCCACATCTGCAAGCTTTTTATGATGCATTTCAGTTGAAGGCATTGATGAAGCTAGAATGGAGGAAAGGGGATAAGTGGGTAAGATTTGAATCTGCAATCAATAAGGGAGCAGGTAGTTATGGAATCTATACTAGAGATCTGCAAAAGGAGATAAGACAAGCAAAGGGCCCAAGAAAAATAGCCTTGATTGCTTGGAAGAGGTGGGAAACGGCTATGATGCCACAGAACTCGAAATGGACTCCACTTAAGTATATCTGGGAGAAGGAGATGAACCCGAAATTTTGGGAAGATCTTAAGGCAGAAGGTATAACTGGAGTGAAGGATATGTATAATGGTTAAGGGGATTTGTTACCACTTCAGGAATTGAATCAAAAATTGGGGGAAAGATATTGGTTAAATTTAATGGGGTTACACCATTTAATTAAACAGGATAAATATAAAGAAGCTATTAAAAGGGAAGACAATAATATAGAACATGCATTATATGTGGATGAAATAAAGAAAGGGTTGGCAAGGAAAATCTACCTTGAATTGGTGAGGGATAAGGAGTTTATGTTTAGAACTCTAAAAAATAAATGGAATAAAGAAAAACAAATAACTTCTGAGGAGATTAAAAGTTAATGGTGAATTTGAAGGCAATTAAGCTAGAAAAGTATAGAGAACTTGAAAGAAAGATAATCATGAAGGGGTATAGAACTCCTGCCCAATTGGCATACATGCTTCAAGGGATGAAACCTAACTGCTGGCATTGCAATGCAAAAGAAGGGTGGTACTCCCACTTATGGTGGGAGTGTCCAAAGGTCATAGATTTTTAGGAAAAGATACGGGGAAAAATAGCATTGGTATGTAAGGTCAACCTTAATATAGATGTAGATCTATTTTTCATGGGTGTTTTGGGAAACACTAGAATTGAGAAACAAAACCAGGATATTTTCAAAGCAATGTTACTAGCTGCACATGCAGTGATTGCATGCGGTTGGAAGGAGAAGTTAAAATGGACCTTAGAAAGATGGAATGATTACTTGTATGAATATATTCAATCGGATATGTTGGAATGTTTAAAAAAAGATAAGGCATGGGATGGAAAAATGGAGGAGATAAAAGAGAAATGGTCTGTATATTTTCAATGGGTATATAATGGAGAAGCCAATACAGCTACATTTGGAAAATTGGAAAAAATGTGCTCATGGCTAAAAATTTAATTTGTAGTTATAAGATGGCCACCTTGCGGGGGGGGAGGGTTACAAAAGGGGTAAAAGATGTATCATAGGAGAACTGGGACTGTATTGAAACGTAATAATTAGGGGTGTGCAAGAAAAAACTTTCGGCTTTCTTGTTTCGGCATTAGCCGAAACAAGAATCTCTATCGTTAAAGCCGAAAGCCGAAACAAGAATCTCTTTCGGCTTTCGGCTTTCGGCTTTCTTTCGGCTTTCTTTCGGCTTTTTCTATGGGAAAATGCCTCCGTCTTCCAGGACGCCTGGAGGAGGCATTTTCCCACTGAATAAGCCCAAAATTGGTGGGGACCTTCCTCTAACCCTTCTCTAACAACCACCCAAGTTTCAGACAGATTGGACTTTGGGGGGCCATGTTATGGCCCCCCAAAGCAGGTCCCCCATCCTCCCATAAGAAAGCGAAGGAGCAGCATATTGTTAGCATGCTGCTGCTCATCTTCTTCATTATTTCCTATGGGGAAAAAATGAAGAAGCAGGCTTCCTTTGCCAGGGGTGGCATTTTGCATGCAAAATGCCCCCTCACCCTCAGGGGCCCTTCTCCCACCCCTCCTCCCACCCCCCACCAAGGCTCAGCCTGCTCCCACTTGGGGGGGCCATTTCATGGCCTCCCCAAGTAGGTGCTCTAATCTCTACCACTGACAGCTGGGGGAGGCTTGTCTTGCCAGGGGTGGCATTTTGCATGCAAAATGCCCCCCAACCCTCTGGGGCCCTTCTCCCACCCTTCCTCCCACCCCCCACCAAGGCTCAGCCTGCTCCCACTTGGGGGGGGGCATTTCATGGCCTCCCCAAGTAGGTGCTCTCAGCCCCCAAAGTCCACCCCTCACAGCCCCACACAAACCCAATTCCCCCCCAGCTGCCACACACAGACCCAAATCCCCCCAGTAGCCCCACAGACCCAAATCAACCCCCACCTGCCCCACACCCACCATAACCCCAGGAACAGGCTGGCCTGCCCTCCCCTTTTGGGAACCCCTAAACTCTCTTCCCCAGGGCAATTCCGCACAGACAAGGGGTGCCACAATGGTGGCAGTGCCAAATCGTCCCTGGGAAAGAGCACCTGCCCCGGCACACAGACAACCACCCCCCTGACCCCCTCACCACCTGCAGAGAAGGCTGGCCAGCCTGCCCCATTGTTCCCTATGCTGGGAACCAACCTCCCATCAAAGAAGGGAACACAGACACACAATCATTAAGTTTAAAAAACCTTTATTTTATCATTTTCAAATTACAAGTGGTCAACAAATCACAACATATTACACTTATTGTCCCTCACAGCACAACACAACACAATTAACTACACATCAGAGAATCTTAAAAACAATTTTTCTTTTGAAATGGACAAACAGTAAAGTTTTGAACATTTCCACAGGTTACATAGTAAGCGGGCACAACAGGGCATGGAAACAGAAGCCCACACTAGACAAGATGATCATAACTACCAGCCTAATACAACTCTCCCTCCATAACATGACTTAATGGGGGGGAACCACTGCAACAAAATCCCCCCAACCCTCTGGGGCCCTTCTCCCACCCTTCCTCCCACCCCCCAACAAGGCTCAGCCTGCTCCCACTTGGGGGGGGGGGCTTGCATGGCCTCCCCAAGTAGGTGCTCTTTTCTCTACCAGTAACAGCCGTGGGAGGCTTGTCTTGCCAGGGGTGGCATTTTGCATGCCAAATGCCACCCTTACCCTCAGGGGCCCTTCTCCCACCCTTCATACCACCCCCCACCACATGCATTCCTTGACAATCAAGAAATCTGGAGTTAACTATAATGTGCATGTCAGTCCCTCAAAGACAGAAGCAATACGGAGTTAATGACCCATTTGATTTCCACAACCTAAGACACAATTAGGGATCTGTTTCCCCTTGGTGGGGGATCCCCCACTCTCACCTATCGCCCCCTGTCACTGCTTACCTGGCTGGAAGGGGGAAAGTCAGGGAATGAGCCTTCAAGGTATGCTCCTGGGGCTGCTGCCGTGATGTCACTGATGTCATCTGGCTGCCCTGAGAGTATTCCTGTGCTTTGCAGTGGGCTGATTTGGGCCCTACAGGCCAAAGCAGGATCACTTGTGGCCCAAATCAGCCTGCTGTGAATTGTGCGTGCTCCCCAGCCTTGTGTGATGATCACATCACTTCCTAGAACAGACATCATCATGCCAGAGCATTGCCATGAAATGATCATGCGTGTGTGAACAGACCCTAAGTATCCTCTAGGCTTCAGTGATGGTATAGTATGTCAGTAATGTTTTCACACACATTATAGAGAGAGACAGAGACAGAGAAGGGGGGAGGCACTGAATGTAACTTGATTCCTGCTCCTAATAAATAAAAAGAAAAAGAGTGGAGTGTGGGTCCTTAGGTCAGCGGATAGGAAAGCCTACCCTGATCGAAAGGGCACTCTGCTCCCCTCTCCTCGTAAATGCTTAACAAGGCAACGTGCAGTTCCAGCCGTCCAGGTCAGTAACTGGTTAACTGGATGCCAGCACAGATAAACATTATTTCCTTGGTCATCAGTCCTTGTGTATGCATGCTGTGCTTAAATAAAGGAGCCACTGCCTGGCTAGGGAGACTAGCCTTCGCAGACTGATGCTCAGAATCGCAACCCTGTGTCGTGTCATTCCTACAAGTGGCGCAGCCGAACAGGGACACCTGCTCACCAACGCCTGGCATAGGCCCCTTTGAGTGCACTCCTTCGTCGCTGTCTCAGTGACCCCTTCATTGGTGAGTATGGGAGGACAATTTTCACATGCCCAGCGCAGGCATATTGAGGAACTCCAGTTCCTGGTTCAGAAGTCCGGCGGGTCCGTGACTTCTAGTCAACTTCGCTCCTTGGTTCAGGAGCTTACTAAGCTCTGCCCCTGGTATCCTGAGGAGGGGTCTCTCCGCCTCAAGGACTGGGAGAAAATCGGCCGGGTTCTCCATGCCCCGCCACGAGCTCATGTAGAATTGTTGCATACCTGGTATCAATGCAGGAATGCAGTGGAGAAGTTTACACCCGTTCCAATTGCTCAATTGTCTAAGGAATGTCCACCGGAGTATGCTGAGGTGCAATTGCTTCCTCCAGCACCTCTCAGCTCTCCCTCCCCTCCAAAACCCTCTGCACCTCCCGGTAAGGATTTTAATCCTCCACCTTCCGCGGGAGGGGTCCCAGGGCGGCTGGTGAGGGAGGTACTGGAACGAGAACTCAGGCAGGCGAAATCTGAGGATGTGGCAGAATTAACTGAAATGCTTGATATCTGCCCAGTTCACGTTACTGACCAGGTTGATGCTCAGGGTCGCCAGATTGTGGAGTATAAGCCTCTCTCTTATCCTGTTCTTACTGAGTTAAGGAAAGCGATTCGAGATACGGGATTGCAGAGCAGTTATGTGCAGGGTATGCTTGAGGCTGTCATGCGTAATCATACTCTAGTCCCAGAGGATTGGAAAACCACGATTCGCATGCTTTTAACTCCTGCACAATATGTGGTTTGGGAAAGTGAGTTCCGCCAGCAGTGTTTACTAAGAGGCGCCAATTCTGGTGGCGCTTACACTGCTGAGCAACTCTATGGGGCAGGAAATTTTAGTGACACCAATCATCAGATAGTCTTGCCTGCTGCCACTCTGGAGGTTTCTTCAAATTGTGCCTTTCGCGCTTTTCAGCGTGTCCCCTCCTCTGGCAAACCCTCGCAAACCTTTTCCAGCGTTCGCCAAAAAGCCACAGAGCCTTACACAGACTTTGTTAATCGCCTGCAGGAAGCCCTCAGGCGTCAAGTTGATAACGCTGACGCTCAAGAGGAGCTGTTACTTAAGTTAGCTAAAGAAAATGCTACCTCTGAGTGCCGAAGGGCTATCACCGGTCTGGGGAACAACCCGGAGTTGGCAGACATGATTAGAGCTTGCCAAGATATAGGAAGTTCCTCTCATCAAGCCTTTTTGCTTGTTGCCGCTCTACGTCAGGGTGTACAACCAACACCTACCAGCCCAACTTGAACAGGACAGCCCCTCACACTTGTAGCTTTGCAGCAGCTCCTCGGCACCCTTAATTGGGTGGAACCTTATTTTTCTTTCCATACCAGTCTTTTGAGCCCATTGTTTTTCAGAGCGAAGGTCGCTGGATTACTAAATATTCTGCCAACCAGGCCTCTCCCCAGCGAGCGGAGCTTGCTGCTGCTATCCTTGCATTTCACACCTTTGCCCAGCAGCCATTTAATCTCATCTCTGACTCCCACTATGTTTGTAAGCTAATCAGCTGTCTTCCTGGTGCTTATCTGGCTCCCCGCATCGATTCTAATCTTATGGCTCTGTTCCTCACTCTAAAATCTCTCCTTGAACTGCGTTCTTGTCCTTTTCATGTTGCCCATATTCGAAGTCATACCTCCTTGCCTGGACCTTTATCAGAAGGCAATGCTCGTGCTGATACTGCTGTCCATTCTCTGTTTTCTGATCCCATCTCCAGTCATCAATTTTTTCACCAGAATGCCAAAGGCCTCGCTCAGTTATTTAATATTCCTCTATCAGAAGCCCAAGCCATTGTATCAGCGTGCCCGCACTGTGCTGGCTTTTCTCACGTCCCTGAAGGGGGGGTCAACCCTCGTGGCCTAGGGCCCAATGCGCTTTGGCAAATGGATGTGACTCATGTTCCTGACCTCTCCCCATGGAAGTTTGTTCATGTATCTATCGATACCTTTTCTGGGGCGCTTTGGGCCACTCCTCAGCGGGGAGAAACTGCTTCTCATGTTATTTCCCATCTCCTCGCTGCCATCACTGTTTTAGGCCGTCCACAGCGGTTAAAAACTGATAATGCCCCTGCTTACTGTTCTTCTACCCTTCAGCAGTTCTGTGATCACTGGAATATTTGTCTTTCTCATGGCATCCCATATAACTCCACGGGTCAAGCTATTGTTGAACGGGCTAATCGTTCCTTCAAAACCCTGCTGCAAAAACAATTAAAACAGGGGAAATATAGAACCCCCAATTTGGCAAACATTACACAGCAAGTCCATAAGGTTCTTTTTACTTTGAATCAATTAAATTTCTCTCAAACCCCAGGAACCATGCCTATAATAACCTGGGGTCGAGGTTTTGCTTCTTTTCTTATCCTACAGGTCCTACAGGCCAACAATCAACCGGAGACGCCCGAGAATCTGTGTGCTGCCATCGCACCTTTAACTATCTTCCTGCCAATTTGTCTGATACTGTTTGTTGCTTAAGTCGTCTTACTGTTGTACTCCCTGCCAAAGAAGATTTGTTAATCCCCACTCGAAGACGCAGGGCAGCCCTGCTAGATTCCAGCTGTGACTCTACAGTGAATCTCCTCAGCGATGCTGAGGCTGTGGCTCTCGCGGCCTCTCTAGTTGGCGTTCCAGCACTCACCATTGTGAATCATCGAACTCTTAGCAAAATAGCTTGCAGCCTGACAAAGACAATGAATGCAACTTCTATCGCAATTGCTGCCCTGAATGCTGAGCTTATCGAGGTCAGACGTGCTGCTTTGGACAATCGCGCTGCTATTGATTATTTGCTGTTATTGCATAATCTAGGGTGCGAATCTGTTAAAAATATGTGTTGTTTTAATGTGTCTGATAATTCACAAAAAATATCTGTGCAATTGAACAATTTACATAACCTAGCTTCTGGTATTAAGCAAGATCTGTTACCCTCTTGGTGGGCCTCAGTCTGGTCCTGGCTGCCTACTGGGTGGTTCGGTCTTCTTGTCCAATATGGAATTGGATTTATAGTATGTTTAATTCTACTTTGTTGCCTATTACAGTGTCTCCCTGCTCTTGTGTCTATGGGGTCGAGGGTGCTTGAAAAACAACCTCACGTGTATCCGCTAATGGCCTCACAGGCCAAAACTTTAGCCAAACAACTGCATTATTACCAACAGCATGCATCTGATGTTGGATCCAATCTAGAGTCAGATACTGAACAGGACTGCTTATTGTAACTTGATTCCTGCTCCTAATAAATAAAAAGAAAAAGAGTGGAGTGTGGGTCCTTAGGTCAGCGGATAGGAAAGCCTACCCTGATCGAAAGGGCACTCTGCTCCCCTCTCCTCGTAAATGCTTAACAAGGCAACGTGCAGTTCCAGCCGTCCAGGTCAGTAACTGGTTAACTGGATGCCAGCACAGATAAACATTATTTCCTTGGTCATCAGTCCTTGTGTATGCATGCTGTGCTTAAATAAAGGAGCCACTGCCTGGCTAGGGAGACTAGCCTTCGCAGACTGATGCTCAGAATCGCAACCCTGTGTCGTGTCATTCCTACAACTGAACCTAGATTATTTCGTCTATTTTACTGTCCCCTTCCAAAGCCAGGGTGGCATTGGCACAATGCCCCCCTCCCCCCGGCCAGAGCCTTAGTAACAGTATGTATTGACAGTCCCATGCACCATAGTCCTTTTTGAGACCCAGCCAAGTTGTGTGCCTTTTGGAGAAAAATGTTCAAGTTGCTGGTGGGGGTATGAACAATTTTTAGATATCCACTGTAGTGCAATGGCTAGAGTGTTGGTCTAGAATCTGGCAGACTCTGATTCTGTGCCTTGTAGGCTTGATGGATGTTCTTGGCTCAGCCTAAGTAAACAATTGTGTTGTGTTTTCCAGAGGCAGTCTAGGTGATTTTGGGGCCCTGGACAAATGTTCTGGACGGGGCCCCAGAACCAGTGCCACCCCACCACTGGCTCCTTGCCAAGGCCAAGCAATTTTGTCACCTAGGCCCCAGATAGAGTGGGCTGGAGTGCGTTGTCTCCCTCCACCTCCCTCCACCCCCTCCAACTACTAAGAAGGCCATCGGTGGATGAAGTCACTCCCAATGTGGGGCATGGAGCAGCTGTCTATTGTTAGCCTGGTTGTGATGAGGGTAAAACAAATCAAGGGAGAACAACAATGTGTAAACCACTATAGGTTCCCATGGGGGAGAAAACCAGGGCATAAGATAAACCTTTAATTTGGTGGGGAGGGGGTATATACATTTTATGTGTATGTGTCTGTATGTTTTATGCATTCAAGTCACTTATGGTGTACTTTAGAATTATTGAGCTCCAAAATATCCCAAAAACCTTGTCCATGTATTGCAAACCGAAGTCAATCTACCACATCTAGGGTATTCTTCTTTTCCCTACTGCCTTCGATTTTTCCTAGCATTATTGTCTTTTCTAGTGAACCTTGTCTTCTCATGATGTGACATAAGCACTATCATTATATGATATCTTCAAGGGAGAAAGCAGGCCTTATTTGGTCTGGAAGCCACTTACATGTCTTTTTCGGAGTCCATGGTACATGTAAATTAAAACTTTCTTCCTACTTCACAGTATGAATGCATTTTCTTCCTATGAGCTTTGTCTAAATTTCACTGTACTGATACTGCTCATTTGGCCAAAAGGCCTGCCCTTGAGCAATGCCACATTAAATACGTCATAATAAAAATATGTTTTGAAAACCATTTAAAAGTGTCTTTAAGTGCCATACGCTGATTTAAAAAACATAAGCTAAATGTTTGGGTACACAACCAGATATGTGAATGACTGAAATGCAGCCCAATCCCACTGCTACTTAAAATCCATTTTTGATGGAGGTCTAGATTGACTTACATTGGTGTCATTGAGCTTGGAATCAGGAACCTGGAAGTGTTCCATGGGGGCTACAACTTTCATGCCAAGGCTAAGAGGGTGGGAACGGGATCTCTCTGGGGTGGCAAACTCTGGCCTTGGAAGTTACTGGCAATTTGGGGGTGGGACTTGTGGAAAGGGAAATCTGAGTAGGGATCTCCCCCAGAATCCATGGTCCACATTTGCCCTCTAAAGAGATTGCCCTTGGAAGCAGCCAGTTTCTCTAGGGAACTACTCTCTCTAACCTGAACTCCAAGCCCAACCAGGAGTTTGGCAGCCCTAGGAAAATTTATGAAAAAGATGGCAAAGGAGGGATAGCAACTGATAGAGGCATGGAAGTCCACACCAGGACAGTAGCAGGGGCCTACTTGGGCACAAAGGACTACCAGTGCTCTCATCCCCCATAGTCCACTCCTTACAGCCCCACACAAACCCAGTTCCCCCACCCCAGCTGCCACACACAGACCCAAATCCCCCCAGTAGCCCCTCACAGACCCAAATCAACCCCCACCTGCCCCACACCCACCATAACCCCAGGAACAGGCTGGCCAGCCTGCCCCATTGTTCCCTATGCTGGGAACCAACCTCCCATCAAAGAAGGGAACACAGACACACAATGATTAAGTTTAAAAAAAACTTTATTTTATCATTTTCAAATTACAAGTGGTCAACAAATCACAACATATTACACTTATTGTCCCCCACAGCACAACACAACACAATTAACTACACATCAGAGAATCTTTGCAACAATTTTTCTTTTGAAATGGACAAACAGTAAAGTTTTGAAGATATCCACAGGTTGCATAGTAAGCGGGCACAACAGGGCATGGAAACAGAAGCCCACACTAGACAAGATGATCATAACTACCAGTCTAATACAACTCTCCCTCCATAAAACGACTTAATGGGGGGGAACCACTGCAACAGGGTCCAGCAGAACCTATGTCATTTCCTGTGGCTATGCTTTCAGTTCAGACACAAAAAGCTGAACTGGGCACTTCCAAGGCACTGGACACTGGTATTTCTGGAGCAGTTCTGCAGAGGTCTCCCCCCACCCCCACACCAGCCTCAGAATTTACCTGGGAACATCTGCGAGAGATCATCATTGGCCGGTGCCCATCCACCACTCTTCCCGCATCCCCCGACCATGCAAACCCAACATTAACATCAACAATTTTTTTATGTTTTTTTTCTTTTTTTAAACGTGGACAGTCCATCAACTCAGAAAACACAGAATAACATTTTTTGGGGTTTTTTTTTAAAAACATGAACATTCCATCAACTTTGAAAAAACATAATCACAACATTTTTTTGGTTTTTTTTCTTTTTTTTACATAAACAGAACATCAACTTTGAAAAAACATAATCAAAACATTTTTTGGGTTTTTTTTTCTTTTTTTTTACATGAACAGTACATCAACTTTTAAAAAACAGTACAACAATTCTTTATTTATTTTTTTACAAAGGTTTCAGCTGATAAAAACATTTTAAACATTCACTGCAGGATCTGGTATTTTCCCATTCCCTAATCCCCACCTAAGCAATCCCTATCTAACCTGTTTCTCCCTCCAGTAGCAATCCATGTTTCTGGGGCATTATTTTTCAGAATAAATTTGGTCCCACAGGGTCTGTCTCAGTGATGGGAGATGTTTTGAATACCCTGGGGGGGGGCTTTCAAATTGCTGGGAGTTTTCCCTTTGCCACTGGTTCCTAACCACCCTCCCTCTACTGGCCGGTTTTAACTGTATATACAGGGTTTTATACAGGGGAGAGCGCAATTCCAAAGGATTGGACTCACAGAGGATGCAGGCCACAAGTTGGGCTCACCTCAGTCACTGTGGAAGTCCAGTCCTGAGAAATCGAAGAGGCGAGAGTTGACCTTCAGGAAGGTCAACTGCTCGACTCTCCATGGGAGAAGGCGAGTGCGATGTGGGCCGACAATGTCGCCCGCATGTGAAAAGACGCGCTCGCTCTCCACGCTCGTCGGAGGGCATGAGAGCAGCCGCTGCGCCTCGAGGGAGAGGTCCGGCCAGACCGACTCCTTCCTGGCCCAGTAGCTGAGCGGATCGGTGGAGAGCGACTCGCAGGGCTCCGCGAGGTAGTCCCTGACCATCGCCTCCGCCGGATCCTCTCTCACGGTCCTCACGACCCCAGAGGGGACGAGGGCCCACCGGAGCATCTCCATCTCCATCGGCACTCGGGGGGTGGCCGCGGGGGGGGGCCTGCGCAGAGGGGCCATCAGAGGGACCCGCATGGCAGGGCCCCTCTTGCGTCCCCCCTGTCGACAGGTGTCCCCTCGCAGTCTGCCTGCGCCTCACCCAAGAGCAGAGCTCGTCTCTGGCTTGGGTGAGGTTCCCGTCCCGCTCGGCGAAAGTGCCCTTTATGCGCGGGTCACACACGGTCGCCAACATGTATGACTCTTCCTTAGTGAGAGGAGTTAGCCTGGCAGCAATGCCAAGCTGCAGCCTTCTCACTAATGCGCGCACCGCTGGAACAAGGTCAGCACGGGGCGCGACCCGGTCTGCAAGGGTGGCCAGATTCCTCTGGAGCATGTGCACCAGGGGAATGACCAGACCGAGGGTCGCCGTGTCTGACGAGACCGCCACAGTGAAGTCCTTGAAGGGCTTCAGGACCTCCACTGTCTGGGTGATGGTGAGCCAATCCTCCCGGCTGAACTCACCCACCTGACTCGCACTGCGGCTCTCGGAGAGCCACGCGTGGAGTGCGGCCTTCTGCACCACCAAGCACTCAAGCATGGCGCAGGTGGAGTTCCAGCGAGTGCTGACGTCAGTGATCAGAGCGTGCTCTGGCACACCTGTCCTGACCTGTGTCTGGCGCAGTTCGTGCGTGGACTTCACGCTGCACGAGAAGTGACCCGTGAGCCTCCGACATTTCTGGATAAGTAACTGGAGTTCACGGGTCCGGGTATCCACGGGTTCCTTCGAGGAGCCCAACCCCAGCGCATCTCTCACCACTAGGTGAAGCTTGTGAGCCGCACAGTAGACGCACTCTCGGCTCACTAGATGCGCCGCTGCCCTCATGTTCTTGCCACCGTCCGTCACCATGCATCCCACGGTGGCGGGTCCCTGGCCTATCCACTCGTCCAACTGTCTTCGCAAGGTGGCAGCGATGTTCTCCGCCGTGTGGGACACGTCGAGCACCTCGGCGTGAAGCAAGGCCTTGCAGTAGCTGGCCTGGCGGTCTCCCATCCTTCCCTGTCTAGCTGTGCTAGGCACCTCCCCCCGGCCCCCAACCAGAACCGACTCGGTATCCCACCAGTGAGCAGTAAGCGAGAGGTACGCTTGCTGCACACTTGGGCAGGTCCAGATGTCCGATGTGAAGTGCACAGTTCTCCCGGCAACCTGGGACAGCTGTGCCTTCACATGATCCCTGGCAGCCCTGTAAAACGAGGGCACCACCGATCTGCTCAACGTCGTGCGAGCAGGGACGGCGTACCAGGGAAAGCAATCTCGGAGCAGCCCTGAGAAGCCGAAGTCTTCAACTATGGAATACGGTTGTCCATCCACTGCTATCATATTGACGATGTGGTGCGTGATGCGCCGGCTCACCCTCCGGATCCCCTCTCTGGGCACACTAGCGCCCTGCATACCAAGCATCTCCGGGAGAGAGGCTTGGCGTCCCTTTCCTGCAGGTACCCTTAGGGGGAGAGCACCAGAGGAGCCTGCCTCCTTCTGGCTAGCTGGCGGCCGTGTGGTGCCACTCGAACCCTCCTCCCGAAGAAGCACCGCCTGGTGGTGCCTCTTCATATGGTACCTCAACCCAGACGTGGTAAGATGCCGCACATCTTTGCCACGGCTGACGCGCCGCCTACAATGCTGGCACAGGGCTGCTCGGGGATTCTCCGTTGTCTGGAAGTGCTTCCAGATTTCGGAGGAAAAGGGCATCCCACGCTTCCCAGGAGAAGCGCTTTCTGGATCACCCTCAGGCACCTCCTGTGAGGTGCTCTGGCCGGACACACCGTGTCCCACTCTCGGCCGGGCAGGTGGGGATGGACGAGGCTGAAGGGGGAGAGATGTGGGCTCTTCCACCACAGTCTCTGCCTCTTCCTCCCGCATCCTCTCCTCCTGCACAGCCGTGAGAGGCCTGCTGCTGGCCTCAGAGGAAACTGGGGTGGACCGCCCCAGGGGGGGGGTCTCATGGGCAGTTCCTCCAACATCCTCTGGGTTCCTGGGGTGAGCGGGAGCGCAGGGAAAGTCATGTGCTCCGCGCCCATCCCAGGAGACACCACATGCTGCCCCTCCTCCAGCAGCTGGCTCGCAACCACTGGAGGAGGAGGAGCCTCAGCAGCAGGCCCCCGCCCAGTGCCAGCACCTGCCTCACGCCTCTGGGTTGGGGGTGGCCCTCCAGCAGCTGCCTCAGAAAAGAGAGCCTTGCGCACCCTCTTCCTGTCACCAGAAGCCAGGCTGGTGAACGGCAGCAGCGCAGGGGCGGGCCTCCCCCGCTCAGATGGGGGGGCTGCCGCAGCAGTCCCCCTCCCCCTCCCCTCCTCCCCTCTAGATTTCTCCCTAACCTTTCCCCCGGGGCCCCTCTCTGCTTTCCTCTCTGACATACTTTCCCCTCCCGAAATCTACCCTAACTAATCAGAAAAGATTAGGAAAACAAAGGTCAACTTTGTTTTCAAGACCTAACTAATCTGCTCTAAATCTGTGCTTCTAGTGGCTCTGTGACTTGGAGATGAACAATCAAGTGCCTTTTTAAGCAACCCTATTTATGTCAGGGAACCTGAGCCTGCCAATCAGCTGAATTCCTCTGGAATTGAGCTGGCCCTAAACCCCAATAACAGGTGACAAAGCCTTAAACACTCACACACTAGTATGCCCGGGCCGGCCTGGCACCACCACGGGTGCCAGAGATGGGCAGTGGAACCCTAGTTATGGGGGCACTAATGGGAAGCCTATTGACAGCTATTACAAATTTTTTTATATATATATATATATATATTTATATATTGAATTCAAACCTAACACTCACTCACTAATGCTTTCCCTGCTGAGTCCCTATTTAGTTTTTTTTAAAAAAACTAGGCTTGGTTTCCCTAACAATTATGTTGAGGGCAATTATCCACTGATCACCTACCAACTGGCCTACCTACCTAAGACACTATTTAGCAGGAACAATGTATCTGTGGTATGTCGGTGTGGGGTGTGGATGTGGTGTTCTGAAGATGAGCCTCCCCCCTCCCAAGCTAGCAAGAACCCACCCCCAAGCCCACCCAAATATGAACCCGGACTCACTCACCAACACCAGTCCTGCAGTCCAGCGATGTTCAGGCGGTCTTGCAGCTGGTCCTCCTCTCCTCCGCGATGCTGTCAAGAAAATTGGAAATGTTAACAGAGTCAACACCACACGCCGCACATGCAACCCCCAAAATTCAAGGCCCCGTTGCACAAGCCAAGTCAGCCCCCCCCGAAAGGCTAGGGCCAACCAGCAGCAAAACAAAACACATCCACCCAGCAGAGCTTCTGGCCTGTGCAGGCCAAAAGCTGGCACACTCATTTTTTAGTCCTGTGAAACATTAGTTCAAGCCCACCCCACACTCAAACTTGACAAATGAAACATGAAAGAAAGCAGGCACTGCAATCAATGCTGGCCCCCCCTAACCCCCAAACAATGTCCTCTTGCCCAACCAGAAAATGCCCCCCCTAGCCCAAGCCATAAAGACCTAGCCAAAGCATATGCTCGCAGGTAGGCACAGCAGCAGACATAAGCTCAAAAAACAAATTTTACAACAACCCTACCAGTCCTCCACTACAGATGTCCAGCAATGTTGATCCTCCACGCAGAGATCTGCAGGCCGATGTCCACCAAGTGCAGTCCAGTCCAGAAGAGGTCCACCAACGATAAACAACCTGATTGTGAAGCAAAACTGTGAGTGCCAGGCCAGCAACCAAAAAGGGTTACCAAAGCCAAAGCAGCAGGCCTGTGTGTGGGCCACAGGCTGGCACAGTTGTTCAGGAGCCTGTTGGGAAGCCTTGGAAGCAGGGGACCAGACACAGGAAAAAAGCCCACACCATTCCAGTTTGTGAAGCAAAACTGTGAGTGCCAGGCCAGCAACCAAAAAGGGTTACCAAAGCCAGAGCAGCAGACCTGTGTGTGGGCCACAGGCTGGCACAGTTGTTCAGGAGCCTGTTGGGAAGCCTTGGAACCAGGGGACCAGACACAGGAAAAAAGCCCACACCATTCCAGTTTGTGAAGCAAAACTGTGAGTGCCAGGCCAGCAACCAAAAAGGGTTACCAAAGCCAGAGCAGCAGACCTGTGTGTGGGCCACAGGCTGGCACAGTTGTTCAGGACGGAGCCTGTTGGGAATCCTTGCAAGCAGGGGGCCAGACACAGGGAAAAAAGCCCACACCATTCCAGTTTGTGAAGCAAAACTGTGAGTGCCAGGCCAGCAACCAAAAAGGGTTACCAAAGCCAGAGCAGCAGACCTGTGTGTGGGCCACAGGCTGGCACAGTTGTTCAGGACGGAGCCTGTTGGGAATCCTTGCAAGCAGGGGGCCAGACACAGGAAAAAAAGCCCACACCATTCCAGTTTGTGAAGCAAAACTGTGAGTGCCAGGCCAGCAACCAAAAAGGGTTACCAAAGCCAGAGCAGCAGACCTGTGTGTGGGCCACAGGCTGGCACAGTTGTTCAGGAGCCTGTTGGGAAGCCTTGGAAGCAGGGGACCAGACACAGGAAAAAAGCCCACACCATTCCAGTTTGTGAAGCAAAACTGTGAGTGCCAGGCCAGCAACCAAAAAGGTTTACCAAAGCCAAAGCAGCAGGCCTGTGTGTGGGCCACAGGCTGGCACAGTTGTTCAGAGTCAGGAGCCTGTTGGGAAGCCTTGGAAGCAGGCAACCAGACACAGAAAAACAAGCCACACCATTCCAGATTGTGAAGCATAACTGTGAGAGCCAGCCAGAAGAAAGGCACCAAAGACACCCAGCAGAGCTTCTGGCCTGTGTAGGCCCAAAGCTGGCACACTCTTGTTTTAATCTTAAAACAGTAGATCAAGCTTAAAGAAGGCAAGCACAACAACCAATGCTGAACCCCCCCACCATCAAACATTGTCTGCCCAACCTGTCCCCCAGGCCATGCCAAGAATAAACTGCAACACCTTTTTGCAGAGGCAGGCCACAGCAGCACATTGCCCAGCATCAAAGAAATTTATAAAAATTTTAAAAAGGCCTACCAGGTCTCCTCTCAGGATGTCCAGCGCAGATGATCCTCTAGGCAGATGGTGCAGTCTCTCTCCTCCTCTCTCGGGCAGCAGCAGCAACAGCAGCAGTGTTCCAGACCAGTCTTGCCCCAAATTTAAATCCCCTGCTGCAGCCTCAGCCAAAGATTTGAATCTATTGGCTGGCAGAAGGATGCAGCAGTGGGATTGGAGACTCCTAAAGTCCCCCCTCCCCTGCCTTTCCCCACCCACACTCCAACTGCCACCCTCCCAATGCTCCCCCTCCCCTACCTGTAAATTTTGGCGGGAATCTCTGCTTGCACTGCTTTGCAAATGCAAAGTGCAATGCAATGCTTGCACCTTGCATTTGCAAGGCAAAGCAGGATTCCCTATCCTCCTTTGCAAGAGGGGTGGGGGGTGACAGAAGGAGTGAGTGATTCACTCCTTCTCCCCCCCTCCCCTCTTCTAAGAGCCTGCAGGAAGCCTTTGCTTCCAGCAGGATTTTGCTAGCCGCTTGCTAAGGCAAACGGCTAGCAAAAACAAAATGGCGATTCTCGAATGCCGAAAGAAAGCCGAAAGAAGCCGAAACATTTCGGCTTTTTTTCTTTCGGCTAAGCCGAAACGTTTTGGCTTTCTCCGAAATGTTTCGGCTTATCCGAAAGAAGCTGAAACACTTTTGTTTCGGCTTTCTTTCGGCATCCGGAAAGCCGAAACGCACATCCCTAGTAATAATATGTGATGCATTAATAAAAAAAGGAAAAGAAAGTCAGTGTTTATTGCTGTATATTCTATTTGTCAACTGTTATTTTTGTTAATCTGTATTACAGGGACTTTGTATTTTTCTGCTATCCATACCCGTAATTGCCTCTTTACTATTTGGAATCTGAAGCAAAGCAAGCAGCAATGCCTGCCTGCCCCCCTTCACCCAGCTTGGACGAGGAACAGACCAGCTAGTAAAGCCTACTGCCCACCTTCACCTGTCAGGATCAGGCACACAGCAGGAGACAGTGCCTTTTCCCCCATTCACCCAGAAGGGAGCAGGTGGCAGTGCCCACCCCCCTTCACCCAGCTGGGATCAGCATCAGAGCAGGTGGCAATGCCTGCCCCCCTTCACCTAGCTGTAATCAGGCACAGAACAGGAGGCAATGACCCCCCTTCACCCAGCATGTATCAGGCATGGAGCATATGGAGCAAATCCCACCACCCCTTCACATGGCTGAGATCAGGTAGATCACACGTGGAGCAGATGGCAATGCCTACCTCCGTCCTTCAGCAGCTCTAATCGGCGATGGAGGAGAAGAGAATGCCTGCCTGCCTGCGTTCTCCTTTCTAGAACCTGTTGTATTATTTCCCACAACGGACTTTGTTGTTAGTTAAGAATAAAATGGCAAGCACATACACTTGCAATTACGGAGTAAAAGTAATCACACACACACAGAGTCCTGGGAAGCTTTCACGATATATCTGTAGCAAAGTAACTAGGAGAGGAAAGACGGAAGAACATATTGTGGGACTCAAATTCACCTTTCACGTTAAAATTGAATACTGATCTCAGGTGGTCATCTCTGGGAAGGGACATTCCTGGAAATTTGGTGTGAATCCAGAGACTTCATGTTCCAAAGTGGCTCTTTTCTCCAGGAGAACTAATTTCTGAAGTCTAGAGATCATATATAATTCCAAGAGATCACTAGATACTACTTGGAGATGGGCTAATTTAAACTGAGCTGAAAGTCGAATTTGTGAGGCATCCGCTATGAATCTCACTGTGGAGAGGCACTGCACAAGATTTGCTTTTCTCCTTATGCCTCATTGTCTCTCCAGATGCCCTTTGGTTCCTTCTTTTTGATGAGAAAACTTATATATATAAGATGAGAAAACTTATATATATAAGTTTGAAATACCTTAGGGTTTTTTTTTCCAAAGAAGAGCTTCCTAATTGTCCTTCCTCACTTTCTTTTTTGCTTTCTTGCTCTATATTTTAAATAGAATAAGAAGTTATAAAATATTTACAAAGAGGAGAAGCAGAAGAGAAGCAACCAAGAAGACTTGCTCGGAGTTGTGGCAATTGTTGCAGGTGGCAGGAGCTTTTATATCATCTCTTTGGGGCATTAATTTTATGACCTATTTCTGAGTGTTTAGTTTGCTAAACACTGCTTTGTCTTCATTCAATTAGAGATCATCATGTAAATCCACTAGAGCCATCTGCCTCCCATAAGCCAGTCTGAAACCAGACTGCAAATGGTCCAGAGGACCAGTTCTACCTAAGAATACCTGGAGTTGCTCTGCCTATTTGAATGCCTGAGGGAAAGCACCTTAAGTTAGTGATTGATTTAGGATAAACATTAAGGGTTCATTTATGTGGTCATTGCTTGATTTTAGCAATAATAGACAGTCACAGAACGTGTGCTTTGCTCCTGCTGTCCTCTTTCATTTTGGTTAATTATAACCCTTTTCAGGAAGTTCTGCAAAATATTGCACATTTCAAAGGTTTTATTTTATCCCATCTGGTAGGCAACGTCCCTGAATTAAGTATATAAAATCAGACAATCAAAGGGTTTCAATGAACCACATAAGCTTTCAAGCTCAGAGCCCTGATTAATTCAAGCCCTTTGGAGGACTCTCTAGCCTTTCCTTCAAGAACAGCATGGAGCAGAAGCCTCCCTCAACACAGATCATGGTCATGTTCTCAAACCTCTCAATCCATTAGTCACTTCCTGACTGTGTTTAGCTGAGTTCTCCCCTCCTGTCATTTTAGTCTTTTATGTCTACACTTGAGCTCTGGTACAGCAGGACACAAGTCTTTCCTCTCCTGTCTTCCAGCTTTCTAGGTGACATTTATCCTTAATACTTACCAAATTCACAGAGCTCCTCCATCATTTTAAAAGCAGCTCTCGATGGTCCCTGGCCTGAGGGTCATTCCGATGGCCTTGACCAGGGCCAGGGCTTTTTCTGCTCTGAAGATTTGAGAGTGTAAGGAGCACACCCTATTCCACCATGCTCAGAGTAAAACTTTGGTTCAGGCTTCATGGAACCTTCATGGAAGGGACTAGGAATTGGTACACTGAAGAAGCAGAGACTGAGAGAAGAAAATCTCCTAAAGCACACAAAGGGCTGCCAGACAGGAGAGGGAAGACTTGTGTCCTGCTGTGCCAGAGCTCAAGTGTAGACATAAAGGACGAAAATGACAGGAGGGGAGAACTCAGCTAAACACAGTCAGGAAGTGACTAATGGATTGAGAGGTTTGAGAACATGACCATGATCTGTGCTGAGGGAGGGTTCTCCTCCAGGGTGTTCTAGAAGGAAAGGCTAGAGAGTCCTCCAAAAGGCATGAATTAATCAGGGCTCTGAGCTTGAGAGCTTATGTGGTTCATTGAAACCCTTTGATTGTCTGATTTTATATACTTAATTAAGGTACGTTGCCTACCAGATCGGATAAAATAAAACCTTTGAAATATGCAGCAATTTGCAGAACTTCCTGAGAAGGCTTATAATTAACCAAAATGAAAGAGGACAGCAGGAGCAAAGTACACATTCTGTGACCGTCTATTTGCAGGCACACCAAGCTGAAGCCATCATCCTGGCCCTCATTGGAAATGGGGGCTGGACAGGTGAGAGGGTGGGTGTTCAGTCTGGACCTTCACTTTCTCCTCTGCCCCCCTCCCTGGCAGGGATGCCTGTTCTCCAAACGGGGCCTATTGGCAGCAGTGGGGATCGTGGCTTCCCCATTGGCTGCACTGCTGCTTGCCCCTTGCCTGCCTGTCAGGGGAGGGGTGTGGCCGTTGGCTGGTGTGAGCATGGTGGTCAGGGGAACGGTGGGCCAGCCTTCCTGGCAGTGGCCACACCTCACCATGCTGCACTCGAGCGCCAGCGGGACTCCCCTGCAAAACTCCATAGGGAGCCTTCGAACAGAACCCGTTTATGTCAATGTATGAGTGATGACACTGTCATGGGGGTTAGGATTGAGTTGTAATTGTGGGGGAGGAGGAAAAGTGCAAGGTATTTTTCAAGAAATTTTTTAAAAGGATGGAGAATGAAAAATTGGGCCAGGGAATGTCTAGGTATTAAAATGCTTACAACATCAACTATTGATGTTACCAATAAGGGATCTAGAGAAAAAAATGAATTATGCTAAGCAGAGAAATTTTGAATTTGCTAATAAACAGGAAAGGTGGTTGGCATGTAGACTGAGAAAAGAGAAAGAGAAATGATTTTAAAATTGGAAGATAGAAATACTACCCTAATAGAAAATGGGACCATTGAAAAGATCTTTTAAAAGTATTATTCAAATTTTGTACATAAGACAGGATACTTCTTCAAAGAAAAGGAATGATTACTTAACAAAACAGAGTGAACCCTAAATTATGGAAGAACAATAAGATGTAATGGTAGACAAGCTGGAGCATGTCCAGAGGAGGGCAACGAAGATGGTGAAGGGTCTGGAGACCAAGTCCTATGAGGAAAAGTTAAAGGAGTCGGTATGTTTAGCCTGGAGAAGAGACAACTGAAAGGTGATATGATAAGCATTTTCAAGTACTTGAAAGGCTGTTATAGAAAGGACAGCACAGAGTTGTTTTCCATTGCCCCAGAAGGTCTGACCAGAACCAATAGATTGAAATTAAATCAAAGAGTTTTTGGTTAAACATTAGGAAGAACTTCCTGACAGTTAGAACAGTCCCTCAGTGGAATAGGCTTCCTTGGGAGGTGGTGGTCTATCTTTCTTTGGAAGTTTTTCAGCAGAGGGTAAAAACAGAGGAGAAGGTACTTGTGAATTTCCTGCGTTGTTCCAAAGGTTGGACTAGATGACTCTACAAGTCCCTTCCAACTCTACTATTCTATGTTTCTGTGATTGTATGTTAAGAATAATCCAGCAGCAGAAATGGCAGCCTAGGAACGTGGTGAGTTCACCCTCATCGGCAGTCTTCTAAGAGTGGCTAGATGAAAACTTGTTGTGGATGTTTAGAGCTGTTTCTGTATTGGATAGGGGGTTGGACTAGATGGTCTGTAAAGAATCTTCCCAGGTTACAATTCTATGATTCTATGATTCTATGTTTCGAAATCGATAAATGTATTACTGCTTAGAGATCTAAATCAAATCTTGCTTTTTGTGAAGAAGGAATTAATTCAAAACTGAGTCATGTTTCAAAAAAAAAATATGAACAGAAAGGGATTGCTGGATTTCAGGGAGAAATTTGCAAAGAGTTAAGAGAATTCCATTTAACAACCTAAGAAAGCTACATTATTCTGGGTCATCTCACTCAGCATAATGGTAGTGGAAAGTGCTGTAAAGTCATAGCTGTCTATGGAGACCCCTGTTGGGCTTTGAAGGCAAAGAAAAAACGAGAGGTATTTGCCATTGACTGCCTCTGCAACCCTGTCCTCTGTTAGAAATCTCCCATGGAATTACTATCCAAGGTTTGTAAGCGGTTGGCCCGGTCTCAGCCATTTTAATAGCAGTTTTATATATGGCTGTTTGTGATATTAAAGATGTTCAAGCCTCTGGAGTTAAAATGGCTGCTGTATTGCCCCTAGAGAGTCTCTAACAGTTGCTGAGTCCCACCTGGGAGAACCGGGCATGCATGGAATGCTGCACAGGAATGCGGAGTGATTAAGAGGTGATTGGATTTACTGTCCTTTCAGCCCCAAAAGTGCCCACTGCAACAAAGGTCTTGTAGAGTCATCCCCACTTAACACATTCCTTTCCCTTCTTCCGTGATGAGACCTCCTGTCCTTGATTGAGGAGCTAATCAAATGACATTCATAAGTATATACAGTTGTTCCTGGGAAAGTACAGTCCCACCTAGAAACCATCAACCTAGCTCCAGTGGAATTCACTGACAAACTATCCCTTCTGTGCAGCACTAGAACATGTTTTGCATTTCCCTTCACACACCCCGGCAGCTACCGATCAAGGTACTCACACCTTTTGTCAAACCCAGGAACTGACCATGAGAGTCTTTGTTCTAAGGGCTAGGTGGGCTCTTCCACCTCAGGGCACATTTTGCCTATGAAGGTAGAGCCCTGGCCCCATTCAACTTGTACACGCTTCCAGATCTACACACGCTGTTCCCTTGAGGTTTGCCCAAGCCTCTCGCTCTCTTGGTCGAGCATGCTACTCTCTTCTCCCGTGGACTGGACCCCCCTCTTCAGGATAGGTAGATATATTTGCTCCCTCTCTCTCTATTCCCAATTTCTGGGTAAGATTCCCAGGGCTCTCTCTGTGTGTGTGTGTGTATTTGTGTGATTACTTTTACCCCGTAACTGCAAGTGTATGTGCATGCCATTTTGTTCTCAATAAAAGCTATTGTTGGACTTTAAGAACCAGCCTTGTTTGCTATTTTGGGACGGGACCTGGTAGAAATGGGTGATAGATCCCTGCAGTTACCGGCCTCTTGCATAGCCATTCTCCTTGCTAGCAAATTCCCCCACAAATCTTTTTACTGCAAGGAGACCCATTCCGGTAACAAGTTGACCCTGCTTAGCTTCGGAGATCTGATGAGATCAGTCAGCCTGGACTATCCAGGTCACGTAACACAGTGTGGGCTACTCTAAACGGCAACTGCTCATCATGGTGCCAAGTTCCTTTTTAACAGGTGCCACTTGGAATGGGGAGCCTGATATTGGATCTGGGACTATATTCGTGGGCTCTTCCATGGAACCATGCCCCCTCCCCAATTTTCAGTTCTTGGAAATAAGAAGCAATTGAATCCACAAAGATCAATGTTTTGATGCAGGCAGAAGCTTTAATGAAAAGAAAGAGGAAGAGAGTGACAGCATTTGCAGTGAAGCAGGTTTATGGATGACAAGTGTACATTCTTTGCTCAGCAAACAGGAGCTTTTCCCCTGCTCATCTAGCTGGGATAACTTAAAAGTTTCAAGGCAAATGAATACAGAGATAGACATAAATTATTGGGGAGGGGGATTAAGCGGGAGGAGTTTTGTAAGCCTCTAGAATGTTTAGAGGACTCAGAGGGAAGATGTTCAAACCCTTCTGGTCTCCTAAGCAAAATATGTGAAGGCAATGAAAGAAAGTTGTTGTGGATTTTCCGGGCTGTATAGCCGTGGTCTTGGCATTGTAGTTCCTGACGTTTCGCCAGCATCTGTGGCTGGCATCTTCAGAGGTGTAGCACCAAATGACAGAGATCTCTCAGTGTCACAGTGTGGAAAAGATGTTGGCAGGTCATTATCTCCACAGGAAGGTTGGGGTTGGGCTGAGTCATCCTGTAAGAGTTTCCCAGGGTGTGGAATGCTAAAGGAGGGAGGCTTCACTGTATCCTAAGGAGGTTCTTTTGCATATGGATTGGTGTTTGATGTGCTAATCTTCTCTGCAGGGCTATTGTCGGGTATAGAGTGTTTTGTTAGCCTGGTGTTTTTCAGGACTGGAAACCATGCTCTATTCATTCCTAAAGTCTCTTCTTTCCTGTTTGTAAGCTGTGCTTTTTCATAAGCTTTCCCATCTGATCAGTGATTCCTTTGATATATGGCAAAACACTTTTCCTGTGGGAGACTGTTTTACCTCAGTTGTTTGATTTATCCTTGGTTTACTCGCTCTTCTGATTTCATGGCAATGATCTCCCAACATCTTTTCCACACTGTGACACTGAGAGATCTCTGTCTTTTGGTGCTACACCTCTAAAGATGCCAGCCACAGCTGCTGGCAAAACGTCAGGAACTACAATGCCAAGACCACGGCTATACAGCCCGGAAAATCCACAACAACCATCATTCTTCGGCCGTGAAAGCCTTTGACAATATATTGCAATGAAAGAAAGCTTGGAAAGAAATCTTTAGAGGGAAGATTAGAGAGAAGACAAATTCAGTGTAACATGTTGGTGGTCGTGGGCTTTTGAAATGCTGATGAGCACCAACTAAACCTGGCTTGATTTGGGGAGGGTTTGACACCCAAGTCCCTGAACTCGTTATTCGTCAAGACATTCCACAATGTTCAGTAACCGTTTCTTTACCATTTTGGTGAAGATTCCCTTACAACTTAAAGGGAAACTTCAGATGTGACCTCTTCAGGCAGTGTTCCTTCCTTCAGAAGCACGATTTAAAAAAAATTTGATAGTTGGGATTCTAATAATAATACGAAGTTTTGGGATTTCAACTTCTGGTGGTGGTATTTGGTTGAAACATTCAATATTGTTCAGAGACTTGGAGATCCTAGTGCTACTTTCTGATGTTGAAGGACCACAGCAGGATCGGGGAGCGCCGGATGGTTCAGTGCAAGATGGAGGAGAGCAAGACATCTTGGAAAGATGGGGATGAGTCTGGAAATACATTACGAAAGGATGGGAACAGTCAGTGTGAAGGGCTGTGGAATAAACCGATTAACGTCACAAAAGTATAATCATTTCTCACATGAAGTAAATCCAGTTGAACTCAGTGATTTTTTCTTTTGTATAAACAAGTTGTAATATATATATATATATATATATATATATATATATATATATGATTTGCTATGGCTTTTACTAAAACGTCGAACACGTCTAATATGGCTCATATATATATATATATATGATTTGCTATGGCTTTTACTAACACGTCTAATTCAACTTTAAAAATTAAAGGTTTGAGGAAGGACCTCAGAGGGTTATTATAATGCCATAGACTTCATGCTCAAAGGTGTCTCTTTTCTCCAGGAGAACTAATTTCTGAAGTCTAGAGATCATGTATAATTCCAAGAGATCACTAGATACTACCTGCAGACGGGCTAATTTAAACTGAGCTGAAAATCGAATTTGCGAGGCATCCGCTATGAATCTCACTGTGGAGAGGCACTGCACAAGATTTGCTTTTCTCCTTATGCCTCATTGTCTCTCCAGATGCCCTTTGGTTCCTTCTTTTTGATGAGAAAACTTATATATATAAGATGAGAAAACTTATATATATAAGTTTGAAATACCTTAGGGGTTTTTTTCCAAAGAAGAGCTTCCTAATTGTCCTTCCTCACTTTCTTTTTTGCTTTCTTGCTCTATATTTTAAATACAATAAGAAGTTATAAAATATTTACAAAGAGGAGAAGCAGAAGAGAAGCAACCAAGAAGACTTGCTCGGAGTTGTGGCAATTGTTGCAGGTGGCAGGAGCTTTTATATCATCTCTTTGGGGCATTAATTTTATGACCTATTTCTGAGTGTTTAGTTTGCTAAACACTGCTTTGTCTTCATTCAATTAGAGATCATCATGTAAATCCACTAGAGCCATCTGCCTCCCATAAGCCAGTCTGAAACCAGACTGTAAATGGTCCAGAGGACCAGTTCTACCTAAGAATACCTGGAGTTGCTCTGCCTATTTGAATGCCTGAGGGAAAGCACCTTAAGTTAGTGATTGATTTAGGATAAACATTAAGGGTTCATTTATGTGGTCATTGCTTGATTTTAGCAATAATAGACAGTCACAGAACGTGTGCTTTGCTCCTGCTGTCCTCTTTCATTTTGGTTAATTATAACCCTTTTCAGGAAGTTCTGCAAAATATTGCACATTTCAAAGGTTTTATGTTATCCCATCTGGTAGGCAACGTACCTGAATTAAGTACGTATTTTGATGAGAAATGCTCATCTTAAACTATATATATATATATATATATATATATATATATGGATTCCTTTGAAATACCTTAGGTTATTTTTTTCAAAGAAGAGCTTCCTAAACTTCCTTCCTGGCTTTCTTTTTTGCTTTCTTGCTGTATATTTTAAATACAAAAAGAAGTTATAAAATACTTACAATGAGGAGAAGCAGAAGAGAAGCAACCAAGAGGACTTGCTCGGAGTTGTGGCAATCGATGCAGGTGGCAGGAGCTTTTATATCGTCTCTTTGGAGCATTAATTTTATGACTTATTTCTGAGGGTTTAGTTTGCTAAATATTTC
This sequence comes from Eublepharis macularius, assembly GCF_028583425.1. Lineage (NCBI taxonomy): Eukaryota > Metazoa > Chordata > Lepidosauria > Squamata > Eublepharidae > Eublepharis > Eublepharis macularius. The sequence continues at coordinate 248,375,246 of NC_072790.1, forward strand.
AAAGCTTGCATTTTATAAGGTGTTTAACCTCATAGTACACGGTGAGCATATTTTACCCTGCAGTCTTGCCTATCCGTACAACATTACACTCTTTGGCCAATACTTAAGTTGTACCCAATTTTACTGGCGTCAGATCAGAAATGTGCCTGCTGCATCACTTCTCTGATTATGATGGAAGGAAATCACTTGCTTTCCTTGGACTGCACAAATTTCAATGTTCCACCCCCATGTTGACAGTAAACCCTTCCAGCAAATTGCTAAAGGTGCGCTCGACCACCTCCCTCTTATCCCCTTTCTTTTCCCTCTTGGAATGGGGGGACACTTCTCCCATCCTCCACCTCAGGCCTGAGGAGAGAGAAGATGTTAAAGTAAAACCCATCTAGGATTCGCTCCCTAACCTTGCGGACAAAGTGAATGCCGGGGGGATCCTCATAATCCATGAAGGAGGAAAGGCCGGGGGGGGGGGGGCATCACTTTGTTCAGCATCCCAGAACCCTGCCTTTTTGAGTCTGATCCCCCTGCGATGGTGGGCCCAACCTGGGAGTCCTGGGACTGAGGCCGCCATTTCCTAGTAATCCTCCCATGAGCCCCCCTCATCAGAAGAGGAAGACTCACCTGAGGATCCATCGCAGCTTGAATCCTTGTGCTGCCTGTGCCGCTGGGCCTTTTTCCATGAAACCTGTCTATTCTTGGAAGATGGCTGCATCTCCCGGCTAGAGCTTCCTGAATGCAAACTGGAGGGCTGTGCTGCCTGGTGTCCCTTGACTGCTTCCTTCTTACCCCTCTGGGTGCGTGGTCTCCTCGGAACCTCGACAGGCTTTGGAGAGGGCAAAGCCACCTCAGGCCCGGAGTTCCCCAGTTGCTCTGCCTGGGCTGTAAGGAGCTCTAGTGCCTGGCTGATGCCTAGAAGAGACCTGGGGGAAGGGTCGGCATTAGAAACCATATTTCTTTGTCCGCCTACCCTCCCCCGGGAGGGGGGCTGAGACCCCCCATGCTTCCTCCCCCCTTTCCCACCACCAGTCACCGCAGCCTGGGATGGTGAGTGGTGCCCTGCTGAGGAATTCTGCTGCCCACTCTCCTTTATGAACTTGCCTACTCTTCTCATCCACTTATTGTTTTATCCCTTGCCACTTGGCAAGGGGGCAACTACTCTGCCACCAACAGCCTGCTCCTGCTGCTGCCTTCTTGGCCCTGGCCCCCTTAGAAGCCGCTGCTGGAATCCCTCACCCAGCCAGAGGAGGAGCAACCATCAACCTTGTGCCCCTTGAGGCCCCAGCTCTGGCCACCCCTGGCTGCCTATTTGGGGCCATGGATCTAGTCTTCATGGAGGGTTTTCAAATTAAAGGAGGGGAAAGACCGGGCCGCTGCTGGCCTGTGCAGCTGGTCCCGACTGGTCCCGTGCAGGTCTTCTGCCTTGACAAGGTGTGGGGCTCAGGTGTACCCCACTGCCCACAGGCTCGTCACTCCCACTCGACACAGGTGCTGCCTGGGTTGGGGAGCCACTCCGCTGCTGCCTTGCTGACCCACACACTTCCTGCTCCCACCTGACTTTGAGAGTTCCTCGGTCAGGTAGCCGATCTGTGTGGAACCAGGGAAGAGGCTCAGCTCAACCTTCCCCATGCTCGGTTCCCCTATATTTCTTCAGTACTGCTCTTCTCTCCACTGCTCTTCACTGCTCTTCACTTTGCAGCCAGGAGCAAAGTGGCAAAGAGCGGGGCTGCAGCTATTTAAATGTGAGGCTGCCGGACCAGAGGGAAGACAGCCTGCTTGAGGTCCAGCAGCAAGCCCTGGCCCCCGGCCACTGCTGATTGGGCTGACGGGATTTGAAACCATTGGCCACCGGCTCGCTTTAGGGACGCCGGGCAAGTCAACATGGCAGCTGGCATGCTCCCTCCTGCCTCCCTGCCTGTGGCAGGAAACCGCCCACCTGGTAAGTCGGACATTCATGCTTTCTTAGTCAAAACAAGTTGCACAATAGAAGAATGTTGGTGGACTGTGATATATGATATATGAAATGGACATTGTTTGTTTGAAATGTTGGTCACAGGTCTGATGAAAGATGAATGTTGATTAATATACTTTGAATTGATATATGCTCTCCTTGGATTGTATGTCCTTTCTGGTTTTGTTGGAAATGTTTGTGACTGCTTAGATTGAATGATTGGTGCACATCTGTTTGCAACCTTCTAACTTGGCAAGGTCGGCAGTCTGATATATTTGTAGCAAAATTTGCTGCAACCCTAGTTTTAGTTCTCATGTCAGTATGTTCAACTTTATATTTTATAAATACTCTTAGTTATATAGCTCATGCCATAATAGATGGAAAGAAATGCTGTTTTACCAACCTAAGTAGTGAGGGACAACTACTACCTGACAAAATATGGGACCCATGCAGTTGAAGTACGTCAGTGTAATAGAGAGACTGGCTGGAAGTGGCTTTTGAAGAACAGGAAGAGGAGGAGCACTATTTTGGAGAAGGGAAAGAGCTTGACCTCAAATTGGGCAGAAGTAGGACATTTTGGATAAGGGAAAGGGCATAAACTTCAAGCAAAAACCATAGAGAAAAGACACCCGACATTTTGGACGCTAGGATTGCTAATTTTTAAAAGACTTTGTTAAAATTTGACGTTTACACTGAGAAAAGTAAATCAGCCATGCCATGGAGTTAAGGAAAAGAGCAGACTCGTGGGAGTGAGGCAAGGCAAGCCCCACGATGTTGAAGAAAGAATGGCAAATGGCGCTGGATAGTCTTGACAAAAAAGTTGCAGAGGGAAATGAGATTAAAAATATGATGCAAGAGACTGTGAAGGATATTAAGGAGCTCAAAGAGACTTTTAAATCAGAGATGGTGGAGCTGGTTAAAAACATTGATGAAGTCAAGAAAGAACTACAATCGACACAGCAGAAAGTTAAAATAGTAGAAGATGAAACTGACAAGTTGGCTGTATCACACAAGATAGAAACCAAGGGTTTGAAAGGAAGAATGGCCATGGTGGAATGTAAACATATGGAAAAACAACTCAGATTTCGTGGAGTCCCGGAAGTGGAAGGGAAATGAACCCAAGAGCAGATTTCAGAAGTACTAGCAGAATTTTTGAATAAAGAATTGGATGAGGTAGCAGCCTTTCTGGATGTGACATACAGAATCAACTGAAGATATGCAGCACAAAAAAACTTACCAAGAGATATAATAGTCCAATTTACAACAAAAAGAACAAGAGAAGAGATTGTGAGCAAGCAATTTCAAAACCCTCTGGAAATTGATGGAAAAAGAGTGAGAATAATGAAGGAACTTCCTAGGGGGATTTTGTTGGAGAGGAAGAAATACAGAGAACTAGTACAAATGCTGAAAGAACTGAACATCAGATATAGATGGGAAATACCAGAAGGATTGAGCTTTGAATTCCGTGAGATTAAAAGAACACTCAGATCTGGACATGAGATGGAAATGTATATAAAGGATTATGAAAAAGACTTACCCAAAAGATCTAAAAGTTGGTTATGGAGTGTAAAATTATATCTTGGAATGTAAACGGACTAAACTCACCTTCTAAACGTAAAACCATTTTCCACTGGCTATCTAAACAACATTGTAATATAATTTGTCTGCAGGAGACACATATTAGGAAACAGGATGTGAAATATTTAAAATTTGCCAAACTGGGGAAAGAATTTGCAGCGGCGTCAAAGCAGAAAAAAAGAGGAGTTGTTTTATATATTAAAGATGAGCTGCAACCGAAGATGATTTTAAATGATTCGGAAGCTAGATATATAGCAGTGGAAATAATTTGGAATACAAAGAAAATACTTTTGATTGGGATCTATGCACCGAATGGTGCTAAAGAGAACTTTTTAAAAGATCTACAGAACCAATTGGATGGACTGACGTATGCTCAAATAATTCTGGCAGGTGATTTTAATGGAGTAACAAATTTGGACGATGATAAAAAAAAGGAAAAGTGCTCATAAAAAAGAGGACTTTTGCCAAAATCCTTTTTTGGAATTAAAGATCAGGAAAATTTGGAAGATGTGTGGAGAAGAAGTAACCCTAAAACAAAACAATATACCTTCTACTCGGCGAGGCATTCGACATTATCAAGAATTGATATGATCTGGGCCTCTAAAGATCTGGCGGTATGGACCAAAGATGTTGAAGTAATGCCTAAGGTAGGCTCAGATCATAACCCAGTAATGTGGAAATTTGGAAGAGGAACCAAAAGACGAGAATGGAGGATAAATGAAGATTTGCTGCAATTAGAAGATAATGTAGTGCTACTACAAAGAGAGACCAAATTCTTTATACAATACAATTTAAATAAAGATGTTTCAACTGACAAAGTTTGGGATACCTACAAAGCAGTGATCAGAGGAATTTTAATGGATTTAAATGCAAGAGATAAGAGGATAAAAGAAGAAAAAAGGCAAGAATTTATGGAAAACATAAAGGCCAAGGAGTTACAATTAAAGAAAAGACCAGGGAAGAAGAAGTTGTATCAAGAAATAAAAATCCTGCAAGAACAGTTGAGAGTAATGAACAATAAAGAATTAGAGTGGGAATTGAAAAAAATGAATCAAAAGTCATTTGAAGGTGCGAATAAACCTGGGAAACATTTAGCGTGGCAATTGAAAAAGAAAAGGGAGAAAAAAGTAATAACCAAGATTCAAGAAGATGGTAAGACGTTAACAGATCAATTTGCTATAAGTAGAGCTTTTTTTAAGTATTATGCAAAGTTGTATCAAAGAAAAGAAGTGAATTTGGATACTATCGATCAATATTTGAATAAGATCAGCTTACCAATATTATCAGAAAAATGGAAGGAAAAGTTAAATGCAGAAATAACGGAGATGGAGATAAAAGAGGCTATTCGGTCGACTAAGTTAGGGAAGGCACCAGGCCCAGATGGAATTATGGCTAGATTCTACAAATCATTGGAAAATGAACTGGCACCTTTTTTGAAAGTGGTAATGAATGGAATTTTAAAAGGACAAAAGATACCAGAGTCTTGGAACGAGGCCAATATATCATTGATACCAAAAGAAAATCAAGATTTAAGTAATGTCAAGAACTATCGACCTATTTCATTGTTAAATAATGATTACAAAATTTTTGCAAAAATTTTGGCAGAGAGACTAAAGGATTAGTTAGTTGAGATAATTGCAGAAGAGCAGGCAGGGTTCCTTCCAAACAGGCAAATCAGAGACAATTTGAGAACTGTAGTAAATGCTATAGAATACTATGATAAACATTGTGAAAAGGAAGTTGGTTTCTTCTTTGTGGATGAAGAAAAAGCTTTTGATAATTTGAACTGGAATTTTATGTTTGCCACAATGGAAAGGTTGCAAATGGGAAAAGACTTTATTCAAGCAGTAAAAGCAATATATAGAGATCAATGTGCGGCAATTGTAGTAAATGACGAGCTAACAAAAAAACTGGAAATAAGAAAGGGTACAAGACAGGGGTGCCCATTATCTCCATTGTTGTTCATTTTGATTCTGGAACTGTTATTGATTCAAATATGAGAAGATGATGCTATAAGAGGCATAAGGATTAAAGAATTTACCTACAAGGTTAGAGCTTTTGTGGATGATGTGCTGATTATAGTGGAAGATCCGATACAAAATATGCCGAAGTTGCTTGATAAGATAAAAGAGTTCAGAGATCTGGCTGGATTTTATGTTAATAAGAAGAAATCAAAGTTACTATGTAAGAATATGACTAAACAAAAGCAGCAAGAATTAATGGAAATTACCGATTGCAAAGTAACACATAAAGTTAAATATCTTGGAATTGAGCTAACTGCAAAGAATATTGATTTATTCAAGAATAACTATGAAAAGCTATGGCAACAGATTGATAGAGACATGATTAAATGGAACAAATTAAATTTGTCATGGCTGGGAAGAATAGCGGCAGTTAAGATGAATGTGTTACCACGGATCATGTTTTTATTACAAACAATTCCAATTATTAGAGACACTAAACAATTTGAAAAATGGCAGAGGAAGATCTCTGACTTTGTGTGGGTAGGCAAGAAACCACGAGTAAAAATGAAAGTCTTGTGTGACGCCAAAGAAAGAGGTGGACTGCAGTTGCCGAATATTAGATTATACCATGAAGCAATATGTTTAGTTTGGTTAAAAGAGTGGATGTCACTGAAAGATCGCAAGCTCTTAACATTGGAAGGTTATAAGAAGTTGTTTGGATGGCATGCCTACTTGTGGCAGGATAAAATAAAAGCTGATTCCATGTTTTTGCATCACTGTATCAGAAGGAGCCTCTTCACGATCTGGAAAAAATATAAAAATATCTAGGTGAAGGTATCCCCTCTTGGGTGGTACCATTTGAAGTGATTGATCCGAGAGCTATCTATAATGAAGAACAATGTTTATCATATAAAGAGATATTGATTATGGAACAAAAAATGATAAGAATTAAAACGGAGGAAGAGCTATCTTCCTGTTACGGATGGTTCCAATATAGACAGATAAGAGACCTTTATAATTCGGATTGTTCAAAAGAAGGAATTAAATGGGAAAACTCAGAGTTGGAAGAGACTATACTACAAGAAAGTAAAAAGAAGATATCTAAAATTTATAAAATACTTTTGAAGTGGTATACAGAGGATGAGACGGTCAAAGTACAGATGGTGAATTGGGCAATTAATTGTCACAAAGAAATAACAATGGAATCATGGGAACATTTATGGAAAACTACACTGAAGATTTCAACTTGTACCAGTATCAAAAAGAATGTTTATAAAATGATCTATAGATGGTATCTAATACCTAAGAAGATTGCGCTTGGAAATGGAAATATGTCAGATAAATGCTGGAAATGTAAAAAGCATGAAGGATCATTGTATCATATGTGGTGGACGTGTGAAATAGCCAGACAGTTCTGGGGAGATATTATAGAAGTAATAAATGAGATATTGCAGATTCAAATAAAGAAGAACCCAGAACTATTGCTACTGAACTTAAGTATGGAAGATGTTCCTATCCAATACCGAACACTACTATTTTACATGACGACGGCTGCAAGACTTTTATATGCGCAAAAATGGAAGGTGCAAGAAATACCAACTATTGAAGACTGGATGCATAAATTGCTGTACATGGCGGAAATGGATAAAATGACAAGAAAGTTGAGGGATCCGAATTTAGAAGAATTTTTTACGGATTGGGGAAGACTGAAAACATATTTAGAAAAGAAGTGGGACGTGAAAGGGGAATTATGGCAATTTGAAAATTATTAGAATGTTTTTTTTTATTAGAAGAGACAGAATCTTTACCGTATGAAGTCAAGTATTAGCTAACTGTTAGCCGAAATGTAAGTGGATTTGGAGTTAATAGATATTGGTAGAATTATTAAAGCAGATATTTTATTTGATTGTTAGCTTAAATTTAAACATATGTGAAGTTAATAGAAAGTAATAGATAATAGACTTCAAGTTAATAATAATAATTCTGAAGTTAACAGATAGGGCTTAGTTGAATAAAATAGTATGTAAACATGATATAATGAGCTATAGAAAAAGGGGATGGATTAGGAATAGATTAAGATATAGGGTTGGAAAGCTGTTGGAAGTCCTGAAAAAAGGGGGGGAAAGGGTGGGGGGAAATGATAATGAGATCTTATTTGAAAGTTGTATATATTAATATTCTCACCTAATAAAAAATTTTACAAAAAAAAAAAGAACGGTCAAAATCCTAAGCCGTGAGCCTTTGTTTATGAGGCCACATAGAATGTGACCCTTACAACTCAACCCCTCCAACTGAAAAACAAAATAGTCCCCTATTTCAGTTGCTCCTCTTTTTAGGGCAGGGACCCGGTTGACCCCCTGGGAGATGGGGGAGGTGGAGATTTTAGTCTTTAATCTATCACAAAGACTCCTGAACCCTGTGGAAGTCAAGGTGTTAATTAAGGGGCTGAGTTTTGTGCCAACACTGAAGTACTCCCCCTTTAAGAACAAGGTAGACATCTTTAAGCATATTAGGCAGCTACAGGTAGATCCAAGAGGAGCAAGAAAGAAGGATGTCCTTTGTCTTCATTCAATTAGAGATCATCATGTAAATCCACCGGAGCCATCTGCCTCCCATAAGCCAGTCTGAAACCAGACTGCAAATGGTCCAGAGGACCAGTTCTACCTATGAATAGCTGGAGCTGCTCTGCCTCTTTATGTGCCTAAGGGAAAGCACCTTCAGTTAGTGATTGATTTAGGATAAACATTAAGGTTCATTTATGTGGTCATTGCATGATTTTAGCAATAATAGACAGTCACAGAATGTGTACTTTGCTCCTGCTGTCCTCTTTCATTTTGGTTAATTATAACCCTTCTCAGGAAGTTCTGCAAATTGTTGCACATTTCAAAGGTTTTATTTTATCCCATCTGGTAGGCAACATACCTGAATTAAGTATATAAAATCAGACAATCAAAGGGTTTCAATGAACCACATACGCTCTCAAGCTCAGAGCCCTGATTAATTCATGCCCTTTGGAGGACTCTCTAGCCTTTCCTTCAAGAACAGCATGGAGCAGAAGCCTCCCTCAATACAGATCATGGTCATGTTCTCAAACCTCTCAATCCATTAGTCACTTCCTGACTGTGTTTAGCTGAGTTCTACCGTCCTGTCATTTTCGTCCTTTATGTCTACACTTGAGCTCTGGTACAGCAGGACACAAGTCTTTCCTCTCCTGTCTGGCAGCCCTTTGTGTGCTTTAGGAGATTTTCTTCTCTCAGTCTTCGCTTCTTCAGAGTACCAGTTCCTAGTTCCTTCCAACTTTCTGGGTGACATTTATCCTTAATACTTACCACATTCACAGAGCTCCTCCATCATTTTAAAAGCAGCTCTTGGTGGTCCCTGGCCTGAGGGTCATTCCGATGGCCTTGACCAGGGCCAGGGCTTTTTGTGCTCTGCAGATTTGAGAGTGTAAGGAGCAGACCCTATTCCACCATGCTCAGAGTCAAACTTCAGTTCAGGCTTCATGCCTGCAAGAGATCTTTCTAGGCCTGTTTGCTGAGAGAGGCACAGCCTCTCTTAATTAGCTGCACCTGCTTTCCTATCTTTCCTTGAGGAGCTCAGTGCCTAGTGCTGCTCTCAGCTCTAGCCACACTCCCTAATCTTTCACACTTAGGTAAAGTCCAATTAAGCAGTGAGCCCTGATTGGTTCTTTGAGTGGGCTGATGGCCCCCACCACTGTGAAGAAGCTTCTTTGTTACCCAGCAGTCTACCACTTTCTACCTCTGGACACCCTTCAGTCCAGTTCTGACGAGCCATGCTGCCTTGCAACCACTGCCAGTTACCAGCTATGGAAGATGAGAGCTTCTAGCGCCATGCCAACTCCAGGAGGCCTAGAGTGAGCTGGCATGGATGGATCTTTGTAAGAACAACCTGCCTTGGAACCAACTCGGAGAATGTTTAGATAGTCAGCAAAGAAGTAATTTTACCTAGATAGACCATAGATAGATTATCAAGCTGTTATTTGTTTAATTTGCCTAAATGACTTTATGACATTTGCCTAAATGTCTTTATGAGCAGTTTCTGCTTAGCATACACGCCTGTGTTCTTTTTATAATAAATCTCTTTATATTTTATCAGTTTGTGTCCAGTGTTGCTTGCTAAGGAGCTACACTCAAAAAAGAACCCAGAAGCAAGGGTGCTTCAAACTAATGTCCAGAACTCTTAGAGGATCCTAGGGGTCCTATGCAGTCAGTGAACAGGCAGGAACGCGAGATGAGAGTCTCTGGCTCGAGATATGGTAGCGGTGTTGTGTATGTGTGTTGATGTCCTCTTAGCAGTGAACTGTGATAAGGTCTGAACAGGCATTTGTCATGATATTGTCAAGATTTGGCAAGGTTTTGATAGGCAAGATAACTCAGGATCAACTCTTGGTTCCTTGTAATGATTTGTCGCTTGAAAATAAAATGGAAGACCTTGGGGCTGTTGGAGGCGCACCCCTGAAACCTCTGGAGAACTACGGCTCTCTTTCATATGCTGAAGTTGTCTAAATGCCCAAGGTGGGCTCAGTGGATTACAGTGATACTGTTTCTATAATGAGAAAAGGAGTTCTATGTACAGGATGAGACCTTTTATGGCATGAGCAGCTGTTGGAGAAGGAGGAGGAGGACCAGACTCCATATCCCTACCAGCAACTTGATACAGTACACAGTGTGTCTGCTACGACTTCACCATTCTTAAGCGCAGGCATGGCTTCCCGTGTCTGCTGGAGGAGCAGGAACGTCAGTGGGAGTGCAGCCAGGACTGTCAGCTGGAGCTCGTTCAGGAGCATCAGCATCTACTGAAGATGCTGTGCACCAGCTTTGCAACCTGATGACCAAAGTGGTGAGGCAAAATGCTCAGATAATAGCTGTATCGCAGAACCACCTTACTGGGCAGACCGGTCTGCCACCTTGAAGATCCCTGAGTACCATGAAGGGACTGATATTGCCTTAAGTTTAGGGATCGTAAACAACTTTCCTCGGTGGGGGAATATGAATGGGGAAGTTGATATTCCTCAGGAATAGTGGCCAAACCTTGGGGTCTAACTGCAGGTATTCCTCCATCCATACAAAACTATCCCCTCATACTGAGTGGACAGAGATGCAAAAGATGATGCCCGTTCAAAAGGGTAGCCCTTGACAATAATCATGTACTGGTAAGGGAAAATTTCGTACCAATCGGAACTCACCCTGTATAGTCACTAATAAGTGCTAACCCAATACATAGAACCCTTCTCCTGTAATTCCAGGGGATGGACAGTATATACATCAATACACAGGCCTTCTCTCAACTTGCATCCGTAACACCTCTGCTCGCAACCCAGTTCCATCCCTAAATAATCTGGTATGAATTTTACAATGACAATCATTCTTCTAATTCCGGGTCCTTTTCCAGCTCCCAGTCGTCTGGAGGGTCGTCCACATCATCTTCAATAGCGGTTCAGTGTTTAAACCTTAGAGTAATCTTAAGGTCATTACTTGGCTCCAAGTCCTTAGCTTCCCACAGATTGTTAGGGAAATGTTGGTTGTCCTGATCAACTCTATCAGGATCGAGAGCAGCCTTCACTCAGGTATGATGAACCCAACTGTCAACCTTGGTTTTGACTGCAGATTCAGTTGTCAGGAGTATCTGCTGTGTCCCTTCCATGGCAGTTGGAGGGCCTTCTCTTCCCAATCCCGCATGTAGAACCAATACCCAACTTGAAATGAATGTACAGGACTATCATATGGCAGGGCTTGAATGGCCACTGCTTGCCTATGTAGGGAAAGTAAACAAGACCTCAAGGCAGTATCGTATTTCTGTAACATTTTGTCTGCTATTTGTCTGTTGCCCCTCCGGGAGCTAAAGGAAATGGGATTCCAAACAGCAATTCAAAAGATGAGAAACCTGTACCTTTCACAGGGGCTGCTTGAATATAAGTTATTCTTAGAATACAAGTTAGAGCTATTGGGAGGGCCTGTGCCCAAGCCAAACTATTTTCAGACATAACGTTTGTTAAATGTGTTTTCAAAGTACTATTCATATGTTCCACCTACCCACTGCAGGACTATCATCTGGCAGAGCTTGAATGGCCACTGCTTGTCTACATAGGGAAAGTAAACAAGACCTCAAGGCAGTAACGTATTTCTGTAACGTTTTATCTTCTATTTCCATGGTAACTTCTCCTGGTATCCCTCTTGGATCTAAAGGAAATGGGATCCCAAACAGCAATTCAAAAGATGAGAAACCTGTACCTTTCACAAGGGCTGCTCAAATACAAGTTAGAGCTATTGGGAGGGCGTGTGGCCAAGCCAAACTATTTTCAGACATAACTTTTGTTAATTTTTTTTTCAAAGTACTATTCATATGTTCCACCTTCCCACTGCTTTCAAGGTGCCAACTAGAATGCAAATGCCTTGCAATACCCAATATCTGACATATCCATTGAACCACCTGACCCACAAAATGGCTCCCACAATCACTATTTAAAGCTTCAGGAATACCATGGCAAGGGATTATTTACTCTACTAAACACTTAGACACTTGGGCTGCAGTAGTCTGACCAACTGGTAAGGCTTCTGGCAATTGCATAAACTAGTCTAGCATTACCAAAATATATCAACCCGAGGAAGTTCAGTAAAGTCAATCTGTAGAGACTGAAATGGTTGTATAGCCCAAGGCTGTCCACCAGATGGGGCTGGGGTTCTTGCGGCATTGACTTGGGCACAGGTCTGAAATTGTCAGACAACTCTTTCAGAGTCTGAATAAATTCCCTTAACCAAAACCTGTTGAGAAAAAGCCTTACCCATTGCCCCTGCTCCCCAATGAGTTTCCTTGTGCGGTTGTTGGAGCAGTTTAATGGCAGTGATCTGGGTAGCCATATTTTCCCATCTGGGCTGGCCCACCATCCCCCAGAAGTTTTCTCTCCACTCTGTTCTTTTGCCTCTTGCTCCTCCTCCTTAGAATACAAGGCGGAGGGGGGTAATTCAAACGCCGGCACTAGAACATAAAAAGCAGCCATTTTCTGCATAGCAGTTGCCTTCGCGGCCTCATCTGCCAATTGATTTCCTCTCCCTTCCTTACTCTTTCCTCTTTGATGCCTTTTAACTTGTATGACAGCGACCTCACATGGCAAGAAAAAACTATCCAAGAGTCTCAGAATTTGTTTTTCATGAGCAACAGGCTTTCCAGTAGATGTGAGAAAGCCTCTTTCTTCCCACAGCTTTCCAAAGGCATTCACTACCCCAAAGGCATTCCTGATGTCTGTGTAGATATTAGTCCATTTTCCTAAGCTAAGTTCAAGAGTTCGATTTAAAACATATAACTCCACAGGTTAAATATCAGGTCTAGTCAATATAGACTTGGCAAGAGTTTGTAAACAGTCATGTGACTCCCCTTTTCCCAGACCCTATCTTTGGAATTGTGCCGGATTTATTTGGTTGCAAGGAAAAAACTCTAATCCCTCAATTTCTAATAATACTGTTTCAAACTTTAAATGTCTTGAGGGGGTAAGCCACAAATCTGCCCTTTGTTCCAAAAAAATCCAAATAGAATGGGGGTATAGACCTTCAGGGTTCCCCCAAAGTTAACTTCCGACTTTCCTGTACTGCTAGGACCACTACCCCTACTCCCTGGAGGCATCCAGGCCAACCCCTCATTACGGAGTCTAACTTTTTTTGAGAAATAAGCCACAGGTCTGCCTTTATTTCCAAAATTTTGAGTAAGAACCACAGACCTATATCCCCGATATGCATCCAATTGTGGGAGCCCCAATGTGGGTGCTGACACAAGAGCATTCTTCATCTGTTTAAAAGCAAACTCTGTGCCTGGTGTCCAAATTACAGGGTCTGGCTTTTCCAATTTGAAGAGCCTATGAACGGGTTCAGCTTTCTCCCTGTAATTCTCAATCCAGGGGCGACAATATCCCACTATTCCAAGTAAGGTCTGGACTTGCCTTTTGGTCCAATGTCTGGGTGGGTCCAAAATCCCTTTAATCCTATCTGGATGTAAGGTATTTTTCCTTGGGAAATTCGAAGCCCCAAATAAATAACTTCTCATTCAATTAAATGAGCTTTCCTTTTGGAAACTCGAGGTCCCATGTTTCCCAGCCAATTTAAGAGTTCAATGTTAGCCTTAGCTTGTTGAACCTGTGTGAGGGCACTAATAATCAAATCATCCACATAAACAGTCAATGTTGCCCCAGAGCCAGTAAATTTAAATTCTTTTAACATTTTGGTTAATGCCTGACCAAACAAACTCAAGGACCCTGTACTTTTACAATAGCCTTTCCTTGTAGGGCTCAGTCTCCAGACCCCTGATCATCCTCATCGCTCTTCTCTGCACCCTCTCAATTTTGTCCACATCCTTTTTGAAGTGAGGCCTCCAGAACTGCACACAATACTCCAGGTGCAGCCTGACCAAGGCAGTATAGAGAGGGGCTATGACCTCCTGCGATTTCGATGCTATGGCCCCTTTGCTACAACCCAAGACTGAATTGGCCTTTTTTGCCACCGCATCACACTGACTGCTCATATTTAGTTTACAGTCCACTCTTACCCCAAGATCCCTTTCACATATACTACTGCCCAGAAGTGTATCCCCCATCCAGTATTTGTGCTTCCCATTTTTGTGGCCCAGATGTAATACTGTGCACTTGTCATTGTTGAATTGCATCCTATTCAAAGCTGCCCACTTCTCCAGAGTATTCAGGTCTTGTTGAATTTTAATTCTATCTTCTTGGGTGTTTGCTAGCGCTCCCAATTTGGTATCATCAGCAAATTTAATGAGCAGCCCTTCCACTCCTTCTTCCAGATCATTGATAAAATTTTTGAAAAGTACCGGGCCCAAAACCAAGCCCTGCAGCACCCCACTTGGACACCTTCCTCCAATCTGATGAAACGCCGTTGACCACCACTCTTTGAGTGCGGTCCTCCAACCAGTTCCCTATCCACCGAACTGTCCTATAATCCACTCCACAGTCTTCCAGTTTGCCCATCAGAACGTCATGGGGGACCTTTTCAAAAACTTTACTGAAATTCAGATAAATCACGTCAACAGAGTTCCCCCGATCCAGTAAGCTGGTCACTCGATCAAAGAAAGAAACCAGGTTGGTCTGGCAAGATCTGTTAGGGACAAAACCATGCTGACCTCCCCGGATCACTGAACGGTTCTTCAGATGCTTACAGATTGATCCCTTTAAAATCTGTTCTAATCTTTTCCCAGCAACAGAAGTCAGACTGACTGGCCTGTAGTTTCCCGGGTCATCCTTCCTCCCTTTCTTAAAGATTGGGATAACATTCACTCTTCTCCAATCTTGTAGCACATCCCCAGTCCTCCAGGAGGCCTTGAAGATGATGGACAGGAGTTCTGCAAGTTCTCTAGAAAGTTCTTTCAGCACTCTTGGGTGCACCCCATTCGGCCCAGGGGATTTGTATTCATCCAGTGCAGTCAGATGCCTCTCCACAACCTCTCTGTCTGCTGATGGGCTCACCTCATCCAAATCCAGCTGTGCTGCCAGGATCCATTTGCAGACTCTTAACTGAGTCTGCAAGGGTCAAGAAAACGCCAATGAAAGTGAGGAGAAAGATGTCCTTTAATATCTCTGCCTTCCCAACCAGCATCACTTTTGTCTTGGCTGGGTTCCGTTTCAATTTGTTTGCTTTCAGCTCTTTGATTACAGACAGGCAGTAACGCGAGACATGTACTGCATCTCCCAGGGATCTGGATAGCGAAAGATTGAGGCTTCTGTCATCTGCATATTGATAACATTCAATGCCTTAGCTACAAATGATTTCTTCTAAGGGCTTTACATAGAGGTTCTATAGCATATTAGAGAATTGTCCTGTGGAAGCCCTCAAGATAATTCCCAGCTTGAAGATAACTGGTCTCTCACAGCTACCTTTTGAGTCCATTCCATGAGCAATGATTTAAACCAGTGCAAAGCACATCCTCTGATACCTCCTCCTGCCTCCAATCACCTTAACAGAATGTTATGGTCTACTATATCAACAGCTACAGGGAGATCCAAGAGGAGCAAGAAAGAATTGTCTTCATTCAATTGGAGGTCATCATCTAAATCTACCAGATCCATCTCCATCCCATAGTCCAGTCTGAAAATGGACTGCAAATATGCCAGAGCACCCGTGCTACCTATGAATACCTGGAGTTGCTCTGCATCGTTGAGTGCCGAAGGGAAAACACCTGCACTTAGTGACTGATTTATGATCAACATTAAGGTTTCATTTATGTAGTCATGACCTGATTTTTAGAACAAACAAAAAGAAATAGAATGTGTACTTTGCTCCTGCTGTCCTTTTCCATTTTGGCTAATTATAACCCTTCTCAGGAAGTTCTGAGAAGTGCTGTTTGTTCTAAAGGTTTTATTTTATTCCATCTGGTAGGCAACGTACCTGAATTAAGTATATAAAATCAGGAAATCATAGGGCTTCAATGAACCACATAAGCTCTCAAGCTCAGAGCCCTGATTAATTCATCCCCGTCAGAGGACTCTCTAGCCTTTCCTTCTAGAACACCCTGGAGGAGAACCCTCCCTCAGCACAGATCATGGTCATGTTCTCAAACCTCTCAATCCATTAGTCACTTCCTGACTGTGTTTAGCTGAGTTCTCCCCTCCTGTCATTTTAGTCTTTTATGTCTACACTTGAGCTCTGGTACAGCAGGACACAAGTGTTTCCTCTCCTGTCTGGCAGCCCTTCCTGTGCTTTAGGAGATGATCTCCTCTCAGTCTTCGCTTCTTCAGAGTAACAATTCCCAGTTCTTTCCACCTTTCTTGGTGACATTTATCCTTAACATTTACTAAGTTCACTGATGTGTTCAATCATTTCAATAGCAGCTCTTGGAGGTCCCTGGCAGAGGGACATTTGGCTGACCTTGACTGAGGCCTTTTCTGCCCTGGCTCTGGCCTGGCAGAAAAGGCTTGGGGAGTGTGGGCTATCTTACTATATAACTGAGTAAGTATATTTCAGACAACTCACTTTATACCCTGGTGCACCACCAGAGGGCACTGCCATGTAGGGAAGCCTAAGTAAGGCACCACATCCCTCCAGAAAATGTGTCATGGTGGGAAGCCCAAGCCAGGAGCAGGATGGGAGCAGGTGGCAAAGCCCATCTCCTGCCTTCACCCAGCTGATATAAGGAGTAGAGCAGGTGGCAATGCCCACTCCTTGCCTTCACTCAGCTGGTATTAGGAGCAGAGCAGGAGGCAACGTCCACCCTACCTTAGCACAGAAGGTATTAGGAGAGGATAAGGTGGCAATGCCCACCTCCATCCTGTCTCAACCAAGTTGGTATTAGGAGAAGAGCTGGTGGCAATGCCCTCTCCCCACCTCAACTCAGCTGGTATTAGGAGTGGAGCAGGTGACAATGTCCTCTCCCTGCCTTAAACCTGTTGGTATTAGGAGTGGAGCCGGTGGTGATGCCTAACCCCCACCATAACCCAGCTGGTATCAGTAGTGGAGCAGGTGGCAATGCCCGCCCACCCCCGTCTTAACCCAGCTTGTGTTAGGAGTGGAGCAAGTGGCAATGTCCACCCCCTGCCTTAACCCAGCTGGTATTAGAAGCAGAGCAGGTGGCAAAGCCTAACCCATGCCATGACCCAGTTGGTATCAGTAGTGGAGCATGTGTCAATACCCACCCCCCTTTCAACCGGTTGGGATCAGGATCAGAGCAGATGGCAAAGCCCACCACCCCATCTTAACCCAGCTGGTATTAGGAGTGGACTTGGTGGCAATGCTCACCACCTGCCTTAACCCAGCTGGTATAAGAAGCGGAGTGGCTAGAATTTCCCCTCCCACCTTAAAACTGTTATTAGGAGCAGAGCAGGTGGCAATGCCACCCCCGGCCTTAACTGAGCTGGTATTCTTAGCAGATCACTTGGAAATGCACACACACCCTTCACCCAGTTGGGATCAGAAGCAGAACAGGAGGCTTTGCCCAGCAACTGCCTTAACCTAGCAAGTATTAGGAGCAGAGCAGGTGGCAATGCTCATTCCCCACCTTAACCCAGCTGGGATCTAGAGCAGAGCAGGCGACAATACCCACCCCCTTCACCCAGCTGGGATCAAGAGCAGATCATATGGCAATGCCCACCCTCCTTCACCCAACTGGGATCAGGAGTGGAGCTGGTGACAATGCCACCCCACCTTAAACCAGCTGGTGTTAGGAACGGAGCAGGTGGTGTTTAGCAGAGCCACGTTAAGCCCATTGCCTACATTGGTTCAGGCTTCTAAGTTTCTACATGCCCAGTTCTGGCCTGACACCCTGGGAGTGGAATGTGCAGCTCAATGAATTAATTGCACCTGTAAGCTGTTGCCTAGGGAAGGCGGCCTTGGGAGACAAGGGAGTCTTAGCTCTGCAAGTACGCCTTCTCAGTTCTCAGGCTAGCAACGCTGATTGCAAGTGTACCTCTGATTGGCTGTCAATCATAGAAAAGATGGCTCCTCTCAGCTCTCACAAGCAAGCTACACACTTGCACTGAGACTTCGTTGGATTATTCCATGCTATCCTTTTCCATCAGCGTGTGAGAGACTTTGCTCCATGCCAGGTCTGATGACCAGACCTGCCTGACATGGTTTATGGACTATGTTTGTGAGTATGAGCCTCCAGCTTTCTTCAGAGAAAGGCAAGTTAGCCAGCTTATGTTTTTAGTCAGTTAGCTATAGTAAAGAATAGGCAAGTTATTTGTTGTTTTAATGCCATTTGCTTGTGCCTTAATGGAGTGGTTCCTGCGACCTGCATACACTCTTCTAAAGTAATAAACATCATTTATATATAAGCCTTGTGTCTTTGAGTGTCTGACCAACGGTGTGCAGAATCCCCCAGGTTGAAAGAACCCGGAGACTGGCGAGTCTCAAACAAACGGGGTAAGCCATCCTTCCAGGAGGCCTGCTAAGGGTTTGAGTGGCTGTAAGCAGCGCTTGAAATGGCAGGCAGGAGGTGGTGAATCCCCCGGACATGGTGGTGGCTGCGTTATACAATCTGGGTGAGAATTTTGGCACATTGGCAGTACTCTTTGCTAAGGCTTTTTAGTCTGTTGCACAGCAATTGGCAGGTTTGTTATTTTAGCTAGGCAAGTTGAGTCAGGGAAAAGGACTCAACCAGCCTGTTGATTTTATGCTTGAGGATGACATGGAAGATTTAGGAGCTGTCGAAAGTCTGCCTCTGTTGCCTGAGAGGCTGTTCAGCTCACAGTTATTTCCTCGAGACACCCTGGGAGGAGACGACACTTCCCTTGTGGCTTCTACTCGTGTTCGCAGAAGAGAGTCTCAAACAAATGGGGTAAGCCATCGTTCCAGGAGGCCTGCTGAGTGGCTTGAGTGGTTTGAGTGGCTGTAAGCAGCACTTGAAATGGCAGGCAGGAGGTGGTGAACCCCCTGGACAGGTGGCAATGCCCATCCCGCAACTTAACCCAGCTGGTATTAGGAGTAGAGCAGGTGGCAATGCCCTCTTTTGTCTTAACCTGTCTGGTATTTGTGGTGAAGCAGGTGGCAATGCTCACCCCCCACCATCACCCTTTGTGGATCAGGAGTGGAGCAGGTGGCAATGCCTACCTCACACCTTCACCTGGCTGGGATCAGGCTCAGAGCAGGAGGCAATGCCCTTCTTCCTTTCACCCAGCTGGAATAAGTACCAGAGAAGGTGGCAATGCCCACCCTCTTCAACCTACCGGAATAAGCCACTGAGCAGGTGGCAATGCCCACCCTGTCTTCACTCTGCCGGAGTCAGGAGCCAAGCATGCAGCAATGCCTGCCCCCCCCTTAACCTGCCCTAATTAGGAGCAGAGCAGGTGGCAATACCTGCACATCCTTCACCCAGCTGGGATGAGGAGCAGAGTAGGTAGTAAAGCCTGCCACCCACCTTCACCTTTCAGGATCAGGTTTGGGGCAGATGGTAATGCCTGTTCCTCCATTCTCCCAGCAGGGAGCAGGTGGCAATGCCCACCCCCCTGTCACCCAGCCGTAGTCAGGTGCAGAACAGGAGGCAATGCCCCCCTTTACCGGCATGTATTAGGCATGGAGCAGATGACAATGCCCACCCCACTCCTTCCGAAGCTGTAATCAGTGATCGAGGAGGAGCGAAAGCCTACCTGCCCAACTTCCCCTTTCTAGAGCCCATTGTATTTTTTCCCCACCACGGGCTATGTTGCTAGTAAGTTAAATAAAATGATGGACGGACGGATGGATGGAAGGAAGGAAGGAAGGAATGAGGCAGAACAGAAATGTTCCAACTTCCAGGTATGAAATCACCAATGCTGCTGTGCAGCTATACAAATGCATATATTTTCTGATTTGTTTTGCTAACATTTTCCTCTTTTTTCCTTTTAGGAATCAATAAAAAAACAGAGGACACACCCATCTACTTTCTCACATGCCTAAGCCCATATTTATCTCATTTAATTTTTGGATTTTCAAAACAAGCACACAAATTCTCTTCTAACAACCGTGATGTGTTTTATCAGAACATTTTATGTTGTATGGTTAAATACAAAACAAGAAATAGGGTACAAAGCCTCCTGGTCCAAAAACAGTCTATCTGAGAAAAACTCCATAATCAGGGCACACGTGAAAGGAACAAAAAATGTGTTATGCTAATACTAAATGACTCTTCCAGGTGCCTCTCATCTTAATCTTTTGTGATCTTAATTTATCTCTCTTTATTTTCCAAGATACACACCAGCACATGGAGAGCTGGCATTTGCTCCTCTCTGGTCATCAGGATTTCATGCCAGGAAGCCTAGACATCTCTGTCCTCATTGATTTCGCCTCTCTTCCATTCTGTTCTTCTGTTCTTCCTACATTTACACCTCAAACTTAGAAATGACTGTTGCTCCAAATTGGTTTCTGGACATCACTATTTTATTGTCAGTTTAGAAACATCTGTTCATTCACAATGTGCTAGCAACATTGTTAATTTGGGACAACTGTGTGTATCACATTGTGACAATTATTTTTATTTTCATTGGCTTCCAGTTGTTTCTGAGAGAAATCAAGAGGGCTGGTTTTAACAAAAATAACAAAAGTTTGATTACTCTTTGATTAGTGTTGTTGGAGTGTGTAAAGAAAATGCAAAATCTCTCCTGCTGCCTCAGAAAGGGGGCAGTATGTTAATGTGTCCCCGAATTTGAGTTGCTGAATTTAGATATGGAAGCAAAGGTTCCCAGAGACGAATTAAATTTCTTAATGCTGATTGATTTGCTCCTTGATTGCAGGGTGGGGATCTAATCTAATCCTCACCAAAATGGTAAAGAAACGGTTACTGAACATTGTGGAATGTCTTGACGGATAACGACTTCAGGGACTAATGGGGAGACACAGTGCAGACCACTATTGACGTATTTTCAGGCCAGTTGCTGAGAGGACAATAAATCAATCACCCTAGTCCACCCTATCGCCAAATTAACATTTATCCTCATTTGCCGAGGAAGTGACCTTAAAGATTGAATCACTCTAAACAATTAGGCCTGGTGAGAGCTAGAGAAGAAAACAGAAGCTGCGTAGGAATTGTCGAAGGCTTTCACGGCCGGAGAACGATGGTTGTTGTGGGTTTTCTGGGCTGTATTGCTGTGGTCTTGGCATTGTAGTTCCTGACGTTTTGCCAGCAGCTGTGGCTGGCATCTTCAGAGGTGTAGCACCAAAAGACAGAGATCTCTCAGTGTCACAGTGTGGAAAAGATGTTGGCAGGTCATTTATATCTACTCCTCTGAAGATGCCAGCCACAGCTGCTGGCGAAACATCAGGAACTACAATGCCAAGACCATGGCAATACAGCCCGGAAAACCCACAACAACCATCGTTCTCCGGCCATGAAAGCCTTCGACAATGAAAGTTTCCTCCGACACAATCTCAGGTGAACTCCGATTGAAGAAGATTGAAAAGATAAGAAATTATAAAAACTAAGATTTGAAGTTCAGCATATCTGAGAGAAATATACTATAGATATTCTGGTAGTGATAGGCGCTCCATGTGCTATTCTGAAAGGACTAATAAACATCCAAGAAATAATGTTTCTTTGTCGCTTTCATTTCTGCTTTATAGGTCCGCCAGTGTGTTCTGTAGCATGCTCTATCATCTTTCATATGAGTTTTTCACCAGTGTCTCTCTAGACATCTTCTGATCCTCTTCAGGTCAGCCAATTCCCTGCTAAACCAGAGTGCAAGCTTCCATTCTACAGGCCTGAGGTGCTGACAAGGAACAATGATGCCAATAGCTTCAAGGAGATTTCTGTACCACATTCTGACAGCAGCTTCTGTGTAGCATTTGTCTGGAATTCTGAAATCCCCAAAGACATTTTGGAATCTGGAAGGCTGACTGACTGACTCCTTGATTCTTGGATAAAATCCGATTCGGTGAAGGTACAAAAATTCCAGCCCAAACTTCTGGTGGACTGTGAGAACATTAAACAACAACAACAAGAGCATTGCTTAAGTTTTTCCAGACAGCTGCAAATTTAGAGCTTCTACCAATTCATTCTTAAATTTCCACCCAACACAGTCTCAAAGGTCAGACCACGCTGCATGGCCCTTCCTGAATTTTATCCTCAAAATAAACTGACGAGGGAAGTTTGGCTGGCTGAGACCAAGGAACTGGATTCGGATCAACAAGTGAGCCTCGAAGCTGAGTGAGGATTTGAACCCGCAGCTGACACTCAGTCCTCAATACTCCACAGCTTCAGGTCTTTTATTTCACTTCAGTGAATGTGTACTTTGATTAAAATTTCTCTCAAAGAGGTAATCTTGATCTCATAAATACAGCAGGAATCTTTTCTCTTTTCCTCTATGATTTAACCCATTTGCATATGTGCTTGTGTACGTAAATAACCTGTACCTGATCTGAGAAGTAAAAAAACCCAAACATGTCAAGATGTATGTGCACTAATTTCTGGAGTGGTTTAAGCCAGAAGACAGACAGAGTGGAAATGTGACACAGCTGGGCATAATCAAAAAGAGTCCAGTAGCACCTTTAAGACTAACAAATTTTATTGTAGCATAAGCTTTCGAGAATCAAGTTCTCTTCGTCAGATGCATGGTACAGAAACCGATCAAATATAGAAGAGGAGGGGGGAGGAGGGGAGGAGAGAGAAGATGCAATTGGGGGGGGAGAGGGAGGATGCAACCAAAACATTCCTTTGCTAGTAAATGTAAACATCTCCTTTTGGTGAAAATATAACTTAGATGTGTTGGCATTTTGAAATGGAATATTGAAATTTGTGCAGTCCAAGGTAAAGCAAGTGATTTGCTTCCATCGTAATCAGAGAGGTGATGCAGCAGACACATTTCTGATCTGACTCCAGTAAAATTGGGTACGACTTAAGTATTGACCAAAGAGTGTAATGTTGTACGGATAGGCAAGACTGCAGGGTAAAATATGCTCACCGTGTACTATGAGGTTAAACACCTTATAAAATGCAAGCTTTGAAATATTTAGCAAACTAAACCCTCAGAAATAAGTCATAAAATTAATGCTCAAAAGAGACGATATAAAAGCTCCTGCCACCTGCATCGATTGCCACAACTCCGAGCAAGTCCTCTTGGTTGCTTCTCTTCTGCTTCTCCTCATTGTAAGTATTCTATAACTTCTTATTGTATTTAAAATATACAGCAAGAAAGCAAAAAAGAAAGCCAGTTTAGAAAGTTCTTCTTTGGGAAAAAAAACCTAAGGTATTTCATATATATATATATACACACATACATACATAAGTTTAAGATAAGAATTTGCCACCCCAGTCGGAACGAAGAGGCAGACACAGGAGTTGGAACTAAAGGGCCACTTTATTAATATAACATCAACCATTAAATACGGCAGGGGCAAACTAGCGGTACAGGTCAAGCCACGGGGCCACCCCTGGACCTCCACCTTGACCTGTCTCGGCGAGCCCCACAGCCCCGGGTAGGAGCCATCCATGTAATGGCTTTTCCCCGGCCACCCAGGCAAAATGGTTCCCCCCTTCAAGCTCCTAAAGCCTCAGCCGTACAGCATGAGGGAAGGACTTACACATGGGGTTCACTGCAGGCAGTCTCCAGGTGGTGGTAGCCGTCACAAGTGTACCATCCGCTCCTGGTAGACCCCATTTCCCCACCAATGGGGAATTGCCAAGGGGTGCTCACCGGCCCGCTCCCTATCCCCAAACTCTCTCCTGCCAGTGACTTACAATGATGCACCACCACTGCCAATTGCCTCAAACCTCTGCCTGCAGTGCAAGGTAGGCGAAAAACCACCTCTCCCACCTTGCCAATATGGGGAGAGGAGAAAAAAATCCTACCTGGCTCTGGGAACAGCAGCCGGCTAATCCTGCACTATTACAGGGTGAGGTGGGTGGGCCGAGCACGCAGAGCAACTGCCAGCAGGGAGGGCGGAACTGTTTTCTGAAGGCTTTGTCTTCACCCCCCCCCCCAGCCATATCCCCATATGCCTGGGAAATGCCCCTGCCTGCTTCTCCTTCTGAAGTGGCAAAGTACGGTCCCCAGCTCAAGCCATTGTGTGGCAGCTGAGAGTACCACATTCTCATCAAAAGGAAGGAACCAAAGGGCATCTGGAGAGAAAATGAGGCATAAGGAGAAAAGCAAAACTTGTGCAGTGCCTCTCCACAGTGAGATTCATAGTGGATGCCTCACAAATTCGACTTTCAGCTCAGTTTAAATTAGCCCGTCTCCAGGTAGTATCTAGTGATCTCTTGGAATTATACATGATCTCTAGACTTCAGAAATTAGTTCTCCTGGAGAAAAGAGCCGCTTTGGAACATGAAGTCTATGGCTTGATAATAACCCTCTGAGGTCCTTCCTCAAACCTGCCACTCTCTGGATTCACACCAAATCTCCAGGAATGTCCCTTCCCAGGGCTGACCACCTGTGATCAGTATTAAATTTTAACGCGAAAGGTGAATTTTGAGTCCCACAATATGCTCTTCTGTCTTTCCTCTCCTAGTTACTTTCCTACAGATATATCCTGAAATCTAAATCTTTCAATTTAAAACAAAAGCAACCTATCACTGTTTTAAATGCTGTTTGATCTTCCATTTCTCAGTCTTAAAAAGGTCCAAATTTTAAATTTTAAAGTTGAATTAGATGAGTTAGCAAAAGCCATAGCAAATCAAAGAGAAATATATATATACTAGCAACATAGCCCGTTGTGGGGCAAAAAATACAATGGGCTCTAGAAAGGGAAGTTTGGGCAGGCAAGCATTTACTCCTCCTCTGTCATTGATTACAGCTGGTGAAGGAGGGAGGTGGGCATTGGTTTTTTTTTCAAATAAATTTTTATTTTAATTACTAACATCAAAACTACTAACAGAAAAAGGAAAAAGGAAACAGGGGGGGAGGGAAAAAACAACATAAGAACACAGACTACAACTACAAGTATTGAATTCCCTTCATAATACAATTTTTTAAAGTTAAACTTTCTAATATGCTATTAGATTGGTAGATCTTATAAGATACGAACTACAGTCAGGATCAGGTCTTCTTCCCCCCCCCCCACGTCTCGGTCTCAGTTCTCTTTGAACAGCTACAATAGCTGCGCTCACTCCCTCCTCCCCACTCCCCCCTTCAAATTCTGGATCTTCTTGCTCGAACTCTTGATGATTAAGCACAAAATCCCTCAGCTGTACTTCCGATATTATCTTGTAGGCTTGGTCTTTATATCTAAATCAGATGCCTTCCGGAAATAACCATTTGTATTTTATATCACGCTTTCTCAGAAGAGCTGTGAACCTTTTGTATTTGAATCTTCTTTTCCGAGCTAAAAATGGAACGTCCTTCAATATCTTAACCTTGTTGCCAAGAAAGTCCAAGTCCACGTTAGTCGAATTATATAAAATGGTGTCCCGAGTCTTCTTAGATGAAAAGTCAATAATAATCTCGCGAGGCAGCTGACGCTTTGTTGCATATTTTGAAGATGTCCGACGGACTTCCAGAATATCGCTTTTTAACTCTTCTTTAGTTGCCTTTGCGAATGACGCCAAAAGCTCCGACACTTTCCCCCTCCTTCACATTCTGTAAACGCAATACCGTCTGAGCACAATCCACTTGTAGTCCTATCAATTGATTCTCCAAAAGCTTTACTTCTTTGTTTGTAGCTCTCATGAGTGTTGCATTTTCCCGAGCAGATTCCTCTGCCTCGAGCGCTACATCTTTAATGGTTTTCACTTCGTTTTCAACTGAGCCAACCCTTTGTCCAATTTCATTCAGCTTATCAACAAAGGGCTTCATAGCTTCAACGACTGACCGTTTAACCACCTCTTCAAGAGTCTCTCCCTTCCCCTGCAACGAAGCCGAAACCGATTTGCCCACAGCAGGGCTCTGCTTTTTCGTCACCATCTTGGGGGGGGGGGAGAGACCACCAACTAAGTTCCAAAACTCAGTGAAGGGGAAGATATCCGGACCTTCTTAGCTTCAACTCCCACCAATCCTTCGCATACGCTTGGAATAGCAGAAGGGATTCGCTTACTTACAGGTTTTCACCTTAAATCTGCTTGTTGCCGTTCTCCATGGCCCAGCAGCATGCGATGTGCTGCGCAAGTCTGCCGGCCTCCATAGGAGCAGACGGGCTATTTAACCCCCTGGATCGACTTCAGGGGGCTCTTCCCGCAGTGCTCCGGACCCTGACCCCCTACCTGGGAGTCCTGGGGGTTAACCCTCGCAGGTCAACCACCCAGTCAGGTTGCTCGGCCGCTTCCTCCTGGACCTGCAGAGAGGAGCATCTGACATGGCCGGGAAAACAAAACCGAATCTCGGGAGGTGGGCATTGTAATTTGCTCCATATCTGATCTGCCTGATCTTGGCCATGTGAAGGGGTGGTGGGATTTGCTACCTGTTCCGTGCCTGATACATGCTGAGAAAGGGGGTCATTGTCTCCTGTTCTGCACCTGAATATGGCTGGGTGAATGTGGGAAGACATTGCCACCTGCTCTGCTCCTGAATCCAACAGGTTGAGGGGTGGCAGGCATTCCTGTATGCTTGGCTCCTGACTCTGCCAGGGTGAAGACAGGGTGGGCATTTCCACCTGCTCTGCTCCTTATCCTGGCTGGGTGAAGGGAAGAAAGATATTGCCTCCTGCTCTCTGTCTGATCTCACCCAGATGAAGGTGTGAGGTGGGCATTGCCACCTGCTTTGATCCCAAATAGGTGATGGTAGGGGGTGAGCATTGCCACCTGCTCTGTTCCTAATATCAGCTGGGTTAAGGTGGGCGGGCATTGTCACCTGCTCCACTCCTGATCCCAGCTGGGTGAAGAGGGTGGGCATTGTCACCTGCTCTGCTCCAGAACCCAGTTATGTTAAGGAGGAGGTGGGCATTGCCAACTGCTCAGTTTCTGATCCCAGCTGGGGGGGGGGGTGCATTGCCAAGTGCTCTGCTACTTATACCAGCTGGGTTTAGGTCAGGGGTGACATTTTCACCTGCTCTGCTTCTAATAACAGCTGTGTTAAGGGAGGAGGGGAAATTCCTCCTGCTCTGTTCCTCATACCAGTTGGGTTAAGATGGGGGTGGACATTGCCACCTGATCTGCTACTAACACCAGCTGGGTTAAGGCAGGGTGCACACATTGCCACCTGCTCCACTCCTAATACCAGCTGTATTAAGACGGGGTGGGTGGGCATTGCAATCTGCTCCACTCCTGATCCCAACTGTTTCAAAGGGGCGGGGGGTGGAATTGCCACCTGATCTGCTCCTAATATCATCTGGTTCAATGTGGGGAGAGGGCATTGCCATCTGCTTCACTCCTAAAACCAGCTGGGTTAAGGCAGATGGTCGGCATTGCCACTTGCTCCGCTCCTAATACCAGGTTTGTTAAGACTTGGGTTGGGCATTGCCATCTGCTCTACTCCTATTACCAGCTGGGTTTAGGCAGGGGCTGGGCATTGCCACCTGCTCTGCTTCTAATACCAACTTGGTTAAGATGACTGGTGGGTGTTGTCATCTGCTCTGCTCCTATTACCAGCTGGGTTAAGGCGGGGGCTGCGCTTTGCCACCTGCTCCGCCCCTAATTCCAACTGGGTTAAGGCAGGGGGGTGGGCATTGCCACCAGCTCCTCTCCCGATCCCAGCTGGATGAAGGCAGGGGTGGGCATTGCCACATGCTCCACTCCTAATATCAGCTGGGTTAAGGTGAGGGGTGGGAATTTCCACTTGTTCCTCTCCCAATCCCAGCTGGGTGAAGCCAGGAGGCAGTCATTGCCACCTGCTCCCATCCTGCTCCTGGCCTGGGCTTCCCACCATGGCACAAAGTAGTCAGACTGCACAGGGAAGCCATTGAAATTCATAAGCATAAGCACAATTTCAACCGGAAAGAAGAGACTTTAAGAATGAATAGAGCATGGTTTCCAGTCCTGAAAAACACCAGGCTAACAAAACACTCTATACCCAACAATAGCCCTGCAGAGAAGATTAGCACATCAAGCACCGATCCATATGCAAAAGAACCTCCTCAGGATACAGTGAAGCATTAGCACTCCATTAGCATTCCACACCCTGGGAAACCCTTACAGGATGACTCAGCTCAACCCCACCCATCCTGAGTAGATATAAATAACCTGCCAACATCTTTTCCACACTGTGACACTGAGAAATCTCTGTCTTTTGGTGCTACACCTCTGAAGATGCCAGCCGCAGCTGCTGGCGAAACGTCAGGACCTACAATGACAAGACCACAGCTATATAGCCCGGAAAATCCACAACAACCATCGTTCTCCGGCCATGAAACCCTTCGACAATATACCCAACAGTCAGTTCCTGAGTTTGACAAAAGGTTTGAGTACCTTGATCGGTAGCTGCCGGGGTGTGTGAAAGCAAATGCAAAACATGTTCTAGTGCTGCACAAAAGGGATAGTTTGTCAGTGAATCCCACCGGAACTAAGTTGATGGTTTTTAGGTGGGGTCTGTACTTTCCCAGGAACAACTGTATATACTTATGAATGTCATTTGATTCGCTCCTCAGTCAAGGACAGATCTCATCATGGAAGAAGGGAAAGGCATGTTTTAAGTGGGGATGACTCTGCAAGACCTTTGTTGTACTGGGCACCCGTGGGGCTGGAGGGGAAGCAAATCCAATCACCTCTTAATCACTCCGCAGTTCTGTGCAGCATTCCATGAATGCCCGACTCTCCTGGGTGGGACTCAGCAACTATTAGAGTTGCTCTAGTGGCAATACAGCAGTCATGTTAACTCCAGAGGCCTGAACATCTTTAATATCACAAGCAGCCATATATAAAACTGCTATTAAAATGGCAGAGGCCAGGCCGACCGCTTACAAACCTTGGTTATTAATTGCATGGGAGATTTCCAACAGTGAACACGGTTGCAGAGGCAGTCAATGGCAAATATCTCTTTTATTCTCTTTCCTTCAAAGCCCCAACAGGGGTCTCCATAGACTTTACAGCACTTTCCACCACCACCATGCTGAGTGAGATGACCCAGAATAATGTAGCTTTCTTAGGTTGTTAAATGCAATTCTCTTAACTCCTCTTTGCCAAATTTCTTCCTGAAAACCAGCAATCCCTTTCTGTTCATTTTTTTTGAAAAGTGACTCAGTTTTGAATTAATGCCTTCTTCACAAAAAGCAAGATTTGATTTAGATCTTTAAGAAGTAATACATTTATTGATTTTGAAACATAGAATCATAGAATTGTAAACTGGGAAGGGTCTTTACAGACCATCTAGTCCAACCCCCTATCCAATTCAGAAGCAGCTTAAAACATCCACAACAAGTTTTCAGCTAGCCACTCTTAGAAGACTACCAACAAGGGTGAACCCACCACGTTTCTAGGCTGCCATTTCTGCTGCTGGATTATTCTTAATGTAGAATTACAGAATCACAGACACATAGAATCATAGAGTTGGGAAGGTACCTGTAGGGTTATCTAGTCCAACCTCCTGCACAATGCAGGAAATTCACAAGAACCTCCCCCTCTGTTTTTAAGCCTCTGCTGAAAAACATCCAAAGAAGGAGAGCCCACCACCACCCAAGGAAGCCTGTTCCACTGAGGGACTGCTCTAACTGTCCGGAAGCTCTCCTAATGATTGTTGTGGGTTTTCCGGGCTGTATTGCCGTGGTCTTGGCGTTGTAGTTCCTGACGTTTCGCCAGCAGCTGTGGCTGGCATCTTCAGAGGTGTAGCACCAAAAGACAGAGATCTCTCAGTGTCACAGTCACTGTGAAATGTCAGGAACTACAATGCCAAGACCACGGCAATACAGCCCGGAAAACCCACAACAACCATCGTGAAAGCCTTCGACAATACAGTTCTTCCTAATGTTTAGCCAAAAACATCAATCTATTGGTTCTGGTCAGACCTTCTGAGGCAATGGAAAACAACTCTGTGCTGTCCTTTCTATAACAGCCTTTCAAGTACTTAAAAATGGTTATCATATCACCTTTTAGTTGTCTCTTCTCCAGGCTAAACATACCGACTCCTTTAACTTTTCCTCATAGGACTTGGTCTCCAGACCCTTCACCATCTTCGTTGCCCTCCTCTGGACATGCTCCAGCTTGTCTACCATTACATCTTATTGTTATTCCATAATTTAGGGTTCACTCTGTTTTGTCAAGTAATCATTCCTTTTCTTTGAAGAAGTATCCTTTCTTATGTACAAATTTGAATGATACTTTTAAAAGATATTTTCGATGGCCCTGTTTTCTATTAGAATAGTATTTCCATCTTGCAATTTTAAAATCATTTCTGTTTCTTTCTGTCTTTTCTCAGTCTATATGCTCTAAGCTGAGACTCAAAGCTGAGTGAGGATTTGAACCCACAGCTGACCCTCAATCCTCTACACTCCATTGCTTCAGGGCCTTTATTTCCATTCAGTGAACATCCAATGTGATTAAAACTCCTCTCAAAAAAGGAATCTTGATCTCATAAATACATCAGGAATCTTTTCTTTTCTCTTTTACTCTATGATTTAGCCAATGTGCATATTTGCTTGTGTGCGTAAGGAACCTGTACCTGATCTGAGAAGTAAAAAAAACCCAATAAATGTGTCAAAATGGGTCAAAATGTGTGTGCACTAATTTCTGGAGTGATTTAAGCCAGAAGACAGGCAGAGTAGAAGCATGACACAGCTGGAAACGACAACAGCTGGGCATACTAGGGGAACTTCATTTATCTCAAATTATAGCCTGAAATTCTAACTCAGATGTGTTGGTATTTTGAAATGGGATATTGAAATTTGTGCATTCCAAGGTAAAGCAAATGATTTGCTTCCATTGTACTCGGAGAGGTGATGCGGCTGACACATTTCTGATCTGACTCCAGTAAAATTGGAGACGACTATAATATTGACCAAGGAATGTAATGTTCTACGATGAGAAAGACTGCAGGGTAAAATATGCTCAACGTGTACTATGAGGTTAAAAGCCTTACAAAAGCCCATAAGATCTTTGAAATATTTAGCAAATTAAACACTCAGAAATGAGTCATACAATTAATGCTCCAAAGAGATGGTATAAAAGCTCGCGCCACCTGCAACAATTGCCACAACTCCGAGCAAGTCCTCTTGTTTGCTTCTCTTCTGCTTCTCCTCTTCGTAAGTCCATTATAACTTCTTTTCATTGTAAATAAAATATATAGCAAGAAAGAAAGCCAGGAAGGAAGTTTAGGAAGTTCTTCTTTGGGAAAAAAAAATCTAAGGTATTTCAAAGAAATAAAAACAAAATTACGTTTAAGATAAGCATTTCTCATCTGTGAGCGTTTAAATCGAAAAGAGGGAACCAGAGGGCACCTGGAGAGAAAATGAGGCATAGGGAGAAAAGAAGGAAGTGCAGGAGGTTGTGTGTAAAATGTACAGGTGTTTATTTATATAGAAAATGTTGAGAAATTTGCTTTGGTGCCTCTCCACAGTGAGATACATGGTGGATGCCTCGGAAATTCAATCTTCAGGTCAGTTTCGAGTTGCAAATCTCCAGGTGATGTCGGGTGATTTCTGGGAATTATAACTGATCTCTAGAGACTATAAGAATGACTTCTCCTGGCCTCTTTGGAGCATGAAGTTTTTGCCGTTATACCCCCCTGAGGTCTCTCCCCCAAACTTTCCATCCACCAAATCTCCAGGGACATCTGACCAGAACTGGCAACTCTTGATTAGTGTTCAATTTTATAGCTAATTTTAGGCTTGCTAGCAAACCTCTTCTCTTTTTTTCCCCACGTTTATTAATGTGCATAATTTGTTGTGGCTTTCTCAGTCATGATGAGCTCTGTAAGGCACTGAAGCTTGGCTCCCCGAAAGTGCCAACCTTGTTTAACCACCCTTCTGCTATCTGAGATTTCAGCAGGCACTGGTCCCTGTGAGAAATTATTATACTTGTGACATTCATCTATGTATTCTTCAGGTTTTCAAACTAACTCTTCCTATTCATTCATAAATTATGTACAGACTCACCTCCACCTTTGCAAGATGTCTTGCTCTCCCCCACCTTGCGACGTTCCGACCTGCGCTCCCCAATCTTGCAACTCGCCATCTAGCTACCCAGTTGGTGGTCTGGGCTCCCTGAATTCCTGCTGCCCGACTTCCTGCTGTGGTTGTTCAAACGCAGCAAGTGGTGTTGGCATCTCCCCATGTGTGAACAACGCCACATGTTTCAACTGAATCCCATCACCAAATATCGTGATAAGACCAATTCCTGTTACAGTTGAAATCCCAGATTTCATTATCGGAACTTCTTTTAAACATGTTCAGGTGGGAAGGAAAAGGGTCCGAGGTGGTCACATTTGAAGTACTCCCTGTTAAGCTGTAAGGGAATCTTCATCGGAATGGAAAAGGAACGGCTACCTGAACAATATGGAATGTCTTAACTGACGACGCCTTCACGGACTTGGGGTGTCAGACCCTCCCCAGTTCAAGTCAGGATTATTTGGGGCTCAACAGCGTTTCAAAAGCCCATGACCACCAACATGTTACAGTGAATTTGTCTTCTCTCTACTCTACCCTCTAAAGATTTCTTTCAAAGTTTTATTTCATTTGCTTACACGTATGTTGCTTAGGAGACCATATGCTTTGAACATCTTCCCCCTTGGGGCTCACAAAAGCCTTCCTAATAACTTATGTCTATTTCCATATTCATTTGCATTGACACCTTTAAGTTATTCCATCAAGATGAGCAGGGGGAAAGACCCTATTTGCTGACCAAAGAATGTTTTTTTGTCATCCATGAACCTGTTTCACTGCAAATGATGTCACTCTCTGTCTCTTTCTTTTCATTAAAACTACTGCTTGCATCAAAAATTGGTCTTATGGATTCAGTAGCTTTTTATTTCAAAGAACTTGAAATGTGGGGAGGGTGCATGGTTCAGTGGTAGAGCTAACAATGGTAGGTTCAATATCTGGCTCCCCATCCCACATGGCGCCCGTTAGAAGGAACTGGACTCCATGATGAGCAGCTGCCATGTAGAGTACCCCACACTAAGTTACGTGACCTGGATAGTCCAGGATGGCTGATCTCAGCAGGACTCAAAAGCTAAGCAGGGTCAACTTTGGTTAGTAATTGCATGGGAGACCTCCAATGGAGACCAGGGTTGCAGAGGCAGGCAACGGCAAACCACTTCTATTTGTCTCTTGTCTTCAAAGCCCAAACAGGGGGTCTCCATATGTCAACTATGACTTTACAGTGCTGTCTACCCCACCACACTTTGTTCTGTTGTTAAGCGGAATTCTCTCAATTCCTCTTTGCCAAATTTCCCCCTGAAATCCAGCAATCCCTTTATATTCGTCACTGTGTGGAATTTGACTCAATTTCGAATTCATTCCCCTTTCACAAAAATAAGATTTGATTTACATCTCTAAGAAGTAATATGATAATCAATTTAGAAACAGAATCATAGAATTGTAGACTGGGAAGGGGCCTTAAAGACCATCTAGTTCAACCCCCCCTGCCCATTTCAGGAACAGCTTAAAGCCATGAACCCACCACATCCCTCTGCAGCCAGTTACTCTACTGGATTATTTCTAACATGAAGATTTTCCCCCCTAACATCCAGCCACTACATTCCCTTCTGTAGTTTAAACCCAATATTTCAAGTCCTATCCTCCATTACCAACAGGAACAGCTCCCTCCCCTTACCTAAGTGACAGCCTTTTAAAAACTTAAAGAGAGCGATCATGTCTCCCCTCAATTTCTTCTTCTTGCAACTGATTATTCCCAGGTCCCTCAGTCTTTCCTCACAGGACTTCATCTTCAGGCCCCTGATCATCCTGGTTGCTCTCCTTTGCACCCATTTTAATTTGTCCAGAAATACACACAATACTCCAGGTGAGGCCTGACCAACATGATATATAGTGGGACAATGATATCTTGGAATCCCAAATGGGGCACATATAACTGCCCCAGGAGGAGTACTGGATCAGGTTCAAGGTTTTGATATTAACCTATAAAGCCCTTTGTGGACTGGGACCAGCTTATTTGTGGGATCGCCTCTCCCTTTATATACCCCAGAGTACACTTCGATCAGTGGAGAAACAACTATTGGTGGTCCCTGGCCCCAGGGAGGCCTGCCTGGCCTCGACCAGAGCAAGGGCCTTTTCAGTCCTGGCTCTGACCTGGTGGAACCCTCTGACTGTTGAGCTCCTAGGCTGATTTTCCAGGGACAGATAGTGAGCTCCTAGGCTGATTTTCCAGGGATAGATAGGATTTTTTCTCCTTTCCCCACTGGCACACAGGGAAGGGATTTTTTGCCTACCTTGCACTGCAAGATTGATTAACTGTTATGGTGGTGCTATAAATAGTTGGTCACTGGCAGGATAGGATGGGAAATGAGCGAGATGTTGACCCCCTTGGTGCCTCCCCATTGGTGGGGGACTGGGGTCTGCCAGGAGCAGTTGGTAGGCTTCATGGCAGCCAGCTGTGAGGGCAGACTGCCTGGTAGGACCCCTGGACAAGTTCACCCTGCCAGGCTCCACAGCAGTGGGGGGTTGGAGCTTTATAGAGGAACCACTTGCCTGGCTACTAGGTACCAGCCCTCCTTTGGAGGGCTCACCCCTGGGGCAGTGAGGGCTCACCCAGGCAGGTCAAGGCAGAAGTCCAGTGTGATCCCAAGGCTTGACCTGTACCACTAGTTAGATCCCTTGTCATATTCCCAGTTTATGTTGAAGTTGATAAAGTGAGAGCCAAGCTACACATGACGAATGACACTTGAATGGCAAGTGGATTGAGTGGAGGGCAAGTGAACAGGGAGAAATACACTTGCCGTTCAAGTGTCATTCGTCATGTGTAGCTTGGCCCTGATTCACATTTTAATCCCAAGCACTGTTTCTACCTATCATTTTGACTGGCAGAAAGAAATTGGACCATGATAAATAGTGGGAAGCATTAAAGACAAGATCTGAGAAGTGAAAACACTGAACTGGCAATGCTTTTATTAACCCTTTCCCTGCCAAAAATGCTCCTGGAACAGAATGGAACAAGCCGGGACCGGAACTAAAGGAATCATAGGACCACAAAAAAACCAGTGGGAAGCATTAAAGACACTGCAGAACAAGATCTGAGAAGTGAAAACACCGAACTGGCATACTTTTATTAACTCTTTCCCTGCCAAAATGCTTCCGGAACAGCACAAAAGAGGCTGGAATGGGCACTAAAGAAATGCTGGTACCACAAAAAACTGTGAGAATCATTAAAGACAAAGTGGTCTGGAGCTAGTCTTACCAACAGTTCTGGAGAGGAATATCTTGTCCCTTTGGTATTAACCTATAAAGCCCTATGCGGACAGGGACCAGTGTATCTGCAGGACCGCCTCTCCCCATATGAGCCTCAGAGGACTCTTCACTCTAATGGCAAACATCTGCTGAAGGCTCCTGGTCCCAGGGAGGCCCGCCTGGTGTCGACCAGGGCCAGGGCCTTCTCAGTCCTGGCCCAGCCTGGTGGAATGGTCTATTGAGACCAGGTCTATTGAGCCTGGTCTATTGAGACCAGGGCCCAGCAGGATTTATTATCTTTTCGCTGGGCCTGTAAGACAGAGCTGTTCCGCCAGGCGTATGGCTGATGCTAAGCAGAGCACCCCCCCATCCAGTCAAGCATGGTCTGTGCCTGCCCCACTAGTGACATCCTCCATCTGCTGAGCTCCACTGTAAATGCTCTGGTGAAGGCGAAAAGGAGGTGCCTCGTGTATGCATATAGTGCATTTTATTATGCCACTGAGTATACATGTATTTATATATATGTATTTAAAACGTTAGAATGTTTATATATTTATAATTTTAAACTGTGTACATTGTTAGATATATTTTAAATGTATGTAAATTGTAATCCGCCCTGAGCCTGCTGGTGTGGGGAGGGTGGAATATAAATCTAATAAAGAAAATTAAATTAAATTTGATAGAGGAAATGGGCAGTTGAAGCCTTTCATGGTACGGAATGTCCCAAAAAACACTTAAAGACGGGACATATGTTCATACAGATATCAGATGTACCCTTGTTTGCAGAAAAATCTTGAACTAAACATGATCAAAAAGAGTCCAGTAGCACCTTTAAGACTAACCAATTTTATTGTAGCATAAGCTTTCGAGAATCAAGTTCTCTATCTAACAAGTTCTCGAAAGCTTATGCTACAATAAAATTGATTAGTCTTAAAGGTGCTACTGGACTCTTTTTGATTTTGCTACCACAGACTAACACGGCTAACTCCTCTGAACTAAACATGGAGGTTACAGTCCATCCAAACTAGCCAACAACTCTGCCACTTGCTCAGACATTGCAGAAACTGTCTGAAATATGGGGATGCCAAGTTCCATAAAAAGGTAGGGATGAGCTATAGGTGTGTTCTGGGAAGGATGGTTTGCCATGTTTTCAGGAGGGGATAACAATAGAGAACTGGTACAGAGCAGCAAGCAGCAGGGGCTTCTGCTGTGGCTTGGGGCTGAAAGTGCGCCCAGACCATGTTTTCAGCTCTCCCCATTGCCTAGAGGTAGCCTGGGGCTTAAAAATGGCTTTGAATCAATAAGAGTCACCTGGCTGGAGGCTCCAACTAACAATCAAAACCAGATGCCCTATAAATATATATAATCAACCAAACAAAGGAAACTGCTTTAAGCATTGCTCCCCATAGACCAATTCAGTCGGTGGGTTAAAATGAAAGGAAGTGCAACAATGATGGAAATGGTGTGTGTGCGTGAACATTGAACAGTGGATGAACGTGAACAAAACCAGTGATGCAAAAATTGACAACGCTTTGGTTAGAAATCTGCATTTGAATTAGGGTTTGACTAAAGCACCAGTAGGTGCTTGGAGAGACAATTCAAGCACACAAGGGAGAACAGCAGAACTGATTTGAAGAGCAAGAGACTGTGTAAGGTTGCCAACCTCCGGATTGGGCCTGGAGTTCTCCTTGGATTATAGCTGATCTTTAGATCAATTTCCTTGGTGAAAATGGCTGCTTTGGAGGAGGGGGGGACTCTATGACATTATACCTCACTGTGGTTCCTTCCCTTCTTAAACCATAGCCTCCTCAGATTCAACCTCCAAATCGCCAACTACAAGCAGAAAGCAACTGTACAACTGGGGAGGCTGAGGATGGTGGAGCAGCAAATATCATCCGCTAGAATATAACAGACTAGCAACATAGCCCGTTGTGGGTAAAAATATATCAGGCTCTAAAAAGGGGAGGGGACAGGAAGGCACTTCCTCCTCCTCCTCTGCACATGATCCCAAACAGGTGAAGGAGGGCGACGGGCATTGCCACCTGCTCTGATACTGATCCCAGATGAGTGAAGGTGGAGAGGGGGCATTGCCTCCTGCTTGTTGCCTGACCCCAGCCACATGAAGGAGGCAAGGGGGCATTGCCTCCTGCTCGATGCCTGATCCCAGTCATGTGAAGGCGGGTGGATTGCCTGCTGCTCAGTGCCTGATCCCAGCCATGTGAAGTCAAGGCAGTGGGCATTTACACCTGTTGCACTCCTTATCCTGGTCGGGTGAAGGTAGAGGATTGGCATTTCCTTCTGCTCAGCACCTGATCCCGGCCAGGTAAAGGCAGACAGTGGGCAGTTCCACCAGCTCCACTCCTGATTCATGCCTTGTGAAGGCAGGGGGTGGGCATTCCCACCTGCTCCGCTCCTGATCTCAGCCCAGTGAAGGCAGAGGGCGAGCATTGCCACCAGTTCTGCCCTTGATTCTCACCCGGTAAAGGGGGGGCAGGAATTGCCACCGGCTCCTATCCTGATCCAGGACAAGTGAAAGTGGAGGAGCAGGCATTGCCACCTGCTCTGTGCGTGATCCCAGCTGGGTGAAGGTGGAGGGGCAGGCATTGCCTCCTGCTCCATGTGTGATCCTGGCTGGGTGAAGATGGGGGAGGGGCAATGCCACCTGCTCCTCCCCTGGTCCTGGATGGGTGAAGGAGGTGGGCGGACATTGCCACCTGGTCCATGCCTGATCCCAGTCAGCTGAAGGTGGACAGGTGGACATTGCCACCTGCTCTACCCATGATCCTGGTGGTGTGAAGGCAGGGGGCAAGTATTTCCACCTGCTTCTGATCGTGTCTGGGTGAAGGTGGGGGCAGGCATTGCTACCTGCTCTGCTGCCGATCTCAGCCATGTGAAGGTGGGTGTGGGCATTGCTATCTACTCTGCTCCTGATCGTGGCCTGGTGAAGGTGGGGGGTGGGTGGGCATTGCCACCTGCTTTGCTCCTGATCCTGTCTGGGTTAAGGTGGGGGGTGGGTATTGCCACCTGCTCCTCTCCTGATCCCATCTGGGTGAAGGTGGGGGTAAGTATTGCCATTTTCTCTGTTCCTGATCCCTGCTGTGTGAAGGCAGGGGGCAGGCATTTTCACCTGCTCCGCTCATAATCCCAGCCAGATGAAGGTGGGGGGCATGCATTGCCATCTGTTTTGCTCATGATCCTGTGTGGGTGAAAGCAAAGGGCAGGCATTGAAACCTGCTTCACTCCTGATCCCATCTGGGTGAAGTTGTGGCAGGCATTGCCACATGCTCTGCTCCTGATCCTGGCAGTGTGAAAGCATTGGGCTGGGCATTGCCACCTGCTCCACTCCTGATCCTGAAACAACAAAGGGGCACACCTGAAAGGAACTGAATACATGTTTTGTGCTTATACTAACAGACTTTTCCAGGCACCCCTCACCTAAATCTAGTCTCATCTTAATTTATTTCCTCCACTATTTTCTAAGCCACATACTAGCACAGAGAGAGATGGCATGTGCTCCTCTCTGGAAATCAGGATTTCATACTAGGAAGGCTAGGCATTTCCTCCTTGCTGATTGAATGCCTCTTCCGTCCTATTCCCCTTTCTTCCTACATTTACACCTCTAACTTAGAAATGACTGCTGCTCTAAACTGATGTCCAGGACACCCCACTTTGGGTTCCATATGTGTCTCTGACAATCCTCTGCTGGGAAAGTCAATATTTCCTGGTCCCTCAGTCTTTCCTCACAGGGCTTGGTCTCCAGGCAGCTGATCACCCCAGTTTCTTTCCTCTACAACCTGGAAATGAACTACCAAAAGGAAGTGAGCCTGTAGAGGAGAATGTGTTCACTATCTCCCATTCCTAATTTGGATCTCCCATGAGTGGCTGTTAGTTGCAAACATAACCAATTGCACAAATGTGGGGTCTGCAGCTGTGCAGTAGACTTACATACAGTGGAAGTGTAACAACTGCAACATCCCCAAAAGAAGCAACCTTCTCCTGACTGCTTGTGAAAGGCTAACAGTGCTGAAGCCATCCACTGAACACACACAGTTCACAGCAGTAGCAGCAGGCTGGATTCCACAGCATTCCTCCATTTCGACACATTCTCCTGAGCTTGCAAATAGGGCTGATGAGTGTCAACTTTTTCTTATAAGTCCTGGTTCAAATTGCACTGGTAGTCTTAGGCTCCCTGCCTGCTATACCAAGACAAAACCAACATGCTTTATATGAACAGTGTCGTAATAACTGAAACAAGGTTTATGAAACATGCGGGATACTGTACCCTAGAGTGCAGAGCCTGACCCAGGTATCATGCCAAACAGCCAATCCCCCAAAGCAGCCAATGTTCTTGCGGAACTGATCTTGACACCTGAAGACCAGTTGTGATACCAGGAGATCCCCAGTCACCCCCTGGAATAGGCACCCCTGGCATTAAGATAGTTCTTAACCGCAGCCAAATCAAATCACCTGGAGATCAGTGGTAATTCCAGGAGACCTCCAGTCACCAACTGGAAACTGGCACTAAGACCTGCAGTGACTTTGAAGCTGCTGCTAGGATTGCCTTCCCACATGTGGAAACACAAGCACACAAAAATCAAGGTCATTTGGAAGCTGAACCATGGAAAACCACTAGTGGGGAATCACCCCAGGTCATGTAACTGAGGGC
Source organism: Eublepharis macularius (assembly GCF_028583425.1). Lineage (NCBI taxonomy): Eukaryota > Metazoa > Chordata > Lepidosauria > Squamata > Eublepharidae > Eublepharis > Eublepharis macularius. Next base: position 248,415,023 of record NC_072790.1, read on the forward strand.
CATGCTACACATGACGAATGACACTTGAACGGCAAATGGATTGAGTGGAGGGCAAGTGAACAGGGAGAAATACACTTGCCATTCAAGTGTCATTCGTCATGTGTAGCTTGGCCCTCAGTGTGGTATTCTCTAAATGGCAGCTGCTCATAATGGTGCCAAGTTCCTTCTCAACAGGTTGCACCTGGGATGGTGAGCTGGATATGGAATCCGGGTCTATCTTTGTGTGCTCTACCATTGAACCATGCACCCTCCCCACTTTTCACATTCTCAGAAATAAGAAGCAACAGAATCTACAAGGCCAATTTTTGATACAGGCAGAAGCTTTAATGGAAAGAAAGAAGGAGAGACTTACATCATTTGCAGTGAAGCAGGTTCAATAATGACAGACTCACATTCAGGGGCTTTTCCACTGCTTATCTAGCTGGGATAACTTAAAGGTTTCGATGTACATTCATATGGAGAAAGACATAGGTTACCGGGAGTGTTTATGCATGAAGACCTTTTTGAGCCCCAGGAATGTTAAGATGTTCAAATCCTTCTGGTCTCCCATGCAACATGCATGAAGACAAATGAAATAAAGCTTGGACAGAAATCTTTAGGGAGGTGAGTAGAAAGAAGACAAATTCACTGTTACATGTGGGTGATCATGGGCTTTTGAAATGCTGTTGAGCACCAACAAATCCTGCCTTGAACTGGCGAGGGTCTAACACCCAAGTCTATGAAGTCATCATCCATCAAGACATTCCATACAGTTCAGGTAGCCATTTCTTTCCCATTCAGGTAAAGGTTCCCTTAGAGCTTAACTGGGGGAACTGCAGGTGCAACCGTCTCAGCAGGGTTCCCTCCTACAGAAACATGTTTAAAAGAAGATTAGCAAACAGGACCTGGGAGTAGAAATACAAAATAAGGTGGTTCTGCTATAACTTCTAATAATGGGATTTGGGTGATTCTTTCGATGTTGTTCACATGTGGGGAGATGCCAGGGCTACTTGCTGATGTTGAAGAACCAAAGGAGGAATTCAGGGAGCCCAAACCATCAATTGGTAGTTACATGGGGAACTGCAAGATTGAGGAGCACAGGTTGGGATGTCACAAGATGGAGGACAGCAAGAAGACATGTTGGAAATGTGGAGGTGAGTCTGGAAATATATTATGACATGATGAAAAAAGTAAGCATGAGAGCTTGAAGATAAACAAGTTGGTATATATATTTTTCCCTTCCATTTGTGATAGCTTGTGCTAATACATATACTCAGCTTTATAAATTAAACTTTGGACCATTTTCAGACTGAGAAATGAAAGCGTAAACAACTGCTTTTGTTTTAAATTTGGAGATGCCACTTTTGGTATATATCTGTTGCAAAGTAACTAGGGCCCTTTTCACACTACTTACTTGCTTCCGAAACATTGTGATATGTAGCACAAAAAACCCGGAAGATAGCATCTTCTCGCGAGAGTTTTGCGCGGCAACGCACAAAACTCTCGTGAGAATATGCTATTTTGCATTTTTTGGAGCTACATATCGCGATGTTTCGGAAGCAAGTAAGTAGTGTGAAAAGGGCCTAGATGGTTGTTGTGGGTTTTCCGGGCTGTATTGCCGTGGTCTTGGCATTGTAGTTCCTGACGTTTCACCAGCAGCTGTGGCTGGCATCTTCAGAGGTGTAGCACCAAAAGACAGAGATCTCTCAGTGTCACAGTGTGGAAACCTCCATCCTGGCAAAGGGAGGAAACTTTGCAGTCACCCCCACCAGAATTCCTGTGGAAGACATCATTGCAAATGTAGAAGCTGCCATTCGGCATCTACCTGAAGAGAAAGCTGAGGAAATAAGAGGAGAGACAGCCAGGATTCTACGAAAGGCAAAGCTTCCCACCAGCAATATAACACGCAAGGAGAGAAATGCCATCAAGACCCTCAATGCAGATCCAGACATCATCATTCTACCAGCTGATAAAGGCAATGCTACAGTGATCATGAAAACAGAGGAATACAAAAAGAAGATTAAGGAACTCCTGGACCCCTCCACCTACAAAAAACTAAAACGAGATCCCACCTGCAAAATCACCAGGCTAACAAATGCGCTGATCAAGAATTCCTCACTACATCCTGACACGCACAGAAAACTATGCAAGACAGAAGCACAGCCACCTAGACTATATGGACTCCCTAAAATACATAAGGATTCAGTCCCACTCCGACCCATTGTGAGTGCCATTGGTTCACCGACATATGAATTAGCTAGACATCTGGCCGATCTCCTGCAGGATCACATCGGGAAAACCTCTTCTTACATCAAAGATTCAGCAGATTTCATCAACAAAATCAGTTCTCTGAAACTCAATCCACAAGACATACTTGTCAGTTTTGATGTTGTATCCCTGTTTACCAAGGTTCCAGTAAAAGACACTATTGCACTTATTAATCAGATTTTCCCAGAGGATGTAACAGCCTTATTCCATCATTGTCTGACAACCAGTTACTTCCAATGGGATAACGAATTCTATGAACAGATGGATGGGGTGGCCATGGGGAGCCCTCTCAGCCCAGTTATAGCAAACTTCTACATGGAACATTTTGAAAAAACAGCTCTAGAATCAGCACCCGACAAACCTAGTGTATGGTTCCGGTTTGTGGATGATACATTTATCATTTGGAGCCATGGGGAGGAAGAATTGATGGGGGTTTTGAATCATCTCAACAACATCCACCGGAACATACAATTCACAATGGAGAAAGAGATCGAGGGAAAACTCCCATTTCTGGATACCTTGGTCATCCGCAAAGCAAACTTTCAGTTAGGTCACAAGGTCTACAGGAAACCAACTCACACTGATCGGTACTTACACAAGAACTCCAATCACCACCCCCGACAGAAAAGAGGCATAATGAAAACATTAGTGGATCGCGCAAGACGGATATGTGAGCCGCACTTTCTCAATGAGGAAATTAATCATCTAAACCACGCACTTCAGGCAAATGGCTACTCCAGAAAGGAAATCCGAAGAGCAATCAAACCCAGGATGAATCAAACAACCAAGGAAAAACAGTCTCCTACAGGAAAAGTGTTTTTGCCATATATCAAAGGAATTACTGATCAGATGGGAAAGCTTATGAAAAAGCATAACCTTCAAGCAGTATTCAGACCCACCCGAAAAATACAACAGATGCTACGATCAGCAAAAGATAGTAGAGACCCCCTCACCTCTGCAGGAGTATACCGTATACCCTGCAGCTGTGGACAAGTTTACATCGGGACCACAAAGCGTAGCATCCAGACAAGAATAAAAGAACATGAAAGACACTGCAGACTTGGACAACCTGAAAAATCAGCAGTGGCTGAACATAGCCTAACTCAAACAGGTCACAGTATCTTATTCCAGGACACCAAAATACTGGACAACACTTCCAACTACTTTGTCAGACTGCACAGGGAAGCCATTGAAATTCACAAGCATAAGCAAAACTTCAACAGGAAAGAAGAAACCTTAAGAATGAACAGAGCATGGTTTCCAGTTCTGAAAAACACCAGGCTAACAAAACACTCTATACTCGACAATAGCCCTGCAGAGAAGATTAGCACATCAAGCACCAATCCATATGCAAAAGAACCTCCTCAGGATACAGTGAAGCCTCCCGCCATTAGCATTCCACACCCTGGGAAACTCTTACAGGATGACTCAGCTCAACCCCACCCCTCCTGAGTAGATACAAATGACCTGCCAACATCTTTTCCACACTGTGACACTGAGAGATCTCTGTCTTTTGGTGCTACACCTCTGAAGATGCCAGCCACAACTGCTGGCGAAACATCAGGAACTACAATGCCAAGACCACGGCAATACAGCCCAGAAAACCCACAACAACCATCGTTCTCCGGCCGTGAAAGCCTTCGACAATACAAAAGGGCCTAGGTTTCGTTCTGCAAGGGAGAGGAAAAACTGAAAAACATACTGCAGGGCAGTATGACCATCACGGTATATAGTGGAACAGTATCCATCTCTATCTCTATGGTCCTAGCACTTCTGGTAGTGGGAACATTATTGAAAGCATGTGGCCAATGACTGCTGCAATCTCAGATAGAAGAAGAGTGGTTAAACAAGTTTGGCAGTGGTTGGGAGCAAATCTTCAATGCCTTGCAGAGCTTGACATTAGTGGAAAGGCCAGGTCAAATTATGCAAAATAATAAATGTGGAACAAAAGAGAAGAAGTTTACTAACTAGCCTAAAATTCACTATTAAATTGAACACCGATCACACTGATCACAGATCTGGGAAGGGACATTCCGGGAGATTTGATGCTAGTTCTGGGGGTGGCAGGTTTAGGGGAAGGACCTCAGTATTTAAATTAGCTCATGACGTAAAAAAGGGAAAGAAAAGATGTTTTACCAAGATGGGACAAAATCTGGGGCCCGCTTGGTTGAACTGTCAAAATCCCAAGCCATGAGGTTTTGTTTACTGGGCCATGTAGCTATCTCCATCAGAATGTAATCTTTACAGGGGGAAGGTGGATGTGTACTACTGGAAACAGAGCACAGGGTTAGATGAACATCATATGGTTTGAGAAAGGCACACCTTATATTCTTTTGACCTAAATGTAATAATTTTTGTTTAACGAGACCTGAGCAGGGCAGAACTGTTATTGCCTCCTTCTTCACATCTTATAAGGGCCTAGGAAGAGGTGCTCGTGGGCTGCAGCAGCCACAGAAGAGAGAGGGAGATGGAATCTATAATAATCTGGTATTTGTATTTCCTCATTGCAGCCTACATTACATTCCCTTTACTGTTAACTTAAATAGGCCTTGTTCTGGCTGGGGATTTATATAGGGATGTTGGGCTCTATTTATTAAATTAAGGGGTAGGAGTTTGAATGATTAATTGATTAAGGTTTTTGTTTAATATTTGTCCAGGCTACAGTATGGCCAGTATTGTAGGGTGGTTGCACTCAGGGCAAAAATAACTTACAATGTGGGTGGTCAGTAGAGGTGGGCACGATCCCCAAAAAAATACCGATCAAGCTGATCATGGATCCGTGCCAGCGACGACCCCAAATCACCAATCCACACCGATTATCTCCCGTTTCCAATCTGTGGATCGGATCAGGGAGGCCAAAGCAGAGGGGCGCCCTGCTGTTCCCTGCTATGTGGGAAGGTGGGTGGTGGCAGTGACCGCCGGGCCTGGCGGGCACGGGGAGGGGACGTTCACACACACACACACACACACACACACACACACACACACACACACACACACACTTAGAGCAGAGGGGGAAAAGCTTTTAACCCGTCCCTGCCTCTCCAAATAGAGAGAGAGAGACACCCCATCAACATGTTTCAGCCAGCTTTTTAAAAAAAGCAGGGACAGAATCCTCCATTCCTCCCCACCCAATTTTAAAAGCAAGCAGCCAGTCTTCCAAAAGCATATTTTAAACACACACACAGAGCCGTGAATGAGGTTTTCCCACAAAATACAGTGTTTTAAAAGCAGGTTAAAAACAGAGAGTGACAGACAGAAAAACAGCCATTCCTCCTACAAAGCCCAGTTTTTTTAAAAAGCAAAAAACGTTTGGAGTGCCCATGGCTACAGAACACCCCCTTCCCCCTCCCTCCCCTGGCTGTCTTCTCCCAAATGGTGAGTGCATTGCTGGCTGCTCCGTGGTTGGAAGGAAGCCCTGCTGATCAAGGAAAGCTGGGCTTCCATTCAGGTTTCCAGGGCAACAGAAGGAGGGAAAACACAGCTCAGGCATTCTCCTGGCTCCGTTGCCCCGGGAATAGATTACTGTCGCCTGATTGTCTGCATCCTCAATCAGATCCCGATGGCCCGAATCAAGCCCCGATGAAGCCCCCCCCCAAAACGCTGGATCGGTCGCTGTGGACGGCACCGATCCACTGGGTCCCGATTACGTGAACGCCATTATCGTGGGTATTTTTCTATCGTAATGCTGATCGTGCCCATCTCTAGTGGTCAGTATGGCTTTGTGGATACCAGTTACATAGCGTGAGGGAAGTATGATGGTGGGGGATAGGTTTTGTAAAGGAAGAAGTCGTTGATATGGTCATGCTCGGATTCCTTCCAACCTTTGCCTCATCCCAAGGGATTTTGGTAGTGGGGCTAGGATTAAGTGCCCTCTCCCGACACAGCTGCTGTGCAACACCAGGTCCATAAATAATAAGACCATGGCTCTCCAGCAGTTTTTTGTAATGGAGAATGTAGACCTGGTGTTCATGACACAAATCTGACATAAAAAATGGCAACATCCAGAAACCAGTGGGAGAACACTTCAATCCATCAGAACATTCCATCAAGGACTTAAAGGTCACTGTAGTTCAACAGAAACCTTTCAAAAACAGAATCCAACGGGAAGCTACTGAATTGGAATTCATATGTAAATTTGACTCAGTCAGGCTTGGGTTGAATAGGGACTATGAATGGTTATCTCATTATCAGAAGTAACTGATTTCATTATCAGAAACCAACTGATCCCATTAGCCCTGGGAATGAGAGAATGGGCACTTAACCTGATTAGGCCACTTCAGACCTAGGAGCCAGTAAGAATTTGGATTCGCTCTCAGAATGGGCTGGTGCACATAGGTTGATGGGAGGAAATAGCCGATTGCCTTGGGAAGAGTGGCAGGGAGGCAACTCCTGGAAATGGGCTACCTGAAGGAAGTGATCCTGTAGGGGAGAGTCCTATTCCTAATTCAGATCTCCCATGAGTAATTGTTAGCTGCAAATATAACCCACAGCACAAATGTGGGGTCCGCACCTGTGCAGAGGACTGATGCGCAGTGGAAGTGTAACGACTGAAACCGGACCTATGCACAAAATAAGCAAGCCCCCCCTCCAAATATGAAAGGTCCCCCTGACTGTTTGTGAAAGGCTAACAGAGCTGAAGCCATCCACTGAACACACACAGTTCACAGCAGTAGCAGCAGGTTGGATTCTACAGCCTTCCTCCATTTTGACACATTCTCCTGAGCTTGCAAACAGGGCTGATGAGTGTCAACTTTGTTCCTGTGGTCCTAGTACTTCTAGTAGTGGACATATTATTGAAGGCATACGGGCAATGACTGCTGCAATCTCAAATAGCAGAAGAGTGGTTAAAAATCTCTGGTAGTGGTTGGGAGCCAATCTTCAAAGGCTTGCAGAGCTTATCAAGACTGCAAAAGCCACAAAAAATTACTCAAAGTAATAAATGTGGGAAAAGGAGAAAAAGTTTACTAAATAGCCTAAAATTCACTAGAAAATTGAACACCGATCATAGGTTGTCAGTTCTGGGAAAGGACATTCCTGGAGACCTGATGTGAATCCTGGGGGTGGCCGGTTTTGAGGAAGGACTTCAGAGGGGTATAATGCCATAGACTTCATGCTCCAAAGTGGCTGTTTTCTCCAGGAGAATTAATTTCTATAGAGATCAGTCGTAATTGCAGGAGATCACTAGATACAACCTGGATCTTGGCAAGTCTAAACTGAGCTGAAATTAAATTTGTGAGGTATCCACTATGAATCTTGTTGTGGAGAGACCCCACACAAATTTTCTCAACATTTTTCTACACAAATAAACACCTGTACATTTTACACTCAACCTCCTTCACTCTCTTCTTTTCTCCCTATGCTTCATTTAGTCTCCAGGTGCCCTCTGTTTCTTTCCTTTAAATGTAAATCCACACAGATAAAAATTGTCAATAAACATGAAAAAAAAATTGATTCCTTTGAAATGCATTAGTTTTTTCCCAAAGAAGAACTTCCTAAACTTCCTTCCTGTCTTTCTGTCTTGCTTTCTTGCTGTACATTTTATTTACAATAAAAAGAAGTTATAATAGACTTACGAAGAGGAGAAGCAGAAGAGAAGCAAACAAGAGGACTTGAACGGAGTTGTGGGGATCATTGCAGGTGGCGAGAGCTTTTATATCATCTCTTTGGAGCATTAAATGTATGACACATTTCTGATGGTTTAGTTTGCTAAATATTTCAAAGCTTTTATGACATTTTATGAGGTCTTTAACCTCATATTACAGGGTGAGCATATTTTGTGCTACAGTCTTCACTCATCGTAAAATGTTACAGTCCTTTTTCAATATTATGGTCCTATATTTCTAAGAGCCAATGAGAAAACTTATGGACTAAAGAAATAAAATTTACCGATGGTCAAATGATAAGAGAGAATTGTTATAAAATGTTTTTGATGGTAGAGTACCCTTAAGGACATTGCAAAACCTAGCAAGGGTTACAGTGGAAGGTGTTTCAAATGTTAATATAAGGATCCGATATTCTATCATATGTGGTGGATATGTAAGAAGGCAAAAAATACATAATTACATGAAGAGAGGTAAGTGAAGGGATGGAGAGGAGAAGTCGTTTTTTGTATAGTATGCCATTATATATTCTGTTTCTATTGTCTTTACGTATTGTTATATATTTTGCTTATGCTATTTTATACATTTTACTTTCTTTTTATTTCACCCCTTCAAATAAAAATTAAAAATTAAAAATATTATAGACATACCCAATTTTTCTTGAGTCAGATAAGAAATGTACCTGCGGCATCACCTCTCTGACTACAATGGAAGCAAATAACCTGTTTTGTCTTGGAATGCACAAATGTCAATATTTCCATTTCAAAATGCCAACACATCTGAGTTGGAATGTCAGGCCATAATTAAAGATAAATGAAGTTCTCCCATTCGGTCAAGCTGTTGTTCTGACCAGCTGTGTCATACTTCCACCTTGCCTGGCTTCTGGCTTCAATCATTCCAGAAATTAGGGCTGACACATTTTGACACTTTTTATTTCTCAGATCATGTAGAGGTTCCTTATGTACAGAACCAAATAGGCAAATTGGTTAAATCACAGAGCAAAAGAGAATAGATTCTGGATGTATTTATGAGATCAAGATTCTTTTTTTAAGAGGCGTTTTAGTCAAATTACATATTCACTGAAGGGAAATGGAAGACCTGCAGCAGCAAAGGGTAGAAGATTGAGGGTCAGCTGCGGGTTCAAATCCTCACTCAGCTTTGAGGCTCACTTGTTGATCCTAACATAGTTCCTTGGTCTCAGCCAGCCAAACTTAAATCATTAGTTTATCATGTGGATAAAATTGAGGAAGGGCCACACAGAGTTGTCTGATCTTTGAGATTGTGTGTTGGGTGGAAATTTAATAATGAATTGGTAGGTAAAGGTAAAGACAGTCCCCTGTGCAAGCACCGAGTCATTACTGACCCATGGGGGGATATCGTATCACAGCGTTTTCTTGGCAGACTTTTTGTTATGGAGTGGTTTGCCATTGCCTTCACCCATCATCTACACTTTACCCCCAGGAAACTGGCTACTCATTTTACCGACCTTAGAAGGATGGAAGGCTGATTCAACCTTTTCAATTCATTTTTCTTCAGTTCAATTGGCTCCTGGGATTGCCACATCAATAAATTTGACCTTCTTGCTAGGTTTTGAAATCCCATAAGATCTAAACTTTCTAGTCCTTCCCCAATGGCAACCGACAGAGGCACATTTTTATGAGCTCTCCTGCTTCTTTCTGCTTTTAAGGGCCAGGTTGGACTGACTTCAACAGTCCGAAACTGGTCTCTTATCAAGAGGCACCCAGCGTGCGATATCAGGTGGGTTGGGGAACTGTTTGGCTCTCTTTAATTAGAGAGTTGGATACTCCCCAACTCCTGAAGATGCAAGAACATCTTGCAAAGCAGAACTGAGGTGGCCAAAAGCCAATTAAGTCAGCCGGGGGGGGGGACTTTTGTAAATATAACTCAACTGTCTATCTGTGCTAGGACCTATTCTCTCTTTCTTTCCATGCTATTCAAGAGGAATGATATTGTGCTTTATTTTTCCGCCTTTTTCTTTTATTTTCCACCTCCAGAAAACAACAAAGATGTCTGCTACTCATCTCAGCATCAGCGAATCAAGCAAGTTATTCAGGAAGTGACACATAAAATAATTGGGATTTCCTCTCTGACCAGCAAGCCACTGATAACTAGAGTTTTCTTAATTGCATTTGGAACTCAGTCAATATTTCATACAACTCTCCTAACTGAATTTGGGAATTTTGCAAGATTATTTCTTTTCCTTATCCTTTCTCTTTTGCCTTGCTTTATTGAACTTTTTTTAAAAGAAGAATTAAAACAAGTGATTTTGTAAAAAGACAATAGATTTTAGTACCTTTCATTATCAGCCTAATCTGGACTGCAAATTACCTAAAAGGAAGGACTTAAAAGTTCTTAAATTTGGAGATAAAAAAAGGGGGCGGGGGAGATGGTGAATTTTGAACTCCATAGTTCCACCAGTTACTACCACTTGCTGGATTAAAAAGTGGTTGCAGTTATGAAGCAATTATACAAAGAATTTCCCAAAGAATAGCCTCCTTCCTTTTAAGCAAATTTGAAAGTTTGTTAAGCAAAGTAAAACAAGACTATGGAATTACTTCAGTTAAGATTTGTCAACAGGACCAGGATTCTCCAGAACCAAATTCAGAAGACAATGTACCAGCATTGCTATCTCAGCAAACTGATCAGTCTATGGAAAGACTTCCTGAAGAACACAACTATGGACTTGAATCACCTTTAGGTCTCCCCAAAATAAATCACCCATCTCAAGGAATCAATAAATCCGTCCAATGTCATGTCTGTAGCCCCTACATCCATGTCATTGTTCTAGGGGATGCTAATTGCTAATACTGTGTTTTGATTTCCTATTGCAAATGCTATGTGCATCGCTTTCGTTTCTCCCTCTCCCAGCCTGAGAACACAGCTGGGTAATCTATTTCTTTGAAGCTCACCAAAATGACCTTGTGGTGTCTGAAATGTTACCGTTTCTTTCTGTCTTGTCTAGCTGATGTATAAACTCCAGCAAAAGTTCCCCAGACTTCTTCCTGCTCAAAACTGGTGGGTTAAGGAAGAAGGAAATGTTTGAGTATTTAGACCTGTACTTTCCTCAAGCCTCTATTCCTTTCAAGGAAGCTGTACTGCTTAGATGCTTCCTTACTTCTAAGTAAACTTATGGACCTGTGCATATGGAGAAGACATGATTTCTGAATAAAAGTCATTTAACCAAGAACCTGTGTCTTGCAGCAATAACCCAGGGATCTGTCTGCCATATCCTGTCATCCATAATCTGACATAATTTAAGGAACAGTTCAAGAAAATTACTGATGTGGGTAAGGGAACTGAATTAATATCTTCAAACTCAGAATTCAAGCAGTCTTTGAACTCAGAAAAGATAATTTAGGCTTCTTGGAGGACTATGTGAAGATCTAGTGTGTTTGACCCAAGAGGACCTCCCCACTGAGACCCCAAGGATTACTGTGAAGATCAACGGTGTCTTTGACCCAGGAGATCTCAAGGATTACAGATGTAAAGGAGATACTGAAGGCATATATTCAGTTACATGCAATTATGGTTGACTATCATGCAAAATTGCCATCAATTTACTTGATATATAATAAGCAAAATTAGATCATATATCTATAGGTCACTCCTTGGTAATTTATTAAGATCCAATTTATTTTTGATGGAGTGGGAAACTCTAGCTGCCACTTTATTTACATATCTTCTTAAAGTAATGGTCAATTTCCCCTCCTTTTCCCCCTATTTTTTTATTTTTCTTTTCCTTCTGAAATAATACTTCTTTTTTATGAAATACCATTTTAAGTAACTTTTTTATTATATTGTGTGCAAAATTGTCATTAATTTTCCTTATATAAAATAACCAAAATAATATCAAAATACCAACTTATGATGTTAAAAGCTTTTTAAAATGAGCAAATGCTGAAATCAAAATATGGGGAATCTTCCCTTTACATAAACGTAAAATGTAAAAGAATTTTTTTTTCTCCTGTTGGAATATCATTTCTCTTTTTGTGAAATACCATATGTCTTAGTAATTTCTTATTACCTTGTGTGCTAATGGATTGATATATTAAATACATAATAGCTAATTTTCTTACTGAAGACTAGACTAGTTTACTAATTATAAGTTAAATAACTGAATGGGTAAATGTATTAACTCATTGCTGACAGAGGGGAAAACTCTTTTTTTATAGTAGTCTATATATTTGATTACTTATATGCTTGCCTAGAGTAACTGTTAAGTTTTTCTATTCCTTTTTTTTCTTTTTGCTTTGCATATATTATCTTTATTACATCCTTTTAATTATGATTTCTAATGGATTAACAATATAGATGTTTATAGTTTCATTCATGTAGGATCCTCAAGAATACGTGGAAATATAATCTGTATTGCATTGGACTATCTGTTTGGAATTGCAGAAGAAGTGTGAAAAAATAGTTCATATATTTTACTTATATTTTGAAGGTACTGGAGTGTATCATTATTATCCAATGTATTTCACAACATACATAATCTGTTAGATTTTTTAAATAGCTTTCTGTATAAGGTTCTATGCACTACTAATTGTTCTTTTCTATTTCTTAAATAAAATTTAAAAATCTAAAAAAAGATCTAAACTTTGTAATTTTCAACAACATTTTCAGGCTTTTGTTCCCACGAATATTTCTCCAACTCTGGCTCATACTTTTTGCATAAATTTCAATATAACCAAAGTATGACCATGTGATTAATGTTTTCTCAGTTTTGTGCAGCTTCACGTGTTATGAATTTAAACAATGATGTACTTATGAATATGTCAGTTGAAATTTCATGTAAATAATTCAGAGACACAACGAAGATTTCTTGTAATACATTTTTTGTAACGCTTTATTAATTACTAATATCATTTTAGGAAAACCTCTACGGCCACTCAAAGCACCATCAAAGAAGAAAAGAAATTTCTGAAAACTTCTGATGCTCATCATTCACATTTTTCAATATGGAACATTGGAACTCAAGCAGAACTATTGCAGTTACAGTGAAATTATAAAATACCTTTCAAGATAAAATTTCATCATTTGAATTCACACAGAGACACTATGATGTTTGTCTGAGCATTAAATTCTCTAACTGGAATATAGGCACAGAATTATTGATCATGCCTCAGGTGTAGCACCAGCGTTGCCAATTCTATATTATTGTCATTGTCATTGTTGTTGTTGATGATGCTGTTGTTGTTGTTACCATCATCATCATCTCTGTTCTCCTTACTCCAACAGATGTTTGGGCTAAAATTCTTGGTCCCTCACCGTCTCAATTTTTTCCAAGAATTTAAGAATCAATGAGGTGCTGCCTTACATTGTGGCATGTTCCAAATATTGTAGCTGTTTGCAACTGTCCAATTGTTACCCTGTTTATTCTGAGATCACCTAGATGTTTATTAGTCCTTTCAGAATTGTGCCTAGAGTTCCTATCACTACTGGAATAACTATGGTACATTACTCCCAGATATGCTGAACTTCAAATCTTAGTTTGTTATATTTTGTTATTTTTTTAATCCCGCTTTCTTCAATTTGTTTGTTATCTGGGATTGTGTTGGAGGAAACTTTTATTACCTCTGTTTGCAGATTACGAGGTCTCCCTTTTCTCCTTGTCTGAATAATAAACCAAGGCTTCAGACTCGGTAATCTGAGAAGCCGAAAAAGTTTATTATGAGAAGTTCTCAAATAATCCCAATGCACTCATACTATTACTGTATGGTGCATAAATTGTCAGCATCTGCATTTATACCTTTACAGCAATACAAGACAATATTGTTTAGAATATAAAGGATCTCATACAGTTCTATAAACAGTCCTTCAAACAGTTCTTCAAATAATCAAATCAAAGTTACATGATTTCCTCAATATGATGGATCAACAGGTCATGACCAGCATTTAGAAAGGTCACTGTCATAAAAACATTCTATATGGCACCACAGTTTCATAACATATCATAGGAAGGAACAGCCCCAGGGCTTGGACTAAAGTTTCTATACATAAACAATTACAACCTTTGGTGGGTAATTAAAATTAACTTGCGGTGCTTGCTGTTCTTTTTGAGGCTGTATATTGTTATTTTTAATTGTAGGAACAAGTATGTTAAACAAAAAGAGTTCAGAAAGGATCCATTCACAAGCATTAAGTAATCTAGATCAATGGATTTTGACTGGTATACAGGGGCTTCCTCAATTTCCCTAACGGATTGCCACATTGGTCAGTTTGACCTTCTTACTTTCAACTACAGTAACACCAAGAGTATTATGTTGTCTAGCCCTCCCAGCCAGCAGCACAGCTGCTCTGGGTCTGGGGCTGCAACAGCATGCTTTTTCCTGGCTATCTGGGGATCTGGGGAGGAGGTGGAGCCAGACACAACAAAAGGCAGCTCTGCCCCTCGCTCCTCAGCAGTGCTTCCATATCATGTGTGGCGGGATCCTTGGGACACAAATGGTATCAAACTGGCTAGGCGTAAGGCCAATAGGGCCATATTTAGGGCTTTGGAGGGCAGTCTTGGTATTTATCTGCCCCACCTGCAAATCAGGGCTGAATTTGCTGATCTCTACAGAGGGAATGGAGTTTACCTATCATTGAAGGGCAACAGTATCTTTTTGGATAATTTGCAGCAAGGGCTTTAGTTGGCAATTGGCCACCTGTAGGGCTCAAGGGGCTAAGCTGAGGCTTCGCCCTAGCAGTGGCAGGTGTCAGGGCTTGCCGCTGCTGCCGCTGGGCGTGGCACTGGGCGGTCTGCTCCTGACATCACAGGGGGGCCAGGGATTCTGCAGGACCCTGCTCTGTGGAAGGAGGGGCGGTATACCTCACCCAGACTCCCTCTCAGTCCACTCGCTGGCCTGCTCAACCTGGCCTGATTACCCTCTGCGTCCTCCTTCATCTCCTCCTTCCAGGACTCTCCTCCAAGCCTCCACCCTTGCATCTTACTGCTCTCACTCCACATCATCACTCCTCACTCACACCCACCACCACAGGGCTCTTCCCAGCCAGCTTTTATAGGGCTTCCTTCTACTGCCCCACCCCTCTTCCAGCCTGGCCTTGGGCTGCACCAAGCAGTTGCAGCTGGGGTAGCTGATCTGGCCCCACTGACCAGCACCAGCTGTGCCTTGTTCTCTGGCTGCCCAGCCTCCCTGCCTTGGCTGATTGCTGAAGGCCTGTCCAGCTGCAGTCCCCTGGCTAGCAGCTCGGCCTCCCTGGCTGAGCTGATGGCTGAAGGTGGGTCCAGCTGCGGCTCCTTGGCTGGTTGCCCAGGGCTTCCTGCAGAGTGCCTCCAATAGCCCCACCTGGAGTGGCTTGGCTTTTGGCAACCCCTGGGCCAGGCTACTAGTTTCTAGCTGGGGCGTGGCTTTGGGTTGTTGGGGCTGCTGCTGCTTCTCCTCCTCAGGTAAGGTCTTTGGGTGGGTGACTGCTGGGCTCCCAATCCCTCTGCCCTTGCCCCCTTCTGCCTTGCCTAGCCCCCTTTCCCTCCCTAGGGGAGTGGGACTCGCTGGCCTCTCTCTGTCTCCCCCTGCCTCCTGAGGCCCTGGGCTTTTGCCCCTTGCCCCTGGCACCGGCAGGTTCTGGCTCCATTTGCCTGTGGGAGGGGTTGACCTGCTGTCAGCTGGCTGACCAGTTGACCTGCTGTCTGCTGGCTGCCCCCTCTGTTTGCCCGTCAGCCCGGCTGACCTGCTGTTCCCTCCTACCAAGTCTGGGGGCTGGGACTCAGACCCCGGACAGCAGGATAGGGTTTGTGAGAAATGTGTGGGCCGGTGAGCACCCCTGGCATATCCTCATTAAAGGGGAACTGGGGTCTGTCAGGATTGCAGGTATTGTTTGATGGCTGCCAGCTGAAAGGACAGACAGCCACATGGGACATCTTGTACAAATAAGGCCCTCATGTTTGATGGCTGGGGTGCTATAGCCTTGATAAGGATTCCATTTGCATGGCTGGCCAGGTCCCAGCTATACTCATTAGATGGCTCATGCTCAGGGCAGTGGAAATCACCCAGACAGGTCAAGGCAGAGGTCCAGTGGTGACCCCAGGTTTTGACCTGTACCACTACTTAGGCCCTTGCCATATTATGTTTAATATTATGTTGTTACCAAGAGAATGGTCCATTAGTTCCCAACACATCTGTCTGCCTCTTCAGTCTGTCTGGGGGGAATCTCTGGTCAATCTTTTCTTGCATATCTTCCAATTTAGGGTTGTTTGGATCAAACATTTTTGTAAAAAATCCTGGATAAACGTCTTCTCAAAATGTAATTCCACAGATCCTGTGCTCTTTCTTGTACTTATTTTACAATTGTAATCCAACAACCCAGCCTCTTCAATTTACAACACTTAAATCAGAGAGAAATTATAAATTGGCTTTTAGAAATGAATTTCAGCCATTAAATAGTCAGTCTATATGATTCCACAGGCTTTTTGCCCCATCTACATAGTATAATGGACAAAAATGTCACAGATTAAAAGTTAAACTTAAATCACCTTGGTTCTAATTTAACTATCATTGGTACAAATAGAATTTTTGAAATAACACTTTTGTCTGCTTTAAAGAGAAGATGGCACACCCGGCTGCATGTGAAATATGCTTAGGCTGGGTGCCACTTTTTGCCTCGCTGCACGGATGGAAAGACAGCCTTACATTCCTGGGCATCCAGGCTTTGGGAGGTGGGGCCTGGCCCTGTAAAGGGCTGCTCCTCCTCTGTAGGGCTCAGTCAGCTTTGAAAGGTTGGCCTGAGCAGAGCATATATCAAGCTTTCTCAGCCAAGCTCCTCTGAGGTCAGTTTTGCTGAAGGCCCTCAGGGCTAGGTGGCTATAGCTGCCTCGGGGAAAGCTGTGATAATCCCCTGCTTGATACCTTCAAACAACAGGAGGAGAGCCAGGGCCCAGCGCCAGGCTCAGTGGTTTGGCAGAAATTTTTTTATTCTTATTCTTACTCTTATTCTTATCCTCTTCTTATTTACATTTGGGGACTGTTGTCTATCAGTCAGGAGGGCTAAAGCAGGGTTATATCCAGTCCTTGCAGGCTGCTGGCCTAATTAGGCTCTTCTACCCCTCCCCATATTTTGTTTGGATGGAGTACTTTCAGCAGACACAGCAATAGGCTTTGCTGTAGGCCGCAAGGGTGAGTTGCAGCCATCTGAGGGGTGGATTACATTACTGCTGCTGGCTTAGCAGGGTGGATGCTGGTAGGCCTCCTCTCTGTCTAGGCTCCCCCCCTCCGTTTATACTTACTTAGGAGGGAGTATTTCTAGTGGCAATAGCTCAGCTTAAGGCCTTCAGGCAGCAGGAGGTGCATTTTGTGAAAGGGCTTGGCAGTTTATTCAGTTGGGTGCAGCTATTTGGAGTGTGGCACCAGCGGTCTGCTTTGCCTCCTGGCAGTGCAGCCTTATTGAGAAGGCATCTACAATATGCACAGCTCCAACAGCGGCCATTTTGAGTGTGGGTTTTATATGGTCTGATTTGCCTCCTGCTTACTGGCAGTGGAGGCCATTTTGGTGGGGCCTTTACAGCTTATGCTGTGCTGGGGTGGCCGTTTTGTGTGTGTCAGCCTGTGGCTGCTTAGCCTCCTAGCACTGGCAGCCATTTTATAGAGGCCTCAGCAGCTTACACAGTGTTTTGGCTGCTTTTGGGGGGGGTATGTGTTACTACAGTACATTATATTACTGTACATTTCCATCATGCCACTATTAAAAAAAATGGCTAGGCGCTCTGCTAAGGGCAAACAGCCAGTGAGTACGTATCCTGCAAAGCAGCCCTACCTGCGTAGTTAACCTTTGAGGATGATGAAGTGGCCATAGGGAGTAAGGAAATACTGGGCTATCAGTGTCTATCAGTCAGGAGGGCTGAAACATGGTTAGGCTCAGCCCCTGCAGGCCTCCAGCCTATCTAGCCCTCCCCCCCCCCCAAATATTTTAACTCTATTTGGAGAAAGTACTTACAGTAACAGCGGTGAAGGCCTGGCTGAGGGGCAGGTCTTACAGTCATCTGAAGGGCAGATTGCTTCACATATTGTTGCTATTGGCTTAGCAAGGATTTATAGGATCAGGGTGGTAGCTTGTTAAACCCCTTCCCCTGCTCAATTTTGCACCCTTAGCACAATTGACAGCTGGTAGCAGAGCTGGCCTAGGCTGCTGTAACCTAGTCATGTTGGGATGACAGTGAACCTGACTGGCAGATAGGTAAGTCCGCTGGCTCCTAGTGCATGACTGTGGGGGCTCCTGAGGTCAGGCAACAGTCTCCAGGCTCCCATGTTTAGACTCCTGGGTTGTATCATCTTGGGACTTGCCTTTGAGTTTTATATCTGGCCTCTGAGTTATTACTTGATTCAGTTATAAAGGGACAGTCATAAAGGGAGCAGCATGGACCAGGCAGCTGCCAGCCGGCCTCCTTTATGGGAGCTCCAGCAGCTGGCTGGGCTCCGAACATTGTCTCCAGGGTGTTGACACCTAGAAGTGGAGTTTCCTTGGAGTTTCTGCTGTCTTGAGGCCCAATAGCTCTGGGTTTAGTTCAGGGGCACTGGTGGGCTGAGCAGTGGCACATTAACCATTCAGAATGGGGGTCTTACTATAGACCGTATATGCTTGGAATTTTCCAATCCTCCTGGCAGTTGGTGTGGGGGAGGGAACTAGATAACTCCTCAGCCCACTTCACATGGACAATTAGGCAGTGGTGCCCATTACTAACCCTTTCATCCAAATCTTTTAGGATTTTGAGATAGGTTCTAGTTCTGGAGACTGGTCCTGGCATTTATGTTTCAAGGCAACACCCAGTCTTATTTGCAGATGGAACAGGGCAGCTTGTCCCTCAGATTTCCTCTGAGCTATGCCTTTAGGGATGGCTGTGGTTGTTTGGCAACCAGATGATATAACCCCCAGCATGTGGTGCACCTATGTCTAAGTAGATGGCAGTCTCTAGGCTGGGGCATAGGTTGGTCTGTAGGAGTTATGGCTAGTGGATATTTCCCACAGTTGTGGGGTGTGTGAAATTAAGGGGCTCGCCTTGTATCCAGTAGCAGCCATCAGGCAGCTTATGCGCCTTTAGGTTCAACAGTAAACCTCCCAGTTTGATGTTGGCCTGGGCATTTTCTGAGGCTGCATGACCTTAAAGATTGGTGTGAGAGTAGATTGTTGAGCATTTGCGCAGTGATGACCCAGGCCCTTAAGGAAGGGTCTGGTTGACACTGCACTTAGTCACAAGGAACATGATGGCCAGCTGTTATTTCTGTTTGATGGGACATGGGGATCTTTCCCTCACTCCTGGTCATTCACCTGGGGGTAATGAGCTGGGATTCCCAAGGGCACAGCCCTTCCGTTACAGGCCCCATAGACGTGCAGGTATAGGCAGGGTGGTCCAGTGTGCTTGAGGGAAGGAGGTGTCCTCTGCCTCACATACTGTCATTCACATGAGCAGTAATGACCTTGGCTGTGGAGCATGGCCCTTGCATGCATAGGCAGGGTGGCATCATGAGCTGGAGGGTGGAGCAGCCTCCATTTCACATTCAGTTCTTCCACCTGGGTGGTATGACCTTGGTTCATAGGGTGTGGACCTTTCCTTACAGGCTCACACAGACCTGCAGCCTGAGTTTAGGTTTTGTCTGGAAAAGGTGTGCCTATTAGGATATGAGTCTGCACTATTTCATGTAACGTCACTGAGGGCCTTCTGCGGAGCTCGTAGAGGAGTGAGCTGGTGGCCCAATCCCTCACAGATCTGTCTGGGTGGGCACTGAGGGCACAGGACCTGAAGCTTAAGACTGATTCAATTACCCTTCATATTAGGTGGTCCAAGACAGATCAGTGGCAGTGGGGGCACAGTTGTTCAGGTGGGCCCTTGCGATCAGTCCAAGCTGTGCTCTGTCTAGGCCCTATGCCTATATCTGAAAGCCAGGGGTAGTGGTGATGGAAATCTGTTCCAGTACAGTGATGGGGCACCCCTCACCTGATTCCAATTTTGGACGGTGATACAAAGGGCCTTAGTTAACTTAGGCCTGGTGGGGGTCAAGTATGGCACCCACTCATTTCGTTTGGGGGCAGCTGTCACAGCAACTGCAATGGGCTATCCTGTGTCGAAAATCCAAAGAGTAGGTCGGTGATAGTAGGCAGTGTATTGGGCATACGTGCAGTCCTGCTGACGCTTTAAAGAGTTGTGTCTAATTGTTTCTTTTTCTTCTTAGGTGCTGTGGTTCGCTGCAGGAGATGTCGAATCCCCATATGCGGACACAGCATGATTTTCTGGGTGGCCCATCAGGCCAAGAGGATGCCATTTGGGTCCCAGCTTGGGCTTAGAGGATGGGCCATTGTAGAGTGACAGGGCCTATGGGTGCCTCACTGACGGAATGACCGTCTGTAATTAGTGCTGCCAAGTGACCCGCTTTGCCCAACAACAAAAACACTGGAGCCAGGATGTTGTGATGAAGTGCAGATGGTGTATTTTACAAGTCCATATATTTACAGGTGCAAAAAGGTGCTCAGCATACATACATACAGAGAGAGCAAAAACCAGAGTCCAGTCCTTAGGTCAGTATCCAGAGTTATCAGAGTTTGTAGAGAGCGACAAAGGTTTGCACCAGGCACCAAGCTGAGCAGATCAGCGATGCACAAACCTTTGGCTGGACTTTTCAGTGTTCACTAGCCTATAGGGTGAGTTGGAGTCAGCCAACCAGCACACGGCTGTAGATAGCACCGGTAAAGCCTTCTTGTCAGAGTAATGAGTGAGCCCGCTCCTTGCCTCACATGTAGCCTTCTCAAAGCGTCCCATGCAGCTTTGGCAGAAGCAGCACCCATCACATGGACAAGCTGAGTCTTATCCACACTCAAAACGATGGTGGCCAGGGCTTTTTCAAAGTTAGTCTGATCTGCAGGTGTGGGAGCAGCGGGAGGGTTGCTTACAGCAGTCCACAGCCCTTCCCTTTTTAGATAATGTTCCATCCATACTGCCCACGTAAAATAGTTATCGGCTCCCAGCCTTTCAGCCGGCATGAGAGCCATTTGTGCCATGGTTGTTATCTTGCACTCTGCAGGACTCCCACGCACTCACCGCTGCCTTAACGGGTCCAGGCACCGGCTTGTAACCAGTCAGCGTCTGTTCCAACCCTTGAGCTGCCACACAACGATCCAAACAACGCTCCAGCAAACCAACAGGTTCAGTTGCAGGCGGCAGGTACACTGGCGCAGCGGAAGCGTGCTGGGCCCATAACCCTGACGGAATAACCGTCTGTAATTAGTGCTGCCAAGTGACCCGCTTTGCCCAACAACAAAAACACTGGAGCCAGGATGTTGTGATGAAGTGCAGATGGTGTATTTTACAAGTCCATATATTTACAGGTGCAAAAAGGTGCTCAGCATACATACATACAGAGAGAGCAAAAACCAGAGTCCAGTCCTTAGGTCAGTATCCAGAGTTATCAGAGTTTGTAGAGAGCGACAAAGGTTTGCACCAGGCACCAAGCTGAGCAGATCAGCGATGCACAAACCTTTGGCTGGACTTTTCAGTGTCCACTAGCCTATAGGGTGAGTTGGAGTCAGCCAACCAGCACACGGCTGATGCAATCTTGCCGCAATCCCAGCTTAATTGATCAGGTGTGAACTGTCAGAGAAATTGCTGACTCACCCTATGCTCTATGTTAAAGGGCACAACAGCCTTTACACATGTGCAAGTGAGTTTATATTCTGACACTCACATGCTGGTCACTGTGTGGTAATGATCTTGGCTCATGGGGCATGGCCCTATCCTTTCGGGCTCACACAGGCTTGCAGCGCCCAGGCAAGTAGTGGCCTGATGGTAGAGGGGAGGTGTGTGCCTCCACCTCAACATGCTGGTCATTCACCACGTGGTGTTGACCTTGTCTCGCAGGGCATGGCCCTTTCCTTATGGGCTCACACAGGCTTGTAGCACCCAGGAAAGTAGTGGCCTGATGGTAGAGGGGAGGTGTGTGCCTCCACCTTCCTTTTTTTTTAAAAAAAAAAAAAAATAATTTTTATTGGATGAGGCAATATACAATAATTGATTAATACATTAAACTTATCCAAATTAACCCTTCTACTTAGATATGTACCCCACTCCCCTCCCCCTCTTTTCTTTGTTGACTTCCAATAACACTCGAACCCCCCGTTTATTCATAGATATTATTATTACACTATATTGCTATTACTTTTACCATGGTAAAGCTCTTTATATATATATATATATATATATTCACTTAGAATCTTTTTATATAAAATTTAGAATCCTTCCAAAGACCACAATTGTGCTTTAACATTGCACTACTTTTCCAAATATTTCTTGAGTTTCTTCGAATCCTCCAAATAAGTTTCTGGATCTTGCTCATTCAAATTTCTAGTTATTTTATCCATTTCGGCCATGTACAGCAATTTCCTTGTCCATTCTTCAACATTCGGTATTTCTTCTTTTTTCCAATATTGAGCATATAAAATTCTTGCTGCTACTAACATATGATATAACAATGTCTTATCCTTTCTATTAACCTTTTCTAAATGTAAAGCTAATAATAACATTTCAGGATTTTTAGCAACATTATATTGTAATATCAAAGACATTTCAGCACATATTTTAGACCAGAGGTCTCTAGCCTTTTGGCAAGTCCACCACATATGAAACAAAGAACCTTCATGTTCCTTACATTTCCAACATTTATTTGATAACTGTTTATTAGCGATGGCTAATTTTTTCGGTGTCAAGTACCATCTATACAACATTTTATATCCATTCTCTTTAATTCTAGTACAAGTTGATACTTTCAAGGTATTTTTCCATAATTGTTCCCATGCTTCCACGGCTAATTCCTTGTTGCAATTTATAGCCCACTTTACCATTTGAACCTTTACTATTTCATCTTCTGTGAACCATTTCAATAACAACTTATACATTTTGGATATTACCTTAGTATTATCTCCCAGTAGTATCTCTTCTAAATCTGAATTTTTGGTTCTAAAACCTACTTTCCTTTGCTCTGAATCAAATAAATCTTTAATTTGCCTGTATTGTAACCAACCGTATTTGAATGGCAAATCCTCATTTTGCTTAAGTTTCAACTCATCATTTTCTAATATTGTTAATTCTTTGAGGGTAAGCCATTCTTTTCCCTGGTATTCCAAATTTGGATTGACTACTTCTGCTGGTATAATCCAAAGTGTTTTTTTTTCTTTCATAAATGTGCCTCCGCCTTCCTTTCTGGTTATTACCTGGATGGTAGTGACCTTGGTCTACTATGCTTCCTCGTCATGGTGGCAGGAAGGGTCATTCACCTGGGTGGCGATGACCTTGGTCTGCAATGCTTCCGCGTCAGTGTGGCGGGAAGATTGAGACCCACTAGGTTGGGGCTAGTCATATGGCCAACAGAGCCCTAGAGAAAGCTGTTGGGAGGGACTGAGCATCTATTTGCTGCACCCCTGCATAAAGGCTTAATTTGCCGACCTCTACAGAGGTTATGAGAGGGCGTGGCATAAGGCCAAAATGGCCCCTTAAAAGGCTTTGGGAGCAGGAGGGGTATTTATTTGCCCTTTCCTGGCATTAGGGCCGAAGTTGCCGACCTCTACAGAGGTGTCGGTGTTCACCTATTGGTGAAGGGCAACACAATATTCTGTGGTAACTGACGGCAAGGGCGTTGGTTGGCACTAGGCCAACTGTGAGGTGCAAGAGCCTAAGCAGTGGCTTGGCCCTAGCTGTGGCAGGTTAGATTTGGGTAGACAGAGCGGGCCAGTGAGCACCCGGTGGCACCTCCCCATTAGTGGGGAATAGGGGTCTGTCAGGGATCGGCTGGTGGGCTGTACGGCTGCCAACTGAGAGGGCAGACTGCCTGTGGGACCCCCTGTACAAGTCCTTCCCTCGGGCTTCACAGCTGGGGTGTATGGAGCTTTAAGGGGGGAACCATTTGCCTGGCTGGCCAGGTTACAGCCATTTGCATGGATGGCTCACACCTGGGGCAGGGGGTGCTCGCCCACACAGGTCGGGGAGGAGGTCCGGGGTGATCCCTTGGTCCTGACCTGTACCGCTAGTGATGCCTTTGCCATTATTAAGTTTAATGTTGGTCAATAAATGGCCAATTTATACCCAAGCCTTGTGTCTGTCTCTTCATTCCAAATGGGAGGGGGGCAAAAATACATAACATTTTATGGGACTTTATTAAATTGAAAGATTTCTTGTGTAATTGAAACTATTTTACTTTTGCAGTTCCAACTTTTAAAAATTCTTTAAGTTCTTATTAATTTTTTCCCCGTTTAACATCCCCGGGAAAGTGTCGCTCTCACCTTCAGCAGTCATTAGGTTTTCTAATTCCTTTCACAGGTGAAAATTTCTCATAGAAAATGTTAAAAAGTAATCCCTCAGAAAGATTAGAAGTGGAGCTCAGTCAGACTCACTCATTCCATCGCATCTGTTGACTTGCAGCATAGACCTTCACCTCTACTCCAAATCTGTAAGGTTTCTCACCATTAAGGCCGTCTTCACACGGGCCCTTATTTCATCAGTTTTGCACTAGAAATCATTTCTTCTGTTATCGTTATTAGAACGGATTCTCCCATCTTTTGATGACTGCTTGTGCTTCCGGTCAGCCACATTAAAAGGGAAAAGCGCAATTTGACGGTCAGTCAAAGTGCCTCTGGAAACGGGGCCCTAAAAATCCTGCCCTTTTTTTAAAAAAAAAATCCGCATATTTGCGCTATATCACTCTTCTATTATACCAATGTTATGCTGGGCCAACCCAAAAGCCAACCATGATAGGTAGCAGAGGTATCCCGCCCATGGCAGAATGGTGCTATAGCGCTATAAGGCTGACGTTTTTTTAAAAAAAATTACTTTGAGGCTTAATTGCAGGACGCGCTGGGGCTTGTGGGAGTGTAGGGCAGGAGAATCAGTGTTAGGTGAGACAGATGATCAGGGAGAGTGAGCGTTTTGGTGTTGAAAAGCATTCATAGTCGATCCAGGACATTCACATGGAAGTGGATAACGACGACATAAAGAGTCACAAAGCATGAATTGGGGAGAATGGCAAAATTGCAAGAGAGACGGAATAAGGTGAGCATTCAGTGGGAGATGGCGCTAGTTTGGCGCTAAATTTATGGTCGTGTGATGACGGCTCTCTTCTTGTCTAGAGGATTTTAAATATAGCTGTTTTTCACTTTCTGGCTGTTAATTCCACCACAATGGGGGGGTATGCATTTGCATACATGTCAGTCCTCCATGGCGCCCCCACGTGACTGGGTGGTGGTGCTCTTTCGAGAGTCTTTCTCCATCAGGTCCCTCCCCACACCAAAGATTTCTAGCATTGATTTTGTGGGCCTGGCATAGGATACTGAGGAGAGTTTATCTGTCTGCCTGGTGTATAAATCACCCAGTGCCCCGGCAGCTGCACTGCTTAGCCTATTGGAGGGATAACCAGCTTGGTCTTGGAACACTCTCACCTTCTGATCTTGCAGGATTTCAATATTCATGCAGATGATGCCAACTCATTGCAGGATATGGACCTAGTGTCATCCATGTTAGCACTGGGACTCTCTTAATTGTATCAACTCCCACACATTGAGCAGGACACATGTAGGATCTGAACTTTGGGATGGGGATACAAGTGAAGCTGAATATGTCTGTGATAGTGCCATGGTCAGACCAGTTTGTCCTGAGTGCTTGCCTGGCAACTCAACCCCCACCTCACTTGGGCAATGGGCTGATTAAAGCTCAACTGTGGAGTCTAATTGATTGAATTGGATTCCAGAATACTGTGTGGGGATCTGATTACCCCTGACGGCTCACTGGATGAGCTGGTAGAGGACTGGAATATTTGTCTCTCTGAAGCTATCGACACTAACGCTCCCTGTCGATCTTTCCACTCCCGGGACAAAGTAGCTCGTGGTATACCAATGAGCTCTGGCAGTTGAAACAGGAGCTTAGACGGCTAGAGCAAGTGTAGCTGCAAATCAGTGAAGAAGTGACACGAACATCTTATAGGACATTACACCCCTCTACACACATTTTTGAGGGAGATAGCGGCAGTCCCGAGATGCGTAGCAGGTACTGCACTTAGGGTGGAATTCGCCCAACCCTCAATTGAGAAGAGAGCATGGATTACAGCCTTTAAGTTGTTCTTGAACAAGGAAATTTACAAGGACAATTCAGGGAAAGTAGGTTTTGCACATTTGATCTCGCAGGATACCTATAAGAGTAGCCGAACTAATTTAATTAACCAGAAACTAAAAATTCTGGATATTGATATAACATCTTTACAGACAAATGAGGCCCTAAGAGTTATAAAATTAAAACTAAAGGATCTCGATTACAGCAGTACTCTCCAGAGAGCCAGACGTACATGTTCGGGCTTATCCCTGGGACTTTCACCCCCAGAGGCTATTCCATCTTATTGCTATTCTTTAAAGATTCCAGCTCAACGCAGAGCCTTCACATTGGCTAGACTTAACTCCTTCCCCTCTAAAGTGCTTTCTGGTCGTTTCTCTGGACTTCCTTATTCTGAACGAGTTTGTGACTGTGGACAAGGAAAGTTAGAGACCTTGGATCATATAATAGTTTTTTGCCCTAAGTGGCGTAAGGAAAGAGAGAGATTTATTATTCCTATTATGTTAAAAGAAAAGCTTCCCTTCCTTCCTTGGGCAATCTCAGTGTTATTGTCTGATAACTTTCCTGACAATCAAACCTCTGCTATAGTGGCTTCCTTTTTAGCCACGGTGATAAAGAAACAAAATTTTCATGAGCTTAGATAGTTTAAAATGATAATGACGAGTTATGTCTGTGTGAATTGGGTATGTTCAAGTGTACAGTTCATATTTTGTTGGTGTTTGTATGGCTTATGGCTTTGGCCGGAAAAGCAATAAACATATTATTATTATTATTATTATTATTATTATTATTATTATTATTATTATTATTATTATAGGACATTTATGAATGCCTATGAGATGGCTGTAAAAGCCACAAAAAACTATTACAGCATGGCTTCCATCATGTTTGCTAGCTCCAGCCCGACACAATTGTTTAGATTGATTCGATATTTAACGTCTCATTCACAGAGGACAAGGAAAAACATGAATTTGATGATAAGCTGTGAGGCTTTTGAAAGCTTTTCTTGCGAATAAGATCTTGTCTGTCCGCCTGCAGCTGGCAGTGATGTTTGATATAGTATCTCTCACACCAGGACCTAACTTTGGTAATCCACCACACAGACAACTTTAACTTGCTGTATGCTGGGCTGATTTGGGGTTGACCTGGAATTTAAAACTGGTTCAGAATGCAATGGTATTTTGACAGGTACTCAGTTACAGGTACTCAGTTACAGTCACAGCTAATATCAGTTTTGCGTCAACTGCACTGACTCCCATTGAAATTGGGTATCAGGCGCAAGGTTTTAGTTTCAGTGATTAAAGCCCTTAATGGACTGAGACCAGCATACCTGCGGGACTGCCTCTTACCATATATTTCCCAGAGATCACTTCACTCAGCAGAAAAACATCTACTGGTCATTCCCAGACACAGGAAGATTCACCTCACCTCAAACATGGTCAGGGCCTTTTGGCCCTGACACTAACCTAGTGAATCTCTGTCTGTGGAAACTTGGGCCCGGCAACACTCACTAACTTTCCCCAGGACTGTAAGAGCCAAAACACATGTTAAGAAATACCTAGGTTCAGCACGTGTTCTCTTACCTCAAGGTTTGCCGGGATCTGTAGGCATCCTGGAAGCTTAAAGTAGGCGTCCTGGAAGCTTAAAGATCTGTAGGCGTCCTGGAAGCTTAAAGACCTGGAAGCTTAAAGGATCTGTAGGCGTCCTGGAAGCTTAAAGGCGTCCTGGAAGCTTAAAGCTTAAAATACAGGCGCCTGTATTTCCCTTCCCCTTTTTGCTGCTCTGTAAATGCTAAACTTTAAGCTTCCAGGACGCCTACAGATCCCGGCAAACCTTGAGGTAAGAGAACACGTGCTGAACCTAGGTATTTCTTAACGTGTGTTTTGGCTCTAAGATAGCGATGTTCCACCAGACAAATGGTGGTTGAGGTGTGTGGGCCACCGAATTTGCCTCCTGAGGAGGCACTGTCCCCTGGTCTGAGATGCATCTGGCAGCTATCCACCATGCCGTAGCGGATCTTTTAATGTTGAGGGATCTATGCAATACGGCACTGCTTTTTTTTTTTACTGAATTATATCATTGTAGCTTTTACATAGAGGTTGTATAGCATGATGAGTAAGCTTGTGCCCTGTGGAAACCCACAAGATAATTCTGACCCAGAAGATAGATGGTCTCTTACAACTAACTTTTGAGTCCATTCTATGAGGAATGATTTAAACCGGTGAAAAACACATCCTCTGATGTCTCTGTCTGCCTCCAAACACCTTAACATAATGGTATGGTCTACTTTATCAATGGCAGCAGATATATCCAAGAGGAGGAGAAAAGAAGCATGGCCTTTGTCTTCATTTCATTGGAGGTAATCACCGAATTCTACCCGAGCCGTCTCCTTCCCATAGCACAGTCTGAAACAAGACTGAAAATGGTTCAGAGCATCAGTGGTACCTATGAATACCTAGAGTTGCTCTGCTTGTGTTTTTTTAAGCACTTTGCCTAAAAAGGACAGATTACAGAGTGGGCAATAATTGGCCACATCATTTTTGTCTAGGGATAGTTTTCTAAGTGTTGGGTGGATAACTGCCTCTTTTAGTGCCTGAGGGAAAGCACCTGCACTTAGTGATTTATTTATGGTCAAAATTAAGGGTTCACTTATGTGGTCATTACATGATTTTAGCAATAATAGAATGTGTACTTCAACCCTGCTGTCCTTTTTCATTTTGTTTAATTATAACCCTTGTCAGGAAGTTCTGCAAAGTGCTTTTAATTTTAACAGTTTTATTTTATCCCATCTGTTAGGTAATTTACCTGAATTAAGTCTATAAAACAACAGAATCAAAGGACTTCAATGAGACACACAAACCCCCAAGCTCAAAGACCTGATTAATTCACCCCCTTTGGAGGGCTCTGCTTCTAGAACACTCTGTGCTGAGGGAGAACCTTCCCTCAGCACAGATAATGGACCTGTTCTGTAACTCCTCTGCCCATTAGTCACTTCCTCAATATGTTTAGCTGAGGTCTACCCTCCTGTAATTTTAATCCTTTATGTTTGCTCTTGAGATTTGGTATAGCAGAAAACAAATCTTTCCTCTCCTCTCTGGCCGTCCTTCATGTGCTTTAGGAGATTTTCATCTCTCAGTCTGCTTCTTCAGGGTAATGATTTCCAGTTCCTTCCTCCTTTCCTAGTTACACTTTTCCTTAACATTTACCAAATTACACGAGCTGTTCCATTCAGCTGGCCTCGACCTTTTCTACCCTGGCTTCCACACGCTAGCGTATTCAGTGAGTATATTACTTTCCTCTATATTTGAGCATTCGATATATAGGCATATGTATTGATATGAAGTATTTTATTTACAGATAATTGCCCTGAGGAAGCTTTGGCTTGTGAAACGGGGATGTGTATGGTGCAGGCATGAACCCATAGGCTCTTTGAATGGAGTTATTCTGCCTTGGATATTGGGAGTACCACCCACGCATGAGCTCTTTAAGTTGGCCATGAACTGAACCAATTTATAATTGTAGTTTGAACTTCCTATGCAATATCTGGTCCCGGTGCTTTATGTACAATGATCAAATGTTTTATGTACTATGATCAATTTATTTATGTGACAGACTCTGTAAATTTGTAAGACATTGTATATGGTATGAGATTTACGAAACTGGTTAGATAAATGTGTTTTGATATTTATTGGTTGCTGCCTTCCTCTGGTTTTGGATTGTATCGTAGCAGGAAGTGCTTGTCCCTTGTTCCTGTCGGTAATCGTTTCGGCAATCAGAGAATCGCCATTTTGCTAGCCGTTTGCATTTGCTCTTTGAAGAGGGGAGGGGGGGGAGAAGGAGTGACTGACTCACTACGTCCTCTTCACCCCTCACCCCTCTTGCTAGGAAAGGAGGGAATCCTTGCTTTGCAAGGTGCTTGCTTGCTAGCATTGCACTTTGCAATGCAATGCAAAGTAAGCAGCAAAAGATTCCTGCCAAAATTCCCAGGTAGGGGAGGGGGGAGCAGGAAGGAGTGATAGAGTAGGAGTGTGGGGGTGGGGTAAGGCAAGGGAGAGGGGACTTAGTGACCAATCCCACTGCTGCATCCTTCTTCCAACCAATAGATTCAAATCTTTGTCAGAAGCTGCAGCAGGGGATTTAAATGTGAGGCAGGACTGGGTTAGCCATTGTTGCTGCTGAGAGAAGAGAGAGAGACTGCCTCTTTGCTGCCTGCCTTCGTGGACTTCTGGACTGCACCTGGTGGACATCTGCCAGTGGAGTCGACTTCTGCCTGTGGAGGATCTACTGGGCTGGACATTCATCAGGAGAGGACTGGTAGGATATCTTTTTTTTTTTTTTTAGGGGAGAGATGGGAGGAAGGGAACGCACAGAGTAGATGGTTGTTGGGGGTTTTCCGGGCTGTCTTGCCGTGGTCTTGGCATTGTAGTTCCTGACGTTTCGCCAGCAGCTGTGGCTGGCATCTTCAGAGGTGTAGCACCAAAAGCAATGTGACACTGAGAGATCTCTGTCTTTTGGTGCTACACCTCTGAAGATGCCAGCCACAGCTGCTGGCGAAACGTCAGGAACTACAATGCCAAGACCACGGCAAGACAGCCCGGAAAACCCCCAACAACCATCGTTCTCCGGCCGTGAAAGCCTTCGACAATGCACAGAGTAGAGTTTGTTTAAATTGTTGCTGGGCCAGTTTGCTGGCCTCTGCTAAAAAATGTTTCACTGTGACACTGGCTTTGCCTTGCAGGGTGGGCCTTTAGTTTTCTCATGGGTGGCTTGGATTATCTTTTTAGGTTGTGAAACAGGATTATTTTTACTGGGGGGTGGGTGGGTTTCACCACTGCTTGCTGGAATGTTTCCTGCCTTTAACTCTCTGGCTTGGCTCTGCACAGTGGCTGTGGGCCTGTGGGCCCACTCTGCAGGGTGGGCCTTGGTTTTCTTATGGCTTGGCTTACTTTTTCAGGTTGAGAAACAGGATTATTTGCTTGCTTGCATGTTTCCTGCCTTTTAACTCTCTGGCCTGGCTCTGCACCGTGGCTGTGGCCTGTGGGCCTGGCTAGGCCGGAACCAGGTACACCGGTTTTATTCCTTTCCGTTCGTTTCAGAGGGGGTCCTTCATCAGGCCACCAATATCCTACGATATTATAAGACAATGAGAAACAGCCCATTTGTGGTAATCCCAATATTCCCATTTAACAATCCATACTCACAATTAATCAGGCGAATTCGTGTCAGAAGTCATATACAAAACAGTTTTTCAATTTCCATGTAAGGGTAAGGGGGAAACGCCTATAGTCAATTATATACCAAGGTTCATGGGTAATTGCCATTTAACGATCAATTAAAATCGTCTTGCACTAAAAGAGGTATGAACAATAAATATATTGCACTCTTATATAGCATTCTTATATACATTACACGTATTCAAATTCATCACTAATATATAGCATTCTTATATACATTACACATATACCATCTCCCGGATGCTCGATGGGAGGGGGGGGAAGAGAGGGGAGAAAGGGGGGAAGGACAGGAGGAAGGGAAGAGGGAAAGGGAACCCCCGGAAGAAGGGGGGGAAGAAAGAAGAGAAGGGGAAGGGAGGGGGAGGAGAAAGAGGGGAAAGGAAGGAGGGGGGAGGGAAAAGGGGAGGGAGGGAAAGGAAAGAAGGGGGGAAGGAGGGGGAGGGAGAGTGTCGAAGCTGTGTCTGCTCCCGACCAGAACGGAGAGAATTACTCAAAGTAATTTTCTTCATGGCAGAGAATAAAATTTAAAGGAACACCGAGTAATCTATATCATTATTCAGACCCTCTGGTAACATGGTGTGAAGTCTAAAAATCCACCTAATCTCCGCCTGTAGGAGGAGGCGCTTGTTGGGACCAGGTCTCTGTATTGTCTCCAGAACAGAATATCTAAAGGTTCTATCACTTCCATGCACACTCCAAAGATGTTGGTAAAGTGGTGTGTCTTCATTCCGGGTTTTAACCCGAGATATATGTTCTTGCATACGTAGGCTCACAGGTCGATTTGTGCATCCTACGTATGACAGAGGGCAGTTGCATTGTAGGAGATACACGACATTGCTGGTATTACATGTGGAAAAATCCTTGGATGTTAAAGGGTACCTTAGTTTCGGGAATTCCATCCTCCTAAGGTCTGTACTGATACCACATACGCTACAATGACCGCAAGGGAAATGTCCAAGCGGTAAGTTTGTTTTCTTAGATGGACCCATAAAATCTGAGTGTATTAGGAGATCTTTTAGATTTTTTGTTCGTCGGTATCCTATTTTGGGCGGTGCTGTGCAACCTGGGACATCTAAAAGGACGCGCCAGTACTTTCTAACAATTTTTACTATAGAATTGGCCAAGGGGGAAAACGCTGAATTCGCGATTACTGAAACGGTTTGCTGTTTCGAATCTCTCTGGCCTTGCACACCCCTAGTCACCACCCTTCTTCTCTCAGCTGGATGCTCTGATTGGCCAGCTGCAGGTTTTGAATCCTGTGGCTCCCTGTGCATCCCTGGGAGCCACATGGGAGCTGCTGGCTGGGAGGAAGGGAGCTGAGCTGCCCTCCCCTCAAACAGCCCACAAACTCCAGCCTTGTTAAGATTAGGGCTGGTGACTTGCCATTGCTTGCCTCTGTTTAGTGACCCTTGTGTTCATTGGAGGTCTCCCATCCAATTACTAATGGCTGACCCTGCTTAGCAGCCAAGATCTGATCAGATCAGGGACTCCTTATTCTCCAGGTCAGGAGAAAAAAGGGATTAATGGACATTTATTCTCTCATAACAGAAATAATACTTTCCTAATGAGGAGCACATTGCCGAGTGCTGGAGGACAAAAACCTGCAGAGGCCTCATGTTCAGACAAGTCCTGGGTTGTGTTTATTTAATGGCTCACTTTGTTAATTTACCAGCTATGCTTGTAGTATATTAATGAGTTATTCCATTTACAACAATTCTGGAAGGGAAAGGAGAGAGTGAAGTGCATGCTCTCCTAAAAGAAGAACTCCTGCAGGCTCAAGCTATCACCATTCCAGTAAGACAGAAAAATGGTAGAGGATCTAGAAGCCAATGTGGGTGAACAGAATGATCTGCAGTGAGCTAAAGAGGGGAAAAAGACTTGTAGGCAAGTGCTGAAAAGGGGGAGGAGAGCTAGGAGACAAAAACACACCAGAAAATGGTGGTGGAAATGGAAGAGGCCACAACTTTATTGATTTACAACTTGTGGAGCATTGGCACTGCATAGGGCACAGATCTGAGCATCAGCTGACCAGCCTGCCAACTGATGACCCCCACGCCCCCTCAGACGTCTTGTCAGGTTTTTGCCAGGGTGTAGCTGCTCCTGGCGAACTACCACCTATTGAGGTCTGTTGGGCGTTGGCTGTGCCCTGCCCTGGCTGGGTTGCAGCTGTCTTGGGCGTGGACTGTAGGTCATAGCCATAGTCCAACTTCGGCTGGGGCACCACTGCTCTGGGTGTCCTGGCACCTGTCACGTGATTCAGGGGGGAGGCGACCTGAGGGTTCTTCTCTGGCGGCAGGGCTACGGCCGGGGGGGGAGGGGTTACATCACCCTCGCACCCTCTCGTCTTCTCCTCCATCCAGCCTGGCCCTGGCCTCCTCTCCATCTTTCTTCCATCCTGAACATCCTCCTCCTCCTCCTTTCCTCTCCCACTCTCATCTACTCACTCTCCTTCTCTCCCTCTGCTCCTAACTCTCCACCACACTCCTACACAACAAGCCACCCACCCCCGTGGGTAGACTTCCCTTATATCCCTTCACCCATTTCTCGATCCACCTGCTAGCCACGCCCCCAGTACTCTAGCCATGGCCCTGGATGTCTTAGGCAGCCACACCTGTGGTTGGTTTGCTGGCTGCTTTGGGCAGCCACACCTGTGCCTTCTTTGCTGGCTGCTGAGCTTTCTCTGCTGGCTGTTCCAGGCAGCTCCACCTGTGGTTGCTTTGCTCACAGCCTCTCCTGGTCTTTCCTAACCCCTTCTAGCCTGCCTGCAGGTTGGGGTGTGGCCTAGGGCTGCCTTTGCTACTTTTCCTCTACTGCTGGTAAGGTTGCTGGTTGAGTTGCTGGCTGGCTGTCCTTGCCTCTCATGCCTTTTCCCTATGGGTGGGCTCCTTCCTGGTTGCCCTCACTCTCCCTGCCTGGGTTCCCAGCCTTCCACCAGAGGGTGGGGCTGTCTGGCTTCCACCCACCCCATTTGGCTCTCTGAGGCTTGGGTGTCTCTTTTGCCAGCATGTTCTGGACCTTGGTGTCCATTGGGGTGGCTGGGTAGCTGTCTCCTGGCTGTCTTCCATCTCCCCTGGGGGCTGAATCTCAGATCCCAGACACCTCTGCAGAGGGAGGGAAACTGGGATAACAGTTAGTGTGGATTTCTTGCCACATGAGAGTGAGGTGGACTTGAGAGCCCTGAGCTCAGCATACACCTGCCATTCCTCACTCTTCAGATCCCTTAACGGGATCCCCATAATAGAGAAACTGAGCTTGCAGGCTCTGTTTCCCCCCAAACAGATTGGTGCCCAATGCCCAAACCACCACAAGAGCCATAAAACTGCCCCTACCAAAGCTCCTAGAGCTCTAAGCAGCACAGCAAGTCACTTGGACATCCTGCGACCAAACATCCAGTACCCAGCCAGACAGGCACACTCCCACAAGCTGGAACCATGCCACTGCAGCAAAGAGATGTCCAAGTGAGGAATCACTACTATCCTCAAGACTCAACAGACTGTTCCACAGCCTAGCTCCACTTTTTCCTGTCCAGGTCAGCCAATACTCCAGTAGATACAATGACAGCATACACATTTGAGAAAAGGGGGCCACAGGGAGTCCCAACGAGCCATGATATAATTTTTCAGACCCAAGCTGGATGACAAGGGCATCAACCCCCAATGCAGGAACATGTGAAGTCAGCAGCACCATCCAGGACAACTTGTTGATGCCTGGAGACTGGCCCAGCACACAATGCTGTCCCAGATTCAGACTGCCCCTCCTGAACCTTAAAGGATGCTTTCAAGCTGCACAAAGAGGGCCTTAGTTCTTTGGCATGATGCAGTACCCAGAGGATCTATCTCTTTGAAAATGATTGCGGCCATTTTCCAAAACATCTCCGGACTACCTTGGTACATGCCACTGTTCCCCTTGATTCAGAACAATTTGCAACAACTTGTGGCAACTAGAGAGAACAAAATCAGCAGAGGGGTTGAACTCCCTACAAATACTCCAATCTGCAAGCATCTATCGGACAACATGGTGATAGGGGGAAGTCAGCATGGATTTGTCCCCAACAAGTCCTGTCAGACCAACCTCATCTCCTTTTATGATGGACTGGCAGGCTTACTGGATCCTGGGAATGCCATTTATGTAGTTTATTTGGATTTCAGTAAAGCTTTTGATAAGACTCCTCATGATGTTCTGTGTCAGACTGTGGCTAGATAAGGCACTCTCTGCAAGGTTCCCTTTAGAAGCAAGAATAAGTCCAGTGTCTGGCAAAGGAAGTTTTATTGCAGAAAAGGTCCATTATAGTCCACTGTCCTGAATAGGAGACTCAGGATGGTACATGGTCATTGTTACCAATGAAGAGCAAGCATAGGATACAGAGTAACAATACCCATCTGGAACAGCCTCCCCCCACAGTTCTCAAAACAACATCTTTCAGTCCTGGGAAGCTGCTCTCCTTCAAGGCCAATGCTTGGTGGAACGGTGTTAGACACAACAATCTCCTCTGGTGGGAATGCTGCCTGGGAACTGGTGCACCTGGGGAGAAAGCACTTAAACACTAGAAGCATTAGAAAATGGAGTCAGTACAGTTTAGATATACACTGGACCTGACATTCTGCCCCCCTTAAAATAGATCCCCCCCTGGCTTATATGGATAACGAGTATGAAAAGCTTTGGTTAATCTAGGAGCATGAACATGTGCAGAGTTCACCCATTCATCGTAACCAGAATCAAAGTCCTTCCAGCGAATGAGGTAAAAAAGCTGGTTTCGCTTGAGCTTAGAGTCCAAGATTTGTTGTACCTCATAGTGTATTTGGTCGTCAATCAAAGTTGGAATGGGGGGAGCTTTGATGTGCCATTTGTTGTCGGTGGGAGCTCTCTTTAGCAGGCTGACGTGGAACGTATCATGCACATGGCGCAGGTTTTTAGGCAAAGTTACAGCAACAGTCACCTTATTTATTATTTTGCGCACAGGAAAAGGTCCCAGGAATTTTAGAGCGAGTTTGCGGCTGGTTTGAGCTAGCTTTAGGTTTTTTGTGGAAATATACACATGATCTCCAGGTTGTAATTCCCATTCGGCCACACGATGGCGATCTGCGTATTTTTTTTAATCCAGTTTGGCTTTTTCAAGGTGTTTCTTAATAAGAGTCCACTGTTGCGCCGCCTCCCCCCACCATGAAGATACATCTGGCAGTTTAGAGGAATGGAGAGGGGGTGCGTCTAACGGGAAGGGATCGAAGTGAGTCCCGTACACAATTTTGAATGGAGCCTCTCCCGTTGAAGCGTGTACACTGTTGTTATAGGAGAATTCGGCTAGGGGGAGAAGGTCCACCCAATTATCTTGTTGAAAATTAATGTAGCAACGAAGAAATTGTTCTAAAATTTGGTTAGTTTTTTCGGATTGTCCGTCGGTTTGTGGGTGGTGGCTTGAACTGATGCCTTGTTCAATATTCAACATTTTCAAAAGCTCCCGCCAGAAGTTGGCAACGAACTGTCCGCCGCGATCCGAAATCACCTTGGACGGAAAAGAATGTAATTTCACGATGTGTTTTAAAAACAGATCCGCTAGCTTTCGCGCGGAGGGTATAGCAGTACAGGGGATAAAATGGGCTTGTTTGGAGAACAGATCTACCACCACTAAAATACAATTATGTCATTTTGAGATGGGTAGATCAGTAATAAAATCCATGGATATTACTTCCCAGGGTTTGTTTGGTGTTTCCAATGGTTGCAGGAGACCCGGAGGCTTCCCTTTTCTGGTTTTGGCGCTGAGGCAAACAGGACAGGAACTAACGTATTGGGAAATGTCTTTGCGCATGCCCGGCCACCAGAATTGCCTTTGGACGAGATGTAAAGTTTTTAGATACCCATAATGTCCAGCAGTGGGAGCATCATGACAGCGCTGCAAAATTTCCAGTCGGAGGCTGTCTGGGACATACAACTTGCCCCCGGCCAGCCAATCCCCTTGTGGGGATTGGGTCAGTTTGCTCCGCGGAGCTCTATCCCCCTCCTTCTCTATTTCAGCTTTAAGTTTCGATTTCCATTCCTGGTTGGCTGGGAGGGGCTGCTTGGCGCGGCTGCGAGTAGTCACCACGCCCCCAAGTTGCTTAGGCGAGAAGACCGTGTCGACCGTCTCCGCCCGTTTGCTCTTATGTTGGGGCATGCGCGATAGGGCGTCCGCCAGAAAGTTAGTTTTGCCCGGGAGATAATTTAGAGTGAAGTTGAATTTCGAAAAGAATTCCGCCCACCGCAATTGCTTGGCATTCAGTCTACGTGGGCTTCGGAGGGCCTCCAAATTTTTATGATCTGTCCAGACCTCAAAAGGGTATCGCGCCCCCTCCAGCCAATGTCTCCAGTTAGTAAGGGCTGCTTTTACTGCAAAGGCCTCCTTCTCCCACACATTCCAATTCCTTTCCGCCGCAGAAAATTTTCTAGACAAGAACGCACAAGGACGCAATTTCCCATCCTCCCCCTTCTGCAGTAAAACCCCCCCTATCGCCGTATCGCTGGCGTCGACCTGTACTATGAAGGGGGATTGTTCGTTGGGGTGGGAGAGGATGGGTTCTGTTACAAATTGTTCTTTTAGGCAGTCGAAAGCCGTTTGGCAATCGGGGGTCCATTGTAATTTGGAAGAGGGCTTCTTAGCTTGGTCCCCTTTATCTTTGGTTTTCAGCAGTTCGGTTAAGGGGAGCGTGATTTGGGCGAAATTTGCTATGAAGTCTCTATAAAAGTTGGCAAAACCCAGGAAGGATTGCAGCTCTTTGACTCTCGGGGGACGCATACGGATCAAACAAAGGATCCCTCTCCGGGACTACCTTGGAATCCGCTGGGCCCGACTCAGGCATGATTGGTAACAAAATGTCAGACTGTGGCTAGATAAGGCACTCTCTGCAAGGTTCCCTTTAGAAGCAAGAATAAGTCCAGTGTCTGGCAAAGGAAGTTTTATTGCAGAAAAGGTCCATTATAGTCCACTGTCCTGAATAGGAGACTCAGGATGGTACATGGTCATTGTTACCAATGAAGAGCAAGCATAGGATACAGAGTAACAATACCCATCTGGAACAGCCTCCCCCCACAGTTCTCAAAACAACATCTTTCAGTCCTGGGAAGCTGCTCTCCTTCAAGGCCAATGCTTGGTGGAACGGTGTTAGACACAACAATCTCCTCTGGTGGGAATGCTGCCTGGGAACTGGTGCACCTGGGGAGAAAGCACTTAAACACTAGAAGCATTAGAAAATGGAGTCAGTACAGTTTAGATATACACTGGACCTGACATTCTGATGGGTAAACTGGAGGACTGTGGACTGGAGTCTAGGATGGTTAGAGAGATAGGGAACTCCCTGAATAACCACACCCAAACAGTAGTTGTCGATGGCATCACCTCTGATTGGAGGGAGGAGTCCAGTGGAGCGCCACAAGGCTTGGTTCTGGGCCTAGTGCTTTTTAATATTTTTATAAATGATCTGGATGAATGTAAGAAGGGACTGCTCATTAAATCTGCAGATGATACCAAACTGGGAGAAGCAGCATAGGGACAGAATTCAACGACATCTGAACACACTGGAAAAGTGGGCAGATTTTAATAAGATGCAATTTAACATAGATAAGTGCTGGGTTCCCTGCCTGGTTAACAAAAATGAAAGCATGCATACTGAATGAGGGATCCACTTCTGGGCAGCAGTGTGTATGAACAAGCTCTTGTGGTACGGGTGGATGGGAAGCTAAATATGAGCAATCAGTGTGATATAAAAGCAAAAAAGCCAAATGCAGTCTTGAGGTGCATCAACAATGGCATAACATCCAAATCACAGGTCATATACCACATTGGCCCCACCTGGGGTATTGTGTGCAGTTCTGGAGTCCTCGTTTCAAAAAGGATGTGAACAAATTGGAACAGGTGCAGAGGAGAACAACCAGGATGATCAAGGGTCTGGAGACGAAGCCCTACAAGGAAAGACTGAGAGACCTGGGAATGTTCAGTTTGGAGAAGAGGATGCTGAGGGAAACATAATTACTCTCTTTAGGTATTTAAAAGGCTGTCAGGGGAGGGAAGGGAGCTGTTTCTGTCGGCTACAGAGGACAGGATTCAAAGTAACAGGCTTCAACTATAGGAAGGAAGGTACCTGCTGGACATAAGGAAAAAGAGATGGAAGACATTAGGAAGGAACAGATGGAAGAAAACTTGTTGGGGATGCTTTAAGCTGTTCTTGCATTGGGAAGGGTGTTGGACAAGATGGTCTGTAAGGGCCCCTTTAGCTCTACAGTTCTATGAATCTATGATTCTAAACACATAAATGGATTATTCTTAGAGATCTAAATCAAATTCTCCTCATGAAAGCAGAATTGTTGTAAAACTGAGTCAAATTCCAAAAAAAGAGGAATAAAAACAGATTGTTGGATTTCAGGGAGAAATTTGGCAAAGAAGAATTAAGAGAATTCCATTCAATAACCCAACTAAGCAGCCTTATTCTTGGTCATCTCACTTAATGTGGTGGTGGAAAGTGCCGTAAAGTCATAGCTGACCTCTGGCAACCCTTGGTGGGGTTTTCATCGCAAGAGACTAACAGAGCTGGTTTGCCAGTTTGGTGTAGTGGTTAAGGGCTGAGAGAGAGCCAGTTTAATGTAGTGGTTAAGATAGGCAAGACTGTAATCTGGAGAACCGGGTTTGATTCCCTACTCCACCTGAAGCCAGCTGGGTGACCTTGAGTCAGTCACAGCTATTTGGACCTCTCTCAGCCTCACAGGGTGTTTTGTTGTAGGAATATTAATAACATACCTTGTATACCGCTCTGAGTGGGCGCTAAATTATCCTGAAGGGTGGTATAGAAATCAAATGTAATTATTATTATTATTGCCTTTGCCTGCCTCTGTAACCCTGGTCTTTGTTGGAGGTCTCCCATCCCTGCTTAGCTTCTGACATTTAATGAGATCAAGCTAACCTGGACTATTCAGGTTAAGTAACTCCTTGGGGCCAGCTGCTCATCACGGTGCCAAGTTCCTTCTCAGCAGGTGCCACGGGGGAAGGGAGCCAGATATTGAATCTAATTTCATGTGATCTCTCACTGAACCGTGCCCCCTCCCCACTTTTCAAGCGCTCAGAAATAACAAGCAACTGAATCCACAAAGACCAACTTTTGATGCAGGCAGAAGCTTTAATGAAAAGAAAGAAGGAGTGACATCATTTGCAGGGAAGCACATTCATGGATGACAAACACACATTCTTTGCTCAGCCAACAGTGGCTTTTCCACTGCTCATCTAGCTGCGATAACTTAAAAGTGTGACTGCAAATGGATACAGAGATAGACATAAGTTACTCAGAGAGTTTAAGCAGGAAGAGTTTTGTGAGCTCCTGGAACCTTTAGAGGTCCCAGAGGGAAGATGTTCAAGCCCTCTGGTCTCCTAAGCAACATATGTGTGGGTAAATGAAATAAAGCTTGAAAAGAAATCTTTAGAGGGGAGGGTAGAGAGAAGACAAATTCATGGTAACATGTGAGTGGTCGTGGGCTTTTGAAATGCTGTTGAGCACCAACGAATCCTTTTGCATTCTAGTGAAGATTCTGTTACAGCTTAACAGGGGGAGCTGCAGAT
Source organism: Eublepharis macularius (assembly GCF_028583425.1). Classification (NCBI taxonomy): domain Eukaryota; kingdom Metazoa; phylum Chordata; class Lepidosauria; order Squamata; family Eublepharidae; genus Eublepharis; species Eublepharis macularius. The sequence continues at coordinate 248,455,772 of NC_072790.1, forward strand.
GCGACCACATGGTTTAGAGCAGCTACCACCACAGGCGGTGTACCCTCCCACACAAACAGGCTCACAAGAAGCAGCGAGAATGGGGCCTGGCATTACAACAGTACAAGCAGGTGGTTGTATCACAACTTCTGATGGTGGGATTTGGCTGACACAGCTAATGTTGCTCGCACACGGGGAGATGCCGAGGCTACTTGCTGATGTTGAACAACCACCGCAGGAACTGGGGCCACAGCAATTCAGGGAGCCCAGACCACCGGTTGGGTAACAACATGGGGAGCAGCAAGGTCGGGGAGTGCAGGATGGGACAGCGCAAGATGGAGGACAGCAAGACATCTTGAGAAGTTGGAGGTGAGTCTGGAATTACATTATGAAAGTATGGGAATAGTCAGTATGAAAGACTGAAGAATAACCAAAGTAATGTCACAAGTATAATCATTTCTCACAGGGAGTATATCCAGTTGAACTCAGTAAATCTTTCGTTTGGATAAACAAAGTAATATATATTTTTCCTTTCTATTTCCTTGTGCTACCACATCTAACTCAACTTTATAAATTAATGTTAAGCCATTATCAGACTGAGAAATGCAAGAGCAAACAACATTTAAATTATTGCAAGATTGGTTTTGTTTTAAATTTGGAGATGTAATTTTTGGGATATAACTATAGCAAAGTAAGTAGGTGCTCAGTCTGGATTACTTTTATAGCCTGCCCTCCCCGTAAGCGGGCTCAGGGTGGATTACAGCAACAGATAAACTACAGAGTTAAACAGATAGAACAGTCAAACAATAAAATCAAATCTTATATAGCCGCTTACATTTCAATATCCCAGATGGGACACCATTCCCCTTTCCCTGCACACCATATACAGGGGGGAAAGAGGCCGGAGGTTGGTAAACTCTAACTCCCTGGCACATAGGGGCATATGGACCATATAACCCCCACACACACTACTGGGAGACAGGCAGGGAGACTACTAAGGGCCAAGCTACACATAACGAATGACACTTGAACAGCAAGTGTATTTCTCCCTGTTCACTTGCCCTCCACTCAATCCACTTGCCGTTCAAGTGTCATTCGTCATGTGTTGCTTGGCCCTTAGAATGGATCCAAGTGCTGGCCTCAATCCATATGCCTGGTGGAACATCTCTGTCTTACAGGCCTGCCTAAAAAGATATAAGATCTTGGTGGGCCTAAGTGTCTTTCGATAGAGGTCGGGGCCAGGACAGAAAATGCCCTGGCCCTAGTTGAGGCCAGCTGAGCCTCCCTGGGGCCAGAGACCACCAGTCCTAGCACTTCTGGTAGTGGACAGATTACTGAAGGCATGCGGGCAGTGCCTGCAGCAATTTTAGGTAGCAGAAGAGTGGTTAAACAAGGTTGGCAATATATTGTCAAAGGCTTTCATGGCCGGAGAACGATGGTTGTTGTGGATTTTCCGGGCTGTATAGTTGTGGTCTTGGCATTGTAGTTCCTGACGTTTCAGCAGCAGCTGTGACTGGCATCTTCAGAGGTGGAGCACCAAATGACAGAGATCACTCAGTGTCACAAAGTTGGCAATGACTGACAGCAAATCTTCAATCACTTTCAGGGTTTGTCATGACTGGGAAAGCCACAACGAATTGTGCAATATAATAAATGTGGAAAGAAGAGAAAAGGTTTGCTAATGTGCCTAACATTATCTATAAAATTGAACACTGATCAAGGATTGGCAGCTCTGAGCAGGGATATTCCTGGAGGTTTAGTGCCGAATCCTTGGGATGGCAAGTTTAGGGGAAGGTTGTCAGAGGTTATAATGTCATAGACTTCATGCTCCAAAGTGGCCGTCTTCTCCAGGACAACTAATTTCTATAGTCAAGGGAGTGGTTATAATTCCAAGAGATCATTAGACGACACCTGGAGCTTAGCAAGTCTAAACTGAGAGCCAAGCTACAAGTGATGCCTTACTCAGGTTGGACACTTGTCAGCTTCCCTCAAGTTTTGATGGGAAATGTAGGCATCCTGGTTTTACAGCTTGGCTCTCCATTACAGCTGCAAGATCAGGATGCCTACATTTCCCATCAAAACTTGAGGGAAGCTGACAAGTGTCCAACCTGTGTAAGGCGTCACTTGTAGCTTAGCTCTGAGCTGAAAATTGCATTTGTGAGGCATTCACCACGAATCTCATGGTGGCGAGGTACCACACAAGTTTTATCAATACTTCTCTACATAAATAAATGCCTGTACATTTTACACATCACTTCCTATCCTTCCTTCTTTTCTTTCTCTGATTCATTTTCTTTTCAGGTGCCCTCTGGTTTCTTTCTTTAGATGAGAAATGCCAGTAAATGTTTTATTCTTTTGAAATGCATTAGATTTTTTAACCTGAAGAAGAACATCCTAAAATATCTTCCTGGCTTTCTGTCTTGCTTTCTTGCTGTGTATATTATGTACAATCAGAAAAAGTTACAATGAACTTACCAAGAGAAGATGCAGAGGCAAGCAAGAAGACTTGAGCAGAGTTGTAAGGATCGTTGCAGGTGGCAAGAGCTTTTATACCGTCTCTTTGGAATGTTAATTGTATGACTCATTTCTGAGTGTTTAGTTTGCTAAATATTTCAAAGTTCCTATGGCATTTTGTTAGATGTTTAACCTCATATTACAGGGTGAGCATATTTTACCCTGCAGTCTTCCCTCATCGTACAATATTATAGTCTTTGGTCAGGAGCGCTATCCAATTTTTGTTGAGTCAGATCAGAAATGTACCTGCGGCATCACCTCTCTGACTGTAATGGAAGCAAATCACCTGCTGCCTTGGAATGCACAAATTTCAATATTCTGTTTCAAAATGCCAACATATCAGAATTAGAATATCATGCTATAATTAGAGATAAATGAAGTTCCCCTATTCTGCCCAGCTGCTATTCTGCCAAGTGTGTCATACTTCCACTCCACCTGTCTTCGGCCTTAAATCACTCCAGAAATTAGTGAAGACACATTTTACCTATTTTTTTTATTTCCAAGATTATTTTCTTTCTGTCCAGATTATTTATGTACACAAGCATATATGCATGTTGATTAAATCACATAGCAAAAGAGAAAAATTATTTATTTATTCATCGTGTGCCTTTCTCACTGAGACCCAAGGCGGATTACATAATGCAAGTCAATACAATATAATAAACAGCAAGGATATTCACTAAGCAAATACAATACAATTGACAGCTAGGATATTCAATGAACAGATAAAATGGGATATGGTGAAAAGAAACACAGAGATGGAATATTTCTGAAACAAACTGTAACTGATTATCATAACTAGACATGGGCAAGAACACCATTATGTACAGAAAAAACCCGCAAACAGCCCAATCTGCTGTTTGTGAGCAAGCTGTTCTGGAGGCCCCATCCTAAATGAACAAGTGGTCGTTAAAAGCCTTGTTTGTTGCCTTCATAGCTGTTTGGCAAGCCAGACAGTCTGGAGCCTGCGACAATCAATCCCCTTGGCAACTGGAGAGGAGGGACTGCACTCTGTCTGAACTCATGGCTTTCCTTCTGGCTTTAACCCTTCAAAGTACTTCCAGCAGAGAGTCTTGTTTTTGCCACTGTGAAGAGAAAATGACAACAAAGGGGGAGACCCATGCATCATGCCTTTCCTGGGGTGCAATCTCTCAAACTTGAGAGGTCTTTGGAGGACTGTGAGAACTATGTCCCCTGCAAATTTGATGGGTATTGGACATTGGGAAGGGCAGTTTGTAACCCCTCAAAGTAGCTTCCTTCCAACAGGCAGTTCCATTTTTGCCACTGTGAAGAGAAAATGACAGCAAAGGGGGGGGACACATGGATCATGCCTTTCCTGGGGTGCAATCTCTCTGAAACTTGGGGGGGGGGGTCTTTGGAGGACAGTGAGGACTATGTCCCCTGCAAATTTGGTGGATATTGGACATTGGGAAGGTCAGTTTGTAACCCCTCAAAGTAGCTTTCACCAGAGAGTCCCGTTTTTGCCACTGTGAACAGAAAATGACAACGAAGGGAAGGACCCATGGATCATGCTTTTCCAGGGTGCAATCTCTCTAAAACTTGGGGGGGGGGGTCTTCAGAGGACAGTGAGGACTATGTCCCCTGCAAATTTGGTGGATATTGGACATTGGGAAGGTCAGTTTGTAACCCCTCAAAGTAGCTTTCACCAGAGAGTCCCGTTTTTGCCACTGTGAACAGAAAATGACAACGAAGGGAAGGACCCATGGATCATGCTTTTCCAGGGTGCAATCTCTCTAAAACTTGGGGGGGGGGGTCTTCAGAGGACAGTGAGGACTATGTCCCCTGCAAATTTGGTGGATATTGGACATTGGAAAGGTCAGTTTGTAATCCCTCAAATTAGCTGCCTTCAAACAGGTAGTCCCTTTTCCCCACTGTGAAGAGAAAATGACAGCAAAGCGGGGGGACACATGGATCATGTCTTTCCCAGGGTGCAATCTCTCTGAAACTGGGGGAGTCTTCAGAGGACAGTGGGGACTAAAGGGGGAGAGCCATGGATCATGCTTTTCCTGGGGTGCAATCTCTCTGAAACTGGGGGGGGGTATTTAGAGGACAGTGAGGACTAAAGGAGGAGAGCCATGGATCATGCCTTTCCTGGGGTGCAATCTCTCTGAAACTGGGGGGGGGGGTCTTCAGAGGACAGTGACGACTATATCCCCTGCAAATTTGGTGGGTATTGGACATTGGGAAGATTCTCCCAGGTGCAAGAGGGACAGAGAGAATCTCCCCACCTCTCTCACAGTGGGCAGGCAACCTGGCTGCGTGACTGCTCTCCCGGCCCTTTAAACTATCAGCTGACAGTTGGAAGGAGGAATTCACCCCCTGCCACCTGCCAGCTGATAGTTTAAAGGGATCTTTAAAGGGCCAGGTAAGTGGGTTTGAGGGGGGGCTAAGTGGGGGGGGGTTGGGGAGGTTCTGGCCCCCATGAACAATGAGCAACGAACATGTCCAGGAACAGTTCATGTTCATCCACTTTCGTTGTTCGTTGTTCATGGATGGCACCGAATTTCGAACAGGGTGTTTGGAGGGTTTTTTTCTGTTCATGCCCATGTCTAATCATAACACATTTAACAATGTGGAAACCACTCAACGGAACATATTACATCAAGAAACAGTACCCAGTATCCTGATGTATTTAGGAAATCAAGATTCCTTTTTTTGAGAGGAGTTTTTTTTTTTAATAATTTTTTTATTTTTCATAGCTACAAAACACTACACAAAACTATCACAAGGAAAGGGGAGAGGGAAGGGACAAAGGGGGGGGTGGAAAAAGAAAAGGGGGGAATGAACTACAAACACTAAATACTACACTTCAATGTTTCCCTTCATACTGTCATAATACAAAAATAGCTCCATAAAATAATGATGGAGTGGTTAATCATACAGAGAATAAACATTTCAAATTCTGGTTAAACTTTCCTCCCCCTTCTAGGTCCCGGACGCAATTCTCTCTGTGCAACTGCTGTTGCGATGCTCTCCTCCTCCCCCCCCCCCTCCGGCTCCTCCTTTTCTTCGTTCTTGGTGCAGCAGAGTTCTGGGTTTTTATTCTCAAAATCCTTTAGTTGATCTTCTGATAATATCTTATAGGCCTGATCTTTATATCTGAACCATATTCCTTCCGGGAATAACCATTTGTACTTTATTCCATGGTCCCTCAGAAGTGCCACAAACTTTTTATATTTAAAACGCCGTTTCCGGACTAGAAATGGAACGTCCTTCAAAATCTTGACTTTCAAACCCATAAAGTCCAAATCCGCATTGTATGAGTTATATAGGATGGTGTCCCGAATCTTTTTAGATGAAAAGTCAATAATGATCTCACGAGGCAACTGTCGCTTTGTTGCATATTTTGAAGAAGCCCGACGGACCTCCAAAATGGCGCTTTTAACCTCTTCTTTAGTCGTCCTCGCGGGTGTCGCCAGTAGTTCCGAGACCAAATCCCACAGATCCTCATTTTCCTCCTCTTTCACGTTTTGGAGACGCAAAATTGTCTGCGTTCGTTCCACCTGTAGCCCGATCAGCTGGTTCTCCACCAACTTCAGGTCCTTTTTTGTAGCCTTCACAAGTGACGCACTTTCCAGAGCAGACTTTTCTGCCCCCCCCCCGCTGCTGCCTTAATGGTTTTCACCTCGCTTTCAATTAAGCCCACCCTTTGATCAGTTTCGTTCAGCTTGTCAACAAAGGGTTTTATAGCTTCCACCACCGCCCTGCGCACCAACTCTTCGAGCGACTCCCCCTTCTGCAAGGTAGCCGAGATTGACTTACCGAGAGCGGGACTTTGCCTCTTTGCTGCCATTTGGGGGGGGGGGGGGCGCCAACAAAATTCTGGAACTCAACGAAGGGGAAGAGCGAGTCTTCTTCAGATCAACCTCTCCTTCACAAACGCTTGTAGAACAGAAGGGATTCGCTTGTTTACAGGCTTCCGCCTGTTTCTTTTACTTGCCGTTTCTCGTTGCCCGGTGGCACTCGAGGCGCCGCGCACATCTGCCGGCCTCCATAGGGACAAACGGGCAATTCCCCCCCCCCGCATTGATTTCGGGGAGTTCTTCCCGCCGCGTCCCGGACCCTGGCTCCCTCCCTGGGAGTCCTGGGGGCTAATCCTTGCGGGTCAGCCGCCCGGTCAGGGTGCCCGGTCGTTTCCTCCCGGACCAGCCGAGAGGAGCGTCCGGCATGGCTGAGAAAACGAAACCGAAATCCTTTTTTTGAGAGGAGTTTTAATCAAATTACATGTTCACTGAAAGACATTTTATTTCCCTTCAGTGAATATGTAATTTGTAGAAGATTGAGTGTCAGAAGATTGAGTGTTCAAATCCTCATTCAACTGAGAGGCTGTCTTGGTGATCCTAATTTAGTTGCTTGGTCTCACCCAGCCAAATGTACCTCATGAGTTTATTGTGAGGATAAAATTCAGGAAGGGCCATGCAGAGTTGTCTGACTACTGAGATTGTGTGTTGGGTAGAAATCTAATAGTGATTTGGTAGAAGGTCTAAATTTGCAACTGTCTGAACAAATTTAAGAAATTTTGTTATTTGATGCTCTCACAGTCCACCAGATGTTTGGGCTGCAATTTGTGGTCCTTTGCTGACTCTCGTTTTATCAAGGAATCTAGGAGTCAGTAAGACTTCCCCTTAGTATGTGGAATGTTCCAAATAGTGCAGCTGTTTGCTACTGTCCAGTTGTTATCGCCTGGATGTTTAGTTCATTCTTTTGTTATCTTTACAATCTCTTTTTCTTCGATTCAACTATCACCTGGGATTGCCACAATGATCAATTTGACCTTCTTACTTTCAACTACAGTAACATCCAGAATATTATATTCTTATCTGTTTGGGTTTTGAAATCCCACAAGATCTGAACTTGCTCGTTTATTATTGTTATTCCTGTTGGAAAAATAATCATTGTTATCCCAAGGGAATGTTCTTCAGCCTATGCTAAGACACCAAGAGGCTTGCCAGATCTCCTACTGGCAAGCCCCATTGCCTGCTGCTGCTCCAAGTTGCTGCCCTGAAAAAGAAAAAAAATGAATGAAATCTAAGTGATGTCACCACTACATCACTATTGTGTTACCATAGAGTGCCCAGTGATTTCTAGACCTTCCCATTGACATTTGTGGGTACAACCAGACATAGTGACATAGAGACATAGATGATGTCTCCACCATCATATGCATGGCCCTTTGTTCCCACCAGTTGACAGTTGACAGGCAAGCCTAGACACCAAGCATCATTTATGATTTCATTTCCATCACACTTAGTCTAAAGAAGGTTGGAAAATTCTACATGTTTTTTTCCTCCATTGTGTCTTTACTATAACCCTGTGAGATAAGTTTGGCTGGCTGAGACCAAGGAACTGGTTTAGGACTAGAGATGGGCATGATCCACATTACGGTGGAAAAAAACCCACGATAATGGAGTTCGCGCGATCGGGACCCAGCGGATCGTGCTCATCCATGGCCAACGATGTAGCGATCGGGGGCTGGGGACTGGATCAGGGCTTGATCGGGGCGATCGTGCTCGGATCAGGAAGCCAGACACTCAGGCGCCAGCAATCTATTCCCCTGGCAATAGAGCCAGGGGAATGCCTGAGCTGTGTTTGCCCTCCTTCTGTCACCCTGGAAACACGAATGGAAGCCCAGCTTGCCTTGATCAGCAGGGCTTCCTTCCAACCATGGAGCAGCAAAGCAGTCACCAGCTGGGAGAAGACACCCAAGGGAGGGAGAGGGAAGGGGGTGTTCTGTAGCCATGGGCACTCCAATCTCATCCCTGCAAACCTTGATAGGCAGCTCTGATGGCCAAACACAGACAGCCAAACACAAACACAGATGCCGCCGGCATCAGCCACCTTTCCTGTATCGCTGGGAACAGCAGGGTGCCCCTCCACTTTTGCCTCCACGATCCACGGATCGGAAATGGGAGATGATCAGTGTGGATCGTTAATTAGGGATCGTCGCCGGCGCCAATCCACGATCAGCTGGATCATTATTTTTTTGGGGATCGTGCCCATCTCTATTTAGGACCAACAAGCAAGCCTCTCAGTTGGATTTGAACCCACAGCTAACACTCAACCCTCTAGACTGTTCAGGTCTTTTATTTTCCTTCAGTGAATATGTAATTTGATTAAAACTCCTCTCAAAAAGGAATCTTGATTTCCTAAATACATTGGGATACTGGGTATTGTTTCCTGATGTAATATGCTTCTGTTGGGTAGTTTCCACATTGGTAAATATGTCTTCTTAATCAGTTACAGTTTGTTTCAGAAATGTTTCAGCTCTGTTTGGATTTATGTTTCTTTTCAAATTTTCTGCAACCATATCCCATTTTATCTGTTCATTGAATATCCTAGCTGTCGATTGTACTGTATTTGTTCAGCGTATGTCCTAGCTGTGGATTACAAATGTATTGATTTGCATTGTGTAATCTGCCTTGGATCTCAATGAGACAGGCAGACAATGAATAAACACATTAAAAAGTAAGTTTTCTCATTTGCTGTATGATTTAACCTATGTGCATATGTGTTTGTACACATAAGGAACCTGGACTTGATCAGAGAAGTAAAACAATAAACATGGCAAAATGGTTGTGCACTAATTTCTTGAGTGATTTAAGCCAGAAGAGAGGCAGAATGGAAATATGACACAGCTGGGCAGAACAACAGCTGGGCAGAACAGGGGACCTTCTTTGATCTCTAATTATAGCCTGAAATTCTCAGATGTGTTGGCATTTTGAAATGGAATATTGAAATTTGTGCATTCCAAGGTAAAGCAAGTGATTTGCATCCATTGTAGTGAGAGAGGTGATGCCTCAGGTACATTTCTGATCTGACTCAAGTAAAATTGGCTAGTGCTCCTGTCCTGATGAAGGATGATAATATTGTAGTATCAGGGAAGACTGCAGGGTAAAATATGCTCACCCTATAATATGAGGTTAAACATCTAACAAAATGCCATAGGAACTTTGAAATATTTAGCAAACTAAACACTCAGAAATGAGTCATACAATTAATGCTGCAAAGAGATGGTATAAAAGCTCTTGCCACCTGCAACGATCCTCACAACTTCGCTTAATTCCTCTTGCATGCTTCTCTTCTCCTTCTTCTGTTGGTAAGTTCATTACAACTTCTTCCAATTTTATATAATATATGCAGCAAGAAAGCAAGACAGTAAGCCAGGAAGAAAGTTTAGGATGTTCTTCTTTGGGTGGAGGGGATCTAAGGCATTTCAAAGGAATAAAAAAAACTTTTTTAAAAAAAAGTTTCTTTGCTTTTCTCATCGGTGAACATTTACATTTAAATGAAGGACCCAGAGAGCACCTGGGCATAAAATGGAGAAAAGAGAAAAAAGAAGGGAGTGCAGAAAGTAGTTTATAAAATGTGCAGGGTCTTATTTGTGTAGAAAAAAAAATTGGGAAAATTTGTGTAGTGCCTCACCACAACAAGATTCATGGTGGATGCCTCACAGATTCAATTTTTGGCTCAGTTTAGAGTTCTCAACCTCCAGGTGGTGTCTAGTGATCTCCTGGAATTATAACTGGTCTCTAGTTCTCCTGGATAAAATTGCCACTTTGGAGCATGAAGTCTATGGCATTATACCACTCTGAGGTCCCTCCCCCAAACTGGACATCCCCAGCTTCAACACGAAATCTCCCAGAATCTCCCTGCCCAGAGCTGGCAACCCTTAAACAGTATTAGGCTACTGTGCAAACCTTTTTCTATAAACCACATTTATATGTATTGTCGAAGGCTTTCACGGCTGGAGAACGATGGCTGTTGTGGGTTTTCCGGGCTGTATTGCCATGGTCTTGGCATTGTAGTTCCTGACGTTTCACCAGCAGCTGTGGCTGGCATCTTCAGAGGTGTAGCACCAAAAGACAGAGACACTGAGTGATCTCTGTCTTTTGGTGCTACACCTCTGAAGATACCAGCCACAGCTGCTGGTGAAACGTCAGGAACTACAATGCCAAGACCATGGCAATACAGCCCGGAAAACCCACAACAGCCAACCACATTTATAATTTTGCATAATTGGTTAGGGCTTTCCCAATCATGACAAGCTCTGCAAGGCATTGAAGCTTTTCTCCCAGCTCCTACTAACCTTTTTAAACCACATTTCCACTGTCTGAAATTTCAGCAGACACTGCCCACATGTCTTGAATCATCTGTTTACTACCAGAAGTGCTAGGACCGTAGAGACAGAGACTGAGTGGACATTATAAGGTCCCTCAAAGGGGAATTTTGTGTCCAGCAGTATGTTTTTCAATCTTTCCTCTCCATTGCAGAATGAGCACCTAGTTACTTTGCTACAGATACATCCCGAAAGTTAAATCTCCAAATTTAAAGCAAAACCAACCTATCAATATTTAAAATGTGTTTGCCCTTGCATTTCTCAGTATGAAAATTGATCAAAGTTTAATTGATAAAGTTGAGTTAGATGTGTTAGCATAAGCCATAGCAAATGGAAGGGGAAATATATATATTACCAATTTGTTTTTGTTTTGTTTTTTCAAAACAAAGACTGGATCTACTCTCTGTGAGAAATAATTATAATTGCGACATTGATGTATTGTCGAAGGCTTTCACGGCCGGAGAACGATGGTTGTTGTGGGTTTTCCGGGCTGTATTGCCGTGGTCTTGGCATTGTAGTTCCTGACATTTCGCCAGCAGCTGTGGCTGGCATCTTCAGAGGTGTAGCACCAAAAGACAAAAGACAATTGCGACATTATTCTGTTTATTCTTCAGCATTTTATAATGACTTTCCCATTTTTTTTGTAATATAATTCCAGACTCACCTCCAGCTTTCCAAGATGTCTTGCTGTCCTCCATCTTGCGCTGTCCCATCCTGCACTCCCCGACCTTGCTGCTCCCCATGTTGTTACCCAACCGGTGGTCTGGGCTCCCTGAATTGCTGTGGCCCCAGTTCCTGCGGTGGTTGTTCAACATCAGCAAGTAGCCTCGGCATCTCCCCGTGTGTGAACAGCGTGGGATGTATCTGCCAAATCCCACCATCAGAAGTTTGCATACAACCACCTGCTTGTATTGTTACAATCCCAGGCCCCATTCTCGCTGCTTCTTGTGAGCCTGTTTGTGTGGGAGGGTACACCGCCTGTGGTGGTAGCTGCTCTCAACCATGCAGTCGCATCTGCAGCTCCCCCTGTTAAGCTGTAATGGAATCTTTACCAGAATGGGAAAAAACGGCTACCTGAACAGTATGGAATGTCTTGATGGATGACGAAATCATGGATTTGGGTGTTAGATTTTCCCCAGTTCAAGTGAGATGAGTTGGCGCTCACCAACTTTTCAAGTGCCCGTGACCACCAACATGTTATATTATTTTACATTGTCTGTCCCCTCCCCTCTATAGCTCTTTTTACAGGCTTTATTTCATTTGCCTTCACTTTTGTTGGTTAGGAGATCAGAAGGGTATGAACATCTTCCCACTGTGGAACTCTGAATATTCCAGGGCCTCACAAAGGTCTTCCTGCCTAAACACTCCCAGTAACTTATCTCTATGTCTGTATTCATTTGCACTGAAATGTTTAAGATATCCCAGCTAGATGAGCAGTGGAAAATCCCCTGTTGGCTGAGCAAAAAATCTGTATTTGTCATCCTGCAAATGATGTCACTCCTTCTTTCTTTTCATTAAAGCTTCTGCTTGCATCAAAAATTGGTGTTTGTGGATTCAATTGTTTCTTATTTCTAAGAGCTTGAAATGTGGGGATGGTGCATGATTCAGTGGTAGCATATGAAGACAGACCCAGGTTCAATATCTGGCTCTGAATCTCAGGCAGCAGCTGGTGAGAATGAACTAGATACCATGATGAGCAGCTTCTACTTAGAACAGAGCCCACTGATGGAGAGGAACCAGCATAAGGCAGCTGGATATATTCATATGTCCTCCTGGACAAGAACAGATAATATCCATCTAGATCTGCAGCCAGCCAGACTCTTCTAGAAGTGTACGATACTCATCAGCAATGGGTAATTTGAGTCTTATTGCCACTGAACAGGAAATTATTTCTCTTGTGATAAATGACATCTCTAGTAATCCTTTTTAAAGCTATTTAATCTGGTGCTCATCAGAATTTATGAGTTGAAAAAAATTTTAACCTGCACATAGGAAGAAACCTCCTCAATGCAAGTTACAAAACTTAAAGTACAAATAGTGAAATTAAAGGAAACAAAGAGCATGAAAAACAGTAAAGGCAACATTTTTCTGATTATAAAAAAGCAACAACAACAAAATCAAAATAAAGGGACTGAAATCTAAGACTCAATTAGACATCATCAACTACAATAGAAAATGCAAATGACCCCTATTACCCCTTCAAATAAGTGCCACAATAATTTTTACTGGCACTTAATAGTCTAGGTAGTCCATGATCGACAAGCATCGATCAGAAGGAAATTGTGACAAATTAGTTTTAAAATAGAAAATGCCATTTCTTTGATGCTATAAACCTGTTTCTTGTATTCATACATTTTAATTCTGTTAATTCTCAATTACACCCCTATCTGCCAGCAACATAATTAATTAATTAATTTCTATTCTTATATATCACATAATAACTATTACTTAATACTGTATAGAATAATCAGATAGACTAATTGCTTAGTAATTCTTCTTTAACTCTCCTCCCCCTGGTATAGTCACTTCTCTCTTCTTTTGTTTTTCTTCAATAATTTTCAAACTGCCCCTGAAGGGTATTTTTGTTTACATCATGGAACTACTTAGAACAGAGCCCACTGATGGAGAGGAACCAGCATAAGGCAGCTGGATATATTCATATGTCCTCCTGGACAAGAACAGATAATATCCATCTAGATCCACAGCCAGCCAGACTCTTCTAGGAGGGTATGACACTGATCAGGAAGTCATGACTCGTGATGAGCCCCTTTCATGTTTCTATCTCCCAGCAATTGGCAATTTGAGTCTTATCCCTCCTGAACATGAAATGATTTCTCTTGTGATAAATGACATCACCAGTAATCCTTTTTAAAACTATTTAATCTGGTGTTCATCAGAATTTGTTATGAGCTGGAAAATATTTTTAACCTGCAAATAGGAAAAAACCCTCCTCAGTGCAGATTACAAAACTTAAAGTACAAATAGTGAAATTAAAGGAAACAAAGAGCATAAAACATTAAAAGCAACATTTTTCTGATTATAAAAAAGCAACAACAACAAAATCAAAATCAAGGGACTGAAATCTAAGACTCAATTAGACATCATCAACTACAATAGAAAATGCAAATGACCCCTATTACCCCTTCAAATAAATGCCACAATAATTTTTACTGGCACTTAATAGTCTAGATAGTCCATGATTGGCAAGCATCGATCAGAAGGAAATTGTGACAAATTAGTTTTAAAATAGAAAAAGCCATTTCTTTGATGCTATAAACCTGTTCCATTAACATAGGTATAATGCAGTCCTTTTAAACCCTGAAGGGTATTTATGTTTACATCTTGGAAATCCTGCTGTGTTATAAGGAACACAATGGAACCCACTCAGCGAAAGCAACCTGATTCACTGTGAGTGAATCACATGACCTTATCTAGGTCAGAGATGTTGTCAAGATGATCAGAGTGGAGCATTGAGGAATTCAGCCAATCAGAAGACATACTTCCTTCTTTATAGATGTTCCATGCAACCCATGGATCGAATGTCCCCGGCCAATTGAAATGAGACACACGAAGAGTCCTGTGAGTGAGTGTAAGACTACAACATTTAAATAAATGGAGAAAAAGGCAAGTACACAGAAGTAAAAGCCCCTCTATGCTAGTCGCTCTTCTGGGGCTCCAACAGCTGTGCAAGACCTTTTGTACCTTCTGGTTCATTAGCACAAATTACAATATTGATGACCACATTGGTCCATGCAAGTGACCACCCTAATGACTTGGCAGCCTTACATTGGCAGATCAGTTCTGGATATCATTTACAATATGCATGTTTCCCAATTAACATTGCTTATCACTTCAGAAATACTGTTTATCATTTCAAAGAACATCTCCTTCTTCCCCTGGCACGTAAGAGTTATTGTAATTCAGGAAAGGGGGTAACCGGAATGGCAGACCATAAACAATGCAGCTGAATGAAACAAACTTGCTTCAATTCCTGATATCAGCAGAGCTCCACAAGGTCTCGAAGCCCTCTCATGACATCCAGATGCCAGAGATGGGGTACGTGGGTAGCTTCAAACATATTTCAGAAAATAGAGAAATCACTCCCACAGCAATATATGGCTACATACAAGGGGAAGATTGTTTGTTTAATAATTATGAAACTACAGGGCATCAGAAACATGACAGTCAAGGCACCCTTGGCAAGAGATACACCAGATACATCTCCGAGAGGCAGGTACTGATTGCAACTCTATTGGAATCTAACAGTGGATCCAAGGTCTTACAAGGGAATAATAACATAGCTAGAGTAGAAGAGGAGGGAGTGGTTTGAAAAAAATAGCTTACTGACTTGAGGATTATTGTAGGTCTTGCAGAACCAAATACAAAAGGAATTGAAACATCATGCATTCCCGAGAACATCACTTCTTCCTTTGGAAGTCACAAATGATCAGAATTTGGTCAGGCAGTTCAGCATGATGATTGCTGAGACCCTGATAAAGAACCAAATTGTCGACTGAACCCTCTCTCCAAGAAAAATAATAATAAATGTCACTAATCCACATGTATATATACGTTTTTCAGTTTTATGAACTATTGTATTACCTAGTGCAGTAAAGAATAATAAAGTGCTGATAAGTTCCCAATAAAGTTGTAACAATCAAAGATATTCCACTACATCAAAATTTATTAATATTAATCAATATTTATTAATATCAAATAAATACAAACAAATATAATATCATATATCCAATAAATACAATAAGACAATAAATAACTGAAATATCCTGGCCTGTGTAATCTCAAGAAACCCCTTCCTCTATTGCTCTGGAAGTCATTAATGCCTGTGAAAGGCACAGCTCATCAGCAAATGAAGACAGACATCTAAAAAATTTCCACCAGGAATCAGGATGACCGTAGGAGTTGCACTGCTGGACACACACCTTCCCCACAGTATTTGAAATGAAGTCTAACACCGTCAGCAGCAGGATTAGCTCTTCAGAAACTAAAGCTAAGTGCCTCAAACTTGGCCTCTAGTTCCAGGGTGATTGTGGAAGATGTTATGCCCCCAGATGAAGGAAATCTGAACACCTCAGCCCAGGTTATCATCAACCCTCCCCCTCCCACCAATATTTTTACTGGAAGCTACCGTTGACAGCAGAAGGCATAACTTTTCCAAAATAAAACTAGGAGGTGGATCCTCAACATTGGTCACTTACCTCTGGATGATTGTGTCATTTCCTGTGCTAAATATGAAAGGAATAAGAAAATCCTGGCCAGCTCATTCCCCATAGCCGCCTTCCCCCTAATTTCTGCTTTGAAGATTCAGTTATCTATGATAAGAAAACAAGGGCATTTCAAAATTGGAAACCAATTCAGGATGACAGTAGGACTCAAGGTGTCAAAAAGGAAAGGGATTCACATCATCCTGGTACAAATAGTCACGCTCATGGGCGCCCCCTAGCGGCGATGGCAGAGACGGGTCTGGGGGTGGTGTCCGCGGTGGGTCTGTTCTGGATAACCTGGGTAGGCCACCAGGTTGGCCTGGGCCAGGAGGCGGTCCCAGGCCGATGAGGGCTCCCCCTTGTTGGCCTCAGAATGGATGTGTCCGTGACTGAGCTGGTTTGGCTCTTCTGTACAGGGCTCCACCCGGCCTGCTGCCCCTTCAAGCTCAGGGGCAGACTGACCTCTTTCCTCCTCGGCCTGGGTCTGGAGCCCGCCCTAAATACTCCCTCCTCTTAGGACCAGCTCCACCCCTTCTCCCACATCCCCACCCTAAAATCTACCCCCAACACCTGGGCCAGGTGTGGCCACACCTGCTGGCCCCATCTGCCCCCAGGCGGTTGGCTGCTTCACCTGGGTTCCTTCCCATTCCCTCCCCTGTCACCCTCCCCTCTCCTAACGGGCAGGCGAATTTGCCTCTCCTTGGCGAGGCTGGGCGGGGTGGCTGCCGGCTGAGGGGAGGGCCGGGCTGCCCCGCCGCTTCCTCTCCCATGGGATCCCTGGCGAGCGCCGCCCCTCCTGTGTCGGGGCGCCTGCGCTGGCATCCCGTTGCGGCCTGGTGTCCCTGGCAGCTCCTTCTGGACCCTTCCATGGCCTCCGGCCTCCATCTCACCACTGCCCCGAGGCTGGGCCTGGGGGCCGGGCCACTGCCATGGTTGCCGCCCTGCCCCGCCCCTCCACTTCTCGCCTCAGCCCTGGCGGCCCACTGTGGTACCGCGGTGGCTGTGGCAGCTGTGGCAGCAAGCTCCGGCTATGCCGGAGGGGCCTGCAACTGGGTCATGGGGTGCAGCAGCGGCCTCCCCACCCTCCATGTCGTCTGGCCATCTGGTGGGGTAAGTGCCGGCAGGCTGGGGTCTTGGGTGGGGGGGTGGGGGCCCAGCCAGTCTGAGGGGTGTGGGAGCTGCCCCTTGGACACCCCCCTTGGCATTGCATCAGAGCTGGGGTCGCTGGCAAACATCCGGGACAGGAAGTCGGCATTGGCGTGTAGTTTCCCCAGCCAGTGGCATATCGTAACGCTGAAAGATAAAAGGGACAAGTACCATGTCAGTACCCTGGTGTTATGGTCTTTCAGCTGGGATATCCAGAGGAGGGGTGTGTGGTTCGTCACGAGGGTGAATGGGTTGTTTACAAGGTAATATTGAAGCACCCCGACAGCCCACTTCACGGCCATGTCCTCCTTCTCGACGACAGCGTACTTCCTCTTGGCAGGCTGTAGCTTCCGGCTGATGAAGAGGATAGGGTGTTCCTGGCCTTCGTAGTCTTGGGGCAGCACAACCCCAAGGGCGGTTTCCAAAGCATTCATCTGGAGGATGAAGGGGCAGTCAAAGTCAGGGTTGCGGAGGACGGGGACCTTTGACAGGGCAGCCTTGAGGTCCGCAAAGGCAGGCTGCCATTGGGGCATCCACTGCACCCGGTTTGGCTAGTCCTTCTGTAGGCAATCGGTGAGAGGGCTGGCTCGGCTAGCGTATTGGACGATGAATTTACTGTAGTAGCCCACCAGCCCCAGGAAGCCCCGTAGCTGTTTCTTGGTCATTGGTTGGGGGCAGGCCTCCAGGGTGGCCACCTTGTCGGGTAAGGCTCTCAGCTGGCCCTGCCCCACTAGGAAGCTGAGGTACTTTAGCTCCTGAAACCCGAGTTAGCTTTTCATGGGGTTGGCCTTCAAACCCGCGTCCCGCAGGGCCTGGAGAACCTGCAGGAGGTGCCCGAGTTGGTAGGGCCAATCCAGGCTGTAGACGAGGATATCGTCTATATAGGCAGTGGTGAAGCCTTGGCAGTGTCCATGGGCCCGGTTGACCAACTGCTGGAACGTTGCGACCGAGCTGTGCAGCCTGAAGGGCATGACTTGAAATTTGAACAATCCCTGAGGCGTGGCAAACGCAGTCTTCTCCTGGTCCCTTGGGGCCATGAGGACTTCCAAGTACCCCTTTGTAAGGTTGAGGGTGCGGAGATAGCAAGCGGCCCCGAGCTGGTCGATGAGCACGTCGGCCCGGGGCATGGAGTAGGTGTCGAATTTCACCACTTTGTTGACCTCCCGGTAGTCCACGCAAAAACGCATGGACCCGTCCAGTTTTCGGACCAGGACGACAGGGCTGCGCCACTTGCTGCAGGACAGCTGTATCACCCCAAGGTGCAACATCTCGTCCACCTCTTTGACTATGGCACCACTGTTTCTGGGGGAGCGGCCACCAGGTCGCCCAGGCGACCTGCCCGGAGGCCGTGGGGATGGCATGTTTGATCACGGTGGTACGCCCGGGCCGGTTAGAGAAGCAGCCGGGCATGGCATGCAGGAGGTCCTGGAGTTGCTTCCGTTGTTGCGGGTCCAGTGCCTCGTCGATCCCTGGGGGCACCACCTCGAGGTGACGGGTTGACCAAAGGAGGTCCCCCTCTGGGGGTTTGAGGGGGTTGTCGGCCAGCTGACAATCCCCCACAGTCCGCTCTCTCCACTCCTTCAAGTCATTGATGTGGAGGCGCTTGACCTGTCGGGGCATTGCCCCTCATTGGACGTTGTACGAGTGGGTTCCCAGTACCCGGCTCACCCAGAAGGGCCCTTGCCAGATGTCCCCCTGCCTCAAGGTGCCGAAGATCCATCGGTTGACCAGGACGGGGTCTTCGACCTGGAAGGTCCATAGCCGGGTTCCCCGGTCATAGCGGGCCTTCTGGGCAGCTTGGGCAGCCGCCAGGTTTCCTCCGGCCAGGGTCCAGGCTGTCTCTAGTTGGTCGTGGAGGTCCCAGACATACTTGGGGGCAGGCTGCCCCTGCTTGGGTTGATGGGGAGCCCACTGTCCCTCCACTACCTCCAGGATCCCTCGCATGTTGCGGCTGTAGACCAGCTCGAATGGGGTGAACCCAGTCGATGCCTGTGGGGTCTCCCGCACTGCTAAGAGCAGGGGGTCGATGAACAGGTCCCATTGGGTGGGGCAGTCATGGGCCAGCCTTCGTAGCATCTGCTTCAGGGTCTGGTTAAACCATTCCACCAGTCCGTCGGTCTGGGGATGGTATATTGATGTGAATATCTGGCAGATACCCATGGTGCGGCACAGATGACGGGTAACCGTAGCAGTGAACGGAGTGCCGCAGTCGGTAATTAACTCTCGAGGAAGCCCCACCTGGGCGAAGAATTTGATCAAGGCCTGTGTTACCCCCGGGGCCTGCATGGTTCGGAGGGGAATGGCCTCGGGATACCGAGTGGCATAGTCCATGAGGACGAGCAGGAACTGGCAGCCCCGAGCGGTCCGGGGCAGAGGTCCAACAAAGTCCATGGCCACCCTCTTGAAGGGCGTGTGAATTATGGGCAGAGGAGACAGCGGCACCCATGGGGGCAGGCAGCCCGAGGTCCGTTGGCAGGCTTCGCAGGTCCAGCAGTGGATTTTCACATCCTGTGCTACTGAAGGCCAAAAGAAATGGGCCAACACCCAAGTTAGGGTGTTGTTCGGGCCCTGGTGCCCAGCCCAGCTGTGGTCGTGAGCATAGGCAAAGACCGTCCCTAGATACTCCTGGAGAACCAGGAGCTGTCAGACTTCTTGACCTCTCGCCTTCATGACACGGAACCACACGCCCCCTTCCTGGATCACCCGGGGTAACCTCCTGGCCCTTCTCTCGTCCCTCACAGTCCCTTCACTCACCACCACCGTGTCCCAGAGGCTCTTGAAGGTTGGAACGGACGTCTGTCGGGCTGTAAATTCTGGATCCATGTGTCCCGTTACAGACTCACACTGGCAGCATGCAAGGGAAAACTCCCAAGTTGTCCGAGCAGGGCAGCACCCAGTTCCAAGGTTCAGGCACCAACTGGGCACACTCACGGCTTCAAGTCCAAAGGGGGATTCCAAAAACACATCCACAGGAACAGGCCAAGGTCAGGGACAAGAGAATCAATTCCAAACACAGCAGCAAGGTCAGTAGTGAGCGGACTCGTTGCTTCCACGCAGCCACTCCCTCTTCGGCTGCTTTTAAGCCTCACAGTGCTCAGCACCTGCCAGCTATCTCAGTCCTGCTCCTGCGAGCACTCATCATCACTAATGATGCTGGGCCGGTGCTGTGCTGCTAGCCTGGCACTGCCCCTTCTGGCTTGGAGGTCTCTTCTAGCCCTCCTTTGGCAGCGCTCCCGAGGCTCTGGTGATGAAGGGGGAGAGCTGGCCTGCACCTGGCTTTCTGTTGCCAGCCCAGGGCTGGGAAGCTGAGGAACCGATGTGCTGGGACCTGGCTGTGGATCAGTAACTGAGCCTTCAGAGCCTGCCTCCTCCTGCAGTGCCTCTGCCACTGGCTGTGGATCTGGGTCAGGTTCACCAGCTGCCTCTTCCTCAGAGGAGTCCTCTGAGTCTCTCTGCTCCACTGGGCCAGGTTGGTCCATGACACCATGGGCCAGTCAGGCAGGTCCAGGCCCGTGGTGCGGGCTGACAAAGGGGCAGCGTCCTGGATGTCCATGGGTAGGGCCTCGGCCAGGGCCTGGGCCGCCTGCAGATGGTGGTGGAAGCATGGCACATCCAGCCCCAAGAGGATGGGGTAGGGGAGGGCCGTGACCCTAGCCAGCTCCACCTCGCAGGTCTGTCCTTGGCACCTCAGGGGGACCTTAACTACGGGGTAGGTCTTGGAATGCCCATGGAAGCAAGCCACCGTTGTGGTGCGGATGACGGGCAGGCCAGGCGGCAACACCTGGGTGTGGATCATCAACACTGAGCTACCACTGCCCAGTAGGGCTGACAGGCATCTCCCCACCACTTTGACTAGCAACAGCAGCGGCGGGGGTTGTGGGGGTCACGCCTTCACACGGAATGCTTCTTCCCAGCCAGCATTGCACTCCATTTGGGTCAGTCGCATATGAAGTGGCCTCGCTGGCCGCACCTGAAGCATGGGCCCCGGTCCTTGGCCTCTCGGCTGGTCCTCGGGGCGAGGTCACGACTGGGTCCTGGCAGGGGCCTACCCCACATCCCCTCATGGGCCGGTGTGGGCATTGGACCCCTGGGCAGCCTGGGGTATGGGCTGGGAGTATCCCTGGCTCCCTGTCTGGCCCATCCCGGCTGGGGAGCCTTGATTGACCGTGGGGGCGGTCCCCTGGCCCAGTCCCCCGGGCCGGGTTTCCGTCTGGGGTCCTGAGGGTCTGCGGCCACAGTGAAGTTTTCCAGCAGGGCTGTGGCCTCCTTCAGGCCTGGGGGCCAGCTACAGGCCACGCACTGGCTGGCCTTCGGGGGGAGAATGTTAAGCAACTGCTCCAAGACCACCTGGTCGATGATCCTCTTTTCCCCCTCCATCGTGGGCAGCAGGCAGCAGTAGGTGGCATCCCGCAGGGTGTTAACTAGGGTCCTTGGCCGGTTGACCTTCTGGTAGGTGAGGGCCCAAAACTTCTGCCGGTAGGAGTCAGGGGTCACTTCATAGTGGTTCGAGGATGGCTGCCTTCAGAGCTGGTAGTCCGTGCTCTCCTCCTTGGCAGGGCCTTCAGGGCAGCCTGGGCCTCCCCATCAGGTAACGCCCAAGGATGAAGGCCCACTGGTCCTGGGGCCACCAGGCGGCCTCTGCCGTCTGCTCAAAGGTTTCGAGGTAGGCATCTATCTCGTCACTCTCCCTCAATTTAGTCAGCTGGAAGCCCCCCCGGAGGGTCCTGGAGTTGGGCCCCACCAGGCCACCCCCCAGGTCCTGGGCCAGCCCCCAGAGGAACAACGTCTGGGTCTCTTGCTGTTGCGCCGTTAGGTCCTGGAGGAGGCGCACCTGCTGTTCAGCCATCCATTGGCCCAACTGGCTCAGATCCACTGAGGGGGTGGAAGAGGCCTGAGCAGCGGCTCTGGCCATCGGGGTGGTAGTCTGGTCCATCGGGTCTGGTGCGGGGTCTGGAGCACCGGACCCAGGGTGGCAGGCCTGTAGGTGGCCAGGTGTAGGTAGGGGTGGGGCCTTGTCCAGCCAGGTGGTGTTGGCAGGTGAGGCAGGCTCACAGCGGGCTCAGTGCCTGCATTCTCCACCACTTTGTCATGCTCATGGGCACCCCCTAGCGGCGATGGCAGAGACGGGTCTGGGGGTGGCATCTGCGGCTGGTCTGTTCTGGATAACCTGGGTAGGCCGCCAGGTTGGCCTGGGCCAGGAGGCAGTCCCAGGCCGATGAGGGCTCCCCCTTGTTGGCCTCAGAATGGATGTGCCCGTGACTGAGCTTGTTTGGTTCTTCTGTACAGGGCTCCACCCGGCCTGCTGCCCCTTCAAGCTCAGGGGCAGATTGACCTCTTTCCTCCTCGGCCTGGGTCTGGAGCCCTCCCTAAATACGCCCTCCTCTTAGGGCCAGCTCCACCCCTTTTCCCACATCCTCACCCCAAAATCTACTGCCAACACCTGGGCCAGGTGTGGCCACACCTGCTGGCCCCATCTGCCCCCAGGCGGTTGGCTGCTTCACCTGGGTTCCTTCCCATTCCCTCCCCTGTCACCCTCCCCTCTCCTGATGGGCAGGTGGATCTGCTTCTCCTTGGCGAGGCTGGGCGGGGTGGCTGCTGGCTGAGGGAAGGGCCGGGCTGCCCTGCCCCTGCCTCTCCCATGGTATACCTGGCGAGCGCCGCCCCTCCTGTGTCGGGGTGCCTGCGCTGGTGTCCCGTTGTGGTCTGGCATCCCCAGCGGCTCCTCCTGGACCCTTCCGTGGCCTCTGGCCTCTGTCTCACCGCTGCCCTGAGGCTAGGCCGGGCCGCCACCATGGTTGCCACCCCACCCTGCTGCCTCTCGCCTCAGCCCTGGCAGCCCACTGCAGTATTGTGGTGGCTGCGGCAGCTGCAGCAGCAAGCTCTGGCCATGCCGGTGGGTTGCAGGGTGTGGCGCCGGCCTCCCCACCCTCCATGTCGTCTGGCCATCTGGTGAGGTAAGTGCCGGCAGGCTGGGTCTCGGGTCGGTGGGGTGGGGGCCTGGCCAGTCTAAGGGGTGCAGGAGCCACCCCTCAGACATAAATTATCTCCCAAACAAACCTCTGGTATTTGTTTAGGGAAAAATGGAACTATTCATGTGGCTTTCACAGGGCTGTTGTAAGTATAAAATAAATTAGAAGATAACAATGTAATCTACTTTGTTCCCCATTATATGTGTTATAAATATAATTTGGCTACAGTTTGCACAAAGGGATAGTCAGTCCTGCTGTTGTTGTATATTTAGCATCTCCTCCTTATGTTAAAAAATTAAAAAGGGGAATAAGGGGAAACACAAAGATCACAATCAGATATCTAGAATAAACTCTATATTCCACTGACCATACACGTTTCATCCTATAAAACCTTCTTCAGTGGTCTTTGATAAACGCTACACACCCTTTGTCTATTTATGACATAAAAACCTGACTAAAGCAGAATTTTTAAAAAATTGCTTCAAGCAGTCATAGAATGGGTTAATCCACATATAATAAATATCCGTCCCAACAAGTACACTTAGATTGTGAAAAGAAAGGACGCTGTTATATTTAATATCCTATCTATCTCAGAATCTGGTGTTAGCAATCAGACCTCCTCATGCTAAGAAGGCAGTTTATGGATGGAATATCATATACACCCCTTCCTCATATATCATAAATTCAAGGCACTGCCTGGCAGATGCCAACCAGACAGGAGCCTGGAAATTTACCGGGAGGTGAGTCAGAGTGGCTGGGTAACCAATGCCCAGGGGATGAGCCAGGAAGCTCCTGACTCATCCCCTCAACACTCGATCTTGTTTCCTCTCACCTATCTATCCCAATCAAGCAACACTCAGGCTATTCAGCAAACCTGGTAGCTTTTCCCACCCAGTTCTAAAAAGGTCATCAAGCACTTTTAACACCTATAGTCCACCTTAGGAAACCTCTCCTAAGTCCATTGTCCACTTCTGGAGACAACCATTAAGCCCTTCTTTGGGGGGAAAAGATGTCAGCTTGCACCAGGGACCATTTCACTCTATAACTGGGCACCCTCGCCATGTTCTCAGTGTGTGTGTTATGGATCCAGTCACGGACCCCCAAACCAGTTTGTTTCTTCTTTTCTCCTTGTGAAACATTGGTCATGGGCTGCCACCTCCATGAACCTCTGTCTTCAAGACTCGTAACAGTTTCTCTTTAATAAAAAAAAACCTTTTTCCAGTTGAATATTTGCCTGATTTATTTGAGAGTTCTGTAAGGGACTAATCCCCTTGTCTCCTTGCTTGTCTCCTTAAAGCTAATTCTCCCATCTAATTAAGGAGACCTCCTATTCGGGTAATACTGGGTTTCTTGCCAAAGCCTCCTGGGTAAACTTAATAGTCAGGATATCCTCTTAGGGATTCAAAATTGGTTAAATTACAGGAAGCAAAGAGTGGAAATAAATGGACAGTTTTTGTAAAAGAGGGAAGTAAGCAGTGGGGTCCCACAAGGGCTGATTCCGCACTCATTGGATAATGCACTTTCAATGCACTTTATCAATCGTTTGAGGTGGATTATTTGTTCCACACACACAAAAATCCATTCCAAATGATCTATAAAGAGGATAGGAAGTGCATTATCCAACGTGTGCGGAATCACTCAAGGATCAGTATTGGGGGAATTATGGCAAATGGAGTTCAGCTTAGGACGTTGCAAAGTTGGAGAAAGTACAGAAGAGGGAAAACAGGATGATTAGGGGGTTGAAATTAGGGTTGCTAAGTAAAATTCTCTTGATTCTTCTTTGCCGAATTTCACTCTGAAATCCAGCAATCTGTTTCTATTCCTCAGTTTTGAATCAATCCCTCTTTCATGAACAGGAAGATTTTGATCTCTAAGAAGTAGTATACTTATTAATTTATAACAAAGCCCATTGTGGGAAAAATTACAACGGGCTCTAGAAAGGTGAGGGAGAGCAGGCAGGCATTCACTCCTCCTCCAATACGTATTCCAGCTGGTGAAGGAGGGGTGGGGTGGGCATTGTCATCTGCTCCATGCGTGAACTGCCTGATCTCGGCCATGTGAAGGGGTGGTGGGCTTTGCTAGCTGCTCCATGCATGATACATACCAGGTAAAAGAGGGGCATTGCCTCCTGTTCTGTGCTTGACTACAGCTGTGTGAAAGGGGACAGGCATTGCCACCTGCTTTGAGCCTGATCCCATCTGGGTGAATGTGGAGTGGGCACTGCCATCTGCTCCCCACTGAGTGAAGGGAGGAACAGGCTTTACCACCTGCTCTGCTCCTGATCCCAGCAGGGTGAAGGGGGTGCAGGCATTACCACCTACCTTGCTCCTGATTCCAGCAGGTTGAAGGGGAGGCAGGCATGCTGCATGCTTGGCTCCTGACTCCAGCAAGGTGAAGGCAGGGTGGGAATTGGGTCTGCTCAGTGGCTTATTCTGCTAGGTTGAAGAGGGAGGGCATTGCCACCTGCTCTGCTCCTTATCCTAGCTGGGAGAAGAGAAGGGCATTACTTCCTGTTCTGTGCATGATCCCAGCCAGGTGAAGGCTTAAGATGGGCATTGCCACCTGCTCCACTCAAGATCCCAAATGAGTGATGGTGAGGGGTGGGCATTGCCACCTGTTCCCCACCAATACCAGCTGGGTTAAGTCAGGGGAGGGCATTGCCACCTGCTCCACTCCATAGTAGCACCCATAGTAGCACCTTCTGGTGCCCTCCATAGTAGCACCCACCAGAGTATAAAGTGAGTTGTCTGAAATATTCAATTATATAGTAAGATAAGCACAACTGAAAAACTAAGAACAGAGTAAGTCGTTAAAGAAAAAAACACAAGCCAGGACTTGTCTGAACAGATGTTTGCTGCATCAGACTGCTTTTACCCTTTCTATCCTGTTACAGTGGCACAATAAAGGCAGAAACCCACAGCTGGGAAATCTACAATCTACACTCTCACATGGTTAAAAAAAATAAATTAATGGGAATCAAGGTGAATTCCTGTTTTGAGAGAAGAAAAGAAAATAAGAGGGACCAATTGCTGTATCTAAAAAAGGAAAATTCAGAAAAAGAAATATCATCCCCTGGTTACTACCCCAGTTGAAACACCTTCCCTATGAGGAAAGGCTGTGACTTTTCGGTTCAGAAAAAAAATTACTATGAGGGAACATGATAGAGGTTTATAAAATTATGCATGAGGTAGAAAGAGTGGATAGAGAGAACTTTTTCCCCCCCCTCTGCCACAGTGCTAGAACTCAAGGGCATCCATCAAAGATGATGGGCAGTAGATGAACAAAAGGAAATGCTTCTTTACACAACAAGTGACTAGGATGTGGAATTAACTGCCAGAGGAGGTACAGATGTCCATAGGCATAGACAGCTTTAGAATTCTGAAGTCATAGAATCATAGGGTTGGAAGGTGCCCCTAGAGTCATCTAGTCCAACTTCCTGCACAATGCAGGAAATTCACAACTACCTTCCCCTCCATGTAGCTCCTGCTCCATGCCCAGAAAACACTGACAGGATCCCTATCCAAACTGGCCTGGGGAAAATTGCTTCCTGACCCCAAAGTGGTGATCAGCATTACCCTGGGCATGTAAGAAGGGGCCACGAGGTCTAAGCACTGCTGTAACCCTTCCTGCCCTCCCGCTCATGATCTACCCAGGTTCACAAAATCAGCATTGCTGTCAGATAGCCATCTAGCATCTGCTTAAAAACCCCCAAAGAAAGAGAGCCCATCATCTCCTGAGGTAGTCTTTTCCACTAAGGGACCACTCTGTGAAGAAGTTCTTCCTAATGTTTAGCCCAAAACTCTTTTGATTTAATTTCAACCCATTGGTTCTGGTCTGACTTCTGGGGCAGCAGAAAATAGCTCTGCACCATCCACCCTCTCTATATGACAGCCCCTCAAGCACTTGGAGATGGTTATCGTATCACCTCACAGCCATCTCCTTTCCAGGCTAAATATACTAAGCTCCTTCAACCTTTCCTCATAGGAAAAGGTCTTCAGACCTCTCAGAGTCAAAGTGAACCTTCTAACAACTATCTCACTGAGAGGGAGTCTTGGAGGCAAGGTCTATCACTGGTTACTAGCCATGGTGATGAAAGGGAATCTCCACATCCAGAGGCAATCAATGTCTTTAAAAAAATAAAGATTTTATTTTAAAAGAAAAGATATAACAATAGAAAGTGCATAAAAACTTATACAGGCACTTTATTTAAAATTAGATTAAACTAATAGGCTGATTCCGTACATGTTGGATAATGCAATTCCAATCCTTTTTATAGATCATTTGGAATGGATTTTTTTGTGTGTGGAACAAAAAATCCACCTCAAACTATTGATAACGTGCATTGAAAGTGCATTATCCAACGTGTGCAGAATCAGCCATAGAAAGATACATTCAGAGTATGTAACAATGCAGCTAAATTGTATAATTGCACTCATTCCCTCTCCTTAGTTGCTTATACTCAAACTTAGTATCAACAATTTTTAATTAATCATTTCTCCTGTGTTTTATCTTTGTATCTTTGTGTCAAGTTAATTTAATTTATATCAATTTATAATTGATATAATTTGAATGTTATTATTATTAGTTTTAATCCAAATAATCAAATAAATTATCCATTTTTTCCAAAATTCAGCTATTGATCTATTATGCACATACCAAGTTAATTTGGCCATCGATGCATATTCATAGATCTTATCTATCCACTCTGACGTGTTGGAGCCCAGATTTGTTTTCCATTTTGTAACATTATTTGGTAAAATGTTTAATAGCATATTTTTTCAGATTTAGCCGAAACCTGAGCTTGAAAATCTTCTGGATCTCTTCATGCATCTTTATTCAATATTTTCATGCTTTATTACATGTCCACCACATATGATAAAATGTTGCATCTGTGCTTTGGCGATCAATGTCTGTGCCAAGAGACAAGGTCAAGGGAAGGCCTCAGCCCCTGTACCCTGTTATTGGCACTCCATAGTGATTGGCTGGCCACTGTGTGAGATAGGGTGCGGGACTAGATAGACCACCCACCTGATCCATCAGGGCGCTTATGTTTTTATCATTTTAGGCCTGATCAGAGTAAACCCTTTCCATACAATGTATCTAGCAACAATGATATATGTTGGCAGGAGACAGATTATCACCTTCAGTTTGAATATTACAAGCTCAATGTGCTGGGGAGTTGGCCAGCAAAGTGAGCAAGGGCAGAGCTCCTAGTGTTGCATATGACTTGTTTTCCAGAGGACAAGACAAAATGTTCAGGATGAAATCCAAGCAGGGGCCCCTGAAGTAGCAGGAATTTCCTTTTGACACTCTGGCATGGGAGCGGCCTGCAGAGAGAACATTGATTAAAGGCCTTATGCCTAAAGACTTCAGGAGCTCCCTCACACTTATAGCCTTAAGCAATGATTCATGTTTGCTAGACAATCACATCAGGCCTTAAAGCCTTTTCCTTCAGCAAGGAGTGAAGGAATGGGCAACGGGCAGATGCCCTAGGCCCTGTAATGGAAAGGCCCCCAACCACCCATGGCCTGCTTCCCAATGAAGGGAGGAAAAGAAGAAAAAGAATGGACTTCTGCCACCACTATTCACACCTGGCCCATTTGGGGATTAAGCCACCTACTTGAGGTGATAGCTATGTATGCCTGCTCAGTCTGGAGCTTGAACAGCCAGCTCGGCAATAATTGCTTGTACCTACTCCATCTGGGGCTCAGACAGTTAGCTTCCACTGATGGGTTCCATCTGCCAGGCATGGGACAAGGCCTCTCTTTGCATGGCTCCAGAAACCATAGAGTTTCCAGCAATTCCTAGAGCTACCCTTTGTCACTTCCAGGTTGCATCTAGAAGTGATGTGTTGATGTTGCCAATGTTGCCAACATGCACACACACCTTGTCCCCACCTCCAGCCATCTCACTGCTTGCCAGGCCTGGCAACACTACTGTGAGGTACATCTGGCTGGCTTACAGCAAGAGGGACTGTCCCAAAATCACCAAGTGGACCTCACAGCTGAGTGAGAGTTTGAACCCATGGTTGACACTCAATCCATTAAAGTTCTCTGGATCATAGGTCTTTAGATCCCTTCAGTGGATATGTAAATTGATTAAACCTCATCTCAAAAAAGGAATCTTGATCTCATAAATACATCAAGTTTCTCTTTTTTTGTGTGCTTGTACATAACTAACATGCAAAGAAAAAGAATAATTGGTGGAGTAAAAAATGGGGCAGGATGTGTATATGCCAATTTCTGGAGAATTTAAGCCAGAGGTCAGATGCAATACAAACAAACAGCCAAATAGATTGGGAGAACTTCATTTATCTCTAATTACAGCTTGAAATTACAAATTCAGATGTGTTGGCATTTTGAAAAGGAATATTGAAATTTGTGCATTCCAAGACAAAACAGGTGATTTGCTTCCATTGTAGTTTGAGAAGTCATGCTGCAGGTACATTTCTGATCTGACTCAAGTAAAATTGGATAGCACTCCTGATCATGGCTGATAATATCATACAATGAGGGAAGTCTGCAGGGTAAAATATGCTCACCCTATAATATGAAGTTAAACACCTTCCAAAATGCCATAGGAGCTTTGAGATATTTAGCAAACTAAACACTCAGAAATGAGTCATTGAGTTAATGCTCCCAAGAGATAGTATAAAAGCTCTTGCCCCTTGCCACAATCTCCACAACGCCGCTGAAGTTCTCTTGCTTGCTTCTCTTCTGCTTCCTCTCTTGGTAAGTCCATTGTAACTTCTTCTCATAGTATGTACAGCAAGAAAGCAAGACAGAAACCCATGGAGGAAGTTAGGAAGTTCTTTGGGGGAAAATATTCTAAAGAATTTCAAAGGAATCAAAAAAATTGTTTGATAAGGTTGCCGGCATTTCTCATTTGTGAGCATTTATATCTGAAAGAAGGAACCAGAGAGCACCTAGAGAGAAAATGATGCACAGGGAGAAAAGAAGGAAGTTCAGGAGATTGTCGGTATAATGTACAGTTGTATAGTTATGTAGAAATGTATGGAGAAAAAAATACATGCTGCGTCTCCACAACTTGAGACATGAACAAGATACAGGATGGCCAACTCTAAGATGACGAATTCGTGGAGATTTTGGGTTGAGCCTCGGGAGGGTGGGGAGTAGAGGGAAATGAGCTTTGTATAATTTCATACACTGCAAAGCTACCAGTTCCCCAAGAGGAACTGATCTATGTCATCTAGAGATCAGTTGAAATTCCAAGTCATGCCTGGGTGTTGGTAACTGTAATGAGATGCATTTGGGATGTCCCACAAAATCAGTGTTCACCTCATTATAAAATCAATAGGCAATCTTAGGCAAATTTCAATAAGTTATGTCCTCTTCTAGCATAGCTCTTTCTCAGTCATAAAGAGCTATCAAAATCAAAAGAAGTCCAGTAGCACCTTTAAGACTAACCAATTTTATTGTAGCATAAGCTTTCGAGAATCAAGTTCTATTCGTCAGATGCATGGTACAGAAACTGGTCAAATATAGAAGAGGAGGGAGGAGGAGGGGAGGAGGGAGAAGAGGCAATTAGGGGGGGAGGGGGAGGGTGCAACCAAAACATTCCTTTGCTAGTAAATGTAAACATCTCCTTTTGGTGTTGGGGTCAGTTGGAGTTTGCCCTGTTAGTTTGTAGCAGCAAAACCAATTCTAATGCAGTATAAGCCTTCGATAACCACAGCAGGCTTGAGGTATCTTATATAATGAGTTTGAAAATGGCCAAAAGTTCAGTGGAGCTCAGTGTTCATTTGTCCAATACTGTATTTTTAAAAAACTTATGTTAGATCAAGGAATAAATAGAGGAAAGGAAAAATACATTACCAACATATGTATAAAAAAAGTAAGTCTGACTGAGTTGTATTGTCGAAGGCTTTCACGGCCGGAGAACAATGGTTGTTGTGGGTTTTCCGGGCTGTATTGCCGTGGTCTTGGCATTGTAGTTCCTGACGTTTCGCCAGCAGCTGTGGCTGGCATCTTCAGAGATCTACTCCTGGCATCTACTCCTGAGTAGATACAAATGACCTACATCTTTTCCACACTGTGACACTGAGAGATCTCTGTCTTTTGGTGCTACACCTCTGAAGATGCCAGCCACAGCTGCTGGTGAAACGTCAGGAACTACAATGCCAAGACCATGGCAATACAGCCCGGAAAACCCACAACAACCATCTGACTGAGTTCCATTGGATTTCCTGCCTGGGAAAAATGTTTATGCTTGCAACTTTAATTGGTTTACTCCTTAACATTTCACAATGACCCTGCCCATGTTGAGCAGAACCACAAGTGACAAAAGGCACAGATTGGACACTTGTCAGCTTCCCTCAAGTTTTGATGGGAAATGTAGGCATCTGAGGGCCAAGCTACACATGACGAATGACACTTGAACAGCAAGTGGATTGAGTGGAGGGCAAGTGAACAGGGAGAAATACACTTGCCGTTCAAGTGTCATTCGTCACTTGTAGCTTGGCCCCTAGTCTTGCAGCTTGGCTCTCTGACTGCTGTCCAATGGACTTTCAACTGTCACTTGTCCAGCATTCCGCCAAACTGCCTACGGGCCAAGCTACAAGTGACGAATGACACTTGAACGGCAAGTGGATTGAGTGGAGCGCAAGTGAACAGGGAGAAATACACTTGCCAATCAAGTGTCATTCATCACTTGTAGCTTCGCCCTACATTTCCCATCAAAACTTGAGGGAAGCCAACAAGTGTCCAATCTGTGCCTTTTGTCACTTGTGGTTCTGCTCCCAGTCTGGGCTTCCTGACTTGCTGTGGCCACAGTTCCTGCTGTGGTTGTTCAACATCAGCAAGAAATGTATGGAGAAAAAATGCATGCTGCGTCTCTACAACTTGAGACAGCATCATGAACAAGATACAGGATTGCCAACTCTAGGTTGTCAAATTTATGGAGATTTTGGGTTGAGCCTGGGGAGGGTGGGGCTAGGGAGTAGAAGGAAATGAGCTTTGTATAATTTCACACCCTGAAAAGCTACCAGTTCCCCTAGAGCAACTGATCTATGTCATCTGGAGTTCAGTTGTAATTCCAAGCCACGCCTGGGTGTTGGTAACTGTAATAAGATGCATTCGGGACAACTCACAAATTCAATTTTCACCTCATTATAAAATCAATAGGCAATCTTAGGCAAATTTCATTAAGTTCTGTCTTCTTTTAGTATTATTTATTTTGCATAATTTGTTCTGGCTTTCTCAGTCATGAAGAGCTATGCAAATCCTTTCCAATATTCTTTAAAATAAATCATATTTTGGCAGAGGGGCAGGCTGGAGGTATCTTGTATACAGTTAAATTTATGAGTTTGAAAATGGAGCTGTGTTCATTTGTCCGATATTGAATTTTTAAAAAACTTATGTTAGATCAAGGCACGAATAAAGGAGAGGAAAAATGCATTACCAACATGTGTATAAAAAAGTAAGTCTGCCTGAGTTCCATTGGATTTCCTGCCTGGGAAAAATGTTTATGCTTGCAACTTTAATTGGTTTACTCCTTAGCATTTCACAATGACTTTTCCAATTTTTTTGTAATATAATTCCAGACTCACCTCCAACTTCTCAAGATGTCTTGCTGTCCTCCATCTTGCGCTGTCCCATCCTGCACTCGCCGACCTTGCTGCTCCCCATGTTGTTACCCAACCGGTGGTCTGGGCTCCCTGAATTGCTGCGGCCCCAGTTCCTGCGGTGGTTGTTCAACATCAGCAAGTAGCCTCGGCATCTCCCCGTGTGTGAGCAGCGTGGGATGTATCTGCCAAATCCCACCATCAGAAGTTTGCATACAACCACCTGCTTGTATTGTTACAATCCCAGGCCCCATTCTCGCTGCTTCTTGTGAGCCTGTTTGTGTGGGAGGGTACACTGCCTGTGGTGGTAGCTGCTCTAAACCATGCGGTCGCATCTGCAGCTCCCCCTGTTAAGCTGTAACGGAATCTTCACTAGAATGGAAAAGGATTCGTTGGTGCTCAACGGCATTTCAAAAGCCCCCGACCACTCACATGTTACCATGAATTTGTCTTCTCTCTGCCCTCCCCTCTAAAGATTTCTTTTCAAGCTTTATTTCATTTACCTACACATATGTTGCTTAGGAGACCAGAGGGCTTGAACATCTTCCCTCTGAGACCTCTAAAGGTTCCAGGAGCTCACAAAACTCTTCCTGCTTAAACTCTCTGAGTAACTTATGTCTATCTCTGTATCCATTTGCAGTCACACTTTCAAGTTATCGCAGCTAGATGAGCAGTGGAAAAGCCACTGTTGGCTGAGCAAAGAATGTGTGTTTGTCATCCATGAATGTGCTTCCCTGCAAATGATGTCACTCCTTCTTTCTTTTCATTAAAGCTTCTGCCTGCATCAAAAGTTGGTCTTTGTGGATTCAGTTGCTTGTTATTTCTGAGCTGCTTAACTTTCAAGCTTTTAGAACATCGCGGTCATCCAGTCTATTAGTGTTACTACAGGAACCACCTAACTCAGTGGTCAGTGACAATGAAGTTTCATAACATAGATAGGAACATTCCTCCAGCTCAAAGAGCTTTCCCAAAGTACAAGGAGACGTTCTTCAGTAGATTCCTCTTCCTCTTTATTTCTCCATTTTGAGAGAAACAAACCTCAAGACTTCATTTGTGCACCTGAATTGTAATGAAAGGTAGGATAACTTTATTTACCCAGAAAGAGGGGGGGAAAGTAGGGATGAAACTTTGCCAGTTAGAGGGTGTTTGTGGGTACAGTAGAGGTGAGCGAAGGGACCAGATATGTTCATGGGGAACATGGTTGGGTGAAATTGTGTAAACACCTTCAAAATGGAATCCCTATCACACCTGATACAGGCTTCTAATTATATCACACCAGACCATTCATGCCTTTTCTGACTGGAGCTTCGGTCGCCATCTTGACAGCTACTGTTTGTGCCCACTCCATCTGGGGCTCAGAGAGCTATCTTCCAGTGATGGCTCCAATCCATCTTGCATGGGGCAAGCATGGCCCATTGCCTGGCCCTGGCAGTGATTCTGGGCCCCAACCTGGAATTTTGCCTAAGGTCCCAGAATCACTCAGGCCCAAGCTACAAGTGACGAATGACACTTGAACGGCAAGTGTATTTCTCCCTGTTCACTTGCCCTCCACTCAATCCACTTGCCGTTCAAGTGTCATTCGTCACTTGTAGCTTGGCCCTAAGACAATCTCTGTCCTTCATACTGGGAATTCACAGGTCCAGACGAGCTTTTCCTTCTCCTGACCTGAACCTCAGAATAACAGACTTTTTGGTTCAAGAGAAGGCAATGTATGTTTTTCCCTGTCTCCCCTTTTGACTAAACAACTAACAAGGGTAACAACAACAACAACATTTGATTTATATACTGCCTTTCAGGACAACTTAACCATTCAGAGTGGTTTACAAAATTTGTTATTACTATCTTCACAGCAATCACCCTGTAACAACAACAACATTTGATTTGCATACAGCCCTTCAGGACAACTCAACACAGAGCAGTTTTAAAAGTATGTCATTATTATCCCCACAACAAAACACCCTGTGAGGTGGGTAGAGCTGAGAGAAAGTTCTGAGAGAGCTATGACTGACCCAAGGTCACCCAGCTGGCTTCAAGTGGAGGAGGAGGGAATCAAACCCAGCTCTCCAGATTAGAGTCCTGCTGCTCTTAACCACTACACCAAACTGGGTAGCCTTGCTAGGATTGTGTTAGTGTACTGCAATATCATTTTATTTTATTTTATCTCACTTGCATTTCTAGCATTGCATCTTTTTAGGGGAATAAAGACTCCTTAGTTTCAGATTTTCTCTCTCTGTCTAGTTTGGTCCCCAAATAATTGTCCCAGTGACACAATATGATCCAACATACGTAGAAGACACTTTGAACGTTATGGGCCCAATACATATGCCAGTTTGGGTAACTGTGTTGCACTGTAGAATGCCAAAACTGCTGAGATATAAACTTATTCCAAAATGCAGAAGACATCTTTTTAACTAGGAAGGCAGAAGATTAATTTGGATGGCAGAATCTTGCAGGGATAGATATCACATTTGTGGAGATATCACTTTGCTCTCTGTCTTGATGACTTTTTCACTATCAATATGTTATTTGATTTTATTTATGTTTTAATGTTTTATAATTTCCATCACTCATTATCTTTACTGTGTCTTAATAATTCACTTTAACTTGTTTCAGTTAAATTAGCAAATCTAGGCTTCTTTACTAGTTAACCATAGGACTGATATAAGGCTGCTAAAGGTTTCATTGAACCTTTTCTATTAAAATGAACACATTTTCGTTTTGTTTCTACATCAGTTGCATTGAAAATGTGTACTGAACTGGGATTTATCAACTGACAGTTTATCTGCATGCAGATTTCCCATCCTCCCTTTAGAATCATAGAATCATAGAATCATAGAGTTGGAAGGGGCCATACAGACCATCTAGTCCAACCCCCTGCCCAGTGCAGGATCAGCCTAAAGCATCTCGGACAAATATTCATCCAGCCTCTTCTTGAAAACTGCCAGTGAAGGGGAGCTCACCACCTCCCTAGGCAGCTGATTCCACTTTTGAACTACTCTGACGGTGGAAAAGTTTTTCCTAATATCCAGTTGGTACCTTTGTGCATGTAGTTTTAGCCCATTGCTTCGCGTCCTACCCTCTGCTGCCAACTGGAACAGCTCCCTGCCCTCCTCCAAATGACAGCCTTTCAAATATTTAAAGAGAGCAATCATGTCCCCCCTCAACCTCCTCTTCTCCAAACAAAACATTCCCAAGGCCCTCAGCCTTTCCTCGTAGGGCTCAGTCTCCAGACCCCTGATCATTCTCGTCGCTCTCCTCTGCACCCTCTCGATTTTGTCCACATCCTTTTTGAAGTGAGGCCTCCAGAACTGCACACAATACTCCAGGTGTGGCCTGACCAAGGCAGTATAGAGAGGGGCTATGATCTCCTGCGATTTCGATGCTATAGCGCCTTTGATACAACCCAGGATTGAATTAGCCTTTTTTGCCACCACATCACACTGACTGCTCATATTCAGTTTACAGTCCACTCTTACCCCAAGATCCCTTTCACATATACTACTGCCCAGAAGTGTATCCCCCATCCAGTATTTGTGCTTCTCATTTTTGTGGCCCAGATGTAATACTGTGCACTTGTCTTTGTTGAATTGCATCCTGTTCACAGCTGCCCACTTCTCCAGAGTATTCAGGTCTTGTTGAATTTTAATTCTATCTTCTTGGGTGTTTGCTACCGCTCCCAATTTGGTATCATCAGCAAATTTAATGAGCAGCCCTTCCACTCCTTCATCCAGATCATTGATAAAAATATTGAAAAGTACCGGGCCCAAAACCGAGCCCTGCGGCACCCCACTGGACACCTCCCTCCAATCTGATGAAACGCCGTTGACCACCACTCTTTGAGTGCGGTCCTCCAACCAGTTCCCTATCCACCGAACTGTCCTATAGTCTACTTCACAGTCTTCCAGTTTGCCCATCAGAATGTCATGGGGGACCTTATCAAAAGCTTTACTGAAATCCAGATAAATCACGTCAAGAGAGTTCCCCCGATCCAGTAAGCTGGTCACTCGATCAAAGAAGGAAACCAGGTTGGTCTGGCAGGATCTGTTAGGAACAAAACCATGCTGACTTCCCTGGATCACTGAGTGGTCCTTCAGATGCTTACAGATTGATCCCTTTAAAATCTGTTCTAATATCTTCCCAGCAACAGAAGTCAGACTGACTGGCCTGTAGTTTCCCGGGTCATCCTTCCTCCCTTTCTTAAAGATTGGGATAACATTTGCTCTTCTCCAATCTTGTGGCACATCCCCAATCCTCCAGGAGGCCTTGAAGATGATGGACAGGGGTTCTGCAAGTTCTCTGGGAAGTTCTTTCAGCACTCTTGGGTGCACCCCATCTGGCCCAGGGGATTTGTATTCATCCAGTGCAGCCAGATGCCTCTCCACTACCTCTCTGTCAATGTCAATTAGCCACTCAGGTGTCCTGCCACATTTTCTCCTATCTCTAGATGTGCCTGAGTTCTTCAGGGAGAAAACAGAGGCAAAAAAGTCATTAAGCCTGTCTGCTTTTTCTCTGTCCTGCACCAGAGTTTCTCCATCTACTCCCAACAGTGGTCCAATTGCCTCTTTTACCTTGCGTTTGCTTCTCACATATCTGTAGAAGTTTTTCTTATTGTAGCAAGCCCTCCTGGCCAGACCCAGCTCGTACTGAGCTTTGGCCTCTCTGATGGCTGATATGCAGTACCTAGTAACCCTCATATACTCCTCTTTAGAGGTCTGTCTTTCTCTCCATTTCCTGAACATTTCCTTTTTCTCCCTTAGCTTATTCTGGAGCTCTCTGTGCATCCACATCGGTTTCTTGGAGCCCTTGTTTCCGTTACCATGTTTCCGTCTTGCTGGGATAGTGAAGGCTTGAGCTTGCAAAAGCTCATGTTTGAGAATGGCCCACCCTTCACTCACTCCTTTTCCTTCCAGCACACTCCCCCATGGAATGACTCTCATCAAGCCTCTTTAGGTTGTGCTCTGTATGGAGCTGCCATAAAGGAATGCATATGTCACAGTATAAGCAGTCGACCCAGTCTCTGCCATCTTTACTAGCACCAGGCCCCTGGATTTAAAATGACAGCTTGAATTGCAACCAGGGGGCATCCAGCTAAGAGTTGCTGAGTTCTGCCCGGGAGACCCAGGCATGAATGGAATGCCACATAGGAATGTGGAGAGATTTGCAATGATTAGGTTTGCGGTCTCCCCAGCCCCTAAGGAATCCAGTGCAACAAAGGTCTCATAGAGTCATCCCCACTTAACACATTCCTTTCCCTCTTTCTGTGATGAGATCTCCTGTCCTTGATTGAGGAGCTAATCAAATGACATTCATAAATATTTACTGTGTTCCTGGGAAAGTACATTCCCCTACATTCATCAACTTAGCTCCAGTGAACATTGCTAACAAACTATCCCTTTTGTACAGTGCTAGAACAAGTTTTGCATTTGCTTTCACATGCCCTGGCAGCTACCAGTCAAGGTAATCAAACCCTTTTTCAAGCCCAGAAACTGACCGTTGGAGTCTGTTCTAATGGCTAGGTGGGCCATCCCACCTCAGGGCATGCTTTGCTCTATAAGAGTAGTGCCTTGGCACATTCAAATTGTGCACACTTCCTGGCTGCTCCCTTAGTGTCACTTCCCTAAGCTTCTCTATCTTCATACATACTTACCGGATCCAAAGCGCTGTTCTCTTGAGGTTTTGCCCTAAGCCTCTTGCTCTTCTGGCTGAGAACGCTGGATGTTTGAAACTACTCTCTTCTCCCACGGATGGGATGACTCTTTGGACAGGTAGATATACTTATTCCCTCCCTCTATTCCCAACGTCTGGCTAAGCTTTCTAGGACTCAGTGTGTGTGTAACTATTTTTACCCCGCAATTCTGTGTGTATGTGCATGAAGTCAGTTTGGTGTAGTGGTTAAGAGCATGGGACTCTAATCTAGAGAACTGTGTTTGATTCCCTACTCCTCCACTTGAAGCCAGCTGGGTGACCTTGGGTCAGTCACAGCTCTCTCAGAGCCCTCTCAGCCCCACCCACCTCACAGGATGTTTGTTGTGGGGATTGTCATGGGCGGCTACAGGCCCTTAGTGCCTCAACCCAGCTAAGGGGAAGAGCCAGCAAAGGTCTATCAGCCGGGCTAAACAAAATTAGCAAACTGGCAAGAGAAGAAAAGCCCCTCAAATTGCCCTCAATTCTGCCACCAGTCCCTCAGGGTTCCCAAAGCTTTAGGAGGGGAGGGACACCCTCCAAACCTATTAGAGAGCTAAATGTAGCAAAGTCTACCTTGCAAGAATATGGTTGCAGGCAGAGTTCACAGCCAAAAATAGTTATAAGGTAGGTGGTTCACGAGAACTAGAAAAAATGGGTTCGGCAAAGTACCTTGAGTTTTGAGACGCCGAAGTCACACACCCAAACACAAAGTGTAATATAATTATTTATTAAGGTGCAAGGTCACATACAATGGTACAAGACAGACTGTGAGGATTAAAACAAAAATACCTATAGCTTTATTTGCTCTAACTTATATATACCAATATCAGAGCAGAAGTAGATTGTCAAAGTTGGGAAGAAGGCAAAAGGCAAAATCTCTGGTCACAGAGGCAAATCAGTCAGGCTTCATAGCATAGCAAAATGGATGGGTTCAGGATCGTCCATCCCCAGACAGAGCCAGCTTATGAGATACTGAACGAGTTACAATAATAGTTACTGTAACCCACACAGAATCTGAGTCTCCATTATGGGTAATGGGTTTTTTATGCCATTCTTGCCACCCAAGAGGGGAGGGCCCATCCACCAATCAGCTAGCAAGTAAATGATATCATAGTCAAAAGTGACTGTGCAAAAAGGAGTTAGGTGCAAGGCTGCAGTCCGAGACACCCCTCCCCTCCTATCTTGCAGGTGCAATTAGTTTCATAAAGTAAGAATGTTAATGGTTTACTGTCTGGCTATGGAGGCTCTCTCACTCTGAGTGTCTTATCTAATCTGCAAGGTCAGAGTGTTCGGGAAGTGAGAGGCATCTCCGTTCTCAAGAGAAATGGCTAGAAGCAAAAAAAGGGAGGGCTTGTGGGCTAAAAAAATGCCTTAGCATAACAAGGTCTCTCGACCAAAGTTTTAAGCAGCCATTCCACCTCAGAAGGGCTAAATACAAAAATAGTTAGGCATTTTTCTCTACAGGAATAATAATGACATACTTTGTAAACCACTCTGAGTGGGCATTAAGTTGTCCTGAAGGGCGGTATATAAATCGAATGTTATCGTTATCGTTATCGTTATCGTTATCGTTATCGTTATCGTTATCGTTATCGTTATCGTTATCGTTATCGTTATCGTTATCGTTATCGTTATCGTTATCGTTATCGTTATCGTTATCGTTATCGTTATCGTTATCGTTATCGTTATCGTTATTGTCTTTACTTAAAATTGTTGTTTGGCTCTAAGCACTAGTCTCATTTGTTATGACAGAAGGGACCCCGTAAAAATTGGTGAACAGATCCCCGCGGGTACCAGCCTCTTGCATAGCTGTCTTCCTTGCTTCCCAATTCCCCCCCCCAAGTTATTTTGTTGCAAAGACACCAATTCCGGTAACAACAGGCTATCCCATACTGTCAAATACAGGCTGGCTGACATTTCTAGCACATCTACTATATCCTGGCCTGCATGCCCAAATGCAAAGAGGAGCTGATCCTTTAAACTATAACACCCAAAGATCAAGTGATGAAGAACCAGCCTCACGAGAGTCCCCTTCTCAATTTCAATGCCTGGTAAGCCACAGGGTTGCCAACTTCCAGGTGGGGCCTGGAGATCTCCCATGATTACAACTGATCTCCAAACTACAGTGAACAGTTCCTCCACATACAATGGCTTTTTAAGATAATGGAATCTATGGCATTGTACCCAGTGAGCTCCTTTCCCTAATCAAACCTCACCTTCCCCAGGATCCACCCTTGAATCTCCAGGTATTTCCCGACAGTTGGCAGCTTTTAACCATGAGGGCTTGGTTGGGATAGATACCTCAGGGTATTCTTTACCTTAATTTTTTTTAAAAGCCTCACAATATTCCATTCTACCCAATTACGCCCCATCCACTCCTAGGAATAGGCCTATTTAAATTAACCATCCCAGAGCAACGCAATGTAAAGTAGGTGAAAAGAAGGACCCCCCCCCCCAACAGCCAATTATGAAGACTTCTAAATTACTCCTTGGCTCTGAAGCAACAAGATAGTCCCACATTGCTAAGAAAGGAGCTAGGAAACTGGGATCATTCAAGCTACCAATTACCAAACTGCTATTTTGCCAACCTCCAGGTAGGGCTTGGAGATTTCCTGGAATTGCAACAGATTTCCAGACTACAGAGATCTTTCCCCAGGGGAAAATAGTTGTTTGGGAGGGTGGACTCTGTGACATTATACCCCACTAAGGTTCTTCTCCATCCAAACCCTGCCTTCCTCAGGCTCCCCCCTACCCCAAATTGTCAAGAATGTCCCAATGTTCTTTAGGACACACATTTTTTTCTCCAAATTTCTAATGAATTGTTGCCAAGTAGGCCCCCTCTCCTGCTCTAAGGCCTGCCATGAACCGTGTTTGAGTTTCCTGCAATACTGTTTTATAACTACTCCAGAGACTGCCCTGCATGTGTGTTCCCTAGTACACGTGTCAGTTTCCTGCCTGCTTGCTAGTTATCCTGCTGTTGCAATAGACTGTGTCAGTTTCCTGAATCCATGTCTGGACAACTACACTAAGGACTCTCTTTCTGGGCAGCCCTGCCCAGGCCTATATCTGGACCCTCCTGTGTGTGTGGACTCCACTACACGTGTGCCTCCCGCCTGCCTCGCCATCTCTCATGGGCTGTGCTTGCTCCCTGCTATGGACCGTGTTTTACGTGCTGTTTCCCTGCCTCCATGGAAGCCTGCCTCACCCGGGCCCAAGCTGTGCTGTTAGTAGCCAGGTGCCAGCCAGGGAAACCTCCAGCGAGCCTGTCCAGGCACCCCCTGGCCAGTTCCCGTCTGGAGACTCCCACAGGCTGGTCACCCAGCCTGCCCTCACTACCGGGCAGCCTGCTAGCAAGCCCCAGCCGTGCCCAGCCAGCAGCCATGTTCCCAGGCAGCCAGAAGACCCAGAGAAGCAGCCTTCTGAGAGAAGCCATTCCAGAGAAGTGAGCCGACCATGTCCACAGCGGTGAGCCTCACCCTGCTCTGTATATCTTGATAGCCACCCCGGAGAAGAAGCTAAGTGCCGACCATCCCAAGCACTTAGAGAATGCATCTCAAAGCAGCCTCCGCATTCCAGAGCTGATGACGTCGGGACAAGCCCTGTCTGCTGGAACATCCATTCAACACGCCCGGATCTCCCCCTCCCTCCTTTGTCCCCTCTTCCTAAGGTGTCACTCTGATACAATCAGAATCCCAAAGTGGCCCATCTAAGGCATTCAGAAAGCTATTAAAACCTTTGTTTTAACCCATGAGAACCACAAGGTACAGCACCAGCACCAGGGTATGTTTTGGGGTATATAAGCCAGCCTCTCAGGCCACATGGCATGCGTCATTCCTATCCTGACCCCCCTGCTGTCTCTCTACTCATGGCTCTGGTGCTGGCATCGGACCACCTCTCTGCTATAACTCTGCTCCGCTTCAGGTAAGTATACCCAACTTCATCATGGGGTACCTGCTAATGCAACCGTCTCTATTTTCCTACCTATATGTTTCCTAGTTCTTGTATGTAACCTTGTATGTGTGTACAAGTTCAAGCATACGCCACATTACTAGTAAAAGACACGTTGTATTGTGATTTAGTCTGCCTCTTTATTACATGAGCATCTGGAGAAGGGACTTTGGTATAGATGGTTAGATCCACGCTAAATT
Source organism: Eublepharis macularius (assembly GCF_028583425.1). NCBI lineage: Eukaryota > Metazoa > Chordata > Lepidosauria > Squamata > Eublepharidae > Eublepharis > Eublepharis macularius. Next base: position 248,498,155 of record NC_072790.1, read on the forward strand.
TAGTTCTGGACTGCTAAGCTAATTCCCCATTCAAACAGAGCAGTTCCGGTAACAGGGTTGAGGCAAATTTCCCAGCCTGCCTCAGCCTACATCAGATTTTACATTTTATAGAACTGTAAGACAGGAATGAAGGAATCCCAGACATGACAGAGTGGGAAATGAGGTTTTCAGAAAGATTTGGTCAATGCAAACATTAAGTTCAGAGATATGTAGATCGGTTAACAAAATCTAGCATGTCAGCTCTATGGAAGTGTGAATGTTTGGAGTTCTTTAACAGATGAAATTACATTGCCAAACGGACCTTCCAATCCAAAAGTCACAGGGCTGAATTTGATTTCTACGATTAATTCACTAGGCAGTGTTAGATAAGCTACTGTCTTTCTATCTTAGTCTTCCATTTGCCATAAATGTTAATGATAATAGATCAAGATGGGTAGCTGTTTTAGTCTGGCTGTAGCAGTAGAAAAGAGCAAGAATCCAGTAGCACCTATGAAGTATCTGAAGAAGTGAGCTGCGAGTCACAAAATCTCATCCCCAACCACAAATTTTGTCAGTCTCATAAATGCTACTGGACTCTTGCTCTTTTCTCCTGGTAATGATACTATTGACCTACCTCACAAAGTTAATAACAAGCAACATTTAATGCATGAAATGGGCTATACAAATTCTAAATACTACTCAACAGAAGTCTTTCAGGTTCACATATGCACAAACAGGTTCACATATGCACAGGTCCACATACACAAACAGAGAGAGAGAGAGAAGCAAAATGGGTGTCCTATGTAAGGAGGAACTCGAGTTTGCTTGCTTACCCAAGTCGTGAGGAGAAGTCAGAAGAAGTTAAAAGGAGGTGCTGAGTGAGCCATGTGTTGTGACTCTTTTTATACAATTCAAGGGTTGTGTGTCACCAGGCAATATTAAATTTTCTGCATCAACCCATTCCAACTAGCCATACTTACATACCGGGATTGTCAACATTCATCAGATGCCATCCCCAGTGAATAACATTCAAACATCATTTCTGCTTTCATTTTGAAAATTAGAGCTCTCATTGGAATATTCTTTTGCTAATTTCACTGGCACCCTTGACGTATTAAAAGTCATACTTAGTTCAAGGAAGTAAACAGCAGACATTTAGAAGAGGCTTATTACATTTGACCATCTTACCCCTTGCAGCGTGTTTTTAACTTGAACCAGTGTGCCCTGAAGTTCTCCTGTAATTACATCTGATCTTCAGTCTATAGAGATCAGTTCCTCTGGAGAAAATGGCAGCCGTGGAGGGTGCGGTAGTGTACTGGGAGCTTGAAGGAAAAAGGCTTTCGTGGCAAGGTTCCTTACAGCTGCATTCTGATTGGCCGCATTGTTGAGCCAGCCAATCAGGATTCCCCTACAGACTAATGAACTAGTGAATAGGGTTTCTGGATACCAGGTGTTTGTTATTGGTTGAGTTTAATTGTGGGTGTGTTCTGGAGGGGGAGTCGAGTGTTCTATAACTGCTGTTTTGATGTTATGCTTTGCGTGGTGAGGTTCCTGTTAATAATAGAGCTATTGGAAATCACTTGAACTGTTGTACCCACTACAGAAGTGCACTCTATGGAATTACGTTCCTGTTGAGTTCCATTCCCTCTCCAAATGCTGCTGTCCCCAGGATCTGGATTCAAACGGGGTAGGGTTGTCAGGTACTGTGGAGGTCTTTATCATGCTCATGAAGGAGGGCACAATGATGTAACTTCTGGAAATGACATCATCATGCCCATGGCAGGCATGCTGCCATGCTTCACAGGGGCTAATTTGGGCCCTGTGAAGCACAGGAGCATGCCCACTACTGGGTGCAATGAGATCACTTCTAGAAGTGGCATCATTGTTCTCGGCAGGAGCATGCCCGCTGCATGCTGACCGAAAAGGTGTTTACCTGTTCCCTGGGTTCCCCCCTCCCACCAGCTGGGTGATTGGCAGCAGGGGGCAGAGGCTAGGAGTGGGGGACCCTCTGCCCCCACCAGGGGACTGGCTGCCCTAGTTTGGAAATTTGTGTGTGTGGAGTGGTGGTGGACAGAGGATTATCCCTCTCTATGGTGCCTCTGTGTTACATTCTTCCTTTAAACTGGGTATGCTCGTGGCAACTTTTATGTAAAATTATAGACATGGGAAGATCTGATCATAGATCTGCAACATGCAATGTACTTATGAATTCAGTGCAGGATATTAGAGCACCTGGTTAGATATCGCACCTGTTTTTCAGGTATTCTTGTTCTTATAATGATACGTTGGCAATGGTGCTTTTCTTGTTCTTGTGAACATGCTGACCCGACTGAAGTCCACTGGCACCATCCTGAATCTCTGGTATGCATCTGATGTTTCAAGGACAAGTGCTGGGTCAGATTCCAACCTAGCTCTTGTTTGGGCAGTTTCAAAGAGAAGCAAAGAGGGGAAAAAATAATAAGAGGAAACCAATGTACACTTGCAACATAAAAGGCAGCTTCCATGGTTCCATTAAGATGAAAGAAGAAAGTGGTGAGCATTTTCTTTGAACATTACAATCAGAATGCACACACATACACAGTTAGCCCAGATTGTCTGGAGCTCATCAGAGCTGAGAAGCTAAGCAGGGTCATTCCTGGTTAGTACTTGGATGGGAGACCACCAAGGAAGACAAGGGTTGGTGTGTAGAGGAAGGCAGTGGCAAACTACCTCTGCTTCTCTCTTGCCTTGAAAACTCCATGTGGGGTTGCCTTAAGATTAAAGCCAGTTTGATGTGACAGCCAGTTTGGTGTAGTGGTTAACAGCAGTGGCACTTTAATCTGGTTAACTGGGTTTGATTTCCCACTCCTCCACTTGAAGCCAGCTGGGTGACCTTGGGTCAGTCACAGCTCTTCCAGAGCTCTCTCAGCCCCACACACCTCACAGGGTGATTGTTGTGGGGATAATAGTAGCATACTTTGAAAACTGCTCTGAGTGGGTATTAAGTTGTCCTGAAGGGTGGTATATAAATCAAATGTTGCTGTTATTATTGTTGTTATGGATTATTGTTGCTGTTATTATTGTTGTTATGGATCTAAGAGTTTGTGCGATCTCCCGGGGCATGTGTGAAAACAGCCTATAAATAAAGTAAATAAAATAAATACAATAAAATGAATGCTGCTAAAGGGAAGGGAAGATTGGAAGGAACAGTAAAACTAGCTATAATATCTTATTGAATGTTTTGCTTTTCCTTCTCCTGTCAGGAATAATCCAAGGGGGAGGAGAAGAGGTTCCTTGGCCTATACATATAAATGTTGTAACCTGTTTGGGGTCTTTTTGGGGTAAGAAAGCTTGGTAGAAATATTTCACCAAGTACAATACATTATGCCTTGTGTGTGTGTGTGTGTTATGTACAGTCAAGTCGCTGCTGACCTATGGCAACTCTCTGAATGAAAGACCTCCAAAATGTCCTATCATTAACAGACCTGCTCAGATCCTGCAAACTGGAGGACGTGACTTCTTTTATTGAGTCCAGCCATCTCGTTTTAGGTCTTCCTCTTTTCCTGCTGCCTTCCACTTTTCCTAGTATTGACTTTTCCAGAGAATCTTGTCATGATGTGACCAAAGTACGATAGCCTCAGATTTGTCATTTTAGCTTCTAAGGAGAATTCAGGCTTGCCTTCAGTACACAATATTAATTGACTGCAATATTCTGTCCTATACCGGCATATAAAACAATTTACCCTCGCTCCCTGGAAAGAAGTTACAAGACATCATGTTATGAATCAAATGAAGTTTTATTAATAACTGAGCTGCTTCCCCAAGCTACAGCTCTAATTTTAGTGCAAGTTGTTATTTAATAGGCAGCCAATGTGGGCTAAATTTATATGCCACCTCTCCAGAAAATCTGCTTCAGGTGGCACACAAAGTAAAATATAATAAAATTGTAAAAACAATATAATATTTGTTAAAATTACAAAACATTAAAAAGCCAGTCATTTAAAAACTCAGCCAGAACATAAAAAACAGCACAAAACATTTAGCAGCCTAATATTATCCACGTAAATATTGTCAAATGTTGAATGAGAGGTGATTGTGCGTCAGCTGATGAATGTCATCAAATATACATTGGCAAGAGTGAGGAACTGTCCAATTCTGATGGACAATGCAAATTCTTTGGATTTCAAAAACTTATACTGGAGGTCAAATGTACCACTAATTTCCCCCGAATATTTTGCTTTTTCAGGGAATATTTAGGGGACCAATCTCTACTATCAGACAAACCAAGAATCTAAGAATTTTAAAAATACCAGTATTAATAAGAACTGGTTAGGGTCATTGGTTCCACCTCCACGAAAATACATAATACTAGAATGCCAAGAAATCTAGAATGGCTTGTGGAATCATGAATGCCATTGCGATGGGCAAACCTTGGAGGTTTGTTCATTTTTGAGGAAGGAGCTCTGTTTCTTCTTTCCAATAATTCTTTTTTTCATAAAAATCTGAAAAGAGGTTTTGAAGTTAGACTATGGAAGCGTTTTGGGAGGAGTTTCAAAGAGGAAAGATCCATAGGATTAAATTCCCCCACCTTGATTTTACATAAAGGGAAGGCAGGTACAGAAACACTTTAGGGTGCTAGTATGGATCGCAGAGTTGAGAAGAGATCACAAAAAAAAATTTAGGTAATAAATTAAGGGAGGAGGCACACAGAGCAGAAGTTATGCTGCTGTTAAGCTTTAATGAAAATGGAAAAAAGTGAACAGAATTTTGAAGAAGGGGGAACAGATATTATAGTGAAATTACAATTAGAGGAAGCTGAAGGAAAGGTACAAGAAGCAGATGGGGTTTTTCCCCTCCAACCTGCTTCAGGAGCTTTGTACAAGTTCTCCTCCTCTGCGGCTTGAAACTAAATGTTTTCTGAAACTTAAGAGTCTCTCTAATATGACCTTAGCATAAAAGAAGCAAGAGTTCATAATTAACAGAACTATCAAGAAAGTATAAATAACAGCATGAAGATTCCATGGTGGTAAGAAAAGCTAAGCAGTTAGAAATCTGGTTATCTTGGGTTTGAATCGGTGTTGCCGTTTCATAAATCAGTTGCCAGTAGTTCTCATTCTTATGTACAAGGTCTACATCTAGAGACAAGGGGCCTAAGAGCTGCCCCAGTATCAGGACAAGCAGCGTGTCCTCCCATATGAAGAGGACATGAGCCACTGGGAACTCTCCCTGGGTTGTGGGTAGAAACACCTGACGGTACTATCATTACTTTTGATGGTGGCAGCTGGCCAGCATATGAAATATTAGCCCTAGGATGTATGCCAAGGCTGCTTGATGGTGTTCTGACAGGACCACAGGGTGCGCCACCAATGACTTGTGGGTTCAGAAATCTGATGGGGCGACCACAGACTGGAACACGGCAAGCTGGGAGGCAGCCATGGGACATCTTGCAGAGCTGGAGGTGAATCTGTAACAAGACATGGGTGAGGTAGGTTAATTTCTATTGAATAGGTCAACAAATGGATAAGCAATGCACTCTCAGTATGCTAATAACAAAGCAGATTTCCTGGGATGGAGAAAATCATCTAGACCAATTTCAGTCTAACTTTGGGACCACCTTGGTCATTCTGGTTGCTGAAGAAAAGACCAGGAGAAACCTGCTAATTATTCTCAGTCTCTCAGCAGCCTTTGCTCCTTTCTGGGGAGAAAGATAGTGAAGGATGATCATTATTCATTTCATATACTTAACCTGTGGCGTTCCATATGGTTCAGTCTTATCACCCATGCTATTCATATGAAGCATCTGGGTGAAGACATTCAGGAAATACAGGGTCACCAATCTGCCAGTTTTGTGTAGTGGTTTAGAGCAGCAGGACTGTAATCTTAAGAGCTGGGTTGATTCCCCACTCCTCTGCTTGAAGCTGGTACGGTGACCTTGGGTCAGTCATAGCTCTTCCAGAGCTCTCTCAGCCCCACCCACCTCACAGGGTGATTGTTCTGGGGATAATAATAACATACATTGTAAACCACTTACATCTTTTATGTAAGATACTTTTACGGACTTGTGTATTAGCTCTCCTTTAATTATCTACGTAGTAGTAATGCATGGTATAATTTTCTGTTGAGATAGTTAAAGATGAAAAATAGTCATTCTGTAACAAAGGATTAAAATAGAAGCAAGGATTGTCTAAAGTACCACTTGTATACTATATCCATAACGAATCAGAAATGTTGTTGAGGTCTCTCTCTTGCCAGGAATTAAATGATCTGATATAAGAAAGCTAACTAGATGCCTAGGGCTTCTTCAGTGTACATCTCTATCTGTATCAGGCCTGACCAGAAGCATCCAGAACAACCGTACTGGTCATCTCCTCATTCCACCGGTTGACTAGGGATGAGTCAGATGGAGAAGCAGACGTGGTGCTCTTGTTTTCCTCACTTGGTATGCTTTTTCCTTCATCGTGAAGGTTCCCCAGAGGCTTATCAGACTCATCTTTATGATGTAGTCCTTCCAGTAATACAGTCATTAAAACAAATTATAATACTTATATGTGTGTGGTTAACAGAGTTCTTTCAGCATCCAAGATCCAATCTCAATGACAACCCTAAAAAAAAACACCCTGTCAGTAATACGTCAATTTTCCCCAGCCAGAAAAAGGGCAATTAGATGTTCTGAAGAGCAACCTGGTATCTTGGCAATTATCTTATCTCTGACTCCTTTATAGTAACTACAAAATAACCACACATACATTAAAAACTCTACCATCCTTGCAACTGAAGGGTGAAATCCAGCATTTTAAATGGTTCGCTAGTAGGCAAGTAGCAAAACAACACAACAGGGTAATGTAAAAACTCTGCTCTATTTTAGAAGACTTGAGAATCATAAAGAGTTTGCGTCCTTTTTTTAGAAATTACATCCATAGTTAAAGCCAGGGCTTTTTTTCAGCGGGAACACGGGGGAACGGAGTTCCGGAACCTCTTGACAATGGTCACATGGCTGGTGCCCCCCCCCCCCGATCTCCAGACACAGGGGAGTTGAGATTGCCCTCTGTGCCGCTCAGCAGCATGGAGGGCAATCTCAACTCCCCTCTGTCTGGAGATCAGGGGGCGGGGCCACCAGCCATGTGACCATTTTCTCTGAGGGCAACCCACTCAGTTCCACCACCTCTTTTCCCAGAAAAAAAACCCTGGTTGAAGCTGAATATGGTGTACATCCCACAATGTACATATCTAGCGTGTTTTACTGACAATTCCATCTTTCAGAAGGTGAAGGAGGAAAAAGGGGGGGTTGGCTGTCTTGCATCTGATTTCTCACCAACAGGGAAGGATTGGGTTTTTTTTTAAAGAAATTTTTATTGGGTGGGTAAAAATTAATATTACAGATTTTCAATTGAAACCCTCATTTCCATATTCTCCCACCCTTCCCCCCTTAATCTAAGACTTCCAACAGTTTTCCAACCCTCTGTCTAAACCTACTACTTATATCTCCTTTTCTATTCTTAACTGTCTTAATACGCTACTAAGATAGATAATATATATTGAATTAAGCGAAACCTAATATCAAACTATCAATTACATTATATTTCTAACATATCTCCTCTCTTCTCTTGTAAAGATCAGTATCTCTTCCTTTCTGTAAGCTTAATAGTTATCTAACAACCATAATTCTCCCTTCACTTCCCATTTCTTTTCCAAATACTGTTTTAACTTCCCCCAGTCATTATAAAATTCTTCTGGATTCTGTTCTCTCAACTTTCTCGTCATTTTGTCCATTTCTGCCATGTACAGCAATTTTTGTATCCAATTTTCAATAGATGGTACTTCTTGCGTCTTCCATTTCTGAGCATATAAAATTCTTGCCGCTGTTGTCATATAGAATAATAAAGTTCTTTGTTGCCTGGGAATCTCTTCTAATTTCAGATTTAGCAATAACAGTTCTGGGTTCTTATTTATTGAGATTTGTAAAATTTCAGTCATAGCTTCTGTAATATCTCCTCAGAACTGCTTTGCTACCTCACAGGTCCACCACATATGATATAATGAACCTTCATGGTTTTTACATTTCCAACACTTGTCTGACATTTTGTTGTTCCCATATGCTATTTTCTTCGGCGTTAGGTACCATCTATATATCATCTTATAGACATTTTCTTTAATATTGGTACAAGTCGATATCTTCAATGTATTTTTCCACAAGTATTCCCATGTCTCCATTGTTATGTCTCTATTACAATTTATGGCCCACTTCACCATCTGGACTTTAACAGTTTCGTCTTCTGTATACCATTTTAACAAAATCTTGTAAACTTTAGAAAACATTTTCTTGCCTTCTTGTAGTATACTTTCTCCCAATTCAGAATTTTTCCATTTAAATCCTGATTTTGAATGATCCATGTCATATAGGCCTTTAATCTGTCTGTATTGGAACCATCCATAGTGGGAGGACAATTCATCTCCTGTTTTAAGCTTAATCATATTTTGCTCCATTTTCAACACCTCCTTATATGGAAAACATTCCTCTCTGTTGTAAATTGTTCTCGGGTCAATAACTTCCAGTGGCACCACCCACGTCAGGATGCCTTCGTCTAAATATTTTTTGTATTTTTGCCAGACCATGCATAGGCTTCGTCTAATACGGCACTTACCCAGCTGGCAAGCGTGCTGTGGAGCTGGGTGCCGTTATTGCCGCCCTGGAAGGAGGGAGGCAACACCTCCCCCGCCCTCCTTCCTGTGTTCGCCTGGCTGGGCGGGGCGGAGCGTGAGCTTTAGAGGCTGCTCCGCCCTGACCCAGCCTCAGTCGCAGTTCGTTGCTCGGAGGGGTCGGACGTACCTGATCCGAGCAACTTGGGAGGACGGCTGCGGCTGTGGCGGCGCGGCCCTCGTGGCGGAGCGGGGTTGAGCCGGCGAGCGATGCAGCACGGGACGGCACAGCGGCTGGCGTGCCGCTTGGGAAGGAGCGGCAGTGCGGTCAGCTGGGGCTGCTCTGGGCAGCGGTGCAGCTCGTGGTTTGAGCGGCGGCGGCAGTGCAAGGCCTTTTCGGCGGCTGCGGGTGGCGGCTGCGGGTGGTGGTGGCAGCCGCAACTGCGCCGCTGTTTTAAGCACCATTAAAGGCGCGAGGGAGGGAGCCCTCGGGCGCGTGGGCTCGGGTCTTCCCATCCCGGGGACGGGTGTGGAGGGGGGACTTGAGGGCTTTTTAGCACGCTCCCCCCCTCTCTTGTGGAGCAGCTAGGCTCGGGGTCGGCCCAAAGGGGGGGCCGAAACGGCCCGGTGTTAGCCCACAGGCAGTCTGGGGTGAGGGAGTAGCTGGGCCTAGTGGAGCTCCCCCCCTGCTTTATTGATTGGCGCGAACGGAGGCCACAGCATTCATAACCCTCCAGTTTTCCCAGAACGGCCTAGTGGCAGGGGCCTGCAAGGGGGAACAGGGTTAGGGAGAGCCGGGCCTATTTTGCTCCATAGGGCAACAGTTGCCAAACGGTTGGTGGAAGGTAGGGGCCTGGTGCATTAGGTAGTGGTGCAGCTTACGGGTGGCCATTTTGTTTCCACCCCCTTTTTTAGGGGCGGCCATTTTGGGTCTGTGTGAGTGGGTGCAGTCCTGGCCTGTGGGTTGATGGCTGCAAGGATGCCTCCAAAGAAAGGCAGGGCTCCCTCTAAAGGGAAGCAGCCTACAAAGAAAGCAGCTAAGCGCCCCTTTGCTGCAGTTTCATCTTCGGATGAGGAAGATTTGATTGACCAGCAAGACGTTGTGAAATGGTTGGTGGTGCTGGAGCAAGCTAAGGGGTCTGCTGAGGTACCAACACAGAGGGCTGAGGCTGTGCGGCCTATTAGGCGGGCATCCCGGAATATTATTAATAGGGATATTCTTCGCCGCTTGTCTCTTCTAGAAGGTGCAGCGGGTGGATGGTGCTACAATGGTGGGACTGCTACAGCTGGCACAGGGCAACAGGACCCGGGAGCAGTTTCGGTACAGGAGTTGCCTGAGCACTCATCTCCCGTGGCAGTGGCTGTTGAGCCGGAGGAGGTTGGAGGTAAGGACACTGCACCACAGACGGGCAATCACTGGCCTTGGGGGCCATGGGGACATCATCCAGCTAATTCAGTGCCAGCGCTACCTCAAGGGAGTTACCCCCCAATAGCGGGAACAATGGCAGGGGGCAGTCAGGCGCCATGGTCTCCAACGGCTGTTGAAGCTCCCTCACAGCTGTTGCCCATGTCTCCAGTGTCGTGGGGTGGTGGCGGTGTGCCTTCCTTCCCTAGTTTGCCTATGGGATGGTCTGGGTACACTGGTAGTCCGTGGGGGTTCTTCCCACACCCGGGATTAGCCTATGGACAGGTCCCATTCAATGCCATGCCGTTTGGGGACACGGCCTTGCCATTAGGTGACCATCTGATGCAGGCCACTAAGGACAAAATTTTGAAAGGTGAATATGTAGACCTTTTCTCACTGCTCTTTAGGGAGCTTGAGAAGAAGAGCAAGGAGGAGATGGATGATAGAGACAAGGAGCGGCTGAAAAGGAGAAAGGTGGACAGGACCTGGAATAATTGGTTGCCCGACTTTTTGATTTATGCTGGGGTTATTGCCAGGGCGCAACCCAGTCGGGCTATACAGTTGTTCCAGTATTTAGATATTATTTTCAAGGGGTATACGGGCTTCTCGGGTGCTGCATGGATGCAGTACGACGAGGAGTTTCGTATGCGGGCAGCTATGAATCCTAATATTCCGTGGGATAGGGTTCACCAAGAGTTGTGGCTGCACGTCATGTCCCCTGCCAAGCCGACTGTAGTGGACAGGTCAGATAGTGGCCACGTGGTGTATCGCTCTTCGCAAACACAGAGTTCCCGCGGTGTTGCGGGGCAGTCGGTTCAACCCCGACTCTTGTGCTGGGAGTTTGCCTATAAGGGTTCATGCATGTGGAAGCCATGTCGCTTCCAACATGAGTGTCCTTCCTGCAGGGGCTCCCACCCGTATAACTCCTGTCCCAGAGGGAAACAAGGATGGGGTGGCAAAAAGTCAGGGGGTGGTGGTACAGGCGGTCCGCACCCCCCTGGCAAAGGGTCCCAGCCCGGTAAAGTTGAAGGTCCTTAAGCGACTCTTGGACGGTTATCCGAGACGGGGCGACGCGCTTTATTTGTTTCAAGGGTTTAGGGACGGGTTTAGAATTCTGTTCCAGGGTACGCGGGCCCCATACAGGGCCGACAATTTACGTTCAGTTATTGGGAAGGAGGACATTGTTAACAGGAAAATTGAAAAGGAGTGTGCTGAGGGTAGGGTTTTGGGGCTGTTCTCTTCCCCTCCGACCCCTGGCTTTAGAGTTTCTCCTTTGGGCGTGGTGCCTAAGAAGACACCAGGGGAGTTCCGCTTAATACATCACCTGTCATTTCCCAGAGGGGAATCGGTGAATGACGCCATATCCGAGCACTTATGTTCGGTGCGGTACACCTCATTTGACCAGGCGGTCAGGGTGGTGCGCAGGTGTGGGGTCGGGGCCGAGATGGCGAAATGCGACATTAAGTCGGCCTTTCGCCTTCTCCCCGTTCACCCTGATGATTTCGAGTTGCTAGGCTTTGCTTTCAATGGTCAGTTTTATATGGATAGGGCTTTACCGATGGGCTGTTCAATTTCGTGCGCGGCCTTCGAGCGCTTTAGTTCCTTCCTTGAATGGGAGGTTCGGCGCAGGGCTGCGTGCCGCGATACGGCCCATTATTTAGATGATTTTTTGTTCGTTGGGCCAGCGGGGTCTGGGCAGTGCGCTAGGCTCATGGGCATATTTATGGCTTTGGCAGGGGAGCTGGGTGTCCCGTTGGCACATGAGAAGACAGAAGGTCCTTCACAGGTGTTGACTTTTGGGGGGATTGAGCTGGACACTGTTCAGCAATCCTTTCAATTGCCATTGGACAAGGTAAAGGAGCTTCAGGCCCGGGTGGAGAGAATTAAGCGGCAGCATAAGGTCACCCTGGTCGAGTTGCAGCAACTAGTAGGTTACCTTAATTTCGCCTGTAAGGCTGTGGCGCCGGGTAGGGCCTTTTTGCGTCGCTTATGTGATGCGATGGCTGGTCTGTGGGCCCCTCATCATCGCCTGAGAGTTTCCAAGGGCATGCAGGCGGATCTAGCTGTTTGGGAATCTTTCCTTGCTGAGTTTAATGGGGTCTCTCTTTGGAGGGAGGTGCTTTTGCTCGAGGCTGAGCTTCAGGTGATGTCTGACGCGTCGGGTTCCACTGGCTTCGGAGTTTACTTCTGGAGACATTGGTGTGCTGAGAAATGGCCGCCTGATTGGTGGACATCTGCGGTTGTTAGGGATCTCACCTTTTTGGAGTTTTTTCCAATATTGGTGGCGGTTCATTTGTGGGGGCATGAGCTTGCCAATCACATGGTCCACTTCTGGTGTGACAACCAGGTGGTGGTTCAAGTTGTTAATTCCTTGTCCTCTAGGTCCCCCAGGGTTATGCTGTTAGTGAGGGAATTTACTTTGCTGTGCCTCCGGCTGAATGTCCTGTTCAGGGCCAAGCATGTACCTGGGGTGGACAATGGTCTGGCAGACGCTTTGTCTCGCCTACAGATGGAGCATTTTTGGAAACTTGCTCCGGAGGCCGATCGGCAACCAGCACGGATGCCACCAGAACTGTGGCGGCTTGGGAGGCCGAAGTGTACCGGGCTATTCAAGTAGCCATTGCACCCAGCACCCGTCGAGCGTACCGGAGAGTGGTAGGCCAGTTGGGAGTGTTTTGGAAAGTAGCGGGCTTGGATGAGAGCTGGCCGGTACCAGTTGAGCATGTTCTACGATTTTGTATCTGGCAAAAAGGTAGGGGGTTAGCCGTTAGGTCCATTAGGGGACAGCTGGCGGCATTGGCCTTCATTAGTAAAGCCCGGGGATTTCCTGAGGCCACGGGTGATTTCCGGGTTCGGAAAATGCTAGAAGGCTGGGCCAGGGAGAGTACCAGGAGGGTCGATGCTCGTGAACCCATCTCTCCTGCCGTACTTAAGGGACTGAAGGCGGCATGGAAAGAGGTGTGTAACTTGGGGTATGAAGCGACATTCTTTCATGCGGCTGCTTTGACGGCCTTTTTCGGGGCCTTACGAGTGAGTGAGCTTGTGGCTCGCTCAGGGACGGACGACTGGTCGTGCTTTGATGGCCGGGGACTTGAAGTTTGAAGGGGATGGAGTTGCACTAACAATCAGGTGGTCTAAGACAGATCAACAGAGGAAAGGGGCCATTGTTCGATTGGGCCGATGTGCAGACCTGGAGTTGTGCCCTGTGCGGGCTCTGCATAGTTATTGGAGGGTGCGAGGGAATAGGGACGGTTGTTTATTTTTACACCAAGAAGGGGCTCCTCTTACCCGTTACCAGTTTTGGGCGGTGACAAAGCGTGCTTTGTCTCGGTTAGGTTTGGAGGGTGTGAATTTTGGTACGCACTCATTTCGGATTGGGGCTGCATCCACTGCAGCAGCTATGGGATATCCGGTTCAGACAATTCAGCAGGTGGGCAGGTGGAGATCTGCTGCCTACCGTTCTTATGTGCATCCTCTTTCCCATGTTGAATGTCCTACTTCCCATGTCGAACGTTGTTAACCGGCTGTTTTCTTAGGTTCTGGAGCGCGTGGTGCCAAGCAACGGATTCTGATCTGCGGGCACAGTTATGTTTTTTGGGCGGCCCATCAAGCAAGACAGACGTCGGTGGGATCACAGCTCGGATTAAGTGAAAAGGCGGTGGTTGAATGGCAAAGTTGCCGTGGCCTCAGATGGTCAGGCCTCTTGCCTCTGTTGTTTGGAATGGGTTGGCGTGAGCCCCCCCCCATATCCTAGTTATACATTTGGGCGGCAATGATTTGGGGATGTTACAGGACAAGGCCTTGTCTGCTCAGGCGCAGTCTGATCTGCGTCTTATTGCTAGTCGCTGGCCGGGGGTTTTGATAATATGGTCAGCGATGATTCCTCGTTTGGTATGGAGGGAAGCTGGGAGTCATCAAGCCATCGAACGGGCAAGGATGAAAGCCAATCGGGCTATTCAGAAAGCATTGGAAGGAGGGTTGGGAGTGTATTTGCCACATCCTCGGATCAAGGCTTGGTTGCCTGGCCTCTACAGGGGTGATGGGGTGCACCTGTCGGAAGAGGGCAATCAGATCTTTTTAGAAGATCTGCGGCAAGGGCTACAGCTGGCCTTAGGTTACCAGTGGGGCGCCAAGGCCTAAGCAGAGGCTTGGCCTTGGCGGTGGCAGTTTTTGGGTCAGATAGGGTGCGGGCCGGTGAGCACCCTTGGCGCTTCCCCCTTTTAGTGGGAAGAGGGGCCTGCCTGAGGGGCTGGTACTGCTTTGACGGCTGCCAGTCCAGGGCAGGCTGCCTTTGGGAACCCCAGCTGGCGAGTCCTTCCCTCACTGCTATACGGCTGAGGTGTTAGGAGCTCAAGAGGGGGGTGACCACGTTGCCTGGCTGGCCGGGTCCGCACCATCCGGTGGATGGGTCGCACCCGGGGCTTCGGGGCTCGCCCAGACAGGTCAGGGCGGAGGTCCATGAGGGATCCCGTGTCCTGATCTGTACCGCTTTAGGCCCTTGCCGCTGTGTGTTTTGTGGTTAATGTATATAGTTAATAAAGTGGCCCTTAGATCCAACTTGGTGTCTGCCTCTTCATTCCGACTAGGGTGGCAATGTAATGATGCAGAAACATAGAGTCCACTTTGATTTTATCATACCATAGGTATGCATGCCAACCAAAGAGTTTCTTATATCCTTCAAGTGTTAAGAGTTTAGGATTTTCTAACAACATCCATTCCCTGGGCCACACCAGACATATTGCTTCATGGTATAGTCTTATATTTGGTAATTGTAGTCCCCCTCTTTCTTTGGCATCACATAGAACTTTCATCTTCACTCGGGGCTTCTTCCCTGCCCATACAAAGTCCGATATCTTCCTTTGCCACTTGTCAAATTGTTTATTGTCTCTTATTATTGGTATTGTTTGCAATAAAAACATAATCCGTGGTAATACATTCATTTTAATTACTGCTATTCTTCCTAGCCACGACAAATTCAACTTATTCCATTTGATTAAATCTCTGTCTATTTGTTGCCATAGCTTTTCATAATTGTTCTTGAATAAATCAATATTTTTAGCAGTAAGTTCTATTCCTAAATATTTTACTTTGTGTTACCTCGCAGTTGGTAATTTCCATTAACTCTTTTGTCTTTGTTTCACCATATTCTTGCACAATAACTTGGATTTTCTTTTATTAACATAGAATCCAGCCAAATCACCAAATTCCTTTATCTTATCCAACAATCTTGGCATGTTTTGAATTGGGTCCTCTACAATAACCATTACATCATCTGCAAAGGCTCTAACTTTAAATGTAAATCCCTTAATCTTCATACCTCTTATGGCATCGTCCTCTCGTATCTGTGTCAATAAAATTTCAAATATCATGACAAACAACAGTGGAGACAATGGGCAACCTTGCCTTGTGCCCTTCCGTATTTCCAATTTCTTGGTTAATTCGTCATTTACTACAATTGCTGCACATTGGTCTTTATATACAGTTCTTACCGCTTGCATGAACTCTTTTCCCATCTGTAACTTCTCCATTGTGGCAAACATAAAATTCCAATTTAAATTGTCAAAAGCCTTCTCTGCATCCACAAAAAAGAAACCGACTTCTTTTTCACAATGTCTGTCATAACACTCTATTGCATTTATTACAGTCCTTAAATTGTCTTTAATCTGTCTGTTTGGTAAAAATCCTGCTTGCTCTTCTGCAATAAATTCAGCCAGCCATTCCTTCAGCCTTTCTGCCAATATTTTCGCAAAAATCTTATAATCATTATTTAACAGTGATATAGGTCGATAGTTTTTGACATTACATAGATCCTGCTCTTCTTTTGGAATCAATGATATGTTAGCCTCATTCCAGGTTTCAGGAATCTTTTGTCCCTTTAAAATCCCATTCATCACTTTTTCCAGGAAAGGCACCACTTCTTTTGCCATTACTTTATAAAATTTAGCCGTTATTCCATCAGGTCCTGGTGCCTTTCCAACAGGGAAGGATTGGTTGATGAGCTGAAGGTAGTTGAGCTCCTTGGGTAGCAGTGACCATGTCAGTTTGGAAATCAAGATCTTAAGTAAAGGGAAAGCTGAATGTAGTCAGACATATAGTTTGGACTTTAGAAAAGCTAATTTTAACAGGCTCAAAGAAGAGCTGGGGGAAAATCCCATGGTGAGAAATAGGGAGTCAAGGAGAAGGGCACTCAGGATGGGTAGGAGTTTCTTAAGAGCAAGATACTGAAAACACAATTGCAAATTATTCCAATGAGAAGAAAAAAATGGGAGGCACCTAAAGAAGGCTGGGTGGCTCCAGAAACAGCTTTCTAAAAATTAAAGGAGCTGAGATTTAAAAAGGACACTTTTAGGGAATGGAAGGGGGACATACAACCAAGGATAAATATAAACAAAGACCCAGTGCTTGCAGGGAGAGTGTTAGAAAGGCTAAAACTCAATATGAGTTTAGGCTAGCGAGAGATGGTAAACACAAAAGAAAAAAGGGGACCTTTTTCAGAGCAAGAAATAGGAAGTCGTAGGTCTGCTGCAGGAAGAGGAAAGTGGAATTTTAACAGGTGATGGAGAGCGAGCAGTACTGTAAGTGTACAACTCCTACTTTGTGTCAATCTTCTCTTGCAAGGGAAATTGCGCTCAACCTGGCAAAAACAGAACACATGATGAAGGAAGGGGTTGCAGCCTATGATCGGCTTAAAGGTGGTGCATAAACACCTAGCTTTTCTAAATGAAACCAAGTTCTCAGGGCCAGAGGAATTGCATCCTAGGGTACTAAAGGAACCTACTGGTATACTTTCAGAGCCTCTGTGCATAATCTTTGAGAACTGTTGGAGGACAGATGAGGTACCAGAGGACTGGAGGTAGGCAAATGTCCCCATCTTCAAGTAGGGGGGAAAGAAGGATCTAGGTAATAACCACTTCTAGAACAAATCATCAAACAGTCATTCCTTCGGAATTTAAGAAAGAAGGCTGTGATTACCAAGAATGAGCATGGGTTACTCAAGAACAACTCATGTTAAACTAACTTTATCTCCTTTTTTGATAGTTACTGCTTTGGTGGATCAGAGGAATGCTATGGATATGGTTTATTTTGGTATCAGCAAAGCCTTTGATAAGGTCCTGCAAGATATTCTTGTTGACAAGCTGGGAAAATATGGTTTCGCTGCTGCTGCTATTGGGTGAATTTGTTACCGTTGACCGATTGAACTCAAAGAGTGCTTGTAAATGGTTCCTCATCTTCCTAGAAAGGAGAGATGAGTGGAATGATGGAGATCTGTTCTGGACCCTGCATTGTTTAACTTCTTCATAAATGACTTGGATGAAGGAATAGAGGGGGATGCTCATTAAATTGGCAGATGATAGTCAAGTGGGAAGGGTAGCTAATACTGTCAAAGACAGAACCAAGATTCAGGATGATCATTCTTGACAGGATGGAAAACTGGGCTAAATCTGCCCAAATGAATTTCAACAGAGGTGAATGTATTTAGGTAGGGAAAAAAATCAAACATAATTATAGGATGGGTGAGACTTCTCTTTGCAACAGTACATGAGAAAAGGACTGAGGGGACTTACAAGGCAGCTAAAAAACTAGACAGAAGTATAGTGTCCAGATCAAACTATACTTTATTCCGCTCTAGTTAGCCTTCTTTTGAAGTACTGTGTTCAGTTTGGGTCACTGCAGTTTAAGAAGGCTATTGACAAGCTGGCATTTAGAAAGGAGGCTTATTAAGTTTGTCAAGGGTCTGGAGGGAGACCATTTCCTAACAGGAAAGGTTGAAGGAGACGACTGAGAGGTGATATGATAGCTGGCCATCTTCAAGTATTTGAAGGAATGTCATAGACAATGGAGCGGAATTGTTTTCTATTGCTCCATTGGGTCAGATGAGAACCAACTGGTTAAAATTTTATTTATTTACCTTCAATTTCTATTCCACCCTCCCCAATCTGGCAGGCTCAGGGTGGATATTGAAAGAACTTTGGAAAAACTTCTTGAAGCGTTTCTTCAGTGGAACAGGCTTCCTCAGGAGGTGGTGGGCTCTCCTTCTTTAGAGGTTTTTAAGGACAGGCTGAATGGCCATCTGTCAGCAATGCTGATTTTATAACTCAGTAGGAACTTAGGCAGACTGGGAGATGGCAGGAAGGGATGAGCCCATGCTCAGCTCTCTTGCCCTTTCTTATGTGTCCAGGGTAATGCAGATTGTCAGTTTGGGGTCAGGAAGGAATTTTCATCCATGCAAGATTGGCCAAGGTTCCTGGAAGGTTTTTTTTACTTCCTTTGGCCGTTGAGGTCACTGGGGGAGTGGGGGATAGCTGTGAATTTTCTGAAGTTTCCTAGATTTCTTAGGTGACCCATGTGAACCCTTCCAGCTCTTTGATTCTGTATCATAGATTTTTAGTTTGGCTCTTGCCTAGGTTTTCTCCAAACTGTAAAACAGTAATGCTGGGACAGGAAATTCCAGCACTATTCATTTATTGTAGTATTACTTCTCTGGTTTACCATAGAATACCTCTTTTGAAGCTGCCCTTTTTTCCAGGGAAAATGATATCTGTAGTCTAGAGAGCAGTTATAATTCTGGGGAAATCCTGGCCCCATCTGGAGGTTGGTAAACCCTAGTGTCAGCCTCTATAAATTTCAGCAACAAGGAACTTTGAGTTGTATTTCTCAGATTATACAAGAGAATCTACTGTGTATCAGTGCATTATATTTAATTAACACCCCCCTTTGTCTTGTTTAATCTTCCTTTTGGTGCTGCCTTTCACACAATGCTCATTCAGTCTTTCAAACTCCGGCATCGGGTTTACTATACCCATAGCAACTTATCTGCCTGCGATCTGTACATCCAATTCATTGTCTTTAATAAAGATCCTCTTTAAACTTCCGTCTGATTTGTTTGCTTGTTTTTCCCTCCATTTCTGTACATTATGGAGGATGTGTTATTAAAGGGAAGAGTAGATTTATCAAATTCCCCATTCTAGTACATTTCCAGGTCTCATCTTCATTTGATTCATGGCAGCTGTACCAGCTGCCTGCTACTGAGTTTGGATAAACAAAGGGAAAGGAGGAAAAATATGGGAAAGAATGTGTTTGCTTTTTCAGTCAACTGAGAGGGAAACTACACAAGACCCCCAACGCGAGTTCTTCATGTGTCAGTTTCCTGCAAGTTTACATGGGAAGTGTGAGAAAGAATGGCCGTTCGATGTGATTCTCCTACAGGGAGTAGAGGGAGAGAATTCCTCCAACCATTTGAGGATCATATTGAGGAGGGCAGCCCAGGAAGCCAGCAGCCAGCCCCCAACATGCCTGCCTTTCCATGTGGTGGTGTTGTCCAGCACTCCCTCCTCCTCTTGCCCCAGTTAGGAGTGCTTGCAGCAGCCCCAGCTACCAACTCCCTCTTGAAGACCAAGCAAATGTCATGCATGCTTTGCCGCCTCCCTAGGACTGAGGAGTGGCACATAGTCTGGTCAGGTCCTTCTGGCAACTGCAAGCACACTTGGTTCTCTCTGACTACCTCTGGCATGCTCCCCTTGCTCCCCCTAAATGCATTCTGCACCAAATTAGTTCCATATTTATGAAATGAATCCTCACTTCCCTGGCAGAGAATCACATCAAGCAGCCATTCTTTCTCATTACACTTCCTATGGAAACTTGCAGGAAACTGACACGTGGAGAACACGTGTCAGGTGTCTCGTGTAGTTTCCCTCTGAATTCCCAGACAAGTGGTGAGTCATGATGACCCACAATTGATTTGCAATATTATCCAAGATCAGTCCCAATAGTGGGGCTTATTAGCTCAGCATGATAAAAGGGGCTGCAGTTTCAGTTTATTGATCATCCTCATCCGTTATGTTACCTTCTCCAGTTACCTAGCCAGAACTTCCACAGATCTGCTTGATTTAGCTGTTAAGGAGAAATAGAGCAAGGTGTCATCCACATACTGGTGACACCTCACTCCAAATCCTCAGAAGACCTCGCCCAAAAATTTCATGGAAGTGTAAAATAGCACGGGGACCAGATGGAGCCCTGTGGGACCCCATAGTATAAATGATACATGAGCAGACAGCATTTCCCTGCATGATTTGAACATTCCAGCTGGTGATTCTAGATGTGCTCATAAATGGCCATTCCTGTACTGTCCAGACCACCAATTAAGATTGTCTTGCTGAGCCACGTTCTCTCTTCCATCACAGGTGGAGACCAAGGGCAGGGATTTTCAGTGGTGATGCTGTGCCTATGGAATGCACTACCCCTGAGGTTCAACTGGTGCCTACTGTACTGCCCTTTAGGCGGAAAGCCTAAGCATTCATTTTTATCCAGGCTTTTAATTGAAGCATTCCTTCTCTAAAGCTGTTTTTATGATCTTATTCTAGCTTGAGGACTACATTACTAATATCATTTTAGGACACTGTAGATCCTAAAGACATGTTCCTGGAAATAAGTCCCAGTGCATTTGAATAAAATAACATTTCTTTCTGAACATATCTGCTTAGAATTCTTCCTTGTTTTAGGCTGTTTTTGTGCCATTGATCTTTTTAAAAAGATTATATCTCTATATTATATTATATTATATTATATTATATTATATTATATTATATTATATTATATTATATTATATTATATTATATTATATTATATTATATTATATTATATTATATCTATATATATCTATATATATCTATATATATCTATATATATCTATATATATCTATATATATTATATATATATCTATAATATATCTATAATATAATATCTATAATATCTATAATATAATATCTATAATATAATATCTATAATATCTATAATATAATATCTATAATATAATATATCTATTATATTATATCTATAAAAAGATTATTTCTCCCTTGTGGGGTCCCAAAGTGTCTTCTCACATAATTCTCACCTCCTCCGCCTAATTCATAGCATCATAGAATCACAGGGTTGGAAGGGACCTGTAGGGTCATCTAGTCCAACACCCTGCAAAATGCAGGAATTATTTATTTAGTATTTATAATTATTTATTTAGTATTTATAAAATTTCTATCTCAACTTTCTGCCCTCCTCGGGACTACGAAGGAGGCTAACAGATTAAAAATATACATTAAAATTAAAAACCATTAAAGACAAAACAAAGACACATCTGTGAAACAATTAAAACCAAGACAAAATATACATACATATAAACTAAAACCTAGGGCAGGAAGAAGGGAATACCAGACAAAACAAAAAAGTCTTCACCTGCTAATGGGAGACTATAACAGAAGAGGACAGAACAAATCTCCCTGTGGAGAGAGTTCCATAGTTTTGGTGCCACAATGAAGAGGGTCCTTTCCTGGATTGCCACCTGCCTAATCTCAGAAGGTAGGGGCAACCAAAGCTGAACCTCTGAAGAGAATCATCATGGTCAAGTAAGTTTGAAAGGGAATAGATGGCCCTTTGGTATCTAGTCTCAAGACATTTAAAGGTCAACACCAGCACCTTGAATTGTGCCCCCAAACAAATTGGGAGCCAGTGTAGGTGGGCCAACACTGGAGTGATATGGTCTCTATAACCCACAGCGTCTTAGCAGTAGCATTTTATGACTTTTTTAGTATTAATTATTCTTACATTGCGATTTTTGTTGTACTGTTTTA
This sequence comes from Eublepharis macularius, assembly GCF_028583425.1. Classification (NCBI taxonomy): domain Eukaryota; kingdom Metazoa; phylum Chordata; class Lepidosauria; order Squamata; family Eublepharidae; genus Eublepharis; species Eublepharis macularius. Next base: position 248,519,777 of record NC_072790.1, read on the forward strand.
CTTAAGCACAGATGGCTACTTGAGTCAGATTGTTGGTCTATCTAGAAGCAGATTTCTAGAGCAGGGGTAGTCTTAGAGATTCTGGGCAAAAGTCCCGTAATTACTGCTCCCCCACCCTAGCAAAAGCTAGACTCGCAGCTGCCCTAAGTGGGTGGACCAAGCACTAGACACTGTGGGTGCAGGCAGGCCCTACCATGGTAACTGGGCACAGTCCCTCCCATGATGAGCAAGTGGACTGTTGGGGGCAGCCATTGCCATTGTCGAGGGTGGGAGGATCTCCCCCATTCAACCCCCAGCCACTTTGTCATGGGGAGCAGGGCACCCTTTGGGCACACTGGTACTCATTTCCTTTCCTGCCCCAGGAGGCACTCTACCTCAGTCTCTTTACTTCTCTCTGTGGACCATGCTGGCAGAGATATGTCTTCTTAATAGTCTTTTCCCTGCCCCCCCACCCCTGCCAGGCCATCTGCATCGCTGCTGGAGGGCTTGCCCTCTTCACTGTGGCAGAGATCACTGTGAAGTGCCACAGGACACCTGGGTAGTCAGGGGTCCTACAGGCTCCCTCAGCATGGAGCCCAGGGTAGCTGCCTAGGGTGCCCCGTGGCTAAGACCATCCCTATTGTATGGTCTCAGATAGAGATGGTTCACATTTCCTACTACCTGATCCTTTTATCTGGATATGTCAGGAATTGAGCCTGAGATTTTCTGCATGAAAAGCAGATAAAGGTAAAGGTAGTCCCCTGTGCAAGCATTGAGTCATTACTGACCCATGGGGGGACGTCGCATCATGACATTTTCTTGGCAGACTTTTTACGGGGTGGTTTGCCATTGCCTTCCCCAGTCATCTACACTTTACCCCCAGGAAACTGGGTACTCATTTTACCGACCTTGGAAGGATGGAAGGCTGAGTCATCCTTGAGTCGGCTACCTGAACCCGGCTTCCGCCAGGATCGAACTCAGGTCATCATGAGCAGAGCTTGGGCTGCAGTACTGCAGCTTACCTCTCTGCACCACGGGGCCCATAGTGACAAAGCAGATGCTGTGCACCATACTTGTCAGAGATGCTTTAGGCTGATCCTGCACCAGGCAGGGGGTTGGACTAGATGGTCTGTATGGCCCCTTCTAACTCTATGATTCTATGATTCTATGATCTCAAGCAAGTCTCTAGAGAGGTGATATACAAACATTCTAAAGACGGAATTGAACAAGTGGGCCAATTTTACTAAGCATAATACACTTTTTCAAAGCTACCCCCAAGGTCCCTTTAATCAATCCATTGTATTAACATGGACTTACCGAAAGCAGGAGGAGAGGAACACAAGGCAAGAGCAATCGCAAGAAACTTGAGCAGAAATCATAGATGGAATGCTTTTATGCCATTTCATTCCGAGGTTAATGATAGTGATTCATTCTTAAACTGACGGGTGTGTCCATTTCTGTTCATATTGCTTGCAAATCACAGTGCAATCCCACACATAATAGATAGATATTACACCTGGATGTCATTTTAGAACATCATAGCTGTGCTATGATGTTTTATTAAGTTTTGAGTCTGTTTCCTGTTTTAATTGGGATTGGATTGCATCTGAGAGACAGTATTTTTATTCAATGCCATTCAATGCCATTCAATGACTTTGCAGAGGGTGTTAATGTTGAGTTCAAAATTGATTTCAAAGTGCAGATGTTACTTTAAGCTATTGAAGTCTTCAAAACATGAATTGTAAAAATATGCAGACTTTCCCCCTTTCACTAAATTTAGTATTTCTATTGCTCAGTCCTGCTGTTTCCATATATAAACCCCTCTCTTAACTTTTCTTCTCTTTTGTGGGAATCAAGCCTTTGGGCCAAGCTACACATGACGAATGACACTTGAACGGCAAGTGGATTGAGTGGAGGGCAAGTGAACAGGGAGAAATACACTTGCCGTTCAAGTGTCATTCGTCATGTGTAGCTTGGCCCTTAGATTCTTTACATTTGCACCATATTCTATTTCCTTTTTTTTATAATATTTTTTTTAATTGGATGGGTCAATATATAGTCAAATTAAGATACAAATATAATACATTTCAATTCCCATGAATATATTTCCCCACCCCCTCTCCCCTTTTCAATGTTGACTTCCAACAGCACTCCAACCGCCCGTAATTAATAACACATTATTTCTATACTAAAATTGTTCTTATCTTGTTATTAGTAAAGATCTTAACTATATCTTATCTTACTTAGTATCATTAAAACCCCTCAAAAGACCATAATTGTCCCTTAACATCCCATTTCTTTTCCATATATTTTTTCAACTTTTTCCAATCTTCCAAAAATTCTTTTGGATCTTAATCCTTCAAGTTTCTTGTTAGTTTGTCCATTTCAGCCATGTACAACAATTTCCTTGTCCATTCTTCAATTTCAGGTATCTCTTCTCTCTTCCAGTACTGAGCATATATTATTCTAGCTGCTGTTATCACGTAATATAACAATGTCTTATCATTTCTGTTAACATCTTCCAAATGCAAAGATAGTAACGACATTTCTGGATTTCTAGCAACATTATAGCGAAGTATCAAAGACATCTCAGCACATATTTTGGTCCAAAAGTCTCTAGCCTTACGACAAGTCCACCACATATGAAATTTCATATGCTCCTTACATTTCCAACACTTATTAGATAGCTGTTTATTGGCTATGGCTAATTTTTTCGGTGTTAAATACCATCTATATAACATTTTATAGCCATTCTCTCTAATACTGGTACATGTTGATATTTTTAAGGTATTTTTCCATAGTTGTTCCCATACTTCCATCGTTATTTCATTATTACAATTTATAGCCCACTTTACCATTTGTACCTTGACTGTTTCATCTTCTGTAAACCACTTCAATAACAATTTGTATATTTTAGAAATTGCTTTACTATTCTCTCCCAACAATAGTTCTTCAAATTCTGAATTCTTGGTTCTAGAACTTGTCTTTCTTTGGTCTGAGTCAAATAAGTCTTTAATTTGTCTATATTGTAACCAACCATATTTGAATGGCAACTCCTCATTTGGTTTGAGTTTCACCTCCTTATCTGCTACTTCTGTTAGGTCCTTGAGAGTAAGCCATTCTCTTCCTTTGTATTCTAGGTTTGGGTTGATCACCTCAGCTGGTATAATCCAGTGGTTTCTTCTGATCTATAAATTTTTTGTATTTTAGCCAAGTCAACAGTAAATTTCTTCTCAAATAGTGGTGCTGAAACATTGCATCCATTTTATACTTATCGTACCACATATATGCATGCCATCCAAATAGTTTATTATACCCTTCCAAAGTTAGTAATTTATGATTGGTTAAAGACACCCATTCTTTTAACCAGACTAGACATATCGCTTCGTGGTAAATTCAAAGATCAGGTAACTGCATTCCACCTCTTACCTTAGCATCACAAAGAACTTTCATCTTTACTCTTGGTTTCTTTCCTGCCCACACAAATTCCGATATCTTCTTCTGCCATTTTTCAAATTGTTTTTTGTCTTTTATAAGTGGTCTTGTTTGCATTAGGAACATAATTCTAGGCAACACATTCATTTTGACTGTGGCAATACGACCAGACCACGATAAGTTTAATTTATTCTATTTTATCATATCTCTTTCAATTTGTGTCCAGAGCTTTTCATAATTGTTCTTAAATAAATCAATATTTTTAGCTGTCAGCTCTATTCCCAAATATTTAGTCTTGTGTACCACTTCACAGCTTATTAATTCACTCAGTTCCTGTTGCTTCTTCTTGGTCATATTCTTGGTTATTATTTTTGACTTCTTTTTGTTTATATAAAAGCCTGCCAAATCTCCAAATTCCTTAATTTTATCAAGTAATCTTGGCAAAGTTTGTAGTGGATCTTCTGCTGTAAACATCACATCATCTGCAAACGCTCTTAACGTATAAGAAGATCCCTTTATTTTTATTCCTTTTATATTATCATCTTCTCTAATCTGCCTTAATAATATTTCTAGGACCATCACAAATAGCAACGGTGATAGTGGACATCCTTGTCTTGTACCTTTTCTTATTTCAAACTTCTCTGGCAGGTCGTCATTGACACAGATTGTCGCTCTTTGTTCCTTATATATTGTTTTTACTGCTTCTATAAATTCTTTACCTAGGTCCATCTTTTCCATTAATGCGAACATAAAGTCCCAGTTCAAGTTGTCAAAGGCCTTCTCTGCATCTGCAAAGAAAAGGCCAACTTCTTTGTCTGGTCGCTTGTCAAAATATTCAATGGCATTTATAAACACTCTCAAGTTGTCTTTTAGTTGTCTGTTTGGTAGGAATCCAGCCTGGTCCTCTCCTATAAAGTCCATTAGCCATATTTTAAGTCTGTCTGCTAGTATTCTTGCCATTATTTTATAGTCATTATTTATAAGCGAAATTGGTCTGTAATTTTTCACATCTGTCAAGTCTAGTGATTCTTTTGGGATCAAAGCAATGCTTGCTTCATTCCATGTATCTGGAAGTCCTTTTCCTTGAAGTGTATCATTCATTATATTTTTTAATATCGGTACAAGGTCTTCCTTCATTACTTTGTAAAATTTAGCTGTGATCCCGTCCGGACCTGGTGCTTTCCCAATCTTTGCTACTTCTATTGCTTGTAAAATTTCTTCCTCTGTTACTGGAGCATTCAGTCTCTGTTTCATTTCTTCTTCTGATTTCTTCTTACTTGCTCTTGCAGTATTTTAATTTCCTATCTTATTGATTTTTTCCCGGGTTTTTTCTTTAACTCCTGTTCTTTTTGGTACAATTTCTCTTGAATTTCTTGCCATTTTTGTTGCTTTCTTTTCTTGTCCTTATTATTTTAAAAAAATACATTTCCTTTTATTACTGCCTTATATGTGCCCCATACCATCTGGATTGAAACTTCATTACTGTTGTTTATTTGAAAAAAATGGCTTTGTTTCCACTTTCAAATAATTCAAATTGTCTTGATTTTGTAGTAGATCTTCATTTATTCTCCATCTTAACCTTCTCCGACCCATTGTTGCTTTCCATAATATTGGATTATGATCTGAACTCACCCTTGGCAGAATTTCCACTTTTTTTGTATTTAAAGCCAGCTCTTTTGATGTCCAGATCATATCAATTCTTGAAAATGATAAGTGCCTCGCGGAGTAGTATGTAAAGTCTTTGGCTTTAGGATTTTCTTTTCTCCATACATCCTCAAGTTGTTCTTGCTGGACCATGTCAAAAAATACTTTTGGCAACTTTCCAGATTTCTTGTTGCCTCCTTTGATCTTCCTGTCCATCTTCAAGTCCACAACAGCATTGAAGTCTCCTACCATTATCATCTGTTCGTATGAGTCCTGATCCAGTTTGTCCATTATTTCTCTATAAAATTGGTCTTTTGCACCATTAGGTGCATAAAGACCTATTATCAATGTTTTTTTGGCATTTACATTAATTTCCACAGCCATGTATCTTCCATTCTGATCTTGAAAAATTAATTTAGAATCTATAGACTCTTTAATATAAATCACTACTCCTTTTTTTCTTTTGCTTCGACGATGTTATATATTCTTTTCCTAATTGTTTATTTTTTAGGTATTTAATATCTTGATCTTTAATATGAGTCTCTTGTAGACAAATTATATTACAATTTTGTTTTTTTAGCCAATGAAAAATTGTTTTTCCTCTTTTGGGGTGAGTTTAGTCCATTTACATTCCACGATATTAATTTGTATTCCATTGTGTTACTATATTAATGTTCTGGAAAAATCTGCATTTTCCTCTAAAATTTTTTCCATCTGCTCTCTTGTTTTGATGATAACTCTCAAGGCTTTATAGTAAAAACTCAGTCCTTCTGGTAGTTCCCATCTATACCTGATATCCTTTGCTCTTAATTTCTGGGCCAATTCTCTATATTTTTTCCTCTCCTGGAGAATGCCTTTTGGCATTTCTTTCATAATCTGAATTCTGTTTCCATCCAGTGTTAAGGGCTTTTCAAAATGCCTTTTGATAATTTCTTCTTTCATTCTCTTTGTTACTAGTTTGGACAATAATATCTCTTGGTATTTTCTTACATTGTGCATAAGCTGAATTAATTCGATATGCGAGATCCATATTTATTGATATTTCTTCTGATTCTTTATCTAAAAATTCTGCCAGTATTTCTGTCATTTGTTCTTGTGCCGATTGTGTTTCTGATTTTTGAATGCTGCGAAATCTTAATTGCCTTTCCATTGTCTTACATTCCATCAACACCATTCTTCCTTGTATCCCTTGATTTTCCTGTTTTATATCCGTTGCAAGATCCTTAGTCTTTTGCTCAACCTCCTCCACTTTTTTATTAGTTGCTTGCAGTTCCCCTTTTATTGCATCTATATTTTTTGCCAATCCCGCTACCTCTTCCTTGATAATATCTTTTACCTCCGCCTTAATAGCCTCTTTCATATCTTTTAAGTCTTTTGAAAGCACTTCCTGCATTTTTTGCAACAATTCTTTTTGATTCTCCGCCACTCTTTTCTCTAATCCTTCAATCGATGCATCCACTTGAGCTTGCCACTCTCTTTCTGCTTTTTTTCCAGCCATCGTGGGGCTCTGCTTCGCACCTCCCCAGGTATCCGCTCTCTTTCTTAAATCCGTTTTGACTTCTATAGCCCTTCTCTCCTTTCAGTATATTTAAATGACTTTTTTAACAATTAAAAATAGTTCCTTTTAAATCCAAAATATCGGGTGTTTTTTTCTCTATGGTTTCTTAACCTCTTCTCTTTGATTACTGGCTTTACTTCATACCTCACTTATGGCGTACTTCCTGTTCCTGAAGTCCTTGTAGCTTCTCCAGTAGTTCCTTTGTTTTGCTTCCAGGTCTTCCTTCTTCTAGTCGATCTTCTTTCTTCCTGACTTCTGCTGTCCTCTCTAGGCAGCACCTTCTCTGCTACCCTGCTTACTTCCCACCTCGCAATGTTTCCTCCAGCCCAGCTCTTCTCTCACTGCTTATCTCACACAGGTATGCATAAACCACAGGTATGCATAAACAATATTTCTTTTCCATTTTTTTGTACTTAAAACTTCACCAGTGTTCAAAATTTTACTCAATAATTAATCCTTGATGTTTGTTCTATTAGATTCTGTCCCTTTAACTTTTTTTATCTTGTTCTTTTTGCTGTCGTTTAATCTATAAAGTCTGATAATGATCTTTACCTTTCGACGTTTCTGCGGGTTGTCTGTGCTGTTTCATTCACTTATATTTGGTCAAAGCTATTACTGAAACTTGGTTTCTGATGATCTTGTGCCAATTAAATGACTCCTGAGGTACTGCAGAGTTGTTAGCTTGCCCTTCTCCGAGGGGACCTCAAGGTGGTGGGGAGAATCCTTGATTCAGAACCCCCCCTCACCAAGATCACACTCTCTTGGGGTTGCAAAGCGTTCAAGCCCAACTTCTGCCTGAAATTGGGTCAGCAGCAGGCGTTCGGGCACCTCGCTTTCCAAAAAAACAGTGCCTTGGACAGCCCAAACTTGGGCTCCTTCAGACCGTCATTAATCCCAAGCCGGAAGTCCACCATATTCTATTTCCTTACACTGATTCCTCCTCCACAGTAGATACCTCATTTTTCTATATCATTTGTGCATCAATAAGTCATTGTTATGTATTATATATCTATATGTATATGATATGTATAAAATACATATATTTTGTAAAGAGAAAAAAATTCAAATATGTATAAAACTTAGGATGTTCTCCTGTAACAGAGTTCAGATTCAGAATTTGTTTGTTTAAGGTATTTATTAGCTGGCTTTCAGCTTAGAGTAACTCAAGGTGGTTTGCAATATAAAACAAAAACAAACAAAAATTACATTTAAAAGTGGCTAAACAAAAGCCATCCTAACTGTTAAAATGTCTTCAGCTGCCTCCTGAAGACAGAGAGTCAGGGGGGCAGGTGAACCTCCCTGGGGAGATGGTTCTATAATTTCACAGCTGTCACCGAAAAGGTCATCTCTCATACCCACTGACTGAGCTTCTTTAGTTGATGGGACAGTCAAGAGATTTCTTCCTGTGATCTTAATTCTTGGAAGGTCCTTCAGATACCCTGGTCCCAAGCCATGTAGGGCTTTAATGTACAGAACCAACACCTTGAACTGGACTTGGGAGGAGACTGGTAGCACTGAATAGCAGTGTCATACATTTCCGATAGCTGGTCCCAGCCAGCAGTCTAGCCACAGCATCCTGTTCTAGTTGCAGCTTCCGAACATTCTTCAAGAGTAGCCCAAATTTAAAGCATATTGCAATAGTCCCCAATAGAGATGTAACTAAGAGTGCAATCCTAAGAAGAGTTATGCCAGTCAAAGCCCACTGATTTAAATGGGCTTAGACTAGAGTAACTCTGCTTAGGATTGCATTGTAAGGAATGGACCCATGTGAACAAGGAGTGGGCACAGCTGATGCACCAGCCAAAGCTGGGCAAATGTTCTCTGAGCCACCACAGCCTTTCCACTGCTGTGTTAAGCAGCACTCCTAAGCTCGGTTTTTAAGGGGAGTGTAACCCCATCCAAGACAGGAGAGATCTCATATTACTGATCAGCCTTTCTACTAATCTGGAGAACCTCCTTCTTGCCAACTTTAAGTTTCAGCATGCTCAGTGTCATACAGACCATTACTGACTCCAAGCACTGGTTCAGAACATCAACAGCATTCTTGGAAACAGATGGAAAAGAAAGGTATATTGGGCTGTGGTGTCTGCATATTGGCAACACCACAGCCCAGACCTCCTGATGACCTCTCCCAATGGCTTTGTGTAAATATTAAACAACATGGGAGATAATATCAAGCCCCGTGGGACTCCATAGGCCAATGGCCATGGGACAGAGCAGGAGTTCTCTAGTACTGCCTTCTGACACACAGCTATGACTTGAGCCACCATAACAGAGTGGCACTTAATCCTAGAGCCAAGAGGTGACTCAGTAGGTGGATAGCATTGAAGGCTGCTGAGAGATCCAGCAGGACTTTAAGGATCACATGCCCCCTCTGTCTAGTTCTTGGTAGAGGTCATCAACCAAGGCAACCAGTGCAGCCTCTGTTCCAAATTCCAGCCTAAAGCCAGATGGAAATGGGCCTAGAAAATCAGCCTCTTCCAAGAGTACCAGGATCTGCCCTCTCTAACATCTTGCTCAAGAATGAAAGATTGGAGACTATCTGAAATTTCTCCAACATAGCAGGTCTCATGGAGGGTTTTTTCCACCATAAGTCTAATTACTACATCCTTGAGCATGAGTGGCAGAATTGCTACTCTCAAGGAAGTATTCATTACTCCCTTTTCCCAGAATCACTACTCTCAAAGAAGTATCAAGGCAGAATCAAGGAAGTATCAAGGCAGAGTCACTGCTCTCAAGGAAATATTCATTACTCCCCTTATCCAGTAAGCCCGTTTCCCTTTGGCAGCTTTTATCAGGCAAGAAGGGCAAGGGTTGAGAACACAGGTGATAGATCTCATCTCTGTTAGAATCTTGTCCACATCCTCAGGCTCCAGAAGCTGGAAAGTATCTATATGAATTGGACAAGAAGATGTCAAAGGTCCATCATCTGACCATGCCTCTATGCCGGCATCTAACTCAGAGCAGATCTTGGTGATTTTGTCTGCAAAGTAAATAGCCAATTGGTCACAGCAGGCCATCATGTGGTCAAAGTCCAAGTCACATTTGGCATGCAGAACTGTAATGCTTCAGAATTAGAATTCTGAATTCAAAAAAGTCAGAACTTCTGACTTTTAGGGATTCCATTAAAGTCCATAGAAGAACACATTTTTACACAAAAACAAGGCAACCTGCTTTTTGAAAATCTGCCCTCAACTCTTTTACCCTTTCCAGTATCTGTTCATAAACCAACGTGCTAAATGGTCTTGGTATTCCAGGCTGTGAACACTCCAAGATTGGTAAAGGCAGCATTGCATATATTGAAGGGTGGTGGAAGGTCAAACACTTACCCCCAACATGACTGTGTATGACCTAGTGGGGTATGTGAGCGCAGTCATGGAGTGATAGGTGGAAGAGGAGAAGGTCCAGCAGGAGGTGGCAGCAGGCAGAAATGTGGTACACCCTGCCAGTGTATAAGGACTGTGGTGTGCCACTCCCTCCTCCTCAAAGTGAACTTGAGGGAAACCCAGCAGGGAATTCATGAATGCTAAATCCTAACCCTAATGAGTAATTAAAGCAAGGAACAAAGGGGGGAGGACAGTGTAGAAGGACATACTTGGAAATGGGTATGAAGAGGGCAGTTTCAGCATGTAGAACATTAATCAGCAATGGATGATCAGGAATCAGTAGCAGGAAGATAAAAGAGTTAAGCCCACAATTATAAAAATACTGAGAGTCTAGTAATTAAATTTCATCCTTTGTGCTTATCTCTACAAAATAAGGCAAGAATATAAGGCTAGTCCTACTATATAATTCCCTTAGCGCCTTTCTGACTATGCACATTTATGCTGGTGCGCATGTGTAGGGCGCACCAGGATAAAAAGAGCGCCATGGAACGCCACCCATTTTAGCCCAGTTGGAGGAGGAGGAGGGTGGTGGTGGCTTGCAGCAGCAGGTGGCACAGGAAGGATGGCACACCTGCAAGCCCCGGTGGGGCAGGGGCAAAGCACCCGGCACCCTCTGACCCCCCCCCAAGTCAAGCCGCACTGCTTTTGCAGAGCTGGGGCGACAGGGCAGGGGCGAAGGCCTGCTGCCCCATCAGCCTTGCCAGAGCCAGGCCACACCGTTCTCTGCAGAGCCAGGGCAATGGGAGAAACGTGGCCCAGCTCCTGTGGGACTCGCAGGGCGATGGGCACTTCGTCCCCCCCATCTAGTTGCCCCAGCTCCACCCAGCTGCAGCAGGAGGAGAGTAGTGCACCTGCAAGCACCGGTTAAGACAGGGGGTGGCATTGCCACCTGCTCCACTCCTTATACCAGCTGGGTTAAGTTGGGTGGTGGGTATTGCTACCTGCCTCACTCCTAATACTGGCTAGGTGAAGGCAGGAGATGGCCATTGCCACCTGCTCCCATCCTGCTCCCAGCTTGGGCTTCCCACCATGCCATATTTTCTGGAGGGACAGGGTGCCTTGCCTAGGCTTCCCTCCATGGCAGCACCCTCTGGTGGTGCACCAGGGTATAAAGTGAGTTGTCTGAAGTACACTTACTCAATTATATAGTAAGAGACAGTGTGCCTGAAGGATATCAAATGACTGTTCCGAGGTTGTGGAACCAGTCCAAGTTTTGAGATCATCAGACGATGCTTTCTCACCTGGAATTTGTTGATAGGATCTACTCTGCTACCGCTAAGCTATGGAAATCCTTCCTGGAGGTTCTAAGATTAGCAGCAATGTTATATACCTTCCAGAAGAGATTAGACATTTGTTTTTTAATTGTAAATCTTTGATATATTTGACTGATGTGAGCCGATGTTACTGATTTTTTTTATGGAGATTTTACTCACAATTGTTTTCCAATTTCCTAATATTTTACTTTATTGCATTTTATCACTTTAATTTCTTTGTTAGGTTCCTTGAGCTACAAAGTAGAAAGGCAGCAAAGAGTTTAACAAGGTTATCTAACTAACAGCGCAATCCTATGGAGAGTTACTCCAGTCTAAGCCTATTGAAGTCAATGGGCTTAGACTGGAGTAACTCTCCATAGGATTGCACTGTAAATGTACATACTAGTACTTTCCCTTGAGTATATTCTATACCTGTGTGGCCACAGCTGAAAATGTCCATGTCCCAATCCACAGAGAAAAGTCCTTGATTTAGGAATGGATGAATATTCCCTTCTAGAGGATCTTCTTCTTGAAATAACAATGGAATCATGGGAACACTTGTGGAAAAACACTCTGAAGATTTCAACTTGCACCAATATTAAAGAGAATGTATATAAAATGATGTATAGGTGGTATTTAACGCCTAAGAAGATTGCTCTTGGAAATGCAAATATGTCAGATAAATGCTGGAAATGTAAAAAAACATGAAGGATCATTGTATCATATGTGGTGGACTTGTGAGGTAGCTAAGCAATACTGGGGAGATATAATTAAAATAATTAATGAGGTTTTGCAAACCCAAATAAATAAGAACCCAGAATTGCTGCTACTGAACTTGGGAATGGAAGATGTTCCAATGCAGTATAGAACATTGTTATTCTACATGACCACAGCAGCAAGACTTTTGTACGCGCAGAAATGGAAAGTGCAAGAAATACCAACTATAGAAGATTGGATTTACAAATTGCTGTACATGGCAGAAATGGACAAAATGACAAGAAAATTGAAAGATCTTGATCCAGGAGAATACATTGCAGATTGGGGGAAACAAACAATATCTAGGAAAAAAATGGGATGTGAAAGGAGGACTGTGGCAGTTTGAGAACTATTAATTTGTGATTTTATAAAGGGGAGAGAGAAGTTACCATTAATGGGGAAATTTAGTTATTAATTAATCTAAGCTAATATTATTATTAAGAAGATTGTATTAAAAATAGACAGGTTAAACAGTTAGGTATAGAATGGATATATTAGAGAATCTGAGATATAGAAGAATTTGAACATGCTTAGAATAAGGGATATAATATATAAAAGATTTAGAAGAATATAGTTAAAAATAATTTAAACGATAAGATGGGTTAAGGGTTGGAAAGCTGCTGGAAATCTATAAGGAGGGGGGAAAGGGTGGGGGCTGCTATAATTCAGATAATATGGGGAATTGATGTAAAATTTATGTACTCACCAATAAAAATTTCTTTAAAAAAAATAGAGGATCTTCTTCTCCTTCTGCTCATCAGGTCCCTACATCACTGTGCTCATGCTATTTAATGGTTATTAGAATTAGGAGTTCTGCTTCCTGCCAAACAACTGCAACTAGGGGTTGTATTCTGAAATTCCAAATCCAAAAATGTATATGCAAATTGTGGTTTCAAGTTGTTACCATGATTTTTTAAAAATTCTTTATTTTTGACAATTTTCATATTTTTAAATACATCTAACACAACGAAACTAAACAAGCAAACACACTAACAAGTAACCTCAAAGGTAAGTATAACAATGTATTGTTGAAGGCTTTCACGCTGGAGAACAATGGTTGTTGTGGACACTGAGAGATCACTATCTTTTGGTGCTACACCTCTGAAGATGCCAGTCACAGCTGCTGGCAAAACATCAGGAACTACAATGCCAAGACCACGGCTATACAGCCCGGAAAATCCACAACAACCATTGTAAGTATAACAGTCCACAATAGGCATATGCTGAAGAACCATGGCATATAAGAGTGTTATGCGTAACAGTACAGGTATCAATGTATATAGATATACACCATCATAAAAAGAAAAATAAGATATTTAAAAACTAAAAGGATCAATTGGGTAAGGGGTACAAGGTGATATTTCATGAGCGATCATATAATCAACTACTGGTAACCAATTCTCCCAAAAGTCTTGCTGCAGGTTAACAGAATCCATTAGCTTCAATTGATAGGAAGTTACCATGATTTTTCAGAGTGATCACACAAATCTGAGTTTCTAGAAACTACAACCCCTCTCCCTGAAAAAATCCGTGTTATTTTTCACGTTTGGGTGCTTATGCCTCATCAGGGAAAAAAGGACAAAAAGAGGGGCAAAAAACTTAACCCAAACAAAATTGAATTAAGAAACAAGAAGCTTAAAAAAATTAAAATCAAATGGCCAATTATTAAAATTGCTTAATCCAGAGCATGAATATATAACAGTAGAAGAAAAATGACAGGAATAAAATTGATTCATTTGAAACGTGGTGCTGGAAGACATTTTTACAGATACCATGGATAGTCAAAGAGACGAATAAGTGGGTTCTAGAGCAAATCAAGCCTGAATTCTCCCTAGAAGCTAACATAAAAAACTGAGGCTATTGTACTTTGGTCACAACATAAGAAGACAAGATTCTCTGGAAAATAATGCTAGGAAAAGTAGAAGGCAGTAGGAAAAGAGGAAAACCTGAAACGAGATGGCTGGACTCAGTAAAAGAAGCCATGTCCTCCAGTTTGCAGGAACTGAGCAAGTCTGTTAATGATAGGACATTTTGGTGGGCTTTCATTCATAGGGTCACCATAGGTCAGAGGCGACTTGATGGCACATAACTCATACACACATACAACAAAATACATGTATTTATTACAGAAAAATATAAAAACTCTTGCAGGGCTAAATATAGCCTCAATACAGATTAAAATCATACAGAAGATTCAAAACAGAACCTTATGTGACACTGACCATATATGTTTTGGCCATGTGGCCTTCAGTAGTCTAGCATAATTATTACGAAATAACAACAAAAAATATAATAATAATTAATAAATATGATTAATATTGGACCAAGTTGGAATGTGTGCTAAAAAAAGAAAGGAAGGAAATAAGAAAAAAGAAAGATTATTATTGATTTGGATTTCTTTAGCCTTCTTGGTTCTTAATTCATTTATGTCTCAGCATTAGCCGGCATTTTGTTTTCCTTTGATTCTCCTGATTTCCCGGGTCACGTGCCTTCCAGAAGGGGAGCTGAAACTGACAGAGCTTTCAGGGAGGCAAAGAGGAGATAAACGAACCCTCTAAGGAGCAATCTTTGCAGCTCCGTAAAGGGGAAATTGACAGATCCTGTGTTCCATCTTCCGGGCTAACATTGCGGATCCCTTCACTTGAGCATCCTCATGTAAGAGGTCTTGTTGACACCAGAAGTAAAATATATTTTACTTTATTAAGTAATCCAGATTAGGAAGAATGTATGCTGGGCAGGAACCACTCTATTGAAGCACAAGTAATAGGCACTGAAAATAACTACACCTGGCTGGCTAAATCTATCTAACTAGACATTGAATGCTTGCTAACTTCCATCTCTGATGTAGCTCTCAGGCATATTGCTCATAGAGAAGGAAGTCCAAACCATGCATGGAGCAATAGAAAAATTCTAAGGCAGGACGGGTACGAAGGGAGATTCTGAGAAATTTCAGAATTTCACTTTGCAGATGCTCAGAGGTAGGCAATGTCTTTGCAAACCTTCCTACCCTCCTGCTGGAGCACCCTGTGCTGTGTAACATAACAAGATAAAACAAAAACAGCACCAAGGGCTGAAATTACTAAAGGGTGTATAGAGGTGTAACAGAAAACTACAAAGAGAAATCCAGGAGAACAAAAGAGAAATTCTTTTGAAAGAGAAAAAGAGACTGCAGTAGACACTCCTCCATAGGGGCAAATGGGAATTGGTCACTCCAAGAAAAAAGGAAAAGGAAAGCAAAGAAAAATGCATTTAAAGGCTTAATTGTATAAACTTATTCAATTGATTTTTTTCATGATCTAGGCTGTAGCATAGTGGTTAAGTGGCTGGGCTCAGAGCCAACATTCTGCTGGTTCAAATCCCACTCCTACCATGAGCTCTGTAGGTGGCTTTGGGCAAACCACTCCTTTCAGCCCCAGCTCCCTATCTGTATTGTGGGAATAATAATAACCAGGGCTTTTTTTCTGGGAAAAGAGGTGGCAGAACTCAGTGGGTTGCCAGCACAATGGGCAACTCCTGATGGGAGGTGGTCCCCCTGGTACTACATGCACACATGCAAAGTGTGTGTACATTCCTAGGACTGCACAATGATGTCACTTTGGGTCAGCTGGAACAAGGGGGGAGTTTTTAAAAGTTTAAATTGCCCTTGGCAAAAATGGTCACATGGCTGGTGCCCCCCCCCAATCTCCAGACAGAGGGGAGTTTAGCTTGCCCTCCACACTGCTGAGTGGAGCGGAGGGCAATCTAAACTCCCCTCTGTCTGGAGATCAGGGGGCAGGGCCACCAGCCATGTGACCGTTTTCAAGAGGTGACGGAACTCCATTCTACCACATTCCAGCTGAAAAAAAAGCCCTGATAATAACACTAACTTTGTTCACCACTCCAAGTGTGGTACTCATCTGTACAGAAGGGAGGTATATAAGCACATTGTTACTATTATTTGTTATTACAATCTAATTAATCCTGGTTTCCTTCTGCTTGTTAAACTCCGTGGCTTCTCTCTCATGTATGAGTCTCTCATTTCAAGCGGGCTTTTCACCCTTCGAGGAACGTCTGTAAAGGGGTGAGATTATATCCATTGCTGTACAATAGAAATATGTCTGAATGGGTTTTTTTATTTGTTGGGAAAAGCTTCATGTATTAAAATTATGGCAATTCGCACTGAGTACAGAGATTAATAATAGTATTTATATAATGCTTCTGAGTGCTCGAAGTACTTCACTGTTATAATTTCACTAAACATGACAGAAGTACTGTAAGATAGGTGACTTGGGGAAATAGAGTGAAGTAATGATGTCAAGTTGGCTGCTTATTAGGCTCTTCAAACAATCGTTGTTTTGAATCTTTACTGTAAGGGGACATCCCTGCTTCATCTTATTCGGAAGCTGCTGATCCCAAAGGTATGCTATAGCCTGGCCTCAGGGTGCCTAACTCAGTAAATACACAAGGTTTAGGTATCAGATCTAGTATGATAATGCAAGGAATGGCTATCACTTTGTCATTTGCTAGAGTGGCAGATAACGCTTTTGAAAAATACCTTAGAAGGAGCAAGAGGAGGAGTACAGACCAGGAAGCAAACCAGTGAAGAAAATAAACAAGGTAGTAAGAGAGGCAAAAAGTAATGGCCAGTAACTCTCTAGAAATACTCTCAATGAATATTAATAGATTGAATTCCCCTCAAAAAAGAAGAACATTTACATACCTGAAAAAATTCAAATCAGAAATTATATGCCTTCAAGAAACTCATATCAGAGATAAAGAGGAAAGGCTCCTGAATTGTAAGAATCTGGGACACACATTCATTGCAGCAGACAAAGTTAAAAAGAGAGGTCTAGTAACATATATACAGGGAAGATTGAACCCAAAATTGATCTATGCCTGTGATGAGGGAAGAATTTTAATGACCAAAGTCCAGAAAGGCCAAAGAAAAATCATGGTAGTGAATATATATGCACCAAGTGAACAAGAAAATTTTTTTCAAAGACTTTCACAGCAAATATCCAAATTGAAATAAAAGGACATATGCATTGTGGGAGACTATAATGCAGGAGTAGATAAAAAGCTGGATAGGAAACATGTGAAGAATGGGGAAAAAGGGGGGAAAGTGCTTCCTAAAATAATTCTTTGAAATGGCTGAAGAAATGGCCCTTGTAGATCTATGAAGAACATGAAACTTGAACTCAACTCATTATACTTTCTACTCTGACAGACACAAATCTTGGTCACGAATAGATATGTGTTGGGCCTCAATATCGTTAGTGGCGGTTATGGAAGAAATAGACATTTTGCCACAAGTGATTGGAGACCACAACCCTCTATTAATAAAGATAAAAGAGGAAAAAAGACAATTTAGGTGGAGACTAAATACAAGTTTATTAAAAAACAACAAGAAACAATTTCCAAAGAAATGGAATGGTATTTCAAACAAAACTTAAATAATGAAACTACCATAGATATAGTATGGGATGCAAGTAAGGCTTTCTTTAGAGGATTGGCAATTAGATATGCAGCAAGTAAAAAGAAAGAGAGAAACAAAGAGTATCAAAATCTGGAAACAAATCTAAAAAAAGAGGAATATAACTTAAAAAATGATCCTGAAAACAGCACATCAAAAATGAAGATAAAGATACTTCAACGTAAACTTAATCTGATGTTAACGGAGGAGATGGAGAAGAAAATTAAATATGTCAAACTAAACTACTTTGAAAATGCAAACAAGCCTACAAGATGGTTAGCTTATAAGCTAAGGAAAGAGAATACCAAAAGACAAATAATGTCACTGAATGATGTAAAAGGAGAGGAGAAAGTTCTTCAGGAAGAAATAAAGAAGGTGGTTGAAGCCTACTATCAGAAGCTCTATGGGAAAATGACTGCCCAACCAGAACAACAAGATGTCTATTTGAAAAAAATGAGATTAAAGAAATTTAGTGAGAAACAAAGGAAAATTTTAAACGACCCAATCAATATGAATGAAATAATACAGGCCTTTAAAAAGCAAAACAAGGGGAAATCTCCAGGCTCAGATGGCATACCAGCTGAATATTATCAATGCTTTGAAGAAATCTTAATTCCTCCCTTTAAGAAGCTGATGGAAGAAATATGGGTTACAGAATCCATACCAGAAACATGGAAAGAAGGTACAATATCCTAAATACCAAAGGATGGAATAGATTTGAAGGAAATCAAAAACTATAGACCAATCTCCCTGCTGAATGTAGATTATAAAATCTTTGCAATTATATTATCAGGGAGAATGAGGAAACTAATGGACCAGATGATCCACCCAGACCAGGCCGTCTTTTTAACGGGACGACAGACTAGCCATAATATAAGGAAAATATTAAACATTTTGGAGCATTACAAAGCCCATCCAGAAAAACAAATGGCTCTGGTGTTCCTTGATGCAGAGAAGGTATTTGACAATCTTAACTGGCAATTTATGTTTAAACAACTGGATGAGATGCAGTGTGGAGAAAAATTTCTTAGAATAATACGAGGAATCTATGATAAACAAAGGACTAGACTCTCAATTAATGGCCAACTAACAGAACCAATAGACACTGAAAAAGAAACAAGACAAGGTTGTCCATTATCTCCTCTCCTGTTTATATTGACACTGGAACCACTTATGGATAAGATCCTAAACTCAAATGAGATTGGAGTAGCCAAAATTAAGAAGCAAGAAAACAAAGTACAAGCATTCGCAGATGACTTAGTTTTTTATTTTAGAAGACCCTTTAACGTCAATACAGAAACTCTTGCAGGAAATCAAAGAATATGGAGCTTTGGTAGAATTAAAAACAAATATTCAAAAGACAAAGTTGATTACTAAGAATATCCAAAAACGACAGATGGAAGAATTAACTCAAAAATATTTAGGAAGAGAAAATATTTAGGAATTTGGATGACCAACAGATGTAGCTCCTTATATGAAGGTAATTATGGGATACTGATAAAAACAATCAAAAAAGACCTGGAAAGATGGAAAGATTTTCAGCTATCATTGACGGGAAGAATAGCAGCGATAAAAATGAATGTTCTTCCAAGAGTTCTATTTCTGTTTCAAAATATTCCATTAGGAATACCTCAAGTATTCTTTAAAGACCTTAACCGGGCTGTACAATCTTTTATCTGGCAGAACAAAAAAACACAAATTAAGCTGAAAGCCCTACAAAATATTAAGGAAAAAGCAGGCTTTGCCCTACCAGATTGGCTCTTGTATTATAAGGCTTGTGCGCTGACCTGGCCGAGAGAGTGGATTACCTCGGAAAATGAAAGGCTTTTAAACTTGGAAGGACATGACCTGTTGATGGGCTGGCACGCGTTTCTCTGGTATAAAAAATGGGAAAATCATAAATATTTTAAAAATCACTGGATAAGGAAAGTACTAGTACTGGTCTGGGAAAGAATAAGATCTACTTTTTATGAGAAAATCCCTTTGCGGGTTTCCGCAATTGAAGCTTTTACACATCCTTCGTTGAAAAAAAGAGGGAAAAACTCCTACCTATAAGATCCTACTGAAACCAGCTAGGCTATTAAAAAAATCCAAAAGAAATGGCAGAGCTAGACATTGAGCTGGGATGTGGGGCCAGGCACAACTGGAATCTAGATATAAAAAAGACAAAACAGTGGGTTTTTACGAAAAGGATGAAAATATTGATGTGATATTATGTGGTACCAATGTTAAAATGATAAAGAAAATATATGCTATACTTATAGAGGCAAAATTACAGGGGGAGGAGGTCAAAGATATTATGATAAAATGGGCCGAGAATGTGGGACATACAATAGACTTAGAGCAATGGTCACAAATGTGGAAAAGTAATTTAAAGATGAAAAATCGGCCTCATTGAAGGAAAATGTATATAAAATATTTTATAGGTGGCACCTAACCCCAATTAGGTTAGCCAAATCCCGCTTAAATATGTCAAATAATTGCTGGAAGTGTGAGAAGTATCATATGTGGTGGACATGCAAAAAAGCAGTGGAGTTCTGGAAGATGGTACATATAATGCTACAGCAGATACTTATGACTCCACTACCTTTGAAACCAGAACTTTTTAAATTAAACCACATATCAGTCCCGGTCAATAAAGAGCAAAAGTATTTGATCTTGAATATAATTACAACAGCTAGGATTGCATATGTGAGACTTTGGAAAATGACAACTATCCCAACACAAGAAAACCTGGTCAAAAAATACTTGAGATGGCTGAAATGGACAAATTGTCGAGTTTACTGAAAGAATTGGACACTACAACCTATAATAACATTTGGGAGCCTTTTTACAAATGGATACAAGATAAGTTTGGAGAAATTTAATTTTCAACTAAGATGTGGTCCTTTATGGACGTTATAGAAGATAAATGGAAAAATTTGCAAATAGAGAGCTGATTGACAGAATACTAAGACATGTATTAGACTGAATGGTGCAATGTAATAGATATGCAATTTCTTTTTTTGTTCTTTCTTTTCTTTCTATCCCCCCCTTCTACTTTTTATTCCCTAGTCTCTATTTTTAAAATAAAAAAATATATATTAAAAAAAATACCTTAGAAGGAGAAGTGTAAGTGAAAACTTTTGTTTGGCATAAAGTGGTTATCCAAATGTGTGTGTAGATTAGGATCGTTACAAGGGGTGGAATTTCTTTTTCTGACTTTTTCTTTTTAAGATAGAACAATTGGTTCTTATTCTCTTTTCCTTATTCAAAAGAGGGATCCTCTGGTTTTTCATTAATTTATCTTTGAGTTTTTGTTCACTATGTGATTGTGTAAATCTCCTCCCCCGTGGATTTCTGCCTATTGTTGTTCCACTGTAATACAAATACAATAAAAAGGGCAAAATCAGTCTGGTATACCAAGGATATTTTCAGACAAGTCCTTGCTTATTTTTGTTTCAGTATGGCTTATCTTGTTCTTAATTTTTTAAACTATGCTAGTAGTAAGTAAGTAAGTAAGTAAGTAAGTAAGTAAGTAAGTAAGTAAGTAAGTAAGTAAGTAAGTAAGTAAGTAAGTAAGTAAGTAAGTAAGTAAGTAAGTAAGTAAGTAAGTAAGTAAGTTCTTAGAGATCTAAATCAAATCTTCCTTTTCATGAAAGAGGAATTGACTTGAAACTGACTCAGATTCCTAAAAAGAGGAATAGAAATGGATTACTGGATTTCAGGGAGAAATTCAGCAACGAGGAATTTAGAGAGTTCCATTTTAAAACCCTACAAAGCTGCCTTTTGTCAGTTTTATTTTCCCCACAATACAGCTATGGAGTCGGGGCTGAGAGGGGTGGCTTCCCCAAGGCCACCTGCTGAGCTCATGGCAATAGTGGGAGTCGAACCAGCCACTTAACCACTATACCTTTTGCTCATTTCTGTGCAAAGTGATTGAGAGAACAGCAGAAGACCAACTGTACATAATCTCTTGTGCTTTAGATCCTTTTCAGTCTGGTTTCAGTCCAAGCTATGGGGTAGAGACAACTGAAGTGTCTGGAGGCAGAAGTGGACGGGTTTAAATTGTTCTGCATAGAATAGACCCAAGAGACTGCTGTTGGACTGATCTTGTGGGTTTCCACAGGGCTCAATCTTATCTCCCGAGTTATTAAACGTTAATGCAATACCTTTAGGAGAAATAATTCATAGTTATGGAATTGGATAGTCATCACCCAGCTTTATATCTTTCTATCTAAATAACCTGGTGATGCAGTAGAATTTTTAAATCACTGCCTGACAACTTTGGCGAAATGTCTGAAAGAAAACAAATCAAAACTAAACCCAGACAAGACAGACATAATACTTGTTGGAAAGGCAGAGAGACGGAAGGACATTGTGCTCCCAACCTTTGATGGGATACAGCTGACCCTCTCAGACTCAGTTAACAGGCTGAGGGTTATATAATGAACCCAAAGAATACAGTACTCCGTCTAATCTAAAGAAACTTTTAAATTTCAAGCAGATTGAACAAAGGTGGGTGATTTTACAGACCCCTCCAAAGTAGTACTTTCTCTGAACAGCCACACTTAAGATCTACCTACAAATTCCAAAAAATAGCTGTCAAGGAGCAGCCACAAGCAGGAGAACTTCATCTAACCATGAGCATTTTAAAAAATGAAACCCTGTCTGTATCATTTCATCTCTCTACTCTTACAGTGACTGACAATAAAAAAAATTGTTTCCACTGAGAACTCTGCATTTGCCTGCCTGCCTTGTTGTGGTTTATTGAAATAGGAAGTCTTCCTTTGCAGCCCCCACTCTGCTGTCATACTTCCCTTATTCCCTATGGGGGAAATCCCAGGGAGCTGGAATCATCGTTTTTGAACCAAATGTCACCAAAATTGCAGCAGATTGTCTTGGGCCTGTCCTTCAAAGAACCCCCAAGTTTTGAGAAAAGTGGGCAAACCATTCAAATTATATAGGCCTCTGAGGAAGCCCCCTCCCAGCAGTGGGATTCAAGCCAGCAGAGTGCTGATTTGCAACCAGTCCAAACACTTAACCAGTCTGCTACAGCAGCTCTATATACTATGCTACAGAGCTTCACTCAGTGATGTGTCATTGTCACTCTTGGATGCAAGGGATGTGATGTTGGCATGTCACCAACGATGTCATTGCATCACTGGCAATCACATCCAGCAGCTGGTAAATCCCCTATTTTCCTCTCCCCCCACTTGACAGATGAGCAGTGGTGGGAAGCAGCAGCTGGGGAGGCACATCCTCCCTGCCACTGGAGGGATGGAAGCCATACTCTTTGTCCAGGGCAGCAGTGGGATTCAAGACAGCAGAGTGCAGATTTGCAATCTAATCACTTAACCAGTCTGCTACAGCAGCTCTATGTACTATGCTACAGAACTTCACTCAGTGATGTGTCATTGTCAACAACAACAATAACACCATTTGATTTATATACCACCCTTCAGAATGACTTAACACCCACTCAGCAGTTTACAAAGTATGTCATTATTATCCCCACAACAAAACACACTGTGAGGTGGGTGGGGCTGAGAGAGTTTGAAGCTGTGACTGACCCAAGGTCACCCAGGTGACTTCAAGCAGAGGAGTGAGGAATCAAACCCAGTTCTCCAGATTAGAGTCCCGTGCTCTTAACCACTACACCAAACTAGCTCTCACACCAAACTGGCTCTCTTTTGGACGCAAGGGAAGAGAGCCCTTGCATCCATACATCACTGGCAATCACATCCAACAGCTGGTAAAGCCCCTATTTTCCTCTCCCCCCACCTGCCAGGTGAGCAGTGGTGGGAAGCAGCAGCTGGAAAGGTACACCCTCCACTCCCACTGGAAGCCATACTCTTTGCCCAGAGCCCACCAAAATCTGGAACCAAACCTTGAGCTGGGTGGATTAGGCAGGGAGAGTGCCTTGGGTTTTCAGTAGGCTAAACCAAGCCCGTAGTTGCTTAGCCAGCATCTGGGGAAAGATTGATGAAGCGGAGCACTTCTTGGCACTGCTCTGTTTGCAGGCTACAGTTCAGAAAACTGGCAGTAACAAGGGCAAGTTCAAGAACTAGGGTGGTTTAGCCCAAAATGCTGGTAACTGTGAACAGCTGCTCCTTCAAATTTATTACAGTCTGAGATGAGCAAAGGTATTGCAAGAGTATTGAATCAAATACCTTTATTGGCATAACAAGACATACGTATGCACAGTCAGCAAGGAGACAACAACAACAAAGAATCCCTTGCCCCATCACTTAAACCATTCTTCTCCTATTGCAAGAGTAAAACCAAGCGTACAGTTTAAAAGGGACATCAGTATAATAATAAATTAAATTGCCTTATATTACACTACATTAAAAAATTAACATTAAAAATTTAGTATGTCATAAAACCAAATATGATAAAACCATATGCAAGATCTTATTTGGAAATGAACAACCTCCTGTTCTTCATTGCCAAACAGCCAAATTTGGCAACCTTATATGTTATGTCCCTGGATCTATCCAAGAGCATTTTTGAAAGGAGGGATGCTCTATGTCTTCTCGGATGTGCAGAAAGTATAGGCCTTATATAATCTTCTTGTAGCTGCATGTATATCTTACAGTCAAAGATGACATGTTCTAATTTTTCTATTTTCCCCTCTTAGCAGCAATCCATACTAACAAATAGGTCAGTGTTACACAGTGTTAAAAAAACCTGTGAGTTTTTAAAATCCACACACATGGTGTCTGCTGTTTTCATTTAGGCTGATAGCAGCACTTTACATTATGAGTGTCGAAATGATAGCCTAATAACACAAGCTCATCTTGATTACAGGAGCAACGGCCAAATAATATTTAAACTCTTTTTTTTCTCATGCCTGTTAACAGACACATACCTCCAAACTACGTTTCGACCAAAGTGGTTAGCCCTAAAATTATGTCAGCTGTTGCAGGTGGAATTTCCCCGAAAGCTCTGAAAGTATTCAAATACAGAAGTGTTGACTCTGGGGTGTGTCGAAAGAAACACATCAAAGCATCCAAAGAGCTGTGCATCTGTGGGACCATGACCTAATTTTAGATTTGCATTGCGTGTTACAATGTGCTATGAGTTAAAACTCAAAATAAAGTTGTTTTTAAGTCAGTACACATGATAGCCAAGGTGAATTTAATTGCCCTGGCCTGGATAACCTAGACAAGCCCAATCTCATCTGATTCTGGAAGCCAAACAGGATTGGGCTTGGTTAGTAATTGGATGGGAGACCTCCAATAAAGACCAGGGTTGCAGAGGCAAGCAATGGAAACCACTTCTGTTGGTCTCTTGCCATAAAAACCCCAGGGGAGGCCATCAATCAGCTCTGACTTGACGGCATTGCTCACCTCTACCACTTATGTAGTTACCCTAATTTGGGTGGGCCAGGCCAGCCTGATCTCATCAAATTTCAGAAGCCAAGCAAGATCAAACATGGTTAGCACTTAGATGGAAGACCACCAAGGAATTCTAGGATTGCTATTCAGAACTAGGCAATGGCAAACCACTTTTGTTCTTTTTGCCTTGAAAACCCTAAATGGTTTCCATCAGTTGGTTGTTCCCCATTTCCCCAGGAGAAAATGGCTGCCTTGGAAGGTAGGCTGTATGGCATAATAACAATGATAATGACAACTGTGCTTATATATCACTCTTGTAGACAGATTAGTGCCTCACCCAGAGTGGTGAACAAGTTAAGTGTTATTATCCCCACAATGCAGCTGAGGAGCTGGGGCTGAGAGGAGTGGCTTACTCAAAGCCACCTACTGAGCTCATGGCAGGAGTGGGATTCAAACCAGTAGAGTGCTGATTCGCAGCCGAACTACTTCAGCACTGTGCTACAGCAGCTCTCGCTATTATGCCTAGCTGAGGTCCCTCTGCTTTCCAAACCCTACCCTCTCCAGGCTCCACCTCCCAAATCTCCAGGAATTTCCCAACCTGAAGCTGGCAACCCTATCAGGAAAGTATGGAACCGAAGGAGTTCCTGAATTTTTAAGGGAAATATTGCTTTTTTGTTTGGCAGTGCTTGTTTTGAGACATCTTGAGGTCTTTCCTGTATATAGTTTGTCATGTGGACATTTGATAGCATATAAAACCCTCTTAAGGTCAAGCTAGATGTGCACATTTTTCAGGAGTTGAGTTCCCTGCAACAACACTGCAGTTTTGGGGGATGGCAGTTAGAAAATAAAGGGGAGCCCAAATGGCCTTAGAATGCCTCCATGAGGTTGGGGGGTGGGTGGGGGAGGGGCTCTGGGAGGGGCTCCCCCCTCAAGCATGGGAGGGAGGTTTGTCTCTGTTTTTTTCTGCTCCACATTGAGTATTCTGTGCATGTGGAGCTTGGCCCTTAGACTTACAAGCAGTAAAGTTTCTTAGTACCTGCAGGACTGCCTCCCTCCCTATGTTCCTCCATGGCAACTTTGCTCATCTGAACAGGGTCTCCTGCAGGTGCCAGCAGCCTGTACACGGGCCTTCTCTGTTGTGGCCCCTGCCTGAGGAGGTCAGGAACACTCCCATTCTCCTAGCTTTCCGCAAACAATGTAAAACCAAATTATTTTAAAAGGGTTTGATATTGTAGGGAGGGGCTCTCAGATGCTTCACTAATGAGTTAAGGACCATAGACTTCACCACTATGTTGGCTTACGTACTACCTGTTGTCTTAAACGTGTGCTCCTATGAGCTGCTTGTGCTTCATGTGGTCTAATGTCAGCTCCAGAATTGCTTATGCTCTGTTTCAGCATTTTCTTCCACTCTGTATTGGATTCATGCTAACACTATGTCTTTGTAATCTTGTGTTTATTTACCCTATGGCACTGTTTATGGAAATGTCTTTGACTAATCTCACACTGTGTAATCTGCCTTGAGTCTCAGAGCCAAGCTACAAGTGATGCCTGACACAGGTTGGACACTTGTCAGCTTCCCTCAAGTTTTGATAGGAAATGTAGGCATCCTGGTCTTGCAGCTTGGCTCTCCATTTAATTGAAGTTTACAGAGCTGCTGTCTATGGGAGGGAGAACATGCGGTTGGGAGGGGAGTGCAGGCATCGGGCTTTCTCTGGGTGACCCCTTCCCTTCTGCTCTGTGTGTGTATGTGGTGGTGGTGGGGGGGGGGTTCTGTATAATTAAATGGAGAACCAAGCTGTAAGATCAGGACGCCTACATTTCCCATCAAAACTTGAGGGAAGCTGACAAGTGCCCAACCTGTGTCAGTCGTCATTTGTAGCTTGGCTCTCAGTGAGAAAGGCAGAAATGTAATAAATACATAGATTGGTACATATACTATTCTGCACCCTTTCCTCTGCCTACCCCCCAAGTTGTCACTTCATCATTATGGGGGGAGCAATGATCCCAGTATTGATTCATGAGTCCCCTCTGAGAGGAGTGGCTTCCCCAGGGCCACCTGCTGAGCTCTGGGCAGTAGTGGGAATCAAACCAGCAAAGTGCTTATTCGCAACCCAGCCACTTAACCACTAGGTGGAAGGAATTTTTCAGGTTGCTATAGCATAGGTATGGCAATTGACAAGTACCCAGAATTACTGAAAGACGGAATGTTAACAAACTAATCCTTTATTGACTTGAAAAGTCAGGTGAATTGAGATGAGGATGTCTTTGGCTGTGAGTCAACCCTTGGGCACTAAAGTCCACATTATGCTTCTAGCAAGTTGGGAGTCCCCCATATCTGACATACTTTCCCTCCAGACACAAGCCTTTTGCAGATCAGTGCCCATGCAATCAGGATATCTGCATAGTACTAGTCGGCATCTATGGGGAAAGGCATTTTTAAAGTCCAGATTCTGCTTCAAATTGTGGCACAAGGTGAGGAGAGACCTTTGCCTTCCTCTCCACAGAATATTTTTCCAATCTGAAACAGCCCCAGCAGGAAGCTGTTTGCAAAACTACGCAAATAAGTTACTGCTGGGACCATTTAGTCTCTTGAAAACACCCTGGAGGGGAAGAGCTTCTCCTTCCCCTCATAGCACAGTTCCAACAGAATTGAGCCCCTGTAGACTTCAAAAATGGCTTTCCCTGCAGCTGCTGTGGGGTTGCAGGGAAAGAACTCCAACCTAAGGCACCAAAGAAGTAACATAACAACAACATTCGATTTATATGCCGCCCTTCAGGACAACTTAATGCCCACTCAGAGTGGTTTACAAAGTATGTTACTATTATCCCCACAACAAAACACTCTGTGAGGTGGGTGGGGCTGAGAGAGCTCCAGAGAACTGTGACTAGCCCAAGGTCACCCAGCTGGCTTCAAGTGGAGGAGTGGGGAATCAAACCCAGCTCTCCAGATTACAGTTCCATGCTCTTAACCACTACACCAAACTGGTGAATGGCACATGGGGTTTAGCGGCTTGGTAGACAGCTACCCACATTCAGAGTTAGGAGAAGGGTTTAATTCTGATATGGAGCCAGTTTGGTGTAGTGGTTAAGAGTGGCGGGACCCTAATCTGGAGAACAAGGTTTGATTCCCCACTTCTCCACTTGAAGCCAGCTGGATGACCTCGGGTCAGCCACAGCTCTTCTAGAGCTCTCTCGGCCCTACCCACCTCACAGGGTGTTTGTTGTGGGGATAATTATAACATACGTTGTAAACCACTCTGTGTGGGTGTTAAGTTATCATGTAGGGCGGTATATAAATCAAATATTATTTTTATGTTATTGATCAATTCATTAATAAATCTAACTTTAACCTAGCTGTTGATGATTTGTTTCGGGTATTGCTCTAAGAGGATGGTTCTTCTCATTGAATGTAGGATTTCTTCAACCATGAATAACAACAACAACAACAGTAACATTTGATTTAATAATAACAGCCCTTCAGGGTGACTTAACACCCACTCAGAGTGGTTTACAAATTATGTTATTATTATCCCCACAACAAAACACCCTGTGAGGTGGGTGGTACTGAGAGAGCTCCGAGAAGCTGTGACTAGCCCAAGGTCACCCAGCTGGCTTCAAGTGGAGGAGTGGGGAATCAAACCCGGCTCTCCAGATTAGAGTCCCGCGCTCTTAACCACTACACCAAACTGGCTCTGAAGCCAACGTGATGGCATTATTACACTATGTAATGAATCAGAGCTATCCATGTGATGATTTTTTAAAAAAATACATATCAAACATTTGAGTGCAGTAAGATATTCTTTATTGAAAAGAAAGCATGAAGCAGATAGTTTGCAGACATTGGAAGCTTCAAAGAGCATATAAACAGCTTTCCTTTCAACTTTCATCAGCAAAGTGTTGCAAAGGAAATGACATAAGCAAAGGTGCCTAGACAGGGAAAGTGGAATGATGTCAAAGGTCTTCATCTTCATGTGAATTCCAGATGTTTGGCCATAGGCAAGGTGCTTGCCTCCATTAGAGGCAAAGATTAGTGATGGATCCAAAGGATAAATGGAAAAATTAGTGTCATTGACAGGAATCATTCTGAAACAAAATAGATGGCTGGGTCTTCATAACAGTTCTGCTCATTGTCATTCTAAAACTGTGACTACAGAAGGAAGATCTGCATCGGATTTAGTCCTGGGGCGCTTTCTTCAGAGGATGTCTTTCGATTGAAGTGACAGTAGCAGTAGCAGCAGTAGCAACAACAACACTTGATTTATATACAGCCCTTCAGTACAACTTAATGGCTACTCAAAGTGGTTTACAAAGTATGTTATTATTACCCCCACAACAATCACCCTGTGATTTTGCTAACCACCCTAAAAATTGGTGAAATAGGACTTCCCCTTACAGAAGCCATGCAGATTCTTCCTCTGCAGGGCTTGTTCCTCTATGCACAGAATAACTCCACTTCTAATAACAGTTTGGTGGTGTAATGGTTAAAGTTCCAGACTAAGATCTGGCAACCTGAGGTGCCAGTGGTCCTAGGGTGGGTGTTTTACAGAGGCCAGTAGCAGTCTCCCCCTTGCACCTCAAAAACCAGGCTGGAAATGTCCCCCCCCCCCCAGTCACCCACTATTTAGGGAGTGAAAGACTTAGAAAGAAGTGAAGCAGAGAGAGCCCCCCAAAACGTGCTGCCAGTGGTCCTAGGGTGGGTGTTTCACAGAGTGACAGTGACAATCACTCTATGATGGACCAGTATTCTGATAATAATTCCCCTTCTCTGATATTGTCTGTCATAAATAAATGGGGAACACTATGATCTCACTTTAGTTATGTGGTGGTGGAGAGCGCCCTCAAGTCACAGTTGATTTATGTTGACCCTTGGTGGGGTATTCATGGCAAGAGACTAACAGAGATGGCTTGCCATTGCTTGCCTCTGCAATCCTAGTCTTTGTTGGAGGTCTCCCATCCAATTACAAACCAAGGACAACCCTGTTTAGCTTCTGAGATCTAACGAGATCAGGCTCAGGGTGACCTTAGTTACAATGCAGAAGAACATTTCAATGAGTTCTCTGAATGCTCCACTAGTACAGGAATATAAATATAGTTTCCCTTGGCAGATTGGTCAAAATGTGGCACCTGCCACTGGCCAATAACTCTGAAATGAAATTTAGTAAAGAAAGAACTGTTTTTTTTCCCAAATTACAACTAAAAATTAAGAGTGAGACTCCACAAGCAAGGAACCTGTGTATCTCAGGCTGTTAGAATTGTAAGCATCAGCTCCTTCTTCCCAAATATCTATGTAAGCATAACAATAAATTCATAGCATCATTTTCAATTCTTTGTATTCTGGAGGGGGGTGGTCCATTCCTTGGTGATTTAGCAAGGGTAATAGCAGGGGACACATGATGAGACACTGTGCAGTGGATAAATTGGTCCACTTGAGGTGGTGCAGGATGGGATACTGGGAGATGAAACACTGCAGAAAGGGGTAATGGGTTCGCACGGGATTGTGCAGGATGGGAGGCAGGAAGGCTCAGCACCACATAGGGGAGAAATGGGTCCCGATGGGACGATGTAGGTTGGAGTGCTGGAAGACTGGTCACTGCATAATGGAATGATGGGACCACACGGGACAGTGCAGGATGGAATACTGGGAGATGGAACATTACACAGGGGGATAAGAGGTTCACATGGGATGGTGCAAGATGGAATACTGGGGGATGGAACATTACACAGTGGGATGGTGGGTTCACATGGGATGGAGCAGGATGGAATGCTGGAAGATGGGACACTGCAGAGCGGGGCAATGGGGCCTCCTGGGAAGGTGCAAGGTGTGGGGCAGGGAGAAGGAAGAGGAACACTAGACAGTGGGAAGGTGGATCCACATGGGACAGAGCAAGATGGAATACTGTATGATGGAGCACTACACAGGGGGATGATGGGTTCACATGGGGTGGCGCAGGATGGAATGCTGGAAGATGGGACACTGCATAGTGGAGCAATGGGACCCACTGGGAAGGTGCAAGGTGCAGGGTAGGGAGAAGGAATACTATAGAGTGGTCTGCTTGGGATGGTGCAGGATGGAAAGCTGGAAGATGGGATGCTGCATAGTGGAGCAATGGGACCTGATGGGAAGGTGCAAGGTGCTGGGCAGGGAGAAGGAATACTATAGAGTGGTCTGCTTGGGATGGTGCAGGATGGAAAGCTGGAAGATGGGATACTGCATAGAGGAGCAATGGGTCTGATTGGGATACCAACAGGTGAGACTCTAGAGGGAGAAATCCTGAATGGTGGGCAGATCGGTCCGCACTGGAGGGAGTAGGGTGAGAGTCTATGAGGTTGTATGCTGTATAGTGGAGCAAATGGTCCACACCGGATGGTGCGAGATGGGATGCTGTACAATGGGCTAATAGGCCTGGTTGGGATACTGCAGGAAGGCGCACCATAGCAGGATGTCATGTTGGAGATGATGCAGGTTAGCCTGAAACAAGACAAGGAAAAGAAGAGTCAAGATACCTGCACATGGGAAAAGAAATCTAAGTCAATATTCTTCCAAACAGGAATTTCAAACAGAGATTCCAATGGGAAATGGCTGAGTTTAAATTCATCAACAGGCTTGACAGAATTTGCCACTGCTGCAATGGGTCTCACAATTTTCCAAATACTGATAGCTGTTGAATTGCAATCCCAGCCGGAATGAAGAGACAGACACAGGCTTGGTATTAAAGGGCCATTTATTAAAATGACCATTAAACATAAACAAGGCAAGGGCCAACTAAACGGTACAGGTCAAGCCACGGGATCAACTCCGGACCTCCGCCTTGACCTGCCTGGGCGAGCCCCAAAGCCCCGGATGTAGGCCATCCCTCGAATGGCTGCAGCCCGGCCAGCCAGGCCATGGATCCCCCCATCAAGCACCTAACGCCCCTACCGGCTGGGAAAGCCGAATTGTTTAACATAACCAAGGAGACTTTATTATCACTGATCACAGCTATTCTAACTGATTGTGGTGCTGATTTCTATACTTTATTTGGTGAAGTGGACTCAAAGCTATAAATTCACACACTGCAATAAATTTGTTTTCCTGAAGGAACCACACAGCTCTTCTGTTGTTCTTGCTACAACATGGCTACTATGATGGGCCAAGTATTTGCTGGTAGTTGATCTAAAATAGCAAAATATGTTTCATATATCAGGGGAGAAAATTTATACTGAATCTACTGTCAGTTGTTATTTATTGGACAGGGTATCAACTGACCAAACCAAGATAACATCTCTCAAGAAATATCTCCCAATTGGGGACATTTGTACAGAGGCTTGGAAAGATGAGCTTGCTAAATTTGAACATTCCATCTTTGAAATTAGGTACTCTACCAGTATGAAATACCATGAAAATTCTTTCCCATATAAAAAGGATCGACAGCAGGTTGAAGCATCAAACTACCGCTAAAGCTATATAAGGAGGCAGGGTGCATTTCTATTGGAACCAACAGAATTCATTAAGCAGGAGTTAAATTTCCATGAGAAACATTGCAACCTGACATATAGCACCTCTTAAAATGTTATCTTATTACAGATTGAAACCAAACATCTAAAACTGAATTTCCCAATCATGGCTTTACATGCTCTAATGTTGAGTTAAATCCAACTCACCAAGAGTCTTGAAGAGAAGAAGTCAAGGGATGGCAAAGGAAGCTAGTGGAAGAGGCCAGAGCTGCTAGAGCTTTTATACAAGCTCTCAAGGTGGCCTCAGGGTCATGTGGCATCCATGGACCACGGAACCTAACATTTAATGTGAGCATCACGAGCTAAATTGTTTCATTCTCAGACTTCGTATGTTTACTGATCATCTGTCCTTCACTAATCCCTCATATTTGGAGGTTCATATTATGTCTCGCTTTCCTCTTTCATTTGAGAATATTACACCTCTAAGTAGGGTGCTGCTCTTCATTTGACCAGAATGAGACCTTTAATTTAAAGGCGGGGTCACCTCTTTTTTTGCCGTGTCATTTTGGCACCATGTTAACAGTCTGACTTGCAAAATCCCTTCTTAGTCTGTAAATGATCTGTATCGTCTGGAAGGTGGTCTGTCCAATAATGAAATGGAGATGAGGGGAAGGATATCAGCTGCTGTGGGTCTCCACTGTGGAGAAAGGCAGGGAATAAATAGATTTAAAGCATAAAATAAATGTTAAGCTCTGTCTTTGTTGTAGACCAGAAACCCCTTCCCTATAGTTCAAAGAAATAACTTCAGAAATTCTAAATAACATCTTCCTTTGAGGTCAGTCGAAACCATTACACATCAGCAACTGATACTACGGTTGCCAACTCTGGGATAGGAAATTCCTGAAGATTTGGGAGTGGAATTTGGGGAGGGTGGGGTTACGGAAGAACCACAGCAGGTTATAATGCCATAGAGTCCACCCTCCAAAGCAGCCATTTCCTCTATGGGAACTGATCTCTGTAGTCTGGAGTTCAGTAGTAATTCCAGGAGATCTCCAGGCTCCATCTTGAAGTTGGCAATTATAGATCATATTAAGAAATACAAACTTTTATTTGTGAGACTAGTCATATTAAGCATCTCTTTGGGAAATTCATCATAGCAACATCAAATGTACTACCCATAAACTTTCAAATGGATTCTTTAATTTTTTTTATTCTACTACGTTGCACAATTCACACACACACACACATCTTTGAGAATGGCCTGGTGAAGAGTGAATATACTTTAGGAGACACAGAATGTTGCAAGCAATTGAGAGTTAATAAACGTGGCTGGAGAAACCAACAAAGAGTCTCTCTACAGAAAACACCTCAGCGCGTGTTCATCAAGTGTAGGGAGATGCGATGTTAGCCAGGAAGTGTAGTTTAAAAAGACAGAGCTGGTGGAGATAGCTCCTCAGATGGTTTTTAAAATTTCTACTTCACCTCCCCATCCCCAAAGGCTCTGTCAATTAAACCTCTTCAGTCTAATACTTTGTGGGATCATAACCAGAGAGCAGTAAGGAACGGAAATGGGCTGAAGCGGCCTTCCAGAGCCAGGCTTGGACCTGGAGAGGTTATAATGGGCTAAAGTTTCCCTTCTGTCATTTCACACAGCCCCTTCACACAGCTCCGGCGTACAGCAAAGCCTTTGCCCTGCCTCCGGCTCTGTCTTTTTAAACTACATTTCCCAGCTAACATTGCAGCTCCCAAGACGTGTTCTTCACTTGTCAGATGTCTTGTGTAGGGAAACTCTAAGTGGAGCATGTATCAGTAAAGAATGCTGAAGAGGGCGATATTGGATGTGAGGTGGATTTGCCAGATTGTTCCACACTTGTGACCTTCCTCACTGGCTCACAGCTTCCTTTGTCAATAGGCAAGTTTGATTGTGCTTGTATCAAAAATTAGACTCTGACTAGGAGCTTCATTGTGTTTTTCTGCGTGCTTGCAAATACTGTGTGCTGCTACAAGACTAATTTTTGTTCAGATTGGAAGAAGAATATAATCTCAAAGAAAGAGGATTGGTTAGAGAGTTTAGAAGAATATATTTGTTTATGTAAATTAACTTGCTTACTACATGGCAAAATATCTGATAAATTTGGAAAATGGAATGGTTTTTTTCTGTCTAGAATGTTGTATAATAGCTTTGTAGTTTGTATTTTAGAACTTTGTATTAGTTTAATTTTTATAATTTTTTTTATCCAAATAAACCATTTTAAAAAAAATACTGTATGCTGATGTCTTGTGCTCTGGGCATGCACAGGTCATTCCTATGTATCATAAATGTAAGCTATTCACTTCCAGTCTGTGAGTATTCCATGTTATGATACTTATGATTCTGGCTAGAAATTTCTTTTTTTTATTTATAAATTTTTTATTTTTCATAACTACAAAACACTACACCAGACTATCACAAGGAAAGGGAAGAGGGAAGGGACAAAGGGGAGTGGAAAAAGAAAAAGGGGGGGGGAATGAACTACAAACACTAAACACTACACTTCAATGTTTCCCTTCATACTGTCATAATACAAAAATAGCTCCATAGAATAATGATGGAGTGGTTAATCATACAGAGAATAAACATTTCAAATTCTGATTAAACTTTCCTCCCCCTTCTGGGTCCCGGACGCAATTCTCTCTGTGCAACTGCTGTTGCAATGCTCTCCTCTTCCCCCCCCCCTCCGGCTCCTCCTTTTCTTCGTTCTTGGTGCAGCAGAATTCTGGGTTTTTATTCTCAAAATCCTTTAGTTGATCTTCTGATAATATCTTATAGGCCTGATCTTTATATCTGAACCATATTCCTTCCGGGAATAACCATTTGTACTTTATTCCATGGTCCCTCAGAAGAGCTGCAAACTTTTTATATTTAAAACGCCGTTTCCGGACTAGAAATGGAACGTCCTTCAAAATCTTGACTTTCAAACCCATAAAGTCCAAATCCGCATTGTATGAGTTATATAGGATGGTGTCCCGAATCTTTTTAGTTGAAAAGTCAATAATGATCTCACGAGGCAACTGTCGCTTTGTTGCATATTTTGAAGAAGCCCGACGGACCTCCAAAATGG
Source organism: Eublepharis macularius (assembly GCF_028583425.1). Lineage (NCBI taxonomy): Eukaryota > Metazoa > Chordata > Lepidosauria > Squamata > Eublepharidae > Eublepharis > Eublepharis macularius. The sequence goes on from NC_072790.1 coordinate 248,555,097, forward strand.
CGCTTTTAACCTCTTCTTTAGTCGTCCTCGCGGGTGTCGCCAGTAGTTCCGAGACCAAATCCCACAGATCCTCATTTTCCTCCTCTTTCACGTTTTGGAGACGCAAAATTGTCTGCGTTCGTTCCACTTGTAGCCCGATCAGTTGGTTCTCCACCAACTTCAACTCCTTTTTTGTAGCCTTCACAAGTGACGCACTTTCCAGAGCAGACTTTTCTGCCCCCCCCGCTGCTGCCTTAATGGTTTTCACCTCGCTTTCAATTAAGCCCACCCTTTGATCAGTTTCGTTCAGCTTGTCAACAAAGGGTTTTATAGCTTCCACCACCGCCCTGCGCACCAATTCTTCGAGCGACTCCCCTTTCTGCAAGGTGGCCGAGATTGACTTACCGAGAGCGGGACTTTGCTTCTTTGCTGCCATTTTGGGGGGGGGGCGCCAACAAAATTCTGGAACTCCACGAAGGGGAAGAGCGAGTCTTCTTCAGATCAACCTCTCCTTCACAAACGCTTGTAGAACAGAAGGGATTCGCTTGTTTACAGGCTTCCGCCTGTTTCTTTTACTTGCCGTTTCTCGTTGCCCGGCGGCACTCGAGGCGCCGCGCACATCTGCCGGCCTCCATAGGGACAAACGGGCAATTCCCTCCCCGCATTGATTTCGGGGAGTTCTTCCCGCCGCGTCCCGGACCCTGGCTCCCTCCCTGGGAGTCCTGGGGGCTAATCCTTGCAGATCAGCCGCCCGGTCAGGGTGCCCGGTCGTTTCCTCCCGGACCAGCCGAGAGGAGCGTCCGGCATGGCTGAGAAAACGAAACCGAAACCGATTCTGGCTAGAAATTTCAAGGAAGAAAAAAGTTCCCTACTTGAATTCATCAGTAACACCCAGTGAACCCTGCAAACTTTAATTCTAACATTCAAAAGCCTGGAGACTACATATCCAAGTATGCAGCAGCTACCTCAGTCACTGTGGAAACAGATCTTGGGGTAAGAGTGGACTGTAAACTAAATATAAGCAGTCAGTGTGATGTTGTGGCAAAAAAAGGCTAACTCAGTCTTGGGCTGTATCAAAAGGGCCATTGCATCAAATCGCAGGATGTCATAGTCCCTCTCTATACTGCCTTGGTCAGGCCACACCTGGAGTATTGTGTGCAGTTCTGGAGGCCTCACTTCAAAAAAGATGTGGACAAAATCGAGAGGGTGCAGAAGAGAGCGACGAGGATGAGCAGGGGTCTGGAGACTGAGCCCTATGAGGAAAGGCTAAGGGCCTTGGGAATGTTTAGTTTGGAGAAGAGGAGATTGAGGGGGAACATGATTGCTCTCTTTAAACATTTTAAAGGCTGTCATTTGGAGGAGGGCAAGGAACTGCTCCAGTTGGCAGCAGAGGATAGGACTTGAAGCAACAGGCTTAAATTACATGCAGAAAGGTACCAGCTGGACATTAGGAAAAACTTTTTCACAGTCAGAGTAGTTCAAAGGTGGAATCAGCTGCCTAGGGAGGTGGTGAGCTCCCCTTCACTGGCAGTTTTGAAGAAAAAGCTGGATGAATATTTGTCAGAGATGCTTTAGGTTCATCCTGCATTGGGCAGGGGGTTGAACTAGAAGGTCTGTATGGCCCCTTCCAACTCTGTAACTCTGTGACAAGTTGCCAGAAGCCTAGCAACTTTGTGACAACAAAGTAGCATCAGCAGAAAGTTAGGAGAAGACAGGCAGCAGAAGGAAATGTTTAGTTTATTATGTTTTTAAAAATCTTTTAATTCCTCCAAAGACCTCAGATCACCATTCATGCTTCTTCCCGGTATTATTATCACAAGAATCATCTAAGATAGGTTAATTTGACTAAGACTGAGCGGTCCAAGGTTATCCAGTGAACTATGTGATTGTGAAGGGGTTTGAACCAAGGTCCCCACAAATCAATCTGACACGATCCACAGCATAAACCATGTACTATTTGACATCTCAAGATGGGATTATGAACCACTGATACTGATCCATAGAGTGCATATTTTGGTGGCATCGCTTGGAGTGGTGGAAAGTACCCATAACTCATAGTTGACTTATGGCAACCCCTGGTGTGGTTTTCATGACAATAGACTTACAGAGGTGGTTTGCCATTGCCTGCCTCTGCAACCCTGGTCTTCCTTGGAGGTCTCCCTTCCAATTACTAACCAAGGCCGACCCTGCTTAGCTTCTGAGATCTGATGAAATCAGTCTCACTTAGGCTATTCAGGTCAGGATGGTGGTGTCACTTACAGGACAAAATTTCCCATCACAGGTATCAGCACTGGGAAAGGAAAAAACAACAACATCCTATATGAAATGCCGACCAAGAATTTGTATATTAACATGGGACAATGCTTTATACCATGTCAGATCTTTGGGTCAATCTGCTACAGTATCATCAGCTAGGAATGATGTGAATTTCACTACAAAACGTGTTTCACATGTTTGAAGGTGTTGACTAGACATGAACTAAACAGACCATCTAATCCAACCTCCTGCCCTATGCAGGAAGAGCCTCAAGCATCTCTGACAAGTATTCATCCAGTTACTCCCTGAAGACTGCCAATGAGGGGGAACCCACCACATCCCTAGGCAGCCGATTCCACCATTGAATTACTCTTAACATGAAGAAGGGTTTTTTTCCTAATATCAATTCTGATCACTTTACCAGTCAGGCTATCAAATCATTCTAGTTGGAGACACCAAGGCTGAACCAAAAACCTTCTGTTTGCCATACATGTACTCTCACACTGAGACATGACCTTTCCCACTCTCTGTTTCCCTGAAAAAAACATATTTCTTCTTTTATAGAAAAATCCCTATTCTGCTAAAGATGTTCCCTCCCATCCCCATAAACTCTGGTATAACTGTTGTTTCTGCATGCTTTGCTGTAGCATCACAAAAGCATCACGTTATGTTGCGGACAGAAAAAAAGCTTCGACCTTCCGCACAACTCCTGTGCAGTTACTCGATTTATTAGATTTATTCAATTTTGCCTAAAGTAAGCAAGTTTGGAGAGTCTAAGGAATTTGCAGGAAAGCTAAAAATAATTATGATGACATTGGCAACATTTGGGGCGTGGATCACAGAAACTCGTCTGACATGCAAATTAATCAAACAAACCTACCCTTGCATTTCTGCACAGTTCATTCTGATTCCTAGACTGAGGTGTTTCGGGGGGGAGGGCGTATGAATGGTTTTTATGAGGACTGGAAAAAGACTGAGCCAGTACTTAAATATTCAAATTATGCTTTGGCTTTCGATGCCAAATTTTAACATCAGCATTCACCTTCCTTGCTTTTTTTTATTAAAGACGTCTGAAGTGATGTTTTCAGGAAAAAGCTGTGACCTGAGGCTATCAATGAACACCTGGCGTTCATCATCGAATAACTTTGCCTTTAATTACGGTTACGGCAGCCAGATTGGAATCTGAACTGTGTGGTAATAAAAACTGAGCGCTCTTGCCACCTGCCTACTTAAGCTGCACACACCCTTCCTTTTAATATTCAAAAGAACAATGTGTCTTCCGTTTATCAGCTCAGTGTGTGTTAGCATAGATCATATCTACGGTTCATGTGTCCCGCTTGCAACTTCCCATGCACTCGCTCATACAATCAGACTTCAATTTGCTCCTTGTGAGTTCATTCATGCATTCAATATCAGTTCCTGGTCAACTGCTAAAAGTATCTAAGGCTTTTGTGTTATTTTTTAAAAATGCATTGTGAGGAGCTGGTGTTTTCCATTTTTCCCTTCCAATAACTATCTGGTTTGAAATGGGTGCAAACAGTTGCATTACATTTCTATAAAGAAGTAGCTCTGGCTATGCCATTCTTTGCTACCCCTGTAGTTAATCTCTGACAAGAAAATTCTCTGTTTATAACTGCCACATCCCCAGTTTCCTAAAGAAATGCAAATTGGCAAGTCAGGAGCCTACAATACTTGCTCTGCAGTGTCCATCCCTGAAAGTTCGTGCTGCGAAAACCGAACTGAATTGGCACTCTGCACTCCAAATTCACCTGCAAATCCAATCACACAAAGGGAGCTCCAGTGAAAGTGACATGCATGTGTGCCGAGCAAGAGATAGCCTGCACATGAATTGAGGACCACACATAAAATCCTGCACTTTTGCTTCTCCAGGTATTTCACAATGTAGATTTCCACTCAAAGGGTCACAGGAAAGGAAGCTTACAGCTTCGAAGAATCAATCTCTTACACCATATCTATCCATGGAATAAAGTGCCAGAATTTAAGAACAGGGCTGTGCAGTGATATGCCTGCTGTGTATGATTGTTAAGAGAAATTCTTTTAATTCCATTTTACCCACTTTCACTCTGAAATCCAACAATCCTTTTCCTATTTTTTAAGAATTAGGAGTCAGTTTCTAGTAAATTCTTCCTTGATCAAAGAGAAATCTGAAGAGAGAAGGGCAGGAAGGGAGGTTCTACAAAATTTCAGAATTCCACTCTATAGATGCTCAGAGGCAGGCAATGTCTTCTGAAGCTTTCCTGTATTCCTGCACCATCAGAGGTGGTATCATTTAGCTACCCAAATTAGTTACCCAAATTAGTCTTTGTGCAGACACAGACACTTCAGAGCTTTCCTTGCACATGTACAATTCTCACACAAAATCTGAAGATAATCTGAAGATAATTGGAATTGTTTCTGTCTGTTGTATACTCTGCTCCCACATTTGGACTCAGCAATTCACATAGTAATAAGGGACAGGCAGAAAACAAAATACTTAACCAGCCAGTAATGTTATTATCTGAAAGAAAATACAAGCAAGAAACAGAAAATCAATTAGAATAACATAAGTAGTAGCCAGTTGAGCTGGTGGATTTGAGTCCAGTGGCATCTTACAGAACAAGATTTTCAGGGTATAAGCTTTAGAGGGTCAAAGCTCCTTTCTTCAGATTCAGGAGGCATTTGTATTTAAATAAAATAAAATAAAATAAAATGATCAGTTTACCAAATCCTATTGTGTAATTGAGTTATTGTAAACTAAGGCTGCTTCCACACACGTTAGATAATCCACTTTCAATACTCTTTAGTGAACATTTGAAACTGCTTTTCCATGTGTGGAACAAAAAAATCCACTTCCAAAGGATTGCTAAAGTGCATTGAAAGCGCATTAGTCAACGTGTGTCCACTTAAAAGTTCTCTTAATATCCAAAGTATGCTTCTTCTACACAGCTAGTCAAGTTAGTCTAGTTGATTTGCTTCCACTTGAAACAAAGCAAATTAGAGAGAAAAGATAGGCTGCTCAAAAATGGGATCAGAAAGTGTGGTGGGGTAGAAGGGGACAGAGTTTAAGATAATGGGAAGGGATTCCATGTATGCATGTGCCATCAAGTCACAATCGACTTATAGTAACCCCAGCAAGGGTCTTTCAAGGCAAATGAGAAGCAGAGTTGGTTTGCTAGTGCCTTCCTCTGCTGAGTCCTCTGCAGAGTCTTCCTTGGTTGTTGACCACCCAAGTACTGACCCAGCTTAGATTCCAAGATCTGATGAGATCGGGCTACACCATGCCCACCTTCCCTCACGTGGGATTCCTGGCTAGGCCAGCTATAGTTGGAAAATCCAGTTTGTAAGCAGGAGAGTAAATATGGGAGGAGCAGAAAAGAGTACACAAATAGTTTTATCGGGAAAGGAAAAAAGAATAGAGGGGTCTGATACCCCTCTACCCATCTTGAAGAAGAAGGGTCTGATGGATCATGGTGGGAAGGATCTGATTTTGGATGGAAGCCATCTACCAGGAACAGAGGGTTGAAAGACTGGGCAGTGGGCAGGGGGTTAGACTAGATGGTCTGTATGGCCCCTTCCAACTCTATGATTCTATGAAGGAGCCTCTCATGCACCTGGATTTACTTGGGTGCCAATGGAGAAGAATTAAGATTGTTCATAGATCAATCTTAGGGTTGGGAGGGACCTCCAGGATCATCTATTCAAACCCCTTGCACAGTGCAGGAAATTCACAACTACCCCCCCCCCCCCGCGCACACACACACCCCCAAGTGACTCCATGCCCAGAAGATGGCAAAAGACCGTCACGATCCCTAGGCAAATTGGCCTGGGGGAAATTGCTTCCTGACCCAAAGTGGTGATCGGCATTACCTGGGCATGTAAGAAAGGCCCATGAAATCTAAGCACTGATGTAACCCTTCCTGCCCTCTTTCTCATGATCTGCCCAGGCTCACATAATCAGCATTGCTGTCAAATGGCCATCTAGCCTCTGCTAGTTCTGTATTGGGGCCTCTTCTAGCATTGGCTCAGGATTTTGGAGACTAACTGTTATTAATAGGCTTTGAACTGGATCATTATTGGTGCAGTTCTGGGTCTGGGACCATATTCCTGGTAGGCTATGATAGGACAATGTATTTGTCCTACCAAAGGAAGGGTACTAGAATATGTTTGAAAAGTGTTACCTGGGCATGTAAGAAGGGGCCATGAAATCTAAGCACTGATGTAACCCTTCCTGCCCTCTTTCTCATGATCTGCCCAGGCTCACATAATCAGCATTGCTGTCAGATGGCCATCTAGCCTCTGCTAGTTCCATACTGGGGCCTCTTCTAGCATTGGCTCAGAATTTTGGAGACTAACTGTTATTAATAGGCTTTGGTTTGGATCATTATTGGTGCAGTTCTGGATCTGGGGCCATATTCCTTTGAACTAGAAAATGTAGGTTATGATAGGACAATGTATTTGTCCTACCAAAGGAAGGGTACTAGAATATGTTTGAAAAGTGTTCACGGGGTAGGTGTTAATACGGATATGCTGATGGTAGCATAGAGATGACCACATGATCATTCCTAGATTGATGATCGCATTCTAGGAATTAGATTTGAAAAAGGAATCTAAAAAGCTTTGGTCATTTATTTTCCAAAACCAGTGTCCTGCTTTAGGGTCAAGAATGCACGAGGGATATTAAACAATTCAAAGGGTGTTTTGGTCAGTAGATCTGTGGTATATTCTGAAATTTTATATAGCCTATCAGAAGACATTTTCTCAGTCTGAAGAAGAATCTTCCCTTAGAGAAAAGCAGCTGGAGACTCAAATCACTGTTCATCACCCTGTGTTTGGTAGAGTAGAAAGTAAATCTACTAGATAGATTATGTCGAAATGACCCTGCAGAAGATGAAACAAAAGTCCAGTAGCTCCGTAAAAACTAACTAAGCTTTTGTGAGTCATGGATCACTTCTCCATTTGCAGAAGGTGCGACCCACCTTTGAATGAATGACTCAATTCCAGTGAATTGAAGAGTAGCACCCAACTTACACCTGTAATATTCTAAAATGAAAGAGGAGAGCGAGAAGTAATATGAGCATCCAAAAACAAGGGATTAGTAATAATCAAAAAACATGTAAAGTCCGTGGGTGTTCCAGTTTTGCATGTGATGCATATATTAAATGTTAAGTTCCATGGTCCAGGGATGTTTCATGACCTTTAGGTTCCTCAATTACTTGTATAAAAGCTCTAACAGTACTGGACTGTTCCAACACCTTTTCCTTCCCTTGACTTCAGAAAACGGGATCTAACTCAATATTAATGCATGTGGAACAATGTTGGAGAATAAGGATTCTTATAGGTCAAAGATCATGTAGAGTTTTATAGCTCAGGTTGTCCAATGAGAAGCCTTGATAAACACAACACAAAAATTTTCTGGCTGATTTTGGTGGAAATTAAGCTTCTTCTCACTAGATTTCATGGTGTCCAATAGAAAGGCCCCCTTTCTCCTTATCAGAATTAAACAATAACTCAGCATTGCACTCATTTTAATTTCTGTTTGGAGAGGACATCGTTTAGTAGTATAATGATCTTCAGTACTGGTAGGATACCTATGCACAAAGAAGAATTGAAAAGGCTGTGGACAAAAAAGTTTACATTTTTTTCTTGAGTGAAATTATCTTTGTTTCGGGCAACCAGCATTCAAGCCAACAACTGGCAACAGATTCAAATATGTGTGTTCCTGATATGATAAAAAGCATTATCTTTGATAAATTACGTATATAAAAAATTACATGGATGATTGATAGAACTCCATTTGAAATCAACCGTAGACATAGTCTGGAACAGTAATTTTGTGAATGCATCTCTTAATGGGAAGTTGGACAAAATCTGGGAAATGTCAGTGTATGACAACGCTGAGCCAGTTTACAAAACTGAGTCCCTTGGGGGAAGCGAATATTTTTAATAGAACACTGTCTGTACATATTGAATGGTTTTTCAATCTGAGGCTCAGCCGAAAGAATACTCGCACAGACAGGCCATAAACTGATAACATGTGCTGACATTGTTTTCAGTTAACTGCCAGAAGGTAATTGTTCCGTAAAACTCATAACCCGAGAGAGATAATTTGGAAATTAACTCTGCAGTCTTTGTCAAAAACAGAAATGATTCAAGCTTTGATAGATAGGAGTCCCATTTCTCTACTCAGTGTTGCAGTCAGAAAGCCCTGCAGGAGCAGAAAACATATCTTTGGAATTTATCTTGAATTACTTCTAAAGAGGAAGAATCTTGTGTACTCTGCCTTTCTTCACTATACAATCTCCGAGCACTGAACATTCCTGTAAATCCTAATTGAAGGTATCTCAAGATGGAACAGCATGACATTTTTCTGGCCCGGAATTCCAGGAGAACCTGTTAGTAATTACCCTGTCAGGACAAAGCACTCTAGCACCTGTAACAGAAAAGAACAAAAACAAGATTAAAATGAGAAGACCTCAAGGCTGCCTTTGAACCAAATGAACAGCACCTTGACCGACAGGTTGAACGGTAACATTTAAGCAACAATATCTTGAGGACAAATGTTGCTGTGGGTGTATTGTGTGTTATATATCATCGAGTTGTTTCCGACCTATGGCGACCCTATGAATGAAAGGCCTCCAAAATGTTCTCTCTCTAACAGACCTACTCAGATCCTGCAAACTGGAGGACATGGCTTCTTTTAATGAGTTAAGCCACCTCATTTTAGGTCTCCCTCTTTTCCTGCTGCCTTCCACTTTTCCTAGCATTGTTGACTTTTCCAGAGAATCTTGTCTTCTCATGATGTGACCAAAGCACGATAGCCTTAGTCTTGCATTTTAGCGTCTAAGGAGAATTCCGGCTTGATTTGATCTAGTACCCACTTACTTGTCTTTTTTACTGTCTATGGTATTTGCAAAACTCTCTTCCTTCACCACATTTCAAATGAATCAATTTTCTTCCCGTCAGCTTTCTTCACTGTCCAACTTTCACCTCCATACATAGCAATGGGGAATACCATCGTTTGGATTATCTTGATCTTGGTCCCCAGAGAGACATCTTTATCTTTAAGGATCTTCTCTAGCTCCCTCACGGTGGCTCTTCTGAGTCTCAATCTTCTTCTGATTTCTTCATTGCAGTCTCCCTGTTGGTTGATGATTGAGCCAAGGAATAGAAAATCTTGAACAACTTCAATTCCTCATTGTCAACTTTAAAATTGTGTCGTTCCTTGTTAGTCATTACTTTTGTCTTCTTGATGTTTAGCTGTAAACCTGCTTTGGCACTTTCCCCTTTAACCTTCATCAGTATGTTCCTACAGTGTAACTTGCATTGTTTAATGTGCCATGCGAATCTTATGCTTTATTTCAGCTCTGTTGTCTAATTTCATTTGGGTTTCAGATCCTAATCCTAATCGAATTACTTATTGAATGTCCCATTCTATTGATCATATTGATCAACAATGAGAAAGAGAGGCTGTAAATCAAGGGTCCCCAATGTGATGCCCAGGGGCACCATTGCACCCGCTGACACCTTATCTGGTCCCACCAAGTGTTTTTAGAAAGTGGGTGGGGCCAGGTGGGGCTTTTGCCTAGCATGGCTTCTGATTGGCCATTGGAGATGTGATTATTTTTGGAATTTGTGCAGATTTCAAAAAGCATTGCTTTGGCTGAAGCAGTTTTCACACCACAAGGATCTTCACTGTGTGACTGAAAGATAGACTGGACTCAAATCTGGCCCCTCATACTGAGGCTATTCTTACCCCCACTTGGGAACACTTGGCCTAACCCCTAAAAATATCAGAAGCTACCAAAGATTCCAGCCAGAACTGTCCACACCAATTCCAGTGAGATAAACACACAATAATCTTGGTTACCACATTCTGAACCATCTGCATTTCCCGGGTTGTCTTCAAGGCTAGCCCAATGTAGAGTGCACTGCAGTAGTCCTATTGTGAAGTTAGAAAAGTATGGATCAACATGGCCAGATCAGCTAAGTCTAGGAAAAGAAAGAGTTGGCAAATCACACGCTGCTGAAAGAGCCTTTGGTCACTTCGCCAACCTACTTTTCAAATAGCAAAGTTGGGTCCATGAGTACCCCAAGGTTTTAACCTGCCCTACAAATGCTAATAAACTTGATGTATTGTCGAAGGCTTTCACGGCCGGAGAACGATGGTTGTTGTGGGTTTTCCGGGCTGTATTGCCGTGGTCTTGGCATTGTAGTTCCTGACGTTTCGCCAGCAGCTGTGGCTGGCATCTTCAGAGGTGTAGCACCAAAAGACAGAGATCTCTCAGTGGAGAGATCTCTGTCTTTTGGTGCTACACCTCTGAAGATGCCAGCCACAGCTGCTGGCGAAACGTCAGGAACTACAATGCCAAGACCACGGCAATACAGCCCGGAAAACCCACAACAACCATCTAATAAACTTGCTTTGTATTTTACGCAGCAAAAACAAAATCAAAAAGGGGCACAGCTTACTTAATTTGCTCCATCAATAGCTGTAGGCAAAAGCTACTTAAAGCTTCCCAAAGCCAGCATTTGATTGGCCAACAGCAGCTATCGCAACAGAGCTAGCCAATCAACTAGCCCCTTATTTGAGGATTATAGTACTGGCCATAATAGATCCTATTTATGCAAGGAATGCAATTATAGTTGTGCAAGAGCTGTCACTTTGCCCTTGTTTCTGTTGAGAGCGCCTGATTCTCATTCTTATGGCAGACTACAGACTGAAAACTAGCAGAAGTGGGGCCATGCCTAATCAGGAAAACAGCCATTAGACAAAGACCTGTCAGTAATAAATCCATGTGTTTTCAGCGACAAAAGGGTCCTGTCACATTAACAACTCTCCCAAAGAAAGAGCTGTGCCTAGATTCATCACAAATATGTTTAATTTTATATATGGTAACAGCGACATGGCTCTTATATGCTCAAAAATGGAAGTGCAAGTATAACCCTTGTCCACTATCAGGAGATAAAGAGTTGGGGTATTCCTTATAAGGAGAAAAAGGTGCCATTTTCTCTAAGGGACTGGAGGGCCTGAAACTATAGGGAGAAGCACTTTTACCTCAGAAGGACTCCTTTCTATGAATTCTCAATTCATGTTGTAGGTATGAGAATTTCTTATACTAATTACTGAAAGGGAGGGCTGTGTTTATATTAATTGGCTGTTGTTTGTAATTTGATTATTGTTGAAATGGATATTAGATGTATATTTTTCCCGGAGACTGGAGGGCCTGAAACTGCAGGGAGAAGCACTCTCACCTCAGAAGCACTCCTTTCCATGAACTCTCTATTAATGCTGTAAACTCCTGTGAAGAAAAGAAGACATCCCAATGCAGAGCACAGCTACAAATTGTTGCATTTCAAGGGACTGGCTAGAAGAAGTCAGAAAGATTGAAACCCAGGTCTGTTTGAGTAAAACAGGCCTGTTTTGTTGCATGATTTGTTGGATATGCTTTATTATTGTTCCAAATAAGATGACTCCCCCACCGCAGTTGGTTCATTGTTATTTTTATAAATGCAAGTGTCAAAGGTGGGATCACACTGTCATAGACATGAACTCTCCCAGTTCTTAAATTAGATATATATATTTATTTGATGTTTCTCCTTGAACAAAACAGGTCACACAAGGAGCTACTTTCACTGGAAGATTGAACTGGTAAGATGATGGACTTAGGGCCAAGCTACACATGACGAATGACACTTGAACAGCAAGTGTATTTCTCCCTGTTCACTTGCCCTCCACTCAATCCACTTGCCGTTCAAGTGTCATTCGTCATGTGTAGCTTGGCCCTTAGTTGAGATGGCAAAATGTACAGCATTAATTAGAGATAAAATACTCTCTGTGGGCCAAGCTACACATGACAAATGACACTTGAATGGCAAGTGTATTTCTCCCTGTTCACTTGCCCTCCACTCAATCCACTTGCCGTTCAAGTGTCATTCGTCATGTGTAGCTTGGCCCTGTATTTAGAAGCTGAAGGGGGGGGGAGGAGGGAGCGAGCACAGCTACTGTAGCTGTTCAGAGAGAGCTGCGACCGAGACGCGGGGGGGTGGGGGAGAAGACCTGATCCTGATTGTAGTTTGTATTTTATAAGATCTACCAATCTAATAGCATATTATAAAGTTTTAACTTTAAACAATTGTAGTATGAAGGGAAAGCAATACCTGTAGATGTAGTGTGTGTGTTTTTATATGTTGTTTTTTCCCTTTCCTCCTGTTCCCATTTTTCCCTTTTTGTAGTGTTAGTAATTAAAAAATAAAAATAAAATTAAAAAATAAAATAAAATACTCTCTGTAGTCACGGTAACTATATCTCTATATTCTAATGGAAAATTGGAAAGCCTTTATTGATTATCTGCAAGAGACAAAGAAAAATGAATTAATAATTTGTGGTTTTTACTATCTTTACTATTCAGGGATAGGGGTAGGCATTCTTCTTCCTTTCCTCCACCCTAATAGGTTGGAAACCCCAGGGTGGAAAATTCCTGGAGATTTAGAGAGTGGAGGCTGAGGAGGGCAAAGTTTGGGCATAGGAGGGGCCTCAGAGGAGTATAATGCCACAGAATCTACTCTCTGAATCTGCCATTTCATCCAGGGGAACTGATCTGTGCCATGTGGTAATATTGATTGATTGATTGATTGATTGATTAGACGTATAGTCTGCTCTCCATGCCAAGCAGGCTCAGAGTGCATTGCATTAATTTAAAAGACATAAAAAAACCAAGTAAAAACCAGTAGCATAAAAGGAGCAAATACAATTCCACAAGTCCACTTTCAGCAGCTCACATTGCACAATCCCGTATATGGTCATTTTGGGCCAGCTACAGTCAACAAATGAAAAAAGCAAAGACCCCCCCCCCTCTGGATAGGAAACCGAATAGGAAACTTGCTTGCCTCAACCACCAAAGGCCTGGTGGATCATAGAATAATAGAGTTTGAAGAGTTCTCCAGGGTAATCTAGTCCACCCCCCTGCACAATGCAGAAAATTCACAACTATCCCCCCTTCACACACACACACACACCCCTTCTCCATTCCAGGCAATGCCCAGGCCTCACCTGGAGGCTGGCAACCCTAGAGTGGCTTGGGGGCAGGGCAGTTTTCTAGGGCTGTTTTCTGTTCCCAATATACCCTGGGAAGCTGATGGTGCCTTACATTTTTTTCATTTAGAAATATTCCCAGGATCCTGCAACACCTCTTTACCCAGTCAGGTAGCTCACTTTATCAATCTTCCTTACTACCTTCCCTCTTTCCAATTCTGAAATCACTGTTTGTTTGTTTGTTTTGTTATATGGACTCTTCTTATAACTGAGTAAAATGGAGAGCCACCACTTTTGGATTTGGCACCCAGTTGAGGCTTGGTTCACAGGCAGTTACTGCCCAGTAAGGATTGAGGAGGATGACACAGGACCAGCTACCTGTGCTTCACCAGTTCTTAGGAAGGAGTGTTCAATGAGGAATCCTTGTGTTTCATCTTGATGATCATGACTTTCTGCAGACATCAGGTTTGTCTAACTCCACTTGCTTAAGATGGCATTTATTTTTTAATGTATATATTAAAACATTTTACCCCACCTTTCCTCATGGTTCAAGGCATCTTACAATAATAGATTAATAACATTTACAGTTAAAATAAAATAATCCCTAAATCTCTCCCTCCCCCTCTTAAAAGATGCCTGCCCTTTAAACTCCCTCAAATGCCCTGGCAAATAGACAGGGCTTGCAGCCCGTTCTGAAGATCTCCAAGGTGGGGGCTCCTCTTTACCTCTTCAGAGAGCTCATTCCAAAGAACAGGAACTTGAATGGAAAAGGCCAATGCTCTGGTTGATATTAGATGGGCCACCTTGAGAGGTGAGATTGCCAGCAGATGACTGCCTGAAGACCATAGCCAATGGGATACTCCACCAATATTTACGGGGTTCCCTCTCCAAGGCAGTAGATGAGACTGGTGATCTTAAATTAAAGAGAATTTTTATTTAAAGGAGAAAACTCACTTGCACAGAAGAAGCAATAAATGGTTTGCACAAGCACACAAAATCCTAGGAAATTAGCCAGAGGTTGGAATAGAGAGCGGGATGTGGGGTATAAGTACCTATCCAGGAAGCGGAGTTCCATGGAGGGAGAGAGCTTGAAACATCCTGCATCTTCATCCAGGAAGGAGGGCTCAGACAAAGAGAGACTCTGAGGGCACTACTCTTGGGTAAGTGTGTACAATTTAAATGGGGCAAAGCCCTGGTTCTTATAGGGCAAAATGTGTCCTGAGGCTGGGGAGCCCCCTCAGCCCCTGGAACAAAGACCTTATCTTTCTTTCTTGCTCTACTTTTCTGACCTATAAGTCTTAAGTAGTAACTGAGAATATGAGGAAGAAAGTAAGAATTCAGGCCAGAGAAAGTTAGTCCACAAACTACAAAAGGGGTGATTGAAAAATACCTTAAAGATCAGCTCCTGGGAATGACAAACATTTGATTACCTTCAATTACTGCTACCAGGGTGTGATAAAAGAAATGTATAGTGTCTCCTAGTGCTTCACAAAGAAGCAGTTTGCTAATGTATATTCTCAGAGCTAAATTGATGAATTTAGATTTAAATGTCAGACTGTGGAATCCCAGTTATCTAGAGTTCGTCTCCCCCCTTCTGCAAGAAGCACAAGGTCTCTTGGTTTCAAAAGGTTTGTTGGAAGATTATGCTCAGGATACAGGGGTCCACGATCCAAGGACTTGAGGCCCTTGGCAGAACCAAAGCTTTGTTGAGAATGACACACAAAATGAAAGTAACAACACTTCAAACACCCATTCCCAGCCTTCCCCCCTTAGTCCTGTCTGGAGATCCTGGGAAGGCAAGGACGTCAAGGTCGGCTGGAATGGGATGATAAGAGAATTCTTTGCTCCCATGGAAATGGGTGGACTGGACAGCACCTGGGCCTGGAGGGAGAGAACTAAACAGCTACAGATTATAACATGAGAACATGGCGTAGCTATGGCTAGATAACTGAGCACAAACTGACATTCTGACATTTAATCTCATGTTCCCAGGGAGAAATTAGAAACTTATCAGAGCAGATTGATGGCTCTCAATCTTAGGATAGGATTCAATCACAGAAGGAGGGGATATTGGAATGTGCTAAGTGGGGTGACTCAGGGAGAACCTTTCTTGTCACGGCTGCACATCCACAGCTTGGCGGGGCAGTAAACCAATCATGTCCAGTCCTCGGCATTTGCATTGGCATTCCATTCATGACAATCTCCTGGGTGGGACTCAGCAATGCTTTGCTCTGTCAGCTGGAATTTCCCTAATGCAGATCAAGCTGCATTAATTCAGGTGCCCTGTGATTTTTATATCACAGGCTGTATTAAACATGGTGGAGGCCAGTGTTGACTGCACAGGTCCTTCATATGTGTAGGTCCCAGGTCACAAATGGTTTTAAAGGTCATAACCAGCACCTTCAATTGAACTCAAAAACAGATTGGCAACCAATGTAGTTGTTTTAAAATAAGTAATGTATTTCCCCAGTGGCTAGCTCTGACAATAGTTGGCTGCTGCTTTCTGGACCAGTTGCTCTGTATAAAATAAACATGGTCTTGCAACGGGCATAGATCTACCATGTTGCCTGCCAGTGCAGACAATCTCCCACTTCTGCTGGTTTCCCCCTGCTCTTATGCATTCTTGCAACAGAAGGGGATGGAAGGGACGGCATTGTGGATGCAGTATTATTGCTTTTGATTGCCATATCTGCAAAGCTCTAAGAATTTCTCAGATCTCTGTGGTCCTTACTAAAGAGGGGCATGAACAGAAAAAAAAATGAACATGATGTCTGTTGTTCATTGCCATCCATGAACAGGGACTCATGAACAACCACGAACATGGCCCTGTTCATGAACATGTTCATTTTGGATGTTCGTGGGCGCCAGCAGGCTCTCCTCTAGCCATCATCCAAGTTTGGTCAAGATCCCTACTGCACCACTCCCAGAAACCTGACCTGAGCAGGCACCAGGAAAGATACCAATAATAAATAATAGCTTGGCTATTACAATAATAGCTCCACTTCCTGGATAGATAAATAATAGATCCTGGCAGCAGCCCTGGAACTTGAAAATTCAAGCTCCAAATGCCTATCAAGCTAAATTGGGTTTAGATTGGGGTTTCCAGGGCAACAGCAGGAGTTCAGACAAAGTTCAGACAATCCCTGCCTATGTTGCCAAGGGAATTGATTGCAGGTGCCAGACTGTCTGGCTTGACGAACAGCAATGAACAGCAATGAACACGGCTTGCAATGACCACCTGTTCATTTAGAATGGGGCCTCACGAACAGCTTGTTCGTGAACAGTAGATTGGGCTGTTCGTGGCTTTTTTGGTTCATATTGCTGTTCGTGCCCATCTCTTGTCCTTACTACAGAGGATGGGGGGAACTGGAACACCACACCGTTTCATGATATCACTTACAGGTCTGAACCTGAACATCCTACGTAGTGCAATGCCCCCCTTCAAAGCTCCAGGGATTGCCAGACTCAGGCCTGGCAGGGCAGTGATGACAGATGATGGTGAATATATTCCATACCCACGTATCCTCTTCGATTTGCCTCAGTAGCACTAAAGAAGATAGATCAAGATGGGAAGCCGTCTTAGTCTGCCTGTAGCAATAGAAAAGAGCAAGAGTCCAGTAGCACCTATGAAAATAAAATCTGGCCCTCAAGTCATAGTTGACTTATGGTGACCCTGGTGGGGTTTTCATGGCAAGAGACTAACAGAGGTGGTTTGCCGTTGCCTGCCTCTGCAACCTTGGTCTTTGTTGGAGGTCTCCCATCCAATTCCTAACCAAGGCCGGCCCTGCTTATAAGATTAATAAAATTTGTGGTAGGATACGAGCTTTTGTGAGTCACAGCTCACTTCTTCAGTATCTGAAGAAGCTTATAACCTCCCATGATTTTTGTTAGGCTTATAGGAGCTACTGAACTCTTGTTCTTTTCTACTAGCACTAAAGAAATCATCATAAAGCATCACATTTACATTAAAAAAGCATTCCTCGAAAGACCTTTTAAGTTTATCAACTGCTTCTCTTTAAGACAGGAGAGATGAAAGGCCTTGAATAAGACTAGTGAAACAGTTTCAGCTGTGATACTGTACACCCCTCTGCTGACACAAGTGAGTACCAGCAGCAGTGATCCTTTTGCTTTAAGGAACTGGGACATCCCTGGGATATTAAACTTGTTGTGTGTGCGCCAGCTAAAATTACTGTAGATACTTATCAACTTGTTTCTAGCTGTTTACACTTCTCCTGGCTTGCCAAGAGATCAGTTTGCAATGTAGTAAGGCTGGGTTGGATGTTCTCCCACATTCTGAGTTGCCTTCCATGTTTCTGGTAATGCCCTTGGGGTGTTACTTCTTTACCCATTAGAAACAGAATCTTAAAATGAATTCTAACTTTTCTGATTTCAGGGAGAAAAAAAAAAGTGGAGTTACAAACTTTGGTTCTAAGTGCCTAGGAATTCAAATGTGTTAAGTGGAGATGGCTCTGCAAGACCTTTGTTGCACTGGGCACCTTTGGGGCTGGAAGGATAGTAAATCCAATTGCCTTTTAATCACTCTGCATTCCTATGCAGCATTCCATGCATGCCAGGTTCTCCCAGGCTGGACTCAGCAACTGTTAGAGGCTCTCTAGTGGCAATACCACAGCCATTTTAACTCCAGAGGCCAGAACATTTTTAATATCACAAGCAGCTATATATAAACTGCTATTAAAATGACAATGGCCAGGCCAACCATATACACAGGAGAGTGCCGCACTGCCAGAGGGGTGCCCCCCGCTGGCCAGGTAAGTGGGGGAAGGAGGTGGGAGCAGGGGATCTCCTGCCCCTGGTGGGGGAATGGCAAGCCTAGCTCTTACTCAGCTGGCATCCATTTTGTTTCATTTCATGGCTGGCTGGGTCTTGTACTTATGCTATATGAGGAAGGGTGTTTATGATTTTATATCTATAAACTGCACCTCAGTGGGTAGAGGGGCCTGAATGCTAACACCTGAGTCACCTCAGTTGTGGAACTTCCACTCCATGGTCGTTTCCACACGGCTTACCTGTGTTCATAATGTCCTGGTATATCGCGCAAAAAACGTGGAAGATCGCGTTTTCTCGTGCGAGATTTGCGCGATGTCATGCGACGTTGCACAAATCTCGTGCGAGGAAACACAATCTTCCGCGTTTTTTGCGCGATCTACCGGGACGTTACGAGCACAGGTAAGCCGTGTGGAAATGGCCCATATCAGTTCAATTGATGCCCAGCATTGTAACTTTTAGGGGTTGGGCAAGAAATGGAGTGCTAATGAGATTGAAAATGAAAACCGGGGGTGAGAGAGAATATCATATGGTAAAACACAAAATAACTGGTAGAAGACAGTGTTTAAGGGATCACCCTGTTTGTGTGCTTGTCTCTGCAACAGCAGCCCATACATGGGCTTTCTTTGTGGTGGCCCCTACACTGTGGAACGGCCTGCCCGAGGAGATCAGGAGAGCCCTGTATTTTAAATGCATTTATTATTATTTAATTTATAGCCCACCCTCCCCACAAGTGGGTTTAGGGCTCGATTGTTATCAGGAGCGAGCAGGAGCATGAACCTCACTCACGTCCTACAATCGCTCCACTGGCTACCCATCATTTACCGTGCTCAGTTCAAGGTATTATTTATTACATACAAAGTTCTTCACGGCTTTGGTCCGGCATACCTACGGGACCGCCTCCCTCCCTATGTTCCTCCATGGCAGCTTCGCTCATCTGAACAGGGTCTCCTGCAGGTGCCAGGCTGCACACGGGTGAAGTCAGCAGCAGCCCGTACAAGGGCTTTCTCTGTGGTGGCCCCTAACCCATGGAACGGCCTGCCTGAGGAAGTCAGAAGAGCCCCCACTCTCCTGGCTTTCTGCGGACGATGAAAAATCAAATTATTCAAAAAGGTTTTTTACTCAGATAGGAGGGCTGTATTGTAGAGAGGGGGTCTCAGATGATTCACTAATGAATTAGGGACCATAGACTTCAACACGACGTTGCTTTACATATTATCTGTTGCTTTAAATATGTACTCCTAAGTACCACCTATGCTCCATTTTTTCTAATGTCAGTCGTAGAATTGATTATGTTCTGTTTCAGCATCTGTACTGGATCCTTGCTAATGTTATGTCTTTGTAATGGATCCTTGCTAATATTATGTCTTTGTAATGGATCCTTGCTAATGTTATGTCTTTGTAATGGATCCTTGCTAATGTTATGTCTAGTCCATAACCACACCTATATAGCTATATACATAAATACATAAACAGAAGTCCATATATATAGCTATATAGCTGTGGTTATGGACTATTTGCTATACCAGCACTGAGCAATTTATGGGTCTTGCCACGAAGACTGTATGTATTAATATAACTTTGGATTATGAATGGATTTTGAATATTGTATGAACTGCATGTAATCTGGCAAATTGTAATTGTATTGAATATATAAGTGTTCACTTTTGAAGTGGGTGTCGCTAGGTGGTCCTGAATTCTTCTGTTAGCCTATACTAGATTTCTGCTGGTTTTAAATCTTTGCAGATTTGCTGTTGTAGATCATATTACATTGCTTATTGCAATGTCCTTGAAACTGACTGTACTGACTCACACTGTGTAATCAGCTTTGAGTGTCAGTTAGAAAGGCAGACTATAAGTAGTGCGAATAAACAAACAGACAAACAAACAAATAAATAAAATCATTGAGTAAAGATAGTCCCTCCTTTTCCTGTAGGGAGAGTTGGGTCCCTAATGCTTCCAAGCGCCAGAGTGCTATAGTTTCCCTGAATGTGGGAGGCCAGCAGTTGTGTTGGGGATATAATCTATTGCCTAGTCTAGAGTTCTGTCACAGCTCCTTGACTATTCAGGGTAGGCCTTAGGATGGTGTGGTGGTTCCAGAGAATGACGACTCCTGCAAGAGATTTCCTGATCTGCCTGTTTCATCTTTAATTGATGCCTGTTATAATAAGGAGGCTCAATTGAGCATAAATAATTACAGGTCTGAGGACCTAATTCTATCTCGAGGAACGAGACAAGGTTGCCCCCTATCTCCTATCCCGTTTGCCATATCAATCGAACCCCTTGCATCAGCCAACTGTAATGAGCAAACAATAGAAGATATTACAATTGGTACAGTTACTACTAAGCTAAGCCTATTTGCAGACAATGAAGTAGTCTACATCAGTGATCCTATCCCTTCTCTAGTATTAACAAACCAGACCACTGAAGAAGGCCCAGAGGTCTTGGTGTATGTATTATCAATTCTGTGATTTGGTTCTTTTTTATGTGCAAACAACTGTGTGACTCTGTGTAGCTGCTGTTACTAAGTCTCAATTTTTTAATTTTGTCACAAGATTCTTATCGCTTTTACACTGTCTAATAAATAATAATTATATTTCTTCTTTATATTATTTTATTTTTCCTTGATCACTCAACCTTTTTGGTTCCTGACTTGTTCATCAGGTTGCATTTTTCCCTTCTTGTTTTTTGTTAAACACAAAGGTCACAAACAGCGCAATCCGAGGAGTGGGGCGAAAGCACCCTGGAAGCAGACTAGAAGTTACTCCAGTATCTTCTGGACTTATGATGGCATAACCCCCACCCCCTATGATAGTGCAGAAGCCTAGCATCACTTTCCCTGGCACCTCTGCTGTCACCCAGCTATGATGGCTGGCCACGGGCACAACCAGTGCACACATTCCTGTGTCAGTGGGCTGGGAGGCAGGCTGGTGGGGGGCACGAGTTAGTTGTCACCCGAAGACGTTCCAGGCATGGGATGCCCCCTGAAGCAGCAGAAATAATGCCCCAAAATGATGACATAACCTGTAGGTGTCCATTGGGGGCAAGAAGTCAATCAACCCCATGCCCAGCCCCACCTAAGAGGCCTGGCGTAGCTTAAGATGCTGATTACCATGGGGACCAATCTGTTCGCACCCCCACTGGGGTCAAGTCCCCTCTCCCACTCCCAATTAGCTCCGTGGGCACTCTACATCACCACCACCCAGGGCAACCATGGCTCCAGGTAAGGGGAGAGACAGCCAGAGTCTCTGCTCGAGGGCCCCTGCTGTGGGGACTTAGAGCGCAAGGTGGGAAAGGGTCCTAGCAATGGTGGAGCAAGGGTGTGCAGGGGATTTACTGAAATTTGGTTTGTGCCTCACACTCACATGTGAGGGGAAAGCCATATTCTAAATGTCTGACTAACAACTACCTCCCAAGTTCCCTTGCCAGTTACCCATCTCCTGAGTCTTGGTTTGGGGAGGGAAGAGGGCACACTAACAAGTAAGAAGGAGCTGGGGTGCTGGCTGCCCCAGCTTGTTCATTCACACTGGCCTCCCCTCTCCCCTCACTCAATCCCCCCCAAAGGCTGGTCTCTGTAATTGAGGTTTGCTGGGGAGAGTGTGTGACTTCTGTACATGAGCCAGCATGGCCCATACTTGTCACCCAGGGATCCATGCTCAACACTGCTGTTTCAGGGGGGCTTCCAGTAGCCCATGTTGGGGCTCCATTCAAACTTCCTTGGCCAGGCTCCCTTCTCAGGCAGAGTAGAGAGCATGGCTGCAGGTCAAGGTGACTAAGTTCTTGTTCTCAGAACTCCTTTGCAATGGCAGGTACGCAATCCCATAGCTGTCGCCTTCGCAGGATCAGAGCTCCAGGCATTTGTGTGGCAGCAGAACATCCAGATGCAGACAAAGAGCACTTTCTTGCCTGAGTGGCATCTGTTTGCTGGCAGCATCTGTGGGGATGGAGCCATTGCCTCCAGCCATGGACACTTTCCCAGGACATGGCAGACCAGGCTGTGGCTTGTGGGTCAGGCCTCTGGCCACACATGTCTTCATTTTCCTTTTGGGCAAGTAGAGACAAATCAGGGAGACTGAAGAGCATGGCTATTCCAGTCCCCAGTAACCCTTCTTGGCTGCCATTCAAACCAGCCCCAGGAGCAGTTCCTCAGGCAGTCCACGGGTCACCCCCTTCCTGAGAAGCAACACAAGGAATGGCTCTCCTCACCTTTACTACTGTACTAACAGGCAAAGCTTCCTACCCGGGTGAGGGAAGTTGGAAACACTCATCCAGGCATCCTCTTCACTTTTGACAGTTCAGTAAAGTCTGTGTTGAACAACAACTCCCTCCTTGTCTGTTTGCTTGCCTGATAGTAGCCCCCCCTCTCCCCATCCCCATAGGGCTGCCCTTTCACACATCCTAGCAAATTGTTCTGGCTCTGGGCTGGTAAGGATGGGGGAGGCCCAAACAGCTCCAGGTGCTTCCATGCATTTGTGTGGCTCTGCTGCTACAAGGAGCAGGTCTCCAGTGGAACCTTGGAGGCTCCAGCCCCACCCAGTCCCCCTCCCCGCTCAAATGCACTGCAATCACCAGGGTGGGACTTGGAGTGCTGCCTTTGTTTGTCTGGTGGGGGAGGGCACTACGGAGGACTCTCATTCTCCAACAATGTTGCTGGTGTCTGATAACCCAGGCAGAAGACTGCTGAATGCAGCAGACAAGGTTGATGTCAGGGTGTTTGTGTGGGGGGGGGGGAGGTGGAATTACTTCCTGGGATCTCTGGGGCTCTTCCCCTGCAAGGCCAGACCAATCTCCCTTTTGCAGTTTCTCTGGTCACAGAGGGCTCCTTCCACTCTGGGGGCCATTATCCCGGCACCAGAGCACAGCTCTTGAAGTCCACCCTGCATTCTCCTTCTAGCTTTTCGATGCAGTGATGTATTTCAATGGAGCTGCTGCAAGTGGATGGGCATTCATGGCCCTCATCATATCCAATGGGCCTTCTAGCCTCTTCCATTGTTTCTAATGGGCATTTTCATCATTCAGCTCAGAACTCGCCCCCACTTGCCTTTAATGAGCTGCCTCTCTGAGACTTGGGGGGCTGATCCTGAGTGCTGGGGGCTGCAGGTGTGACCCTCGCTGAGTCCCGCTGCCTTGCTGGTCTTATTTTTCAAGGAGGGCCTGCATATTTCTTGGAGCAGTCGGGGGGGGGGGAATTTGCAAGCAAATAATCCTTTAGATGCCAGCCTGGCCCTTGTCAGAAATGGGGGTTGGGTAAGTGGGTGGGCGGGCACCCTGTCTGCAAATTCAGTGTAACGCCCCTCCCCATGGGGCAAGGCTCCATTAGAAGCAGGCACCTCCTTTTGGGTGTGGCAAGCCTGATTGAGGGGTTCTTTCTGCCCTTTGCACCAGCTCTCTGCAGGGCAGGAGGTAGCATTGGCAGCTGGTGACAGCAAATGTGGTCCATCTCACAAACTGGCTACGCCTTTCCCTGCCACTCATGGAGCTAAAAACCACAGTTGTCCTGCAATTGCTGGATTCTACCATTGTTGTTAGGATAACTAGGGAGAATTCTCTCATGGCCATGCCATGCCTGGCATGGCTCTCCCATGAAAGTCCTTAGGGAGTGGGTAAGCTGTAGGTACATGGGTGCACAGGTGCTGGGACAAAGTGGGCCTCAGGATTGTGCTGCCAATAGTCCACTTCTTAATTTAAAAAACTCAATCAAGTGCTTTTCTTTGTCAATGTTTTTTTTTTTACTGCTTGAAACCAGATGTCAACAAGTAGCTGAGTTTGTTCAGAAACATTCAGAAGTTAAAGAGCAAAATTCACTACTCAGATTCAGATTACTTTATTACAGCACTTAGCCAGTACAAAAATTCACTACTCTTACAAGACAGATAGCTTGGTCTTATGCATTGATCCCCAACCAGTGCGTCCTCCCTAAAACAGGTAGATTAATATGAAAAGTAACATAGCGATTTACTTTTTGCAGTTTTTAAGAAAAACATGTGATCACCTAATATTCAGTGCCTCCACAGAAGATTCGGGCTTCCTGGGTCCTTGATGACTGTTCTTAGACAAGCTTTCTCCCTTCTTCTCCTTCCCTGATTACCTGATGGACATCTGTAGGTCTTGGAGTATCTATACGGTTTCTTGTTGTAGAGGGCTTGAACCTCATAATCTTCTTCTGCCATTCTTCATCAAATGCATGAGCTTCAGCTTCATCTAAATTGATGAATTCTTGATTTAATTCTTCATCACCAGTTTTGCTGTTTTTCACCATTTGAATGATATGAGCGCGATCTTGAATGTGGTGGCCAACAGTCGTTTTTTCCAGTCCACTTTCAGAATCTTTAAGTGAATTTCTAGTTTCTTTGATTCCCCCTGGAGCTCTGCGCGTTTGAGTAGAGGCCTGAAAAACCTTTGGCGGTTCATCACCCATCTTGGAATATGTCATCACAAAGGATGAAACGAACGAGTGTGAATTTTGCTCAACGGGCATTTTATCAAAATTTTGATGCAGTTCCATCTTAGTGTTTCTCATATTTGACATCGTTTTGTCCACTGCAGAGAAAGGATCCCTAAAATCTATGTTCTTGTGATTATCCCTCAAAGCAACCTGAGAATCAGGATGTCCCTTTTGTTCTTGAGCTCTTTCATCACCATCTTTAATAGCAAAAAAAGGTCTTGGACCAAAAGGCATGTGCTCACAATGTGTAGCAAAAGAATCTTGGAAGAAAGGGTTATCGTCAAAGACCTGGAAAGCCCCCTGAAAGTGGCTCCACTCTGGAAGTCAATCCTCTCCTTCTTCTTTGCTCTGGACTCTGCTTGAGGTCGTTTCCATGCAAAACAAAACAACTTTAAAACAATATGTTCATTTAAAAAGGCATCATGTTAAATTAAAAAATAATAATAAAAAGCCCTCTGATTCAATAGAGCTTCTGCCTGGAATGTAGAAAATTGACTATTATTTACTATTATTAGAGTTATGCATAACATCTCCCCCTGATATTTTGTGGTTGGCTTCTCCTCTTGTGGAAGCCATTTTGTGGGAGGCCCTGCCTCCTGCAACAGCCATTTTGTAGTTGTGCCCAACACCCTGTCTCAGAATTTCATAGCTGTCCACAGGCTCAAAAAGGTTGGATACCCCTGTACTAACTGCACTAAAATGTTAATATTTGTAAATAGAGTGGGTTTTTAACAGATGAAACTATGCTACCAAGTAGATATGTGTGTATTATGAAGGAACATCTCACAAATTTAAGTTTCTCTTAGATAGCTCTTGAGGAGGACTTGAAATTAGGCTTTAATTTGTGTTGTGCCGATATAGTCTAGGTCAGAGGTGGCCAAACTTGCTTAATGTAAGAGCCACAGAGAATAAATGTCAGATATTTGAGAGCCGCAAGACATGATGCATTGAAGTGACTTCAGATGAACAGGTGGGTTAGGGGGGATGTCCTGAAAGTGAAATCACAAGAAGGGGTGGGGTTTTGGTGCAGTATGCTGGAAGTGACATCATTGGAAGAGGTGGAGCTTAGGAAGAGTCATGACCTTACCTTTGACTTGGAAGTAACATCAAAAAAGTGTTGTCACATTCTTGCTAGGCTTTACCCCCAAAGTTCCCAGGTATTTTCTGACTCAGACCCAGCAACCCCAAAATTTTTATTGAAAATATGAAAGACATGGAAGGAAAGAAGGAAAGAAGGAAATGGAGGTAGGGAAAGACATGGGGGAAAGAGAGGGAAGGGAGGGAAGGGAAATAAACTAAACTAAAATAAAAAGTATGGCCACGGCGATACTCAGAGACATCCAGGAGCCACATAATATTTCTAGAAGAGCCACATGTGGCTCCCAAGCCGCAGTTTGGCCACCCCTGATCTGGGTAGACAAAGCAGGGCAATACTGCAGATTTCCTGGACGGGTGCCAAAGAAAGGTTCTAAATAAATAACAAAAGGGGGGGGTCCCTGATTTGAATCTTACCTGTGCATAAACTAAGTATCCATTTTCTCTCAATCTAAAATTTATGGTATGGAGATAAAAATACTGACCTCTCCCACAGGGTTAAAGATAAAGGATATGAAATGTTTGGAACATTCAAACGTGCCATAGACATTCTTAGTACTTTTAAGTCATAAATTTTCAGTTCACAGAGAAGGAAAAAGAATAAGAGAAAATAAGAAAGAATTCCTGTCATACTTAACAAAGCAACTAAATCTATAACAAAGTCATAGATTTTCAGTTCACAGAGAAGGAAAAAGAGTAAGAGAAAATAAGAAAGAATTCCTGTCATATTGTCGAAGGCTTTCACGGCCGGAGAACGATGATTGTTGTGGGTTTTCCGGGCTGTATTGCCGTGGTCTTGGCCAAGACCACGGCAATACAGCCCGGAAAACCCACAACAACCACAATTCCTGTCATACTTAACAAGGCAACTTGATTGTGCAATCCTTTGCAGAGTTACATCAAGTGAAACCCAATGAAATCAATGAAGATAGAATGGAACGACGTTTCATAGGATCGCCCTGTGTATTCTAACTTACCTAGTCCTAGAGGAGAAGTCAGGGAAGCAGAAAGGAGCTGTCAGGAGAGCTGTGTGGTGTGAGTCTTTTTATATACTTGAAGTTGTGAGTCAGCCACTTGCAGGATCAAATTATCTTCATATGACCTCTCAATAAGCCATACTTAGAATTCTGACTTGTCAACATTCATTAGGTGTCTTCCCCTTTTAATAAAATCCAGACACCTGTTTCCACTTTCAATTTAGAAAATTATAGTCCTTATTAGAATTTTCTTGTGTTAAAGTTACTGGAAATTCCCCATTGAGTTCAAAGGAAATGTACAGCAGATATATCGAAGCTGATTATTAGATTCGCAGTGCTTTCTTTATGGGCGTAAAATGCTTAAGGAGCTGACCAACTGCTATGCTAGCATATATCCCACTTACATTGGCATAAGTCAGAGTTACACACGCCTGGAGCTCTAGTACAAGCAGCAGAAGAAGTAGACCCAGGACCATGACCAGAGTTAGTTGGCTCCCTAAGCCATTCCAGGCCTGGAACACCCCTCGACTGCAGTGTTATCTATAGGTCCCTACGCAAACCAAAATTCAAATACCCTCTGAACACCACAAAGCACTGCTGCAGGGTCACCAGCCTCCAAGAGGTGGCTGAAGATCTCTTGGAATTACAAATTATCTCCAGACGACAGAGATCAAATCCTCTGGAGAAAATGGCTGCTTTGAAGAGGAGTACTATGGCATTATACCCTGCTGAATAATAATAACATCCACTCAGAGTGGTTTACAAAGTGCATTACTGTTATCCTCACAACAGTCACCTTGTGAGGTGGGTGAGGCTGAGAGAGCTCTGGAAGAGAGGTGACTAACCCAACGTCACCAGCTGGTTTCAAGCTCAGGAGCAGGGAATCAAACCCAGCTCTCCGGATTACAGTCCCACTGCTCTTAACCACTACACCAAACTGGCTCTCATTATACCAAACTAGCCCTCCCCTACCCACACCCTGCCCTCTCCAGGCTCCCAAAACCTCCAACCTGGACTTGGCAACCCACTGCCCTCCACTTAACAGAATCCCCAGTCAGGATGTCCGAGAACTATTAGATGGGCCCTGGAGTATGACGTGATCTCAGAGCTTTCTGCCATGTGGACTTAGTTCATGGCACTTTGGTGGTAAGAAAAACACAGAAAGGGCACTTAGCAAAACTGAGTAACAACTTAGCACTAACACCCCAAAGGCAGAGCTAAATCCATGCTCTGTGGCTAACATGTCTCGCTGCCGAGCCCTAATAGCTACCCCACCTCTGGAGGATCTGCTTGATGGGACGAGGAAGCAGGAGCTAGGAATATGATTGCCTCGCCCAGGGCAGCCCTGTCTGCCTCCCTGTTCCCCTTCTTTAAAGTCAGGCTCTGCCTTCTGCAGTCCTGCTATCCACTTCCAAGGCTGGCAGTGTGTTGGAGTGGGGGTGTTGTGAGGCCACCCCTCCCAGCACCTTGGCCTATGCCATACAATGGGCCAGACTCCCAGGGACATTTAGCTAGGAAAGCTGATGCTGGGGGGTTGGATGTGGGGTGGGCAGGGGTGTTTGCTGTCCTGTACTGGACTCTCAGCACAATCTTCTTCAAGGAAGCCAACCCTCCCATAGGTGGAGAACAAGAAGGTGCCTGCCAGCTTATTATTTATTATTTATTATTTTATTTTATTTATTATTTCATATTTATATCCCGCCCCCGCCCCCCACAAGTGGGCTCAGGGCGGCTAACAACATTTAAAAACAATTTAAAACATTACAACTGTATAAATATTCAATATTAAAACACCATTTAAAACAGAGACATTTTGTATTGTGTGGCGGCAGCATCAGGAAGACTTATAATATTTTGCATGCATACTGTGGTGGACAGTTTTTCACGGGGGGAGTAAATTTCCTTTCCCTCCCCCCCCCCAGGCTGGCAGAGGCCCAACCTTAGCCATGAGCCTGTCAGAACAACTCTGTCTTACAGGCCCGGTGGAAAGACAATTAATCCTGCCGGGCCCTGGTCTCAGTAGACAGAGCGTTCCACCAGGTAGGAGCCAGGACCGAGAAAGCCCGGGATCTCATCATGGCCATGTGGGACCAGAGACCACTAATAGCTGTTTTTCTCCCAATCAGAGAGTCCTCTGGGGAATATATGGGGAGAGACGGTCCTGCAGATACGCTGGCCGCAGTCCACATAGGGCCTTATAGGTCAATACCAGAACCTTGAATATGATCCGGTACTCCACTGGCTGACCCACTTTGCCCAGTGGATGAACTAGGCAAAGAACTTTGGGACACATTGCCTTGTAGGAACCGAGCTCTATGCCGCAGCAGCAGCAGTATGTCAATTACTAGTCGTCTCCGAACACTTCCACACAGGATTAATAAGTGTCCTTTGCAAGGCAATTGTCATCTGCCTCCTTCGAATTAAAACTTTGTGTCTCCACGCCGCACCTGGAACAGGTCAGGAAACATGGATTCAGCACTGCCTTCCTTGTGTTTTTTCATGCCAACAGAACTTTCCAGTGAAATTACTACACCTTTCCACGGGCCCAGGTAATTGTTGACCATTCAGATGTCCAGGCATTTCAGTGCTTTGAAGCCAGGCTGAAAACTGGGACACTTGAAATCAAAGTGGTAACCTAAATGTGTCTCCTCTGTAATCTGAGGTGATGACAAGGTTTTTGAATGTTCTAACTCTAGCGGCTAAAGAAGCGACACCCCAAACAAATTAATAGGAACAGAGAGGCAACATCTAGGAACAGATCACACTGGCTGGGGAAGAACAGGAAATAGTGAGAAATAGCCAGGGGAAAGTGGGAAGCACCAATTCACCCAGAAACTGGTATGCCCTTAGACAGTAAATATCATTCCCTATCAGTATCAGAACATTCTTTCCCATATAATAATAACAACAGTGTGCTTATACCATGTTCTTCTAGATAAATTAGTATACACAACGAGAGCGTGCCCTGCCTCAGACATTACCCCAGGCTCAGGATCTTTAATAACCACAGCTGGCATCTAACCCCAGAAAGAAAAATATCTTTAATTTCAGTGGCACTTTAGAGGCCAACAAGATTGTCAGAGTGTAAACTTTTGAGAGTCAGAGCTCCCTTCTCCAGACAGAAGGGAGATCTTGAAAACTTCCAGTCTGGAAATGTTGTTGGTCTCTAAGGTGCCACAGATGCTCATCCCATACATATAGAATAAATCATGCCCATATGTGTATACTGTCTGCATTGTGTGTACTGTGCATGCCGTGCGTACTGATTTTTGCTTGAGAGTTGCCGCAGCATTCCCCATCTGATGCAGGCCCCTATCCTGTGGAATGACCTGCCTGAGGAAGTCAGAGGAGCCCCCACTCTCCTGGCTTTCCATAAACAATGCAAAACCAAACTATTCAAAAAGGCTTTTTACTCAAATGGGAGGGCTGCATTGTAGGGAGGGGGTCTCCGATGCTTCACTAACGAGTTGGGGATCATAGACTTCATCACTATTTTTGCCTTATATATTATCTGCTGCTTTAAATATGTACTTCTATGTACAAGTGAACAGGAGCATGAACATCACTCCCATTCTACAGTCGCTCCACTGGCTACCCATCAGTTATCGTGCTCAGTTCAAGGTATTAGTTATTATTATTATTATTATTATTATTATTATTATTATTATTTATTACATATAAAGTTCTTCACAGCTTTGGTCCGGCATACCTACGGGACCGCCTCCCTCCCTATGTTCCTCCATGGCAGCTTTGCTCATCTGAACAGGGTCTCCTGCAGGTGCCAGGCTGCACACGGGTGAAGTCAGCAGCAGCCCGTACAAGGGCTTTCTCTGTGGTGGCCCCTAACCCATGGAACGGCCTGCCTGAGGAAGTCAGAGGAGCCCCCACTCTCCTGGCTTTCCATGAACGATGCAAAACCAAACTATTCAAAAAGGCTTTTTACTCAAATGGGAGGGCTGTATTGTAGGGAGGGGGTCTCAGATGCTTCACTAAAAAATTGAGGATCATAGACTTCATCACTATTTTTGCCTTACATATTACCTGCTGTTTTAAATATATGCTCCTATGTACAACCAGCGCTCCATGTTGTCTAATGTTAGTCCTAGAATTGATGTTTTGCTCCAGTATTTTTTCTACTCTGTCTTGGATCCTTGCTGATGCTACGTCTTTTAAACTTGTATCTGTTTACCTTATGGCATTGTATTGAAATGTATTTGAAACTGATTGTATGAACCTCATACTGTGTAATCCGCCTTGAGTCTCAATGAGACCTAAATAATGGATGTGAACATGAAGGTGTTGCAGTGTTACCATTCCAGGCAGGAGCAAAATCTCACTTCCTTTTGTTCCCTGGATGAATTTGTTAATGGGATAAAGCTTGCAGAATTCAGTCATCTCTGTACAACTGGGAGTGTCCATATGCATGTTTATTCCCTCAATCTCTGTGGTAGGACCTCATCACCCAGTGCAGGTTTCTGGTACTAACATGTATGAATTTGTCAGCACCCACTTTTTAATTAGTCTTAAAATCCAGGTATCAGCTTTCCACATAAGAGTACATTTGAGAGACTGCAGAACGAAAAAAGTTTCTTGGTACTGGTATGCTCTGGCCATTTTCATAAAGGGGAGGTTTTGTCTGGATCAAATTGACATAGATGTTCACACATTAATTCTTATGGAAGTGACATAGAGGCTCTCAGTACAATATGTATGGACTCAAACCTTCTTTCTTTCTTTCTTTCTTTCTTTCTTTCTTTCTTTCTTTCTTTCTTTCTTTCTTTCTTTCTTTCTTTCTTTCTTTCTTTCTTTCTTTCTTTCTTTCTTTCTTTCTCCCTGAGATCCAAGGGGGATTATGCCATACAAGTGAAAATACAACATAATCAACAGCTGGGATATTCACAGAACTAAGTACAATAATCAACAACAGTTAGGAATTTCAGGGAAAGAGATGCAAAAGGGAATGTTAGCAAAAATTTTTTTTAAAAAACAAGCATAAAACCAAGCACTGAGATGAAATCTACCTGAAAGAAAGCATAACTCAATTCTACAGCATGCCTGGCTTTCCGCAAAAAGATGCAAAACCGAATGATTCAAAAAGGTTTTTTACTCAGATCGAAGTATTATAGGGAGGGGTCTCAAATGCTTTGCTAATGAGTTAGGGACCATAGACTTCACCATTACGTTTCCTTGCATATTATCTGTTGCTTGAATATGTACTCTTACTTTATGTTTATCTAATGTTAGTCCTAGAATTAATTATGTTCTGTTTCTGTAATTCTTTAACTCTGTATTGGATCCTTGCTAATGCTACATCTTTGTAAAAT
The DNA here is from genome assembly GCF_028583425.1 of Eublepharis macularius. NCBI lineage: Eukaryota > Metazoa > Chordata > Lepidosauria > Squamata > Eublepharidae > Eublepharis > Eublepharis macularius. The sequence goes on from NC_072790.1 coordinate 248,586,990, forward strand.
CCTATGACATTGTTGTGGAAATGTCCTTAACACTGTATGGAAATGGCATTGATACTGTATGGAAATCTTCCCGATACTGATTGTACTAATCTCACACTATGTAATCTGCCTTGAGTCACAGTGAGAAAGGTGGACTATAAATGATATAAATAAAAATAAATTAAAAAATAAAAAATATCTGCACCAGCAGGCAGTACCCAATAGCTTAATGCTTAGTCCCCATGCCTACCAAGGCACTTCTCTGAGCTACTTCTTATGGCACTGTCCTGTAATCTGAGTAGAAAACCCTCCTGAATATTTCAGTTTTGCATAGTGTATGGAAAGCCAGAAGCATAGGGGCTTTCCGGACCACCTCAGGCAGGCCTATCCATAAGGTAGGGGCTGCCACAGAGAAAGCATGTGTGTGGGCAGTTGTTGATTTTGCCCAACTGTAGGGCAGAATCTGCAGAAGGCAGATGAGCAAATCTGCCATGGTGGAACACAGGGTGAGAGGCAGTTGCACAGATATGAGGGGCATAGGTCATGAAGGGCTTTGAATGTGATAGTCATGACCTTGAATTGAGCCCAATTGTCATATATGCCTGATTTTATATATCTACCATTAGTGTGTGTTTGGTGTTCTGTGCTGTTCTATACTGTACACTATACTGATCATCTGAGAGTGTGCAACATGCTGAACTGGGATGTACTCAGCCAGGGTGGGCTATCTCCTATCTGTTGAAGGTATTTACTTTCACTTCCACAGCAAGTGTCCTTGTCTACAAGCCGCGGCCAGCTCGCAATGTATCTTTTCTCAGATACTGAAATGATTTCATCTCGTACTATGTCTAGTCTAAACTAATCAGTTCTCATGTAACTCTTTGGGGTTTTCGCGCCAGAATGTTAATGACCACTGTCCTAAGGGTGGGAAGTTTCCCTATAATTAGCACTGCTCTTTTTTGAATAGCTACTTCTGCCAATACAGTTGTATGGATAATGTCAGTTCCTGCCAGGTAGATCCCTCAGCCCCTCTCCAGTGAACACTCATTGGTTCCAGTAGAAAAGCTTTATTTAGGATTTTACAGTTCAGGTCTGCACTCCATCACGGAACTTGGTAGAAGTGATAAGGCAAGGCAAGCAACTCTATGTTATACTTGATTTTCCTGCGCTCAAATAACTGTTAAGGTTTGGGCACACAATTCTACACGAGTCCTGTGAGAACCCCGTTTAGTTATGGCTAGATATCCAGTACACAATAATATAATCCCAGTGTCTGGGCAAAGTAGCAAAAGCTGGCATCTGGACACTCCAAGGTCAGTGCTAGCTTAGAGGTGCATATTTCTATCAGATAACAGGAGAGGCCCAGTCTGGGTCTCAAAAAGTAACACTTTGAAATAAGGAGAGAATACATCAGGTTAGTAATGAGCATTGTGGTTACAACATACAGACAATCATGGCATGACTGTGCACAGACATGACAGATAACTTGGACTGAATAGATCTCTAATAAAAGTTACTTCAACCAACGCACCTAAGTGCTTGCTGTGAGGGACTTGGGGATCTACCTGCCAAGGACTGACACCAATAACTGATGGGAAGCTACGATTGCCAGGTCCCCTGGGGCCCAAACCAGGGGATGGAGGGGTTATAGAGAGCTCATGTAGGGGAAACATAGTGTGCTCTGGAACCATCACTATTGCACTGAGAATGAAGTCATCACTGGCATGACAAGGAAGGGAAGGCTTCTGTGCAGGGGTATTTTTTGCTTAAAATCAGCTGATCTGGGCTCATTTTGAGCAAAAACACCCCCGCACCCGGGCTTTCCCTCTGCTGTAACTCCAGGAATGACATCATTCCCTGCACAACAATGAAAGCTTTGAAGCATGCAGGAATGCACTCGGCAGCTTCCGTTCACTTTACCTTCACCTTTTGCCCCCTCACCAGCCAAGTAAGAGGCAGCGGTGGGGAAGGGGCTGGGAATGAGGGGTCCCCCACCCCAACTGGGACCTCGGAACTCTATGGGAACCCAATAGAGTGACTGCAGAATGGGAGTGAGATGCATGCTCTGTCTAGCTCCTGAGAGTAAATGAGCTGCAGCATATAACGGCTCCCAGACTCACCAGGGGGCCTGAGTTGCGGGCGATGCGGGGGAGGCGAGCAGGGAAGCAGCATGGTGGCCGCCATGTTGGGGAGGGGTGGGGAGTGTCCAGGGGCCAGGTAACTCTGCCCAGGCACATCCGGCGCGGGCCCCTGGTCAGAGGGCTCTTCCCCACCCCTCAGCACTTGGCCCGTGGCGGCATCCCGCCCAGCCCTCCCTTTTGTCACAACTTCGGACTGCGCAGGCTGCAGATTGGGGCATTGGGCACCGATCTGTTTGGGGGGAAACAGGGCCCTCAGGCTCAGTTTCCCTATTATGGGGATCCCCATAAGGGGTCTGGGGAGTGAGGAATGACCGGTGCATGCCCAGACGGGGGCTGTCAGTCCGCCTCACTCCCAGGTGACAGGGGATGATCCACACAGGGGTGTACACCCACCTGGCATCCCACTGACTGTCATCCCATGGTTCCCCCCCTCAGCAGGGGTCTGAGGGGGCATGTGGTTCATCGGCTTGGCAGGCGGGTCAGCCGATGCTCGGATCTGTACCCTATGCGCGCCTTTGCTCCCGAGCTGTAATCTCAATAAAGTTGTGGCCTCTTTACCTCCAGCACTGTGTCTGTGTGTTTCTTGTCGCCGTGTCCCCTCCCCGCTTTCCTCCCCCATTTAGCACTCGCCTGCAATCTGCGCCAACTGAGTCAACTTTGAGGGGAGGCCTATGTTGAGAGCCCATTATTTTGTGCAAAGACTGAGCCAATAAAATCATGATAGCAAAATCCAATGTGCTAACTGCCTGGGGAGTGGGGTTTTGGAACAACTAAGGACATTTTCATGCTTGAAAACTCATTAAGAAACAGTCCCCAGACCATTTCAGGTTGGGAAAATTGTAAAGCTCCTTGGAATCCAAATTGGGCACTGTACACATGGGAATTGAAGGGAATCTGTAGCTCTCATCTTGCCATTACACAGAACACAATGTGGGGATCCTGAACACAACATGTATCCTCTGTAATGTGCTTATCCTCTGTGAAGATGTACTAATGAAGGAGAATTGAATGACTTGACAAGCAAATACTGCTAAAGGTAAAATCTTAGAAGTAGGTTCATAATATCTACTATTTTCTTCCAGTGCCGATTTTAATGCCTTGTGCATTTCAGGGAAATTAGGAGTAGAATATTTCAACAAGGGTTATAATCTTCAAAACGAAATGGGAAACAGGTGTTTGGATTTTATTTAATGGGGAAGACACTTAATGAATGTTGACAAGTCAGGTTTATAAGTATGGCTTGTCGAGATGGGCTTGGACAGAAAATTGCACATCACAAAACTTCAGCTGTATAAAAAGACTCACAACACACAACTCTTTCAACAGTTCTTTTCTGATTCTCCTGACTTCTCCTTGACAGACTGGTAAGTAAAAAAAACTCTTATATTATTTGTTTTGACACATTGTCTCCCTTATTCTCTCTCTCTCTCTAACATTGTTTCTGTGAGACTGGAGTCCTTTTATTGAATAACACTTTCTTTTACAGTTCATTCAGAGTTTTCAAATTGTTTTCTTGTTGATGGGTTTGTGAGGGAATGGGATTGTAGTCTATTGCAACGTTTGTTTTATTAATCACCTTGCTTCAACTGCATTGTCTTCTAGTTTGTAACCTAGTTTCTACATTAAGGTATGCTACACCTTACGCAGTTACCTGCTCACCCTTTTACCTATGTGTTTATCTGCATTTCCCCCCACATAGTTTCTTAGATATTGTATACTGTTTGAATGAATTGAATCTTAGCAAAAAAAAAAAAAAAGGTGGGCTATACATGAAATACATAAAATCAATCACACCCAGTTAGACAGGTCAATATGTTTATCCCCATACTCCAGATGGGCAACTAAGGCTGAGAACTATGGTAGGTAGCTGTGCTGGTCTGCAGTAGAATATCAGAAGTAAGATTTTTTCAAGAGTATACCTGAAGAAGGGAGCTGGGACTCTTGAAAGCATATACGCTTGAAACAATCTTCTTGGTCTCTAAGGTGACACTGGACTCAAATCCTGTTGTTTAGTGTCAGTCAGATTTATTTACAGTTAAAAACCAGTACAGACTTGTAAAAAACATAAGTGAGTATCATACACAAAATACACCACTTTATAAAAATAATTATATAAATATATAATTATATAAAAACTTGGCAATATACGTACAAAAGTGTGGGCTTTCAGGGTTAGAAATAAAAGCAGATGTTACTCCTTTGCACATTCCCTGTGGATTCTACAAGCCGCGGCTAAAAATCTGGCACTAGCCAACATGATCTGGGGGTCAGCACCTAACAGGAGTTTATCCGTTTGCTCAGTGTCAGGGAGGCTCGAAAGCTTCTTCAATGCAGGTTGGATATGTTTTATACGTATTTCATGGTAGAATTTACAAGCAAGCATGAAGTGCTCAATTGTTTCTACTTTCCCTGCCTTGCATGGACAAACTCGCTCAGCCATCGGGACCTTCTTATAACGGCCTTCAAGTACTGCAGATGGGAATGTATTACATCGGGCTAATGAGAAAGCCCTACGGTGGGACAGGATCTCCAGGCTTGATAGATAAGAGGCTGGAGAAACCACATATCTTGCTTGCGGGGGGGCGAATTGTTTAGTGTAAGGCTAACCTAGTAAGTTTATGATAGACTAGCAACAAAGCCCGTTGTGAGAAAAAAATACAATAAGCTCTAGAAAGGGGAGGGCAGGTAGGCAGGCATCCACTCCTCCTCCATCACTGATTCCAGCTTGTGAAAGAGGGGGAAGGATAATTTTCATCTGCTTCACATCTGATCTGCCTGATCTCAGGCATGTGAAGCAGTGGTGGGCTTTGCTACCTGCTCCATGCATGATACATGCCGGGTAAAGGGGGGGAATTGCCTCCTCTTCTGCACCTGACTATGGCTGGGTGAATGGGGGCAGGCATTGCCGCCTTCTCCGAGCCTGATCTCAGCTGGGTGAAGAGGGGGTGGGCATTGGCACCTGCTCCCTGCTGTGTGAAGGGAGGAACAGGCATTGACTCCTGCTCCATGCCTGATCCTGACAGGAAAAGGTGAGCAGCGGGCTTTATTACCTGCTCTGCTCCTGATCCCAGCTGAGTGAAGGGTGTGCAGGCATTGCCACCTGCTCTGCTCCTGATTCCGGCAGGTTGAAGAGGGGGGGGGACTCATTGCTGCAAGCTTGGCTCCTGACTCCAGCAGGGTGAAGACAGGGTGGGCACTGCCGCCTGCTCAGTGGCTTATTCCAGTAGGTTGAAGAGGGCAGACATTGCCACTTGCTCTGCTCCTTATCCTGGCTGGGTGAAGTGAAAAAGGGCATTGCCTCTTGCTCTGTGCCTGATCCCTAGCAGGTGAAGGCGCAAGGTGGGCATTGCCACCTGCTCCACTCTTTGATCTGAAATGGGTGATGGCAGGGGGTGGGCCTTGCCACCTGCTCTGCCACTAATACCAGCTGGGTTAAGGCAGTGGAGGGCTTTGCCACCTGCTCCACTCCTAATACCAGATGGGTTAAGGTGGGGGGCATTGTCACCTGCTCCACTCCTGATGCCAGTTGGGTGAAAGAGGGAGGGTATTGCCATCTGATCTGCTCCTCATCTCAGCTGAGTGAAAGGGGTAGGTATTTTCACCTGCTCTGCTCCTGATCCCAGCTGGGTTAAGGTGCGGGGGGGGGGGTATTGTGACCTGTTCCACTCCTACTACCTGCTGGGTAAGGCAGTAGGTGAGCAAAGCCACCTGCTCTGCTTCTGATCCCAGCTGGGTGAAGGGGGTAGGTATTTTCACCTGCTTTGCTCCTAATAACAGCTGTGTTATGGTGGGAGGGGAAATTCTACCTGCTCTGCACCTAATACCAGCTGGGTTAAGGCGGGCAGTGGGCTTTGCCACCTGCTCCATTCCTAATACCAGCTGGATTAAGTTGGGGGTGTGCATTGACATCTGTTCTGCTTCTAATACCAGCTGGGTTAAAGCAGGGGGAGGGCATTGCCCCCTACTCTGCTCCTAATACCAGCTGGGTTAAGGCAGGGGTGGGCATTGCCACCTGGTCCACCACTAATACCAGATGGGTTAAGGCAGGGGAGGACATTGCCACATGCTCCACTCCTAATACTGGCTGGGTTAAAATGGGGGATGGGCACTGCCATCTGCTCCACCACTAATACCAGCTGGGTTAAGGCAGAGGGCAGGCATTCCCAACTGCTCCACTCCTGATCTCAGCTGGCTGAAGGGGGTGGGCATTGCCACCTGATCCACTCCTAATAAGAGCTGGGTTAAGGCAGGGGGTGGGCATTGCAACTTGCTCCGCTCCTAATACCTGCTGGGTTAAGGTGGGGGGGCATTGCCAACTGCTCTGCTGCTGATCCCACCTTGTTCAAAGGTGGGCGGGCATTGCCACCTGCTCCACTGCTGATACCAGCTGGGTTAAGGTGGGGCTGGGCATTGCCACCTGGTCTGCTCCTGATCCCAACTGGTTCAAAGGTGGGCAGGCATTGCCACCTGCTCCACTGCTGATACCAGCTAGGTTAATGTGGGGGGTTAGGCATTGCCACCTACTCCGCTTCTAATATCAGCTGGGTTAAGGTGATGGGTGGGCATTGCCACCTTCTCCACTCCTAACACCAGATGGGTTAAGGGATGAGGTGGGCATTGCCACCTGCTCCCATCCTGCTCCTGGCCTGGGCTTCCCACCATGGCACGTTTTCTGGAGCCTCTGGTGGTGCACCAGGGTATAAAGTGAGTTGACTGAAATATGCTTTCTCAATTATATAGTAAGGTGGTCAAAACATATGAGACATACGGGTAAGTGTCAGATCCTGCAAGGATCCCTGGGAATTGTAGTTAATAAAAACACCAGCTGCTTGATGTGAATCTCAGCTCAGCCAGGGAAAATCACAACTTGAATGACTTTCTCACACCCACACTCTCTCTCTTTCAAAGATCCTATGGAAACTCAGGGTGTGGGTTGGTGGGGTTGGGAATGATGTAACAAGAGGCAGGGGGGAAAGCTGAGGTGTTTTGCAAGTGAGAGAGGAACCCGGTCCCTCCCATTTTTTTTTCTCCCAGCAGGGTCCTGTTACATTACCTCCCCCTGCCTTGTCTTTGAGCTCCTGAAGGAAAACTAGCTGACTGGATTTTTGAAAGAGAATCTCTTTGAAAGAGAATTTCTCCAGTTGAGCTTCTGTTCTTTGAGGGGGGGGGATCCACTTAGCTCAGTTTTCCTCCAGTTGCTTGGGAGGGAGTAAGGCTACCATTCCCATGAAAGCTTGTGGGACCAATCAAGTGCTCGTCATGTGAAATTCATCTTATGTGTTTCCACTCAAAGGGAAGACTCAGATGAATGACTTCCTCACCTATCACTATGTCTGTTTTGTCTCAAAAATGTACAACTTGTCAAAATGCCCTCCTCCCCCATTTATGAAGACTTGGATAATGCTCTGCAACACAGACACTCAATTCATGTCAGCACAGTTCTGTGGATAAATTTAGATGAATCTGATAGTTTAGTTGAGGGCCTTCTTTTACACCACCATCAGAGTGAAGGGTTTATAATGATTTTTTTTCACTTCATTGTTTTTTACTACAAACACGTTTCAACTAGATTCTTTCAATTCGTGGGAAGGGTCCTTCTTAGGAGGGCTCAAACTTCTGTTGTTTCATGTTTGAGAGTTACAACCATGATTGACAGTTATAACCATGCAACCAATGAATCAACCATCCTGGTATCTCACATATATGTGACATCTCCAAATGAAGTTCTAGAGGAAAATGCATGCCTTTCTTTTTATGATGGTTAAATGTAATCTATGGTTGTGGGTTTTTTAATCATCACAATCTTTTGATTTCTTTCTGTTAGATCTTCATTCCACAAGGCAAATCCATTTCTGAAATGCTGAGCACTAAAATTTCTCAGGCCACGTGGAAAATTTTGAAACATGTGACATTTGACCTCGAACAGCAGATAACAAGGACAAAACAGAAGTCATACTAGAATAACATAATCATCCACCTTTGAAATTTTGGGAAAATGCTACATTTCCTCCCCCTGCCTTGTCCCCCTGCCTGCTTAAATTTTGTAATAAATAAGCACACAATTTCAGACCTTCAGTGGGTTGACACAAACAACAGGGGTTGTTTGGGTCAACAATTTATTTTATTTATTTAAAACATTTATATGTCACCTTTCCACTCAAATAGGGTACCCAAAAGATAATTACTCTGCAGTTGGGCAAAATAAACAGCTGCCCGCACATGTGCTTTTTCAATGGTAACCCCCCAACCTTATGGAATGGCCTGCCTGAGGCAGTCAAGAAAGCTACCAATCTCCTGGTTTTCTGCAAACTGTGCAAAACTGGATTATCCAGTAGGGCTGTTGTTAATTATTGTACTTTGCTCAGTGAAAGTCTTAGTTATTGATTATATTGTATTTTCACTTGAACTGTTTGATCTGCCTTGGATCTCAGTGAGAAAGGCAGATTCTAAATGCTAATGCTAACGCTAACGCTAATGATAGCATGTGGTTCTAGAGTTGGAGGGCTCCTCACAAACCTTTACCTGACTCCAAACACATTGAGAACACCACTGAGAAGCAGATCATACACAGGACTGAAGTGCTCCTCCATACTAGAATTGCAGAGAGATTTATTTGGGAGGATTTAGGGTTGGGGTTCCGGTTAAGGTTAGGACAAGGGTAAAAAATTAGAATAATAATATCTGTGCTTATGTACCATTCTTCCAGACAGATTAGTGCCCCACTCAAAGCAATGAACAATGTCAGTGTTTTTATTACCCCCACAATAAAACTGGGGAGCTGTGGCTGAGAGGATTGGCTTGCCCCAGGCCACCTGTTGAGCTCATAGCAGTATTGTGATTCAAAGGAGCAGAGGACTGATTTACAACCCAGCCACTTAACAGCTGTGCTACAGCAGCCATCTGCATTAGTAAGTCCTATCCCCTGATGACATCAATCGTGCTATTGCTTTGGGAGCTTCTTTGCCAGTCCTTGGGCTCTCTAGGAGCCATATGGTTCTTATGAGAACTGCACAAATGCTTCCGGTAAAGGTCTATGCAGCAGAGTCCAGGAAGAGGAGCACCAAAATATACTATGCTCCCACATTCTTCAAAATTTCTCAAATGTCTCTTTCTAGAAAGAGGGTTTTTAAAATTGCCTATACATTTTGTTTACTGACAATTACTAACCCTAACTTGATTATTACAGTATTATTAATATAAATTTCCATTTTTTCGCCTTAAAATCCTAAACCTACTTAACCTGTTGTTTCAGCTTCTTGTCTCCAAGATGGCCTATAGATCCAAAATTTTTTCCACCAGTGTACCAGCTTACATAGTTCAGTCCCCTGCTGACTCAGTTGACAAGACATCCAATGGATCCCACTTGCCTTCCAGTATCCCAATCTACAGCATACAGTCCTCTGGTGACCACGTTGATAATAAATCACATGGGTCCAAAATTCTTTCTGGCAGCATCCCAGCTTACATCGTTCAGTCGTCTAGTGACCAAGTTGACAAGAAATCCAATGGATCCCTCTTTCCTTCCAGCAGCAGTGTTCCGACTTGTGGCATTCTGTCCTCTGATGATAATAAATCCCATGGGTCCAAAATTCTTTCCGGCAGCATCCCAGCTTACATCGTTCAGTCGTCTAGTGACCAAGTTGACAAGAAATCCAATGGATCCCTCTTTCCGTCCAGCAGCAGTGTTCCAACTTGTGGCATTCTGTCCTCTGATGATAATAAATCCCATGGGTCCAAAATGATTTCTGGCAGCATTCCGGCTTACATAGTTCAGTCGGCTAATGACCAAGTTGATGACATATCCAATGAGTCCCACTTTCATTCCAGCAGCATTGTCCCGACTTCCAATATTCAGTCTTCTGGTGACCCGGGTGATAATAAGTCATACGGATCCCACATTATTTCCAGAAGTATCCCAGCATACATTATTCAGTCCTCTGAGGGCTCAGCTGAGAAAATATCCAGTGAATCTTACTTTCCTTCCAACAGCCTCCCAGTTTATAGCATTCAGTCCTCTGGTGAACCCATTCTCAAGATGTCCAATGGACACCATTTTCTTTCCAGCAGCATCCCAACTTGTGTTGCTCAATCATCTGGTGGCAAAGGTAACAGTATCAGCTCACTGAATTCAGGTGGAATCCTCAGCTCATTCTATGGTCCTGATGGAACATCCCCAAGGAGGCCCAGTATGAACTTTGTTACCAACAATGCACCTAGTAACCAGAGGATAACATTTAGAATAATTTTAGAACCTTCCTTAATAGCCATCCCAAGTAGCAACTCATTACCCAAATGAGACCATTCATGTGGGAGGATGCTTTGCTCTAGGTGGAAGGTCTATAACTGGTGGTTTTATTTCGTATCTTTATAGGGGTCCCATGTCTCGTGTTTCAAGCATATAAAGTCCACATAGATAAACGGAACGTCTGCAAGAATGGGATCCACTAGCCATTTTCCTATTTTATATGGATCCATGATTGATGACTAGAGATGGCCACAAACCGAAATACGAACCAAAATTAAGCACAAACCAGGCCGGTTCATGGTTCGCAAACCATGGTTCATCAGATCCCATTTCTGACGGACCACCATGAACTTTTAGGCTGGTTCGTTTGGTTCGTTTTTTGGTTCATCACTGCAGACAGCCTGGTGCCAGTCAATCAGTTTCCTAGGCAACAGGGGATGGACTTCCTGCAGACCTTCTGCTGACCTGGAAGTGACCTTCTGCTGGCCTGGAAGGGACCTTCTGCTGGCCCGGAAGTGATGATTTTCTGACCTGGAAGTGCTGTTTTCACAAACCAAATGAACAGGTTCGCTAACCAGGGAAGGTTTGTGAAAGTTCGTGGTTCGTGAAATTTGATGAACCACAAACTGCATGGTTCGGTTTTTTTCCGGTTTCCACCCATCTCTATTGATGACATTGTTAATCTGACTGACAGGGAAGCCAAGAGCCAAGAGCCGTAATCCATATCCAAGAGCATCTCAGGTTTCTGGACTTCTCTAACAGCCATGGCTGGGGGATCAATCTCACAGAAGCAACTATTCAGCCCAAGAAGAAGGCACCTTAAAAACCCTCAATAGGCTGATGAGCAAGTCTATGTTGTGGAAAGCATTGTGTTGTAAAACAGAGGGCACTGGTATAACAGTTGTAGAGTTGGCATTATATGCAGATGCAGTCAATAGCTTTAGGAAAAAAACAACAGCATCTTGGTTTCCTGCTAGTGCATTACAGTGCATTACAGACCTTAAAAATATATACAGCTCTGTTCATTGTGTGTATTTGTCTCTGTATCACCTTTCTTTCAAATGATTTGAGAAAATTGTATATCGCTTTCCTCATTTTCATTAAAGCTTCACTGCAGCTTAGCACTTGAATTATGTTTTTCTCCCCCTCTGTACTGCAAACTCTCCACCTTCTATCAAGATTACCTTACCCAAGAGCTGAGGTTGTTAGGGAGCCTTCTAGGCAGTGAATTTAGGCAACATTGCAGACAAAACCATTAATCAACACTAACACTTATCCGCCCTGAGCCTGCTGGTGTGGGGAGGACAGAATACAAATCGAATTAATTAAATGAATGAATGAATGAATGAATAAAAGGAAATAAAGTTAAATAAAATGCCTCTTCATGGTGGGGTAATCAGGAGGACCTGGCAAAAAACTAGACAACCCATTCTAGGGGCTTGTAGTGACTTCACGAGAATCCAGAATTACAGAATGGCTGATCCCTGTGAGGACCAAAATATATCTGATTCTTTACATTGTCCCATCTGTGGATACTTAAATCAAAAAACTACAGCCATAATTGTGGTTGTCCTTCTTTCTCATTTTGTGAAAGGTAACAAAACAAGACTCTTAAAAAGTCAATAGTGTTAGGAAAAGTGTTAGGCAGTAGGAAAAGATGAAGACCTCAAACAAAATGTCTTGACTCAATAAAGGAAAACATGGCCTCCAGTTTGCAAGAACTGAGCAAGGCTGTTAACGATAGGACATTTTAGTGGTCTTTCATTCATAGGGTTGCCATAGGCCGGGCGTAGCTTGATGGCACATAACACACCCAACAAAAAAAGATTGCAACAAGGAAGGATGACAAATACAGAGTTTTCAGCAGAAAAGTAAAACTTTTTTATTGTTAGTCAGTTACTGCAAGGAAAATGGGATGAATGCCCAGCACAGAAAGTTTTGTTTGTTGGTTTGTTTTTAACGCCAGTGACTGGCCAGTGCTGCTAGGCTGCCACTTGACTGACATTTCCCCCTCCCCATAGGAATCAGTAGAGAAATTTGTTCCTGCACCGAGGGACACCTACTTTGGGGATCTGCAAAATAAATCCCTCTGCTCAATTTGCTTGAAACTTAAGCACCCTTTGTATTGGACTGAGGACTTTGTTCTGTGCATATTTAGTATTATTATCTTTATAAACAGCTGCCCCAGACCCTCACATACATTCCCCATTGGAAATAATGGACCAGAAAGTCTGGAACCCAAAAAAGCACATGGATTTGAATCCCGAATCAGTAACATTCTACTTGAAAATCAACAATCATGATAAAAATCTTTTCCCCCTCAAATCCCAGACCTGAAATCATAAAAAAAAATTTTTTTAGCTCAGACAACATCCATATTGTCTAGGACTCTGAGTGCCTGAGGGTCTCTCTAGATGTGCAGGTTTTTAAAGAGTTGAGTCTGAGTTCCATACAACAGTTAAAAAGTAAATGACTTAAAAAATAAAGGAGAGCCCAAATGGCCTCAAAATGCCTCTGTGGGGGAAAGACGGGTTCCTCCGTCCCCCTTCAAGCTGCTTCCCTGTGTTACATTAGCATGGAGGGGAGTCCCTGTTTTTTCTGCTCCACATGCACAGGATACTCCACATGGAGCAGAAAAAACAGGGGAAAACCTCCCTCTTCTGCTATTTTGCTGCTGGAAATAGCTTGAGAGGGGAGGGAGGAGCCCCTCCCCCCCATGGAGGCCGTCTGAGGCCATTTGGCCTCCCCTTTATTTTTTTAACAGCCATTCCCCAAAGCTGTTGTGTAGCTTCAGGGAACTCGAGGTGGGTCTGAGGAACCCTGACCCAGTTTTTTGAAAGCCTACACATCAAGAGATATTCTCCATTCTCTGAAACACCACATGAGCTAAAGCCAAGCAGGATGACGCTTCTGTATTTACAAGTGCTGAAATATATTTCTCTGCCAATTACTCCTCAGGATTTAGTGATTCGTATTAATAATAACTGTGCCAGTCTGGGAACACACACTGTACAACGAGAGTCATTCATGGTCCCAAACTGGCCATGCCATCTGGGATTACTGTCCCGATGGATTCCTTGATAAACCCACCAGTGGTAGACAAAAACTGGTTTTACTTTATGCCATTCATATTGGAGGGAGACCTTTTGCCTCAACACCTTGAAAAGGAGATGCAAGTCTCAACAAACAGATTAAATTGGGGGTTATTAATTCACTGTTTAAATCTCCAAATCCTTTAGCATGAGTTCCCTAAAAGGAACAGACTTGCATTGCATTGCACAGGGAAGCCATTGAAATTCACAAGCATAAGCAAAACTTCAACAGGAAAGAAGAAACTTTAAGAATGAACAGAGCATGGTTTCCAGTTCTGAAAAACACCAGGCTAACAAAACACTCTATACTCAACAATAGCCCTGCAGAGAAGATTAGCACATCAAGCCCCAATCCATATGCAAAAGAACCTCCTCAGGATACAGTGAAGCCTCCCGCCATTAGCATTCCCCACCCTGGGAAACTCTTACAGGATGACTCAGCTCAACCCCATCCCTCCTGAGTAGATATAAATGACCTGCCAACATCTTTTCCACACTATGGGCCAAGCTACACATGACGAATGACACTTGAACGGCAAGTGAATTGAGTGGAGGGCAAGTGAACGGGGAGAAATACACTTGCTGTTCAAGTGTCATTCGTCATGTGTAGCTTGGCCCTGTGACACTGAGTGATCTCTGTCTTTTGGTGCTACACCTCTGAAGATGCCAGCCACAGCTGCTGGCGAAACGTCAGGAACTACAATGCCAAGACCACGGCAATACAGCCCGGAAAACCCACAACAACCAAAATGGAATTCCATTCCACATAACACCACTATTATAGTGACTGCATTATTGCTTGATCCAAGCAAGTATTTTAGATGCTAATATACTCCAGAATTTATTGTGGGCTAAAAGGTAGGATAGCCATGGAGACTTTATGCCTACAGTCCCTCAACCCCTCCTGCTGCTCATTGGGCCAGTAGAGGAAAAAATAAGGCATTGACTACATGACATCATTTCCAGGGCAAACCCTGAAGTGTCATGTTCCTCAAGGATTCAGCGGAAACTCTCTTGTTTTACCATTGAGTTTCCTCAGAATCCTAGAGCAGAATGATGCCATTTCCAGGTTCACTCTGGAAATGATGGTACGCTGTGTCATGAAATTGCAGAAGACAATTGTCATCTCACAGAGTCAGGCGGTATGCCACAATTTCTCCATTTGTGTCTGAGTTGCCTTGCAAATCTGAAGCCCTGCAGACCCAAATACTTACCTCTGCTTTACAGAGATCTCTGCTTGCTGTACAGAACTGGGAAGTACGTTGTTTATACCTTTAAAACCACCTGCCTGGCATGGGAATAGAGGGAATAGAGGGATGATAACACGGTTATCTGTACTAGACACTTGCCACATACCACTGTTAATCAGTTGGCCTTGATAGAGTCTAAGATGCTTTGCTCCTGTGAAGGACGGATAAGTACAACTATCAACACAGGTATATCTGAGGTAGTCTATAAAGTATAAAAGCCTTGAGAAGAGCTATGAGGTTTGAATTTTGCCACAGACAGAAAGAGTGGAACAGTGCTGTCCAGTTGGCCAGTTCCAGGGTGTCTGTCTTTTGTTGTTCTTTAGGGGTTTCCTGACAGATAAAGAGCTGTGATGGTATATATTTTCTTTTCTCAGTTCAAATCAGACTCAAATCTTGTTATTAAACTCTATTTTTGATTTTAAATGGAGCTGAGTCCACATTTTCATGTGGAGGAAAAACCAAAACTGCCCCAGCAAATATTTCACTGCTGGTCAAAAGCTCGACATTTCCTGGGTAACTTCTGTCTCTACCTGTGAATGTTATGGCGCCACCTATTGAGAAAAGTTGGCAAGGAAAAAACAAAGGCTGTATGTTGAGATTTATGGCTTCAGCCTTGATTACAATCTTCTTCTTCTTCTTCTTCTTCTTCTTCTTCTTCTTCTTCTTCTTCTTCTTCTTCTTCTTCTTCTTCTTCTTCTTCTTCTAGACATTGGTCCAGGAAAATAGATCACCATGTACATGAAGAAAAGAAAATAGCATTTTAACCCTTCACAAGTTTGAAGAGTCTAGCTAGATTTGGAAATACACATACAGTTTGTGTTATTATTATTCATCTAAAAGGCATAAGGCAACCCGAATTTCATCACTTGCCAAATTTATGGATGAGAACTTGGAAGAAGCAGAAAAAGCTTCCAGGATAATTCTAAAGTATGAGTCCTTTTATACGATTGAAGTGTGGTGAATCACCCACTTGCTATAAGGAACGCAATAAATGTGCTTCAGCTCAAACAGACTTACTTATTAATTTAACCCAGTTTGGCAATACTTCATATACTCTGAGCCCCCTGTAATTGGATATGCTTATGACACAGCTGAAGTCCTCATTCTCCAGGCACTTACTTACGAGTGGACTTTGTTTACTATTGTGTGTGTGTGTTTAATAGGTGTATGCCAAAGCTTGCAAATATGCCTAGGGAAATTCTGCTGATCTCATTGACTTTATTTTTCATGCTATCGAATCACAGCTGACATGGTGATCCCATAGATTTTTCAAGGCAAGAGACAAACAGAGGTGGTTTGACATAGCCTGCCTCCGCATAGTGACTAGGGCTGCCAGACCCCCAGTGGGGGCGGGGAGTCCCCTGTCCCCACCCTCCCACCCCCACCCCCACTTACCTGGCCAGCAGGGGGGCGCACTTTCCATGCACGCCCCCCTGCGGTGCTGCGCGCCCCCACGCACAGCAGCCCCAGGATAAGGCCTGTTTTGGCCTGGATCAGGGCCCCTGTGGAGCGCAGGAGCATTCCTGCGCCCCGCATGGGCCCACAACGGGCCCAATCCACACCAAAACGGGCCCAATCCATGCCCGTTTTCGCACAGATCTGGTCCGTTTTGGTGCGGGTTGGGCCCATTGTGGGCCCCTGCGGAGTGCAGGAATGCTCCCACGCTCCACAGGGGTCCAAAATGGGCCCAATCCATGTCAAAGCAGACCTGATCCGTGCCAAAACGGGCCCGGATTGGGCCCGTTGTGGGCCCCTGTGGGGCGTGGGAGCGTTTCTGCGCTCCGCAGGGGCCCACAACGGGCCCGATCAGCGCCCAAACGGGGGCTGCATGATGACGTCACTCCCAGAAGTGATGTCATCATGCTTGCAGGAGCACGTGCATGCTTTGCGCGCATGCACATGAGCTCCACCAAGGTGAGAGCCAGGCCCCAGTCTCCCGCTGGGAGATCGAGGGGACCTGGCAACCCTAATAGTGACCCAGGACTTTCTTGGTGGTCTTCCATCCATGTAATAACCTCGGTTCACCCTGCTTAACTTCCGAGAACTGATGAGATCAGACTAGCCTGGGCTATTCAGGCCGGGCCAGGACTTTCCTCCAAATCCCCTGGAGATGTTCTGCCTTCTAAATCCATCTTACATGACATGTAACTGCACTTCTGTAACAGTCCTTAAGGAATTCTTGGTGGCGAGGTTTTGTTGATGCTCAGAGAAAGAGGGCAGACTAGACGATGAAGCTACCACTGCTCACAGATCTCCCCCTGGCAACACACATCTGGCATAATACATTCTTTGTTGTGATGTCTCCTTCACCCTACCCCACTACCAATAGTTAATTATACAGGGAAACATAAAGTGTCATTGCATTATGCTAATGTGACTTTTTCATTTTGTTTTAATAACAACAACAACAATCCCCCCCCCAGTTAAAATAAAAGGCAGACACCAGGTTTTGGGTATAAACAAGGGCCACTTTTATTAATAAAGCATAACACAACCTGTCATTGCAGTGAGGGATCTAACTGCAGTACAGGTCAAGCCCTGGGGTCCACCTGGATCTCCACCTTGACCTGTCTTGGTGAGCCCCCACTGTCCTGGGGGTGCTCCATCCAAGGGATGGCTGGGACCAAGCAGCCAGGCAAGTGGTTCCCCCTGTAAAGCTCCAGCCCCCACAGCCATGGAGCCTGGGGGTCACCTTGTCCAGGGTCCCCACCAGGCAATCTGCCCTCAAAGCTGGCAGTTGTACAGCCTCACCAACAGTTCCAGACAGACCCCAATTCCCACCTAATGGGAATGCACCATGGGGGTCACCATCCCTCACATTTTGATCCTGTCCTACCAGTGCTCAAACTATTTACAACAGCACTGCATCTGATTAACAAACAATCCGTACAGTGCAAGGCAGGCAAAAAACAACTCCTCTTCAGAGCCAATTAGGGGAGAAGAAAAAATTCCTACCTGGCCCTGATAAACGGTGACCAGCTAATCCTGCACTGCATAGAGGGAGAAGAAGGTGGGCCAAGCTCCGAGCGATGACTGAAAAGGGGGGCCAGGTGAGTGGAGCCAGTAACCTCTGCCTGGCTCCGCCCCCCAGCAAATCCCCAGATGCTGGGAATGGTGGGCTGACTTTTCCCCTTCAGGATGGCAAACGCAGCCCCCATCCCAAGCACCCTTGTCTGCGGGAACAACATTCAATTTATATACTGCCCTTCAGGACAACTTAACACCCACTCAGAGCAGTCTACAAAGTATGTTATTATTATCCCCACAACAATAATCTTCCTGTGAGGTGGGTGGGGCTGAGAGAGTTCTGGAAGAACTGTGACTGACCCAAGGTCACCCAGCTGGCTTCAAGTGGAAGAGTGGGGAATCAAACCCTGCTCTCCAGATTAGAGTCCTGCTGCTCTTAACCACTACACCAAACAGGCTCAACGAAGATGAATATTTCTGAATCGGTCCTTCTTTTTTGATCTTGACTTGCTTTGTGTGTCTGAGAAGGAGAGTGACATCTAAGAAGCACCAGATTAGAGTCCCATGATTCTTAACAGCTATACCAACTGTCTCTCTTTAATTGAAGAAGGGCTGTAACTCAGTGGAAGAGCTTCTGCCTCGCTTATAGAATGTTCCAGGTTCGATCCTTGGTTTCTCTAGTTAAAAGGACCAGGCAGTAAGAGTCATGAAAGACCTCTGCCTGTGACCCTGGGGAGTGAGTGCCCATCTAATTAGACAAGATTGACCTTGATGGATAGATGGTCTGATTCAGCATAAGGCCGCTTCTTGGGTGTTCATGAGTATTCACTCGATCCATTCCATTAGGAGGCATGCTTTCCTCTAGTGGAAGGAGACTTCTACCAGAGGAAACAGCCTCCACTAGTGGACATGTTTCACGGTATCTAACCCTTTATATTGCAATAGTCCTCAGTTTGGATTCAGGTCATTTTAGATGCTATCATTGATTATTCCTCTCTTCTCCCTTGTGTGCCCTGACCTGGATAGCCCAGGTGAGCCTGATCTTTTCAGAAATCCCTCTCCCGATAACAATACTATAGATGATAAGCATTGGATACATACATACAAGCTGGAATTGGATATTACCTATATGCTGATGACACCCACTTCTATAACTCCCCGGTGATGCTGTAGAGGTCTTGATCCACAGCATGAGTCCTGCAGTGAAAAGGCTAAGAGTCAGTTAATTGAAACCAAAACCCAGAAAGATAGAAGTAATGCTGGTTGGGAATGCTGGGGCTTTGAAGGATATTGGGTCCAGCTAACCCCTGTTGCCTTGGTTAAATGCCTACTGGCAAGGGGCGGCGCCAGGGTTTCTGGTGCCCAAAGCTGGGGACAGTGCCAGGTCTGTTGCTGCCCTACACGTGCATGTGTGTGTCTGCACCCCTGACTGCATGATGCTGTCACTGCATGTGAATTCAACGTGCAGCAAGCTGGCCCCATTGGTGTGGCGGGCGGCTGGGACAGCACGTGGAGGCTGCCTGCGCGCCAAGTCGGATGTGGCGGGTGGCTTGGGAGGTGCATGTGTGTCCTCCCAGCCCTCCCTCTCCATTATTCCGCATGCCACCCTGGACACCTGCTACGCCTGGCCTGTGGCTGCTGCACCCGGCTGGGAGTGTGTGTTGGTGGCAGCGGCAGTGCTGGGCGGGAGGGCTGGCAGGCTGCAGCAGCTGCGGGCCAGGCATGTTAGGCAACCGGGGTGGCGCGCAAGTGGCTTCCCATCCCTCCTGCTCTGATGCCAGCGCTGCCGCCGCCAGCTCCACAGTGCACGGCCTCGCCCACAACACCCCCTCCAGCACCCCCTTCAGCGCCTCAGAGCTCGAGGCGGGGGCCAGACCTGCCTCAATGGGCGTGCCGGCCCCACCTCCTGATTATATTGGGACCCATATTGCTGCAGGAGAAAGAAGTCAATGCAGCTACAAAAACCCCACCACACTTGCTTCAAACTCAGGCCCAAGCTAGAAGTGACAAATTACAGTTGAATGGCAAGTGAGGAGACTCACATGCATTCCTCCCTGGAGCGCAAGTGGAGCACAAGTGAACAGGGAGGAATACATGTGAGTCTCTTCACTTGCCATTCAACAGTAATTCTTCACTTCTAGCTTGCCCCCCAGTCTAGCATGGAAGATGATGCAGCATGTCTAGCCACCTGGATCCATGCCACAGTAACATTGAAACTAGACTATTGTAATGCACTCTACATAGATCTACCCTCGAAGCCAAGTCAAAGCACACATATTACATCCATTCTGCAGTCATTTCATTGGCCGTCCATCAGTTTCCATCTTCAACTAAAAGTACTAGCTATTATACACAAAAAGTGCAATCCTAGGCAGAGTTACTCCAGTCTAAGCCCTTTGGAGTCGGGGGGACTGGCGACTCTATAAAATGCCACTTTCAGATACAGACCCTTTTATTTTGAATACGATGGCCCTCTATGCCCTGGCTGCTAGGAAAATAAGGGCAAATGTGGTAACCAGGAAACACCTGACATAGATTAGAAACCATTCATTTTTAATGTTTAATGTTTACATCTTAGGTAAAATGCATTTTATAGTAATTTTATTTATATCTATGTAACTATATCTGTATTCTTGTATTTTTTTGGTTCTGTTTTTAATGAATGATTTTAGATTGTGAAGGCCTATGGCCACATACAATACATTCACATGAGTAGAGTGGACAGCTACGTTAAATTGGCTTTCCTGATTTTCTTTATACATTTTGTTTCTTTTGATCTGGGCTCTTGTCTTGGGGCCAAGCTACACATGACGAATGACACTTGAACAGCAAGTGGATTGAGTGGAGGGCAAGTGAACAGGGAGAAATACACTTGCCGTTCAAGTGTCATTCGTCATGTGTAGCTTGGCCCTTGGTTGCCACTATTACTGCTCAACTTAGGGCCAAGCTACACATGACGAATGACACTTGAACAGCAAGTGGATTGAGTGGAGGGCAAGTGAACAGGGAGAAATACACTTGCTGTTCAAGTGTCATTTGTCATGTGTAGCTTGGCCCTTGGGAACCAGTTCCACTCCCAAAATGTTGGTTCTAGGCAACCTTGTTTGCTCATCTTCTGTATCTGGTATCCAGAAGAAGACAGGGACCAAACATGGAGAGCCCCAGTTGAAAGGGAATTGTTTCATGTTAAAGAACAGGGTTTGCTTTCAAGAGGTCTCTGATGTCTCCAGTTAATGGGATCACAGCAAAGCCACTCTGCAGAGTTAATTCTAGTTGGAGAAGATGATACTTCATTATTGTTACAAACAGCAGGGGTTTTTTAAGAATTGTAAAACTCAGGGCCAAGCTACACATGACGAATGACACTTGAACGGCAAGTGGATTTAGTGGAGGGCAAGTGAACAGGGAGAAATACACTTGCTGTTCAAGTGTCATTCATCATGTGTAGCTTGGCCCTCAGTGAATTGACCACCCCAATTTGCCAGTATGAATTGTGCTCAAAAGAGGGAAACTTCAATCCATTTGAAATTTCAAGCAACAATCTTTAAAGTTCTTTGCTGCCTTAACCTAGAATGAACTCAGTGAGAAGAATCTGAAAACCTTTTTTTTTAAAAAAAAAAATTAAGATATTTATAGCCCAGGCATTTACACACATTTGTAATAAACAGCATAGGGTTGTTGGAAGCTAGCACTAGAAAAATGGTACTGTCCCTCCACATACACTGAAGTAGGTCATTGCTTGATGTCAGTGTATTAATCCCTCTGTCCACCCCAAAATATACCTTCAGTCTTAAGGAGAGGAAGAGGTATGAATAAGGAGACTGAAAAGATGGCGTCCAAATTACCCTAAAGAAGGAAGTCGATGTTATTCACCTGTTAATTAATAGTAAATTTTTGGTGAACTAAAGTGCAACTTCCTACTGTAATCTGTAATAGTCTAAAATGAAAGGGGGCAAATGTAATGTAATACCTAAACACATGAGATTAGTGTAGCTTGGAAGATCACAAAACGCCCAAGAGCTCTGATTGGAAGAATTTAAGGTGTGAAGCATAAAGTAAATGCTATTCTCCATGGTCCAGAGATGCCCTTGAGGCTCCTTGAGTGCCAGTATAAAAGATCTCACATCACTAGCCGCTTCCATTGCACCCGCTTCTCTTCGGCTATCTCAGTAAGTTGGTTTTATCCTTGTAATGGAGTCAGGCATCCAGTATATGTAAGAATTTGTATCTGACTTGTTGCTTGTTTAAAAAGAATGCTGTCTTTATGGTTATTTCTAGAGATGGGCACGAACAGCAATACAAACAAAAAAAAGCCACAAACAGCCCAATCTGCTGTTCATGAACAAGCTGTTTGTGAGGCCCCATTCTAAACAAACAGGTGGTCATTGCAAGCCTCGTTCGTTGCTGTTCATCTTGGTATTCGTCAAGCCAGACAGTCTGGCACCTGCAATCAATTACCTTGGCAACTTAGGCAGGGATTGTCGAACTCTGTCTGAACTCCTGCTGTTCCCTGGAAACCCCAATCTACGCCAAATTTAGCTTGATAGGCAGGTTGTCCTTTCAAGTGTGGAGCTCCAAATTTGTTACAAGGGAGCAAAGACCGGGGGGAGGGGGGCTCCCAGCTCTGACTTTGCAGACAGTGGAAAGTCAGTTGCTGTTGGCATTTTGAGAGAGAGAGTGCATTGGAGCTTGAATTTTCTTTGTGTATGGTGGGATAGGTATCTACCCCTTCATGTTCCAGGGCTGCTGCCAGGCTCTGGGCCAAGCTATTCTTTATTATTGGTACCTTTCCTGGTGCCTGCTCAGGTCAGATTTCTGGGAGTGGTGTAGTAGGGATCTTGGAGGAGAGCCTGCTGGCCCCCACAAACAGCCAACCACAAACATGTTCATGAACAGGGCCATGTTCGTGGTTGTTCATGAGTCCCTGTTCGTGGATGGCAACGAACAACGAACATCATGTTCATTTTTTTCTGTTCGTGCCCAACTCTAGATATTTCCCTACCAGTGGGTGTCCAGAGTTTATGGACTCTCCCCTCTTAACAAAGACAGAAAGACCCTTACAGACCAAAGAAACTGGAGATCTCAAGTTCAACAGTAAGGACACCTAGATTTTGAAATTTCTGATCCGCAAAGGCTTGTCTGGCACCATGTTTACAATTCTTCAGGTGCCATGTGAAAGCATTTTTATTTTTGCATATTTTTCAGATCCCTTCCCAGTAGTTTTACTTTTGCACCCCGTTGCTTTTATGTTCTCAGGACTTTTAGAAGATGTTACATTACATCCTTTGAACTGTCTTACATGTCCCTCTCATTTTGCTTAAATCCCTGCTTCTTTTTACCCTTGGGTTGCTACTTTTTAATATATTTTACATGTATTCATAGATAAATCAAATATAGTTATATATTTACATTTTATCTATATGAAATATTTATATATGCTAGCATATTTTGCATCTATTTATTGTGGTTGCTATTGATATTTATTACGTCCATAGATATTTATATGGAGAGGCAGGTACAAATCCTTAAAATAAATCAGAAGGTCACAGGGGAAAACATACAATTGGTAGATCAGTTTCCCTGCTGCCCAAACTAGGCCTTCATGAAATGTTGAAGACTAAAGTTCTGAAAGAAATTTAATTCCTTTGATTTTTATTGGATAAAAAGCAGTACTTTGGTGCTGGATATTTCATATTTCAATGTTAATTGTTTGTATACAAGGTTAAGTTTCCATCAAAGTTTTGTGCATGGGACAGGGTTGATTATCACTTATGTTCCTCTCTCATTTCACTTACCTCCCGATTTACCCCTCAGTTGTTCCTGATGCTTCCCTGTCACCCAGAAACAGCATTTTGATGGGGTGTAGTCTACAGAGAGAGGGGCAAGATATGGAAATTTTGTTTGGCTGACAGAAGCACCTAAACTAAATTTTGGATTCAACTCCATGTTACGAAGTTTATCCTGTTTTTTAAAGTTTCTCATTCTGTTGTGTTATTATATTGGGGGGGGGGTTACCTCTATTAGTTGCCCAAAGTCTTCCTTGTGGTTATTGGTTTTCAGAAGAAGAACCAACCAGCATATTTTTAGTTTGGGTCAAGGTGAAGTTGCCTTTCTGAGAGTGCAGGCAGGGAAAGATGATGTACTGTCCCAGAGGTCAACAATCCCTTCCTGCCAAATGGGCAATCAAAAACTACACTCAAATTTTGGCAAATTGTATTGGAGATTGATTACAAAATGGACATGATTGTGTGATCAATGGAGTGCTTTGAGACGGAAGGAGTTTCTCTATCACCAGTCATAAATGCTGGGGGGAAATAATAATTGGGAAAGGTTGCCTCCAGGATTCACTTTGTGGATTTCCCACCTGCAAAGATATGGAGAGACAAATTGCTAGACTAAAATTATCTTGGGTGGCCTAGAATGGAATTCCCATGCCAAAATGGGTCCTGCAGACACCTTGGTTAAAAATATGGGGTGTAGAATTTCCTCAACTGGCCCAGGTCTCACTAGACCTCAAAGAGGAGTTCACCCAGCTTTGTTCTACCTCAACCCCAACTTATATAGTTTTCCTTTCTACTACCACCAGCAGTTAAAAAAAAATAGAAAAGTGCTTGTTGAATAAGCCTTAAAATCCGAGTGGTTCTACTTCTTTCTCTTCAGAGACTCTCCTTCAAATTAAGAACTGTCCTTCCTACTCAGTGCAGTCCTAAGCACAATTATGCCCTTTTAAGCCCTTTGACTTCAATAGGCTTAGAAAGGTGCTTAAGGTTGCACTGCAAATTTCAATGTGTGTAGGGGAAGGCTTGAACTCTTATTACAGTACTTCAGATTAGAGTTGTCAGGTGTCCTGGCATAATGGGAGACTAGGTCATTATTTGCTGCCTCTCAGCTAGGCAGTAGACGAAAATTCCTTAGGAAAATGCAGGGGCTCAAATGGTGCCCCCCACCCCCAGCATGACAACATCACTTCTGGTGCAACCCGGAAGTAATGTAATCCCATCAGGTGATGCTCTAGCATTCTCTCCAAACTTTAGGGTTAACCCACTGAGTTTGGGGCAATTGTTCGAGCATCACAGCCAGTTTGATGATGTCACTTGCTTTTTTTCCCTCTAAGGATGGGGACTCATTAAACTTTACCTGGAATAGAATTCCCAAATCTTTTTGTTCTCCCCCCTTACCTCCCTCAAAAAGGACAGACTCTGCTATATATCCTACTAGACTTGTCCCATCTTAGTATTCAACACACCATGCCCCAGGAAAGGTTCTTTGTTCTCCTGCCTGATCCCATCAACATATGAATTGACATCTTAGTCACGGAAAGCTAGACAGAAAAAATTTGTTCTGCCTTCTTTTGCCCACCTTAAGAAAAATGATTTTAGGTTAACCTCTGAACATTCATGCGGTAATGCTCTGAGTAATTTATCTCTGCATATCTGAGTAATTTATCTATGGCTTGGGCTATTGTTTGCCCTATTTGGAATGAAGAGGCAGACACAAAAGCTGGGAACTAAAGGGCCGCTTTATTAAATTACAATAACGTAACTGTCAACATGGCAAGGGCCTAACTAATGGTACGGGCCAGGCCCTGGGGTCACTCCTGAACCTCCGCCCTGACCTGCCTGGGTGAGCCCCCGCTGCCCCGTGTGTGAGCCATCCATTTGCATGGCTGGGACCCAGCCCGGCCAGGCAAAGTGGTTCCCCCCCTTAAAGCTCCCTCAGCCAGCCGTAAAGCTGCAGGGGGAACTGGCTTGTCTAGAGGTTTCCCACCAGATCGTCCGTCCTCGCAACTGGGCTGTAAAGCAGCCAGCCGCTCCTGACAGACCCCAGTTCCCCACCAATGGGAATATGCCAAGGGGGCTCACCAGCCCGCTGATTTTCCCCAACTTCCAACCTGCCAGAAGCAGCTCCTAACAGACCCACCTTAAGCCAATTACCTCTCCATACAAACAGTGCAAGGTAGGCAAAACACTCCTCACCCTGTTGCCAATTGTGGGAAAGGAGAAAAAAATCCTACCTGGCCCTGATGAACAGTGACAGGCTATCCTGCACTGAAATCAGGTGAGGTGGGTGGGCCAAGCACGAGGCACGAATGAGACACGAGCGGTGGAGCAGCCCTATATGGCCTCTTGCTCCACCCCCTCCAGCATTCCCATATGGCCAGGAAAGCATAGCTGTCGCCTCCTCCTTCAGGGAGGCAAATTGTGGCCCCCAGCCAAAGCGTCTGTTGGCTGGGAGTGCCATATTCTGTGTTCTGACTGAACTGAGCAATGTGAAAGTGCTTTATACTGAATCAGACTGTCTTTCAAGATGGACCAGTGAAGACTCATGAATTCAGGTGCTCATGAATTCAGCCCAGCTGTTTGAAATGCAACTTGGAGTAGTGGCCAAGAGTACCTTTTATCATCTGTATCTGGTTCATTAACTCTTTCTTTTCTTAAATTCAGCCATTCTGGCCACACTGATCCTGCTTTTCTAAACTCAAGATTGGACAACTGTGATGTGCTCTAGGTAGAGTTGTTACATGAGAGAGAATTTCTTTTTCCAATATTTTCTTTTTTAGATATAGCAATTATTTCCTCTTATTTCTTTTTCCTCTTTCAAAAGAGGAATTGTCTTTGATTTCACGTTAATTTATCTTTAAGTTTTGGGTTTTTAAACTGATTTTTGCCATGGGATAGTGTCGATTTCCTCAAGTCAATTTCTGTCTGTTGTTGTACCACTGTAATATGACACAATAAGTCTGATGCAGCAAGGATATTTTCAAACAAGTCATACCTGCCATGCTTGTAGAATATAAATAAATAAATACATTACCTCTTAGAGATTTAAATTGAATCTTCCTCTTAATGAAAGATGAACTGATTCAAAACTGACTCAAATTTCTAAAAAGAGGAATAGAAATGGATTGCTGGATTACAGGGGGAAGTTTGGCTAAGAGCAATTAAGAAAATTCCACTTAACAACCCTTCTTCACAAACCTAACCCTAACCATAACTCTGTGTTGGGCTGCTCCTGAAGACAAGCCAGAAATTTCAGAGTGATTCAGAGTGAGAGAACCCAATTATTGTCAGCCACTAGCCAATGGGAACTGTGGAGAAACGCCATTCTGTTGGTGAATTTAACATTCTAGGTGCTGCAGGAGGGAGGGGCCAGTTCTTGAGTGGAATTTGATTGGAGGGAGAGTGAGTCAGTTGGTGGAGGGGGGTTGGAAGTTGACGTTTGGTGGCTGAGGAGAGAGAGAGATGGCTCTGAGGGGAGTTGTAGGTTTGAGTTAAATGCCAGGAAACAAAGTGTCGTGCCTGCCCTATACAACATGATTATAGAGAAGGAGGGCATGATTATAGAGAAGGAGGGAGAGCGATTTTGTTTTTTCCTTATGTTATATATTGTCTTCCGTTCCTTGCATACTTGTCTGGGTGGAGTTATAATCTTAAATAAATGTTGTTGATTAATGAAGGAATAAAGACCCTCTGTTCTGCATAGATCTCCAACTGCTTGGGTCCGCTAGGAGGGGAGAGAGAGATCAAGGAATACAAAGGGGATGTAACCAGAGGGAGGTTAGGAGGCTGTACCACCTAACCAGAACCCCATAGAGGGACAGTGGTGGCAGCAACTACCCAGAGACAGGAAAGTGAGACAGCCCCTTCAGGTGCCTGTCTAGGTGAAAAGGGAGGGGGAGGCAGAGCGGGGTCTACCAGTGGGAAGAAAGGCCCAAATTTGCCACAGTAACATATCTTTGCTATCTTAAAATTGCTAAATTGATTGCCATTTTGTTTCCGAGTCCAATTCAAGTTGCTAGTGATGACATTCAAAGTATTTTATGGCCTAGGACCCACATGTCCTTCATACTGTTTTCCCATATCTCCCTGTGCACCAATTACAGACCTCAGGCTGCCACCAACTGCCCTACTCCTCCATTTCAAAAGCCCCTCCTGGTATCAATCAGAGCCTGTACATTTTCCAATGTAGCTCCCACTTTGCTGTATGGACTTCAAGAGGAGCCGAAGGGTATACTATCTTTAGGAATTTTATGGAGGTGCTGCAAGACCAAGTCTTTTAGACCTGGATATCCCAGGCAAGCCCGATCTCATTAGATCTTGGAAGCTAAGCAGGGTTGGCCTTGGTTAGTAATTGGATGGGAGACCTCCAACGAAGACCAAAGAGTCGCAAAGGCAGGCAATGACAAACCATCTCTGTTAGTCTCTTGCCATGAAAATCCCACCTGCTGTCACCATGTGTCAGCTATGACTTGATGGCACTCTCCACCACCAGATTGCAGGAAACTTGTTTCGGGGGGAAAGGGTTACCAGGGGAATTATTTGGATGGTTTAAATTGAGATGTTTTGAATTGTTTTTTATAAGCCGCCCTGAGCCAAGAGGAAAGGCAAGGTATAAATATTTTAATCAATAAATGAAGATCAGTATTGTGTACACTGATTGGCAGCTAGGGTGGCCAGCCCTCAGCTGGCAATCCCCTGAAATCTTTGGGGGGGGGGGCAAAGTTAGGCTTCACATGAGACTGCGACACCACTTCCAGTCGCATAAGCACAATGACATTATGCCTCACTGCAATGCTCCAACAATATCCCAATATTTGGGGTATTGCTAGTGTGGCATGGTAGCGTTGAAGCATCACTGTGCAACAAGCAGCAACGGGAAGCCAGATGCCAGGGGCAGGAGATATCCTTGTAAACCTCCTGGCAGCGATTCTCTAGGTTTGGCCTTGTATATTTAGAATGCCGGTTTGTCTCCAGGATCTCAGGTACAACTCTTTGGCATCTCCTACTGCCAAATCCTTTTATTTGGAGACTTTTGAGATGGAGCATGGAATGTTTTGCATGCAAAGCAGATGGTCTACCCCTGAGAAATGGCCCCAAATGCTCATGGATTTCACAAAGGGACAAAGTCTACCTCACTGTGATGGAAAACACAGCCTAAGAAGCCATTCTTGCTTTTGCTATGAACCAGCATTTGGTTTGGGTGGGGATAATTTCACACCTCTGCTATGAATTTCTTTTAATAGATTTCATTCCATATGACCAAGTGTATTCACTCTTTTCACAGGCTAACCTCCACCTTCTCCAACATGGCATCCTGTTATGGTGTGTCCTCCTGCACTGTCCCATGTCGCCCGGTGGCCCCACTGTGCAGAGTCCAGTCTTGCAGCGTTCCATCCTGCACCGTCTCATGTGGACCCATTGCCCCACTGTCCGGTGGCCAGTCTTGTGGAGTCCCATCCTACACCATCCCATGTGGACCCATTGCCCCACTGTCCGGTGGCCAGTCTTGTGGAGTCCCATCCTACACCATCCCATGTGGACCCATTGCCCCACTGTCCGGTGGCCAATCTTGTGGAGTCCCATCCTACACCATCCCATGTGGACCCGTTGCCCCACTGTCTGGTGGCCAGTCTTGTGGAGTTTCATCCTGCAGCATTCCATATGGACGTCTCACCCCACTGTGTGGTGGCCAGTCTTGCAGTGTCCCATCCTGCACCGTCCCATGTGGACCCATTGCCCCATTGTGTGGTAGACAGTCTTGCAGTGTCCCATCCTGCAACATTCCATGTGGACCCATTGCTCCACAGTGCAGTGGCCAGCCTTGCAGTGTCCCATCCTGCAGCATTCCATGTGGACCCATTGCCCCACTGTGCAGTGGCCAGTCTTGCAGTGTCCCATCCTGCAGCATTCCATGTGGACGTATTACCCCACCATGTGGTAGCCAGTCTAGTTGTGCCCCATCCTGCACCTTCCCGTGTGGACCCATTGCCCCACTGTGCAGTGGCCAGTCTTGCAGTGTCCCATCCTGCAGCGTTCCATGTGGATGTATCACCCCACTGTGTGGTAGCCAGTCTAGTTGTGTCCCATCCTGCACCTTCCCATGTGGACCCATTGCTCCACTGTGCAGTGGCCAGGCTTGCAGTGTTCCATCCTGCACCATTTCATGTGGACCTGTTGCCCCACTGTGCGGTGGTCAATCTTGCAATGTCTCATCCTGCACAATTCCATGCAGAATTATCACTCCTTTGCCATCCTGCACCCCCTGCTAAATTGCTAGAAAATGGTTTCCCTTTGAGCATGGCTGATCAAGAATTGGAAATTATGCTATATGTTCGTGACTAAGCTTATAGCTATTGGTTATTATTCACAACTCTAAGATCTATATTTTGTAGGTATTCAACTTTAGCTATTTAATTCCAGTCTCAATGATTACCTTTCATTCTCGATTCATTTTTTTCTTTACTGGGATTTTCACTGCTCTATTAACCATCACTCGTATGCCACCATTTCCCCAAGCCAAGTATATAGGCATGATTTTGGAAACTTAATATGCATAGTTCCTTATATAGATTTGGCAACCCATATTCTGTTGTTCTTGTTTTGGAAAGACCCACAGAAAAGAATGTTTCATGTTTGCCTAGATTTTGTCTTCTAGAAAAAAAAATCCATGTTAATGCCTATTTTTCCTATACCTACTTCATTTATATCTGAAACAATATAAAATTCTACATCCCACAAGGACCTATGGGTTGGAACCACCTAGCGTTTTCCTCTCAATATCATTTGATTCCACTCCTTGTTGCACATATTCTTTATTCATTCAAGTCCTATGATCCCCAGCATAGCCTTTTTGGTGGTCAAAGGGAATTTTCTCCGATTGATGGAAAACCAGCAGGATCCAACACTATATTCTTGTTGACTCCAAGACTTGGACCCCTGACTCTATTCCATATTCCTCAACTACGTTTGTCACCTGTCCTGTGACTTTTTCCTTGGAAATGCTTAAATGAAAGCTGTTAATTTTCTTTGTATGCATGCATAAGGTATTCTTTAAAACTGCAAATGAATGTAACTTATTCGCTCTCTGCTTTCTTTTCAGTAAATTCTATCATGGTGCACCTATTGGTTTGTTTGTTTTAAAAATTACACTAGCTTAGATTCTGTGATCCATAGATTTATTTATTTATTTATTTTATTTAATTTATGGACTGCTCTCCCCACAAACGGGTTCAGATTGGATTTACATCAGAAAATTAAAACCATTTAAAACATTGGTAGCAACCATAAAATACAGCATTTAAACATAAACCAGGCAGCTCATATTTGCATCCTGCATAGCACCTCAGGCCCACAGGGCAGGGTGGTTAAACACCAGTGTCGAATTGACACATATCCCCCCCAATTGGAGGGACCGGTTGGGTGGCTCATCTGTAGACATGGGCAGTTCATGGTTCGGTGCCGACGACGATCCCGAAGTCACGAACCACAACAAACATTTTCTGTTGCTGAAACAGTTCATGGTTCGCAATTCATGGGTGCCAGAACAGCCCCCGTTGCACTTAGAGAGCCCATATTCACAGGGAGTGTGTAGCAGACTCTCCTCCAGCCAGCACCCAAGTTTGGTCAAGATTGCAATAGGAATCTTGCCAGAGGAGATAGATCCCTATCCCAAAAATCCAAGTTCAATTATACTCTCTCTGTCTCTCTCCCCAAAGGTTAACAAGTAGCAAGCAACAGCTCTGTCCCACTCCACTGCTTCCTGAAAGTGAAACCCAGCCTGGGAGCCCAGTGCTTTTTATAAGCTGAGGTCCCATAGAGCAATGCAGGAGGTCTGTGTTTGGCTGTCAGAGCTGCCTATCAGGGTTTGCAGGAATGAGATTGGAATGCCCGTGACTACAGAGCACCCCCTTCCACCTCCCCCGGGTGTCTTCTCCCAACTTGTAACCACTTTGCAGCTCCATGGTTGGAAGGAAGACCTACCGATCAAGGTAAGCTGGGCTTCTATTCAGGTTTCCAGGGCAAAAGAAGGAGCACAGACAGAGTTCAGGCATTCCCCCGGCTCTATTTCCAGGGGAATTGATTGATGGTGCCTGACTGTCTGGCTTCCTGAACCATGACCAAACTCACCAAACCAGGCTTCTTTAGCATGCCGGTTTGTTGGCCATGGACAACCACAATCTGCTGGATCGCGTGGGTTTTTGAAGTTCGTAATACAGTTCATGCCCATGTCTACTCATCTGCCTCAACCCGATAAGCCTGGTGGAATATCTCTGTCTTACAGGCCCGGCAAAATAATAATAGATCTTGTTGAGATTGGGCCTCCACAGACAGAGAGTTCCACCAGCAGCCTCCAGGGAATGCAAGCAGATGTGGGTGCAAGGAGTGTGGATATTTCTATTGTACCCTTCTCCCAGCAGTTCTTCCCTACCCCAGAAAAGTTTATGGCTGGTGTTGTGGGACTGATAATGACACATGAACACACATGCAGCTGCCTAATACCAAATCAGACTATAGGTCCCTCAAGTTCAGTATGGTCTACTCAGACTGGCAGCATCTTTCATCTCACCTACTGCCTGGTCCTGTTTAATTGGAGATGCGAGGAGTTGAACCTGAGACCTTCTGCATGCAAAGCGGAGGCTCTTCCATTGAGCCACAGCCCCTCCTCCCTTCCCCTCTCTTCTGTGATCTGATACTCACATAGGCCAGAAGGCTACGGAAAGGAGGAGAAGACAGTGAAATCACTCCATTCTTCTGTCAGTGCAGTTCCACTGAATAGACAGAAAGGGCAGTTTTTCTCCTCTCCCTCCTTAATCCAGTCCCCTAACCCATATTACTATTAGACCACTTAGGCTTTGCAAAATAGCTGCTGGGTGGAGGATATAACTGTGCCCCCCATGCCTTCAGCTGATGGAATGTAAGATTAATACAATGAGTCAGCAGTTAAGAAAGCTTAATTCTGCCTCTGGATGGCAACAAAAAACATAAATGAAGAAAGTTGGTTAAAAAGTATGTTCAGACTGGTAGTTGTGTTAGTCTGCAGAAGTAGAACAAATTTCAAGTTCCGAAGCATCATAACAACCGACCCAACCTGATAAAGTGAGCTTGAAGAGAGCGACGAGGATGATCAGGGGTCTGGAGACTGAGCCCTATGAGGAAAGGCTGAGGGCCTTGGGAATGTTTCGTTTGGAGAAGAGGAGATTGAGGGGGAACATGATTGCTCTCTTTAAATATTTGAAAGGCTGTCATTTAGAGAAGGGCAAGGAAGTTCCAGGTGGATAGGACACAAAACAATGGGCTTAAACGACATGCACAAAGGTACCGGCAGGATATTAGGAAAAACTTTTTCATGGTCAGAGTAGTTCAAAGGTGGAATCAGCTGCCTAGGGAGGTGGTGAGCTCCCCTTCATTGGCAGTTTTCAAGAAGAGGCTGGATGAATGTTTGTCAGGGATGCTTTAGGCTCATCCTGCATTGGGCAGGGAGTTGAACTAGAAGGTCCATATGGCCCCTTCCAACTCTGTGATTCTGCGATTCTGTGACTCATGAAAACTTATATCCTGGAAAAATTGTATTGGTCTTGAAGGTGCTGCTACTGGATAGGAAAGTATTTATTGAATATGACTGCTAAACAAATGTTATGATAAAACATGACATCTCAGCTTGATATAAGGGATAACACTCCAGGTGGTTCCACGTCTAGCTTTGATAAGCCCAAGTTAAACTGTGGATTCCACTGATGTATCAGTTTCATTTTGTAATCAATATGCCAGCAAAGGTTGCAGTCAGATTGAATAGAAGGATTTCCTTCATCAGAAGGAAGTTTTGACTCTTAAAAACATAAACCCTGGGAATCGTGTGGCTCTTTGTTTCTCTTTGATTTTTAATTCATTTATGCCACACCTTTCAACAGAGAATAAACCTGGGTTTCTCATCTCCTAGTCCATCATTCTAACCTGCTGGACTTAAATCTTGCTCATCTACTGCAGACCAATATGGCTGCACACCTTCTTGTGAGGTATTCTGGACTCTGTGACACCCCTCTGCCTAGAGACTTCCCTTGTGACTAAAGGAGATCACCCTAAATCCAGGCAAACAGGACGGTTGGTGCTTGTGAGCCATTAACAGACATTCCTGTGCATTTAACAATCATCTTGGTAATAACAAACCATCAGATACAATAATTAAACAGCATTTCTGAGTTCATCGGCAATGATAATATCATCTCCCGTCCCAAATTAGCATAGCCCTGGAGTCACTTTTGATCAGGTAATTCCTACGCTGCTTCTCGCATCACACCACTCAGAAAGCCTACAACTTTGGCGATGAAAAAGCAAACTGGGAATGCTACTAATGCAGCCAACATGTCGGGTGGCTTTGCTGTGTTATCTGTGGGGAAAAGCATCTAGCATTAACTACTGTTCATGCAATTGAATAGTATTATTGCATAAAATTTAAAATTGCCAACTTTCTTGCTTGCCCTACCCTTGTTTTTTTAGCCAATCAAAACTGAATCCTAGAGTCAAGAATTGCTCCTTTAGTTTCCTAACATGGCTCCAAAACTCACTTTTGTATATGAAGTTCTTCTTGACTGCAGGATCAGAAGGGGTCAGTTCTGAAAGTACCTACATGCATACCCCCCTGGAAAATGTACAGAAGAATTCTGGCATATGGGCAAGGATTTAGTGGCATTGTTCTTTAAGAGCACAACAATTGGCAGAACCTAGAAATAGCAAGCACAAAAATACCAGTTGGTACCATAAGGTTTGATGGGAATGCTTCCAAATGCAGGACGTCCCTGTCACACAAATGCCGAGTCACTCTCTCTTCTTGTGTGTGCGTTATGTGCAGTCAAGTCGCCTCCGACCTATGGCGACCCTATGGATGAAAGACCTCCAAAACGTCCTATCATTAACCGATCTGCTCAGATCTTGCAAACTGGAGGACGTGACTTCTTTTATTGAGTCCATCTCGTTTTAGGTCTTCCTCTTTTCCTACTGCCTTCCACTTCTCCTAGCATTATTGCCTTTGAGTCTTCCTCTTTTCCTACTGCCTTCTGCTTTTCCTAGCATTATTGACTTTTCTAGAGATTCTTGTCTTCTCATAATATGACGACAGTACGATCGCCTCAGTTTTGTCATTTTAGCTCTTAGGAAGAATCCTGGATTGATTTGATCTAGAACCCACTTATTTGTCATTTTGGCCACACTGCTGCGTATGATTTTTGTCCTAGCCAAAGAATATGTTGAGCAACTTGTCGTTGCACAAAAGGGGGTGATATTTCACAGCTTCCCATTCAAGTTCCTTATTCAAGGGGGTTCCTGTTTCCTAATGCATATGATGTTGGGCTACGCTTAAATCATTTCCCCATTCAAATAGATACCCGATATGTGGTATCAATACAGCTCAGATTGTCACTATTGCCCATTGGGATGTCTCACAAAACTGCATGAATGACTTACTTTCTCCCAAATCAAACAAAATCAACATGTTACTGATATTCTCTACACAAGACATCTTACACAGGGATGCTCAAGTGACTTCCTTTCTGTGTGGTCTTATATTCAAGTGTACTCTGTCTCCCTAGAAATGCATGTGTATCCACAATGGGACAACAAGTGTAAGATCTTTCACTTGAGCATCTCTGTGTAAGATGTCATGTGTAGAGAGACTCTAAGTGGAACACAATCAGAGAGCTGGGAGGAAAAGAGTTAACTATTGCCTGGAATAGCGGGCTTGAGAGACAGACTGCTCTCTCCTCTCTGATTAATAAGTTTAGAACCAGTCTGAAGTGAGTCAGCTGGTTTCTGGCAGGATTGTTCAGAGTGTGTGAGTGAGTCTGACAGGGAAGGTCAGACAGGTTGCCTTTGGTGTGAGGGAAGAGGACTCTGTTGCCTTAACTGTATCATTACTGTCCTGAGGAAGAATTCTATTTAAAAATTCAAAGTATGTTATCATAAGCTGAAGCCTTCTTTACAAAGACATGAGAGAACTGAGAGTGTGTTTTTGGCAAGAGTGATTGGGTAGTGGGTTGTGACTCTCTTTTGAGCCAAAAGAAGAAGAGTTATTGCTAATAAAAAAGCTAAGACTCATCATTCACATGACTCACAAGAAGGCCTTGTACTATCAACCTTGGTCTACCCAGCAGTGAAACAGAAATCACAATGGCCTACCTCAAAGGCTGGTTGCTACAGGGATGCAGGTTCATGGATAACATATTTTTCAAAATGTGCATGTTATTATTTATCATCTGGTGGTAGTGGAGAGTAGGGGTGTGCAGCCCAAAAAGATTCGGGTTTCCCTCTTTGGGTTTACCCAAAGCAGGGGGGGAAATTCAGAAACACCATATTTGACTCGCTTTGGTATGCTCCATAAATATTCGAAGCATACTGAATTGAGGGTGGGGGGGGAACCCCTCCACATGCTGGCCCTGATTCGGATATCCTGAATCTTTATGGATCGGGTCCAATTTGGGTATTTTACCCAAATCGGAAACCCAAAGTGCACATCCCTAGTGCAGAGAACCCTTAAGTCATAGCTGACTTATGGCGACCCCAGTAGGGTTTTCATGGCAAGAGACTAATAGAGGTGGTTTGCTGTTGTCTGCCTCTGCAGCCCTAGTCTTTGTTGGAGGTCTCCCATCCAATTACTAACCAAGGCTGACCCTGCTTAGCTTCTGAGATCTGACAAGATCAGGCTCCCCTGGGCTATCCAGGTAAGGGCTAACCTTTGGTAAAATTAGAAAAAGTATCTGTTTATTAATTCAACTAGCATAATAATTAATACTGTATACCAGCCAGATTAAATGTATGCTTAGCTCATGGCCTGGCTTGTGGCCCGTGTTACCACCAGGGAATAGAAAGCAAAAGAAAACAGAGTTGTCCTGGAGGCAGAGACTGCATTGCGAGAAAAAGTTTATTGAAGAGTGAAAATAAGACAAAATCCATTTCTAATGCAGATTACAGGGACCTATGGCATTCACAAGAGCAAGCTAACAATACAAATGAAAAAAGGGAGATGGAGACACGCTTCTTTTGAGGAAACATAGCATAAGTTACAGAGTTGCCTGTTTTCAGCGTTTCTGAACACCAGCAGCTCTCACAGCTTTCTGTTAGATTTACCAGTGCTCAGCATTTCTGAAAGCACAAATCCTAAAGTTATTCAACTTTCTCCATAGTGGTTGCCAAAATCCTAGTTGATTTGAGTCTGTCTGACATTAGCAGGGGGGTACACAAATGCTACGTCTGCGTCTTGGCCGGCAAACTCCAGAGGCACAGGCTGAGTAACCTCCCACACTCAGTGGCTCACAGCTTGCTGAGAGAACTGGTCCGGGGACAACCACCACAAATGGAGCTGGCTGTATCGTGACTTCCGATGGAGGGATCTGACTGACACACGCAACGTTGGCCCCAGGGGCTATGCCAAGGCTGCTTGCTGATGTTGGCCTTCCATAACCGTATGACCCAAGACCAAACCCAGGGACAGAGGCACAAGATGGAATTGCACAGGAGGGTCCACAAACTGGCATGCAACCGGCCATGTTGGGTGGTGTGGATCTGAAGCAAAAATAATAAACAGGAGACAGAAAATGAAAATTATAGTTCAGGAGCAGAACTGCAAGATGGACATTTCACCATCAAGTTAATAGACCAGTCCTCCCTGAATTTGTTCAGTGCCATTTTAACCCCGCATGCTTACAAACAGCATGAAAGAGCATCAGTGCTCTTTAAAAGATACATTTGGAAATTAGTCTGCTGAGTATGTTCTCCCCACCCCGCATTGATTTCTAGTAGGTGTGACGTTCATGGTATATACATTTCCAAAATAAGGGAATTTTCTACTCAAAAAACTATGGAATAGATTTTATGGAGTCTGCCCACCAAAGCTACTATCTTCTCCAGGGAAACAGATCTCTGTAGCCTTGAGATTGGTTAATTCCAGGAGAATCCCAGGCCACACGCTGAGGTTGATAACTCTAGCTAAGTGATCCTTCAACGTTGCAGACCCATGCAGAGTTAACAAAGGTTAAACCCATTGAGATCAATAAGTTTAAACTAGAGAGCATAGAATTGTATCAGTAGAAAAGGGCAAGAGTCCAGTAGCATCTATAAGACTAACAAAATTAGTGGTAGCTGTATCTGAAAAAGTGAGCTGTGTGACTCACAAAAAGTGCACCCCCTAACAAAAATGGTTAGTCTTTTAGGTGCTACTGGACTCTTGCTCTTTTCTACTGCTACAGACAGACTAACACAGCCACCCACCTTGATCTAGCTCCATAGAATTGGACTGCATATATCCTGAACTGCTTTGCTTATACCATATTTGAGCCACACACAAGAACCCAAGCCCAAACATGCAGAAGAATTCTTTATATTCTAATGATCTATTTTCTTCTGATGCTGCTTTTGTGTTGCTGCTGATATCTGTACCTGCTGGGTAACAATTTGGTGTATTTCATTTCATTTGAAATGTGCTGTTTTCTTTCATTACCGTGGGCCTTGCTAGACCTTTCTTGATTTAAAAAAGCAGGTAACGTTTATATATTCATTTAGATATTTATTCTCTGCCTTTCTCCCCAATGTTGACCCAAAGCAACTCACAGCACTGTTCTCCCCTCTTCCTTTATGTCACCACCACAACAACCCTGTCAGGGAGGTTAGGCAGAAGTGACTACCAGCAAGCTTTGATAGAATAATGGGATCTCCCAGATCTCAGGGCCAAGCTACACATGACGAATGACACTTGAACAGCAAGTGTATTTCTCCCTGTTCACTTGCCCTCCACTCAATCCACTTGCCGTTCAAGTGTCATTCGTCATGTGTAGCTTGGCCCTTAGTCCAACATTCTAACCACTACTCTGTGTGCATGTGTGCTATCAAGTTGCAGCTGACTTACGGCTACCTAGCACGGGGTGTTCCAGGCAAGCGATAAGCAGAGGTGGTTTGCCACTGCCTTCCTCTGCAAAGTCTCCCTTGGTGGCCACCTATCCGAGTGCTGAAGCGGCTACACTGCTCGAAATATATAAATGCATAGTTCTTCATCTCTGCAAAGCTAAACCTCAAAGTTACATGTTTTTTAAAAAATTGGACTTACCTGGTTTTCTGCACACGATGACCAGATGGGCTGAGAGAAATTGCTAGAGAACCTGAAGATGCATGTGTTCTTTTATACGTATTTTGTGACAGGCTAATTATAGGAATCGACATTTGTGCCCGGGGGATTTTAATTAGCTTTGGCTTGTTTCGTTATCTTTATCTTAACCCCTCCATTCTAATTGTTAATTTGCGGTTTGCCAACAACACATATTTTAGTTTCTTCCTTTAATTCCATCCTGTTGTTTGTTTCGTACCACTCTCCTATGGCACAGACGTTCCTGTGAACAGGTATGCCATACAATTAATGCCAACCTGTACAAGGAAAGCTATCGTATATTTTAAAAAAATTACACAATTGCATTGCTTAATGATCATAGAAACTATGGAGTAGCTATAATAAAAGTAATTGCAGCTCAGCATTAATGGGCAGAGAAGGGGGGAGGCAAGGTGGCAAGAACCGTGGATGCAGCTGGTCGGAGTAAAAGGAGGCCACAACTTCATTGGAACACACACAGCTTGTGGATGCATAGGGATTGGAGCTGGCACATCGGCTGACCTGTCTACCAGCTGATGAACCACTGTGCCCCATCAGACCAAAGCTGGGGAGGGGACCTAGAAGTGGCAGCCAGTTGGATGCCACATGGGTGTATACCCCTGTGTGGATCCCCTGCTACCTGGGAGTGATTATGCCCCGGCATTCCCCTAGTAGGCATGCACCACCATACCTAAGATTCCTTAGTAGAATCCCCTTGCTGGGGAGATTGGGCACACAGGCCACCATCTCCCCCCAAAAGGCTCCGATCCCAATGCCCAAACCACCACGAGAGCCACAAAATGGCTCCTGCCAAAGCTCCTAAAGCTGCAACCAGCCCCAAAGGCCACCCTTGACATCCTGCAGCCAGCTGTCCTGTCTTCAACTGCACGGGCGCACGCCATCTGGGCAGTACAAGACCTTCAATCGATGAGAAATATCCGGGTGAAAAATAGCAAGCAAGAAAAAAAGGCAATTTCAGATTTTATGCCATAATACTATTCAATTGTGTGAATAGTAGATCATAGAATCATAGAATCATAGAGTTGGAAGGGGCCATACAGACCATCTAATCCAACCCCCTGCCCAGTGCAGGATCAGCCTAAAGCATCTCTGACAAGTATTCATCCAGCCTCTTCTTGAAAACTGCCAGTGAAGGGGAGCTCACCACCTTCCTAGGCAGCTGATTCCACTTTTGAACTACTGACGGTGAAAAAGTTTTTCCTAATATCCTGCCGGTACCTTTGTGCATGTAGTTTTAGCCCATTGCTTCGTGTCCTACCCTCTGCTGCCAACTGGAACAGCTCCCTGCCCTCCTCCAAATGACAGCCTTTCAAATATTTAAAGAGAGCAATCATGTCCCCCCTCAACCGCCTCTTCTCCAAACTAAACATTCCCAAGGCCCTCAGCCTTTCCTCGTAGGGCTCAGTCTCCAGACCCCTGATCATCCTCGTCGCTCTCCTCTGCACCCTCTCGATTTTGTCCACATCCTTTTTGAAGTGAGGCCTCCAGAACTGCACACAATACTCCAGGTGTGGCCTGACCAAGGCAGTATAGAGAGGGGCTATGACCTCCTGCGATTTCAATGCTATGGCCCCTTTGATACAACCCAGGATTGAATTAGCCTTTTTTGCCACCGCATCACACTGACTGCTCATATTTAGTTTACAGTCCACTCTTACCCCAAGATCCCTTTCACATATACTACTGCCCAGAAGTGTATCCCCCATCCAGTATTTGTGCTTCTCATTTTTGTGGCCCAGATGTAGTACTGTGCACATGTCTTTGTTGAATTGCATCCTATTTGCAGCTGCCCACTTCTCCAGAGTATTCAGGTCTTGTTGAATTTTAATTCTATCTTCTTGGGTGTTTGCTAGCGCTCCCAATTTGGTATCATCAGCAAATTTAATGAGCAGCCCTTCCACTCCTTCATCCAGATCATTGATAAAAATATTGAAAAGTATCGGGCCCAAAACCAAGCCCTGCGGCACCCCACTGGACACCTCCCTCCAATCTGATGAAACGCCGTTGACCACCACTCTTTGAGTGCGGTCCTCCAACCAGTTCCCTATCCACCGAACTGTCCTATAGTCTACTTCACAGTCTTCCAGTTTGCCCATCAGAATGTCATGGGGGACCTTATCAAAAGCTTTACTGAAATCCAGATAAATCACGTCAACAGAGTTCCCCCGATCCAGTAAGCTGGTCACTCGATCAAAGAAGGAAACCAGGTTGGTCTGGCAGGATCTGTTAGGAACAAAACCATGCTGACTTCCCCGGATCACTGAGCGGTCCTTCAGATGCTTACAGATTGATCCCTTTAAAATCTGTTCTAATATGTTCTAATGTTCTAGATAATGCTAGATGCATTTTCCCACAGATAACTCAGCAGAGCCTACCTGAATGTTGGCTGCATTAGTAGCATCCCCAGCTTGCCTTTTCATCAACACATTTGAGTGAAGAATAAACAGTCCCCCCTAGTCTCCACCATATGCTTGACCAGTGTCCTGGACAATTTCTGCCTGGCAATATCCACTCTGTCTGGGCAGAGTGCCCTGCTCCAGGATTATCTCTGCAACAAGTATGACCACAGAAGCGAATAGTCTTAGAAGGGCCCTGCTGTTCCATCCATAGTTATTGAAGGTAAGTATAATAAAAACCCCTACCTGGCAAGGTTGTGCTCATGCTCTTCAGGAGAGGTCCAGTCTGCAGAGCACATGTTTTTAGCTGCCCATTTTATAGGGACATTCGTCTTAGATTTATTGCTCCATTACTTGATACGATCCTTGGTCATATAATTACCAATAAAGCAAGGCTTCATTGGTTTTTATCTGATAAAAATATCATGATTACATGCCAAGTTGCTAAATTCTGTGCATTGATTCTTAAACTACGGGAGTTGCATTTTAAAAGCTCTTAAACTGATTCTTTTGACCTTTTAGTTGTACTTTCCCCTTGTATAATTTGTATGCTGGTCTTATGACCGTAATAAACAGTGATGATGATGATGATGATGATGATGATGATCACCACAGAATGTGGGCCTGTGGAAGGTGCTCGAATAAGTGGTCTAAGTCCCACATCATGGCACACTTTAAGTCTAAGCCCAGTCGCTTGCCTGAATCATTTCCCCCGAGCTATATAACCAGGATGTCAGGCAGGCCCAACCACTTTACATGGCGAAGTAATGATGGCACAAGTGACTCCCATAGCATCCCTCAGTCATCCAACCAGGAGATCTTGACCTACTACTCCAAATGGAGGTGCTGCTGACCCCATTCCCAACAACCGGCCAAGTGCATGATGCTGTGCCCACAAATCCAGACAGGCTTACACGTACCTAGAATGGCTAACAAAAACACACAACGTTAGTGGAAGTCCATAAGAGCTGGCTGGACATGTGACCAATAAGCTCAGTACTTCCAGTGCCCAATGGCCTGAATCTGAGACACATGGAGGGCTAGGTCCATGGCCACAGTGGTAGCCCCAAGCCTGAAGGAATGAGTCACAACTTCCATGTGCGGAAGGCTGGCCACTGCTAGACATGACCAGAGGAGGCAGGCGAATTGATACCAAATTGCTGGTGATCTGTCCTCATGGAACAGGAAGGGGGCAGGATGGCAGGGGTGACTCACTAGATAGTCTCTGATGGCCTGGACCCAGCAGAGGCTGTTGTCCAAGGCTGCCTGCAGCAATACCTGCTCCCCCATCTCATCTGATTGGTCTTGGAGTGCAGAACCATGAGGGTGACTCCCCAAGCAGAAAGGGAGATGTCCTAAAGTGCCAAAGCCCGACCTGAACATCAGCAAGGGAGTGAGAAACTAGCTTGCCCACATGGAAGGTCTTGAAGAAGGTCAGCAGGAAAGCCATCTGGGAAACTTGGCCTTCAAAGGAAGACCTAATCCAAAAAGGGGGGAGACCGGCCCACATATGCTACAAGAACAATCAGGTGGAAAAAACACAATGGGAGGAAAAGGGTATGAGCACCCCAACTCTTACATGAAAAGTAATAATTTATCAATATATAAATAGTGAATCTTAAGGTGACAAGTGCTCTTTGTATTACTTCAAAAAAAAAGTGGTGTTATGAGCCATCAAACCTCAAAAATACACTTTTCCCAAAAGGTTTCCACAATTTTGGCCACTAGTGTGTGTGTGTGTGTGCGCGCGCGTGTGTGCGTGCGCGCGCGCGAGCGCGCGCGCACACACACACACAGACTATCCCCATAATAACCAACTACATACAAATATACATGGAATATATCCTATTTAACCTGCCAGAAAATACTCTTCACTGCAGTGTTAAATGTCCTAGCTTTTGCTCTTTAATATTTACTTTCTCTTATTTCTTTGTAGGTGCGGCTCAAGACGAATCGCTGAAGATTCAGCCAAACAGGTACGTATTGACAGAAACCAGCACTGCAAATAATGGAATGTCTTTTTTCCTTTCTTTTTAAGGTAAAATTGATAAATTATTACTTTTCATATTAGAGGGGGGAGGTTCATACCCTTTTCCTTCCATTGTGGCTTTTCCACCTGATTGTTCTTCAAAGGAAGACCGGCAGACAGCCGTGACCTGCTGTAAAAACTCTGCTCAGCACAGACAAGTTGATGGGGCAGTGCTGGTCAGGGAGGAAGCAGTCATACGCCTCCACCCCTCCATGGTCCACCAGGTCGTGAAAGTGCTGAAGGGATCCGGGAAATTATAGGCTTTGCTAAAGAAAGAAATAGCAGCCAGATGTGTGCCCATGGTCCGAGAGGACAATCCCCACTCCTGGAGGTGACCCAGATAATGCATGACCATGGTCTGTGAAGCAGGCCAGCTGGCGGTCCCCCCCCCTGCACCAGCTGCAAAGGATA
This sequence comes from Eublepharis macularius, assembly GCF_028583425.1. Lineage (NCBI taxonomy): Eukaryota > Metazoa > Chordata > Lepidosauria > Squamata > Eublepharidae > Eublepharis > Eublepharis macularius. Next base: position 248,630,425 of record NC_072790.1, read on the forward strand.
GGAACTTGCCAAGGCTGACCAGTAGGCCTTCAGAGTGGATGGAGTAATGGAGTTGAGTACTCCCCGAATTATTTTTCATTCTCAAGCTGCCACAGGTCCTCTGGGAATGGGTTCAGGGTGCAATGCTCAGATGGGAGGAAGCTGAAGAATCTCTCCATCTGGAGTCTAGACAAGGCGTCTGCCACACTTTTTATCTGCACCTGCTACATACTGAGAACGAAATGTTAGCAGGGAGACAAATCAACACAAAACAATGTACGAGGCGCAAGAGGATTGACTATTCAAAATGCGCACACAATGGCCTGGTGGTCACACCAGCAGCACATGTGCTTGTCATTGAGTTGTTCCTGTCAGACCATCACAGCGACCAGGATAGGAAAGAGCTCCAGGAACATCAGTAGGGCCACCACTGAGCACACCATGCTCCTGGCTGATTGCCGCATCCAAGCGGACCTGCAGGTTGCAGCCAAAATCCCAGGAGCCCTGCCAAAGAGAGACCACATTGTAAGAGCCAAGAAGGACTGCTGCAGCCGGAGGTCCTCCTTGATGCCCTTCATGAGGCAAATGTGATGGTGGGGGTGAAGGCCCTCCCATGGCTCATGTGAAATGCGACCAGGGGACACAACCCTGCAAGCAACGTTTAAGTGCCATATGAGGTACTGGAGGCCCCTCAGAGTGCACTTTTGTCTAGCCAAGGCCTTTGAAAGGAGGGCCCGCAGGTGTCCTAACTTATCAGGGGGGAGGTGGGACAGCCCAGTCACAGAGTCCAGATCTATGCCCAGGTCCAGCTCCATGCTTGCCTCTATGCCCACGACAGCCTCTCTCTTTTTTTCTTGGATGAGTGGGACCCTGAGGTCCCAGGCCAGAGCTTGAAAAGCAACAAGGCATTCTGCACAGGTCATGCCGCCTGCAGGGGCCATGCTAAGAAAATTGTCCAAATAGTGAGTGATGTGTGTGTAACTCATACATTCCTTGGCCACCCATTTCATAAAGGTGCTGAAAGTCTCAAAGACCACACAGGTGCCTGAGCACCCCAAGGGCAGGGATGGACAGAGAGCAAACGGAAAGCAGACTGCACGTCTGCTTCCAACTGGATGTGGGTGGATGCCAGCCCCAGGCCCTCAGGCTGGGCAAGAGAGGTGCTCAATCTGCCCTCCTTTACGGGAGCTGCTGGCAGAGGATTGGCCATCCTGAAAGGGTGCTGAGGCGGAGCCAGGAATCCAAGTTTCCTCAGGTTCAATGATTTCCCCTCATGTCTGGTATGAAGATTTTGATTCCCATATCTGTTGGCTGAAAACAAAAAAACAAATGTAGCTGGAATTGAGATGTGCAACGTTTCTAATTACCATGAGCTTTTAATTACTCCATTCAAATTTACATTTTGAATATGAAATCCCCCCCCCCCATCACAGACTTTGGATCCGTTTAATAACAATAACAGCAACAACAGCGACAACATTTGATTTATATACTGCCCTTCAGGACAACTTAATGTTCACTCAGAGTGGTTTACGAACTGTGTTATCATTATCCTGATTGTAGTCTAATGCTTTATGTTATGATTATGGTTAAATGAGAGGTATTGTTTTTCAATAGATCCAGAGGAGTTAGCCATGTTAGTCTGTACTAACAAAATAAAAAAGAGTCCAGTAGCACCTTTAAGACTAACCAATTTTATTGTAGCATAAGCTTTCGAGAATCACGTTCTCTTCGTCAGATGCATGGAGGGCAGAAGGAAACTGGTCAAATATAGAGGTGGAGAGGGGAGGGGAGGGGGGGAGGAGGAGAGGGGGGATGTAAACAACTCCTTTGATATGGAGATGCAGGCAGCTCCTTTTGGTGTGGGGATCAGTTTGCTTGTGTAAAGGTTCAAAGGAGTTTGCCGTGTTAGTCTGTAGTAAAAAAATCAAAAAGAGTTCAGCAGCACCCCTAGACTATCCAATTCCACTGCAGCACAAGCCTTCGATAACCACAGTCCTCCCCGCCAGATGCATCTGACAAAGAGAATTGTGATCCCCGAAAGCCCACGCCAGGTGCCACTGGACTCCCCCTGACCCCACCTCTGTAAAGGAAATCAGTTACCTGTGATAATGAGATAAAGGGGATATCTCCTGTTCTGGGTGGTTCTCCCCCTAAAGGAGCAGGTTGCAGGCGCTGCTGAACCCAGGACTCCTGGATCCAGCAGTGGCCAGAGGTGCCTCTCACCTGCTCTGGCTGATGAGCCAGCTGTAGACCTTCATAGGTGGGAAAGACCTTGCACTGTAGTACAAGTCCTGGTAACATCTAGATTAGATTACTGCATTGTGCTCTATGTAGGGCTGCCCTTGAAGACAATCTGGAAGCAGCGATTGGTACAGAATGCTGCAGCCAGAGTGTTCACTGGGTTGGGTCATAGAGACCACTCCACTCCACTCTTGTTCCATCTATACAAGCACACAATTTGCTTCCAGGCTCAAATCAAGGTGTTGGTATTGATCTTTAAAGCCCTATATGGGTTAGGATCAGCATACCAGAAGGGCTGCTTTCTCCCATATGAACCTATCCACCAACTCTGGTCATCTTCCGAGGCCTTCCATCAGGTGCTGAGGCTGGATGGGTGGCAACCCAAGAAAGGGCTTTCTTGGTTGTGGCTCCAGAACTGTGGAACTCCCTCTCCAAGGAGATTCACCTGCCTCCTTTTGTCATTGATTGAAGAAAATGTCTTCCACCAAAGTGTGAAGACCTTTTTTGTTTCATTTGTCATACCCCCAGTAACTCTTATTGGCCCTCCTCACTGGTTGTTTCTCTGTGTTTGTATGTATGTCTATATGTTTTTGTTTTTATTGATATATACATTTTAAGTGTTATTTTAAATGTTTTAATATCTGCTGCTTACCACTCAGGGACCCTATATGGATGGAAAAGCAGCATATAAACGTTTTAAATAATTAAAACGAATAAATATAAAAGGAGAGTATTGGTATTTCCAGATCTGTTCTCTCAGCTAAACTGTTCTGCCACTCTAGGATTTCAAGCCAAAGATTAATATTATGGCAGGGCTTCTTGCTGGAACCACGAGTATTTTAGACAAGATTGTATCTGGAGATTGACCCAGAGCAAATTGACCCAGAAGAATTGATGGCAATAAATGGGAGAACTAGTGTGGTATACTGGTTAGACTAGGAACTCAGGGCCAAGCTACACATGACGAATGACACTTGAACAGCAAGTGGATTGAGTGGAGGGCAAGTGAACAGGGAGAAATACACTTGCCATTCAAGTGTCATTCGTCATGTGTAGCTTGGCCCTCAGAGACTCAGGCTGGAGTCTCCATTCTGCCATGTATGCTTACAGGATAACCTTAAGCCAGTCAAACTCTCTTAGCATAATCAACTGCACAATGTTGTTGCTTGAAGAATAAAAATGGAGGTGGAAATAACCATGTTACAAACCATTTGGGTCATTGGGAAGAACGTTTTTTTATTGATTTCATGGAAAATGTGTGTAACCATGTTATTATGTTTTAAAGCATGTGATCTGTCCTGAGCCTGTTTGTGGCAAGGGCAGGTAAGGTAAAGGTGCAAGCACCAAGACACTACTGACCCATGGGGGGATATCACATCACAACGCTTGCTTGGCAGACTTTTGTTACGGGTTGGTTTGTCATTGTCTTCCTCAGCCATCTACACTTTACCCCCAGGAAACTGGGTACTCATTTTGCTGACCTTGGAAGGATGGAACGCTGAGTCAACCTTGAGCCGGCTACCTGAACCTGGCTTCTGGCAGGATCAAACTCAAGTCGTGATGTGAGCAGAGCTTGGGCTGCAGTACTGCCGCTTACCACTCTGTGCCACAGGGCTCCAGGGAGGGCAGAATAGAAGTCAAATGAAATAAATAAATAAAATAAGAAAACCAGCTTAGAAATATCTAAATAAATCAGTTTCAGGTGGGTAGCCATGTTGGACTGCAGTAGAAGAGCAAGATTCAGGTCCAGTTGCTCTTCAAGACCAACTAGATTGCCAGGGAAAGAGCTTTCAAGAGTCAAAGCTTTGAATCTCAGAAGCTCATAGCCTGGAAATCCCCCCCCCCCCCGTTGATCCATGGCTGACCTGTGGAATGAAATTACCCTGGAAGTTGCCTCAGTCACTCCTGTGAGGCAGCCTCTTGGTTTATTGAGAGGCTGTAGATGAGGAAAAGAAAATGGAGATGGCTAGAAGATCAGTGGGGAGACTTGGGATGAAAGTGACAAGACTACTCCGTGGCAGTGATGGTAGTGAAGAAACAGAAGTATAGTGTCCAGATCATGTGAGGTGATGATATTGCTTTATACTGCTTTGGGCATACCTCACTTGGAGTACTGTGTTCAGTTTTGGACTCCACAGTTTAAGAAGGATGTTGACAAGCTGGAACATGTCCAAGGGAGGGCAACAAAGATAGTGAGGGGTCTGGAGACCAAGTCTTATGAGGAAAGATTGAAGGAGCTGGATATGTTTAGCCTGGAGAGAAGGCGGACGAGAGGGGACACAATAGCCATCTTCAAGTATTTGAAGGGCTGTCACATAGAGGAAGGAGAGTTGTTGTTTTCTCCTGCCCCAGTGGGTTGTATCAGAAACAACAGCTTAAAATTAAAGCAAAAGAGTTTTTGGTTAAACGTTAGGAAGGACTTCCTGACAGTTAGAGCAGTTCCTCAGTTGAACAGGCTTTCTCAGGAGTTGGTGGGCTCTCCTTCATTGGAAGTATTTAAGAAGAGGCTAGATGGCCATCTGACAGCAATGCTGATTCTCTGAATGTACACAGATCAGGAGAGAGAGTGCATGAAGGGATGAGCCAGTGCTTGGCTCTCCATGGTCCCTTCTTACCCATCCAGGGTAATGCTGATTGCCACTTTGGGATCAGGAAGGAATTTCCCTCTAAGCCAGTTTAACCAAGGATTCTGGAGGTTTTTTTGCCTTCCTCTGGGCATAGAGCAGTCACTGAGGGAGGTGAGGGGGGAGACAGCTGTGAATTTCCTGCATTGTGTTTCCTGGGCCTCCTGTTGGATAAACAGTGGTGGCCAGATGGCAGTGGTGGCCAAAGGTTCTTTATCACCAGCTCTTGCCCTTCCTGAGCAGAAAAGTTCTGGCCATTCTAGTGTACACCCTGGTAACATCTAGGTTAGATTACTACAGTTAGATTCTATGTCAGGCTGCCCTTGAAGGCTATCTGGAAGCTACAGTCTGCAGACAGAACGTTGAGTGAGTCGCAGGGACTACATCACTCCAGTCTTGTTCCATCTGCACTGCCTCCCTATTTGCCTCCATCCCCAATTCAAGGTGCAGGCATTGACCTTTAAAGTCCTATGCAGCTTGGGACGAACATACTTTAAGGATTGCCTTCTTCCATATGAAATTAGCTATTCACACCGTTTACCTTCAGAGTCTGCTTTGGGTACATGAACCATCAGAGGTTGGATGGGTAACAGTGTGTGAACGAGCCTTCTCAGTTGCGGCATTAAATTTTGGAACTCCCTCCCCAGGAAAATTTGACTGTCTCCCTCTATCATTGTCTTCTACCAGTCGGAGAAGACTTTTGTTTTGTTTTGTTCAGTGTACACAAGTGTTACTGTTATTGTTTAATTTCTAGCCTGCCCTCCCCACGAATGGGCTCAGGGAGGGTTACAACAGTATCTGTTACTGGCCCACCATTCTTATTATGTTGTTACATGTTTTCATGTGTTTATATGTTTTTATGGAATTGTTTATTTTATATAGACTTTATTTTAAATGTTCTTTTAATTTTTAATGTTCACCACCTGGAGGTGAACATTTGGGTGGAAAGGCAAAAGAGAAATGTTCAAATGAATTAATAAATGCAACCTTATGCAATCATGAACTAGGCATGCTGCTTAATTTTGTCAGGCCACCATTTCAACTCAGCCCTTCTTCCTCATTTTGAATCCACATCTTTCTTGTGTGAACCACACTGTTTTTGGTTTCCTTACCATTTTTCATATTAGTTTTGCATCAGCTGTGTCCAGATGGTATAAAAGCAGATCAAAAGATTCAATGGAAGTAGGAACTGTAGAACCAAGAAAGAAACAAACAGGCTCACAAAATATATGAAAACAAAATACAAAATGCTGCATTTTTACATCTGTACCTATTACAAGTTTAGATATTTACTGGTGTGGGCTGGTAAACCAGCTACTCCTTTTCCTGCAAAAGCAAGGCAAGGCCCCAGGTGTAGATGTTTTAATAGTTTCCATATTAGATTATTTCAATGCAAACTATGTTGCTTTGCCCTTGAAGAATATCTAATGACCCATGAAATTGTGGCAGCTCAGTTTACCCAAAGGGAGTATACCTCCCCAGTGTTGAGCTATCTGCATTGGTTATCAGTTCCCAGGAACAAATACAAAGAGTTGGTCTAGGTTATGAAAAAGATCACCCACGCCCATATAACATCCTCTTCCATTTGCCTGGATTATTAATAGAAGCCCTTTTTTGGATTCCATCATTTTGAAGAAGGTTACTAGGACCATGATGGTTTTAATCCTGCTGCCCTTCCTGTGGAACTCCCTTCCACCAAGTGTAATCATATTTAATATACATTACATTAAAATAAGAACATAAGAAAGAATAATCCTGGTGGATTAGCCCAATAGCCTTAGACTATTATTTATTTCTTTTTTAAAAATTGTACCTGCCTTTCTGCCCCATCAGGGCCACCCACATAGCTCCTACTTAAACCTTATGAAAACACACGATAAAAAAAAATTAAAACCCAAACTGTATGCATATTTAAAAACACAGATAAATAGTAGTTAAAACATATGGGGGAAAGGAGGGGTTATTGTGGGAACACCAAACTTTTTTTTTAAGGAAGATTTTAGCCTCTGGCGGAAGACTGTGACAAAGGGGACAGAGGAAGATTCTGGGAGCGACTTGGGGCCATGACCGACGAGGCCTTCTCTGAGGGTTCCACACTTCTAATGTGAGAAGGTGGGAACATCTGAATTAGGGCACGGGAAGATGCATAGAGCTTTAAAGGGCATCCTGGTTCCAGCAGTGGCCAGTCAGAGATGCCACAGTGAAACCCCCAATGAGGACAACCACTCTCTCAATGCTGGCTGCACTCAAGTATTTAACAATCCCCTCTGAACCTGGAGTTCCCATTTGGCTATCATGACTAATAATCAACAATAGACTTATGGCCCATAAATCCATCGAAGCCTCTTTTAAGTCCATTGAAGCCAGTGGGCCATTACCCCATCTCATGGTAGTAAGTTCCACAAGTTGACTAATCACTGCGTGAAGTGGCACTTTCTTTTCTCTCTCTTAAATCTAACACAAACAAGTTTTATAGGATGGCGGAGAGCTCTAATATTATGAGAGAGGGAGGAGAGTTTTTCTCTATCAAGTTTCTCTACACCGTGCATCATTTTGTAGAATTCATTTATGCCTTTGCCTTTTATTCTAAATGTCTTTCAAAAAAATGCTTTAGCTGTGCGTCATTTGCAACTTTTTGATCATTTTTCCCACTAAACTTTTTTTTTGCATGCCAGCATTCTAGAACTGGATGGGAACACACTACTGGGAATTCTATGAAGGCAAGAGCTGGCTATGTATACATATATTTGAAATCCAATGGGTGGAGTGATTTTGACACTCCTTAGTGTAACACTTTGCATGGAGATCGTTTCAGGTGGATAGCCATGTTGTTCTGTAGTATAAGAGTATGACTTGGGTCCAGGAATCTCTAAGGTGCTACTGGACCTGAATCTTACTTTGCATGGAAAATCCAAGTTCCCATTTTGAATGTGACATTTTAACCTCAGAATCAAGCTGCTTTTGGTATTGTGGTTTTGCCACCTTCCAAATATCATTCAACGGCTACAATCAGATACATCTCAAGGACTAGCTGCTCCCCTCTGAGCCCACTTGATCTTGAAAATCAGCTTCAGAAGGCCTGCTTTTGTGACCTTCCTTGCATAGAGATGACTTTGAGTCAGTAACAGATGAACTTCTCTGTTTGCTGAAAAATCGACGCTCCACCTGTGCTCTCTCTAGTCAACAGGAAAGACCTTTCTCTCTTGGGACCCTGAACCGCCAGCCATCAGAATACTCAGTACTGAACCAAGAAACTGAGACTATAAAGCAGTTTCACGTAGACCTATGTTCACCCCCACTGCCCAGAACAATGGTTTAGAGGTGAAACTTTACTTAAGATTTACATTTGTGACTCACTGTAACATTCACTGTATCTATGAAGGTTACTGATATCAGATTGGACCACTGCTCCATCTAGACTTACTCTGACTGGTAGCAGTTCTCCAACATCTCAATTCTTCAAGATCTCCAAGATGTTCCACCAGACCTATGAGAGTGGTTGAGGAGCTGGTGAATTATCCTGCTGGCCCCTTGCCTTTGTTCCACTCCACTTTTTAATGAGATCTGTGGATTTTATTATTATTATTAATGATTGTAACTGTTTGTTGTATTTAAATTGTGGTTTTTATGATGTTATAATGTTATGACCTACCCTGAGCCAGCTTGCGGGGAGGGTGGGATATAAATCAAGCAGAATGAATGAATGAATGAATGAATGAATGAATGAATGAATGAATGAATGAATGAATGAAAGATCTTCACCAGCACCAGTGACTTGAAAATTGTACTTCTGTACGCAAAAAAACCCCATGTTCTATGACCAAATCAAGCCTTGGACCATCTACTTCTTTGTTCTTTTTTGCTGATAATTCATTCCATTCCGTTATTCCATTAGGAACCTCTACAATGAGAGCTTTGAGAGCTTCGATAGTGTATGTTTTGCTATTGGTACCTACAGCTGCTGAAGGCATTTTCTTCTACAAATTGAGGGGAGATATACTGATGAAAAGTAAGTCCAACTTTCTGATTTGAACTTTTGGGGGCAGACAGGCCTTGAGCGTCCTTCTGACATCTGGGTTGTGTCAGAGTATCTCCCTAGGATATTTAAGGTACAGGTAGAAATATGGTAGCCTTATCTCTTGCAACCTATGGAATTTGGAATAGATGTTTGGAAGAAAGGTGTGGACAGTACTAAGTATCACCTTATTGTTGTGAAAGATACAGAGTTCAGGTCAACCGATGGTGCGCTTAGGTCTGAGATTCTTCCGGGAGATGCAACCACAATGAGGAAGATGGTCTCCATTCTCAGCCTTCTCAGGGGAATGTCCTTGACCAATTCAAATGGATGTTTGGTCAGGGCTGAGTAAAATGTCCAGTGCTTTCCTCCTGCCCCACTGAGTGAGGGCTTTCCATGAGGAATTGTAAATTCTGACTGTGAACTGTTTTCTGGATTCTAGGAGAGGGTCTCGGGCAGAGAAATGTTCTGTTCAGTTCTTCCTCTACTTGAGAGTTTTTTTAAAAAAAACTAGAGGTCTCCTTTTTTAAATACATTTCTAAAGAAAATCTATATCCTCCCAATAAAATATACCAAACAATCCTGAATCTATAATCCAAAATATATCAGATCATTCAACTTGAATTTGTCTTTCCATGTTTTACCTTTCTCTGTTATATAGTTTTTAACAATTTACCCATGTTGTATTTCATATTGTAAACAGTTTTGTTAATAATTGAAATAAAAATATTTTTTAAAAAACTAGAGGTATTAGTTTCTGAATGTAGGACCTTCTGCATGGTAAGCATTTGTTTTATCATTGTGCCTAAGGCTCTTTGCAGACATACGTGCCAGATAGCCTGTTTGACTCATATCCTTTCCCAAGGGCTGGGATGCATATTATCTTGTTGAAGAGATATATTAAATATTTGGAATTTTTTTAAAAACAAGAGATAAACAAAGTAAAATAGAAAGAGGAAGGAAGAAATTAGGGTGGAATTAAAAATGCTAAGATACGCTAACTGGACAAAATAACTGATACATCATAATAAATTCAGATAAGCGTGGTCAAGATATCAATGATAAATAATTACACGGCTGGGGAGTTAATTAAGTCTTTAGGCAAAAGGTGTCACAAGTGCATTAGCCTGCCTCCAAAAAAGTATAAAAGTTGTGATCTCTCATATCACATTCAGCAACTCTTCTCAGCTCTCCACCAAATCACTTCATTGCAGTGCTGTAAAGAACCGGGTAAGTATAATTCAATCTTTTCCAATCCAAATCAGAGTGTTAATTATGGCATCCTTTAAATTGTCACGAATTTTGAGAATGTTTCTGGAGTGCGAGCATATAAATGCTTAAAATAAGCAAACGCATAACAGTCAAATGTACAGCTAAGTTAAGAGTTGGCCATGACCTTCTACATTCAAAGATTATGCTCAGGAATGTACCTCAAATTAGAGAGTTCATTTCTTCAGTTTGAATTTGGGCGGTTATGTGGTCTCTTTAAATCTGGTGGCTGATACATGGTAGACTATTGACAAACGTAGATAGTAAAACTGATGCCATCACCTTATTCAAACTTGGGTGGTTATATGTAGCTTTTCTTCAAGTGCAGAAAATGCTGGCTGGTCATTCCTTTGTTATGGTGATGGTTCAGAATGGTTGGCTGATACTTCCTTCAATGAGTGCCAATGGCTAGAAGACAATCCCCTGAGAGAACAACAGCTTGGAGTGGGTGGTCCCTTCTGGCTGAGGAGACAAGTTCAGTTTGGAATGAACAGATGAAGAAGCAGATAGAAAGTGCATGAGCTGCTTGTATATTTGTAAATACAGAAAAATCTACAAAAAACTACTATCCGAGCGGTCTCCTCCTGAAGAACAAAAAGCCATGCTGTCAGAGTTCAAGCATAAACTGTACATTTAAAAATAGGAATTAATCTTCTAAATACTGAAGTAACAGAAGAAATGATTTAGAGGTTTGAACTGTAAGAGTTATCAGACAAACAATCACACACCAAAGCTTGTCTTTGGGAAAGTTAAGCAGTTGTTAAACAGAAGTTGAAATAGAACAAAACAGTTTAAAGTAATTAAAAGCCCTACAAGAAAGAAACAGACAAAAACAAAGAAACTAAGAAGGGGGAATATGTACTCCATGCACTTAAAGGAAGCCTAAAAGGACAAAAAAAAACTTTTTTTGATATATCCCTTAACCTGCTCTTCCATAGATCAGTAACAAAATCTAAATATGGTATGCAGAAAAGCTACAGAATCTCCCTTAGGTGAACTGACAAGAAAATTTGAACATAGGTAGGTGGACCAACGGTTGATTCAGTAGGTCTACCAAGCTCAATACTGTTTACCATCCAGGGATTCTGACAGAGATTTCTCTCATCTCTGCCACTTGAAATGGTTGAATCAGGAGAATGAGAGCTAACATTCAGACATAGAATAAATCATTTAACTTAAAAAAACCCCACAGAACCTATTTGTTTTAAAATGAATTGCAATATGGGCTCTTGCCTTTTGAACTTCTTGTTATAATCATCCTAGTAAACATGTTCCAGGGCAAGCTACAGGAATGCAGATGGAGCTAAAACAGAGTCAGCAGGTTTAAACAGTCAAGTAGAACCTTAAGATCCCCTTGTGTCACCTGATTCTCACCCGGTTGTTGCAGTACCTCCTCCAGCCATACAGATCGGTGGTGCTGCAGAGCAGTAATGGTTGGGCCAGTCTTTCGTTCCACTTGGAAGCTATTGCAGTGGCTTAAGGAGTAAGGATGTTATGGCTCAGTGTTGCATTCAAGTTCCTTGTTAGCATTTAATGGGTTTTGATCATGCATTACCTTGGAGTGCTTTTGATATGAAGGCAATGGACACAATTGTATGAATAAGTAGACATGTATGTTCAGAGACACATCTAAAATATGATTCTTCACACTTTATAGTCTGATTAGTAGGCAGGAATGTATTAATATCTCTCTTTTCTTTCTTTCTTTCTTTCTTTCTTTCTTTCTTTCTTTCTTTCTTTCTTTCTTTCTTTCTTTCTTTCTTTATTTATTTATTTATTTATTTATTTATTTATTTATTTATTTATTTATTTTTTCGGTTTCGTATGTTGTTACTGTGAGCCTTTCCACCAAGGCTACTGGTTTTTGTGAATGATAGCTGCTTGTGTACCTGATTCAGTTGGGGTTTAAGTGGCATCTTATGTAATTTATACAACAGTTGTACACAACTGACACACAAAAAGTTGAACATTTTGTTGTGAAGAATCAGAAAGTGACACGGAAATAAAGACCAATAGCTCCCAATTCCTGCAAGGGAAAACAAGCTCAAAATTGAGATGAGACATTGGAGAGCATCCCTATTAACAGGCTTCCTTCATAACATGTTCTTTCAGATTCACCTCCATCACTCAAACATGTCTTCCTGCATCCCACCTTGTGGTCCCTCTTGTGCAGTTCCATCTTGTGCCTCCCGGCCTGTGATCGGTTTTGGATCGGGCGGTATGGGCTCTGGTTGTGCAACAGCAGCCAGTAGCCTTGGTGTAGTCCCTGGAGTCAACCCTTCGTGCATCAATCAAATCCCACCTTCGGAAGTGGTGATCCAACCACCTTCATATGTGCTGACTATCCCAGGACCCATTCTGGCTGCGAGCTGTGACCCTGTGTCTGTGGGAGGCTACACACCATGTGCTTCTAGAGGAAGTGGCAGGGGCATTTGTGCATCAAGGCGTAGATACAGTGTCTGTGGCTCCCCTTGCTAAATCCAGAGAGACCATCCATGAAAACCAGAAGAACCAGGAGACATCAAACACAATAGGAAACCATGTCTGAGCTTCTGGACCTAGGTTTTAGGAATACTAACTACCTGCAGCTCCACCTGAAGTTCTAGGTGCTTAGCACCTGTGAAAACCGGGCACAGATATGTATCTTTCATTCTATGCTTGCTCTACAATGTGTGATCTCATCCTGTAACACCTTCACACAATTTGCTTGCTCTGGGAACCAAAGCAGATCTGCGGGTCATTTTCTACCTCTCTGCTTTGAATGAAATCTGTAAAGAAGGAGAGAATTCTATTCTCTGCGCTTTATTGCTTTTTGTTATGCAACTTTTTACCAAAACTAAAGCATGTATATTCTTATCTATTAAAGCTTTACTTGCATCACAGCCTTGCATTTGTTATCTTGTTAAAGTGAGCTTTGCATGGGAGATGTGGGTGATGTATCTAAAGAACCAGACACTGTGCAAGAAGTATATCGATGAAAGTAGTTGTTATGCTTGCAGGGCTAGAATCTAAATTCACCAACTGATCTGCTCTGATCTTATGAACTCTTTAAGGCTATCCCAAAGAAAAATGTATTGTGATGCACACAGCTTGAAGCTTATAAGAAACAAACAATAGCTACTATGTTCCAAGTTACCAGAAAAAAAATGTAACTTCCTGAAGTTACCTGAATTTTTCATCTTTCTGAGGTGAATTTTAGGTTTTTCTACTCTGGCAAGACATCTGGAGAATTTTGAGGGAAGCAACGAACCCCCCCCCCCCCAAAGATCTAATGAAGTTCATGAATTTTTAGATCAGGGAGAAAGAGCCAATTTGGTGGGTAAGAGTGGCAGGTGTAGGGAACTGCCAAGCAACTCTCAAAAGACTTCACTACAGGCAGTAAAAGAACTTTATTGAAAAGCTGCAAGTATCATGAGCTTACTCCATCTTTGCCAGGAATAATGTTCACAAGCAAGCATCAAACATATATAGTCTTCCAAAGCGTGGGCAAATTCTAAAATCTCCCCCGCTAGTCTAATAGTCAGCTAATTTATTATTTATTTATTTATTTAATTCAATTTATATCCCGCCCTCCCACATCAGCAGGCTCAGGGCAGATTACAATCGGTATAGTAATTTAAAATACAAATAGCTTTAAAACCAATAAAACCACATAAATATTTAAAACATACAATAGCAGACTTCTCCAAAAACCACCACCCAACCATCTCCAAAAGTATTTCACAGGCTGGGTGGTCGATACTTCTAGTAGGGGGAAATGTTTTCCTCTAGTCGGCCAGCAGGGAGGCCCAGCCAGCATCAACCATACGCCTGGCAGAACAGCTCTGTCTTGCAGGCCCGGCGGAAGGATAACAAATCCAGCCGGGCCCTGGGCTCTCTAGACAGAACGTTCCACCAGGTTGGAACCAGGACCGAAAAGGCCCTGGCTCTGGTTGACGCTAGATGGGCCTCCCTGGGGCCAGGGAGCTTTAAGAATGGTTTTTTTCTGGATCGAAGCATCCTTCAGGGCTCATATCCAAGAAGAAGACTCAGCAGGAAAACAAAAGAACTGATGTATGGGATTTTCAAGGTTGTGGTGTGTGCAGGCGCCTCTTCCCAGACTAAGGAGGGAGGACCCTGGTGCAGTTCAGAGAAGCATTCAGATAACAGCAGGAACAAACACCTCCCTTGCATAGTTTCACATTGCGGGTCTGAAAGACAAGGCAAGGGTCATTTGCAGTCCAGTCAAAGAATATCCTCAGCATTTAACCATAACATAAAGCATTAGACTACAATCATAACAGCAGGGTATGCTGGGTATGGCAAGTGATACTGAGCTCCTGACAGCAGGTCTCTAATCTGGAAAACCAGTTTTGATTCCTCAGTCTTCCTCTTGAAGCCAGCTGGGTGACCTTGGGTCAGTCACTGCTCTTCTAGGAGCTCTCTCAGCCCCAAATAATAACATACTTTGTAAACCACTCTGGGTGGGCATTAAGTTTTCCTGAAGGGTGGTATATAAATTGAGTATTAGCATTAGCATTAGCATTAGCATTAGCATTAGCATTAGCATTAGCATTAGCATTAGCATTATTTATTTATTTATTTTATTCGATTTATATTCTGCCCTCCCCACATCAGCAGGCTCAGGGCGGATTACAATTAATACATTAATATAAACTACAAATACCTTTAAAACCAATAAAACTCCTTAAATATTTAAAACACACACAACAAACAATATAGCAGCAGATTTTTAAAAAGATTTATTTATTTATTTATTATATTAGATTTTTAGTCTGCCCTCCCCGTCGAGCGGGCTCAGGGCAGAGCACAACATTTTAATTTACATAAAAAACAAATAAAAGCCGATAAAATATTACAATGAAATTTTAAAACACTACATACAATAAAAATTTCTCCTCAGATGGTGATCGAAGATATATATTAGTATTAGTATTAGTATTAGTATTAGTATTAGTATTAGAGTTAAAAAAAATATATTTACTGCATTTATGCCCCACCTTTTCTCACAATGGGGACCCAAAATGGCTTACATTGTTCTCCTCTTCTCCATTTATCCTCACAAAAACCCTGTGAGGTAGGTTAGGTTGAGACTGTGGGACTGGCTCAAATTCACCCAGCAAGCTTCCATAGCTGAATGGGGGTTCAAATCTGGGTCTCCCAGATGCTAGTGTGACACTAATTACTAGACTACACTGACTTTCCATGTTGTATGTTTAATATCACATTCATCATTTTTGTGACTCTGCCTTCTTAGTTTTAGGGGCTGCCCTCCTCAAAGGTTATGGTTAGCCCCTCTAACAGCTCATTTCCTCCTCTTCCTTGTCCAAGCCATCTTGGGCTTGTGCTATTGCGCTGAGGGAGTTTTCAGCCTTGAGAAACCAACGTTTCCATGCCCATGTTTAAATGGTTCCTTTAACTCTCAATTTTATCTTTTCATTATTTATTTATTAAATTTATAAACTGCCCTTCAGAACAACTTAACATTCACTCAGAGTGGTTTATGAAGTATGTTATTATTATCCCCATAACAACAATCACCCTGAGAGGTGGGTGTGGCTGAGAGAAATCTGAGAGAGCTGTGACTGACCCAAGGTCACCCAGCTGGTTTCAAGTGAAGGAGTGGGGAATCAAATCTGGTTCTCCAGATTGGAGTCCTGCTGCTCCTAACCACTACACCAAACTGGAGATGTTGCTATTTGAAGAAAAAACAAAATGAATTCATTACTCTTTAATGTTGCGGAGCTTGACAAGGAAGGTTTACTAAATATTGTAAAACAGCACCAAACTTAAAGCAATTGATGGATATATTCAATTGTGTTAATGAATCTATGGAAGAGAGTATGTTGTTTTCAGATTCAGAGAAAGTATTTGACCATTTTAGATGGTTTTATTTCAGGCCAATATGAAACTACTTTCATTTATAATAATTATATTTGATTTATATACCGCCATTCCAGAAAACTTAATGTCTACGCATAGAAGTTTACAAAGAGAGTTATTACTAACCTCACAGCAGTCACCCTGTGAGGTGGGTGGGACTGAGAGAGCTCTGAGAGAGCTGTGACCAACCTAAGGTCACCCAGCTGGCTTCAAGTGGAGGTGTGATGAATTAAACCCAGTTCTCCAGATTAAAGTCCTGCTGCTTTTAACCACTACACCAAACTGCCTCACCACTAGGAAAAGGACCCATTGAGGAGGAGACTGGGGTGTAAAAGCCCCCTAGCAAGCAACATCTAACACACCTCCAGAAGTCGCCCTCAATGTCCAGGAAAGAGCAAGATTTGGGTCCAGTAGGGTCTTAAAGACCAACTAGATTTCCAGGGCATGAGCTTTTGAGAACCAAAGCTGCCTGAAACAATATCCAACTGCAACAACATCCCAGAAGAGTCCCAAGAGACTGGGATAGCTCTCTCATTTTGGAAAGTAGCCCTGCCTCCCTCTTCAGATTCTGACCTCACCACACCAGAACCATGTGCAACCCTGAGACCTCTCTTCAACTGCCCTCTGAAGCAACCCCCCCCCCCAAATAACATGAGGGGGGGAGTTAGAGGTCTGGGATCACAGAATTCAGGGGAGGAGAATCAGTGCCCCTTTCAACTCCCTGGTGGATCAACTAGCTGGTGTTTTGCATTGCCTGTGCCCTGCTTTCACTTCGGAAGTCCATCTTGCAGGATTCTGCTTAAAAGCAGGACACCTGCACCCTGCACCCTGCACCCCCTATGCTGGCAGTGTGGCTATTGTCTGGGACTACAGGTTGGTGACATGGTTGCTCAGGCTGCTGCTCCTGGCCCTGGCATTTCTCATTGGCTTAAGCAGAGTGATCAGATTTGATGACGTCCAACATGCCTTCCAACTCTATGACACTGGCTCTCCCAGCTATTTGTATCTTGACCGACTTGGCTGGCTTTAAGTGCCTTGTGGCCAGATCAATCTTCATATACCAGTCAGGCTGGACTTCACTGCCACTCTTATCACCGTCATGGTTGTTGAAGACTAGACACATAAAAATTGAACATGATATTGTTAGATTACAATATAAAGGTGCCAACATGCTCAGAGATCAAAATAACCTGCAGATGAAGTCAATCAAAACCTTCAATTTCATAGGAATCTAGTAATACTGGAGTAGGAGTTATTGAGTCCACACATATAATTGCAGGTTTCCCCCAGGTAATCAAATAGTTACTTTATATGAGGTAAGGCTCAAAAGTAGGGTTG
Organism: Eublepharis macularius; assembly: GCF_028583425.1. Taxonomy (NCBI): domain Eukaryota; kingdom Metazoa; phylum Chordata; class Lepidosauria; order Squamata; family Eublepharidae; genus Eublepharis; species Eublepharis macularius. The sequence continues at coordinate 248,647,777 of NC_072790.1, forward strand.
TCATTTGTCCTCTGCCAGCAGGGGAACTCCTTCTGGCATTCCCCTCCCACCAGGGTTCAATGGGGCGACAGAATGGGGGGAGGCCTGTTATGCCGTGACATCACTTCTGGGTGCATAAGTGGAAATGACATCACTGCATTTTTACCATACAGTTTCAGATGAATCCTAGAGTGTCCTTCAACATGGTGATGTCACTTTCAGTTATGCAGCCAGGAGTGACGTTGTGTTGTTGTGGTGGGAAACTGTTTCCCAAGTTCCATCCCCACCAGTCTCCCCCCCCGGGGGGGGCAGGTGGCAAGTCTAATCAAAAGACAGAGGCTATACATTTTATGATCAGTGCAGTGAGTTGAAAAATACACTGATGGAGGGGTGGCCAAATAGGTTGTTAGTCAAGCTGTGATGTGGGTGTTGTCCGCTTCTCATCAACACTATCTTGTTGGGAAAATTGGGGTAATTGGGAAAACTCCCCACAAACCGGGGAAAAAAGTAAAGATCTGAGATGACAATTGCTTCTCAGTTTTGACTAACAAGAAATTTTAAGGTGAAACCGTACTTCCTTATTGTATGTTGATTTTAGAATTCTTGTTTTCTTGTTTTTATTGATTTTAACTGTTGGTCACCACCTAGAGCCCCTGGGGATGGGCGGTTTATAAATCTAAATAAATAAATAATACATACATACATACATACATACATACATACATACATACATACATACATACATACATACATACATACATACATACATACATACATACATACATACATAGAGGAAATGGTAGGGATATCAAGAAAAACCCCACCCTTTATGGAAGGAATGGAACAAGACACTGGTTGTTTCCACATGTCTTGGCATAGCGCTAAACTCACAGAATAAGGGCATCTTCATAGCATGATTTCTGATGTCACCATGCCACAAAAACGGAATCGTGGTGTGATGACATCATAAATCGCGCCATTAAGATGCCCTCATTCTGTGAGTTTAGCGCTATGCCGAGACATGTGTAAAAGACAACTGTGAGAGAGGTTGGAGGGGCATTTGTCACATCATTCCCTCTGTTCTATTGAAAAGGGAGCTCAAGTTTTTGCTTGTGACTGGTGACAGCAAGTTTGGAAAGGTGTTGGTACCTTTTATACCTTTTATTCTCACTATCACCCACTACCACCCACCCATTTTAGGAATTATCTACTGAGGGGGCAGGACTTGCAGTTTCCCTTCTTGCCTTGTCATGCTAAGACTCTGACTAATGCCTGCATGTCCCACTTCCTAGTCAATGGTTAATACAGGGAAAGCTTACTTCACCTGTACACTTCTGGGGAGACAACAAATAGAGGAGAGAATCACGGTAAATACCACAAAAGCACAAAAATCGGCCATGATATAAATAGGTGCTGATAATAACTGTGATGGGAAGCCAGCAAATTAAACCTGTTTCAAACGATATTCTTCATCCAGGCAGTTATTAATAGCATAAAGCAATTCAGATGGAAAATAGAGGATGGATGCTGAGAGAGTCTGTAAATAGAATTCGATTGTCATAGTTGAATTGTCAGCACCTATTTATATCCTTTTTGTAATCTTACAGAAGTATTTCTATTAGTATATTTGAGAAGGACGTTGTGAGAAGTATACTACCTGTGGATTGGACTTTTTGCACCGTCTTTTTAAATAAGTCATTTGATTACTGGAGTAGTATCCAGAGACTATAGCGGGCCCAGAATGCTGCTGCGTGTGTTTTGATGGGTGTTCCTTATAGGACACATATTACACCAATTCTGCAGCAGCTCCACTGTCTCCCCGTGGAATTCCAGATTCAGGTCAAGGTGCTGGTTTTGACCTATAAATCCCTAAATGGACAGGGACCAGCATACCTAAGGGACTGCCTATCCCCGTATGTGCCCCGGAGAATGCTCCGATCATCTGGAAAACATCTGCTGGTGGTCCCTGGCCCCAGGGAGGCTCAGTTGGCCTCAACCAGGGCCAACAGGGCCTTTTCGGTCCTGGCCCCAACTTGGTGGAACTCTCTGTCTGAGGACATCTGGGCCCGTCAGGATCTTCTATCATTTCGGTGGGCCTGTAAGATGGAGATGTTCCAACAGGCATATGGTTGAGGCCAGCATGAGATCCTCACTGAGCCTCCCACCAGCCTCCCATGAAGTGTGGGGTTATACAGTGTCCACTGGCCGGCTGCCCAACATATGGGTTCAGCATGGGACTATGTAGTGCCCATTCATTTGCTGACCCACGTATGGGTTGCAGTACATTATCTGTCCACTTCCCTCCCCCTGTAAGCTGATGGGCAGGAATCTGGAATTGACCCCATCTTGGGACAGTTATTATCTGTTTGTTCATTTTATGATGAACTGTAGTTTTATGAATTGTTTTAATATTTGCATTATATTTTTATAACTGCTGTACCTCGCCCTGAGCCCACTTGGAGGAAGGGCAGGTTAGAAATGTCAATGATAATGATAATGATAATGATAATATCTAACCTTTTTATTGTCTTATGTACAACTCAGGTTCTTATAAATAGGCACTAGCACTTTGTATACAAGCATAGGAATGATTTTGAAAACTATTTACATAGTACTCCTGCACTTTAACTTTGTATAGTTAAAGCAATGTATAGAACTCCTTAGATGCTTGCCTTAACTTGTAACCTGATTAGTATGGTTGACTATGCCACTCCAGCTTCACATGTAAAAAATCCTGTATAAGAAAAAAATGTTATAAATATGGATATAAATAATTCTATCATTTTATTCTTGATTTAGAACTTTGGAAATAATATAGTTAGCTTGTTATGGCTGATTTTTGTGCTTTCACTTCTGAAGAAACAGAAATTTAGCATTTTACCACCTCCCTTCCTCAGAGCCCATTTTAAATAGCAGGTTCAAAGGTCAGAAGAGCATTAATACACTTGGGGGCTTAAGAGTTGGGAGGGTTGAAGGAAATGCTAAGTGGGGGGGGGGGGACAGGAGGAGTGAAAAAGAAGGAGATAAATTGTGGGCATAATTTGTAAGGAAGGAGACCGCTGTAAGGGATTTGGTGATAAGGAGGTGAAAAGAATGAGAGTCAGGGTGAGTCACTCAAAAGAATCCCAAAGGGAGTGAGTTGCTAAGGAGGAGAGGCATGGCTAGTGCTTGGTTTGCCCCTGCCACTGGTAGGATATGGGGACCTGAAAACTCTACTCAGTTGTAAAGCACAACTTTGCATGCAAAATCCCAGATTCAGTTCCTTCCTTTCTAGTTAAACGTTCAGCATAAGATGGAGAGGACTTTCTTAGCCTAGATTTCCCATTCATCCAATCTGTTTTAATAGCTTCCAAGAAAGCCAAAGATAAAGAGGGAGTATGGCAAAAAATGTTTTAAAAACTCTAAGTCAGTCCCAGAGTAGGCTTCTTTGTTTCAAGGGGCCCAACATTCAAGATTTAGTGTCCAAAAAGGAAGGCCTCCGAGAAGGCAAGAGAACAAAAAAGAGAGACTACTCAAACAGCAGCAGCCGACTACAAAAACAACTAGAGGCTGTCCTAAAGCGAAGATGGTCTGGAATTTGCATGATGGAATGGCCAGTTTGAATCAGGAGCCTCAGGAGGAGCAATCTGGAACATCCCAAGCTGAGATGATGAAGATGGTGGCCAAACCAAAGAAGAAACGCTCTTTGGACGCTTCTTCAGGTGAGTGTGGTAGGTATATCCCCTTCCCAGAGGTGAAGTTTTGCACCATGCCTGGAATGAGTGGGCTTCCTTGGTGGCTCCAGTTTGTTCAGAAGGGCAGGAAAGGGCCGATATTGCATGATATTTGTTCCCTTGCCAATTCTTCCCAATGCTGTTACCATCTACTGGCCCTTACATTCACACGAAGCAAGGCCAGTGAGAGGAGGGAACCCGGAGTAGTGATTTCTGGCAGGATAGTTTGGCATGGTTCCTCCCCTTTCCTCCTGGCACTGATGCCATGATGTTTCTATGGACAATTATCCCTGCCCTTTGGGAGGGAGTCACTTGCTATCAAACTAAAGGAGAGCAATATGTAGGCATTTGCTCGTAATACACAAGGGCCTACATGGAGCATTGTGGTGTGCCATGAAGGAGAGACATCTTGGGATATATGAGTCAAGCAGCGTCCTCCCTGACAGCTCTCACTATAGATGGAAGCCAGGCTGGCAATCATATTTAGGTCCTCTCTGACTGTCCTGGCTTTTCATGCAAATGTTTGGTAAAAATTATGAGCAATGTTTAGGGTTAGGAGTAAGGTTGCCATGTCCCCCTGGCAACTTGTGGGAAGTGAGGATGGTGGGAGTGGAGAAACATACTGGTCCATGTGTCTGCAAATATGGGATCATATTCTCAGCTGATGATGTCACTTCTGGCATGACCCAGAAATGACGGCCTTGTGGCAGGGCCGATTCTTGTTAAAGAATCAGCCCTGGGACAACACTGATGCTTCTAGGTTGCGTTAGAAGTGATGTCATTGGCTGGGCTTGTTATTGTGCAGGTGACCATTTCCCTGACCTGCTTTCTCCTGCCAATCAGCTGACAATCGGCAAGAGGAAGCAAAAATTGCTGGGAGTTTAGCTGCCATAAGTGGGTTCCTGGCAAGGCTAATTAGTAGGATGCTATGGATTTGGGATAGGGTTGATTGTAGGCACCCCTTCAGCCAGAATTATGAGCAGTCTTACAAAGGGTTTCGGATAGGCTTGCCATTAGCCTACCCACAGAGGGTAAACATTCACTTTTGGCCTCGGTCCCCTACCCTTTGGAAGTTGACCACTTAATTCTTTTTGTTTAATAATTATTTAATCAACTGTCAATCAAAAGATTAAGGGGGAGTTGAGGAACACGCACATCACTGAATCCAAATCTATGTCTATCAAGAAACACAGTTACTGAATGAAGTCCCCACTAGAGATGGGCACGAACCAGAAAAAAACGAACCATGTGATTTGTGGTTCATCACGTTTCACGAACCACAAACCACGAACTTTCACGAACCTGCCCCAGTTCACAAACTGGTTCCTTTTGGTTCGTGAAAACACCAGCAAATCACCACTTCCGTGTCAGCAGAAGGTCACTTCTGGGTCAGCAGAAGGTCACTTCCGTGTCAGCAGAAGGTCTGCAGAAAGCCCAACCCCCATTGCCTAGGATACTGATTGACTGGCACCAGGCTGTCTGCAGTGATGAACCAAAAAATGAACCAAACAAACCACCCTAAAGTTCATGGCAGTTTGTCAGAAATGGACTTTGATGAACCACTAGTTCACAAATCACGAACCGGCCTGGTTCATAACGAACGTTGGTTCATATTTCAGTTCATGCCCATTTCTAGTCCCCACTGATAGAATTGTACCAAGTATGCACTAATTGAAAGGCAATTGATGTCTGTTCCACTGTTTCAAGTCGTTTTAAAACAACCACTTCCTGCAAGAACTCTTAGAGTTGAACCACATGATACAAATTACATGAGACCAAGCGAGTGTCAGGAGTCCTGTCTTACCCCAAATGCCCGTGTCCAGCATTCTATTGATGAGCACGTGTCCTGGTTCAGGCACGCATTCAAAATTTTCTGCTCCAGTGTAGCCACGACGGTGCATGTACGCGGTCACGATCAGTAAGTTGGCAATGCAGAGCATCCTTATTTCCTATATCTTCCACTTCCTATCTGTGCAAAGTGGAGATGCATGATGGGATATCTTGGAGGTACGCGGAGAAAACCTGTGCCACCGCGAACACGGGTTCGATGGAGGTCCTGCAGTCCTGGCAAGTGTAGTTGAAAACAATGTTGGAACACATGTAAGTAATGGTTGTTGTGTGTTTTCCGGGCTGTATTGCCGTGGTCTTGTATTGCCAAGACCACGGCAATACAGCCCGGAAAACACACAACAACCATTGTTCTCCAGCCGTGAAAGCCTTCGACAATACATGTAAGTAAGTTTTCGTGTCATCCGCGTGTAATTCGTATTGTGTGGTCCAGCTCTAAGTAGTCAGCAGTAGTTAGATTAATAAAAAGTTAAAAGGTAAGAAACAGCTAAGTGCCAACTTGCAGTAAAATGTTACTTGAAATATAAACACAGTGCAATTGCATGAATGACAACTATTGGAATTCTTTTAGAAATGCAACACAAACGTTTCAACTAGATAAAACATACATCTAGAATTAGATAACGTGCAATTTCAAACCACCTTCAACTTGAAGCAACTTTTGCCAATAAGGCTACATAATTGTCAAATTGACCACTCAGTTCTTATCTATTGGCTTTAATATGGCGCTGTTGTTAAGGGTATAGCTCTTTCATGATTTCACTCTTTTCTGTTTGATCAGATACAAAGTATCTCTACCAGAGGTGTGAAATCAACTGAGTTGGATTTGTCTTGTGGAGAGCCACAGGATATATAAGGGCACTGAATGAGATTGTCTGGAGCTTTGGGGTTGGGTGCTGTCAACATGCCAATGACACAGCTCTGTATTTCATTATCCATCTATCTTGGTTCTGAACCAGCTGTGATCAGCTGGCTAAAGCAGAACCAACTGGTGCTGAATCCGGACAAGAGTGAGGCAATGCTGGGTGGGAAGGCTGATATTCTAGAGAAACTTATTCCACTTACCTTAGGTTTAGTGAAGTTTGCTCTCTCAAAGCACATCAAGAGTTTGGGGGTGCTCAATGAAAACCATGTTGGCATGGTGGTCTGGGGTGTCTTTTATCAGCTGCATGTACTTCACCAACCATCTTATTACCTAGACTCAGCTGATCTGGCCACACTGACCCATGTACCTGCAGTTAGATTACTGCAATGCACTCTACATAGGGCTGCCCCTGAAGACACTGCAAAAATGACAACTTGTCCAGAATGTGGCAGCCCAGCTACTCTCAGGGACTAGCCACTGGGAACATATATTTCCCAGTTTGAATCAGTTACATTGTTTGCCAGTTTGTTTCCAGATTCTATTCAAGGTGCTGGTCAAGACCTCTAAAATGCTTCACAATCTGGAACCCACATATTTGAAGTGCTGTCTCCTTTCGTATATCCTTTTTTTTTTTGAAAAAAATTTTATTGGGTTAGAATCCGTTATTTTTACATTACATTCAATTTTCCCCAAATTTTTCATTTCTAACCCCCTCCCTTTCCCCCCCTTTTGTTCACTTCCAACAGCTTTCCCACCCTTTGTCCCTTTTCCTACTTCTATTAAATTCCTCTGTCTAAAACAGATATACATTCTCTATTATATTAAGCAGTACATCCTTAACTACTTTTCTTGTTATACACCCAAACTGTAAATCTTTGTTTCCATCTTAGATAAACAATTTATCCCATTTTCCAGTTTTAAATATTTCTATATATCATAAACCTATATATCATAAACCATAAAAATCTTACATTTAAATCAAACAATTTGACTTGTTCTCTATATATTACTCATTCTATCTTTTTATGGTAATTCTATATAGCTCATCACATAGTCAATCAATTTGACTCTTCTGTACATTCAGTTTGGTGCATATAAATCTTATCAAAGAAAGAAAATATTGTTGGTTACTCAATCCTCGTATTTAAACCTTATCATTAATTATTTTCTATCAATATTCTATCTGTTAACCTATATATATCTATATATATATCAATCTGTTAATCTAACTGCTTATAAATTCACATTTATCTCTTCCTCCCCCGGTAAAGTCACCCCTCTCTTTTATACTTTTATTATACTTCAGTAGTTCTCAAACTGCCACAGTTTTCCTCCCACCTCCCATTTCTTCTCCAGATATTGTTTCAGCTTCTCCCAGTCTGTGTTAAACTGCCCTGAGTCCAGATTTCTCAGTTTTCTTGTCATCTTGTCCATTTCTGCCATGTACAGCAATTTGTAGATCCAATCTTCAATAGTTGGCACTTCTTGTACTTTCCATTTTTGCGCATACAAAAGTCTAGCTGCTGCTGTCATATAAAATATCAACGTCCTATGATGGGCTGGAATTCCCTCCATTCCCAAGTTTAGTAGCAGGAGTTCTGGGTTCTTATTTATTTGAAACTGTAAAATTTCACTCATTTCTCTTATTATTTCCCCCCAGTACTGCCTAGCTACCTCACACGACCACCGCATGTGATAGAGGGAGCCCTCATGTTTCTTACATTTCCAGCATTTATTAGAAGTATTCAAGTTCCCTAGCGCAATCTTCTTTGGTGTCATGTACCAACGATAAATCATTTTGTAAATGTTCTCTTTAATATTAGTACATGTCGTTATCTTCATTGTAGTTTTCCACAAGTATTCCCATGCCTCCATTGTTATTTCTTTATTGAAATTTATAGCCCATTTCACCATCCTTTCGTATATCCTGGTGTGCTAACTAAGGTCTTCAGGCAGCCTTTTGTAGGTTATTCTACCATTTAGGGTGGCCTGTCTGGCATTGACAAGGCCTTTTTCGTCATGGCTCCAGCTCTGTGGAATGGGCTCCTTGAGGATGTGATGGGACCTCCCACATTGGAGATATTCAAAAGGTGCTGCTTTTGACAGTGTGGGAAAGGTGGGCATCTTTTATCTTTGTTTTAATCTGGAAGTTTTTAACCCCTTTTGTAAATTGCTTTGAATTATGTGGAAAGGTGGGGTATAAATGCTTTAGTAAATAAAAATAAAATAAATTGAGGAGGAGGAGAAAAAATGACCTCCATCATGACATTCTAGGAATTTCCTCATTTCTCTATAATCTTTACCATAGTGATTAGATTAAATTACTAGATTGTCACCTAGAAATGATGTCACATCCTTCCCAAACTCCACCCTCCCTGAGCATCACCCCCCCAGATTAAAGCAGTGTTCTAGTAGTATTTTGGAGGCACCTAGAATAAGCAAGATATTGGTTCACTTTGAGTGGGAGAATTTGGAGAGGTTGCAGCTTAAGGTTATACAAAATGGCAAGAGGAAGTCACAATTAAGATCCAGTTTTCAGAGATGGATAGGAAGGGGAGGGGGAGAGCAAGTGATCATGTTGTGCAGCAGATGTGAGGAGCTGTGCCCTGGAAGGGCTCTTAGAAGACACAGGAGAATGCTGGGGAATTGATACCTGTGGTTAAGTCCCATCTGAGTTCCGACAAATGATACACAGACACCTCCTTTTTGGTTGGAATGGCCACAACTTTATTAATTACAGCCCGATTGGAGCATTGGCCAGCTATATAGGCAATGGATCCTTGCTGGTATCCAAGGCCCATTGCTGTCCGATGCATAACACTCCAGCCCTGTGCTGTTATTCCACTGCCAGCGATGCTGGCTGACCCTTGCCTCCCTTGTCCGCAGAGGTGAGCCCACCCAAATGCTTGATTCCCCCACTAAAGGATCCAGCCCAATGCCTCAAAACTGCTGAACTCTTAAAGTTGTGACAGGCCCCACTAGCAGTCCAGGTAGAGCAATGTGTGGGTAGGAAAACATCCTGCTCCTGCCAATCCGGTGCTGGAATGGCACTGACCACTTTGCCAGTTTGTAAGAGGATCACCTGCTGCTGCTCCTCTTCCTTTGCTGACCACACCACCACCACAGCGCGGCCCTCAGTACCAACACAGCCCACAATAAATCGGTGAGCTTTCATTATCAGTGTTTTCTGCACCTTCATTAGGATGGCCTGCCAATATCTCATTGTCAATTACAGGAGGTTATTTGTTCCACATTTTCCAGGTCCAAATTTTCATTTAGTGATCACAGTACACGCTGCTTTTGGACTGGGTCATTTTTTTTCTGCCTCAAAGCTTTAGAAAGTGGTAGGTGGAGAGTTGGCATTTTAAAGGCATATGGGTGGTGTTACATTCTCTCACTCACCCGTTATACCAATACCAATCACACCAACATGCAAGTTAATACTACATTTTGCTTTGCAGGTGTATGCAAAGAGGGTGCTCCTGTCAAAGTGTTTATTTGCACCCACCCTGTCATCTTTTGGGCTCACGGGAGGTCCAGATTCTCTGGTCTGAAGCCTCTGCGAAGGCATTTGTTTGATTACCAGTATCAAGCAACTTGGAGTCCATTGCGGCTGTTCTTCATCCAGCTTTCCCAAGGCAACCAACACCTACAATTCCTTGCATTCCATCTGGGTGAGAATGACCTAATATACACCTTGGAATTTCAATAAACTTGTCAACCCCCGCCCCCCAAAAGTGAAGCTGGTCAACCCAAAAGGTCCAGCTGTTATTTAGTCTGCACTACTGTAATGGAAGGTATAGGATGGGGCATTCTCTTTAAGGAGGGTTGAGAAATCAAGGTTTGCAGTGAACTGAGACTTGGTGTGTGTGTGCGGGGGGGTACACTACCCATCATGACATCACATTATGTTTGTTGTGGGGATAGTAATAATATTGTAGATAATAATAACTTTGGGGATAATAACTTTGTAAACTACTCTGAGTGGGTGTTAAGTTGCCCTGAAGAATGGTATATAAATCGAATGTTATAGTTATTGTTGTTGCTGTTGATGCTACTGCTGCTGCTGCTGATGTTATTGTGGAACTTTGATGGAGATGACAGGTGCAGCTATCTGTTGAGGGAGGTGGCCAACATTTGTTTGATCTATAAGAGTGATGCCCTGATCTGGATGATCCATCCTAGCTCTATCTCATCAGATCTCAGAAGCTAAACAGGGCGGGCCCTGGTTAGTGGTTGATTAAGAACTAACCAAGGAAGCCCAGAGTCACCATGCACAGGCAGGCAATGGCAACCACCTCTGATTGTCTCATGCTTTGAAAACCTTATGGGGTGGTCGTAAATTGCCTGTGGCTCAATGGCACTTCCCACTACCACCACAAGAGGGGGACTGTAGGACTTTTTAATAGGCAGGTGGGATGAGGGATGTTAAGCTAGGCTAGCCCCCTCTGGTGGTAGGATACTGTGGGTAAAAGGTACCTTTTTTACTCTGAGAAATCTATGGATAAAGGGATTCTTTCCCCCCAATCTAGCTGCTTATCAGCTATTTTGGCTATAGAATTTGGAAAGGGAAGAAGCTGCCAGTGAGGTGTTTGTCTACACCAGAAGGGGAGGAACTTACATTGAAAGAGCTTCTGAGGATCAGATATGCATTAAAAGAGGTTAACCCATGCACTGCTGCTGTTTCTCTTCGTTCAAAAGTGCAAGGGCAAAAAGTAGTGTTGAGAAAAGTATGGAGCATTCTTAGAAGAGTTCTTGCACCTCTCCTTTCTGGGACTGGATTAGGCATTTGAGCAGATTTTTGAAAGAACATGTTGCTGCTGGGAGGATTGGCATTCTAAGGGCTCCATTTGACCAAGGCAGTCAACTTGTTTATGGGCTGTACCGCTTCAGGGTGATATTTGGAGGTGTGGTGAAATGATATTTCACTTTGAGGTAACTTGTGTGTAAAAAGTATGCAACCTTGTAAAATAAGCACTTAATTTGGCACTCAGCTAAACACTGTGGTTAACCTAAAACAGGTTGGCAAAGGATGTTGAGCCAGTTTCTCAAGCTAGCTTTCCACCTGCCTGACTAGAAGGAAACCATTTGATGCCTGGATGGAGATTAAAGAGGTTTTCCTGTAGCATCAAATGGGATCCCAGGAATTTCACTAGCTACTGTAGTTAAGACAAATTTCCTTAATTCCTGTTTACCCAATTTCTCCTTGAAATCCAACAGGCCTTTTCTTTCCCTCTTTTTAGGAATTTGGAATCAGTTTCTAATCAATTCTATTTTGATTAAAGAAAGAGTTGACAAGAGGAGGGGTAGAAAGGAAAATTTCAGAACTTCACTCGGTATTCATATTTCGATTTTAATTCTGAAAGTTATGCTTTGAGATTGTTGTTTTTATTATTTATTCTGTGTATTTTACCATTGTTGTACACTGCCCTGATCCCGCTTGTGGGGAGGGCAAGCTAAAAATCAAATAAACCTAAACCTAAATCATCTGTAGAGGCTCAAAAGTAGGCAATGTCTTCACAGGAGGGTTGTTATGGGCTGTGGAAGTTCTTTTTCCAAAATTTTCTTTCTTAGATATAGCAATTGCTTCCTCTTATTCTCTTTTCCTCTACCAAAAGAGGAACGCTTTGATTTCTCATTAATGTATCTTTGAGTTTCTTTAACCATGTGCTAATGTAGATTTCCTCTCCTGTGGGTTTCTGCCTGTTGATGTACCACTGCAATATGATACGAAGGGGGAACGCAGCCCAATGCAGCAAGGATATATTCAGACAAGTCCTTGCTTGTGTTTTGTTTCTTTAATGACTCACTTTGTTCTTAATTTTTCACTATGTTTGTAACATATAAATCCAGAGGAGTTAGCTATGTTAGTCTGTAGTAGCAAAATAGTAAAGAGTCCAGTAGCATCTGACAAAGAGAGCTGTGGTTCTCAAAAGCTTATGCTACAGTAAAGTTGGGTAGTCTTAAAGGTGCTACTGGACTTTTTACTATTTTGTAATATATAAATAAACTAGAAACAAAGCCTGTTGTGCAAATAAATACAACGGGCTCTAGAAAGCTGGGTCTGGGGAGGGCTGGCAGGGGTGGTCTAGGGAGGGCTGACAGGTGGAGGGGCAAGGGGGTTCTAGGGAGAGCTGAGAAGCAGAAGGGGTCTGGGGAGGACTGGTAGGTGGAGGGGCAAGGGGGGTCTGGGGAGGGATCAGAGGCAGGAGGGGTCTGGGGAGGGTTGGCAGGTGGAGGGAAAAGTGGGGTCCGGGGAAGGTTGGAAGGTGGAGGGGAAAGGTGGGCTTGAGGAAGGCTTAGAGGCAGGAGGGTCTGGGGAGGGATGGCAGGTGGAGGGGCAAGGGGGGTCTGGGGAGGGCTCAGAGGGAGGAGGGGTCTGGGGAGGGCTGGTAGGTTGGAGGGGCAAGTGGGGTCTGGGGAGGGTTGGCAGGTGGAGGGGCAAGGGGGGTCTGGAGAAGGCTGAGATGGAGGGGGTAACATGCCTGTAGCCCTGTGAACCTCGCTTGAGCTTGGGTGCACCACACCCTGGCTCCACCAAGAGCAGTGTGGCATGGCTCCAGCAGGGCTTAGAGTTCGGCAGGCGCTTCGCCTCCACCCCATCGCCCTGGCTCCACCAAGAGCGGCATGCTGCAGCTCTGGCAGGGATCTCAGGGCAGCGGGTGCATCGCTCACACCCCGTCACCCCAGCTCCTGTGGGGCTCCCAGGGTGGCAGGCACTTCAGTTGCACCCCATCATCTGGGCTCCACCTGCAGGCACGTCGCTCTTCCTGCACAAGCCTCCACCTCCAGCTGGGCTTCATTGTCCAGGAGCAGAGGGCTGGGCAGCCTCGCCTGGCCATCCACCGCCAGCGGTGCCCTCTGGAGGCAGGGTCCGACCACTCACTTTTTATCCTGGTGCTCACACAGGCGCACCAGGATAAATGTGTTGTCGGAAAGACGCTAAGAGAATTATGTTACAGGATTAATACATTACTTCTTAGAGGTTTAAATCAAATCTTCCTCTTCATGAAAGAGGAGTTGATTCAAAACTGACTCAGATTCCTAAAAAGTGGAATACAGAAGGATTTCTGGATTTCAGGGTGAAATTTGGCAAAGAGGAATTAAGACAATTCCACTGACAATCCTACTTCACAAATTTTCCTATCCTCTTGCTAGAGCACCATCCTGTGGTAACATAAAAGAACAGCAAGGATTGAAACAATCATCACCATCATTATCCCTAACATATCATTATCATTAGCCCTGACCTGGGTAGCTCAGGTGAGCCTGATCTTGTCAGATTTCAGAAGCTAAGCAGGGTTGGCCTTGGTTAGTAATTGGATGGGAGACCTCCAACAAAGACCAGAGTTGCAGGGACAGGCAATGGCAAACCACCTCTGATAGTTTCTTGCCATGAAAACCCTACCAGGGGGTCAACATAAGTCAACTCTGACTTGAGGGCACCACACACACAAATATCATTATCATGCCTTTCTCACTGAGATCCAAGGTGGATTACACAGTGCGAGTGAAAATACAATAATGAAGCTATGATTTCTCATCAATAAGAAATGAAAGAGAAACCCCTCTTTTAAAAGAAAAAAAGATTAGAGGAATCAATATATTTATATCTTTAAAAAATGAATTTCAGAACAAACAATACTCCTCCCCAGATAGAACAGAAGGATTTGATGCTGTTTGTAGGATAAGTAGCTTTATACTCATTCTTCACTATGGTATTTAAGTACTTTAAATCCAGTTATAATATTTATGAGTATGTAACGTTTTTTGGTCTGTGTGTGTGTGTTTTTATTAGTTGGCAACCCTAGTGAACTTTTAGGAGAAGACTGGGAGGTGCCTTTTACCTCAGGACATGTTCAATTACTCCCAATAGCAACTGCAGACTGTTTAGAATGTAGGGGGTGAGGACCAGTTGTGCCACATATGCAAATGGCCTCTGTGTTGCAACTGTCTTGGGGGGAGATGTGTGGAATGTTGGGAGCCCCAGTAAGCCCACATATGCAAATGACTTTGAAAGGCTGGCCCAATCAGGGTAGAGTGGCAGTGGGCAAGGGTGCAAGCAGGCAGCAGGCTGCCAGCCACACAGGGAAGCTGTATCCCTTTGGGAAAACACATTTTACCCCTTTTTACCTCCTTAGGGGGTGAATTTCTTAAAATCCCTTCTTAGTGACTCTCTACATCACAAAAGGAAGATCCTCCCCAAATTTCACGCTTCTAGGTCCAGGGGTTTGGGCTGGGTGTTGATGAGTCAGTCAGGACACTTGTCTTTATATATATAGAAGCAACAAAGCCCGCTGTGGGAAAAAAATATGATGGGCTCAAGAAAGGGGCAGGCGGGCAGGCAGGCATTTGCTCCTCCTCTGTCACTGATTCCATCTGGAGAAGGAGATGGGTGGATTTTGTCATTTGGTCCACGACTGATCTGCCTGATCTCAGCCATGTGAAGGGGTGGTGGGCTTTCCTACCTGCTCCATGTGTGATACATGCAGGGTAAAGGGGGGGTGTTGCCTCCTGTTCTGCACCTGAGTATGGCTGGATGAAGGGGAGCAGGCATTGCTGCCTGCTCCAAGCCTGATCCCAGTTGGGTGAAGGAGGGTGGAAATTGCCACCTGCTCCCCACTGGGTGAAGGGAGGAACAGGCATTGCCTCCAGCTCCACGTCTGATAATGAAAGGTGAAGATGGGGCAGGCATTGCTGCATGTTTGGCTCCTGACTCCGACAGGGTGGGCATTGCCAACTGCTCCGCTCCAGTTGGCTGAAGGAGGGCGGGCATTGCCATCTGATGTGCTCCTAATCCCAGCTGTCTTAAGGTGGGGGTGGACATTGCAACCTGGTTTGCTCCTGATTTTGACAGGTTGAAGGGGGGCAGGCATTGCTGCATGCTTGGCTTCTGACTCCAGCAGGGTGCAGAAAGGGGAGCATTGTTGCCTGCTCTGTGGCTTATTCTGGTAGGTTGAAGAGGGCAGGCATTGCCACCTTCTCCACTCCTTAGACCGGCTGGGTGAAGGGAAGAAGGGCATTGCCTTCTGCTCGGTAGCTGATCACAGCCAGGTGAAGGTGTAAGGTTGTGTTGCCACCTGCTCTGCCACTAATACCAGCTGGGTTAAGGCAGGGGAGGGCATTGCCACCTGCTCCACTCCTAATACCAGCTGGGTTAAGGTGGGGTGGGCATTGTCACCTGCTCCACTCCTGATCCCAGTTGGATGAAGGAGGGCAGGCATTGCCATCTGATCTGCTCCTAATTCCAGCTGGTGGGGGGGTGGGCATTGCCAACTGCTCCACTCCTAATACTTGTTGGGTTTAGGCAGTGTGTGGGCAAAGCCACCTGCTCTGCTTCTGATGCCAGCTGGATGAAGGGAGGGTGGGCATAACCACCAACCTCCACTCCTAATACCAGCTGGGGAATGGGCATTGCCATTTGCTCCACTTCTAATACCAGCTGGGTTAAGGCAGGGGTGGGCATTGCCACATGCTCCACTCCTAATGCCAGCTGGGTTAAGTTGCGGGATGGGCATTACCATCTGCTTCGCTTCTAATAACAGCTGGGTTAAGGTGGGGGCTGGGCATTTCCACCTGCTCTGTTCCTAATACCAGTTGAGTTAAGGAGGGTGGTGGGCATTGCCAACTGCGCTGCTCCTGATCCTAACGTGTTCAAAGAAAGATTGGGCCTTGCCATGTGCTTTGCTGCTCATACCTGCTGGGTTAAGGTGGGTGTTAGACATTGCCACCTGCTCAGCTCCTAATACCAGCTGGGTTAAGGCGGGAGTGGGAATTGCCACCTGATCCACTTTAATATCAGCTGGGTTAATTTGGGTGTTGAGCATTGCTTTCTGCTTTAATCTGTCAATGCTTTAACCTGTGAATTGCTTCCATTGCTGCATATAAGTGATTTATCTCTGCCCTTCTGGCAGATGCGTTGGGGGAATCAAATGGCTTTTCTGGAGATCCCGAATGGAAAAATCAATAATCAGTTTCTTAAAGGAGCCAAGGGAGCAGTATGTGGGAAGCAAAAGGGATTAACAATGTGTATAACAATATGCAACATAAGGCCAAATAGTTGACGGGTCGCTGTCCTCCCGTTGGGAATAGGGGATTCTCAGCCCCCATCTTCAGCCTTGCACCACCGGTGCGGGGAATAAGAGAGAAAATAAGGGACTTGCTGCTTAGTGCCCACACTCTCCAGCAATGTACTGATGTTATTAGCAGATGTGCTGATGTCACTTCCCTTGCACTAGGAAGTGATATAAGCATGCCACTGGTGAATCCATGGTTTTGGGGCAAAACTGAGATTTTACCCCCAAACAAAGGCAGTTCTGGTGGAACATCAACATAATGTTGTCGCTTCTTGAACTGATGTAACTTCATCACCAAGGAGTGCACACAGCAGCTTGTAAGTCTCTCCCCCACTGACTGTGGTCCCCCTCCCCCCACCAGTTGCCAGGGGAGACCTGTGGTTGCTAGATGGTTGTGAGGCCTGTGAACTGTCTAAAGCAAGTATTAGTAAAATAAAAGTGAACAGAACCTGCATTCAGCACCAATAGGAGGGTTGGAAAAATCCTAGAAATTTGGAGGTGGAGCCTGGGGAAGGACCTCAGTGTGGTATAATGTCACATAGTCCACCCTCCAAAGCAGCCATTTTCTCCAGGGGAACTAATTGCTGTTGTTTGGAGATCAGTTGTAATTTCAGGAGATTGCCAGGCCCTATCTGGTGATTGGCAGGCCTACTTAGAGCCGATGGCATTTAAAACTGGCATGGTGTGTCCATAGGACTCACGCTGCTTGCCAATCACCATGCTGCATGTCAGACCTCAACCTTCTCTCTTGCAGCACCAGAATTCTGAAAAGTCCTATATGTAGAGCTTGTCAGTCCCCCACACCCCTTTTAATACAAGGTATATTAAGAGCTCTGTTTTCCTCATGCTGCTTTTGGCCTGCTGATATTAACTTGGGTTTAGTTTTAGTTTTGCTAGTTTTTATTAGATTATCGTTGTCACCACTACCCCTTCCCCAAGGGCATTTGCTTTGGTTCTTTTGAAAGGTTTTAGTACAATTGTCGTATAAACAGAAATAATGGAAATAACGGGAAATGGTGGAAGTAATGGGCCGGTTTTTCTGTTGCTGAAGATGGCAGAAGGGTGGCCCTTTGACTATCATGAGACTTGCATGTGAGACAAGGGCTGTAGTAGAGGGGAATGGAGCTGGCTGTATCCAACCCCCAGTGTAGAGTGTAAGGACTGGTGAGACTTGGGGGTCAACCTCTCTCCTCCTTGTTGCCATGCAACTCACTAGGTGAGCTGGTTGCTCTCTCTCTTTCAGCCTAGCCTGACCCACAGATTCGTTATGAGGATAAAATATAGGACCAGAGAACCACACGTGCTACTCTGAACTCCTTAGAGAAGGGATGTGATTAGACAGACAGACAGACAGACAGACAGACAGACAGACAGACAGACAGACAGACAGACAGACAGACAGACAGACAGACAGACAGACAGACAGACAGACAGACAGACAGACAGACAGACAGACAGACAGACAGACAGATAGATAGATAGATAGATAGATAGATAGATAGATAGATAGATAGATAGATAGATAGATAGATAGATAGATAGATAGAAGTAAAAACTTAAATAATGTGTTAAATATTTATTGTCTGAGTCTCAAGAGTTTTGGTGTCCGAGAGTTACCACTAAAAAAGTCCAATCTCCAGTACAGATCAAGCCCCGTTACCCTTCACACTACCATTTATCCATTCAGAAGTTTGAGATCTTGCCTACTGCAATAAAGTCTGTGTGGAACTACTCTTGGAGATTATTTGAACATTCCAGGAGGTGCAAACAGTATGATGGAAAGGAGAAAAAAATCCAGGAGGGAAAAAAGACAAAAATGATGATGCAATAAAAGTTTTAATGAAAAAAAGACAATGTAGATATTCATCTTTAAATGTATAAGGCAGTTACATATGTCCAGTGAAATGAGACAGTGAAGGTTGAATTACATTCTGTTCAGTTCTCGTTCATTGTCGGTGCACAACACTTTCCCATTCCAATCACATTACCAAGAAGAAACAAAATATGCAAGTGTAAAACTATGCCAGAGACATCTAAACATATCCACCAAGGAAAGCATGCAGTGATAAAGACCGATTTACATTTCAGAGGTGCTAGAAAGTCATAGCTTCTGCTGTCTTCAATTGAACTGACAGGCACACAGCGTGAGGTGAAAGCTGGAAACGTCAGCTCAGTTGTTGGTTTGTTTTGTGGTTACTGATTCTTAGTTGATCCAGATTCCATGAATGGCCTTCTAGTTTAGCATGGGTATGAGCAGTAGCTGGGCCTACGCTTTGACCCATACATGCCCCTCCACCCACTCCCAAGGTATCCCCGAGAAGAACCCATGCTAAGGGAACCCATTCCATACCCAGAAGCACATGGGGAGTAGCCTCCGACGGCCACAGGCTCACAGCTTGAAGCTAGAATGGGTCCTGGGATTGTCAGAACAACGGGAGGGGGTTGGATCACCATTTCCGATGGTGGGATTTGGCTCACGCATGACGGAGTGACTCCAGGGACTAGGCCGAGACTGCCAGCTGAAATTGCTCCACCCGAACTAAGCCCACCATATCCAATGATGCCGGATCCAACACCACCTGACCCGAGACCGATGACTGGCCTAGAGACACAAGATGGGCTGGCACAAATTGGAGACTGACATGGGCGGTAGCAAGACATGTTTGGTTGGTTCAAGTGAGCCTGAAACAAAAAGTATTAGGAAACATTTTAGTTCAGAAATCAAGGTTCAGTGTGCACAACAGGGGCTGGTCAATAGAGAATATGGCAACTGGACGGGAGCATGAGAGTAGCCTATTGTGTGAATGCATGATTAACATTTTGAATTCCTTGGTGGTAAGGTGAAAGATTCCACAGTTCCAGATTGTATAACTTCCTGCTTCAGAATATTAATCTTGCCCTTCTGTGTAATTTAGGCCTTCTGGAAATTATTTAGTTAGCTTTTATTTCATATATATTAAGGGATGGCCACACCTAGGAGCAATAAGGGGGTGGAGACTGGCATTGTGTGATGCCATAACATCACTTCTACTTCAGGACCTGGAAGTGACATCACAGCACTGGCAACACTCTAGAATTTTCCCTGATCTCTATGGTTTCTACAACACCGTGCCACAGTGACATCACTTCCAGGCCCAAAACCAGGAATGATGTTATGCTTCCCACCTCCCTCTACTTTACTTCCACTGCTCCATCAAGAGCAGGAGCCATAGTAGGCAAAATGGCATCCTTAATACAGATAGATCTAGATATCTAGATCTGAGTGGTAATTTAAAATTTAAGGTAGGATTTTGACTGGGTTTTGTAAAGCACAATTTGAGAGTTGTTTTTTGGTCTTTTTCTTGCTGCTGTTTTAGAAACTAGTTTTAGCTGATGTTTCGCTTCCTTTTGCACTGCAACTATCTCCAGTGCTTTGGTTTGGAAGGGGAAAAAAGTGTTGAGACTCAAATGTAAGGTTGTGCCAATATCGTCTAATTCCCCATTCCCTCTGCACTAGGCTATTCCCGAGGTTGCACTCTCTCTCTCTCTGCTTGAGTGGGGTGGGCTGGCACACAAGGATCAGGGCTGTTTCCACACTACTCATCTTCTTCCGGAATGCTGTGGAATGTCATGAAAAAACTGCAGAAGATAGTGTCTTCTCGTATGATGTCGCACAAAACTCGCACGAGAAGACACTATCTTCCGCGGGTTTTTTGCAACATTCCACAGCATTCTGGATGAAGGTGAGTGGTGTGGAAATGGCCCAGGAGTTGGGAGAACCTCAAAAAGGGGGTACTTAGTACCGGTGATTACCACCACACACACACACACATACACACAAAAGCCCTGGCTATCCCACAGATAATGCCTGTAGATGTCATGGTGGAAAGCGATTACATTTTCTGGTGCCTGCTTGCTTCTGGAGGATAAAAATCTGAAGTCTCTTGAATAGAACAGGAGAAATAGGGAGTGTCAGACATTAGCCACTTGTACAGCTAGATGCCCTTGATTTAGCAATAGAGACAGGCTTCCTTGTGTCTTGAGGAGTAGCTACATCTCCCTGTGGCCATACAGGAAGCAGTTCCTCTCCTTTCTGTGGAATCTAAAACTGAACAACATCTTTTTTCCCCCTCACACCAAAAATTAAAATGTAGCTTTCCTCTACCACCTAACAGCAAGAGTCCTTCAGAAGAGACAGGGAGTTATCCCTGTTGCTAGGGCTGTCAATCCCAGTTTGGGAAAAATCCCTAGAGATTTGGAGGCAATGCCTAGAGAGGGTGGAATGGAGGGAGGAGAGAGAATGCAGTATGGATGTGATGTCATAGAGTCCACCCTCTGAAGTTGCCAGTTCCTTCAGTGGAACTGATCTCTGTAGTTTGGAAATCAGTTATCATTCCGGAAGAACTGCAAGTCATGCCTAGAAAATTATAAACTTGATCATTGTATGTACAGGGAACACAAATTCAGGAGCACCTCTGTCTCTCTGAAGATGATACTTCTTATGTGAGGATGCTCAAGTGAAGGGAAAAACAGTGGAGCCGGGAACAGTAGTTTAAAAGCCGAAGGCTCCGTCAGTTTCCCCTCTCCATGGGAGGGTAGTTTGAAAAGACAGGGCCCCATTGCTCCTCAAAAGGTTTGTTAATTGCATCTAATTAACAAACTCTCTGAGGAGCATCTCTGCCAGCTGTCTTTTTAAACTACCCTCTTATAGAGAGGAGAAATTGATAGAGCCTGGCATTTTGTCTTTGTAAAGTCCCGGCTAACATTGCTGTCCTTTCCCTTGAGCATCCTCATGTAACAGAGTATCGTATCGAGAGAGTCTCTGTTACAAGATTCTGCTGGGCTTAGAACCTCCCAATATTTTTTCCCCAGTTTCGGACGAAATGGCCGTAGGTTTTTTTCCCCTCAATCAAAGTGACAAAATTATAGTGTTTTTGCTTGTATGATGGACTGTGCCTTCAAGTCATAGCTGACTTACGGAGACCCCTGGTGGTTAGCCATTGCCTGCCTCTGCAATAGCAACCCTTGGAGGTCTCCCATCTGATTATTAACCAAGGCCAATCCTGCTTAGCTTCTGAGATCTGATGAGATCAGTCTCGCATGGGCTATTGTAATGTAATGTAATATAAGCATTGTAAAAAAAAATGACATGAAAATGAAAATGCTATGGTAAAAATGTCATATAGATAAAATGATAATAAATAATAATAATAACTGCTTATATAGTGCTCTTCTAGACAGATTAGTGTCCCACTTACAGCGGTGAATAAGGTCAGTGTTATTAGGTCAGGGCTTCTGGTGTCCTGGCCTCACTGACAGTCCTTTAGATGGCACTGGATTTCTAGCCACTGTGTGTGACAGAATGTTGGACTGGATGGGCCACTGGCCTGATACAACATGGCTTTGCTTATGTTCTTATGTTCTTATTATCCCCTCAATACAGCTGGGGAGCTGGGCTGGGAGGAGTGGCTTTACCAAGGCCACCTGCAGAGCTCATGGCAGTAGTAGGATTTGAACCAGCAGAGTGCTGCTTCACAACCCAACCACTTAACCCTTGTGCTACAGCATAAAAGAAACAAACAAAAGAACCACTTGTGGCAGAAATGCTCAGCCTGAATAAGAACAAAAATGCAAAGAAACGAAAAATGGCAATTTGTATATCCTTACTTCTGCTGACTGCTATTGGATGTGGGATGGTGGATTTTACCCTAGCTGTATCAACCGAACCAGGTAGTTTGCATGTCCTTAATGTTTGCAAGGGAAATATGTACAATGTTCTATTATCTGTATGTTGTGATCATTATCTCACAAAACAAACCTGTTTTCTTTTCATCATCAAAGCAACGACGAGCCCAGGTTTCGTAAGATAGGAAGCGATCCAGGCTCATTACTGAATTGATGCAACCTTAATTTGGTTGGAATGGGACCTCAAGGGCAAGATTCTTAACTGATGTAAAACAACAGGAGTACTACGGGATCCCCGTTCATTTCGACAAGGTGTGGCTCTTGAGTTATGCAGAATATTCTCATGAGCAAAACACACAGGAGTAAGTTAAACCTCTCTAGCATGCTGATTCTCTGCCATCTTCTTACTAGCTTGATTCTAAACCTTGTGCTTCATGCCTGAGTATCATATAATAATACTGCTTAGCATTTCTATAGTGTTCATTGTAAAAAGTCCTTATATTTTATTTAGTTGTTTCATTTGTGCTTATAAGGCTTGAGTTGCCAGCCTCCAGGTGGGACCTAGAGTTCTCCCAGAATTAAACAGGATGAACTGCTTTTGAGAGTAGACTATATGATGTTACACCCTGCTGAGGTCCTATTCCTATCCCTACCCCCAAATCTCTTACGAATTTCCCAAGCAAGAGTTGACAACCCTAATCAGTAATATTTACAACAACCCTGTAAGGCAGGTCTGTATTATGATCCCTGTATGACAGATGGAGGCATGAGGCCAAAAACGTGCCTAAATTAATGGCAAAGGTGAGATTCAAACCCAGGATGTCTTGATTCTGCTTCAGCACTTCTCAGCTTGCCAATGCTCACATTGTGAACATTGCAAAGTGCCACATAAATGCACATATTAATACACCTCTGACCCTTCCTGAAAGTGATGAGGTGCCTCTGGATTCTTGTTTCATTTTGCTGCTACAGACTTACATGGCAACTCATCAAGAATTACCTTCAAAACTGGATAGCTCAGGTTTAAATTTTGAAATCTATCTGATTTTAATAAGTGGGGGTGAAATTCGACTTCTCGTGCCTGCTAAATGCATCTCTTCAAAACAATTCTTCCTTACCATTTGGCAGGATGGAATGTGTGAATTAACTACATCGAGGTTGACAGGTGCTCATTTGCAGGATACTTTGGTTGTCTTTCACAGACAGAGAAAGCCTGCTTAACTAGCTAGCATACTATCCTTATAAAACATTTGTAAGGTCACTATAACCATCCCGATAGTTGTGGATTGAGTGGTGGGGTTCAGATTGAGTGATGGCAGAGGCAAGATTCAAAGTAGGAAATAACCTCCACAATCCATGATGGACATTAGCCACTTCCCTCCCCCTTGTTGCTATGAGGGATGCTTTTGGACCCGCCCTCCATAAAAGTGGTTGTTGGGTGTGGCATGACCATTATGTGCCTTATGAACCATACCCAATAGGCTACAAAAGACTATGTTCATATGCAGGTTTTTAAAATGAGTTCTGCATGCCCCTCCTACCTTTGTTGTGGTAGCACAGAATGTGCTAGCAGCCGATGGGGCAAACAGGATTACCGTTAAATTGACTTGGGTAGTAGTCTTTTTTGATTCATTCATACTGCCTGACTGGGAGTGGCTAGTTCCACACAGTCCTGGTTGATTGATTAAGTAGGCCTCTGATAGGTTTAGAATTAATCATATGGGTTGCTGTGATATACAGAAACGGGTGACTGGTGAGCACCCTGAGGCATCTAAGGATGGATTTCTGCTTGTCAACTGCAATGGCCCAATGGCTTCTGAAAGAGACTCCTTTGGAGATGGGAAGCATTGGCTAAATCCTAAAAACTGTATGGTATTGGAGGAGGAGGCCCTGATCTGGATAGGCCAGGAGTGCTTGATCTCGTCTGATCTCAGAAGCTAAGCAGGGTCAGCCTTGGGTTAGTAATTGGATGGAAGACTTCCAACTAAGACTTGGGTTGCAGAGGCAGGCAATAGCAAACTGCCACTGTTAGTCTTTTGCCATGAAAACCCCACTAGGGGTTTCCGTAAGTCAGCTGAGACTTCAGGGCAGTCTTCACCACCATTGGGGGAAGAGAATGAAGCCTTACAACTCTTGACTCCAGATTAGTGTGCAAGTGAGGAAAGCTGAGGTATGTCAAAAATGGCAGGCCGAGATTTGAGCCAAGATTAGGGTTGTCAGGTTCAGGTTGGGAAATCCTTGAAGATTTGGGGGATGTAGCTAGAAGAGGGCAAGATTTGGGGACAAGAGAGTCCTGAACAGGGTATAATGCCATACAGACACCCTCCAATGCAGCCATTTTCTCCAGGGGAATTCATCTCTGTCTCCTGGAGATCAGTTGTAATTCTGGGAGCTCTCCACCATCACCTGGAGGTTGGCAAACCCAGCCAGGTTGGAGTTGCCCAAAAAGCAAAGAGACTGCCCAGTAGTAAATAGCTAGCACTAACATGGGCAGGTGTCAATTTACAGCAGTTTTTTGTCAATCAGAAATTAATAAAGACCTTGTTTAACCCATACGCTGGTGTCTTGCATTCCTGAACATATCAGCAATTCAATAACATATAGGTGTTCTGGAACACACAAACCTCTCTGAGAAATGTTGCCAGCTCTTTTAGCTCCCCTCAAAAATCCTCAGAAGTTTTCACCTGAGCAGGATATTTCAAAATATGCCTCAGTAATTCATATGAAGCAAATTCTGAGAAAAATCTGGCCTTACCTGGTTCTCTGAAGCGTTGAAATGAAGGAATGCAGTTGAGAAGCGAGAGATGCAGTTGAGAAGCAGGTGATGTTGTTCAAGAATTCTGTACAGTGCCACAGTTTTTATACTTTTTTGGAGGCAGGTAACTTGAAAGGAGGTGGCTTTAATCTCCCTGCCTGCTTTTGATTCATTATCTTACCCCCTGATTAAACGGATTTTTTTTCGTTTGGCTTTTGAGGAGTTCACCCTCCACACATATCTTTTATAACTCCACCCTACAATTTTTTATGACAAGCCTTTGGTAAAATTCCGGTGGCTTTAAAAGTTCCCGATAAATAGGATAATAACATTACTCCGCCCTTGATGAATAATCCCTGTTCAACTAACTTAACAGCAGCATTCTGAACTGGATCAAAAATACACGTCCAAACTGGTTGTTGACTAGCCAAAGGCCCTCCAAAGTTTGACGTCTGCGTGACAAAGAATCCCCATTTCTTTCACCTATTCCCTTACTTCCCTTCCAGCCCAGAGACCTTGCTGTGGGCCACTGAACCAATCCCTTTCTCCATCTCTGGGTTTAGATTCTTGGTTAAGAGTTGACACTGGCTCTTATATGATGGTGAGAGGATTTTCCCTCAGTTTGTTCTTGTTCCTGTACTGATACGGAATCTTCCTCTACATTATGTTCCATCCCTCTTTAATGCTACTATAAAAACCAGACTCTCTAAAATTCATCAGACTGTGCATAGTTTGTCACAACTATAAAATTGACTCTGAAGACCACATTTTCTTTGATTGTCCTAAGTTTTCAGAATTAAGAGCTGAATTGATTTCTCCATTATTCAATCAGAATTCTCTTTCTCTAGAAGCAAACTCATCTTGGCTACTCAGAGACAAAGATAAACACACTTCTCGATGTGTGGTGATTTTTTTGGCAGCTGTTGTTCAGTTACATGATAATGAAGTTTTAAGTTTTCTTCCCCTGTGTTTATGATTCAAGTTGTAAAAACAGTAGGAAGTGTCACAACTTCGAGTTCTTTCAGTACATTTGTGTCATATTTTCCACTCTCTATTACTGATGGACATGTGTACATTAATTTGGGAAGAGTAGCAAACACCCAAGAAGATAGAATTAAAATTCAACAAGACCTGAATACTCTGGAGAAGTGGGCAGCTGTGAATAAGATGCAATTCAACAATGACAAGTGCACAGTATTACGTCTGGGCCACAAAAATGGGAAGCACAAATACTGGATGGGGGATACACTTCTGGGCAGTAGTATATGTGAAAGGGATCTTGGAGTAAGAGTGGACTGTAAACTAAATATTAGAAGTCAGTGTGATGCAGTGGCAAAAAAGGCTAATTCAATCTTGGGTTGTATCAAAGGGGCCATAGCATCGAAATCGCAGGAGGTCATAGCCCCTCTCAATACTGCCTTGGTCAGGCCGCACCTGGAGTATTGTGTGCAGTTCTGGAGGCCTCACTTCAAAAAGAATGTGGACAATATCGAGAGGGTGCAGAGGAGAACGACGAAGATGATCAGGGGTCTAGAGACTGAGCCCTACGAGGAAAGGCTGAGGGCCTTGGGAATGTTTAGTTTGGGGAAGAGGAGGTTGAGGGGGGACATGATTGCTCTCTTTAAATATTTGAAAGGCTGTCATTTGGAGGAGGGCAAGGAGCAGTTCCAGTTGGCAGCAGAGGCTAGGACCTGAAGCAATGGGCTTAAATTACATGCACAAAGGTACCGGCTGGATATTAGGAAAAACTTTTTCACAATCAGAGTAGTTCAAAAGTGGAATCAGCTGCCTAGGGAGGTGGTGAGCTCCCCCTCACTGGCAGTTTTCAAGAAGAGGCTGGATGAATCTTTGTCAGAGATGCTTTAGGCTGATCCTGCCCTGGGCAGTGGGTTGGACTAGATGGTCTGTATGGCCCCTTCCAATTCTGATTCTATGATTGTATGAATTTTAAAAAATGGCAAGCAAGCAAGTCATATAGTTGGAAAATCATCCATCTCAACCCCTGCTGACTGCAGGAATCCAAAGTTAAAGCATCTCCAACATGTTAATGTGACAGCATGTGATCCTTTAGAGACATTAGTCCCAGCAATTGTAGGTCAAATCCAGCACTTTGAATCTTGTCTAGAAATAATGGAAATTGTGGGAGGTTTTAATTAATGGCCCAATCTAACTCATTAAGTCTCTTCTAGTAGCTTTTTAAAAAACATAGAAATGATAGCTATGTGATTCAGATTAGTGCTGTGGTTGGGAGAGGGGTTAACCAATCTCACCCACACATAGTTTCACCAGTCAAAACCAACACTGCCCTGGACTATTCTCAGTCTTGGAAAGGGGAAACAGGACAGATGTAGAAAGGATGTCTGTTTCCCACGCATTTCAAGTTATAAAAGTACAGTGGGGGGGGGTTGGTTTCAGTAGATAAAACTAGGCGAAGCAGGAAGAAGAGTTAAACCAGCCAAGGGGCCAACCTGACTTCCATTTGCCTTTCAAAATGTTGACAAGTAACTTTTAGTGATGCCCTTCCACTGGCTTCCCTTGGGTTTCTGAAACAAAAATCAAAATGAGACGAAACTGCATAGGGGAGAAACAGTTATGCAACTTATCCTTTGTATTAGGGCTTCACCTATCCTTTGTGTTAGGGCTCCATTCCAAATCAGGATCTGAATCCAAGATCACCTTAAAGACCAACAATAACATTTCAAGAGTCAAAGCTCTCTTCGTTAGATATCCTGGAAATCTTGTTGATCTTTAAGGCAATCCTGGAATTGAATCTTTTTCTTCCCATAAAGATCAACTCCTGAAATTATTCCAGACAATGTGATAGTCATTTACATTCTGGGAACATCAGTTCATCTTATCCAGTTCTGCTTTTAAGAAGGCAACCCAGTGGTTCTCAGATCAGAATATGGCATTTGAATAGAGGAAGGTTTAAAGTATATTTGACCTCTACTATTTCTGAATATCTCCTTATCAGGTTTAGAGAAAGCACGAGCTGAGGGGAGAATGTGAGGAATAAAATTACACATAGGAAACTCCCAAATACACAATAAAATCATTGGTCCACCTAGCTGAATTGGTTAAGGTTAGGGTTAGGGTTAGGGTTGGGGTTGGGGTTGGGGTTGGGGTTGGGGTTGGGGTTAGGATTCCTTTAAAGATTCTTTAAACCAAACTGCAAAGGATTGAACCTCACAAATTTTCCCCTGTGCTATGTTCCTTCTCTTCAAATCTTAGAGTTCAATGGTGATTTAGTTGAAGAACCTCCAGATATTGCCTATATAGATTGCTACTGTCTATTTTACAGGGAGTTGTTCTCCCCCTACTGTGTAGGAATAAAGAGATATGAGATTAAATGAACTTTATTTGTGCTTGATTTTGATATTGTATTGATTTTGTGGCTGATACAATTTACCTTGAATATAAGATTAGCTTGATCTAAATGGGGAATCTCCTCTGGCTTCTCTTATTCTCAATCAACCCCACCATGATTCAAAACACAGAGGGTCTTACATGGGGATGCTTAAGTGCAGGGATAAGCAATGTTAGCCAGGTAGCATAGTTTAAAAAGAGAGCCAAAGGCTCTGTCAATTTCTCTTCTGTACATGAGGGTAGTTTAAAAAGACAAAGCTGGTGGAGATTGCTCCTCAGAGTGTTTGTTAATTTCATCTTTGCCCCCCCAAAGAATCTGTCAATTTCACCTCTCTTTGGGGATGTGAAGATGAAATTAACAAACACTTTGAGAAGCCATCTCCCCTGGGAGCCTTTCCACAAGATGCCAGTGAAACAAAGGGTGTGCTTGCTGCTGTTCGTCATTGTGTGAAACTAGCCATGCCAAACACCCACTATAGTGGACAAATTCCCAGGAATTTATGCCTCAGCCAGCAGACCAGAGAAATGGATGAGCACACAATCACATCCCTGGCTGATGATATCATGAATGGGGTGATGCCTTTGCTTCCAGGTCATACTGGCTTGGGATATGATTGCATGAATGTTCTTGAGCATTTATGTATTTATTTATTCATGTCATTTATAGTCCACCCTTCTCATTGAGACTCAAGGTGGATTACACAGTGTGAAATTAGTACAGTCAACATCAAGGACATTTCAATAAACAATGACAGAGTAAATAAATGCAATGGTTGTTGGGGGTTTTCCGGGCTGTCTTGCCGTGGTCTTGGCATTGTAGTTCCTGACGTTTCGCCAGCAGCTGTGGCTGGCATCTTCAGAGGTGTAGCACCAAAAGACAGAGATCTCTCAGTGTCACAGTGTGGAAAAGATGTAGGTCATTTGTATCTACTCAGGAGGGGTGGGGTTGAGCTGAGTCATTCTGTAAGAGTTTCCCAGGGTGTGGAATGCTAATGGCGGGAGGCTTCACTGTATCCTGAGGCGGTTCTTTTGCATATGGATTGGTGCTTGATGTGCTAATCTTCTCTGCAGGGCTATTGTCGGGTGTGGAGTGTTTTGTTGGCCTGGTGTTTTTCAGAACTGGAGCCCATGCTCTGTTCATTCTTAAGGTTTCTTCTTTCCTGTTGAAGTTTTGCTTATGCTTGTGAATTTCAATGGCTTCCCTGTGCAGTCTGACAAAGTAGTTGGAAGTGTTGTCCAGTATTTTGGTGTCCTGGAATAAGATACTGTGCCCTGTTTGAGTTAGGCTATGTTCAGCCACTGCTGATTTTTCAGGCTGTCCAAGTCTGCAGTGTCTTTCATGTTCTTTTATTCTTGTCTGGATGCTACGCTTTGTGGTCCCGATGTAAACTTGTCCACAGCTGCAGGGTATACGGTATACTCCTGCAGAGGTGAGGGGATCTCTGCTGTCTTTTGCTGATCGTAGCATCTGTTGTATTTTTCGGGTGGGTCTGAATACTGCTTGAAGGTTATGCTTTTTCATAAGCTTTCCCATCTGATCAGTAATTCCTTTGATATATGGCAAAAACACTTTTCCTGTGGGAGACTGTTTTTCTTTGGTTGTTTGATTCATCCTGGGTTTGATTGCTCTTCGGATTTCATTTCTGGAGTAGCCATTTGCCTGAAGTGCGTGGTTTAGATGATTAATTTCCTCATTGAGAAAGCGCGGCTCACATATCCGTCTTGCACGATCCACTAATGTTTTCATTATGCCTCTTTTCTGTCGGGGGTGGTGATTGGAGTTTTTGTGTAAGTACCGATCAGTGTGAGTTGGTTTCCTGTAGACCTTGTGACCTAACTGAAAGTTTGCTTTGCGGATGACCAAGGTATCCAGGAATGAGAGTTTTCCCTCACTTTCTTTCTCCATTGTGAATTGTATGTTCAGGTGGATGTTGTTGAGATGATTCAAAAACTCCATCAATTCTTCCTCCCCATGGCTCCAAATGATGAATGTATCATCCACAAACCGGAACCATACACTGGGTTTGTGGGGTGCTGATTCTAGAGCTGTTTTTTCAAAATGTTCCATGTAGAAGTTTGCTATAACTGGGCTGAGTGGGCTCCCCATGGCCACCCCATCCATCTGTTCATAGAATTCGTTGTCCCATTGGAAGTAACTGGTTGTCAGACAATGATGGAATAAGGCTGTTACATCCTCTGGGAAAATCTGATTAATCAGTGCAATAGTGTCTTTTACTGGAACCTTGGTAAACAGGGATACAACATCAAAACTGACAAGTATGTCTTGTGGATTGAGTTTCAGAGAACTGATTTTGTTGATGAAATCTGCTGAATCTTTGATGTAAGACGAGGTTTTCCCGATGTGGTCCTGCAGGAGATCTGCCAGATGTCTAGCTAATTCATATGTCGGTGAACCAATGGCACTCACAATGGGTCGGAGTGGGACTGAATCTTTATGTATTTTGGGGAGTCCATATAGTCTAGGTGGCTGTGCTTCTGTCTTGCATAGTTTGCTGTGCGTGTCGGGATGTAGTGAGGAATTCTTGATCAGCGCATTTGTTAGCCTGGTGATTTTGCAAGTGGGATCTCGTTTTAGTTTTTTGTAGGTGGAGGGGTCCAGGAGTTCCTTAATCTTCTTTTTGTATTCCTCCGTTTTCACGATCACTGTAGCATTGCCTTTATCAGCTGGTAGAATGATGATGTCTGGATCTGCATTGAGGGTCTTGATGGCATTTCTCTCCTTGCGTGTTATATTGCTGGTGGGACAACACTTCCAACTACTTTGTCAGACTGCACAGGGAAGCCATTGAAATTCACAAGCATAAGCAAAACTTCAACAGGAAAGAAGAAACCTTAAGAATGAACAGAGCATGGGCTCCAGTTCTGAAAAACACCAGGCCAACAAAACACTCCACACCCGACAATAGCCCTGCAGAGAAGATTAGCACATCAAGCACCAATCCATATGCAAAAGAACTGCCTCAGGATACAGTGAAGCCTCCCGCCATTAGCATTCCACACCCTGGGAAACTCTTACAGAATGACTCAGCTCAACCCCACCCCTCCTGAGTAGATACAAATGACCTACATCTTTTCCACACTGTGACACTGAGAGATCTCTGTCTTTTGGTGCTACACCTCTGAAGATGCCAGCCACAGCTGCTGGCGAAACGTCCGGAACTACAATGCCAAGACCACGGCAAGACAGCCCGGAAAACCCCCAACAACCATCGTTCTCCGGCCGTGAAAGCCTTCGACAATACATCGAACACCTCTACGGGGAGGAAACATTCCAACAGACCCGAAGATTGGAAACACTTCGGAACAAGAAAGCACATCTACTCTGTTCTTTGACCTTTCTTCTACGCTGCAGGGACACAAGAACCATTCCATCCTTTCTCACAACTAAAAGAATCTTCAAAACCACACAGGCGAACCGCATTTATGACCGTCTAGAACAGGCCCTCTTACGTGAGAGAATCCACACTACCCGCAGACAACTTGCTGCCACAGACAAGGAGCTATTTTGCTTGCATATCAACACCAGCCATAAAATGAGAAGTCAGGATTGGGACAAGGTCGATAATCTCACCTACAGGAAGATGGAACAAGTGTTTACCAACCACACATCCAGACAGAAGCAGAAGTTTAACAAACTACAGAAAAAAAGACAGACAAGCCCAATGCTCGACAATGCACGCATTGTCATCAATCTGACAGACCGTCAACTCTCACCAGAAGAAACCTCCATCTTGGCAAAGGGAGGAAACTTTGCAGTCACCCCCACCAGAATTCCTGTGGAAGACATCATTGCAAATGTAGAAGCTGCCATCCGTCATCTACCTGAAGAGGAAGCTGAGGAAATAAGAGGAGAGACAGCCAGGATTCTACGAAAGGCAAAGCTTCCCACCAGCAATATAACACGCAAGGAGAGAAATGCCATCAAGACCCTCAATGCAGATCCAGACATCATCATTCTACCAGCTGATAAAGGCAATGCTACAGTGATCGTGAAAACGGAGGAATACAAAAAGAAGATTAAGGAACTCCTGGACCCCTCCACCTACAAAAAACTAAAACGAGATCCCACTTGCAAAATCACCAGGCTAACAAATGTGCTGATCAAGAATTCCTCACTACATCCCGACACGCACAGCAAACTATGCAAGACAGAAGCACAGCCACCTAGACTATATGGACTCCCCAAAATACATAAAGATTCAGTCCCACTCCGACCCATTGTGAGTGCCATTGGTTCACCGACATATGAATTAGCTAGACATCTGGCAGATCTCCTGCAGGACCACATCGGGAAAACCTCGTCTTACATCAAAGATTCAGCAGATTTCATCAACAAAATCAGTTCTCTGAAACTCAATCCACAAGACATACTTGTCAGTTTTGATGTTGTATCCCTGTTTACCAAGGTTCCAGTAAAAGACACTATTGCACTGATTAATCAGATTTTCCCAGAGGATGTAACAGCCTTATTCCATCATTGTCTGACAACCAGTTACTTCCAATGGGACAACGAATTCTATGAACAGATGGATGGGGTGGCCATGGGGAGCCCACTCAGCCCAGTTATAGCAAACTTCTACATGGAACATTTTGAAAAAACAGCTCTAGAATCAGCACCCCACAAACCCAGTGTATGGTTCCGGTTTGTGGATGATACATTCATCATTTGGAGCCATGGGGAGGAAGAATTGATGGAGTTTTTGAATCATCTCAACAACATCCACCTGAACATACAATTCACAATGGAGAAAGAAAGTGAGGGAAAACTCTCATTCCTGGATACCTTGGTCATCCGCAAAGCAAACTTTCAGTTAGGTCACAAGGTCTACAGGAAACCAACTCACACTGATCGGTACTTACTCAAAAACTCCAATCACTACCCCCGACAGAAAAGAGGCATAATGAAAACATTAGTGGATCGTGCAAGACGGATATGTGAGCCGCGCTTTCTCAATGAGGAAATTAATCATCTAAACCACGCACTTCAGGCAAATGGCTACTCCAGAAATGAAATCCGAAGAGCAATCAAACCCAGGATGAATCAAACAACCAAAGAAAAACAGTCTCCCACAGGAAAAGTGTTTTTGCCATATATCAAAGGAATTACTGATCAGATGGGAAAGCTTATGAAAAAGCATAACCTTCAAGCAGTATTCAGACCCACCCGAAAAATACAACAGATGCTACGATCAGCAAAAGACAGCAGAGATCCCCTCACCTCTGCAGGAGTATACCGTATACCCTGCAGCTGTGGACAAGTTTACATCGGGACCACAAAGCGTAGCATCCAGACAAGAATAAAAGAACATGAAAGACACTGCAGACTTGGACAGCCTGAAAAATCAGCAGTGGCTGAACATAGCCTAACTCAAACAGGGCACAGTATCTTATTCCAGGACACCAAAATACTGGACAACACTTCCAACTACTTTGTCAGACTGCACAGGGAAGCCATTGAAATTCACAAGCATAAGCAAAACTTCAACAGGAAAGAAGAAACCTTAAGAATGAACAGAGCATGGGCTCCAGTTCTGAAAAACACCAGGCCAACAAAACACTCCACACCCGACAATAGCCCTGCAGAGAAGATTAGCACATCAAGCACCAATCCATATGCAAAAGAACCGCCTCAGGATACAGTGAAGCCTCCCGCCATTAGCATTCCACACCCTGGGAAACTCTTACAGAATGACTCAGCTCAACCCCACCCCTCCTGAGTAGATACAAATGACCTACATCTTTTCCACACTGTGACACTGAGAGATCTCTGTCTTTTGGTGCTACACCTCTGAAGATGCCAGCCACAGCTGCTGGCGAAACGTCAGGAACTACAATGCCAAGACCACGGCAAGACAGCCCGGAAAACCCCCAACAACCATCGTTCTCCGGCCGTGAAAGCCTTCGACAATACATTAAATAAATGCAAGTTTACAAAGACACAACAGTAGCAAAAATCCATGTTGAAGAGATCCTGAAACAGAGTATAATGTCATGGATATGGTTAGAAGTATAGAGGAACGATTGCTGGATTTGGCCAGTTATTCAAGACACTTATGTACACAGAAACAGGGTTAGCCCAGTCCCATAACTAGTTAGGCTACAAAGACTCTAGAGGCTTAGAATAAAACAACCTTGGAGAGGGGCATAAAACAATAGAGCTACACAAAGTTGTATTGCCATGTGTTGTCATTAGAAAAGACATTTGACTCATACTAATGCATACAATGTACTGAAGCCCAGGTGCAGAGAGTATCTGAGAATGGCAGGGATGCATTACTTCACACAGGCTGGCAACATTATTTGAAGATAGTTACTTTGTGGCCAGAAGATATTCTGAGATATAAGAAACTTGTAATCACTAATCCTACATAGATGCTGTAAACACAAAAATAGTAAGAATGACCTAGCTATTGTTAAATGTTTCAAGAAGATGTTTAAAATATGGAGCATATTGTTTGGCATAGGAAATCATGAAGACAGCACATTAGTGAAATTAACCTGTGGCATATTTTACTTCTACTTTTATATTTGTATATCTATTTATTGCCTTCTCTTATATTTAATTCCATTTGAACTTTTAAACCATTTTAATGTTCTGTGGCTAATGTTGTCCACAGACTGCCTCAATAAACTTGTGCATTAGTGAAAAATTTGAGTCTCTGAAACAGCTATTGTTAAGAAAAAGTTCTGATTTTCTATTGATTGAATTAATATCAAGAATACTGAATAATTAAAATGGAAGGAGAGACTCCATAACTGTATTACTTGTGTACAATACTCAGTAATGAACCTAAAACATTTTCTTTGGGGTACCTCTTGCCAGGAGTTAAATTACTTGATACAAGAAAGCCAACTAGATGCTCAGGGTTTCTTAACTGCATGCCTACAGCTGAATCAGCAAGCAAACAAGAGAGTACTGTAATATCACAAAGTACAACAAAAAGAACAACCTGTGAAATCTTACTAAATGTAAATTGCAAACAGGCAATGAATGCGGTTCACATGTTCATTTGCACAAGAATCAAGAAGCAATTATTCATGTATGTTCCCCACATTTTTAAATAAACAAGAGAAGTACTCTATCGGTGTATCAACAAGGCAATACTTAAAGTGGCATGTACAAATAAACCAATATTGTTCTGATCTTGGGAATACAATCTGCTATCATTAATCACAGCAAATTATTGATATGCTTTGCTGATACACCGAGAGAGTACATCTCTTGTTTATGTAAAAATTTGGGGAACATACATGAATAATTGCTTCTTGGTTCTTGAATAAATGATCATGTAAATCATTGCCTGTTTGAAATTATATTTAGTAAGATTTCGCCAATTGTTCTTTTTGTTGTACTATATCTGAATCAGGTCTGACCAGAGTCATACAGAAAAAGAAGCAATTCTAAGACAGGCATTAAACAACCTAGAACTACCCAGTAGGATCATACTTAAAGCAGCAGATAGTATATAGAAGCACATACTTAAATTAACAGATATAAGCAGTACACAGTGGTGAAGTCTATGGTCCCTCTTTAGTGAAGCATCTCTTTGAGACCACCTTCCTACTGCACAGCCCTCTTTTCTGAGTAGAAAAAGCCGTCTTGAATAATTCAGTTTTGCATTGAAGCCAGGAGAGTGGGGTTTTTCCTGACTTCCTCAGGCAGGCTGTTCCATAGGGCAGGGGCCACCGCTGAGAATGCATGTATATGGGCAGCTGTTGATTTTGCCCATCTGCAGGGTGACGCCTGCAGGAGATGCTGTTCAGATGAGTGAAGCTGCTGTGGGGGGACGTAGGGAGAGAGGCACACACTGATGTTCCCCTCACCCTCTACCCTACCTCCAACTA
This sequence comes from Eublepharis macularius, assembly GCF_028583425.1. Classification (NCBI taxonomy): domain Eukaryota; kingdom Metazoa; phylum Chordata; class Lepidosauria; order Squamata; family Eublepharidae; genus Eublepharis; species Eublepharis macularius. Next base: position 248,683,909 of record NC_072790.1, read on the forward strand.
GTTGTCAGGGAGAACTGGCAACCTTTTGTGAATCCCCTTCCAAAACCTCTCACCTACTGAAGCCCATGAACAGCTGGCTTCATAATTAGGTGGCTCTTCCCCAATCCCCCCATCTATGCATTACCCCCCTTGCACTATTTTTGTCTTACCTTCCCCTTGGACGGCCAGCTGAGACAATGCTTAGCAGGACTGGAGAACAAGCCGTCGGGTGGGAAGTCTTCCCCAAGCCATGGAAGCTCACTCTGCACGAGGTGCAACCAAAGATGTGCCACCAGAAAGTGATGTTGGGTAGTAAGGTTATTATGGGGCATAGAATTCCTTTTTCCAAAATTTTCTTTTGTAGATGCGGCAATTGGTTCTTCTTATTTCCTTTTTTCTCTTTCAATAGTGGAACTACCTTTGATTTCTCATTAATTTATCTTGGAGATTTTGGGGGGGGTTACTATGTGATAGCGTCATTTCAGTTTATACCACACCATGGTGCTTTACACACCCTTTTGTAACATCATTCCTTTCAGTTCTACACAGGGCTGTTGTGAGAATAAAATTGGAGAACAGGTTGTATAGTGGTCAGAATGTTGAACTAGGTTGTCTCCCACCTTTGCCACAGAAGTTTCCTGGGTGATCTTGGGCCAATCACACACTCTGCCTAACCAACCTCACAAGGTTGTTGTGAGGATAAAATGGAGGAGAGGAGATGGATATAAGTGGAGGTGGAGAAGGCAGTAGTGTAAAGGATGGTGGAAAATATCCCATCCTTTACATAATCGAGGGGTATGTGTGTATAAGAATTTCCCTGAGCTATCAGAGACAGTGTTGTGTAGTGGTTAGAATATATGGCATTTTAAATATCTTATTGAATCTTCCTCTTCCTGAAAGAGGAGTTGACTTGAAACTGTCTCAAATTCCTTTTTAAAAAAGGAACAGAAGAAAAAAGAGGAATAGAAATGGATTGCTGGAATTTCAGGCAGATATTTGGCAAAGAGGAATTAAGAGAATTCCTTTTAACAAACCTGTTGGGTTGCTCCACCTCCTGGCCAAACAAGTGGGGCTGTTGCTCTGGCAATGAAAGGCAACATCTCCAGACAGTCCTATGAAAAGCAGGCTCGGCTTGTTGATAGGGGAAGCAAGGGGTGCAATGGAGGGGGCAGGCATTGCCACCTGCTCCGCTCCTGATACCAACTGGCTGAAGGGGGGTGGGCATTGCCACCTGCTCTACTCCTAATGCCAGTTGGGTTAAGGCGGAGGCAGGCATTGCCAACTGCCCCACTTCTGATCCCAACTGGTTCAAAGGGGGGCAGGCATTGTCACCTGCTCTGCTCCTAATACCATCTAGTTTAAGGTGGGGAGAGGGCATTGCCACCTGCTCCCCTCCTAATACCAACTGAGTTAAGGCAGGGTGTGGGCATTGCCACCTGCTCCCATCCTGCTCTCAGCCTGGGCTTCCGACCATGGCACTTTTTCTGGAGGGACATGGTGCCTTGCCTAGGCTTCCCTCCATAGTAGCACCCTCTTGTGGTGCACCAGTTGTCTGAAATACATTTACTCAATTATATAGTAAGATATGGGGCAGGCAAAAAGTTCCCCTTCCTAACTTATCTAAAAGAAACCCAAAAAAATCCTGCTCAGCTCCAAGACTTATGACAGTCTAATTGTATATTACTCCTTATTTTGTGTGGTCAGCCATTGCAGAAAAGACTTCAGGTGGGAAGTGGGGAAAGTCTTATATAGTCTTATACAGCTTTCTTGGTTCTTGCCTCTCGACAAGGGCCGTTTCCACACATGTTGAATAATGCACTTTCAATGCACTTTAGTTATCCTTTAGAAGTGGGTTTTTTGTTCCACACATGGAAAATCAGTTACAAATGTTCACTAAAGCGTATTGAAAGTGGAATATTCAATGTGTGTGGAAACGGCCAAGGCCCTTAATCTACCCCTGCCCACTTTGATGTTTCATGATTCTACTCTCTAGGTGGACCAAGGGCCAATAACTCCAATGTCCTGCAAGGGATACTGACAATGCAATCCTAAGTACACTTGGGAGTAAGACCCATTGAACTGACCCTAAAAGGATACTAAATAGGGCTACCTAGGCCTGCTCACTATGATTTTATTTAAGATCTCATGCAGGTGTCTTTTTCCCTATCTAGGCTACCTGAGATCATGTATGATGGCAAAGTTTAAAATGTGTATTCTATAACAGAATGATGAGCTACTCTTATCCAACCATGCCATGGAAGCTTGCTGGGCAACCTTGGGCCTGTCGCACACTTTCAGCCTCACCTACCTCACAGGGTTGTTGTGAGGGAAAAAAATGGAGGAGAGGAGAACAAGGTAAGCCACTTTGGGACCCCTTTTGGCAGAAAGGCAGGGAACAAAGGAAGTAAAAATAAAATAACTACATAAAAACCGTGAGATACACTAGGTGACCTTGAGCCAGTTACACACACTTTTGTTCCGTGACATCACCCACCCTTGGTGTGGCAGGACAAAAAGCCAGTTGTGCTAGAAGTTACAACATGGGGAATTGAGGCAGGGCAGTTGTTTTTGAAAACAGCAGCCCCGTGTTGGTTTTTGGATTTTGATTTGTTCGGTAGATTTAGTTCCTCCCTCAACTGTTGTTGAAAGTCTTGTGGAAAACGGTGATTACCAGCCCACAAAAGCCACGCGAATAATATCAGTTTTCATCTCAGGCACATTAAGAAAGCCGACTTTTAACTCTGTTTTAATTAAAATCAAATTGCCTTGAAATCCACTGCCAATAAATTGTTAAGTGTGATCGTAACTTTGATAGGAACTTCCTCAACAGACATTTCTCCCTCTCTGTCAAGCACGAAGTTTCCGTTCATTAGTGGGGTGTAGAATCTAGCAATTATTCTATTAAAAGTAATAACATTATTCATCTGCAAAAATCTCTCCAACTAATTATTGGTTTGGGAAGCCGTTTGAAATTCTTTCAGTGGAATGAAGCTCTAAAATTGCTACCTCTCCCCCCTCTGGCTGTTGTTGTTCCCATTTCTGTCTTGCGAATCATCTGAGATTCAGCAAGATGAAGTCATTTCAACAGAAGAAGTTGGCAAAAGCAGAAATGAAAATGCCACCATATTTTGAAACCTTTGTAACATCAACAGTGCAATCCTATGAAGAGTTACTCCAGTCTAAGTCAACTGAAAACAATGGAGTAATTCTGCTGGAGTAATTCTGCTCAGAACTGGAGTAACTCTGTTTAGGATTGCACTGTAAGATATTCATTTCTGAAGCAAGTAAAAATTTGAAACCAGGCTGTTGACAAATCTGAAGTAAAAGAAACAAATTGCTCGCAAATATTTTTGTGGGTTTAAAAAAAAAATTGCTTGAGGAATTACCTTGATCTTTGTTCGTTTGTTTAAAAAAAAAACAGTATCAGGTGTATGCAAATACACCCGACTTTTTACAAAGTGACATGGATTCCCATATTTAATACTATTGTTCAGCTTATATATTAGGTTCCTTGAATGGGCAAGTACAGTCATGAGCTGAAGTCACAGAAGAATACACAGAGCACTACTGTATAGTGTAACCAAAAACTACAAAGAGGAATGAAAGAGAAATTTGACTTTGGAAAGACAACAAAGAATAAAGGTCTGATTATACAAGGTGCTAAATGTGAGTTAGGTTGGGAGAAACATTTAACCTCTTGTGTAATCAGATTCTAAGAGGAATCAATGGCTTGGTGTTGTTATGTGCCATCAAGTCGCCTCCGACCCATGACAACCCTATGAATGAAAGACTTCCAAAATGTCCTACTTTTAACAGACTTGCTCAGATCCTGCAAATTGGAGAATCATGTGGCTTCTTTTATTGAGTCCAGCCATCCTGTTTTAGGACTTCCTCTTTTCCTACTGTCTTCAATTTTTCCTAGCATTATTGAGTTTTCCAGAAAGTCTTGTTTTTCTCATGATGTGACCAAAGTATGATAGCCTCAGTTTTGTCATTTTAGCATCTAGGGAGAAATCAGGCTTGATTTGATCTAGAACCCACTTATTTGATCTAGAACCCACTTATTTGTCTTTTTGGCCATCCGTGTTATCCACAGAACTCTCCTCCAGCACCACATTTCAAATCAGTGGTTATATTTTCAAAAAAAGGTGTATTTCTGAATAAGAAATACCACTTTCTGTGACAATACTACAGGAAAAGCAACTGGGCTAGCTTCTTCTCTGAAACAGCCAATCAGGGTTTCAAAGTCTGGTGACTTGAGGCAGTGCTTCAAGATGTTATTGCATACGAATGTATATTTGTGACATAGCTAATCAAAATACGGATCAAACACATGCTGTTCATACATAATGGAAGCACAACCAACCTGAATGGAAGGGCATCTGATAATCTGGTCTCAAACCCAGTAAGATAGATCTGTACATTATTTTTGGTACTACAGTAGGCTTGCCAAATCCAAGATGAAAAATTCCTGGAAATTTGGGGGTGGAGCCTAGAGAAGGCAATGGGAGGGTCCTCAGCAGGGTATAATGCCATAGAGTCTCTTTATACAAGAAATCTTACACAGGCTGTTCAAGTGATTTCCTTTCTGTGTGGTCTTCTATTCAAGTGAACTCTGTCTCCTTAGCAGTGCATGTGTATCCACAATGGGAGAACAAGTAGAAAATCTTTCACTTGAGCGTCCCTGTGTAAGATGTCTTGTGTAGAGAGACTCGTAGACTCCATCCTCCAAAGGAGAATTTCTTAAGAGGAACTATGTCTGTAGTCTGGAGATCAGTTGAAATTCTGGGAAATTTCCAGACCCCACCCGGAGATTGGTAACCTGAAGCCTTGCTGTCTGGTTCCAGTTCCCTGAATTCAGCAGGTGGGTGGCCTGAGCTCAGAAGATGCGTCAGGGAAAACAGGAAGCTGAGCACCAAACATGATGTCTGACGGGTGTTTCAAAGCAGGGTATGCTAGCCAGTTTTTACACTGTCTTACAGATTTGGGGAAAGCTTTCTGATTCTACATAAGTGCAAAATATGTTTTGCGTTGGCTATTCCATTACCTGGGATTATGCTCATGCTAAGCAGGTGGGCAGGAAAGGTTTTGTATCCACTGGAAGACATGAGAAGGCAGTTGTGGAGGTGGGGAGGGGCTTTGCGTGCAGAAGTTCCCAGGTTCAATCGCTGGCATTTCCTGTTAAAAGGAGAAGTTGGCAGTTGATGTGGAAGGCCTTGACTTGAGACACTGGAGGGCAACTGCCGGTCTGAATAGACAGTAATGACTTTGATGGAGTGATAGGCTGATTCAGTATAAGTCAGCTTTATGTGTTTGTGTGCTCAGCGTTAAACCATTAGATCTCTTCCAAAGTGCCGTGCCGATTCCCCACAGAGGAAAGAAGCGCTAGATTGCTTTCACACAGACTGAATGGACAAGGGGACTAGGTGGACAGAATCAAAAAGAGTCCAGTAGCACCTTTAAGACTAACCAACTTTATTGTAGCATAAGCTTTCGAGAATCACAGTTCTCTTCGTCAGATGCATCTGTGATTTTCAAATACCGCCCTCCTATCTGAGTAAAAAAGCCTTTTGTGAATAATTCAGTTTTGCATTGTTTGCAGAAGCCAAGAGCATGGGAGCTCTTCTGACCTTCTCAGGCAGGCTGTTCCATACGGTAGGGGCCACCACAGAGAAGGCCCGTGTACGGGCTTTAGTTGATTTTGCCCATGTGCAGGCTGGCACCTGCAAGAGACCCTGTTTGGATGAGCGAAGCTGCCGTGGAGGGACATAGGGAGGGAGGCAGTCCCGTAGGTATGTTAGGCCAAGACCATGAAGAGCTTTGTATGTAATAACCAGTACCTTGAATTGAGCATGGTAGCTGATAGGTAGCCAATGGAGTGACTGCAGGATGGGAGTGATGTTCATGCTCCTGCTTGCACCTGCTAACAGTCGAGCTGCAGCATTTTGCACCAACTGGAGCCTCCTAGTTAACTTAGATGGAAGATCAATATATCACAACAGTCAAGTTTTGATGTTACCGTAGCATGGATCCAGGTGGCCAGGTCGGCCGTGTCAAGATAAGAAACCATCTTCCAGGCTAGAGTGAGATTGTGGAAAGCATTTTTTGCAGCTGCCTTAACTTGTTTTTCTAGTAATAGCACTGGATGCAGTATAACCTCTGGGCTCTTAACCGAGTCAGCGAGGGTCAAACAAACTGGAGTACAACGTCTTTCAGAATATCTGACTTCCCAACAAGCATCACTTTGGTCTTGTTTGGGTTTAATTTCAATTTGTTATTTTTCAGTCATTTCACCACAGCCGTCAGGCAGCGATTTAAGATTTCTATTGCATCTTGCGGGGACCTGGATAGCGAGATATAGAGTTGGGTGTCGTCTGCATATTGATGACACCCAACTCCATAGCTGCGAATGAGTTCTCCTAAAGGTTTTACTTCAAGGTAAGACATTGGAAGAAGTGGTTGACCATTGCCTTCTTCTGTGCAGTACTAATTATTTAAACTCTTGACCAAGTCTGTGCTCCCGACGGTGTTGCTTTCAGCTTGACTGACACACTCAGTGTGTCAGCTTGACTGACACATTAGACAGTATATCCCAAATGGGGGTACTAGATCAAATCAAGCCTGAATTCTCCCTAGAAGCTAACATGACACAACTTAGGCTATCGTACTTTGATCACATCATAAGACAAGATTCTCTGGAAAACTCAATAATGCTAAGAAAAGTAGAAGACAGTAGGAAAAGAGGAATACTTAAAATGAGATGGCTTGACTCAATAAAAGAAGCCACGTCCTCCAGTTTGCAAGATCTGAGTAAGTCTGTTAATGATAGGATGTTTTGGAGGTCTTTCATTCATAGAGTCAACATAGGTCGAAGGCGACTTGACAGCACATAACACACACTAGATCTATTTATGTCACTTCTGGTTTTTGTTTTTTAAACTGGAAGTGGCATGACATTGCCATTGATGTTGCAGCCCCCTCAATACTTTGACTACAGTCTTCTCATTGTTGCGATGTACTGCCTGGACATCCTACTTAAGACCACCATTCCACACTACAGCAAAGTAACGCAGACAAACACTGATGCACAAAATATTTATGAGGATGAGGGCAATTTCAGGAGGGTAGCCATGTTGGTCTACAGTAGAAGAGCAAGATAAGGATGAAAGATCATATTATCTCTATGTGCAACAGAGTTCTTCTGATTCCAGATCTTGAGATATTTGGGATGTCATCTTGAATTGTAGTTCAAATTAAATAATTGTGGAAGGAACTTGACAATGGGAGCTCTGAATCTTGAAAGCTCATACCCTGGAAATCTAGTTGGTCTTTAAGGTGCTATTGGACTTGAATCTTTTTGCTCTACTACAGACCAAGATGGCTACCCTCCTGAAATAATCATATGATGGTCACTTATGCCAAGTCTACCTATTTGTGTCTGTTGATTGCAGTCCATTTACAAAAATTATTATAAATATGCATTCTCCAAGTGTAAGTTTCCATTTTTGCCATAGAATCCACCCTCCAAAGTAGCCGTTTGCTTCAGGGGAACTGAGAGCTCTGGTTCTTGAAAGTTCATGCCCTGGAAATCTAGTTGGTTTTTAGATTTGGTTGGATCCAAATCTTGTTCGTCTATTGTAGACCTACATGGCTACCCACCTGAAACTATCTTGATGTTCAGGAATCAACCATATAACAACAACAACAACAACAGCACTTATATATTGCTCTTCTTGACAGATTCTCCCCTCCCCCAGTGATGAACAAATTAGTGTTATTATCATCTCCACAATACAGTTGGGGAGCTGGCACTGAGAGGAGTGGCTTGCTCAAGACAACCTACTGAGCTCATGGCCAAAGTGGGATTCGAACCAGTAGAGTGCTGATTCACAGCCGAACCACTTAACCACTGTGCTACAGCAGCATTATTGGGCCTTCAGGTGAAGGATGGTAAACCCTGATCCAGACTCACCTCCAGAGTTTGCGCTTTTGGTCATGTGATGTCACAAGAATCTTTCCTGTTGTCCTGTTTAGCAAGTGTTCTCTTTCCATAGCACTGTCCAGGAAGCCAACCAAGCTGAGAGAGAAATGCTGAAAAAAAGCATTTCTCTCCCATCTCATACAGTACAGTAAGGTGTGTGTGTGTAGGGGGGAATATTTAGCTCCTTTGACATATATACTGCTTGTTCTATTTCATAACCACCACCCCGCTTGAATGTCATAGGAAAGAAGGAGAAAGCTGAACCATACACAAGCTTTGGCACAAGCCTGGCAAACCTGATCAAGAGAACTTTAAAACAAATGCTTTGGTAGATGGAGAAGGAAACCCTAAGGATGGAGACTTGGGTATATGGCTGCCAGCTCAGGGTTGGGAAATTCCTGGAGATTTGGTGGTAGAGCCTAAGGGATGTAGGGTTTGGGTAGGGGAGGCACCGATAAAGTCCACTCTCCAAAACAGCCATTTTCTCCAAGGGAACTGATTTCTGCAGTCTGGAAGTGACTTGTAATTCTGGGAGACCTCCATGCCCACCTCGAGGTTGGCAACCTTATTTGGGTGATTCAGGAGGAACAGGGAAATGTGTCAAAAATGCTGTTGGTTTGGGATTGGTCCCGTGGCATTGTGTTCCTTTAAACCAGCCCATTCTGATCCAGTGACCGGACTAGGAATTCCTAATACAGTAGTAGCAGTAGCAGTAGTTGGTGGTGGAGGCAGAGGAGGAGGAGGACACAGTGTTGAAAATCTGTCCTCTGATCATTCATATCAATTAGATGACAACTACAGCCCTGGGAGAAAGGGTGGCAGGTTTCACCTCTGTTTGTTAAACATTTCATTTCAGTATTCAGTGTGGACACATCTCTATTTAAAATGTACTAAACTAAAAGAAATAGGATTTGGAGCTTTCTTTTCAAGCAAATGTAGTTTTATGAAACTAAGATCTGGATGACCCAGGTTCGAATCTCTACTCTGCTATGGAAGCTTGATGGGTGACCCTTGGCCAGTCAAACACTTCCAAGCCTAATCTACCTTGCAGGGTTGTTGTGAAGACAAAATGGAGGCAAGGAGAAGGATGTTAGCTACTTGGGCAGAAAGATGAGGCATAAATGATTAAAATAAAAGAGAATACATAAATAAGTGCATAATAAAATAACAGGAAAGGCACTGGGGTATAATATTCATTACTTTGGGGGACAGGTTGCTAATTCGCAGAATATACGAACTAAAGAAGATGAGCTTAAACATCTAGGACAAAAAGGTCCATGTGATTTAATAGGCATAACTGAATCCTAATCCACACAATATGTTTGCTTTTGAGATGTTTCTGGGTTCACCTCTTTGATCAGAGTCACAAGTCAGCTCCAAGAATTTACTTTATAAGCTTGCAAAGGTGATTTTTGCTGATGACAGGTAAGCTGGATGGAGGAGGAGATTCCTGCTCACTGCCAAGCCTTCCCCCCCCCCCAAAAAAATAAAAAAACACACAGTGGTTAGTTATTCACATAACTTTGGAATAGCTAGTGTTCCGAAAGTTCCACGTGCAGGTCCAAAGTTATGTGAATAACTTCCTACTGGGAATTTTTTTAGGCTCAGGGAAAAGGCTTGCGGGGGAGCCAAAGCCTGCTCCTCTACCCATTCTACCCCATCATCAGCTAAATCAGCTCCTGAGTCTTATCAAGTGACAGTTTTGGAGCTGATGGTGACTCAGATCAAAGCAGTGAAGACTGAGACAACCTGTAAACAAATGTATTGTGTACTTTAGCCCCGAGACACGTTCAGATGACACCCATAAATGGAATGTAGCCACTGAAGGCTGCAACTTGTTCACGAAGAAGAGATGCTGCAGAAAAGGAAGGGGAGCGGTAAATGTATGTGAAAAGTGTGCATACCTGAGCGGGACTCCCAGAGGGTGTGCATGCATAGTAGATTTGCGGAGAGTTCCTCATTAGGAATAAGTGGATACAGTAATAAAAAAGAATACTGTGGTTGAAATCTGCTAGAGATTGCCAAGCCAAGGGAAAGGTGTGGATGATGCTTTGCTGAAATGAATTACAGGTTTTCGGGGAAGCGAATATTCATAATAGAGCGAAACTTCAACCACCTTGACAGAGGTTGGGAAACTTTCAAGGGATTTAGAAGGATGTGACCTGCTTAGGTTTAGGATGGAACTCCAACTTCGATAAGCATGAAATGCCCAATCCATTCCTGACATGCCTTGCTGGCAACTTCCTCTTGCAGAAGGTGAAGGATGGGGTGAGGGGATCCGCTGTCCTTGACTGACTCCTAACCAATAGAGGATATTCAGTTGGTGAGGTGAAAGTAGCAGGAACTTTGGCATAAAATAATCACATAGTACTTGATCTTATGGTCAGATCTTGAACTTCAGAAAAGCTGATTATAATAAACAGAGAGAAACTCTATGAAGGATTCCGCGGCTAGATAATCAGTCACGGAAATGTGTCGATGTGTAAAAAAGCTGGCGTGATTTCATTAAAAAAATTAAGTGACAAGCTGAAATTCAAAAAGGACATATATAGAAGATGGAAGGGAAATAAGGGTCTTCAGAAAACTAGCCCAGACTAATAGTGTCTCTGCCAGTAAAGCTAAACCTCCAAGTAAGCTGAGGCTGGCAACCTGAAAGGAAGAGGAAGGAAATCATAGTGTCACTGCTCACTTGGGTTGGGGAATGGGAGCAGCACAAGGAGAAAAAATAAAAGGAAAAAAAGTGCTGGCCTCTGCACCAGTATGTTACTTCAGGTTGCAACTTGGAAGTGACAATGGGTCGCTCTAGCAATCGCTGGAAACTATGATAAAACTCATAGAGTTGCAGTGCTTCCTAGAGCAACCCATTGCCACTTCCACGTTGTACCCGGAAGTGACATAGTGACATCAGTAATGTCATCACTGTCATATGCCCTCATAATCCTGTCCCCCAAACCTCCCACTGGTTGCCAGGGAACTCTATTCTAAGATGAAGACAGTCTTATAAGTATCATTTTTAAGTTTCTGAAGGATGTTTTATGCTGTCATTATGACTTGCTTAATGTGAATCATTTTTATGCTGTTGGTTTCATGAATTTATTGTACAGTTTTAATGTGTGAGCCATCTCAAGTAGGCCTCTGGAGATGTGGCATGTACATTTTATAAATAAATCAATATAAATATATAAAACCAGTGGCATGGTTCCTGAATAGAATCCCCACAGATGGGTGATTTCTGTAAGTAACGTGTGACTTCCTCACTGCTTGCTGCAGCTCAAAATGCCCCTCAAAACTCTGTCTCTGGGGTACAGGTAGGGTAGCCAACTCTGTCTTGGGAAATTCCTGGAGATTTGGGGGCAGTGCCTGGGGAAGATTGAGTTTGAGTAGGAGAGGAAGCTCTGAGTGTATGCATGGCCGTGTACTCTGCCCTCCAGAGCTGACCTCTATGAGGAATGGAACTTTGCAGTCTGAGCATGAGCTGTAATTCAAGAAGAAATCTGGAACCCATCTAGTGTTGGTAACCCTAATTATTTAGTTAGTTGATCAGTTGGTTATATTTATAGTCTTCTCTCCCCGTGAACAGGCTCAGAGCAGAACACATCAATAAATACAATGTAAAAGATAAAAACAAGGTAGCATATCATTAAAAACTACAACAATACGAGTCAGTAAAATCACAGCAGCACACATGTTGCACAGATCCCTCAACTTCAGAAAATCTTGTGGGACAGGGTGGCTAGCTGCCAGATGCAGTGCAGACTGGGGGCACCCCTTTGATGTTACCTGGATGGGACTCCTTGTGAGTGAGGGAATTAGTGGCAAGGAGGACGGCTATGACAGAAGGGTAACAATGGGATAATCCACCAATATTTACGGGGTCCCCTCCCCAAGGTAGCAGACGAGGCTTGGTGCTTTAAATTATGAAGTATTTTTATTAACAGGAGAAAATAAACACACACAAGAAGCAACGCATAAGCACACAGATTCCTAAGAGAAGCAGTAGTGGGATAGATTGGAGGGATTTCAGGGCGATAATTATCTATCATATAATCATAGAGTCATAGGGTTGGAAGGTACCTCTAGGGTCATTTAGTCAAACCTCCTGCACAATGTAGAAAATTCACAACTACTCCCCCCCCGACTGCCTCAGTGACCCCTGCTCCATGCCCCAAAGATGGCAAAATATCGTCAGGATCCCTATCCAAACTGGCCTGGGAAAAAATTGCTTCTTAACTCCCAAAGTGGTGATCAGCCTTGCCCTGAGCATGTAAGGAGGGGCCATGAGAACTAAGCACTTATATAACCCTTCCTGCCCTCCCTCTCATGATCTGCCCAGGTTCACAGAATCAGCATTGCTGATGTCTGATGGCCATCTAGCCACTGCTTAAAAACCCCCAAGAAGAAGAGCCCACCTCCTCCCAAGGAAGCCCATTCCTCTGAGGGACTTCCCTAGCTGTCAGGAAGTTCTTCCCAATGTTTAGCCAGAAACTCTTCTGATTTATTTTCACACCATTGGTTCTGGTCCAAGCTTCTTGGCCAATGGAAAACAACTCCGTGCTATCCTTTATATGGCAGCTCTTCAAGTACTTGGTTATCATATCACCTCTCAGTCATCTCCTCTCCAGGCAAAACATTCCAAGCTCCTTCGACCTTTCTTCATAAGTCTCCAGATCCTTCACCATCTTCGTTGCCCTCCTCTGGACACATTCTAGCTTGTCTATATCCTTCTTAAATTGTGGTGCCCAAATTGTGGTGCTCCTATCCACAGAGAGTAGTCCATGGAGGAAGAGGGCTTCAAACATCCAGCGTTCTTGACCAGGAGAGAGAATCTTAGGGAAAATGACCCTAAAGGAGCAGCACTTGGATCCAAGAAAGCATATACAGTTTAAATGGGGCAAAGCCCTGATTCTTATAGAGCTAAACATATCCTGAGGCTGGAGAGCCCCTCAGCCATTAGAACAAAGATCATGAAGGCCATCTCCAGGGAATGACAAAAGTTTGAGTACTTGTGATTACTGCTGCTGGGGTGTGATAAAAGGAAATGCAAAGTTTCTCCTGGAGCTTCACAAAGAAACATCTCACTAATTAATGTCCCCGGAGCTGGGCTGATGAATTTAGATCTTGATCTCATTTCCCCAGAGACAAATTAGAAACTGATCAGTGCTAATTGATGGCCCATCGATTGTAGGATAGGATCAATCATGGAAGGAGGCGAGAATGGAATCTGCTAAGTGGGTGACTCAATGAGAATCTTTCTTGTCATGGCAACATGGCCGCAGCTGGGGAGGCAGTAAATCCAATCACATTGGTCACTCTGCATTAGCAAGAACATTCCATTCATGACTTAATCTCCAGGGTGGGACTCATCATTGCTTTGCACAACCGTCTGGAATTCCCCTGATGCAGCTCAGGCTGCATTAATCCAGGGGCCCTGTGATTTTTATATCACAGGCCTATATTAAACATGGTATAGGCCGGGGCCAACTACTTACAAAGACAGGCGGCTGATTTGTCAGCCCTCTCACCTCAACCACTATATGCCTAGTAGAGCATCTGTCTTACAGGTCCAGTAAAAGGATAGTAGGTCTTGTTGGGCCTGAGTTTTCACAGACTGAGAGTTCCATCAGGTAGATGTCAGGGCCAAAATGCCTGGAAACAACATATGGGGGAGTAAGAGACATGGTGAGATAAGGATGTCTCTCTGGGGACCAAGATCAAGATCATCCAAATAATGGTATTCCCCATTACTATGTATGAATGTGAAAGTTGGATAATGAAAAAAGCAGACAGAAAGAAAATTGATTCACTTGAAATGTGGTGCTGAGAGTTATATGTATACCATGGACAGCCAAAAAGACAAATGAGTAGGGTCTAGATCAAATCAAGCCTGAATTCTCCCTAGAAGCTAACATGACAGAACAGAGGCTCTTGTACTTTGGTCACATCATAAGAAGACAAGATTGGTGTAAATAAGCTGTAAAAAGAACAAAGAAATAGGGCCAGAGGAGTTAGCTGTGTTAGTCTGTAGTTGCAAAATAGTAAAAAGTCCAGTATCACCTTTAAGACTAACCAACTTTATTGAGGCATAAGCTTTCGAGAACCACAATTCTCACTCTAACCTGGAGAGCCGGGTTTGATTCCTCGATCCTCCACTTGAAGCCAGCTGGGTGACCTTGGGCTTGTCACAGTTCTCTGGACTCTCTCAGCCCCACCCACCTCACAGGGTGTTTTGTTGTGGGGATAATAGTAACATACTTTGTAAACTGCTCTGAGTGGGTATTAAGTTGTCCTGAAAGGTGGTATATAAAACGAATGTTGTTGTTGTTGTTATAAAGAAATAGGGATTACCTGCAATTAAAACAGATGATGAGGCAAGAACATCTTATTTATTTTTATTGTTCTCTATTTACTTCATTTACTTCCTTTATTTATTTAGTTCATACTTTACTCTACCTTTCTCCCCAATATGGACCCAATGAGTCTTGCATCTTTCTCCCCTCTTCCACTTTTTCCTTATTTATGCCCTGTCTTTCTCATCAATGGGGACCCCAAGGAGACTTACATCGTTAACAACAACAACAACAACAACGTGTCTGAAGAAGGGAGCTCTGACTCTTGAAAGCTTACATCCTGAAAATCTTATCCACCTGTAAGGTGCCACTGGACCCAAAACCTACTGTTCTACTGCAAACCAACATGTCTACCCACCTAAAACTCTCCTGTGAGGTAGGTTAGGCTGAGAGTGTGTGACTAGCTCAAGGTCACTCAACAAAGACAATGCATGGGAAAGTGTTTCACTGTACAACCCTGGCATTAACCTAACCATCTTCCCGGGAGGCCATATTTTGTGTACTTTCAGTTCCGAAGGGCAGTTTTGTGGAACAGGGCCTTCTCTGTGCTGGCTCTGAGATTGTGGAACTTCCTCACTAGGAACACATGAAGCTACTTTTATAATGAAACAGACTCTTGGTGTCTCAAAGGCACTCTTGTCTTCTCTGACAAGCAATGACTCTCCAGGATCTCTGCACAAGACGTGGACACTCAAGTGAAAGATCTCACACTTGTTCTCCCATTGTGGATACACATGCACTGCTAGGGAGACAGAGTACACTAGAATATAAGACCACACAGAAAGTAACAACCTCTCTATACAATGTATTGTCGAAGGCTTTCATGGCCGGAGAACGATGGTTGTTGTGGGTTTTCCGGGCTGTATTGCCGTGGTCTTGGCATTGTAGTTCCTGACATTTCGCCAGCAGCTGTGGCTGGCATCTTCAGAGGTGTAGCACCAAAAGATAGAGATCTCTCAGTGTCACAGTGTGGAAAAGATGTGGCGGGTCTATATCTACTCAGGAGGGGTGGGACTGAGCTGAGTCATCCTGTAAGAGTTTCCCAGGGTGTGGAATGCTAATGGCGGGAGGCTTCACTGTATCCTGAGGAGGTTCTTTTGCATATGAATTGGTGCTTGATGTGCTAATCTTCTCTGCAGGGCTATTGTCGGGTGTGGAGTGTTTTGTTAGCCTGGTGCTGGCGAAACATCAGGAACTACAATGCCAAGACCACGGCAATACAGCCCAGAAAACCCACAACAACCATCTCTTTACAATACTTCTTACACGAGGTTGCTCAAGTTGAGGGAGATGCAATGATAGCAGGGAGTCATAGTTTAAAAGCCAAAGGCTCTATCAATTTCCCCTCTCCACAGGAGGGTAGTTTGGAGAGACAGAGTCCAATCACTCCTCAAAGGATTTGTCAATTTCATCTAATTAACAAACCCTCTAAGAAGCATCTCTGCCAGCTGTCTTTTTAAATCACTGTCTTTTAGAGAGGGGAAACTGACAGAGCCTTCCGTTCTGTCTTTTTAAATGAAGGAAGTATTGTGTAAAGAGACTCTAAGATATCTCTTAGATATTCAGTCCTTTTAACTGTAGATACTGAGGATTGAACTTCTGGACTTCTGGCAAGCAAAGCATTTGCTCTAGCACTGGGCCACAGTTCTTTCTTAATCCACTTCGTTCCTGCCCTGAAGTTATGTAACTACCAGGTGAAAACAATTTTGTTTCAGAAAGTTTGGTGAATGCTTTGAACAGTGCACATTTGTGGTGTTGCTGTTATTGCTGGTTGTGCGTTGCTTGGTTTTGTTGCATTTGTATCGCTTATTGCTAAAGTTAAGTGATATTTCAATTTATATTGTGTCTTGGAATAAACTTGTCAGAGATATTTTCAGTCAAACGGTGATTATTCATACGTTAATGAATGAATATCAATGTATTAAGGATGCCAGTCCATATTCCCTCCCTTCACTCATTCCAGTGTCAGCCTACACAGATTAGGAAAGATATTCTGGGACAGGAGGGTTAGTGGACTTTGGATATAATACAGAAATTCATCCCCCAAGGTAATTCTATGACCATTAAATTTGGTTGGCATGCCCTGGGCCTACGGACCACTGGAGCTCTGGTGCAGAAATTTTACAGGCCTACATTCACAGAAGATATTCAGAAAAATTATTAAGGGCTACCTCATCCCATACGAACCTGCTCATTTGCTGCGATTATCATCTTAGCCTTTGATCTGGGTATCCCCTCCTTTGGGAATTAGATGGGTGGTTTCCAGAGACACCCTAATTGTGGCTCTTCAGGCACATTTTCTTGGGAGTGATACTGTTCTTTAGGCACTGAGGTAAAACTGGCTTGTTTCCCTGGACATCGGATGGTAAATAATACTAATGTCGTGGTTGCTTATCTGTGCTGATTTATGTGTTTAAGTTCTGAGGCTTGCTTGCTGTTGCATCTTTGTGAGGGAAATTACCTACTTTCAGCATGGCTTGCCTTCGATGCAAAAGTTCATGCTTGTCTCACGGTTTCTCAGGGCTGCCGATCAAACTGCTGTTGTCCCAGTTTCACAACTATATTAATAAAATGCAGTCACAATAACTGTTAAAACTGAACCGTACTATTGTATTCCATGTACATAAATTTATTTTTTATTATTTAAAACATTCATAAGCTATCTTGCCACCCAAGAGTTAATATGTATAATATGTATAAAATGCTTTTACAACAACTGAATAAAACATATAAACAAACTCATAGAGCTAAACGACAAGAGATGAATTACACGAGGATGCACACATGAAGGGTGTTGCAACGTTAGCTGGAAATCAGTTTTAAAAGACAGATCGGAAAGCTTTGTCAATTTCCCCTCTCTACAGAGCCAGCAAAGATCTCTCCTTAGAGGGTTTGTTAATTTCCTCTTTGCCTCCCAAAGGCTCTGTCAGTTTCACCTCCCCTACTAGGAGGTGAAGAGGAAATAAACAAAACAAAAGGACTTCACCAGGATTGCCAGGTTTCCTGTTCTGGTGGGAGACCTCCTGCCAGGCAGTCCCATTTCTCTGTGTCGGTTAGGGGGGAATAGGAGGAATTAGCATTGCTCTGACAGCATGGCATCACCTCTTGAAACCTGGAAAAAATGTCATCCATGCTATAGGATTTCACTGAAACTCTATGGTAAAACAATGATATCACTTCTGGTTTGTGCTGGAAGTGATGTCACACCATTGGAGCAATGCCGATTTACATGTCCTTGCCCACTCTGTCTCCCACCAGTTGCCAGCACTGGGTTGGCAATCCCTGTACATGCTGGTGGAAGACAATGATAAAGGAAGTAGATGAATCTTCCCCTGGAGGGAATTCCAGAGTTTGGGTGCCACAACCAAGAAGGCCATTTCTTGTGTTTCCACCTTTCTAGCCTCAAATGTTGGAGGCACCTGAAGCAGACCCTCTGAAATATGACTGGAGTGGTCAGATAGATTCCTATGGGATTAGGGATGTGGCACACATGGCATAAAATGGCATACAAATGAATAAAAGGCATTGAAAAATTGAGAAAGTGGCCAATGAAAATAAACGGGAGAACAATGTGCACACAATGTAAAACAATGAAAAAAATGTACCCAAATGTCCCTTCACACTGGTGGTGGTGAGTGCCCTCAAGTCATAGCTGACTTATGGCGACCCCTGGTGGAGTTTTCAGGGCAAGAGATTAACAGAGTTGGTTTGCCATTGCCTGCCTCAGCGACCCTGGTCTTCATTGGCAGTCTCCCATCTAATTACTAAAGGTCAACCCTGCTTAGCTTCTGAGATCTGATGAGATCAGGCTCACCAATTGACATTGACAGAGAGGTAGTGGAGAGGCATCTGGCTGCACTGGATGAATACAAATCCCCTGGGCCGGATGGGGTGCACCCAAGAGTGCTGAAAGAACTTTCCAGAGAACTTGCAGAACCCCTGTCCATCATCTTCAAGGCCTCCTGGAGGACTGGGAATGTGCCACAAGATTGGAGAAGAGCGAATGTTATCCCAATCTTTAAGAAAGGGAGGAAGGATGACCCGGGAAACTACAGGCCGGTCAATCTGACTTCTGTTGCTGGGAAGATATTAGAGCAGATTTTAAAGGGATCAATCTGTAAGCATCAGAAGGACCACTCAGTGATCCGGGAAAGTCAGCATGGTTTTGTTCCTAACAGATCTTGCCAGACCAACCAGGTTTCCTTCTTTGATCGAGTGACCAGCTTACTGGATCGGGGGAACTCTGTTGACGTGATTTATCTGGATTTCAGTAAAGCTTTGGATAAGGTTCCCCATGACATTCTGATGGGCAAACTGGAAGACTGCGGGGTAGACTATAGGACAGTTTGGTGGATAGGGAACTGGTTGGAGGACCACACTCAAAGAGTGGTGGTCAATGGCGTTTTATCAGATTGGAGGGAGGTGTCCAGTGGGGTGCCGCAGGGCTCAGTTTTGGGCCCGGTACTTTTCAATATTTTTATCAATGATCTGGATGAAGGAGTGGAAGGGCTGCTCATTAAATTTGCTGATGATACCAAATTGGGAGCGGTAGCAAACACCCAATAAGATAGAATTAAAATTCAACAAGACCTGAATACTCTGGAGAAGTGGGCAGCTGTGAATAGGATGCAATTCAACAAAGACAAGTGCACAGTATTACATCTGGGCCACAAAAATGAGAAGCACAAATACTGGATGGGGGGTACACTTCTGGGCAGTAGTATATGTGAAAGGGATCTTGGGGTAAGAGTGGACTGTAAACTGAATATGAGCAGTCAGTGTGATGCGGTGGCAAAAAAGGCTAATTCAATCCTGGGTTGTATCAAAGGGGCCATAGCGTCGAAATCACAGGAGGTCATAGCCCCTCTCTATATTGCCTTGGTCAGGCCACGCCTGGAGTATTGTGTGCAGTTCTGGAGGCCTCACTTCAAAAAGGATGTGGACAAAATCGAGAGGGTGCAGAGGAGAGCAACAAGAATGATCAGGGGTCTGGAGACTGAGCCCTATGAGGAAAGGCTGAGGGCCTTGGGAATGTTTAGTTTGGAGAAGAGGAGGTTGAGGGGGGACATGATTGCTCTCTTTAAATATCTGAAAGGCTGTCATTTGGAGGAGGGCAAGGAGCTGTTCCAGTTGGCAGCAAAGGGTAGGACCCGAAACAATGGGCTTAACTTACATGCACAAAGGTACCGGCTGGATATTAGGAAAAACTTTTTCACGGTCAGAGTAGTTCAAAAGTGGAATCAGCTGCCTAGGGAGGTGGTGAGCTCCCCTTCACTGGCAGTTTTCAAGAAGAGGCTGGATGAATACTTGTCAGAGATGCTTTAGGCTGATCCTGCACCGGGCAGGGGGTTGGATTAGATGGTCTGTATGGCCCCTTCCAATTCTATGATTCTATGATTCTATGATTCTACCAGGGCTATCCAGGTCAGAGTATGTCCATCACATTACATACGTACAAAATTCAGGTGTCATCTGCTTTGAAAGACCAACTTCATGGAAAGAGGCTGAAAAACACCTGTCCACCTGTACTGCTAGTCAGACTAGGTAGTCACACAACTAAATTGCTGGCCAGCCACCTGACTCAGCATAACGAACCTTCATATGCA
This sequence comes from Eublepharis macularius, assembly GCF_028583425.1. NCBI lineage: Eukaryota > Metazoa > Chordata > Lepidosauria > Squamata > Eublepharidae > Eublepharis > Eublepharis macularius. The sequence continues at coordinate 248,703,822 of NC_072790.1, forward strand.
ATTTCCTTGGGACACCCTTGCTGACACTTTGGTTAAAAGGAGAGATTGGAAGAATTAAATGACAGGGCAGTGGTTAATCCCTGGTGGAATATCAATTAAGTCCAAGGCAATTTTGCAAAAGATAGAAAAGATTAAAGGAAAAAAACAGTCAAGGTGGAATGTGTGGTTCTGAAATGGCTGACGAAGGACTAAAAGCTGGCATACAAACAAAGCAATTTGGCTGGATTTACCGTTCACATTTGCACATATCAGCCCCATGTTAATTAAAACCTCAGGCAACATGAGTGTCTCATTTTCCACCTCAAGGCTCAAAGACAGCATATAAAAAGAACTCACATCTCACATCCATTCATAGGCTCTTCCTGGACTTCCAATCTAGACTTCTCTCAACTTCTTTCTTTGGAGAAAACCAGGTAAGACAACTTCTTTAAAAAAAAATTCTGAGCAACGTTATTACTTATTTTTCTTGTAGCATTGAAGAGTCAAATCCGTGACCCAAGGATTTTACAACAGGCAGAAGGGAAGAAGATAGCGGGAAAGTTAAAACAGAGGACTGCCTGTCCATTCAGTTAACTTCAATGTACTTTATTACAATAATGTATACCACCTTGAATGGGTTAATCAAGAGATTTTCTCCCTCCCGCCCCGCAAAAAGTGTATATTTTACAAAGATTTGGTTGGTTCTTTTGAATCTGAAGGTCCCTAAATTGCAAGAAAATTGAAAGGAAGCATTGAAAAGAAATGGTAACAGAAGAGAAATTCCAGTAGGTGTCTATAGGTATGTTTTGTAATCTGAGATTCAGAGAAAGCATCAATGCAAATTCTAAGTCAAGCCATATTGGAAGTTTACACTTAATGAAGAAGCTCTCTACATAATGGGCAAGGCACTAAGACAGTGCTTATTTTATATGCTAAATCTGCCTCCTATCCTAATGGAATGATTGTCTGGGAATTGTATTAGCAATTCTTGTAATGGCCTCAGTAGTTTATTGGAAACAATTCCAGACGTTGGGAAATTTTTGCCCTCTGGACCAGTTGCCTTTTTTTTTGCCAGCAAGAATGATTTTATCCGTTACATTTCTGTGCATAACATATGATTATGTTTTCTCTTCTGAAATTAAAGCTCAGAATTCACTTTGTATTTGACACACACACACTGGAGTGTGTGTGTGTGTGGGGGGGGCAACTATGGGAAATATAATTTGTATTTCAGTACTTGTTTAGAACTTGAGAGTGTTAGTCCACAGAACCATTTCAATATGCAAGATCTTGTAATGCTTTTTTATTATTCTGACTGCCCAAAATAGAGCAAAACAGCACATCGACTTTGGAGTTCCACAGAACTCTTCATCAGGCAAGCAATAGGAGGGGGGAACGTGTTTCAAGATATGATGGAAAAGCCTTAAAATACAAATGCAGTCTTAAAATACAAATTCAGAATATGCTACAAGCTTTACTGAATTAGACGATGTAGTCCATGTTACCTTTGAGAATATGGGAGTCTCTCTACATGAGACTTCCGACACATGAAGAACAACGTTAGCCAGGAAGGGTAACTTAAAAAGACAGAGCCAGCGGTAGGGCAAAGGCTTTGCTATACACTGGAGCTGTGTGAAGAGGATGTGAAGTGCCAGAAGGGAAATGTCAGCCAATGATAACCTCTCCAGGTCCAAGCCTGGCTCTGGAAGGCAGCTCCAGCCCATTTCCATTCCTTGCTGTCCTCTGGTTGCGATCCCACACAGTTTTAGACTGGAGAGGTGAAATTGACAGAGCCTTCGCAGAGGCAAAGATGAAATTAACAAACCCTCTGAGGAACGATCTCCACTGGCTCCGTCTTTTTAAACCACGTTTCCCGGCTAACACTGCATTTCTCTACACTGGACAAATACATGCCAAGGCATCTCGTGCAGAGAGACTCTAAAAGCCAATAGAGAATCAGATGTCTCTTTAGCGTTCATCACAGAATGCCCTGTATCGAGGGAGTCCTTTATATTGAGAAAACTGGATGCTGTGCAAGGGAAAGAGTCAAGAGCAGACAAAAGAAAATGAATGGGCATCCTTTCTGTACTTTCAGATTCCACATCCATTACACAGACATGGCTTGTTACCCACCATCCTGTGCCATTCCATCCTGCGCCTCATCTCCCATGGTTGGACTCGGGCCATGTGGGGTTGGATCCGGCATCGGTTCAGGCATGCTGGGCTATGGTGGCGGTATGCCTGTGTCAGCAAGCAGTCTCGGCTTAACATCTGGGGCCAACGTTGCCTGTGTCAGTCAGATCCCTCCATCAGAAGTGGTGATACAACCTTCTCCCTTTGTGGTGACTGTCCCAGGCCCCATTCTCTCTGCAAGCTGTGAACCATTGGCTGTGGGAGGCTACTCACCATGTGCTTCTGGGTCTGGGTCTGGTTATGGGTATGGAATGGGTTCCTTTGGTGGCCCCCGAGGGACCTGTCGGCCAAGGCGTAGGTACAGCGTCTGTGGATATCCCTGCTAAACCCAGATCGATAAGATGGAAATGATTAGAAAATTGATAACTCCCCAACACAGATTTCATAGCTGAGCTTGTGGGACTGGACTTCAAAGAATACTGAGCACCCACCATTGCAGTGCCTGCCCAGTACCTCTGCAAAATTGGGGCTTTGTCGTGTCTTTTTTCTCTCTCCAACTTTTTAGTTACCTCTGAGATGTAGGTTTGCTTTGCTGATGGATGCGCAGAGACATAAAGACAACTTGGGTCTGAATGTCATGTATGAGATGCTTCCTGGCTTTGTGTAAAGACAGGAGTTACTGCTTGGCATTTGCTCTAATTGTGTTCCAATTAGGGAGCTTCGATGTGTGTATTCCTGTTTTGTTTTGTTTTCTAATAAAGCTTACGCTGCATCATAAATCTTGACTCCTATGCTTTATACTTCCAAGGTTGCTTATTTGAAATCAGAACTGCAAATAATGCACAAACTCAAAAGGAAGTTCACTTTTGAGAATTCGGCACCCAAGTATATGCCCACACTGTCATATGTACATCTCTTGAGTAAATAACACTTTATGGCTGGCAGCTGAAGTTGTGAATTGATACTCCATTCGAGGGGAAATATACTATTAGACTACTCTGTACATGCAGTAGTACAAGGATCCAGTTAGGGTTCTAACACATTTGAGGACTGCTAAGTAATCACATATTTTGATGTACTGCCATGCTTAAAAAATCTCCCTACTAGGAGAAAACTAGCAGTTCAGGCAGCAGGCTGGGTTCAAATCTTTCTCCTTTTTTGTGGCATTTTTATATGCAAGGATATTTTTCTACAAGGTTCACCTACGACATTCCCTACCCCCAAACCAAAATGACAGTGAGCTTACCAACAAGTAGCATCATACCTTTGAATGAATGAATGAATGAATGAGGTGAATGAATGAATGAATTTATTTGCGGTCAGAGACCATAACTATGGCAATACATCCTTAGCAATCAATAGAATAGTTAAATCCAGCATAAAAATGTAAAGGACATAGAAAAATACATTTAGAATTTAAAATCTTATCTTAAAATGTATATATTTCTCTGGGAACTGCAGTAATTCTAATTTTTAAAACAATGACGTTAAAATAGTTAAAATCGTAAAAAGAGCAGGATAGACTATGTATGGCTATGCGTTTTATCATGGAATTTAACCAAATAGAGACAGATTTTGGCTATTTGCCTGGAGATAGTTGGATTTTCATCAATTAGGAGTTTCTCTAGGCAGGCCTTATTTGCTTCTGCAATTGGTCTGTCTAGGAGTGAGAAAATAAACTTGTCCCTATAGGCTTGATGGAAAGGACAGCGAAAGAACATATGAATAAGAGATTCCACTTCACCAATGGAGCAACGGCAGCGTCTATCCTCATATGGGATCCTTCTGTATTTCCCTTCAATGACCATTGAAGGGATAACTTCACATCGGGCCAGGGTGAAAGCTCTTCTATAAGATGGGACATCCAAATGAATGAGATATCTGGCCATACCCATAACATATCTAGAACATCATAATTTTCAGCATAATACAGTTGCATATACTAAGTTAGGCCATTTCCCCATGTCTTAAAAATAGCGCCACACTCACTGAACGCTGGCAGCTTTTCTGTGCAATTTCTGACATCACCAAAATGGATGCAGGCAGTTATGATTCCGTTTTGGAAACGGTGATGTCAGAAATTGTGCAGAAAACCTGCCAGCATTCAATGAGTGCAGCACTATTTTTAAGACATGGGGAAACAGCCTTATTATAATCGTCAATGACATTTCATCTAAAGCAAAATCCAGTGTAAGGCTGATTCCGCACACATTGGATAATGCACTTTCAATGCACTTTATCGATTGTTTCAGGTGGATTTTTTGTTCCACACACAAAAAAATCCATTCCAAATGATTTATAAAGAGTATTGGAAGTGCATTATCCAATGTGTGCGGAATCACTATAAGTCTGGAGGTTCCTCCTCAATATCAGAGCAATTCTGAGACCCATTTTAAAAAAGGTTTTCACAAAGCAGTGAAATTTCTTTAGAGGATTCTGCAGTCTTCCAGTTCTCACCATATTTCTCACCATATTTCTCACCATATAACAAAAAATTGGAAGGTGTTTCCTTAGGTCAAAACACCAAAGGAATTTTCTGAAAAGCAAATGGAGGTTAACAGAAATGTGTCTGCCCTGAGACTGTCTCCTCCCTTCCTGGGAAGCCCAGATACAAAGTTATAAATAACTGGGAAACAAAATAGCATCAGAAGATGTGATAATTGCAAATGGTAATAAAATAGCCACGCAAGGTAAAGGAGAAAGCTTTCTTAAATGTGTAGCAGGAGGAAGAATTGTCAACAATGAGGTGAAAAATGTGGTTTACTTGCCAGAATTAACAGTTTGTTAAGTGTATCTGTTTTGACCAATCATGGTTTTAATGTAAAATTTAGAGGAAACGGATGCAGAATCTCTAGAAATGGTGGTCTATGTGCTCAAGGTTTTGAAAATAATGGCCTTTTTGTTCTAGATACAAGCCAAGAGAGAGAGAATTTGGCAAAAGAGAGTTCAAGCCCAAGATGCATTCATCTGTGGCATAAAAGACTTGGACACAGAGACTTCAAGATAATAGAAGATTTTAGTAGATTTTCATAGGGACGACTTCAATCATCTCAGAGGCTTGATGAGAGTCATTCCATGAGGGAGTATGCTGGAAGGGAAAGGAGCTTTTGCAAGCTCAAGCCCTCACTATTCCAGCAAGACAGAAACATGGTAAGGGCTCCAAGAAACTGATGTGGATGAACAGAGAGCTCCAGAATAAGCTAAGGGAGTTTTCTCTCTTACTTAGTAGTGTCTCTTCAGACTAGAAACTGCTCCCTGGGGTTCAGACAGAAAGGGATCTTTTAACCTCATAGGAACAGAAACTTTAGGGGACTGGTCAAGATGCCAAGCAGGTGCTCTACCCAGTAAATTATGACATGTGAATTTGTAACCCACCTGCAGAACTAATAAATGGAACACAATGTGTTTTGATGCTCAAAGAAGTAAAGTTTATCGGCAAAGGTCAGTGATGGAGTTTCAGCAATGGGCAGGCCAAAAAAGCTTCAAAATACATAAAAGCTCAAATATCAGGTGTGCATATTTAATGTATTGTCTGCAACCGAGGATGTTTTCTGTCTGTGTCACAATGGAGGAACGCTAATACAGAACATCTACTTTCCTCGTTCAAATGCTTCTCGGTTTTGCAAAACATCTTGGTTGCTGGAGACATATGGGAAACTATACAGAGACTGCATCCCTTATAGAATTGGAAACTTCCTCCTCTAGAACGGCCAGAAACCTACTCTAGCAAATTGTACTTTCCTACAACAGAAGTTAGAGTGCCAAGGTACCAGTGTTTCAGGTAGGTAGCCATGTTAGTCTGCAGTGAACAGCAGGATTTGAGTCCAGTGGCACCTTAGAACCAATAAGATTTCCAGGGTATGAGCTTTCAAGAGTAAAAGCTCCCTTATTCAGATACCAGAATAATAACAATAACAATAACATTTGATGTATATACTGCCCTTTAGGACAACTTAACACCCACTCAGAGCGGTCTACAAAGTATGTTATTATTATCCTCACAACAAAACACCCTGTGAGGTGGGTGGGGCTGAAAGAGCGCTGAGAGATCTGTGACTGACCCAAGGTCACCCAGCTGGCTTCAAGTGGAGGAGTGGGGAATCAAACCTGGTTCTCCAGATTAGAATCCTGCAGCTCTTAACAACTACACCAAACTTCGAGCTTCGATCCTCGAAAACTCATACCCTGAAAATCTTGTTGGTCTCTGAGGTGCCTCTGGATTCAAGTCCAAAGTACCAAACTAACTTCAAAAAGTTTGGAAGGGTGAATAAGAAAATGTTTTCCTGCCCCTCCCAGGGAAGAAAAAACCTCTGCAAAGATAATTTCCCTTTCTCCCCAAGTGATACTAGGGTGGATCCACCTCCTCCGTTCAGCAACATTTGAAGCCTTTCCCCAGCCTAAGAAACATTCAGCCAATTTGAGGAAATGCCGCTTAAGTTGGAGGAAGACTTCTTGGGCTGGAGGAAAGGTGGCTGGATCCACCCCATGTTCTGTAGAAAAAAAATGAATTCCTGTTTCCTGAAGATATTAATAAACACAACAAAGGGACTATAAAGGACTCAAGGGGGAGAGGAAGTCCTATTCCCCATGAATCCCCATCCTCCCTGCCCAGTTTAGCCTCAATATTGTCCTGGCTGCGCTTACCCCCATCCAGTCTCCACCACCCACACTCTGTTACCACTTTTCCCCATCTCTTCCACTGGGTGTCTGAGTTGACAAAGCCAGCCAAAATGCTACCCAAACTGCTCCCCCTCCTCCAAATCTCTGAGCATGTCTAGACATCGGTCTTACAGTTTGGGTGGTTACCACCCATTATCTCCAATTAACAAAAAAAAAAGTCTGCAAACCTGTGGGTCTCCCTGGGTTAGGAGACTCCTGACATGAAGTTACCAGTTGCCTCATTATGCAGATTGTACTTCTGTACATGAGGGCCAGCCGTTGGCTATTGGACTTAAGGATTTGTGTTAGTTTAGAGCAGATGGAATGTTTCTGATATTCCATAACACCTCAACAGCTGAGTCAATGGCTAGGAAGGTTTTTGTGCAAATCTAATGCATCTAGAGCTATTACAAACCTAAATTTCCAGTGTTTTAAGGAACTTGAAGATCTGCATCATAGGAGGCAGACTTGCAGTGTTATTAGATTATACAAAACAATGTTTTAAAGGAATAAAAATTCATTGGATCCTTGGTCTTTTTGAAAACATCAGAGAGGCAAAGAGCCCAGAAAAGCATGGACAAAGGAATGAAAGGAAATCAATTATCCCAAGGAAACTGAAAGACAAAAAAAAGTAACTAAGATTAAACTTGTTATTCCAGGAATTCCAAATGACCAAGAATTCCTACTGACATCAACAAGAATGGGCTTGTTCAAGTATTTCCAAAGGTATGTCCATGTTTCGACGTTTGCTGATTAACAGCAATCTTTATAGCCATAACGGCCATAAGGAAAGGAGCACGTAGGGTTGCATCCCCATCTTCCAGATCCATACTTGTAGCCCCGCTGTGCACCATAGCCATAGCCATAACCACAAGGCTCGTTGTAGCCTAGGGTGGCACATGGATTGTTCGCTGCTACAGCCACCGGTTCAGGGCTAGCAGACATGACTGGTCCTGGGAGGAGGATGCGGTATGGTGGAGGCTGGATGATTACTTCTGAAGGTGGAATTTGGGAGACACAAGATGTGTTGATGCCACACGGCGAGTTGCAGCTGTAATCACAGAGGGCCATCTTTGTGCAATGGAGTTTGATCTGAAAGTACACAAAAGTGAGAGAACCATCAGGATAGGTTGGGCACCTATTCCTTTCATAGCTCCAGACAAGATTCTTCCATCCCCACTGACTCAGCAATCTGTTCCCTCTCTCAGCTACCACCAACTTTGACATATATATTCCACAAACCCAAAGAATTGCCCTTCTGGGTGAAACCGTACATATTCTGCATCTACAATGTGAATGTACTCCCGTAAACTACTTATATAGAAACATGGAGCTGGAAACAACACCAAAGGTCACCTAATCCAACCCACTGCACAATGCAGGACATTCATAACTATCGCCCCCCCCATCATCTTCCCCAATGACCCTTGCTCTATGCCTAGAGGAAAGCAAAAAACCTCCAGGATTCCCATCCAATCTGGCCTGGTGGAAAATTCGTTCCTGACCTCAAATAGGTGACTGGCGTTACCCTGAGCATGTAAAAAAGGACCATGAGAGCCTAGCACTGGGTCATTCCTTCATGGCCTTGCCCTTCTTGGCTAATCTATCATGGATGGTGGGGCCGGCTGACTGGGTCCAACAGATCCAGAGGAGTTAGCTGTGTTAGTCTGTAGTTGCAAAACAGTAAAGAGCCTAGTAGCAAGTTAAGCATAAGTTTATGAGAATCACAATTCTCTTCATCAGATGCATCTGATGAAGAGAACTGTGGTTCTCGAAAGCTGATGCTAGAATAAAGTTGCTTAATCTCAAAGGTGCTACTGGGCTCTTTACTGTTTTGGGTCCAACAGGTAATTGAGAGAGGGGGTGGTCACTCCAGCCTTAAAACAGGCTGTGGAGCATCTGCTACGAAAGAGGCCAACACTTTACCCAGGAGATCTTAATTATTATTGAGCAGTCACAAATGTTCCAATCTTGAGCAAGGCAATTGAACAGGTGGGGGCTTGACAAGCTTTCCTGGATGAAGCAAATTATTTAGATCCTTTGCAATGTGGGCTTTGAATGATGCATTCATCTGCTGGTTTTAATTGTTTTTAAGATGAGGTTTTAATCTATATATTTTTTTCAATTTGATAACTGTCTTGGTGGCCCTATCAGGACATAAAGGAGGGATTAAAACAATTGTTGTTGCTATTGTTGTTGTTGTTATTGATAATGATGTTACCTTTTCGTGGTGGTAGAGCATGGCTACTGGCTGGGTCATCCAAGCCAGACTGACTTCTGCTGATGAACCAGACTACATGTTTCCCAAGCCTATTCAATATGGTGAAAGATTTTTAAAGGAAATCACTACCAGATCAGTAATTGCTATAGATGGGCACGAACAGAACAAAAAACTGGAACACGATGTTCATTGTTCGTTGCCATCCATGAACAGGGACTCACGAACAACCATGAACATGACCCTGTTCCTGAACATGTTTGTGGTTGGCTATTCATGGGGGCCAGCAGGCTCTCCTCCAGCCATCATCCAAGTCAAGATCCCTACTGCATCACTCCCAGAAACCTGACCTGAGCAGGCACCAGGAAAGGTACCAATAATAAATAATAGCTTGGCCCCAGAGCCTGGCAGCAGCTCTGGAACTTGAAGGGGTAGATCCCTACCGCACCACTCCCAGAAACCTTACCTGAGGAAGCAGCAGGTAAGGTACCAATAATAAATAGTAGCTTGGACCAGAGCCTGGCAGCAGCCCCGGAATTTATTTATTTATATTTAATTTATATTCCACCCTCCCCACATCAGCAGGCTCAGGGCGGATCACAACCAAGTTTAAAAACATACTTCATCATATATACAATTTAAAATCATAAAACATCTGAATACATAAATTAAAATATATGTAAACATATCCACACACATACATACATACATACACACACACACACACACACACACACATGTATGTATGTATGTATGTATGTATGTATGTATGTATGTATGTATGTATGTATGTATGTATGTAAACACAGCAGCACATAATCCAGACAATCCAACTTGAAGGGGTATATCCCTATCCTACCACACACAAAGAAAATTCAAGCTCCAAATCACTCTCTCTATCAAAATGTCAACAACAGCTGTGTCTCTCCCTCTCCACTGTCTGCAAAGTCAGAGCTGGGAGCACCCCTCCCCCATAGTCTTTGCTCTCTTGTAAGAAATTTGGAGCTCCACACTTGAAAGGAAGACCTGCCTATCAAGCTAAATTGGGCTTAGATTGGGGTTTCCAGGGCAACAGCAGGAGTTCAGAGAGAGTTCAGACAATCCCTGCCTAAGTTGCCAAGGGAATTGATTGCAGGTGCTAGACTGTCTGGCTTGATGAACAGCAATGAACAGCAACAAATGAGACCACCTGTTAGTTTAGAATGGAGCCTCATGAACAGCTTGTTCACAAACAGCATATTAGGCTGTTTGTGGCTTTTTCTTTGTTTGTATTGTTGTTCGTGCCCATCTCTAGTCATTGCTCAGGCCAGTAAGGACTGTATCAGATGTTGGTACTCCTGGACAATAATAATTATAATAACATTTGATTTATATACCACCTTTCAGGATGACTTAACTCCCACTCAGAGCAGTTTACAAAGTACGTTAATAATATCCCCACAACAACCACCCTGTGAGGTGGGTGGGGCTGAGAGCTCCAGAGGGCTATGACCAGCCCAAGTTCACCCAGATGGCTTCAAGTGGAGGAGTGGGGAATCAAACCTGACTCTCCAGATTAGAGTCCTGCTGCTCTTAACCACTACACCCAACTGGCTCTCAATGGGCAGTAAATGGGCTGTAGGATGCAGTAACCTCTGCTAGGTGACCAAGGCAGGGCACTGTAAGGCTACTGGAAGGACAACCACAGAGAAAGAACTGGAATACTGCACAGGAATTGTAGATTGGACACAAACTGAACTGGATGAATTGCATTACTAAATGAGGAAAATCATGAAAACCAATCACCCTACATCCTTGAAGTGACATAGATCAGCTCTATTTGCCACAAAGTAATGGTGGCTGAGAACTGTTACAAGTAAAACAAATAGCAGTAGAAGAAAAAAAGGTGCTAAATAATCACATCAAGAGCAAGCAAGAAATAATTACATCAACAGCAAGAAATTACGTTAAGAGCAAGAGCTGGTGTTTACAGAGAGTTAAGGGAATGAAAGATGAGTGCCCTGACCTGGATAGCCCAGGTGAGCCTGATCTCATCAGATCCCAGAAGCTAAAAAGGGATGCTATTGGTTAGTAATTGGATGGGAGACTTCCAACGAAGACCAGGGTTGCAGAGGCAGGCAATGGAAAACCACCTCTGTTAGTCTCTTGCATGAAAACCCTGCTGGGAGTTACCATAAGTCAGCTATGACTTAAGGGCAGTCTCTATTACCAAATGAAAGACAAATATTGGATGAAACAAATTGAAAAATCACATAGAGGCATGGCAAAGTAAATGACAGCATGGATGATACATGGAGGTTATTGAATATAGTATTGACAAAAGTAACAAATGGAAATTGTTAATGCAAGGGATACTGAAAAAAGGTAAAGGACTTATGTTAGTCACACAAGAACAGACATTAAAAATGAACTGTATGAAAGTAAAAATTGAAAAGACAATGAATGACAGTAAGTGTTTATTATGTAACGAAGCAGATGTTCCCCAGAGGGCCCTTTGTTCAGCAGAGCAACATCTGCTAAGGGTTCCTGGCCTCAAGTAGGTTTGTCTCACCTCAACCAGGGCCAGGGCCTTTTCGGCCCTGGCACCAACCTGTTGGAACTCTCCATCTGTGGAAACATGGGCCCTGCAAGAATTATTATCTTATCACTAGAACTGTAAGACAGAAATGTTCTGCCAGACATATGGCGGTTGAGGTGAGCAGACCCCCCACTTTTTTAAACTGGCCTCCTGCCAGGAGGGTGACTCCCCCCCCCCCGGTCTGTATAAGATCTAATCACTTGCCACTCGCCCCATGGGTTTGTTTGTTGAGGGACTGTACAATATGAATGTCACCGAGTTTTATGAGATGAAATTGTCTTAACAATTTTACTACCTTGATTTTATACTCTGATGCGATCCGCTCTGAGCCTGTTTGCAGGGAGAGCGGAATAATTAAATTAAATTAAATTATTTACCATCTCATCAGTGGGTGCAATAAGATTGTGCAAACTATATTCTGAATATTACTGTGGTTGAAAGTAAGAAGGTTAAACTGTTTGATATGACAATCCAGGTGACAGTTGAATTGAAGAAAAAGAGATTGAAAAGATAACAAAATATCAACTTTTAAGATCTGAAGTTCAGCATCTCTGGGAGAAATGTGCAACACTTATTCTAGCAGTGATAGGAGCACTAGGGGTGATTCCAAAAGGACTAACTAAACATCTAGGCAATATCAGCATAGACAGGATAATAACTGAACAGTTGCAAACAGCCCCACAACTCGGAACATGCCACATACTGGGAAACCTCACTAACTCGTAGAGAGCCAGTTTGGTGTAGTGGTTAAGAGCAGCAGGACTCTAATCTGGAGAGCCAGGTTTGATTCCCCACTCCTCCCCTTGAAGCCATCTGGGTGACTTTGGGCTAGTCACAGCCCTCTGGAGCTCTCTCAGCCCCACCCACCTCACAGGGTGAGTGTTGTGGGGATAATAATAACACACTTTGTAAACTGCTCTGAGCGGTTGTTAAGCTGTCCTGAAGGGCAGTATATAAATTGAATGTTGTTATCGTTATCATTATCATTATCAAATCTGAGTTGGTGAGGGAACCAAAAATTCCAGTCCAAACATCTGGTGGACTGTAATAACATGATAAATATAGTATCCAACAGGAGCCAGCTAGATCCTTTTGAACCCTTGCAAGTGAAAGATGGAAGAGATTATCATCTTGGAGAGTTTTCCCTAGTCATAAGTAATCAAATATTTGACAGCTTTCATCTTTCTCCTGCTGATCTCCATCAATTTGTCCATGAATCATCCAACTTAACTGATGCAGCTAAATCCTGAAAACTTATTGAGGGGGTCTGGTCTTTTCTTCCCACCCAAATCAACAAGAGCCAACACTCTTCTCATCAAATGTTCCCCTTCAAAAATATCCCCCCAATCATACCTCAAGGACAAAGGATGGTGAATCAAATCTGACATACCTGGTCCTCACAAAGGTGAGAGAGTGCAGTTCAGACTCAGGAAATGTGGATGGAAGAATCTCTGTTTCACTTATCCTTTTATACTAATCTGAAGTAGAGCTCAAGTGTAACAAAGGCCTTTTTTCACATTATTTAACAAAGGAAAATGCAGTGTCTTGAGCTTACTTTATTGCCATTGTTGTAACATGAGGTCTTCCATCATTAATTCCATTACGGTCTTCATCAAAGTAAGTATTAAATGTCACACCCCACCCGTACCTGTGATTTTGGTGCTTTATTGAGCACAATTACGTCCTTGCCATTCCCTTTACCACTTTGCAGTTATACTAATCCTCTGAAATCCAGCACACCCTACATTTACTCCCAGGTAGAGAGACAAAAACATACCAAGGTAATTTGTTGGCCTCCTTGGCACTCCTTTGGCTTCTTTTTGAAATTGTACCAGCGCTATCAAATGCCAAACTAACGGCAACATTTCACCATAAGCAAAACTGAGTGACAGTCCAAGGAGGTGAGGAAAGAATGTGTCCTGACGTACTTGGTCAGACTTATCAAAACTTTCTTCTTTCGGGATTCCATCAATCTTTTGCTCAAGTAGGCTCTAGGATTTAGTTTTGTGAAGATTTATCCCTTCCTTTCTGTATTACCTGGCTTCCTTAAGGAGCAAAGATATTCTGTAACCTAGAAGTTGAGCTCTGATCATGCTTTGACTCAGCTGCTGCCCACCACCCACTCGCATCACCCTCGCTACCTTCAACTTTACGACAGGACTTTTCTTAGCCAATGAACAAAGGGGCAGCTGCCCTGAACTCCCTGCTTTGGGGGGCACCCCAACTTCCCATAGCCCTGCTTCCAAAGGAGGTGATGAAAGAAGAACAGCCTCTTGTTGCTGCTTATACTTGATCAGTCTGGGGCTTGAGAAGCCAATTTCCAATGGCAGTGGTGGCTCCTGCCCACCTTTCATGGGGGAGGAGCTTGGCTCTGGTGTGGGGAAGGCTGGCGATGGGGTGGCAGAGATTCTGGGACCCCGTCCTAGACTTTTCCCCAGGGCCGCAGCATCACTAAGAGCTAAAACGCATGAGATGAATTACACAAAGACGGTCAAATGACGGGAGAGGCAATGTTAGCCAGGAAACTGACTTCTAAAAGACAGATTGGAAAACTTTGTCAATTTTCCCTCTCTACAGAGCCATGGAGATCACTCCTCAGAGGGTTTGTTTATTTCATCTTCACCTCCCAGAAGGGGAGGTGAAACTGACGGAGCCTTTGGGGAGCAGAAGATTGCGTCTCCCTTCGTTTGAGCATCCTCGTGCAATTCGTCTCGTGTGTTTTTGCTCTAGATACATTTTGCTTTGAGATACATCATTTTTCTCTCGAGACTTAAAATATTTGTCTTCAGATAGTTACTTCACAGCCATTGACCAAATCCAGATTAGTTCATGTATGGACATTTTATAAAGAATACATCCAATTGTGCAGGTACAAAAAGAAGGTGACCTGTAAGCGATTCTGTGCTTGATGTGTGGGTTACTTCAATGAAGAAGGAGAAAAAAATGATGCAAAAAGAAGAATTCTTTAATAGTAAGTAACTGCTACATGTTTCACATCAGCTTTGTCAGGGGGATTTTCAGAATTCCTTTTAAGGTCTGTTCCATATATGCACCGATTGCAGAGTTGTAATTCTTAATTCTGAATATCCCCCCAACAGAACCAATGTTGTTGGAGTTCTTCCTGTTGAAGAATTCTTCCTTTTGCACCAGTTGCTGTTCCTTCTCCATTTTGCCTTGGCGCACCCCCTCTTTTTCACAGGTTACCTCCACAGAATAAAGTCAGTGTGGTGTACATAAGAACATAAGAACATAAGCAAAGCCATGTTGGATCAGGCCAGCGGCCCATCCAGTCCAACATTCTGTCACACACAGTGGCTAGAAATCCAGTGCCATCTAAAGGACTGTCAGTGAGGCCAGGACACCAGAAGCCCTCCCACTGCCTTCCTTCCAGCACCAAGACAACAGAGCACCACCTCCCCACAAAGAGAATACCATCTATCTCCTGTGGCTAATAGCCACTGATGGACCTCTGCTCCATATATTTGTCCAGTCCCCTCTTGAAGCTGGCAATGCTTGTAGCTGCCACCACCTCCTGTGGCAATGAATTCCATGTGTTTATCACCCTTTGTGTAAAGTAGTATTTTCTTCTATCTGTTCTAACCCGACTGCTCAATAATTTCATAGAGTGCCCACGAGTTCTTGTATTGTGAGAAAGGGAGAAAAACACATCTTTCTCTACCTTCTCTAACCCGTGCATTATCTTGTAAACCTCTATCATGTCTCCCCTCAGTCGTCTTTTCTCCAGGCTAAAGAGCCCCAAGCGCCTCAATCTTTCCTCATAGGGAAAGTGTTCCAACCCTTTAATCATTTTAGTTGCCCTTCTCTGTACTTTTTCCAGTGCTATGATATCTTTTTTAAGGTGTGGCGACCAGAACTGTACACAGTACTCCAAATGAGGCCTCACCATCGATTTATACAGAGGCATTATGATACCGGCTGATTTGTTTTCAATCCCTTTCCTAATAACCCCTAGCATAGCATTAGCTTTTTTTATGGCAGTCGCACACTGTGCTGACGTTTTTAGTGAGTTATCTATCATGACTCCAAGATCTCTCTCTTGGTCAGTCTCCGCCAGTTCAGACCCCATCAACTTGTATTTATATTTTGGATTTTTGGTTCCAATGTGCATTACTTTGCACTTGGCTACATTGAACCTCATTTGCCACATGGATGCCCACTCTTCTAGCCTCGACAGATCCCTTTGGAGTGCCTCACAATCCTCTCTGGCTTTCACCACCCTGAACAATTTCGTGTCATCTGCAAATTTAGCCACTTCACTGCTTAATCCCAATTCCAAATCATTAATAAACAAGTTAAAAAGCATTGGACCCAATACCCAATACCCAATACCGACCCCTGTGGCACCCCACTGCTCACCACCCTCCACTGTGAGAAGTGCCCGTTTATGCTCACTCTCTGTTTCCTATTAATTAGCCAGTTTTCGATCCACAAGAGGACTTGGCCCTTTATCCCATAGCTACTGAGCTTACTTAGGAGCCTTTGATGAGGAACTTTGTCAAAAGCTTTCTGGAAGTCCAGATAAACAATATCTATCGGGTCTCCCTTGTCCACTTGTTTGTTCACTCCCTCAAAGAACTCTAACAGATTGGTGAGACAAGATCTTCCCTTACAGAACCCATGCTGAGTTTTCCTCATCAGCTTTTGGTCATCAATGTGCCCACTAATTTTATTTTTGATAATAGTTTCCACCAACTTACCCGGTATTGACGTCAGGCTGACTGGCCTGTAATTTCCCGGATCTCCCCTGGAACCTTTTTTAAAGTGGTTTAAAGTGGTTTAAAGTGGTTTAAAGTGGTAGTGGTTAAGAGTGTCAGACTAAGGTCTGGGAGACCTAGTTTCAAATCTCACTTTACTATGGAAATTTGCTGGGTGATTTGGGGCCAGTCACAGACCTTCAACTAATGCAACTCATAAGGTTGTTTTTAGAATACAATGGAGGAGAGAACAGTTATATAAAACACATTGGATTCCCATAGAGGAGAAAAGGTGGGATATAATGAAGTAAATAATAACCTGGCCATGATCCTGGGGAATAACCTATCTGCTTTTCCGGTGGTCAGAGAGATGAGTTGCCAACAAAGCAGTTGCAGAAAAACAGCCACAAGCTGCCAGATTGAAGTTGCAAGGTTGGTTTACCAACCAAGGCCCAAATAGAAGTTGGCCCAAGTAATTGCACAGGTGTAAAGGAGTTTGGCACAGCTTCAAACAACAAGCAAAAGGATCGGGCAAGGGGGATCAGTTCCCATGTGAATGAGGTGTTCAATCAAAGTAAGTTTGGCTGGTGATCACGTTCATGTTGAGGGTGTCAGCATCGCTATTCAGAAGAGAGAGCCAGTTTGGTGTAGTGGTTAAGAGTGCGGGACTCTAATCTGGAGAGCCGGGTTTGATTCCCCACTCCTCCACTTGAAGCCAGCTGGGTGATCTTGGGCTAGTCACAGCTCTCTGGAACTCTCTCAGCCCCACCCACCTCACAGGGTGTTTTGTTGTGGGGATAATGATAACATACTTTGTAAACCACTCTGAGTGGGCATTAAGTTGTCCTGAAGGACAGTATATAAATCGAATGTTGTTGTTGTTGTTATTATTAAGGCCATGGGAATGTTTGAAAATCCTTCTTGCAAACTAAAATATGTGTGAGTGTGAGCATGGGTGGGTACTTGGACCTCACTTTGAAAACAACTTTCCATTACTGTTGCCACCTCCAGATTGGGAAATTCCTAGAAATTTGGGGGTGGAGCCTGGGGAAAGACCCCAATGGAGTATAATGACATGGTCTACCCTGAAAATTAGCCATTTTCTCCACGGGACCTGATCTCTGTAGTCTGGAGACCAAGTGTAATTCCTGGAGATCTCTAGACCATACCTAGAATTGGCAACCCTATCCAACCCCCTTCTGTTTGCACTAATTAAACCACTTTCAAGAGTATCTCTTGATGTATCTGACTTGGTGGTTTCTAGTCCAGAAGATCTTATGCCACAAAAAAAATATGGTTTGTTTTTTTATTGCATCAGCTTCAACACACTGAAATGTAAGGACTGAATTGTTTAACAATATTGAATTGTTTTTTATATCCTAACTTTTTTTTCATCATGGAACATTAAGTTGATGCATATTGGAGGGTCTCCAAGTTCCAGCCCAACAGATCTGCTGTTGAATTTTTTCAAAAATCTGATTTGACTAGGAATTTGAAGGGTTTTTTAAAAATGAATCGAGGCCTGCCTCGCCTCGACTAGAGCCAGGGCTTTCTCAGTTCCGGCTCCTACCTGGTGGAATGCTCTATCTACTGATACCAGGGCTCAGCAGGATTTACTATCTTTCCGTTGGTCCTGTAAGACAGAGTTGTTCCGCCAGGCTCATGGCTGAGGTTGGGCCTCCTTTGGCTGGAGGATGCAACATCTACCCCCCTCCCTGTGAAAGCTGCTCACCACTGTTTGTTTTTCAGCTGCTGTTACTGTGCTGCTATGTCTAGTTGTACTGCTGTATTGCTCGTTAATAGTTGTATTGCTGCTGCCAGGCAAAGAGTGCTGCTATTTTTATATGATGTTTTAATGTTTGAATATGGAACATTTTTAAATGATTTTGAGGTTATCTGCCCTGAGCCCACTTGCGGGGAGGGTGGAATACAAATATGATATAAGTAAAATAAATAAATGGGGTTTTTTTCACACTGGGGCAAAACTGTAGTCATTTTTTTTCACCCTAAATGGCATTTAGGTAGAGAGAGGAAGAGGGAAGGAGGGAGACAAATTTAACGAAGTAAAAGGTGGAATGAAAATCATTTTCCTGACTGTGCATAAAGCTGAAGAGAAACCAAGAAAAAACTCTCTCCTTTTCAAATACTGCCAGCCATTTTATCGGACTGAATGCGGCATCTTCTGTCAATTCAAGAAGGTTAATACTTCCTTATACGTTCCCAGAAGCGCTTCAAAGCGGAAGGTGTTGCAATTCTTCCTCCGTTTCTGCAGGTTTTCAGTTGACTCAATTGTTCCGCTGGGGATGAGATGCTCTTTTATTCTTCCATAAAACAGATATAATAAGCACCTTCTGTCTTAAGAGAGTTTGCTGAGAACATAATTAGTTTATGCTTATGCAGCATCACCACCTTGTTAAAATATCACACAAATACTTGCAGTTCCTGGAATTGCACGTTGATCAGTGCGTGAATATACTACATGATTTATGAGCGAATAATTTGGGCAACCAAGGATGCCTCTGAGGCCTAGAACCTCCCATATTTACCTGGTGAAATGGAGTGTGAATGAAGGCTTTCCCCTGCCGTAGTCACAACAAGGACCTGAGGCGAACACGCCACACACTGGCTAGGAATACGAGACTTTCCACTCCTTCCCTTCAGCCCACTGAGACTCCGCCCACAAATTCTGATCCTGAGGGGATCAAAGGACCCCCAGGAGACACGTGTGGAGCAAAGTAGGGGTCTGCTGTAGGAAATGGGGACCAGAAAAAATTCCCCATTCTCTGCTACTGGAAATATAACATCAGCAGTGCTGCTTGTGTGTCAGAGGAATAGCCCCTTTGGCTCTGACCCCCAAAGTTTCCAAACTGGTACCTGTATAGGACCATAAGAAAGTTCCTTAGAGGGAGGGGATCACATTAGAAGTTAGTCTAGACTGATATCCTGTATCTAGCTGAGTAAAACCTCATGTATTGTTTACCCTCAAGCAACTGCTCTTCATTGACCTGCACCCAGTCCCTGAACCTGGGAGTTTTGTTTAGTTAGCTTTGTGTGAAAGGGAACTTTTATACTGTCAGTCCAGGATAAACCCTGTTGGGGCATCAACCAAGAGGCGATGGGAGAGGAGAAGTGCGAGAGATGAGGAAGACTTCTGAGGTAAGCTGGCCTCTGGACTTAGGGCTATCCCAATCCCCCACACTGGCTTCTCCATTTATTTGTTGAAATTTCCTCAGCTTGCCACAATCAGTAAAAGAGGGGAGACAATATTTATCTAATTTAGGGATGTTAGGTGCCTGGGACATGCCTGATCTGGAAGTGACAAGTCATGCTTGGGGCTGGCTTAGTAAAAATTGGCCCCAAATACTAGATCGGGGCCTATTTTTTACTAAATTGGCCACAAACATGACTTGTCGTTTCTGTGTCGTGCTGGGAATGACATCATCCCCAGCGCAATGTGGAAATGCTCCGGAGCACATGGGAGCATGCTGCGGGGTTCCCTAGGATCCCTCAGGCACATTTCCCTCCCAATGGGCCAGGTGGCAGGGAGCAGAGGCTGGGAGGGAGGGTCCCCCACTCTCACCTGGTGTAGTGGTTAAGAGTGGCAGGACTTTAGAGAGCCAGGTTTGATTCCCCACTCCTCTGCTAGAAACCAGCTGGGTGACCTTGGGTCAGTCACAGCTCTCTCAGAGCTCTTGCAACTGTACTCACCTCACAGGGTGATTGCCATGAAGATAATAATAACACTTTGTAAACCACTCTGAGTGGGCGTTAAGTTGTCCTGAAGGGCGATATATAAATCGAATGTTATTATCATTATTATTATTAATCTAACTAGTCGGTAGTGTGTAAGCTTTGTGTTCCCTTACGGGTTCTTAAATGGAACCTTAATAGAATAATATATGGTGCTTTTCAGGTAAATATACCTTCTTTCACACATCTATTTTGACTTGACAGACAAAACACAGATGGAACTGAACAACAGACATTTATTTACAGAAAATAAGGTGTGACACAGTAAAGGTTTATTGTAAAATAATCAATAAGTACAACTGGCTCTCAACTGCACTCCCCAGAGTGCAGTTAACTGAGTTAACATGTTGAACAGAGCCCTCGTTAAACAAACACAACCCCTAACAATGAGGGGAGATTTAATTCCTTTTTCTCCAGACAGAGTTCCTCAGCATTCCTGCTCAGGTTGGAAGCTGCTCTTTTACCTCACAGAGTATATGTACACAGAAAGCTAGAGTCGGAGAGCTCTTCACGGGGTGCTTGTTTATTTTACTAAAAACAAGTTTCCTTCCCTAACCTGACCCCAAATTCTAACAAAAAGCCAAAATAAAAGCCCAACGAAGCCTCTTCGTTATCTTATCCACAACTCTTATCCACAGCCACCAAATCCCTGTCTGAGGGGGGGGGGAAATCTCATCCTTTCTTAATCTGAGGGCCAAGCTACACATGACGAATGACACTTGAACGGCAAGTGGATTGAGTGGAGGGCAAGTGAACAGGGAGAAATACACTTGCTGTTCAAGTGTCATTCGTCACTTGTAGCTTGGCCCTGAGGCAGGCTCACCACCTCCCAGCCAGTGGAATTCCAGGGCCTTGGGATTTGCATGAGGCCTAAATAACTAGGATTGATTCAGAGCCTTTGAGGATAGGCGGGACTGTGGGGTTGACTGCCACACTGTGTTCGATGCTATGGAAGAAGGGGGAAATGTATCTCAGCCCATAAGAACATAAGAAGAACCTTGCTGGATCAGACCAGTGGTCCATTTAGTCCAACATCGTGTCTCACACACTGGCTAGCCGGTCCACTCTTTCCACACACTGCAGATACTTATATTAAGTTTTTAGGTCATGTGTATTTTTCTAGCATGCATGGTACAACCAGAAGCAGGCAGTAGGCAGCAGCATAACTGTGTCAGCACCAACCCCCCAATGGAGGGGGGGAGAAAAAGAGTAGGTTCCTGCTTCCAGCTCTCACATCTGGATTTGGGGGGCCTCAGACCACCCACTTGGAGTAACAGTCACTCATACTCACTTCATGTGGGTCTTGGACAGCCGGCTCCAATAATGACTCCACCTTGCTTTGCATGGGGCAAGGGCTGCCACTGGATCGTCCTTGGGGGGGGGGGGTCAGTGATTCTGGGACCCTTGCCTGGATTTTTGCCCTGGGCCCTAGAATCACTAAGACTGCATCTGTGTATGATGTACATATTCTCTCTCTTTCAGCCTCAAACCACCCCCATGATGCAGTGGCTTGATTAAGGTCATCCAGTGAGCTTCTTGGAAGATACGGACCTGAGTTTCTCCGACAGCCATCTCCAAAACCTGTATATACATCTAGGGCTCATAAGCCCCAGGTTGGGGGGCATCCCTCGCCCCAAGCACCCAATGCCATTGTCACTCCAAGCAATGGTGGGGGAAAATGTAAAAAATCACCAGCATCATGGGCATGATGATGTCATATTGCGGGCAATGATCAGCAGGAAATGATAGTTTTATCATAGAGTTTCCAGTGATTCCTGGAGCTACCACTGTTACTTCTGGGTTTTCCCCAGAAGAGATGTCATCATGCTTGCAGCACTTCACCCACCATACCTCCACCTCTAATCCTACTGCCAGAATATATACATATATTCTGAATATATATATTCAGCCTATACCTGAGAGCTTTATTATATTGGTTGTTCTTGAAAACCTTTGTGCTGACAGTAAAAACATACAAGAACCCTTAGACTTCCAGAATTCACCATTAATTGAATGTTCTACAAAGTTCATTGAGGTTTTTCAGGATGATATTGGTACTGAAGAATTGTAACACAAAAGAAGGAGCGCATCCAGATTCATGTATCCTGCTCTTCGTGCAAGACCTCTGATCCGCCTGTAAGATTCCCCACAAATTACTTCGTACGTTTGCCCTACTCTTGAATTTGTTCACTCTTTTCTGAATGATAGACCTTTACTTTACATGTAAGCTTTGCTGTAATTTTCTCTACATTTACAGATTTACTTTTGAATTTCTGTTCCACATTAAATGCTGTCCTACATGAATTGTTAAATGTAGTTTTTCATCTGGCCATACAATACGCAGAGTTTTGCTATACTTTTTTACTCACAGTGTGTGCTTTGGCATTTTTAAACGTGATGCAGGCAGAGAAAATGATCTTTTGCACAACAGCAATCCATTCCTTGTGTAGGCTTTGCTCTGACATGCTTAATGCTGTGTGTAGAGCAGGGAATTTTGGACAAGATGCTGGTGTTGCAGCACGGTAGCTCACCTGCAGGGGGCGCGTTCCTTTTAAAATAGATGTGGAAGCAAGAGTGTCTATTTCAAAACAACACTTGAACTTCTAAATCACAGGGTTGTAATAAAAGGGCTGTTCTCTTTCTCAGCTTCCTTCTTATAGGATAACAGCCTTCTAATTAAAGAGGAGTCAAAAGTTTGTTTATTCCAGGTGTGAAGTGAAAACCACATACCCCAGAGAATAATCACTCAATGTTGCCTTTTGAGATTTCAATTAAAAATAAATCTAATTCATTTTAAATTTATCAATATACAAAAATAATAAAATACAAAAGACAATTCCATATGCCAAAGATAAGACATGCATAAGTGCTATCATCCCTTATCCCATCCTTCTTAAACCCAAAAAAATTACAGTTTCGAGAATCTCACCAAAGCACTTTCTGATAGATATTCTCATCCAACCCGAGCCTTAGAGATTCAGGGGTTTGGGGGAAATACCTCTCTAATATACTGTGCAAACTGAGAGCAAGTTTGGTGTAGTAGTTAAGAGTGCAGGACTCTAATCTGGAGAGCCGGGTTTGAGTCCCCATTCCTCCACTGGAAGCCAGCTAGGTGACCTTGGGCTAGTCAGGGCTCTCTGGAGCTCTCTCAGCCCCACCCACCTCACAGGGTGTTTATTGTGGGGATAATAATAGCATACTGTGTAAACCACTCTGAGTGGGCATTAAGTTGTCCTGAAGGGCGGTATATAAATCAAATGTTCTTGTTGTTATTATCTTACACTGAGTTACTCCAGTCTAAACCCACTGACTTCACATCCAAGCCTATTGACTTCAAATGTAGTGAGAAAGAAGCTCTGTCAGGGAGAAGAGGGAGAACAGCACCCTCTCCCTGGCAGAAGTTCTTTCTCTAGGCATCTCATTTAGTCTGCTCAGCTCCCTCTCACTGCTGCCAGCGTGCTCAGCTCCTGAATGTATTAGGGGAGCAAGGGGAACATGCTGGCAACAGCAAAAAGAAGCATTGCCCCCTTGCTCAATAAATGCACTCAGGAGCCGAGCATGTTGGCAGCAGTGAGAGGGAGAGGGAGCTGCCGGCAAGATCGTCTCCCTGTCCCACTCACCGCTGCCAGTGCACTGTGCACCCGAGTGCAAGGGAACAAGGGGAGCGCATTTCCTCTTGCTGCTGCATGGCCATTTAGAAGGTATGCCTGGCTGCCACTAGAAAGTAACCATTCACCAGACTTGAGGTATGGTGGCAAGGTCTGTTGACCCCTGATGAAGTGATACTTCAGAAACAAGCGTTTTTGATAACCGATCCCTTGTCGAGTCTTCGATTCCTTGGTGTTTTCCATCTACTTTATTCCGCCTGCATATGAAAAGAGAAAAAAGAAAACAAGATTACTATTACTGATGTATTGTCGAAGGCTTTCACGGCCGGAGAATGATGGTTGTTGTGGGTTTTCCGGGCTGTATTGCCGTGGTCTTGGCATTGTAGTTCCTGACGTTTCGCCAGCAGCTGTGGCTGGCATCTTCAGAGGTGTAGCACCAAAAGACAGAGAAGTGGGGGAAGTGGGGGAAGTGGTGACACTGAGAGATCTCTGTCTTTTGGTGCTACACCTCTGAAGATGCCAGCCACAGCTGCTGGCGAAACGTCAGGAACTACAATGCCAAGACCACGGCAATACAGCCCGGAAAACCCACAACAACCATATGTCTATTACTGTTTGAGAATAACGGCATGAATACTTACCGCCAGCATCCGGGGATTCCTTTGGGACTGCACTGGCATCTCCACACCTATAAACAAAAGAACTTTTTCAGAAGATGCAATACTGAGAAGATGAAGTTTGTTACTTGGCCGTTTGCCTTTTAAATGTTATTGGATATCCCTACATTTTCTAGTGAATATTGTTATGAAATTGTATTTTAGTATGAATGGCTAATGCTGTATTTATTGATCTTATATGCCCTAGGTCACTTTAAATAACAGAAAATAATATTATAAAAATTATTTATATCTCTAATTTATTGAAGTTTCAATGTTCCCATAGAGTCCCTTAGAGGTAGTTTTCCACCGTTGGTTCAGGTTGCTGATACTAAGGGTGCTTCTGGGTTTTTTTGTCTGCGAGACAGAGTCAAGCAGAATAGATGAGATATCTAGAGAAAGAATCTCTGCCAGGGATAGAGGGGATTCTCCCTCTTTTCCATGACAGAGGTTCCTTCTCACTACTTTTCCCATGGAAACTTGCAGGAAATTGACTCGTGTCCTCCACGTGTCAGGCGTCTCTTCTAGTTTGGCTCTTAGACTGGAGTTAGGAATACACTGATAGGCTCAGTGACATGAGACCCACACGACTATACCAAGATCCTTTGATTTGTCATTTCCAACGCCTTAGAAGCCCTTGTCTAGCCTAGAAGAAATTTTCCCACTGAAATGCATGTAACAGAGTTTGTTCTAAAAGAGATTAAATTGTACAGAGATTTGTCTGGGCACCCTTCCAGTATTTGTCTAAGTTATCTTTTTTCAAGAATGTACAGCAAGAACATATTAGAAAGAAAGAACTTGTTTTACCAGTATGAAAACTGAACAATTGTCAAGCTTGCCTCTGTTCAATCAGTCAACACCTACAGCAAATTATCCCCTGCAACACTGGTAAAGCTGAAAGTCACATGAGGAAGTTTTATATGACAGCCAGAGGCATGTTTAAATGAGACCTACATTGCACCAATTTCTAATTACTTTCACAATGGCACATGCACACATCACAAACTAGATCACTGTGGATAATTCTGTGTTGGAATATTATGAGCCATTAAGTCGCTTCTGACTAAGGATGACTCTATGAATTAATGACTTACAAAATGTCGTATTATTGAAAACCATGCTCAGGTTTTGCAAATTGAAGCCCGTGGCTTCCTTTATTGAGTCAAGTCATCTCCTGTTGGGTCTTCCTCTTTTCTTACCGTATTAAATTTTTCCTAGCATTGTCTTTTCCAATGAGTCTTGTCTTCTCGTGATGTGACCGAAGTAGGAAAGCCCCAGTCTTGTAATTTTCTCTTCTAGGGAGAATTTGGGCTTGATTTGATCTAGAACATACATATTTGCCCTGCATGAATTTAACTGGGCTGTTGGGTGGGGATGAATACCAGCTCCACGCAATCTTCTTACTATATAATTGAGTAAGCGTGTTTCAGACAACTCACTTTATACCCTGTTGCACCACCAGAAGGTGCTGCCACAGCAGAAAGCCAAGGTAACTCACCATATCACTCCAGAAAACATGCCATGGTGGGAAGCCCAGGCAGGGAACAGGAGTGGAGCAGGTGGCAATGCCCTCCATGCACCTTAACCCAGCTGGTATTAGGTGCGGAGCAGGTGTCAGTGCCCACCCCCCACATTAACCCAACTGATATTAGGAGCAGAGCAGGGGGCAATGCCCACCCCCTCTTCAACCAGCTGGTATTAGGAGTGGAACAGGTGGTAATGTCCACCACAACCTTAACCCAGTTGGTATTAGTTCTGGAGAAGGTGGCAATGCCCACCCCCTGCCTTAACCCATCTGGTATTAGGAGTGGAGCAGGTTGCAATGCCCACCCCCTGCCTTAACCCATCTGGTATTAGGAGCGGAGCAGGTGGCAATGCCTGCCTTGCCTTAAACCAGCTGGTATTAGGAGTGGAGCAGGTTGCAATGCCCACCCCCTGCCTTAACCCATCTGGTATTAGGAGCAGAGCAGGTGGCAATGCCTGCCCCACCTTAAACCAGCTGGTATTAGGAGCGGAGCAGGTAGCAATGCTGTCCCCTGCATTAACCCAGCTGATACTAGGAGCAGAGCAGGTCGCAATACCTGCCACCCTTCAGCCAGCTGGGATCAGGTGGCAATGCTCACCCCCCACCTTAACAAAGCTGATATTAGGAGCGGAGGAGAAGGCAATGACCCCCCTTCAGCCAGCTGGAATCAGGAGCAGATCAGGTGGCAATGCCCACTCTCTGCCTTAACCAGCTGTTATTAGGAGTGGAGCAGGTGGCAATGCCCCCCCTTCATGCAGCTGGGATCAAGAGCAGAATAGGTAGATATGCCCACTCTCTGCCTTAACCAGCCGGTATTAGGAGTGGAGCAGGGGGCAATGCCTGCCCCCCTTCAGCCAGCTGGTATTAGGTGCAGAACAGGTGGCAATGCCTGCCCCCTCCTTAACCAAGGTGGTATTAAAAGCAGAGCAGGTGGCAATGCCCACCCCCCTTCAGCAAGCTGGAATCAGGAGCGGAGCAGGTGGTAATGCCTGCCCCTGCCTTAACCCAGTTGGTATTAGGAGGGAAGCAGGTGGCAATGCCCACCCCCACATTATCACAACTGGCATTAGGAGCAGAGCAGATAGCAATGTCCACCTCCTGCCTTAGGAGCAGAGCAAGTGGCAATGCCCACCCACCCCCACTGTAACCCAGCTGGTATTAGCAGAGCAGGTGGCAATGCCCACCCCCCCTTCACCCAGCTGGTATTAAGAGCGGAGCAGGTGGCAATGCCCACCACCCTTCACCCAGGTGGATTAGGAGTGGAGCAGCTGCCAATGCCCGCCCAGTGCCTTCACTTGGGTGGGATCAGGCACAGAGCAGAAGGTAATTCCCTTCTTCCATTCACTCAGCCGGGACAAGAAGGGGAGCAGGTAGAAATGCCCACCCCCTTCAACCTACTGGAATAAGGCACTGAACCAATGGCAATGCCCACCCCATCATCACCCTGTGGGAATCAAGAGCCAAGCAGGCAGCAATCTCTGCCCCCCTTCAAACTACAGGAGCAGAGAAGGTGGCAATGCCTGCACCCCCTTCACCCAGTTAGGATCGGGAGCACAGCATGAAGCACAGCCCACCACCCGCCTTCTCCTGTCGGAATCAGGCAAGGAGCAGAAGGTAGTGCTCGCTCCTCTTCACCCAGCAAGGAACAGGTGGCAATGCCCACTCCCCTTCACCCACCTGGGATCAGGCTTGGAGCAGGCAGCAATGCTTGCCTCCCTTCACCTAGCCATAATCAGGCGCACAGCAGAAGGCAATGCCCATTTTCCCTTCACCTGGATGGGATCAGGAGTGGAGTAGGTGGCAATGCCTGCCCCCCTTTACCCAGCCTGTATCAGATGTGCAAAGCCCACCACCCCTTCATGTTGCTGAGATCAGGTGTGGAGCAGGTGGCAATGCCCACCCCACTCCTTCACTTGCCGGGATCAGTGACGGAAGAGGAGGGAATGCCTGCCTGCCTGCCCGCTTTCCCCTTTCTACAGCTCATTGTATTTTTTCCCACAACGGGCTTTGTTTCTAGTAGTGCATATTTGTTTCAAAATGTTCACTACAGACACATGGGGGTTAATCATTTGTACGTTTCCACATGTGGAAAACCTCCTCACACACAGCAAACGAGGGCAGAAAAGACTCATGTGCTTTTAAATTGAATCGCACTGGGAGTGTTACTTGTGAACTTCTTACTCAGGAAAACTATAAGACATTGCCTCTTATCCAAGAGGCATGCTTAAATTAAAGTTTATCCATCTTTACTTAGGTATGTTAATTATAATCGGCCTTTGTCTCTGAGACTCAAAGCAGATTTAACAATGCTTCTTGACAGTATTGTTGAAGGCTTTCACGGCCGGAGAACGATGGTTGTTGGGGGTTTTCCGGGCTGTATTGCCGTGGTCTTGGCATTGTAGTTCCTGACGTTTCGCCAGCAGCTGTGGCTGGCATCTTCAGAGGTGTAGCACCAAAAGACAGAGATCTCTCAGTGAGAGATCTCTGTCACACTGAGAGATCTCTGTCTTTTGGTGCTACACCTCTGAAGATGCCAGCCACAGCTGCTGGCGAAACGTCAGGAACTACAATGCCAAGACCACGGCAATACAGCCCGGAAAACCCCCAACAACCTTCTTGACAGTATTCATTTTCGCAACTGGAATTTTGACAGTAGTCATTCAGAATTTTGAAAATCAGGTACAGGGAACGAGAATTAATTTTTCAGGCCCAGTACAAATTTGTATAACCCCTCCCCCCCACCAACACACACACAAATGCCAACACCACAATCCTTCATCCCACACATACGATCTCATGAACCATTAAAAGAGTTTCTTTTAGTTATGAAATTACTGTTACATATCCTACATTTCTGACAAATGCCTTTGATACATTTTAAAGATAATAACACCCAACCTCAGAGTCCTACAGGTTTGCTAACTATTTTCTAACTTTTTGGTTATTAAAAAGGGATTATCTTGTCATTTTTTAAAGAAGAACAAATAAGGGACCAAGGTGACTGCAAAAATTAGGCCAATTAACTTATGCTTTATTTCTCTGGACTTTTTCATGGCAAAGTTAGGAAAGAGTCCCCTAAAGTCAATTGCAAGTTCACACTTAAGAGTCTCTCTACGTGAGACATCTGACATGTGAAGAACACGTCAGGAGATGCAATGTTCGTCAGGAAGGGTAGTTTAAAAAGACAGAGCCGAAGGCATGGCAAAGGCTTGGCTGTACACTGGAGCTGTGTGAAGGGGCTGTGAAAGGCCAGAAGGGAATCTTTAGCCCATGATAATCTCTCCAGGTCCAAGCCCAGCTCTGGAAGGCAGCTCCAGCCCATTTCCATTCCTTGTTGCCCTCTGGTTGTGTGACCCCACACAGCTTTAGACTGAAGAGGTGAAATTGACAGAGCCTTCAGGGAGGAAGAGATGAAATTAACAAACCCTTTGAGGAGCAATCTCCTCCAGCTCTGTCTTTTTAAACTATGCTTCCGGCCAATATTGCGTCTCCCTACACTTGATGAATATGCACCAAGGCATAATGTGTAGAGAGACTCTCAGTAGACAAAAATGATTCGGCGGCTTAACCGTTCTTGCTCCATTGTAGAACACCGGCTGTTTTTGATGAATGCTAGCTTGCTGAAACGTCATTCTGCTTCTTCCACAGTCATTGGCAGCATGAATCCATACTGCTGTGCATACTTCACTGAAAATTAATGGACACAGACTCAATCTCTACATTAAAATAATTTTCATCTTGATTTTTTGCAACTGCTTCCCTAGTTGCTGTATCATTGCCTGACTGCAGAAAGGCCTTGTCTGATTTAAAAAACCAGAACATACATTGGTTTCCTTTAGCTTCTTTTTGTTTCCTTTCTTTTACCTTTTTATGTTGCTGGCTGCTGGGTTTATATTTATAGCCACCACCAGACACTTTAGCAGGGAGTATTTTTCTGAAATGAGTGAATTAGAAACACATATTTTGGGGGCGCAAGTCCTACCAGAAGCAGTGGCAGCACTTGTTCCCATTGTCTTCTGGATCTTTGCCCTTCTCACCATATGTCTCTCCCTCCATTCTTCCAGTCCAAAAGGAATTCTGGGATTAGTAGTTCTTAATATAATAGATCCAGGAGGCCCAGCAGTTCAGAACGTTGCTTGAGTTTGCTGGTCTAACACTGCTTCTGATTGGATCAGAAACATCACAACATCTGGGCAATGATTATTAATTAATTAATTATATTCGATTTTTAATCCACCCTCCCCGCTGAGCAGGCTCAGGACGGAGCACAACATTTTAATTTACATAAAAACACATAAAAGCAGATAAAACATTACAATAAAATTTAAAACACTACATATAATAAAAACTTCTCAGATGGTGATGGAAGAGTTACTTCTTTTCAGACATGACCCATATATCTATATCTATATCTATATCTATATCTATATCTATATC
This sequence comes from Eublepharis macularius, assembly GCF_028583425.1. Classification (NCBI taxonomy): domain Eukaryota; kingdom Metazoa; phylum Chordata; class Lepidosauria; order Squamata; family Eublepharidae; genus Eublepharis; species Eublepharis macularius. The sequence goes on from NC_072790.1 coordinate 248,734,080, forward strand.
TATATCTATATCTATATCTATATCTATATCTATATCTATATCTATATCTATATCTATATCTAGGGTGGTGGACAGATCATTTCAAGTCAAGTCAAATATGGCCAGCGAGGGCCCAGCCTAGCCTCAGCCTACTCCCCACCAAATGCCTGGCGGAACATCTCTGTCTTACAGGCCCGGTAGAAGGATAATAAATCCTGCCAGGCCCTGGTTTCATCAGACATAGAGTTCCAACAGGCTGGTGCCAGGTTCAAAAAGGCCCTAGCTCTGGTCGAGACCAGGTGAGCCTCCCTAGGACCGGGGACCAGATACAACTTCGTTCTCATATAGATCTTAGCAACACCATCAGTGGACGCAACAACAATAGCCATACCATCTTAGGTTCAAACTCCTGCTTATCCTCTAATGACATTTATGACATGTGTCAGCAACGCCCTTCCATCTTCTATGTTGGGCAAATGGGCCAGTCTCTTTGACAAAGAATTAATGAACATAAGTCTGACATCAGAAACCACAACATTCAAAAACCAGTGGGGGGGAAATTTTAACCTTCCAGGACTTTCAGTTGCTGATCTAAAAGTAGCAGTTATCCTGTAGAGGAATTTCAAAGGATGATTAGAAAGAGAGGCTGCTGAATTGTAACTGATAACGAAGCTCAAGACAATGCATCCACATGGATTGAATCGAGACCTAGGCTTCCTGTCTCATTACCAAGGCTGATTTCTCCACACCCACCACCCCTCTGCATACCCCACCCTATCCAATCACGCCTGCTATTGTCATTCACTGGCTATTGTCATTCGGCATATGAAATCATTCCACTCTCCATGATATAAGGACAGATGGACTCACATTCTAGCTGTATCTAAAGAAGTTATCTGTGACTCACGAAAGCTCATACCCTACCACAAATTTTGTTCATCTTATAGGTGCTACTGGACTCTTGCTCTTTTCTATAGTCACAAAGAAATAAGTTTCTCTAAGTATCATCAGGCATGATCTACTGTTTATCATCATTTCCCCCCTATGGCAATAGAAATTGCAGTTTGGACTGGGTCCCTCCAGACTTGTGGGCCCCAGTAAAGTTTGGGCTGGGCCCCTCCCCCCATGTGGGGGCTCTGTAGAAAATTAGCACATCAAGGAAAAGATGTTTGTATTCCTGTGTCTGATGAGCAATACTGAGGGTTTTTTTAATGGAATATCTTTCAAAATGGTGACACCTCCTGTCATATATGTCTTACAGGTGCCTACTGTGGTGTCTACTTTCGTTTTCGCAGCCGCTTGAGAATGTATCCTTGAGGGCCGGGTGAGCCTGGGAAATAAAAATGACTTCATTTTTTGCTTCTCTTCTCCACTTCTTCTCTCCTCCTATCTCGAAACCCCTTCCCCCCTTCTTGGTTCTTTCGCGCCAGAATCCTAACAGTCCATATCCTACAGGTGGGAACTCACCCTGTAACTAACCCCTCCAAACCTTTACACATCACTTCTGCCAATACCTGTGTCTGTGTATGCTAATACTGATGGATCTCTAATAAAGTAACTTTAACTCATACACTGGAGTGTGTGCAGTGGAGTACTACGGGGCTCTAACTGCCAGAACCTGACACCCCCCCCCCCTCCCATATACACTAGTGTAGACTGAAGTGGTACAATCCCAAATTCTGCCATCGCAGTCAACTACTTCAATGTATCATTTCTACATTCCCTCTCAAGAGTGGGGGAATCTGTGTCTGATGTATTTTCCCACAGACACAATTCATATGATTAGTATAGGCCACATGTAACCAGGTAGCGTGTCAACTTCCACCTTTTTGAAGTGTTGTAAAAAAATTCCCTAAATGGATGGAGAATTATTGGGAACATGCAACCTCGGCAGAAAGCTAGCAAGGAATTCAGCAGCTCTCATTGAAGTTGCAAAGGATCTTCCAATTATCAGCAATCCAGCTGTGATAATTTGGGGTGTTCTGTAAACTAATCAGCACAAATGTATGTAAATTAGGAATAAATTGAAAGATGGTACATACAAGACAAAACACTAATTAGTCTTCTACAAATTGGTGTGGTAAATTCCAAGGGTTCTTACACCCACAAGGGTGCCATTAACAGCAATATAAAAACACTCACGGCATTGTCTTCTTCCAACAATTTCTCCTGACTTCTCTTCTGTCCTCCAAGAAGCAGGTAAGTCAAAATCTATTCACCTTCTCTCACACACCTGGAGTCCTGTAGCATCCCAAAGACTAAATATGTTCGTAGTACTAATGCCAGCGGAAGAGAGCCCGTTAAAAGACGAAACTGACCTAAAGTCAGAGAGGCTCTCAGGATAAGGTAGAAAGGCTTATGCCATCACCTGATGAATTATTGCAATTTTACTGAGGGGCACCTAGAAACTTTAAGAAGGGAAAAGGAGAAAAGGGGCTAGCCTAGGAACTCAGGAGCCAGGGATAAGAAGCAGGAGGCAAAGGGAAGTGGAGTTGGAATCTGGAATTTGGTTGAAGGAATAAGGCCAAAGGAACAAGCCTGAAAACAAAGGAGAAGGAGAATAGCCAAAGAGGGAAATGGAAGAATTATATCTAGAGTTGATAAAATCTATGGTAGGGTATGAGCTTTCGGGAGTCACAGCTCACTCATATCTGAAGAAGTGAGCTGTGACTCATGAAAGCTCATACCCTACCACAATTGTGTTATTCTTATAGGTGCTACTGGACTCTTGCTCTTTTCTACATCTAGTTTTGAAATGATCAGCAAAATGTGTATGCATCTCCTATTAATATTTATTTATTTATGAGAAATGAAGATAACCATGATTTTATCACACAGGCACCATATAGAAAGCAACTACCCAACTTGTTAAGACAATAATCCAATTTTACCTGTATGACCAATTTTTTTTTTAAAAAAAGATTCAAAAAACAGAAACAAGTCAAGTATTAAACAGCTAGAAACAGTAAAAATTAAAAATGTAAGAGGAAGTAAAATTCATGAAGAGCTTGAAAACAAGGAAAAGAATTCATGTAGTTGAATGTTATCTCTGTTTTTTTACTGCGTTATTTGATTGCAATGAAATAAAATCCATCTTCCTATGAATTTCTTAAGCTTGTAGGTGTATCTCAATCCTTTTGAAAGACATCAGTTCGGACATTATAACTACTAGCTAAAATTTCCTAAGGAATACTGAGTACTTCCTTCAGTAACCTGCTCTTTTTATGCACATATGTAAACAGAACAGTACAACCGTGAAATCTAACTACCTATACAATGATAAAAAGCAGTAAACTGATTTCATTACAAAATTCATTTGTACTTCAAAAGCTATTAATAAAGTAGATTCATTAGCCACAAAATACTTCCCTATTTTGGTCTGTTTCTGAGCTGGAACTGGTGTTACGTCTTCTAGCTCATGTGGACTCTTCCCTGCATGCATTTCCAGTCAGTTCGCCATTAATAAAGTATAAACATTCAATGTATTGTCGAAGGCTTTCACGGCCGGAGAATGATGGTTGCTGTCGGTTTTCCGGGCTGTATTGCCGTGGTCTTGGCATTGTAGTTCCTTAGGAACTACAAGCTAATGATATCCAAAACAATCTGAAAGCCCAGGGTTTGAAAGCCCTGTTTCAATGTGTTTTTTTAAAGGTTACTGCCACTTAAGCATAGTCTTCATTACAAAGTTGTCGTTCCATCAAAACGTGCTTCTCATATGCAACTCCATTCCACCTGTAAGCAGCTCAAACGTAACATTTATTCTCTGCCTTTCATTCCAGGTTCTCCTCCCTCCAAACCAAAGATGTGCCACAACTACAAAAGTCACTACAGCCCATGGAGACACCAGTCGTGCTGTGATCCATGTGATTATGGCTATGGTTATGGTGGCTGGTATGGTTCAAGATACTGTGGCCCCAGATATTATGAGCCATGTGGCTATGGCTATGGTGGTTATGGAGGATGGTGTGGTCCAAGATGGTCCTACCCGTATGGTGGCTGTTGAGAAAGAACTGGGCGCAAGGAGCATCCACAGAAACAGACCTTCAACCAAGCATATGTAGCAATGGGACTTAGAAATGCTGAACAGCCACAAAGCCAACTGATGGCAATAGGAGCTGTGGCTTCTCAGCTTCTCTAAACCCACTCCAACTTTTCTGTCTTCTTCCATGCTTGAACAAGATTGCTCTTCTGATACTTTGCTTTATGTTTTTGAAATCTGCGGCTTTTCTGCATCTGTGCAAACTCTTTCCCCTTCATACTCTTAATAAAGTTCTTGCATCACAGCTGTTGACATCTGACTTTACTTTTTGATTGATGGTTCCTTGCCTATAATGCAACATGAAACCACACCAAATAACAGTGGGGTGCAACATTCATTATCTTATCAGGCCACCTGCAGCAAATGATCGTTAGAAAACTGTCCACAGACAGGTGTGTACAGCTTTTCTCATGGTTTTTTACATTAGGGGCTCCATCCCTGCCCGTTCCGCTCACCAAGCCCCATAGCTCACTGTGCTCAGTCAGGACTACTCAAGATTCGGTTCTAACTCCTGCCAAGATAACAACAGCAATACCAGGTGAAGCAACAGCAAAAGCCATCATTCCTTTTTGCAAACTGTAGTCAAAATTAGATTTTTTATCGGATTTATCATCCACACTCCTCACGAATGGGCTCAGAGTGGATCACAAATAAGTTTACAATAAAGTCAGCATTAAAAGCATAAAAAAACAGTGTATACAATAAATTTTGGCAGCCATCCATATTGCTCAACCCTGGCCCAAAAACATAGGAGCAGGCAGACAACGTAGATATTTTGATGAACTGGGAGGTGTATCTAATCCCCTCAACAAGAGACCAACAAAGGAGCCCGCCCTCTAACAAAAGAGAGAACACACCATCGTCCCCTAAGAAGAAACAAAGTGGCTTACATTTTTTCTCCTCTACTCCATTTTATACTTCCAACAGCCCTGTGAGGTTGGTCTGGCAGAGAGGGTATGAGTGGTCCAAAGTCATCCCTCAGCTGTTGGTGGCTGATTGGGGATTTGAAACTGAATCTCCTCGAACCAAGTCCAAAGTTCAAATTATTATACCACACAGGCTATGATGGGTTAGGAAAGTTGTTTAACCCACTTTGTTTTGCAAAAGAAAGGTTCTCCACTCTCCTTGTCTATGCTGTCTGCCCTTCTTATGAGTAATCCTTTTCTTCTATTGAAAACAACAAAGGTTTGTTTGGGAGATAATCTGTACTGGGATGGTATGATTCCCTTCATTTTTGGCACTGCCAGTCCCACCATCATTCTGAAGCCGGTTGCCAATTTTGAAAGCCCTAAATCTATTTTTCTGATGAGTTATCCTTGCCAAAGGTAACCATAGCTTCCAAAGCAAATAGTAGGGGGGTGGGTTCTGTTCTCTTCAGTTTTTGAGCTGCAACTCAGTGGCAAGTTTTTCAACTCAACACGTTTTTCGTGTGCAAGCTGTCATGGAGCAGCTAACAGCTGTCTTACATCCTGCTTAGTTCACTGACTCCACGGTCTTAGATGGATATAATGCTGTTAAGGATCTTAAAATATAATTGAATAAGCATATTTCAGACAACTCACTTTATACCCGAGTGCACCACCAGAGGGCGCTGCCATGGAGGGAAGCCTAGGCAAGGCACCACATCCCTCTATAAAACGTGCCATGGTGGGAAGCCCAGGCCAGGAGCAGGATGGGAGCAGGTGGCAATGCCCGTCTCCTGCTTTCACCCAGGGAGGCAAATTAGCAATTGTATAGTAGCTGAAGTCTTTCAAGTACCCTCAATTACTTCAACAATGAATAACAATCATGTGAAACACTTTAACAGCCGTAAATTAAACTGTATTGACAACTTTAGACAAACAAAATGTAGCAGAGATCATGACTCGATATACACAATTTAAATGCAAGTAAGTTACTAGTCCTTACAGAACTTATAATTCAATGAGTTCTTACTTAGTTTTTCTCTTGTTTGTTCTTCCAGATGAGTGAGAACGGTTCTACTCCAAATTCAAACTCAGCAACTTCATTCATATTCCACTGTAATGATGCAATAAAATGTTGATGTATTCCAACCTTATGTGGGATTTGTGATTTTTCACAACTGATTGAAGTCAGAGTAGGGGAGAGCCTGGATAGCCTCTTGATAGCCTAACGGGTGTGTGCCATCATTCTCTCCCCATTTCATATTGGTCACTTTTTCAAAGGCATAACATTATAAAATCATATGTGGTCATTTCTCATCCAGTTACCATGTGTAGTTTTCGACGGATATCAAGAGGCTATCCAGGCTCTCCCCTACTCTGACTTCAATCAGTTGTGAAAAATCACACATCCTACGTGAGGTTGAAATACCGTAGAACCATTCTCACACATCTGGAAATCACACATCTCACACATCTGGCAATGCCCACCACCCCCTGCCTTAACCCAGCTGGGATCAGGAGCAGAGCATGTGACACCCCCATTTACCCAGCTGGGATCAGGAGCAGATCAAATGGCAATGCCCGCCCTTCTTCACCTGACTGGGATCAGGAGTGGAACAGGTGAAAATGCCCCCCCTCCACCTTAACCAAGCTGGTATTAGGAGCAGAGCAGGTGGCAATGCCCACCCACCACCTTAACCCAGCTGGTATTAGGAATGGAGCAGGTGGCGATGCCCACCCCACATATTAACCCAGCTGGTATTAGAAGTGGAACAGGTGGCAATGCTCACCCCCTGCCTTAATGCAGCTGCTATCAGGAGTGGAGCAGGTGGCAATGCTCTCTCCCCGCCTTAACCCAGCTAGTATTAGCAGCAGAGCAGGTGGCAATGCCTAACCCCCACCTTAAACCAGCTGGTATAAGCAGCAGAGCAGATGGCAATGCCCGCCCTCTTTTGAACCAGTTGGGACCAGAGCGGAGCAGTTGGTAGTGCCTGCCCCCCGCCTTAATTCAGCTGGTATCAGGAGTGGAGCAGGTGGCAATGCCCACCCCCTGCCTTAAGCCAGCAAGCATTAGAGCAGATGGCAATGTACATCCACCCCATCTTAATAGAGGAAGGCACTGGCAAACCACCTCTGCCTAACACTTGCCTTTAAAGTCCCTTGCTGGGGTCTCCATAAATAAATTGCAACTTGATGGCACATATATATGTAAGGTCTACTGGACTTAAATTTCCTTCTAGGATTTGTGGATATCGATGTCCTCCATTCCCAGAAAGATCTTAAAATAAAGAACACACTGCTTTCCCAACCATCGAGTCTAGTCTGTATTGAGAATCCAGGCAAATGCAGCTGGAAGATTCAGTTCCTCATCTCCATTGAACTGTCCTGACCCTCAAAAACAGCACTTACTCAATTGTTACTCAGTTATTTTGGTCCTTTCCACGCTGGTTTCAGGGCCTGGTTATGGGACTGAAACAGCCTGGGTAGCACTGGTGTACACCCTGCACTAGCAGATGGACAGAAGAAGTGCAACTTTGTTGATTCGCCAGTAACTTTCGACAGCTTGTGATACCATAAATCAAGGTATCCTTCTAGACTGGATTCCTGGGCTGGCACTGAGGTGGTTCCTGTCCTATGTCAGTCCCTGGCAGTTAGGTCCCCCAAGTTCTCCACAGTTAACACACAGGTGTTACAGCTAAAGCAACTTCATTAGAGATCCATTCAGTACAAGGTGCATAGACAGTGGAAATTGGCAAAAGTGATGTAGGTGGGGCCAACAATTGCTGATTCTGCACACGTTGGATAATGCACTTTCAATGCACTTTAGCAATTGTTTGGAAGTGGATTTTTTGTTTCACACATGAAAAATTCAGTTCCAAATAATCTCTAAAGAGGATTGGAAGTGCATTATCCAACATGTGAGGAATCAGCCCATGTTAGTTATGGGGAATATTCCTGCCTGGGACAAGGACCATTAACAGGGGTAGAGATTGGGGTGAGACAGTATTTACAGCAGGCAGTGAGGAAGATGAACTTATCTTTGGTTCTCAAGAAGAGCACACCATGAGCCAGCTTTGGCTGGCTGTCAAGGACACTGGCTCAGCGGAGCGAGAAAGAGAAAGTAAACATTTGTAAGATAACCCATTAGCATGGAGCAATAACTTCCCACACTCTCAGAAGCCAGAGGCAGAACCCATATACATTCATGGCAGATATGCAGGAGGCATAAATGACATCCTACTTGGTTTCAGAAGGTGGTGTTGGGGGATGGCTGCTCAGCTCCTTGACCTTTGGCCTGTGGAGTTCTGCAAGGCACCATGTTGTCTTCTATGCTTTTCATCATCTATGTTAAAATGCTGGATTAGCTCTTTTGGAGAGCTGGTTTTGGTTGTCAACTTGTCACCAATATGAAGATGACATTCGGCTCCATTTCATTGTTCCAGCCTATCCCAGGGATGCTATAAAAATATTGAACCGGTGCCTGGAAGCAGTTTGGAATGGGATGTGGGCTAATAAACTCAAACTTAACCTAACAATATGGTAGTACAATTGGTCAGACTTGAGACTGAAAGATTATATCTGGAGGTTCTGGGTGGAGTTGCATTCTCCTTGAAGGAACAGCTCCATAGTTTTGGGGTGCTCTTGGACCCAAGCTCTTGGACCCTGGACCCAGGATAAGCAGGTGGTAGCTGTGGCCATGAGTGCCTTCTGTCAGCTTTGTCTGGTTAGCCAGCTGCAGCCTTTCCTGGGCAGACAAGAGTTGGCTACTGTCATTCATGCCCTGGTTACATCTAGATTAGATTACTGCAATGAGCTCTACATGAGGCTGCCCATGATAAGTGTTTTATCACATCTACACTGGCTCCCAAACTGTTTCCAGGAACAATTCAATATGCTGTTGTTTAACTTTAAAGCCCTACATGACTAGGGCTGAAAGACCACTTACTCCCTTACAAACCTATCCCACTATGGTCATCACCCAAGGCCCTGTTTTGGGTGCTCCAGCCTTCTGAGATTAGGCAAGGAGAAACCCAAGCGAGAACCTTCTCGGTAGTGCTACTGAAACTCTAAAAGTTGTCCCAGGGGATATTCACCCATCCCCTACTGTTGCCATCTTCTGCCCGTGGGTGAGGCCTTTTTTGTTCCATCTGGCATTCTCTCAGTGACCCCTCCTTCCTGTCCTTTAATTGTTTTTAATTGTTATTGTTGTTTTAATTGTTGTTCTTGTATTGTATATACGTTTTAACTTTGTCTTAATTGCATTTTAGCTTGGTCTTAATTGTTTGAATGATTTCTTCTTGTTTTTGTTTTTAATGGTTTTTAAGATGTGGTTTTTGTTGTGTGTATTTTTAATACACTAGCTGCCTTGGTAGCCTTGATGAGGGCAGAAAAGTATGGTATAAACTTTGGAAATACATACATAAAATTCAATGTTTCATAGATGACTAGTTTGAGGGAACAGGATGATGGGACTAGATTGGAGCAGGCAGTATCCTCAATGTTGACTTGGAAAAAAGAATGATGATATGGTGGGCTCCTCTTGGCACGTATTTAAGGTGGGCAGGCAATGAAAAAGGAGGGACAGAAAGAAGCTTGAGACAGGATGTGTTTACAGAAACACAGGATGCTACAACAGGTCTCCATGATCTTTCTCCAAGATCTTCTACCTCAATCTCTTGGACAAGACATGATGGGGAATGGACTAGGAACACCCATGTGTAAAGCACACAAGACCTACAAAGAAGTGGTTTCATTTGTAGGCATGTAAATTTGTAATCTCCACACACAAGCAAAAAATCAGAAGACAATCTCTTAGAATGCTCTAAGAATTAAAGTTTATTGATTAACAAAGGTTAAATTATGTAATTACAGAATGCAAAGCTTCAGAGTTCACCCCCTTCCCTCCAAAAAGCTTCAAAATGTATGAACTTTTCTACTGGAGCTTAAAAATCAGCTGCAGATTTAAATAAAAGGATGTTGGCTGCAACCCAGAATGTTTTCTGGGTGTCAAAATGGTGGACTCCAAATGGAGAATTTCTACTTCCCCTGTTCAAGTGCTTCTCACTTTCCAAAAGTACCTTAAGGCCTAATGGGACACTAACAGAGCAATCCTAAACAGAGTGCAATCCCATTGAAATCAATGGGCTTAGACTGGAGTAATTCTGCTTAAGATTGCTCTGCAAGTCTAGACAGTGACTGTAGTCTACATATTGTATTTTTGTAAATGTTTCCTATCATTACAGGGAAGAGTATTCACATATAGTGAGATTCTGAGACCATGGCATTCAAAATTAGCTTCAGAGAGTGAAAAAGAAAACAAGAGTTGATGCAATATATTCAACAATTCACTATCTTTCCAAGATGTATCTTCTGCAGGAAACATAAAAACCCAAAACACAAAATCCTCTATTATCTGGAGATGTTAGTAAACACTAAAGCTAGTTCGAAGCAGTTGGAATGCTTAAGGTATTTCTTAACACCTGAGAAGCTAAGTTAATGACTAGGAAGGACGTGTGGATATCATAACCCAAAGTTCACTGTTGAGCTGATTGTATCGTCCAAAGACAAATGGAGAAGGAATGCAACTGAATTGTGTTGCTGATTTTCTAAAAAAAAAAAAATCAGACAAGCAAACATGTCATAACTCAATGACCAGAACACCACAGAAGAAAATGGAAGGAATGCCGTCATCCAAACAGAAATGAAAAAGGAAAAAGAAATTAACATTAACTCCTACTCATCAACAGTCCCTAATGACTTCAACAGTCCCTAATGACTTCAACAAGGATCGAAGGTTGTTCAAGTATTTCTGAAAGCCTTGTCCATGAACACAATCATAGACTTCTTCATTACCCAAGTTTCCACGTTTGCTGCCTTAACAGCAATCTTTGTTGCCATAACGGCCATAAGGATTGAAGCATGCAGAGTCATATCCCCACCTTCCGGAGCCGTACTTATAGCCACGCTGTGCACCGTAACCGTAACCATAACCGCAAGGCTCATAGTAGCCATGGGTGGCACATGGATTGTTTGCTGCTATAGCCACTGGTTCAGGGCTAGCAGACATGATTGGTCCTGGGATAAGAATGTGATAAGGTGGGGGCTGGATGATTACTTCCGAGGGTGGGATCTGGGAGACACAAGAAGTGTTGATGCCACATGGTGAGTTGCAGCTGGAGTCACAGAGGGCCATCCTGGTGCAATGAAGTTTGATCTGAAAGTACATAAGAGAAATAAAACAATCAGGGCCACAGTATTCTTCGTTCAATCTTCAGTGCAGAACTTGTGTACATATTTGGAGTGGAGAGTGCCCTCAAGTTACAGTGGACTTGGCAGGCTTTTCACGGCAAGAGACTAACAGAGGTGGTTTCCCATTGCCTGCCTCCACAAGCCTGGTCTTTGTTGGAGGCCTCCCATCCAATTACTAACCAAGGTCAACCCTGCTTAGCTTCTGAGATCTGATGAGATCAGGCTCACCTGGGCTATCCAGGTCAGGGCAGTGTATATATTTACAATGTGTATATTTATAAACCAAAGAATTCTCTTGCTTGATCAAAGCAAAGATCCATTCACATCAAGGATCCTCCTGTTACCAGCTATGGTCAGAAAAACCATGTGTTTCGGCTGTCACATTCATGTGAACTCACAATGAATAGACGACAGAGCTGTCCATCCCGTCTTGTTTTTCTCCTGTCACAAGTAACTGGAAGTATGAAGGTTTCATCAATTACCTATTCATATATTTATCCATCCACAAATTTCACCATGAAACATCAAACACCATAATATATATATCAGTGAAAACCAGTCTAGCCCCTTGGTTTCTGTTCAAAAATATCCCCGCAAGTATAAATCAAAAGCAAAAGAAAGCGGGTGAAATCTGACATACCTGAACCTTGGAGAAGCAAGAGAGTACAATTTGGGCTCAAGAAATGTGGATGGAAGGCGCTCTGAGTCACTCATCTTTTTATACTGCTTCCAAGTCTTGCTCAAGGGTATCAGAGGTCTTTCCCTCACATTATTTAACAAAGGAAAACTTCATGTCTTGATCAGACTTTATTGCCATTGTTGTAACTTGAGGTCTTCCATCATTAATTCCATTACGGTCTTCATAAAAGTCAGCACTATATGTCAAGCCCTGTTGGTTCCTGTGATTTTGCGATTTTATGTGAAACCATTATGTCCCCGCCCCTCCCTTCACCTCTTCGCAGTTATACCAAAGCTCAGAAATTCATCACACCCTCCGTTTAGTGCCAGCTACAATCCCCAAACATACCGAGATATTTGCTAGCCTTGCTCATGCTTTTCTGGCTTCTCGTGGGATTTTCTGGAGGAGGAAATAACAAGAGCCGCAACATTTCATCATAGGCAAAATCAAGTGACAATCCAAGGATGTGAAGAAAGAAACTTCCCAAGTAGCTTTTATAGACTTAAAAAAACTTTTATCTTTCTCTCGGGATTTCTCTCCAAATAGGTACTTCTGATCCCCCCCCCTCAGAATTCAGTTTGTTCAGATCACACCACCCTTTTGCCTTAAAGAAACCATAGCCAAGTCTTTTTCTTTCTTTCTTTCTTTCTTTCTTTCTTTCTTTCTTTCTTTCTTTCTTTCTTTCTTTCTTTCTTTCTTTCTTTCTTTCTTTCTTTCTTTCTTTCTTTCTTTCTTTCAAACAGAGGTCAATGTACAACACGCAGCTCAGATTCCCCAGTCTGGACAGTTTGCTCCACTACAAAACTTTTCTCTCTCTGGATTTCACTCCAAACAGGTACTTCTGATTCCCCCCCCCCCCACCACCAGAATTCAGTTTGTTCAGGTCACACCACCCTTTTGCCTTAAGGAAACCATAGCCAAGTTTTTGAGACCGTTTTTTTTTTTTTTTTTTGCAGACAGAGGTCAACATAAACCATGCAATTCATATCCCCCTGTCTGGATAGTTTGCTCCCCTACAAAACTGCCTATCAATTAATAACCCTCATGGGTCTCCATTACGTACCCCTCCCTCAATTTTCAAAGCAATGTGACCCATTACCTGGGACAGGACTTGCTCCATAGTGGCACCTCTACTGTGGAAATTTCTCCACCAAGTTATCTATTTGGCCCCTGATGTTTCAAATGTAAGGTGCCAGATGAAAACATTTGAGAGCTAGTTTGGTGTATTGGTTAAGAGCAGCAAGACTCTAATCTGGAGAACTCGGTTTGATTCCCCCACTCTGCTACTAGAAGCCAGCTAGGTGACCTTGGGTCAGTCACAGCTCTCTCAGAGCTCTCTCACCCCACCCTCCTCACAGGGTGATTGTCCTCCACATGAAGCCAGGTATAAAATCAACTCTTCTTCTTCTCCTCCACCTCCTCCTCCTCTCAGAGGCAGATCTCTTTTGCTAGCAGAAGTGCTTTCCTCAAGCCCTAGGAACCTTTCATTGATGGGATAGGACAATACAATTGATCAGTTTTGGGGGGAGCTAATTTTTTTATTTGTTACGTGGCTTGGATCCTGGAGAACATTCCTGTTAACGGCTAAGAGATCGGAATGAAAAAAATGAAATAAATGGTGAATTTCCCACACATTGGAGACAGTCCACCTTTATTTTAAGCAAGTGTGTTGGAACACATTCGACAAATTGTTTGCCTCTTCTCAAATAAGAACATAAAAAGAGCTCTGCTCTAGATAGACCAGTGGTCTGTTTTGTCTAATATCCTGTTTCACACAACTTCTCTGATTTGCTATACAGCGCAATGTATGCAGAGAAGCTTGCAGCAGTAGTTACTGTGACAGAAAGCCCCTATAGCTTCTCCCTTTTTTTTGTTTTCCTTTCTCCTTCCCAACCTCAAACAACCGTTCTCCCATCTTCAGTTATACCTCACATTTCTCCCCAATAGCTGTTTGCATTATTCTCTTCTCCTCCATTTTATTCACTCAACAACCATTTGAGGCTAACCATCTGAGCCAGTTTAGTGTAGTGGTTACGAGCGCGGGACTCTAATCTGGAGAACTGGGTTTGATTCCCCACTCCTCCACTTGAAGCCAGCTGGGTGACTGTTGCCCACAGTCCCTCCATCTTTGAACACATCACAATCATTCCCCTGTGTGTGTGTGTGTGTGTGTGTGTGTGTGTGTGTGTGTGTGTGTGTGTAACTTTTCACATAAGCTCATATCCAACTCCTGGGAAGGCAGCACTCTTATCTCGGATGGCTTACCACAGCGGCCTTGGGACGGTTCTCTCCTATTCTCCCACTGACTATGCCCAGCTGGTTGGGCACTGAGGGTGGGGGGCTCACAGGGAGGGACTGGAACTTTGTAGCAAGCATTCCATACGTCATTCTCAACAAGAGTTCTGTGTACAGTCAGATGCTTTTAATTGCTTCTGTGTAACCTATGGACATATATACGCTTTAGTTATGATTTCTCAATAAAAAACCTTGACTCAAGAGAGCTTGGATTTCTTGCTGCAAGGGGTGAGTCAGCTTCAATGTATCCTGTTTTCCATAGACTGACAGTGACCTTGGGCTAGTCACAGTTCTCTGGAGCTCTCTCAGCCACATCCGCCTCACAGGGTGTTTTGTTGTGGGGATAATAGTAATATACTTTGTAAACCACTCTGGGTGGGCATTAAGTTGTCCTGAAGGGTGGTATGTAAATCGAATGTTGTTGTTGTTGTTATATGTGACTGGCCTAAGGACCCAATGAGGACCCAATGAGCATCCATGCTCTGCCAGATAGTAGTCTGCTAGATACTAGTCTAAAACTCTTACCAGTCCCACTCTTACAACTGCACCACACTGGCTTTGATGTGGTGGCTATTGTTAAATAGTAGCAAGCAGCCAGACCTTAGTGAGAGCTACACATGACGCCTGACACAGGTTGGACACTTGTCAGCTTCCCTCAAGTTTTGATGGGAAATGTAGGCATCCTGGTCTTGCAGCTGTAATGGAGAGCCAAGCTGTAAAACCAGGATGCCTACTTTCCCCATCAAAACTTGAGGTAAGCTGACAAGTGTCCAATCTGTGTAAGACATCACTTGTAGCTTGGCTCTTAGAGTGGAAATACTCGTTACGAAGTACCTGCTCAATTGCAAGTTTTTATGGCCATTTCCCCATGTCTTAAATACTGTGTTCCTCTAACGGGACACTGGTGGCTTCTTTGCATATTTTCTGATTTTGTCTATTTCCAAAATGGAAGTAGACAGTTATGATTCTGTTTTCGTGGCAGAATCATAACTGCCTGCCTCCATTTTGGAAACGATGATGTCTGAAATTGTGCGAAGAAGCCACCAGCATTCCATGAGTGGGGCGTGATTTTTAAGATGTGGGGAAATGGACTATGTGTGGTCCTCAGTTCACGTGCAGGGTCTCTCTTGCTTAGTGCATATGCATGCCACTTTCATGGGAGCTCCCTTTGGGTGAATGCATCTGCAAGTGAGTCCAGAGGGCACAGCACCAATTCAGCTCTGTTTTCGCTGCAAGAACAAGTACTGTAGGCTCCTTTGACTTACCAACTGGCATTTATGTAAGGTGTGAGAAAGTGTCAAGATCTGCATTTCAATGAATAGTGAAAGGAATTTGACAGTTTAAAATAGATAATTTCATTGTCAAAGAACAACTACAGGAATAGCAAAGAAAGGCATAGCTAGAGCTATTTATTTATTTATTTATTTATTTCAATTTATATTCCACCCTTCCCGCATCAGCAGGCTCAGGGCGGATTACAATTAACACAATAAACATAAAACACATGTACCTTTAAAATCCAATAAAACTCCTTAAACATCAAGCAATACAGCAGCAGATTTTTTAAAAACACGTATAGCAGCAGATTTCTCCAGCGACCTCTACCCAACCACCTCCAGAAATATTTGGCAAAGGCTGGGTGGTAGATACCCTTAGTAGGGGCACAGCTATCTCTAGGTGGCCAGCGCGGAGGCCCAAAGAAATGTAATGCAACAGTTTGTATCAATTTCAAACCACATAGTTATCAGAAGGGACAAATGGAAAACACTGGTGCCTCTCAGTAAATGGGATACATTTAACAGTCAAGGAAAAACTTGATATTGATTTCCACTCTGAGTCATGCATGTTTGATGATAGAAGTCACCTGGTGATTGTTGCCAGGCCTGGACCCAATGAGTCTGCCCTCAAAGGCCAAAACAACTCTAGAAAGGGTTCTGCCTCCTCCTCCTCCTCCTCCTCCCCCCAACTTTTTATTGACAGAAACTAAGGCAGGAAGGATGGTGATTCTGTTGTGGTTGCCTAGCAACAGTCACCGAAGGCATTCATTACTTAAGATACAAGATCTGCTTGTATTACTTTTGAAAGCTAACCTCTCAGTTACATCTTCAGCTTTCTATTCTTCCCTTGACTGCAGCCTCTACCCAGGAAAAGTCTGGGCCACTTCTGCCATGCCACCCCAGTCCAGTCACCAGGCTGGATCCAGTTTTTATCTCCTTCCCATCTTCATTATTTATTCATTTCTACCTCACCTTTCTCCACAATGGGGTCCCAAAGCACTTTGCATCATTTTCATCTCCTCCATTTTATCTTCTGAACAAACCTGCAAGCATGATAGCTGATGGCAGGCAAACTCCTGATGATTTGCTCCTCTGTGTGCTGATCACTGGGAATCGGCAGGAGGTGGCAAGCCACCTTGCAATCACCTGCCACTGGCAAGCAATCTAGGAAATGTGCAATGTGTTGTCAGCCGGGTACAATGACATCACTTCTGGAAGTGATGCCATCACACTTGTCACTGGAGTGCTCCCATGCTTCATGCAGGAACAATTCTTTATGAATTGGCCACTTTGGCCAAAAAAAAAATGGGATGTAAAAGGAGAACTGTGGCAGTTTGAGAATTTTTAAAGAAAAATAAAGAAAAGGGAAGAGAGAAGGGATCTTACCATTTAATGGAAATGTAATAATAATCTAAGCTAGTATAAGGGTTAGGGGAATTTTATTCAGAATATATGATAATGAAAGTAGTTAAATAGATATACTAATGGGATATATTATATATAATACATTATGTTAGTGGACCAGATTGTATATTATATTATGTGACTGTGTTATATTGTGTTGTGTGCTGTGCTACGTTGGTGGCATGGCACACAGTAGGGGTTTTATAATACATATTATATTGATAGTAGTATATCTGATAGAATATATGTTTAAAAGAAACAGAATATGTTCAAACTAAGATCTTTGTTATATGGTGTACTATATTATACTGGTCTGCTATATTGAGGGGTATAAGATGTATATTGTGCTATATTGATAGTATATTTGATAGATGTATACTATATTGATAGTATAATTGATATATTTGATAGAATATCTGAAAAAAAACCTAGAATGTGCTTAGAGTAAGGGATACTAGGATCATATGTGGTAGGAAAGTATAAATGAATAGATTTAAGTAATAAGAGGGGTTAAGGGTTGGAAAGCTGTTGGAAGTCGATAGGGAGGGGGGAGGAAAAGGGTGGGGTAGGGTTAATTAGATATTAAGGGAATGTATGTATTAAATTTGGAATTTATACTCACCAATAAACATTTTTTTAAAAAAAAATGAATTGGCCACTTTGGGGGCAGAATCAGCCCTGTGGTGACTGTCCATAGCAGAATGGGAATTCTAGAACCTTGTCTCAAACACTAACCATTACTCTACACTGGCTTTCATGGAGTGCCTCCTAGTTGTGTCATGCAAGAAATATGGCAAAAAGAATCCCAGTGGTTGGTGGCAGGCCTAGCTCAAAAGCCAAAACAGCAGTGGAAAGGGCCCTGTTGCCTCCCCTAGTTTTAGTGACAAAAACCAAACCTTGAATGCTGGCAATACTGTTGTGTTTGCCTAGCCACAGCCACTCAGGGAATCCATTTCTTAAGGCTAAATGTGCTCCTTTAATCATTTGGGTTTTTAAAACCCTGCCACCTCCCAAGCCTTTTTTTTAAAAAAAGATTTCATATTCTTCTGCAAATTTCATCTCCAGATTTAAGTCTCTTCAGTTTTATCCAGGTTGAGAATTAGGTAAATTGATGACTGATATGATATACCAAAAGCATATCACCTTTACCAGCTCCAGCTCATAGATGTTATTCCACAAACATCTGCTAATCTTTAAGATGCTTCAAGAGTTTTGACTTTTGTGTGTGTGTGTGTGTGTGTTTGAACATAGTTACCCTCTAACTTGTGTCATGTGAATGGATGGCATGCTAAAGAGTGTCTGATATTTAAAGATCAAGATGAGTAACTGTGTTAGTCTGTCTGCAGCAATAGAAAAGGGCAAGAGTCCGGTAGCACCTATAAGACAAACAAAATTTGTGGTAGAGTATGAGCTTTTGTGATTCACAGCTCACTTCTTCAGATACAGACTGCATCTGAAGAAGTGAGCTATCTGGAGAAGTGAGCTGTGACTCACAAATAGAGATGGGCATGAACCAAAATACAAACAAAAATTAAGCACGAACCAGGCCAGTTCGTGGTTCGTGAACCGTGGTTCATCAGATCCCATTTCTGATGAACCGCCATGAACTTTAGGTTGGTTAGTTTGGTTCATTTTTTGGTTCGTGACTGCAGACAGCCTGGCGCCAATCAATCAGTTTCCTAAGCAACAGAGGATGGACTTCCTGCAGACCTTCTGCTGACCCAGAAGTGATGATTTTCTGACCTGGATGTGACGTTTTCATGAACCAAACGAACTGGTTCGCGAACCTGGGCAGGTTCATGAAAGTTTGTGGTTCTTGAAATTTGATGAACCACGAACTGCATGGTTCATTTTTTTCCAGTTCGTGCCCATCTCTACTCACGAAAGCTCATACCCTATCACCAATGTTGTTAATCTTATAGGTGCTATTGGACTCTTGATATTCAAAAGCGCAGTTAATAAAGTTAAACAATTTAGGCATCCTTTGCTTACTTGAAGAGGACTTTATTTTCTTGTATATTCCCATAAGTGGTCAAAAAGCGGAAGACAAAAACGAAAAAGAAAATAAGAGGGGGGAAAGGCAGAAGACGGTGAGTTCTTATTTGTACTCCTCCTCTTCAAGGTCCTCAGGGCCAAGCTACACGTGACGAATGACACTTAAACAGCAAGTGTATTTCTCTCTGTTCACTTGCCCTCCACTCAATCCACTTGCCATTCAAGTGTCATTTGTCACGTGTAGCTTGGCCCTCAGCTGACACAATGGGTGTTCTGCTAGGTCTTTGGGTACCATTTTCTCCTTCCATAAACTAAGATGTAATAAGCATCTTGTGTCTCAAGAGAGTTTGCATAGAGAGTAATTAGTCTCTCCTTGTACAGCATTTAAGTATCATTAAAATGCCATATAAACTATTGCAGTTTTTTGAATTGCACGTTAAGGTCACTGCATGAGTCAGGGAACAATGAAAGGAATTGTCTGTATCCAAACATTTCTTCCACAGTCAGAACATTACAATAGCACGACTAGTCGAATACTAGTGTCATTAATGTGACTCCCTTGCCCCCATTTCACTGTGTACCTGTTGTCATTTAGAGTCCTTATCTATTTTGCCTGTTTTCGTTGCTGGTATCACTAAAATGTGTATTTCTTTAATATCATTTTAATAACATGTACACATTGTACATAATTCAAATGCCCAAATAATGCAAATATATGGCTGAAAGTATGTGCATTAAACGGGGAGGGGGAAAATGAGAAAATAAAATAAAGACTCATTGATTTGATTCATACGAGGAAGAAACAAAATTGAAAGGGTGATTTTTCTAGTTGGGATTGCAAAATTTGGTTGCATCCCTGCAGTAAAAATGGCCTTTGCATGAGAGTTTATCCAGCCAAAGCTGTATCAAGGAGTACCAACTAGCTTATCATTTGCCCGGCACAGAGCATTTTCTTGCCAATTCTAGTATGTATGCCTATTTTTAGGTAATGAGAAAGGGAGAAAATTTAATTCAATCCATTTTCTCCACATCACACAAAAGCGATTCCTGATCACTTTATAAAAAAGTTCTAGCATTCAGCACACAGTGCGTATGTTTCAAAATAACTGTTGTTTTTGTTCTTCTGCAGCTGGTGGTGATGTGTGTGAAGGGGTGTGGGAATTGGCGGAAACTGTGTGTCTTTTCTCTCTGGTATTACAGCTCGGACCCTGTTGCTTGCCTGATTCCCAATGTTTGCATAAATCAAATGTGCTAAAAGTGTGGTGCCATCTGGGAACAATAGTTTGAGTGAGGGAGTCTTGAATCTGCACAAACAAGGTGAATGCTGTTGACTGCAAACGCAGAAGTAGCACATGCACTCAGAATGCAACTGATTTAAATAATCCATTGCCCAAACCACACCCAAACTTTAATAACCCTAACTCTGGGAGACACATTATCCAAACAAGCCAGTAAATTGTATTTCCATCATGACTATATGACATACACAAATACATAAAACCCTCGCCCAAGAATCCAAGGCATGCTGGTGAAAAACAGACACAAAGAATATGCTTGCCATTCCATCCTGCCTTTTCCACAGGACACAGCAAGTTACACTTGAAATGATCAAAACCGTGATTGCGTGCATGAGCAAAACACAATACTTCTTACTTCCCTCCAAATGATTCCATGCATTGCACATTTCAGACTGTGCAGATTTATAACAGAATTATAACTAGAGTTGTGAACTCTGGTCTGGGAAATTTCTGGAGATTTGGGACCTGGAAAGGGTGGAATTTAGGGAAGTATTTCACATAGAATCTATGGTATACCATAGAATTTGCCCTCTGAATCTGATAATTTCTCCAGGGGAATTGATCTCTGTGGTCTATAGAGCAGTCATCATTCCAGGAGGACTCCAGGCTCCACTTGAAGGTTCCCAATTCTATTATAGCATACACTTTCTCCTTACAATCATGGAAGGTACCTCCAGTATAATCTAGTCCAATCTCCTGCACAATGCAGGAAATTTACAACTACCAAACCCCACACACACCCAGTGACCCCTGCTCCATGCCCATAAGGTGGCAAAACCCCACCAGGATCCTCTCGGAAGGACTCAAGGTAGCACTGTAGCCCCAAAGGGCTAGTTTTCTACTTGAAGAAAGAATTTTCCACAAGAGAGCTTTCAACTTACCCACCCCCAAATCCTCCTAACTCAATCCACCATCATGTTATGTGGGGTTAAATTCAAAGTTTGCATTTCACTAACTGTGGAGTCTTCCTCAGAGCAAAAGTCGCCGTAGGGATGCCCAAATACCCACCACTTCAATATCACATCCTGTTCACCGGTCACAAACAGGGAGACTTTTTTTCATTGACTGATCTTTCTGTTTGTTGATCTCTTCCTTGCTTTTTTCTGTATGCAGATTCTCACACAGCCTGAGTGAATTGTACTACCCTGGCATTCTTGCTGTACTAAACCAAGCAGAAATTGTTTAAATAGACAATTAAATCAATCACAAATTAGTCAAAAATAAGTGCTGCATTTTCCTAAAATCCTGCCCTTCTGCATTTGTGTAAATAGTCCCTAGTGATGTTAATAGCTGATTGAATTGTTTGCATGTGCTCAGTTCCACAGGCGCTCACAACTATTTGGCATGAACCAAACAAGCTGGGTGGTTGACTCACATCTGTTTGCCACCACTGACCATGATAAGTTCTTTCGTGCAACACATTCATGGCGTAATCGGCAGCATCTCTACTTATGTTGGTGGAAACATCAAACTATCAATGATCGTGCCATGTTAATATAGGTATTCCATAAACTAATCACTGCAATTGCAGGATGAATTGCATAAAACATGAAGCGCTAATTAGACATTTGCCAATTAGGACACTGAATTCCAAAGATGGTTCCCACCCACCAAGCTGCCACTGACCAGGGTATAAAAGCATTCCCTACACAAGCAACTTCTAACAACTTCTCCTAACTTCTCCGCACCTTCTGAGAAGCGGGTATGTTAAAGTTTTTCACCTTGTCTCAGGGCCAAGCTAGTTGTGTAGGTTTTAAAGAGTTGGGTCTGGGGAACCCTCGAGTTCCCTGCAGCAACACAGCAGCTTTGAGGAGTAGCTGATAAAAATAAAGGAGACCCTAAATGGCCTCAGAATGTCTCCACGGGGGGAGGAGGGGCTCCTCCTTTCCCCCCTCAAGCCATTTTCCCGTGTCAAAATAGGAGGGGAGGGAGTTTTTTCTGCTCCACATGGAGTAATCTCTGCATGTGTGTTACTGGGATGAGGCTCAATGCTAAGTAGGGGAAATTCATACAATATAACAAGGCAATACCCGGTACAGAAGAAAGACTACACAATGAAAAATCACCCGGGTATTTAGAAAAACTGTTTAGCCGCTTAGCCGGTTGCAGTTAGGGCTGCTTTTTGGTTGGACACTACAAATAACATCTGGGAAGACACCTGTATGGAAAGAAAAGATAAGAAAAGACATCAAATATATTAAGGATCATAAGTGATTCATACTTACCATCTCTTCTACCCATGGAGTACTTGCCTTGTTCCTAAGAGGATCGGAGTGGGCATGGAATTCCCTGCATGGTTTGGACTGTGAGATAAGGACATTCTTAGAGATAATTAGAGTATATGAATGCACTGTTTGCACATTGTATGAATTTTTCACATAGTTAAATAATAACTGAATATTTTTCTAAGTAGGGGAAATTAGCAAGCAAGGAGTAGGCTTAGAGAGAAGTAGTAACTAGCAGAATTTCCCACCCACTTTTACGAGGTCCCTCTCCCAAGGAAGCCAAAGAGATGTGTGTTTTTCTAAGGAAAAGTCGTTTTTATTGAAGAGGAAAATATCATACATGCATAGATAGATTTCTGTAGATACATGTATCTATCACACAAGAGTCCTAGGAATATAACTGGAAAGTGGGGAATAGAGTAAGGTTCAGGGTCAATTTACCTCTCAGGCAAGAAGTGAAGTCTGCAGAGAATGACCAGCGTCCCCGAAG
This sequence comes from Eublepharis macularius, assembly GCF_028583425.1. NCBI lineage: Eukaryota > Metazoa > Chordata > Lepidosauria > Squamata > Eublepharidae > Eublepharis > Eublepharis macularius. Next base: position 248,756,915 of record NC_072790.1, read on the forward strand.
AGAAGCCCAGGGCAGACCCTGATGGTGCAGCAGTTGGGTCCCAAATAAGCGTGCATGCTTTGACTGGGTCAGAGCCCAAATACTTATTAGGTAGAATGGACCTTGGGGCAGATTAATATATTTATTTATTTGACTTTTAGCCCACCCTCCCTGAAAGCGGGCTCAGGGCGGGTCACAACAAGGATTAACCAGTAAATACAAATATAAATACATTTCCAAAGGACTTTGATATTTGATGGTTGTTGTGGGTTTTCCGGGCTGTATTGCCGTGGGCATTGTAGTTCCTGACATTTCGCCAGCAGCTGTGGCTGGCATCTTCAGAGGTGTAGCACCAAAAGACAGAGATCCCTCAGTGTCACAGTGTCTCTCTGTCTTTTGGTGCTACACCTCTGAAGATGCCAGCCACAGCTGCTGGCGAAACGTCAGGAACTACAATGCCAAGACCACGGCAATACAGCCCGGAAAACCCACAACAACCATCGTTCTCCGGCCGTGAAAGCCTTCGACAATACATCGACTTTGATATTTGTCTCCTGGGAGTGATAAGGACTTTGATGATTTTTGATCAACATTCTGGTTAGAAACTAGGGGTGCAATTGCTTATTTAGATGCCTGCCAGTAAAACTATAATTCACATCAAGCGTCTCTGTTGCGCAGAGGCTTTTTTATTGCACCAGAGACAAGACATGTCACTCACATTTGAAGCAGGAAAAACAGGGAGAAAAAACCCTCCTGTGCTATTGTGACATGGGGAATGGCTTGAGGTCCATTTTAGTCCATCATTGCCAAGCCTTCCTCCGGTCTCCCTCTATGAGGGGTTATGGAGAGTCCACTGCTTGCTGCCCTCCTTCCCCCGCGGAGACATTCTGAGGCCCTTTGGGCTCTCCTTTATTTTTTTAACAGCCATTTACTTTTTAACTGTGGCTGTGGAAATCTGAGTTGGATCTGGGGAACTCTTTAACAACCTGAATATCTAGCTTGACCCTCAAGCACCTGAAGTGCAATAATCAGTTACTTGGGGTGAACTCGTAGGATGCTCTATTCTTGTCAGGAGTTTTAAGAATAGGAGTTCTTTCCATTGGCCTCTGTAATGGGCAACTGAGCATCAAGTTAATGGTTCCTACCAACTTTTAGTGAGGGGCAGGGCTTTTTTTCTGGGGAAAGATGTGGTGAAACTCAGTGGGTTGCCAGCACAGGGGGCAACTCTTGGTGGGAGGTGGTGCCCCTGGTACCACATGTGCATGCACAAAGTGCACGCATTCTCCCAGGACCAATGACGTTACTTTGGGTCAGCTGGAACAAGGGGGAAGTTTTTAAAAGTTTAAATCATCCTTGTTGAAAATGGTCACATGGCTGGTGGCCCCGCCCCCTGATCTCCAGACATAGGGGAGTTTAGATTGCCCTCCACGCTCCAGTAATCTAAACTTCACTCTGTCTGGCGATCTGGGGGCGGGGCCACCAGCCATGTGACCATTTTCAAGAGGTTCCGGAATTCCGTTCCACCGCGTTCCAGCTGAAAAAAAGCCCTGGTGAGGGGCAAAGCAAGTAGAAAGGCTCTGGCTGATAGACAAAGCTTCTGTGCCCCGCCAGAGAACTACAAACGAAAACAATTTAAGAAGATGGAGCTTGGGAAACCAGGAGACTGGGGTATAGATTATGAGAAATGGGAGCATTGGGAAAAGATGTGGCACAGAAGGAGAAGGGCAGGGGGGAAGGCAGGAACAAGGTGTATGAGAACTCAGACAGAGGGAGGATGGCCAGTTATGTTTTGAAATTACCAGCAAAAGCTGTACGTTTCCAGCAGTATCTAGACTTACCAAGTTTCTCTTAAATATATAAATGGGTTACACGTGGATACTATAAAATTCCAAACAAATTGTCCAAGAGGGAAACTATCCAATTTACCCATTTGTTTTATTTTATATCACTTATCTCTTTTTTTGAGAAAGTTACTGCCTTGCTGGATCAGGGGAAAGCTGTAGACATAGTTTATCTCAATTTCAGTAAGGCTTTTATTTTATTTTTTGATAAGATTCCACATAATATCCTTGTTGACAAGTTGGTAAAATGTGGTTTGGCTCCTATTACTGTTAGGTGGATCTGTAATTGATTGACAGATCACACCCAAAGAGTGCTTGTTCCTCATCCTCTTAGAGAAGAGCGACAAGTGGAGTGCCTCAGGGATCGGACCTGGGACCTGTTCTGCTCAACATTTTTATAAATGATTTGGATGAAGGGATAGAGGGTCTGCTTGTTAAATTTGCAGATGGTACTAAATTGGGAGGGGTAGCAAATACTGTCAAATACAGAGTCAGAATACAGGATGATCTTGACAGGCTGGAAAACTGGGCTAAAATAAATAAAATGAATCTTGACAGAGATAAATGCAAAGTTTTGCATTTAGATATTAAAAATCAAATGCAGAATTATAAGATGGGGGAGATTTGTCTTGGCAGTAGTATGTGTGAAAAGGTCTAGGGGTCTTAGTAGACCACAGACCATACACTGAACATGAGTCAGCAGTGTGATGTGGTAGCTAAAAAGGCAAATGCAATTTTGGGCTGTATCAACAGAATTATAGTGTCCAGATCACGTGAAGTTATGGTATCGCTCTATTCTGCTCTGGTTAGACTCACCTAGAATATTGTGTTCAGTTTGGGGCACCACAATTTAAGAAGGATATAGACAAGCTGGAACGTGTTCAGAGGAGGGCAATGAAGATGGTGAGGGGTCTGGAGACCAAGTCCTATGAGAAAAGACTGAAGGAACTTGGTATGTTTAGCCTGGAGAGGAGACGACTGAAAGGTGATACGAAAAGTACTTGAAAGGTGTCATATAGAGGATGGCATGGAGTTGTTTTCCATTGCCGCGAAGATAAGACCAGAACCAATGGGTTGAAATTAAATCAAAAGAGTTTTCAGATAAACATTAGGCAGAACTTCCTGACAGAGTGGTCCCTCAGTGGAACAGGCTTCCTTGGGAAATGGTGGGTTCTCCTTTGGAGGTTTTAAAGCTGATGCCAGATGGCCATTGGACAGCAATGCTGATTCTGTGAACCTGGGCAGATCGTGAGAGGGAGTACAGGAAGGGTTACATTCGTGCTTAGTTCTCGTGGCCCCTTCTTACTTGCCCAGGGTAAGGCTGATCACCAACTTGGGGTCAAGTAGCAATTTTCTCCAGGCCTGTTTGGCAGGGGATCCTAATGGTGTTTTGCCATCTTCTGAGCATGAAGTAAGGTTCACTGGGGGTTCGGGGGCAGAGATAGTTGAGAATTTCCTGCATTGTGCAGGGGGTTGGACTAGATGACCCTGGAGGTCTCTTCCAACTGTATGTTTCTATGGTTCTTCTATGAGTCTGTGTATTTAAAATATTTATTAGCCACCTTTCTACCTGGCAGCATCTCAAGGCAGCTTCCTATCTAAATAATGGCAAAAACAACAAGGTAGAACACTCTGCAATTGGAAGTAAATAATCCAAGAATCATACAACAAAGTAAAATATAATGAAAATCACTAAATGTGCAATTGCATATATTAAACACAGTACTTGCACAATAAGCTCAAGCTAGTAGGCTAGAAGGCTGTGAAACAATGAAACATAAAGACACAGGCATGCTGCTCCTAAAAACTGAAAAGAGTCCAAACAGTGAAAAGTCCAAATAGTGAACGGCACCGGACTTTTCACTATTTGGACTCTTTTCAGTTTTCAGCTTGAAATACGCTCAAGTTTATAGCTTGAGCTTATTGTATGACTACTGTGATTAATATATGCAATTGCACATTTACTGATTTTCATTATATTTTACTTTGTTGTATGATTCTTGGATTATTTACTTCCAATTGCAGAGAGTTCTGCCTTGTTGGTTTTGTACTTATAGTAGAGGAGCCTCTCTGGTCTATACTATCTAAATAATAGAAATCATAAAATGAATTTTAAAAAGTTTAAAAGCAAAGTTTAAGACTGCCAATAAATATAAAATAAAGTTAATTAAAAGCAGTCCTAAATAAAAATATCTTCAGTTGATCCTGAAGATGGGCAGTGAGTAGGCCAGGTGCACTCCTTGGGGATGCTGTTAAGATGCCCTGGTTCCAAGCCATGCAGCGCGTTAAAAGCCAACACCTTGAACTATGTTACCCCCAGGGCTTTTTTTCAGCGGGAATGGGGTGGGACAGAGTTCCGGAACCTCTTGAAAATGATCACATGGCTGGTGGCCCCGCCCCCTGATCTCCAGACAGAGGGGAGTTGAGATTGCCTTCCGCACCACCAAGCAGCTCCGAGGGCAATCTAAACTCCCCTCTGTCTGGAGATCAGGGGGCGGGGCCACCAGTCATGTGATCATTTTCTCTGAGGGCAACCCACTGAGTTCCACCACCTCTTTTCCCAGAAAAAAGCCCTGGTTACCCCGTTACCCAGGATATGACCAAATTATAGATTAAATATATTGTCGAAGGCTTTCACGGCCAGAGAACGATGGTTGTTGTGGATTTTTCGGGCTGTATAGCCATGGTCTTGGCATTGTAGTTCCTGATGTTTTCTAATTACCTGCCAACATCTTCTCCACACTGTGACACTGAGAGATCCTGTCTTTTGGTGCTACACCTCTGAAGATGCCAGTCACAGCTGCAGGCGAAACATCTGGAATTACAATGCCAAGACCACGGCTATACAGCCTGGAAAATCCACAATAACCATCTATAGATTAAATAGTTCAAAACGTTAAGTAGTTAAAAATGTAAGGCAAGAAGGAAAAAAAAAGAAATGAAGTGTAGTACCTTATTAACACTAGTTAAATTAAAATGAGTAAACAGATTTATAACAAGTCATAGAAGACTGCTAGAATATTGTGCCGAATTTTGTCATTCAATAAATAATGAATAAAATCTGACATGCTATGAATTTGTCAGCTTATGGTTTTATTTAATTACTTTGTACATTACAGCCATTGACCAAACTTTCCTAAAGAACATTAGGTATCACCTTGAAGGGTTTTTTCCTCCTCCTGAGTAACAAGTGGCATCTATTCTCGGTCTTTCGTTTCAGTTCCTTCTCTCTTCAAACCAAACATGTCTTACCACTACAGAGGTTTCTGCAGTCCATGGAGACACCAATCATGTTGTGATCCCTGTGGTTATGGCTATGGTGGCTGGTACGGTTCAGGATATTCTGGACCCAGATGTTATGAGCCATGTGGCTATGGCTATGGTGGGTATGGAGGATGGTGTGGGTCAAAATGGTCCTATCCATATGCCCAATGGGGACGCGGCTGCTGAGGAAGAACTGTGCGCAAGGAACAGAAATGTCCAGATCTTTGGCAGAGCATATGTAACAATGGGCTTTAAAGCTGCTGATCAGTCACAGCACCCCTATACCCACTAATTTTTGGTCTTCCTCCATGCTTGGCTAACAACACTGTTCTGTTACTGTAATCGTCACTTTTATGTGTTTGAAACCTGCCCCATTTCTGCATCTGAGCAAATGTTTTCTCTGTTCATAATAAAGCTCTTGCAACTTCACCATTGACTTCTGGTTATTTTTATCATCAGTTTTCTTGACTTGCAGAAACTCTGTAAATGTTTGGGGACTTTTAAAGTGTTCATCAAATAACTTTCACTTTTGGAGGGACAGAAGTTACTACATGAAGGAGTCTGCTAAGAATTGATTAAGATGGTTAGGGAGCTTTTGGGGTTAAAACAAGAGAATTATAACCAAATAATGTAATTACTAGACATGGTTCCCAGAAGGGAAGGTGGCATGGTATAGCCCAATTGCATCAGATCTTGGAAGCTAAGCAGGTTCTACATTTGGATGGGAGACCACAAAGAAAGACTCTGCTGAAGAATCAGTGGCAAACCATCTCTGCTTCTTACTTACATTAAAAGCCCCTTTTCTGGGTCCACCAAAAGCCGACCTGAGGGCATGTCACACACAGAGAGATAGTTCAGTGCGTAATCCGGTCACACACAGAGGGAAAGCAATATGGTGCATAACTGAGGAAGAGAGAGACGGGGAGATCCAGTGGGGTCAAGACAATATAGAATTCTCCAAAAAGATATGTTTAGATTTCCTCAGGAAGGAGTTATCTTCCCTGATTGGACATAATTTTAACCTGACAATGTTAAGGGGGTGAGAAATGTGTACATCAGAAGGGCAAAACATTTGGATTGCATGTCAGCCAAGGTCTCTCACCTGCACCTATTTATTTCTGTATCTTTATCCATTTGCACCTTCAAGACTAACCAACTTTATTGTAGCACAAGCTTTCGAGAATCACAGTTCTCTTGGTTAGTCTTAAAGGTGCTACTGGACTCTTTTTGATTTTGCTACTGCAGACTAACACGGCTAACTCCTCTGGATCTTTATCCATTTGTTCACCTTTATTCTGCATCTTTACATTTCTCTGCTGAGAGGATAAAAGAAACCTCCAGCTCTAAGCAGATAACTTGCCAAGGCTTCTGCTTTGCTGTTTGAATTGAGAAGGCCATAAAACATTAAATCTTTGTACTATGCAGTATGAATATGGTGGCACTGTGCTACAGATAATATGATTTCTAGAAAAAAGTGATTCCTTTTTGATGAATTGAGTGAAATGTAGTCATAGGCATGAACTAAAAAAATAACAACCCGTGAGGTTCAAGGTTAGTTCAGTTTCACGAACCATGAACCCCAAACTTTGACGAACTTGACCCAGTTCATGAACTGGTTCGTGGTCTGTGGTTTGTGGAAGCCCAGGATGGCCCCCTTCGGACTAGAGAGCCCAAACTCACAGGGAGTTTCATTAGGCTCTTCTCCAGCCACACTCCGATCAAGATTCCAATATGAATCTCCCAGTTATAGACCCCCAAAGCTGGCGCCTGCAAGAAAATCCCATTCGAAACAATTAAAGCCTTCAATGCCAATTGACTTATGGCTCCATTTGAAGTGATGGACCCCCAGATACGGGTAATGTTAGTGGCTGCCCCCTCCTTGCAGGCTCGGGGAGGCGGTCAGCTGCCTCCCTTCTTGGGGGTGGGGGGTTTGGCCACCAGCCAGCGACACCCCCGCCTTTGCCCGCCCACCCATCCCAATGGTTGGCCAACGCATCTGACCGGAACAGTGGGTTTTGTCGGTGGACACCCCCTCCTCGCAGGCTTCGGGAGATGGTCGGTCACCTCACTTCTTGGGGGTGGCGGGTGGACCGCAGCCACAGTACCACCCCCATGTGCCCACCCACACGTTTGGACCCATGGGTTTTATCGGTAGTCACCCCCTCCTCACAGGCCTGGGGAGGGCAATCCTCCATGGAGTTCTTGTGAGGAAATGAAGGAGAGAATGATGTAAGATACTTTTAGACTCCACTGCAATTCTGCCAGTGCAGAACTATACCCGTCCCCATGCCAGGGAAGAACAGTACCTACCTCCCAGATGTGGGGGCATTGACAGATGCCTTTTCCTTTTTGGGCAGAGGGAAGTGTTAGTCTCGCTTACGGGGCAGGGGCACCTCCCCCACCCTGAGACTGCAGAGTAATGCAACAGATTCATGCCTGCTGGTAGTGGATCTGACAGAAGCCCTCCACACCTTTTGGGGGGGCAGGACAGGTTCACAAAATAAGGCCCCCACATGGAGACTAACAGGGGCCTCCATAACCTGCCTTCTGGATGTGGCGGGCAGGACAGGTCAACAAAATTAAGCCTATATGGGCTGGCCATGGCAAGCAGCAGGAGCGAGTGGAGTGGTGAGAGTGAGTGATGGACCCGGGGCCAGGCCAGACAGTTACACAAAATAAGGGACCCACATGGAGACCAACAGAGACCTTCAAAACCCACCTTCTGGACTTGGTGGGACAGATCAACAAAATAAGGCCTCCACAGGGAGAACACAGAGCAACACAGCTGAACTAGGCCCTTCCTCCTGCTAGAGACTGACAGAGACCTACAAAACCCACCTTCTGGGGAAGAGAAGGATGGATGGATGGTTCAACGGATGCCTCTCCCTTTGGGGAGGATATTCAATTTGCCCAGGGGTGAGGGTCTCCCTCACCCTGGGATGTGCATGGAAGGGACAGAAGGAAGGATGGATCGACAGATGCCTCCCCCATAACCCATGGTCTGGCCGTGGTGGACTTTTCTGTGGCCAGAGACACTGAAACACTCCAGGGGGAATGGCTGCTGAAACATTCCAGGGGGAATGGCCACAGAGAAAACCCATGGTCCGGCTGTGGAGGGCAGGTGGCACTGATGCAACACTTTCCCCCAGTGGGGAGAGTGAGTGATGGACCCAGGGCCAGGCCAGACAGGTTCTCAAAATAAGGGCCCCACATGGAGACCAACAGGGACCTATAAAACTCACCTTCCAGACATGGTGGCACTGATGGACACCTTCATTGAGTCAGGCAGGGGACCAGATGGTTCCTTTTTCCTCCACATGGAGACTGCAGGATAGCAAAGCTGAACTATGCTCATGCCCACTGCCAGGGAGTGACCAAAAGGAAGCAGAATGCACTTCCCAGAAGTGGCGGCAGGAACAGGGTCCTACTGAACCCACCTTCTGGGGAAGGGAAGGGACGGAGGAGTGGATGGATCGACAGATGCCTCCTCCTTTGGGGAAGGATATTCTAAATGCCTGGGGGGGAGCATCTCCCTCATCCTGGGGCATGCATGGAAAGGAAGGACAGACGGATGGGTGGATGGATGCCTCCCCCATAACCCATGGTCCAGCCATGGCGTGCAGCAGGAGTGAGTGGTACAACAACACAGAACATGCACAAAACAGGGTCAGGCCCCACACTGCCCTAGAAGATGTGGCCTCTGACAAAAACCATGGTCCAGTTGTGGCAGCCAGTGGATGCCCTATTCAACCAACCAGGAGGGACAGGATTCTGCATCAGGATGGAGGGAATCCTAAATGTTACATGCAGCTGCAGAACCTATGGGCTGGCTGTGGCAGTGGGGGAGGGCTACTCTAAGTCCCATCGATAGGAGGCCCTCCCACCATCCTGGACAACTTCATGGGCAAACCGTCCCTCATGCTGATTAGCAGCTGCCACCAACATAACCCATGGGCCTCATGCCTACTGTTAGACTCTGTGGCCAAGCTTAATGTGTTCCTTGACTGAGGGCTTCCAGCACTCGTTTTTATTTTGTTTCTTAATTCTTTTCTTTGAGCACCTGACCCACTCAGGAAGGTGTCTGAGTGGTAGGTTAGGGGAGTGAGTGACGGACCTAGTCCCACACATGGTGCCGTGAAGTCTGCAGCCACCGGCACTGACAAAACCAAGCAATTGGAAGTCCCCTTGCTGAGGGGAGGTGTCTGGCCCTACCAATTGGAAAGCAGTGAGAAAAGAAAGTGAACACCTTCTCCTCTAGGGAGGAGCAGCAGCTAAGGGCATAACCCACCTCACCAATGGGGAAGCCTCAAGTGAGGCCTTCCACCATTGCCTTCCACAGATGGCTAGAAGCTGCTACAAGATGCAGAAGAAAATGTCACAAAAATGGTAGCCATGAAGGAAGCCTTCTCCTTTCCAGGCAGGAGAGGTGCACAAAACAAGAGTAATGAGAAAAGAAAAGTTTGTCCTGTGGGCCCTTGGGTGAGGTGCCCACTTAGATTGGCCCCAGAGGTCAGCAGTGGCCCTGAGACTTGGGTGGGGGTGGACCACCCAGATACCTTCCCTGGCAGAAGAGGTGCACAAAATAAGTGTAAAGTAAAAAAAGAAGAGTTGGAGCCCTTGGGAGAGGCACCCATGTAGCTTTGCCCCAGAGCCTAGTGGTGGCCCTGAGACAGGGGGTGGGGGGAGCACCCTACCCTACCATACACGAACACCTGACCTGGCCAGGCAGGACAGGTGCACAAAATAAAAAGAGAGGAATAATAAACTCAAAAAGAAAGAACAAGATTGTGGGCCCTCCTTAGAGGTGCCCATAGAAGGATGCGTCCACAGACATCACCCACCTATGGGCACAGAGGAGACAGCAGGTCCCATGGATTGGGGGCCCTCCTACCATGTTGTACAATTTTATATGCAAAGCCGTCCTTCATGTTGAGGAGTGGTGGCCACAGACATCTCCATTGCGTGGACCCCCCACCCTCGGCACCCACTCCCTCAGACATGCCCTGATCGAGGCGACAATGTTCTTCCCTGTGTGACCGTCATCCATCCCCCATGCCTGGAGCAAAACCACCCTGTAGGCCAGCCCTATGGATGCCTCCTCATTCAGGGGCCCTGGTCTTTGCATGGGCCAGTGGAGGTCCTCTGGTTGCCACCAGTGGGTGGTGAAGCCAAGGTAGCCATGACGACAGCTGCTCCACATATCTGCCATGAAGTGGACAGTCCGGTCTTTGGCACCCAACAGCTCTTAAAGACCATGTCCCACACATGCTGGTAGAGAGTGGGCACAACTTGCCAGCTGATGGTGAACCACAATGGCATCATAAACCATGGGGCGAAATGACAGAGCAGCCTGTGAAAGCCCACACCCTCCACGATGGACAAAGGGAGTCCTTCCAGGCAATCGTCTCTGCCACTACGCAAACACCCACCTCCTGAGCTTTCGACCTCACTCTTTTCAAGGGCACTATCTCCAACCCCGAGGGAATAGCCTCCTCAAGGGTGGGCTGCCTGGGTGTTCCGCTCCCACCTGCGACACTCTCGGGGCAAGGCTTCTTGCTTGGGGTGGACTCCTGTTCCCCTCCCAGTTCTCACCGATCTGAACTTGAAGCCCTCTTTGTCCCCCCTATGGATGTTTCACTGGGCGAGGCTGGAGACAACAGGCTCAGGTGGTGCCTCTGCAGGTGCTTGCACAGGGTGCAGCCCCTACACACCAGGCCATCACAGGACCGGCAACATGCCACGCAAGGGTTGTTGGGAATGGTCTGAAAGTGCTGCCAGACTGAGAGATTGAAACGAGCATCAGGAGCTGGGTCACAAGAACTTTGGATTACCAGCTGTGGTGTGGAGCTGGGCTGAGAAGACGGAGTGAGGGGTGGACTGTGGGCAGGGACAGCCCCAAGAGTTTGGTATGTGGGGAGGCTGGAGGTAACCCCCCCTCCATTCCTCCTAAGATCCCTCCTCCTCCTCAAACAGTTTAAGGAGATCCTCTTCATCTAGCGGTAAGACCTCTTTTTCCTCCTCCACAGGCCCCGCAGGTGGATCTTCTTGAGTAGGAGTCTCTGGTGCCACCAAGACTTCCCCTCCTGTATTGCTGTTTGATGAGCAAACAGGGAAACTTTTGCACTTCCCCCCATGACCACCCTTGGCCACCTCTCTTAGCCTCATAGTGCTGCAAAACAAGAATAACTTGGAAACAAAAGAAAAGTGAGTGTGAGCCCTCCTCAAGATGTGCCCACTTAGCTTGACCCCAGAGGCTAGAAGTGGCCCTGAGACCAGGGGAGGGGGGAGAGACCCGCCACACAGAGACACCTGACCTGAGCAGGCAGGAAAGGTGCACAAAAAAAAGAGACAGTAATCAAATGCAAAAGAAAAAACAAGGTGAGCCCTCAGCCTTGGTGCCCAGTTAGCTTGGCCCCAGAGCCTAGCAATGGCCCTGAGCTGCAGGATGGGCCCTGCCCCACCACACATAGAGACCTGACCTGAGCAGGCAGGACAGGTGCCCCCCACCCCAAAATAGTAATCAAATCAAAGAGAAAGAACAAGGTGAGCCCTCAGCCTTGGTGCCCTGTTAACTTGGTCCCAGAGCCTAGCAGTTGCCCTCAGATCGAGTTTGGGGGGGTGTAGGGCCCTACCACCCAACACAAAGACACCTGACCTGAGCAGGCAGGACAGGTGCACAAAATAGATAATTAATAATTAAACCCAGAAGGAATAAGGAGAAAGAAAATCCCAGGAAAAAAAGTAGGCCTCAGTCAAGCTAGGACCCAGGCCAGAACCAGAAAGTAGCCCTGGGACTGGGGTGGAGTGGCGGAAAGAAGGCAGATACCCTTCCCATCAATGCCCCTCAAGACTAAAGCTGAAGGGGCTTTTCAGTCTCCTTTATCCCAGCAGCAGCCAAGCTCAATTCACTCTCCCTGTCTCTCATACAATTCCCAGGCCCAGCAACAGCTCCTGACTTTCGCACTGTCTGTTGAAACTGAAAGCACGAGGCAGAGAGCTGTGCATTATGTAACAAAGGTCCCATAGAGCAGAATACGAGCTCTCTGGTTGGCAGTCAGACCTGCCTAACAGGTTTTGGAGGGATGAGATTGGTGTTCCCATGGCTACAGAAGGCCTGTCTCCCCCCTGCTTTTGGCTCCCATGTAACAGAATGGGAGCTCCATGGTTGGAGGGCAGACCTGCCTATCAAGGTTAGATGGGCTAAGATTTGGGTTTCCACAGCACCTAAAGGACTGCAGACATTCCAGGCCTTCATTGCCTAGGAAATCAATTGATCAGCACCAGCATGTCTGGCTTCACAAACCACTCACGACTCTCACAAACTGGGCCAAAAAGTCATAAGGTTAGTGGAAAACGTGGCCCCACAAACCGTGTTTTCACGAACCACGAATTGGCTTGGTTCATGCTTTTTTTTAATTCATAATGCGATTTGTGCCCACCTCTAGTGAAGAATTGCTGAACTCAAAGAATTCAGTTAAGAATAAATTGCTGTGTTTGCTCTGATGCCAAATTTCTTCCTATGTGAACAATGTGAGGTCTGTCATATTCTGCGAATTTCAAGAAAATCTATAATAATAAAAATGTTCCATCCATTTGTCTGCTTTTTTGCCTGTAACTTGCATAATTTACCGGAAAAGAAGGCTAGGAACCTGAAAAATAGCTGCCAACTTCAGAAGAATTGTGGGAGCTGCAGTACCAAACATGAAAGAAATTGGAAACTCTTGGCCCACATTAGTTCCTGAACACCGCCCCCACCCCAAGTTGCTAGATTAGAGGGAGATGGGAGGTGGCAGGAATTTAACAGGGAGGTGTGATTGTCATTCCTGCCTGATATCACTTGCAGCAAGAACTGGAAGCATCACACTGATGCTGGATCTTTAGCCTTTGGCCCAAAACACCTGAAAACTCATCCTAGTCAGAAAAACTGAATCCCTGTGCCTCTAAAGCCATTCATGTAAATGAACCTCATCTTCTCCAAATTTGGCCCAGTGGTATAACAAAAGATTGATAAATACACAACAATTGCTATAGCTGTCTTTGAAGCTATCAGAATATGGCTCTCATTAAGCAGCCATTAGGGCTGAAGAGGGACAGCTTTCCTCCCTGGCTAATATTTGCCCCCCTGCCCCACGCAGATGATCAAACGTTGGATCAGAACAGAAGAATGTATAAAAAGAAGATGGCGCGTTTAGGGAGGCTGCAGAAGTTTGTGCCTCTGCCTGCTCTAACCACAGGACTTCTGGGTCTGGTGGCAACTGGTGGGGCATTGGGGGAACTTACTGTGGTCTGGGGCTCACCAGCAACGTCATTACATTGTTGGGAACATGCTCATGTCACTTTCCATGCACAAAGAAATGATGTCAGCAGGAAGTGACTTCAACATGCTGACCACACACACCTTTTCCTGGTTCTTTCCCCCCAGTTGGCCAACTGAATGGTGGCAGGAAGTCACCACTGGCAGCAGGGGGGCACTGCAGGCACTTAGCAAGCATGTCTACCAAGTATACATGTTTAAATTAAATAAATCAAACAATCTTACTATATAATTAAGTGAATTTCAGACAACTCACTTTATACCCTGGTGCACCACCAGAGGGCACTGCCATGGAGGGCAGCCTAGACAAGGTACCATGTCCCTCCAGAAAACGTGCCATGGTGAGAAGCCCAGGTCAGAAGCAGGGTAGGAGCAGGTGGCAATGCCCTCCTCCTGCCTTCACCCAGCTGGTATTAGGAATAAGGCAGGTGGCAATGCCCACCACCCATCATAACCCAGTTGATGTTAGGAGTGGAGAAGGTGGGAATGCCCATCCACTGACTTCTCCCAGCTGGTATTTCTTTGATATTTGACTGTCCCTTTAAGATACCCTTAGTGGTTAATTAAGGATAAGATAAAAACGGGAAGTGAAATACTAGTGGGGCACGCATAAGAATGTACTGCCGCCCACGCCCAGACATTGAAGCAAATGTATAGGAGAAAGTGAATATCTTTACATAAGAATTACAGGTTGGTTGCTAAAACCTTGTGTTTAAGTGGGTTTGCTATTGTATGGCATGACAAAGGTTATGTATATGGTATAATTGTGTATTGCAGTGGAGTATCACACCCCTGATGAAGCAAGATAAATGGACGAAATCTAAGCATTTCAGCCGGCCCTTAGATTGGGTGCTTATACTCCTTCAAACTTCACCGCATTCTGATCTCTCACAGACATCAAGGAGGAGTCTGTGAAGAGGAGGAGAACGGATTTGAATACTGCTTTTTCATCCAGGAAATTTACTTTAGAAATTTACAGGAACGATACATTGTAACTTTACTCTGAAGAAAGTCATTTTGTTTTGGAAACTTACAAGGAAGATACATGGATATTGTACTGTCTGGATTCTGAAACTTTTGTATTATACTTGGATCATTCTGCAGACCTATGTGATATATCTTGTTTCAAATTGTGATATAATGTATGAAACTTGTTGTAGCGTATTGCACTAGATTATTAAGCTTTATACAGCCTTTAATTTGATATATATTGCCTCATTACTCCTGTGAATTATTTCTTTTTTTACCTACCGGTATTAGGAGCGGAGCAGGTGGTAATGCCTGCCTCAGCCCAGCTGGTATTAGGAGTGGGACAGATCGCAATGCCCCCACCTTAACCCAGCTAGTATTCGGAGTGGAGCAGGTGGAATTTGCCCTCCCACCTTAACACAGTTGTTATTAGGAGCAGAGCAGGTGACAATGCCACCCCCGATCTTAACACAGCTGGTATTAGGAGCAGAGCATATGGCAATGCCCTCCCCCACCTTCACCCAGCTGTGATCAGAAGCAGATCAAGTGTCTTTGCCCACCCACTACCTTAATCCAGCAGGTATTAGGAGTGGAATAAGTGGCAATGTCCACCCCTCTTCAGCCAGCTGGGATCAGAAGCAAAGGAAGTGGCTTTGCCCACACACTACCTTAACCCAGCTGGTATTAGGTGTGGAGCAGGTGGCAATGCCCTCCTCATGCCTTAACTCAGCTGGTATTTGGAGCGGAACACATGGCAATGCCCACCCTCACCATAACCCAGATGGTTTTAGGAGCAGAGTAGGTGGCAATGCCCACCACCCATCTTAACCCAGCTGATATTAGGAGCAGAGCAGGGGGAATTTGCCCTCCCACCTTAACACAGTTGTTATTAGGAGCAGAGCAGGTGACAATGCCACCCCTGACCTTAATTCTGCTGGTATTAGGAGAGAAGCACTTGGCAATGCTCACTTACCTTCACCCAGCTGGGATCAAGAGCAAGTGGAATCAGGAGTAGAGTAGGTGACAATGCCCCGTGCCTTAACCCAGCTGGTATTAGGAGCAGGTCAGGTGACAATGCCCTCCCCTGCCTTAAGCCAGCTGGTATTATTGGCAGAGTAGGAAGCAATGCCCACCCCCTGCCATCACACGTTTGAGATCAGTAGTGGAGCAGGTAGCAATACCCACCTTGTGCCTTCACCTGGCTGGGATCAGGCACAAAGCAAGAGGCAATGCATGTTCCTCCCTTCACCCAGCAGGGAGCTGGTGGCAATGCCCACCCCCCCTTCACACAGGTTGGATCATGCTCCCCCTTTACCCGGCATGTATTTGGCATGGAGCAGGTAGCAAAGCTCACCACCCCTTAACATGGCCGAGATCAGGTAGATCAGGTGTGGAGCAGATGACAATGCCTACACCCCTCCTTCACAGGCTGGAATCAGTAACAGAGAAAGAGCAAATTTCTGCCTGCCCAACCTCCTCTTTCTAGAACGTGTATTTTCCCCCCACAGCGGGCTTTGTTGCTAGTACTAAAATATTCTATTATCTCACCTTTAAAGACATAGAGTGTTCCCCTTGAGAAAATGGCAGCTTTGAATTGTGTAATCTGCAGAAGAAACTGAGTCATAAAATGACATCACAGCCCTGTTGAGTTCCCTCTTCTCTTCCAAAATCTCTGTCCTCTCCAAGCACCACCCTCAAATCTCCAGGGATTTTCCAAACCAGAGTTGGTAACACTATGGACAATTGAATAGAGATGGCTGATTGCTTAAAAGCTGGCTACCAGACAATCAGATCAATTGTATGTGTAATTTTAGCTCGCATTTTCTTTTATGCACACCCCTATTCAGCACTAAAAGAAAGAGAGGTATGGGAAAGTGGGTGGATTAGGTGGTACTATGTCTTTGATACACTCTTTCTGAAGTCAAGAAAAGTTTAGGGTTTGGATTCGGGTTTGGATTCGGATTCAGAAAGGTTCTTCAAGCAAGTCCTGGACATGATATTACATTGTGTTTTTTTCCCATTTCAATCACTATTGCTGGTTTAATGTAGTCACTACACTGCATTTTCGATGTGCAACATGATTTGATCTGTGAAATTCATCCTGCAATGTGTATGGCTGAAATATGACTTCCAGTATGTCTTATAGAAGCAGAAATGCATGATGTCATATAGAAAGTTTCTTTTAGGAAGGGCTACTTGCAAGGTCTTGCTTTTGTTTCCACAATGGTTGTCAACTCTGAGTTAACAAATTCCTGAAAATTTGACAGTGTAGCCAGGGGTGGGTGGTGTTTGAGGAAAAGTTATCTCATGATGTGATGAATTTATTTATTTATTATATTTTTAACCCAGCCTCCCCACAAACAGGCTCAGGGCGAGGTACAACATTGATTGAAATACAACATAAAATCAGTAATCACTACATAAAAACAGCAATCAATAAAACCATCCCGAGATTGGGCAATCCTGCACTCCTGCCCATCAGCATATAAAAAGGGGAGGTAGTAGCAAACAGATAGGATACTGTACGCTTTTTGGGGGCAGCCAGCAGTGGACTCTCCATAACCCCTCATAGAGGGAGACCGGAGGAAGGCTCAGCAATGATGGACTAAAATTAGCCTCCACCATATGCCTGGTGGAACATCTCTGTCTTACAAGCCCACTTAAATGGTACAAGATGCTGGCAGGCTCAAGTGTCCTCAGACAGAAGGTTCTATCAGGTTGGATCCAGGACCAAAAAGGCCCTGGCCCTGGTAGAGGCCAGCCGAGCCTCCCTAGGGCCTGGGACCACCAGTAGATGTTTTCTGGTTGAGAAAAGTGCTCTCTGGGGCACATACGGGGAGAGACGGTCCCTTAGGTATGCTGGTCCCAGTCCATTTAGGACTTTATAGGTCAAAACCTATACCCTCGATCTTGTTGTTCTAGCTTCTGTTAGCCAAACTGCTCTAAAGATGGGGAATTAATAAGTGGTAGGCTAGTATTAAGGGATCTAGACCAATGTATACCAGAGTCAGTAATCCTGGTGGCTGCCCAATAAACAAGAGACTAATACTTCCAAAGACTTTACTTAATAAATCTTCAAGCTTACAGGGTCTAAGAATCATACAAACACGTTCAATGCGAGACTAGGAAATAAAAGGATAGAAAGCATCTAGAGACAGTTGCACGAGCAGGAGTATCATAGCTGGGCAATACTCACTTGTCCATTAAGAGGCAGAGATCTTAGCAACGAGGAGGGGAAAATCTAACATAGTTCCTGCACTATGTTAGTTAGGGTGGAGGGCGGGAGGGGGGATGTGCCCTGGGGCGCTTTTGCCTCTCCCTTAAATAGCCAATTACTTGTCTTGGGCCAAGGCTCGTGGAAACGGTCCATGCCCCTTTGATGATTCTCATGAACTTTAACCAAAGCAGTAAATGTGTCAATTTAGCAAGACGATATCCAAAAAAGATAATTTGGGATCAAATGTTTGCTGTTGTGACACCTTGATAGAGGGAAGGAGTGAGGGGAAGGAGAGGGGAGGAAGCGATTGAGTTTATTGGTGGCGCTTTGTGTCACCTCTGTGCAGAAGAAAAGATACAAATGGGGCGTCCTCTGCATTTTACGTGGAGGCAATCATTTCAATGGGTGATTCCCAGAGTCAGAGGCACCTCGTTTCATGGTCTTTGCTTCGGGTATCTGCTTATCAAAGGTGCGACGTGTGAACAGTTCACGCGAGCAGCCCTGGCTGGCAATGGCGTCCACAGGAAAAGTTGTTGTCCTTTTTGAACCTGCTCTGGAATCACGGCTTCTCTCTCTCTCACTGCTAGCCTTAGTTCCTACAAACACATCGGCAGTGGCTGGCATCTTGGCATGCCAGCACACACATCTGGAGCAGGGTGGCCAGTGCAGCACTTTTGCAGAGGAGGGCCACTTGTGGGTGCTGGCTCAGGAGCTGCTGTGCCAGTTCCTTGGCTCTCCCTTCTTCACGCATTGCATTGGCCTCACCACCCAGGCATGCACTATTCCCACACAGTCCATGCCCAAATTCTAATGAAGGGGGCTCTGGGCAAGACTTCGAGGGAGAACTCAGGCTAGATTTCATCTAGAACCCACTTTTTGGTCTTTTTTGACCATCCATGACATTCACTAAACTCTCCTCCAACACCACATTTCAAAAGAATCAAATTTCATTCCTATCAGCCTCCTTTATTGTCCAACTTTCAGATCCCTACATACTATTGGTGTATACCACAATGTGGATTATATTGATCTTGGTCTTCCAAGAGACATCCTTATCCTTAAGGGTCCTTTGTACTTCCTTCATGGCTGCTCTTCCAAGTGTCAATCTCCTTCTGATTTCTTGGTTTCTGCCTCCCTTTTTCTTGATGATTGAGCCAAGGAACAGATAATATCCAACCATTTCAATGTCTTCATTGTCAACCTTAAAATTCTGTAATTCCTCAGTAGTCATTACATTTGTCTTGTTGATATTCAGCTGTAATCCTGTGTCTCTTTCTTCATTAACCTTCATTAGTACTAATTTCATGTTTTCACAATTTTCTGCCAATAATGAAGTAACCTGGAGGTTGACCCTGGTGGTCCCTTCCAACTCTAACCCTAACCATGTGATTAGCTAAAATGACAGTCATCTTTACCAATCCACAACTGGGGAACATGCCAAAACTTACAGAAAAGAATGGGAAATTAAAAAAGAAAAAAAAAACCACAGGTGATATAGTGATGCTAATTGATTCTATTGGTGAGAAAGAAACTGATGGAATAATTTGTATTCTGATCATTCAGTACAGCAGAAAGAATAATGGATTTTCCATAGAGAGGGGAAAAAAATGAACACAGTAGATTGCCTAACTTTTGACAACTGTAGACAACAATTCCGGGAATACGTAGCAAATTAACAATTCTTTATATTAAGTACTAAAGTGCAAAGTGCAAATAATTAAATATACAATATACAATAAATACTATCGGATCTTCTAATTGTTTTGTCCAGACACACAATAAATATAGACAAAATTCCTAATTCTTCTATCAAAATCGTTATGAAAAAATTCAAATGTCCATCAAAATTGTCATAAATTGCCACAATGGGAACACAGTGGGAACTTTGACAACGTGCAGCAAACTTTGGCAGCGTGCCGCAAATGGCCGGAGAATCCTGATATAGATGATGGGTGACCCCAGTCACTCCGGCCGTTTGTGGCACGCTGCCAAAGTTTGCTGCACGTTGTCGAAGTTCCCACTGTGTTCCCATTGTGGCACTTTATGACAATTTTGATGGACATTTGAATTTTTTCATAACGATTTTGATAGAGGAATTAGGAATTTTGTCTATATTTATTGTGTGCCTGGACAAAAGAATTAGAAGATCCAATAGTATTTATTGTATATTGTATATTTATTTATTTGCACTTTACACTTTGCACTTTAGTACTTAATATAAAGAATTGTTAATTTGCTACGTATTCCCGGAATTGTTGTCTACAGTTTCTCACTATCCGGGTGGTTTCCCTTGGCTTGTCTAACTTTTGACAACAGCTGACACTTGCAAAAGAATATTCAAAATTTTAAAAGAGAGTATTTTTGGATGTAATTTCCCCAATTTCCCCTGATGGTCAAAGTTAAGCGTGATGATCGGAGGGCACATGTCTTTATGAGGAAGAATATTCTCTCATGGTCACCTCGCAGAAAACTTGAGATGGAAAACTGGTACTGGCACTTTAACCGGAATCGGTTTTGGCACTGCTATAATCGGTGGTGGTTTTTTCATTACTGGTTCTTTATTTAAAGCGGCATTACTGGACATCTTGAAAATATATTGGTGAATCTGAAATATCAAATAATAGTGGTTTTAAATTTGCAAAAAAATTATGTAATGTCATGAATACTATAGTCAGCTGTATTTTACTAATACTGCCCCCAAAGCTGCCCAATGAATTGGAATACTGTTCCAAATAGAAGGCCATGGTTTATTCAGGCCTCATTGGATACTACAGAAGTATGTTGCTCTTGTCCATCTGTAGGATGGAACCTGTAGAAGGCCCAGTTCAGATGAGTGAAGCAGTTGTGTTGGAGCATAGGTAGAGGTAGTCTTGCACATATAATGGTATGAGGCCATTACAGACATTGTATGTGATGGGCCAGTATCTGGAATTGGACCTAGCAACTATTGAGCAGCCTGAGCAGTGACTGCAGAGTAGGCAGAATATGCATGCACTGCCAAATTCCTGAGCGATAGCTTTCTGCATTGAGTGGAATTTCCAAATTGATTTTGAGAAGATAACTACCTGTATAAAGTGCATTACATTCAGGGCTTTTTTCAGCCAGAATGCAGTGGAACAGAGTTCTAGCACCTCTTGAAAGTAATCGCATGTCTGGTGGTCCCGCTCCCCTTCTCTTGTTTCCTCCCCACAGAGCCCAACTGTTGCTGCTTTCAAAGCCAGCAGCTTTTTTCAACTGAGAGAAGGGGCATTCCCCTCTCATCAGCTGAAAAAAGCAGCTTTCAAATGCCTGCAGCTTTTTCAGCTGTGGGGAGAGGGAGGAGGGACCCCTTCCTTCCTCTCCTTAGTTGAAAAAAGCAGAGACATTTGAAAGAAGCAACACTTTTCTTTTCTTTTCTTTTTTTGATAGTTTTTTATTGGTTTTTGAGTACAAATGAAGGAATGGGGATAAGGAAAAAAGGAAAAAGGGGGTGTGTCTTCATGATGATCTGCTCACTATAGCATCTAATATATCTTTAAGTACATTATAATGTTTATAACAGAGCATATAGTTCCTTTTATATTTTGTAAAATAAAAAGATTCATCATTGTTGTTCATATTTGTTATCATTCCAGGAATAGGGTCGTCTCTACCATTATATATGATCTAATATTATCTAACTGCTATATAAAACCTTAGAAAAATGTCTGGAGCCTTAGAGAATTGTTCCTTTTGTTATCAACTCTCTATATACTTTCCATTGTTTCTAACCTTTACTTGAAATAGTCTTACACATTTTACATCTGTTATTTAAACATATAATAACATCCCTAGAACCTTTAAAAAAGAATTCTCATTTACATTTAACATCTTAATTATTGTTATCTTGGTTTTCTATCTTTTATTCCATTGTTCTGCATCTTTCTCCTAATTTACTTTTAGAGAGTACTTAATCTTATATTCTTTTATCTTTTTCATTCTTTACCTTACCATACATACATTTTTCTTTTTATCATTTCATCCAAAGCATATCACACAAGTTATTATATTCTTACATTCGTCCACCCTATATCGATGTTACCACTTTTCCATATCAAAAGGATAAAATTCCTTCAATTAATTTTCAAAATCTTTATAGATCCCAACTTTATCATATTCCATAAGTATTTGTCTAGTAGTTTTCGAGGCCTCAAGTTCAGCTATCAGTTGTCATCATTCCAGCAAACTTGTTGTTTACAGAGCAGGATGTCATAGCTGTACTCTTTTCTTTTTCTCCCCCGCCTGCCTTTTTTCCCCAATATGCTTTCAGTTTGATTGTCAGTTTTTTTCCTCGATATGTAAATTTTGAAGTTAATTTATTCAGATCCTTAAACAGGTATTGGTTAATGTACCTTATACTGGCTTGAAATTTAAATGTGTAGCGTAGCAGAGTATCTTCCAACTCATCTTCCTTTAAGTCTTCCAAATGCTCCTCTGTCCTCTGAAAGAAGCAACACTTTTCTTGCCACAAGTAAAGTGTTGCTGCTTTCAAAGCCTGCAGCTTTTTTCAGCTGGCAGGAGGGGGATTCCCCTCCCATCAGCTGAGAAATGGATGGCGTTTGAAAGCAACACTTTTCTTGCTGTTTGCAAATGGCAAGAAAAGTGCTGCTTTGAGCTTCAGTGTGCTCTGTAAAGATTCCCAAATCTTTAAGGAGCATACCAAAGCATTTAAATACCCAAATCCCAAAGCGGCTTGCCACTTGAGAGTTCCACCACCTCTTTTTCCAGAAAAAAAAGCCCTGCCAGAGGTGCTGGAAAAGATAACATTATATAGTCTTGCACATATAATGATATAGAGACATTAAATAATTTGTATGTGATGGGCCAAGTGAGGAAGCTTTAAGTGGGGACCATTTGCCTGACTAAATAACTTGCACCCAGACTGTGTAATCTGCCTTGAAGTTCTGTAATAAAGGTGGACTATAAAATCATCATCATTATCATTATCACTATCATTATCATTACCATTATCCTTATCATTTTTTCCAAATGTCCACTCTCCCCAATGCAGTTTACATCATTTTCCTTTCCTGTATTTTGTCCTCATAAATACCAAGTGATTCAAGTCTGGCTGAGGTGGTGTGATTGGCCAAAAGTCAGCTAGTAACCTTCCTTCAGATTCATATCCCTCACCAGTAATGAGATATGAATCTGAGACAGTGATGGTCACAGGCAAGGACAGCTTTAAACCTGGATTAAGGAAGGCCTGGATTATGGAAGGTCCAATTTCACACTTTATTGCAAGTAAGGTTGTCAACGCCAGCTTGGGAAATTCCTGCACATTTGGGTGGTAGTGTCTGGAGTGGGAAAATTGCAGTGGGATTTCACTATCTATGGTATAGCATAGAGCCTGACATTTGAGGATAACACTTTCTCCAGGGGAACAGGTCTCTGTAGTCTCTAGGGGTAATTCCCGCCCCCACCCCAGATTCACAACCTTACCTAAACTTGGGATCCAGCCCTCTAGCAGACATGCATCTGATCACTGCACCCTTCCCCCCCAATATTCCTCATTGTTAGGTGGCTCAGTATATAAATATCTTTCAGCCCCTGGTATTCCTTGGATTTGCCTCAATATAGAGGTATCCCCAAGATAACCCGTACTGCTGGGTAGCTGTACTGAGCTATGGATTTCGTTCTAGGACATAAGCGTAAACTGTATCTTGAGAGAGAGAGAGAGAGAGAGAGAGAGAGTAGCAAACAAACACAAAGTGCTAGATATGAACAGATGAAGTGAAAAGATATTTACCTAAGTCTCTGAGATGCAGAAGTCAAGGAATGCCGACAAGCTGTTGGTTGGAAGACTCCTGTGTTGTGAGGGTTTTTATACTGTTCCTGGCAGGAAAGGATTGTAAATCATTCATGCATTGTCAAATGTGCTACTTCTGCCTGCAATTTACTGGGCTTTTGCTGGGCGAAGCATAAAAAATAATTATATAGTTAGCAATATTTCGCTGAGGAATTTTGATGATATTTATAATTAGTTCCCTGTAACATTATTCTTTCTAATGATGTTTCCACACTGTAATTTAAATTTATTTCCATCCATTTAGTTCCAGCCTGTACATTATTACCTCTCTCCCTATTTAATCATCGTAGGTTTCTATGAGAAAGGAAAATGGGAAGAGCCTATAGAAGCCAAGGTGTCTCCAGAAACATCTTTCTAATGAGTTGAGAAATAAGCAAGGCTCATTTGGGAAATGGAAGGAGTACCTTATAACCAAGGATGAATAGAAACAAATAACCAAAGCTTGTAGGGAGTGATAGAAAAGCTAAATCTCAGTGTGAGCTTAAGCTAGAAAAAAATGCTAAATAAAAACAACATGAAAGCCATCTTAAATTATACTCAAAGTAAGAAAAAGAGCAAGAACATGGTAGGCCCATAGGAGGGACATGGAAGTCAAATTGTAACAGGCAATGAAGAGAGAGAAAAACTGCTCAATTTCTACTTCTCCTCAGTATCCACCTGCAAGGGAAAGGGTGCTCAACATGGTGACAACGGAACACATGATGCGGGAAGGGAGTTACAGCCTCACTTAGATAATTGTGTTCAGTTTGGGGCACCACAATTTAAGAAGGATATAGACAAGTTGGAACGTGTCCAGAGGATGGCAAAAAAGGTGGTTAAGGGTCTGGAGACCAAGTCCTATGAGGAGAAGTTGGAGGAGCCTGGAGAGGAGATGACTGAGAGGTGAAATGATAACCCTCTTCTATAACTTGATGGGCTATCATTTGAAGGATAGTGTGGAGTTGTTTTCCACTGCCCCAGAAAGCTGGACCAGAACCGATGGGTTGAAATACAGCATCGTGGTGGTACATAAACACGTAGGTACTTTAGATGAAATTAAGTCCTCAAGGCAAGATGAATTGCATCCAAAAGCGCTAAGAGAAGTCACAGATGTAATTTCTGAGCCTCTGCCCATTATTGTTGAGAATTCTTGGAGAACAGGCATGGGGCCAGAAGACTGGAGGTAGGCAAATGTTGTCCCCATTTGCAAAAAAGGGGAAAAGGGGAGTCTGAGTAACTAGTACTGTCCCATCAGCTCGATATCTATACCTGGAAAAGTTTTGGAACAAATCATCAAAAGTCAGTCCTTTAGACTATGGCTGTGATTACTAATAGTCGGCATGGGTTTTTCAAGAACAAGTCATGTCAGATTAACCTTATCTCTTTTTTTGAAAAAGTTACTACCTTGCTTGATCAAGGACATGCTGTAGATGTGGTTTATCTCAGTTTCAGTAAGGCTTTTGATAAGGTTCCACATAATATCCCCGTTGACAAATTGGTAAAATGAGTTTTGGCTCCTATTACTGTAAGTTGCATCTCTAACTGGTTGACAGATCACACCCAAAGAGTGCTTCTTAATGGTTCTTCATCCTCTTGGAGAAGCGTGACAAGTGGAGTGCCTCAGGGATCCGTCCTGGGACCAGATCTGTTCAACATTTCTGTAAATTATTTGGATAAAGGAATAGAGGGAATGCTTATTAAATTTGCAGATGATCCTAAATTGGGAGGAGCAGTAAATAAGTTGAAGACAGAATCAGGATACAGGATGATGTTGACAGGCTGGAAATGAAATTTCAACAGAAATAAATGTCAAGTTCTGCACTTAGGTAGGAAAAAATTATATCCGTAATTATAGGATGGGGGAGACTTGTCTTGTAGCAAAATGAGCAAAAAGGATCTCGGGTCTTAGTTGACCATACACTGAACAGGAATCAGTGGTTTGATATGGTAGCTAAAAAGGCAAATGTGATTTCGGGCTTTATCAACAGATGTACAGTGTCCAGATCACAAAAAGTGATGATATCGCTCTACTCTGCTCTGGTTAGATCTTACTTAGAGAACTGTGTTCAGTTTGGGGCACCACAATTTAAGAAAGATATAGACAAGCCAGAACAAATCCAGAGTAGGCCAACAAAGGTGGTGAAGGGTCTGGAGACCGTCCTATGAGGAGAAGTTGGAGGAGCCTGGAGAGGAGACGACTTAGAGGTGAAACGATAACCATTTTCAAGAATTATCATATAAGGAATGGTGTGGAGTTGTTTTCTACTGCCCCAGAAGGTTGGACCAGAACCAATCAGTTGAAATTAAACAAAAAGATTTTTTGGCTAAACAATGGGAAGCAATTTCTGTCAGAGCAGCCCTTGAGTTGAACTGGCTTCCTTGGGAGGTGGTCGGACCTCCTTTTTTGGAGGTTTCAAAGCAGAGGCTAGATGGTCATCTGACAGCAAAGCTTATTCTGTGGACCTAGGCAGATCATGAGAGGGAGGTTAGGAAGGGCACATAAATACTTAGTTCTAGCGACTTCTTCTTACATACCCATTGTAGGGCCAATCACCACCTTAAGGTCATAGATCCAGAGGAGTTAGCCATGTTAGTCTGTAGTAGCAAAATAGTCATCCAGTAGCACCTTTAAAACTAACCAACATTACTGTAGCATAAGCTTTCGAGAGCCACAGTTCTCTTCGTCAGATGCATCTGAGGAAGAGAACTGTAGTTCTCAAAAGGTGCTACACCTTAGGGTCAGGAAGCAGTTTTCCCCAGGCCAGTTGGGCTAGGGATCCTGATGATGTTTTGCCATCTTCTAGGCATGGAGCAGGGGGCACTGGGTTTGTGTGTATAGAGGAGGTATTGGTGAATTTCCTGCATTGTGCAGATTGTTGGACTAGATGACCCTAGAGGTGTCTTGCAAGACTATGATTTTATGATTCCAGCAGCAGCAGGACTGTTATCTGTAGGGACAGGAATATAGTGGAATGGTTGCTGCTCTTGACCAAGAAGGTCATGGGGATATTTCTGTACATCACAAAGAGAAATGGACAAGCCCCTCAGCTAAACACGGCAAACAGGGTCTAGAGATACAGAAGTCAATAAGTTTGGAGAGGGGTAAGAAACAGAGGAGTAACAAAATAACAGGACTTGTTTATTACAAACACTCTACCCTTTATCAATAGATTGTTTGTGTTGAGGCAGAAGCCCCTAACTTGACAAAAAAGTCCAAATTTTCAGAAATGAAGATATAGCTCATAGATGAGGTGCATTGCTTGAGGGCCAAAAGAATTCCTCAAAATTCACCTAGATCCAATAAATACCCAGGTTGCTGTAAGTCAGCATTGCAGAGGCAGGCAATGGCAAACCACCTCTGTTAGTCTCTTGTCATGTAAACCCCACCAGAGGTTGCTGGAAGTCAGCTGTAACTTAAGAGCAGTCTCCATCACCAATCCATTAGAAGAACTACCATTAGGAGCACCATCAAGATGGAGTACAAAGGTGAGACCACATTCCCCTGGTTGGAATCAATAAAAATGTACCTTCTCTCTCCCTGCCAAGAGATTTTATTATCTCTGTTTGCCCATCCCTTCTGGGTCAAAGAATCTTTTCCTGAAATTTCCAGAAAGATGCAATCTAGCTTCCCTCCCTTCCAAAATTTGTGTTCCTCTGAGGTTTCAGATTCCCAGATAAGGTGTCAGCTGTACATTTCATTCTCTCTGGCCAGGAAGGCCATTAGAATGTCCAAAGCTTTGATGGTTGGTATTTGGTAAGGCCAGTAGGAATTGACTTCCCCTATCTGCTTGTCTTCAGCTATGAACAATTAACAAAATAAAATACAAGTTAAAAAAAATAAAAAAACTTATTGGGGAGGTTTGATACACGCCGAATGTCCAAATAAAATGCATTTCTCCAGAAGAAGCATCCAAGAGGGAACCTATTTTAGTGACTCCCACATGAGCTTTCTGAAGCCCTATGAACTCCCATGTACAAAATTCTTTAAATCAGGTGAGCTATGAAAAGTAATGTTAATAGAAGGTCCATTTAGACTGCAAATAGATCAATCAGGCTTTTTGTCCCAGAATGAAAATGTAAATTTAGTTGAGGTATCACATTCCACGGAGGTATCTTCCACAGCTATATAAGCACACTCAGAACACATATTTTCCTTCAAATCCCATCCCAACTGAAAGCTGCAGTAATTTTGGTAAGGATCAAGAACACATCTCAGAGGGCAATGCTTTAGTGCTTGGGAAGAATTTGTCTGCTGAACAAAAAAGAGGTTGATGGGGTAGAAAAGATAAGTGAAAGGTGGTCATCTGAAACATGACATGGCAAGTAATTGGTATCCAGTTTTCCAGAGGGCGGAAGATAATGAGTTACATTTTCGTAGACCTAAAGAGAACATTCTCAATGGTAAGAGCAGTCCTAGAACAGAATCTGGGATCTGAATGTACGGGAAATTCTCCCTCGCAGCAGACTTTTAGCAGAGACTGGGTGTACCTCTGTTGGGGAAGCTTTGTGCATGCTTGGGGGGAAGGGTGATCTTAATGGACTAGAAGGCTCTTTCCAGCTATTTGACTCTTGGTATTTTACCAGGATAATTTGCCTACAAGCTGGAATATAAAAATCTACTTAAACTTAAATGAACAAACAACATTATTTGCACCTGCGGACAAAGTTTATAATCATCTAAAATGAAAAAGGACTTCAAAATGCAAAGTTTGTGTTCTAGAACATGGGAAGGAAATGAATAAACTTAGGTTAAGGAAGAAACCAATCAGGCCTGAAGCATCAACAGGATATTTGATGCTGGCATTATCCTGGAGTTCCAGGTTACCACTCCTCTGGAGCAATTGGCATCACAGAAAAACTTTGCAAGGCAATCATTAGCAGTTACTTCCTGCCAGGAACGGATTCCTCCCTCCCTTTTACCGGCAGTGAAGCAAAAGGATGTGGATGAAGGTAGCATATAACGCAGATGCACATTTTCCCTCCCACGCTGTGCCGGACGGTCCCTGGGGACCATCCTAGTTTCCATCCCCTTTTACTTTTGGGAGCTTCTCGTGATGCTTTCTGATGTTAGAGCAAAAAGCATGCTGACTTAATCTGTGGTGGGTGGAGAATTCTAAAATTCCATCCCTTTGCACTTCCCCCACCACCACATCTTCAAAGCCCAAGGAAGACCCTAGTCGCAAATCATCTAGGGCCGCATCCTCCACAGCCTCTTCTTCCTGTCACAGCCGCTCATCACAGAAGTCAACTGAGGCAGCCAGAATGCAGGCTGAAATGGCTGTCATGGAGCTGGAGCTTGAATTCACCAAGAAGCAGCAGGCTCTTATGACGCAGCTGGCAACACTTGAGAAGGAGATTGAATTGAACAAGATGCGGGTCCGAGCTAAACTCCTGAATGGTGGTCCACTGAAAGCAGAGGCCAGTCTCGCTGCACTGTAGATGGAAGATGCATCCCATTGAGTCCTGTCCTACATGAAGGACCACGCTCACCCACGCGAATGCCAGCCACTCAACCCCACTGCTCCAGTTTTCTTCCGATGCAGACTTATGGTAGCACGTCAGCCTATGCCTAGATCGCCTCTGTCCTTCACTCCTGCCCCTAGGAACCGAGATCCAGTGCAACGTCAGGTACCTAAGGTTAGTGAGGTGCCTCGGAGAACCAAAAGGGACCTCATGGAGCGTGGTGTGCAGAAGTTCTGGGATTGTCCAGAGGACTACATGATCTGGAGGGCATCTTTCCGGGCAGCAATCAGGGACATGATGCTTCAAGCTGATGAAGAAATCACCCTCCCGACCACATGGCTGGGCCCTGAATCCGCTACACAGGCAAGACGCATTTACAACGCGTACATTGAAGACTACTGGACAGCCCTTGACTTGATTTGGGAACGCCTTGATGAGCGCTATGGAACATCTTGGCAAATCGAAACCTCATTCCTGTTGAAACTGAAGAAGTTTCCCAAGATACCTGCCTCTAACCCTAGTAAGTTATGGGACCTTGCTGATCTCCTTGTGGAGCTAAGGAATGCCATGCGCAACCCAGCATTACCAGGGCTTGCAACTCTTGATCAGCATTTGACACAGAGGGAAATCATGGAAAAGTTACCAGTTCCGCTACAAGACAGATGGGGCGACGAAGTTTATGCCTATAAGGTTGAAAATGAAGGGCAGTATCCTCCATTCTCATTCCTGGTGGACTTTGTGTGCTGTCTGGCTAGGTCACGTAATGATCCACAGTGCAGATACGCCATGTGCACTTTTGAATCCCGCATCAAGAAGGCACCTCTACGAGACACCAAGCCCAAGGCAGCTGTCTCCATGCTGAAGACGGGAGTCTCAAGTGCTCCAGAAAAATCCCACCCTAAAAAGAAACCAGCTCACCAGTCATACGCTCAGGAACCACCTGCACAACAGTATTATTGTCCACTTCACAAGTACAAACACCCGGCGAATAGATGTAAGGCTTTCAGAGGGATGCCTCTGGTGGCACGGACGGCCCTGTTAAAACAGCACAAAGTGTGCCCCAAGTGTTGCAAGACTTGGGAACACACAGCTACAGATTGCAAGGCCAGCATCAAGTGTTATGTATGCAGTAGTGACGCGCACCCGACTGCCATGCATCCAGATCCTGACCTGGAAGCGGCGCCCACATCTACAGCCACAAGCCAAGAGGACGCATCGGGCCAAGACAAGATCGTCGCGGCCCACTGTACTCAAGTTTGCGGTGATGGGAAAAATGACCACTCCTGCCATCACATATGTCTCGCCAAGGTCTACCCTGCTGGTCACCCGGAATTGGCCCAGAAGATGTACATAGTCTTAGATAATCAATGTAACCGGTCCTTAGCCAGCCCAGAGTTCTTTGAGCTCTTCAATGTACAGGGAGATGAAACTCCATATATCCTCAGGATGTGTGCTGGAGTCCAGCGCACGGCGGGGAGGACAGCCATTGGGTTTCAGATTGAACCACTCAATGGCGGCAACCAGTTCTCCCTACCAACATTGTTGGAATGTGATGCCCTACCTGGTGATCGCGACCAAATACCGACAACAAAAGTGGCAATCCACCATCCCCATCTACAACCAATTTCAGATCAAATTCCTGCCCTAGATCCAGATGCACAAATCTTGCTTCTGCTAGGAATAGATGTCTCTGATCTTTTGGCTTGCCACGAACTGCTCATGGGACCCCCTGGCACTCCACACGCCCAGAGGTATGATCTGGGGTGGGTCATCATAGGGAATATTTGTATTGATCGTCTGCAGATGCCAAGCCAGGTGAGTGTCTTTGCCACAACTGTCCTAGATAATGGGAGAGCCTCACACTTGAAACCATGTCCAGAACACTTCACGCTGACTGAACAGGACTACGACTTGGGAGCTACAGGGTTCCAAACAACCAAAGAGGACAACATGCTCGCCCCATCTAGGGAAGGCAAGCAATTCCTGCAGTTAATGGAAAGGGAACTTCAGCAAGATGACTCCGGGAGTTGGATCGCCCCACTTCCTTTCCACACACCTAGACAGCAACTACCCAACAACCATGAACAAGCCTTGTCTCAACTCAACACCTTGCGCAGAACCCTGGCAAGAAAGCCCAAGATGAAGGTCCATTTTGTGGAATTCATGGACAAGATGCTGCAGAATAACCATGCAGAAATTGCGCCTCCACTACGAGAGGGAGAAGAATGTTGGTACCTGCCATTCTTTCAGGTGTACCATCCCCAAAAGCCTGGCCAGATCAGAGTGGTCTTCAATTCCAGTGCCCAATACCGGAGCTTCTCATTGAACAAGGCCCTCCTAACCGGACCAGACCTGACCAATAGTCTACTTGGCATGCTCATCTGCTTCAGGAAAGAAGCCGTAGCTGTCATGGTGGACATCCAGCAGATGTTCTACTCCTTCCTTGTCAGAGAGGACCACCTCAATTACTTATGATTCTTATGGTTCAGTGACGAGCAACACAGCCAGACCATCACAGAATATCTCATGAGAGTCCACGTGTTTGGCAATAGACCGTGCCAAACACGGTCCATTGCCGACACCAAGCTACTCAAGTTGAACCCCTACCATGATGATGATGGTCTGCTTCGGGTAGGATGGTGCCTCAGAGCGACTGATGTGGCCCCTACAGTAGCGAATCCAATCATCCTTCCAGCTCGACATCATGTGACTGTCCTCTTGGTGCAACACCACAACGAGCGGGTACATCACCAAGGACACCACTTCACAGAAGGAGCCATCAGAGCAGCAGGTCTATGGATCGTAGGAGCAAAGAGATGTATTGCCTCAGTCCTTCAGGCCTGTGTACAATGTCAGAAACTCAAGGGTTCCCATCAACAACAGAAGATGGATGACCTGCCACCGGATCGACTCAGTACCGAGCCCCCTTTCACCAATGTTGACTTGACGTGTTTGGACCCTGGAACGTGGTGACATGCAAAACCAGGGGAGGACAGGCCAACAGAAAATGGTGGGCAGTGCTTTTCACATGTCTGAGTATCCGAGCCGTGCACATTGAAGTGATCGAATCCATGGATACTTCCAGCTTCATAAATGCAGCCATTCTTCTGCCACAAGGAAAGGGAAAAGATGACTGCTTTTATCATGCGCATCTTAAATAAACTACTGCTATAATACACAGGAAGCATCCGTCTCTTGGCTGAACTGTAAGTTGGTTCTGGGTCATTTGTAATGGAATCCCTTGGGTCAGCAGGTAGCTAAAGAGGAGTGGTAACCTGGAACTCCAGGATAGTAAAAGCAGTCATCTTTTCCCTTTCCTTGTGGGAGAAAATCAGTACAGACAAAGGGTGGAAGAGCAGTTGTAAAACATAACACTAAAAACAGAAACAAGGTCATTAAGGATTCAAATATCCCTCGTCTTGTTGGTGGCAGTGTAAACTACAATTCCCATCATTCAAAGCCTTAAAGAGGCAACACATATTTCTGATAGAGCTAATACAAGCTTCTAAGCTTGTATTTTCAAGAATTATCATATAAAGAATGGTGTGGAGTTGTTTTCCACTGCCCCAGAAGGTTGGACCAGAACCAACCGGTTGAAATTAAACAAAAAGTTTTTTGGCTAAACAATGGGAAGCAATTTCTGATAGAGTGGCCCTTGAGTTGAACTGGCTTCCTGGGCAGGTGGTCGGACCTCCTTTTTTGGAGGTTTTTAAGCAGAGGCTAGATGGCCATCTGACAGCAAAGCTTATTCTGTGAACCTAGGCAGATCATGAGAGGGAGGTTAGGAAGGACACATACATTCTTAGTTCTAGCGACTTCTTCTTACATACCCAGTGTAGGGCCAATCACCACCTTAAGGTCATAGATCCAGAGGAGTTAGCCATGTTAGTCTGTAGTAGCAAAATAGTCATCCAGTAGCACCTTTAAAACTAACCAACATTACTGTAGCATAAGCTTTTGAGAGCCACAGTTCTCTTCATCAGATGCATCTGAGGAAGAGAACTGTAGTTCTCAAAAGGTGCTACACCTTAGGGTCAGGAAGCAGTTTTCCCCAGGCCAGTTGGGCTAGGGATCCTGATGATGTTTTGCCATCTTCTAGGCATGGAGCAGGGGGCACTGGGTTTGTGTGTATAGAGGAGGTATTGGTGAATTTCCTGCATTGTGCAGATTGTTGGACTAGATGACCCTAGAGGTGTCTTGCAAGACTATGATTTTATGATTCAAGCAGCAGCAGGACTGTTATCTGTAGGGACAGGAATATAGTGGAATGGTTGCTGCTCTTGACCAAGAAGGTCATGGGGATATTTCTGTACATCACAAAGAGAAATGGACAAGCCCCTCAGCTAAACACGGCAAACAGGGTCTAGAGATACAGAAGTCAATAAGTTTGGAGAGGGGTAAGACACAGAGGAGTAACAAAATAACAGGACCTGTTTATTAGAAACACTCTACCCTATATCAATGGATACTGTGTGTTGAGGCAGAAGCCCCTAATTTGACAAAAACGTCAAAATTCACAGAAATAAAGATATAGCTCATAGATGAGGTGCATTGCTTGAGGGCCAAAAGAATTCCCCAATGTTCCACTAGCTCCCATAAATATCCATCTTTGTGGGACCCCATTGCTTATTTCCACCATGGCAAGAATTTTCTATATATTCCTACTCTTCACTTTCTGTCATTGAAGTTAATCTGTTAGAAGGTCCTGATCTGGACAGCCCAGGTGAGCCCGATCTCATCAGATCTCAGAAACTAAGCAGGGTCAGCCTTGGTTAGTCATTGGATGGGAGACCTCCAGTGAAGACCAGTGTTGCAGAGGCAGGCAATGGCAAACCACCTCTGTTAGTCTCTTGCCATGAAAACCCCACCAGATGACCACCTTTCACTGTAACTTAAGAGATTTAACTTAAGAGCAGTCTCCATCACCAATCCATTAGAAGAACTACTATTAGGAGCACCATCAAGATGGATTTCAAGGGTGAGACCACATTCCCCTGGTTGGAATCAATAAAAATGTACCTTCTTTCTCCCTGCCGAGAGATTCTATCATCTCTATTTGCCCATCCCTTGTAGGTCAAAGAATCTTTTCCTGAAATTTCCAGAAAGATGCAATCTAGCTTCCCTCCCTTCCAAAATTTGTGTTCCTCTTAGGTTTCAGATTCCCAGATAAGGTGTCAGCTGAACATTTCATTCTCTCTGGCCAGGAAGGCCATTAGAATTTCCAAAGCTTTGAGGGTTGGTATTTGGCAAGGCCAGTAGGAATTGACTTACCCTATGTGCTTGTCTTCAGCTATGAAAAATTAACAAAATCAAATAAAACTTTAAAAAAATAAAAAACGTATTGGGGACATTATTAGGCCAAATGTCCAAATAAAATGCATTTCTCCACAAGAAGCATCCAAGAGAGAACCTCTTTTAGTGACTCCCACATGAGCTTTCTGAAACCCTATGAACTCCAATGTGATAATTTCTTTAAATCAGGCGAGATATGAAAAGTAATGTTAATAGAAGGTCCATTGAGGCTGCAAATAGATCAATCAGGCTTTTTGTCCCAGAATGAAAATGTCAATTTAATTGAGGTATCACATTCCATGGAGGTATCTTCCACAGCTCTATAAGCACACTCAGAACACATATTTTCCTTCAAATCCCATCCCAATTGAAAGCTTCATTAATTTTGTTAAGATTGAAGAGCACATCTCATAGGGCAATGTTTTAGTGCTTGGGAAGAATTTGTCTGCTGAAGAAAAGAGGTCGATGGGGTAGGAAAGATAAGTGAAAGGTGGTCATCTGAAACACGACATGGCAAGTAATTGGTATCCAGTTTTCCAGAGGGCGGAAGATAATGAGTTACATTTTAGTTGACCTAAAGAGAACATTCTCAATGGTAAGAGCAGTCCTAGTACAGAATCTGGGATCTGAATGTTGGGGAAATTCTCCCTTGCAGCAGACTTTTAGCAGAGACTGGACGTCCCTCTGTTGAGGAATCATTGTGCATGCTTGGGAGGAGGAGGGAAGGGTGATCTAAATGGCCAAGAAGGCTCTTTCCAGCTATTTGACTCTTGGTATTTTAATAGGATAATTTGCATACAAGCGGGGATAAAAAAAATCTACTTAAACTTAAATGAACAAACATGATTTGAACACTTGGACAAAGTTTATAATCATCTAAAATGAAAAAGGACTTCAGAATGCAAAGTACGTGTTCTAGAACACGGGGAAGGAAATGAACAGACTTAGTTATAGGAAGAAACCAATCAGGCCTGAAGAATCAACAGGATATTTGATGTTGGCATGAAAAATCATAACATCCACAGCCTGCCAAATCCGTGTAAAACCACATTCCAGAGAAGAGTATTCATTTCACATCGTCCACATTCTATTCTGGACATCAGCAAACGTGATTATCTGGTGGACATTCCCTGTGAGGGGAGGGTGAAGGAACTGGGTGTTTTTAGGCAGGAGAAGAGACACATCAGATAGGGTATATGATTAAGGATCGAAATGACTATCATGTAGAAGAGGCCAAAGACATGTTTGCTCCTCCTCAAGAGGCCAATATGCCTAAATTACAGGAGGGTAGATTTCAATGGATCTGTGGGAGAAATCTCCTAATGGTAAAAGCAGTTCAAAACACAACCGAGCATCTTTATGAAAAGTAGGTTCTTCTTCAGTGGATGTCTTCAAGCCACGGCAGGGCTGTTACCTGTAGGGACTTCATTCAATGGCCAGAATATTGGTGAACACTTGCGGCTCTTGACCAAGAAGGTCATGGGGGATGTTTCTGTACATCAGAAACATCAAGGGCCTCGCCTCTCAGCTGAACATGCCAAATAGGCCTGTAGAGACCTAAAAGTCAATAACCTTGGAGAGGGGTAAGAAACAAAGGAGTGTCAAAATAACTGGACTTTTGTTTATTAGAAATACCCTACCGAATATCGATGGATAATATGTGTTCAGGTCCACAGTCAGAAGCCCCTGACACTGATAAAAGGTTCAAATTCACAGAAGGCCAAAAGATATTCCCCAACATTCCACTGGCTCCAATCAATACCCATCTTTGTGGGACCCCACTGTTGATTTCCACCATGGCAAGAACTGTCCATCTGTTCCTCTCCTTTGCTTTCTGTCATCTAACTAATTGTGAATTCGTTAGAGGAACCACCATTAGACAAACCATCAAGATGGTGTTCAGATGTGAGAACAAGTTCCTGTAGATGGAATCAATCACAATGGAACCTTTTGGTATGGATCATGGACATATCTCATAGGGAAATGTTTTAGCAGTTGGGAAGAATTTCTCTGCTGAAGAAAAGAGGCTGGTAGGGCTGTAAAAATAAGTAAAAGGCAGTCCCCTGAAACATGACATGGCAAACGCTTGGTATGCAGTTTTCCACAGGGCTGAAGATAGAGGAGTTCTATTTTAGTTGACCTAAAGAGAACATTGCCAATGATGGCAGCAGTTCTAGAACAGAACCTAGAATCTGAGTGGAGGGGAATTTCTCCTTGTAGCGGGGGGGGGGGGGGGTGAGCCTGAAAGGCTGGAAGGCTCTTTCCACCTCTCTGACTCTCCGTTTTTTTCCAGGACAACTTGTCTGCAAGATGGGATTTAAAAAAAACCTACCTATACTTAAATGAACAAACAACATGATTTGAACATGCTGACACAGTTTACAGTCATCTAAAATGAAAGAGGACTTCGAAATGCCAAGTACATGTTCTATAACATGGGGAAGGAAATGAACAGACTTAGCTTAAGGAAGAAAGTAATTAGGCCTGAAGCATCCCCAGGAGATTTGATGGTGGCATGATAAATCATTCACATCCCCAGCCAGCAACATCTGTATGAAACCACATTCCAAAGAAGAATGTTCAGTTCAATTTTCCAAGCATTTTGTGTGTGTTTGTGGGTGGGGAGCTAAATGACCTAGAAAGGCTCTTTCCTACTCTCTGACTCTCTGTATTTTACCAGGACATCTTTCTTGCAAGATGGGGTAAAAAGTACTAGTTAAATTTAAATAAACCATGTAGTAGAGCTCTTTCCGTATTTCAGAAGATTCAGTCCTCAGCTGACCCCAACCGTATCCTTTATGGGGGTGCGGCTGAAGCACAGCGGTTAAGTGGTTTGGCTGCGACTCAGCAGTCTATGTCGCAAAGCTTCACAGCAGCTTACTTGGCTAGCAACACTAAGCAGGTTAGAGGCAGCAGAGACCACTCCTGTTGAGGTGAACTATTTACAATTTATTTACAGATATATATATACAGTCCATTAGCCTTTGCCAATCAGAGCGACAAAGTGCTTCGCCAGGCTCTGAAACCTTTGCAGACTCACCACATACTGTACATTGAATACATTTATACAAGTACAGACATCACACATCCAATCAGCAATTACCTTTGCACACCGTACATCTGGCTGATGCAACCTTGCAACCCTGGATGATCATATGACTTAACTGTCACCTAGATGAGAATGATCTAACAGGCTTGGATCTTGCCTGGGTTTATTTACACACTCTGACAGTCTACTGGTTCGAATGCCACTCCTGCCATAAGCTTGTCAGTAGATAAGTCATTAGTCTCAGCCCCAGCTCCCCAGCTTTATTGTGGGGATAATAATAACACTAACTAGTTCACTGCTCGGGGTGAGGCATTAAACTGTCTAGAAGAGCAGTATATGAGCTCAGTTATTATTATTACTATTATTATTACTATCACCCGCTTAGTGTTTGTCCCAATCTCCTTTTCCTGCACTTCGTTTACTGAGCATCAAGGTTTTTACCTATCCGTAACCAGGAGGAAACTTCCTCCTGATTTAACTAAATTTTGACCAACAGAGGAAAGTTAGGGAATAAAGTACGATAAGGATAAAGTATAGCAGTTCGCTAATAAAAACAGAAATCAGATAAAGATGGAAACATTTGGGTGAAGAAGATACCGGGTCATTGTAACAACTGGTGGGGCATTGAGGTGGCTTAATGGGTCTGGGGCTTACCAGCAGT
This sequence comes from Eublepharis macularius, assembly GCF_028583425.1. NCBI lineage: Eukaryota > Metazoa > Chordata > Lepidosauria > Squamata > Eublepharidae > Eublepharis > Eublepharis macularius. The sequence goes on from NC_072790.1 coordinate 248,794,770, forward strand.
GTCATTACATTGCTGGCAACAGGCTCATGTCACTTTCCATGCACAAAGAAATGACGTCACCAGGAAGTGAGTTCAATATGATGACAACACACACTGTTTCCTGGTTCTTTCCCCCCAGTTGGCCAACTGAATGGTGGCAGGAAGTCACCACTGGCAGCAGGGGGTCACTCCTACCAGCAGGCACGTAGCCAGCATGTCTACCAAGTATGCATGTTTAAATTAAATAAATCAAACAATCTTACTATATCATTGAGTAAGCGTATTTCAGACAACTCACTTTATACCCTGCTGCACCACCAGAGGGCGCTGCCATGGAGGGCAGCCTAGACAAGGCACCAAGTCCCTCCAGAAAACGAGCCATGGTGGGAAGCCCAGGATGGGAGCAGGATGGGAGCAAGTGGCAATGCCTGCCTCCCGCCTTCGCCCAGATGATATTAGGAGAGAGGCAGGAAGCAAAGCCCACCACCCAACATAACCCAGCTGATATTAAGAGTGTAGCAGGTGGCAATGCTCACTCCTGGCCTTTACCCAGCTGGTATTAGGAGTAGAGCAGGTGGCAATGCCCATCCCCACCGTAACTCAGCTGGTATCAGGAGGGGAGCAGGTGGAAATCCCCCCTCCTTATCCCACTTGGTATTAGGAGCAGAGTAGGTGGAAATACCCACTCCCTGGCTTAACACAGCTGGTAATAGGAGCAGAGGAGATGACAATGCCCATCCCCCTGTCTTAACTGAGCTGTATTAGAAGTGGTGCAGGTGACAATGCCCACCCCCTGCTTAACCCAGCAGGTATTAGGAGCAGAGCAGGTAGCAATGCCCACCCCCCTTCAGCCAGATGGTATCAGGAGCAGATCAGCTGGCATGGCCCACCCTCCTCCACCAAAATGCAATAAGAAGTAGAGCAGGTGACGATGCCTGCTGCCTTAACTCAGCTGGTATTAGGAATGGGGGCAGTGGAAATGCCCATCCCCCACCTTAACTATGCTGAAATTAGGAGTGGCGCAGGTGGCAATGCCCCCCTTAACCCAGTTGGTATGAGGAAGAGAGCAGGTGGCAATGCCCAGCCCCCACCTTAACTCAATTGGTATTGGGAGCAGAGCAGATGGCAATGCCTATCCCCCCACTTTAATCTAGCTGGTCTTAGAAGTGGAGCAGGTGGAAATGTCCACCCCCACCTTAACCCAGCTAGTATAAGGAGCAGAATGGGTGGCAATGCCCTCCCTGTGCCTTAACCCAGCTGGTATTAGAAGCAGAACAGATGACAATGCCCACCCCCACCTTAATCCAGCTGATATTAGGAGCGGAACATGTGGAATTTCCCCTCCCACCTTAACACAGCTGTTATTAGGAGCAGAGCAGGTGGCAATGACACCCCGACCTTAACCCAGCTGGCATTTGAAGTGGAGCAGGTGGCAATGCCCTCCCCTGCCTTAACCCGGCTGATATTAATGGTGGAGCAGGTGGCAATGCCCACACCCACTCATCACCCTTTTGGGATCAGGAGTGGAGCAAGTGGTAATGCCCACCTCACACTTTCACCTGGCTGGGATCAGACACAGAGAAGGAGGCAATGCCCTTTTCCCCTTCACCTAGCCAGGATAAGGAGCAGAGCAGGTGGCAATGTCCGCCTTTTTCAACGTACCAGAATAAGCCACTGAACAGGTGGCAATGCCCACCTTGTCTTCATTCTGCCAGAGGGGACAACCATGCAGCAATGCCTGCCTCCCCTTCAATCCAGCTGGGTTCAGGAGCAGAGCGGGTACTAAAGCCTGCTCCACACTTTCCCTTGTCAGGATCAGGCACAGAGCAGGAGGCAATGCATGTTCCTCTCTTCACCCAGCAGGGTGCAGGTGGCAATGCCCACCCCTCTTCACACGGTTTGGATCATGCTCCCCCTTTACCCAGCATGTATCAGCAATGGAGCAGGTATCAAAGCTCACCACCCCTTAACATGGCCGAGATCAGGTAGATCAGGTGTGGAGCAGATGACAATGCCTACACCCCTCCTTCACCAGCTGAAATCAGTGACAGAGAAGGAGCAAATTTCTGCCTGCCCACCCTCCTCTTTCTAGAACCTGCATTTTTTTCCCACAACGGGCTTTGTTGCTAGTACTAAAATATTCTATTATCTCAGCTTTAAAGACATAGAGTGTTCCCCTTGAGAAAATGGCAGCTTTGAATTGTGTAATCTGCAGAAGAAACTGAGTCATAAAATGACATCACAGCCCTGTTGAGTTCCCTCTTCTCTTCCAAAATCTCTGTCCTCTCCAAGCACCACCCTCAAATCTCCAGGAATTTTCCAAATCAGAGTTGGCAACATTATGGTCAATTGAATGGAGATGGATTACTTAAAAATGGAGATGGATTACTTAAAAATGGAGAAGGATTACTTAAAAGCTGGCTACCAGACAATCAGATAAATTCTATGTGTAATTTTAGCTCACATTTTCTTTTATGCACACTCCCTATGCAGCACTGAAAGAAACGGAGGTATGGGAAAGCGAGTGGATTAGGTGGTACTATATGTCTTTGATACACTCTTTCTGAAGTCAAGAAAAGTTTAGGGTTTGGGTTCAGGGGCGGGGTCAGATTCAGATTTGGAAAGGTTCTTCATGCAAGTCCTGGACCTGATATTACATCATGTTTTTTCCCATTTCAATCACTATTGCTGGTTTAATGCAGTCACTACATTGCATTTTTGATATGCAACATGATTTGCTCTATGAAGTTCATTCTGCAATGTGTATTGCTGAAACATGACTTCCGGTATTTCTTAGACAAGCAGAAATGCATGATGTCATTTATAAAGTTTCTTTGAGGGTGACTTCTGGTTTGGATCTATGGAGGTCTGACATGGTCCAGGGAGCTGGACCATCCGAGTTGCTGTTTTTCTGGCTGGCAGGTGCCTCGACCACCTGCAGCCCCCCGCTTTCAGGCAGAAAGCGGGCTGGAACTCTTTGTGACCCCGAGAGTGAGTGATCTCGGTGGTGGTGGGGGGGTTCTGAATCAAGGACTCTCCCCCTGCCTTGAGTTTTGGAGTCAATGAATTGACATAAGACCGTCATACCCCAGCCTCAGTAACAGTTTTGAGTGAAGATTGGCAAAGAAGCAGTGACTACAACCCGAAAGAAAGGACTGAGAGGTAAAGATTACTATCTCCCCTTATGGTCGTGATTTTGGCTAAAGGACTAAAGTTTTAATTTGGAATTAAAGATTTAAGTTAAGTGGAAGAGCTATTAAAGCCACCTGGGAATTTTTTTTTTGAGATTTTGAAGAATTTTAAAGTGTAAAAGAGCTAAAAAAGAACTTTTGTTTACATACCTGTGGTTTGGGAGATAGCAACGTGAAGGGAAGGAGCGTGGGAAATGGCAGAAACATCACGAGAAGACAGTTTGTCTACAGGAGCAGTGAGACACATAAAGACAGGCAGGAAGTAAGTCAGAGAATCAACGGAAGGAAAACTACAGAGGATCGATGGAGGAGCAGAAGAGGAAACGGAAGTACGCCATCTTAAGAGAGGGAAAGGTTGAATGCTTCACCATAGAGTTTACCATCGAGAATAAACGCCCGACATTTTGATTAGTGCATCCAAAAATTCTGGAATTGTACCTAATTTTAAGAGACATTTACAAATACAAAAATTGACAAACGAAAAGTCGAAGCTTAGAAAGAGGTCAGACTTGTGGGCAGGTACTAAAGCAAGCCCAACGATGCTGAAGAAAGATAAGGATTGGCAGATGGCGATAGAAAATCTGGATAAGAAGGTAACAGAGGGAAATAAGGAGCTTAATGAGACTATACAAAAAGCACAGCAAACTTTGTTAAAAGATATTAAAGAAGCAATAAAGTCAGAAGTGGCGGAATTGGCAAAAAATATTGATGAGATTAGAAAAGAGCTCCAAGTGCCACAGCAGAAAGTTCAGGATGTGGAAACAATAACAGAAAATTTGGCTACAAATTTAAAAGCAGAAACCTCAGTGTTAAACGACAGGATGGCTGTTATGGAATGTAAAATTACGGAAAAACAATTGAGATTTAGAGGCGTCCCTGAATCTATGTCGAAATCAGCTCAGGATCAAATTACAGAAATACTAGCAGAGTTTTTAAAGAAACAACTAGAGGAGATTGCAGCTAACTTAGATATAGTCTACAGAATCAACTCAAGCTATGCACTGCAAAAAGACCTGCCAAGAGATATTATTGCCCAATTAAGTACAAAAAGAATGAAAGAAGAAATCATTAGAAAGCATTTTGAGAGCCCGTTAGTGATTGAAGGGAAACGGGTGAGAATTATGAAAGAATTACCAAGAAGAATTTTGTTGGAGAGGAAGAAATATAGAGACTTAACCCAGAAGTTAAAAATCCTGAATATAAGGTATAGATGGGAAATACCAGAAGGTCTGAGTTTTGAATTTCAAACCCTGAGGAGAGTTATCAAATCATGGCATGACATGGAGGTTTTTCTGGCAGATAACGAAAAGGATTTGCCTAAAGTAAGTAGATCTTGAATATGGAGAGCAAATTAATATCGTGGAACGTAAATGGACTTAACTCACCTTCAAAACATAAGGCATTATTTCATTGGCTAGCAAAACAAAATTGTAATATAATTTGTCTACAAGAGACTCATATAAATGATCAGGACTCTAAATATTTAAGAAATAAAAAATTGGGAAAGGAATTTGTGGCTTCAGCAAAACAAAAGAAGAGAGGAGTTGTAATTTATATAAAAGAAGAATTACAACCAAAATTGGTTATTAGTGACATTGACGGTAGATATTTGGCGGTGGAATTTAACTGGAATGCCAAAAAAACCCCCTAATTATGGGAATTTATGCTCCGAATGGTACGGAGGAGCAGTTTTTCAGAGAAATTGTGACACAATTAGAACAATTGACTTATGATCAGGTGATAGTGGCTGGAGATTTCAATGGTGTAGTGGATTTACAATTGGACAAAAAAACAAAGGCAGTCAAAAATAAAGTGGGAAGATTGCCAAAGTCTTTTTTTGAATTGGAAAAAGAGGAACATTTGGAAGATATCTGGAAGAAATATAACTTAAAAATAAAGCAATACACACATTATTCAGCAAGCCACCAATCACTATCAAGAATTGATATGATTTGGGCGTCTAAAGAATTAGCAATATGGACAAAGGAGGTGGAAATTATGCCAAGAATAAGCTCAGACCATAACCCTGTTTTGTGGAGATTCGGAATGGGGCGTAAAAAATCAAGATGAAGAATGAATGAAGACCTCCTCCAAAATCAGAGTAACCTGGATGTTCTTCAGAAGGAGACAAAATATTTTATTCAGTATAATGTTGATCAAGGGGTGCCAATCCAGAAGGTATGGGATGCATATAAAGCGGTTATTCGGGGAGTATGAATTGACTTAAATGCCAGAGACAAGAAAAATAAGGAAATAAAATTAAAGGAGATACAAGAAAAGATTGCTCAAAAGGAGCAACAATTGAAGAAAAGACCAGGGAAAAAGAAACTGCAACAGGAGATAAAAAATTTACAAGAACAAATAAAAGCAATGGAAAATAAAGAGTTGGAATGGGAGCTGAAAAGATTAAGGCAAAAGTCTTTTGAAGGAGCTAACAAACCTGGAAAATATTTAGCGTGGCAAATGAAAAAAAAGAGGGAGAAAAAATTTATAAGTAAAATTGTAGAAGATGGGAATGAATTGATTGATCAATCAGTAATAAGCAGAGCATTTTACAAATTTTATGCTGAATTGTATCAGAAAAAATCTGTGGACATCAATTTGATTGATGAATATCTTCAGAGCATAAAGTTACCAACTATATCGAATAAACTGAAAGAGAGGTTAAATGCTAAAATTACTGAACTGGAAATAGCGGAGGCAATACAAGCAACAAAATTGGGAAAGGCACCAGGACCAGATGGAATATCTGCAAGATTTTATAAGGTAATGACTAAAGAATTGATACCATTCTTGCAGAAGGTAATGAATGGAATATTGGAAGGAAATGGACTGCCCGAAACATGGAATGAAGCTAATATTACATTGATACCAAAGGAGGGGCAGGACCTATTGAACGTGAAAAATTATCGACCAATTTCTTTAACAAATAATGACTATAAAATTTTTGCTAAGATATTAGCAGAAAGATTAAAGGGCTGGTTGATGGAATTTGTGGAAGAAGAACAAGCAGGCTTTTTGCCAGATAGACAAATTAAAGATAATTTGAGAGAGGTAATAAATGCAATAGAATACTATGAAAAACATCCGGGAAAGGAGGCCGGGTTCTTCTTTGTGGATGCAGAGAAGGCATTTGATAATTTGAATTGGGACTTTATGTTTGCAATTATGGGGAAGATGCAGATGGGCAAAGAATTTATACAAGCAGTGAAAGCAATATACAAAGACCAATGTGCAGCGATTGTGGTAAATAATGAGTTAACAAAAAAATTGGAAATAAGAAAAGGAACGAGACAAGGTTGCCTACTTTCACCATTGTTGTTTGTAATGGTACTAGAAAGTTTATTAAGACAGATATGGGAAGATGACAATATAAGAGGCATGAAAATTAAGGGTTTTTCATATAAAGTAAGAGCATTTGCTGATGACGTGATGGTTATAATTGAAAATCCAATTCAAAATATGTCAAAGCTGTTAAACAAAATAAAAGAATTTGGGGATCTTGCTGGGTTTTATATTAACAAAAGTAAATCTAAGTTGCTATGTAAAAACATGTCCAAGCAAAAACAGCAAGAATTAATGGAGATAACAAACTGCGAGGTGGTACATAAAGTAAAGTACTTGGGGATTGAGCTCACTGCTAAGAATATTGACTTATTCAAGAATAACTACGACAAACTGTGGCAACAAATAGATAGAGACATGGTGAAATGGAATAAATTAAACTTGTCATGGTTAGGCCGTATTGCAGTGATTAAAATGAATGTACTTCCAAGGATGATGTTTCTACTGCAAACAATACAGATTGTAAAAGAGAAAAAGCAATTTGAAAAGTGGCAGAGAAAGATACTAAATTTTGTGTGAGCAGGAAAGAAAACGAGAGTGAAAATGAAAGTGTTGTATGATGCCAAGGAAAGAGGAGGACTACAATTACCTAACCTGAGACTGTACCACGAAGCAATTTGTTTAGTTTGGTTGAACGATTGGATATCACTAAAGAATCATAAGTTACTAGTACTGGAAGGATATAATAAAATATGTGGATGGCATGTGTACTTATGGTATGACAAGGTCAAGGCAGATGCTATTTTTTTACATCATTATGTGAGACGGAATTTATTTATGGTTTGGCAAAAATATAAAAGATATTTGGATGAAGAAACCCCATTGTGGATTGTACCAGCTGAAGTAGTAAACCCTAAAACGGAATAAAATGGTGAGGAGTGGATGACATATAAAGAGATTTTGAAAATGGAACAAAGAACAGTTACAATTAAGGCAAATGAAGAATTACCATTTCAATATGGATGGTTTCAGTATAGACAAATTAAAGATTTGTATGACTCTGATCGTAGAAAATTAGGATTTAGAGTAAAAAATTCAGAACTAGAAGAATGTTTACTACAAGAGGGGGGAAATGATATCTAAGATATATAAGATTTTGTTAAAATGGTTTACAGAAGACGAAGTAGTAAAAGTGCAAATGGTAAAGTGGGCTATAAACTGTAATAAAGATATTACAATGGATGCATGGGAACATCTGTGGAGAAATACCCTAAAAATATCAACATGTACCAATATAAGGGAGAATGTATATAAAATGATTTATAGATGGTATTTAACACCTAAGAAATTAGCTTATGGGAATAGCCAAATGTCAGATAAATGTTGGAAGTGTAAAAAGCATGAAGGGTCGTTCTATCATATGTGGTGGTCATGTGTAAAAGCTAAGCAATTTTGGGGGAATATTGTTGATGTTATGTCAGATACATTACAGAAAAAAGTGAGTAAGAACCCAGAGTTGTTACTGCTATGTATAAATTTAGAAGATTTTGCGACCCAACATAGAACGCTAATGTTTTATATGATAACGGCAGCAAGGATGTTATATGCACAATTGTGGAAAACCCAAGAGATACTGACAATAGAAGATTGGATACAGAAATTGCTGTACATGGCTGAGATGGACAAATTGACAAGGAAAATAAGAGAGCAAGATTCAGAAGTATTTGTTATGGACTGGGGGAAATTCAAAAGATATTTGGAAAAGAAATGTGACGTTAAGGAGAAAATATGGTTATTGGATAATTATTAAGGGGCGGGGATACATCTTTACCAATAGTAATAACATAGTTAGAAGATGATAATAGTATAAGAAATGATATTTTTTTTGTTAGATAATGTATTAGTTAAAAAATGGATACAGTTAAATAACGGGTTGGAAAGCTGTTGGAAGTCTACTAGAAAAGGGGGGGAGTGGGTGGGGGAAACAAGAATATAGGGGTTAATAGAATGTATATTAATTAGTATGTATGTTTACTCACCCAATAAAAAATATTTTATATACACATATATATATAAAGTTTCTTTGAGGAAGGGCTACTTGCAAGGTCTTGCGTTTGTTTCCACAAGGGTTGTCAACTCTGAGTTGATGAATTCCTGAAAATTTGGCAGTGTAGCCAGGGGTAGGTGGTGTTTGAGGAAAAGTTATCTCATGATGTGATGAATTTATTTATTTATTATATTTTTAACCCAGCCTCCCCACAAACAGGCTCAGGGCGAGGTACAACATTGATTGAAATACAACATAAAATCAATAATCACTGCATAAAAACAGCAATCAATAAAACCATCCTGAGATGGGGCAATCCTGCACTCCTGCCCATCAGCATATAAAAAGGGGAGGTAGTAGCGAACAGATAGAATACTATACGCCTTTTGGGGGCAGCCAGCAGTGGACTCTCCATAATCCCTCACAGAGGGAGACGAAAGGAAGGCTTGGCAATGATGGACTAAAATTAGCCTCCACCATATGCCTGGTGGAACATCTCGGTCTTACAAGCCTGCTTAAATGATACAAGAACCTGGTGGGCCCGAGTGTCCTCAGACAGAGAGTTCCACCAGGTTGGGGCCAGGACCAAAAACGCCCTGGCCCTGGAAGAGGCCAGCTGAGCCTCCCTAGGGCCTGGGACCACCAGTAGATGTTTTCTGGTTGAGAAAAGTGCTCTCTGGGGCACATACGGGGAGAGACGGTCCCTTAGGTATGCTGGTCCCAGTCCGTTTAGGACTTTATAGGTCAAAACCTACACCCTCGATCTTGTTGTTCTAGCTTCTGTTAGCCAAACTGCTCTAAAGATGGGGAATTAATGTGGTAGGCTAGTATTAAGGGATCTAGACCAATGTATACCAGAGTCAGTAATCCTGGTGGCTGCCCAATAAAGAGGAGACTAATACTTCCAAAGACTTTACTTAATAAATCTTCAAGCTTACAGGGTCTAAGAATCATACATACACATTCAATGCAAGGCTAGGAAATGAAAGGGTGGAAAGCATCTAGAGACAGTTGCATGAACACTCACTTGTCCATTAAGAGGCAGAGATCTTAGCAGCGAGGAGGGAAAAATCTAACATAGTGCCTACACTGTTAGTTAGGGTGGAGGGCAGGAGGGGGGACATGCACTGGGGCGCTTTTGCGCCTTAAATAGCCGATTACTTGTCTTGGGTCAAAGCTCGTGGAAACGGTCCATGCCCCTTTGATGATTCTCAGGAACTTTAACCAAAGCAGTAAATGTGTCAATTTAGAAAGATGTTTGATATCCAAAAAAGATAATTTGGGATCAAATGCTTGCTGTTGTGACACCTTGATAGAGGGAAGGAGTGAGGGGAAGGAGAGGGGAGGAAGCGATTGAGTTTATTGGTGGCGCTTTGTGTCACCTCTGTGCAGAAGAAAAGATACAAACGGGGCGTCCTGTGCATTTTACTTGGAGGCAATCGTTTCAATGGGTGATTCCCAGAGTCAGAGGCACCTCGTTTCATGGTCTTCGCTTCAGGTATCTGCATATCAAAGGTGCGACATGTGAACAGTTCATGCCAGCTGCCCTGGCTGGCAATGGTGTCCACAGGACAAGTTGTTGTCCTTTTTGAACCTGCTCTGGAATCATGGCTTTTCTCTCTCTCATTGCTAGCCTTAGTTCCTACAGACACATCGGCAGTGGCTGGCATCTTGGCACGCAAGCACACATCTGATGCAGGGTGGCCATTTATGTACTTTTGCAGAGGAGGGCCGCTTGCGGATGCTTGCTCAGGAGCTGCTCTGCCAGTTTCTTGGTTCTCCCTTCTTCATGCATCGCATTGGCCTCCCCACCCAGTTATGCACTGTTCCCACATAAAGTCCACCCCCAAATTATAATGAAGGGGGCTCTGGGCAAAACGTCTAGGGAGAACTCAGGCTAGATTTCATCTAGAACCCACTTTTTGGTCTTTTTTGACCATCCATGGCATCCACTAAACTCTCCTCCAACACCACATTTCAAAAGAATCGATTTTTATTCCTATCAGCCTACTTTATTGTCCAACTTTCAGATCCCTACATACTATTGGTGTATACCACAATGTGGATTATATTGATCTTGGTCCTCCAAGAGACATCCTTATCCTTAAGGGTCCTTTGTACTTCCTTCATGGCTGCTCTTCCAAGTCTCAATCTCCTTCTGATTTCTTGGTTCCAGCTTCCCTTTTTGTTGATGATTGAGCCAAGGAACAGATAATATCCAACCATTTCAATTTCTTCATTGTCAACCTTAAAATTCTGTAATTCCTCAGTAGTCATTACATTTGTCTTGTTGATATTCAGCTGTAATCCTGTGACCATTTCTTCATTAGCCTTCATCAGTACTAATGTCATGTTTGCAGAATTTTCTGCTAATAATGAAGTAACCTGGAGGTTGACCCTGGTGGTCCCTTCCGACCCAAACCCTAACCATGTGATTATCTAAAATGACAGTCATCTTTACCAATCCACAACTGGGGAACATGCCAAAACTTACAGAAATGAATGGGAAATTAAAAATGAATCAAAAACACAGATGATATAGTGATGCTAATTCATTCTATTTAATGGTGAGAAAGAAACTGATGAAATAATTTGTATTCTGATCATTCAGTACAGCTGAAAGAATAATGGATTTTCCATAGAGAGAAAAAAGAAATGAACACAGTAGTTTGCCTAACTTTTGACAACAGCTGATACTAGCAAAAGAATATTAAAATTTTTAAAAGAGAGTGTTTTTTGGATGTAATTTCCCCAGTTTCCCCTGATGGTCAGTTAAGCATGATGATGGGAAGGCACATGTCTTTCCAAAGAAGAATATTCTCTCATGGTCGCCTCGCAGAGAACTTGAGAAGGAATCCTGGTAATGTCACTTTAACCGGAACCGGTAGTGGCACTGGTATAACATACGGTGGTGATTTCAGTTCTGGGCCTTTATTTAAAGCAGCATTAGTAGACATCTTAAAAAGATATTGGTGAATCTGAAATGTCAAATAATGGAGGTTTTAAACTTGCAAAAAAGTATGTGATATAATTAATACTATAGTCAGCTGTCTTTTACTAATATTGCCCCAAAAGCATCCCAATGAAATTGAATACTTATCCAAAGAGAAGGTCATGGTTTATTCAGGCCTCAATGTATCCACTGAGGCCTGAATAAACCATGACCATCTCTTTGGAACATGCAGAAGTATGTTGTTCTTGTCCATCTGTAAGATGGAACCTGTTGAAGGTCCAGTTCAGACAAGTGAAGCAGTTGTGTTGGAGCATAGGTAGAGGTAGTCTTGCACATATAAGGGTATGAGGACATTACAGACATTGCATGTGATGGGCCAGTATCTGGAATTGGACCTAGCGACTATTGAGCAGCCTGAGGAGTGACTGCAGAGTAGGCAGAATATGCATGCACAGCCAAATTCCTGAGCGATAGCTTTCTGCATTGAATGGAATTTCCAAATTGATTTTGAGGAGATAACTACCCATATAAAGTGCATTACATTCAGGGCTTTTTTCAGCCAGAATGCAGTGGAACAGAGTTCCAGCACCTCTTGACGGTAATCGCATGTCTGGTGGTCCCGCTCCCCTTCTCTTGTTTCCTCCCCACAGAGCCCAACTGTTGCTGCTTTCAAAGCCAGCAGCTTTTTTCAACTGAGAGAAGGGGGATTCCCCTCTCATCAGCTGAAAAAAGCTGCTTTCAAATGCCTGCAGCTTTTTCAGCTGTGGGGAGAGGGAGGAGGGACTCCCTCCTTCCTCTCCTTATTTGAAAAAAGCAGAGACATTTGAAAGAAGCAACACTTTTATTTTCTTTTTTGATAGTTTTTTATTGGTTTTTGAGTACAAATAAAGGAATGGGGATAACGTAAAAAAGGGGGGAAAGGGGTGTGTGTTCATGATGATCTGCTCACAATAGCATCTAATATATCTTTCAGTATTCTTAATAAGTACATTATTATGTTATAATAGAGCATATACTTCCTTTTATATTTTGTAAAATAAAAAGATTCATCATTGTTGTTCATATTTGTTATCATTCCAGCAATAGGGTCATCTCTACCATCCAGCAATCTCCTCCATCTCTCATGGTCTTTATTACCTTCATCTAGGAGAAGCTTCAGTAACCAACACATCCATCTTGAAGAATATAAGTGTCTATATGATCATATAAGCTAATATATAAATATGATCTAATATAAATATGATCTAAATGGGGGAAAGATTCATAAGAGCAGTGAAAGAAATTTACAGAGACCAGAGTGCAGCAATTGTGGTGAATGACGAGGTGACTAAGAAACTGATTATAGGTAAAGGTACAAGACAAGGTTGCCCGTTGTCTCCACTGTTGTTTATTTTGGTTTTGGAAATATTGATGATACAGATTCGAGAAGATAATGCAATCCGTGGAATAAAAATAAAAGACTTTCCCTATAAGGTTAGAGCATTTGCGGATGACATAATGTTAATTGTGGAAGATCCAATTGAGAACATGCCAAAGGTAATAGAGAAAATTAAGGAATTTGGAGATTTGGCAGGATTCTATGTAAACAAAAAGAAGTCAAAGATATTATGTAAAAATATGACTAAACAAAAACAACAGCTACTAATGGAAATAACAGACTGTGAAGTAACAAGTAAGGTGAAATATCTGGGAATTGAACTGACTGCAAAGAATATAGATCTATTCAAGAATAATTATGAAAAACTGTGGACTCAGATAGAGCAAGATTTGATTAAATGGAATAGATTGAATCTGTCATGGTTGGGAAGAATTGCAGTAGTTAAGATGAATGTGTTGTCAAGAGTGATGTTTCTGCTACAAACAATACCAATCATTCGGGACTCTAAGCAGTTTGAAAAATGGCAGAGGAAAATATCGGACTTTGTTTGGGCAGGCAAGAAGCCTCGAGTGAAAATGAAAGTATTACAGGATGCAAAAGAGAGAGGTGGAATGCAACTGTCCAATTTAAGACTCTACTACGATGCAATCTGTTTGGTGTGGCTGAAAGATTGGATGACGCTGAAAAACCGCAAACTACTGGCCTTAGAGGGATATAAAAAAATATTTGGATGGCATGCATATTTGTGGTATGACAAAGTAAAAGCAGATTCTATGTTTTTACACCATTACATTCGGAGAAGCCTCTTCACAATTTGGAAGAAGTACAGAGATTACCTACAGGAAGGAATTCCCTCCTGGGTGGTTCCTTATGAAGTAATAGATCCGAGAACTGTCTATAATGAACAACAGTGCTTAAAGTACAAGGAGATAACACGAATAGAATTTTCTAAACTAAGAATAAAGACGCAAGATGAGCTGTCTCCAAGCTACGATTGGTTTCAATATAGACAGATTAGAGATCTTTACACCTCGGACTGTGCGAAGGGAGGGGTAAGAATGGAGAATTCGGAATTAGAGGAGGTAATTCTACAAGAGGATAAAAAGGAAATCTCTAAGATTTATAAAGTGTTGTTAAAATGGTACACAGAAGATGAGATAGTCAAAGTGCAAATGGTGAAGTGGGCTATAAACTTTAATAAAGAAATAACAATGGAGGCGTGGGAATACTTGTGAAAAAATACGTTGAAGATCACGACATGCACTAATATTAAAGAGAATGTTTACAAAATGATTTATCGTTGGTATCTGACACCAAAGAAAATTGCGCTAGGGAATTTGAACATGTCTAATAAATGCTGGAAATGTAAAAAGCATGAAGGATCTTTGTATCACATGTGGTGGACTTGTAAGGTAGCTAGGCAGTACTGGGGGGAAATAACAAGAGTGATAAGTGAGATTTTACAATTTCAAGTTAATAAGAACCCAGAACTCCTGCTACTGAACTTGGGAATGGAGGATATTCCAGCACAATACAGGACATTGTTATTTTACATGACAGCAGCGGCTAGACTTTTGTATGCGCAAAAGTGGAAAGTACAAGAAGTGCCAACTATCGAGGACTGGATCTATAAATTGCTGTACATGGCGGAAATGGACAAAATGACAAGGAAACTGAGAGACCTTGATCCAGGACAGTTCAACATGGATTGGGAGAAGCTGAAACAATATTTGGTGAAAAAATGGGAGGTGGGAGGAGAACTGTGGCAGTTTGAAAATTACTGAAATATAACAAAAGAAGAGGGAAGTGACTTTACCGGGGGGAGGAAAGTTAAAGGAGAAATTCTAAGCAACTATTTTATTTGACTATTATATATAGTATTAAGTAATAGAGGTGTTATTATAAGAATTATAAGGATAGAAACTAACTAGTTTTATTTCTGGCAGATAATTGTATAACGGAGAAATTATATAATCAAAATAGAATGAATACAAGAAAGGTGGAAAGAAATATACAGTAACATACAGAATATAAGTTAAATTGATTGACTTATGCCTAATGTATATTGTGTTTATAGAAGTACCTAGAAATATGCAGAGTATGGGTTAAATTGATTGATTATTACCGGCAGATAACTGTATAATGGAGAAATTATATAATTAAAATAGAATGAATATAAGATATGCAGAAGGAAGTAAAGAGTAACATATAGAGTATAAGTTAAATTGATTGACTTATATTGAATGTATACAATGTTTATAGAAGTACTTAAAGTTATGTAGAATGAGGGACAAATTGTTTGTCCCATGTTGATGAGACTAGAATGTGTAAGATAGAGTATAGAGTACAAAAAATAGATAAATGATTATTATTATTAAAGAATATATGCCAGGAATGTATTACTTAGTTGAGTGGGAAAGGGAACAGAGATAGCACTGTGTTATAATAGATAAGCTTAGAAGAGAGCGAAAGTATATGTTTAATAGAATAAAATAAGTTTGAAATGAGTAGGGGAAAAATGGATAAGGTGTTGGAAAACTGTTGGAAGTCAACAAAAGGGGGGAAAGGGAGGGGGTTAGAACTGGAATATTTAAAGGAAATTGATTGTAATGAGCATAATATTGACTTCTAATCCAATAAAAAAATTTATAAAAAAAAAAAGGGGGAACTCCTTCCCTTCACACCTCACACAGAGGGCTCTCTGGCTGACCCTCTCTGGTCAGAAGTCAGACCCCCACTCTCCTCACTCTTTTGTTTACTCCAGTTGTCAACCCCTCAACATTCCATCCCCAACTGCCATTTCAGGCTAGCTACATAGGGGGGAGGGTATGTCAATCATCTGCTTTAGTGTCCGGCAATCCCTGCTTTTGTAGCTGAGTCCTTCACAGAAGGTTCCATTTGGCCATTGTATCTAACAGCTGTAAATAAGGGAGGTGAGTATGATTACTTGCAGGAGAGGGGATGTCCCTCCCCTCCAGCTCTTGCTTTTCCCCCTCCTGCTCATTCATTCTCTGCTTTTCTCCTCATCATCTCTAAGGGCCAAGCTACAAGTGATAAACAACACAGGTTGGACACTTGTCAGCAACTGAGCGGCCTGTTCGGTGGTTTTTTTCCATTCGTAATGCTGTTCGTGCCCATGACTAGCCAGGGGCCATCTGATAGCATCTTGTTTTCCTTAATGGCGAGTACATCTACATGTTCAACAGCAAGTCCATCTGCACCTGCAGCCAGTTGGGTCCAAACGGGAGATCCAGATACTCTTAGTGTTAGCCAGCAAGGGGTCTTTCAAGGCAAGTAAGAAACAGAGGTGGTTTGCCGCTGCCTTCCTCTGCAGAGCCTTCCTCGGTGGTCTCCCATCCAAGTACTGACACTTCTTAGATTCGGAAAGCTGATGAGATCAGGCTATACCATGCCACCTTCCCTCCCAGGAACGATGTCTGATAATAACATTATTTTTTTGGAATCCCCTTGTATTAACTAACCCCCAAAGCACCCTAATCTGCTTAATTGATTCTTGGCAGACTCCTTCTCCTGTAGTAACTTCTCCTGTGGTAACCCAACCAAGTCCAAGTATGGAAAGATCAGGGGTTTGCACTTCCCTTAAACAGAAACTGGCACACAAGGCTTGGGGAGATTCAAAGTGTAACAGAAGGTTTATTTACAAGAAGGTAAAATAAGAAGGCAGGTAGGCAGGTGTTTAAAACTCAAAATAACATAGAGGTTTTTAAACAGAACACTTCACTGATGTGAGGCACAAAACGCTTGGTGCTGTTCTTAAGTTGCTAGCTTTTATTAGAGAGGTTGGTGTTATCTGCGTTTACAGAGGTTACATTAAATGCTTTCTGCGTTTAATGTAAGACTAAAGATGGGCATGAATAGCAATACGAACTAAAAAAAGCCATGAACAGCCCAATCTGCTGTTCGTGAACAAGCTGTTCCTGAGGCCCCATTCTAAACGAACAGGTGGTCATTGCAAGCCTCATTCGTTGCTGTTCGTCAAGCCAGACAATCTGGCACCTGCAATCAATTCCCCAATCTAAGCCAAATTTACCTTGATAGGCAGGTCTTCCTTTCAAGTGTGGAGCTCCAAATTTGTTACAAGGAAGCAAAGAGCAGGGGGAGGGAGGTTCCCAGCTCTGTTTTTGCAGACAGTAAGGGTGAGACAGTTGCTGTTGGCATTTGGAGAAAAAGACAGGGAGAGTGCATTGGAGCTTGAATTTTCTTTGTGTGTGGTGGGATAGGGATCTATCCCTTCAAGTTCCAGGGCTGCTGCCAGGCTCTGAGCCAAGCTATTATTGATTACTGATACCTTTCCTGCTGCCTGCTCAGGTAAGGTTTCTAGGAGTGGTGCGGTAGTGATCTACCACTTCAGGTTCCAGGGCTGCTGCCAGGCTCTGGGGCCAAGCTATTATTTATTATTGGTACCTTTCCTGCTGTCTGCTCAGGTAGGGTTTCTGGGAGTGGTGTGATAGGGATCTTGATGGCTGGAGGAGAGCATGCTGGTCCCCACAAACAATGAACAACAAACATGTTTGCGATAGGATCATGTTCGTCAGTGTTCGTTATTCGTGGATGGCAACGAACAACGAACACCATGTTCATTTTTTTCTGTTCATGCCCATGTCTACTCAAGACCCCTAGGCACCTCTAAGAGCTCTTATTGTTTGTTCGAAGCACCACAACTTTCTGGGTTCTTTTGAGTGTGCGTACCTCCTTGGTAAGCAACAATGGACACAGGCTGGTACAATATATTGTTGAAGTTTATTAAAGAAAGAACATAGGAGCATGTGTAAGGCAGAAACTGCTCTTAAGAAGCATTTTGGGAAATCATAAAACAAATAACAGGTTACTGATCTAAATAGATTCTTACTAGCTAAAATACTACTGACTATCTGACTAAGCATTCTCTGAGGTGGTTCCAAAGCTGGTTGATCTCACCAGAGTCCATCCATGCTAGCTTATTCTAAGCATCCTGGAGGCATGAAGCTCAGAAGCTTTCTCTCTCCCACATTGCAACTAGTTGGCAATGGGTACCAGGTAGCAAGATTGAAAAGCCTGATTAACTGCCTAGAAACAAAGCAGCTTCTTGACATCTGGAGGGGCATCAGCCCATTCAAGGAACCAATCAGGACTTGACTTCTTAACAGGACGTTGCAGCCCTGTGACAGTTTAGGGAGTACAGTGAAAGCTGAGATCAGCACCAACCACCTGCCTTCTCCAAGACCACTCTCTCAAGAGAGGAAAGCAGCCCAGAGGCAGCTAATTAATGGAGCTTGGAACTTTCCTAGCCCAGGCTTAGGATATGAGACCTGAACCAAAGTTTCAAAGCTCAGCTTTTTGTATTAAGTGATACAAAGCCTGGTCTTTACAAAAGTGGATTCTCTAAACTTTTAATCCAGCATGAAAGCTATTTTGCTCTTAAGGTCTCCAAACAAGAGGCCTTGGGAACTGCAGTTCTTTAATTTTTGGAGATCCAGCAGTTATTACATGAGAAGGAGTATGCCAAGAATCAATTAAACAGATTAGGGTGCTTTGGGGGTTAGATAATACAAGCAGATTCTAAACTAATAACGTTATTATCAGACATCTTTCCTGGGGGGGGGGGGAAGGTGGTATGGTATAGTCTGATCTCATCAGATCTTGGAATCTAAGAAGTGTCGGTACTTAGATGGGAGACCACTGAGGAAGGCTCTGCAGAGGAAGGCAGTGGAAAACCATCTCTGTTTCTTACTTGCCTGGAAAGCTCCCTTGCTGGCTAAAGCAAAGGGCTCAGGATCTCCTGTTGGACCCACGTGTCTGCAGGTGCAGATGGACTTGCTGTTGAACGTGTAGTTGATTTGCTGTTAAGGAAAACAAGATGGTACCAGATGTCCCCTGACTGCCCGGCCTGCCTGTGCAGCCTCTGCGTGGTTTGTTTGTTTCCTGGATTTGGTTCCGCATTCCAGAAACTGTTTTAAGGAGCCAAACCACCAAGTTCTGAATGTTATTATGGTTCATCTTTTCCTTTATGTACAATCCTACTCAGCATTAAAAGAAACAGAGATATGGATAATCATGTGGATTAGGGTGGTGCTATATCCTTTTCCCACTCTTTCTGCAGTTGAGAAAAGATCAGGGTGAAGGTTAGAAGGGGAGCTTCATACAAGTCCTAGACCTGACAGATGTTGATTTTTCCCCATTTCAAAGCACCGTTCCTTTGAATAAATATCAAAAGACCTTCAGGGAGGAAGGAGGAAGTGGTCATTAGGAAGAACTTCCTGACAGAGCAGTCCCTCAGTGGAACAGGCTTCTTTCAGAGGTGGTGGGCTCCCCTTATTTGCAGATTCTTAAGCAGAGGCTAGATGTCCGTCTGACAACAATGCAGATTCTGTGAACCTGAGTAGATCGTAAGATGGAGGGTAGGAAGATTACATCAGTGCCTATTTCTTGTGGCCCCTTCTTAATACCACAAATGATATGCTGATGCTAATTGATGCAATTTAATGGTGAGAAAGAAATGGATGAAATAATTTGTATTCTGATCATTCAATACAGCAGAAATAAAAACAAATGAATGCAGCAGTTGGCCTATATTAACAAAATTGCTGGCACTAGCAAAGGAATATTCAAAATTTCAACAGAGATTGTTTTCAGATATAATTCCCCCAATTTCTCCTGATCATCCAAGTTAAGCAAGATGGTGGTAGGACACGTAAAGGGGCATCAACATGTCTTTCCGAGGAAGAATATTCTCTCATAATCATGTTCCAGAAGGTTTGAACCATATTAGAGGCAATGTCACTACAATTGTTACTGGTTGTTTTATTATATGTGGTGATTCTTGATTTGAAGAGGCATTTCTGGACATCTTGAAAAGATACTGGTGAATCTAAAATGTCAAATGAGGGAGATTTTAATTTTGCCAAAAAATAAATCTATGTAATAACATTAATGGTATCGTCTTCTGGATATCATGAGTATTGCCCCAAAAGGTTTCCAATGAATTTCCTTGGAATTCTATTCCAAATAGAAGGTCATGGTTTATTCAGGCCTCAATGGATACTACAGAAGTGTGTAGATCTTGCCCGTCTGTAAGATGGAACCTCATGTCATGCCTCAGGTAGGGTAGGCAACCTCATGCTGCCAAAAATCTGGGATGTTGGGTATCTTGGGAAGGCCCAGAGTACCCTCCCCACCCTGCTGACCTCCGTAGCTTGGTCAATAACAGACGTGAGGACCCAGCAGAGTAACAACAAACAAAATGGTTTATTTATGAGGAGGTCAGTTAATATCCATCATACAAGCAAGAAAGCAAACAAGGTGCAATAGCAACAATAGATAGGTAAAGGTAAAATAAATATAAAATAAAATAAAATATATTGAGTTCAGTCGCCGTAGCGCGACTGAACTCAATGTCGCTCTGTCTGCCAGGCCTGTCTTCTACCTGGATGAGGGCCTCTCTCCCTAGCCGAAAACTCCTCTGGCCTGTTCCCTGGGAGAAAGAACACAGGTTATTTCACACCCAGAATTATATGGCTCCAGGCCCATGTGTTCTGATTGGCTCCATAATAGCTCACGGGCTCCTGGCATTAAAAGGCAGGCCTACTCCCACTGCTAACAGGTTTCTGAGGCCTTGTTAGGCTTTCCTGGCACAGCCAGATCATGACACCCCTTCACCACCACCAGACCAAATTATGGGGTCCAGCCATCCAGATTCCCATTGATGCGGTTTGCAACCAGGGATCTGGGATGTGCTCTGCCAACCTTTAAATCAACATTTACATTTTATATCAATAGGTAACAACAATTGAACCATATCCAATTCCTTATACTGGCAGGCCCTCCTAGACAAGGCATCTGCAACCTTGTTCTCAGATCCTGCAATGTGCTCCACTCTGAAGTCAAAGTCCTGCAAGCTGGCCGCTACCACAGGAGATTTGGAATGGTTAATCTGGCAGTCTGAAGCCCCTGTAGGGGAGAGTGATCTCTTTGAATCAGGAAATGCCTGCCCTATAAGTATGACCTGAATTTCCCCAAGGCATAAACAATAGCATAACACTCTTTCTCGGGGATTCCCTAGCCATCTTCTGGCTCAGTGAGCTTTTTACTCAGGAAAGCAATTGGATGTTGCTCCTGATATGGCCCCTGCTGTGAGAAAACAGCTCCTGTGGCAGGGTCAGAAGCATCAGTGGTGAGGACAAATGGTTTGTTAAAGTCTGGAGCCTTCAAAACTGGCCCTGTCACCAGCGAGTTCTTCAGACTGTCAAAGGCGTGTTGATATGCCCCTGTCCATTGCAGTTTCTCCTGCCTCTTCTTGCCAAGGAGATCAGTCTGTGCCAAGGCTAGTTTGCTATAGTAGTAGCCAGCCAACCCAAGGAAAGAGCGGACCTTAGACTTGGTCTTGCAAATGGGCCAATCCCTGATAGCCTCGTCCTTGCCTTGCCCAGCTGAGACTGTACTTGTCCCTACCTTGTGTCCCAAATAAGTTTTTTGGTTCAAACCTATCTGGCACTTTTTTGCCTTTAAGGTAAAATCCGGCTTCCTTGATTCTCTCCAGCACCTGCCGAAGATGCTCCAAAGGCTGCTCCCAGATTTAGAGAACACAGCGTCGTCATCCTAATAGGCTACAACAAACTCTTCCAGCCCTCTCAAAAGTTTATTAATAGCCCTCTGGAAGGTTGCTGGGGCATTTCTGTGCCCAAATGGAAGTACATTAAATTAATACAGCCCTTTGTGAGTCACAAAGGCAGGCCGTTCCTTAGCCTGCTCATCAAGTTCCAGCTGTCAGAAACCTTGGGTTAGGTCCAAGGTGGAGATGTACCTTGCTGGAGCCAACTGGTCAAGCAGGTCATCGATGCAAGGCATTGGATAAGGATCAGGCCTTGTTATCTTGTTTAATTTCCAGTAGTCAACAGAAAACTGGCTCGTTCCATTTAGTTTACTCACTAGCACCACCGGTGATACCAAGGAGCTGTTGGAAGGTCCGATGATTCCTGCTACCAGAATTTCTTCTAACTCCCTCTCGATAGTTTGCTGCTCGGTTTGGGAATCTCTGTGAGCTCTTTCAGCTACAGGTGGCTCATCTCCTGTGAATATAAAGTGTTTTGCAACCACAGAGCAACCTGGTCGAGAGGAGAATTGGTCTGCAAACTCACCACACAGTTGCCTAGCCTCTTCTCACTGGTTCTTAGACAGTAATGGAGAGTAGGTCAGCTCTTCAACCCTGACAACACTGTGAAGCCCCACACACATGTCCTCAGGACTCCCAAACTCCTCTGTCAGCTCTGGGATAAGATGACAAGCAATAACTTCCCAAGAATGATAGTATGGGAGAGTCACTAAGTGCTGAATGCCATGGCTGCACTATATGTACTCCATCACCCCCTAAAGAAAATTGGTTCCAGGGTCTGTGAGAATCTCTAGATACCAACAAATCCTTGCGTATATATCTACCAAAGCTTGGAAAATAGCCTTGGCATCGATACCAAGCTTCTGGCCAGTGAGTTGCAAAGTCTACAACAGTTAAAATATATTGCTTCCCCCTCAGGGTTTTATTCAGGAAGGGCCCAACCAAATCAACAGCCACTCTCTCAAAAGGGGTGCCAATCACAGGTAGAGGCTGAAGTGGGGCTTTACCCTTATCTATGGACCTCCCCACAGTCTGGCATACATCATAGGACTGGACAAACCTGACAGTGTCCTTCCTCTTCCCCTCCCAATAAAACTGCTGTCTTTTGGATTCTTTTTACTCCCGAATGGCTGCTGGAGTGATCATAGGTGAGGCTCATGAATCGGAGGCAATGTTGGACCGGTACCACCATCTGATGATGCAGCTTCCAGCCACTTTGGTCACCTGGTCAAAGGGACTCACAGTACCGCAGTCCTTTGTCCATCACGAACTGGGATCAGGTGACTGCACTGAAGGTAAGATCCTTTCTTGCATTTTCATGGACTTCTTCGAAATTTGTGTATTCCTCTTGCTCCTTCTGGAAGGCTCTTGAGGTAAGTGGAGGAGACTCTATCTCTTTAGGTGTTGCCGCACTGTCTGGAGAAGTCACTGGTGCAGTTTCAGCTGGCTGCAGCTTCTGAGTCTAGCTGTGGGTTAACACCCCTACATAGTCTCTAGCTCATCTGCTAAGTTCCTCTGCAGAGTGTAGTGTGTGTTCTTCTGGTTCCTGGAGCACATGCTCTGCTAAGTCTTCTCCCACAAATATGTCCAATGGGTTATATTCATGCACAGCAACTTTCCACAGTCCATTCCAACCTTCATAGATAATCGGTACCTGGGTTACTGGCAGCACAATACCTTCTGCTTCGTGCAGGTGCCTTACCCTCCTTTCTTCTCCCAGGAGGAGGTACTTGGGATTGATAAAAGTGTGATGCATGGTCGTTAGTAGAGAAGAAGTATCTTGCCAGGCAGCAACATCACAGCCTTCCACCATGACCTTCTTCCGGTGGTGCTGGGGAATATATTCTGCATCAAATGCAAGCAAAGTAATCTGAGGGCCTCTGGGAACATGTGGTGCATGTCAGTCCTGACCTTGGGGCACTTATTTCAAAAGTGGCCCAACTGGTTGCATGTAAAGCACCATGGCACCACTTCTCCACCATGGGTGACTTCCTAACACTACTTGGGGAAACAGGTTGATGTTGCTCGGACGGCTGTCCTTATACTTCCGGCTGCTTTCTGAACCGGAGTGGGGACTTAGGAGACTCCCTCTTATGCCATTCCTGATGAATGCTGTACCTCTGCCCTCTGTAGGCTTCAGTCAGTCACTCTGCCCACTGGCCTGCTTCTTGAAGGTTAGAAGGACTCTTGTCCACAAGCGGGCACCGGATGTGCTTGGGAAGAAGATTCAGGAACCGGTCAATGCACATCAGGGCCTTGACATCAGCCAGGGTCTTGGCTTCTGCAACTTCCACCCACAAATCATAGGCTTTTCCCAGGCATTGTATTTATTGTGGGTAGGACCCTTTACCTTCAAGCCTGATTTCTTGGAAGCACTTTTGGGCCCATTCCTTGGTGAATCCCACTATCTCTTGGATACTTTGCTTGAACAGCTTGTAGTCTGTTCTCTCTTTGCCTTCCATGTGGACAGACACTGAAGCCAGGACACCATTCAAGTGTGGTCTCAGGTTTTCCATGTACCGCTCTGGGGGGACCTTGTAGTCAATGCAGACTTGTTTAAAATTCAAGGGGTACTTCCAACGGTCCACTTTCGCCATGGAATCTGGAGGAGGCGGAAACTGCAAGCTTAGCCATCTCAAGCTCATGCCTCATTCTGTCTTTTTCCAGTTCTAAGCATGCTTAGTTGTTTTTCTCAAGCTTCATTTTCTATTTCTCATTCTCAAGATTCATTTTCTCTAGCTCATAGTCTGCTTGCTTAAGTTGCAGCTGGAGACACAAGACCTCTTCACTCGGGGACTCCATGTTCTGTCTATCTCTTCTTTCTCAGAAATGGGACCAACACCACCTGCTTGGGTCTTGCTTCTTGGAATACGTGCATCCTCTTATTTTTTTTTCCAGATTGGAGGAGCATGCACTACCTATTCCAGCCTCACTATCTGGTAGATTCTTTTGTTTAATCCAGTTGCCAACTCCTCAACATTCCATCCTAACTGCTATTTCAGGCTGACCAAATGTCGGGGGTGGGGTCATGTCAATCATCCTCTTTACTGTCCAGGAATCCTGCTTTTGAAGCTGAGTCTTTCACAGAAGTTTCCATTTGGCCATTGTAACTAATAGTAGCTGTAGATAAGGGGGCATGAGAACTTGCAGGAGAGGGGATGTCCCTCCCATCCAGCCCTTCCTTCCTGCCCTCCTGCTCACTCATTCTGTTTTTCTCCTCCCCAATCTCTAAGCCTCTTGAAGCAGCTGTGGATTTTTATTCACCCCATGCCCATCTATGGGTCTGCCAAAGCAGCTTCTTGCCATCTAGAAAAATGGGAGAAAGTAGCAGTGGGGGAGGAGAGTCTCCCCTCTTTCCTTCACTATCCTGCCTCCCCACTGCTTCAACCACTTCCCCTCTTGCCCCTTTGCCTGCTATCCCTGGCCCCAGCCTTCTTCCAAGCTAAACTATGTTGGCAGTGTTCATAGCTCCAGAAAAGATGGAAATGAGAGAACACAGCTTTAACAAATCAGACTGCAGCTCATAGACTACACGATCAGATCATGGAAGCAGAAGTGCTAACAGAAGGAGTTAGAAAGGGGACTTTAGCAGGAGAGACTGAGGGGCAGCTAGAGACAATTGCTGAGACAAGGACACATGAGTAAATTTCCAGTGCAAGCTTAGTGTTGGGGTGACCAAGTAAGGGTATGACATATGACGAAATAAGGGTATGACATGGGCTTTTTCTGTGGTGGCCCCTCTCCTGTGAAATGACCTGCCTGGGGAAGTCAGAAGAACCCGCACTCTCCTGGCTTTTCATAAATGATGCCAAACCAAACTATTCATAAAGGCTTTTTACTAAAATGGGAGGGCTGTATTGTAGATATGGGGTCTCAGATGCTTTGCCAATGCATTAGGGAACATAGACTTCATCATCTCTATATTGCCTTATGTATTTTCTGCTTTAAACACGTACTCCTATGTACCACCAATGCTCCATGGATCTAATGTTAGTCATAGAATTGATTGTGTTCTGCTGCATTATTTTTTCTACTCTGTATTGGATTTTTGCGAATACCACATCATTTATACCTGTATCTGTTCATCCTATGGCATTGTTTATGGAAATGTCCTTGATACTGTATTGAATATCCTTGATACTGTATTGAAATGAACTTGTTACAGATTGTACTAATCTCATACTGTGTAATCTTCCTTGAGTCTTAGTGAGAAAGGCAGAATAAAAATGCCATGCATATACAAATAAACAAATAAATAAAATATTTATGTTTGTGGCATAGGTTTCTGCGTAGTTTCTGGTAAGCACCATAGCAGCTTCTTAACATCTAGAAAAATGAGTGAGATCAGATCATGTAAGCAGAAGTGCTAACAGAAAGAGTTCGACAGAGGAGTTCAGCAGGAGGGGGGGAGGAGAGTCTCCCCTCTTTCCTTCACTATCCTGCTTCACTCCTGCTGCAACCTCTTCCCCTCTTGCCCCTTTTCCTGCTGTCCCTTGGCTCAGACTTCTTCCAAGATAAAATATGCTGGCGGTTTTCTTAGCTTCAGAAAAGATGGAAGTCAGAGAACACAACTTTAAAAAACCAGACTGTAGTTTAGGGAGTACATGATCAGAACATGCAAGCAGAAATTGAGAATCAATTAAATGGGCAAAGGGAGAAAGGGAAATCAGCACACAGGAGAGCATATTGAACCCATGTAGATGGGGTATAGGAGGGGGGGAGTATTTTTGCTAATTCCCCTGTTCAGGAATTCTGAGCTTTCCCCTCCCATCTTGTTCCATTTCAATAGCTTAAGAGGCTCCATCTACCACATGGTACCGTCTACTAGAAAGAAAAGATGGCAGGGGAAGGGCCAGGGCTCACTGCAAGAGCATCTGCTTGGCACACAAAGGTTCCAGAGTCAATCACCGGCATCTCACAGGATCAGATAGGAGATGTTTGGAAAGATCTTCACCTGAGACCCTGGAAAACTGCTGCCCGTCTGAGTACATAATACTGGCCTTGATAGACCAAGGCTGAGTTCAGTAGCACTTTAAAGAGTTTTATGGTATACGCTTTTGAGAGTCAAGCTCCCTTTGTCAGATAATAATAACAATAGTGTGCTTATATACTATTCTTTTAGACAGATGAGTGTCCCACTCAGAGCAGCAAACAAAGTCAGTGTTTTTATTAGCCCCATAATACACCTGGGGAGATGGGGCTGAGAGAAGTGACTTACCCAAGATTACCTACTCAGTCATGGCAGGGGTGGAATTTGAATCAGCAGAGTGCTGATTTTGCAACCCAACCACTCATGCAACAGTATACTTACATAATGGTCTTCTAGATGGAATAGTGCCCACTCAGAGCGGAGAACGAAGTCATTCTTATTATTCTGCCCACAGTACAGCTGGGCAGCTGAGCTGAGAGGAGGGACTCACCCAAGGCCCTTTCCTGAGCTCATGGCAGGAGTGGCAGAAGTGGGATTTTAACCAGCAGAGTGCTGATTCGCAGCCCAACTACTTACCCACTAGGCTTCAGCAGATACAAGCAGTTAACGTAAATTGGAGATTTTTTTATCCTAGTCAGAAGGTGGGAGGGATGTTGCAAAGAAGAAAGATAGGACGTGAAATGCATTCAGTGTGATTAGAGCAGGGGTTGAAATGCAGAAAATTAGCATTTGCAGTGAGAGAAATATCCAATGTCCCTGTTCAGCCCTGGAGGATCCATAGTTCTGAATCTGTGAAGGAACAATTCCAGCTCTCTTGTGTTGTGATCTTCCTTTGAAGTTTTTGTCTGTTTGAGGACCCCCACTCCTTGTTGGCCTTTAAGTGTTACTGAACTCGAAGACTGCTCATCTACCTGAAAACACCTACCTTGAAAGACTGAGGGTCTCCTTCGGTGAAAACTAGCATCCTGTGCTCATGTGGTTTCCTTGGAATGAAGTTTCAGTCCCTGCCTATTGAGTGGCTATTTTTTTTTTGTCTGAATAGAACCAAAAAGAAATCAATCCCTTTTTGTAAGGGGGAGAGAGAGCTTAACCCTTCTTTCCAATCAAAGAGCCAACATTTCTTTTCAACGGCAATCAATTATTTTCTTTTCTGGGTTGAATGAAGATCTATTCTGTAATATACGGAAGGATAACGAAGCAGTTGACCTAATTTTGCAGGCTTTAAAAATGACAGCAACCTCAATCACTGGAGTCAAATTCTACAAATCACCCTAATATATATAAAAAACACAAGAGGAACCACAAACAATATTGTGATGCAGACAGACAAGCTTTAATGAAGATTTTATGAAAATGTATGCATGGCAAAGAGTTTCAAAGGTGACAACAGCATATGCAATGCAAAAGAAGTAATACACTTTCCTTTGGACATCCAGCGAAGGGCGCTAGGCAACTAAACAAAGGGCTATTTAGGCATTTTAAACAACATTTTCACAAGTCTGTAAAGAAAAGATCCAGGTAAGTCACCTGAATCTCTACGCCCCCTAGAATCTCAATCAATATAGCAGGGTGCCCTTGTAGAAATACCCTAAAAATAGCAAGGAAAAGCAGCAGCAGCAGAGAGTTGGGAGGCTTGAAGAGAAATGCCTGAAGAGCTCAGCAACAATAAATCCAATCAACTGTTATCTGGATTTGGGAGTTTCTACAATTCTGATTCTCAAGAGAAAGTGACCATCAGTTGTGAAGCCTGCAATATGTATACACTAGCATTGGACATGAGAGTCAGAAGTGCTGAGCTGGTGGAGAAACTAAGAGCTCTGGCTTAAAGTGGGAAGGGTCAGTATTTCTGACTCCCAAGTCCATGAAAGCATCGGCTGTGAATCCATATCCTGTTTTTCAAATACCATTTCCCTGTATTCTGGTCCTCCTAGTTTAACAGGAGTAACCAACGGCTGGAACCTACCGAGTTCTCTTCCATACATTAAGAGGTTCGGGAGAGGGAAAGAGGGTTGGCCCTGGGATTGTAACAAAAAAAGGAGGTGGCTGTATCACAAGTTCTGATGCTGGGATTTGGATAGATCCGATGTTGCCCCTGGAAGAGATGCCAAGGCTTCTTGCTGATGATGTGCCACCAGAGACTGCACTGTAGGAACCCAGGGAGCTCAGACCTCCGATTGGGTAGCCACATGGAGAGCCGCAAGATGGAGTGCAGGACGGGATTGCACAGAAAGTGGCACAACTTGGGATGTAACCAAAGGACATCTTGGAAAGAAGGAGGTGAGTCTGGAATGAAAGTTTAAACAGGTGAGATTACTTTTTCAATGATTAAAAGAATCAATCTTGCAATCTGTTCGGATTTTTTTTAATGAACGAGCTTAAAAAATGTTCAAGTGTTTCCTATATTCCTTCTTGTGCATTTACTGTCCATTCAACTTTTATCAGTCAGTTCCATATGGATCTAGAGCTTTCCCTGCCATCTGTACAAGACCATTGCTTCAGGGTACCTGAAGAAGTGAGCTGTAGCTCATGAAAGCCCATACACTACCAAACATTTTGTTAGTTTTATAGGTGCTACTGGACTCTTGCTCTTTTCTACTGCTACAGACAGACTAATACGGCTACCCATCTTGAGCTATCTCCATGGAAGGCACCACATTGAGCCATACAGAATGGAAATCCATCAACCTTGTGAAGAAACCTGAACAGGTACAAACAGACATCATCAAAGGTATCTGAAGAAGTGGCTCACGAAAGCCTTACCACAAATTTTGTTAGTCTTTTACGTGCCGCTTAACTCTTGATCTTATCTATTCGTGTGTTACCAGTTTTTTTTAGCATCTCTGCCAGTATTGAGAAGGCATTACTATAGTGTTTCCACAGTACTACATGGTAGAGTAGTCATGGCTATAAGTTGCTTATATTTTTTTCCTGACACCTCCAAAATAAATGATGTGCTAGAAAACAGAATGCAGCATTGTATAGCTAAGGAATGATTGAATTAAATGCAGACTTACCACGCTTTCTAAGGTCTAGAAGTTGAGAGAAGAAGATACTGTAAAAGTGTCGGCTCTGGTGAGCACTTTTATATGGTTTGTTGAAGAATTAAGGGGTGTGATTCATTCCTGTAACATCAAATTTCCTGTCCGTGCCTCAAGCCAAAGAACATTCTTCATTTATTTTAGTCACATATTTCTATCCTTTTGACTCCCCATGTAATAAATTCTGTTTATTACAACCTGCAACCCTCTTTCATTGCCGCAAGAGATTGGGCCTGAAGCATTGAACTCTTTCACACACGCGCGTGCTCACACACGCACACAATCACACAAACACCCCACACCTTTTAAAGTGCTGAGAAAGCTACAAGGATTAGAACTTACTCCCCACTGGTGTTTTGGCACCTCAAACGGCATGGGGTGGGGGAAAAGATCTCTCGATTGCAGGCTAATTTTGCTATTATTCTTTCTCCCGCTGGGTCTTATGAGAGAGGCAGAAGTTGGGGGCCTGTGATGGGAGGTCTCTTGCTGTATTGGGACACCTGTCAAAGCAACTACATGAGCATGTGCAACACGGGGGAGGAGATCACACCAGGGTGATGCCACCAAGAGAGCCATTGTGTGAAGGGAGGGGGGATACAAAGAACAAGCAGGAATCTGGCCACACCATCTGAATATCCAGTAATGATATTCTTTCTCATTTGGCTTCTTTGGAGGGTACTTCCGGCAGTGGAGCTTCGGCTCCATCAGCTTTGGCCAGTGGTCACATCACTGAGGAGGAGGCTGAAGAAGCAGTGCCATCTGTGATGGAGGGGAACTGGACAGCTGATGCGGGTCAAGTTGCTTTGGTAGTCCAACCACCTGAGACCAATGGTAAGTTGTCTTGGCCCCAGCAAGGGGGTGCCTGGCCTTGGGTGCAAGTGAGTCAGGCCGGGGGCCTTGCATCATCAGCGATGCAACACCGTACTTACATGCAGGTGTGCTCATCTGGAGGGTCTATGGCCACTGGCGTGGCCGCAGACTGAACTCAATGGGGCCAACCTCCATTGGCTGGGCAGATGTCTTGGTCTCCAAGTTGGCATCCGTTGTCTGCTCAGTCTCAAGTTGGGATGGGGCTTGTTCCATCTTGGGGAACTTATTATGGAGTTCCGTGGTCTAATTATGGGGTGGTGCCTCTAGGTGACCGCCTCATGCCAGCAGCAAGGGAAAAGATTTTGCAGGTTGAGTATGTTGGTGTCTTTACCCTTCTCTTCAGGCAGCTGGAGAAGAAGGATAAAGACGATTTAGAGGACAGGGATAAGGAGTGCCTTAAGCGCCATAAGATAGATAGGACCGGGGCCAACTGGCTGCCAGGTTTCCTAATCTATGCGGGTGTGATTGCGTGTGCACAACCTTGGAGGGTGGCCCCCCTTTTTCAGTATATAGACATCATATACAGGGGCTATACTGACTTTGTTGGGGCAGCTTGGTTGCAATATGACGAAGAATTCAGGATGCAGGCTGCTATTAATCCATCGTTGCTGTGGGACCAAGTGCATCAGCACTTATGGTTACAGCTGATGACCCCGGTGAAATCCAACATTGGGGATCAAGCAGATAGTGGACACTTTGTGCAGCGATCCTTGTCAGGTACTTCGGGATCCTTCTCAAGTGCTTCTGGTTCCCGTGCCTCTGCGGGGCAGTTGGTTCAGCCCTGGCTGCTTTGTTTTGAGTTTACCTCACAAGGTGTTTGCAGCCGGAAGAACTGCAGGTTTGGCTACAAGTGCCCAATTTGCTGGGGTCCACACCCCTTCAATGCCTGCAGGTGACAAAAGTCATTCAGAAAGAAAGGGAGCGGCCCAAGCAGGCAGCAGGGTACTGGAAAGGGGACCCAGCCCAATAAAAGTGAGGGTACTCAAAGCCATGTTGGCTGATTACCCTAGGTGGGCCGATGCCCAGTTTTTGTTACAAGGTTTCCTGTTTGGTTTTTGGATCCCATTTCAGGGCCCAAGAGGTGCCTTCATGTCACCCAACTTACGCTCAGTGGTTGGTATGGAGGAAGTTTTTAGGGCCAAGGTAGCTAAGGAATGCACTGAAGGCAGGGTTTGGGGCCCTTTCCCCTCCCCTCCTGTTCCTCGCTTGAGGGTTTCACCTTAGGGGGTAGTGCCTAAGAAGGTGGCAGGTGAGCTTGGGCTTATTCACCGTTTGTCTTATCCCAGGGTTCATTCAGTTAATGACCTGAGCACTTTTCCTCAGTGCATCATACGTCCTTTGACCAAGAGATCAAAGTGGTAAGGCATTGTGGCCAGGGAGCGGAGATGGTGAAATGCGACATTAAGTTGGCGTTTTGTCTCGTCCCAGTTCACCCTGAGGACTTTGAGCTCCTGGGGTTTGCCTTTGAGGGTCAATTTTAGATGGACAGGGACCTCCCAATGGGGTGTTTCATCTTGTGTGCAGTTTTTGAGTGATTTAGTACATTCCTGGAATGGGCATTGCATCGGAGGCAGCGCTGCCACGATACCACCCACTATTTAGATAATTTTCTCCTGGTGGGGATTCCACAGTCTGGGCAATGTGCACGCCTTTTGGAGGACTTTATCCACTTAGTGGATGAGTTGGCGGCCCCCCTCACCCATGAGAAAACAGAGGGCCCAGCGACAGTCCTGACCTTCCTGGGTATAGAGTTGGACACAGAGCAGTAAACCTCCAGGTTGCTGGCTGACAAGCTCCAAGACTTGAGGGCATGCCTGCTGACCCAGATTAGGATTCATAAAGTATCCCTTCTGGAGCTGCAACAGGTGGTTGGTCACCTTAATTTTGCCTGCAGTGTGGTGTTGCCTGGCAGAGTGTTTTTGAGGTGTCTCTGTGACGTAATGGGGACCCTTAGGCTCCCACATCATCGGTTGCATATCTCTCCGGGTATGAGGGAGTATCTGGCGGTTTGGTTCCAGTTTTTGGAAGTCTTTAATGGTGTCTCCTTTTGGAGACAGGAGCTGTTGTTGGAAGGGGACCTACAAGTTGCCTCTGATGCATCCGGTTCCACTGGATTTGGGATTTATTTCATGGGGCACTGGTGCACTGCTTGCTGGCCTGCTCATTGTGTGGAGGTGGGTCTGAGTACAGACCTGACTTTCCTTGAATTTTTCCCAATCTCAGTGGTGGTTCACTTCTGGGGGAATGAGCTAGCTAACCACTAAGTGCACTTTTGGTGCAATAATATGGCAGTGGTTGATAGTGAACTCCCTCTCTTCTAAATCGCCCAGGGTCATGAAGTTGGTCTGAGCTTTTACCTTAAGGTGCTTGCACTTTAATATATTGTTTTCAGCCAGGCATATACCTGGGGTGAGCAATGAGGTTGGAGATGCCCTGTCTTGCCTGCAGATGGACCGGTTTTGGAAGCTTGCCCCTGAGGCCGATTTGGTGCCAGCATAGGTGCCCTAGGAGCTGTGGAGGATTGGGAATCCGAGGCCTTTAGGGCAATCCAGTTAGCCCTTGGCCCTAGTACCAGGAGGGCATATGATCGGGCTGTGCAGCAGTTTACAGGTTTCAGGCAGGAGGCAGGTCTCCCGCAATTGTGGCCCATCCCCGTGGAGCACTTGATGTGTTTCTGTGTGGCCCAGAAAGATAAGGGGCATGTGGTAAAGTACATCGGGAGCCAGCTGGCTGCATTAACTTTTGCTCACCAATTTGTGCCCTGTGGTGGCCCTTAAAGGATATAACAAGACATTGGGAGATGTGTTCTGTTTTGTCATGCCGATGGTGCCCTGTTGACTAAATACCAGTTTTGGATGGTCACGGGTACGGCCTTTGTGAAGCTTAGCCGTTTTTTTTTTTTCTTCAAATTTGGGACCCACTCTTTCAGGATAGGTGATGCATCTACGACAGCAGCGATGGGCTTCTCTGGGCCTAATATTCAGAGGGTGGGCTGATGGCGTTCCTCTGTTTATAGACGTTCAGGCGGCCTTTGAACAGTGGTCAATTGTTCAGACACTGTTTCTTTTTTAGGTGCTGTGGTTCGACAGGAGAGGCTGCAGATCCTCATCTATGGCCACAGCATTGTCTTTTGTGCAGCGACCCAAGCAAAGAGGATGCCGATCGGGTCCCAGCTTGGACTCACCCAGTGGGCCACTGTCAAATGGCAAGGCAGAAGAGGCCTGCGCTGGTCTGGGTTGCTGTCGCTGTTGTTTGAGGGGACGAGTGCCCCTCCACCTCACATTTTGGTCATGCACCTGGGTGGTAATGACCTTGGTATGTTGAAGGGCATGGCCCTGTCATGGCAGTTGCCGGATGACTTGCTGGAGATTAGCAAGCGATGGCCCGGAGTCCTAATTTTTTGGTCTGCAATGCTTCCATGCTGGTGTGGTGGTATGCATTGGACTACAGCACTTTAGAACGGGCTAGGTAAAAGGACAACAGAACCCTAGTCAAGGCTATGACAGGGGGGTTGGGGATTTATTTGCCCCAGCTGCAATTTCAGGGCCCATTTTGCTGATCTCCACCGATGGGGTGGTGTGAACCTCTCTACAAGATGTAATAGCATATTTCTGAATAACCTGAGGCAAGGGGTTAGGTTGGCCTTAAGCTATTTGTGGGTCGCAGAGGCCTAAGCAGAGGCTTGGCTTCTATGGTGGCAGGACTGAAGTAAGGGGAAAATTTTAGCGGGCCGGTGAGCACCCTTGGCACTTCCCCATTGGTGGGGAAATGGGATCTGTCAGAAGCGGCTGGCTGTTGTATGGCCAAGCTGCAAGGACAGACGCCCTGGGTGGGGAACCCCTGGACAAGCCAGTCTCCCCCTGCTGCTGTATGGCCGAGTGGGGAAGCTTTACAGGGGTGAACCTCTTCGCCTGGCCAGGCCGGGTCCCGGCCATTTGATGGATAGCTTGCACCCAGGACAGCGGGTAGCACACCCAGACAGTTTGGGGCAGGGTCCAGGAGTGACCCCAGGACCCGACCTGTACTGCTAGTTAGGCCCTTGCCATAATTGATGTTTGTATGTTATCAGTTAATAAAGCGGCAGTGAAAGCAATATACAAAGACCAATGTGCAGCGATTGTGGTAAATAATGAGTTGACAAAAAAATTGGAAATAAGAAAAGGAACGAGACAAGGTTGCCTACTTTCACCATTGTTGTTTGTAATGGTACTAGAAAGTTTATTAAGACAGATATGGGAAGATGACAATATAAGAGGCATGAAAATTAAGGGTTTTTCATATAAAGTAAGAACATTTGCTGATGACGTGATGGTTATAATTGAAAATCCAATTCAAAATATGTCAAAGCTGTTAAACAAAATAAAAGAATTTGGGGATCTTGCTGGGTTTTATATTAACAAAAGTAAATCTAAGTTGCTATGTAAAAACATGTCCAAGCAAAAACAGCAAGAATTAATGGAGATAACAAACTGCGAGGTGGTACATAAAGTAAAGTACTTGGGGATTGAGCTCACTGCTAAGAATATTGACTTATTCAAGAATAACTACGACAAACTGTGGCAACAAATAGATAGAGACATGGTGAAATGGAATAAATTAAACTTGTCGTGGTTAGGCCGTATTGCAGTGATTAAAATGAATGTACTTCCAAGGATGATGTTTCTACTGCAAACAATACCGATAGTAAAAGAGAAAAAGCAATTTGAAACGTGGCAGAGAAAGATACTAAATTTTGTGTGGGCAGGAAAGAAAACGAGAGTGAAAATGAAAGTGTTGTATGATGCCAAGGAAAGAGGAGGACTACAATTACCTAACCTGATACTGTACCACGAAGCAATTTGTTTAGTTTGGTTGAAGGATTGGATACCACTAAAGAATCATAAGTTACTAGTACTGGAAGGATATAATAAAATATTTGGATGGCATGCGTACTTATGGTATGACAAGGTCAAGGCAGATGCTATTTTTTTACATCATTATGTGAGACGGAATTTATTTATGGTTTGGCAAAAATATAAAAGATATTTGGATGAAGAAACCCCGTTGTGGATTGTACCAGCTGAAGTAGTAAACCCTAAAACGGAATATAATGGTGAGGAGTGGATGACATATAAAGAGATTTTGAAAATGGAACAAAGAACAGTTACAATTAAGGCAAATGAAGAATTACCATTTCAATATGGATGGTTTCAGTATAGCCAAATTAAAGATTTGTATGACTCTGATCGTAGAAAGAAGACTCACCCTGCAGCTGCTTGCAGCTTCAGCAGGGAGTCTTAATTTGCCGCCCTGCCTGGTGGAAAGGAGGCAGGCTTCCTTCCCTCCCGGGCATCCAGGGCAGTGGCCAGGGGGCGGAGCCAAGGGCCGTTTTTCAGTGGCGCCATCTTCCCATGGCCGCAGTTTGTAAAGAGCTTGGAGGAGAGAGGACCTGCTTTTCGTCTCTCCTTCCGAGCGCGAGGGCGGCCTGAGTCGGGCAGACGTCTGCCCGTAGAGGGACTTGCTCTTTAGAGCATGTCAGCCGTGAGCAGGCGGTTTCTTTCTCGGCCGCTTTTTGGTGCGGTGCCTGTTTTCGGCCAATTATGCAGATGTTTGGAGGCGGCATCGGCAGCCTGGCGGCCTTGCGGGGCGCCATTTTGGCAGCGGCAGAGCCCTTGCAGCGGCGGCGGTAGTTGCCTTCAGCGCAATTGATATTACTTGTCTCTTTAAAATCGGAACAGGACTTAAGTGGTGTTGAGGTCTGTGCTGCAATCTAATTGTTGCTTGTTTCATTGTAATTTGGCCAATCATTCAATTACTGTTTTGTGGTTAAGAGAGTCCTTTCCTATGCATGATTTCTGTCTGTCAATTCATGCTTTTTGAAATTGAATGAAATCAGAATGGTATAAGCAGCAATATTGGAGCTACCGGTGAAGTGGGGGCTGGTGAGTAGATGGAATGTATGTACAGAGTTTTGCTATGTATGTTGAATTATAAATTGACTACGTTTAACTTTTGTTCACTGTCCATATTTATTGTGCCCATGAAGAAGTATGTTATACGAAACGGGAATTGTATAAATATGCACGCATAATCCCGTCGGCACTTTTGGACTTATTTGCAGTTTGGACTGGAGCTTGCCATCTCATGCCTCCCACACGTCTGCATTGGAGCTCTATCTGAGGAAACCTGCATGCTGCTACATTTTCATCTTAATTAATTCATGGACATTGTTCCTTTGAAAAATATACTTCATAACCATTAGGATCAAATTCTGTATTTTTACCATATTTATTGCATGTTGGGACAGAGAGATCAATATTTTATTGTATTTATTGTATATTTATTATTGTATATAATCATGCACTATATTTTGCACTTTGCACTTTTGCACTATATAAAAATATAAAAAACTGTTAGATATATACATATTCCCGGAATTGTTTGTTTGTTTGGTTTTCTACTATCCGGGTGGATTCCCTTGTTTGCTTAGAGTTCAGCGCAGCGGCGGCAGCATTTGCTTGAGGCGGGGCGGCACCTTGGGGTGGTGCAGGGGTGTGGGTTATTATCCCCATACACCCTCCCGCTCCCCCCTGGGGGCCGGTTAAGCC
Source organism: Eublepharis macularius (assembly GCF_028583425.1). Taxonomy (NCBI): domain Eukaryota; kingdom Metazoa; phylum Chordata; class Lepidosauria; order Squamata; family Eublepharidae; genus Eublepharis; species Eublepharis macularius. Next base: position 248,831,636 of record NC_072790.1, read on the forward strand.
CCCCTTTTTTCTTCCAGGTGGTATAAGTTAAACAAGCACAGTCGCCAGGCTCCAACTCCCCCCCACCCCCCACCCCGCTCTTGTATATGTCACTTGGCCCGGGTTGTGGTTGGGGTTGGTGACTTTACTGGAAGGGGTCATACGTTGGGGAGATAGGCCCATTCCCGGTAGTCTTCCAGCCCAGGAGGCCATTTTGGCTTCTACCTCAGGGCTGCTTGTGGCAGTTGGTGGCATCCATTTTGTGACACTGGGGTTAGGCTGGCGCCACCTAGTGGCTGTTGGGGAGCGGTGACCTGCTGAAGTAATCAGTATATAGGTTGCTGGCTTTGCCTATGAGCCTCTGCGACATTGGATAGTGGTTAAGAGGGTAGGCTGTGAGCTAGTGGGATGTATATAATCCATAGTTACGCAGTGGGCAAGTGAGTTACACAGTGGGCGAGTGAGGCTTATACCGCTGTATGATAACGCATTAAATAAAATAAATTGGATTGGGACAGTGGCTGGCGTGTACACCGTTATAATGCCACCGAAAAAGGGAACTGGCCCATCTAAGGGCAAGCAGCCGGCTAAGTGGTCTGCAAGTAGGAAGCCCCTGCCTGCCATTTCCTCATCAGATGAGGATGACAGTGGGCCTACTAGGCGCGAGCTTTTGGAGAGAATCGCAGCCTTAGAGAAGGACAAAGGACAAGGGCAATTAACGGCACCGGTGAGGCCATGTCGGGCCGCTAAGAAAGTGCCTAGGAATGAATTTTATAATGATTTCTTCTCTCGTCTCTACGCTCTGGAGGGCTCGTCCAGGGATGTGGCTGGAAATGAAGGTCCTTCGACTGCATTACCCGAGGGTGTTGTGGAGGCGGAGGGGACGGCAGAGGGAGGTCAGGTGGTCATTGCGGTTGAGCCGTCTTTTCCGGAAGGTAAGTCACCTATGCCTCAGCAGGCGGCCAGTTGGCCTTGGGGCTTTGTGGGGCAACAGGAGGCACCTGGGGCTCAACAGCTGATCTCTTATCCCTTGCATACGCCGGGCTGGCCTGCATACGATTTTCATGTACAGGGCGCCCTTCCTGCGGCATTTCCTGTGTGGCCGGTTTATGCCTCGGGGCAGCAGACCTATGGCTTTCCGGCCTGCGGGGGGTCAACCGGGTTGGGCAGCCACGGTCTGCCTCTTTCCACCCTGGGTGGGTATGGGGCTCATTTGAGTTCCCCCCTTGGGGCTTTTCCCCATATGGCACTGTCCCGTATAGTGCTTTGCCACCCAGGGACACGACGTTGCCGCTGGGGGATCATTTGACTCAGGCAACTCGGGAGAAAATTATAAGAGGCAAATATGTGGACGTTTTTACCCTTCTCTTCAGGGAACTGGAGAAGAAGGATAAAGATGACATCGATGAAAGGGATAAGGAGAAGATCCAACGCAGGCGGATCGACAGGTCCTGGGGTCACTGGCTGCCAAGGTTCCTTATTTATGCTGGAGTCTTGGCCAGGGCGCAGCCTGCCAGGGCTCTCCCTCTGTTTCAATATATGAATATTATATACAGGGCTTATACTGACTTTGAGGGGGTGGCGTGGCTACGCTATGACGAGGAGTTCCGCATGTGTGCGGCCTTGACCCCAAGCCTTCCCTGGGATCAAATATTGATCCAACTTTGGGTACAGGTGATGGGCCCCTCCAAGTCCAACATCGAGGATAGGACCGATAGTGGTCACGTGATTATCCGGCCCACGCAGGGTACAGGTTCCCGCGCCTCCGCGGGGCAGCAGGTTCAACCACGGCTGCTCTGCTGGGACTTCACGTCCAGAGGGGTGTGCAACCGGCGTGGGTGCAAATTCAGGCTTGAGTGCCCCATCTGCGCTGGCCCCCATGCCCATTCCGCCTGTCCGAGGGGACGACAGGGAGGTCAGGGGGGGAAACGTTTTGGGGGCGGCGGAGGTAAGCAAGGGCGTGGAAAAGTGGCCCAGTCCAGTAAGGCTGAGGGTACTTGAGCGGTTGCTGCAAGTATACCCAAGGCGCAGGGACGCTGACTATTTACTTTTAGGTTTTAGGTTTGGTTTTAAAATCCCTTTTCAGGGTCACAGGACACCTTTCATGGCAGCCAACCTTCGGTCAGCGGCTGGCATGGAAGACGTGGTCTGCCAAAAGATCTTAAAGGAGTGTCCTGAGGGCAGGGTTTTAGGCCCCTTTGATGCCCCTTCTGTCCCGTCCCTGAGGGTCTCTCCTTTGGGGATGGTGCCAAAGAAGACTCCAGGAGAGTTCCACCTCATTCACCACCTGTCTTTCCCCAAAGGGAGATCGGTGAATGATGGCATCCCTAAGGAACTCTGCACGGTGCACTACACTTCCTTTGTCAAGGTTGTGCACCGGTGTGGGGTGGGAGCTGAAATGGTGAAGTGCGATATCAAGTCCGCCTTTCATCTGCTCCCTGTTCACCCCGAAGACTTTGATCTTTGGGGTTTTGCATTTGAGGGCAAGTTTTATATGGACAGGGCCGTGCCTATGGGGTGTTCCATATCTTGCTCTGCTTTTGAGCGCTTCAGTTCCTTTCTGGAATGGGAGTTGCGTCAACGCTGTGCCTGCCCCGACACTTTATGATGTCTGGGCCTGCTGGCACGGGGCAGTGTGCCAGGCTTCTGGCAGGGTTCATGGAGCTCACGGAGGAACTAGGGCTCATGAGAAAACGGAGGGACCAGCTGTTGTCCTGACATTTTTGGGCATTGAACTGGACACAGTTTACCAGACCTTGAGGTTGCCATTAGAGAAGGTGGTAGACCTTAGAGCCAGGTTGGAGGACTGCTCTAGTAGGGACAAAGTGTCCCTCCTTGAGTTGCAGCAATTAGTCGGTCATTTGAACTTTGCCTGCAAGGCAGTTGCGCCTGGGAGGGCTTTCCTCAGGCGGCTGTGCGATGCTATGGGGAGCTTGCGGTTGCCCCATCATCGCTTGCGAATTAACAAAGGCATGCGGGAGGATTTGTTGGTGTGGAAGGAATTCCTTGCCACCTTTAATGGGGTGACCTTTTGGAGGGAGGATCTGCTGTTAGAAGCGGAACTCCAGGTCACCTCCGATGCCTCTGGGTCTACAGGCTTTGGAGTCTTTTTTAGGGGGCATTGGTGTGCCAACCAATGGCCGGCAGATTGGGTAGCCCGGAGATTGTCTAAAGACCTTACGTTTTTGTAATTTTTCCCCTTGTTAGTGGCCATGTGGCTTTGGGGGTCACAGCTGGCAAACCAAGCCGTCCACTTTTGGTGTGACAACTTGGCTGTATTGCATGTGGTCAACACCATGGCATCTCGGTCCCCCAGGGTGATGAGGCGGGTGATGAGGCCTTTACATTGAAATGGTTACAGATGAACATTTTGTTTAGGGCCAGACATGTTCCGGGTGTTAACAATGGGGTGGCAGATGCTTTGTCTCGCCAACAGATGGAACGATTCTGGCAGCTTGCCCCCTGGGCCGACAGGCAACCAGCAAGGATGCCCCAGGAGCTGTGGGAGCTTGGACGGCGGAAGTAAATAGAGCCATCCAGCTGTCCATTGCCCCCAGCACACGCTGGGCCTACGACCGTGCGGTAGGGCAGATTTACAAATTTAGGGCATCGGTGGGGCTCCAGAAGTCGTGGCCCATCCCCCCGGAACACCTGATGCACTTTTGTGTAGTGCAGCATGGGAGGGGACTTACTGTGAAAACTATCAGGGGGCAGCTAGCTGCGTTGGCCTTTGCCACTAAGGCACACGGTCTTCCTGAATTCACCGGTGTTTTCAGGATTAGAAAAATGTTAGAGGGGTGGGCCAGGGAAGTGAGAACGCCAAGTGACCCCAGGCAGCCCATCTCCCCTTCTGTTTTGAAGGGGCTGGGGATCGCTTGGGGTGAGGTATGTTCCTCGGCATTTGAAGGGAAGCTATTTCATGCAGCTTCCTTGACAGCCTTCTTTGGAGCTCTGCGAATCAGCGTGCTAGTGCCCTCGTCCCGTGGGGATGCTTCTGGCTGTGCCCTGGCTGCCAAAGATGTTACATTTGTAGGGGATAAAGTCTCCCTTTCAATTAGGCGGTCCAAGATTGACCAGCAACAGCGAGGGAGCACTTTGCTTCTCGGCCCCTGCATTGAGCAGGAGCTATGCCCCGTTAAGGCCCTCAGGGAATATGTCACGCTTTGTGGGGATGATCAGGGGGTCTTGTTCTGCCATAAAGATCAGTCCCCGTTAACTAAGTTTCACTTCTGAGCCGTGACGGAGAGGGCACTTAAGAGAATTGGCCTGTCAGGGGTCAAATTCGGCACCCACTCCTTCTGGATTGGGGCAGCCTCGACATCAGCTGCTATGGGGTACCCTCAGCAGGCTATACAGAGAGTGGGCAGGTGGCAGTTGGGGGCATATCATGCCTACATCCGGCCCCTGCCTCAACTTTAAATGGCAAACTAATTGCTCTTTCCTCAGATGCCATGATAGGCCGTGTGAGGAAGAGAATCCTGATTTGTGGCCACAGCATGGTGTTCTGGGCAGCTCATCAAGCCAGAAGAACGCCGATGGGATCTCAACTGGGTTTGAGCGCTGTGGCCACTGTGGAGTGGCAGGGCCGGAGCGGCCTTAAATGGCCTACCCTGATGCCCCTTCTGTTTCGGGGACGGATGGGTCCTCCCCCGCATATTTTGGTCCTTCACCTGGGTGGTAATGACCTGGGGTTCATGAAGGGCAAAGCCCTGTCACTGCAAGTAGCTGAGGACCTGAGATATATAAGCAGCCGATGGCCGTGCGTGCTTATAATTTAGTCAGAAATGCTACAAAGATGGGTTTGGAGAGAAGCTTTAAATCCCAAGGCCATAGAGAGGGCCCGATGTAAGGCCAACCATGACATCAGGAAATCTTTGGGGCAAGGCTTGGGCATTTATTTGCCACACCCCAATATTAGGGCCAAACTTGCCCACCTCTACCGAGGCGATAGTGTGCATTTGTCACCTGGGGGCAATGAAATTTTTATGGATGACCTGCAGCAAGGGCTTTGGGTGGCTCTAGGCCACCTGTGGGGCACGAGGGTCTAAGCAGAGGCTTGACCCTTGCGGTGGCAGGAGATTTTAGGAATAGGGTGTGGGCTGGTGAGCACCCTGTGGCACTTCCCCTTGAGTGGGGACAGGGCTGCCATTAAGGGCGGTATGCCTGCTTGCGGCTACCATACACCGGCAGAAACCTGCGGGGATCCTCAACACAAGGCCTCACCTCATGCCATGCAGCTGGGGCATAACAGGTGCTTCAATGGGGATCCATTGCCTGGCAGCCCGGGTTGCAGCCATTCAAAGGATGGCCTACATCTGGGGGCATGGGGCTCGCCCAGACAGGTCAAGGCGGAGGTCCGGAGTTGACCCCAGGGCTTGACCTGTACCGCTTAGTTGGCTCTTGCCTTATTTATGTTATGGTCATCTAATAAACGGCCCTTTAATTCCAAGCCTGTGTCTGTCTCTTCCTTCCGGCTGGGGTGGCAAGAAGACTCACCCTGCGGCTGCTTGCAGCTTCAGCAGGGAGTCTTAATTTGTCGCCTCGCCTGGTGGAAAGGAGGCAGGCTCCCTTCCCTCCCGGGCATCTGGGGCATTGGCCAGGGGGCGGAGCCAAGGGCCGTTTTTCGGAGGCTCTGTCTTCCCCTGGCCACAGTTTGTAAAGAGCTCGGCCCACCCACCTCTCCCTGTTTTAGTGCAGGACTAGCTGGCTGCTGTTATGGAGCCAGGTAGGAATTTTTTGCCTTTTTTCCCAGATTGGATGTGGGAAAGGAAGGTTTCTTCATCTACCTTGCACTAATGGCAGTGTTTGAGGCATTTGAGGTGGTGCCGTGGGGGGGGGGGTGTTGTCATTGGCAGGAGATTTTGGGAATAGGGTGCGGGCTGGTGAGCACCCTGTGGCACTTCCCCTTGAGTGGGGACAGGGCTGCCATTAAGGGCGGTATGCCTGCTTGCGGCTACCGTACACTGGCAGAAACCTGCGGGGATCCTCAACACAAGGCCTCCCCTCATGCTGTGCAGCTGGGGCATAACAGGTGCTTCAATGGGGATCCATTGCCTGGCAGCCTGGGTTGCAGCCATTCAAAGGATGGCCTACACCTGGGGGCGTGGGGCTCACCCAGACAGGTCAAGGCAGAGGTCCGGAGTTGACCCCAGGGCTTGACCTGTACCGCTTAGTTGGCCCTTGCCTTGTTTATGTTATGGTCATTTAATAAACGGCCCTTTGATTCCAAGCCTGTGTCTGTCTCTTCCTTCCGGCTGGGGTGGCAAATTAGGATTTAGAGTAAAAAATTCAGAACTAGAAGAATGTTTACTACAAGAGGGGGAAAATGATATCTAAGATATATAAGATTTTGTTAAAATGGTTTACAGAAGACGAAGTAGTAAAAGTGCAAATGGTAAAGTGGGCTATAAACTGTAATAAAGATATTACAATGGATGCATGGGAACATCTGTGGAGAAATACCCTAAAAATATCAACATGTACCAATATAAGGGAGAATGTATATAAAATGATTTATAGATGGTATTTAACACCTAAGAAATTAGCTTATGGGAATAGCCAAATGTCAGATAAATGTTGAAAGTGTAAAAAGCATGAAGGGTCGTTCTATCATATGTGGTGGTCATGTGTAAAAGCTAAGCAATTTGGGGGGAATATTGTTGATGTTATGTCAGATATATTACAGAAAAAAGTGAGTAAGAACCCAGAGTTGTTATTGCTATGTATAAATTTAGATTTTGTGACCCAAGATAGAACGCTAATGTTTTATATGACAACGGCAGCAAGGATGTTATATGCACAATTGTGGAAAACCCAAGAGATACCGACAATAGAAGATTGGATACAGAAATGGTTGTACATGGCTGAGATGGACAAATTGACAAGGAAAATAAGAGAGCAAGATTCAGAAGAATTTGTTATGGACTGGGGGAAATTCAAAAGATATTTGGAAAAGAAATGGGACCTTAAGGGGAAAATATGGTTATTGGATAATTATTAAGGGGGGGATACTTCTTTACCGATAGTAATAACATAGTTAGAAGATGATAATAGTATAAGAAAAGATAATTTTTATGTTAGATAATGTATTAGTTAAAAAATGGATACAGTTAAATAACGGGTTGGAAAGCTGTTGGAAGTCTACTAGAAAAGGGGGGGAGTGGGTGGGGGAAACAAGAATATAGGGGTTAATAGAATGTATATTAATTAGTATGTATGTTTACTCACCCAATAAAAATATATTTTTTAAAATATATATATATATATAAAATGTCTTTGAGGAAGGGCTACTTGCAAGGTCTTGCATTTGTTTCCACAAGGGTTGTCAACTCTGAGTTGATGAATTCCTGAAAATTTGGCAGTGTAGCCTGGGGTAGGTGGTGTTTGAGGAAAAGTCATCTCATGATGTGATGAATTTATTTATTTATTATATTTTTAACCCAGCCTCCCCACAAGCAGGCTCAGGGCGAGGTACAACATTGTTTAAAATACAACATAAAATCAATAATCACTGCATAAAAACAGCAATCAATAAAATAAAACCATCCCGAGATGGGGCAATCCTGCACTCCTGCCTGTCAGCATACAAAAAAGGGGGGAGTAGTAGTGTACAGATAGAATACTGTACCCCTTTTCAGGACAGCCAGCAGTGAACTCTCCATAATCCCTCACAGAGGGAGACGAAAGGAAGGCTTGGCAATGATGGACTAAAATTAGCCTCCACCATATGCCTGGTGGAACATCTCGGTCTTACAAACCCACTTAAATGATACATGATCCTGGTGGGCCCGAGTGTCCTCAGACAGAACAGGTTGGGTCCAGGACCAAAAAGGCCCTGGCCCTGGAAGAGGCCAGCTGAGCCTCCCATGGGCCAGGGACCACCAGTAGATGTTTTCTGGTTGAGCAAAGTGCTCTCTGGGGCACATACAGAGAGAGATGGTCCCTTAGGTATGCTGGTCCCAGTCTGTTTAGGACTTTATAGGTCAAAACCTATACCCTCAGTCTTGTTCTAGCTTCTGTTAGCCAAACTGCTCTAAAGATGGGGAATTAATAAGCAGTAGGCTAGTATTAAGGGATCTAGACCAATGTATACCAGAGTCAGTAATCCTGGTGACCGCCCAATAAAGAACAGACTAATACTTCCAAAGACTTTACTTAATAAATCTTCAAGCTTACAGGGTCTAAGAATCATACAAACACGTTCAATGCAAGGCTAGGAAATAAAAGGGGGGAAAGCATCTAGAGACAGTTGCATGAGCAGGAATATCATAGCTGGGCAATACTCACTTGTCCATTGAGAGGCAGAGATCTTAGCAGCGAGGAGGGGAAAATCTAACATAGTTCCTGCACTATGTTAGTTAGGGTGGAGGGCGGGAGGGGGGACGTGCCCTGGGGCGCTTTTGCCTCTCCCTTAAATAGCCAATTCTTTGTCTTGAGGCAAGGCTAGTGGAAATGGTCCATGCCCCTTTGATGATTCTCATGAACTTTAACCAAAGCAGTAAATGTGTCAATTTAGCAAGACGATATCCAAAAAAGATAATTTGGGATCAAATGTTTGCTGTTGTGGCATCTTGATAGAGGGAAGGAGTGAGGGGAAGGAGAGGGGAGGAAGCAATTTAGTTAATTGGTGGCGCTTTGTGTCACCTCTATGCAAAAGAAAAGATACAAATGGGGCATCCCCTGCATTTTACTTGGAGGCAATCGTTTCAATGGGTGATTCCCAGAGTCAGAGGTGCCACATTTCCTGGTCTTCGCTTCGGGTATCTGCATATCAAAGGTGGGACGTATGAACAGTTCATGCCAGCTGCCCTGGCTGGCAATGGCGTCCACAGGACAAGTTGTTGTCCTTTTTGAACCTGCTCTGGAATATGGCTTCTCTCTCTCTCACTGCTAGCCTTAGTTCCTACAGAGACATCGGCAGTGGCTGGCATCTTGGCACGCAAGCACACATCTGATGCGGGGTGGCCATTTATGTACTTTTGCAGAGGAGGGCCGCTTGTGGGTGCTGGCTCAGGTGCTGCTCTGCCAGTTCCTTGGCTCTCCCTTCTTCATGCATTGCATTGGCCTCCCCACCCAGTTATGCACTGTTCCCACATAAAGTCCACCCCCAAATTGTAATGAAGGGGGCTCTGGGCAACATTTCTAGGGAGAACTCAGGCTGGATTTCATCTAGAACCCATTTTTTGGTCTTTTTTGACCATCCATGGCATCCACTAAACTCTCCTCCAACACCACGTTTCAGAAGAGCCAATTTTTATTCCTATCAACCTCCTTTATTGTCCAACTTTCAGATCCCTACATACTATTGGTGTATACCACAATGTGGATTATATTGATCTTGGTCTTCCAAGAGACATCTTTATCCTAAAGGGTCTTTTCTACTTCCTTCATGGCTGCTCTTCCAAGTCTCAATCTCCTTCTGATTTCTTGGTTCCAGCTTCCCTTTTTGTTGATGATTGAGCCAAGGAACAGATAATATCCAACCATTTCAATTTCTTCATTGTCAACCTTAAAATTCTGTAATTCCTCAGTAGTCATTACTTTTGTCTTGTTGATATTCAGCTGTAATCCTGTGACCCTTTCTTCTTTAAACTTCATCAGTACCAATTTCATGTTTTTACAATTTTCTGCCAATAATGAAGTAACCTGGAGGTTGACCCTGGTGGTCCCTTCCAACCCAAACCCTAGCCATATGATTAGCTAAAATGACAGCCATCTTTACCAATCCACAACTGGGGAACATGCCAAAACTTACAGAAATGAATGGGAAATTAAAAATGAATCAGAAACACAGATGATATAGTGATGTTAAATCATTCTATTTAATGGTGAGAAAGAAACTGATGAAATAATTTGTATTCTGATCATTCAGTACAGCAGAAAGAATAATGGATTTTCCATAGAGAGAAAAAAGAAATGGAGACAGTAGTTTGCCTGTGTTCTGACAATGGCTGACACTTGCAAAAGAATATTCAAAATGTGAAAAGAGAGTGTTTTCAGATGTAATTCCCCCAATTTCCCCTGATGGTCAACGTTAAGGATGATGGGATGGCACGTCTTTCCAAAGAAGAATATTCTCTCATGATCGCCTCTCAGAAAACTTGCGACGGAATAGTGGTAATTTCACTCTAACCCGAACCGGATGTGGCACTTGTATAATATACGGTTTCAGTTCTGGTTCTTTATTTAAAGCAGCATTAGTAGACATCTTAAAAAGATATTGGTGAATCTGAAATATCAAATAATAGTGGTTTTAAATTTGCAAAAAATGTATGTAATGTCATTAATACTATAGTCAGCTGTATTTTACTAATACTGCCCCAAAAGCTGCCCAATGAATTGGAATACTGTTTCCAATAGACGGTCATGGTTTATTCAGGCCTCAATGGATACTACAGAAGTATGTTGATCTTATCCATCTGTAGGATGGAACCTGTAGAAAGCCCAGTTCAGATGAGTGAAGCAGTTGTGTTAGAGCATAGGTAGAGGTAGTCTTGCACATATAAGGGTATGAGGCCATTAAAGACATTGTATGTGATGGGCCAGTATCTGGAATTGGACCTAGCAACTATTGAGCAGCCTGAGGAGTGACTGCAGAGTAGGCAGAATATGCATGCACAGCCAAATTCCTGAGCGATAGCTTTCTGCATTGAGTGGAATTTCCAAATTGATTTTGAGAAGATAACTACCTGTATAAAGTGCATTACATTCAGGGCTTTTTTCAGCCAGAATGCAGTGGAACAGAGTTCCAGCACCTCTTGAAAGTATAGTAGTATATTATTCTTTATTACAGCACTTAGCCAGTACATTTACCATAAAAATTTAAGTGCACATTTTACAGCCATTAAAACATGAAACATATGAGTATATACAATTTGAAAACATAATTTCCTAATATCTATCAAAATTTGTAAAAACCAGGAAGTCAGCATAGTTCTAAGCAAGCAACCAAAATGGAGGCCTACACTCTAATGGGCTTTAACGACCAGAGTACAAAATTTCGCTATCTGGTGTAGTGCAGTAAAATCTGAGTTTGACAGCAGTTTCTCTAATTTGTTCTTATCCGAATGTTCTGAGATACCTTCCAGAAAGGGAATAATAAATCTCATACGTGCTTCCTTATAGAAAGGGCATCTCAGGAACACATGTTCCTGGGTTTCAACCTCCCCAAGTATACAAGGACATAGCCTCTCATTCCAAGGAATCTTCTTAAATCTGCCATCTAGAACAGCAGAGGGTAAGGCAGAACATCTGGCCAAAGTAAGCGCTCTCCTGAGTTTATTTACCTCCAGAATCGATAAGTAAGAAGCAAGTGCAGAAATATATCTGTTACTAGGAGGAGCTATAAAAGCAGGAGTGCCTTGTAAATCAGATTGTCGTTCAATATCATCAATCCTTTGCCTAACCATTTGCCTTGCTTGATCGCTTCCCATCATGAGAAGCACTTGAGCGGAAAATCCTATTGCCCTAATTTTCTGTTTAGTGGCAATCATCCACTTAGACTGGAAATCATCGGTTAAGTTTAGGGGTAATAAACCACATGGATTTAAATTTATCGTTATCCACAGGAGAATGGAATGCAGGGTGATCTTTGCTTCAACTTTCTGCATGCCAGTCTCAAGGCGAACCATTGCATTAGAAACAAACTTTAGAACTTTAAGGACCGCTCTCAAAAATTTCGATTGAACTAACTCTAAAGGTGCAAAACAAGAAATTGGTGGTCCAAGAAGTGACCCGTATAGCATCTGAGTTAGTGATTTGGCCCTAAACAATTTTAAATCCTCCGGCACAAAATATCCCCCTGAAGTGCAGAAGAACTTCAGTAAACTTTGAGCAGATCTATCTCCCACACATGCTGATGCATGACTATGCGCGACCTTGGATCCTGAGGCTTGGACAATCATTCCAAGATAACGATAACGGGTAACCTGCTCAAGAATATGGCCATTTATACTCCAATTTCTACTTTGAGGTCTCTTACCGAAGGCCATCACCTTCGTCTTTTGATAGTTAATGTCCAGTTTGTAGTTATTACAATAGCTGGCAAATCTCTTGAGTGTTCTCCTTAAACCAATTGGAGTTCTAGAGAGAATGACCGCATCATCCGCATACAGGAGAATGGAAATGGGATGCTGTGCCAATTTAGGCGAGTGGAGATCAGCCCCATTTAGATGGTCCACCACATCATTGAGATAAAAATTAAAAAGAACTGGGGCTAACATACACCCCTGCCTAACTCCTTTAAAGGTGGGGATTTTATCTGTTAAATGTCCCTGACCAGTATATCTCACCCTCAATGAGGTTACCTCTTGAAAGTAATGGCATGTCTGGTGGTCCCACTGCCGTTATCTTGTTTCCTCCCCACGGAGCCAAACTGTTGCTGCTTTCAAAGCCGGCAGCTTTTTGCATCTGAGAGAAGGGGGATTCCCCTCTCATCGGCTGAAAAATGCTGCTTTCAAATGCCTGAAGCTTTTTCAGCTGTGGGGAGAGGGAGGAGGGACCCCCTCCTTCCTCTCCTTAGTTGAAAAATGCTTAGACATTTGCAAGAAGCAACACTTTTCTTTTCTTTTTGAATAGGGTAGTCTCAACCATCCAGCAATCTCCTTCGTCAATCATGGTCTTTATTACCTTCATCTAGGAGAAGCTTCAGTAACCAACACATCCATTTTGAAGATTATAAGTGTCTATATGATAATATAAGTTAATATATATATAATCTAATATTATCTGACCGCTATATAAAACCGGAGAAAATTATCTGGAGGCTTAGACAATTGTTCTTTCTGTTACCAACTTTTTATATACTTTCCATTTTTTCTAACCTTTACTTGAAATTGTCTTACATATTTTACATCTGTTATTTAAACATATAATAACGTCCTTAGAACCTTTTTTTAAAAATTCTCATTTACATTTAACATCTTAATTGTTATTGTCTTGGTTTTCTCTTTTATTCCATCGTTCTGCATCTTTCTCCTAATTTACTTTCTGAGAGTACTTAATCTTATATTCTTTTATCTTTTTCATTCTTTACCTCAGTATACATATATTTTATTATTTCATCCAAAGCATATCACACAAGTTACTATATTCTTACATTGTTCCACCCTATATTGATGTTACCACTTTTCCATATAAAAAAGATAAAATTCCTTCAATTAATTTTCAAAATCTTTATAGATCCCAACTTTATCATATTCCGTAAGTATATATCTAGCAGTGCTCGAGGCCTCGAGTTCAGCTATCGGTTGTCATCATTCCAGCAAACTTGTTGTTTACAGAGCTGGATGTCATAGCTGTACTCTTTCCTTTTCCATCCCTCCCCCCTTTTTTCCCCAACATGCTTTCAGTTTGATTTTCAGTTTTTTTCCTTGATAGGTAAATTTTGAACTTAATTTTTTCAAAACCTTAAATACGTATTGGTTAATGTAGCTTAGAATGGGTTGAAATTTAAATGTGAAGCATAGCAAGAGTATCTTCCAACTTGTCTTCTTTTATGTCTTCCAAATACTCGTCTGTCCTCTGAAAGGAGCAACATTTTTCTTGCTGCAAGTAAAGTGTTGCTGCTTTTTTTCAGCTGGCAGGAGGGGGATTCCCCTCCCATCAGCTGAGAAATGGCTGGCGTTTGAAAGCCACATTTTTCTTGCTGTTTGCAAATGGCAAGGAAAGTGCTGCTTTGAGCTTCAGTGTGCTCTGTGAAGATTCCCAAGTCTTTAAGGAGCATATCAAAGCATTTAAATACCCAAATTCCAAAGCGGCTTGCCACTTGCTGCTTGAGAGTTCCACCACCTCTTTTCTCAGAAAAAAAAAACCCTGCCAGAAGTGCTGGAAAAGATAACATGATATACTCTTGCACATATAAGGGTATAGGGACATTAAATAATTTGTATGTGATGGGCCAAGTGAGGGAGCTTTAAGAGGGGACCATTTGCCTGACCAAATAACTTGTACCCAGACTGTGTAATCTGCCTTGAAGTTCAGTGATAAAGGTGAACTATAAAATCATCATTATCATTATCACTATCATTATCATTACCATTATCCTTATCATTTTTTCCAAATGTCCACTCTCCCCAATGCAGTCTACATCATTTTCCTTTCCAGTATTTTGTCCTCATAAAAACCATGTGATTCAAGTCTGGCTGAGGTGGTGTGATTGGTCAAAAGTCAGCTAGTAACCTTCCTTCAGATTCATATCCCTCACCAGTAATGCAATATGAATCTGATACAGTGATGGTCACAGGCAAAGACAACTTTAAACCTGGATTAGGTTTAAAGGCTCAGTAGCTGTACTGAGCTATGGATTTGGTTCTAGGACATAAGCGTAAACTGTATCTTGAGAGAGAGAGAGAGAGAGAAAGAGGGAGGGAGAGAGAGAGAGAGAGTAGCAAACAAACACAAAGTGCTAGATATGAACAGATCAAGTGAAAAGATATTTACCTAAGTCTCTGAGATGCCGAAGTCAAGGGAAGCCGACAAGCTGTTGGCTGGAAGACTCCTGTGTTGTGAGGGTTTTTATATTGATCCTTGCAGGATAGGATTGTAAATCATTCATGCATTGTCAAATGTGCTGCTTCTGCCTGCAGGTTACAGGGTTTTTGTTTGGGCAAAGCATAAAAAATAATTATATAGTTGCTAATATTTCTCTGAGGAATTTTGATGATATTTATAATTAGTTCCCTGTAACATTATTCTTTCTGATGATTCCACACTTTAATTTAAATGTATTTCCATCCATTTAGTTCCGTCCTGTATTTTATTACCTCTCTCCCTATTTAATCAACTTAGGTTTCTATGAGAAAGGAAAATGGGAAGAGCCTATAGAAGCCAAGGTGACTCCAGAAACATCTTTCTAATGAGTTGAGAAATAAGCAAGACTCATTTGGGAAATGGAAGGAGTACCTTATAACCAAGGATGAATAGAAACAAATAACCAAAGCTTGTAGGGAGAGTGTTAGAAAAGCTAAATCTCTGTATGAGCTTTGGCTAGAAAAAAAATGATAAAAACAACAACAAGAAAGCAATTTTAAATTATGCTCAAAGTAAGCAAAAGAGCAAGGACATGATAGGCCCATAGGAGGGACATGGAAGTCAAATTGTAACAGGCAATGAAGAGAGAGAAAAACTGCTCAATTTCTACTTCTCCTCAGTCTCCTCCTGAGAGGGAAATGGTGCTCAACATGGTGACAACAGAACACATGATGGGGGAAGGGTATTACAGCCTGACTTAGATAATTGTGTTCAGTTTGGGGCACCGCAATTTAAGAAGGATATAGACAAGTTGGAACGTGTGCAGAGGATGGCAATAAAGGTGGTGAAGGGTCCTATGAGGAGAAGTTGGAGGAGCCTGGAGAGGAGATGACTGAGAGGTGAAATGATAACCCTCTTCTATAACTTGATGGGCTATCATATGAAGGATAGTGTGGAGTTGTTTTCCACTGCCCCAGAAGGCTGGACCAGAACCGATGGGTTGAAATACAGCATAGTGGTGGTGCATAAACACCTAGTTTCTTTAGATGAAACTAAGTCCTCAGGGCCAGATGAATCGCATCTGAAAGCACTAGAAGAAGTCGCAGATGTAATTTTTGAGCCTCTACCTATTATTTTTGAGAATTCTTGGAGAACAGGCATGGGGCCAGAAGACGAGGTAGGCAAATTTTGTCCCCATTTTCAAAAAAGGGAAAAAGGAGAGTCTGGGTAACTAGTACTGACCCATCAGCTTGACATCTGTACCTGGAAAAGTTTTGGAACAAATCATCAAAAGTCAGTCCTTGAGCATATAGAAGAGATGGCTGTGATTAATAAGAGCCAGCATGGGTTTTTCAAGAACAAGCCATGTCAGATTAATCTTATCTCTTTTTTTGAGAAAGTTACTACTTTGCTTGATCAAGAACATGCTGTAGATGTGGTTTATCTCAGTTTCAGTAAGGCTTTTGATAAGGTTCCAGATAATATCCCCGTTGACAAGTTGGTAAAATGTGGTTTGGCTCCTATTACTGTAAGTTGCATCTCTAACTGTTTGACAGATCACACCCAAAGAGTGTTTGTTAATGGTTCTTCATCCTCTTGGAGAAGTGTGACAAGTGGAGTGCCTCAGGGATCAGTCCTGGGACCCGATCTGTTCAACATTTTTATCAATGATTTGGATAAAGGAATAGAGGGAATGCTTACTAAATTTGCAGATGATCCTAAATTGGGAGAAGTAGTAAATACAGTTGAAGACAGAATCAGGATACAGGATGATGTTGACAGGCTGGATATGAAATTTCAACAGAAATAAATCTCAAGTTCTGCACTTAAGTAGGAAAAAAATTATACCCATAATTATAGGATGGGGGAGACTTGTCTTGTAGCAAAATGTGCGAAAAGGATCTCGGGTCTTAGTTGACCATACACTGAACAGGATTCAGTGGTTTGATATGGTAGTTAAAAAGGCAAATGTGATTTTGGGCTTTATCAACAGATGTACAGTGTCCAGATCACGAAAAGTGATGATATCGCTCTACTCTGCTCTGGTTAGATCTTACTTAGAGAACTGTGTTCAGTTTGGGGCACCACAATTTAAGAAAGATATAGACAAGCCAGAACAAATCCAGAGTATGGCAATAAAGGTGGTGAAGGGTCTGGAGACCGTCCTATGAGGAGAAGTTGGAGGAGCCTGGAGAGGAGACGACTGAGAGGTGAAACGATAACCATTTTCAAGAATTATCATATAAGGAATGGTGTGGAGTTGTTTTCCACTGCCCCAGAAGGTTGGACCAGAACCAATCAGTTGAAATTAAACAAAAAGATTTTTTGGCTAAATAATGGGAAGCAATTTCTGATAGAGTGGCCCTTGATTTGAACTGGCTTCCTGGGCAGGTGGTCGGACCTCCTTTTTTGGAGGTTTCAAAGCAGAGGCTAGATGGCCATCTGACAGCAAAGCTTATTCTGTGGACCTAGGCAGATCATGAGAGGGAGGTTAGGAAGGGCACATAAATACTTAGTTCTAGCGACTTCTTCTTACATACCCAGTGTAGGGCCAAACACCACCTTAAGGTCATAGATCCAGAGGAGTTAGCCATGTTAGTCTGTAGTAGCAAAATAGTCATCCAGTAGCACCTTTAAAACTAACCAACATTACTGTAGCATAAGCTTTCGAGAACCACAGTTCTCTTTGTCAGATGCATCTGACGAAGAGAACTATGGTTCTCGAAAGGTGCTACACCTTAGGGTCAGGAAGCAGTTTTCCCCAGGCCAGTTTGGTTAGGGATCTTGATGATGTTTTGCCATCTTCTGGGCATGGAGCAGGGAGCACTGGGTTTGTGTGTATAGAGGAGGTATTGGTGAATTTCCTGCATTGTGCAGATTGTTGGACTAGATGACCCTAGAGGTGTCTTGAAACACTATGATTTTATGATTCAAGCAGCAGCAGGACTGTTATCTGTAGGGACAGGAATATAATGGAATGGTTGCTGCTCTTGACCAAGAAGGTCATGGGGATATTTCTGTACATCACGAAGAGAAATGGCCAAGCCCCTCAGCTGAACATGGAAAATAGGGCCTAGAGATATAGAAGTCAAAAAGTTTGGAGAGGGGTAAGAAACAGAGGAGTAACAAAATAACAGGACTTGTTTATTACAAACACTCTACCCTTTATCAATAGATTGTTTGTGTTGAGGCAGAAGCCCCTAACTTGACAAAAAAGTCCAAATTTTCAGAAATGAAGATATAGCTCATAGATGAGGTGCATTGCTTGAGGGCCAAAAGAATTCCTCAAAATTCACCTAGATCCAATAAATACCCAGGTTGCTGTAAGTCAGCATTGCAGAGGCAGGCAATGGCAAACCACCTCTGTTAGTCTCTTGTCATGTAAACCCCACCAGAGGTTGCTGGAAGTCAGCTGTAACTTAAGAGCAGTCTCCATCACCAATCCATTAGAAGAACTACCATTAGGAGCACCATCAAGATGGAGTTCAAAGGTGAGACCACATTCCCCTGGTTGGAATCAATAAAAATGTACCTTCTCTCTCCCTGCCAAGAGATTTTATTATCTCTGTTTGCCCATCCCTTCTGGGTCAAAGAATCTTTTCCTGAAATTTCCAGGAAGATGCAATCTAGCTTCCCTCCCTTCCAAAATTTGTGTTCCTCTGAGGTTTCAGATTCCCAGATAAGGTGTCAGCTGTACATTTCATTCTCTCTGTCCAGGAAGGCCATTAGAATGTCCAAAGCTTTGATGGTTGGTATTTGGTAAGGCCAGTAGGAATTGACTTCCCCTATCTGCTTGTCTTCAGCTATGAAAAATTAACAAAATAAAATACAAGTTAAAAAAAATAAAAAAACTTATTGGGGAGGTTTGATACACGCCGAATGTCCAAATAAAATGCATTTCTCCAGAAGAAGCATCCAAGAGGGAACCTCTTTTAGTGACTCCCACATGAGCTTTCTGAAGCCCTATGAACTCCCATGTGCAAAATTCTTTAAATCAGGTGAGCTATGAAAAGTAATGTTAATAGAAGGTCCATTTAGACTGCAAATAGATCAATCAGGCTTTTTGTCCCAGAATGAAAATGTAAATTTAGTTGAGGTATCACATTCCACGGAGGTATCTTCCACAGCTATATAAGCACAGTCAGAACACAGATTTTCCTTCAAATCCCATCCCAACTGAAAGCTGCAGTAATTTTGGTAAGGATCAAGAACACATCTCAGAGGGCAATGCTTTAGTGCTTGGGAAGAATTTGTCTGCTGAACAAAAAAGAGGTTGATGGGGTAGAAAAGATAAGTGAAAGGTGGTCATCTGAAACATGACATGGCAAGTAATTGGTATCCAGTTTTCCAGAGGGCGGAAGATAATGAGTTACATTTTCGTAGACCTAAAGAGAACATTCTCAATGGTAAGAGCAGTCCTAGAACAGAATCTGGGATCTGAATGTACGGGAAATTCTCCCTCGCAGCAGACTTTTAGCAGAGACTGGGTGTACCTCTGTTGGGGAAGCTTTGTGCATGCTTGGGGGGAAGGGTGATCTTAATGGACTAGAAGGCTCTTTCCAGCTATTTGACTCTTGGTATTTTACCAGGATAATTTGCCTACAAGCTGGAATATAAAAATCTACTTAAACTTAAATGAACAAACAACATTATTTGCACCTGCGGACAAAGTTTATAATCATCTAAAATGAAAAAGGACTTCAAAATGCAAAGTTTGTGTTCTAGAACATGGGAAGGAAATGAATAAACTTAGGTTAAGGAAGAAACCAATCAGGCCTGAAGCATCAACAGGATATTTGATGCTGGCATTATCCTGGAGTTCCAGGTTACCACTCCTCTGGAGCAATTGGCATCACAGAAAAACTTTGCAAGGCAATCATTAGCAGTTACTTCCTGCCAGGAACGGATTCCTCCCTCCCTTTTACCGGCAGTGAAGCAAAAGGATGTGGATGAAGGTAGCATATAACGCAGATGCACATTTTCCCTCCCACGCTGTGCCGGACGGTCCCTGGGGACCATCCTAGTTTCCATCCCCTTTTACTTTTGGGAGCTTCTCGTGATGCTTTCTGATGTTAGAGCAAAAAAGCATGCTGACTTAATCTGTGGTGGGTGGAGAATTCTAAAATTCCATCCCTTTGCACTTCCCCCACCACCACATCTTCAAAGCCCAAGGAGGACCCTAGTCGCAAATCATCTAGGGCCGCATCCTCCACAGCCTCTTCTTCCTGTCACAGCCACTCATCACAGAAGTCAACTGAGGCAGCCAGAATGCAGGCTGAAATGGCTGTCATGGAGCTGGAGCTTGAATTCACCAAGAAGCAGCAGGCTCTTATGACGCAGCTGGCAACACTTGAGAAGGAGATTGAATTGAACAAGATGCGGGTCCGAGCTAAACTCCTGAATGGTGGTCCACAGAAAGCAGAGGCCAGTCTCGCTGTACTGTAGATGGAAGATGCATCCCATTGAGTCCTGTCCTACATGAAGGACCACGCTCACCCACGCGAATGCCAGCCACTCAACCCCACTGCTCCAGTTTTCTTCCGATGCAGACTTATGGTAGCACGTCAGCCTATGCCTAGATCGCCTCTGCCCTTCACTCCTGCCCCTAGGAACCAAGATCCAGTGCAACGTCAGGTACCTAAGGTTAGTGAGGTGCCTCGGAGAACCAAAAGGGACCTCATGGAGCGTGGTGTGCAGAAGTTCTGGGATTGTCCAGAGGGCTACATGATCTGGAGGGCATCTTTCCGGGCAGCAATCAGGGACATGATGCTTCAAGCTGATGAAGAAATCACCCTCCTGACCACATGGCTGGGCCCTGAATCCGCTGCACAGGCAAGACGCATTTACAACGCGTACATTGAAGACTACTGGACAGCCCTTGACTTGATTTGGGAACGCCTTGATGAGAGCTATGGAACATCTTGGCAAATCGAAACCTCATTCCTGTTGAAACTGAAGAAGTTTCCCAAGATACCTGCCTCTAACCCTAGTAAGTTATGGGACCTTGCTGATCTCCTTGTGGAGCTAAGGAATGCCATGCGCAACCCAGCATTACCAGGGCTTGCAACTCTTGATCAGCATTTGACACAGAGGGAAATCATGGAAAAGTTACCAGTTCCGCTACAAGACAGATGGGGCGACGAAGTTTATGCCTATAAGGTTGAAAATGAAGGGCAGTATCCTCCATTCTCATTCCTGGTGGACTTTGTGTGCTGTCTGGCTAGGTCACGTAATGATCCACAGTGCAGATACGCCATGTGCACTTTTGAATCCCGCATCGAGAAGGCACCTCTACGAGACACCAAGCCCAAGGCAGCTGTCTCCATGCTGAAGACGGGAGTCTCAAGTGCTCCAGAAAAATCCCACCCTAAAAAGAAACCAGCTCACCAGTCATACGCTCAGGAACCACCTGCACAACAGTATTATTGTCCACTTCACAAGTACAAACACCCGGCGAATAGATGTAAGGCTTTCAGAGGGATGCCTCTGGTGGCACGGACGGCCCTGTTAAAACAGCACAAAGGGTGCCCCAAGTGTTGCAAGACTTGGGAACACACAGCTACAGATTGCAAGGCCAGCATCAAGTGTTATGTATGCAGTAGTGACGCGCACCCGACTGCCATGCATCCAGATCCTGACCTGGAAGCGGTGCCCACATCTACAGCCACAAGCCAAGAGGACGCATCGGGCCAAGACAAGATCGTCGCGGCCCACTGTACTCAAGTTTGCGGTGATGGGAAAAATGACCACTCCTGCCATCACATATGTCTCGCCAAGGTCTACCCTGCTGGTCACCCGGAATTGGCCCAGAAGATGTACATAGTCTTAGATAATCAATGTAACCGGTCCTTAGCCAGCCCAGAGTTCTTTGAGCTCTTCAATGTACAGGGAGATGAAACTCCATATATCCTCAGGATGTGTGCTGGAGTCCAGCGCACGGCGGGGAGGACAGCCATTGGGTTTCAGATTGAACCACTCAATGGCGGCAACCAGTTCTCCCTACCAACATTGTTGGAATGTGATGCCCTACCTGGTGATCGCGACCAAATACCGACAACAAAAGTGGCAATCCACCATCCCCATCTACAACCAATTTCAGATCAAATTCCTGCCCTAGATCCAGATGCACAAATCTTGCTTCTGCTAGGAATAGATGTCTCTGATCTTTTGGCTTGCCACGAACTGCTCATGGGACCCCCTGGCACTCCACACGCCCAGAGGTACGATCTGGGGTGGGTCATCATAGGGAATATTTGTATTGATCGTCTGCAGATGCCAAGCCAGGTGAGTGTCTTTGCCACAACTGTCCTAGATAATGGGAGAGCCTCACACTTGAAACCATGTCCAGAACACTTCACGCTGACTGAACAGGACTACGACTTGGGAGCTACAGGGTTCCAAACAACCAAAGAGGACAACATGCTCGCCCCATCTAGGGAAGGCAAGCAATTCCTGCAGTTAATGGAAAGGGAACTTCAGCAAGATGACTCCGGGAGTTGGATCGCCCCACTTCCTTTCCGCACACCTAGACAGCAACTACCCAACAACCATGAACAAGCCTTGTCTCAACTCAACACCTTGCGCAGAACCCTGGCAAGAAAGCCCAAGATGAAGGTCCATTTTGTGGAATTCATGGACAAGATGCTGCAGAATAACCATGCAGAAATTGCGCCTCCACTACGAGAGGGAGAAGAATGTTGGTACCTGCCATTCTTTCAGGTGTACCATCCCCAAAAGCCTGGCCAGATCAGAGTGGTCTTCAATTCCAGTGCCCAATACTTGGCATGCTCATCTGCTTCAGGAAAGAAGCCGTAGCTGTCATGGTGGACATCCAGCAGATGTTCTACTCCTTCCTTGTCAGAGAGGACCACCTCAATTACTTATGATTCTTATGGTTCAGTGACGAGCAACACAGCCAGACCGTCACAGAATATCTCATGAGAGTCCACGTGTTTGGCAATAGACCGTGCCAAACACGGTCCATTGCCGACACCAAGCTACTCAAGTTGAACCCCTACCATGATGATGATGGTCTGCTTCGGGTAGGATGGTGCCTCAGAGCGACTGATGTGGCCCCTACAGTAGCGAATCCAATCATCCTTCCAGCTCGACATCATGTGACTGTCCTCTTGGTGCAACACCACAACGAGCGGGTACATCACCAAGGACACCACTTCACAGAAGGAGCCATCAGAGCAGCAGGTCTATGGATCGTAGGAGCAAAGAGATGTATTGCCTCAGTCCTTCAGGCCTGTGTACAATGTCAGAAACTCAAGGGTTCCCATCAACAACAGAAGTTGGCTGACCTGCCACCGGATCGACTCAGTACCGAGCCCCCTTTCACCAATGTTGACTTGACGTGTTTGGACCCTGGAACGTGGTGACATGCAAAACCAGGGGAGGACAGGCCAACAGAAAATGGTGGGCAGTGCTTTTCACATGTCTGAGTATCCGAGCCGTGCACATTGAAGTGATCGAATCCATGGATACTTCCAGCTTCATAAATGCAGCCATTCTTCTGCCACAAGGAAAGGGAAAAGATGACTGCTTTTATCATGCGCATCTTAAATAAACTACTGCTATAATACACAGGAAGCATCCGTCTCTTGGCTGAACTGTAAGTTGGTTCTGGGTCATTTGTAATGGAATCCCTTGGGTCAGCAGGTAGCTAAAGAGGAGTGGTAACCTGGAACTCCAGGATAGTAAAAGCAGTCATCTTTTCCCTTTCCTTGTGGGAGAAAATCAGTACAGACAAAGGGTGGAAGAGCAGTTGTAAAACATAACACTAAAAACAGAAACAAGGTCATTAAGGATTCAAATATCCCTCGTCTTGTTGGTGGCAGTGTAAACTACAATTCCCATCATTCAAAGCCTTAAAGAGGCAACACATATTTCTGATAGAGCTAATACAAGCTTCTAAGCTTGTATTTTCAAGAATTATCATATAAAGAATGGTGTGGAGTTGTTTTCCACTGCCCCAGAAGGTTGGACCAGAACCAACCGGTTGAAATTAAACAAAAAGTTTTTTGGCTAAACAATGGGAAGCAATTTCTGATAGAGTGGCCCTTGAGTTGAACTGGCTTCCTGGGCAGGTGGTCGGACCTCCTTTTTTGGAGGTTTTTAAGCAGAGGCTAGATGGCCATCTGACAGCAAAGCTTATTCTGTGAACCTAGGCAGATCATGAGAGGGAGGTTAGGAAGGACACATACATTCTTAGTTCTAGCGACTTCTTCTTACATACCCAGTGTAGGGCCAATCACCACCTTAAGGTCATAGATCCAGAGGAGTTAGCCATGTTAGTCTGTAGTAGCAAAATAGTCATCCAGTAGCACCTTTAAAACTAACCAACATTACTGTAGCATAAGCTTTTGAGAGCCACAGTTCTCTTCATCAGATGCATCTGAGGAAGAGAACTGTAGTTCTCAAAAGGTGCTACACCTTAGGGTCAGGAAGCAGTTTTCCCCAGGCCAGTTGGGCTAGGGATCCTGATGATGTTTTGCCATCTTCTAGGCATGGAGCAGGGGGCACTGGGTTTGTGTGTATAGAGGAGGTATTGGTGAATTTCCTGCATTGTGCAGATTGTTGGACTAGATGACCCTAGAGGTGTCTTGCAAGACTATGATTTTATGATTCAAGCAGCAGCAGGACTGTTATCTGTAGGGACAGGAATATAGTGGAATGGTTGCTGCTCTTGACCAAGAAGGTCATGGGGATATTTCTGTACATCACAAAGAGAAATGGACAAGCCCCTCAGCTAAACACGGCAAACAGGGTCTAGAGATACAGAAGTCAATAAGTTTGGAGAGGGGTAAGACACAGAGGAGTAACAAAATAACAGGACCTGTTTATTAGAAACACTCTACCCTATATCAATGGATACTGTGTGTTGAGGCAGAAGCCCCTAATTTGACAAAAACGTCAAAATTCACAGAAATAAAGATATAGCTCATAGATGAGGTGCATTGCTTGAGGGCCAAAAGAATTCCCCAATGTTCCACTAGCTCCCATAAATATCCATCTTTGTGGGACCCCATTGCTTATTTCCACCATGGCAAGAATTTTCTATATATTCCTACTCTTCACTTTCTGTCATTGAAGTTAATCTGTTAGAAGGTCCTGATCTGGACAGCCCAGGTGAGCCCGATCTCATCAGATCTCAGAAACTAAGCAGGGTCAGCCTTGGTTAGTCATTGGATGGGAGACCTCCAGTGAAGACCAGTGTTGCAGAGGCAGGCAATGGCAAACCACCTCTGTTAGTCTCTTGCCATGAAAACCCCACCAGATGACCACCTTTCACTGTAACTTAAGAGATTTAACTTAAGAGCAGTCTCCATCACCAATCCATTAGAAGAACTACTATTAGGAGCACCATCAAGATGGATTTCAAGGGTGAGACCACATTCCCCTGGTTGGAATCAATAAAAATGTACCTTCTTTCTCCCTGCTGAGAGATTTTATCATCTCTATTTGCCCATCCCTTGTAGGTCAAAGAATCTTTTCCTGAAATTTCCAGAAAGATGCAATCTAGCTTCCCTCCCTTCCAAAATTTGTGTTCCTCTTAGGTTTCAGATTCCCAGATAAGGTGTCAGCTGAACATTTCATTCTCTCTGGCCAGGAAGGCCATTAGAATTTCCAAAGCTTTGAGGGTTGGTATTTGGCAAGGCCAGTAGGAATTGACTTACCCTATGTGCTTGTCTTCAGCTATGAAAAATTAACAAAATCAAATAAAACTTTAAAAAAATAAAAAACGTATTGGGGACATTATTAGGCCAAATGTCCAAATAAAATGCATTTCTCCACAAGAAGCATCCAAGAGAGAACCTCTTTTAGTGACTCCCACATGAGCTTTCTGAAACCCTATGAACTCCAATGTGCAAATTTCTTTAAATCAGGCGAGATATGAAAAGTAATGTTAATAGAAGGTCCATTGAGGCTGCAAAAAGATCAATCAGGCTTTTTGTCCCAGAATGAAAATGTCAATTTAATTGAGGTATCACATTCCATGGAGGTATCTTCCACAGCTCTATAAGCACACTCAGAACACATATTTTCCTTCAAATCCCATCCCAATTGAAAGCTTCATTAATTTTGTTAAGATTGAAGAGCACATCTCATAGGGCAATGTTTTAGTGCTTGGGAAGAATTTGTCTGCTGAAGAAAAGAGGTTGATGGGGTAGGAAAGATAAGTGAAAGGTGGTCATCTGAAACACGACATGGCAAGTAATTGGTATCCAGTTTTCCAGAGGGCGGAAGATAATGAGTTACATTTTAGTTGACCTAAAGAGAACATTCTCAATGGTAAGAGCAGTCCTAGAACAGAATCTGGGATCTGAATGTTGGGGAAATTCTCCCTTGCAGCAGACTTTTAGCAGAGACTGGACGTCCCTCTGTTGAGGAATCATTGTGCATGCTTGGGAGGAGGAGGGAAGGGTGATCTAAATGGCCTAGAAGGCTCTTTCCAGCTATTTGACTCTTGGTATTTTAATAGGATAATTTGCATACAAGCGGGGATAAAAAAAATCTACTTAAACTTAAATGAACAAACATGATTTGAACACTTGGACAAAGTTTATAATCATCTAAAATGAAAAAGGACTTCAGAATGCAAAGTACGTGTTCTAGAACACGGGGAAGGAAATGAACAGACTTAGTTATAGGAAGAAACCAATCAGGCCTGAAGAATCAACAGGATATTTGATGTTGGCATGATAAATCATACACATCCACAGCCTGCCAAATCCGTGTAAAACCACATTCCAGAGAAGAGTATTCATTTCACATCGTCCACATTCTATTCTGGACATCAGCAAACGTGATTATCTGGTGGACATTCCCTGTGAGGGGAGGGTGAAGGAACTGGGTGTTTTTAGGCAGGAGAAGAGACACATCAGATAGGGTATATGATTAAGGATCGAAATGACTATCATGTAGAAGAGGCCAAAGACATGTTTGCTCCTCCTCAAGAGGCCAATATGCCTAAATTACAGGAGGGTAGATTTCAATGGATCTGTGGGAGAAATCTCCTAATGGTAAAAGCAGTTCAAAACACAACCGAGTATCTTTATGAAAAGTAGGTTCTTCTTCAGTTGATGTCTTCAAGCCACGGCAGGGCTGTTACCTGTAGGGACTTCATTCAATGGCCAGAATATTGGTGAACACTTGCGGCTCTTGACCAAGAAGGTCATGGGGGATGTTTCTGTACATCAGAAACATCAAGGGCCTCGCCTCTCAGCTGAACATGCCAAACAGGCCTGTAGAGACCTAAAAGTCAATAACCTTGGAGAGGGGTAAGAAACAAAGGAGTGTCAAAATAACTGGACTTTTGTTTATTAGAAATACCCTACCGAATATCAATGGATAATATGTGTTGAGGTCCACAGTCAGAAGCCCCTGACACTGATAAAAGGTTCAAATTCACAGAAGGCCAAAAGATATTCCCCAACATTCCACTGGCTCCAATCAATACCCATCTTTGTGGGACCCCACTGTTGATTTCCACCATGGCAAGAACTGTCCATCTGTTCCTCTCCTTTGCTTTCTGTCATCTAACTAATTGTGAATTCGTTAGAGGAACCACCATTAGACAAACCATCAAGATGGTGTTCAGATGTGAGAACAAGTTTCCGTAGATGGAATCAATCAAAATGGAACCTTTTGGTATGGATCATGGACATATCTCATAGGGAAATGTTTTAGCAGTTGGGAAGAATTTCTCTGCTGAAGAAAAGAGGCTGGTAGGGCTGTAAAAATAAGTAAAAGGCAGTCCCCTGAAACATGACATGGCAAACGCTTGGTATGCAGTTTTCCAGAGGGCTGAAGATAGAGGAGTTCTATTTTAGTTGACCTAAAGAGAACATTGCCAATGATGGCAGCAGTTCTAGAACAGAACCTAGAATCTGAGTGGAGGGGAATTTCTCCTTGTAGCGGGGGGGGGGGGGTGAGCCTGAAAGGCTGGAAGGCTCTTTCCACCTCTCTGACTCTCCGTTTTTTTCCAGGACAACTTGTCTGCAAGATGGGATTTTAAAAAAACCTACCTATACTTAAATGAACAAACAACATGATTTGAACATGCTGACACAGTTTACAGTCATCTAAAATGAAAGAGGACTTCGAAATGCCAAGTACATGTTCTATAACATGGGGAAGGAAATTAACAGACTTAGCTTAAGGAAGAAAGTAATTAGGCCTGAAGCATCCCCAGGAGATTTGATGGTGGCATGATAAATCATTCACATCCACAGCCAGCAAAATCTGTATGAAACCACATTCCAAAGAAGAATGTTCAGTTCAATTTTCCAAGCATTTTGTGTGTGTTTGTGGGTGGGGAGCTAAATGACCTAGAAAGGCTCTTTCCTACTCTCTGACTCTCTGTATTTTACCAGGACATCTTTCTTGCAAGATGGGGTAAAAAGTACTACTTAAATTTAAATAAACCATGTAGTAGAGCCCTTTCCGTATTTCAGAAGATTCAGTCCTCAGCTGACCCCAACCGTATCCTTTATGGGGGTGCGGCTGAAGCACAGCGGTTAAGTGGTTTGGCTGCAACTCAGCAGTCTATGTCGCAAAGCTTCACAGCAGCTTACTTGGCTAGCAACACTAAGCAGGTTAGAGGCAGCAGAGACCACTCCTGTTGAGGTGAACTATTTACAATTTATTTACAGATATATATATACAGTCCATTAGCCTTTGCCAATCAGAGCGACAAAGTGCTTCGCCAGGCTCTGAAACCTTTGCAGACTCACCACATACTGTACATTGAATACATTTATACAAGTACAGACATCACACATCCAATCAGCAATTACCTTTGTACACCGTACATCTGGCTGATGCAACCTTGCAACCTTGGATGATCATATGACTTAACTGTCACCTAGATGAGAATGATCTAACAGGCTTGGATCTTGCCTGAGTTTATTTACACACTCTGACAGTCTACTGGTTCGAATCCCACTCCTGCCATAAGCTTGTCAGTAGATAAGTCACTAGTCTCAGCCCCAGCTCCCCAGATTTATTGTGGAGATAATAATAACACTAACTAGTTCACTGCTCGGGGTGAGGCACTAAACTGTCTAGAAGAGCAGTATATGAGCTCAGTTATTATTATTTGTATTATTATTACTATCACCCGCTTAGTGTTTGTCCCAATCTCCTTTTCCTGCACTTCGTTTACTGAGCATCAAGGTTTTTACCTATCCGTAACCAGGAGGAAACTTCCTCCTGATTTAACTAAATTTTGACCAACAGAGGAAAGTTAGGGAATAAAGTACGATAAGGATAAAGTATAGCAGTTCGCTAATAAAAACAGAAATCAGATAAAGATGGAAACATTTGGGTGAAGAAGATACCGGGTCATTGTAACAACTGGTGGGGCATTGAGGTGACTTACTGGGTCTGGGGCTTACCAGCAGTGTCATTACATTGCTGGCAACAGGCTCATGTCACTTTCCATGCACAAAGAAATGACGTCACCAGGAAGTGACTTCAATATGCTGACAACACACACTGTTTCCTGGTTCTTTTCCCCCAGTTGGCCAACTGAATGGTAGCAGGAAGTCACCACTGGCAGCAGGGGGTCACTCCTACCAGCAGGCACGTAGCCAGCATGTCTACCAAGTATGCATGTTTAAATTAAATAAATCAAACAATCTTACTATATCATTGAGTAAGCGTATTTCAGACAACTCACTTTATACCCTGCTGCACCACCAGAGGGCGCTGCCATGGAGGGCAGCCTAGACAAGGCACCAAGTCCCTCCAGAAAACGAGCCATGGTGGGAAGCCCAGGATGGGAGCAGGATGGGAGCAAGTGGCAATGCCTGCCTCCCGCCTTCGTCCAGATGATATTAGGAGAGAGGCAGGAAGCAAAGCCCACCACCCAACATAACCCAGCTGATATTAAGAGTGTAGCAGGTGGCAATGCTCACTCCTGGCCTTTACCCAGCTGGTATTAGGAGTAGAGCAGGTGGCAATGCCCATCCCCACCGTAACTCAGCTGGTATCAGGAGGGGAGCAGGTGGAAATCCCCCCTCCTTATCCCACTTGGTATTAGGAGCAGAGTAGGTGGAAATACCCACTCCCTGGCTTAACACAGCTGGTAATAGGAGCAGAGGAGATGACAATGCCCATCCCCCTGTCTTAACTGAGCTGTATTAGAAGTGGTGCAGGTGACAATGCCCACCCCCTGCTTAACCCAGCAGGTATTAGGAGCAGAGCAGGTAGCAATGCCCACCCCCTTCAGCCAGATGGTATCAGGAGCAGATCAGCTGGCATGGCCCACCCTCCTCCACCAAAATGCAATAAGAAGTAGAGCAGGTGACGATGCCTGCTGCCTTAACTCAGCTGGTATTAGGAGTGGGGGCAGTGGAAATGCCCATCCCCCACCTTAACTATGCTGAAATTAGGAGTGGCGCAGGTGGCAATGCCCCCCTTAACCCAGTTGGTATGAGGAAGAGAGCAGGTGGCAATGCCCAGCCCCCACCTTAACTCAATTGGTATTGGGAGCAGAGCAGATGGCAATGCCTATCCCCCCACTTTAATCTAGCTGGTCTTAGAAGTGGAGCAGGTGGAAATGTCCACCCCCACCTTAACCCAGCTAGTATAAGGAGCAGAATGGGTGGCAATTCCCTCCCTGTGCCTTAACCCAGCTGGTATTAGAAGCAGAACAGATGACAATGCCCACCCCCACCTTAATCCAGCTGATATTAGGAGCGGAACATGTGGAATTTCCCCTCCCACCTTAACACAGCTGTTATTAGGAGCAGAGCAGGTGGCAATGACACCCCGACCTTAACCCAGCTGGCATTTGAAGTGGAACAGGTGGCAATGCCCTCCCCTGCCTTAACCCGGCTGATATTAATGGTGGAGCAGGTGGCAATGCCCACACCCACTCATCACCCTTTTGGGATCAGGAGTGGAGCAAGTGGTAATGCCCACCTCACACTTTCACCTGGCTGGGATCAGACACAGAGAAGGAGGCAATGCCCTTTTCCCCTTCACCTAGCCAGGATAAGGAGCAGAGCAGGTGGCAATGTCCGCCTTTTTCAACGTACCAGAATAAGCCACTGAACAGGTGGCAATGCCCACCTTGTCTTCACTCTGCCAGAGGGGACAACCATGCAGCAATGCCTGCCTCCCCTTCAATCCAGCTGGGTTCAGGAGCAGAGCGGGTACTAAAGCCTGCTCCACACTTTCCCTTGTCAGGATCAGGCACAGAGCAGGAGGCAATGCATGTTCCTCTCTTCACCCAGCAGGGTGCAGGTGGCAATGCCCACCCCTCTTCACACGGTTTGGATCATGCTCCCCCTTTACCCAGCATGTATCAGCAATGGAGCAGGTATCAAAGCTCACCACCCCTTAACATGGCCGAGATCAGGTAGATCAGGTGTGGAGCAGATGACAATGCCTACACCCCTCCTTCACCAGCTGAAATCAGTGACAGAGAAGGAGCAAATTTCGGCCTGCCCACCCTCCTCTTTCTAGAACCTGTATTTTTTTCCCACAACGGGCTTTGTTGCTAGTACTAAAATATTCTATTATCTCAGCTTTAAAGACATAGAGTGTTCCCCTTGAGAAAATGGCAGCTTTGAATTGTGTAATCTGCAGAAGAAACTGAGTCATAAAATGACATCACAGCCCTGTTGAGTTCCCTCTTCTCTTCCAAAATCTCTGTCCTCTCCAAGCACCACCCTCAAATCTCCAGGAATTTTCCAAACCAGAGTTGGCAACATTATGGTCAATTGAATGGAGATGGATTACTTAAAAATGGAGATGGATTACTTAAAAATGGAGAAGGATTACTTAAAAGCTGGCTACCAGACAATCAGATAAATTCTATGTGTAATTTTAGCTCACATTTTCTTTTATGCACACTCCCTATGCAGCACTGAAAGAAACGGAGGTATGGGAAAGCGAGTGGATTAGGTGGTACTATATGTCTTTGATACACTCTTTCTGAAGTCAAGAAAAGTTTAGGGTTTGGGTTCAGGGGCGGGGTCAGATTCAGATTTGGAAAGGTTCTTCATGCAAGTCCTGGACCTGATATTACATCATGTTTTTTCCCATTTCAATCACTATTGCTGGTTTAATGCAGTCACTACATTGCATTTTTGATATGCAACATGATTTGCTCTATGAAGTTCATTCTGCAATGTGTATTGCTGAAACATGACTTCCGGTATTTCTTAGACAAGCAGAAATGCATGATGTCATTTATAAAGTTTCTTTGAGGGTGACTTCTGGTTTGGATCTATGGAGGTCTGACATGGTCCAGGGAGCTGGACCATCCGAGTTGCTGTTTTTCTGGCTGGCAGGTGCCTCGACCACCTGCAGCCCCCCGCTTTCAGGCAGAAAGCGGGCTGGAACTCTTTGTGACCCCGAGAGTGAGTGATCTCGGTGGTGGTGGGGGTTCTGAATCAAGGACTCTCCCCCTGCCTTGAGTTTTGGAGTCAATGAATTGACATAAGACCGTCATACCCCAGCCTCAGTAACAGTTTTGAGTGAAGATTGGCAAAGAAGCAGTGACTACAACCCGAAAGAAAGGACTGAGAGGTAAAGATTACTATCTCCCCTTACGGTCGTGATTTTGGCTAAAGGACTAAAGTTTTAATTTGGAATTAAAGATTTAAGTTAAGTGGAAGAGCTATTAAAGCCACCTGGGAATTTTTTTTTGAGATTTTGAAGAATTTTAAAGTGTAAAAGAGCTAAAAAAGAACTTTTGTTTACATACCTGTGGTTTGGGAGATAGCGACGTGAAGGGAAGGAGCGTGGGAAATGGCAGAAACATCACAAGAAGACAGTTTGTCTACAGGAGCAGTGAGACACATAAAGACAGGCAGGAAGTAAGTCAGAGAATCAACGGAAGGAAAACTACAGAGGATCGATGGAGGAGCAGAAGAGGAAACGGAAGTACGCCATCTTAAGAGAGGGAAAGGTTGAATGCTTCACCATAGAGTTTACCATCGAGAATAAACGCCCGACATTTTGATTAGTGCATCCAAAAATTCTGGAATTGTACCTAATTTTAAGAGACATTTACAAATACAAAAATTGACAAACGAAAAGTCAAAGCTTAGAAAGAGGTCAGACTTGTGGGCAGGTACTAAAGCAAGCCCAACGATGCTGAAGAAAGATAAGGATTGGCAGATGGCGATAGAAAATCTGGATAAGAAGGTAACAGAGGGAAATAAGGAGCTTAATGAGACTATACAAAAAGCACAGCAAACTTTGTTAAAAGATATTAAAGAAGCAATAAAGTCAGAAGTGGTGGAATTGGCAAAAAATATTGATGAGATTAGAAAAGAGCTCCAAGTGCCACAGCAGAAAGTTCAGGATGTGGAAACAATAACAGAAAATTTGGCTACAAATTTAAAAGCAGAAACCTCAGTGTTGACAGGATGGCTGTTATGGAATGTAAAATTACGGAAAAACAATTGAGATTTAGAGGCGTCCCTGAATCTATGTCGAAATCAGCTCAGGATCAAATTACAGAAATACTAGCAGAGTTTTTAAAGAAACAACTAGAGGAGATTGCAGCTAACTTAGATATAGTCTACAGAATCAACTCAAGCTATGCACTGCAAAAAGACCTGCCAAGAGATATTATTGCCCAATTAAGTACAAAAAGAATGAAAGAAGAAATCATTAGAAAGCATTTTGAGAGCCCGTTAGTGATTGAAGGGAAACGGGTGAGAATTATGAAAGAATTACCAAGAAGAATTTTGTTGGAGAGGAAGAAATATAGAGACTTAACCCAGAAGTTAAAAATCCTGAATATAAGGTATAGATGGGAAATACCAGAAGGTCTGAGTTTTGAATTTCAAACCCTGAGGAGAGTTATCAAATCATGGCATGACATGGAGGTTTTTCTGGCAGATAACGAAAAGGATTTGCCTAAAGTAAGTAGATCTTGAATATGGAGAGCAAATTAATATCGTGGAACGTAAATGGACTTAACTCACCTTCAAAACGTAAGGCATTATTTCATTGGCTAGCAAAACAAAATTGTAATATAATTTGTCTACAAGAGACTCATATAAATGATCAGGACTCTAAATATTTAAGAAATAAAAAATTGGGAAAGGAATTTGTGGCTTCAGCAAAACAAAAGAAGAGAGGAGTTGTAATTTATATAAAAGAAGAATTACAACCAAAATTGGTTATTAGTGACATTGACGGTAGATATTTGGCGGTGGAATTTAACTGGAATGCCAAAAAAAAACCCTAATTATGGGAATTTATGCTCCGAATGGTACGGAGGAGCAGTTTTTCAGAGAAATTGTGACACAATTAGAACAATTGACTTATGATCAGGTGATAGTGGCTGGAGATTTCAATGGTGTAGTGGATTTACAATTGGACAAAAAACAAAGGCAGTCAAAAATAAAGTGGGAAGATTGCCAAAGTCTTTTTTTGAATTGGAAAAAGAGGAACATTTGGAAGATATTTGGAAGAAATATAACTTAAAAATAAAGCAATACACACATTACTCGGCAAGCCACCAATCACTATCAAGAATTGATATGATTTGGGCGTCTAAAGAATTAGCAATATGGACAAAGGAGGTGGAAATTATGCCAAGAATAAGCTCAGACCATAACCCTGTTTTGTGGAGATTCGGAATGGGGCGTAAAAAATCAAGATGAAGAATGAATGAAGACCTCCTCCAAAATCAGAGTAACCTGGATGTTCTTCAGAAGGAGACAAAATATTTTATTCAGTATAATGTCGATCAAGGGGTGCCAATCCAGAAGGTATGGGATGCATATAAAGCGGTTATTCGGGGAGTATGAATTGACTTAAATGCCAGAGACAAGAAAAATTAAGGAAATAAAATTAAAGGAGATACAAGAAAAGATTGCTCAAAAGGAGCAACAATTGAAGAAAAGACCAGGGAAAAAGAAACTGCAACAGGAGATAAAAAATTTACAAGAACAAATAAAAGCAATGGAAAATAAAGAGTTGGAATGGGAGCTGAAAAGATTAAGGCAAAAGTCTTTTGAAGGAGCTAACAAACCTGGAAAATATTTAGCGTGGCAAATGAAAAAAAAGAGGGAGAAAAAATTTATAAGTAAAATTGTAGAAGATGGGAATGAATTGATTGATCAATCAGTAATAAGCAGAGCATTTTACAAATTTTATGCTGAATTGTATCAGAAAAAATCTGTGGACATCAATTTGATTGATGAATATCTTCAGAGCATAAAGTTACCAACTATATCGAATAAACTGAAAGAGAGGTTAAATGCTAAAATTACTGAACTGGAAATAGCGGAGGCAATACAAGCAACAAAATTGGGAAAGGCACCAGGACCAGATGGAATATCTGCAAGATTTTATAAGGTAATGACTAAAGAATTGATACCATTCTTGCAGAAGGTAATGAATGGAATATTGGAAGGAAATGGACTGCCCGAAACATGGAATGAAGCTAATATTACATTGATACCAAAGGAGGGGCAGGACCTATTGAACGTGAAAAATTATCGACCAATTTCTTTAACAAATAATGACTATAAAATTTTTGCTAAGATATTAGCAGAAAGATTAAAGGGCTGGTTGATGGAATTTGTGGAAGAAGAACAAGCAGGCTTTTTGCCAGATAGACAAATTAAAGATAATTTGAGAGAGGTAATAAATGCAATAGAATACTATGAAAAACATCCGGGAAAGGAGGCCGGGTTCTTCTTTGTGGATGCAGAGAAGGCATTTGATAATTTGAATTGGGACTTTATGTTTGCAATTATGGGGAAGATGCAGATGGGCAAAGAATTTATACAAGCAGTGAAAGCAATATACAAAGACCAATGTGCAGCGATTGTGGTAAATAATGAGTTAACAAAAAAATTGGAAATAAGAAAAGGAACGAGACAAGGTTGCCTACTTTCGCCATTGTTGTTTGTAATGGTACTAGAAAGTTTATTAAGACAGATATGGGAAGATGACAATATAAGAGGCATGAAAATTAAGGGTTTTTCATATAAAGTAAGAGCATTTGCTGATGACGTGATGGTTATAATTGAAAATCCAATTCAAAATATGTCAAAGCTGTTAAACAAAATAAAAGAATTTGGGGATCTTGCTGGGTTTTATATTAACAAAAGTAAATCTAAGTTGCTATGTAAAAACATGTCCAAGCAAAAACAGCAAGAATTAATGGAGATAACAAACTGCGAGGTGGTACATAAAGTAAAGTACTTGGGGATTGAGCTCACTGCTAAGAATATTGACTTATTCGAGAATAACTACGACAAACTGTGGCAACAAATAGATAGAGACATGGTGAAATGGAATAAATTAAACTTGTCGTGGTTAGGCCGTATTGCAGTGATTAAAATGAATGTACTTCCAAGGATGATGTTTCTACTGCAAACAATACCGATTGTAAAAGAGAAAAAGCAATTTGAAAAGTGGCAGAGAAAGATACTAAATTTTGTGTGAGCAGGAAAGAAAACGAGAGTGAAAATGAAAGTGTTGTATGATGCCAAGGAAAGAGGAGGACTACAATTACCTAACCTGAGACTGTACCACGAAGCAATTTGTTTAGTTTGGTTGAACGATTGGATATCACTAAAGAATCATAAGTTACTAGTACTGGAAGGATATAATAAAATATGTGGATGGCATGTGTACTTATGGTATGACAAGGTCAAGGCAGATGCTATTTTTTTACATCATTATGTGAGACGGAATTTATTTATGGTTTGGCAAAAATATAAAAGATATTTGGATGAAGAAACCCCATTGTGGATTGTACCAGCTGAAGTAGTAAACCCTAAAACGGAATATAATGGTGAGGAGTGGATGACATATAAAGAGATTTTGAAAATGGAACAAAGAACAGTTACAATTAAGGCAAATGAAGAATTACCATTTCAATATGGATGGTTTCAGTATAGACAAATTAAAGATTTGTATGACTCTGATCGTAGAAAATTAGGATTTAGAGTAAAAAATTCAGAACTA
Source organism: Eublepharis macularius (assembly GCF_028583425.1). Classification (NCBI taxonomy): domain Eukaryota; kingdom Metazoa; phylum Chordata; class Lepidosauria; order Squamata; family Eublepharidae; genus Eublepharis; species Eublepharis macularius. The sequence goes on from NC_072790.1 coordinate 248,868,047, forward strand.
GAAGAATGTTTACTACAAGAGGGGGGAAATGATATCTAAGATATATAAGATTTTGTTAAAATGGTTTACAGAAGACGAAGTAGTAAAAGTGCAAATGGTAAAGTGGGCTATAAACTGTAATAAAGATATTACAATGGATGCATGGGAACATCTGTGGAGAAATACCCTAAAAATATCAACATGTACCAATATAAGGGAGAATGTATATAAAATGATTTATAGATGGTATTTAACACCTAAGAAATTAGCTTATGGGAATAGCCAAATGTCAGATAAATGTTGGAAGTGTAAAAAGCATGAAGGGTCGTTCTATCATATGTGGTGGTCATGTGTAAAAGCTAAGCAATTTTGGGGGAATATTGTTGATGTTATGTCAGATACATTACAGAAAAAAGTGAGTAAGAACCCAGAGTTGTTACTGCTATGTATAAATTTAGAAGATTTTGTGACCGAACATAGAACGCTAATGTTTTATATGATAACGGCAGCAAGGATGTTATATGCACAATTGTGGAAAACCCAAGAGATACTGACAATAGAAGATTGGATACAGAAATTGCTGTACATGGCTGAGATGGACAAATTGACAAGGAAAATAAGAGAGCAAGATTCAGAAGTATTTGTTATGGACTGGGGGAAATTCAAAAGATATTTGGAAAAGAAATGTGACGTTAAGGAGAAAATATGGTTATTGGATAATTATTAAGGGGCGGGGATACATCTTTACCAATAGTAATAACATAGTTAGAACATGATAATAGTATAAGAAATGATATTTTTTTGTTAGATAATGTATTAGTTAAAAAATGGATACAGTTAAATAACGGGTTGGAAAGCTGTTGGAAGTCTACTAGAAAAGGGGGGGAGTGGGTGGGGGAAACAAGAATATAGGGGTTAATAGAATGTATATTAATTAGTATGTATGTTTACTCACCCAATAAAAAATATTTTATATACATATATATATATAAAGTTTCTTTGAGGAAGGGCTACTTGCAAGGTCTTGCGTTTGTTTCCACAAGGGTTGTCAACTCTGAGTTGATGAATTCCTGAAAATTTGGCAGTGTAGCCTGGGGTAGGTGGTGTTTGAGGAAAAGTCATCTCATGATGTGATGAATTTATTTATTTATTATATTTTTAACCCAGCCTCCCCACAAACAGGCTCAGGGCGAGGTACAACATTGATTGAAATACAACATAAAATCAATAATCACTGCATAAAAACAGCAATCAATAAAACCATCCTGAGATGGGGCAATCCTGCACTCCTGCCCATCAGCATATAAAAAGGGGAGGTAGTAGCGAACAGATAGAATACTATACGCCTTTTGGGGGCAGCCAGCAGTGGACTCTCCATAATCCCTCACAGAGGGAGACGAAAGGAAGGCTTGGCAATGATGGACTAAAATTAGCCTCCACCATATGCCTGGTGGTACATCTCTGTCTTACAAGCCCGCCTAAATGATACAAGATACTGGTGGGCCCCGACTGTCCTCAGACAGAGAGTTCCACCAGGTTGGGGCCAGGACCAAAAACGCCCTGGCCCTGGAAGAGGCCAGCTGAGCCTCCCTAGGGCCTGGGACCACCAGTAGATGTTTTCTGGTTGAGAAAAGTGCTCTCTGGGGCACATACGGGGAGAGATGGTCCCTTAGGTATGCTGGTCCCAGTCCGTTTAGGACTTTATAGGTCAAAACCTATACCCTCAGTCTTGTTCTAGCTTCTGTTAGCCAAACTGCTCTAATGATGGGAAATTAATAAGCGGTAGGCTAGTATTAAGGGATCTAGACCAATGTATACCAGAGTCAGTAATCCTGGTGGCTGCCCAATAAAGAGGAGACTAATACTTCCAAAGACTTTACTTAATAAATCTTCAAGCTTACAGGGTCTAAGAATCATACATACACATTCAATGCAAGGCTAGGAAATGAAAGGGTGGAAAGCATCTAGAGACAGTTGCATGAACACTCACTTGTCCATTAAGAGGCAGAGATCTTAGCAGCGAGGAGGGAAAAATCTAACATAGTGCCTACACTGTTAGTTAGGGTGGAGGGCAGGAGGGGGGACATGCACTGGGGCGCTTTTGCGCCTTAAATAGCCAATTACTTGTCTTGGGCCAAGGCTCGTGGAAACGGTCCATGCCCCTTTGATGATTCTCAGGAACTTTAACCAAAGCAGTAAATGTGTCAATTTAGAAAGATGTTTGATATCCAAAAAAGATAATTTGGGATCAAATGCTTGCTGTTGTGACACCTTGATAGAGGGAAGGAGTGAGGGGAAGGAGAGGGGAGGAAGCGATTGAGTTTATTGGTGGCGCTTTGTGTCACCTCTGTGCAGAAGAAAAGATACAAACGGGGCGTCCTGTGCATTTTACTTGGAGGCAATCGTTTCAATGGGTGATTCCCAGAGTCAGAGGCACCTCATTTCATGGTCTTCGCTTCAGGTATCTGCATATCAAAGGTGCGACATGTGAACAGTTCATGCCAGCTGCCCTGGCTGGCAATGGTGTCCAAAGGACAAGTTGTTGTCCTTTTTGAACCTGCTCTGGAATCATGGCTTTTCTCTCTCTCATTGCTAGCCTTAGTTCCTACAGACACATCGGCAGTGGCTGGCATCTTGGCACGCAAGCACACATCTGATGCAGGGTGGCCATTTATGTACTTTTGCAGAGGAGGGCCGCTTGCGGATGCTTGCTCAGGAGCTGCTCTGCCAGTTTCTTGGCTCTCCCTTCTTCATGCATCGCATTGGCCTCCCCACCCAGTTATGCACTGTTCCCACATAAAGTCCACCCCCAAATTATAATGAAGGGGGCTCTGGGCAAAACGTCTAGGGAGAACTCAGGCTAGATTTCATCTAGAACCCACTTTTTGGTCTTTTTTGACCATCCATGGCATCCACTAAACTCTCCTCCAACACCACATTTCAAAAGAATCGATTTTTATTCCTATCAGCCTACTTTATTGTCCAACTTTCAGATCCCTACATACTATTGGTGTATACCACAATGTGGATTATATTGATCTTGGTCCTCCAAGAGACATCCTTATCCTTAAGGGTCCTTTGTACTTCCTTCATGGCTGCTCTTCCAAGTCTCAATCTCCTTCTGATTTCTTGGTTCCAGCTTCCCTTTTTGTTGATGATTGAGCCAAGGAACAGATAATATCCAACCATTTCAATTTCTTCATTGTCAACCTTAAAATTCTGTAATTCCTCAGTAGTCATTACATTTGTCTTGTTGATATTCAGCTGTAATCCTGTGACCATTTCTTCATTAGCCTTCATCAGTACTAATGTCATGTTTGCAGAATTTTCTGCTAATAATGAAGTAACCTGGAGGTTGACCCTGGTGGTCCCTTCCGACCCAAACCCTAACCATGTGATTATCTAAAATGACAGTCATCTTTACCAATCCACAACTGGGGAACATGCCAAAACTTACAGAAATGAATGGGAAATTAAAAATGAATCAAAAACACAGATGATATAGTGATGCTAATTCATTCTATTTAATGGTGAGAAAGAAACTGATGAAATAATTTGTATTCTGATCATTCAGTACAGCTGAAAGAATAATGGATTTTCCATAGAGAGAAAAAAGAAATGAACACAGTAGTTTGCCTAACTTTTGACAACAGCTGATACTAGCAAAAGAATATTAAAATTTTTAAGAGAGTGTTTTTTGGATGTAATTTCCCCAGTTTCCCCTGATGGTCAGTTAAGCATGATGATGGGAAAGCACATGTCTTTCCAAAGAAGAATATTCTCTCATGGTCGCCTCGCAGAGAACTTGAGAAGGAATCCTGGTAATGTCACTTTAACCGGAACCGGTAGTGGCACTGGTATAACATATGGTGGTGATTTCAGTTCTGGGCCTTTATTTAAAGCAGCATTAGTAGACATCTTAAAAAGATATTGGTGAATCTGAAATGTCAAATAATGGAGGTTTTAAACTTGCAAAAAAGTATGTGATATAATTAATACTATAGTCAGCTGTCTTTTACTAATATTGCCCCAAAAGCATCCCAATGAAATTGAATACTTATCCAAAGAGAAGGTCATCGTTTATTCAGACCTCAATGTATCCACTGAGGCCTGAATAAACCATGACCATCTCTTTGGAACATACAGAAGTATGTTGTTCTTGTCCATCTGTAAGATGGAACCTGTTGAAGGTCCAGTTCAGATGAGTGAAGAAGTTGTGTTAGAGCATAGGTAGAGGTAGTCTTGCACATATAAGGGTATGAGGACATTACAGACAGTATCTGAAATTGGACCTAGCAACTATTGAGCAGCCTGAGGAGTGACTGCAGAGTAGGCAGAATATGCATGCACAGCCAAATTCCTGAGCTATAGCTTTCTGCATTGAATGGAATTTCCAAATTGATTTTGAGGAGATAACTACCCATATAAAGTGCATTACATTCAGGGCTTTTTTCAGCCAGAATGCAGTGGAACAGAGTTCTAGCACCTCTTGAAAGTAATCGCATGTCTGGTGGTCCTGCTCCCCTTCTCTTGTTTCCTCCCCAAAGAGCCGAACTGTTGCTGCTTTCAAAGCCAGCAGCTTTTTTCAACTGAGAGAAGGGGGATTCCCCTCTCATCAGCTGAAAAAAGCTGCTTTCAAATGCCTGCAGCTTTTTCAGCTGTGGGGAGAGGGAGGAGGGACCCCCTCCTTCCTCTCCTTAGTTGAAAAATGCTTAGACATTTGAAAGATGCAACACTTTTCTTCTTTTTAAATAGTTTTTTTATTGGTTTTTGAATACAAATAAAGGAATGGGGATAACGTAAAAAAGGGGGGAAAGGGGGGTGTCTTCATGATGATCTGCTTACAATAGCATCTAAAATATCTTTCAGTATTCTTAATAAGTACATTATAATGTTTATAACAGAGCATATAGTTCCTTTTATATTTCGTAAAATAAAAAGATTCATCACTGTTGTTCATATTTGTTATCATTCCAGCAATAGGGTAGTCTCTACCATCCAGCAATCTCCTCCATCTCTCATGGTCTTTATTACCTTCATCTAGGAGAAGCTTCAGTAACCAACACATCCATCTTGAAGAATATAAGTGTCTATATGATAATATTAGCTAATATATATATGATCTAATATTATCTAATCACTATATAAAACCTCAGAAAATTGTCTAGAGCCTTAGACAATTGCTCCTTCTCTTACCAACTTTATATATATTTTCCATTTTTTCTAACCTTTACTTGAAATAGTCTTACACATTTTGCACCTGTTATTTAAACATATAATAACATCCCTAGAACCTTTTAAAAAGAATTCTCATTTACATTTAACAACTTAATTGTTATTATCTTGGTTTTCTATCTTGTTCTGCATCTTTCTCCTAATTTACTTTTAGAGAGTACTTAATCTTATATTCTTTTATCTTTTTCATTCTTTACCTTAGTATACATACATTTTTCTTTTTATCATTTCATCCAAAGCATATCACACAAGTTACTATATTCTTACATTATTCTACCCTATATCGATGTTACTTTTCCATATCAAAAGGATAAAATTCCTTCAATTAATTTTCAAAATCTTTATAGATCCCAACTTTATCATATTCCATAAGTATTTGTCTAGCAGTTTTCGAGGCCTCGAGTTCAGCTATCAGTTGTCATCGTTCTAGCAAACTTGTTGTTTACAGAGCTGGATGTCATGGCTGTACTCTTTTCTTTTTCTCTCCCCCCCCCGCCTTTTCCCCCGAATATGCTTTCAGTTTGATTTTCAGTTTTTTTCCTCGATACGTAAATTTTGAAGTTAATTTATTCAAATCCTTAAACAGGTATTGGTTAATGTACCTTATACTTGCTTGAAATTTAAATGTGTAGCATAGCAGAGTATCTTCCAACTTGTCTTCTTTTAAGTCTTCCAAAAGCTCCTCTGTCCTCTGAAAGAAGCAACACTTTTCTTGCTGCAAGTAAAGTGTTGCTGCTTTCAAAGCCTGTAGCTTTTTTCAGCTGGCAGGAGGGAGGTACCCCTCCCATCAGCTGAGAAATGGCTGGCGTTTGAAAGCAACACTTTTCTTGCTGTTTGCAAATGGCAAGTAAAGTGCTGCTTTGAGCTTCAGTGTGCTCTGTAAAGATTCCCAAATCTTTAAGGAGCATACCAAAGCATTTAAATACCCAAATCCCAAAGAGGCTTGCCACTTGAGAGTTCCACCACCTCTTTTTCCAGAAAAAAAAGCCCTGCCAGAGGTACTGGAAAAGATAACATTATATAGTCTTGCACATATAATGGTATAGAGACATTAAATCATTTGTATGTGATGGGCAAAGTGAGGAAGCTTTGAGTGGGGACCATTTGCCTGACCAAATAACTTGTGCCCAGACTGTGTAATCTGCCTTGAACTTCTGTAATAAAGGTGGACTATAAAATCATCATTATCATTATCACTATCATTATCATTACCATTATCCTTATCATTTTTTCCAAATGTCCACTCTCCCCAATGCAGTTTACATCATTTTCCTTTCCTGTATTTTGTCCTCATAAAAACCATGTGATTCAAGTCTGGCTGAGGTGGTGTGATTGGCCAAAAGTCAGCTAGTAACCTTCCTTCGGATTCATATCCCTCACCAGTAATGGGATATGAAACTGATACAGTGATGGTCACAGGCAAGGACAGCTTTAAACCTGTATTAAGGAAGGCCTGGATTATGGAAGGTCCAATTTCACACTTTATTGCAAGTAAGGTTGTCATCACCAGCTTGGGAAATTCCTGCACATTTGGGTGGTAGTGTCTGGAGTGGGAAAATTGGGGTGGGATTTCACTATCTATGGTATAGCATAGAGCCTGACATTTGAGGATAACACTTTCTCCAGGGGAACGGGTCTCTGTAGTCTCTAGGGGTAATTCCCACCCCCACCCCAGGTTCACAACCCTATCTAAACTTGGGAGCCAGCACTCTAGCAGGCAGGCATCTGATCTATGCACCCTTCCCCCCCAATATTCCTCATTGTTAGGTGGCTCAGTGTATACAATATCTTTCAGCCCCTGGTATTCCTTGGATTTGCCTCAATATAGAGGTATCCCCAAGATAACTTGTACTGCTGGGTAGCTGTACTGAGCTATGGATTTCGTTCTAGGACATAAGCGTAAACTGTATCTTGAGAGAGAGAGAGAGAGAGAGAGAGAGAGAGAGTAGCAAACAAACACAAAGTGCTAGATATGAACAGATCAAGTGAAAAGATATTTACCTAGGTCTCTGAGATGCAGAAGTCAAGAAATGCCGACAAGCTGTTGGTTGGAAGACTCCTGTGTTGTGAGGGTTTTTATACTGTTCCTCGCAGGAAAGGATTGTAAATCATTCATGCATTGTCAAATGTGCTACTTCTGCCTGCAATTTACTGGGCTTTCATTGGGCAAAGAAAAAAATAATAATTATATAGTTAGCAATGTTTCTCTGAGGAATTTTGATGATATTTATAATTAGTTCCCTATAACATTATTCTTTCTAATGATGATTTCACACTTTAATTTAAATTTATTTCCATCCATTTAGTTCCATCCTGTACATTATTACCTCTCTCCCTATTTAATCATCTTAGGTTTCTATGAGAAAGGAAAATGAGAAGAGCCTATAGAAGTCAAGGTGTCTCCAGAAACATCTTTCTAATGAGTTGAGAAATAAGCAAGACTCATTTGGGAAATGGAAGGAGTACCTTATAACCAAGGATGAATAGAAACAAATAACCAAAGCTTGTAGGGAGTGATAGAAAAGCTAAATCTCAGTGTGAGCTTAAGCTAGAAAAAAATGCTAAATAAAAACAACATGAAAGCCATCTTAAATTATACTCAAAGTAAGAAAAAGAGCAAGAACATGGTAGGCCCATAGGAGGGACATGGAAGTCAAATTGTAACAGGCAATGAAGAGAGAGAAAAACTGCTCAATTTCTACTTCTCCTCAGTCTCCTCCTGAGAGGGAAATGGTGCTCAACATGGTGACAACAGAACACATGATGCGGGAAGGGAATTACAGCCTGACTTAGATAATTGTGTTCAGTTTGGGGCACCACAATTTAAGAAGGATATAGACAAGTTGGAACGTGTCCAGAGGATGGCAACAAAGGTGGTGAAGGGTCCTATGAGGAGAAGTTGGAGGAGCCTGGAGAGGAGATGACTGAGAGGTGAAATGATAACCCTCTTCTATACCTTGATGGGCTATCATATGAAGGATAGTGTGGAGTTGTTTTCCACTGCCCCAGAAGGCTGGACCAGAACTGATGGGTTGAAATACAGCATAGTGGTGGTACATAAACTCGTAGGTACTTTAGATGAAATTAAGTCCTCAAGGCAAGATGAATTGCATCCAAAAGCGCTAAAAGAAGTCACAGATGTAATTTCTGAGCCTCTGCCCATTATTGTTGAGAATTCTTGGAGATCATGCATGGGGCCAGAAGACTGGAGGTTGGCAAATGTTGTCCCCATTTGCAAAAAGGGGAAAAGGGGAGTCTGGGTAACTAGTACTGTCCCATCAGCTCGATATCTATACCTAGAAAAGTTTTGGAACAAATCATCAAAAGTCAGTCCTTTAGAATATGGCCGTGATTACTAATAGCCAGCATGGGTTTTTCAAGAACAAGTCATGTCAGATTAACCTTATCTCTTTTTTTGAGCAAGTTACTACCTTACTTGATCAAGGACATGCTGTAGATGTGGTTTATCTCAGTTTCAGTAAGGCTTTTGATAAGGTTCCACATAATATCCCTGTTGACAAGTTGGTAAAAAGTGGTTTGGATCCTATTACTGTTAGGTGGATCTGTAACTGGTTGACAGATCACACCCAAAGAGTGCTTCTTAATGGTTCTTCATCCTCTTGGAGAAGCGTGACAAGTGGAGTGCCTCAGGGATCCGTCCTGGGACCAGATCTGTTCAACATTTCTGTAAATTATTTGGATAAAGGAATAGAGGGAATGCTTATTAAATTTGCAGATGATCCTAAATTGGGAGGAGCAGTAAATAAGTTGAAGACAGAATCAGGATACAGGATGATGTTGACAGGCTGGAAATGAAATTTCAACAGAAATAAATGTCAAGTTCTGCACTTAGGTAGGAAAAAATTATATCCGTAATTATAGGATGGGGGAGACTTGTCTTGTAGCAAAATGAGCAAAAAGGATCTCGGGTCTTAGTTGACCATACACTGAACAGGAATCAGTGGTTTGATATGGTAGCTAAAAAGGCAAATGTGATTTCAGGCTTTATTAACAGATGTACAGCGTCCAGATCACAAAAAGTGATGATATCGCTCTACTCTGCTCTGGTTAGATCTTACTTAGAGAACTGTGTTCATTTTGGGGCACCACAATTTAAGAAAGATATAGACAAGCCAGAACAAATCCAGAGTATGGCAACAAAGGTGGTGAAGGGTCTGGAGACCGTCCTATGAGGAGAAGTTGGAGGAGCCTGGAGAGGAGATGACTGATAGGTGAAACGATAACTATTTTCAAGAATTATCATATAAAGAATATGATAATTAAACTAACCAACTAACCAATATGAGGGGCGGGGCTTCGGCTCCAAGGGAGAAGGAAGCTTGGAAAGTTAGCTCCATCCCTCCCCACCCTAAGGCCTCATAATAAAACATCATAACAGAACTCAAAAGTGAATAAAGAAAGAAATATGAGCAAACAAATCCTTGAGAAGGAAAAAATGAAGGCAAACACTTCAAAAAAGCTTCAGGAATTCTTCCCAGCCTTGCAGCAGGCAGCAGAGAAGAAAAGTGCAACATCCAAAATGGCTGCTGAAAACAGCAAGGGTAAGAATAAACTACCCAACTTATCTAGCTCAGCAGACCCAGTACTAACGAGAATGCTTGCTCAATTGGAGCAAAAAATCATGAATAAATTCTCAACTATTCTTCAACCCTTTGAGGAACAACTTGCTGAAATAAAATCGGCTAAGGCTTTTCGCCTGGGGTCACAAAATAATCCAACGTATAATAAACCAAGAGATATATTAGCCACAATTCCAGACTGGAAGACAAGGAGCAAAGTACTAGAAATAGCAAGAAATAAAGGATCAACCCCCTACAAAGGGACAAATATTCAAATCCTTACAGACTTGCCATCCGCAATATAAAGAAAAGAAAAGAACTCAGATCTACAACAGAAGCATTGAGAAAAGCCCAAATAAAATATAAATGGACTAATTATACACATCTTCAAGTCAAAATACAAGATACAATCTACCAAGTTTTAGATCAGGAAGCTGGAAAGACATTACTGCAAGATCTTAGCATTGAGACTTTTTCAATCAGAGACAGAACATCAAAGGAAAGAAAAATGCTTAGTTCGTTATCACCCTTTAAGGAAAACAAGACCCAAGCTAGACACATTTAACAAGAAAGAAAAAACAGACTGAAATGTTAAAATCCAAGTTGAGAGCAAACTAAAATATCCTGTAAAACGTTATGACTATAAAATGCATATATGTAATATCAGATTATAGGCTTGGTGGGGAGGGAATGGAGCTCGCAGACTGGGCCCCCAGTTATTTACAGTTCTTCAAGTTGGTAGTATTAGACCAAATAGTCTATAGGGGGTTACTCTTGGGCTATAGAGAACTGTTATTAAGCAACTTAATTAATCCAATTTAAATAGCACTATTTAGTAAAGTAAGAGGGGACAGAGGGAGGGGGAGGGGAAAGGGGGTTAATTTAGCAAGGTTTATAAGGGTTACAATAATGAGTAGATATCATTGTTTGTTCTTCTATTAATATCTGTAAACAATGGGTAAAAGGTTTGACTTCATAATAATACTTATTTAATCATTATTATATATATTGAAAATATCTTCCTTAAACAGTATTTTTATTAATAATCTAAGCATTATCAAAGTAGTTCAATCGTCTATGTTTATGATATAAATCCTCTATAATAAGGTTAAGATTTGTTATCATTTAGTATATCAAACTTTAATGGAAATCAAAGTTGAAATACTCATTTATAAGAAAATTCATGGTTACAAGGGCATGTAAATTATTAATATGTAACAGAAGATATCTTAGTTATCAATGTTTAATGACTTTCTCTCAATATTGCAACTATTAATGTGCATAATTAAATAAAATCTTTTTTAAAAAACTAACCAACATTACTGTAGCATAATCTTTCGAGAACCACAGTTCTCTTCGTCAGATGCATCTGACGAAGAGAACTGTGGTTCTCGAAAGGTGCTACACCTTAGGGTCAGGAAGCAGTTTTCCCCAGGCCAGTTGGGCTAGGGATCCTGATGATGTTTTGCCATCTTCTGGGCATGGAGCAGGGAGCACTGGGTTTGTGTGTATAGAGGAGGTATTGGTGAATTTTCTGCATTGTGCAGGTTGGTGGCCTAGATGACCCTAGAGTTGTCTTGCAACACTATGATTCTATGATTCAACCAGCAGCAGGACTGTTATCTGTAGGGACAGAAATATAATGGAATGGTTGCTGCTCTTGACCAAGAAGGTCATGGGGATATTTCTGTACATCACAAAGAGAAATGGACAAGCCCCTCAGCTGAACATGGCAAATAGGGCCTAGAGATATAGAAGTCAAAAAGTTTGGAGAGGGGTAAGAAACAGAAGAGTAACAAAATAACAGGACCTGTTTATTAGAAACACTCTACCCTATATCAATGGATACTGTGTGTTGAGGCAGAAGCCCGTAATTTGACAAAAAAGTCAAAATTCAGAGAAATAAAGATATAGCTCATAGATGAGGTGCATTGCTTGAGGGCCAAAAGAATTCCCCAATGTCCCACTAGCTCCAATAAATACCCATCTTTGTGGGACCCCATTGCTTATTTCCACCATGGCAAGAATTTTCTATATATTCCTACTCTTCACTTTCTGTCATTGAAGTTAATCTCATCAGATCTCAGAAACTAAGCAGGGTCAGCCTTGGTTAGTCATTGGATGGGAGACCTCCAGCGAAGACCAGGCTTGCAGAGGCAGGCAATGGCAAACCATCTCTGTTAGTCTCTTGTCATGAAAACCCCACCAGAGGTCGCTGGAAGTCAGCTGTAACTTAAGAGCAGTCTCCATCACCAATCCATTAGAAGAACTACCATTAGGAGCACCATCAAGATGGAGTTCAAAGGTGAGACCACATTCCCCTGGTTGGAATCAATAAAAATGTACCTTCTCTCTCCCTGCCAAGAGATTTTATTATCTCTGTTTGCCCATCCCTTCTGAGTCAAAGAATCTTTTCCTGAAATTTCCAGAAAGATGCAATCTAGCTTCCCTCCCTCACAAAATTTGTGTTCCTCTTAAGTTTCAGATTCCCAGATAAGGTGTCAGCTGAACATTTCATTCTCTCTGGCCAGGAAGGCCATTAGAATTTCCAAAGCTTTGATGGTTGGTAATTGGCAATGCCAGTAGGAATTGACTTACCCTATGTGCCTGTCTTCAGCTATGAAAAATTAACAAAATCAAATAAAACTTTTAAAAAAAAAAACTTATTGGGGACATTATTAGGCCAAATGTCCAAATAAAATGCATTTCTCCACAAGAAGTATCTAAGAGAGAACCGATTTTAGTGACTCCCACATGAGCTTTCTGAAGCCCTATGAACTCCAATGTGCAAATTTCTTTAAATCAGGCGAAATATGAAAAGTAATGTTAATAGAAGGTCCATTGAGGCTACAAATAGATCAATCAGGCTTGCTGTTCCAGAATGAAAATGTCATTTTAATTGAGGTATCACATTCGACGGAGGTATCTTCCACAGCTCTATAAGCACACTCAGAACACAGATTTTCCTTCAAATCCCATCCCAATTGAAAGCTTCATTAATGGAGTTCTGAATAAAGGACTCCCACCATCACCTTGAGGTCCCCTCGGAGAAGGGTGAGCTACTATCTCTGCAGTGCCTCGGGAGTCATTAAACTGGCATAAGATCTTCATAACCAAGCTTCAGTAACAGCTTTTATCAAAGAATCGGCAAAGGAAACAACACAGACAACCCGCAGAATCGGCAAAGGTAAAGATCGTTATCGCACTTTTTAAAACGGAATGGCAGCAAAAAGACAAAGGGAAAATAAATTAATGGACAGAATATAAAGCAAGAAGTGTTTAGCAACAGGAATGAGATAAAATTGGAGACGCTGGGGAAGTAAAGAAGGACTAAAAACACGAAAAGAAATATTGTCTATACTTACTGCGGTTAGAATTGAGATAACCAGCGTGAGAAAGTGGAGGGGGCTAGAGAAACATCGCGAGATGGGAAGTTAACAGCAGAGCAGACAACTGGATTCCTAGCAAGGACAGTAAATTGAAAGGGAGAAGGAGCAGCATGAAAAGCAGCACCCGGAAGCAAAACAAGTATACTACTGGAGGAGCCACGAAGACAACAGGAACAGGAAGTGTGCCATTTTAAGTAAGGTACGAAGCTAAGCCAGAAACCATAGAGATGTTGTAAAGCTACCATAGAGAAAAAATGCTTGGCATTTTAGATTTTAAAAGGACTTTTTTATTTCATATTTTGTAAAGAACATTAAGAGAAGGTAAGCCTTAACGATTCAACACGGATTTAAGAAAAAGGGCAGACATGTGGGGAGGCTCGAATCCGACTCCCACGATGGCAGGAAAAAGAGGAGCAGACAAGGAATGGCAAACTTTGGTAGACACAGCGATTGAAGGACTGGAAAAAAAAGTGGCGGAGAATCATAAAGAATTGCTACTGAAGATGCAAGAAATGTTGGCAAAGGACTTTAAAGAGATGAGAGATGCTATTCAAGCTGATGTAGCTGCCATGGCAAAGAATATACAGGGAGTAAAGGAGGAATTGCAAGCAACAACCAAAAAGGTGGAACAAGTAGAGCAAAAGACAAATGATATAAAAGCAGAAATGCAACACGAAAATCAAGTGATTCAGACAAGAGTGGCAATGATGGAGTGTAAGGCGACGGAAAGGCAGGTAAGATTTTGTGGCATCCAGGAATCTGAGACTCAAACTACACAAGAGCAGATGACAGAAATATTGGCAGAATTTCTAGGGAAACAGAAGGATGAAATAACAGTAAATATGGACTTGGCGTATAGAATCAATTCAGCTTCTGCGCAACAGAGGAAGTTACCAAGAGATATTGTTGTGCAACTAGTGACAAAGAGAATGAAGGAAGAGATTCTTAAGAGACATTTTGAAACACCCCTAATAAAGGAGGGGAGTAGAATCAAGATTATGAAAGAAGTGCCAAAACAGATTCTCCAAGAGAGGAAGAAATATAGGGAACTGACCCAGAAACTAAGAGATAAAGACATCAGATACAGATGGGAAATTCCAGAAGGACTAAGCTTTTACTATAAATCTTTGAGAATTGTTATTAAAGCAAAGGAGCAGATGGAAAGATTTTTACAGGAACATGCGGAGGACTTTCCTGGACTATTAAAAATGTGACAATATGGAGTACAAATTAATATCTTGGAATATGAATGGACTAAACTCACCCCAAAAGAGAAAAACAATTTTTCACTGGTTAAAGAAGCAAAATTCTAATATAATATGCTTGCAAGAGACACACATCAAAGATAAAGACATAAAATATTTAAAAAACAAGCAACTGGGAAAAGAATATATATCATCGTCCAAGCAAAAGAAGAAAGGAGTAGTGATTTATATAAATGAGACTGTAGAATCAAAATTAATTTTCCAGGACCAAGATGGAAGATATGTGGCTGTGGAAATAAACGTAAATGCAAAAAAAATATTGGTAATAGCCCTATATGCGCCAAATGGAGCAAAAGACCAATTTTTTAAAGATCTATTGAATAAATTAGATCAGGATGTATTTGATCAGATGATATTGGTTGGAGACTTAAATGGTGTGGTGGACTTACAATTAGACAAAAAGTCCAAAGCAATTACCAAAAAATCAGGGAAGTTACCAAAAATTTTTTTTGAATTAGTTCAGCAAGAACTCTTAGAAGATGTATGGAGAAAAGAAAACCCGAAAAGTGTAGAATTTATATACTACTCTGCAAGGCATTTGTCATTCTCACGTATTGATATGATTTGGGCAACAAAAGATCTGACTTTAATGACTGAAAATGTGGAAATTTTGCCAAGGGTGAGTGCAGATCATAATCCAATGTTATGGAAATGGGCAATGGGTCGAAAAAAAATTAAGATGGAGAATAAATGAGGACTTATTACAAAATCAGGAAAATTTGAAGTATTTGAAAGAAGGAACCAAGCAATTTTTTAAAATAAATAACAATAATGAAGTTTCAACACAGATGGTATGGGATACTTATAAGGCTGTAACAAGAGGAAATTTAAGTCTATTAAATAGCAAGGACAAGAAAAGAAAACAGGAGAAATGGCAAGAAATACAAGAAAAAATACATAAAAAAGAACAACAATTAAGGAAAAGGCCAGGGGAAAAGTCGATTATACAGGAAATTAAAATACTGCAGGATCAAATAACAGCCATCAGCAATAAAGAGCTAGAATGGAAGTTAAAGGCATTAAAGCAGAAGTCATTTGAAGGAGCAAATAAACCAGGAAAGTATCTAGCCTGGCAATTAAAAAAAGGAAGGAAAAGAAAATTATTAACAGAATAGTAGAGGATGGTAAAGAACTGAAAGATCATTATTCAATTAAGCGTGCATTTTTTAAATACTACGCCAAGTTATTTCAAAAGAAATCAGTGAATGTACAAGAGATAGATGGGTATTTAAAGACTGCCCATCTACCAAGAATAGCAGAAAAGATGAAGCAGAGACTGAACGCTCCAATAACAGAAGAAGAAGTCATACAAGCAATTGAAGCGGCTAAGATTGGGAAAGCACCAGGACCTGATGGGATCACAGCTAAAGTTTATGAAGTAATGAAGGAGGACCTAGCACCGATTTTAAAAAATATAATGAATGATATGCTTCAAGGAAAAGGCCTCCCAGCTACGTGGAACGAAGCAAGTATTGCTCTGAATGCCAAAAGAAAACCAAGATTTGATAGATGTAAAAAATTACAGACCTATATCACTCATAAATAACGACTACAAAATAATGGCAAGAATACTAGCAGACAGGCTAAAAATATGGCTAATGGACTTGATAGAAGAAGATCAGGCTGGATTCTTACCAAATAGACAACTAAAAGACAACTTGAGAGTGGTGATAAATGCTATTGAATATTATGACAAACGACCTGATACAGAACTTGGCCTCTTCTTTGTGGATGCAGAGAAGGCCTTTGCCAATTTGAACTGGGACTTTATGTTCGTGACTATGGAAAAGATGGATCTAGGTAACGAGTTTATAGAAGCAGTGAAAACAATTTACAAACTACAAAGAGCAACAATTTGTGTCAATGACGACCTAACAGAGAAATTTAAAATAAGGAAAGGAACTAGACAAGGATGTCCACTATCGCCACTATTGTTCGTGATGGTCTTAGAAGTATTATTGAGAAGGATCAGAGAAGATGACAGTATAAAAGGAATAAAAATAAAAGGATCTTCATACAAACTGAGAGCATGTGCAGATGACGTGATGTTTATAGCGGAAGATCCTTTACAAACCCTGCCATGATTGTTGGATAAAATAAAAGAGTTGGGAGACTTGGCGGGCTTTTATATAACTAAAAAGAAGTCAAAAATAATAACAAAAAATATGACCAAGAAGCAGCAGCAGGAATTGAGTGAATTAACACATTGCGAAGTGGTACACAGAACTAAATATTTGGGGATAGTGCTGACAGCTAAGAATATAGACTTATTTAAGAATAATTATGAAAAGCTCTGGACTCAAATTGAAAGAGACATGATAAAATGGAATAAATTAAATTTGTTGTGATTGGGTCGAATTGCCACAATTAAAATGAATGTGTTACCCAGAACGATGTTTTCAATGCAAACAATACCAATTGTGAAAGATAAAAAACAGTTTGAAAAATGGCAGAGGAAAATATCCGAGTTTGTCTGGGCAGGAAAGAAGCCAAGAGTAAAGATGAAAGTTCTTTGTGACGCTAAAGAAAGAGGAGGAATGCAGTTACCTGTCTAAGACTTTATCATGAAGCGATATGTTAGGTGTGGATAAAAGAATGGGTGTCTTTGACCAATCACAAGTTACTAATACTGGAAGGATACAACAAATTATTTGGGTGGCATGCATATATGTGGTATGAAAAGTATAAAATGGATGCAATGTTCCAGCACCACTATTTAAGAAGAGACTCATCGACAACCTGGCTTAAGTATAAGAAATTTTTAGAAGAAAAGAAACCACTTTGGATTATACCGGCTGAAGTAATCAACCCAAATTTGGAACACCAGGGAAAAGAATGGCTTACCCTCAAAGAATTAACAATATTTGAAAAGGATGAGTTGAAACTTAAGCGAAATGAGGATTTGTCATTCAAATATGGTTGGCTACAATACAGGCAAATTAAAGATTTATTTGACTCAGATCAAAGGAAGATAGGTTTTAGAACCAAAAATTCAGACTTGGAAGAGATATTACTGGGAGATAATACCAAAGTAATATCCAAAATGTATAAATTGTTATTGAAGTGGTTTACAGAAGATGAAACAGTAAAGGTTCAAATGGTAAAGTGGGCTATAAATTGTAATCAGGAAATAGCCATGGAAGCATGGGAAAAGTTATGAAAAAATACCTTAAAAATATCAACTTGTACCAGTATTAAAGAGAATGGATATAAAATGTTGTATAGATGGTACTTAACACTGAAAAAATTAGCCATAGCTAACAAACAGTTATCGAACAAATGTTGGAAATGTAAGGAGCATGAGGGTTCTTTGTTTCATATGTGGTGGACTTGCCAAAAGGCTAGAGACTTTTGGTCTAAAATATGTGCTGAAATGTCTTTGATATTACAATATAATGTTGCTAAAAATCCAGAAATGTTATTATTATCTTTACATTTAGAAGAGGTTAACAGAAATGATAAGACATTGTTATATTATATGGTAGTAGGAGCAAGAATTTTATATGCTCAATATTGGAAAAAAAGAGAAATACCGAATATTGAAGAATGGATAAGGAAGCTGTTGTACATGGCCGAAATGGACAAAATAACTAGAAACTTGAATGAGCAAGATCCAGAAACTTTTTTGGAAGATTGGAAGAAGTTAAAGAAAGATGTGGAAAAGAAATGCGATGTTAAAGGACAATTGTGGCCTTTGGAGGGATTTTAAATTTTATACAAAGAGACTTTAATGAAAGAAAAATATATTAAGATCTTTACCATGGGGAAAGTAATAGCAATACAGTGTAACAATAATATCTATGAATAAATGGGGGGTTCGAGTGTTGTTGGAAGTCAACAGAGAAAAGGGGGAGGGGAGGGGGAGGGGTTATATATCTATCTAGAAAGGTTAATTTGGATAAGTTATATGTATTAATCAATTATTTTATATTGCCTCATCCAATAAAATTATTATATATAAAAAAAGAAAGCTTCATTAATTTTGGGAAGGATGAAGAGCACATCTCATAGGGCAATGCTTTAGTGCTTGGGAAGAATTTGTCTGCTGAAGAAAAGAGGTTGATGGGGTAGGAAAGATAAGTGAAAGGTGGTCATCTGAAACATGACATAGCAAATAATTGGTATCCAGTTTTCCAGAGGGCGGAAGATAATGAGTTACATTTTAGTTGACCTAAAGAGAGCATTCTCAATGGTAAGAGCAGTCCTAGAACAGAATCTGGGATCTGAATGTTGGGGAAATTCTCCCTCGCAGCAGACTTTTAGCAGAGATTGGATGTCCCTCTGTTGGGGAAGCAGTGTGCATGCTTGGGGTGTGTGTGTGTGTGTGTTGATCTTCATGGCCTAGAAAATTAACAAAATCAAATAAAACTTTAAAAAAATAAAAAACTTATTGGGGACATTATTAGGCCAAATGTCCAAATAAAATGCTTTTCTCCACAAGAAGCATCCAAGAGAGAACCTCTTTTAGTGACTCCCACATGAGCTTTCTGAAGCCCTATGAATTCCAATGTGCAAATTTCTTTAAATCAGGCGAGATATGAAAAGTAATGTTAATAGAAGGTCCATTGAGGCTGCAACTAGATCAATCAGGCTTTTTGTCCCAGAATGAAAATGTCAATTTAATTGAGGTATCACATTCCATGGAGGTATCTTCCACAGCTCTATAAGCACACTCAGAACACATATTTTCCTTCAAATCCCATCCCAATTGAAAGCTTCATTAATTTTGTTAAGATTGAAGAGCACATCTCATAGGGCAATATTTTAGTGCTTGGGAAGAATTTGTCTGCTGAAGAAAAGAGGTTGATGGGGTAGGAAAGATAAGTGAAAGGTGGTCATCTGAAACACGACATGGCAAGTAATTGGTATCCAGTTTTCCAGAGGGCTGAAGATAATGAGTTACATTTTAGTAGACCTAAAGAGAACATTCTCAATGGTAAGAGCAGTCCTAGAACAGAATCTGGGATCTGAATGAATGGGAAATTCTCCCTTGCAGCAGACTTTTAGCAGAGACTGGACGTCCCTCTGTTGAGGAATCATTGTGCATGCTTGGGAGGAGGAGGGAAGGGTGATCTAAATGGCCTAGAAGGCTCTTTCCAGCTATTTGACTCTTGGTAGTTTACCAGGATAATTTGCCTACAAGCTGGGATAAAAAAATCTACTTAAACTTAAATGAACAAACAACATTATTTGAAGACTTGGACAAAGTTTATAATCATCTAAAATGAAAAAGGACTTCAGAATGCAAAGTACGTGTTCTAGAACATGGGGAAGGAAATGAATAGACTTGGGTAAAGGAAGAAACCAATCAGGCCTGAAGCATCAACAGGATATTTGATGTTGGCATGATAAATCATACACATCCACAGCCTGCCAAATCCGTGTAAAACCACATTCCAGAGAAGAATATTCATTTCACATTGTCCACATTCTATTCTGGACATCAGCAAACGTGATTATCTGGGGGACATTTCCTGTGAGGGGAGGGTAAAGGAACTGGGTGTTTTTAGGCAGGAGAAGATACACATCAGAGAGGGTATATGATTAAGGATCGAAATGACTATCATGTAGAAGAGGCCAAAGACATGTTTGCTCCTCCTCAAGAGGCCAAGATTAGATCGAATATGCCTAAATTACAGGAGGGTAGATTTCAATGGATCTGTGGGAGAAATCTCCTAATGGTAAAAGCAGTTCAAAACACAACCGAGTATCTTTATGAAAAGTAGGTTCTTCTTCAATGGATGTCTTCAAGCCACGGCAGGGCTGTTACCTGTAGGGACTTCATTTAATGGCCAGAATATTGGTGAACACTTGCGGCTGTTGACCAAGAAGGTCATGGTGGATGTTTCTGTACATCAGAAACATCAAGGGCCTCGCCTCTCAGCTGAACATGCCAAATAGGCCTGTAGAGACCTAGAAGTCAATAACCTTGGAGAGGGGTAAGAAACAAAGGAGTGTCAAAATAACTGGACTTTTGTTTATTAGAAATACCCTACCGAATATCAATGGATAATATGTGTTGAGGTCCACAGGCAGAAGCCCCTGACACTGATAAAAAGTTCAAATTCACAGAAGGCCAAAAGATATTCCCCAACGTTCCACTGGCTCCAATCAATACCCATCTTTGTGGGACCCCACTGTTGATTTCCGTGCCATGGTGGGAAGCCCAGGATGGGAGCAGGATGGGAGCAAGTGGCAATGCCCGCCTCCCGCCTTCGCCCAGATGGTATTAGGAGAGAGGCAGGAAGCAAAGCCCAACTCCGCTACGGGCAAACGCCCTAGGAACCCAATCAATCTTCAGTTATGATATCAAAGTATTTTGTTATTCACGTCTAGTTCACCATGTGAATACAAAAGATGTACAATCATTCAAAGTTCTTACAATACATACATATATATAAATATAAATACAAATACACACATGTGTCCCAAAGTTGCTGCAAAAAATCAATGGCCGTTCTTTTGTATGACCTCCTATGAAAATTACTGGAGGGGTGAAAGTTCCTGGAATAAATCTTCGTCTTGTCCACACAATCCGTATAAGTGGGAACACCAGCAGGATGGTCAATACCAGAAATCAACATTAAGTATTTCAAAACAGCCAATGCAGAAGAGCCTCATAGGATCCCTCTGGATCTCCAGGTAGGTGGCAACGAGCCCGCCAGCATAAAGTTGCTCGTTTCGGTTTCCCTTCATCCTGGCCTCCTCTCTATTTATAAAGGTATTGATGATTATAAACCACCCTCACTTCATAATTTAATATTGTATGGCATTCTCTATACTTACATGCACATAATAGTCCAAATCACACTTTCCCAGTAGATACTTTCCACTTCCAATCAACGCTAATTCGCAGCAGGTGCTTGTCTACAGTAACGAGGGGTGATTCATAGATGCAAGTGGTACACTCAGGGCACAAACATTACAATGCCCGCATGTAAAATGGCCAATAGGCAAATGCGGTTGCACCTCAGCTTCTCTAAAGTCTGAGTGTACCAACAAATCTCGCAAACTCTTGGTACGTCTGAATCCAATCTGTAAAGGTTTGTCACGTCCTGGCACATCCTCGATAATGTGCCAATGCCTCCTAATGATGCTGGCTATATTCCCAGCTAAATGTGAAAACTCTAAACCCCATGCTATGCCCCGATCCTTACAGGTAGACCACTGTACTCTAACTCATTCTCCACATGCTCTACCTCAGGTGTAGTATATATAATTCAATGCCCCTGTCCTCTGACATATGTGGGTAGCACAAAACGATCAGTAAAAGTGAGAATAAGAGAACATCTCTCCAAGATCCGCACAGGAAATTTGGAAGCTCCATTAGTAGATCACTTCATTAAAAATCATAACAACAAAAGGGAACTTAGATAATCCGTTTTGGAAGTAGTGCGATCCGACTATGATGATAACAGTAGGTTATTACAAAGTGAAGCCAAATGGATTTTTAGAATGAACTGCATGACCCCATATGGATTAAAAGATACTCCCCAACGTTCCACTGGCTCCAATCAATACCCATCTTTGTGGGACCACACTGTTGATTTCCACCATGGCAAGAACTGTCCATCTGTTCCTCTCCTTTGCTTTCTGTCATCTAACTAATTGTGAATTCGTTAGAGGAACCACCATTAGACAAACCATCAAGATGGTGTTCAGGTGTGAGAACAAGTTCCCGTAGATGGAATCAATCAAAATGGAAACTTTTGGTATGGATCATGGACATATCTCATAGGGAAATGTTTTAGCAGTTGGGAAGAATTTCTCTGCTGAAGAAAAGAGGCTGGTAGGGCTGTAAAAATAAGTAAAAGGCAGTCCCCTGAAACATGACATGGCAAACGCTTGGTGTGCAGTTTTCCAGAGGGCTGAAGATAGAGGAGTTCTATTTTAGTTGACCTAAAGAGAACATTGCCAATGATGGCAGCAGTTCTAGAACAGAACCTAGAATCTGAGTGGAGGGGAAGTTCTCCTTGTAGCGGGGGGGGGGGGGTGAGCCTGAAAGGCTGGAAGGCTCTTTCCACCTCTCTGACTGTCTGTATTTTTCCAGGACAACTTGTCTGCAAGATGGGATTTAAAAAAAATCTACCTATACTTAAACAAACAAACAACATGATTTGAACATGCTGACACAGTTTACAGTCATCTAAAATGAAAGAGGACTTCGAAATGCCAAGTACATGTTCTATAACATGGGGAAGGAAATGAACAGACTTAGCTTAAGGAAGAAAGTAATTAGGCCTGAAGCATCCCCAGGAGATTTGATGGTGGCATGATAAATCATTCACATCCACAGCCAGCAACATCTGTATGAAACCACATTCCAAAGAAGAATGTTCAGTTCAATTTTCCAAGCATTTTGTGTGTGTTTGTGGGTGGGGAGCTAAATGACCTAGAAAGGCTCTTTCCTACTCTCTGACTCTCTGTATTTTACCAGGACATCTTTCTTGCAAGATGGGGTAAAAAGTACTAGTTAAATTTAAATAAACCATGTAGTAGAGCCCTTTCCGTATTTCAGAAGATTCAGTCCTCAGCTGACCCCAACCGTATCCTTTATGGGGGTGCGGCTGAAGCACAGCGGTTAAGTGGTTTGGCTGCAACTCAGCAGTCTATGTCGCAAAGCTTCACAGCAGCTTACTTGGCTAGCAACACTAAGCAGGTTAGAGGCAGCAGAGACCACTCCTGTTGAGGTGAACTATTTACAATTTATTTACAGATATATATATATACAGTCCATTAGCCTTTGCCAATCAGAGCGACAAAGTGCTTCGCCAGGCTCTGAAACCTTTGCAGACTCACCACATACTGTACATTGAATACATTTATACAAGTACAGACATCGCACATCCAATCAGCAATTACCTTTGCACACCGTACATCTGGCTGATGCAACCTTGCAACCTTGGATGATCATATGACTTAACTGTCACCTAGATGAGAATGATCTAACAGGCTTGGATCTTGCCTGAGTTTATTTACACACTCTGACAGTCTACTGGTTCGAATGCCACTCCTGCCATAAGCTTGTCAGTAGATAAGTCATTAGTCTCAGCCCCAGCTCCCCAGCTTTATTGTGGGGATAATAATAACACTAACTAGTTCACTGCTCGGGGTGAGGCATTAAACTGTCTAGAAGAGCAGTATATGAGCTCAGTTATTATTATTACTATTATTATTACTATCACCCGCTTAGTGTTTGTCCCAATCTCCTTTTCCTGCACTTCGTTTACTGAGCATCAAGGTTTTTACCTATCCGTAACCAGGAGGAAACTTCCTCCTGATTTAACTAAATTTTGACCAACAGAGGAAAGTTAGGGAATAAAGTACGATAAGGATAAAGTATAGCAGTTCGCTAATAAAAACAGAAATCAGATAAAGATGGAAACATTTGGGTGAAGAAGATACCGGGTCATTGTAACAACTGGTGGGGCATTGGGGTGGCTTAATGGGTCTGGGGCTTACCAGCAGTGTCATTACATTGCTGGCAACAGGCTCATGTCACTTTCCATGCACAAAGAAATGACGTCACCAGGAAGTGAGTTCAATATGATGACAACACACACTGTTTCCTGGTTCTTTCCCCCCAGTTGGCCAACTGAATGGTGGCAGGAAGTCACCACTGGCAGCAGGGGGTCACTCCTACCAGCAGGCACGTAGCCAGCATGTCTACCAAGTATGCATGTTTAAATTAAATAAATCAAACAATCTTACTATATCATTGAGTAAGCGTATTTCAGACAACTCTCTTTATACTCTGCTGCACCACCAGAGGGCGCTGCCATGGAGGGCAGCCTAGACAAGGCACCAAGTCCCTCCAGAAAACGAGCCATGGTGGGAAGCCCAGGATGGGAGCAGGATGGGAGCAAGTGGCAATGCCTGCCTCCCGCCTTCGCCCAGATGATATTAGGAGAGAGGCAGGAAGCAAAGCCCACCACCCGACATAACCCAGCTGATATTAAGAGTGTAGCAGGTGGCAATGCTCACTCCTGGCCTTTACCCAGCTAGTATTAGGAGTAGAGCAGGTGGCAATGCCCATCCCCACCGTAACCCAGCTGGTATCAGGAGGGGAGCAGGTGGAAATCCCCCCTCCTTATCCCACTTGGTATTAGGAGCAGAGTAGGTGGAAATACCCACTCCCTGGCTTAACACAGCTGGTAATAGGAGCAGAGGAGATGACAATGCCCATCCCCCTGTCTTAACTGAGCTGTATTAGAAGTGGTGCAGGTGACAATGCCCACCCCCTGCTTAACCCAGCAGGTATTAGGAGCAGAGCAGGTGGCAATGCCCACCCCCCTTCAGCCAGATGGTATCAGGAGCAGATCAGCTGGCATGGCCCACCCTCCTCCACCAAAATGCAATAAGAAGTAGAGCAGATGACGATGCCTGCTGCCTTAACTCAGCTGGTATTAGGAGTGGAGGCGGTGGAAATGCCCATCCCCCACCTTAACTATGCTGAAATTAGGAGTGGCGCAGGTGGCAATGCCCCCCTTAACCCAGTTGGTATGAGGAACAGAGCAGATGGCAATGCCCAGCCCCCACCTTAACTCAATTGGTATTGGGAGCAGAGCAGATGGCAACAACCATCCCCCCACTTTAATCTAGCTGGTAGGGATGTGCGTTTCGGCTTTCTTAATGCCGAAAGAAAGCTGAAACAAAAGTGTTTCGGCTTCTTTCGGGTTAGTCAAAACGTTTCGGAGAAAGCCGAAACGTTTCAGCTAGCCGAAAAAAGAAAAAGCCGAAACGTTTCGGCTTCTTTCGGCTTTCTTTCGGCTTTTCAATGGGAAAATGCCTCCGTCTTCCCGGACGTCTGGGGGAGGCATTTTCCCACCGAATCAGCCCAAAATTGGTGGGGACCTTCCTCTAACCCCTCTCTAAAAAAACCCCAAGATTCAGACCGATTGGACTTTGGGGGGCCATGTTATGGCCCCCCAAATCAGGTCACCCTATCCTCCCATAAGAAAGCGAAGGAGCAGCATATTGTTAGCATGCTGCTGCTCATCTTCTTCATTATTTCCTATGGGGAAAAAATGAAGAAGCAGGCTTCCTTTGCCAGGGGTGGCATTTTGCATGCAAAATGCCCCCTTACCCTCAGGGGCCCTTCTCCCACCCTTCCACCCACCCCCCACCAAGGCTCAGCCTGCTCCCACTTGGGGGGGGCATTTCATGGCCTCCCCAAGTAGGTGCTCTGCTCTCATCTCTACCACTGACAGGTGGGGGAGGCTTGACTTGCCAGGGGTGGCATTTTGCATGCAAAATGCCCCCCAGCCCTCAGGGGCCCTTCTCCCACCCCTCCTCCCACCCCCCACCAAGGCTCAGCCTGCTCCCACTTGGGGGGGGGGCATTTCATGGCCTCCCCAAGTAGGTGCTCTTTTCTCTACCACTGACAGCTGGGGGAGGCTTGTCTTGCCAGGGGTGGCATTTTGCATGCAAAATGCCCCCCAGCCCTCAGGGGCCCTTCTCTCACCCCTCCTCCCACCCCCCACCAAGGCACAGCCTGCTCCCACTTGGGGGGGCCATTTCATGGCCTCCCCAAGTAGGTCCTCTCAGCCCCTAAAGTCCACCCCTTACAGCCCCACACAAACCCAATTCCACCCCAGCTGCCACACACAGACCCAAATCCCCACATTAGCCCCTCACAGACCCAAATCCACCCCCACCTGCCCCACACCCATAACCCCAGGAACAGGCTGGCAAAGGCCAGCCCTCTCCCTTTGTTCCCTATGCTGGGAACTTCTAAACTCTCTTTCCCTGGGCAATTCTGCACAGCCCAGGGGTGCCACAATGGTGGGCACACTTCTGAGTGCCAGCTGGTCCCTGTGAAAGAGTACCTGAACCACAGACACGCTCCCTCAAATTCCCCCACCACCTACAGAGATGGCTGGCCAGCCAGCCCCATTGTTCCCTATGATGGGAACCAACTGCACAACAAAGAATAAAACACGAACAACACAAAATAAAGTTTTTTAAAAATTATTTTCTCCCTTTCAAAGTACAAGTAGGCAAAGCATTATGACACATTACACCAGCAGTCCCCCACACAGAAAAATTAACACAACTCACTTAACATCAGAGAATCACAAAACACGATTCCTGTCAAAAACACTTTATTTCTTGAACAGCTTTAGGTTACACAGCAGGGGGGCACACCAAAGGGCATGGCAGCAGTATCTTACACAAAAATAACACAACTCACTTAACATCAGAGAATCACAAAAGCACAATTCCTGTCAAAAACACTTTATTTCTTGAACAGCTTTAGGATACACAGCAGGGGGGCGCACCAAAGGGCATGATAGAAGTGTACTACAACCAAAAGCAAATATCAAGGTAAATGGGCAGTTATCAAATTCAATCAACATTGGACGTGGTACTAGGCAGGGATGCCCGTTGTCACCTATACTGTTTGCCATCGCCCTTGAGCCACTAGCGATAGCGATTAGAGAAAATGACTCCATAAATCGTATAGATATAGGGACATCCAAGTATAAAATCAGCTTATTCGCTGACGATATGTTGCTCTATCTGAAAAACCCCAATCAGTCTTTAAAGCATTTACATCACCTTTTAGAAATCTTTGGTAGAATTTCAGGACTGATAGTAAATCAAGGAAAATCCCAAATTTTGTCAGTGAATTTGCCTAGTCACAGGATAACTCAGATAAAAAACTCATACAACTTCCAGTGGACTAATAAACAGTTAACTTATCTAGGTATTAAAATATCAGTGGATGTTAATGATCTTATTAAAGTTAATCATGATAAAATAATTTCAGACATAAAATCAGATATGCAAAATAAGAAAAAACTGAACCTTTCTTGGTGGGATAGATTCCACATAATTAAATCCTTCTATGTACCAAAACTTCTATTCCTGTTTAGATCTATTCCGGTGAAAATATCAACAACCCAATTGAAAAAATGGCAATCAATTCTGAATAGATTTTTGTGGCAAGACAAACCTCCACGGGTCTCTTTTAATATCCTCTCGTTGAAACATTCAAAAGGAGGTTTAAACTTTCCTGACTTGGCAATTTACCAAAAAGCAGTTAGTCTGTTTAACATTCTACAACTCTTATCAGCGCCTGAACTCTCTAGTTGGAATATACCATTGTGTTCACTTCCAAAATCATTCTCACTTGGTGACTTGATTTGGAATCAAAGAAAGGATCGCCCTCCATTACATAATAACATATTTCTGTCCGCAATACTATCAGAATGGGATTTAATAAGAGATAAAATAGTTCCTAAGATTTCAAGATTCTCCTCTTTTCACAATCAAACATGGTTTCCACCAGGAAAAAACAGTAATTATAACTTGGTCCTCAAAGACATGCAACTCAATAGGCTTATAGACATAGCTTCTGGGAAAGATATTATGTCAAAACAAGAACTGGAAAATAAAACGCAAAAGAAAATTCATTGGTATGTTTACATGCAGATTAAAAACATGACAGAGAGTATAAATCTTAAAAAAATTATGAGTACCCCTTTGACTGATTTTGAACAAATTTTAAACTATACACAGAGGGAGAAAAAGGGGATGGTATCTAAAATATATGCTATTCTGCTCTCTTGTTTAAAAAGTACTGATTTACCTTGCCAATCCAAATGGCATCAGGATTGCAATACTGAAAAAACACAGGAAAAATGGGAGGAAATCTGGTCATCTTCAATATTTACATCAAAAGTAATTTCTATAAGACTCCAAACGTTTAAAATTATTCACAGGTGGCACTTGACGCCTAAAAGATTGTCTACAATATCATCCTCTTGCTCTCCCCTGTGTTGGAAGAGTTGCAATGAGGTAGGATCCTTCTCTCATTGTTGGTGGGGTTGTCCACAGATAGCCACATTTTGGAAAGAAATATTGGAAGTAATAAAACAGATTACGGGTTACGATATTCCATTATCGCCTTCAATGATATTTCTAGACCAATGGAATATTCCGCAGATCCCAAAAGCTATCAGGAATCTTATAGCAATTTTGTTAGTTGCAGCAAAAGCAGCGACAGCTTCAGTCTGGGAACTAAAGAAAGTGCCAACTAAAGAGATGTGGCTCTCTAAGATATGGGACCATTTCATCCTGGATAAAATTGATGACAATATCCTCAATGCTGAACGCTTTCCTGCCAGGTCTAACTTCTATGACAAATGGTTCCCTTTTCTTGAATTTATAGACATGCACGATTTACATCCCAAAATAAGAATTGCTCAGACGTTGACTCAGTTTTCTGATATTTGGTAATATTATGTATGCTTTGTTTAAAAGTTATTGTAATGTTCATATTCTTCAAAACTTGTAAACTATTATTGATTAGTTGTTGTGTTACAGTTGATGTTCATCATTGATTTCTATTTGTTGTATGTTATAAAGCTTAATTTAAAAAAATACTTAAAAAAAAAGTGTAACAGAAGGTTTATTTACAAGAAGGTAAAATAAGAAAGCAGGTAGGCAGGTGTTAAAAACTCAAAATAATGTAGAGGTTTTTAAACAGAACACTTGACTGATATGAGGCACAAAACGCTTGGTGCTGTTCTTAAGTTGCTGGCTTGTATTAGAGAGGTTGTTGTTATCCAACTTTACAGAGGTTACAACAAACGCTTTCTGCAGTGGGCTCTCCTATAAGTTACATGCTCCACTTCTAAAATACACTCAGCTCAACTTCTCCTCTTTAGCTGGTCTTAGAGTACTCTACTGAGTCAAACCCTTTCAAGATACTGGCTAGGCATTATAGTTATGCTCCAACTACAACCCTGTTCCTGGTGCCAAAGGGGAGACTCCTTTCTACCCGCTTCCTTGGCCCACTGTAATTCCCAGATCTCTTGAGTCTATGCAGGAGCCAGTACTGTCTTTCCCACTTTAGTCCAAGGACTAAAAGTGCTTCAAGACTGTACTGTTTTCACTTTGAAGGGAACCCCTTCCTTTCTCTCCTCACACAGAGGGCTCTCTTGCTGACCCTCTCTGGTCACAAGCCAGACCCCCCAATCTCCTCACTATTTTCTTTACTCCAGTTGTCAACCCCTCAACATTCCATCCCCAACTGCCATTTCAGGCTAGCCACATGGGTGGGGGGGGGGGAGATGTCAATCATCCTCTTTACCGTCCGGCAATCCCTGCTTTTGAAGCTGAGTCCTTCACAGGAGGTTCCATTTGGCCATTGTATCTAAAAGTAGCTGTAGATAAAGGGGGGCGTGAGAACTTCCAGCAGAGGGGATGTCCCTCCCCTCCAGCCCTCCCTTCCTCCTCTCCTTCTCACTCAGTCTCTGCTTTTCCCCTCCCCAATCTCTAAGCCTCTTGAAGCAGCTATGGACTTTTGTTCACCCCATGCCCATCTAATCATCTGCCATAGCAGCGTCTTGACTTCTAGAAAAATGAGAGAGAGTAGCAGTGGGGGAGGAGAGTCTCCCCTCTTTCCTTCACTATCCTGCCTTACCACTGCTGCAACCTCCTCCTCTCTTGCCCCTTTGCCTGCTGTCCCTTGGTCCAGCCTTCTTCCTAGCCAAACTATGCTGGCGGTGTTCTTTATTCCAGAAAAGATAGAAATCGGAGAGCACACCTTTAAGAAATCAGACTGAAGCTCATGGACTGCATGCTCAGATCATGCAAGCAGAAGTACTAACAGAAGGAGATTAGCGGGAGAGATTGAGGGGCAGGTAGAGACAACTGCCGAGACAAGAACACGTAAGCCATATGTATAATGATCTTCCCACCGGGCAGGTCTCGTAAATGTGAGTTTGATGCACAGAGCACTAGGTGGTCAGGGAACTCATTCATTCACTCATGGCTAGGAATATTGACTGAAAATAGCTGTGTTGGAGTTTGTGTGTGTGTGTGTATGTGTGTGTGAGTGTGTGTGTGAGAGAGAGAGAGAGAATGGTATGTGGATGAGACTTTCAGGGACCTTCTAATACAGCCCCGTTCTTATGCTTTCAGCTCCTCTGCTGTGATCTGGATAGCATGAAGGGATGTTTCTATGAGCATTTAGGCAGATCGGGAGAAGGAAGGCATGAAGGAATGAGCCGGTGATAGGCTCTCATGGCCTTCCTTATGTTCCGAGGCCTGCTAGAACACACTCCCATCTAGGATCCAGGGCCCGCAGTTCTTTAGGGACTAATGGAACATACCAGGGAATTTCAGAAAATAAGCAGCCTGTTTCATAGATTACAAGCAAAGCTTCTGACTATGTAGATCAGGAAAAGCTATGGATGGTGTTAAAAGAAATGTGTATGCCACACCATCTGATTATGTTGATGCCCAACCTCTACTTTGAACAACAGGATACTGTCAGTACAGAATATTAGGAAACAAAATGGATTCCTATGGGCAAAAGTGTCAGACAAGGATATAAATGATCTCCTCATCTGTTCAACCTATAGGCTTTGCCCTGCTGTAGATTTTAATTCATGTTCGATTGTACTGTGTATTATCTAAATATGTTTTAATTTGCCCCAATCCTGCTTGTGGGGAGGAAGGGCTAAATAGCGGACAAATGAACGAACGAACGAACAAACAAAGAAACGAAGAAACGAACAAATGAAGAAACGAACAAATGAACAAACAAACGCACTCCTCTTTGTCTTCAGGAAGGAATATTCCTCTAGGCCAGACTGGCAAGGGACACTGGATGTTGTTCGCCTTCCTCTGGCCGTGGAGCAGCTTGAAGAGAAGTGGCGGAGAGGCAGCTGTGTATTTCCTGCATTGTGCGGGGGGCTGAACACTTCCAGTTCTATGTTTCTATCTCATTGACACTGAGGGTCTCTAAGTTGGAAAGTATCAGGCTAGGAGAGCGAGTGATCCTTTAGAAAAGACTCCTTCCTTGCACAATGAATCAAGATGCTCTCTACTTCTGCGGTTGTGGTGAAGTGGACTTCGGGCAGTTAGAGATTTCATTATTAGGAATGCAGAGAATAGGGCCTGGGACGGAGATTTTGACCGTAGTGTGAGTCATCTGCTTTTTGTAGAGCAGCAATTAAATCAGGAGTAGTCACGCAGAACTGGTTAAAAAAGTTTATTTAGGAACACCATATTTGAGAGTAAAGAGGCGAGAGAGAGAGAGGCAAGTTCATCTGCACCTGCAGCCACTTGGATTCAAACAGGAGACCCTGACACTCTTAGTGTTAGCCAGCAAGGGGACTTTTGAGGCAAGTAAGAAACAGAGGTGGTTTGCCACTGCCTTCCTCTGCAGAGCTTTCCTTGCCATCTCCCATCCAACTACTGAACAATGTCTGATAATAACATTTTTTGTTTAGAATCCCCTTGTATTAACTAACCCCCAAAGCCCCCTAATCTGCATAATTGATTCTTGGCAGACTCCTTCTCTCAAGCATAGAAGCCCCAGAATAATATATTTAAATTGTGCCAAAAGTCAAGAGATCTTCTATGTGGTTAACTTTTCCTCCTTAATAATACTGCCTGAAGTAAAGTTAGCAATCTCTCACTAGAAGATTTCTATGAGTCCCCTGGCTATGGGAAACAACTCCTTTGAGGTGTCCACAAACATCACTTAACATATGAAAAGCCAGGCGCCACATCCAAACAGGTTGATTGCTACTTGGAAAAACCTGATCTGCAACCTTTTGCATACCTGTGAAGGCAGTTTTTGACTCAATACTGAAGTTCATTCCAAACGAACTTTCCAATGATTAATTTTTACATAGACACCTGTGACTGCCTCTGGCTCAGTAAAGGTAGAGTATGCATCCTATTTTGTACTGTGGGTTCCAAGTTGGCCATTGCACAACCTCAAGCAAGGTTTGAAGGCAATAGCCTCCCTCATCCGCCCCCCCCCATCCTTTGCTCTCTCCAGCAACTCTTTGCTATATGGCTTTAAATGTGAATGTGTCACAACCCCCACCCCATCAAACTCAGTCTTGGGTTGACTTTCCCCTACCCTGAGGGAAAACTTCTCCTCTGAAAGCTTATGAAGCTGTGCACTGGGCTGGGAAGCCTTCAATAGCGTGGTTGATGTTAATCTTCAACTTTATTTCTTGTCCCACCCTTCAGTAACATATAAGTAGTATGGTTACCCAATCAAGTCCAATTATGGAAAGATCAGGGGTTTGCACTTCCCTTAAACAGAAACTGGCACACAAGGCTTGGGGAGATTCAAAGTGTAACAGAAGGTTTATTTACAAGAAGGTAAAATAAGAAGGCAGGTAGGCAGGTGTTAAAAACTCAAAATAACGTAGAGGTTTTTAAACAGAAAACTTCACTGATGTGAGGCACAATAATAACATAATAGTAATGTCCGGTGTGACCAGACTCAGCCTCGGGGCACTGGGTGCCACCTTCTCACTGGGAGGACTCACCCCCCCCCAGAGCCCTGGTGCAGCCAGCCCCCTTACCTGGCCAAAGGCTGGGGAGAAATGGAAGCTGGCCCGAGAGGAAGGGTAGCTGAGGCCGCTGAGCCAGGCCCATCCAGCCCCGAAGACACCACCCATGCCAGCCACACTAGCGAGCTGGAGGCAGCGAGCTCCAAAGGCAATGCCCGCCACCGCACAGCTGAGCCACAGGCCGGTGCTGCCAAGGAAGTGACAGCCATGGGAGACAGAGACAGGTGAGGCCTGGCTGGTGGCACATGCTCCCGGGCTGCAAGGCTCAGCACATGGCCCGAGGCAGAGGAACACGCCAGGCTGGGTAGAGGAGGCCACAGCAACGCTGGGCCAGGAGGAGCAATGCCCGGTGGATAAGGGGTGGGCCCGGCGTAGACAGAGGAGAGGTGGGGAGGGGCTAACTGTGGGAGGGCTGGAGGGTGCGGGGAAGGACAGGGATTGGGGAACAGGGGGGAAAGACACCTCTGGGAATGTTTCAGGAGAGACAAGGGAGGTGATGAGAGGAGGAAGGTGGGGGGATTGGTTGTTTTGGTGGAGAAAAGGGAATAAAAGGGGCCCTCACAAGGAAGCTGGGGAGGAGACGGCTGAGAGAGCTGGCAGTGGTGACAGAGAGAGGGGGAAGAGAGACCAGAGACCAGTGGGGTAGAAGGGGGAACAAGGGTGATTTCAACCCCCTCCCCTACCCACATCTGAGGCCAAGGGAGGGCCCTTTGCGAAAGCTCGCCATGGCAGAAAGGGGGATCGGCACGGCGGGCAGAGCAGTGGCTCAGAAATAATAATAACAACATTTGATACACACACACACAAAACGCTTGGTGCTGTTCTTAAGTTTCTGGCTTGTATTAGCGAGGTTGGTGTTATGAGACTTTACAGGGGTTACATTAGTCGCTTTCTGCCGTTGGCACTCCTATAAGTTAGGTGCTCCATTTCTAAAATGCACATGGCATGACTTCTCCTCTTTATCGGACCTTAGGGTACTTTACTGAGTCTAACTCTTTCAAGATACTGGCTAGGCATTATAGTTATGCTCCAGCTATAACCCTGTTCCTCATGCCGATGGGGAGACTCCTTTCTACCCACTTTCTTGGCACACTATAATTCCCAGATCTCTTGAGTCTATGCAGGAGTCAGTGCTGTCTTTCCCACTTTAGTCCAAGGACTAAAAGTGCTTTAGGAATGTACAGTTTTCACTTTTAAGGGAACTCCTTCCGACTTGCGGTTTGGGATCCATGGAGGTCTAACGCAGCTCTAAGTGCTGAGCTGACCGGGCTGCCGTTTTAACGGCCGGCGGGGCAAAAAAGAGCCTGCGGCCAACTGTTCTCAGGCGGAGAACAGGCATAGAATGCTTAAGAACCTCAGGGCGCGTTGATCTCGGGCGAGGGGGGGTCCTGCGCAACAGACTCTCTCCCGTCCCTTGAGGTCCCACCCGAAGACAGGTCGGCCAAAATCTCTGCAGCAGTCCTGGAGCCAATGCGGTTGGCATAAGACCTACATGCCCAAGCTTCAACAGGGACAAGAAGAACTGATGGGAATCTGAGATTGAAACAGCGATTACAACCCATGAAAAGTGTTTGAGAAGGTAAAGATCACTATCTCTGGAAACGGGACAGATTACTTAAAGTAACGAAGCATTAAAGTAGACTTTTAAACTGCAACAGATTGATTATAAGGAGGGGAGGATCCGGCAAGAACCATTTTAGAAAAAGGACTAAGTTAAACGGAGTAATTAAAGAAATTGGACTATTGTTTTACATACCTGTGGTTTCAAAGAGATATCAGGCTGTGAGAAAGTTTTACCATTGCGAGAACTGCTGTGGGAAGTCAGGAAACAGGAAGTACCTAATAGTGATAGAGTTGCTGGAGAGGAGCGGCCCTTGCCGGATGACAGGAAGAAGGGAATCGCCATCTTTGAAAGGGGAAGAGTTGCGGCTTCAGCGGAAGAGGAAGTAAGCCATATTGGATTACAAAAACCATAGAGGAACCATAGAGAAAAGACGCCCGACATTTTGGACTTTTTAAATGACTTTTTTGCAAAAAGACCGGGACATTTAAATTAAAAGGACATTAAGCCAAGCACCACGGAGTTAAGGAAGCGAGCGGACTCGTGGGAGCGAGGCAAAGTAAGCCCCACGATGTCGAAAAAAGAGTGACAAACGGCGATAGAGAACTTGGATAAAAAACTTTCAGAAGCGATTAAGGAGCTCAAGGATATGAAACCTGAGCTGGTGAAAGAGGTTACAGAGACAGTAAAGAATGAACTGGCAGAAGTGAAGAAGGGTATGGAAACAATAAAAAATGACCTGCAGGTGACACAGCAAAGAGTCAATGTAGTGGAAAATGCGGTGGAGAACCTAGCAGACACGCAACGAACAGAGATGAGGGCGATGAGGGGAAGAA
Source organism: Eublepharis macularius (assembly GCF_028583425.1). Lineage (NCBI taxonomy): Eukaryota > Metazoa > Chordata > Lepidosauria > Squamata > Eublepharidae > Eublepharis > Eublepharis macularius. Next base: position 248,903,224 of record NC_072790.1, read on the forward strand.
TGGCGGTTGCGGAGAGCAAACATATGGAGAAGCAGCTGAGATTTCGTGGTTTGCTGGAAGTGGAAGGAAAGACGGCCCAAGAACAGATTACCGAGGTGTTAGCTGAATACCTGGGGAAGGAGGAGGAGGAAATTGTGGCTATCCTAGATGTGGTGTACCATATAAATTCAAGATTTGCGACCCAGAGGAAATTACCAAGAGATGTGATTGTACAATTTACGACTACAAATATAAGAGAAATGATCGTGAGTAAACAGTTTCAAGATCCATTGGAGGTTGATGGCAAGACGGTTATTATTATGAAGGAACTACCCAGATCGGTGTTGCTAGATTGGAAAAAATATAAAGCTTTAGTTCAGATTCTGAAGGACATGAAAATAAGGTACAGATGGGAATTACCAGAAGGGGTGTCCTTTGAATTTGGAGGAGTGAAAAAGCGCATCAGATCTGAACTAGAAATGGAAAAGTTTATAAGGGACAATGAAAAGGACTTACCAACAACAAGACTATGAACATGGAGTGCAAAGTTTTATCTTGGAATGTAAATGGACTTAATTCACCGAATAAGAGAAAAAGTATTTTCCACTGGCTATTAAAACAAAAATGTGATATTGTGTGTTTGCAAGAGACTCATATTAGAAAGCAGGATGTAAAATATCTTAAAATGAATAAACTGGGCAATGACTTTGTAGCGGCCTCAGAAAAGAAAAAAAGGGGAGTGGTATTGTATATAAAAGAGGAGCTACAACCAAAACTAGTGGTGAGGGATGTGGAAGCCAGATTTTTAGCAGTGGAATGTACATGGAATTTAAAGAGAGTGTTGGTGATTGGAATTTATGCACCTAATGGAGCAAAAGAAAGCTTCTTTGAGGATTTGAGGAAGCAATTAGATGAACTTTCTTATGACCAGATAATTCTTGCAGGAGACTTCAATGGAGTTACAAATTTGGAACAGGATAAAAAATCAGTAACTGTACAAAAGAAAAGAGGACTATTACCAAAGACTTTTTTTGCATTAACGCAACAGGAAACTCTAGAAGATGTATGGAGAAGACAGAATCCCAAAGGCAGACAATATACATTTTTCTCCGTGAGACACTCTACGTTATCAAGAATTGACATGATCTGGGCCTCAAAAGACTTAGCGCTTTGGACTAAAGATGTGGAAATAATGCCTATGGTAGGCTCAGATCATAATCCAATTATGTGGAAGTTTGGGAAAAGAACTAAAAGGAAAGGATGGAGAATAAATGAGGACTTGTTGCAAGAGGGAGAAAATATGGAGATGTTAAGAAGGGAAACTAAGTTCTTCATACAATACAACATGAATAGAGAAGTACCAACCAATAAGGTATGGGATACTTATAAGGCAGTAATTAGAGGCATACTAATGGACTTAAATGGAAGAGCCAGGAAAAAAAGAGAGGAGAAGAGACAGGAGATTATGGAGAAAATAAAAGCCAAAGAAATACAACTAAAGAAAAGACCAGGGAAAAAGAAAATATATCAGGATATTAAAATCCTTCAAGAGCAGCTGACAGCAATAAATAACAAAGAATTGGAATGGAATCTTAAGAGAATGAATCAAAAGTCGTTTGAAGGAGCAAATAAACCTGGGAAATATCTGGCGTGGCAATTGAAGAAGAGAAAGGAGAAGAAGGCAATAAATAAAATATGTGAGGACAATAAAGTATACCTGGAACAGACGGCTATTAGCAGAGCCTTTTATAAATTTTATGCTAAACTGTACAATAAAAAAGAAGTGAACAAAGACTCAATAGCGACATATTTGGGAAAAATGAAGCTCCCAGTAATCTCGGAAGGATGGAGAGATAAACTGAATAGTGAAGTAACGGAAGAAGAGATAAGGATGGCAATACAGTCAACAAATTTGGGAAAGGCGCCAGGACCTGATGGACTTACAGCCAAATTTTATAAGGTAATGGTCAATGAACTGGTGCCATTCCTAAAAGAAGTGATCAATGGTGTTTTGAAGGATCAAAGGATTCCAGATACTTGGAGTGAAGCCAATATATCATTGATCCCCAAAGAAGGACAGGATTTGACTAATGTTAAAAACTATAGACCTATTTCGTTACTCAATAATGATTATAAAATTTTTGCGAAGATATTGGCGGAAAGAGTAAAGGGATGGCTTTCCGAAGTTATTGAGGAGGAGCAAGCTGGTTTTTTACCAAACAGACAAATTAAAGATAACTTAAGGACAGTTATAAATGCTATTGAATATTATGACAAGCGTTGCGATAAGGAGGTTGGTTTCTTCTTTGTGGACGCTGAAAAAGCATTTGACAATTTGAACTGGGACTTTATGTTTGCCACCATGGAACAGCTACAAATGGGGGAAAGATTCATAAGAGCAGTGAAAGAAATTTACAGAGACCAGAGTGCAGCAATTGTGGTGAATGACGAGGTGACTAAGAAACTGATTATAGGTAAAGGTACAAGACAAGGTTGCCCGTTGTCTCCACTGTTGTTTATTTTGGTTTTGGAAATATTGATGATACAGATTCGAGAAGATAATGCAATCCGTGGAATAAAAATAAAAGACTTTTCCTATAAGGTCAGAGCATTTGCGGATGACATAATGTTAATTGTGGAAGATCCAATTGAGAACATGCCAAAGGTAATAGAGAAAATTAAGGAATGTGGAGATTTGGCAGGATTCTATGTAAACAAAAAGAAGTCAAAGATATTATGTAAAAATATGACTAAACAAAAACAACAGCTACTAATGGAAATAACAGACTGTGAAGTAACAAGTAAGGTGAAATATCTGGGAATTGAACTGACTGCAAAGAATATAGATCTATTCAAGAATAATTATGAAAAACTGTGGACTCAGATAGAGCAAGATTTGATTAAATGGAATAGATTGAATCTGTCATGGTTGGGAAGAATTGCAGTAGTTAAGATGAATGTGTTGTCAAGAGTGATGTTTCTGCTACAAACAATACCAATCATTCGGGACACTAAGCAGTTTGAAAAATGGCAGAGGAAAATATCGGACTTTGTTTGGGCAGGCAAGAAGCCTCGAGTGAAAATGAAAGTATTACAGGATGCAAAAGAGAGAGGTGGAATGCAACTGTCCAATTTAAGACTCTACTACGATGCAATCTGTTTGGTGTGGCTGAAAGATTGGATGACGCTGAAAAACCGCAAACTACTGGCCTTAGAGGGATATAAAAAAATATTTGGATGGCATGCATATTTGTGGTATGACAAAGTAAAAGCAGATTCTATGTTTTTACACCATTACATTCGGAGAAGCCTCTTCACAATTTGGAAGAAGTACAGAGATTACCTACAGGAAGGAATTCCCTCCTGGGTGGTTCCTTACGAAGTAATAGATCCGAGAACTGTCTATAATGAACAACAGTGCTTAACGTACAAGGAGATAACACGAATAGAATTTTCTAAACTAAGAATAAAGACGCAAGATGAGCTGTCTCCAAGCTACGATTGGTTTCAATATAGACAGATTAGAGATCTTTACACCTCGGACTGTGCGAAGGGAGGGGTAAGAATGGAGAATTCGGAATTAGAGGAGGTAATTCTACAAGAGGATAAAAAGGAAATCTCTAAGATTTATAAAGTGTTGTTAAAATGGTACACAGAAGATGAGATAGTCAAAGTGCAAATGGTGAAGTGGGCTATAAACTTTAATAAAGAAATAACAATGGAGGCGTGGGAGTACTTGTGAAAAAATACGTTGAAGATCACGACATGCACTAATATTAAAGAGAATGTTTACAAAATGATTTATCGTTGGTATCTGACACCAAAGAAAATTGCGCTAGGGAATTTGAACATGTCTAATAAATGCTGGAAATGTAAAAAGCATGAAGGATCTTTGTATCACATGTGGTGGACTTGTAAGGTAGCTAGGCAGTACTGGGGGGAAATAAGAAGAGTGATAAGTGAGATTTTACAATTTCAAGTTAATAAGAACCCAGAACTCCTGCTACTGAACTTGGGAATGGAGGATATTCCAGCACAATACAGGACATTGTTATTTTACATGACAGCAGCGGCTAGACTTTTGTATGCGCAAAAGTGGAAAGTACAAGAAGTGCCAACTATCGAGGACTGGATCTATAAATTGCTGTACATGGCGGAAATGGACAAAATGACAAGGAAACTGAGAGACCTTGATCCAGGACAGTTCAACATGGATTGGGAGAAGCTGAAACAATATTTGGTGAAAAAATGGGAGGTGGGAGGAGAACTGTGGCAGTTTGAAAATTACTGAAATATAACAAAAGAAGAGGGAAGTGACTTTACCGGGGGGAGGAAAGTTAAAGGAGAAATTCTAAGCAACTATTTTATTTGACTATTATATATAGTATTAAGTAATAGAGGTGTTATTATAAGAATTATAAGGATAGAAACTAACTAGTTTTATTTCTGGCAGATAATTGTATAACGGAGAAATTATATAATCAAAATAGAATGAATACAAGAAAGGTGGAAAGAAATATACAGTAACATACAGAATATAAGTTAAATTGATTGACTTATGCCGAATGTATATTGTGTTTATAGAAGTACCTAGAAATATGCAGAGTATGGGTTAAATTGATTGATTATTACCGGCAGATAACTGTATAATGGAGAAATTATATAATTAAAATAGAATGAATATAAGATATGCAGAAGGAAGTAAAGAGTAACATATAGAGTATAAGTTAAATTGATTGACTTATATTGAATGTATACAATGTTTATAGAAGTACTTAAAGTTATGTAGAATGAGGGACAAATTGTTTGTCCCATATTGATGAGACTAGAATGTGTAAGATAGAGTATAGAGTACAAAAATTAGATAAATGATTCTTATTATTAAAGAATATATGCCAGGAATGTATTACTTAGTTGATAAGTTAAGTGGGAAAGGGAACAGAGATAGCACTGTGTTATAATAGATAAGCTTAGAAGAGAGCGAAAGTATATGTTTAATAGAATAAAATAAGTTTGAAATGAGTAGGGGAAAAATGGATAAGGTGTTGGAAAACTGTTGGAAGTCAACAAAAGGGTGGGAAAGGGAGGGGGTTAGAACTGGAATATTTAAAGGAAATTGATTGTAATGAGCATAATATTGACTTCTAATCCAATAAAAAAAATTATTAAAAAAAAAGGGGGAACTCCTTCCCTTCACACCTCACACAGAGGGCTCTCTGGCTGACCCTCTCTGGTCAGAAGCCAGACGCCCACTCCCCTCACTCTTTTGTTTACTCCAGTTGTCAACCCCTCAACATTCCATCCCCAACTGCCATTTCAGGCTAGCTACATGGGGGGCAGGGTATGTCAATCATCTGCTTTAGTGTCCAGCAATCCCTGCTTTTGTAGCTGAGTCCTTCACAGAAGGTTCCATTTGGCCATTGTATCTAACAGCTGTAAATAAGGGAGGTGAGTATGATTACTTGCAGGAGAGGGGATGTCCCTCCCCTCCAGCTCTTGCTTTTCCCCCTCCTGCTCATTCATTCTCTGCTTTTCTCCTCATCATCTCTAAGGGCCAAGCTACAAGTGATAAACGACACAGGTTGGACACTTGTCAGCAGCTGAGCGGCCTGTTCGGTGGTTTTTTTCCATTCGTAATGCTGTTCGTGCCCATGACTAGCCAGGGGCCATCTGATAGCATCTTGTTTTCCTTAATGGCGAGTACATCTACATGTTCAACAGCAAGTCCATCTGCACCTGCAGCCAGTTGGGTCCAAACGGGAGATCCAGATACTCTTAGTGTTAGCCAGCAAGGGGTCTTTCAAGGCAAGTAAGAAACAGAGGTGGTTTGCCGCTGCCTTCCTCTGCAGAGCCTTCCTCGGTGGTCTCCCATCCAAGTACTGACACTTCTTAGATTCGGAAAGCTGATGAGATCAGGCTATACCATGCCACCTTCCCTCCCAGGAACGATGTCTGATAATAACATTATTTTTTTGGAATCCCCTTGTATTAACTAACCCCCAAAGCACCCTAATCTGCTTAATTGATTCTTGGCAGACTCCTTCTCCTGTAGTAACTTCTCCTGTGGTAACCCAACCAAGTCCAAGTATGGAAAGATCAGGGGTTTGCACTTCCCTTAAACAGAAACTGGCACACAAGGCTTGGGGAGATTCAAAGTGTAACAGAAGGTTTATTTACAAGAAGGTAAAATAAGAAGGCAGGTAGGCAGGTGTTTAAAACTCAAAATAACATAGAGGTTTTTAAACAGAACACTTCACTGATGTGAGGCACAAAACGCTTGGTGCTGTTCTTAAGTTGCTAGCTTTTATTAGAGAGGTTGGTGTTATCTGCGTTTACAGAGGTTACATTAAATGCTTTCTGCGTTTAATGTAAGACTAAAGATGGGCATGAATAGCAATACGAACTAAAAAAAGCCATGAACAGCCCAATCTGCTGTTCGTGAACAAGCTGCTCCTGAGGCCCCATTCTAAACGAACAGGTGGTCATTGCAAGCCTCATTCGTTGCTGTTCGTCAAGCCAGACAATCTGGCACCTGCAATCAATTCCCCAATCTAAGCCAAATTTACCTTGATAGGCAGGTCTTCCTTTCAAGTGTGGAGCTCCAAATTTGTTACAAGGAAGCAAAGAGCAGGGGGAGGGAGGTTCCCAGCTCTGTTTTTGCAGACAGTAAGGGTGAGACAGTTGCTGTTGGCATTTGGAGAAAAAGACAGGGAGAGTGCATTGGAGCTTGAATTTTCTTTGTGTGTGGTGGGATAGGGATCTATCCCTTCAAGTTCCAGGGCTGCTGCCAGGCTCTGAGCCAAGCTATTATTGATTACTGATACCTTTCCTGCTGCCTGCTCAGGTAAGGTTTCTAGGAGTGGTGCGGTAGTGATCTACCACTTCAGGTTCCAGGGCTGCTGCCAGGCTCTGGGGCCAAGCTATTATTTATTATTGGTACCTTTCCTGCTGTCTGCTCAGGTAGGGTTTCTGGGAGTGGTGTGATAGGGATCTTGATGGCTGGAGGAGAGCATGCTGGTCCCCACAAACAATGAACAACAAACATGTTTGCGATAGGATCATGTTCGTCAGTGTTCGTTATTCGTGGATGGCAACGAACAACGAACACCATGTTCATTTTTTTCTGTTCATGCCCATGTCTACTCAAGACCCCTAGGCACCTCTAAGAGCTCTTATTGTTTGTTCGAAGCACCACAACTTTCTGGGTTCTTTTGAGTGTGCGTACCTCCTTGGTAAGCAACAATGGACACAGGCTGGTACAATATATTGTTGAAGTTTATTAAAGAAAGAACATAGGAGCATGTGTAAGGCAGAAACTGCTCTTAAGAAGCATTTTGGGAAATCATAAAACAAATAACAGGTTACTGATCTAAATAGATTCTAACTAGCTAAAATACTACTGACTATCTGACTAAGCATTCTCTGAGGTGGTTCCAAAGCTGGTTGATCTCACCAGAGTCCATCCATGCTAGCTTATTCTAAGCATCCTGGAGGCATGAAGCTCAGGAGCTCTCTCTCTCCCACATTGCAACTAGTTGGCAATGGGTACCAGGTAGCAAGATTGAAAAGCCTGATTAACTGCCTAGAAACAAAGCAGCTTCTTGACATCTGGAGGGGCATCAGCCCATTCAAGGAACCAATCAGGACTTGACTTCTTAACAGGACGTTGCAGCCCTGTGACAGTTTAGGGAGTACAGTGAAAGCTGAAATCAGCACCAACCACCTGCCTTCTCCAAGACCACTCTCTCAAGAGAGGAAAGCAGCCCAGAGGCAGCTAATTAATGGAGCTTGGAACTTTCCTAGCCCAGGCTTAGGATATGAGACCTGAACCAAAGTTTCAAAGCTCAGCTTTTTGTATTAAGTGATACAAAGCCTGGTCTTTACAAAAGTGGATTCTCTAAACTTTTAATCCAGCATGAAAGCTATTTTGCTCTTAAGGTCTCCAAACAAGAGGCCTTGGGAACTGCAGTTCTTTAATTTTTGGAGATCCAGCAGTTATTACATGAGAAGGAGTATGCCAAGAATCAATTAAACAGATTAGGGGGCTTTGGGGGTTAGATAATACAAGCAGATTCTAAACTAATAACGTTATTATCAGACATCTTTCCTGGGGGGGGGGGAAGGTGGTATGGTATAGTCTGATCTCATCAGATCTTGGAATCTAAGAAGTGTCGGTACTTAGATGGGAGACCACTGAGGAAGGCTCTGCAGAAGAAGGCAGTGGAAAACCATCTCTGTTTCTTACTTGCCTGGAAAGCTCCCTTGCTGGCTAAAGCAAAGGGCTCAGGATCTCCTGTTGGACCCACGTGTCTGCAGGTGCAGATGGACTTGCTGTTGAACGTGTAGTTGATTTGCTGTTAAGGAAAACAAGATGGTACCAGATGTCCCCTGACTGCCCGGCCTGCCTGTGCAGCCTCTGCGTGGTTTGTTTGTTTCCTGGATTTGGTTCCGCATTCCAGAAACTGTTTTAAGGAGCCAAACCACCAAGTTCTGAATGTTATTATGGTTCATCTTTTCCTTTATGTACAATCCTACTCAGCATTAAAAGAAACAGAGATATGGATAATCATGTGGATTAGGGTGGTGCTATATCCTTTTCCCACTCTTTCTGCAGTTGAGAAAAGATCAGGGTGAAGGTTAGAAGGGGAGCTTCATACAAGTCCTAGACCTGACAGATGTTGATTTTTCCCCATTTCAAAGCACCGTTCCTTTGAATAAATATCAAAAGACCTTCAGGGAGGAAGGAGGAAGTGGTCATTAGGAAGAACTTCCTGACAGAGCAGTCCCTCAGTGGAACAGGCTTCTTTCAGAGGTGGTGGGCTCCCCTTATTTGCAGATTCTTAAGCAGAGGCTAGATGTCCGTCTGACAACAATGCAGATTCTGTGAACCTGAGTAGATCGTAAGATGGAGGGTAGGAAGATTACATCAGTGCCTATTTCTTGTGGCCCCTTCTTAATACCACAAATGATATGCTGATGCTAATTGATGCAATTTAATGGTGAGAAAGAAATGGATGAAATAATTTGTATTCTGATCATTCAATACAGCAGAAATAAAAACAAATGAATGCAGCAGTTGGCCTATATTAACAAAATTGCTGGCACTAGCAAAGGAATATTCAAAATTTCAACAGAGATTGTTTTCAGATATAATTCCCCCAATTTCTCCTGATCATCCAAGTTAAGCAAGATGGTGGTAGGACACGTAAAGGGGCATCAACATGTCTTTCCGAGGAAGAATATTCTCTCATAATCATGTTCCAGAAGGTTTGAACCATATTAGAGGCAATGTCACTACAATTGTTACTGGTTGTTTTATTATATGTGGTGATTCTTGATTTGAAGAGGCATTTCTGGACATCTTGAAAAGATACTGGTGAATCTAAAATGTCAAATGAGGGAGATTTTAATTTTGCCAAAAAATAAATCTATGTAATAACATTAATGGTATCGTCTTCTGGATATCATGAGTATTGCCCCAAAAGGTTTCCAATGAATTTCCTTGGAATTCTATTCCAAATAGAAGGTCATGGTTTATTCAGGCCTCAATGGATACTACAGAAGTGTGTAGATCTTGCCCGTCTGTAAGATGGAACCTCATGTCATGCCTCAGGTAGGGTAGGCAACCTCATGCTGCCAAAAATCTGGGATGTTGGGTCCCTTGGGAAGGCCCAGAGTACCCTCCCCACCCTGCTGACCTCCGTAGCTTGGTCAATAACAGACGTGAGGACCCAGCAGAGTAACAACAAACAAAAGGGTTTATTTATGAGGAGGTCAGTTAATATCCATCATACAAGCAAGAAAGCAAACAAGGTGCAATAGCAACAATAGATAGGTAAAGGTAAAATAAATATAAAATAAAATAAAATATATTGAGTTCAGTCGCCGTAGCGCGACTGAACTCAATGTCGCTCTGTCTGCCAGGCCTGTCTTCTCACCCTACCTGGATGAGGGCCTCTCTCCCTAGCCGAAAACTCCTCTGGCCTGTTCCCTGGGAGAAAGAACACAGGTTATTTCACACCCAGAATTATATGGCTCCAGGCCCATGTGTTCTGATTGGCTCCATAATAGCTCACGGGCTCCTGGCATTAAAAGGCAGGCCTACTCCCACTGCTAACAGGTTTCTGAGGCCTTGTTAGGCTTTCCTGGCACAGCCAGATCATGACACCCCTTCACCACCACCAGACCAAATTATGGGGTCCAGCCATCCAGATTCCCATTGATGCGGTTTGCAACCAGGGATCTGGGATGTGCTCTGCCAACCTTTAAATCAACATTTACATTTTATATCAATAGGTAACAACAATTGAACCATATCCAATTCCTTATACTGGCAGGCCCTCCTAGACAAGGCATCTGCAACCTTGTTCTCAGATCCTGCAATGTGCTCCACTCTGAAGTCAAAGTCCTGCAAGCTGGCCGCTACCACAGGAGATTTGGAATGGTTAATCTGGCAGTCTGAAGCCCCTGTAGGGGAGAGTGATCTCTTTGAATCAGGAAATGCCTGCCCTATAAGTATGACCTGAATTTCCCCAAGGCATAAACAATAGCATAACACTCTTTCTCGGGGATTCCCTAGCCATCTTCTGGCTCAGTGAGCTTTTTACTCAGGAAAGCAATTGGATGTTGCTCCTGATATGGCCCCTGCTGTGAGAAAACAGCTCCTGTGGCAGGGTCAGAAGCATCAGTGGTGAGGACAAATGGTTTGTTAAAGTCTGGAGCCTTCAAAACTGGCCCTGTCACCAGCGAGTTCTTCAGACTGTCAAAGGTGTGTTGATATGCCCCTGTCCATTGCAGTTTCTCCTGCCTCTTCTTGCCAAGGAGATCAGTCTGTGCCAAGGCTAGTTTGCTATAGTAGTAGCCAGCCAACCCAAGGAAAGAGCGGACCTTAGACTTGGTCTTGCAAATGGGCCAATCCCTGATAGCCTCGTCCTTGCCTTGCCCAGCTGAGACTGTACTTGTCCCTACCTTGTGTCCCAAATAAGTTTTTTGGTTCAAACCTATCTGGCACTTTTTTGCCTTTAAGGTAAAATCCGGCTTCCTTGATTCTCTCCAGCACCTGCCGAAGATGCTCCAAAGGCTGCTCCCAGATTTAGAGAACACAGCGTCGTCATCCTAATAGGCTACAACAAACTCTTTCAGCCCTCTCAAAAGTTTATTAATAGCCCTCTGGAAGGTTGCTGGGGCATTTCTGTGCCCAAATGGAAGTACATTAAATTAATACAGCCCTTTGTGAGTCACAAAGGCAGGCCGTTCCTTAGCCTGCTCATCAAGTTCCAGCTGTCAGAAACCTTGGGTTAGGTCCAAGGTGGAGATGTACCTTGCTGGAGCCAACTGGTCAAGCAGGTCATCGATGCAAGGCATTGGATAAGGATCAGGCCTTGTTATCTTGTTTAATTTCCAGTAGTCAACAGAAAACTGGCTCGTTCCATTTAGTTTACTCACTAGCACCACCGGTGATACCAAGGAGCTGTTGGAAGGTCCGATGATTCCTGCTACCAGAATTTCTTCTAACTCCCTCTCGATAGTTTGCTGCTCGGTTTGGGAATCTCTGTGAGCTCTTTCAGCTACAGGTGGCTCATCTCCTGTGAATATAGAGTGTTTTGCAACCACAGAGCAACCTGGTCGAGAGGAGAATTGGTCTGCAAACTCACCACACAGTTGCCTAGCCTCTTCTCACTGGTTCTTAGACAGTAATGGAGAGTAGGTCAGCTCTTCAACCCTGACAACACTGTGAAGCCCCACACACATGTCCTCAGGACTCCCAAACTCCTCTGTCAGCTCTGGGATAAGATGACAAGCAATAACTTCCCAAGAATGATAGTATGGGAGAGTCACTAAGTGCTGAATGCCATGGCTGCACTATATGTACTCCATCACCCCCTAAAGAAAATTGGTTCCAGGGTCTGTGAGAATCTCTAGATACCAACAAATCCTTGCGTATATATCTACCAAAGCTTGGAAAATAGCCTTGGCATCGATACCAAGCTTCTGGCCAGTGAGTTGCAAAGTCTACAACAGTTAAAATATATTGCTTCCCCCTCAGGGTTTTATTCAGGAAGGGCCCAACCAAATCAACAGCCACTCTCTCAAAAGGGGTGCCAATCACAGGTAGAGGCTGAAGTGGGGCTTTACCCTTATCTATGGACCTCCCCACAGTCTGGCATACATCATAGGACTGGACAAACCTGACAGTGTCCTTCCTCTTGGATTCTTTTTACTCCCGAATGGCTGCTGGAGTGATCATAGGTGAGGCTCATGAATCGGAGGCAATGTTGGACCGGTACCACCATCTGATGATGCAGCTTCCAGCCACTTTGGTCACCTGGTCAAAGGGACTCACAGTACCGCAGGCCTTTGTCCATCACGAACTGGGATCAGGTGACTGCACTGAAGGTAAGATCCTTTCTTGCATTTTCATGGACTTCTTCGAAATTTGTGTATTCCTCTTGCTCCTTCTGGAAGGCTCTTGAGGTAAGTGGAGGAGACTCTATCTCTTTAGGTGTTGCCGCACTGTCTGGAGAAGTCACTGGTGCAGTTTCAGCTGGCTGCAGCTTCTGAGTCTAGCTGTGGGTTAACACCCCTACATAGGCTCTAGCACATCTGCTAAGTTCCTCTGCAGAGTGTAGTGTGTGTTCTTCTGGTTCCTGGAGCACATGCTCTGCTAAGTCTTCTCCCACAAATATGTCCAATGGGTTATATTCATGCACAGCAACTTTCCACAGTCCATTCCAACCTTCATAGATAATCGGTACCTGGGTTACTGGCAGCACAATACCTTCTGCTTCGTGCAGGTGCCTTACCCTCCTTTCTTCTCCCAGGAGGAGGTACTTGGGATTGATAAAAGTGCGATGCATGGTCGTTAGTAGAGAAGAAGTATCTTGCCAGGCAGCAACATCACAGCCTTCCACCATGACCTTCTTCCGGTGGTGCTGGGGAATATATTCTGCATCAAATGCAAGCAAAGTAATCTGAGGGCCTCTGGGAACATGTGGTGCATGTCAGTCCTGACCTTGGGGCACTTATTTCAAAAGTGGCCCAACTGGTTGCATGTAAAGCACCATGGCACCACTTCTCCACCATGGGTGACTTCCTAACACTACTTGGGGAAACAGGTTGATGTTGCTCGGATGGCTGTCCTTATACTTCCGGCTGCTTTCTGAACCGGAGTGGGGACTTAGGAGACTCCCTCTTATGCCATTCCAGATGAATGCTGTACCTCTGCCCTCTGTAGGCTTCAGTCAGTCACTCTGCCCACTGGCCTGCTTCTTGAAGGGTAGAAGGACTCTTGTCCACAAGCGGGCACCGGATGTGCTTGGGAAGAAGATTCAGGAACCGGTCAATGCACATCAGGGCCTTGACATCAGCCAGGGTCTTGGCTTCTGCAATTTCCACCCACAAATCATAGGCTTTTCCCAGGCATTGTATTTATTGTGGGTAGGACCCTTTACCTTCAAGCCTGATTTCTTGGAAGCACTTTTGGGCCCATTCCTTGGTGAATCCCACTATCTCTTGGATACTTTGCTTGAACAGCTTGTAGTCTGTTCTCTCTTTGCCTTCCATGTGGACAGACACTGAAGCCAGGACACCATTCAAGTGTGGTCTCAGGTTTTCCATGTACCGCTCTGGGGGGACCTTGTAGTCAATGCAGACTTGTTCAAAATTCAAGGGGTACTTCCAACGGTCCACTTTCGCCATGGAATCTGGAGGAGGCGGAAACTGCAAGCTTAGCCATCTCAAGCTCATGCCTCATTCTGTCTTTTTCCAGTTCTAAGCATGCTTGGTTGTTTTTCTCAAGCTTCATTTTCTATTTCTCATTCTCAAGATTCATTTTCTCTAGCTCATAGTCTGCTTGCTTAAGTTGCAGCTGGAGACACAAGACCTCTTCACTCGGGGACTCCATGTTCTGTCTATCTCTTCTTTCTCAGAAATGGGACCAACACCACCTGCTTGGGTCTTGCTTCTTGGAATACGTGCATCCTCTTATTTTTTTTTCCAGATTGGAGGAGCATGCACTACCTATTCCAGCCTCACTATCTGGTAGATTCTTTTGTTTAATCCAGTTGCCAACTCCTCAACATTCCATCCTAACTGCTATTTCAGGCTGACCAAATGTCGGGGGTGGGGTCATGTCAATCATCCTCTTTACTGTCCAGGAATCCCGCTTTTGAAGCTGAGTCTTTCACAGAAGTTTCCATTTGGCCATTGTAACTAATAGTAGCTGTAGATAAGGGGGCATGAGAACTTGCAGGAGAGGGGATGTCCCTCCCATCCAGCCCTTCCTTCCTGTCCTCCTGCTCACTCATTCTGTTTTTCTCCTCCCCAATCTCTAAGCCTCTTGAAGCAGCTGTGGATTTTTATTCACCCCATGCCCATCTATGGGTCTGCCAAAGCAGCTTCTTGCCATCTAGAAAAATGGGAGAAAGTAGCAGTGGGGGAGGAGAGTCTCCCCTCTTTCCTTCACTATCCTGCCTCCCCACTGCTTCAACCACTTCCCCTCTTGCCCCTTTGCCTGCTATCCCTGGCCCCAGCCTTCTTCCAAGCTAAACTATGTTGGCAGTGTTCATAGCTCCAGAAAAGATGGAAATGAGAGAACACAGCTTTAACAAATCAGACTGCAGCTCATAGACTACACGATCAGATCATGGAAGCAGAAGTGCTAACAGAAGGAGTTAGAAAGGGGACTTTAGCAGGAGAGACTGAGGGGCAGCTAGAGACAATTGCTGAGACAAGGACACATGAGTAAATTTCCAGTGCAAGCTTAGTGTTGGGGTGACCAAGTAAGGGTATGACATATGACGAAATAAGGGTATGACATGGGCTTTTTCTGTGGTGGCCCCTCTCCTGTGAAATGACCTGCCTGGGGAAGTCAGAAGAACCCGCACTCTCCTGGCTTTTCATAAATGATGCCAAACCAAACTATTCATAAAGGCTTTTTACTAAAATGGGAGGGCTGTATTGTAGATATGGGGTCTCAGATGCTTCGGCAATGCATTAGGGAACATAGACTTCATCATCTCTATATTGCCTTATGTATTTTCTGCTTTAAACACTTACTCCTATGTACCACCAATGCTCCATGGATCTAATGTTAGTCATAGAATTGATTGTGTTCTGCTGCATTATTTTTTCTACTCTGTATTGGATTTTTGCGAATACTACATCATTTAAACCTGTATCTGTTCATCCTATGGCATTGTTTATGGAAATGTCCTTGATACTGTATTGAATATCCTTGATACTGTATTGAAATGAACTTGTTACTGATTGTACTAATCTCATACTGTGTAATCTTCCTTGAGTCTTAGTGAGAAAGGCAGAATAAAAATGCCATGCATATACAAATAAACAAATAAATAAAATATTTATGTTTGTGGCATAGGTTTCTGCGTAGTTTCTGGTAAGCACCATAGCAGCTTCTTAACATCTAGAAAAATGAGTGAGATCAGATCATGTAAGCAGAAGTGCTAACAGAAAGAGTTCGACAGAGGAGTTCAGCAGGAGGGGGGGAGGAGAGTCTCCCCTCTTTCCTTCACTATCCTGCTTCACTCCTGCTGCAACCTCTTCCCCTCTTGCCCCTTTTCCTGCTGTCCCTTGGCCCAGACTTCTTCCAAGATAAAATATGCTGGTGGTTTTCTTAGCTTCAGAAAAGATGGAAGTCAGAGAACACAACTTTAAAAAACCAGACTGTAGTTTAGGGAGTACATGATCAGAACATGCAAGCAGAAATTGAGAATCAATTAAATGGGCAAAGGGAGAAAGGGAAATCAGCACACAGGAGAGCATATTGAACCCATATAGATGGGGTATAGGAGGGGGGGAGTATTTTTGCTAATTCCCCTGTTCAGGAATTCTGAGCTTTCCCCTCCCATCTTGTTCCATTTCAATAGCTTAAGAGGCTCCATCTACCACATGGTACCGTCTACTAGAAAGAAAAGATGGCAGGGGAAGGGCCAGGGCTCACTGCAAGAGCATCTGCTTGGCACACAAAGGTTCCAGAGTCAATCACCGGCATCTCACAGGATCAGATAGGAGATGTTTGGAAAGATCTTCACCTGAGACCCTGGAAAACTGCTGCCCGTCTGAGTACATAATACTGGCCTTGATAGACCAAGGCTGAGTTCAGTAGCACTTTAAAGAGTTTTATGGTATAAGCTTTTGAGAGTCAAGCTCCCTTTGTCAGATAATAATAACAACAGTATGCTTATATACTATTCTTTTAGACAGATGAGTGTCCCACTCAGAGCAGCAAACAAAGTCAGTGTTTTTATTAGCCCCATAATACACCTGGGGAGATGGGGCTGAGAGAAGTGACTTACCCAAGATTACCTACTCAGTCATGGCAGGGGTGGAATTTGAATCAGCAGAGTGCTGATTTTGCAACCCAACCACTCATGCAACAGTATACTTACATAATGGTCTTCTAGATGGAATAGTGCCCACTCAGAGCGGAGAACGAAGTCATTTTTATTATTCTGCCCACAGTACAGCTGGGCAGCTGAGCTGAGAGGAGGGACTCACCCAAGGCCCTTTCCTGAGCTCATGGCAGGAGTGGCAGAAGTGGGATTTTAACCAGCAGAGTGCTGAATCGCAGCCCAACTACTTACCCACTAGGCTTCAGCAGATACAAGCAGTTAACGGAAATTGGAGATTTTTTTATCCTAGTCAGAAGGTGGGAGGGATGTTGCAAAGAAGAAAGATAGGACGTGAAATGCATTCAGTGTGATTAGAGCAGGGGTTGAAATGCAGAAAATTAGCATTTGCAGTGAGAGAAATATCCAATGTCCCTATTCAGCCCTGGAGGATCCATAGTTCTGAATCTGTGAAGGAACAATTCCAGCTCTCTTGTGTTGTGATCTTCCTTTGAAGTTTTTGTCTGTTTGAGGACCCCCACTCCTTGTTGGCCTTTAAGTGTTACTGAACTCGAAGACTGCTCATCTACCCGAAAACACATACCTTGAAAGACTGAGGGTCTCCTTCGGTGAAAACTAGCATCCTGTGCTCATGTGGTTTCCCTGGAATGAAGTTTCAGTCCCTGCCTATTGAATGGCTATTTTTTTTTTTGTCTGAATAGAACCAAAAAGAAATCAATCCCTTTTTGTAAGGGGGAGAGAGAGCTTAACCCATCTTTCCAATCAAAGAGCCAACATTTCTTTTCAACGGCAATCAATTATTTTCTTTTCTGGGTTGAATGAAGATCTATTCTGTAATATACGGAAGGATAACGAAGCAGTTGACCTAATTTTGCAGGCTTTAAAAATGACAGCAACCTCAATCACTGGAGTCAAATTCTACAAATCACCCTAATATATATAAAAAACACAAGAGGAACCACAAACAATATTGTGATGCAGACAGACAAGCTTTAATGAAGATTGTATGAAAATGTATGCATGGCAAAGAGTTTCAAAGGTGACAACAGCATATGCAATGCAAAAGAAGTAATACACTTTCCTTTGGACATCCAGCGAAGGGCACTAGGCAACTAAACAAAGGGCTATTTAGGCATTTTAAACAACATTTTCACAAGTCTGTAAAGAAAAGATCCAGGTAAGTCACCTGAATCTCTATGCCCCCTAGAATCTCAACCAATATAACAGGGTGCCCTTGTAGAAATACCCTAAAAATAGCAAGGAAAAGCAGCAGCAGCGAGTTGGGAGGCTTGAAGAGAAATGCCTGAAGAGCTCAGCAACGATAAATCCAATCAACTGTTATCTGGATTTGGGAGTTTCTACAATTCTGATGCTCAGGAGAAAGTGACCATCAGTTGAGAAGCCTGCAATAAGTACACACTAGCATTGCACGTGAGAAGTGCTGAGCTGGTGGAGAAACAAAGAGCTCTGGCTTAAAGTGGGAAGGGTCAGTATTTCTGTCTCCCAAGTCCATGAAAGCATCGGCTGTGAATCCATATCCTGTTTTTCAAATACCATTTCCCTGTATTCTGGTCCTCCTAGTTTAACAGGAGTATCCAACGGCTGGAACCTACCAAGTTCTCTTCCATACATGAAGAGGTTCGGGAGAGGTGGCGATGATTCCCCCTGGGATTGTAACACTAAAACGAGGTATATTTATTATAATTACTGATGGTGGGATTTTGTTGACAGATCCGACGTTGGCCCCGGGGGTGACGTCGAAGTTACTTGCTGATGATGCGCCACCAGAGAGTGCCCTGTAGGAACCCAGGGAGCTCAGACCTCCGATTGGGTAGCCACATGGAGAGCCGCAAGATGGAGTGCAGGACGGGATTGCACAGAAAGTGGCACAACTTGGGATGTAACCAAAGGACATCTTGGAAAGAAGGAGGTGAGTCTGGAATGAAAGTTTAAACAGGTGAGATTACTTTTTCAATGATTAAAAGAATCAATCTTGCAATCTGTTCGGATTTTTTTTAATGAACGAGCTTAAAAAATGTTCAAGTGTTTCCTATATTCCTTCTTGTGCATTTACTGTCCATTCAACTTTTATCAGTCAGTTCCATATGGATCTAGAGCTTTCCCTGCCATCTGTACAAGACCATTGCTTCAGGGTACCTGAAGAAGTGAGCTGTAGCTCATGAAAGCCCATACACTACCAAACATTTTGTTAGTTTTATAGGTGCTACTGGACTCTTGCTCTTTTCTACTGCTACAGACAGACTAATACAGCTACCCATCTTGAGCTATCTCCATGGAAGGCACCACATTGAGCCATACAGAATGGAAATCCATCAACCTTGTGAAGAAACCTGAACAGGTACAAACAGACATCATCAAAGGTATCTGAAGAAGTGGCTCACGAAAGCCTTACCACAAATTTTCTTAGTCTTTTACGTGCTGCTTAACTCTTGATCTTATCTATTCGTGTGTTACCAGTTTTTTTTAGCATCTCTGCCAGTGTTGAGAAGGCATTACTATAGTGTTTCCACAGTACTACATGGTAGAGTAGTCATGGCTATAAGTTGCTTATATTTTTTTCCTGACACCTCCAAAATAAATGATGTGCTAGAAAACAGAATGCAGCATTGTATAGCTAAGGAATGATTGAATTAAAAGCAGACTTACCACGCTTTCTAAGGTCTAGAAGTTGAGAGAAGAAGAAACTGTAAAAGAGTCGGCTCTGGTGAGCACTTTTATATGGTTTGTTGAAGAATTAGGGGGTGTGATTCATTCCTGTAACATCAAATTTCCTGTCCATGCCTCAAGCCAAAGAACATTCTTCATTTATTTTAGACACATATGTCTATCCTTTTGACTCCCCATGTAATAAATTCTGTGTATTACAACCTGCAACCCTATTTAATTGCCACAAGGGATCGGGCCTGTATCACTGAACTCTTTCACATACGCGCGTGCTCACACACGCACACAACCACACAAACACCCCACACCTTTTAAAGTGCTGAGAAAGCTACAAGGATTAGAACTTACTCCCCACTGGTGTTTTGGCACCTCAAACGGCATGGGGTGGGGGAAAAGATCTCTCGATTGCAGGCTAATTTTGCTATTATTCTTTCTCCCGCTGGGTCTTATGAGAGAGGCAGAAGTTGGGGGCCTGTGATGGGAGGTCTCTTGCTGTATTGGGACACCTGTCAAAGCAACTACATGAGCATGTGCAACACGGGGGAGGAGATCACACCAGGGTGATGCCACCAAGAGAGCCATTGTGTGAAGGGAGGGGGGATACAAAGAACAAGCAGGAATCTGGCCACACCATCTGAATATCCAGTAATGATATTCTTTCTCATTTGGCTTCTTTGGAGGGTACTTCCGGCAGTGGAGCTTCGGCTCCATCAGCTTTGGCCAGTGGTCACATCACTGAGGAGGAGGCTGAAGAAGCAGTGCCATCTGTGATGGAGGGGAACTGGACAGCTGATGCGGGTCAAGTTGCTTTGGTAGTCCAACCACCTGAGACCAATGGTAAGTTGTCTTGGCCCCAGAAAGGGGGTGCCTGGCCTTGGGTGCAAGTGAGTCAGGCCGGGGGCCTTGCATCATCAGCGATGCAACACCGTACTTACATGCAGGTGTGCTCATCTGGAGGGTCTATGGCCACTGGCGTGGCCGCAGACTGAACTCAATGGGGCCAACCTCCATTGGCTGGGCAGATGTCTTGGTCTCCAAGTTGGCATCCGTTGTCTGCTCAGTCTCAAGTTGGGATGGGGCTTGTTCCATCTTGGGGAACTTATTATGGAGTTCCGTGGTCTAATTATGGGGTGGTGCCTCTAGGTGACCGCCTCATGCCAGCAGCAAGGGAAAAGATTTTGCAGGTTGAGTATGTTGGTGTCTTTACCCTTCTCTTCAGGCAGCTGGAGAAGAAGGATAAAGACGATTTAGAGGACAGGGATAAGGAGTGCCTTAAGCGCCATAAGATAGATAGGACCGGGGCCAACTGGCTGCCAGGTTTCCTAATCTATGCGGGTGTGATTGCGTGTGCACAACCTTGGAGGGTGGCCCCCCCTTTTTCAGTATATAGACATCATATACAGGGGCTATACTGACTTTGTTGGGGCAGCTTGGTTGCAATATGACGAAGAATTCAGGATGCAGGCCGCTATTAATCCATCGTTGCTGTGGGACCAAGTGCATCAGCACTTATGGTTACAGCTGATGACCCCGGTGAAATCCAACATTGGGGATCAAGCAGATAGTGGACACTTTGTGCAGCGATCCTTGTCAGGTACTTCGGGATCCTTCTCAAGTGCTTCTGGTTCCCGTGCCTCTGCGGGGCAGTTGGTTCAGCCCTGGCTGCTTTGTTTTGAGTTTACCTCACAAGGTGTTTGCAGCCGGAAGAACTGCAGGTTTGGCTACAAGTGCCCAATTTGCCGGGGTCCACACCCCTTCAATGCCTGCAGGTGACAAAAGTCATTCAGAAAGAAAGGGAGCGGCCCAAGCAGGCAGCAGGGTACTGGAAAGGGGACCCAGCCCAATAAAAGTGAGGGTACTCAAAGCCATGTTGGCTGATTACCCTAGGTGGGCCGATGCCCAGTTTTTGTTACAAGGTTTCCTGTTTGGTTTTCAGATCCCATTTCAGGGCCCAAGAGGTGCCTTCATGTCACCCAACTTATGCTCAGTGGTTGGTATGGAGGAAGTTTTTAGGGCCAAGGTAGCTAAGGAATGTGCTGAAGACAGGGTTTGGGGCCCTTTCCCCTCCCCTCCCATTCCTCGCTTGAGGGTTTCACCTTAGGGGGTAGTGCCTAAGAAGGTGGCAGGTGAGCTTGGGCTTATTCACCGTTTGTCTTATCCCAGGGTTGGTTCAGTTAATGACCTGAGCACTTTTCCGCAGTGCGTTATACGTCCTTTGACCAAGCGATCAAAGTGGTAAGGCATTGTGGCCAGGGAGCGGAGATGGTGAAATGCGACATTAAGTTGGCGTTTTGTCTCGTCCCAGTTCACCCTGAGGACTTTGAGCTCCTGGGGTTTGTCTTTGAGGGTCAATTTTAGATGGACAGGGACCTCCCAATGGGGTGTTTCATCTTGTCTGCAGTTTTTGAGCGATTTAGTACATTTCTGGAATGGGCATTGCATTGGAGGCAGCGCTGCCATGATACCACCCACTATTTAGATGATTTTCTCCTGGTGGGGATCCCACAGTCTGGGCAATGTGCACGCCTTTTGGAGGACTTTATCCACTTAGTGGATGAGTTGGCGGCCCCCCTCACCCATGAGAAAACAGAGGGCCCAGCGACAGTCCTGACCTTCCTGGGTATAGAGTTGGACACAGAGCAGCAAACCTCCAGGTTGCTGGCTGACAAGCTCCAAGACTTGAGGGCATGCCTGCTGACCCAGATTAGGATTCATAAAGTATCCCTACTGGAACTGCAACAGGTGGTTGGTCACCTTAATTTTGCCTGCAGTGTGGTGTTGCCTGGCAGAGTGTTTTTGAGGTGTCTCTGTGACGTAATGGGGACCCTTAGGCTCCCACATCATCGGTTGCATATCTCTCCGGGTATGAGGGAGTATCTGGCGGTTTGGTTCCAGTTTTTGGAAGTCTTTAATGGTGTCTCCTTTTGGAGACAGGAGCTGTTGTTGGAAGGGGACCTACAAGTTGCCTCTGATGCATCCGGTTCCACTGGATTTGGGATTTATTTCATGGGGCACTGGTGCACTGCTTGCTGGCCTGCTCATTGTGTGGAGGTGGGTCTGAGTACAGACCTGACTTTCCTTGAATTTTTCCCAATCTCAGTGGCGGTTCACTTGTGGGGGAATGAGCTAGCTAACCACTAAGTGCACTTTTGGTGCAATAATATGGCAGTGGTTGATAGTGAACTCCCTCTCTTCTAAATCGCCCAGGGTCATGAAGTTGGTCTGAGCTTTTACCTTAAGGTGCTTGCACTTTAATATATTGTTTTCAGCCAGGCATATACCTGGGGTGAGCAATGAGGTTGGAGATGCCCTGTCTTGCCTGCAGATGGACCGGTTTTGGAAGCTTGCCCCTGAGGCCGATTTGGTGCCAGCATAGGTGCCCTAGGAGCTGTGGAGGATTGGGAATCCGAGGCCTTTAGGGCAATCCAGTTAGCCCTTGGCCCTAGTACCAGGAGGGCATATGATCGGGCTGTGCAGCAGTTTACAGGTTTCAGGCAGGAGGCAGGTCTCCCGCAATTGTGGCCCATCCCCGTGGAGCACTTGATGTGTTTCTGTGTGGCCCAGAAAGATAAGGGGCATGTGGTAAAGTACATCGGGAGCCAGCTGGCTGCATTAACTTTTGCTCACCAATTTGTGCCCTGTGGTGGCCCTTAAAGGATATAACAAGACATTGGGAGATGTGTTCTGTTTTGTCATGCCGATGGTGCCCTGTTGACTAAATACCAGTTTTGGACGGTCACGGGTACAGCCCTTGTGAAGCTTGGCCTGGGGGGGGGGGTTTCAAATTTGGGACCCACTCTTTCAGGATAGGTGATGCATCTACGACAGCAGCGATGGGCTTCTCTGGGCCTAATATTCAGAGGGTGGGCTGATGGCGTTCCTCTGTTTATAGACGTTCAGGCGGCCTTTGAACAGTGGTCAATTGTTCAGACACTGTTTCTTTTTTAGGTGCTGTGGTTCGACAGGAGAGGCTGCAGATCCTCATCTATGGCCACAGCATTGTCTTTTGTGCAGCGCGCCAAGCAAAGAGGATGCCGATCGGGTCCCAGCTTGGACTCATCCAGTGGGCCACTGTCAAATGGCAAGGCAGAAGAGGCCTGCGCTGGTCTGGGTTGCTGTCGCTGTTGTTTGAGGGGACGAGTGCCCCTCCACCTCACATTTTGGTCATGCACCTGGGTGGTAATGACCTTGGTATGTTGAAGGGCATGGCCCTGTCATGGCAGTTGTGGGATGACTTGCTGGAGATTAGCAAGCGATGGCCCGGAGTCCTAATTTTTTGGTCTGCAATGCTTCCATGCTGGTGTGGTGGTATGCATTGGACTACAGCACTTTAGAACGGGCTAGGTAAAAGGACAACAGAACCCTAGTCAAGGCTATGACAGGGGGGTTGGGGATTTATTTGCCCCAGCTGCAATTTCAGGGCCCATTTTGCTGATCTCCACCGATGGGGTGGTGTGAACCTCTCTACAAGATGTAATAGCATATTTCTGAATAACCTGTGGCAAGGGGTTAGGTTGGCCTTAAGCTATTTGTGGGTCGCAGAGGCCTAAGCAGAGGCTTGGCTTTTGCAGTGGCAGGACTGAAGTAAGGGGAAAATTTTAGCGGGCTGGTGAGCACCCTTGGCACTTCCCCATTGGTGGGGAAATGGGATCTGTCAGAAGCGGCTGGCTGTTGTATGGCCAAGCTGCAAGGACAGACGCCCTGGGTGGGGAACCCCTGGACAAGCCAGTCTCCCCCTGCTGCTGTATGGCCGAGTGGGGAAGCTTTACAGGGGTGAACCTCTTCGCCTGGCCAGGCCGGGTCCCGGCCATTTGATGGATAGCTTGCACCCAGGACAGCGGGTAGCACACCCAGACAGTTTGGGGCAGGGTCCAGGAGTGACCCCAGGACCCGACCTGTACTGCTAGTTAGGCCCTTGCCATAATTGATGTTTGTATGTTATCAGTTAATAAAGCGGCAGTGAAAGCAATATACAAAGACCAATGTGCAGCGATTGTGATAAATAATGAGTTGACAAAAAAATTGGAAATAAGAAAAGGAACGAGACAAGGTTGCCTACTTTCACCATTGTTGTTTGTAATGGTACTAGAAAGTTTATTAAGACAGATATGGGAAGATGACAATATAAGAGGCATGAAAATTAAGGGTTTTTCATATAAAGTAAGAACATTTGCTGATGACGTGATGGTTATAATTGAAAATCCAATTCAAAATATGTCAAAGCTGTTAAACAAAATAAAAGAATTTGGGGATCTTGCTGGGTTTTATATTAACAAAAGTAAATCTAAGTTGCTATGTAAAAACATGTCCAAGCAAAAACAGCAAGAATTAATGGAGATAACAAACTGCGAGGTGGTACATAAAGTAAAGTACTTGGGGATTGAGCTCACTGCTAAGAATATTGACTTATTCAAGAATAACTACGACAAACTGTGGCAACAAATAGATAGAGACATGGTGAAATGGAATAAATTAAACTTGTCGTGGTTAGGCCGTATTGCAGTGATTAAAATGAATGTACTTCCAAGGATGATGTTTCTACTGCAAACAATACCGATAGTAAAAGAGAAAAAGCAATTTGAAAAGTGGCAGAGAAAGATACTAAATTTTGTGTGGGCAGGAAAGAAAACGAGAGTGAAAATGAAAGTGTTGTATGATGCCAAGGAAAGAGGAGGACTACAATTACCTATCCTGAGACTGTACCACGAAGCAATTTGTTTAGTTTGGTTGAAGGATTGGATACCACTAAAGAATCATAAGTTACTAGTACTGGAAGGATATAATAAAATATTTGGATGGCATGCGTACTTATGGTATGACAAGGTCAAGGCAGATGCTATTTTTTTACATCATTATGTGAGACGGAATTTATTTATGGTTTGGCAAAAATATAAAAGATATTTGGATGAAGAAACCCCGTTGTGGATTGTACCAGCTGAAGTAGTAAACCCTAGAACGGAATATAATGGTGAGGAGTGGATGACATATAAAGAGATTTTGAAAATGGAACAAAGAACAGTTACAATTAAGGCAAATGAAGAATTACCATTTCAATATGGATGGTTTCAGTATAGCCAAATTAAAGATTTGTATGACTCTGATCGTAGAAAGAAGACTCACCCTGCAGCTGCTTGCAGCTTCAGCAGGGAGTCTTAATTTGCCGCCCTGCCTGGTGGAAAGGAGGCAGGCTTCCTTCCCTCCCGGGCATCCAGGGCAGTGGCCAGGGGGCGGAGCCAAGGGCCGTTTTTCAGTGGCGCCATCTTCCCATGGCCGCAGTTTGTAAAGAGCTTGGAGGAGAGAGGACCTGCTTTTCGTCTCTCCTTCCGAGCGCGAGGGCGGCCTGAGTCGGGCAGACGTCTGCCCGTAGAGGGACTTGCTCTTTAGAGCATGTCAGCCGTGAGCAGGCGGTTTCTTTCTCGGCCGCTTTTTGGTGCGGTGCCTGTTTTCGGCCAATTATGCAGACGTTTGGAGGCGGCATCGGCAGCCTGGCGGCCTTGCGGGGCGCCATTTTGGCAGCGGCAGAGCCCTTGCAGCGGCGGCGGTAGTTGCCTTCAGCGCAGCGGCGGCAGCATTTGCTTGAGGCGGGGCGGCACCTTGGGGTGGTGCAGGGGTGTGGGTTATTATCCCCATACACCCTCCCGCTCCCCCCTGGGGGCCGGTTAAGCCCCCCTTTTTTCTTCCAGGTGGTATAAGTTAAACAAGCAGAGTCGCCAGGCTCCAACTCCCCCCCCCACCCCTCACCCCGCTCTTGTATATGTCACTTGGCCCGGGTTGTGGTTGGGGTTGGTGACTTTACTGGAAGGGGTCATACGTTGGGGAGATAGGCCCATTCCCGGTAGTCTTCCAGCCCAGGAGGCCATTTTGGCTTCTACCTCAGGGCTGCTTGTGGCAGTTGGTGGCATCCATTTTGTGACACTGGGGTTAGGCTGGCGCCACCTAGTGGCTGTTGGGGAGCGGTGACCTGCTGAAGTAATCAGTATATAGGTTGCTGGCTTTGCCTATGAGCCTCTGCGACATTGGATAGTGGTTAAGAGGGTAGGCTGTGAGCTAGTGGGATGTATATAATCCATAGTTACGCAGTGGGCAAGTGAGTTACACAGTGGGCGAGTGAGGCTTATACCGCTGTATGATAACGCATTAAATAAAATAAATTGGATTGGGACAGTGGCTGGCGTGTACACAGTTATAATGCCACCGAAAAAGGGAACTGGCCCATCTAAGGGCAAGCAGCCGGCTAAGTGGTCTGCAAGTAGGAAGCCCCTGCCTGCCATTTCCTCATCAGATGAGGATGACAGTGGGCCTACTAGGCGCGAGCTTTTGGAGAGAATCGCAGCCTTAGAGAAGGACAAAGGACAAGGGCAATTAACGGCACCGGTGAGGCCATGTCGGGCCGCTAAGAAAGTGCCTAGGAATGAATTTTTTAATGATTTCTTCTCTCGTCTCTCCGCTCTGGAGGGCTCGTCCAGGGATGTGGCTGGAACTGAAGGTCCTTCGACTGCATTACCCGAGGGTGTTGTGGAGGCGGAGGGGACGGCAGAGGGAGGTCAGGTGGTCATTGCGGTTGAGCCGTCTTTTCCGGAAGGTAAGTCACCTATGCCTCAGCAGGCGGCCAGTTGGCCTTGGGGCTTTGTGGGGCAACAGGAGGCACCTGGGGCTCAACAGCTGATCTCTTATCCCTTGCATACGCCGGGCTGGCCTGCATACGATTTTCATGTACAGGGCGCCCTTCCTGCGGCATTTCCTGTGTGGCCGGTTTATGCCTCGGGGTACAAACACCCGGCGAATAGATGTAAGGCTTTCAGAGGGATGCCTCTGGTGGCACGGACGGCCCTGTTAAAACAGCACAAAGTGTGCCCCAAGTGTTGCAAGACTTGGGAACACACAGCTACAGATTGCAAGGCCAGCATCAAGTGTTATGTATGCAGTAGTGACGCGCACCCGACTGCCATGCATCCAGATCCTGACCTGGAAGCGGTGCCCACATCTACAGCCACAAGCCAAGAGGACGCATCGGGCCAAGACAAGATCGTCGCGGCCCACTGTACTCAAGTTTGCGGTGATGGGAAAAATGACCACTCCTGCCATCACATATGTCTCGCCAAGGTCTACCCTGCTGGTCACCCGGAATTGGCCCAGAAGATGTACATAGTCTTAGATAATCAATGTAACCGGTCCTTAGCCAGCCCAGAGTTCTTTGAGCTCTTCAATGTACAGGGAGATGAAACTCCATATATCCTCAGGATGTGTGCTGGAGTCCAGCGCACGGCGGGGAGGACAGCCATTGGGTTTCAGATTGAACCACTCAATGGCGGCAACCAGTTCTCCCTACCAACATTGTTGGAATGTGATGCCCTACCTGGTGATCGCGACCAAATACCGACAACAAAAGTGGCAATCCACCATCCCCATCTACAACCAATTTCAGATCAAATTCCTGCCCTAGATCCAGATGCACAAATCTTGCTTCTGCTAGGAATAGATGTCTCTGATCTTTTGGCTTGCCACGAACTGCTCATGGGACCCCCTGGCACTCCACACGCCCAGAGGTACGATCTGGGGTGGGTCATCATAGGGAATATTTGTATTGATCGTCTGCAGATGCCAAGCCAGGTGAGTGTCTTTGCCACAACTGTCCTAGATAATGGGAGAGCCTCACACTTGAAACCATGTCCAGAACACTTCACGCTGACTGAACAGGACTACGACTTGGGAGCTACAGGGTTCCAAACAACCAAAGAGGACAACATGCTCGCCCCATCTAGGGAAGGCAAGCAATTCCTGCAGTTAATGGAAAGGGAACTTCAGCAAGATGACTCCGGGAGTTGGATCGCCCCACTTCCTTTCCGCACACCTAGACAGCAACTACCCAACAACCATGAACAAGCCTTGTCTCAACTCAACACCTTGCGCAGAACCCTGGCAAGAAAGCCCAAGATGAAGGTCCATTTTGTGGAATTCATGGACAAGATGCTGCAGAATAACCATGCAGAAATTGCGCCTCCACTACGAGAGGGAGAAGAATGTTGGTACCTGCCATTCTTTCAGGTGTACCATCCCCAAAAGCCTGGCCAGATCAGAGTGGTCTTCAATTCCAGTGCCCAATACCGGAGCTTCTCATTGAACAAGGCCCTCCTAACCGGACCAGACCTGACCAACAGTCTACTTGGCATGCTCATCTGCTTTAGGAAAGAAGCCGTAGCTGTCATGGTGGACATCCAGCAGATGTTCTACTCCTTCCTTGTCAGAGAGGACCACCTCAATTACTTACGATTCTTATGGTTCAGTGACGAGCAACACAGCCAGACCGTCACAGAATATCTCATGAGAGTCCACGTGTTTGGCAATAGACCGTGCCAAACACGGTCCATTGCCGACACCAAGCTACTCAAGTTGAACCCCTACCATGATGATGATGGTCTGCTTCGGGTAGGATGGTGCCTCAGAGCGGCTGATGTGGCCCCTACAGTAGTGAATTCAATCATCCTTCCAGCTCGACATCATGTGACTGTCCTCTTGGTGCAACACCACAACGAGCGGGTACATCACCAAGGACGCCACTTCACAGAAGGAGCCATCAGAGCAGCAGGTCTATGGATCGTAGGAGCAAAGAGATGTATTGCCACAGTCCTTCAGGCCTGTGTACAATGTCAGAAACTCAAGGGTTCCCATCAACAACAGAAGATGGCTGACCTGCCACCGGATCGACTCAGTACCGAGCCCCCTTTCACCAATGTTGACTTGACATGTTTGGACCCTGGAACGTGGTGACGTGCAAAACCAGGGGAGGACAGGCCAACAGCAAACGGTGGGCAGTGCTTTTCACATGTCTGAGTATCCGAGCCGTGCACATTGAAGTGATCGAATCCATGGATACTTCCAGCTTCATAAATGCAGCCATTCTTCTGCCACAAGGAAAGGGAAAAGATGACTGCTTTTATCATGCGCATCTTAAATAAACTACTGCTATAATACACAGGAAGCATCCGTCTCTTGGCTGAACTGTAAGTTGGTTCTGGGTCATTTGTAATGGAATCCCTTGGGTCAGCAGGTAGCTAAAGAGGAGTGGTAACCTGGAACTCCAGGATAGTAAAAGCAGTCATCTTTTCCCTTTCCTTGTGGGAGAAAATCAGTACAGACAAAGGGTGGAAGAGCAGTTGTAAAACATAACACTAAAAACAGGAACAAGGTCATTAAGGATTCAAATATCTCTCATCTTGTTGGTGGCAGTGTAAACTACAATTCCCACCATTCAAAGCCTTAAAGAGGCAACACATATTTCTGATAGAGCTAATACAAGCTTCTAAGCTGTGGCTAACAGCACAGGCATGATAAATAATACACATCCACAGCCTGCCAAATCCGTGTAAAACCACATTCTAGAGAAGAATATTCATTCTACATTGTCCACATTCTATTCCAGACATCAGCAAACTTAATTATCTGGTGAACATTCCCTGTGAGGAGAGGGTGAAGGAACTGGGTATTTTTAGGCAGGAGAAGAGATACATCAGAGGGTATATGATTAAGGATCTAAATGACTATCACGTAGAAGAGGTCAAAGACTTGTTTGCTCCTCCTCAAGAGGCCAAGTTTAGATCGAATATGCCTAAATTAAAGGAGGGTAGATTTCAATGGATCTGTGGGAGAAATTTCCTAATGATATATTGTCGAAGGCTTTCATGGCCAGAGAACGATGGTTGTTGTGGATTTTCCGGGCTGTATTGCCGTGGTCTTGGCATTATATTTCCTGATGTTTCACCAGCAGCTGTGGCTGGCATCTTCAGAGGTGTAGCACCAAAAGGCAGAGATCTCTCAGTGTCAAATCTCTCAGTTTGACACTGAGAGATCTCTGTCTTTCGGTGCTACACCTCTGAAGATGCCAGTCACAGCTGCTGGTGAAACATCAAGAACTACAATGCCAAGACCACGGCAATACAGCCCGGAAAATCCACAACAACCGTCAATTTCCTAATGGTAAAAGCAGTTCAAAACACAACTGAATATCTTTGTGAAAAGTTGGTTCTTCTTCAATGGATGTCTTCAAGCAGTGGTAGGGCTCTTACCTGTAGGGTAACCTATAGTTACCTGTATGAACTTCATTCAATGGCCAGAAATATAGGTGAACAGTTGTGGCTCCTGACCAAGAAGGTCATGGGGGATATTTCTGTATATCAGAAACATTAAGGGCCTCGCCTCTCAGCTGAACATGCCAAATAGGTATGGAGAGACCTAGAAGTCAATAACTTTGGATAGTTGTAAGAAACAAAGGAGTATCAAAATAACTGGACTTTTTTTTATTAGAAATACTCTACCAAATATCAATGGATAGTATGTGTTGAGGTCCACAGTCAGAAGCCCTGACACTGATAAAAAGTTCAAATTCACAGACATGAAAGCTGAGGTTCATTGTTTGAAGGCCAAAAGATATTCCCCAACATTCCACTGGCTCCAATCAATACCCATCTTTGTGGGACCCTACTGCTTATTTCCACCAAGGCAAGAACTGTCCATCTGTTCTTCTTCTTTACTTTCTGTCATTTGACAAATTGTTAATCCATTAGAAGAACCACCATTAATTGAACCATCAAGATGGCGTTCAGGTGTGAGAACAAGATGGAATCAATAAAAATGGAACTTTTTGATATGGATCAAGGACACAGCTCATAGGGAAATGATTTAGCACTTGGGAAGAATTTCTCTGCTGAAGAAAAGAGGCTGGAGGGGCTGTAAAAATAAGTGAAAGATGGTCCTCTGAACCATGACGTGGCAAATGCTTGGTATGCAATTTTCCAGAGGTCTGAAGATAGAGGAGTTCTATTTTAGTTGACCTAAAGAGAACATTGCCAATGATGGCAGCAGTTCTAGAACAGAACCTAGAATCTGAGAGGAGGGGAAATTCTCCCTTGCAACAAGCTTTCAGCAGAAGCTGAATGTCCATCTGATGAGGAAGCATTGTGGGGCGGGGGTGAGTGGGGCTGAGCTTGACAGCCTAGCAAGCTCTTTCCACCTCTCTGACACTCTGTATTTTTCCAGGACAACTTGTCTGCAAGATGGGATTTAAAAAAATCTACATAAACTTCAATGAACAAACAACATTATTTGAACACGCGGACAAAGTTTATAATCATCTAAAATGAAAAAGGACTTCAGAATGCAAAGTACATGTTCTAGAACATGGGGAAGAAAATGAATAGACTTCTGTTAAGGAAGAAACCAATCAGGCCTGAAGCATCAACAGGATATTTGATGTTGGCATGATAAATCATACACATCCACAGCCTGCCAAATCCGTGTAAAACCACATGCCAGAGAAGAATATTCATTTCACACTGTCCACAACCTATTCTGGACATCAGCAAATGTGATTATCTGGTGGACATTCCCTGTGAGGGGAGGGTGAAGGAACTGGGTGTTTTTAGGCAGGAGAAGAGACACATCAGAGAGGGTATATGAATAAGGATCTAAATGACTATCATGTAGAAGAGGCCAAAGACATGTTTGCTCCTCCTCAAGAGGCCAAGATTAGATCGAATATGCCTAAATTACAGGAGGGTAGATTTCAGTGGATCTGTGGGAGAAATCTCCTAATGGTAAAAGCAGTTCAAAACACAACTGAATATCTTTGTGAAAAGTTGGTTCTTCTTCAATGGATGTCTTCAAGCAGTGGTAGGGCTCTTACCTGTAGGGTAACCTATAGTTACCTGTATGAACTTCATTCAATGGCCAGAAATATAGGTGAACAGTTGTGGCTCCTGACCAAGAAGGTCATGGGGGATGTTTCTGTATATCAGAAACATTAAGGGCCTCGCCTCTCAGCTGAACATGCCAAATAGGTATGGAGAGACCTAGAAGTCAATAACTTTGGATAGTTGTAAGAAACAAAGGAGTATCAAAATAACTGGACTTTTTTTTATTAGAAATACTCTACCAAATATCAATGGATAGTATGTGTTGAGGTCCACAGTCAGAAGCCCTGACACTGATAAAAAGTTCAAATTCACAGACATGAAAGCTGAGGTTCATTGTTTGAAGGCCAAAAGATATTCCCCAACATTCCACTGGCTCCAATCAATACCCATCTTTGTGGGACCCTACTGCTTATTTCCACCAAGGCAAGAACTGTCCATCTGTTCTTCTTCTTTACTTTCTGTCATTTGACAAATTGTTAATCCATTAGAAGAACCACCATTAATTGAACCATCAAGATGGCGTTCAGGTGTGAGAACAAGATGGAATCAATAAAAATGGAACTTTTTGATATGGATCAAGGACACAGCTCATAGGGAAATGATTTAGCACTTGGGAAGAATTTCTCTGCTGAAGAAAAGAGGCTGGAGGGGCTGTAAAAATAAGTGAAAGATGGTCCTCTGAACCATGACGTGGCAAATGCTTGGTATGCAATTTTCCAGAGGTCTGAAGATAGAGGAGTTCTATTTTAGTTGACCTAAAGAGAACATTGCCAATGATGGCAGCAGTTCTAGAACAGAACCTAGAATCTGAGAGGAGGGGAAATTCTCCCTTGCAACAAGCTTTCAGCAGAAGCTGAATGTCCATCTGATGAGGAAGCATTGTGGGGCGGGGGTGAGTGGGGCTGAGCTTGACAGCCTAGCAAGCTCTTTCCACCTCTCTGACACTCTGTATTTTTCCAGGACAACTTGTCTGCAAGATGGGATTTAAAAAAATCTACATAAACTTCAATGAACAAACAACATTATTTGAACACGCGGACAAAGTTTATAATCATCTAAAATGAAAAAGGACTTCAGAATGCAAAGTACATGTTCTAGAACATGGGGAAGAAAATGAATAGACTTCTGTTAAGGAAGAAACCAATCAGGCCTGAAGCATCAACAGGATATTTGATGTTGGCATGATAAATCATACACATCCACAGCCTGCCAAATCCGTGTAAAACCACATGCCAGAGAAGAATATTCATTTCACACTGTCCACAACCTATTCTGGACATCAGCAAATGTGATTATCTGGTGGACATTCCCTGTGAGGGGAGGGTGAAGGAACTGGGTGTTTTTAGGCAGGAGAAGAGACACATCAGAGAGGGTATATGAATAAGGATCTAAATGACTATCATGTAGAAGAGGCCAAAGACATGTTTGCTCCTCCTCAAGAGGCCAAGATTAGATCGAATATGCCTAAATTACAGGAGGGTAGATTTCAGTGGATCTGTGGGAGAAATCTCCTAATGGTAAAAGCAGTTCAAAACACAACTGAATATCTTTGTGAAAAGTTGGTTCTTCTTCAATGGATGTCTTCAAGCAGTGGTAGGGCTCTTACCTGTAGGGTAACCTATAGTTACCTGTATGAACTTCATTCAATGGCCAGAAATATAGGTGAACAGTTGTGGCTCCTGACCAAGAAGGTCATGGGGGATGTTTCTGTATATCAGAAACATTAAGGGCCTCGCCTCTCAGCTGAACATGCCAAATAGGTATGGAGAGACCTAGAAGTCAATAACTTTGGATAGTTGTAAGAAACAAAGGAGTATCAAAATAACTGGACTTTTTTTTATTAGAAATACTCTACCAAATATCAATGGATAGTATGTGTTGAGGTCCACAGTCAGAAGCCCTGACACTGATAAAAAGTTCAAATTCACAGACATGAAAGCTGAGGTTCATTGTTTGAAGGCCAAAAGATATTCCCCAACATTCCACTGGCTCCAATCAATACCCATCTTTGTGGGACCCTACTGCTTATTTCCACCAAGGCAAGAACTGTCCATCTGTTCTTCTTCTTTACTTTCTGTCATTTGACAAATTGTTAATCCATTAGAAGAACCACCATTAATTGAACCATCAAGATGGCGTTCAGGTGTGAGAACAAGATGGAATCAATAAAAATGGAACTTTTTGATATGGATCAAGGACACAGCTCATAGGGAAATGATTTAGCACTTGGGAAGAATTTCTCTGCTGAAGAAAAGAGGCTGGAGGGGCTGTAAAAATAAGTGAAAGATGGTCCTCTGAACCATGACGTGGCAAATGCTTGGTATGCAATTTTCCAGAGGTCTGAAGATAGAGGAGTTCTATTTTAGTTGACCTAAAGAGAACATTGCCAATGATGGCAGCAGTTCTAGAACAGAACCTAGAATCTGAGAGGAGGGGAAATTCTCCCTTGCAACAAGCTTTCAGCAGAAGCTGAATGTCCATCTGATGAGGAAGCATTGTGGGGCGGGGGTGAGTGGGGCTGAGCTTGACAGCCTAGCAAGCTCTTTCCACCTCTCTGACACTCTGTATTTTTCCAGGACAACTTGTCTGCAAGATGGGATTTAAAAAAATCTACATAAACTTCAATGAACAAACAACATTATTTGAACACGCGGACAAAGTTTATAATCATCTAAAATGAAAAAGGACTTCAGAATGCAAAGTACATGTTCTAGAACATGGGGAAGAAAATGAATAGACTTCTGTTAAGGAAGAAACCAATCAGGCCTGAAGCATCAACAGGATATTTGATGTTGGCATGATAAATCATACACATCCACAGCCTGCCAAATCCGTGTAAAACCACATGCCAGAGAAGAATATTCATTTCACACTGTCCACAACCTATTCTGGACATCAGCAAATGTGATTATCTGGTGGACATTCCCTGTGAGGGGAGGGTGAAGGAACTGGGTGTTTTTAGGCAGGAGAAGAGACACATCAGAGAGGGTATATGAATAAGGATCTAAATGACTATCATGTAGAAGAGGCCAAAGACATGTTTGCTCCTCCTCAAGAGGCCAAGATTAGATCGAATATGCCTAAATTACAGGAGGGTAGATTTCAGTGGATCTGTGGGAGAAATCTCCTAATGGTAAAAGCAGTTCAAAACACAACCGAGTATCTTTATGAAAAGTAGGTTCTTCTTCAATGGATGTCTTCAAGCCACGGCAGGGCTGTTACCTGTAGGGACTTCATTCAATGGCCAGAAATATTGGTGAACACTTGCGGCTCTTGACCAAGAAGGTCATGGTGGATGTTTCTGTACATCAGAAACATCAAGGGCCTCGCCTCTCAGCTGAACATGCCAAATAGGCCTGTAGAGACCTAGAAGTCAATAACCTTGGAGAGGGGTAAGAAACAAAGGAGTGTCAAAATAACTGGACTTTTGTTTATTAGAAATACTCTACCGAATATCAATGGATAATATGTGTTGAGGTCCACAGTCAGAAGCCCCTGACACTGATAAAAAGTTCAAATTCACAGAAGGCCAAAAGATATTCCCCAACATTCCACTGGCTCCAATCAATGCCCATCTTTGTGGGACCCCACTGTTGATTTCCACCATGGCAAGAACTGTCCATCTGTTCCTCTCCTTTGCTTTCTGTCATCTAACTAATTGTGAATTCGTTAGAGCAACCACCATTAGACAAACCATCAAGATGGTGTTCAGGTGTGAGAACAAGTTCCCGTAGATGGAATCAA
This sequence comes from Eublepharis macularius, assembly GCF_028583425.1. NCBI lineage: Eukaryota > Metazoa > Chordata > Lepidosauria > Squamata > Eublepharidae > Eublepharis > Eublepharis macularius. Next base: position 248,938,694 of record NC_072790.1, read on the forward strand.
TCAAAATGGAACCTTTAGGTATGGATCATGGACATATTTCACAGGGAAATGTTTTAGCACTTGGGAAGAATTTCTCTGCTGAAGAAAAGAGGCTGGTAGGGCTGTAAAAATAAGTAAAAGGCAGTCCCCTGAAACATGACATGGCAAACGCTTGGTATGCAGTTTTCCAGAGGGCTGAAGATAGAGGAGTTCTATTTTAGTTGACCTAAAGAGAACATTGCCAATGATGGCAGCAGTTCTAGAACAGAACCTAGAATCTGAGTGGAGGGGAAGTTCTCCCTTGCAACAAGCTTTCAGCAGAAGCTGAATGTCCATCTGATGAGGAAGCATTGTGGGGTGGGGGTGGATGGGGCTGAGCTTGACAGCCTCGAAGGCTCTTTCCACCTCTCTGACTCTCCGTTTTTTTCCAGGTCACCTTGTCTGCAAAATGGGGTTAAAAAAAACCTACGTAAACTTAAATGAACAAACTACATGATTTGAACATGCTGACACAGTTTACAGTCATCTAAAATGAAAGAGGACTTCGAAATGCCAAGTACATGTTCTATAACATGGGGAAGGAAATGAACAGACTTAGCTTAAGGAAGAAAGTAATTAGGCCTGAAGCATCCCCAGGAGATTTGATGGTGGCATGATAAATCATTCACATCCACAGCCAGCAACATCTGTATGAAACCACATTCCAGAGATTCATGTTCATTCCTCATTTTCCAAGCATTTTGTGTGTGTTTGTGGGTGGGGAGCTTAATGACCTAGAAGGCTCTTTCCAGCTCTCTGTCTCTCTGTATTTCACCAGGAGACCTTTCCTGCAAGATGGGATAAAAAGTACTACTTAAATTTAAATAAACCATGTAGTAAAGCCCTTTTCATATTTCAGAAGATTCAGTCCTCAGCTGACCCCAACCTTATCCCTTATGGGGATGCTGCTGAAGCACATTAGTTAAGTGGTTTGGCTGCTACTCAGCAGTCTACTGGTTCGAATCCCACTACTGCCATAAGCTTGTCAGTAGATAAGTCACTAGTCTCAGCCCCAGCTCCCCAGCTTTATTGTGGGGATAATAATAACACTAACTAGTTCACTGCTCATGGTGAGGCACTAATCTGTCTAGAAGAGCAGTATATAAGCTCAGTTATTATTATTTCTATTATCATTACTATCACTTGCTTAGTGTTTGTCCCAATCTGCTTTTCCTGCACTTCATTTACTGAGCTTCAAGGTGTTTACCTATCCGTAACCAGGAGGAAACTTCTTCCTGATGTAACCAAATTTTGACAAACAGAGGAAAGTTAGGGAATAAAGTACGATAAGGATAAAGTATAGCAGTTAGCTAATAAATACAGAAATCAGATAAACATGGAAACATTTGGGTGCTCTGAGATTCAGAGGGTCTTTCTATGCCCAATGGTCTAGATTCTTCCAGAATCCTTCTGTGTAAATATTCCAAATTTGCCTGCTCCTCTATTTATACTATCCTCCCATCTCAGCCATTTATCCAAGCCTTTTCCATCAATTTCCATCAACATCTTTATTTGGAACGCTTCATAGTAGCTTTCAAATTGTGGCATACCCCATCCTAAATCTTCTTGTGGTGAATATATCACCTTTCTCAAGATTCTAGCTCTTTTCTTCCCAAACACTCAATTTTTTATTTCTTGATCCCATGTAACTAATTGGTTTTTGGGGATCCACTCTGGCAGTACCTGAAATAAATATAACATCTTAGGTATTATAAACATTTTAATTGCCCTTATCTTTCCTAAAATATTTAAATATCGTTTGTTCCAGTGGTTTAAATTTCTTTGTATCTTTCTCCACGTTATTTTATAATTTGTCCCCACCAAATTTTTAATGTTCTTTGTTATTATTATTCCCAAATATTTTAATCTCTTAATTCCTGATTTCATACCTGTTAATTTTCCTATTTCTTTTTGTTCCTTCGAATCTGTCTTTCTAAACATTATTTCTGATTTATTAATGTTTATCCCTAAACCTGAATATGCTTTAAAGTCCTCTAATATTATCATTAATTCTCTCAAAGCTTCCAGAGGGTTCCCTAACACTAATAATATGTCATCTGCATATAAATTTAGTTTGATTTCTTCTTCCCTACCCTGTACCCTTTAATTCTAATACTATTCCTAATTCTATCAGCTAAGGGCTCCATAGCTAAAACAAACAACATTGGGGACAGAGGGCATCCCTGTTTCACTCCTCTCTGTATCAGTACTTCCTTAGTATGGTCATCATTAACTTTAATCATAGCTTTCCCTTCCCTATAAATTTCCTTTAATGCATTCAAAAAAGGGCCTTCAAAACCGTGTTGATTTAGTACTTGAAATAAATACCCATGATTTAACGTATCAACTGCCTTATAAACATCCAATTTCAACAGGGCAAACCTTCCCTCAGTATTTCCATGATATAAAGTATTAATCACATTCCTTATAGGGTGACCAATATATCTCCCCTTTACAAAGCCATATTGATCCTCTCCTACTAGACTTGGAAGTATTTTCTCAAGTCTGTTTGCTAAAATTTTTGCAAAAATTTTATAGTCCTGATTTGCCAGACTAATAGGCCTATAAGAGTTGCGATCCTCTGGGTCCCTCAATTGTTTCCGAATGGTCATAATTTCAGTCTTCCTTCAGGAATCTGGGGCTTTCCCTCCCCTCAGTATCCTATTAAACAGGCTCTTCTGTTCCAGAGCTATTAACGTCCCAACCATTTTATAAAATTCTGCTGTAAGTCCATCTAAACCTGGTGACTTCCCATTTTTAAAATTCTTTATAACACTCAAAATTTCTTGTTGTGTAATATCCTCATTTAAAGCTTCCAAATCCTCATTCCTAATTTTGTTAATTATAACTTCATCAAATTGTTTCCCTTCCTCAACTTTAAATAACTTACTATAAAACTTTTCAAAAATCTCTCTTATCTGTTTGTCTTTAAAGACCTTATCTCTCATTTCATTTTTCATGCACACTATCTTTTGTCTTTCCCTTCTTTTCTTCAGATAGTTTGCCAATCTCTTCATCGAGGTGAAGCATGAAATTAAAAATACAATAGGCCCCAAACAAACAGCACTAAAAGTTTGGGGGAAATTGCAAACTAATTGGATGCCAAGACTTTCCAAATGGACCCCACTAGAATCCTTAAGTGAGGAATTTAAAAATGCTGAGAAAACATTCTGGAAGAAGTTAAAGGAAAAGGGTTATTTTAGAGTGAAGGATTTATACAACACTCAGGGGGTATTGATTCCAGTGCAAGAAGTATTAGGGAAAGTGGGAGAACAATATTGGTTAAGGATCATGGCTTTATATAACATTTTGAAACAGAGAAGCATTGTAGAATACTAAATAAGGAGGATACTCCATTCGAAAAAATATATTGTATTAAAGAGGGTAATAAGAAGGGTATTGCAAGGAAGTTATACAACTTAATGAATAAAGACAAAGACTACATGACTGGGATAATACAAACTAAGTAGGAAAGAGAGGTGAATTTAACAGTACAGGAAATAGATAGACTAATGAAAGGAATATTGGAAATAAAAATAGAAAAAATTAGAGAATTAGAGATGAAATTAATATTGAAATGGTATAGGACACCTTCCCAGTTGTCCTATATGATTAAGGGAATGAATTCAAATTGTTGGCATTGTAAGAGGATAAAGGGATATTATGTTCATGTTTGGTGGGAATGTCCCAAAGTAACTGAATTTTGGCAAATGGTCCTGGAAAAGGTGGAGGATTTATGTAAAGTTAAATTAGAATTGACAGGGAAGGTATTGTTTATGGGAGTTCTGGGGAATAATAAAGTAGATAAGTCTAAACGGGAGTTGTTTAAAACAATGATTATTGCTGCACATGCAGTCATAGCTTATGGCTGGAAGGATGCGGCAAAGTGGACTATGGGTAGATGGAACTTGTATCTATATCAAATGATTCAATCAGACATTCTGTCTATATTAAAACAGGAAAAGACATGGGAGGATAATATATTAGAGATAAGGAAGAAATGGCTTGGGTATGTAAATTGGGTAAGGGAAGGGGGGCCCAATAAAGATACATTTGACAAAATCCAAAGGGTGTGCTTATGGTTGCAAGTATAAAGGGTTTTTTTCCCCAATTGGTTGCTCACGGGAAGGGGGGGAGGGTAACATAAAGGGGAAAAGGTTGTATTGAGGAAGGATTATGTTAAGGTAATGAAAGTGACTATGTATGTCTATGTAAACAAAGATCAATACAATAAAAAATAAAAGATTCTTCCAGAATCCCTACACACGCCATTAGTTCCCACTCTCACAGGCAGAACAGCTCCAAAATCTCAGCCAATCATAGTCCACATGCAAAACATCCTTCCTTCCACACTTGACTGTTCCTCCTCATTGGCTCACTCCATCCGCCACTCAAGTCATCATTCTTTCCATGTCCACCCACTCTAACATTTTCTCATGATCTAGAGAATGTCACATAGATATTTGAGGGTGGTACTGAACAGCTCAGCTCAGTATGTGGTGGTAGTGAAAAAGCCACACTCTGTATTAGGGATAATTAGAATCAGTATTGAAAATGGAATAGCTTGTTTTGGAACATCAGAGTATAGATCTTGTGTTCAGACATATTTGCAACAATTCGTGTAACTTAAAAAAAGATATTGCAAAGCTAGAAAGTAACAACAACAACAACAACAACAACATTTCATTTATATACCACCCTTCAGGACAACTTAGTGCCCACTCAGAGCAGTCTACAGTGTATGCCATTATTATCCCCACAACAAAACACCCTGTGAGGTGGGTGGAGCAGAGAGAGCTCCTTGAAGCTGTGACTGACCCAAAGTCACCCAGCTGGCTTCAAGTGGAGGAGTGGGGAATCAAACTCGGCTCTCCAGATTAGAGTTGCGCTCTTAACCACTACACCAAACTGCCTCTGTACAGAGGAGGGCAACCAAGATGATTAAGAGGTTGGTCACTTTTTCTACAGTTCATCTAGGTGTGTATAAGTTGCATTGCTGGTAGAACTAGAAGTCTCTGCTACTGGTTGATCATCTACTCAGCAAGTTATCATGTGCAGAAATTAAAACTCATATAGTGCATTGATTTTAATGGGCTTAGACTGGCATAACTGTTTAGGATTGCACTCATAATATGCTTAGTGGTTCTGAGACAGAAAACAGCCTTTCTCAATCCCTGCTACCTGTGATCATTTGACAGGAGATGCCAGGTACTGAAACTGGGACCTCTTGCATGCTAAGTAGATGCTCTTCTTGTCTACCTCGATTTGAAATGTCTCTCCAAGTTCTCAGGGCCAAGCTACAAGTGATGAATGACACTTGAACAGCAAGTGTATTTCTCCCTGTTCACTTGCACCCCACTCAATCCACTTGCCGTTGAAGTGTCCTTTGTCACTTGTAGCTTGGCCCTCAGTTAGAAAACTTTCTGTATGCAAAGCAGGTAATTTACCTCTGACCCACTGTCTTCCCCTACACCTACGATTCTTTGAAAGTGTCAGGGACGGAGCCTTGGATCTAGCGCATGCAAAGCCATCACTCTACCACTGAGCCATGGGTCCTCTCCTAGAACATATGATGCTACTTTCAAGTAAGTCAGGCTGCTGATCCATCCAGTTTAGTATTAACTCTTCTGATTGGCACTGGCTCTTCAAGGTCTTGCGAAGCGGAAGATCTTCCTTACAAGCTGATCATATTTGAGATCCAAGGACAATTCTTCTTCTTCTTCTTCTTCTTCTTCTTCTTCTTCTTCTTCTTCTTCTTCTTCTTCTTCTTCTTCTTCTTCTTCTTCTTCTTCTTCTTCTACGGCTGCTGCTGCTGCTCTTTCTCCGATCAGAATCACAATATGCAAAAAGAGAGAGTAACGGTATAGACCACAATATCACGAAAATCACCGTTACCAACTAACTAATCAATTGTAAAAAAACTTTTAGAACACGTTATGTGCAAAATTACGCCGGTGAGCGAGCTGTAATTAGGAGAGAAATGCTGTTTGACGTGCTGTATTTGTAACTGCTCTGAAGAAGGGGATACCGGAAACGGGACCTCTTGCTGGCTGACCCGTTCAGTTACAATTCTGAAAAATGTCATTTTGAATTCAATAATTAATTTTGTGTTAAAGTCGACTTGGGCAACAATTTTGTGCTTTGTACATATTGAGTTCTGCAGGAAACTGTATGATATTGTATAGAGGCTATTGTAGCCCTTTGATAAGCTTGGATGTTTCTGCAAACAACAGGGGTTTGGTTTGAATGTTACACCACCCCTTTGAGGATGCTTATTGGAATGACAATATACACACTGTTATAACAGAGGCTTTTGTAGCCCTTTGATAAGCTTGGACGTTTCTGCAAACAACAGGGGCTTGGTTTGAATGTTACACCACCCCTGTGAAGATGCTTATTGGAATGACAATATACACACTGTTATAGTTGTTGAAGATGCTTATTGGAATGACAATATACACACTGTTATAGTTGTCCTAACAGAAGTGGCTAGAATGACTTGCTGATATTTATATTGTGTGAGTAAATTTTGTAATTTTGCACATAACGTGTTCTAAAAGTTTTTTTACAATTGATTAGTTAGTTGGTAACGGTGATTTTCGTGATATTGTGCTGCTCTTTCTCCTGCTGCTGCTGCTCTTTCTCCTGCTGCTAATGGTTCAGTGACATACCATACCAATTATACTAAGTAAGCGGACAGACAGAATTGTGGTGAGAAATTTCTTGGAGAAGTTGACTTCTTAATTAAAAAAAATAAAATGTCCAAAGAAAGAAGAGGCTGTTGCCGGGCACGTGTGCATGACATTACATATTTTTTTAAAAATATTTCTTTTCATTTTTAAATGGCTGTAAAATATGTTGCTATGATCCAACATGGCTGACAATTTTTTGTGTAATCTGAATAGGGTATCAAATCGATATATTGCCATCTGAAAAATGGTGTAAAAATGAATGATGAACGATATCCACATTCAATGTTTTCTAGTCTTGATTTCAATAACTCAGCTGAAACACATAAGTCTGTTTACGAATGAAGCAATCAACACATAAAAAGTTACAGGAATGTTTATTTAGTGCTTTGAAATCTCTGCTTCAAAGGCAGCAGCCACAATTACTCACTTCCATGCCACCAGTCCTGTTTTTATATGCACATAAAGTGAAACACCTTAAAGAGTGGGAGGTCACCTAAGGCAGCCTTGCTCAGGATGCTTCAGATTTCATCAAGAAATTACATGAAATTATTGTCTTCTTCTCTCCCTCTGAACATTTCAATGTTTAAAAAAGTGAACACCTCCAGGAAACTTCTCACAATAATAACTTTTGTCCTCCTATATAGCATAATTTATATAGTGAGGAAGAGGAGGAGGAGAAGCAGGAGAAGGTTATGGAAAAGGATTCGTTTTCGTTTTCCCGGCCATGTCGGACACTCCTCTCTGCAGGTCCGGGAGGAAGTGCCCGAGCAGCCTGACTGGGTGGTTGGCCCGCAAGGGTTAACCCCCAGGACTCCCAGTGAGGGGGTCAGGGTCCGGAGTGCCGCAGGAAGAGCCCCCTGAAGTCGATGCAGGGGGTAAATTGCCCATTTGCTCCTACGGAGGCCGGCAGACTTGCGCAGCACATCACGTGCTGCCGGGCCATGGAGAACGGCAACAAGCAGATTTAAGGTGAAAACCTTCTGTTATTCTAAGCGTATGCAAAGGATTGGTGGGAGTTGAAGCTAAGAAGGTTCGGATATCTTCCCCTTCATTGGGTTTTGGAACTTAGTTGGCGGACTCCCCCCCCCCCCAAGATGGCGACGAAAAAGCAGAGCCCTGCTCTGGGCAAATCTGTTTCGGCTGCTTCGCAGGGGAAAGGAGAGTCTCTTGAAGAGGTGGTTAAGCGGTCGGTCGTTGAAGCTATGAAGCCCTTTGTTGATAAGCTAAATGAAATCAGTCAAAGGGTTGGTTCAGTTGAAAACAAGGTGAAAACCATTAAAGACGTTGCGTCTGGGGCAGAGCAGCCTGCTCAGGAAAACGTAGTTGTCAGGGCTTGCCGCAGCTGCCGCTGGGCGTGGCACTGGGCAGTCTGCCCCTGACGTCACAGGGGGGCCAGGGACTCTGCAGGACCCTGCTCTGTGGAAGGAGGGGCGGTATACCTCATCCTGACTCCCTCTCAATCCACTCGCTGGCCTGCTCAACCTGGCCTGCTTACCCCCTGCCTCTTCCACCATCTCTTCCTCCCAAGACTCTCCTTCAAACTTCCACTCTCCTTCTTGCCTTTTCCTTGGCTTCTCTCCACTCCCACTCTGCTCCATCACTCCTGCTCAAACCCACCACCGCAGAGCTCTTCCCAGCCACCCTTTATAGGGTTTCCTTTCTCCACCCCGCCCTCCTTCCAGGCTTGTTCCCTCTCCTGACTGGGCCCAGCTGTGCATTCCTCCAGGTGTTTCCCTCCAACCACTAATCCCTCCTGGGCTCTTTTGCCTTGCTGGCAGGGTGGGGTTGAGTGCGAGCCATCCCCAGCTGAAAGCTCCTTGGCCTTGTTCATGAGGAGCTGCCCCAGCCAGCCCCTGTGCTATTGAGCTTGCCTGGCCTTGCTCACGAGGAGCTGCCCCAGCCAGCCTCTGAGCTACTGAGCTTGCCTGGCCCTGCTCATGAGGAGCTGCCTTAGTCAGCTTCTGCACTGCCTGCTCAGCAATGCTGGGCGGGGTTACCCATCTCCTCCCCCAGAATGCCTGTGGCAGCCCCCCCTGGAGAGGCTTGGCTTCTAGCAACTCCTGAGCCAGGCTGCTGTCTTGTAGCCATGGTGTGGCTCTGGGCTGCAGCGGCAGCGTCCTCTCCCTGCCAGGTAAGGGCTCTGCTTGGGCTGCTGCTGCTGCTGGACCCACCTTCTCCCTGCTGTGGCCCTTTCCCTCCGGCCTGCTTAGCCCCCTCTCTTCCCCCTGGAGGGTGGGGCTGGCTGGTTTCTCCTTGCCCCCTCCACCCCTCTGAGGTACTGGCCTTTTGCCCCTTCCCCATGGAGTAGGTAGTTTCTGGCCCTGGTTGCCGGCTTGGGGGGTGGAGTTGCTGCCACCCTTTTGTCCCCTGCTGTTCCCTCTTGTCAAGTCTGGGGGCTGGGGCTCAGACCCCAGACAGTAGTACTCATGAAAGCAACAAACAAAGAAGTAAAGCTTTTGGAGAATCAAATGATAGGGTTACAAGTGGATCATGCTCAGACGGTATTGTGTCTTCAGAATGTGAAGGAGGAGGAGAGTGAAAAATTAAAGGATTTGGTGTCGGAACTTTTGGTGTCATTCGCAAAGGCAACTAAAGAAGAGTTAAAAAGCGATATTCTGGAAGTCCGCCGGAGGAGGAAAAGCAGGAGAAGGAGAAGGTTAAGGAAAAGGAGGAGGAGGAGAAGAATTGTCCATGAATGTCATATATCAGGTTGTAAGGAAGATTTCTCTTTGAATGCCAGCTGCCTTTCAAATTTCCTTTCTACCTTGCCTTCCATCTATCCCTTTGTAGCCAATAAAAGTCAACTTTTTAAAAACAATGGCTCATTATTTTATGTGGAAATATTGCACTAGTCTGCAATCTGTGTACACAAAAGCTTAGGTCTCAAGAAACCCAGAGTTTTGGATGCATGCCTGAATGGTCACATTTTTTGTTTCTTCATACTAAATTTCCTCATAAGATATATGCATTGCATAAATGAATGTTGTATGTACAAATACCATAGAATGGCTGTAAAAGATGCTTACTTAGTTAAAAAAATCTACAAACACAACACTGAAAAGTAGTCAGATCCAAAATATAAATGAATATAAAAATAAATCAAATAAGGAATATTTGTGCATCTCTAATCTTAGCAGGGTTAGATGTACATGGGCTCTGAGTGAGGGCAGGCCAAGCTCTGCTCGCATAAGAGCTACAGGAGTGCCTTTTGGTAAAGCTCAAATTCTCCTTAGGAAATGGTTTTGGATAGATTCTAAAGCTGTAATTAAAGAATCTTTCCAACCCCAGACCTCTACATCGTAAAGGAGGAATAGCCTTGCTCAAGTATATTTTCAGTGTCGGTTCTATTAGAAAACCTCCTTTTGTTTAGTAAACATACAGCATGGCACTGATTGACTTAAGAACTGCAGATTTGGTTATTGCCAAATGCGCCCTCCAAGATAGAGTTTCGCTAAAGGTAATCCCCAGGTATTTAAAGGTGCTGCACAGTTTTATGGTGGTTCCATACCAGGCATTTTCAGATTCATCTGTAATCAAAGTCAATAATAGTCTGGATTCTGGAATGGGGAAAGGAGGAGTACGTTCACACTAAGGCTTGTTGAAATAGAACTTCTTTATTGTGACCTAGATAGCTCAGGTGAGCCTTATATCATCAGATCTCAGAAACTAAGCAGGTTCAGCCTTGGTTAGTAATTTGATGGGAGACCTCCAACAATGATCAGGGCTGCTGAGGCAATGCCAAACCACCTCTGTTAGACCCCTGCCATGAAAACCCTACCAGTGTGTCACCATAAGTCAGCTATGTCTTGAAGGCACTCTTCACCACTCTATTGCAACATCATATAGATAGAAAGGCAGAGTACTAGTTTTGAAAATAATTAATTAGTAAAATCATATAGTATTATAAATGCATGTCGAGGATACCCAGTTTGGATTCTATTAATATTAGTAGCAGCTGTACTAGCATTATTAGCTTTCACATATTCTCCATAAAGATTATGAAAGTGGGTCTTCTTGGAAAAAGTCATAGTTGATGGGGTTTTCATGGCAAGAGACTAACAGAGGTGGTTTGCCATTGCCTGCCTCTGCAACCTTGGTCTTCTTTGGAGGTCTCCCATCCACTTACCAATGAAGGCTGACCCTGCTTAGCTCCTGAGATGTGACACGATCAGGATCTCCTGATCTATCTCGGTCAGGGCGACCTCATGAAGACCAGGTGTGTATTTCCCTCTCTTTTCCTCTCAACTGCAGATAACCAGCCTAAAGAGTTCATGAGTTATCCATTTAGCTACAGGAAGTAGCTAAATTGGGACCACACAGTGTAGCATCCAGACAAGAATAAAAGAACATGAAAGACACTGCAGACTTGGACAACCTGAAAAATCAGCAGTGGCTGAACAGAGCCTTACTCAAACAGGACACAGTATCTTATTCTGGGACACCAAAATACTGGACAACACTTCCAACTACTTTGTCAGATTGCACAGGGAAGCCATTGAAATTCACAAGCATAAACAAAACTTCAACAGGGAAGAAGAGACTTTAAGAATGAATAGAGTATGGTTTCCAGTTCTGAAAAAAACACCAGGCTAACCAAAGACTCTACAACTTGCAATATCCCTGCAGATAAGATTAGTGTATCAAGCACCAATCCATATGCAAAAGAACCTCCTCAAGATACAGTGAAGCATTAGCACTCCATTAACATTCCACACCCTGGGAAACTCCGATAGGATGACACAACCCAAATCCTCCTTCCTGAGTAGATCTAAATTACCTGCAAACATCTTCTCCACAATCTGACACTGAGAGATCTCTGTCTTTCAGTGCTACACCTCTGAAGATGCCAGTCACAGCTGCTGGCAAAATGTCAGGAACTACAATGTCAAGACCATGGCAATACAGCCCGGAAAACCCACAACAACCATAGTTCTCTGGCCATGAAAGCCTTCGACAATATACAGGAAGTAAACATCAAAGTACCTTGGAATGCAAGTTGCATTGCATACATGTGTCCATCAGCAAATCATTCATTAACAACCATCGCCACACACAAGATGGATCTAGCAAAAACAGTGATCACTCCTTCCATGTTCTGCTGATGTCCAGGACATATTAGTGTGATCATTCCAACAAAAATTTCCCAGGGCCCCGGTGTGGGTCCTAAGCATGCTGTCATATCCCCCACAAACATGTTAGTTGTGACTTTCTCTCACGCAGCCACCACTTACCCCTCCGGACACCTTTAAAAAAAAAAAAAAACTTCAATCACATACACACCTTAAAGGTTTTGAATGCATTGCAGCATCCGGTTTAAACAAAAATCCAGTCCCACACATTCAGAACTCAAGAGTGGAAAAAAAAATAAGGAACGCTATGTGTTGTGTGGTGTGGCTTTGAAGCGTTCTGAATAGTTGCCACACTGATGGGTTTTTTTCAAACGTTGCTGGCATAGCTTAACCATACACCTCACATCAACTGACCAGTCAATCATCAGGGAAGTATATGGATGTTGCATGCCACACCTTGATGTCTGTTTCATATTGAACTGCAGAAGAAATTGGGAAACGGTTATAACATGGCTCTGCAAAAACAATGCATTCCAAAATGTTTGAAATAAGTTTTCCTTTATTGTTGTGTGCTTTAGTCATCATTAACTATGTTGTCGTCTCTGGCAATTGAACTGCTAACATTTTTTAAAAATTTCTTTCCTGTCTCAACGATTATGGATGGCTTCCTTAAACTGGGCTTTCCCTATTGAGTGGGTGCCATCGACGGAACGCATATCCCCATCTGTGCACCTGGTGGTCGTCTGGACCAGTGCGGAAACTGAAAGAATTATTCATCAATTATTCATCAATTTTACTCCAGTGGATCACAAGGGAAGGTTCGTGGATGCGGAGGTGGGGTGGAGCGGCAAGAACCATGATGCGTTCGTGTTCGCCCATTTGGCCTACTGTGTGGCAATGGATGCAGGGTCCCTGGTGCCAGGCAACCCCTGCATTGCTGTTGACGGTGTCTGCATTCCACCATTTGTAATTGCGGATGGAGCCTACCCTATGCGACGGTGGCTCATGAAGCTGTATGGGCGTTCAGCAACCACTGTGCTTCACCATCGTTTTGACAACTGCCTGTCAAGGGCCAGAAATGTGGTGGAATGTTCTTTTGGAAGACTGAAGGCAAGATGGAGGTGCCTATTGCACAGGCTGCAGGTGAGGGAACACAATGTGGTAACTGTGGTGACCGCATGTGTGGTTCTGCACAATTTGTGTGAGAGAAAAGGGCATGCAATCATTGGTGGCAAGAGAATTCAAGCACCGGTTCTTCTCTCACACACCGAGGAGCAAGAGTGCACCACAGACTGCAGGTATCTAGACGAGGGAAAGATGGTGCGTGATGCCCTGGCAAAGTTTATTGAGAACAGCTGCAGTGGACAGTGACAACCATTGACGATACGGTGCCTTTATTTTGCAACCACATGCTGTTCTGCTGCCAAGATTTGTCACAGTACCATAGCACTTGTGTTCCTGAAGTGTTGATCGTTACTTTCTAACATTATTTTCAATAAAAATTTTATTTGCATTTGTCAATCAGACTTACTTCATCATACCTTCTCCTGCTACTTATCAGTTGTTTGTAGTGGATCTGTCTCATCCAATGAGGGCTGGAAAGAATTTCTCAATTGTGGTCTGATTCTGTCGGCATGGAGAACAGATTATGTTCCTCCAAAAAAATTCAGCGATTTAACTGTAAAATTTGATTAACATTTCTAAATAAATGTGATTCATTTATTAACTTAAGGGACTCTGTCACCATCACATACACAGGCACGTCACTGACAGATGGCAAGTTCCTAACATTGTTTTATCTTGCTGATTGCACGGGCATTGACAGGAAATATAAGCCCCGGGTGGGGGTCACTTGCCAATGACGGGAAACTGCCAAGCTTGCTTTCAGTTACTATTCAAGAAAGAAAATTACTACTGTCTCTCTGCTTCCAACTTGGCTGGCCAATTTCCATCCCGCTTATGGGTAATGTGTGCAGTGGAAGCACAGTATTTAGTGTGTTATAGTCACCGCTGTCCTGAGGAACCAAGCTGTAACTGTCCCAAGGCTGAAATGAGGCTATCGAGGGAAAAGAAGCTGCCTAAGATTAAAAGAGATTTTCTGAACATCACTAATACCGGACTTTGACAATGAAAGCAAGCCCCTGTTTAGGGAGGTTCCTGGTGGGAAAACTGGGTCACTAAGATCAGCATGTCCAGGGGGGTCTTTCCTGGCACTCCATTTTTATTCTTAGCCTGACTGAGTGCACGAGAGTTTCTAAACCCTAAAGCATTCAAGTAACGTTGAGTGCATATCACTGAAGACAGCACTGGTCTTTGCAAGACCACCCCACTAATGGGCACACAAACACTAAATCCCCTGAAGGTCAAGGAACAGCATCTATCTACTAGATTCACCTATTCTCCTTAGAATTAATGTCTCCAAGGGTGATGTATGGGAAGGGACCTTTGGCTGGCCAAGGCACCCTTGCAACTCAACCTTGCATGCTCAGGAGTGGATGTTAACTCAGGGAAATAGTCTCCTGTTACAACGGTACAGTGGTGCCTGTAGTTCCCTCATGGAATTGCTGTGGCGAAATAAACACCAAATATATCTGCTGCTCCTTTCATTCTCTGCTAACCGCAATGGGAAAAATGTTCTATGCATGCACTGCTGGATTTCAAGGCATTATGGAGCATTTTAATTTTTTTTCCATGAGAAAGGGTACAAAATTTTCACAACTTGAAAAGGAAAACACAATGTTACTCCAGCAGCAACACAATGAGTTTGATATCTGATGCACATTTCTTAAGTAAAGGAACTGTGTCACCATCACATACACAGATCCAGAGGAGTTAGCCGTGTTAGTCTGTAGTAGCAAAATCAAAAAGAGTCCAGTAGCACCTTTAAGACTAACCAATTTTATTGTAGCATAAGCTTTCGAGAATCAAGTTCTCTTCATCAGATGCATGATCCGAACTGGTCAAATACAGAAGAGGAGGGATGAGAGGGGAGAAAGAAGGGGACATATATCACAAGGAGACAGAATGCAATTAGCGTGGAGGCAGTCAAAACATTCCTTTGCCTGGAAATGTAAACATCCCCTTTTGGTGTGCAGTCAGCCTGCCGTATTCATTTGTAGCAGTGAAAGTATCCAATTCCTATGTAGTATAAGCCTTCGATGACCACAGCTCTCCCTGCCAGCTGCATCTGACAAAGAGAACTGTGATCCCCGAAAGCCCACACCAGGCGTCACTGGGCTCCCCCAGACCACGCCTGATGAAGAGAACTTGATTCTCGAAAGCTTATGCTACAATAAAATTGGTTAGTCTTAAAGGTGCTACTGGACTCTTTTTGATTTTTCATCACATACACAGGCATTTTTGGTGGTTTTTAAGCTGATTGTTTAAATGAGAAATCAAAACACAAGCCTGGTGCACTGTGAAAAAAATACAAGGATACCATTGTGGATGACATTGAAATGGTATTGCTTGGCAACATTTTTTCTCCTTAAAAAAGTGTGCCAATGTTTCACAGCTTGAAAAGGAAAACATTGAGATGTTAAACCATTTTTCTGAAACTATGTCAAAAAACCATCGCATTAAACAGATATCACTTAATATGGTCGATATTGTAGATCTACAGTGTCAGCCTATCTCTAGTTTTTCCCATACATGAGCGCCTGGCAGTTGCCGACTTAGTGGTCACATGTGCCGGCGATGGAGTGCCATAGTCGTTTTTAACCAGGTCACCGGTCTGCTGCCACTGCATGGCCAGCATTTCTCCCAGTGCCTTTAGCATGTTAACAGCATTACTCATGACCTCTATATTTTGTTTCTATGCCTCAGTGAAATTTTTTCGTTCCTGCTTAGTCTCCTCCAAAAATTCCTTTTGAAGGAGTTTTTCCTCCTCCTTCCATCCACACAGGACCTCACGGTCAATCCTCCATTCTGCTATTTGGGCATCGTGCTCCTCCCTGGAGCAGCTCGTCATTTGATCCGCAACTCCATACAGTGCCGCATTTCGGTGTTTTCTATTCTTTATGTTGCTCAGTTGTGTTCCAGGAGATAGTTCTGCTAGGCAGGCATTGCCTCTCCCTGCATGTCAAGATAAAAAACAAAGTCATCCACAAAATTTTGCAAGCATCTCAACACACCTGTGCATAGACAAGGAAGGGTGACCGTGGTTGGCAGGTGCATCACTGCACCCTTATGGTGCTATTGTGATTCCACAACTGTAAGCAATATTTTTAAAATTTAAATGAAGTGATTATACATTATCCATTTTAAGGTGACATCACTGGACTGCGAGCCCTAAGGTGCCCACATATCCACAATAGCAGTGTGCTTCTACCAACAAAGAGTGATGAGTTTGTGTTTTCTCCTTGAACTACACCACACCCAAACGAATCCATGGATTCAAGGGACAGCGCAGGTGTTGTTGAAAGAGAAATTACTCTCCGGAACATCTTCTGATGCAAAGGATGGACAATGTTACACATCACGCCCAGGTCACTGTATTTGGTTTATCCTTACAGAATGTAGGTAAGTAGACTAATATTGAATCTGTCCTTTGCTGGAGATGAATCTTCTCTTTGATGTCTCTCCAAACAATGGTCAGAAATCAAGTACAAATTTAATAACAATTAATCAGAGAGAAAATAAAATTTTCAAGGAATCTGTCACATACCAGCATTGACACGTGAGTGATGCAGCAATGGTAGGTCGTTGTCACTGTCCGCATCCTCCTGTGCGTTGGCAAGTGTCGCCTCGTTTTCTGAAACACAAATGTCATCTTTAGAGGGGGTGCTCTGTAGATGTGTGGGCTATGCAGCCATGCAATCTTTCAACATCATGAGGGTGTGAGCCCTGAACATCAGCAACCAGCACCCAAATTCTTAAAAAATTGCAAAGAATACACCAACCTAACATGCCTGTTATGCAATTGGGTCTTTAGTGTAGCATAAGCTTTTGTGGACTAGAATCCAATCTGATGAAATGGATTCTAGTACATAAAAGCTTAATCTAAAGTTTTAACTTTTAAGATGCCACAGGAGTCCTGTTTTAATGTTGCTACAACAGGCTAAGACAGATTCCCCATGGGCACTGAGAGCTACAAGAAGAATCCCAACACACTATCAATAAAAACTATTTCTCTTCCAATATTATATAGACAGATACACAATTTCTTCTATAAATTGTATCTGTCATGTTATTCATTTCAGCCTCAAAACTTAAGAAGGCACTCTATAACTGTAAAAAACAAAACACACATTTCTAGGGCAGCCAGTATATGATTTTCTAGTAGTATTACCAGACCTCAGTCCTTCCTCTCCATATTATTTATAATAAAGTCAGAGATTACAAACTTTTTACTGGTTCAATACATATGAGTGCATGGACATTCCAAAATACATGATAAAATCCTGCGTATGTTTCTGACCTTTGTCATCAAGGCCATCCAACATGCGGTCAAGGTCTTCCTCTAGATTATCTGTTGATGATGATGAGTTGAAGTCTGAAACAAGAGAGGGGAAAAAGGCTTTCAATGGGAGAGCACATGAGGACTATCAATGGAGTACGCAGAAAGGTGACAAACATAAAGAGACCTGTCCCAAACTCGCGTTCTCCCATGGGTGCGGCTCCTCAATTGTGCAGCATCAATGGTCACCAAATCATGACTAAAAAGCTCCTCTGACCCCTCCATGACCACAGCAGGCTCACTAATCTGCTGTCTGCCAAAATCCATATTGATGCTTCTTGCAATCCTTTTCGGTTTCACACTGGCATCCCCTCTGAGAATACTATCAAGTTCTCTGAAATACGGGCATGTCAATGGATCATTCCCAGAGGTAGCATTATGTGCTATGACACTTTTGTAATCCAGACGCATAGTTTTTGTTTTGGTGCGGCATTCCACAGCTGTTCAACGGTGACCACGGGAGGCCATCTGTCTGGCAATTTTTTCAAAGTAATCCAAATTCTGATGTGAGCTGCGAAGGGCTTCCTGAATTTTCTCCTCACCCCGAAACGAGAGCAAGTCCAGCACCTCGCGTTCCTGCCATGTTGCTGAACGAGGAACGGATTGACCATTGTTTGTCATCTTTTAAGCCAAACCTCAATGGATCACTTCTTTGACCCACCTTTCCACGGAAGGGATTTTACCTTGCCCGCGAGGTATCGGCCAGAACGTGCGCACGAAGAGACTGTGTTTTTTTTTTTAATAATTTTTTTTATTTTTCAGTATACAAAACACTACACAAGACTATCACAGGGGACGGGAAAAGATGGGGAAAAGGGAAAGGGGCGGGGAGAATAGGAAAAAAAAGGGAGGATAACCTACAATCAACACTACACTTCAATGTTTTCCCTTCATACTGCCATAATAAAAAAAAAGCTCAATAAGATAATGATGGAGTGGTTAATCATACAGAATACACATTCCAAATTCTAATTAAACTTTCCTCCCCCTTCTGGGTCCCGGACGCAATTCTCTCTGAGCAGCCGCAACTGTGGTGCTCATCTTCTCCCCCCCCCCTCAGACTTCTCCCTTTCTTCCTGCTTGGTGCACTGGATTCCGGGTTTTTCTCCTCAAAATCCCTTAGTTGATCTTCTGATAATATCTTATAGGCTTGATCTTTATGTCCAAACCATATTCCTTCCGGAAGTAACCATTTGTACTTTATTCTGCGGTCCCTCAGAAGAGCTACGAACTTTTTGTACTTAAAACATCTTTTCCGGACTAGAAATGGAACGTCCTTCAAAATCTTGACTTTATTGCCCATAAAGTCCAAATCCGCATTGTATGAGTTATATAGGATAGTGTCCCGAATCTTTTTAAATGAAAAGTCAATGATGATCTCGCGAGGCAGCTGTCGCTTTATTGCATATTTTGAAGAAGCCTGACGGACCTCCAAAATGGCGCTTTTGACCTCTTCTTTAGTTGTCCTCGCGGGTGTCGCCAGTAGTTTCGAGACCAAACCCCACAGATCCTCATTTTCCTCCTCTTTCACGTTTTGGAGGCGCAAAATTGTCTGCGTTCGTTCCACCTGTAGCCCGATCAGCTGGTTCTCCACCAACTTCAGCTCTTTTTTCGTAGCCTTCACAAGTGACGCACTTTCCAGAGCAGACTTCTCTGCCCCCCCCCGCTGCTTCCTTAATGGTTTTCACTTCGCTTTCAATTAAGCCCACCCTTTGATCAGTTTCGTTCAGCTTGTCAACAAAGGGTTTTATGGCTTCCACCACCGCCCGGCGCACCAATTCTTCGAGCGACTCTCCCTTCTGCAAGGTAGCCAAAATTGACTTACCCAGAGCGGGACTTTGCTTCTTTGCAGCCATTTTAGGCGCCAGCCAAATTCTGGAACTCACCGAAGGGGAAGAGCGAGTCTTCTTCAGATCCACCACTCCTTCACAAACGCTTGTAGAACAGAAGGGATTCGCTTGTTTACAGGCTTCCGCCTGTTTCTTTTATTTGCCGTTTCTCGTTGCCCGGCGGCACTCGAGGCGCCGCGCACCTCTGCCGGCCTCCATAGGGACAAACGGGCAATTCCCCCCCCCGCATAGATTTCGGGGGGTTCTTCCCGCAGCGTCCCGGACCCTGCCTCCCTAACTGGGAGTCCTGGGGGCTAATCCTTGCAGATCAGCCGCCCGGTCAGGGGGCTCGGGCGCTTCCTCCCGGACCCGCGGAGAGGAGCGTCCGACATGGCTGAGAAAACGAAACCGAATCCGCGCAAGAGACTGTGGATGGCCTATCCTCTTCCTCTGATCCTGAATCAAAGGGCCCCTGTTGATGAACTTCCATCGGAAGTGTTTAGACGTCACCGACGCATGTGCCGAAATTCTTAACCGCTCACAAACTTTCGCGCCCAAATTTTCATTCGAAATGTTTCATCAGAATATCGTTATATTAAAGAATTGATTGAACGTAAAGGCGTTGTTATTCCCGCCATGAATGGCGGACAGAGGTTGAAGCTGTGAGTGGCACATTAACGGAATCGCACAATTGGCTGCTTTCAGTAATGCTTGAATTGTGGTTGAAATCCCTTTATTGGTGACAACTGCTTATGAACGTTTCATGACCAGCCCCCAGCTGTGGACCCTAAAATATAAGCCAATCACTGAGAAATGAATCTGTAAAAAAAAAACCCGAAAAAATCACTGTTCAAAATTGTATGTATGAATTTTGGAAAGAGCGGGGCCTGACAACATTGGCCCGAAGATTATTTCCCACCATTAGAACATCCTGCACACCCATTGGACTGAAACATTGCTTTCAGCCAATCATATTTGGAATCCTGTATCAATTCCCTGAGCCGTTGCTTGAGCACGCTCAATCTTGTTTGAACATGTTTTCGGTATTTCATTATTTGGTTATGATAGCAGCCAAGGGCAAAGGCGTGTTTTGGTGGGATGATGAGGTGGAGACCTTGCTGGAGCTTGTCGCACGCTCTGGAAAAGTGGAGCGTGTGATGAAGAGCACACATCTGCCCATGAAATTGATATTTCACAAACTATCCAGGCAGATGTGTGTTCGTGGATTCAGCTGCACTCCCAAACAGTGCCACTCCAAATTTAAGAGGGTAAAGGGGGATTTCTACGGTGCCTAGAGGCATGGCAAGGCATCCCAAGACAAAGCGGGAAGCCTCCCTATTTCTCGTTGATGATGCATCTCTGGAATCTCGCCAGGAAACCAAGTTGGCAAACTAGACGGCATGCCGGTAAACAAATCTTCCCTAACTTAAAAATCAATTTCTTTGCTGATCCACTCTGCGTATACTAGTGTTGAACTGAAAAGAGTCAAATGAAAATTCACATGAATTCGATTCCATGTGTCATATTATTCTATCATGTTAATTCGAAACAACACCATTTCAAATCAGTTTTAAAAATTGTTTGCCCCTTCCCCCCACCCTCCCCCCACCCCTGTAGAGGCTCCACATCAGTGGAGCCAAGCTTCTCCAGTTTGCATGGTAGGTGCTGTGGAAAAGTCTGAAACCACTTTTCCAAGACCACGGCAACACAGCACGGGAAGTCCACAGCAACCATGGTGTTACTGTCCTGAGACCCATCCACCAATTTCTCTTTTTCATGTTCTGAAATCGTAAATTTTTCTGAGAAAGAACAAACTTCCTTTTGTAATTTAAAGAATCATTCATACATAAGTGGTGAGATAAGTGTGTATTTCTGATAAAATTGTTTTTTTTCCCAAATAACAAAGCCTGTTTGTGTTCATTCCTCCAATTACAGCAATAATACGTGGTCAAGAGAGGGGTCCACATCCGGAGGAGGATCAGGAGGATGCTCCCTTGGAGCACTCTTTGCAGGCAGAAGAACAGACAGTAGCTGAGGTTGCTGTTCAAGATTCCAGATACGCTGCTTCAGGTACGTCTGGAGGGTCATCTGCTCTTGTTATTGCCCCTCACCAGCCAAAATAGGAGTGGATTCGGTTGCGAAATAGATGCTGCCTATCTACTTTGTGATGGGTAAAACTGTATTGGTGAAAAGCATGCTTTGTGAAATGCTCTCCTTTCATGACACTGATAAGTGATGTCTATAGTGGGGATTGAGTCAACCATTGAATGTGGTCTGCAGACAGTTCTGTTAGATGCAGGAAAAAGAAACCAGCAGAAGCGGAGCATGGCCCCCCAGCTGAACAGCATGCACTGGAATTGGCTAAGCACCTCCAGAAGTTCTTTGATATTTAACTTTTGAAAAATATTTTTTTGGAAATAATGTTTAACTTCACCTCTGAGAATAATCAGGAGAATTCTAACGAGATGCTGCCTATCTCTCTCACACATTCTGTGATTCGCTAATTCTGTAACAAATCCCTCCCCCCACTTTTTATTTTATAGGTGAATCCTCACTACACAGAGGCCATGGTGAGGACGCACCTTCCACCAGCAGCCAGGCACCCCCTCCTGCCAGAGTGCCAAGAAGAACACTTGACGACTTATTTGCATCAATTGAGGGGACGCAGCAAAGACTAGGTTCCTCAAGTAAGTCATGTTCTACCGGGTATACTCATGGTTAATAGTAATACAGAAATAACAGTATTTTTATCTTTTTTGTTCCTGCACAGTAAACAGCTTGCAGGAGAGGATGACAAATATGGAGGGGAGATTCAGCTGCATAGGAAGACGTGTAACTGCCATTGAACGCAGGGAACGTCAGCGGGAGCGTCCATCCACCTCTGGCCATGCTCCACAACTGTAAAAAACACTGTATATAGTTTTAGCATTTGGATTGCAAAATCTATTAAGTTATTGCCAATGTTAAAATAGTTGCATTTCACACTTTTGTCATAACTGTTAAACCATCAATCATCAAAAAAAGTTTTGTTGTAATCAATAAATAGTTATATTCTTGATTAAAAATTCATTGCTTTGTCTTATCTCTTAACAGCTAAGTACACCAGTCATGCTGTTCCATATTTCAGAAAAATTGTCTCCAGTCTTTGATGTCCAACCCCCTCCCCTTCACTGTGATCAGTGGTCTGAGTTCAACAGGTATAGTTTTTGTTTGGTGTGTGATGTGCATTCACCCTCATACTTGCCTGTCATTCTCCAGAAAGAGAATGTCTGGAGACATGACTCCAGTTAGTGGGATCCCACGTGGATGGACACCCCTGGGTAGATCCCCTGCCACTTGAGAGTGAGGTGGACCTGACAGCTCCTGAACTGGGCATTAACCTGCCATGCCTCACTCTCCAGACTCCATAAGGGGATACTCATAATAGGGAAACTGAGCTTGCAGACCCTATGTCCCACCAAAGGATTGGTACCCAATGCACAAACCACCTACTCCACTCCAAAGTTGTGATGAAAGGGAGAGCAGGGTGGGATGCCAGCCATGGGGCAAATGCCGAGGTGTGTGGCCAACTTCCCTTAAGAAGGGCTGGCAGCAGACTGGAGAGGAGGCCATGCCTCCCAGTTCCACAGCCCCTTCCCCACAACACCCACCACCCAGGCCAACCTGGACTGATTGGTTGGCCACAGCTTGAACCCATAACCGCACAAGCTGCCCAATGGAGAGGCTGCTATGAGCCCCACTGCCCCCCCAATGTAGCAGCTGCCACGTGCCCTCTCTTCTGTCCCCACATAGCCCACAAATGGGTCCCTCAGGTGACTCTGGTGGCCAGCATTTCTTGGCCCTGTTCAAGTTATATTTGATATCAATCCAATGGGATATGTTTGAACACATGCATGACCATGTAGGTAGGTTTCCCCCCTCCCACAGCAGTCTTGTATAGTGAAGATACAGCCACTGAGCAATCTCGTATTTTCCCATTTTCACTAGAAAATTGGGATGTAGGTGGCCACTTTACTAAAAACTCAGCTTTGCTGGGCTTTTCAGTAGGGTTAAAGAAGCTTTTGGCTTGCTTCATTTCCTACTTGAAACTGTTTCCCAAATTACCGGCATTTGGTTTGCATTTGGTCATATAAAACCTGTATTTTTATTTTTATTTTATCAGGAATATCCTTTTTGGGGGGAGCAGCGGCGAAAGGCATCCAATTTACCTTTACATGTGTCCTCCTATTTTCGTTATAATGCTTTATCATAACACTGAAAAATAATTATTAAGAAAAATAGCAATTTCTATAGGAAGAAGGTTCTCAGCAATACACAGAAGGTTCTCGACAATACACAGAAGGTTCTCAGCTAATAAATACAGCTTTCAAGCCACAACAGTGGAGCGGCAACTCAAATCATCGATCTGACTTTCAAGAAAGCGTCCGAACAACAAATTGCGATTAATGTAAAAAAAAATTCCCTTTTAATGGTCGAACTTTCATAAAGTATTGAGGACGTTACGGGGTCCGCGGCAAATGAGGAACCTGTGGTGCCTATGTGTTACGTTGAATTCTTAATTGCACAAGAATATTTAGCAGAATTTTGATATCACAGTAATCTGAATAAAAATAAAAAGGGCAGAAAAGTAGTGAAGGTCCGCAATGTGCCAATGAGGATTTATTTCTCCAAACCACTTTCCCCATCAACGAGAATTTATTCTGGATACATCCAAATAATAATTTCGATGGAATAAGGCAACCTATGAGAACGCGGCGTTCATGGAGTGTGGAGCATTTACGGGGCGAATAAGCCAATCAGCACGTTAGGAACGGGCAGAGAGATGGAAGTGGGGGTGGATTCAAGAAGAGGCGCGTAAAATCCGCTTCTAGGCATTCACGTCCACCATGCAAATCCTGCAAGAGAACAGTAACAGGCGATGAAAACCAAACCGAGAGGAATGCGAGAGAAATGCGGAATGGTTAACAGGTGGTGTGAACAGCACTCGGAATTGCATTAAAAAGGTGGGATAGATGCGGGGGGAAATCTGTAGTGTGGATTCGGCCCTAAATTACCTGCAAACATCTTCTCCACAATCTGACACTGAGAGATCTCTGTCTTTCAGTGCTACACCTCTGAAGATGCCAGTCACAGCTGCTGGCAAAATGTCAGGAACTACAATGTCAAGACCACGGCAATACAGCCCGGAAAACCCACAACAACTATCATTCTCCAGCCGTGAAAGCCTTCGACAATATACAGAAAGTAAACATAAAAATAATTGTGCCCCAGAATTATATCCAGGAGGGACATAATTCTGGGGCACAATTATTTTCCTTTTCAAGATCAATTTTATTTACAGATATGTAGCATGTTCAGCCACACCAAATGCGGCAAATTTGTTCACAGATGGGTTAGAAAAGGAATTATTTTACAATACAGATAACAATTCATTTTTTTCTGAGATTTTGATTTATGTTCGATGTATTGATTATTTATTTTTGATTATGAAAGATGCTTCCGACATATTAGAATTTTGTAACTGGATGAATAGTATTAATACCAACTTCCAGTTTACTTGGGCATACAATCAGAAATATATTAATTACTTGGATGTGACGGTTTTCTGGAATTCAGCAGGAAGGGTAGGGGTATGTCCTTTCTGCAAAAAAATGGATCACAATGCATATTTACATTTCCAGGATCTGGAGGGGAGCAAGTGGCAATGCCCACCTCTCACCACCCAGCTGGGATCAGGAGCAGGGGTGTGCAATTTGGTTATCTGATAACCAAAAAAATACCAAAACTAACCTGTTTCGGTTTTTTTGGTATTACCGAAACATTTCCCATTTACCGAAACATTTCAGTAATACCGAAACAGTGATTACCAAAACGTTTTGGTATGTTTCCGTAATCGTTTCGGTATTCAGAGAATCGCCATTTTTCTAGCCGTTTGCATTTGCAAGCGGCTAGCAAAATCCTGCAGGAAGCTACAGCTTCCTGCAGGCTCTTTGAAGAGGGGAGGGGGGAGGAGAGAGTGACTCACTACCTCCTCTTCACCCCTCACCCCTCTTGCTAGGAAAGGAGGGAATCCTTGCTTTGCAAGGTGCTTGCTTGCTAGCATTGCACTTTGCATTGCACTTTGCAATGCTATGCAAAGCAAGCAGCAAAAGATTCCCGCCAAAATACCCAGCAAAAGATTCCCGCCAATATTCCCAGGTAGGGGAGGGGGGCAGGAAGGAGTGATAGAGTAGGACTCCAAGGGGGGATGTGGGGGGGTAAGGAAGGGGAGGGGGACTTAGGAGTGTCCAATCCCACTGCTGCATCTTTCTTCCAGCCAATAGATTCCAATCTTTGGCAGAACCTGCAGCAGGGGATTTAAATTAGAGGCTGGACTGGGACACCCTCTGTTGCTGCTGAGAGAGTGAGAGAGACTGCTTCTTTGCTGCCTTGGACTTCTGGACTGCACCGGGTGGACTTCTTCCTGTGGAGTGGACTTCTGCCTGTGGAGGATCAACTCAGGGATGTGGACTCAGGAGAGGAGGACTGGTAGGATATATTCTTTTTTTTTTTTAGGGTAGAAATGGGAGGAAGGGAAGGCACAGAGTTTGTTTAAATTGATGCTGTATGGCTTATGGCTTTGGCCAGAAAAGCAATAAACATATTATTATTATTATTATTATTATTATTATTATTATTATTATTATTATTATTAAATTGATGCTGGGCCAATTTGCTGGCCTCTGCTAAAAAATGTTTCACTATGACACTGGCTTTGCATTGCAGGGTGGCCCTTGGTTTTCTTATGGCTTGGATTATTATTTCAGGTTGAGGGTTATTTTTCCTGGGGTGGGGGGTTCACCACTGCTTGCTTGTATGTTTCCTGCCTGTTAACTCTCTGGCCTGGCTCTGCACTGTGGCCGTGGCCTGTGGGCCTGCACTGCAGGGTGGGCCTTGGTTTTCGCTTGGATTATTGTTTCAGGTTGAGACAGAGGATTATTTTTACTGGGGTGGGGGCGTTCACCACTGCCTGCTTGCATGTTTCCTGCCTGTTAACTCTCTGGCGTGGCTCTGCACCATAGCTGTGGCCTGTGGGCCTGGCTAGGCCGGAACCAGGCCTGGCTCTGGACTGCGGGGTAGGCCTTGCTTTTCTTATGGCTTGGTTCATTGTTCCCTGGGTCATCTTTTAGGGCCAGCCATGGAACCAAGCTGGGAGCATGTTTTTTTTTGGGGGGGGGACCACTGCTTGCATGTCTCCTGCCTTTTAACTCTCTGGCCTGGCTCTGCACCGTAGCTGTGGCCTGTGGGCCTTGCTAGTCCAGAACAAGGCCTGGCTGCACTGCGGGGTAGGCTTTGCTTTTCTTATGGCTTGGATTACTGTTCCCTGTTTCATCTTTCTGGGCCAGCAGTGGAACCAAACTGGGAGCATGTTTACTGGGGGGTGGGGTGGGGTGGCACCACTGCTTGCATGTCTCCTGCCTTTTAACTCTCTGGCCTGGCTCTGCACCATGGCTGTGGGCCTGGCCAGGCCCGAAACAGACCTGGGCCTTGACTTTTGGGGGTTGTTCAGTTTATGAATCTCTGTTAACATCCCACCTTTCTGTTTCCAGACTCAAGGAGGAGAGGACTTGCTGCACGCCTGTCTGCCTGGACATCGCTGGACTGCAGGACTTGTGAGTCTGTGGGTTTACATTTGGGTGGGCATAGGGGTGGGTTTTTGCTTGCCTGGGAGGGGGGAGGTACATTTTCAGAACACCGCATCCACACCCCACACAGACACCCCACAGAAAAGTTTTCCCTGTTAAATAGTGTCTTAGGAAGGTAGGCCAGTTTGTAGGGGTTCAATGGCTAATTGTCCTCAACTTAATCGATAGGGAACCAAGCTTAGCTTGTTTAAAACAGTAAATAGGGATCAGCAGGACAAGCAGTAGTTAGAGCTAGGTTATATTTGATTTCTATGCATATATGTATATATATGTATATATATGTGTATATATATGTGTGTGTGTATATATATATGTGTGTGTGTGTGTGTGTGTGTGTGTGTGTGTGTGTGTGTGTATGTGTGTATATATATATATTAGTATAGCTATTAATAGGCTTCCTGTTAGTGCCCCCATAACTAGGGTTCCACTGCCCATCTCTGGCACCCATGGTGGAGCCAGGCCAGCCCAGGCATACTAGTCTTGTAAGTGTCTAAGGCTTTCACTTGT
Source organism: Eublepharis macularius (assembly GCF_028583425.1). Taxonomy (NCBI): domain Eukaryota; kingdom Metazoa; phylum Chordata; class Lepidosauria; order Squamata; family Eublepharidae; genus Eublepharis; species Eublepharis macularius. Next base: position 248,965,952 of record NC_072790.1, read on the forward strand.
TATTGGGGTTTAGGGCCAGCTCAATTCCGAAGGAATTCAGCTGTTTGGCAGTCTCAGGTCCCCCAACATAAATAGGATTGTTTAAAAAGACATTATATTGACCATCTCCAAGACAAGTTACAGAGCCACAAGAAGAACAGATATAGAAGTAGGTAGATAGGACTTGAAAACAAAGTTCAGCTTTGTTTTCCCTTGATTACGGAATAGTCAGAGTAGCTTCCACAAGGGTAAACCATGGCAGAAAGGAAAGCAGAGAGGGGCCCCGGGGGAAAGGCCAGAGATAAATCTAGACGGGTGGAGGGGAGGGAGAGGGGGACTGCTGCAGCAGCCCCCCCATCTGAGCGGAGGAGGCCCTTCTCTGCACTGCTGCCGTTCACCAGCCTGGCTTCTGGTGACAGGAAGAGGGTTCGCAAGGCTCTCTTTCCTGAGGCAGCTGCTGTAGGGCCACCCCCAACCCAGATGTCTCAGGCAGGGGCTGGTACTGGGCAGGGGCCTGCTGCTGAGGCTCCTCCTCCTCCAGTGGTTGTGAGCCAGCTGCTGGAGGAGGGGCAGCATGTGGTGTCTCCTGGGATGGATGTGGGGCATGTGACTTTTCCATCCCTCACAATCACCTCAGGAACCCGGAAGATGTTGGAGGAACTGCCTGTGAGACCCCCTGTGGGGCTGTCCACCCCAGTTTCCTCTGAGGCCAGCAGCAGGCCTCTCGTGGCTGCGCAGGAGGAGAGGATGCAGGAGGAAGAGGCAGAGACTGTGGTGGAAGAGGCCACATCTCTGCCCCTTCAGCCTCGTCCATCCCCGACTGCCCGGCTGAGAGTGGGACACGGTGTGTCCAGCCAGAGCACCTCACAGAAGGTGTCTCAGGTTTGGCCCGTGAGCACATTTCCTGTGAAGCGTGGGCAACCCTTCAGCTCTGAACTCTCGAATCACTTCCAGAGAACAGAGGATCCCCGAGTAGCCCAGTGCCTGCATTGTAGGCAGCGCGTCAGCCGTGGCAGAGATGTGCTGCATCTCTCCATGTCTGGGATGAGGACCCATATGAAGAGGCACCACCAGGCAGTGCTTCTTCGGGGGGAGAGTTCGAGTGGCACCACACAGCTGCCAGCTAGCCGGAAGGAGGCAGGCTCCTCTGGTGCTCTCCCCCCAAGGGTTCCTGTAGGGAAGGGACGCCAAGCCTCTCTGCCAGAGATGCTTGGTAAGCAGGGCCCTAGTGTGCCCAGAGAGGGGATCCAGAGGGCAAGCCGGCGCCTCACGCACCACATCGTCAATATGGTAGCTGTGGATGGAAGACCATTCTCCATAGTTGAAGACTTCGGCTTCTCAGGGCTGCTCCACGATTTCTTTCCCTGGTACGCCGTCCCTGCTCGCACGACATTGAGCAGATCTGTGTTGTCCTCGTTTTACAGGGCTGCCAGGGACCATGTGAAGGCACAGCTGTCCCATGTTGCTGGGAGAACTGTGCAATTCACATCCAACATCTGGACCTGCCCAAGTGTGCAGCAAGTGTACCTCTTGCTTACTGCTCACTGGTGGGAACCTGAGGCGGTTCTGGGTAGGGGGGAGGTGCCTACAGCTAGCCAGGGACGGATGGGAGACCACCGGGCTGGCTACTACAAGGCCTTGCTTCATGCCGAGGTTCTCGACATGTTGCACACGGTGGAGAACATCGCTGCCACCCTGAGGAGACAGTTGGAGGAGTGGATAGGCCAGGGACCCGCCACCGTGGGATGCATGGTGATGGATGGTGGCAGCAACATGAGGGCAGCAGAGGATCTAGTGAGCCAAGAGCACATTTACTGTGTGGCCCACAAGCTTCACCTAGTGGTGAGAGATGTGCTTGGGGCAGGCTCCTCAAAGGAACCCCATGATCCCCAGACTCGTGAATTCCAGTTACTGCTCCAGAAATGTAGGAGGCTCATGAGTCACTTCTCGCACAATGTGACAGCCACTCACGAACTGCAACAGAAGCAGGTCAGGACAGGAGTGCCGGAGCATGCACTGTTCGCTGACATCAGTATTCGCTGGAACTCCACCTGTGCCATGCTTGAGCGCTTGGTGGAGCAGCAGGCCGCACTCCACGCGTGGCTCTCCGAGACCCACGGTGTGAGTCAGGTGGGTGAGTTCAGCTGGTAGGATTGGCTCAACATCACCCAGACAGTGGAGGTCCTGAAGCACTTCAAGGACTTCACTGTGGCGGTCTCGTCAGACACGGCAACCCTGGGTCTGGTCATTCCCCTGGTGCACACGCTCCAGAGGAATCTGGCCACCTTTTCAGGCCCAGACGCACCTCGTGCTGACATCGTTCCAGCAGTGCGCGCGCTGGTGAGAAGGCTGCAGCATGGCATAGTTGCCAGGCTAACTCCTCTCACTCAGAATGAGTCATACATGTTAGCGACCATGTGTGACCCACGCATTAAGGGCACTTTCGCCGAATGGGACGAGAACCTCACCCAAGCCAGAGATGCCCTCTGTACTTGGGTGAGGTGCAGGCAGGCCAAGAGGGGACACCTGTCACCAGAGGGGACAGGAGAGGGGCCCTGCTGTGCGGGTTCCTCTCATGCCCCCTCTGAGCGGGCTCCCCCCGCGGCCAGCACCGGAGTGCCGATGGAGATGGAGATGCTCTGGTGGGCCCTCGGCCCCTCTGGGATCATGAGGAACGTGAGAGAGGATTCGGCGGAGGCAGTGGTCAGGGACTACCTTGCGGAGCCCTGCGAGTTGCTCTCCACCGATCTGCTCAGCTACTGGGCCAAGAAGGAGTTGGTCTGGCCGGACCTCTCCTTTGAGGCGCAGCGGCTGCTCTCATGCCCTCTGACGAGCATGGAAAGCGAGCACGTCTTTTCTCCCCTGCATAAAACTCTGTAGACGCAGTTAAAACTGGCCAGCAGAAGGAGGGTGGTTAGGTACCAGTGGCAAAGGGAATCCACCCTGCAATTTGAACACCCCACCCAAGGGAATTTAAAACATCTCCCTGTACTGTGACAGACCCTGTGGGACCAAATTTATTCTGAAAAATAATGACATGCCCCAGTAATGTTGATTGCTGCTGGAGGGAGAAATAGTTTAAGATAGGAACTGCTTAGGTAGGGATGCTGATGTGCAGTGTTAAAATGTTAAATGGTTTTTGAATGTTTTAAATGTTTTTTCAAAGTTGAAATGTTTTTTTTTTTTAAAGTTGAATGTTAATGTTGGGTGCTTGGTGGGGTTGGGGGAGAGTTGGGGATGGGCACCAGCTGATGATGATGTCTCACAGATGTTTCCAGGTAGATGCTGAGGCTGGTGGAGGGGGGGGACCTCTGCAACACTGCTCTGGAAATGCCACTGTGCAGTGCCCGTGGCAGTGCCCGGTCCAGCTTTGTGTGGCTGAACTGAAAACACAGCTGCTGGAAATGACAATGGTTCTGCTGGACCTTGTTGCAATGGTTTCCCCCTATTGAGTTAGGTTTGGGAGGGATGGGAGATGGCCTCACGCACCAAAAAATAAAGAGACTTTGAAAAAAAAATGTGTGTGTGTGGTTTTTGTTATTCTGTCCTTGTTTTCTGAAAAGGAGGATGTGTTATCTAGAAGGGTTAAGCTAATAAGTTGTATTTTTCAGGAATTGTGTTGTGCTTACTTGATGTGAAGTGAATTGTGTTATTTTTTGGCTAGGATAATTCTGGCATGCCCTTTGGTGTGCCCTACTACTGTGTAACCTAAATCTGTTCAAGAAATAAAGTGTTTTTGACAGAAATTGTGTTTTTGGTGATTCTCTCCTCTGAATTGAGTTGTGTTACTTATGTGTGGTGAACTGTTTTCGTGCCCTATTGTGCCTTCCCGCTGTGTAACCCACATCTTTTCCAGAAATAAAGTGTTTATAACGGTTATTGTGGTTTTCGTGATTCTCAGATATGAATTGAGTTGTGTTATTTTTGTGTAATGAGCTGCTATCATACCCTATTGTGCCCTGCTGCTGTGTAAATTAAAACTGTTCAAGAAATAAAGTGTTTTTGAAAGGTCATGTGTTTTTGGTGATTCTCTAATTTGAGGTTAGTTGTGTTAATTTTGTCTAGTAGAGTGCTTTTTTCATGCCCTGTTGTTTCCTCCCACTGTGTAACCTAAAGCTGTTCAAAAAATTAAGTGTTTACAAAAGTTTTTTTGGGGGGGGGGATTCTTTGATGTGAAGTGAATTGTGTTATTCTTTTGTGTGGGGGACTGCTAGTGTGCTGTGCCATGATGCTTTGCCCAAATGTACTTTGAAAGTGAGAAAATAAATTTTTTAAAACTTGATTCAGTGTGTGTTCGTGGTTCATTCTTTGTTTTTTTCTTTTATTAATAATTTTTTTATTGGATGGGTCAATATATAATCAAATTCAAATACAAATACATTCCATTTCAATTCCCCTATATATATTTCCCCATCCCTCCCCCCTTTTCAATAATGACTTCCAACAGCACTCCAACCCCCCGTTATTAATAATACCTTATTTCTATACTAAAGTTGTTCTTTTCTTATTATTAGTAAAGATCTTAATTATATCTTATCTTACTTAATTTCTTTAAAACCCCTCGAAAGACCATAATTGTCCCTTAACATCCCATTTCTTTTCCATGTATTTTTTCAACTTTTTCCAATCTTCCAAAAATGCTTCTGGATCTTGCTCCTTCAAATTTCTTGTTAGTTTGTCCATTTCAGCCATGTACAACAATTTTCTTGTCCATTCTTAAGTTTCAGGTATTTCTTCTCTCTTCCAATACTGAGGATATGTTATTCTAGCTGCTGATATCATATAATATAACAATATCTTATCATTTCTATTAACATCTTCCAAATGCAATGATAATAACAACATTTCTGGATTTTTTGCAACATTATAACGGAGTATTAAAGACATCTCAGTCCATATTTTGGTCCAAAAGTCTCTAGCCTTACGACAAGTCCACCACATATGAAATAGAGAACCTTCATGCTCCTCAGTCAGGCTCAGGCATAGAGCACGTGGCAATGCCTACCACCCTTTCACCCAGTAGGGATCAAAAGCAGAGCATATGGCAATGCCCATACCCCGCCTTCACCTAGCCAGGATCAATCATTGAAGAGGAGGCAATGCCGACCTGCCCCTGCCCCTTTCTAGAGCCCATTGTATTTTTTCCCACAACAGGCTTTGTTGCTAGTCTAAAATAATAGGAGGGTCTATCTATTTGACTGCTTCTTTCTCTGTCACTTGCAGAATATATCAGAAAATAATGCTAGGAACCTCAAAAGTGGCTGCCAATTTCAGAAGAATTGTGGGAGTTGCAGTGCCAAACATGAAAGATATTGGAACCTCCTGGCCCATATTAGTTCCAGAAACCTCCCACCACCATAGTTGCATGGCCTGGCAATCAGGGGGAGATGGGAGGAAGCAGGAAATTACCAGGGAGCTGTGATTGTCATTTCTACTTGACGTCACTTCCAGCAAGAACTGGAAGCATTGCACTGGGGCTGATTCGTTAGCCCATGGCCCGAAACACCTGGAAATCCCAAACTTTCAACTCATCCTTGGCAGAAGAAATGAATTCCTCTGCTTACAAAGATTTGACTCAGTGCCATTACAAAAGATTGATAAATAGATTCCCATTTTAATTTCTGCTTAAGGAAATTACAGTACTATCTAATATGGTATGTGCAGAACTATATAGATTGATAAATAATTAACAATTGCTGTAGCTGTCTTTGAAGCTGTCAAAATATGGCTCTCATTAAGAAGCCATCACGGCCGGAAAACAGAGCTTTCATCCCTGACAAAGTTTTGACACTCGCCCCAGAAGATTAAATGCTGGGTCTGATCATAAGAGTGTATAATAGGAAGATGGAGCATTTGGGGAGGCTGCAGAAGGTTGTGCCTCTAGCTGCTTTAACCACAGGAATGCTGGGTCTAGTAGCAACTGGTGGGGCATTGGGGGGACTTACTGGGTCTGGGGCTCACCAGCAATGCCATTACATTTCTGGCAACATGCTCATGTCACTTTCCATGCACAAAGAAATGACGTCACCAGGAAGTGACTTCAATATGCTTACCACACACACTGTTTCCTGGTTCTTTTCCCCCAGTTGGCCAACTGAATGGTGGCAGGAAGTCACCACAGACAGCAGGGGGCCACTCCTACCAGCAGGCACGTAGCCAGCATGTCTACCAAGTACAGAGGTATGGGGAAGCGGGTAGATTAGGTGGTACTATGTCTTTGATACAGTCTTTCTGAAGTCAAGAAGAGTTTAGGGTTTGGGTTCGGGTTCAGAAAGGTTCTTCATGCAAGTCTTGGACCTGATATTAAATTGTGGTTTTTCCCCCCTTTTCAATCACTATTGCTGGTTTAATGTAGTCATGACACTGCATTTTTGACGTGCAACATGATTGGATCTATTAAGTTAATTCTGCGGTGTGTATTGCTGAAATATGACTTTTGGTATATCTTATACAAGCAGAAATGCATGACGTCATATAGGAAGTTTCTTTGAGGAAGGGCTACTTGCAAGGTCTTGCTTTTGTTTCCACAATGGTTGTCAACTCTGAGTTGACAAATTCCTGAAAATTTGGCAGTGTAGCCAGGGGTGGGTGGTGCTCGAGGAAAAGTTATCTCATGATGTGATGAAAATATGATGTTATTTCTTTATTTATTTTCTTTATTTTTGTTCTTATGATTTGACCAAAGAATGATAGCCCCAGTCTTGTCGTTTTAGGGAGTTCTTCTAGGGAGAACTCAGGCTGGATTTGAACAAGAACCCACTAATTTTGCCATTCATGATATTCACAAATCTCTCCTCCAGTACCATATTTCAAAAGAATTCAATTTTCTTCCTGTCAGCTTTCTTCATTTCCGACTTTCACATCCCTACATAGCAAAGGGGAATACCACAATGTGGATTATATTGAACTTTGTCCCCGAAGAGACGTACCTATCATCCTAAAGGATCTTTTCTAATTCCTTCATGGCTGCTCTCAATCTCCTTCTCATTTCTTGGTTGCAGTCTCCCTTTTCGTTGATGATTGAGCCAAAGAAGAGAAAATCTTCAACAATTTCAATTTCATTAAAATTCTGTAATTCCTCATTACTTTTTTTTTCTTTTTGATGTTCACCTGAAATCCTGTGGACCTTTCTTCTTTAACCTTCATCATTATATCTTCACAATTTTTAGGCCAGTAATGAGGAAACCTGGAGGTTGACCCTGGAGGTCCCTTCTGACATTACGATTCTATAATTATCTTCTGACACTATGATTCTATGATGATCTAAAACGACAGTCATCATTACAGCTCCACAACCAGGGAACATGTTGAAACTTACCCAAAAGAACAGGAAACTAAAAATGAATCAAAACCACAAATGATATAGTGATGCTAATTGCTAGAATTTATGGCAAGAAAGAAATTGATGGAACAATTCGTATTCTGATCATTCAGTACAGCAGAAGACAGAATCCATTTTTCATAGAGACAAAAAACAAGTGAACATAGTAGAGTGTCTGTTACCAAAATGGCTGTCACTTGCAAAGGAATATTCACAATTTTAATAGAGAGTGTTTTCAGATGTAATTTCCCCAATTTCCCCTGATGGTCAAAGTTAATCATGATGATAGAAGGGCACATGTCTTTACGAGGAAGAATATTCTCTCATAATTGACTCATAGAAAACTCGAGACAGAATTCTGGTATTGGCACTTTAACTGGAAATGGTTTTGGCACTGCTACAATCGACGATGGTTGTTTCAGTACAGGTTCTTTATTTATTGCAACTATTGAGCAGCCTGAGCAGTGACTGCAGAGTAGGCAGAATAGGCATGTGCTGCCAAATTCCTGAGCTATAGCTTTCTGCATTGAGTGGAATTTCCAAATTGATTTTAAGGAGATAACTACCTGTATAAAGTGCATTACATTCAGGGCTTTTTTCAGCCTGAATGCAGTGGAAGAGAGTAGCAGCACCTAAATAATGGAAGAGCCGTTGGCAATTTTCAAGAAGGAGGCATCCAGTATAAACAAGCCATTGATGGCTTGTTTATACTGGATGCCTCCTTCTTGAAAATTGATGGCTTGTTTATACTGGATGCCTCCTTCTTGAAAATTGATGGCTTGTTTATACTGGATGCCTCCTTCTTGAAAATTGCCAAGGGCTCTTCCTTTATTTATGACTGACCTTCTATGAGGCATCTTGTGCTTGAATGAACATTCACTGCTCTTGCACCTTGCACTTTAATAATATCATTTTAATTGTATTTATAAAAACTATATTTACAGCAGGGCAGAGCACGTAGCACTTTAAATTGTAGCCTCTTATTAATGAATTGTATACTCAGGAAGTGGCTGTGGTGCCTTTGTGTGTGTTATTACATGAATGTTAACTAGAATTGTGGTTATAGAAATAATACTGAAATAGAGATATTAATATAGCTTTACTGTTGGTGTGAGTCATTGTGGTTAGTAAGGTTCACGAATTTTCTTTCTTTTTTGTTTTTTTTAAAAGCTGGCTGAAACATGTTGACGGGGTGTCTCTCTCTCTCTCTATTTGGAGAGGCAGGGATGGGTTAAAAACTCCCCCCCCCGTGGCGGTTCATCGCCGCCTCCCCGTGCCCACCGGGCCCAGTGGTCGCCGCCACCACCCACATAGCTGGGAACAGCGGGGCGCCCTTCCACTTTGGCCTCCCCGATCCGATCCACAGATCGGAAATGGGAGATGATCAGTGTGGATCGGTGATGTGGGGTCGTTGCCAGCACCTATCCCCGAACAGCTTGATTGGTATTTTTGGGGGGGATCATGCCCACCTCTAGTTTCTAGTACTAAAATATTGTATCATCTCAGCTTTAAAGACATAGAATGTTCCCCTTAAGAAAATGGCAGCTTTGAATTGTGTAATCTACAGAAGAAACTGAGTCATAAAATGACATCACAGCCCTGTTGAGTTCCCTCTTCTCTTCCAAAATCTCTGTCCTCTCCAAGCACCGCCCTCAAATCTCCAGGAATTTTCCAAACCAGAGTTGGCAACACTATGGACAATTGAACGGATACGGCTTACTTAAAAACCAACAAGGGTTGTTAACTCTGAGTTGATGAATTCCGGAAAATTTGGCAGTGTAGCCAGGGGTAGGTGGTGTTTGAGGAAAAGTTATCACATGATGTGATGAACTTATTTTTTTTATAAGTACAGTATTCTAAGTACAGATAGAATACTGTACCCCTTTTCAGGGAAGCCAGCAGTGAACTCTTCATAACCCCTCACAGAGGGAGACAAAAGGAAGGCTCGGCAATGATGGACTAAAATTAGCCTCCACCATATGCCTGGTGGAACATCTCGGTCTTACAAGCCCGCTTAAATGATACAAGATCCTGGTGGGCCCGAGTGTCCTCAGACAGAAGGTTCTATCAGGTTGGGTCCAGGACCGAAAAGGCCCTGGCCCTGGTAGAGGCCAGCCGAGCCACCCTAGGGCCAGGGACCACCAGTAGATGTTTTCCGGTTGAGCAAAGTGCTCTCTGGGGCACATACAGGGAGAGATGGTCCCTTAGGTATGCTGGTCCCAGTCCATTTAGGACTTTATAGGTCAAAACCTATACCCTCAATCTTGTTATTCTAGCTTCTGTTAGCCAAACTGCTCTAAAGATGGGGAATTAATAAGTGGTAGGCTAGTATTAAGGGATCTAGACCAATGTATACCAGAGTCAGTAATCCTGGTGGCTGCCCAATAAACAAGAGACTAATACTTCCAAAGACTTTACTTAATAAATCTTCAAGCTTACAGGGTCTAAGAATCATACAAACACGTTCAATGCGAGGCTAGGAAATAAAAGGGTGGAAAGCATCGAGAGACAGTTGCATGAGCAGGAGTATCATAGCTGGGCAATACTCACTTGTCCATTGAGAGGCAGAGATCTTAGCAGCGAGGAGGGGAAAATCTAACATAGTTCCTGCACTATGTTAGTTAGGGTGGAGGGCGGGAGGGGGGACGTGCCCTGGGGCACTTTTGCCTCTCCCTTAAATAGCCAATTACTTGTCTTGGGCCAAGGCTCGTGGAAACGGTCCATGCCCCTTTGATGATTCTCATGAACTTTAACAAAAGCAGTAAATGTGTCAATTTAGCAAGATGATATCCAAAAAAGATAATTTGGGATCAAATGTTTGCTGTTGTGGAACATTGATAGAGGGAAGGAATGAGGGGAAGCAAAGGGGAGGAAGCGATTGAGTTTACTCTATGCAGAAGAAAAGATACAAATGGGGCATCATCTGCATTTTACTATGCTCCACTGTTTTGATAGTTGGAGGCAATCATCTCAATGGGTGATTCCCAGAGTCAGAGGTGCCTCGTTTCCTGGTCTTCGCTTCGGGTATCTGCATATCAAAGGTGCAACGTGTAAACAGTTTACATGAGCAGCACTGGCTGGCAATGGTGTCCACAGAAAAAGTTGTTGTCCTTTTTGAACCTGCACTGGAATCACGGCTTCTGTCTCTCTCACTGCTAGCCTTAGTTCCTACAGACACATCGGCAGTGGCTGGCATCTTGGCACGCAAGCACACACATCTGATGCGTGGTGGACATTTATGTACTTTTGCAGAGGAGGGCCACTTGCAGATGCTGGCTCAGGAGCTGCTCTGCCAGTTCCTTGGCTCTCCCTTCTTCATGCATTGCATTGGCCTCCCCACCCAGTTATGCACTGTTCCCACATAAAGTCCACCCCCAAGTTATAATGAAGGGGGCTCTGGGCAAAACGTCTAGGGAGAACTCAGGCTAGATTTCATCTAGAACCCACTTTTTGGTCTTTTTTGACCATCCATGGCATCCACTAAACTCTCCTCCAACACCACATTTCAAAAGAATCAAATTTTATTCCTATCAGCTTCCTTTATTGTCCAACTTTCAGATCCCTACATACTATTGGTGTATACCACAATGTGGATAATATTGATCTTGGTCCTCCAAGAGACATCTTTATCCTAAAGGGTCTTTTCTACTTTGTTCATGGCTGCTCTTCCAAGTGTCAATCTCCTTCTGATTTCTTGGTTCCTGCCTCACTTTTTGTTGATGATTGAGCCAAGGAACTGATAATATTCAACCATTTCAATGTCTTAATTGTCAACCTTAAAATTCTATAATTCCTCAGTAATCATTACTTTTGTCTTGTTGATGTTCAGCTGTAATCCTGTGACCCATTCTTCTTTAACCTACACCAGTACTAATTTCATGTTTTTACAATTTTCTGCCAATAATGAAGTAACCTGGAGGTTGATCCTGGTGGTCCCTTCCGACCCAAACCCTAACCATATGATTAGCTAAAATGACAGCCATCTTCACCAATCCACAACTGGGGAACATGTCAAAACTTACAGAAATGAATGGGAAATTAAAAATGAATCAAACACAGAGATGACATAGTGATGCTAATTCATTCTATTTAATGGTGAGAAAGAAACTGATGAAATAATTTGTATTCTGATCATTCAGTACAGCAGAAAGAATAATGGATTTTCCATAGAGAGAAAAAAGAAATGAACACAGTAGTTTGCCTAACTTCTGACAATGGCTGACACTTGCAAAAGAATATTCAAATTTTTAAAAGAGAGTGTTTTCGGATGTAAGTTCCCCAGTTTCCCCTGATGGTCAGTTAAGCATGATGATGGGAAGGCACATGTCTTTCTGAAGAAGAATATTCTCTCATGATCGTCTCGCAGGTTTCTTGAAACGGAATCCTAGTAATGTCACTTTAACCGGAATCGGTTGTGGTACTTGTATCATATACGGTGGTAGTTTCTGTACTGGTTCTTTATTTAAAGCAGCATTAGTAGACATCTTAAAAAGATATTGGTGAATCTGAAATGTCAAATAATGGAGGTTTTAAATTTGCAAAAAAATTATGTAATGTCATGAATACTATAGTCAGCTGTATTTTACCAATACTGCCTCAAAAGCTGCCCAATGATTTGGAATACTGTTCCAAATAGAAGTTCATGGTTTATTCAGGCATCAATGGATACTACAGAAGTATGTTGACCTTGCCTATCTTTAGGATGGAACCAGTAGAAGGCCCAGTTCAGACAAGTGAAGCAGTTGTGTTGGAGCATAGGTAGAGGTAGTCTTGCACATATAAGGGTATGAGGCCATTAAAGACATTGTATGTGATGAGCCAGCATCTGGAATTGGACCTAGCAACTATTGAGCAGCCTGAGCAGTGACTGCAGAGTAGGCAGAATATGCATGCGCTGCCAAATTCCTGAGCTATAGCTTTCTGCATTGAGTGGAATTTCCAAATTGATTTTGAGGAGATAACTACCTTTATAAAGTGTATTACATTCAGGGCTTTTTTCGGCCTGAATGCAGTGGAAGAGAGTAGCAGCACCTCTTGAAAGTAATTGCATGTCTGGTGGTCCCACTCCTCTTATCTTGTTTCCTCCCCTCAGAGCTGAACTTTTGCTGCTTTCAAAGCCAGCAGCTTTTTTCAACTGAGAGAAGGGGGATTCCCCTCTCATCAGCTGAAAAAAAGCTGCTTTCAAATGCCTGCAGCTTTTTCAGCTGTGGGGAGAGGGAGGAGGGACCCCCTCCTTCCTCTCCTTAGTTGAAAAATGCTTAGACATTTGAAAGATGCAACACTTTTCTTCTTTTTAAATAGTTTTTTTATTGGTTTTTGAATACAAATAAAGGAATGGGGATAACGTAAAAAAGGGGGGAAAGGGGGGTGTCTTCATGATGATCTGCTTACAATAGCATCTAAAATATCTTTCAGTATTCTTAATAAGTACATTATAATGTTTATAATAGAGCATATAGTTCCTTTTATATTTTGTAAAATAAAAAGATTCATCACTTTTGTTCATATTTGTTATCATTCCAGCAATTTTTTATCAATCATTCCAGTAGTCTCTCTATCATTCAGCAATCTCCTCCATCTCTCATGGTCTTTATTACCTTCATCTAGGAGAAGCTTCAGTAACCAACACATCCATCTTGAAGAATATAAGTGTCTATATGATAATATTAGCTAAAATATATATGATCCAATATTATCTAACCACTATATAAAACCTCAGAAAATTGTCTAGAGCCTTAGACAATTGCTCCTTCTCTTACCAACTTTTTATATACTTTCCATTTTTTCTAACCTTTACTTGAAATAGTCTTACATATTTTACAACTGTTATTTAAACATATAATATTGTCCTTAGAACCTTTTTAAAAAGAATTCTCATTTACATTTAACATCTTAATTGTTATTGTCTTGGTTTTCTATCTTTTATGCCATCGCTCTGCAACTTTCTCCTAATTTACTTTTTGAGAGTACTTAATCTTATATTCTTTTATCTTTTTCATTCTTTACCTTAGTATACATACATTTTTCTTTTTATCATTTCATTCAAAGCATATCACACAAGTTATTATATTCTTACATTGGTCCACCACCCTATATCGATGTTACCACTTTTCCATATCAAAAAGATAAAATTCCTTCAATTCATTTTCCAAATCTTTATAGATCCCAACTTTATCATATTCCATAAATATATGTCTAGCAGTTTTCGAGGCCTCGAGTTCAGCTATCGGTTGTCATCATTCCAGCAAACTTGTTGTTTACAGAGCTGGATGTCATGGCTGTACTCTTTTCTTTTTCTCCCGACCACCCTTTTTTTCCAATATGCTTTCAGTTTGATTTTCAGTTTTTTTCCTTGATAGGTAAACTTTGAAGTTAATTCATTCAAACCCTTAAACAGGTATTGGTTAATGTAGCTTAGATTGGCTTGAAATTCAAATGTGTAGCATAGCAGAGTATCTTCCAACTCGTCTTCCTTTAAGCCTTCCAAATGCTCCTCTGTCCTCTGAAAGAAGCAACACTTTTCTTGCTGCAAGTAAAGTGTTGCTGCTTTCAAAGCCTGTAGCTTTTTTCAGCTGGCAGGAGGAGGATTCCCCTCCTATCAGCTGAAAAATGGCTGGCGTTTGAAAGCAACAGTTTTCTTGCTGTTTGCAAATGGCAAGAAAAGTGCTGCTTTGAGCTTCAGTGTACTTTGTGAAGATTCCCAAATCTTTAAGGAGCATACCAAAGCGTTTAAATACCCAAATCCCAAAGAGGCTTGCCACTTGCCACTTGAGAGTTCCACCACCTCTTTTCCCAGAAAAAAAAGCCCTGCCAGAGGTGCTGGAAAAGATAACATTATACAGTCTTGCACGTATGAGCATATAGGGACATTAAATAATTTGTATGTGATGGGCCAAGTGAGGGAGCTTTAAGAGGGGACCATTTGCCTGACCAAATAACTTGCACCCAGACTGTGTAATCTGCCTTGAATTTCAGTGATAAAGGTGGACTATAAAATCATCATCATCATCATCACCATCACCATCACCATCACCATTACCATTACCATTACCATTACCATTACCATTACCATTACCATTACCATTACCATTTTTTCCAAATGTCCACTCTCCCCAATGCAGTTTACATCATTTTCCTTTCCAGTATTTTGTCCTCATAAAAACCATGTGATTCAAGTCTGGCTGAGGTGGTGCGATTGGCCAAAGATCAGTTCGAAACCTTCCTTCGGTTTCATATCCCTCACCAGTGATGGGATATGAATCTGATACAGTGATGGTCACAGGCAAAGACAGCTTTGAACTTGGATTAGGGAAGGCCTTGATCTCTATGCTCTATTGATAGCCCTAGAGAGGAACTGGTTGGCCACTGAGTGAGAGAGGCTGTGGGACTAGAAGGGCTACTGATCTGATCCAACAGAGATCTGCTTGTGTTCTTACGTTTTTATGTGTTTGGGGAAGCTTGAAATAAAGCCAAGTTAGTGACCCCAACCCTCTGTTCGCAAACGATGCTGTGTTTCAGCCTTCTCCAAAGACAGATATTGTGGGAATATATTAAAATCTCAGCTCTGGAGTGGTTTTCTAATCTGCCTCCCCTCTCTATGCTAATAGCCACGAATCAGATTCAACAAGTAGCGTATTTGCACATGTGTAGTTCCATGAAAACGTGATGCAAAACAGATTGGCAGGCATTTCTGGCTTTGGTTGTTAACCACCAAGACGTCCTTTTGACTTGGTGGTATTTCATTTGAGTTTCCAGGCATTGTGGAAAGGGTTAACAGTTCTTACATTTTTTGCAAACTTCCCTCCTTCTGAAATCCCTTCGGATTTGGGGGCAACTTTCATTAACTTTTAGTCAACACAGATTAGGTTTTGTTTATAATTATACATACAGTTTTGCAATGTTGCTTTTGCTACCCTCACGGTAGTACTACTGTAATATTTCTTTGGCCCTTCCATTTTTCTTTCTCAGTTGCCCTTGCTCAGAATTTACAGGTTGGAGCCCCCTTATTCTCTTGGAAAGATAGTTTTCAGACAGAGTTTTTATTTAATATTTTTATTTAATAGCATGGAAGACATTAAGTACCTTATTCTCCTAGAAGCTAATGGAATGCTATATGGTCACATGGCATGTAAATGTTGCTGTGTTAAAATCCAGAGTCCAGGACTTTGTGCCTTATATATGTACTTACAGGTACAGGTCCAATTTCACACTTTTTTTCAAGTAATGTTGTCAACTCCAGCTTGGGAAACTCCTGCACATTTGGGTGGTAGTGTCTAGAGTGGGAAAATTGGGGTGGGAATTCACAATCTATGGTATAGCATAGAGCCTGTCATTTGAGGATGACACTTTCTCCAGGGGAACTGGTATCTGTAGTATCTAGGTGTAATTCCC
Organism: Eublepharis macularius; assembly: GCF_028583425.1. NCBI lineage: Eukaryota > Metazoa > Chordata > Lepidosauria > Squamata > Eublepharidae > Eublepharis > Eublepharis macularius. The sequence continues at coordinate 248,981,643 of NC_072790.1, forward strand.
ACCCCCCACCCCAGATTCAGAAGCCTATCTAATCTTGGGAGCCAGCCCTCTAGCAGGCATGCATTCTTATCTCTGCACCCTCCCCCCCCCCCCAGTATTCCTAATTGTTAGGTGCCTCCGTGTATACAATATAATATACAACAAGATAATCCATATTGCTGCCTGGGTAGCTGTGCTGAGCTATGGATTTGGTTCTAGGACATAAGTATAAACTGTATATTTCCAGAGAGAGAGAGAGAGAGAGAGAGAGAGAGAGAGAGAGAGAGAGAGAGAGAGAGAGAGAGAGAGAGAGAGAGTAGCAAACAAACTCAAAGTGCTAGAGATAAACAGATCAAGTGAAAAGATATTTACCTAGGTCTCTGAGATGCAGAAGTCAAGAAATGCCGACAAGCTGTTGACTGGAAGACTCCTGTGTTGTGAGGGTTTTTATACTGTTCCTTGCAGGAAAGAAATGTAAATCAACCTTGCATTGTCAAATGTGCTAATTCTGCCTGCAGGTTACAGGGCTTTTGTTTGGGCAAAGCATAAAAAAAATTCAATAATTTGCAATGTTCCTCTCAGGAATGTTGGTAATGCTCTTTATAATTAGTTCCCTATAACCTTTTTCTTTCTAATGATGATTCCACATCTTAATTAAATTTTATTTCTATCCTGTACGTTATTACCACTCTACTTTTTTAAGGATCTTAGATTCTTATGAGAAAGAAAAATGGGAGGAGCTTAATGAAGCCAAGGTGGCTCCATAAAGATGTTTCTAATCAGTTGAGAAATAAGCAAGACCTATTTAGGAAATGAAAGAGGGCCTTGTAACCAAGGAGGAATGTAGACAAATAACCAAGGCTTGTAGGGAGTGTATTAGAATAGCTAAAGCTCAGTATGAGCATAGGCTAGCAAATGATGGTAAAAAGAAGAAGAAAGGGTTCTTTGTTTAAAAGAGCAAGGGCATGGTAGGCCTATTGCTTGAGTTTCTCAAGATGTCTGCCTTCCTTGCCCTCCTCACTGGAACGCTCAGAAACTGGAACCTTTGGTATGCCAAACAGATGCTCTATCATTGAGCTACAATCCCTCCAATTTGTAGGACTATAGCAGCTTTTTTAAATAATCAGAACTACCAGTCTTCTCCAACTACTTAAAGATAAGAAAGGTTTTCTGTACCTAAACAATTTCTGGTCCACATCTGTGGAACCTTTTATTCTCCAAAAAGCTTATTACTTCCTGACTGAATAAAGAAAAAAAATTAAAAACATTCACACATTTTAAATTTTTGGGTAATGTTCCAGCACAGTTAAGCAGACTTACCTGGTTTACTGAGGAGAGAAAGGTGGGAGATGTTGCTCCAGATCACGAAAAGCTGATAGGAGAAGACCTGGAGGTGCTGGCTTTTTACACCAACTGGGCTAATGGTTGTGAGGCAAGCTTCCGAACCAGAAGTATTAATTTGAGGCCAAACAGAATTTGTTGTTTGATGCTTCAAGCCACTTTAATAGTTTCCTTCAAAGCTTGTGCCAACACATCTATCACTTCTCTATCACATCTAGCAATTATGTCCCACTTAAGGAATCCAGTGGGTCAGCAATTCCAATCCACGTGCCTTATGACGGGACAGATGTTTGTCCATCTTTCTCCCAATGCTTTACCTCCAGAGGAGATTCTACAGCAACCTCACCCTTTCCCCCCCCCCCACTACCTAGATGATATATGGTTACTCTTAATAAGTTGATTCTAAAGGATGACTGAAGGATAGTCTATTCTTGACTATCGCTTCTCTTCCTATGCTTCTTGCAGGGTTGCCAGGCTCATGGGGTATGGGGAAAAGATGTTGCACAACTTCCAGGTGACAATCCAGAAGGGATGTCAATATTGTAGAGCGACATGCTAGGAATTTCCCAAATCTCAGTGTAAAGATCATAAAAATTTGGGAAATGCCTAGAGTGTCACTTAAGGTGACAACATCAAATGATGTCTCTCTGCCCGTTTTCCCCTGATGCTCCAGTGATCATAGGGGGGAGGGACAGGAGGCATCACCAGCAGTTTGCCTGCTATAAGGAACCTTATATTCCTATAATATTTATTATATTGTGTTTACATATTATAACACCAAAGCCCACTGGGCCACATTGACAACTCACCTTTTATCTGGGCACAGTCACACCTGCGCCAGGATAAAAAGTGAGTCATTGCCAACACAGCTCAGTAGTCATGACATTTGCCTTTTTGATGTTCAGCTGTAATCCTGTGGACCTTTCTTCTTTAACCTTCATCATTATATCTTCACAATTTTTATGTCAGTAATGAAGAAACCTGGAGGTTGACCCTGGAGGTCCCTTCTGACCTTACGATTCTATAATTATCTTCTGACACTATGATTCTATGATGATCTAAAATGACAGTCATCATTACAGCTCCACAACCAAGGAACATGCTGAAACTTACCCAAAAGAACAGGAAACTAAAAATGAATCAAAACCACAAATGATATAGTGATGCTAATTGCTAGAATTTATGGCAAGAAAGAAATTGATAGAACAATTCGTATTCTGATCATTCAGTACAGCAGAAGACATAATCCATTTTCCATAGAGACAAAAAACAAGTGAACATAGTAGTATGTCTGTTACCAAAATGGCTGTCACTTGCAAAGGAATATTCACAATTTTAATAGAGAGTGTTTTCAGATGTAATTTCCCCAATTTCCCCTGATGGTCAAAGTTAATCATGATGATAGAAGGGCACATGTCTTTACGAGGAAGAATATTCTCTCATAATGGCCTCGCAGAAAACTTGAGACGGAATCTTGGTCTTTTGATTTCAGCCGGAAACGGTAATGGCACTGGTATAGTATACGCTGGTGGTTTCTGTACTGGTTCAGCATTAGTAGACATCTTGAAAAGATATTGGTGAATCTGAAATGTCAAATAATGGAGGTTTTAAATTTGCTATTTTTTTACTTTGTTCCACCCTATATTGATGTTACCACTTTTCCATATAAAAAAGATAAAATTCCTTCAATTCTTTTTCCAAATCTTTATAGATCCCAACTTTATCATATTCCATAAGTATATGTCTAGCAGTTTTCGAGGCCTCGAGTTCAGCTATCGGTTGTCATCATTCCAGCAAACTTGTTGTTTACAGAGCAGGATGTCATAGCTGTACTCTTTCCTTTTCCTCCCACCCCCTTTTATTTTCCAATATGCTATCAGTTTCATTTTTGGTTTTTTCCTTGATAGGTAAATTTTGAAGTTAATTTATTCAAACCCTTAAACAGGTATTGGTTAATGTAGCTTAAAATGGGTTGAAATTTAAATGTGTCACATAGCAGAGTGTCTTCCAACTTGTCTTCCTTTAAGTCTTCCAAACACTCCTCTGTCCTCTGAAAGAAGCAACACTTCTCTTGCCGCAAGTAAAGTTTTGATGAGATTCCCCTCCCATCAGCTGAAAATGGCTGGCATTTGAAAGCAACAGTTTTCTTGCTGTTTGCAAATGGCAAGTAAAGTGCTGCTTTGAGCTTCAGTGTGCTTTGTGAAGATTCCCAAACCTTTAAGGAGCATACCAAAGCATTTAAATACCCAAATCCCAAAGAGGCTTGCCACTTGCCACTTGAGAGTTCCACCACCTCTTTTCCCAGAAAAAAAAGCCCTGCCAGAGGTGCTGGAAAAGATAACATTATATAGTCTTGCATGTATCAGCGTATAGGGACATTTAATAATTTGTATGTGATGGGCCAAGTGAGAGGGCTTTAAGAGGGGACCATTTGTCTGACCAAATAACTTGCACCCAGACTGTGTAATCTGCCTTGAATTTCAGTGATAAAGGTGGACTATAAAATCATCATCATCATCATCATCATCATCACCATTATCCTTTTCACTATCATTTTTTCCAAATGTCTAATATCCCCAATGCAGTTTACATCATTTTCCTTTCCTGTATTTTATCCTCATAAAAACCATGTGATTCAAATCTGGCCAAGAAGGTGTGATTGGCCAAAAATCAGCTAGTAACCTTCCTTCAGATTCATATCCCTCACCAGTAATGGGATATGAATCTGATACATTGATGGTCACAGGCAAGGATAGCTTTAAACCTGGATTAGGGAAGGGCTTGATCTCTATTGTTGGTCCTAGTGAATAACTGTTTGGTCAATGAGTACAAAAGAATGTTGGACCAATAGCCACCAATCAGATTCAACTGGTAGCATCTTTGCACATGTGTAGTTCTATGAAAACATGATACAAAACAGGCATTTCTGGCTTGGGTTGTTAACCACCAAGATGTCTTTTCGACTTGGTGGTATTGCATTTGAGTTTCCAGGCATTGTGGCAAAAATGTGTACTTACATTTTTCTGCAAAGTTTCCGCCTTCCGAAATCCCTTTGGATTTGGGGGCTACTTTCATTAACTTTTAGTCAACACAGATTAGGTTTTGTTTAGAATTAAACATACAGTATTGAAATGTTGCTTTTGCTACCCTCAAAGTAGAAGTACTTTAATATTTCTTTGGTCCTTCCATTTTTCTTTCTCAGTTGCCCTTGCTCAGAATTTACAGGGTGGAGCCCCCTTATTCTCTTGGGAAGATAGTTTTCAGACAGAGTTTTTATTTAATATTTTTATTTAATAGCATGGAAGACATTAAGTACCTTATTATCTGAGAAACTAATGGAATGCCATATGGTCAGATGGCATGTAAAAGTTGCTGTGTTAAAATCCAGAGTCCAGGACTTTGTGCCTTATATATGTACTTGCAGGTACAGGTCCAATTTCATACTTTTTTGCAAGTAAGGTTGTCAACTCCAGCTTGGGCAATTCCTGCACATTTGGGTGGTAGTGTCTGGAGTGGGAAAATTGCAGTGGGATTTCACTATCAATAGTATAGCATAGAGCCTGTCATTTGAGGATGACACTTTCTCCAGGGGAACTGGTCTCTGTAGTCTCTAGGTGCAATTCCCACCCCCACCCCAGGTTCACAACCCTATCTAAACTTGGGAGCCAGCCCTCTAGCAGGTAAGCATCTGATCTCTGCACCCTTTCTCCCCAGTATTCCTCATTGTTAGGTGGCTCAGTGTATACAATATCTTTCAGCCCCTGGTATTCCTTGGATTTGCCTCAATATGGAGGTATCCCCAAGATAACCCGTACTGCTGAGTAGCTGTGCTGAGCTATGGATTTGGTTCTAGGACATAAGCGTAAACTGTATATTTCGAGAGAGAGAGAGGGAGAGAGAGAGAGAGAGTAGCAAACAAACACAAAGTGCTAGATATGAACAGATCAAGTGAAAAGATATTTACCTAAGTCTCTGAGATGCAGAAGTCAAGAAATGCCGACAAGCTGTTGGTTGGAAGACTCCTGTGTTGTGAGGGTTTTTATACTGTTCCTTGCAGGAAAGGATTGTAAATCATTCATGCATTGTCAAATGTGCTGCTTCTGCCTGCAATTTACCGGGCTTTTGCTGGGCAAAGCATAAAAAATAATTATATAGTTGGTAATATTTCTCTGAGGAATTTTGATGATATTTATAATTAGTTCTCTATAACATTATTCTTTCTAATGATGATTTCACACTTTAATTTAAATTTATTTCCATCCATTTAGTTCCATCCTGTACATTATTACCTCTCTACCTTTTTAATCTTCTTAGATTTCTATGAGAAAGGAAAATGGGAAGAGCCTATAGAAGCCAAGGTATCTCCAGAAACATCTTTCTAATGAGTTGAGAAATAAGCAAGACTCATCTGGGAAATGGAAGGAGTACCTTATAACCAAGGATGAATAGAAACAAATAACTAAAGCTTGTAGGGAGAGTGTTAGAAAAGCTAAATCTCTGTATGCACTTAGGCTGGAAAAAATGCTAAATAAAAACAACAAGAAAGCAATTTTAAATTATGTTCAAAGTAAGAAAAAGAGCAAGGACATGGTAGGCCCATAGCAGGGACATGGAAGTGAAATTGTAACAGGCAATGAAGAGAGAGAAAAACTGCTCAATTTCTACTTCACTTCAGTCTCCTCCTGAGAGGGAAACGGTGCTCAACATGGTGACAACAGAACACATGATGCGGGAAGGGAGTTACAGCCTCACTTAGATAATTGTGTTCAGTTTGGGGCACCACAATTTAAGAAGGATATAGACAAGTTGGAATGTGTGCAGAGGATGGCAACAAAGTTGGTGAAGGGTCTGGAGACCAAGTCCTATGAGGAAAAGTTGGATGAGCCTGGAGAGGAGATGACTGAGAGGTGAAATGATAACCATTTTCAATAACTTGACAGGCTGTCATATGAAGGATAGTGTGTTTTCCGCTGCCCCAGAAAGCTGGTCCAGAACCGACGGGTTGAAATACAGCATAGTGGTGGTACATAAATACCTAGTTTCTTTAGATGAAACTCAGTCCTCAGGGCCAGATGAATTGTATCCGAAAGCACTAAAAGAAGTCACAGATGTAATTTCTGAGCCTCTGCCCATTATTTTTGAGAATTCCTGGAGAATAGGCATGGGGCCAGAAGACTGGAGGTAGGCTAATGTTGTCCCCATTTTCAAAAAGGGGGAAAAGGAGAGTTTGTGTAACTAGTACTGACCCGTCCACTTGACATTTATACCTGGAAATGTTTTGGAACAATGGTTGTTGTGGGTTTTCTGGGCTGTGGTATGCCGTGAGAGATCTCTGTCTTTTGGTGCTACACCTCTGAAGATGCCAGCCACAGCTGCTGGCGAAACGTCAGGAACTACAATGCCAAGACCACGGCAATACAGCCCGGAAAACCCACAACAACCATCGTTCTCCGGCCGTGAAAGCCTTCGACAATGTTTTGGAACAGATCATCAAAAGTCAGTCCTTGAGCATGTAGAAGTGATGGCTGTGATTACTAAGAGCCAGCATGGGTTTTTCAAGAACAAGTCATGTCAGATTAACCTTATCTCTTTTTTTGAGAAAGTTACTACCTTGCTTGATCAAGGACATGCTGTAGATGTGGTTTATCTCAGTTTCAGTAAGGCTTTTTAAGGTTCCAGATAATATCCCTGTTGACAAGTTGGTAAAATGTGGTTTGGATCCTATTACAGTTAGGTGGATAACCATTTTCAAGAATTATCATATAAAGAATGGTGTGGAATTGTTTCCCCCTGTCCCAGAAGGTTGTACCAGAACCAATGGGTTGAAATTAAACAAAAAAGATTTCTTGGCTAAACAATGGGCAGAAATTTCTAATAGATCGGCCCTTGAGTTGAATTGGCTTCCTTGGGAGGTGGTCGGATCTCCTTTTTTGAGGGGTTTTAAGCAGAGGCTAGATGGCCATCTGACAGCAAAGCTTATTGTGTGAACCTGGGCAGATCATGAAAGGGAGGTCAGGAAGGGGACATAAATGCTTAGTTCTAGTGGCCTCTTCTTACATAAACAGTGTAAGGCCAATCACCACCTTAAGGTCATAGATCCAGAGGAGTTAACCATGTTAGTCTGTAGTAGCAAAATAGTAAAGAGTCCAGTAGCACCTTTAAGACAAACCAACTTTACTGTAGCATAAGCTTTCAAGAGCAACAGTTCCCTTCATCAGATGCATCTGACAAAGAGAACTGTGGTTCTCGACAGGTGCTACTGGACTCTTTACACCTTAGGGTCAGGAAGCAATTTTCCCCAGGCCAGTTGGGCTAGGGATCCTGATGATGTTTTGCCATCTTCTGGGCATGGAGCAGGGGGCACTGGGTTTGTGTGTGCAGAGGAGGTATTTGTGAATTTCCTGCATTGTGCAGGTTGTTGGAGTAGATGACCCTAGAGGTGTCTTGCAACACTATGATTGTATGATTCAAGCAGCAGCAGGACTGTTATCTGTAGGGACAGGAATATAGTGGAATGGTTGCTGCTCTTGACCAAGAAGGTCATGGGGATATTTCTGTACATCAGAAAGAGAAATGGACAAGCCCCTCAGCTGAACATGGCAAATAGGGCCTAGAGATATAGAAGTCAGTAAGTTTGGAGAGGGGTAAGAAACAGAGGAATAACAAAATAACAGGACTTGTTTATTAGAAACACTCTACCCTATATCAAGGGATAGTTTGTGTTGAGGCAGAAGCCCCTAACTTGACAAAAAAGTCCAAATTTTCAGAAATGAAGATATAGCTCATAGATGAGGTGCATTGCTTGAGGGCCAAAAGAATTCCTCAAAATTCACCTAGATCCAATAAATACCCAGGTTGCTGTAAGTCAGCATTGCAGAGGCAGGCAATGGCAAACCTCCTCTGTTAGTCTCTTGTCTTGAAAACCCCACCACAGGTCACTGGAAGTCAGCTGTAACTTAAGAGCAGTCTCCATCACCAATCCATTAGAAGAACTACCATTAGGAGCACCATCAAGATGGAGTTCAAGGGTGAGACCACATTCCTTTAGTTGGAATCAATAAAAATGTACCTTCTCTCTCCATGCCAAGAGATTTTATTATTTCTGTTTGCCCATCCCTTCTGGGTCAAAGAATCTTTTCCTGAAATTTCCAGTAAGATGCAATCTAGCTTCCCTCCCTTCCCAAATTTGTGTTCCTCTTAGGTTTCAGATTCCCAGATAAGATGTCAGCTGAACATTTCATTCTCTCTGGCCAGGAAGGCCATTAGAATGTCCAAAGCCTTGATGGTTGGTACTTGGCGACGCCAGTAGGAATTGACTTCCCCTATCTGCTTGTCTTCAGCTATGAAAAATTAACAAAATAAAATAAAAGTTTTGAAAAAATTATTGGGGAGTTTTGATACAGGCCAAATGTCCAAATAAAATGCATTTCCCCACAAGAAGCATCCAAGAAGGAACCTATTTTAGTGACTCCCACATTAGCTTTCTGAAGCCCTCTGAACTCCCATGTGCAAATTTCTTTAAATCAGGCAAGCCCCATGGTTAGGCTAACCCCCATGCCTTATCTTTTCAACCTTGCCAATCATGAACACAGGAGATTACATTACATTTACATTAATGTGTTGGGACGCTCTCCCATCAGCTGTACTGGAAGGCAGATACAAAAGAACGCCACTGGAAGAATGCCTGTGTCCCTGTGGTGATGGGATAATTTGCCTACAAGCTGGGATAAAAAAATCTACTTAAACTTAAATGAACAAACAACATTATTTGAACCCGCGGACAAAGTTTATAATCATCTAAAATGAAAAAGGACTTCAGAATACAAAGTACATGTTCTAGAACATGGGGAAGGAAATGGACTTCGGTTAAGGAAGAAACCAATCAGGCCTGAAGCATCAACAGGATATCTGATGTTGGCATGATAAATCATACACATCCACAGCCTGCCAAATCCGTGTATAACCACATTCCAGAGAAGAATATTCATTTCACATTGTCCACATTCTATTGTGGATATCAGCAAACGTGATTATCTGGTGGACATTCCCTGTGAGGGGAGGGTGAAGGAACTGGGTGATTTTAGGCAGGAGAAGAGACACATCAGAGGGTATATGATTAAGGATCAAAATGACTATCATGTAGAAGAGGCCAAGGACATGTTTGCTCCTCCTCAAGAGGCCAATATGCCTAAATAACAGGAGGGTAGATTTCAGTGGATCTGTGGGAGAGATTTCCTAATGGTAAAAGCAGTTCAAACACAACCGAATATCTTTGTGAAAAGTAGGTTCTTCTTCAATGGATGTCTTCAAGCCACGGCAGGGCTGTTACCTGTAGGGACTTCATTCAATGGCCAGAAATATAGGTGAACAGTTGCGGCTCTTGACCAAGAAGATCATGGTGGATGATTATGTACATCAGAAACATAAAGGGCCTAGCCTCTCAGCTGAACATGCCAAATAGGCCTGTAGAGACCTAGAAGTCAATAGAAGAACCGCCATTAGTCAAACCACTGCCATTAGTCAAGATGGCTTTCAGGTGTGAGAACGAGTTCCCGTAGATGGAATCAGTCAAAAGGGAACTTTTTGGTATGGATCAAGGACATTTCCCCATTTCATAGGGAAATGTTTTAGCACTTGGGAAGAATTTCTCTGCTGAAGAAAAGAGGCTGGAGGGGCTGTAAAAATAAGTGAAAGATGGTCCTCTGAACCATGACGTGGCAAATGCTTGGTATGCAGTTTTCCAGAGGGCTGAAGATAGAGGAGTTCTTTTTTAGTTGACCTAAAGAGAACATTGCCAATGATGGCAGCAGTTCTAGAACAGAACCTAGAATCTGAGTGGAGGGGAAGTTCTCCCTTGCAACAAGCTTTCAGCAGAAGCTGAATGTCCATCTGATGAGGAAGCATTGTGGGGTGGGGGTGGATGGGGCTGAGCTTGACAGCCTCGAAGGCTCTTTCCACCTCTCTGACTCTGTATTTTTCCAGGTCACCTTGTCTGCAAAATGGGATTATAAAAAACCTACGTAAACTTAAATGAACAAACAACATTATTTGAACATGCTGACAAAGTTTACAGTCATCGTAAATGAAAGAGGACTTCAAAACGGCAAGTACATGTTGTATAACATGGGGAAGGAAATGAATAGACTTAGCTTAAGGAAGCAAGTAATTAGGCCTGAAGCGTCCCCAGGAGATTTGATGGCGGCATGATAAATCATATACATCCACAGCTAGCAACATCTGTATAAAACCACATTCCATAGAAGAATGTTCAGTTCACATTTTCCAAGCATTGTGTGTGTGGGGTGGGGTGGGGTGGATGAGCTTAATGACCTAGAAGGCTCTTTCCAACTCTCTGTCTTTCTGTATTTTACTAGGAGACCTTTCCTGCATAATGGGATAAAAAGTACTTCTTAAATTGAAATAAACTATGTAGTAGAGCCCTTTCCATATTTCAGAAGATTCAGTCCTCAGCTGACCCCAACCTTATCCTGTAGGTCAGCGGTTTAGGCACACCTACCCTGACCAAAGGACATTCTGCTGATGCTCATAAATGCTTAACAATACAAAGTGTCTTTCTGTACGTGCAGTTTCCCTGTCTCTGCTAGTAACTGGTTAACCGGATGTTAGCAAAGACAGACATCTATTTCCTTATGCATTGTTCCTGGGGATTATACAAGAATGCACAGGCTATGCTTAAATAAAACGACCACTGCCCGGTGGGGCAGAACGGTGTTCAGAATCTTCAACCCTGTGTCGTGTGATTCCTACATTATCCCTTATGGGGGTGCTGCTGAAGCACAGTGGTTAAGTGGTTGGGCTGCGACTCAGCAGTCTTCTGGTTCGAACCCCACTCCTGCCATAAGCTTGTCAGTAGATAAGTCACTATTCTCAGCCCCAGCTCCCCAGCTTTATTGTGGGGATAATAATAACACTAACTAGTTCACTGCTCTGGGTGAGGCGCTAATCTGTCTAGAAGAGCAGTATATAAGCTCAGTTATTATTATTTCTATTATTAGTACTATCACTCGCTTAGTGTTTGTCCCAATCTCCTTTTCCTGCACTTCGTTTACTGAGCTTCAAGGTGTTTACCTATCCGTAACCAGGAGGAAACTTCCTCCTGATTTAACTAAATTTTGACCAACAGAGGAAAGTTAGGGAATAAAGTATGATAAGGATAAAGTATAGCAGTTCGCTAATAAAAACAGAAAGCAGATAAACATGGAAACATTTGGGTGAAGAAGATACCGGGTTACTGTAACAACTGGTGGGGCATTGGGGTGGCTTACTGGGTCTGGGGCTCACCAGCAATGTCATTACATTGCTGGCAACAGGCTCATGTCACTTTCCATGCACAAAGAAATGACGTCACCAGGAAGTGAGTTCAATATGCTGACAACACACACTGTTTCCTGGTTCTTTTCCCCCAGTTGGCCAACTGAATGGTAGCAGGAAGTCACCACAGGAAGCAGGGGGCCACTCCTACCAGCAGGCACTTAGCAAGAATTTCTACCAAGTATAGGATTTTAAATAAATCAAACAATCTTACTATATAATTAAGAGAATTTCAGACAACTCACTTTATACCCTGCTGCACCAACAGAGGGCGCTGCCATGGAGGGCAGCCTAGACAAGGCACCAAGTCCCTCCAGAAAACATGCCACGGTGGGAAGCCCAGGATGGGAGCAGGATGGGAGCAGGTAGAAATGCCCGCCTCCTGCCTTCACCCAGATGGTATTACGGGAGAGGCAGGAAGCAAAGCCCACTACCCAACTTAACCCAGCTGATATTAAGAGTGTAGCAGGTGGCAATGCTCACTCCCTGCCTTTACCCAGCTGGTATTAGGAGCAGAGCAGGTGGCAATGCCCACCCCCACCATAACTCAGCTGGCATCAGGAGGGGAGCAGGTGGAAATCCCCTCTCCTTATCCTAGTGGGTAATAGGAGCAGAGGAGATGACAATGCCCATCCACCTGTCTTATCTGAGCTGTATTAGAAGTGGTGCAGGTGACAATGCCCACCCCCTGCTTAACCCAGCAGGTATTAGGAGCAGAACAGGTGGCAATGCCCACCCCCCTTCAGCCAGATGGTATCAGGAGCAGATCAGCTGGCATGGCCCACCCTCCTCCACCCAAATGCGATAAGAAGTAGAGCAGGTGACAATGCCTGCTGCCTTTAATCAGCTGGTATTAGGAGTGGAGGTGGTGGAAATGCCAATTGCCCACCTTAACCATGCTGAAATTAGGAGTTGCGCAGGTGGCAATGCCCCCACTTAACCCAGTAGGTATAAGGAACAGAGCAGGTGGCAATGCCCAGCCCCCACCTTAACTCAATTGGTATTGGGAGCAGAGCAGATGGCAATGCCCATCCCCCCACTTTAAACCAGCTGTTATTAGAAGTGGAACAGGTGGCAATGTCCACCCCACCTTAACACAGCTGGTATAAGGAGCGGAATGGGTGGCAATGCCCTCCCTGTGCCTTAACCCAGCTGGTATTAGACTTCCAGTTTGGGATTAATGGGGATCTGAAGCAGCCTAGTGATCTGGGCTGTCCGGGGCATTGTTTTTTTTTGGAAAGTGAGGCGCTGGAACGCCTGCTACCAACCCAACTTCAGGGAGAAGTTGGGCTTGAACGCTGCGCACCCCCGAGATAGCGTGATCTCGGTGAGGGTGGGGTTCTGAAGCAAGGATTCTCCCCACCACCTTGAGGTCCCCTCAGAGAAGGGCAAGCTACTAACTCTGCAGTGCCTCAGGAGTCATTTAACTGGCATAAGATCATCAGAAACCAAGCTCCAGTAACAGCTTTAACCACTATAAGTGAAGGAAACAGCACAGACAACCTGCAGAATCATTGAAAGGTAAAGATCATTATTGGACTTAGTAAATCAAAATGGCAGTGAAAAGACCAGAATAAAAAATTTAAAAGGACAGAACTTTATAGAGTAAACATCAAGGATCAATTATTGAGTAAAATTTTGGACGCTGGTGAAGTTTTAAGGACTAAAAAAGTTAAAAGGAATATTGTTTATACATACTTGCAGTTAGAAGAGATATAGCCAGCTTGAGAAAGGAGATGTAGACTAGTGGAAGCATCGCGAGATGGGAAGTAAACAGGGGAGTAGACAACATGCCGCCTAGAGAGGACAGCAGAGGGCAGGAACCAGGAAGACCGACTAGGAAGACCAGAAAGACCAAGGGAAGTACTGGAAAGGCTACAAAGACTACAGGAACAGGAAGCTTGTCATTTTAAGTGAGGTATGAAGCGAAGCCAGTAACCATAGAGAAGTGGCTACAAAACCATAGAGAAAAAATGCGCAACATTTTGGAATCAAAAGGAACTATTTTTAATTGTGAAACAAGAGTTATTTAAATATATTGAAATAAGAGAGGAACTAAAAGAATTCAAAATGGATTTAAGGAAAAGAGCAGATATGTGGGGAGGCGCGAAGCCGAGTCCTACGATGGCAGCAAAAAAAGCAGACAGAAAATGGCAAGCCTCAGTAGATGCAGCAATTGAAGGATTAGAAAAAAGAGTTGCAGAGAATCACAAAGAATTGCTGCAAAAAATGCAGTAAATGCTTTCAAAAGATTTAAAAGATATGAAAGATGCTATTAAGGTGGAAGTAGCGGGACTGGCAAAAAATATAGATGGAATAACAGAGGAATTGCAAGCAACCAACAAAAAAGTTGATGAAGTAGAGCAAAAGACTAAGGATTTAGCAACGAATATAAAGCAGGAAAATCAAGGGATGCAAGAGAGAATGGCGTTGATGGAATGCAAGGTGACGGAAAGGCAACTAAGATTTCGTGGCGTGCAGGAATCGGATACGCAAACTGCGCAAGAACAAATGACAGAAATGTTGGCAGAATTTTTAAATAAAGAAACAGAGGAAATATCAGCAAATATGGATCTGGCATACAGAATCAACTCAGCTTATGCACAACGAAAGAAGATACCAAGAGATATTATTGTCCAATTAGTGACAAAAAGAATGAAAGAGGAAATTATCAAAAGGCATTTTGAAGATCCCTTAATAGTGGAGGGAAACAGGATCCAGATTATGAAAGAAATGCCAAAAAGGATTCTCCTAGAAAGGAAAAAATATAGAGAGTTGACCCAGAAATTAAGAGAAAAGGGCATCAGATACAGATGGGAAATACCAGAAGGACTAAGCTTGTATTATAAAGCTTTAAGAGTCATCATCAAAACAAGAGAGCAGATGGAAAAGTTTTTTGAGGAAAATGTGGAGGACTTTCCCATACCATTAAGAATGTAAAATAATGGAATACAAATTATTATCGTGGAATGTAAATGGACTAAACTCACCCCAAAAGAGAAAAACAATTTTTAATAGGCTAAAAAAACAAAACTGCAATATAATTTGTTTACAAGAGACACATGTTAGGGATCAAGATAATATTATCTAAAAAATAAACAACTAGGAAAAGAATATATAACATCGTCTAACCAAAAGAAAAAAGGAGTAGTGATTTATATTAAAGAGACTATAGACTCTAAATTATTTTTTCAAGATCAGAATGGAATGGCGGTGGAAATTAGTGTAAATGCCAAAAAAAAATTGATTATACGTCTCTATGCACGTAATGGTGCAAAAGACCAGTTTTATAGAGAAATAATGGACAAATTGGATCCAGACTCATATGACCAGATGATAATGGCTGGAGACTTCAATGGTGTTGTGGATTTACAAATAGACAGGAAAATAAAGGGAGGTAACAAAAAATCTGGAAAGTTACCAAAAAAAATTTTTTGAATTAGTCCAGCAAGAACAACTTGAGGATGTATGGACAAAAGAAAATCCTAAAGGCAACGATTTCACATACTATTCCGCGAGGCATTCATCATTTTCAAGAATAGATATGATTTGGACATCAAAAGAACTAGCTTTAAGTACAAAAAAAGTGGATATTTTGCCAAGGGTGAGTTCAGACCACAATCCAATATTATGGAAAGCAATAATGGGTCGGAGAAAAGTAAGATGGAGAATAAATGAAGATCTATTACAAAATCAGGACAACTTGAACTATTTGACAGAGGAGACAAAACATTTTTTTCAAATAAATAATAATAATGAAGTTTCAATCCAAATGGTATGGGACACATACAAAGCAGTCATAAGAGGAAATTTAATTTTATTAAACAAGGACAAGAAAAGAAAACAAGAGAAATGGCATGAAATACAGGAGAAATTGCATAAAAAAGAACAGGAACTGAAGAAAAAACCTGGGAAAAAATCAATAAGACAAGAAATTAAAATACTGCAGGAGCAAATAAGAGCCATTAGCAACAAGGAATTAGAATGGAATTTAGAAGTATTAAAACAAAAGTCATTTGAAGGAGCAAATAAACCAGGAAAGTACCTAGCCTGGCAACTGAAGAAGAAAAAAGAGAAGAAAATCATTAGTAGGATAATGGAGGAAGGAAAGGAATTGAAAGATCATCAAACAATTAAGCGTGCCTTCTACAAATATTATGCGAAACTATTCCAGAGGAAGGCAGTAAATTTGGAAGAAATAGACCGATATTTGCAAAAAACAGATCTACCAAAGATAACAGATGAAATGAAGCAGAGACTGAATGCTCCAGTAACAGAGGAAGAAATCGTACAAGCAATAGAAACAGCAAAGATTGGAAAAGCACCAGGACTGGATGGGATCACTGCTAAATTCTACAAAGTAATGAAGGAAGACCTTGTACCAATATTAAAAAATATAATGAATGATATACTTCAAGGAAAAGGACTTCCAGATACATGGAATGAAGTGAGTATTGCTTTGATCCCGAAAGAATTACAAGACTTGACAGATGTGAAAAATTACAGACCAATTTCGCTTATAAACAATGACTATAAAATAATGGCAAGAATATTAGCAGACAGACTTAAAATATGGTTAATGGACTTTATAGGAGAGGACCAGGCTGGATTCCTACCAAACAGAAAACTAAAGGACAACTTGGGAGTGGTTATAAATGCCATAGAATATTTTGATAAGCGACCAGACAAAGAAGTTGGCTTTTTCTTTGCAGGTGCAGAGAAGGCCTTTGACAACTTGAACTGGGACTTTATGTTCGCATCAATGGAAAAGATGGACCTAGGAAAAGAATGTATAGAAGCAGTAAAAACAATATACAAGGAACAAAGAGCGACAATCTGTGTCAATGACGACCTGACAGAGAAGTTTGAAATAAGAAAAGGTACAAGACAAGGATGTCCACTATCACCATTGCTATTTGTGATGGTCTTAGAAATATTACTAAGGCAGATCAGAGAAGATGATGATATAAGATAAATAAAAATAAAGGGATCTTCCTATAAGTTAAGAGCGTTTGCAGACGATGTGATGTTTATAGTAGAAGATCCACTATAAACTCTTCCAAGACTACTGGAAAAAATTAAGGAATTTGGAGATTTGGCAGGCTTCTATATAAATAAGAAGAAGTCAAAAATAATAACCAAGAACAAAGAAGAAACAACAGGAACTAAGTGAAGTAATAAACTGTGAAGTGGTACACAAGACTAAATATTTGGGAATAGAGCTGACAGCTAAAAATATTGATTTATTTAAGAATAACTATGAAAAGCTCTGGACACAAATTGAAAGAGATATGATAAAATGGAATAAACTAAACTTGTCGTGGTTAGGCCGGATTGCCACAGTTAAAATGAACGTGTTGCCTAGAATGATGTTCCTAATGCAAACAATACCAATTGTAAAAGACAAAAAACAATTTGAAAAATGGCAGAAGAAGATATCGGAATTTGTGTGGGCAGGAAAGAAACCAAGAGTAAAGATGAAAGTTCTTTGTGATGCTAAGGAAAGAGGTGGAATGCAGCTACCTGATCTTCGACTTTAACATGAGGCGATATGTTTAGTCTGGCTAAAAGAATGGGTGTCCTTAACCAATCATAAATTACTAACTTTGGAAGGTTATAATAAATTATTTGGATGGCATGCATATATGTGGTACGATAAGTATAAAATGGACGTAATGTTTCAGCACCACTATTTGAGAAGAAATTTACTGTTGATTTGGCTAAAGTACAAGACATTTATAGACCAGAAGAAACCACTTTGGATTATACCAGCTGAGGTGATCAACCCAAACTTAGAATATAAAGGGAAAGAATGGCTTACCCTCAAAGACTTAACAGAAGTAACAGATAATGAGTTGAAGCTTAAACCAAATGAGGAGTTGCCATTCAAATATGGTTGGTTGCAATATAGACAAATCAAAGACTTATTTGATTCAGATCAAAGAAAAACAGGCTTTAGAACTAAGAATTCAGAGCTAGAAGAATTACTGTTGGGAGATAATAGTAAAATAATCTCTAAAATGTACTAATTGTTATTGAAGTGGTTTACAGAAGAAGAAACAGTCAAGGTGCAAATGTAAAGTGGGCTATAAATTGTAATAATGAAATAACGATGGAAGCATGGGAACAATTATGGAAAAATACTTTAAAAATATCAACATGTACCAGTATTAGAGAGAATGGCTATAAGATGTTATATAGATGGTATTTAATATGGGTGTGCAATTCGGGTTTCTGAAACCCGAAAGAAACCCGAAACAAACTTGTTTCGGGTTGTTTCAGGTTATCCGAAACGTTTTGGGAAACCCGAAATGTTTCGGGTTATCCGAAACAAAATAACCCGAAACGTTTCGGGTTGTTTCGGGTTGTTTTGGATTTTTCAATGGGAAAATGCCTCCGTCTTCCCGGACGCCTGGGGGAGGCATTTCCCCACCGAATCAAGCCAAAATTGGTGGGGACCTTCCTCTAACTCCTCTCAACATCTTCTTCTTCATTATTTCCTATGGGGGGGAAAGGAAGAGGCAGGCTTCCTTTGCCAGGGGTGGCATTCTGCATGCAAAATGCCCCCCAACCCTCTGGGGCCCTTCTCCCACCCTTCCTCCCACCCCCCACCAAGGCTCAGCCTGCTCCCACTTGGGGAGGCATTTCATGGCCTCCCCAAGTAGGTGCTCTTTTCTCCACCAGTTCCACCTGGGGGAGGCTTGTCTTGCCAGGGGTGGCATTTTGCATGCAAAATGCCCGCCAGCCCTCAGGGGCCCTTCTCCCACCTTTCCTCCCACCCCCCACCAAGGCACAGCCTGCTCCCACTTGGGGGGGGGCATTTCATGGCCTCCCCAAGTAGGTGCTCTTTTCTCTACTACTTACAGCTGGGGGAGGCTTGTCCTGCCAGGGGTGACATTTTGCATGCAAAATGCCCCCCAACCCTCAGGGGCCCTTCTCCCACCTCTACTGCCACCCCCACCAAGGCTCAGCCTGCTCCCACTTGGGGGGGCATTTCATGGCCTCCCCAAGTAGGTGCTCTCAGCCCCTAAAGTCCACCCCCTACAGCCCCACACAAACCCAATTCCCCCCCAGCTGCCACACACAGACCCAAATCCCCACATTAGCCCCTCACACACCCAAATCCACCCCCAGCAGCCCCACACCCATAACCCCCACACCCATAACCACACCCATAACCCTATAGCCAGCCCTCTCCCTTTGTTCCCTATGCTGGGAACTTCTAAACTCTCTTTCCCTGGGCAATTCTGCACAGCCCAGGGGTGCCACAATGGTGGGCACACTTCTGAGTGCAAGCTGGTCCCTGTGAAAGAGCACCTGAACCACAGACACCCTCCCTCAAATTTCCCCACCACCTACAGAGATGGCTGGCCAGCCAGCCCCATTGTTCCCTATGATGGGAACCAACTGCACAACAAAGAATAAAACACGAACAACACAAAATAAAGTTTTTTAAAAATTATTTTCTCCCTTTCAAAGTACAAGTAGGCAAAGCGTTATGACACATTGCACCAGCAGTCCCCCACACAGAAAAATAACACAACTCACTTAACATCAGAGAATCACAAAGCACAATTCCTGTCAAAAACACTTTAGTTCTTGAACAGCTTTAGGTTACACAGCACAGGGGCACACCAAAGGGCATTCCAGCATTCCACCTCACAAAAATAACACAACTCACTTAACATCAGAGAATCACAAAAACACAATTCCTGTCAAAAACACTTTATTTCTTGAACAGCTTACACAGCAGGGGGGCACACCAAAGGGCATGGCAGCAGTATCTTACACAAAAATAACACAACTCACTTAACATCAGAGAATCACAAAAGCACAATTCCTTTCAAAAACACTTTAAAAAACTTTATTTTGTGTTGTTCATGTTTTATTCTTTGTTGTGCAGTTGGTTCCCATCATAGGGAACAATGGGGCTGGCTGGCTAGCCATCTCTGTAGGTGGTGGGAGAATTTGAGGGAGGGTGTCTGTAGTTCAGGTGCTCTTTCACAGGGACCAGCTGGCACTCAGAAGTGTGCCCACCATTGTGGCACCCCTGGGCTGTGCAGAATTGCCCAGAGAAAGAGAGTTTAAAAGTTCCCAGCATAGGGAACAAAGGGAGAGGGCTGGCCTTTGCCAGCCTGTTCCTGGGGTTATGGGTGTGGGGCTGCTGGTGGTGGATTTGGGTCTGTGAGGGGCTAATGTGGGGATTTGGGTCTGTGTGTGGCAGCTGGGGGGGAATTGGGTTTGTGTGGGACTGTAAGGGGTGGACTTTGGGGGCTGAGAGCACCTACTTGGGGAGGCCATGAAATGCCCCCCCAAATGGGAGCAGGCTGAGCCTTGGTGGGGGGTGGGAGGAAGGGTGGGAGAAGGGCCCCAGAGGGTTGGGGGGGCATTTTGCAAAATGCCACCCCTGGCAAAGGAAGCCTGCTTCTTCATTTTTCCCCATAGGATATAATGAAGAAGAAGATGATCAGCAGCAAGCTAACAATATGCTCACCCTTCCCTTTCTTATGCGAGGATAGGGTGACCTGGTTTGGGGGGTCATAACATGGCCCCCCAATGTCCAATCGGTCTGAAACTTGGGGAGTTGTTAGAGAGGAGTTAGAGGAAGGTCCCCACCAATTTTGGCTTGATTCGGTGGGAAAATGCCTCCCCCAGGCATCTGGGAAGATGGAGGCATTTCCCCATTGAAACAACCCGAAAGAAACCCGAAACAACCCGAAAGAAACCCGGAATGCTAAACCCGAAACGGCTAGCCGTTTCGGGTTTTGCTGTTTCCGAAACAGATTCTTGTTTCGGGTAAACCCGAAACAAGAAACACGAAACAGAGTGCCTTTGCACACCCCTAGTATTTAATACCGAAAAAATTACCCATAGCCAACAAACAGCTATCTAATAAGTGTTGGAAATGTAAGGAGCATGAAGGTTCTCTATTTCATATGTTGTGGACTTGTCATAAGGCTAGAGACTTTTGGACCAAAATATGTACTGAGATGTCTTTGATACTTCATTATAATGTTGCAAAAAATCCAGAAATGTTATTATCATTGCATTTGGAAGATGTTGATAGAAATAATAAGATATTGTTATATTATATTATATCAGCAGCTAGAATAATATATGCTCAGCATTGGAAGAGAGAAAAAATACCTGAAATTGAAGAATAGACAAGGAAATTGCTGTACATGGCTGAAATGGACAAACTAACAAGAAATTTGAAGGAGCAAGATCCAGAAGCATTTTTGGAAGATTGGAAAAAGTTGAAAAAAATACATGGAAAAGAAATGGGATGTTAAGGGACAATTATGGTGTTTCGAGGGGTTGTAAAGAAATTAAGTAAGATAAGATATAATTAAGTTCTTTACTAATAATAAGAAAAGAACAACTTTTGTATAGAAATAAGGTATTATTAATAAAGGGGAGTTGGAGTGCTGTTGGAAGTCATTATTGAAAAGGGGGGAGGGAGGGGGAAATATATATAGGTGAATTGAAATGGAATGTATTTGTACTTGAATTTGATTATATATTGATCCATCCAATAAAAATCTATTTAAAAAAAAACCCAGCTGGTATTAGAAGCAGAACAGGCGGCAATGCCCACCCCCCCCCACCTTAATCCAGCTGATATTAGGAGCGGAACATGTGGAATTTCCCACCTTAACACAGCTGTCATTAAGAGCAGAGCAGGTGGCAATGCCACCCCTGACCTTAACCCAGCTGGCATTTGAAGTGGAGCAGGGGGCAGTGCCCTCCCCTGCCTTAACCTGGCTGATATTAATGGCAGAGAAGGTGGCAATGCCCACGCCCACTCATCACCCATTTGGGATCAGGAGTGGAGCAAGTGGTAATGCCCACCTCACGCTTTCACCTGGCTGGGACCAGACACAGAGCAGGAGGCAATGCTCTTTTTCCCTTCACCCAGCCAGGATAAGGAGCAGAACAGGTGGCAATGCCCACCCTCTTCAACCTACCAGAATAAGCCACTGAGTAGGTGGCAATGCCCACCTTGTCTTCACTCTGCCAGAGTCAGGAGACAACCATGCAGCAATGCCTGCCTCCCCTTCAATCCAGCTGGGTTCAGGAGCAGAGCAGGTACTAAAGCCTGCTGCACACTTTCACCTGTCAGGATCAGGCACAGAGCAGGAGGCAATGCATGTTCCTCTCTTCACCCAGCAGGGTGCAGATTGCAATGCCCATCCCTCTTCACACAGTTTGGATCATGCTCCCCCTTTACCCGGCATGTATTTGGCATGGAGCAGGTATCAAAGGTCACCACCCCTTAACATGGCCGAGATCAGGTAGATCAGTCGTGGAGCAGATGACAATGCCTACACCCCTCCTTCACAGGCTGGAATCACTGAGGGAGAAGTAGCAAATGCCTGCCTGCCCACCCTCCTCTTTCTAGAACCCGTTGTATTTTTTTCTAGAACCCGTTGTTGCTCGTACTAAAATATCTATTATCAGCTTTAAAGACAGAGTGTTCCCCTTGAGAAAATGGCAGCTTTGAATTGTGTAATCTACAGCAGAAACTGAGTAATAAAATGACATCACAGCTGTGTTGAGTTCCCTCTTCTCTTCCAAAATCTCTGTATTTGATACACTCTTTCTGAAGTCAAGAAAAGTTTAGGGTTTGGGTTCAGGGTCGGGGTCGGGGTCAGATTCAGATTCAGATTCGGAAAGGTTCTTCATGCAACTCCTGGACCTGATATTACATTAGATGCAGAGGAGTTAGCCGTGTTAGTCTGTGGTAGCAAAATCAAAAAGAGTCCAGTAGCACCTTTAAGACTAACCAATTTTATTGTAGCATAAGCTTTCGAGAATCAAGTTCTCTTCGTCAGATGCCTGATACAGAGACTGGTCAAATACAGAAGAGGAGGAGAGAGAAGAGGCAATTAGGGGGAGGAAGGGGGAGGGTGCAATCAAAACATTCCTTTGCTAGTATATGTAAACATCTCCTTTTAGTGTGTGTATCAGTTGGCTTCAAAGGAGTTTGCCCTGTTAGTTTGTAGCAGCCAAACAGCTAGACCATCCAATGCAGTATGAGCCTTCGATAACCTCTGCATCTGGCAGGGAGAGCTGTAGTTAGGATGGGGGGGGCAGGGGGCCTGCGTACCCTGGGGTGCTTTTGCCTGTCCCTTAAATAGACAATTCTTTGTCTTGGGGCAAGGCTAGTGGAAATGGTCCATGCCCCTTTGATGATTCTCATGAACTTTAACAAAAGCAGTAAATGTGTCAATTTAGCAAGACGATATCCCAAAAAGATAATTTGGGATCAAATGTTTGCTGTTGTGGAACACTGATAGAGGGAAGGAGTGAGGGGAAGGAGAGGGGAGGAAGCGATTGAGTTTATTGGTGGCGCTTTGTGTCATCTCTATGCAGAAGAAAAGATACAAATGGGGCATCATCTGCATTCTACTATGCTCCACTGTTTTGATAGTTGGAGGCAATCATCTCAATGGGTGATTCCCAGAGTCAGAGGTGCCTCGTTTCCTGGTCTTCGCTTCGGGTATCTGCATATCAAAGGTGCAACATGTAAACAGTTCACGTGAGCAGTGCTGGCTGGCAATGGCGTCCACAGAACAAGTTGTTGTCCTTTTTGAACCTGCTCTGGAATCACGGCTTCTGTCTCTCTCACTGCTAGCCTTAGTTCCTACAGACACATCGGCAGTGGCTGGCATCTTGGCATGCAAGCACACACATCTGATGCGGGGTGGCCATTTATGTACTTTTGCAGAGGAGGGCCGCTTGCGGATGCTGGCTCAGGAGCTGCTCTGCCAGTTCCTTGGCTCTCCCTTCTTCAGGCATTGCATTGGCCTCCCCACCCAGTTATGCACTGTTCCCAGATGAAGTCCATCCTCAAATTATAATGAAGGGGGCTCTGGGCAAAACTTCTAGCGAGAACTCAGGCTAGATTTCATCTAGAACCCACTTTTTGTTCTTTTTTGACCATCCATGGCATCCACTAAACTCTCCTCCAACACCACATTTCTAAAGAATCAAATTTTATTCCTATCAGCCTCCTTTACTGTCCAACTTTCAGATCCCTACATACTATGGGTGTATACCACAATGTGGATTGTATTGATCTTGGTCCTCCAAGAAACATCTTTATCCTAAAGGGTCTTTTCTACTTCCTTCATGGCTGCTCTTCCAAGTGTCAATCTCCTTCTGATTTCTTGGTTCCTGCCTCCCTTTTTCTTGATGATTGAGCCAAGGAACTGATAATATTCAACCATTTCAATGTCTTCATTGTCAACCTTAAAATTCTATAATTCCTCAGTAATCATTACTTTTGTCTTGTTGATATTCAGCTGTAATCCTGTGACCCATTCTTCTTTAACCTTCATCAGTACTAATTTCATGTTTTTACGATTTTCTGCCAATAATGAAGTAACCTGGAGGTTGACCCTGGTGGTCCCTTCCGACCCAAACCCTAACCATATGATTACCTAAAATGACAGCCTTCTTTACCAATCCACAACTGGGGAACATGCCAAAACTTAAAGAAATGAATGGGGAATTAAAAATGAATCAAAAACACAGGTGATATAGTGATGCTAATTCATTCTATTTAATGGTGAGAAAGAAACTGATGAAATAATTTGTATTCTGATCATTCAGTACAGCAGAAAGAATAATGGATTTTCCATAGAGAGAAAAAAGAAATGAACACAGTAGTTTGCCTAACTTCTGACAACAGCTGACACTTGCAAAAGAATATTCAAATTTTTAAAAGAGAGTGTTTTCGGATGTAAGTTCCCCAGTTTCCCCTGATGGTCAGTTAAGCATGATGATGGGAAGGCACATGTCTTTCCGAAGAAGAATATTCTCTCATGATCGTCTCGCAGGTTTCTTGAAACGGAATCCTAGTAATGTCACTTTAACCTGAATCGGTAGTGGCACTGGTATAATATACGGCGGTAGTTTCTCTACTGGTTCTTTATTTAAGGCAGCATTAGCAGACATCTTAAAAAGATATTGGTGAATCTGAAATGTCAAATAATGGAGGTTTTAAATTTGCAAAAAAATTATGTAATGTCATGAATACTATAGTCAGCTGTATTTTACTAATACTGCCTCAAAAGCTGCCCAATGATTTGGAATACTGTTCCAAATAGAAGTTCATGGTTTATTCAGGCATCAATGGATACTACAGAAGTATGTTGACCTTGCCTATCTTTAGGATGGAACCAGTAGAAGGCCCAGTTCAGACAAGTGAAGCAGTTGTGTTGGAGCATAGGTAGAGGTAGTCTTGCACATATAAGGGTATGAGGCCATTAAAGACATTGTATGTGATGAGCCAGCATCTGGAATTGGACCTAGCAACTATTGAGCAGCCTGAGCAGTGACTGCAGAGTAGGCAGAATATGCATGCGCTGCCAAATTCCTGAGCTATAGCTTTCTGCATTGAGTGGAATTTCCAAATTGATTTTGAGGAGATAACTACCTTTATAAAGTGTATTACATTCAGGGCTTTTTTCGGCCTGAATGCAGTGGAAGAGAGTAGCAGCACCTCTTGAAAGTAATTGCATGTCTGGTGGTCCCACTCCTCTTATCTTGTTTCCTCCCCTCAGAGCTGAACTTTTGCTGCTTTCAAAGCCAGCAGCTTTTTTCAACTGAGAGAAGGGGGATTCCCCTCTCATCAGCTGAAAAAAAGCTGCTTTCAAATGCCTGCAGCTTTTTCAGCTGTGGGGAGAGGGAGGAGGGACCCCCTCCTTCCTCTCCTTAGTTGAAAAATGCTTAGACATTTGAAAGATGCAACACTTTTCTTCTTTTTAAATAGTTTTTTTATTGGTTTTTGAATACAAATAAAGGAATGGGGATAACGTAAAAAAGGGGGGAAAGGGGGGTGTCTTCATGATGATCTGCTTACAATAGCATCTAAAATATCTTTCAGTATTCTTAATAAGTACATTATAATGTTTATAACAGAGCATATAGTTCCTTTTATATTTCGTAAAATAAAAAGATTCATCACTGTTGTTCATATTTGTTATCATTCCAGCAATTTTTTATCAATCATTCCAGTAGTCTCTCTATCATTCAGCAATCTCCTCCATCTCTCATGGTCTTTATTACCTTCATCTAGGAGAAGCTTCAGTAACCAACACATCCATCTTGAAGAATATAAGTGTCTATATGATAATATTAGCTAATATATATATGATCTAATATTATCTAACCACTATATAAAACCTCAGAAAATTGTCTAGAGCCTTAGACAATTGCTCCTTCTCTTACCAACTTTTCATATACTTTCCATTTTTTCTAACCTTTACTTGAAATAGTCTTACATATTTTATATCTGTTATTTAAACATATAATAATGTCCTTAGAACCTTTTTTTAAAAAGAATTCTCATTTACATTTAACATCTTAATTGTTATTGTCTTGGTTTTCTATCTTTTATGCCATCGTTCTGCAACTTTCTCCTAATTTACTTTTTGAGAGTACTTAATCTTATATTCTTTTATCTTTTTCATTCTTTACCTTAGTATACATACATTTTTCATTTCATCCAAAGCATATCACACAAGTTACTATATTCTTACATTGTTCCACCCTATATCAATGTTACTACTTTTCCATATCAAAAAGATAAAATTCCTTCAATTAATTTTTGAAATCTTTATAGATCCCACCTTTATCATATTTCGTAAGTATATATATAGCAGTTTTCGAGGCCTCGAGTTCAGCTGTCGGTTGTCATCATGCCAGCAAATTTGTTGTTTTCAGAGCTGAATGTCATAGCTGTACTCTTTCCTTTTCCTCCCCCCCCCCTTTTTTTTCCAATATGCTTTCAGTTTGATTTTCGGTTTTTTTCCTTGATAGGTAAATTTTGAAGTTAATTTATTCAAATCCTTAAACAGGTATTGGTTAATGTAGCTTAGACAGGATTGAAATTTAAATGTGTCACGTAGCAGAGTGTCTTCCAACTTGTCTTCCTTTAAGTCTTCCAAACACTCCTCTGTCCTCTGAAAGAAGCAACACTTCTCTTGCCGCAAGTAAAGTTTTGATGAGATTCCCCTCCCATCAGCTGAAAATGGCTGGCATTTGAAAGCAACAGTTTTCTTGCTGTTTGCAAATGGCAAGTAAAGTGCTGCTTTGAGCTTCAGTGTGCTTTGTGAAGATTCCCAAACCTTTAAGGAGCATACCAAAGCATTTAAATACCCAAATCCCAAAGAGGCTCGCCACTTGCCACTTGAGAGTTCCACCACCTCTTTTCCCAGAAAAAAAAGCCCTGCCAGAGGTGTTGGAAAAGATAACATTATACAGTCTTGCACGTATGAGCATATAGGGACATTAAATAATTTGTATGTGATGGGCCAAGTGAGGGAGCTTTAAGAGGGGACCGTTTGCCTGACCAAATAACTTGCACCCAGATTGTGTAATCTGCCTTGAATTTCAGTGATAAAGGTGGACTATAAAATCATCATCATCATCATTACCATTACCATTACCATTATCATTTTTTCCAAATGTCCACTCTCCCCAATGCAGTTTACATCATTTTCCTTTCCAGTATTTTGTCCTCATAAAAACCATGTGATTCAAGTCTGGCTGAGGTGGTGCGATTGGCCAAAGATCAGTTCGAAACCTTCCTTCGGTTTCATATCCCTCACAAGTGATGGGATATGAATCTGATACAGTGATGGTCACAGGCAAAGACAGCTTTAAACTTGGATTAGGGAAGGCCTTGATCTCTATGCTCTATTGATAGCTCTAGAGAGGAACTGGTTGGCCACTGAGTGAGAGAGGCTGTGGGACTAGAAGGGCTACTGATCTGATCCAACAGAGATCTGCTTGTGTTCTTACGTTTTTATGTGTTTGGGGAAGCTTGAAATACAGCCAAGTTAGTGACCCCAACCCTCTGTTCACAAACGTTGCTGTGTTTCAGCCTTCTCCAAAGACAGATATTGTGGGAATATATTAAAATCTCAGCTCTGGAGTGGTTTTCTAATCTGTCTCCCCTCTCTATGCTAATAGCCATGAATCAGATTCAACAAGTAGCATCTTTGCACATGTGTAGTTCCATGAAAACGTGATGCAAAACAGATT
Source organism: Eublepharis macularius (assembly GCF_028583425.1). Lineage (NCBI taxonomy): Eukaryota > Metazoa > Chordata > Lepidosauria > Squamata > Eublepharidae > Eublepharis > Eublepharis macularius. The sequence continues at coordinate 249,009,351 of NC_072790.1, forward strand.
GGCAGGCATTTCTGGCTTTGGTTGTTAACCACCAAGACGTCCTTTTGACTTGGTGGTATTTCATTTGAGTTTCCAGGCATTGTGGAAAGGGTTAGCAGTTCTTACATTTTTTGCAATGTTTCCTCCTTCTGAAATCCCTTCGGATTTGGGGGCAACTTTCATTAACTTTTAGTCAACACAGATTAGGTTTTGTTTAGAATTATACATACAGTTTTTCAATGTTGCTTTTGCTACCCTCACGGTAGTACTACTGTAATATTTCTTTGGCCCTTCCATTTTTCTTTCTCAGTTGCCCTTGCTCAGAATTTACAGGTTGGAGCCCCCTTATTATCTTGGAAAGATAGTTGTCCGACAGAGTTTTTATTTAATATTTTTATTTAACTCCAACCCCAGGTTCACAACCCTATCTAATCTTGGGAACCAGCCCTCTAGCAGGCATGCATTCTTATCTCTGCACCCTTCCCCCCCCCAGTATTCCTAATTGTTAGGTGCCTCCGTGTATACAATATAATATACAACAAGATAACCCATATTGCTGCCTGGGTAGCTGTGCTGAGCTATGGATTTGGTTCTAGGACATAAGCATAAACTGTATATTTCCAGAGAGAGAGAGAGAGAGAGAGAGAGAGAGAGAGAGAGAGAGAGAGAGAGAGAGAGAGAGAGAGAGTAGCAAACAAACTCAAAGTGCTAGAGATAAACAGATCAAGTGAAAAGATATTTACCTAGGTCTCTGAGATGCAGAAGTCAAGCCGACAAGCTGTTGACTGGAAGACTCCTGTGTTGTGAGGGTTTTTATACTGTTCCTTTCAGGAAATAAATGTAAATCAACCTTGCATTGTCAAATGTGCTAATTCTGCCTGCAGGTTACAGGGCTTTTGTTTGGGCAAAGCATAAAAAAAATTCAATAATTTGCAATGTTCCTCTGAGGAATGTTGGTAATGCTCTTTATAATTACTTCCGTATAACCTTTTTCTTTCTAATGATGATTCCACATCTTAATTAAATTTTATTTCTATCCTGTACGTTATTACCACTCTACTTTTTTAAGGATCTTAGATTCTTATGAGAAAGAAAAATGGGAGGAGCTTAATGAAGCCAAGGTGGCTCCATCAAGATGTTTCTAATCAGTTGAGAAAAAAGCAAGACCTATTTAGGAAATGAAAGGAGGGTCTTATAACCAAGGATGAATATAAACAAATAACCAAGGCTTGTAGGGAGAGTGTTAGAATAGCTAAAGCTCAATATGAGCATAGGCTAGCAAAAGATGGTAAAAACAAGAAGAAAGGGTTCTTTGTTTAAAAGAGCAAGGGCATGGTAGGCCTATTGCTTGCGTTTCTCAAGATGTCTGCCTTCCTTGCCCTCCTCACTGGAATGCTCAGAAACTGGAACCTTTGGTATGCCAAACAGATGCTCTACCATTGAGCTATAATCCCTCCAATTTGTAGGACTATAGCAGCTTTTTTAAATAATCAGAACTACCAGTCTTCTCCAACTACTTAAAGATAAGAAAGGTTTTCTGTACCTAAACAATTTCTGGTCCACATCTGTGGAACCTTTTATTCTCCAAAAAGCTTATTACTTCCTGACTGAATAAAGAAAAAAAATTAAAAACATTCACACATTTTAAATTTTTGGGTAATGTTCCAGCACAGTTAAGCAGACTTACCTGGTTTACTGAGGAGAGAAAGGTGGGAGATGTTGCTCCAGATCAAGAAAAGCTGATAGGAGAAGACCTGGAGGTGCTGGCTTTTTACACCAACTGGGCTAATGGTTGTGAGGCAAGCTTCCGAACCAGAAGTATTAATTTGAGGCCAAACAGAATTTGTTGTTTGGTGCTTCAAGCCACTTTAGTAGTTTCCTTCAAAGCTTGTGCCAACACATCTATCACTTCTCTATCACATCTAGCAATTATGTCCCACTTAAGGAATCCAGTGGGTCATCAATTCCAATCCACGTGCCTTATGACGGGACAGATGTTTGTCCATCTTTCTCCCAATGCTTTACATCCAGAGGAGATTCTACAGCAACCTTACCCTCCCCCCCCCCACTACCTAGACGATATATGGTTACTCTTAAGAAGTTGATTCTAAAGGATGACTGAAGGATAGTCTATTCTTGACTATCGCTTCTCTTCCTATGCTTCTTGCAGGGTTGCCAGGCTCATGGGGTATGGGGAAAAGATGTTGCACAACTTCCAGGTGACAATCCAGAAGGGATGTCAATATTGTAGAGCGACATGCTAGGAATTTCCCAAATCTCAGTGTAAAGATCATAGAAATTTGGGAAATTCCTAGAGTGTCACTTAAGGTGACAACATCAAATGATGTCTCTCTGCCCGTTTTCCCCTGATGCTCCAGTGATCATAGGGGGGAGGGACAGGAGGCATCACCAGCAGTTTGCCTGCTATAAGGAACCCTATATTCCTATAATATTTATTATATTGTGTTTACATATTATAACACCAAAGCCCACTGGGCCACACTGACAACTCACCTTTTATCTGGGCACAGTCACACCTGCGCCAGGATAAAAAGTGAGTCATTGCCAACACAGCTCAGTAGTCATGACTTTTGCCTTTTTGATGTTCAGCTGTAATCCTGTGGACCTTTCTTCTTTAATGTTCATCAGTTGTAGTAGTTCCATGTCTTCATAATTTTCTGCAGCAACGAGGTATCATCTGTATATCTCAAACTGTTAGTTTTGCTTTCACAGAATTCTTTATCTAAATCTAATTGAGCTCTCATTATGTTATACTTGCATATATTTTGGATAGGAAGATAATATATATCCTGGTCTGACACCTTTGCCCTTTGGAATACATTCTGTTTCCTTTTATTCTTTCCTGACAGCAGCCTCTGGTCCAGAGTACAAGTTGTGCAACAACACAATCAGATGTTGTAGTACACCCATTTCTTTTAATACCATCCATAGATTTCAGGATCTACAGATTAAAAAGCTTTGCTGGACCCTATAAAACATCAGCTGATTTTCTCCTGGAACTCCCTGGTATGTTCCATTACCCATGGAAAATGTGCAACATGATCTCTGGTGCCTCTCCCTTTTCTGCATCCAGCTTGAACATGTGGCATTTATCGTTCCACGTATGGTAAGACTCTTTGCCGTAGAATTTTGAGCATCACTTTGCTTCGGAAATAAAAGAAATGGTCCAATATTTGCTGCACACTTGCTGAGAATCATAGAGTTGGAATGGGAAATTCAAAATGAATCAAACCCAGAAATGATATAGGGATGCTAATTGATATATTTTAATAGTGAGAAAGTAATTGGTGACATAATTTGCATTCTGATCATTCAGTACAGCAGAAGGAATAATGCATTTTCCATTGAGACAAAAAACAAATGAACACAGCAGTTCACCTATGTTACCAAAATGGCTGACACTTACAAAGGGATATTCAAAATTTTAAGAGTGTTTTCGGGTATAATTTCCTCAATTTCCCCTGATGGTCCAATTTAAACAAGATAATAATAGGATACCTAGAGACCCATCAATAGGTCTTTCCGAGGAAGAATATTCTCTTATAAATGCCTCCCAGAAGGCTCGAACTATGGCGGAGACACATTCACTTTAAACGGAAACGGATATTGGATCTTTACATTTACAAATGAAAATTTCACTGGTAGTTTTTGATTTGAAGAGGCCTTACTGGACATCTTGAAAAGATACTGGTGAATCTGAAATGTCAAATTATAGAGGTTTTAAATTTGCAAAAAAAAAATGTGATATCATTAATGCTCTAGTCTGCTGGATATCATGAATACTCCCCCAAAAAGTGCCCAATGAATTTCCTCGGCAAACTGTTCCAAACAGACGCTGATGGTTTATTCAGGCCTCAATGGATACTACAGAAGTATGTTGATCTTGCCCATCTGTAAGATGAAACCTGCAGAAGTCCCAGTTCAGATGCGTGAAGCTGTTGTGTTGGAGCATAGCTAGAGGTAGTCTTGTACCTATAAGGGTATCTTACTATGTAATTGAGTAAGCATATTTCAGTCATCTCACTTTATACCCTAGTGCACTGCCAGAGGGCACTGCTAAGGAGGGAAGCCTAGGCAAGGCACCATGTCCCCTCCAGAAAATGTGCCATGGTGGGAAGCCCAGGGCGGGAGCAGGATGGGAAGAGGTGGCAATGCCCGTCTCCTGCCTTCACCAAGCTGCTATTAGGAGTGACAAAAACAATTTTAAGTAGTTTTTAAGTAGTGCCAAGTGCCAAGTGCAAGAACAATAAATATATTATAATAAATAAAATATCATGTAATCCAACTGGTAAAGATCAAGTTCATGCGGTAAGAAGTCCAACTGGTGAAGACCAAAGCATTAATTATTTCCTTTATCTTTTCCTTTCACCAGTAGGTTGAAGACCATCAAATTATCTAGAAGAACTAGAGCTGAACGTTCTGTCATTTGCCAACTGTGTGATGTGTGAGACTGGGTTCTGGTGCCCATCTTTGAAGACTATGCCTCTGAGGAAGTAAGAGTACGAAACGGGAATTGGAAATCTGTGAGCAAAAACCCGTCAGCTGTATGTTTAAAGGAACGTTCAGCTCTAGTTCTGCGCTGAGCTATTTACTGCGCTGAGCTATTTATTTGGTTCTAGGACAGAAGGAGTAAACTCTATATTTCCAGAGAGAAAGAGCGAGAGAGATAGAGTAGCAAACAAATACACAGCAGGGGATACAAACTGTCAAGTAAAAATTAATTTACCTAGGTCTCTGAGATGCAAAAGTCTAGGGAAGCCGACAAGCTGTTGGTTGGAAGACTCCTGTGTTGTGAGGGTTTTTATACTGTTCCTTGCAGGAAAGAAATGTAAATCAACCTTGCTTTGTCAAATGTGCTACTTCTGCTGGCAGATTATAGGGCTTCTGTCTGGGCAAAGCATAAAAAATAATTCTATAGTTAGCAATATTTCTCTGAGGAATTTTGATGATATTTATAATTAGTTCTCTATAACTTTTTTCTTTCTAATGATGATTCTACATCTTAATTTAATTTTATTTCTATCCTGTACATTATTACCTCTCTCATACTGTGTAATCCGCAGGGGGTGAGGGGAGGGATAGTTTTGTGTTTCCTGCATTGTGCAGGTGGTTGGACTAGCTGACCCTAGAGGTCCCTTCCGACTCTATGATGCTATGACTATCTAAAATGACAGTCATCTGTACAAGGCCCAACCAGGGAACATGCCAAAACCTACACAAAAGAATGGGAAATTAAAAATGAATCAAACCCACAAATGATATAGTGATGCTAACTGATATATTTTAACGATGAGGAAGAAGTTGATGAAGTGTTTTCTGTGACTGCATTAATTTGTTCTTCCAGCCGTTATTCTGGGTCCAGTATAACCCATTTTTCTTTCTCAGTTGTCCTTGCTCAGAATTGACAGGTTGGAGCCCCTCTTATTATCTTGCAAAGATGGAAGAAATTTAGTACCTTACTTTCCGAGAAACGAGTGGAATGCTATATGGACACAGGATGTATAAACATTGCCTGAAAATCCAAAATTCATAACTTTCCTCTGTGCCTTGTATATGTACTTGCTGGTACAGGTCCAATTTCACACTTTTTTAATGTACTTGTTTGTTTTCAGTTCTGCATTATGAATTGTGAGCTTATAGGTAGAGATGGGCACGATCCCAAAAAAAATTAATCAAGTTGATCGTGGATCGGTGCCGGCGATGATCCCGAATTAACGACCCGCACCGAGTATCTCCCATTTCCAATCCGTGGATCGTAGATCATGGATCATGGAGGCAAAAGCGAAAGGGCACCCCGCTGTTCTCAGAGATACAGGAATGGTGGGTGATGCCGGCGGCATCTGTGTTTGTGTTTGGCTGTCTGTGTTTGGCCATCAGTGCTGCCTATCATGGTTTGCAGGGATGAGATTGGAGTTCCCATGGCTACAGAACAACCCCTTCCACCTCCCTCCCCTGGGTGTCTTCTCCCAACTTGTGACAGCTTTGCTGCTCCGTGGTTGGAAGGAAACCCTGCTGATCAAGGAAAGCTGGGCTTCCATTCGGGTTTCCAGGGCGACAGAAGGAGAGTAAACAGAGCTCAGGCATTCACATGCCGCCGTTGCCAGGGGAATAGATTGCTGGCGCCTGAGTGTCCGGATCACCGATCCGAGCCCAGACACCCCAATCCAGGCCCCTCCCAATCGCTTGATCATTGGCCATGGCTGATCGCAATCCGCCAGGTCACGATCGCATGATCGCCATTATCGTGGGTTTTTTCCGATCATAATGTGGATCGTGCCCATCTCTACTTATAGGTACCTAAAAGTAAAGTTGTGAACTCAAGCCTTGGGAATTCCTAGGCAGATCATGAGATGGAGGGCAGGAAGGGTTACATCAGTGCTTAGCCAGAAGACTCTTCAGTTACTTGTCCAAGGGCAATGCTTCTCAAGTCCAACTTTGATCACAGAGGCGATCTAGTGAGGAGATTGCTTAATGTATCGTCAAGGGTGTTGAACATGGAAAGCTCACCTGCCAACTGTGATGGTGTCAAAGAATTCATTATCCTATGCCACGTTTTCTCTTGCTGTGTTTATGTAATTATCACGCTCTGAAAATGTGCAATTTACACCTATGACACAAGTTCCAAACTATGGCCCCACCACTAAGGGGAACTCGAGTGAGAGCCCTTGGTGCTAACAACTTCTTGGTTCATGCAGCACTGAGAGCTGGGATGGTAATGTTGCTATGGTAGAATGGCTAATCCTGGGACAGATGGCAGTAGCAATCTCAGTGGTCCCATTCTAAAGAAGTGGCTCTTTACTTGAAATGTTCTGGGGTAAGTTAGCCTAGAAAGGCCTGTTAATCTCCCCCTGAAGAGAGGAGCTGTTAACAGACCTTACTTCATAGGCAGGACGTCCTGATTCTATATCAAGCATCTCCAATTAAAGGGATCGTGTAGTAAGTGATGGAGAACTTCTCTACCTGAAACACGGGAGAACTGTATAGACAACAGCAACCTCAATAGATCAATGAGGAGTGTGGTGGAATGGCCCTGCCGAATTGTGTTTGGCTCTGTGTGGCATCTAGGAAGCATAAGTTGCCCGAGTCTCCACATGGCAATATGCCCCTCTCCCGGTCCACCTGAATTTAAATTAAAAGTAAAAACATCCATGCACACATATTCTCTTACAAGCAGTGGACAAACAGAAGAATACAAAAAGAAGGTGCAAATGTGTCCTGCCCGAGTCCCTCAATCTATATATGCGCTGACTGCACGTATTTAGTAGCAGACTGTTTAACTTAAAAGTTACAGATTCTGAAAGCTGCTCATTACTTTGGAACCTTTCTAGGCAGCAGAACATTGGTCTGTTCTATGTGGCAATGGTGAACCATCAAGAGGGAGTTCAGGTGTAAGAGCCCTTTTCCCTAGATGGAATCAACCAAACTGGACTTTCTCCCTCCATGCCAAGAGATTTTATTGTCTCTGTTAGCTCATCCCTTGTGGGTCAAAGAAGATGCAATCTAATCTTCCCCTCCTCCATTTGTGTTAGTTTCCCAGACAAAATGTCAGCTGTCCACTTGATTCTCTCTGGCAATGAAGGCCTTTAGGATTTCCAAAACTTTGAAGCTTAATACTTGGTGAGGCCAATAGTAATGCTTGTTTCTGCTTGTTTTCAGCTATGAAAAATAAAATAACACTCACTGGGGAGTTTTGATGCACCCCAAACATCCAAATAAAATGCATTTCTCCTTAAGAAGCAAGCAAGAGGGAACTTACTTCAGTGACACCGATATTAGCTTCCGGAAGCACTAAGGGCTTCAATGGGCACAATCTATTGGGGAAGCACTCTGTGTGTGGGGGGGGGGGGGGTGTGTGTGAGCTTGATGGCCTAGAAGGCTCTTTCCAGTTCTCTGACTCATTTCCTTCCCCGTGTTATAGAACATGTACTTTGCACTGTGAAGTCCTCTTTCATTTGGGATGATTATGAAGTTTGTCAGCATGTTTGTATAATGTTGTTTGTTCATTTAAGTTCATGTAGTTTTAAGTTTATGTTGTTCATTTAAGTTTATGTAGTGTTTTTTTTTTAATCCCATCTTTCAGGCAAGGTTTGATTGCTCTTCGGATTTCATTTCTGGAGTAGCCATTTGCCTGAAGTGCGTGGTTTAGGCAAATTCGCACTTCAGGCAAATGGCTACTCCAGAAATGAAATCCGAAGAGCAATCAAACCCAGGATGAATCAAACAACCAAGGAAAAACAGTTTCCCACAGGAAAAGTGTTTTTGCCATATATCAAAGGAATTACTGATCAGATGGGAAAGCTTATGAAAAAGCATAACCTTCAAGCAGTATTCAGACCCACCCGAAAAATACAACAGATGCTACGATCAGCAAAAGACAGTAGAGACCCCCTAACCTCTGCAGGAGTATACCGTATACCCTGCAGCTGTGGACAAGTTTACATCGGGACCACAAAGCGTAGCATCCAGACAAGAATAAAAGAACATGAAAGACACTGCAGACTTGGACAACCGGAAAAATCAGCAGTGGCTGAAAATCCAAAATTCATAACTTTCCTCTGTGCCTTGTATATGTACTTGCTGGTACAGGTCCAATTTCACACTTTTTTAATGTACTTGTTTGTTTTCAGTTCTGCATTATGAATTGTGAGCTTATAGGTAGAGATGGGCACGATCCCAAAAAAAATTAATCAAGTTGATCGTGGATCGGTGCCGGCGATGATCCCGAATTAACGACCCGCACCGAGTATCTCCCATTTCCAATCCGTGGATCGTAGATCATGGATCATGGAGGCAAAAGCGAAAGGGCACCCCGCTGTTCTCAGAGATACAGGAATGGTGGGTGATGCCGGCGGCATCTGTGTTTGTGTTTGGCTGTCTGTGTTTGGCCATCAGTGCTGCCTATCATGGTTTGCAGGGATGAGATTGGAGTTCCCATGGCTACAGAACAACCCCTTCCACCTCCCTCCCCTGGGTGTCTTCTCCCAACTTGTGACAGCTTTGCTGCTCCGTGGTTGGAAGGAAGCCCTGCTGATCAAGGAAAGCTGGGCTTCCATTCGGGTTTCCAGGGCGACAGAAGGAGAGTAAACAGAGCTCAGGCATTCACATGCCGCCGTTGCCAGGGGAATAGATTGCTGGCGCCTGAGTGTCCGGATCACCGATCCGAGCCCAGACACCCCAATCCAGGCCCCTCCCAATCGCTTGATCATTGGCCATGGCTGATCGCAATCCGCCAGGTCACGATCGCATGATCGCCATTATCGTGGGTGTTTTCCGATCGTAATGCGGATCGTGCCCATCTCTACTTATAGGTACCTAAAAGTAAAGTTGTGAACTCAAGCCTTGGGAATTCCTAGGCAGATCATGAGATGGAGGGCAGGAAGGGTTACATCAGTGCTTAGCCAGAAGACTCTTCAGTTACTTTTCCAAGGGCAATGCTTCTCAAGTCCAACTTTGATCACAGAGGCGATCTAGTGAGGAGATTGCTTAATGTATCGTCAAGGGTGTTGAACATGGAAAGCTCACCTGCCAACTGTGATGGTGTCAAAGAATTCATTATCCTATGCCACGTTTTCTCTTGCTGTGTTTATGTAATTATCACGCTCTGAAAATGTGCAATTTACACCTATGACACAAGTTCCAAACTATGGCCCCACCACTAAGGGGAACTCGAGTGAGAACCCTTGGTGCTAACAACTTCTTGGTTCACGCAGCACTGAGAGCTGGGATGGTAATGTTGCTATGGTAGAATGGCTAATCCTGGGACAGATGGCAGTAGCAATCTCAGTGGTCCCATTCTAAAGAAGTGGCTCTTTACTTGAAAAGTTCTGGGGTAAGTTAGCCTAGAAAGGCCTGTTAATCTCCCCCTGAAGAGAGGAGCTGTTAACAGACCTTACTTCATAGGCAGGACGTCCTGATTCTATATCAAGCATCTCCAATTAAAGGGATCATGTAGTAAGTGATGGAGAACTTCTCTACCTGAAACACGGGAGAACTGTATAGACAACAGCAACCTCAATAGATCAATGAGGAGTGTGGTGGAATGGCCCTGCCAAATTGTGTTTGGCTCTGTGTGGCATCTAGGAAGCATAAGTTGCCCGAGTCTCCACATGGCAATATGCCCCTCTCCCGGTCCACCTGAATTTAAATTAAAAGTAAAAACATCCATGCACACATATTCTCTTACAAGCAGTGGACAAACAGAAGAATACAAAAAGAAGGTGCAAATGTGTCCTGCCCGAGTCCCTCAATCTATATATGCGCTGACTGCACGTATTTAGTAGCAGACTGTTTAACTTAAAAGTTACAGATTCTGAAAGCTGCTCATTACTTTGGAACCTTTCTAGGCAGCAGAACATTGGTCTGTTCTATGTGGCAATGGTGAACCATCAAGAGGGAGTTCAGGTGTAAGAGCCCTTTTCCGTAAATGGAATCAACCAAACTGGACTTTCTCCCTCCATGCCAAGAGATTTTATTTTCTCTGTTAGCTCATCCCTTGTGGGTCAAAGAAGATGCAATCTAATCTTCCCCTCCTACATTTGTGTTATAGATCCAGAGGAGTTAGCCGTGTTAGTCTGTAGTAGCAAAATCAAAAAGAGTCCAGTAGCACCTTTAAGACTAACCAATTTTATTATAGCATAAGCTTTCGAGAATCAAGTTCTCTTCGTCAGGTGCCTGATCAAAACTGGGCAGATACAGAAGAGGAGGGGGAAAGAGAGAGAAAAAAGGGGAGGGGGCATAAATCACAAGAAGGCAGAATGCAATTAGCATGGAGGCTATCAAAACATTCCTTTGCTTGGAAATGTAAACATTTCCTTTTGGTGTGCAGTCAGTTTGTAGCAGTGAAGGTATCCAATTCCTATGTAGTATAAGCCTTCGATGACCACAGCTCTCCCTGCCAGCTGCATCTGACAAAGAGAACTGTGGTCCCCGAAAGCCCACACCAGGCGTCACTGGGCTCCCCCAGATCACGCCTCTGTAAAGAGAATCTGTTACCTGTGGTAATGTGATAACCATTCATAGTCTCTATTCAGTCCCCGCTTGACAGAGTCAAATTTGCATATGAATTCCAATTCAGCAGCCTCCCGTTGGATTTTGTTTTTGAAAGGTTTCTGTTGAACCACAGCGACCTTTAAGTCTTTGGTGGAATGTCCTGGTAGATTGAAGTGTTCTCCCACTGGTTTCTGGACGTTTCCATTTCTAATGTCAGATTTGTGTCCATTTATTCTTTTGCGTAGAGGTTGGCTGGTTTGTCCAATGTACAGAGCAGAGGGACATTGTTGGCACATGAGGGCATATATCAGGTTGGAGGATGAGCAGCTGTAAGAGCCAGAGACAGTGTAGTTGATGCCATTGGGTCCTGTAATTGTATTCCCTGGGTAGATATAGGGGCAGAGCTGGCATCTGGGTCTGTTGCAGGGCTTGGTACCTGTGCTGGTGACTCTGCTGGCCGATTCATGATTGTAAGTGAGAAGTCGTTTAAGATTGGGGGGCTGTCTGTAGGCAAGGAAAGGTCTTCCACCCAGGGCTTCTGAGAGAGAGGTATCATTTTCCAGGATGGGTTGTAGCTCACTGATGATACGTTGGATCGGTTTGAGCTGGGAGCTATAGGTGACAACCAGTGGTGTTCTGTTGTTAGTTCCTTTAGGTTTGTCCTGGAGCAGACTGTTTCTGGGTACTAGTCTGGCCCTGTTAATTTGTTTCTTCACTTCATTTGGTGGGTACTGTAGTCCCAAAAATGCTTGTTGTAAATCTCTTAAGTGTGAGTCTCGGTCGAGAGCATTGGAGCAGATACGGTTGTAACGTAAGGCTTGGCTGTAGACAATAGACCGAGTGGTATGTTTAGGGTGGAAGCTGGAGGCATGTAGATATGAGTATCGGTCTGTTGGTTTCCGGTATAAGGTGGTATTTATTCGTCCATTATGTAGTTGTACAGTGGTGTCCAGGAAGTGTACCTGTTGTGTAGAGTGGTCCAGGCTTAAGTTGATAGTAGGGTGAAAGTTATTGAAGTCCTGATGAAATCTCTCAAGGGCTTCCTTCCCATGGGTCCAAATGATGAAGATGTCATCCAGGAATCTTAAGTATAGTAGTGGTTCCAGTGGATGGGAGCTGAGGAAGCGTTGCTCTAAGTCCGCCATGAATATGTTAGCATATTGTGGTGCCATGCGTGTGCCCATGGCTGTGCCATTAACCTGTAGATATAAGTTGTCACCAAATTCGAAGTAATTGTGAGTGAGCACGAAGTGACAAAGTTCAGTGGCGAGGTTTGCTGTGGTTTTGTCCGGGATAATATTCCGTATGGCTTGCAATCCATCTGTATGTGGGATATTGGTGTACAAGGCCTCCACATCCATGGTTGCTAGGATGGTGTCATCTGGTAGGTTGTCAATGGATTGTATTTTCCTGAGGAAGTCAGTGGTGTCCCGTAAATAGCTGGGTGTGCTGGTGGCATAGGGCCTGAGGATAGAGTCCATGTATCCCGAGACTCCTACTGTGATGGTGCATTTTCCTGCAACAATTGGGCGTCCTGGGTTACCCGCTTTGTGGATTTTGGGTAGTAGGTAGAATCTTCCTGGTCGTGGTTCCTGGGGTGTGTCTGTATGGATGCATTCTTGTATGTCCATGGGGAGTGTTTTTAATATTTTATTGAGTTCCCTTTTGTATTGTTCAGTGGGGTCAGAAGGTAGTATTTTATAGAATGTTGTGTTGGAGAGTTGTCTTTCTGCTTCTTGTATATAATTTTGTTTATCCATGATGACAACCGCTCCGCCTTTGTCAGCTTCCTTGATTACGATGCCAGAATTATTTTGGAGGCTGTTTATGGCCTCTCTTTCTCCACGGCTGAGGTTCTGCTTTAGGTGTTGTTGTTTGTCAATTATCTCAGCCTGAGCCCGTCTACGGAAGCATTCAATGTAAAAGTCCAATGAGGAGTTACGGCCCTCAGGCGGTGTCCATGTGGAATTCTTTTTCCTGGAGTCTTGTAACGATGGTTGTGTATTGCTGGGTTGGGGGGGTGGGGGCTGCAGAGGCTGCTGTGATGGTGTCTGTTCAGTGCTTTGTTCGTCATTTTGTCCAGCAGAGTAGTTGAAGAATTCTTTCAGTCTTAGGCGTCTAAAATAGGCCTCCAGGTCTCCACAAAGTTGTATGGTTTGTGTGGGTCTGGCTGGGCAAAAGGATAGTCCACGTGAGAGGACTGATTCCTCTGCTGGGCTCAGCTTGTAACTGGAAAGATTGATGATGTTGCTTGGATCCCAAGTGTTTTTGCTCTCTGTTGCAGGCAGGAGTTTTGAGAATTTCTTCTCCTTCTTGTTCTGTAATTCAGTGAATAGATTACAATAAATAGTTTCTCTGGTTGTGGCAAACATCTCCCAGTTACCGGTCTGTGCAGAGGGGGTGCACTTCATGGAAGAGTCTAGTTCAGAGACCTCTTGCTTGATCCATTGTTGCTTGCTGTACATCAGTCCAATGAGGTGAATTAAGAGTTTCCTGGATAAGGTGTTGCATAGTTTCTCACTGTAGTCTGTGTGGTAAGTGGATTTCAATGGATTCCTCACACGAAGTCCCTTGGGTAGAATGTCCAGTCTTTTGCATTTAGAAAGAAAGATGATGTCTGTTTGTATCTGTGCCAGTTTCTTCATGAGGTTGATGGATTTCCTCTCCATTCGGCTGAATGCGGTGCTTTCCAAGGTCATAGATCCAGAGGAGTTAGCCGTGTTAGTCTGTAGTAGCAAAATCAAAAAGAGTCCAGTAGCACCTTTAAGACTAACCAATTTTATTATAGCATAAGCTTTCGAGAATCAAGTTCTCTTCGTCAGATGCCTGATCAAAACTGGGCAGATACAGAAGAGGAGGGGGAAAGAGAGAGAAAAAAGGGGAGGGGGCATAAATCACAAGAAGGCAGAATGCAATTAGCATGGAGGCTATCAAAACATTCCTTTGCTTGGAAATGTAAACATTTCCTTTTGGTGTGCAGTCAGTTTGTAGCAGTGAAGGTATCCAATTCCTATGTAGTATAAGCCTTCGATGACCACAGCTCTCCCTGCCAGCTGCATCTGACAAAGAGAACTGTGGTCCCCGAAAGCCCACACCAGGCGTCACTGGGCTCCCCCAGATCACGCCTCTGTAAAGAGAATCTGTTACCTGTGGTAATGTGACAACTCTCCAACACAACATTCTATAAAATACTACCTTCTGACCCCACTGAACAATACAAAAGGGAACTCAATAAAATATTAAAAACACTCCCCATGGACATACAAGAATGCATCCATACAGACACACCCCAGGAACCACGACCAGGAAGATTCTACCTACTACCCAAAATCCACAAAGCGGGTAACCCAGGACGCCCAATTGTTGCAGGAAAATGCACCATCACAGTAGGAGTCTCGGGATACATGGACTCTATCCTCAGGCCCTATGCCACCAGCACACCCAGCTATTTACGGGACACCACTGACTTCCTCAGGAAAATACAATCCATTGACAACCTACCAGATGACACCATCCTAGCAACCATGGATGTGGAGGCCTTGTACACCAATATCCCACATGCAGATGGATTGCAAGCCATACGGAATATTATCCCGGACAAAACCACAGCAAACCTCGCCACTGAACTTTGTCACTTCGTGCTCACTCACAATTACTTCGAATTTGGTGACAACTTATATCTACAGGTTAATGGCACAGCCATGGGCACACGCATGGCACCACAATATGCTAACATATTCATGGCGGACTTAGAGCAACGCTTCCTCAGCTCCCATCCACTGGAACCACTACTATACTTAAGATTCCTGGATGACATCTTCATCATTTGGACCCATGGGAAGGAAGCCCTTGAGAGATTTCATCAGGACTTCAATAACTTTCACCCTACTATCAACTTAAGCCTGGACCACTCTACACAACAGGTACACTTCCTGGACACCACTGTACAACTACATAATGGACGAATAAATACCACCTTATACCGGAAACCAACAGACCGATACTCATATCTACATGCCTCCAGCTTCCACCCTAAACATACCACTCGGTCTATTGTCTATCTGCTCCAATGCTCTCGACCGAGACTCACACTTAAGAGATTTACAACAAGCATTTTTGGGACTACAGTACCCACCAAATGAAGTGAAGAAACAAATTAACAGGGCCAGACTAGTACCCAGAAACAGTCTGCTCCAGGACAAACCTAAAGGAACTAACAACAGAACACCACTGGTTGTCACCTATAGCTCCCAGCTCAAACCGATCCAACGTATCATCAGTGAGCTACAACCCATCCTGGAAAATGATACCTCTCTCTCAGAAGCCCTGGGTGGAAGACCTTTCCTTGCCTACAGACAGCCCCCCAATCTTAAACGACTTCTCACTTACAATCATGAATCGGCCAGCAGAGTCACCAGCACAGGTACCAAGCCCTGCAACAGACCCAGATGCCAGCTCTGCCCCTATATCTACCCAGGGAATACAATTACAGGACCCAATGGCATCAACTACACTGTCTCTGGCTCTTACAGCTGCTCATCCTCCAACCTGATATATGCCCTCATGTGCCAACAATGTCCCTCTGCTCTGTACATTGGACAAACCAGCCAACCTCTACGCAAAAGAATAAATGGACACAAATCTGACATTAGAAATGGAAACGTCCAGAAACCAGTGGGAGAACACTTCAATCTACCAGGACATTCCACCAAAGACTTAAAGGTCGCTGTGGTTCAACAGAAACCTTTCAAAAACAAAATCCAACGGGAGGCTGCTGCATTGGAATTCATATGCAAATTTGACTCTGTCAAGCGGGGACTGAATAGAGACTATGAATGGTTATCACATTACCACAGGTAACAGATTCTCTTTACAGAGGCGTGATCTGGGGGAGCCCAGTGACGCCTGGTGTGGGCTTTCGGGGACCACAGTTCTCTTTGTCAGATGCAGCTGGCAGGGAGAGCTGTGGTCATCGAAGGCTTATACTACATAGGAATTGGATACCTTCACTGCTACAAACTGACTGCACACCAAAAGGAAATGTTTACATTTCCAAGCAAAGGAATGTTTTGATAGCCTCCATGCTAATTGCATTCTGCCTTCTTGTGATTTATGCCCCCTCCCCTTTTTTCTCTCTCTTTCCCCCTCCTCTTCTGTATCTGCCCAGTTTTGATCAGGCATCTGACGAAGAGAACTTGATTCTCGAAAGCTTATGCTATAATAAAATTGGTTAGTCTTAAAGGTGCTACTGGACTCTTTTTGATTTTGCTACTACAGACTAACACGGCTAACTCCTCTGGATCTATGACCTTGGAAAGCACCGCATTCAGCCGAATGGAGAGGAAATCCATCAACCTCATGAAGAAACTGGCACAGATACAAACAGACATCATCTTTCTTTCTAAATGCAAAAGACTGGACATTCTACCCAAGGGACTTCGTGTGAGGAATCCATTGAAATCCACTTACCACACAGACTACAGTGAGAAACTATGCAACACCTTATCCAGGAAACTCTTAATTCACCTCATTGGACTGATGTACAGCAAGCAACAATGGATCAAGCAAGAGGTCTCTGAACTAGACTCTTCCATGAAGTGCACCCCCTCTGCACAGACCGGTAACTGGGAGATGTTTGCCACAACCAGAGAAACTATTTATTGTAATCTATTCACTGAATTACAGAACAAGAAGGAGAAGAAATTCTCAAAACTCCTGCCTGCAACAGAGAGCAAAAACACTTGGGATCCAAGCAACATCATCAATCTTTCCAGTTACAAGCTGAGCCCAGCAGAGGAATCAGTCCTCTCACGTGGACTATCCTTTTGCCCAGCCAGACCCACACAAACCATACAACTTTGTGGAGACCTGGAGGCCTATTTTAGACGCCTAAGACTGAAAGAATTCTTCAACTACTCTGCTGGACAAAATGACGAACAAAGCACTGAACAGACACCATCACAGCAGCCTCTGCAGCCCCCACCCCCCCAACCCAGCAATACACAACCATCGTTACAAGACTCCAGGAAAAAGAATTCCACATGGACACCGCCTGAGGGCCGTAACTCCTCATTGGACTTTTACATTGAATGCTTCCGTAGACGGGCTCAGGCTGAGATAATTGACAAACAACAACACCTAAAGCAGAACCTCAGCCGTGGAGAAAGAGAGGCCATAAACAGCCTCCAAAATAATTCTGGCATCGTAATCAAGGAAGCTGACAAAGGCGGAGCGGTTGTCATCATGGATAAACAAAATTATATACAAGAAGCAGAAAGACAACTCTCCAACACAACATTCTATAAAATACTACCTTCTGACCCCACTGAACAATACAAAAGGGAACTCAATAAAATATTAAAAACACTCCCCATGGACATACAAGAATGCATCCATACAGACACACCCCAGGAACCACGACCAGGAAGATTCTACCTACTACCCAAAATCCACAAAGCGGGTAACCCAGGACGCCCAATTGTTGCAGGAAAATGCACCATCACAGTAGGAGTCTCGGGATACATGGACTCTATCCTCAGGCCCTATGCCACCAGCACACCCAGCTATTTACGGGACACCACTGACTTCCTCAGGAAAATACAATCCATTGACAACCTACCAGATGACACCATCCTAGCAACCATGGATGTGGAGGCCTTGTACACCAATATCCCACATGCAGATGGATTGCAAGCCATACGGAATATTATCCCGGACAAAACCACAGCAAACCTCGCCACTGAACTTTGTCACTTCGTGCTCACTCACAATTACTTCGAATTTGGTGACAACTTATATCTACAGGTTAATGGCACAGCCATGGGCACACGCATGGCACCACAATATGCTAACATATTCATGGCGGACTTAGAGCAACGCTTCCTCAGCTCCCATCCACTGGAACCACTACTATACTTAAGATTCCTGGATGACATCTTCATCATTTGGACCCATGGGAAGGAAGCCCTTGAGAGATTTCATCAGGACTTCAATAACTTTCACCCTACTATCAACTTAAGCCTGGACCACTCTACACAACAGGTACACTTCCTGGACACCACTGTACAACTACATAATGGACGAATAAATACCACCTTATACCGGAAACCAACAGACCGATACTCATATCTACATGCCTCCAGCTTCCACCCTAAACATACCACTCGGTCTATTGTCTACAGCCAAGCCTTACGTTACAACCGTATCTGCTCCAATGCTCTCGACCGAGACTCACACTTAAGAGATTTACAACAAGCATTTTTGGGACTACAGTACCCACCAAATGAAGTGAAGAAACAAATTAACAGGGCCAGACTAGTACCCAGAAACAGTCTGCTCCAGGACAAACCTAAAGGAACTAACAACAGAACACCACTGGTTGTCACCTATAGCTCCCAGCTCAAACCGATCCAACGTATCATCAGTGAGCTACAACCCATCCTGGAAAATGATACCTCTCTCTCAGAAGCCCTGGGTGGAAGACCTTTCCTTGCCTACAGACAGCCCCCCAATCTTAAACGACTTCTCACTTACAATCATGAATCGGCCAGCAGAGTCACCAGCACAGGTACCAAGCCCTGCAACAGACCCAGATGCCAGCTCTGCCCCTATATCTACCCAGGGAATACAATTACAGGACCCAATGGCATCAACTACACTGTCTCTGGCTCTTACAGCTGCTCATCCTCCAACCTGATATATGCCCTCATGTGCCAACAATGTCCCTCTGCTCTGTACATTGGACAAACCAGCCAACCTCTACGCAAAAGAATAAATGGACACAAATCTGACATTAGAAATGGAAACGTCCAGAAACCAGTGGGAGAACACTTCAATCTACCAGGACATTCCACCAAAGACTTAAAGGTCGCTGTGGTTCAACAGAAACCTTTCAAAAACAAAATCCAACGGGAGGCTGCTGAATTGGAATTCATATGCAAATTTGACTCTGTCAAGCGGGGACTGAATAGAGACTATGAATGGTTATCACATTACCACAGGTAACAGATTCTCTTTACAGAGGCGTGATCTGGGGGAGCCCAGTGACGCCTGGTGTGGGCTTTCGGGGACCACAGTTCTCTTTGTCAGATGCAGCTGGCAGGGAGAGCTGTGGTCATCGAAGGCTTATACTACATAGGAATTGGATACCTTCACTGCTACAAACTGACTGCACACCAAAAGGAAATGTTTACATTTCCAAGCAAAGGAATGTTTTGATAGCCTCCATGCTAATTGCATTCTGCCTTCTTGTGATTTATGCCCCCTCCCCTTTTTTCTCTCTCTTTCCCCCTCCTCTTCTGTATCTGCCCAGTTTTGATCAGGCATCTGACGAAGAGAACTTGATTCTCGAAAGCTTATGCTATAATAAAATTGGTTAGTCTTAAAGGTGCTACTGGACTCTTTTTGATTTTACATTTGTGTTAGTTTCCCAGACAAAATGTCAGCTGTCCACTTGATTCTCTCTGGCAATGAAGGCCTTTAGGATTTCCAAAACTTTGAAGCTTAATACTTGGTGAGGCCAATAGTAATGCTTGTTTCTGCTTGTTTTCAGCTATGAAAAATAAAATAACACTCATTGGGGAGTTTTGATGCAGCCCAAACATCCAAATAAAATGCATTTCTCCTTAAGAAGCAAGTAGGGGTGTGCAAGCCAAAAATTTTCGGCTATAGCCGAAAGTAGAAAGCCGAAAGAAGATTCTCTATCGTTAAAGCCGAAAGCCGAAACAAGAATCTCTTTCGGCTTTCGGCTTTCGGGATTCTTTCGGCATTATTTCGGCATTCTTTCGGCTTTTTTCTAAGGGAAAATGCCTCCGTCTTCCAGGACGCCTGGAGGAGGCATTTTCCCACCGAATAAGCCCAAAATTGGTGGGGACCTTCCTCTAACCCTTCTCTAACAACCACCCAAGTTTCAGACAGATTGAACTTTGGGGGGCCATGTTATGGCCCCCCAAAGCAGGTCCCCCCATCCTCCCATAAGAAAGCGAAGGAGCAGCATATTGTTAGCGTGCTGCTGCTAATCTTTCTTCATTATTTCCTATGGGGAAAAAATGAAGAGGCAGGCTTCCTTTGCCAGGGGTGGCATTTTGCATGCAAAATGCCCCCTCACCCTCAGGGGCCCTTCTCCCACCCCTCCTCCCACCCCCCACCAAGGCTCAGCCTGCTCCCACTTGGGGGGGCCATTTCATGGCCTCCCCAAGTAGGTGCTCTAATCTCTACCACTGACAGCTGGGGGAGGCTTGTGTTGCCAGGGGTGGCATTTTGCATGCAAAATGCCCCCCAACCCTCTGGGGCCCTTCTCCCACCCCTCCTCCCACCCCCCACCAAGGCTCAGCCTGCTCCCACTTGGGGGGGCCATTTCATGGCCTCCCCAAGTAGGTCCTCTCAGCCCCTAAAGTCCACCCCTTACAGCCCCACACAAACCCAATTCCCCCCCAGCTGCCACACACAGACCCAAATCCCCACATTAGCCCCTCACAGACCCAAATCCACCCCCACCTGCCCCACACCCATAACCCCAGGAACAGGCTGGCAAAGGCCAGCCCTCTCCCTTTGTTCCCTATGCTGGGAACTTCTAAACTCTCTTTCCCTGGGCAATTCTGCACAGCCCAGGGGTGCCACAATGGCGGGCACACTTCTGAGTGCCAGCTGGTCCCTGTGAAAGAGCACCTGAACCACAGACACCCTCCCTCAAATTCCCCCACCACCTACAGAGATGGCTGGCCAGCCAGCCCCATTGTTCCCTATGATGGGAACCAACTGCACAACAAAGAATAAAACAAGAACAACACAAAATAAAGTTTAAAAAAAATTATTTTCTCCCTTCCAAAGTACAAGTAGGCAAAGCATTATGACACATTACACCAGCAGTCCCCCACACAGAAAAATTAAAACAAAACTCACTTAACATCAGAGAATCACAAAACACGATTCCTGTCAAAAACACTTTATTTCTTGAACAGCTTTAGGTTACACAGCAGGGGGGAACACCAAAGGGCATGGCAGCACTATCTTACACAAAAATAACACAACTCACTTAACATCAGAGAATCACAAAAGCACAATTCCTGTCAAAAACACTTTATTTCTTGAACAGCTTTAGGCTACACAGCAGGGGGGGAACACCAAAGGGCATGGAAGCAGTATCTTACACAAAAATAACACAACTCACTTCACATTAAAGAATCACCCCAAAAAATTGCTGTCAAAAGCACTTTATTTCTGTAACTGCTTTAGGTTACACAGTAGGAAGGCACCACAGAGCAGGAAAGCAGTGTACTACACAAAAATAACACAACTCACTTCACATCAGAGAATCACACAAACACAATTGCTGTCAAAAACGGTGAAGTGGGTTGTATCATTTTTTGTAGTACATTGCTATCATGCCCTGTTGTGCCCTCCTACTGTGTAACCTAAAGCTGTTCAAGAAATAAAGTGTTTTTGCCAGGAATTGTGTTTTTGTGATTCTCTGATGTTAAGTGAGTTGTGTTATTTTTGTGTAAGATAGTGCTGCCATGCCCTTTGGTGTTCCCCCCTGCTGTGTAACCTAAAGCTGTTCAAGAAATAAAGTGTTTTTGCCAGGAATTGTGTTTTTGTGATTCTCTGATGTTAAGTGAGTTGTGTTATTTTTGTGTAAGATAGTGCTGCCATGCCCTTTGGTGTTCCCCCCTGCTGTGTAACCTAAAGCTGTTCAAGAAATAAAGTGTTTTTGACAGGAATCATGCTTTGTGATTCTCTGATGTTAAGTGAGTTGTGTTATTTTTCTGTGTGGGGGACTGCTGGTGTAATGTGTCATAATGCTTTGCCTACTTGTACTTTGGAAGGGAGAAAAAAAAATTTAAAACTTTATTTTGTGTTGTTCTTGTTTTATTCTTTGTTGTGCAGTTGGTTCCCATCATAGGGAACAATGGGGCTGGCTGGCCAGCCATCTCTGTAGGTGGTGGGGGAATTTGAGGGAGGGTGTCTGTGGTTCAGCTGCTCTTTCACAGGGACCAGCTGGCACTCAGAAGTGTGCCCACCATTGTGGCACCCCTGGGCTGTGCAGAATTGCCCAGGGAAAGAGAGTTTAGAAGTTCCCAGCATAGGGAACAAAGGGGGAGGGCTGGCCTTTGCCAGCCTGTTCCTGGGGTTATGGGTGTGGGGCAGGTGGGGGTGGATTTGGGTCTGTGAGGGGCTAATGTGGGGATTTGGGTCTGTGTGTGGCAGCTGGGGGGGAATTGGGTTTGTGTGGGGCTGTAAGGGGTGGACTTTAGGGGCTGAGAGGACCTACTTGGGGAGGCCATGAAATGCCCCCCCCAAGTAGGAGCAGTCTGAGCCTGGGTGGGGGGTGGGGGGAAGGGTGGGAGAAGGGCCCCTGAGGGCTTGGGGGCATTTTGCATGCAAAATGCCACCCCTGGCAACACAAGCCTCCCCCAGCTGTCAGTGGTAGAGATTAGAGCACCTACTTGGGGAGGCCATGAAATGGCCCCCCCAAGTGGGAGCAGGCTGAGCCTTGGTGGGGGGTGGGAGGAGGGGTGGGAGAAGGGCCCCTGAGGGTGAGGGGGCATTTTGCATGCAAAATGCCACCCCTGGCAAAGGAAGCCTGCTTCTTCATTTTTTCCCCATAGGAAATAATGAAGAAGATTAGCAGCAGCATGCTAACAATATGCTGCTCCTTCGCTTTCTTATGGGAGGATGGGGGGACCTGCTTTGGGGGGCCATAACATGGCCCCCCAAAGTCCAATCTGTCTGAAACTTGGGTGGTTGTTAGAGAAGGGTTAGAGGAAGGTCCCCACCAATTTTGGGCTTATTCGGTGGGAAAATGCCTCCCCCAGATGTCCGGGAAGACGGAGGCATTTTCCCATTGAAAAGCCGAAAGAAAGCCGAAAGAATCCCGAAACGTTTCGGCTTTTTTCTTTCGGCTACCCGAAACGTTTCGGCATTCCCCGAAACGTTTCGGCATTCCCCGAAAGAAGCCGAAACACTTTTATTTCGGCATTCTTTCGGCATTCTGAATGCCGAAACGCACATCCCTAGAAGCAAGCAAGAGGGAACTTACTTCAGTGACACCGATATTAGCTTCCGGAAGCATTAAGGGCTTCAATGGGCACAATCTATTGGGGAAGCACTCTGTGTGTGTGGGGGGGGGGTGAGCTTGATGGCCTAGAAGGCTCTTTCCAGTTCTCTGACTCATTTCCTTCCCCGTGTTATAGAACATGTACTTTGCACTGTGAAGTCCTCTTTCATTTGGGATGATTATAAAGTTTGTCAGCATGTTTGTATAATGTTGTTTGTTCATTTAAGTTCATGTAGTTTTAAGTTTATGTTGTTCATTTAAGTTTATGTAGTGTTTTTTTTTTAATCCCATCTTTCAGGCAAGGTGTTCTGGTAAAATACACAAAGTACATGTTCTATAACACAGGGAAGGAAGTAAATAGAATCAGGCTAAGGAAGAAAATAATTAGGCCTCAAGCATCATCAGGAAATTTGAATAATGTTGTTTGTTCATTTAAGTTCATGTAGTTTTAGGTTTATGTTGTTCATTTAGGTTTATGTAGTGTTTTTTTTTAATCCCATCTTTCAGGCAAGGTGTTCTGGTAAAATACACAAAGTACATATTCTATAACACAGGGAAGGAAATAAATAGAATCAGGCTAAGGACTTCCGGTTTGGGATTCATGGAGGTCTGACGCAGCTCCAACTGCGGAGCTGACCGGACTGCCGTTTTAACCGGCCGGCGGGGGCAAAATAGCCCGCGGCCGACTGCTCTCAGGCAGAGAGCAGGCAAAGAACGCTCAAGACCTCAGGGCGCGTTGATCTCGAGCGAGGGGGCCTCTACGCGACGGGCCCCCTCACGACCCTTGAGGTCCCACCCTGTGACAGGTCGGCAAAGATCTCTGCGGCAGTTTCGGGGCCAATGCGGTTGGCATAAGACCTACGTACCCAAGCTTCAATAGGGGAAAGAGGAGTGGAGGGAAACGAAGATTGAAACAGTGATTACAACCCACGGAAAGTGAATGGGAAGGTAAAGATCACTATCTTCTGATACGGGACAGATTGTTAAAAGTAAAGAAGATTAAAAGTAGATTTTAAAACTGCAACAGGCTAATTATAATGAGGAGAAGACTCGGCAAGAGTCGAAACAGAAAAAAGACTAAGCTTAAAGAAGTTATTAAAGAATTTGGACTATTGTTTTGAATACTTGCAGTTATGGAGCTGTGAGAAAATCCTGCCATCGCGAGAGCTACTGCGGGAAGTCGGGAGACAGGAAGTACGTAATAACAATAGAGTTGCTGGAGAGAAGCGGCCCCTGCCGGAGGGCAGGAAGAAGGGAATCGCCATCTTTGAAAGGGGAAAAGCCGCGGCTTCAGCGGAAGAGGAAGTAAGCCATTTTGGATTACAAAAACCATAGAAGAACCATAGAGAAAAGACGCCCGACATTTTGGATTTTCTAAAAGTTTTTTCTTTGCAAAAAGACTGGGACATTTAAATTAAAAATTAAAAAGACGCTTAATTTTACGCCACGGAGTTAAGGAAGAGGGCGGACTCGTGGGAGCGAGCCAAGGCAAGCCCCACGATGTCGAAAAAAGAGTGGCAATCGGCAATAGAGAACCTAGACAAAAAACTCTTAGAAGTGATTAAAGAACTTAAGGACATGAAACCGGAGCTGATCAAAGAGGTTAAACAGACAGTGAAAAGTGAGCTGTCAGAAGTAAAGAAAGGTATGGAAATAATGCAAAATGAACTGCAAGGAACACAGCAGAGAGTTAAAGTAGTAGAAGGCGCGGTGGAGAATTTAGCTGACACGCAACAAACAGAGATGAGGCTGATGAGGGGGAGAATGGCGGTTGCGGAAAGCAAACACATGGAGAAGCAGCTAAGATTTCGCGGTTTGCCGGAAGTGGAAGGAAAAACAGCGCAAGAACAGATGACGGAGGTGTTAGCTGAATACCTGGGGAAGGAGGAGGAGGAAGTTGTGGCTATCCTGGACGTGGTATATCGTGTAAATTCAAGAATTGCGACCCAGAGGAAACTACCAAGAGATGTGATTGTGCAATTTACGACCCGAAATATGAAAGAGAAGATTGTGACTAAACAGTTTCAAGATCCATTGGAGATTGACGGCAAGATGATTATCATTATGAAGGAAATACCCAGATCGGTGTTATTGGACCGGAAAAAATATAAGGCGCTAATTCAGATTTTGAAGGACATGAAAATCAGGTACAGATGGGAACTACCAGAAGGAGTGTCCTTTGAATTTGGAGGGGCCAAAAGACGCATCAGATCGGAACGAGAGATGGAGCGATTTATAAGAGACAATGAAAAGGACTTACCAGCAACAAGATTATGAGTATGGAGTGTAAAGTTATATCTTGGAATGTAAATGGACTTAACTCACCGAATAAGAGAAAAAGCATCTTTCACTGGCTATTAAAACAAAAATGTGATATTGTTTGTTTGCAAGAGACCCATATTCGAAAACAAGATGTAAAGTATTTAAAATCAAAAAAATTGGGCAATGATTTTGCAGCGGCCTCCAATAAGAAAAAAAGAGGAGTAGTGCTTTATATTAAAGAGGAGCTGCAGCCAAAGTTTGTAATGAAAGATGTGGAAGCCAGATTTATAGCAGTGGAATGCGTATGGAATTTAAAGAGAGTGCTGGTAGTTGGAATTTATGCACCTAATGGAGCAAAAGAAAGCTTCTTTGAGGACTTAAGGAAGCAACTAGATGAACTTTCATATGATCAGATAATACTTGCTGGAGACTTCAATGGAGTGACAAATCTGGATTTAGACAAAAAATTATCAACTGCACAAAAGAAAAGAGGATTGCTACCAAAGTTGTTTTTTGAACTGATACAACAGGAAACCTTAGAAGATGTATGGAGAAGACAAAACCCGAAAAGCAGACAATTTACGTTCTACTCCGCAAGACACTTTACACTATCGAGAATTGATATGATCTGGGCCTCAAAAGACTTAGCGTTATGGACTAAGGAAGTGGAAATAATGCCGATGGTAGGCTCGGATCATAATCCAATTATGTGGAAATTGGGGAGAAGGAGCAAAAGGAAAGGATGGAGAATAAATGAGGACTTACTTCAAGAGGGAGAGAATATGGAGATGCTGAGAAGAGAGACAAAGTTCTTCATACAATACAACATGAATAAAGAAGTACCAACCAACAAGGTTTGGGACACCTACAAGGCGGTAATTAGGGGCATACTAATGGATTTAAATGGAAGAGCCAGAAAAAAGAAAGAGGAGAAGAGACAGGAGATTATGGAAAAAATAAAAGCCAAAGAAATACAGTTAAAGAAGAGACCAGGGAAAAAGAAAATTTACCAGGACATTAAAATATTACAAGAACAGCTGACAGCAATGAATAATAAAGAATTGGAGTGGAATCTCAAAAGACTGAATCAAAAAGGGTTTGAAGGTGCAAACAAACCTGGGAAATATTTGGCATGGCAATTGAAAAAGAGAAAGGAAAAGAAAATAATAAACAAAATATGTGAAGATAACAAAACGTATTTGGAACAGACATCCATTAGTAGAGCCTTCTATAAATTTTATGCTAAATTGTATAATAAGAAAGAGGTGAATAAAGAATCAATAGCGACATATTTGGAGAAAATGAAGCTCCCAGTAATCTCGGAAGCGTGGAGAGATAGACTGAACAATGAAGTAACGGATGAGGAAATAAAAATGGCAATACAATCAACAAATTTGGGAAAGGCACCAGGGCCAGATGGACTTACAGCTAAATTTTATAAGACAATGGCCAACGAACTGGTTCCATTCCTAAAAGAAGTGATCAATGGAGTATTAAAGGATCAACGGATTCCAGATACCTGGAAGGAAGCCAACATTTCACTGATCCCCAAAGAGGGCCAAGATCTAACTAATGTGAAAAACTACAGGCCTATATCCTTACTTAACAATGATTATAAAATCTTTGCGAAGATACTGGCAGAGAGAGTGAAGGGGTGGCTTTCGGAAATTATTGAGGAGGAACAAGCAGGTTTTTTACCTGGTAGACAAATCAGAGACAATTTAAGGACAGTGATCAATGCTATTGAGTATTATGATAAGCGTTGTGACAAAGAGGTTGGTTTCTTCTTTGTTGATGCAGAAAAAGCGTTTGACAATTTGAACTGGGACTTTATGTTTGCCACTATGGAAAAGCTACAAATGGGAGAAAAATTCATAAGAGCAGTTAAAGAAATCTACAGAGACCAGAATGCAGCAATTGTGGTGAACGATGAGACTACCAAGAAACTGACTATAAGTAAAGGAACAAGACAAGGTTGCCCGTTGTCTCCGCTGTTATTCATTTTGGTACTGGAGATACTGATGATACAAATACGACAAGATGAAGAAATCCGCGGAATAAAAATAAAGGACTTTTCTTATAAAGTTAGAGCATTTGCGGACGACATAATGTTAATTGTGGAAGATCCAATGGAGAATATGCCAAAAGTGATAGAGAAGATCAAAGAGTTCGGAGATTTGGCAGGGTTTTATATTAACAAAAAGAAGTCAAAGATATTATGTAAAAATATGACTAAGCAAAAACAACAACTGTTAATGGAAATAACGGACTGTGAAGTAACAACCAAGGTGAAATATTTGGGAATTGAACTGACTGCAAAGAATATAGATCTATTCAAAAACAACTATGAAAAATTATGGACTCAGATTGAGCAAGATTTGATCAAATGGAATAGATTGAATTTGTCATGGTTGGGAAGGATTGCAGCAGTTAAGATGAATGTGTTACCAAGAGTAATGTTTTTGGTTGTTGGGGGTTTTCCGGGCTGTATTGCCGTGGTCTTGGCATTGTAGTTCCTGACGTTTCGCCAGCAGCTGTGGCTGGCATCTTCAGAGGTGAAGATGCCAGCCACAGCTGCTGGCGAAACGTCAGGAACTACAATGCCAAGACCACGGCAATACAGCCCGGAAAACCCCCAACAACCATCGTTCTCCGGCCGTGAAAGCCTTCGACAGTAATGTTTTTGTTACAGACAATACCAATTATCCGAGACTCTAAGCAGTTTGAAAAATGGCAGAGGAAAATATCAGACTTTGTTTGGGCAGGCAAGAAGCCTCGAGTGAAAATGAAAGTTTTACAAGATGCAAAGCAAAGAGGCGGAATGCAACTGTCCAATCTAAGACTTTACTATGACGCAATTTGCCTAGTGTGGCTGAAAGATTGGATGACGTTGAAGAATAAGAAATTATTGGCCCTAGAGGGATATAAAAAAATATTCGGATGGCATGCATACCTATGGTACGACAAAGTAAAAGTGAACTCTATGTTCCTACATCATTACATACGGAAAAGCCTATATGCAACCTGGAAGAAGTATAGAGACTTCCTACAAGAAGGAACCCCCATGTGGGTAGTTCCGTATGAAGTAATAGATCCGAGAGCTGTCTATACTGAGCAACAGTGTTTAACATATAAGGAGATAACCCAAATAGAATCTTCCAAACTTAAAATAAAGACACAGGACGAGTTATCACCCAACTATGATTGGTTCCAGTATAGGCAGATCAGAGATCTCTACAATTCGGATTGTGCAAAGGGAGGCATAAGAACAGAGAATTCGGAACTAGAGCAGACACTTTTAAAAGAGGATAAGAAGGAAATTTCCAAGGTATACCAAGTACTGTTGAAATGGTATACTGAAGATGAAATAGTTAAAGTACAAATGGTGAAGTGGGCCATAAACTTTAATAAAGAAATAACAATGGAGGCATGGGAACACTTGTGGAAAAACACAATGAAGATTACAACGTGTACTAATATTAAAGAGAACATTTACAAAATGATCTATCGTTGGTACATGACACCAAAGAAGATTGCGCTAGGGAATCTGAACACTTCTAATAAATGCTGGAAATGTAAAAAACATGAGGGCTCTTTGTACCATATGTGGTGGACGTGTGAGGTAGCCAGGCAGTACTGGGGAGAAATAATAAAAGTAATAAGTGAGATTCTACAATTTCAAATTAATAAGAACCCAGAACTCCTGCTACTGAACCTGGGAATGGAGAACATTCCAGCCCAATATAGAACACTGTTATTTTACATGACAGCAGCGGCCAGACTTTTGTATGCGCAAAAATGGAAAGTACAAGAAGTGCCAACTATTGAGGACTGGACTTACAAATTGCTGTATATGGCCGAAATGGACAAAATGACAAGAAAACTGAGAAATCTGGACCCAGGACAGTTCAACACAGACTGGGAGAAGCTGAAGCAATATGTGCTGAAGAAATGGGAGGTGGGAAGAGAACTGTGGCAGTTTGAGAACTACTGAAATATGACAAAATGTAGAGGGGGGTGACTTTACCGGAGGGTAGAGAGAGAAATGAAAATGTCTAAGCAGCTATTTTGTTAGATTGTTATATATAGAAAAATATATAGAAAATGGATAGAAAATAATTAACTATAAGGACCGACTAATTAACATGGTTTCTGGTATAAACGTGTAACATGTTAAACTGAATGAGCCTACCTGAAGAAATATATGGATCAAATTGATTGATAACTTTTGAGGATAGTTATACAAAGCAATATACGGAATATAAGTTAAATTGGTTGACTTATACAAATGCATGGGTTATATGGTTTATATGGTATATGGTTTATAGAAATATTTGAAACCAGGAAACTATGAAATTATGTTAAAAAGGGACAAATTGTTTGTCTAATATGGAAGAAGGGACTCAAAGATAAGGTATAGAGTATTAAAAATAGTTAAAGAATTATTGCTTAGATCAAAGGGAAAGTATATGTTTGTTAGATAGATGAATTTAAAATGAGTAAGAGAAAAGGGACAAAGGGTTGGAAAACTGTTGGAAGTCAAAAGAAAAGGGGGGAAAGGGAGGGGGTTAGAAATTGGGAAACGGGAATTGATTGTAATGTGAAATTATATTATTCTAATTCCAATAAAAATTTTATTAAAAAAAAAAATAGAATCAGGCTAAGGAAGAAAACAATCAGGCCTGAAGCATCATCAGGAAATTTGATGTTGGTGTGATATAAATCATTCACACCCACAGCCCACAAAATCTGTGTAAAACCACATTCCAGAGATTCATGTTCATTCCACATTGTCCACATCCTCTTCAGGACATCAGCAAGCTTCGTAAGTCCGGTGGCATTTTATGTGAGGAGTGGGTGAAGGTACAGGGTGTATTTAGGCAGGAGAAGAGAATCATCAAAGGGTATATGATAATGTTCTTCAAGGACAAAATGGATATCACATAGAAGAGGGGAAAGACATGTTCGTTCATCGTCAAGAGGCCAAGATTAGATCTAAT
This sequence comes from Eublepharis macularius, assembly GCF_028583425.1. Classification (NCBI taxonomy): domain Eukaryota; kingdom Metazoa; phylum Chordata; class Lepidosauria; order Squamata; family Eublepharidae; genus Eublepharis; species Eublepharis macularius. The sequence goes on from NC_072790.1 coordinate 249,039,657, forward strand.
ATTCTTAAATTACAGGAGGCTAGATTTCAATGGCTCAGGAGAATAAATTTCATAATGGTAAATGAAGTCTTAAACACAACCAAATACCTTTGTGGAAAGTAGGTTCTTTTTCAGTGGAGTCTTCGAGCAGCAGCAGGACTGTTATCTGTAGGGATTCATTCATAGCCAGAAATATTGGGGAGCAGTTGCTGCTCTTGACTGAGAAGGTCAGGGGGTTATTCGTCTGTACATTTTCTAGGTGGTCAAGCTCAACCCCTGTCCCCCGCACACACACAATGCTTCCCCAAAAGATGGATGTCCAGGCTCTGGCAAGGGAGAATTTCCCCTCCGTTCAGATCCTCGATTCTATTTTAGGGCTGCTCTTCCCATTGAGAATGTTCTCTTTAGGTCAACTGAAATGTAAGTCCTCTATCTTTAGACCTCTGGAAACCCGGATACCAAATATTTGCCACACCATGTTTCAGGTGACCACCTTTCACTTATCTTTCCTGCCCCATCAACCTCTTTTCTTCAGCAGACAAATTCTTCCCAAGTCCTAAAACTTTTTCTTATGAGATGTGCCCTTGATCCTTGCCAGAATCACTGAAGACCTCTATTGGGGTGGAACTTGAAAGAAAATCTATGTTTTGAATTTACTTCTATAGCTGTGGAAGATTCTCTGTGAAATGTGATACCTCAATTAAAGGTACATTTTAATTCTGGGACAGCAAGCTTGATTGAGCTACTTATACCCTGCCTGTACCTTCTATTGACACATCTTCTTTTCACATCCCAGCTGATATAAAGAATTTTGCGCAATGCAGGCCATAAGACTTCAGAAAGGAAATGTGGATGTCACTAAAATATCTTCTCTCTTGGATGCTTCTTGTGAAGAAATGCGTTTTATTTGGACATTTGGCCTGCAGCAAACCTCCCCAATGAGTTTTATTCATAGCTGAAGACAGGCAGTTGGGGAAATCCAATTGCTACTGGCCTTGCCAAATACCAACCGTCAAAGCTTTGGAAATTCTAATGGCCTTCTGGGCCAGAGAGATTAAAATGGCCAGTTGACGCTTTATCTGGGAAACTGACACATAAGAAGAATACAGATGGGGGGGGGGCAGATTGCATCTTCCTGGAGATTTCTGTAAAAGTTTCTTTGACCTACAAAGAATGGGCAAACAGAGACAATAAAATCTCTTGGCATAGAGATTGGACAAGTTTGGTTGATTCCATCTAGGGGAAGGTGCTCTTAAACCTAAGCTCCATCTTGAAGTTTACCATTGCCACATAGAACAGACAAATGGCTGGCTGCCTAGAAAGATCCCAAAGTAAGGGAAAGCTTTAGGAATCTATAACTTCTAAGTTAAATAGACTGTTATGGAATAAGGTCAGTTAGGGCATCTATAGACTGAGTGTCAGTGGCAGGACACATTTCCACTGTTCTTTTGTATTCTTCCCTTTGTCCAGTGATTGTCAGAGAGTATGTGTGCATGGGCATTTGTACTTTTAATAAATGCTTTACTATTTTGAATGCTAGTAGTTGTTCTTTGGGCCACACAGACCTCCATTAGTCAAACTATCAATTGTTAAATCTATATCTATAAATATAAAGACAGGTGTCCGGACTGGCTCATCAATGCCTAGCCAAAACCTCTGGACTTAGAAATGTGAAATTTGGCTATAAGGTTCCTTTTGTGATGTAGAGGTTCACTAAGAAGGGATTTCAAGTTTGACATTTTATGTCAGTCTCAAGGACTTCTGCATCTGGATTTCAACACATGCTATCCATTGATATAGGGTAGAGTGTTTCTAATAAACAAAAGGCCCTGTTATTTTGCTACTCCTTTCTTTCTTACACCTCTGCAAGGTTATTGACTTCTAGGTCTCTAGACCCTAAATGGCAGGTTCAGGTGAGAGGCTAGGCCATTTCTCTTCCTGACGTACAGAAACATAAATTCATGACCTTCTCAGCAAGACAGATCACCATCTGTTCCCCGATATTTTGGTCCATTGAATTAAGTCCCTACAGATAACAGTCCTGCTGCTGCTTGAAGACCTCCATTGAGGTCCTTTCCACAAAGATATTTGGTTGTGTTTAGAACTTCTTTTACCATTAGGAATTTTCTCCTACGGATTCATTGAAGTCTAGCCTCCTGTAATTTAGGCATATTAGATCTAATCTTGGCCTTTTGAGGAGGAGCGAACATGTCTTTCCCCTCTTCTATGTGATAATCATTTAGGTCCTTGAAGAACGTTATCACGTACCCTTGGAAGCTTCTCTTCTCCTTCTCAAACATACCCAGTTCCTTCACCTCCTCACAGGAAATTTCCACCAGACTTATCAAGTTTGCTGATGTCCCGAACAGGATGTGGACAATGTGGAATGAACATGAATCTCTGGAATGTGGTTTTACACATATGGTGCGGGACGTGGATGTGAATGATTTAACACGACAACATTAAATTTTGTGATGATGCTTCAGGCCTGATTGTTTTCTTCCTTAGCCTGATTCTATTTATTTCCTTCCCTGTGGTATAGAACATGTACTTTGTGTATTTTACCAGAACACCTTGCCTGAAAGATGGGATTAAAAAAAAACACTACATAAACTTAAATGAGCAATAAAAACTTTAAATTATGTGCACTTAAATGAACACACAACATTATTCAAACATGCTGACAAACATCATAATCATCCCAAATGAAAGAGGACTTCACAATGAAAATTACATGTTCTATAACACGGGGAAGGAAATGAGTCAGAGAACAGTGCTTCCTCAATAGATTGTGCCCATTGAGGCCCTTAGTGCTTCCGGAAGCTAATATCGGTGTCACTGAAATAGGTTCCCTCTTGCTTGCTTCTTATGGAGAAATGCATTTTATTTGGATGTTTGGGCTGCATCAAAACTCCCCAGTGAGTTTTATTATTTTTTTTCATAGCTGAAAACAAGCAGAATCAAGCATTACTATTGGCCTCGCCAAGTATTAAGCTTCAAAGTTTGGGAAATTCTAATGGCCTTCCTGGCCAGAGAGACTCAAGTGGACAGCTGACATTTTGTCTGGGAAACTAACACAAATGGAGAGGGGAAGATTAGATTGCATCTTCTTTGACCCACAAGGGATGAGCTAACAGAGACAATAAAACCTCTTGGCATGGAGGGAGAAAGTCCAGTTTGGTTGATTCCATTTACGGAAAAGGGCTCTTACACCTGAACTCCATCTTGATGGTTCACCATTGCCACATACAACAGACCAATGTTCTGCTGCCTAGAAAGGTTCCAAAGTAATGAGAAGCTTTCAGAAACTATAACTACTAAGTTAAACAGTCTGCTACAGAGTAAGTTCAGTTAGGGTATATATATAGATTGAGGGACTCAGGCAGGACAAATCTTTTTGGATTCTTCTCTTTGTCCACAACTTGTAAGAGAGTACGTGTGCATGGATATTTTTATTTTTAATTCAGGATTCAGGTGGACCACAAGAGATCACATTGCCATGTGGAGACTTGGACATCCACTGCTTTGTAGATGCCACACAGAGCCAAACAGAATGTCACTTGTGATTCGGCAGGGCCATTCCACCACACTCCTCATTGATCTATTGAAGTTGCTGTTGTCTATGCTGACTGAGCAGTTCTCCCATGTTTCAGGTAGAGAAGTTCTACATCACTTACTACCTAATCCCTTTAATTGGAGATGCTTGATATAGAATCAGGACGTCCTGCCTATGAAGCAAGGGCTGTTAACAGCTCCTCTCTTCAGGGGGAGATTAACAGGCCTTTCTAGGCTAACTTACCCCAGAACATTTCAAGTAAAGAGCCACTTCTTTAGAATGGGACCACTGAGATTGCTACTGCCATCTGTCCCATGATTAGCCATTGTACAATAGCATCATAACCATCCCGACTCTCAGTGCTGCATGAACCAAGAAGTTGTTAGCACCAAGGGCTCTCACTCGAGTTCCCCTTAGTGGTGGGGCCGTAGTTTGGAACTTGTGTCATAGTTGTAAATTGCACATTTTGAGAGAGTGATAATTACATAAAAACACCAAGAGAAAATGTGGCATAGGATAATGAATTCTTTGACACCATCACAGCTGGCAGGTGAGCTTTCCATGTTTAACACCCTTGATGATACATTAAGCAATCTCCTCACTGGATTGTCTCTGTGATCAAAGTTGGACTTGAGATGCTTTGCCCTAGAGCAAGTAACTGATGAGTCTTCTGGTTAAGCACTGATGTAACCCTTCCTGCCCTCCCTCTCATGATCTACCTAAGTTCACAGAATCAGTATTGCTGTCAGATGGCTATCTAGCCTCTGCTTAAAAACCTCCAAAAAAGGAGAACCCATCACCTCCTGAGGAAGTCTGTTCTACTGAAGGACTGCTCTAACTGTCAGGAAGTTTTTCTTAATGTTTAGCTGAAAACTCTTTTAATTTCAGTCTGTTGGTTCTGGTCCGACCTTCTGGGGCAATGGAAAAGAACTCCAAGCTGTCCTCTATATGACAGCCCTACAAGTATTTGAAGATGGCTATCATATCACCTCTCAGTCTTCTCCTTTCCAGGCAAAACAATCTGAGCTCCTTCAACCTTTCTTCATAGGACTTGGAATTCAGACCCCTCACCATTTTTGTTACCCTTCTCTGGACATGTTCCAGCTTTTCGATATCCTTCTTAAATTGTGGTGTCCAAAACAGAACACAATACTTTAGATGAGTTCTAACCAGAGCAGAGTAGAGTGATACCATCATGTTGCATGATCTGGACAGTGTGCATCCATTGATAAAGCCCTCAATCACATTTGCCTTTTAAGGTGCTATATCCCACTGCTGATTCGTGTTCAGTGTATGTCTTCTAAGACCCGTAGATCCTTTTTGCACATACTACTGCTGAGACAAGCCTCTCCCATCCAATAATTATGCATTTGATTTTTCCTACCAAAATACAGAACTTTAGATTTATATCTGTTAAAATTTATTTTATATCTTTTAGCCCAGTTTTCCAGCCTATCAAGATTATCCTGTATCCTGACTCTGTCTTCTTCTTTATTTGCTACCCCTCCCAATCTCATATCATCTGGAAATTTAATAAGCATTCCCTCCATTCCTTCATCCAAATCATTTATAAAAATATTGAACAGAATAGGTCCCAGGATCGATATCTGAAGCACTCCACTTCTCACTCTTCTCCAAGAGGAAGAGGAACCATTAACAAGTACTCTTTGAGTACAATCTGTCAACGAGTTACATATCCAACTAACAGTAATAGGATCCAAATCACATTTTACCGACTGGTCAGCATGGATATTGTGTTGAACCTTATCAAAATCCTTACTGAAATCGAGATAAACTATGTCTACAACATTTCTCTGATCCAGCAAGGTAGTAACTTTCTCAAAAATAGAGATAAGGTTAGCCTGACATGACTTGTTCTTGAATAGGCATGGGCATGAACAGAAAAAATATGAACATGGTGTTTGTTGTTCGTTGCCATCCACGAACAATGAACAATGAACATTGACAAACATGATCCTGTTCACAAACATGTTCGTTGTTTGTTGTTCATGGGGGCCAGCAGGCTCTCCTCCAGCCATCAAGATCCCTACTACACCACTCCCAGAGTTCCCTGAGCAAGCACCAGGAAATGTACCAATAATAAATAATAGCTTGGCCTCAGAGCCTGGCAGCAGCCCTGAAGGGGTAGATCCCTATCCTCCCCCCCCAGAAAGAAATTTCAAGCTCCAATGCACTCACCTTATCTCTCTAACAGCAGCTGTCTCTCCCTGAAAGCCAGAGCTGGGAGCCCCCCTCCCCTCTGGTCTTTTCCTCTTGTAACAAATTTGGAGCTCCAGTCCACACTTGGAAGGAAGACCTGCCTATCAAGCTAAATTGAGCTTAGATTGGGGTTTCCAGGGCAACAGCAGGAGTTCAGACGGAGTTCAGACAATCCCTGCCTCCTGCTGCCATGGGAATTGATTGCAGGTGCCAGACTGTCTGGCTTGACGAAGAGCAACAAACGAGGCTTGCAACGACTACCTGTTCATTTAGAATGGGGCCTCAGAAACAGCTTGTTCGCGAACTGCAGATTAGGCTGTTTGTGGGGTTTTTTTTAGTTCGTATTGCTGTTTGTGCCCATCTCTATTCTGGAATAACCCATGCAATAGGCCTACCATGTCCTTGCTCTTTTAAGCAAAAACCCTTTCTTCTTGCTTTTAGCATCTCTTGCTAGCCTGTGCTTTGGCTTTTCTAACACTCTCCCTACAAGCATTGGATATTTGGTTATTGTGAATTTTCCGGGCTGTATTGCCGTGGTCTTGGCATTGTAGTTCCTGACGTTTCGCCAGCAGCTGTGGCTGGCATCTTCAGAGGTGTAGCACCAAAAGACGGAGATCTCTCAGTGTCACAGTGTGGAAAAGATGTTGGCAGATCATTTGTATCTACTCAGGAAGGTGGGGTTGAGCTGAGTCATCCTGTAAGAGTTTCCCAGGGTGTGGAATGCTAATGGAGGGAGGCTTCACTGTATCCTGAGGAGGTTCTTTTGCATATGGATTGGTGCTTGAAGTGCTTTTCCACACTGTGACACTGAGAGATCTCTGTCTTTTGGTGCTACACCTCTGAAGATGCCAGCCACAGCTGCTGGCGAAATGTCAGGAACTACAATGCCAAGACCACGGCAATACAGCCCGGAAAACCCACAACAACCATCTTTCTCCGGCCGTGAAAGCCTTCGACAATACATTGGATATTTGTTTATATTCATCCTTGGTTATAAGGCCCTGCTTTAATTTCTTAAATAAGTCTTGCTTATTTCTCAACTGATCAGAAACATCTGTATGGAGCCACTTTGGCTCTTTAAGCTCTTCCCATTTTCCCTTCTCATAAGAATCTAAGATCTTTAAAAAGGGAGAGAGGTAATAATGTATAGGATGGAAATAAATGGATGGAAATTAAATTAAATTAAGATGTAGAATCATGATTAGAAAGAAAACTTTATAGGGAACTAATAAGAAATATCATCACCAAAATTCTTCAGAGGAATATTGCTAATTATAGAATTATTTTTTTATGTTTTGCCCAAACAAAAGCCCAGTAAACTGCAGGCAGAAACAATATAAAAACCCTTACAACACAGGAATCTTCCAACCAACCCCTTGTCGGTTTCCCTTCAGAGACCTAGGTAAATATATTTTTACTTGACTGTTTGTATACTCCACTGTGTATTTGTTTGCTACTCCCCCCCCCCTCAGGAAATATACCGTTTACTCTTTATGTCCCAGAACTGTGTAGCACAGTGCAGCTACCCAGCTATATGGGTTATCTTAGGGATACCTCTCTATTGTGGAAAAACCAAGGCATACCAGGGGCAGAAAGATATTGTGGACACTGAGCCACCTAACAATTTGTAACATGGGGGCAAATGGGTGCAGAGATCACTATGCAACCTTGATAAAGGTTCTAGGACAGAAAGAGCAAACTGTATATTTCCAGAGAGAGAGAGTAGCAAACAAATACACAGCAGGGGATACAAACAGTCAAGTGAAAATTAATTTACCTAGGTCTCTGAGATGCAGAAGTCTAGGGAAGCCGACAAGCAGTTGGTTGGAAGACCCCTGTGCTGTGAGGGCGTTTATACTGTATCTTGCATGAAAGAAATGTAAATCAACCTTGCGTTGTCAAATGTGCTACTTCTAACAATAATGGAGGATGGGTCTCAACCACCTATACACTACAGAAGGACCCCAAGGTCCAAGGAGACTGAATACAGAAATAATTTTATAAATTTTATGAATAAATGTGCAAGTGCTATTAGTGCAACAATTTAGAAAAAGATTATCAATTTCATACTACTCCATGAATATTGTTTACAAAAATGACAATTCTCACAATTACAATATCTGATCAGGTAATAACTAAGGACTTGTTTCAAAAAGTCCAATGTTTAATGTTTAATCTGTTGTTTCTTTCTTTTGCAGGCAATGCTATATATAATTAGTTCTCTATAACATTATTCTTTCTGATGATGATTCCATATCTTAATTTAATTTTATTTCTATTGTGTACAGTATTATCTCTCTCCCTTCTAAAGGATCTTAAATTCTTATGAGAAGGAAAAATGGGAGGAGCTTAAAGAAGCCAAGGTGGCTCCATAAAGATGTTTCTAAACAGTTGAGAAATAAGCAAGACCTATTTAGAAAATGAAAGCAGGGCCTTAAGTTATAACCAAGGATGAATATAAACAAATACCCAATGCTTGTAGGGAGAGTGTTAGAAAAGCTAAAGCTCAATATTCCAGAGATTTATATTCATTCAACATTGTCCACATCCTGTTTGGGACATCATGTCAGTCTATGGAATGCAGGATACTCTGATTTCATCTCCCACCCCTTGCAGCAAGAAATCCAAAGTCTGTTGAGTCAAAGGTTATTTATTGAGAGAATATATATTCAGAAAGTACAAGTGTTCACTCCTCATCCCAGCCGGTGAAGGCGGCAGGTGTGGACATTGCCTCCTGTTCTGCACCTGATCTCGTCTGGGTGAAGGCGGGGGGTGGGTGGGCGTTATCACCTGCTCTGCTCGTGATCCCAGCCTGGGTTTCCCACCATGGCAGCACCCTCTGGAGGAGCACCAGGATAGGAAGTGGGTTGTTTGGAGCACGCAAACACTTTTTTGCGGCAGGATAGTAAGCTATAGACTTTAGAAGAAACTGAGTTTTGTGTGTAATTTTGGCTCATATTTTCCTCTATGCACACCCTTATGCAGCTCTAAAGGAAAGAGAGTTATGGGAAACCATGTGGATTAGGTGGTGTGATATCCTTGACCCCCTCTTTCTGAAGTTAAGAAAAAGTTAGGGTCATGGTTGGGTTCGGGGTCAGGGTTAGGAGGGGTGCTTCATTCAAGTCCCATTAATTGCATTTTTTCCCCATTTCAAATCACTGTTGTTTTGTATAAAAGTCCAGTGTGTGTGTAATGTAGTCACTACATTTTTGAAGTGCAACATCATTTGATCCAGGAAGGTCATTCTGGTGGGGGCATTGTTTAAATATGCATTGTGATATATCTTACACAAGTAGAAATGCAAGATGGCATATATATATATTTTCATAGAGCAAGGGCTACTTACAACGGCATGCTTTTTTTTCCCCCATAAGGGTTATCAACTCTGAATTTAGACATTCCTGGAAATTTGGCAGTGGAGGAAATGGAGAGTTTGAGGAAGAGTTTTCTCATGATTGAAAACAAATCAGCTATTATTATAATGCCCTTGTATAAATCAATGGTATGGCCTCATTTGGAATACTGTGTACAATTCTCGTCACCACACCTCAAAAAAGATATTATAGCACTGGAAAAAGTGCAGAAAAGGGCAACTAGAATGATTAAAGGGATGGAACACTTCCCCTATGAAGAAAGGTTAAAGCGCTTGGGGCTCTTTAGCTTGGAGAAATGACGACTGAGGGGTGACATGATAGAGGTTCACAAGTTTATGCATGGGATAGAGAAGGTAGAGAAAGAGGTATTTTTCTCCCTTTCTCACAATACAAGAACTCGTGGACACTCAATGAAATTGCTGAGCAGTCAGGTTAGAAAGGATAAAAGGAAGTACTTCTTCACCCAAAGAGTGATTAACACATGGAATTCTCTGCCAGAGGATGTGGTGGCAGCTTCAAGCATAGACAGCTTCAAGAGGGGATTGGATTAACATATGGAGCAGAGGTCCATCAGTGGTTATTAGCCACAAGGTAAAGATGGAACTCTCTGTCTAGGGCAGTGATGCCCTGTATTCTTGGTGTTTGGGGGGGGGCAATCAGCGGGAGGGCTTCTCATGTCCCTTCCCCACTGGCAGACCTCCTGATGACACCTGTTTTTTTGGCCACTATGCGACACAGAGTGTTGGACTGTATGAGCCATTGGCCTGATCCAACATGGCTTCTCTTATGTTCTTATGTTCCTATGATTTGACCAAAGTACGATAGCCCCAGCCTTGTCGTTTTAGGGAGTTCTTCTAGGGAGAACTCAGGATGGCTTTGAACAAGAACCCACTAATTTTGCCATTCATGATATTCACAAATCTCTCCTCCAGTACCATATTTCAAAAGAATTCAATTTTCTTCCTGTCAGCTTTCTTCATTTCCGACTTTCACATCCCTACATAGCAAAGGGGAATACCACAATGTGGATTATATTGAACGTTGTCCCCAAAGAGACATACTTATCATCCTTAAGGATCTTTTCTAATTCCTTCATGGCTGCTCTCAATCTCCTTCTCATTTCTTGGTTGCAGTCTCCCTTTTCATTGATGATTGAGCCAAAGAATAGAAGAACTTCAACAATTTCAATTTCATTAAAATTCTGTAATTCCTCATTACTTTTTTTTCCTTTTTGATGTTCACCTGAAATCCTATGGACCTTTCTTCTTTAACCTTCATCATTATATCTTCACAATTTTTATGCCAGTAATGAGGAAACCTGGAGGTTGACCCTGGAGGTCCCTTCTGACCGTACGATTCTATAATTATCTTCTGACACTATGATTCTATGATGATCTAAAACGACAGTCATTATTACAGCTCCACAACTGGGGAACATGTTGAAACTTACCCAAAAGAATGAGAAATTAAAAATGAATCAAAACCACAAATGATATAGTGATGCTAATTGCTAGAATTTATGGCAAGAAAGAAATTGATGGAACAATTCTTATTCTGATCATTCAGTACAGCAGAAGACAGAATCCATTTTTCATGGAGACAAAAAACAAATGAACATAGTAGTATGCCTGTTACCGAAATGGCTGTCACTTGCAAAGGAATATTCAAAATTTTAATAGAGAGTGTTTTCAGATGTAATTTCCCCAATTTCCCCTGATGTTCTAAGTTAAGCAGGATGATGGTAGGACTCCTAGAGAGCCATCAATATTTTTTCCGAGGAAGAGCATTCTCCCAAACGATTCTGCCAGAACGTATGTCCACTAGAAGCGGAACCGGAAATTCCCCTGCTATAATCATTTGATATTTCACTGGTGGTCCTCGATTTGAAGAAGCATTGAGGGACATCTTGAAAAGATACTGGTGAATCTGTAATGTAAGATGATGGAGGTTTTAAATTTGTAAAAAAAAGTACATAATATCATTAATGCTATAGTCTGCTGGAGATCATGAATAGTGTCCCAAAAGTTGCCCAATGAATTTCCTTTGCATACCGTTTCAAATAGATGCTCATGGTTTATTCAGGCCTCAGTGAATACTACAGAAGTATGTTTATCTTGCCTATCTGCAGGATGGAACTTGTAGAAGGCCCAGTTCAGATGAGTGAAGCTGTTGTGTTGGAGCATAGAAGGTAGAAGGCCTTATGTATGTTACACATATAAGGTAGAAGGCCATTAAAGACTTTGTATGTGATGGGCCCGTATCTTGAATTGGACCTAGCAACTATCAGGCAGCCAGAGGAGTGACTACAGAATAAGCGGAATATGTACACACAGCCTAATTCCTGGGCTGTAGCAAGTATTGGTTGGCCAGGCAGAGATTTTGAAGGGCCGAGGGGCTCAGCTCCCCATTGCTAACTTGGTTAAGAATCTAGTGGTTATACTTGCCCATCACTGTTCCTGAATAAACACGTTAACAGAACTGGAAACCCCACTTTTTTTTCCAAATTAGCATAGCCCAGAAGATAGCTCCTTATACTGACTTCTCCAACTTGCCCATCTGGAACCATGAGTACAAAGAAGGGGGGCTCATCAATAACACAAATATGAAAAAGTCTTGTACCTATAAGGGTATCTTACTATGTAATTGAGTAAGCGTATTTCAGTCAACTCACTTTATACCCTGGTGCACCAACAGAGGGCACTGCTAAGGAGGGAAGCCTAGGCAAGGCACCATGTCCCTCCAGAAAATGTGTCATGGTGGGAAGCCCAGGGCGGGAGCAGGATGGGAAGAGGGGGCAATGCACGTCTCCTGCCTTAACCTAGCTGGTATTAGGAGCAGAGCAGGTGGCAATGCCCACCCACCACCTTAAGTAGGAGTGGAACAGGTGGCAATGCCCACCCCTCGCTTTAACCCAGCAGGTATTAGAAGCGGAGCAGGTGGTAATGCCTGCCCGCTGCCTTAATGCACCTGGTATCAGTAGCGGTGCAGGTGGCAATGCTCTCTCCCCACCTTAACCCAGCTGGTATTAGGAGCAGAGCAGGTGGCAATGCCCACCCACCCCATCTTAATCCAGCTGGAATTAGGAGCATAGCAGGTGGCAATGCAAACCCTCTGCCTTAATCCAGGTGGTAATATGAGCAGAGAAGCTGGCAATGCCCACTGCCTTCAGACAGCTGGAATCAAGAGCGGAGCAGGTGGCAATGCCTGCCCCCTTCGTTAATCCATCTGATATTAGGAACGGAGCAGATGGCAATGCCCATCCCCCACTTTAACCCAGCAGGTATTAGGAGTGGAGCAGGTGGAAATGCTCCCTTGCCTTTATCCAGCTGTTATTAGTGGTAGCCTAACCAGCAAAAAACACGCTATCTGGAGTAACAAAACATAACAAAAGTATAAATTGCATTTGGTAATCGATATACAGTACAAAAGTGCTCTCAGTGAATAATGTCAATATCCCCAGTCATTCCAATTGTAAACATATGCACTGGTGGAATAATACAAGAACTGTTTCATACAATCTTCAGGATGCATTCCGATACCATTGTAAACATAGATAACTGGTGGGACATTATAATAACTGTTTCATACAATCTACAGAGTGCACATGGGCATTCAGAAATAATTTTTACAATTCAGTTATCGACACCAATCTCTGTGGCATACACCTACACAATTAAGAGCATAAATCAATATAGACAAGACACATCATATAATCTTCAGGACACACAGTCTCTGTAGTATGCAGCAGTCAGCCTTGAATGAGCTACGCTGCAGTCAGCGTAGGAAGGACAAGCCACACCCAGCACAGAGACTCCTCCCTGTTTCGTCGAATCACTTCCTCATAGGCAGCATTAGTTCATGTAATTCATGCTCGCACGTTCAAAATCATACCACCATAAAAACGTCCCGCACAAACACATAAAAACGTCACGCACACAAGCTTGAAATACAGCCAAGTGAGTGAAGCCAAGTTAGTCACCCCAACCCTCTGTTCACAAACATTGTTGTGTTTCAGCCTTCTCCAAAGATAGATATTGTGGGAATATATTAAAATCTCAGCTCTGGAGTGGTTTTCTAATCTGCCTCCCCTCTCTATGCTAATAGCCACAAATCAGATTCAACAAGTAGCATCTTTGCACATGTGTAGTTCCATGAAAACGTGATGCAAAACAGATTGGAAGGCATTTCTGGCTTTGGTTGTTAACCACCAAGATGTCCTTTTGGCTTGATGGTATTTCATTTGAGTTTCCAGGCATTGTGGAAAGGGTTAACAGTTCTTACATTTTTTGTAAAGTTCCCTCCTTCTGAAATCCCTTTGGATTTGGGGGCAACTTTCATTAACTTTTAGTCAACACAGATTAGGTTTTGTTTAGAATTATACATACAGTTTTGCAATGTTGCTTTTGCTACCCTCACAGTAGTACTACTGTCATATTTCTTTGGTCCTTCCATTTTTCTTTCTCAGGGCCAAGCTACACATGACGAATGACACTTGAACAGCAAGTGGATTGAGTGGAGGGCAAGTGAACAGGGAGAAATACACTTGCCGTTCAAGTGTCATTCGTCATGTGTAGCTTGGCCCTCAGTTGCCCTTGCTCAGAATTTACAGGGTGGAGCCCCCTTATTATCTTGGAAAGATATTTTTCAGACAGAGTTTTTATTTAATATTTTTATTTAATAGCATGGAAGACATTAAGTTCCTTATTCTCCTAGAAACTAATGGAATGCTATATGGTCACATGGCATGTAAATGTTGCTGTGTTAAAAGCCAGAGTCCAGGACTTTGTGCCTTGTATATGTAATTGCAGGTACAGGTCCAATTTCACACTTTTTTGCTAGTAAGGTTGTCAACTCCAGCTTGGGCAATTCCTGCACATTTGGGTGGTAGTGTCTGGAGTGGGAAAATTGCAGTGGGATTTCACTATCAATGGTATAGCATAGAGCCTGACATTTGAGGATGACACTTTCTCCAGGGGAACTGGTCTCTGTAGTCTCTAGGTGTAATTCCTGCCCCCACCCCAGATTCACAACCCTATCTGGACTTGGGAGCCAGCCCTCTAGCAGGCAGGCATTCTGATCTCTGCACCCTTTCCCCCCAGTATTCCTCATTGTTAGGTGGCTCAGTGTATACAATATCTTTCAGCCCCTGGTGTTCCTTGGATTTGCCTCAATATAGAGGTAGCCACAAGATAACCCGTATTGCGGCCTGGGTAGCTGTGCTGCTCTATGGATTTGGTTCTAGGACATAAGTGTAAACTGTATATTTCCAGAGAGAGAGAGAGAGAGAGAGAGAGAGAGAGAGAGAGAGAGAGAGAGAGAGAGAGAGAGAGAGAGAGAGAGAGAGAGAGAGAGAGAGAGAGAGAGTAGCAAACAAACACAAAGTGCTAGATATAAACAGATCAAGTGAAAAGATATTTACCTAGGTCTCTGAGATGCCGAAGTCAAGGAATGCCGACAAGCTGTTGGTTGGAAGACTCCTGTGTTGTGAGGGTTTTTATACTGTTCCTCACAGGAAAGGATTGTAAATCTTTCTTCCATTGTCAAATGTGCTACTTCTGCCTGCAGGCTATAGGGCTTTTGTTTGGGCAAAGCATAAAAAATAATTCAATAATTTGCAATATTCCTCTGAGGAATTTTGGTAATGCTCTTTATAATTAGTTCCCTATAACCTTTTTCTTTCTAATGATGATTCCAATCTTAATTTAATTTTATTTCTATACTGTACATCATTACCTCTCTACTTTTTTAAGGATCTTAGATTCTTATGAGAAGGAAAAATGGGAGAAGCTTAAAGAAGCCAAGGTGGCTCCATAAAGATGTTTCTAATCAGTTGAGAAATAAGCAAGACTTATTTAGGAAATGAAAGGAGGGCCTTATAACCAAGGATTAACGTAAACAAATAACCGAGGCGTTTAGGGAGAGTGTTAGAATAGCTAAAGCTCAGTATGATGGTAAAAAGAAGGAGTTCTTTGTTTAAAAGAGTAAGGGCATGGTAGACCTATTGCTTGAGTTTCTCAAGAACAAGTCATGTCAGGCTAAACTTATCTATTTTTGAGTAAGTTACAGGAGGATGCAGGATGATCTTGACAGGCTGGAAAACTGGGCTAAAAGAAATACATTGAATTTTTAAAAATATAAATCTAAAGTTCTGTATTTTGGTAGGAAAACTCAAATGCATCATTATTAGATGGGGGAGACTTGTCTTGGCAGTAGTATGTGTGAAAAGGATCTGTGGGTCTGAGTAGACATACACTGAGCATGAATCAGTAGTGGAATGTAGTACCTTAAAAGGCAAATGCGATTGAGGGCTGTATCAACGGATGTACACTGTCCAGATCACACAAAGCGATGGTATCATTCTACTCTGCTCTGCTTAGACCTCACCTAGAGTATTGTGTTCAGTTTGGGGCACCACAATTTAAGAAGGATATAGAAAAGTGGGAACCTGTCCTGAGAAGAGCAATAAAGATGATGACCAAGTCCTATGAAGAAAGGTTGAAGGAGCTCTGAATGTTTAGCCTGGAGAGGAGACGACTGTGAGGTGATATGATAACCATCTTCAAGTACTTGTAGGGCAGTCATATAGAGGACAGCTTGGAGTTGTTTTCTGTCTCCCCAGAAGGTAAGACCAGAACCAACAGGTTGAAATTAAAAGAGTTTTCGTCTAAACGTTAGGAAGAACTTCCCTACAGTTAGAGCAGTCCCTCAGTTGAACAGACTTCCTCAGGAGGTGATCGGTTCTCCTTTTTTGGAGGTTTTTAAACAGAAGCTAGATAGCCATCTGACAGCAATACTGATTCTGTGAACATAGGTAGATCATGAGAGGGGGGCAGGAAGGGTTACATCAGTGCTTAGCCAGAAGACTCATCACTTACTTGCCCCAGGGCAAAGCTTCTCAACTTTGATCACAGAGGCAATCCAGTGAGGAGATTGCTTAATGTATCATCAAGGGTGTTGAACAAAGTGATGCAGAACTTCTCTACCTGAAACACGGGAGAACTGTATAGACAACAGCAACCTCAATAGATCAATGAGGAGTGTGGTGGAACGGCCCTGCCGAATTGTGTTTGGCTCTGTGTGGCATCTAGGAAGCATAAGTTGCCCGAGTCTCCACATGGCAATATGCCACTCTCCTGGTCCACCTGAATTTGAATTAAAAGTAAAAACATCCATGCACGCATATTCTCTTACAAGCAGCGGACAAAGAGAAGAATACAAAAAGAAGGTGCAAATGTGTCCTGCCCGAGTCCCTCAATCTATATATGCGCTGACTGCACGTATTTAGTAGCAGGCTGTTTAACTTAAAAGTTACAGATTCTTTAAGCTGCTCATTACTTTGGAACCTTTCTAGGCAGCAGAACATTGGTCCGTTCTATGTGGCAATGGTGAACCATCAAGAGGGCGTTCAGGTGTAAGAGCCCTTTTCCGTAAATGGAATCAACCAAACTGGACTTTCTCCCTCCATGCCAAGAGGTTTTATTGTCTCTGTTAGCTCACCCATTGTGGGTCAAAGAAGATGTAATCTAATCTTCCCCTCTCCATTTGTATTAGTTTCCCAGACAAAATGTCAGCTGTCCACTTGATTCTTTCAGGTCAGGAAGGCCATTAGAATGTCCAAAACTTTGAAGCTTAATACTTGGCGAAACTGTTGAAGCTTAATACTTAATACTTCGCTCGTTGTTGAAGCCCGCCACCTTAAGCGCCACAGGGACAACCGCGCCGTCTGGCAGCGCCAACCCCGGCATGGACCTCACCCAGTTCGGGCAATGGCTGACAGAGCATCAAGGGCAGCTGTTACGCGAGGTAGCCCAGCAGCAGTTGGACGCCCGAGCCGCCCTCGCCCGGCAGCAATAGGATGCCCAAGCAACCCTGGTGCAAGACCTACAGCAGGTCCTTGCTCAGGCGGGGGCGGGAGCGGGTGTAGCCGGAGCAGGAGGCGGCGCCCCTGCCCCCCGTCCACCGTTCCAACTAGCCAAGCTGGGCCCGGAAGATGACGTTGATGCCTTCCTAGAGGCCTTTGAGCGCACGGCCGAAGCCGCCGGATGGGCCCCGGCCCAGTGGGCCTTCATACTGGGTCCGTACCTGACAGGGGAGGCTCAGGCCTCCGTGAAGGCCCTGCCCAAGGCCGAGGGCGCCGACTTTGCCAAGTTGAAGGAGGCCATCTTGGACCGGTACGAGATAACGCCGGATACATATCGCCAGAAGTTCCGGGCCCTGACCCTGCAAAAGACGGACCGCCCCCGCACTCTCGTGGCCAACCTGCAGGACGCCGCCTACCGCTGGCTCAAGCCGACCACAGATGAGGGGCGACGAATTGCCGACCAGGTGGTCCTAGAGCAACTCCTCCAAGTGATCCCTACCCGAGCTAGGAACTGGGTGGCCTACAACAAGCTGGGCACCCTGAAGGAGGCCACCGTATTGTGGGAGAACGTGATGGTGGCGGAGACCCGGGAGCCTCCCCGGGGGGAGACCCGGCCCAGCGGGGAAGGGGGCTCTGCCACAGGGACTTGAGGCGGCCGGGCGAGACCCGGGGTGCGAGGGCCCCCGCCCGGCGCCAGGGGGTGGAACCCACCGGGAGCGCCGGTGGGGCCCCGGGCACCCTGGCCAGCACTGCCGACACCAACCCCAGCCCCTGCAGCCCGACCAGGAGGGGGAGCCGGGAAGGAAACCAGCGAGAAAGGCCCCTGCTTCACCTGCGGGCAGTGGGGACATTGGAAGCGTGAATGCCCCCTCATGGAATGCGACCTTGGCTGGGACACCGCCCTGCCGGTCTCGCTCAGAACCTCGCGGCCCCCACCCATGCTGGTACATGTCCAGGTGGCAGGGCGGCGGCTGACGGCCCTACTCGACAGCGGGAGCTCAGCGTCCATGATCCGGTCCCATCTCCTGCCCCCGGGCCTCCCCGTGGTCCGGCAAGCCACCATTGCCTGCTTCCACAACCATATCGAGGAGTGCCTCATCGTCCTGGTACCCGTCACTTACCAGGGGCGCACCTGGGACACCCCCTTGGCGCGGGTGCAGGCTCTCCCATACCCGGTCCTACTTGGAAGGGATGGCCCTCACTTCCGGCACGCCATGCGAGAGGTGCTTCCAGTGGTCGAGGGGGAGGAGGACGAAGAAGCCCTGGCCGGGGAAGAGGTGGACGAACCCGAGGCCAACCCCGCAGAGGCCGAGGCGGCAGGTGCCCCTGAGCAGCTCCGCCAGGAGTGGGGGGGGAGCCTCGGTTCGTGGCAGACCAAGCCAATGACCCCACCCTAGAGGATCTACGCCGGATGGTGGCGGTAAGCGAAGGGGCCGTCCTTGACCCCCGTCGGGCGGGAAGATGGCCCCAAGTCATCCGGGAGGGGGGGCGTTGGTACCGGAAGGTGAAGGGAGCCCGGGGGGAGGTTTCCCAACTGCTGGCACCTGCGGCCTACCGACCCGAGATCCTGAAGACCGCCCACGATCACCCCTGGGCAGGACACCAGGGCGCCAAGAGCACAATGGCCCGGATCGAAGCCCACTTCTACTGGCCCGGCTTGGCCAGGGATGTACGACGACACTGTCGGGCCTGCACCCTTTGCCAGCAGCTGTCCCATCGTCGCCCGGTTAAGGCCCCCCTTGCCCCGTTGCCGGTCATCGAGGAGCCCTTCACCAGAGTGGCAATGGACTTCGTAGGACCTCTACCCCGGACGCCGCGGGGGGCCCGCTACATCCTGGTCCTTATGGATTATGCCACCCGGTACCCCGAGGCCCTCCCAATGAGGGACATGAAAGCCCCCGGGGTGGCACGTGCGCTACTGCATTTCTTTGCCCATGTGGGCCTGCCGCGGGAGCTCCTGTCCGATTGTGGGAAGCCTTTCACAGCTCAGCTCACGCGGCACCTGTGTCAGACTCTGCAGGTCCGCCAAATTTTCACCAGCGTCTACCACCCCCAGACGGATGGGCTCGTGGAAAGGTTTAATCAGACCCTGAAATCTATGCTGCAGAAGCTGGCCCACGACCGCCCCCAGCAATGGGACTTATACCTAGATCCCCTGCTCTTCGCGGTCCGGGAGACCCCCAGGCTTCGACGGGGTTTGCCCCATTCGAGCTCCTCTACGGACGCCACCCTCGGGGCATTCTGGGGCTGGTGGAGGAATGATGGAGACCAGTGCCGGCGGCGGAAGCTCGGCCCATCCCCACCTACGTCCAGGAACTACAGGCCCGCCTAGCGACCTGTCAAGCTGAGGCGAGGGAACACCTCCAGGCAGCCCAGGAAGCCCAAAAGGCTTACTACGACCGAGTGGCCCGAGCGCGAGAGTTCCGGGTCGGTGATAAGGTTCTCGTCCATCACCGAGTCATGGGGCCGGGACCAGGGGATCCGTGGAGGGGCCCTTACCCGGTCACCAAAGTCAAGGGGCCCTTGTCCTACGAGGTCCAGTGCGGCCCCGAACCCCGGCATCGGAAGCGGCTCCACATAAACGACCTAAAAGCGTGGCACAACCCCGTGACCCTACAGTGCAACCTGGCCCCGGAGCCCCTGGAACTCTCAGAAGGAGACCTACCCTGGGCGGCCGACGCGTCAGTGGTGGAAGAGCCTGAGCTGGACCCCAACCTCCGGGCGGAACAGCAGGAGCAGGTGCGAGCCGTGTTCCGCCAAGTCCCAGGGGTCTTCTCGCGCCGCCCGGGGAGGACAGCGGTCATCTCTCATCCCATCCCCACCCCGCCAGGGCGGGTGGCCCGGGCCCCGTGGCGGCCTCTGCCGTGGAAGAAATGGGAGGTCGTAGCCCGGGAGGTGGAGGAAATGTTATGCCTGAACGTGATCGAACCGTCCCACAGCGCGTGGAGGAGCCCCATAGTGTTGGTAGGGAAACCCGACGGCTCGGTGCGCTTCTGCGTGGATTACCGGCAGGTAAATGCCATCACCACTTTCGATGCCTACCCCATGCCCCGGGGCCAATGTCCTCATAGGCCAGCTAGGAACAGCCCAGTACCTCTCGGCCCTGGACCTCACAAAGGGGTACTGGCAGATCCCTATGGCACTCGAGGACCGCGAAAAGACGGCCTTCGCGACGCCTCAGGGCCTCTTCCAATTCAAGGTAATGCCCTTCGGGCTCCACGGGGCTGCAGCCACCTTCCAGCGGCTCGTCGACCACATCCTCGCCCACTGCCAAGAGTTCGCCCGGGCCTACATTGACGATATAATTATCTTCAGCCCCAATTGGCCCTCACACCTGAGGCACCTACGCATAGTCCTGGACGCCCTCCAGCAAGCTGGCCTCCAGGCCAACCCCCGCAAGAGCCGCATCGGGTTGCGTGAGCTGACCTACCTCGGATATCGGGTAGGCCATGGGGTGTTACGTCCTGTCCCCGACAAGGTGGTCACCCTAGAACAGAGCGCCCGCCCACGGACAAAACGGCAGCTGAGACAGTTCCTGGGGCTGGTTGGCTATTACAGCAAGTTCATACCAAGCTTCGCGAGCCTGGCCAGCCCCCTTTCCGACTGCCTCCGCAAAGGCCAACCCACCGCCGTCCGGTGGGACCCGACCCGGGAACAGGCCTTCGAGACTCTCCGAGGGGCCCTGTCCACCGCCCCTGTCCTCCACAACCCGGACTTCAGGTGTCCTTTCATCGTCCAGACTGACGCCTCGGACGTGGGGCTCGGAGCGGTGTTGTTCCAGGAGGTAGAGGGGCAAGAACGGCCCATCCTGTTCATCAGCCGGAAGCTGCAGCCAGCCGAAACCAGATACGCTACAGTGGAGAAAGAAGCCCTCGCTGTCAAGTGGGCCGTGGGCGCCCTGCAGTTCTACCTCTCGAACAACCCCTTCACCTTGGTCACGGACCATGCCCCCCTACTATGCATGGCCCGGATGAAGGACCACAATGCTCGCATCCTTAGGTGGTACCTCTCTCTGCTCCCTTTCAGCTTCACCTTGAGGCATCGACCAGGCCGGCTGCATGTGAATGCGGACTACATGTCGCGGATCCCCGAAGAGGCCCCGGAAGACCAGAAGGCTGGGCCCAGGGAAGGGGTGTGTCCGGAGCGGGACCTTCCCGCCCCAGACTGGGCCCACCTAGGGCCCCCCCCGGACCGAGGCCAGGCCCCGCCAACGCCCCCCCCTGCTCGCCAGACCCCCAGCGCTCACCTCAAGACCCGGGGGAAGCCGGCTCGAAGGAGCGCCGACGGGCGCGGCGGCGGAGCAGCGCCCGGGCGCGGTGCAGGCTGGAGGAAGCAGCCGAGCCGGGGAATGCCGGGCCGCCGCCGCCACCGCCGCCACCCCCGCGGCGGGTGGGGAAAACCTGGAGAGGCCTCCGCCGAGGAGGCGGCTGGGTGGAGACATGGCGGCCAGGCGGGCCAGGCCCGGGCCAGGAAGGGGGAGGGCGCGGGTGCGAGCAGCGGAAGGAAGGCGGGCACCCGGGGCAGTGCGGAGCCAGATTGGGGAGCAGAAGGTTGGGAGGGCTCCCCAGTATGAAGAGACTGGCACGAGAAGGGGGAAGGAGAGGGGGTCGGCGGAGCGCAGGGAAGGGAGGAAGACGGAGGAGGCAGGCGAGCTGAGAGGAAAGGGGTGGGAACAGACAAGGGAAGGCACCAGTGACAGGACGGACAGCAGAGCACGGGGCGGGGAAAGGAGGGAGCACGGTGGCGGATTGGGGGAGAGGGGAGAAGCGGGTTGAGGCGGTGGCACAAAAGGGAAGAGCCCGAGGACGCCGGGGAGGAGAAGTTGGCGGGGAGAGCGCATACGGCCAGAGCGAGGAAGCGAGAGAGAGAGGGGAAACGGCCATAGGCTCTCCAGGCAGCTGGTAGGAGGCAGAAGCCAGTGGCTCAACTGCTGCCCCTGCCCAGTCTGAGGCCGAGGGAACTCCTTTGCCACCACCCCAACCGGGGTCCAAGGGTACGGCAGAGCAGGGGGGGCCGGCGGCGGGTAGGGCGGGGCCTCACAGGTAAACTTCAAGATGAAGTTTAGGTTTAAGAGCACCTTCCTCTAGATGGAATCAAACAAACTGGACCAATCTCTATGCCAAGAGATTTTATTGTCTCTGTTTGCCCATTCTTTGTAGGTCAAAGAATCTTTTACAGAAATCTCCAGGAAGATGCAATCTGCGCCCCCCCCCTGCCCAATCTGTATTCTTCTTATGTGTCAGAGCCAAACTACAAGTGACTCCTGAAACAGGTTGGACACTTGTCAGCTTCCCTCAAGTTTTGATGGGAAATGTAGGCATCCTGGTCTTGCAGCTGTAATGGAGAGCCAGGCTGTAAAACCAGGATGCCTACATTTCCCTTCAAAACTTGAGGGAAGCTGACAAGTGTCCAACCTGTGTCAGATGTCACTTGTAGCTTGGCTCTCAGTTTCCCAGATAAAGCGTCAACTGGCCATTTTATTCTCTCTGGCCAGGAAGGCCATTAGAATTTCCAAAGCTTTGACAGTTGGTATTTGTCAAGGCCTGTAGCAATTGGATTTCCCCATCTGCCTGTCTTCAGCTATGAAACAGAACAAAACATAAAACTCATTGGGGAGGTTTGCTGCAGGCCAAATGTCCAAATAAAACGCATTTCTTCACAAGAATCATCCAAGAGAGAACCTATTTTAGTGACATCCGTGTTTCCTTTCTGAAGTCTTATGGTCTGCATTGCACAAAATTCTTTATATCAGCTGGGATGTGAAAAGAAGATGTGTCAATAGAAGGTACAGGCAGGGTGTAAGTAGATCAATCAAGCTTGCTGTCTCAGAATTAAAATGTACCTTTAATTGAGGTATCACATTTCACAGAGAATCTTCCACAGCTATAGAAGTACATTCAAAACATAGATTTTCTTTCAAGTTCCACCCCAATAGAGGACTTCAGTGATTCCGGCAAGGATCAAGGGCACATCTCATAAGAAAAAGTTTTAGGACTTGGGAAGAATTTGTCTGCTGAAGAAAAGAGGTTGATGGGGCAGGAAAGATAAGTGAAAGGTGGTCACCTGGAACATGATATGGCAAATATTTGGTATCCGGGTTTCCAGAGGTCTAAAAATAGAGGATTTACATTTCAGTTGACATAAAGAGAACATTCTCAATGGGAAGAGCAGCCTTAAAATAGAATCTAGGATCTGAGAGCCTTGCTACAAGTGACATTTTACACGTGAAGGATAAAGGATAATTTTCGCAAGTCTTTCTGGGAACTGAAGTTCCTCTCCCCCACCGCTTTTCCTTTTGTTCCTTGAATTGAAATTGAAGTCCCTAGAGATAACAGTCTTGCTGCTGCTCGAAGACCTCCATTGAAGAAGAACCGACTTTCCACAAAGATATTTGGTTGTGTTTAGAACTTCTTTTACCATTAGGAATTTTCTCCTACGGATTCATTGAAGTCTAGCCTCCTGTAATTTAGGCATATTAGATCTAATCTTGGCCTCTTGACGATGAGCGAACATGTCTTTCCCCTCTTCTATGTGATATCCATTTGGTCCTTGAAGAACATTATCATATATATATATATATATATGATTCTATTCTTCTGCCTAAACCTATCCTGTACCTTCACTCACTCCTCACAGGAAATGTCCACCAGACTTACGAAGCTTGCTGATGTCCTGAACAGGTTGTGATCAATGTGGAATGAACATGAATCTCTGGAAAGTGGTTTTACACAGATTTTGTGGGCTGTGGATGTGAATGATTTATCATGCCAACATCAAATTTCCTGATGATGCTTCAGTCCTGATTGTTTTCTTCCTTAGCCTGATTCTATTTATTTCCTTCCTTGTGTTATAGAACATGTACTATGTGTATTTTACCAGGATACCTTGCCGGAAAGATTGGATTAAAAACAAAAAAACTACATAAATTTAAATGAACAACATAAACTTAAAACTGCATGAATTTAAATGAACAAACAACATTATTCAAATTTCCTGATGATGCTTCAGGCCTAATTATTTTCTTCCTTAGCCTGATTCTATTTATTTCCTTCCTTGTGTTATAGAACATGTACTTTGTGTATTTTACCAGAACACCTTGCCTGAAAGATGGGATTAAAAAAAAACACTACCTAAACTTAAAACTACATGAACTTAAATGAATAAACTACATTATTCAAACATGCTGACAAACTTCATAATCATCCCAAATGAAAGTGGACTTCACAGTGCAAAGTACATGTTCTATAACACGGGGAAGGAAATGAGTCAGAGAACAGTGCTTCCCCAATAGATTGTGCCCATTGAAGCCCTTAGAGCTTCCGGAAGCTAATATCAGTGTCACTGAAATAGGTTCCCTCTTGCTTGCTTCTTATGGAGAAATGCATTTTATTTGGATGTTTGGGCTGCATCAAACCTCCCCAGTGAGTGTTATTTTATTTTTTTTCATAGCTGAAAACAAGCAGAATCAAGCATTACTATTGGCCTCGCCAAGTGTTAAGCTTCAAAGTTTTGGAAATCCTAATTTCCTTCCTGGCCAGAGAGAATCAAGTGGACAGCTGACATTTTGTCTGGGAAACTAACACAAATGGAGGAGGGGAAGATTAGAAAGGTCCAAACCTCTGGACTTAAAAATGTGAAATTTGGCTATAAGGTTCCTTTTGTGATGTAGAGGCTCACTAAGAAGGGATTTCAAGTTTGACCTTTTTTTGTCAGTCTCAGGGACTTCTGCATCTGGATTTCAACACATGCTATCCATTGATATAGGGTAGAGTGTTTCTAATACACAAAAGGTCCTGTTATTTTGTTACTCCTTTCTTTCTTACACCTCTGCAAGTTTATTGACTTCTAGGTCTCTCGACCCTATTTGGCAGGTTCAGGTGAGAGGCTAGGCCATTTCTCTTCCTGATGTAGAGAAACATAAATTCATGACCTTCTCAGCAAGACAGATCACCAACTGTTCCCCAATATTTTAGTCCATTGAATTAAGTCCCTACAGATAACAGTCCTGCTGCTGCTTGAAGACCTCCATTGAAAAAGAACCTACTTTCCACAAAGATATTTGGTTGTATTTAGAACTTCTTTTACCATTAGGAATGTTCTCCTACGGATCCATTGAAGTCTAGCCTCCTGTAATTTAGGCATATTAAAACTAATCTTGTCCTTTTGAGGAGGAGCGAACATGTCTTTCCCCTCTTTTATGTGATAATCATTTAGGTCCTTGAAGAACGTTATCATGTACCCTTGGAAGTTTCTCTTCTCCTTCTCAAACATACCCAGTTCCTTCACCTCCTCACAGGAAATGTCCACCTGACTTATCAATTTTGCTGATGTCCCAAACAGGATGTGGACAATGTGGAATGAACATGAATCTCTGGAAGGCGGTTTTACACAGATTTTGTGGGCTGTGGATGTGAATGATTTATCATGCCAACATCAAATTTCCTGATGATGCTTCAGGCCTGATTGTTTTCTTCCTTAACCTAAGTCTATTCATTTCCTTCCTTGTGTTATAGAACATGTACTGTGTGTATTTTACCAGAACACCTTGACGGAAAGATGGGATTAAAAACAAAATACCTACATAAACTTGAATGAACAACATAAACCTAAAACTACGTGCACTTAAATGAACACACATTATTCAAACATGATAACAAACATCATAATCATCCCAAATGAAAGAGGCCTTCACAGTGCAAAGTACATGTTCTATAACATGGGGAAGGAAATGAGTCAGAGAACAGTGCTTCCCCAATAGATTGTGCCCATTGAAGCCCTTAGAGCTTCCGGAAGCTAATATCGGTGTCACTGAAATAGGTTCCCTCTTGCTTGCTTCTTATGGAGAAATGCATTTCATTTGGATGTTTGGGCTGCATCAAAACTCCCCAGTGAGTTTTATTATTTTTTTTCATAGCTGAAAACAAGCAGAATCAAGCATTACTATTGGCCTCGCCAAGTGTTAAGCTTCAAAGTTTGGGAAATTCTTTTTTTAAAAAAATTATTGGTGAGTACATCATTAATACATACATTCCCCCTCCTACTTAATTTATTTCAACCCCCACCCTTTCCCTCCCCCCTCCTTATAGACTTCCAACAGCTTTCCAACCCTTAACCTATCTTATTACTTAACTTATTTTCTACTATATTCTTCTAAAACATACATACATTGTATCTCTTAATCTAAGCCTATTCAAATTCTTTTATATATTCTATATCGTCTCCACTAATATATCCATTGTCTACATCATTAATTGGACTAAGTATGTTTAATAAATTCAAACTAATATTATTGCTAGCTTAGGTTGATTAATAACCAAATTTCCCATTAATGGTACAGCTACTTCTCTCTTCTATTTATAAAATCACAAATTAATAGTTCTCAAACTGCCACAATCCTCCTTTCACATCCCATTTTTTTTCTAGGTATTGTTTCAATTTCCCCCAGTCTGCAATATATTCTCCTGGATCGAGATCTTTCAATTTTCTTGTCATTTTTTCCATTTCAGCCATGTACAGCAATTTATATATCCAATCTTCTATAGTTGGTACTTCTTGCACTTTCCATTTCTGCGCATATAAAAGTCTTGCCGCTGTAGTCATATAAAACAACAGTGTTCTATACTGCATTGGAACATCTTCCATTCCCAAGTTCAACAGCAACAATTCTGGGTCCTTATTTATTTGGGTTTGCAGAGCCTCATTAATTTCTTTAGTTATATCTCCCCAGTATTGCTTAGCTACTTCACAAGTCCACCACATATGATATAATGATCCTTCATGCTTCTTACATTTCCAGCATTTATCTGACATATTAGTATTTCCTAGCTCAATTTTCTTTGGTGTTAGATACCACCTATACATCATTTTATAGACATTCTCTTTAATATTGGTACAAGTTGAAATCTTCAACGTATTTTTCCATAAATGCTCCCAAGATTCCATTGTTATTTCTTTATGAAAATTTATTGCCCATTTCACCATCTGGACTTTAACTGTCTCATCTTCCGTGAGCCATTTTAAAAGTATTTTATAAATTTTCGAAATTTCTTTTTTTCCTTCTTGTAGAACCACTTCTTCTAATTCCGAGTTTTCCAATCTTATTCCTCCCTTTGAACAGTCCGTGTTGTAAAGATCTCTTAATTGCCTGTATTGGAACCATCCATAATGAGAAGATAACTTTTCTTCTGTTTTAATTTTTGACATTATCTCTTTGTAGGTTAGACATTGTTGTTCATTATAAACCGCTCTCGGATCTATTACTTCATATGGTACTACCCATGAGGGAATACCACCTTCC
Source organism: Eublepharis macularius (assembly GCF_028583425.1). Taxonomy (NCBI): domain Eukaryota; kingdom Metazoa; phylum Chordata; class Lepidosauria; order Squamata; family Eublepharidae; genus Eublepharis; species Eublepharis macularius. The sequence continues at coordinate 249,066,944 of NC_072790.1, forward strand.
ATATAATTCTTATATTTCTTCCAGATTGTGAAAAGGCTTTTTCTAATGTAGTGATGCAAAAACATAGAGTCCGCTTTAACTTTGTTGTACCACAAATAGGCAAAGTTTTGGAAATTCTAATGGCCTTCCTGGCCAGAGAGAATCAAGTGGACAGCTGACATTTTGTCTGGGAAACTAACACCTAAGAGGAACACAAATGGAGGAGGGGGGAGATTAGATTGCATCTTCTTTGACCCACAAGGGATTGGCTAACAGAGACAATAAAATCTCTTGGCATGGAGGGAGAAAGTCCAGTTTGGTTGATTCCAATTACGGAAAAGGGCTCCTACACCTGAACTCCATCTTGATGGTTCACCATTGCCACATAGAACAGACCAATGTTCTGCTGCCTAGAAAGCTTCCAAAGTAATGAGAAGTTTTCGGAATCTGTAACTACTAAGTTAAACAGTCTGCTACAGAGTAAGATCAGTTAGGGTATATATAAAGATTGAAGGACTCAGGCAGGACAAATCTTTTTGGATTCTTCTCTTTGTCCACAACTTGTAAGAGAGTACATGTGCATGGATATTTTTACTTTTAAATCAGGATTCAGATCTGAGCAGTTCTCCCTTCTTTCAGATAGAGAAGTTCTCCATCACTTACTACATGATCCCTTTAATTGGAGATGCTTGATATAGAATCAGGATGTCCTGCCTATGAAGCAAGGGCTGTTAACAACTCCTCTCTTCAGGGGGAGATTAACAGGCCTTTCTAGGCTAACTTACCCCAGAACATTTCAAGTAAAGAGCCAGTTCTTCAGAATGGGACCACTGAGATTGCTACTGCCATCTGTCCCAGGATTAGCCATTCTACCATCGCAACATTACCATCCTGACTCTCAGTGCTCCATGAACTAAGAAGTTTTTAGCACCAAGGGCTCTCACTCGAGTTCCCCTTAGTGGTGGGCCGTAGTTTGGAACTTGTGTCATAGCTGTAAATTGCACATTTTGAGAGTGATAATTACATAAAAACACCAAGAGAAAATATGGCGTAGGATAATGAATTCTTTGACACCATCACAGTTGGCAGGTGAGCTTTCCACATTCAACACCCTTGATGATACATTAAGCAATCTCCTCGCTGGATTGCCTTGGTGATCAAAATTGGACTTGAGAAGCATTGCCCTTGGGCAAGTAACTGATGAATCTTCTGCCTAAGCACTGATGTAACCCTTCCTGCCCTTCCTCTCATGATCTGCCTAGGTTCACAGAATCAACATTGCTGTCAGATGGGTATCTAGCCTCTGCATAAAAACCTCCAGAAAAGGAGAACCCACCATCACCTGAGGAAGTCTGTTCTACTGAAGGACTGCTCTAACTGTCAGGAAGTTCTTCCTAATGTTTAGCTTGAAACTCGTTTAATTTCAGTCTGTTGGTTCTGGTCCAACCTTCTGGGGCAACGGAAAAGCTCCAAGCTGTCCTCTATATGACAGCCCTACAAGTATTTGAAGATGGCTATCATATCACCTCTCAGTCGTCTCCTATCTAGGCTAAACATTCCGAGCTCCTTCAACCTTTCTTCATAGCACTTGGGATCCAGACCCCTCACCATCTTTGTTACCCTTCTCTGGACATGTTCCAACTTTTCTATATCCTTCTTAAATTGTGGTATCCAAAACTGAACACAATACTTTCGTCCTGTATCCTGACTCTTTCTTCTTTATTTGCTACCCCTCCCAATCTCATATCATCTGGAAATTTAATTAGCATTCCCTCCATTCCTTCATCCAAATCATTTATAAAACTATTGAACAAAATAGGTTCCAGGATCGATATCTGAAGCACTCCACTTCTCACTCTTCTGAAAGAGGAAGAGGAACCATTAACAAGTACTCTTTGATTTCAATCTATCAACGAGTTACATATCCAACAAACAGTAATAGGATCCAAATCACATTTTACCAACTCTTCAACATGGATATTGTGTTATTCTCACACCCCTATGGAACATCGCACCTGTATTTGTGGATTACCTACAGTGGAGAACCTTTCCCACTACCTACTTTATTGTCCATTATATAGTGTACCCAGAGCTAAATTTTTGGCCAGAATGCTACCAGTGACAAACACATACGCTGAAATCGAGAAGATTGTGTTTTTGTTATCTGACACTGATAATCATGTGTCCTATAGAGTCTATCAGTTCGCACTCGCAGTCAAAAAGATAAGATCTAAGGTGGTACTGAATGAGGCTGCATCGTGATCCCTGGGATAGTTTGGCATACTGTTTTGTTTTAATTAATTTTAGTAACTTATATAAACTGTGATAAGGGACTTAATTGTTTATTAGTCAATATTTGGCGAATTGTGATGGCCTATGGCTATAGACAATAAACTCTTTTGATTGACTGATTGATTGATTGATTGATTGATTGATTGATTGATTGATTGATTGATTGATTGATTGATTGATTGATTGATTGATTGATTGATATTGTGTTGAACCTTATCAAAATCCTTACTGAAATCAAGATAAACTATGTCTACAACATTTCTCTGATCCAGCAAGGTAGTAACTTTCTCAAAAATAAAGATAAGGTTAGCCTGATATGGCTTGTTCTTGAATAGACATGGGCGCAAACAGAAAAAATATGAACATGGTGTTTGTTGTTCGTTGCCATCCACGAACAATGAACAACAAACATTGACAAACATGATCCTGTTCACGAACATGCCCGTTGTTTGTTGTTCGTGGGGGCCAGCAGGCTCTCCTCCAGCCATCCAGATCCCTACTGCACCACTCCCAGAGTGCTCTGAGCAAGCACCAGGAAAAGTACCAATAATAAATAATAGCTTGGCCCCAGAGCCTGGCAGCAGCCCTGGAACTTGAAGAGGTAGATCCCTAACAGACTACTCTCAGAAACCTTACCTGAGCAGGCAGCTCAGGTAATTAATTTATTTTTAATTAATTTTATTTTATTTCTATCTTGTACATTATTACCTCTCTACTTTTTTAAGGATCTTAGATTCTTTTTTTTTTTAATTTTTATTGGATTAGAAATCACTATAATATCCATTACAATCAATTTCCTTTAAATATTCCACTTCTAACCCCCTCCCTTTCCCCCCCTTTTGTTGACTTCCAACAGTTTTCCAACTCTTTGTCCATTTTTCCCCCTACTCATTTCAAACTTATTTTATTCTATTAAACATATACTTTTCACTCTCTTCTAGGCTTCTCTACTCAAGTACCAATCCATATGCAAAAGAACCTCCTCAGGATACAGTGAAGCCTCCCGCCATTAGCATTCCACACCCGGGGAAACTCTTACAGGATGACTCAGCTCAACCCCACCCCTCCTGAGTAGATACAAATGACCTACATCTTTTCCACACTGTGACACTGAGAGATCTCTGTCTTTTGGTGCTACACCTCTGAAGATGCCAGCCACAGCTGCTGGCGAAACATCAGGAACTACAATGCCAAGACCACGGCAATACAGCCCGGAAAACCCACAACAACCATCGTTCTCCGGCCGTGAAAGCCTTCGACAATACATTTATTATCTCTGTTTGCCCATCCCTTGTGGGTCAAAGAATCTTTTCCTGAAATTTCCAGGAAGGTGCACATTCGCTTCCCCTCTTCCCTCAAATCTGTGTTCCATTTAGGTTTCAGATTCCCCGATAAGGTGTCCGCTGACCATTTCAGTCTCCCTGGGCTGGAATCGTACTATATAATTGAGTAAGCATATTTCAGACAACTCTCTTTATACCCTGGTGCACCACCAGAGGGTGCTGCCATGGAGGGAAGCCTAGGCAAGGCACAATGTCCCTCCAGAAAATGTGCCACAGTGGGAAGCCCAGGATGGGAGCAAGATGAGAGCAAGCGACAATGCCCGCCTCCCACCTTTACCGGTTGGACATTTTAGTTGCGGCAATTGCCGGGTGTGCCAACTGATTGTCAGGGTCTCTTTGCATAGTACCTGAAGGGAAGCAACCTGAGTAATGCTATGTTTAATTCTGTAGTTGTTTAGTCTTCTTTTCCCTCTAGGCCCCACCACCTGCGAGGAGCCGATTCCATGGGAGAGGATACTTTTATCTATTCTTCGAGCTGATTCAACCTTGGCCAGTGTTCCCACAGAGAACTTTCCTGCTATGTGAACTCTGGGGAGAGGCTGGGCTCTGAGAGTGTGAAATGTAACAACTTTCGTTCTGTGTCTCATTCCTAACAATGCCTTGTTCAGCCAGGATCTCAAATCCTGGAATATGGACGTCTGGGCCTGAATGCTGTCTTTCAAAATAAATCCTTTTGAAATCAAAAGACCTTGTCTTCTTGCAGAAGGGAGTAAGACAGACACTCGTGTCTGGAATGCCATAGTCTGACACTGATGATGAAGTCGAGTGACAGATTGTGCCTGGGACTGCCCCCCTCAATAGATTCATGAACTGCAACACCCAAAATGTGGTTTACTTGATCCAGTGTCCGTGTCCTTTGTTGTATTATGAAATTTATTCTCCTGATCCATTGAAGTCTAGCCTCCTGTAATTTAAGAATAGATTTAAACTTGGCCTCTTGACGATGAACAAACATGTATTTCCCCTCTTCTATGTGATATCCATTTTGTCCTTGAAGAACATTATCATATACCCTTTGATGATTCTCTTCTCTTGCCTAAACACACCCTGTACCTTCACTCACTCCTAACATAAAATGCCACCGGCCTTACGAAGCTTGCTGATGTCCTGAACAGGATGTGGACAATGTGGAATGAACATGAATCTCTGGAATGTGGTTTTACACAGATTTTGTGGGCTGTGGGTGTGAATGATTTATATCATGCCAACATCAAATTTCCTGATGATGCTTCAGGCCTGATTGTTTTCTTCCTTAGCCTGATTCTATTTATTTCCTTCCTTGTGTTATAGAACATGTGCTGTGTGTATTTTACCAGAACACCTTGCCTGAAAGATGGGATTAAAAAAAAACACTACATAAACCTAAATGAACAACATAAACCTAAAACTACATGAACTTAAATGAACAAACAACATTACTCAAATTTCCTGATGATGCTTGAGGCCTAATTATTTTCTTCCTTAGCCTGATTCTATTTATTTCCTTCCCTGTGTTATAGAACATGTACTTTGTGTATTTTACCAGAACACCTTGCCTGAAAGATGGGATTAAAAAAAAACACTACATAAACCTAAATGAACAACATAAACCTAAAACTACATGAACTTAAATGAACAAACAACATTATTCAAATTTCCTGATGATGCTTGAGGCCTAATTATTTTCTTCCTTAGCCTGATTCTATTTATTTCCTTCCCTGTGTTATAGAACATGTACTTTGTGTATTTTACCAGAACACCTTGCCTGAAAGATGGGATTAAAAAAAAACACTACATAAACTTAAATGAACAACATAAACTTAAAACTACATGCACTTAAATGAACAAACAGCATTATTCAAACATGCTGACAAACTTTATAATCATCCCAAATGAAAGAGGACTTCACAGTGCAAAGTACATGTTCTATATGTCAGCTTGTGGCTAGATAAGGCTCTTCCTACAGGTTCCCTTTCAAAAGCAAACAGGAGTCCATTGATTGAATAAGGAAACTTTACTGCAGAAAAGGTCCATTATAGTCCACAGTCCTGAATAGGAGACTCAGGATGGTACACAGTCATTGTTACCAATGAAGGGCAAAGCATGAGGTACAAAGTAACAATACCCATCTGGATTTGCCTCCCCCCACAGTTCTCAAAACAACATCTCTCAGTCCTGGGAAGCTGCTCTCCTTCAAGGCCAATGCTTGGTGGAACGGTGTTAGACAAAACAGTCGCCTCCGGTGGGAATGCTGCCTGGGAACTGGTGCACCTGGGAAGAAAGCACTTAAACACTAGAAGCATTAGAAAATGGAGTCAGTACAGTTTAGATATACACTGGACCTGACATTCTGCCCCCCTTAAAACAGATCCCCCCCTGGTTTATATGGGTAGCGAGTATGAAAAGCTTTGGTTAATTTAGGAGCATGAACATGTACAGAGTTCACCCACTCATCGTACCCAGAATCAAAGTCCTTCCATCTAATGAGGTAAAAAAGCTGATTACGTTTGAGTTTAGAGTCCAAAATTTGTTGCACCTCATAGTGTATTTGGTCGTCAATCAAAGTTGGAATGGGTGGAGCTTTGATGTGCCACTTGTCATCGGTAGGAGCTCTTTTTAAAAGACTGACATGGAACGTATCGTGTACGTGGCGTAAGTTCTTGGGCAAAGTTACAGCAACAGTCACTTTATTTATTATTTTGCGCACAGGGAAAGGTCCTAAGAATTTCAGAGCGAGTTTGCGGCTTGTCTGAGCTAGTTTCAGATTCTTTGTGGAAATATACACATGATCTCCAGGTTGCAAATCCCATTCGGCCACACGATGGCGATCTGCGTATTTTTTGTAATCCAGTTTGGCTTTTTCAAGATGTTTCTTAATAAGAGTCCATTGTTGCGCCGCCTCCCCCCACCACGAAGATACATCTGGCAAATTAGAGGAATGGAGAGGGGGAGCGTCCAACGGGAAGGGATTGAAGTGAGCTCCATAGACAATTTTGAAAGGGGCCTCTCCAGTTGAAGCGTGTACACTGTTGTTATATGAGAATTCGGCCAGAGGGAGAAGGTCTACCCAATTATCTTGTTGGAAATTAATGTAGCAACGAAGAAACTGTTCTAGTATCTGGTTTGTTTTTTCGGATTGTCCGTCGGTTTGTGGGTGGTGGCTTGAGCTGATGCCTTGCTCAATATTCAACATTCTCAAAAGCTCCCGCCAGAAGTTGGCAACGAACTGTCCGCCGCGATCCGAAATCACCTTGGACGGAAAAGAATGTAATTTTACGATGTGTTTTAAAAACAAATCTGCTAGTTTTCGAGCGGTGGGTATAGCAGTACAGGGAATAAAATGAGCTTGTTTGGAGAACAGATCTACCACGACTAAAATGCAATTATGTCCTTTTGAAACAGGTAGATCAGTGATAAAGTCCATAGATATTATTTCCCAAGGTCTGTTGGGTGTTTCCAATGGTTGCAGGAGACCCGGAGGTTTTCCTTTTCTGGTTTTGGCGCTGAGGCAAACGGGGCAGGAACTAACATATTGGGAAATGTCTTTGCGCATGCCCGGCCACCAGAACTGCCTTTGGATTAGATGCAATGTTTTCAGATATCCATAATGACCAGCAGTGGGAGCATCATGACAGCGCTGCAAAACCTCCAGCCGGAGGCTGTCTGGGACATAAAACTTGCTCCCCGCTAGCCAATCCCCTTGTGGGGATTGGACCAGCTTGTTTCGCGGAGCCTTATCCCCCTCCTTTTCCACCTCAGTTTTAAGTTTCGATTTCCACTCCTGGTTGGCCGGGAGGGGCTGTTTGGCTCGACTGCGAGTAGTCACCACGCCCCCAAGTTGCGTAGGCGAGAAGACCGTGTCGACAGTCTCCTCCCGTTTGCTCCTGTGTTGGGGCATGCGTGATAGGGCATCCGCCAAAAAGTTAGTCTTGCCCGGGAGATAATTTAGAGTGAAGTTGAATTTGGAAAAGAATTCCGCCCATCGCAATTGCTTGGCATTTAGTCTGCGTGGGCTTCGGAGGGCCTCCAGATTTTTATGATCTGTCCAAACCTCGAAGGGGTATCGCGCCCCCTCCAGCCAATGTCTCCAATTAGTAAGGGCTGCTTTTACTGCGAAAGCCTCCTTCTCCCACACATTCCAATTCCTTTCCGCCTCCGAAAATTTTCTAGACAAGAAAGCACAAGGCCGCAATTTTCCATCCTCCCCCTTCTGCAGTAAAACTCCCCCTATTGCCGTATCGCTGGCGTCGACTTGCACTACGAAAGGGGACTGTTCGTTGGGGTGGGAGAGGATGGGTTCCGTTACAAATTGCTTTTTCAGGCATTCGAAAGCAGTTTGGCAATCGGAGGTCCATTGTAGTTTGGAGGAGGGTTTTTTAGCTTGGTCCCCTTTATCTTTTGTTTTCAACAATTCTGTTAAGGGGAGCGTGATTTGGGCGAAATTTGCTATAAAGTCTCTATAGAAGTTGGCAAAACCCAGGAAGGATTGTAGTTCTTTACGGGTGGTGGGTGTTTGCCATTCTTGAATCGCTTGTATTTTGGTTGGATCCATTTTTAAACCCTCTTGGGAGATGCAATACCCAAGGTAAGTGAGTTCGGTTTTATGGAATTCACATTTGGACAACTTGATGGGTAGTTTATTATTCATCAAGGTGGCCAGGACCTTTTGTACCATTTGAATATGTTCTTCCTCTGTGTCTGAATAAATTAAGACATCATCAAGGTACACCACCACCCCTTTGTACAGAAATTCGTGTAGAACTTCGTTTATCATGGACATAAATACAGACGGGGCTCCCGTCAATCCAAAAGGCATAACTAGGTATTCATATTGTCCGAGGGGCGTATTAAATGCTGTTTTCCACTCATCCCCTGCTTTGATACGGACGTGGAAGTAAGCATCTTTTAAGTCTAATTTTGTAAAGATCTTACCTTGGGCCACGACGTTGAGAAGGTCTCGGATGAGTGGTATAGGATAGGCGTTGTTGGTGGACACTGCATTAAGTCCTCGAAAGTCCGTGCACAGTCGTAGTCCCCCATCCTTCTTTTTCACGAAGAGAACCGGAGCGGCGTGGGGGCTGTTGGCTGGGCGGATGAACCCTCGTTGGAGGTTGGTGTCGATGAATTTCCGGAGCTCTTCTCTTTCATGGAGACTCATGGGATAGAGTCGTCCTTTGGGCAGTGAGGCTCCGGGTAAAATTTCCACCGCACAGTCCGTTCGTCGGTGCGGGGGTAGAGTATCAGCTTCCTCCTCGGAAAAAGCGTTTAGAAAAGGCCAATACGGTTCGGGTATTTGGTTGATTTCTTCTTGAGTAAGAAGGGCCTTTTCAGTATGAGTTGGATCATTGCCCCAGTTTTGGTTCCAACGGTGATTTTTGCAGTTGGCATGACTGAAGGTGATACATCCTTGTGCCCAGTCTATGTAGGGATTGTGATCACATAGCCACTTGCTGCCTAGAATTAACGGGTATTTGGCAGTGGAGCTGATGACAAAAGACCTCTTTTCCCAATGTTGTCCCATGCCTGTGATCACTGGGATGGTCTCAGTGGTAACGGGGTTCATATTGGTGCCATCCATTTGTTCAAAGATTACTGGATTTTGTAATTCCCGAGTTGGTAAGACTAGTCCATTGACTAGAGCTGGGGCGATGATGTCTCTCGAACAGCCCGAGTCGATAAGGGCTTGCACTCGGATATGCATTTTTCTCTCTGGGTTGATTAGAGTTACTGGCATGAATAAGATGGACCCAGGCGGCCGGTTCCTTGCAGGGACGGGCTTGGGGTGGATCTGTCGTTTGGGCCCTTTTACGACAGATCCATCTCGTTTCCCGACTGGGGGCTTTCTGGATTGACTTCTGCGTTTGGGGAAGCGGGGTCGTATTCCATAACTTCTTCCGCTTCCAGTCCTCTCTCTGAGGCGGGCCTTTGGGAAGCGCCGCGGCCTCTGTTCGCGCGTGGCGCGGGAATCGGGCGTTGGAGAGTAGGAAATGGAGCAAGGGTTGGGCGCCGTAGTTGAAGCGGAGGTCTTTGCACAGGCCGGTAGGGGCATTGCGCTGCAAAGTGACCGGCTTGTCCGCATTGCAAACACAGCCCTTGTTGCCATCTAGCATCTCTCGCTCCACGGGTGGCGTACCCAGCTCCCCGTCCTCCCTTCTGTAAAGTCAAGGGTCTTCTTTGTCCCGTTTGTTGCTGTTGTTCAACCAAACGGACTTCCAAAATGCGATTCTCAACTTCGCATGCAAGTTGGATCCAACCTAACAACGTAGGGGGATTGTCCTGCATGAGGGCTCTGTCTAAAAGTCTCGGGTTTAGTCCTTGCTTGAACAGAATGATTTTGGTGGACTCCTCACACCTAGGGCATTTGGCGGCCAATTGTCGGAATTTCGTAATATAGTCTCTCGCCGACATGCTGCCCTGTTTGAGGGCTTGCAATTCTGTTCGGGCCCTGGTTTCCTCTAAGGGGTCTTCATATTGCGCTCGGATGGCATCCACCAACCCCTGGAGAGTATCGAGTTCCGGGGCCCCGATATTGTACAGTCCTACATACCAGTCAGCTGCTTTGCCTTGTAAGCGGGAGCCGAGATGTTCAATTTGACTGGCCTCGCTGCCGAAGAGGTGTCCCCACCGGTTGAAGAATTGCACTACTTGCACTAAGAAAAATCCCAGTTTGGAGGGATCTCCATCAAAAGTAGCTTCCAGTTTCACCCAACCCATCGGGAGGTCTTGCCTCGGAGCCGGTGCTGGGTAGAAGTCCGTTGGAAGCATCAATGGCACTTGAGGTATGGGGGGACCCGGTTGTGGTAGCGGTGCTGGCGGCGGCCTCACCGGTTGAGCCGGGGGTGGCGGTCTCGGCTGGGCTGGCGGCGGTGCTCTCGGCTGGGCCGGTGGCTGCAGTCGTGGTCGGACTTGTGGTGGCAATACAGGAGGTGCTGGCCGTAGCGGTTGAGGTGGAGGTGGCCTGTGCGGCTGAGTAATGACCGGCCGCTGAGGGATGGGTTGGTGGGGTCGTAGCGGTGTAGGTCCCACCGGTTGGTTCGGAGGTGGTAACACGGGTTGATCAAGTGGCAAACGTATCGGTTGCTGCAACGGGGTTAACTGCGGTCGGAGCGGAAGGGGCCGCAGCGGCGAAGGTCTGATGGGTGGTGGGTCGCGCGGGCTTGCCCCTCCCGACGCCGTGATCCTGGGAAGCAGAGGCTGATCTTGAGGTGCCGGTAGGCCATCCCTCGGGGTTAGTTGAATGGGGACCGTTTCTCGTGGTTGTTGTGGCAATTCCTCCCCAGGAGGAGCCGGAGGCTCTTCCGTCTGAGTTGGCCGTACCGTCGTTGTAGAAGCCGGAGGGGGTATCACCGTCGTCTCGGTTGGACGGGTTGGTCCTTCTTCCCCCTCTCCAGGCCGCTCAGCTGGAGTCTCCTCGGCAGGTGTATCCCCGTCTGATTTAGGGGTTTCCGTTGGAGTCTCTCCGGGTGCCTCAGCTGGAGTATCCCCGCTAGGCGGAATTTCGTCTAATCTAGGGGGTTCCTCGGGCGTTTCCCCCGGTTCTCCAACGTCCTCCACTGGATAGGACATAACGCTTTGGAGGGTAGCTATTTGTACAGCCATTTCTTCAGGTGAAAGCCTCTCTCCTGCCCCCATCGCTGAGATTAGGTGGATGGCATGAGCCAAACTTTCCTCCATATCAATCAGTCTAGCTTCCAACTGTTGCATTCGGCTTGGACCCGGTTGCCCCGTAGCGGAATCTCCCTCGGTTGCACTCACCGGGGAACTCGGCCCCCAAGGCGGAGGATCTCCTTGATCGACTCTCGATCTCGCTGCTAAAATTCCTTTGGCTAGACCCGTCACTGCCGAGATCCCGGAATCTACAGCATGGGTGCGACTTTGCATCTGCACCCAACTTTGTTCAGGAACTTCCGTTGGTTCTTTCCATGGAGCAAGTTCCGAATAATCCCAACTCAGGGCGCCGCGGTGGGATGTATTCCCGTCCGTACGTTCGGTCGTCCTGTTCCAAAACAGCCAAGGTTGGCTGCTATCCAGCTCAGGGACAGTTCCTAGGCTTCGGCGCCCGTCCATCGAAACTCTAGGATGTAGTCCTCCGGCCCGGCGCTCTCGCGTTTCTCGGGGTCTGGCTCCCCACTCCGACGGGGTGGGTAACGAGATCAAGGGGAGAGCGGTAGCCTTCGGCCTGGTCCCCTCACCGCCGAGGTCGATGAGAGGCGGTGTGGAGGTCGAAGCTCCGGCCCCGACCGACACCGTTTCTTGAGGTTCTTGGGGTTGCGCTGTTTGACTGTCGGGGGACGCATACGGATCAAACAAGGGATCCTTGTCCGGGACTCCCTTGGATTCCGCTGGGCCCGACTCAGGCATGATTGGTAACAAAATGTCAGCTTGTGGCTAGATAAGGCTCTTCCTACAGGTTCCCTTTCAAAAGCAAACAGGAGTCCATTGATTGAATAAGGAAACTTTACTGCAGAAAAGGTCCATTATAGTCCACAGTCCTGAATAGGAGACTCAGGATGGTACACAGTCATTGTTACCAATGAAGGGCAAAGCATGAGGTACAAAGTAACAATACCCATCTGGATTTGCCTCCCCCCACAGTTCTCAAAACAACATCTCTCAGTCCTGGGAAGCTGCTCTCCTTCAAGGCCAATGCTTGGTGGAACGGTGTTAGACAAAACAGTCGCCTCCGGTGGGAATGCTGCCTGGGAACTGGTGCACCTGGGAAGAAAGCACTTAAACACTAGAAGCATTAGAAAATGGAGTCAGTACAGTTTAGATATACACTGGACCTGACACTATAACACGGGGAAGGAAATGAGTCAGAGAACTGGAAAGAGCCTTCTAGGCCATCAAGCTCACCCCCCCCCCACACACACACACAGAGTGCTTCCCCAATAGATTGTGCCCATTGAAGTCCTTAGAGCTTCCGGAAGCTAATATCGGTGTCACCGAAATAAGTTCCCTCTTGCTTGCTTCTTATGAAGAAATGCATTTTATTTGGATGTTTGGGCTGCATCAAAACTCCCCAGTGAGTTTTATTTTATTTTTTTTTCATAGCTGAAAACAAGCAGAATCAAGCATTACTATTGGCCTCGCCAAGTGTTAATCTTCAAAGTTTTGGAAATCCTAAAGGCCTTCCTGGCCAGAGAGAATCAGGTGGACAGCTGACATTTTGTCTGGGAAACTAACACAAATGGAGGAGGGGAAGATTAGATTGCATCTTCTTTGACGCACAAGGGATGAGCTAACAGAGACAATGAAATCTCTTGGCATGGAGGGAGAAAGTCCAGTTTGGTTGATTCCAATTACGGAAAAGGGCTCTTACACCTGAACTCCCTCTTGATGGTTCACCATTGCCACATAGAACAGACCAATGTTCTGCTGCCTAGAAAGGTTCCAAAGTAATGAGAAGCTTTCAGAATCTGTAACTTTTAAGTTAAACAGTCTGCTACTAAATACATGCAGTCAGCGCATATATAGATTGAGGGACTCGGGCAGGACACATTTGCACCTTCTTTTTGTATTCTTCTCTTTGTCCCCTGCTTGTAAGAGAATATGTGTGCATGGATGTTTTTACTTTTAATTCAAATTCAGGTGCACCAGGAGCGTGGCATATTGCCATGTGGAGACTCGGGCATCTTATGCTTCCTAGATGCCACACAGAGCCAAACACAATTCGGCAGGGCCATTCCACCACACTCCTCATTGATCTATTGAGGTTGCTGTTGTCTATGCAGTTCTCCGATGTTTCAGTTCATGTAGTTTTAAGTTTTTATTGTTCATTTAAGTTTATATAGGTTTTTTTAATCCCATCTTTCAGGCAAGGTGTTCTGGTAAAATACACACAGTACATGTTCTATACCACAGGGAAGGAAATAAATAGAATCAGGCTAAGGAAGAAAACAATCAGGCCTGAAGCATCATCACGAAATTTAATGTTGTCATGTTAAATCATTCACATCCATGTCCCTCAACATATGTGTAAAACCAGAGCCAGTTTGGTGTAGTGGTTAAGAGCACGGGACTCTAATCTGGAGAGCCGGGTTTGATTCCCCACTCCTCCACAAAGCCAGCTGGGTGACCTTGGGTGAGTCACAGTTCTTTTGAGCTCTCTTAGCCCCACCCACCTCACAGGGAGATTGTTGTGGGGTAATAATAACACTTTGTAAACCGCTCTGAGTGGGCATTAAGTTGTCCTGAAGGGTGGTATATAAATCAAATGTTATTATTATTATTATATTATTATTCCAGAGATTCATGTTCATTCCACATTGTCCACATCCTGTTCGGGACATCAGCAAACTGGATAAGTCTGGTGGACATTTCCTGTGAGGAGGTGAAGGAACTGGGTATGTTTGAGAAGGAGAAGAGAAGCTTCCAAGGGTACATGATAACATTCTTCAAGAACCGAAATGACTATCACATAGAAGACGGGAAAGACGCGTTTGCTCATCCTCAAGAGGCCAAGATTAGGCTAGATTTCAGGAGGCTAGATTTCAATGGATCCGTAGGAGAAATTTCCTAATGGTAAAAGAAGTTCTACACACAACCAAATATCTTTGTGGAAAGGAGGTTCTTCTTCAATGGGGGTCTTCAAGCAGCAACAGAATTGTTATCTGTAGGGACTTCATTCAATAGCCCAAAATATTGGGGAACAGTTGATGATCTGTCTTGCTGAGATGGTCATGAATTTATGTTTCTGTACATCAGAGAAGAGAAATGGTCTAGCCTCTTACCTGAACATGCCAAATAGGGTCAAGAGACCTAGAAGTCAATAACCTTGCAGAGGTGTAAGAAAGAAATGAGTAACAAAATAACAGGACCTTTTGTGTATTAGAAACACTCTATATCAAAGGATAGCATGTGTTGAAATCCAGATGCAGAAGTCCCTGAGACTGACAAAAAGGTTAAACTTCGCAGAATTGAAGATATAGCTCAAATATGGGGGGATATTCCCCAACATTCCAGTGGCTCCAATAAATAAATCTTTGTGTGACCCCATTGTTTATTTTCACCACGGCAGGAACTGTCCATCTGCTCCTCTTATTTACTTTCTGTCATTTAACTAATCGTTGATCCAATAGAAGAACCACAATTAGAAGAACCATTAGCATGGAGTTCAGGTATGAGAGCGTGATCCCCTAGATGGAGTTATTCAAAATGGATCTTCTCCATTCATACCAGGAGATTTTATTATCTCTGTTTGCCCATCCCTTGTGGGTCAAAGAATCTTTTCCTGAAATTTCCAGGAAGGTGCACTCTCGCTTCCCCTCTTCCCTCAAATCTGTGTTCCATTTAGGTTTCAGATTCCCTGATAAGGTGTCCGCTGACCATTTCAGTCTCCCTGGGCTGGAATCGTACTATATAATTGAGTAAGCGTATTTCAGACAACTCTCTTTATACCCTGGTGCACCACCAGAGGGTGCTGCCATGGAGGGAAGCCTAGGCAAGGCACAATGTCCCTCCAGAAAATGTGCCACAGTGGGAAGCCCAGGATGGGAGCAAGATGAGAGCAAGCGACAATGCCCGCCTCCCACCTTTACCAGTTGGACATTTTAGTTGCGGCAATTGCCGGGTGTGCCAACTGATTGTCAGGGTCTGTTTGCATAGTACCTGAAGGGAAGCAACCTGAGTAATGCTATGTTTAATTCTGTAGTTGTTTAGTCTTCTTTTCCCTCTAGGCCCCACCACCTGCGAGGAGCCGATTCCATGGGAGAGGATACTGTTTTATCTATTCTTCGAGCTGATTCAACCTTGGCCAGTGTTCCCACAGAGAACTTTCCTGCTATGTGAACTCTGGGGAGAGGCTGGGCTCTGAGAGTGTGAAATGTAACAACTTTTGTTCTGTGTCTCATTCCTAACAATGCCTTGTTCAGCCAGGATCTCAAATCCTGGAATATGGACGTCTGGGCCTGAATGCTGTCTTTCAAAATAAAACCTTTTGAAATCAAAAGACCTTGTCTTCTTGCAGAAGGGAGTAAGACAGACACTCGTGTCTGGAATGCCATAGTCTGACACTGATGATGAAGTCGAGTGACAGATTGTGCCTGGGACTGCCCCCCTCAATAGATTCATGAACTGCAACACCCAAAATGTGGTTTACTTGATCCAGTGTCCGTGTCGTTTGTTGTACATTGGCAAAACTAACAGGTCCATTAAATTACGCATATTGGAGCATCTCTCTCGATTGAGAAATAAATTGCTGGAAGCTCCCATGGTCACTCATTGTTTGGAAAGGGGACACAAGGAGGCAGACCTTAAATATACTATCCTTTATGCTTCTTTGCAACATTTCCCTGATGCCATTAATGTGGATCTACTTAGGAGAGAGACCTTTTGGATCTATAAATTAAATACTATTATGCCAAATGGCTTAAACATCACGTCTGATTTCTCATGTTTCCTGTAATGACTGCATCCCAGGTCAATTTCCTTTAAGTGTTTTTTCCCTTTTGTTTGCCAGCTGTAATGGAGTGAGTGAGTACTTATTGACTGCTTGTAACTGCATTGTCATGCTGTATTATTGCCCTGCTCCTTCTGAAGTTAAGGGATAGCTTAGGTTATTAGGGTTAGGGTTGGGGTTAGGTTTAGTGTTGGGGTTAAGGTCAGGGTTAGGCAGGGTGCTGCATGCAAGTACTGGACCTGACATGACATTGCAGTTTTTGTCATTTCAAATCACTGTTGCTTTATATAAAAATTAAAAGTCCAATGCATATTTAATGTAGTCACTATACTCCATTTTCGAAGTGCCATGAAGGTTATTCATGGGCAGGTATTTCTGAAATATGCCTTGTGATATATCATACACAAGCAGAAATGCAAGATGACATATATAGTTTGTTTGAGGAAGGGCTACTTACTAGGGCTGGCTTGAGTTTCTACAAGGGTTGTCAATTTTGAATTGAGAAATTCCTGGAAATTTGGCAGTACAACCAGGGGAGGGTGCAGTTTCAAAAAGGGTTTTCTTATTATGTAAACAAATTATGAAAGCCTCAGCTTCATTGTTTTAACTTTTAGAAAGAATTCAGACTGGATTTGATCTAGAACCCACTTATTTGTCTTTTTGGCCATCCATTTTATCCACAAAATTCTCCTCTCCCTTTCTTATTCCAGCATGGATGGATGGCATTTCTCAGTCCATACATGGTAAGAATTTCACAGTGAGTCTGGAATTTTGAAACTCACTTTGCTTGCATAGAAATTAATGTGATGGTCCTGTAGTTGCTGTGAAATTTGGCAGCCTCTTTTATGGAAGTGGAATGTACACGGATAGTTTCCAGTCCATGGAGTATCACTTCGTTTTTTGTATTTATTGAAATATTCTTGTTAAGACTTTGATGGACTCAGTTTCTGTAGCTTGAAATAACTGTTTTGGTATATTATGTCCTCCTGATGATTTATTTCTCCTGATTGCTATGAGTGCAGGTTTCACTTCACTTTCTAATGCTATTATTAATGATCTATATATCCAGCTTCAATTTTTTCTGTTCAACAATGCATAATTCTTGTTAGATAAACTGGGATTAAGAAGAATCTGAACAGGACTGAAAATTAGCATCACTGCCTTTCTCATACCAAACAAGCAATGATTGTTCTCTAAAGTGACAGTCATCTTTACCCCTCCACAACTAGGAACATGCAAAACTTACACAAAAGAACAGAAAATTCAAAAATGAATCAAAAACACAAATGATGTTGTGATGCTAATTGATAGATTTTAATGGGAAGAAATACATTGGTGACATAATTTGTATTCTAATTATTCAGTACAGCAGAAGAAATCATGCATTTTCCCTTAAGAAAAAAACAAAATGAATGCAACTCTTTGCCTAAGATACCAAAATGGCTGACACTTGCAAAGCAATATTCAAACTTTTAAAGAGTGTTTTCAGATATGATTTCCATGATTTTTCTTGATGATCTAAGTTAAGCAAGTCAGTGCTAGGACACCTAGAAAGCCATCAACATGTCTTTCTGAGGAAGAATATTCTCTCATAATCGCTTCCTAAAAAAGTTGACATTGAAGATCATCTCAGTTATCTTAATCGGAAACGGTGGTTTAATTTTGAGAGGTTTTGGGTCCTTAATTGGAGAGGCATTACTGGACATCTTGAAAAGATACTGATGAATCTGAAATGTAAGACGATGGAGGTTTTAAATGTGAAACCCTCTCCAAAAAAGTATGCAATATCATTAATGCAATAGTCTGCTGGGTATCATGAATACTGCCCCGAAAGGTTCCTCATGATTTCCTTGGCGTACTCTTCCAAACAGAAGGTCATGGTTTATTCCAGCCTCAATGGAAACTACCGAAGTGTGTTGATCTTGCCCATCTGAAGAATGGAACCTGAATAAGGCCCAGAGTGAAGTTGTTGTGCTGGACCACAGGTAGAGGTAGTCTTGCACATATAAGGGTATTAGGCCATTAAAAACTTTGTATGTTATGGGCCAGAACCTTGAATTAGACCTAGCAGCTATTGGCCAGTCAGAGGAGTGACTACAGAGCAGGCAGAATATGCATGCACAGCCTAATTCTTAAGCTGTAGCTTTCTGAATTAAGTGGAATTTCCAAATTGATTTTGATTGCATAACTACCTGTAGAGAGTGCATTATAGTAGTCTAGCCTTGAGGTTACCATAGACTGGATCCTGACAGCCAGCCAAGTTAAGGTAAGGGACCATCTTTCAGGTTAAACTAAGTTGGAAGGGATTGTTTTCTTCAACTGCATTTGCTTTCCCAGCAGTTATCCTGGATCCAGTGTAACCCCTAAGCTCATGACCAAGTCAGAAAGGGTCAGCTGAAGCTCTCAAAAGTGGAAGCCCAATATCCTTCAAGACCTCAGTCCTCCCAACCAGCCTCTTTTCTTGTGTCGTTTTCAGGTTTTTTTCCTTTCATCCAGTTAGCAGTGGCTCAACACTTCTACAGCATCCCCAGGATAAAGAGATATAGAGTTGAGTGTCTTTAGCATACTGATAGCATCCAATTCTCAAGATACAAATTCTTTTTCCTAAGGGCTTTTCGTAGAGGTCAAGAAATGTGGGGATCAGACCGCACCCTGTGGAACATCATAAAACAAATTCCACACTGATCATAACTAATCTTCAACAGCAGCACTCTGAATCTGGTCCATAAGGAATAAGTTAAACCCATCTAAAGTACCTACTGCTCCCTCCAAATGTTTCAACTAAATCCAATAGGAAGGGAAAAAAGGAGCATGGTCCAATCAGAAAGAGGTCATCAGCTAAATCCCCCAGTGCCATCTCTGTCCCACAGACTTTAAACATGGGGCCAGATAACTCCTTCTTTGAGTGACTGTAGGATGGTGCCCTGAGTCAGTGACTGGATATGAGAGATTCCTTATTTATATGATCTGGGTATGATTTCAGCAGCCACAATGGACAAGGGTCCAGAGCACAAGTGGTGGCATTCATTGAACCCCGGATCCTGATAGCATCCATCAAGGTACCTGGGTCAAAATCATAACCCCCCTGCCTTTTGGAAAGCAGGGCCAAACTGGCTACAAAAATCCTATGAAGACCACATAAAGGAGTCCTTGGGGTCTATCATAAATCAGTCCCTAACTCAAGACACCTTCCCTCAGCTTTTCAAAAAAGTTGTTACATCTGAGCTATTTTAAAAAAAAGAATCTTGGCCAAGTGGTTGAGAAAGAAACAGCCAACCACCTCTAGGCCTGGTTGAAGAACTCTTGTTTGTTGGACCCTTTTCAGTCCTGCTATAGGCCAGACTGTTGAATGGAGCTGGCTCTGGTGGCTGTAGCTGATGACCCCTACCTGAATGTAGACAATCACCATGCTTTCTTCTTGCTCCTTCTGGATCTATCTATATAGCTTTTGCCACAATAGATCACACCATCCTGCTGAGGTGTTTGAAAGTAGAAGTAGTTATCAGAGGATGAATTGTTCCTCATGGCATGAACTCAAAGAGCTGCTATTGGAAATCAGCTATACTCAGTGAGGGAATTATCTCGAGAGGTTCCACAAGTTGCAATATTATCCCCATATTATTCAACCTCTATGTAAGACCTTTAGGAGAACTCATTCACAGCCATAGAATTGGATGCCATCAATATGCAAAGTCCACTCCACTCTATAGCTCATTATCCAAATCCCCTGGTGATGCAGTAGATGTAATGAGTCACTGCTTTACAGCTTTGTGAATTGACTGAAAGACAAGAAGTTGAAGTTGAACGCAGTCAAGGGGGAAGAGATGTTTGTTGGAGAAGCAAAGACCTTGAAGGACATTGTGCTTCTGACTCTGAATGGGTTCAACTGCTAAAAAGGCCTTCTCACAATGCAGATTGGCCCGGAAGACGACCCCCTACCTTGACATGGCTGATCTGGCCATCTGGATTCATGGCACGGTAACATAGAAACTATACTTCTGTAATGCTTTCTACAAAGCTTTCCCTTCAAAGTTGACTCAGGGCCAAGCTACAAGTGACGAATGACACTTGAACGGCAAGTGTATTTCTCCCTGTTCACTTGCCCTCCACTCAATCCACTTGCCGTTCAAGTGTCATTCGTCACTTGTAGCTTGGCCCTCAGAGACTCCAGTTAGTGCGGAACACTGCAGCTTGTTTATCTCTCAGGAGGCAGACGGAGCATGCATATCACTCCCATTCTGCAGTCACTCCATTGGCTTCCCATCAGTTACTGGGCTCAATTCAAGGCACGACTATCACATTCAAAGTCCTTCATAGCCTTGGCCCCTCATAGCTGTGTGACCATGCCCCCGCTATGTTCCGCCACAACAGCTTCGCTCATTTGAACACGTCCTTCTGCAGATACCACTCTTCAGTTGAGAGACATGGACACACATTTGCTTTGCTTCTGGTAGCCCCCACCTTATAGAATGGCCTGTCTGATGACATTCGGAGGTCTTCTGCTCTCCTAGCTTTCTGCAAACTATGTAAAACTGAACAATTCAGGAGAGCTTTCTACACACATTGCAGGGCTGTGTCGTAAGAAACTCAGAGTGATGCCTTGCTCCTCTCTGCTGACGTAGACATGCACCTTCTAGGGAGATTCTTCATTTTTAAACATGTCAGGTAGATTAGTTATGCTCTGTTTCAGAAAGATTTCATCTCTGCGCTTGACTTTATGTTCGTTTTTCGAATATCTACTACCGTATCCTACTGCATTTCTTCCTGTAAATGTCCTATCTGTTGTTTATTATAGTACTTTGTTCAGTGAAATGTCCTAGCAGTTGTCTAATCTGCCTTGAATCTCAGTCTGAAATGTGGACTACAAAATATAATATGTTCTCACTGTTTAGAATGATGCAAACGTACAGTTTCGCAATGTTGCTTTTACCGCTCTCACAGTAGTACTTCTGTAATATTTCTTTGGTCCTTCTACTTTCCTTTTTCAGTTGCCCTTGCCCCCCTAATTATCTTGGAAAGACAGTTTTGAAACCGAGTATTTATTTAATGTCATGGAAGACATTTAGTACCTTAATTTCCTAGAAACTAATAGAATGCTTTATGAACACATGACGTATAAACGTTGCTGTGTTCAAACGCAGAGTTCATGACTTTCCTCTGTGCCTTGAATATGCACTTGTTGGCAGAGGTCCCATTTCATACTTTTTTTTGCTTACTGATTTGTTTTCAATACTGCATTACTGACTGCCAGCAAACCCTGCCCTAAAAGTAAGGTATATTTGGGAGAAGTGTCTGAAGAGAGGTGGGGTTTCACTCTCTGTGGTATAGCACAGAGCCTGACATTTGAGGATAATACTTCCTCCCGGGGAACTGGTCTCTGTAGTCTCAAGATTGGGTGTAATTCCAGCCCCTTATCTAAACTTGGGAGCCAGCCCTTTAGCAGGTGTGCATTGTGATCTCTGCAACCATTTGCCCCCGTGTACCTAATTGTTAGGTGTCTCAGTGTCCCCACTATCGTTCAGCCCCTGGTATGCCTTGGATTTGCCACAACAGAGGTGCATCTCCAAGGTAACCCATATTGCTGGGTAGCTGTGCTGAGCTATAGACTTGTTTCTACCCCATAAAGAGTAAACTGTATATTTCCAGGGAGGTGGGAGTAGCAAACAAACACACAGCACGGGATACAAAAAGATCAAGTGAAATTATACTTACCTAGATCTCTGAGATGTAGAAGTCAAGAGAAGCCAACAAGCTGTTGGTTGGAAGATGCCGGTGTTGTCCGTGTTTTTATACTGTTTCTTGCAGGAAACGATTGTAAATCTTTAGCCCTTGGCCTGTAGCGATCAACTCATCCTAGTCAGAAGCGATGAGTCCCTCTGCTTGTAAAGCCATAGATGTTAATTAACCTCATCATCTCCAGTCTTGGCCCAGAGGCATAATGAAAGATTGATAAATACACAGCAATTGCTGTAGCAGTCTGTGAAGCTGACAGAATATGGCTCTCGTTAAGCAGCCATCAGGGCTCAAAAGGGAGAGCTTTCCTCCCTGACAAATGATTGACCCCCTGCCCTCACAGATGGTCAAATGTTGGGCCAGAACAGAAGAGTGTATAATAGGAAGACGGAACATTTGGGGAGGCTGCAGAAGGTTGTGCCTCTAGCTGCTTTAACTACAGGAATGCTGGGTCAAGTGGCAACTGGTGGGGCATTGGGGGGACTTACTGGGTCTGGGGCTCACCAGCAATGCCATTACATTTCTGGCAACATGCTCATGTCACTTTCTATGCACAAAGAAATGACGTCACCAGGAAGTGACTTCAATATGCTGACCACACACAAGGTTTCCTGGTTCTTTTCCCCCAGTTGGCCAACTGAATGGTGGCAGGAAGTCACCACAGGAAGCAGGGGGCCACTCCTACCAGCAGGCACATAGACAGCATGTCTACCAAGTACAGAGGTATGGGGAAGCGGGTAGATTAGGTGGTA
Organism: Eublepharis macularius; assembly: GCF_028583425.1. Lineage (NCBI taxonomy): Eukaryota > Metazoa > Chordata > Lepidosauria > Squamata > Eublepharidae > Eublepharis > Eublepharis macularius. Next base: position 249,089,422 of record NC_072790.1, read on the forward strand.
CTATGTCTTTGATACACTCTTTCTGAAGTCAAGAAGAGTTTAGGGTTTGGGTTTGGGTTTGGGTTCGGGTTCAGAAAGGTTCTTCATGCAAGTCCTGGACCCGATATGAAATTGTGGTTTTTTCCCTTTTCGATCACTATTGCTGGTTTAATGTAGTCATTACACTGCATTTTTGATGTGCAACATGATTGGATCTATTTAGTTAATTCTGCGGTGTGTATTGCTGAAATATGACTTTTGGTAAATCTTATACAAGCAGAAATGCATGACATCATATAGAAGGTTTCTTTGAGGAAGGGCTGCTTGCAAGGTCTTGCTTTTGTTTCCACAACGGTTGTCAACTCTGAGTTGACAAATTCCTGAAAATTTGGCAGTGTAGCCAGGGGTGGGTGGTGTTCGAGGAAAAGTTATCTCATGATGTGATGAAAATATGATGTTATTTCTTTATTTATTTTCTTTATTTTTGTTCTTATGATTTGACCAAAGAATGATAGCCCCAGTCTTGTCATTTTAGGGAGTTCTTCTAGGGAGAACTCAGGCTGGATTTGAACAAGAACCCACTAATTTTGCCATTCATGATATTTACAAATCTCTCCTCCAGTACCATATTTCAAAAGAATTCAATTTTCTTCCTGTCAGCTTTCTTCATTTCCGACTTTCACATCCCTACATAGCAAAGGGGACTACCACAATGTGGATTATATTGAACTTCATCCCCAAAGAGACGTACTTATCATCCTAAAGGATCTTTTCTAATTCCTTCATGGCTGCTCTCAATCTCCTTCTCATTTCTTGGTTGCAGTCTCCCTTTTCGTTGATGATTGAGCCAAAGAATAGAAAATCTTCAACAATTTCAATTTCATTAAAATTCTGTAATTCCTCATTATTTTTTTTCTTTTTGATGCTCACCTGTAATCCTGTGGACCTTTCTTCTTTAACCTTCATCATTATATCTTCACAACTTTTAGGCCAGTAATGAGGAAACCTGGAGGTTGACCCTGGAGGTCCCTTCTGACCTTACGATTCTATAATTATCTTCTGACACTATGATTCTATGATGATCTAAAATGACAGTCATTATTACAGCTCCACAACTGGGGAACATGTTGAAACTTACCCAAAAGAATAAGAAATTAAAAATGAATCAAAACCACAAATGATATAGTGATGCTAATTGCTAGAATTTATGGCAAGAAAGAAATTGATGGAATAATTCGTATTCTGATCATTCAGTACAGCGGAAGACAGAATCCATTTTTCATGGAGACAAAAAACAAGTGAACATAGTAGTGTGTCTGTTACCAAAATGGCTGTCACTGCTTTGAAAGATATAAAAGTGATTTTGTTGCAGCCTTCAGAAAGCTTTGACTCTGCAGTCTACCGGCTTTCCCAGCTCCTGTCTGCTGCAATAACTACTGACTTTAATTTGTTGAACTCTATCTTCCAACACAGTAATTTTTCTGCTTTTGGACCAGTTTTGAGCAACTTTCTCTCTCTTCCAGCGTATTTAGCCTCACAGATCCTGAATTTGGGAACTGGAATTTTTGGCTTTTTTACTGGAACTCTGCATTATTTTTGGCCGTTTCTCCTGGCTGCTGTGTTAATTTTGATTTGCGTCTGTAAAAGATGTCCTCCCTGATGCTACGTGAAAGATGGAGCCTTTCCAGATACAGAGCTAATCTTGCTCGTCTCTTGGGATGTGACAACCTTGCAAAGCTACACCCATTTGGTCATTTTTTCTTTCAACAAGACCATGGAAGGGTGACGCCTGTCTTCAAATGTTTTACTTGCAACGAGAGAATTTTTCTCAGAGATGTCTCTCTAGCTGGAGATGCCTTTGGAACCCAGATACGGTCTGCCTGCATATCGTTAATCAGAGCTCACCTCGATGTCTGCTGTTCGCTTCGTTTCCTGCCCTGGCTGGAAAGCATCACCTTCGAGGAGCCTATGTGTGTGCATTCTGGGCGGCATCTCCTGGATGCGCTATTTGCTCTGAATCGTGCAGAGCCTCAACCTGATGGCAGAGAAGCTGTGATTCAGCCCCGTGTCCTTCCTGGGCCATCTGGCCAGAATGGAATTGAACCTTGAGGGAATCCACACTCTGTCTGATTTATGACGTCTCTGCAAAGCAGCAGCATGCAGTTTTGTTTTTTAACTACGGCCTCACAGCGGAAGATGAAGCTTCGCTCACAATGAAAGATTTTTTCCAGTGATCGTGCTTTGCAATTTTGTAGTTTCATAAAATTTTTATACCTTACAAATATATATATTCACACATTATGCTAAGCATTTATATTTTTGCACCATTTTTATATTTACTGAAATAGTTAAGTTTTCCGATCAGGGGAGGGTGTTATGCCAATATAGATTAAAATCATATGCCAATGATCAATACTGAACAATACTAGGCCTAGCTTCTATACTCTCTAGATGAACTTTTAAACTTTACATGAACTTTCAGTGTATTTTTTCTATGTGTAAGGTAATTCAACAGGTGTGCTTTCATCCTTTGACAATTAATTAAAATAGTGGACTCTACTGAGATTGATGTTCTTCTATCAGAGATTCAACCAATGGTGATCGTCCAACTTAACTTTTCCTGACACTTGTTAGAGATTTGTAGTTTTGTTTTGCAGTTCTGACTATGACATAATTTTTTAACTAATTGGAAGGCTGTACTATGAAATTATGAATATTCAGTGAAGTGTCAAACCAATCAATATTTGTTTGTGCTATCATGTGAATAGACCCTAAATATTTGCATATGATTAGGTATATAATTGCAAACACAAAAAGAATAAGCAGGGTACTGATGGAAGAGATCTCTTGGGAGAATTTAGGTGAGAAAATATTTCTACCTATGTATTTCATGGAAACTTTGAGCAATGTTAAACTTAGGATTTATTGAGAAATGTTAGTGAACTTATTTCTTATTGCCTTTCTATGTTCTGTTGTTATAGGATTCATATTAATAGCCATTTATATTTTGATTGCTTGCTTCATTAAAAAACTAGGGTATGTTTTCAATAAAGTGAAATAAACTCTAGATTGGTGTCTGTGTGTTTGATGGGGAGTTGCAAAGCAATATTGAACCCTATATAAATAAATGTACTGATAAACAGCTGGTTCAAAGAACTTATCTGTTTGACAGGTCTAAGGACTAACTGCTTTCGGCTTCCCCGGAGAGAGATCCATCTTTCTCCTGGCAAGTTGAAACTTGGTCTTAGACACGGGCAACTGTCCCGTTACAAACCCATATGGATTTTTACATGCTTTAAAGTAAAGATTTGAAGCCATATTTGAAACCATATTTGAGCTGTTCCGTGGACAATGCTGTACTTTCACTCTGTAAGTGATCTTTGCTCTGGAAAACAAGTTATACAAATCGTTTGCAAAGGTTATGTACAGAAGTCTTAGCAAACAGTGGCTATGACCGAGAAAAGGAATGAAAGGCAGATACAGTATTTGGGTTCTAAAATGGGCTGCTTCATTAAAATTACAACAATTAAACATCAACTACAGCAAGGGCCTAACTAGAAATACAGGTCAGGCCCTGGGGCCACCCCTTCTGGCGCCCCCAGTGAAACACCTAGGCTAGACATTCCTTCCAAAGCAAACAAACGAGACAAAATATTAGTTAAAGAAGCCTTGGAAACATCCCTAAGCAGCCTTTAGGTCAACCCCGTGCTTGCTCTACAGCTGCCAACCTGGCTAAAATGTCCTGCCTGCTGGGACCCTTGTCCTCCTCATCTGAGGAGGACAATGCGACAATGGGCCTCTTTTGACAGCGCCTCACAGGCTGCTTGCCCTTGGATGTGCCCACCCTCTTTTTGGGTGGCATAATTATGATCCCTAATGTTGAAATTCCTTCAAAATTCAAGCCAAATTGCACGAACAGGAGGAGAGGGGGCCAAATTCAATGTGGGCAAAGGAATAAAATGGCTGCCACCACCAAACAGCAAAAATGGCCACCAAGGGCAAATAACCCACCAGCTCCAAAATGGTCAACAAGGCCCAGTGCACTAATGCCCACCGGAGAGGAGGCCTAAATGCTATCCCCAGTGAACTGGGCCCCTGAATGCCCTCTCCAGGGGCAAAGAATGCTCTTTATTGGGTGGGGGTTATAGAGTCCAACTCACCGCCCTAGGAAGACCAACTAGATAAGGAGGCCTCCACGGGGCCTAATGACACAGCCATGGAACACCCCAGGCCAAGGCCCCGCGGCAAAGCCGCAAATTAATAAGCCCACGCCAGCAAAAGTAAAGGGGCCAGGAATATGGGGAAAAAACAGCAAATAAATGAGCGGCCAAAGCGCCGTGTTAGGAAGCACCCATGCTGAGCAAAAAGTGCGGCCCAGGAAACGCTCCTCAGCCCAAGTGCCCCACTGCTGCCTTGCTCCAGCAGCGCACTCGTTGAACAGCCAGCTGAACACATAAAACACCTCCCTCAGAAATCCTCTATAAGCGCAGCCGAGGGAAGCACTCTACTGTGCAAAGAGCCCAGCCACAGCCTCAATGATCACTGCAGCCAGCCGGGAGGAATCCCCCGATGCAGCCTCGCCCAGCCAGAGCAACAGCCAATGGGTCCCGCTGCATCTCCAACACTCCTCATGCCGGGTAAGCTAAACAAGTGTCCTGCTTGACCCGAGCCCAAGGCACAACTGAGGCAACGGGGATGGAGAAGCCAGCTAAGGCTACAAAACTCCACCCCCTGAGCTAAGCCCCAGATGCAGGGCATGCCTTCTGCCTTCCTCCTTCTGAGGAGGCAAAGAGTGGCCACCGGCCTGAGTGGCTATTGCCACTGGCCAGGATGGCCAAATTTTGAAGAAACTTGATCTGAATAAATTTTACAACTTTATGGATTGGCTACGTGGTTTCTTTTTGTTCTCCATTGGAACTGTGTTTCCAGTCCAAACTAGTAAAAAGATACTATCTAACAGCTGGATAAAGGCAAGGGAGCATTTCCACCTACTCCACTCCTTGTACCAGCTGAGTTAAGGCGGGGGGGGGCATTGCCACAGCTCTGCTCCTTATACCAGCTAGGTTAAGACAGGGAGTGGGCATTGCCACCTACTCCGCTCCTAATACCAGCTGGGTTAAGATAGGGAATGGGCATTGCCATCTGCTCCGCTCCTGATACCAGCTGGGTTAAGGTGGGGGATGAACATTTCCAATTGCTCCGCTCCGGATCCCAACTGGTTCAAAGGGATCCTTTGAACCCAATGGTTCAATGGAGCAGGTGGCATTGGAGCAGGTGGCATTGCCACCTGCTCCATTGCTGATACCAACTGGGTTATGGTGGAGGTTAGGCATTGCCACCTTCTCCGCTCCTAATACCAACTAGGTTAAGGCAGGGGTGGGCATTGCCACCTCTCCACTCCTAATATTAGCTGGGTTAAGTTGGGTGGTGGGCATTGCCACCTGCCTCACTCTTAATACGAAAACTACAAAACCCACCAGAATTATAATTTTTAGTTTTAATTTATAAAAGTGCCAAAGTGCAATGCAAAAATGCAATACCAGTGAAATAATAATAAATACATAAATAGGTGTTCAAAATACAAAAGGTGCGTCCATACATTATATACAAAATACAATAAATGCAATCAACAATTCACAGTCCGAAATATAGGAGTAAAGTGCAAAGTTCCAGCGAGGTGGAAAAGCGCTGCTTGGTGGAGAGCCAACCGCAGACCAACTTTGGAGCGTTGGGAGAGCAGAGCATAGAACTGTTGTGAATTTCATAGTCCTAATTGCTTCATGCCTGATGATGAAGTGAGTTTGCCTCACAAAACGCGTTAAATAGAAATAGTGCTTGCTAAACCCTGTCGGCACCATAACGTGTTTATTTTGGGACTGTGAAACTTCATGAGAAGACACTCGGTGGGCTCTCCACCAAGCAGCGCTTTTCCACCTGCTTTGTGATATATCATACACAAGGAGAAATGCAAGATGACATATCTTACTATATAATTGAGTAAGCGTGTTTCAGACAACTCACTTTATACCCTGGTGCACCACCAGAGGGAGCTTCCGCAATGGAAAACCAAGGTATCTCACCATATTGCTCCAGAAACCATGCCATGGTGGGAAGCCCAGGCAGGGAACAGAAGCGGACCAAATGGAAATGCCCTCCATGTGCCTTAACCTGGCTGGTATTAGGTCCGGAGCAGGTGTCAGTGCCCACCCCCCAACATTAACCCAGCTGATATTAGGAGCGGAGCAGGGGGCAATGCCCACCCCCTTTCAGCCAGCTGGTATTAGGAGTGGAACAGTTGGTAATGACCACCACCACCTTAACCCAGCAGGTATTAGGAGCAGAGCAGGTGGCAATGCCTGCCCCCTGCATTAACTCAGCTGATATTAGGAGCAGAGCAGGTGGCAATACCCACCAGCCTTCAGCCAGCTGGGATCAGGAGTGGAGCAGGTGGAAGTGCTGGCCCCCCACCTTTACCTAACTGATAATAGGAGTGGAGCATGTGGCAATGCCCCCCTTCATGCAGCTGGGATCAGAAGCAGAGCATTTAAAAATGACCACTCTCCCCCTAATCCAGCCAGTATTAGGAGCAGAGCAGGTGGCAATGCCCACCTCCCGCCTTAACACAGACAGTAATAGGAGCAGAACAGGTGGCAATGCCCACCCTTACCTTAACATAGCTGGTATTAGGAGCAGAACAGGTGGCAATGCATGCCAACTTCAGACAGCTGGGATCAGGAGTGGAGCAGGTGGCAAGGCCCACTCTCTGCCTTAACCAGCTGCTATTAGGAGCAGAGCAACTGGCTGTGCAGGCCCCCCACCTTAACCCAGATGATATTAGGAACGGAACAGGTAGCAATGCCCTCCCTTCACTCAGCTGGGATTAAGAGCAGAGCAGGTGGCAATGGCCACCCCCTCCTCAACCCAGCGGGTATTGGGAGTGGAGCAGGTGACTGTCAAGGAGTTCCAGACCCCTGGGGCCCAGCCCAGCTCAGGGGAAGGGACACAGGCTGCCTGGAAGGTCCTGTTGCAAATAGCAAACCAAGTAAGCTGCCACCAGCTCCCCAGTCTATCCCTAGGCTAAGGAGTTAGGGAGCAAAGCTCCAGAGCCTATTAGGGAACTTAGCCAAAGCAAAGTCTACCTTGCAAGGATAAATTTACAGGCAGAGTTCACAGCAAAAGAATAGTTGTTTGGTAGGTGGATCTCAAGCACACATAGGGTGAGTTCAACAAAGGTTTTATAGCAGTGAGGCTTCAGAGTCTTAATAACCCACACAAGATAAAAATATAAAGGTTTATTAATTCCAGGTGCAGGGTTATCACACATGAGACAAAAAGTGAGTACAAACAAACAAAAACCTACAGCAGTAAGCTCTACATACCACAGTAAATTCTTAGGAGGCAAAGCAAGTTGGTTTCTCAGTTGTAGCAAGCAAAAGTCCCACAAAACAGCAAGGCAAAAGATGGAGCTTCAGTCCTTCTCAACAAATAGAGCCAGAAACAAAGCAAAAAAGCATAAGCAGAGGTCTAAGGTAGACACTCAACATAAGCTTCTCCATGTTGGTTAACAGCCGGTTTATATTGGTTCAAGCTGGAACCAAAGTGAGGCAGGCCTAACCACACCCGCTCCCAACCTGACCACATCACCTGACAAGTACACAAAGGGACGTGTGGAAGGTCTGCAGCTCTTGGCACACGACCCCAAACTACAGGTGTGAAGTTAATTACCAATTAGCTAGTAAGGACAGCTTATCTTGACTCAAGGACAGAGCATACATAACTTACTGCTAGCAAAAGTGAAAAGCCTCTCCAAAAGGGGGGAGGGAATTTCTCCAGCCAAGGAAGCCTCCAACCTAGCTCTCAAAAGGGCTTCCTATACTCTTAAACATTTTTTCTTTACAGTGACAATGCCCATCCCCCACCTTAACACAACAGCTATTAGGAGTGTAAGAGGTGGCAATGCCCACCCCCACCTTAACCAAGGTGGCATTAAAAGCAGAGCAGGTGGCAATGCCCACCCCCCTTCAGCAAGCTGGAATCAGGAGTGGAGCAGGTGGTAATGCCTGCCCCTGCCTTAACCCAGTTGGTATTAGGAGGGAAGCAGGTGGCAATGCCCACCCCCACATTATCACAACTGGCATTAGGAGCAGGGCAGATGGCAATGTCCATCCCCCGCCTTAGGAGCAGAGCAAGTGGCAATGCCCATCCCCACACCCCACTGTAACCCAGCTGGTATTAGGAGCAGAGCACATGGCAATGCCCACTCCCTTAACCCAGGTGGGAACAAGAATGGAGCAGCTGGCTATGCCCACTCTCTGCCTTAACCCAGCTGGTATTAAGAGTGGAGCAGGTGGCAATACCCACCATCCTTCACCCAGGTGGGATCAGGAGCAGAGCAGATGGCAGTGCCCACCCGGTGCCTTCACCTGGGTGGGATCAGGCACAGAGCATTAGGCAATTCCCTTCTTCCATTCACTCAGCCGGGACAAGAAGTGGAGCAGGTGGAAATGCCTTCCCCCTTCCATCAACTGGAATAAGGCATTGAGCAGACAGCAATGCCCACCCCATCTTCACCCTGTTGGAATCAGGAGTTAAGCAGGCAGCAATCTCTGCCCACCTTCAACCGGCAGAAGCAGAGAAGGTGGCGATGCCTGCACCCCCTTCACCCAGTTAGGATCAGGAGCGGAGCACATAGCAAAGCCCACCACCTGCCTTCTCCTGTCGGGATCAGTCAAGGAGCAGAAGGTAATGCTCGCTCCTCCTGTCACCCAGCAAGGAACAGGTGGCAATGCCCACCTCCCTTCACCCAGCTGGGGTCAGGCTTGGAGCAAGCATCAATGCCTGCCCTCCTTCACCTAGCCATAATCAGGTGCAGAGCAGAAGGTAATGCCCATTTTCCCTTCACCTGGCTGGGATCAGGAATGGAGTAGGTGGTAATGCCTGCCCCCCCCCCTGTACTCAGCCTGTATCAGATTTGCAAACCCCATCACACCTTCATGTTACTTAGATCAGGAGCAGAGCAGGTGGCAATGCCCACCCCACTCCTTCACTTGACAGGATCAGTGACAGAGAAGGAGGGAATGCCTGCCTGCCCTCTCTCCCCTTTCTAGAGCCCATTGTATTTTTTCCCACAACGGGCTTTGTTTCTAATATAGTATGTTTGAGGAAGGGCTACTTACTAGGGCTTGCTTGAGTTTCCACAAGGGTTGTCAATTCTGAATTGAGAAATTCCTGGAAATTTGGCAATACAACCAGGGGAGGGTGCAGTTTCAAAAAGGGTTTTCTTATTATGTAAAAAAATTATGAAAGCCTCAGCTTCATTGTTTTAACTTTTAGGAAGAATTCAGACTGGATTTGATCTAGAACCCACTTATTTGTCTTTTTGGCCATCCATTTTATCCGCAAAATTCTCCTCTCCCTTTCTTATTCCAGGATGGGTGGCTGGCATTTCTCATTCCATACTTGGTAAGAATTTGACAGTGAGTCTGTGGAATTTTGAAACTCACTTTGCTTGCATAGAAATTAATGTGATGGTCCTGTAGTTGCTGTGCAATTTGGCAGCCTCTTTTATGGAAGTGGAATGTACACGGAGCGTTTCCAGTCCATGGAGTATCACTTCGTTTTTTGTATTTATTGAAATATTCTTGTTAAGACTTTGATGGACTCAGTTTCTGTAGCTTGAAATAACTGTTTTGGTATATTATGTCCTCCTGATGATTTATTTCTCCTGATTGCTATGAGTGCAGGTTTCACTTCACTTTCTAATGCTATTATTAATGATCTATATATCCAGCTTCAATTTTTTCTGTTCAACAGTGCATAATTCTTGTTAGATAAACTGGGATTAAGAAGAATCTGAACAGGACTGAAAATTAGCATCACTGCCTTTCTCATACCAAACAAGCAATGATTGTTCTCTAAAGTGACAATTAGGGGTGTGCAAAGGCACACTGTTTCGTTAAGAATCTGTTTCGGATACAGGCAAAAGTTTTGGTTTTCGGCTTTCGGGTTTGTTTCTGCTTGTTTCGGCTTACTTTCGGCTTTTTCAATGGGCAAATGCCTCCGTATTCCCGGACGCCTGGGGGAGGCATTTTCCCACCGAACCATCCCACAATTGGTGGGGACCTTCCGCTAACCCCTCTTTAACAACCCCCCAAGTTTCAGAACGATTGGACTTTGGAGGGCCATGTTATGGCCCCCCAAACCAGGTCCCCCTATCCTCGCATAAGAAAGGGAAGGGTGAGCATATTGTTAGCTTGCTGCTGCTCATCTTCTTCTTCATTATTTCCTATGGGGGAAAAATGAAGAGGCAGGCTTCCTTTGCCAGGGGTGGTATTCTGCATGCAAAATGCCCCCCAACCCTCTGGGGCCCTTCTCCCACCCTTCCTCCCACCCCCCACCAAGGCACAGCCTGCTCCCACTTGGGGAGGCATTTCATGGCCTCCCCAAGTAGGTGCTCTTTTCTCTACTACTTACAGCTGGGAGAGGCTTGTCTTGCCAGGGGTGGCATTTTGCATGCAAAATGCCCCCCAACCCTCTGGGGCCCTTCTCCCACCCTTCCTCCCACCCCCCACCAAGGCACAGCCTGCTCCCACTTGGGGGGGGCATTTCATGGCCTCCCCAAGTAGGTGCTCTCAGCCCCCAGAGTCCACCTCCTACAGCCCCACACAAACCCAATTCCCCCCAGCTGCCACACACAGACCCAAATCCCCACATTAGCCCCTCACAGACCCAAATCCACCCCCAGCAGCCCCACTCCCATAACCCCAGGAACAGGCTGGCAAAGGCCAGCCCTCTCCCTTTGTTCCCTATGCTGGGAGCTTCTAAACTCTCTTTACGTGGGCAATTCTGCACAGCCCAGGAGTGCCACAATGGTGGGCACACTTCTGAGTGCCAGCTGGTCCTTGTGAAAGAGCACCTGAACCACAGACACCCTCCCTCAAATTCCCCCACCACCTACAGAGATGGCTGGCCAGCCAGCCCCATTGTTCCCTATGATGGGAACCAACTGCACAACAAAGAATAAAACATGAACAACACAAAATAAAGTTTTTTAAAAATTATTTTCTCCCTTTCAAAGTACAAGTAGGCAAAGCGTTATGATACATTGCACCAGCAGTCCCCCACACAGAAAAATAACACAACTCACTTCACATCAGAGAATCACAAAAGCACAATTCCTGTCAAAAACACTTTATTTCTTGAACAGCTTTAGGTTACACAGCAGGGGAGCACACCAAAGGGCATTCCAGCATTCCTCCTCAGAAAAATAACACAACTCACTTAACATTAGAGAATCACAAAAACACAATTCCTGTCAAAAACACTTTATTTCTTGAACAGCTTTAGGTTACACAGCAGGGGGGCACACCAAAGGGCATGGCAGCAGTATCTTACACAAAAATAACACAACTCACTTCACATCAGAGAATCACCCAAACACAATTGCTGTCAAAAACGGTGAAGTGGGTTGTATTATTTTGTGTATGTCCTGTATTATTTTGTGTAGCATGTCCTGTTGTGCCCTCCTACTGTGTAACCTAAAGCTGTTCAAGAAATAAAGTGTTTTTGACAGGAATTGTGTTTTTGTGATTCTCTGATGTTAAGTGAGTTGTGTTATTTTTGTGTAAGATACTGCTGCCATGCCCTTTGGTGTGCCCCCCTGCTGTGTAACCTAAAGCTGTTCAAGAAATAAAGTGTTTTTGACAGGAATTGTGTTTTTGTGATTCTCTGATGTTGAGTTGTGTTATTTTTCTGTGTGGGGGACTGCTGGTGTAATGTGTCATAATGCTTTGCCTACTTGTACTTTGAAAGGGAGAAAATAATTTTTAAAAAACTTTATTTTGTGTTGTTCGTGTTTTATTCTTTGTTGTGCAGTTGGTTCCCATCATAGGGAACAATGGGGCATCTCTATAGGTGGTGGGGGAATTTGAGGGAGGGTGTCTGTGGTTCAGGTGCTCTTTCACAGGGACCAGCTGGCACTCAGAAGTGTGCCCACCATTGTGGCACCCCTGGGCTGTGCAGAATTGCCCAGGGAAAGAGAGTTTAGAAGTTCCCAGCATAGGGAACAAAGGGAGAGGGCTGGCCTTTGCCAGCCTGTTCCTGGGGTTATGGGTGTGGGGCTGCTGGGGGTGGATTTGGGTCTGTGAGGGGCGAATGTGGGGATTTGGGTCTGTGTGTGGCAGCTGGGGGGGAATTGGGTTTGTGTGGGGCTGTAGGAGGTGGACTTTGGGGGCTGAGAGTACCTACTTGGGGAGGCCATGAAATGCCCCCCCCAAGTGGGAGCAGGCTGAGCCTTGGTGGGAGGTGGGAGGTAAGGTGGGAGAAGGGCCCCTGGCAAGACAAGCCTCCCCCAGCTGTAAGTAGTAGAGAAAAGAGCACCTACTTGGGGAGGCCATGAAATGCCCCCCCCAAGTGGGAGCAGGCTGAGCCTTGGTGGGGGGTGGGAGGAAAGGTGGGAGAAGGGCCCCTGAGGGTTGGGTGGCATTTTGCATGCAAAATGCCACCCCTGGCAAGACAAGCCTCCCCCAGCTGTAAGTAGTAGAGAAAAGAGCACCTACTTGGGGAGGCCATGAAATGCCCCCCCCCAAGTGGGAGCAGGCTGTGCCTTGGTGGGGGGTGGGAGGAAGGGTGGGAGAAGGGCCCCTGAGGGTAGGGGGGCATTTTGCATGCAAAATGCCACCCCTGGCAAGACAAGCCTCCCCCAGGTGGAATTGGTGGAGAAAAGAGCACCTACTTGGGGAGGCCATGAAATGCCTCCCCAAGTGGGAGCAGGCTGTGCCTTGGTGGGGGGTGGGAGGAAGGGTGGGAGAAGGGTCCCAGAGGGTTGGGGGGCATTTTGCATGCAAAATGCCACCCTGGCAAAGGAAGCCTGCCTCTTCATTTCCCCCCATAGGAAATAATGAAGAAGAAGATGAGCAGCAGCAAGCTAACAATATGCTCACCCTTCCCTTTCTTATGCGAGGATAGGGGGACCTGGTTTGGGGGGCCATAACAAGGCCCCCCAAAGTCCAATCGGTCTGAAACTTGGGGGGTTGTTAGAGAGGGGTTAGCGGAAGGTCCTCACCAATTTTGGGATGATTTGGTGGGAAAATGCCTCCCTCAGGCGTCCGGGAAGACGGAGGCATTTTCCCATTGAAAAACCAGAAACAACCCGAAACTTTTCGAGTTATTTTCTTTCGATTAACCTGAAACGTTTCGGGTTTCCCAAAACGTTTCGGATAACCTGAAACAACCCGAAACAAGTTTGTTTCGGGTTTCTTTCGGGTTTCAGAAACCCGATTTGCACAACCCTAGTGACAATCATCTTTACCCCTCCACAACTAGGAACATGCAAAACTTACACAAAAGAACAGAAAATTCAAAAATGAATCAAAAACACAAATGATGTTGTGATGCTAATTGATAGATTTTAATGGGAAGAAATACATTGGTGACATAATTTGTATTCTAATTATTCAGTACAGCAGAAGAAACCATGCATTTTCCCTTAAGAAAAAAACAAAATGAATGCAACTGTTCACCTAACATACCAAAATGGCTGACACTTGCAAAGCAATATTCAAACTTTTAAAGAGTGTTTTCAGATATGATTTCCATTGTTTTTCTTGATGATCTAAGTTAAGCAAGTCAGTGCTAGGACACCTAGAAAGCCATCAACATGTCTTTCTGAGGAAGAATATTCTCTCATAATCACTTCCTAAAAAGGTTGACATTGAAGACCACATCAGTAATCTTAACTGGAAACGGCAGTCTAATTTTGATAGGTTTTGGTTCCTTAATTGAAGAGGCATTACTGGACATCTTGAAAAGATACTGATGAATCTGAAATGTAAGACGATGGAGGTTTTAAATGTGAAACCCTCTCCAAAAAAGTATGCAATATCATTAATGCTATAGTCTGCTGGGTATCATGAATACTGCCCCAAAAGGTTCCTCATGATTTCCTTGGCGTACTCTTCCAAACAGAAGGTCATGGTTTATTCCAGCCTCAATGGAAACTACCGAAGTGTGTTGATCTTGCCCATCTGAAGAATGGAACCGGAATAAGGCCCAGAGTGAAGTTGTTGTGCTGGACCACAGGTAGAGGTAGTCTTGCACATATAAGGGTATTAGGCCATTAAAAACTTTGTATGTTATGGGCCAGAACCTTGAATTAGACCTAGCAGCTATTGGCCAGTCAGAGGAGTGACTACAGAGCAGGCGGAATATGCATGCACAGCCTAATTCTTAAGCTGTAGCTTTCTGAATTAAGTGGAATTTCCAAATTGATTTTGATTGCATAACTACCTGTAGAGAGTGCATTATAGTAGTCTAGCCTTGAGGATACCATAGAATGGATCCTGACAGCCAGCCAAGTTAAGGTAAAGGGCCATCTTTCAGGTTAAACTAAGTTGGAAGGGATTGTTTTCTTCAACTGCATTTGCTTTCCCAGCAGTTATCCTGGGTCCAGTGTAACCCCTAAGCTCATGACCAAGTCAGAAAGGGTCAGCTGAAGCTCTCAAAAGTGGAAGCCCAATATCCTTCAAGACCTCAGTCCTCCCAACCAGCCTCTTTTCTTGTGTCGTTTTCAGGTTTTTTTCCTTTCATCCAGTTAGCAGTGGCTCAACACTTCTACAGCATCCCCAGGATAAAGAGATATAGAGTTGAGTGTCTTTAGCATGCTGATAGCATCCAATTCTCAAGATACAAACTCTTTTTCCTAAGGGCTTTTCGTAGAGGTCAAGAAATGTGCGGATCAGACCACACCCTGTGGAACATCATAAAACAAATTCCACACTGATCATTACTAATCTTCAACAGCAGCACTCTGAATCTGGTCCATAAGGAATAAGTTAAACCCATCTAAAGTACCTACTGCTCCCTCCAAATGTTTCAACTAAATCCAACAGGAAGGGAAAAAAGGAGCATGGTCCAATCAGAAAGAGGTCATCAGCTAAGTCCCCCAGTGCCATCTCTGCCCCACGGACTTTAAACATGGGTCCGGATAACTCCTTCTTTGAATGACCGTAGGATGGTGCCCAGAGTTAGTGACTGGATATGAGAGATGCCTTATTTATATGATCCGGGTATGATTTCAGCAACCACAATGGACAAGGGTCCAGAGCACAAGTGGTGGCATTCATTGAACCCCGGATCCTGATAGCATCCATCAAGGTACCTGGGTCAAAATCATAACCCCCCTGCCTTTTGGAAAGCAGGGCCAAACTGGCTACAAAAATCCTATGAAGACCACATAAAGGAGTCCTTGGTGTCTATCATAAATCAGTCCCTAACTCAAGACACCTTCCCTCAGCTTTTCAAAAATGTTGGTACCTCTGAGATATTTTTTTAAAAAAAAATCTTGGCCAAGTGGTTGAGAAAGAAACAGCCAACCACCTCTAGGCCTGGTTGAGGAACTCTTGTTCATTCGACCCTTTTCAGTCCTGCTTTAGGCCAGACTGTTGAATTGAGCTGGCTCTGGTGGCTGTAGCTGATGACCCCTACCTGAATGTAGACAATCACCATGCTTTCTTCTTGCTCCTTCTGGATCTATCTATATAGCTTTTGCCACAATAGATCACACCATCCTGCTGAGGTGTTTGAAAGTAGAAGTAGTTATCAGAAGATGAATTGTTCCTCATGGCATGAACTCAAAGAGCTGCTATTGGAAATCAGCTATACTCAGTGAGGGAATTATCTCGAGGGGCTCCACAAGTTGCAATATTATCCCCATATTATTCAACCTCTATGTAAGACCTTGAACTCATTCACAGCCATAGAATTGGATGCCATCAATATGCAAAGTCCACTCCACTCTATAGCTCATTATCCAAATCCCCTGGTGATGCAGTAGATGTAATGAGTCACTGCTTTACAGCTTTGTGAATTGACTGAAAGACAAGAAGTTGAAGTTGAACGCAGTCAAGGGGGAAGAGATGTTTGTTGGAGAAGCAAAGACCGTGAAGGACATTGTGCTTCTGACTCTGAATGGGTTCAACTGCTAAAAAGGCCTTCTCACAATGCAGATTAGCCCGGAAGACGACCCCCTACCTTGACATGGCTGATCTGGCCATCTGGATTCATGGCACGGTAACATAGAAACTATACTTCTGTAATGCTTTCTACAAAGCTTTCCCTTCAAAGTTGACTCAGGGCCAAGCTACAAGTGACGAATGACACTTGAACGGCAAGTGTATTTCTCCCTGTTCACTTGCCCTCCACTCAATCCACTTGCCGTTCAAGTGTCATTCGTCACTTGTAGCTTGGCCCTCAGAGACTCCAGTTAGTGCGGAACACTGCAGCTTGTTTATCTCTCAGGAGGCAGACGGAGCATGCATATCATTCCCATTCTGCAGTCACTCCATTGGCTTCCCATCAGTTACTGGGCTCAATTCAAGGCACGACTATCACATTCAAAGTCCTTCATAGCCTTGGCCCCTCATAGCTGTGTGACCATGCCCAAGCTATGTTCCGCCACAACAGCTTCGCTCATTTGAACACGTCCTTCTGCAGATACCACTCTTCAGTTGAGAGACATGGACACACATTTGCTTTGCTTCTGGTAGCCCCCACCTTATAGAATGGCCTGTCTGATGACGTTCGGCGGGCTTCCGCTCTCCTAGCTTTCTGCAAACTATTTAAAACTGAACAATTCAGGAGAGCTTTCTACACACATTGCAGGGCCGTGTCATAAGAAACTCAGAGTGATGCCTTGCTCCTCTCTGCTGACGTTGACATGCACCTTCTAGGGAGATTCTTCTTTTTTAAACATGTCAGGTAGATTAGTTATGCTCTGTTTCAGAAAGATTTCATCTCTGCGCTTGACTTTATGTTTGTTTTTTGAATATCTACTACCGTATCCTACTGCATTTCTTCCTGTAAATGTCCTATCTGTTGTTCATTATAGTACTTTGTTCAGTGAAATGTCCTAGCAGTTGTCTAATCTGCCTTGAATCTCAGTCTGAAATTTGGACTATAAAATAATATGTTCTCAATGTTTAGAATGATGCAAACATACAGTTTTGCAATGTTGCTTTTGCCGTTCTCACAGTAGTACTTCTGTAATATTTCTTTGGTCCTTCTACTTTCCTTTTTCAGTTGCCCTTGCCCCCCTAATTATCTTGGAAAGACAGTTTTGAGACTGAGTTTTTATTTAATGTCATGTAAGACATTTAGTACCTTAATTTCCTAGAAACTAATAGAATGCTTTATGAACACATGACGTATAAACGTTGCTGTGTTCAAATGCAGAGTTCATGACTTTCCTCTGTGCCTTGAATATGCACTTGTTGGCAGAGGTCCCATTTCATACTTTTTTTTGCTTACTGATTTGTTTTCAATACCGCATTACTGACTGTGAGCAAACCCTGCCCAGAGTGTTTGCCCAGAGTGCACAGAGCCTGACATTTGAGGATAATACTTCCTCCCGGGGAACTGGTCTCTGTAGTCTCAAGATTGGGTGTAATTCCAGCCCCTTATCTAAACTTGGGAGCCAGCCCTTTAGCAGGTGTGCATTGTGATCTCTGCAACCATTTGCCCCCGTGTACCTAATTGTTAGGTGT
The DNA here is from genome assembly GCF_028583425.1 of Eublepharis macularius. NCBI lineage: Eukaryota > Metazoa > Chordata > Lepidosauria > Squamata > Eublepharidae > Eublepharis > Eublepharis macularius. The sequence goes on from NC_072790.1 coordinate 249,106,941, forward strand.
CTCAGTGTCCCCACTATCGTTCAGCCCCTGGTATGCCTTGGATTTGCCACAACAGAGGTGCATCTCCAAGGTAACCCATATTGCTGGGTAGCTGTGCTGAGCTATAGACTTGTTTCTACCCCATAAAGAGTAAACTGTATATTTCCAGGGAGGTGGGAGTAGCAAACAAACACACAGCACGGGATACAAAAAGATCAAGTGAAATTATACTTACCTAGATCTCTGAGATGTAGAAGTCAAGAGAAGCCAACAAGCTGTTGGTTGGAAGATGCCGGTGTTGTCAGTGTTTTTATACTGTTTCTTGCAGGAAACGATTGTAAATCAACCTTGCATTGTCAAATGTGCTGCTACTGCTGGTAGATTATAGGGTTTCTGTTTGGGCAAAGCATAAAAAATAATTCTATAGTTAGTAATGTTCTTCTGAGGAATAATAAAGTTGCCAGGTCAGGGGGATATGGGAGGTGCAGGAATTTACCAGGGAGGTGTGATTATCATTTCTGCCCAATGTCACTTCTAGCAAGAACTGGAAGTGTCACATTGGGGCTGAATCTTTAGCCCTTGGCCTGAAGCGATCAACTCATCCTAGTCAGAAGCGATGAGTCCCTCTGCTTGTAAAGCCATAGATGTTAATTAACCTCAGCATCTCCAGTCTTGGCCCAGAGGCATAACGAAAGATTGATAAATACACAACAATTGCTGTAGCTGTCTGTGAAGCTGACAGAATATGGCCCTCATTAAGCAGCCATCAGGGCTCAAAAGGGAGAGCTTTCCTCCCTGACAAATGTTTGACCCCCTGCCCTCGCAGATGGTCAAATGTTGGGCCAGAACAGAAGAGCGTATAATAGGAAGACGGAGCATTTGGGGAGGCTGCAGAAGGTTGTGCCTCTAGCTGCTTTAACTACAGGAATGCTGGGTCAAGTGGCAACTGGTGGGGCATTGGGGGGACTTACTGGGTCTGGGGCTCACCAGCAATGCCATTACATTTCTGGCAACATGTTCATGTCACTTTCCATGCACAAAGAAATGACGTCACCAGGAAGTGACTTCAATATGCTGACCACACACAAGGTTTCCTGGTTCTTTTCCCCCAGTTGGCCAACTGAATGGTGGCAGGAAGTCACCACAGGCAGCCGGGGGCCACTCCTACCAGCAGGCACGTAGACAGCATGTCTACCAAGTACAGAGGTATGGGGAAGTGGGTAGATTAGGTGTTACTATGTCTTTGATACACTCTTTCTGAAGTCAAGAAGAGTTTAGGGTTTGGGTTTGGGTTTGGGTTCGGGTTCAGAAAGGTTCTTCATGCAAGTCCTGGACCTGATATTAAATTGTGTTTTTTCCCCCTTTTCGATCACTATTGCTGGTTTAATGTAGTCATTACACTGCATTTTTGATGTGCGACATGATTGGATCTATTAAGTTAATTCTGCGGTGTGTATTGCTGAAATATGACTTTTGGTATATCTTATACAAGCAGAAAAGCATGATGTCATATAGAAAGTTTCTTTGAGGAAGGGCTGCTTGCAAGGTCTTGCTTTTGTTTCCACAACAGTTGTCAACTCTGAGTTGACAAATTCCTGAAAATTTGGCAGTGTAGCCAGGGGTGGGTGGTGTTCGAGGAAAAGTTATCTCATGATGTGATGAAAATATGATGTTATTTCTTTATTTATTTTCTTTATTTTTGTTCTTATGATTTGACCAAAGAATGATAGCCCCAGTCTTGTCATTTTAGGGAGTTCTTCTAGGGAGAACTCAGGATGGATTTGAACAAGAACCCACTAATTTTGCCATTCATGATATTCACAAATCTCTCCTCCAGTACCATATTTCAAAAGAATTCAATTTTCTTCCTGTCAGCTTTCTTCATTTCCGACTTTCACATCCCTACATAGCAAAGGGGACTACCACAATGTGGATTATATTGAACTTCATCCCCAAAGAGACATACCTATCATCCTAAAGGATCTTTTCTAATTCCTTCATGGCTGCTCTTTCAAGTCTCAATCTCCTTCTCATTTCTTGGTTGCAGTCTCCCTTTTCATTGATGATTGAGCCAAAGAATAGAAAATCTTCAACAATTTCAATTTCATTAAAATTTCTAATTCCTCATTACTTTTTTTTTTCTTTTTGATGTTCAGCTGTAATCCTGTGGACCTTTCTTCTTTAACCTTCATCATTATATCTTCACAACTTTTATGCCAGTAATGAGGAAACCTGGAGGTTGACCCTGGAGGTCCCTTCTGACCTTACGATTCTATAATTATCTTCTGACACTATGATTCTATGATGATCTAAAATGACAGTCATTATTACAGCTCCACAACCGGGGAACATGCTGAAACTTACCCAAAAGAACAGGAAACTAAAAATGAATCAAAACCACAAATGATATAGTGATGCTAATTGCTAGAATTTATGGCAAGAAAGAAATTGATGGAACAATTCGTATTCTGATCATTAAGTACAGCAGAAGACAGAATCCATTTTTCATGGAGACAAAAAACAAGTGAACATAGTAGTGTGTCTGTTACCAAAAGGGCTGTCACTTGCAAAGGAATGTTCACAATTTTAATACAGAGTGTTTTCAGATGTAATTTCCCCAATTTCCCCTGATGGTCAAAGTTAATCATGATGATAGAAGGGCACATGTCTTTACGAGGAAGAATATTCTCTCATAATTGACTCGTAGAAAACTCGAGACAGAATTCTGGTATTGGCACTTGAACGGGAAATGGTTTTGGCACTGCTACAATCGACGGTGGTTGTTTCAGTACAGGTTCTTTATTTAAAGCAGCATTACTGGACATCTTGAAAAGATTGGAGAATCTGAAATGTCAAATAATGGAGGTTTTAAATTTGAAAAAAAAGTATGTGATATCATTAATACTATAATCAGCTGTATTTTACTAATACTGCCCCCAAAGCTATCCAATGAATTGGAATACTGTTCCAGATAGAAGCTCATGGTTTATTCAGGCCTCAATGGATACTACAGAAGTATGTTGATCTTGCCCATCTGTAGAATGGAACCTGTAGAAGGCCCAGTTCAGATGAGTGAAGCAGTTGTGTTGGAGCATAGGTAGAGGTAGTCTTGCACATATAAGGGTATGAGGCCATTAATGACATTGCATGTGATGGGCCAGCATCTGGAACTGGACCTAGCAACTATTGAGCAGCCTGAGGAGTGACTGCAGAGTAGGCAGAATATGCATGCACAGCCAAATTCCTGAGCTATAGCTTTCTGCATTGAATGGAATTTCCAAATTGATTTTGAGGAGATAACTACCCATATAAAGTGCATTACATTCAGGGCTTTTTTCAGCCAGAATGCAGTGGAACAGAGTTCTAGCACCTCTTGAAAGTAATTGCATGTCTGGTGGTCCCGCTCCCCTTATCTTGTTTCCTCCCCACAGAGCCAAACTGTTGCTGCTTTCAAAGCCGGCAGCTTTTTTCAACTGAGAGAAGGGGGATTCCCCTCTCATCAGCTGAAAAAAGCTGCTTTCAAATGCCTGCAGCTTTTTCAGCTGTGGGGAGAGGGAGGAGGGACCCCCTCCTTCCTCTTCTTAGTTGAAAAAAGCAAAGACATTTGAAAGAAGCAACACTTTTATTTTCTTTTTTGATAGTTTTTTATTGGTTTTTGAGTACAAATAAAGGAATGGGGATAAAGAAAAAAGGGAAAAAGGGGTGTGTCTTCATGATGATCTGCTCATAGTAGCATCTAATATATCTTTCAGTATTCTTAATAAGTGTATTATAATGTTATATTAGAACATATACTTACGTTTATATTTTGTAAAATAAAAAGATTCATCATTGTTGTTCATATGTGTTATCATTCCAGCAATAGGGTAGTCTCTACCATCCAGCAATCTCCTCCATCTCTCATGGTCTTTATTACCTTCATCTAAGAGAAGCTTCAGTAACCAACACATCCATCTTGAAGAATATAAGTGTCTATATGATAATATTAGCTAATATATATATGATCTAATATTATCTAATCACTATATAAAACCTTAGAAAATTGTCTGGAGCCTTAGACAATTGTTCCTTCTCTTACCAACTTTTTATATACTTTCTATTTTTTCTAGCCTTTACTTGAAATAGTCTTACATATTTTACATCTGTTATTTAAACATATAATAACATCCCTAGAACCTTTTTAAAAGAATTCTCATTTACATTTAACATGTTAATTGTTAGTATCTTGGTTTTCTATAGTTTATTCTATTGTTCTGCGTCTTTCTCCTAATTTACTTTTTGAGAGTACTTAATCTTATATTCTTTTATCTTTTTCATTCTTTACCTTAGTATACATACATTTTTTCTTTTTATCATTTCATCCAAAGCATATCACACAAGTTATTATATTCTTACATTGGTCCACCCTATATCGATGTTACCACTTTTCCATATCAAAAAGATAAAATTCCTTCAATTCATTTTCCAAATCTTTATAGATCCCAACTTTATCATATTCCATAAATATATGTCTAGCAGTTTTCGAGGCCTTGAGTTCAGCTATCGGTTGTCATCATTCCAGCAAACTTGTTGTTTACAGAGCTGGATGTCATGGTTATACTCTCCCCCCCCCCCTTTTTTCCAATATGCTTTCAGTTTGATTTTCAGTTTTTTTCCTTGATAGGTAAACTTTGGAGTTAATTTATTCAAACCTTTAAACATGTATTGGTTAATGTAGCTTAGATTGGCTTGAAATTTAAATGTGTAGCGTAGCAGAGTATCTTCCAACTCATCTTCCTTTAAGCCTTCCAAATGCTCCTCTGTCCTCTGAAAGAAGCAACACTTTTGTTGCCGCAAGTAAAGTGTTGCTGCTTTCAAAGCCTGTAGCTTTTTTCAGCTGTCAGGAGGGGGATTCATCTCCTATCAGCTGAAAAGTGGCTGGTGTTTGAAAGCAACAGTTTTCTTGCTGTTTGCAAATGGCAAGTAAAGTGCTGCTTTGAGCTTCAGTGTGCTTTGTGAAGATTCCCAAATCTTTAAGGAGCATACCAAAGCGTTTAAATACCCAAATCCCAAAGAGCCTTGCCACTTGCCACTTGAGAGTTCCACCACCTCTTTTCCCAGAAAAAAAAGCCCTGCCAGAGGTGCTGGAAAAGATAACATTATATAGTCTTGCACGTATGAGCATATAGGGACATTCAATAGTTTGTATGTGATGGGCCAAGTGAGGGAGCTTTAAGAGGGGACCATTTGCCTGACCAAATAACTTGCACCTAGACCGTGTAATCTGCCTTGAATTTCAGTGATAAAGGTGGACTATAAAATCATCATCATCATCATCATCATCATCATCATCATTAGGGGTGTGCAAAGGCACAAAGTTTCGGGTTTCTCGTTTCAGAAACAGCAAAACACGAAATGGCTAGCCGTTTCAGGTTTCACGTTTCGGGTATCGATTCGGGTTGTTTCAGGATGTTTTCAATGGGAAAATGCCTCCGTCTTCCCGGACGCCTGGGGGAGGCATTTTCCCACCGAATCAAACCAATATTGGTGAGGACCTTCCTATACCTCCTCTCTAACAACCCCCCAAGTTTCAGACCGATTGGACTTTGGGGGGCCATGTTATGGCCCCCCAAACCAGGTCCGCCTATTCTTGCCTAAGAAAGGGTAAAGTGAGCGTCTTTTTAGCTTGCTGCTGCTCATCTTCTTCATTATTTCCTATGGAGGGGAAATTAAGAGGCAGGCTTGTCTTGCCAGGGATGGCATTTTGCATGCAAAATGCCCCCCAACCCTCTGGGGCCCTTCTCCCACCCTTCCTCCCACCCCCACCAAGGCTCAGCCTGCTCCCACTTGGGGGGGGGGGCATTTCATGGCCTCCCCAAGTAGGTGCTCTTTTCTCCACCAATTCCACCTGGGGGAGGCTTGTCTTGCCAGGGGCAGCATTTTGCATGCAAAATGCCCCCCAACCCTCTGGGGCCCTTCTCCCACCTCTACTCCCACCCCCCACCAAGGCTCAGCCTGCTCCCACTTGGGGGGGGCATTTCATGGCCTCCCCAAGTAGGTGCTCTCAGCCCCCAAAGTCCACCCCCTACAGCCCCACACAAACCCAGTTTTCCCCCAGTAGCCACACACAGACCCAAATCCACCCTCAGCAGCCCCACACCCATAACCCCAGGAACAGGCTGGCCAGCCCTCCCCCTTTGTTCCCTACGCTGGGAACTTCTAAATTCTCTTTCCCAGGGCAATTCCGCACAGCCCAGGGGTGCCACAATGGTGGGCACACTTCTGAGTGCCAACTTGTCCCTGGGAAAGAGCACCTGACATACAGACAACCACCCCCTAACACCCCCACCACCTACAGAGAAGGCTGGCCAGCCTGCCCCATTGTTCCCTATGCTGGGAACCAACCTCACATCAAAGAATGAAGCACACACACACACACACAATGATTCAAGTTTAAAAAACTTTATTTTCTCACTTTCAAAGTACAATAGGTCAACACATCATGGCAAATCACACTAACCATCCCCCACACAAAAGGACAACACAATTCACTACACATCAAAGAATCTTTAAATTTTTTTTTTTTTAACAAACTCTAAATTTTTGAACAGATTCAGGTTACATAGTAGGAGGGCACAACAGGGCATAGAAAAAGAAGTCCACTAGACAAAATTAACATAACTACTAGCTTCATACAACAAAACCACAAGACCTTTCAAAAACTCCTCATGAACAGCTTAAATTTACACAGCAGTAGGGCACAAAAGGGCATGAAAGCAGCATGCTTGCAGTGAGCCACACTACTCAAACATAACACAACTCAATAAATATCAGACAATCACCAAAGCTTCAAAACATCTGTTCAAGATGTGTGTAACACAGCAGGAGGGCAAAATGGGTCAAAAACACTTTCGTTCTTGAACAGATTTAGGTTACACAGTAGCAGGGCACACCCACAGGCAGGTCAGCATTGTCTTGGTCAGAAAACAACACAACTATCAAAAACTTATTTGCTTAACCCCTCCACACCTCCGCCATAACAACAAAAAACCAAACAAAGACCTTTTCTGTTTCAAAATTTCTTTATCTCTATGCGCGTGAGCCCATCTCCCAACCATCCCTCCATAACCAAACTTAATGGGGGGAAACCACTGCAACAAGGTCCAGCAGAACCAATGTCATTTCCTCTGGCTATGCTTTCAGTTCAACCACAAAAAGCTGGACTGGGCACTGCCAAGGCACTGGACAGTGGTATTTCTGGAGCAGTGTTGCAGAGGTTTCCCCCCACCCGAACACCAGCCTCAGCATTTACCTGGAAACATCTGCAAGACATCATCATTGGCTGGTGCCCAGCCCCAACTCTTCCCGCATTCTCCCCCCCCCAGCAAACCAAACAGTAACATTTCAACTTTTTTGTTGTTGTTTTTTAATTATAAATGAACATTGTTCAACTGTGAAAAAACATTATTACAACTTTTTTGGGGTTTTTTTTTTTTAAGAAAATCAACTCTTAAAAAACATTTCAATTTTTCGGTTTTTTTTTTAAACAAAGATTTCAACGGTGAAAAACATTTTAAACATTCCAAACAGCAGGATCTGACATTTTCCCATTCCCTAATCCCCACCTAAGCAATCCCTATCAAACCTATTTCTCCCTCCAGTGGCAATCCATGTTTCTGGGGCATTATTTTTCTGAATAAGTTTGGTCCCACAGGGTCTGTCTCAGTGCTGGGAGATGTTTTGAATTCCCTTGGGGGGGGTTCAAATTGCTGGGTGGATTCCCTTTGCCACTGGTTCCTAACAACCCTCCCTCTACTGGCTGGTTTCAACTGCGTCTACAGGGTTTTATGCAGGGGAGAGCACGATTCCAAAGGACTGGACTCGCAGAGGATGCAGGCCACAAGTTGGGCTCATCTCAGTCACTCTGGTAGTCCAGTCCTGAGAAATCGAAGAGGTGAGAGTTGACCTTCAGGAAGGTCAACTGCTCGACTCTCCATGGGAGAAGGCGAGTGCGATGTGGGCCGACAATGTCGCCCGCATGAGAAAACACACGCTCACTCTCCATGCTCTTCGGAGGGCATGAGAGCAGCCACTGCGCCTCGAGGGAGAGGTCCAGCCAGAACGTCTCCTTCCTGGCCCAGTAGCTGAGCGGATTGGTGGAGAGCGACTCGCAGGGCTCCATGAGGTAGTCCCTGACCATTGCCTCCGCCGGATCCTCTCTCATGGTCCTCACGACCCCAGAGGGGACGAGGGCCCACTGGAGCATCTCCATCTCCATCGGCAATCTGGTGGTGGCTGCGGGGGGTGGCAGAAGGGGTGTCAGAGGGGTGTCAGAGGGGCAGAAGGGGTGTCCCCCCTGTCGACAGGTGTCCCCTCTCGGCCTGCCTGCGCCTCACCCAAGATCAGAGCCCGTCTCTGGCTTGGGTGAGGTTCCCATCCCGCTCAGCAAAATTGCCCTTTATGCATGTATGACTTGATCTGCATGAGAGGAGTTAGCCTGGCAACTATGCCATGCTGCAGCCTTCTCACCAGTGCGCGCATGGCTGGAACAAGGTCAGCACGGGGCGCGACCCGGTCTGCAAGGGTGGCCAGATTCCTCTGGAGTGTGTGCACCAGGGGAATGACCAGACCGAGGGTTGCCGTGTCTGACGAGACTGCCACAGTGAAGTCCTTGAAGGGCTTCAGGACCTCCACTGTCTGGGAGACGGTGAGCCAATCCTCCCGGCTGAACTCACCCACCTGGCTCGCACCGCGGCTCTCGGAGAGCCACGCGTGGAGTGCGGCCTACTGCTCCACCAAGCGCTCAAGCATGGCACAGGTGGAGTTCCAGTGAGTGCTTACATCAGTGATCAGAGCGTGCTCCGGCACACCTGTCCTGACCTGTGTCTGGCGCAGTTCGTGCGTGGCTTTCACGCTGCATGAGAAGTGACTCGTGAGCCTCCGACATTTCTGGATCAGTAACTGGAGTTCACGAGTCCGGGTATCAAGGGGTTCCTTCGAGGAGCCGACCCCCAGCACATCTCTCACCACTAGGTGAAGTTTGTGAGCCGCACAGTAGATGCACTCTCGGCTCACTAGATGTGCCGCTGCCCTCATGTTCTTGCCACCGTGCATCCCACGGTGGCGGGTCCCTGGCCTACCCACGCTTCCAACTGTCTCCTCAAGGTGGCAGCGATGTTCTCTGCCATGTGGGACACATCGAGCACTTCAGTGTGAAGCAAGGCCTTGCAGTAGCCGGCCCAGCGGTCTCCCTTCCTTCCCTTGCTAGCTGTGCTAGGCACCTCCCGCTGGCCCCCACCCAGAACCGCCTCAGGTTCCCACCAGTGAGCAGTAAGCGAGAGGTACACTTGTTGCACACTTGGGCAGGTCCAGATGTCGGATGTGAAGTGCACAGTTCTCCCGGCAACCCGGGACAGCTGTGCCTTCATATGGTCCCTGGCAGCCCTGTAAAACGAGGGCACCACCGATCTGCTCAATGTCGTGCAAGCAGGGATGGCGTACCAGGGAAAGAAATTGTGGAGCAGCCCTGAGAAGCCGAAGTCTTCTACTATGGAAAACGGTCTCCCATCCACCACTACCATGTTGACGATGTGGCGCATGAGGCGCTGGCTCGCCCTCTGGATCCCCTCTCTGGGCACACTAGGGCCCTGCGTACCAAGCATCTCTGGGAGAGAGGCTTGGCGTCCCTTCCCTACAGGAACCCTTGGGGAGAGAGCACCAGAGGAGCTTGCCTCCTTCTGCCTAGCTGGCTGCCATGTGGCACCACTTGAACTTTTCCCCCAAAGAAGCACAAAGAAGCACCGCCTGGTGGTGCCTCTTCATGTGGGTCCTCATCCCAGACGTGGAGAGATGGTACACATCTCTACCACGGCTGACGTGCTGCCTACAATGCAGGCACTGGGCTGCTCGGGGATCCTCCGTTGTCTGGAAGTGCTTCCAGATTTCGGAGTAACAGGACGGCCCATGCTTCACAGGAGAATCGCTTTCGGGCCCACTCTGAGGCACCTCCTGTGAGGTGCTCTGGCCGGACACACCGTGTCCCACTCTCGGCTGGGCAGTTGGGGATGGACAAGGCTGAAGGGGCAGAGATGTGGGCTCTTCCACCACAGTCTCTGCCTCTTCCTCCTGCATCCTCTCCTCCTGCACAGCCGCGAGAGGCCTGCTGCTGGCCTCAGAGGAAACTGGGGTGGACCACCCCAGGGGGGGTCTCACGGGCAGTTCCTCCAACATCCTCTGGGTTCCTGGGGTGATTGTGAGGGATGGAAAAGTCACATGCCCCATGTCCATCCCAGGAGACACCACATGCTGCCCCTCCTCCAGCAGCTGGCTCGCAACCACTGGAGGAGGAGCAGCCTCAGCAGCAGACCCCTGCCCAGTGCCAGCCCCTGCCTCACGCACCCAGGTTGGGGGTGGCCCTCCAGCAGCTGCCTCAGGAAAGCCTTGCGAACCCTCTTCCTGTCACCAGAAGCCAGGCTGGTGAATGGCAGCAGCGCAGGGGAGGGCCTCCTCCGCTCAGATGGGGGGGCTGCCGCAGCAGTCCCCCTCTCCTTCCCCTCCTCCCGTCTAGATTTCTCCCTAACCTTTCCCCCGGGGCCCCTCTCTGCTTTCCTTTCTGCCATCCTTTCCCCTCACGGAAGCTACACTAACAACTCTGAAACCAAGGGAAAACAAAGGTCAACTTTGTTTTCGAGACCTAAGTTACCTGCTCTAAATCTTTGCTTCTAGTGGCTCTGTGACTTGGAGATGAACAACTAAGTGCCTTTTTAAGTGATCCTCTTTATGTCGGGGAACCTGAGCCTGCCAAACAGCTGAATTCCTCCGGAATTGAGCTGGCCCTAAACCCCAATAGCTGGTGACAGCCTTAGACACTCACACACTAGTATGCCCAGGCCAGCCTGGCACCACCACAGGTGCCAGAGATGGGCAGTGGAACCCTAGTTATGGGGGCACTAATGGGAAGCCTATTGACAGCTATTCCAAATTTGTATATATATAGAATTCAAACCTAGCTCTCACTCACTAATGCTTTTCCTGCTGAGTCCCTATTTAGTTTTTTTAAGAAAACTATGCTTGGTTTCCCTATTGATTACGTTGAGGGCAATTAGCCACTGAATACCTACCAACTGGCCTACCTACCTAAGACACTATTTAGCGGGAACAATGTTTCTGTGGTGTGTCGGTGTGGGGTGTGGATGTGGTGGTCTGAAAATGTGCCTCCCCCCTCCCAAGCTAGCACGAACCCACCCCTAAGCCCACCCAAATGTAAACCCGGACTCACCAGTCCTGCAGTCCAGCGATGTTCAGGCAGTCGTGCAGCTGATCCTCCTCTCCTCCACGATGCTGTCAAGAAAGGTGGAATGTTAACAGAGTCAATAACACACGCTGCACACACAACCCCCAAAAGTCAAGGCCCCGATCTGCTTTGGGCCTAGACAGTCATGAAGCCATTTTGAGGAAGTGGTGCCAGAGTTAAAAGTCAGGTGGCATGCAGGAACCACCCCCCCCAGAAAGGCTAGGGCCAACCAGTGGTAAAACACAACACATCCACCCTGCAGAGCAGGCCTGTGTGTAGGCCCGAAGCTGGCACACTCATTTTTTAGTCCTGGGAAACAGTAGATCAAGTCCACCCCACACTCAAGCATAACAAAGGAAACATTAAAGAAAGCAAGTACAACAATCAATACTGAACCCCCCCAACCCCCAAACAATGTCCTCTTGCCCAACTAGAAAATGTCCCCCCTAGCCCAAGCCATAAAGACCAAACTAAAGCATATGCTAGCAGATTGCCACAGCAGCAGCAATAAATTCAAAAAACATTTTTTTAAAAAAACCCTACCAGTCCTCCTCTCCAGATGTCCAGCGGCAAAGTTGATCCTCCACACACGCAGAGGTCTCCAGGCCGATGTCCTCCAAGTCCAGTCCAGTCCAGAAGAGGTCCACGAACGGCCAGCAACCTGTTTGAGAAGCATGCTTGTGTGTAGGCCAGAGGCTGGCACACTTGTTTAAGAGCCTGGTGGGAAGCATTGGATGAAGGGGACCAGACACAGCAAAACAAGCCACACCAATCCAGTTTGTGAAGCATAATTGTGAGAGCCAGCCAGCAGAAAGGCACCAAAGCCACCCAGCAGAGCTTCTGGCCTGTGTAGGCCCAAAGCTGGCACACTCATTTTTTAGGCCTGGGAAACAGTAGATCAAGCCCACCCCACACTCAAGCATGACAAAGGAAACATTAAAGAAGGCAAGCACAACAACCAGTGCTGAACCCCCCCCCACCCCCAAACATTGTCCTCTTCTGCCCAACCTTTCCCACCAGGCCATGCCAAGACAGACTAAACTGAAGCATCTTTTTGCAGAGGCAGGCCACAGCAGCACATTGCCCAGCATCAATAAATTTACAAAAATTTTAAAAAAGCCTACCAGGTCTCCTCTCAGGATGTCCAGCACAATTGATCCTCCAGGCAGATGGTGCAGTCTCTCTCCTCCTCTCTTGGGCAGCAGCAGCAACAGCAGCAGTGTTCCAGACCAGTCTTGCCCCAAATTTAAATCCCCTGCTGCAGCCTCAGCCAAAGATTTGAATCTATTGGCTGGCAGAAGGATGCAGCAGTGGGATTGGTGACTCCTAAAGTCCCCCCTCCCTTGCCTGTTAATTTTGGCTGGAATCTCAGATTGCTGCGGGCATTGCTTTGCAAATGCAAAGTGCAATGCTAATGCACCTTGCATTTGCAAAGCAAAGGATTCCCTCCTATGCAAGAGGGGTGAGGGGTGAAAGAAGGAGTGAGTCAATCACTCCTTCTCCCCCCCCTCCCCTCTTCTAAGAGCCTGTAGGAAGCCCTAGCTTCCAGCAGGATTTTGCTAGACGCTTGCAAAGGCAAACGCCTAGCAAAATCAAAATGGCGATTCTCGGTATCCGAAACAAAACCCGAAACAACCCAAAACATTTCGGGTTTGGTTGTTTCAGGTTACCCGAAACGTTTCGGGTTTCCCGAAACATTTCGGATAACCCGAAACAACCCGAAACAACTTTGTTTCAGGTTTTTTTCGGGTATCTGAAACCCGAACTGCACACCCCCAATCATCATCATTACCATTACCATTACCATTACCATTTTTTCCAAATGTCCACTCTCCCCAATGTAGTTTACATCATTTTCCTTTCCATTTGTTTGTCCTCATAAAAAACATGTGATTCAAGTCTGGCTGAGGTGGTGCGATTGGCCAAAGGTCAGTTAGAAACCTTCCTTCGGTTTCATATCCCTCACCAGTGATGGGATATGAATCTGATACAGTGATGGTCACAGGCAAAGGCAGCTTTAAACATGGATTAGGGAAGGCCTTGATCTCTATGCTCTATTGATAGCCCTAGAGAGTAACTGGTTGGCCACTTAGTGAGAGAGGCTGTGGGACTAGAAGGGCTACTGATCTGATCCAACAGAAATCTGCTTGTGTTCTTACATTTTTATGTGTTTGGGGAAGCTTGAAATAAAGCCAAGTTAGTCACCCCAACCCTCTGTATGCAAACGATGCTGTGTTTCAGCCTTCTCCAAAGACAGATATTGTGGGAATATATTAAAATCTCATCTCTGGAGTGGTTTTCTAATCTGCCTCCCCTCTCTATGCTAATAGCCACAAATCAGATTCAACAAGTAGCATCTTTGCACATGTGTAGTTCCATGAAAACGTGATGCAAAACAGATTGGCAGGCATTTCTGGCTTTGGTTGTTAACCACCAAGATGTCCTTTTGACTTCTTGGTATTTCATTTGAGTTTCCAGGCATTGTGGAAAGGGTTAACAGTTCTTACATTTTTTGCAAAGTTCCCTCCTTCTGAAATCTCTTCGGCTTTGGGGGCAACTTTCATTCACTTTTAGTCAAAACAGATTAGGTTTTGTTTAGAATTATACATACAGTTTTGCAATGTTGCTTTTGCTACCCTCACAGTAGTACTACTGTCATATTTCTTTGGCCCTTCCATTTTTCTTTCTCAGTTGCCCTTGCTCAGAATTTACAGGGTGGAGCCCCCTTATTATCTAGGAAAGATAGTTTTCAGACAGAGTTTTTATTTAATATTTTTATTTAATAGCATGGAAGACATTAAGTACCTAATTCTCCTAGAAACTAATGGAATGCTATATGTTCACATGGCATGTAAATGTTGCTGTGTTAAAATCCAGAGTCCAGGACTTTGTGCCTTGTATATGTAATTGCAGATACAGGTCCAATTTCACACTTTTTTGCTAGTAAGGTTGTCCACTCCAGCTTGGGCAATTCCTGCACATTTGGGTGGTAGTGTCTGGAGTGGGAAAATTGGGGTGGGATTTCTCCAGGGGAACTGGTCTCTGTAGTCTCTAGGTGTAATTCCTGCCCCCACACCAGGTTCACAACCCTATCTGGACTTGGGAGCCAGCCCTCTAGCAGGCATGCATTCTGATCTCTGCACCCTTCCCCCCAGTATTCCTCATTGTGAGGTGGTTCAGTGTATACAATATCTTTCAGCCCCTGGTATTCCTTGGATTTGCCTCAATATAGAGGTATCCACAAGATAACCCATATTGCTGCCTAGGTAGCTGTGCTGAGCTATGGATTTGGTTCTAGGACATAAGCGTAAACTGTATATTTCCAGAGAGAGAGAGAGTAGCAAACAAACACAAAGTGCTAGATATAAACAGATCAAGTGAAAAGATATTTACCTAGGTCTCTGAGATGCAGAAGTCAAGGAATGCCGACAAGCTGTTGACTGGAAGACTCCTGTGTTGTGAGGGTTTTTATACTGTTCCTTGCAGGAAAGAAATGTAAATCAACCTTGCGTTGTCAAATGTGCTACTTCTGCCTGCAGGCTATAGGGCTTTTGTTTGGGCAAAGCATAAAAAATAATTCAATAATTTGCCATGTTCCTCTGAGGAATTTTGGTAATGCTCTTTATAATTAGTTCCCTATAACCTTTTTCTTTCTAATGATGATTCCACATCTTAATTTAATTTTATTTCTAACCTGTACATTATTACCTCTCTACTTTTTTAAGGATCTTAGATTCTTATGAGAAGGAAAAATGGGAGGAGCTTAAAGAAGCCAAGGTGGCTCCATAAAGATGTTTCTAATCAGTTGAGAAATAAGCAAGACCTATTTAGGAAATGAAAGGAGGGCCTTATAACCAAGGATGAATGTAAACAAATAACCAAGGCTTGTAGGGAGTGTGTTAGAATAACTAAAGCTCAATATGAGCATAGGCTAGCAAAAGATTGTAAAAAGAAGAAGAAAGGGTTCTTTGTTTAAAAGAGCAAAGACATGGTAGACCTATTGCTTGAGTTTCTCAAGAACAAGTCATGTCAGGCTCAACTTATCTATTTTTGAGTAAGTTACAGGAGGATGCAGGATGATCTTGACAGGCTGGAAAACTGGGCTAAAAGAAATACATTGAATTTTAAAAGATATAAATCTAAAGTTCTGTATTTTGGTAGGAAAACTCAAATGCATAATTATTGGATGGGGGAGACTTGTCTTGGCAGCAGTATGTGTGAAAAGGATCTGTGGGTCTGAGTAGACATACACTGAACACGAATCAGTAGTGGAATGTAGTACCTTAAAAAGCAAATGCGATTGAGGGCTGTATCAATGGATGTACACTGTCCAGATTACGCAAAGCGATGGTATCATTCTACTCCACTCTGCTTAGACCTCACCTAGAGTATTGTGTTCAGTTTGGGGCACCACAATTTAAGAAGGATATAGAAAAGTGGGAACCTGTCCTGAGAAGAGCAAAAAAGATGATGAGGTGTCTGTAGACCAAGTCCTATGAAGAAAGGTTGAAGGAGCTCGGAATGTTTAGCCTGGAGAGGAGACGACTGTGAGGTGATATGATAACCATCTTCAAGTACTTGTAGGGCAGTCATATAGAGGACAGCTTGGAGTTGTTTTCTGTCTCCCCAGAAGGTAAGACCAGAACCAACAGGTTGAAATTAAAAGAGTTTTCATCTAAAAGTTAGGAAGAACTTCCCTACAGTTAGAGCAGTCCCTCAGTTGAACAGACTTCCTCAGGAGGTGATCGGTTCTCCTTTTTTGGAGGTTTTTAAACAAAAGCTAGATAGCCATCTGACAGCAATACTGATTCTGTGAACCTAGGTAGATCATGAGAGGGGGGCAGGAAGGGTTACATCAGTGCTTAGCCAGAAGACTCATCACTTACTTGCCCCAGGGCAAAGCTTCTCAACTTTGATCACAGAGGCAATCCAGTGAGGAGATTGCTTAATGTATCATCAAGGGTGTTGAACAAAGTGATGCAGAACTTCTCTACCTGAAACACGGGAGAACTGTATAGACAACAGCAACCTCAATAGATCAATGAGGAGTGTGGTGGAATGGCCCTGCCGAATTGTGTTTGGCTCTGTGTGGCATCTAGGAAGCATAAGTTGCCCGAGTCTCCACATGGCAATATGCCACTCTCCCGGTCCACCTGAATTTGAATTAAAAGTAAAAACATCCATGCACGCATATTCTCTTACAAGCAGCGGACAAAGAGAAGAATACAAAAAGAAGGTGCAAATGTGTCCTGCCCGAGTCTCTCAATCTATATATATACCCTAACTGAACTTACTCTGTAGCAGACTGTTTAACTTAGTAGTTATAGATTCCGAAAGCTTCTCATTACTTTGGAACCTTTCTAGGCAGCAGAACATTGGTCTGTTCTATGTGGCAATGGTGAACCATCAAGATGGAGTTCAGGTGTAAGAGCCCTTTTCCGTAAATGGAATCAACCAAACTGGACTTTCTCCCTCCATGCCAAGAGGTTTTATTGTCTCTGTTAGACCATCCCTTGTGGGTCAAAGAAGATGCAATCTAATCTTCCCCTCCTTCATTTGTGTTAGTTTTCCAGACAAAATGTCAGCTGTCCACTTGATTCTCTCTGGCCAGGAAGGCCTTTAGGATTTCCAAAACTTTGAAGCTTAACACTTGGCGAGGCCAATAGTAATGATTGATTCTGCTTCTTTTCAGCTATGAAAAACAAACAAACACACACACTGGAGAGATTTGATGCAGCCCAAACATCCAAATAAAATGCATTTCTCATTAAAAAGAGAGCAAGAGGGAACCTATTTCAGTGAAACCCCCATTAGCGTTCTGAAGCTCTAAGAATTGCAATGTGCACAATCTATTGGGGAAGCACTGTGGGTGTGGAACGAGGGTGAGCTTGATGGCTCACAAGTCTCTTTCCAGTTCTCTAACTCATTTCCTTCCCCGTGTTATAGAACATGTAATTTTCATTGTGAAGTCCTCTTTCATTTGGGATGATTATAAAGTTTGTCAGCATGTTTGAATAATGTTGTGTGTTCATTTAAGTGCACGTAGTTTAAAGTTTTTATTGCTCATTTAAGTTTATATAGGTTTTTTTAATCCCATCTTCCAGGCAAGGTGTTCTGGTAAAACACACAAAGTACATGTTCTATACCACAGGGAAGGAAATAAATAGAATCAGGCTAAGGAAGAAAACAATCAGGCCTGAAGCATCATCACGAAATTTAATGTTGTCGTGTTAAATCATTCACATCCACGTCCCGCACCATATGTGTAAAACCACATTCCAGAGATTCATGTTCATTCCACATTGTCCACATCCTGTTCAGGACATCAGCAAACTTGATAAGTCTGGTGGACATTTCCTGTGAGGAGGTGAAGGAACTGGGTATGTTTGAGAAGGAGAAGAGAAGCTTCCAAGGGTACATGATAACGTTCTTCAAGGACCTAAATGATTATCACATAGAAGAGGGGAAAGACATGTTTGCTCATCCTCAAGAGGTCAGATTAGATCTAATATGCCGAAATTGTAAGAGTCTAGATTTCAATGGATCCGTAGGAGAAATTTCCTAATGGTAAAAGAAGTTCTAAACACAACCAAATATCTTTGTGGAAAGTCGGTTCTTCTTCAATGGAGGTCTTCGAGCAGCAGCAGAACTGTTATCTGTAGGGACTTCATTCAATGGACCAAAATATTGGGGAACAGTTGGTGATGTGTCTTGCTGAGAAGGTCATGAATTTATGTTTCTGTACATCAGGAAGAGAAATGGTCTAGCCTCTCACCTAAACATGCCAAATAGGGTAGAGAGGCCTAGAAGTCAATAAACTTGCAGAGGTGTAAGAAAGAAAGGAGTCGCAAAAATAACAGGACCTTTTGTGTATTAGAAACACTCTACCCTATATCAATGGATAGCATGTGTTGAAATCCAGATGCAGAAGTCCCTGAGACTGACAAAAAAGGTCAAACTTGAAATCCCTTCTTAGTGAACCTCTACATCACAAAAGGAACCTTATAGCCAAATTTCATATTTCTAGGTCCAGGGGTTTGGGCTGGGCTTTAACAATTGATAGCTTGACTAACGGAGGTCTGTGTGGCCCAAAGAACAACTACTAGCATTCAAAATAGTAAAGCATTTATTAAACGTACAAATGCCCATGCACACATACTCTCTGACAATCACTGGACAAAGTGAAGAATACAAAAGAACAGTGGAAATGTGTCCTGCCACTGTCACTCAGTCTATAGATGCCCTAACTGACCTTATTCCATAACAGTCTATTTAACTTAGAAGTTATAGATTCCTAAAGCTTTCCCTTACTTTGGGATCTTTCTAGGCAGCCAGCCATTTGACTGTTCTATGTGGCAATGGTAAACTTCAAGATGGAGTTTAGGTTTAAGAGCACCTTCCTCTAGATGGAATCAAACAAACTGGACCAATCTCTATGCCAAGAGATTTTATTGTCTCTGTTTGCCCATTCTTTGTAGGTCAAAGAATCTTTTACAGAAATCTCCAGGAAGATGCAATCTGCGCCCCCCCCCGCCCAATCTGTATTCTTCTTATGTGTCAGAGCCAAGCTACAAGTGACTCCAGACACAGGTTGGACACTTGTCAGCTTCCCTCAAGTTTTGATGGGAAATGTAGGCATCCTGGTCTTGCAGCTGCAATGGAGAGCCAGGCTGTAAAACCAGGATGCCTACATTTCCCTTCAAAACTTGAGGGAAGCTGACAAGTGTCCAACCTGTGTCAGATGTCACTTGTAGCTTGGCTCTCAGTTTCCCAGATAAAGCGTCAACTGGCCATTTTATTCTCTCTGGCCAGGAAGGCCATTAGAATTTCCAAAGCTTTGACAGTTGGTATTTGTCAAGGCCTGTAGCAATTGGATTTCCCCATCTGCCTGTCTTCAGCTATGAAACAGAACAAAAAACAAAACTCATTGGGGAGGTTTGCTGCAGGCCAAATGTCCAAATAAAACGCATTTCTTCACAAGAATCATCCAAGAGAGAACCTATTTTAGTGACATCCGTGTTTCCTTTCTGAAGTCTTATGGTCTGCATTGCACAAAATTCTTTATATCAGCTGGGATGTGAAAAGAAGATGTGTCAATAGAAGGTACAGGCAGGGTGTAAGTAGATCAATCAAGCTTGCTGTCCCAGAATTAAAATGTAACTTTAATTGAGGTATCACATTTCACAGAGAATCTTCCACAGCTATAGAAGTACATTCAAAACATAGATTTTCTTTCAAGTTCCACCCCAATAGAGGACTTCAGTGATTCCGGCAAGGATCAAGGGCACATCTCATAAGAAAAAGTTTTAGGACTTGGGAAGAATTTGTCTGCTGAAGAAAAGAGGTTGATGGGGCAGGAACGATAAGTGAAAGGTGGTCACCTGGAACATGATATGGCAAATATTTGGTATCCGTGTTTCCAGAGGTCTAAAAATAGAGGATTTACATTTCAGTTGACATAAAGAGAACATTCTCAATGGGAAGAGCAGCCCTAAAATAGAATCTAGGATCTGAGTGGAGGGGAAATTCTCCCTTGCCATAGGCCTTCAGCAGAGACTGGACACCCATCTGTTGGGGAAGCATTGTGTGGGGGGTGTTACCAGAACTGTTCTTTTAATGGGGGAATTAGCTTGCAGTCTGGATTTAAATTAGTGTGGGATCTTGACCAGCTATAGCAGAGTCCTTCTTTCAGAACACTCGTGCAATAAAGAGGCAAGACTAATAAAGATAAACGTGTTTTTACTAATAATGTTGTGTATGCCTAAACTAGCACACACCAACAAGGTAAACACAAGAGACTAAAAAATAAAGAGTAGGAAAAACAGAGCCGGTCGCATTTGCAGGAGAGCCCACTTGAGATCGATGGAACTGGGTATACTCACCTGGTCACGGCATGGAAGAAAGATGTAGCAGCAAAGCATGATGGTATCTAATGCCTGCACTAGACCCGTAGAGAGAGGCAGCGGAGGTTCAGGATAGGAATGGCACGCGCACCTCATGGCCAGGGAGGCCGGCTTAAATACCCCAAAACGTACCCTGGGGCAGGTGCCTTTCCCTGTGGTTCTCAAAAAGGGAACAAAGGCTTGATGGCTCTACAACTACCCTAGATGGGCCACTTTAGTGTGTGGTTGTAAGATTGTGACACCTCGGGAAGAAGGTACAAAGGAGGGGAAGGGAGTGCCGAGCGGGTTGATTGGATCGGCCAGGAGGCTGGCGTTGTCTTGACGGCATCAGTTCTGGAATGCGGTGGCTGCATTGAGACACGTCCATTAGCTGTTCTGGACAGTTGGCACTTAGCTTCCATTCCGGGGCGGTTTCCGAGATATGCAGAGCGGGGCGAGGTCGGCCACTGCGGACGTGACCAGCTCGCTTTCACGAAATGGCAGCCTCAAAGTAAACTGTCCAGGCTGGCTCCTTACTGCTTTGGGGACATGGCTTCTTCCTTGGCACAGCTTGGGCTTGTTAGCAAGTTGCCCAGTGGTGAGGGTAGACTCAGTGACCGGCCTGCAAGGGGCCCTCTGCTGGGACTGACCAGGGGGTGCCTGGCCGGGCTCGTGGAGACTCCCTCCAGCTGGCACTTTTGCTGCTGGCAGCATGGCTCTGGGCCTAGGTGAGATAAGCACCCAAGGAGGCAGGAGGCAGACATGGATGGCACAGTCCATTGCTGCAAGGAGAACAGGAAATAGGCACGGGCAATGCTGCCCTTAAACAGAGTCCTTGGTGGATCTTTAATCAGCAACACAGGAAACTGACACAGTTCATGGCAGGCCTCATTAACAGGAGGAGGAGGGGGTCCTTGGCAACAGGGGGGGCAGGGGTTGATCTTGACCACCTAGAAGGTGTACAGACAAATAACCCCCTGACCTCAGTCAAGAGCAGCAACTGCTCCCCAATATTTCTTGCTATGAATGAATCCCTACAGATAACAGTCCTGCTGCTGCTCGAAGACTCCACTGAAAAAGAACCTACTTTCCACAAAGGTATTTGGTTGTGTTTAAGACTTCATTTACCATTATGAAATTTATTCTCCTGATCCATTGAAATCTAGCCTTCTGAAATTTAAGAATATTAGATCTAATCTTGGCCTCTTGACGATGAGCGAACATGTCTTTCCCCTCTTCTATGTGATATCCATTTGGTCCTTGAAGAACATTATCATATACCCTTTGATGATTCTCTTCTCCTGCCTAAACCCATCCTGTACCTTCACCTTCTCCTCACAGGAAATGTCCACCGGACTGACAAAACTTGCTGATGTCCTGAACAGGTTGTGAACAATGTGGAATGATCATGAATCTCTGGAATGTGGTTTTACACAGATTTTGTGGGCTGTGGATGTGAATGATTTATCATGCCAACATCAAATTTCCTGATGATGCTTCAGTCCTGATTGTTTTCTTTCTTAGCCTGATTCTATTTATTTCCTTCCTTGTGTTATAGAACATGTACTGTGTGTATTTTACCAGGATACCTTGCCGGAAAGATGGGATTAAAAACAAAAACACTACATAAATTTAAATGAACAACATAAACTTAAAACTGCATGAATTTAAATGAACAAACAACATTATTCAAATTTCCTGATGATGCTTCAGGCCTAATTATTTTCTTCCTTAGCCTGATTCTATTTATTTCCTTCCTTGTGTTATAGAACATGTACTGTGTGTATTTTACCAGGATACCTTGCCTGAAAGATGGGATTAAAAAAAACACTACCTAAACTTAAAACTACGTGAACTTAAATGAACAAACGACATTATTCAAACATGCTGACAAACTTCATAATCATCCCAAATGAAAGAGGACTTCACAATGCAAAGTACATGTTCTATAACACGGGGAAGGAAATGAGTCAGAGAACAGTGCTTCCCCAATAGATTGTGCCCTTTGAAGTGCTTAGAGCTTCCAAAAGCTAATATCGGTGTCACTGAAATAGGTTCCCTCTTGCTTGCTTCTTATGGAGAAATGCATTTTATTTGGATGTTTGGGCTGCATCAAACCTCCCCAGTGAGTTTTATTTTTTTTTTCATAGCTGAAAACAAGCAGAATCAAGCATTACTATTGGCCTCGCCAAGTATTAAGCTTCAAAGTTTGGGAAATTCTAATGGCCTTCCTGGCCAGAGAGAATCAAGTGGACAGCTGACATTTTGTCTGGGAAACTAACACAAATGGAGGCGGGGGGAGATTAGATTGCATCTTCTTTGACCCACAAGGGATGAGCTAACAGAGACAATAAAATCTCTTGGCATGGAGGGAGAAAGTCCAGTTTGGTTGATTCCATTTACGGAAAAGGGCTCTTACACCTGAACTCCATCTTGATGGTTCACCATTGCCACATAGAACAGACCAATGTTCTGCTGCCTAGAAAGGTTCCAAAGTAATGAGAAGCTTTCAGAAACTATAACTACTAAGTTAAACAGTCTGCTACAGAGTAAGTTCAGTTAGGGTATATATAAAGATTGAAGGACTCAGGCAGGACAAATCTTTTTGGATTCTTCTCTTTGTCCACAACTTGTAAGAGAGTACGTGTGCATGGATATTTTTACTTTTAATTCAGGATTCAGGTGGACCACAAGAGAGCACATTGCCATGTGGAGACTTGGACATCCACTGCTTCGTAGATGCCACACAGAGCCAAACAGAATGTCACTTGTGATTCGGCAGGGCCATTCCACCACACTCCTCATTGATCTATTGAGGTTGCTGTTGTCTATGCTGACTGAGCAGTTCTCCCTTCTTTCAGATAGAGAAGTTCTCCATCACTTACTACATGATCCCTTTAATTGGAGATGCTTGATATAGAATCAGGATGTCCTGCCTATGAAGCAAGGGCTGTTAACAGCTCCTCTCTTCAGGGGGAGATTAGCAGGCCTTTCTAGGCTAACTTACCCCAGAACATTTGAAATAAAGTGCCAGTCCTTCAGAATGGGACCACTGAGATTGCTACTGCCCTCTGTCCCAGGATTAGCCATTCTACCATCACAACATTACCATCCTGACTCTCAGTGCTGCATGAACCAAGAAGTTTTTAGCACCAAGGGCTCTCACTCGAGTTCCCCTTAGTGGTGGGGCCGTGGTTTGGAACCTGTGTCATAGGTGTAAATTGCACATTTTGAGAGAGTGACAATTACATAAAAACACCAAGAGAAAATGTGGCATAGGATAATGAATTCTTTGACACCATCACAGTTGGCAGGTGAGCTTTCCATGTTCAACACCCTTGATGATACATTAAGCAATCTCCTCACTGGATTGCCTCTGTGATCAAAGTTGGGTTGAGAAGCTTTGCCCTAGGGCAAGTAACTGAAGAGTCTTCTGGCTAAGCACTGATGTAACCCTTCCTGCCCTTCCTCTCATGATCTGCCTAGGTTCACAGAATCAACATTGCTGTCAGATGGGTATCTAGCCTCTGCATATAAACCTCCAGAAAAGGAGAACCCACCATCACCTGAGGAAGTCTGTTCTACTGAAGGACTGCTCTAACTGTCAGGAAGTTCTTCCTAATGTTTAGCTTGAAATTCGTTTAATTTCAGTCTGTTGGTTCTGGTCCAACCTTCTGGGGCAACGGAAAAGCTCCAAGCTGCCCTCTATATGACAGCCCTACAAGTATTTGAAGATGGCTATCATATCACCTCTCAGTCGTCTCCTATCTAGGCTAAACATTCCGAGCTCCTTCAACCTTTCTTCATAGGACTTGGAATCCAGACCCCTCACCATCTTTGTTACCCTTCTCTGGACATGTTCCAACTTTTCTATATCCTTCTTAAATTGTGGTATCCAAAACTGAACACAATACTTTCGTCCTGTATCCTGACTCTTTCTTCTTTATTTGCTACCCCTCCCAATCTCATATCATCTGGAAATTTAATTAGCATTCCATCCATTCCTTCATCCAAATCATTTATAAAACTATTGAACAGAATAGGTTCCAGGATCGATATCTGAAGCACTCCACTTCTCACTCTTCTGAAAGAGGAAGAGGAACCATTAACAAGTACTCTTTGATTTCAATCTATCAACGAGTTACATATCCAACAAACAGTAATAGGATCCAAATCACATTTTACCAACTCTTCAACATGGATATTGTGCTATTCTCACACCCCTATGGAACATCGCACCTGTATTTGTGGTTTACCTACAGTGGAGAACCTTTCCCACTACCTACTTTATTGTCCATTATATAGTGTACCCAGAGCTAAATTTTTGGCCAGAATGCTACCAGTGACAAACACATACTCTGAAATCGAGAAGATTGTGTTTTTGTTATCTGACACTGATAATCATGTGTCCTATAGAGTCTATCAGTTCGCACTCGTAGTCAAAAAGATAAGATCTAAGGTGGTACTGAATGAGGCTGCATCGTGATCCCTGGGAGAGTTTGGCATACTGTTTTGTTTTAATTAATTTTAGTAACTTATATAAACTATGATAAGGGACTTAATTGTTTATTAGTCAATATTTGGCGAATTGTGATGGCCTATGGCTATAGACAATAAACTCTTTTGATTGACTGATTGATTGATTGATTGATTGATATTGTGTTGAACCTTATCAAAATCCTTACTGAAATCAAGATAAACTATGTCTACAACATTTCTCTGATCCAGCAAGGTAGTAACTTTCTCAAAAATAAAGATAAGGTTAGCCTGATATGGCTTGTTCTTGAATAGACATGGGCACAAACAGAAAAAATATGAACATGGTGTTTGTTGTTCGTTGCCATCCATGAACAATGAACAACAAACATTGACAAACATGATCCTGTTCACGAACATGCCCGTTGTTTGTTGTTCGTGGGGGCCAGCAGGCTCTCCTCCAGCCATCCAGATCCCTACTGCACCACTCCCAGAGTGCTCTGAGCAAGCACCAGGAAAGGTACCAATAATAAATAATAGCTTGGCCCCAGAGCCTGGCAGCAGCCCTGGAACTTGAAGAGGTAGATCCCTAACAAACCACTCTCAGAAACCTTACCTGAGCAGGCAGCTCAGGTAATTAATTTATTTTTAATTAATTTTATTTTATTTCTATCTTGTACATTATTACCTCTCTACTTTTTTAAGGATCTTAGATTCTTATGAGAAGGAAAAATGGGAGGAGCTTAAAAAAGCCAAGGTGGCTCTATAAAGATTTTTCTAATCAGTTGAATAATAAGCAAGACCTATTTAGGAAATGAATGCAGGGCCTTAAGTTATAACCAAGGAGAAATATAAACAAATATCCAAGGCTTGTGGGGAGAGTGTTAGAAAAGCTAAAGCTCAATATTCCAGAGATTCATGTTCATTCCACATTGTCCACATCCTGTTCGGGACATCAGCAAACTTGTTAAGTCTGGTGGTCATTTCCTGTGAGGAGGTCAAGGAACTGGATATGTTTGAGAAGGAGAAGAGAAGCTTCAAAGAGTACATGATAACGTTCTTCAAGGACCTAAATGATTATCACATAGAAGAGGGGAAAGACATGTTCGCTCCTCCTCAAAAGGCCAAGATTAGATCTAATATGCTGAAATTATAAGAGTCTAGATTTCAATGGATCAGTAGGAGAAATTTTCTAATGGTAAAAGAAGTTCTAAACACAACCAAATATCTTTGTGGAAAGTCGGTTCTTCTTCAATGGAGGTCTTCGAGCAGCAGCAGGACTGTTATCTGTAGGGACTTCATTCAATTTCCAGAAATATTGGGAAACAGTTGCTGATCTGTCTTGACTGAAAAGGTCATGAGTTTATGTTTCTGTACATCAGGAAGAGAAATGGCCTAGCCTTTCACCTGAACCTGCCAAATAGGGTCGAGAGACCTAGAAGTCAATAAACTTGGAGAGATGTAAGAAACAAAGGAGTAACAAAATAACAGGGCCTTTTGTGTATTAGAAACACTCTACTCTATATCAAAGGATAGCATGTGTTGAAATCCAGATGCAGAAGTCCCTGAGACTGACAAAAAAGGTTAAACTTCACAGAATTGAAGATATAGCTCCAGTGGCTCCAATAAATACCCATCTTTGTGTGACCCCATTGTTTATTTTCACCATGGCAGGAACTGTCCATCTGCTCCTCTTATTTACTTTCTGTCATTTAACTAATCGTTGATCCAATAGAAGAACCACAATTAGAAGAACCATTAGCATGGAGTTCAGGTATGAGAGCGTGATCCCCTAGATGGAGTTATTCAAAATGGATCTTCTCCATTCATACCAGGAGATTTTATTATCTCTGTTTGCCCATCCCTTGTGGGTCAAAGAATCTTTTCCTGAAATTTCCAGGAAGGTGCACTCTCGCTTCCCCTCTTCCCTCAAATCTGTGTTCCATTTAGGTTTCAGACTCCCCGATAAGGTGTCCGCTGACCATTTCAGTCTCCCTGGGCTGGAATCTTACTATATAATTGAGTAAGCGTATTTCAGACCCAGAGGAGTTAGCCATGTTAGTCTGTAGTAGCAAAATCAAAAAGAGTCCAGTAGCACCTTTAAGACTAACCAATTTTATTGTAGCATAAGCTTTCGAGAATCAAGTTCTCTTCGTCAGATGCATGATCCGAACTGGTCAAATACAGAAGAGGAGGGGAGAGAGGGGAGAAAGAAGGGGACATATATCACAAGGGGACAG
Organism: Eublepharis macularius; assembly: GCF_028583425.1. Classification (NCBI taxonomy): domain Eukaryota; kingdom Metazoa; phylum Chordata; class Lepidosauria; order Squamata; family Eublepharidae; genus Eublepharis; species Eublepharis macularius. Next base: position 249,133,790 of record NC_072790.1, read on the forward strand.
GATGCAATTAGCGGGGAGGCAACTCAAACATTCCTTTGCTAGTAAATGTAAACATCTCCTTTTGGTGTGGAGTCAGTTTGCCGTGTTAGTTTGCAGCAGTGAAAGCATCCAATTACTATGTAGTATAAGCCTTCGATAACCACAGCTCTCCCTGCCAGATGCATCTGACAAAGAGAACTGTGGTCCCCGTATTTCAGACAACTCTCTTTATACCCTGGTGCACCACCAGAGGGTGCTGCCATGGAGGGAAGCCTAGGCAAGGCACAATGTCCCTCCAGAAAATGTGCCACAGTGGGAAGCCCAGGATGGGAGCAAGATGAGAGCAAGCGACAATGCCCGCCTCCCACCTTTACCGGTTGGACATTTTAGTTGCGGCAATTGCCGGGTGTGCCAACTGATTGTCAGGGTCTGTTTGCATAGTACCTGAAGGGAAGCAACCTGAGTAATGCTATGTTTAATTCTGTAGTTGTTTAGTCTTCTTTTCCCTCTAGGCCCCACCACCTGCGAGGAGCCGATTCCATGGGAGAGGATACTGTTTTATCTATTCTTCGAGCTGATTCGACCTTGGCCAGTGTTCCCACAGAGAACTTTCCTGCTATGTAGCTGCCTCGCGAGATCATCATTGATTTTTCATCTAAGAGGATCCGGGACACTATCCTATATAATTCATACAATGCAGATTTGGACTTTCTGGGTAATAAAGTTAAGATATTGAAAGACGTCCCATTTCTAGTTCGGAAAAGACGTTTTAAGTATAAAAAGTTCGCAGCTCTTCTGAGAGAACGTGGAATAAAGTACAAATGGTTATTTCCGGAAGGAATCTGGTTCAGTCACAAAGATCAAGCTTTCAAGATATTATCAGAAGATCAACTAAGGGATTTTGAGGATAAAAATCCGGAATTTCAGTGCACCAAGCAAGACGAAAAGGAGAAGTCTGAGGGGGGGGGGGAGGAAACGAGCACTGCGGCTGCAGCTGCTCAGAGAACATAAGAACATAAGAACATAAGCAAAGCCATGTTGGATCAGGCCAGTGGCCCATCCAGTCCAACATTCTGTCACACACAGTGGCTAGAAATCCAGTGCCATCTAAAGGACTGTCAGTGAGGCCAGGACACCAGAAGCCCTCCCACTGCCTTCCTTCCAGCACCAAGACAACAGAGCACCACCTCCCCACAAAGAGAATACCATCTATCTCCTGTGGCTAATAGCCACTGATGGACCTCTGCTCCATATATTTGTCCAGTCCCCTCTTGAAGCTGGCAATGCTTGTAGCTGCCACCACCTCCTGTGGCAACGAATTCCATGTGTTTATCACCCTTTGTGTAAAGTAGTATTTTCTTCTATCTGTTCTAACCCGACTGCTCAATAATTTCATAGAGTGCCCACGAGTTCTTGTATTGTGAGAAAGGGAGAAAAACACATCTTTCTCTACCTTCTCTAACCCGTGCATTATCTTGTAAACCTCTATCATGTCTCCCCTCAGTCGTCTTTTCTCCAGGCTAAAGAGCCCCAAGCGCCTCAATCTTTCCTCATAGGGAAAGTGTTCCAACCCTTTAATCATTTTAGTTGCCCTTCTCTGTACTTTTTCCAGTGCTATGATATCTTTTTTAAGGTGTGGCGACCAGAACTGTACACAGTACTCCAAATGAGGCCTCACCATCGATTTATACAGAGGCATTATGATACCGGCTGATTTGTTTTCAATCCCTTTCCTAATAACCCCTAGCATAGCATTAGCTTTTTTTATGGCAGTCGCACACTGTGCTGACGTTTTTAGTGAGTTATCTATCATGACTCCAAGATCTCTCTCTTGGTCAGTCTCCGCCAGTTCAGACCCCATCAACTTGTATTTATATTTTGGATTTTTGGTTCCAATGTGCATTACTTTGCACTTGGCTACATTGAACCTCATTTGCCACATGGATGCCCACTCTTCTAGCCTCGACAGATCCCTTTGGAGTGCCTCACAATCCTCTCTGGCTTTCACCACCCTGAACAATTTCGTGTCATCTGCAAATTTAGCCACTTCACTGCTTAATCCCAATTCCAAATCATTAATAAACAAGTTAAAAAGCATTGGACCCAATACCGACCCCTGTGGCACCCCACTGCTCACCACCCTCCACTGTGAGAAGTGCCCGTTTATACTCACTCTCTGTTTCCTATTAATTAGCCAGTTTTCGATCCACAAGAGGACTTGGCCCTTTATCCCATAGCTACTGAGCTTACTTAGGAGCCTTTGATGAGGAACTTTGTCAAAAGCTTTCTGGAAGTCAAGATAAACAATATCTATCGGGTCTCCCTTGTCCACTTGTTTGTTCACTCCCTCAAAGAACTCTAACAGATTGGTGAGACAAGATCTTCCCTTACAGAACCCATGCTGAGTTTTCCTCATCAGCTTTTGGTCATCAATGTGCCCACTAATTTTATTTTTGATAATAGTTTCCACCAACTTACCCGGTATTGACGTCAGGCTGACTGGCCTGTAATTTCCCGGATCTCCCCTGGAACCTTTTTTAAAGATGGGGACAACATTAGCTACCTTCCAGTCCTCAGGAACAGATGCAGAGTTTAATGACAGATTACATATTTTTGTGAGGAGATCTACAAGTTCACACTTGAGTTCTTTCAGAACTCTTGGATGTATGCCATCTGGGCCCGGTGATTTATCAGTTTTTAAATTATCTAGCAGTCGCATAACCTCCTCTCTCGTCACCTCAATGTGACTCAGGTCTTTCAAAACCCCTCCCAAAGTCAGTGCTTCCGGAGTGGGCATGCACTTCTTATCTTCCACAGTGAAGACAGAAGCAAAGAACGCATTCAGCTTCTCGGCCATTTCCCTATCACCCTTTAGTAATCCTTTTACGCCTTGGTCATCCAAGGGCCCCACTGCCTCCCTAGCTGGTTTCCTACTTCTAATATATTTAAAGAATTGTTTATTGTTTTTCTTTATGTTCTTTGCAATATGCTCCTCATATTCCCTTTTTGCCTGTCTGATCACAGACTTGCACTTTCTTTGCCACAGCTTATGCTCCTTTTTATCAACCTCACTCCGACTAGTTTTCCACTGCCTAAAAGAATCCTTTTTACCTTTTACAGCTTCTATTACATTGCTTGTTAACCATGCTGGCCTTTTCCTAAACCTATTTGTGCCTTTCCTAACCAGCGGTATATATTTAATTTGAGCTTCCAGGATTGTAGTTTTAAATAGTCTCCAAGATTCCCCAAGTGTTTTGACCTTTTTTACTTTCCCTTTCAGTTTCTTCTTCACGTACCCCCTCATCTCAGAAAAGTTACCCCTTTTGAAGTTAAACATGGCTGTGTTGGTCTTATTTGGCAATTTCCTATTTATACATATGTTGTACTCAATAACATTATGGTCACTGTTCCCAAGTGGTGCAATCACATTTACATCTCTCACCAGGTCTTCAGCATTACTGAGGACCAAATCCAGGATCACCTCTCCCCTAGTAGGTTCTGTAACCATCTGTTCCATAGCACAGTCATTGAGACAGTCTAGAAACTCACTTTCTCTCCCCCGATTCGAACACCCATTGGCCCAGTCAATGTGTGGGTAGTTAAAATCACCCATTACAACACAGTTTTTTTGTTTAGCAGTCATCTTTAATCCTGTCATCATTTTATAATCCTCCTCTATTTTCTGATCTGGAGGGCGATAACAAACTCCCACAGTTAAGTTTCCATTTGGGCCCGTAATTTCAACCCATAGCATTTCCAGAAGCGAATCTAATTCAGTTACCTTCTCAATCTTACTGGAATGTATACCTTCTCTGACATATAGAGCCACCCCACCACCAACCCTTCCCTCCCTATCCTTCCGATATAATTTATATCCAGGAATCACCGTGTCCCACTGATTTTCCTCATCCCACCAAGTTTCTGATATGCCCACAATGTCTATGGATTCGCCCAACACTAAACATTCCAGCTCCCCAATTTTACCTCGGACACTTCTAGCATTTGTATATAAACACCTGTAACTTCCCCGGCACACTTTGCCTCGAGACGTAGTTAGGTCATCTGCACTGTTTGTCTCCATCTCAGTTGACAACTCTAATCTATCTCCCTGTAGAAGTGTTATATCTAGCCCTTCATCTCTCTGAGATGAACCATCCTGAACCAGAGACCCTTTATCTCTTGTCGGCTTTCCCCTAGCATTTAGTTTAAAAACTGCTCTGCCACCTTTTTGATTTTAAGTGCCAGCAGCCGGGTTCCTTCTCGGGACAAGTGGAGACCGTCTCTCTTGTACAGCTCCCGCTTGTCCCAAAAAGAATCCCAGTGCCTAACAAACTTGAACCCTTCCTCCCTACACCATCGTCTCATCCACGCATTGAGACTCCTGATCTGCGTTTGTCTCTCTGGCCCTGCGCGTGGAACAGGTAGCACTTCTGAGAAGGCTACCTTGGAGGTCCTGGCCTTGAGTCTCCTGCCTAACAGCCTAAATTTTTGTTCCAAGACCTCACGACTGCATTTCCCAACATCGTTGGTTCCAACATGGACCACGACCGCTGACTCTTCCCCAGCACTATCTACCAGCCTATCTATAACACGCGTAATGTCCGCTACCTTCGCACCAGGCAGGCAAGTCACCATACGGTCAGAACGCGGTTGTGCCACCCAGCTATCTACTTGTCTAAGGATCGAATCACCAACTACCAAGAGCCTCCCTCCCGCCCCACCCAGGGATGGTTCCTTGATGCGAAAGGAAACCTGCTCACCAACTGAAGAAGAGGTCCCTTCTGAGGGCATGTTCCCCTTATCCTCAGTACAGTGCCCTGATTCCACAAGATCCTCATTCTCCTTGACAACAAGAACGCTGCCATTTTTAGAGTGGGACACATCTATCCTGTCCCTGAGAATCTTGTCCTCGTGCCTATCTAACTGTCTCCGCTTCTCCAGGTCAGCCACCTTGGCCTCAAGGGTACGTACTCGTTCCCTGAGAACCAGGAGCTCCTTGCAGCGAGCACACATCCAGGACTTCTGACCAGAAGGCAGATAGTCATACATGTGACACTCAGTGCAATACACTGGAAAGCCCCCAACCCCCTGCTGGCATTCTGACTTCATTATTCTGTTTTAGGAATAACACAGAAAGAGGAAAGAAAACGGCTATGATCCCCCGGCTAAGAGCCACAGGCCAAGAGCCCTTTAGCTCTCGCCCTTCGGCTCGCGCCAAAGGCTCGCGCCCCTGCCCAGCAGTTGCCTTTTCAATGCAAAAGGTCACTTCCTGCTAAGCACAGGAGGTGAGCACAAAGGGGGTGTGTGGCTTGTACTCCAGCAACCCCCAGCAGCCTTACAAACACACTCACCCTCAAACACAATCAAGCCCAAACACACTCAGCCTCAAAACTACTCTCAAATCAACACAAAACTACACACAAAAAGCCCCAAAGCTAGAGAGGACCACCCTTAGCTTCTCAGCTTAACCCACCACAGCCAAGAAAGGCAAAAAGCCCTTACCTCCTCTAGCAGCTGCAGACCATGTGCTCCTGAGCCCAGGTGACTCTGCTCTCAAGAGAATTGCGTCCGGGACCCAGGAGGGGAAGGAAAATTTAATTTGAATTTAAATTGTAATTTGCATTTAGTAAGGTCAACCACTCCATCAATATAACATAAAGCTTTAACTTTTGAATAATGGCAGTATGAAGGGAAAACATTTTGTGTAGCATAGTGGTTATATGTTGTAGTTGTTGTGTTTTTTTTTTCCTTCCTCCCCTTGTTCCCTTTCTTCCCTTTGTATTGTTAGTTAATGTAGTTAATAAAAAATAAAAAAAAATAAAATAAAAAAGAGAACTTTCCTGCTATGTGAACTCTGGGGAGAGGCTGGGCTCTGAGAGTGTGAAATGTAACAACTTTCGTTCTGTGTCTCATTCCTAACAATGCCTTGTTCAGCCAGGATCTCAAATCCTGGAATATGGACATCTGGGCCTGAATGCTGTCTTTCAAAATAAAACCTTTTGAAATCAAAAGACCTTGTCTTCTTGCAGAAGGGAGTAAGACAGACACTCGTGTCTGGAATGCCATAGTCTGACACTGATGATGAAGTCGAGTGACAGATTGTGCCTGGGACTGCCCCCCTCAATAAATTCATGAACTGCAACACCCAAAATGTGGTTTACTTGATCCAGTGTCCGTGTCCTTTGTTGTACATTGGCAAAACTAACAGGTCCATTAAATTACGCATATTGGAGCATCTCTCACGATTGAGAAATAAAATGCTGGAAGCTCCCATGGTCACTCATTGTTTGGAAAGGGGACACAAGGAGGCGGACCTTAAATATACTATCCTTTATGCTTCTTTGCAACATTTCCCTGATGCCATTAATGTGGATCTACTTAGAAGAGAGACCTTTTGGATCTATAAATTAAATACTATTATGCCAAATGGCTTAAACATCACCTCTGATTTCTCATGTTTCCTGTAATGACTGCATCCCAGGTCAATTTCCTTTAAGTGGCTTTTCCCTTTTGTTTGCCAGCTGTAATGGAGTGAGTGAGTACTTATTGACTGCTTGTAACTGCATTGTCATGCTGTATTATTGCCCTGCTCTTTCTGAAGTTAAGGGATAGCTTAGGTTATTAGGGTTAGGGTTGGGGTTAGGTTTAGTGTTGGGGTTAAGGTCAGGGTTAGGCAGGGTGCTGCATGCAAGTACTGGACCTGACATGACATTGCAGTTTTTGTCATTTCAAATCACTGTTGCTTTATATAAAAATTAAAGGTCCAATGCATATTTAATGTAGTCACTATACTCCATTTTCGAAGTGCCATGAAGGTTATTCATGGGCAGGTATTTCTGAAATATGCCTTGTGATATATCATACACAAGCAGAAATGCAAGATGACATATATAGTTTGTTTGAGGAAGGGCTACTTACTAGGGCTGGCTTGAGTTTCTACAAGGGTTGTCAATTTTGAATTGAGAAATTCCTGGAAATTTGGCAGTACAACCAGGGGAGGGTGCAGTTTCAAAAAGGGTTTTCTTATTATGTAAACAAATTATGAAAGCCTCAGCTTCATTGTTTTAACTTTTAGGAAGAATTCAGACTGGATTTGATCTAGAACCCACTTATTTGTCTTTTTGGCCATCCATTTTATCCGCAAAATTCTCCTCTCCCTTTCTTATTCCAGCATGGCTGGCTGGCATTTCTCATTCCATACATGGTAAGAATTTCACAGTGAGTCTGGAATTTTGAAACTCACTTTGCTTGCATAGAAATTAATGTGATGGTCCTGTAGTTGCTGTGCAATTTGGCAGCCTCTTTTATGGAAGTGGAATGTACACAGATCGTTTCCAGTCCATGGAGTATCACTTCGTTTTTTGTATTTAATGAAATATTCTTGTTAAGACTTTGATGGACTCAGTTTCTGTAGCTTGAAATAACTGTTTTGGTATATTATGTCCTCCTGATGATTTATTTCTCCTGATTGCTATGAGTGCAGGTTTCACTTCACTTTCTAACACTATTAATAATGATCTATATATCCAGCTTCAATTTTTTCTGTTCAACAATGCATAATTCTTGTTAGATAAACTGGGATTAAGAAAAATCTGAACAGGACTGAAAATTAGCATCACTGCCTTTCTCATACCAAACAAGCAATGATTGTTCTCTAAAGTGACAGTCATCTTTACCCCTCCACAACTAGGAACATGCAAAACTTACACAAAAGAACAGAAAATTCAAAAATGAATCAAAAACACAAATGATGTTGTGATGCTAATTGATAGATTTTAATGGGAAGAAATACATTGGTGACATAATTTGTATTCTAATTATTCAGTACAGCAGAAGAAATCATGCATTTTCCCATAAGAAAAAAACAAAATGAATGCAACTGTTTGCCTAAGATACCAAAATGGCTGACACTTGCAAAGCAATATTCAAACTTTTAAAGAGTGTTTTCAGATATGATTTCCATGATTTTTCTTGATGATCTAAGTTAAGCAAGTCAGTGCTAGGACACCTAGAAAGCCATCAACATGTCTTTCTGAGGAAGAATATTCTCTCATAATCGCTTCCTAAAAAAGTTGACATTGAAGATCATCTCAGTTATCTTAATCGGAAACGGTGGTATAATTTTGAGAGGTTTTGGGTCCTTAATTGGAGAGGCATTACTGGACATCTTGAAAAGATACTGATGAATCTGAAATGTAAGACGATGGAGGTTTTAAATGTGAAACCCTCTCCAAAAAAGTATGCAATATCATTAATGCTATAGTCTGCTGGGAATCATGAATACTGCCCCAAAAGGTTCCTCATGATTTCCTTGGCGTACTCTTCCAAACAGAAGGTCATGGTTTATTCCAGCCTCAATGGAAACTACCGAAGTGTGTTGATCTTGCCCATCTGAAGAATGGAACCTGAATAAGGCCCAGAGTGAAGTTGTTGTGCTGGACCACAGGTAGAGGTAGTCTTGCACATATAAGGGTATTAGGCCGTTAAAAACTTTGTATGTTATGGGCCAGAACCTTGAATTAGACCTAGCAGCTATTGGCCAGTCAGAGGAGTGACTACAGAGCAGGCAGAATATGCATGCACAGCCTAATTCTTAAGCTGTAGCTTTCTGAATTAAGTGGAATTTCCAAATTGATTTTGATTGCATAACTACCACTGGACCCAGGATAACTACCAGTTATCCTGGGTCCAGTGTAACCCCTAAGCTCATGACCAAGTCAGAAAGGGTCAGCTGAAGCTCTCAAAAGTGGAAGCCCAATATCCTTCAAGACCTCAGTCCTCCCAACCAGCCTCTTTTCTTGTGTCGTTTTCAGGTTTTTTTCCTTTCATCCAGTTAGCAGTGGCTCAACACTTCTACAGCATCCCCAGGATAAAGAGATATAGAGTTGAGTGTCTTTAGCATACTGATAGCATCCAATTCTCAAGATACAAATTCTTTTTCCTAAGGGCTTTTCGTAGAGGTCAAGAAATGTGGGGATCAGACCGCACCCTGTGGAACATCATAAAACAAATTCCACACTGATCATAACTAATCTTCAACAGCAGCACTCTGAATCTGGTCCATAAGGAATAAGTTAAACCCATCTAAAGTACCTACTGCTCCCTCCAAATGTTTCAACTAAATCCAATAGGAAGGGAAAAAAGGAGCATGGTCCAATCAGAAAGAGGTCATCAGCTAAATCCCCCAGTGCCATCTCTGTCCCACAGACTTTAAACATGGGGCCAGATAACTCCTTCTTTGAGTGACTGTAGGATGGTGCCCTGAGTCAGTGACTGGATATGAGAGATTCCTTATTTATATGATCTGGGTATGATTTCAGCAGCCACAATGGACAAGGGTCCAGAGCACAAGTGGTGGCATTCATTGAACCCCGGATCCTGATAGCATCCATCAAGGTACCTGGGTCAAAATCATAACCCCCCTGCCTTTTGGAAAGCAGGGCCAAACTGGCTACAAAAATCCTATGAAGACCACATAAAGGAGTCCTTGGGGTCTATCATAAATCAGTCCCTAACTCAAGACACCTTCCCTCAGCTTTTCAAAAAAGTTGTTACATCTGAGCTATTTTAAAAAAAAGAATCTTGGCCAAGTGGTTGAGAAAGAAACAGCCAACCACCTCTAGGCCTGGTTGAAGAACTCTTGTTTGTTGGACCCTTTTCAGTCCTGCTATAGGCCAGACTGTTGAATGGAGCTGGCTCTGGTGGCTGTAGCTGATGACCCCTACCTGAATGTAGACAATCACCATGCTTTCTTCTTGCTCCTTCTGGATCTATCTATATAGCTTTTGCCACAATAGATCACACCATCCTGCTGAGGTGTTTGAAAGTAGAAGTAGTTATCAGAGGATGAATTGTTCCTCATGGCATGAACTCAAAGAGCTGCTATTGGAAATCAGCTATACTCAGTGAGGGAATTATCTCGAGAGGTTCCACAAGTTGCAATATTATCCCCATATTATTCAACCTCTATGTAAGACCTTTAGGAGAACTCATTCACAGCCATAGAATTGGATGCCATCAATATGCAAAGTCCACTCCACTCTATAGCTCATTATCCAAATCCCCTGGTGATGCAGTAGATGTAATGAGTCACTGCTTTACAGCTTTGTGAATTGACTGAAAGACAAGAAGTTGAAGTTGAACGCAGTCAAGGGGGAAGAGATGTTTGTTGGAGAAGCAAAGACCTTGAAGGACATTGTGCTTCTGACTCTGAATGGGTTCAACTGCTAAAAAGGCCTTCTCACAATGCAGATTGGCCCGGAAGACGACCCCCTACCTTGACATGGCTGATCTGGCCATCTGGATTCATGGCACGGTAACATAGAAACTATACTTCTGTAATGCTTTCTACAAAGCTTTCCCTTCAAAGTTGACTCAGGGCCAAGCTACAAGTGACGAATGACACTTGAACGGCAAGTGTATTTCTCCCTGTTCACTTGCCCTCCACTCAATCCACTTGCCGTTCAAGTGTCATTCGTCACTTGTAGCTTGGCCCTCAGAGACTCCAGTTAGTGCGGAACACTGCAGCTTGTTTATCTCTCAGGAGGCAGACGGAGCATGCATATCACTCCCATTCTGCAGTCACTCCATTGGCTTCCCATCAGTTACTGGGCTCAATTCAAGGCACGACTATCACATTCAAAGTCCTTCATAGCCTTGGCCCCTCATAGCTGTGTGACCATGCCCCCGCTATGTTCCGCCACAACAGCTTCGCTCATTTGAACACGTCCTTCTGCAGATACCACTCTTCAGTTGAGAGACATGGACACACATTTGCTTTGCTTCTGGTAGCCCCCACCTTATAGAATGGCCTGTCTGATGACATTCGGAGGTCTTCTGCTCTCCTAGCTTTCTGCAAACTATGTAAAACTGAACAATTCAGGAGAGCTTTCTACACACATTGCAGGGCTGTGTCGTAAGAAACTCAGTGTGATGCCTTGCTCCTCTCTGCTGACGTAGACATGCACCTTCTAGGGAGATTCTTCATTTTTAAACATGTCAGGTAGATTAGTTATGCTCTGTTTCAGAAAGATTTCATCTCTGCGCTTGACTTTATGTTCGTTTTTCGAATATCTACTACCGTATCCTACTGCATTTCTTCCTGTAAATGTCCTATCTGTTGTTTATTATAGTACTTTGTTCAGTGAAATGTCCTAGCAGTTGTCTAATCTGCCTTGAATCTCAGTCTGAAATGTGGACTACAAAATATAATATGTTCTCACTGTTTAGAATGATGCAAACGTACAGTTTCGCAATGTTGCTTTTACCGCTCTCACAGTAGTACTTCTGTAATATTTCTTTGGTCCTTCTACTTTCCTTTTTCAGTTGCCCTTGCCCCCCTAATTATCTTGGAAAGACAGTTTTGAAACCGAGTATTTATTTAATGTCATGGAAGACATTTAGTACCTTAATTTCCTAGAAACTAATAGAATGCTTTATGAACACATGACGTATAAACGTTGCTGTGTTCAAACGCAGAGTTCATGACTTTCCTCTGTGCCTTGAATATGCACTTGTTGGCAGAGGTCCCATTTCATACTTTTTTTTGCTTACTGATTTGTTTTCAATACTGCATTACTGACTGCCAGCAAACCCTGCCCTAAAAGTAAGGTATATTTGGGAGAAGTGTCTGAAGAGAGGTGGGGTTTCACTCTCTGTGGTATAGCACAGAGCCTGACATTTGAGGATAATACTTCCTCCCGGGGAACTGGTCTCTGTAGTCTCAAGATTGGGTGTAATTCCAGCCCCTTATCTAAACTTGGGAGCCAGCCCTTTAGCAGGTGTGCATTGTGATCTCTGCAACCATTTGCCCCCGTGTACCTAATTGTTAGGTGTCTCAGTGTCCCCACTATCGTTCAGCCCCTGGTATGCCTTGGATTTGCCACAACAGAGGTGCATCTCCAAGGTAACCCATATTGCTGGGTAGCTGTGCTGAGCTATAGACTTGTTTCTACCCCATAAAGAGTAAACTGTATATTTCCAGGGAGGTGGGAGTAGCAAACAAACACACAGCACGGGATACAAAAAGATCAAGTGAAATTATACTTACCTAGATCTCTGAGATGTAGAAGTCAAGAGAAGCCAACAAGCTGTTGGTTGGAAGATGCCGGTGTTGTCCGTGTTTTTATACTGTTTCTTGCAGGAAACGATTGTAAATCTTTAGCCCTTGGCCTGTAGCGATCAACTCATCCTAGTCAGAAGCGATGAGTCCCTCTGCTTGTAAAGCCATAGATGTTAATTAACCTCATCATCTCCAGTCTTGGCCCAGAGGCATAATGAAAGATTGATAAATACACAGCAATTGCTGTAGCAGTCTGTGAAGCTGACAGAATATGGCTCTCGTTAAGCAGCCATCAGGGCTCAAAAGGGAGAGCTTTCCTCCCTGACAAATGATTGACCCCCTGCCCTCACAGATGGTCAAATGTTGGGCCAGAACAGAAGAGTGTATAATAGGAAGACGGAACATTTGGGGAGGCTGCAGAAGGTTGTGCCTCTAGCTGCTTTAACTACAGGAATGCTGGGTCAAGTGGCAACTGGTGGGGCATTGGGGGGACTTACTGGGTCTGGGGCTCACCAGCAATGCCATTACATTTCTGGCAACATGCTCATGTCACTTTCTATGCACAAAGAAATGACGTCACCAGGAAGTGACTTCAATATGCTGACCACACACAAGGTTTCCTGGTTCTTTTCCCCCAGTTGGCCAACTGAATGGTGGCAGGAAGTCACCACAGGAAGCAGGGGGCCACTCCTACCAGCAGGCACATAGACAGCATGTCTACCAAGTACAGAGGTATGGGGAAGCGGGTAGATTAGGTGGTACTATGTCTTTGATACACTCTTTCTGAAGTCAAGAAGAGTTTAGGGTTTGGGTTTGGGTTTGGGTTCGGGTTCAGAAAGGTTCTTCATGCAAGTCCTGGACCCGATATGAAATTGTGGTTTTTTCCCTTTTCGATCACTATTGCTGGTTTAATGTAGTCATTACACTGCATTTTTGATGTGCAACATGATTGGATCTATTTAGTTAATTCTGCGGTGTGTATTGCTGAAATATGACTTTTGGTAAATCTTATACAAGCAGAAATGCATGACATCATATAGAAGGTTTCTTTGAGGAAGGGCTGCTTGCAAGGTCTTGCTTTTGTTTCCACAACGGTTGTCAACTCTGAGTTGACAAATTCCTGAAAATTTGGCAGTGTAGCCAGGGGTGGGTGGTGTTCGAGGAAAAGTTATCTCATGATGTGATGAAAATATGATGTTATTTCTTTATTTATTTTCTTTATTTTTGTTCTTATGATTTGACCAAAGAATGATAGCCCCAGTCTTGTCATTTTAGGGAGTTCTTCTAGGGAGAACTCAGGCTGGATTTGAACAAGAACCCACTAATTTTGCCATTCATGATATTTACAAATCTCTCCTCCAGTACCATATTTCAAAAGAATTCAATTTTCTTCCTGTCAGCTTTCTTCATTTCCGACTTTCACATCCCTACATAGCAAAGGGGACTACCACAATGTGGATTATATTGAACTTCATCCCCAAAGAGACGTACTTATCATCCTAAAGGATCTTTTCTAATTCCTTCATGGCTGCTCTCAATCTCCTTCTCATTTCTTGGTTGCAGTCTCCCTTTTCGTTGATGATTGAGCCAAAGAATAGAAAATCTTCAACAATTTCAATTTCATTAAAATTCTGTAATTCCTCATTATTTTTTTTCTTTTTGATGCTCACCTGTAATCCTGTGGACCTTTCTTCTTTAACCTTCATCATTATATCTTCACAACTTTTATGCCAGTAATGAGGAAACCTGGAGGTTGACCCTGGAGGTCCCTTCTGACCTTACGATTCTATAATTATCTTCTGACACTATGATTCTATGATGATCTAAAATGACAGTCATTATTACAGCTCCACAACTGGGGAACATGTTGAAACTTACCCAAAAGAATAAGAAATTAAAAATGAATCAAAACCACAAATGATATAGTGATGCTAATTGCTAGAATTTATGGCAAGAAAGAAATTGATGGAATAATTCGTATTCTGATCATTCAGTACAGCGGAAGACAGAATCCATTTTTCATGGAGACAAAAAACAAGTGAACATAGTAGTGTGTCTGTTACCAAAATGGCTGTCACTGCTTTGAAAGATATAAAAGTGATTTTGTTGCAGCCTTCAGAAAGCTTTGACTCTGCAGTCTACCGGCTTTCCCAGCTCCTGTCTGCTGCAATAACTACTGACTTTAATTTGTTGAACTCTATCTTCCAACACAGTAATTTTTCTGCTTTTGGACCAGTTTTGAGCAACTTTCTCTCTCTTCCAGCGTATTTAGCCTCACAGATCCTGAATTTGGGAACTGGAATTTTTGGCTTTTTTACTGGAACTCTGCATTATTTTTGGCCGTTTCTCCTGGCTGCTGTGTTAATTTTGATTTGCGTCTGTAAAAGATGTCCTCCCTGATGCTACGTGAAAGATGGAGCCTTTCCAGATACAGAGCTAATCTTGCTCGTCTCTTGGGATGTGACAACCTTGCAAAGCTACACCCATTTGGTCATTTTTTCTTTCAACAAGACCATGGAAGGGTGACGCCTGTCTTCAAATGTTTTACTTGCAACGAGAGAATTTTTCTCAGAGATGTCTCTCTAGCTGGAGATGCCTTTGGAACCCAGATACGGTCTGCCTGCATATCGTTAATCAGAGCTCACCTCGATGTCTGCTGTTCGCTTCGTTTCCTGCCCTGGCTGGAAAGCATCACCTTCGAGGAGCCTATGTGTGTGCATTCTGGGCGGCATCTCCTGGATGCGCTATTTGCTCTGAATCGTGCAGAGCCTCAACCTGATGGCAGAGAAGCTGTGATTCAGCCCCGTGTCCTTCCTGGGCCATCTGGCCAGAATGGAATTGAACCTTGAGGGAATCCACACTCTGTCTGATTTATGACGTCTCTGCAAAGCAGCAGCATGCAGTTTTGTTTTTTAACTACGGCCTCACAGCGGAAGATGAAGCTTCGCTCACAATGAAAGATTTTTTCCAGTGATCGTGCTTTGCAATTTTGTAGTTTCATAAAATTTTTATACCTTACAAATATATATATTCACACATTATGCTAAGCATTTATATTTTTGCACCATTTTTATATTTACTGAAATAGTTAAGTTTTCCGATCAGGGGAGGGTGTTATGCCAATATAGATTAAAATCATATGCCAATGATCAATACTGAACAATACTAGGCCTAGCTTCTATACTCTCTAGATGAACTTTTAAACTTTACATGAACTTTCAGTGTATTTTTTCTATGTGTAAGGTAATTCAACAGGTGTGCTTTCATCCTTTGACAATTAATTAAAATAGTGGACTCTACTGAGATTGATGTTCTTCTATCAGAGATTCAACCAATGGTGATCGTCCAACTTAACTTTTCCTGACACTTGTTAGAGATTTGTAGTTTTGTTTTGCAGTTCTGACTATGACATAATTTTTTAACTAATTGGAAGGCTGTACTATGAAATTATGAATATTCAGTGAAGTGTCAAACCAATCAATATTTGTTTGTGCTATCATGTGAATAGACCCTAAATATTTGCATATGATTAGGTATATAATTGCAAACACAAAAAGAATAAGCAGGGTACTGATGGAAGAGATCTCTTGGGAGAATTTAGGTGAGAAAATATTTCTACCTATGTATTTCATGGAAACTTTGAGCAATGTTAAACTTAGGATTTATTGAGAAATGTTAGTGAACTTATTTCTTATTGCCTTTCTATGTTCTGTTGTTATAGGATTCATATTAATAGCCATTTATATTTTGATTGCTTGCTTCATTAAAAAACTAGGGTATGTTTTCAATAAAGTGAAATAAACTCTAGATTGGTGTCTGTGTGTTTGATGGGGAGTTGCAAAGCAATATTGAACCCTATATAAATAAATGTACTGATAAACAGCTGGTTCAAAGAACTTATCTGTTTGACAGGTCTAAGGACTAACTGCTTTCGGCTTCCCCGGAGAGAGATCCATCTTTCTCCTGGCAAGTTGAAACTTGGTCTTAGACACGGGCAACTGTCCCGTTACAAACCCATATGGATTTTTACATGCTTTAAAGTAAAGATTTGAAGCCATATTTGAAACCATATTTGAGCTGTTCCGTGGACAATGCTGTACTTTCACTCTGTAAGTGATCTTTGCTCTGGAAAACAAGTTATACAAATCGTTTGCAAAGGTTATGTACAGAAGTCTTAGCAAACAGTGGCTATGACCGAGAAAAGGAATGAAAGGCAGATACAGTATTTGGGTTCTAAAATGGGCTGCTTCATTAAAATTACAACAATTAAACATCAACTACAGCAAGGGCCTAACTAGAAATACAGGTCAGGCCCTGGGGCCACCCCTTCTGGCGCCCCCAGTGAAACACCTAGGCTAGACATTCCTTCCAAAGCAAACAAACGAGACAAAATATTAGTTAAAGAAGCCTTGGAAACATCCCTAAGCAGCCTTTAGGTCAACCCCGTGCTTGCTCTACAGCTGCCAACCTGGCTAAAATGTCCTGCCTGCTGGGACCCTTGTCCTCCTCATCTGAGGAGGACAATGCGACAATGGGCCTCTTTTGACAGCGCCTCACAGGCTGCTTGCCCTTGGATGTGCCCACCCTCTTTTTGGGTGGCATAATTATGATCCCTAATGTTGAAATTCCTTCAAAATTCAAGCCAAATTGCACGAACAGGAGGAGAGGGGGCCAAATTCAATGTGGGCAAAGGAATAAAATGGCTGCCACCACCAAACAGCAAAAATGGCCACCAAGGGCAAATAACCCACCAGCTCCAAAATGGTCAACAAGGCCCAGTGCACTAATGCCCACCGGAGAGGAGGCCTAAATGCTATCCCCAGTGAACTGGGCCCCTGAATGCCCTCTCCAGGGGCAAAGAATGCTCTTTATTGGGTGGGGGTTATAGAGTCCAACTCACCGCCCTAGGAAGACCAACTAGATAAGGAGGCCTCCACGGGGCCTAATGACACAGCCATGGAACACCCCAGGCCAAGGCCCCGCGGCAAAGCCGCAAATTAATAAGCCCACGCCAGCAAAAGTAAAGGGGCCAGGAATATGGGGAAAAAACAGCAAATAAATGAGCGGCCAAAGCGCCGTGTTAGGAAGCACCCATGCTGAGCAAAAAGTGCGGCCCAGGAAACGCTCCTCAGCCCAAGTGCCCCACTGCTGCCTTGCTCCAGCAGCGCACTCGTTGAACAGCCAGCTGAACACATAAAACACCTCCCTCAGAAATCCTCTATAAGCGCAGCCGAGGGAAGCACTCTACTGTGCAAAGAGCCCAGCCACAGCCTCAATGATCACTGCAGCCAGCCGGGAGGAATCCCCCGATGCAGCCTCGCCCAGCCAGAGCAACAGCCAATGGGTCCCGCTGCATCTCCAACACTCCTCATGCCGGGTAAGCTAAACAAGTGTCCTGCTTGACCCGAGCCCAAGGCACAACTGAGGCAACGGGGATGGAGAAGCCAGCTAAGGCTACAAAACTCCACCCCCTGAGCTAAGCCCCAGATGCAGGGCATGCCTTCTGCCTTCCTCCTTCTGAGGAGGCAAAGAGTGGCCACCGGCCTGAGTGGCTATTGCCACTGGCCAGGATGGCCAAATTTTGAAGAAACTTGATCTGAATAAATTTTACAACTTTATGGATTGGCTACGTGGTTTCTTTTTGTTCTCCATTGGAACTGTGTTTCCAGTCCAAACTAGTAAAAAGATACTATCTAACAGCTGGATAAAGGCAAGGGAGCATTTCCACCTACTCCACTCCTTGTACCAGCTGAGTTAAGGCGGGGGGGGGCATTGCCACAGCTCTGCTCCTTATACCAGCTAGGTTAAGACAGGGAGTGGGCATTGCCACCTACTCCGCTCCTAATACCAGCTGGGTTAAGATAGGGAATGGGCATTGCCATCTGCTCCGCTCCTGATACCAGCTGGGTTAAGGTGGGGGATGAACATTTCCAATTGCTCCGCTCCGGATCCCAACTGGTTCAAAGGGATCCTTTGAACCCAATGGTTCAATGGAGCAGGTGGCATTGGAGCAGGTGGCATTGCCACCTGCTCCATTGCTGATACCAACTGGGTTATGGTGGAGGTTAGGCATTGCCACCTTCTCCGCTCCTAATACCAACTAGGTTAAGGCAGGGGTGGGCATTGCCACCTCTCCACTCCTAATATTAGCTGGGTTAAGTTGGGTGGTGGGCATTGCCACCTGCCTCACTCTTAATACGAAAACTACAAAACCCACCAGAATTATAATTTTTAGTTTTAATTTATAAAAGTGCCAAAGTGCAATGCAAAAATGCAATACCAGTGAAATAATAATAAATACATAAATAGGTGTTCAAAATACAAAAGGTGCGTCCATACATTATATACAAAATACAATAAATGCAATCAACAATTCACAGTCCGAAATATAGGAGTAAAGTGCAAAGTTCCAGCGAGGTGGAAAAGCGCTGCTTGGTGGAGAGCCAACCGCAGACCAACTTTGGAGCGTTGGGAGAGCAGAGCATAGAACTGTTGTGAATTTCATAGTCCTAATTGCTTCATGCCTGATGATGAAGTGAGTTTGCCTCACAAAACGCGTTAAATAGAAATAGTGCTTGCTAAACCCTGTCGGCACCATAACGTGTTTATTTTGGGACTGTGAAACTTCATGAGAAGACACTCGGTGGGCTCTCCACCAAGCAGCGCTTTTCCACCTGCTTTGTGATATATCATACACAAGGAGAAATGCAAGATGACATATCTTACTATATAATTGAGTAAGCGTGTTTCAGACAACTCACTTTATACCCTGGTGCACCACCAGAGGGAGCTTCCGCAATGGAAAACCAAGGTATCTCACCATATTGCTCCAGAAACCATGCCATGGTGGGAAGCCCAGGCAGGGAACAGAAGCGGACCAAATGGAAATGCCCTCCATGTGCCTTAACCTGGCTGGTATTAGGTCCGGAGCAGGTGTCAGTGCCCACCCCCCAACATTAACCCAGCTGATATTAGGAGCGGAGCAGGGGGCAATGCCCACCCCCTTTCAGCCAGCTGGTATTAGGAGTGGAACAGTTGGTAATGACCACCACCACCTTAACCCAGCAGGTATTAGGAGCAGAGCAGGTGGCAATGCCTGCCCCCTGCATTAACTCAGCTGATATTAGGAGCAGAGCAGGTGGCAATACCCACCAGCCTTCAGCCAGCTGGGATCAGGAGTGGAGCAGGTGGAAGTGCTGGCCCCCCACCTTTACCTAACTGATAATAGGAGTGGAGCATGTGGCAATGCCCCCCTTCATGCAGCTGGGATCAGAAGCAGAGCATTTAAAAATGACCACTCTCCCCCTAATCCAGCCAGTATTAGGAGCAGAGCAGGTGGCAATGCCCACCTCCCGCCTTAACACAGACAGTAATAGGAGCAGAACAGGTGGCAATGCCCACCCTTACCTTAACATAGCTGGTATTAGGAGCAGAACAGGTGGCAATGCATGCCAACTTCAGACAGCTGGGATCAGGAGTGGAGCAGGTGGCAAGGCCCACTCTCTGCCTTAACCAGCTGCTATTAGGAGCAGAGCAACTGGCTGTGCAGGCCCCCCACCTTAACCCAGATGATATTAGGAACGGAACAGGTAGCAATGCCCTCCCTTCACTCAGCTGGGATTAAGAGCAGAGCAGGTGGCAATGGCCACCCCCTCCTCAACCCAGCGGGTATTGGGAGTGGAGCAGGTGACTGTCAAGGAGTTCCAGACCCCTGGGGCCCAGCCCAGCTCAGGGGAAGGGACACAGGCTGCCTGGAAGGTCCTGTTGCAAATAGCAAACCAAGTAAGCTGCCACCAGCTCCCCAGTCTATCCCTAGGCTAAGGAGTTAGGGAGCAAAGCTCCAGAGCCTATTAGGGAACTTAGCCAAAGCAAAGTCTACCTTGCAAGGATAAATTTACAGGCAGAGTTCACAGCAAAAGAATAGTTGTTTGGTAGGTGGATCTCAAGCACACATAGGGTGAGTTCAACAAAGGTTTTATAGCAGTGAGGCTTCAGAGTCTTAATAACCCACACAAGATAAAAATATAAAGGTTTATTAATTCCAGGTGCAGGGTTATCACACATGAGACAAAAAGTGAGTACAAACAAACAAAAACCTACAGCAGTAAGCTCTACATACCACAGTAAATTCTTAGGAGGCAAAGCAAGTTGGTTTCTCAGTTGTAGCAAGCAAAAGTCCCACAAAACAGCAAGGCAAAAGATGGAGCTTCAGTCCTTCTCAACAAATAGAGCCAGAAACAAAGCAAAAAAGCATAAGCAGAGGTCTAAGGTAGACACTCAACATAAGCTTCTCCATGTTGGTTAACAGCCGGTTTATATTGGTTCAAGCTGGAACCAAAGTGAGGCAGGCCTAACCACACCCGCTCCCAACCTGACCACATCACCTGACAAGTACACAAAGGGACGTGTGGAAGGTCTGCAGCTCTTGGCACACGACCCCAAACTACAGGTGTGAAGTTAATTACCAATTAGCTAGTAAGGACAGCTTATCTTGACTCAAGGACAGAGCATACATAACTTACTGCTAGCAAAAGTGAAAAGCCTCTCCAAAAGGGGGGAGGGAATTTCTCCAGCCAAGGAAGCCTCCAACCTAGCTCTCAAAAGGGCTTCCTATACTCTTAAACATTTTTTCTTTACAGTGACAATGCCCATCCCCCACCTTAACACAACAGCTATTAGGAGTGTAAGAGGTGGCAATGCCCACCCCCACCTTAACCAAGGTGGCATTAAAAGCAGAGCAGGTGGCAATGCCCACCCCCCTTCAGCAAGCTGGAATCAGGAGTGGAGCAGGTGGTAATGCCTGCCCCTGCCTTAACCCAGTTGGTATTAGGAGGGAAGCAGGTGGCAATGCCCACCCCCACATTATCACAACTGGCATTAGGAGCAGGGCAGATGGCAATGTCCATCCCCCGCCTTAGGAGCAGAGCAAGTGGCAATGCCCATCCCCACACCCCACTGTAACCCAGCTGGTATTAGGAGCAGAGCACATGGCAATGCCCACTCCCTTAACCCAGGTGGGAACAAGAATGGAGCAGCTGGCTATGCCCACTCTCTGCCTTAACCCAGCTGGTATTAAGAGTGGAGCAGGTGGCAATACCCACCATCCTTCACCCAGGTGGGATCAGGAGCAGAGCAGATGGCAGTGCCCACCCGGTGCCTTCACCTGGGTGGGATCAGGCACAGAGCATTAGGCAATTCCCTTCTTCCATTCACTCAGCCGGGACAAGAAGTGGAGCAGGTGGAAATGCCTTCCCCCTTCCATCAACTGGAATAAGGCATTGAGCAGACAGCAATGCCCACCCCATCTTCACCCTGTTGGAATCAGGAGTTAAGCAGGCAGCAATCTCTGCCCACCTTCAACCGGCAGAAGCAGAGAAGGTGGCGATGCCTGCACCCCCTTCACCCAGTTAGGATCAGGAGCGGAGCACATAGCAAAGCCCACCACCTGCCTTCTCCTGTCGGGATCAGTCAAGGAGCAGAAGGTAATGCTCGCTCCTCCTGTCACCCAGCAAGGAACAGGTGGCAATGCCCACCTCCCTTCACCCAGCTGGGGTCAGGCTTGGAGCAAGCATCAATGCCTGCCCTCCTTCACCTAGCCATAATCAGGTGCAGAGCAGAAGGTAATGCCCATTTTCCCTTCACCTGGCTGGGATCAGGAATGGAGTAGGTGGTAATGCCTGCCCCCCCCCCCTGTACTCAGCCTGTATCAGATTTGCAAACCCCATCACACCTTCATGTTACTTAGATCAGGAGCAGAGCAGGTGGCAATGCCCACCCCACTCCTTCACTTGACAGGATCAGTGACAGAGAAGGAGGGAATGCCTGCCTGCCCTCTCTCCCCTTTCTAGAGCCCATTGTATTTTTTCCCACAACGGGCTTTGTTTCTAATATAGTATGTTTGAGGAAGGGCTACTTACTAGGGCTTGCTTGAGTTTCCACAAGGGTTGTCAATTCTGAATTGAGAAATTCCTGGAAATTTGGCAATACAACCAGGGGAGGGTGCAGTTTCAAAAAGGGTTTTCTTATTATGTAAAAAAATTATGAAAGCCTCAGCTTCATTGTTTTAACTTTTAGGAAGAATTCAGACTGGATTTGATCTAGAACCCACTTATTTGTCTTTTTGGCCATCCATTTTATCCGCAAAATTCTCCTCTCCCTTTCTTATTCCAGGATGGGTGGCTGGCATTTCTCATTCCATACTTGGTAAGAATTTGACAGTGAGTCTGTGGAATTTTGAAACTCACTTTGCTTGCATAGAAATTAATGTGATGGTCCTGTAGTTGCTGTGCAATTTGGCAGCCTCTTTTATGGAAGTGGAATGTACACGGAGCGTTTCCAGTCCATGGAGTATCACTTCGTTTTTTGTATTTATTGAAATATTCTTGTTAAGACTTTGATGGACTCAGTTTCTGTAGCTTGAAATAACTGTTTTGGTATATTATGTCCTCCTGATGATTTATTTCTCCTGATTGCTATGAGTGCAGGTTTCACTTCACTTTCTAATGCTATTATTAATGATCTATATATCCAGCTTCAATTTTTTCTGTTCAACAGTGCATAATTCTTGTTAGATAAACTGGGATTAAGAAGAATCTGAACAGGACTGAAAATTAGCATCACTGCCTTTCTCATACCAAACAAGCAATGATTGTTCTCTAAAGTGACAATTAGGGGTGTGCAAAGGCACACTGTTTCGTTAAGAATCTGTTTCGGATACAGGCAAAAGTTTTGGTTTTCGGCTTTCGGGTTTGTTTCTGCTTGTTTCGGCTTACTTTCGGCTTTTTCAATGGGCAAATGCCTCCGTATTCCCGGACGCCTGGGGGAGGCATTTTCCCACCGAACCATCCCACAATTGGTGGGGACCTTCCGCTAACCCCTCTTTAACAACCCCCCAAGTTTCAGAACGATTGGACTTTGGAGGGCCATGTTATGGCCCCCCAAACCAGGTCCCCCTATCCTCGCATAAGAAAGGGAAGGGTGAGCATATTGTTAGCTTGCTGCTGCTCATCTTCTTCTTCATTATTTCCTATGGGGGAAAAATGAAGAGGCAGGCTTCCTTTGCCAGGGGTGGTATTCTGCATGCAAAATGCCCCCCAACCCTCTGGGGCCCTTCTCCCACCCTTCCTCCCACCCCCCACCAAGGCACAGCCTGCTCCCACTTGGGGAGGCATTTCATGGCCTCCCCAAGTAGGTGCTCTTTTCTCTACTACTTACAGCTGGGAGAGGCTTGTCTTGCCAGGGGTGGCATTTTGCATGCAAAATGCCCCCCAACCCTCTGGGGCCCTTCTCCCACCCTTCCTCCCACCCCCCACCAAGGCACAGCCTGCTCCCACTTGGGGGGGGCATTTCATGGCCTCCCCAAGTAGGTGCTCTCAGCCCCCAGAGTCCACCTCCTACAGCCCCACACAAACCCAATTCCCCCCAGCTGCCACACACAGACCCAAATCCCCACATTAGCCCCTCACAGACCCAAATCCACCCCCAGCAGCCCCACTCCCATAACCCCAGGAACAGGCTGGCAAAGGCCAGCCCTCTCCCTTTGTTCCCTATGCTGGGAGCTTCTAAACTCTCTTTACGTGGGCAATTCTGCACAGCCCAGGAGTGCCACAATGGTGGGCACACTTCTGAGTGCCAGCTGGTCCTTGTGAAAGAGCACCTGAACCACAGACACCCTCCCTCAAATTCCCCCACCACCTACAGAGATGGCTGGCCAGCCAGCCCCATTGTTCCCTATGATGGGAACCAACTGCACAACAAAGAATAAAACATGAACAACACAAAATAAAGTTTTTTAAAAATTATTTTCTCCCTTTCAAAGTACAAGTAGGCAAAGCGTTATGATACATTGCACCAGCAGTCCCCCACACAGAAAAATAACACAACTCACTTCACATCAGAGAATCACAAAAGCACAATTCCTGTCAAAAACACTTTATTTCTTGAACAGCTTTAGGTTACACAGCAGGGGAGCACACCAAAGGGCATTCCAGCATTCCTCCTCAGAAAAATAACACAACTCACTTAACATTAGAGAATCACAAAAACACAATTCCTGTCAAAAACACTTTATTTCTTGAACAGCTTTAGGTTACACAGCAGGGGGGCACACCAAAGGGCATGGCAGCAGTATCTTACACAAAAATAACACAACTCACTTCACATCAGAGAATCACCCAAACACAATTGCTGTCAAAAACGGTGAAGTGGGTTGTATTATTTTGTGTATGTCCTGTATTATTTTGTGTAGCATGTCCTGTTGTGCCCTCCTACTGTGTAACCTAAAGCTGTTCAAGAAATAAAGTGTTTTTGACAGGAATTGTGTTTTTGTGATTCTCTGATGTTAAGTGAGTTGTGTTATTTTTGTGTAAGATACTGCTGCCATGCCCTTTGGTGTGCCCCCCTGCTGTGTAACCTAAAGCTGTTCAAGAAATAAAGTGTTTTTGACAGGAATTGTGTTTTTGTGATTCTCTGATGTTGAGTTGTGTTATTTTTCTGTGTGGGGGACTGCTGGTGTAATGTGTCATAATGCTTTGCCTACTTGTACTTTGAAAGGGAGAAAATAATTTTTAAAAAACTTTATTTTGTGTTGTTCGTGTTTTATTCTTTGTTGTGCAGTTGGTTCCCATCATAGGGAACAATGGGGCATCTCTATAGGTGGTGGGGGAATTTGAGGGAGGGTGTCTGTGGTTCAGGTGCTCTTTCACAGGGACCAGCTGGCACTCAGAAGTGTGCCCACCATTGTGGCACCCCTGGGCTGTGCAGAATTGCCCAGGGAAAGAGAGTTTAGAAGTTCCCAGCATAGGGAACAAAGGGAGAGGGCTGGCCTTTGCCAGCCTGTTCCTGGGGTTATGGGTGTGGGGCTGCTGGGGGTGGATTTGGGTCTGTGAGGGGCGAATGTGGGGATTTGGGTCTGTGTGTGGCAGCTGGGGGGGAATTGGGTTTGTGTGGGGCTGTAGGAGGTGGACTTTGGGGGCTGAGAGTACCTACTTGGGGAGGCCATGAAATGCCCCCCCCAAGTGGGAGCAGGCTGAGCCTTGGTGGGAGGTGGGAGGTAAGGTGGGAGAAGGGCCCCTGGCAAGACAAGCCTCCCCCAGCTGTAAGTAGTAGAGAAAAGAGCACCTACTTGGGGAGGCCATGAAATGCCCCCCCCAAGTGGGAGCAGGCTGAGCCTTGGTGGGGGGTGGGAGGAAAGGTGGGAGAAGGGCCCCTGAGGGTTGGGTGGCATTTTGCATGCAAAATGCCACCCCTGGCAAGACAAGCCTCCCCCAGCTGTAAGTAGTAGAGAAAAGAGCACCTACTTGGGGAGGCCATGAAATGCCCCCCCCCAAGTGGGAGCAGGCTGTGCCTTGGTGGGGGGTGGGAGGAAGGGTGGGAGAAGGGCCCCTGAGGGTAGGGGGGCATTTTGCATGCAAAATGCCACCCCTGGCAAGACAAGCCTCCCCCAGGTGGAATTGGTGGAGAAAAGAGCACCTACTTGGGGAGGCCATGAAATGCCTCCCCAAGTGGGAGCAGGCTGTGCCTTGGTGGGGGGTGGGAGGAAGGGTGGGAGAAGGGTCCCAGAGGGTTGGGGGGCATTTTGCATGCAAAATGCCACCCTGGCAAAGGAAGCCTGCCTCTTCATTTCCCCCCATAGGAAATAATGAAGAAGAAGATGAGCAGCAGCAAGCTAACAATATGCTCACCCTTCCCTTTCTTATGCGAGGATAGGGGGACCTGGTTTGGGGGGCCATAACAAGGCCCCCCAAAGTCCAATCGGTCTGAAACTTGGGGGGTTGTTAGAGAGGGGTTAGCGGAAGGTCCTCACCAATTTTGGGATGATTTGGTGGGAAAATGCCTCCCTCAGGCGTCCGGGAAGACGGAGGCATTTTCCCATTGAAAAACCAGAAACAACCCGAAACTTTTCGAGTTATTTTCTTTCGATTAACCTGAAACGTTTCGGGTTTCCCAAAACGTTTCGGATAACCTGAAACAACCCGAAACAAGTTTGTTTCGGGTTTCTTTCGGGTTTCAGAAACCCGATTTGCACAACCCTAGTGACAATCATCTTTACCCCTCCACAACTAGGAACATGCAAAACTTACACAAAAGAACAGAAAATTCAAAAATGAATCAAAAACACAAATGATGTTGTGATGCTAATTGATAGATTTTAATGGGAAGAAATACATTGGTGACATAATTTGTATTCTAATTATTCAGTACAGCAGAAGAAACCATGCATTTTCCCTTAAGAAAAAAACAAAATGAATGCAACTGTTCACCTAACATACCAAAATGGCTGACACTTGCAAAGCAATATTCAAACTTTTAAAGAGTGTTTTCAGATATGATTTCCATTGTTTTTCTTGATGATCTAAGTTAAGCAAGTCAGTGCTAGGACACCTAGAAAGCCATCAACATGTCTTTCTGAGGAAGAATATTCTCTCATAATCACTTCCTAAAAAGGTTGACATTGAAGACCACATCAGTAATCTTAACTGGAAACGGCAGTCTAATTTTGATAGGTTTTGGTTCCTTAATTGAAGAGGCATTACTGGACATCTTGAAAAGATACTGATGAATCTGAAATGTAAGACGATGGAGGTTTTAAATGTGAAACCCTCTCCAAAAAAGTATGCAATATCATTAATGCTATAGTCTGCTGGGTATCATGAATACTGCCCCAAAAGGTTCCTCATGATTTCCTTCGCGTACTCTTCCAAACAGAAGGTCATGGTTTATTCCAGCCTCAATGGAAACTACCGAAGTGTGTTGATCTTGCCCATCTGAAGAATGGAACCGGAATAAGGCCCAGAGTGAAGTTGTTGTGTTGGACCACAGGTAGAGGTAGTCTTGCACATATAAGGGTATTAGGCCATTAAAAACTTTGTATGTTATGGGCCAGAACCTTGAATTAGACCTAGCAGCTATTGGCCAGTCAGAGGAGTGACTACAGAGCAGGCGGAATATGCATGCACAGCCTAATTCTTAAGCTGTAGCTTTCTGAATTAAGTGGAATTTCCAAATTGATTTTGATTGCATAACTACCTGTAGAGAGTGCATTATAGTAGTCTAGCCTTGAGGATACCATAGAATGGATCCTGACAGCCAGCCAAGTTAAGGTAAAGGGCCATCTTTCAGGTTAAACTAAGTTGGAAGGGATTGTTTTCTTCAACTGCATTTGCTTTCCCAGCAGTTATCCTGGGTCCAGTGTAACCCCTAAGCTCATGACCAAGTCAGAAAGGGTCAGCTGAAGCTCTCAAAAGTGGAAGCCCAATATCCTTCAAGACCTCAGTCCTCCCAACCAGCCTCTTTTCTTGTGTCGTTTTCAGGTTTTTTTCCTTTCATCCAGTTAGCAGTGGCTCAACACTTCTACAGCATCCCCAGGATAAAGAGATATAGAGTTGAGTGTCTTTAGCATGCTGATAGCATCCAATTCTCAAGATACAAACTCTTTTTCCTAAGGGCTTTTCGTAGAGGTCAAGAAATGTGCGGATCAGACCACACCCTGTGGAACATCATAAAACAAATTCCACACTGATCATTACTAATCTTCAACAGCAGCACTCTGAATCTGGTCCATAAGGAATAAGTTAAACCCATCTAAAGTACCTACTGCTCCCTCCAAATGTTTCAACTAAATCCAACAGGAAGGGAAAAAAGGAGCATGGTCCAATCAGAAAGAGGTCATCAGCTAAGTCCCCCAGTGCCATCTCTGCCCCACGGACTTTAAACATGGGTCCGGATAACTCCTTCTTTGAATGACCGTAGGATGGTGCCCAGAGTTAGTGACTGGATATGAGAGATGCCTTATTTATATGATCCGGGTATGATTTCAGCAACCACAATGGACAAGGGTCCAGAGCACAAGTGGTGGCATTCATTGAACCCCGGATCCTGATAGCATCCATCAAGGTACCTGGGTCAAAATCATAACCCCCCTGCCTTTTGGAAAGCAGGGCCAAACTGGCTACAAAAATCCTATGAAGACCACATAAAGGAGTCCTTGGTGTCTATCATAAATCAGTCCCTAACTCAAGACACCTTCCCTCAGCTTTTCAAAAATGTTGGTACCTCTGAGATATTTTTTTAAAAAAAAATCTTGGCCAAGTGGTTGAGAAAGAAACAGCCAACCACCTCTAGGCCTGGTTGAGGAACTCTTGTTCATTCGACCCTTTTCAGTCCTGCTTTAGGCCAGACTGTTGAATTGAGCTGGCTCTGGTGGCTGTAGCTGATGACCCCTACCTGAATGTAGACAATCACCATGCTTTCTTCTTGCTCCTTCTGGATCTATCTATATAGCTTTTGCCACAATAGATCACACCATCCTGCTGAGGTGTTTGAAAGTAGAAGTAGTTATCAGAAGATGAATTGTTCCTCATGGCATGAACTCAAAGAGCTGCTATTGGAAATCAGCTATACTCAGTGAGGGAATTATCTCGAGGGGCTCCACAAGTTGCAATATTATCCCCATATTATTCAACCTCTATGTAAGACCTTGAACTCATTCACAGCCATAGAATTGGATGCCATCAATATGCAAAGTCCACTCCACTCTATAGCTCATTATCCAAATCCCCTGGTGATGCAGTAGATGTAATGAGTCACTGCTTTACAGCTTTGTGAATTGACTGAAAGACAAGAAGTTGAAGTTGAACGCAGTCAAGGGGGAAGAGATGTTTGTTGGAGAAGCAAAGACCGTGAAGGACATTGTGCTTCTGACTCTGAATGGGTTCAACTGCTAAAAAGGCCTTCTCACAATGCAGATTAGCCCGGAAGACGACCCCCTACCTTGACATGGCTGATCTGGCCATCTGGATTCATGGCACGGTAACATAGAAACTATACTTCTGTAATGCTTTCTACAAAGCTTTCCCTTCAAAGTTGACTCAGGGCCAAGCTACAAGTGACGAATGACACTTGAACGGCAAGTGTATTTCTCCCTGTTCACTTGCCCTCCACTCAATCCACTTGCCGTTCAAGTGTCATTCGTCACTTGTAGCTTGGCCCTCAGAGACTCCAGTTAGTGCGGAACACTGCAGCTTGTTTATCTCTCAGGAGGCAGACGGAGCATGCATATCATTCCCATTCTGCAGTCACTCCATTGGCTTCCCATCAGTTACTGGGCTCAATTCAAGGCACGACTATCACATTCAAAGTCCTTCATAGCCTTGGCCCCTCATAGCTGTGTGACCATGCCCAAGCTATGTTCCGCCACAACAGCTTCGCTCATTTGAACACGTCCTTCTGCAGATACCACTCTTCAGTTGAGAGACATGGACACACATTTGCTTTGCTTCTGGTAGCCCCCACCTTATAGAATGGCCTGTCTGATGACGTTCGGCGGGCTTCCGCTCTCCTAGCTTTCTGCAAACTATTTAAAACTGAACAATTCAGGAGAGCTTTCTACACACATTGCAGGGCCGTGTCATAAGAAACTCAGAGTGATGCCTTGCTCCTCTCTGCTGACGTTGACATGCACCTTCTAGGGAGATTCTTCTTTTTTAAACATGTCAGGTAGATTAGTTATGCTCTGTTTCAGAAAGATTTCATCTCTGCGCTTGACTTTATGTTTGTTTTTTGAATATCTACTACCGTATCCTACTGCATTTCTTCCTGTAAATGTCCTATCTGTTGTTCATTATAGTACTTTGTTCAGTGAAATGTCCTAGCAGTTGTCTAATCTGCCTTGAATCTCAGTCTGAAATTTGGACTATAAAATAATATGTTCTCAATGTTTAGAATGATGCAAACATACAGTTTTGCAATGTTGCTTTTGCCGTTCTCACAGTAGTACTTCTGTAATATTTCTTTGGTCCTTCTACTTTCCTTTTTCAGTTGCCCTTGCCCCCCTAATTATCTTGGAAAGACAGTTTTGAGACTGAGTTTTTATTTAATGTCATGTAAGACATTTAGTACCTTAATTTCCTAGAAACTAATAGAATGCTTTATGAACACATGACGTATAAACGTTGCTGTGTTCAAATGCAGAGTTCATGACTTTCCTCTGTGCCTTGAATATGCACTTGTTGGCAGAGGTCCCATTTCATACTTTTTTTTGCTTACTGATTTGTTTTCAATACCGCATTACTGACTGTGAGCAAACCCTGCCCAGAGTGTTTGCCCAGAGTGCACAGAGCCTGACATTTGAGGATAATACTTCCTCCCGGGGAACTGGTCTCTGTAGTCTCAAGATTGGGTGTAATTCCAGCCCCTTATCTAAACTTGGGAGCCAGCCCTTTAGCAGGTGTGCATTGTGATCTCTGCAACCATTTGCCCCCGTGTACCTAATTGTTAGGTGTCTCAGTGTCCCCACTATCGTTCAGCCCCTGGTATGCCTTGGATTTGCCACAACAGAGGTGCATCTCCAAGGTAACCCATATTGCTGGGTAGCTGTGCTGAGCTATAGACTTGTTTCTACCCCATAAAGAGTAAACTGTATATTTCCAGGGAGGTGGGAGTAGCAAACAAACACACAGCACGGGATACAAAAAGATCAAGTGAAATTATACTTACCTAGATCTCTGAGATGTAGAAGTCAAGAGAAGCCAACAAGCTGTTGGTTGGAAGATGCCGGTGTTGTCAGTGTTTTTATACTGTTTCTTGCAGGAAACGATTGTAAATCAACCTTGCATTGTCAAATGTGCTGCTACTGCTGGTAGATTATAGGGTTTCTGTTTGGGCAAAGCATAAAAAATAATTCTATAGTTAGTAATGTTCTTCTGAGGAATAATAAAGTTGCCAGGTCAGGGGGATATGGGAGGTGCAGGAATTTACCAGGGAGGTGTGATTATCATTTCTGCCCAATGTCACTTCTAGCAAGAACTGGAAGTGTCACATTGGGGCTGAATCTTTAGCCCTTGGCCTGAAGCGATCAACTCATCCTAGTCAGAAGCGATGAGTCTCTCTGCTTGTAAAGCCATAGATGTTAATTAACCTCAGCATCTCCAGTCTTGGCCCAGAGGCATAACGAAAGATTGATAAATACACAACAATTGCTGTAGCTGTCTGTGAAGCTGACAGAATATGGCCCTCATTAAGCAGCCATCAGGGCTCAAAAGGGAGAGCTTTCCTCCCTGACAAATGTTTGACCCCCTGCCCTCGCAGATGGTCAAATGTTGGGCCAGAACAGAAGAGCGTATAATAGGAAGACGGAGCATTTGGGGAGGCTGCAGAAGGTTGTGCCTCTAGCTGCTTTAACTACAGGAATGCTGGGTCAAGTGGCAACTGGTGGGGCATTGGGGGGACTTACTGGGTCTGGGGCTCACCAGCAATGCCATTACATTTCTGGCAACATGTTCATGTCACTTTCCATGCACAAAGAAATGACGTCACCAGGAAGTGACTTCAATATGCTGACCACACACAAGGTTTCCTGGTTCTTTTCCCCCAGTTGGCCAACTGAATGGTGGCAGGAAGTCACCACAGGCAGCCGGGGGCCACTCCTACCAGCAGGCACGTAGACAGCATGTCTACCAAGTACAGAGGTATGGGGAAGTGGGTAGATTAGGTGTTACTATGTCTTTGATACACTCTTTCTGAAGTCAAGAAGAGTTTAGGGTTTGGGTTTGGGTTTGGGTTCGGGTTCAGAAAGGTTCTTCATGCAAGTCCTGGACCTGATATTAAATTGTGTTTTTTCCCCCTTTTCGATCACTATTGCTGGTTTAATGTAGTCATTACACTGCATTTTTGATGTGCGACATGATTGGATCTATTAAGTTAATTCTGCGGTGTGTATTGCTGAAATATGACTTTTGGTATATCTTATACAAGCAGAAAAGCATGATGTCATATAGAAAGTTTCTTTGAGGAAGGGCTGCTTGCAAGGTCTTGCTTTTGTTTCCACAACAGTTGTCAACTCTGAGTTGACAAATTCCTGAAAATTTGGCAGTGTAGCCAGGGGTGGGTGGTGTTCGAGGAAAAGTTATCTCATGATGTGATGAAAATATGATGTTATTTCTTTATTTATTTTCTTTATTTTTGTTCTTATGATTTGACCAAAGAATGATAGCCCCAGTCTTGTCATTTTAGGGAGTTCTTCTAGGGAGAACTCAGGATGGATTTGAACAAGAACCCACTAATTTTGCCATTCATGATATTCACAAATCTCTCCTCCAGTACCATATTTCAAAAGAATTCAATTTTCTTCCTGTCAGCTTTCTTCATTTCCGACTTTCACATCCCTACATAGCAAAGGGGACTACCACAATGTGGATTATATTGAACTTCATCCCCAAAGAGACATACCTATCATCCTAAAGGATCTTTTCTAATTCCTTCATGGCTGCTCTTTCAAGTCTCAATCTCCTTCTCATTTCTTGGTTGCAGTCTCCCTTTTCATTGATGATTGAGCCAAAGAATAGAAAATCTTCAACAATTTCAATTTCATTAAAATTTCTAATTCCTCATTACTTTTTTTTTTCTTTTTGATGTTCAGCTGTAATCCTGTGGACCTTTCTTCTTTAACCTTCATCATTATATCTTCACAACTTTTATGCCAGTAATGAGGAAACCTGGAGGTTGACCCTGGAGGTCCCTTCTGACCTTACGATTCTATAATTATCTTCTGACACTATGATTCTATGATGATCTAAAATGACAGTCATTATTACAGCTCCACAACCGGGGAACATGCTGAAACTTACCCAAAAGAACAGGAAACTAAAAATGAATCAAAACCACAAATGATATAGTGATGCTAATTGCTAGAATTTATGGCAAGAAAGAAATTGATGGAACAATTCGTATTCTGATCATTAAGTACAGCAGAAGACAGAATCCATTTTTCATGGAGACAAAAAACAAGTGAACATAGTAGTGTGTCTGTTACCAAAAGGGCTGTCACTTGCAAAGGAATGTTCACAATTTTAATACAGAGTGTTTTCAGATGTAATTTCCCCAATTTCCCCTGATGGTCAAAGTTAATCATGATGATAGAAGGGCACATGTCTTTACGAGGAAGAATATTCTCTCATAATTGACTCGTAGAAAACTCGAGACAGAATTCTGGTATTGGCACTTGAACGGGAAATGGTTTTGGCACTGCTACAATCGACGGTGGTTGTTTCAGTACAGGTTCTTTATTTAAAGCAGCATTACTGGACATCTTGAAAAGATTGGAGAATCTGAAATGTCAAATAATGGAGGTTTTAAATTTGAAAAAAAAGTATGTGATATCATTAATACTATAATCAGCTGTATTTTACTAATACTGCCCCCAAAGCTATCCAATGAATTGGAATACTGTTCCAGATAGAAGCTCATGGTTTATTCAGGCCTCAATGGATACTACAGAAGTATGTTGATCTTGCCCATCTGTAGAATGGAACCTGTAGAAGGCCCAGTTCAGATGAGTGAAGCAGTTGTGTTGGAGCATAGGTAGAGGTAGTCTTGCACATATAAGGGTATGAGGCCATTAATGACATTGCATGTGATGGGCCAGCATCTGGAACTGGACCTAGCAACTATTGAGCAGCCTGAGGAGTGACTGCAGAGTAGGCAGAATATGCATGCACAGCCAAATTCCTGAGCTATAGCTTTCTGCATTGAATGGAATTTCCAAATTGATTTTGAGGAGATAACTACCCATATAAAGTGCATTACATTCAGGGCTTTTTTCAGCCAGAATGCAGTGGAACAGAGTTCTAGCACCTCTTGAAAGTAATTGCATGTCTGGTGGTCCCGCTCCCCTTATCTTGTTTCCTCCCCACAGAGCCAAACTGTTGCTGCTTTCAAAGCCGGCAGCTTTTTTCAACTGAGAGAAGGGGGATTCCCCTCTCATCAGCTGAAAAAAGCTGCTTTCAAATGCCTGCAGCTTTTTCAGCTGTGGGGAGAGGGAGGAGGGACCCCCTCCTTCCTCTTCTTAGTTGAAAAAAGCAAAGACATTTGAAAGAAGCAACACTTTTATTTTCTTTTTTGATAGTTTTTTATTGGTTTTTGAGTACAAATAAAGGAATGGGGATAAAGAAAAAAGGGAAAAAGGGGTGTGTCTTCATGATGATCTGCTCATAGTAGCATCTAATATATCTTTCAGTATTCTTAATAAGTGTATTATAATGTTATATTAGAACATATACTTACGTTTATATTTTGTAAAATAAAAAGATTCATCATTGTTGTTCATATGTGTTATCATTCCAGCAATAGGGTAGTCTCTACCATCCAGCAATCTCCTCCATCTCTCATGGTCTTTATTACCTTCATCTAGGAGAAGCTTCAGTAACCAACACATCCATCTTGAAGAATATAAGTGTCTATATGATAATATTAGCTAATATATATATGATCTAATATTATCTAATCACTATATAAAACCTTAGAAAATTGTCTGGAGCCTTAGACAATTGTTCCTTCTCTTACCAACTTTTTATATACTTTCTATTTTTTCTAGCCTTTACTTGAAATAGTCTTACATATTTTACATCTGTTATTTAAACATATAATAACATCCCTAGAACCTTTTTAAAAGAATTCTCATTTACATTTAACATGTTAATTGTTAGTATCTTGGTTTTCTATAGTTTATTCTATTGTTCTGCGTCTTTCTCCTAATTTACTTTTTGAGAGTACTTAATCTTATATTCTTTTATCTTTTTCATTCTTTACCTTAGTATACATACATTTTTTCTTTTTATCATTTCATCCAAAGCATATCACACAAGTTATTATATTCTTACATTGGTCCACCCTATATCGATGTTACCACTTTTCCATATCAAAAAGATAAAATTCCTTCAATTCATTTTCCAAATCTTTATAGATCCCAACTTTATCATATTCCATAAATATATGTCTAGCAGTTTTCGAGGCCTTGAGTTCAGCTATCGGTTGTCATCATTCCAGCAAACTTGTTGTTTACAGAGCTGGATGTCATGGTTATACTCTCCCCCCCCCTTTTTTCCAATATGCTTTCAGTTTGATTTTCAGTTTTTTTCCTTGATAGGTAAACTTTGGAGTTAATTTATTCAAACCTTTAAACATGTATTGGTTAATGTAGCTTAGATTGGCTTGAAATTTAAATGTGTAGCGTAGCAGAGTATCTTCCAACTCATCTTCCTTTAAGCCTTCCAAATGCTCCTCTGTCCTCTGAAAGAAGCAACACTTTTGTTGCCGCAAGTAAAGTGTTGCTGCTTTCAAAGCCTGTAGCTTTTTTCAGCTGTCAGGAGGGGGATTCATCTCCTATCAGCTGAAAAGTGGCTGGTGTTTGAAAGCAACAGTTTTCTTGCTGTTTGCAAATGGCAAGTAAAGTGCTGCTTTGAGCTTCAGTGTGCTTTGTGAAGATTCCCAAATCTTTAAGGAGCATACCAAAGCGTTTAAATACCCAAATCCCAAAGAGCCTTGCCACTTGCCACTTGAGAGTTCCACCACCTCTTTTCCCAGAAAAAAAAGCCCTGCCAGAGGTGCTGGAAAAGATAACATTATATAGTCTTGCACGTATGAGCATATAGGGACATTCAATAGTTTGTATGTGATGGGCCAAGTGAGGGAGCTTTAAGAGGGGACCATTTGCCTGACCAAATAACTTGCACCTAGACCGTGTAATCTGCCTTGAATTTCAGTGATAAAGGTGGACTATAAAATCATCATCATCATCATCATCATCATCATCATCATTAGGGGTGTGCAAAGGCACAAAGTTTCGGGTTTCTCGTTTCAGAAACAGCAAAACACGAAATGGCTAGCCGTTTCAGGTTTCACGTTTCGGGTATCGATTCGGGTTGTTTCAGGATGTTTTCAATGGGAAAATGCCTCCGTCTTCCCGGACGCCTGGGGGAGGCATTTTCCCACCGAATCAAACCAATATTGGTGAGGACCTTCCTATACCTCCTCTCTAACAACCCCCCAAGTTTCAGACCGATTGGACTTTGGGGGGCCATGTTATGGCCCCCCAAACCAGGTCCGCCTATTCTTGCCTAAGAAAGGGTAAAGTGAGCGTCTTTTTAGCTTGCTGCTGCTCATCTTCTTCATTATTTCCTATGGAGGGGAAATTAAGAGGCAGGCTTGTCTTGCCAGGGATGGCATTTTGCATGCAAAATGCCCCCCAACCCTCTGGGGCCCTTCTCCCACCCTTCCTCCCACCCCCACCAAGGCTCAGCCTGCTCCCACTTGGGGGGGGGGGCATTTCATGGCCTCCCCAAGTAGGTGCTCTTTTCTCCACCAATTCCACCTGGGGGAGGCTTGTCTTGCCAGGGGCAGCATTTTGCATGCAAAATGCCCCCCAACCCTCTGGGGCCCTTCTCCCACCTCTACTCCCACCCCCCACCAAGGCTCAGCCTGCTCCCACTTGGGGGGGGGCATTTCATGGCCTCCCCAAGTAGGTGCTCTCAGCCCCCAAAGTCCACCCCCTACAGCCCCACACAAACCCAGTTTTCCCCCAGTAGCCACACACAGACCCAAATCCACCCTCAGCAGCCCCACACCCATAACCCCAGGAACAGGCTGGCCAGCCCTCCCCCTTTGTTCCCTACGCTGGGAACTTCTAAATTCTCTTTCCCAGGGCAATTCCGCACAGCCCAGGGGTGCCACAATGGTGGGCACACTTCTGAGTGCCAACTTGTCCCTGGGAAAGAGCACCTGACATACAGACAACCACCCCCTAACACCCCCACCACCTACAGAGAAGGCTGGCCAGCCTGCCCCATTGTTCCCTATGCTGGGAACCAACCTCACATCAAAGAATGAAGCACACACACACACACACAATGATTCAAGTTTAAAAAACTTTATTTTCTCACTTTCAAAGTACAATAGGTCAACACATCATGGCAAATCACACTAACCATCCCCCACACAAAAGGACAACACAATTCACTACACATCAAAGAATCTTTAAATTTTTTTTTTTTTAACAAACTCTAAATTTTTGAACAGATTCAGGTTACATAGTAGGAGGGCACAACAGGGCATAGAAAAAGAAGTCCACTAGACAAAATTAACATAACTACTAGCTTCATACAACAAAACCACAAGACCTTTCAAAAACTCCTCATGAACAGCTTAAATTTACACAGCAGTAGGGCACAAAAGGGCATGAAAGCAGCATGCTTGCAGTGAGCCACACTACTCAAACATAACACAACTCAATAAATATCAGACAATCACCAAAGCTTCAAAACATCTGTTCAAGATGTGTGTAACACAGCAGGAGGGCAAAATGGGTCAAAAACACTTTCGTTCTTGAACAGATTTAGGTTACACAGTAGCAGGGCACACCCACAGGCAGGTCAGCATTGTCTTGGTCAGAAAACAACACAACTATCAAAAACTTATTTGCTTAACCCCTCCACACCTCCGCCATAACAACAAAAAACCAAACAAAGACCTTTTCTGTTTCAAAATTTCTTTATCTCTATGCGCGTGAGCCCATCTCCCAACCATCCCTCCATAACCAAACTTAATGGGGGGAAACCACTGCAACAAGGTCCAGCAGAACCAATGTCATTTCCTCTGGCTATGCTTTCAGTTCAACCACAAAAAGCTGGACTGGGCACTGCCAAGGCACTGGACAGTGGTATTTCTGGAGCAGTGTTGCAGAGGTTTCCCCCCACCCGAACACCAGCCTCAGCATTTACCTGGAAACATCTGCAAGACATCATCATTGGCTGGTGCCCAGCCCCAACTCTTCCCGCATTCTCCCCCCCCCAGCAAACCAAACAGTAACATTTCAACTTTTTTGTTGTTGTTTTTTAATTATAAATGAACATTGTTCAACTGTGAAAAAACATTATTACAACTTTTTTGGGTTTTTTTTTTTTTAAGAAAATCAACTCTTAAAAAACATTTCAATTTTTCGGTTTTTTTTTTAAACAAAGATTTCAACGGTGAAAAACATTTTAAACATTCCAAACAGCAGGATCTGACATTTTCCCATTCCCTAATCCCCACCTAAGCAATCCCTATCAAACCTATTTCTCCCTCCAGTGGCAATCCATGTTTCTGGGGCATTATTTTTCTGAATAAGTTTGGTCCCACAGGGTCTGTCTCAGTGCTGGGAGATGTTTTGAATTCCCTTGGGGGGGGTTCAAATTGCTGGGTGGATTCCCTTTGCCACTGGTTCCTAACAACCCTCCCTCTACTGGCTGGTTTCAACTGCGTCTACAGGGTTTTATGCAGGGGAGAGCACGATTCCAAAGGACTGGACTCGCAGAGGATGCAGGCCACAAGTTGGGCTCATCTCAGTCACTCTGGTAGTCCAGTCCTGAGAAATCGAAGAGGTGAGAGTTGACCTTCAGGAAGGTCAACTGCTCGACTCTCCATGGGAGAAGGCGAGTGCGATGTGGGCCGACAATGTCGCCCGCATGAGAAAACACACGCTCACTCTCCATGCTCTTCGGAGGGCATGAGAGCAGCCACTGCGCCTCGAGGGAGAGGTCCAGCCAGAACGTCTCCTTCCTGGCCCAGTAGCTGAGCGGATTGGTGGAGAGCGACTCGCAGGGCTCCATGAGGTAGTCCCTGACCATTGCCTCCGCCGGATCCTCTCTCATGGTCCTCACGACCCCAGAGGGGACGAGGGCCCACTGGAGCATCTCCATCTCCATCGGCAATCTGGTGGTGGCTGCGGGGGGTGGCAGAAGGGGTGTCAGAGGGGTGTCAGAGGGGCAGAAGGGGTGTCCCCCCTGTCGACAGGTGTCCCCTCTCGGCCTGCCTGCGCCTCACCCAAGATCAGAGCCCGTCTCTGGCTTGGGTGAGGTTCCCATCCCGCTCAGCAAAATTGCCCTTTATGCATGTATGACTTGATCTGCATGAGAGGAGTTAGCCTGGCAACTATGCCATGCTGCAGCCTTCTCACCAGTGCGCGCATGGCTGGAACAAGGTCAGCACGGGGCGCGACCCGGTCTGCAAGGGTGGCCAGATTCCTCTGGAGTGTGTGCACCAGGGGAATGACCAGACCGAGGGTTGCCGTGTCTGACGAGACTGCCACAGTGAAGTCCTTGAAGGGCTTCAGGACCTCCACTGTCTGGGAGACGGTGAGCCAATCCTCCCGGCTGAACTCACCCACCTGGCTCGCACCGCGGCTCTCGGAGAGCCACGCGTGGAGTGCGGCCTACTGCTCCACCAAGCGCTCAAGCATGGCACAGGTGGAGTTCCAGTGAGTGCTTACATCAGTGATCAGAGCGTGCTCCGGCACACCTGTCCTGACCTGTGTCTGGCGCAGTTCGTGCGTGGCTTTCACGCTGCATGAGAAGTGACTCGTGAGCCTCCGACATTTCTGGATCAGTAACTGGAGTTCACGAGTCCGGGTATCAAGGGGTTCCTTCGAGGAGCCGACCCCCAGCACATCTCTCACCACTAGGTGAAGTTTGTGAGCCGCACAGTAGATGCACTCTCGGCTCACTAGATGTGCCGCTGCCCTCATGTTCTTGCCACCGTGCATCCCACGGTGGCGGGTCCCTGGCCTACCCACGCTTCCAACTGTCTCCTCAAGGTGGCAGCGATGTTCTCTGCCATGTGGGACACATCGAGCACTTCAGTGTGAAGCAAGGCCTTGCAGTAGCCGGCCCAGCGGTCTCCCTTCCTTCCCTTGCTAGCTGTGCTAGGCACCTCCCGCTGGCCCCCACCCAGAACCGCCTCAGGTTCCCACCAGTGAGCAGTAAGCGAGAGGTACACTTGTTGCACACTTGGGCAGGTCCAGATGTCGGATGTGAAGTGCACAGTTCTCCCGGCAACCCGGGACAGCTGTGCCTTCATATGGTCCCTGGCAGCCCTGTAAAACGAGGGCACCACCGATCTGCTCAATGTCGTGCAAGCAGGGATGGCGTACCAGGGAAAGAAATTGTGGAGCAGCCCTGAGAAGCCGAAGTCTTCTACTATGGAAAACGGTCTCCCATCCACCACTACCATGTTGACGATGTGGCGCATGAGGCGCTGGCTCGCCCTCTGGATCCCCTCTCTGGGCACACTAGGGCCCTGCGTACCAAGCATCTCTGGGAGAGAGGCTTGGCGTCCCTTCCCTACAGGAACCCTTGGGGAGAGAGCACCAGAGGAGCTTGCCTCCTTCTGCCTAGCTGGCTGCCATGTGGCACCACTTGAACTTTTCCCCCAAAGAAGCACAAAGAAGCACCGCCTGGTGGTGCCTCTTCATGTGGGTCCTCATCCCAGACGTGGAGAGATGGTACACATCTCTACCACGGCTGACGTGCTGCCTACAATGCAGGCACTGGGCTGCTCGGGGATCCTCCGTTGTCTGGAAGTGCTTCCAGATTTCGGAGTAACAGGACGGCCCATGCTTCACAGGAGAATCGCTTTCGGGCCCACTCTGAGGCACCTCCTGTGAGGTGCTCTGGCCGGACACACCGTGTCCCACTCTCGGCTGGGCAGTTGGGGATGGACAAGGCTGAAGGGGCAGAGATGTGGGCTCTTCCACCACAGTCTCTGCCTCTTCCTCCTGCATCCTCTCCTCCTGCACAGCCGCGAGAGGCCTGCTGCTGGCCTCAGAGGAAACTGGGGTGGACCACCCCAGGGGGGGTCTCACGGGCAGTTCCTCCAACATCCTCTGGGTTCCTGGGGTGATTGTGAGGGATGGAAAAGTCACATGCCCCATGTCCATCCCAGGAGACACCACATGCTGCCCCTCCTCCAGCAGCTGGCTCGCAACCACTGGAGGAGGAGCAGCCTCAGCAGCAGACCCCTGCCCAGTGCCAGCCCCTGCCTCACGCACCCAGGTTGGGGGTGGCCCTCCAGCAGCTGCCTCAGGAAAGCCTTGCGAACCCTCTTCCTGTCACCAGAAGCCAGGCTGGTGAATGGCAGCAGCGCAGGGGAGGGCCTCCTCCGCTCAGATGGGGGGGCTGCCGCAGCAGTCCCCCTCTCCTTCCCCTCCTCCCGTCTAGATTTCTCCCTAACCTTTCCCCCGGGGCCCCTCTCTGCTTTCCTTTCTGCCATCCTTTCCCCTCACGGAAGCTACACTAACAACTCTGAAACCAAGGGAAAACAAAGGTCAACTTTGTTTTCGAGACCTAAGTTACCTGCTCTAAATCTTTGCTTCTAGTGGCTCTGTGACTTGGAGATGAACAACTAAGTGCCTTTTTAAGCGATCCTCTTTATGTCGGGGAACCTGAGCCTGCCAAACAGCTGAATTCCTCCGGAATTGAGCTGGCCCTAAACCCCAATAGCTGGTGACAGCCTTAGACACTCACACACTAGTATGCCCAGGCCAGCCTGGCACCACCACAGGTGCCAGAGATGGGCAGTGGAACCCTAGTTATGGGGGCACTAATGGGAAGCCTATTGACAGCTATTCCAAATTTGTATATATATAGAATTCAAACCTAGCTCTCACTCACTAATGCTTTTCCTGCTGAGTCCCTATTTAGTTTTTTTAAGAAAACTATGCTTGGTTTCCCTATTGATTACGTTGAGGGCAATTAGCCACTGAATACCTACCAACTGGCCTACCTACCTAAGACACTATTTAGCGGGAACAATGTTTCTGTGGTGTGTCGGTGTGGGGTGTGGATGTGGTGGTCTGAAAATGTGCCTCCCCCCTCCCAAGCTAGCACGAACCCACCCCTAAGCCCACCCAAATGTAAACCCGGACTCACCAGTCCTGCAGTCCAGCGATGTTCAGGCAGTCGTGCAGCTGATCCTCCTCTCCTCCACGATGCTGTCAAGAAAGGTGGAATGTTAACAGAGTCAATAACACACGCTGCACACACAACCCCCAAAAGTCAAGGCCCCGATCTGCTTTGGGCCTAGACAGTCATGAAGCCATTTTGAGGAAGTGGTGCCAGAGTTAAAAGTCAGGTGGCATGCAGGAACCACCCCCCCCAGAAAGGCTAGGGCCAACCAGTGGTAAAACACAACACATCCACCCTGCAGAGCAGGCCTGTGTGTAGGCCCGAAGCTGGCACACTCATTTTTTAGTCCTGGGAAACAGTAGATCAAGCCCACCCCACACTCAAGCATAACAAAGGAAACATTAAAGAAAGCAAGTACAACAATCAATACTGAACCCCCCCAACCCCCAAACAATGTCCTCTTGCCCAACTAGAAAATGTCCCCCCTAGCCCAAGCCATAAAGACCAAACTAAAGCATATGCTAGCAGATTGCCACAGCAGCAGCAATAAATTCAAAAAACATTTTTTTAAAAAAACCCTACCAGTCCTCCTCTCCAGATGTCCAGCGGCAAAGTTGATCCTCCACACACGCAGAGGTCTCCAGGCCGATGTCCTCCAAGTCCAGTCCAGTCCAGAAGAGGTCCACGAACGGCCAGCAACCTGTTTGAGAAGCATGCTTGTGTGTAGGCCAGAGGCTGGCACACTTGTTTAAGAGCCTGGTGGGAAGCATTGGATGAAGGGGACCAGACACAGCAAAACAAGCCACACCAATCCAGTTTGTGAAGCATAATTGTGAGAGCCAGCCAGCAGAAAGGCACCAAAGCCACCCAGCAGAGCTTCTGGCCTGTGTAGGCCCAAAGCTGGCACACTCATTTTTTAGGCCTGGGAAACAGTAGATCAAGCCCACCCCACACTCAAGCATGACAAAGGAAACATTAAAGAAGGCAAGCACAACAACCAGTGCTGAACCCCCCCCCACCCCCAAACATTGTCCTCTTCTGCCCAACCTTTCCCACCAGGCCATGCCA
Organism: Eublepharis macularius; assembly: GCF_028583425.1. Taxonomy (NCBI): domain Eukaryota; kingdom Metazoa; phylum Chordata; class Lepidosauria; order Squamata; family Eublepharidae; genus Eublepharis; species Eublepharis macularius. Next base: position 249,176,390 of record NC_072790.1, read on the forward strand.
AGACAGACTAAACTGAAGCATCTTTTTGCAGAGGCAGGCCACAGCAGCACATTGCCCAGCATCAATAAATTTACAAAAATTTTAAAAAAGCCTACCAGGTCTCCTCTCAGGATGTCCAGCACAATTGATCCTCCAGGCAGATGGTGCAGTCTCTCTCCTCCTCTCTTGGGCAGCAGCAGCAACAGCAGCAGTGTTCCAGACCAGTCTTGCCCCAAATTTAAATCCCCTGCTGCAGCCTCAGCCAAAGATTTGAATCTATTGGCTGGCAGAAGGATGCAGCAGTGGGATTGGTGACTCCTAAAGTCCCCCCTCCCTTGCCTGTTAATTTTGGCTGGAATCTCAGATTGCTGCGGGCATTGCTTTGCAAATGCAAAGTGCAATGCTAATGCACCTTGCATTTGCAAAGCAAAGGATTCCCTCCTATGCAAGAGGGGTGAGGGGTGAAAGAAGGAGTGAGTCAATCACTCCTTCTCCCCCCCCTCCCCTCTTCTAAGAGCCTGTAGGAAGCCCTAGCTTCCAGCAGGATTTTGCTAGACGCTTGCAAAGGCAAACGCCTAGCAAAATCAAAATGGCGATTCTCGGTATCCGAAACAAAACCCGAAACAACCCAAAACATTTCGGGTTTGGTTGTTTCAGGTTACCCGAAACGTTTCGGGTTTCCCGAAACATTTCGGATAACCCGAAACAACCCGAAACAACTTTGTTTCAGGTTTTTTTCGGGTATCTGAAACCCGAACTGCACACCCCCAATCATCATCATTACCATTACCATTACCATTACCATTTTTTCCAAATGTCCACTCTCCCCAATGTAGTTTACATCATTTTCCTTTCCATTTGTTTGTCCTCATAAAAAACATGTGATTCAAGTCTGGCTGAGGTGGTGCGATTGGCCAAAGGTCAGTTAGAAACCTTCCTTCGGTTTCATATCCCTCACCAGTGATGGGATATGAATCTGATACAGTGATGGTCACAGGCAAAGGCAGCTTTAAACATGGATTAGGGAAGGCCTTGATCTCTATGCTCTATTGATAGCCCTAGAGAGTAACTGGTTGGCCACTTAGTGAGAGAGGCTGTGGGACTAGAAGGGCTACTGATCTGATCCAACAGAAATCTGCTTGTGTTCTTACATTTTTATGTGTTTGGGGAAGCTTGAAATAAAGCCAAGTTAGTCACCCCAACCCTCTGTATGCAAACGATGCTGTGTTTCAGCCTTCTCCAAAGACAGATATTGTGGGAATATATTAAAATCTCATCTCTGGAGTGGTTTTCTAATCTGCCTCCCCTCTCTATGCTAATAGCCACAAATCAGATTCAACAAGTAGCATCTTTGCACATGTGTAGTTCCATGAAAACGTGATGCAAAACAGATTGGCAGGCATTTCTGGCTTTGGTTGTTAACCACCAAGATGTCCTTTTGACTTCTTGGTATTTCATTTGAGTTTCCAGGCATTGTGGAAAGGGTTAACAGTTCTTACATTTTTTGCAAAGTTCCCTCCTTCTGAAATCTCTTCGGCTTTGGGGGCAACTTTCATTCACTTTTAGTCAAAACAGATTAGGTTTTGTTTAGAATTATACATACAGTTTTGCAATGTTGCTTTTGCTACCCTCACAGTAGTACTACTGTCATATTTCTTTGGCCCTTCCATTTTTCTTTCTCAGTTGCCCTTGCTCAGAATTTACAGGGTGGAGCCCCCTTATTATCTAGGAAAGATAGTTTTCAGACAGAGTTTTTATTTAATATTTTTATTTAATAGCATGGAAGACATTAAGTACCTAATTCTCCTAGAAACTAATGGAATGCTATATGTTCACATGGCATGTAAATGTTGCTGTGTTAAAATCCAGAGTCCAGGACTTTGTGCCTTGTATATGTAATTGCAGATACAGGTCCAATTTCACACTTTTTTGCTAGTAAGGTTGTCCACTCCAGCTTGGGCAATTCCTGCACATTTGGGTGGTAGTGTCTGGAGTGGGAAAATTGGGGTGGGATTTCTCCAGGGGAACTGGTCTCTGTAGTCTCTAGGTGTAATTCCTGCCCCCACACCAGGTTCACAACCCTATCTGGACTTGGGAGCCAGCCCTCTAGCAGGCATGCATTCTGATCTCTGCACCCTTCCCCCCAGTATTCCTCATTGTGAGGTGGTTCAGTGTATACAATATCTTTCAGCCCCTGGTATTCCTTGGATTTGCCTCAATATAGAGGTATCCACAAGATAACCCATATTGCTGCCTAGGTAGCTGTGCTGAGCTATGGATTTGGTTCTAGGACATAAGCGTAAACTGTATATTTCCAGAGAGAGAGAGAGTAGCAAACAAACACAAAGTGCTAGATATAAACAGATCAAGTGAAAAGATATTTACCTAGGTCTCTGAGATGCAGAAGTCAAGGAATGCCGACAAGCTGTTGACTGGAAGACTCCTGTGTTGTGAGGGTTTTTATACTGTTCCTTGCAGGAAAGAAATGTAAATCAACCTTGCGTTGTCAAATGTGCTACTTCTGCCTGCAGGCTATAGGGCTTTTGTTTGGGCAAAGCATAAAAAATAATTCAATAATTTGCCATGTTCCTCTGAGGAATTTTGGTAATGCTCTTTATAATTAGTTCCCTATAACCTTTTTCTTTCTAATGATGATTCCACATCTTAATTTAATTTTATTTCTAACCTGTACATTATTACCTCTCTACTTTTTTAAGGATCTTAGATTCTTATGAGAAGGAAAAATGGGAGGAGCTTAAAGAAGCCAAGGTGGCTCCATAAAGATGTTTCTAATCAGTTGAGAAATAAGCAAGACCTATTTAGGAAATGAAAGGAGGGCCTTATAACCAAGGATGAATGTAAACAAATAACCAAGGCTTGTAGGGAGTGTGTTAGAATAACTAAAGCTCAATATGAGCATAGGCTAGCAAAAGATTGTAAAAAGAAGAAGAAAGGGTTCTTTGTTTAAAAGAGCAAAGACATGGTAGACCTATTGCTTGAGTTTCTCAAGAACAAGTCATGTCAGGCTCAACTTATCTATTTTTGAGTAAGTTACAGGAGGATGCAGGATGATCTTGACAGGCTGGAAAACTGGGCTAAAAGAAATACATTGAATTTTAAAAGATATAAATCTAAAGTTCTGTATTTTGGTAGGAAAACTCAAATGCATAATTATTGGATGGGGGAGACTTGTCTTGGCAGCAGTATGTGTGAAAAGGATCTGTGGGTCTGAGTAGACATACACTGAACACGAATCAGTAGTGGAATGTAGTACCTTAAAAAGCAAATGCGATTGAGGGCTGTATCAATGGATGTACACTGTCCAGATTACGCAAAGCGATGGTATCATTCTACTCCACTCTGCTTAGACCTCACCTAGAGTATTGTGTTCAGTTTGGGGCACCACAATTTAAGAAGGATATAGAAAAGTGGGAACCTGTCCTGAGAAGAGCAAAAAAGATGATGAGGTGTCTGTAGACCAAGTCCTATGAAGAAAGGTTGAAGGAGCTCGGAATGTTTAGCCTGGAGAGGAGACGACTGTGAGGTGATATGATAACCATCTTCAAGTACTTGTAGGGCAGTCATATAGAGGACAGCTTGGAGTTGTTTTCTGTCTCCCCAGAAGGTAAGACCAGAACCAACAGGTTGAAATTAAAAGAGTTTTCATCTAAAAGTTAGGAAGAACTTCCCTACAGTTAGAGCAGTCCCTCAGTTGAACAGACTTCCTCAGGAGGTGATCGGTTCTCCTTTTTTGGAGGTTTTTAAACAAAAGCTAGATAGCCATCTGACAGCAATACTGATTCTGTGAACCTAGGTAGATCATGAGAGGGGGGCAGGAAGGGTTACATCAGTGCTTAGCCAGAAGACTCATCACTTACTTGCCCCAGGGCAAAGCTTCTCAACTTTGATCACAGAGGCAATCCAGTGAGGAGATTGCTTAATGTATCATCAAGGGTGTTGAACAAAGTGATGCAGAACTTCTCTACCTGAAACACGGGAGAACTGTATAGACAACAGCAACCTCAATAGATCAATGAGGAGTGTGGTGGAATGGCCCTGCCGAATTGTGTTTGGCTCTGTGTGGCATCTAGGAAGCATAAGTTGCCCGAGTCTCCACATGGCAATATGCCACTCTCCCGGTCCACCTGAATTTGAATTAAAAGTAAAAACATCCATGCACGCATATTCTCTTACAAGCAGCGGACAAAGAGAAGAATACAAAAAGAAGGTGCAAATGTGTCCTGCCCGAGTCTCTCAATCTATATATATACCCTAACTGAACTTACTCTGTAGCAGACTGTTTAACTTAGTAGTTATAGATTCCGAAAGCTTCTCATTACTTTGGAACCTTTCTAGGCAGCAGAACATTGGTCTGTTCTATGTGGCAATGGTGAACCATCAAGATGGAGTTCAGGTGTAAGAGCCCTTTTCCGTAAATGGAATCAACCAAACTGGACTTTCTCCCTCCATGCCAAGAGGTTTTATTGTCTCTGTTAGACCATCCCTTGTGGGTCAAAGAAGATGCAATCTAATCTTCCCCTCCTTCATTTGTGTTAGTTTTCCAGACAAAATGTCAGCTGTCCACTTGATTCTCTCTGGCCAGGAAGGCCTTTAGGATTTCCAAAACTTTGAAGCTTAACACTTGGCGAGGCCAATAGTAATGATTGATTCTGCTTCTTTTCAGCTATGAAAAACAAACAAACACACACACTGGAGAGATTTGATGCAGCCCAAACATCCAAATAAAATGCATTTCTCATTAAAAAGAGAGCAAGAGGGAACCTATTTCAGTGAAACCCCCATTAGCGTTCTGAAGCTCTAAGAATTGCAATGTGCACAATCTATTGGGGAAGCACTGTGGGTGTGGAACGAGGGTGAGCTTGATGGCTCACAAGTCTCTTTCCAGTTCTCTAACTCATTTCCTTCCCCGTGTTATAGAACATGTAATTTTCATTGTGAAGTCCTCTTTCATTTGGGATGATTATAAAGTTTGTCAGCATGTTTGAATAATGTTGTGTGTTCATTTAAGTGCACGTAGTTTAAAGTTTTTATTGCTCATTTAAGTTTATATAGGTTTTTTTAATCCCATCTTCCAGGCAAGGTGTTCTGGTAAAACACACAAAGTACATGTTCTATACCACAGGGAAGGAAATAAATAGAATCAGGCTAAGGAAGAAAACAATCAGGCCTGAAGCATCATCACGAAATTTAATGTTGTCGTGTTAAATCATTCACATCCACGTCCCGCACCATATGTGTAAAACCACATTCCAGAGATTCATGTTCATTCCACATTGTCCACATCCTGTTCAGGACATCAGCAAACTTGATAAGTCTGGTGGACATTTCCTGTGAGGAGGTGAAGGAACTGGGTATGTTTGAGAAGGAGAAGAGAAGCTTCCAAGGGTACATGATAACGTTCTTCAAGGACCTAAATGATTATCACATAGAAGAGGGGAAAGACATGTTTGCTCATCCTCAAGAGGTCAGATTAGATCTAATATGCCGAAATTGTAAGAGTCTAGATTTCAATGGATCCGTAGGAGAAATTTCCTAATGGTAAAAGAAGTTCTAAACACAACCAAATATCTTTGTGGAAAGTCGGTTCTTCTTCAATGGAGGTCTTCGAGCAGCAGCAGAACTGTTATCTGTAGGGACTTCATTCAATGGACCAAAATATTGGGGAACAGTTGGTGATGTGTCTTGCTGAGAAGGTCATGAATTTATGTTTCTGTACATCAGGAAGAGAAATGGTCTAGCCTCTCACCTAAACATGCCAAATAGGGTAGAGAGGCCTAGAAGTCAATAAACTTGCAGAGGTGTAAGAAAGAAAGGAGTCGCAAAAATAACAGGACCTTTTGTGTATTAGAAACACTCTACCCTATATCAATGGATAGCATGTGTTGAAATCCAGATGCAGAAGTCCCTGAGACTGACAAAAAAGGTCAAACTTGAAATCCCTTCTTAGTGAACCTCTACATCACAAAAGGAACCTTATAGCCAAATTTCATATTTCTAGGTCCAGGGGTTTGGGCTGGGCTTTAACAATTGATAGCTTGACTAACGGAGGTCTGTGTGGCCCAAAGAACAACTACTAGCATTCAAAATAGTAAAGCATTTATTAAACGTACAAATGCCCATGCACACATACTCTCTGACAATCACTGGACAAAGTGAAGAATACAAAAGAACAGTGGAAATGTGTCCTGCCACTGTCACTCAGTCTATAGATGCCCTAACTGACCTTATTCCATAACAGTCTATTTAACTTAGAAGTTATAGATTCCTAAAGCTTTCCCTTACTTTGGGATCTTTCTAGGCAGCCAGCCATTTGTCTGTTCTATGTGGCAATGGTAAACTTCAAGATGGAGTTTAGGTTTAAGAGCACCTTCCTCTAGATGGAATCAAACAAACTGGACCAATCTCTATGCCAAGAGATTTTATTGTCTCTGTTTGCCCATTCTTTGTAGGTCAAAGAATCTTTTACAGAAATCTCCAGGAAGATGCAATCTGCGCCCCCCCCCGCCCAATCTGTATTCTTCTTATGTGTCAGAGCCAAGCTACAAGTGACTCCAGACACAGGTTGGACACTTGTCAGCTTCCCTCAAGTTTTGATGGGAAATGTAGGCATCCTGGTCTTGCAGCTGCAATGGAGAGCCAGGCTGTAAAACCAGGATGCCTACATTTCCCTTCAAAACTTGAGGGAAGCTGACAAGTGTCCAACCTGTGTCAGATGTCACTTGTAGCTTGGCTCTCAGTTTCCCAGATAAAGCGTCAACTGGCCATTTTATTCTCTCTGGCCAGGAAGGCCATTAGAATTTCCAAAGCTTTGACAGTTGGTATTTGTCAAGGCCTGTAGCAATTGGATTTCCCCATCTGCCTGTCTTCAGCTATGAAACAGAACAAAAAACAAAACTCATTGGGGAGGTTTGCTGCAGGCCAAATGTCCAAATAAAACGCATTTCTTCACAAGAATCATCCAAGAGAGAACCTATTTTAGTGACATCCGTGTTTCCTTTCTGAAGTCTTATGGTCTGCATTGCACAAAATTCTTTATATCAGCTGGGATGTGAAAAGAAGATGTGTCAATAGAAGGTACAGGCAGGGTGTAAGTAGATCAATCAAGCTTGCTGTCCCAGAATTAAAATGTAACTTTAATTGAGGTATCACATTTCACAGAGAATCTTCCACAGCTATAGAAGTACATTCAAAACATAGATTTTCTTTCAAGTTCCACCCCAATAGAGGACTTCAGTGATTCCGGCAAGGATCAAGGGCACATCTCATAAGAAAAAGTTTTAGGACTTGGGAAGAATTTGTCTGCTGAAGAAAAGAGGTTGATGGGGCAGGAACGATAAGTGAAAGGTGGTCACCTGGAACATGATATGGCAAATATTTGGTATCCGTGTTTCCAGAGGTCTAAAAATAGAGGATTTACATTTCAGTTGACATAAAGAGAACATTCTCAATGGGAAGAGCAGCCTTAAAATAGAATCTAGGATCTGAGTGGAGGGGAAATTCTCCCTTGCCATAGGCCTTCAGCAGAGACTGGACACCCATCTGTTGGGGAAGCATTGTGTGGGGGGTGTTACCAGAACTGTTCTTTTAATGGGGGAATTAGCTTGCAGTCTGGATTTAAATTAGTGTGGGATCTTGACCAGCTATAGCAGAGTCCTTCTTTCAGAACACTCGTGCAATAAAGAGGCAAGACTAATAAAGATAAACGTGTTTTTACTAATAATGTTGTGTATGCCTAAACTAGCACACACCAACAAGGTAAACACAAGAGACTAAAAAATAAAGAGTAGGAAAAACAGAGCCGGTCGCATTTGCAGGAGAGCCCACTTGAGATCGATGGAACTGGGTATACTCACCTGGTCACGGCATGGAAGAAAGATGTAGCAGCAAAGCATGATGGTATCTAATGCCTGCACTAGACCCGTAGAGAGAGGCAGCGGAGGTTCAGGATAGGAATGGCACGCGCACCTCATGGCCAGGGAGGCCGGCTTAAATACCCCAAAACGTACCCTGGGGCAGGTGCCTTTCCCTGTGGTTCTCAAAAAGGGAACAAAGGCTTGATGGCTCTACAACTACCCTAGATGGGCCACTTTAGTGTGTGGTTGTAAGATTGTGACACCTCGGGAAGAAGGTACAAAGGAGGGGAAGGGAGTGCCGAGCGGGTTGATTGGATCGGCCAGGAGGCTGGCGTTGTCTTGACGGCATCAGTTCTGGAATGCGGTGGCTGCATTGAGACACGTCCATTAGCTGTTCTGGACAGTTGGCACTTAGCTTCCATTCCGGGGCGGTTTCCGAGATATGCAGAGCGGGGCGAGGTCGGCCACTGCGGACGTGACCAGCTCGCTTTCACGAAATGGCAGCCTCAAAGTAAACTGTCCAGGCTGGCTCCTTACTGCTTTGGGGACATGGCTTCTTCCTTGGCACAGCTTGGGCTTGTTAGCAAGTTGCCCAGTGGTGAGGGTAGACTCAGTGACCGGCCTGCAAGGGGCCCTCTGCTGGGACTGACCAGGGGGTGCCTGGCCGGGCTCGTGGAGACTCCCTCCAGCTGGCACTTTTGCTGCTGGCAGCATGGCTCTGGGCCTAGGTGAGATAAGCACCCAAGGAGGCAGGAGGCAGACATGGATGGCACAGTCCATTGCTGCAAGGAGAACAGGAAATAGGCACGGGCAATGCTGCCCTTAAACAGAGTCCTTGGTGGATCTTTAATCAGCAACACAGGAAACTGACACAGTTCATGGCAGGCCTCATTAACAGGAGGAGGAGGGGGTCCTTGGCAACAGGGGGGGCAGGGGTTGATCTTGACCACCTAGAAGGTGTACAGACAAATAACCCCCTGACCTCAGTCAAGAGCAGCAACTGCTCCCCAATATTTCTTGCTATGAATGAATCCCTACAGATAACAGTCCTGCTGCTGCTCGAAGACTCCACTGAAAAAGAACCTACTTTCCACAAAGGTATTTGGTTGTGTTTAAGACTTCATTTACCATTATGAAATTTATTCTCCTGATCCATTGAAATCTAGCCTTCTGAAATTTAAGAATATTAGATCTAATCTTGGCCTCTTGACGATGAGCGAACATGTCTTTCCCCTCTTCTATGTGATATCCATTTGGTCCTTGAAGAACATTATCATATACCCTTTGATGATTCTCTTCTCCTGCCTAAACCCATCCTGTACCTTCACCTTCTCCTCACAGGAAATGTCCACCGGACTGACAAAACTTGCTGATGTCCTGAACAGGTTGTGAACAATGTGGAATGATCATGAATCTCTGGAATGTGGTTTTACACAGATTTTGTGGGCTGTGGATGTGAATGATTTATCATGCCAACATCAAATTTCCTGATGATGCTTCAGTCCTGATTGTTTTCTTTCTTAGCCTGATTCTATTTATTTCCTTCCTTGTGTTATAGAACATGTACTGTGTGTATTTTACCAGGATACCTTGCCGGAAAGATGGGATTAAAAACAAAAACACTACATAAATTTAAATGAACAACATAAACTTAAAACTGCATGAATTTAAATGAACAAACAACATTATTCAAATTTCCTGATGATGCTTCAGGCCTAATTATTTTCTTCCTTAGCCTGATTCTATTTATTTCCTTCCTTGTGTTATAGAACATGTACTGTGTGTATTTTACCAGGATACCTTGCCTGAAAGATGGGATTAAAAAAAACACTACCTAAACTTAAAACTACATGAACTTAAATGAACAAACGACATTATTCAAACATGCTGACAAACTTCATAATCATCCCAAATGAAAGAGGACTTCACAATGCAAAGTACATGTTCTATAACACGGGGAAGGAAATGAGTCAGAGAACAGTGCTTCCCCAATAGATTGTGCCCTTTGAAGTGCTTAGAGCTTCCGAAAGCTAATATCGGTGTCGCTGAAATAGGTTCCCTCTTGCTTGCTTCTTATGGAGAAATGCATTTTATTTGGATGTTTGGGCTGCATCAAACCTCCCCAGTGAGTTTTATTTTTTTTTTCATAGCTGAAAACAAGCAGAATCAAGCATTACTATTGGCCTCGCCAGGTATTAAGCTTCAAAGTTTGGGAAATTCTAATGGCCTTCCTGGCCAGAGAGAATCAAGTGGACAGCTGACATTTTGTCTGGGAAACTAACACAAATGGAGGCGGGGGGAGATTAGATTGCATCTTCTTTGACCCACAAGGGATGAGCTAACAGAGACAATAAAATCTCTTGGCATGGAGGGAGAAAGTCCAGTTTGGTTGATTCCATTTACGGAAAAGGGCTCTTACACCTGAACTCCATCTTAATGGTTCACCATTGCCACATAGAACAGACCAATGTTCTGCTGCCTAGAAAGGTTCCAAAGTAATGAGAAGCTTTCAGAAACTATAACTACTAAGGTAAACAGTCTGCTACAGAGTAAGTTCAGTTAGGGTATATATAAAGATTGAAGGACTCAGGCAGGACAAATCTTTTTGGATTCTTCTCTTTGTCCACAACTTGTAAGAGAGTACGTGTGCATGGATATTTTTACTTTTAATTCAGGATTCAGGTGGACCACAAGAGAGCACATTGCCATGTGGAGACTTGGACATCCACTGCTTCGCAGATGCCACACAGAGCCAAACAGAATGTCACTTGTGATTCGGCAGGGCCATTCCACCACACTCCTCATTGATCTATTGAAGTTGCTGTTGTCTATGCTGACTGAGCAGTTCTCCCTTCTTTCAGATAGAGAAGTTCTCCATCACTTACTACATGATCCCTTTAATTGGAGATGCTTGATATAGAATCAGGACGTCCTGCCTATGAAGCAAGGGCTGTTAACAACTCCTCTCTTCAGGGGGAGATTAACAGGCCTTTCTAGGCTAACTTACCCCAGAACATTTGAAATAAAGTGCCAGTCCTTCAGAATGGGACCACTGAGATTGCTACTGCCCTCTGTCCCAGGATTAGCCATTCTACCATCACAACATTACCATCCTGACTCTCAGTGCTGCATGAACCAAGAAGTTTTTAGCACCAAGGGCTCTCACTCGAGTTCCCCTTAGTGGTGGGGCCGTGGTTTGGAACCTGTGTCATAGGTGTAAATTGCACATTTTGAGAGAGTGACAATTACATAAACACAGCAAGAGAAAACGTGGCATAGGATAATGAATTCTTTGATCACCATCACAGTTGGCAGGTGAGCTTTCCATGTTCAACACCCTTGATGATACATTAAGCAATCTCCTCACTGGATTGCCTCTGTGATCAAAGTTGGGTTGAGAAGCTTTGCCCTAGGGCAAGTAACTGAAGAGTCTTCTGGCTAAGCACTGATGTAACCCTTCCTGCCCTTCCTCTCATGATCTGCCTAGGTTCACAGAATCAACATTGCTGTCAGATGGGTATCTAGCCTCTGCATATAAACCTCCAGAAAAGGAGAACCCACCATCACCTGAGGAAGTCTGTTCTACTGAAGGACTGCTCTAACTGTCAGGAAGTTCTTCCTAATGTTTAGCTTGAAACTCGTTTAATTTCAGTCTGTTGGTTCTGGTCCAACCTTCTGGGGCAACGGAAAAGCTCCAAGCTGTCCTCTATATGACAGCCCTACAAGTATTTGAAGATGGCTATCATATCACCTCTCAGTCGTCTCCTATCTAGGCTAAACATTCCGAGCTCCTTCAACCTTTCTTCATAGCACTTGGAATCCAGACCCCTCACCATCTTTGTTACCCTTCTCTGGACATGTTCCAACTTTTCTATATCCTTCTTAAATTGTGGTATCCAAAACTGAACACAATACTTTCGTCCTGTATCCTGACTCTTTCTTCTTTATTTGCTACCCCTCCCAATCTCATATCATCTGGAAATTTAATTAGCATTCCCTCCATTCCTTCATCCAAATCATTTATAAAACTATTGAACAGAATAGGTTCCAGGATCGATATCTGAAGCACTCCACTTCTCACTCTTCTGAAAGAGGAAGAGGAACCATTAACAAGTACTCTTTGATTTCAATCTATCAACGAGTTACATATCCAACAAACAGTAATAGGATCCAAATCACATTTTACCAACTCTTCAACATGGATATTGTGCTATTCTCACACCCCTATGGAACATCGCACCTGTATTTGTGGTTTACCTACAGTGGAGAACCTTTCCCACTACCTACTTTATTGTCCATTATATAGTGTACCCAGAGCTAAATTTTTGGCCAGAATGCTACCAGTGACAAACACATACTCTGAAATCGAGAAGATTGTGTTTTTGTTATCTGACACTGATAATCATGTGTCCTATAGAGTCTATCAGTTCGCACTCGTAGTCAAAAAGATAAGATCTAAGGTGGTACTGAATGAGGCTGCATCGTGATCCCTGGGATAGTTTGGCATACTGTTTTGTTTTAATTAATTTTAGTAACTTATATAAACTATGATAAGGGACTTAATTGTTTATTAGTCAATATTTGGCGAATTGTGATGGCCTATGGCTATAGACAATAAACTCTTTTGATTGACTGATTGATTGATTGATTGATTGATATTGTGTTGAACCTTATCAAAATCCTTACTGAAATCAAGATAAACTATGTCTACAACATTTCTCTGATCCAGCAAGGTAGTAACTTTCTCAAAAATAAAGATAAGGTTAGCCTGATATGGCTTGTTCTTGAATAGACATGGGCACAAACAGAAAAAATATGAACATGGTGTTTGTTGTTCGTTGCCATCCATGAACAATGAACAACAAACATTGACAAACATGATCCTGTTCACGAACATGCCCGTTGTTTGTTGTTCGTGGGGGCCAGCAGGCTCTCCTCCAGCCATCCAGATCCCTACTGCACCACTCCCAGAGTGCTCTGAGCAAGCACCAGGAAAGGTACCAATAATAAATAATAGCTTGGCCCCAGAGCCTGGCAGCAGCCCTGGAACTTGAAGAGGTAGATCCCTAACAAACCACTCTCAGAAACCTTACCTGAGCAGGCAGCTCAGGTAATTAATTTATTTTTAATTAATTTTATTTTATTTCTATCTTGTACATTATTACCTCTCTACTTTTTTAAGGATCTTAGATTCTTATGAGAAGGAAAAATGGGAGGAGCTTAAAAAAGCCAAGGTGGCTCTATAAAGATTTTTCTAATCAGTTGAATAATAAGCAAGACCTATTTAGGAAATGAATGCAGGGCCTTAAGTTATAACCAAGGAGAAATATAAACAAATATCCAAGGCTTGTAGGGAAAGTGTTAGAAAAGCTAAAGCTCAATATTCCAGAGATTCATGTTCATTCCACATTGTCCACATCCTGTTCGGGACATCAGCAAACTTGTTAAGTCTGGTGGTCATTTCCTGTGAGGAGGTCAAGGAACTGGATATGTTTGAGAAGGAGAAGAGAAGCTTCAAAGAGTACATGATAACGTTCTTCAAGGACCTAAATGATTATCACATAGAAGAGGGAAAAGACATGTTCGCTCCTCCTCAAAAGGCAAGGATTAGATCTAATATGCTGAAATTATAAGAGTCTAGATTTCAATGGATCAGTAGGAGAAATTTTCTAATGGTAAAAGAAGTTCTAAACACAACCAAATATCTTTGTGGAAAGTCGGTTCTTCTTCAATGGAGGTCTTCGAGCAGCAGCAGGACTGTTATCTGTAGGGACTTCATTCAATTTCCAGAAATATTGGGAAACAGTTGCTGATCTGTCTTGACTGAAAAGGTCATGAGTTTATGTTTCTGTACATCAGGAAGAGAAATGGCCTAGCCTTTCACCTGAACCTGCCAAATAGGGTCTAGAGACCTAGAAGTCAATAAACTTGGAGAGATGTAAGAAACAAAGGAGTAACAAAATAACAGGGCCTTTTGTGTATTAGAAACACTCTACTCTATATCAAAGGATAGCATGTGTTGAAATCCAGATGCAGAAGTCCCTGAGACTGACAAAAAAGGTTAAACTTCACAGAATTGAAGATATAGCTCCAGTGGCTCCAATAAATACCCATCTTTGTGTGACCCCATTGTTTATTTTCACCATGGCAGGAACTGTCCATCTGCTCCTCTTATTTACTTTCTGTCATTTAACTAATCGTTGATCCAATAGAAGAACCACAATTAGAAGAACCATTAGCATGGAGTTCAGGTATGAGAGCGTGATCCCCTAGATGGAGTTATTCAAAATGGATCTTCTCCATTCATACCAGGAGATTTTATTATCTCTGTTTGCCCATCCCTTGTGGGTCAAAGAATCTTTTCCTGAAATTTCCAGGAAGGTGCACTCTCGCTTCCCCTCTTCCCTCAAATCTGTGTTCCATTTAGGTTTCAGATTCCCTGATAAGGTGTCCGCTGACCATTTCAGTCTCCCTGGGCTGGAATCTTACTATATAATTGAGTAAGCGTATTTCAGACCCAGAGGAGTTAGCCATGTTAGTCTGTAGTAGCAAAATCAAAAAGTGTCCAGTAGCACCTTTAAGACTAACCAATTTTATTGTAGCATAAGCTTTCGAGAATCAAGTTCTCTTCGTCAGATGCATGATCCGAACTGGTCAAATACAGAAGAGGAGGGGAGAGAGGGGAGAAAGAAGGGGACATATATCACAAGGGGACAGGATGCAATTAGCGGGGAGGCAACTCAAACATTCCTTTGCTAGTAAATGTAAACATCTCCTTTTGGTGTGGAGTCAGTTTGCCGTGTTAGTTTGCAGCAGTGAAAGCATCCAATTACTATGTAGTATAAGCCTTCGATAACCACAGCTCTCCCTGCCAGATGCATCTGACAAAGAGAACTGTGGTCCCTGTATTTCAGACAACTCTCTTTATACCCTGGTGCACCACCAGAGGGTGCTGCCATGGAGGGAAGCCTAGGCAAGGCACAATGTCCCTCCAGAAAATGTGCCACAGTGGGAAGCCCAGGATGGGAGCAAGATGAGAGCAAGCGACAATGCCCGCCTCCCACCTTTACCGGTTGGACATTTTAGTTGCGGCAATTGCCGGGTGTGCCAACTGATTGTCAGGGTCTGTTTGCATAGTACCTGAAGGGAAGCAACCTGAGTAATGCTATGTTTAATTCTGTAGTTGTTTAGTCTTCTTTTCCCTCTAGGCCCCACCACCTGCGAGGAGCCGATTCCATGGGAGAGGATACTGTTTTATCTATTCTTCGAGCTGATTCGACCTTGGCCAGTGTTCCCACAGAGAACTTTCCTGCTATGTAGCTGCCTCGCGAGATCATCATTGATTTTTCATCTAAGAGGATCCGGGACACTATCCTATATAATTCATACAATGCAGATTTGGACTTTCTGGGTAATAAAGTTAAGATATTGAAAGACGTCCCATTTCTAGTTCGGAAAAGACGTTTTAAGTATAAAAAGTTCGCAGCTCTTCTGAGAGAACGTGGAATAAAGTACAAATGGTTATTTCCGGAAGGAATCTGGTTCAGTCACAAAGATCAAGCTTTCAAGATATTATCAGAAGATCAACTAAGGGATTTTGAGGATAAAAATCCGGAATTTCAGTGCACCAAGCAAGACGAAAAGGAGAAGTCTGAGGGGGGGGGAGGAAACGAGCACTGCGGCTGCAGCTGCTCAGAGAGAATTGCGTCCGGGACCCAGGAGGGGAAGGAAAATTTAATTTGAATTTAAATTGTAATTTGCATTTAGTAAGGTCAACCACTCCATCAATATAACATAAAGCTTTAACTTTTGAATAATGGCAGTATGAAGGGAAAACATTTTGTGTAGCATAGTGGTTATATGTTGTAGTTGTTGTGTTGTTTTTTTCCTTCCTCCCCTTGTTCCCTTTCTTCCCTTTGTATTGTTAGTTAATGTAGTTAATAAAAAAAAATAAAATAAAATAAAAAAGAGAACTTTCCTGCTATGTGAACTCTGGGGAGAGGCTGGGCTCTGAGAGTGTGAAATGTAACAACTTTCGTTCTGTGTCTCATTCCTAACAATGCCTTGTTCAGCCAGGATCTCAAATCCTGGAATATGGACATCTGGGCCTGAATGCTGTCTTTCAAAATAAAACCTTTTGAAATCAAAAGACCTTGTCTTCTTGCAGAAGGGAGTAAGACAGACACTCGTGTCTGGAATGCCATAGTCTGACACTGATGATGAAGTCGAGTGACAGATTGTGCCTGGGACTGCCCCCCTCAATAAATTCATGAACTGCAACACCCAAAATGTGGTTTACTTGATCCAGTGTCCGTGTCCTTTGTTGTACATTGGCAAAACTAACAGGTCCATTAAATTACGCATATTGGAGCATCTCTCACGATTGAGAAATAAAATGCTGGAAGCTCCCATGGTCACTCATTGTTTGGAAAGGGGACACAAGGAGGCGGACCTTAAATATACTATCCTTTATGCTTCTTTGTAACATTTCCCTGATGCCATTAATGTGGATCTACTTAGAAGAGAGACCTTTTGGATCTATAAATTAAATACTATTATGCCAAATGGCTTAAACATCACGTCTGATTTCTCATGTTTCCTGTAATGACTGCATCCCAGGTCAATTTCCTTTAAGTGGCTTTTCCCTTTTGTTTGCCAGCTGTAATGGAGTGAGTGAGTACTTATTGACTGCTTGTAACTGCATTGTCATGCTGTATTATTGCCCTGCTCTTTCTGAAGTTAAGGGATAGCTTAGGTTATTAGGGTTAGGGTTGGGGTTAGGTTTAGTGTTGGGGTTAAGGTCAGGGTTAGGCAGGGTGCTGCATGCAAGTACTGGACCTGACATGACATTGCAGTTTTTGTCATTTCAAATCACTGTTGCTTTATATAAAAATTAAAGGTCCAATGCATATTTAATGTAGTCACTATACTCCATTTTCGAAGTGCCATGAAGGTTATTCATGGGCAGGTATTTCTGAAATATGCCTTGTGATATATCATACACAAGCAGAAATGCAAGATGACATATATAGTTTGTTTGAGGAAGGGCTACTTACTAGGGCTGGCTTGAGTTTCTACAAGGGTTGTCAATTTTGAATTGAGAAATTCCTGGAAATTTGGCAGTACAACCAGGGGAGGGTGCAGTTTCAAAAAGGGTTTTCTTATTATGTAAACAAATTATGAAAGCCTCAGATTCATTGTTTTAACTTTTAGGAAGAATTCAGACTGGATTTGATCTAGAACCCACTTATTTGTCTTTTTGGCCATCCATTTTATCCGCAAAATTCTCCTCTCCCTTTCTTATTCCAGCATGGCTGGCTGGCATTTCTCATTCCATACATGGTAAGAATTTCACAGTGAGTCTGGAATTTTGAAACTCACTTTGCTTGCATAGAAATTAATGTGATGGTCCTGTAGTTGCTGTGCAATTTGGCAGCCTCTTTTATGGAAGTGGAATGTACACAGATCGTTTCCAGTCCATGGAGTATCACTTCGTTTTTTGTATTTAATGAAATATTCTTGTTAAGACTTTGATGGACTCAGTTTCTGTAGCTTGAAATAACTGTTTTGGTATATTATGTCCTCCTGATGATTTATTTCTCCTGATTGCTATGAGTGCAGGTTTCACTTCACTTTCTAACGCTATTAATAATGATCTATATATCCAGCTTCAATTTTTTCTGTTCAACA
The DNA here is from genome assembly GCF_028583425.1 of Eublepharis macularius. Taxonomy (NCBI): domain Eukaryota; kingdom Metazoa; phylum Chordata; class Lepidosauria; order Squamata; family Eublepharidae; genus Eublepharis; species Eublepharis macularius. The sequence continues at coordinate 249,193,933 of NC_072790.1, forward strand.
ATGCATAATTCTTGTTAGATAAACTGGGATTAAGAAGAATCTGAACAGGACTGAAAATTAGCATCACTGCCTTTCTCATACCAAACAAGCAATGATTTTTCTCTAAAGTGACAGTCATCTTTACCCCTCCACAACTAGGAACATGCAAAACTTACACAAAAGAACAGAAAATTCAAAAATGAATCAAAAACACAAATGATGTTGTGATGCTAATTGATAGATTTTAATGGGAAGAAATACATTGGTGACATAATTTGTATTCTAATTATTCAGTACAGCAGAAGAAATCATGCATTTTCCCATAAGAAAAAAACAAAATGAATGCAACTGTTTGCCTAAGATACCAAAATGGCTGACACTTGCAAAGCAATATTCAAACTTTTAAAGAGTGTTTTCAGATATGATTTCCATGATTTTTCTTGATGATCTAAGTTAAGCAAGTCAGTGCTAGGACACCTAGAAAGCCATCAACATGTCTTTCTGAGGAAGAATATTCTCTCATAATCGCTTCCTAAAAAAGTTGACATTGAAGATCATCTCAGTTATCTTAATGGGAAACGGTGGTATAATTTTGAGAGGTTTTGGGTCCTTAATTGGAGAGGCATTACTGGACATCTTGAAAAGATACTGATGAATCTGAAATGTAAGACGATGGAGGTTTTAAATGTGAAACCCTCTCCAAAAAAGTATGCAATATCATTAATGCTACAGTCTGCTGGGTATCATGAATACTGCCCCGAAAGGTTCCTCATGATTTCCTTGGCGTACTCTTCCAAACAGAAGGTCATGGTTTATTCCAGCCTCAATGGAAACTACCGAAGTGTGTTGATCTTGCCCATCTGAAGAATGGAACCGGAATAAGGCCCAGAGTGAAGTTGTTGTGCTGGACCACAGGTAGAGGTAGTCTTGCACATATAAGGGTATTAGGCCATTAAAAACTTTGTATGTTATGGGCCAGAACCTTGAATTAGACCTAGCAGCTATTGGCCAGTCAGAGGAGTGACTACAGAGCAGGCGGAATATGCATGCACAGCCTAATTCTTAAGCTGTAGCTTTCTGAATTAAGTGGAATTTCCAAATTGATTTTGATTGCATAACTACCCGTAGAGAGTGCATTATAGTAGTCTAGCCTTGAGGTTACCATAGAATGGATCCTGACAGCCAGCCAAGTTAAGGTAAGGGACCATCTTTCAGGTTAAACTAAGTTGGAAGGGATTGTTTTCTTCAACTGCATTTGCTTTCCCAGCAGTTATCCTGGGTCCAGTGTAACCCCTAAGCTCATGACCAAGTCAGAAAGGGTCAGCTGAAGCTCTCAAAAGTGGAAGCCCAATATCCTTCAAGACCTCAGTCCTCCCAACCAGCCTCTTTTCTTGTGTCGTTTTCAGGTTTTTTTCCTTTCATCCAGTTAGCAGTGGCTCAACACTTCTACAGCATCCCCAGGATAAAGAGATATAGAGTTGAGTGTCTTTAGCATACTGATAGCATCCAATTCTCAAGATACAAACTCTTTTTCCTAAGGGCTTTTCATAGAGGTCAAGAAATGTGGGGATCAGACCGCACCCTGCGGAACATCATAAAACAAATTCCACACTGATCATAACTGATCTTCAACAGCAGCACTCTGAATCTGGTCCATAAGGAATAATTTAAACCCATCTGAAGTACCTACTGCTCCCTCCAGATGTTTCAACTAAGTCCAATAGGAAGGGGGAAAAGGAGCATAGTCCAATCAGAAAGAGGTCATCAGCTAAATCCCCCAGTGCCATCTCTGCCCCACAGACTTTAAACATGGGGCCAGATAACTCCTTCTTTGAGTGACTGTAGGATGGTGCCCTGAGTCAGTGACTGGATATGAGAGATTCCTCATTTATATGATCTGGATATGATTTCAGCAGCCACAATGGACAAGGGTCCAGAGCACAAGTGGTGGCATTCATTGAACCCCGGATCCTGATAGCATCCATCAAGGTACCTGGGTCAAAATCATAACCCCCCTGCCTTTTGGAAAGCAGGGCCAAACTGGCTACAAAAATCCTATGAAGACCACATAAAGGAGTCCTTGGGGTCTGTCATAAATCAGTCCCTAACTCAAGACACCTTCCCTCAGCTTTTCAAAACAGTTGGTACCTCTGAGATATTTTTAAAAAAAGAATCTTGGCCAAGTGGTTGAGAAAGAAACAGCCAACCACCTCTAGGCCTGGTTGAGGAACTCTTGTTCATTGGACCCTTTTCAGTCCTGCTTTAGGCCAGACTGTTGAATGGAGCTGGCTCTGGTGGCTGTAGCTGATGACCCCTACCTGAATGTAGACAATCACCATGCTTTCTTCTTGCTCCTTCTGGATCTATCTATATAGCTTTTGCCACAATAGATCACACCATCCTGCTGAGGTGTTTGAAAGTAGAAGTAGTTATCAGAAGATGAATTGTTCCTCATGGCATGAACTCAAAGAGCTGCTATTGGAAATCAGCTCTACTCAGTGAGGGAATTATCTCGAGGGGTTCCACAAGTTGCAATATTATCCCCATATTATTCAACCTCTATGTAAAACCTTGAACTCATTCACAGCCATAGAATTGGATGCCATCAATATGCAAAGTCCACTCCACTCTATAGCTCATTATCCAAATCCCCTGGTGATGCAGTAGATGTAATGAGTCACTGCTTTACAGCTTTGTGAATTGACTGAAAGACAAGAAGTTGAAGTTGAACGCAGTCAAGGGGGAAGAGATGTTTGTTGGAGAAGCAAAGACCGTGAAGGACATTGTGCTTCTGACTCTGAATGGGTTCAACTGCTAAAAAGGCCTTCTCACAATGCAGATTAGCCCGGAAGACGACCCCCTACCTTGACATGGCTGATCTGGCCATCTGGATTCATGGCACGGTAACATAGAAACTATACTTCTGTAATGCTTTCTACAAAGCTTTCCCTTCAAAGTTGACTCAGGGCCAAGCTACAGGTGACGAATGACACTTGAACGGCAAGTGTATTTCTCCCTGTTCACTTGCCCTCCACTCAATCCACTTGCCGTTCAAGTGTCATTTGTCACTTGTAGCTTGGCCCTCAGAGACTCCAGTTAGTGCGGAACACTGCAGCTTGTTTATCTCTCAGGAGGCAGACGGAGCATGCATATCATTCCCATTCTGCAGTCCCTCCATTGGCTTCCCATCAGTTACAGGGCTCAATTCAAGGCACGACTATCACATTCAAAGTCCTTCATAGCCTTGGCTCCTCATAGCTGTGTGACCATGCACAAGCTATGTTCCGCCATAACAGCTTCGCTCATTTGAACACGTCCTTCTGCAGATACCACTCTTCAGTTGAGAGACATGGACACACATTTGCTTTGCTTCTGGTAGCCCCCACCTTATAGAATGGCCTATCTGATGACATTCGGAGGGCTTCTGCTCTCCTAGCTTTCTACAAACTATGTAAAACTGAACAATTCAGGAGAGCTTTCTACACACATTGCAGGGCTGTGTCATAAGAAACTCAGAGTGATGCCTTGCTCCTCTCTGCTGACATAGACATGCACCTTCTAGGGAGATTCTTCATTTTTAAACATGTCAGGTAGATTAGTTATGCTCTGTTTCAGAAAGATTTCATCTCTGCGCTTGGCTTTATGCTTGTTTTTCGAATTTCTACTACCGTATCCTACTGCATTTCTTCCTGTAAATGTCCTACCTGTTGTTCATTATAGTACTTTGTTCAGTGAAATGTCCTAGCAGTTGTCTAATCTGCCTTGAATCTCAGTCTGAAATGTGGACTACAAAATATAATATGTTCTCACTGTTTAGAATGATGCAAACGTACAGTTTCGCAATGTTGCTTTTACCGCTCTCACAGTAGTACTTCTGTAATATTTCTTTGGTCCTTCTACTTTCCTTTTTCAGTTGCCCTTGCCCCCCTAATTATCTTGGAAAGACAGTTTTGAAACCGAGTATTTATTTAATGTCATGGAAGACATTTAGTACCTTAATTTCCTAGAAACTAATAGAATGCTTTATGAACACATGACGTATAAACGTTGCTGTGTTCAAACGCAGAGTTCATGACTTTCCTCTGTGCCTTGAATATGCACTTGTTGGCAGAGGTCCCATTTCATACTTTTTTTTGCTTACTGATTTGTTTTCAATACCGCATTACTGACTGTGAGCAAACCCTGCCCAGAGTGTTTGCCCAGAGTGCACAGAGCCTGACATTTGAGGATAATACTTCCTCCCGGGGAACTGGTCTCTGTAGTCTCAAGATTGGGTGTAATTCCAGCCCCTTATCTAAACTTGCGAGCCAGCCCTTTAGCAGGTGTGCATTGTGATCTCTGCAACCATTTGCCCCCGTGTACCTAATTGTTAGGTGTCTCAGTGTCCCCACTATCGTTCAGCCCCTGGTATGCCTTGGATTTGCCACAACAGAGGTGCATCTCCAAGGTAACCCATATTGCTGGGTAGCTGTGCTGAGCTATAGACTTGTTTCTACCCCATAAAGAGTAAACTGTATATTTCCAGGGAGGTGGGAGTAGCAAACAAACACACAGCACGGGATACAAAAAGATCAAGTGAAATTATACTTACCTAGATCTCTGAGATGTAGAAGTCAAGAGAAGCCAACAAGCTGTTGGTTGGAAGATGCCGGTGTTGTCCGTGTTTTTATACTGTTTCTTGCAGGAAATGATTGTAAATCTTTAGCCCTTGGCCTGAAGCGATCAACTCATCCTAGTCAGAAGCGATGAGTCCCTCTGCTTGTAAAGCCATAGATGTTAATTAACCTCATCATCCCCAGTCTTGGCCCAGAGGCATAATGAAAGATTGATAAATACACAGCAATTGCTGTAGCAGTCTGTGAAGCTGACAGAATATGGCTCTCGTTAAGCAGCCATCAGGGGTCAAAAGGGAGAGCTTTCCTCCCTGACAAATGTTTGACCCCCTGCCCTCGCAGATGGTCAAATGTTGGGCCAGAAGAGAAGAGTGTATAATAGGAAGACGGAGCATTTGGGGAGGCTGCAGAAGATTGTGCCTCTAGCTGCTTTAACTACAGGAATGCTGGGTCAAGTGGCAACTGGTGGGGCATTGGGGGGACTTACTGGGTCTGGGGCTCACCAGCAATGCCATTACATTTCTGGCAACATGCTCATGTCACTTTGTATGCACAAAGAAATGACATCACCAGGAAGTGACTTCAATATGCTGACCACACACAAGGTTTCCTGGTTCTTTTCCCCCAGTTGGCCAACTGAATGGTGGCAGGAAGTCACCACAGGCAGCCGGGGGCCACTCCTACCAGCAGGCACGTAGACAGCATGTCTACCAAGTAAAGAGGTATGGGGAAGCGGGTAGATTAGGTGGTACTATGTCTTTGATACACTCTTTCTGAAGTCAAGAAGAGTTTAGGGTTTGGGTTTGGGTTTGGGTTCGGGTTCAGAAAGGTTCTTCATGCAAGTCCTGGACCCGATATGAAATTGTGGTTTTTTCCCTTTTCGATCACTATTGCTGGTTTAATGTAGTCATTACACTGCATTTTTGATGTGCGACATGATTGGATCTATTAAGTTAATTCTGCGGTGTGTATTGCTGAAATATGACTTTTGGTAAATCTTATACAAGCAGAAATGCATGACATCATATAGAAGGTTTCTTTGAGGAAGGGCTACTTGCAAGGTCTTGCTTTTGTTTCCACAATGGTTGTCAACTCTGAGTTGACAAATTCCTGAAAATTTGGCAGTGTAGCCAGGGGTGGGTGGTGCTCGAGGAAAAGTTATCTCATGATGTGATGAAAATATGATGTTATTTCTTTATTTATTTTCTTTATTTTTGTTCTTATGATTTGACCAAAGTATGATAGCCCCAGTTGACGTTTTAGGGAGTTCTTCTAGGGAGAACTCAGGATGGATTTTAATAAGAACCCACTAATTTTGCCATTCATGATATTCACAAATCTCTCCTCCAGTACCATATTTCAAAAGAATTCAATTTTCTTCCTGTCAGCTTTCTTCATTTCCGACTTTCACATCCCTACATAGCAAAGGGGAATACCACAATGTGGATTATATTGAACTTCATCCCCAAAGAGACGTACTTATCATCCTAAAGGATCTTTTCTAATTCCTTCATGGCTGCTCTTTCAAGTCTCAATCTCCTTCTCATTTCTTGGTTGCAGTCTCCCTTTTCATTGATGATTGAGCCAAAGAAGAGAAAATCTTCAACAATTTCAATTTCATTAAAATTCTGTAATTCCTCATTATTTTTTTTTCTTTTTGATGCTCACCTGTAATCCTGTGGACCTTTCTTCTTTAACCTTCATCATTATATCTTCACAATTTTTATGCCAGTAATGAGGAAACCTGGAGGTTGACCCTGGAGGTCCCTTCTGACCTTACGATTCTATAATTATCTTCTGACACTATGATTCTATGATGATCTAAAATGACAGTCATTATTACAGCTCCACAACCAGGGAACATGCTGAAACTTACCCAAAAGAACAGGAAATTAAAAATGAATCAAAACCACAAATGATATAGTGATGCTAATTGCTAGAATTTATGGCAAGAAAGAAATTGATGGAACAATTCGTATTCTGATCATTCAGTACAGCAGAGGACAGAACCCATTTTTCATAGAGACAAAAAACAAGTGAACATAGTTGTATGCTTGCTACCGAAATGGCTGTCACTTGCAAAGGAATATTCAAAATTTTAACAGAGAGTGTTTTCAGATGTAATTCCCCCAATTTCCCCTGATGGTCAAAGTTAAGCATGATGATAGGAGGGCACATGTCTTTACAAGGAAGAATATTATCTCATAACTGACTCACAGAAAGCTTGAGACGGAATTCTGGTATTGACACATTAACCGGAAACGGTTTTGGCACTGCTACAATCGACGGTGGTTGTTTCAGTACAAGTTCTTTATTTAAAGCAGCATTACTGGACATCTTGAAAAGATATTGGTGAATCTGAAATATCAAATAATAGTGGTTTTAAATTTGCAAAAAAAATACGTAATGTCATTAATTCTATAGTCAGCTGTATTTTACTAACACTGCCCCAAAAGCTGTCCAATGAATTGGAATACTGTTCCAAATAGAAGCTCAAGGTATATTCAGGCCTCAATAGATACTACAGAAGTATGTTGATCTTGCCCATCTGTAGGATGGAACCTGTAGAAGGTCCAGTTTAGATGAGTGAAGCTGTTGTATTGGAGTATAGGTAGAGGTAGTCTTGCACATATAAGAGTATGAGGCCATTAAAGACATTGTATGTGATGGGCCAGTATCTGGAATTGGACCTAGCAACTATTGAGCAGCCTGAGGAGTGACTGCAGAGTAGGCAGAATATGCATGCACTGCCAAATTCCTGAGCTATAGCTTTCTGCATTGAGTGGAATTTCCAAATTGATTTTGAGGAGATAACTACCTTTATAAAGTGCATTACATTAAGGGTTTTTTTCAGCCTGAATGCAGTGGAACAGAGTTCCATCACCTCTTGAAAGTAATTGCATGTCTGGTGGTCCCGCTCCTCTTATCTTGTTTCCTCCCCACAGAGCTGAACAGTTGCTGCTTTCAAAGCTGGCAGCTTTTTTCAACTGAGAGAAGGGGGATTCCCCTCTCGTCAGCTGAAAAAAGCTGCTTTCTTTTTTTTTTTTTTTTAAAAAATTTTTATTGGGTTAGAACATTAATATTTTTACATTACATTCAATTTTCCCCTAATTTTTCGTTTCTAACCCCCTCCCTTTCCCCCCCTTTTGTTGACTTCCAACAGCTTTCCCACCCTCTGTCCCTTTTCCCTTACTTCTATTAACTTCCTCTGTCTAAAACAAATATATATTCTCCGTTATATTAAGCAGTACATCTTTAACTCTTTTACTTATTATACATCCAAACTATACTTCTTTAGATAAACAATTTATCCCATTTTCCAGTTTTGAATATTTCTATATATCATAAACCATAAAAATTTCCCACATTTAAATCAAACAATTTGATTTGTTCTCTATATATTACTCATTTCTTCTTTTTATGGTATTTCTATATAACTCATCACATAATCAGTCGATTTAACTCTTCTATACATTCAGTTTGGTGCATATAAATCTTATCGAAAAAAGAAAATATTGTTAATTACTCAATCCTCATGTTTAAACCATTAATTATTCTCTATCAATATTCTATCAATTAACCTTTGCATATCTATATATATCTCAATCAATTAATCTAACTGCTTATAAATTGACATTTCTCTTCCTCCCCCGGTAAAGTCACCCCTCTCTTTTATACTTTTATTATACTTCAGTAGTTCTCAAACTGCCACAGTTTTCCTCCCACCTCCCACTTCTTCTCCAAATATTGTTTCAGCTTCTCCCAGTCTGTGTTAAACTGCCCTGAGTCCAGATCTCTCAGTTTTCTTGTCATCTTGTCCATTTCAGCCATATACAGCAATTTGTAGATCCAATCTTCAATAGTTGGCACTTCTTGTACTTTCCATTTCTGCGCATACAAAAGTCTAGCTGCTGCAGTCATATAAAATATCAACGTCCTATGATGGGCTGGAATTCCCTCCATTCCCAAGTTTAGCAGCAGGAGTTCTGGGTTCTTATTTATTTGAAACTGTAAAATTTCACTCATTTCTCTTATTATTTCCCCCCAGAACTGCCTAGCTACCTCACACGACCACCACATATGATAGAGGGAGCCCTCATGCTTCCTACATTTCCAACATTTATTAGAAGTGTTCAAGTTCCCTAGCGCAATCTTCTTTGGTGTCATGTACCAACGATAGATCATTTTGTAAATGTTCTCTTTAATATTAATACATGTCGTTGTCTTCATTGTAGTTTTCCACAAATATTCCCATGCCTCCATTGTTATTTCTTTATTGAAATTTATAGCCCATTTCACCATCTGTGTTTTAACTATCTCATCCTCTGTATACCATTTCAACAGTACTTGGTATACCTTGGATATTCTTTTCCTGTCTTCTTTAAGAAGGGTCTGCTCTAGTTCCGAGTTCTCTGTTCGTATGCCCCCTTTTGCAGAGTCCGAGTTATATAAGTCTCTAATCTGTCTATACTGGAACCAATCATAATTAGGTGATAGTTCCTCTTGCGTCTTTATTCTAAGTTTAGATACTTCAATTTTAGTTATATCTTTGTATGTTAAACATTGTTGTTCATTATCAGCAGCTCTCGGATCTATCACCTCGTATGGAACTACCCACAAGGGGGTTCCTTCTTGTAAGTAAATTCTGTACTTCTTCCAGATTGTGTATAGACTTCTCCTTACAAAGTGATGCAGGAACATCGAGTTGACCTTTACTTTGTCGTGCCATAGGTATGCGTGCCATCCAAAAATTTTTTTATATCCCTCTAGGGCTAGTAGTTTCTTATTCTTTAATGTCATCCACTCTTTTAACCAAACTAGGCAGATTGCATCATGATAAAGTCTCAAGTTGGGCAGTTGCACTCCGCCTCTTTCCTTTACATCTTGTAGAACTTTTACTTTCACTCGAGGCTTCTTGCCTGCCCAAACAAAATCTGATATTTTCCTCTTCCATTTTTCAAATTGTTTAGAGTCTCTGATGATTGGTATTGTCTGTAGCAAAAACATTACTCTTGGTAACACATTCATCTTAACTGCTGCAATCCTGCCCAACCATGACAAGTTCAATCTATTCCATTTGATCAAGTCTCTCTCTATCTGAGTCCATAATTTTTCATAATTATTCTTGAACAAATCTATATTTTTTGCAGTCAGCTCAACTCCCAAGTATTTCACCTTACTAGTTACTTCACAATCCGTTGTTTCCATTAACAATTGTTGTTTCTGCTTAGTCATGTTTTTGCATAATATCTTTGACTTCTTTTTGTTAATGAAGAAACCTGCCAAGTCGCCAAACTCTTTGATCTTATCTATCACTTTTGGCATGTTCTCCAATGGATCTTCTACAATTAGCATTATGTCATCTGCAAATGCTCTAACCTTATATGAGTAGTCCTTTATTTTTATTCCTCGTATTTCCTCATCTTGTCGTATTTGTATCATCAGAATCTCCAATACTAGAATGAACAACAATGGAGATAGCGGGCAACCTTGTCTTGTTCCTTTACTAATCGTCAATTTCTTGGTCAGTTCATCATTCACTACAATTGCTGCAGTCTGGTCTCTATAAATTTCTTTAATTGCTCTGATGAATCTTTCTCCCAGTTGTAGCTTTTCCATAGTGGCAAACAAAAAATCCCAGTTTAAATTGTCAAACGCTTTTTCAGCGTCTACAAAGAAGAAACCAACCTCTTTATCACAACGCTTGTCATAATATTCAATAGCATTGATCACTGTCCTTAAATTGTCTCTTATTTGTCTGTCTGGCAAAAAGCCTGCTTGTTCTTCCTCTATGACTTCCGAGAGCCACCCCTTCAGTCTCTCCGCCAATATCTTCGCAAAAATTTTATAATCATTGTTAAGTAATGATATAGGCCTGTAATTTTTCACGTTGGTCAGATCTTGGCCCTCTTTTGGGATCAATGATATATTCGCTTCACTCCAAGTGTCTGGAATCCTTTGATCCCTAAAAACTCCATTCATCACCTCTTTTAGGAATGGTGCCAGTTCATTGGCCATTGTCTTATAGAATTTAGCCGTAAGTCCATCTGGCCCTGGCGCCTTTCCTAGATTTGCGGATTGTATTGCCTTACTTAATTCCTCATCAGTTACTTCACTGTTCAATTTATTTCTCCAAGCTTCCGAGATCTCTGGAAGTTTGGTTTTCTCCAGATATGATGCTATTGATTCTTTGTTTACTTCTTTTTTGTTATACAGCTTAGCATAGAATTTATAAAAGGCTCTACTAATGGTAGTCTGCTCCAGATACGTTTTATTTTCTTCGCAAATTTTATTTATTATTTTCTTTTCCCTGAAAAAAGCTGCTATCAAATGCCTGCAGTTTTTTCAGCTGTGGGGAGAGGGAGGAGGGACCCCCTCCTTCCTCTCCTTATTTGAAAAAAGCAGAGACATTTGAAAGAAGCAACACTTTTGGTTTCTTTCTTGATAGTTTTTTATTGGTTTTTGAATACAAATAAAGGAATGGGGATAAAAGGAAAAAAAGGGGTGTGTGTCTTCATGATGATCTGCTCACAATAGCATCTAATATATCTTTCAGTATGCTTAATAAGTGCATTACAATGTTTATAACAGAGCATATAGTTCCTTTTATATTTTGTAAAGTAAAAAGATTCATCACTGCTGTTCATATTTGTTATCATTCCAGCAATAGGGTAGTCTCTACCATCCAGCAATCTCCTCCATCTCTCATGGTCTTTATTACCTTCATCTAGGAGAAGCTTCAGTAACCAACACATCCGTCTTGAAGATTATAAGTGTCTATATGATAATATTAGCTAATATATATATGATCTAATATAATCTAACCACTATATAAAACCTTAGAAAATTGTCTGGAGCCTTAGACAATTGCTCCTTCTCTTACCAACTTTTTATATATTTTCCATTTTTTCTAACCTTTACTTGAAATAGTATTACACATTTTACATCTGTTATTTAAACATATAATAACATCCCTAGAACCTTTTAAAAAGAATTCTCATTTACATTTAACATTTTAATTGTTATTATCTTGGTTTTCTATCGTTTATTCCATTGTTCTGCATCTTTCTCCTAATTTACTTTTTGAGAGTACTTAATCTTATATTCTTTTATCTTTTTCATTCTTTACCTTAGTATACATACATTTTTCTTTTTATCATTTCATCCAAAGCATATCACACAAGTTATTATATTCTTACATTGGTCCACCACCCTATATCGATGTTACCACTTTTCCATATCAAAAAGATAAAATGCCTTCAATTCATTTTCCAAATCTTTAGAGATCTCAGCTGTATCATATTGCATAAGTATATTTCTAGCAGTTTTCGAGGCCTCGAGTTCAGCTATCGGTTGTCATCATTCCAGCAAACTTGTTGTTTACAGAGCTGGATGTCATGGTTGTACTCTTTTCTTTTTCTCCCCCCCCCCTTTCCCCCCCCCCAATATGCTTTCAGTTTGATTTTCAGTTTTTTTCCTTGATAGGTAAATTTTGAAGTTAATTTATTCAAACCCTTAGTTTGAATTAGTAGGTATTAGTTAAAGTAGCTTAGATTGGCTTGAAATTTAAATGTGTAGCATAGCAGAGTATCTTCCAACTTGTCTTCCTTTAAGTCTTCCAAATGCTCCTCTGTCCTCTGAAAGAAGCAACACTTTTCTTGCTGCAAGTAAAGTGTTGCTGCTTTCAAAGCCTGTAGCTTTTTTCAGCTGGCAGGAGGGGGATTCCCCTCCTATCAGCTGAAAAATGGCTGGCGTTTGAAAGCAACAGTTTTCTTGCTGTTTGCAAATGGCAAGTAAAGTGCTGCTTTGAGCTTCAGTGTGCTTTGTGAAGATTCCCAAATCTTTAAGGAGCATACCAAAGCGTTTAAATACCCAAATCCCAAAGAGGCTTGCCACTTGCCGCTTGAGAGTGCCACCACCTCTTTTCCCAGAAAAAAAAAGCCCTGCCAGAGGTGCTGGAAAAGATAACATTATACAGTCTTGCACGTATGAGCGTATAGGGACATTAAATAATTTGCATGTGATGGGCCAAGTGAGGGAGCTTTAAGAGGGGACCATTTGCCTGACCAAATAACTTGCACCCAGACTGTGTAATCAGCCTTGAATTTCAGTGATAAAGGTGGACTATAAAATCATCATCATCATCATCATCATTACCATTACCATTACCATTTTTTTCAAATGTCCACTCTCCCCAATGCAGTTTACATCATTTTCCTTTCCAGTATTTTGTCCTTATAAAAACCATGTGATTCAAGTCTGGCTGAGGTGGTGCGATTGGCCAAAGGTCAGTTAGAAAACTTCCTTCGGTTTCATATCTCTCACCAGTGATGGGATATGAATCTGATACAATGATGGTCACAGGCAAAGACAGCTTTGAACTTGGATTACGGAAGGCCTTGATCTCTATGCTCTATTGATAGCTCTAGAGAGGAACTGGTTGGCCACTGAGTGAAAGTGTCTGTGGGACAAGAAGGGCTACTGATCGGATCCAACAGAGATCTGCTTGTGTTCTTACGTTTTTATGTGTTTGGGGAAGCTTGAAATACAGCCAAGTTAGTGACCCCAACCCTTTGTTCGCAAACGTTGCTGTGTTTCAGCCTTCTCCAAAGACAGATATTGTGGGAATATATTAAAATCTCAGCTCTGGAGTGGTTTTCTAATCTGCCTCCCCTCTCTATGCTAATAGCCACAAATCAGATTCAACAAGTAGTGTATTTGCACATGTGTAGTTCCATGAAAACGTGATGCAAAACAGATTGGCAGGCATTTCTGGCTTTGGTTGTAACCACCAAGACGTCATTTTGACTTGGTGGTATTGCATTTGAGTTTCCAGGCATTGTGGAAAGGGTAAACAGTTCTTACATTTTTTGCAAAGTTCCCTCCTTCTGAAATCCCTTTGGATTTGGGGGCAACTTTCATTAACTTTTAGTCAACACAGATTAGGTTTTGTTTAGAATTATACATACAGTTTTGTAATGTTGCTTTTGCTACCCTTACAGTAGTACTACTGTCATATTTCTTTGGTCCTTCCATTTTTCTTTCTCAGTTGCCCTTGCTCGGAATTTACAGGTTGGAGCCCCCTTATTATCTTGGAAAGATAGTTTTCAGACAGAGTTTTTATTTAATATTTTTATTTAATAGCTTGGAAGACATTAAGTACCTTATTATCCTAGAAACTAATGGAATGCCATATGGTCACATGGCGTGTAAAATTTGCTGTGTTAAAATCCTGAGACCAGGACTTTGTGCCTTATATGTGTACTTGCAGGTACAGGTCCAATTTCACACTTTTTTGCTAGTAAGGTTGTCCACTCCAGCTTGGGAAATTCCTGCACATTTGGAAGGTAGTGTCTGGAGTAGGAAAATTGGGGTGGGATTTCACTATCTATGGCTTAGCATAGAGCCTGTCATTTGAGGATGACACTTTCTCCAGGGGAACTGGTCTCTGTAGACTCTAGGTGTAATTCCTGCCCCCACACCAGGTTCACAACCCTACCTGAACTTGGGAGCCAGCCCTCTAGCAGGCAGGCATTCTGATCTCTGCACCCTTTCCCCCCAGTATTCCTCATTGTTAGGTGGCTCAGTGTATACAATATCTTTCAGCCCCTGGTATTCCTTGGATCTGCCTCAATATAGAGGTAGCCACAAGATAACCCGTATTGCGGCCTGGGTAGCTGTGCTGAGCTATGGATTTGATTCTAGGACATAAGCGTAAACTGTATATTCCCAGAGAGAGAGAGAGAGAGAGAGAGAGAGAGAGAGAGAGAGAGAGAGAGAGTAGCAAACAAACACAAAGTGCTAGATATAAACAGATCAAGTGAAAAGATATTTACCTAGGTCTCTGAGATGCCGAAGTCAAGGAATGCCGACAAGCTGTTGGTTGGAAGACTCCTGTGTTGTGAGGGTTTTTATACTGTTCCTCACAGGAAAGGATTGTAAATCTTTCTTCCATTGTCAAATGTGCTACTTCTGCCTGCAGGTTACAGGGCTTTTGTTTGGGCAAAGCATAAAAAAATAATGCAATAATTTGCCATGCTCCTCTGAGGAATTTTGGTAATGCTCTTTATAATTAGTTCCCTATAACCTTTTTCTTTCTAATGATGGTTCCACATCTTAATTTAATTTTATTTCTAACCTGTACATTATTACCTCTCTACTTTTTTAAGGATCTTAGATTCTTATGAGAAGGAAAAATGGGAGAAGCTTAAAGAAGCCAAGGTGGCTCCATAAAGATGTTTCTAATCAGTTGAGAAATAAGCAAGACCTATTTAGGAAATGAAAGGAGGGCCTTATAACCAAGGATGAATGTAAACAAATAACCAAGGCTTGTAGGGAGAGTGTTAGAATAGCTAAAGCTCAATATGAGCATAGGCTAGCAAAAGATGGTAAAAAGAAGAAGAAAGTGTTCTTTGTTTAAAAGAGCAAAGACATGGTAGACCTATTGCTTGAGTTTCTCAAGAACAAGTCATGTCAGGCTCAACTTATCTATTTTTGAGTAAGTTACAGGAGGATGCAGGATGATCTTGACAGGCTGGAAAACTGGGCTAAAAGAAATACATTGAATTTTAAAAGATATAAATCTAAAGTTCTGTATTTTGGTAGAAAAACTCAAATGCATAATTATTGGATGGGGGAAACTTTTCTTGGCAGTAGTATGTGTGAAAAGGATCTGTGGGTCTGAGTAGACATACACTGAACACAAATCAGTAGGGGAATGTAGTACCTTAAAAGGCAAATGCGATTGAGGGCTGTATCAACGGATGTACACTGTCCAGATCATGCAAAGCGATGGTATCATTCTACTCTGCTCTGGTTAGACCTCACCTAGAGTATTGTGTTCAGTTTGGGGCACCACAATTTAAGAAGGATATAGAAAAGTGGAAACCTGTCCTGAGAAGAGCAATAAAGATGATGAGGTGTCTGTAGACCAAGTCCTATGAAGAAAGGTTGAAGGAGCTCGGAATGTTTAGCCTGGAGAGGAGACGACTGTGAGGTGATATGATAACCATCTTCAAGTACTTGTAGGGCAGTCATATAGAGGACAGCTTGGAGTTGTTTTCTGTCTCCCCAGAAGGTAAGACCAGAACCAACAGGTTGAAATTAAAAGAGTTTTCGTCTAAACGTTAGGAAGAACTTCCCTACAGTTAGAGCAGTCCCTCAGTTGAACAGACTTCCTCAGGAGGTGATCGGTTCTCCTTTTTTGGAGGTTTTTAAACAGAAGCTAGATAGCCATCTGACAGCAATACTGATTCTGTGAACCTAGGTAGATCATGAGAGGGGGGCAGGAAGGGTTACATCAGTGCTTAGCCAGAAGACTCATCACTTACTTGCTCCAGGGCAAAGCTTCTCAACTTTGATCACAGAGGCAATCCAGTGAGGAGATTGCTTAATGTATCATCAAGGGTGTTGAACAAAGTGATGCAGAACTTCTCTACCTGAAACACGGGAGAACTGTATAGACAACAGCAACCTCAATAGATCAATGAGGAGTGTGGTGGAACGGCCCTGCCGAATTGTGTTTGGCTCTGTGTGGCATCTAGGAAGCATAAGTTGCCCGAGTCTCCACATGGCAATATGCCACTCTCCCAGTCCACCTGAATTTGAATTAAAAGTAAAAACATCCATGCACGCATATTCTCTTACAAGCAGCGGACAAAGAGAAGAATACAAAAAGAAGGTGCAAATGTGTCCTGCCCGAGTCCCTCAATCTATATATGCGCTGACTGCACGTATTTAGTAGCAGACTGTTTAACTTAAAAGTTACAGATTCTGAAAGCTGCTCATTACTTTGGAACCTTTCTAGGCAGCAGAACATTGGTCTGTTGTATGTGGCAATGGTGAACCATCAAGAGGGAGTTCAGGTGTAAGAGCCCTTTTCCGTAAATGGAATCAACCAAACTGGACTTTCTCCCTCCATGCCAAGAGGTTTTATTGTCTCTGTTAGCTCACCCATTGTGGGTCAAAGAAGATGCAATCTAATCTTCCCCTCTCCATTTGTATTAGTTTCCCAGACAAAATGTCAGCTGTCCACTTGAGTCTCTCTGGCCAGGAAGGCCATTAGAATTTCCCAAACTTTGAAGCTTAATACTTGGCGAGGCCAATAGTAATGCTTGATTCTGCTTGTTTTCAGCTATGAAAAAAAAAACACTCACTGGGGAGGTATAATGCAGCCCAAACATCCAAATCAAATGCATTTCTCATTAAAAAGAGAGCAAGAGGGAACCTAATTCAGTGAAACCCCCATTAGCTTTCTGAAGCTCTAAGAATTGCAATGTGCACAATCTATTGGGGAAGCACTGTGGGTGTGGAACGAGGGTGAGCTTGATGGCCTAGAAGGCTCTTTCCAGTTCTATAACTCATTTCCTTCCACGTGTTATAGAACATGTACTTTGCATTGTGAAGTCCTCTTTCATTTGGGATGATTATAAAGTTTGTCAGCATGTTTGAATAATGTTGTGTGTTCATTTAAGTGCACGTAGTTTAAAGTTTTTATTGCTCATTTAAGTTTATGTAGTGTTTTTTTTTAATCCCATCTTTCAGGCAAGGTGTTCTGGTAAAACACACAAAGTACATGTTCTATACCACAGGGAAGGAAATAAATAGAATCAGGCTAAGGAAGAAAACAATCAGGCCTGAAGCATCATCACGAAATTTAATGTTGTCGTGTTAAATCATTCACATCCACGTCCCGCACCATATGTGTAAAACCACATTCCAGAGATTCATGTTCATTCCACATTGTCCACATCCTGTTCAGGACATCAGCAAACTTGATAAGTCTGGTGGACATTTCCTGTGAGGAGGTGAAGGAACTGGGTATGTTTGAGAAGGAGAAGAGAAGCTTCCAAGGGTACATGATAACGTTCTTCAAGGACCTAAATGATTATCACATAGAAGAGGGGAAAGACATGTTTGCTCATCCTCAAGAGGTCAAGATTAGATCTAATATGCCGAAATTGTAAGAGTCTAGATTTCAATGGATCCGTAGGAGAAATTTCCTAATGGTAAAAGAAGTTCTAAACACAACCAAATATCTTTGTGGAAAGTCGGTTCTTCTTCAATGGAGGTCTTCAAGCAGCAGCAGGACTGTTATCTGTAGGGACTTAATTCAATGGACCAAAATATTGGGGAACACTTGGTGATCTGTCTTTGCTGAAAATGTCATGAGTTTATGTTTCTGTACATCAGGAACAGAAATGGTCTAGCCTCTCACCTAAACATGCCAAATAGGGTAGAGAGGCCTAGAAGTCAATAACCTTGCAGAGGTGTAAGAAAGAAAGGAGTAGCAAAATAACAGGGCCTTTTGTTTATTAGAAACACTCTACACTATATCATTGGTAGCATGTGTTGAAATCCAGATGCAGAAGTCCCTGAGACTGACAAAAAAGGTCAAACTTGAAATCCCTTCTTAGTGAACCTCTACATCACAAAAGGAACCTTATAGCCAAAGTTCATATTTCTAGGTCCAGGAGTTTGGGCTGGGCTTTAACAATTGATAGTTTGACTAACGGAGGTCTGTGTGGCCCAAAGAACAACTACTAGCATTCAAAATAGTAAAGCATTTATTAAACGTACAAATGCCCATGCACACATACTCTCTGACAATCACTGGACAAAGTGAAGAATACAAAAGAACAGTGGAAATGTGTCCTGCCACTGTCACTCAGTCTATAGATGCCCTAACTGACCTTATTCTATAACAGTCTATTTAACTTAGAAGTTATAGATTCCTAAAGCTTTCCCTTACTTTGGGATCTTTCTAGGCAGCCAGCCATTTGTCTGTTCTATGTGGCAATGGTAAACTTCAAGATGGAGTTTAGGTTTAAGAGCACCTTCCTCTAGATGGAATCAAACAAACTGGACCAATCTCTATGCCAAGAGATTTTATTGTCTCTGTTTGCCCATTCTTTGTAGGTCAAAGAATCTTTTACAGACATCTCCAGGAAGATGCAATCTGCGCCCCCCCCCCCCCCCCGCCCAATCTGTATTCTTCTTATGTGTCAGAGCCAAGCTACAAGTGACTCCAGACACAGGTTGGACACTTGTCAGCTTCCCTCAAGTTTTGATGGGAAATGTAGGCATCCTGGTCTTGCAGCTGTAATGGAGAGCCAGGCTGTAAAACCAGGATGCCTACATTTCCCTTCAAAACTTGAGGGAAGCTGACAAGTGTCCAACCTGTGTCAGGCGTCACTTGTAGCTTGGCTCTCAGTTTCCCAGATAAAGCGTCAACTGGCCATTTTATTCTCTCTGGCCAGGAAGGCCATTAGAATTTCCAAAGCTTTGACAGTTGGTATTTGTCAAGGCCTGTAGCAATTGGATTTCCCCATCTGCCTGTCTTCAGCTATGAAACAGAACAAAAAACAAAACTCATTGGGGAGGTTTGCTGCAGGCCAAATGTCCAAATAAAACGCATTTCTTCACAAGAATCATCCAAGAGAGAATCTATTTTAGTGACATCCGTGTTTCCTTTCTGAAGTCTTATGGTCTGTATTGCACAAAATTCTTTATATCAGCTGGGATGTAAAAAGAAGATGTGTCAATAGAAGGTACAGGCAGGGTGTAAGTAGATCAATCAAGCTTGCTGTCCCAGAATTAAAATGTAACTTTAATTGAGGTATCACATTTCACAGAGAATCTTCCACAGCTATAGAAGTACATTCAAAACATAGATTTTCTTTCAAGTTCCACCCCAATAGAGGACTTCAGTGATTCTGGCAAGGATCAAGGGCACATCTCATAAGAAAAAAATTTAGGACTTGGGAAGAATTTGTCTGCTGAAGAGGTTGATGGGGCAGGAAAGATAAGTGAAAGGTGGTCACCTGGAACATGATATGGCAAATATTTGGTATCCGTGTTTCCAGAGGTCTAAAAATAGAGGATTTACATTTCAGTTGACCTAAAGAGAACATTCTCAATGGGAAGAGCAGCCTTAAAATAGAATCTAGGATCTGAGTGGAGGGGAAATTCTCCCTTGCCATAGGCCTTCCGCAGAGACTGGACACCCATCTGTTGGGGAAGCATTGTGTGGGGGGTGTTACCAGAACTGCTCTTTTAATGGGGGAATTAGCTTGCAGTCTGGATTTAAATTAGTGCAGGATCTTGACCAGCTATAGCAGAGTCCTTCTTTCAGAACACTCGTGCAATAAAGAGGCAAGACTAATAAAGATAAACGTGTTTTTACTAATAATGTTGTGTATGCCTAAGCTAGGACACACCAACAAGGTACACACAAGCGACTAAGAAATAAAGAGGAGGAAAAACAGAGCCGGTCGCATTTGCAGGAGAGCCCACTTGAGATCGATGGAACTGGGTATACTCACCTGGTCACGGCATGGAAGAAAGATGTAGCAGCAAAGCGTGATGGTATCTAATGCCTGCACTAGACCCGTAGAGAGAGGCAGCGGAGGTTCAGGATAGGAATGGCACGTGCACCTCATGGCCAGGGAGGCCGGCTTAAATACCCCAAAACGTACCCTGGGGCAGGTGCCTTTCCCTGTGGTTCTCAAAAAGGGAACAAAGGCTTGATGGCTCTACAACTACCCTAGATGGGCCACTTTAGTGTGTCGTTGTAAGATTGTGACACCTCGGGAAGAAGGTACAAAGGAGGGGAAGGGAGTGCCGAGCGGGTTGATTGGATCGGCCAGGAGGCTGGCGTTGTCTTGACGGCATCAGTTCTGGAATGCGGTGGCTGCATTGAGACACGTCCATTAGCTGTTCTGGACAGTTGGCACTTAGCTTCCATTCCGGGGCGGCTTCCGAGATATGCAGAGCGGGGCGAGGTCGGCCACTGCGGACGTGACCAGCTCGCTTTCACGAAATGGCAGCCTCAAAGTAAACTGTCCAGGCTGGCTCCTTACTGCTTTGGGGACATGGCTTCTTCCTTGGCACGGCTTGGGCTTGTTAGCAAGTTGCCCAGTGGTGAGGGTAGACTCAGTGACCGGCCTGCAAGGGGCCCTCCGCTGGGACTGACCAGGGGGTGCCTGGCCGGGCTCGTGGAGACTCCCTCCAGCTGGCACTTTTGCTGCAGGCAGCATGGCTCTGGGCCTAGGTGAGATAAGCACCCAAGGAGGCAGGAGACAGACATGGATGGCACAGTCCATTGCTGCAAGGAGAACAGGAAATAGGCACGGGCAATGCTGCCCTTAAACAGAGTCCTTGGTGGATCTTTAATCAGCAACACAGGAAACTGACACAGTTCATGGCAGGCCTCATTAACAGGAGGAGGAGGGGGTCCTTGGCAACAGGGGGGGCAGGGGTTGAGCTTGACCACCTAGAAGACGTACAGACAAATAACCCCCTGACCTCAGTCAAGAGCAGCAACGGCTCCCCAATATTTCTGGCTATGAATGAATCCCTACAGATAACAGTCCTGCTGCTGCTCGAAGACTCCACTGAAAAAGAACCTACTTTCCACAAAGGTATTTGGTTGTGTTTAAGACTTCATTTACCATTATGAAATTTATTCTCCTGATCCATTGAAATCTAGCCTTCTGAAATTTAAGAATATTAGATCTAATCTTGGCCTCTTGACGATGAGCGAACATGTCTTTCCCCTCCTCTATGTGATATCCATTTGGTCCTTGAAGAACATTATCATATACCCTTTGATGATTCTCTTCTCCTGCCTAAACCCATCCTGTACCTTCACCTTCTCCTCACAGGAAATGTCCACCGGACTGACAAAACTTGCTGATGTCCTGAACAGGTTGTGAACAATGTGGAATGATCATGAATCTCTGGAATGTGGTTTTACACAGATTTTGTGGGCTGTGGATGTGAATGATTTATCATGCCAACATCAAATTTCCTGATGATGCTTCAGTCCTGATTGTTTTCTTTCTTAGCCTGATTCTATTTATTTCCTTCCTTGTGTTATAGAACATGTACTTTGTGTATTTTACCAGGATACCTTGCCGGAAAGATGGGATTATAAACAAAAAAACTACATAAATTTAAATGAACAACATAAACTTAAAACTGCATGAATTTAAATGAACAAACAACATTATTCAAATTTCCTGATGATGCTTCAGGCCTAATTATTTTCTTCCTTAGCCTGATTCTATTTATTTCCTTCCTTGTGTTATAGAACATGTACTGTGTGTATTTTACCAGGATACCTTGCCTGAAAGATGGGATTAAAAAAAACACTACCTAAACTTAAAACTACATGAACTTAAATGAACAAACGACATTATTCAAACATGCTGACAAACTTCATAATCATCCCAAATGAAAGAGGACTTCACAATGCAAAGTACATGTTCTATAACACGGGGAAGGAAATGAGTCAGAGAACAGTGCTTCCTCAATAGATTGTGCCCATTGAGGCCCTTAGTGCTTCCGGAAGCTAATATCGGTGTCGCTGAAATAGGTTCCCTCTTGCTTGCTTCTTATGGAGAAATGCATTTTATTTGGATGTTTGGGCTGCATCAAACCTCCCCAGTGAGTTTTATTTTTTTTTTCATAGCTGAAAACAAGCAGAATCAAGCATTACTATTGGCCTCGCCAAGTATTAAGCTTCAAAGTTTGGGAAATTCTAATGGCCTTCCTGGCCAGAGAGAATCAAGTGGACAGCTGACATTTTGTCTGGGAAACTAACACAAATGGAGGCGGGGGGAGATTAGATTGCATCTTCTTTGACCCACAAGGGATGAGCTAACAGAGACAATAAAATCTCTTGGCATGGAGGGAGAAAGTCCAGTTTGGTTGATTCCATTTACGGAAAAGGGCTCTTACACCTGAACTCCATCTTAATGGTTCACCATTGCCACATAGAACAGACCAATGTTCTGCTGCCTAGAAAGGTTCCAAAGTAATGAGAAGCTTTCAGAAACTATAACTACTAAGGTAAACAGTCTGCTACAGAGTAAGTTCAGTTAGGGTATATATAAAGATTGAAGGACTCAGGCAGGACAAATCTTTTTGGATTCTTCTCTTTGTCCACAACTTGTAAGAGAGTACGTGTGCATGGATATTTTTACTTTTAATTCAGGATTCAGGTGGACCACAAGAGAGCACATTGCCATGTGGAGACTTGGACATCCACTGCTTCGCAGATGCCACACAGAGCCAAACAGAATGTCACTTGTGATTCGGCAGGGCCATTCCACCACACTCCTCATTGATCTATTGAAGTTGCTGTTGTCTATGCTGACTGAGCAGTTCTCCCTTCTTTCAGATAGAGAAGTTCTCCATCACTTACTACATGATCCCTTTAATTGGAGATGCTTGATATAGAATCAGGACGTCCTGCCTATGAAGCAAGGGCTGTTAACAACTCCTCTCTTCAGGGGCAGATTAACAGGCCTTTCTAGGCTAACTTACCCCAGAACATTTGAAATAAAGTGCCAGTCCTTCAGAATGGGACCACTGAGATTGCTACTGCCCTCTGTCCCAGGATTAGCCATTCTACCATCACAACATTACCATCCTGACTCTCAGTGCTGCATGAACCAAGAAGTTTTTAGCACCAAGGGCTCTCACTCGAGTTCCCCTTAGTGGTGGGGCCGTGGTTTGGAACCTGTGTCATAGGTGTAAATTGCACATTTTGAGAGAGTGACAATTACATAAACACAGCAAGAGAAAACGTGGCATAGGATAATGAATTCTTTGATCACCATCACAGTTGGCAGGTGAGCTTTCCATGTTCAACACCCTTGATGATACATTAAGCAATCTCCTCACTGGATTGCCTCTGTGATCAAAGTTGGGTTGAGAAGCTTTGCCCTAGGGCAAGTAACTGAAGAGTCTTCTGGCTAAGCACTGATGTAACCCTTCCTGCCCTTCCTCTCATGATCTGCCTAGGTTCACAGAATCAACATTGCTGTCAGATGGGTATCTAGCCTCTGCATATAAACCTCCAGAAAAGGAGAACCCACCATCACCTGAGGAAGTCTGTTCTACTGAAGGACTGCTCTAACTGTCAGGAAGTTCTTCCTAATGTTTAGCTTGAAACTCGTTTAATTTCAGTCTGTTGGTTCTGGTCCAACCTTCTGGGGCAACGGAAAAGCTCCAAGCTGTCCTCTATATGACAGCCCTACAAGTATTTGAAGATGGCTATCATATCACCTCTCAGTCGTCTCCTATCTAGGCTAAACATTCCGAGCTCCTTCAACCTTTCTTCATAGCACTTGGAATCCAGACCCCTCACCATCTTTGTTACCCTTCTCTGGACATGTTCCAACTTTTCTATATCCTTCTTAAATTGTGGTATCCAAAACTGAACACAATACTTTCGTCCTGTATCCTGACTCTTTCTTCTTTATTTGCTACCCCTCCCAATCTCATATCATCTGGAAATTTAATTAGCATTCCCTCCATTCCTTCATCCAAATCATTTATAAAACTATTGAACAGAATAGGTTCCAGGATCGATATCTGAAGCACTCCACTTCTCACTCTTCTGAAAGAGGAAGAGGAACCATTAACAAGTACTCTTTGATTTCAATCTATCAACGAGTTACATATCCAACAAACAGTAATAGGATCCAAATCACATTTTACCAACTCTTCAACATGGATATTGTGCTATTCTCACACCCCTATGGAACATCGCACCTGTATTTGTGGTTTACCTACAGTGGAGAACCTTTCCCACTACCTACTTTATTGTCCATTATATAGTGTACCCAGAGCTAAATTTTTGGCCAGAATGCTACCAGTGACAAACACATACTCTGAAATCGAGAAGATTGTGTTTTTGTTATCTGACACTGATAATCATGTGTCCTATAGAGTCTATCAGTTCGCACTCGTAGTCAAAAAGATAAGATCTAAGGTGGTACTGAATGAGGCTGCATCGTGATCCCTGGGATAGTTTGGCATACTGTTTTGTTTTAATTAATTTTAGTAACTTATATAAACTATGATAAGGGACTTAATTGTTTATTAGTCAATATTTGGCGAATTGTGATGGCCTATGGCTATAGACAATAAACTCTTTTGATTGACTGATTGATTGATTGATTGATTGATATTGTGTTGAACCTTATCAAAATCCTTACTGAAATCAAGATAAACTATGTCTACAACATTTCTCTGATCCAGCAAGGTAGTAACTTTCTCAAAAATAAAGATAAGGTTAGCCTGATATGGCTTGTTCTTGAATAGACATGGGCACAAACAGAAAAAATATGAACATGGTGTTTGTTGTTCGTTGCCATCCATGAACAATGAACAACAAACATTGACAAACATGATCCTGTTCACGAACATGCCCGTTGTTTGTTGTTCGTGGGGGCCAGCAGGCTCTCCTCCAGCCATCCAGATCCCTACTGCACCACTCCCAGAGTGCTCTGAGCAAGCACCAGGAAAGGTACCAATAATAAATAATAGCTTGGCCCCAGAGCCTGGCAGCAGCCCTGGAACTTGAAGAGGTAGATCCCTAACAAACCACTCTCAGAAACCTTACCTGAGCAGGCAGCTCAGGTAATTAATTTATTTTTAATTAATTTTATTTTATTTCTATCTTGTACATTATTACCTCTCTACTTTTTTAAGGATCTTAGATTCTTATGAGAAGGAAAAATGGGAGGAGCTTAAAAAAGCCAAGGTGGCTCTATAAAGATTTTTCTAATCAGTTGAATAATAAGCAAGACCTATTTAGGAAATGAATGCAGGGCCTTAAGTTATAACCAAGGAGAAATATAAACAAATATCCAAGGCTTGTAGGGAAAGTGTTAGAAAAGCTAAAGCTCAATATTCCAGAGATTCATGTTCATTCCACATTGTCCACATCCTGTTCGGGACATCAGCAAACTTGTTAAGTCTGGTGGTCATTTCCTGTGAGGAGGTCAAGGAACTGGATATGTTTGAGAAGGAGAAGAGAAGCTTCAAAGAGTACATGATAACGTTCTTCAAGGACCTAAATGATTATCACATAGAAGAGGGGAAAGACATGTTCGCTCCTCCTCAAAAGGCAAGGATTAGATCTAATATGCTGAAATTATAAGAGTCTAGATTTCAATGGATCAGTAGGAGAAATTTTCTAATGGTAAAAGAAGTTCTAAACACAACCAAATATCTTTGTGGAAAGTCGGTTCTTCTTCAATGGAGGTCTTCGAGCAGCAGCAGGACTGTTATCTGTAGGGACTTCATTCAATTTCCAGAAATATTGGGAAACAGTTGCTGATCTGTCTTGACTGAAAAGGTCATGAGTTTATGTTTCTGTACATCAGGAAGAGAAATGGCCTAGCCTTTCACCTGAACCTGCCAAATAGGGTCTAGAGACCTAGAAGTCAATAAACTTGGAGAGATGTAAGAAACAAAGGAGTAACAAAATAACAGGGCCTTTTGTGTATTAGAAACACTCTACTCTATATCAAAGGATAGCATGTGTTGAAATCCAGATGCAGAAGTCCCTGAGACTGACAAAAAAGGTTAAACTTCACAGAATTGAAGATATAGCTCCAGTGGCTCCAATAAATACCCATCTTTGTGTGACCCCATTGTTTATTTTCACCATGGCAGGAACTGTCCATCTGCTCCTCTTATTTACTTTCTGTCATTTAACTAATCGTTGATCCAATAGAAGAACCACAATTAGAAGAACCATTAGCATGGAGTTCAGGTATGAGAGCGTGATCCCCTAGATGGAGTTATTCAAAATGGATCTTCTCCATTCATACCAGGAGATTTTATTATCTCTGTTTGCCCATCCCTTGTGGGTCAAAGAATCTTTTCCTGAAATTTCCAGGAAGGTGCACTCTCGCTTCCCCTCTTCCCTCAAATCTGTGTTCCATTTAGGTTTCAGATTCCCTGATAAGGTGTCCGCTGACCATTTCAGTCTCCCTGGGCTGGAATCTTACTATATAATTGAGTAAGCGTATTTCAGACCCAGAGGAGTTAGCCATGTTAGTCTGTAGTAGCAAAATCAAAAAGTGTCCAGTAGCACCTTTAAGACTAACCAATTTTATTGTAGCATAAGCTTTCGAGAATCAAGTTCTCTTCGTCAGATGCATGATCCGAACTGGTCAAATACAGAAGAGGAGGGGAGAGAGGGGAGAAAGAAGGGGACATATATCACAAGGGGACAGGATGCAATTAGCGGGGAGGCAACTCAAACATTCCTTTGCTAGTAAATGTAAACATCTCCTTTTGGTGTGGAGTCAGTTTGCCGTGTTAGTTTGCAGCAGTGAAAGCATCCAATTACTATGTAGTATAAGCCTTCGATAACCACAGCTCTCCCTGCCAGATGCATCTGACAAAGAGAACTGTGGTCCCTGTATTTCAGACAACTCTCTTTATACCCTGGTGCACCACCAGAGGGTGCTGCCATGGAGGGAAGCCTAGGCAAGGCACAATGTCCCTCCAGAAAATGTGCCACAGTGGGAAGCCCAGGATGGGAGCAAGATGAGAGCAAGCGACAATGCCCGCCTCCCACCTTTACCGGTTGGACATTTTAGTTGCGGCAATTGCCGGGTGTGCCAACTGATTGTCAGGGTCTGTTTGCATAGTACCTGAAGGGAAGCAACCTGAGTAATGCTATGTTTAATTCTGTAGTTGTTTAGTCTTCTTTTCCCTCTAGGCCCCACCACCTGCGAGGAGCCGATTCCATGGGAGAGGATACTGTTTTATCTATTCTTCGAGCTGATTCGACCTTGGCCAGTGTTCCCACAGAGAACTTTCCTGCTATGTAGCTGCCTCGCGAGATCATCATTGATTTTTCATCTAAGAGGATCCGGGATACTATCCTATATAATTCATACAATGCAGATTTGGACTTTCTGGGTAATAAAGTTAAGATATTGAAAGACGTCCCATTTCTAGTTCGGAAAAGACGTTTTAAGTATAAAAAGTTCGCAGCTCTTCTGAGAGAACGTGGAATAAAGTACAAATGGTTATTTCCGGAAGGAATCTGGTTCAGTCACAAAGATCAAGCTTTCAAGATATTATCAGAAGATCAACTAAGGGATTTTGAGGATAAAAATCCGGAATTTCAGTGCACCAAGCAAGACGAAAAGGAGAAGTCTGAGGGGGGGGGAGGAAACGAGCACTGCGGCTGCAGCTGCTCAGAGAGAATTGCGTCCGGGACCCAGGAGGGGAAGGAAAATTTAATTTGAATTTAAATTGTAATTTGCATTTAGTAAGGTCAACCACTCCATCAATATAACATAAAGCTTTAACTTTTGAATAATGGCAGTATGAAGGGAAAACATTTTGTGTAGCATAGTGGTTATATGTTGTAGTTGTTGTGTTGTTTTTTTCCTTCCTCCCCTTGTTCCCTTTCTTCCCTTTGTATTGTTAGTTAATGTAGTTAATAAAAAAAAAATAAAATAAAATAAAAAAGAGAACTTTCCTGCTATGTGAACTCTGGGGAGAGGCTGGGCTCTGAGAGTGTGAAATGTAACAACTTTCGTTCTGTGTCTCATTCCTAACAATGCCTTGTTCAGCCAGGATCTCAAATCCTGGAATATGGACATCTGGGCCTGAATGCTGTCTTTCAAAATAAAACCTTTTGAAATCAAAAGACCTTGTCTTCTTGCAGAAGGGAGTAAGACAGACACTCGTGTCTGGAATGCCATAGTCTGACACTGATGATGAAGTCGAGTGACAGATTGTGCCTGGGACTGCCCCCCTCAATAAATTCATGAACTGCAACACCCAAAATGTGGTTTACTTGATCCAGTGTCCGTGTCCTTTGTTGTACATTGGCAAAACTAACAGGTCCATTAAATTACGCATATTGGAGCATCTCTCACGATTGAGAAATAAAATGCTGGAAGCTCCCATGGTCACTCATTGTTTGGAAAGGGGACACAAGGAGGCGGACCTTAAATATACTATCCTTTATGCTTCTTTGTAACATTTCCCTGATGCCATTAATGTGGATCTACTTAGAAGAGAGACCTTTTGGATCTATAAATTAAATACTATTATGCCAAATGGCTTAAACATCACGTCTGATTTCTCATGTTTCCTGTAATGACTGCATCCCAGGTCAATTTCCTTTAAGTGGCTTTTCCCTTTTGTTTGCCAGCTGTAATGGAGTGAGTGAGTACTTATTGACTGCTTGTAACTGCATTGTCATGCTGTATTATTGCCCTGCTCTTTCTGAAGTTAAGGGATAGCTTAGGTTATTAGGGTTAGGGTTGGGGTTAGGTTTAGTGTTGGGGTTAAGGTCAGGGTTAGGCAGGGTGCTGCATGCAAGTACTGGACCTGACATGACATTGCAGTTTTTGTCATTTCAAATCACTGTTGCTTTATATAAAAATTAAAGGTCCAATGCATATTTAATGTAGTCACTATACTCCATTTTCGAAGTGCCATGAAGGTTATTCATGGGCAGGTATTTCTGAAATATGCCTTGTGATATATCATACACAAGCAGAAATGCAAGATGACATATATAGTTTGTTTGAGGAAGGGCTACTTACTAGGGCTGGCTTGAGTTTCTACAAGGGTTGTCAATTTTGAATTGAGAAATTCCTGGAAATTTGGCAGTACAACCAGGGGAGGGTGCAGTTTCAAAAAGGGTTTTCTTATTATGTAAACAAATTATGAAAGCCTCAGATTCATTGTTTTAACTTTTAGGAAGAATTCAGACTGGATTTGATCTAGAACCCACTTATTTGTCTTTTTGGCCATCCATTTTATCCGCAAAATTCTCCTCTCCCTTTCTTATTCCAGCATGGCTGGCTGGCATTTCTCATTCCATACATGGTAAGAATTTCACAGTGAGTCTGGAATTTTGAAACTCACTTTGCTTGCATAGAAATTAATGTGATGGTCCTGTAGTTGCTGTGCAATTTGGCAGCCTCTTTTATGGAAGTGGAATGTACACAGATCGTTTCCAGTCCATGGAGTATCACTTCGTTTTTTGTATTTAATGAAATATTCTTGTTAAGACTTTGATGGACTCAGTTTCTGTAGCTTGAAATAACTGTTTTGGTATATTATGTCCTCCTGATGATTTATTTCTCCTGATTGCTATGAGTGCAGGTTTCACTTCACTTTCTAACGCTATTAATAATGATCTATATATCCAGCTTCAATTTTTTCTGTTCAACAATGCATAATTCTTGTTAGATAAACTGGGATTAAGAAGAATCTGAACAGGACTGAAAATTAGCATCACTGCCTTTCTCATACCAAACAAGCAATGATTTTTCTCTAAAGTGACAGTCATCTTTACCCCTCCACAACTAGGAACATGCAAAACTTACACAAAAGAACAGAAAATTCAAAAATGAATCAAAAACACAAATGATGTTGTGATGCTAATTGATAGATTTTAATGGGAAGAAATACATTGGTGACATAATTTGTATTCT
This sequence comes from Eublepharis macularius, assembly GCF_028583425.1. Classification (NCBI taxonomy): domain Eukaryota; kingdom Metazoa; phylum Chordata; class Lepidosauria; order Squamata; family Eublepharidae; genus Eublepharis; species Eublepharis macularius. The sequence continues at coordinate 249,223,802 of NC_072790.1, forward strand.
AATTATTCAGTACAGCAGAAGAAATCATGCATTTTCCCATAAGAAAAAAACAAAATGAATGCAACTGTTTGCCTAAGATACCAAAATGGCTGACACTTGCAAAGCAATATTCAAACTTTTAAAGAGTGTTTTCAGATATGATTTCCATGATTTTTCTTGATGATCTAAGTTAAGCAAGTCAGTGCTAGGACACCTAGAAAGCCATCAACATGTCTTTCTGAGGAAGAATATTCTCTCATAATCGCTTCCTAAAAAAGTTGACATTGAAGATCATCTCAGTTATCTTAATGGGAAACGGTGGTATAATTTTGAGAGGTTTTGGGTCCTTAATTGGAGAGGCATTACTGGACATCTTGAAAAGATACTGATGAATCTGAAATGTAAGACGATGGAGGTTTTAAATGTGAAACCCTCTCCAAAAAAGTATGCAATATCATTAATGCTACAGTCTGCTGGGTATCATGAATACTGCCCCGAAAGGTTCCTCATGATTTCCTTGGCGTACTCTTCCAAACAGAAGGTCATGGTTTATTCCAGCCTCAATGGAAACTACCGAAGTGTGTTGATCTTGCCCATCTGAAGAATGGAACCGGAATAAGGCCCAGAGTGAAGTTGTTGTGCTGGACCACAGGTAGAGGTAGTCTTGCACATATAAGGGTATTAGGCCATTAAAAACTTTGTATGTTATGGGCCAGAACCTTGAATTAGACCTAGCAGCTATTGGCCAGTCAGAGGAGTGACTACAGAGCAGGCGGAATATGCATGCACAGCCTAATTCTTAAGCTGTAGCTTTCTGAATTAAGTGGAATTTCCAAATTGATTTTGATTGCATAACTACCCGTAGAGAGTGCATTATAGTAGTCTAGCCTTGAGGTTACCATAGAATGGATCCTGACAGCCAGCCAAGTTAAGGTAAGGGACCATCTTTCAGGTTAAACTAAGTTGGAAGGGATTGTTTTCTTCAACTGCATTTGCTTTCCCAGCAGTTATCCTGGGTCCAGTGTAACCCCTAAGCTCATGACCAAGTCAGAAAGGGTCAGCTGAAGCTCTCAAAAGTGGAAGCCCAATATCCTTCAAGACCTCAGTCCTCCCAACCAGCCTCTTTTCTTGTGTTGTTTTCAGGTTTTTTTCCTTTCATCCAGTTAGCAGTGGCTCAACACTTCTACAGCATCCCCAGGATAAAGAGATATAGAGTTGAGTGTCTTTAGCATACTGATAGCATCCAATTCTCAAGATACAAATTCTTTTTCCTAAGGGCTTTTCGTAGAGGTCAAGAAATGTGGGGATCAGACCACACCCTGCGGAACATCATAAAACAAATTCCACACTGATCATAACTGATCTTCAACAGCAGCACTCTGAATCTGGTCCATAAGGAATAAGTTAAACCCATCTAAAGTACCTACTGCTCCCTCCAAATGTTTCAACTAAATCCAATAGGAAGGGGAAAAAGGAGCATGGTCCAATCAGAAAGAGGTCATCAGCTAAATCCCCCAGTGCCATCTCTGCCCCACAGACTTTAAACATGGGGCCAGATAACTCCTTCTTTGAGTGACTGTAGGATGGTGCCCTGAGCCAGTGACTGGATATGAGAGATTCCTTATTTATATGATCTGGGTATGATTTCAGCAACCACAATGGACAAGGGTCCAGAGCACAAGTGGTGGCATTCATTGAACCCCGGATCCTGATAGCATCCATCAAGGTACCTGGGTCAAAATCATAACCCCCCTGCCTTTTATAAAGCAGGGCCAAACTGGCTACAAAAATCCTATGAAGACCACATAAAGGAGTCCTTGGGGTCTATCATAAATCAGTCCCTAACTCAAGACACCTTCCCTCAGCTTTTCAAAAAAGTTGTTACCTCTGAGCTATTTTTAAAAAAAGAATCTTGGCCAAGTGGTTGAGAAAGAAACAGCCAACCACCTCTAGGCCTGGTTGAGGAACTCTTGTTCATTGGACCCTTTTCAGTCCTGCTTTAGGCCAGACTGTTGAATGGAGCTGGCTCTGGTGGCTGTAGCTGATGACCCCTACCTGAATGTAGACAATCACCATGCTTTCTTCTTGCTCCTTCTGGATCTATCTATATAGCTTTTGCCACAACAGATCACACCATCCTGCTGAGGTGTTTGAAAGTAGAAGTAGTTATCATAGGATGAATTGTTCCTCATGGCATGAACTCAAAGAGCTGCTATTGGAAATCAGCTATACTCAGTGAGGGAATTATCTCGAGGGGTTCCACAAGTTGCAATATTATCCCCATATTATTCAACCTCTATGTAAGACCTTTAGGAGAACTCATTCACAGCCATAGAATTGGATGCCATCAATATGCAAAGTCCACTCCACTCTATAGCTCATTATCCAAATCCCCTGGTGATGCAGTAGATGTAACGAGTCACTGCTTTACAGCTTTGTGAATTGACTGAAAGACAAGAAGTTGAAGTTGAACGCAGTCAAGGGGGAAGAGATGTTTGTTGGAGAAGCAAAGACCTTGAAGGACATTGTGCTTCTGACTCTGAATGGGTTCAACTGCTAAAAAGGCCTTCTCACAATGCAGATTAGCCCGGAAGACGACCCCTTACCTTGACATGGCTGATCTGGCCATCTGGATTCATGGCACGGTAACATAGAAACTATACTTCTGTAATGCTTTCTACAAAGCTTTCCCTTCAAAGTTGACTCAGGGCCAAGCTACAGGTGACGAATGACACTTGAACGGCAAGTGTATTTCTCCCTGTTCACTTGCCCTCCACTCAATCCACTTGCCGTTCAAGTGTCATTCGTCACTTGTAGCTTGGCCCTCAGAGACTCCAGTTAGTGCGGAACACTGCAGCTTGTTTATCTCTCAGGAGGCAGATGGAGCATGCATATCATTCCCATTCTGCAGTCACTCCATTGGCTTCCCATCAGTTACAGGGCTCAATTCAAGGCACGACTATCACATTCAAAGTCCTTCATAGCCTTGGCTCCTCATAGCTGTGTGACCATGCACAAGCTATGTTCCGCCATAACAGCTTCGCTCATTTGAACACGTCCTTCTGCAGATACCACTCTTCAGTTGAGAGACATGGACACACATTTGCTTTGCTTCTGGTAGCCCCCACCTTATAGAATGGCCTATCTGATGACATTCGGAGGGCTTCTGCTCTCCTAGCTTTCTACAAACTATGTAAAACTGAACAATTCAGGAGAGCTTTCTACACACATTGCAGGGCTGTGTCATAAGAAACTCAGAGTGATGCCTTGCTCCTCTCTGCTGACGTAGACATGCAACTTCTAGGTAGATTCTTCATTTTTAAACATGTCAGGTAGATTAGTTATGCTCTGTTTCAGAAAGATTTCATCTCTGCGCTTGGCTTTATGCTTGTTTTTCGAATTTCTACTACCGTATCCTACTGCATTTCTTCCTGTAAATGTCCTATCTGTTGTTCATTATAGTACTTTGTTAAGTGAAATGTCCTAGCAGTTGTCTAATCTGCCTTGAATCTCAGTCTGAAATGTGGACTACAAAATATAATATGTTCTCACTGTTTAGAATGATGCAAACGTACAGTTTCGCAATGTTGCTTTTACCGCTCTCACAGTAGTACTTCTGTAATATTTCTTTGGTCCTTCTACTTTCCTTTTTCAGTTGCCCTTGCCCCCCTAATTATCTTGGAAAGACAGTTTTGAAACCGAGTATTTATTTAATGTCATGGAAGACATTTAGTACCTTAATTTCCTAGAAACTAATAGAATGCTTTATGAACACATGACGTATAAACGTTGCTGTGTTCAAACGCAGAGTTCATGACTTTCCTCTGTGCCTTGAATATGCACTTGTTGGCAGAGGTCCCATTTCATACTTTTTTTTGCTTACTGATTTGTTTTCAATACCGCATTACTGACTGTGAGCAAACCCTGCCCAGAGTGTTTGCCCAGAGTGCACAGAGCCTGACATTTGAGGATAATACTTCCTCCCGGGGAACTGGTCTCTGTAGTCTCAAGATTGGGTGTAATTCCAGCCCCTTATCTAAACTTGCGAGCCAGCCCTTTAGCAGGTGTGCATTGTGATCTCTGCAACCATTTGCCCCCGTGTACCTAATTGTTAGGTGTCTCAGTGTCCCCACTATCGTTCAGCCCCTGGTATGCCTTGGATTTGCCACAACAGAGGTGCATCTCCAAGGTAACCCATATTGCTGGGTAGCTGTGCTGAGCTATAGACTTGTTTCTACCCCATAAAGAGTAAACTGTATATTTCCAGGGAGGTGGGAGTAGCAAACAAACACACAGCACGGGATACAAAAAGATCAAGTGAAATTATACTTACCTAGATCTCTGAGATGTAGAAGTCAAGAGAAGCCAACAAGCTGTTGGTTGGAAGATGCCGGTGTTGTCCGTGTTTTTATACTGTTTCTTGCAGGAAATGATTGTAAATCTTTAGCCCTTGGCCTGAAGCGATCAACTCATCCTAGTCAGAAGCGATGAGTCCCTCTGCTTGTAAAGCCATAGATGTTAATTAACCTCATCATCCCCAGTCTTGGCCCAGAGGCATAATGAAAGATTGATAAATACACAGCAATTGCTGTAGCAGTCTGTGAAGCTGACAGAATATGGCTCTCGTTAAGCAGCCATCAGGGGTCAAAAGGGAGAGCTTTCCTCCCTGACAAATGTTTGACCCCCTGCCCTCGCAGATGGTCAAATGTTGGGCCAGAAGAGAAGAGTGTATAATCGGAAGACGGAGCATTTGGGGAGGCTGCAGAAGATTGTGCCTCTAGCTGCTTTAACTACAGGAATGCTGGGTCAAGTGGCAACTGGTGGGGCATTGGGGGGACTTACTGGGTCTGGGGCTCACCAGCAATGCCATTACATTTCTGGCAACATGCTCATGTCACTTTGTATGCACAAAGAAATGACATCACCAGGAAGTGACTTCAATATGCTGACCACACACAAGGTTTCCTGGTTCTTTTCCCCCAGTTGGCCAACTGAATGGTGGCAGGAAGTCACCACAGGCAGCCGGGGGCCACTCCTACCAGCAGGCACGTAGACAGCATGTCTACCAAGTAAAGAGGTATGGGGAAGCGGGTAGATTAGGTGGTACTATGTCTTTGATACACTCTTTCTGAAGTCAAGAAGAGTTTAGGGTTTGGGTTTGGGTTTGGGTTCGGGTTCAGAAAGGTTCTTCATGCAAGTCCTGGACCCGATATGAAATTGTGGTTTTTTCCCTTTTCGATCACTATTGCTGGTTTAATGTAGTCATTACACTGCATTTTTGATGTGCGACATGATTGGATCTATTAAGTTAATTCTGCGGTGTGTATTGCTGAAATATGACTTTTGGTAAATCTTATACAAGCAGAAATGCATGACATCATATAGAAGGTTTCTTTGAGGAAGGGCTACTTGCAAGGTCTTGCTTTTGTTTCCACAATGGTTGTCAACTCTGAGTTGACAAATTCCTGAAAATTTGGCAGTGTAGCCAGGGGTGGGTGGTGCTCGAGGAAAAGTTATCTCATGATGTGATGAAAATATGATGTTATTTCTTTATTTATTTTCTTTATTTTTGTTCTTATGATTTGACCAAAGTATGATAGCCCCAGTTGACGTTTTAGGGAGTTCTTCTAGGGAGAACTCAGGATGGATTTTAATAAGAACCCACTAATTTTGCCATTCATGATATTCACAAATCTCTCCTCCAGTACCATATTTCAAAAGAATTCAATTTTCTTCCTGTCAGCTTTCTTCATTTCCGACTTTCACATCCCTACATAGCAAAGGGGAATACCACAATGTGGATTATATTGAACTTCATCCCCAAGGAGACTTACTTATCATCCTAAAGGATCTTTTCTAATTCCTTCATGGCTGCTCTTTCAAGTCTCAATCTCCTTCTCATTTCTTGGTTGCAGTCTCCCTTTTCATTGATGATTGAGCCAAAGAAGAGAAAATCTTCAACAATTTCAATTTCATTAAAATTCTGTAATTCCTCATTATTTTTTTTTCTTTTTGATGCTCACCTGTAATCCTGTGGACCTTTCTTCTTTAACCTTCATCATTATATCTTCACAATTTTTATGCCAGTAATGAGGAAACCTGGAGGTTGACCCTGGAGGTCCCTTCTGACCTTACGATTCTATAATTATCTTCTGACACTATGATTCTATGATGATCTAAAATGACAGTCATTATTACAGCTCCACAACCAGGGAACATGCTGAAACTTACCCAAAAGAACAGGAAATTAAAAATGAATCAAAACCACAAATGATATAGTGATGCTAATTGCTAGAATTTATGGCAAGAAAGAAATTGATGGAACAATTCGTATTCTGATCATTCAGTACAGCAGAGGACAGAACCCATTTTTCATAGAGACAAAAAACAAGTGAACATAGTTGTATGCTTGCTACCGAAATGGCTGTCACTTGCAAAGGAATATTCAAAATTTTAACAGAGAGTGTTTTCAGATGTAATTCCCCCAATTTCCCCTGATGGTCAAAGTTAAGCATGATGATAGGAGGGCACATGTCTTTACAAGGAAGAATATTATCTCATAACTGACTCACAGAAAGCTTGAGACGGAATTCTGGTATTGACACATTAACCGGAAACGGTTTTGGCACTGCTACAATCGACGGTGGTTGTTTCAGTACAAGTTCTTTATTTAAAGCAGCATTACTGGACATCTTGAAAAGATATTGGTGAATCTGAAATATCAAATAATAGTGGTTTTAAATTTGCAAAAAAAATACGTAATGTCATTAATTCTATAGTCAGCTGTATTTTACTAACACTGCCCCAAAAGCTGTCCAATGAATTGGAATACTGTTCCAAATAGAAGCTCAAGGTTTATTCAGGCCTCAATAGATACTACAGAAGTATGTTGATCTTGCCCATCTGTAGGATGGAACCTGTAGAAGGTCCAGTTTAGATGAGTGAAGCTGTTGTATTGGAGTATAGGTAGAGGTAGTCTTGCACATATAAGAGTATGAGGCCATTAAAGACATTGTATGTGATGGGCCAGTATCTGGAATTGGACCTAGCAACTATTGAGCAGCCTGAGGAGTGACTGCAGAGTAGGCAGAATATGCATGCACTGCCAAATTCCTGAGCTATAGCTTTCTGCATTGAGTGGAATTTCCAAATTGATTTTGAGGAGATAACTACCTTTATAAAGTGCATTACATTAAGGGTTTTTTTCAGCCTGAATGCAGTGGAACAGAGTTCCATCACCTCTTGAAAGTAATTGCATGTCTGGTGGTCCCGCTCCTCTTATCTTGTTTCCTCCCCACAGAGCTGAACAGTTGCTGCTTTCAAAGCTGGCAGCTTTTTTCAACTGAGAGAAGGGGGATTCCCCTCTCGTCAGCTGAAAAAAGCTGCTTTCAAATGCCTGCAGCTTTTTCAGCTGTGGGGAGAGGGAGGAGGGACCTCCTCCTTCCTCTCCTTAGTTGAAAAATGCTTAGACATTTGAAAGAAGCAACACTTTTGGTTTCTTTTTTGATAGTTTTTTATTATTTATTTATTATTTATTTATTCAATTTATATACCGCCCATCCCAGGGGCTCTGGGCGGTGAACAGTTAAAATTGATAAAAACAAAACTAAAATCAATATACAAATAATAAAACAAATTAACAAGGTGCAGTGGTGGGGAGAACCTTCCCCACCCCAAAGGTGGGAGGCCGACATGGCACCGCCCCCTTCAATCACCAAACGCCTGGCGGAACAGCTCTGTCTTACAGGCCCGGCGGAACGATAATATGTCCCGCTGGGCCCGGGTTTCCATTGACAGAGCGTTCCACCAGGCTGGGGCCAGGACTGAAAAAGCCCTGGCCCTGGTTGAAGCGAGGCGGGCTTCCTTAGGGCCGGGGACCACAAGTAAATATTTATTCGCTGATCGGAGCGATCTCCGGGGAACGTACAGGGAGAGGCGGTCCCGAAGATATGCCGGTCCCAACCCACTCAGGGCTTTAAAGGTAAGAACCAACACTTTGAACCTGATTCGGAATTCAACCGGAAGCCAGTGCAGCTGGCGCAGGACAGGTGTGATGTGTGACTGGTAAGTTATACCAGTCAGGACCCGTGCCGCCGCATTCTGGACCAGTTGTAGTTTCCGGATCAGGCCCAGGGGTAGCCCAGCGTAGAGTGAGTTACAGTAATCTAGCCTGGAGGTGACCGTTGCATGGATCACTGTAGCCAGGTCCTGGGGCGTCAGGTAGGGGGCAAGTTGCCTGATCTGACGAAGATGAAAAAATGCAGACTTGGCAACCGCCGTGACCTGGGCCTCCATCGATAGGGAGGCATCCAGGAGCACACCCAGACTCTTTACCACTGGCAAAGTTGCCAGTGGTGTCCCATCCAGGGCAGGGAGCTGGATCCCAACATCTGGCAGCCCCCGTCCCAGCTGCAGGACCTCCGTCTTCACTGGGTTCAATTTCAGCCTGCTCTGTTTCAACCATGCCGTCACAGCCTCCAAAGCTCTGGCCAGATTGTCTGGGGCCGTGTCTGGCCGGCCGTCCATCAACAGAAAAAGTTGGGTGTCATCCGCGTATTGATGACAACCCAGCCCAAACCTCCGCACCAACTGGGCGAGGGGGCGCATATAGATGTTAAATAACATTGGGGAGAGTATCGCCCCTTGGGGAACCCCGCACACCAAAGGGTGATGGGCCGATAGATCTCCCCCGAGCGCCACCCTCTGTCCCCGACCCTGGAGAAAGGAGACCAGCCACTGTAAGACTGTCCCCCTAATCCCCACGTCGGCAAGGCGGCTGGCCAACAAATCATAGTCAACCGTGTCAAACGCTGCTGTGAGATCAAGTAACACAAGCAGCGCTGACCCGCCTCGATCCAGATGCCTGCGAAGGTCGTCTGTGAGGGCAACCAAGGCTGTCTCCGTCCCATGGCCAGGACGGAAGCCAGACTGGAATGGGTCCAGGACTAGAGCATCATTCAGGAATTCCTGCAGTTGTACCGCCACCGCCCGCTCAATCACCTTGCCCAGGAACGGGAGGTTCGACACTGGGCGGTAACTGGACGGGTCAGTGGGGTCCAAAGATGGTTTTTTCAGGAGGGGCCGCACTACCGCCTCCTTTAACACTCCTGGAAAAACCCCAGAGCTCAGGGAGATGTTAACAATGGCCTCCAGATGGTCCCGTAGCCCCTCCGAGCTGGCCTTCACCAGCCAGGATGGGCAGGGGTCCAGAGGACAGGTGGTTGGCCTCATCCCCTGCAGGATCCTGTCCACATCGTCCTGAGAGAGCAGGCTGAAATGGTCTAATACGGACCCAGAAGACGGCCAAGGGGTCTCCAGTTCCCTTACTGTATCAACAGTGGGTGGCAGGCCACGGCGAAGGGACAAGATTTTACCCGCAAAATAGCTCGCAAAAGCCTCGCAGCCAATAGTTGAATTAAGAATTTGGTGGTCTCCCTGAGAGAGGGAGACCAAGGACCGAACTGTTTGAAATAATTGAGCCGGGCGTGAGCTAGCGGATGCAATGGAAGCAGCAAAGAAATCCCTCTTTGCTGCTTTCACTGCCACCTCATAGGCTTTCATAAACGTCCTATAAGATGTTCTTGCCTCTTCGTCGCGCCCCCGCCTCCACACTCGCTCTAGTCGTCTCAGAGACCGCTTCATCTGGCGAAGCTCCTCGGTAAACCAAGGAGCTACCCGTTTGCGGGCTCGGAGAGGACGGCAGGGGGCAATAGCGTCGATGGCTTCGGAAAGACGGCCATGCCAATCATCCACCAGCTCATCTAACGTACTGCCAGGGGGCATCGGATCCCGCAGAGCCGCCTGGAAACCAATTGGATCCATAAGCCTCCGCGGGCGAGCGTAAATCCGCTCACCGCCCACCCGGGAAAGGAGCGGCATGCTCAGACGAGCCTTCAGAACAAAGTGATCTGACCATGGCACTGCATCATAGGCATCCAAGACCACCATCATCCCTGCCCCAAAAATCAAATCCAGCGTGTGACCTGCTTGATGTGTGGGAGCCGAAACAAACTGGGAGAGTCCTAGGGCCGCCATGGAGGACACCAGGTCAATGGCCTGCATGGAGGCATCGTCGTCAGCATGGACGTTGAAATCCCCGAGAACCAAAAGTTTCGGGAATTCCAAGGCCCAGCTGGCCACCGCCTCCAAGAGACCAGACAGGGAAGATGCAGGTGCAGTAGGCGGTCGGTACACCACGCATATTGCCAACCTCTCCTCGGCGTCCAACACTAGGCCCACACAATCAATGCCAGTAATTTTTGGGGTGGGGAGTGGTCTGAAGGAGAAAGACTCCCGAATGAGCAAAGCCACGCCTCCCCCCCGACCACTTGTCCGGGACTGGTGGAGGACCGTATAACCTGGGAGGGCTAGTTCTTTCAAAGCGACCGTCTCGCCCTCCCTCACCCATGTCTCGGTCACGCAAGCCAGGTCCACATTCAATGCTGCAAGATAATCTTGCAGCGTTTTGGTCTTATTATTTATGGACCTGGCATTGCACAGCGCCAGTGTCGGAGAGTGGTTTAATATCCTAGCCCCACAACAGGTATATCTTGGGATGGGACGCAGATTGGAAGGGCACCGAGCCCTACCATGTCTCAATGCCCTTCCCTTCCATAATCTGCTCCCACCACCATACCTCCCGCGTCCCCGGATCACTGGGATCCCCGACCCAGTGGTTTTTGAATACAAATAAAGGAATGGGGATAAGGTAAAAAGGAAAAAAAGGGGTGTGTGTCTTCATGATGATCTGCTCACAATAGCATCTAATATATCTTTCAGTATGCTTAATAAGTGCATTACAATGTTTATAACAGAGCATATAGTTCCTTTTATATTTTGTAAAGTAAAAAGATTCATCACTGCTGTTCATATTTGTTATCATTCCAGCAATAGGGTAGTCTCTACCATCCAGCAATCTCCTCCATCTCTCATGGTCTTTATTACCTTCATCTAGGAGAAGCTTCAGTAACCAACACATCCGTCTTGAAGATTATAAGTGTCTATATGATAATATTAGCTAATATATATATGATCTAATATAATCTAACCACTATATAAAACCTTAGAAAATTGTCTGGAGCCTTAGACAATTGCTCCTTCTCTTACCAACTTTATATATATTTTCCATTTTTTCTAACCTTTACTTGAAATAGTATTACACATTTTACATCTGTTATTTAAACATATAATAACATCCCTAGAACCTTTTAAAAAGAATTCTCATTTACATTTAACATTTTAATTGTTATCTTGGTTTTCTATCGTTTATTCCATTGTTCTGCATCTTTCTCCTAATTTACTTTTTGAGAGTACTTAATCTTATATTCTTTTATCTTTTTCATTCTTTACCTTAGTATACATACATTTTTCTTTTTATCATTTCATCCAAAGCATATCACACAAGTTATTATATTCTTACATTGGTCCACCACCCTATATCGATGTTACCACTTTTCCATATCAAAAAGATAAAATGCCTTCAATTCATTTTCCAAATCTTTAGAGATCTCAGCTGTATCATATTGCATAAGTATATTTCTAGCAGTTTTCGAGGCCTCGAGTTCAGCTATCGGTTGTCATCATTCCAGCAAACTTGTTGTTTACAGAGCTGGATGTCATGGTTGTACTCTTTTCTTTTTCTCCCCCCCCTTTCCCCCCCCCCCAATATGCTTTCAGTTTGATTTTCAGTTTTTTTCCTTGATAGGTAAATTTTGAAGTTAATTTATTCAAACCCTTAAACAGGTATTAGTTAAAGTAGCTTAGATTGGCTTGAAATTTAAATGTGTAGCATAGCAGAGTATCTTCCAACTTGTCTTCCTTTAAGTCTTCCAAATGCTCCTCTGTCCTCTGAAAGAAGCAACACTTTTCTTGCTGCAAGTAAAGTGTTGCTGCTTTCAAAGCCTGTAGCTTTTTTCAGCTGGCAGGAGGGGGATTCCCCTCCTATCAGCTGAAAAATGGCTGGCTTTTGAAAGCAACAGTTTTCTTGCTGTTTGCAAATGGTAAGTAAAGTGCTGCTTTGAGCTTCAGTGTGCTTTGTGAAGATTCCCAAATCTTTAAGGAGCATACCAAAGCGTTTAAATACCCAAATCCCAAAGAGGCTTGCCACTTGCCGCTTGAGAGTTCCACCACCTCTTTTCCCAGAAAAAAAAAGCCCTGCCAGAGGTGCTGGAAAAGATAACATTATACAGTCTTGCACGTATGAGCGTATAGGGACATTAAATAATTTGCATGTGATGGGCCAAGTGAGGGAGCTTTAAGAGGGGACCATTTGCCTGACCAAATAACTTGCACCCAGACTGTGTAATCAGCCTTGAATTTCAGTGATAAAGGTGGACTATAAAATCATCATCATCATCATCATCATTACCATTACCATTACCATTTTTTTCAAATGTCCACTCTCCCCAATGCAGTTTACATCATTTTCCTTTCCAGTATTTTGTCCTTATAAAAACCATGTGATTCAAGTCTGGCTGAGGTGGTGCGATTGGCCAAAGGTCAGTTAGAAAACTTCCTTCGGTTTCATATCTCTCACCAGTGATGGGATATGAATCTGATACAATGATGGTCACAGGCAAAGACAGCTTTGAACTTGGATTACGGAAGGCCTTGATCTCTATGCTCTATTGATAGCTCTAGAGAGGAACTGGTTGGCCACTGAGTGAAAGTGTCTGTGGGACAAGAAGGGCTACTGATCGGATCCAACAGAGATCTGCTTGTGTTCTTACGTTTTTATGTGTTTGGGGAAGCTTGAAATACAGCCAAGTTAGTGACCCCCAACCCTTTGTTCACAAACGTTGCTGTGTTTCAGCCTTCTCCAAAGACAGATATTGTGGGAATATATTAAAATCTCAGCTCTGGAGTGGTTTTCTAATCTGCCTCCCCTCTCTATGCTAATAGCCACAAATCAGATTCAACAAGTAGCGTATTTGCACATGTGTAGTTCCATGAAAACGTGATGCAAAACAGATTGGCAGGCATTTCTGGCTTTGGTTGTAACCACCAAGACGTCATTTTGACTTGGTGGTATTGCATTTGAGTTTCCAGGCATTGTGGAAAGGGTAAACAGTTCTTACATTTTTTGCAAAGTTCCCTCCTTCTGAAATCCCTTTGGATTTGGGGGCAACTTTCATTAACTTTTAGTCAACACAGATTAGGTTTTGTTTAGAATTATACATACAGTTTTATAATGTTGCTTTTGCTACCCTTACAGTAGTACTACTGTCATATTTCTTTGGTCCTTCCATTTTTCTTTCTCAGTTGCCCTTGCTCAGAATTTACAGGTTGGAGCCCCCTTATTATCTTGGAGAGATAGTTTTCAGACAGAGTTTTTATTTAATATTTTTATTTAATAGATTGGAAAACATTAAATACCTTATTCTCCTAGAAACTAATGGAATGCTATATGGTCACATGGCATGTAAATGTTGCTGTATTAAAATCCAGAGTCCAGGACTTTGTGCCTTGTATATGTAATTGCAGGTACAGGTCCAATTTCACACTTTTTTGCTAGTAAGGTTGTCCACTCCAGCTTGGGCAATTCCTGCACATTTGGGTGGTAGTGTCTGGAGTGGGAAAATTGCAGTGGGATTTCACTATCAATGGTATAGCATAGAGCCTGTCATTTGAGGATGACACTTTCTCCAGGGGAACTGGTCTCTGTAGTCTCTAGGTGTAATTCCTGCCCCCACACCAGGTTCACAACCCTATCTGGACTTGGGAGCCAGCCCTCTAGCAGGCAGGCATTCTGATCTCTGCACCCTTCCCCCCCAGTATTCCTCATTGTTAGATGGCTCAGTGTATACAATATCTTTCAGCCCCTAGTGTTCCTTGGATTTGCCTCAATATAGAGGTATCCTCAAGATAACTCGTATTGCTGCCTGGGTAGCTGTGCCGAGCTATGGATTTGGTTCTAGGACATAAGCGTAAACTGTATATTTTCAGAGAGAGAGAGAGAGAGAGAGAGAGAGAGAGAGAGAGAAGAGAGAGAGAGAGAGTAGCAAACAAACACAAAGTGCTAGATATAAACAGATCAAGTGAAAAGATATTTACCTAGGTCTCTGAGATGCAGAAGTCAAGGAATGCTGACAAGCTGTTGGTTGGAAGACTCCTGTGTTGTGAGGGTTTTTATACTGTTCCTCACAGGAAAGGATTGTAAATCTTTCTTCCATTGTCAAATGTGCTACTTCTGCCTGCAGGTTACAGGGCTTTTGTTTGGGCAAAGCATAAAAAAATAATTCAATAATTTGCAATATTCCTCTGAGGAATTTTGGTAATGCTCTTTATAATTAGTTCCCTATAACCTTTTTCTTTCTAATGATGATTCCACATCTTAATTTAATTTTATTTCTAACCTGTACATTATTACCTCTCTACTTTTTTAAGGATCTTAGATTCTTATGAGAAGGAAAAATGGGAGAAGCTTAAAGAAGCCAAGGTGGCTCCATAAAGATGTTTCTAATCAGTTGAGAAATAAGCAAGACCTATTTAGGAAATGAAAGGAGGGCCTTGTAACCAAGGAGGAATGTAGACAAATAACCAAGGCTTGTAGGGAGAGCGTTAGAATAGCTAAAGCTCAATATGAGCATAGGCTAGCAAAAGTTGGTAAAAAGAAGAAGAAAGTGTTCTTTGTTTAAAAGAGCAAAGACATGGTAGACCTATTGCTTGAGTTTCTCAAGAACGAGTCATGTCAGGCTCAACTTATCTATTTTTCAGTAAGTTACAGGAGGATGCAGGATGATCTTGACAGGCTGGAAAACTGGGCTAAAAGAAATACATTGAATTTTAAAAGATATAAATCTAAAGTTCTGTATTTTGGTAGAAAAACTCAAATGCATAATTATTGGATGGGGGAAACTTTTCTTGGCAGTAGTATGTGTGAAAAGGATCTGTGGGTCTGAGTAGACATACACTGAACACAAATCAGTAGGGGAATGTAGTACCTTAAAAGGCAAATGCGATTGAGGGCTGTATCAACGGATGTACACTGTCCAGATCATGCAAAGCGATGGTATCATTCTACTCTGCTCTGGTTAGACCTCACCTAGAGTATTGTGTTCAGTTTGGGGCACCACAATTTAAGAAGGATATAGAAAAGTGGAAACCTGTCCTAAGAAGAGCAATAAAGATGATGAGGTGTCTGTAGACCAAGTCCTATGAAGAAAGGTTGAAGGAGCTCAGAATGTTTAGCCTGGAGAGGAGATGACTGTGAAGTGATATGATAACCATCTTCAAGTACTTGTAGGGCAGTCATATAGAGGACAGCTTGGAGTTGTTTTCTGCCTCCCCAGAAGGTAAGACCAGAACCAACAGGTTGAAATTAAAAGAGTTTTCGTCTAAATGTTAGGAAGAACTTCCCTACAGTTAGAGCAGTCCCTCACTTGAACAGACTTCCTCAGGAGGTGATGGGTTCTCCTTTTTTGGAGGTTTTTAAGCAGAGGCTAGATAGCCATCTGACAGCAATACTGATTCTGTGAACCTAGGTAGATCATGAGAGGGAGGGCAGGAAGGGTTACATCAGTGCTTAACCAGAAGACTCATCACTTACTTGCCCCAGGGCAAAGCTTCTCAACTTTGATCACAGAGGCAATCCAGTGAGGAGATTGCTTAATGTATCATCAAGGGTGTTGAACATGGAAAGCTCACCTGTCAGCTGTGATGGTGTCAAAGAATTCATTATCCTACGCCACATTTTCTCTTGGTGTTTTTATTTAATTATCTCTCTCTCAAAATGTGCAATTTACTACTATGACACAAGTTCCAAACTACGGCCCCACCACTAAGGGGAACTCAAGTGAGAGCCCTTGGTGCTAACAACTTCTTGGTTCACACAGCACCGAGAGGCGGGATGGTAATGTTGCTATGGTAGAATGGCTATTCCTGGGACTGAGGGCAGTAGGAATCTCAGTGGTCCCATTCTAAAGAACTGGCTCTTTACTTGAAATGTTCTGGGGTAAGTTAGCCTAGAAAGGCCTGTTAATCTCCCCCTGAAGAGAGGAGTTGTTAACAGCCCTTGCTTCATAGGCAGGACATCCTGATTCTATATCAAGCATCTCCAATTAAAGGGATCGTGAAGTAAGTGATGGAGAACTTCTCTACCTGAAACACGGGAGAACTGTATAGACAACAGCAACCTCAATAGATCAATGAGGAGTGTGGTGGAATGGCCCTGCCGAATTGTGTTTGGCTCTGTGTGGCATCTAGGAAGCATAAGTTGCCCGAGTCTCCACATGGCAATATGCCCCTCTCCCGGTCCACCTGAATTTAAATTAAAAGTAAAAACATCCATGCACACATATTCTCTTACAAGCAGTGGACAAACAGAAGAATACAAAAAGAAGGTGCAAATGTGTCCTGCCCGAGTCCCTCAATCTATATATGCGCTGACTGCACGTATTTAGTAGCAGACTGTTTTACTTAAAAGTTACAGATTCTGAAAGCTTCTCATTACTTTGGAACCTTTCTAGGCAGCAGAACATTGGTCTGTTCTATGTGGCAATGGTGAACCATCAAGAGGGAGTTCAGGTGTAAGAGCCCTTTTCCGTAAATGGAATCAACCAAACTGGACTTTCTCCCTCCATGCCAAGAGGTTTTATTGTCTCTGTTAGCTCACCCCTTGTGGGTCAAAGAAGATGCAATCTAATCTTCCCCTCTCCATTTGAGTTAGTTTCCCAGAGAAAATGTCAGCTGTCCACTTGATTCTCTCAGGCCAGGAAGGCCATTAGAATTTCCAAAACTTTGAAGCTTAATACTTGGTGAGGCCAGTAGTAATGCGGTACTCCCGGCTGCCACACAGTGGCTTGAGCTGGGGACCGTACTTTGCCACTTCGGAAGGAGAAGCAGGCAGAGACATCTCCCAGGCATATGGGGATATAGCTGGGGGGGGGGGGCGGAGACAAAGCCTTCAGAAGACGGCTCCGCCCTCCCTGCTGGCAGTTGCTCTGCGTGCTCGGCCCACCCACCTCACCCTGTAGTAGTGCAGGATTAGCCGGCTGCTGTTCCCAGAGCCAGGTAGGAATTTTTTCTCCTCTCCCCATATTGGCAAGGTGGGAGAGGTGGTTTTTCGCCTACCTTGCACTGCAGGCAGAGGTTTGAGGTAATTGGCAGTGGTGGTGCATCGTTGTAAGTCACTGGCAGGAGAGAGTTTGGGGATAGGGAGCGGGCCGGTGAGCACCCCTTGGCAATTCCCCATTGGTGGGGAAATGGGGTCTACCAGGAGCGGATGGTATGCTTGTGACGGCTACCACCACCTGGAGACTGCCTGCAGTGAACCCCATGTGTAAGTCCTTCCCTCATGCTGTATGGCTGAGGCTTTAGGAGCTTGAAGGGGGGAACCATTTTGCCTGGCTGGCCGGGGAAAAGCCATTGCATGGATGGCTCCTACCCGGGGCTGTGGGGCTCGCCCAGACAGGTCAAGGCGGTGGTCCAGGGGTGACCCCGTGGCTTGACCTGTACCGCTAGTTTGCCCTTGCCATATTTAATGGTTGATGTTATATTAATAAAGTGGCCCTTTAGTTCCAACTCCTGTGTCTGCCTCTTCATTCCGACTGGGGTGGCAATGCTTGTTTCTGCTTTTTTTCAGCTATGAAGAAAAAATAAACTAAAACTCACTGGGGAGATTTGATGCAGCCCAAACATCCAAATAAAATGCATTTCTCATTAGAAAGAAAGCAAGAGGGAACCTATTTCAGTGAAACCCCCATTAGCTTTCTGAAGCTCTAAGAATTGCAATGTGCACAATCTATTGGGGAAGCATTGTGTGTGTGGAACGAGGGTGAGCTTGATGGCCTAGAAGGCTCTTTCCAGTTCTATAACTCATTTCCTTCCACGTGTTATAGAACATGTACTTTGCATTGTGAAGTCCTCTTTCATTTGGGATGATTATAAAGTTTGTCAGCACGTTTGAATAATGTTGTGTGTTCATTTAAGTGCACATAGTTTAAAGTTTTTATTGCTCATTTAAGTTTATACAGGTTTTTTTAATCCCATCTTTCAGGCAAGGTGTTATGGTAAAATACACCAAGTACATGTTCTATACCACAGGGAAGGAAATAAATAGAATCAGGCTAAGGAAGAAAACAATCAGGCCTGAAGCATCATCACGAAATTTAATGTTGTCGTGTTAAATCATTCACATTCACATCCCGCAACATATGTGTAAAACCACATTCCAGAGATTCATGTTCATTCCACATTGTCCACATCCTGTTCGAGTCATCTGCAAACTTGATAAGTCTGGTGGACATTTCCTGTGAGGAGGTGAAGGACCTGGGTGTGTTTAAGCAGGAGAAGAGAAGCTTCCAAGGGTACATGATAATGTTCTTCAAGGACCTAAATGATTATCACATAGAAGAGGGGAAAGACATGTTCGCTCCTCCTCAAAAGGCCAAGATTAGATCTAATATGCCTAAATTACAGGAGGCTAGATTTCAATGGATCCGTAGGAGAAATTTACTAATGGTAAAAGAAGTTCTAAACAAAACCAAATATCTTTGTGGAAAGTAGGTTCTTCTTCAACGGAGGTCTTCAAGCAGCAGCAGAATTGTTATCTGTAGGGACTTAATTCAATGGACCAAAATATTGGGGAACAGTTGGTGATCTGTCTTGCTGAGATGGTCATGAATTAATGTTTTTGTACATCAGGAAGAGAAATGGTCTAGCCTCTCACCTAAACATGTCAAATACGGTCGAGAGGCCTAGAAGTCAATAACCTTGCAGAGGTGTAAGAAAGAAAGGAGTAGCAAAATAACAGGACCTTTTGTTTATTAGAAACACTCTACCCTATATCAGTGGATAGCATGTGTTGAAATCCAGATGCAGAAGTCCCTGAGACTGACAAAAAAGGTCAAACTTGAAATCCCTTCTTAGTGAACCTCTACATCACAAAAGGAACCTTATAGCCAAATTTCACATTTCTAGGTCCATGGGTTTGGGCTGGGCATTGATGAGTCAGTCTGGACACTTGTCTTTATATTTATAGATATAGATTTAACAATTGATAGTTTGACTAACGGAGGTCTGTGTGGCCCAAAGAACAACTACTAGTATTCAAAATAGTAAAGCATTTATTAAAAGTACAAATGCCCATGCACACATACTCTCTGACAATCACTGGACAAAGTGAAGAAAACAAAAGAACAGTGGAAATGTGTCCTGCCACTGTCACTTAGTCTATATATGCCCTAACTGACCTTATTCCATAACAGTCTATTTAACTTAGAAGTTATAGATTCCTAAATTTTTCCCTTACTTTGGGATCTTTCTAGGCAGCCAGCCATTTGTCTGCTCTGTGTGGCAATGGTAAACTTCTTGATGGAGCTTTGGTTTAACAGCACCTTCCCCTAGATGGAATCAACCAAACTGGACCAATCTCTATGCCAAGAGATTTTATTGTCTCTGTTTGCCCATTCTTTGTAGGTCAAAGAATCTTTTACAGAAATCTCCAGGAAGATGCAATCTGCGATTTCTGGCTTGGGAATCATGGTGATCTGACGCAGCTCAGAGAGCTGAGCTGTCCAAGTTGCTGTTTGTCAGGGATGGTGGGGTGCTAGATCGCCCATGGCCCTCTGCTCTCAGGTGGAGAGCAGGCAGGAACGCTTGAGACCCCGAGGGCGTGTAGATCTCGGCTGAGGGGGGGTTCTGCACAATGGATTCCCTCCCAGCCTTGAGGTCCCGCTCTAAGAAGTCTGGCAGAAATCTCTGCAGCAGCTTTGGAGTCATTGAGTTGGCATAGGATCGCCGTACCCAAGCTTCAGTAACTAATTTGGACTAATTTGAACATCTGAAACAGTGATTACAACCCAGAAAAGACCCGGCAAGGTAAAGATGGTTTACAACTAGATGGAGTGACTTATTCACAAATAATCTTGGCAGGTGATTTTAACGGAGTGGTAAAGCTACAGGAAGACAAAAAAACAAAGGGAACTCAAAAGAAATGGGGATTGTTGCCAAAATCTTTTTTTGAAATACAAAATCAGGAAAATTTGGAGGATGTTTGGAGAAGAAATAATTCCAAAGTCAAGCAATTTACTTATTACTCGGCAAGGCACTCATCGCTATCGAGAATTGATATGATCTGGGCCTCTAAGGAACTAGCAATATGGACTAAAGAGGTTGAAATTATGCCCAAAGTAAGCTCAGATCACAATCCAGTTATGTGGAGATTTGGGAAATGTATTAAAAATTTTAGATGGAGAATTAACAAAGACTTACTGCAACAGGAGGGCAATTTAGATCTGTTACAGAAAGAAACCAGATTTTTTATACAATACAATTTGGATAAATCTGTACCAACGTATAAAGTATGGAATACGTACAAAGCTGTTATGAGAGGTGTCTTAGTGGACTTAAATGTGAGAGACAAAAAAAGAAAAGAAGAAAAAAGGAAAGAAATTCAGGATAAGATAAAAACTAAAGAGACTCAATTAAAGAAAAGACCGGGGAAAAATAAATTACATCTGGAGATAAAGATTCTACAAGAACAATTAAAAGCAATGGAGAACAAAGAATTGGAATGGGAATTGAAGAAACTAAAACAAAAAACATTAACTGTATAAACTGTATAACTATAAACTGTAACAGAGACATAATGGAAGCATGGGAATACTTGTGGAAGAATACAGTGAAGATATCGACTTGTACTAATATTAAAGAAAATGTTTATAAGATGATATATAGATGGTACTTAATGCCAAAGAAAATAGCTTATGGGAACAACAAAATGTCAGACAAGTGCTGGAAATGTAAAAATCATGAAGGTTCATTATATCACATGTGGTGGACCTGTGAGGTAGCAAAGCAGTTCTGGGGAGATATTATAGAAGCTATGACTGCAATTTTACAAATCCAAATAAATAAGAATCCGGAACTGCTGTTGTTGAATTTGAATTCGGAAGGGATTCCCAGGCAACATAGAACATTACTATTTTATATGACAACAGCGGCGAGAATATTATACGCTCAGAAGTGGAAGACAAAAGTGTCAGACTGTGGCTTGCTAAAAGTTGCAACTCAGCCTGCCTCTTGCAATAAGACAAAAGTCCATTGATTTCAAAAGGTTTTACTGAAGACAAACAACTATTAGAGTACACATTCCAAGATACATGGATCTTAGCTGAACTTGAAAATTGTTACGAATGACAAGCAAAAGCTGAGGTACAGAATAAGCAGTTCCCTGCAGGCCCCATCCTCCCCCTTAGTTCTCAAAGCAACCGGCCCGAGGGTAAGAAAGTGGAAGTTTCTCAAGGGTGTCGGAAAGGCAGATATATGTAGACACAACATTCCTCTTCTCTCTGTAAGCAGTCATCCGGTGCTTGCCACCTGCAAAAGAAATACTTAAAACACTGACAAGATCAAAATGGAGTCTCTTTGCCTTAAACACAATCAGAACCTGACAAAAAGAAGTACCATCTATTGAAAGTTGGATACAAAAATTGTTGTACATGACAGAAATGGACAAAATGACAAGAAAGCTGAGAGAACAGAAATCAGAGGATTTTTTTAATGATTGGGGGAAACTAAAACAGTATTAGGAAAAGAAGTGGGACGTAAAGGGAGAATTGTGGGTGTTAGATAACTATTAATTTGGCAGAAGGGAAGAGAGGGGGATCTTTACAGGAGGAGAAGAGATAAGTTAGAAATATATTGTAATTGTTAATCTGATATTAGATCTTTTATAGTTTAATATATAATATCTATTTTAGTAGTATATTAGGACAGATAAGAAAAGAAAAAGAGATATAAGTAGTAGATTTTGACAGCGGGTTGGAAAACTGCTGGAAGTCTGAGATAAAGGGGGAGGGGAAAGGGTGGGGGAATATGGAAATGAGGGTATTAATTTAAAAATGTGTAATATTAAATTTTACTCACCCAATAAAAATAAAAATAAATAAAAAATAAAAAAAATAAAGATGCAGTCTGCCCCCCCCCCCAATCTGTATTCTTCTTATGTGTCAGTTTCCCAGATAAAACATCAACTGGCCATTTTATTGTCTCTGGCCCGGAAGGCCATTAGAATTTCCAAAGCTTTGACGGTTGGTATTTGGCAAGGCCAGTAACAATTGGATTTCCCCATTTCCCTGTCTTCAGCTATGAAACAGAACAAAAAATAAAACTGATTGGGGAGGCTTGCTGCAGGCCAAATGTCCAAATAAAATACATTTCTTCACAAGAAGCATCCAAGAGAGAACCTATTTTAGTGGCATCCACATTTCCTTTTTGAAATCTTATGGTCTACATTGCGCAAAATTCTTTATATCAGCTGGGATGTGAAAAGAAGATGTGTCAATAGAAGGTACAGGCAGGGTGTAAGTAGATCAATCAAGCTTGCTGTCCCAGAATTAAAATGTAACTTTAATTGAGGTATCACATTTCACAGAGAATCTTCCACAGCTATAGAAGTACATTCAAAAAAATAGATTTTCTTTCCAATTCCACCCCAATAGAGGACTTCAGTGATTCTGGCAAGGATCAAGGGCACATCTCATAAGAAAAAGTTTTAGGACTTGGGAAGAATTTGTCTGCTGAAGAAAAGAGGTTGATGGGGCAGGAAAAATAAGTGAAAGGTGGTCACCTGGAACATGATATGGCAAATATTTGGTATCCGTGTTTCCAGAGGTCTACAGATAGAGGAGTTACATTTCAGTTGACCTAAAGAGAACATTCTCAATGGGAAGAGCAGCCCTAAAATAGAATTTAGGATCTGAGTGGAGGGGAAATTCTCCCTTGCCATAGGCCTTCAGCAGAGACTGGACACCCATCTGTTGGGGAAGCATTGTGTGGGGGGTGTTACCAGAACTGCTCTTTTAATGGGGGAATTAGCTTGCAGTCTGGATTTAAATTAGTGCAGGATCTTGACCAGCTATAGCAGAGTCCTTCTTTCAGAACACTCGTGCAATAAAGAGGCAAGACTAATAAAGATAAACGTGTTTTTACTAATAATGTTGTGTATGCCTAAGCTAGGACACACCAACAAGGTACACACAAGCGACTAAGAAATAAAGAGGAGGAAAAACAGAGCCGGTTGCATTTGCAGGAGAGGCCACTTGAGATTGATGGAACTGGGTATACTCACCTGGTCACGGCATGGAAGAAAGATGTAGCAGCAAAGCGTGATGATATCTAATGCCTGCACTAGACCCAAAGAGATTGGCAATGGAGGTTCAGGATAGGAATGGCACGCGCACCTCATGGCCAGGGAGGCCGGCTTAAATACCCCAAAACGTACCCTGGGGCAGGTGCCTTTCCCTGTGGTTCTCAAAAAGGGAACAAAGGCTTGATGGCTCTACAACTACCCTAGATGGGCCACTTTAGTGTGTGGTTGTAAGATTGTGACACCTCGGGAAGAAGGGACAAAGGAGGGGAAGGGACTGCCGAGCGGGTCGATTGGATCGGCCAGGAGGCTGGCATTGTCTTGACGGCATCAGTTCTGGGATGTGGTGGCTGCATTGAGACGTATCCATTAGCTGTTCTGGACAGTTGGCACTTAGCTTCCATTCCGGGGCGGCTTCCAAGATATGCAGAGCGGGACGAGGTCAGCCGCTGCGGACGTGACCGGCTCACTTTCACGAAATGGCAGCCTCAAAGTAAACTGTCCAGGCTGGCTCTTTACTGCTTTGGGAACATGGCTTCTTCCTTGGCACGGCTTGGGCTTGTTAGCAAGTTGCCCAGTGGTGAGGGTATACTCAGTGACCGGCCTGCAAGGGGCCCTCCGCTGGGACTGACCAGGGGGTGCCTGGCCGGGCTCGTTGAGACTCCCTCCAGCTGGCACTTTTGCTGCTCGCAGCATGGCTCTGGGCCTAGGTGAGATAAGCGCCCAAGGAGGCAGGAGACAGACATGGATGGCACAGTCCATTGCTTCAAGGAAAACAGGAAATAGGCATGGGCAATGCTGCCCTTAAACAGAGTCCTTGGTGGATCTTTAATCAGCAACACAGGAAACTGACACAGTTCATGGCAGGCCTCATTAACAGGAGGAGAAGGGGGTCCTTGGCAACAGGGGGGGCAGGTGTTGAGCTTGACCACCTAGAAGACGTACAGACAAATAACCCCCTGACCTCAGTCAAGAGCAGCAACGGCTCCCCAATATTTCTGGCTATGAATGAATCCCTACAGATAACAGTCCTGCTGCTGCTCGAAGACTCCACTGAAAAAGAACCTACTTTCCACAAAGGTATTTGGTTGTGTTTAAGATTTCATTTACCATTATGAAATTTATTCTCCTAAGCCATTGAAATCTAGCCTCCTGTAATTTAAGAATAATAGATCTAATCTTGGCCTCTTGACGATGAGCGAACATGTCTTTCCCCTCTTCTATGTGATATCCATTTGGTCCTTGAAGAACATTATCATATACCCTTTGATGATTCTCTTCTCCTGCCTAAACCCATCCTGTACGTTCACCCACTCCTCACAGGAAATGTCCACCGGACTTACGAAGCTTGCTGATGTCCCGAACAGGATGTGGACAATGTGGAATGAACATGAATCTCTGGAATGTGGTTTTACACAGATTTTGTGGGCTGTGGATGTGAATGATTTATCATGCCAACATCGAATTTCGTGATGATGCTTCAGGCCTGATTGTTTTCTTTCTTAGCCTGATTCTATTTATTTCCTTCCTTGTGTTATAGAACATGTACTGTGTGTATTTTACCAGAACACCTTGCCAGAAAGATGGGATTAAAAACAAAAAAACTACATAAATTTAAATGAACAACATAAACTTAAAACTGCATGAATTTAAATGAACAAACAACATTATTCAAATTTCCTGATGATGCTTGAGGCCTAATTATTTTCTTCCTTAGCCTGATTCTATTTATTTCCTTCCCTGTGTTATAGAACATGTACTTTGTGTATTTTACCAGAACACCTTGCCTGAAAGATGAGATTAAAAAAAGCACTTCATAAACTTAAATGAACAACATAAACTTTAAACTACGTGCACTTAAATGAACAAACAACATTATTCAAACATGCTGACAAACTTCATAATCATCCCAAATGAAAGAGGACTTCACAATGAAAAGTACATGTTCTATAACACGGGGAAGGAAATGAGTCAGAGAACTGGAAAGAGCCTTCTAGGCCATCAAGCTCACCCCCCCCCCACACACACAGAGTGCTTCCCCAATAGATTGTGCCCATTGAAGCCCTTAGAGGTTCCGGAAGCTAATATCGGTGTCACTGAAATAAGTCCCCTCTTGCTTGCTTCTTATGGAGAAACGCATTTTATTTGGATGTCTGGCTGCATCAAACCTTCCCCAGTGAGTTTTATTTTATTTTTTTTAATAGCTGAAAAAAAGCAGAAACAAGCATTACTACTGGCCTCAACAAGTGTTAAGCTTCAAAGTTTTGGAAATCCTAATGGCCTTCCTGGCCAGAGAGACTCAAGTGGACAGCTGACATTTTGTCTGGGAAACTAACACCTAAGAGGAACGCAAATGGAGGAGGGGGGAGATTAGATTGCATCTTCTTTGACCCACAAGGGATGGGCTAACAGAGACAATAAAATCTCTTGGCATGGAGGGAGGAAGTCCAGTTCTCTGGACTTCTGGAAGTTCTCTGGAAGTTCCTTTCTCTGGACATGTTCCAACTTTTCTATATCCTTCTTAAATTGTGGTATCCAAAACTGAACACAATACTTTAGATGAGGTCTAACCAGAGCAGAGTAGAGTGATACCATCACGTTGCGTGATCTGAACAGTGTACATCCATCGATACAGTCCTCAATCACATTTGCCTTTTAAGGTGCTATATCCCACTGCTGATTTGTGTTCAGTGAATGTCTACTAAGACCCGTAGATCCTTTTTGCACATACTACTGCTGAGACAAGTCTCACCCATCCAATAATTATGCATTTGATTTTTCCTACCAAAATACAGAACTTTAGATTTATATCTGTTAAAATTCATTTTATATCTTTTAGCCCAGTTTTCCAGCCTGTCAAGATCATCCTGTATCCTGACTCTGTCTTCTTCTTTATTTGCTACCCCTCCCAATCTCATATCATCTGGAAATTTAATAAGCGTTCCCTCTATTCCTTCATCCAAATCATTTATAAAACTATTGAACATAATAGGTTCCAGGATCGATATCTGAAGCACTCCACTTCTCACTCTTCCCCAAGAGGAAGAGGAACCATTAACAAGTACTCTTTGATTACAATCTGTCAACGAGTTACATATCCAATGAACAGTAATAGGATCAAAATCACATTTTACCAACTGTTCAACATGGATATTGTGCTATTCTCACACCCCTATGGAACATCGCACCTGCATTTGTGGATTACCTACAGTGGAGAACCTTTCCCACTACCTACTTTATTGTCCATTTTATAGTGTACCCAGAGCTAAATTTTTGGCCAGAATCCTACCAGTGACAAACACATACTCTGAAATCGAGAAGATTGTGTTTTTGTTATCTGACACTGATAATCATGTGTCCTATAGAGTCTATCAGTTTGCACTCACAGTCAAAAAGATAAGATCTAAGGTGGTACTGAATGTGGCTGCATCGTGATCCTGGGGATAGTTTGGCATAATGTATTGTTTTGATTAATTTTATTAACTTATATAAACTGTGATAAGGGACTTAATTGTTTATTAATCAATGTTTGCTGAATTGTGACGGCCTATGGCTATAGAAAATAAACTCTTTTGATTGATTGATTGATTGATTGATTGATTGATTGATTGATTGATTGATGGATGGATGGATGGATGGATGGATGGATGGATGGATGGATGGATGGATGGATGGATGGATGGATGGATTGATGAATTGATTGATATTGTGTTGAACCTTATCAAAATCCTTACTGACATCGAAATAAACTATGTCTACAACATTTCTCTGATCCAGCAAGGTAGTAACTTTCTCAAAAATAAAGATAAGGTTAGCCTGATATGACTTGTTCTTGAATAGACATGGGCACGAACAGAAAAAATATGAACATGGTGTTTGTTGTTCATTGCCATCCATGAACAACGAACAACGAACATTGACAAACATGATCCTGTTCACGAACATGCCTGTTGTTTGTTGTTCATGGGGGCCAACAGGCTCTCCTCCAGCCATCCAGATCCCTACTGCACCACTCCCAGAGTGCTCTGAGCAAGCACCAGGGAAGGTACCAATAATAAATAATAGCTTGGCCCCAGAGCCTGGCAGCAGCCCTGGAACTTGAAGAGGTAGATCCCTAACGGACCACTCCCAGAAACCTTACCTGAGCAGGCAGGTAAGTTATCTCTAGAGAATTCATTCAATTTCCAGAAATATAGGCCAGAATTTGCTTCTCTTGACTGAGAAGTTCATGGGGGATGTTTGTGTATGTCGGAAACTGAAATGGCCTAGCCTCTCAGCTGAGTATGCCAAATAGGATCTAGAGACCTAGAAAATAACCTTGGAAATGTATAAGAGACAAAAGATTAACAAAATAACAGGACCATTTGTTCATTAAAAACACACTACCCTATATCAAAAGAGAGCATGTGTTGAGACTGACAAAAAAGTTCAAACTTTGCAGAATTGAAGATATAGCTTCAAGATGAGGTGCATTGCTTGAGGACCAAAAGATATTCCCCAACATTCCAGTGGCTCCAAAAAAGACCCATCTTTGTGGGACCCAATTGTTTATTTCCACCACGGTAGGAACTGTCCATCTGCTCCTCTTATTTACTTTCTGTCATTTAACTTATTGTTAATCCAGTAGAAGAACCACCATTAGAAGAACCATCAGCATGGAGTTCAGGTATGAGAGCACATTCCTCTAGATGGAATTAATCAAAATGGACCTTCTCCATCCATGTCAGGATATTTTATTATCTCTGTTTGCCCATCCCTTGTGGGTCAAAGAATCTTTTCCTGAAATGTCCAGGAAGACGCACTCTAGTGCCCCCCTCAAAACTGTGTTCCATTTAGGTTTCAGATTCCCAGATAAGTTGTCAACTGACCATTTCAGTCTCTCTGGACAGGAATACCATTAGAATTTCCAAAGCTTTGATAGTTGGTACTTGGTGAGAACAATAGTAATTGACTTCCCCAGAGTGCTTGTTTTCAGCTCTGAAAGAAAAAAACCCTCATCGGGGAGGTTTGATGCAGCCCAAACGTCCAAATAAAATGCATTTCTCCACAAGAAGCAACCAAGAGAGAACCTATTTTAGGGACTCCCACATTAGCTTTCTGAATCCTTATGAATTGCAATGTGCAAAATTTCCTTTCCTTTGAGACCTTTCCTCATAGGACATGATCTCCAGGCCTCTCACCATCTTCATTGTCTTCTTTTGGACACGTTCCAGCTTGGCTATGTCCTTCTTAAATTGTGGCACCAAAAACTGAACACAATACTCTAGGTGAGCTCTAACCACTGCAGAGTAAAGTGATACCATCACTTTGTATGATCTGGACACACTATACTTCCATTGATACTTCCCAAAATTGCCTTTCCCTTTAAGCTACCACTGCTGACTTGTGTTCAGTGTACAGTCCACTAAGACTGACATTTTGTCTGGGAAACTAACACAAATGGAGGAGGGGAAGATTAGATTGCATCTTCTTTGACCCACAAGGGATGAGCTAACAGAGACAATAAAATCTCTTGGCATGGAGGGAGAAAGTCCAGTTTGGTTGATTCCATCTAGGGAAAAGGGCTCTTACACCTGAACTCCCTCTTGATGGTTCACCATTGCCACATAGAACGGACCAATGTGCTGCCTAGAAAGGTTCCAAAGTAATGAGCAGCTTTCAGAATCTGTAACTTTTAAGTTAAACAGTCTGCTACTAAATACGTGCAGTCAGCGCATATATAGATTGAGGGACTCGGGCAGGACACATTTGCACCTTCTTTTTGTATTCTTCTCTTTGTCCGCTGCTTGTAAGAGAATATGCGTGCATGGATGTTTTTACTTTTAATTCAAATTCAGGTGGACTGGGAGAGTGGCATATTGCCATGTGGAGACTCGGGCAACTTATGCTTCCTAGATGCCACACAGAGCCAAACACAATTCGGCAGGGCCGTTCCACCACACTCCTCATTGATCTATTGAGGTTGCTGTTGTCTATACAGTTCTCCCGTGTTTCAGGTAGAGAAGTTCTGCATCACTTTGTTCAACACCCTTGATGATACATTAAGCAATCTCCTCACTGGATTGCCTCTGTGATCAAAGTTGAGAAGCTTTGCCCTGGGGCAAGTAAGTGATGAGTCTTCTGGCTAAGCACTGATGTAACCCTTCCTGCCCCCCTCTCATGATCTACCTAGGTTCACAGAATCAGTATTGCTGTCAGATGGCTATCTAGCTTCTGTTTAAAAACCTCCAAAAAAGGAGAACCGATCACCTCCTGAGGAAGTCTGTTCAACTGAGGGACTGCTCTAACTGTAGGGAAGTTCTTCCTAACGTTTAGACGAAAACTCTTTTAATTTCAACCTGTTGGTTCTGGTCTTACCTTCTGGGGAGACAGAAAACAACTCCAAGCTGTCCTCTATATGACTGCCCTACAAGTACTTGAAGATGGTTATCATATCACCTCACAGTCGTCTCCTCTCCAGGCTAAACATTCCGAGCTCCTTCAACCTTTCTTCATAGGACTTGGTCTACAGACACCTCATCATCTTTTTTGCTCTTCTCAGGACAGGTTCCCACTTTTCTATATCCTTCTTAAATTGTGGTGCCCCAAACTGAACACAATACTCTAGGTGAGGTCTAAGCAGAGTGGAGTAGAATGATACCATCGCTTTGCGTAATCTGGACAGTGTACATCCGTTGATACAGCCCTCAATCGCATTTGCTTTTTAAGGTACTACATTCCACTACTGATTCGTGTTCAGTGTATGTCTACTCAGACCCACAGATCCTTTTCACACATACTACTGCCAAGACAAGTCTCCCCCATCCTATAATTATGCATTTGATTTTTCCTACCTAAATGCAGAACTTTACATTTATCTCTATTGAAATTCATTTTATTTTTAAGCCAGTTTTACAGCCTGTCAAGATCATCTTATATCCTGACTTTGTGTTCTACCATATTTGAAACCCCTCCCAATTTAATATCATCAGCAATACCCTATAAGCATTGGGTATTTGTTTATATTCAACCTTGGTTATAAGGTGCTCCTTCAATTTCCTAAACGAGTCTTGTTTCTTTCTCAACTCATTAGAAATCTTTTTACGGTGCCACCTTGGCTTCGGTATGCTCCTCCTATTTTTCCTTTTCATAGGAATTCAAGATCTTTGAAAACAGAGGTAATCATATGCTGGTTGGAAATAAATGAAGGGAAATGAATTTGAATTAAAATGTGGAATTATCATTAAAAAGAATAATGTTATAGGGAACGAATTATAAATATCATCATCAAAATTCCTTAGAAGAACATTACTAACTATAAAATTATTTTTTATGCTTTGCCCAAACAAAAACCCTATAATCTGCCAGCAGAAGCAGCACGTTTGACAACGCAAGGTTGATTTACAATCGTTTCCTGCAAGAAACAGTATAAAAACACGGACAACACCGGCATCTTCCAACCAACAGCTTGTTGGCTTCTCTTGACTTCTACATCTCAGAGATCTAGGTAAGTATAATTTCACTTGATCTTTTTGTATCCCGTGCTGTGTGTTTGTTTGCTACTCCCACTTCCCTGGAAATATACAGTTTACTCTTTATGGGGTAGAAACAAGTCTATAGCTCAGCACAGCTACCCAGCAATATGGGTTACCTTGGAGATGCACCTCTGTTGTGGCAAATCTAAGGCATACCAGGGGCTGAACGATAGTGGGGACACTGAGACACCTAACAATTAGGTACACGGGGGCAAATGGTTGCAGAGATCACAATGCACACCTGCTAAAGGGCTGGCTCCCAAGTTTACGTAAGGGGCTGGAATTACACCCAATCTTGAGACTACAGAGACCAGTTCCCCGGGAGGAAGTATTATCCTCAAATGTCAGGCTCTGTGCTATACCACAGAGAGTGAAACCCCACCTCTCTTCAGACACTTCTCCCAAATATACCTTACTTTTAGGGCAGGGTTTGCTCACAGTCAGTAATGCGGTATTGAAAACAAATCAGTAAGCAAAAAAAAGTATGAAATGGGACCTCTGCCAGCAAGTGCATATTCAAGGCACAGAGGAAAGTCATGAACTCTGCGTTTGAACACAGCAACGTTTATACGTCATGTGTTCATGTAGCATTCTATTAGTTTCTAGGAAATTAAGGTACTAAATGTCTTCCATGACATTAAATAAATACTCGGTTTCAAAACTGTCTTTCCAAAATAATTAGGGGGGCAAGGGCAACTGAAAAAGGAAAGTAGAAGGACCAAAGAAATATTACAGAAGTACTACTGTGAGAGTGGTAAAAGCAACATTGCGAAACTGTACGTTTGCATCATTCTAAACAGTGAGAACATATTATATTTTGTAGTCCACATTTCAGACTGAGATTCAAGGCAGATTAGACAACTGCTAGGACATTTCACTGAACAAAGTACTATAATGAACAACAGATAGGACATTTACAGGAAGAAATGCAGTAGGATACGGTAGTAGAAATTCGAAAAACGAGCATAAAGTCAAGCGCAGAGATGAAATCTTTCTGAAACAGAGCATAACTAATCTACCTGACATGTTTAGAAATGAAGAATCTCCCTAGAAGGTGCATGTCAACGTCAGCAGAGAGGAGCAAGGCATCACTCTGAGTTTCTTATGACACGGCCCTGCAATGTGTGTAGAAAGCTCTCCTGAATTGTTCAGTTTTACATAGTTTGCAGAAAGCTAGGAGAGCAGAAGCCCTCCGAACGTCATCAGACAGGTCATTCTATAAGGTGGGGGCTACCAGAAGCAAAGCAAATGTGTGTCCATGTCTCTCAACTGAAGAGTGGTATCTGCAGAAGGACGTGTTCAAATGAGCGAAGCTGTTGTGGCGGAACATAGCTTGGGCATGGTCACACAGCTATGAGGGGCCAAGGCTATGAAGGACTTTGAATGTGATAGTCGTGCCTTGAATTGAGCCCAGTAACTGATGGGAAGCCAATGGAGTGACTGCAGAATGGGAGTGATATGCATGCTCCGTCTGCCTCCTGAGAGATAAACAAGCTGCAGTGTTCCGCACTAACTGGAGTCTCTGAGGGCCAAGCTACAAGTGACGAATGACACTTGAACGGCAAGTGGATTGAGTGGAGGGCAAGTGAACAGGGAGAAATACACTTGCCGTTCAAGTGTCATTCGTCACCTGTAGCTTGGCCCTGAGTCAACTTTGAAGGGAAAGCTTTGTAGAAAGCATTACAGAAGTATAGTTTCTATGTTACCGTGCCATGAATCCAGATGGCCAGATCAGCCATGTCAAGGTAGGGGGTCGTCTTCCGGGCTAATCTGCATTGTGAGAAGGCCTTTTTAGCAGTTGAACCCATTCAGAGTCAGAAGCACAATGTCCTTCAAGGTCTTTGCTTCTCCAACAAACATCTCTTCCCCCTTGACTGCGTTCAACTTCAACTTCTTGTCTTTCAGTCAATTCACAAAGCTGTAAAGCAGTGACTCATTACATCTACTGCATCACCAGGGGATTTGGATAATGAGCTATAGAGTGGAGTGTACTTTGCATATTGATGGCATCCAATTCTATGGCTGTGAATGAGTTCAAGGTCTTACATAGAGGTTGAATAATATGGGGATATGGGGATATGGGGATTGCAACTTGTGGAACCCCTCGAGATAATTCCCTCCCTGAGTAGAGCTCAGTAGAGCTGATTTCCAATAGCAGCTCTTTGAGTTCATGCCATGAGGAACAATTGATAACTACTTCTACTTTCAAACACCTCAGCAGGATGGTGTGATCTGTTGTGGCAAAAGCTATATAGATAGATCCAGAAGGAGCAAGAAGCATGGTGATTGTCTACATTCAGGTAGGGGTCATCAGCTACAGCCACCAGAGCCAGCTCCATTCAACAGTCTGGCCTAAAGCAGGACTGAAAAGGGTCCAATGAACAAGAGTTCCTCAACCAGGCCTAGAGGTGGTTGGCTGTTTCTTTCTCAACCACTTGGCCAAGATTCTTTTTTTAAAAATATCTCAGAGGTACCAACTGTTTTGAAAAGCTGAGGGAAGGTGTCTTGTTAGGGACTGATTTATGATAGACACCAAGGACTCCTTTATGTGGTCTTCATAGGATTTTTGTAGCCAGTTTGGCCCTGCTTTCCAAAAGGCAGGGGGGGTTATGATTTTGACCCAGGTACCTTGATGGATGCTATCAGGATCCAGGGTTCAATGAATGCCACCACTTGTGCTCTGGACCCTTGTCCATTGTGGCTGCTGAAATCATACCCAGATCATATAAATAAGGAATCTCTCATATCCAGTCACTGACTCAGGGCACCATCCTACAGTCACTCAAAGAAGGAGTTATCCGGACCCATGTTTAAAGTCTGTGGGGCAGAGATGGTACTGGGGGATTTAGCTGATGACCTCTTTCTGATTGGACCATGCTCCTTTTTCCCCTTCCTATTGGACTTAGTTGAAACATTTGGAGGGAGCAGTAGGTACTTTAGATGGGTTTAACTTATTCCTTATGGACCAGATTCAGAGTGCTGCTGTTGAAGATCAGTTATGATCAGTGTGGAATTTGTTTTATGATGTTCCGCAGGGTGTGGTCTGATCCCCACATTTCTTGACCTCTACGAAAAGCCCTTAGGAAAAAGAATTTGAATCTTGAGAATTGGATGCTATCAGTATGCTAAAGACACTCAACTCTATATCTCTTTATCCTGGGGATGCTGTAGAAGTGTTGAGCCACTGCTAACTGGATGAAAGGAAAAAAACCTGAAAACGACACAAGAAAAGAGGCTGGTTGGGAGGACTGAGGTCTTGAAGGATATTGGGCTTCCACTTTTGAGAGCTTCAGCTGACCCTTTCTGACTTGGTCATGAGCTTAGGGGTTACACTGGACCCAGGATAACTGCTGGGAAAGCAAATGCAGTTGAAGAAAACAATCCCTTCCAACTTAGTTTAACCTGAAAGATGGTCCCTTACCTTAACTTGGCTGGCTGTCAGGATCCATTCTATGGTAACCTCAAGGCTAGACTACTATAATGCACTCTCTACAGGTAGTTATGCAATCAAAATCAATTTGGAAATTCCACTTAATTCAGAAAGCTACAGCTTAAGAATTAGGCTGTGCATGCATATTCCACCTGCTCTGTAGTCACTCCTCTGACTGGCCAATAGCTGCTAGGTCTAATTCAAGGTTCTGGCCCATAACATACAAAGTTTTTAATGGCCTAATACCCTTATATGTGCAAGACTACCTCTACCTGTGGTCCAGCACAACAACTTCACTCTGGGCCTTATTCCGGTTCCATTCTTCAGATGGGCAAGATCAACACACTTTGGTAGTTTCCATTGAGGCTGGAATAAACCATGACCTTCTGTTTGGAAGAGTACGCCAAGGAAATCATGAGGAACCTTTCGGGGCAGTATTCATGATACCCAGCAGACTATTGCATTAATGATATTGCATACTTTTTTGGAGAGAGTTTCACATTTAAAACCTCCATCATCTTACATTTCAGATTCATCAGTATCTTTTCAAGATGTCCAGTAATGCCTCTTCAATTAAGGAACCAAAACCTTTCAAAATTAGACTGCCGTTTCCAGTTAAGATTACTGATGTGATCGTCAATGTCAACCTTTTTAGGGAGTGATTAAGAGAGAATATTCTTCCTCAGAAAGACATGTTGATGGCTTTCTAGGTGTCCTAGCACTGACTTGCTTAACTTAGATCATCAAGAAAAATTGTGGAAATCATAACTGAAAACACTCTTTAAAAGTTTGAATATTGCTTTGCAAGTGTCAGCCATTTTGGTATCTTAGGCGAACAGTTGCATTCATTTTGATTTTTTCTTAAGGGAAAATGCATGATTTCTTCTGCTGTACTGAATAATTAGAATACAAATTATATCACCAATATATTTCTTCCCATTAAAATCTATCAATTAGCATCACAACATCATTTGTGTTTTTGATTCATTTTTGAATTTTCTGTTCTTTTGTGTAAGTTTTGCATGTTCCTAGTTGTGGAGGGGTAAAGATGACTGTCACTTTAGAGAACAATCATTGCTTGTTTGGTATGAGAAAGGCAGTGATGCTAATTTTCAGTCCTGTTCAGATTCTTCTTAATCCCAGTTTATCTAACAAGGATTATGCATTGTTGAACAGAAAAAATTGAAGCTGGATATATAGATCATTATTAATAGCGTTAGAAAGTGTAGTGAAACCTGCACTCATAGCAATCAGGAGAAATAAATCATCAGGAGGACATAATATACCAAAACAGTTATTTCAAGCTACAGAAACTGAGTCCATCAAAATCTTAACAAGAATATTTCAATAAATATGAAAAACAAAGTGATACTCCACAGACTGGAAACGATCCGTGTACATTCCACTTCCATAAAAGAGGCTGCCAAATTGCACAGCAACTACAGGACCATCACATTAATTTCTATGCAAGCAAAGTGAGTCTCAAAATTCCACAGACTCACTGTGGAATTCTTACCATGTATGGAATGAGAAATGCCAGCAGTTCATGCTGGAATAAGAAAAGGGAGAGGAGAATTTTGCAGATAAAATGCATGGCCAAAAGACAAATAAGTGGGTTCTAGATCAAATCCAGTCTGAATTCTTCCTAAAAGTTAAAACGATGAAACTGAGGCTTTCATAATTTGGTTACATCATAAGAAAACTCTTTTTGAAACTGCACCCTCCCCTGGTCGTACTGCCAAATTTCCAGGAATTTCTCAATTCAGAATTGACAACCCTTGTAGAAACTCAAGCAAGCCCTAGTAAGTAGCCCTTCCTCAAACATACTATACTAGAAACAAAGCCCGTTGTGGGAAAAAATACAATGGGCTCTAGAAAGGGGAGAGAGGGCAGGCATTCCCTCCTCCTCTGTCACTGATCCTGTCAAGTGAAGGAGTGGGGTGGG
The DNA here is from genome assembly GCF_028583425.1 of Eublepharis macularius. NCBI lineage: Eukaryota > Metazoa > Chordata > Lepidosauria > Squamata > Eublepharidae > Eublepharis > Eublepharis macularius. The sequence continues at coordinate 249,259,759 of NC_072790.1, forward strand.
CATTGCCACCTGCTCTGCTCCTGATCTCAGTAACATGAAGGTGTGATGGGGTTTGCACATCTGATACAGGCTGGGTAAAGGGGGGGCAGGCATTACCACCTACTCCATTCCTGATCCCAGCCAGATGAAGGGAAAATGGGCATTACCTTCTGCTCTGCACCTGATTATGGCTAGGTGAAGGAGGGCAGGCATTGATGCTTGCTCCAAGCCTGACCCCAGCTGGGTGAAGGGAGGTGGGCATTGCCACCTGTTCCTTGCTGGGTGACAGGAGGAGCGAGCATTACCTTCTGCTCCTTGACTGATCCCGACAGGAGAAGGCAGGTGGTGGGCTTTGCTATGTGCTCCGCTCCTGATCCTAACTGGGTGAAGGGGGTGCAGGCATCGCCACCTTCTCTGCTTCTGCAGGTTGAAGGTGGGCAGAGATTGCTGCCTGCTTAACTCCTGATTCCAACAGGGTGAAGATGGGGTGGGCATTGCTGTCTGCTCAATGCCTTATTCCAGTTGATGGAAGGGGGAAGGCATTTCCACCTGCTCCACTTCTTGTCCCGGCTGAGTGAATGGAAGAAGGGAATTGCCTAATGCTCTGTGCCTGATCCCACCCAGGTGAAGGCACCGGGTGGGCACTGCCATCTGCTCTGCTCCTGATCCCACCTGGGTGAAGGATGGTGGGTATTGCCACCTGCTCCACTCTTAATACCAGCTGGGTTAAGGCAGAGAGTGGGCATAGCCAGCTGCTCCATTCTTGTTCCCAGCTGGGTTAAGGAAGTAGGCATTGCCATGTGCTCTGCTCCTAATACCAGCTGGGTTACAGTGGGGTGTGGGGATGGGCATTGCCACTTGCTCTGCTCCTAAGGCGGGGGGTGGACATTGCCATCTGCCCTGCTCCTAATGCCAGTTGTGATAAGGTGGGGGTGGGCATTGCCACCTGCTTCCCTCCTAATACCAACTGGGTTAAGGCAGGGGCAGGCATTACCACCTGCTCCACTCCTGATTCCAGCTTGCTGAAGGGGGGTGGGCATTGCCACCTGCTCTGCTTTTAATGCCACCTTGGTTAAGGTGGGGGTGGGCATTGCCACCTCTTACGCTCCTAATAGCTGTTGTGTTAAGGTGGGGGTGGGCATTGTCACCTGCTCCACTCCCAATACCCGCTGGGTTGAGGAGGGGGTGGCCATTGCCACCTGCTCTGCTCTTGATCCCAGCTGAGTGAAGGGAGGGCATTGCTACCTGTTCTGCTCCTATTACTGTCTGTGTTAAGGCGGGAGGTGGGCATTGCCACCTGCTCTGCTCCTAATACTGGCTGGATTAGGGGGAGAGTGGTCATTTTTAAATGCTCTGCTTCTGATCCCAGCTGCATGAAGGGGGGCATTGCCTCATGCTCCACTCCTATTATCAGTTGGGTAAAGGTGGGGGGCCAGCACTTCCACCTGCTCCACTCCTGATCCCAGCTGGCTGAAGGCTGGTGGGTATTGCCACCTGCTCTGCTCCTAATATCAGCTGAGTTAATGCAGGGGGCAGGCATTGCCACCTGCTCTGCTCCTAATACCTGCTGGGTTAAGGTGGTGGTGGTCATTACCAACTGTTCCACTCCTAATACCAGCTGGCTGAAAGGGGGTGGGCATTGCCCCCTGCTCCGCTCCTAATATCAGCTGGGTTAATGTGGGGGGGTGGGCACTGACACCTGCTCCGGACCTAATACCAGCCAGGTTAAGGCACATGGAGGGCATTTCCATTTGGTCCGCTTCTGTTCCCTGCCTGGGCTTCCCACCATGGCATGGTTTCTGGAGCAATATGGTGAGATACCTTGGTTTTCCATTGCGGAAGCTCCCTCTGGTGGTGCACCAGGGTATAAAGTGAGTTGTCTGAAACACGCTTACTCAATTATATAGTAAGATATGTCATCTTGCATTTCTCCTTGTGTATGATATATCACAAAGCATATTTCAGAAATACCCGCCCATGAATAACCGTCATAGATCAAATCATATGGCATTTCGAAAATGGAGTATAGTGACTTCATTAAACGTGCATTGGCCTTTTAATTTTTATATAAAGCAACAGTGATTTGAAATGACAAAAACTGCAATGTCATGTCAGGTCCAGTACTTGCATGCAGCGACCTGCCTAACCCTGACCTTAACCCCAACACTAAACCTAACACCAACCCTAACCCTAATAACCTACGCTGTCCCTCAACTTTAGAAAGAGCGGGGCAATAATACAGCATCACCCTAATAACAGTATACTGTAAACTGCTCTGAGTGGGCATTAAGTTGTCCTGAAGGGCGGTATGTAAATCAAATGTTATTATATTATTATATTATCAATTCATGTGCTTTCCCATTACTCTGTTTCTTTTAGTGCTGCCTAGAGGTGTGTTTGAAGGAAAATTTGAGCCAAAATTACCCACAGAATTCATCTAAACAGCATGTAGGCAGCTGTTAAATGCTTTGCCATTGACATTTGATTGTCCACAGGGTTTCCCACTCTGGCTTGGGAAATTCCTGCAGATTTGCAGGCGGTGCTTGGAGAGGACAGAGTTTGTAAGAGGAGAGGGAACTCAACAGGGCTGTGATGCTGTTCTAGGACTCAACTTCTTCTAAAGTCTATAGCTTACTGTAGATTATACAATTCAAAATAGCCGTTTTCTCCAGGGAAACATTGTATGTCTCCAGAGCTGAGACAGACAATGTTTTAGTACTATTTTCTTTATTTAACATAAACCATGCATACTTCCTCAGTGCCTCCTAGCGGGAGTGGTCCCCTGCTGCCATTGGGTACTTCTTACCACCACTCAGCTGGCCAGCCAGCAAGACATGGTGTGTTGGCAGCATGTTGAAGTCACTTCCTGCTGACATCATTTCCTAGTGATGTCACTGACTGCTGAAAGCACTTCCTGCTGACATTACTTCCTGATGTATACGGACTGACAAGAGCATGTTGCTAGCAATGTAATGACACTGCTGGTGAGCCCCTGGCCCAATAAGTCCTCCCCAATGCCCCACCACTTGCCAAAGGGACTCAGCAGCCCTATGGTTAGAGCAGGCACAGGCACAACCTTCTGCAGCCTCCCCAAATACTCCATCTTCCTTTTATACACTCTTCTGTTCTGGCCCAACATTTATTCATCTTTGGGGGGGGGGCAAACATTTGTCAGGGAGGACAGCTCTCCCTTTCAAGCCCTGATGGCTGCTTAGAGAGAGCCATATTCTGTCAGCTTCACAGACTGCTACAGCAATTGTGTATTTATCAGTCTTTTGTTATGCCTCTGAGCCAAGTTTGAAGAAGATGCAGCTTGTTGACATGTGTGGCTTTTCAAGCACAAGGCTTCATTTCTTCTGACTAGGATGAGCTGAGAGTGTGGGATTTTCAGATGTTTGGGATGAAGGGCTAAAGAATCAGCAGTAGCATGATGCTTCCAGTGACATTAGGCAGGAAGGACAATCACACCTCCTTGGTAAGTTCCTGCCACCTCCCATCTCCCCTGGATCTGGCAACTTTATTAAGGGGTGGTTCCTAATGTGAGCCAAGGGGTGCCAATTGCTTTCATGTTTGGCCCTGCAACTCCCACAATTTTTTGGAAGCTGGCACCCAGATTTGAGGTTCCTAGCCTTATTTTCTGATAAACTATGCAACTCAAAGGCAAACAAGTAGACAAAGTGGTGGTTCCTTTTATTAATATAGATTTTCTTGCAATTCACAGAATATGTCAGACCTCACATTGTTCACACAAGAGGATAATTTGGTGTGAAGAAAATGCTCTTTTTCTAACTTATAGAAAAGCCATATTTCTTGAAACTTTGGTCAAGAGGCCTCATGAATCCTTTTGCTAGGAAAATTCCTCTTGACTGAACCCTGCCCCCTTTCTTTCTTGCTAGAAGCCTGTCTGTGAAACTAGCTATTTCCAGAGTCTCATCTCCCTGAGACCTTGAAGATAACACATCCTGCGTTGTTAACGAGTGAGCCTCCATGGTACAGTTCCATTGAGCTAATCAATAAATACTTTGTATCTGCAGAATTGGGTGGGTGGTGCCAAGTACTGCAGCTTTGGCTTCACTCCTCCTTCCTCATGTACACATTTGCCTTTTGGTGACATCAGCATTTGGATATCTCACCGGCTAACAGGCCTGGCCCACTTTGATTTCCAAATGACATAAAAGTAGCAACCTAACATAGAGGTCCGAAGCTTTTGGTGCATTTCAGTGACTTGATGGTAACTCGTCTGTGGCTTCACTTCATAACCCCCTCGCCAGAAATCCCAGGCACTATCTAACAAGATAGCGTGGATGCTAGATAGCCTGGAGACTGGAAAGTTACCAAGACATGAGTCATAGGGGAAAGGACTGACTGACAGCTCCCATGCCCCTGAAAACATCATAGAAAATGAGGTTTCCTGAGACATATCCCTGCCTAATCCCATTAACACTTTCTCCACCTTTCCTCTCCCACTTACCTAATGAGGGATATTCAGCACATCTGATGACCTGCCTTCAGGACCAGTACTTATTAGGTCATCAAGCAATATTTTCACCTATAGACCATCACAGATTGTTACATTAGACCCTTCCCAAGTTATTGGCCTACCTCCAGACAAGTCCTTAAGCCTTTGCTTGGGGGCAAAGATGTTAGCATTGCTACACAGCCATGTGCTCAGGGTGTGTGGGCATTGGTACCCATTCATGTACCTCCCAAGCCATTTGAGCTTCTTCTGTCTGCAGACCTCTTCTTCTCCAAGACTGGTAAATATCACCCTATCCCAATTACTCTCACTCATTTTCCTCTCTGTCTTCTTAGTTAGCCCTGGCTGTATTCTAAGCATTTTTCCATGTTGCCTTTTATTCCCCTGTTAATAAAGAAAGTTTTCCTGTAGAACATCTGACTGGTTTTGGAGATTTCTTTAAGGGAATAATCCTAGTATACATAGGTGAAGAATCCCAGCTACTTCCTCTTGTTGCCTCCTTAAAGCTAATTCCCCAGTGTTAGAAACCCATATAGCTCTCTGTGATATTACATGATCTTATGAGTATGAGAATCATAAGCCCTCTCATTAATGCTCTTTAAGCCACAGTAGCAAACCACCGAATTAAGGAAGATATTGCTGGCTCCCATCTGGGATACCAGAATACAAGTGGAATGTTAATGGAATGCAGAGTGACAGGTGTGTGACAAGCTCCCAGCCTCCTTGCCTTGGGACGTGCAACCTCCCTAACAAAAAAGATGTTCGAGTGATCTTCCTTAACAAACCCCATGGATATTCCCAACTCCCTTTCCCATTTGATATTGATCGAAACTAAATCCTTTCTACTGTAACCAGAACTGCTATTTTATGAGGAAATTAGCATGCAGTCTCGGTTAAATTAGTGCAGATCTTAACCAACGATACCAGAGTCTGTCTTCCAGATGACTCGTGCAATAAAGAGGCAATGGCTAATAAGTATAAAACATGTTTACTAGAAATGTTACATATGCCTACAATAGCACATGCAAGCAAGGTACACATAAGAGCTAAGAAATAAAGAGTAGGAAAGATAGAGCCGTTTGCATTAGCAGGGAACCCACTTGAGATTGAAGAAGTGGGGAAATACGTACCTGGTCACGGCAAGAAGCAAAGAAGTAGCATCGAAGCGGGGCAATATCTAATGCCTGCACTAGACATGCAGAGTGATGGTTGGGGTTCAAGGGAAGAATGGTGCGTGCCTCATGGCAGGGAAAGCCTGCTTAAATACCCAAAAACATACTCTGAGGTGAGTGCCTTCCATGTGGTTCTTGGGCGGGGGGGACAAAGGCTTAATGGGTCTATAACTATCACTAATGGGCCACTTTAGTGTCTGAATATATGATTGTGATACCTCGGGAAGACGGGACAAAGGGGGTGAGGGGAGTGCCGGGTGGGTTGATTGAATCTGCCAGGAAGCTGGAGTTGTCTTGATGGCATCTGCTCTGGAATGTAGTGGTTGTATTGAAATGTGTCCATTAGGTGTTCTGGGCAGCCGGCACCTAGCTTCCATTCCAGGGCGGCTTCCAGCGATATGCATAGCAGGGCGACGCTGGGCGCTGTGGACGTGACAGGAGCCGGGTCTTGAGATGGCTGCCTCGGAGTAAACTGTCCATATTAGTTCTTTGCTGCCTGGCATCTCTCCTGGCACTCTTCATGGGCCAGCTAGCAGGCTGCCTAGTGGTGAGGGCAGGCCCAGTGACCGTCCTGCAAGGAGCTCTCTGCGGGAACTGACCAGGGGGTGCTTGGACAGGCTCTTGGAAGGTTCCTCCGGCTGGCACTGTACTGCTAGTGACATAGCTCTAGGTCCAGGTGAGGTAGGTGTCCAAGGAGGCAGGAAACGGGCATGGGTGGCACAGTCCATTACAGCAGAGAGAACAGGAAACAGGCATGGGCAATGCTGCCCCTAAACAGAGTCTTTGGTGGACCCTCAAAACAGCAAGGCAGGAAACTGGCATAGTTCAGGGTGGGCTCCAAAACGGGGGGCTGGGGGCTGGCAACACTAGCAATCAATAGCCATTAAACTCTTCCTGGGGAAACTTAATGTAAACTACAAATGCATTGTCCAACCCCGGGGACACTTAATTAAAAAGTGTAGCTTCATTGTCTAGCACCAGAAGAATCAATCTAAACCTCTCTGGCTCCTATTTTCATACCCTGGAACAGCTACACAATCTCTTTGTCTTTCCCAGGAGACAGTCGTTAAGGTCATTGTTTGTTGGGCTGAAGTCACCTTCTTGCCCTTGGGCCCATTCTGCTCTATAATTGATCAGGCTTTTCCCCAGCCAAATTGTTCACACTTTCTCGGATCCAAGTGCTGTACCCTAAGATTCCCCGGAGCCTCCCAGCAAAGGAAGCTTGTCATTCAAGCTGCCTTCCTCCATGGACCTCTCGACTCCAGAAATGCCTCTTCAGAGATTTCTCATCAAAGTACACAAGAAGAGCATAGACTTAGCATTAAGGTGATGCCAGGTTCAGTACATGACACCTCTTCTCAAAAGATCTCCGGTAGCAAGGGGTTCCAGCGGTCAACACAAACAGATGGTTTGTTCCCCTAACTTGAGAAGTTTAAAGTTTATTTCTAATCATCCTTTTTGTTTACCACCCCAGACCTACCTGTATATCTAACCCTTAATGGGCAAGCTAACTTGAATTAATTTGTCTCTCACGCATGCTCCATTTAGTTTATGGTACCTTGTCAAACAAATAGCGTTGTGCAGGTTGTATTTCTTCTCAATAAGCATCTTTATCATGGAAACCTGCTTTCCATTAATGTCTCCTTACCCATGTTACCACCTACCTCTGGACACCTATCCAACCTTCAACATAACTTTCACAATCCCAACTTTCCCTGCCCAATCTTAATAACCTAAATTTCAAATCAATTCTGGAGTTATGTAGAAGAATCCAATCCAGATTTAGACATGTACCATGTGTTCAGGTGATCCCCATCTTTTGCGTATTATGAATAACCATTTTACAATAAGTATATGTCCTTGGAAATCCCAAGAATATGTGTATCTTCATTTTGTGCAATAATTTAATGATCATGCAGTCTGATAGCATTTCCATTGCCACTCAGTTCCTACTGCATAAACCCAAGAATATATCTACAGAGCAGGTTTTATAGTTTCTTTAATACACACACACGCCTGTTCTGTAAGTCTGTACTCTGTACTGTTGCATTATGGAGTATGTATCTGTCAATATGTCACTCTCCTTCTCTGTATTAGTTGTCGTTTATTTTCTGGTTCATGTGGCAGTAGCTATTCCCCTCTTTGTCTATATGGTTGTCTATCTAGTAGTAATAAAACCTCATTCTGGGGTATGATTGTTGTCTCCCTTTTCTTATAATTGTGCAAATTCTCCATTTCTGTTACTTGCTACTCCAAGATCTAGGACCCCTGTATACTTAGGAATAGACTCTGGTATTGACTTGTAATCTGTACATGCTCAGGGGGGCACCTCTAGCCCTGGAGGGTAAATACATGGAAGCCATTTGGGTAACATCACCATCATCAGTGGGAGAATTTTCATCACACCTCAGGATTTATTGTTTTAATGAGATTTTGAATAAAGTCAGTATGCAGTCCTAGGTTCTGACAAGAGGTAATAAATTATGTGAAAGAACGTTGGATATAGAATATCAATCCTGTTTCTGTATAAGAAGGGAAAACACTGAGTAAATATCAGATGCACATGAATTTGGTAGAAGCACTGGAACAATCCTGGGTTCTTAATTTTTCTTTATTTTATTCATAGAATTAAAAGCTCAATAAAAAGGGCAGAAAGCAAAAATAAAAAGGATAGTAAAAAAACTTACAAGAAGAAGAAGAAGAAGAAAAAGAACTTAGAAATAAAAGAAAACAATATTACAGATTTCATTTCCATCTTTGCTAAAATACTTATCTTTTTTAACAAACATGATACTTAAAATTTAATCTCTCCAAAGTTTTCTGCTCCAAATACCTGCTGGGTTAAGGCAGTGGGTGGGCAAAGCCACCTGCACTGCTTCTGATCCCAGCTGGGTGAAGGGGGTGGGCATTGCCAAGTGCTCTGCTCCTAATGCCAGCTGGGTTAAGGTTGGGGGTGGCATTGACACCTGCTCTGCTCCTAATAACATCTATGTTAGGTAGGTGGTGTTTTTTGCCACCTGCTCCACTCCTATACCTGTTGGGTTAAGGCAGGGGGTGGGCATTGCCATTTGTTTTGCTCCTAATACAAGCTGGATTAAGGCAGGGGGAGGGCATTGCCACCTACTCCACTCCTTATATCAGCTAGGTTAAGGCGGGGGGGGGGGAATTGCCAACTGCTCCGCTCCTGATCCCAACTGGTTCAAAGTGGGGCAGGCATTGTCACCAGCTCCGCTACTGATACCAGCTGGGTTAAGGTGGAGGTTAAGCATTACCACTTGCTCCGCTCCGAATATCAGCTTGGTTAAGGCAGAACAAGGACATTGCCACCTGCTCCCCTCCTAATATCAGCTGGGTTAAGTTGGGTGGTGGGCATTGCTACCTGCCTCACTCCTAATATCAGCCAGATGAAGGTAGAGGCAGGCATTGTCGCTTGTTCTCATCTTGCTCCCATCCTGGGCTTTCCACTGTGGCATGTTTTCTGGAGGGACATTGTGCCTTGCCTAGGCTTCCCTCCATGGCAGCACCCTCTGGAGGTGCACCAGGGTATAAAGAGAGTTGTCTGAAATATGCTTACTCAATTATATAGTAAGATTCCAGCCCAGGGAGACTGAAATGGTCAGCGGACAACTTATCGGGGAATCTGAAACCTAAATGGAACACAGATTTGAGGGAGGGGGGGAAGCTAGAGTGCACCTTCCTGGAAATTTCAGGAAAAGATTCTTTGACCCACAAGGGATGGGCAAACAGAGATGATAAAATCTCCTGGTATGAATGGAGAAGATCCATTTTGAATAATTCCATCTAGGGGATCGCGCTCTCATACCTGAACTCCATGCTAATGGTTCTTCTAATCGTGGTTCTTCTATTGGATTAACGATTAGTTAAATGACAGAAAGTAAATAAGAGGAGCAGATGGACAGTTCTTGCCGTGGTGGAAATAAACAATGGGGTCCCACAAAGATGGGTCTTTATTGGAGCCACTGGAATGTTGGGGAATATCCCCCCATATTTGAGCTATATCTTCAATTCTGCGAAGTTTAACCTTTTTTGTCAGTCTCAGGGACTTCTGCATCTGGATTTCAACACATGCTATCCTTTGATATAGGGTAGAGTGTTTCTAATACACAAAAGGCCGTTATTTTGTTACTCCTTTGTTTCTTACATCTCTCCAAGGTTATTGACTTCTAGGTCTCTAGACCCTATTTGGCAGGTTCAGGTGAAAGGCTAGGCCATTTCTCTTCCTGATGTACAGAAATATAAATTCATGACCTTCTCAGTCAAGACAGATCAGCAACTGTTTCCCAATATTTCGGGCCATTGAATTAAGTCCCTACAGATAACAATCCTACTGCTGCTTGAAGACTTTCATTGAAGAAGAACCTACTTTCCACAAAGATATTTGGTTGTGTTTAGAACTTCTTTGACCATTAGAAAATTTCTCCTACGGATCCATTGAAATCTAGACACTTATCATTTCAGCTTATTAGATCTAATCTTGGCCTCTTGAGGATGAGCAAACATGTCTTTCCCCTCTTCTATGTGATAGTATTTTAGGTCCTTGAAGAATGTTATAATATACCCTTTGATGATTCTCTTCTCCTGCCTAAACACACCCTGTACCATCACCCACTCCTCACAGGAAATGTCCACCAGACTTATCAAGTTTGCTGATGTCCTGAACAGGATGTGGACAATGTGGAATGAACATGAATCTCTGGAAGGTGGTTTTACACAGATTTTGTGGGCTGTGGATGTGAATGATTTATCATGCCAACATCAAATTTCCTGATGATGCTTCAGGCCTGATTGTTTCCTTCCTTAACCTAAGTCTATTCATTTCCTTTCCCATGTTATAGAACATGTACTTTGTGTATTTTCTCAGGACACCTTGCCTGAAAGATGGGATTAAAAAAATACATACACTTAAATGAACAACGTAAACTTAAAAGCGCATGAACTTAAATGAACAAACAACATTATTCAAACATGCTGACAAACTTTATAATCATCACAAATGAAAGAGGACTTCACAGTGCAAAGTACATGTTCTATAACACGGGGAAAGAAGTGAGTCAGAGAAATGGAAAAAGCCTTCTAGGCCATCAAGCTCATCCTCCCCCACCCACGTACTCACAGTGATTCCTCAATCCACATTGAAATCATTAGAGCTTCAGAAATCTAATGAGGTTGTCACTGAAATAAGTCCCCTCTTGCTTGCTTCTTATGGAGAAATGCATTTTATTTGGATGTTTGGCCTGCATCAAACCTCCCCAGAGAGTTTTTTTTCTTTTCATAGCTGAAAACAAGCAGAAATAAGGATTAGGACTAGGGGTGTGAAATTCAGGATTCTGATTAGGGTAAAACATTTTGCATGCAAAACGCCACCCCAAGCCACCTAGAAAGATTACTTATTTTCCCCCTTAGAGAATAATGGAGCGTGTAGGAGGATGGGGGCACCTTATTTGGGGGGGCATAACATGGCTCCCCAAAGTCCAATCTTTCTTAAACTTGGGGGGTAGTTAGAGGAGAGTTAACAGAAGGTCCCCACCAAGCTTGGTTCGATTTGGAAAGAAAATGCCTCCCTCAGGCACCCAGAAAGCCGGGAGCAAGTTCCCCATTGAAAATAATGGCCGAATTGTTCCAAAACAAATCCGAATCATTCAGATTTGGGTATCCCGAAACGGTTTGCTGATTCAGGTTTCCCTTTACTCCAAATAGGTTTCCTGATTCGGGTAAACCTGAATCAGGAATACCGAATCAGGCTGGCCCTGCACACCCCTAGTTAAGACTGGCCTTGACAAGTACTAACCTTCAAAGCTTTGGAAACTCTAATTTCCTTCTTGGGCAGAGAGAATCCAATAACCAACTGTCATTTTATCTGGGAAACTAACAACTAAGAGGAACACAAATGTGTGTGTGTGGGGAGAATAGATTGCATCTTCTTAGACCCACAAGGGATGAGCTAATCTTACTATATAATTGAGTAAGTGTATTTCATACGACTCACTTTATACCCTGGTGCACTGCCAGAAGGTGCTGACATGGAGGGAAGCCTAGGCAAGGCACTATGTCCCTCCAGAAAATGTGCCATGGTGGGAAGCCCAGGCTGAGAGCAGGATGGGAGCAGGTGGCAATGCCTGCCTTCCATCTTCACCTGGCTGGTATTAGGAGTGAGCTACCAAAAGAGGGGGGCAAATCCGGTGGACCAAAGGTCAAAACTACAAAACCCACCAGAATTATATTTTTTAGTTTTAATTTATAAAAGTGCCAAAGTGCAATGCAAAAATGCAATACCAGTGAAATAACTTAATAAATACATAAATAGGTGTTCAAAATACAAAAGGTGCGTCCATACATTATATACAAAATACAATAAATGCAATCAACAATTCACAGTCCGAAATATAGGAGTAAAGTGCAAAGTTCCAGCGAGGTGGAAAAGCGCTGCTTGGTGGAGAGCCAACCGAGTGTCTTCTCATGAAGGTTCACAGTCCCAAAATAAACACGTTATGGTGCCGACGGGATTTAGCAAGCAATATTTCTATTTAACACGTTTTGTGAGGCAAACTCACTTCATCATCAGGCATGAAGCAATTAGGACTATGAAATTCACAACAGTTCTATGCTCTGCTCTCCCAACGCTCCAAAGTTGGTCTGCGGACCAAAGTTGGTCTTCGGTTGGCTCTCCACCAAGCAGCGCTTTTCCACCTCGCTGGAACTTTGCACTTTACTCCTATATTTCGGACTGTGAATTGTTGATTGCATTTATTGTATTTTGTATATAATGTATGGACGCACCTTTTGTATTTTGAACACCTATTTATGTATTTATTATTATTTCACTGGTATTGCATTTTTGCATTGCACTTTGGCACTTTTATAAATTAAAACTAAAAATTATAATTCTGGTGGGTTTTGTAGTTTTCGTATTAAGAGTGAGGCAGGTGGCAATGCCCATCACCCAACTTAACCCAGCTAATATTAGGAGTGGAGAGATGGCAATGCCCACCCCTGCCTTAACCTAGTTGGTATTAGGAGCGGAGAAGGTGGCAATGCCTAACCTCCACCATAACCCAGTTGGTATCAGCAATGGAGCAGGTGGCAATGCCCACCCCCCTTTGAACCAGTTGGGATCCGGAGCAGAGCAATTGGAAATGTTCATCCCCCACCTTAACCCAGCTGGTATCAGGAGCGGAGCAGATGGCAATGCCCATTCCCTATCTTAACCCAGCTGGTATTAGGAGCGGAGTAGGTGGCAATGCCCACTCCCTGTCTTAACCTAGCTGGTATAAGGAGCAGAGCTGTGGCAATGCCCCCTCCCCGCCTTAACTCAGCTGGTACAAGGAGTGGAGTAGGTGGAAATGCTCCCTTGCCTTTATCCAGCTGTTAGATAGTATCTTTTTCCTAGTTTGGACTGGAAACACAGTTCCAATGGAGAACAAAAAGAAACCACGTAGCCAATCCATAAAGTTGTAAAATTTATCCAGATCAAGTTTCTTCAAAATTTGGCCATCCTGGCCAGTGGCAATAGCCACTCAGGCCGGTGGCCACTCTTTGCCTCCTCAGAAGGAGGAAGGCAGAAGGCATGCCCTGCATCTGGGGCTTAGCTCAGGGGGTGGAGTTTTGTAGCCTTAGCTGGCTTCTCCATCCCCGTTGCCTCAGTTGTGCCTTGGGCTCGGGTCAAGCAGGACACTTGTTTAGCTTACCCGGCATGAGGAGTGTTGGAGATGCAGCGGGACCCATTGGCTGTTGCTCTGGCTGGGCGAGGCTGCATCGGGGGATTCCTCCCGGCTGGCTGCAGTGATCATTGAGGCTGTGGCTGGGCTCTTGCACAGTAGAGTGCTTCCCTCGGCTGCGCTTATAGAGGATTTCTGAGGGAGGTGTTTTATGTGTTCAGCTGGCTGTTCAACGAGTGCACTGCTGGAGCAAGGCAGCAGTGGGGCACTTGGGCTGAGGAGCGTTTCCTGGGCCGCACTTTTTGCTCAGCATGGGTGCTTCCTAACACGGCGCTTTGGCCGCTCATTTATTTGCTGTTTTTTCCCCATATTCCTGGCCCCTTTACTTTTGCTGGCGTGGGCTTATTAATTTGCGGCTTTGCCGCGGGGCCTTGGCCTGGGGTGATCCATGGCTGTGTCATTAGGCCCCGTGGAGGCCTCCTTATCTAGTTGGTCTTCCTAGGGCTGTGAGTTGGACTCTATAACCCCCACCCAATAAAGAGCATTGTTTGCCCCTGGAGAGGGCATTCAGGGGCCCAGTTCACTGGGGAGAGCATTTAGGCCTCCTCTCCGGTGGGCATTAGTGCACTGGGCCTTGTTGACCATTTTGGAGCTGGTGGGTTATTTGCCCTTGGTGGCCATTTTTGCTGTTTGGTGGTGGCAGCCATTTTATTCCTTTGCCCGCATTGAATTTGGCCCCCTCTCCTCCCGTTTGTGCAATTTGGCTTGAATTTTGAAGGAATTTCAACATTAGGGATCATAATTATGCCACCCAAAAAGAGGGTGGGCACATCCAAGGGCAAGCAGCCTGTGAGGCGCTGCCAAAAGAGGCCCATTGTGGCATTGTCCTCCTCAGATGAGGAGGACAAGGGTCCCAGCAGGCAGGACATTTTAGCCAGGTTGGCAGCTGTAGAGCAAGCATGGGGTTGGCCTAAAGGCTGCTTAGGGATGTTTCCAAGGCTTCTTTAACTAATATTTTGTCTCGTTTGATTGCTTTGGAAGGAATGTCTAGCCTAGATGTTTCACTGGGGGCACCAGAAGGGGTGGCCCCAGGGCCTGACCTGTATTGCTAGTTAGGCCCTTGCTGTAGTTGATGTTTAATTGTTGTAATTTTAATAAAATGGCCCATTTTTGTACCCAAATACTGTATCTGCCTTTCATTCCTTTTCTCGGTCATAGCCACTGTTTGCTAAGACTTCTGTACATAATCTTTGCAAACGATTTGTATAACTTGTTTTCCAGAGCAAAGATCACTTACAGAGTGAAAGTACAGCATTGTCCACGGAACAGCTCAAATATGGTTTCAAATATGGCTTCAAATCTTTACTTTAAAGCATGTAAAAATCCATATGGGTTATGCCTTTTTCCATAGGGTCTAACAATTCCAATCCCCAAAAAAGGGGATGCCAAGGAGCGCAGCAACTATCAGACAATCATGTTAATTTCCCATGCAAACAAAGTGATGCTAAAAATTATATATCAAAAGACTCTTACCATATATGGAATGAGAACTGCCAGATGTTCAAGCTAGATAAAGAACAGGAAGAGGCACCAGAGATCATATTATGAATTTACGATGGCTAATGGAACATACCAGGGAATTTTAGAAGAAAATCAGCCTGTGTTTTATAGATTACAGCAAAGCTTTTGACTGTATGGATCATGAAAAGCTATGGAGAGTCTTAAAAGAAATGAGGGTGCCACAACATCTGATTGTTTTAATGTGCAACCTATACTCTGGAAAAGAGGCTACTGTCAGGACAGAATATCGGGAAACAGAATGGTTTCCAGTTGGCAAGGGTGTCAGACAAGATGCACATTATCTCCCTATCTGCTCAACCCCTATGCAGAGAATATCATAAGGAAAGCTGGATTAGATCTAGAAGAAGCTGGAGTGAAAATTGGTGGGAGGAACATTAACAATTTGAGATATGCTAAAAAAAAACAGGATTTGAGTCCAGAGGCACCTTAGGGAGCTCTGTCTCTCGAAATCTTCTACGTGGAAAATCTTTTTTCCTCTCAAAGGTGTCACTGGACTCAAATCCTGCAGACCAACACAGGTACCCTGCTGTAAGGAACAGGCCTATTAAACCCTTAAGATCTTGGTTAATGTCACTGAACTTTGATTCATGTCTTAAACTGATGCAGGCCTGGCTGGAACCTAGATGAGAAAAAAATGTGGGTCTGCTAATTACCAACACCTGTAGGCCTCGGTCAGTTCTCACTGTCTTTATCTTGACTCTCTAGTTTCACGCAACAAGCAATGCAAATTAAGCAACTGAGCCCTGATTGGCTCTTGGCAGATGTGTGACATAGACCGGCCTGAAAAGTTGGCTCTGTGCTACACATGTGTTTTTTCTTTCTGTAAGGCATTATTCCTTTAGCATCATGTGTGAGAGAAGAGTGCCTCCATGCCTTTTGCCATCAAGATGCCTCGACTCACTTGACATGGTAATGGAATCCTTTACTAAGCCCATCGGTTAGAATCGATCAGCTAACGAAGCTATGTCAGAGATCCTTAGGTAGCAAGCTTTGAAGTGTTTTATTTATTTATTTTATGTGACTTATATCCCGCCCTCCCCACAAATGGGCTCAGGGCGGCTCACATCATCATTAAAATGCAATAAATTAATTGTCAATGTTAAAAACAGATTTAAAAATGTATATTAAATACTCCGGCACCATTATACATAGGCTACTTTGGATGCTAATAAAAGACCTGCATAGGTCATAGCTGTGGGTAAAACGCATAGCCGAGGGCAGTCATAGAAGAGGTAGTGATCTTAGACAGGATAAGGGGGGACAACCGCTGGTCCTCAACCAAAGGCCTGGCGGAACATCTCCATTTTACAGGCCCTGCGGAACTGTAATAGGTCCCGCAGGGCCTGGATCTCCAGCAGAAGAGTGTTCCACCAGGCTGGGGCCAGGGCAGAAAAAGCCCTGGCCCTGGTGGAGGTCAGCTGGATGTCCCTCAGGCTGGGGACCACCAGGAGTTGTTTATCTGCAAAGCATAGTGCCCTGCAACGGATGTAATGGGAGAGGCGGTCCCACAGGTATGCCGGTCCCAGTCCATGGAGGGCTTTAAACACCAAAGTAGGAGTTTTGGTGCCCCTGTTTTATTTAAAATCTTGAAAGTAATTGGTGTTAGCCAGGAAACAAGGCGGTGTATATTTGGGTGCTTTTCCCAGGTAGCCAGATAGTTGTTAGCTAGCAATAGAAAGGTTTATTTGTTTCCTTTGTCTGTTACCTGAACTAGAATGCTTCATGCTCAGCAACACTCTTTTTGTAACCTGTATTCAATCAAGTAAAAGATATTTTATTTAAGCCTGTGTCCAGAGGGACTGGTTGCTCGTGGGAACAACCACAGAATGAATAAAGTAAAAGATATTTTATTCAAGCCTGTGTCCAGAGGGACTGTTTGCTTGTGAGAACAACCACAGAATGAACCTGATTCGGAAAAGTCTCACAAACAAACCAATCAGATGCCTTCCTACTGCCTAAGGGGCCTGTAGTGTCTGTGATTCAGGGCTCAGGACAGGAGTTTTGGTGCCCCTGTTTTTTAAAGTCTCGAAAGTAATTTGTGTTAGCCGGTGTAAGGTCCTGCCCCAACAAGCCATCCTGTCAAGATCACGGAGAACTCCGAGTCTCATAAGACTACAGCAAAGTAATTTCATTATTTAATCCATTTGGAACTAGGCTTTCCATTCTGTGAATGGAATGTGCTTCAGCTTTTAATAAAAGGTTATTTTATTACTTCTAACACAGAGTATTTTAATTCACGTTCATTTGTACGATGATTTAAAAAATGTTTGACCGAGGGTGCTTCTATATTTTTTGTACGGATTTTTGGCAGGTGTTCCTGGATCCGAATTCTAATAGAATGTGTTGTGCTTCCAATGCAGCATAAAGAACAGGAATAATGTATACCACATTAGAAGAGGCGCAGGTTGAATAATGTTTTGCGTTTAAGGGTCTACCAGTGTGTGGATGTAAAATGGATCCCAGGGGGACACTTAATGCACAGATATTACAGTGCCAGCAAGCAAAGAGTCCCACTGGTAATTGATCCCGCACTGTAGGTTTTCTGTAATCAGAGTGAACCAGAGAGTCCTTAAGACTTCTAGTTCACCTATATCCTATTTTTAAAGGTATATCACAACCTGGTATGTCTTGTAGAATGTGCCAATTTGCTCTGATTATCCTCACGATGCCACCAGCATTCTGGGAGAAATCCAAAGCCCAAGTGATTCCTGGACTCACATCTCCCTCGTTTCTTACCAGTTTTAAAAGTGACTTTCTAGAAGCTGTGCGTGCTCTCCTTAGGCATTTTGAATAACATTATAGGGATATCCTCGTGTAGCAAAGGTGCCACTCAACCTCTGAGCCTCCCTTTCAAAGTCCAAATTATTGGACTATTGCATCCTTATTGTCTAAAAAAAGACTGTATTGAGAATAGCACGGGACTGCAAATATCCTGCAAAGCCTTTGGCGATTGTATAGTCTTCTTGTATTAATTTTGCATTTGCGCTTTCATCACTAAATGAATTTATATATACACCCAGTAGAGTTGTATCAGGTTCCTAGGGGTTAGCCCCCATTGCATGTTAGTAGTTACCCAAGACTACCTACTGAGCTCATGGCAGGGGTGGGATTTGAATCAGCATGGTGCTGATTTGCAACCCAACCACTTAAGTACAATGCTACAATAACTCATGTAACAGTACACATATAATGCTCTTCTAGATGGATTAGTGCACACACAATGAACAAAGTCAGTGTTGCTATTATGCCCACAATACAGGAGTTGAGCTGGGCTGAGAGGGGGGAATCATGCAAAGCCTCTTGCTGAGTTCATGGCAGGAGTGGTATTTGAACCATCAGAGTGCTGATTCACAGCCCAACTACTTAACCAAAATGCTACAGCAGATACAAGCAGGTATGGAAATTGGAGATTTTTTATCCTAATCAGAAGGTGGGAGGGATGTTGCAAAGAAGTAAGATATTTATTTATTATTTATTTTATTCGATTTATACCCTGCCCTCCCCCCAGATGGGCTCAGGGTGGCTAACAACATTAAAAAATACAGTAAAATCTCAAAAACATAAAATCAATTTTTTTTAAAAAAATCATTAAAATAGTCCAGAAGTAGGCTATTTAAACAAATATTGGGAGTCCGTATACGGGCATGGCAGATGGCTGAGGGCAGCCCCAGAAGAAGTGATGGTCTTAGATGGAAGAAGCAGGACACCCGCTGGCACTCAGCCGAAGGCCCAGTAGAACATCTCCATTTAACAGGCCCCGCCAAACTGTAACGGGTCCCGCTGGGCCCGGATCTCCAGCAGGAGAGCATTCCACTAGACCGGGGCCAGGGCAGAAAAAGCCCTGGCCCTGGTTGAGGCCAGACGGATGTCCTTCAGGCCGGGGATGACCAGGAGCTGCTTGTCTGCAGAGTGCAACACCCTGCAGGGAACGTAATGGAAGAGGCGGTCCCGCAGGTATGCAGGTCCCAGTCCATGAAAGGCTTTAAACACGGAGGGGGCATGGCATCTGTGCAAGATGGATGCATATTGAAGGAGCTCCAGCTCTCCCCCGCCTGGAAGCATGTAAATAAAGCTTTTTAAAGCTTAAAGTTTGAGGAGGCTATGAAAAAGCAGGGGCTGATGAAGAAAAAATCACCAACAAAAGCAGTTAAGTGCTTGCAAAACCTCTTTGAAGGAGCTGACTTTGAAGTGCAGAAAAGCCAAGGCCTGGAAAGCAAAACAAACATGGCCGAGGGAATGCTGGAAGCTAGTGCAGAGGTAAATAAACAGCTTTTACTCTTACCTAAACAAATAGCACAGCTTGAACAGTCACTCTTAAAACAAATGTCGGCTTTAATACAGCCCCTTTCAATGCAGTTGGCAGACATTAAACTAGAGCTCAGTAAAACAAATGCAAAAGTTGAAAATGCCCTGGATTTGGCTCTTATGTCGCAGAGGGATATTCGTGAGCTCCAAGATACCTCTGACTCTCATGAAATGAGGCTAATTAACCTTGAAGTGGCTGCACGAAGAAACAATTTGAAGATAAGAAACGTAGAAGAGTTGCAATCTATTAATGATAACTTAATCACAATGCTAACTAAATGGTTCTCCGAACTGCTCAATTTACCTAACGATGCAGAGCTAACCATCACTAAGGCTTTTCGACTGGGATCTGAGCAGGCTGCCAAAAAGAGAAATCTTCCAAGAGATATCATTGTGGAAATTGCAGACCACAAAATACGCAAGCAACTAATGGATGTGACCAGAGTCAAAAGCCCACTTCTTTTCAACGAAAAGCCAGCTTACATCTTTCCTGATTTACCGGGTGAAGTGTTGTCCAAAAGGAAGGACTTAAAATCAGTCACTTTAGCCTTGCAAAGAGCTAACATTCGTTACAGATGGAGCAACTTTATTAAACTCTCTGTCATGCATAATGGAAAACAACTGATTGCTTCAAATTTAGATGAGGCTGAACAATTGCTGCAGAACTTGCATGTGGAGACTCCGATGGATGTCAGCAAGTATAGTCAAAAAAGAAAATTTCCAACACCTTCTCCTCAAAAAGGGAGTAAAATCCCTATTCTGGACAACTAATTAAGAACAACAAAAAAAAATTAAGCTTAATGTGGGAATGTGTTTTTGAGTTTAGTCAACAGTTGAGGTGGAAATTCTCTGCACGTTAATGTTCATCTTATTTTTCCAGGTGGGGGGAGCCTAGGGTGGTTTCTTCAGTGTGGCTCCTGTTGGGTTGATAGTTCCAAAGGGTTGGTTTTTTACCAAATAGCTAGTGTGTGCAGTAACACACTAGTCCAAGTGAACTATAACTGTTTTTTTTTCCTTATAAAAATTTCTACAGTTTTATAGCTTTGAGCTGTTACTAATAAGATTTGGGGGAGGGAAGAGGGGTATACTGTTATAGGGTTAAGGGGAATTGTATTGTGGAGGGTCTTGTTACTATAAAAGTTAATTAGTTTAAGTAGTGATTTTTAATTTTTTTTTTTTTTACATTTGCTAGAACTCAGCCTCTAAAGTGCACCAGTGTAAAAATATTTTATTTTATAGCTGCAAATTAAAATATTGCTTATTGTATATCTAAGCTGCTAGCTTAGTGTTCTTTGGCTTCTGTTGAGTTAGTTTTTAAGGGTTGGGTTTTTTTTTTCTCTCAACAAATAGCTAGTGCGTGAAGTAACACACTAGTCCACGTGATTTATAATTGTCTTTTTATTTTTTCTTACTCAAGTTTTTATAGCTTCATATTTTTATATTTTTAATGCTCTGTTACTAATAAGAACTGGGGGAGGGAAAGGGAAATAGTATTAACGGATTATATAAAAGTGATTTTTGTTTTTTATAAAAGTTAATTAGTTTAAATAGTGTTTTTATAGATTCCTTTCTACAACGCTTGATAGAGCTTAGTTGTTTGTTTTTTGAGATAAAATGTATTAGAGCAAAAATACTTAATTCTACTGTCACAAATTAAAATATTGCTTACTGCAATCTTTGTATCTAAGCTTACTAGCTTAGTATTTTTAGTACTGCTTTAATTTTAATTTTGGCAAAGAAACATAAAAAAGAGGGGGGGAAGAAAAGAGGAGGAAAAAAGAGAAGATTAGCTATTTCTAAGTTGAAGAAGTGTTTAATTTTTGGTCGTTAATAAGTATCTGATAAGTTATTTGAGAACTATTTTTTCTTATAACAAAAATAGATATGGCAGACCATCTCAAAGTTATTTCCTTTAATGTACGTGGCCTTGGAAATCCGATTAAGAGAAAACGAATTATTTCTGAATTATCTAAAACAGGTTCAGACATTATTTTACTACAAGAAACTCATTTTGATTCTAAACATACAAAAAACTTGAAGTCTAATCGTTATCATTTACAATACCATGCAGTTGGGACTTCCAAAGCAAGAGGGGTGTCCATCCTTATTTCAAAAACTTTACCATTTCAACTTAATGACTTAATTAGAGACTCTAAGGGCAGGTTTCTATTCATTAAGGGTACAATTGAAAACCAGCTATACACCTTTGGTTCTATATATGCACCTAACCAGGACCAACTAACATTTATAAAAAATTCTTTAGACAAATTTACACAATTTAGTGAAGGCATTCAGATTTTAGGGGGAGATTTAAATTATATAATAAATTATAAACTAGATAGATCTAGACCCAAACAGAAGACATCTAAATATAAGAATGACTATTCTGGTCTAGCACGCCTTTTAGAGAACAATAACCTGGTTGATATTTGGAGGTATCAACACAAAAATGAAAAAGATTTTACCTATTTTTCTTCAAAATACAACATTTACACTAGAATTGATTATTTATTAGTTTCTGATTCAATTACAGACAATATAGTCAGCTCTGAATTAGGTAGTATTACCTTGTCAGATCATGCATGGGTCAAATGTTCATTACAAATCAATCCAAATTTTTTCAAACCAAAATTTTGGTCATTCAATAAGTCCTTAATTACCAATCAAACAACAGTCACAGAAATTAACAAGATTATAGAATTAGCTATCATTGATAATAAAACAGAAAACATTTCACCAAGCATACTTTGGGATACAGTGAAAGTTGTTACAAGGGGACATTTAATATCTCTTTCAGCACATATTAATAAACAAAGAAATATCCTTAAACAGGAACTCCAAGAGAATATAAAAATGTTAGAAGCTACCCATAAAAGAACATGCAGTAAAAAAATTTATAAAAAATTACTATCTCAACGTAAATTACTTGAATCATTAGATATCAATAAAATCCAAAAAAAGCTACAATACGTTAAAATAAATTACTGGTTCAATTCACCCAAATTTTCTAGACTTTTGTCCCACAAGATCAAAGACAAAGAGACACAAAGGTGCATTAAGAAAATAATCGACACTAAGGGAGTAGCTCACACCACAACAAAAGAGATTTTGAATGTTTTTGAGGATTACTATACTCAGTTATATACATCCAAAAAACCAAATCAGAAGTCTATTTTGCAATTTTTACAGTCACTAGCAAATTTAAAAAAACTGGACACTAAGCATCAATCTCTTTTAGATAGCCCAATTACTCAACAGGAAATATCAGAAGCAATAAAATCATTGCCAAATAATAAATCGCCAGGTCCTGATGGATTTCCATCAGAATATTACAAAAAATTTATCATGCTTATAAGCAAACCTTTAACTGAAGTCTGTAATGAAGTTTTAGAATGTGGTAAGATGCCTCCTTCTTGGACAAATGCTTCAATTACTGTAATACCAAAACAGGGCAGAGATGTTACCAACCCGGGGTCTTATAGACCCATATCCCTTTTAAACCAAGATTATAAAATCTTCACTATGGTTCTAACTAAAAGGATAAATTCATTCATTTCCCACTATATTCACCAGGACCAATCTGGTTTTATTCCATCTAGAGACCTGACTAACAATATTTACAAAACTCTAAACTTAATCTCATACTGCCAAACAAATAATATAGAGTCTGCTTTTATTTCTCTCGACATTGAAAAAGCTTTTGATTCCATTGAGATCCAATATCTTAAATCAGTGTTAAAACATATGTGTTTTGGTGATAAATTTCTAAGAATGATAGACACGATTTACTCACAAAATACAGCTCAAATTAAAATCAATGGTTTTTTTTCAAATAAAATTGCCATTCAGAGAGGTACGAGACAAGGTTGCCCACTTTCCCCCATTTTATTTATTTTGGCTATGGAACCCTTAGCAGAGACTGTTAGGAATGACACCCAAATACAAGGGATTACCACCAAAATTTACAACTTTAAATTAAGCCTTTTTGCTGATGACCTATTGCTCTATTTGGTAAATCCAATTAAATCGATTATTCCCCTACAGGAGACACTAACAAAATTCAGTAATATTTCAGGGTTAACAATTAACCAAATGAAATCTCAATTGCTCCCAGTCTATATTCAAAAAGATTCAATTACCCATCTAAAAAAAATCTGTAATTATCGTTGGGTCTCTAAATACATAAAATATTTGGGCATTAATATCTCTACAGATTTGAAGCAACTGTTTAAACTAAATCATAATGCAGTTATAGAACAAATAAAATTGAACTTAGGCAAATGGAACAAATCCAATCTCTCTTGGTTTGAAAGGTATCATATAATTAAAACATTTATTCTGCCAAAACTTTTATTTCTTATGAGAGCAATTCCACTCAAGATCCCGCAGAAAACGATGAAAAATTGGCAAAGTTTGTTAAATAAATTTTTATGGAACTATAAAAAACAGAGAATTGCTTTTACTACACTCCGACTGAAATATGGGAAAGGGGGTTTTAATTACCCAGACCTTAACACATACCAAGTAGCTACCAGGTTATTGAATGTAGTCCAGATTTTACGAACCCCAACTTCTTTGAATTGGGTTACAACGATACATCCTAATTATGCACCTCTTGTAATACAGAATTTAATATGGAATGTTAAAAATGATCATTTATGCAAATTGATAAATAATCCTTTTTTAGTGGATATACTGAGCATATGGTCTCAATACAAAAAAAAGATTTTGCCAAAATTATCCCGGTTTTCATCCTTTTTAGGACAAACATGGTTTCCCCCAGGCCAATCTAATTCTTTTATGTCTGTCTGGCAACAACAGAATTTAACTCGTTTAATTGATATATCCACAAGTACAGGTTTTTTAGGTAAACAAGACTTAGAACATAAATTACAACAAAAAATGCAATGGTTTACTTATCTTCAACTTTCTCACATGATGTATCAAATTGGAATTAAACAAATCCTTAGTAACCCTATGACAGAATTTGAACAGCTCTTAAATCAAACAGATTGGACACAAAAAGGTTTGATATCCAAACTTTATAATTTGCTTCTTAATACCTTTGAATTAAAACCTCAGAAATATCAGCTAGACTGGCAAACCGATTGTGGATCTGTAATTCCCCCAGACCAATGGGAAAAAATTTGGTCTTCTAATATAAGAGATTCTCGCATAATAAACAACAGAATTCAAGCTTATAAAATTATCCATAGATGTTATTTAACACCAAAGAGACTCTCATTATTTTCACAAACTCAGTCACCTTATTGTTGGAAAAGATGTAATTTGATAGGTTCTTTCGATCATTGCTGGTGGAATTGTCCCCTAGTTAAAAACTATTGGATAGAGATTTTAAAGAATATAAAAGAAATAACAGGTTATGAAATACCCTTTGATATTAAGCTAATTTTTCTAAATCAATGGGACAACATAGATATCCCAAGCATTAGGAAAGAATTAATTAATGACCTCCTAATGGTCGGAAAATCCCTTTTGGCAGCTAACTGGAAGTCCCCCAAGATCCCATCTATCGACAGTTGGTTTTCCAGAGTCTGGGATTATTATATCCAGGAGAAAGTTTATGATTCTATTTATATATCTCAGCATTTTCCAAAAGAAACTGATTTTATGACAAAATGGCTCCC
Organism: Eublepharis macularius; assembly: GCF_028583425.1. Lineage (NCBI taxonomy): Eukaryota > Metazoa > Chordata > Lepidosauria > Squamata > Eublepharidae > Eublepharis > Eublepharis macularius. The sequence continues at coordinate 249,284,597 of NC_072790.1, forward strand.
TTTCTTTGACTACTTATTAACCAATGATATACACCCTCCAAAGCACTTATTGTTTGTCTCATGGTGTTTCTGAGCAATTTGTTTGGTTTCATACAAACTGTAAAGAACCTCCCTCTCTGCTTAGGTATATTGCAATTCTCTAAGCAAATTTTCTTTTTCCTTTGTTAATATTATATTTGAAAACTGGTAGTATATTATAAGCTATCTGTTTTTTCTTGTATTATAGTTGACTTTAATATTGTGTAATTTGTTTTCCTGTTTACACATTGTATGTTGTTTTTTTAAAGTTAATAAAAAGTTTATTAAAAAAAAAAAAAAAAGGCTTTAAACACCAAGGTTGACACCTAGAACCGCTGGAGATAGTATGTGAAATGTATTCAGCTTGATTAGAGCAGGGGTGGAAATGCAGAAAATAAGTGTTTGTAGTGAAAGCAATATCCAATATCCCTCTTCACCCATGGGGGATCCATTGATCTGAATCCACGAAGGAACAGTTTCAGCTCTCTTGTGTTGTTATCTTCCTTTGAAGTTTTTCTCTGTTTGAGGACACCTACATTTTATTGCCCTTTAATTGCTACTGAACTCAAAGACTGCTCATTTACCCGAGACCACTCATGTGAAACTATCTTGAGAAACTGAGGGGCTGACTTGGTATAAAGCAGTATCATGTGCTCATGTGGTTTCCTTGGAATGGAGTTTCACTCTCTGCCCATTGAGAGGTTGGAATTTTAAACTGAATTTTTTTTGTCTGAATAGAACCAAAAAGAAACCAATCCCCTTTTCTTTGGGGGGGAGAGAGCTTGACACTACTTTCCAATCAAAGAGCCAACATTTCTTTTCAACGGCAATCAATTATTTTCTTTTCTGAACAATTAGCCTTGGTTGAATGCCAATCTATTCTGTAATATAGGGAGGGATAACGAAGCAGTTGACCTAGTTTTGCAGGCTTTAAAAATGACAGCAACCACAATCACTGGAGTCAAATTCTACAAATCACCCTAACATAAAAAAACAAGAGGAACAACAATCAATTTTGTGATGCAGACAGACAAGCTTTAATGCAGATTGGATGAAAACATATGCATAACACACAACTTCAAAGGTGGAAACGGCGTATGCAATACAGAAGAAATAATACATTTTCCTTTGGACATCCCTCAAAGGGCACTCGGCAACTAAACAAAGGGCTATTTATGCATGTTAAATATCATTTTCACAAGTCTGTAAAGAAAAGATCCAGGTAAGTCACCTGAATCTCTACGCCCACTAGAATCTCAATCAATATAACAGGGTGCCCTTGTAGAAATACCCTAAAAATAGCAAGGAAAAGCAGCAGCAGCAGAGAGTTGGGAGGCTTGAAGAGAAATGCCTGAAGAGCTCAGCAATGATAAATCCAATCAACTCTGATCTGGATTTGGGAGTTTCTACAATTCTGATGCTCAGGAGAAAGTGACCATCAGTTGTGAAGCCTACAATAAGTACACACTAGCATTGGACGTGAGAGTCAGAAGTGCTGAGCTGGCGGAGAAGCTAAGAGCTCTGGCTTAAAGTGGGAAGGGTCAGTATTTCTGACTCCCAAGTCTATGAAAGCATCGGCTGTGAATTCATATCCAGTTTTTCAAATACCATTTCCCTGTATTCTGGTCCTCCTAGTTTAACAAGGGTAACCAAACAGCCTTTGACGAAAGCAGCCAGAACCTATGGAGCGATAAAGCGGCCGGAACTCCACCACACATGAAGAGGTTCAGGAGAGGCAGAGAGGGTTGGCCCTGGGATTGTAACAACAACAGGAGATGGCTGTATCTCAACTTCTGATGATGGGAGTTGCTCGAAAGGTCTGATGTTGGGCCTGGGAGAGATGCCAAGGCTTCTTGCTGATGATACGCCACCAGAGACGGCACTGTAGGAACCCAGGGAGTTCAGACCTCCGATTGGGTAGGACATTTTGGAAAGGAGGAGAGTCTGGAATGAACATTTAAACAGGTGAGCTTACTTTTTCAGAGTGAAAGAAAATGATTAAAAGAATCAATCTTGTAATCTGTTAGGATTTTTTTTTAATGAACGAGGTTTAAAAATGTTCAAGTGTTTCCTATATTCCTTCTTGCGCATTTACTGTCCATTCAGCTTTTATCAGTCAGTTCCATATGGATCTAGAGCTTTCCCTGCCGTCTGTACAAGACCATTGCTTCAGGATACCTGAAGAAGTGAGCTGTGGCTCATGAAAGCTCAAACACTACCACACATTTTGTTAGTCTTATAGGTGCTACAGGACTCTTGCTCTTTTCTACTGCTACAGACAGACTAATACAGCTACCCATCTTGAGCTATCTCCATGGAAGGCACAACATTTGGCATATAGAATGGAAATCCATCAACCTTGTGAAGAAACCTGAACAGGTACAAACAGACATCATCAAAGCTATCTGAAGAAGTGAGCTGTGGCTCACTAACACCCTACCACAAATTTTGTTAGTCTTTTTTGTGCTGCTCAACTCTTGATCTGATCTGTTCCTGTGTTTCCAGTTGGTTTTTTAGCATCTCTGCCTGTATTGAGAAAGCATTAATATAGGGTTTCCACAGTACTACATGGTAGAGTAGTCATGGCCGTAAGTTGCTTATATTTTTTTCCTGACACCACCAAAATAAACGATACGCTAGCAAACAGAATGCAGCATTGTATAGTGAAGGAATGATTGAATTAAATGTAGACTTACCACACTTTCTAAGGTCTAGAAGTTGAGAGAAGATGAAACTTTAGAAGAGTCAGCTCTGGTGAGTGCTTTTATTTGGTTTGTTGAGGAATTAGAGGGGCGTGATTCATTCCTGTAACATCAAATTTCCTGTCTATGCCTCAAGCCAAAGAACATTCTACATTTATTTTAGTTACATATGTCTATCCTTTTGCCACCCCATGTAATAAATTCTGTGTATTACAACCTGCAGCCCTCTTTCATTGCCGCGAGGGATCGGGCCTGTGGCATTGAACTGTTTGACACACATGTGTGCTCACACATGCACGCAATTGCACAAACACCCTACACCTTTTAAAGTGCTGGGAAAGCTACAAGGAGTTAGAACACTGGTGTTTTGGCACCTCAGATGGCATGGGGTGTGTGTGGGGGGAAGATCTCTGTGTTCCAGGATCAGCGCTTCTGGGTTTGGTACACAAATGACATCAAGCCATTGATGTGCCAATAATTTTGCTATTATTTTTTTCTCCTGCTGGGTCTTCTGAGAGAAGGGGGGCTATGATGGGAGGTCTCTTGCTGTATTGGGACATCTGGCAAAGCTACTACATGAGCATGTATGACATGGGGGAGGAGATCACACCGGGGTGATGTCACCAAGAAAGCCATTGTATGAAGGGAGGGGGGATAAAAAAGAACAAGCAGGAACCTGGCCATACAATCTGGTGGCGATAGCCACTTAGGATGGTGGGCTTTCTTTGCCTCCTCGGAAGGAGGAAGGCAGTAAGGCGCGCTGTACATATGGGTCTTGCACTGGGGGCACAGTTTGTTGCGTTACTAGGCTTCTACGCCCCCGTTGTTCTCAGTCGCGCCTTGTGCACAGACGAAGCAAGATGATCTTGCTTGGTTCCCTGGCACAAGGGACAGTAGGGCCCAACTGGTGAGGCTTTCTGGAGTCAGGTCAGCCTGAAGAGAGACAGGCTGGGTTTGTAGGGCCAGTGTGCCTGTGGGGTTGTGAGGTGGCCCGTCAGAGTGTCCCAGTGAAGCCTTTGCCATGCGGTTCTCCACTGGGGCGGCGTTTGGCTGTGCATTTTGCAGCTCTCCTAGGCAAGGGCTTGTTAGTCGGGCCAGGGTTTTCCACTGCGTTTGCTGCACCACGTTGCGGGCACGGTGCAGGGCCGAGCTTTCTTGCGCTGCTCAGCATTGAGGTCAACAGTGCCGGGCAGCATATGGTGCTGTTATGGGGCACAGCATCTGTTGCTGCATTTATCTGCCAGTGGCGCCGGCTGCCTGGCCCATCGCCAGCTTGCCTTGGGGACGTGGTCTAGGACAGCTATCAGGCCGATTTTCTGAACTGCGTCTGTTAGGCCGTTTTCACCGTGGACTGCTGTGCCACTTTTGGCCTTGAATTCCCCCCATCCCCCACTGCTAGTCCAAGGTGGGGCTTCTGAGGGGCCCATTGGCTGGGGAGATGTCTGGTCTCCAAGTTGGAATCCCTTGTCTGCTCAGTCTCAAGTTGGGATGGGGCTTGTTCCGCCTTTGGGAACTTATTACGGAGTTCCATGGTCTAATTATGGGGCGGTGCCTTTTAGGGCTCTGCCATTTGGTGATACGTCCATTCCTCTGGGTGATCACCTCACCAAGTGACAAGGGAAAAGATTTTGTGGGGTAAGTGCATCGATGTCTTTACCCTTCTCTTCAGGGAGCTGGAGAAGAAGGATAAAGAGGATTTAGAGGACGGGGTTAAGGAGCGCCTTAAGCACTGTAAGATAGATAGGACCTGGGCCAACTGGCTGCCAGGTTTCCTAATCTATGCGGGTATGATTGCAAGTGTACAACCTTGGAGAGCGCCCCCCCCCCTTTTTCAGTATATGGTCATCATATACAGGGGCTATACTGACTTTGCCAGGGCAGCTTGGTTGCAATACACCGAAGAATTCAGGATGCAGGCCGCTATTAATCCATCGTTGCTGTGGGAACAAGTACATCAGCACATTTGGTTACAGCTGATGACCCCGGTGAAATCCAACATTGGGGATCAATCAGATAGCGGACACATTGTGCAGCGATCCTCGTCAGGTACTTTGGGATCCTTCTCAAGTGCTTCTGGTTCCCGTGCCTCTGTGGGGCAGTCGGTTCAGCCCTGGCTGCTTTGTTTTGAGTTTACCTCACAAGGTGTTTGCAGCCAGAAGAACTGCAGGTTTGGCTACAAGTGCCCAATTTGCCGGGGTCCACACCCCTTCAATACCTGCAAGCGACAAAAGTCATTCAGAAAGTAAGGGAGCGGCCCAAGCAGGCAGCAGGGTCCTGGAAAGGGGCCCCTGCCCAACAAAAGTGAGGGTACTTGAAGCCATGTTGGATGATTATCCTAGGTGGGCAGATGCCCAGTTTTTGTTACAAGGTTTCCTGTTTAGTTTTCGGATCCCATTTCGGATCCCATCCAAGAAGTGCTTTCATGTCACCCAACTTATGTTCAGTGGTTGGTATGGAGGAAGTTGTTAGGGCCAAGGTAGCTAAGGAATGCACTGAGGGCAGGGTTTTAGGCCCTTTCCCCTCCCCTCCCATTCCTCGCTTGAGGGTTTCCCCTTAGGGGGTAGTGCCTAAGAAGGTGGCAGGTGAGATTGGGCTTATTCACCATTTGTCTTATCCCAGTTAATGACCTGAGCACTTTTTCTAAGTGCGATATACGTCCTTTGACCAAGTGGTCAAAGTGGTAAGGTGTTGTGGCCGGGGAGCAGAGATGGCAAAATGCAACATTAAGTCGGTGTTTTGTCTCTTCCCAGTTCACCTTGAGGACTTTCAGCTCCTGGGGTTTGCCTTTGAGGGTCAATTTTATATGGACAGGGCCCTCCCAGTGGGGTGTTCCATCTTGTGTGCAGTTTTTGAGCAATTTAGTACGTTCCTGGAATGGGCATTGTGTCGGAGGGAGCACTGCCATGACACCGCCCACTATTTAGATGATTTTCTCCTGGTGGGGACCCCACAGTCTGGACAATGTGCATGCCATTTGGAGGACTTTAACCGCTTGGCAGATGAGTTGGGGGTCCCCCTTGCCCACAAGAAAGAGGGTCCAGCAACAGTCCTGACCTTCCTAGGTATAGAATTGGACTCAGAGCAGCAAACCTGCAGGCTGCCAGCTGAAAACATTCAAGTCTTGAGGACACACCTGCAGGCCCTTACAGGGAGTAGTAAGGTGTCCTTATTAGAGCTGCAACAGGTTGTAGGCCACCTTAATTTTGCATGCAAGGTGGTGGCCCCCGGCAATGGGCCTTTCTGGGCCAGAAATTCAGAGGGTGGGCTGATGGCATTCTGCTGCTTATAGAACATATGTGCGGCCTTTGCACTGTAGTCAACCGTTTGGATATTGTTTCCTTTTTTAGGTGCTGTGGTTCAACAGGAGAGGCTGTGGATCCTCATCTGTGGCCACAGCATGGTCTTTCGGGAAGCGCACCAAGCAAAGAGGACACCAATTGGGTCCCAGCTTGGACTCAGCCAGTGGGCCACTGTCGAATGGCAGGGCAGAAGAGGCCAGCACTGGTCTGGGTTGCTGCCACTGTTGTTTGCCCCTCCACCTCACATTTTGGTTGTGCACCTGGGTGGTAACAACCTTGGTATGTTGAAGGGCATGTCCCTGTCATGGCAGTCACGGGATGATCTCAGGCGGGAGAGCATTCCACCAGGCTGGGGCCAGGGCAGAAAAAGACCTGGCCCTGGTGGAGGTCAGCTGGATGTCCCTCAGGCTGGGGACCACCAGGAGTTGTTTATCTGCAAAGCGTAGTGCCCTGCAACGGATGTAATGGGAGAGGGGGTCCCACAGGTATGCCGGTCCCATGAAATGCCCCCCCCCAAGTGGGAGCAGTCTGAGCCTTGGTGGGGGGTGGGGGGAAGGGTGGGAGAAGGGCCCCTGAGGGCTGGGGGGCATTTTGCATGCAAAATGCCACCCCTGGCAAAGGAAGCCTGCTTCTTCATTTTTCCTCCATAGGAAATAATGAAGAAGATGAGCAGCAGCATGCTAACAATATGCTGCTCTTTCGCTTTCTTATGGGAGGATAGGGGGACCTGGTTTGGGGGGCCATAACATGGCCCCCCAAAGTCCAATCGGTCTGAAACTTGGGGGGTTTTTAGAGAGGGGCTAGAGGAAGGTCCCCACCAATTTTGGGCTGATTCGGTGGGAAAATGCCTCCCCCAGACGTCCGGGAAGACGGAGGCATTTTCCCATTGAAAAAGCCGAAAGCCGAAAGCCGAAAGCCGAAAGAAAGCCGAAACAAAGCCGAAAGCTGAAAGCCGAAACGGCCAGCCGTTTCGGCTTTCGGCTTATTCGAAAGAGATTCTTCTTTCGGCTTTCGGCTTTAGCCGAAATTTTTTGGCTTGCACACCCCTACAGACTAATACGGCTACCCATCTTGAACTATCTCCATGGAAGGCACCACATTTGGCATATAGAATGGAAACCCATCAACCTTGTGAAGAAACCTGAACAGGTACAAAGAGACATCATCAAAGCTATCTGAAGAAGTGAGCTGAGGCTCACAAAAGCCCTACCATGTCTTGTTAGTCTTTTATGTGCTGCTCAACTCTTGATCTGATCTATTCCTGTGTTTCCAGTTGTTGTTTTTAGCATCTCTGCCAGTATTGAGAAGGCATTACTATAGCGTTTCCACGGTACTACATGGTAGAGTAGTCATGGCTATAAGTTGCTTATATTTTTTTCCTGACATCACCAAAATAAATGATGCCCTAGCAAATGGAATGCAGCATTGTACAGTGAAGGAATGATTGAATTAAATGTAGACTTACCACTCTTTCTAAGGTCTAGAAGTTGAGAGAAGAACAAACTGTAGAAGAGTCAGCTCTGGTGAGCCCTTTTATATGGTTTGTTGAGGAATTAGAGGGGCGTGATTCGTTCCTGTAACATCAAATTTCCTGTCTGTGCCTCAAGCCAAAGAACATTCCTCATTTATTTCAGTCACATATGTCTATCCTTTTGCCTCCCCATGTAATAAATTCCATGTATTACAACCTGCAACCCTCTTTCATTGCCACAAGGGATCGGGCCTGTGGCGTGGAACTCTTTGACACACATGCGTGCTCACACATGCACACAATCACACAAACACCCCACACCTTTTAAAGTGCTGGGAAAGCTACAACTTACTCTCCACTAGTGTTTTGGCACCTCAAACGGCATGGGGTGTGTGGGGGGGGAAGATCTCTGTGTTCCAGGATCAGCGCTTCTGGGTTTGGTACACAAATGACATCAAGCCATTGATGTGCCAATAATTTTGCTATTATTTTTTTCTCCTGCTGGGTCTTCTGAGAGAAGGGGGGCTATGATGGGAGGTCTCTTGCTGTATTGGGACATCTGGCAAAGCTACTACATGAGCATGTGTGACATGGGGGAGGAGATCACACCAGGGTGATGTCACCAAGAAAGCCATTGTATGAAGGGAGGGGGGATAAAAAAGAACAAGCAGGAACCTGGCCATACAATCTGGTGGCGATAGCCACTTAGGATGGTGGGCTTTCTTTGCCTCCTCGGAAGGAGGAAGGCAGTAAGGCGCGCTGTACATATGGGTCTTGCACTGGGGGCACAGTTTGTTGCGTTACTAGGCTTCTACGCCCCCGTTGTTCTCAGTCGCGCCTTGTGCACGGACGAAGCAAGATGATCTTGCTTGGTTTCCTGGCACAAGGGACAGTAGGGCCCAACTGGTGAGGCTTTCTGGAGTCGGGTCAGCCTGAAGAGAGACAGGCTGGGTTTGTAGGGCCAGTGTGCCTGTGGGGTTGTGAGGTGGCCCGTCAGAGTGTCCCAGTGAAGCCTTTGCCATGCGGTTCTCCACTGGGGCGGCGTTTGGCTGTGCATTTTGCAGCTCTCCTAGGCAAGGGCTTGTTAGTCGGGCCAGGGTTTTCCACTGCGTTTGCTGCACCACGTTGCGGGCACGGTGCAGGGCCGAGCTTTCTTGCGCTGCTCAGCATTGAGGTCAACAGTGCCGGGCAGCATATGGTGCTGTTATGGGGCACAGCATCTGTTGCTGCATTTATCTGCCAGTGGCGCCGGCTGCCTGGCCCATCGCCAGCTTGCCTTGGGGACGTGGTCTAGGACAGCTATCAGGCCGATTTTCTGAACTGCGTCTGTTAGGCCGTTTTCACCGTGGACTGCTGTGCCACTTTTGGCCTTGAATTCCCCCCATCCCCCACTGCTAGTCCAAGGTGGGGCTTCTGAGGGGCCCATTGGCTGGGGAGATGTCTGGTCTCCAAGTTGGAATCCCTTGTCTGCTCAGTCTCAAGTTGGGATGGGGCTTGTTCCGCCTTTGGGAACTTATTACGGAGTTCCATGGTCTAATTATGGGGCGGTGCCTTTTAGGGCTCTGCCATTTGGTGATACGTCCATTCCTCTGGGTGATCACCTCACCAAGTGACAAGGGAAAAGATTTTGTGGGGTAAGTGCATCGATGTCTTTACCCTTCTCTTCAGGGAGCTGGAGAAGAAGGATAAAGAGGATTTAGAGGACGGGGTTAAGGAGCGCCTTAAGCACTGTAAGATAGATAGGACCTGGGCCAACTGGCTGCCAGGTTTCCTAATCTATGCGGGTATGATTGCAAGTGTACAACCTTGGAGAGCGCCCCCCCCCCCTTTTTCAGTATATGGTCATCATATACAGGGGCTATACTGACTTTGCCAGGGCAGCTTGGTTGCAATACACCGAAGAATTCAGGATGCAGGCCGCTATTAATCCATCGTTGCTGTGGAAACAAGTACATCAGCACATTTGGTTACAGCTGATGACCCCGGTGAAATCCAACATTGGGGATCAATCAGATAGCGGACACATTGTGCAGCGATCCTCGTCAGGTACTTTGGGATCCTTCTCAAGTGCTTCTGGTTCCCGTGCCTCTGTGGGGCAGTCGGTTCAGCCCTGGCTGCTTTGTTTTGAGTTTACCTCACAAGGTGTTTGCAGCCAGAAGAACTGCAGGTTTGGCTACAAGTGCCCAATTTGCCGGGGTCCACACCCCTTCAATACCTGCAAGCGACAAAAGTCATTCAGAAAGTAAGGGAGCGGCCCAAGCAGGCAGCAGGGTCCTGGAAAGGGGCCCCTGCCCAACAAAAGTGAGGGTACTTGAAGCCATGTTGGATGATTATCCTAGGTGGGCAGATGCCCAGTTTTTGTTACAAGGTTTCCTGTTTAGTTTTCGGATCCCATTTCAGGGTCCAAGAAGTGCTTTCATGTCACCCAACTTATGTTCAGTGGTTGGTATGGAGGAAGTTGTTAGGGCCAAGGTAGCTAAGGAATGCACTGAGGGCAGGGTTTTAGGCCCTTTCCCCTCCCCTCCCATTCCTCGCTTGAGGGTTTCCCCTTAGGGGGTAGTGCCTAAGAAGGTGGCAGGTGAGATTGGGCTTATTCACCATTTGTCTTATCCCAGTTAATGACCTGAGCACTTTTTCTAAGTGCGATATACGTCCTTTGACCAAGTGGTCAAAGTGGTAAGGTGTTGTGGCCGGGGAGCAGAGATGGCAAAATGCAACATTAAGTCGGTGTTTTGTCTCTTCCCAGTTCACCTTGAGGACTTTCAGCTCCTGGGGTTTGCCTTTGAGGGTCAATTTTATATGGACAGGGCCCTCCCAGTGGGGTGTTCCATCTTGTGTGCAGTTTTTGAGCAATTTAGTACGTTCCTGGAATGGGCATTGTGTCGGAGGGAGCACTGCCATGACACCACCCACTATTTAGATGATTTTCTCCTGGTGGGGACCCCACAGTCTGGACAATGTGCATGCCATTTGGAGGACTTTAACCGCTTGGCAGATGAGTTGGGGGTCCCCCTTGCCCACAAGAAAACAGAGGGTCCAGCAACAGTCCTGACCTTCCTAGGTATAGAATTGGACACAGAGCAGCAAACCTGCAGGCTGCCAGCTGAAAACATTCAAGTCTTGAGGACACACCTGCAGGCCCTTACAGGGAGTAGTAAGGTGTCCTTATTAGAGCTGCAACAGGTTGTAGGCTGTCAGGGCTTGCCGCGGCTGCCGCTGGGCATGGCACTGGGCGGTCTGCTCCTGACGTCACAGGGGGGCCAGGGACTCTGCAGGACCCTGCTCTGTGGAAGGAGGGGCGGTATACCTCACCCAGACTCCCTCTCAGTCCACTCGCTGGCCTGCTCAACCTGGCCTGCTTACCCTCTGCGTCCTCCTTCATCTCCTCCTTCCAGAACTCTCCTCCAAGCCTCCACCCTTGCATTCTACTGCTCTCACTCCACATCATCACTCATCACTCACACCCACCACCCCAGAGCTCTTCCCAGCCACCCTTTATAGGGTTTCCTCTCTCTGCCCCGCCCTCCTTCTAGGCTTGTTCCTTCTCCTGACCGGGCCCAGCTGTGCGTCCCTCCAGGTGTTTCCCTCCAACCACTAATCCCTCCTGGGCTCCTTTGCTTTGCTGGTAGGGTGGGGTTGAGTGCAAGCCATCCCCAGCTGAGGGCTCCTTGGCCTTGCTCACGAGGAGCTGCCCCAGCCAGCCTCTGTGCTATTGAGCTTGCCTGGCCTTGCTCACGAGGAGCTGCCCCAGCCAGCCTCTGTGCTATTGAGCTTGCCTGGCCTTGCTCATGAGGTGCTGCCTTAGCCAGCTTCTGCGCTGCCAGCTCAGCAATGCTGGGCGGGGCTACCCATCTCCTCCCCCAGAATGCCTGTGGCAGCCCCCCCTGGAGAGGCTTGGCTTCTAGCAACTCCTGAGCCAGGCTGCTGTCTTCTAGCCATGGTGTGGCTCTGGGCTGTAGAGGCTGCTTCCTCTCCCTGCCAGGTAAGGGCTCTGCTTGGGTTGCTGCTGCTGCTCCTGGTCCCACATTCCCCCTGCTGTGGCCCTTTCCCTCTGGCCTGCTTAGCCCCCTTTCTTCCCCCTGGAAGGTGGGACTGGCTGGTCTCCTTGCCCCCTCCACCCCTCTGAGGTTCTGGCCTTTTACCCCTTCCCCCTGGAGTAGGTAGGTTCTGGCCCTGGTTGCCGGCTTGGGGGGTGGGGTTGCTGCCGCCCTTTTGTCCCCTGCTGTTCCCTCTTGTCAAGTCTGGGGGCTGGGGCTCAGACCCCGGACATAGGCCACCTTAATTTTGCATGCAAGGTGGTGGCCCCTGGCAATGGGCCTTTCTGGGCCAGAAATTCAGAGGGTGGGCTGATGGCATTCTGCTGCTTATAGAACATATGTGCGGCCTTTGCACTGTAGTCAACCGTTTGGATATTGTTTCCTTTTTTAGGTGCTGTGGTTCAACAGGAGAGGCTGTGGATCCTCATCTGTGGCCACAGCATGGTCTTTTGGGAAGCGCACCAAGCAAAGAGGACACCAATTGGGTCCCAGCTTGGACTCAGCCAGTGGGCCACTGTCGAATGGCAGGGCAGAAGAGGCCAGCACTGGTCTGGGTTGCTGCCACTGTTGTTTGCCCCTCCACCTCACATTTTGGTTGTGCACCTGGGTGGTAACAACCTTGGTATGTTGAAGGGCATGGCCCTGTCATGGCAGTTACGGGATGACTTGCTGGAGATTAGCAAGTGGTGGCCCTGTGTCCTGATTTTTTGATCTGCAATGCTTCCATGCCTGGTGTGGCGGGAAGCATTGGACCATAAAGCATTAGAACAGGCTAGGCAAAAGGCCAACAGATCCATATTCAAGGTTATGACAGGGGGGTTGGGGATTTATTTGTCCCATCTGCAAATTTGGGCTGAGTTTGCATACCTCTACCAAGGGGATGGTGTGCACCTTTCTACAAGAGGCAATAGTATATTTTTGAATGACCTGCAGCAAGGGCTTAGGTTGGCCTTAAACCGTTTGTGGGGCACGGAGGCCTAAGCACAGGATTGGTCTCTGCGGTGGCAGGATTTAAGTTAGGAGAAAATTTGAGCAGGCCAGTGAGCACCCTTGGCACCTCCCCATTGGTGGGGAATTGGGATCTGTCAGGAACGGCTGGCTACTGTATGGCCCAGTTGCAAGGACAGGCGCCCTGGGTGAGGAACCCCTGGACAAGCCAGTCTTCCCCTGCTGCTGTATGGCCAGCTGGGTGAGCTTTAAATGGGTGAACCACTTCACCTGGCCAGGCCAAGTCCCAACCATACAATGGATAGCTCACACCCGGGGCAGCGGGTGTCTTGCCCAGACAGGTCAGGGCGGGGTCCAGGAGTGATACCAGGGCCTGACCTGTATCGCTAGTTAGGCCCTTGCCGTAGTTGATGTTTAATTGTTGTAATTTTAATAAAGGGGCCCATTTTAGAACACAAATACTATGTCTGCCTTTCATTCCTTTTCTCGGTCATAGACACTGTTTGCTAAGACTTCTGTACATAACCTTTGCAAACTATTTGTATAGCTTGTTTTCCAGAGCAAAGATCACTTACAGAGTGAAAGTACAGCATTGTCCACGGAACAGCTCAAATATGGTTTCAAATATGGCTTCAAATCTTTACTTTAAAGCATGTAAAAATCCATATGGGTTAGGCCTTTTTCCATAGGGTCTAACAATTCCAATCCCCAAAAAAGGGGATGCCAAGGAGTGCAGCAACTATCAGACAATCATGTTAATTTCCCATGCAAACAAAGTGATGCTAAAAATTATATATCAAAAGACTCTTACCATATATGGAATGAGAACTGCCAGATGTTCAAGCTAGATAAAGAACAGGAAGAGGCACCAGAGATCATATTATGAATTTACGATGGCTAATGGAACATACCAGGGAATTTTAGAAGAAAATCAGCCTGTTTTTTATTGATTACAGCAAAGCTTTTGACTGTATGGATCATGAAAAGCTATGGAGAGTCTTAAAAGAAATGAGGGTGCCACAACATCTGATTGTTTTAATGTGCAACCTATACTCTGGAAAAGAGGCTACTGTCAGGACAGAATATCAGGAAACAGATGGTTTCCAGTTGGCAAGGGTGTCAGACAAGATGCACATTATCTCCCTATCTGCTCAACTTCTATGCAGAGAATATCATAAGGAAAGCTGGATTAGATCTAGAAGAAGGTGGAGCGAAAATCTGTGGGAGGAACATTAACAATTTGAGATATGCTAAAAAAACAGGATTTGAGTCCAGCGGCGCCTTAGGGAGCTCTGTCTCTCGAAATCTTCTACCCGGAAAATATTTTTCCTCTCAAAGGTGTCACTGGACTCAAATCGTGCAGACCAACACAGGTACCCTGCTGTAAGGAACAGGCCTATTAAACCCATAAGATCTTGGTTAATGTCACTGAACTTTGATTCATGTCCTAAACTGATGCAGGCCTGGCTGGAACCTAGATGAGAAAAAATTGTGGGTCTGCTAATTACCAACACCTGTAGGCCTCGGTCAGTTCTCACTGTCTTTATCTTGACTCTCTAGTTTCAAGCAACAAGCAATGCAAATTAAGCAAGTGAGCCCTGATTGGATCTTGGCTGATGCGTGACATGGACTGGTCTGAAAAGTTGGCTCTGTGTTTTTTTTCCCCATAAGGCATTATTCCTTTAGCATCATGTGAGAGAGAAGAGTGCCTCCATGCCTTTTGCCATCAAGATGCCTCGACTCACTTGACATGGTAATGGAATCCTTTACTAAGCCCATTGGTTAGAATCTATCAGCTAACGAAGCTACGTCGGTAATCCTTTGGTAGCAAGCTTTGAAGGTTTTATTTATTTATTTTATTTATTTATTTTATTTGACTTATATCCCACCCTCCCCATGAATGGGCTCAGGGTGGCTCACATCATCATTAAAATACAATAAATTAATAGTCAACTTTAAAAACAGATTTAAAAACTTATATTAAAATACTCCAGTGCCATTATACATAGGCTACTTTGGATGCTAATAAAAGACCTGCATAGGTCATAGCTGTGGGTAAAACGCATAGCTGAGGGCAGTCATAGAAGAGGTAGAGATCTTAGATAGGATAAGGGGGGATACCTGCTGGTCCTCAACCAAAGGCCTGGTGGAACATCTTCATTTTACAGGCCCTGCGGAACTGTAATAGGTCCTGCAGGGCCCAGATCTCCAGCGGGAGAGTGTTCCACCAGGCTGGGGCCAGGGCAGAAAAAGCCCTGGCCCTGGTGGAGGTCAGCTGGATGTCCCTCAGGCTGGGGACCACCAGGAGTTGTTTATCTGCAAAGCGTGGTGCCCTGCAAGGGATGAAATGGGAGAGGCGGTCCCGCAGGTTTGACGGTCCCAGGCCATGGAGGGCTTTAAACACCAAAGTAGGAGTTTTGGTGCCCCTGTTTTATTTAAAATCTTGAAAGTAATTGGTGTTAGCCACGAAACAAGGTGGTGCATATTTGGGTGCTTTTCCCAGGTAGCCAGATAGTTGTTAGCTAGCAATAGAAAGGTTTATTTGTTTCCTTTGTCTGTTACCTGAACTAGAATGCTTCATGCTCAGCAACACTCTTTTTGTAACCTGTATTCAATAAGTAAAAGATATTTTATTTAAGCCTGTGTCCAGTGACTGGTTGCTTGTGAAGAACAACCACAGAATGAACCTGATTCTAAAAATTCTCTCAAACAAATCAATCAGATGCCTTCCTACTGCCTAAGGGGCCTGTAGTGGCTGTGATTCAGGGCTCAGGATAGGAGTTTTGGTGCCCCTGTTTTATTTAAAGTCTTGAAAGTAATTGGTGTTAGCCAGGAAACAAGATGGTGCATATCTGGGTGCTTTTCCCAGGTGCCACCCCACTCCCTGGTTTCAGGATCTTTAAGTCTGTTCATGGCATGCACTGATGGTTAGGAAATGAGAATGACTAGTATAATATCTAGTATTATGTCATGAAAGGAACAGGAAGAAATCAAAACCAGAACACTCGAACTGTGATGAAGTCTAGGGTTTTAATGCACAAGGAAAGACAGGGTACACCACAGAGGGGACAGAGCATTAGCAATACAAATTACAAAGCATAACATAGAAACACGAGACCACCCCTTCCCCCTTATTAGATGATGTGAAGACAGTAAGGAGCTTGAATTTCTCCTCTCTCTAGTGACATCTGCTCAACCTCCTCAGGTCTCAAAGTTGATAAAGGACCAATATTAAACTTTAAGAACTTTTTGAGTTTATAAACAGCTTGAGAGGTATAGCACTATTATTATGCCCTTATTGCAACTGGGGGACAGAGAGTGAATTGCTTGCCTAAGGCCAACCGATCTGACAGAAAGGGGTGAGAATCAATTACACTTTGCATTGGCACATGAAAGCACTGAGGTGCCATTCTTTTGCATGATGCTTGGCGTCATTTTGTTTTGGAGCAAGACAGCAGCAGGAGGAGATTGATTTCCTGTAGATTTCAGGGGGAAATAAATAAAAGACATATTGAGACCTGAGTTCTAGAGTAACTGAGCAGCCACAGCTTCACATGGAGTTGTGGGCCCTTAGTTCTCCTGAAGGTCAGGCCGTGCCAGAAGGTGATATTTTCAATTCGTTCTCCTGTTGATTTCTTCCTCTAGTTTTACTGATATCATAGCCTGTTCACCATCTATAACCACCATATCCTTGGCCACAACCAAAGCCCCCAAAGCCTCCAAAATTCCCCCATCCACCACCATAGCCATAGCCGTAGTCACAGGGTCCATTACAGCAGACAGCCAAACTATCATTCGAGCAGCTCAGGATGGGTCCTGGTTGGGTGACGCAGAAGGGAGGTGGACAGATGATTGCCTTGTGTGGGGGGCACTGTGATTTGCAGCTGAAGCCACAGTTGCTTCCATAAACCATCTTTGAGAGAAGGGTCTGAAACAAATGGGTGGAAACCAGAGTTAAGTATGCCTCCCCAACAGAGGAAGGTGCACAATCCAATTCTACACATGCCATGTCCTTGGAAACAGGTTCCAATGAATTAAATGCCCAAGTAACATGCCCAAGTAACATGTTGCAGTCTCGCCCCCTTTGCATCCCAATTCCTCAAAAGTCAACCATGTTCCTTGCTTGGTAGTTCTGTTCCTAATAGATTCCCCTGGAATTAGTCTTTGCAGGCCCGTCTCAAACAGATGTTCAGTCGTTACCTGATTACTGATTTACATGTTTCAAAGGACTTTTTGCTTACTTTTCTCCCCGACGGGAACCCCAAAAGGCTTTTCACATCATCCTCCCCTTCTCCACTTTATTCTTACAACTAGAGATGGGCACAAACAGGGAAAAAACCCGAACACGATGTTCGTTGTTCATTGCCATCCACGAACAGGGCTTCACGAACATCGATGAATATGACCTGTTCATGAACATGTTCATAGTTGGAGGTTCATGGGAGCCAGAATGGCCCACTTGGGACTTAGCTGAACTTGAGCCGGGAAAGGCATGATCCATGGGTCTCCCCCTTTCCTGTCATTTTCTCTTCACAGTGGCAAAAACTGGACTGTCTGCTGGAAGCTACTTTGAGGGGCTACAAACTGACCTTCCTAATGTCCAATACCCACCAAAGTTGCAGGGGACATAGTCCTCACTGTTCTCTGAAGACTCCCCAAGTTTCAGAGAGATTGGACCCTGGGAAAGCCATGATCCATGAATCCTCCCCTTTCCTGTCATTTTCTCTTCACAGTGGCAAAAACTGGACTGTCTGCTGGAAGCTACTTTGAGGGATCACAAGCCAGAAGGAAAGCCAGAAGGAGTTTAGACAGAGTTCAGACCGTCCATGCCTATGTCATCAGGGTAATTGATTGAAAGGCGCCAAACTGTCTGGCTTTATGAAGGGCTGACGAACGCCATGAAGAGGGCTTAGAACGAACACAGGTTCATCGGGTATGGGGCCTCATGAACAGCTTGCTCATGAACAGCGGATTGGGTTGTTTGTGGCTTTTTTTGGTTCGTATTGCTGTTCATGCCAATCTCAACTTACAACAACAAACTTGTAAGGCTGGTTAAGCTGAAAGCTTGTGACGGACCCGGGGACACTCGAGCAGATTCCAGGGTAGAACACGGGTAGAACAGGGATACGATTCCAATTGTCTCACTATGTTGTAAGTTATTCCTTTGTGATTAATAGTACTCATTCACACATTATTCAAGAGTTTTTGTCTTTGTTTGCTTATTTCCTCTGGTACTTCTGTCCTCAGGTCCTAGTCTGATACTCTAACCATTATGCAACACCACAGTATTGATAAATGAATACATGAAGCTGCCGTATACTGAATGAGACCATTAGTCCATCTGATCAGACTGGCATTGCCAGTTCATCTACAAATAAGCTTTACAAAACAATCAAGGATTGCATTTTAAAATTGGATTATAATAGCACACCTTTTGGTACCCAGCGAGTTTGCTCTACTATTGCCCTTGGACCACCTTTTCAGCACAATTACCAAAGTATTTATCTACACTGATGGTCCCCAAGCTGTGATGAGCCTTTATGATGGCCCAACCAGACACTTTACAATCACCAGTGTTAACTGGGTGTTACTCAAGGATTTCCTATTCTGAAACAATTTGCTAATGCTCTGTGGGAAGAATAGGGGCTATAGCACATATTAGGAAAGAGCAAGAGTCCTGTAGCACCTACAAGACTAACAAAATTTGGTGTAGGGTATGAGCTTTTGTGAGTCACAGCTCGCTTCTTCAGATATCTGACTCACGAAAGCTCCTACCGTACACCAAATTTTGTTAGTCTTATAGGTGCTACAGGACTCTTGCTCTTTCCTACTGCTACAGACTGACTAACACGGTTACCCATCTTGATCTATAGCACGTATTGTATTTGATTGTCCATTGAGAGCTGGGAAGAAGTTTCTTTTGCCTTCATTTTCCTTTATTCTGGAATCAGACTAATGAACCTAAGGTTAGTTGGCTTCTTTCAGATTTTGATTGTAATGTTACCTTTTGTATGGCAAAGTTTTGTGCAACCCTATGCTGTATTTCTGATCTGTTGTAGTCCGTGTGGCTTTTAACAGTATTATTAAAGTAAGTAAAGTACTCCGACTGTGGGTGGCTTGCCGCAGTCTCATGCAGAGGTTTTTCCATCCTGTTCCTTTTACCTAGAGATGCCGGGAATTGAACCTAGGACCTGCTGCATGCCAAGTAGATTCTCGAACACTGAGCCACACACCCTCTCCAATAAAAACAACAGACAGTCTTTCAGTTTCAAAAGTATGGATTCCAGGCTTCTTGTCATGAGTCAGCCAGGCTCAGTGATAATGAGGAGCCCCGTGCAGCCAGAACTCCCAGAAGCTAAGGAGTCCTTGGGAGAAGGGGAGCTAAGAGAAGCTGCTCAGCAGGGGATGCCAGCTGATCAGCAGGCATAACCAGCAGCTGGGGCAGAGCCAACACCTTCTAGCTCTGGTCCACTGGGTGAAACCCAGTTAGCTGGCCCCAGCCCTACAGCTTCACCATCACCCTTAGAGGCACCACAGACTGAAGCTGAGAACTGAAGTGCAGGCAAGGAAGCAAAGTGCATGCCTCCTGAGCCGGTGCCAGCTGCTGTCTAATGATGGGAAGCAGTAGCTGTAGGATCCTTTCCCAAGCAATGGGCTGCACCCATGGACCTTAGCCCTGGGGCTAATAAAATCAGCCAAGAGAAGCTGCTGGGCGTGGATGCAATGTGTATAATCACTGTGAAGCCTTTCACTCTGCCTTGCCTTGCCTGTCTCCTGAAAGCCTGCCTTTGGACGGCCTGACCTTGCCTAGCCTGCCTGCTTGAACCCTCAACATTGGACTGCCAGACTTTGCCTAACCTGACTGCTGGAACCTCAACCTTGGACTCAATGGCCATGTTCTGCCTAGCCTCTGAGTCTCAGCCTTGGTATGTGAGGCAGGGCCCAGTGCGCCTCCTGACCCCCAGTACTGGGAACCCGCACGCCAGTACATTCCTCATCTGTTTCTCATTGCCCCCTTTCTCATCTTTCAAACATCTGTTTATATATTGAAGTTTTAGAAATAGAAGTGGGCCACTTATTCATGGTTGTTCTTGTTCTAAAATGAAATGGCAGATGGCCATTGTCTGTGGACATTGGAAGGATATTGGAAGAAGAGCCAGTTTGGTGCAGTGGTTAAGAGCGCGGGACTCTAATCTGGAGAGCCGGGTTTGATTCCCCACTCCTCCACTTGAAGCCAGCTGGGTGACCTTGGGTCACAGCGCTCTCAGAGCTCTCTTAGCCCCACCCACCTCACAGGGTGTTTTGTTGTTGGGATAATAATGACATATGGTTGTTGGGGGTTTTCCGGGCTGTATTGCCGTGGTCTTGGCATTGTAGTTCCTGACGTTTCGCCAGCAGCTGTGGCTGGCATCTTCAGAGGTGTAGCACCAAAAGACAGCAGTGGCTGAACATAGCCTAACTCAAACAGGGCACAGTATCTTATTCCAGGACACCAAAATACTGGACAACACTTCCAACTACTTTGTCAGACTGCACAGGGAAGCCATTGAAATTCACAAGCATAAGCAAAACTTCAACAGGAAAGAAGAAACCTTAAGAATGAACAGAGCATGGGCTCCAGTTCTGAAAAACACCAGGCCAACAAAACACTCCACACCCGACAATAGCCCTGCAGAGAAGATTAGCACATCAAGCACCAATCCATATGCAAAAGAACCGCCTCAGGATACAGTGAAGCCTCCCGCCATTAGCATTCCACACCCTGGGAAACTCTTACAGAATGACTCAGCTCAACCCCACCCCTCTTGAGTAGATACAAATGACCTACATCTTTTCCACACTGTGACACTGAGAGATCTCTGTCTTTTGGTGCTACACCTCTGAAGATGCCAGCCACAGCTGCTGGCGAAACGTCAGGAACTACAATGCCAAGACCACGGCAATACAGCCCGGAAAACCCCCAACAACCATCGTTCTCCGGCCGTGAAAGCCTTCGACAATACAATAATGACATACTTTGTAAACCGCTCTGAGTAGGCATTAAGTTGTCCTGAAGGGTGGTATATACATCAAATGTTATTATTATTATTATATTGCTTATGGTCTTTTTCTGAAGAATGACTAAAAATTAACCACTCTCCCTCAGGAGGACCAAATTTCAGAGCCATTCAACTCTCAAGTAAAGGGGTTTTGAAGCATGGACATTTTTCTTAATGTTTTATAGTCTTAAATTGTATGAATTGTTGAATGTAATTTTAAATTGTACATAAATTGTAATCTGCCCTGAGCCTGCTGGTGTGAGAAGGGTGGACTATAAATCAAATCAAATAAAATAAAATCATCTGCTACCCAATCCAGGGACTGAAACAGGGACCTTCTGTACACCAAACTGATGTTCTACCACTGAGCTACAATCTCTCCTATCTCTCCAATATGGCAGTTTTTTTTAAATAATCAGAACTACCATTCTTCTCCAACTGCTTCAGCATAGGGAAGTTTTTTCGTACCTAAACAATTTCTGATCTACATCTGTTGACCCTTTTATTCTCAAAAACCTTATCACTTCCTGAACAAAGACCAAAAAAATAAAATACACAAGCATTTTATTTCCAGGCAACGGCTGTTTCCACATGCTGTTAAAGCGATGGGCTGCTTACTGAATGCTGGTGTTTCTTTCCAGAAATTCCAGATGCCTCCGATTTCAAAGCTGAAGCAGGCAGTTTGGCTTCCGTGTGTTCAGTGTCCTTTACCCGGCACAGGAAAGAGTGGGAAATCCCATTCTCACAAAAGATGCTGAAGAATCTGAAGTGAAACTGCCTGCTTCCTCTTTGAAATCGGAGGCATCTGGAATCTGTGTGTGTGGGGGGGAGACGCCAGCATTCAGTAAGTAGCCCATTGCTTTAACAGCATGTGGAAATGGCCAGTGTTCCAGTGCAGTTAAGCAGACTTACCTGGTTTGCTGAGAAAAGAAAGGTAAGAGATGCTGCTCCAGATCAGGAAAAGCTGATAGGAGAAGACCTGGTGCTGCTGTCTTTTTATACCATTTGGGCAGGTGGATATGAGGCAACCTTCCAAACCAGGAGTACTAATTTGGGGCCAAAAATATTTGCTGTTTAATGCTTCAAGCTACTTTAATAGTTTACTTCAAAGCTTGTGCCAAGGCGTCTATCACTTCTCTATCGCATCTACCAATTATGTCCCACTTAAGGAATCCAGTGGGTCAGCAATTCCAGTCCATGTGCCTTATGACTGCACAGAGGTTTGTCCATCCCCCCCTCAATACTCTACCCCAAAAGAGATTCTACAACAACCTTATCTTTCTCCCCCGCCCCATTGAAGAAGTAGGTCACAGTTAAGAAGTTTATTCTAAAGGATGGCGGAAATCTACTTATTCTTGATTATTGCCTCTTTTTCTATTCTTCTTGCAGGGTTGCCAAGTTTGCTGGGCATAAGGGGAAAATGTTGTACAACATGGAGATAAAAACCCAGATGCGATGCCATCATGTAGAGCGGTGCCCCTCACATGGACCCCTAAAGAAGGCAGCAGTCCCCAACAGGGGCGTCGCCTGGCCCGCAACTGTGCGCGCTGAACACCCATGCTGTCTTTAGACCTGGCTAGGGAGAGAAATCCCACCCCGCCATTGTTGCGGGTGCCCCACGCACCCTCTGGCACAGACAAATATTTTCGGGCACAAATGCAAGGCCCCCCGCCAAGCCCGACCCACGGGACATGCCTGCAAACTAATGGTGCCCCAAATTAAAGGGTGGGGCACCTCAGCCTGGCCCCCTTTGCAAGAGCCCAGCACATGGGCAATGTTGCCTGTAGGAAAAGTGGTGCCAGCCATAAGAGAACGCACAGGCTCCACGCAACGGACCCAATGCGAAGGGCCCTGTGTACGCGGTGCACACAGATGATTTGTGGGCTACCCCCGAACGAGATAAGTGCAAATTATATCAACTTCCGCTTGAGCGCCTTCTCCCGTTCCCCTTTCCTATGCCTCCCAGATGCGGAGCATGGCGCGGTGGTGAGGTGCACGATGCCGTGAGCTCCCCTGAAGCGACTGCACAAATACCTCGCGCAGGCTCCAGAATTTAGCTCGGCACTCCGCTGGTGTGTGGGCGATGCCAAATATGCCGAGCCCTCATGCAATGGCCGCCCAAGCATGAGGTGCACGGCCTCATGCACGGCGCATCAGCTCCTCCGCATACCCCAACCGGAGCACGGAGGACAGGAGGAGCTCAACCTCCACTCGCCGCCAGGTGGTCCACAGATGCTGGCGAGGTGGCATTGCAGCTGCTGTAAAGTGTGGGGCGCCAGGGCAAGACTGCAACCCCCTCACATCCAACGGCTCCCTGCCAGACTTAATGGACCCCCATGGGCTGCGGCATCAGTCAATCATCACAAAGTGCCCCCATTTGGCAACCACCAACCCGCCACCCACTGGGTCGGAGGCGATTGGACAAAGCAGAAAGTCAGATATCAACAAAGTGTTTCATTGCCCCACCAAGGCCCCGCTGCGGAGGGGCCACAATCATGCAGACATTCACCGGGTTGTTGGAAATTAGTCTATTTAGCATATGTCCACATTTAAGTTTTATTGGGGCATCTCCGCATGCTTAAATGTTATGTCATCCCCCCCGCCCCGCCGCCAGCAGCAACTAGACCACCGACAATGATTATAAGCAAGCAGCAGGTGCTCAGAGTGCAAACTTTGCAGAGTGCAATGTTGGATGACGGGGACAAAACAAAACTTATAGTTCGCAAGCAATGACCATCGAACGCCGCACGACGCCACCTGCCGGCCGCTGGGCGAACAACTACTGCAGACTTCTTTTTCAGCTGTGGGTTGTGAGCATGTGCCAAGGGAAGCGCATCACAGAAGCGCAACCGTGAACCCATGGACGCTCGACCACAAACACGTGTAGGGCGGACTGCCGAAACAAACGGACAGCGCGTGGACAGCAAACCCTGCAGGAGACACGTGTAAGTACAATCGCGTGGAGAACGCGTGTAATTCGTCTTGTCTGTTTTGGCTCTAGGAATTCCCCAAATCTCTATGTAAAGACCATAGAGCTTTGAGAAATTCCTAGATTGTCACTGAAAGTGATGACATCAAGTAATGTCTCCCCACCCAATTTCCCCCTGGTGATCTGGTGAGCGAGGCGGAGGGAGGTGTCACCAGCAGTTTGCCTGCTATAAGTGAGAAATGGCGCACTTAGTTTCTTGGATAAGGTTTATAATCGTTCCACCATCTGCTTGGCCTGAAGAAGGTCGCAGGATCGATCCCCAACATTTCCAGGTAGAGGGGCCCAGCAGTAAGTGATATGAAACACCTCTGCTTGAAACCTTGAAGAATTGCTGCCAGTGTGAGTAGACCATATTGACCTTGATGAACCGACATTGGTTCAGAATAAGTGTCTTCATATGTCTACAAGAGGCTCTCTTGAATTCTTTTTTAAAAAATGCAGTTGTTTTTTGAGTATTTTAGACTGACATCAAACATTTGGAGTATTTACTGCCCAGGCAACCAGGCACTGGCCTGTGTAGATCATGGGGCAATATGGGGCATGATTGTAGTACTGTTAGTACCCAGTGTGGTATAGTGCTTAGAATGTTGGACTAGGATCCAGGAGACACAGGTTCAAATCCCCACTCTTCCATGAAAGCTTGCAGGATGACCTTGGGCCAGTCACACACTCTCAGCCTAGTCAACCTCACAGGGCTATTGTGAAGATAAATGAAGGAGAGGACAATAACATAATCCACTTTAGGCCCCATTGGGGAGAAAACCATGGTGTAAATTAAATAAAATTCTTCTTCTGAAGACATACTGCCAAAGAATGTTTGACCAATGTACAGTGAGTGTCTCATTCTCAGAACTGAGCATGTCCTAGCAGTGGCCAAATCATGGGGAAGGAGGGTGAATTTCTCCTTGCTCTGTTACTGGGCTCTTGCTGTTTTCTGCTGCTGCTGACAGACCAACACTGCCTTCCTCCACAAGGAGGTGGGAGTGGCCCAGAGCCTGGCCGTAGGTGACGGAGTCTGGTGACAGCACCGAGACTGGCATGGCTCAGAGCACTGATATGTCCCCAAGGTCCAGGCAGGAATATTTATTTATTTATTTATTTATTTATTTAATTACATTTTTGGACCACCCTCCCCATCAGACGGGCTCAGGGCAGTTTGACAACAAATTAAAAACAGTAAAAACATTATAAAAACATTAAAACATCATATAAAAAACCATTAAAATTGGCGGGTGTAGAATATTAAATATTAAAATGCAGCATTGTCCTGCATGGGTGGTGGAGGGTCTTCAGTGGTATGGCCAGCGAGAGGACAGCCTAGCCCCCACCAAATGCCTGGCGGAACATCTCCGTCTTGCAGGCCCGGCGGAAAGATAACAAATCCTGCCGGGCCTTAGTTTCCTCAGACAGAGAGTTCCACCAGGTCAGAGCCAGGACCGAAAAGGCCCTGGCTCTGGAAAAGGCCAGGCGGACCTCCCTGGGGCCAAGGACCATCAGCAAGTTCTTAGTGGCTGATCGAAGCGACCTCCGGGGAACATATGGGGAGAGGCGGTCCCGAAGGTATGCTTGCCTCATTTGTCTGTAAAGATGTTATATCAATATCCAGAATTTTTAGTTTCTGGTTAATTAAATTAGTTCGGCTACTCTTATAGGTATCCTGCGAGATCAAATGTGCAGATCAGGGGGATGACCTGCCCCATGCTGGACTTGTAGGAGCAGAGGAGGTTAATGGTGTCCTAAAGTGGCTTCAGGACACAGACCATTTGGAAGAGGGCTAGTCAGTCCATTGAGCTGATGCTGAGCGCCTCTCTCCTGCAAAATAGGTACAGAGGACATGATATCCTGCACCACAGTTTTTTGCTCCATTACAAGAGCAATCACAATGTAGGCAGAGTTCCAATGGGTGGCCATGTCCAGTAAGAGGTGGTGCTCAGGACCCCCCCTCCCTTTGCCTGTCTTGCAGCTGGTGGGAAGACTTAGTGCTGCAGGAAAAGTGGGCAGCCAAACACTGGCAGCTGTCCAACAGGGCATGCGTGTCCAATGTTCCCCGATCCCAGCTGGCCTTGATGGTGCTCCCCATAAAACTTCTCTTACACCATAATAGGACCCCAGATACCCTGGGGTTCCATTATGGGGTCCTTAGGGTGTAAGAGAAGTAAATAATTTCAAGTATAAACTGGCTTTGTAGACGGCTGCTGTTTGGGGACGCTCTTGAAAAAGTTTATTTGAAACAGAAGAGAAGCTAGCACCCTGTTGAGCGCTTCTTTACAGCTTGGGAACTCTTCCAAGGTGAGGTTTGGGGATCCTCCAGGGTCTGCTCCCGCCTGGGAGTTAGGCACCACGTGGAAACTCTTCCTCCGTCTGGACTTCCCTTTGGAAAAGCACAAAGAAAGACTTACATCAGACAGAGACTATTTAAGATTCCTTGGGCTCCCAATCTTTTGCCAGTTGCCTTGAAGTGGTAATTATAGCATTGTTATTTAACATGGAATATTGTGATCTGCTGGATGTGAACTAATTGTAATAACCATTGATTACTGTTAACTGTTATTTATTGCAAGCTTTTTGCACTTTTTGATGTTGGGGATCACAATATATAAATTAATTCTGGTATATTCTTGAACTTTGAATGATGCACTTCAAAGCTCTGTGTTTCGTTTCCATTTGTGGTAAGTCTGTATTTCCTCATCCAGTATACTCCGTGGAACCCTTGTGTTCTTGTTGATCTTCAAGTCTGCCATATATTAGACTTTTCTCAGCACACCGGTGTGCTTGCTCCCGTCTTATGTAATGAGAGATCTCTCTTTTGTGGAGGTTTGCTAGCTGAATACATCTTTTCTTTAATTTGCTGCTGATGGATCTGAGTTTGGTTCTATGAAAACCATAAAGGCAGCTGAGTAGAAGAAATGTGCTAGATCTGAGCTTGGCTTGATGAGAGCCATAAAAGTATTCTGGTAGAAGAAATGTGTTTGTCAGTTCTAGGGACGGCAGTCCATGGCAGATAGACCCCCCAAGCCCCCTCACAGCAAGCACTTCAATGTCTTGGATTGAAAAGGTTTTATTTTAGAGATCCAGTAAGTTCATGGGTACATCCATAGATGAGTAAGTTGGCAGGAATGGGGTTATAAACAAATGCATTTTGATATAAAGAGCATGATTCCCCCCTCCCCTTGGGCAGTTAGCAAGAAGGCACGAAAATCCCAAAGTCTCATGAGAACACAGTAGCTTTGTCTGGGCCGAGAAAGGTAAAAGATTACAAGGAATCCAACTCCCTCTGTCTCTTGTGAAAAGTTACAGTACAGCTGCAAGGTCAACAAGCAGGCTCCAGAGATAACAGGCCCAGCATTAGTACTTTTGTTTTTAGGCAGGCCAGGATGGCTTGATTATAATGGGTACTGTCGTGGGCTGGTCCAGTAGCAAGGTCAGAGTCCAGAGAGCAAGGTCAGGCAGTCCAAAGATCAGTTAACAGCAAGTCCCAAGGGCTAGGCAAAGGCAGAGTCAAGGAATGGTCGAAAGGTCACAATAGTAAGGCAAGGGCAAGGCCAAGTTCAGTGGAGTGGTTGCAGCAGGAACAGGATTCCGACATGTTGCTTCCACACCTCCTGGTCTCCTGTGGCTGGGTTTTATAGACAGGCTGAGCTGGCAGCCAGCTGCTTGGGAGCTATCCTGTGCTTACTTCCTCATCACTCTCAACAAGCAGCTGGCGTCTGGCCTGGAGGTGTGCACTTTGCCACCTCTCCTGCAGCTCCACTCGTTGCTTTTCATTGAATCATAGAATCATAGAGTTGGAAGGGGCCATACAGACCATCTAGTCCAACCTCCTGCCCAGTGCAGGATCAGCCTAAAGCATCTCTGACAAATATTCATCCAGCCTCTTCTTGAAAACTGCCAGCGAAGGGGAGCTCACCACGTCCCTAGGCAGCTTATTCCACTTTTGAACTACTCTGACCGTGAAAAAGTTCTTCCTAATATCCAGCCGGTACCTTTGTGCATGTAATTTAAGCCCATTGTTTCGGGTCCTACCCTCTGCTGCCAACTGGAACAGCTCCCTGCCCTCCTCCAAATGACAGCCTTTCAAATACTTAAAGAGAGCAATCATGTCCCCCCTCAATCTCCTCTTCTCCAAACTAAACATCCCCAAGGTCCTCAGACTTTCCTCACAGGGCTCAGTCTCCAGACCCCTGATTATCCTCGTCACTCTCCTCTGCACCCTCTCAATATTGTCCACATCCTTTTTGAAGTGAGGCCTCCAGAACTGCACACAATACTCCAGGTGTGGCCTGACCAAGGCAGTATAGAGAGGGGCTATGACCTCCTGCGATTTCGACACTATGGCCCCTTTGATACAACCCAGGATTGAATTAGCCTTTTTTGCCACCGCATCACACTGACTGCTCATATTTAGTTTACAGTCCACTCTTACCCAAAGATCCCTTTCACATATACTACTGCCCAGAAGTGTATCTCCCATCTAGTATTTGTGCTTCCCATTTTTGTGGCCCAGATGTAATACTGTGAACTTGTCTTTGTTGAATTGCATCCTATTCACAGCTGCCCACTTCTCCAGAGTATTCAGGTCTTGTTGAATTTTAATTCTATCTTCTTGGGTGTTTGCTACTCCTCCCAATTTAGTATCATCAGCAAATTTAATGAGCAGCCCTTCCACTCCTTCATCCAGATCATTGATAAAAATATTGAAAAGTACCAGGCCTAAAACCGAGCCCTGCGGCACCCCACTGGACACCTCCCTCCAATCTGATGAAATGCCATTGACCACCACTCTTTGGGTGCGGTCCTCTAACCAGTTCCCTATCCACCAAACTGTCCTATAGTCCAGTTCACAGTCTTCCAGTTTGCCCATCAGAATGTCATGGGGGACCTTATCAAAAGCTTTACCGAAATCCAGATAAATCACGTCAACAGAGTTCCCCCAATCCAGTAAGCTGGTCACTCGATCAAAGAAGGAAACCAGGTTGGTCTGTCAAGATCTGCTAGGGACAAAACCATGCTGACTTCCCCGGATCACTGAGCGGTCCTTCAGATGCTTACCGATTGATCCCTTTAAAATCTAATATCTTCCCAGCAACAGGAGTCAGACTGACCGGCCTGTAGTTTCCTGGGTCATCCTTCTTCCCTTTCTTAAATATTAGGATAACATTTGCTCTTTTCCAATCTTGTGGCATATCCCCAGTTCTCCAGGAGGCCTTGAAGATGATGGACAGGGGTTCTGCTAGTTCTCTAAAAAGTTCTTTCAGCACTCTTGGGTGCACCCCATCTGGCCTAGGGGATTTGTATTCATCAAGTGCAGCCAGATGCCTCTCCACAACCTCTCCACAACCAGCCAGATACCTCTCCATAACCTTTTGTCTATGGAACTCTCTGGGTGAAGCTGGAGGTTTGGTTGTCCTTGGCAATGCTTCACCAGTGGTGTTGGAACTGGAAGGCAGTGGTGCTGTTGGCTCAGCTGCTGACTGAGAGCTTTGGGTAACTGCTGGCTGGGCTTCACCAGTGTTGTTGAGGCTGAAGGGTGTTGGGGCTTCTGGCTCAGCTGCTGGCCTTGGACTCTCATCTGCCAGCAGGTGTTCTGCCTGATTGCCGACTTCTGCCGTATTGGGGCTGGCTTGGCTGGTTACACAAGGCTCCTGTTCTCCTGAGGAGTCCTCATCTTCGCTGAGTCCCATGACAGGTACATTATATGAGC
The DNA here is from genome assembly GCF_028583425.1 of Eublepharis macularius. Taxonomy (NCBI): domain Eukaryota; kingdom Metazoa; phylum Chordata; class Lepidosauria; order Squamata; family Eublepharidae; genus Eublepharis; species Eublepharis macularius. Next base: position 249,313,801 of record NC_072790.1, read on the forward strand.
ATGACATGGAAACATACAGGTACACAGTGTCAGATCAAAACAGAGAGCAGAGAATATATGAATGGCATGGATGAATGGTAGGAAGACATGACAGTGTTGATCAGTTCATGAGAGGTCCAGACGGACCTCCATATGGGACTGTTCTTCCACAGAACAATGAAGTGAAACTTTACTTGATGTATTGACAGGGCTTTGTAATGTGAACCTTTGTAGTTGACCAGGACAATGAAGGGAAACGTTATTGATGGATTGACTGAGCTTTGCAAATTTTATAGTTAATGCTCCAAGGCAAAAGAACAAAACTCTGTAGTTGAACTATTAACCACTGAATAAGAGAATCATACAGTTAATGTATTAATGGATTCAAAGCAATAGAACAGTACTCTGTTGTTGAAGTATCAACCACTGAATAGAAGAATTGTGTAATTGTGTAATCATTACCTTCTCTGATGCACTCCAACAGAACCTCAAAACATATATAAATCTTATTGTAACTCAGTTTCTTGGGAGAACTTGGGACGGTTCTCCCCAGTTGTAATGCATTAAAGCTTTGATTTTCATTCATTTTCAGGCTTTCAGTAGGTGATGTTCTCCAGTTCAACAGAGACCAAAACTCTACACAAAGAGGAGATTTAAAAAATCTCAAAAGGAAACGTGTACAGGGAAGTAAATCTAAGCTGAGGCAGGATACTATCAAAATAATGTAAAAATACAAAATGGTGAGTTAGGGAGAGAGAGAGAGAGAGAGAGAGAGAGAGAGAGAGAGAGAGAGAGAGAGCAGAAAGTGATGGAAACCCCACCAATTTTTGACAAAGAAGAGGCCATCTGACTTCATCCACCTAAGATTTTTTTTGTACATTTTGATAGTACATTATCTTAGAGCCAAAAAAAGTGACACAATAAAACAAAAAGCTCATGCCCACTAAACTTTACTCCAATTTTTTTTAAATCCCCAGTTTACATGTTCCATAAATAAGTAAGGTACATGAGATCACTTCTCTCCTCGTAATACTTAACAGCTTTTTCTGCAACTTTGTTTTAAATTTAGCTTATTAAACTGAGCACAACTGTTTCTCCAGGAGAGACAGAGAAGTTTCTTTTTCCCTACTTCAGGTAAGGTGGGTTCCCCAGGGCACCATTTTTTTAATATTGGTCACAGCATCTCTGGCCAGGACCTGACCCCATATTCCAGTCCTTTGCCCTCTGGCAGATGATCTTCCTCTCAGAAGAGTGGCCTCCACTGCCCCCATCTAGAGAAACTTCCAGAAAGTAGCTCCTAAGAAAAAATGTGGTAATTATCTGGCATGGGGATGGAATGGAGTGTTCTGAATTGGAATTCTCCATGATTGGGAATACTTGTGAGGAAATAAGAACATAAGAACATAAGAGAAGCCATGTTGGATCAGGCCAATGGCCCATCCATTCCAACACTCTGTCACAAAGTGGCCAAAAAACAGGTGTCCTTAGGAGGTCAGCCAGTGGGGAAGGGACACTAGAAGCCCTCCCACTGATTGCCCCCCCCCAAACACCAAGAATACAGAGCCTCACTGCCCTAGACAGAGAGTTCCATCTATACCTTGTGGCTAATAGCCACTGATGGACCTCTGCTCCATATGTTTATCCAATCCCCTCTTGAAGCTGTCTATGCTTGAAGCTGCCACCACCTCCTGAGGCAGTGAATTCCATGTGTTAATCACCCTTTGGGTGAAGAAGTACTTCCTTTTATCTGTTCTAACCCGACTGCTCAGCAGTTTCATTGAGTGCCCACGAGACAGTGTTAATTGTAATATTTGTCAGACATCTTCCGAGAAATTCTGCTCATCTTCAAATGAGGAAAGAACATGCTGTACTCAGAGGTGTGGTCTCCAAAATGGAGTAAAATTATACTGTAAATGAATAAGAAGCAATTATAAAAATGTATTATAAAATATTAAAATTAAATATTCTTAAAATGAAAGAGGACTGCAGGAGCAAAGTACACATTCTATTACTTGAGGAAGGAAATGAACACAAACATAAGTGATGTTTTAAGAAAAGGAAGCTAAAAGGCCTTTAGCATCAGAAGGATATTGGATGTTATGAATGTGGATCCTTGGTCTCCTGACCCTTCTCAATCCTGTGTAAAAATACCCTAAGTACAAGACTCAATGCCTTCAGAGAGTTCGATAAGTACTGAGAACGAAGTTTGGATCTTTGTTTCCCTTGGTGTGCCTAGCTTTGCAAGGTTTCTGTAGGTGCTATTCTCCAGTTCAACATAAATCAAAATTCTCTACACAAAAAGGAGTTTTTTAAAAAATCTCAAAAGGAAACATGTACAGGGATGGAAACCTAAGCTGAGACAGGATATTACCAAAATAATGCAAGAAAAAAATACAAACAGGAGAGAAAGAAAAGAGAGAGAGTACAGAAAATGATGGGACCCCCCCAATGGCTACTTTTGACAAAGAATAGGTTAGCTGACTTCATCCACCAATTACATTTTCTATACATTTTGACTGTGTCAAGGACATTATCTCAGAGCCAAAAAAAAAAAAAAAAAGGAATGGCACAACAAAATAAAAAGTTTAGCTTCAGGTAGGGTGGGTTCCCCAAAACACCATTTTTTAATATTGGTCACAGCATCTCCAGCCAGGACCTGACCCCATATGCCTTTGCCTTCCCATAGATGGTTTTCCTCTCAGCACAGTGACCTCCACTACCCAGATCTAGACAAACTTCCAAAAAGTAGCACCTAAGAAAAAAATGTGGTAATTATCTGGCTATGGGAAGGAATGGAGTGTTCTGAATTGGAATTATCCATGATTAGGAATACTTGTGAGGAAATGAGACAGTGTTAATTGTAATATTTGTCAGACGTCTTCCGAGAAATTCCGCTCATCTTCAAATGAGGAAAGAATTTGCTGTACTCAAGGGTGTTGTCTCAAAATGGAGTAAAATAATACTGAAAATGAATAAAAACGGATGATTAAAATGTACTATAAAATGTTATTAAAATGAAATATTATTAAAATGAAAGAGGACTGCAGGAGCAAAGTACACAGTTTATTACTTGAGGAAGGAAATGAACATAAACATAAGTGATGTTTTAAGAAAAGGCACAACAAAATAAAAAGTTCATGTCCACTGAACCTTACTCCAATATTTTTTTTTAAATCCCCAATTTACATGTTCCATAAATAAATAATGTTCATGAGATCACTTCTCTCCTTGTAATACTTAGCTTTTTCTGGAACGTTGCTTTAATTTTAGTTTATTAAACTGAGCACAACTCTTTCTCCAGGAGAGACAGAGAAGTTTCTTTTTCCCTACTTCTGGTAAGGTGGGTTCCCCAGGGCACCATTTTTTTAATATTGGTCACAGCATCTCTGGCCAGGCCCTGACCCCATATTCCAGTCCTTTGCCCTCTGATAGATGATCTTCCTCTCAGAAGAGTGGCCTCCACTGCCCCCATCTAGAGAAACTTCCAGAAAGTAGCACCCAAGAAAAAAATGTGGTAATTATCTGGCTATGGGAAGGAATGGAGTGTTCTGATTATTAAAAAGTGATTATTAAAAGATATTATAAAAGGTTATTAAAATTAAATATTATTAAAATGAAAGAGGACTGCAGGAGCAAAGTACACAGTTTATTACTTGAGGAAGGAAACGAACACAAACATAAATGATGTTTTAAGAAAAGGCACAACAAAATAAAAAGCTCGTGTCCACTGAACCTTACTCCAATATTTTTTTTAAAATCCCCAATTTATATGTTCCATAAATAAATAATGTACATGAGATCACTTCTCTCCTTGTAATATTTAACAGCTTTTTCTGGAACGTTGCTTTAATTTTAGTTTATTAAACTGAGCACAACTGTTTCTCCAGGAGAGACAGAGAAGTTTCTTTTTCCCTACTTCTGGTAAGGTGGGTTCCCCAGGGCACCATTTTTTTAATATTGGTCACAGCATCTCTGGCCAGGCCCTGACCCCATATTCCAGTCCTTTGCCCTCTGATAGATGATCTTCCTCTCAGAAGAGTGGCCTCCACTGCCCCCATCTAGAGAAACTTCCAGAAAGTAGCACCCAAGAAAAAAATGTGGTAATTATCTGGCTATGGGAAGGAATGGAGTGTTCTGATTATTAAAAAGTGATTATTAAAAGATATTATAAAAGGTTATTAAAATTAAATATTATTAAAATGAAAGAGGACTGCAGGAGCAAAGTACACAGTTTATTACTTGAGGAAGGAAACGAACACAAACATAAATGATGTTTTAAGAAAAGGCACAACAAAATAAAAAGCTCGTGTCCACTGAACCTTACTCCAATATTTTTTTTAAAATCCCCAATTTATATGTTCCATAAATAAATAATGTACATGAGATCACTTCTCTCCTTGTAATATTTAACAGCTTTTTCTGGAACGCTGCTTTAATTTTAGTTTATTAAACTGAGCACAACTGTTTCTCCAGGAGAGACAGAGAAGTTTCTTTTTCCCTACTTCTGGTAAGGTGGGTTCCCCAGGGCACCATTTTTTTAATATTGGTCACAGCATCTCTGGCCAGGACCTGACCCCATATTCCAGTCCTTTGCCCTCCGACAGATGATCTTCGTCTCAGAAGAGTGGCCTCCACTGCCCCCATCGAGAGAAACTTCCAGAAAGTAGCACCTAAGAAAAAAATGTGGTAATTATCTGGCTATGGGAAGGAATGGAGTGTTCTGAATTGGAATTCTCCATGATTAGGAATACCTGTGAGGAAATGAGACACTGTTAATGGTAATATTTGCCAGATGTCTTCCGAGAAATTCCGCTCATCTTCAAATGAGGGAAGAACATGCTGTACTCAAGGGTGTTGTCTTCAAAATAGAGTAAAATAATACCGTAAATGAATAAAAACGGATTATTAAAATGTATTGTAAAGTGTTATTAAAATGAAATATTATTAAAATGAAAGAAGACTGCAGGAGCAAAGTACACAGTTTATTACTTGAGGAACGGTAATGAACACAAACATAAGTGATGTTTTAAGAAAAGGAAGCTAAAAGGCCTTTAGCATCAGAAGGATATTGGATGTTATGAATGTGAATTATAGGTCTACTGACCCTTCCCAATCCCATATAAAAGCACCCTCAGTACAAGACTCTACATCCAGTTTCATTCATCGACCCTTGATCAACGCCTTCAGAGAGACTGGTAAGTACTGAGAATGAAGCTCTTAGTGTTTTCTCCTGTGACAGAGGCCAGGCTTAGACATACTAGGCAATAGATTTCAGAGGAATCTTAGGAGAAAATTTTATTTTGGAAAAGTGGTTCAAGAACACAACAAAATATTTTGCAATCAGGTTGCAATTTCCCCCAGCCACTTTGGCTAGGGATTCTGATGGTGTTTTGTCATCTTCTAGTCTTAGAGTAAGGGTCACTGGTTGTGTGTATATGTGTGTTGAGGAGGTATTTGTAAATTCCCTGCAATGAGTTGGATTAGAATTCCCTAGAGATCCTTTCTAATGCTATGATGCTATGATTCTTTGATTTGTGTAGGAATCAAACTGTACCCTCATGGGAGGACTCCAGGCAGAGGCTAAAATGCCATCTGTAGGGGATGCATTGAGCCAGAGGGTTGATGGAGGGGTCATGCAAACCTTGCCCTGGCTCAGAGATTCTGATAAGTCTTAGCCTTTAGCTACAACATTTTTCTTATCCTCCATGAGCTTCTCATCAGAATAATTGGGCCCAGTGGCATATAGCGTCATATAGCAACTTGACAATACTGGTGCAGATGATGGGAGCCACAGAGATGACTCCTGTTGGTGAGAGAGTCGCTTCAGTGGGTGTCTTTCTCTGACTGCACTCCATTGAGTTCAGCTCAACAGCTTTTTGATGATCAATCAAAATGAGATGGCATTCCCAAGTTCGGTTGGGGATGCACTGCCATTTTGGAAACTGAGTTCCCATTGGGGACCTCTATTTAAGAATCCTGGCTCCATTCTGCTGGAGAGCACCATGAAGTCCAGAGAAGATGGACTCCTGCCCTCCCCCTGCACCATTTTTCATACCCAAAATAGTGCCATTTGAAATGTAGTGCTGAATGAGAGCTTTGTGGATACCATGGAAAGACAAATAAGTGGATACTAGATCAAATCAAGCGTGAATTCTCCTTAGAAGCTAAGATGACAAGACTAAGGCTATCGTACTTTGGTCACATCATGAGAAGACAAGATTCTCTGGAAAAGTCAATAATGCTAGGAAAAGAGGAAGGGAGTATGAAAAGAGGAAGACCTAAAATGAGATGGCTTGACTCAATAAAAGAAGCCACGTCCTGCAGCAAGTCTGAGCAAGGATCTGAGCAAGTCTGTTAAAGATAGGACATTTTGGAGGTCTTTCATTTGTAGGATCACCATAGGTCGGAGACGACTTGACGGCACATAACACACTCACACAATACACACAGGCAACTGAGGCAGCCCTGGGAACACACCAATCGTAGCCCTTTAAACTGTGATAGGCAGCTCTGGCTGCCAACCAGAGAGCTCCCATTCTTCTCTATGCGAGCAAAGAGCAAGAATGAATTCCCTAGGCAATGGCTGGGGAGGGGTCTGTGTGGTGAGTGAGGGGATGCTTCCCCCACCTTTTCTGTTTGATTTTGTTCATTGCAACTTTTTGGTGCTGCAAACCAATGTAAGCCTTGCGACTCTTAGTGTCTACTGGAAGTTTCCTGGGGGTGGCCACATTGGGGGTCTGTAACTCGAACCTCCAAAATGAAATCTTGGCCAAACTTGGAGGATCGCTGGAGGAGAGCTTGCTGAACCCTCACTGCAAATTTGATATCTCTGAGATTGAAGGGGTGGTCCTAGGGCGCCCAGAATTGAGGGATCATGGACCAATAAACCGGTCCATGGACAGGGCAGGTCCATGAAAGGTTCACGGTCCATGATCTGTGAAATATGACGGACCGTGGGCTGATGGTCCACAGGATTTTTCTAGTCCACTCATACCTCTATTTTTCACCATTCGGACTGGGCACTAAACTGTCTAGAAGAGGGGTATATAAACATAGTCATTGTTGCTGTCACATGACGTGAGCAGAACCTGCATAAGCCAGATGCCTGCACTTGTAGCTTAAGGCGGCTCACATGGCTTCCAACAGAGCCTTTTTGTTCTCTTTTGTAACAACCACTCTGTGGAACAGGCTCCCAAAGGAGGGGATGAGACTATAGTCTCGAGGACAGTTTTGGAGGTATTGCAAGCCCCTTTTATTGGGCAGAGCTTTCAATAGGATGCAACTAGAGGCATATGTATGCCTCTTTGAGACATGTAAATTGGAGGTGCATGAATATTTTAATGAAGAAATCAAGAGCACACTTTTTAAAAAGAGCAGGGAAGTCAGATCAAAATTTCCACAGAGAATACTGACATACTTTTAAAGAGAGCAAGCAGGTGTTTTGAGTGTGGATTACAAGGGGAGCATAATGGAAGTTGCCATTCAGTGTTAATTGTCTGGATTATCAGGGGTATACTGCCTCTGAACATGGAGGCTCAGGGCCAAGCTACACATGACGAATGACACTTGAACAGCAAGTGTATTTCTCCCTGTTCACTTGCCCTCCACTCAATCCACTTGCCGTTCAAGTGTCATTCGTCATGTGTAGCTTGGCCCTCAGTCAACAGCTTATGTAGGAAAGTGGCTTTCAATAGAGATGATGGAGGGGACCTTTTCCCTCCTATACAGACACACTGAACTCGATGTTGTTTTCCTAGATCGGCAGCCAACTCAAGATGTCTCTGACTCCCCTGGAATCAGCCTTGCAAACTCTTGCCAGCGTTATCAACCAATACAAGGTGGAAGGAACGAATCCTCCTGGGCTTATCAAGGAAGAACTGGAGACACAAACCAATGAGCAGCGCCTATACAGGCTACTGGTGAGAGTGGTGGGGGGCTCATTGCGTAGAAGGAATTCTTTAACTAAGCTATAAAATCTCTGCTGGAATAACATCTCATGTCCTCAAAGCTCCACAGCAGTTCAAAGTGGGCTAGCTGGATCAACGTGGATGGGAGAAGGTCATGGAGTGTATGATTGGTTCATGAGAAAATCCAGAATCCTTCGCGAGTATATTCTTGTTCGGTAAATCTCTGAGAGAGCAGTTTCCAAGGGTGGAGGCAGAGTTATGTTGCCCTCCTTACCCTGGCCGTCTCCACACTACTCACCTTCATCCAGAACACTGCAGAACATCGCGAAAAAAATGCGGAAGATAGTGTCTTCTTTGGCAAATTTTGCGCGACATCGCACAAAACTCGTACGAGAAGACACTATCTTCTGCATTTTTTTCGCAACGTTGCACAGCGTTCCGGATGAAGGTGAGTAGTGTGGAAACAGCCCTTCTCCCAACTTGTAGCCTTTCTTTCCTTACCTAGAGGAGTTAGCCGTGTTAGTCTGTAGTAGCAAAACAGAACAGAGTCCAGTAGCAGCTTTCAGACTAACCAACTTTACTGCAGCATAAGCTTTCAAGAATCACAGTTCTCTTCGTCAGATGCAGAAGAGAACTGTGATTCTCGAAAGCTTATGCTATAGTAAAGTTGGTTAGTCTTAAAGCTGCTACTGGACTCTTTTCTATTTTCCTTCCTTACCAAGTGAGGAAAATCTCAAGAGTCTCCAGGAGCTGTATTCCTTCCTGCCCAGCATGCCCCACAGAAAGACTTTCCCACCCTGGCAAGTCAGGACAGCAGGTGTCTCTGCCTTCCCACTAGTTCTGTGCTCTGCCTACTCTTCCCCTCCTCTGGCCATTCCTTTCCCAAGAGTATATTACTTGCCAGTATCTTAGCACTCCATTGCTCTGCCTCAGCATGGGAATAACTCACAGGTTTGTCATGGAGTGATAATAGGGGAGAAAAGATCCATGTATATCAGCCTGAACTCTTTGGAGGAAGGAATGGCAAATCTAATTACATTATATGAGTAAGGGGATTCAGGTTCTCTGGCAGTTAGACCCAAATAGTACTTCACTTCAAACACTCCATGTGCATGAGTTAAAATTGTTTTATTCAGAATCTACAGTCAGGGCCGGCGCCTCCATTGAGGTAGATCCGGCAGCTGCCTCCAGAGCTGAGGAGCCAGAGGGGGCGCCGGGGGTGAGGGCACACACCATGGAGCTGGCTGCAGCAGCACGCGGATGGCTGAGCAGGAGGGATGGGAAGCCAACCATGCGCCCCGCCAGCCACCCTCCACGCCTGGCCTGCAGCTACTGCAGCTTCCCAGCCCTCTCACACTGCTGCCACCGCCAGCGGGCCAGGCACGGCAGGTGTCCAGTGTGGTGTGCAGAGCAACAGAGCAGGAGGGCTGGGAGGACGCATGCATGCCTCCCCAGCCACCCGCCATTCCTGGCTAGGAGCGCATGTCAAAGGCAGCAGCGCGGGGCAGTCTGAGTGGACAGCCCTCCCGCCCACCCACCCCGGAGTCCGGGTGTGTGTGCGTGCTCTGCACACACACACGAGGGAGCAGGAGCAGACCTGAAGCTGACCCCCAGCCTCAGCCACTAGAAACCTGTTTACAGTTCAGTGCATACATGTCTACGGTATTGGCAGAAGTGATGTGGGAACGAGGGTTCAGGTTAATAACATTATAACATTCGATTTATATACCGTCCTTCAGGACAACCTAATGCCCACTCAGAGTGGTTTACAAAGTATGTCATTATTATCCTCACAACAACAATCGCCCTGTGAGGTGGGTGGGGCTCAGAGAGTTCTGAGAGAGCTGTGACTGACCTAAGGTCACCCAGCTGGCTTCAAGCGGAGGAGTGGGGAATCGAACCCGGTTCTCCAGATTAGAGTCCCGCGCTCTTAACCACTACACCAAACTGGCTCTCAAGTTAGTTATAGGGGAAGTTCCTGCCTTTTCAGATAGGGATGATTAGGTTTCCCAAGCGGGGGGGGGGAGGGTGCATAGTCTGAGAAAGCAAGCAAGAATGAAGTCATTTCCAGCTCCTAGACTTTGCCTGGCCTCCAAGGCCCTCCTACTGTCTGCTCGAGGAGCGAGATCTGCCACCTGCGAGGTAAGAGAAACACCTACCAGTCTAGCTGGGGAGGCATGACACAGTCATATATTATCAGCACAGAATGCAACACATATTTAGCACATTCTCAGAGGATCATCCTCAACAGTAAAACACCTTCATGGCAGATATAATACTCATGTCTGACAGGGATAAGCCCAAGAGAGCGTGCTTTATATTATTTGGCAGGGCAATCCAGTTGCATGTGTGGGCATGAGATCAGAGTTGCCATCCACATTTCTTGCAGAACAGAGTCTTTGGATTTTGCCACAAAGCACATTGTTGCTGGTTTAAAAAAAAGCTCTTTTCCATTAGATGGTAATTTGTAAGCAAAGGAAGGCCAAACATCCAAAGGATGGAGGAGAAAAGTATCCTTGTGTGCAATGAGCTGCAGCTGATATTCAGAACAGGGGCTGTGGTGTAATAACGGGAAATATATTACCTACACCTTTTCCCTTATACCTCTACAATGGAAACTGCCTGGAGTCTTACTTTAAGACAAATAGAAAGCTGGGACTTCATTCATCATGGCATATATCGTTAGAATGTACGTTTGCAATAGTGCAAATGCAATGACTGTTTAGAAAAGAAAAAATCCTTCCCATTGCATGGCAGAGAAAAAGGCAGCCATGCCAGTTGCCCCGTACTGCACTGTTACAAAAGAATGCAGTGAAGCTGCCTGTCAAACAGCCACCAACCAGTCTGTGAAATTTTAAGCTGATCACAGGGAAAGCAGCTTCTTTTTCATGACTGGCAAACAGCACGTGAGCTGATTTGCTAGGTGTTTGAGCTCCCATGACCCAAACAAGGTACATTCGACCATCACTTTAGTCTTCCCAGCTTTAAGGCCCTCAAACCTCTCTCTGAGTCCCTTCCTCCTTGAAGCACTGGCTGCTCAATGCTCCTCTCTCCCAGATGTCCGGATGGTAAATATCACCCAATCCCTGAAACTCAGTTCCACTTTCACCACTGCTATCTAGTTAGCTCTGTGTGCAATATCTGGGTTGAAAGTCTTTTCCTTTTTCACCACTTTGGGTCTGTGTTGTCAAGATGTCCCTACATTCCTACATATCAAAAGACTGTGAGTCAAAGTGGATCCCATAATTGGCAGCACAGATGCACCCTTCGGAGCTCATCCTTTTTCTGGGGCTATCTGTGGGTTGGTTGGAAGTAAGGACACGCTTCAGCCGGTCACCCTTCTAGCTGCCATTTTATGCCTGGTTGCAGGAAGGGTCCCTGTATCACTGCTTTAGCATTCCCAAAGTTAGTGCCCCTTGGAAGAACAGCCTTGGGCGTCTGCCTTAGTGACAGTCTGGTTAGGATTTCGCAATTTGCTGGTCAAGGAGCTAGGTGCCCCTCCCTTATGAAAAATCTGCCTTACTTTTACTTGACTCTGTCGTGTTCATTCTTCCCCTTGATCGCCCTACCAGATAGCAGGACCGAGGTTCTTTAAATACCACAGAGTGAAATTTCACAGCAGAAGGGCATTGCTAGAATTCACTCCTTGAGAGTCACAGGGGAGAGGGCAGGACTAAACGCAACAGCTTGCTTGCCAAGTAGTTCCCTAGGCGTGATTTGCTCTGCGACTTGCTGCAGCCATCCTAGGCAGTGTTATACCTTTCTAAACCCATAGGTTCAGGGCAGCTCTTCTTAGGATGTCAATGGGAGCCTTCCATGGGGGACCCAGGACCTTGTACACAACTTTTCCGTGCAGCGAGGGTTGTCCTTTGAAAACTAGAAACCTTCTGCCAATCTCACCTAAAGTGATGTTTCAATTTTGAATTTAGAGCCTCCTGTTTATGAAAAGCAGCTGATGTTTAATGCAATATTGATGACCCTAGTGAAACTTCTGGAGGAGAGGAAGAAGACTATGTAGTATATGTTGCGTGTGTGTGTATACGGTGAGGGGTGCATACTAGAGACGGGCACGAATGGAAATACGAACCAAAATTCATCACAAGCCAGGCCAGTTTGTGATTCGTGAACTGGCAGTTCGTCAGAGCCCGTTTTTGATGAACCACCATGAACTTCAGGCCAGTTCATTTGCTTTGTTTTTGGTTAGTCACTGCAGACAGCCTGGCACGGATCATTCAGTGTCCTAGGCACTGCGGGGGGTGAGCTTTCTGCTGCCCAGGAGTGACATTTTCACAAATCAAACAAACTGGTTTGTGGACTGAGGCAAGTTTGTGAAAGTTCGTGGTTCGTAAAACATGAAGAACCACGAATCGCATGGTTCAGTATTTTCCAGTTTTGTGCCCGCCTCTATTGTACACCCAAAGGAAAGTGATGATATTTCCCTGTGACTTTCTTTGATACAAAAAAACCTCAGGCTTCCAAACCACAAACAATCATTAATACTTTATATGCTTCTGTTACGTCAATAGCTATTTCGCAGAATAGCCTTACATTATAAAAAAGCAGGTGGTAAGAATCCATGTTATGATTAGTCATAGAAATGTCTTATTTAGGGTGTGATGTATGGAATTTGGCAGGAAGGTAGGCTTCTGGCCTAACTATCCTGATGTACCAAGGAGAACCCTTATTTTCTGAGATCTGGCCCCTGGGAAACTGCTTTCCTTATTTGTAGGCATATCATTGGGGGGGGCGGGGAATTGCTTGTGATTCTTAGCCATCCTTCTTCCAATTTTGTCTCTTAATCCTGGCTCTCTGAACTGGGTAAGAGGTTAACTTGCCTCGAGTATGCTTACATATAAAGGCATAATCAGCTGTACTGCATGGGATGAATTTTGATATGTTAGTCATACATTGTCCTCCTTTGGATAGCCCAGGCAAGCCTGGTCTTGTCAGATCTCACGAGCTAAGCTCTGTTTTAAAGCCAGCAAAGCTCTCCTCTCCTGCATGTGCTAACAATGAATTTTCTAACAACAACTACAACATTTGATTTATATACCACCCTTCAGGACAACTTAATGCCCACTCAGAGCAGTTTATAAAGTATGCCATTATTATCCCCACAACAAAACACCCTGTGAGGTGGGTGGGACTGAGAGCGCTCCAGAGAGTTGCGAGTCTGTGACTAGCCCAAGGTCACCCAGCTGGTTTGAAGTGGAGGAACAGGGAATCAAACCCAGATCTCCAGATTAGAGTCCCGCGCTCTTAACCACTACACCAAACTGGCTCTCCTGCCATACATAGCATGAAGAAGCATTCCCTTTCTTTTCCTGAATCTACTGCCCATCAATTTCTTTGTATGTCCCACCCTCCCAGTTCTAATATCATAAGAGAGGGAAAATGTTCTCTCTGTAATTTCCCCCCACACCATGCCTCCTTTTGAAAATCTTGCATTTTCTTCCTTAACGATATTTTTTCCTAAACTGTCCCCAAACCCTTTAGCCATTCCTTTTAGAAATGGTGCTCCCAGTTTATTTATTTTACGTCACTTAGGCTTCAATTTTGTCTGCAATGAGGGCACAATGTAGTTTACAGCATTCTTCCCTTGTTGATTTTATCCTCACAACAACCCTGTAAGGTAGAGGAGAATGAGATCTGAAGTTCACCCACTGGGCTTCCAAGGCACAGTGGGGATTTGAACCTGGGTCAACCAGATCCTAGTTTGATACTCTGACCTCGTTCATGTCAACACCAGGCCCACTTCTACAATATCCTTTCTGAGGGAGGGCTGTGATGAAAACTGTACAGTCGACTCCAAATGTAGTCAACCTCATCGATCTCTGTTCTGAATGCTTGAAAGAATGTAGTAGGATAAAGAATAAATGCTGGCTACCCTATGCTATTCATCTTTTTTGTCCCATGTCACACCATCTGCTTTCTTTTGCTTTCCAGAGCACTGAAGATGTACCGGTAGAAGTACTTATGACATTGTCTGGGCAAAAGAGACTGTTGCTGGCACTCCAACTGTTAGATGAACGCTCCTTGAGGAACTGAATTAGCAACAAGGAGAAGACAGCGAGAGGGGGTTACTAAGGGATCTCCACTAACGTATACCAGAATTGTTGGGAAACTCCTTTCAATAAACAGACAAATATTTCAAACAAACAAGGCGTCTTTATTGAAATAACAAAAATCAGTAGCACGTAACACATTCACACAATACTCAACATGCATTCAAGGCCAAATATGATGGGGAGGGGTCATATTCAGGGGGATAGTTACCATGCTGACGTCCGAGAGAAAGAGGCTTTGAGTGGATGGAGCTTCAAGGCAGGAGAGCTTGAATGGAGTTCGATGGCAGAATGCTGGGTCCAAGCATGCCCACAGCGCATGGCAGAGGGGCACTCCAATTATACTGTGAAACATGCCCAGGGGCAAGATTGTACCTTCTACCCCAAAACAAAGACTTGAGTGGTTGTTCCTGGGGTGGGACAAATGATTGAGAAGTTGTCTCTTAGGTGAGGCAAAGAGCTGGCGAACTGTCTCCGAAGGGGGACTATGAACCGGCAAACTGTCTCCAGGTCTGTGCCAATGAACAAGGGAGGTTTGATTGGGTTTCCCCCCGGCGGAACTAAAGTTATCAATACTGATTGACAATTTGCTGAGTGGATGGGTGAGGCCATTATTAGTACTTTGAATTGCCTAAGGCCCTATTGTTTCAGGGATCCTTAGCATGCCTCTGGGGTGTGGGAGGGTGAGTCGGCCTCACCTACTCTCCCTATGTTTGGATGTTCCATCTCCTGGGCGGGATCTGGCTTGCCTGCTTGGCAGCAGCTTCAATGTTTTCTACAGCAGTGGTTGTTGTGGATTTCCGGGCTGTATCGCCATGGTCTGGCATTGTACTTCCTGATGTTTTGCCATCAGCTGTGACTGGCATCTTCAGAGATGTAGCACCGAAAGACAGAGATCTCTCAGTGTCCCCACCACCTTCACCTCATCTACCAATTCTTCAGTGTTGGTTAAATGGCTAAAATGCCGTCTGTGGGTTGTCTCAGTAGGGCTTTTGGTCTCCGCCCTGTTACACTGTCCAAACAAGCCTGTTTGCAAAACTATTCTTGGTGCCTTTGAGACATCCTTTTCTCTGACTCCTGATTAAGAAAAAGAGAAGGGATTGGATCCTGTGGATGCATTCTGCTAATCGGAACACCTCCACCCACTATGCAAGGAGTCTCTTTGAACCTCTTGCATCCAGGGAATCTTCTTGTGCTAGGAATGAATCTGTGACGTGTTAGAAGAGTTGTCAGCCAATCAGGGCACACTTAGGGCCAAGCTACAAGTGACAAATGACACTTGCCTGGCAAGTGAACAGACTCACGTGTATTCCTCCCTGTTCACTTGCCATTCGCTTGCGCTCCAGCCCTTAGTTAACAGCATTGCTAGCATGAGAAACCGGGGAGGGAGTTGATACTCCCTTCCACCCAAGGGCATCTTGCTTTGGAACAACAGGCTGCAGGTGCAGTGAATTAAGGAGCCTGCTCATTCCTTTCTCAAGGGCCAAGCCAAAACTGGGCCTGTGGAAACTTATAGTCCTGAACCAAAGTTACTCGGGCAGGCCAGCCACACAGGTTATAAGGCTGGTCTAGACATGTGCTAGGAACAAATCTGTGATGTGTTAGAAGGCCCGAGTCCTGGTCAGGTCTGCAGCCACTGATACCGTTCCGACTTCACAGGTCTGACATCCTTTTGGCAACCCAAAGGCTCACGTCTCCAAGAAGGAACAAGAAAGGGAATGAATAAGGTGGAAAATCGTAAAAGATGCAAACCGTTGCTTTACTAGAGCAGGCCAAAGGCCATTGGGACCAGATTTCTGTTCTGAATGGCAGTCAGAGGGGAAGCAGGGGGTGGCCTTGGACTGCTGTTTTCTTCCTCCATCAGTAGCTGAATTATACTGCCCCTGACTGTAGAGGCTCTACGTATCTATCTTGACTGATATCCTTTAGCAAAACGTTTTCTTCCACGAATTTGACTCATCCGTTTCACAAAGCCAACCATGGCTGCCATCCCATGTTCACTTAGCTGGGAGTAAACCCCACTGAGCACACTGGGACTTACTTCTGAGTAAATATGCATGGGATTGGACTACAATGATGTTTGTGGTTGTCACTTGATCTTGTACTGATGAATTCCAAAGGCTCCTTTATGCGCTAGGAGTAACGCTTGCTTTTGTCTGTCCTGCACCTTCTGCCAACCAATTTTGTTGATTGATTTTGAATTCTAGACTTGGGGGTGGGGGCAGATTTCTCTGTCTTGCTCTCTCAACCCTACACCCTTTGCAGCCCTGCCTTAAATGCATTTATTCAGGAAGTCTTTCTGAGTTCACTGGGACTTAATTCCAGGTAAGGTCTTCCACCTGACATCTTTTTCTAAATTAAAAACCCCAACTTCAAGTGTAGATCTCTGTGTGCAGATGCTCAGGCACGTGTGGGATCCTTGGCTCAAGGGGTCACGCCTGATTTTCTTACCTTTCAGGGAAAGAGGGTCCAAGGTGGGCCACAAATGATCCAGCTGAGCTTGGATGGCAAGAGGCTGTACGTTAGCACCTCGCTTTACAGCGGCTGGGACAAGCAGTTCTACCCCGACCTGATCGAGTAAGATGCCTTTTCTCTTTCTGTGGTTCCCTTTTTAAAATCTTAGTTTTATTTGAAAAAAATGAAACTGTTAGGCAGCTATACAGATAATTTGGAAAGCAAAAAAGAGGAGTTTGTGCTTGTAATACCTTTTGAAACTCCTGTGGGATGACAGCTTTAAAATGTCACTTCTGGCTTGGTGAGATAGTGGTTGAGTTAAGGGCAGGAGAGGATCACCCAGCACAAAAAAACCCCACGATGACCGATTGAATAGATTAAGGGCCAAGCTACAAGTGACGAATGACACTTGAACGGCAAGTGTATTTCTCCCTGTTCACTTGCCCTCCACTCAATCCACTTGCTGTTCAAGTGTCATTCGTCACTTGTAGCTTGGCCCTTAGTTAGCTGCAAACTGCAAATGCAGCAGGTAAACATGACTGGCAGCCAGTTCGGGGTATGCGGGGTCATCTCAAGGGGGAAATGGTTGTGTTTAACATGTCTGTTTAATGTCTAAGAAAAAGTTATAACTTAGATCTTTCTAGTTCTGATATACTCCATCTTGTTTCTTTGTCCCCCACCCCTGAGCCCAAGAAGAAGAAACTGGAAGTTTCCCCCAAAGCTCCAATATTTTAATTAGCCTATAGTCAATCTTAAGGCCACCTCATTAAGAATAAAACCTCCCCTTTGGGGGTGGGAAGAGTCTACACCTAATTGTCTCTATGGTAAACTTGACATCATTAGCTTACAGAAACTTCAACTTAACTCTTTCATAACCCGACAGGTCCTCCGTGTAAGAATGTCAGTTGGTGAACATATTATCTGCAATGACTGAAGCGTCACTACTTTTATGTATCATGATATCCAAAGGAATACACACAGAACACTGTACGGTAGTGTGTAAAGCTGGTACCTGGAACAGAAAATTGCCTTGGTCCAGGAGTTACTTAATTCTTTCTCTCTAGGCTAGGAATGCTAGTGGTGCCTTGACAAATACTAGGGAATTTTGAGAGCAGTCCCTGGGGAAGGTGGAGGATGTGATGTCACTTTTGGTAGATGCTCTAGGAATTTCCTGAATATCTATGGTCAGGACTATAGAGATGTGGGGAAATGCCTAGAGCATCACTATTAAGGTCTTTTTCTGGCCATTTTTTCATCCTGCTCCTCAGTTTCTTGATGGTATGGGAGTGGGGCTGAGGGAAGGGGTTTCCCAGTCTACTCTAGACTATTTTCTGCTCCTGCAAGCAACATCTTACTTTCTCTCCTCTCCCCAACCTCAAATTGCTGCTCCACACTGGGCAGCCAATCAGAAAAATGAACAAAGAGAAAATTAATTTATCATCGACCCAGAGGAGTTAGACACGTTCGTCTGCAGCTCTCTGACGAAGAGAGCTATGGTTCTCAACAGCTTATGCTACAATAAAGTTGGTTAGTCTTAAAGGTGCTACTGGACTCTATTAATTTAACAGTTGCTGTTCTAAACTATAATTTAGGAGGAAAAATATTACTTCTTGGTGTTTGTTTAAGTCTGTGTTATTGCTGATATTATTTTACCATGCATGTTTTTACCCACCCTTATGAGGGTCATCATAATACATCATTCCGTATCAATTAATAATCGGACCCAACCATCCATGATGGTGGAGGAGAATTGCAGCTGACAAGAAGGAAATGAAACTGAAAAGCTACAGCGGTTGTACAGCCTCAAAGCTGTTTGGCAGATGCTTGAGGTGGACAGTGGTAAGGTGATGTTGGGTGAGGCTTGGCTCATAAATGACTGCGTGAAACATGGTATAGCCACTTGCCACACTTGTTCTCCACAAAACCATAAAACACCTTCTTTTAAAAGCTGTTCAGTCTGAACTCATACTGCTGATTATTCTACTTTTGGTTCTCATTTTCCCTGTTGATGTATTTGTTTAAAGCTCTTTGAGTCTCTTTTTCTCCAAAACTATCCTGAGGGTGGGTTATAATGATAATAAAACAATATGTCATTGAAATCCATGGTAATGTATAAACATAGGTAATTTAAAAATTGTAGCAGCGACAAAGCCCTGCTGAATTATTTTACCTTGCACAATTTATGGAATCTCGACATGGAGGCTGTCAGAAAAATTGATTCCATAAAATAGGAGCAGCCACTGAAAAAGTCCTGGGTCTACCAGTGATCATTCACAGAATTACAGAATCACAGAGTTGGAAGGGGCCATACAGACCATCTAGTCCAACCCCCTGCCCAGTGCAGGATCAGCCTAAAGCATCCCTGACAAATATTCACCCAGCCTCTTCTTGAAAACTGCCAGTGAAGAGGAGCTCACCACCTCCCTAGGCAGCTGATTCCACCTCTGAACTACTCTGAGCTACAAGTGATACCTGACAAAGGTTGGACACTTGTCAGCTTCCCTCAAGTTTTGATAGGAAATGTAGGCGTCCTGGTCTTGCAGCCTGGCTCTCCGACTGCTGCCCAATGGACTTTTCAACTGTCACTTGTCCAACATTCCACCAAGCTGCCTACATTTCCCATCAAAACTTGAGGGAAGCAGACAAGTGTCCAACCTGCGTCATTCGTCACGTGTAGTTTGGCCCGTATTCAAGCCAAAATGAATCCTTCTGTTTCCTTCAGGTGTGAGGAGTGTTGCATGAAGCAGAACGTCCAGGAGACATGTCTGTACTGCTCAACAACCAGGGCCGGCAGTATTGCCTATTGTTTCGTCGAGAAACCTCCTCAGGGGTGGGAACACATCTCACCAATAAAGTATCCTGGATAATCCTATTGTCATGGCCCAGTCTGAGAGTGAGGTCTCCTCTGGGGGAGAGGAGCCTCGTGTAACCAGCCAGGACTCCTCAGGAGAAGAGGAGCCCTGTGTAGCCAGCCCTAGCCCTGATTCAGCAGAAGCCAGCAATCAGGAGCAACAGCTGCTGGCTGATCAGTGCTTGCAGCCAGCAGCTGAGGCACCAGCACCCTCTAGCTCCAATACCACAGGGGAAGCTCAGCCAGGGACTTCTACAGGTGTAGCGCAGCCAAGAGCCTCCACCCCCCCAGGTTCACCCACGCCCAAGGAACGCCGCAGGCAGCGCCAGAGACTGGAACTGCAGGAGAGACGGCGCAGTGCTCGCCTCTTAAGCCAATGCCAGCTGCTGGAGAGTGATGATGAGTAGCGTCAGGATGGAGCCCCAGCAGCTGGCTGAAAACCACGCCTGGCTATAAGAGCCAGTCTGGAGGAACTGCTGGGCATGGAAGCAACGTGTCTACTGCTTGCAACCACTCCGTGTTTCGTGAACCTTGCCCGTGCCTGCTTTTGGACCTGACACTATCGGTGACTGACCTTGGACTGTGCCTGACCTTGCTTTTGGACTCTGGACTCACTCTTGGCTTTTGCTCTTGGAACTCCCCTTTGACTTTGGCTTTAAGGTTTGGACTTGAACCACCCTGTTTGGGCTGGCCCAGCCCGTGACACCTATGAGCAAACAGCAAAATCAATACGTGGAAGCTCGAATGGCAGCTTCCTGCTGTTCCTTCTCTCCTGTGGCAGGTATAACACACCCCAAAATAAAGATAGGCATTTGAGAATCAGCCCTCAATTTCAGGGTGATAAAGAGAGCTGCAGTGCCGAAATGAAGGGAATCAGAACATTCTAGCTCAGAAAGCCTCTTGTTGGGTGACCTGAGAACAGTGACATATTCTATGTATTAAATTTCTTTATTTAAACTATAAACTACAATACCACAACATAACAAACAACAAACATAGAGAACAAGAAAAAAAACCACAATTCTAAACATAACACACTAACAATACATATATCTGTAAAATTAGGAGAAGAAAAAAAAAGAAAAGAATTTAAATTACACTACAAGTTGCGTTCCGATTTTCTCTGCAACAAATATATATCATTTCTAGAGTCCCACTTATTCTAAGTTAGTCACAAACAACAGTGACATATTCTCAGCCTGATATATCTCATGGGGTTATTGTTGTAGGCTCTAGTATATCTTGGGAATGATCTTGAGGCTGATTAAAGAGTGAATAAAGGGAGTTTATTTAGGAACTACTACTTCGACAGAAAGGAGAGAAACTCTGATGCAGGACAGAGAAAAAGCAGACAGGCTTCATGACTTTTTTGCCTCTGTTTTCTCCCTGAAGAACTCAGGCACATCTAGAGATAAGTAGAAAATGTGGCAGGACACCTGAGTGGCTAATTGACATTGACAGAGAGGTAGTGGAGAGGCATCTGGCTGCACTGGATGAATACAAATCCCCTGGGCCAGATGGGGTGCACCCAAGAGTGCTGAAAGAACTTTCCAGAGAACTTGCAGAACCCCTGTCCATCATCTTCAAGGCCTCCTGGAGGACTGGGGATGTGCCACAAGATTGGAGAAGAGCAAATGTTATCCCAATCTTTAAGAAAGGGAGGAAGGATGACCTGGGAAACTACAGGCCAATCAGTCTGGCTTCTGTTGCTGGGAAGATATT
This sequence comes from Eublepharis macularius, assembly GCF_028583425.1. Lineage (NCBI taxonomy): Eukaryota > Metazoa > Chordata > Lepidosauria > Squamata > Eublepharidae > Eublepharis > Eublepharis macularius. The sequence goes on from NC_072790.1 coordinate 249,334,779, forward strand.
AGAACAGATTTTAAAGGGATCAATCTGTAAGCATCTGAAGGACCGCTCAGTGATCCGGGGAAGTCAGCATGGTTTTGTTCCTAACAGATCTTGCCAGACCAACCTGGTTTCCTTCTTTGATCGAGTGACCAGCTTACTGGATCGGGGGAACTCTGTTGACGTGATTTATCTGGATTTCAGTAAAGCTTTTGATAAGGTCCCCCATGACATTCTGATGGGCAAACTGGAAGACTGTGGAGTAGACTATAGGACAGTTCGGTGGATAGGGAACTGGTTGGAGGACCACACTCAAAGAGTGGTGGTCAACAGCGTTTCATCAGATTGGAGGGAGGTGTCCAGTGGGGTGCCGCAGGGCTCGGTTTTGGGCCCGGTACTTTTCAATATTTTTATCAATGATCTGGATGAAGGAGTGGAAGGGCTGCTCATTAAATTTGCTGATGATACCAAATTGGGAGCGGTAGCAAACACCCAAGAAGATAGAATTAAAATTCAACAAGACCTGAATACTCTGGAGAAGTGGGCAGCTGTGAATAGGATGCAATTCAACAAAGACAAGTGCACAGTATTACATCTGGGCCACAAAAATGAGAAGCACAAATACTGGATGGGGGATACACTTCTGGGCAGTAGTATATGTGAAAGGGATCTTGGGGTAAGAGTGGACTGTAAACTGAATATGAGCAGTCAGTGTGATGCGGTGGCAAAAAAGGCTAATTCAATCCTGGGTTGTATCAAAGGGGCCATAGCATCGAAATCGCAGGAAGTCATAGCTCCTCTCTATACTGCCTTGGTCAGGCCACACCTGGAGTACTGTGTGCAGTTCTGGAGGCCTCACTTCAAAAAGGATGTGGACAAAATCGAGAGGGTGCAGAGGAGAGTGATGAGGATGATCAGGGGTCTGGAGACTGAGCCCTACGAGGAAAGGCTGAGGGCCTTGGGAATGTTTAGTTTGGAGAAGAGGAGATTGAGGGGGGACATGATTGCTCTCTTTAAATATTTGAAAGGCTGTCATTTGGAGGAGAGCAGGGAGCTGTTCCAGTTGGCAGCAGAGGGTAGGACGTGAAGCAATGGGCTAAAACTACATGCACAAAGGTACCAACTGGATATTAGGAAAAACTTTTTCACCGTCAGAGTAGTTCAAAAGTGGAATCAGCTGCCTAGGGAGGTGGTGAGCTCCCCCTCACTGGCAGTTTTCAAGAAGAGGCTGGATGAATACTTGTCAGAGATGCTTTAGGCTGATCCTGCACTGGGCAGGGGGTTGGACTCGATGGTCTGTATGGCCCCTTCCAACTCTATGATTCTATGATTCTATGAAACAAAATAGATACTAACTACTTCAGAAGAAAGGGAGGAGGAAACTTCCAGGAAGGGTCAGGAAGCAGGAAGTAGCCTAAGAATAACAATCTAGAGACATGCTGGAAGGACAAAAGAAAGGAGGAAAGAAGGATCCTGTTCTGCCAACTATCTATCTGTCGACCTGCTCCCCCTTGCAAGTATTCTGTTGTCTTCTGCCTTTTCTGTATACAAGACATTGTATTTCCAACAGTTGTGAGGATCAAATGGAGCAGAAAAATGCAAGCTGCTTGGGGAAATAAAATGGAAGAGGGGAGAACTGTGCAAGCTCCCACTTGCGGAAAAAGGGAGAATATAATTTTGGCAACCGTTGGCAAAATAGGATGGTCGCTCTTCCTGTCAGTTCATCTGGTATTGCTGAAAACTCTTTTGGAAGGAGGCGGAACCGCTCTTTCACTATTCAAACGACCCTTAACTATGGCGAGAGAAGACAGCTGTGGGTTTGTGTGAGAAGTCAGACTTTGATCACGTTAAAAGGCTGTTTATGGATGCAACATTATAAACCCCTTCCACATATGCCATATGCCCAGGATGTTGCCTGGCAACACAGAATGGATGCCAGCCCAGCTAGAGCTGGAAAATTACCAGAATGTGATCCAGTTTGGTGTAATGGTTAAGAATGGCAGGACACTAATCTAGAGAAACGGGTTTGATTCCCCACTCCTCCACATGAAGACAACTGGGTGACCTTGGGCCAGTCACAGCTCTTCCAGAGCTCTCTCAACCGCCCCCACCTCATAGGGTGATTGTTGTGAGGATAATAATAATACACTTTGTAAACTGCTCTGGCTGGGCATTAAGTCCTGAAGGACGTATATAAATTGAATGTTGTTGTTGTCAGGTGGACTGGTGGCCTCTCCACACACCCGAGAAGCACTTATTTAAAACAACGAGGTCTCCCATGAACTTCTGGCTAATCTCGCCAGTGCCCTGCTTCTCTTCCTCAACCTACCTACCCTAATTTGAGCTATCCAGCAAACTAAATAGCTTAGCAATTGTGGTGTCATTAAAGCTCCATTCATACTTTTAATCTACTGCAGGTAGAGCCATTGAGCCTGTCTTAAACTGATTGTCCCAACCTCCAGACTAGCCATCAAGCTTTTGTCTTTGAGGCAGAGATGTTAGTTTTTCCCCAGGGTATGATTTGCCCTGTAATTAGAGTCTCCAGCCATGTGCTCTGTCTGTGTGTTCTGAGCCCTTCATGGAGAGGGCGGAATAGAAATCCAAAGTAAATAAATAAAATAATAAATCCAAACACACCCATCCTCAAGTTCGCTAGAGACCTCTTCTCATACCGTAAAACACTGGTCATTTTGCTTCTGTTCCCACAAATTTTCCCATTCTTCAGGACTAGTCTTACCATATAAATGAGTAAGCGTATTCCAAACAACTCACTTTATACCCTCGTGCACAACCAGAGGGTGCTGCCACAGAGGGAAGCCTAGGCAAGGCACCAAGTCCCTCCAGAAAACTTGCCATGGTGGGAAGCCCAGGTCGGGAGCAGGATGGGAGCAGGGGGCAATTCCCACCCCCCACCCCGCCTTAACCCAGTTGGTATTCAGAGCAGAGCAGGTGGCAATGGCCTAACCTAACTCTTTCCCCATCTTAACCCAGGTGGTATTAGAAGCAGAGCAGGTGGCAATGTCTAAACCCCAACATAACCTGGCTATCACTGCTATCAGCAGTGGAGCACATGGCAATGCCTGCCCACCTTTGAACCAGTTGGGATCAGGAGCGGAGCAGTTGCCAATGCCCATCCCCTGCCTTAACCCAGCTGGTATTAGGAGCAGGTCAGGTAGCAGTGCCCACCCCCTGCTTTAACCCATCTAGTAATAGGTGCGGAGCAGATGGCAATGCCCACCCTCTGTCTTAAACCATCTGGTATTAGGAGAGGAACAGGTAGCAATGCCAACCCCCCTGTCTTAACCCAGGAGAGGAGCAGGTGACAATGCCTACCCTCTACCTTAAACCAGCTAAGATCAGGAGCAGATCAGATAGCAATGCCCACCCTCCTTCACCTGACTAGGATCAGGAGTGGAGCAGGTGACAATGCCCCCTGCCTAAACCCAGCTGGTATTAGAAGTAGAGCAGGTGGCAAAGCCCTCCCCTGCCTTAACCCAGCTGGTATTAGTGGCAGTGCAGGTGGCAAGGCCCAGCCCCTGCCATCAACCATTTGGGATCAGGAGTGGAGAAGGTGGCAATGCCCACCTCACATTGTCACCTGGCTGAGATCAGGCACAGAGCAGGAGGCAATGCCTTTCTTCACTTCACCCAGCCAGGATAAGGAGCAGAACAAGTGGAAATGCCCTCACCACCTTCACCCAGCTTGGATCAGAAGCAGAGCAGGTAGTAAAGCCTACCTTCCACCTTCACCTGTCAGAATCAGGTGCGGAGTAGGAGTCCCTTCCTCCCATCACTCAGTGGGGAGCAGGTGGCAATGCCCACCCCCCTTCACCCAGCTAGAACCAGGCTCAGAGCAGGCAGCAATGCCTGCACCCCTTCACCAAGCCATAGTTAGGCGCAGGAAAGGAGGCAATGCCCCCCTTTACCCAGCTACATAGCAAAGCCCACCAACCCTTCACATGGCCGAGATAAGGCAGATCAGGCATGGAGCAGGTGACAATGCCCACCCCCCTCCTTCACCAGCTGGAATCAGTGATGGAGGAGGAGTGAATGCCTACCTGCCCTCCCCTTTCTAGAGCCCATTGTATTTTCCCCCACAATGGGCTTTGTTGCTAGTAGTAAATATCACACTATTCCAATTACTCTCTCCCAGTTTCCTCCCTGATTCCCTAGCTATCCTTGTATGTATGCTGTGTGTGCCTTGGTTCCTGTCTACATACTCCCAATCCATTTGGGCTTCTTGTCTCCATGAAAAGCTGGCCATTTTGCTGCTCCTCCACGGACTTCCTCCTCTTCAAGACTTACCCTTCCCCTGAAACTGCCTTCCCATTTCCTCACTGCTTTCTTTGAGTGAATACAACATTACTACATATCTAGGGACACTCAAAAGTCTGGTTTTTTGTGTAGTCCTCAATTCACGTGCAGGCTGTTCTTGCATGGCACATGTAAATGTTGCTTTCATGAGAGCTCTCTTTATGTGATCACATCTGCAAGTGATTCAGGAGGGCGAAGAGTTTTGTTTTTGCTGCAACAACAATATTTTATTTATATACTGCCCTTCACAACAAGTTAATACGCACTCAGAGCAGATTACAACGTATGTTATTATTATTATCCCAACAACAATCACCCTGTGAGGTGGGTGGGGCTGAGAGAGATCCTGAGAGCTGTGACTGACCCAAGGTCACCCAGCTGGTTTCAAGTGGAGGAGAGGGTGTGGAGAAACGCCCTTTTTGTTTGTGGATTTAACTTTCTATGGGCTGCAGAGGGGAGGGGCCAGTTCCGGAGAAGAATTTGATTGATGGGGAGAGTCGGTTGGTGGAAGGGAAGGAGGGAGGAAGTTGACAGTTGAGGGAGAGATGGCTCTGAGGGGAGATATAGATCTAATGTAACTCCAGGGAATAAAATATCGTGCCTGCCCTACACAACATCTACTTATGGCAAGAGTATAGAGAAGAAGAAGGAGAGAGAGTAGGGGTTTCTTTTTTATGTTGTATTATTGCTTCCGATCACTGTATATTTGCCTGTGTAGTGTTAGAAGTTAAATAAATGGTTTGGGAGTCAATGAAGGAAGATCTTCTGTTCCACCTAGTCCCCCAACCGCTTCGGCCCACTAGCAGAGGAGGGAGGTTAGGAGGCTGTCCCACCTAACCAGGACCCACTACAGGGACAGTGGTGGCAGCAACTACTTGGAGACAGAAAAGTGAGACGGCCTCTTCAGGTGCTAGGCTAGGCAAGGGAGGGGTAGGCAGAGCAGGGTCTACCAGTAAAGAAAAAAAGCAGGGAGAGGCCCTGTTTCACCACAGGGGTGAATCAAACACGGCTATCCAGAATAGAGTCCCATGGCTCTTAACCAAAACACCAAACTTTATGATTCTTTGACTTGTCGCTTTGCATTTCTTTAAGGTGTGAGAAAGTGTCAGGATTTGCATTTCAATGAATGAATGTGGGTGAAATAGGGACACTTTTAGTAATTGAGGAGGAACTGATATCAAACATGTATTCATGCAGAGCAACATGAAATGTGAGTGAGCGAGCGAGTGCATGAAAAGTAGGAGGGACCGTGTGAAATGACGTTCACTTGAGTATCCCTAGGTACTTAATGTGTATTTCCACCTTTAGTTAGCACTGTGTGTATGCTGTGTGTGGTTTTCTGTACGCTTGCCTTTTATTTACCTATTAATAAAAAAACCCTTCCTGTTGAACATCTGCCTGTTCATTTGAGCGTTCTCTGAGAGAATAATCCTGGTATGCATAGGTGGAGAATCCCAAGCTATTCCTTCTCACTATCTCCTTAATGCTAATTCCCCCAACTAATTAAGGAGAGCTCCTATTTGGTTAGAAGTTGGTGAGGGCTGCAAATAGGACAGAGCTTTAATATTAAAGCCATCAAGTGACATGTGAGCAGCTCTAAGACATAGTGGGTTCAACAGGGGGAAAGCAACAAGCTTCTCTTCTTATGCAGTATGATCATTATTGGGAAAAGCGAAAGGTTACAAGCAGGTATGAGACAAGACTATATGGTATGGAACAGAAAACAAATTAATGTATAGGGAAGGTTACAACAACAGCAGGGAAGGGTTAAGCAAACCAGAATGTGAAATAATGAGTGGCAAGTATCAAGAAGACCTCTTTCTGACATATTCATCTTGAACATCTGCTCCTTTCCGAGACTGATGCTGATGAGCTAGGCAAGGCATCACCAACCAGATCCCCAGCCACAACCCGAGTAGCAAGGGATACAGCACAAAAAGCAGCCACAGCAGTTGCCATAGCCATCATGACTGCAGTAGCCACCACAGCTGCCATAACCACCGTAACACCAACCTCCATAACTGCAAGGGGCTGCAGCATCAGTTATCCCAGCCTCATCCACTCCAGTTGCCATAGCCATAACCACAGGAATCTTAGCTGTCAGAACCACCCCAATAATATTAGAAGGCATATGGCTATGGTTAGGCCATAATCCCCGTTAGACATGGGCTCAAACCAAAAATAATTAATGAACCAGCGGTTCGAGGTTCAGTGCCGACGACGAACCTGAGATCGCAAACCACAATGAACATTTCCTGTTGCCGAACCAGTTTGCGGTTCACAGTTCGGGGGGGGGGGGCAGAACAGCCCCCGTGGCACTTAAGAGACAGCTCATATTCACAGCGAGTGTGTAGAAGACTCAGCCATCATCCAAGTTTGGACAACAGTGCAAAAGGGTTCTTGGAGTTATACCCTCTCCAATCCAAGGCCCCCAGGAAACTCCCACTCAATACAATTCGAGCCACTGGTTGACGTTGGCCCAGTGTACAGAAGGTGTGTTCTGACGGCAGTTGCTGGGCCTGGCAAACATGGGGAGGCAGCGACGAGCCTCCTCCCCTTTAGAGGGCGGGGGTCTGGCCGCTCGCCGGTGGCACCCCCCATGTGCCCGCCCACTAGGCCAAAGAGGAATGTGCTGGTATTCCCGACATTAGTGGGAGATAACATTCGGACGGGGCCTGATCCCCCAGCAACTGTGTGTCCTCACCTGAGGCTCCCACCGAGTAAAATCTCAACAGCAGCTGACATTACCCACCTTCCTGCCTCGCCAGAAAGGATGGGAGCGAGAGGACGTGTCACGTGGGGGGAAAGTGGGAAGATCCCCCCGCAACCGCCAGGCCAAATTGGAGCACGTTGGTATTCCCGGCGTGGGCGGGAGAGGACAGGACATTCACACGGGGGCAGCCTGATCCCCCAGAAACTGCATGTCCTCACCTGAGGTTCCAACTTAGGAAAATCGTGACACCAGCCAACAGCACCCACCTTCCTGCCTTGACGGAAAGGATGGGAGGGAGAGGATGTGTCATCATGAGGAGGGGGAGGGGGAAGAACTCTCAGCAACTGCGAGTCCTTACCCGAGGGTCCCACTGAGGAACAGTGTGGTGGTGGCTGCCAACAGTACCCACCTTCCTGCCTTGCCAAAAAGGACTGGAGTTGTGGGACACATTCCCACCAAGCTGAAAGAGGTCCCATCAGTCCCGTTGACAGAGGAGCTGCCATGTTGTCAACTGACTCTACCCCTATATGGTACAATCGGCTGCATGATCACAACCGAGCTGTGTAACCAAAGAGGGAGCAGTAACAGGACAGTCCCTCGTGAAGCGGGGGCTGAACTGATCCGCTGTCCTGCCTTTACAGAAAGTAGGGGATAGGCAGGACAGGAGACATTTCTTGGACGGGTCACAGTGGTTCCTGAGAGAGGGAGACAAAACATGACAGCAGCAGCAACAGACATCGACCACCTTCCTGCCTTTGCGGGACGGAGATGAGTCAAGGGACCAATTCCCCCCTGCTCAGAGGTCTCGGTGTTGGCAATGGATAGCGGCACCATGTGGCTTAACTATATGTGCAACAGTTCCTGAGCTGCTGCGCAAGTGCCCAAGGGAGGCTGCCATCAGCATCACCCACCTTCCTGCCTTGCCGGAATGGATGGGAGGGAGAGGACATGTCATTTGGAGGGGAAACGGGAAGATCCACCAAAAGACGCAAGGCCTCGTTTGAAGCTCCCACTGAGCTACTCTGTAGCAGCAGCCAACAGTACCCACCGTCCCGCCTTCGCAGAAAGGACGTGACTGGTCATGGTGGCATTACCCATCCCCCCCTGCTCAGAGGCGACAGCAGGTGCCCATTGAAAGGGGGGGGTACTGTGCGGCACCGTGCTAACACCAGCAACAGCAGCACAGCTGCTCCTCGCGGCAGAAAGCGGAATCAGCTCACAGCATCACACCTTCCTGCCTTTGTGGAAAGGACATGACTGGTCATAGTGGCATTACCTATTCACCCCTGCCCAGAGGGGACAGCAGGTGCCCATGGAAAGGGGGGTTACCGTGTGGTGCCACACTAACACCAGCAACAGCTCCTGAGCTGCCCTTCGTGCCCAAAAGCAGCAGCGGCAGACCTCAACCACCTTCCTGCCTTCGCGGAAAGGACACGTGACTGGTCGTGGGTCCTATTCCTTCCATGCACAGAGAGGACAGCAGGTGTACATGGATAGGGATGCACCATGCAGCTCAAACCTGTCAAGCTCAGCAAAAGCTTCTGAGCTGCCTCTCGGGGTCCCAATGGGTGGCAGCAGACAGCACCCAAACTCTGCCTTCTTGGAAAGGGTGGGAGGGACCCATTCCCCCCTGCTCAGAGGGAACACCAGATGCCATGGAAGGGGGGGTACCGTACAGTGCCACTCTGACATCAGCAACAGCAGCAGAGCTGTTCTTCGTGGCCAGAAGCAGCATCAGCTGGCAGCACTGCACCTTCCTGCCTTCGCGGAAAGGATGGAATGGGAAAGACAGGAGAGTTTGGGAGGCATCTGAGCAGATGCAGAGAGGGAAAGGTGTGAAGAGGGAACGGGAACTTGTCTGGGAGAGGAGGGCAAAGGGTCACTAGCCATGAAAGCAGCCCCGAGAACGGAGGGAGGCTTGAGCTCACTGTGGACGAGCTGGGCCGACCACAACCCCAGGGTGGCTCAGAGCCCAGGTAAGTCCAGGTCCACGGGAGGGTGCCCCAGTAGGTTCACCTTGATGAACGTCAACATGTCCACCAGGTACAGGTGCAGACGTGCGCATCGGGGACGGAGGAGGTCTCCCAGGTGGGAGAACACTCGCTCGCTCTGCACGCTGGTGGGAGGGCAGGAAAGGATGTTGGTGGTGATGATGGTCTGGCCATTGGTCAGATTTCCCCTCCCAATACTGCAACAGGTTGGCATGGGGGGGCTCGGGGGGCTCAGAAAGGTACTCATGCACCATGGCCCCCGCTGAGTCCTCCACTGAGTGGGATGCAGCCTCCTTGCAGCGGCCAACCATGCAGCCCACAGATGAGGCCCAGAGATTGAATGTGTCCGTTGGGGTGGATGTTTCCTAACCTGGCTGTCTTCCCACCTCCTGCCCCTCACCCTCACCCTCCTCCTCCACCACCTGCCCCTCGCCACTGCCCGGTTCCTTCTCTCCTGCCCTCTGTCTCTGGAAACGGAGCACCACTCTGCGGAGCTCCTTTTTCCAGTGCTGCATCTGACCCGCCTGCGTGGCGATGCTGCCCTTGATGTGGGGGTCACAGAGGGAGGCCAGTTGGTAGGGTGCCTCACGGTGGAGAGGATGCAGGCATTCAACAACACAGGCCTGGATCCTCTGGACAAAGACCCGGACCCTGGGGAGCAGCTCTTGCCCTTGCTGGAGCTCCTGGGCCAGAAACTGGGCAAGGCCATGGATCAGGGGGAGGACCTGACCCAGGCTGGCCTGGTAGGAGCACAAGAGCTCAGTGGCATCCTTGAAGGGTTTCAGGATCCGGCACATCTGGGCAAGAACTCTCCAGTCCATGGAGCTGAGACCCAACTCCTCTCCCCTCCTCAGCACATCCTAAGACGACAGGATGTCTTGCACTGCACCATTCTGCTCCACCACATGACATATCATGTCGTAGGTGGAGTTCCAGCGGGTGGGCAGGTCCTGGAAGAGTTGGTGCTCGGGGTCCCCTCCCTCCCCCTGTATCTCGAGCAGCTCACGGGAAGAGTTTATGCTGTGGGAGAAGTGGGAAGCAATGCGACAGCTGTCCAGCAGATTGCATGTCTGCAAGGTTCCCTCGTCCCAACTATCCCTTGACTTGCTCCCCAGCCCAAGCACGTCCTGCATCACAAGGTGCAGCTTGTGCGCCATGCATACCAGGCCCTGAAGGGATGCCTCTTTCAGGGCTGCCAATATGTTGGCTCCCGCGTCCGTGACCATGAAGCCACAGACAAACACTTCCACCCTGGACGTCCACTCCCCCAGAGTCGCCTCAACGGTGATTGCGATGTTCTTCCCTGTGTGGACCTCGTCCATCCTCCAGGCCTGAAGAAGAACTGCCCTGTAGCCCGGCTCAAGCTGGGCACCTTTTTACGGCTGCCAGATCTTGGCCTGGGGAGGTGGAGGTCCTCTGGTTGCCACCATTGGGCAGTGATGGCAAGGTACCCATGATGGCAGCTGCTCCACAGGTCGGCCATGAAGTGCACTGTCCTGCCTTGGGCAGCTGACAGGTCTCTGCACACCATGTCTTGCACTGCCTCATACAAGGCAGGCACGACTCGATGCCCAACAGTGCACCGTGACAGCAGGGAGAACCATGGGGCAAAGTGCTGGAGCAGCAGTTGGAAGCCCACCCCCTCCACGACCAATAGGGGGAAGCCTTGCAGGATCCAGAGCCCTTGACCTCACCCTTTTCAGTGGAGCCACTCCCGACCCCGATGGAACAACTTCCCCCAGGGAGTCCTGCCTGACCCTTCCGCTCCCACCAGCCGCACCCTCAAGGCAAGGCTTCTTGCTTGGGGTGCATTCCGGAAACCCTCCCACAGATCCCAGATCAGACGAGCTGGCGGTTCTCAGTCTTCTCCCGATGGATGTTTCGCTGGCTGAGGACGGAGAACACAGGCTCTGGTGGTGCCTCTTCAGGTGCCGTCAGGGCCATCGATGACAGGTGCTTCGGGTCATTGGCCCTGCACCCCAGGCCCTCACACACACAGCACCGCACTACGTGGGGGTCAGTAGGAAGGGATCAAAAGTGCCTCCAAACATTGAGGTTGAACCGTGGCCCACTAAAGGTTCCAGGGGAGGGAGGACGAAGGGTTGCTGCTGGATGTGCCACTGAGTTGGCAATGGAAGACGGAGTGATGGGTGGACTGTAGGCAGGGACAGCAGCACTGGTAGTTTGGGATGGGGACAGGCTCGATGTTTGCTCAAACCCAAACCATTATTGCAAGGATCTTGTTAGCTTGGCTGTTAGCCAACAGTTTACCATGCGAAAGGGGGGGGGATCTTTAGCTCCAAACTGGAAAGGACCATGTTACATTGTTGATAGAGCTTCACCTACAGTCTACTTGGTGGAAATAAAGAAAGCATCTGGTACAAATGAAGACACGAAACGGAAATGGTTTCATTCATCTCAATTGAAAGCCTGGAAAGGAGTACTTTAAACGGGTAACTTTTCTCTCTTCAACTTTTTAAGATTCAAAGACGTTAAAACACAGTAATTCATACATCTACTCTTATGCCTAAAGAAGGAAAACACTGTGCACACACTAGCAATCATGAGAACACAATTAAAGAAAAAGAGGGAAAATCCACAGCAAGAGAGATTCTTTTAAAGAGCTTTTGGTTTTAAAGGAGGAAACACTGACTGACCAATTACAGACTTAGTTCAGACCATTCAGAAATACTAGTTCAAGTCACTTAGAAACACTGCCTTGACTATAACATCACGCTGACACTAACCACATGATTGTATTGCTGGAAACACACACACATGCATGCATATATCCATATATTCACAGCTCAATCAATCTCACTATATCTCTACATGAAATAACTCAGCAATCACTATGCATATATCAATCACATAGGCCTTAATCATAAGGAACTAAGGATATACTGAACCAAACAAAATGGAGTCTAAATGAACTTTGAATGGAAACGTGGCAATAAGCTAAGATCTAGGGGATTTTTGCTGATACATGATATTCATATGAGTAATGATAGCAAATACTAAGGGATCAGAATGACCTGACCGTTTTACAGATGTCACGATCTCAGCGCAAAATCTGCAAATGCTACAATTTTTAGGTGATTTCCAGTGCCAGGAATGACTCTGAAGAATCTCATTGGTGAATTTGAATGGGTTGATGTAAGCCAAAACTGTATAAAAATGAGCAAGAAAACCATGGAGTCTAAGAAGCTAGGAGGAGAGAGAGGAAGGAATACCTCCTTGCTATCTCTCTCCTTTTCCTTTCAGATTGGCAAAGCGCTCTCCCATTCTTTCCATCAACGAGAATCTCTGGGACATCTCCAGGATTGGTAAGATGATTTACTATGCCTTGTTCTTGTTGTGTTGTTGATCAAGCTATTGCAATGCTAAGACCATGCTGTACCACGATAATTAAAGTCTATGTAACCTATGCAAAATGATTTAAATAAAACTTACTGAAATTTATGTCCAGGCCTGTGTTGTATCCTTGCTCTCTCTTCATTTGGGAAAATCTGACTCAGTTGAAGATATACTAAAGACTCCCCCCTTTCGCATGGTAAACTGTTGGCTAACAGCCAAGCTAACAATCTCTCGGCCTCCTCCTCCACAAAAATTTGTAGGAGTTCCTCTTCTGCCGCCGGCAAGAGATCTTCAGCCTCCTCCACAGCCTCAACTGGTGATTTTGGGGGAGCGGAAGTCTCTGCTGATCCAGAGCCCTGCACAGCACTGTTTCCCATGCTGCAACTGGGACAATCTCTGCACTTCCCCCCACGACCACTCTTGTCCCCCACCAGGAGCCTCATAGTGCCAGCATGGTTAACAAGCAATGTAATAGAAGCTGTAAAAGGTAAAAAGGATTCTTTTAGGCAGTGGAAAACTAGTCGGAGTGAGGTTGATAAAAAGGAGCATAAGCTGTGGCAAAAAAAGTGCAAGTCTGTGATCAGACAGGCAAAAAGGGAATATGAGGAGCATATTGCAAAGAACATAAAGAAAAACAATAAACAATTCTTTAAATATATTAGAAGTAGGAAACCAGCTAGGGAGGCAGTGGGGCCCTTGGATGACCAAGGCGTAAAAGGATTACTAAAGGGTGATAGGGAAATGGCCGAGAAGCTGAATGCGTTCTTTGCTTCTGTCTTCACTGTGGAAGATAAGAAGTGCATGCCCACTCCGGAAGCACTGACTTTGGGAGGGGTTTTGAAAGACCTGAGTTACATTGAGGTGACGAGAGAGGAGGTTATGCGACTGCTAGATAATTTAAAAACTGATAAATCACCGGGCCCAGATGGCATACATCCAAGAGTTCTGAAAGAACCCAAGTGTGAACTTGTAGATCTCCTCACAAAAATATGTAATCTGTCATTAAACTCTGCATCTGTTCCTGAGGACTGGAAGGTAGCTAATGTTGTCCCCATCTTTAAAAAAGGTTCCAGGGGAGATCCGGGAAATTACAGGCCAGTCAGCCTGACGTCAATACCGGGTAAGTTGGTGGAAACTATTATCAAAAATAAAATTAGTGGGCACATTGATGACCAAAAGCTGATGAGGAAAACTCAGCATGGGTTCTGTAAGGGAAGATCTTGTCTCACCAATCTGTTAGAGTTCTTTGAGGGAGTGAACAAACAAGTGGACAAGGGAGACCCGATAGATATTGTTTATCTTGACTTCCAGAAAGCTTTTGACAAAGTTCCTCATCAAAGGCTCCTAAGTAAGCTCAGTAGCTATGGGATAAAGGGCCAAGTCCTCTTGTGGATCGAAAACTGGCTAATTAATAGGAAACAGAGAGTGAGTATAAACGGGCACTTCTCACAGTGGAGGGTGGTGAGCAGTGGGGTGCCACAGGGGTCGGTATTGGGTCCAATGCTTTTTAACTTGTTTATTAATGATTTGGAATTGGGATTAAGCAGTGAAGTGGCTAAATTTGCAGATGACACGAAATTGTTCAGGGTGGTGAAAGCCAGAGAGGATTGTGAGGCACTCCAAAGGGATCTGTCGAGGCTAGAAGAGTGGGCATCCATGTGGCAAATGAGGTTCAATGTAGCCAAGTGCAAAGTAATGCACATTGGAACCAAAAATCCAAAATATAAATACAAGTTGATGGGGTCTGAACTGGCGGAGACTGACCAAGAGAGAGATCTTGGAGTCATGATAGATAACTCACTAAAAACGTCAGCACAGTGTGCGACTGCCATAAAAAAAGCTAATGCTATGCTAGGGGTTATTAGGAAAGGGATTGAAAACAAATCAGCCGGTATCATAATGCCTCTGTATAAATCGATGGTGAGGCCTCATTTGGAGTACTGTGTACAGTTCTGGTCGCCACACCTTAAAAAAGATATCATAGCACTGGAAAAAGTACAGAGAAGGGCAACTAAAATGATTAAAGGGTTGGAACACTTTCCCTATGAGGAAAGATTGAGGCGCTTGGGGCTCTTTAGCCTGGAGAAAAGACGACTGAGGGGAGACATGATAGAGGTTTACAAGATAATGCACGGGTTAGAGAAGGTAGAGAAAGATGTGTTTTTCTCCCTTTCTCACAATACAAGAACTCATGGGCACTCTATGAAATTATTGAGCAGTTGGGTTAGAACAGATAGAAGAAAATACTACTTTACACAAAGGGTGATAAACACATGGAATTCGTTGCCACAGGAGGTGGTGGCAGCTACAAGCATTGCCAGCTTCAAGAGGGGACTGGACAAATATATGGAGCAGAGGTCCATCAGTGGCTATTAGCCACAGGAGATAGATGGTATTCTCTTTGTGGGGAGGTGGTGCTCTGTTGTCTTGGTGCTGGAAGGAAGGCAGTGGGAGGGCTTCTGGTGTCCTGGCCTCACTGACAGTCCTTTAGATGGCACTGGATTTCTAGCCACTGTGTGTGACAGAATGTTGGACTGGATGGGCCACTGGCCTGATCCAACATGGCTTTGCTTATGTTCTTATGTTCTTATCAAACAACAATTGAAGAGAAGGAGATGACACTGTGAGCACTCAGCCGAGGTGCCCACTGAGCTTGGCCTCAAGGCCTGGCAGCAGCCCTGGCACCAGAGGGAAGGAGGGACGAGAGCCCTAGCCCACCAATCCCACAGACCTGACCAGATCAGGCACTAATGTGAGCCCTTGGCCGAGGTACCCACCGAGCTTGGCCCCAGGGCCTGGCAGCAGCCCTGGAACCAGAGGAGATAGATCCCTATCCCCCAAATCCAAGCTGAATTATACTCTCAGTCTCTCATCCCAAAGGCTAGCAAGTGGCAAGCAAGAGCTCTGTCCCACTCCACTGCTCGCTGAAAGTGAAACCCAGGCTGGGAGCCCACGTCTATTTATAAGCAAAGGTCCCACTGAGCAATGCAGGAGGTCTGTGTTTTGCCATCAGAGCTGCCTATCAGGGTTTACAGGGATGAGACTGGAGTGCCTATGGCTACAGAACACCCCCTTCCCCCCTCCCTCCCCTAGGTGGCTTCTCTCAACTTGTAACCACTTTGCAGCTCCGTGGTTGGAAGGAAGACCTGCCAATCAAGGTAAGCTGGGCTTCCATTCGGGTTTCCTGGGTGACAGAAGGAGCACAGACAGAGCTCAGGCATTGCCCCAGCTCTGTTGCCAGGGAAATTGATTGCTGGTGCCTGAGTATCCTGCTTCCCGAACCACGGCCGAATGCAATGAACCAGGCCTCTACCATACGCTGGTTCATTTGCCGTGGACAATCACGAACTGCTGGATCGTGATCGCGCAATCGCCAATTTCGTGGGGTTTTGAGGTTCGTAATGCGGTTCATGCCCATCTGTAATCCCCATCTCTGAATGGGCTGCCAGCATTAAAACTACTGCCCAAGCAGGCAGAAAAGATGGAAGCTGCTGTAGAAAACATTGAAGCTGCTGCCAAGCAGGCAAGCCAGATCCCGCCCAGGAGATGGAACATCCAAACATAGGGAGAGTAGGTGAGGCCGACTCACCCTCCCACACCCCAGAGGCATGCTAAGGATCCTGAAAAAATAGGGCCTTAGGCAATTCAAAGTACTAATAATGGCCTCACCCATCCACTCAGCAAATTGTCAATCAGTATTGATAACTTTAGTTCCGCCGGGGGAAAACCCAATCAAACCTCCCTTGTTCATTGTCACAGACCTGGAGACAGTTCGCCAGCTCTTTTCCTCACCCCGGAGACAACTTCTCAATCATTTGTTCCACCCCGGGAACAACCCACTCAAGACTTTGTTTTGGGGTAGAAGGTATAATCTCGCCCCTGAGCACGTTTCACTATAATTGGAGTTCCCCTCTGCCATGAGCTGGGTACATACTTGGACCTAGGATTTCACCCTCAAATTCCATTCAAGCCCTTTTGCTTTGAAGCTCCGTCAACTCAAAGCTTCTTTCTATCGAACTTCAGGATGGTAACTATCCCCCCCCAACTTTAACCCCCCCCCTTCCTGTTTGGCTTTGAATGCATGTTGTGTGTTGTGTTGATGTGTTAAGTGCTACCGATTTTTGTTATTTTCAATGAAGATTCCTTGTTTGTTTGAAATATTTGTCTGTTTATTGAAAGGAGTTTTCCAACTGGGACAATTCTGGTATACATTAGTGAAGTTCTCTTAGTTACCCCCTCTCGCTGCCTCCTCCTTCTCCTGGCTGCTAATCCATTTCTTCAAGGAGGGTTCAGGTAACAGATAGAGTGCCAGCAACAGTCTCTTTGACCCAGGCAATTTTTCAGCTATTTCTGCCGGTACGTCTGGAGTGCCCTGGAAAGCAAAAGAAAGCAGATGGTGTGACTTGGGACAAAAAAGATGAATAGCACAAGGTAGCTGGTATTTATTCTTTATCCTACTACATTCTTTCAAGCATTCAGATTACAGATCGATGAGGGTGACTACATTTGGAGTCGACTGTAGAGTTTTCTTCACAGCCCTCCTTCAGAAAGGATATTGTAGAAGTGGGCCTGGTGTTGACATGAACAAGGTCAGGGTATCAAACTAGGATCCGGTTGACCCAGGTTCAAATCCCCACTCTGCCTTGGAAGCCCAGTGGGTGAACTTGAGATCTTATCCTCCTCTACCTTACAGGGTTGCTGTGAGGATAAAACCAACAAGGGAAGAATGCAGTAAACTACATTGTGCCCTCATTGCAGACAAAATTGGAGCCTACGTGATGTAAAAGAAATCAAATTGGAGCACCTTTTCTAAAAGGAATGGCTAAAGGGTTTGGGGACAGTTTAGGAAAAAATATCACTAAGGAAGAAAATGCGAGATTTTCAAAAGGAGGCAGGGTGTGGGGGGAAATTAGAGAGAGAACATTTTCCCTCTCTTGCGATATTAGAACTGGGAGGGTGGGACATACGAAGAAATTGATGGGCAGTAAATTCAGGAAAAGAAAGGGAATGCATCTTCATGCTATGTATGGCAGGAGAGCCAGTTTGGTGTAGTGGTTAAGAGTGCGGGACTCTAATCTGGAGAGCCAGGTTTGATTCCCTGTTCCTCCACTTGAAGCCAGTTGTGTGACCTTGGGCTAGTCACAGACTCACAACTCTCTGGAGCTCTCTCAGCCCCACCCACCTCACAGGGTGTTTTGTTGTGGGGATAATAATGGCATACTTTATAAACTGCTCTGAGTGAGCATTAAGTTGTCCTGAAGGGTGGTATATAAATCAAATGTTGTTGTTGTTCTTGTTGTTAGGAAATTCATTGTTAGCACATGCAGGAGAGGTGAGCTTAGCTGGCTTTAAAATGGAGCACAGCTTATGAGATCTGACAAGATCTGGCTTGCCTGGGCTATTCAGGGGAGGAATTACGTATTACTAACATATCAAAATTCATCCCACATGGTACTGCTTATGGTGCCTTTATATGTAAGCATACTTGAGATAAGTTAACCCCTTACCCAGTTCAGAAAGCTGACCTCCCAGAGAGCTAGGAAGAAGAGATGAAATTACAAGAATGACAGCGAAGAAACAGCATTTTTCCCTCAATGGCATGCCTACAAATAAGGACTATCCAAAGGAGGACAACGTATGACTAACGTATCAAAATTCATCCCATGCAGTACAGCTGATTGTGCCTTTATATGTAAGCATACTCGAGGCAAGTTAACCTCTTACCCAGTTCAGAGAGCCAGGATTAAGAGACAAAATTGGAAGAAGGATGGCTAAGAATCACAAGCAATTCCCCCCCCCCCAATGATATGCCTACAAATAAGGAAAGCAGTTTCCCAGGGGGCAGATCTCGGAAAATAAGGGTTCTCCTTGGTACATCTGGATTATTGGACCAGAAGCCTACCTTCCTGCCAAATTCCGTATATTCACACCCTAAATAAGACATTTCTATGACTAATCATAACATGGATTATTACAACCTGCTTTTTTTATAATATGAGGTTATTCTGCAAAAATAAACTACAGCATGATAATTATAGGACCAGCTATTGACGTGACACAAGCATATAAAGTGTTAATGATTGTTTGTGAACAGGTTTGGAAGCCTGAGTTCTTTGCCATCAAACAAAGTCACAGGGAATACGGCCCTCCCTGACTAATAGACTTGTTGTCTATTAGTCAGGAGGGCTGAAGCAGGGTGAGGCCCAGCCCCTGTACTTTACATTTTACTTTATTGGGAGAGAGTACGTTGAGCAGCATCAGCAATAGGCTTTGCTGTAGGCCACTGGGGTGAGATGCAGCCATCTGAGAGGTGGATTAATTTGTACTTTATTGCTACTGGCCTAGCAGAGTAGATGCTCTTAGCCCCCCTCCCCCTTTCTAGGCCTTTCCCTCCCCTGTCATTACACTTACTTGGGAGGGAATATTACCAACAACAATAGCTCGGCCTAAGGCCTTCAGGCAGCAGGGGCCATTTTGTGGGAGGGCTTGGCAGTTTATTCAGTTGAGTACGGCCATTTTGAGAGTGGCACCCGGGGGCCTGTTTAGCCTCTTGGCAGTAGCAGCCATGTTATGAAGGCATCTACAATATGCACAGCTCTGGGGATGTCCATTTTGAGTGTGGCATTTGTGTGGTCTGATTTACCCCCTGCTTACTGGCAGTAGCAGCCATTTCAGTGGAGCTTTGGCAGCTTATCTTGTGCTAGGGTGGCCATTTTGAGAGTGGCACCCAGTGTTCTGCTTAGCTTCCTGGCAATGGTGGCCATGTTGTGAATGCATCTGCAATATGCACAGCACCAGTGGTGGCCATTTTGAGTGTGGGCTGTGTGTGGCCTGATTTGCCTCCTGCTTACTGGAAGTAGTGGCCATTTTTGTAGGTTTTTTGCAAGTTATCCTGTGCTGGGAGTGGCCATTGTGAGTGTGTCTCGCGGTGGACTGCTTAGCCTCCTTGCACTGGCGGCCATTTTATAGAGGCCTCTGCAGCCTTACACAGTGTTTGGGGGTGCCATTTTGGGGGTGCTGTGTTCCTATTGGTCTTTGAAGTTCTAAAAGCAGTCATTTTACAGTACATTACATTACTTTACTGTATGTTTCCATCATGCCACCCAGAAAAGGGTAGTAGCCATGCTAAGGGCAAGCAGCCAGCAAATAGGCCTCCTGCAAAATGGCCATGCAGACTCTGCCTTTGAGGATGATGAAGCAGCCAAGGAGAGGAGGGAAATACTGCTATCAGTGTGTCTCAGTCAGGAGGGTTGAAGCAGGGTTAGGCCCAGCCCCTGCAGGCCTCCAGTCTATATAGGCTCCCTCGCTGTTTTCACTTTATTTGGAGAGGGTACTTACAGCAGAATCAGTACTTACAGCACCAGCACTTACAGCAGTGAAGGCCTGGCTGAAGCTTGGGGGGGAGGAGGGCTTGCAGTCATCTGAAGGGTGGCTTGCTGCACACATTATTTCTACTGGCTTAGCAAGGATCTACAGTCCCAGGGTGATGGCTGGTTAAATCCCTCCCCCTTTCCCCTGCCCAATTTGCAGCGTTTGTGGGCCTAAAGATCTGTTTCTGTTTTTTGGGTTTTCTCACTCAGGCCAACTAATGGCATGCTGTGTTGTTGCATCTGCTAAAATAGGCAAAGCTTTCATGCAGGGCACCGAAGTCTAAGATGTGATCTGATCTTTCTACCAGATTAGCACAATTGATGGCCAGTAGCGGATCGGGCCTAGGCTGCTGTAATCCAATCATGTTGAGGTGACAGTGGACTTTACTGACAAGGTAGATAAGTCCACTGGCCTCTAGTGCCTGGCTGTGGGGGCTCCAAGGGGTCAGGCGACAGTCTCTCGACGCCCATGTTTAGGATCCTGGGTTGTATCACCTTGGGTCTTGCCTCAGTCCTAAAAATTCAGTCATACTGGGAGGAGCATGTTGGGGGTTAACTTTCCTCTTCAGTAAGCGGAGGAGAAGGATGAGGTGGACCTGCGTAGGGGATAAGTAAAGGAGACTTAAGAAAGTTTACTGCACCTGGGACAGTCAGCTGCTAGCTGGCCTTTCTTTATGGGAGCTCCAGCAACTGGTGGAGCACCGAGTCTTATCTCCAGGTTGTTGGCAGCTAGAAGTGTCCTTGGAGTTTCCACTGCCTTGGGGCCCAATGGCTTCTGGGTTTAGTTCAGGGGCACTGGTGGGCTGAGCAGTGGAGTTTTGGAGTTTCTGCTGCCTTGGGGCCCAATGGCTTCTGGGTTTAGTTCAGGGGCACTGGTCGGCTGAGCAGTGGAGTTTCCACTGCTTTGGGGCCCAATGGCTTCTGGGTTTAATGCAGGGGCACTGGTGGGCTGAGCAGTGGCCCATTGACCAGTCAGTACAGGAGTCTTACTATAAACCGTATATGATTGGAATTTTCCAATCCTCATGGCAGTTGGATTGTGGGGGAGGGAACTAGATAACCCCTCAGCCCACTTCATGAGGACAATTAGGAGGTGGTTCCCATACCTAACCCTCTTTCATCCAAGTGGCATAGGATTTTGAGGAGGGTTCTGGAGACTGGTCCTGGTGTTTATGTTTTAAGGCAGCACCCAGTCTTGCCTGCCGATGGAATGGTGGAGCTTATCCCTTGGATTTCCTCTGAGCTATGCCTCCAGGGAGGGCTATTGATTCTTGGCAACCGGGTGTGGCCGGCAGTCTCTAGGCTGGGGTACCAGTTGGTCTGTAGGAGTTATGGCTGAGCTGATGGATCTCTCCCAGTTATGAGGGAGTGGACTGTTAGGGGCCTTGCCTCATATCCAGTGGCAGCCATCAGGAAGCTTAGGTGCATTTAGGTTGACCTGTAAACCTCCTGGTTTGATGTAACCCCGGGCAGCTTCGAGGGTCGCACAACATTAATGGTGGGCATGAGAGTTAGATTCTGAGCGATAGCACAGTTTTGACCCAAGCCCTTAAGGAAGGGTCTGGTTGACTCCTGGTCATTCACCTGGGGTAATGAGCTAGGCTTCCCACGGGCACGACCCTTCCATTACAGGCCCTGAAGATGTGCAAACATAGGCAAGGAGGCACAGTGTGCTCAAGGGGAGGAACAGTCCTCTGCCTCATGTACTGGTCATTCACTTGGGCAGGTATGACCTTGGCTGCAGGGCATGGCTGTTCCAGTATCTGCTCACACAGATTTGCTCACATAAACATGGTGCTCGTGAGCTGGAGCAGGGAGGGGCCTCCATTTCATGTTCAGGTCATTCACTGAGTGGTATGACCTTGTCTCACAGGGCATGGCCCTTTCCTTACAGGCTCACACAGGCTTGCAGCACCCAGGCAAGTAGTGGCCTGATGGTTTGAGGGGAAGTGCGGACCTCCGCCTCATGTCCTGGTCATTCACCATGTGGTAATGACCTTGGCTCACTGGGCATGTCCTTGGCTGCAGGGCATGGCCCTTTCGTTACAGGCTCACACAGACTTGCAGTGCATTGGCAAGTAGTGGCCTGGTGTATTGATGATTGGTCCTCAATGCTTCCATGTTGGTGTAGTAGGAAGCTTGGGACTCGTTAGCCCCTGTGAGGGCTAGGTAAAAGGTCACAGAGCCATAGAGAAAGCTTTGGGGGAGGGTCTGGTCATGAATTTGCCACACCCCTACATACTAGGCTGAATTTGCCAACCTCTACCGAGGTAATGGGGGTTCACCTGGCCACTGAAGGCAAGGGCATCTTCCTCAATGACCTATGGCAAGGGCTGAGGTTGGCACTAGGCCACCTGTGGGGCACTAGAGACTAAACAGAGGCTTGGCCCTGGTGGTGGCAGGATACAGTTTGGGAATAGGAAGGGGGCTGGTGAGTACCCTAGGTGCTTCTCCACTGATCAGGAAGAGGGGTCTGCCAGGAGCGGATGGTACTGCTTGTGACGGCTGCCATGCTGCGTGGGCAGACTCCCTTGGGGAACCCCATGTGCAAGTCCTTCCCTCACTGCTGTATGGCTGAGGCTTAGCAGCTTGAGCTGGGGGGGATCCATTTTGCCGGCTGGCTGGATCTTAGCCATCCATAGGATGGCTCGCAACTGGGGCTTCGGGGCTCGCCCAGACAGGTCAAGGCGGAGGTCCAGGGGTGACCCCGTGGCTTGGCCTGTACCGCTAGTTGGCCCTTGCCGTATTAATGGTTGATGTTATGTTTAATGAAGTGGCCCTTTAGTTCCAAGCCTTGTGTCTGTCTCATTATTCCGACTAGGGTGGCAAATGTCATCCTTTTCCTATGGGTGTGCACCCCTCACCCCAGACAAACACACAACCTATACAGCATAGTCTTCTTCCTCTCCTCCAGAAGTTTCACTATTGTCATCAATATTGCATTAAACATCTGCTCTGCCTCTCAGCCGCTTTTCATAAACTGGAGGCTCCAAATTGAAATTGAAACGTCACTTCAGGTGAGATTGGCAGAAGGTTTCTAGTTTTCAAAGGACAACCCTCGCTGCACGGAAAAGTTGTGTACAAGGTCCTGGGTCCCCCATGGAAGGCTCCCATTGACATCCTAAGAAGAGCTGCCCTGAACCTATGGGTTTAGAAAGGTATAACACTGCCTAGGATGGCTGCAGCAAGTCGCAGAGCAAATCACGCCTAGGGAACTACTTGGCAAGCAAGCTGTTGCGTTTAGTCCTGCCCTCTCCCCTGTGACTCTCAAGGAGTGAATTCTAGCAATGCCCTTCTGCTGTGAAATTTCACTGTGTGTTATTTAAAGAACCTTGGTCCTGCTATCTGGTAGAGTGATCAAGGGAAAAGATGAACTCGGTGGAACTTAAAACTGGCACTTGGCTGAGGCTAGCTGAGCAGCAGGGGGGAGAGGTTTTAGGAAGCAATCTGAATAAGGCAGATTTTTTTATAAGGGTACCTAGCTCCTTGACCTGCAAATTGCAAAACCCTAACAAGACAGTCACTGAAGCAGACGCCCAAGGCTGTTCTTTCAAGGGGCACTATCTTTGGGAACTTTAAAGCAGCAGTGTTGGAGGCCCGCTCCTGCCACTGGCCAGAAGATGGCAGCTAGTAACTAAATATTGAGAGAAGGGGGGCCAGGGGAAGCTTGTCCTAACTTCCAACCAACCCACAGATAGCCCCAGAAAAAGGATGAGCTTTGAAGAGTGAATCTGTGCTGCCCATGATGGGATACTCATAGACTCACAGATCCAGAGGAGTTAGCCGTGTTAGTCTGTGGTAGCAAAATAAAAAAGAGTCCAGTAGCACCTTCAAGACTAACCAATTTTATTGTAGCATAAGCTTTTGAGAATCATGTTCTCTTCGTCAGATGCATGGAGGGTAGAAGGAAACTGGTCAAATATAGAGGAGGAGAGGGGAGGGGGGAGGGGGGAGGAGTATTGCCGTGTTAGTCTGTAGTAGCAAAATCAAAAAGAGTTCAGCAGCACCACCTAGACTATCCAATTCCACTGCAGCACAAGCCTTCGATAACCACAGTCCTCCCCGCCAGATGCATCTGGATAGTTGGATAGTCTAGGTGGTGCCGCTGAACTCTTTTTGATTTTGCTACTACAGACTAACACGGCAATACTCCTCCCCCCTCCCCCCTCCCCTCTCCTCCTCTATGTTTGACCAGTTTCCTTCTGCTCTCCATGCATCTGACGAAGAGAACGTGACTCTCGAAAGCTTATGCTACAATAAAATTGGTTAGACTTAAAGGTGCTACTGGACTCTTTTTCATAGACTCACAGTCTTTCAACCCGTAGGAATGTAGGGGCGTCTTGACAACACAGACCCAAAGCGGTGAAAAGGGGAAAAGACTTTCAATGCAGATAGTAACTCTTTGCCCAACACATGAGGTTTGCACACACACACTTGCACACACCCTTAATAGTTTCTCTAGGGGAGTTTCCTTATGTCTGTCATCCTATGACACATGTCACGACTTAGGATACTTAGGGGATACAGGGTGTGCCAGCGTGGCTCCACCATTAATCTGTTACCCATATGGAAGGATTCCTATCCAGCCCTTTGAACTCCTATGGAGCTTTGAGGGCATGAGACATTATTCCAACAGAGATCTTATAGCCTATTTACGTAATTCCTTCTACACAATGAGCCACCCCACCCCTTCTCACCAATAGCTTGAATGGGAGCTTCTCCTTGGTTGGTGTCGCCATCTCCAGTTCTTCCTTGATAAGCCCAGGAGGATCCGACCCTTCCACCTTGTATTGGTTGAAAATGCTGGCAAGAGTTTGCAAGGCTGATTCAAGGGGAGTCAGAGACATCTTGAGTTGGCTGCCGATCTAGGAAAACGACATCTAGTTCAGTGAACTATTGAAAAACTCTTTCCTACAACAGGTGTGGACTGAGCCTCTGTGTTCAGAGGCAGCATACCCCGGATACTCCAGACAATTAACACTGGATGACAACTTCCATTATGCTCCCCATGTGAGCATAATCAAAACATCTGCTTGCTCTCTTTAAAAGTATTGCAGTATTCTCTGTAGAATCTTTGATCTGATTCCTGTATTCTTTTTTTTAAATGTGCTCTTTATATCTTCATTAAAATATTTATATACCACCAATCTTCATGTCTCAAAGAGGCATACATATGCCCATAGTTTGCATCCCACTGAAATCTCTGCCCAATTAAATGGCCTTGAAATACCTCCAAAAGTTTCAGAGAGATAGTAATCCCTCCCCTCCTTTGGGAGTCTGCTCCACAGAGTGATTACTACGAAATTTGAAGACACAGGTTCCGGTGGATTGCAAGTGAGCTACCTTAAGCTAAGAGTGCAGGAGTTTCACAGAATCACATAGAATCACAGGACCAAGCTACACATGACGAATGACACTTGAACGGCAAGTGAACAGACTCACATGCATTCCACCCTGTTTACGTGATCATGTGGAGTGCAAGTGGAGCACAAGTGAACAGGGAGGAACACATGTGAGTCTGTTCACTTGCCGTTCAAGTGTCATCCGTCACTTGTAGCTTGGCCCACAGAGTTGGAAGGGGCCATACAGACTTTCCAGTCCAACCCCCTGCCCAATGCAGGATGAGCCTAAAGCATCCCTGACAAATATTCATCCAGCCTCTTCTTGAAAACCGCCTGTGAAGGGGAGCTCACCACCTCCCTAGGCAGCTGATTCCACCTTTGAACTAAAAAGTTTTTCCTAATATCCAGCCAGTACCTTTCTGCATGTAATTCAAGCCCATTGCTTCAGGTCCTACCCTCTGCTGCCAACTGGAACAGCTCCTTGCCCTCCTCCAAATGGCAGCCTTTCAAATATTTAAAGAGAGCAATCATGTCCCCCCTCAATCTCTTCTCCAAACTAAACATCCCCAAGGCCTTCAGCCTTTCCTCGTAGGGCTCAGTCTCCAGACCCATGATCATCCTCGTCGCTCTCCTCTGCACGCTCTCGATTTTGTCCACATCCTTTTTGAAGGGTCCAGTCCGCAGTCTTCTAGTTTATCCTTTAGAATGTCATGGGGAACCTTATCAAAAGCTTTACCAAAATCCAAGAAACGTCATAGCACTAATGTGATTTATGTAACTAGGCCACAGAAATTGTCTATTTTCCTTTTTAAATATTATTTTTTGTATTATGTTTTTATTATTGTTCTATTCTCTTTGCAGGATTGGATCAATGTATTATACATATAATAGGTTAATCTATCAAATATAGAATGTACAATTAATATTAAAACAGACTGTTAAGATAAATAGTGAAACTAAGAACTAAATATACCAAATATTGTGTGATAGAATACAATGTTTAATACAAAATGTTTAACGTTCCACCCATGCTGAATCCCCCTTCAAACCCCCTTCCTTAAAATAGGTTATCAAATACATGTTTATAGCTCATTCTTTCTTTCCGTTTTTATAATGGAAGTGAGAGGAGTAAAAGTGGGGTGTTCATTTATCTTATATATTCTGATTATACCTTTCTTGTAGATCAAATGGATTACTATATACTATATATACTCTTTTTGATGTAGCCTAGTGTACTTTGTATAAGGTTCTATGTATTTCAGATTGCGATTTCTATCTCTGTTTTCTAAATACAATTTATAACAATTAAAAAAAAAACATTCCTCTGATTTTGCTGGGCAGCTGAAATGGGGATGAAATGGGGATGTGTCAATGTTGACTGACACATCCCCTTGGCTCTGTTTTGGGTTGGAAAAATGATGCAAGAGGAGGGCAGGAGTCCCTCCTCTCCTGATCCCAAGCAGAATGGAGCCTCCACTGGATTCTAAAAAGGAGGTCCACAGTGGGAAGTCACTCTTCAAAATGGCAGCGCATCCCCAGCCGATCTTGGGAACATGGTCTCATTCCGTTTGGTCCTTCGTTTGTTTGAGCTGAACTCAGTGGAGCGCAGTCAGAGACAGGCACCCTCTGAAGGGGCTCTCTCACCAGCAGGAGACATCTCTGTGGCTCCTACCATCTGCACCAGCATTGTCAAAGTTGCTACATGTCACTGGGCCAGATTATTCTGAGGAGGAACTCACAGAGCATAAGAAGCATTTTTAAGCTGCAGTCTAAGACGAATCAGATGCATTGAATTTTGGAAAAACTCTGATTCCTACAACCCACTGCTTAATGCGTCCTCTGCAGATGACATTTCAGCCTCTGCCTTGAGTCCTCCCATGAGAGAGAGTTTGATTCCCACAAAAATCATACAATTACAGGGCTGGAAGGACCCTCTATGGTCATCTAGCCCAACCCCCTGCATAATGCAGGAAATTCACAGATACATCCCCCCCCCCACACACACACCCAGTTACCTTTACTCTAGGACCAGAAGATGGCAAAACACCATCAGGATCCCTAGTCAAACTGGCCTGTGGAAAATTTCTACCCGACTCCAAAAGATTTCATTGTCTTCTTGAACCGCTTTTCCCATTTGAAATTGTCTCCTAAGATTCCTCTGCAATCTATTGTCTGGTAACTTAACTCCAGTATGCCTAAGCTTGGCCTCTGGTTCAGGAGAAATCACAAAGAGCTTCATTCTCAGTACTTACCAGTCTCTCTGAAGGCGTTGATCAAGGGTCGATGAAAGAAACTGGATGTAGAGTCTTGTACTGAGGGTGCTTTTATATGGGATTGGGAAGGGTCAGTAGACCTATAATTCACATTCATAACATCCAATATCCTTCTGATGCTAAAGGCCTTTTAGCTTCCTTTTCTTAAAACATCACTTATGTTTGTGTTCATTACCGTTCCTCAAGTAATAAACTGTGTACTTTGCTCCTGCAGTCCTCTTTCATTTTAATAATATTTAATTTTAATAACACTTTATAATACATTTTAATAATCCGTTTTTATTCATTTACGGTATTATTTTACTCTATTTTGAAGACAACACCCTTGAGTACAGCATGTTCTTTCCTCACTTGAAGATGAGCAGAATTTCTCGGAAGACATCTGGCAAATATTACCATTAACAGTGTCTCATTTCCTCACAAGTATTCCTAATTAAGGAGAATTCCAATTCAGAACACTCCATTCCTTCCCATAGCCAGATAATTACCACATTTTTTCTTAGGTGCTACTTTCTGGAAGTTTCTCTAGATGGGGGCAGCGGAGGCTACTCTTCTGAGAGGAAGATCACCTGTCGGAGGGCAAAGGACTGGAATATGGGGTCTGGTCCTGGACAGAGATGCTGCCTCCAATATTAAAAAATGGTGCCCTGGGGAACCCACCTTACCGGAAGTAGGGAAAAAGAAACTTCTCTGTTACATAAATGATAGAAAAATATCACAACAAATAATGTGATCCTGTATCACAAATTTAGAAAATTTCCATTCCCATGGTATTATGAAACAGCTTCTGTAAAAAGTCAGGAAATTACTTAGCATCTCCTTGCCACCCTAGTCGGCATAATGAGACAGACACAAGGCTTGGAACTAAAGGGACACTTCATTAAACGTAACATCAACCATTAATACGGCAAGGGCCAACTAGCGGTGCAGGTCAAGCCATGGGGTCACCCCTGGACCTCTGCCTTGACCTGTCTGGGTGAACCCCGAAGCCCCAGTTGCGAGCCATCCTATGGATGGCTAAGATCCAGCCAGCCGGCAAAATGGATCCCCCCCAGCTCAAGCTGCTAAGCCTCAGCCATACAGCAGTGAGGGAAGGACTTGCACATGGGGTTCCCCAAGGGAGTCTGCCCACGCAGCATGGCAGCCGTCACAAGCAGTACCATCCGCTCCTGGCAGACCCCTCTTCCTGATCAGTGGAGAAGCACCTAGGGTACTCACCAGCCCCCTTCCTATTCCCAAACTGTATCCTGCCACCGCCAGGGCCAAGCCTCTGTTTAGTCTCTAGTGCCCCACAGGTGGCCTAGTGCCAACCTCAGCCCTTGCCATAGGTCATTGAGGAAGATGCCCTTGCCTTCAGTGGTCAGGTGAACCCCCATTACCTCGGTAGAGGTTGGCAAATTCAGCCTAGTATGTAGGGGTGTGGCAAATTCATGACCAGACACTCCCCCAAAGTTTTCTCTATGGCTCTGTGACATTTTACCTAGCCCTCACAGGGGCTAAACAGTCCCAAGCTTCCCACTACACCAACATGGAAGCATTGAGGACCAATCATCAATACACCAGGCCACTACTTGCCAATGCACTGCAAGCCTGTGTGAGCCTGTAACGAAAGGGCCATGCCCTGCAGCCAAGGTCATGCCCAGTAATCCAAGGTCATTACCACGCGGTCAATGACTGGGACATGAGGCGGAGGTCCGCACTTCCCCTCAAACCATCAGGCCACTACTTGCCTGGGCGCTACAAGCCTGTGTGAGCCTGCAAGGAAAGGGACATGCCCTGTGAGACAAGGTCAACACCACGCAGTGAATAACCAGGACGTGAGGTGGAGGTCCGCACCTCCCCTCAAACCATCAGGCTACTACTTACCTGGGCACTGCAAATGTGTGTGGGCCTGTAAGGAAAGGGCCATGCCCTGTGAGACAAGGTCAACACCACACGGCGAATGACCAGGATGTAATGCTGAGGACCGCACCTCCCCTAAACCATCAGGCTACTACTTGCCTGGGCGCTGCAAGCCTGTGTGAGCTTGTAAGGAAAGGGCCATGCCCTGGGAGACAAGGTCAACACCACATGGCAAATGACCAGGACATGAGGCGGAGGTCCGCACTTCCCCTCAAACCATCAGGCCACTACTTGCCTGGGCGCTACAAGCCTGTGTGAGCCTGCAAGGAAAGGGACATGCCCTGTGAGACAAGGTCAACACCACGCAGTGAATAACCAGGACGTGAGGTGGAGGTCCGCACCTCCCCTCAAACCATCAGGCTACTACTTACCTGGGCACTGCAAATGTGTGTGGGCCTGTAAGGAAAGGGCCATGCCCTGTGAGACAAGGTCAACACCACACGGCGAATGACCAGGATGTAATGCTGAGGACCGCACCTCCCCTAAACCATCAGGCTACTACTTGCCTGGGCGCTGCAAGCCTGTGTGAGCTTGTAAGGAAAGGGCCATGCCCTGGGAGACAAGGTCAACACCACATGGCAAATGACCAGGACATGAGGCGGAGGTCCGCACCTCCCCTCAAACCATCAGGCCACTACTTGCCTGGGTGCTGCAAGCGTGTGCGAGCCTGTAAGGAAAGTGTCATGCCCTGTGAGACAAGGTCATATCACTCAGTGAATGACCTGAACATGAAATGGAGGCCCCTCCCCACTTGAGCTCACGAGCACCATGTTTATGTGTGCAAATCTGTGTGAGCCGATACTGGAACAGCCATGCCCCGCAGCCAAGGTCATTACTGCCCAAGTGAATGACCAGTACATGAGGCGGAGGACTGTTCCTCCCCTTGAGCACACTGTGCCTCCTTGCCTATGCATGCACATCTGCAGGGCCTGTAATGGAAGGGTCGTGCCTGTGGGAAGCCTAGCTCATTACCCCTGGTGAATAACCAGGAGTGAGGCAAAGGAACCCACATCCCATCAAACAGAAGTAGCAGCTCAGCCATCACTTTCCCCATGGCTAATGCGGACTCATCAGACCCTTACTTAAGGGCTTGGGTCATCACTGTGCTAACACTCAGGATCTAACTCTCATGCTCACCATTAATGTTGTGCGACCCACGAAGCTGCCTGGCCTTACATCAAACTGGGAGGTTTACTGGTGAACCTAAATGCACCTAAGCTTCCTGATGGCTGCCACTGGATATGAGGCAAGGCCCCTAACATACCACTCCCTCATAACTGGGAGAGATCCACCAGCTCAGCCATAACTCCTACAGACCAACTGGTACCCCAGCCTAGAGACTGCCGGCCACACCCGGTTGCCAAGAATCAATAGCCCTCCCTGGAGGCATAGCTCAGAGGAAATCGGAGGGATAAGCTCCACCATTCCATCGGCAGGCAAGTACGGATGCTGCCTTAAAACATAAACGCCAAGACCAGTCTCCAGAACCCTCCTCAAAATCCTATGCCACTTGGATGAAAGAGGGTTAAGTATGGGCACCACTGCCTAATTGTCCTCATGGAGTGGGCTGAGGGGTTATCTATTTCCCTCCCCCACAATCTAACTGCCATGAGGATTGGAAAATTCCAATCATATACGGTTTACAGTAAGACTCCTGTACTGACTGGTCAATGGGCCACTGCTCAGCCCACCAGTACCCCTGAACTAAACCCAGAAGCCATTGGGCCCCAAGGCAGTAGAAACTCCAAGGACACTTCTAGAAGCCAACACCCTGGAGATAAGGCTCAGTGCTCCACCATTTGCTGGAGCTCCCATAAAGAAAGGCCAGCCAGCAGCCGACTGGCCCAGGTGCAGTAAACTTTCTTAAGTCTCCTTTACTTATCCCCTACTCAGGTCCACCTCATCGTTCTCCTCCACTTCCTGAAGAGGAAAGTTAACCCCCAGCATGCTGCTCCCTGTATGACTGTCCCTTTAGGACTGAGTCAAGTAACAACCCAGTGGCCAAACTGCGAAAACCCAAAGGCAAGACCCAAGGTGATACAATCCAGGATCCTAAACATGGGAGTTGAGAGACTGTCGCCTGACCCATCGGAGACCTCACAGCCAGGCACTAGAGGCCAGTGGACTTACCTACCTTGTCAGTAACATCCACTGTCACCTCAACATGACTGGATTACAGCAGCCTAGGCCAGATCCGCTACTGGCCATCAATTGTGCTAATCTGGTAGAAAGATCAGATCACATCTTAGACTTTGGTGCCCTGCATGACAGCTTTGCCTATTTCAGCAGATGCAACAACACAGAATGCCATTAGTTGGCCTTAGTGAGAAAACCCAAAAAACAGAAAGTAATGGAATGTACTGTAAAATGACTGCTTTTAGAACTTCAAAGACCAATAGGAACACAGCACCCCCACAATGGCAGCCCAAAGACTGTGTAGCCTGTAGAGGCCTCTATAAAGTGGCCACCAGTGCAAGGAGGCTAAGCAGGCCATCATGAGACACACTCAAAATGGTCACTGCCAGCTCAGGATAAGCTGCAAAAAGCCCACAAAAATGGCCACTACTGCCAGTAAGCAAAAGGCCAATCAGGCCTCACACAGCCCACACTCAAAATGGCCACCCCGGTGCTATGCATATGATAGATGCCTTCACAACATGACCACCATTGCCAGGAAGCTAAGCAGAGATGCCTCTCTCAAAATGGCCACCATACATGATAAGCTGCAAAAGCCCCAATAAAATGGCTGCTGCCAGTAAGCAGGAGGAAAATCAAGCCACACAATGCCCACACTCAAAATGGCCACCTCTGGTGCTATGCATATTATAGATGCCCATACAACATGGACACCATTGCCAGGAAGCTAAACAGAACATTGGGTGCCACTCTCAAAATGGCCACCCTAGCACAGGATAAGCTGCAAAAGTCCCACTAAAATGGCTGCTACTGCCAGTAAGCAGGAGGCAAATCCGCCCACACAAAGCCCACACTCAAAATGGCCATCCCTGGTGCTATGCATATTGCAGATGCCTTCACAACATGGCTGCCATTGCCAGAAAGCTAAGCAAAGGTGTCACTCTCAAAATGGCCACCCTAGCACAGGCAAGCTGCCAAAGCCCCACTAAAATGGCTGTTACTGCCAGTAAGCAAGAGGTCAATCAGACCACACAAATGCCACACTCAAAATGGACATCCCCAGAGCTGTGCATATTGTAGATACCTTCACAACATGGCTGCTACTGCCAGGAGGCTAAGCAGGCCCCTGGGTGCCACTCTCAAAATGGCCATACTTAACTCAATATACTGCCAAGCCCTCCCACAAAATGGCCCCTGCTGCCTGAAGGCCTTAGGCTGAACTATTGTTGTAGGTAATATTCCCTCCCAAGTAAGTGTAACGGCAGGGGAGGGGAAAGCCTAGACGGGGGAGGGGGGCTACCAGCATCTATTCTGCTAGGCCAGTAGCAATAAAGTATGAATTAATCCACCTCTCAGATGGCTGCATCTCACCCCTGTGGCCTACAGCAAAGCCTATTGCTGATGCTGCTCAAAGTACTCTCTCCCAATAAAGTAAAATGTAAAGTACAGGGGGTGGGCCTCACCCTGCTTCAGCCCTCCTGACTAATAGACAACAGGTCCCAAATGTAAGTAAGAAAAAGCCTCTGCCAAACCAATGAGCCTGGCGCTGGGCCCTGGCTCTCCTCCTGGAGTTTGAATGTAGCAAGCAGGGGAATATCACCACTTCTCCAAGGCAGCTAGCACTGCATATTCATGAGGGCCTTCGGAAAACAGCCGCAGAGGAGCTTGGCTGAGAGAGCTTGAGATGAGCTTTGCTCAGGCCGAGCATGCACAGCAACTGCCAGCCGGCTGGGCAGAGCTGCCTCATAAGACTCCTTCCTCCGCCCCTCCAGCCTGAGACCCAGATACCATGGAAATGCTCTGTCTCCTTCTCCTTCCAGGGAGCCAAAGAGCGCCCCCCAGCCTTATCAGTGGAAGCTGCTGGCTGGGAGGGCCGTATTGTTCCAGAAAGACGTAATAGTAGTAGTAGAAGCAGCAGCAGCAGCAGCAACGGTAGTAGGTATAGGTGTAGTTTTAGTAGTAATACTAGTAGTAGTAGTAGTAGTAGTAGCAGTAGGTGTAAGTGTAGTAGGTGTAGTGTTATACTACTAATAATACTACGAAGAAGAAGAAGAAGAAGAAGAAGAAGAAGAAGAAGAAGAAGAAGAAGAGGCTAGATGATCATGACAATGATGATGTTATGACTCAATATAAATGTACACAGATCATGCGAGTGAGTGTATGAAGTAATCAGCCTATCCTAGCCTCTCATGGGCCTTTCTTTCATGCCCAGGGTAATGCTGATCATCTGACATCTGACCATGTGTCCAAGTCAATGAAAGGAGGATGACCAGCAGAGGAAGCCAATTCCTAAACCCAGGCGCTGTTTAGCAACTCCAGTTGAGACACCAGGGAAAGAAAGCACCTTGCAATGTTCCACCGCAGCCAAAGTTATCTGCTTCCACTGTAAGAAATCTGGCCATGTTTGCTCTAGGTATCTGCAGCTGCAGCCTAGGACTGAGTTGAAACTTCCTAGAGCGCAAGTGATCTCCAGCCTGCCGCAGAGCCTGGTTCCCTGGCAGAGTTATACTGCCGAAGAGGACTGGGAAGAGGAGAGCACATCCACTGCGGGATTAAGTGCTTCTTCAAGGGAAATTCTACAGCTACAGCTTGTGAGTGGCCATGTGCCAGGGCTGGGGGCTGGCCCACCCATGAAAGACAGGTGAGAAAGGGAGCCGAATTAGAACCATTGGCAGCAAACTAAAGAAAAGATTTCCGTGGGACGTATTCAGCTTGCAAGCCTCCCAAAAGGAGAGATCTCTCACTATGTGATTCAGAAGCAAGCAGATTGGTGCCCTAAGAAAAGACTATTAAATGTCAGACTTGAAGATCAAGTAATTCTTCCTGCGGCCTGGGATTCGGGGGATGATTTATCGAGCGTGTGAAAATGTACATTTCGTACCTTGCATCTGAGGACAGATGGAAAAGGGAATAATATCTCTTATGACTGTAAAGCTGATGTGGATGAATTTAATGGAACAGGATATTTTAGGTGCCTTTAATAATACTATGCAATTTTATGAGTGATATGCAGCTAAAGCAAGGTAGAAGCACTAATTATAAGCACAATATTCTTAGAGCACTGCTACTTGAAACTGGTAGTTTTAAGATGTACCTGCAAAATTGCAAGAAGGAAGCCTTAAAGATGTAAGCTTGCTATTAAAGAAAAATGCAATTGCAATATATACATAACCACGCACCTGCTATGCTTGAAACCAAAGAAAATACTCCCCTTAAGGGAGAAACACACATACACACACACATATACAATAGATGGAGTTAGAAGACTAATCAAAAGGAAGAGTCAAAAGACACCTGTCCATACATAGCAGAACAAAGGTAGAGAACAAGAGGCCTATAGAAACAGCAGCTCTAGACATGCAGAGCAATCCAAGGCTATAAGGAGCCTAGGCAGTGAAAGTAACCTGTTGCACATTGTAGGAGAGGGAAAGTATTTCGCCCCCACAAAGCCTGCAGGAAGCAGCTTTAGCCGACATGAAACAAAATGGTCTTGGAATATAAGTGTCAAGTCAGCAAAACAAGGGAGAAATTCAGTTCTAGCCTATAGAAGGGAAGTGTGGATCGGAACAGACTTTTCTTGGAAAGAGATAAGGCACTGGGTCATACTGACAAGTAAAGAAAGGTGGGAAATCTTATAATTATGATAATGGCCAGGATCAGTCTTCCAATCAAGAGGCATTGGGTAGCTGGAGGTGTCAACTGGTCATCGACAATGGAAACCCCTGAAAGACTTAAGCCAATTAAAAGCCTAATATTTTATTGAACCAAAGGGTATAAAATGTCTTGCACACGCTTTTGTAACTTTGATGAGCACGGTTCATGCATGGGCTGAGGTCTTCTCTATGGCCAGTGTTCCTCCCATTTAATTAAATGATTTAAAGAACCTTCTCCCACTAGACCCTTTGTGTTTGTGCTGTTGGGTGGATTGGCTACTGAGCAACATCGACTGGGTGGTACAGCCTGTTACTCTGGCAAGGATTACGGTAGGGGATTGGACTGAAACTATCTGGTTGCTGGTCCACTAGGGAGATGAGCCACCATTTCTCCTTGGCATGGATGTATAATACAAAACGATGAAGGCAAAAGAAGAACTTGCTAAACAGCAGCTCATAATGACTTGCAGCAGAACGAAATTCCTGCAAACGGCTTTGAAAAAAGACTCCTGCTGGTGCATCTCTCCCTGCCGTTCAGCCAGGAGGAAAGGATGAGCTGGTTCACCTTGTCCCCTCCTGCTTTCTTCCAACAGTAGCACTTTTCCTTCTTCCAAAGAGGAGATTGTTGTGCATTCTGGGAAACGTAGTTCCAAGGAAATTTGATGTTGTAAGGTCAAGAATCCTAAAAATGACATTTTTTTGACATGTGGCAGGCGCTTTAGTCAAACATTGACTAGGTTGTATTGTCGAAGGCTTTCACGGCCGGAGAACGAAGGTTGTTGTGGGTTTTCCGGGCTGTATTGCCGTGGTCTTGGCATTGTAGTTCCTGATGTTTCGCCAGCAGCTGTGGCTGGCATCTTTAGAGGTGTAGCACCAAAAGACAGAGATCTCTCAGTGTCACAGTGTGGAAAAGATGTTGGCAGGTCATTTATATCTACTCAGGAGGGGTGGGGTTGAGCTGAGTCATCCTGTAAGAGTTTCCCAGGGTGTGGAATGCTAATGGCGGGAGGCTTCACTGTATCCTGAGGAGGTTCTTTTGCATATGGATTGGTGCTTGATGTGCTAATCTTCTCTGCAGGGCTATTGTCGGGTATATATTGTCGGGTATACACTCTATACCCAACAATAGCCCTGCAGAGAAGATTAGCACATCAAGCACCAATCCATATGCAAAAGAACCTCCTCAGGATACAGTGAAGCCTCCCGCCATTAGCATTCCACACCCTGGGAAACTCTTACAGGATGACTCAGCTCAACCCCACCCCTCCTGAGTAGATATAAATGACCTGCCAACATCTTTTCCACACTGTGACACTGAGAGATCTCTGTCTTTTGGTGCTACACCTCTGAAGATGCCAGCCACAGCTGCTGGCGAAACGTCAGGAACTACAATGCCAAGACCACGGCAATACAGCCCGGAAAACCCACAACAACCATTGACTAGGTTATTCATTGGATCAAGCAGGAAAGAGACTTGTTTTATTTAAGTTTGCCACCATGATAAAGCATTAGTAACTAGAGATGGGCATGGACTGGAAAACCCCCACGGATCATCGGCCTGTGGTCCATCACATTTCATGGACCACGAACCATGAACTTTTCACAGACCAGCACCATTCAGGGACCAGTTTGTTGGTCCATGGTCTGTCACTTCCGAGGGCTCTAGGACTGCCCCTTTCACACCCAGAGATGCCAAACTCACAGCAAGGCTTCAGCAGGCTCTCCTCCAGCCACCCTCCCAGTTGCCTAGGAAATTAATTCTTGCTTCTTGGACACATAGAGAAGAATGGGAGCTCTCTGGTTGGCAGCTAGAACTTCCTATCAGGTTTTTAAGGGCTAAGATTGGTGTGTTTCCAGAGCTGCAGAAGGTCTGTGAATGTCCATTCCACTGCCAAGGGAATGTCCATTTCATTCCCTATATCTATCAAAATAAATCAGCACCAGGATGTCTGGACTCACAGATCACATACCAAAGGACTGGCCCCAATGGATCAAAGTTCGTGAAATATGTGCTTGTGAATCACAAACCGGGTTAGACTGTGTCAAATTTATGGCCATTTTGTAGACCGTGCTCATTTTTATTAGTAACAGATACGTTGGACAGGTGAAAGAGAGGAGGGAGAGGGAATTTCTGCCTAACCTTACAGACAGACACCACTGACGTTGGCACTATGAGTGTAGGTTGAGTGAGAAATACTATTTCTCTCTAGGCTTTCTCTTGACCATTTGAGGAGTAGGAATAAAAATGAGGGGGGATGGCATGAATATGGTGCTGATGGTGAATTCCCCCAAATCTGTGTGCCATGGTCTTCACTAATAATAAGGATTGGAGAGATACATAGAGCATCACCCAGGAGTGACATCACATTCCCCCAACCATCCACCCTTTCTGGTCACCAGCCAAATCTCTCAGGTATTTGAAAATGCAGACATGGTAGTGCTAGTTTTTTAATGTACTAAGAATTGTACATTAAACCATACCTCCTGCCTCACTCAGCTCAATATAAGCAGGATTCTACTCTGTGTACACCCTGAGCACACAAAGAACTTCTAAAATACAAAGTGAGCATTCCACAATCTAGGCATTTGTTGAGCTACATAAATCAAACTCCAGGAATCAATTTTAAAGGGGCTCCTTTAAAATCAAATAATCTTCTAAAGAAACCTTGCATGACTGTAAAGGAGCCCAGCACACAATGATAGCCAGTTTGGTGTAGTGGTTAAGAATGGCAGGACTTTAATCTGGAGAACTGGGTTTGATTCCCCGCTCCTCCACTTGAAGCCAGCTGGGTGGCCACACCCTCGCTTACCTCACAGGATGTCTGTTTGTGAGGGTAATAATGACATTGACTTCGTAAAGCGCTCTGAGTGTGGCATTGTTATACTGAAGAGCAGTATAAAAGACTTTTTACTCAGAGCAGAGGGAAGTATTATATGGAGGGGTCTTAAATGCTTCACTAATGAGTTAGGGACCATAGACTTCTCCACTATGTTGACTTGAATACTATCTGTTGCTCGAATATGTACTCTTATACTACCTGTACTTCATGTTTATCTAATGTCAGTCCTAGAATTGATTATGTTCTGTTTCAGCAATTCTTCAACTCTGTATTGGATTCTTGTGAATGCTACGTTTTTGTAAAATCCTTAGACATTGTTGTGGAAATGTCCTTAACACTGTATGGAAATTTCTCTGATACTGATTGTACTAATCTCATGCTATGTAATCCACTTTGAGTCTCAGTGAAAAAGGCGGACTATGGATGAATGAATGAATGAATGAATAAATGAATGAATGAATGACCACAACGTTGTTGTTATGCTGGGGAGACCTTTGGGTTTACACTTGCCAAACCGTGCAGCCCTTACTGTTACCTGCTTGAGCCTACAGTGTGAGCTAAGCAGAGCTGGGAAGAATATCTAATATATCTAAAACCCCACCCTGTCAAACCAATCCTACCACTCCCTTATTAGGCACTACCAACTCAAAGCTCCTTTCCCCAGTTCCACATTCCACATTAGTTCCCCCAATGGCAGTCATGACTGCCAGGCATGATAGAGAACTCTGTGAAGTAGGTTAGACACAGAAAGAGGGTGACTGGCCCAAGATCACCAACTACACTTCACAGCCAAGTGGTCCTATGTACTCTTATTCAACGTTCGTAACCACATTGCTCTTTAGCAAGATTGTTCATCAGCACACTGTATGGATCTCCATCCTGTACAATTATGTAATGACATTAAGGTGATTTTTTTGTGCTGCTCCAATCCTCAGTTAGGGCTGCCATATGCCCCCAGTGGTCCTTGGCTGCTGACATTCCAGTGGCTGGCAGGAAAAAAGGGAAAGTAGAATCATGGACATTAATGATGTCAGTCCACTCAATAATGTCCAGAATCGGTGGATTAACCATAGAGTTTCTGGTGATTCCTAGAGAGGCATGACTTCACCCACAGTATTCTCTGGAAGTGACATCATGCCATTCCTTCACCCAGCCATAGTTAGGTGCAGGAGAGGAGGCAATGCCCCCCTTTACCCAGTGTGTATCAGGCATGGAACATGTAGCAAAGCCCACCACCCCTTCACATGGCTGAGATCAGACAAATCAGGCATGGAGCAGATGACAATGCCCACTCCCCTCCTTCACAAGCTGGAATCAGTGACGGAGGAGGAGTGAATGCCTCCTGCCTGCCCTCTGCTTTCTAGAGCCTGTTGTATTTTTTCATTGTCCCCCTTCGGAGAAAGTTCGCCAGCTCTTTGCCTCACCCGAAAGACAACTTCTCAATCATTTGTCCCACCCCAGGAACAACCACTCAAGTCTTTGTTTTGGGGTAGAAGGTACAATCTTGCCCCTGGGCATATTTCACAGTATAATTGGTGTGCGCCTCTGCTGTGCGCTGTGGGCATGCTTGGACCCAGCATTCTGCCATCGAACTCCATTCAAGCTCTCCTGCCTTGAAGCTCCATCCACTCAAAGCTTCTTTCTCTCGGACATCAGGATGGTAACTATCCCCCTGAATATGACCCCTCCCCATCATGTTTGACCTTGAATGCGTGTTGAGTATTGTGCGAATGTGTTACGTGCTACTGATTTTTGTTATTTTCAATAAAGACTCCTTGTTTGTTTGAAACATTTGTCTGTTTATTGAAAGGAGTTTCCCAGTAATTCTGGTATACATTAGTGGAGATCCCTTAGTAACCCCCTCTCGCTGCCTTCTACTTGTTGCTAGTTAATCTTTCCAAGGTGCGTTCATCTAACAGATAGAGTGCCAGCAACAGTCTCTTTAGGCCAGGCAATTTTCCAGCTACATCTGCCGGTACGTCGGAAGTGCCCTGGAAAGCAAAAGAAAGCAGATGGTGTGACATGGGACAAAAAAGATGAATAGCACAGGGTAGCCAGTATTTAGTCTTTACCCTACTACATTCTTTCAAACATTCAGATTACAGATCGATGAGGTTGACTACATTTGGAGTCGACTGTACAGTTTTCATCACAGCCCTCCCTCAGAAAGGATATGGTAGAAGTGGGCCTGGGCCGTTTCCAGATGGCTTACCTGCCTCCGGAACGTCGCGCCATCTTGCAGGGAAAACGCGAAATACGTGCGAGTTTTGCACGATGTCGCGCAAAACTCGCACGAGAAAACGCGATATTTCACGTTTTCCCCGCAAGATGGCGCGACGTTCTGGAGGCAGGTAAGCCATCTGGAAACGACCCTGGTGTTGACATGAACAAGGTCAGAGTATCAGTAGTATCAAACTAGGATCTGATTGACCCAGGTTCAAATCCCCACTCTGCCTTGAAAGCCCCACTTGAGATCTCAGCCTCCTCTACCTTACAGGGCTGTTGTGAGGATAAAGCCAACAAGGGAAGAATGCTGCAAACTACATTGTGCCCTCATTGCAGACAAAATTGGAGCCTAAGTGACGTAAAATAAATAAACTGGCAGCACCTTTTCTAAAAGGAATAGCTAAAGGGTTTGGGGACAGTTTAGGAAAAAATATCACTAAGGAAGAATATGAGAGATTTTTAAAAGGAGGCATGGTGTGGGGGGAAATTAGAGAGAGAACATTTTCCCTCTCTTATG
Organism: Eublepharis macularius; assembly: GCF_028583425.1. Classification (NCBI taxonomy): domain Eukaryota; kingdom Metazoa; phylum Chordata; class Lepidosauria; order Squamata; family Eublepharidae; genus Eublepharis; species Eublepharis macularius. The sequence goes on from NC_072790.1 coordinate 249,375,389, forward strand.
ATATTAGAACTGGGAGGGTGGGACATACAAAGAAATTGATGGGCAGTAAAGAACGGGAATGCATCTTCATGCTGTGTATGGCAAGAAAGCCAATTTGGTGTAGTGGTTAAGAGCATGGGACTCTAATCTGGAGAGCCAGGTTTGATTCTCCACTCCTCCACTTGAAGCCAGTTGGGTGACCTTGGGCTAGTCACAGACTCACAGCTCTCTAGAGCTCTCTCAGCCCCACCTATCTCACCAGGTGTTTGTTGTGGGGATAAAAATGGCATACTTTATAAACTGCTCTGAGTAGGCGTTATGTTGTCCTGAAGGGTGGTATATAAATCAAATGTTGTTATTATTAGGAAATTCATTGTTACCACATGCAGAAGAGGAGAGGTTAGCTGGCTTTAAAACAGAACTTAGCTTCTGAGATTGGACAAGATAAGCCTTGCCTGGGCTATCCAAAGGAGGACAAGGTAAGACTAACATATCAAAATTCATCCCATGCAGTACAGCTGATTGTGCCTTTATATGTAAGCATACTCAAGGCAAGTTAACCTCTTACCCAGTTCAGAGAGCCAGGATTAAGATACAAAATTGGAAGGATGGCTAAGAATCACAAGTCCCCCCCCCCCAATGATATGCCTAAAAATAAGGAAAGCAGTTTTCCAGGAGCCAGATCTCAGAAAATAAGGGTTCTCCTTGGTACATCAGGGCACGAACCAAAAAATTGACTGAACCAGAGGATCGTGGTTCAGTGCAGACCACGATCCCGAATTCCCGACCAGCAAGGAACATCTCCCGTTCCGAACTGAACCGTGGATCATGGATCATGGAGGCCACAGCGGAGGGGCGCCCTGCTGTTTCCAGCAATACAGGAATGGTAGGTGATGCCGACGGAGGGAGGGACTAGAGCCCTAGCCCACCACTCCCACAGACCTGAACAGATCAGGCACTAATGTGAGCCCTCCGCCAAGGTGCCCAGTGAGCTTGGCCCCAGAGCCAGGCAACAGCTCTGGAACCAGAGGAGATAGATCCCTATCCAACAAAGCCAAGCTCAATTGTACTCTCTCAGCCTCTCTCTCCAAAGGCTAGCAAGTGGCAAGCAAGAGCTCTGTCCCAATCCACTGCTAGCAGAAAGTGAAACCCAGCCTGGGAGCCCATGGCTATTTATAAGCATGGGTCCCATTCAGCATCACTGGGGGTCTGTGTTTGGCCGTCAGAGCTGCCTATCAGGGTTTACAGGGATGAGATTGGAGTGCCCATGGCTACAGAACACCCCCTTCCCCCTCCCTCCTCTGGGTGTCTTCTCCCATCTTGTAATTGCTTTGTTGCTCCGTGGTTGGAAGGTGTCGTGGGCTCTGAGTCCTCAGAGGATGAAGACCTCAGGGAGGATGACAGGGGAGAGAGTATGCCAAGCCCCTCCAGAGTCAGCTGCTTGGAAGACCAGCAGGGAGTGGGACAGCAGGAACCCTTGCCAGAGCAGGCTGAGGAATCCTGGGCAGACTCAGAGACAGAAGCTGTTCCCTTACCTTCCCCACCCAGCTCCCCTGAGCCTGAAAGGCAGCGTAGGGTGCGGCAGCGTCTTGCTGCACAGGAGAGGAGACGTAGTGCAAGGCTTCAGGCACTCAAGCAGCGGCGTAGTGACCTTGAGGCTTAACAGGATTCAGCACTGCCCTGGAGGTGGTTGCTCTTAAGCCGGGACACCCTTCCCCTCATTACAGACGCACCTGCACACAGACCTGCCCGGTTCTACTGCGACCCAGCTCTGCTCTGACTGCTCTCTTGGCGCTGATCTTTGATTTCGGCTCCCTGGACTACGCCCTCTGCTTATTCCCCGGTCGGCTTGGTGAACTCTGCACTTTCAGAGAAGCTTGTGGCAGACTCCCCGCCTGCATTCCAGCACAGTGTGCATCTGCCCACATAAATTATGAGCAGTTGTGTTTCCTCTTCGTCACCATGGAGACAGGAGACGCGGCTGCAGCTTTCGCAGGGCTGGCTGCTGATAACGAGGATTTGCAAAGTCAGGTTTCTGCTTTGATATCTGAGAACCAAGTCCTGAGACAGCAATTCCAACAAGTTTCTGATACTCAGTCAGCAATGCAGCAGCAGCTCACAGCCATGGGTTCAAGGGCTGTGACACACACACATACACCCCGTGGAAATGCCCAGTGGCGTTGCCTGACAAGTTTGGGGGGAAGCTAGCTGACTTTCCCCTGTTGTTTGCCCAGTGCAAGCTCTATATGAAAGTACGGCAGCAAGATTTCCCTGATGACCAAATGAAAGTCTCCTTTGTGCTGAGTTTGTTAAAAGACCATGCAGCTAAGTGGGCCACACCCCTGCTGGTAGCTGACTCCCCTGTGCTGAACAACTATGCAGCCTTCCTGACCCAGTTCCGGGCTGCTTTTGCCGACCCTCAAAAACATGGAAGGGCTAATCGGCAGCTGCGATGGCTGCAGCAAGGGAGGATGTCTGTGGCGGCCTATGCTGCGGAGTTCAAGACTCTGGCCTTGGATTTGGACTGGAATGATGGCACCTTGCATGACCAATATTTGGAGGGCCTATCGGAAGAAGTGCTGGATGAGTTAGCCCGGGTGGAGCAGCCTGCCACCCTTGAGGCCTTGATTGCACTCAGCCTGCAAATAGATGGGCGTCTGGAGGACAGGTGCCAGGCTAGGAGTAGCAGCCGGGACCGCGTGACTATCAGACTCCCCCTTCCCCCAGGGGACCCTGCAACCCCAGTGACCCGGGCCCCAGAAGATGTGGTGGAGCCCGTGCATCTTGGGGTTGCCAGACCACGCCTTACCCCAGCGGAGAAAGACCGGAGGCACCGAGCTAACCTGTGCCTCTATTGTGAGGTGCCGGGACACTTTGCCAGCACCTGCCCCGAGAAGCCCCGGACACCGGGAAATGCCAAGCCCCAGGGGCCTTGGGCCCTGGCTACCTGGGGCAAACAAGGGGGCTCGACGAACCTGGTGGCGGAGGACCCCAGCACATCCTAGTCCCGGTGCGGCTGCATGCACCAGGGAGGCCATGGATCCTGTCCCATGCCCTAGTGGATTCTGGGGCCTCCTGTTCCTATATGGACCTCACCTTTGCCACCCAACACCAGGTGCCACTACAGGACAAGGCTACAGCAGTCCAGGTGGAAGCTATTGACGGCCAGCCCTTGCGCTCTGGACCAGTTACGAAAGAGACCCAACCCTTGACTTTGGGCATCCATTGGCATCAGGAGACTCTGAGGTTGGACATTGCCCATATGCCCCAGTTCTCGCTGGTACTGGGGATGGACTGGCTGATGTTGCACAATTCACTGATAGATTGGACAGCCCAAGAGCTGAGATTCTGGGATCCCTGCCCCCATCTAGACCACTGCACCCTGTTAGGAGTGAATGCACCTACGGAGACCTGGTCTCTCCCTGCACCGTACGCAGATTTCCAAGATGTATTTGAAGAGAAGGGGGCAGACCAACTTCCCCCGCACCACCCTTTTGATTGCGGGATTGACTTGCAACCAGGAGCACCCCTGCCTGTTGGTCAGTTGTGCTCGCTTTCTGAGCCGGAGCGCCATGCCCTCCTGGAGTTTCTAGACAAAAACTTGCAACGCGGGTTCATCCAACCCTCTACCTCGCCCACCTCACCACCCGTGTTGTTCATGAAAAAGAAGTGTGGTGAGCTTCGCCTCTGTAATGATTACCATGCCCTCAATAAGATTACGGTGAAGGATCGGTACCCCCTGCCATTGATCCCAGAACTGTTGGAGCGAATGAATGGGGCACAACTGTTCACCAAGCTGGACCTCAGAGGGGCATATAATCTTATCCGGATTCGCTCCGGGGATGAGTGGAAGACTGCATTCGGTAGTCGCTATGGTCAGTACGAGTACCTGGTCATGCCTTTTGGCCTTTGTAATGCTCCAGCCGTGTTACAGAGGTACATCCATGAGGTACTCAGGGACCTGATAGACCGCTTCGTGATGGTGTACCTGGACGATACCCTGATCTACTCCCGTGATCCCGCCCGCCACATGGGCCACGTCCAGACGGTATTGCAACGCCTCCGGGAACACCAGCTATATGCCAAGCTTGAGAAGTGTGCGTTCCATCAGACCACCATTGACCACCGCATTTCCCCTCAAGGCATCCAGATGGATCCAGCAAAGGTGGCTGCTGTACTGATGTGGCACCCCCCCCGGAACCGCAAGGATCTGCAACGGTTCCTTGGGTTCACTAATTACTATCGCTAGTTCGTGGAACAGTACACATCTTTGGTGGCTCCCCTGACCTGGCTGCTATGACCAAAGGAGCCGTTCTGATAGGACCAAGAAGCCCAGATGGCATTCCAAATCTTGAAGGAGTGCATGGCCTCCAATCCGGCGTTGCAACATCCCGACCCTGCCTTGCCCTTTGTGGTAGAAATGGATGCCTCCAATGTTGCAGTGGGAGCCATCCCATCCAAGCGGCAGAGAGGAGCGGACCCGTTTTATCCCTGTGTGTTCTATTCCTGCCAGCTAACTCCTGCAGAACGCAACTATACCATTTGGGAGCGAGAACTACTGGCCATCAATGTTGCTCTGGAGGTTTGGCACCACCATCTTGAAGGAGCATGCCATCCCGTGCAGATCTGGACCGATCACCGGAACCTGGAATACCTGCAGACCGCCCGACAACTAAATCAGTGGCAAATTCGATGGTCACTATACTTCTCTCGTTTCAACCTCACCATTGCTTATATCCCTAGTACCCAGAATCGGAAAGTCGATGCTTTGTCTCAGAAACCTGAGCACTACCAGGACCAGGCACCCACGACTCCCCCAACCACTATTTTGCCACCAACTGCCTTTGCCGCTGCCACTGACCACCTGTCCCTCTGAGAGCGCACCCAACAGCAACAACTCCATGATCCCTGGGCCTGGAAGCAGGTGCAAGCGATGTGCGACCAGGAAATCCCTGCAGGAGCAGAGATTACTGTCCAATCCGGCTTGGTACTGCATCAGGGGCGCCTTTATGTGCCGGCCTGTCCCCTGTGTAGGGGGATCCTCCACCTGTCCCATGATGTAGGCTCCGCGGGCCACTTCGGGAGGTATAGGACATTGCACCTTGTCACACGGGAATTCTGGTGGCCCCGGATCCATGCCAACGTGGCCCGTTACGTCAACACCTGTGATGTCTGCCATAGGGCCAAGAACCAGCCAGGCAAGCCGGCTGGCCTTTTGCAACTCCTGCCTTCTCCACCGGGACCCTGGCACACAATCACCATGGATTTCATTGTTGAGCTGCCTAAGTCAGGACCCCATTCCTCCATCTTGGTAGTGGTGGACTCCTTCACAAAAATGGCTCACTTCATCCCTTGCTCTGGAACACCGACAGCTCGGGAGACAGCTCTATTGTACCTGCAACACATTTTCCGACTCCATGGACTACTCGAACACATCATCACAGATCGTGGCACTCAGTTCACTTCACGGTTCTGGCAGGCCATGCACTCCCTCCTGGACAACCGACTGCACTTTTCCTCAGCCCACCACCCGCAGACCGATGGGCAGACCGAACGTGTTAATGCGGTCCTTGAGCAATACCTTTGTTGTTACTGCAACCATCAACAAGACAATTGGGCTTCCCTGCTGGACCTTGCAGAGTTTGCTTACAACAACGCCATCTGCTCCTCGACACGACAGACGCCTTTCCAGGCTCACTATGGGTACCACCCATGCCATTTTCCGGAGGTGCTGCCTTGCTCCCCTATCCCTGCAGTAGACGCGCTGACCCAGGAATTGCAAGCTCAATATGACTTGCTCAGAGAACACCTTGATCAGGCCAAGGCAGCCTACAAGGCCAGAGCCGACTGAGCCTGGCAACCAGGGAAGGACATCCATATCGGGGACAGGGTATGGCTATCCACTCACCACCTCCGCAGTACCAGGCCCTCTCAGAAACTGGATGCCTGACATATTGCACCCTTCACTGTGATAGACCAGATTAACTCTGTAACATTCCGGTTGGACCAGCTATGAACACTTGGGGTACACCCTGTGTTCCATCGATCCTTACTCCTATGGGCCCCGGGCCCAGGCCCCCCATGCCGTCATCTCCTCCCGTCTGGCTCGATGATCATGAGGAATATGAGGTTGCCTGGATCCTTGACTCCCGCTGTCGCCGAAGTCAGCTGCAATACCTGATTGAATGGAAAGGATATGGGCCTGAGGACAATTCCTGGGAACCTGCGGACCAGGTCCATGCCCTGGCGTTGGTTCAAGTTTTCCATGAGAAATACCCCTGCAAGCCGGCAGCGGTGCTTCCAGAGGGGGGCCCTGAGAGGGGGATAGTGTCATGGGCTCTGAGTCATCAGAGGATGAAGACCTCAGGGAGGATGACAGGGGAGAGAGTATGCCAAGCCCCTCCAGAGTCAGCCACTTGGAAGACCAGCAGGGAGGGGAACAGCAGGAACCTTTGTCAGAGCAGGCTGAGGAATCCAGGGCAGACTCAGAGACAGAGGCTGTTCCCCTACCTGCACCAGCAGTTGAGACCAGGGCAACATCCCCACCCAGCTCCCCTGAGCCTGAAAGGCAGCGTAGGGTGCGGCAGCATCTTGCTGCACAGGAGAGGAGACGTAGTGCAAGGCTTCAGGCACTCAAGCAGCGGCGTAGTGACCTTGAGGCTTAACAGGATTCAGCACTGCCCTGGAGGTGATTCCTCTTAAGACGGGACACCCTTCCCCTCATTGCAGACGCACCTGCGCACAGACCCGCCCGGTTCTACTGTGACCCAGCTTTGCTCTGACTGCTCTCTTGGCTCTGACCTTTGAATTCGGCTCCCTGGACTACGCTCCCTGCTTGCTCCCTGGTCGGCTTGGTTATACTCCGGACTCCTAGAGAAGCTTGAGGCAGACTCCCCGCCTGCATTCCAGCACAGAAGGAAGCCCTGTTGATCAAGGAAAGCTGGGCTTCCATTCTGGTTTCCAGGGCGACAGAAGGAGGGCAAACAGAGCTCAGGCATTTCCTTGGCTCCGTTGCCAGGGGAATAGATTGCTGGCGCCTGAGTGTCTGGATTCCCGAACCGAGCCCGAATGCCATGATCCAGGCCTCTTCTGACTGCTGGATTGTTGGCCGTAGACGATCACTATCCGCCGGGTCACAATCACGCGATCACCATTTTCGTGGGTTTTTGACGTTCGTAATGCAGTTCGTGCCCATCTCTAATCAGGATAGTTAGACCAGAAGCCTACCTTCCTGCCAAATTCTATACATCACACCCTAAATAAGACATTTATATGACTAATCATAACATGGATTTTTACCACCTGCTTTTTTTATAATGTAAGGCTATTCTGCGAAATAGCTATTGACGTAACACAAGCATATAAAGTATTAATGATTGTTTGTGAACTGGTTTGGAAGATGGAGGTTTTTTGTATCAAAGAAAGTCACAGGGAAATGTCATCACTTTCCTTTGGGTGTGCACTTGAGGTGGGCACAAAACAGGAAAATACTGAACCATGCGATTTGCGGTTCTTCATGTTTCACGAACCACGAACTTTCACAAGCTTGCCTTGGTCCACAAACCCATTCGTTGGATTTGTCACTTCTGGAGCAGCAGAAAGGTCAGCCCCCGCATTGCCTAGGACACTGGTAAGTCTTAAAGGTGCTGTTGGACACTTTTCTATCTTGCTACTACAGACTAATACGGCTAACTCCTCTAGGTAAGGAAGGAGAGGCTGCAAGTTTGGAAAGGGGCTGTTTCCACACTACTCACCTTCATCCGGAATGCTGTGCAATGCTGTGAAAAAAACGCAGAAGACAGCGTCTTCTCGTGCGGGTTTTTTGCGATGTCACGAGGCTCCTTGGTTCATGTCTCCAGTTCTTCCTTGAGAGGCACAAGAGGATTCGACCCTTCCACCTTGTATTGGTTGAAAATGCTGGCAAGAGTTTGCAAGGCTGATTCCAGGGGAGTCAGAGACATCTTGAGTTGGCTGCCGATCTAGGAAAACAACATCAAGTTCAGTGTGTCTGTATAGGAGGGAAAAGGTCCATTCCATCATCCCTTTTGAAAGGCTCTTTCCTACATCAGCTGTTGACTGAGCCTCCATGTTCAGAGGCAGTATACCCCTGATAATCCAGACAATTAACACTGAATGGCAACTTCCATTATGCTCCACTTGTAATCCACACTCAAAACACCTGCTTGCTCTCTTTGAAAGTATGTCAGTATTCTCTGTGGAAACTTTGATCGGACTCCCCTGCTCTTTTTCAGAAGTGTGCTCTTGATTTCTTCATTAAAATATTCATGCACCTCCAATCTACATGTCTCAAAGAGGCATACATATGCCTCTAGTTGCATCCTATTGAAAGCTCTGCCCAGTAAAAGGGGCTTGCAATACCTCCAAAACTGTCATCGAGACTATAGTCCCATTCCCTCCTTTGGGAGCCTGTTCCACAGAGTGGTTGTTACAAAAGAGAACAAAAAGGCTCTGTTGGAAGCCATGTGAGCATAATGGAAGTGCAGGCATCTGGCTTATGCAGGTTCTGCTCATGTCATGTGACAGCAACAATGACTATATATAGTTTAGTGCCCACTCAGAATGGTGAAAAATAGAGGTGTGAATGGACTGGAAAACCCTTGTGGACCATCAGCCCATGGTCCATCATATTTCACAGATCATGGACTGTGAACTTCTCATGGACCCACCCCGTTCATGGACTGGTTCATTGGTCCATGATCCCTCAATTCTGGGTGCCCTAGGACCACCCCCTTCAGACTCAGAGATGCCAAATTCACAGTGAGGCCTCAATAAGCTCTCCTCCAGCTACCCTCCAAGTTTGGCCAAGATTTCATTTTGGAGGTTTGAGTTACAGAACCCAAATGTGGCTGCCCCCAGGAAACTTCCAGTAGATACTACGAGTCGCAAATGCCAATTGGCTTACATTGGTTTGCAGCACCCAAAAGTTGCAATGAAGCAAAATCAAACAGAAAAGGTGGGGGGGGAGCATCCCCTCACTCACCACACAGACCCCTCCCCAGCCATTGCCTAGGGAATTCATTCTTGCTCTTTGCTCGCTCAGAGAAGAATGGGAGCTCTCTGGTTGGCAGCCAGAGCTGCCTATCACAGTTTAAAGGGCTACGATTGGTGTGTTCCCAGGGCTGCCTCAGTTGCCTGTGTGTATTGTGTGAGTGTGTTATGTGCCATCAAGTCGTCTCCGACCTATGGTGATCCTACAAATGAAAGACCTCCAAAATGTCCTATCTTTAACAGACTTGCTCAGATCCTTGCTCAGACTTGCTGCAGGACGTGGCTTCTTTTATTGAGTCAAGCCATCTCATTTTAGGTCTTCCTCTTTTCATACTCCCATACTATTTTTGGCTCTGTGATAGTGTCCTTGACACAGTCAAAATGTATAGAAAAGGTCGTAAGTGGATGAAGTCAGCTAACCTGTTCTTTCTCAAAAGTAGCTATGGGGGGGGGCGGGTTCCATCATTTTCTGTACTCTCTCTCTTTCCCTGACTCTCCATTTTGTATTTTTCCTTGCATTATTTTGGTAATATCCTGTCTCCACTTAGGTTTACATCCCTGTACATGTTTCATTTTGAGATTTTTTTTTAAAAAAACTCCTTTTTGTGTAGAGAATTTTGATTTCTGTTGAACTGGAGAACAGCACCTTGCAAAGCTAGGCACACCAAGGGAAACAAAGATCCAAACTACAGAAGGTGTTTCTGTGAAATTATATTAGATCAAGTGTCTGCTATGGAGAAACTAGTTAATTCCACAGCAAGAGAGAGAGGGAGGGAGAGAGATTTCCTCCATCTTCATTTAACCCAGATGATAGCTCCCGACCAGGGTTAATATATTGTACCTTAAAATTACAAGAGGCCCTACCGTATTGCATAAATGACGGGAAAATATCACAACAAATAATGCGATCCTGTGTCACAAATTTAGAAACAAATTTAGAAAAGTCCTATTGTCCCCCTATTCAGAATGAAGAGGCAGACACAAAAGCTGAGAACAAAAGGGCCACTTTGTTAAAATTATAACAATATTTGTCAACAAAGCAAGGGCCTAACTAGCAATACAGGTCAAGCTCTGGGGTTACTCTTGGACCTCCGACCTGACCTATCTGGGTGAGCCACTCGCTGCCCCAGGTCAAGCCATCCATATATAGTTGGGAGCCAGCCTGGCCTGGTCCCATGTCCCACACCCAGCCAAGAAGCTGGAGGAGGACTGGCTTGTCCAAGGGTTCCCCTCCAGGATGTCTGTTCTCACAAGTGGGCTGTAAAACTTTCGGCCTCTCCTGACAGAACCAAATTCCCCACTAATGGGGATTTGCCAAGCATGGTCACAGGCCCCTTCATTTTCTCCAACTTCTAACCAGCCTCCTCTAAGGCCAAGACTCTTTTTAGGCATCCACACCCTGCAGATGGCATAAAGCCAAACAAGCCCTTGCCACGTACCCTCAAAACTGTTTTTCATCCCATCCCCTCTATAGAGGTCAGCAAATTCCCTAGCCTCTCCCACAACACTATAAAGAGAGCTCTATGGCCTTCGCCTAGCCCTCCCACCAAGAATCCAAGCTCCTTACACACCACAGCTCTGGATTAAAACCTCACCCTGGAGCCCAGGCTTCTTGCACACACTCAGCAGAGAAGACTTGGGCCCAAAACAGAAAAAAAATTACTTCCTACAATCAAAGGTAGGGAAGCCTTGCACACCCATGCATAGAGGTCTTGGACTCAAAACTAGGGCTGCCATTCCCCGCCTGGGGTGGGGGATACCCTGATCCCACCTCCTCCCCCTGACCCACTTACTTGGCCAGTGGAGGGGTGTGCCCTCTGCTGTGCCCCCTGGCAGTGCAGTGCACCCTCGTGCCCCAGTGTGTCATACTCCCACAACCCTGCTCCCCACTGCCGTGCACCCCTGCACCCTACAATGGGTGTATTTCATGCCAAATTGGGCCTGCAGAGGAGATTCAGCCCTTTGACCAGTGCGGGACTGCATGCCGGGTCTCCCTTCAATCCTCGTGATGATGTCACTTTCTGGAAGTGATGTCATCATGCATTCTGCAAGCAAGAGCATGCTTTGAGCATGTGTGAGGAGAGACAATGAAGACTGCAGAGGGTACATGAGAGGTTTCCAGTCCCCCACTGGGGGACTGAAGGGATCTGGCATCCCTACCCAAAATAAAACAATCTGCCAAGCTTCTTGCAGACACTTGGCAAGAAAGCCTTCGAGTAGGTCACATGGGGATCCCAAACTTCTTGCACATACCCGGTGGGGAAGCCTTTGGCCCAGCAACAGCATTCCAAACATCTTGTAAACACCCGGTAGGGAAGCCTTGGATTTCATGCGCACCCTTTGCCAGAAGCCTTGGGCCCAAAACAAAAAGATTGCAACCTTCTTGCACACACCCGGCGGGGAATCATTCTGAGAAAAACAGCAGGAATCTTCAGTTTCTAAGGCACACACTGTGGAGAAGCCGAAGGCTCTGAACCTGCAACAATGAGAAAGCTTCAAAAAATGTATTAGTCTCCTGTGATTGACTCAACAGACCAGATCCCCATGTCCATGTCCTCAGGTCCTTGCCAGCCCACCGACAACCACACCTAGGGAGAAAAAAACACAACCAGTAACTTCCTTCAATACCAAGGCAACAAAAACATGCACATCAACCTGCCCAATCAGTCTTGGGGCAAAGCTCCTTTGCCCACCTGCTGCTGGACAGCCCCTGCCCCATCTTCTCTGTGCTTTCTGCCCTGTCCTTGATGCCTACATGTTGTAAAGGCACGAGGACCCGCACAAATTGGGCATTCATGGCAGAAATTGCAAGTCTCCCTGGAGCATACCCTCTGTGAGGCAAATTCCCCAACAAAGCTTACGTGTCTGGGCAGACTGCTCAGCCCAAGGGTGAGTGCTGGTAGATGTGGAGATCCGATGCACCAAGTGGCCGCTGTCAGAGAGGACACCAGCATTGGGCCGTGCCATGGACATCACCTGTGGCCAAAGATGCCCCAATGAAGTCTGAATACTCCCTGTACCCTATGTCCATGTACTAGAACAGAGGTGCTGCCATGGCTGTGCACAGGCAATGACTCCTGCATAAATTAAGAAACCCGGTAGCCAGTTGGCCCACATGAGCTCAACCTTGCGGCATTTAAGCCACTCCTTGTCCCACTTGTCCAAGTCCTCTTTATCCTTCTTCTCCAGTTCCCTGAAGAGAAGGGTAAAGATGTGCCACAAGATTGCAGAAGAGTGAATGTTATCCCAATCTTTAAGAAAGGGAAGAAGGATGACCCGGGAAACTAAAGGCTGGTCAGTCTGACTTCTGTTGCTGAGAAGATATTAGAACAGATTTTAAAGGGATCAATCGGTAAGCATCTGAAGGACCGCTCAGTGATCCGGGGAAGTCAGCATGGTTTTGTCCCTAACAGATCTTGCCAGACCAACCTGGTTTCCTTTTTTGATCGAGTGACCAGCTTACTGGATCGGGGGAACTCTGTTGACGTGATTTATCTGGATTTCAGTAAAGCTTTTGATAAGGCCCCCCATGACATTCTGATGGGCAAACTGGAAGACTGTGGACTGGGAACTGGTTAGAGGACCGCACTCAAAGAGTGGTGGTCAACGGTGTTTCATCAGATTGGCGGGAGGTGTCCAGTGGGGTGCCGCAGGGCTTGGTTTTGTGCCCGGTACTTTTCAATATTTTTATCAATGATCTGTATGAAGGAGTGGAAGGGCTGCTCTTTAAATTTGCTGATGATACCAAATTGGGAGGAGTAGCAAACACCCAAGAAGATAGAATTAAAATTCAACAAGACCTGAATAATCTGGAGAAGTGGACAGCTGCAAATAGGATGCAATTCAACAAGGACAAGTGCACAGTATTACATCTGGGCCACAAAAATGGGAAGCACAAATACTGGACGGGGGATACACTTCTGGGCAGTAGTATATGTGAAAGAAATCTTGGGGTAAGAGTGGACTATAAACTAAATATGAGCAGTCAGTGTGATGCGGTGGCAAAAAAGGCCAATTCAATCCTGGGTTGTATCAAAGGGGCCATAGCGTAGAAATCGCAGGAGGTCATAGCCCCTCTCTATATTGCCTTGGTCAGGCCACACCTGGAGTATTGTGTGCAGTTCTGGAGGCCTCACTTCAAAAAGGATGTGGACAAAATCGAGAGGGTGCAGAGGAGAGCGATGAGAATGATCAGGGGTCTGGAGACTGAGCCCTATGAGGAAAGGCTGAGGGCCTTGGGAATGTTTAGTTTGGAGAAGAGGAGATTGAGGGGGGACATGATTGCTCTCTTTTTGAAAGGCTGTCATTTGGAGGAGGGCAGGGAGCTGTTCCAGTTGGCAGCAGAGGGTAGGACCCAAAACAATGGGCTTAAATTACATGCACAAAAGTACTGGCTGGATATTAGGAAGAACCTTTTCACGGTCAGAGTAGTTCAAAAGCGGAATCAGCTGTCTAGGGATGTGGTGAGCTCCCCTTCGCTGGCAGTTTTCAAGAAGAGGCTGGATGAATCTTTGTCAGAGATGCTTTAGGCTGATCCTGCACTGGGCAGGGGGGTGGACTAGATGGTCTGTATGGCCCCTTCCAACTCTATGATTCTATGATTCTATGAAAAGCAATGAGTGGAGCTGCAGGAGAGGCGGCAAAGTGCACACCTCCTGGCCAGACGCCAGCTGCTTGTTGAGAGCGATGAGGAAGTAAGCACAGGATAGCTCCCAAGCAGCTGGCTGCCAGCTCAGCCTGTCTATAAAACCCAGCCACAGGAGACCAGGAGGTGTGGAAGCAACATGTCGGAATCCTGTTCCTGCTGCAACCACTCCACTGAACTTGGCCTTGCCCTTGCCTTACTATTGTGACCTTTGGACCATTCCTTGACTCTGCCTTTGCCTAGCCCTTGGGACTTGCTGTTAACTGATCTTTGGACTGCCTGACCTTCCTCGCTGGACTCTGACCTTGCTACTGGACCAGCCCACGACAGTACCCATTATAATCAAGCCATCCTGGCCTGCCTAAAAACAAAAGTACTAATGCTGGGCCTGTTATCTCTGGAGCCTGCTTGTTGACCTTGCAGCTGTACTGTAACTTTTCACAAGAGACAGAGGGAGTTGGATTCCTTGTAATCTTTTACCTTTCTCTGCCCAGACAAAGCTACTGTGTTCTCATGAGACTTTGGGATTTTCGTGCCTTCTTGCTAACTGCCCAAGGGGAGGGGGGAATCATGCTCTTTATATCAAAATGCATCTGTTTATAACCCCATTCCTGCCAACTTACTCATCTATGGATGTACCCATGAACTTACTGGATCTCTAAAATAAAACCTTTTCAATCCAAGACATTGAAGTGCTTGCTGTGAGGGGGTTTGGGGGGTCTATCTGCCATGGACTGCCGTCCCTAGAACTGACAAACACATTTCTTCTACCAGGATACTTTTATGGCTCTCATCGAGCTAAGCTCAGATCTTGCACATTTCTTCTACCCAGCTGCCTTTATGGTTTTCATAGAACCAAACTCAGATCCATCAGCAGCAAATTAAAGAAAAGATTTTATGGGATGTATTCAGCTAGCAAACCTCCCCAAAAGAGAGATCTCTCATTACATAAGACGGGAGCAAGCACACCGGTGTGCTGAGAAAAGACTAATATATGTCAGACTTGAAGATCAACAAGAACACAAGGGTTCCACGGAGTATACTGGATGAGGAAATACAGACTTACCACGAATGGAAACGAAACACAGAGCTTTGAAGTGCACCATTCAAAATTCAAGAATATACCAAAACTAATTTATATATTGCGATTCCCAACTTCAAAAAGTGCAAAATGCTTGCAATAAATAACAGTTAACAGTAATCAATGGTTATTACAATTAGTTCACATCCAGCAGATCACAATATTCCATGTTAAATAACAATAATGGTTGTTGTGGGTTTTCCGGGCTGTATTGCCGTGGTCTTGGCATTGTAGTTCCTGACGTTTCGCCAGCAGCTGTGGCTGGCATCTTCAGAGGTATAGCACCAAAAGACAGAGATCTCTCAGTGTCAGCACCAAAAGTGTAGCACCAAAAGACAGAGATCTCTGAGAGATCTCTGTCTTTTGGTGCTACACCTCTGAAGATGCCAGCCACAGCTGCTGGCGAAACGTCAGGAACTACAATGCCAAGACCACGGCAGTACAGCCCGGAAAACCCACAACAACCTCCGTTCTCTGGCCGTGAAAGCCTTCGACAATACAATACTATAATTACCACTTCAAAGCAACTGGCAAAAGATTGGGAGTCCAAGGAATCTTAAATAGTCTCTGTCCAATATAAGTCTTTCTTTGTGCTTTTCCAAAGGAAAGTCCAGACGGAGGAAAAGTTTCCACGTGGTGCCTAACTCCCAGGCGGGAGCAGATACTGGAGGATCCCCAAACCTCACCTTGGAAGAGTTCTCAAGCCGTAAAGAAGCACTCAACAGGGTGCCAGCTTCTCTTCCGTTTCAAATAAACTTTTTCAAGAGCATCCCCAAACAGCAGCAGTTTACAAAGCCAGTTTATGCTTGAAATTCTTTACTTCTCTTACACCCTAAGGACCCCATAATGGAACCCCAGGGTATCTGGGGTCCTATTATGATGTAAGAGAAGTTTTATGGGTAGCACCATCAAGGTCAGCTGAGACCGGGGAACATTGGACACGCATGCCCTGTTGGACAGCTGCCAGTGTTTGGCTGCCCACTTTTCCTGCAGCATTAAGTCTTCCCACCAGCTGCAAGACAGGCAAAGGGAGGGGGGATCCCGAGCACCACCTCTTACTGGACATGACCACCCATTGGAACTCCGTCTACATCATGATCGCTCTTGTAATGGAGCAAAAAACTGTGGTGCAGGATATCATGTCCTCTGTACCTATTTTGCAGGAAAGAAGAGCTCAGCATCAGCTCAATGGACTGGCTAGCCCTCTTCCAAATGGTCTGTGTCCTGAAGCCATTTTAGGACACCATTAACCTCCTCTGCTCCTACAAGTCCAGCATGTGGCAGATCATCCCCTTGATCTGCGGGCTGGACCGGGCACTGGCCAAAGAACTAGAATAATAATAATGTTTATTGCTTTTCCGGCCGAAGCCATAAGCCATACAAACACCAACAAAATATGAACTGTACACTTGAACATACCCAATTCACATAGACATAACTCGTCATTATCACTTTAAACTATCTAAACTCATGAAAATCTTGTTTCTTTATCACCGTGGCTAGAAAGGAAGCCACTGTGGCAGAGGTTTGATTGTCAGGAAAGTTATCAGACAATAACACTGAGATTGCCCAAGGAAGGAAGGGAAGCTTTTCTTTTAACATAATAGGAACGATAAATCTCTCTCTTTCCTTACTCCACTTAGGGCAAAAAACTATTATATGATCCAAAGTCTCTAACTTTCCTTGTCCACAGTCACAAACTCGTTCAGAATAAGGGAGTCCAGAGAAACGACCAGAAAGCACTTTAGAGGGGAAGGAGTTAAGTCTAGCCAATGTGAAGGCTCTGCGTTGAGCTGGAATCTTTAAAGAATAGCAATAAGATGGAATAGCCTCTGGGGGTGAAAGTCCCAGGGATAAGCCCGAACATGTACGTCTGGCTCTCTGGAGAGTACTGCTGTAATCGAGATCCTTTAGTTTTAATTTTATAACTCTTAGGGCCTCATTTGTCTGTAAAGATGCTATATCAATATCCAGAATTTTTAGTTTCTGGTTAATTAACTTAGTTCGGCTACTCTTATAGGTATCCTGCGAGATCAAATGTGCAGAACCTACTTTCCCTGAATTGTCCTTGTAAATTTCCTTGTTCAAGAACAACTTAAAGGCTGTAATCCATGCTCTCTTCTCAATTGAGGGTTGGGTGAATTCCACCCTAAGAACTAGAACAGGGGGAAGCTCTTCTCCCCAGGGTCAGGGACTTAGTGAGGCGGTTGCAGGCAGCCATGGGCACCCGCTTGCATCCTCTCTGCCCAGAGCAGCCATACAGACTGGCCTGCATGTGCAACCCCTGTATAAAGGGCAGCATCACCATGCACAATGCTGAGCTCTAGCAATGGATGAAGGACCTCGGCAGAGAGGCGCACAGGTTCCAGTCCAAAAGAACAGGCTGGAAGGAAGAGGGCATAGAAGAAGGGGAGGAGGCAGAGGAAGAGGAGTAGGCAAATCAGCCCAATGCATCAGGCCATGAGAGCCCACCCAATAGGGCTCTCCACACTACTGGTCCTTGACAGTGAGCTAAAAGATTGGCGGCATCAGGGAGGCCATGTGTGTCTTTGCAGACTCATCGGAAGTGATGGTGCAAGAGTAAGTTAATGAGCCGCCCAAGCACCCCTACTCCAATCCCTTGGAGTATTGAGCATGCAAAATCACCATCTGGCCAGACCTGTCATCTGTGGCCATGAACATCCTCTCCAGTGTCCAGAGCGAGTGGGTATTCTCCTATCTGGGAGACATGCTCCATCCCTGCCACTTACAGCTGGACCTGACCCTGGTGGATCAATTGTCCTTTATAAAGGCCAACCTCCCCCTGCTGGGCTACTCCTGCCTGGACCTTGGGGACATATCAGTGCTCTGAGCCATGCCAGTCTCGGTGCTGCCACCAGACTCCGTCACCTACTGCCAGGCTCTGGGCCACTCCCACCTCCTTGTGGAGGAAGGCAGTGTTGGTCTGTCAGCAGTAGCAGAAAACAGCAAGAGCCCAGTAACAGAGCAAGGAGAAATTCACCCTCCTTCCCCATGATTTGGCCACTGCTAGAACATGCTCAGTTCTGAGAATGAGACACTCACTGTACATTGGTCAAACATTCTTTGGCAGTATGTCTTCAGAAGAAGAGAACCATGGTTTTCTCCCCAATGGGGCCTAAAGTGGATTATGTTATTGTCCTCTCCTTCATTTATCTTCACAATAGCCCTGTGAGGTTGACTAGGCTGAGAGTGTGTGACTGGCCCAAGGTCATCCTGCAAGCTTTCATGGAAGAGTGGGGATTTGAACCTGTGTCTCCTGGATCCTAGTCCAACATTCTAAGCACTATACCACACTGGGTACTAACAGTACTACAATCATGCCCCATATTGCCCCATGATCTACACAGGCCAGTGCCTGGTTGCCTGGGCAGTAAATACTCCAAATGTTTGATGTCAGTCTAAAATTCTCAAAAAACAACTGCATTTTTTAAAAAAGAATTCAAGAGAGCCTCTTGTAGACATATGAAGACACTTATTCTGAACCAATGTCGGTTCATCAAGGTCAATATGGTCTACTCACACTGGCAGCAATTCTTCAAGGTTTCAAGCAGAGGTGTTTCATATCACTTACTGCTGGGCCCCTCTACCTGGAAATGTTGGGGATCGATCCTGCGACCTTCTTCAGGCCAAGCAGATGGTGGAACGATTATAAACCTTATCCAAGAAACTAAGTGTGCCATTTCTCACTTATAGTAGGCAAACTGCTGGTGACACCTCCCTCCGCCTCGCTCACCAGATCACCAGGGGGAAATTGGGTGGGGAGACATTACTTGATGTCATCACTTTCAGTGACAATCTAGGAATTTCTCAAAGCTCTATGGTCTTTACATTGAGATTTGGGGAATTCCTAGAGCCAAAACAGACAAGACGAATTACACGCGTTCGCCACGCGATTGTACTTACACGTGTCTCCTGCAGGGTTTGCTGTCCACGCGCTGTCCGTTTGTTTCGGCAGTCCGCCCTACACGTGTTTGTGGTCGAGCGTCCATGGGTTCACGGTTGCGCTTCTGTGATGCGCTTCCCTTGGCACATGCTCACAACCCACAGCTGAAAAAGAAGTCTGCAGTAGTTGTTCGCACAGCGGCCGGCAGGTGGCGTCGTGCGGCGTTCGATGGTCATTGCTTACGAACTATAAGTTTTGTTTTGTCCCCGTCATCCAACATTGCACTCTGCAAAGTTTGCACTCCGAGCACCTGCTGCTTGCTTATAATCATTGTCGGTGGTCTAGTTGCTGCTGGCGGCGGGGCGGGGGGGATGACATAACATTTAAGCATGCGGAGATGCCCCAATAAAACTTAAATGTGGACATATGCTAAATAGACTAATTTCCAACAACCTGGTGAATGTCTGCATGATTGTGGCCCCTCCGCAGCGGGGCCTTGGTGGGGCAATGAAGCACTTTGTTGATATCTGACTTTCTGCTTTGTCCAATCACCTCTGACCCAGTGGGTGGCGGGTTGGTGGTTGCCAAATGGGGGCACTTTGTGATGATTGACTGATGCCACAGCCCATGGGGGTCCATTAAGTCTGGCAGGGAGCCGTTGGATGTGAGGGGGTTGCAGTCCTGCCCTGGCGCCCCACACTTTACAGCAGCTGCAATGCCACCTCGCCAGCATCTATGGACCACCTGGCGGCGAGTGGAGGTTGAGCTCCTCCTGTCCTCCGTGCTCTGGTTGGGGTATGCGGAGGAGCTGATGCGCCGTGCGCGAGGCCGTGCACCTCATGCTTGGGTGGCCATTGCATGAGGGCTCGGCATATCCGGCATCACCCACACGCCGGCGGAGTGCCGAGCTAAAATCCGGAGCCTGCGCGAGGTATTTGTGCAGTCGCTTCAGGGGAGCTCACAGCATCGTGCACCTCACCACCGCGCCATGCTCCACATCTGGGAGGCATAGGAAAGGGGAATGGGAGAAGGCGCTCGAGCGGAAGGTGATATAATTTGCACTTATCGCGTTTGGGGGTAGCCCACAAATCATCTGTGTGCACCACGTACACAGGGCCCTTCGCATCGGGTCCGTTGCGTGGAGCCTGTGCGTTCTCTTGTGGCTGGCACCACTTTTCCTACAGGCAACATTGCCCATGCGCTGGGCTCTTGCAAAGGGGGCCAGGCTGAGGCGCCCCACCCTTTAATTTGGGGCACCATTAGTTTGCAGGCATGTCCCGTGGGTCGGGCTTGGCGGGGGGCCTTGCATTTGTGCCCGAAAATATTTGTCTGTGCCAGAGGGTGCGTGGGGCACCTGCAACAATGGCGGGGTGGGATTTCTCTCCCTAGCCAGGTCTAAAGACAGCATGGGTGTTCAGCGCGCACAGTTGCGGGCCAGGCGACGCCCCTGTTGGGGACTGCTGCCTTCTTTAGGGGTCCATGTGAGGGGCACCGCTCTACATGATGGCATCGCATCTGGGTTTTTATCTCCATGTTGTACAACATTTTCCCCTTATGCCCAGCAAACTTGGCAACCCTGCAAGAAGAATAGAAAAAGAGGCAATAATCAAGAATAAGTAGATTTCCGCCATCCTTTAGAATAAACTTCTTAACTGTGACCTACTTCTTCAATGGGGCGGGGGAGAAAGATAAGGTTGTTGTAGAATCTCTTTTGGGGTAGAGTATTGAGGGGGGGATGGACAAACCTCTGTGCAGTCATAAGGCACATGGACTGGAATTGCTGACCCACTGGATTCCTTAAGTGGGACATAATTGGTAGATGCGATAGAGAAGTGATAGACGCCTTGGCACAAGCTTTGAAGTAAACTATTAAAGTAGCTTGAAGCATTAAACAGCAAATATTTTTGGCCCCAAATTAGTACTCCTGGTTTGGAAGGTTGCCTCATATCCACCTCCCCAAATGGTATAAAAAGCCAGCACCTCCAGGTCTTCTCCTATCAGCTTTTCCTGATCTGGAGCAGCATCTCTTACCTTTCTCTTCTCAGCAAACCAGGTAAGTCTGCTTAACTGCACTGGAACACTGGCCATTTCCACATGCTGTTAAAGCGACGGGCTACTTACTGAATGCTGGCGTCTCCCCCCCCCACACACACACACAGATTCCAGATGCCTCCGATTTCAAAGAGGAAGCAGGCAGTTTCGCTTCCGTTTGTTCAGCATCTTTTGTGAGAACGGGATTTCCCACTCTTTCCTGTGCCGGGTAAAGGACACTGAACACACGGAAGCCAAACTGCCTGCTTCAGCTTTGAAATCGGAGGCATCTGGAATCTCTGGGAAAAAACCACCAGCATTCAGTAAGCAGCCCATCGCTTTAACAGCATGCGGAAACAGCTGTTGCCTGGAAATAAAATGCTTGTGTATTTTATTTTTTTTGTCTTTGTTCAGGAAGTTATAAGGTTTTTGAGAATAAAAGGGTCAACAGATGTAGATCAGAAATTGTTTAGGTACAAAAAAACTTCCCTATGCTGAAGCAGTTGGAGAAGACTGCTAGTTCTGATTATTTTGAAAAACTTCTATATTCTTACAAATTAGAGAGATTGCAGCTCAGTGGTAGAACATCTGTTTGGTGTACAGAAGGTCCCTGTTTCAGTCCCTGGATTGGGTAGCAGATGATTTTATTTTATTTGATTTGATTTATAGTCCACCCTTCTCACACCAGCAGGCTCAGGGCAGATTACAATTTATGTACAATTTAAAATTACATTCAACAATTCATACAATTTAAGACTATAAAACATTAAGAAAAATGTCCATGCTTCAAAACCCCTTTACTTGAGAGTTGAATGGCTCTGAAATTTGGTCCTCCTGAGGGAGAGTGGTTAATTTTTAGTCATTCTTCAGAAAAAGACCATAAGAAATATAATAACAATAATAACATTTGATGTATATACCGCCCTTCAGGACAACTTAATGCCTACTCAGTGCAGTTTACAAATTATGTCATTATTATCCCAACAACAAAACACCCTGTGAGGTGGGTGGGGCTGAGAGAGCTCCAGAGAACTGTGACTAGCCCAAGGTCACCCCGCTGGCTTCAAGTGGAGGAGTGGGGAATCAAACCCGGCTCTCCAGATTAGAGTCCCGCTCTCTTAACCACTGCACCAAACTGGCTCTTCTTCCAATATCCTTCCAATGTCCACAGACAATGGCCATCTGCCATTTCATTTTAGAACAAGAACAACCATGAATGAGTGGCCCACTTCTATTTCTAAAATTTCAATATATAAACAGATGTTTGAAAGATGAGAAAGGGGGCAATGAGAAACAGATGAGGAATGTACTGGCGTGCGGGTTCCCAGTACTGGGGGTCAGGAGGCGCACTGGGCCCTGCCTCACATACCAAGGCTGAGACTCAGAGGCTAGGCAGAACATGGCCATTGAGTCCAAGGTTGAGGTTCCAGCAGTCAGGTTAGGCAAAGTCTGGCAGTCCAATGTTGAGGGTTCAAGCAGGCAGGTTAGGCAAGGTCAGGCCGTCCAAGGGCAGGCTTTCAGGAGACAGGCAAGGCAAGGCAGAGTGAAAGGCTTCACAGTGATTATACACATTGCATCCACGCCCAGCAGCTTCTCTTGGCTGGTTTTATTAGCGCCAGGGCTAAGGTCCATGGGTGCAGCCCATTGCTTGGGAAAGGATCCTACAGCTACTGCTTCCCATCATTAGACAGCAGCTGGCACCGGCTCGGGAGGCATGCACTTTGCTTCCTTGCCTGCACTTCAGTTCTCAGCTTCAGTCTGTGGTGCCTCTAAGGGTGGAGGTAAAGCTGTAGGGCTGGGGCCAGCTAACTGGGTTTCACCCAGTGGACCAGAGCTAGAAGGTGTTGGCTCTGCCCCAGCTGTTGGTTATGCCTGCTGATCAGCTGGCATCCCCTGCTGAGCAGCTTCTCTTAGCTCCCCTTCTCCCAAGGACTCCTTAGCTTCTGGGAGTTCTGGCTGCACGGGGCTCCTCATTATCACTGAGCCTGGCTGACTCATGACAAGAAGCCTGGAATCCATACTTTTGAAACTGAAAGACTGTCTGTTGTTTTTATTGGAGAGGGGGTGTGGCTCAGTGTTAGAGAATCTACTTGGCATGCAGCAGGTCCTAGGTTCAATTCCCGGCATCTCTAGGTAAAAGGAACAGGATGGAAAAACCTCTGCATGAGACTGCGGCAAGCCACCCACAGTCGGAGTACTTTACTTACTTTAATAATACTGTTAAAAGCCACACGGACTACAACAGATCAGAAATACAGGATAGGGTTGCACAAAACTTTGCCATACAAAAGGTAACATTACAATCAAAATCTGAAAGAAGCCAACTAACCTTAGGTTCATTTGTCTGATTCCAGAATAAAGGAAAATGAAGGCAAAAGAAACTTCTTCCCAGCTCTCAATGGACAATCAAATACAATATGCGCTATAGATCAAGATGGGTAACCGTGTTAGTCAGTCTGTAGCAGTAGGAAAGAGCAAGAGTCCTGTAGCACCTATAAGACTAACAAAATTTGGTGTAGGGTAGGAGCTTTCGTGAGTCAGATATCTGAAGAAGCGAGCTGTGACTCACAAAAGCTCATACCCTACACCAAATTTTGTTAGTCTTACAGGTGCTACTGGATGCTTGTTCTTTCCTAATCTGTGCTGTAGTCCCTATTCTTCCCACAGAGCATTAGCAAATTGTTTCAGAATAGGAAATCCTTGAGTAACATCCAGTTAACACTGGTGATTGTAAAGTGTCTGGTTGGGCCATCATAAAGGCTCATCACAGCTTGGGGACCATCAGTGTAGATAAATACTTTGGTAATTGTGCTGAAAAGATGGTCCAAGTGCAATAGTAGAGCAAACTCGCTGGGTACCAAAAGGTGTGCTATTATAATCCAATTTTAAAATGCAATCCTTGATTGTTTTGTAAAGCTTATTTGTAGATGAACTGGCAATGCCAGTCTGAGTGGGCAGATCAGATGGACTAATGGTCTCATTCAGTACACGGCAGCTTCATGTATTCATTTATCAATACTGTGGTGTTGCATAATGGTTAGAGTATCAGACTAGGACCTGAGGACAGAAGTACCAGAGGAAATAAGCAAACGAAGACAAAAACTCTTGAATAATGTGTGAATGAGTACTATTAATCACAAAGGAATAACTTACAACATAGTGAGACAATTGGAATCGTATCCCTGTTCTACCCTGGAATCTGCTCGAGTGTCCCCGGGTCCGTCACAAGCTTTCAGCTTAAGCAACCTTACAAGTTTGTTGTTGTAAGTTGAGATGGGCATGAACAGCAATACAAACCAAAAAAAGCCACAAACAACCCAACCCGCTGTTCATGAGCAAGCTGTTCATGAGGCCCCATACCCGATGAACCTGTGTTCGTTCTAAGCCCTCTTCATGGCGTTCGTCAGCCCTTCATAAAGCCAGACAGTTTGGCGCCTTTCAATCAATTACCCTGACGACATAGGCATGGACGGTCTGAACTCTGTCTAAACTCCTTCTGGCTTTCCTTCTGGCTTGTGATCCCTCAAAGTAGCTTCCAGCAGACAGTCCAGTTTTTGCCACTGTGAAGAGAAAATGACGGGAAAGGGAAGGATTCATGGATCATGGCTTTCCCAGGGTCCAATCTCTCTGAAACTTGGGGAGTCTTCAGAGAACAGTGAGGACTATGTCCCCTGCAACTTTGGTGGGTATTGGACATTGGGAAGGTCAGTTTGTAACTCCTCAAAGTAGCTTCCAGCGGACAGTCCAGTTTATGCCAATGTGAAGAGAAAGTGACATTAAAGGGGGAGACCCATGGATCATGCCTTTCCCGGCTCAAGTTTAGCTAAGTCCCAAATGGGCCATTCTGGCTCCCATGAACCTCCAACTATGAACATGTTCGTGAACAGGTCATGTTCGTCGATGTTCGTGAATCCCTGTTCATGGATGGCAATGAACAACGAACATCGTGTTCGGGTTTTTTCCCTGTTTGTGCCCATCTCTAGTTGTAAGAATAAAGTGGAGAAGGGGAGAAAGATGTGAAAAGCCTTTTTGGGTTCCAGTCGGGGAGAAAAGTAAGCAAAAAGTCCTTTGAAACATGTAAATCAGTAATCAGGTAACGACTGAACATCTGTTTGAGACGGGCCTGCAAAGACTAATTCCAGGGGAATCTATTAGGAACAGAACTACCAAGCAAGGAACATGGTTGACTTTTGAGGAATTGGGACGCAAAGGGGGCGAGACTGCAACATTTTACGTGAGCGTAAATCCCATTTAATTCATTGGAACCTGTTTCCAAGGACATGGCATGTGTAGAACTGGATTGTACACCTTCCTCTGTTGGGGAGGCATACTTATCTCTGGTTTCCACCCATTTGTTTCAGACCCTTCTCTCAAAGATGGTTTATGGAAGCAACTGTGGCTTCAGCTGCAAATCACAGTGCCCCCCACACAAGGCAATCATCTGTCCACCTCCCTTCTGCGTCACCCAACCAGGACCCATCCTGAGCTGCTCGAATGATAGTTTGGCTGTCTGCTGCAATGCACCCTGTGGCTACGGCTGTGGCTATGGTGGTGGATGGGGGAATTTTGGAGGCTTTGGGGGCTTTGGTTGTGGCCAAGGATATGGTGGTTATAATTGTTGAACAGGCTATGATATCAGTAAAACTAGAGGAAGAAATCAACAGGAGAACGAATTGAAAATATCACCTTCTGGCACGGCCTGACCTTCAGGAGAACTAAGGGCCCACAACTCCATGTGAAGCTGTGGCTGCTCAGTTACTCTAGAACTCAGGTCTCAATATGTCTTTTATTTATTTCCCCCTGAAATCTACAGGAAATCAATCTCCTCCTGCTTTCTGTCTTGCTCCAAAACAAAATGACGGCAAGCATCATGCAAAAGAATGGCACCTCAGTGCTTTCATGTGCCAATGCAAAGTGTAATTGATTCTCACCCCCTTTCTGTCAGATCGGTTGGCCTTAGGCAAGCAATTCGCTCTCTGTCCCCCAGTTGCAATAAGGGCGTAATAATAGTGCTATACCTCTCAAGCTGTTTATAAACTCAAAAAGTTCTTAAAGTTTAATATTGGTCCTTTATCAACTTTGAGACCTGAGGAGGCTGAGCGGATGTCACTAGAGAGAGACGAAATTCAAGCTCCTTGCAGTCTTCACATCACCTAATAAGGGGGAAGGGGTGGTCTCATGTTTCTATGCTATGCTTTGTAATTTGTATTGTGAATGCTCTGTCCCCTCTGTGGTGTACCCTGTCTTTCCTTGTGCATTAAAACCCTAGACTTCATCACAGTTCGAGTGTTCTGGTTTTGATTTCTTCCTGTTCCTTTAATGACATAATACTAGATATTATACTAGTCATTCTAATTTCCTAACCATCAGTGTATGCCATGAACAGACTTAAAGATCCTGAAACCAGGGAGTGGGGTGGCACCTGGGAAAAGCACCCAGATATGCACCATCTTGTTTCCTGGCTAACACCAATTACTTTCAAGACTTTAAATAAAACAGGGGCACCAAAACTCCTATCCTGAGCCCTGAATCACAGCCACTTCTGGGAGTTCAAGGCTGGCTGCACGGGGCTCCTCTTGCCCGAGGAGTCCTCATTATCACTGAGCCTGGCTGACTCATGACAAGAAGCCTGGAATCCATACTTTTGAAACTGAAAGACTGTCTGTTGTTTCTAATGGAGGGTGGCTCAGTGTTAGAGAATCTACTTGGCATGCAGAAGGTCCTAGGTTCAATTCCCGGCATCTCTAGGTAAAAGGAACAGGATGGCAACCTCTGCATGAGACTGCGGCAAGCCACCCACAGTCGGAGTACTTTACTTACTTTAATAATACTGTTAAAAGCCACACGGACTACAACAGATCAGAAATACAGGATAGGGTTGCACAAAACTTTGCCATACAAAAGGTAACATTACAATCAAAATCTGAAAGAAGCCAACTAACCTTAGGTTCATTTGTCTGATTCCAGAATAAAGGAAAATGAAGGCAAAAGAAACTTCTTCCCAGCTCTCAATGGACAATCAAATACAATACGTGCTATAGATCAAGATGGGTAACCGTGTTAGTCAGTCTGTAGCAGTAGGAAAGAGCAAGAGTCCTGTAGCACCTATAAGACTAACAAAATTTGGTGTAGGGTAGGAGCTTTCGTGAGTCAGATATCTGAAGAAGCGAGCTGTGACTCACAAAAGCTCATACCCTACACCAAATTTTGTTAGTCTTACAGGTGCTACTGGATGCTTGTTCTTTCCTAATCTGTGCTGTAGTCCCTATTCTTCCCACAGAGCATTAGCAAATTGTTTCAGAATAGGAAATCCTTGAGTAACATCCAGTTAACACTGGTGATTGTAAAGTGTCTGGTTGGGCCATCATAAAGGCTCATCACAGCTTGGGAACCATCAGTGTAGATAAATACTTTGGTAATTGTGCTGAAAAGATGGTCCAAGTGCAATAGTAGAGCAAACTCGCTGGGTACCAAAAGGTGTGCTATTATAATCCAATTTTAAAATGCAATCCTTGATTGTTTTATAAAGCTTATTTGTAGATGAACTGGCAATGCCAGTCTGAGTGGGCAGATCAGATGGACTAATGGTCTCATTCAGTACATGGCAGCTTCATGTATTCATTTATCAATACTGTGGTGTTGCATAATGGTTAGAGTATCAGACTAGGACCTGAGGACAGAAGTACCAGAGGAAATAAGCAAACGAAGACAAAAACTCTTGAATAATGTGTGAATGAGTACTATTAATCACAAAGGAATAACTTACAACATAGTGAGACAATTGGAATCGTATCCCTGTTCTACCCTGGAATCTGCTCGAGTGTCCCCGGGTCCGTCACAAGCTTTCAGCTTAAGCAACCTTACAAGTTTGTTGTTGTAAGTTGAGATGGGCATGAACAGCAATACGAACCAAAAAAAGCCACAAACAACCCAATCCGCTGTTCATGAGCAAGCTGTTCATGAGGCCCCGTTCCCGATGAACCTGTGTTCGTTCTAAGCCCTCTTCATGGCGTTCGTCAGCCCTTCATAAAGCCAGACAGTTTGGCGCCTTTCAATCAATTACCCTGATGACATAGGCATGGACGGTCTGAACTCTGTCTAAACTCCTTCTGGCTTTCCTTCTGGCTTGTGATCCCTCAAAGTAGATTCCAGCAGACAGTCCAGTTTTTGCCACTGTGAAGAGAAAATGACAGGAAAGGGAAGGATGCATGGATCATGGCTTTCCCAGGGTCCAATCTCTCTGAAACTTGGGGAGTCTTCAGAGAACAGTGAGGACTATGTCCCCTGCAACTTTGGTGGGTATTGGACATTAGGAAGGTCAGTTTGTAACCCGTCAAAGTAGCTTCCAGCAGACAGTCCAGTTTTTGCCCCTGTGAAGAGAAAATGACAGGAAAGGGGGAGACCCATGGATCATGCCTTTCCCGGCTCAAGTTCAGCTAAGGGCCAAGTGGGCCATTCTGGCTCCCATGAACCTCCAACTACGAACATGTTCGTGAACAGGTCATATTCATCGATGTTTGTGAATCCCTGTTCGTGGATGGCAATGAACAACAAACATCGTGTTCGGGTTTTTTTCTTGTTCGTGTCCATCTCTAGTTGTAAGAATAAAGTGGAGAAGGGGAGAACAATGTGAAAAGCCTTTTTGGGTTCCAGTCGGGGAGAAAAGTAAGCAAAAAGTCCTTTGAAACATGTAAATCAGTAATCAGGTAATGACTGAACATCTGTTTGAGACGGGCCTGCAAAGACTAATTCCAGGGGAATCTATTAGGAACAGAACTACCAAGCAAGGAACATGGTTGACTTTTGAGGAATTGGGACGCAAAGGGGGCAAGACTGCAACATGTTACTTGGGCGTAAATCCCATTTAATTCATTGGAACCTGTTTCCAAGGACATGGCATGTGTAGAACTGGATTGTGCACCTTCCTCTGTTGGGGAGGCATACTTAACTCTGGTTTCCACCCATTTGTTTCAGACCCTTCTCTCAAAGATGGTTTATGGAAGCAACTGTGGCTTCAGCTGCAAATCACAGTGCCCCCCACACAAGGCAATCATCTGTCCACCTCCCTTCTGCGTCACCCAACCAGGACCCATCCTGAGCTGCTCGAATGATAGTTTGGCTGTCTGCTGCAATGCACCCTGTGGCTACGGCTGTGGCTATGGTGGTGGATGGGGGAATTTTGGAGGCTTTGGGGGCTTTGGTTGTGGCCAAGGATATGGTGGTTATAATTGTTGAACAGGCTATGATATCAGTAAAACTAGAGGAAGAAATCAACAGGAGAACGAATTGAAAATATCACCTTCTGGCACGGCCTGACCTTCAGGAGAACTAAGGGCCCACAACTCCATGTGAAGCTGTGGCTGCTCAGTTACTCTAGAACTCAGGTCTCAATATGTCTTTTATTTATTTCCCCCTGAAATCTACAGGAAATCAATCTCCTCCTGCTGCTGTCTTGCTCCAAAACAAAATGACGCCAAGCATCATGCAAAAGAATGGCACCTCAGTGCTTTCATGTGCCAATGCAAAGTGTAATTGATTCTCACCCCCTTTCTGTCAGATCGGTTGGCCTTAGGCAAGCAATTCACTCTCTGTCCCCCAGTTGCAATAAGGGCATAATAATAGTGCTATACCTCTCAAGCTGTTTATAAACTCAAAAAGTTCTTAAAGTTTAATATTGGTCCTTTATCAACTTTGAGACCTGAGGAGGACGAGCGGATGTCACTAGAGAGAGGAGAAATTCAAGCTCCTTGCAGTCTTCACATCACCTAATAAGGGGGAAGGGGTGGTCTCGTGTTTCCATGTTATGCTTTGTAATTTGTATTGCTAATGCTCTGTCCCCTCTGTGGTGTACCCTGTCTTTCCTTGTGCATTAAAACCCTAGACTTCATCACAGTTCGAGTGTTCTGGTTTTGATTTCTTCCTGTTCCTTTCATGACATAATACTAGATATTATACTAGTCATTCTAATTTCCTAACCATCAGTGTATGCCATGAACAGACTTAAAGATCCTGAAACCAGGGAGTGGGGTGGCACCTGGGAAAAGCACCCGGATATGAACCATCTTGTTTCCTGGCTAACACCAATTACTTTCAAGACTTTAAATAAAACAGGGGCACCAAAACTCCTATCCTGAGCCCTGAATCACAGCCACTACAGGCCCCTTAGGCAGTAGGAAGGCATCTGATTGGTTTGTTTGAGAGACTTTTTAGAATCAGGTTCATTCTGTGGTTGTTTTTCACAAGCAACCAGTCACTCTGGACACAGGCTTAAATAAAATATCTTTTACTTATTGAATACAGGTTACAAAAAGAGTGTTGCTGAGCATGAAGCATTCTAGTTCAGGTAACAGACAAAGGAAACAAATAAACCTTTCTATTGCTAGCTAACAACTATCTGGCTACCTGGGAAAAGCACCCAAATATGCACCACCTTGTTTCCTGGCTAACACCAATTACTTGCAAGATTTTAAATAAAACAGGGGCACCAAAACTCCTACTTTGGTGTTTAAAGCCCTCCATGGACTGGGACCGGCATACCTGTGGGACCGCCTCTCCCATTACATCCGTTGCAGGGCACTACGCTTTGCAGATAAACAACTCCTGGTGGTCCCCAGCCTGAGGGACATCCAGCTGACCTCCACCAGGGCCAGGGCTTTTTCTGCCCTGGCCCCAGCCTGGTGGAATGCTCTCCCGCCTGAGATCTGGGCCCTGCGGGACCTATTACAGTTCTGCAGGGCCTGTAAAATGGAGATGTTCTGCCAGGCCTTTGGTTGAGGACCAGCGGGTGTCCCCCCTTATCCTATCTAAGATCTCTACCTCTTCTATGACTGCCCTCGGCTATGTGTTTTACCCACAGCTATGACCTATGCAGGTCTTTTATTAGCATCCAAAGTAGCCTATGTATCATGGCACTGGAGTATTTTAATATAAGTTTTTAAATCTGTTTTTAAAGTTGACTATTAATTTATTGTATTTTAATGATGATGTGAGCCACCCTGAGCCCATTCATGGGGAGGGTGGGATATAAGTCAAATAAAATAAATAAATAAAATAAATAAATAAAACCTTCAAAGCTTGCTACCAAAGGATCACTGACGTAGCTTCGTTAGCTGATAGATTCTAACCAATGGGCTTAGTAAAGGATTCCATTACCATGTCAAGTGAGTCGGGGCATCTTGATGGCAAAAGGCATGGAGGCAGTCTTCTCTCTCACATGATGCTAAAGGAATAATGCCTTATGGGAAAAAAACACACAGAGCCAACTTTTCAGGCCGGTCAATGTCACGCATCAGCCAAGATCCAATCAGGGCTCACTTGCTTAATTTGCATTGCTTGTTGCGTGAAACTAGAGAGTCAAGATAAAGACAGTGAGAACTGACCGAGGCCTACAGGTGTTGGTAATTAGCAGACCCACAATTTTTTCTCATCTAGGTTCCAGCCAGGCCTGCATCAGTTTAGGACATGAATCAAAGTTCAGTGACATTAACCAAGATCTTAAGGGTTTAATAGGCCTGTTCCTTACAGCAGGGTACCTGTGTTGGTCTGCAGGATTTGAGTCCAGTGACACCTTTGAGAGGAAAAATATTTTCCGGGTAGAAGATTTCGAGAGACAGAGCTCCCTAAGGCGCCGCTGGACCCAAATCCTGTTTTTTTAGCATATCTCAAATTGTTAATGTTCCTCCCACAGATTTTCGCTCCACCTTCTTCTAGATCTAATCCAGCTTTCCTTTTTTTTTTTTGAAAATTTTTTTATTGGGTTAGAATATTGTTATTTTTACATTACATTCAATTTTCCCCAAATTTTTCATTTCTAACCCCCTCCCTTTCCCCCCCTTTTGTAGACTTCCAACAGCTTTCCCACCCTTTGTCCCTTTTCCCTTACTTCTATTAAATTCCTCTGTCTAAAACAGATATACATTTTCCATTATATTAAGCAGTACCTCTTTAACTACTTTTCTCATTATACACCCAAACTGTGCGTCTTTGGATAAACAATTTATCCCATTTTCCAGTTTTGAATATTTCTATATATCATAAACCTATATATCATAAACCATAAAAATTTCCCACATTTAAATTTGTTCTCTATATATTACTCATTTCAGCATTTTATGGCAATTCTATATAGCTCATCACATAATCAATCAATTTGACTCTTTTATACATTCAGTTTGGTGCATATAAATCTTATCAAAGAAAGAAAATATTATTAGTTACTCAATCCTCATGTTTAAACCTTATCATTAATTATTCTCTATCAATGTTCTATCAATTAACCTATACATATCTATATATATATCAATCTGTTAATCTAACTGCTTATAAATTCACATTTCTCTTCCTCCCCCGGTAAAGTCACCCCTCTCTTTCATACTTTTATTATATTTCAGTAGTTCTCAAACTGCCACAGTTTTCCTCCCACCTCCCATTTCTTCTCCAGATATTGTTTCAGCTTCTCCCAGTCTGTGTTAAACTGCCCTGAGTCCAGATCCCTCAGTTTTCTTGTCATCTTATCCATTTCAGCCATGTACAGCAATTTGTAGATCCAATCTTCAATAGTTGGCACTTCTTGTACTTTCCATTTTTGCGCATACAAAAGTCTAGCTGCTGCTGTCATATAAAATATCAACGTCCTGTGTTGGGCTGGAATTCCCTCCATTCCCAAGTTCAGTAGCAGGAGTTCTGGGTTCTTATTAATTTGAAATTGTAAAATTTCACTCATTTCTCTTATTATTTCCCCCCAGTACTGCCTGGCTACCTCACACGACCACCACATATGATAGAGGGAGCCCTCATGCTTCTTACATTTCCAGCATTTATTAGAAGTATTCAAATTCCCTAGCGCAATCTTCTTTGGTGTCATGTACCAACGATAGATCATTTTGTAAATGTTCTCTTTGATATTAATACATGTCGTTGTCTTCATTGTAGTTTTCCACAAGTATTCCCATGCCTCCATTGTTATTTCTTTATTAAAGTTTATAGCCCATTTCACCATTTGTGTTTTAACTGTCTCATCCTCGGTATACCATTTCAACAGTACTTGGTATACCTTGGATATTCTTTTCTTGTCTTCTTTAAGAAGGGTCTGCTCTAGTTCCGAGTTCTCTGTTCGTATGCCCCCCTTTGCAGAGTCCGAATTGTATAAGTCTCTAATCTGTCTATACTGGAACCAATCATAGTTAGGTGATAGTTCCTCTTGCGTCTTTATTCTAAGTTTAGATACTTCAGTTTTAGTTATTTCTTTGTACGTTAAACATTGTTGTTCATTATCAACAGCTCTCGGATCTATCACCTCATATGGAACCACCCACAAGGGGGTTCCTTCTTGTAAGTAAATTCTATACTTCTTCCAGATTGTATATAAACTTCTCCTTACAAAATGATGCAGGAACATCGAGTTGACCTTTACTTTGTCATGCCATAGGTATGCGTGCCATCCAAAAAATTTTTTGTATCCCTCTAGGGCTAGTAGTTTCTTATTCTTTAATGTCATCCACTCTTTTAACCAAACTAGGCAGATTGCATCGTGATAAAGTCTCAGGTTGGGCAGTTGCATTCCGCCTCTTTCCTTTGCATCTTGTAAAACTTTTACTTTCACTCGAGGCTTCTTGCCTGCCCAAACAAAATCTGATATTTTCCTCTGCCATTTTTCAAATTGTTTAGAGTCTCTGATGATTGGTATTGTCTGTAGCAAAAACATTACTCTTGGTAACACATTCATCTTAACTGCTGCAATCCTACCCAACCATGACAAGTTCAATCTATTCCACTTGATCAAGTCTCTCTCTATCTGAGTCCATAATTTTTCATAATTATTCTTGAACAAATCTATATTTTTTGCAGTCAGCTCAACTCCCAAGTATTTCACCTTACTAGTTACTTCACAATCCGTTGTTTCCATTAACAATTGTTGTTTCTGCTTAGTCATGTTTTTGCATAATATCTTTGACTTCTTTTTGTTAATGAAGAAACCTGCCAAGTCTCCAAACTCCTTGATCTTATCTATCACTTTTGGCATGTTCTCCAGTGGGTCTTCTACAATTAGCATTATGTCATCTGCAAATGCTCTGACCTTATATGAATAGTCCTTTATTTTTATTCCTCGTATTTCCTCATCTTGTCGTATTTGTATCATCAGAATCTCCAATACTAAAATGAACAACAATGGAGATAACGGGCAACCTTGTCTCGTTCCTTTACTAATCGTCAATTTCTTGGTCAATTCATCATTCACTACAATTGCTGCAGTCTGGTCTCTATAAATTTCCTTAATTGCTCTGACAAATCTTTCTCCCAGTTGTAGCTTTTCCATAGTGGCAAACATAAAGTCCCAGTTTAAATTGTCAAACGCTTTTTCAGCGTCTACAAAGAAGAAACCAACCTCTTTGTCACAACGCTTGTCATAATATTCAATAGCATTGATCACTGTCCTTAAGTTGTCTCTTATTTGTCTGTCTGGCAAAAAGCCTGCTTGTTCCTCCTCTATGACTTCCGAGAGCCACCCCTTCAATCTCTCCGCCAATATCTTCGCAAAAATTTTATAATCATTGTTAAGTAGTGATATAGGTCTGTAATTTTTCACGTTGGTCAGGTCTTGGCCCTCTTTTGGGATCAATGATATATTCGCTTCACTCCAAGTATCTGGAATCCTTTGATCCCTAAAAACTCCATTCATCACCTCTTTTAGGAATGGTGCCAGTTCATTGGCCATTGTCTTATAAAATTTAGCCGTAAGTCCATCTGGCCCTGGCGCCTTTCCTAGATTTGCGGATTGTATTGCCTTGCTTATTTCCTCGTCAGTTACTTCACTGTTCAACTTATTTCTCCAAGCTTCCGAGATTTCTGGAAGTTTGGTTTTCTCCAGATATGATGCTATTGATTCTTTGTTTACTTCTTTTTTATTATACAGCTTAGCATAAAATTTATAAAAGGCTCTACTAATGGTAGTCTGCTCCAAGTACGTTTTATTTTCTTCACAGATTTTATTTATTATTTTCTTTTCCCTTTTCTTCTTCAATTGCCATGCCAAATATTTCCCAGGTTTATTAGCACCCTCAAACACTTTTTGATTCAGTCTTTTAAGATTCCACTCCAATTCTTTATTACTCATTGCTGTTAGCTGTTCTTGAAGAATTTTAATTTCCTGGTATATTTTCTTTTTCCCTGGTCTCTTTTTTAACTGTGTTTCTTTGGCTTTTATTTTCTCCTCAATCTCTTGTCTTTTCTCCTCTTTCTTTTTTCTTGCTCTGCCATTTAAGTCCATTAGTATGCCCCTTACAACCGCCTTGTACGCATCCCAAACTTTGTTGGTTGGTACTTCTTTATTCACGTTGTACTGTATAAAAAACTTTGTCTCTCTTCTCAGTATTTCCATATTCTCTCTTTCCTGTAACAAGTCCTCATTTATTCTCCAGGCTTTCCTTTTTCTCCTTTTTCCAAATTTCCACATAATTGGGTTGTGATCTGAGCCTACCATCGGCATTATTTCTACCTCCTTAGTCCATAACGCTAAGTCTTTTGAGGCCCAGATCATATCGATTCTTGATAATGTAAAATGCCTTGCAGAATAAAAAGTAAACTGTCTAGTTTTAGGATATTCTCTCCTCCATACATCTTCGAGAGTCTCTTGTTGAATCAACTCAAAAAAGAGCTTTGGCAATAGTCCTCTTTTCTTTTGTGCTGTTGTAGTCTTTTTGTCTAGTTCCAAATCTGTCACTCCATTGAAGTCTCCAGCAAGAATTATCTGGTCATATGCAAGATCGTCTAAGTGCTTCCTTAAATCCTCAAAGAAGCTTTCCTTTGCACCGTTAGGTGCATAAAGTCCGACTACCAACACTCTCTTTGAATTCCAATTACATTCCACTGCTACAAATCTAGCTTCTACATCTCTCATAACAAATTTTGGCTGCAGCTCCTCTTTTATGTACAACACCACTCCTCTTTTTTTCTTGTTGGAGGCCGCTACAAATTCTTTGCCCAATTTTCCAGATTTTAAATATTTTACATCCTGTTTTCTGATGTGGGTCTCTTGCAAACAAACAATATCACATTTTTGTTTTAGTAGCCAATGAAAAATATTTTTCCTCTTATTCGGTGAGTTTAGTCCATTTACATTCCAAGATAATACTTTACACTCCATATTCATAGTTTTGTTGGTAAGTCTTTTTCATTGTCCTTAATAAATCGCTCCATCTCTCGCTCAGATCTGATGCGTTTTTTTGCCCCTCCAAACTCAAAGGACACTCCTTCCGGTAGCTCCCATCTGTACCTAATATTCATGTCCTTCAAAGTCTGAATTAGCACTTTATATTTTTTCCGGTCCAATAACACTGATCTGGGCAGTTCCTTCATTATAATGATCGTCTTGCCATCAATCTCCAATGGATCTTGAAACTGTTTTGTCACAATCCTCTCTTTCATGTTTCTAGTTGTAAACTGCACAATCACATCTCTTGGTAATTTCCTCTGGGTTGCAATTCTCGAGTTCACACGGTACGCCACATCTAGGATAGCCACAACTTCCTCCTCCTCCTTCCCCAGGTATTCAGCCAACACCTCAGTCATCTGTTCTTGCGCTGACTTCCCTTCCACTTCCGGCAGACCACGAAAACGAAGCTGCTTCTCCATGTGTTTAGTTTCTGCAACTGACATCCTCCCCTTCACCAATCTCATCTCTATTTGTTGCGTGTCTATTAAATTCTCCATCGCGTCTTCTACTGTTTTAACTCTCTGCTGTGTTCCTTGTAGTTCACTACTAATCGTTTCCATACCTTTTTTCACTTCTGACAGCTCCGACTTTACTGTCTGTGTAACCTCTTTAACCTCTTTAATAAGCTCCAACTTCGTGTCCTTAAGTTCTTTAATCATATCTACAAGTTTTTTGTCCAAATTTTTATCCAGGTTTTCTATTGCCGATTGCCACTCTTTTTTCGACATCGTGGGGCTTGCTTTAGCTCGCTCCCACGAATCTGCTCTCTTCCTTAACTCCGTGGCGTGTAATTAAACGTTTTTCTTTTTTCAAATGTCCCAATCTTTACCAAAATTAAGTTTTAAAGTGTCCAAAATGTCGGGCGTCTTTTCTCTATGGTTTCTCTGTGTTGTTGTAATCCAAAATGGCCTACTTCCTCTTCCGCTGAAGCCGCGACCCTTCCCCTTTCAAAAATGGCGATTCCCTGCTTCCTGTCCTTCGGCAAGGGCCGCTTCTCTCCAGCCACTCTATTGTTGTTACGCACTTCCTGTCTCCCGTCTTCCCACAGCAGGTCTCGCGATGGTGTCTTTTTCCCACAGCTCCAAAACCACAGGTATTCTAAACAATAGTCCGATTTCTGTAATAACTTCTTTAAACTTAGTCTCTTTTAAAATACGACTCCTGCCGAGTCTTCACCTCCTTTTCACTAATCTGTTGCAGTTTAAAAATCTACTTTCTTTCCTCTCTGTTTTTGTCAATCTGTCCCGTTTCAAAAGATAGCGATCTTTACCTTCTCTTCAATTTTCTCGGGTTGTAATCACTGTTTCGATCTTAAATTCTCCTCTCAGCTTCCTTCCCCAATCGAAGCTTGGGTATGTAGGTCTTATGCCAGCCGAATTGGCCCCAAAACTGCCGCAGAGATTATAGCCGACCCGTCGCAAGGTGGGACCTCAAGGATCGGGGGGAGACTCGTTGAGCAGAGCCCCCCCTCGTCCGAGATCTAGCTCACCCTAGGGTCTTGAGCGTTCTTTGCCTGCTCCCCGCCTGAGAGCAGTCGGCCGCGGGCTATTTTCACCCCTCCGGCCGGTTAAAACGGCAGTCCGGTCAGCTCCGCAAGTGGAGCTGCGTTAGACCTCCATAAATCCCAAACCGGAAGTCCCTAATCCAGCTTTCCTGATGATATTCTCTGCATAGAGGTTGAGCAGATAGGGAGATAATGTGCATCTTGTCTGACACCCTTGCCAACTGGAAACCATTCCGTTTCCCGATATTCTGTCCTGACAGTAGCCTCTTGTCCAGAGTACAGGTTGCACATTAAAACAATCAGATGTTGTGGCACCCTCGTTTCTTTTAAGACTCTCCATAGCTTTTCATGATCCATACAGTCAAAAGCTTTGCTGTAATCTATAAAAAACAGGCTGATTTTCTTCTAAAATTCCCTGGTATGTTCCTTTAGCCATCGTAAATTCACCATGTGATCTGTGGTGCCTCTTCCTTTTCTGAATCTAGCTTGAACATCTGGCAGTTCTCATTCCATATACGGTAAGAGTCTTTGTTGTATAACTTTGAGCATCATTTTGCTTGCATGGGAAATTAACACGATTGTCTGATAGTTGCTGCACTCCTTGGCATCCCCTTTTGGGGGGATTGGAATTGTTAGACCCTACGGAAAAAGGCCTAACCCATATGGATTTTTACATGCTTTAAAGTAAAGATTTGAAGCCATATTTGAAACCATATTTGAACTGATCCATGGACAATGTACTTTCACTCTGTAAGTGATCTTTCCTCTGGAAAACAAGTTATACAAATAGTTTGCAAAGGTTATGTACAGAAGTCTTAGCAAACAGTGGCTATGACCGAGAAAAGGAATGAAAGGCAGACATAGTATTTGTGTTCTAAAATGGGCCGCTTTATTAAAATTACAACAATTAAACATCAACTACGGCAAGGGCCTAACTAGCGATACAGGTCAGGCCCTGGTATCACTCCTGGACCCCGCCCTGACCTGTCTGGGCAAGACACCCGCTGCCCCGGGTGTGAGCTATCCATTGTATGGTTGGGACTTGGCCTGGCCAGGTGTAGTGGTTCACCCATTTAAAGCTCACCCACCTGGTCATACAGCAGCAGGGGAAGACTGGCTTGTCCAGGGGTTCCTCACCCAGGGCATCTGTCCTCGCAACTGAGCCATACAGTAGCCAGCCGCTCCTGACAGACCCCAATTCCCCACCAATGGGGAGGTCCAAGGGTGCTCACCTGCCTGCTCAAATTTTCCCCTAACTTAAATCCTGCCACTGCAGAGGCCAAGCCTCTGCTTAGACCTCCGCACCCCACAGATGGCTTAAGGCCAACCTAACCCCATGTTGCAGGTCATTCAAAAATATACTATTGCCTCTCGTAGAGAGGTGCACACCATCCCCTCAGTAGAGGTCTTCAAACTTGGCCCAGATTTGCGGATGGGACAAATAAATCCCCAACCCACCAGTCACAGACTTGAATAGGGCTCTGTTGGCCTTCCGCCTAGCCCGTTCTAAAGTGCTGTGGTCCAATGCATCCCGCCACACCCAGCATGGAAGCATTGCAGACCAAAAAATCAGGACGCCAGGCCACCACTTGCTATTCTCCAGCAAGTCATCCCGCACCTGCCATGACAGGGCCATGCCCTTCAACAAACCAAGGTTGTTTCCTCCCAAGTGCATGACCAGGATGTGAGGCGGAGGGGCACTCCTCCCCTCAAACAACAGCGGCAGCAACCCAGACCAAGTGCAGGCCTCTTCTGCCCTGCCATTCGACAGTGGCCCACTGACTGAGTCCAAGCTGGGACCCGATCGGTGTCCTCTTTGCTTGCTGCGCTGCCCAAAAGACCATGCTGTGGCCACAGATGAGGATCCGCAGCCTCTCCTGTCAAACCACAGCACCTAAAAGAGAAACAATGTCAAAATGATTGACCACTGTTCAAAGGACACACATATGTTCTATAAGCAGAAGAACACCATTGGCCCACCCCCTGAATTTCTGGCCCAGAGAGGCCCATTGCTGTGGCCGTAGATGCAGCACCTATCCTGAAAGAGTGGGGTCGAATTTGACCCCCCCCCCCGCCCGTCACAGGCCAAGCCTCTTAAGTGCCCTGCCTGTGACAGTCCAGGACTGGTATTTAGTCAACGGGGCACCATCAGCGTGGTGGAATAGAATGTCTTGGGCTTCTCCCTGGGCATTGATATGTCTCCTTAGGGCCGCCACAGGGCACAAATCAGTGAGGGCACACGGGCCAAGCACCACATCAACCCCCTTTTGCTGCTGGTCCATTTTGGAGCACCGTATTCTTAGAACCATCTGTTCTCCTTTAAATTTAACATTCGCCACCATAAGGGCTTGGCCAGAATTGTTCTTAAGGGACTGAGGAACAAGCTCACTGACCCTGAGTGCCAAAAAACATAATCAGAGAAGCAGCATGGAACAGCAGCTCCTCAAAATATGAATTACAAACCGTGGACTACATTGCTTTCAGACCCTGAAGAATACCTGGCAAAATGAGCTGTCTCACATCCCTGGGTATAGCGGACTCCTGAGACCAACCCTCCCACATCTTCCGAATATGGAAGTCCCCAGTGGTGTCCCCCAAGCCACAGGCTTTGGAGGCAAAAGCTAAGGCAGCCAGTTGGCTCCAAATGTACTTGACCCCATGTCCCTTACTTTCCTGGGCCACACAGAAACACATCAAATGCTCCACAGGGATAGGCCACAATTGACGGGGACTTACCTCTAGCCTGAAACCTGCAAACTGCTGCACAGCCCAATCATATGCCCTCCTCATACTGGGGCAAGGGCTAACTGGATGGCCCCGAAGGCCTCGGATTCCCAATCCTTCACAGATCCTGGGGCACCAGGGCTGGCACCAAATCGGCCTCAGGGGCAAACTGCTGAAACCGGTCAATCTGCAGACGAGACAGGATGTCTGCCACCTCATTGTTTACCCTAGGGATTGTTTACCCCTGGATCCTCCAGAGCACCTTCCATAGCTTAACTGCGGGTTGTAGCCCCTTCTGGCGCCCCCAACTAAACACCTAGACCAGACATTCCTTTCACAGAAGTCAAACGAGACTAAATATCAGTTAAAGAAGCCTTGGAACCAACCTTTAGGCCTTCATACCCCCCTAACCAGCCTTTAGGCCTTCGTACCCCCCCATGGGTGCTGGCAAACCCCATGCTTGCTCTAGAGCTGCCAACCTGGCTAAAATGTCCTGCCTGCTGGGACCCTTGTCCTCCTCATCCAAGGAGGACAATGCCACAATGGGCCTCGTTGGGCAGCGCCTCACAGGTTGCTTGCCCTTGGATGTGCCCACCCTCTTTTTGGGTGGCATAATTATGATCCCTAATGTTGAAATTCCTTCAAAATTCAAGCCAAATTGAACAACCAGGAGGAGAGGGGGCCAAATTCAATGAGGGCAAAGGAATAAAATGGCTGCCACCACCAAATAGCTAAAATGGCCACCAAGGGCAAATAACCCCCCAGCTCCAAAATGGCAACCGAGGCCCAGCGCACTAATGCCCACTAGAGAGGAGGCCTAAATGCTATCCCCAGTGAACTGAGCCCCTGAATGCCCTCTCCAGGGGCAAGGAATGCTCTTTATTGGGTGGGGGTTATGGAGACCAACTCACTGCCCTAGGAAGACCAACTAAATAAGGAGACCTCCACGGGGCTTAATGGCACAACCGCGGATCACCCCAGGCCAAGGCCCTGTGGCGCAGCCACGAATTAACAAACCTGCACCAGCAAAAGCAAAGGGGCCAGGAATATGGGGGGAAAACAGCAAATAAATAAGCGGCCAAAGTGCCATATTAGGAAGCACCCGTGCCGAACAAAAAGTGTGGCCCAGGAAACGCTCCTCAGCCAAGCGCCCCACTGCTGCCTCACTGCAGCAGTACACTTGCTGAACAGCCAGTCGAGTACGTAAAACACCTCCCTCAACAGTCCTCTATAAGCGCAGCCCAGGGAAGCACTCTGCCGTGCAAGTGCCCAGTCGCAGCCTCAATGATTGCCACAGTCAGCCAGGAGGAATCCCCCGATGCAGCCTTGCCCAGCTGGAGCAACAGCCAATGGGTCCCACTGCATCTCCAACACTCCTCATGCCGGGTAAGCGAAACAAGTGTCCTGCTTGACCCGAGCCCAAGGCACAACTGAGGCAACGGGGATGGAGAAGCCAGCTAAGGCTACAAGACTCCGCCCTCCGAGCTAAGCCCCAGATGCAGGGCATGCCTTCTGCCTTCCTCCTTCTGAGGAGGCAAAGACCAGCCACTGGCCTGAGTGTCTATTGACACTGGCCGGGATGGCTATGTGGTTTATTTTTGTTCTCCATTGGAGGTGACTTCCCAGTCCAAACTAGTAAAAAGATACTCTCTTGCAAGCAAAAAGACTTGACTTGGCCATAAAGGATCAGTTGACACAATGTAGACTGAGTGTTTCCAGTCTGTGGGGCATTGTTTTGTTTTCCATATTTGTTGACATTTTCTTGTTAAGATTCTGG
The DNA here is from genome assembly GCF_028583425.1 of Eublepharis macularius. NCBI lineage: Eukaryota > Metazoa > Chordata > Lepidosauria > Squamata > Eublepharidae > Eublepharis > Eublepharis macularius. The sequence continues at coordinate 249,417,254 of NC_072790.1, forward strand.
TGGACTCCATTTCTGGAGCTTGAAATAGCTCTATTGGTATTCCATCTACTCCAGGTGCTTTGTTTCTCTCAATTGCTTTGAGTGCAGCTTTTACCTCACTTTCTAGGATTTCTGGTTCTTCATCAAAAGATTCTTAATCAAAAGTATCTGTCATATTTCCATCTCTTTTGTATAGATCTTCAGTGTATTGTTTCCATCTTTCCTTTATTTTGTCCTGATCAGATACTGTATTTCCATGTTGATCTTTCAGCATCCCAAGCTGTGGCTTGAATTTCCCTTTGATTTCTCAGATCTTTTGGAACACGTCTCTTGTTCTTCCTTTTTTGCTGTTCTCTTCCATTTCTTTGCACTGGATATTATAATAGATTTCTTTGTCTCTGCATGCAAGACACTGAAAAGCTGCATTTAGAATTTTGACCCAACTTCTGTTGACTTTTGCTTTTGCTTCTCGCCTATCTTTAGCAATTTTAAGAGTTTCCTCAGTCATCTATTTAGGCTTCTCCTTTCTTTTGGCGACAGGGATAGTCTTTGCACATTCTTCCTTGATAATGTCTCTAGTTTCAGCCCACAGTTCTTCTGGCTCAGGATCAATTAAACTTAGTATTGCAAATCTGTTCTTTACCTGGTCTTCAAATTCTTCAGGAATATTATTTAGATTGTATTTTGGCACTATGGTTCTGTTAGTGTTTCTCTTCAAATTTATTCATGATATTAGCAACTCAGGATCTGTATTACAAATTTATTCATGATATTAGCAACTTATGATCTGTATTGCAATCAAATCCTGGTCTTGTTTTAGCTGAGAAAATAGAGCTTCTCCATCTACTGCTTCCAAGTATGTAATCTATTTGGTTCCTATATTGGTCACCTGGTGATTTCCACGTATACAATCGTCTTTTTGGTTGCCTGAAGCATGTATGAGCAATGAACAGGTTTTTGGCTTCACAAAATTCTATAAGCCATTCTCCTGCTTCATGTCGTGATCCTAGTCCAAATTTTCCAACTATGTTTGATTCTGCTTTTTCACCTACTTTTGCATTCCAGTCACCTTTGATTATCAGCACATGAGGTTTAGGTGTATGATCAATTTCTTCTTGGAGAGCTGCTGTTGCCAAGGACACCCACCTCTCCTGTTGTGAGGCCTGCCACGAACTGTGTCAGTTTCCTGCGTTGTTGTTTTAAACCTCCTCCAAAGACTCTGTTCTAGGGCAGCATTGCCCGTGCCTGTTCCCCGTCTCTCCTGTTATGGACTATACCACTTATGCCTGGTTCCTGTCTCTACACTGCAATGGGCTGTATTGTTTGTACACTGTTTCCTGCCTCCATGGATGCCTGCCTCACCTGGGCCCAGAGCCATGCTGTTAGCAGCACAGTGCCAGCTGGAGGGACCCTCCACGAGCCGGGCCAGGCACCCCCTGATCAGTTCCTGCAGGGAGCCTCTTGCGGGCCAGTCACTGAGTCTGCCCTTGCCACCGGGCAGCCTGCTAGCAAGCCCCAAGTCATGCCCAGGCAGAAGCCATGTTCCCAGGCAGCTAGAAGACCAGCCTGAACAGCTTGCTCTGAGAAGCCATTTCGTGAAAGCATGCAGACCACATCTGCATCGGCCAGCCTTGCCCTGCTCTGCATATCTTGAAAGCCGCCCCGGAATGGAAGCTAAATGTCGGCTGCCCCGAGCACTTCATGGACACATTTCTATACAACCTCTGCATTCCAGGGCTGATACCATTCGGACAACTCCAGCTTCCTGGAAGATCTAATCAACCCGCCCGCACTCCCCCTCCCTCCTTTGTCCCCTCTTCCCGAGGTGTCACAATCATAATATTCAGATCCTAAAATGGCCCATTTAGGGTAGTTATAGAGCCATTAAGCTTTTGCCCCCCCCCCCCGTGAGAACCACAGGGAAAGGCTCCAGCCCCAGGGTACATTTTGGGTATTTAAGCAGGCCTCCCCGGCCATGAGGTGTGTGTGCCATTCCTATCCTGAACCTCCGCTGCCTCTCTCTACGGGTCTAGTGCAGGCATTAGATACCATCATGCTTTGCTGCTACAACTTTCTTCCATGCCATGACCAGGTGAGTATACCCAGTTCCATCAATCTCAAGTGGGCTCTCCTGCTAATGCAATCGCCTCTATTTTTCCAACTCTTTTTTCCTAGTTCTTGTGTGTACCTTGCTTGTGTGTGCTATTGTAGGCATATGCAACACTTTTAGTAAAAACACATTTATTGTTATTAGTCTTGCCTCTTTATTGCACGAGTAATCTGGAAGAGGGACTCTGGTATAGCTGGTTAAGATCCGCACTATTTAAAACCCAGGCTGCAAGCTAATTCTCCCATAAAAGAGCAGTTCTGGTAACACTGACTAAAAGTTTTCAGTTTCTTCCTTCTAAGCAACCATAGTGGGAGCATAAATTTGAATGAGGATTATGTTAACAAGCTTTCCCTGCAGTCTGATTGATATTTCTTGGTCAGACTTTGCGCTGTAGCTCTTAATTGCTTGTGCTATGTCTTGCCTCACTATTAGAGTAACACTGGTTGTTTTGAGTTCATTTCTGAAGTAAACACTGTGTGATTTCCTCACTGAAAATGTCCTGATTCAGTCCACATTAGTTCACTCACTGCAATGTTTAAACTTCCCATTTCTTGTTTTACAATTTCTAACTTGTTTTCATACTTCTCACATTCCATGTTCCTATTATGTGTGTCGCACAGTGTTGGACATTCCTTTTGCATCTATTCACATCCACAACTGGACGTCCTTTCAGCCTTAATCCAGTCCCAATATTAAAAATAGCGCTATTCGTACTTGTCCTTGGCTCTTCCCCAGTAGCCAATTCAGTGCCATCTGACCTGAGGGTCCTGTCTTCCAGCACTATATCTTTTTTCATTTTGGATTGTCTCATCATAGGTTTTTCAAGGTAAAGGATTAGCAGAAGTGGTTTACCATTGTCTTCTTCCACTTGGCAGTACTAGCCAGGGTTAGTTGAAGTGACACTGCCATTGTCTGTGAAAGATCCTCCACCAGCGTCACCTGCCACTACTGCTGCTGCCCAGTCACTAACGTTCAAGGATTCTTCCACTCCCATCACCATTGGAACATTCAGTTCACTTCTGCTGACTTGACCGTTGATTCCTGAAGGGGGTGGATGCACCTTGGTCTGCTGTCTCAGACCATTACCCACTGAAAATCTGCAGTATGATCTCTAGTGCCTCTCTCTTTTCTGAATACAGGTAGAACATCTGTCATTTATTATTCGATGTATGGTAAGAGGCTTTGCCATAGAATTTTGAACCTCATTTTGCTTGCTTGGGAAATGAGCACGATTTCTTTTCTTTTCTTTTTTTAAATTTTATTTTATTTGGATTTCTATTCCACCCTCCCCATGAAGGGCTCAGGGTGGATTACAACATATTAAAACACATTAAAATTAATTTATACAATGAAAACCATAAATAGATTTAAAAATATTCACACAAAAATACACACTCAGATGGGGGCAATCAATAGCAGCAAAGATAACTTGACAAGATAGTAGGGAGGGATTTAGATTTTATTCTTCTCCATTTTTTGGCCGGTGGAGGCCAAGCCCAACCTCAACCATATGCCTGGCAGAACATCTCTGCCTTACAGGCCTAGCGAAACAATAGCACATCCTGCCAGGCCCTGTTCTCAGTGGACAGAGAGTTCCACCAGGTAGGGCCCAAGACCGAGAATGCCCTGGCTCTAGCTGCGGTCAGGTGGGCCTCCTTGGGGCCAGGGACCACCAATAGATGCTTCTCTCCTGATTGGAGCATCCTCTGGGGCACATATGGGGAGAGGCAGTCTCGCAGATACGCTGGTCCCAGTCCACATAGTGCTTTGTATGTTAATACCAAAACTTTGAACCTGATCCGGTTCTCCACTGGCAGCCAATGCAGCTGGCGCAATATCGGTGTTATATGCACTCCAGTCAGTGCTCCAACAATAACACATGCTGCAGCATTTTGAACCAGCTGCAGTTTCCTGGTCAGGCTCAAGGGAAGCCCTGCATACAGTGAGTTACAGTAGTCCAGCCTAGAGATGACCGTTGCCTGGATCACGGTAGTTAAGTCGCTGACTGAGAGGTATGGGACAAATGCTTCACTAATGAGTTGGGGATCATAGACTTCATCATTATTTTGCCGTATATATTATCTGCTGCTTTAAATATGTACTCCTAAGTACAACCAGCACTCCATGTTGTCTAATGTTAGTCCTATAATGGATGATGTTTTGCTCCTGTATTTTTTCTCCTCTGTCTTGGATCCTTGCTAATGCTATGTCTTTTAAACTTGTATCTGTTTACCTTATGGTATGGTATTGAAATGTACTTGATACTGATTGTATGAAGCTCATACTGTGCAATCCGCCTTGAGTCTCAGTGAGAAAGGCAAACGAACAAACAAACAAATACTCTTGCAGTCCATCATAGGTGGAAAAAGGAGGACCTGGCAACTGCTGCAACCTGAGCCTCCATTTTCAAGGAGGCATCCAGAATCACCCCGAACTCCTAGCCCACGACACTGGCATAAGCGGCACCGTGTTGAGGGTTGGGAGTCGGAGTCCGGCACCTAACCCCCCACAACTCAAACACAGGACCTCTGTCTTCGTAGGATTTAATTTCAGTCGACTCTGTTTCAATCAACCAGCATGCTCCAGGACATCTAGGGCCACGCCAGGCTGGCCATCCATCATCAGGTATGACTGGGTGTCATCTGCATGTTGATGACACCCAAGTCCAAAGCCCCACACCAACTGGGCAAGGGGGTTCATATAGATGTTGAACAGCAATGGGGAGAGTATTGCCCCTCGTGGGACACCACACACCATAGGTTGGCAGGATGATAGTCTCTTCCCAAGTGCCACTCTTTGTCCCCAACCGTGGAGAAAGGAGACCAGCCACTGCAAGGCAACCCCACATATCCCTATGTTGGTGAGGCAGTGGGTCAGAAGTTCATAATCGACCGTATCGAATGCTGCTGGCAGATCCATTAATATCTGCAGCGCTGATCCACCTCGATCCAGGTGTCTGCGGAGATCATCCGTGAGGGCGACCCGCAATATTTTTGTCCCATGCCCCGGGTGGAAGCTGTACTGGAAGGTATCTGGAGCTGAGATTTCATTCAGGAACTCCTGTAGCTGTTTCACCACCACCCGCTCAATCACCTTACCCAGGAATGGGAAGTTTGAAACTGGGCAGTAAATGACTGGGTCGGTGGGGTCCAAAAATGGCTTCTTTAAGAGATGCCTCATCATGACTTACTTTAATGCCCCAGGGAAAACTCCAGAGCTCAGGGACAAGTTGACAATAGCCTCCAAGTGACTCCGTACTCCATCAGCACTGGCCTTTACAAGCCACGATGGACATGGGTCCAGAAGCCATGTGGTGGGTGTCACTGCTCGCAGGGTCCTGTCAATCCCATCCTCACAGAGTGGACTCAGAGGATCAGATGTTGGCCCAGAAGACGGCCAAGGGGCCTCTAGTTCATGTACTGTATCAACCATGGCTGGCAAATCGCGGCGGAAAGACAAGATTTTACCAGCAAAGAAGCTTCCAAAAGTTTCACAGCTTATATCCGAATTCAAAATCTGATGTTCTCCATCTAACAAGGAGGTCAATGAACAAACCACATTTAATAATTTTGCTTGATGTGAGCTAGCTGATGTGATGGAGGTTGCATATAATTCCTTCTGCACAATCTTCACAGCCATGTCATAGAATTTCATAAGCGTCCTATAAGATGATCTTGCTTCTTCGTCACAAGATCACTGCCACACTCGCTCAAGCTGTCTTAATTCCTGCTTCTTCTGGTGTAGCTCCTCTGTATACCACGGAGTTGAGGGAAAAGGGAGCAACAAGGAGAGATCTAATCAATGGCTTCGGAGAGCTGGCCTTGCCAGTCCCCCACCAGCTCATCCAACAAACCATTTTGGCGCATCAGATCCTGCAGAGCATTCTGGAAATGAATCGGATCCATGAGTCTCTGAGGGTGAGCATAAAACAGCTCACTGCCCTTGGGGGGGGGGTGGCACATCCAGTTGAGGACCAAGTGGTCTGACCATGGAATGGCTTCTTCCTCTTCCAGAACCACATGTATACCCATCCCAAAAATCAAATCTAGCGTGTGGCCCGCTTTGTGTGTAGGAGCTGATACAATTTGGGAGAGTCTCAGTGCTGCCATGGACGACACAAAGTCTGCAGCCTGTATAGAGGTGACATCATCAACGCGAACATTGAAATCCCCCAGCAACACTAATCTAGGGTTCTCCAAGGCCCACCCTGCTTTACATTTCGTGTGGACATTCACCACCGTGCATTGGTGCTTACCTTGTGATTGATTGGTTAATATGTGCACTTGGTACCAGCATTGATTTTTGTTTACTATTGTGTTCATTTGTGATTATATCACATGAAATATTCCTATTGTCTTTTACTGTGCATGCTACCCACTACTGTGTTACCACTGTTTGCTATAGAGTTACGTTTGAGTGGGTTCTTCTTTTATTTTTGCCGGTTTCTAAACCTAGGCAGATGGCCATTTGACAGTGATACTGATTCTGTGAACCTGGGCAGATCATGACAGAAAGGCCAGGAAGGGTTATATCAGTGTTTAGTTCTCATGGCCCCTTCTTAAAATAAATAAAAGAGGAACCCACTGGGTTGTTTGATTTATCCTTGGTTTAATTGCTCTTCTGATTTCATTTCTGGAGTAGCCATTTGCTTGGAGTGTGTGGTTTAGAAGATTAGTTTCCTCGTTCAGAAAGTGCGGTTCACATATCCATCTTGCATGGTCTACTAATGTTTTTATTATGCCTCTTTTCTGTCAAGGGGGGTGATTGGAGTTTTTGTGTAAGTACCGATCCGTGTGAGTTGGTTTCCTGTAGACCTTGTGACCTAACTGAAAGTTTCCTTTGTGGATGACCAAGGTATCTAGAAATGGAAGTTTCCCCCCGATTTCTTCCTCCATCGTGAATTGTATGTTCAGGTGGATATTGTTGAGGTGGTTTAAAAACTCAATCAATTCTTCCTCACCGTGGCTCCAAATGATAAAGGTAGACCGTGCAAGACAGATATGTGAACTGCACTTTCTCAATGAGGAAACTAATCATCTAAATCATGCACTTCAAGCAAATGGCTACTCCAGAAATGAAATCAGAAGAGCAATTAAACCAAGGATAAATCAAACAACCAAGGAAAAACAGTCTCCCACAGGAAAAGTGTTTTTGCCATATATCAAAGGAATCACTGATCAGATGGGAAAGCTTATGAAAAAGCACAACCTTCAAGCAGTATTCAGACCCACCAGAAAAATACAACAGATGCTACGATTAGCAAAAGACAGTAGAGACCCCCTTATCTCTGCAGGAGTATACCGTATACCCTGCAGCTGTGGACAAATTTACATCGGGACCACAAAGCGTAGCATCCAGACAAGAATAAAAGAACATGAAAGACACTGCAGGCTTGGCCATCCGGAAAAATCAGCAGTTCACAAGACACAGTATCCTATTCCAGGACACTAAAATACTGGACAACACTTCCAACTACTTTGTCAGATTGCACAGGGAAGCCATTGAAATTCATAAGCATAAGCACAATTTCAACAGGAAAGAAGAGACTTTAAGAATGAATAGAGCATGGTTTCCAGTCCTGAAAAATACCAGACCAACAAAAGATTTGATACCCTACAATAGCCCTGCAGGGAAGATTAGCATATCAAGCACCAATCCATATGCAAAAGAACCTCCTCAGGATACAGTGAAGCCTCTCTCCATTAGCATTCCACACCCTGGGAAACTCTTACAGGATGACTCAGCCCAACCCCACCTTCCTGAGTAGATATAAATTACCTGTCAACATCTTTTTCACAATGTGACACTGAGAGATCTCTGTCTTTTGGTGCTACACCTCTGAAGATGTCAGTCACAGCTGCTGGCGAAACGTCAGGAACTACAATGCCAAGACCACGGCTATACAGCCCGGAAAATCCACAACAACCATCGTTCTCCGGCCGTGAAAGCCTTCAACAATACAACTTTTGACCCTTGTTTATTAGACATTTTGTATACTGCTGTGTGCTTCCTTTATTGGTGCTAATTTATGCATATGCAATTTAATATGTATATGCAATATTGAATATATTAAATAGCACTTAGCAGTAGCACTTTATGTATACTTGAATACAGGATCCTTTAAATTTAGCACCTATATCCATGGCGCAGAGTGGTAAGCTGCTGTACTGCAGGCCAAGCTCCTCTCACAACCTGAGTTCGACCCTGGAGGAAGCCGGGTTCAAATAGCCAGCTCCAGGTTGACTCAGACTTACATCCTTCTAAGGTTGGTAAAATGAGTACCCAGTTTCCAGGGGGTAAAGTGTAGATGACTGGGGAAGGCAATGGCAAACCACCTTGTAAAAAGTCTGCCATGAAGATATTGTGATGCAACGCCCCCATGGGTCAGTAATAACTCGGTGCTTGCACAGGGAACTGCCTTTACCTTTTATGAATGGTTACTCCAACTATGTTCTGAGACCTATATGATTTTGCTAGCCTTTATTGTCTATGTAATAAACGTATAAATATTTATTTAATTATTGCACTATTAAGATCCAAAAGAGTCCAGTCTCTGTATCATGCATCTGACGAAGAGAACTTGATTCTCGAAAGCTTATGCTACAATCAAATTGGTTAGCCTTAAAGGTGCTACTGGACTCTTTTTGATTTTGCTACCACAGACTAACATGGCTAACTCCTCTGCACTATTAAGGTTTATTTTGCACTAAAAACGTGTGTTAGTAAGTATACGTGGGTATACTTTTTTTTGCTGTTGTGGGTTAGTACTGTGTTACTCTATTTGCTTTGATACAGTGTGAATTAAGCAGAGCTGGGAAAAATATTTACCAATTCTACCACACCTTAACTAGGCACCACCAACTCAAAGCCCCTTTCACCAGTTCCACATTAGTTCCACCAATGGTACCCAAGACTTTCAGCCATGATAGAGAACACTGTTCAGTCTCAATAGATTTCCAAATGACTGGGGTTTTATTGACAGTAGAATAATATTAGGCACTCATTAGAAGATACTCAGGTGCATGCGGCTGCCTGCTGTTGGAAATGTGGTGGTGGAGAGAGTCCTCAAGTCATAGCTGACAAAGCAAGTCCTGGGTGGATATTCATGGCAAGAGATTAACAGAGGTGGTTTGCAACTGCCTGCCTCTGCAACCCTCATCTTTGCTGAAGGTCTCCCATTCAATTACTAACCAAGGCCAACCCTGCTTAGCTTTTGAGATCTGATGAGATCGGGCTTGCTTGAGCTATCCAGGACAGAGCTCCTCTCTGGTTGGTGGTGGAGAGTGAGTTTTGGCGATCCCTAGATTTTCATGGCAAGAGACTAGTAAAGGTGGTTTGCCACTGCCTGCCTCTGCAACCCTGGAGGTCTCCCATCCAATTACTAACCATGGCCAACCCTGCTTAACTTCTCAGATCTGATGAGATCAGGCTATCCAGGTCAGGGCATTGAAAACATAATGCTGTGGTAATATGGAAACAATTGAATTGGCCAAACCCATGGTGAGTTCAGTTCAGGAGCAATGTCTGAACCACAAAGACAATCCTCATCTTTGTGCTCCTATTTGCTGCTAGGTGACAAAGTCTAGGAAGGCTGAGAACAAAAGTCACAAATGCAGCACAAAATGATTTGGGTAGAATTTCAGTGTCAACTCTAGTCCATAAAGATGGGAGGAGGAATCAAAACCAGAACATGTGAGCTGTGACGAAGTCTAGAATTTTAATACAGAAGAAAAGGAAGATTACACCACAGAAGGAACACAACCATACTAAGATCAAGGCATACAACAGAAAAAATAAGGCCGTCTTCCTGATTTCTTATTAGACAATGCATAGGCAATGAGTTCCAAATTCCTCTGCTCCATGACAACTCATCATTTTCCTTTGGTCTAAAGAAAGCCCCCTGGAGAGCCATCCATTTTCTGCCAAGGCTATCATCAGACAAAATCGATAGGAGAAAAGGACCAATATTAATCATTAAGAACATCTGGCATGTACAAAGGGCTTTAGAGATAAACCACTATTATTACCGCCATATTTCAGCTAGAGAGTAGAGAGAGAATGGCATGCTTATGACTAGAGATGGGCATGAACCAAAATACGAACCAAAGTTCCTGATGAATGAGGCCAGTTCATGGTTCACGAACCAGCGGTTTGTCAGATCCCATTTCTGATGAACCACCATGAACTTTAGGCTGGTTCGTTTGGTTCGTTTTTTGGTTCATCACTGGAGACAGCCTGGTGCTGATTAATCAGTTTCCTAGGCAACAGGGGAATGGACTTCCTGCAGACCTTCTGCTGACCCAGAAGTGACCTTTTGCTGGCCCGGAAGTGACCATTTTCTGACCTGGATGTGACGTTTTCACGAACCAGTTTGCAAAACGGGGGCAGGTTCGTGAAAGTTCATGGTTTGTGAAATTTGTGAAAGGACCAATATTAATCATTAAGAACATCTGGCATGTACAAAGGGCTTTAGAGATAAACCACTATTATTGCCGCCATATTTCAGCTACAGAGTAGAGAGAGAATGGCGTGCTTATGACTAGAGATGGGCATGAACCAAAATACAAACCAAAGTTCCTGATGAATGAGGCCAGTTCATGGTTCACGAACCAGCGGTTTGTCAGATCCCATTTCTGATGAACCACCATGAACTTTAGGCTGGTTCATTTGGTTCGTTTTTTGGTTCATCACTGGAGACAGCCTGGTGCTGATTAATCAGTTTCCTAGGCAACAGGGGAATGGACTTCCTGCAGACCTTCTGCTGACCCAGAAGTGACCTTTTGCTGGCCCGGAAGTGACAATTTTCTGACCTGGATGTGACGTTTTCACGAACCAGTTTGCAAAACGGGGGCAGGTTTGTGAAAGTTCGTGGTTTGTGAAATTTGACGAACCATGAACCACATGGTTTGGTTTTTTTCCAGTTTGTGCCCATCTCTACTTAAGACCCATCGATCTGACTCAGTTACACGTTGCATCTTCTGAAGTTTCCTTGGTTGTCATACAGAGGCATCTGAGTATCATTCTTTGGCTTTATAGAGTCAACAGGCCAATGTTGCTTATGCTTGACACCATATTGTTTTGGAGCAAGACAGCAAGAAGGAGGAGGCTCACTTGCTATACATCTCAGAAAATGTGAAACATAAGAAACATATTTGGAGTCTGCTATTTACAGAATCAAAAAGAGTCCAGTAGCACCTTTAAGACTAACCAATTTTATTATAGCATAAGCTTTCGAGAATCAAGTTCTCTTCGTCAGATGCCTGATCAAAACTGGGCAGATACAGAAGAGGAGGGGGAAAGAGAGAGAAAAAAGGGGAGGGGGCATAAATCACAAGAAGGCAGAATGCAATTAGCATGGAGGCTATCAAAACATTCCTTTGCTTGGAAATGTAAACATTTCCTTTTGGTGTGCAGTCAGTTTGTAGCAGTGAAGGTATCCAATTCCTATGTAGTATAAGCCTTCGATGACCACAGCTCTCCCTGCCAGCTGCATCTGACAAAGAGAACTGTGGTCCCCGAAAGCCCACACCAGGCCTTCTTGTGATTTATGCCCCCTCCCCTTTTTTCTCTCTCTTTCCCCCTCCTCTTCTGTATCTGCCCAGTTTTGATCAGGCATCTGACGAAGAGAACTTGATTCTCGAAAGCTTATGCTATAATAAAATTGGTTAGTCTTAAAGGTGCTACTGGACTCTTTTTGATTTTGCTACTACAGACTAACACGGCTAACTCCTCTGGATCTATGCTATTTACAGAGGAATTGAGCAACCACAACTTCACCTGGGATTGAGGTTCTTTACTTCTTCTCAAAGTCAGGCCCAGTCATCAGTTACAATTTGGAAGGCATCTTGCTAATTTTTAGCCATTTTCACTATCCTCTGATACCATAGCCTGATCCACATCTCACAGCACATCCATATCCTCCTTGACCAAAACCATAACCAATGCCACCCCATCCACAGCCTCCGAAGCCTCCATAGCCTCCATAGCCTCCCCAACCACCACCACAGCCATAGCCGTAGCCACAGGGTGCATTGCAGGAGACAGCCAAACTGTCATTGGAGCAGCTCAGGATGGGTCCTGGTTGGGTGATGCAGAAGGGAGGTGGACAGATGATTGCCTGGTGTGGGGGGCACTGCGATTCGCAGGTGAAGCCACAGCTGCCTCCGTAAACCATTTTGGTGGTAAAGGGGAAGAATCTGAAAGATATTGGTGGAGACATAAAAGAGTAAGATTCAGTAGAGAAAGATGTACAATCCAGCCCCTCACCTGTGTACTTGGAAAGAAGTCCCGCCGAGTTTGACAAGACTTCCTGCCAAGTAACACATGCAAAGAATTCCAGACTTATGCCCAATCTTGTAAAGGTTTGCTTGCAAGTTCCTTTAATATCAGTCCTGTTACATGATTGGTGGATCCATTTCCAACCACTTCCTCTAGAATCAACTTTCCTAGACCCTTCTCCCTCCACAGACATTAAACAACTCAATTTTGGTACATATCTAATCTTTATGTTGCAAATACAACAGGAGAGTTTCAAGGGAGTCTTTTGGCTAGCTGAAAAGAAGTTGGAAAATGCGGATGCTCCCAGTTTCAATGACATAAATTCCATGTTTCTGGTTCAATCCAGAATGTGCAGCTATTCCTGTCTCATCTAACAACTTTTTTATATATTTGAGGCTTGGAAGAAAAAGAAGGGACATTTCGAATCCTTTTTTCCCTCTTAAATTGAAAGCAGGACCATTGAAGGAGACCCACCAGAGGTGGAAGGAACAATTAAAGCATCTCAAGTTGCAAATGGTCTTCAGATTAACTATTATCTTCCTTTTTCTAATGATGGTCAAAAGTTGTCCTTCCAGGCACCATCACTAGAACAACCCTTTAAGTGAAGTCCTTTCTCAGACATTCCACCTGGTTCCCCCCCCCCCCTAGATCACATTCACTACAGACACCGGTGGCCCTACTCAACATAACATTCCAGGAGGAGGGAGCGTGCCTCAGCAGTACAGCACATGCTTCGAATGCAGAAGACCTCCTGCTCAGTCCCTGAGAATTTGATCTCAACTAGCAGATGACCAGAAAGACTCCTCTCTGACTGAGACCTTGGAGGACAGCTGCCAGTTAGATGGACCAGTGGTCCAGCACGTTATGTCAGTTGCTTCTACGGACTACTGATTTTCTCAAATGCTCTAAAATGTACGGACAGTTTTCTGCATTATACCAGTTCTCTCTGTCACCTATCAACCCCCTGATTCCAAGCCTACTTAGATTCTGAACAAAGTATCCTATTTTCTGAAGATCGTATCCCAAAACTCATACCCTACCACCAATTTTGTTAGTCTTACAGGTGCTACTGGACTCTTACTCTTTTCTACTGCTACAGACAGACAAACACAGCTACCCATCTTAAAGTATCCTACAGTTCATATTTCTCTAACTCTTTTTAAACCCTTCTAAAGCACAATTAACAGTCTTACCTGCTTTTCAGAGGAGAGGGAAGCAAGAGGAGCTGATCCAAAGAAGCTGCTGAGAGAAGACCTGGGGTAGCTGCCCTTTTATACCATTTGGGGAGGGTGATATGAAGCAAGAAGTATTAATTTGGGGCCAACCACAACTGGGTGTTTGATGCTTCAATCCATTTTAATAGTTTGCTTCCAAGGTCATAGTGATGGTTGAGATTGTCAGTCTATAATTAGTCTATTCTTGGTCCCGCTTCATCGGAAGAGATTTAACTGCTCCACTCCACTGCCTGTACTTTTCCATCAAAGTGCTTGTCCATCTTTTTATTCAGCACAATCGGGGACTCTTTCCAATGCAACATCCCATCCCATTAAGAATATAAGAATCCATGGTCCCATCTAGTCCAGCATTATGCTTCTAAAATGACCAACCAAATGCTTAAAGGAAGCCTACAAGGTGGTATTGACTGCCCTGGCTGCTTCCCTTGCCAGCACCTGGTATTCCAGGGTATACTAGCCTTGACCATGGAGGTTTCATTTTACTGGCAGACATTATTTATCCCATAATTGCTGGATTGTTTTATACTTAGGAATTTCCTGCTAAATGACAACTCATGTGCATTGAAACCCTTGTTGGAAGGGGAAATATCCCCTTAGTGAAACCACCTTATTTGTTTTTTCAACTAAGGAGAACCGTGGTAAGTCATATCAATAGTCCACTTAGGCTCTCATCCTGGTTGCCGCATTGGGCAACCAGAAGCCTTCAGAAGGGGCACAAATACCTCCACCATGTGGTTACCATCCAGCAACTATTATTTGGAGGTATGCAACCTCTAACGATGGGGGTGCCATGAAGCTATTAGAATAATTAGTATAGAAGGATCTGTCCTATTTGAATTTTCCACTCAGAGCTTTCTATGCTGATGCGCCTCTTCAAAATTTCATACTATGTCATCAAAGGCAGCTAATGATCCACAGTAAAATAATGAAAGCATACTTTCAAAGTATACAATCAGTTAATAGAAAAATTCATGCAACTCAGCTTCTGACATCTTTTGATCTGAAGAATGTCCCCCACTGGAGCAGGTCAACTTAGTCCATCATTTTGTTTCTAATGGGGACCAATGAATTGTTCTATGAAATGGATTCCATTAGGGTAGGACATACTGGGGAAACCTATAATTCTAGGGTCTGATGCTTAATTAAATGGGCTTTTTCTTGCCCAACTTGCTGTTTATAGAGAACCTTGATGTTCTTTCCTAGATATGGGTTTTACAAGCTACTTTTCTTTTTGGCAAAGGTTATTATCCCCAGATTTTATGAAGACAACATAAAGACATATGCTGACAAGCAACCAAGCATTCAAGTTGACCTAAATGGAAAGGTCAAACTTTTAACATTGTTATAACTTCAGAATGACCTGGACGAATTTCGGGGCGGGGGGCGGGAATGACATTCCTTCAAAATGTGCAAATATGTTCCTGTTTTATCCATTACTCCCTCTCTGTTTGCTGGAATCACCATAATCCACATATTCATTTCCACTTGACAAAGAAAAAGCACATTCTTCATTTGCCTTAAAGTCTATGTTATCTTGTTTCCAAATTGGAACTGATGAAGTAGGGTTTCTTAATTATTATTCTTTTTTAAAGTTAAAAATTTTGTACAAATTGGAATATCTGGGGAATACCACTTTGGCTCATGTGTTGTGAACAGAGAGACAATCATTCATCTAGCAGTTTTCTCAAATGATTGTAAGGGTTTTTTTTCATCGTAGCTACTTCTAATTTATTGTCTAACGATACAAAAAGTATGAAGAGTGCTGATGATGCATACACACGCATTAATAAAACACAGCAGGAAAAAAAAGTTGACGTTATTGTACATACTATTGTACCGAGATTTTTTTTGTGCAATGTTCAGAAGTGCATCTGTACTAGAGATGGGCATGAACCAAAATACGAACCAAAATTCATGATGACCCAGGCTGGTTCATGATTCACGAACCAGCAGTTCGTCAGATCCTATTTCTAACTAACCACCACGAACTTTAGGCTAGTTCATTTGGTTCGTTTTTTGGTTCCTCATTGCAGACAGCCTCGTGCTGATCAATCAGTTTCCTAGTCAACAGGGGATGGACTTCCTGCAGACCTTCTGCTGACCCGGAAGTGACCTTCTGCTGGCTCAGAAGTGATGATTTTCTGACCTGGATGAGATGTTTTCACGAACCAAATGAACTAGTTCACAAACTAGGGGGCAGGTTCGTGAAAGTTCGGGGTTTATGGTTCGTGAAATTTGATGAACCATGAACCTCATGGTTCATTCTTTTCCGGTTCGTGCCCATCTCTAATCTGTATATCAGTACAACATAGTACAAAAGGAATATAATTTTACCATATATACAATCACATGAAGGGGTTTGGGGGGGGGGGGTACCAAGACATAATGTTGATGTCTGCATCACTAAGTGAACTGAAAGTATTGAAACATGATAGAATTTCACATGATCTTATTCTAATAAGTTTAGCAATTATCCAAGTAAAAACCAGAATCAAAGAGCAGGACCGTTTTGTGGCTTGTTTTGGGGAAGTAATTTGAAACCTTTTTGAAAGCTGCTATGAGAAAGTCCAAGGGGGGGGGGAATGCACAAATATATGCATTCCATGTTGAAAACTGAGAGAAAAATAAAAGGATTCATATAAAATCATAATTCAGGAGCAAGCAAGCTTGAGGAGTGATGAAACAGAAACTTTAGAAAGGGGAGAGGAACCATCTGCATTGCCAAAGAGTGTGGAAAACCCTGAGGGCTATGAAGATATGGTATAAAACCAACGTATGACTCACTCCTCTAACAATAACACCTGACTGAAATCAAATGCCTCCTCTCAGCTCCTCACACAAAATTGCCAAGTCAGTTTTGATGAATACTATCAATAGAGGGAGTTTATTGTCCCTAGAGACGATTTTGGGGAAATGGGACATGCCTAAAGCAAAATTTTCAGACTTCTGCAGAAAACTTCAAATGATTTTCTTGGGAAAATATTTTTTTTTAATGTGATGGTGACGAAAGATGGTTCCACTTTGAAAATCCCCCCTTCTCAAGACATCATTCCCTCATGCAATCAGTTAGGAGAATTTCAAAAATTAATTTGAATTGACACAAGATTCTGATGGTTACCTCCATTGTACTGCCTATTCCCCACTGAAAAGACACTCTAAAAAAAACAACCTTTGATGTAATTTTATATGTCTGTCTACACATTTTTATCCTCCCTCTAAGGAACTCTAGGTGGATAATTGCTCTCCCAGCTATGATTTTTATCCCAACAACAACCCTGTGAAGTAAGTTAGACAGAGAAAGAGAGTGACTGGCCCAAGGTCACCAATTGAGCTTCTCAGCCAAGGGGTACCCTTATCATATCTCAACGTTCTTAACCACATTGCTCTCCAGGAAGCTTTTAAATCAACACACCATATGGCTCTCCATCCTGTACAATGGCAATAAGGTGATTTTTTTACATGGAGTTTCCATGATGTTCTCATGCACCGATCCATATTTAGGGTTGCCATGTGCCCCCAGTGGGCCTTACCTGCCAGCACTCTGGTAGGAGGCAGAAAAAAGGGGAAAATTTTAATCATGGATATTAGTGATGTCAGTCCACTCTAGAAATGTCCAGAAACTGTGGATTAACCATAGAGTTTATGGTGATTCCTAGAGAGGCACGACTTCACTCCCAGTTTTCCCTAGAAGTGACGCCATGACATTGCTGACAGCCTCTCCACCTATACACCCCTTGATCTTCTGTAGGTTGTCCGGTTGGGGTTGCAAATGCTCACCAGTGGCAGACAAGCTTCCAGTAATTTGCTTCTCCGCTGGCCAATATCTCATGATCAGGGAAGAGGCGGGCCTCTTGAAGATTGCCTGCCATGAGCAGACAGTCTGGGCAAATGTCTGCATGTGTGTTTCCACATTCCATGCAATGAAGTTATCTGAAAACACTATGTTTGGGGCCCATTCTTATAGAACCAGGCCTGGCATAATTGTTAGCGAACTAACCTGCCCTCACATTATTGAGAAAGCTTATGAATGTGGAATATCATAAGACCCTCTCCTCATGTGCTTTAAGCCAAAGCAGGCTTCCTGGCTAAGATGAAAAACCACTGGAATGTGACCATAAGGTCAGACTTGCTTCAGTCCCCACTCCAGAGTTGTACAGAACTGAATTACAAAAGGGTCTCCAGGAGCTTGAGTTAATCTCATCATCTGTCCTCCCAATCTTTCCCAATCCAATTTCCCCACCTGAGACTCTCAGAGACTGATGAGCCTCACCCATCCAGCCATCAGAAGTCATCAGTCTTGTTTTTACACCTTTAGTTCACCTCCAGAAGGTACAATCAAGCCTTCCCAGTCCTATTGTCCCGCCTCATGAAACAGCCATCAAGCTATTGTCTTTGGGAGCCAGATGTCAGTTTTGCCTCAGGACACATTTTTCTCTATAATTATGCTGTCCTGCCATGTGCTCAGTGTGTCCTCGGACTTCCCACCCTTGCATCCTCGGACTGCGTGTCTGAGTGCCCTCTCTCCCCTCTCATAAGACACAGGCCATCCATGCTGCTCCTCCATGGAACTTCCTTCACTCTCAAACTTCTCCTGGAACTGGTAAATATAACCCAATCCTTGAACTTCTATTCCCACTTTCCTCATGGTTTTTCTACTTAGCTCTGTGTGTGTGGTGTGTGTGTATTTACTGTGTATATTTTATGCCATTGATCTTTATTATTTTATAAATAAAAAAACCTTTTTGAACATCTGCCTGTTTATTAAAAAAGTTATATAGAGGAAGGGATCTCCGTATACATAGGTGCAAAAGATCCTTACGTTACCCCCTCTCGCTGCCTCTCCTTGCATGCCAATTCCCCCAATTCACAAGGAGATTTCATTGGGTAACATAATGATATTGCTTCCGATCACCAGAAGAGAAGAACCAGAGTTAAGTGCCTGCCACCTCTCTCACTCCACCCTCTCACACATGGCTGGCAATCTTATGCACATTAGTAAACTCTCTAAGAAGGAATCTTCACACAATCATGTGTAAAATGACATTAAGGTTGCTTTGGGGGGATACTTGCTCCTTAATACACATTTGCACATTAGTAATGTACAAGCAAAGGGACCCACAAGGACTTGCGGGAGGTATCTCATTATCCTCTTCTTCACTGTTTCCGCTTTCCCTTCTCTGAAAGCCCCCATTGCCTTTCTCTTTGCAAGATGTGAATGGAAATGGACTCCTATGTTGGCATGTGGCTAGGATTACAATGGTTGGTTGGTTGTTTAATGAGGTGCCGAGGGAAGGAGAATGTGTTCTTTGAAATGATAAGCATTGTTTCTTTGAAGTGATAAACATTGTCAATTTGAGAAGGCGGCATAGCTAATGATGACCAAAATGTAATCAACCAATGGACTCTCGCCAGGTAATTTGTACGCTCATTAAGATGGACCAACGCAAATGCCAGTATTATAATTCTTGCTAATTAACCAGAGGGTACAAAATCTCTTGTTATTCACTTGGAGCCCCGAAGAACGACAGGCACAGAGGGGCTTTTACTTTCTGTGTACATCTTCTTTCACATTTAATTAAACGTCTTAGCATTTCCTTCACAGGACTCTCCGTGTGTCTCTTATTGATCGGCAGGGGGTACACTCGGTCCACGGGTTGCGTGGAACATCTTCGTGTTGCTTCCTTCTCTCCTTCCTATTCACCAGCCAACCTAACTTTATCTGCCCCACCATCTCCCTCCTCCCCACTGGCAGTCTCTACCCAGGATATCTGTGGCCAAGTTGTGTGATGCCAACTGCCAGATGGGCACAGTTAGTTGATAGGGAAACTACAAGGACTTGCAAGGGGCACTTTGTGTTGAGGATTAGAATTCAGAAAGCTGCACCCAATCTGTAATATGGTCACCAGTGTGTGTGTGGGGGGGGAAATCTCTCCAGTGGCAGTGACCAGTGGATGGGAGCTGCCACCAAATCTACAGTGGCAGTGACCAGTGGATGGGAGCTGCCACCAAACCTCACCTGATACGAATTTTGAAGAGGACTTAGAGGTTCCTTTTTGGGGGGGAAATCCAAAGAATTTTAAGAAAGAGTTTCAATGTGACCAGAACCATTTTTCTTGGGAATGAATATGATGGTGGCCATTCAGTGTATCCCTAAAGAGGAAGATACATTAATTTGTCAAATATATGTTGAAAATGAAGCTTTTACCACCTGCTAATTATGCTGGATTCCAATGTATCTTTTCAACAAAGATGATGAGGGGTCTGGAGACCAAGTCCTATGAAGAAAGGTTGAAAGAGTTTGGTATGTTTAGCCTGGAGAGGAGACGACTGAGAGGTGATATAACAACCATCTTCAAGTACTTGAAGGGCTGCCCTATAGAGGATGGCACGGAGTTGTTTTCCACTGCCCCAGAAGCTCAGGCCAGAACCAATGGCTTGAAATTAAATCAAAAGAGCTTTCAGCTAAACATTAGGAAGAACTTCCTGGTAGAGCAGTCCTTGAGTTGAACTGGCTTCCTCGGAAGGTGGTGGGCTCTCCTTCTTTGGAGGTTTTTAAGCAGAGGCTAGATGGCCATCTGACAGCAATGCAGATTTTGTGAACCTGAGCAGCTCGTAAGGGGAAGGGCAGAAGGGGTTGCATCAGTGCTTGGTTCTTGTGGCCCTTCTTACATGTCCAGGTTAATGCCGATCGCCACCTTGGAGTCAGGTAGCAATTTTCTACAGGACAGTTTGGCTAGGGATCCTGGAGGTGTTTCACAGGGGTGACTGCAACATGTGTGTGGGGGGGGGGAGGTTGTTGTGAATTTCCTGCATTGTGCAGGAGCTTGGACTAGATGGCCCTAGAGGTCCCTTCTATCCCTATGATTCTATGATAGCAATGCATTTTTGCTAACTGTACTCTGCTGTGTGGAGGGGAGAGTGCCCTCAAGTCATAGCTGACTTATGATGCGCCTTTGCGGGGTTTTGTTGGGGGGGGGGAGTGCTGATTTGCAGCCAATCCACTTGACCACTGTGCGTTGCCTGATGAATGTTGTAGCTGTTGATTATATTGTATTTTCACTTCCACTGCGTAATCCACCATGGATCTGAGTGAGAAAGGTTGACACTAAATAAATAATAATAATTTTAAGAAAAGTCTTTCTCATTGATGTTTCTGTCCCAACCAACCATTCTTCCCATTACCAGGTAGTTTATTCTGCTTCCACATGAAAAATGAAGGATTTCTTTATTATATTGCATTTATGTATTATGAGACTGAACATGGTATAGTGGTTAGAGTGTCGGACTAAGATATGGGAAGAGCAGGTTTGAATTCCCAATCTACCATAGGAGCTCGCTGAGTGACATTGAACCATCACGTACTCTCAGCTTAACCTACCTCACAGGGTTGTTGTGGGGGTAAAATGAAGGAGAAAATAATGTAAACCACCTTGGGTCTCTACTGGGGAGAAAAGTTGGGTATAAATGAAGTAAATAAAATAAATGAAATAAAAATATTGTTATTAATATTCATGAATCTTTATAGAATAACGATGAAAAGGCAAGCCCCTTCTCTGCCTGAGGCTCATACAAAATAAAATTCAGCTCAATTGGGGGCAAGTGAGGAAGGGAGGAAGATGGAGGTGAAGGTATCTGGACAGGAAGTATATAATTTTCTTTTTAAAAAAAGAAATGAATGCCCGTTTATTTAATGAGGTTGTTGTTTTTTGATCTACATTTTCCTTGATTTTCATAGCTAACCCATATTGCAGTCTTAAACTAACAGTACATTCTGTGTCTAGAAACTCATTGTACGTTGTGAGCCCAATTAGAGTTCTCAGTACACGCAGTATTCAATAATGGTGCTTGTAATTAGCAACTGAATTACAGTTCAGTGCAGGAACTATCACTGTTAGCTGCCCTGGTGAGATTTTTTCCTGTCTATAAATATTTTGCCTCAAGCGACCTGCTGTGATGTATCCAGAGATCCATGCTTGTACGAAACACACAAGGACTGTTGAAAGCCAGTTTGGTATAGTTGTTAAGAGCGGTGGAACTCTAATCTGGAGAGCCACGTTTGATTCCCCACTCTTCTGCTTAAAGCCAGTTGGGTGACCTTGGGACAGTCACAGCTCTCTTAGAGCTCTCTCAGCCTCACTCACCTGTTGTGGGGATAATAATGACATACTTTGTAAACCGCTCTGAGTGAATGTTAAGTTGCCCTGGAGGCTGGTATATAAACTGAACATTATTATTATTAATGAAGAGCTTTGAAAAGACAATTCCAACCAAAGAGGCAACTTCCACTGAGTCCCATTCAAAGTGAAAAAGTAAGATAAATTGGGAGCTTCCGACATGGGCGAAACAGCCAAGGGACTTTCAAGTGTTACAAAAGCAATATTCGGGTCCAGGAGCACCTTAGATATCAACTAGATTTAAGCAGATGATCGGAGCTTAAACACTCGAAAGCTTGCACTCTGGAAATATAGTTGGTCTCTAAGTTGCTATTGGACCAGAATCTTATTTTTCTACTACAGCCCAACATGGCTACCCACCTGAAACTATCTTCAAGTATTGGAGCTTCTAGAAGCCAAGTTAGGGTTGCCAGGCCATGCCTCAAAATTGGTGGGAGGTTGGGAAGCAGGGACAACAGCTTGTGAGAGCTACCTTCCATCACTTCCAGGTTCCCCCCAAAAGTAACATATTGGTGCACATAATTTCACTGGATTAAAAAAAAAAATCTCCTGCTGACACCGTGGTATATTTATTGTATCCAAGTATGTACATAATGGAACAGTCTGCTCCTCCCCTAATATCTGTGTGACTTAGTTTGGTCCTATTGGGTGGAGCTCTTGTTCCAGTTTTGTACATTAATTAAAGTTGTAAGTTGTTGGCGTTGTCTCCTTGCAAATAAACGGCTGTTGTTCTGAGCCAGCTTCTCTCTGCTGAATGGACCCTAAAACGGGCGCTTGAGTGAGTACACTAACCTAGGAACCCACAGCCAAAGGGGGACATTTCATGGTGTCAGAAGTTGCACTAGACAGCACTTTCCACCACCACCTCTGCCAATGTTGCCTTTATCTGTCAGGCATAATGAAATGGGGGAGGGGAGCTAGGAGTCTCAAAACAGGCCAGCAGCTTCAGGGCGAGAACTGGTGTTTCTGTGCCAAACATGAAGGGAATAAGAATACTTTTGTCCAAGTTACCTTTGTTCAAGTTATTATTATAAACCCCTATCTCCCTTGCTGTTTGCAATTCAAGTTAAAATTGTCTGTGGCAGGTGTGTGTGTAGGTGCCGTCAAGTCACAATTGACTTATGGCAACTGGAGATGGGCACAAAAAGCAATACAAACTAAAAAAAGCCACGAACAACCCAATCAGCTGTTCATGAACAAGCTGTTTATGAGGCCCCATTCTAAACGAACAGGTGGTCATTCCAAGCCTCGTTCATTGCTGTTTGTTGCTGTTCATCAAGCCAGACAGTCTGGCACCTGCAATCAATTCCCTTTGCAACTTAGGCAGGGATTGTCTGAACTCCGTCTGAACTCCTGCCGTAGCCCTGGAAACCCCAATCTAAGCCCAATTTAGCGTGAGAGGCAGGTCTTCCTTTCAAATGTGGAGCTCCAAATTTGTTACAAGGAAGCAAAGAGCAAGGGGGAGGGGGGCTCCCAGCTCTGGTTTTGCAGACAGTGAGAGAGAGACAGTTGCTGTTGGCATTTTGAGAGAGAGACAGGGAGAGTGCTTTGGAGCTTGAATTTCCTTTGTGTGTGGTGGGATAGGGATCTACCCCTTCAGGTTCCAGGGCTGCTGCCAGGCTCTGGGCCAAGCTATTATTTATTATTGGTACATTTCCTGCTGCCTGCTCAGGTAGGGTTTCTGGGAGTGGTGTGGTAGGGATCTTGACGGATGGAGGAGAGCCTGCTGGCCCATCCGAACAACGAACATGTTCATGAACAGGTCATGTTTGTCAATGTTGGTTGTTTGTTGTTCGTGAATGGTAATGAATGACAAATACCATGTTTGTTTGTTTTTTCTCTTAGTACCCATATCGAATGGCAACCACAGCAGGGGAAGCAAAGGAAGGTTGCCTTTGCCTTCCTCTGTAGAATCTTTCTTGGTGATTGCCCATCCAAGAACTAACTCTGCTTAGCTTCCAAGATCTGATGAGATTAGGGTATGGCATGCTACCTTCCCTCCTATGGTAGGTATAACTCATCCAAAAATAAAGACAGGCATTTGAGATTCAGCCACCAATTTTAGGGTGATAAAGAGAGCCTCTCCCCTCGACAAGCCAACAAGCCCTTCTCTTTGGGGCAGAGACATCAGTTTTGCCCCAGGACAAATTTTGCTCTATAATTAGACACCCCAGCCATGTACTCCGTGTGCATGTTCTTGATTCAAACTCCCACCCTCAAGTTCACTGGAGCTCTCTCCCCTTACTGTGAAACACTGGTCATTTTGCTTCTGCTCCCTCAGGCCTCCCCCTTCTTCAGAACCAGTAAATATCATTCTATACCAATTACTCTCTCCTGTTTTCCTCCCTGTTTTCCTGTCTAGCCTTGTATGGGTGCTGTGTGCACCTTGGTGCCTGTCCACACACTCCCAATCCATTTGGGCTTCTTCTCTCCATGAAATGCTGGCCATTTTGCTACTCCTCCACAGACCCCCTCCTCTTCAAGATTGGTAATTATCGCCCTTCCTCAAAAACAGCTTTCCCACTTCCTGTCTTCTTTCTTAGTTATTCCTGTGTGTATGTTTTGTGTGGTTTTCTGTATGCTTGCCTTTTATTTCTCTGTTAATAAAAAACCCTTCTTGTTGACCATCTGCCTGTTCATTTGTAAGTTCTCTCAGGGAATAATCCTGGTATACATAGGTGGAGAATCCCAAGCTACCCCCTCTCACTGCCTCCTTTATGCTCATTCCTCCAACTAATTAAGGAGAGCTCCTATTTGGATAACAGTGGGTGAGGAGAGCAAGTAGGACAGAGTTTTAATATTAAAGCCATCAAGTGACATGTGAGCAACTCTAAGATATAGTGGGTTCAACAGGGAAAAAAGGCAGCAAGCTTATTTCTTATGCAGTATGATGTTTATTGGGAAAAGGGAAAAGGTTACAGGCATGTATGAGACAGGTCTATAAGGTATAGAGCAGAAAACAAATTCATGCATAGGGAAGGTTACAACAACAGCAGGGGAGAGCTGAGAAAACCGGGATGTGGAATTATGAGTGGCAGGTGTGAAGAAGATCCCTTTCTCACACATTCATCTTGAACATCCGGTCCTTTCCGAAACTGTTGCTGTTCAGCTTGGCAAGGCATTAACAACCATATCCCCAGCCACAACCCGAGTAGTGAGGGCTACAGCATGATGAGTAGCCACATCTGTTGCCATAGCCACCATAACCACCATAACCGCAGCCACGGCCACCGTAACCCCAACCGCCATAACCGCAAGGGCTGTAGCATCGGTTACCCCAGCCTCCCCAGTTGCCATAGCCATAACCACAGGGGCTACAGCAGGAGGAATAACCACACCAGTTTCCGTAGCCGTAAGTCATCTTTAGGTGATGGCTGTGGATCTGCAACAATGCACTGGAAAGAAAAAGAAATCAGATTGCATGACATGGGATAAAAGGGATTAATATCAAAGGGTAGCCCATATTTATTCTTTATCCTAGTACATTCTTCCAAGCTTTCAAATCACAGATCGATGAGGGTGACTGCAATTGGAGTAATCAGTACAGTTTTCATCGCAGCCCTCCCTCAGAAAGGATATGGTAGAAGTGGTCCTAGTGTTGACATGAATGGGTGGCCTTGAGATCTCAGCCTAATCTCCCTTACAAGGTTGTTGTGAGGATAAAACCAACAAGGGAACAATGCTATAAACTATGTTGTGCCCCCATTGGAGACAAAATTGGGGCCTAAGTGGCATAAAATAAATAAATTTGGAGCACCTTCCCTACAAGAAATGTCTTAATAATTTGAGGACAGTTTAAAAAAAAATCTTTAAGGCATAATGGCTAAATGAAACCTTCACTTTCATGGTCAGTTCATCTGCATATCACTTGCAATGGAAAGATGCTGCTTAAATATTTGACTTTTTTAATAAAGTTTTTTTATTTAGAAGAAAAGAGGTTATTACAATCACTGTGAGTTGGGTGTGGAAAAAGAGAGTGAAGAAAAATGCATCACACTGAACTGCACAGGCAATATAAGAATAAAGAAATAAAAATACATATTTGGCTTCTGAGTTTAGTCATCTCTTTATCAGAAACATATAAGGCTTTCCCAGGCTAGATCAGACTAACACTTCATTTAGTTTGGGGTTTGAGCCAGATGCGTCTGGAAGCCCACGAGCAAGGTAAATGGGTGACAGTCTTGCGCTGCTGTTTTTATCCAGCACCTGATATTCACCGGTATACTGTGTTTGTACATAGAAGCTCCATTTCAGTATCATGGCTGGCTAATGGCAAGTTCCCTGCCACTTAACAAGGTCAGCTCCATAACACAACTCGTCTGTACAACGAAGGCAACCTTTTCCAGAAGATGTGATTGGCAGACCTCTGTACCACCTCCGAGCGATCTTCTCACCACCATCTCTGGGAATTCCTAACTCATCTCTTAGCAATTCCACAAACACTAATGAAAATCCCACCTGGTATTTACAGACCAGTTTAGCTTTTCATCCTCATGTACATAAGTACAGATGATGAGGGCAACCTTGTCATTAATCCTGTTTTATGGACAGGGCAGGTGCAACGTGAAGGCTAAATAAGACAGTCATAGAAAAACATCTAGAAATCTTGCACTTCTATAAGTAGGGGTGAATCTCTTTACTCAGCACTAACTCAGGGCCAAGCTTATTTGTTTTTTCTGTTTGTGCCCATGCCTAGTTGTCAGTCAGTCTGAGCCTCTCTATAGTTGTCACTCCTTCAGTAAGACTGGCGCCTTCTAGTAGGGGCCTTGGCTCAATTAGTGGCACACCTGCTTTGCGTGCAGAAGTCCCAAGTTCAATCTCAGCTGTCTCCAGTTCAAGGACTTTAGGTGATGAGTGTAAGACCTTACTCTACATGTAACACCAAATTCTTACTGTTTGTTCAAACATGTATCTTGGTAATTCAGCTCTTCTGGCTGGCACACTGCAGCTTGGATGGGGGGGGGGGTCACCTTGGAAGAAGGAAAGGCAGATGGGCTTTTCCCAGACGTCTGAAAGCATTGCTGGGTGGGTGAAGCCAAAGGCAACCCCCCCCCTCCTATAGCAGTGCAGGATTAACCAATCGCTGTTTATCAGGACCAGGTAGGAATTTTTTCTCCTCTCCCACCTGGCATAAGGAGCGTTTCGCCTACCTTGTAGTGTGGGATGAAGTCATGGTAATTGGTACAGTGGCCCTGTAAATAATTTGGCCACTAGCAAGTTAGGATGGGAAAATGAATGGGCCAGTGACCCCTTGGCACATCCCCATTGGGGGGGAATTGGGGTCTGTCGGGAGCAACTGGTAGGCTGTTAAGTGAGGCCCTCCTGCTGTCTGGCAAGGTGCTGAAGGCATGGAGGGGGGAACCATTTGTCTGGCTGCTGGATACAGCCATTCATGGTATGGATTACCCCTGGGGCAGCAGGCGCTTGCCCAGACAAGTCAAGGCAGAGGTTATGGGTGACCCTAGGGCTTGACTTGTACTGATAGTTAGTTAAATCCCTTGCCGTATTGACAGTTTATGTTGTAATTAATAAAGTGGCCCAATTTTATACCCAAGCTTTGTATTTGCTTTTTATTTCGACTGGGGTGGGGGGTGGGGGTGAGGGAATAATACTTTTGGTCCGAATAAAGTAGGCTGTTTTATATCCATGTGTTACAAAAATGGAAGGGAGAAAAAGAGATCATCTTTGAAAGCCATCTTGAACTTGAACACACATGAACACAGGATGCTCCCTTACACGGAGTCAGCCCCTTGGTCCCTCAAGGTCAGTATTGTCTGCTCAGACCGGCAGCAGTTCCCAGGCAGAGGCCTTTCACATTATCTGCCAAAGTTTCCTTTTAACTGCATATGATTGAACCTGGGACCTGCTACATGCAAAGCAGACACTCGACTCCTCAGCCAGACCTCCACCCATATTCCTTCTCTTTAAACTAAATGAAGTTCTAGTTCTTAAACCTTTAAAATATTATTCTTAATGCTTTTGCCCAAACCTTTCACCATACTTTGGTCACAATCTGGCAGGGCTCCCACAGCATGGACCGAATTACCTTTGGACTTGAGTGTGGCCCAAAGAGCATCTGTTGACCATATTTAGTCGATGTTCTAACCATGCTCTCTGCAGACTTGTCACTAGACCCAAGAGGCTAGATAAACCACCCTCCTTTTCCATTTCTTTCCCACTTCTTTTATCTCTGTAGAAATGCTGTCTTGCCAAAGACAACCTACTGAGTTTGTGGCGGAAGCGAGATTTGATCCAGAGTATATCCAGATTACATCTACACTCTTAAGCTATTGCATTGCAGCAACCGCCTTTTAAGAAATGTTAAAATAAGCGTCTCAATGGACCTAAAGGGCTTTAATTTCACTCGGCACCATACTAGATCTCTGGACCCAAAGAAGCACCAGTACAGAACAGGAACAAACCGTAGTGGCAGTTTCTGTGTTCATAACATTACTCTTCAATATAGTCTATACCCTTCCATGGAAAAAAGTAACAGATGAATTTAAAAACCATACATACGCATGTTATCAGCTCTAGTTCTAACAGCAGACATTCAAAGTTTAAAATGAATACCTCTCAATGAGACGAGCACCTTACCTGTATCTCCAAGGAGCTGAAGGTCAAAAGAAGTGGATAGAGGAACCCCAAGAGTTCAGCCCTTTTATACAACTTCTCGGGCTGCCCCATAAGTTGGTTTCCACGTGACAGCCTTGTTGTGTGTAACCAACTCATACTTGTTAAATGCATCACAAGTCAAATTGCTGCATTGTACACCATGCTTGTTTAGAAGCATCAGCTTGAAATTTAGGACATCCCAACTCCATCCCAATGGTTCTGGTCACTTCAGAACTTTATGGGCCACATTCTTTCCAGTATAATCTGCCAGGTCCATGGGACTCCCATCAGCAATGAATGTCACACTGGTTTTCTTCTTTTTTTAACATCTTTGTAATGACCCGATGAGACAAGCGTGTTTGGCACAGGCACATGTTTGTGACGCATGGGCAGAATCTTGCATAGTCTTGAGCATCTTGAAATTCTGTCTGTGCTTTCATTTCACTTTAAAGGTTTTAGTTGCCCATCTTTGGGATTGTGTTTAGAAAATGCTCTAGAAATGAGATATGACCAAGTAAAAGCAATGATCAAACAAAGGCTGTTTGATGCTGAGCGACTAAGAGATAACAGCAATGTCCCGATTTGTTTGACCTCTGTGAATCGAAGATATGTTGTCGCTCCGGCTCCCTCTCTCTCCCTTTTGGAGGTACCTAGCCAACTGAGAGCTCTTACATCGGCAAGATGGTGAGATCTCCCCTCTGCAGTTCTGGAGAGGAGTTATAAAAAGGTCCCCATGAAAGAGAGAATCTGTCCCTGTGGCATTGAAGAGGTGGAATCAATGGAACGTGTCCTGTTCAATTGCTGTTTTATCAGGGTATTCGTTCAAACACGATCGCCCCATTGCTTAAAAGCTTTTCAGGCCGTTCTGATGTTGATACTTAAAGAAGCTTCCAAGGGGTGTTAAGCAGCAGATTAGTTGTGCAAAATTCTTTTCAGCGGCTTATAAAATCCTTCAGGATTTTAAATTTTAGTAAATTTTAACAGCCGTGTAGCAGGATTGACTGTCTGTATTTTTAATTTTTCTTAATGTAAAAATTTTTGGTCATTGGATTGGTACTGGTCATAGACCAGTCAAGGCAGGAATGGGATGAAGAAACTGGAAGCTGAATCAAGTGACCTTTGAATCATTTTCTGTAAAAATTAAACTCATCAGACTGTGAAGGAAATAATAACAGGTGGTGGGCATTTCTTCAATCCATTGAAACAAAACCACTTCATTCCAAACTCCCAAGATCCAGGAAGGATCCAGTAGCATTTCAGTCAGGCACATCTGTATATGGGACACACTGAAAAAAATAGATGCAGAGGAGTTAGCCGTGTTAGTCTGTAGTAGCAAAATCAAAAAGAGTCCAGTAGCACCTTTAAGACTAACCAACTTTCTTGTAGCTTTCGAGAATCACAGTTCTCTTCGTCAGATGCAGATTCTCGAAAGCTCATGCTACAATAAAGTTGGTTAGTCTGAAAGGTGCTACTGGACTCTTTTTGACTGAAAAAACATGAATTCAAAAAGCTACACCCAATCTGTATGGGAGCTGCTACCAACTCTCACCTGGTGTGAAATTTTGAAGAGGACTCCGAGGTTCCTTTTGGGGGCGGGGGGGAATTCAAAGAATTTTAAGAGAATCAGAAAGAGTTTCAATGTGACCAGAACCATTTTTCTTGGGAATGAATATGGTGGTGGCCATTCAGTGTATCCCTAAAGAGGATGATACATTAACTTGTCAAATATTTGTTGAAAATGAAGCTTTTACCACCGGCTATTTATCCTGGATTCCAATGTATCTATTCAGGTTCATTCTCAGAAGATGTTTCACAGAAGTAACTGCAGATGCTCCCATGGACCTTTCAGTGCCCCCACACATCACATAAACATTCACTATAACATTTTTCCAACCATATTTTTAGATCATATTCTCAAGGCCATTTATGAGCTGGACAAATGACC
The DNA here is from genome assembly GCF_028583425.1 of Eublepharis macularius. Taxonomy (NCBI): domain Eukaryota; kingdom Metazoa; phylum Chordata; class Lepidosauria; order Squamata; family Eublepharidae; genus Eublepharis; species Eublepharis macularius. Next base: position 249,447,590 of record NC_072790.1, read on the forward strand.
CATCTGTGGTTGGCCAAAACACACTGTGCAATACCAACTGAAATCAACAACACTTATTGGTATTAATACTTGCAAGGATGAAAAAGTTGGGCCAATGGAGTGTGTTCTCAGGCACTCTAAGTCCATAAAACTGAGCTGATGCTATTTACAATTGATCTGTAAGCCAGGTCCACCTATTGGAACCATACGAAAAATTCATATACCTGCAAAAAGGATCGAGGGGTCTTAGAAGACCATATACTGAACTTGAGTCAGCAGTGTGATGTGGTTGCTAAATAAGCAAATGTGGTTTGGAGTATATCAACAGAAGCATAGTGTCCAGATCACGGGAAGTGATGGTGTCACTCTACTTTGCTCAGGTTAGAGCTCACCTAGAGTATTTTGTTCAGTTTTGGACACCACAATTTAAGAAGGATGTTGACAAGCTGGAATGTGTCCAGAGGTGGGCAACAAAGATGGTGAGGGGTCTGAAGACCAAGTCCTATGAAGAAAGTTGAAGGAGCTCGGTATGTTTAGCCTTAAACATTAAGGTTGCTTTGGGGGGATACTTGCTCCTTAATACACATTTGCACATTAGTAATGTACAAGCAAAGGGACCCACAAGGACTTGCGGGAGGTATCTCATTATCCTCTTCTTCACTGTTTCCTCTTTCCCTTCTCTGAAAGCCCCCATCGCCTTTCTCTTTGCAAGATGTGAATGGAAATGGACTCCTATGTTGGCATGTGGCTAGGATTACAGTGGTTGGTTGGTTGTTTAATGAGGTGCCGAGGGAAGGAGAATGTGTTCTTTGAAATGATAAGCATTGTTTCTTTGAAGTGATAAACATTGTCAATTTGAGAAGGCGGCATAGCTAATGATGACCAAAATGTAATCAACCAATGGACTCTCGCCAGGTAATTTGTACGCTCATTAAGATGGACCAACGCAAATGCCAGTATTATAATTCTTGCTAATTAACCAGAGGGTACAAAATCTCTTGTTATTCACTTGGAGCCCCGAAGAACGACAGGCGCAGAGGGGCTTTTACTTTCTGTGTACATCTTCTTCCACATTTAATTAAACGTCTTAGCATTTCCTTCACAGGACTCTCCGTGTGTCTCTTATTGATCGGCAGGGGGTACACTCGGTCCACGGGTTGCGTGAAACATCTTCGTATTGCTTCCTTCTCTCCTTCCTATTCACCAGCCAACCTAACTTTATCTGCCCCACCATCTCCCTCCTCCCCACTGGCAGTCTCTACCCAGGATATCTGTGGCCAAGTTGTGTGATGCCAACTGCCAGATGGGCACAGTTAGTTGATAGGGAAACTACAAGGACTTGCAAGGGGCACTTTGTGTTGAGGATTAGAATTCAGAAAGCTGCACCCAATCTGTAATATGGTCACCAGTGGGGGGGGGGGAATCTCTCCAGTGGCAGTGACCAGTGGATGGGAGCTGCCACCAAATCTACAGTGGCAGTGACCAGTGGATGGGAGCTGCCACCAAACCTCACCTGATACGAAATTTTGAAGAGGACTCAGAGGTTCCTTTTTGGGGGGGAAATCCAAAGAATTTTAAGAGAATCAGAAAGAGTTTCAATGTGACCAGAACCATTTTTCTTGGGAATGAATATGATGGTGGCCATTCAGTGTATCCCTAAAGAGGAAGATACATTAATTTGTCAAATATATGTTGAAAATGAAGCTTTTACCACCTGCTAATTATGCTGGATTCCAATGTATCTTTTCAACAAAGATGATGAGGGGTCTGGAGACCAAGTCCTATGAAGAAAGGTTGAAAGACTTTGGTATGTTTAGCCTGGAGAGGAGACGACTGAGAGGTGATATAATAACCATCTTCAAGTACTTGAAGGGCTGCCCTATAGAGGATGGCACGGAGTTGTTTTCCACTGCCCCAGAAGCTCAGGCCAGAACCAATGGCTTGAAATTAAATCAAAAGAGCTTTCAGCTAAACATTAGGAAGAACTTCCTGGTAGAGCAGTCCTTGAGTTGAACTGGCTTCCTCGGGAGGTGGTGGGCTCTCCTTCTTTGGAGGTTTTTAAGCAGAGGCTAGATGGCCATTTGACAGCAATGCAGATTTTGTGAACCTGCAGCTCGTAAGGGGAAGGGCAGAAGGGGTTGCATCAGTGCTTGGTTCTTGTGGCCCTTCTTACATGCCCAGATTAATGTTGATCGCCACCTTGGGGTCAGGTAGCAATTTTCCACAGGATAGTTTGGCTAGGGATCCTGGAGGTGTTTCGTCATCTTCTGGGCATGGATCAGGGGTCACTGCAGTGTGTGTGTGTGTGTGGGGGGGGAGGTAGTTGTGAATTTCCTGCAGTGGGCAGGAGGTTGGACTAAATGGCCCTTGAGGTCCCTTCTATCCCTGTGATTCTATGACAGCAATGCATTTTTGCTAACACTGTTCTGTTGTGTGGAGTGGAGAGTTCCCTCAATTCACAGTTGACTTATGGAACACCTTTGTAGGGTTTTCATGGCAAGAGACAAATAGAGGTGGTTTTTCATTGCCTGCCTCTGCAACCCCAGTCTTCGTTGAAGGTCTCCCATCCAATTACTAACCAAGGCTGACTCTGCTTAGCTTCTGAGATCCAACGAGATCAGGCTCACCAGCGCGATCCCGGTCAGGGCAGTCTGTTGGGTACTGTGTACTGATATAGACATTCGCCTATTGGGAAACTTTCCATTTTGCTAAACATGCCATGTAAATTAGTTATGTTTTGTTTCAGAAAGATTTCATCTCTTTGCTTGGCGTTATGCTTGCATATCAAATTTCCTGCTACCAAATTTTCTGCTGTTGTTCATTATTTAAAAATAATAATAATAACTGTGCTTATATACTGCTCTTCTAGACTGATTAGTGCCTCACCCAGAGCGGTGAACAAGTTAGCATTATTATTATCTCCACAATACTGCTGGGGCTTACCCAAGGCCACCTACTGAGCACACGGCAGTAATGGGGTTCGAACCAGTAGAGTGCTGTTTTGCTGCCAATCCACGTCACCACTGTGCTTTGCCTGATGAATGTCCTAGCTGTTGTTTTTATTGTATTTTCACTTCCACTGTGTAATCCACCATGGATCTGAGTGAGAAAGGTTGACACTAAATAAATAATAATAATTTTAAGATAAGGCTTTCTCATTGATATTTCAGTCCCAACCAACCATTCTTCCCAATACCGGGTAGTTTATTGTGCTTTCACACAAAAAATAACAAATTTATTTAGGATATTGCTTTTATGTATTATGAGACCGAATGTGGTGTAGTGGTTAGACTGTCGAACTAAGATATGCAAGGACACTAACTAGAACAGAGGCTCTTAAAGGGAGAGCAAACAAAATACAAGAAAGAAAACACAGGCTCTCTAAGTATAAAATTAAAGACAATCTTCTCCCAATTCAATATATGTAATAACCAACAGCACACAATGACAATATGTGAAAAATAAATTGATTACATCATAACCATTTTTGATTGCATCTCATACATAATTCTCTATGATTCATCTGGATTGAACATATACAGACCACAACACATAAACTAAAATAAACTGTTTGTCTCAAACTGGTAAATACAGGTCATAGATGCTTCAATTCGCGTCTGCTTTACAACACATGAACTCAAATAAACAGTTTAGCTCAGACTGATTTTGTTACAGGTCATTAGCTCTGCTTTCAATTAGCAAATGTGTGGAGGTCTCACGTCAAGGGTTATAAATTCCAAAGGTGTTGGGTAGCAAATAGTAGTTATACAATCCCGTACTGGGTAACAAATAGCAGTCATCTTCCAGCTTTCTCCGCGCCACAGAAATGATTTAAATCCCTTTAGCTCGACATCCAGCCAGCTTGCAGGATTGTTTCGCATGGACACACATGTGCCTCAGCTTTCTCAAGAGCACAGGGCTAAAACAATAAATAAAGTGTCGTTAAATATAATTCCTTCTAATTGTTACAACTCACAATTGCTTATTAGGGGCTTACTTACAAGGAACCAGTAAAGCATTAAATTCAGACACGTTGCATTCGCTCTCTGACAGACATTGACCGTGAAAAGGAGGCATAGACCTGCCCGTCATATAGACTCTGAGTCAAACAGTTTATTTTAGTTTATGTGTTGTGGTCTGTATATGTCCAATCCAAATGAATCATAGTGAATTATGGATGAGATGCACTCAATAATGGTTATGATGTTATCAATTTATTTTTCACATATTGTCAAGCAAGATTCCAGTAGCACCTTAGAGACCAACTAGATTTAAGCAGATGATCGGAGCTTAAACACTTGAAAGCTTGCACTCTGGAAATCAAGTTGGTCTCTAAGGTGCTATTGGACCAGAATCTTATTCTTCTACTACAGACCAACATGGATACCCACCTAAAACTATCCTCAAGTATTACAGCTTCTAGAAGCCAAGTTAGGGTTGCCAGGCCATGCCTCGAAATTGGTGGGAGGTTTGGAAACAGGGACAACAGCTTGTGAGAGCTACCTTCCATCACTTCCAAGTTTTCCCCAAAAGTAACATATTGGTGCACATAATGCCATTGGATTTTTTTAAAAAAATTATCCTGCTGACACCGTGGTATATTTATTGTATCCAAGTATGTACATAATGGAACAGTCTGCTCCTCCCCTAATATCTGTGTGACTTAGTTTGGTCCTATTGGGTGGAGCTCTTGTTCCAGTTTTGTACATTAATTAAAGTTGTAAGTTGTAAGTTGTAAGTTAAAGTTGTAAGTTGTTGGCATTGTCTCCTTGCAAAGAAATGGCTGTTGTTTTGAGCCAGCTTGTCTCTGCTGAATGGCCCCAAAATGGGTGCTTGAGTGAGTACACTAACCTAGGAACCCACAGCCAAAGGGGGATATTTCATGGTGTCAAAAGTTGCACTAGACAGCACTTTCTACCACCACCTCTGCCAAGGTTGCCTTTATCTGTCAGGCATAATTAAATGGTCTGGTTTAGCAGCTCTGGTTTTGCAGACAGTGAGAGAGAGAGAGAGTTGCTGTTGGCATTTTGAGAGAGAGACAGGGAGAGTGCATTGGAGCTTGCATTTTCTTTGTGTGTGGTGGGATAGGGAACTACCCCTTCAGCTTCCAGGGCTGCTGCCAGGCTCTGGGACAAACTATTATTTATTATTGGTACATTTCCTGCTGCCTGCTCAGGTAGGGTTTCTGGGAGTGGTGTGGTAGGGATTTTGATGGATGGAGGAGAGCCTGCTGGCCCGTACGAACAACGAACATGTTCATGAACAGGTCATGTTTGTCAATGTTGGTTGTTTGTTGTTCGTGAATGGTAATGAATGACAAACACCATGTTTGATTGTTTTTCTCTTAGTACCCATATCTAATGGCAACTACAACGGGGGAAGCAAAGGAAGGTTGCCTTTGCCTTCCTCTGTAGAATCTTTCTTGGTGATTGCCCATCCAAGAACTAACCCTGCTTAGCTTCCAAGATCTGATGAGATTAGGGTATGGCATGCCACCTTCCTATGGTAGGTATAACTCACCCCAAAATAAAGACAGGCATTTGAGATTCAGCCACCAATTTTAGGGTGATAAAGAGAGCCTCTCCCCTCGACAAGCCATCAAGCCCTTCTCTTTGGGGCAGAGACATCAGTTTTGCCCCAGGACAAATTTTGCTCTATAATTAGAGCAAATTTTGCTCTCCTGTTTTCCTCCCTGTTTTCCTGTCTAGCCTTGTATGGGTGCTGTATGCACCTTGGTACCTGTCCACTCACTCCCAATCCATTTCGGCTTCTTCTCTCCATGAAATGCTGGTTATTTTGCTACTCCTCCACAGACCCCCTCCTCTTCAAGACTGGTAATTATCACCCTTCCCCAAAAACAGCTTTCCCATTTCCTGTCTTCTTTCTTAGTTAGTCCTGTGTGTATGCTTTGTGTGGTTTTCTGTATGCTTGCCTTTTATTTCTCTGTTAATAAAAAACCCTTCTTGTTGAACATCTGCCTACTCATTTGAGAGTTCTCTCAGGGAATACATAGGTGGAGAATCCCAAGCTACCCCCTCTCACTGCCTCCTTAATGCTAATTCCTCCAACTAATTAAGGAGACCTCCTGTTTGGGTAACAGTTGGTGAAGAGAGCAAGTAGGACAGAGCTTTAATATTAAAGCCATCAAGTGACATGTGAGCAACTCTAAGATATAATGGGTTCAACAGGGGAAAAAAGCAGCAAGCTTATTTCTTATGCAGTATGATGTTTATTGGGAAAAGGGAAAAGGTTACAGGCAGGTATGAGACAGGAATATAAGGTATAGAGAGGAAAACAAATTCATGCCTAGGGAAGGTTACAACAACAGCAGGGGAGAGCTGAGAAAACCAGGATGTGGAATTATGAGTGGCAGGTGTCAAGAAAATCTCTTTCTCACACATTCATCTTGAACATCCGGTCCTTTCTGAGACTGTTGCTGTTCAGCTTGGCAAGGCATTACCAACCAAATCCCCAGCCGCAACCCGAGTAGCAAGGGCTACAGCACGATGAGTAGCCACATCTGTTGCCATAGCCACCATAACCACCGTAACCGCAGCCATGGCCGCCGTAACCACCGTAACCCCAACTGCCATAACCACAAGGGCTGCAGCATCGGTTACCCCAGCCTCGTCCTCCCCAGTTGCCATAGCCATAACTGCAGGGGCTACAGCAGGAGGAATAACCACAACATTTTCCGTAGCCGTAAGTCATCTTTAGGTGATGGCTGTGGATCTGCTACAATGCCCTGGAAAGTAAAAGAAATCAGATTGCATGATATGGGATAAAAGGGATTAATATCAAAGGGTAGCCTGTATTTATTCTTTATCCTAGTACATTCTTCCAAGCTTTCAAATCACAAATCAATGAGGGTGGCTGCATTTGGAGTATTCTGTACAGTTTTTATCACAGCCCTCCTTCAGAAAGGATATTGTACAGGTGGGCCCAGTGTTGACATGAATGGGTGGCCTTGAGATCTCAGCCTAATCTCCCTTACAAGGTTGTTGTGAGGATAAAACAAATGAGGGAAGAATGCTGTAAACAATGTTGTGCCCCATAGCAGACAAAAGTGGGGCTTAAGTGACGTAAAATAAATAAATACAAGAAATGTTTAAATAGTTTGGGGACAGTTTAAGAAAAAAAAGGGGCCATTCTGGATCCCACGAATCTCCAACTACGAACATGTTCGTGAACAGGTCATGTTCGTCGATGTTCGTGAATCCCTGTTCATGGATGGCAACAAACAACAAACATCGTGCTCAGGTTTTTTTCTTGTTTGTGCCCATCTCTAGTTGTAAGAATAAAGCAGAGAAAGGGAGAATGATGTGAAAAGCCTCGGGTTCCAGTCAGGGAGAAAAGTAAACAAAAAGTCCTTTGAAACATGTAAATCAGTAATCAGGTAACAGCTAAACACCTGTTTGAGACGGGCCTGCAAAGACTAATTCCAGGGGAATCTGTTAGGAACAGAACTAACAAGCAAGGAACATGGTTGACTTTTGAAGAATTGGGATGCAAAGGGGAAGAGACTGCAGTATGTTACTTGGGCGTAAATCCCATTTAATTCATTGGAACCTGTTTCCAAGGACATGACATGTGTAGAACTGGATTGTACACCTTCCTCTGTTGGGGAGGCATACTTAACTCTGGTTTCCACCCATTTGTTTCAGACCCTTCTCTCAAAGATGGTTTATGGAAGCAACTGTGGCTTCAGCTGCGAATCACAGTGCCCCCCCACACCAGGCAATCATCTGTCCACCTCCCTTCTGCATCACCCAACCAGGACCCATCCTGAGCTGCTCGAATGATAGTTTGGTTGTCTGCTGCAATGCACCCTGTGGCTATGGCTATGGCTATGGCTATGGTGGTGGATGGGGGAATTTTGGAGGCTTTGGGGGCTTTGGTTGTGGCCAAGGATATGGTGGTTATAGATGGTGAACAGGCTATGATATCAGTAAAACTAGAGGAAGAAATCAACAGGAGAACGAATTGAAAATATCAACTTCTGGCATGGCCTGACCTTCAGGAGAACTAAGGACCCACAACTCCATGTGAAGTTGTAGCTGCTCAGTTACTCTAGAACTCAGGTCCCAATATGACTTTTATTTATCTTCCCCTGAAATCTACAGGAAATCAATCTCCTCCTGCTTTCTGTCTTGCTCCAAAACAAAATGACGCCAAGCATCATGCAAAAGAATGGCACCTCAGTGCTTTCATGTGCCAATGCAAAGTGTAATTGATTCTCACCCCCTTTCTGTCAGATTGGTTGGCCTTAGGACAAGTTTACATCGGGACCACAAAGCATACCATCCAGACAAGAATAAAAGAACATGAAAGACACTGCAGGCTTGGCCATCCGGAAAAATCAGCAGTTCACAGGACACAGTATCCTATTCCAGGACACTAAAATACTGGACAACACTTCCAACTACTTTGTCAGATTGCACAGGGAAGCCATTGAAATTCATAAGCATAAGCACAATTTCAACAGGAAAGAAGAGACTTTAAGAATGAATAGAGCATGGTTTCCAGTCCTGAAAAATACCAGACCAACAAAAGACTCGATACCCTACAATACCCCTGCAGGGAAGATTAGCATATCAAGCACCAATCCATATGCAAAAGAACCTCCTCAGGATACAGTGAAGCCTCCCCCCATTAGCATACCACACCCTGGGAAACTCTTACAGGATGACTCAGCCCAACCCCACCTTCCTGAGTAGATATAAATTACCTGTCAACATCTTTTTCACACTGTGACACTGAGAGTGGGACCACAAGTGACGCCTGACACAGGTTGGACACTTGCCAGCTTCCCTCAAGTTTTGATGGGAAATGTAGGCAGCTTGGCGGAATGTTGGACAAGTGACAGTTGAAAAGTCCATTGGACAGCAGTCAAAGAGTCAAGCTGCAAGACCAGGATGCCTACATTTCCCATCAAAACTTGAGGGAAGCAGACTAGTGTCCAAAGTGTGTCAGGCGTCACTTGTGGTCCCGCTCTGAGAGATCTCTGTCTTTTGGTGCTACACCTCTGAAGATGTCAGTCACAGCTGCTGGCGAAACGTCAGGAACTACAATGCCAAGACCATGGCTATACAGCCTGGAAAATCGTTCTCCGGTCGTGAAAGCCTTCAACAATACAACTTTTGACCCTTGTTTATTAGACATTTTGTATACTGCTGTGTGCTTCCTTTATTGGTGCTAATTTATGCATATGCAATTTAATATGTATATGCAATATTGAATATATTAAATAGCACTTAGCAGTAGCACTTTATGTATACTTGAATACAGGATCCTTTAAATTTAGCACCTATATCCATGGCGCAGAGTGGTAAGCTGCTGTACTGCAGGCCAAGCTCCTCTCACAACCTGAGTTTGACCCTGGAGGAAGCCGGGTTCAAATAGCCAGCTCCAGGTTGACTCAGACTTCCATCCTTCTGAGGTTGGTAAAATGAGTACCCAGTTTCCTGGGGGTAAAGTGTAGATGACTGGAGAAGGCAATGGCAAACCACCTTGTAAAAAGTCTGCCATGAAGATGTTGTGATGCGACGCCCCCATGGGTCAGTAATAACTCGGTGCTTGCACAGGGAACTGCCTTTACCTTTTATGAATGGTTACTCTAACTATGTTCTGAGACCTATATGATTTTGCTAGCCTTTATTGTCTATGTAATAAACGTATAAATATTTATTTAATTATTGCACTATTAAGATCAAAAAGAGTCCAGTAGCACCTTTAAGACTAACCAATTTGATTGTAGCATAAGCTTTCGAGAATCAAGTTCTCTTCGTCAGATGCATGATACAGAGACTGTATCATGCATCTGACGAAGAGAACTTGATTCTCGAAAGCTTATGCTAATATCAAATTGGTTAGTCTTAAAGGTGCTACTGGACTCTTTTTGATTTTGCTACCACAGACTAACATGGCTAACTCCTCTGCACTATTAAGGTTTATTTTGCACTAAAAACGTGTGTTAGTAAGTATACGTGGGTATACTTTTTTTCGCTGTTGTGGGTTAGTACTGTGTTACTCTATTTGCTTTGATACAGTGTGAATTAAGCAGAGCTGGGAAAAATATTTATTACCGCCAAAACCAGAACATGTGAGCTGTGACAAAGTCTAGAATTTTAATACAGAAGAAAAGGAAGATTACACCACAGAAGGAACACAACCATACTAAGATCAAGGCATACAACAGAAAAAATAAGGCCGTCTTCCTGATTTCTTATTAGACAATGCATAGGCAATGAGTTCCAAATTCCTCTGCTCCATGACAACTCATCATTTTCCTTTGGTCTAAAGAAAGCCCCCTGGAGAGCCATCCATTTTCTGCCAAGGCTATCATCAGACAAAATCGATAGGAGAAAAGGACCAATATTAATCATTAAGAACATCTGGCATGTACAAAGGGCTTTAGAGATAAACCACTATTATTACCGCCATATTTCAGCTACAGAGTAGAGAGAGAATGGCGTGCTTATGACTAGAGATGGGCATGAACCAAAATACGAACCAAAGTTCCTGATGAATGAGGCCAGTTCATGGTTCACGAACCAGCGGTTTGTCAGATCCCATTTCTGATGAACCACCATGAACTTTAGGCTGGTTCGTTTCATTCGTTTTTTGGTTCATCACTGGAGACAGCCTGGTGCTGATTAATCAGTTTCCTAGGCAACAGGGGAATGGACTTCCTGCAGACCTTCTGCTGACCCAGAAGTGACCTTTTGCTGGCCCGGAAGTGACAATTTTCTGACCTGGATGTGACGTTTTCACGAACCAGTTTGCAAAACGGGGGCAGGTTCGTGAAAGTTCGTGGTTTGTGAAATTTGACGAACCATGAACCACATGGTTTGGTTTTTTTCTAGTTTGTGCCCATCTCTACTTAAGACCCATCGATCTGACTCAGTTACACGTTGCATCTTCTGAAGTTTCCTTGGTTGGCATACAGAGGCATCTGAGTATCATTCTTTGGCTTTATAGAGTCAACAGGCCAATGTTGCTTATGCTTGACACCATATTGTTTTGGAGCAAGACAGCAAGAAGGAGGAGGCTCACTTGCTATACATCTCAGAAAATGTGAAACATAAGAAACATATTTGGAGTCTGCTATTTACAGAGGAATTGAGCAACCACAACTTCACCTGGGATTGAGGTTCTTTACTTCTTCTCAAAGTCAGGCCCAGTCATCAGTTACAATTTGGAAGGCATCTTGCTAATTTTTAGCCATTTTCACTATCCTCTGATACCATAGCCTGATCCACATCTCACAGCACATCCATATCCTCCTTGACCAAAACCATAACCAATGCCACCCCATCCACAGCCTCCGAAGCCTCCATAGCCTCCATAGCCTCCCCAACCACCACCACAGCCATAGCCGTAGCCACAGGGTGCATTGCAGGAGACAGCCAAACTGTCATTGGAGCAGCTCAGGATGGGTCCTGGTTGGGTGATGCAGAAGGGAGGTGGACAGATGATTGCCTGGTGTGGGGGGCACTGCGATTCACAGGTGAAGCCACAGCTGCCTCCGTAAACCATTTTGGTGGTAAAGGGGAAGAATCTGAAAGATATTGGTGGAGACATAAAAGAGTAAGATTCAGTAGAGAAAGACGTACAATCCAGCCCCTCACCTGTGTACTTGGAAAGAAGTCCTGCCGAGTTTGACAAGACTTCCTGCCAAGTAACACATGCAAAGAATTCCAGACTTATGCCCAATCTTGTAAAGGATTGCTTGCAAGTTCCTTTAATATCAGTCCTGTTACATGACTGGTGGATCCATTTCCAACCACTTCCTCTAGAATCAACTTTCCTAGACCCTTCTCCCTCCACAGACATTAAACAACTCAATTTTGGTACATATCTAATCTTTATGTTGCAAATACAACAGGAGAGTTTCAAGGGAGTCTTTTGGCTAGCTGAAAAGAAGTTGGAAAATGCGGATGCTCCCAGTTTCAATGACATAAATTCCATGTTTCTGGTTCAATCCAGAATGTGCAGCTATTCCTGTCTCATCTAACAACTTTTTTATATATTTGAGGCTTGGAAGAAAAAGAAGGGAAATTTCTAATCCTTTTTTCCCTCTTAAATTGAAAGCAGGACCATTGAAGGAGACCCACCAGAGGTGGAAGGAACAATTAAAGCATCTCAAGTTGCAAATGGTCTTCAGATTAACTATTATCTTCCTTTTTCTAATGATGGTCAAAAGTTGTCCTTCCAGGCACCATCACTAGAACAACCCTTTAAGTGAAGTCCTTTCTCAGACATTCCACCTGGTCCCCCCCCCCTAGATCACATTCACTACAGACACCGGTGGCCCTACTCAACATAACATTCCAGGAGGAGGGAGCGTGCCTCAGCAGTACAGCACATGCTTCGAATGCAGAAGACCTCCTGCTCAGTCCCTGAGAATTTGATCTCAACTAGCAGATGACCAGAAAGACTCCTCTCTGACTGAGACCTTGGAGGACAGCTGCCAGTTAGATGGACCAGTGGTCCAGCACGTTATGTCAGACTACTGATTTTCTCAAATGCTCTAAAATGTAGGGACAGTTTTCTGCATTATACCAGTTCTCTCTGTCACCTATCAACCCCCTGATTCCAAGCCTACTTAGATTCTGAACAAAGTATCCTATTTTCTGAAGATCGTATCCCAAAACTCATACCCTACCACCAATTTTGTTAGTCTTACAGGTGCTACTGGACTCTTACTCTTTTCTACTGCTACAGACAGACAAACACAGCTACCCATCTTAAAGTATCCTACAGTTCATATTTCTCTAACTCTTTTTAAACCCTTCTAAGCACAATTAACAGTCTTACCTGCTTTTCAGAGGAGAGGGAAGCAAGAGGAGCTGATCCAAAGAAGCTGCTGAGAGAAGACCTGGGGTAGCTGCCCTTTTATACCATTTGGGGAGGGTGATATGAAGCAAGAAGTATTAATTTGGGGCCAACCACAACTGGGTGTTTGATGCTTCAATCCATTTTAATAGTTTGCTTCCAAGGTCATAGTGATGGTTGAGATTGTCAGTCTATAATTAGTCTATTCTTGGTCCCGCTTCATCGGAAGAGATTTAACTGCTCCACTCCACTGCCTGTACTTTTCCATCAAAGTGCTTGTCCATCTTTTTATTCAGCACAATCGGGGACTCTTTCCAATGCAACATCCCATCCCATTAAGAATATAAGAATCCATGGTCCCATCTAGTCCAGCATTATGCTTCTAAAAATGACCAACCAAATGCTTAAAGGAAGCCTACGAGGTGGTATTGACTGCCCTGGCTGCTTCCCTTGCCAGCACCTGGTATTCCAGGGTATACTATCCTTGACCATGGAGGTTTCATTTTACTGGCAGACATTATTTATCCCATAATTGCTGGATTGTTTTATACTTAGGAATTTCCTGCTAAATGACAACTCATGTGCATTGAAACCCTTGTTGGAAGGGGAAATATCCCTTTAGTGAAACCACCTTATTTGTTTTTTCAACTAAGGAGAACCGTGGTAAGTCATATCAATAGTCCACTTAGGCTCTCATCCTGGTTGCCGCATTGGGCAACCAGAAGCCTTCAGAAGGGGCACAAATACCTCCACCATGTGGTTACCATCCAGCAACTATTATTTGGAGGTATGCAACCTCTAATGATGGGGGTGCCATGAAGCTATTAGAATAATTAGTATAGAAGGATCTGTCCTATTTGAATTTTCCACTCAGAGCTTTCTATGCTGATGCGCCTCTTCAAAATTTCATACTATGTCATCAAAGGCAGCTAATGATCCACAGTAAAATAATGAAAGCATACTTTCAAAGTATACAATCAGTTAATAGAAAAATTCATGCAACTCAGCTTCTGACATCTTTTGATCTGAAGAATGTCCCCCACTGGAGCAGGTCAACTTAGTCCATCATTCTGTTTCTAATGGGGACCAATGAATTGTTCTATGAAATGGATTCCATTAGGGTAGGACATACTGGGGAAACCTATAATTCTAGGGTCTGATGCTTAATTAAATGGGCTTTTTCTTGCCCAACTTGCTGTTTATAGAGAACCTTGATGTTCTTTCCTAGATAAGAGTTTTACAAGCTACTTTTCTTTTTGGCAAAGGTTATTATCCCCAGATTTTATGAAGACAACATAAAGACATATGCTGACAAGCAACCAAGCATTCAAGTTGACCTAAATGGAAAGGTCAAACTTTTAACATTGTTATAACTTCAGAATGACCTGGATGAATTTGGGGGCGGGGGGCGGGAATGACATTCCTTCAAAATTTGCAAATATGTTCCTGTTTTATCCATTACTCCCTCTCTGTTTGCTGGAATCACCATAATCCACATATTCATTTCCGCTTGATAAAGAAAAAGCACATTCTTCATTTGCCTTAAAGTCTATGTTATCTTGTTTCCAAATTGGAACTGATGCAGTAGGGTTTCTTAATTATTATTCTTTTTTAAAGTTAAAAGTTTTGTACATATTGGAATATCTGGGGAATACCACTTTGGCTCATGTGTTGTGAACAGAGAGACAATCATTCATCTAGCAGTTTTCTCAAATGATTGTAAGGGTTTTTTTTCATCGTAGCTACTTCTAATTTATTGTCTAACGATACAAAAAGTATGAAGAGTGCTGATGATGCATACACACGCATTAATAAAACACAGCAGGGAAAAAAAGTTGACGTTATTGTACATACTATTGTACCGAGATTTTTTGTGTGCAATGTTCAGAAGTGCATCTGTACTAGAGATGGGCATGAACCAAAATACGAACCAAAATTCATGATGACCCAGGCTGGTTCATGGTTCACGAACCAGCAGTTCGTCAGATCCTATTTCTAACTAACCACCATGAACTTTAGGCTAGTTCATTTGGTTCGTTTTTTGGTTCCTCATTGCAGACAGCCTCGTGCTGATCAATCAGTTTCCTAGTCAACCGGGGATGGACTTCCTGCAGACCTTATGCTGACCCGGAAGTGACCTTCTGCTGGCTCAGAAGTGATGATTTTCTGACCTGGATGAGATGTTTTCACGAACCAAATGAACTAGTTCACAAACTAGGGGGCAGGTTCGTGAAAGTTCGTGGTTTATGGTTCGTGAAATTTGATGAACCATGAACCTCATGGTTCATTCTTTTCCGGTTCGTGCCCATCTCTAATCTGTATATCAGTACAACATAGTACAAAAGGAATATAATTTTACCATATATACAATCACATGAAGGGGTTTGGGGGGGGGGTACCAAGACATAATGTTGATGTCTGCATCACTAAGTGAACTGAAAGTATTGAAACATGATAGAATTTCACATGATCTTATTCTAATAAGTTTAGCAATTATCCAAGTAAAAACCAGAATCAAAGAGCAGGACCGTTTTGTGGCTTGTTTTGGGGAAGTAATTTGAAACCTTTTTGAAAGCTGCTATGAGAAAGTCCAAGGGGGGGAAATACGCTAAAAATGCACAAATATATGCATTCCATGCTGAAAACTGAGAGAAAAATAAAAGGATTCATATAAAATCATAATTCAGGAGCAAGCAAGCTTGAGGAGTGATGAAACAGAAACTTTAGAAAGGGGAGAGGAACCATCTGCATTGCCAAAGAGTATGGAAAACCCTGCGGGCTATGAAGATATGGTATAAAACCAACGTATGACTCACTCCTCTAACAATAACACCTGACTGAAATCAAATGCCTCCTCTCAGCTCCTCACACAAAATTGCCAAGTCAGCTTTGATGAATACTATCAATAGATGGAGTTTATTGTCCCTAGAGACGATTTTGGGGAAATGGGACATGCCTAAAGCAAAATTTTCAGATTTCTGCAGAAAACTTCAAATGATTATCTTGAGAAATTTTTTTTTTAATGTGATTGTTGTAATGGCGACGAAAGATGGTTCCACTTTGAAAATGAATGCATGTCTTAATCCCCCCCTTCTCAAGACATCATTCCCTCATGCAATCAGTTAGGAGAATTTCAAAAATTAATTTGAATTGACACAAGATTCTAATGGTTACCTCCATTGTACTGCCTATTCCCCACTGAAAAGACACTCTAAAAAAAAAAAACCTTTGATGTAATTTTATATGTCTGTCTACACATTTTTATCCTCCCTCTAAGGAACTCTAGGTGGATAATTGCTCTCCCAGCTATGATTTTTATCCCAACAACAACCCTGTGAAGTAGGTTAGACAGAGAAAGAGAGTGACTGGCCCAAGGTCACCAATTGAGCTTCACAGCCAAGGGGTACCCTTATCATATCTCAACGTTCTTAACCACATTGCTCTCCAGCAAGCTTTTAAATCAACACACCATATGGCTCTCCATCCTGTACAATGGCAATAAGGTGATTTTTTTACATGGAGTTTCCATGATGTTCTCATGCTCCGATCCATATTTAGGGTTGCCATGTGCCCCCAGTGGGCCTTACCTGCCAGCACTCTGGCAGGAGGCAGAAAAAAGGGGAAAATTTTAATCATGGATATTAGTGATGTCAGTCCACTCTAGAAATGTCCAGAAACTGTGGATTAACCATAGAGTTTATGGTGATTCCTAGAGAGGCATGACTTCACTCCCAGTTTTCCCTAGAAGTGACACCATGACATTGCTGACAGCCTCTCCACCTATACACCCCTTGATCTTCTGTAGGTTGTCCGGTTGGGGTTGCAAATGCTCACCAGTGGCAGACAAGCTTCCAGTAATTTGCTTCTCCGCTGGCCAATATCTCATGATCAGGGAAGAGGCGGGCCTCTTGAAGATTGCCTGCCATGAGCAGACAGTCTGGGCAAATGTCTGCATGTGTGTTTCCACATTCCATGCAATGAAGTTATCTGAAAACACTATGTTTGGGGCCCATTCTTATAGAACCAGGCCTGGCATAATTGTTAGCGAACTAACCTGCCCTCACATTATTGAGAAAGCTTATGAATGTGGAATATCATAAGACCCTCTCCTCTCCTCTTTTTTTTTTTTAAATTTTTATTGGAATTATAAATATTTTGTCATTTATAACAATCAAATTACTTTAATATTCCAGTTCTAACCCCCTCCCTTCCCCCCCCGTTTGTTGACTTCCAACAGTTTTCCAACCCTTTGTCTATTCTTCCCCTACTCATTTCAACTTATTTTGTCAATTAAACATATACTTTCACACTCTTCTAAGCTAGTCTATTATAACACAGTGCTAAGTCAATTTCCCTTCACTTATCAACTAACTAATACATTCCTGGCATGTTATTCAATAGTAATAATACTGGTAATATTCTCAATATCCTGTACTCTAACTTATTCATTCTAATGTCATCAATATGGGACAAACAATTTATCCCTCCCTATACATAACTTGAGTACTCATAAGTGATGAATACATTTATAAGTCAACCAATTTAACTTATACTCTATATGTTACTCTTTACTTCCTCTTATATCTCTTATCTTTATAACATAAAGTCAATCAATTTGACTCGTGTTCTACACATTTCTAAATATACCTATAAACACAATATACATTCGACATAAGTCAATCAATTTAACCCATGTTCTGCACATTTCTAAATATCGCTATAACCAAAAATTCCTTCAGCATAAGTCAATCAATTTAACCTATATTCTATATGCTACTTCTCATTCCCCCCCTTCTTGTATTCATGAATTTTAATTCTGTTAATTCTCAATTACACCCCTATCTGCCAGCAACATAATTAATTAATTAATTTCTATTCTTATATATCACATAATAACTATTACTTAATACTGTATAGAATAATCAAATAGAATAATTGCTTAGTAATTCTTCTTTAACTCTCCTCCCCCCGGTATAGTCACTTCTCTCTTCTTTTGTTTTTCTTCAATAATTTTCAAACTGCCACAGTTCTCCTCCCACCTCCCATTTTTCCACCAAATATTGTTTCAGCTTCTCCCAATCTGTGTTAAACTGTCCTGGATCAAGGTCTCTTAGTTTTCTTGTCAGTTTATCCATCTCCGCCATGTACAGCAATTTGTGAATCCAGTCCTCGATAGTTGGCACTTCTTGTACTTTCCACTTTTGCGCATACAAAAGTCTAGCCGCTGCTGTCATGTAAAAAAGCAATGTCCTATGTTGTGCTGGAATATCTTCCATTCCCAAGTTCAGTAGCAGGAGTTCTGGGTTCTTATTAACTTGAAACTGTAAAATCTCACTTATTACTCTTATTATTTCCCCCCAGTACTGCCTGACTACCTCACAAGTCCACCACATATGGTACAAAGATCCTTCATGCTTTTTACATTTCCAGCATTTATTAGACGTGTTCACATTCCCTAGCGCAATTTTCTTTGGTGTCAGGTACCAACGATAGATCATTTTATAGACATTCTCTTTTATGTTAGTGCATGTCGTAATCTTCAAAGTATTTTCCCACAAATATTCCCACGCCTCCATTGTTATTTCTTTATTAAAATTTATAGCCCACTTCACCATTTGCACCTTAACTACCTCTTCTTCAGTATACCATTTTAACAACACTTTATAGACCTTTGAAATTTCCTTTTTGTCTTCTTGTAAAATTACTTCCTCCAAGTCCGAGTTCTCCATTCTTATCCCTCCCTTGGCACAATCTGATTTATAAAGGTCTCTGAGCTGTCTATATTGAAACCAGTCATAATTTGGAGACAACTCTTCTTGCGTCTTTATTCTTAATTTAGAAAATTCTATTCGTGTTATCTCCTTATACGTTAAACACTGTTGTTCATTATCAACAGTTCTCGGATCTATCGCTTCATAAGGAACCACCCAGGAGGGAATTCCTTCTTGTAGGTAATCTCTGTACTTTTTCCATATTGTGAAGAGGCTTCTCCGAATGTAATGGTGTAAAAACATAGAGTCCGCTTTTACTTTATCATACCATAAGTATGCATGCCATCCAAATATTTTTTTGTATCCCTCTAAGGCCAGCAATTTGCGATTTTTAAGCATCATCCAGTCCTTCAGCCAAACCAAGCAGATTGCCTCATAGTAAAGTCTTAGGTTGGGCAGTTGCATTCCGCCTCTCTCTTTCGCGTCCTGTAACACTTTCATTTTCACTCGAGGCTTTTTGCCTGCCCAAACAAAGTCCGATATCTTTCTCTGCCATTTCTCAAACTGCTTGGAATCCCGAATAACTGGTATTGTCTGTAACAAAAACATCACTCTTGGCAGCACATTCATCTTGACTGCTGCAATTCTTCCCAACCATGACAAATTCAATCTATTCCATTTAATCAAGTCTCGCTCTATTTGAGTCCACAATTTCTCATAATTGTTCTTAAATAGATCCATATTCTTTGCAGTCAGTTCAATTCCCAAATATTTCACCTTATTTGTTACTTCACAGTCTGTTATTTCCATAAGTTGCTGTTGTTTTTGTTTAGTCATATTTTTACACAGTATCTTTGACTTCTTTTTGTTTACAAAAAAACCTGCCAAATCTCCAAATTCTGTGATTTTTTCTATTACCCTTGGCATGTTTTCAATTGGATCTTCCACAATTAACATTATATCGTCTGCAAATGCTCTGACCTTATAGGTAAAGTCTTTTATCTTTATTCCACGGATTGCATTATCTTCTCGGATCTGTATCATCAAAATTTCCAAAACCATTATAAACAACAGTGGAGACAACGGGCAACCTTGTCTTGTACCTTTGCCTATAGTCAATTTCTTAGTCACCTCGTCATTCACCACAATTGCTGCACTCTGGTCTCTGTAGATTTCTTTTACTGCTCTGATAAATCTTTCTCCCAACTGTAGCTGTTCCATAGTGGCGAACATAAAATCCCAGTTCAAATTGTCAAATGCTTTTTCAGCGTCCACAAAGAAGAACCCAACCTCCTTATCACAACGCCTATCATAATATTCAATAGCATTTATAACTGTCCTTAAATTGTCTCTGATTTGTCTATTCGGTAAAAAACCAGCTTGTTCTTCCCCAATAACTTCGGATAGCCATCCCTTTACTCTTTCCGCTAAGATCTTCGCAAAGATCTTATAGTCATTGTTAAGTAAGGAAATAGGTCTGTAATTTTTGACGTTAGTCAAGTCCTGTCCTTCTTTAGGGATCAATGATATATTAACTTCACTCCAAGTATCTGGAATTCTTTGGTCTCTCATAACACCATTGATCACTTCTTTTAGGAATGACACCAGTTCATTGACCATTACCTTATAAAATTTAGCTGTGAGTCCATCAGGCCCTGGCGCCTTACCCAGATTTGTTGACTGTATTGCCTTCCTTATCTCTTCCTCTGTCACTTCACTATTCAATTTATTTCTCCAATCTTCTGAGATCACTGGGAGCCTCATTTTCCCCAGATATGTCGCTATTGAATCTTTATTCACCTCTTTTTTATTATACAATTTAGCGTAAAATTTGTAGAAGGCTCTACTAATAGCAGTCTGTTCCAGATATACTTTATTATCCTCACATATTTTATTTATTGTCTTCTTCTCCTTTCTCTTCTTCAATTGCCATGCCAAATATTTCCCAGGTTTATTTGCTCCTTCAAACGACTTTTGATTCATTCTCTTCAGATTCCATTCCAGTTCTTTATTATTCATTGCTGTCAACTGTTCTTGTAAAATTTTAATGTCTTGGTAAACTTTCTTCTTCCCTGGTCTTTTATTTAGTAGTATTTCTTTGGCTTTTATTTTCTCTGTAATCTCCTGTCTCTTCTCCTCTTGTTTTTTCCTGGCTCTTCCGTTTAAGTCCATTAGTATGCCTCTAATTACTGCCTTATAGGTATCCCATACCTTGTTGGTTGGTACTTCTCGATTCATGTTGTATTGTATGAAGAACTTAGTTTCCCTTCTCAACATCTCCAAGTTTTCTCCCTCTTGCAACAAGTCCTCATTTATTCTCCATCCTTTCCTCTTAGTTCTTTTCCCAAACTTCCACATAATTGGATTGTGATCTGAGCCTACCATAGGCATTATTTCCACCTCTTTAGTCCATAACACTAAGTCCTTTGAGGCCCAGATCATGTCGATTCGTGATAAAGTAGAGTGTCTTGCGGAGAAAAATGTGAATTGTCTGCCCTTGGGATTCTGTATTCTCCATACATCTTCCAAAGTTTCCTGCTGCATTAATGCAAAAAAAGTTTTTGGTAGTAGTCCTCTTTTCTTTTGTGCAGTTGCTGATTTCTTGTCCTGCTCCAAATTTGTAACTCCATTGAAGTCTCCTGCAAGAATTATCTGGTCGTAAGAAAGTTCATCTAATTGCTTCCTCAAATCCTCAAAGAAGCTTTCTTTTGCTCCATTAGGTGCATAGATTCCAATCACCAGCACACTTTCTTTAAATTCCATGCACATTCCACCGCTAAAAATCTGGCTTCTGGGTCCTTAAACACTAACTTTGGCTGCAGCTCCTCTCTAATATACAAGACCACTCCCATTTTTTTCTTTTTTGTGGCCGCTGCAAAATGAGTGCCCAATTTGCTCAGTTTTAGATATTTTACATCCTGTTTTCTAATATGAGTCTCTTGTAAACAAACAATATCACATTTCTGTTTTAATAGCCAGTGAAAAGTACTTTTTCTCTTATTGGGTGAATTAAGTCCATTTACATTCCAAGATATAACCTTACATTCCATATTCATAGCCTTGTTGCTGGTAAGTCCTTTTCATTGTCCCTCATAAACTTTTCCATTTCAAATTCAGATCTGATGCGCTTTTTCACTCCTCCAAACTCAAATGCCAGTCCTTCCGGTAATTCCCATCTATACCTTATTTTCATGTCCTTCAAAATTTGGACTAAGGCTTTATATTTTTTCCGATCAAGCAACACCGATCTAGGTAACTCCTTCATAATAATCACCGTCTTGCCATCAACCTCCAATGGGTCTTGGAATTGCTTGCTCACAATCATTTCTTTCATATTTCTGGTTGTAAATTGCACAATCATGTCTCTTGGTAACTTCCTCTGGGTCGCAAGTCTTGAGTTTATACGATACGCCACGTCTAGGATAGCCACGATTTCTTCTTCTTCCTTCCCCAGGTATCCAGCTAACACTTCAGCAACTTGCTCTTGAGCTGTCTTTCCCTCCATCTCCGGCAAACCGCGAAACCTTAGCTGCTTTTCCATATACTTGCTCTCCGCAATAGCCATTCTGCCCCTCATCGTCCTCATATCTGTCTGTTGCGTGTCTGAGAGATTCTCCATCGCCTTCTCCACCACGTTAACTTTTTGCTGTGTTGCTTCCATTCCCTTTTTCATTTCTGCCAATTCACTTTTAACTGTCTCTTTAACTTCTTTGATCTCTTTCACCAGCTCCTGCTGGACCTTTAACATTTCCGAGAATCTTTTGTCTAAATTTTCCATAGCCGTCTGCCACTCTTTTTTCGACATCGTGGGGCTTGACTTGCCTCGCTCCCACGAATCTGCTCGTTTCCTTAACTCCGTGGCGCTTGGCTAAGTGTCCCTTTAATTTAATTTAATTCAAATGTCCCGGTTTCAAAAGGAAAAAAAAGAAGCACTTACAAAATCCAAAATGCCGGGCGTCTTTTCTCTATGGTTTTTCTATATTTTTGTAATCCAATATGGCATACTTCCTCTTCTGCTGAAGCCCGTGCCCTTCCCTCTTCAAAGATGGCGATTGCCCTCTTCCTGTCTGCCTTAGGGCCGTCTCTCTCCAGCAGCTCTATCACAATTACGTACTTCCTGTTTCCTGTCTCCTCACAGCAGCTCTCACGATGATAGAAGCTTTCTCACAGTCTATTATCTCCTCACAACCACAGGTATGAACAACAATCCTCCAATTTCTCTAATTACTTCTTTTAGCTTAGTCCTTTTACTAATCTGTTTCTTGCCGAGTCTTCCTCTACTTTTAATCAAACTGTTGAAGTTTAAAAGTCCCCTTTAATGCTTCTTTACTTTAATGCTTCTTTACTTTAAGTAACTTGTCCCGTTTCAAGAGATAGTGATCTTTACCTTTTCAAACGTCTTTCTGGGTTGTAATCACTGCTTCAAACTCAGGTTCTCTTTCACCTTCTTTCCTCCTGTTGATGCTTGGGCATGTAGATCTTATGCCAGCCGTCACTGGCCCCAGAACTGCCGCAGAGATATAGGCCGACCTGTCTTAGGGTGGGACCTCAAGGGACGGGGGAGAGTCCGTTGCGCAGAACCCCCCCTCGCCCGAGATCAACGCGCCCTGAGGTACTTGAGCGTTCAAAGCCTGTTCTACGCCTGAGAACAGGGGACCGTGGGCTTGTTTGCCCCCGCCGGTCACTAAAAACGGCAGCCCAGTCAGCTCTGCTCCCAGAGCTGTGTTAGACCTCCATGGATCCCAAACAGGAAGACCCTCTCCTCATGTGCTTTAAGCCAAAGCAGGCTTCCTGGCTAAGATGAAAAACCACTGGAATGTGACCATAAGGTCAGACTTGCTTCAGTCCCCACTCCAGAGTTGTACAGAACTGAATTACAAAAGGGTCTCCAGGAGCTTGAGTTAATCTCATCATCTGTCCTCCCAATCTTTCCCAATCCAATCTCCCCACCTGAGACTCTCAGAGACTGATGAGCCTCACCCATCCAGCCATCAGAAGTCATCAGTCTTGTTTTTACACCTTTAGTTCACCTCCAGAAGGTACAATCAAGCCTTCCCAGTCCTATTGTCCCGCCTCATGAAACAGCCATCAAGCTATTGTCTTTGGGAGCCAGATGTCAGTTTTGCCTCAGGACACATTTTTCTCTATAATTATGCTGTCCTGCCATGTGCTCAGTGTGTCCTCGGACTTCCCACCCTTGCATCCTCGGACTGCGTGTCTGAGTGCCCTCTCTCCCCTCTCATAAGACACAGGCCATCCATGCTGCTCCTCCATGGAACTTCCTTCACTCTCAAACTTCTCCTGGAACTGGTAAATATAACCCAATCCTTGAACTTCTATTCCCACTTTCCTCATGGTTTTTCTACTTAGCTCTGTGTGTGTGTGGTGTGTGTATTTACTGTGTATATTTTATGCCATTGATCTTTATTATTTTATAAATAAAAAAACCTTTTTGAACATCTGCCTGTTTATTAAAAAAGTTCTCTAGAGGAAGGGATCTCCGTATACATAGGTGCAAAAGATCCTTAAGTTACCCCCTCTCGCTGCCTCTCCTTGCATGCCAATTCCCCCAATTCACAAGGAGATTTCATTGGGTAACATAATGATATTGCTTCCGATCACCAGAAGAGAAGAACCAGAGTTAAGTGCCTGCCACCTCTCTCACTCCACCCTCTCACATATGGCTGGCAATCTTATGCACATTAGTAAACTCTCTAAGAAGGAATCTTCACACAATCATGTGTAAAATGACATTAAGGTTGCTTTGGGGGGATACTTGCTCCTTAATACACATTTGCACATTAGTAATGTACAAGCAAAGGGACTCACAAGGACTTGCGGGAGGTATCTCATTATCCTCTTCTTCACTGTGTCCTCTTTCCCTTCTCTGAAAGCTCCCATCGCCTTTCTCTTTGCAAGATGTGAATGGAAATGGACTCCTATGTTGGCATGTGGCTAGGATTACAATGGTAGGTTGTTTAATGAGGTGCCGAGGGAAGGAGAATGTGTTCTTTGAAATGTTAAGCATTGTTTC
This sequence comes from Eublepharis macularius, assembly GCF_028583425.1. Lineage (NCBI taxonomy): Eukaryota > Metazoa > Chordata > Lepidosauria > Squamata > Eublepharidae > Eublepharis > Eublepharis macularius. The sequence goes on from NC_072790.1 coordinate 249,472,151, forward strand.
TTTGAAGTGATAAACATTGTCAATTTGAGAAGGTGGCATAGCTAATGATGACCAAAATGTAATCAACCAATGGACTCTCGCCAGGTAATTTGTACTCTCATTAAGATGGACCAACGCAAATGCCAGTATTATAATTCTTGCTAATTAACCAGAGGGTACAAAATCTCTTGTTATTCACTTGGAGCCCCGAAGAACGACAGGCGCAGAGGGGCTTTTACTTTCTGTGTACATCTTCTTCCACATTTAATTAAACGTCTTAGCATTTCCTTCACAGGACTCTCCGTGTGTCTCTTATTGATCGGCAGGGGGTACACTCGGTCCACGGGTTGCGTGAAACATCTTCGTATTGCTTCCTTCTCTCCTTCCTATTCACCAGCCAACCTAACTTTATCTGCCCCACCATCTCCCTCCTCCCCACTGGCAGTCTCTACCCAGGATATCTGTGGCCAAGTTGTGTGATGCCAACTGCCAGATGGGCACAGTTAGTTGATAGGGAAACTACAAGGACTTGCAAGGGGCACTTTGTGTTGAGGATTAGAATTCAGAAAGCTGCACCCAATCTGTAATATGGTCACCAGTGTGGGGGGGGGAATCTCTCCAGTGGCAGTGACCAGTGGATGGGAGCTGCCACCAAATCTACAGTGGCAGTGACCAGTGGATGGGAGCTGCCACCAAACCTCACCTGATATGAATTTTGAAGAGGACTTAGAGGTTCCTTTTTGGGGGGGAAATCCAAAGAATTTTAAGAAAGAGTTTCAATGTCACCAGAACCATTTTTCTTGGGAATGAATATGATGGTGGCCATTCAGTGTATCCCTAAAGAGGAAGATACATTAATTTGTCAAATATATGTTGAAAATGAAGCTTTTACCACCTGCTAATTATGCTGGATTCCAATGTATCTTTTCAACAAAGATGATGAGGGGTCTGGAGACCAAGTCCTATGAAGAAAGGTTGAAAGAGTTTGGTATGTTTAGCCTGGAGAGGAGACGACTGAGAGGTGATATAACAACCATCTTCAAGTACTTGAAGGGCTGCCCTATAGAGGATGGCACGGAGTTGTTTTCCACTGCCCCAGAAGCTCAGGCCAGAACCAATGGCTTGAAATTAAATCAAAAGAGCTTTCAGCTAAACATTAGGAAGAACTTCCTGGTAGAGCAGTCCTTGAGTTGAACTGGCTTCCTCGGGAGGTGGTGGGCTCTCCTTCTTTGGAGGTTTTTAAGCAGAGGCTAGATGGCCATCTGACAGCAATGCAGATTTTGTGAACCTGAGCAGCTCGTAAGGGGAAGGGCAGAAGGGGTTGCATCAGTGCTTGGTTCTTGTGGCCCTTCTTACATGTCCAGGTTAATGCCGATCGCCACCTTGGAGTCAGGTAGCAATTTTCTACAGGACAGTTTGGCTAGGGATCCTGGAGGTGTTTCACAGGGGTGACTGCAACATGTGTGTGTGGGGGAGGTTGTTGTGAATTTCCTGCATTGTGCAGGAGCTTGGACTAGATGGCCCTAGAGGTCCCTTCTATCCCTATGATTCTATGATAGCAATGCATTTTTGCTAACTGTACTCTGCTGTGTGGAGGGGAGAGTGCCCTCAAGTCATAGCTGACTTATGATGCGCCTTTGCGGGGTTTTGTTGGGGGGGGGGAGTGCTGATTTGCAGCCAATCCACTTGACCACTGTGCGTTGCCTGATGAATGTTGTAGCTGTTGATTATATTGTATTTTCACTTCCACTGCGTAATCCACCATGGATCTGAGTGAGAAAGGTTGACACTAAATAAATAATAATAATTTTAAGAAAAGTCTTTCTCATTGATGTTTCTGTCCCAACCAACCATTCTTCCCATTACCAGGTAGTTTATTCTGCTTCCACATGAAAAATGAAAGATTTATTTATTATATTGCATTTATTTATTATGAGACTGAACATGGTATAGTGGTTAGAGTGTCAGACTAAGATATGGGAAGAGCAGGTTTGAATTCCCAATCTACCATAGGAGCTCGCTGAGTGACATTGAACCGTCACGTACTCTCAGCTTAACCTACCTCACAGGGTTGTTGTGGGGGTAAAATGAAGGAGAAAATAATGTAAATCACCTTGGGTCTCTACTGGGGAGAAAGGTTGGGTATAAATGAAGTAAATAAAATAAATGAAATAAAAATATTGTTATTAATATTCATGAATCTTTATAGAATAACGATGAAAAGGCAAGCCCCTTCTCTGCCTGAGGCTCATACAAAATAAAATTCAGCTCAATTGGGGGCAAGTGAGGAAGGGAGGAAGATGGAGGTGAAGGTATCTGGACAGGAAGTATATAATTTTCTTTTTAAAAAAAGAGATGAATGCCCGTTTATTTAATGAGGTTGTTGTTTTTTGATCTACATTTTCCTTGATTTTCATAGCTAACCCATATTGCAGTCTTAAACTAACAGTACATTCTGTGTCTAGAAACTCATTGTACGTTGTGAGCCCAATTAGAGTTCTCAGTACACGCAGTATTCAATAATGGTGCTTGTAATTAGCAACTGAATTACAGTTCAGTGCAGGAACTATCACTGTTAGCTGCCCTGGTGAGATTTTTTCCTGTCTATAAATATTTTGCCTCAAGCGACCTGCTGTGATGTATCCAGAGATCCATGCTTGTACGAAACACACAAGGACTGTTGAAAGCCAGTTTGGTATAGTTGTTAAGAGCGGTGGAACTCTAATCTGGAGAGCCACGTTTGATTCCCCACTCTTCTGCTTAAAGCCAGTTGGGTGACCTTGGGACAGTCACAGCTCTCTTAGAGCTCTCTCAGCCTCACTCACCTGTTGTGGGGATAATAATGACATACTTTGTAAACCGCTCTGAGTGAATGTTAAGTTGCCCTGGAGGCTGGTATATAAACTGAACGTTATTATTATTAATGAAGAGCTTTGAAAAGACAATTCCAACCAAAGAGGCAACTTCCACTGAGTCCCATTCTAAGTGAAAAAGTAAGATAAATTGGGAGCTTCCGACATGGGCGAAACAGCCAAGGGACTTTCAAGTGTTACAAAAGCAATATTCGGGTCCAGGAGCACCTTAGATATCAACTAGATTTAAGCAGATGATCGGAGCTTAAACACTTGAAAGCTTGCACTCTGGAAATATAGTTGGTCTCTAAGTTGCTATTGGACCAGAATCTTATTTTTCTACTACAGCCCAACATGGCTACCCACCTGAAACTATCTTCAAGTATTGCAGCTTCTAGAAGCCAAGTTAGGGTTGCCAGGCCATGCCTCGCAATTGGTGGGAGGTTTGGAAGCAGGGACAACAGCTTGTGAGAGCTACCTTCCATCCCTTCCAGGTGACCCCCAAAAGTAACATATTGGTGAACATAATTTCACTGGATTAAAAAAAAAATCTCCTGCTGACACTGTGGTATATTTATTGTATCCAAGTATGTACATAATGGAACAGTCTGCTCCTCCCCTAATATCTGTGTGACTTAGTTTGGTCCTATTGGGTGGAGCTCTTGTTCCAGTTTTGTACATTAATTAAAGTTGTAAGTTGTTGGCGTTGTCTCCTTGCAAATAAACGGCTGTTGTTTTGAGCCAGCTTCTGTCTGTTGAATGGACCCTAAAACGGGCGCTTGAGTGAGTACACTAACCTAGGAACCCACAGCCAAAGGGGGACATTTCATGGTGTCAGAAGTTGCACTAGACAGCACTTTCCACCACCACCTCTGCCAATGTTGCCTTTATCTGTCAGGCATAATGAAATGGGGGAGGGGAGCTAGGAGTCTCAAAACGGGCCAGCAGCTTCAGGGCGAGAACTGGTGTTTCTGTGCCAAACATGAAGGGAATAAGAATACTTTTGTCCAAGTTACCTTTGTTCAAGTTATTATTATAAACCCCTATCTCCCTTGCTGTTTGCAATTCAAGTTAAAATTGTCTGTGGCAGGTGTGTGTGTAGGTGCCGTCAAGTCACAATTGACTTATGGCAACTGGAGATGGGCACAAAAAGCAATACAAACTAAAAAAAGCCACGAACAACCCAATCAGCTGTTCATGAACAAGCTGTTTATGAGGCCCCATTCTAAACGAACAGGTGGTCATTCCAAGCCTCGTTCATTGCTGTTTGTTGCTGTTCATCAAGCCAGACAGTCTGGCACCTGCAATCAATTCCCTTTGCAACTTAGGCAGGGATTGTCTGAACTCCGTCTGAACTCCTGCCGTAGCCCTGGAAACCCCAATCTAAGCCCAATTTAGCGTGAGAGGCAGGTCTTCCTTTCAAATGTGGAGCTCCAAATTTGTTACAAGGAAGCAAAGAGCAAGGGGGAGGGGGGCTCCCAGCTCTGGTTTTGCAGACAGTGAGAGAGAGACAGTTGCTGTTGGCATTTTGAGAGAGAGACAGGGAGAGTGCTTTGGAGCTTGAATTTCCTTTGTGTGTGGTGGGATATGGATCTACCCCTTCAGGTTCCAGGGCTGCTGCCAGGCTCTGGGCCAAGCTATTATTTATTATTGGTACATTTCCTGCTGCCTGCTCAGGTAGGGTTTCTGGGAGTGGTGTGGTAGGGATCTTGACGGATGGAGGAGAGCCTGCTGGCCCATCCGAACAACGAACATGTTCATGAACAGGTCATGTTTGTCAATGTTGGTTGTTTGTTGTTCGTGAATGGTAATGAATGACAAATACCATGTTTGTTTGTTTTTTCTCTTAGTACCCATATCGAATGGCAACCACAGCAGGGGAAGCAAAGGAAGGTTGCCTTTGCCTTCCTCTGTAGAATCTTTCTTGGTGATTGCCCATCCAAGAACTAACTCTGCTTAGCTTCCAAGATCTGATGAGATTAGGGTATGGCATGCTACCTTCCCTCCTATGGTAGGTATAACTCATCCAAAAATAAAGACAGGCATTTGAGATTCAGCCACCAATTTTAGGGTGATAAAGAGAGCCCCTCCCCTCGACAAGCCAACAAGCCCTTCTCTTTGGGGCAGAGACATCAGTTTTGCCCCAGGACAAATTTTGCTCTATAATTAGACACCCCAGCCATGTACTCCGTGTGCATGTTCTTGATTCAAACTCCCACCCTCAAGTTCACTGGAGCTCTCTCCCCTTACTGTGAAACACTGGTCATTTTGCTTCTACTCCCTCAGGCCTCCCCCTTCTTCAGAACCAGTAAATATCATTCTATACCAATTACTCTCTCCTGTTTTCCTCCCTGTTTTCCTGTCTAGCCTTGTATGGGTGCTGTGTGCACCTTGGTGCCTGTCCACACACTCCCAATCCATTTGGGCTTCTTCTCTCCATGAAATGCTGGCCATTTTGCTACTCCTCCACAGACCCCCTCCTCTTCAAGATTGGTAATTATCGCCCTTCCTCAAAAACAGCTTTCCCACTTCCTGTCTTCTTTCTTAGTTATTCCTGTGTGTATGTTTTGTGTGGTTTTCTGTATGCTTGCCTTTTATTTCTCTGTTAATAAAAAACCCTTCTTGTTGACCATCTGCCTGTTCATTTGTAAGTTCTCTCAGGGAATAATCCTGGTATACATAGGTGGAGAATCCCAAGCTACCCCCTCTCACTGCCTCCTTTATGCTCATTCCTCCAACTAATTAAGGAGAGCTCCTATTTGGATAACAGTGGGTGAGGAGAGCAAGTAGGACAGAGTTTTAATATTAAAGCCATCAAGTGACATGTGAGCAACTCTAAGATATAGTGGGTTCAACAGGGAAAAAAGGCAGCAAGCTTATTTCTTATGCAGTATGATGTTTATTGGGAAAAGGGAAAAGGTTACAGGCATGTATGAGACAGGTCTATAAGGTATAGAGCAGAAAACAAATTCATGCATAGGGAAGGTTACAACAACAGCAGGGGAGAGCTGAGAAAACCGGGATGTGGAATTATGAGTGGCAGGTGTCAAGAAGATCCCTTTCTCACACATTCATCTTGAACATCCGGTCCTTTCCGAAACTGTTGCTGTTCAGCTTGGCAAGGCATTAACAACCATATCCCCAGCCACAACCCGAATAGTGAGGGCTACAGCATGATGAGTAGCCACATCTGTTGCCATAGCCACCATAACCACCATAACCGCAGCCACGGCCACCGTAACCCCAACCGCCATAACCGCAAGGGCTGCAGCATCGGTTACCCCAGCCTCCCCAGTTGCCATAGCCATAACCACAGGGGCTACAGCAGGAGGAATAACCACACCAGTTTCCGTAGCCGTAAGTCATCTTTAGGTGATGGCTGTGGATCTGCAACAATGCACTGGAAAGAAAAAGAAATCAGATTGCATGATATGGGATAAAAGGGATTAATATCAAAGGGTAGCCCATATTTATTCTTTATCCTAGTACATTCTTCCAAGCTTTCAAATCACAAATCGATGAGGGTGACTGCAATTGGAGTAATCAGTACAGTTTTCATCGCAGCCCTCCCTCAGAAAGGATATGGTAGAGGTGGTCCTAGTGTTGACATGAATGGGTGGCCTTGAGATCTCAGCCTAATCTCCCTTACAAGGTTGTTGTGAGGATAAAACCAACAAGGGAACAATGCTATAAACTATGTTGTGCCCCCATTGGAGACAAAATTGGGGCCTAAGTGGCATAAAATAAATAAATTTGGAGCACCTTCCCTACAAGAAATGTCTTAATAATTTGAGGACAGTTTAAGAAAAAAAATCTTTAAGGCATAATGGCTAAATGAAACCTTCATTTTCATGGTCAGTTCATCTGCATACCACTTGCAATGGAAAGATGCTGCTTAAATATTTGACTTTTTTAATAAAGTTTTTTTATTTAAAAGAAAAGAGGTTATTACAATCACTGTGAGTTGGGTGAGGAAAAAGAGAGTGAAGAAAAATGCATCACACTGAACTGCACAGGCAATATAAGAATAAAGAAATAAAAATACATATTTGGCTTCTGAGTTTAGTCATCTCTTTATCAGAAACATATAAGGCTTTCCCAGGCTAGATCAGACTAACGCTTCATTTAGTTTGGGGTTTGAGCCAGATGCGTCTGGAAGCCCACGAGCAAGGTAAATGGGTGACAGTCTTGCGCTGCTGTTTTTATCCAGCACCTGATATTCACCGGTATACTGTGTTTGTACATAGAAGCTCCATTTCAGTATCATGGCTGGCTAATGGCAAGTTCCCTGCCACTTAACAAGGTCAGCTCCATAACACAACTCGTTTGTACAACGAAGGCAACCTTTTCCAGAAGATGTGATTGGCAGACCTCTGTACCACCTCCGAGCGATCTTCTCACCACCATCTCTGGGAATTCCCAACTCATCTCTTAGCAATTCCACAAACACTAATGAAAATCCCACCTGGTATTTACAGACCAGTTTAGCTTTTCATCCTCATGTACATAAGTACAGATGATGAGGGCAACCTTGTCATTAATCCTGTTTTATGGACAGGGCAGGTGCAACGTGAAGGCTAAATAAGACAGTCATAGAAAAACATCTAGAAATCTTGCACTTCTATAAGTAGGGGTGAATCTCTTTACTCAGCACTAACTCAGGGCCAAGCTTATTTGTTTTTTCTGTTTGTGCCCATGCCTAGTTGTCAGTCAGTCTGAGCCTCTCTATAGTTGTCACTCCTTCAGTAAGACTGGCGCCTTCTAGTAGGGGCCTTGGCTCAATTAGTGGCACACCTGCTTTGCGTGCAGAAGTCCCAAGTTCAATCTCAGCTGTCTCCAGTTCAAGGACTTTAGGTGATGAGTGTAAGACCTTACTCTACATGTAACACCAAATTCTTACTGTTTGTTCAAACATGTATCTTGGTAATTCAGCTCTTCTGGCTGGCACACTGCAGCTTGGATGGGGGGGGGGGTCACCTTGGAAGAAGGAAAGGCAGATGGGCTTTTCCCAGACGTCTGAAAGCATTGCTGGGTGGGTGAAGCCAAAGGCAACCCCCCCTCCTATAGCAGTGCAGGATTAACCAATCGCTGTTTATCAGGACCAGGTAGGAATTTTTTCTCCTCTCCCACCTGGCATAAGGAGCGTTTCGCCTACCTTGTAGTGTGGGATGAAGTCATGGTAATTGGTACAGTGGCCCTGTAAATAATTTGGCCACTAGCAAGTTAGGATGGGAAAATGAATGGGCCAGTGACCCCTTGGCACATCCCCATTGGGGGGGAATTGGGGTCTGTCGGGAGCAGCTGGTAGGCTGTTAAGTGAGGCCCACCTGCTGTCTGGCAAGGTGCTGAAGGCATGGAGGGGGGAACCATTTGTCTGGCTGCTGGATACAGCCATTCATTGTATGGATTACCCCTGGGGCAGCAGGCGCTTGCCCAAACAAGTCAAGGCAGAGGTTATGGGTGACCCTAGGGCTTGACTTGTACTGATAGTTAGTTAAATCCCTTGCCGTATTGACAGTTTATGTTGTAATTAATAAAGTGGCCCAATTTTATACCCAAGCTTTGTGTTTGCTTTTTATTTCGACTGGGGTGGGGGGTGGGGGTGAGGGAATAATACTTTTGGTCCGAATAAAGTAGGCTGTTTTATATCCATGTGTTACAAAAATGGAAGGGAGAAAAAGAGATCATCTTTGAAAGCCATCTTGAACTTGAACACACATGAACACAGGATGCTCCCTTACACGGAGTCAGCCCCTTGGTCCCTCAAGGTCAGTATTGTCTGCTCAGACCGGCAGCAGTTCCCAGGCAGAGGCCTTTCACATTATCTGCCAAAGTTTCCTTTTAACTGCATATGATTGAACCTGGGACCTGCTACATGCAAAGCAGACACTCGACTCCTCAGCCAGACCTCCACCCATATTCCTTCTCTTTAAACTAAATGAAGTTCTAGTTCTTAAACCTTTAAAATATTATTCTTAATGCTTTTGCCCAAACCTTTCACCATACTTTGGTCACAATCTGGCAGGGCTCCCACAGCATGGACCGAATTACCTTTGGACTTGAGTGTGGCCCAAAGAGCATCCGTTGACCATATTTAGTCGATGTTCTAACCATGCTCTCTGAAGACTTGTCACTAGACCCAAGATGCTAGATAAACCACCCTCCTTTTCCATTTCTTTCCCACTTCTTTTATCTCTGTAGAAATGCTGTCTTGCCAAAGACAACCTACTGAGTTTGTGGCGGAAGCTAGATTTGATCCAGAGTATATCCAGATTACATCTACACTCTTAAGCTATTGCACTGCAGCAACCGCCTTTTAAGAAATGTTAAAATAAGCGTCTCAATGGACTTAAAGGGCTTTAATTTCACTCGGCACCATACTAGATCTCTGGACCCAAAGAAGCACCAGTACAGAACAGGAACAAACCGTAGTGGCAGTTTCTGTGTTCATAACATTACTCTTCAATATAGTCTATACCCTTCCATGGAAAAAAGTAACAGATGAATTTAAAAAACATACATACGCATGTTATCAGCTCTAGTTCTAACAGCAGACATTCAAAGTTTAAAATGAATACCTCTCAATGAGACGAGCACCTTACCTGTATCTCCAAGGAGCTGAAGGTCAAAAGAAGTGGATAGAGGAACCCCAAGAGTTCAGCCCTTTTATACAACTTCTCGGGCTGCCCCATAAGTTGGTTTCCACGTGACGGCCTTGTTGTGTGTAACCAACTCATACTTGTTAAATGCATCACAAGTCAAATTGCTGCATTGTATACCATGTTTGTTTAGAAGCATCAGCTTGAAATTTAGGACATCCCAACTCCATCCCAATGGTTCTGGTCACTTCAGAACTTTATGGGCCACATTCCTTCCAGTATAATCTGCCAGGTCCATGGGACTCCCATCAGCAATGAATGTGGTCACACTGGTTTTCTTCTTTTTTTAACATCTTTGTAATGACCCGATGAGACAAGCATGTTTGGCACAGGCACATGTTTGTGATGCATGGGCAGAATCTTGCATAGTCTTGAGCATCTTGAAATTCTGTCTGTGCTTTCATTTCACTTTAAAGGTTTTAGTTGCCCATCTTTGGAATTGTGTTTAGAAAATGCTCTAGAAATGAGATACGACCAAGTAAAAGCAATGATCAAACAAAGGCTGTTTGATGCTGAGCGACTAAGAGATAACAGCAATGTCCCGATTTGTTTGACCTCTGTGAATCGAAGATATGTTGTCGCTCCGGCTCCCTCTCTCTCCCTTTTGGAGGTACCTAGCCAACTGAGAGCTCTTACATTGGCAAGATGGTGAGATCTCCCCTCTGCAGTTCTGGAGAGGAGTTATAAAAAGGTCCCCATGAAAGAGAGAATCTGTCCCTGTGGCATTGAAGAGGTGGAATCAATGGAACGTGTCCTGTTCAATTGCTGTTTTATCAGGGTATTCGTTCAAACACGATCGCCCCATTGCTTAAAAGCTTTTCAGGCTGTTCTGATGTTGATACTTAAAGAAGCTTCCAAGGGGTGTTAAGCAGCAGATTAGTTGTGCAAAATTCTTCTCAGTGGCTTATAAAATCCTTCAGGATTTTAAATTTTAGTAAATTTTAACAGCTGTGTAGCAGGATTGACTGTCTGTATTTTTAATTTTTCTTAATGTAAAAATTTTGGTCATTGGATTGGTACTGGTCATAGACCAGTCAAGGCAGGAATGGGATGAAGAAACTGGAAGCTGAATCAAGTGACCTTTGAATCATTTTCTGTAAAAATTAAACTCATCAGACTGTGAAGGAAATAATAACAGGTGGTGGGCATTTCTTCAATCCATTGAAACAAAACCACTTCATTCCAAACTCCCAAGATCCAGGAAGGATCCAGTAGCATTTCAGTCAGGCACATCTGTATATGGGACACACTGAAAAAAATAGATGCAGAGGAGTTAGCCGTGTTAGTCTGTAGTAGCAAAATCAAAAAGAGTCCAGTAGCACCTTTAAGACTAACCAACTTTCTTGTAGCTTTCGAGAATCACAGTTCTCTTCGTCAGATGCAGATTCTCGAAAGCTCATGCTACAATAAAGTTGGTTAGTCTGAAAGGTGCTACTGGACTCTTTTTGACTGAAAAAACATGAATTCAAAAAGCTACACCCAATCTGTATGGGAGCTGCTACCAAATCTCACGTGGTGTGAAATTTTGAAGAGGACTCCAAGGTTCCTTTTGGGGGGGGGGGGAATCCAAAGAATTTTAAGAGAATCAGAAAGAGTTTCAATGTGACCAGAACCATTTTTCTTGGGAGTGAATATGGTGGTGGCCATTCAGTGTATCCCTAAAGAGGATGATACATTAACTTGTCAAATATTTGTTGAAAATGAAGCTTTTACCACCGGCTATTTATCCTGGATTCCAATGTATCTTTTCAGGTTCATTCTCAGAAGATGTTTCACAGAAGTAACTGCAGATGCTCCCATGGACCTTTCAGTGCCCCTACACATCACATAAACATGCACTATAACATTTTTCCAACCATATTTTTAGATCATATTCTCAAGGCCATTTATGAGCTGGACAAATGACCCATCTGTGGTTGGCCAAAACACGCTGTGCAATACCAACTGAAATCAACAACGCTTATTGGTATTAATACCTGCAAGGATGAAAAAGTTGGGCCAATGGAGTTTGTTCTCAGGCACTCTAAGCTGAGCTGATGCTATTTACAATTGATCTGTAAACCAGGTCCACCTATTGGAACCATACGAAAAATTCATATACCTGCGAAAAGGATCAAGGGGTCTTAGAAGACCATATACTGAACTTGAGTCAGCAGTGTGGTGTGGTAGATAAAAAAGCAAATGTGGTTTGGGGTATATCAACAGAAGCATAGTGTCCAGATCACGGGAAGTGATGGTATCACTCTACTTTGCTCAGGTTAGAGCTCACCTAGAGTATTTTGTTCAGTTTTGGACACCACAATTTAAGAAGGATGTTGACAAGCTGGAACGTGTCCAGAGGAGGGCAACAACGATGGTGAGGGGTCTGAAGACCAAGTCCTATGAAGAAAGGTTGAAGGAGCTCGGTATGTTTAGCCTGGAGAGGAGACGACTGAGAGGTGATATAATAACCATCTTCAAGTACTTGAAGGGCTGCCCTAGAGAGGATGGTGTGGAATTCTTTTCCACTACCCTAGAAGGCCAGACCAGAACCAACAGCTTGAAATTAAATCAAAAGAGCTTTTAGCTAAACATTACGAACAACTTCCTGATAGAGCAGTCCTTGAGTTGAACTGGCTTTCTTGGGAGGTGGTGGGCTCTCCTGCTTTGGAGGTTTTTAAGCAGAGGCTAGATGGCCATCTGACAGCAATGCAGATTCTGTGAACCTGTCAGGTCTGTTACCCACAGTACTGCCATATTGCTTTCTCACTACTGTTCTGCTGTAATTTTCCAGTGTTGTTTTGTGTGCAGGTTCACAGGAACAGACGCGGTTCCCAAGACAATCTTATCTGAAGCGGCTCGCCGAGACCTTGGAGAAATAACTTTATGTACTGTTTAATGTACTGTTCTCAAGAAAGGCCTTATGTTCAGCCAGAAGCTTTTATAGACTTTGGATACCTGTGGACACGTGTACTATAAATATATTCTCTCAATAAATAACCTTTGACTCAAGAGTCCTTGGATTTCTTGCTGCAAGGATTGGGAGATGAAATCAGAGTAACTTGAACTCCATAACCGGACAGAACCTGAGCAGCTCGTAAGGGGAAAGGCAGAAGGGGTTGCATCAGTGCTTGGTTCTTGTGGCCCTTCTTACATGCCCAGGTTAATGCCGATCGCCACCTTGGGGTCAGGTAGCAATTTTCCACGGGACAGTTTGGCTAGGGATCCTGGAGGTGTTTCGTCACCTTCTGGGCATGGAGCTGGCCAGTTTTGAGACTCCTAGTCCCCCCCCCCTATTTAATTATGCCTGCCAGAGAAATCCAACATTAGCAGAGGGGGTGGTGGAAAGTGCAGTCAAGTGCAACTTCTTCTTCTTTTTTTTATTACCTACATCAACTAACAATACAGAGGGAAAGAAGGGGGGCAGGGGAAGGAAAGAAAAAAAAACAGCAACATATAACAACACTACACTACAAATAATGCTTTCCCTTCATACTGCCATTATTAAAAAAATAAAACTTTGTAAGATATTGATGGAGTGGTTGACCTTGCAAAATACAGATTACAAACCAAATTAAGTCTTCCTCCCCCCCCCCCCCGGGCCTCGGACGCAGTTCTCTCTAAGCAACTGCAACCGCAGTGCTTGTTCCCTCCCCCCCCCCTTCAGACTTCAAATCCTTTTCTTCTTGCTTGGTGTCTTGCTGAAATTCTTGATTTTTGTCCTCAAAATCCCTTAGTTGATCTTCTGATGTTATCTTGTAAGCTTGATCTTTGTAACTAAACCAGATACCTTCCGGAAATAGCCATTTATACTTTATTCCACGTTCCCTCAGAAGGGCTGCAAACTTTTTATACTTAAATCTTCTTTTCCGAACTAAAAATGGAACGTCCTTCAGTATCCTAACTTTATTACCCAGAAAGTCCAGATCCGCATTGTATGAGTTGTATAGGATAGTGTCTCGGATCCTCTTAGATGAAAAATCGATGATGATCTCGCGAGGCAGCTGACGCCTCGTTACATATTTTGAAGAAGCCCGATGGACTTCCAAAATGGCGCTTTTTACCTTTTCTTTAGTTGCCCTCGCGGTTGTCGCCAATAGTTCCGAGGCCAGACCCCATAAATCCTCATTTTCCTCCTCTTTCACATTCTGGAGGTGCAAAATTGTCTGTGTTCGTTCCACTTGTAGCCCGATCAGCTGGTTCTCCACCAGCTTTAACTCTTTATTCGTTGCCCTCACGAGTGACGCATTTTCCCGAGCAGACTTCTCTGCCCCCCCGCTACTTCCTTAATGGTTTTCACTTCGCTCTCAATTAAGCCCACCCTTTGATCTGTTTCATTCAGCTTGTCAACAAAGGGCTTTATGGCTTCGATAACCGACCTCTTCACCAAGTCCTCGAGCGACGCTCCTTTCCCCTGCAGGGCAGCCGAGATTGACTTGCCCAAAGCAGGACTCTGCTTTTTCGCTGCCATTTTAGGGGGGGGGGACTGCCGACCAAATTCTGAAACTCAGCGAGGGGGAAGAACGAGCCTTCTTAGCTTCAGATTCCACCACTCCTTCGCGTGTGCTTGTAATAACAGAAGGGATTCGCTTACTTACAGGCTTCCACCTAGTTCTGCTCTTTGCCGTTTTCCATGGCCCGGCAGCACTCGAGGTGCCGCGCACGTCTGCTGGCCTCCATAGGAACAAATGGGCAATTTACCCCCCGCATCAATTTCAGGGGGCTCTTCCCGCCGCGTTCCGGACCCTACCTCCCTCACTGGGAGTTTTGGGGGCTAATCTTCGCAGATCAGCCACCCAGTCAGGCTGCTCGGGCGCTTCCTCTTGGACCTGCGGAGAGGAGCATCCGAAATGGCTGAGAAAACGAAACCGAATCCCCGTCAAGTGCAACTTCTGACACCATGAAATGTCTCCCTTTGGCTGTGGGTTGCTAGGTTAGTGTACTCACTCAGGCACCCATTTTCGGGTCCATTCAGCAGAGACAAGGTGGCTCAAAACAACAGCCATTTATTTGCAAGGAGACAACTCCAACAACTTAAAACTTTAACTAACGTACAAAACTGGAAAACTGGAACAAGAACGCCAACCAATAGGATCAAACTAAGTCACACAGATATTAGGGGAGGAGTGGACTGTTCCATTATGTACATACTTGTATACAATAAATATACCACGGTGTCAGCAGGAGAATTTTTTTTAAAAAATCCAGTGGCATTATGTGCACCAATATGTTACTTTTGGGGAAAACTTGCAAGTGATGGAAGGTAGCTCTCACATGCTGTTGTCCCTGCTTCCAAACCTCCCACCGATTTCGAGGCATGGCCTGGCAACCCTAACTTGGCTTCTAGAAGCTGTAATACTTGAGGATAGTTTTAAGTGGATATCCATGTTGGTCTGTAGTAGAAGAATAAGATTCTGGTCCAATAGCACCTTAGAGACCAACTCGATTTCCAGAGTGCAAGCTTTCAAGTGTTTAAGCTCCGATCATCTGCTTAAATCTAGTTGGTCTCTAAGGTGCTACTGGAATCTTGCTTGACAATATGTGAAAAATAAATTGATAACATCATAACCATTATTGAGTGCATCTCATCCATAATTCACTATGATTCATTTGGATTGGACATATACAGACCACAACACAAACTAAAATAAACTGTTTGACTCAGAGTCTATATGACGGGCAGGTCTATGCCTCCTTTTCACGGTCAATGTCTGTCAGAGAGCGACTGCAACGTGTCTGAATTTAATGCTTTACTGGTTCATTGTAAGTAAGCCCCTAATAAGCAATTGTGAGTTGTAACAATTAGAAGGAATTATATTTAACGACACTTTATTTATTGTTTTAGCCCTGTGCTCTTGAGAAAGCTGAGGCACATGTGTGTCCATGCGAAACAATCCTGCAAGCTGGCTGGATGTCGAGCTAAAGGGATTTAAATCATTTCTGTGGCGCGGAGAAAGCTGGAAGATGACTGCTATTTGTTACCCAGTACGGGATTGTATAACTACTATTTGCTACCCAACACCTTTGGAATTTATAACCCTTGACGTGAGACCTCCACACATTTGCTAATTGAAAGCAGAGCTAATGACCTGTAACAAAATCAGTCTGAGCTAAACTGTTTATTTGAGTTCATGTGTTGTAAAGCAGACGCGAATTGAAGCATCTATGACCTGTATTTACCAGTTTGAGACAAACAGTTTATTTTAGTTTATGTGTTGTGGTCTGTATATGTTCAATCCAGATGAATCATAGAGAATTATGTATGAGATGCAATCAAAAATGGTTATGATGTAATCAATTTATTTTTCACATATTGTCATTGTGTACTGTTGGTTATTACATATATTGAATTGGGAGAAGATTGTCTTTAATTTTGTACTTAGAGAGCCTGTGTTTTCTTTCTTGTATTTTGTTTGCTCTCCCTTTAAGAGCCTCTGTTCTAGTTAGTGTCCTTGCATATCTTAGTTCGACAGTCTAACCACTACACCACATTCGGTCTCATAATACATAAAAGCAATATCCTAAATAAATTTGTTATTTTTTGTGTGGAAGCACAATAAACTACCCGGTATTGGGAAGAATGGTTGGTTGGGACTGAAATATCAATGAGAAAGCCTTATCTTAAAATTATTATTATTTATTTAGTGTCAACCTTTCTCACTCAGATCCATGGTGGATTACACAGTGGAAGTGAAAATACAATAAAAACAACAGCTAGGACATTCATCAGGCAAAGCACAGTGGTGAAGTGGATTGGCAGCAAAACAGCACTCTACTGGTTCGAACCCCATTACTGCCGTGTGCTCAGTAGGTGGCCTTGGGTAAGCCCCAGCAGTATTGTGGAGATAATAATAATGCTAACTTGTTCACCGCTCTGGGTGAGGCACTAATCAGTCTAGAAGAGCAGTATATAAGCACAGTTATTATTATTATTATTAAATAATGAACAACAGCAGAAAATTTGGTAGCAAGAAATTTGATATGCAAGCATAACGCCAAGCAAAGAGATGAAATCTTTCTGAAACAAAACATAACTAATTTACATGGCATGTTTAGCAAAATGGAAAGTTTCCCAATAGGCGAATGTCTATATCAGTACACAGTACCCAACAGACTGCCCTGACCGGGATCGCGCTGGTGAGCCTGATCTCGTCGGATCTCAGAAGCTAAGCAGAGTCAGCCTTGGTTAGTAATTGGATGGGAGACCTTCAACGAAGACGGGGGTTGCAGAGGCAGGCAATGAAAAACCACCTCTATTTGTCTCTTGCCATGAAAACCCTACAAAGGTGTACCATAAGTCAACTGTGACTTGAGGGAACTCTCCACTCCACACAACAGAGCAGTGTTAGCAAAAATGCATTGCTGTCATAGAATCACAGGGATAGAAGGGACCTCAAGGGCCATTTAGTCCAACCTCCTGCACACTGCAGGAAATTCACAACTACCTCCCCCCCCACACACACACTGCAGTGACCCCTGCTCCATGCCCAGAAGATGACGAAACACCTCCAGGATCCCTAGCCAAACTATCCTGTGGACAATTGCTACCTGACCCCAAGGTGGTGATTAACATTAATCTGGGCATGTAAGAAGGGCCACAAGAACCAAGCACTGATGCAACCCCTTCTGCCCTTCCCCTTACGAGCTGCTCAGGTTCACAGACTCTGCATTGCTGTTAGATGGCCATCTAGCCTCTGCTTAAAAACCTCCAAAGAAGGATTGCCCACCACCATCTCCCGAGGAAGCCAGTTCAACTCAAGGATTGCTCTAACTATCAGGAAGTTGTTCCTAATGTTTAGCTGAAAGCTCTTTTGATTTAATTTCAAGCTGTTGGTTCTGGTCTGGCCTTCTGGGGCAGTGGAAAAGAACTTCGCACCATCTTTTATAGGGAGCCCTTCAAGTACTTGAAGATGGTTATTATATCACCTCTTAGTCGTCTCCTCTCCAGGCTAAACATACCGAGCTCCTTCAACCTTTCTTCATAGGACTTGGTCTTCAGACCCCTCACCATCGTTGTTGCCCACCTCTGGACACGTTCCAGCTTGTCAACATCCTTCTTAAATTGTGGTGTCCAAAACTGAACAAAATACTCTAGGTGAGCTCTAACCTGAGCAAAGTAGAGTGATACCATCACTTCCCGTGATCTGGACACTATGCTTCTGTTGATATACTCCCTACCACATTTGCTTTTTTAGCAACCACATCACACTGCTGACTCAAGTTCAGTATATGGTCTTCTAAGACCCCTTGATCCTTTTCGCAGGTATATGAATTTTTCGTATGGTTCCAATAGGTGGACCTGACTTACAGATCAAATGTAAATAGCATCAGCTCAGTTTTATGGGCTTAGAGTCCCTGAGAATAAACTCCATTGGCCCAACTTTTTCATCCTTGCAAGTATTAATACCAATAAGCGTTGTTGATTTCAGTTGGTATTGCACAGTGTGTTTTGGCCAACCACAGATGGGTCATTTGTCCAGCTCATAAATGGCCTTGAGAATATGATCTAAAAATATGGTTGGAAAAATATTATAGTGCGTGTTTATGTGATGTGTGGGGGCACTGAAAGGTCCATGGGTGCATCTGCAGTTACTTCTGTGAAACATCTTCTGAGAATGAACCTGAAAAGATACATTGGAATCCAGGATAAATAGCCGGTGGTAAAAGCTTCATTTTCAACAAATATTTGACAAGTTAATGTATCATCCTCTTTAGGGATACACTGAATGGCCACCACCATATTCATTCCCAAGAAAAATGGTTCTGGTCACATTGAAACTCTTTCTGATTCTCTTAAAATTCTTTGGATTTTTTCCCCAAAAGGAACCTTGGAGTCCTCTTCAAAATTTCATATCAGGTGAGTTTTGGTGGCAGCTCCCATCCACTGGTCACTGCCACTGGAGAGATTTTTTTTCCCCACTGGTGACCATATTAAAGATCGGGTGTAGCTTTTTGAATTAGGTCACTTGATTCAGCTTCCAGTTTCTTCATCCCATTCCTGCCTTGACCGGTCTATGACCAGTACCAATCCAACGACCAAAAAAATTTACGTTAAGACAAATTAAAAATACAGACAGTCAATCCTGCTACACAGCTGTTAAAATTTACTAAAATTTAAAATCCTGAAGGATTTTATAAGCCGCTGAAAAGAATTTTGCACAATTAATCTGCTGCTTAACACCCCTTGGAAGCTTCTTTAAGTATCAACATCAGAACAGCCTGAAAAGCTTTTAAGCAATGGGGCGATCGTGTTTGAACGAATACCTTGATAAAACAGCAATTGAACAGGACACATTCCATTGATTCCACCTCTTCAATGCCACAGGGACAGATTCTCTCTTTCATGGGGACCTTTTTATAACTCCTCTCCAGAACTGCAGAGGGGAGATCTCACCATCTTGCCAATGTAAGAGCTCTCAGTTGGCTAGGTACCTCCAAAAGGGAGAGAGAGGGAGCCGGAGCAACAACATATCTTTGATTCTCAGAGGTCAAACAAATCGGGACATTGCTGTCATCACTTCGTCGCTCAGCATCAAACAGCCTTTGTTTGATCATTGCTTTTACTTGGTCATATCTCATTTCTAGAGCATTTTCTAAACACAATTCCAAAGATGGGCAACTAAAACCTTTAAAGTGAAATGAAAGCACAGACAGAATTTCAAGATGCTCAAGACTATGCAAGATTCTGCCCATGCATCACAAACATGTGCCTGTGCCAAACACGCTTGTCTCATCGGGTCATTACAAAGATGTTAAAAAAAGAAGAAAACCAGTGTGACCACATTCATTGCTGATGGGAGTCCCATGGACCTGGCAGATTATACTGGAAGGAATGTGGCCCATAAAGTTCTGAAGTGACCAGAACCATTGGGATGGAGTTGGGATGTCCTAAATTTCAAGCTGATGCTTCTAAACAAACATGGTATACAATGCAGCAATTTGACTTGTGATGCATTTAACAAGTATGAGTTGGTTACACACAACAAGGCCGTCACGTGGAAACCAACTTATGGGGCAGCCCGAGAAGTTGTATAAAAGGGCTGAACTCTTGGGGTTCCTCTATCCACTTCTTTTGACCTTCAGCTCCTTGGAGATACAGGTAAGGTGCTCATCTCATTGAGAGGTATTCATTTTAAACTTTGAATGTCTGCTGTTAGAACTAGAGCTGATAACATGCGTATGTATGTTTTTTAAATTCATCTGTTAGGTTTCTCCATGGAAGGGTATAGACTATATTGAAGAGTAATGTTATGAACAAAGAAACTGCCACTACAGTTTGTTCCTGTTCTGTACTGGTGCTTCTTTGGGTCCAGAGATCTAGTATGGTGCCGAGTGAAATTAAAGCCCTTTAGGTCCATTGAGACGCTTATTTTAACATTTCTTAAAAGGTGGTTGCTGCAATGCAATAGCTAAGAGTGTAGATGTAATCTGGATAAACCCTGGATCAAATCTCGCTTCCATCACAAACTCAGTAGGTTGTCTTTGGCAAGACAGCATTTCTACAGAGATAAAAGAAGTGGGAAAGAAATGGAAAAGGAGGGTGGTTTATCTAGCCTCTTGGGTCTAGTGACAAGTCTGCAGAGAGCATGGTTAGAACATCGACTAAATATGGTCAACGGATGCTCTTTGGGCCACACTCAAGTCCAAAGGTAATTTGGTCCATGCTGCGGGAGCCCTGCCAGATTGTGACCAAAGTATGGTGAAAGGTTTGGGCAAAAGCATTAAGAATAATATTTTAAAGGTTTAAGAACTAGAACTTCATTTAGTTTAAAGAGAAGGAATATGGGTGGAGGTCTGGCTGAGGAGTCGAGTGTCTGCTTTGCATGTAGCAGGTCCCAGGTTCAATCATATGCAGTTAAAAGGAAACTTTGGCAGATAATGTGAAAGGCCTCTGCCTGGGAACTGCTGCCGGTCTGAGCAGACAATACTGACCTTGAGGGACCAAGGGGCTGACTCCGTGTAAGGGAGCATCCTGTGTTCATGTGTGTTCAAGTTCAAGATGGCTTTCAAAGATGATCTCTTTTTCTCCCTTGCATATATGTAACACATGGATATAAAACAGCCTACTTTATTCGGACCAAAAGTATTATTCCCTCACCCCCACCCCCCACCCCAGTCGAAATAAAAAGCAAACACAAAGCTTGGGTATAAAATTGGGCCACTTTATTAATTACAACATAAACTGTCAATACGGCAAGGGATTTAACTAACTATCAGTACAAGTCAAGCCCTAGGGTCACCCATAACCTCTGCCTTGACTTGTTTGGGCAAGCGCCTGCTGCCCCAGGGGTAATCCATACAATGAATGGCTGTATCCAGCAGCCAGACAAATGGTTCCCCCCTCCATGCCTTCAGCACCTTGCCAGACAGCAGGTGGGCCTCACTTAACAGCCTACCAGCTGCTCCCGACAGACCCCAATTCCCCCCCAATGGGGATGTGCCAAGGGGTCACTGGCCCATTCATTTTCCCATCCTAACTTGCTAGTGGCCAAATTATTTACAGGGCCACTGTACCAATTACCATGACTTCATCCCACACTACAAGGTAGGTGAAACGCTCCTTATGCCAGGTGGGAGAGGAGAAAAAATTCCTACCTGGTCCTGATAAACAGCGATTGGTTAATCCTGCACTGCTATAGGAGGGGGGGGTTGCCTTTGGCTTCACCCACCCAGCAATGCTTTCAGACGTCTGAGAAAAGCCCATCTGCCTTTCCTTCTTCCAAGGTGACCCCTCCCCATCCAAGCTGCAGTGTGCCAGCCAGAAGAGCTGAATTACCAAGATACATGTTTGAACAAACAGTAAGAATTTGGTGTTACATGTAGAGTAAGGTCTTACACTCATCACCTAAAGTCCTTGAACTGGAGACAGCTGAGATTGAACTTGGGACTTCTGCACGCAAAGCAGGTGTGCCACTAATTGAGCCAAGGCCCCTACTAGAAGGTGCCAGTCTTACTGAAGGAGTGACAACTATAGAGAGGCTCAGACTGAGTGACAACTAGTCATGGGCACAAACAGAAAAAAAAACCAAACATGGTGTTTGTTGTTCGTTGCCATCCATGAACAATGTTCAACGAACATTGACAAACACGACCTGTTCAGGAACATGTTGGTCGATCATGGGGCCCAGCAGGCTCTCCCCAGCCATCAAGATCCCTACCACACCACTTCTAGAAACCCTACCTGAGCAGGCAACAGGAAATGTACCAATAATAAATAATAACTTGGCCCAGAGCTTTGCAGCAGCCCTGGAACCTGAAGAGGTTGATCCCTATCCCACCACACACAAAGAAAATCCAAGCTCCAATGCACTCTCCCTGTGTCTCTCTCAAAATGCCAACAGCAACTGTCTCTCCCTCACTGTCTACAAAACCAGAGGGGAAAGCCCTCCTTCCCCCTGCTCTTTGCTTCCTTGTAACAAATTTGGAGCTCCACACTTGAAAGGAAGAACTGCCTCCGAAGCTAAATTGGGCTTAGATTGGGGTTTCCAGATCAACTGCAGGAGTTCAGAGGGACTTCAGGCCGTACCTGCCTCCAGTTGCCAAGGGAATTGATTGCAGGTGCTAGACTGTCTGGCTAGACAAACAGCAACGAATGAGGCTTGCAATGACCACCTGTTCGTTTAGAGTTCGTTTAGAATGGGGCCTCATGAACAGCTTGTTTACAAACAGCTGATTGGGCTGTTAGTGGCTTTTTAAAGTTCATATTGCTGTTTGTGCCCATCTCTAGTTACAACTATATCTTTCCAAAAATATTGTCTAGTCTGTAGAACAGATGAGTACATTAGAAGCTGGTTAGATACTTCCATATTACACCCAACTGAACTCACTCCCTGCCTCACTGTTTCCAAATAGCAGAACTTTATACTGAGTTAGTGCTGAGTAAAGAGATTCACCCCTACTTATAGAAGTGCAAGATTTCTAGATGTTTTTCTATGACTGTCTTATTTAGCCTTCACGTTGCACCTGCCCTGTCCATAAAACAGGATTAATGACAAGGTTGCCCTCATCATCTGTACTTATGTACATGAGGATGAAAAGCTAAACTGGTCTGTAAATACCAGGTGGGATTTTCATTAGTGTTTGTGGAATTGCTAAGAGATGAGTTAGGAATTCCCAGAGATGGTGGTGAGAAGATCGCTCGGAGGTGGTACAGAGGTCTGCCAATCACATCTTCTGGAAAAGGTTGCCTTCGTTGTACAGACGAGTTGTGTTATGGAGCTGACCTTGTTAAGTGGCAGGGAACTTGCCATTAGCCAGCCATGATACTGAAATGGAGCTTCTATGTACAAACACAGTATACCGGTGAATATCAGGTGCTGGATAAAAACAGCAGCGCAAGACTGTCACCCATTTACCTTGCTCGTGGGCTTCCAGACGCATCTGGCTCAAACCCCAAACTAAATGAAGCGTTAGTCTGATCTAGCCTGGGAAAGCCTTATATGTTTCTGATAAAGAGATGACTAAACTCAGAAGCCAAATATGTATTTTTATTTCTTTATTCTTATATTGCCTGTGCAGTTCAGTGTGATGCATTTTTCTTCACTCTCTTTTTCCTCACCCAACTCACAGTGATTGTAATAACCTCTTTTCTTCTAAATAAAAAAACTTTATTAAAAAAGTCAAATATTTAAGCAGCATCTTTCCATTGCAAGTGGTATGCAGATGAACTGACCATGAAAATGAAGGTTTCATTTAGCCATTATGCCTTAAAGATTTTTTTTTAAACTGTCCTCAAATTATTAAGACATTTCTTGTAGGGAAGGTGCTCCAAATTTATTTATTTTATGCCACTTAGGCCCCAATTTTGTCTCCAATGGGGGCACAACATAGTTTATAGCATTGTTCCCTTGTTGGTTTTATCCTCACAACAACCTTGTAAGGGAGATTAGGCTGAGATCTCAAGGCCACCCATTCATGTCAACACTAGGACCACCTCTACCATATCCTTTCTGAGGGAGGGCTGGAGTACTGATTACTCCAATTGCAGTCACCCTCATCGATCTGTGATTTGAAAGCTTGGAAGAATGTACTAGGATAAAGAATAAATATGGGCTACCCTTTGATATTAATCCCTTTTATCCCATATCATGCAATCTGATTTCTTTTTCTTTCCAGTGCATTGTTGCAGATCCACAGCCATCACCTAAAGATGACTTACGGCTACGGAAACTGTTGTGGTTATTCCTCCTGCTGTAGCCCCTGCAGTTATGGCTATGGCAACTGGGGAGGCTGGGGTAACCGATGCTGCAGCCCTTGCGGTTATGGCGGTTGGGGTTACGGTGGTTACAGCGGCCTTGGCTGCGGTTATGGTGGTTATGGTGGCTATGGCAACAGATGTGGCTACTCATCATGCTGTAGCCCTTGCTACTCGGGTTGTGGCTGGGGATATGGTTGTTAATGCCTTGCCAAGCTGAACAGCAACAGTTTCGGAAAGGACCGGATGTTCAAGATGAATGTGTGAGAAAGGGATCTTCTTGACACCTGCCACTCATAATTCCACATCCCGGTTTTCTCAGCTCTCCCCTGCTGTTGTTGTAACCTTCCCTATGCATGAATTTGTTTTCTGCTCTATACCTTATAGACCTGTCTCATACATGCCTGTAACCTTTTCCCTTTTCCCAATAAACATCATACTGCATAAGAAATAAGCTTGCTGCCTTTTTTCCCTGTTGAACCCACTATATCTTAGAGTTGCTCACATGTCACTTGATGGCTTTAATATTAAAGCTCTGTCCTACTTGCTCTCCTCACCCACTGTTATCCAAATAGGAGCTCTCCTTAATTAGTTGGAGGAATGAGCAGTGGAGGCAGTAAGAGGGGGTAGCTTGGGATTCTCCACCTATGTATACCAGGATTATTCCCTGAGAGAACTTAGAAATGAACAGGCAGATGTTCAACAAGAAGGGTTTTTTATTAACAGAGAAATAAAAGGCAAGCATACAGAAAACCACACAAAACATACACACAGGACTAACTAAGAAAGAAGACAGGAAGTGGGAAAGCTGTTTTTGAGGAAGGGCGATAATTACCAATCTTGAAGAGGAGGGGGTCTGTGGAGGAGTAGCAAAATGGCCAGCATTTCATGGAGAGAAGAAGCCCAAATGGATTGGGAGTGTGTGAACAGGCACCAAGGTGCACACAGCACCCATACAAGGCTAGACAGGAAAACAGGGAGGAAAACAGGAGAGAGTAATTGGTATAGAATGATATTTACTGGTTCTGAAGAAGGGGGAGGCCTGAGGGAGCAGAAGCAAAATGACCAGTGTTTCACAGTAAGGGGAGAGCGCTCCAGTGAACTTGAGGGTGGGAGTTTGAATCAAGAACATGCACACGGAGTACATGGCTGGGGTGTCTAATTATAGAGCAAAATTTGTCCTGGGGCAAAACTGATGTCTCTGCCCCAAAGAGAAGGGCTTGATGGCTTGTCGAGGGGAGAGGCTCTCTTTATCACCCTAAAATTGGTGGCTGATTCTCAAAAGCATGTCTTTATTTTTGGGTGAGTTATAACTACCACAGGACGGAAGGTGGCATGCCATACCCTAATCTCATCAGATCTTAGAAGCTAAGCAGGATTAGTTCATGGATGGACAATCACCACGGAAGATTCTGCAGAGGAAGGCAAAGGCAACCTTCCTTTGCTTCCCCTGCTGTTGTTGCCATAAGTCGATTGTGACTTGTTGGCACATACACGCACACACACACACACCTGCCACAGAAAACTTTAACTTCAATTGCAAACAGCAAGGGAGATAGGGGTTTATAACTAGAGATGGGCATGAACAGAAAAACATCGAACATGATGTTCATTGTTCGTTGCCATCCACGAACAGGGACTCACGAACAACCATGAACATGGCCCTGTTCACGAACATGTTCATGGTTGGCTATTCATGGGGGCCAGCAGGCTCTCGTCCAGCTATCATTCAAGTTTGTTCAAGATCCCTACTGCACCACTCCCAGAAACCTGACCTGAACAGGCAGCAGGAAAGGTACCAATAATAAATAATAGCTTGACGCAGAGCATGGCAGCAGCCCTGGAACTTGAAGGGGTAGATCCCTATCCCACCACACACAAAGAAAATTCAAGCTCCAAAACACTCTATCAAAATGCCAACAGCAACTGTCTCTCTCCCTCTCCACTGTCTGCAAAGTCAAAGCTGGGAGCCCCCCTCCTCCCTGCTCTTTGGTCCCTTGTTGTAACAAATTTGGAGCTCCACACATGAAAGGAAGACCAATCAGGCTTTGATTGGGATTTCCAGAGCAACAGCAGGAGTTCAGACAGAGTTCAAAAAATCCCTGCCTAAGTTGCAAAGGGAATTGATTGCAGGTGCCAGACTGTCTAGCTTGACGAACAGCAATGAACGATAATAAATTATTATTTAATATTGGTACCTTTCCTGCTGCCTGCTCAGGTAAGGTTTCTGAGAGTGGTGCGGTGGGGATCTACCCCTTCAAGTTCCAGGGCTGCTGCCAGTCTCTGGGGCCAAGCTATTATTTATTATCGTTACCTTTCCTGGTGCCTGCTCAGGTCAGATTTCTGGGAGTGATGCAGTAGGGATCTTGACCAAACTTGAATGATGGCTGGAGGAGAGCCTGCTGGCCCCCATGAACAGCCAACCACGAACATGTTCGTGAACAGGGCCATGTTCATGGTTGTTCGTGAGTCTCTGTTCGTGGATGGCAATGAAAAATGAACACCATGTTCCTTTTTTTTCTGTTCGTGCCCATCCCTAGTTATAAACCCCTATCTCCCTTGTTGTTTGCAATTGAAGTTAAAGTTGTCTGTGGCAGGTGTGTGTGTGTGTGTGTGTGTGTATGTGCCATCAAGTCACCGTCGCCTTATGGCAACAACAGCAGGGGTAGCAAAGGAAGGTTGCCTTTGCCTTCCTCTGCAGAATCTTTCTTGGTGATTGCCCATCCAAGAACTAACCCTGCTTAGCTTCCAAGATCTGATGAGATTATGGTATGGTAAGCCACCTTCCCTCCTGTAAAAACTAAAGTGGAAACCCACTCGGGAAAGCAAACAAGAATTACAATCAATTCAAAGTGGCCCTCTCCTCCAGCTGGTTCAGAGGGTGTGATGATATATTGAACACTAACATTTTGTCTTCATTTTCTGATACTGGCGCTTCCTGTCTTTGCCTAAAAAATGGGAGCGCTGTTCACCAAAAATAGTCCTGTTCGTTAAAGTCTTACTACTTGGCCCCTCATCACCAGAACTTTCTGGAGCAGATGTTTCTGACATCTCCAAATCTGAAAAGGTTTCAATGGACTTAGCCCAAGAAACTTTCTTGTGTCTATTAATTCCTATAAACATCTGGTCCCACCAGAAATATACCTTGCCATTCACATAATGTAAATTACCCCTTCTGAATTTTTTGATTTTAATTTCTCTAGTTTTATTCTCAAATGCTGTAACCTCCTTCTCCAATTCTTTAAGTCGTGCATCAAAGTCTACCAAAGTGGTGGTGGCTTTAATGGATACACTCACTCTCTCAATTTCCTCTGCCAACTGCTCAGTTTCTTTTTTACACCTTTCTATCAATAATAACATTAGATCGTAACTACACTTATTCAAGATAGCCGCCCATTTGGATTTAAAAATCTCATCATTGGCAAACATGCCTGGCGGCTTTTATATACATAATCCTCTAGGTATGCATTGTGCCTTGTGATAGTTGAACAGGGTAACCGCATGCAAATTGAACTTAACACTCTTAGATTTCAAGAACAGGAAAGAGTCCCAATCCTCTCTCTGAGGGGTACTCATATTATTCATAATAGAGGTCATGCCAGCCAGTATATTCTCCTGCTCTTCCAATGAAAAAGCAAAAACATCTTGAAATGTAGCCATGACAAAGTAACAACAGTATCCAAAGAGGCTATCCCCAGTTTAACCTGAAAAAACTGAAGTGGAAACCCATTCGGGAAAGCAAACAAGAATTACATTCAATACAAAGTGTAATATATTCATACAATTCACGCAACAGTACATACACAGTCAATAAAGTGCAACGTGCTATTTTTACAATATTTGTGCAACTCTACAATGCTTACATGTACTTATGACTATGTATAAGAGTTCAGGTATAATCAAGAACTTGTAGTCACTGTTTTGAAAAGTTAGAGGGTTGAGTTTCGTGCCGACTCCCCAGTATAAGTCATTCCAAACTAGAGTGGATGTCTTTAAACTAATTAGACAAATTAAACTTAAAAGGTTTTTTTTGGATGTAACAGTGGAATCTGCACCGTCTAAAGAAATGTTACCTATTAAACTGAGAAGCAAATCCACATTTGTTTCTAATGTTGTTGACCACAGGGTAGATACATTTCAGTATTTAGTATTAAGAGACATCCGCCAATTAGAAGCACAGGCTAAAGGATCATGGAAAAATTTAACTGCAGCCGAGAAGGATGCTCTCGAATCGTTACAGCAGGATCTGAGAATAGTCATAAAGCCTGCAGACAAGGGAGGGGGAATTGTGGTAATGGATAGAAACATGTATATAGGAGAAGTCAAGAGTCAATGATGTTACGAATTATAGGAGGATCCCTAGTGATCCCACTCCACACATCTAATGTCTAGTT
This sequence comes from Eublepharis macularius, assembly GCF_028583425.1. Classification (NCBI taxonomy): domain Eukaryota; kingdom Metazoa; phylum Chordata; class Lepidosauria; order Squamata; family Eublepharidae; genus Eublepharis; species Eublepharis macularius. The sequence goes on from NC_072790.1 coordinate 249,500,208, forward strand.
AAGGTGGTGTTAAATGAGGCAGTGGCAATGGGGGAAATAGATGAAACTATATTTCAGGCATTGCTCAAGGAATCACCTAGGATTCCAGTGTTTTATGTGCTCCCCAAGATGCACAGCAGCACTATTCCACCCCCCGGGAAGACCTATAGTGTCTGGCTGCGGCTCTGTTCTGGAACCACTGGCTGTTTACTTGGACTCCTTCCTGCAACAAGTGATATCTGGGATACCATCTTATTTGAAAGACACTGGGGCATTCATTAGACTAATAAAAGGGACCCCCAATGAAGAGGATCAAGTGCTATTAACTATGGATGTAAATTCACTTTACACGTCCATTCCATACGAGGCGGCTAGGGAGGTGATAGAGACGACATTACGAACGAGGTCACACCCTGTCCTGCCCACTGAGTTTCTGATGCAATTAACAGACTTGATTCTCGAGAAAAAATATTTCAGATTTGTGGAAGAGTACTATTTCCAAATAAAGGGGGTAGCAATGGGGTGTGCTGCGGCCCCCAGCATTGCGAACCTCTTCATGGCCAGACGGGAAGCACAATACATTACTGGACAAGACAACCCTTTTTTGAACAACATTTGTATATTTCGGCGCTTCATTGATGATTTATTCATCTTATTCAAAGATTCTACCAAGGTAAACAACTTTTGTGAGTGGCTTAATATTCAGGATGCCAATATTCAATTTATGTGGCAGTGTAGTGGTCAGGAAATTAACTTTCTAGATGTAACAGTGTATAGAGATGCAGAGAACAAGCTACTAATTCGTCCATATCATAAACCTACAGATCGTAACTCCTATTTAGGATACTACTCCTTTCATCCAACACATCTAAAATGGAATATACCTTATGGCCAATTGCTGAGGCTCAAACGCAACTCATCCACACATGAAGAGTACCAGCGGGGATGTAGAGCTATGACCAGATCCTTTTTGAATAGAGATTACCCGAACTGGGTTTTGCAGGTGGCCAAGAGCAGGGCAGCAAGGATTCCTAGGGAGAATTTGCTTAAGGTCAAAGATAGATCTAGAGTTGAGATAATAAGGTGGGTGTTAGATTATACACCACTATCTAAGTCTTTGAGCAAGATTGTCTTTAAACATTGGTCAGTGATATTGGAGATCAAAGGCTGTGAGCTGAAACCTACTATAGGGTACAGGAAAACACGGAGCAATAAGGACTTATTAGTACATACGGACTTGAAACCACCAATGATGGGTGTTCAGGCCCCATTAGGTAATCACAAATGTGGGCATTGTGCCGCTTGTCCGCTAATTATGGAGGGAGATACAATTGATATTGAGTCCCCTAAAAAACAGCTGTGATTTAAGCATTTTGCTACCTGTAAAACATCAGATGGAGTTTACCTGATTGTTTGTCCCTGCCCAAAACTATATGTGGGCAATACGATTAGAGCGCTTCGGACTAGAATCTTGGAACATGTCTCCAGGATCAAAAATGGAGTCCTAGAGGCTCCCTTGACACAGCATTACATCGAATATGATCATATGGCCACTGCCCTTAGGGTTGCAGTGTTATATGTGGCTCCCAGGGGCTCTGGGCTTCAGAAGGATTTGCTCCGAAGAGAGGCTCAATGGATACACTCACTAGATAGTATGACACCGAGGGGGTTAAAGAATGAATTTGTGCTCAACTGCTTTTTAGGTTAGATCGTTGAGAATTGTGTGACTGCACCTTTAAGTTGTGGGTGTCTGGCTGATAATATAAACGGATGCAATTAAGCTCGGAGCACGCTAGGCAGCTTTGGTCCGCGTCACTCTCCGGGTTATGGATGTAGAACAATACAAACGGGTAAGAGGCATGAGAGAGAAAAATTCTTTATTGCATTTGGGAACAGTTGGGTGCTGACGGAAATTTGTAATGTTGTAGTGGAAGAACTGTGTGCCCCTGAGGAAGTCTGCAAGATGAAAATCTGCATGAGTGATAACCGGTCCCAGTTTGGGCAGAGCAGTTGCATTCCCACCTTGTTGTTGTTTCAGCTGAGGAATACGAGGAAAGAAGATACTTACCTTGGAAACATATGAGAAATTCCCCTTCAGCTTGTCCCAGAGTCTCTCTGAGTTGGGCTCATGCTTCAAGATTAACTTCTCAAAACAGTGACTACAAGTTCTTGATTATACCTGAACTCTTATAAGTACATTTATAATAATAACATAATAACATTCGATTTATATACCGCCCTTCAGGACAACTTAATGCCCACTCAGAGCGGTTTACAAAGTGTTATTATTACCCCACAACAATCACCCTGTGAGGTGGGTGGGGCTAAGAGAGCTCAAGAGAACTGTGACTCGCCCAAGGTCACCCAGCTGGCTTTGTGGAGGAGTGGGGAATCAAACCCGGCTCTCCAGATTAGAGTCCCGTGCTCTTAACCACTACACCAAACTGGCATTGTAGAGTTGCACAGATATTGTAAAAATAGCACGTTGCACTTTATTGACTATGTATGTACTGTTGCATGAATTGTATGAATATATTATACTTTGTATTGAATGTAATTCTTGTTTGCTTTCCCGGATGGGTTTTCACTTTAGTTTTTTCAGGTTAAACCGGGGATAGCCTCTTTGGATACTGTTGTTACCTTCCCTCCTGTGGCAGGTATAACTCACCAAAAAATAAAGACAGGCATTTGAGAATCAGCCACCAATTTCAGGGTGATAAAGAGAGCCTCTCCTCTGGACAAGACATCAAGCCCTTCTCTTTGGGGAAAGGACATCAGTTTTGCCCGAGGACAAATTTTGCTCTAGCCATGTACTTCGTGTACATGTTCTTGATTCAAACTCCCACCCTCAAGTTCACCGGAGCCCTCCTTACTGTGAAACACTGGTCATTTTGTTTCTGGTCCCTCAGGCCTCCTCCTTCTTCAAGACCAGTAAATATCATTCTATCACAATTACTCTCTCCTATTTTGCTCCCTGTTTTCCTGTCTAGCCTTGTATGGGTGCTGTATGCACCTTGGTACCTGTCCACACACTCCCAATCCATTTGGGCTTTTTGTCTCCATGAAATGCTGGCCATTTTGCTTCTCCTCCACAGACCCCCTCCAAGATTGGTAATTATTGTTCTTCCCCCAAAACAGCTTTCCCACTTCCTGTCTTCTTTCTTATTTAGTCCTGTGTGTATGTTTTGTGTGGTTTTCTGTATGCTTGCCTTTTATTTCTCTGTTAATAAAAAACCCTTCTTGTTGGACATTTGCCTGTTCATTTGTAAGTTCTCTCAGGGAATACATAGGTGGAGAATCCCAAGCTACCCCCTCTCACTGCCTCCTTAATGCTAATTCCTCCAAGTAATTAAGGAGAGCTCCTGTTTGGGTAACAGTTGGTGAAGAGAGCAAGTAGGACAGAGCTTTAATATTAAAGCCATCAAGTGACATGTGAGCAACTCTAAGATATAATGGGTTCAACAGGGGGAAAAAGCAGCAAGCTTATTTCTTATGCAGTATGATGTTTATTGGGAAAAGGGAAAAGGTTACAGGCAGGTATGAGACAGGAATATAAGGTATAGAGAGGAAAACAAATTCATGCCTAGGGAAGGTTACAACAACAGCAGGGGAGAGCTGAGAAAACCAGGATGTGGAATTATGAGTGGCAGGTGTCAAGAAGATCTCTTTCTCACACATTCATCTTGAACATCCGGTCCTTTCTGAGACTGTTGCTGTTCAGCTTGGCAAGGCATTACCAACCATATCCCCAGCCGCAACCCGAGTAGCAAGGGCTACAGCATGATGAGTAGCCACATCTGTTGCCATAGCCACCATAACCACCGTAACCGCAGCCACGGCCGCCGTAACCACCGTAACCCCAACCGCCATAACCGCAAGGGCTGTAGCATCGGTTACCCCAGCCTCCCCAGTTGCCATAGCCATAACCACAGGGGCTATAGCAGGAGGAATAACCACAACTGTTTCCGTAGCCGTAAGTCATCTTTAGGTGATGGCTGTGGATCTGCTACAATGCACTGCAAAGAAAAAGAAATCAGATTGCATGACATGAAATAAAAAGGAGTAATAGTAAAGCGTAGCCCGTATTTATTCTTTATCCTAGTACATTCTTCCAAGCTTTCAAATTACAAATCAATGAGGGTGGCTGCATTTGGAGTATTCTGTACAGTATTCACCGGTATACTGTGTTTGTACATAGAAGCTCCGTTTCAGTATCATGGCTGGCTAATGGCAAGTTCCCTGCCACTTAACAAGGTCATCTCCGTAATACAACTCGTCTGTGCAACGAAGGCAACCTTTTCCAGAAGATGTGATTGGCAGACCTCTGTACCACCTCCGAGCGATCTTCTCACCACCATCTCTGGGAATTCCTAACTCATCTCTTAGCAATTCCAAAAACACTAATGAAAATCCCACCTGGTATTTACAGACCAGTTTAGCTTTTCATCCTTGTGTACATAAGTACAGATGATGAGGGTAACCTTGTCATTAATTCTGTTTTATGGACAGGGCAGGTGCAACGTGAAGGCTAAATAAGACAGTCATAGAAAAAGCTAGAAATCTTGCACTTCTATAAGTAGGGGTGATTCTCTTTAGCGCTAACTCAGTATAAAGTTCTGCTACTTGGGAAGAGTGAGGCAGGGGGTGAGTTCAGTTGGGTGTAATATGGAAGTATCTAACCAGCTTCTAATGCACTCATTTGTTCTACAGACTAGACAATATTTTTGGAAAGATATAGTTGTAACTAGAGATGGGCACGAACAGCAATATGAACTTTAAAAAGCCACTAACAGCCCGATCAGCTATTCGCAAACAAGCTGTTCATGAGGCCTCATTCTAAACGAACTCTAAACAAACAGGGGTTCATTGCAAGCCTCGTTCATTGCTGTTCATCAAGCCAGACAATCTGGCACCTGCAATTAATTCCCTTGGCAACTGGAGGCAGGTACTGCCTGAAGTCCCTCTGAACTCCTGCAGTTGATCTGGAAACCCCAATCTAGCTTCAGAGGCAGTTCTTCCTTTCAAGTGTGGAGCTCCAAATTTGTTACAAGGAAGCAAAGAGCAGTCGGAAGGGGGGCTTTCACCTCAGGTTCTGCAGACAGTGAGGGAGAGACAGTTGCTGTTGGCATTTTGAGAGAGAGAGAGGGAGAGTGCATTGGAGCTTGGATTTTCTTTGTGTGTGGTGGGATAGGGATCAACCTCTTCAGGCTCCAGGGCTGCTGCCAGGCTCTGGGACAAACTATTATTTATTACTGGTAGCTTTCCTGCTTCCTGCTCAGGTAAGGTTTCTGGAAGTGGTGCATTAGGGATCTACCGCTTCAGGTTCCAGGGCTGCTGCCAGGCTATTTATACATTTCCTGTTGCTTGCTCAGGTAGGGTTTCTGGGAGTGGTGTGGTAGGGATCTTGATGGCTGGAGGAGAGCCTGCTGCCACTCACGAACAATGAACAAGGAACATGGTCACGAACAGGTCATGTTCGTCAATGTTCCTTGTTCATTGTTTGTGGATGGCAACGAACAATGAACACATGTTCATTTTTTTTTCTGTTTGTGCCCATGTCTAGTTGTCAGTCTGAGCCCCTCTATAGTTATCATTCCTTCAGTAAGACTGGTGCCTTCTATTGGGGGCCTTGGCTTATTTAGTGGCACACCTGCTTTGCGTGTAGAAGTCCCAAGTTCAATCTCTGCTGCCTCCAATTCAAGGACTTTAGGTGATGAGTGTAAGACCTTACTCTACATGTAACACCAAATTCTCACTGTTTGCTCAAACATGTATCTTGATAACTCAGCCCTCCTGGCCAGCGCACTGCAGCTTGGATGGGGGGGGGGTCACCTTGGAAGAAGGAAAGGCAGCTGGGCTTTTCCCAGGTGTCTGAAGGCATTGCTGGGTGGGTGGAGCCAAAGGCACCCACCCTCCCTATAGCAGTACAGGATTAGCCAGTTGCTGTTTATCAGGGCCAGGAAGGGTTTTTTTCTCCTCTCCCAATTGGCATAAGGAGAGGAGTTTTTTGCCTACCTTGTAGTGTGGGATGAAGTTATGGTAATTGGTACAGTGGCCCTGTAAATAATTTGGCCACTAGCAAGTTAGGATGGGAAAATGAATGGGCCAGTGACCCCTTGGCACATCCCCATTGGGGGGGAATTGGGGTCTGTCGGGAGCAGCTGGTAGGCTGTTAAGTGAGGCCCTCCTGCTGTCTGGCAAGGTGCTGCAGGCTTGGAGGGGGGAACCATTTGTCTGGCTGCTGGTTACAGCCATGCATTGTATGGATTACCCCTGGGGCAGCAGGCGCTTGCCCAGACAAGTCAAGGCAGAGGTTATGGGTGACCCTAGGGCTTGACGTGTACTGCTAGTTAGTTAAAAGCCTTGCCGTATTGACAGTTTATGCTGTAATTAATAAAGTGGCCAAATTTTATACCCAAGCTTTGTGTCTGCTTTTTATTTCGACCGGCGGGGAGGGAATAATAGTTTTTGGTCCAAATAAAGTAGGCTGTTTTATATCCATGTGTTACATATATGCAAGGGAGAAAAAGAGATCATCTTTGAAAGCCATCTTGAACTTGAACTCACATGAACACAGGATGCTCCCTTACACGGAGTCAGCCCCTTGGTCCCTCAAGGTCGGTATTGTCTGCTCAGACCAGCAGCAGTTCCCAGGCAGAGGCCTTTCACATTATCTGCCAAAGTTTCCTTTTAACTGCATATGATTGAACCTGGGACCTGCTACATGCAAAGGAGACACTCGACTCCTCAGCCAGACTTCCACCCACATTCCTTCTCTTTAAACTAAATGAAGTTCTAGTTCTTAAACCTTTAAAATATTATTCTTAATGCTTTTGCCCAAACCTTTCACCATACTTTGGTCACAATCTGGCAGGGCTCCCACAGCATGGACCGAATTACCTTTGGATTTGAGTGTGGCCCAAAGAGCATCCGTTGACCATATTTAGTCGATGTTCTAACCATGCTCTCTGCAGACTTGTCACTAGACCCAAGAGGCTAGGTAAACCACCCTCCTTTTCCATTTCTTTCCCACTTCTTTTATCTCTGTAGAAATGCTGTCTTGCCAAAGACAACCTACTGAGTTTGTGGTGGAAGCTAGATTTGATCCAGAGTATATCCAGATTACATCTACACTCTTAAGCTATTGCATTGCAGCAACCACCTTTTAAGAAATGTTAAAATAAGCATCTCAATGGACTTAAAGGGCTTTAATTTCACTCGGCACCATACTAGATCTCTGGACCCAAAGAAGCACCAGTACAGAACAGGAACAAACCGTAGTGGCAGTTTCTGTGTTCATAACATTACTCTTCAATATAGTCTATACCCTTCCATGGAGAAAGCTAACAGATGAATTTAAAAAACATACATACGCATGTTATCAGCTCTAGTTCTAACAGCAGACATTCAAAGTTTAAAATGAATACCTCTCAATGAGACGAGCACCTTACCTGTAACTCCAAGGAGCTGAAGGTCAAAAGAAGTGGATAGAGGAACCCCAAGAGTTCAGCCCTTTTATACAACTTCTCAGGCTGCCCCATAAGTAGGATTCCATGTGACATCCCTGCTGTGAGTAACCAACTCATACTTGTTACATGCATCACAAGTCAAATTGCTGCATTGTACACTATGCTTGTTTAGAAGCATCAGCTTGAAATTTAGGACATCCCAACTCCATCCCAATGGTTCTGGTCACTTCAGAACTTTATGAGCCACATTCCTTCCAGTATAATCTGCCAGGTCCATGGGACTCCCGTCAGCAATGAATGTGGTCACACTGGTTTTCTTCTTTTTTTAACATCTTTGTAATGACCTGATGAGACAAGCGTGTTTGGCTCAGGCACATGTTTGTGATGCAAGGGCAGAATCTGGCATAGTCTTGAGCATCCTGAAATTCTGTCTGTGCTTTTGTTTCACTTTAAAGGTTTTAGTTGCCCATCTTTGGAACTGTCTTTAGAAAATGCTCTGGAAATGGGATATGACCAAGTAAAAGCAATGGTCAAACAAAGGCTGTTTGATACCTAGTGACAAAGAGATAACCGCAATGTCCCAATTTTTTGTCCTCTGAGAATGTGATAGCTCCAGCTCCCTATGTCTTCCTTTTGGAGGTACCTATTCAACGGAGAACTCTCCCCTCTGCAGTTCTGGAGAGGAGTTATAAAAATGTCCCCGTAAAGGAATCTGTCCCTGTGGCTTTGAAGAGGTGGAATCAATGGAACATGTTCTATCCTATTGCCGTTTTTATCAGGGTATTCGTTCAAACACGATCGCCCCATTGCTTAAAAGCTTTTCAGGCTGTTCTAAGGGGTGTTAAGCAGCAGATTAGTTGTGCAAAATTCTTTTCAGCAGCTTCTAAAATCCGTCAGGATTTTAAATTTTAGTAAATTTTAACTGCTGTGTTGCAGGATTGACTGTCTGTATTTTTAATTTGTCTTAATGTAAATTTTTTGGGTCCTTCGATTGGTACTGGTCATAGACCGAATAAATCTGACTGAACTGAGAGAGACATATGAAAAAATAATTCATTGACTAGAAATCCAGAGAGCATGAGGCCAAAGAGTGTGAGGGGTATATACTGAGTGGCTTCTCTATACTCATTTTATTTAAGGCAAGATTCTGGTCCTCACAGGAGATCTCCCCCCCCCCCTCACTAGCCACTGTCTTTTCTCTACAGCTTATCATTTTTAAAAAATGCCGATGTAGATGATTCATCCGTCCCATGGAGTTGCTTTTCTCTGATGTAAGGAAACCTACAAGAGCTTCTTAAATGCTTCTGTGTATAAGCAAGATTCTAGACCTCAGTTAAGCATGCTGGGAACTTCGCAGCAGATATGTTTGGCATACGAGCCATGTACACTGTGTTTGAATGCCATGTCTGTCCAGAGACTGAACCTTTCATCTCCCTGGCTTACTGCAACCAGCCTTGAAACAGCTCCTGAAGATATGGTAGTGAGGAAGGTGCCAGGAGCCACCAGGCAAGAAATGCTGAGGGGGACAGGGGTGTGAGGGTGATGCTGAAGGAACTAAAATCTGTTCATTGGGTCCCATGCAGGCAGCCAAGCAGCCCACTGAGGCATAGGTTTCTGCCTGCGAACAAGCTGTGAACCAAACTGGCTGATTCTTGAACACCCCTTGCTCTCCTAGGTTCTAGGGACTTGCACTCTGTGGATAAACAGCTTCTGGTGGTCCACAGGCCGAGAGACATTTGGCTGGCTTCAGCTAGGGCCAGGGTCTTTTCTGCCCTGGCCCCATCCTGGTGGAACACTCTCCCAATGGAAATCTGGGCCCTGTGGGACCTTTTACAGTTCCGCAGGGCCTGCAAGACGGAGCTGTTCTGCTGGGCCTTTGACTAGGGGCCAGCATTTTGTCCCATCCTCTGACTACCACACCATCCTTTTGCAGCCACCCTGGAGTTACATCGTGGTGGTGCCCGTGGTCCTGGTGACTCTGTAGTGGCCTGATTTGTTTCATGGTGCCTGGATTTTATGCTGTTTGTATTAACGTGTATTAATATTTGATTTTATGCTATTGGCAACAATGTTTTACTGTATTTTAACAATATATTCTGTTGGAAGCCGCCCTGAGCCTGCTCGCGGGAAGGGCGGGGTATAAGTTGAATAAATAAATAAATAAATAGTATACAATTGTCCTATCATCTATTACTGGTGGTGGAAAGTGAGGTTAAATCATTGATGACTTATGGTGAGCCTCTAGAGGGATTTTCATGGCAAGAGACTAACAGATGTAGTTTGCCACTGCCTGCCTCTGCAACCCTGGAGGTCTCCCATCCAATTATTAACCAAGGCCGACCCTGCTTAGCTTCTGAGATCTGATGAGATTGGCTCACCTGGGCTATCCAGGTCACAATAAAGAACTTCTGTTTCAACAAGCCTCAATGTGAACTTATTCGTCAAGCCGCCAACCTATACAAATCAGGCTTCCCTGGGCTATCCAAGTGAGGACAATGTATTACTAACGTATCAAAATTTGTCCCACAGTTGCTGATGATTTTACCTTTACATGTAAGCATACCAGAGGCAAGTTAACCCCTTACTCAGTTCAGAAAACTTAACTTCCCAGAGACCCAGAATTAAGAGATCAAATTGGAAGAATGACAGCTAAGAAACATAAGGATTTTTCCCCCAATGGCATGCCTACAAATAAAGAAAGGGGTTTCCCAGGGGCCAGATCTCAGAAAATCCTTGGTAAATCAGGATTATTAGACGAGAAGCCTACTTTCCTGCCAAATTCCATACATCACACCCTAAATAAGATATTTCTATGTCTAATCATAACATGGATTATTACCACCTGCTTTTTTTTAATAATAAACTACAGCATGATAATTCTAGGACCAGCTATTGATGTGACACAAGCATATAAACTGTTAATGATTGTTTGTGAACAGGTTTGGAAGCCTGCGTTCTTTCTCATCAAAGTCACAGGGAAATATCATTTGCCTGTGGGTGTGCACCCCTCACTCCATACGCACTCATACAACATAAACTATATAGCCTTCTTCCTCCTCTCCCGAATTTCACCAGGGTCACCAATATTGCGTTAAACTTCCACTCCGCCTCCCAGCCGCTTTTCATAAATGTTCAAAATTCAAACTGAAACTTCATTTTAGGTGAAATTGGTGGGAGAGTTCTAGTTTCCAAAGGACAACCCTCCCTGCATGGAGAAATTGCGTACAAGGTCCTGGGTTTCGAATGGGATGGTAACAGTGACATCCTAAGAAGAGGTGTATTGAGTTAGTGGGTTTAAAAAAGTATAACTCTGTTTAGAATAACTAAGGCAAATCACAGAGGAAACAGCTTGACTCTAAAGCTGTTGTATTCAATCTCCCCCCCCCCCCCGCCCGTGAATCCCAGGTAGTTATTTGTGGCAATGCCCCTCCTCTGTGAACTTTCACTGTGTGTTCTGTGCCATCAAGTCACTGCCAACCTATGGCGAGTGCGACCCTATGAATGAAAGACCTCCAAAATGTCCTATCATTAACAGACTGGAGGCTGTGGCTTTCTTTACTGAGTCACGCCATCTCGTTTCGGGTCTTCCTCTTTTCCTTCGGCCTTCCACTTTTCCCGGCATTATTGACTTTTGCAGAGAGTCTTGTCCTCTCATGATGTGGCCAAAGAAGAATAGCCTCAGTTGTGTCACTTTAATTTCACTAGGCCTAGCCTACCTCACTGGGTTGCTGTGAGGATAAAATGGAAGAGAGGAGAATGACATAAGCTGCTTCGGGTCGCCATGTTGGAGATAGATGGGGTATAAATGAAGAGCATAAATAATAAATGTAACAGAAGATGGGGGGGCAGATTAAAAGGTTGTTTGGTGAAAGGGAAGACAGAAGAAGGGAAAGGTGAGGATATAGAGGTTGCCAGGGGGAGGAAAAGAGGAAACGTGGGAAGGAGTTTCCAAGGAAAAGTGAGGTTTCTTCCACAAGCTGTTGTGGGTTCCATACTGTGAAACGGAGCCTGGAGGCTGCTACTTTACAACTGGACCTTAGCTTTCCTGGGTCGAGGTTGCTGGGAGAGGGAAAAAGGAAAAACCGAAGACTGAGAGCCAAACTACAAGTGACGTCTTACACAGGTTGGACACTAGTCGGCTTCCCTCAAGTTTTGATGGGAAATGTAGGCATCCTGGTCTTGCCCCTGTAATGGAGAGCCAAGCTGTAAAACCAGGGCGCCTACATTTCCCATCAAAACTTGAGGGAAACCGACTAGTGTCCAACCTGTGTAAGATGTCACTTGTAGTTTGGCTCAGAGTGGCAGATAAAAGTAGGTTGGTCATTGGGTGGGAAGAAGGCAAGAGAAGGGGAGGTTTTCAGGGAAGAGAAAGAAGCAATAGTGGAAAGGGAGATATGAGATGCCCCCTGTATCCCACCTTGCATCCTTGTAGCACCCCTGTGTGTGTGTGTGTGTGTGTGTGTGTGTGTGTGTGTAATTCTAATTTAGTAACTTTACTCCCATGAGAATGCACATGTCAAAGGAAAATATAATTGAATCAACACAGTGGAGGGTTTAATGAGAGTTCTTCAAAGAGAAGGATTTCAACGCCTTTTTCAAAAACCGTCATTACCTCTATGCACGCCAATAGGCATTGAGTTCAGTTCATAATTTACACCTGCAATTAAAGGCCACAACATTTAATAGCAGTCTTATTTTGGAAACAAAAACATTTGTAATTGCTTTGTGGGTCAGTTCCTAAATATGGCAGCTGTTTATTTGTGGCTATATTTGTTCTAAATGAAAAGGCAATAGGAGATTCTTTTCCTTTCCTAAACACATAAGGAATTTGTTTTTCCATAGGCTCAGATTACAAGGGTAATAATGACAATTTTCATAGATGCAGCCCCAAGCAAAGCAAAGCAAAGCAAAGCAAAGCAAAGCAAAGCAAAGCAAAGCAAAGCAAAGCAAAGCAAAGCAAAGCAAAGCAAAGCAAAGCAAAGCAAATGTCTCTAGATTTTCTGCCTCTCCTTGGTTATGAAGATGGATTTTTAAGTTGAGAGAATTTAGGTAAGTGTGAGCTAGAACCATTCATGGGAACTTAATTCTGCTTTGTAATTTAGGTAGATACTGGACAGAGATACCTCAGAGGAGTGTTATATTTCTGGTAAAGAGTCCCTGCCCCTGCTGTTGTGCTGTTAATTTAGCTTGCTGTTTTATTTTCTTCCCCCTTCACTGTTTTCTTTTCATTCTAGGGTCATTCCAAAGTCACTGTTGGAACTGAACACTTAAAGCGTACACATTGCAAGGAATGTCTTCATAATGTTTCAACCTTGACCTCATATTACTATGATTATAATTTGGATATATGAAAGAACCTGAACTTAAATATTCTGCAGTAAATGAGCACAGTTTTGCACCGAAACAGTGTTTTTCAAATATAAAAATGTAGAAATCATAGCAAAGAGTTATACAACAAGGAAAATCTTTCATTCTTCATGACTATCGTTCTTCCTTTGATTCTGGTGCTTGGTTTCAGAATTTTAATATAATCTCCATCTGATAATACTGGCACTGTAGTACAAATACAGGGAAATATTCATGAGTACATCTATTGCTGGGCTACTAATGTATCTTTAGACAGTACTAGTCCAAAGCACACTTTTGAAATTCTGTCAGAGTTGCATTATGCTTACCAGGGGCCACTTTGCTGCTATACACACATACTCAGAGGTAAAACTCATGAATTATTTACTAGCCAATTTCTTTTCTGTGTTCCAAATTCAATCTAAAATGGTTGTCTGACTGAAAGCCATCATGAAGGGTTTTTTTAAAACCCTGAACATCAGAAGATTTATATTTTAATAGGCCAAAGCATCCAGACATTGGCCATTTCCGCACATCCTTAAAGGAACAGGCCGCTGTTTGGCTTCCGTTTTGTCGGGAACTGTGAGAAACTGCATTCTCAAAAAAGGCATACAAAAAACGAAAGCCAAACAGCCTGCTACAGTTTTGAAATCGGAGACATGTAGAGTGAAGGGGAAAAGCTTTCAGTGAGTGAGCTGTCCCTTTAAGGACGAGTGGAAATGGCCACTGTTTACTTAATACTTATTTGGCTTATTGGTCCTAGGCAATTACAATAATGTATCCATCACTTAGCTCGTGACTTCTCTTTGGGATGGATCCAGGCTAAATTTTCTGGAAATTACCCCTCCCCTTCTGTTAGCAGAAAATTTAGTTGGGATCTAACCCTTTAAAAATTCTTCCAGCTTTGATCAGAGATAAAGCATTGTCTATTTATACGGTTAACTGGAAATCCTTTATTGACTTTCTGCATGACACAAGGAAAAATGATTCGATGATTTGTGATTTTGATGTTTAAGAAGATAAATTTGGGAAAAAATAAATAGAAGGGGGGACAGTATTGGAAAAGGAAGTTTGGGAGAGATTAAAATTTAAAGTATGATGTTTGCTAAAATAAGATAGGTGTTGTAGAGAAAAATGGTAAATGAAACTCTAAAAGAGTAGCCGAACTAATTTAATTAACCAGAAACTAAAAATTCTGGATATTGATATAACATCTTTACAGACAAATGAGGCCCTCAGAGTTATAAAATTAAAACTAAAGGATCTCGATTACAACAGTACTCTCCAGGGAGCCAGACATACATGTTCGGGCTTATCCCTGGGACTTTCACCCCCAGAGGCTATTCCATCTTATTGCTATTCTTTAAAGATTCCAGCTCAACGCAGAGCCTTCACATTGGCTAGACTTAACTCCTTTCCCCTCTAAAGTGCTTTCTGGTCGTTTCTTTGGACTCCCTTATTCTGAACGAGTTTGTGACTGTGGACAAGGAAAGTTAGAGACCTTGGATCATATAATAGTTTTTTGCCCTAAGTGGTGTAAGGAAAGAGAGAGATTTATTATTCCTATTATGTTAAAAGAAAAGCTTCCCTTCCTTCCTTGGGCAATCTCAGTGTTATTGTCTGATAACTTTCCTGACAATCAAACCTCTGCTATAGTGGCTTCCTTTTTAGCCACGGTGATAAAGAAACAAGATTTTCATGAGTTTAGATAGTTTAAAGTGATAATGACGAGTTATGTCTATGTGAATTGGGTATGTTCAAGTGTACAGTTCATATTTTGTTGGTGTTTGTATGGCTTATGGCTTCGGCCGGAAAAGCAATAAACATATTGTATATTGTATTGTAAATGAAACACGAATTATTGTTTTCTGCTATTTCTAATTTCTGTCTCTCTTTTTCTTTTTTGTATGCTTTCATTATTTCGTCCTTTTATTTCTTTGCCCTTTTATTGGGCTTTTAACTCTATTAATAAAATTTTAAAAATTCTTTTAAAAAATCTTCCATGTAAACATTCTAATGGTGCTTTTTGGGCTTCCTGTTGAATTACTACTCGAGGGTTCGTTTTTCTCTTTCTCTCTTTAAACTGTTGTCATTAGTTTTGCTTTCAGGCCAATGTTTTATGGCACCTTAAAGCCTGACAGATTTATTAGGACTGAAGCTTTTGTTGAACTAGAGCCAGATTTGTGTGAGATGCATGAAGATTACTGTTTTTTTTGTTTGTTTTTTAGAAAATTTTTATTGGATGGGTTCACATACATTTCAAAAACATTTTATAACAAATATACTCCTTTTCTTGATATATATTAGTATATCAAGTATAATAGTAAAAAGCCCAGAACTGTTATTATTGGGGTTAAATATGGAAAATGTTAATGTTAGGGATAGAGTCTTGGTTTATTACATGACAGTGGCAGCAAGACTACTGTATGGTTGTTGTGGGTTTTCCGGGCTGTATTGCTGTGGTCTTGGCATTGTAGTTCCTGACGTTTCACCAGCAGCTGTGGCTGGCATCTTCAGAGGTGTAGCACCAAAAGACTCTCAGTGTCTTTTGGTGCTACATCTCTCAGTGTCTTTTGGTGCTACACCTCTGAAGATGCCAGCCACAGCTGCTGGCAAAACGTCAGGAACTACAATGCCAAGACCACGGCAATACAGCCTGGAAAACCCACAACAACCATCGTTCTCCGGCCGTGAAAGCCTTCGACAATACATAAGACTACTGTATGCTCAACACTGGAGACAGGAGGAGCTACCAGAAATTCAAGATTGGATCCAGAAATTGTTGCATGTGGCAGAATTGGACAAATTAACAAGGAAATTGAGAGAACGAAATCCAAGGGAATTTGTGGAAGATTGGGGTAAATTTAAAAAATATTTAGAAAAGAAATGGGACGTGAAAGATCAGTTTTGCTCTCTTGATAACTACTGAGAGATTTAGAAATATAAGATAAAACTTTTCCTTAAACAATAGGGGAAAAGCAACTTAGACTAGAGTTAGTTATTAGGGGGAAAGGGGTCAAAGTTCTGTTGGGAGTCAATAAGGGAAAAGGGGAGGGGGGTGGGATAACATATATCAAGATTGCTGTTTTTTTTGAAGAAATGGACCAGTCTGTCAGTATTGGCTACCAGTGTGCTTTGAAGTCTAATACACAAGAATTTAAAAGGGATTTGAGATTTTGATTTGGGGCTGGGGAATAAACCTACAGAGCTTTTTAGTTAATACACTTGCATTAAGGTATTTGTCTTTTTTTAAGGAAAGAAAAGATCCCCAGAGAAAATTTTGATTATAAAAAAAGTCTACCATACCGTTCACTTTTGAGGCTTTTTTACCCCTGGGCATTTTCCTTACCTTTTCTCTGAAGGCTTCGAAATAAAGACAAAAATTATGAATTAATCCTTCAGTGCCTACCTCCTTTCCCTAATACAGATAACTGCATTTGTTCACAAACCTCCTTTGTTCCCTTTCATCAAAATTCAGATTTTGACACACAGACCTCCATTCTACAAACTACATTTTGAAAGATCTTAACACCTCCTCCATTATAACTTTATAAAACGAACTGAAACAGTGGAATGAAAAAGTGTATTTACTGCCTTGTGATGTCCTAATTTTGTCTTAATACTTCTGGCTTCCAAGGTGTTGTTTGTTTGTTTCACTATTAATGGATCTACTACCTGAAGTTTTTGAAATCAGAATAAATTTTCTCACGGCAGGAACCTTTGGTTTGTGTTACCATGTAAACAGCCGATGTATAAATCATTCCTCCCCCCACCCAATCTGCTTGTATAGATACAGTGATGCAAATTAGATTTTAATGGGAAGAAGAGGCATTCAATGAACTTACAGAAATGAGCTCAGAAAAGGGAGAAAAAGGGAGTACATGTTAGAGGCGTATAAAATGTGCCTTCCCATACTACTAGATGGGCAGTAGACAGAAATGATGGGTAGTAGACAATATGAATGCCCTTCTTTGCACAACAAATAGTTAACTTACGAAACTCACTGTCATGGGATGTCATGCCATAGTTTTAAAGAAATTAGGGTGCTTCATAAAGGACGGGTCCATCAATGGCTATTTGTTATGATGGATAAATGGAACATCCATGTACAGAGGCAGTCTACCTGTGAATTATAGTGACCAGATGGTAACAGCAGACGTAGGCTTAAATCTTTGGCCCTGCTTGTAATCCTTCCAGGGTACCTGGTCGGCCACTGTAGGAAAAAGGATTTCTTATGATGTTATGTGTCCAGCATCCCAAGTCATGTTTGATCCATACAAAAGAACAGACAACAGACTTTCTTTTCTATAATATATCTACATTGCTGGTCTCTTAACCACCATCCCAATTTACACTCAGCCAATTTAAAAAGTCTAATTTAACTCAATCTTCTGACAGAAGAGTGGATTGTGCTCTGAGCAGAGCAACTTGAATATAATAATAATAACATTCGATTTATATACCGCCCTTCAGGACAACTTAATGCCCACTCAGAGCGGTTTACAGAGTGTTATTATTATCCCCACAACAATAATCACCCTGTGAGGTGGGTGGGGCTGAGAGAGCTCCAGAGAACTGTGACTCGCCCAAGGTCACCCAGCTGGCTTCGTGGAGGAGTGGGGAATCAAACCCGGCTCTCCAAATTAGAGTCCCGCGCTCTTAACCACTACACCAAACTGAAATAACACTGGAGCAGAAAGAAGACAGATAGAACAACTTGAGGATGTAGCAAGCATTGCCCACTAGGTGGGGCTAAAACATCTGCAGGCAGGGCGAGAACTTCTCCAGGCATTTTCAAGGTGGATGAAGTGGTGACATCACAGCTGGGAGAGTCCAATCCCAGATAGCTTGGCTGGTTCAACCTACAGTCTAAGGTAATTGGCCATCCCTGCTTTGAGTTCCATCCCCAGCACCATTCCATGATCCTAGCTCCAATTCTGTGAATGGAAACTATCACAGCATAGTAGTTAAATGGTTGGGCTGCATGCCAGCACTCTGCTGGTTCAAATCCCACTTCTGCCACAAGCCCTGCAGGTGGCCTTGGGGAAGCCACTCCTTTCAGCCCCAGCTCCCCAGCTGTATTGTGGAGATAATAATAAAGTTGAGTGGGCACTAATCTGTCTAGAAGGGTGGTATAAAACACACTATTGTTGTTGTAGTTGTGGTTGTTATCATCATCATCATCATCTTTTTTAAAAATAGATTAAACAAAACAGTGGGGTGGAACACCTACTGGTCTTGTTCTGGCTACAGTCCTAGAAAATCTCATTTCATGGGTCTTTCTTCATAAAAAAATGATTTTTAAAGTTCCTTATTCCACCCTGTTTAAAGGGGAGGGTGGTGTTCAGTACTCATACACGCTACATGCTGTGAACATTTTTAACTGTATAAATCTACGACATTGTAAAGAAAAGGAATGCAAGACTGCAGACAGATACAACAAGGGGCAAGATTTAAAGTGGATTTGGAGCCATTACAGGCAGCAGAGTGTGAGATCTAATGGCTAAGGCATAATCCACTAGGACAGACTCCTGTCTAATCTGTGCTGCAATGTCGTAATGGCTTTATACCATTGAGAGTTTTCCTCTAAAGACTCCTGGAAGTCACGATCTGCTGTTGGGGCTGTGAACTCTCCTTTCAAGTTCCTCAACTCGTCTCTCAGAACTATAATCCGCAGGGTTCCCTGGGGGAAGGAAAATGCCTGTAAAACTAGTTTGTCAGTAGTGCAGGCATACTTACAGTGCAATCCTAAGCAGAGTTACTCCAGTCTAAGACTGCTGCTTTCAATTATCTTAGACTGGAGTAACTCTGCTTAGGATTGCCCTTTTAATCAGTTGTGCACAAGCACATTCTAAAGAGATAGCAATGAAAGCAACTGCCCTGGGCTTTGCTCATGGAAGGAGCTGCATCAGCATTCGGATTGCCAGCTGAAGCTGGAGCTGACAACATAGCAGGAGAGTTTGGAAGGGGGGGGGCAATCTGTTCGGCATGCAACTAACGAGTGAAGTCACTTCCAGTGCAAAACCGGAAGTGCTGTCATCACATTAGGGTGGAGTTCTAGGATTCGTACAAAACTCTATGGTCAAACTTGAAGTTCTCCCAGAATGACAACTGATTCCAGACTACACAGATAATTTCCCATGGAGAAAATGGAAGTTTTGGAGGGCAGACTCTATGGCATTATACCCTGCTGAGATGCCTTCTTTCCCCAAATTCCATCCTCCCAAGGAACCACCCCAAAATCATCGGAACTTCCCTGGGCAAGAGTTGGCAATCACTGAAACTGAGGAAACTGTCCCCAGAGGCAGTAAGGAAGAATTAGAAAGCAGGGCCTCGGATGAACATTTTATCCACTCCTCTTCCAGCTTTTTGGCATGTTCAAAGAAACAAACTGATGAATCTGCATTTTAAAAATAGGTCCCTTGTGCACTCTATTCTGTATTCAAAATAGGTGCCTGCATAGAGGTATAAACCTGTATAGAGAGAAGGAAGAGGGTCACTGAATTTTGGATCAATTGAAAGGCCCCTTTGTATTGTTTTCAGAAAGAAAAATCTGATGTTCAGTTGAACTTTGGGATTGTTTTTATGGGTGTTTTGAAAGGCTTGCAGCTTCATATTGTCACTGACATCTCTATCAAATGCTGAGAACTAGAAGGTTGAGACAAACTGTAGAGGGAATAGCTGATATGACATAAGGACAAAGAGATGAGTAATAAAAGAAAATAAGGGGAGGGCCAAATCAGATCTACAGTGAGATGTTTTTTGAGTGGAATATAAGAACTCAAGTCCTGATCTAGATAGCCCAGGTGAGCCTGATCTCGTCATATCTCAGAAGCTAAGCAAGGGGTCAGCCTTGGTTAGTAATTGGATGGCAGACCTCCAAGGAAGACCAGGGTTGCAGACTCGAGGCAGGCAATGGCAAACTACCTCTGTTAGTCTTTTCCCATGAAATGGTCACCATAAGTCATCTATGACTTGAGGGCAGGATGCCATTTCATAAGAACTCAAGTTGACCAATGTTCTGCCTGGTTGTTTTGGTTGTGGGCATCAGTCCTACCATCTGGCTTCTCTAGCAGTTCCCCTGAATTTCTCATAGCCAAGAGCTTCAGCATATGTGGTGGTCCCTCCACCTCCAGCTGTTGTAATCATCACAGCCACCCCAACATCCATAGCAGTTTGTCATGCATGGTTCTTTAGCATCTTTCTTGTCTGGGCCTGGGGCAGTTATGGGAAAATGTGGTGCTTGGATTACCATTTGCAGAGGGGTGCTTTGGGTATCAGAGGAAAAGCCACTGTCGATTTCAAAAGTCATTGTTCTGTGACTGAAGGTAATATGAAAGGAAATGTTCACAAATTGAAACGGTATCCTGGCATAACCCTTGAACAAAATGTACACATTTAAATGATGAACAAAGGAAGAATACAAGATTCCTTCCTAAATAATGCAATCTTAAGTAGAGTTACAGTCTTCTGAGCCCATTGACTTCAACACAGTTAGAAAGGTGTAACTCTGTTTTGAATGGCACTGTTTAGAGAGCCAGTTTGGTGTAGTGGTTAAGAGCGGCAGGACTCTAATATGGAGAGCCAAGTTTGATTCCCCACTCCTCCACTTTAAGCCAACTGGGTGAACTTGGGTCAGTCACAGCTCTCCAGAGCTCTCTCAGTCCCACCTATATAACAGGGGGATTGTTGTGGGAATAATAACATACTTTGTAAACCTCTCTGAGTGGATGTTGTCCTGAAGGGCGATATATAAATCGCATGTTGTTGTTGTTGTTGTTGTTGTGAGACAATGGTGAGACAATATTGTCTCACCCCAGATGGTGAGACAATGTTGATTTAGATAGACCTACAGTTGGCTACATAGTTGAGCAAAGCTAAGCAACTACATAGGGTAGATCTCATACAACAGAAAGAGACTTATTGTCCCCTTTTTTGGTTTTACATAGTCGAGCAGGTCTGTCATCAGCACACACTAAGGTGGAGGGCCCAGGGCTTCTGGTGCTGTCCACTGCCACTGGCCCTACACCCACACACCAAGCCATGGAAGAGCTTGCAAGCAGCAAAAGGATGAACAGATAGGTGGGGAGTGGCTGGGAAGAGAGTGTGAAGGGAGGGATGAGGAGGTGTGGTGGCGAGCAGACAGGGGCTGGTCACTGTCTGCCCAGCACCACCCAAAACCTGGAACCAGACATGTAGCAGAGCATAATGTCTTCTGAATGTTCGAGCCCAGTATCTTCAATAAAGTTTTAAGCCCATTGTTGTTAGCAGTCAGACCCCTCCTCCTGCTGAGGAGCAGTTTATAGATATAAAACCATAAACACCCTTCCTTGTATAGTATAAGTGCAAGACAGTACCTGGCTTGATGACAGCTAGGCAAGAACCTGGAAAGATATTTCAGAAGGAGAGTCAGAGCGGCTGGTTGAATAAAAAAACCCTCCATGCCCCAGAGAGATGCATAACTTAGGACAATGAGATCTCCCAAGAAACTCCTGAATAATCTCATCCATGCCCTGCCTCACTTCCCTTACCCACTTACATTGATTAAGCACCGCCTAATGCTATTCAGCAAACCTGGTAGCTTTTCCCATCCGGTACTCAAAGGGTCATCGAACACTATTTACACCTATAGTCCACCTCAAGAAGACCCATTAAGCCTCTCCCAACTTATTATCCACCTCTGGAAAATCCATCATTTTGGGGCCCAAGACATCAGCTCAGCCCAGGGAGCATTGTGCCCTATATCTGGAGTCTCAAGCCACCAGAGAGTGTGTGTCTTGGGATTCGAACACACACTCCCAAATCTGTTTGGGCTTCTTCTTCTCCTCTGTGAAATGCTGATTGTTTTGCTGCTCCCTCTGCAGACCTCTGTCATTGAGACTGGTAACTATAGCCTTCCCTGAAATTGCTTTCTCCCCCTTTCCTGCCTGATTTTCTTTTAGTTAGCCTCGTATATGTGCTGTGTGTGGTTTTCTATATGCTTGCCCTTTTATTTCTCTTTTAATAAAAAAAAACCCTTTTGGGTTGAACATTTAGTTGGTTATTTTCAAGAGTTCTTTTAAGGGAATAATCCCCGTAAACATAGGTAGAGAATCCCAGTTACCACCCCCCCCCCCCCGCCCCTTGTCTCATTTAAGCTAATTCCCTCAACTAATTAGAAGACTGCCTTTTTGGGAAACACTATCTCTAGCAAGGTTATTTATTCGTTAAGACAATTATGTTCCACCTTACGATACATCAGAATCGAGAAACCATCTTAACTAGGGATGTATTTGTGAGTAATTTTTTTTTTAAATGACACTTTTTGTTTCACCCTTTTTCATTGGTGATGTTCCTGGTCTATTCATTTTCTTATGAAATGTATAGACACCCCCATTCAAAATGCATGTTAAAGACTGCGATTTTATAAGAAAAACATCACCCTGAGGAAAGATACAATATAAGGGCTCATAAATGTGAGCCATGCAATGAAACCACAAAGCCCCCAGGAATTTTTGTTCAAGACAGAGCAGCTGAAAAATTTGAGAGCATTCCAAATGGTTATAAAATAAACATATAAAAAGTCATTATTGCTCCAAAATACTGTTGCGTAGTGGTTCAGACATGATAGCTAATGATTTGTCCTCCCAAATACCATCTAAAAAGCAATTCTTTAACTCGCTGTCTAAAACCATATGGAGAAGCCATATAAAAATCTCTACTGATTGATTTCCACAGTCTAGATACCACCATTGAAAAGTCCCTAAGTTAAGCAGACATTCACTGCACCTTAGATAGTAGGGAGTGTGGATAACTAAGGAAGGGTTTGCCTTCGGTCAAGGTGTAAGGAAAAAAGAGCTGGAAAACTTGATAGCTACTGGGGAGAGGAGTTTATGCCACCAACAGTGGTAGGTTGCTTCTCTTCAATAGGTGTACACAGTTCCATTTATCTGCTCATATTCAGAACCCTGGACAGCACTCTGTATGAAGTCGAGAGAATAAAATGAAAGAAGGAAGGCAGCATGGGATTAAAGGTTAACCTCTTCTTTGCTTCTCTGTGACAGCTATGCGGAGTGATTCTCTGGCCTTATGATGAGAGCTCAAAATCACAATGGAATAGCAACATATTCCAGACTATTGACTACAAAATGAGAAAGGAAAAATGGACAGATGGAATAAGTACAGATCTCCCTGGAGAGCCAACTTCAGTTCAGACCAAATGTGCAAATTCAAAAGGAAAATTAAATAACAACAACAACAACATCCAATTTATATACCGCCCTTCAGGACAACTTAATGCCCACACAGAGCAGTTAACAAAGTATGTTATTATTATCCCCTCAACAAAACACCCTGTGAAATGCGTGGGGCTGAGAGAGCTCCAGAAAGCCGTGACTAGCCCAAGGTCACCCAGCTGGCTTCAAGTGGAGGAGTGGGGAATCAAACCTGGCTCTCCAGATTAGAGTCCTGCGCTCTTAACCAGTACACCAACAACACCCCTACATTGCCAACAATATAACGTATCTGGTGGGGAACACCATTCTAAGGCTATTCTGCTAGCTGACTGTTGGAACTGCAAATTTTGTCATTTCTGTGTCAATCTTTTCTGGATGTGAGGTTTGCCTTCATCATCAGTGTCCTGGGGTTCCGCCTATACTGAAGGGCATTTCATCTTTGTTACATATGAAAAGGTGGCTTTAGGAAGGGGTGACTGGTCTGTCACTGCAGGAGGACACAGACCTCTGAAGATGTTGTGAGTTAATTGGGCCAACAGTTGGCTACATAGGTTCATAGGTTCGTAAGAGAGAAGGTGGTCCTTAAGATATCCTAGTCCTAAACTAGCATTTAGTAGTTGAGGTCGAGACCATCAGTTTGATTAGGGCCCAGGAACCAATGAGGAACCAGTGAAATTAATACAAAATCAAAATGGTATGCTTCCTAACAGCATGCTCCAGCATGCAAAACCCTCCAGCCAGGGGTGCTGGAGGGTTTTGCCTTCTTCTGGGCATACAGCAGGGGTCACTGGGGGAGTGAAGGGCGAGATAGCTGTCAATTTCCTACTTTGTGCAGGGGGTTGGACTAGATGACCCTTGGTATCTCTTCCATCTCTATGTTTCTATGTTCTATGTCTGTGTTCTATCCTGGACCTGTTGTATTTTCAAAATCCTTTTCAAAGGAGGCCCTGTGTAGAATGCATTACAGTTGTCTAGCAGCCCGCAAGATCATTTCTTTACTGAGGAAACTTATTATAACCCGTCTTTCTACTAAATAAATACTGCAAACACTCCCCAAAAATCGAAAACTAAAACTGGCAATAAATTCATAAGAATCAAGCTGCAACAAAGTAACACAGAGGAGCATCAGAAATCAATAAAAGAATGCAGCCTTAAAACAAAACAAAAAAACCAGAGCAAATGCAAGAACGTTCAGTTTGCTTCACAAAACCCACTCACATTCAAAGCTGACTGTGTTGACAGAAGAAAGAACCAGATGTCAGAAGCAATTAAGCATCCAATAGATGCTACTGGGCTTGAATATAGAATAATGAAACACAAAGGCCAAAAGGTTTTTTTTTCCTGATCCCAGAAGTCTAAACCAATCAGCAAAGAGATCCTTTAGTTAGAGCCCATTGTGACTTACCAGAATCTCTAAGAAGTGAGAGGAATTGAGAAAGAAAGTAGTTTGACTTTTCCCCCAAGTAGCAAACACTTTTTATACAGTTTCATAAGCCTCACTGGTTATATACCACACCTTTGATTTACAAACAAGAAAGGCTCCAATACACTATAATTTCCCCCATAATGCTTGTGATAATTATCTTATTGCTACTACCACCATGTAAAATTATGTGTTTCTATCCTTTTCTTGCAGTGGGAGGATGAAAGCATAGGTGGATAAACCATAAATTTTCTACTCCCCACAAACACTGAAAGCAATGGAGGCCTCTCTGGAGAAACCCGGTGGAGGTATAGCTTTCTTCAGCCTAGCCTGGTGTTTTCTAGACAATGTAAGGTTCTGCCAGGTAGATTTCAATGACTTCACTACATGAGTCCAGAACTGCATGAGTTAAAGCTTTATTGATAATCTACAAGTTCAGCAATCCATTACAGGTTCATTGCCAGGAATGAAGTTCTGCTCCAAGCCCCAAGCCTATATTGAATTCTAAGTACAGCCCAGTTCCCACCCCACAAGCTCCCAGCCTAGCCTAGGTTCCTACTTCCCATCCCCCAATAGCTACGGTGTGTGTGTAATGCAAAAAGCAAAGCACAGTGACTATGAATGAAAGCGGAGAGGATGTTCTAGAAAGTTCAGTAGTTCCAAGGTTATGTATCCATGACAATGGTTCTTCTTCTCAGGCTGAAATCTGAAGGCAAACAGATAAATTGGAGAGAGGCAGATAAGCTCAGGAGAGGGGCCCCCTTCTCTGCACACTTTCACAGGACAGAGACAGAGCATAATGTTTATCAGAGACTGGTCCTTGGCCCAGGCTCTTACCAAGCAGGCCAGGGGGTTGTCAAGCCCCTGAGGTATGGCAGGGGAAGCCAAGACCCTGACAGATGTCACACAGCGAGATGCAGAGCAGGGTTGTAAAAAACATGCCCTTTTCATTTCTTTTTCTATTCCTTCTGTGCGAGCTTTTTCATTTCAATGAATTTTGTTGTTGAAGTTTCCATATTGTCTGGTCCTATTCCATTATTTTTATGCTACAGCTGAACCCCAAACGTGCATCCCTGTTAATGGTAATGGATAGGATGATAAAGTTCATCCAGTGGCACAAAGTCGCTTGCTTTGCCAGACGAGATTGTAAGTCTTGCCAGTTTCCCCCCACCCACCACAGACCCCCACATCACTCTAAGTGCTCTTCGGGTGTTCCTCTCAACTGACAGAGCAGCATTTTGGGAGTACTGGGGGCCACAGAAGAAATGATCGATAACAACAACAACATTCAATTTATACTATCCTTTAGGACAACTAGTGCCCACTTAGAGTGGTTTACAAAGGATGTTATCACAATCCTCACGACAATCACCCTGTGAGGTGGGTGGGGCTGAGAGAGCTCTGAGAGGCTGTGACTGACCTAAGGTTACCCAGCTGGCTCCAAGCGGAGGAGTGGGGAATCAAACCCGGTTCTCCAGATTAGAGTCCTGCGGCTCTTAACCATGACACCAAACTGTCTCTGATCAAGCAGAGCTGCAACCAGTTGGAAAGCACAGGATTTGGGTGTAAAGCCTTATATGGTTTGAGAAGGACCGCCTACTTCCTTATGAACTTACATGGCCTCTGTGACCATTTTCCAAGGCCCTGGTTCAGGTACCCCACCTTCTGAGATTAGGCAAGAGACAACCCTGGAGAGGGTCTTCTTTAGAATTGCTAGGCTATGCCTGACAATTGGCAGGGGGGCAAGATCATGTGTGTCATTACATCACTTCTGGGGAAAACATGAAAGTGACAGAGGGTAGTTCTAGGAATCACTAGAAACTCTATGGTTCTGGATTTTTCTTGGAAGTGACATAATGGTACAACCACCCCCACCGTTTGTAATATTTTCCTCCACCAATGCTTGGAGAAGCAGCAGGTAAGAGAAGCAGAAGATGCACCACCCTGATAAGAGTACTGGCAAGTCTAGTTTTATCGGTCATGGCACCAAAACTGAAACTCTCTCCCCAGGGAAATTGGTCTATCCCATTTTGTTGCTATCTTCCACCAGCAAATGAAGACTTCTTTGTTTCATTTGGCTTTCCCTCCATGATCCCTCCTTCCTGCCCCATGTTTGAATTTTTGTTTTAATGTTTGGTGTGTATTTTAGCTCTACTTTTAATTGTTTTAATGAAGCATTTCTCTTGGTTTTAATGTTTTTGAAGATGTGTTTTTACTATGTATGTTTTTAATTTGTTAGCCGACTTGGTGGCCCTTATGAGGGCATGGTGTAATTTTGTAACATTAAATTAATTAATAAATACAATCCATAAGTTCTACCAAATTTGCCATTATGGTCTGGGAAAGGGGTGAGTGAATTTAGAGAAAGCCCATGTCAGAAAGTTTTGGGTTGAAACAGTGTAACTACAAAATGTAGAAACATCAGTTGCTCAGCAGCCTTCTGTAGTGAAACACACCAGCCTCCTGTCCCTACCGAACACCAGAATTTATTGAGGCAGCTAGAAAGCAGTGTACAAAGTCTCCAGATAAAACAATGGTCATTAGAGGAGAGTATCTAGTATTTCAGAATTTCGCAGTTGGAGTAGATTGTTCCACAGTATCTACCCATACCGGAGCTTAGTTCCTCTTCATAACCACAGGATTCTTATTTGCTCCCCCCCAATTGCAATAAAAAGGC
Source organism: Eublepharis macularius (assembly GCF_028583425.1). Classification (NCBI taxonomy): domain Eukaryota; kingdom Metazoa; phylum Chordata; class Lepidosauria; order Squamata; family Eublepharidae; genus Eublepharis; species Eublepharis macularius. The sequence continues at coordinate 249,527,316 of NC_072790.1, forward strand.
AGAGACTAAGTTAGGATATAAACAAGGGCCACTTTATCAATTACAACATAATATAACCTGTCATTGCGGCAAGGGATCTAACTGCAGTACAGGTCAAGCCCTGGAGTCACCCTGGACCTCTGCCTTGACCTGTCTGGGTGAGCCCCCACTGCCCCAGGGGTGTTCCATCCATAAGATGGCTGGGACCCGGTGGCCAGGCAAATGGTTCCCCTGTGAAGCTCCGACCCACACAACCGTGGAGCCTGGGGGCAGCCTTGACCAGGGTTCCCCACCAGGCAATCTGGCCTCACTGCTGGCAGCCATACAGCCTCACCAGCCACTTCTGACAGACCCCCAATTCCCCACTAATGGGAAAGTGCCAAGGGGGTCACTGGCCCACTCATTTTATCCTATCCTGCCAATGGCCAACTATTTATAAACATCCACACCATTCTCATTAACAGCTCCCGCAGTGCAAGGTAGGTGAAAAACAACTCCCCTGTTGAGCCAATTAGGGAAGAAGAAAAAATTCCTACCTGGCCCTGATAAACAGCGACTGGCTAATCCTGCACTGCATAAGGCCGAGCACGAGGTGACGATTGAAGACCAGGAAGGGCGGAGCAGGCTTATAAGCCTTTGGCTCTGTCCCCCGGCAATACTTGGATGGCCAGGAAGAACGGCTGCTTTTTTCCTTATTCCGGTGGGGCAAACCCGGCCCCTGGTCTGAGCAGCTTTAGCTGCCGACTGAGAAGGAGCCGCATTCTTGGATGATCCAAGAGATACAGCGGATTTCCTAATGCCCACTCATGAGGCTCTCTGTGCAGGGCAATCCTGAGAACACTTATAGGATAAAAGCTCCACTGAATAGACCTGGATCCTGAGCAGACCTGAATACGCACTGTTAGTATAAACCCATAATCTTGTGAAATAATCTGTTTTACAGCAGAAGGCAAAGAGAAAAATCGCTCCTTCTCATTGCTCTTAGCTCCTGTGTACCAAATTTAGATCAACTTGGCATGTAACTTATTTAAGCATAGGGCACCTGTGAAGTTGTCTGAACCTGTTTGCTCTGTGTAATGTAACACAGGAAGATCTTGTACTCTGTCAAACAATTACTAGGTATTCCAGCTCACAGTGGACCCCCAGGCTCTCAGGTATTTTTGGTGGCCTGCTACCTGGCAGAAGTCTGGGATTGAACTTGGAACTTTCTGTAAGCATACTGTGTGATCTGCCCAGGGGCGGTGCAAGGTTTTTCGGCATTTGTGGCTGGCTGGCCGGGAAACACCCCCCCCATGCACACCGGCCTGCATGATGATGTCATGTGTGATGTGTGATGTCATCACGGGAGTGTGCGCGCTGCCGCCGGCCTGATCACTATGGTGGGAGGCTGTGACAGTGTGCGGGTGGCCTCCAAGCTCTCCTACTTGGTTGCCTGCACCACCGCAGATGCCTGCCCACGGCGGCTGCACCCGACCGGGGGCATGTGCTGGCAGTGGCGCGGGGTGGGAGGGATAGGAAGCTGTGGTGCGCACTTCCGCCCCCACCCCCGAGCCTCCCCGTGCACTCCTGCCCCCCATGCCTCTGTGGCGCATGCTCCTGCCCCCCCACGCCTCTGTGGTGCATGCTCCTGCCCCCCCCACACCTCCTCCGGTGCTCCCTCCGGCACCCCGCCTACCTGGCCTCAATGGGTGCATCGGCTCTGGATCTGCCACTGAAATACTGGCACTCCTCAGAGATCTGGGACATTTTACATGTAAAGCCCGTGCGTAACCAGTGAGCAATGACTCCAGTTTGTTTTCATTTCATTCTATTCTTTTTGCTGCTTTAGAAACTAGTACATTTTAATCTCAACCTTCCTTTAGGGACCTTAGAGCGATGTACACGATGTTCTCTTTTTTTCATTTCAGCACCACAACCACCTTGGGAAGTAGGTTAGTCTGAGAGAGAGAAAGAGAGAGAGAGAGAGTGTCTAGGTGGTGGCCCAGTTTGCTTCATGACTGAATGTAGGGATATAAACACAGTCTCCCATTCCGACACACTACATGGGCCTGGTTGCCTACATCGGAAAGCCCTCAGAGAACCATTATCCTTCTTTCCCAATCTACAGGCCTCATCAATAACTCTGGTTTCTTCTACATCTGAGCATCCTGCTACGATAACAAGTCAACAGCTTGAGTAGAAGATGACTTCACAACAAATCTTGCATTGTTTAGCAAATAATGCTTTGCTTCTCAAGCACGTTTTGTAGCAAACCACACATTTCACAAGACATCTAAAGCATTAATTATTGAGGTTTGGATCGCTTTGAGACAGACAGAAGAACTCTAACGCCCCCTTCTCAGTTGTGAATGTTTTATAGGGAGATAAATATATGTATGTTTACATATTGGCTGGGATCCAAAGACACGTTTAAGAATTTGGCTGGGCCCTGTGGGATCTTTAACCTTTTTAGTTTTAATAGTCACCAAGCCCATATTGTGAAGTGTTTTGTTGTGCCACAGGAACAAAGGACCGTGCTGGATCTGGCTTAGCTCATGTCACAGAGCTTCATTTTTTAAACATACACAATCAGCTATCACAAGCAAACCCTCCTCTGCTGGGGACCAGCCAGTGACTCATTTTCAGAGGTATACTGCCCCTGAACATGAAGGTTCCATTTTACCATCCAGGCTAATTGCCATCGGCAAATGTCCGCTCCTCCCTGAAGTTATTGAAATCCCCTTTCAAGCCTAGAAAACTTGAACTTGAAAAGGCCTTTTGGACCGGAGAGAAGGGCCGCTGCTTGTGAGTGTGGGGAAGGGAAACTACATGGAAACCTGCGATGAGGAGCCCCTACAAAAGCAGCAGGGAGACTACACCTTGTCTTGGGTTTCCAACCTCCAGGTGGTGACTGGAGATTCCCCAGAATTACAACTGATCTCCCGGCAACAGATATCAGTAGCCCTTGAAAATAACGGCTGCTTAAGAGTGAGGACTGTATGGCGCTATAGCCTTCTGGAGTCCTCTTTGTCCAGGCTCCAACCCAAAAATCTCTATGAATTTCCCAACTGGCAGCTGGCAACCCAATCTGACCCCACGTGGAAAACACAACTGCATTTTAAAAGAGGGAAATTTCTCAGAAAGATAGGAGCAGCTGGGGGCTGTGTGAGGCCTTGCTTTGCCATTTCAAATTTTCCTGTTCCTGTATCTTTATCATGGCTTTAAAATGTTTTAAGTCAAGGTTACTCCTTGGTCACATAACATTATACTTACTTTCCTCTCATTTTCTCTCTGCCCATGCACATTATTGCTAAGCATGGCTCACCTTTTAAAAATATGAAATATGAACCAGCTCATCGACAGTATAGCAAGCATTGCGCAAGTTGTTTTGCATGACTACTACAAAAATCCATTCTCATTGCCTCGAGGAGATTTTTTTTCCTCAGAAAGAGAAACTTTGCACTCGGCAGAGGGGCTGATTTCGATGAAGAACAAACTATATATGTCACAGGGAAGGGTGACATTTAATAAGCACAAGCAACTTACAGCATCAGCGTAAAAAATAATAAGAGTCGTTTCCAGGTAAGAAGCCTGCAACCAACTTGTGCCTATAATTATACCCCAAACCCACACAGGGCAGGTGTTTTGTGCCCACACAATTGGCAGCAACAGAGTATAAAAGCATTCACAAGTTGAGGCATTTTCTACGAACTTCCTTTGGCTCCCATCAGAGATTTGACGTTCTCAGAAAGAATTAGGTAAGTTCAATCTGACTAGACAATGCCCTTATGATATTTCATTTCTTTTTTCATTAAACATACTCCAAAGACCCCTATGTTTCTTAATAAGTGGGGCTGTCTTCTTCTTTTATAGATTGCATGATAAGCAGAAAGATCCAGTCAAGCTATTTCCAGTATGTTCTTAATAGACGAACCCAAGAATTTCAGGAAAAAAATGGAAAGCTTTTTTTTTTATTACATAGCTGGAATTTAAGAAAAAACTAAGAATAATTATCACATAATGTTAGTTAAAAATGCTTAAAGTAATGTAAAGTAATGAGGGAGGGAGAGGAAAAATATTATGTAATTTAAGTACTTTGTTATATAGTCTGTCTTGGTTACTTTATGTATTGTTTACTGTTTATTGCTGTTTTTCTCTTTTTTCTCTTTTAATAAAAGGCTATTTCCAGTCCGGGTGGATTTTATATAAATCATCTCTGCCAGAACATTCCTGAAGGATTCTACCTCTCACCCTTTGCAATGGCTTTCCCAGTCAAGGATATTTCATAAACACACTAGCTGTTATTGTTCAGGGAGGGAGTCAGGATTCTCTAAAGAGTGTGTGGAGGAGATGCTGGGTTTTATAACTGGATTTTTAAGCACATATTGAATATATAACTAGAAGAAATTTCATGGAGGGAAGGAGGATGAAACTGAAATGTTAGTCAAGACTGGGTAAATTGGTTTGAAGTTGGTTGTTGTGGGTTTTCCGGGCTGTACTGCCGTGGTCTTGGCATTGTAGTTCCTGACGTTTCGCCAGCAGCTGTGGCTGGCATCTTCAGAGGTGTAGCACCAAAAGACAGAGATCTCTCAGTGTCACAGTTGGTTTGAAGTTATTATTAATTATCTGAAGTAATCTCTCTCTCCTTATCTCTCCTCCCCACCCCATGTGTATGAGCAGGTGAGAGAGAGAGTCCTTGGCAAGTAAATCCCCAAGTTCTCCCCAGCAATCACACAGGTGATTTGGTTGAAGTAACTTTTATTAGAGATCTACCAGGTTCAAGGTGCTCAGACAGTGGAATTGGCAGAAGTGACGTATTGAGGGAAAGCATGGTTAATTATAGGTTAATGTCCTGCTCCCAGGTTAGCAGCCCGTTGAAATTCTGGTGCGAACGCCAGAGACGAAAAGTATCAGAGTTTAGACTACGATAAGCAAGAATAGCAAATTGGGTATGAAATCGTCCCTGTTCTCAGGGAAGATACAATTCAGACTAGCTGCATCTGGCCTCAAGGCCATTGGCTACAGAAGTGAAAGTGTTTAACTTCAAAGCAGAGATAACGCACTGAACTTCCAAATAACAGACATTGAAAGGAACTCTCCATAGTGTCAGAGGATTAATAGGTTGCACACAACATACACATGGCTTGTACTGCAGGCAGGCATACATGAGAGAGAGATTGTATAGTTCAATGCCATTGATGGTTCTTTCCTACTCCCTAGAACCCCAGGCTCACTCCCTAGCATGTCAATCAAAATGGATCATAGGCAGCAGAGGCAGAGAAAGTCCTTTCTTTGATGGACAACCAGGAAATCATCTGCCACTATCAATGAGACTAGACAGTGCTGGGATAAAATGGACCAATGCTGTGTCTCTATTTCAGGGATCTTCTAAAGAGTTTCACCTAAACCATGACAATTTGACAAGTTTGATTCTGAGCCGTTATTGTAGTTCTGCTGATGCCGATGTAAAATATTTATGCTGTATTTTTTAAATGCTGGTTTTCTTACATCGCTTAAGACATTTTGTTATTTTCTATTGTAAATGACCTCAGGAGCCGTTGGCTGAGAGTTGCTGTAAGTAAGCCTTCTGGATAAATAAATAACAAATGTAATGTTTTTAATGGACATGAAAGGCTAATAGAGAAAGACTGGGAGATGCACCTTCTCCTTTGAAATACCATTTTTATTTATCATTTCAGATCAGTTCTTGTTCTTTGAAAGATGGCAAACTATGGAACATATGGCCTATCGTATAACAGCAGCCAACCAAGTCATGAAACATCTGGCCGAAACTTTGGAGTTGGACACTGGTATGGTTCATCGACATCTCATCCCAGATGCTACGAGCCAAGCAGCTATGTCAGTTACGGGGGTTACGGTGCCAGTGGAGGTCATGGAAGTTGTGCAGTGGGTTACGGGGCCAGTGGAGGTCATGGAAGTTGTGCAGTGGGTTCCGGTGCCAATGGAGGTCGTGGAAGTTGTGCAGGCCCCAGTAGCTATGGCAGGATGGGTTGCCATAACACCTCTGGTGGCCTTAGTACATATGGTGGCTATGGTGGCCTTGGAGGTGGTTCTGGTGGCCCTGGAGGATATGGCAGCTGGTCCAGTCCAAGATCTTATTCTTCCCCCCAATGGGGTTCTAGTTGGAGAAACTGAATCTGACCTACATCATTCCCTGGGAGTCGATCCATTAATTTAAAGTGAATTAAAATCAAATGTTCGTTCCTTTCCAGGTCTCTTTTTAAATTATGAGCAATAGCCTAGTCCCCAAATATGGGTGACTTCTATAATCACTATGTTTTTGTTGTTGTAAACAAGGGACACTGCTATGACCTTTTGATATGAATTTGCAATACAATAAAATTTATTTGAAATGGTTAGCTTGAGCCATTGTTTCTCTGAATAGCTATCAATAAAACTCGTATCTCCTTTGATTTACGTCATATATCTCATAGCCAAGTGGCCCCCATTTGCAGATCCTAAAATCTGTGGGTTGATACTGCTGGGCTACAAATCAGAAGTTTGCGCAGAAAAATCTGAAAACCTCCACATATTACATTAGGGGCTTAAACCCCACCCCAAAAAGTGATTTCTGCACATTTGTACTTACAACTTCCTCCATCTTTGGTGCTGAGCTGACAAGAACAATGTCTCCTGGTACTCAGGAAGAAGATGGGAAGGAGTTATAGGGAGAAGACTTAAAATTTAAAATTCTGCGTTTGAGTATCTCTCCCCAAGCAGGGATAAACCACACCTGATACACCCTGTATACATTTACTGCAGTAGCATAGACAGGGAGCAAAATATCAGCCAGCAGGAACAGCTCAGGAAAGAAACCACTCAAATAGAGGATTGTCAACCTCCAGATGGGGTCTGGAGTTCTCCCCAAATTACAAGCCATCCCCAGTCAGTAGAGATCAGTTCCCCTGGAACAAATGGTTGCTTTGAAGGAAGGTCTGTATGGTATCATATCCCTGCTGTACTTCCTCCTTTACCCAAACTCCTCCTTTCTAGGCTCCATCCCCCAATCGTCTTTTCCGTTTCTGTCTTTGTCTTCTTCATTTTCGTCTTTGTCTTCTTCATCTTCTGCTGCTGCTGTAGCAAATACCTAATGGGTTCAATCATTGCCACGGATAGCAAAAAGGCAAACAGAGCAGGGCAGTAAATGACAGTGCAATCAGTGCAGGGGGAGCCTGCTGTGGTTCCCTGGGATCTTTTTGCTGAGAATTTTGTGGGCCATCATTTGTAAGAACATAAGAAGAGCCATGCTGGGTGAGATCAAAGATTCATCCAGTCCAACACTCTGTTCCCACAGTGATCAACCAGCTGCCTCTAGGAAGAACACAAGCAAGGTGGCTGCAACAGCATCCTCCTGCCCTTGCTCCCTGGAAACTGATATAAAGAAGCAAAACTCCAAAAGGGGTCACCAAAAGTCAGCTATGACTTGAGGGCACTCTCCACCCCACTGCCTCTGGTACTGGATGCAGTAGATATCCATCATGACTAATAGCTATTGATAGCCTCATCCTCTACGAACTTGTCCACTCCCTTTTTAAAGCTTTCCTGGTTGGTGGTCGTTACCACATGCTGAAGTCCCTGAGTTTTTCCCCCAAACCTTTATCTCGTATACTAATAGCCAAATGGCCCTGATCTGTGGATACTTAAAACCAGAGAATGGGGCCATGAATGGACAAGATAGATCTTCCTACACACCTGAACAATTCCCCAGGTTTGCAGAAAAATCTGAAATCTTAAAAAAAAAAATTAAAAGGTTTGGGGAGGGGTTAAAAACCCCAAGAGCCAAAATGATAAAAGGAGCACCTTTAGCTTTGAGAATCGAATGCACTTGGTTGATGTTGCTAGGCAACCATAAGAATTCAGCCACTATTTAGGCCTGGTTTCTGTTAGTAAAAGGAGGAGGGAGGGTCCTTTCCAGGGCTGTTTTTGTCTTTGAGGGAGGACTCATTAGGGCTGGAGCCATAAGCAACCACCAGATAACATGATACCATATTACCTGTATGGCTTACCCAAGCCTAGCTGGTTGCTGCTGTTCAATAGCAGTCCCCACCTCTAACAAAAGCCAGTGTAGTGTAGTGGTTAGATTTTCAGTGTACTGAGTTTGAATCACAATTCTGCTGTGGAAGCTCATTGAGTAATTTTGATTGAGTCAGTTTTAGTTGGATAGTATTGTTGGTCTGCAGTAGAACCGCAGAATTCATGTCCGGTGCCACCTTAGAGACCAACAAGATTTTCAGGGTGTAAGCTTTCAAGGGTCCCTTCTTCAGACATGAGTTGTAATGGAGATCCCTGAGCCTTTATATCCTAGCCAAAAGGCGGATGGGGTGTTACAAGGGATAGCTTCAGGATGCAAAGGTCTAATGCAGCTTGAGTAGCTGGGAGGAATGTAGCAAAACGAAGCTGTTGGGATGTAAAAATACAAACGTACAACGCAACTTGATTAGAGCATGGAGTTCACTCACAAATTCAGAACAATGGCTCCTCTGGGGCTGAATAGATACTTAGGATTCTTATCTCACTACAGATGCTAATGTCTGCTCTAATCAACCTTCATTGTACCATTATACCTTTACATCCAGACATCCTCCTTTACAACATAACACTGGCTTTTGGTGGGGGAGGGCTGCTGTTGAATCCTAGCAACAGCCACTGAGGGCATCTGGTTAAAACTACAGGTGCTCCTTTTATCATTTTGGTTTTTTAAAAAAAAATCTATTTTTTTAAAGATTTTTTAGATGCCTAGACAAAGAGACCATGGTAATGCCATGCTTTTAAAACACTGTAACCTCTAAATCAAAGAGCCTGCCTTAGAATAAGAACAGTTAGGGTATATATTTAATGAAGGACAGGGGAAAGGCATTTTTCTTTTATATTTCTTGCTCATTCTCTTGCTGTAGAGAGAGTATGTGTGTGGACTTTTTCCTTTTGATACATCCTTACTATTTTAAATAGTAGTTGTTTTCTATAACACATTGAACTTCACCATTCATAGACAGGAGACAGGGGAAGGGAGGCAGTCAGTTGCGAAATCACTATTTCCCCAGGAGTGTGTCAGTCCAGTAACCTGTCCCCATTGTAACCAGTTACTGGGTACAAGAGACGCAGACACTAGGTGGAACCATGGTGGCAGCATACTGAAGGAGAAGCAAGAGAGAAAACCTCTCCAAGGGTCAGGTGCACCACAAGAGAGGAGATGGGCAGAGGCTTGGGGCAGTCACTCGGTGCCTAGAAGAACCTTGAAGAACCAAACGGAACCTCACTCAAAGGTCAGAATGGCTATTCCACAGCACAGGCCACAATTCTTCTTCTGACCATCTTTCAATGAACATTTGGGAAACTGCAAAGTAAATTGTTTTTAGTGAGACAAGTTGGGATCCCCCAAAGTATTCTGAACATACGCAACTCCAGAATTGTGCAAATACCTTCCTGCCAGGACCATTTCAGTTCAGAAAAATGGCATAGAAGGGAAGGAAGGAACCCCTCACCCCCCATGCCACATTTCCAAGTAGAATCAGGCTCCTTCTGATTTTGAAAATGACATTTCTCACAGCTGCTGAGAGCAAGTCAGGTCTAGGGAATCCCAAATGGACTCGCCCTTAAGTTTTGCCCTTAAGGAGTTATACTGGATGGCCTATAAGATGCTAGGAGTTCCTTAATGGATTGAAAGCAAGTGGCTGCCTTTTGTTTACTATGGTGTGTGGTAGGAATCCTGTAGTTTGGGTCGAGGCTGGGTCCAAACCTATAGCATAGAACCAGTCCTGGCTCGATAGGACCTTCCTAAGTCTCTCTCTCTCTCTCTCTCTCTCTCTCTCTCTCTCTCTCTCTCTCTCTCTGCATTTAAAGTTTCACTGCCTGTAAACCTGTTTCTATGGAGAGCTGGCAGAAGGCCGCAGCAGGCAACAGCTTTCCCCTGACAAGAACCAGGGAGGGCCATAAAAGAGGGCTAATTGGGCAAAGGCCGTTTGGCCTTATCATGTAACTCACAACAAGAGCCAGTGAGGGTCACAAGCAAAGCCCCTTCCAGCCTCTACATGTAAAATATAACAAGACAAGTAAAGTGGACACTTTATCAGGTGTCAGAACATTGTAATCTGCCAGTGACTGTGCACATTCCTTTGTTATTTACAGCTTCAGCTTATATGTATGTTAAGTAAAATGTCTATCATGTGAGAAGAGAATGTTCTAATAACATCCCTGTATCAGGAGAAGAGAAGATTTCAACTGCGTCTCTCTAATATCCCTGTGTCAGGAAATACCTGAGAAGAAGTAAAACAAAAACCCATGTGTCCAGCTACATCAGAGGCCCAGAGACTTGGGGCCAAGCTACACATGACGAAAGACACTTGCCTGGCAAGTGGATTGAGTGGAGGGCAAGTGAACAGGGAGAAATACACTTGCCATTCAAGTGTCATTTGTCACTTGTAGCTTGGCCCTGTGTCTATAAAAGTGGCAGGCACAGGAATACTCTTCACTGCTCCTTGGGAAGAAACAGGAACCCTTATACTTATATACTTATAGTGATAAGTACAATCTTTCAATTTCAGTCTATGGAATTCAAGTTACTCTGATTTCATCTCCCAACCCCTTGCTGCAAGAAATCCAAGGTCTCTTGAGTCAAAGAGTCTTTATTGAAAGATTATATTCAAAGTACAGGTGTCCATAGATAATCCAAAGGCAAGAAAGCTTCTGGCTGAACACAAAGCTTTGTTGAGAATGACGTGTTAGTTACATGTTGCAATATATCAAACCCTCCTTTCTGTTCCCCCCCCCACCATGTCTAGCTAAAGTAGAGGTTTGGTAATGCGAAAAGTAACTCCTCCAAGGTCTGTGGCTAGCTGCGTTAGATAAGGCCATCCTGGGAACACAGATGTTTCTGTAGCTCTCTGTGAACCTGCAGTCAACAACACTGGAAAATTCAGCAGTTAAAGACACTCAGAAAACAATATGGCAGTACTGTGGGTAGCAGGCCTGACATAAACCTTCAGTACTGGTTAAGATCTTGTCTGTTTGTCTACATCAGTAGCTCAGATTAGTACTAGGGAAAGCGAGTTTAGCTTGAGTGTTACACCTACACAGGCCTTGGTAAGTGGCCCCCCAGAACAAAGAACCGAGGTGCTAACAGGGACCCACGGAGAGAGTATGGAGGAGGGGTCCCCCCCAAATATTTCTCACAACACAGTGAAGCTACAGGCTGTCATTTACCAAGCCTAAGGGCCAAGCTACACATGACGAATGACACTTTCTCCCTGTTCACTTGCCCTCCACTCAATCCACTTGCCGTTCAAGTGTCATTCGTCATGTGTAGCTTGGCCCTAAGTCTTGTCTTGATAGCTGATTTCCATACATCTTCTAGTCAGGGGGAGGAGCTGCAGATAACTGGTAGAGCACCGGCTTTACGTGCAGAAGGTTCCAAAATCACCCCCTTCCCTAACAGCTCCAGTGGAAGGGCCTTGTATAGCCGATATTTATCTGGACTCCTTTGGGGAGCAAAAGTTGCACCATTCGATGGGAAGATAAGATCACATCTGAACATTGTGAGTCAAATCATTTGTCAATACAGCCATTAGTCTATTTTGACCAGCAGCATCTCTACAGGATCTCAGGTTGGGTGTGGGAGCTTTCCTGAATTCCTTTAGCTGTAGATTGATCCTGGGAATTTCTGGGTGCAGAGTAATGGGCATCCTATTGGAGAAATTTGTACAAATCTATGGAAACACACCACTCATAGGAACAACCATTGGACTTATGCCCTACTTGTGAACTTCCTGGAGGCATCTGGTTAGACATTGAAAGTCTCTCTACAAGAGACATCCCACACGTGAAGAACACATGTTAGGAGATGCAATGGCAGCTGGGAATAGTAGTTTAAAAAGACAGAGCCAGCTGCAGGGCAAAGACTTTGCTATATGCTGGAGCAGTGTGAAGGGGCTGTGAAATGCCACAAGAGAAACTTCAGCCCATTATAACCTCTCCAGGTCTAAACCTGGCTCTGGAAGGCAGCTCCAGCCCATTTCCATTCCTTGCTACCCTCTGGTTCCCATCCCATACAGTTTTAGACTGGAGAGATGAAACTGACAGAGCCTTTGGGGAGGCGATGAAATTAACAAACCCTCTGAGGAGCCATCTCTTCTGGCTTTTAAAACTACCCAACTAACATTGTGACTACCTACACTTGACAAACACGCTTCAAGGCTTCTCATGTAGAGAGACACTGGGAGAAAGGATGTTAGACTACATGGACTTTGGCTTTGATACAGTACAGTTTTCTTTGGCTCCTTCATCTTTTATGTACTACATGGAAAATTGTATACAAGAAAGAAAGATTATGAAGAGGAGGGAAAAATCTGGACACAGAAACTAAGATGCAATGTTTAATGTGAAAGAAATAGGTCAGGTTACAAAGAAATCACATTTCATAGACTACAAAGAGTCACTGCCAAGATTACATCCAAAAACAACAGAAATAAATACATCTGTGAAGATGAATCTGCTGGACAGATGTAGTTCAAATCAGATGTTCTTCTTCAATTGGAGCTGTAGATCATTCTAATGAAAGTTTAGATTCTCCCCATTCTTATCACCCATCTCAGCCTCATGCCGGTAAATCTACAAAAAAACCTTCCAAGGTTGATTTAGGGAAAGGAGAACAAGTAGGCTTCCAAAAGTCATGGAAAGGCCTTAGCTGTCAAGGAGACACTCCTGTTTAAGGCTTGGCACCATTTGGGTTTGTAAACATTAGGAAACTTAAAGTGAATTAAACACAGCAGGCAGAGGGGAAATAGAAAGCTGTCAGAGGAGAGGTAGAGAAAGACAACGAAGAAGGAAAATGAAGCACCATGTAACTTTTCTTAAAACTCTGCCTAAAAGCCTGCTTCCAAGAATGACTGTCCGGTTTGACTGTGACTGGAGGTCTTACAATCCCCAGCCCCAACCCCAGCCGTCTCTACCACCACAACAGCCACCACCGTAGCCACACCAACCAAATCCTCCCCAGCCACCACCACAGCCATGTCCTCCCCAGCCACCACCACAGCCATAGTTACAACAGGGGGAATTACAAGAAACAGCTAATGAATCATTGGAACAGCTCATGATAGGTCCTGGGCAGGTGACGCAGAAGGGGGGCGGACAGATGATTGCATGCAACGGGGGGCACTGTGATTCGCAGGTGAAGCCACAATGTCCATAACCCCAAGCCATCTTTTCACGAGAGAGGAAGCTCTGAAATGATAAATTTGGGGACGTAGTAAGCAGAGTTCATCAGCAACATCAGGAGACACCATCAGACACCAACTTGGAGACACCAATTTTCCAGGTTAAAACAAAAGATGATGACTCTAAGATTTGTGAGGCCCTCTTGTAAGGCACCCACAGCTGACCCCCTTAATCTGGAAGAGGGCTGGGTTTGCCTACCAAGAGTGCCCTACACTGCCTCTGCTTCCTTGGTTTTCCACATAAAGCAAAACAAGCAATATCCATGTGTGTGGTAGAACATTTGTCAAAATTGTGCCCCAGAAAACGACTGACCCTGCGAACATGGGACAAGTCATAAACATTACAACGGCCTGTGGAATTGGGTTCAAAATCTTCATGATTGGTGTAGTGGTTAAGTGGCAGGACTCTAATCTGGAGAACTGGGTTTGATTCGCCACTCCTCCACTTGAAGCCAGCTGGGTGACCTTGGGTCTTTCAGAGCTCTCTCAGCCCCACCCACCTCACAGGATGTTTTGTTGTGGGGATAATAATAACATACTTTGTAAACCACTCTGAGTGAGCATTAAGTTGTCCTGTAGGGCGGTATATAAATCAAATGTTATTGTTGTTGTTGCTGTTATTATCTTTTAGAGTTAATGCAACAATGTGCCTTGCATTGTGGTGGGTGGCCATTTTGATTTATTTAACTTATCGCCCGCTCTCCCCGCAAACGGGCTCAAAGCAGATAACAGCATTATTTAAAATTTACATTAAAAGTTTGCATTTAAAACCATAAATATACATACAATTCAGTCACAAAACAACTCTAGACAGCGGCCCATATTACCCAGCCCCAATTTTCTCCAGGGGAGCCGATCTCTTTCGTCAAGAGATCGGTTGTTGTTCCAAGAGAACTCCAGTGTTATTGGCAACTCTATTCTACACAGCTTTTACACAGAACATAAAACAGTAGTGCAGTGGCATTCCATTTTTACTTTGCAACAGCATACTAACCCAGCTACCCTCGGGAACGATAACTCTGAACTTAGCGCATCATATATTTAAAAAGAAAAATGAAAAGCAAATAAATAGTCATAGTAGAGTCTTTAGGTTCATGCCAAATGGACTTACCTTCTAAAGGAGCAGGAGTCGAGAGAGGTTGTTACTCGCAGGAGTTGTTGGAAAAATCTGTGCTCTGTTAGCTCCTTTTATACTATTCTTGAGACCGTCTGGTGCTCAGGAAGCATTCTGTGGTTTATCCATTCAGATGCTGAATGTCTGACACTCCAAGATTTATTATTGTTACCCCAATGTTTGCTGTAATTAGCTTGTGTCTTAATATTACCAAGACAAGCAAATTCCACCCTGAACAAGCCTTTCATTTGCAAGTATTTATGGGTTGCTTTTCTCCGTCCCTATTATTTTTCCTCACAGGTTACCCTGTTGTTATTGAAACCCTGTATTTGTATTCCAAAAGCCCTCAAAAGACCCCAGAATTCTTTGGATTAATCTAGGTTTGGTCTTCATTCCAGGGCTAATAAATCTCTCTATGGCTAAAACACATATATCCAACCTTTCCCTGATGGGACAAAGGGATCAAGAAAAAGCTCTCTGGAACACAACTCTTTAAATCTAAAAATTGATAGAGATGGTGGCTTCCTAACTTCTTTAAGCAGGCCCTTCCACAGAGCTAAGGCTACAACTAAAAAAGCCCAAGCTGAAAAATCGATCACATTTCTTATTCCCCCCACAATTCGTACTGCCAAGGAGCTCAGAACAGCATGTAGTCTTCTCTCCCTTCTTTTTATTCTTACAACAATCCTGTGAGGTAGTTTAAACTGGAAGAGAATAACTGACCAAGGTCAAACCAGGGAGTTTTATGGTTCAGCAGGTATTGAAATCCATGTCTGTCTATCCTACTACAGTCACTAACAAATACAGCAACACTGGCTTTCAAAGGAGGGCGGAGGAGGACAGTAAGCAGCAGCTAAAGGAAGGAGCAGAATTCACCTTCCTTTCCCTAACTGTTT
Organism: Eublepharis macularius; assembly: GCF_028583425.1. Taxonomy (NCBI): domain Eukaryota; kingdom Metazoa; phylum Chordata; class Lepidosauria; order Squamata; family Eublepharidae; genus Eublepharis; species Eublepharis macularius. Next base: position 249,542,516 of record NC_072790.1, read on the forward strand.
CAGGATTCCACTCCCTTCTGCAAACCCCTCCTAAATCCCTGCTTAACTAGGAGAATTTCTAAAAATAATTCCCGAAGACCATGTACCGTCTGCAGCAGCTTTTGTTTCCTGCTGTTCAGTTCCCTTCTATGTTAGGAGAGCTCACCACCTCCAATAAAACATTGCAAAAACAGCAATGAATGTGTTACTCGACTTGAATCTTGTTATCGTCCTGATTGCCTCAAGGATTTCTTCTGCATCTGGCATTTGACTGATGTGCACGTGTGGCCCTGCGCATTGCTGAGGAACTGCACAGCAAGCATCTTTATTCAACTACATTTTTGATTACATCGAGACTGCTTTTTGCAGTGTTCTATTAATGCACATATGAACTTCATAGTCAGAACACTGCAGCTCAATTATTATCTGGAGTTAGAGAATCGTGCATATTGCTCCCATTCTGCAGTCGTTCCATTGGCTACACATCAGTTATTGGGCTCAATTCAAGGTATTGGCTATCGCATATAAAGCTCATCTCTACGGGACTGTCTCTCCCCCTATGCTCCACCATGCAACTTTGCTCATCTGAACAGGGCCTTCTGTAGGTGCCACCTTGCACATGGCCAAAATCAATAGCTGCCTGCTCATGTGCATTCTCTGTGGTCCCCCCCCCCCACCTTATGGAACGGCCTACCTGAAGAGGTCAGGAAAGCTCTCACTCTCCTGGCCTCCTGTAAACTATGCAAAACTGATCAAGACGGATAGAACGTTGAGCATAAAACTTTGAGTATGAGTAACTGAGGAGAGGAGGAGGAGCAATATTATGAAATTTAGCTGTGTCGTTATATATCTTGCTTACATTTTTTGTTGTAGCTTAAATCTATTATTCTGTACTTGTTGAAGATTCTTTATGCACTTTCAAATGTTTCTTTAAAAAAAAAGTTTCTATTTTTTTAAAAAGGTGGGTAGCCGTGTTAGTCTCTCCGTAGCAGTAGAAAAGAGCAAGAGTCCAGTAGCACCTATAAGACTAACAAAATTTATGGTAGGGTATGAGCTTTTGTGAATCACAGCTAGAGATGGACACAAACTGGGAAAAATCTGAAACATGTGGTTCGCGGTTCATCACATTTCATGAACCACAAACTTTCACGAACTTGCCCCGGTTCATGAACTGATTCATTTGGTTTGTGAAAACATCACTTTCAAGGCAGCAGGAGGTCTGCAGAATAGGAATTTGCATTTCTGGTTTCCCATTTTAAATGCCTGCCACTTTTCAGCTGATGGGAGGGGGATCCCCCATTAGCTGAAAAAAGCTGCCGGCTTGAAAGCAGCAATACTTTTCTTGTGTGGCAAGAAAAGTGTTGCTGCTTTCAAACTCCTGCTTCTTTTTTCAGCTGAGGGGAGAGACATCCTTCTATCAATTGAGGTCCTTTTCACACTGAGACATTAAAGCGTTTCAATATCAGTGCTGCTTCCCATGTTTGCAGGCGTTTGCTTATTCCCTGCTGGCTTTAAAAGCCAGGAAAGGGTTAAATGGCTGTTTTTTCCCTTCTTCCTTTGGGGTAAGCACACACTTTTTTTTCAAAAGCAAGAAAGGGTTGTAAAGTTGTAACATTGCAACGTTGTAATGTTACTGCACATTCCTCCTGGCTTTAAAAGCCAGGAAAGGATTAAATGACTCCTTTCCCCTCCCTCCCAGGCATGTTTCAGGCTTTGAAAAAGAGAAAAAAAACAAGCATTTTTCATAACCCTTTGGAAACAAAGTAACAGGGAAGCCGGGATGCTGGGAGGGGATGAAGCAAGAGCTTCCCTGCCACTTTGTTTCCAAAGAACTGTGCAAAACGCTTGTTTTTTCCCTCTTTCTCAAAGCCTGAAACATGCCTGGGAGAGAGGGGAAACAAGCCATTTAATCCTTTCCTGGCTTTTAAAGCCAGGAGGAATGTGCAGTAACATTACAATATTGCAATGTTACGTTACAACCCTTTCTTGCTTTTGAAAAAAAAAGTGTGTGTGTGCATACCCCAAAGGAAGAAGGGAAAAAACAGCCATTTAACCCTTTCCTGGCTTTTAAAGCCAGCAGGGAATAAACAAACACCTGCAAACATGGGAAGCAGAACAAGTAAGTTCCAGTGCGAAAAGGAATTCAGCTGATGGGAGGGTGATGCCCCTTCTCTCTGCAGAAAAAAAGTGGCAGGCCCTTTGAAAGCAGCAACATTTTTCTTGCAGGCAAGAAAAGTGTTGCTGCTTTCAAATGCCTCCTATCAGCTGAAAAGAGACCAAGTGAACACCTCTACTGAAGAAAGCCCATCTCCAGTTGCCTAGGAAATTAATTGATAGTGTCAGGCTGTCTGCAATGATGAAACAAAAATGAACCGGCCTAAATCTCATTGTGGTTTGTCAGAAATGGGCTGTGATGTACCACCAGTTCATGAACCATGAACCAGCCCAGTTTGCGATGAACTTTGTTTCGTATTTTGGTTCATGCCCATCTCTAGTCTCACTTTTTCAGATACCACTAGAAAAGAGCAGGAGTCCAGGAGCACTTATAAGACTAAGAAAATTTGTGGTAGGGTATGATTTTTTGTGAGCCCCAGCCCACTTCTTCAGATATCTTCAGCCCCCCACTGCAGTAGAAAAGTTTGAACCAGTCATTCTCTTTCAGCTTAAGCTACTTCACAAGTTTGTTGTGAGGGTAAACTAGAGCAGATACCTGAAGAAGTGCTGTTTCAGCATTTCTTCACCTCTGTATTGGATTTCTCTAGGTTTTAAATCTTTGCAAATTTGTATTTATATACCCTAATACATAGTTTACTGCAGTAGAGAAGAGCTGTGACTCATGAAAGTTCATACTCTACCACAAATTTTGTTAGACTTATAGGTGCTACTGGACTCTTGCTCTTTTCTACTGTTACAGTCAGACAAACACGGCTACCCATCTGGATCTATCTACATAGTTTATTGGAATGTCTTTGAAATGGACTACACTGACTCCCATTGTGTAATCTGCCTTGAGTCTCGGTGAGAAAGGCAGACTATAAATAATGTAAATAAATAAATTCAGTAATGTAATGGAGCCAATGGATACATATGAACTGGATGGACTTGCCATGCACTCTAAAAAATACAGAAACTGAAGGTGAAGAATTCCTATTTTCTTGCAGACAAGAAAAGTGTTGCTGCTTTCAAAGGGCCTGCCACTTTTTTCTGCTGAAAGAAGGGGCATCACCCTCCCATCAGCTGAGGTCCTTTTCATACTGGAACTTACTTGTTCTGCTTCCCATGCTTGCAGGCGTTTGTTTATTCCCTGCTGGCTTTAAAAGCCAGGAAAGGGTTAAATGGCTGGTTTTTCCCTTCCTCCTTTGGGGTATGTACACACACTCTTTTTTAAAAAAAAGCAAGAAAGGGTTGTAACGTTGTAACATTGTAACAATAGTGTTTCTATTTTGACATTGACAATTCATGTTCTGAACTCCCAGATCCATTGAGAAATATTTTTGTTTATTTAAAGCATTTGCATGCCTGCTTTCCCCAAAGACATCCCCAAGGCAGCAAACATTAAAATACAAACATTAAAACACTAACAACAATTTTAAAAATGTCAAAAATTAAATTTAAAACCTTTAAAATAGAATTAAAACAACTGAATTAGTGCACACGCCCACAAAACCAATACAAAGAATAGGGAGGGAGGCCAATTACAGTTATTGGGGGGTATGCCAGACAAAAACAAGTCTTCACTTGTTGATGGAAAACATTAAAAGGCAAATCTCGCAGGGGAGAGAGTTCCAAAGTTTTGGTGCCACAACTGAGAAGACCATTTCTTGGGTTGCCTCCTGCCTAACCTGATATGACTGGGACACCAAAACATCCAAAGATAACTAGAGTGGATGAGGACATTCATATGGAAGAAGGCGGACTTTAAGGAAAGCATCCCCAATTCTCAGGGACTAGCCTCGCTTTCCTCAGGAAAAGAAACATTTGCTCAAATGCACAAACTTGACCTACTTACGAGCAGTTAAGCTCCCTAACTTGACTGAGTTCTGTACCTCCCAACAGTTTTAGAGGTTTTACTTGGAGGTGAACATTTTGAGGGTCCTCCAGAGAAGCAATTAGGGCCTCAATAAGACTAGCAAACTGTCTCCATTGTAAACAACCAAAAATAACTTCATGGAGGTTTTGATCAAAGGGGAAATTCTGAGTTGGGTTTGAAGGATTCTGTGCAGGAGTCATATCTGAAGGGTTCTGAGTAGGGTTTCCAGGTGTTTGGTTCTGACCAGACACTTGGCTCCTCCCCTTCCCCCTCCTCTCTCCCCTCCTCCAGCACCATGGTGCCATTGCTTGCCAGACAACTGGCCGGCCAGCCAGCCTGGTCTCCTGTAAGCCTCCTGTGGCTGTGTGGGGCTGCTCAGGAGTGGCCTGCCAGCCCGGGCATCTAGGCAGCCTTTTGCAGCTGTGCTGGCCATCTAGTTCAGGTGTCCAGGCAGCCTTCTGTGGCTGTGCAGTGCTGCCCCGGAGTGGTACCCAGAAGTAGTTGGTCCCAGGATGATGACATCACTTCCTGCAGTGATGTCATCATGCCACCCTGGAAGCATGCACATGCTGTGCATGCACACATTTTTCAAAGAAACAAGTAAGTCCTCCCTTGCCTCTCTCTAGTATCTAGTATTATGTTACAGTCACCAAGCAGTAGTAACCTGTTTTTTCCATATGAAGCCCCTTTCCTCCAACAAGCAGATGGAGGGAGCAGAATTCACGTATCTAGCAAAGCCACTGACTGTTTTTCTCTGCCCTTTCCCCCATCTTTTATAATCTCCCTTTACTTCAAGTTACTGATGATCCATAAAGGGAGGAGATTATCTTTATCTTTAATCTCCTTGATGGCACAAGAGTGGATGAGCAGGGGAACGTTGTTGCCAAGGAAAGTACCAAGAGACAATAAATTCATAGAATGGCTCAATGGTTTCATGTTTTACAGTATGGGGGGGGGGCTTTTCCTTCCCTTGCCATTCAATCCTGATCCCCTTCCATTTTTCTTTTTTTTGCCTGTCAGAGGGGGAACCAAGAGAATTCTCATGTGCCGATCACACGTGGCAAGTGTGACTGGTCACCTGGCTCTGAGGCATGTCGATGCACCACAAACAATGAAGAAGCATCCTATTAACACAGGGAGAGGGGAAGAACCCCAAAATTATAGGATAGGGGAGACTTTTCTTGGCAGAAGTACATATGAAAGGGATTTAGGAAGCTTAGTAGATGCAGTAGCTAAAAAGCAAATGTGGTTTTAGGCCGTATCAATAGAAGTATATTGTCCAGATCACGCAAAGTGATGGTATTGCTTTACTCTGCTCTAGTTAGACCTAAATTGGAGTACTGTGTTCAGGGGGCGGGCTAAAAATCCAATAAATAAATAAATATAAATAAAATAAAAGTTTGGGGCACCACAATTAAAGAAGGATGTCGACAAGATGGGATGTGTCCAAAGGAGGGCAGCGAAGATGGTGAGGGGTCAGAAGACCAAGTCTTATGAGGAAAGGTCGAGCAAGCTGAATATGTTTAGCCTGGAGAGAAGGCGACTGAGAGGTGATACGATCACCTTCTTCTAGTATTTGAAGGGCTGTCACATAGGGGATGGAGCAGAGTTGTTCTCTGTTGCCCCAGAGGGTCGGAACCAAAACAATGGGTTAAAATTGGAGCAAAAGAATTTTTGGCTAAACATTAGGAAGAACTTCCTGACAGAGGGGTTCCTCAGGGAACAGGCTTCCTTGGGATGCGGTGGGCTCTCCTTCATTGGAGATATTTAAGAAGATGCTAAATGGCCACCTGACAGCTATGATGATTCTTTGACAGATCGGGAGAGTGAGTGCAGGAGGGGATGAGCCAGTGCTTGGCTCTCGTGGCCCTTTCTTAAATGCCCAGGTTATGGGGTCAAGAAAGCATTTCCCTCCAGGCCAGATTGGCCAGGGATCCTGGAGGTTTTTTGCCTTTCTCTGGGCGTACAGAAGGGGCCATTGGGGGGGGAGGAGGTGATGGGGGAGGGGGCTATGATTTTCCTGCATTGTGCAAGCAGTTGGACTAGATGTCCTTTGGGATCCCTTCCAGCTTTATGTTACTAAGCAAGGCCTGTACTCTTTGTAGTCCTGTTAAGCATGTGAGAAGTGACTGAGGGCGAAGCTACAAGTGACGAATGACACTTGAACGGCAAGTGTATTCCTCCCTGTTCACTTGCGCTCCACTCAATCCACTTGCTGTTCAAGTGTCATTCGTCACTTGTAGCTTGGCCCTGAGATGTAGCAAGGTATATATGCACACATTTCTGAAGTGCCCATGTACTGGTGTAGCAGAGGAACTGAGCACCAAACTAGATGGGATGGCAAGGCTGGGTCCTACCCATGGAACCCACCACTATTTTAAAACCTAATGATTTCAAAATGAGAGCCAGTTTGGTGTAGAGGTTAAGAGCGTGGGAGAAGAGGGTTTGATTCCCCACTCCTCCACTTGAAGCCAGCTGAGTGACCTTGGGTCAATTATAGCTTCTCGGAGCTCTCTCAGCCCCACCCACCTCACAGAGTGTTTTGTTGTGGGGATAATAATGACATACTTTGTAAACTGCTCTGAGTAGGCATTAAGTTGTCCTAAAGGGCGGTATATACATCGAATGTTGTTGTTGTTGTTGTTGTTGTTGTTGTTGTTGTTGTTGTTGTTGTTGTTGTTGTTGTTGTTGTTGTTGTTGTTGTTGTTGTTGTTGTTGTTGTTGTTGTTGTTGTTGTTGTTGTTGTTGTTGTTGTTGTATTGCTTATGGTCTTTTTCCGAAGAATGGCCAAAAATTAACCACTCTCCCTCAGGAGGACCAAATTGCAGAGCCATTCAACTCTCATGTAAAAGGGTTTTGAAGTATGGATATTTTTCTTAAAATCCCACCATCAGCAGCAGAGCAGATGTTTTGTATGTCGAAGGCCCCAGGTTCCCCATCATTAAAGCACACAGGCATTGGATAGAAAGATTTGGGTCCATGGCAAGAGACTAGGGTTGCCAGCTCCAAGTTGGAAAATCCCTGGAGATCTGGGGGGTGAAACCTGGAGAAACCTCGAGAAAGTGGGGTTTAGGGAGGGAAAGGACCTTGGTATGGCATAATTCCATAGACTCCACCTCAAAAGTAGCCATTTTCTCCATGTGAACTGATCTCTGTGGCCTGGAGACCAATTGTAATTCCAGGAGATCTCCAGCCACTACCGGAGGCTGGCAATCCTACAAGAGACTAAGAAAGGTGGTTTGCCATTGCCTGCCTCTGCAGCCCTGGTCTTCACTGGAGGTCTCCCATCCAATTACTAACCAAGGCCGGCCCTGTTTAGCTTCTAAGATCTGACGAGATCAGGCTCACCTGGGTTATCCAGGTCAAGGCCCTTTATCATATATCTAATGAATATATCTGATGAAGGGATCTTTGAGTCTCAAAAGCTCTTATTCTGGAAATCTAGTTGGTCTTTAAGGTGCTCCTGGACCCAAATCTTGCTCTTCTACTACAGACCATTACGGTTACCCACCTGAAACTAGATTTCCAGGTATTGGGTGCTATCTCTTCCTGAGACCCTGGAGGTTGGCTGCAATTTGTAGGAGACACACTAAGCTATATGGTCAAAACCATATGAGCACGAAATGCAAGAACGTGAACTCATGAAACTATCTTATATTGAATCAGACCATTGGTCCATCAAGGTCAGTATTGTCTTCTTAGACTGGAAAGGGCTCTTCAGGGTCTAAAGTAGAGTTCTTTCACACTTTGACATTTTAAATTTTTTATAATCTTAAGTTGTATGAATCGTTGAATGTAATTTTAAATTGTACATAAATTGTAATCTGCCCTGAGCCTGCTGGTGTGGGGAGGGTGGACTATAAATTTGAATAAAATAAAATCATCTGCTACCCAATCCGGGGACTGAAACAGGGACCTTCTGTACACCAAACAGATGTTCTACCACTGAGCTACAATCTCTCCAATTTGTAAGAAAATGGGAGCTCTATACGTTCATCTGAGAACTACCAATCTTCTCCAACTGCTTAAGCATAGGCAAGTTTTTTTGTACCTAAACAATTTCTGGTCTACATCTGTTGACCCTTTTATTCCGTGTGTTCAGCGTCCTTTACCCGGCACAGGAAACAGTGGGAAATCCCGTTCTCACAAAAGACGCTGAACAAACGGAAGCGAAACTGCCTGCTTCCTCTTTGAAATCGGAGGCATCTGGAATCTGTGTGTGTGTGTGGGGGGGGAGACGCCAGCATTCAGTAAGTAGCCCGTCACTTTAACAGCATGTGGAAATGGCCAGCGTTCCAGTGCAGTTAAGCAGACTTACCTGGTTTGCTGAGAAGAGAAAGGTAAGAGATGCTGCTCCTGATCAGGAAAAGCTGATAGGAGAAGACCTGGAGGTGCTGGCTTTTTATACCATTTGGGGAGGTGGATATGAGGCAACCTTCCAAACCAGGAGTACTAATTTGGGGCCAAAAAATTTTGCTGTTTAATGCTTCAAGCTACATTAATAGTTTACTTCAAAGCTTGTGCCAACGCATCTATCACTTCTCTATCGCATCTACCAATTACGTCCCACTTAAGGAATCCAGTGGGTCAACAATTCCAGTCCATGTGCCTTATGACTGCACAGAGTTTGGTCCATCCCCCCCCCATGCTCTACCCCAAAAGAGATTCTACAACAACCTTATCTTTCTCCCCTGCCCCATAGAAGAAGTAGGTCACAGTTAAGAAGCTTATTCTAAAGGATGGCGGAAATCTACTTATTCTTGATTATTGCCTCTTTATTCTTCTTGCAGGGTTGCCAAGTTTGCTGGGTGTAGGGGGAAAATGTTGCACAACATGGAGATAAAAACCCAGATGTGATGTCAACATGTAGAGCAATGCTCTAGGAATTCCCCAAATCTCAATGTAAAGACCATAGAGCTTTGAGAAATTCCTAGATTGTCACTGAAAGTGATGACATCAAGTAATGTCTCCCCACCCAATTTCCCCCTGGTGATCTGGTGAGTGAGGCGGAGGGAGGTGTCACCAGCAGTTTGCCTGCTATAAGTGGGAAATGGCACACCTAGTTTCTTGGATAAGGTCTATAATTGTTCCACCATCTGCTTGGCGTGAAGAAGGTCCCAGGATCGATCCCCAACATTTCCAGGTAGAGGGGCCCAGCAGTAAGTGATATGAAACACCTCTGCCTGAAACCTTGAAGAATTGCTGCCAGTGTGAGTAGACCATATTGACCTTGATGAACTGACATTGGTTCAGAATAAGCGTCTTCATATGTCTACAAGAGGCTCTCTTGAATTCTTTAAAAAAAAACAATGAAGTTGTTTTTTGAGTATTTTAGACTGGATGTCAAACATTTGGAGTATTTACTGCCCAGGCAACCAGGCACTGGCCTGTGTAGATCATGGGGCAATATGGGGCATGATTGTAGTACTGTTAGTACCCAGTGTGGTATAGTGCTTAGAATGTTGGACTAGGATCCAGGAGACACAGGTTCGAATCCCCACTCTTCCATGAAAGCTTGCAGGATGACCTTGGGCCAGCCACACACTCTCAGCCTAGTCAACCTCACAGGGCTATTGAGAAGATAAATGCAGGAGAGGACAATAGCATAATCCACTTTAGGCCCCATTGGGGAGAAAACCATGGTTCTCTTCTTCTGAAGACATACTGCCAAAGAATGTTTGACCAGCGTACAGTGAGCCTCTCATTCTGGCCTTTGTCAGCAAACCAGTCAGACCTGAGCATGTCCTAGCAGTGGCCAAATCATGGGGAAGGAGGGTGAAATTCCCCTTGCTCTGTTACTGGGCTCTTGCTCTTTTCTGCTGCTGCTGACACACCAACACTGCCTTCCTCCACGAGGAGGTGGGAGTGGCCGAGAGCCTGACAGTAGGTGACGGAGTCTGGTGGCAGCACCGAGACTGGCATGGCTCAGAGCACTGATATGTCCCCAAGGTCCAGGCAGGAGTAGCCCAGCAGGGAAAGGTTGGCCTTTATAAAGGACGATTGATCCACCAGGGTCAGGTCCAGCCGTAAGTGGCGGGGATGGAGGATGTCTCCCGGGTAGGAGAATACCCACTCGCTCTGGACACTGGAGAGGACGTTCATGGCCACAGATGACAGGTCTGGCCAGATGGTGATTTTGCATGCCCAATACTCCAAGGGATTGGAGTAGGGGTGCTTGGGCGGCTCATTAACTTACTCTTGCACCATCACTTCCCGTGAGTCTGCAAAGACACACATGGCCTCCCTGATGCTGCCAATCTCCTAGCTCACTGTCAAGGACCAGTAGTGTGGGGATCCCTGTTGGGTGGGTTCTCATGGCCTGAGGCATTGGGCTTATTTGCCTACTCCTCTTCCTCTGCCTCCTCCCCTTCTTCTATGCCCTCTTCCCTCCAGCCTGTTCTTTTGGACTGGAACCTGTGTACCTCTCTGCCGAGGTCCTTCATCCCTTGCTAGAGCTCAGCATTGTGCATGGTGATGCTGCCCTTTATACAGGGGTTGCACATGCAGGCCAGTCTGTATGGCTGCTCTGGGCAGAGAGGATGCAAGCGGGTGCCCATGGCTGCCTGCAACCGCCTCACTAAGTCCCTGACCCTGGGGAGAAGAGCTTCCCCCTGTTCTAGTTCTTAGGGTGGAATTCACCCAACCCTCAATTGAGAAGAGAGCATGGATTCCAGCCTTTAAGTTGTTCTTGAACAAGGAAATTTACAAGGACAATTCAGCGAAAGTAGGTTTTGCACATTTGATCTCGCAGGATACCTATAAGAGTAGCCGAACTAATTTAATTAACCAGAAACTAAAAATTCTGGATATTGATATAACATCTTTACAGACAAATGAGGCCCTAAGAGTTATAAAATTAAAACTAAAGGATCTCGATTACAGCAGTACTATCCAGAGAGCCAGACGTACATGTTCGGGCTTATCCCTGGGACTTTCACCCCCAGAGGCTATTCCATCTTATTGCTACTCTTTAAAGATTCCAGCTCAACGCAGAGCCTTCACATTGGCTAACTTAACTCCTTCCCCTCTAAAGTGCTTTCTGGTCGTTTCTCTGGACTCCCTTATTCTGAACGAGTTTGTGACTGTGGACAAGGAAAGTTAGAGACCTTGGATCATATAATAGTTTTTTGCCCTAAGTGGAGTAAGGAAAGAGAGAGATTTATCATTCCTATTATGTTAAAAGAAAAGCTTCCCTTCCTTCCTTGGGCAATCTCAGTGTTATTGTCTGATAACTTTCCTGACAATCAAACCTCTGCTATAGTGGCTTCCTTTCTAGCCACAGTGATAAAGAAACAAGATTTTCATGAGTTTAGATAGTTTAAAGTGATAATGACGAGTTATGTCTATGTGAATTGGGTATGTTCAAGTTCAGTTCATATGTTGTTGGTGTTTGTATGGCTTATGGCTTCGGCCGGAAAAGCAATAAACATTATTATTATTCTAGTTCTTTGTCCAGTGCTCAGTCTAGCTTGCAGATCAGGAGGATGACCTGCCCCATGCTGGACTTGTAGGAGCAGAGGAGGTTAATGGTGTCCTAAAATGGCTTCAGGACACAGACCATTTGGAAGAGGGCTAGCCAGTCCATTGAGCTGATGCTGAGCGCGTCTCTCCTGCAAAATAGGTACAGAGGACATGATATCCTGCACCACAGTTTTTTGCTCCATTACATGAGTGATCATGATGTAGGCGGAGTTCCAATGGGTGGTCATGTCCAGTAAGAGGTGGTGCTCAGGATCCCCCCTCCCTTTGCCTGTCTTGCAGCTGGTGGGAAGACTTAATGCTGCAGGAAAAGTGGGCAGCCAAACACTGGCAGCTGTCCAACAGGGCATGCGTGTCCAATGTTCCCTGGTCTCAGCTGGCCTTGATGGTGCTACCCATAAAACTTCTCTTACACCATAATAGGACCCCAGATACCCTGGGGTTCCATTATGGGGTACTTAGGGTGTAAGAGAAGTAAAGAATTTCAAGTATAAACTGGCTTTGTAGACGGCTGCTGTTTGGGGACGCTCTTGAAAAAGTTTATTTGAAACAGAAGAGAAGCTAGCACCCTGTTGATCTCTTCTTTACAGCTTGGGAACTCTTCCAAGGCGAGGTTTGGGGATCCTCCAGTGTCTGCTCCCACCTGGGAGTTAGGCACCACGTGGAAACTCTTCCTCCGTTTGGACTTTCCTTTGGAAAAGCACAAAGAAAGACTTACATTGAAAATAGACTATTTAAGATTCCTTGGGCTCCCAATCTTTTGCCAGTTGCCTTGAAGTGATAATTATAGTATTGTTATTTAACATGGAATATTGTGATCTGCTGGATGTGAACTAATTGTAATAACCATTGATTACTGTTAACTATTATTTATTGCAAGCATTTTGCACTTTTTGATGTTGGGAATCACAATATATAAATTAGTTTTGGTATATTCTTGAATTTTGAATGGTGCACTTCAAAGCTCTGTGTTTCGTTTCCATTCATGGTATGTCTATATTTCCTCATTCAGTATACTCCATGGAACCCTTGTGTTCTTGTTGATCTTCAAGTCTGCTATATATTAGTCTTTTCTCAGCACACTGGTGTGCTTGCTCCTGACTTATGTAATGAGAGAGATCTCTTTTGGGGAGGTTTGCTAGCTGAATACATCCCATAAAATCTTTTCTTTAATTTTCTGCTGATGGATCTGAGTTTGGTTCTCTGAAAACCATAAAGGCAGCTGGGTAGAAGAAATGTGCTAGATCTGAGCTTGGCTCGATGAGAGCCATACAAGTATCCTGGTAGAAGAAATGTGTTTGTCAGTTCTAGGGACGGCAGTCCATGGCAGATAGACCCCCCAAGCCCCCTCACAGCAAGCACTTCAATGTCTTGGATTGAAAAGGTTTTATTTTAGAGATCCAGTAAGTTCATGGGTACATCCATAGATGAGTAAGTTGGCAGGAATGGGGTTACAATCAGATGCACTTTGATATAAGGAGCATGATTCCCCCCCTCCCCTTGGGCAGTTAGCAACAAGGCACGAAAATCCCAAAGTCTCATGAGAACACAGTAGCTTTGTCTGGGCAGAGAAAGGTAAAAGATTACAAGGAATCCAACTCCCTCTGTCTCTTGTGAAAAGTTACAGTACAGCTGCAAGGTCAACAAGCAGGCTCCAGAGATAACAGGCTCAGCATTAGTACTTTCGTTTTTAGGCAGGCCAAGGATGGCATGATTATAATGGGTACTGTTGTGGGCTGGTCCAGTAGCAAGGTCAGAGTCCAGAGAGCAAGGTCAGGCAGTCCAAAGATCAGTTAACAGCAAGTCCCAAGGGCTAGGCAAAGGCAGAGTCAAGGAATGGTCCAAAGGTCACAATAGTAAGGCAAGGGCAAGGCCAAGTTCAGTGGAGTGGTTGCAGCAGGAACAGGATTCCGACATGTTGCTTCCACACCTCCTGGTCTCCTGTGGCTGGGTTTTATAGACAGGCTGAGCTGGCAGCCAGCTGCTTGGGAGCTATCCTGTGCTTACTTCCTCATCACTCTCAACAAGCAGCTGGCGTCTGGCCAGGAGGTGTGCACTTTGCCGCCTCTCCTGCAGCTCCACTCCTTGCTTTTCATTGAATCATAGAATCATAGAGTTGGAAGGGGCCATACAGACCATCTAGTCCAACCCCCTGCCCAGTGCAGGATCAGCCTAAAGCATCTCTGACAAATATTCATCCAGCCTCTTCTTGAAAACCGTCAGTGAAGGGGAGCTCACCACCTCCCTAGGCAGCTGATTCCACTTTTGAACTACTCTGACCATGAAAAAGTTTTTCCTAATATCCAGCCGGTACCGTTGTGCATGTAATTTAAGTCCATTGTTTCGGGTCCTACCCTCTGCTGCCAACTGGAACAGCTCCCTGCCCTCCTCCAAATGACAGCCTTTCAAATACTTAAAGAGAGCAATCATGTCCCCCCTCAATCTTCTCTTCTCCAAACTAAACATTCCCAAGATCCTCAGCCTTTCCTCGTAGGACTCAGTCTCCAGACCCCTGATCATCCTCATTGCTCTCCTCTGCACCCTCTCGATATTGTCCACATTCTTTTTGAGGTGAGGCCTCCAGAACTGCATACAATACTCCAGGTGTGGCCTGACCAAGGCAGTATAGAGAGGGGCTTTGACCTCCTGCGATTTCGACGCTATGGCCCCTTTGATACAACCCAGGATTGAATTATCCTTTTTTGTCACCGCATCACACTGAATGCTCATATTTAGTTTACAGTCCACTCTTACCCCAAGATCTCTTTCACATATACTACTGCCCAGAAGTGTATCCCCCGTCCAGTATTTGTGCTTCCCATTTTTGTGACCCAGATGTAATACTGTGCACTTGTCTTTGTTGAATTGCATCCTATTCACAGCTGCCCACTTCTCCAGAGTATTCAGGTCTTGTTGAATTTTTTCTTGGGTGTTTGCTACTCCTCCCAATTTACTATCATCAGGAAATTTAATGAACAGCCCTTCCACTCCTTCATCCAGATCATTGATAAAAATATTGAAAAGTACCGGGCCCAAAAACAGAGCCCTGCGGCACCCCACTGGACACCTCCCTCCAATCTGATGAAACGCCATTGACCACCACTCTTTGGGTGTGGTCCTCTAACCAGTTCCCTATCCACCGAACTGTTCTATAGTCCAGTTCAGAGTCTTCCAGTTTGCCCATCAGAATGTCATGGGGGATCTTATCAAAAGCTTTACTGAAATCCAGATAAATCATGTCTACAGAGTTCCCCCGATCCAGTAAGCTGGTCACTCGATCAAAGAAGGAAACCAGGTTGGTCTGGCAAGATCTGTTAGGGACAAAACCATGCTGACTTCCCCGGATCACTGAGCAGTCCTTCAGATGCTTACCGATTGATCCCTTTAAAATCTGTTCTAATATCTTTCCAGCAACAGAAGTCAGACTAACAGGCCTGTAGTTTCGAGGGTCATCCTTCTTCCCTTTCTTAAAGATTGGGATAACATTCGCTCTTCTCTAATCTTGTGGCAGATCCCCAGTCCTCCAGGAGGCCTTGAAGATGATGGACAGGGGTTCTGCTAGTTCTCTAAAAAGTTCTTTCAGCACTCAGGTGCACCCCATCTGGCCCATTTGTATTCATCCAGTGCAGCCAGATGCCTCTCCCCAACGTCTCCACAACCAGCCAGATGCCTCTCCACAACCTTTTGTCTACGGAACTCTCTGGGTGATGCTGGAGGTTTGGATGTCCTTGGCAGTGCTTCACCAGTGGTGTTGGAACTGGAGGGCAGTGAGCCAGGAAAAAAAAAGAGGAGAAGAGACAGGAGATCACGGAGAAAATAAAAGCCAAAGAAATACAGTTAAAGAAAAGACCAGGGAAAAAGAAAATCTACCAGGACATTAAAATTCTTCAAGAACAGCTGACAGCAATGAATAACAAAGAATTGGAATGGAATCTTAAGAGAATGAATCAAAAGGCGTTTGAAGGCGCAAATAAACCTGGGAAATATTTGGCATGGCAATTGAAGAAGAGAAAGGAGAAGAAAATAATAAATAAAATCTGTGAGGACAATAAAGTGTACCTGGAACAGACAGCTATTAGCAGAGCCTTTTATAAATTTTATGCCAAATTGTACAATAAAAAAGAGGTGAATAAAGACTCAATAGCGACATATTTGGAGAAAATGAAGCTCCCAGTAATTTCGGAAGCTTGGAGAGACAAATTGAACAATGAAGTAACGGAGGAAGAAATAAGAAAGGCAATACAGTCAACAAACTTGGGAAAGGCGCCAGGACCAGATGGACTTACAGCCAAATTTTATAAGGTAATGGCTAATGAACTGGCACCATTCCTAAAAGTTGTGATTAATGGTGTTTTAAAGGATCAACGGATCCCAGACACTTGGAGTGAAGCTAATATATCACTGATCCCCAAAGAGGGGCAAGATCTGACTAACGTGAAAAACTATAGACCTATATCGTTACTTAATAATGATTATAAAATTTTTGCGAAGATACTGGCGGAAAGAGTGAAGGGATGGCTTTCTGAAGTTATTGAGGAGGAGCAAGCTGGTTTTTTGCCAAATAGACAAATTAAAGACAATTTAAGGACAGTTATAAATGCTATTGAATACTATGACAAACGTTGTGACAAGGAGGTTGGTTTCTTCTTTGTGGACACTGAAAAAGCGTTTGACAATTTGAACTGGGACTTTATGTTTGCCACCATGGAAAAGCTACAAATGGGAGAAAGATTCATAAGAGCAGTAAAGGAAATTTACAGAGACCAGTGTGCAGCAATTGTGGTGAATGACGAGGTGACCAAGAAATTGACTATAGGTAAAGGAACAAGACAAGGTTGCCTGTTGTCTCCACTGTTGTTTATTTTGGTTTTGGAAATACTGATGATACAGATACGAGAAGACAATGCAATCCGTGGAATAAAAATAAAGGACTTTTCCTATAAGGTCAGAGCATTTGCGGACGATATAATGCTAATTGTGGAAGATCCAATGGAGAATATGCCAAAAGTAACAGAGAAGGTTAAGGAGTTTGGAGATTTGGCAGGATTTTATGTAAACAAAAAGAAGTCAAAGATACTATGTAAAAACATGACTAAACAAAAACAACAACTATTAATGGAAATAACAGACTGCGAAGTAACAAGTAAGGTGAAATATCTGGGAATTGAATTGACTGCAAAGAATATAGATTTATTTAAAAACAACTATGAGAAACTGTGGACTCAGATAGAGCAAGACTTGATTAAATGGAACAGACTGAACTTGTCATGGTTGGGAAGAATTGCAGTAATTAAGATGAATGTGTTGCCAAGGGTGATGTTTCTGTTACAGACAATACCAATTATCCGAGATTCTAAGCAGTTTGAAAAATGGCAGAGGAAAATATCAGATTTTGTTTGGACAGGCAAAAAGCCTCGAGTGAAAATGAAAGTGTTACAAGATGCAAAAGAAAGAGGCGGAATGCAACTGCCTAACCTAAGACTTTATTATGACGCAATTTGTTTAGTGTGGTTGAAAGATTGGATGATGCTGAAAAACCGGAAATTACTGGCCTTAGAAGGATATAAAAAAATATTCGGATGGCATGCATATTTATGGTATGAGAAAGTAAAAGCGGACTCTATGTTCTTACATCATTATATTCGGAGAAGCCTATTTACAACTTGGAAGAAGTACAGAAATTACCTACAAGATGGAATCCCCTCATGGGTGGTTCCATATGAAGTAATAGATCCGAGAACTGTCGATAATGAACAACAGTGTTTAACATACAAGGAGACAACCCGAATGGAATTTTCTAAACCCAAAATAAAGACACAGGACGAGTTGTCTCCAAGTTACGATTGGTTTCAGTACAGACAGATCAGAGATCTTTATAATTCGGACTGTGTGAAGGGAGGGATAAGAATGGAGAATTCGGAATTAGAACAGGCACTTTTACAAGAGGACAAAAAGGAAATCTCTAAGGTATATAAAGTGCTGCTGAAATGGTATACTGAAGATGAAACAGTT
This sequence comes from Eublepharis macularius, assembly GCF_028583425.1. Lineage (NCBI taxonomy): Eukaryota > Metazoa > Chordata > Lepidosauria > Squamata > Eublepharidae > Eublepharis > Eublepharis macularius. Next base: position 249,560,016 of record NC_072790.1, read on the forward strand.
AAAGAGCAAATGGTGAAGTGGGCTATAAACTTTAATAAGGAAATAACAATGGAGTCGTGGGAATACTTGTGGAAGAATATAGTGAAGATCACGACATGCACCAATATTAAAGAGAATGTCTACACAATGATTTATCGTTGGTATATGACACCAAAGAAAATTGCGCTAGGGAATTTGAACACGTCTAACAAATGCTGGAAATGTAAAAAGCATGAGGGATCTTTATATCATATGTGGTGGACTTGTGAGGTAGCTAGGCAGTACTGGGGGGAAATAATAAGAGTAATAAGCGAGATTTTACAATTTCAAATTAATAAGAACCCAGAACTCCTGCTACTGAACTTGGGAATGGAGGATATTCCAGCTCAATATAGGACATTGCTATTTTACATGACAGCAGCGGCTAGACTTTTGTACGCGCAAAAGTGGAAAGTGCAAGAAGTGCCAACTATTGAGGACTGGATATATAAATTGCTGTACATGGCGGAAATGGACAAAATGACAAGGAAACTGAGAGACCTTGATCCAGGACAGTTCAACACGGATTGGGAGAAGCTGAAACAATATTTAGTGAAGAAATGGGAGGTGGGAGGAGAACTGTGGCAGTTTGAAAATTACTGAAATACAATAAAAGTAGAGGGAGGTGACTTTACCGGGGGGTGGAGAGGTAAATGAGAATTTCTAAGCAACTATTTTATTAGACTATTATATATAGCATTAAGTATTATAGGTGTTATTACAAGAATTATAATGATAGAAATTAACTAATTATAAGGATAGAAACTAATTAATTTCATTTCTGGCAATAATTGTATAATGGAGATAATTTTATAATTGCAATGAAGGAATTTAAGTAAGGTGGGAAAATATATATTAATGTATAGATCATGTATTAAATTGATTGAATTGGTTTGGAGGTATATATGGGTCAAATTGGTTGACTATTTTTGGTGGATAGTTGCATAATGAAAGAATAATATAATTATATAATTAAAACAGTATGAAGATAAGATATGTAGAAAAAGTAATATATAGAGTATAAGTTAAATTGGTTGACTTATATTGAATGTACTGTTTATAGAAGTATCTAAAATTATGCTAAATGAGGGATAAATTGTTTGTCCCATATTGAAGATGAGATTATAAGATAGAGTATAGAGTACCAAAATTAGCTAAATGATTATTATCAAAAGAAAATATGCCAAGAATGTATTATTTAGTTATGTATTATTTAGTTGTTAAAGTAAGTAGGAAGACAGAAGGAGCACTGTGTTATATAGATAAGCTTAGAAGAAAGTGAAAGTTTACGTTTGACAGATAGAATAAATTTAAAATGAGTAAGGGAAAAGGGACAAGGGGTTGGAAAACTGTTGGAAGTCAACAAAAGGGGGGGGAAGGGAGGGGGTTAGAATTGGAAAAATTAAAGGAAACTGATTGTAATGTACAATTTAATGACATCTAATCCAATAAAAAAAATTTATAAAAAAAAAAAAAGGAACTGGAGGGCAGTGGTGCTGCTGGCTCAGCTGCTGACTGAGAGCTTTGGGTAACTGCTGGCTGGGCTTCACCAGTGGTGTTGGGGCTGAAGGGTGTTGGGGCTTCTGGCTCAGCTGCTGACCTTGGACTCTGATCTGCCAGCAGGTGTTCCGCCTGATTGCCAACTTCTGCCGTATTGGGGCTGGCTTGGCTGGTTACACAAGGCTCCTGTTCTCCTGAGGAGTCCTCATCTTCGCTGAGTCCCATGACAGGTACATTATATGAGCATGACATGGAAACATACAGGTACACAGTGTCAGATCAATACAGAGAGCAGAGAATATATGAATGGCATGGATGAATGGTAGTCAGACATGAAAGTGTTGATCAGTTCATGAGAGGTCCAGACAGACCTCCCTATGGGACTGTTTTTCCACAGAACAATGAAGTGAAACTTTAGTTAATGTATTGACAGGTGTCAGGGCTTGCAGCGGCCACTGCTGGGCGGGGCGCTGGGTGGTCTGCTCCTGACATCAAAGGGGGGGGAGGGATTCTGCAGGACCCTGCTCTGTGGAAGGAGGGGCAGTATACATCACCCAGACTCCCTCTCAATCCACTCGCTGGCCTGTTCAACCTGTGCCACTCACCCTCTTTGGCCACTGCCATCTCCTCCTCCTCCTCCTCCTCCTCCTCCTCCTCCTCCTCCTTCATCCACTCTCCTCCTTGCCTTTGCTCTCACACTGCTCTGCTCTCACTCCATGCCATCACACCCACAACCTCAGAGCTCTTCCTAGCCACCTTATATAGGGTTTCCTTTCCCCGCCCCACCCTCCTTCTAGGCTTGTTCCCTCTCCTGACTTGGCCCATCTGTGCCTTCCTTCAGGTGTTTCCCTCCTACCACTAATCCCTTCTTGGCTTCCTTGCCTTGCTGGCAGGGTGGGGTTGAATGCAAGCCATCCCCAGCTGAGGTCTCCTTGGCCTTGCTCACGAGGAGCTGCCCCAGTAGGCCTTTGAACTGCTGAGCTTGCCTGGCCTTGCTTGCGAGGAGCTGCCCCAGCCGGCTTCTGCGCTGCTGAGCTTGCCTGGCCTTGTTCGCGAGGAATTGCCCTGGCCAGCTTCTGGGCTGCCTGCTCATTGATGCTGGGCAGGGCTGCCCATCTCCTCCCCCAGAATGCCTTTGGCAGCTCCACCTGGAGGGGCTTGGCTCCTAGCAACTCCTGAGCCAGGCTGCTGTCCTCTAGCCGGGGTGTGGCTCTGAGCTGTAGTGGCTGCTTCTCCTCCTTGGCTGGTAAGGGCTCTGTTTGGGCTGCTGCTGGGTCCCTATTCCCCTTGTCTTGGCCCTTTTCCTCTGTCCTGCTTAGCCCCCTCTCTTCCCCCTGGAGGGTGGGACACTCTGCTCCCTCCATCCCTCTGAGGCTTTGGCCTTTCGCCCCTTCCCCCTGGAGCGGGCAGGTTCTGGACCTGGTTGCTGGCTGGAGTGGTAGGGCCACTGCCTCCCAGTTGCCTCCCACTGCTCCCTCCTGGCAAGTCTGGGGGCTGGGACTCAGACCCCAGACAACAGGGCTTTGTAAAGTGAACCTTTGTAGTTGACCAGGACAATGAAGGGAAACGTTGTTGATGGATTGACAGAGCTTTGCAAATTTTATAGTTAATGCTCCAAGGCAAAAGAACAAAACTCTGTAGTTGAACTATTAACCACTGAATAAGAGAATCATACAGTTAATGTATTAATGGATTCAAAGCAATAGAACAGTACTCTGTTGTTGAAGTATCAACCACTGAATAGAAGAATCGTGTAATTGTGTAATCATTACCTTCTCTGATGCTCTCCAACAGAACCTCAAAACATATATAAACCTTATTTGTAACCCAGTTTCTTGGGAGAACATGGCATGGTTCTCCCCAGCTGTAATGCATTAAAGCTTTGATTTTCATTCATTTTCGGGCTTTCTGTAGGTGATGTTCTCCAGTTCAACAGAGACCAAAACTCTCTACACAAAGAGGAGATTTAAAAAATCTCAAAAGGAAACGTGTACAGGGAAGTAAATCTAAGCTGGGGCAGGATACTATCAAAATAATGTAAAAATACAAAATGGTGAGTTAGAGAGAGAGAGAGAGAGAGAGAGAGCTGAAAGTGATGGAAACCCCACCAATTTTTGACAAAGAAGAGGCCATCTGACTTCATCCACCTAAGAATTTTTTTGTACATTTTGATAGTACATTATCTCAGAGCCAAAAAAGTGACACAATAAAACAAAAAGCTCATGCCCACTAAACTTTACTCCAATATTTTTTTAAAATCCCCAGTTTACATGTTCCATATATAAATAATGTACATGAGATCACTTCTCTCCTCGTAATACTTAACAGCTTTTTCTGGAACGTTGCTTTAATTTTAGCTTATTAAACTGAGCACAACTTTTTCTCCAGGAGAGACAGAGAAGTTTCTTTTTCCCTACTTCAGGTAAGGTGGGTTCCCCAGGGCACCATTTTTTTAATATTGGTCACAGCATCTCCAGCCAGGACCTGACCCCATATTCCTTTGCCTTCCCATAGATGGTTTTCCTCTCAGCACAGTGACCTCCACTACCCAGATTTAGACAAACTTCCAAAAAGTAGCACCCAAGAAAAAAATGTGGGAATTATCTGGCTATGGGAAGGAATGGAGTGTTCTGATTATTAAAAAGAGATTATTAAAAGATATTATAAAAGGTTATTAAAATTAAATATTATTAAAATGAAAGAGGACTACAGTTTATTACTCGAGGAAGGAAACGAACACAAACATAAATGATGTTTTAAGAAAAGGAGCAACAAAATAAAAAGCTCGTGTCCACTGAACCTTACTCCAATATTTTTTTTAAATCCCCAATTTACATGTTCCATAAATAAGTAAGGTACATGCGATCACTTCTCTCCTTGTAATACTTAACAGCTTTTTCTGGAACGCTGCTTTAATTTTAGTTTATTAAACTGAGCACAACTGTTTCTCCAGGAGAGACAGAGAAGTTTCTTTTTCCCTACTTCTGGTAAGGTGAGTTCCCCAAGGCACCATTTTTTTAATATTAGAGGAAGCATCTCTGGCCAGGACCTGACCCCATATTCCAGTCCTTTGCCCTCCGACAGATGATCTTCCTCTCAGAAGAGTTGCCTCCACTGCCCCCATCTAGAGAAACTTCCAGAAAGTAGCACCTAAGAAAAAATGTGGTAATTATCTGGCTATGGGAAGGAATGGAGTGTTCTGAATTGGAATTCTCCATGATTAGGAATACCTGTGAGGAAATGAGACACTGTTAATTGTAATATTTGCCAGATGTCTTCCGAGAAATTCCACTCATCTTCAAATGAGGGAAGAACATGCTGTACTCAAGGGTGTAGTCTTCAAAATGGAGTAAAATAATACTGAAAATGAATAAAAACGGATGATTAAAACGTATGATAAATGTTATTAAAATGAAATATTATTAAAATGAAAGAGGACTGCAGGAGCAAAGAACACAGTTTATTACTTGAGGAAGGAAATGAACACAAACATAAGTGATGTTTTAAGAAAAGGAAGCTAAAAGGCCTTTAGCATCAGAAGGATATTGGATGTTATGAATGTGAATTATAGGTCTACTGACCCTTCCCGATCCCATATAAAAGCACCCTCAGTACAAGACTCTACATCCAGTTTCATTCATCGACCCTTGATCAACGCCTTCAGAGAGACTGGTAAGTACTGAGAATGAAGCTCTTAGTGTTTTCTCCTGTGACAGAGGCCAGGCTTAGACATACCAGGCAATAGATTTCAGAGGAATCTTAGGAGAAAATTTTATTTTGGAAAAGTGGTTCAAGAACACAACAAAATATTTTGCAATCAGGTTGCAATTTCCCCCGGCCACTTTGGCTAGGGATTCTGACGGTGTTTTGTCATCTTCTAGTCTTAGAGTAAGGGTCACTGGTTGTGTGTATATGTGTGTTGAGGAGGTATTTGTAAATTCCCTGCAATGAGTTGGATTAGAGTTCCCTAGAGATCCTTTCTAATGCTATGATGCTATGATTCTTTGATTTGTGTAGGAATCAAACTGTACCCTCATGGGAGGACTCCAGGCAGAGGCTGAAATGCCATCTGTAAGGGATGCATTGAGCCAGAGGGTTGATGGAGGGGTCATGCAAACCTTGCCCTGGCTCAGAGTTTCTGATAAGTCTTAGCCTTTAGCTACAACATTTTTCTTATCCTTCATGAGCTTCTCATCAGAATAATTGGCCCCAGTGGCATATAGCGTCATATAGCAACTTGACAATACTGGTGCAGATGATGGGAGCCACAGAGATGACTCCTGTTGGTGAGAGAGTCGCTTCAGTGGGTGTCTTTCTCTGACTGCACTCCATTGAGTTCAGCTCAACAGCTTTTTGATGATCAAACAAAATAAGATGGCATTCCCAAGTTCGGTTGGGGATGCACCGCCATTTTGTAGAGTGAGTTCCCACTGGGGAGAGAGCACCATGAAGTCCAGAGAAGATGGACTCCTGCCCTCCCCCTGCACCATTTTTCATACCCAAAATAGTGCCATTTGAAATGTAGTGCTGAATGAGAGCTTTGTGGATACCATGGAAAGACAAATAAGTGGATACTAGATCAAATCAAGCGTGAATTCTCCTTAGAAGCTAAGATGACAAGACTAAGGCTATCGTACTTTGGTCACATCATGAGAAGACAAGATTATCTGGAAAAGTCAATAATGCTAGGAAAAGAGGAAGGGAGTATGAAAAGAGGAAGACCTAAAATGAGATGGCTTGACTCAATAAAAGAAGCCACGTCCTGCAGCAAGTCTGAGCAAGGATCTGAGCAAGTCTGTTAAAGATAGGACATTTTGGAGGTCTTTCATTTGTAGGATCACCATAGGTCGGAGACGACTTGACGGCACATAACGCACTCACACAATACACACAGGCAACTGAGGCAGCCCTGGGAACACACCAATCGTAGCCCTTTAAACTGTGATAGGCAGCTCTGGCTGCCAACCAGAGAGCTCCCATTCTTCTCTATGCGAGCAAAGAGCAAGAATGAATTCCCTAGGCAATGGCTGGGGAGGGGTCTGTGTGGTGAGTGAGGGGATGCTTCCCCCACCTTTTCTGTTTGATTTTGTTCATTGCAACTTTTTGGTGCTGCAAACCAATGTAAGCCTTGCGACTCTTAGTGTCTACTGGAAGTTTCCTGGGGGTGGTCACATTGGGGTCTGTAACTCGAACCTCCAAAATGAAATCTTGGCCAAACTTGGAGGATAGCTGGAGGAGAGCTTGCTGAACCCTCACTGCAAATTTGATATCTCTGAGATTGAAGGGGTGGTCCTAGGGCACCGAGAATTGAGGGATCATGGACCAATAAACCGGTCCATGGACAGGGCAGGTCCATGAAAGGTTCACGGTCCATGATCTGTGAAATATGACGGACCGTGGGCTGATGGTCCACAGGATTTTTCTAGTCCACTCATACCTCTATTTTTCACCATTCGGAGTGGGCACTAAACTGCCTAGAAGAGGGGTATATAAACATAGTCATTGTTGCTGTCACATGACGTGACGAAGCCAGATGCCTGCACTTGTAGCTTAAGGCGGCTCACATGGCTTCCAGCAGAGCCTTTTTGTTCTCTTTTGTAACAACCACTCTGTGGAACAGGCTCCCAAAGGAGGGAATGGGACTATAGTCTCGATGACAGTTTTGGAGGTATTGCAAGTCCCTTTTATTGGGCAGAGCTTTCAATAGGGTGCAACTAGAGGCATATGTATGCCTCTTTGAGACATGTAGATTGGAGGTGCATGAATATTTTAATGAAGAAATCAAGAGCACACTTCTGAAAAAGAGCAGGGGAGTCCGATCAAAGTTTCCACAGAGAATACTGACATACTTTCAAAGAGAGCAAGCAGGTGTTTTGAGTGTGGATTACTAGTGGAGCCTAATGGAAGTTGCCATTCAGTGTTAATTGTCTGGATTATCAGGGGTATACTGCCTCTGAACATGGAGGCTCAGTCCACAGCTAATGTAGGAAAGAGCCTTTCAAAAGGGATGATGGAATGGACCTTTTCCCTCCTATACAGACACACTGAACTCGATGTTGTTTTCCTAGATCGGCAGCCAAAGTAGCTCCTAAGAAAAAATGTGGTATATATGCACACATTTCTGAAGTGCCCATGTACTGGTGTAGCAGAGGAACTGAGCACCAAACTAGATGGGATGGCAAGGCTGGGTCCTACCCATGGAACCCACCACTATTTTAAAACCTAATGATTTCAAAATGAGAGCCAGTTTGGTGTAGTGCTCCTCCACTTGAAGCCAGCTGAGTGACCTTGGGTCAATTACAGCTTCTGGGAGCTCTCTCAGCCCCACCCACCTCACAGGGTGTTTTGTTGTGGGGATAATAATGACATACTTTGTAAACTGCTCTGAGTAGGCATTAAGTTGTCCTGAAGGGCGGTATATACATCGAATGTTATTATTGTTATTGGGCCCACAGCACAGTGGGATGAAGTGGCAAGTGAGCGCCTGATCAGGATCGGGCCTTCATAGCATTTTTAAAATTGTTTCATTAGGTTTTAAAATGGGGGCAGTTTAGACTGAGGGATGACATCACATCTCATTTGGCCCTGAGAGCGTGATCTGGAATATCTAGGTATTTGCTGGATGCTCGCCTAAAAATTTTGTTGGTCTCTTAAGGTGCCACTAGACTCAAATCCTGCAGGTTTGACATAGGTGAGCAAGTAAGCCGGGCAGAGCTTAAATTGCTACCACTTTGATGGGGGACAGTCTTCCTGAATCTTAACCTGAAATTTTACTATTAAATATATTTTTAAAAACGTTCTTTCTTTCTTTCTTTCTTTCTTTCTTTCTTTCTTTCTTCTTTCTTTCTTTCTTTCGAGTCACCTCTTCAGTGTCTTGGTCTTTAATCATAATCTGTCACATGACAAATTACCTTTTTTTATTGTGTGCAACTTTCTGAGGTAGAAAAATAAATCGGTGTTCTCAAATGGACAATGCACTCACTGCCTACATCCTGGCAATGATCTCTGTTCCACCATCAACAAATGCAGACCATTTGGCGTGCCAGCCTTAGCCATGAAGTTGGCTGAAAAATCCTGAAAGTCTTCTGATAGTTTAGGGTTGCCAACCTCTCCCAGAATTACGACTGATCTCCAAGCCGTAGAGATCGGTTCCCCTGGAGGAAATGGCAACTTCCCACGGAGGACTATGTGTCATCCCATCTCTGCTGAGCTCCCTCAATTCCCCAAACTTTGCCCTCCTTAGGCTCTGCCCCAAATCTCTTGGACTTTTCCAACTTGGAGTTGGGATTCCCATACTTTTTAGTAGACAATTTCCTTGCAGCTGAAGTTTGCTTACCTGTGCATTTCAGAGGAGCAATAAAAATGGTGCTTAAGGAAGGAGGGGCAGGAAGGAACGATAGAGGCCACGTCAGGTCTCTTCCAAATGGAAGCTTTCAAAAGGCTTTATAAACAGCCATTAAGCATTTATAGGACCTGAACCCTTGTATTGTTTCACAAATTGTTTATAGACATTCATGGAGCGTCTTTAACAAAAACAACAACAAGAAAACCACAATATGCATCCACTAATTGGGTCACTGTTTATAGGCTCCATTTTGGGAGACATTTTATGTTGGGGTTCTTCCCCTCTCCCTGTGTTAATAGGATGCTTCTTCATTGTTTGTGGTGCATCGACATGCCTCAGAGCCAGGTGACCAGTTGCACTTGCCACGTGTGATCGGCACATGAGAATTCTCTTGGTTCCCCCTCTGACAGGCAAAGAAAAGAAAAATGGAAGAGGATCAGGATTGAATGGCGAGGGAAGGAAAAGCCCCCCCCCATACTGTAAAACATGAAACCACTGAGCCATTCTATGAATTTATTGTCTCTTAGTACTTTCCTTAGCAACAATGTTCCCCTGCTCATCCACTCTTGTGCCATCAAGGAAATTAAAGATAAAGATAAGCTCCTCCCTTTATGGATCATTAGTAACTTGAAGTAAAGGGAGATTATAAAAGATGGGGGAAAGGGCAGAGAAAAACAGTCAGTGGCTTCGCTAAATACGTGAATTCTGCTCCCTCTATCTGCTTGTTGGAGGAAAGGGGCTTCATATGGAAAAAACAGGTTACTACTGCTTGGTGACTGTAACATAGGCCCTTTTCACACTACTTGCCTGCTCCTGGAATGTTGCAAAACATTGTGCAAAAAACGTGGAAGATAGCGTCTTCTTGCGAGAGTTTTGCGTGACATCGTGCAAAACTCTCGCGAGAAGATGCTATCTTGGGTGGTTTTTGCGCGATGTTTCGAAAGGTTCCGGGAGTAGGCAAGTAGTGCGAAAAGGGCCATAATACTGGATACTAGAGAGAGACGGGGGGCGGGGGGGTTACTTGTTTCTTTGGAAAATGTGTGCATGCTCAGCATGTGCATGCTCCCAGGGTGGCATGATGACATCACTGCAGGAAGTGATGTCATCATGCTGGGACCCACTACTTCTGAGTGCCACTGCAGGGCAGCGCTGCACAGCCTCCGGAGGTCTCCAGAGTGCCCAATCTGGCTGGTCCGTGCAGCCACAGAAGGCTGCCTGGACACCTGAACTGGCTGGCCTGCACAGCTGCAAAAGGCTACCTAGATGCCTGGGATGGCAGGCCACTCCTGAGTAGAGTGGGCACGAACAGGAAAAAACCCAAATACGATGTTCGTGGTTCGTTGCCATCCACGAACAAGATTCACGAACACTGACGGACATGACATGTTCATGAACGTCTTCGTAGTTGGATGTTCGTGGGAGCCATAATGGCCCCCTTGGGACTTAGCTGAACTTGAGCCAGGGAAAGGAGAGTCCATGGGTCCCTTTCGTGCCATTTTCTCTTCACGGTGGCAAAACTGGACTGTCTGCTGGAAGCTACTTTGAGGGGTTACAAACTGACCTTCCCAATGTCCAATATGCACCAAATTTGCAGGGGACATAGTCCTCACTGTCCTCTGAAGACTCCCCAGGTCTTCTGGATAATACTGGATAGTAGAGAGAGGCAAGGGGGGACTTACTTGTTTCTTTGAAAAATGTGCGCATGCTCAGCATATGCATGCTTCCAGGGTGGCATGATGACATCACTGCAGGAAGTGATGTCATCATGCTGGGACCTACTACTTCTGGGTGCCACTCCAGAGCAGTGCTGCACAGCCTCAGGAGGTCTCCAGAGTGCCCAGGCTGGCTGGTTCGCCACAGAAGGCTGCCTAGACACCTGAACTGGCTGGCCTGCACAGCTGCAAAAGGGGCCTGGAGACTGAGCCCTATGAGGAAAGGCTGAGGGTCTTGGGAATGCTTAGTTTGGAGAATAGGAGATTGAGGGGTGACATGATTGCTCTCTTTAAATATTTGAAAGGCTGTCATTTGCAGGAGGGCAAGGAGCTGTTCCAGTTGGCAGCAGAGGATAGGACTCGAAGCAACGGGCTTAAATTGCATGCAGAAAAGTACCGGCTGGATATTAGGAAAAACTTTTTCATGGTCAGAGTAGTTCAAAGGTGGAATCAGCTGCCTAGAGAGGTGGTGAGCTCCCCTTCCCTGGCAGTTTTCAAGAAGAGGCTGGATGAATATTTGTCAGGGATGTTTTAGGCTCATCCTGCATTGGGCATGGGGTTGGACTAGAAGGTCTGTATGGCCTCTTCTGTTACAACTCTTTGGTTCTGTGATTCTGTGTATTTTAAATGCTGTTTAAATTTAAATTGTTTTCAATTCTTTGTTAGTTTTTTAATGTTTACTGTGTTGGGGACCTTGTTTGCGGTGGAAAGTTGGTATACAAATGTTTTAAATAAATAAAATATTTATCCGACTCAGAACTTATCGAGAAACTGCTTGTAGGTCTTAACCCCTCTGACATTTCCTCCAGGGAAACCAATCTCTACGGCTTGGAGATCAGTTGTAATTCTGGGAGAGGTTGGCAGCCCTAAACTATCAGAAGGCTTGCAGGATTTTTCAGCCAACTTCATGTCTAAGGCTGGCACACCAAATGGTCTGCATTTGTTGATGGGGGAACAGAGATCATCGCCAGGATGTAGGCAGCGAGTGCATTTTTCATTTGAGAACACTGATTTATTTTTCTACTCCAGAAAGTTGCACAAAACTGAGGTAGACTAGGTCCCAAGACCCCTCACCATCTTCGCTGCCCTCCTTTGGAAACATTCCAGCATGTCAACATCCTTCTTAAATTGTGGCGCCCAAAACTGAACACAGTACTCCAATTTAGGTCTAACCAGAGCAGAGTAAAGAAATACCATCACTTTGCGTGATCAGGACAATATACTATTGATACAGCCTGAAACCACATTTGCTTTTTAGCTACTGCATCTACTAAGCTTCCTAAATCCTTTTTACATGTACTGCTGCCAAGAAAACTCTCCCCTATCCTATAAGGGGACTGTCTCTCCATATATGTGCCCCAGAGAGCACTTCGTTCAACCAGAAGACATCTCTTGGTGGTCTCTGGCCCTAGGGAGGCTCGGCTGGGCTCTACCAGGGCCAGGGCCTTTTCGGTCCTGGCCCCAACTTGCTGGAATTCTCTGTCTGAGGACACTCGGGCCCAACAGGATGTTGTATCATTTATGTGGGCCTGTAAGACAGAGATGATCCACCAGGCATATGGTGGAGGCTAATTTTAGCCCATCATTGTTGAGCCTTCCACTGGTCTCTCTCTGCAAGGGGTATGGAGAGTCCACTCCCGCTGGTTGCCCCAAAAGGGGCACAGTATTTTATCTGTTTTTATAAATGATTTTAAGTTGTCTTTTAATCAATGTTGTACCTCGCCCTGAGCCCACTTGCGGGGAGGGCGGGTGAAAAATAAAATAAATAAATAAATATGCCTTTGATTTTCCCAACGTAAACACAAAACTTTAAATTTGTATCTGTTGAAATTCATTGTGTTGGTTTCAGCCCAGTTTTCCAGACTGTGAAAATCACCTAGATTCTTGATTCTGTCTCCTACTAGTTGTTCATTTCCTCCTTGCAGTGCAAACTTAACAATATTACCAGTTAAGTTGACATACGTTAATTGCTCTTTTGAGCCCGTGTAGAAGATTAAGGAACCCCTATAACATGACATCCTGTGATCCTTAATCCATTATCCCTCACCCCACCTACCCACAAAGTTAAAAAGAAGTAAAAACTGGTAATTTCCATAGCAGGTGAAATTTGGGGCAGGGGGTACTAATTAATGACTGTAAGTTGTGGAAAGTGTGGCTCCTGGAACATGAGGATGTAAACATTTGTCAAATCATTGAGAGAGGCTCATGCGACACAAAACATGCACAGTTCTGGTTGAAAAACTCGGCCTCCGTTTTAACACCTTGTGTTCCAAGAGCAGGCCAAAATATATAGTATACTCCCACATATAAAATTCTGGGAAGAAACAACATGGGAAGATCTTTTCATCTAGTTTATGTGCTACCAAAGGAGTCTGCCTGGCCCAGTATTTAGAACAGAAGGTTAGACTAGATGTGCCAATGGTATCATACTCCTTTGATGTTCACACAGCACCTCCCTCCCTCCATCTTTGGTAACGTAGTCCCTTTTCCCATTCTTTCAACCTTCCCTATTGGTCAAGAAAGCATTGTTTCAATTTGAGTAAGCAAGATTTGAAATGGTATTCCATACACAACTATGTCATAGTTTAGCCAGGGTCATTAATTATTAGTCTCTCGAGGTGTTTCTTTTCAACTGCTTTTATTAGGTCTTAATTTGCATGTGGTTGACTATATGATGCTAGAAAGCATCAACTGCCTCTTCTACAGCCAACTGATGATGTTGAGAAGATATTAAACTTGCTCGTTAAGCTCTAAACCAAAAGAAAACCTATTTGGATGCAGACAGAGTTATGGGTGAGCAGGTGATAGACTAATTATCACAAACAGTGAAGTGGCAATTACGCGCTGGGTGTAGAAAGCCCACAGGAGTGATCATTTTGGTCACATAATCATTAGTTCCTGGTGCCCCAAAATGATACCCAAGCGCCCTGAGATGGTATAAAAGGGCTTGCAAATTCGAAACATTTCATTTTTTTTTATAAAAATTTTTATTGGATTAGATTATAATATCATTCATCACATACATTACCCCCTTGTAAGTCTATTTCTAACCCCCTCCCTTTCCTCCCCCCTTTTTAATTGACTTCCAACAGTTTTCCAACCCTTAGTCTATCTTATTACTTAATTACTTAATATCTCATATATTCTATTAAACACACACTTAATACTCTTTTCTCTAAGCTTGTTAAATCTCTACTAAAAATATCTCTGTAATACAAGTTTCCCTTTAAATACCTCAGTTGAACCATATATTCTATATAATATAATGCTAGCATAATAATACATATTAGCGATCAAGATATTAAAAATATAACATTATATCCATTTTACTTTCCATTTACTTAAATACTTTACTTTCCACAATCATCCTGATTTTAATATTAGCTTAGACTCTAATATTCTATTACACACCCATCTTTTACTATTTCTTATTCTAAGCTTATTTTAAGTCTATAAGGTAACTGTTATACTCAAATATCCATTATATACTCTTTACTTAAGCTATATATTGTAAATGATATCTAACTATCTTAATCTTATATATCCATAGTAAAACATCTATTATTTAATACTCTATAATTTTTAATTTTATCATAGCCCCAATGGTAGCTTAGATTTTTATAATTAAATTCCCCCTTTCCCGGTAAAGTCACTTCTCTCTTCTTCTTCTATTCCATTTCAATAATTCTCGAACCGCCACAGTTCCCCTTTCATGTCTCATTTTTTTTCTAGATATTGTTTCAATTTCTCCCAATCTGCTTTAAATTGTCCTGGATCAAGATCTTTTTCTTGTCATTTTGTCCATCTCAGCCATGTACAGCAATTTATAAATCCAATCTTCTGTAGTTGGTATTTCTTGTACTTTCCATTTCTGCGCATATAAAAGTCTTGCTGCTGTAATCATGTAAAATAACAATGTTCTATACTGCATTGGAACATCTTCCATTCCCAAGTTCAGTAGCAGCAATTCTGGGTTCTTATTTATTTGGGTTTGCAACACCTCATTAATTACTTCAATTATATCTCCCCAGTATTGTTTCGCTACCTCACAAGTCCACCACATATGGTATAATGATCCTTCATATTTTTTACATTTCCAGCATTTATTCGACATATTAATATTTCCTAGCGCAATTTTCTTTGGTATCAGGTGCCAACGATAAATCATTTTGTAGACATTCTCTTTAATACTTGTACATGTCGTAATCTTCAAAGTCGTTTTCCACAGGTATTCCCATGCCTCCATTGTTATTTCTTTATGAAAATTTATAGCCCACTTCACCATCTGGACTGTTACTGTCTCATCCTCTGTAAACCATTTTAAAAGTACTTTATAAATCCTTGAAATTTCCTTTTTACCTTCTTGAAAAATTACATCTTCTAATTCTGAGTTCTCCATTCTTATTCCTCCTTTCAAGCAGTCCGAATTGTAAAGATCTCTGATCTGTCTATATTGAAACGATCCATAGCATGGAGACAACTCCTCCTCTGTTTTTATTCTCAATTTTGAAAATTCTACTCATGTTATCTCCTTGTAAGTTAAACACTGCTGCTCGTTATCGACAGTTCTCGGATCTATTACTTCATACGGAACCACCCAGGAAGGAATTCCGTCTTGTAGGTAATTTTTATACTTCTTCCAAATTGTGAAGAGGCTTCTCCGAATATAGTGGTGTAAAAACATAGAGTCTGCTTTTACTTTATCATACCACAAATATGCATGCCATCCAAATATTTTTTATATCCCTCCAAAGCCAGTAATTTGCGATTCTTCAGCGTCATCCATTCTTTTATCCATGCCAAACATATTACTTCATGATATAGTCTTAAATTGGGCAGCTGCATTCCACCTCTCTCTTTGGCATCCTGTAATACTTTCATTTTCACGCGGGGTATCTTGCCTGCCCACACAAAGTCCAATATTTTCCTTTGCCATTTTTCAAATTGTTTGGAGTCTCGAATAATTGGAATTGTTTGTAACAAGAACATCACTCTTGGCAATACATTCATCTTTACTGCTGCAATTCTTCCCAACCATGACAAATTTAACCAATTCCATTTTATCAAGTCTCGCTCTATTTGTATCCACAATTTCTCATAATTATTCTTGAATAGATCTATATTTTTCACAGTCAGTTCAATACCCAAATATTTTACCTTATTTGTTACTTCGCAGTCCGTTATTTCCATTAGTTCTTGTTGTTTCTGTTTGGACATATTCTTACATAGTATCTTTGACATCCTCTTATTTACAAAAAATCCAGCCAAGTCTCCAAATTCCTTTATTTTCTCCATTACCTTCGGCATATTCTCAATTGGATCATCCACAATTAACATTATATCATCCGCAAATGCTCTGACCTTGTAGGAAAACTCTTTTATTTTTATTCCTCAGATTGCATCGTCTTCCCGTATTTAAATCATCAGTATTTCCAAAACCAAAATGAACAACAATGGTGACAAAGGGCAACCCTGTCTTGTACCTTTACCTATTGTTAATTTTTTAGTCACATCATCATTCACCACAATTGCTGCACTCTGGTCCCTATAAATTTATTTCACTGCTCGTATGAACTTTTCTCCCATTTGCAGCTTTTCCATAGTGGCAAACATAAAGTCCCAGTTCAAATTGTCAAATGCTTTTTCAGCGTCCACGAAGAAGAAACCAACTTCTCTATCACAACGCTTGTCATAGTATTCAATAGCGTTTATAACTGTCCTTAGGTTATCTTTGATTTGTCTATTTGGCAAAAATCCAGCTTGCTCCTCCGCAATAAATTCAGACATCGATCCTTTTATTCTCTCAGCCAAAATCTTCGCAAAGATTTTGTAGTCATTGTTCAGCAATGAAATTGGTCTATAATTTTTAACATTAGTCAAATCCTGTCCCTCCTTAGGAATCAATGATATATTAGCTTCTCTCCAAGTATCGGGGATCCTCTGATCTTGCATAGCTCCATTAATCACTTCTTTCAGGAAAGGCGCCAGTTCATTAACTATTACTTTATAAAATTTAGCTGTTAGTCCATCCGGGCCTGGTGCCTTTCCTAATTTTGTTGACTGGATTGCCTCTTTTATTTCCTCTTCCGTCACTTCCACAAATTCGAAACATTTCAGACACCTCCTCTCACCTTCCTGCTAACTTCATCTTGAGTCTTCTCTCCTCAGAGAATCAGGTATGTATGCCCTCCATCCCTCATCTTGGTCATTCAGAAACCTATATTGAGTCAAAATACGGGTCTATCAAGCTTAGTTTTGTTGCCGCTAACTGGCAGTGGCTCTCCTAGTTTTCACAGAGCAAAAGTCTTTCTTTCCTAGTACTTGCTGCCTAAGAGCTTTTAAAAGGAGATGCCAAGAGAACATGAGATGTTCTAGATACAAGTTTAAAAAGACAGAGCCAACAGCAGGGAAAAGGCTTTCCTATCCACTGGATCTGTATGAAGGGGCTGTGAAATGCCAGAAGGGGAATTTCAGCCCATTGTAACCTGTCCAGTCCAAGCCCAGCTCTGGAAGGCAGCTCCAACCCATTCCCATTCCTTGCTGCCCTCTGGTTGCGATCCCACACAGTTTTAAACAGGAGAGGTGAAATTGACAGAGCCTTCAGGGGGTTGAAGATGAAATGAACAAACCCGCTGAGGAGTAATCTTTGCCAGCTCTGTCTTTTTAAACTACGCTTCCCAGATAACATTGCACCTCCCTACACTTGACAAACATGTGCCGAGGTGTCTCATGTAGAGAGACTTGGAGATAGTAAGAGACTAACAGAGGTAGTTTGCCATTGCTTACCTCTGCAGCCCTAGTTTTAGTTGGAGGTCTCTCATCTAATTACTAACAAAGGCCAACCCTGCTTAGCTTCTGAGATCTGCTGAGATCAAGTTCACCTGGGCTATCTAGGTCAGAGCAGCACAACGAGGATTATTTTATTGTAGATGTGGGCGACAGTCACTAGCGGCTACTATCACATACAAGATTATCTTTACCAGGTCTAATATTGGTTTGCTTAGCTTATTATGGCCATGATATTGTAGACATCGTGTAGAGTAAAATGGGCCTGTGCAATTTTCCTGTATAGCAGAGGCATACCTCATACGGGGCTGATAGGAGGTCGTCCTTCATAGAGGTTCAAAGTATATTGACATTTGTTAAGGCAATGTCGAATAATGGCATGGTTCATTTGGAAAATGAATTATGAAATACACATGGGGGCCCTCCAGGATTTACAAGGGTAGAGTTGAGTGCCAGTAGGAGAAAAAATATGAAAACATGATCATCAGACTGATGGTATGATGTTGCTTCAAAGAAAAACATGGACATGCTTTTTTATTTCTTTTAAATTGAATTTCATTTCATTTATGCCAAGCCCTTCTCCCGAACAGGGACCCAAAGTGGCTTACATCATTCTCCTCTCTTCCTTGTTTTCTCTCACAACAACCTTGTGAGGTAGGTCAGGGTGAGAGTGTGACTGGGCCAAGATCACTCAGCAAGTTTCCATGGCAGAGGGGGGAATCATACCTAGGTCATACAGATCCTAGTCCTTTCCTCTCACCACTACACCACACTGGCTCTAGCAACTCTCTAAGAATCCCTGGAAACTCTATGGTAAAACAATAGAGTTTTCAGCAATTCCTAGACAGGACTGAAGTTATATCCTGAGGCTTTCTTCAGGTTTCTAGAGAAATCAACTCTTTCTGTTACTAACTCCGTTGTTTTTTTTTAAAATTGATTTGTACACTCTTTATGGCCTGGTTTGGAATTAGATGAAAAACATTAGATGAAAAACCTGATATTATTTTGCTCAGAGGCTTGGTGGGGGCAGCAGGCTCATCAGAGTGGCACAGTCGCTGCTCCTTTCAGCAGCTCTAGTACAGTAAAATAACCATCTTAATGAAGAGAGGGGGAAATTGTTGTAATTTATCCTGAGCAGCGCATCCCTGTTGGACAGACTTTTAAAATTATTATTATTCAGCTAAAGTGAAGCATTGTAGAATTGAACTACTTTGGTTCCCAGTTGCCAGACAGAAGGGCAACCTTATAAATGTTTAAGCAAATGAAAAGAGGAGCAAGAGCTGGCTATCCGCGTAAAATTACTAAGTACGGCCCTGTAGATAATTATTTTTTTTCCTACAATTTTGATTTGAATGAAAGTTATTCTGATGACTCTGGGGCATTCCACTTATTGTACACTTAAATGTATCATTTCAGATCCTGATCTCCAGCAGAAAGATGCCTTACGGTTGCGGACCTTGTGGCTTCACCTGCGTATCGCAGTGCCCCCCGCAGTGCGCAGTCATCCAGCCACCTCCCTTCTTCATCACCTGCCCAGGACCCATCCTCAGCTCCTCCAATGATAGTTTGGCTGTGGACTGGAATGCCCCCTGTGGCTACGGCAGTGGTTGGGGCTATGGAGGCTATGGGGGCTATGGGGGCTATGGGGGCTATGGGGGCTTTGGAGGGTACAGAGGGTACGGACGGTACGGAGGCTTTGGCAACTGGGGATGGGGTGTGAGATACGCATCTGGCACAGGAGTCAGGGATTAGTGAAAATGGCCCAAAGTGATCGAGAGTACAGCTTCAAAATAACAACTGATGGTTGCCCCTGGATTTCAGAAGAACTAAGGGCCCACAATGTCAAGTGAAATTGTGGTTGCTCAGCTCCTCTGGAAAGCAGACTCAAAATACCTTTCTTACGTTTCACTTCCCCTGAAATTGATAGCTGTCCCTCCCTTTCTATTCCCCATCTTGCTCCAAAGCCTGTTGGCTCTGCTTTGTTAGTATAAGGGACTGATGACTCCAAATGCAAATCAAGGTGGCCTCAAAATAGATTAGGTACCTTAGTCTCTTCTTGCCCTCCCTGAGGCCTATAGTTATAGTTATGCTGGCCTTCTTATTCAGATTGTCGTAAGGAGAAAAGGTACACGGCGTGGTTGTACATCCTCTATAAATGTTAATAATATTTAGCATTGGTACTTTTTTCCTAATGACTTTAACTGATGGTGGCCATAGCAGAAACTGGACGGGTCTCCAGGAGGCTTTTCTAAGACCAAAAGAGAATGATAAGTTTTCACAGAGCTCATGACCTTCTCGGCCTCACCTCATGAGAAACCACGCAGTGGTCTTGTGTTTCTGTTGTATGTTCTATACTTAGCATTGCTTTGCTCCCTCTGTGGTGTACCCTGCCTTCTGTATTAAAACCTTATTTCCTCACAGCTCAAGTGTCCTGGTTTTGATTTCTCCTCCCATCGTTTTGGACTAGAGTTGAAGGGCTGGACCCTACCAGCTTATCTACTTGTGACAGAGGGTGGGGAAAGAGCTCCAAGTGACTTCTGATTCCTGGAAAACTATGGGCCAAGCTACAAGTGACGAATGACACTTGAACGACAAGTGTATTTCTCCCTGTTCACTTGCCCTCCACTCAATCCACTTGCCATTCAAGTGTCATTCGTCACTTGTAGCTTGGTCCTATGATGGGAATCATGAATGTTCCATTCTAGCCTTACTAGATTCCACATGGCAGTCAAACATTGGAGGAGGGGGAGGGGGAGGAGGTGAACTGTACCCATTCCTGCTTGGCTAAGCCATTTGCTTCAGCGTAGCCCAGCATTATGCTTGGGAACTGTGCAGGGGAATTGTGCAAGGAAAGGGTGTAACATCCTTTAGGTATTTAGAAGCTCACTGCTTCTAAGCATGGAGCTTCTGTTTAACAATCACAGCTGACAGGAGGGGTCTCTAGGAGTGGAGCCGGTGGAAGAAGCTTTGGGGAGTAGAGTTGAGCAAATATAGGGCAGGAGTGGCTTGGCAGGAGGGGTAGGCCATATTGCAGCCTCATTTTTTTAGCAGCACTAGCCAGCCCTCTCAAGGTCACATTCACCATCAACAGGGGCTACACTGAGGCCTCATGGGCGTGGCCAAACCCCAGAAGATCCTCAAAACTCTCTGCTATGTTGTACACTGCCAACTTTGGAATTTAAGGCAGTACACACAGACACCCCAGCAGGTCCAGAGACTACAGCTGAATCTTTCATGTCATGGGCTGCTCCTGACAAGATCTAAGATCTACTGGTTACTCACATCCCAGTCAGGGGTCATTCCATAGAAAAAGAGCTGGAGGAACTCATTAGCATAACTCATTAGCACATGCTACACCCCTTGACATCACCAGAAGTGTGTCATTAGCATAACTATTTTGCATATGCCACACCCCCTGACATCACCTATCCTGGCTGTTTTGGACCCAATCCTGTCCATTCAGGGCTGAAATTGGGCCCAAGATGGCTGAAAATGGTTGAAAAGGGGCCCCAAATGGCCAGGATCTCCTGCTGCTTGAGCATTCATTTCATCTCTTCTCTTTTTTCCTCCAAGAGGAAAAAAGTATGCTGAGCGGGAGAGTGATCCACCACCTGTCAGAGGCCCGATCCGGGCCATTTGGGCCCCAATCCAGGCCGAAACAGGCCCAAAATGGTGGAGAGTCAGGTGGACGGGGCCACCTGACATATGACCTCTTTGGGGAACTGCCAGATCTGCGTTCCTGTGCGTTCCCCCTCAAAATGAGCCCTGCCAGTACTAACTACATATGAGAGTTGTGATGCTACTGATGATGATATGCCAGGCATATCAAGTAACATTTAAAGCACCAGGAATTCTAGAGTGGAGATCGCAACCACGGAGGGGGCCAACTGGGTTGAGAAATTCCTTGTGATCTGGGGGTGGGGCCTGGGGAGGGCAAAGTTGAGGGGGAAGGGGGGAGCTCAAAAGGGATATGATGCCTATAGGAAGTTGTGGAACTCCAGAAATCTTCATATCACTGGCATGCAAGGTGTCAGCCTCTCCCAGGGTTGCTAGCTCCAGGTTGGAGATTTGGGGCAAGAGTCTGGAAATGGAAGATTTGAGAAAGGGAGGATGTGATGTCACTGAATCTGCTGTTTCCTCCAGAACCCTGATTTCTCTAGTCCGTGGATCAGTTGTAGATCTGTCATAATTCTGGGAGAACGAAAGACCCCACCTGGTTGGACAGCCCTAGTCTCCCCTCTTGGGCAAGGAGTGCAAGAGCAGAGGGTGAGGGTAGCAGTTGGATAATTCCTCCCACAAGCCCTGCCTATCTATCTTCTTTTAAGAGAAGAAAGCTCCTACAGGAAAGGACGACTTGGAGGGAAAAAGAGAAGAGATGAAACGATGAAACAAATGCTCAAACATCCTATTTCTCACAGTGGTCAGCCAGATACATTAAGGAGCATAACAAAGCAACATTTCTTAATGCCCATTTTGCTTTCCAGTCTTTGCTACTTCCTGTCCCGTATGGCATTGGTAGCCAGTGCGGGGTACAGTTTCAAGATCTGGTTGAAAACCAGAGAACCAGTTTGGTGTCATGGTTAAGAGCGCGGGACTCTAATCTGGAGAACCGGGTTTGATTCCACAGACCTCCACTTGAAGCCAGAAAAGACAAAAGTCCCCATATTGAAAAATAAACGTTTTGACCACTATTAATATATCAGGTGTAAAAACACCAACAGGAAACAAAGTACAATAATATATAAACAAACAATTGTGCCTGTATTTGGCGTCCAACAGAACTGTAGGAATTAATGCGACTCTTCTCCAATTATAAGTTTGCCAGTCCATAAACAGAAAACGCCACAAAAGTCCTGGTGTAATTTCTTTTAGTGGTAGAAGTTGGATGATGGTCCCCAAAAATGCGGGATGAAAGCAAATGATAATGGTATCCCAACAGGATTCCGGCTACCTTACTGTTCCGCTGCCCTCTTGTTCACGGGAATTATTTTTCTGCAAAAAACATCAAATGCATAACATCTCATACTGACCACCTTTTTGCAACATAAATCTAAGTAACATCCTTTTTACAACATAAATCCAAATACATAATTACTCACTCTGTACCAGCTGACAAATTTCACGACCGCATCTCCTGCATGGTCAAAAGCTGGTACGTAAATGAACCGGGTATTTAAAGTGAATCATGAAACGAACTCTTAAAGCTACATGTTCCGATTTTCACAGCTCTAAATTCTACACCAGTATGAATATCAAGTTACTAACAGCAATAGCTCAAGATGATGTTGTTATACAAACCCAGAATAGTCAATGAGAGTGTTCAGACCAAAAGGTCCCAAACAATCTAACTCAAAAGTCCAGTACGCCTCCCTTCTCATAAGTTCCTTGTTGTGATCCCTAGATCTATCTTTTTTAATGACCTCTCGGTCATTTTAATGTCTCTCGGTGTTATGATGATCTACAAAATGTTGTGTAAGGGGTGCAGTCTTTGCTACTTCCTTTCCCATATGGCATTGGTAGCCAGTGCGGGGTACAGTTTCGAGATCTGGTTGGAAACCAGAGAACCAGTTTGGTATAGTGGTTAAGAGCACGGGACTCTAATCTGGAGAACTGGGTTTGATTCCCCACTCCTCCACTTGAAGCCAGCTGGGTGACCTTGGGTCAGTCACAGCTCTCTCAGAGCGATCTCAGCCCCACCCGCCTCACAGGGTGTTTTGTTGTGGGGATAATAATGACATACTTTGTAAACCGCTCTGAGTGGGTGTTAAGTCATCCTGAAGGGCGGTATATAAATTGAATGTTGTTATTATTATTATAAATTGGGATCTGGGAGTCCCAAGTTCAAGTGTCTGCTTGACAATGAATCTGTCTCATTGTCCCTATTCTGGCCCTTCCTCCACCCCTCCACCTCAGGCCTAGCTTGAGTTGTCAGGTCTCCTTACCCTCCCGGTGGGCCTGGAGGGGGGTGACCTGGCTTTTACCTCCTTCTTTCTGTCCTAATGACATAGCTGCACAATGATGTCACTTCTGGTGATGGCACTTCCAGTGACATCATCATGCAGGTGCAGGAGTGTGCCTACATTGATCAGCAGGCCAATTTGGGCCTCAGATGGACCCAATTTGGCCCATTTGGGGCCCAAATCAGCCTGCAGTGGAATACAGGAGTGCTCTTGGGGTGGTGCGATGACTTCAGTGACGTCAGTGCCTTCCTTCCCCACTGGCCAGATAAATGGAGGCGGGAGGTAGACGGTGAAAGCAGGGGATCCCCTGACCACACCAGGGAAGATGATCCTTAGACCTAGCCCAGTTTACGTGGTTGTGGTCAGAATAAAATTGGGAAGGGAGCACCATGAAGGATGCCATGTGATTCTTAAGAGAAGGAGGAGATAAGGATTAATAGTTGGCCCCAATGAATGTCAAGAGATCCTCAGTATGCACTTATGTATCAGCTCGCCATCTGAGTAAACATCTCCAGCATTCTCTGCCTTTTTGGATCAGCCTCGAAGCTGACTTTCTTCCATAATCGCATATGGAGCATTGCTCAACAACAGCATGCATGAAGCTGTCATTCTGTGGCTGCAATTGCTGGGAAATGATGAAGCATTCCGGCACGCCCTAAGGATTTACTTTTTCTTACAAGTTGCAAAGGGAAAGGAGCAAGGGAAAGGAGTGACATAAAGCCAGTGATTGTCTCTCTGTTCAATCAATGTGTCATTTCTCAAGGACAGCTGTCACCGCAGGGCACATCCTTTTGCAAGCTTCTGGATTCTAGCCTAGCACATAAGTTGACAAGGCAGCGTGATGAGGAGCTGCATGTAATTTAAGGCACACAAACGTGTGCAGCAACAGATCTTGCAAATAATTCTTCCTTACGTGTCCCTTCCTGTAGATTAGAATTTTAGAACTGCCTGCACAACAGATTGGTTTTTTGGCTTTGACTCTGTAGAATGGCATCCCTGAAAAGCTTAGGAAGGTGTCTTCCCTTCTGGCCTTTGTCATTATCTGAGGGAAGGATCCCAGTCTTCCCAGCTGGGGAAAAGTTGGGGAGCGGGTAGGCTTGCCTCCCTCTATAACAAGAGGCCTCCTGCGGGCAAATTCCTTCGCTCACCACCACTCTAAGTGGCAGGGTGAATTAAAAAAGGGATTCTTCTGACATCACTATGTCACTTCCAGGTACAACCTGGAATTGAAAGACAGCCATTCTAGGAATTGTCAGAAACTCTATGGTAAAACTCTGTTGTCAAACTCTATGGTAAAACCATACAGTTTCTGGCAACTTCTAGAGCTACCCTCTGTCAATTCTAGGTTGTACCCAGAAAGGATATAGTGATGTCCCTGACATTGCTCCCACCCCACCCTCCATGTCACTGCCTCCAGCCCTTCTGCTACTTGTCAAGCTTGAATGAAGATACTGGATGAGCCACTAAGACAAATTCCAAAAAAGACAAACACTCACAAAAGAAAGAATACATTTCCATCTTACTAGTTACAGATCCTGTTCTTTACCTTTTCACTGGAATCTCTCCAGGGTCCTAACTTCAGCATATATCAAAGAGACGATATGTGATTGACCTGGGCGGCCATTCAGAAAATGAAGGACACAAAACAAGCGGCAGCTATTGCTTTTATGCCTTTTTTGACTCATAAAACCTCATTGTTTGACTGGTTGAGTTTGTCCCCCTGCTTCTCTCCTATGAGTATAGTTTTCCCTCTCTGAACTCCTTGGACGTGGTGAGGGGACCAGGAGCATCTCAGAGGAGGATCTTCACTTTCCTTGGCTTGACTAAGGCCTGGAGACCATGAAACTCATTGGGTGATCTTTTGCCAGTGACCCTTTCAACCCAACCTATTGCGTGGGGTGTTGTCAGAGAAAAGAATGGAGGGGAAAAGACATGTATCAATGGCTAGATACACACATGTGTGCTGTCAAGTTGCACTCACTTATGGCAACTCCGGCAAGGGGCTTTCAAGGCAAGGGAAGAGTAGGGGTCATTTACTGTTGCCCGGTGGTCCCCCATCCAAGTACCAACCCTGCATAGCTGCCAAGATCTGTAATAGGGTTATACCATATCACCTTCCTTTCAAAGGACTAGATACAGATATATAACGATAACAATATTTATTACGGTCTAGGACCAGCACAGAACATCCAAAACCGACACACAAAATTACAGCACGTAAAACATGGTTTATACAGAATTTACACATAAAATTCTTTAGAAATAAATAATATTTCTTAAAAATCAGTTATACTTCTTATATTTCCTTAAGAATCCTACATGCTGCAGCGAGAATTCTAGCTCAGGGAGCAGTAATCAATGGGTTAAGACCTACAAGCAGTTTCTCGATAAGTTCTGAGTCGGATAAATATTTTATTTATTTAAAACATTTGTATACCAACTTTCCACCCCAAACAAGGTCCCCAACACAGTAAACATTAAAACACTAACAAAGAATTGAAAACAATTTAAATTTAAAACAGCATTTAAAATACACAGAATCACAGAACCAAAGAGTTGTAACGGAAGGGGCCATACAGACCTTCTAGTCCAACCCCATGCCCAATGCAGGATGAGCCTAAAACATCCCTGACAAATATTCATCCAGCCTCTTCTTGAAAACTGCCAGGGAAGGGGAGCTCACCACCTCTCTAGGCAGCTGATTCCACCTATGAACTACTCTGACCATGAAAAAGTTGGTTGTTGTGGGTTTTCCGGGCTGTATTGCCGTGGTCTTGGCATTGTAGTTCCTGACGTTTCGCCAGCAGCTGTGGCTGGCATCTTCAGAGGTGTAGCACCAAAAGACAGAGATCTCTCAGTGTCACAGTGTGGAAAAGATGTAGGTCATTTGTATCTACTCAGGAGGGGTGGGGTTGAGTTGAGTCATCCTGTAAGAGTTTCCCAGGGTGTGGAATGCTAATGGCGGGAGGCTTCACTGTATCCTGAGGAGGTTCTTTTGCATATGGATTGGTACTTGATGTGCTAATCTTCTCTGCAGGGCTATTGTCGGGGAAAGACACTGCAGACTTGGACAACCTGAAAAATCAGCAGTGGCTGAACATAGCCTAACTCAAACAGGGCACAGTATCTTATTCCAGGACACCAAAATACTGGACAACACTTCCAACTACTTTGTCAGACTGCACAGGGAAGCCATTGAAATTCACAAGCATAAGCAAAACTTCAACAGGAAAGAAGAAACCTTAAGAATGAACAGAGCATGGTTTCCAGTTCTGAAAAACACCAGGCTAACAAAACATTCTATCCCATCAATTTCCTTGATGGCACAAGAGTGGATGAGCAGGGGAACATTGTTGCTAAGGAAAGTACTAAGAGACAATAAATTCATAGAATGGCTCAATGGTTTCATGTTTTACAGTAGGGGGGGGGCTTTTCCTTCCCTCGCCATTCAATCCTGATCCCCTTCCATTTTTCTTTTCTTTGCCTGTCAGAGGGGGAGCCAAGAGAATTCTCATGTGCCGATCACACGTGGCAAGTGCGACTGGTCACCTGGCTCTGAGGCATGTCGATGCACCACAAACAACGAAGAAGCATCCTATTAACACAGGGAGAGGGGAAGAACCCCAACATAAAATGTCTCCCAAAATGGAGCCTATAAACAGTGACCCAATTAGTGGATGCATATTGTGGTTTTCTTGTTGTTGTTTTTGTTAAAGACGCTCCATGAATGTCTATAAACAATTTGTGAAACAATACAAGGGTTCAGGTCCTATAAATGCTTAATGGCTGTTTATGAAGCCTTTTGAAAGCTTCCATTTGGAAGAGACCTGACGTGGCCTCTATCGTTCCTTCCTGCCCCTCCTTCCTTAAGCACCATTTTTATTGCTCCTCTGAAATGCACAGGTAAGCAAACTTCAGCTGCAAGGAAATTGTCTACTAAAAAGTATGGGAACGTCCAAGAGATTTGGGGCAGAGCCTAAGGAGGGCAAAGTTTGGGGAATTGAGGGGGCTCAGCAGAGATGGGATGACACAGAGTCCTCCGTGAGAAGCTGCCATTTCCTCCAGGGAAACCGATCACTATGGCTCGGAGATCAGTTGTAATTCTGGGAGAGGTTGGCAGCCTTAAACTATCAGAAGGCTTGCAGGATTTTTCAGCCAACTACATGTCTAAGGCTGGCACACCAAATGGTCTGCATTTGTTGATGGGGGAACAGAGATCATCGCCAGGATGTAGGCAGCGAGTGCATTTTTCATTTGAGAACACTGATTTATTTTTCTACCTCAGACAGTTGCACAAAACTGAGGTAGACTAGGTCCCAAGACCCCTCACCATCTTCGCTGCCCTTCTTTGGAAACATTCCAGCATGTCAACATCCTTCTTAAATTGTGGCACCCAAAACTGAACACAGTACTCCAATTTAGGTCTAACCAGAGCAGAGTAAAGAAATACCATCACTTTGCGTGATCAGGACAATATACTATTGATACAGCCTGAAACCACATTTGCTTTTTAGCTACTGCATCTACTAAGCTTCCTAGATCCTTTTCACATGTACTGCTGCCAAGAAAAGTCTCCCCTATCCTATAAGGGGACCGTCTCTCCATGTATGTGCCCCAGAGAGCACTTCGTTCAACCAGAAAACATCTCTTGGTGGTCCCTGGCCCTAGGGAGGCTCGGCTGGGATCTACCGGGGCCAGGGCCTTTTCGGTCCTGGCCCCAACTTGCTGGAATTCTCTGTCTGAGGACACTCAGGCCCAACAGGATCTTGTATCATTTATGTGGGCCTGTAAGACAGAGATGTTCCACCAGGCATATGGTGGAGGCTAATTTTAGCCCATCATTGTTGAGCGTTCCACTGGTCTCTCTCTGCAAGGGGTATGGAGAGTCCACTCCCGCTGGTTGCCCCAAAAGGGGCATAGTATTTTATCTGTTTTTATAAATGTTGTCTTTTAATCAATGTTGTAACTCGCCCTGAGCCCACTTGCGGGGAGGGCGGGTGAAAAATAAAATAAATAAATAAATATGCCTTTGATTTTCCCAACGTAAACACAAAACTTTAAATTTGTATCTGTTGAAATTCATTGTGTTGGTTTCAGCCCAGTTTTCCAGACTGTGAAAATCACCTAGATTCTTGATTCTGTCTCCTACTAGTTGTTCATTTCCTCCTTGCAGTGCAAACTTAACAATATTACCGGTTAAGTTGACATACGTTAATTGCTCTTTTGAGCCCTTGTAGAGGATTAAGGAACCCCTATAACATGACATCCTGTGATCCTTAATCCATTATCCCTCACCCCACCTACCCACAAAGTTAAAAAGAAGTAAAAACTGGTAATTTCCATAGCAGTTGAAATTTGGGGCAGGGGGTACTAATTAATGACTGTAAGTTGTGGAAAGTGTGGCTCCTGGAACATGAGGATGTAAACATTTGTCAAATCATTGAGAGAGGCTCATGCGACACAAAACATGCACAGGTCTGGTTGAAAAACTCTGGCCTCCGTTTTAACACCTTGTGTTCCAAGAGCAGGCCAAAACATATAGTATACTCCCACATATAAAATTCTGGGAAGAAACAACATGGGAAGATTTTTTTCATCTAGTTTTTCTGCTACCAAAGGCGTCTGCCTGGCCCAGTATTTAGAACAGAAGGTTGGACTAGATGGGCCAATGTTATTCTACTCCTTTGATGTTCACACAGCACCTCCCTCTCTCCATCTTTGGTAACTTAGTCCTGTTTCCCATTCTTTCAACCTTTCCTATTGGTCAAGAAAGCATTGTTTCAATTTGAGTAAGCAAGATTTGAAATGGTATTCCATACACAACTATGTCATAGTTTAGCCAGGGTTATTAATTATTAGTCTCTCAAGGTGTTTCTTTTCAACCGCTTTTATTAGGTCTTAATTTGCATGTGGTTGACTATATGATGCTAGAAAGCATCAACTGCCTCTTCTACAGCCAACTGATGATGTTGAGAAGATATTAAACTTGCTCGTTAAGCTCTAAACCAAAAGAAAACCTATTTGGATGCAGACAGAGTTATGGGTGAGCAGGTGATAGACTAATTATCACAAACAGTGAAGTGGCAATTATGCGCTGGGTGTAGAAAGCCCACAGGAGTGATCATTTTGGTCACATAATCATTAGTTCCTGGTGCCCCAAAATGATACCCAAGCGCCCTGAGATGGTATAAAAGGGCTTGCAAATCCGAAAAATTTCAGACACCTTCTCTCTCCTTCCTGCTAACTTCTACTTGAGTCTTCTCTCCTCAGAGAATCAGGTATGTATGCCCTCCATCCCTCATCTTGGTCATTCAGAAACCTATATTGAGTCAAAGTACGGGTCTATCAAGCTTAGTTTTGTTGCCGCTAACTGGCAGTGGCTCTCCTAGTTTTCACAGAGCAAAAGTCTTTCTTTCCTAGTACTTGCTGCCTAAGAGCTTTTAAAAGGAGATGCCAAGAGAACCTGAGATGTTCTAGATACAAGTTTAAAAAGACAGAGCCAACAGCAGGGAAAAGGCTTTCCTATCCACTGGAGCTGTATGAAGGGGCTGTGAAATGCCAGAAGGGGAACTTCAGCCCATTGTAACCTGTCCAGTCCAAGCCCAGCTCTGGAAGGCAGCTCCAACCCATTCCCATTCCTTGCTGCCCTCTGGTTGCGATCCCACACAGTTTTAAACAGGAGAGGTGAAATTGACAGAGCCTTCAGGGGGTTGAAGATGAAATGAACAAACCCGCTGAGGAGTAATCTTTGCCAGCTCTGTCTTTTTAAACTACGCTTCCCAGATAACATTGCACCTCCCTACACTTGACAAACATGTGCCGAGGTGTCTCATGTAGAGAGACTTGGAGATAGTAAGAGACTAACAGAGGTAGTTTGCCATTGCTTACCTCTGCAGCCCTAGTTTTAGTTGGAGGTCTCTCATCTAATTACTAACAAAGGCCAACCCTGCTTAGCTTCAGAGATCTGATGAGATCAAGTTCACCTGGGCTATCTAGGTCAGAGCAGCACAACGAGGATTATTTTATTGTAGATGTGGGCGACAGTCACTAGCGGCTACTATCACATACAAGATTATCTTTACCAGGTCTAATATTGGTTTGCTTAGCTTATTATGGCCATGATATTGTAGACATCGTGTAGAGTAAAATGGGCCTGTGCAATTTTCCCGTATAGCAGAGGCATATCTCATATGGGGCTGATAGGAGCTCGTCCTTCATAGAGGTTCAAAGTATATTGACATTTGTTAAGGCAATGTCGAATAATGGCATGGTTCATTTGGAAAATGAATTATGAAATACACATGGGGGCCCTCCAGGATTTACAAGGGTAGAGTTGAGTGCCAGTAGGAGAAAAAATATGAAAACATGACCATCAGACTGATGGTATGATGTTGCTTCAAAGAAAAACGTGGACATGTTTTTTTTATTTCTTTTAAATTGAATTTCATTTCATTTATGCCAAGCCCTTCTCCCGAACAGGGACCCAAAGTGGCTTACATCATTCTCCTCTCTTCCTTGTTTTCTCGCACAACAACCTTGTGAGGTAGGTCAGGGTGAGAGTGTGCCTGGGCCAAGATCACTCAGCAAGTTTCCATGGCAGAGGGGGGAATCATACCTAGGTCATACAGATCCTAGTCCTTTCCTCTCACCACTACACCACACCGGCTCTAGCAACTCTCTAAGAATCCCTGGAAACTCTATGGTAAAACAATAGAGCTTCCAGCAATTCCTAGACAGGACTGAAGTTATATCCTGAGGGTTTCTTCAGGTTTCTAGAGAAATCAACCCTTTCTGTTACTACCTCCGTTGTTTTTTTTTAAATTGATTTGTACACTCTTTATGGCCTGGTTTGGAATTAGATGAAAAACATTAGATGAAAAAACTGATATTATTTTGCTCAGAGGCTTGGTGGGGGCAGCAGGCTCATCAGAGTGGCACAGTCGCTGCTCCTTTCAGCAGCTCTAGTACAGTAAAATCACCATCTTAATGAAGAGAGGGGGAAATTGTTGTAATTTATCCTGAGCAGCGCATCCCTGTTGGACAGACTTTTAAAATTATTATTATTCAGCTAAAGTGAAGCATTGTAGAATTGAACTACTTTGGTTCCCAGTTGCCCGACAGAAAGGCAACCTTATAAATGTTTAAGCAAATGAAAAGAGGAGCAAGAGCTGGCTATCCGCGTAACATTACTAAGTACGGCCCTGTAGATAATTATTTTTTTCCCTACAATTTCGATTTGAATGAAAGTTATTCTGATGACTCTGGGGCATTCCACTTATTGTACACTTAAATGTATCATTTCAGATCCTGATCTCCAGCAGAAAGATGCCTTACGATTGCGGACCTTGTGGCTTCACCTGCGTATCGCAGTGCCCCCCGCAGTGCGCAGTCATCCAGCAACCCCCCTTCTGCATCACTCAGCCAGGAGCCATCCTCAGCTGCTCCAATGATAGTTTGGCTGTGAACTGTAATGCCCCCTGTGGCTACGGCTGTGATTGGGGCTATGGGGGCTATGGGGGCCTTTGGGGCTACGGAGGGTGCGGAGGGTACGGAGGCTTTGGCAACTGTGGATGGGGTGTGAGATGCGCACCTGGCACAGGAGTCAGGGGTTAGTGAAAATGGCCCAAAGCGATCAAGAGTACAGCTTCAAAATAACAACTGATGGTTGCCCCTGGATTTCAGAAGAACTAAGGGCCCACAATGTCAGGTGAAATTGTGGTTGCTCAGCTCCTCTGGAAAGCAGACTCAAAATACCATTCTTACGTTTCACTTCCCCTGAAATTGATAGCTGTCCCTCCCTTTCTATTCCCCGTCTTGCTCCAAAGCCTGTTGGCTCTGCTTAGTTAGTACAAGGGACTGATGACTCCAAATGCAAATCAAGGTGGCCTCAAAAAGATACAGCTGCAGCCCAACCCTTCTGCACTCTCTTTTGGCATTAGGTAGCCAACTCTCTTCCTGCCCTCCCTGAGGCCTACAGTTATAGTTATGCTGGCCTATTTATTCAGATCGTCGTAAGGAGAAAAGGGGTGTGGGGTGGTTCTACATCCTATAAATGCCAAGTTCTAATAACGTTTAGCCTTGGTCCTTTTTTCCTGTTGGCTTTAACTGATAATGGCCATGGCAGAAACTGGATGGGTCTCCAGGGGTTTTCCTGAGCCCCAAATAGAATGATGGATTGCCGCAGAGAAGAGATGAAGGTAGAGCTCATTTTGGCATCACCTAATGAGAAACCACGCAGTGGGTCTTGTGTTTCTGTTGTATGTTCTGTACGTAGCATTGCTTTGCTCCCCCTGTGGGATAACCTGCCTTTCCTTCTGTATTAAAACCTTAGACTTCCTCACAGCTCAAGTGTCCTGGTTTTGATTTCTCCTCCCATCGCTTTGGGCTGGATCCTACAGTCTTATCTACTTGTGACAGAGGGTGGGGGAAGAGCTACAAATGACTTGTGATTCCTGAAAGACTATGATGGGAATCATGAATGTTCCATTCTAGCCTTACTAGATTCCACATGGCAGTCAAACATTGGAGGAGGGGGAGGGGGAGGAGGTGAACTGTACCCATTCCTGCTTGGCTAAGCCATTTGCTTCAGCGTAGCCCAGCATTATGTTTGGGAACTGTGCAGGGGAATTGTGCAAGGAATGAGTGTAACATCCTTTAGGTATTTAGAAGTTCACTGCTTCTAAGCATGGAGCTTCTGTTTAACAATCACAGCTGATAGGGGCGGTCTCTAGGAATGGAGCTGGTGGAAGAAGCTTTGGGGAGTGGAGCTGAGAAAATGTAGGGCAGGAGTGGCTTGGCGGGAGGGGTAGGCCATATTGCAGCCTCATTTTTTTAGCAGCATTAGCCAGCCCTCTCAAGGTCACATTCACAATAAACAGGGGCTACACTGAGGTCTCATGGGCGTGGCCAAACCCCAGAAGATCCTCAAAACTCTCTGCTATGTTGTACACTGCCAACTTTGGAATTTAAGGAAGTACACACACACACCCCAGCAGGTCCAGAGACTACAGCTGAATCTTTCATGTCATGGGCTGCTCCTGACAAGATCTAAGATCTACTGGTTACTCACATCCCAGTCAGGGGTCATTCCATAGAAAAAGAGCTGGAGGAACTCATTAGCATAACTCATTAGCACATGCTACACCCCTTGACATCACCAGAAGTGTGTCATTAGCATAATGGATTTGCATATGCCACACCCCCTGACATCACCTATCCTGGCTGTTTTGGACCCAATCCTGTCCATTCAGGGCTGAAATTGGGCCCAAAATGGCTGAAAATGGTTGAAAAGGGGCCCAAAATGGCCAGGATCTCCTGCTGCTTGAGCATTCATTTCACCATTTCAGCTCTTCTCTTTTTTCCTCCAAGAGGAAAAAAGTATGCTGAGCGGGAGAGTGATCCACCACCACTCAGAGGCCTAAGAGTATGCTGAATGGGAGAGTGATCCACCACCTGTCAGAGGCCTAAGAGTATGCTGAGCGGGAGAGTGATCCACCACCTGTCAGAGGCCTGATCCGGGCCATTTGGGCCCCAATCCAGGCCGAAACAGGCCCAAACTGGCCGAGAGTTTGGCATCACCACACATTTGGAGTGTGAGGACACGAGGAAGAATCATTCCAAGAACTGTCATTACTCCAGCAAATTTGTATAGGAAGTTATAGAATTATCATTGTCTCTTTGCAGCTATTATGGGACATATGTGTGTATTTATGTAATTGTATATGTACACATTGTGAATATTTGACTGATTGTATAACTTTTATTCACATGGTGAGCAAGACACGAATAATAAGATTTTGAGTAAATAATTTATTGATTTATTGGGTTCCTAGGGCATCTTGCCCTTGGTGGTAATTGGCTTTGTTGGGACCCTTTTCTCTTTTTGTGGCTCTTTGGGGAACTGCCAGATCTGCATTCCTGTGCGTTCCCCCTCAAAATGAGCCCTGCCAGTACTAATTACATATGAGAGTTGTGATGCTACTGATGATGATATGCCAGGCATATCAAGTAACATTTAAAGCACCAGGAATTCTAGAGTGGAGATCCCTACCACTGAGGGTGCCAACTGGGTTGAGAAATTCCTTGTGATCTGGGGGTGGGGCCTCAAAAGGGAAATGATGCCTATAGGAAGTTGTGGAACTCCCGAAATCTTCATATCACTGGCATGCAAAGTGTCAGCCTCTCCCAGGGTTGCTAGCTCCAGGTTGGAGATTTGGGGCAAGACTCTGGAAATGGAAGATTAGAGGAAGGGAGGATGTGATGTCACTGAATCTGCTGTTTCCTCCAGAACCCTGATTTCTCTAGTCTGTGGATCAGTTGTAGATCTGTCATAATTCT
This sequence comes from Eublepharis macularius, assembly GCF_028583425.1. NCBI lineage: Eukaryota > Metazoa > Chordata > Lepidosauria > Squamata > Eublepharidae > Eublepharis > Eublepharis macularius. The sequence continues at coordinate 249,594,674 of NC_072790.1, forward strand.
GGGAGAACGAAAGACCCCACTTGGTTGGACAGCCCTAGTCTCCCCTCTTGGGCAAGGAGTGCAAGAACAGAGAGTGAGGGTAGCAGTTGGATAACTCCTCCCACAAGCCCTGCCTATCTATCTTCTTTTAAAAGAAGAAAGCTCCTACGGGAAAGGAGGACTTGGAGGAAAAAGGAGAAGAGATGAAACGATGAAACGAATGCTCAAGCATCCTATTTCTCACAGTGGTCAGCCAGATACATTCAGGAGGATATCAAAGCAACATTTCTTAATGGCCATTTTGCTTTCCAATCTTTGCTACTTCCTGTCCCATATGGCATTGGTAGCCAGTGTGGGGTACAGTTTCGAGATCTGGATGGAAACCAGAGAATCAGTTTGGTGTAGTGGTTAAGAGCGCGGGACTTTAATCTGGAGAACCGGGATTGATTCCACAGACCTCCACTTGAAGCCAGAAAAGACAAAAGTCCCCGTATTGAAAAATAAACGTTTTGACCACTATTTATACATCAGGTGTAAAAACACCAACAGGAAACAAAGTACAATAATACATAAACAATTGCGCCTGTATTTGGCGTCCAACGGAACTGTAGGAATTAATGCGACTCTTCTCCAATTATAAGTTAGCCAGTCCATAAACAGAAAACGCCACAAAAGTCCTGGTGTAATTTCCTTTAGTGGTAGAAGTTGGATGATGGTCCCCACAAATGCGGGATGAATGCAAATGATAATGGTATCCCAACAGGATTCCGGATACCTTCCTGTTTCGCTGCCCTCTTGTTCACGGGAATTATTTTTCTGCCAAAAAACATCAAATGCATAACATCTCATACTGACCACCTTTTTGCAACATAAATCTAAGTAACATCCTTTTTACAACATCAATCCAAATACATAATTACTCACTCTGTACCAGCTGACAAATTTCACGACCGCATCTCCTGCATGGTCAAAAGCTGGTACGTAAATGGTCTATGAACCGGGTATTTAAAGTGAATCATGAAATGAACTCTTAAAGCTACATGTTCCGATTTTCATAGCTCTAAATTCTACACCAGTATGAATATCAAGTTACTAACAGCAATAGCTCAAGATGATGTTGTTACACAAACCCAGAATAGTCAATGAGAGTGTTCAGACCAAAAGGTCCCAAACAATCTAACTCAAAAGTCCAGTACGCCTCCCTTCTCATAAGCTCCTTGTTGTGATCCCTAGATCTATCTTTTTTAATGACCTGTAGAACCGAGAATCTAAATTGTCTCTCGGTGTTATGATGATCTACAAAATGTTGTGTAAGGGGTGCAGTCTTTGCTACTTCCTTTCCCATATGGCATTGGTAGCCAGTGCGGGGTACAATTTCGAGATCTGGTTGGAAACCAGAGAACCAGTTTGGTGTAGTGGTTAAGAGCACGGGACTCTAATCTGGAGAACCGGGTTTGATTCCACAGACCTCCACTTGAAGCCAGCTGGGTGACCTTGGGTCAGTCACAGCTCTCTCAGAGCGATCTCAGCCCCACCCGCCTCACAGGGTGTTTTGTTGTGGGTATAATGATGACATACCTTGTAAACCGCTCTGAGTGGGTGTTAAGTCATCCTGAAGGGCGGTATATAAATTGAATGTTGTTATTATTATTATAAATTGGGATCTGGGAGTCCCAAGTTCAAGTCTCTGCTTGACAATGAATCTGTCTCGTTGTCCCTATTCTGGCCCTTCCTCCACCCCTCCACCTCAGACCTAGCTTGAGTTGTCAGGTCTCCTTACCCTCCCGGTGGGCCTGGAGGGGGGTGACCTGGCTTTTACCTCCTTCTTTCTGTCCTAATGACATAGCTGCACAATGATGTCACTTCTGGTGATGGCACTTCCGGTGACATCATCATGCAGGTGCAGGAGTGCGCCTACATTGATCAGCAGGCCAATTTGGGCCTCAGATGGACCCAATTTGGCCCATTTGGGGCCCAAATCAGCCTGCAGTGGAATACAGGAGTGCTCTTGGGGTGGTGTGATGACTTCAGTGACGTCAGTGCCTTCCTTCCCCACTGGCCAGATAAATTGAGGCGGGAGGTAGACGGTGAAAGCAGGGGATCCCCTGACCGCACCAGGGAAGAGGATCCTTAGACCTAGCCTAGTTTACGTGGTTGTGGTCAGAATAAAATTGGGAAGGGAGCACCATGAAGGATGCCATGTGATTCTTAAGAGAAGGAGGAGATAAGGATTAATAGTTGGCCCCAATGAATGTCAAGAGATCCTCAGTATGCATTTATGTATCAGCTCGCCATCTGAGTAAACATCTCCAGCGTTCTCTGCCTTTTTGGATCAGCCTCGAAGCTGACTTTCTTCCATAATCGCATATGGAGCATTGCTCAACAACAGCATGCATGAAGCTGTCATTCTGTGGCTGCAATTGCTGGGAAATGATGAAGCATTCCGGCACGCCCTAAGGATTTACTTTTTCTTACAAGTTGCAAAGGGAAAGGAGCAAGGAAAAGGAGTGACATAAAGCCAGTGATTGTCTCTCTGTTCAATCAATGTGTCATTTCTCAAGGACAGCTGTCACCCCAGAGCACATCCTTTTGCAAGCTTCTGGATTCTAGCCTAGCACATAAGTTGACAAGGCAGCGTGATGAGGAGCTGCATGTAATTTAAGGCACACAAACGTGTGCAGCAACAGATCTTGCAAATAATTCTTCCTTACGTGTCCCTTCCTGTAGATTAGAATTTTAGAACTGCCTGCACAACAGATTGGTTTTTTGGCTTTGACTCTGTAGAATGGCATCCCTGAAAAGCTTAGGAAGGTGTCTTCCCTTCTGGCCTTTGTCATTATCTGAGGGAAGGATCCCAGTCTTCCCAGCTGGGGAAAAGTTGGGGAGCGGGTAGGCTTGCCTCCCTCTATAACAAGAGGCCTCCTGCGGGCAAATTCCTTCGCTCACCACCACTCTAAGTGGCAGGGTGAATTAAAAAAGGGATTCTTCTGACATCACTATGTCACTTCCAGGTACAACCTGGAATTGAAAGACAGCCATTCTAGGAATTGTCAGAAACTCTATGGTAAAACTCTGTTGTCAAACTCTATGGTAAAACCATACAGTTTCTGGCAACTTCTAGAGCTACCCTCTGTCAATTCTAGGTTGTACCCAGAAAGGATATAGTGATGTCCCTGACATTGCTCCCACCCCACCCTCCATGTCACTGCCTCCAGCCCTTCTGCTACTTGTCAAGCTTGAATGAAGATACTGGATGAGCCACTGAGACAAATTCCAAAAAAGACAAACACTCACAAAAGAAAGAATACATTTCCATCTTACTAGTTACAGATCCTGTTCTTTACCTTTTCACTGGAATCTCTCCAGGGTCCTAACTTCAGCTTATATCAAAGAGACGATATGTGATTGACCTGGGCGGCCATTCAGAAAATGAAGGACACAAAACAAGCGGCAGCTATTGCTTTTATGCCTTGTTTGACTCATAAAACCTCATTGTTTGACTGGTTGAGTTTGTCCCCCAGCTTCTCTCCTATGAGTATAGTTTTCCCTCTCTGAACTCCTTGGACGTGGTGAGGGGACCGGGAGCATCTCAGAGGAGGATCTTCACTTTCCTTGGCTTGACTCGGGCCTGGAGACCCTGAAACTCATTGGGTGACCTTTTGCCAGTGACCCTTTCAACCCAACCTATTGCATGGGGTGTTGTCATAGAAAAGGATGGAGGGGAAAAGACATGTATCAATGGCTAGATACACACATGTGTGCTGTCAAGTTGCACTCACTTATGGCAACTCCGGCAAGGGGCTTTCAAGGCAAGGGAAGAGTAGGGGTCATTTACTGTTGCCCGGTGGACCCCCATCCAAGTACCAACCCTGCATAGCTGCCAAGATCTGTAATAGGGTTATACCATATCACCTTCCTTTCAAAGGACTAGAAACAAATATATAACGATAACAATATTTATTACGGTCTAGGACCAGCACAGAACATCCAAAACCGACACACAAAATTACAGCACGTAAAACATGGTTTATACAGAATTTACACATAAAATTCTTTAGAAATAAATAATATTTCTTAAAAATCAGTTATACTTCTTATATTTCCTTAAGAATCTTTTTTTTTTTGAAATTTTTTTTATTGGATTAGACATCATTATATTCCATACTTCATACAATCAATTTCCTTTACCTATCTTTATTCTAACCCCTCCCTTCCCCCCCCTTTTTGTTGACTTCCAACAGTTTTCCAACCCCTTGTCCATTTTCCCCCTACTCATATCAAACTTATTTTGTCCCTTGTATATATACTTTCACTCTCTTCTAGGCTTCACTATATCAACTAAATATTACATTTCTGGCATATCATCTTTACTGGTGTCCATTTAACTTATACTCTATATTGCTTATGTAATTTCTCCATTATATAGCTATCTATCAATAATAATTGATCAGTTTAACCCAAATTTCTTAATATGACTATAAACACCATATACCTTCAGCATAAGTTAATCAATTTAACTTAACTTCTATATACTTATATTCGTTCTATTTTGATTGTATATTTTCTCCATTATACAATTGTCTGTCAAAAATGAGATTACTACTTAATATAATAATCCACTAAAATAGTTGCCTAGAAATTCTCCTTTAACTCCCCAATCCCCGGTAAAGTCACCCCCCTCTTGTTTTATTACATTTCAATAGTTTTCAAACTGCCACAGTTCTCCTCCCACCTCCCATTTTTTCACCAAATATTGTTTCAGCTTCTCCCAGTCCGTGTTAAACTGTCCTGGATCAAGGTCTCTCAATTTTCTTGTCATTTTGTCCATTTCCGTCATGTACAGCAATTTGTAAATCCAGTCCTCGATATTTGGCACTTCTTGCACTTTCCATTTTTGCGCATACAAAAGTCTAGCCGCTGCTGTCATATAAAATAACAATGTCCTATATTGTGCTGGAATGCTCTCCATTCCCAAGTTCAGCAGCAGGAGTTCTGGGTTCTTATTTATTTGAAATTGTAAAATCTCACTTATCTCTTTTATTATTTCCCTCCAGTACTTCCTAGCTACCTCACAAGTCCACCATATGTGATACAAAGATCCTTCATGTTTCTTACATTTCCAGCATTTATTAGACATATTCAAGTTCCCTAGCGCAATTTTCTTTGGTGTCAAGTACCAACGATAAATCATTTTATGGACATTCTCTTTAATATTGGTACATGTCGTGATCTTCAACGTATTTTTCCACAAGTATTCCCACGCCTCCATTGTTATTTCTTTATTAAAATTAATTGCCCACTTCACCATTTGCACTTTAACTGTCTCATCTTCAGTATACCATTTCAGCAGCACTTTATATACCTTAGAGATTTCCTTTTTGTCCTCTTGTAAAAGTGCCTGTTCTAATTCCGAATTCTCCATTCTTATCCCTCCCTTCACACAGTCCGAATTATAAAGATCTCTGATCTGTCTGTACTGAAACCAATTGTAACTTGGAGACAACTCATCTTGCGTCTTTATTTTGAGTTTAGAAAGTTCCATTCGGGTTATCTCCTTGTATGTTAAACACTGTTGTTCATTATCGACAGTTCTTGGATCTATTACTTCATATGGAACCACCCATGAGGGGATTCCATCTTGTAGGTAATTTCTGTACTTCTTCCAAATTGTGAATAGGCTTCTCCGAATATAATGATGTAAGAACATAAAGTCCGCTTTTACTTTATCATACCATAAGTATGCATGCCATCCGAATATTTTTTTATATCCTTCTAAGGCCAGTAATTTCCGGTTTTTCAACGTCATCCAATCTTTCAACCACACTAAACAAATTGCGTCATAATAAAGTCTTAAGTTGGGTAGCTGCATTCCGCCTCTTTCTTTTGCATCTTGTAACACTTTCATTTTCACTCGAGGCTTTTTGCCTGCCCAAACAAAGTCTGATATTTTCCTCTGCCATTTTTCAAACTGCTTAGAATCTCGGATAATTGGCATTGTCTGTAACAGAAACATCACCCTTGGCAACACATTCATCTTAATTACTGCAATTCTTCCCAACCATGACAAGTTCAGTCTATTCCATTTAATCAAGTCTTGCTCTATCTGAGTCCACAATTTCTCATAGTTGTTTTTAAATAAGACTATATTCTTTGCAGTCAGTTCAATTCCCAGATATTTCACCTTGCTTGTTACTTCTCAGTCTGTTATTTCCGTTAATAATTGTTGTTTTTGTTTAGTCATGTTTTTACATAGTATCTTTGACTTCTTTTTGTTTACATAAAATCCTGCCAAATCTCCAAATTCCTTCATTTTCTCTATTACCTTTGGCATATTCTCCATTGGATCTTCCACAATTAACATTATATCGTCCGCGAATGCTCTGACCTTATAGGAAAAGTCCTTTATTTTTATTCCACGGATTGCATTATCTGCTCGTATCTGTATCATCAGTATTTCCAAAACCGGAATAAACAACAGTGGAGACAACGGGCAACCTTGTCTTGTACCTTTACCTATAGTCAATTTCTTGGTCACCTCATCATTCACCACAATTGCTGCACTCTGGTCTCTATAAATTTCCTTTACTGCTCTTATGAATCTTTCTCTCATTTGTAGCTTTTCCATGGTGGCAAACATAAAGTCCCAGTTCAAATTGTCAAACGCTTTTTCAGCATCCACAAAGAAGAAACCAACCTCCTTGTCACAACGTTTGTCATAGTATTCAATAGCATGTCCCGATACAGACTCACACTGGCAGCATGCAAGGGAAAACTCCCAAGTTGTCCGAGCAGGGCAGCACCCAGTTCCAAGGTTCAGGCACCAACTGGGCACACTCACGGCTTCAAGTCCAAAGGGGGATTCCAAAAACACATCCACAGGAACAGGCCAAGGTCAGGGACAAGAGAATCAATTCCAAACACAGCAGCAAGGTCAGTAGTGAGCGGACTCGTTGCTTCCACACAGCCACTCCCTCTTCAGCTGCTTTTAAGCCTCACAGTGTTCAGCACCTGCCAGCTATCTCAGTCCTGCTCCTGCGAGCACTCATCATCACTAATGATGCTGGGCCGGTGCTGTGCTGCTAGCCTGGCACTGCGCCTTCTGGCTTGGAGGGCTCTTCTAGCCCTCCTCTGGCAGCGCTCCCGAGGCTCTGGTGATGAAGGGGGAGAGCTGGCCTGCACCTGGCTTTCTGTTGCCAGCCCAGGGCTGGGAAGCTGAGGAACCGATGTGCTGGGACCTGGCTGTGGATCAGTATCTGAGCCTTCAGAGCCTGCCTCCTCCTGCAGTGCCTCTGCCACTGGCTGTGGATCTGGGTCAGGTTCACCAGCTGCCTCTTCCTCAGAAGAGTCCTCTGAGTCTCTCTGCTCCGCTGGGCCAGATTCATCCATGACATCATCCCCCTCCCCATGGGTCCCCTCCCCATCTGAGCGAGGACCCGGCTTTTGCGGATATGCCTGATGAAACCGACGGAGCAGGGCTGGGGCATGGATATTACAGGCGGGTTCCCATGACCGTTCCTCAGGTCCATACCCTTTCCAGTCAACTAGGTATTGGAGGCGTCCCCGTCGCCATCGGGAGTCCAGAATCTGTGCGACCTCATATTCCTCATGTCCCTGTACCATGACCGGTGGTGGCGGGGCTGCAGAGGGGCATGCAGGATCTGGAGGGGAAACTGGGACTAGCAGGGAACGATGAAAGACAGGGTGGATCCGAAGTGCCGGTGGAAGTTGTAACCGGTAGGCCACTGGATTGATTTGGTCTATGATGGGGAATGGGCCTATGAATCTGGCGTCCAGTTTTCGGGATGGTCGCAGGCTCTTTAAATGCCGGGTCGAGAGCCAGGCCTGATCCCCAACCTTCAGGGTCTCCCCCGGTCGCCGTTTCCGGTCAGCAGCTGCTTTATATGCTTGTTTGGCCTGCTGTAACTGTTCCTGGAGGACTTGATGGAGGGCTTGAAGCTCCTGGACAAGATCATTAGTCGATGGGACCATTGAATCGGGTGCGACTGGAGGGAAGAACCGGGGGTCGTAGCCGTAGTTGGCCATGAACGGTGTTTGGTGGGTGGAGGAGTGTACTGCGTTATTGTAAGCAAATTCTGCCAAGGGCAACAATGCCCCCCAGTTATCCTGTTGATGGTTGACATAACACCGTAAGTACTGTTCGAGCGTGGCATTCGTACGTTCGGTTTGGCCATCCGACTGTGGGTGGTATGCTGAGGAGAGGTGTACTTGGGTCCCTAGGAGGGAGTGTAGGGCACGCCAAAACTGCGAGGTGAACTGGACTCCTCTATCCGAAATCAGGTGAGCAGGCAGTCCATGGAGTCGGAAAATGTTATGCAAATATAGCTGGGCCGTTTCACGAGCAGAGGGAAGGCCTGTACAGGGAATAAAATGTGCCATCTTTGTGAGTAGATCCACTACCACCAGGATGCTTGTGTGGCCATTAGATCTGGGGAGATCAGTGATGAAATCCATAGACAGAGCTTGCCAAGGTCCTGCAGGAGTTGGCAATGGTTGTAGCAGGCCAGGAGGTTTTCCAGGCTGGTCTTTGGCCCGTCGGCAGGTCTCACATGATGCCACATATCGAGAGACATCGACTTGGACCCGAGGCCACCAAAACTCTCGAGTCAATAGGTGTAGGGTCTTGTGAGACCAAAGTGTCCAGCTGGTTTGGCATCATGTATCAGATGTAGAATTTCTGACTGTAAAGGTCCTAATGGTACATAGACCCTGCCACGGTGGGTGAGCCGCCCCATCTGCTCCGCAAAGTCAGTATGTACTGTTCCCAGAGAGTCCTGGAGTGCCTGAAGTTGTTTCATTGCAAAGGGATCTCGTTGTTGCTGTGTCTTTATCCTCTCTCTGAGAGGTGGCATGGGTTGCACCGCTGCAAAGCTATCCGGTGGCAAGATAGTAGCTAGTGGTCATTCCCCTGTCAGTGGGGCAGCATACTCAGGTTTCCTGGAGAGGGCATCTGCCCGCTTATTTTGCGAGCTTGGAATATAAGAAACAGTGAAATTAAATCTGGAAAAAAACAGAGACCACCGAATCTGTCTTTGATTCAGCCGCCACGCTGTCTGTAGGTGCTCCAGATTGCGGTGATCTGTACGAACCTGAACAGGGTGACGAGCGCCCTCCAGGTGATGACGCCACACTTCAAATGCAACTTTAATAGCCAATAGCTCCCGCTCCCAGATGGTGTAATTTTGCTCGGCTGGTGTGAGCTGCCTGGAGTAGAAGGCACATGGTTGCATGGTCTTGGTAGTCATCCCTTGCTGCAATAACACTGCTCCAATAGCTGTGCTGGAGGCATCTGTCTCAACTACAAAGGGGCAGGCTAGGATCTGGGTACCTCAGGAGTGGTTCAGTGGCAAAGTGGGTCTTCAAATTTTGAAAGGCCTGTTGAGCTTCTGGTGTCCAGTGAAACGGCTCTCGGGGGCGTAACAGCCTTGTCAGAGGTACTGCTAGGGAGGCAAACTCAGGAATAAATTGTCTGTAGTGGTTTGCAAATCCAAGGAAACGTTGAACATCTTTACGATTGTGCGGTGCTTGCCAGGATAGCACGGCTTGGACTTTCTGGGGGTCCATAGCAATCCCTTGAGGGGAAATCTGGTGTCCCAGAAATTCTACAGATGTGAGGTCAAAGGCACATTTTTCAAGTTTGGCATAAAGGCCATGTTGTCGGAGCCGATGCAGAACCACACGCACATGCTTAGTATGGCTTGCTGCATCCTGAGAATAGATTAGGATGTCATCTAAATAAATTATGAGGAACTTGTCAAGGAGATCTCGGAATATATCATTCATCAAATGCTGGAAGACAGCGGGTGCATTACACAAACCAAAGGGCATTACCAGGTACTCAAACTGGCCGTATCTGGTGGCAAAAGCGGTTTTCCACTCATCGCCCGGACGTATGCGCACCAGGTTGTAGGCACCACGGAGATCCAGCTTTGTATACACCTTGGCTCACCTCAGACGCTCTAGCAGCTCTGGAATAAGGGGAAGGGGGTAACGGTCCCTGATGGTGATCTTGTTGAGTGCCCGATAATCATTACATAGCCGCAACTCCCCGCTTTTCTTTTTTACAAACAGGACAGGAGCAGAAGTGGGTGAGGTAGAAGGACGAATGAATCCCCTCTGTAGATTTTTAGTCAGGAAATCCCGGAGGGGCACAAGTTCCGGCTCCGATAGGGGATATAGCCGACCTGCTGGTAAAGGGGCTCCAGGCATCAGATTGATGGCACAATCATATGGTCGATGGGGTGGTAACTGATCAGCTCCTTTTTCCTCAAATACATCCCGTGGATCAGTATCTGAGCCTTCAGAGCCTGCCTCCTCCTGCAGTGCCTCTGCCACTGGCTGTGGATCTGGGTCAGGTTCACCAGCTGCCTCTTCCTCAGAAGAGTCGTCTGAGTCTCTCTGCTCCACTGGGCCAGGTTGGTCCATGACATAGCATTTATAACTGTCCTTAAATTGTCTTTGATTTGTCTATTTGGTAAAAAACCAGCTTGCTCCTCCTCAATAACTTCAGAAAGCCATCCCTTCACTCTTTCCGCCAGTATCTTCGCAAAAATTTTATAATCATTATTACGTAACGATATAGGTCTATAATTTTTCACATTGGTCAAATCTTGCCCTTCTTTGGGGATCAATGATATATTGGCTTCATTCCAAGTATCTGGGATCCGCTGATGCTTTAAAACACCATTGATCATTTCTTTTAGGAATGGTGCCAGTTCATTAGCCATTACCTTGTAAAATTTGGCTGTAAGTCCATCCGGTCCTGGTGCCTTTCCCAAGTTTGTTGACTGTATTGCCTTTCTTATTTCTTCCTCCGTTACTTCATTGTTCAATTTGTCTCTCCAAGCTTCCGAAATTACTGGGAGCTTCATTTTCCCCAAATATGTCGCTATTGAGTCTTTATTCACCTCTTTTTTATTATACAATTTGGCATAAAATTTATAAAAGGCTCTGCTGATAGCTGTCTGCTCCAGGTACACTTTATTGTCCTCACAGATTTTATTTATTATCTTCTTCTCCTTTCTCTTCTTCAATTGCCATGCCAAATATTTCCCAGGTTTATTTGCGCCTTCAAACGCCTTTTGATTCATTCTCTTAAGATGCCATTCCAATTCTTTGTTATTCATTGCTGTCAGCTGTTCTTGAAGAATTTTAATATCCTGGTAGATTTTCTTTTTCCCTGGTCTTTTCTTTAACTGTATTTCTTTGGCTTTTATTTTCTCCGTGATCTCCTGTCTCTTCTCCTCTTTTTTTTCCCTGGCTCTTCCATTTAAGTCCATTGATATGCCTCTAATTACTGCCTTGTAGGTATCCCATACCTTGTTGGTTGGTACTTCTCTGTTCATATTATATTGTATGAAAAACTTTGTTTCTCTTCTCAACATCTCCATATTTTCTCCCTCTTGCAGCAAATCCTCATTTATTCTCCATCCTCTCCTTTTACTCCTTTTCCCCAACTTCCACATAATTGGATTATGATCTGAGCCTACCATAGGCATTATTTCCACATCCTTAGTCCAAAGCGCTAAGTTTTTTGAGGCCCAGATCATATCAATTCTTGATAACGTAGAATGTCTCGCGGAGAAAAACGTGTATTGTCTGCCTTTGGGATTTTGTCTTCTCCATACATCTTCTAAAGTTTCCTGTTGCGTCAATACAAAAAACGTCTTTGGTAATAGTCCTCTTTTCTTTTGTGCAGTTGCTGACTTTTTATCCAATTCCAAGTTTGTCACTCCATTGAAGTCTCCTGCAAGAATTATCTGGTCATAAGAAAGTTCATCTAATTGCTTCCTCAAGTCCTCAAAGAAGCTTTCTTTTGCTCCATTGGGTGCATAAATTCCAATCACCAATACTCTCTTTAAATTCCATATACATTCCACTGCTAAAAATCTGGCTTCCGCATCTCTCATCACTAACTTTGGCTGTAGCTCCTCTTTTATATACAATACCACTCCCCTTTTTTTCTTATTGGAGGCCGCTACAAAATCACTGCCCAATTTATTCAATTTTAAATACTTTACATCCTGCTTTCTAATATGAGTCTCTTGCAGGCACACAATATCACATTTTTGTTTTAATAGCCAGTGGAAAATACTTTTTCTCTTATTCGGTGAATTAAGTCCATTTACATTCCAAGATAAAACTTTGCACTCCATATTCATAATCTTGTTGCTGGTAAGTCCTTTTCATTGTCCCTTATAAGCTGTTCCATCTCTGATTCAGATCTAATGCGCTTTTTCACTCCTCCAAATTCAAAGGACACTCCTTCTGGTAATTCCCATCTGTACCTTATTTTCATGTCCTTCAGAATCTGAATTAGAGCTTTATATTTTTTTCGATCTAACAACACCGATCTGGGTAGTTCCTTCATGATAATAATTGTCTTGCCATCAATCTCCAATGGATCTTGAAACTGTTTAGTCACAATCTTCTCTTTTATGTTTCTGGTCGTGAATTGCACAATCACATCTCTTGGTAGTTTCCTCTGGGTCGCGAATCTTGAATTTACACGGTATACCACATCTAGGATAGCCACCACTTCCTCCTCCTCCTTCCCCAGGTATTCAGCTAACACCTCAGCAATCTGTTCTTGAGCTGTCTTTCCTTCCACTTCCGGCAAGCCGCGAAACCTCAGCTGCTTCTCCATGTGTTTACTCTCCGCAACCGCCATTCTCCCCCTCATCACCCTCATCTCTGTTCTTTGCGTATCTGCTAAATTCTCCACCGCACTTTCCACTACCTTGACTCTTTGCTGTGTTCCCTGCAGGTCATTTTGCATTGTTTCCATACCTTTCTTCACTTCTGCCAGCTCATTTTTTACTGTCTCTTTAACCTCTTTAACCTCTTTCACCAACTCCGGTTTCATGTCCTTGAGCTGCTTAATCACTTCTAAAAGTTTTTTATCCAAATTCTCTATCGCCGATTGCCACTCTTTTTTCGACATCGTGGGGCTTGCTTTGCCTCGCTCCCACGAGTCCGCTCTCTTCCTTAGCTCCGTGGCGTTTAATTAAATGTCCTTTTAGTTTAAATGTCCCGGTCTTTCCAAAAAACCCTTTTAAATAGTCCAAAATGTCAGGCGTCTTTTCTCTATGGTTCCTCTATGATATTTGTAATCCAATATGGCTTACTTCCTCTTTCGCTGAAGCCGCGGCTCTTCCCCTTTCAAAGATTGCGATTCCCTTCTTCCTGCCCTCTGGCAAGGGCCGCTTCTCTCCAGCAACTCTATCGTTGTTACGTACTTCCTGTTTCCTGACTTCCCACAGCAGTTCTCGCGATGGTAAAACTTTCTCACAGCCGGATATCTCCTTATAGCCACAGGTATTCAAAACAATAGTCCAATTTCTTTAATAACTTCATTTAACTTAGTCCTTTTTCTAATATAATTCTTGCCGGGTCCTCCCCTCCTTATACTGAGTCTGTTGCAGTTTAAAAGTCTACCTTAATTCTTCTTTACTTTAAGTAATCTGTCCCGTTTCAAGAGATAGTGATCTTTACCTTCTCAATCGCTTTCCATGGGTTGTAATCGCTCTTTCAATCTTAAATTCCCACCCACTCTTCTTTCCCCTGTTGAAGCTTGGGCATGTAGGTCTTATGCCAACCGCATTGGCACCAGGACTGCCGCAGAGATTATAGCCGACCTGTCTTAGGGTGGGACCTCAAGGGTCGGGAGAGGATCCGTTGCGTAGGACCCCCCCCTCACCCGAGATCAACGCGCCCTGAGGTGCTTGAGCATTCTATGCCTGTTCTCCGCCTGAGAACAGTTGGCCGCGGGCTTTGTTTTGCCCCGCCGGCCGTTTAAAACGGCAGCCCGGTCAGCTCCACGATTAGAGCTGCGTTAGACCTCCATGGATCCCAAACCGGAAGTCTATTTCCTTAAGAATCTTACATGCTGCAGCGAGAATTCTAGTTCAGGGAGCAGTAATCAATGGGTTAAGACCTACAAGCAGTTTCTCGATAAGTTCTGAGTCGGATAAATATTTTATTTATTTAAAACATTTGTATCCCAACTTTCCCCCGCAAACAAGGTCCCCAACACAGTAAACACTGAGACACTAACAAAGAATTGAAAACAACTTAAATTTAAAACAGCATTTAAAATACACAGAATCACAGAACCAAAGAGTTGTAACGGAAGGGGCCATACAGACCTTCTAGTCCAACCCCCTGCCCAATGCAGGATGAGCCTAAAGCGTCCCTGACAAATATTCATCCAGCCTCTTCTTGAAAACTGCCAGGGAAGGGGAGCTCACCACCTCTCTAGGCAGCTGATTCCACCTTTGAACTACTCTGACCACGAAAAAGGTTTTCCTAATATCCAGCCGGTACTTTTCTGCATGCAATTTAAGCCCGTTGCTTCGAGTCCTATCCTCTGCTGCCAACTGGAACCGCTCCTTGCCCTCCTGCAAATGACAGCCTTTCAAATATTTAAAGAGAGCAATCATGTCACCCCTCAATCTCCTATTCTCCAAACTAAACATTCCCAAGACCCAAGTGCCATCAAGGAAATCAGCCTTTCCTTGTAGGGCTCAGTCTCCAGGCCCCTTTTGCAGCTGTGCAGGCCAGCCAGTTCAGGTGTCTAGGCAGCCTTCTGTGGCGAACCAGCCAGCCTGGGCACTCTGGAGACCTCCTGAGGCTGTGCAGCACTGCTCTGGAGTGGCACCCAGAAGTAGTAGGTCCCAGCATGATGACATCACTTCCTGCAGTGATGTCATCATGCCACCTTGGAAGCATGCATATGCTGAGCATGCACACATTTTTCAAAGAAACAAGTAAGTCCCCCCTTGCCTCTCTCTACTATCCAGTATTATCCAGAAGACCTGGGGAGTCTTCAGAGGACAGTGAGGACTATGTCCCCTGCAAATTTGGTGCATATTGGACATTGGGAAGGTCAGTTTGTAACCCCTCAAAGTAGCTTCCAGCAGACAGTCCAGTTTTTGCCACCGTGAAGAGAAAATGACACGAAAGGGACCCAAGGACTCTCTTTTCCCCGGCTCAAGTTCAGCTAAGTCCCAAGGGGGCCATTATGGCTCCCACGAACATCCAACTACGAAGACGTTCATGAACATGTCATGTCCGTCAGTGTTCGTGAATCTTGTTCGTGGATGGCAACGAACCACGAACATCGTATTTGGGTTTTTTCCTGTTCGTGCCCACTCTACTCAGGAGTGGCCTGCCATCCCAGGCATCTAGGTAGCCTTTTGCAGCTGTGCAGGCCAGCCAGTTCAGGTGTCCAGGCAGCCTTCTGTGGCTGCACGGACCAGCCAGATTGGGCACTCTGGAGACCTCCGGAGGCTGTGCAGCGCTGCCCTGCAGTGGCACTCAGAAGTAATGGGTTCCAGCATGATGACATCACTTCCTGCAGTGATGTCATCATGCCACCCTGGGAGCATGCACATGCTGAGCATGCACACATTTTCCAAAGAAACAAGTAACCCCCCCCCGCCCCCCGTCTCTCTCTAGTATCCAGTATTATGGCCCTTTTCACACTACTTGCCTGCTCCCGGAACGTTGCGAAACATCGCGCAAAACTCGCAAAAGATAGCGGCTTCTCACGAGAGTTTTGCACAATGTCACGCAAAACTCTCGCAAGAAGACGCTATCTTCCACGTTTTTTGCACAATGTTTTGCAACATTCCAGGAGCAGGCAAGTAGTGTGAAAAGGGCCTATGTTACAGTCACCAATCAATAGTAACTTTTCTTTTCCAGATGAAGCCCCTTTCCTCCAACGAGCAGATAGAGGGAGCAGAATTCACGTATTTAGCAAAGCCACTGACTGTTTTTCTCTACCAATTCCCCCATCTTTTATAATCTCCCTTTACTTCAAGTTACTAATGATCCATAAAGGGAGGAGCTTATCTTTATCTTTAATTTCCTTGATGGCACAGGAGTGGATGAGCAGGGGAACGTTGTTGCTAAGGAAAGTACTAAGAGACAATAAATTCATAGAATGGCTCAATGGTTTCATGTTTTACAGCGGGGGGGGGCTTTTCCTTCCCTCGCCATTCAATCCTGATCCTCTTCCATTTTTCTTTTCTTTGCCTGTCAGAGGGGGAGCCAAGAGAATTCTCATGTGCCGATCACACGTGGCAAGTGCGACTGGTCACCTGGCTCTGAGGCATGTCAATGCACCACAAACAATGAAGAAGCATCCTATTAACACAGGGAGAGGGGAAGAACCCCAAAATAAAATGTCTCCCAAAATGGAGCCTATAAAGAATGACCCAATTAGTGGATGCATACTGTGGTTTTCTTGTTGTTGTTTTTGTTAAAGACACTCCATGAATGTCTATAAACAATTTGTGAAACAATACAAGGGTTCAGGTCCTATAAATGCTTAATGGCTGTTTATGAAGCCTTTTGAAAGCTTCCATTTGGACGAGACCTGACGTGGCCTCTATCGTTCCTTCCTGCCCCTCCTTCCTTAAGCACCATTTTTATTGCTCCTCTGAAATGCACAGGTAAGCAAACTTCAGCTGCAAGGAAATTGTCTACTAAAAAGTATGGGAAAGTCCAAGAGATTTGGGGCAGAGCCTAAGGAGGGCAAAGTTTGGGGAATTGAGGGAGCTCAGCAGAGATGGGATGACACAGAGTCCTCCATGGGAAGTTGCCATTTCCTCCAGGGGAACCGATCTCTACGGCTCAGAGATCGATTGTAATTCTGGGAGAGGTTGGCAACCCTAAACTATCAGAAGGCTTGCAGGATTTTTCAGCCAACTTCATGTCCAAGGCTGGCACACCAAATGGTCTGCATTTGTTGATGGGGGAACAGAGATCATTGCCAGGATGTAGGCAGTGAGTGCATTTTTCATTTGAGAACACTGATTTATTTTTCTACCTCAGACAGTTGCACAAAACTGAGGTAGACTAGGTCCCAAGACCCCTCACCATCTTCGCTGCCCTTCTTTGGAAACATTCCAGCATGTCAACATCCTTCTTAAATTGTGGCGCCCAAAACTGAACACAGTACTCAAATTTAGGTCTAACCAGAGCAGAGTAAAGAAATACCATCACTTTGCGTGATCAGGACAATATACTATTGATACAGCCTAAAACCACATTTGCTTTTTAGCTACTGCATCTACTAAGCTTCCTAGATCCTTTTCACATGTACTGCTGCCAAGAAAAGTCTCCCCTATCCTATAAGGGGACCGTCTCTCCATGTATGTGCCCCAGAGAGCACTTCGTTCAACCAGAAAACATCTCTTGGTGGTCTCTGGCCCTAGGGAGGCTCGGCTGGGCTTTACCAGGGCCAGGGCCTTTTCGGTCCTGGCCCCAACTTGCTGGAATTCTCTGTCTGAGGACACTCGGGCCCAACAGGATCTTGTATCATTTATGTGGGCCTGTAAGACAGAGATGATCCACCAGGCATATGGTGGAGGCTAATTTTAGCCCATCATTGTTGAGCGTTCCACTGGTCTCTCTCTGCAAGGGGTATGGAGAGTCCACTCCCGCTGGTTGCCCCAAAACGGGCACAGTATTTTATCTGTTTTTATAAATGATTTTAAGTTGTCTTTTAATCAATGTTGTACCTCGCCCTGAGCCCACTTGCGGGGAGGGCGGGTGAAAAATAAAATAAATAAATAAATATGCCTTTGATTTTCCCAACGTAAACACAAAACTTTAAATTTGTATCTGTTGAAATTCATTGTGTTGGTTTCAGCTCAGTTTTCCAGACTGAAAATCACCTAGATTCTTGATTCTGTCTCCTACTAGTTGTTCATTTCCTCCTTGCAGTGCAAACTTAACAATATTACCAGTTAAGTTGACATACGTTAATTGCTCTTTTGAGCCCTTGTAGAGGATTAAGGAACCCCTATAACATGACATCCTGTGATCCTTAATCCATTATCCCTCACCCCACCTACCCACAAAGTTAAAAAGAAGTAAAAATTAGTAATTTCTATAGCAGGTGAAATTTGGGGCAGGGGGTACTAATTAATGGCTGTAAGTTGTGGAAAGTATGGCTCCTGGAACATGAGGATGTAAACATTTGTCAAATCATTGAGAGAGGCTCATGCGACACAAAACATGCACAGGTCTGGTTGAAAAACTCTGGCCTCCATTTTAACACCTTGTGTTCCAAGAGCAGGCCAAAATATATAGTATACTCCCACATATAAAATTCTGGGAAGAAACAACATGGGAAGATCTTTTCATCTAGTTTATGTGCTACCGAAGGCGTCTGCCTGGCCCAGTATTTAGAACAGAAGGTTGGACTAGATGGGCCAATGTTATTCTACTCCTTTGATGTTCACACAGCACCTCCCTCTCTCCTTCTTTGGTAACTTAGTCCCGTTTCCCATTCTTTCAACCTTTCCTATTGGTCAAGAAAGCATTGTTTCAATTTGAGTAAGCAAGATTTGAAATGGTATTCCATACACAACTATGTCATAGTTTAGCCAGGGTTATTAATTATTAGTCTCTCGAGGTGTTTCTTTTCAACCGCTTTTATTAGGTCTTAATTTGCATGTGGTTGACTATATGATGCTAGAAAGCATCAACTGTCTCTTCTACAGCCAACCGATGATGTTGAGAAGATATTAAACTTGCTCGTTAAGCTCTAAACCAAAAGAAAACCTATTTGGATGCAGACAGAGTTATGGGTGAGCACGTGATAGACTAATTATCACAAACAGTGAAGTGGCAATTATGCGCTGGGTGTAGAAAGCCCACAGGAGTGATCATTTTGGTCACATAATCATTAGTTCCTGGTGCCCCAAAATGATACCCAAGCGCCCTGAGATGGTATAAAAGGGCTTGCAAATTCTAAACATTTCAGACATCTCCTCTCGCCTTCCTGCTAACTTCTACTTGAGTCTTCTCTCCTCAGAGAATCAGGTATGTATGCCCTCCATCCCTCATCTTGGTCATTCAGAAACCTATATTGAGTCAAAATACGGGTCTATCAAGCTTAGTTTTGTTGCCGCTAACTGGCAGTGGCTCTCCTAGTTTTCACAGAGGAAAAGTCTTTCTTTCCTAGTACTTGCTGCCTAAGAGCTTTCAAAAGGAGATGCCAAGAGAACCTGAGATGTTCTAGATACAAGTTTAAAAAGACAGAGCCAACAGCAGGGAAAAGGCTTTCCTATCCACTGGAGCTGTATGAAGGGGCTGTGAAATGCCAGAAGGGGAACTTCAGCCCATTGTAACCTGTCCAGTCCAAGCCCAGCTCTGGAAGGCAGCTCCAACCCATTCCCATTCCTTGCTGCCCTCTGGTTGCGATCCCACACAGTTTTAAACAGGAGAGGTGAAATTGACAGAGCCTTCAGGGGGTTGAAGATGAAATGAAAAAAACCGCTGAGGAGTAATCTTTGCCAGCTCTGTCTTTTTAAACTACGCTTCCCAGATAACATTGCACCTCCCTACACTTGACAAACATGTGCCGAGGTGTCTCATGTAGAGAGACTTGGAGATAGTAAGAGACTAACAGAGGTAGTTTGCCATTGCTTACCTCTGCAGCCCTAGTTTTAGTTGGAGGTCTCTCATCTAATTACTAACAAAGGCCAACCCTGCTTAGCTTCTGAGATCTGATGAGATCAAGTTCACCTGGGCTATCTAGGTCAGAGCAGCACAACGAGGATTATTTTATTGTAGATGTGGGCGACAGTCACTAGCGGCTACTATCACATACAAGATTATCTTTACCAGGTCTAATATTGGTTTGCTTAGCTTATTATGGCCATGATATTGTAGACGTCGTGTAGAGTAAAATGGGCCTGTGCAATTTTCCCGTATAGCAGAGGCATATCTCATATGGGGCAGATAGGAGCTCGTCCTTCATAGAGGTTCAAAGTATATTGACATTTGTTAAGGCAATGTCGAATAATGGCATGGTTCATTTGGAAAATGAATTATGAAATACACATGGGGGCCCTCCAGGATTTACAAGGGTAGAGTTGAGTGCCAGTAGGAGAAAAAATATGAAAACATGACCATCAGACTGATGGTATGATGTTGCTTCAAAGAAAAACATGGACATGTTTTTTTTATTTCTTTTAAATTGAATTTCATTTCATTTATGCCAAGCCCTTCTCCCGAACAGGGACCCAAAGTGGCTTACATCATTCTCCTCTCTTCCTTGTTTTCTCGCACAACAACCTTGTGAGGTAGGTCAGGGTGAGAGTGTGCCTGGGCCAAGATCACTCAGCAAGTTTCCATGGCAGAGGGGGGAATCATACCTAGGTCATACAGATCCTAGTCCTTTCCTCTCACCACTACACCACACCGGCTCTAGCAACTCTCTAAGAATCCCTGGAAACTCTATGGTAAAACAATAGAGCTTCCAGCAATTCCTAGACAGGACTGAAGTTATATCCTGAGGGTTTCTAAAGGTTTCTAGAGAAATCAAGCCTTTCTGTTACTACCTCCGTTGTTTTTTTAAAAATTGATTTGTACACTCTTTATGGCCTGGTTTGGAATTAGATGAAAAACATTAGATGAAGAACCTGATATTATTTTGCTCAGAGGCTTGGTGGGGGCAGCAGGCTCATCAGAGTGGCACAGTTGCTGCTCCTTTCAGCAGCTCTAGTACAGTAAAATCACCATCTTAATGAAGAGAGGGGGAAATTGTTGTAATTTATCCTGAGCAGCGCATCCCTGTTGGACAGACTTTTAAAATTATTATTATTCAGCTAAAGTGAAGCATTGTAGAATTGAACTACTTTGGTTCCCAGTTGCCCGACAGAAAGGCAACCTTATAAATGTTTAAGCAAATGAAAAGAGGAGCAAGAGCTGGC
Organism: Eublepharis macularius; assembly: GCF_028583425.1. Classification (NCBI taxonomy): domain Eukaryota; kingdom Metazoa; phylum Chordata; class Lepidosauria; order Squamata; family Eublepharidae; genus Eublepharis; species Eublepharis macularius. The sequence continues at coordinate 249,615,403 of NC_072790.1, forward strand.
TATCCGCGTAACATTACTAAGTACGGCCCTGTAGATAATTATTTTTTTCCCTACAATTTCGATTTGAATGAAAGTTATTCTGATGACTCTGGGGCATTCCACTTATTGTACACTTAAATGTATCATTTCAGATCCTGATCTCCAGCAGAAAGATGCCTTACGATTGCGGACCTTGTGGCTTCACCTGCGTATCGCAGTGCCCCCCGCAGTGCGCAGTCATCCAGCAACCCCCCTTCTGCATCACTCAGCCAGGAGCCATCCTCAGCTGCTCCAATGATAGTTTGGCTGTGAACTGTAATGCCCCCTGTGGCTACGGCTGTGATTGGGGCTATGGGGGCTATGGGGGCTATGGGGGCCTTTGGGGCTACGGAGGGTGCGGAGGGTACGGAGGCTTTGGCAACTGTGGATGGGGTGTGAGATGCGCACCTGGCACAGGAGTCAGGGGTTAGTGAAAATGGCCCAAAGCGATCAAGAGTACAGCTTCAAAATAACAACTGATGGTTGCCCCTGGATTTCAGAAGAACTAAGGGCCCACAATGTCAGGTGAAATTGTGGTTGCTCAGCTCCTCTGGAAAGCAGACTCAAAATACCATTCTTACGTTTCACTTCCCCTGAAATTGATAGCTGTCCCTCCCTTTCTATTCCCCGTCTTGCTCCAAAGCCTGTTGGCTCTGCTTAGTTAGTACAAGGGACTGATGACTCCAAATGCAAATCAAGGTGGCCTCAAAAAGATACAGCTGCAGCCCAACCCTTCTGCACTCTCTTTTGGCATTAGGTAGCCAACTCTCTTCCTGCCCTCCCTGAGGCCTACAGTTATAGTTATGCTGGCCTATTTATTCAGATCGTCGTAAGGAGAAAAGGGGTGTGGGGTGGTTCTACATCCTATAAATGCCAAGTTCTAATAACGTTTAGCCTTGGTCCTTTTTTCCTGTTGGCTTTAACTGATAATGGCCATGGCAGAAACTGGATGGGTCTCCAGGGGTTTTCCTGAGCCCCAAATAGAATGATGGATTGCCGCAGAGAAGAGATGAAGGTAGAGCTCATTTTGGCATCACCTAATGAGAAACCACGCAGTGGGTCTTGTGTTTCTGTTGTATGTTCTGTACGTAGCATTGCTTTGCTCCCCCTGTGGGATAACCTGCCTTTCCTTCTGTATTAAAACCTTAGACTTCCTCACAGCTCAAGTGTCCTGGTTTTGATTTCTCCTCCCATCGCTTTGGGCTGGATCCTACAGTCTTATCTACTTGTGACAGAGGGTGGGGGAAGAGCTACAAATGACTTGTGATTCCTGAAAGACTATGATGGGAATCATGAATGTTCCATTCTAGCCTTACTAGATTCCACATGGCAGTCAAACATTGGAGGAGGGGGAGGGGGAGGAGGTGAACTGTACCCATTCCTGCTTGGCTAAGCCATTTGCTTCAGCGTAGCCCAGCATTATGTTTGGGAACTGTGCAGGGGAATTGTGCAAGGAATGAGTGTAACATCCTTTAGGTATTTAGAAGTTCACTGCTTCTAAGCATGGAGCTTCTGTTTAACAATCACAGCTGATAGGGGCGGTCTCTAGGAATGGAGCTGGTGGAAGAAGCTTTGGGGAGTGGAGCTGAGAAAATGTAGGGCAGGAGTGGCTTGGCGGGAGGGGTAGGCCATATTGCAGCCTCATTTTTTTAGCAGCATTAGCCAGCCCTCTCAAGGTCACATTCACAATAAACAGGGGCTACACTGAGGTCTCATGGGCGTGGCCAAACCCCAGAAGATCCTCAAAACTCTCTGCTATGTTGTACACTGCCAACTTTGGAATTTAAGGAAGTACACACACACACCCCAGCAGGTCCAGAGACTACAGCTGAATCTTTCATGTCATGGGCTGCTCCTGACAAGATCTAAGATCTACTGGTTACTCACATCCCAGTCAGGGGTCATTCCATAGAAAAAGAGCTGGAGGAACTCATTAGCATAACTCATTAGCACATGCTACACCCCTTGACATCACCAGAAGTGTGTCATTAGCATAATGGATTTGCATATGCCACACCCCCTGACATCACCTATCCTGGCTGTTTTGGACCCAATCCTGTCCATTCAGGGCTGAAATTGGGCCCAAAATGGCTGAAAATGGTTGAAAAGGGGCCCAAAATGGCCAGGATCTCCTGCTGCTTGAGCATTCATTTCACCATTTCAGCTCTTCTCTTTTTTCCTCCAAGAGGAAAAAAGTATGCTGAGCGGGAGAGTGATCCACCACCACTCAGAGGCCTAAGAGTATGCTGAATGGGAGAGTGATCCACCACCTGTCAGAGGCCTAAGAGTATGCTGAGCGGGAGAGTGATCCACCACCTGTCAGAGGCCTGATCCGGGCCATTTGGGCCCCAATCCAGGCCGAAACAGGCCCAAACTGGCCGAGAGTTTGGCATCACCACACATTTGGAGTGTGAGGACACGAGGAAGAATCATTCCAAGAACTGTCATTACTCCAGCAAATTTGTATAGGAAGTTATAGAATTATCATTGTCTCTTTGCAGCTATTATGGGACATATGTGTGTATTTATGTAATTGTATATGTACACATTGTGAATATTTGACTGATTGTATAACTTTTATTCACATGGTGAGCAAGACACGAATAATAAGATTTTGAGTAAATAATTTATTGATTTATTGGGTTCCTAGGGCATCTTGCCCTTGGTGGTAATTGGCTTTGTTGGGACCCTTTTCTCTTTTTGTGGCTCTTTGGGGAACTGCCAGATCTGCATTCCTGTGCGTTCCCCCTCAAAATGAGCCCTGCCAGTACTAATTACATATGAGAGTTGTGATGCTACTGATGATGATATGCCAGGCATATCAAGTAACATTTAAAGCACCAGGAATTCTAGAGTGGAGATCCCTACCACTGAGGGTGCCAACTGGGTTGAGAAATTCCTTGTGATCTGGGGGTGGGGCCTCAAAAGGGAAATGATGCCTATAGGAAGTTGTGGAACTCCCGAAATCTTCATATCACTGGCATGCAAAGTGTCAGCCTCTCCCAGGGTTGCTAGCTCCAGGTTGGAGATTTGGGGCAAGACTCTGGAAATGGAAGATTAGAGGAAGGGAGGATGTGATGTCACTGAATCTGCTGTTTCCTCCAGAACCCTGATTTCTCTAGTCTGTGGATCAGTTGTAGATCTGTCATAATTCTGGGAGAACGAAAGACCCCACTTGGTTGGACAGCCCTAGTCTCCCCTCTTGGGCAAGGAGTGCAAGAACAGAGGGTGAGGGTAGCAGTTGGATAACTCCTCCCACAAGCCCTGCCTATCTATCTTCTTTTAAAAGAAGAAAGCTCCTACGGGAAAGGAGGACTTGGAGGAAAAAGGAGAAGAGATGAAACGATGAAACGAATGCTCAAGCATCCTATTTCTCACAGTGGTCAGCCAGATACATTCAGGAGGATATCAAAGCAACATTTCTTAATGGCCATTTTGCTTTCCAATCTTTGCTACTTCCTGTCCCATATGGCATTGGTAGCCAGTGTGGGGTACAGTTTCGAGATCTGGATGGAAACCAGAGAATCAGTTTGGTGTAGTGGTTAAGAGCGCGGGACTTTAATCTGGAGAACCGGGATTGATTCCACAGACCTCCACTTGAAGCCAGAAAAGACAAAAGTCCCCGTATTGAAAAATAAACGTTTTGACCACTATTTATATATCAGGTGTAAAAACACCAACAGGAAACAAAGTACAATAATACATAAACAATTGCGCCTGTATTTGGCGTCCAACGGAACTGTAGGAATTAATGCGACTCTTCTCCAATTATAAGTTAGCCAGTCCATAAACAGAAAACGCCACAAAAGTCCTGGTGTAATTTCCTTTAGTGGTAGAAGTTGGATGATGGTCCCCACAAATGCGGGATGAATGCAAATGATAATGGTATCCCAACAGGATTCCGGATACCTTCCTGTTTCGCTGCCCTCTTGTTCACGGGAATTATTTTTCTGCCAAAAAACATCAAATGCATAACATCTCATACTGACCACCTTTTTGCAACATAAATCTAAGTAACATCCTTTTTACAACATCAATCCAAATACATAATTACTCACTCTGTACCAGCTGACAAATTTCACGACCGCATCTCCTGCATGGTCAAAAGCTGGTACGTAAATGGTCTATGAACCGGGTATTTAAAGTGAATCATGAAATGAACTCTTAAAGCTACATGTTCCGATTTTCATAGCTCTAAATTCTACACCAGTATGAATATCAAGTTACTAACAGCAATAGCTCAAGATGATGTTGTTACACAAACCCAGAATAGTCAATGAGAGTGTTCAGACCAAAAGGTCCCAAACAATCTAACTCAAAAGTCCAGTACGCCTCCCTTCTCATAAGCTCCTTGTTGTGATCCCTAGATCTATCTTTTTTAATGACCTGTAGAACCGAGAATCTAAATTGTCTCTCGGTGTTATGATGATCTACAAAATGTTGTGTAAGGGGTGCAGTCTTTGCTACTTCCTTTCCCATATGGCATTGGTAGCCAGTGCGGGGTACAATTTCGAGATCTGGTTGGAAACCAGAGAACCAGTTTGGTGTAGTGGTTAAGAGCACGGGACTCTAATCTGGAGAACCGGGTTTGATTCCACAGACCTCCACTTGAAGCCAGCTGGGTGACCTTGGGTCAGTCACAGCTCTCTCAGAGCGATCTCAGCCCCACCCGCCTCACAGGGTGTTTTGTTGTGGGTATAATGATGACATACCTTGTAAACCGCTCTGAGTGGGTGTTAAGTCATCCTGAAGGGCGGTATATAAATTGAATGTTGTTATTATTATTATAAATTGGGATCTGGGAGTCCCAAGTTCAAGTCTCTGCTTGACAATGAATCTGTCTCGTTGTCCCTATTCTGGCCCTTCCTCCACCCCTCCACCTCAGACCTAGCTTGAGTTGTCAGGTCTCCTTACCCTCCCGGTGGGCCTGGAGGGGGGTGACCTGGCTTTTACCTCCTTCTTTCTGTCCTAATGACATAGCTGCACAATGATGTCACTTCTGGTGATGGCACTTCCGGTGACATCATCATGCAGGTGCAGGAGTGCGCCTACATTGATCAGCAGGCCAATTTGGGCCTCAGATGGACCCAATTTGGCCCATTTGGGGCCCAAATCAGCCTGCAGTGGAATACAGGAGTGCTCTTGGGGTGGTGTGATGACTTCAGTGACGTCAGTGCCTTCCTTCCCCACTGGCCAGATAAATTGAGGCGGGAGGTAGACGGTGAAAGCAGGGGATCCCCTGACCGCACCAGGGAAGAGGATCCTTAGACCTAGCCTAGTTTACGTGGTTGTGGTCAGAATAAAATTGGGAAGGGAGCACCATGAAGGATGCCATGTGATTCTTAAGAGAAGGAGGAGATAAGGATTAATAGTTGGCCCCAATGAATGTCAAGAGATCCTCAGTATGCATTTATGTATCAGCTCGCCATCTGAGTAAACATCTCCAGCGTTCTCTGCCTTTTTGGATCAGCCTCGAAGCTGACTTTCTTCCATAATCGCATATGGAGCATTGCTCAACAACAGCATGCATGAAGCTGTCATTCTGTGGCTGCAATTGCTGGGAAATGATGAAGCATTCCGGCACGCCCTAAGGATTTACTTTTTCTTACAAGTTGCAAAGGGAAAGGAGCAAGGAAAAGGAGTGACATAAAGCCAGTGATTGTCTCTCTGTTCAATCAATGTGTCATTTCTCAAGGACAGCTGTCACCCCAGAGCACATCCTTTTGCAAGCTTCTGGATTCTAGCCTAGCACATAAGTTGACAAGGCAGCGTGATGAGGAGCTGCATGTAATTTAAGGCACACAAACGTGTGCAGCAACAGATCTTGCAAATAATTCTTCCTTACGTGTCCCTTCCTGTAGATTAGAATTTTAGAACTGCCTGCACAACAGATTGGTTTTTTGGCTTTGACTCTGTAGAATGGCATCCCTGAAAAGCTTAGGAAGGTGTCTTCCCTTCTGGCCTTTGTCATTATCTGAGGGAAGGATCCCAGTCTTCCCAGCTGGGGAAAAGTTGGGGAGCGGGTAGGCTTGCCTCCCTCTATAACAAGAGGCCTCCTGCGGGCAAATTCCTTCGCTCACCACCACTCTAAGTGGCAGGGTGAATTAAAAAAGGGATTCTTCTGACATCACTATGTCACTTCCAGGTACAACCTGGAATTGAAAGACAGCCATTCTAGGAATTGTCAGAAACTCTATGGTAAAACTCTGTTGTCAAACTCTATGGTAAAACCATACAGTTTCTGGCAACTTCTAGAGCTACCCTCTGTCAATTCTAGGTTGTACCCAGAAAGGATATAGTGATGTCCCTGACATTGCTCCCACCCCACCCTCCATGTCACTGCCTCCAGCCCTTCTGCTACTTGTCAAGCTTGAATGAAGATACTGGATGAGCCACTGAGACAAATTCCAAAAAAGACAAACACTCACAAAAGAAAGAATACATTTCCATCTTACTAGTTACAGATCCTGTTCTTTACCTTTTCACTGGAATCTCTCCAGGGTCCTAACTTCAGCTTATATCAAAGAGACGATATGTGATTGACCTGGGCGGCCATTCAGAAAATGAAGGACACAAAACAAGCGGCAGCTATTGCTTTTATGCCTTGTTTGACTCATAAAACCTCATTGTTTGACTGGTTGAGTTTGTCCCCCAGCTTCTCTCCTATGAGTATAGTTTTCCCTCTCTGAACTCCTTGGACGTGGTGAGGGGACCGGGAGCATCTCAGAGGAGGATCTTCACTTTCCTTGGCTTGACTCGGGCCTGGAGACCCTGAAACTCATTGGGTGACCTTTTGCCAGTGACCCTTTCAACCCAACCTATTGCATGGGGTGTTGTCATAGAAAAGGATGGAGGGGAAAAGACATGTATCAATGGCTAGATACACACATGTGTGCTGTCAAGTTGCACTCACTTATGGCAACTCCGGCAAGGGGCTTTCAAGGCAAGGGAAGAGTAGGGGTCATTTACTGTTGCCCGGTGGACCCCCATCCAAGTACCAACCCTGCATAGCTGCCAAGATCTGTAATAGGGTTATACCATATCACCTTCCTTTCAAAGGACTAGAAACAAATATATAACGATAACAATATTTATTACGGTCTAGGACCAGCACAGAACATCCAAAACCGACACACAAAATTACAGCACGTAAAACATGGTTTATACAGAATTTACACATAAAATTCTTTAGAAATAAATAATATTTCTTAAAAATCAGTTATACTTCTTATATTTCCTTAAGAATCTTTTTTTTTTTGAAATTTTTTTTATTGGATTAGACATCATTATATTCCATACTTCATACAATCAATTTCCTTTACCTATCTTTATTCTAACCCCTCCCTTCCCCCCCCTTTTTGTTGACTTCCAACAGTTTTCCAACCCCTTGTCCATTTTCCCCCTACTCATATCAAACTTATTTTGTCCCTTGTATATATACTTTCACTCTCTTCTAGGCTTCACTATATCAACTAAATATTACATTTCTGGCATATCATCTTTACTGGTGTCCATTTAACTTATACTCTATATTGCTTATGTAATTTCTCCATTATATAGCTATCTATCAATAATAATTGATCAGTTTAACCCAAATTTCTTAATATGACTATAAACACCATATACCTTCAGCATAAGTTAATCAATTTAACTTAACTTCTATATACTTATATTCGTTCTATTTTGATTGTATATTTTCTCCATTATACAATTGTCTGTCAAAAATGAGATTACTACTTAATATAATAATCCACTAAAATAGTTGCCTAGAAATTCTCCTTTAACTCCCCAATCCCCGGTAAAGTCACCCCCCTCTTGTTTTATTACATTTCAATAGTTTTCAAACTGCCACAGTTCTCCTCCCACCTCCCATTTTTTCACCAAATATTGTTTCAGCTTCTCCCAGTCCGTGTTAAACTGTCCTGGATCAAGGTCTCTCAATTTTCTTGTCATTTTGTCCATTTCCGTCATGTACAGCAATTTGTAAATCCAGTCCTCGATATTTGGCACTTCTTGCACTTTCCATTTTTGCGCATACAAAAGTCTAGCCGCTGCTGTCATATAAAATAACAATGTCCTATATTGTGCTGGAATGCTCTCCATTCCCAAGTTCAGCAGCAGGAGTTCTGGGTTCTTATTTATTTGAAATTGTAAAATCTCACTTATCTCTTTTATTATTTCCCTCCAGTACTTCCTAGCTACCTCACAAGTCCACCATATGTGATACAAAGATCCTTCATGTTTCTTACATTTCCAGCATTTATTAGACATATTCAAGTTCCCTAGCGCAATTTTCTTTGGTGTCAAGTACCAACGATAAATCATTTTATGGACATTCTCTTTAATATTGGTACATGTCGTGATCTTCAACGTATTTTTCCACAAGTATTCCCACGCCTCCATTGTTATTTCTTTATTAAAATTAATTGCCCACTTCACCATTTGCACTTTAACTGTCTCATCTTCAGTATACCATTTCAGCAGCACTTTATATACCTTAGAGATTTCCTTTTTGTCCTCTTGTAAAAGTGCCTGTTCTAATTCCGAATTCTCCATTCTTATCCCTCCCTTCACACAGTCCGAATTATAAAGATCTCTGATCTGTCTGTACTGAAACCAATTGTAACTTGGAGACAACTCATCTTGCGTCTTTATTTTGAGTTTAGAAAGTTCCATTCGGGTTATCTCCTTGTATGTTAAACACTGTTGTTCATTATCGACAGTTCTTGGATCTATTACTTCATATGGAACCACCCATGAGGGGATTCCATCTTGTAGGTAATTTCTGTACTTCTTCCAAATTGTGAATAGGCTTCTCCGAATATAATGATGTAAGAACATAAAGTCCGCTTTTACTTTATCATACCATAAGTATGCATGCCATCCGAATATTTTTTTATATCCTTCTAAGGCCAGTAATTTCCGGTTTTTCAACGTCATCCAATCTTTCAACCACACTAAACAAATTGCGTCATAATAAAGTCTTAAGTTGGGTAGCTGCATTCCGCCTCTTTCTTTTGCATCTTGTAACACTTTCATTTTCACTCGAGGCTTTTTGCCTGCCCAAACAAAGTCTGATATTTTCCTCTGCCATTTTTCAAACTGCTTAGAATCTCGGATAATTGGCATTGTCTGTAACAGAAACATCACCCTTGGCAACACATTCATCTTAATTACTGCAATTCTTCCCAACCATGACAAGTTCAGTCTATTCCATTTAATCAAGTCTTGCTCTATCTGAGTCCACAATTTCTCATAGTTGTTTTTAAATAAGACTATATTCTTTGCAGTCAGTTCAATTCCCAGATATTTCACCTTGCTTGTTACTTCTCAGTCTGTTATTTCCGTTAATAATTGTTGTTTTTGTTTAGTCATGTTTTTACATAGTATCTTTGACTTCTTTTTGTTTACATAAAATCCTGCCAAATCTCCAAATTCCTTCATTTTCTCTATTACCTTTGGCATATTCTCCATTGGATCTTCCACAATTAACATTATATCGTCCGCGAATGCTCTGACCTTATAGGAAAAGTCCTTTATTTTTATTCCACGGATTGCATTATCTGCTCGTATCTGTATCATCAGTATTTCCAAAACCGGAATAAACAACAGTGGAGACAACGGGCAACCTTGTCTTGTACCTTTACCTATAGTCAATTTCTTGGTCACCTCATCATTCACCACAATTGCTGCACTCTGGTCTCTATAAATTTCCTTTACTGCTCTTATGAATCTTTCTCTCATTTGTAGCTTTTCCATGGTGGCAAACATAAAGTCCCAGTTCAAATTGTCAAACGCTTTTTCAGCATCCACAAAGAAGAAACCAACCTCCTTGTCACAACGTTTGTCATAGTATTCAATAGCATGTCCCGATACAGACTCACACTGGCAGCATGCAAGGGAAAACTCCCAAGTTGTCCGAGCAGGGCAGCACCCAGTTCCAAGGTTCAGGCACCAACTGGGCACACTCACGGCTTCAAGTCCAAAGGGGGATTCCAAAAACACATCCACAGGAACAGGCCAAGGTCAGGGACAAGAGAATCAATTCCAAACACAGCAGCAAGGTCAGTAGTGAGCGGACTCGTTGCTTCCACACAGCCACTCCCTCTTCAGCTGCTTTTAAGCCTCACAGTGCTCAGCACCTGCCAGCTATCTCAGTCCTGCTCCTGCGAGCACTCATCATCACTAATGATGCTGGGCCGGTGCTGTGCTGCTAGCCTGGCACTGCGCCTTCTGGCTTGGAGGGCTCTTCTAGCCCTCCTCTGGCAGCGCTCCCGAGGCTCTGGTGATGAAGGGGGAGAGCTGGCCTGCACCTGGCTTTCTGTTGCCAGCCCAGGGCTGGGAAGCTGAGGAACCGATGTGCTGGGACCTGGCTGTGGATCAGTATCTGAGCCTTCAGAGCCTGCCTCCTCCTGCAGTGCCTCTGCCACTGGCTGTGGATCTGGGTCAGGTTCACCAGCTGCCTCTTCCTCAGAAGAGTCCTCTGAGTCTCTCTGCTCCGCTGGGCCAGATTCATCCATGACATCATCCCCCTCCCCATGGGTCCCCTCCCCATCTGAGCGAGGACCCGGCTTTTGCGGATATGCCTGATGAAACCGACGGAGCAGGGCTGGGGCATGGATATTACAGGCGGGTTCCCATGACCGTTCCTCAGGTCCATACCCTTTCCAGTCAACTAGGTATTGGAGGCGTCCCCGTCGCCATCGGGAGTCCAGAATCTGTGCGACCTCATATTCCTCATGTCCCTGTACCATGACCGGTGGTGGCGGGGCTGCAGAGGGGCATGCAGGATCTGGAGGGGAAACTGGGACTAGCAGGGAACGATGAAAGACAGGGTGGATCCGAAGTGCCGGTGGAAGTTGTAACCGGTAGGCCACTGGATTGATTTGGTCTATGATGGGGAATGGGCCTATGAATCTGGCGTCCAGTTTTCGGGATGGTCGCAGGCTCTTTAAATGCCGGGTCGAGAGCCAGGCCTGATCCCCAACCTTCAGGGTCTCCCCCAGTCGCCGTTTCCGGTCAGCAGCTGCTTTATATGCTTGTTTGGCCTGCTGTAACTGTTCCTGGAGGACTTGATGGAGGGCTTGAAGCTCCTGGACAAGATCATTAGTCGATGGGACCATTGAATCGGGTGCGACTGGAGGGAAGAACCGGGGGTCGTAGCCGTAGTTGGCCATGAACGGTGTTTGGTGGGTGGAGGAGTGTACTGCGTTATTGTAAGCAAATTCTGCCAAGGGCAACAATGCCCCCCAGTTATCCTGTTGATGGTTGACATAACACCGTAAGTACTGTTCGAGCGTGGCATTCGTACGTTCGGTTTGGCCATCCGACTGTGGGTGGTATGCTGAGGAGAGGTGTACTTGGGTCCCTAGGAGGGAGTGTAGGGCACGCCAAAACTGCGAGGTGAACTGGACTCCTCTATCCGAAATCAGGTGAGCAGGCAGTCCATGGAGTCGGAAAATGTTATGCAAATATAGCTGGGCCGTTTCACGAGCAGAGGGAAGGCCTGTACAGGGAATAAAATGTGCCATCTTTGTGAGTAGATCCACTACCACCAGGATGCTTGTGTGGCCATTAGATCTGGGGAGATCAGTGATGAAATCCATAGACAGAGCTTGCCAAGGTCCTGCAGGAGTTGGCAATGGTTGTAGCAGGCCAGGAGGTTTTCCAGGCTGGTCTTTGGCCCGTCGGCAGGTCTCACATGATGCCACATATCGAGAGACATCGACTTGGACCCGAGGCCACCAAAACTCTCGAGTCAATAGGTGTAGGGTCTTGTGAGACCAAAGTGTCCAGCTGGTTTGGCATCATGTATCAGATGTAGAATTTCTGACTGTAAAGGTCCTAATGGTACATAGACCCTGCCACGGTGGGTGAGCCGCCCCATCTGCTCCGCAAAGTCAGTATGTACTGTTCCCAGAGAGTCCTGGAGTGCCTGAAGTTGTTTCATTGCAAAGGGATCTCGTTGTTGCTGTGTCTTTATCCTCTCTCTGAGAGGTGGCATGGGTTGCACCGCTGCAAAGCTATCCGGTGGCAAGATAGTAGCTAGTGGTCATTCCCCTGTCAGTGGGGCAGCATACTCAGGTTTCCTGGAGAGGGCGTCTGCCCGCTTATTTTGCGAGCTTGGAATATAAGAAACAGTGAAATTAAATCTGGAAAAAAACAGAGACCACCGAATCTGTCTTTGATTCAGCCGCCACGCTGTCTGTAGGTGCTCCAGATTGCGGTGATCTGTACGAACCTGAACAGGGTGACGAGCGCCCTCCAGGTGATGACGCCACACTTCAAATGCAACTTTAATAGCCAATAGCTCCCGCTCCCAGATGGTGTAATTTTGCTCGGCTGGTGTGAGCTGCCTGGAGTAGAAGGCACATGGTTGCATGGTCTTGGTAGTCATCCCTTGCTGCAATAACACTGCTCCAATAGCTGTGCTGGAGGCATCTGTCTCAACTACAAAGGGGCAGGCTAGGATCTGGGTACCTCAGGAGTGGTTCAGTGGCAAAGTGGGTCTTCAAATTTTGAAAGGCCTGTTGAGCTTCTGGTGTCCAGTGAAACGGCTCTCGGGGGCGTAACAGCCTTGTCAGAGGTACTGCTAGGGAGGCAAACTCAGGAATAAATTGTCTGTAGTGGTTTGCAAATCCAAGGAAACGTTGAACATCTTTACGATTGTGCGGTGCTTGCCAGGATAGCACGGCTTGGACTTTCTGGGGGTCCATAGCAATCCCTTGAGGGGAAATCTGGTGTCCCAGAAATTCTACAGATGTGAGGTCAAAGGCACATTTTTCAAGTTTGGCATAAAGGCCATGTTGTCGGAGCCGATGCAGAACCACACGCACATGCTTAGTATGGCTTGCTGCATCCTGAGAATAGATTAGGATGTCATCTAAATAAATTATGAGGAACTTGTCAAGGAGATCTCGGAATATATCATTCATCAAATGCTGGAAGACAGCGGGTGCATTACACAAACCAAAGGGCATTACCAGGTACTCAAACTGGCCGTATCTGGTGGCAAAAGCGGTTTTCCACTCATCGCCCGGACGTATGCGCACCAGGTTGTAGGCACCACGGAGATCCAGCTTTGTATACACCTTGGCTCACCTCAGACGCTCTAGCAGCTCTGGAATAAGGGGAAGGGGGTAACGGTCCCTGATGGTGATCTTGTTGAGTGCCCGATAATCATTACATAGCCGCAACTCCCCGCTTTTCTTTTTTACAAACAGGACAGGAGCAGAAGTGGGTGAGGTAGAAGGACGAATGAATCCCCTCTGTAGATTTTTAGTCAGGAAATCCCGGAGGGGCACAAGTTCCGGCTCCGATAGGGGATATAGCCGACCTGCTGGTAAAGGGGCTCCAGGCATCAGATTGATGGCACAATCATATGGTCGATGGGGTGGTAACTGATCAGCTCCTTTTTCCTCAAATACATCCCGTGGATCAGTATCTGAGCCTTCAGAGCCTGCCTCCTCCTGCAGTGCCTCTGCCACTGGCTGTGGATCTGGGTCAGGTTCACCAGCTGCCTCTTCCTCAGAAGAGTCGTCTGAGTCTCTCTGCTCCACTGGGCCAGGTTGGTCCATGACATAGCATTTATAACTGTCCTTAAATTGTCTTTGATTTGTCTATTTGGTAAAAAACCAGCTTGCTCCTCCTCAATAACTTCAGAAAGCCATCCCTTCACTCTTTCCGCCAGTATCTTCGCAAAAATTTTATAATCATTATTACGTAACGATATAGGTCTATAATTTTTCACATTGGTCAAATCTTGCCCTTCTTTGGGGATCAATGATATATTGGCTTCATTCCAAGTATCTGGGATCCGCTGATGCTTTAAAACACCATTGATCATTTCTTTTAGGAATGGTGCCAGTTCATTAGCCATTACCTTGTAAAATTTGGCTGTAAGTCCATCCGGTCCTGGTGCCTTTCCCAAGTTTGTTGACTGTATTGCCTTTCTTATTTCTTCCTCCGTTACTTCATTGTTCAATTTGTCTCTCCAAGCTTCCGAAATTACTGGGAGCTTCATTTTCCCCAAATATGTCGCTATTGAGTCTTTATTCACCTCTTTTTTATTATACAATTTGGCATAAAATTTATAAAAGGCTCTGCTGATAGCTGTCTGCTCCAGGTACACTTTATTGTCCTCACAGATTTTATTTATTATCTTCTTCTCCTTTCTCTTCTTCAATTGCCATGCCAAATATTTCCCAGGTTTATTTGCGCCTTCAAACGCCTTTTGATTCATTCTCTTAAGATGCCATTCCAATTCTTTGTTATTCATTGCTGTCAGCTGTTCTTGAAGAATTTTAATATCCTGGTAGATTTTCTTTTTCCCTGGTCTTTTCTTTAACTGTATTTCTTTGGCTTTTATTTTCTCCGTGATCTCCTGTCTCTTCTCCTCTTTTTTTTCCCTGGCTCTTCCATTTAAGTCCATTGATATGCCTCTAATTACTGCCTTGTAGGTATCCCATACCTTGTTGGTTGGTACTTCTCTGTTCATATTATATTGTATGAAAAACTTTGTTTCTCTTCTCAACATCTCCATATTTTCTCCCTCTTGCAGCAAATCCTCATTTATTCTCCATCCTCTCCTTTTACTCCTTTTCCCCAACTTCCACATAATTGGATTATGATCTGAGCCTACCATAGGCATTATTTCCACATCCTTAGTCCAAAGCGCTAAGTTTTTTGAGGCCCAGATCATATCAATTCTTGATAACGTAGAATGTCTCGCGGAGAAAAACGTGTATTGTCTGCCTTTGGGATTTTGTCTTCTCCATACATCTTCTAAAGTTTCCTGTTGCGTCAATACAAAAAACGTCTTTGGTAATAGTCCTCTTTTCTTTTGTGCAGTTGCTGACTTTTTATCCAATTCCAAGTTTGTCACTCCATTGAAGTCTCCTGCAAGAATTATCTGGTCATAAGAAAGTTCATCTAATTGCTTCCTCAAGTCCTCAAAGAAGCTTTCTTTTGCTCCATTGGGTGCATAAATTCCAATCACCAATACTCTCTTTAAATTCCATATACATTCCACTGCTAAAAATCTGGCTTCCGCATCTCTCATCACTAACTTTGGCTGTAGCTCCTCTTTTATATACAATACCACTCCCCTTTTTTTCTTATTGGAGGCCGCTACAAAATCACTGCCCAATTTATTCAATTTTAAATACTTTACATCCTGCTTTCTAATATGAGTCTCTTGCAGGCACACAATATCACATTTTTGTTTTAATAGCCAGTGGAAAATACTTTTTCTCTTATTCGGTGAATTAAGTCCATTTACATTCCAAGATAAAACTTTGCACTCCATATTCATAATCTTGTTGCTGGTAAGTCCTTTTCATTGTCCCTTATAAGCTGTTCCATCTCTGATTCAGATCTAATGCGCTTTTTCACTCCTCCAAATTCAAAGGACACTCCTTCTGGTAATTCCCATCTGTACCTTATTTTCATGTCCTTCAGAATCTGAATTAGAGCTTTATATTTTTTTCGATCTAACAACACCGATCTGGGTAGTTCCTTCATGATAATAATTGTCTTGCCATCAATCTCCAATGGATCTTGAAACTGTTTAGTCACAATCTTCTCTTTTATGTTTCTGGTCGTGAATTGCACAATCACATCTCTTGGTAGTTTCCTCTGGGTCGCGAATCTTGAATTTACACGGTATACCACATCTAGGATAGCCACCACTTCCTCCTCCTCCTTCCCCAGGTATTCAGCTAACACCTCAGCAATCTGTTCTTGAGCTGTCTTTCCTTCCACTTCCGGCAAGCCGCGAAACCTCAGCTGCTTCTCCATGTGTTTACTCTCCGCAACCGCCATTCTCCCCCTCATCACCCTCATCTCTGTTCGTTGCGTATCTGCTAAATTCTCCACCGCACTTTCCACTACCTTGACTCTTTGCTGTGTTCCCTGCAGGTCATTTTGCATTGTTTCCATACCTTTCTTCACTTCTGCCAGCTCATTTTTTACTGTCTCTTTAACCTCTTTAACCTCTTTCACCAACTCCGGTTTCATGTCCTTGAGCTGCTTAATCACTTCTAAAAGTTTTTTATCCAAATTCTCTATCGCCGATTGCCACTCTTTTTTCGACATCGTGGGGCTTGCTTTGCCTCGCTCCCACGAGTCCGCTCTCTTCCTTAGCTCCGTGGCGTTTAATTAAATGTCCTTTTAGTTTAAATGTCCCGGTCTTTCCAAAAAACCCTTTTAAATAGTCCAAAATGTCAGGCGTCTTTTCTCTATGGTTCCTCTATGATATTTGTAATCCAATATGGCTTACTTCCTCTTTCGCTGAAGCCGCGGCTCTTCCCCTTTCAAAGATTGCGATTCCCTTCTTCCTGCCCTCTGGCAAGGGCCGCTTCTCTCCAGCAACTCTATCGTTGTTACGTACTTCCTGTTTCCTGACTTCCCACAGCAGTTCTCGCGATGGTAAAACTTTCTCACAGCCGGATATCTCCTTATAGCCACAGGTATTCAAAACAATAGTCCAATTTCTTTAATAACTTCATTTAACTTAGTCCTTTTTCTAATATAATTCTTGCCGGGTCCTCCCCTCCTTATACTGAGTCTGTTGCAGTTTAAAAGTCTACCTTAATTCTTCTTTACTTTAAGTAATCTGTCCCGTTTCAAGAGATAGTGATCTTTACCTTCTCAATCGCTTTCCATGGGTTGTAATCGCTCTTTCAATCTTAAATTCCCACCCACTCTTCTTTCCCCTGTTGAAGCTTGGGCATGTAGGTCTTATGCCAACCGCATTGGCACCAGGACTGCCGCAGAGATTATAGCCGACCTGTCTTAGGGTGGGACCTCAAGGGTCGGGAGAGGATCCGTTGCGTAGGACCCCCCCCCTCACCCGAGATCAACGCGCCCTGAGGTGCTTGAGCATTCTATGCCTGTTCTCCGCCTGAGAACAGTTGGCCGCGGGCTTTGTTTTGCCCCGCCGGCCGTTTAAATGGCAGCCCGGTCAGCTCCACGATTAGAGCTGCGTTAGACCTCCATGGATCCCAAACCGGAAGTCTATTTCCTTAAGAATCTTACATGCTGCAGCGAGAATTCTAGTTCAGGGAGCAGTAATCAATGGGTTAAGACCTACAAGCAGTTTCTCGATAAGTTCTGAGTCGGATAAATATTTTATTTATTTAAAACATTTGTATCCCAACTTTCCCCCGCAAACAAGGTCCCCAACACAGTAAACACTGAGACACTAACAAAGAATTGAAAACAACTTAAATTTAAAACAGCATTTAAAATACACAGAATCACAGAACCAAAGAGTTGTAACGGAAGGGGCCATACAGACCTTCTAGTCCAACCCCCTGCCCAATGCAGGATGAGCCTAAAGCGTCCCTGACAAATATTCATCCAGCCTCTTCTTGAAAACTGCCAGGGAAGGGGAGCTCACCACCTCTCTAGGCAGCTGATTCCACCTTTGAACTACTCTGACCACGAAAAAGGTTTTCCTAATATCCAGCCGGTACTTTTCTGCATGCAATTTAAGCCCGTTGCTTCGAGTCCTATCCTCTGCTGCCAACTGGAACCGCTCCTTGCCCTCCTGCAAATGACAGCCTTTCAAATATTTAAAGAGAGCAATCATGTCACCCCTCAATCTCCTATTCTCCAAACTAAACATTCCCAAGACCCAAGTGCCATCAAGGAAATCAGCCTTTCCTTGTAGGGCTCAGTCTCCAGGCCCCTTTTGCAGCTGTGCAGGCCAGCCAGTTCAGGTGTCTAGGCAGCCTTCTGTGGCGAACCAGCCAGCCTGGGCACTCTGGAGACCTCCTGAGGCTGTGCAGCACTGCTCTGGAGTGGCACCCAGAAGTAGTAGGTCCCAGCATGATGACATCACTTCCTGCAGTGATGTCATCATGCCACCTTGGAAGCATGCATATGCTGAGCATGCACACATTTTTCAAAGAAACAAGTAAGTCCCCCCTTGCCTCTCTCTACTATCCAGTATTATCCAGAAGACCTGGGGAGTCTTCAGAGGACAGTGAGGACTATGTCCCCTGCAAATTTGGTGCATATTGGACATTGGGAAGGTCAGTTTGTAACCCCTCAAAGTAGCTTCCAGCAGACAGTCCAGTTTTTGCCACCGTGAAGAGAAAATGACACGAAAGGGACCCAAGGACTCTCTTTTCCCCGGCTCAAGTTCAGCTAAGTCCCAAGGGGGCCATTATGGCTCCCACGAACATCCAACTACGAAGACGTTCATGAACATGTCATGTCCGTCAGTGTTCGTGAATCTTGTTCGTGGATGGCAACGAACCACGAACATCGTATTTGGGTTTTTTCCTGTTCGTGCCCACTCTACTCAGGAGTGGCCTGCCATCCCAGGCATCTAGGTAGCCTTTTGCAGCTGTGCAGGCCAGCCAGTTCAGGTGTCCAGGCAGCCTTCTGTGGCTGCACGGACCAGCCAGATTGGGCACTCTGGAGACCTCCGGAGGCTGTGCAGCGCTGCCCTGCAGTGGCACTCAGAAGTAATGGGTTCCAGCATGATGACATCACTTCCTGCAGTGATGTCATCATGCCACCCTGGGAGCATGCACATGCTGAGCATGCACACATTTTCCAAAGAAACAAGTAACCCCCCCCGCCCCCCGTCTCTCTCTAGTATCCAGTATTATGGCCCTTTTCACACTACTTGCCTGCTCCCGGAACGTTGCGAAACATCGCGCAAAACTCGCAAAAGATAGCGGCTTCTCACGAGAGTTTTGCACAATGTCACGCAAAACTCTCGCAAGAAGACGCTATCTTCCACGTTTTTTGCACAATGTTTTGCAACATTCCAGGAGCAGGCAAGTAGTGTGAAAAGGGCCTATGTTACAGTCACCAATCAATAGTAACTTTTCTTTTCCAGATGAAGCCCCTTTCCTCCAACGAGCAGATAGAGGGAGCAGAATTCACGTATTTAGCAAAGCCACTGACTGTTTTTCTCTACCAATTCCCCCATCTTTTATAATCTCCCTTTACTTCAAGTTACTAATGATCCATAAAGGGAGGAGCTTATCTTTATCTTTAATTTCCTTGATGGCACAGGAGTGGATGAGCAGGGGAACGCTGTTGCTAAGGAAAGTACTAAGAGACAATAAATTCATAGAATGGCTCAATGGTTTCATGTTTTACAGCGGGGGGGGGCTTTTCCTTCCCTCGCCATTCAATCCTGATCCTCTTCCATTTTTCTTTTCTTTGCCTGTCAGAGGGGGAGCCAAGAGAATTCTCATGTGCCGATCACACGTGGCAAGTGCGACTGGTCACCTGGCTCTGAGGCATGTCAATGCACCACAAACAATGAAGAAGCATCCTATTAACACAGGGAGAGGGGAAGAACCCCAAAATAAAATGTCTCCCAAAATGGAGCCTATAAAGAATGACCCAATTAGTGGATGCATACTGTGGTTTTCTTGTTGTTGTTTTTGTTAAAGACACTCCATGAATGTCTATAAACAATTTGTGAAACAATACAAGGGTTCAGGTCCTATAAATGCTTAATGGCTGTTTATGAAGCCTTTTGAAAGCTTCCATTTGGACGAGACCTGACGTGGCCTCTATCGTTCCTTCCTGCCCCTCCTTCCTTAAGCACCATTTTTATTGCTCCTCTGAAATGCACAGGTAAGCAAACTTCAGCTGCAAGGAAATTGTCTACTAAAAAGTATGGGAAAGTCCAAGAGATTTGGGGCAGAGCCTAAGGAGGGCAAAGTTTGGGGAATTGAGGGAGCTCAGCAGAGATGGGATGACACAGAGTCCTCCATGGGAAGTTGCCATTTCCTCCAGGGGAACCGATCTCTACGGCTCAGAGATCGATTGTAATTCTGGGAGAGGTTGGCAACCCTAAACTATCAGAAGGCTTGCAGGATTTTTCAGCCAACTTCATGTCCAAGGCTGGCACACCAAATGGTCTGCATTTGTTGATGGGGGAACAGAGATCATTGCCAGGATGTAGGCAGTGAGTGCATTTTTCATTTGAGAACACTGATTTATTTTTCTACCTCAGACAGTTGCACAAAACTGAGGTAGACTAGGTCCCAAGACCCCTCACCATCTTCGCTGCCCTTCTTTGGAAACATTCCAGCATGTCAACATCCTTCTTAAATTGTGGCGCCCAAAACTGAACACAGTACTCAAATTTAGGTCTAACCAGAGCAGAGTAAAGAAATACCATCACTTTGCGTGATCAGGACAATATACTATTGATACAGCCTAAAACCACATTTGCTTTTTAGCTACTGCATCTACTAAGCTTCCTAGATCCTTTTCACATGTACTGCTGCCAAGAAAAGTCTCCCCTATCCTATAAGGGGACCGTCTCTCCATGTATGTGCCCCAGAGAGCACTTCGTTCAACCAGAAAACATCTCTTGGTGGTCTCTGGCCCTAGGGAGGCTCGGCTGGGCTTTACCAGGGCCAGGGCCTTTTCGGTCCTGGCCCCAACTTGCTGGAATTCTCTGTCTGAGGACACTCGGGCCCAACAGGATCTTGTATCATTTATGTGGGCCTGTAAGACAGAGATGATCCACCAGGCATATGGTGGAGGCTAATTTTAGCCCATCATTGTTGAGCGTTCCACTGGTCTCTCTCTGCAAGGGGTATGGAGAGTCCACTCCCGCTGGTTGCCCCAAAACGGGCACAGTATTTTATCTGTTTTTATAAATGATTTTAAGTTGTCTTTTAATCAATGTTGTACCTCGCCCTGAGCCCACTTGCGGGGAGGGCGGGTGAAAAATAAAATAAATAAATAAATATGCCTTTGATTTTCCCAACGTAAACACAAAACTTTAAATTTGTATCTGTTGAAATTCATTGTGTTGGTTTCAGCTCAGTTTTCCAGACTGAAAATCACCTAGATTCTTGATTCTGTCTCCTACTAGTTGTTCATTTCCTCCTTGCAGTGCAAACTTAACAATATTACCAGTTAAGTTGACATACGTTAATTGCTCTTTTGAGCCCTTGTAGAGGATTAAGGAACCCCTATAACATGACATCCTGTGATCCTTAATCCATTATCCCTCACCCCACCTACCCACAAAGTTAAAAAGAAGTAAAAATTAGTAATTTCTATAGC
This sequence comes from Eublepharis macularius, assembly GCF_028583425.1. Classification (NCBI taxonomy): domain Eukaryota; kingdom Metazoa; phylum Chordata; class Lepidosauria; order Squamata; family Eublepharidae; genus Eublepharis; species Eublepharis macularius. The sequence goes on from NC_072790.1 coordinate 249,636,478, forward strand.
AGGTGAAATTTGGGGCAGGGGGTACTAATTAATGGCTGTAAGTTGTGGAAAGTATGGCTCCTGGAACATGAGGATGTAAACATTTGTCAAATCATTGAGAGAGGCTCATGCGACACAAAACATGCACAGGTCTGGTTGAAAAACTCTGGCCTCCATTTTAACACCTTGTGTTCCAAGAGCAGGCCAAAATATATAGTATACTCCCACATATAAAATTCTGGGAAGAAACAACATGGGAAGATCTTTTCATCTAGTTTATGTGCTACCGAAGGCGTCTGCCTGGCCCAGTATTTAGAACAGAAGGTTGGACTAGATGGGCCAATGTTATTCTACTCCTTTGATGTTCACACAGCACCTCCCTCTCTCCTTCTTTGGTAACTTAGTCCCGTTTCCCATTCTTTCAACCTTTCCTATTGGTCAAGAAAGCATTGTTTCAATTTGAGTAAGCAAGATTTGAAATGGTATTCCATACACAACTATGTCATAGTTTAGCCAGGGTTATTAATTATTAGTCTCTCGAGGTGTTTCTTTTCAACCGCTTTTATTAGGTCTTAATTTGCATGTGGTTGACTATATGATGCTAGAAAGCATCAACTGTCTCTTCTACAGCCAACCGATGATGTTGAGAAGATATTAAACTTGCTCGTTAAGCTCTAAACCAAAAGAAAACCTATTTGGATGCAGACAGAGTTATGGGTGAGCACGTGATAGACTAATTATCACAAACAGTGAAGTGGCAATTATGCGCTGGGTGTAGAAAGCCCACAGGAGTGATCATTTTGGTCACATAATCATTAGTTCCTGGTGCCCCAAAATGATACCCAAGCGCCCTGAGATGGTATAAAAGGGCTTGCAAATTCTAAACATTTCAGACATCTCCTCTCGCCTTCCTGCTAACTTCTACTTGAGTCTTCTCTCCTCAGAGAATCAGGTATGTATGCCCTCCATCCCTCATCTTGGTCATTCAGAAACCTATATTGAGTCAAAATACGGGTCTATCAAGCTTAGTTTTGTTGCCGCTAACTGGCAGTGGCTCTCCTAGTTTTCACAGAGGAAAAGTCTTTCTTTCCTAGTACTTGCTGCCTAAGAGCTTTCAAAAGGAGATGCCAAGAGAACCTGAGATGTTCTAGATACAAGTTTAAAAAGACAGAGCCAACAGCAGGGAAAAGGCTTTCCTATCCACTGGAGCTGTATGAAGGGGCTGTGAAATGCCAGAAGGGGAACTTCAGCCCATTGTAACCTGTCCAGTCCAAGCCCAGCTCTGGAAGGCAGCTCCAACCCATTCCCATTCCTTGCTGCCCTCTGGTTGCGATCCCACACAGTTTTAAACAGGAGAGGTGAAATTGACAGAGCCTTCAGGGGGTTGAAGATGAAATGAACAAACCCGCTGAGGAGTAATCTTTGCCAGCTCTGTCTTTTTAAACTACGCTTCCCAGATAACATTGCACCTCCCTACACTTGACAAACATGTGCCGAGGTGTCTCATGTAGAGAGACTTGGAGATAGTAAGAGACTAACAGAGGTAGTTTGCCATTGCTTACCTCTGCAGCCCTAGTTTTAGTTGGAGGTCTCTCATCTAATTACTAACAAAGGCCAACCCTGCTTAGCTTCTGAGATCTGATGAGATCAAGTTCACCTGGGCTATCTAGGTCAGAGCAGCACAACGAGGATTATTTTATTGTAGATGTGGGCGACAGTCACTAGCGGCTACTATCACATACAAGATTATCTTTACCAGGTCTAATATTGGTTTGCTTAGCTTATTATGGCCATGATATTGTAGACGTCGTGTAGAGTAAAATGGGCCTGTGCAATTTTCCCGTATAGCAGAGGCATATCTCATATGGGGCAGATAGGAGCTCGTCCTTCATAGAGGTTCAAAGTATATTGACATTTGTTAAGGCAATGTCGAATAATGGCATGGTTCATTTGGAAAATGAATTATGAAATACACATGGGGGCCCTCCAGGATTTACAAGGGTAGAGTTGAGTGCCAGTAGGAGAAAAAATATGAAAACATGACCATCAGACTGATGGTATGATGTTGCTTCAAAGAAAAACATGGACATGTTTTTTTTATTTCTTTTAAATTGAATTTCATTTCATTTATGCCAAGCCCTTCTCCCGAACAGGGACCCAAAGTGGCTTACATCATTCTCCTCTCTTCCTTGTTTTCTCGCACAACAACCTTGTGAGGTAGGTCAGGGTGAGAGTGTGCCTGGGCCAAGATCACTCAGCAAGTTTCCATGGCAGAGGGGGGAATCATACCTAGGTCATACAGATCCTAGTCCTTTCCTCTCACCACTACACCACACCGGCTCTAGCAACTCTCTAAGAATCCCTGGAAACTCTATGGTAAAACAATAGAGCTTCCAGCAATTCCTAGACAGGACTGAAGTTATATCCTGAGGGTTTCTAAAGGTTTCTAGAGAAATCAACCCTTTCTGTTACTAACTCCGTTGTTTTTTTAAAAATTGATTTGTACACTCTTTATGGCCTGGTTTGGAATTAGATGAAAAACATTAGATGAAGAACCTGATATTATTTTGCTCAGAGGCTTGGTGGGGGCAGCAGGCTCATCAGAGTGGCACAGTTGCTGCTCCTTTCAGCAGCTCTAGTACAGTAAAATCACCATCTTAATGAAGAGAGGGGGAAATTGTTGTAATTTATCCTGAGCAGCGCATCCCTGTTGGACAGACTTTTAAAATTATTATTATTCAGCTAAAGTGAAGCATTGTAGAATTGAACTACTTTGGTTCCCAGTTGCCCGACAGAAAGGCAACCTTATAAATGTTTAAGCAAATGAAAAGAGGAGCAAGAGCTGGCTATCCGCGTAACATTACTAAGTACGGCCCTGTAGATAATTATTTTTTTCCCTACAATTTCGATTTGAATGAAAGTTATTCTGATGACTCTGGGGCATTCCACTTATTGTACACTTAAATGTATCATTTCAGATCCTGATCTCCAGCAGAAAGATGCCTTACGATTGCGGACCTTGTGGCTTCACCTGCGTATCGCAGTGCCCCCCGCAGTGCGCAGTCATCCAGCCACCCCCCTTCTGCATCACTCAGCCAGGAGCCATCCTCAGCTGCTCCAATGATAGTTTGGCTGTGAACTGTAATGCCCCCTGTGGCTACGGCTGTGATTGGGGCTATGGGGGCTATGGGGGCCTTTGGGGCTACGGAGGGTGCGGAGGGTACGGAGGCTTTGGCAACTGTGGATGGGGTGTGAGATGCGCACCTGGCACAGGAGTCAGGGGTTAGTGAAAATGGCCCAAAGCGATCAAGAGTACAGTTTCAAAATAACAACTGATGGTTGCCCCTGGATTTCAGAAGAACTAAGGGCCCACAATGTCAGGTGAAATTGTGGTTGCTCAGCTCCTCTGGAAAGCAGACTCAAAATACCATTCTTACGTTTCACTTCCCCTGAAATTGATAGCTGTCCCTCCCTTTCTATTCCCCATCTTGCTCCAAAGCCTGTTGGCTCTGCTTAGTTAGTACAAGGGACTGATGACTCCAAATGCAAATCAAGGTGGCCTCAAAAAGATACAGCTGCAGCCCAACCCTTCTGCACTCTCTTTTGGCATTAGGTAGCCAACTCTCTTCCTGCCCTCCCTGAGGCCTACAGTTATAGTTATGCTGGCCTATTTATTCAGATCGTCGTAAGGAGAAAAGGGGTGTGGGGTGGTTCTACATCCTATAAATGCCAAGTTCTAATAACGTTTAGCCTTGGTCCTTTTTTCCTGTTGGCTTTAACTGATAATGGCCATGGCAGAAACTGGATGGGTCTCCAGGGGTTTTCCTGAGCCCCAAGTAGAATGATGGATTGCCGCAGAGAAGAGATGAAGGTAGAGCTCATTTTGGCATCACCTAATGAGAAACCACGCAGTGGGTCTTGTGTTTCTGTTGTATGTTCTGTACGTAGCATTGCTTTGCTCCCCCTGTGGGATAACCTGCCTTTCCTTCTGTATTAAAACCTTAGACTTCCTCACAGCTCAAGTGTCCTGGTTTCGATTTCTCCTCCCATCGCTTTGGGCTGGATCCTACAGTCTTATCTACTTGTGACAGAGGGTGGGGGAAGAGCTACAAATGACTTGTGATTCCTGAAAGACTATGATGGGAATCATGAATGTTCCATTCTAGCCTTACTAGATTCCACATGGCAGTCAAACATTGGAGGAGGGGGAGGGGGAGGAGGTGAACTGTACCCATTCCTGCTTGGCTAAGCCATTTGCTTCAGCGTAGCCCAGCATTATGTTTGGGAACTGTGCAGGGGAATTGTGCAAGAAATGAGTGTAACATCCTTTAGGTATTTAGAAGTTCACTGCTTCTAAGCATGGAGCTTCTGTTTAACAATCACAGCTGATAGGGGCGGTCTCTAGGAATGGAGCTGGTGGAAGAAGCTTTGGGGAGTGGAGCTGAGAAAATGTAGGGCAGGAGTGGCTTGGCGGGAGGGGTAGGCCATATTGCAGCCTCATTTTTTTAGCAGCATTAGCCAGCCCTCTCAAGGTCACATTCACAATAAACAGGGGCTACACTGAGGTCTCATGGGCGTGGCCAAACCCCAGAAGATCCTCAAAACTCTCTGCTATGTTGTACACTGCCAACTTTGGAATTTAAGGAAGTACACACACACACCCCAGCAGGTCCAGAGACTACAGCTGAATCTTTCATGTCATGGGCTGCTCCTGACAAGATCTAAGATCTACTGGTTACTCACATCCCAGTCAGGGGTCATTCCATAGAAAAAGAGCTGGAGGAACTCATTAGCATAACTCATTAGCACATGCTACACCCCTTGACATCACCAGAAGTGTGTCATTAGCATAATGGATTTGCATATGCCACACCCCCTGACATCACCTATCCTGGCTGTTTTGGACCCAATCCTGTCCATTCAGGGCTGAAATTGGGCCCAAGATGGCTGAAAATGGTTGAAAAGGGGCCCAAAACGGCCAGGATCTCCTGCTGCTTGAGCATTCATTTCACCATTTCAGCTCTTCTCTTTTTTCCTCCAAGAGGAAAAAAGTATGCTGAGCGGGAGAGTGATCCACCACCACTCAGAGGCCTAAGAGTATGCTGAATGGGAGAGTGATCCACCACCACTCAGAGGCCTAAGAGTATGCTGAGTGGGAGAGTGATCCACCACCTGTCAGAGGCCTAAGAGTATGCTGAGCGGGAGAGTGATCCACCACCTGTCAGAGGCCCGATCCGGGCCATTTGGGCCCCAATCCAGGCCGAAACAGGCCCAAACTGGCTGAGAGTCAGGTGGACGGGGCCACCTGACATATGACCTCTTTGGGGAACTACCACCAAGGGCAAGATGCCCTAGGAACCCAATAAATCAATAAATTATTTACTCAAAATCTTATTATTCGTGTCTTGCTCACCATGGGAATAAAAGATATACAATCAGTCAAATATTTACAATGTGTACATATACAATTACATAAATACACACATATGTCCCATAATAGCTGCAAAGAGACAATGATAATTCTATAACTTCCTATACAAATTTGCTGGAGTAATGACAGTTCTTGGAATGATTCTTCCTCGTGTCCTCACACTCCAAATGTGTGGTGATGCCAATAGGATGGTCAGTATAAGGTAAGTGTTCAAACACAGCAATGTCAGAAGAGCCTGATAGGATCCCTCTGGATCTCCAGGTAGGTGGCAACGAGCCCGCCAGCTTAGAGTTGCTCGTTTCGGTTTCCCTTCATCCTGGCCTCCTCTCTAACATAAAAGCATTAACAAATATAAACCACCCTTGCTTAGTATATTGAACATTGAATAGTATTCCTTACACACAGTGTAAAAACCTTGTATAAAATTCTTACATACATTGCATAACATACTTACATGCACATAATAGTCCTAGTCACACTCTCCAGATAGAAACTTTCCAATTCCAATCAATGCTAATTTACAGCAGGTGCTTGTCTGTAGTAACGTGCTTTTTTTGTAATCCTGGCTACATGCCTGCATTCACTTCTCTTAAAGGTACCATACCTTTAAGATTTTGAGTAAATAATTTATTGATTTATTGGGTTCCTAGGGCATCTTGCCCTTGGTGGTAATTGGCTTTGTTGGGACCCTTTTCTCTTTTTGTGGCTCTTTGGGGAACTGCCAGATCTGCATTCCTGTGCGTTCCCCCTCAAAATGAGCCCTGCCAGTACTAATTACATATGAGAGTTGTGATGCTACTGATGATGATATGCCAGGCATATCAAGTAACATTTAAAGCACCAGGAATTCTAGAGTGGAGATCCCTACCACTGAGGGTGCCAACTGGGTTGAGAAATTCCTTGTGATCTGGGGGTGGGGCCTCAAAAGGGAAATGATGCCTATAGGAAGTTGTGGAACTCCCGAAATCTTCATATCACTGGCATGCAAAGTATCAGCCTCTCCCAGGGTTGCTAGCTCCAGGTTGGAGATTTGGGGCAAGACTCTGGAAATGGAAGATTAGAGGAAGGGAGGATGTGATGTCACTGAATCTGCTGTTTCCTCTAGAACCCTGATTTCTCTAGTCTGTGGATCAGTTGTAGATCTGTCATAATTCTGGGAGAACGAAAGACCCCTGGTTGGACAGCCCTAGTCTCCCCTCTTGGGCAAGGAGTGCAAGAGCAGAGGGTGAGGGTAGCAGTTGGATAATTCCTCCCACAAGCCCTGCCTATCTATCTTCTTTTAAGAGAAGAAAGCTCCTACGGGAAAGGAGGACTTGGAGGAAAAAGGAGAAGAGATGAAACGATGAAACGAATGCTCAAGCATCCTATTTCTCACAGTGGTCAGCCAGATACATTCAGGAGGATATCAAAGCAACATTTCTTAATGGCCATTTTGCTTTCCAGTCTTTGCTACTTCCTGTCCCATATGGCATTGGTAGCCAGTGCGGGGTACAGTTTCGAGATCTGGTTGGAAACCAGAGAATCAGTTTGGTGTCATGGTTAAGAGCGCGGGACTCTAATTTGGAGAACCGGGATTGATTCCACAGACCTCCACTTGAAGCCAGAAAAGACAAAAGTCCCCGTATTGAAAAATAAACGTTTTGACCACTATTTATATATCAGGTGTAAAAACACCAACAGGAAACAAAGTACAATAATATATAAACAAATAATTGCGCCTGTATTTGGCGTCCAACGGAACTGTAGGAATTAATGCGACTCTTCTCCAATTATAAGTTAGCCAGTCCATAAACAGAAAATGCCACAAAAGTCCTGGTGTAATTTCTTTTAGTGGTAGAAGTTGGATGATGGTCCCCACAAATGCGGGATGAATGCAAATGATAATGGTAGCCCAACAGGATTCCGGATACCTTCCTGTTTCGCTGCCCTCTTGTTCACAGGAATTACTTTTCTGCAAAAAACATCAAATGCATAACATCTCATACTGACCACCTTTTTGCAACATAAATCTAAGTAACATCCTTTTTACAACATCAATCCAAATACATAATTACTCACTCTGTACCAGCTGACAAATTTCACGACCGCATCTCCTGCATGGTCAAAAGCTGGTACGTAAACGGTCTATGAACCGGGTATTTAAAGTGAATCATGAAATGAACTCTTAAAGCTACATGTTCCGATTTTCACAGCTCTAAATTCTACACCAGTATGAATATCAAGTTACTAACAGCAATAGCTCAAGATGATGTTGTTACACAAACCCAGAATAGTCAATGAGAGTGTTCAGACCAAAAGGTCCCAAACAATCTAACTCAAAAGTCCAGTACGCCTCCCTTCTCATAAGTTCCTTGTTGTGATCCCTAGATCTATCTTTTTTAATGACCTGTAGAACCGAGAATCTAAATTGTCTCTCGGTGTTATGATGATCTACAAAATGTTGTGTAAGGGGTGCAGTCTTTGCTACTTCCTTTCCCATATGGCATTGGTAGCCAGTGCGGGGTACAGTTTCGAGATCTGGTTGGAAACCAGAGAACCAGTTTGGTGTAGTGGTTAAGAGCGCGGGACTCTAATCTGGAGAACCGGGTTTGATTCCACAGACCTCCACTTGAAGCCAGCTGGGTGACCTTGGGTCAGTCACAGCTCTCTCAGAGCGATCTCAGCCCCACCCGCCTCACAGGGTGTTTTGTTGTGGGTATAATAATGACATACCTTGTAAACCGCTCTGAGTGGGTGTTAAGTCATCCTGAAGGGCGGTATATAAATTGAATGTTGTTATTATTATTATAAATTGGGATCTGGGAGTCCCAAGTTCTAGTCTCTGCTTGACAATGAATCTGTCTCGTTGTCCCTATTCTGGCCCTTCCTCCACCCCTCCACCTCAGGCCTAGCTTGAGTTGTCAGGTCTCCTTACCCTCCCGGTGGGCCTGGAGGGGGGTGACCTGGCTTTTACCTCCTTCTTTCTGTCCTAATGACATAGCTGCACAATGATGTCACTTCTGGTGATGGCACTTCCGGTGACATCATCATGCAGGTGCAGGAGTGCGCCTACATTGATCAGCAGGCCAATTTGGGCCTCAGATGGACCCATTTGGGGCCCAAATCAGCCTGCAGTGGAATACAGGAGTGCTCTTGGGGTGGTGCGATGACTTCAGTGACGTCAGTGCCTTCCTTCCCCACTGGCCAGATAAATGGAGGTGGGAGGTAGACGGTGAAAGCAGGGGATCCCCTGACCACACCAGGGAAGAGGATCCTTAGACCTAGCCCAGTTTACGTGGTTGTGGTCAGAATAAAATTGGGAAGGGAGCACCATGAAGGATGCCATGTGATTCTTAAGAGAAGGAGGAGATAAGGATTAATAGTTGGCCCCAATGAATGTCAAGAGATCCTCGGTATGCACTTATGTATCAGCTCGCCATCTGAGTAAACATCTCCAGCGTTCTCTGCCTTTTTGGATCAGCCTCGAAGCTGACTTTCTTCCATAATCGCATATGGAGCATTGCTCAACAACAGCATGCACGAAGCTGTCCTTCTGTGGCTGCAATTGCTGGGAAATGATGAAGCATTCCGGCACGCCCTAAGGATTTACTTTTTCTTACAAGTTGCAAAGGGAAAGGAGCAAGGGAAAGGAGTGACATAAAGCCAGTGATTGTCTCTCTGTTCAATCAATGTGTCATTTCTCCAGGACAGCTGTCACCCCAGGGCACATCCTTTTGCAAGCTTCTGGATTCTAGCCTAGCACATAAGTTGACAAGGCAGCGTGATGAGGAGCTGCATGTAATTTAAGGCACACAAACGTGTGCAGCAACAGATCTTGCAAATAATTCTTCCTTACGTGTCCCTTCCTGTAGATTAGAATTTTAGAACTGCCTGCACAACAGATTGGTTTTTTGGCTTTGACTCTGTAGAATGGCATCCCTGAAAAGCTTAGGAAGGTGTCTTCCCTTCTGGCCTTTGTCATTATCTGAGGGAAGGATCCCAGTCTTCCCAGCTGGGGAAAAGTTGGGGAGCGGGTAGGCTTGCCTCCCTCTATAACAAGAGGCCTCCTGCGGGCAAATTCCTTCGCTCACCACCACTCTAAGTGGCAGGGTGAATTAAAAAAGTGATTCTTCTGACATCACTATGTCACTTCCAGGTACAACCTGGAATTGAAAGACGGCCATTCTAGGAATTGTCAGAAACTCTATGGTAAAACTCTGTTGTCAAACTCTATGGTAAAACCATACAGTTTCTGGCAACTTCTAGAGCTACCCTCTGTCAATTCTAGGTTGTACCCAGAAAGGATATAGTGATGTCCCTGACATTGCTCCCACCCCACCCTCCATGTCACTGCCTCCAGCCCTTCTGCTACTTGTCAAGCTTGAATGAAGATACTGGATGAGCCACTGAGACAAATTCCAAAAAAGACAAACACTCACAAAAGAAAGAATACATTTCCATCTTACTAGTTACAGATCCTGTTCTTTACCTTTTCACTGGAATCTCTCCAGGGTCCTAACTTCAGCTTATATCAAAGAGACGATATGTGATTGACCTGGGCGGCCATTCAGAAAATGAAGGACACAAAACAAGCGGCAGCTATTGCTTTTATGCCTTGTTTGACTCATAAAACCTCATTGTTTGACTGGTTGAGTTTGTCCCCCTGCTTCTCTCCTATGAGTATAGTTTTCCCTCTCTGAACTCCTTGGACGTGGTGAGGGGACCAGGAGCATCTCAGAGGAGGATCTTCACTTTCCTTGGCTTGACTCGGGCCTGGAGACCCTGAAACTCATTGGGTGACCTTTTGCCAGTGACCCTTTCAACCCAACCTATTGCATGGGGTGTTGTCAGAGAAAAGGATGGAGGGGAAAAGCCATGTATCAATGGCTAGATATACACATGTGTGCTGTCAAGTTGCACTCACTTATGGCAACTCCGGCAAGGGGCTTTCAAGGCAAGGGAAGAGTAGGGGTCATTTACTGTTGCCCGGTGGTCCCCCATCCAAGTACCAACCCTGCATAGCTGCCAAGATCTGTAATAGGGTTATACCATATCACCTTCCTTTCAAAGGACTAGAAACAAATATATAACGATAACAATATTTATTACGGTCTAGGACCAGCACAGAACATCCAAAACCGACACACAAAATTACAGCACGTAAAACATGGTTTACACAGAATTTACACATAAAATTCTTTAGAAATAAATAATATTTCTTAAAAATCAGTTATACTTCTTATATTTCCTTAAGAATCTTTTTTTTGAATTTTTTTTTAATTGGATTAGACATCATTATATTCCATACTTCATACAATCAATTTCCTTTACCTATCTTTATTCTAACCCCTCCCTTCCCCCCCCTTTTTGTTGACTTCCAACAGTTTTCCAACCCCTTGTCCATTTTCCCCCTACTCATATCAAACTTATTTTGTCCCTTGTATATATACTTTCACTCTCTTCTAGGCTTCACTATATCAACTAAATATTACATTTCTGGCATATCATCTTTACTGGTGTCCATTTAACTTATACTCTATATTGCTTATGTAATTTCTCCATTATATAGCTATCTATCAATAATAATTGATCAGTTTAACCCAAATTTCTTAATATGACTATAAACACCATATACCTTCAGCATAAGTTAATCAATTTAACTTAACTTCTATATACTTATATTCGTTCTATTTTGACTGTATATTTTCTCCATTATACAATTGTCTGTCAAAAATGAGATTACTACTTAATATAATAATCCACTAAAATAGTTGCCTAGAAATTCTCCTTTAACTCCCCAATCCCCGGTAAAGTCACCCCCCTCTTGTTTTATTACATTTCTTTTTTTTTTTTGAAAAAATTTTTATTGGGTTAGAATCCGTTATTATTACATTACATTCAATTTTCCCCAAATTTTTCATTTCTAACCCCCTCCCTTTCCCCCCCTTTTGTTGACTTCCAACAGCTTTCCCACCCTTTGTCCCTTTTCCCTTACTTCTATTAAATTCCTCTATCTAAAACAAATATACATTCTCCATTATATTAAGCAGTACATCCTTAACTACTTTTCTTGTTATATACCCAAACTGTAAGTCTTTGTTTCCGTCTTGGATAAACAATTTATCCCATTTTCCGGTTTTAAATATTTCTATATATCATAAACCTATATATCATATACCATAAAAATCTTACATTTAAATCAAACAATTTGACTTATTCTCTATATATTACTCATTCTATCTTTTTATGGTAATTCTATATAACTCATCACATAGTCAATCAATTTGACTCTTCTGTACATTCAGTTTGGTGCATTATACAAATCTTATCAAAGAAAGAAAATATTGTTGGTTACTCAATCCTTATATTTAAACCTTATCATTAATTATTTTCTATCAATATTCTATCTATTAACCTATATATATCTATATATATATCAATCTGTTAATCTAACTGCTTATAAATTCACATTCATCTCTTCCCCCCCCGGTAAAGTCACCCCCCCTCTACATTTTATTATACTTCAGTAGTTCTCAAACTGCCACAGTTTTCCTCCCACCTCCCATTTCTTCTCCAAATATTGTTTCAGCTTCTCCCAGTCTGTGTTAAACTGCCCTGAGTCCAGATTTCTCAGTTTTCTTGTCATCTTGTCCATTTCTGCCATGTACAGCAATTTGTAGATCCAATCTTCAATAGTTGGCACTTCTTGTACTTTCCATTTTTGCGCATACAAAAGTCTGGCTGCTGCTGTCATATAAAATATCAACGTCCTATGATGGGCTGGAATTCCCTCCATTCCCAAGTTTAGTAGCAGGAGTTCTGGGTTCTTATTTATTTGAAATTGTAGAATTTCACTCATTTCTCTTATTATTTCCCCCCAGTACTGCCTAGCTACCTCACACGACCACCACATATGATAGAGGGAGCCCTCATGCTTCCTACATTTCCAGCATTTATTAGAAGTGTTCAAGTTCCCTAGCGCAATTTTCTTTGGTGTCATGTACCAACGATAGATCATTTTGTAAATATTCTCTTTAATATTTGTACATGTCGTTGTCTTCATTGTAGTCTTCCACAAGTATTCCCATGCCTCCATTGTTATCTCTTTATTAAAATTTATAGCCCATTTCACCATTTGTGTTTTAACTGTCTCATCCTCAGTATACCATTTCAACAGTACTTGGTATACCTTGGATATTCTTTTCTTGTCCTCTTTAAAAAGGGTCTGCTCTAGTTCCGAATTCTCTATTCGTATACCTCCCTTTACAGAGTCCGAGTTATACAAATCTCTGATCTGTCTATACTGGAACCAATCGTAGTTCGGTGATAGTTCCTCTTGCGTCTTTATTCTAAGTTTAGATGCTTCTGTTTTAGTTATTTCTTTGTAAGTTAAACATTGTCGTTCATTATCAACCGCTCTCGGGTCTATCACCTCATATGGAACCACCCACCAAGGAGTTCCTTCTTGTAGGTAAATTCTATACTTCTTCCAGATTGTATATAGACTTCTCCGTACAAAATGGTGCAGGAACATCGAGTTGACCTTTACTTTGTCATGCCATAGATATGCATGCCATCCAAATATTTTTTTGTATCCCTCTAGGGCTAATAGTTTCTTGTTCTTTAATGTCATCCACTCTTTCAGCCAAACTAGGCAGATTGCATCGTGATAAAGTCTCAGGTTGGGCAGTTGCATTCCGCCTCTTTCCTTTGCATCTTGTAAAACTTTCATTTTCACTCGAGGCTTCTTGCCTGCCCATACAAAATCTGATATTTTCCTCTGCCATTTTTCAAATTGTTTAGAGTCTCTGATGATTGGTATTGTCTGTAGCAAAAACATCATTCTTGGTAACACATTCATTTTAACCGCTGCAATCCTACCCAACCATGACAGATTGAGCCTATTCCATTTAATCAAGTCTCTCTCAATCTGAATCCACAATTTTTCATAATTATTCTTGAACAAATCTATATTCTTTGCAGTCAGTTCAATCCCCAAATATTTCACCTTACTTGTTACTTCACAATCCGTTGTTTCCATTAACAATTGTTGTTTCTGCTTAGTCATGTTTTTGCATAGTATCTTTGACTTCTTTTTGTTAATGAAGAAACCTGCCAAGTCTCCAAACTCCTTGATCTTATCTATCACTTTTGGCATGTTCTCCAGTGGGTCCTCTACAATTAACATTATGTCATCCACAAATGCTCTGACCTTGTATGAATAGTCCTTTATTTTTATTCCTCGAATTTCCTCGTCTTGTCGTATTTGTATCATCAGAATCTCCAATACTAAAATGAACAACAGTGGAGACAACGGGCAACCTTGTCTTGTTCCTTTGCTTATAGTCAATTTCTTGGTCAATTCATCATTTACCACAATTGCTGCAGTCTGGTCTCTATAAATTTCCTTAATTGCTCTGATGAATCTTTCTCCTAATTGTAGCTTTTCCATAGTGGCAAACATAAAGTCCCAGTTTAAGTTGTCAAATGCCTTTTCAGCGTCAACAAAGAAGAAACCAACCTCTTTATCACAACGCTTATCATAATATTCAATAGCATCAATCACTGTCCTTAAATTGTCTCTTATTTGTCTGTCTGGCAGAAAGCCTGCTTGCTCCTCCTCAATAACTTCCGAAAGCCACCCCTTCAGTCTCTCCGCCAGTATCTTCGCAAAGATTTTATAGTCATTGTTGAGTAACGATATAGGTCTGTAATTTTTCACACTAGTCAAGTCTTGGCCCTCTTTTGGGATCAATGATATGTTCGCTTCAGACCAAGTGTCTGGAATCCTTTGATCCCTTAAAACTCCATTGATCACCTCCTTTAGGAATGGTGCCAGCTCATTGGCCATAGTCTTATAAAATTTAGCTGTAAGTCCGTCTGGCCCTGGCGCCTTTCCTAGATTTGCAGATTGTATTGCCTTACTTATTTCCTCATCCGTTACTTCACTGTTCAGTTTATTTCTCCAAGCGTCCGAGATTTCTGGAAGTGTCATTTTCTCCAAATATGACGCTATTGAATCTTTATTTACTTCTTTCTTATTATACAGTTTAGCGTAGAATTTATAAAAGGCTCTACTAATGGTATTCTGTTCCAAATACGTTTTGTCATCTTCACAAATTTTATTTATTGTTTTCTTTTCCCTTCTTTTCTTCAGTTGCCATGCCAGGTACTTCCCAGGTTTATTTGCACCCTCAAACACTTTCTGATTCAGCCTTTTGAGATTCCACTCCAATTCTTTATTACTCATTGCTGCTAGCTGTTCTTGCAATATTTTAATTTCCTGGTATAATTTCTTTTTCCCTGGTCTCTTTTTTAACTGTATTTCCTTAGTTTTTATTTTCTCCTCAATCTCTTGTCTCTTCTCCTCTTTCTTCTTTCTTGCTCTACCATTTAAGTCCATTAGTATGCCCCTTATAACCGCCTTATAAGCATCCCAAACTTTATCAGTTGGTACTTCTTTATTCACGTTGTAGTGAATGAAAAACTTTGTCTCTCTTCTCAATATTTCCATATTCTCTTTTTCCTGTAACAAATCCTCATTTATTCTCCATGCTTTCCTTTTCCTCCTTTTCCCCAGCTTCCACATAATTGGGTTGTGATCTGAGCCTACCATCGGCATTATTTCTACATCTTTAGTCCATAACGCCAAATCTTTTGAGGCCCAGATCATGTCAATTCTTGATAACGTGGAATGCCTTGCAGAATAAAAAGTAAACTGCCTACTTTTAGGATATTCTCTCCTCCATACATCTTCAAGAGTCTCTTGTTGAATCAACTCAAAAAAGAGCTTTGGTAATAGTCCTCTTTTCTTTTGTGCCATTGTAGTCTTTTTATCCAGTTCCAAGTCTGTCACTCCATTGAAGTCTCCAGCAAGAATTATTTGGTCATATGAAAGATCATCTAAATGCTTCCTCAAATCCTCAAAGAAGCTCTCTTTTGCACCGTTGGGTGCATAGATTCCGACTACCAACACTCTCTTTAAATTCCAAGTACATTCCACTGCTACAAATCTGGCTTCCACATCTTTCATTATAAATTTTGGTTGTAGCTCCTCTTTTACATACAACACCACTCCTCTTTTTTTTTTACCTGAGGCCGCTACAAAGTCTTTGCCCAATTTTCCCAGTTTTAGATATTTTACATCCTGTTTTCGAATATGAGTCTCTTGCAAACAAACAATATCACATTTTTGTTTTAGTAGCCAGTGAAAAATATTTTTTCTCTTATTCGGTGAATTTAGTCCATTTACATTCCAAGATAATACTTTACACTCCATATTCATAATCTTGTTGGTAAGTCTTTTTCATTGTCCCTTATAAATCGCTCCATCTCCCGCTCAGATCTGATGCGCTTTTTAGCGCCTCCAAATTCGAAGGACAAACCCTCTGGGAGCTCCCATCTGTACCTGATTTTCATGTCCTTCAACATCTGGATTAGCACTTTATATTTTTTCCGATCTAGTAACACTGATCTGGGTAGTTCCTTCATTATGATAATTGTCTTGCCATCGATCTCCAATGGATCTTGAAACTGTTTGGTCACAATCTTCTCTTTCATGTTTCTTGTTGTAAATTGTACAATCACGTCTCTTGGTAGTTTCCTCTGGGTTGCAATTCTCGAATTCACACGATATGCCACATCTAGGATAGCCACAACATCCTCCTCCTCCTTCCCCAGGTATTCAGCTAACACCTCCGTCATCTGTTCTTGCGCTGTCTTTCCTTCCACTTCCGGCAGGCCGCGAAATCTCAGCTGCTTCTCCATATGTCTGCTTTCCGCAACCGCCATCCTTCCCCTCATCAGCCTCATCTCTGTTTGTTGCGTATCTGCTAGGTTCTCCATCGCTCCTTCTACTGTTTTAACTCTCTGCTGCGTCCCTTGTAATTCACTTTGTATTGTTTCCATACCTTTCTTCACTTCTGACAGCTCCGATTTTACTTCTGACAGCTCCGATTTTACTGTCTGTTTAACCTCTTTAATCAGCTCCAATTTCATGTCTTTAAATTCTTTAATCACCTCCAAAAGCTTTTTATCCAGGTTTTCTATTGCCGATTGCCACTCTTTCTTCGACATCGTGGGGCTTGCTTTAGCTCGCTCCCACGAGTCTGCTCTCTTCCTTAACTCCGTGGCGTTAAATTTAGTACCTTTTTTATTTCAAATGTCCCGGTCTTCTTGCATAAATTAATTTTAAAGGGTCCAAAATGTCGGGCGTCTTTTCTCTATGGTCTCTCTATGATTTTATAATCCAATATGGCCTACTTCCTTTTCCGCTGAGGCCGCGGCCCTTCCCCTCTCAAAGATGGCGATTCCCTTCTTCCTGCCCTCCAGCCAGGGCCGCTTCTCTCCAGCCGCTCTATTGTTGTTACGCACTTCCTGTCTCCCGTCTTCCCACAGCAGATCTCGCGATGGTGTCTTTTTCTCACAGCTCCAAAGCCACAGGTATTCAAAACAATAGTCCGATTTCTTTAATAACTTCTTTAAACTTAGTCTCTTTTCTAATACAACTCCTGCCGAAGCTTCCCCTCCTTTTCACTAGTCTGTTGCAGTTTAAAAGTCTACTTTTTTTCCTCTCTGTTTTTATCAATCTGTCCCGTATCGGAAGATAGTGATCTTTACCTTCCCTTCACTTTTCTCGGGTTGTAATCGCTGTTTCGATTTCAAATTCTCCTTTCCACTTCTTCCCCCAATCGAAGCTTGGGTATGTAGGTCTTATGCCAGCCGAATTGGCCCCAAAACTGCCGCAGAGATTGTAGCCGACCCGTCTCAGGGTGGGACCTCAAGGATCGGGAGGGGACCCGTTGTGTAGAGCCCCCCCTCGTCCGAGATCAACGCGCCCTAGGGTCTCAAGCGTTCTTTGCCTGCTCTCCGCCTGAGAGCAGTCGGCCGCGGGCTATTTTCACCCCGCCGGCCGCTTAAAACGGCAGTCCGGTCAGCTCCGCAAATGGAGCTGCGTTAGACCTCCATGAATCCCAAACCGGAAGTCCTTGTTTTATTACATTTCAATAGTTTTCAAACTGCCACAGTTCTCCTCCCACCTCCCATTTTTTCACCAAATATTGTTTCAGCTTCTCCCAGTCCGTGTTAAACTGTCCTGGATCAAGGTCTCTCAATTTTCTTGTCATTTTGTCCATTTCCGCCATGTACAGCAATTTGTAAATCCAGTCCTCGATATTTGGCACTTCTTGCACTTTCCATTTTTGCGCATACAAAAGTCTAGCCGCTGCTGTCATATAAAATAACAATGTCCTATATTGTGCTGGAATGCTCTCCATTCCCAAGTTCAGCAGCAGGAGTTCTGGGTTCTTATTTATTTGAAATTGTAAAATCTCACTTATCTCTTTTATTATTTCCCCCCAGTACTTCCTAGCTACCTCACAAGTCCACCATATGTGATACAAAGATCCTTCATGTTTTTTACATTTCCAGCATTTATTAGACATATTCAAGTTCCCTAGCGCAATTTTCTTTGGTGTCAAGTACCAACGATAAATCATTTTATGGACATTCTCTTTAATATTGGTACATGTCGTGATCTTCAACGTATTTTTCCACAAGTATTCCCACGCCTCCATTGTTATTTCTTTATTAAAATTAATAGCCCACTTCACCATTTGCACTTTAACTGTCTCATCTTCAGTATACCATTTCAGCAGCACTTTATATACCTTAGAGATTTCCTTTTTGTCCTCTTGTAAAAGTGCCTGTTCTAATTCCGAATTCTCCATTCTTATCCCTCCCTTCACACAGTCCGAATTATAAAGATCTCTGATCTGTCTGTACTGAAACCAATCGTAACTTGGAGACAACTCATCTTGCGTCTTTATTTTGAGTTTAGAAAGTTCCATTCGGGTTATCTCCTTGTATGTTAAACACTCTTGTTCATTATCGACAGTTCTCGGATCTATTACTTCATATGGAACCACCCATGAGGGGATTCCATCTTGTAGGTAATTTCTGTACTTCTTCCAAATTGTGAATAGGCTTCTCCGAATATAATGATGTAAGAACATAAAGTCCGCTTTTACTTTATCATACCATAAGTATGCATGCCATCCGAATATTTTTTTATATCCTTCTAAGGCCAGTAATTTCCGGTTTTTCAACGTCATCCAATCTTTCAACCACACTAAACAAATTGCGTCATAATAAAGTCTTAAGTTGGGTAGCTGCATTCCGCCTCTTTCTTTTGCATCTTGTAACACTTTCATTTTCACTCGAGGCTTTTTGCCTGCCCAAACAAAGTCTGATATTTTCCTCTGCCATTTTTCAAACTGCTTAGAATCTCGGATAATTGGTATTGTCTGTAACAGAAACATCACCCTTGGCAACACATTCATCTTAATTACTGCAATTCTTCCCAACCATGACAAGTTCAGTCTATTCCATTTAATCAAGTCTTGCTCTATCTGAGTCCACAATTTCTCATAGTTGTTTTTAAATAAGTCTATATTCTTTGCAGTCAGTTCAATTCCCAGATATTTCACCTTGCTTGTTACTTCGCAGTCTGTAATTTCCGTTAATAATTGTTGTTTTTGTTTAGTCATGTTTTTACATAGTATCTTTGACTTCTTTTTGTTTACATAAAATCCTGCCAAATCTCCAAATTCCTTCATTTTCTCTATTACCTTTGGCATATTCTCCATTGGATCTTCCACAATTAACATTATATCATCCGCAAATGCTCTGACCTTATAGGAAAAGTCCTTTATTTTTATTCCACGGATTGCATTATCTTCTCGTATCTGTATCATCAGTATTTCCAAAACCAGAATAAACAACAGTGGAGACAACGGGCAACCTTGTCTTGTACCTTTACCTATAGTCAATTTCTTGGTCACCTCATCATTCACCACAATTGCTGCACTCTGGTCTCTATAAATTTCCTTTACTGCTCTTATGAATCTTTCTCCCATTTGTAGCTTTTCCATGGTGGCAAACATAAAGTCCCAGTTCAAATTGTCAAACGCTTTTTCAGCATCCACAAAGAAGAAACCAACCTCCTTGTCACAACGTTTGTCATAGTATTCAATAGCATTTATAACTGTCCTTAAATTGTCTTTGATTTGTCTATTTGGTAAAAAACCAGCTTGCTCCTCTTCAATAACTTCAGAAAGCCATCCCTTCACTCTTTCCGCCAGTATCTTCGCAAAAATTTTATAATCATTATTAAGTAACGATATAGGTCTATAATTTTTCACATTGGTCAAATCTTGCCCTTCTTTGGGGATCAATGATATATTGGCTTCATTCCAAGTATCTGGGATCCGCTGATCCTTTAAAACACCATTGATCACTTCTTTTAGGAATGGTGCCAGTTCATTAGCCATTACCTTATAAAATTTGGCTGTAAGTCCATCCGGTCCTGGCGCCTTTCCCAAGTTTGTTGACTGTATTGCCTTTCTTATTTCTTCCTCCGTTACTTCATTGTTCAATTTGTCTCTCCAAGCTTCCGAAATTACTGGGAGCTTCATTTTCCCCAAATATGTCGCTATTGAGTCTTTATTCACCTCTTTTTTATTATACAATTTGGCATAAAATTTATAAAAGGCTCTGCTGATAGCTGTCTGCTCCAGGTACACTTTATTGTCCTCACAGATTTTATTTATTGTCTTCTTCTCCTTTCTCTTCTTCAATTGCCATGCCAAATATTTCCCAGGTTTATTTGCGCCTTCAAATGCCTTTTGATTCATTCTCTTAAGATTCCATTCCAATTCTTTGTTATTCATTGCTGTCAGCTGTTCTTGAAGAATTTTAATATCCTGGTAGATTTTCTTTTTCCCTGGTCTTTTCTTTAACTGTATTTCTTTGGCTTTTATTTTCTCTGTGATCTCCTGTCTCTTCTCCTCTTTTTTTTTCCTGGCTCTTCCATTTAAGTCCATTGATATGCCTCTAATTACTGCCTTGTAGGTATCCCATACCTTGTTGGTTGGTACTTCTCTGTTCTTATTATATTGTATGAAAAACTTTGTTTCTCTTCTCAACATCTCCATATTTTCTCCCTCTTGCAGCAAATCCTCATTTATTCTCCATCCTCTCCTTTTACTCCTTTTCCCCAACTTCCACATAATTGGATTATGATCTGAGCCTACCATAGGCATTATTTCCACATCCTTAGTCCAAAGCGCTAAGTCTTTTGAGGCCCAGATCATATCAATTCTTGATAACGTAGAATGTCTCGCGGAGAAAAACGTGTATTGTCTGCCTTTGGGATTTTGTCTTCTCCATACATCTTCTAAAGTTTCCTGTTGCGTCAATACAAAAAACGTCTCTGGTAATAGTCCTCTTTTCTTTTGTGCAGTTGCTGACTTTTTATCCAATTCCAAGTTTGTTACTCCATTGAAGTCTCCTGCAAGAATTATCTGGTCATAAGAAAGTTCATCTAATTGCTTCCTCAAGTCCTCAAAGAAGCTTTCTTTTGCTCCATTGGGTGCATAAATTCCAATCACCAATACTCTCTTTAAATTCCATATACATTCCACTGCTAAAAATCTGGCTTCCGCATCTCTCATCACTAACTTTGGCTGTAGCTCCTCTTTTATATACAATACCACTCCCCTTTTTTTCTTATTGGAGGCCGCTACAAAATCACTGCCCAATTTATTCAATTTTAAATACTTTACATCCTGCTTTCTAATATGAGTCTCTTGCAGGCACACAATATCACATTTTTGTTTTAATAGCCAGTGGAAAATACTTTTTCTCTTATTCGGTGAATTAAGTCCATTTACATTCCAAGATAAAACTTTGCACTCCATATTCATAATCTTGTTGCTGGTAAGTCCTTTTCATTGTCCCTTATAAACTGTTCCATCTCTGATTCAGATCTAATGCGCTTTTTCACTCCTCCAAATTCAAAGGACACTCCTTCTGGTAATTCCCATCTGTACCTTATTTTCATGTCCTTCAGAATCTGAATTAGAGCTTTATATTTTTTTCGATCTAACAACACCGATCTGGGTAGTTCCTTCATGATAATAATTGTCTTGCCATCAATCTCCAATGGATCTTGAAACTGTTTAGTCACAATCTTCTCTTTTATGTTTCTGGTCGTGAATTGCACAATCACATCTCTTGGTAGTTTCCTCTGGGTCGCGAATCTTGAATTTACACGGTATACCACATCTAGGATAGCCACAACTTCCTCCTCCTCCTTCCCCAGGTATTCAGCTAACACCTCAGCAATCTGTTCTTGAGCTGTCTTTCCTTCCACTTCCGGCAAGCCGCGAAACCTCAGCTGCTTCTCCATATGTTTACTCTCCGCAACCGCCATTCTCCCCCTCATCACCCTCATCTCTGTTCGTTGCGTATCTGCTAAGTTCTCCACTGCGCTTTCCACTACCTTGACTCTTTGCTGTGTTCCCTGCAGGTCATTTTGCATTGTTTCCATACCTTTCTTCACTTCTGCCAGCTCATTTTTTACTGTCTCTTTAACCTCTTTAACCTCTTTCACCAACTCCGGTTTCATGTCCTTGAGCTGCTTAATCACTTCTAAAAGTTTTTTATCCAAATTCTCTATCGCCGATTGCCACTCTTTTTTCGACATCGTGGGGCTTGCTTTGCCTCGCTCCCACGAGTCCGCTCTCTTCCTTAGCTCCGTGGCGTTTAATTAAATGTCCTTTTAGTTTAAATGTCCCGGTCTTTCCAAAAAACCCTTTTAAATAGTCCAAAATGTCAGGCGTCTTTTCTCTATGGTTCCTCTATGATTTTTGTAATCCAATATGGCTTACTTCCTCTTTCGCTGAAGCCGCGGCTCTTCCCCTTTCAAAGATGGCGATTCCCTTCTTCCTGCCCTCCGGCAAGGGCCGCTTCTCTCCAGCAACTCTATCGTTGTTACGTACTTCCTGTTTCCCGACTTCCCACAGCAGTTCTTGTGATGGTAAAACTTTCTCACAGCCTGATATCTCCTTATAGCCACAGGTATTCAAAACAATAGTCCAATTTCTTTAATAACTTCGTTTAACTTAGTCCTTTTTCTAATATAATTCTTGCCGGGTCCTCCCCTCCTTATACTGAGTCTGTTGCAGTTTAAAAGTCTACTTTAATTCTTCTTTACTTTAAGTAATCTGTCCCGTTTCAAGAGATAGTGATCTTTACCTTCTTATTCGCTTTCCATGGGTTGTAATCGCTGTTTCAATCTTAAATTCCCATCCACTCTTCTTTCCCCTGTTGAAGCTTGGGCATGTAGGTCTTATGCCAACCGCATTGGCACCAGGACTGCCGCAGAGATTATAGCCGACCTGTCTTAGGGTGGGACCTCAAGGGTCGGGAGAGGATCCGTTGCGTAGGACCCCCCCTCGCCCGAGATCAATGCGCCCTGAGGTGCTTGAGCATTCTATGCCTGTTCTCCGCCTGAGAACAGTTGGCCGCGGGCTTTGTTTTGCCCCGCCGGCCGTTTAAACGGCAGCCCGGTCAGCTCCACGATTAGAGCTGCGTTAGACCTCCATGGATCCCAAACCAGAAGTCTATTTCCTTAAGAATCTTACATGCTGCAGCGAGAATTCTAGTTCAGGGAGGAGTAATCAATGGGTTAAGACCTACAAGCAGTTTCTCGATAAGTTCTGAGTCGGATAAATATTTTATTTATTTAAAACATTTGTATACCAACTTTCCACTGCAAACAAGGTCCCCAACACAGTAAACATTGAGACACTAACAAAGAATTGAAAACAACTTAAATTTAAAACAGCATTTAAAATACACAGAATCACAGAACCAAAGAGTTGTAACGGAAGGGGCCATACAGACCTTCTAGTCCAACCCCCTGCCCAATGCAAGATGAGCCTAAAGCATCCCTGACAAATATTCATCCAGCCTCTTCTTGAAAACTGCCAGGGAAGGGGAGCTCACCACCTCTCTAGGCAGCTGATTCCACCTTTGAACTACTCTGACCGACAAAAAAGGTTTTCCTAATATCCAGCCGGTACTTTTCTGCATGCAATTTAAGCCCGTTGCTTCGAGTCCTATCCTCTGCTGCCAACTGGAACCGCTCCTTGCCCTCCTGCAAATGACAGCCTTTCAAATATTTAAAGAGAGCAATCATGTCACCCCTCAATCTCCTATTCTCCAAACTAAACATTCCCAAGACCCTCAGCCTTTCCTTGTAGGGCTCAGTCTCCAGGCCCCTTTTGCAGCTGTGCAGGCAAGCCAGTTCAGGTGTCTAGGCAGCCTTCTTTGGCGAACCAGCCAGCCTGGGCACTCTGGAGACCTCCTGAGGCTGTGCAGCACTGCTCTGGAGTGGCACCCAGAAGTAGTAGGTCCCAGCATGATGACATCACTTCCTGCAGTGATGTCATCATGCCACCTTGGAAGCATGCATATGCTGAGCATGCACACATTTTTCAAAGAAACAAGTAAGTCCCCCCTTGCCTCTCTCTACTATCCAGTATTATCCAGAAGACCTGGGGAGTCTTCAGAGGACAGTGAGGACTATGTCCCCTGCAAATTTGGTGCATATTGGACATTGGGAAGGTCAGTTTGTAACCCCTCAAAGTAGCTTCCAGCAGACAGTCCAGTTTTTGCCACCGTGAAGAGAAAATGACACGAAAGGGACCCAAGGACTCTCCTTTCCCTGGCTCAAGTTCAGCTAAGTCCCAAGGGGGCCATTATGGCTCCCACGAACATCCAACTACGAAGACGTTCATGAACATGTCATGTCCGTCAGTGTTCGTGAATCTTGTTCGTGGATGGCAACGAACCACGAACATCGTATTTGGGTTTTTTCCTGTTCATGCCCACTCTACTCAGGAGTGGCCTGCCATCCCAGGCATCTAGGTAGCCTTTTGCAGCTGTGCAGGCCAGCCAGTTCAGGTGTCCAGGCAGCCTTCTGTGGCTGCACGGACCAGCCAGATTGGGCACTCTGGAGACCTCCGGAGGCTGTGCAGCGCTGCCCTGCAGTGGCACTCAGAAGTAGTGGGTCCCAGCATGATGACATCCCTTCCTGCAGTGATGTCATCATGCCACCCTGGGAGCATGCACATGCTGAGCATGCACACATTTTCCAAAGAAACAAGTAACCCCCCCGCCCCCCGTCTCTCTCTAGTATCCAGTATTATGGCCCTTTTCACACTACTTGCCTGCTCCCGGAACGTTGCGAAACATCGCGCAAAAACCACCCAAGATAGCATCTTCTCGCGAGAGTTTTGCACGATGTCACGCAAAACTCTTGCAAGAAGACGCTATCTTCCTCGTTTTTTGCGCAATGTTTCACAACATTCCAGGAGCAGGCAAGTAGTGTGAAAAGGGCCTATGTTACAGTCACCAATCAATAGTAACTTTTCTTTTCCAGATGAAGCCCCTTTCCTCCAACAAGCAGATAGACAGAGCAGAATTCACGTATCTAGCAAAGCCACTGACTGTTTTTCTCTGCCCTTTCCCCCATCTTTTATAATCTCCCTTTACTTCAAGTTACTAATGATCCATAAAGGGAGGAGGTTATCTTTATCTTTAATTTCCTTGATGGCACAGGAGTGGATGAGCAGGGGAACGTTGTAGCTAAGGAAAGTACTAAGAGACAATAAATTCATAGAATGGCTCAATGGTTTCATGTTTTACAGTAGGGGGGGCTTTTCCTTCCCTTGCCATTCAATCCTGATCCTCTTCCATTTTTCTTTTCTTTGCCTGTCAGAGGGGGAGCCAAGAGAATTCTCATGTGCCGATCACACGTGGCAAGTGCGACTGGTCACCTGGCTCTGAGGCATGTCGATGCACCACAAACAATGAAGAAGCATCCTATTAACACAGGGAGAGGGGAAGAACCCCAACATAAAATGTCTCCCAAAATGGAGCCTATAAACAGTGACCCAATTAGTGGATGCATACTGTGGTTTTCTTGTTGTTGTTTTTGTTAAAGACACTCCATGAATGTCTATAAACAATTTGTGAAACAATACAAGGGTTCAGGTCCTATAAATGCTTAATGGCTGTTTATGAAGCCTTTTGAAAGCTTCCATTTGGAAGAGACCTGACGTGGCCTCTATCGTTCCTTCCTGCCCCTCCTTCCTTAAGCACCATTTTTATTGCTCCTCTGAAATGCACAGGTAAGCAAACTTCAGCTGCAAGGAAATTGTCTACTAAAAAGTATGGGAAAGTCCAAGAGATTTGGGGCAGAGCCTAAGGAGGGCAAAGTTTGGGGAATTGAGGGAGCTCAGCAGAGATGGGATGACACAGAGTCCTCCGTGAGAAGCTGCCATTTCCTCCAGGGAAACCGATCTCTACGGCTCGGAGATCAGTTGTAATTCTGGGAGAGGTTGGCAGCCTTAAACTATCAGAAGGCTTGCAGGATTTTTCAGCCAACTTCATGTCTAAGGCTGGCACACCAAATGGTCTGCATTTGTTGATGGGGGAACAGAGATCATTGCCAGGATGTAGGCAGTGAGTGCATTTTTCATTTGAGAACACTGATTTATTTTTCTACCTCAGACAGTTGCACAAAACTGAGGTAGACTAGGTCCCAAGACCCCTCACCATCTTCGCTGCCCTTCTTTGGAAACATTCCAGCATGTCAACATCCTTCTTAAATTGTGGCGCCCAAAACTGAACACAGTACTCCAATTTAGGTCTAACCAGAGCAGAGTAAAGAAATACCATCACTTTGCGTGATCAGGACAATATACTGTTGATACAGCCTAAAACCACATTTGCTTTTTAGCTACTGCATCTACTAAGCTTCCTAGATCCTTTTCACATGTACTGCTGCCAAGAAAAGTCTCCCCTATCCTATAAGGGGACCGTCTCTCCATGTATGTGCCCCAGAGAGCACTTCGTTCAACCGGAAAACATCTCTTGGTGGTCTCTGGCCCTAGAGAGGCTCGGCTGCGCTCTTCCAGAGCCAGGGCCTTTTCAGTCCTGGCCCCAACTTGCTGGAATTCTCTGTCTGAGGACACTCGGGCCCAACAGGATCTTGTATCATTTATGTGGGCCTGTAAGACAGAGATGATCCACCAGGCATATGGTGGAGGCTAATTTTAGCCCATCATTGTTGAGCGTTCCACTGGTCTCTCTCTGCAAGGGGTATGGAGAGTCCACTCCCGCTGGTTGCCCCAAAACGGGCACAGTATTTTATCTGTTTTTATAAATGATTTTAAGTTGTCTTTTAATCAATGTTGTACCTCGCCCTGAGCCCACTTGCGGGGAGGGCGGGTGAAAAATAAAATAAATAAATAATTATGCCTTTGATTTTCCCAACGTAAACACAAAACTTTAAATTTGTATCTGTTGAAATTCATTGTGTTGGTTTCAGCCCAGTTTTCCAGACTGAAAATCACCTAGATTCTTGATTCTGTCTCCTACTAGTTTTTCATTTCCTCCTTGCAGTGCAAACTTAACAATATTACCAGTTAAGTTGACATACGTTAATTGCTCTTTTGAGCCCGTGTAGAAGATTAAGGAACCCCTATAACATGACATCCTGTGATCCTTAATCCATTATCCCTCACCCCACCTACCCACAAAGTTAAAAAGAAGTAAAAACTGGTAATTTCCATAGCAGTTGAAATTTGGGGCAGGGGGTACTAATTAATGACTGTAAGTTGTGGAAAGTGTGGCTCCTGGAACATGAGGATGTAAACATTTGTCAAATCATTGAGAGAGGCTCATGCGACACAAAACATGCACAGGTCTGGTTGAAAAACTCTGGCCTCCGTTTTAACACCTTGTGTTCCAAGAGCAGGCCAAAACATATAGTATACTCCCACATATAAAATTCTGGGAAGAAACAACATGGGAAGATCTTTTCATCTAGTTTATGTGCTACCGAAGGCGTCTGCCTGGCCCAGTATTTAGAACAGAAGGTTGGACTAGATGGGCCAATGTTATTCTACTCCTTTGATGTTCACACAGCACCTCCCTCTCTCCATCTTTGGTAACTTAGTCCCGTTTCCCATTCTTTCAACCTTCCCTATTGGTCAAGAAAGCATTGTTTCAATTTGAGTAAGCAAGATTTGAAATGGTATTCCATACACAACTATGTCATAGTTTAGCCAGGGTCATTAATTATTAGTCTCACGAGGTGTTTCTTTTCAACCGCTTTTATTAGGTCTTAATTTGCATGTGGTTGACTATATGATGCTAGAAAGCATCAACTGCCTCTTCTACAGCCAACCGATGATGTTGAGAAGATATTAAACTTGCTCATTAAGCTCTAAACCAAAAGAAAACCTATTTGGATGCAGACAGAGTTATGGGTGAGCAGGTGATAGACTAATTATCACAAACAGTGAAGTGGCAATTATGCGCTGGGTGTAGAAAGCCCACAGGAGTGATCATTTTGGTCACATAATCATTAGTTCCTGGTGCCCCAAAATGATACCCAAGCGCCCTGAGATGGTATAAAAGGGCTTGCAAATCCGAAAAATTTCAGACACCTTCTCTCTCCTTCCTGCTAACTTCTACTTGAGTCTTCTCTCCTCAGAGAATCAGGTATGTATGCCCTCCATCCCTCATCTTGGTCATTCAGAAACGTACATTGAGTCAAAATACGGGTCTATCAAGCTTAGTTTTGCTGCCGCTAACTGGCAGTGGCTCTCCTAGTTTTCACAGAGCAAAAGTCTTTCTTTCCTAGTACTTGCTGCCTAAGAGCTTTTAAAAGGAGATGCCAAGAGAACCTGAGATGTTCTAGATACAAGTTTAAAAAGACAGAGCCAACAGCAGGGAAAAGGCTTTCCTATCCACTGGAGCTGTATGAAGGGGCTGTGAAATGCCAGAAGGGGAACTTCAGCCCATTGTAACCTGTCCAGTCCAAGCCCAGCTCTGGAAGGCAGCTCCAACCCATTCCCATTCCTTGCTGCCCTCTGGTTGCGATCCCACTCAGTTTTAAACTGGAAAGGTGAAATTGACAGAGCCTTCAGGGGGTTGAAGATGAAATGAACAAAACCGCTGAGGAGTAATCTTTGCCAGCTCTGTCTTTTTAAACTACGCTTCCCAGATAACATTGCACCTCCCTACACTTGACAAACATGTGCCGAGGTGTCTCATGTAGAGAGACTTGGAGATAGTAAGAGACTAACAGAGGTAGTTTGCCATTGCTTACCTCTGCAGCCCTAGTTTTAGTTGGAGGTCTCTCATCTAATTACTAACAAAGGCCAACCCTGCTTAGCTTCTGAGATCTGATGAGATCAAGTTCACCTGGGCTATCTAGGTCAGAGCAGCACAACGAGGATTATTTTATTGTAGATGTGGGCGACAGTCACTAGCGGCTACTATCACATACAAGATTATCTTTACCAGGTCTAATATTGGTTTGCTTAGCTTATTATGGCCATGATATTGTAGACATCGTGTAGAGTAAAATGGGCCTGTGCAATTTTCCCGTATAGCAGAGGCATATCTCATATGGGGCTGATAGGAGCTCGTCCTTCATAGAGGTTCAAAGTATATTGACATTTGTTAAGGCAATGTCGAATAATGGCATGGTTCATTTGGAAAATGAATTATGAAATACACATGGGGGCCCTCCAGGATTTACAAGGGTAGAGTTGAGTGCCAGTAGGAGAAAAAATATGAAAACATGACCATCAGACTGATGGTATGATGTTGCATCAAAGAAAAACATGGACATGTTTTTTTTATTTCTTTTAAATTGAATTTCATTTCATTTATGCCAAGCCCTTCTCCCGAACAGGGACCCAAAGTGGCTTACATCATTCTCCTCTCTTCCTTGTTTTCTCGCACAACAACCTTGTGAGGTAGGTCAGGGTGAGAGTGTGACTGGGCCAAGATCACTCAGCAAGTTTCCATGGCAGAGGGGGGAATCATACCTAGGTCATACAGATCCTAGTCCTTTCCTCTCACCACTACACCACACCGGCTCTAGCAACTCTCTAAGAATCCCTGGAAACTCTATGGTAAAACAATAGAGCTTCCAGCAATTCCTAGACAGGACTGAAGTTATATCCTGAGGGTTTCTAAAGGTTTCTAGAGAAATCAACCCTTTCTGTTACTAACTCCGTTGTTTTTTTTAAAATTGATTTGTACACTCTTTATGGCCTGGTTTGGAATTAGATGAAAAACATTAGATGAAGAACCTAATATTATTTTGCTCAGAGGCTTGGTGGGGGCAGCAGGCTCATCAGAGTGGCACAGTTGCTGCTCCTTTCAGCAGCTCTAGTACAGTAAAATCACCATCTTAATGAAGAGAGGGGGAAATTGTTGTAATTTATCCTGAGCAGCGCATCCCTGTTGGACAGACTTTTAAAATTATTATTATTCAGCTAAAGTGAAGCATTGTAGAATTGAACTACTTTGGTTCCCAGTTGCCCAACAGAAAGGCAACCTTATAAATGTTTAAGCAAATGAAAAGAGGAGCAAGAGCTGGCTATCCGCGTAACATTATTAAGTACGGCCCTGTAGATAATTATTTTTTTTCCTACAATTTCGATTTGAATGAAAGTTATTCTGATGACTCTGGGGCATTCCACTTATTGTACACTTAAATGTATCATTTCAGATCCTGATCTCCAGCAGAAAGATGCCTTACGATTGCGGACCTTGTGGCTTCACCTGCGTATCGCAGTGCCCCCCGCAGTGCGCAGTCATCCAGCCACCCCCCTTCTGCATCACTCAGCCAGGAGCCATCCTCAGCTGCTCCAATGATAGTTTGGCTGTGAACTGTAATGCCCCCTGTGGCTACGGCTGTGATTGGGGCTATGGGGGCTATGGGGGCTATGGGGGCCTTTGGGGCTACGGAGGGTGCGGAGGGTACGGAGGCTTTGGCAACTGTGGATGGGGTGTGAGATGCGCACCTGGCACAGGAGTCAGGGGTTAGTGAAAATGGCCCAAAGCGATCAAGAGTACAGCTTCAAAATAACAACTGATGGTTGCCCCTGGATTTCAGAAGAACTAAGGGCCCACAATGTCAGGTGAAATTGTGGTTGCTCAGCTCCTCTGGAAAGCAGACTCAAAATACCATTCTTACGTTTCACTTCCCCTGAAATTGATAGCTGTCCCTCCCTTTCTATTCCCCATCTTGCTCCAAAGCCTGTTGGCCCTGCTTAGTTAGTACAAGGGACTGATGACTCCAAATGCAAATCAAGGTGGCCTCAAAAAGATACAGCTGCAGCCCAACCCTTCTGCACTCTCTTTTGGCATTAGGTAGCAAACTCTCTTCCTGCCCTCCCTGAGGCCTACAGTTATAGTTATGCTGGCCTATTTATTCAGATCGTCGTAAGGAGAAAAGGGGTGTGGGGTGGTTCTACATCCTATAAATGCCAAGTTCTAATAACGTTTAGCCTTGGTCCTTTTTTCCTGTTGGCTTTAACTGATAATGGCCATGGCAGAAACTGGATGGGTCTCCAGGGGTTTTCCTGAGCCCCAAGTAGAATGATGGATTGCCGCAGAGAAGAGATGAAGGTAGAGCTCATTTTGGCATCACCTAATGAGAAACCACGCAGTGGGTCTTGTGTTTCTGTTGTATGTTCTGTACGTAGCATTGCTTTGCTCCCCCTGTGGGATAACCTGCCTTTCCTTCTGTATTAAAACCTTAGACTTCCTCACAGCTCAAGTGTCCTGGTTTTGATTTCTCCTCCCATCGCTTTGGGCTGGATCCTACAGTCTTATCTACTTTGACAGAGGGTGGGGGAAGAGCTACAAATGACTTGTGATTCCTGAAAGACTATGATGGGAATCATGAATGTTCCATTCTAGCCTTACTAGATTCCACATGGCAGTCAAACATTGGAGGAGGGGGAGGGGGAGGAGGTGAACTGTACCCATTCCTGCTTGGCTAAGCCATTTGCTTCAGCGTAGCCCAGCATTATGTTTGGGAACTGTGCAGGGGAATTGTGCAAGGAATGAGTGTAACATCCTTTAGGTATTTAGAAGTTCACTGCTTCTAAGCATGGAGCTTCTGTTTAACAATCACAGCTGATAGGGGCGGTCTCTAGGAATGGAGCTGGTGGAAGAAGCTTTGGGGAGTGGAGCTGAGAAAATGTAGGGCAGGAGTGGCTTGGCGGGAGGGGTAGGCCATATTGCAGCCTCATTTTTTTAGCAGCATTAGCCAGCCCTCTCAAGGTCACATTCACAATAAACAGGGGCTACACTGAGGTCTCATGGGCATGGCCAAACCCCAGAAGATCCTCAAAACTCTCTGCTATGTTGTACACTGCCAACTTTGGAATTTAAGGAAGTACACACACACACCCCAGCAGGTCCAGAGACTACAGCTGAATCTTTCATGTCATGGGCTGCTCCTGACAAGATCTAAGATCTACTGGTTACTCACATCCCAGTCAGGGGTCATTCCATAGAAAAAGAGCTGGAGGAACTCATTAGCATAACTCATTAGCACATGCTACACCCCTTGACATCACCAGAAGTGTGTCATTAGCATAATGGATTTGCATATGCCACACCCCCTGACATCACCTATCCTGGCTGTTTTGGACCCAATCCTGTCCATTCAGGGCTGAAATTGGGCCCAAGATGGCTGAAAATGGTTGAAAAGGGGCCCAAAACGGCCAGGATCTCCTGCTGCTTGAGCATTCATTTCACCATTTCAGCTCTTCTCTTTTTTCCTCCAAGAGGAAAAAAGTATGCTGAGCGGGAGAGTGATCCACCACCACTCAGAGGCCTAAGAGTATGCTGAATGGGAGAGTGATCCACCACCACTCAGAGGCCTAAGAGTATGCTGAGTGGGAGAGTGATCCACCACCTGTCAGAGGCCTAAGAGTATGCTGAGCGGGAGAGTGATCCACCACCTGTCAGAGGCCCGATCCGGGCCATTTGGGCCCCAATCCAGGCCGAAACAGGCCCAAACTGGCCGAGAGTCAGGTGGATGGGGCCACCTGACATATGACCTCTTTGGGGAACTACCACCAAGGGCAAGATGCCCTAGGAACCCAATAAATCAATAAATTATTTACTCAAAATCTTATTATTCGTGTCTTGCTCACCATGGGAATAAAAGATATACAATCAGTCAAATATTTACAATGTGTACATATACAATTACATAAATACACACATATGTCCCATAATAGCTGCAAAGAGACAATGATAATTCTATAACTTCCTATACAAATTTGCTGGAGTAATGACAGTTCTTGGAATGATTCTTCCTCGTGTCCTCACACTCCAAATGTGTGGTGATGCCAATAGGATGGTCAGTATAAGGTAAGTGTTCAAACACAGCAATGTCAGAAGAGCCTGATAGGATCCCTCTGGATCTCCAGGTAGGTGGCAACGAGCCCGCCAGCTTAGAGTTGCTCGTTTCGGTTTCCCTTCATCCTGGCCTCCTCTCTAACATAAAAGCATTAACAAATATAAACCACCCTTGCTTAGTATATTGAACATTGAATAGTATTCCTTACACACAGTGTAAAAACCTTGTATAAAATTCTTACATACATTGCATAACATACTTACATGCACATAATAGTCCTAGTCACACTCTCCAGATAGAAACTTTCCAATTCCAATCAATGCTAATTTACAGCAGGTGCTTGTCTGTAGTAACGTGCTTTTTTTGTAATCCTGGCTACATGCCTGCATTCACTTCTCTTAAAGGTACCATACCTGGCTACATGCCTGCATTCACTTCTCTTAAAGGTACCATACCTGGCTACATGCCTGCATTCACTTCTCTTAAAGGTACCATACCTGGCTACGTGCCTGCATTCACTTCTCTTAAAGGTACCATACCTGGCTACATGCCTGCATTCACTTCTCTTAAAGGTACCATACCTGGCTACATGCCTGCATTCACTTCTCTTAAAGGTACCATACCTGGCTACATGCCTGCATTCACTTCTCTTAAAGGTACCATACCTTTAAGAGAAGTGAATGCAGGCATGTAGCCAGGATTACAAAAAAAGCACGTTACTACAGACAAGCACCTGCTGTAAATTAGCATTGATTGGAATTGGAAAGTTTCTATCTGGAGAGTGTGACTAGGACTATTATGTGCATGTAAGTATGTTATGCAATGTATGTAAGAATTTTATACAAGGTTTTTACACTGTGTGTAAGGAATACTATTCAATGTTCAATATACTAAGCAAGGGTGGTTTATATTTGTTAATGCTTTTATGTTAGAGAGGAGGCCAGGATGAAGGGAAACCGAAACGAGCAACTCTAAGCTGGCGGGCTCGTTGCCACCTACCTGGAGATCCAGAGGGATCCTATCAGGCTCTTCTGACATTGCTGTGTTTGAACACTTACCTTATACTGACCATCCTATTGGCATCACCACACATTTGGAGTGTGAGGACACGAGGAAGAATCATTCCAAGAACTGTCATTACTCCAGCAAATTTGTATAGGAAGTTATAGAATTATCATTGTCTCTTTGCAGCTATTATGGGACATATGTGTGTATTTATGTAATTGTATATGTACACATTGTAAATATTTGACTGATTGTATATCTTTTATTCCCATGGTGAGCATGACACGAATAATAAGATTTTGAGTAAATAATTTATTGATTTATTGGGTTCCTAGGGCATCTTGCCCTTGGTGGTAATTGGCTTTGTTGGGACCCTTTTCTCTTTTTGTGGCTCTTTGGGGAACTGCCAGATCTGCATTCCTGTGCGTTCCCCCTCAAAATGAGCCCTGCCAGTACTAATTACATATGAGAGTTGTGATGCTACTGATGATGATATGCCAGGCATATCAAGTAACATTTAAAGCACCAGGAATTCTAGAGTGGAGATCCCTACCACTGAGGGTGCCAACTGGGTTGAGAAATTCCTTGTGATCTGGGGGTGGGGCCTCAAAAGGGAAATGATGCCTATAGGAAGTTGTGGAACTCCCGAAATCTTCATATCACTGGCATGCAAGGTGTCAGCCTCTCCCAGGGTTGCTAGCTCCAGGTTGGAGATTTGGGGCAAGACTCTGGAAATGGAAGATTAGAGGAAGGGAGGATGTGATGTCACTGAATCTGCTGTTTCCTCCAGAACCCTGATTTCTCTATTCTGTGGATCAGTTGTAGATCTGTCATAATTCTGGGAGAACGAAAGACCCCACCTGGTTGGACAGCCCTAGTCTCCCCTCTTGGGCAAGGAGTGCAAGAGCAGAGGGTGAGGGTAGCAGTTGGATAATTCCTCCCACAAGCCCTGCCTATCTATCTTCTTTTAAGAGAAGAAAGCTCCTACGGGAAAGGAGGACTTGGAGGAAAAAGGAGAAGAGATGAAACGATGAAACGAATGCTCAAGCATCCTATTTCTCACAGTGGTCAGCCAGATACATTCAGGAGGATATCAAAGCAACATTTCTTAATGGCCATTTTGCTTTCCAGTCTTTGCTACTTCCTGTCCCATATGGCATTGGTAGCCAGTGCGGGGTACAGTTTCGAGATCTGGTTGGAAACCAGAGAATCAGTTTGGTGTAGTGGTTAAGAGCGCGGGACTCTAATTTGGAGAACCGGGATTGATACCACAGACCTCCACTTGAAGCCAGAAAAGACAAAAGTCCCCGTATTGAAAAATAAACGTTTTGACCGCTATTTATATATCAGGTATAAAAACACCAACAGGAAACAAGGTACAATAATACATAAACAAATAATTGCGCCTGTATTTGGCGTCCAACGGAACTGTAGGAATTAATGCGACTCTTCTCCAATTATAAGTTAGCCAGTCCATAAACAGAAAAATCTAAGTAACATCCTTTTTACAATATCAATCCAAATACATAATTACTCACTCTGTACCAGCTGACAAATTTCATGACCGCATCTCCTACATGGTCAAAAGCTGGTACGTAAATGGTCTATGAACCGGGTATTTAAAGTGAATCATGAAATGAACTCTTAAAGCTACATGTTCCGATTTTCACAGCTCTAAATTCTACACCAGTATGAATATCAAGTTACTAACAGCAATAGCTCAAGATGATGTTGTTACACAAACCCAGAATAGTCAATGAGAGTGTTCAGACCAAAAGGTCCCAAACAACCTAACTCAAAAGTCCAGTACGCCTCCCTTCTCATAAGTTCCTTGTTGTGATCCCTAGATCTATCTTTTTTAATGACCTGTAGAACCGAGAATCTAAATTGTCTCTCGGTGTTATGATGATCTACAAAATGTTGTGTAAGGGGTGCAGTCTTTGCTACTTCCTTTCCCATATGGCATTGGTAGCCAGTGCGGGGTATAGTTTCGAGATCTGGTTGGAAACCAGAGAACCAGTTTGGTGTAGTGGTTAAGAGCGCGGGACTCTAATCTGGAGAACCGGGTTTGATTCCACAGACCTCCACTTGAAGCCAGCTGGGTGACCTTGGGTCAGTCACAGCTCTCTCAGAGCGATCTCAGCCCCACCCGCCTCACAGGGTGTTTTGTTGTGGGTATAATGATGACATACCTTGTAAACCGCTCTGAGTGGGTGTTAAGTCATCCTGAAGGGCGGTATATAAATTGAATGTTGTTATTATTATTATAAATTGGGATCTGGGAGTCCCAAGTTCAAGTGTCTGCTTGACAATGAATTTGTCTCGTTGTCCCTATTCTGGCCCTTCCTCCACCCCTCCACCTCAGGCCTAGCTTGAGTTGTCAGGTCTCCTTACCCTCCCGGTGGGGCTGGAGGGGGGTGACCTGGCTTTTACCTCCTTCTTTCTGTCCTAATGACATAGCTGCACAATGATGTCACTTCTGGTGATGGCACTTCCAGTGACATCATCATGCAGGTGCAGGAGTGCGCCTACATTGATCAGCAGGCCAATTTGGGCCTCAGATGGACCCAATTTGGCCCATTTGGGGCCCAAATCAGCCTGCAGTGGAATACAGGAGTGCTCTTGGGGTGGTGCGATGACTTCAGTGACGTCAGTGCCTTCCTTCCCCACTGGCCAGATAAATGGAGGCGGGAGGTAGACGGTGAAAGCAGGGGATCCCCTGACCGCACCAGGGAAGAGGATCCTTAGACCTAGCCCAGTTTACGTGGTTGTGGTCGGAATAAAATTGGGAAGGGAGCACCATGAAGGATGCCATGTGATTCTTAAGAGAAGGAGGAGATAAGGATTAATAGTTGGCCCCAATGAATGTCAAGAGATCCTCAGTATGCACTTATGTATCAGCTCGCCATCTGAGTAAACATCTCCAGCGTTCTCTGCCTTTTTGGATCAGCCTCGAAGCTGACTTTCTTCCATAATCGCATATGGAGCATTGCTCAACAACAGCATGCATGAAGCTGTCATTCTGTGGCTGCAATTGCTGGGAAATGATGAAGCATTCCGGAACGCCCTAAGGATTTACTTTTTCTTACAAGTTGCAAAGGGAAAGGAGCAAGGAAAAGGAGTGACATAAAGCCAGTGATTGTCTCTCTGTTCAATCAATGTGTCATTTCTCAAGGACAGCTGTCACCCCAGGGCACATCCTTTTGCAAGCTTCTGGATTCTAGCCTAGCACATAAGTTGACAAGGCAGCGTGATGAGGAGCTGCATGTAATTTAAGGCACACAAACGTGTGCAGCAACAGATCTTGCAAATAATTCTTCCTTACGTGTCCCTTCCTGTAGATTAGAATTTTAGAACTGCCTGCACAACATATTGGTTTTTTGGCTTTGACTCTGTAGAATGGCATCCCCGAAAAGCTTAGGGAGGTGTCTTCCCTTCTGGCCTTTGTCATTATCTGAGGGAAGGATCCCAGTCTTCCCAGCTGGGGAAAAGTTGGGGAGCGGGTAGGCTTGCCTCCCTCTATAACAAGAGGCCTCCTGCGGGCAAATTCCTTCGCTCACCACCACTCTAAGTGGCAGGGTGAATTAAAAAAGGGATTCTTCTGACATCACTATGTCACTTCCAGGTACAACCTGGAATTGAAAGACAGCCATTCTAGGAATTGTCAGAAACTCTATGGTAAAACTCTGTTGTCAAACTCTATGGTAAAACCATAGAGTTTCTGGCAACTTCTAGAGCTACCCTCTGTCAATTCTAGGTTGTACCCAGAAAGGATATAGTGATGTCCCTGACATTGCTCCCACCCCACCCTCCATGTCACTGCCTCCAGCCCTTCTGCTACTTGTCAAGCTTGAATGAAGATACTGGATGAGCCACTGAGACAAATTCCAAAAAAGACAAACACTCACAAAAGAAAGAATACATTTCCATCTTACTAGTTACAGATCCTGTTCTTTACCTTTTCACTGGAATCTCTCCAGGGTCCTAACTTCAGCTTATATCAAAGAGACGATATGTGATTGACCTGGGCGGCCATTCAGAAAATGAAGGACACAAAACAAGCGGCAGCTATTGCTTTTATGCCTTTTTTGACTCATAAAACCTCATTGTTTGACTGGTTGAGTTTGTCCCCCTGCTTCTCTCCTATGAGTATAGTTTTCCCTCTCTGAACTCCTTGGACGTGGTGAGGGGACCAGGAGCATCTCAGAGGAGGATCTTCACTTTCCTTGGCTTGACTCGGGCCTGGAGACCCTGAAACTCATTGGGTGACCTTTTGCCAGTGACCCTTTCAACCCAACCTATTGCATGGGGTGTTGTCAGAGAAAAGGATGGAGGGGAAAAGCCATGTATCAATGGCTAGATACACACATGTGTGCTGTCAAGTTGCACTCACTTATGGCAACTCCGGCAAGGGGCTTTCAAGGCAAGGGAAGAGTAGGGGTCATTTACTGTTGACCGGTGGACCCCCATCCAAGTACCAACCCTGCATAGCTGCCAAGATCTGTAATAGGGCTATACCATATCACCTTCCTTTCAAAGGACTAGAAACAAATATATAACGATAACAATATTTATTACGGTCTAGGACCAGCACAGAACATCCAAAACCGACACACAAAATTACAGCACGTAAAACATGGTTTATACAGAATTTACACATAAAATTCTTTAGAAATAAATAATATTTCTTAAAAATCAGTTATACTTCTTATATTTCCTTAAGAATCTTTTTTTTTGAAATTTTTTTTTATTGGATTAGACATCATTATATTCCATACTTCATACAATCAATTTCCTTTACCTATCTTTATTCTAACCCCTCCCTTTCCCCCCCCTTTTTGTTGACTTCCAACAGTTTTCCAACCCCTTGTCCATTTTCCCCCTACTCATATCAAACTTATTTTGTCCCTTGTATATATACTTTCACTCTCTTCTAGGCTTCACTATATCAACTAAATATTACATTTCTGGCATATCATCTTTACTGGTGTCCATTTAACTTATACTCTATATTGCTTATGTAATTTCTCCATTATATAGCTATCTATCAATAATAATTGATCAGTTTAACCCAAATTTCTTAATATGACTATAAACACCATATACCTTCAGCATAAGTTAATCAATTTAACTTAACTTCTATATACTTATATTCGTTCTATTTTGACTGTATATTTTCTCCATTATACAATTGTCTGTCAAAAATGAGATTACTACTTAATATAATAATCCACTAAAATAGTTGCCTAGAAATTCTCCTTTAACTCCCCAATCCCCGGTAAAGTCACCCCCCTCTTGTTTTATTACATTTCAATAGTTTTCAAACTGCCACAGTTCTCCTCCCACCTCCCATTTTTTCACCAAATATTGTTTCAGCTTCTCCCAGTCCGTGTTAAACTGTCCTGGATCAAGGTCTCTCAATTTTCTTGTCATTTTGTCCATTTCCGCCATGTACAGCAATTTGTAAATCCAGTCCTCGATAGTTGGCACTTCTTGCACTTTCCATTTTTGCGCATACAACAGTCTAGCCGCTGCTGTCATATAAAATAACAATGTCCTATATTGTGCTGGAATGCTCTCCATTCCCAAGTTCAGCAGCAGGAGTTCTGGGTTCTTATTTATTTGAAATTGTAAAATCTCACTTATCTCTTTTATTATTTCCCCCCAGTACTTCCTAGCTACCTCACAAGTCCACCATATGTGATACAAAGATCCTTCATGTTGCTTACATTTCCAGCATTTATTAGACATATTCAAGTTCCCTAGCGCAATTTTCTTTGGTGTCAAGTACCAACGATAAATCATTTTATGGACATTCTCTTTAATATTGGTACATGTCGTGATCTTCAACGTATTTTTCCACAAGTATTCCCACGCCTCCATTGTTATTTCTTTATTAAAATTAATAGCCCACTTCACCATTTGCACTTTAACTGTCTCATCTTCAGTATACCATTTCAGCAGCACTTTATATACCTTAGAGATTTCCTTTTTGTCCTCTTGTAAAAGTGCCTGTTCTAATTCCGAATTCTCCATTCTTATCCCTCCCTTCACACAGTCCGAATTATAAAGATCTCTGATCTGTCTGTACCGAAACCAATCGTAACTTGGAGACAACTCATCTTGCGTCTTTATTTTGAGTTTAGAAAGTTCCATTCGGGTTATCTCCTTGTATGTTAAACACTGTTGTTCATTATCGACAGTTCTCGGATCTATTACTTCATATGGAACCACCCATGAGGGGATTCCATCTTGTAGGTAATTTCTGTACTTCTTCCAAATTGTGAATAGGCTTCTCCGAATATAATGATGTAAGAACATAAAGTCCGCTTTTACTTTATCATACCATAAGTATGCATGCCATCCGAATATTTTTTCATATCCTTCTAAGGCCAGTAATTTCCGGTTTTTCAATGTCATCCAATCTTTCAACCACACTAAACAAATTGCATCATAATAAAGTCTTAAGTTGGGTAGCTGCATTCCGCCTCTTTCTTTTGCATCTTGTAACACTTTCATTTTCACTCGAGGCTTTTTGCCTGCCCAAACAAAGTCTGATATTTTCCTCTGCCATTTTTCAAACTGCTTAGAATCTCGGATAATTGGTATTGTCTGTAACAGAAACATCCTGCCAAATCTCCAAATTCCTTAATTTTCTCTATTACCTTTGGCATATACTCCATTGGATCTTCCACAATTAACATTATATCGTCCGCGAATGCTCTGACCTTATAGGAAAAGTCCTTTATTTTTATTCCACGGATTGCATTATCTTCTCGTATCTGTATCATCAGTATTTCCAAAACCAGAATAAACAACAGTGGAGACAATGGGCAACCTTGTCTTGTACCTTTACCTATAGTCAATTTCTTGGTCACCTCGTCATTCACCACAATTGCTGCACTCTGGTCTCTATAAATTTCCTTTACTGCTCTTATGAATCTTTCTCCCATTTGTAGCTTTTCCATGGTGGCAAACATAAAGTCCCAGTTCAAATTGTCAAACGCTTTTTCAGCATCCACAAAGAAGAAACCAACCTCCTTGTCACAACGTTTGTCATAGTATTCAATAGCATTTATAACTGTCCTTAAATCGTCTTTGATTTGTCTATTTGGTAAAAAACCAGCTTGCTCCTCCTCAATAACTTCAGAAAGCCATCCCTTCACTCTTTCCGCCATTATCTTCGCAAAAATTTTATAATCGTTATTAAGTAACGATATAGGTCTATAATTTTTCACATTGGTCAAATCTTGCCCTTCTTTGGGGATCAATGATATATTGGCTTCATTCCAAGTATCTGGGATCCACTGATCCTTTAAAACACCATTGATCACTTCTTTTAGGAATGGTGCCAGTTCATTAGCCATTACCTTGTAAAATTTGGCTGTAAGTCCATCCGGTCCTGGTGCCTTTCCCAAGTTTGTTGACTGTATTGCCTTTCTTATTTCTTCCTCCGTTACTTCATTGTTCAATTTGTCTCTCCAAGCTTCCGAAATTACTGGGAGCTTCATTTTCCCCAAATATGTCGCTATTGAGTCTTTATTCACCTCTTTTTTATTATACAATTTGGCATAAAATTTATAAAAGGCTCTGCTGATAGCTGTCTGCTCCAGGTACACTTTATTGTCCTCACAGATTTTATTTATTGTCTTCTTCTCCTTTCTCTTCTTCAATTGCCATGCCAAATATTTCCCAGGTTTATTTGCGCCTTCAAATGCCTTTTGATTCATTCTCTTAAGATTCCATTCCAATTCTTTGTTATTCATTGCTGTCAGCTGTTCTTGAAGAATTTTAATATCCTGGTAGATTTTCTTTTTCCCTGGTCTTTTCTTTAACTGTATTTCTTTGGCTTTTATTTTCTCTGTGATCTCCTGTCTCTTCTCCTCTTTTTTTTCCCTGGCTCTTCCATTTAAGTCCATTGATATGCCTCTAATTACTGCCTTGTAGGTATCCCATACCTTGTTGGTTGGTACTTCTCTGTTCATATTATATTGTATGAAAAACTTTGTTTCTCTTCTCAACATCTCCATATTTTCTCCCTCTTGCAGCAAATCCTCATTTATTCTCCATCCTCTCCTTTTACTCCTTTTCCCCAACTTCCACATAATTGGATTATGATCTGAGCCTACCATAGGCATTATTTCCACATCCTTAGTCCAAAGCGCTAAGTCTTTTGAGGCCCAGATCATATCAATTCTTGATAACGTAGAATGTCTCGCGGAGAAAAACGTGTATTGTCTGCCTTTGGGATTTTGTCTTCTCCATACATCTTCTAAAGTTTCCTGTTGCGTCAATACAAAAAACGTCTCTGGTAATAGTCCTCTTTTCTTTTGTGCAGTTGCTGACTTTTTATCCAATTCCAAGTTTGTTACTCCATTGAAGTCTCCTGCAAGAATTATCTGGTCATAAGAAAGTTCATCTAATTGCTTCCTCAAGTCCTCAAAGAAGCTTTCTTTTGCTCCATTGGGTGCATAAATTCCAATCACCAATACTCTCTTTAAATTCCATATACATTCCACTGCTAAAAATCTGGCTTCCGCATCTCTCATCACTAACTTTGGCTGTAGCTCCTCTTTTATATACAATACCACTCCCCTTTTTTTCTTATTGGAGGCCGCTACAAAATCACTGCCCAATTTATTCAATTTTAAATACTTTACATCCTGCTTTCTAATATGAGTCTCTTGCAGGCACACAATATCACATTTTTGTTTTAATAGCCAGTGGAAAATACTTTTTCTCTTATTCGGTGAATTAAGTCCATTTACATTCCAAGATAAAACTTTGCACTCCATATTCATAATCTTGTTGCTGGTAAGTCCTTTTCATTGTCCCTTATAAACTGTTCCATCTCTGATTCAGATCTAATGCGCTTTTTCACTCCTCCAAATTCAAAGGACACTCCTTCTGGTAATTCCCATCTGTACCTTATTTTCATGTCCTTCAGAATCTGAATTAGAGCTTTATATTTTTTTCGATCTAACAACACCGATCTGGGTAGTTCCTTCATGATAATAATTGTCTTGCCATCAATCTCCAATGGATCTTGAAACTGTTTAGTCACAATCTTCTCTTTTATGTTTCTGGTCGTGAATTGCACAATCACATCTCTTGGTAGTTTCCTCTGGGTCGCGAATCTTGAATTTACACGGTATACCACATCTAGGATAGCCACAACTTCCTCCTCCTCCTTCCCCAGGTATTCAGCTAACACCTCAGCAATCTGTTCTTGAGCTGTCTTTCCTTCCACTTCCGGCAAGCCGCGAAACCTCAGCTGCTTCTCCATATGTTTACTCTCCGCAACCGCCATTCTCCCCCTCATCACCCTCATCTCTGTTCGTTGCGTATCTGCTAAGTTCTCCACTGCGCTTTCCACTACCTTGACTCTTTGCTGTGTTCCCTGCAGGTCATTTTGCATTGTTTCCATACCTTTCTTCACTTCTGCCAGCTCATTTTTTACTGTCTCTTTAACCTCTTTAACCTCTTTCACCAACTCCGGTTTCATGTCCTTGAGCTGCTTAATCACTTCTAAAAGTTTTTTATCCAAATTCTCTATCGCCGATTGCCACTCTTTTTTCGACATCGTGGGGCTTGCTTTGCCTCGCTCCCACGAGTCCGCTCTCTTCCTTAGCTCCGTGGCGTTTAATTAAATGTCCTTTTAGTTTAAATGTCCCGGTCTTTCCAAAAAACCCTTTTAAATAGTCCAAAATGTCAGGCGTCTTTTCTCTATGGTTCCTCTATGATTTTTGTAATCCAATATGGCTTACTTCCTCTTTCGCTGAAGCCGCGGCTCTTCCCCTTTCAAAGATGGCGATTCCCTTCTTCCTGCCCTCCGGCAAGGGCCGCTTCTCTCCAGC
The DNA here is from genome assembly GCF_028583425.1 of Eublepharis macularius. Lineage (NCBI taxonomy): Eukaryota > Metazoa > Chordata > Lepidosauria > Squamata > Eublepharidae > Eublepharis > Eublepharis macularius. The sequence goes on from NC_072790.1 coordinate 249,679,826, forward strand.
AACTCTATCGTTGTTACGTACTTCCTGTTTCCCGACTTCCCACAGCAGTTCTTGTGATGGTAAAACTTTCTCACAGCCTGATATCTCCTTATAGCCACAGGTATTCAAAACAATAGTCCAATTTCTTTAATAACTTCGTTTAACTTAGTCCTTTTTCTAATATAATTCTTGCCGGGTCCTCCCCTCCTTATACTGAGTCTGTTGCAGTTTAAAAGTCTACTTTAATTCTTCTTTACTTTAAGTAATCTGTCCCGTTTCAAGAGATAGTGATCTTTACCTTCTTATTCGCTTTCCATGGGTTGTAATCGCTGTTTCAATCTTAAATTCCCATCCACTCTTCTTTCCCCTGTTGAAGCTTGGGCATGTAGGTCTTATGCCAACCGCATTGGCACCAGGACTGCCGCAGAGATTATAGCCGACCTGTCTTAGGGTGGGACCTCAAGGGTCGGGAGAGGATCCGTTGCGTAGGACCCCCCCTCGCCCGAGATCAATGCGCCCTGAGGTGCTTGAGCATTCTATGCCTGTTCTCCGCCTGAGAACAGTTGGCCGCGGGCTTTGTTTTGCCCCGCCGGCCGTTTAAACGGCAGCCCGGTCAGCTCCACGATTAGAGCTGCGTTAGACCTCCATGGATCCCAAACCAGAAGTCTATTTCCTTAAGAATCTTACATGCTGCAGCGAGAATTCTAGTTCAGGGAGGAGTAATCAATGGGTTAAGACCTACAAGCAGTTTCTCGATAAGTTCTGAGTCGGATAAATATTTTATTTATTTAAAACATTTGTATACCAACTTTCCACTGCAAAAAAGGTCCCCAACACAGTAAACATTGAGACACTAACAAAGAATTGAAAACAACTTAAATTTAAAACAGCATTTAAAATACACAGAATCACAGAACCAAAGAGTTGTAACGGAAGGGGCCATACAGACCTTCTAGTCCAACCCCCTGCCCAATGCAAGATGAGCCTAAAGCATCCCTGACAAATATTCATCCAGCCTCTTCTTGAAAACTGCCAGGGAAGGGGAGCTCACCACCTCTCTAGGCAGCTGATTCCACCTTTGAACTACTCTGACCGACAAAAAAGGTTTTCCTAATATCCAGCCGGTACTTTTCTGCATGCAATTTAAGCCCGTTGCTTCGAGTCCTATCCTCTGCTGCCAACTGGAACCGCTCCTTGCCCTCCTGCAAATGACAGCCTTTCAAATATTTAAAGAGAGCAATCATGTCACCCCTCAATCTCCTATTCTCCAAACTAAACATTCCCAAGACCCTCAGCCTTTCCTTGTAGGGCTCAGTCTCCAGGCCCCTTTTGCAGCTGTGCAGGCAAGCCAGTTCAGGTGTCTAGGCAGCCTTCTTTGGCGAACCAGCCAGCCTGGGCACTCTGGAGACCTCCTGAGGCTGTGCAGCACTGCTCTGGAGTGGCACCCAGAAGTAGTAGGTCCCAGCATGATGACATCACTTCCTGCAGTGATGTCATCATGCCACCTTGGAAGCATGCATATGCTGAGCATGCACACATTTTTCAAAGAAACAAGTAAGTCCCCCCTTGCCTCTCTCTACTATCCAGTATTATCCAGAAGACCTGGGGAGTCTTCAGAGGACAGTGAGGACTATGTCCCCTGCAAATTTGGTGCATATTGGACATTGGGAAGGTCAGTTTGTAACCCCTCAAAGTAGCTTCCAGCAGACAGTCCAGTTTTTGCCACCGTGAAGAGAAAATGACACGAAAGGGACCCAAGGACTCTCCTTTCCCTGGCTCAAGTTCAGCTAAGTCCCAAGGGGGCCATTATGGCTCCCACGAACATCCAACTACGAAGACGTTCATGAACATGTCATGTCCGTCAGTGTTCGTGAATCTTGTTCGTGGATGGCAACGAACCACGAACATCGTATTTGGGTTTTTTCCTGTTCATGCCCACTCTACTCAGGAGTGGCCTGCCATCCCAGGCATCTAGGTAGCCTTTTGCAGCTGTGCAGGCCAGCCAGTTCAGGTGTCCAGGCAGCCTTCTGTGGCTGCACGGACCAGCCAGATTGGGCACTCTGGAGACCTCCGGAGGCTGTGCAGCGCTGCCCTGCAGTGGCACTCAGAAGTAGTGGGTCCCAGCATGATGACATCCCTTCCTGCAGTGATGTCATCATGCCACCCTGGGAGCATGCACATGCTGAGCATGCACACATTTTCCAAAGAAACAAGTAACCCCCCCGCCCCCCGTCTCTCTCTAGTATCCAGTATTATGGCCCTTTTCACACTACTTGCCTGCTCCCGGAACGTTGCGAAACATCGCGCAAAAACCACCCAAGATAGCATCTTCTCGCGAGAGTTTTGCACGATGTCACGCAAAACTCTTGCAAGAAGACGCTATCTTCCTCGTTTTTTGCGCAATGTTTCGCAACATTCCAGGAGCAGGCAAGTAGTGTGAAAAGGGCCTATGTTACAGTCACCAATCAATAGTAACTTTTCTTTTCCAGATGAAGCCCCTTTCCTCCAACAAGCAGATAGACAGAGCAGAATTCACGTATCTAGCAAAGCCACTGACTGTTTTTCTCTGCCCTTTCCCCCATCTTTTATAATCTCCCTTTACTTCAAGTTACTAATGATCCATAAAGGGAGGAGGTTATCTTTATCTTTAATTTCCTTGATGGCACAGGAGTGGATGAGCAGGGGAACGTTGTAGCTAAGGAAAGTACTAAGAGACAATAAATTCATAGAATGGCTCAATGGTTTCATGTTTTACAGTAGGGGGGGCTTTTCCTTCCCTTGCCATTCAATCCTGATCCTCTTCCATTTTTCTTTTCTTTGCCTGTCAGAGGGGGAGCCAAGAGAATTCTCATGTGCCGATCACACGTGGCAAGTGCGACTGGTCACCTGGCTCTGAGGCATGTCGATGCACCACAAACAATGAAGAAGCATCCTATTAACACAGGGAGAGGGGAAGAACCCCAACATAAAATGTCTCCCAAAATGGAGCCTATAAACAGTGACCCAATTAGTGGATGCATACTGTGGTTTTCTTGTTGTTGTTTTTGTTAAAGACACTCCATGAATGTCTATAAACAATTTGTGAAACAATACAAGGGTTCAGGTCCTATAAATGCTTAATGGCTGTTTATGAAGCCTTTTGAAAGCTTCCATTTGGAAGAGACCTGACGTGGCCTCTATCGTTCCTTCCTGCCCCTCCTTCCTTAAGCACCATTTTTATTGCTCCTCTGAAATGCACAGGTAAGCAAACTTCAGCTGCAAGGAAATTGTCTACTAAAAAGTATGGGAAAGTCCAAGAGATTTGGGGCAGAGCCTAAGGAGGGCAAAGTTTGGGGAATTGAGGGAGCTCAGCAGAGATGGGATGACACAGAGTCCTCCGTGAGAAGCTGCCATTTCCTCCAGGGAAACCGATCTCTACGGCTCGGAGATCAGTTGTAATTCTGGGAGAGGTTGGCAGCCTTAAACTATCAGAAGGCTTGCAGGATTTTTCAGCCAACTTCATGTCTAAGGCTGGCACACCAAATGGTCTGCATTTGTTGATGGGGGAACAGAGATCATTGCCAGGATGTAGGCAGTGAGTGCATTTTTCATTTGAGAACACTGATTTATTTTTCTACCTCAGACAGTTGCACAAAACTGAGGTAGACTAGGTCCCAAGACCCCTCACCATCTTCGCTGCCCTTCTTTGGAAACATTCCAGCATGTCAACATCCTTCTTAAATTGTGGCGCCCAAAACTGAACACAGTACTCCAATTTAGGTCTAACCAGAGCAGAGTAAAGAAATACCATCACTTTGCGTGATCAGGACAATATACTGTTGATACAGCCTAAAACCACATTTGCTTTTTAGCTACTGCATCTACTAAGCTTCCTAGATCCTTTTCACATGTACTGCTGCCAAGAAAAGTCTCCCCTATCCTATAAGGGGACCGTCTCTCCATGTATGTGCCCCAGAGAGCACTTCGTTCAACCGGAAAACATCTCTTGGTGGTCTCTGGCCCTAGAGAGGCTCGGCTGCGCTCTTCCAGAGCCAGGGCCTTTTCAGTCCTGGCCCCAACTTGCTGGAATTCTCTGTCTGAGGACACTCGGGCCCAACAGGATCTTGTATCATTTATGTGGGCCTGTAAGACAGAGATGATCCACCAGGCATATGGTGGAGGCTAATTTTAGCCCATCATTGTTGAGCGTTCCACTGGTCTCTCTCTGCAAGGGGTATGGAGAGTCCACTCCCGCTGGTTGCCCCAAAACGGGCACAGTATTTTATCTGTTTTTATAAATGATTTTAAGTTGTCTTTTAATCAATGTTGTACCTCGCCCTGAGCCCACTTGCGGGGAGGGCGGGTGAAAAATAAAATAAATAAATAATTATGCCTTTGATTTTCCCAACGTAAACACAAAACTTTAAATTTGTATCTGTTGAAATTCATTGTGTTGGTTTCAGCCCAGTTTTCCAGACTGAAAATCACCTAGATTCTTGATTCTGTCTCCTACTAGTTTTTCATTTCCTCCTTGCAGTGCAAACTTAACAATATTACCAGTTAAGTTGACATACGTTAATTGCTCTTTTGAGCCCTTGTAGAAGATTAAGGAACCCCTATAACATGACATCCTGTGATCCTTAATCCATTATCCCTCACCCCACCTACCCACAAAGTTAAAAAGAAGTAAAAACTGGTAATTTCCATAGCAGTTGAAATTTGGGGCAGGGGGTACTAATTAATGACTGTAAGTTGTGGAAAGTGTGGCTCCTGGAACATGAGGATGTAAACATTTGTCAAATCATTGAGAGAGGCTCATGCGACACAAAACATGCACAGGTCTGGTTGAAAAACTCTGGCCTCCGTTTTAACACCTTGTGTTCCAAGAGCAGGCCAAAATATATAGTATACTCCCACATATAAAATTCTGGGAAGAAACAACATGGGAAGATTTTTTCATCTAGTTTATGTGCTACCGAAGGCGTCTGCCTGGCCCAGTATTTAGAACAGAAGGTTGGACTAGATGTGCCAATGGTATCATACTCGTTTGATGTTCACACAGCACCTCCCTCCCTCCATCTTTGGTAACTTAGTCCCGTTTCCCATTCTTTCAACCTTTCCTATTGGTCAAGAAAGCATTGTTTCAATTTGAGTAAGCAAGATTTGAAATGGTATTCCATACACAACTATGTCATAGTTTAGCCAGGGTCATTAATTATTAGTCTCTCAAGGTGTTTCTTTTCAACCGCTTTTATTAGGTCTTAATTTGCATGTGGTTGACTATATGATGCTAGAAAGCATCAACTGCCTCTTCTACAGCCATCCGATGATGTTGAGAAGATATTAAACTTGCTCGTTAAGCTCTAAACCAAAAGAAAACCTATTTGGATGCAGACAGAGTTATGGGTGAGCACGTGATAGACTAATTATCACAAACAGTGAAGTGGCAATTATGCGCTGGGTGTAGAAAGCCCACAGGAGTGATCATTTTGGTCACATAATCATTAGTTCCTGGTGCCCCAAAATGATACCCAAGCGCCCTGAGATGGTATAAAAGGGCTTGCAAATTCGAAACATTTCAGACATCTCCTCTCGCCTTCCTGCTAACTTCTACTTGAGTCTTCTCTCCTCAGAGAATCAGGTATGTATGCCCTCCATCCCTCATCTTGGTCATTCAGAAACCTATATTGAGTCAAAGTACGGGTCTATCAAGCTTAGTTTTGCTGCCGCTAACTGGCAGTGGCTCTCCTAGTTTTCACAGAGGAAAAGTCTTTCTTTCCTAGTACTTGCTGCCTAAGAGCTTTTAAAAGGAGATGCCAAGAGAACCTGAGATGTTCTAGATACAAGTTTAAAAAGACAGAGCTAACAGCAGGGAAAAGGCTTTCCTATCCACTGGAGCTGTATGAAGGGACTGTGAAATGCCAGAAGGGGAATTTCAGCCCATTGTAACCTGTCCAGGTCCAAGCCCGGCTCTGGAAGGCAGCTCCAACCCATTCCCATTCCTTGCTGCCCTCTGGTTGCGACCCCACACAGTTTTAAACAAGAGAGGTGAAATTGACAGAGCCTTCATGGAGTTGAAGATGAAATGAACAAACCCTCTGAGGAGCAATCTTCGCCATCTCTGGCTTTTTAAACTATGCCTCCCGGCTAACATTGCGCCTCCCTATATGTGCCAAGGTGTCTCATGTAGAGAGACTTGGACATAGTAAGAGACTAATAGAGGTAGTTTGCAATTGCCTGTCTCTGCAACCCTGGTCTTTTTTGGAAGTCTCTCGTCTAATTACTAATAAAGGCTAACCCTGCTTAGCTTCTGAGATCTGAGATCAAGTTCACCTGGGCTATCTAGGTCAGAGCAGCACAACGAGGATTATTTTATTGTAGATGTGGGTGACAGTCACTAGCGGCTACTATCACATACAAGATTATCTTTACCAAGTCTAATATTGGTTTGGTTAGCTTATTATGGCCATGATATTGTAGATATCATGTGTAGAGTAAAATGGGCCTGTGCAGTTTTCCTGTATAGCAGAGGCATATCTCAGATAGGACTGACAGGAGTTCGTCCTTGATAGAGGTTCAAAGTATATTGACATTTGTTAAGGCAATGTCCAATAATGGCATGGTTCATTTTGAAAATAAATTATGAAATATACGTGGGGGACCTCAAGGATTTGCAAGTGTAGAGTTGAAAAATATGAAAACATGACCATCAGGCTGATGGTATGCAGGAGCGGCGCCAGGGTTTTTGGCACTCGTGGCCGGCCAACCAGGCGCCCCCATGCACAAGCACACACGCGCGCACACCAGCATGTGTGATGACATCGTGCATGACATCATCACGGGAGCGTGTGCGGCTCCGCCGGCCCGATCACTGTGGCGGGCAGCTGTGACGGTGCATGGGTGGCCTCCGAGTTTTCCCATTTGGTTGCCTGTGCCTGGCCAGAGGAGTCTGCAGGTGGCAGCGGTGGGAGGGCTAGGAGGCTGCAGCTCTGTGGCGCATGCTCCCGCCCCCCACGCCTCCTCTGGCACTCCCTCTTGCACCCCATGCCTGACGCCACCACCTACCTGGCCTCAATGGACGCGCCGGCCCTGATGGTATGTTGTTGCTTCAAAGAAAAACATGGACATTTTTTTTTAATTTCCTTTAAATTTAATTTTATTTCATTTATGCCAAGCAGGAACCCAAAGTTTATTTTATTTATGCCCGAACAGGAACCCAAAGTGCCTTACATCATTCTCATCTCTTCCTTGTTTTCTCTCACAACAACCTTGTGAGGTAGGTCAGGGTGAGATTGTGACTGGGCCAAGATCACTCAACAAGTTTCCATGACATAGGGGGATAGCAAACCTAGGTCATACAGATCCTAGTCCATTCCTCTCACCACTACACCACACTGGCTCTAGCAACTCTCTAAGAATCCCTGGAAACTCTATGGTAAAACAATACAGTTTTCAGCAATTCCTAGATATTACTAACTATGGCCCTGTAGATAATTATTTTTCTTCCTACAATTTCGATTTGAATGAAAGTTATTCTGATGACACTGGGGCATTCCATTTATTGTACACTTGAATGTATCATTTCAGATCCTAATCTCCAGCAGAAAGATGCCTTACGATTGCGGACCTTGTGGCTTCACCTGCGTATCGCAGTGCCCCCCGCAGTGCGCAGTCATCCAGCCACCCCCCTTCTGCATCACTCAGCCAGGAGCCATCCTCAGCTGCTCCAATGATAGTTTGGCTGTGAACTGTAATGCCCCCTGTGGCTACGGCTGTGGTTGGGGCTATGGGGGCTATGGAGGCTATGGAGGCGTTGGAGGCTATGGAGGGTGCGGAGGGTACGGAGGCTTTGGCAACTGTGGATGGGGTGTGAGATGCGCACCTGGCACAGGAGTCAGGGGTTAGTGAAAATGGCCCAAAGCGATCAAGAGTACAGCTTCCAAATAACAACTGATGGTTGCCCCTGGATTTCAGAAGAACTAAGGGCCCACAATGTCAGGTGAAATTGTGGTTGCTCAGCTCCTCTGGAAAGCAGACTCAAAATACCATTCTTACGTTTTACTTCCCCTGAAATTGATAGCTGTCCCTCCCTTTCTATTCCCCATCTTGCTCCAAAGCCTGTTGGCTCTGCTTAGTTAGTATAAGGGACTGATGACTCCAAATGCAAATCAAGGTGGCCTCAAAATAGATTAGGTACCTTAGTCTCTTCTTGCCCTCCCTGAGGCCTATAGTTATAGTTATGCTGGCCTTCTTATTCAGATTGTCGTAAGGAGAAAAGGTACACGGCGTGGTTGTACATCCTCTATAAATGTTAATAATATTTAGCATTGGTACTTTTTTCCTAATGACTTTAACTGATGGTGGCCATAGCAGAAACTGGACGGGTCTCCAGGAGGCTTTTCTAAGACCAAAGGAGAATGATAAGTTTTCACAGAGCTCATGACCTTCTCGGCCTCACCTCATGAGAAACCACGCAGTGGTCTTGTGTTTCTGTTGTATGTTCTATACTTAGCATTGCTTTGCTCCCTCTGTGGTGTACCCTGCCTTTCCTTCTGTATTAAAACCTTATTTCCTCACAGCTCAAGTGTCCTGGTTTTGATTTCTCCTCCCATCGTTTTGGACTAGAGTTGAAGGGCTGGACCCTACCAGCTTATCTACTTGTGACAGAGGGTGGGGAAAGAGCTCCAAGTGACTTGTGATACCTGAAAGACTGTGATGGGAATCATGAAAGCTCCATTCGTGTGTTTGCCTCTCAGCCTCACTAGACTCCACCTAGCAGCAAACATTGGTGGGGGGGGGGGAGTGGGTGAACTGTATCCATTGAGGGCTTGGCCAAGTCATATGCTTCAGCGTAGCCCAGCATTATGTTTGGGAACTGTGCAGGGGAATTGTGCAAGGAATGGGTGTAACATCCTTTAGATATTTAGAAGTTCACTGCCTCTAATCATGGAGCTTCTGTTTAACAATCACAGCTGATAGGAGGGGTCTTTAGGAGTGGAACCGGTGGAAGAAGCTTTGGGGAGTGGAGCTGAGCAAATATAGGGCAGGAGTGGCTTGGCGGGAGGGGTAGGCCATATTGCAGCCTCATTTTTTTTAGCAGCACTAGCCAGCCCTCTCAAGGTCACATTCACCATAAACATGGGGCTACACTGAGGCCTCATGGGCGTGGTCACACCCTAAAAGATCCCTAAAATTCTCTGCTATGTTGTAGACTGCCAACTTTGGGATTTAAGAAAATACACACACGCACATCTCAGCAGGTCCAATGACTACAGCTGAATTTTTCATGTCATGGGCTGCTCCTGACAAGATCTAAGATCTCCTGGTTTCTCACATCCCAGTACTAACTACATATGAGCATCGTGATGCTACTGATGACGATATGCCAGGCACAGCAAGTAATGTTTAAGGCAGCAGGAATTCTGGCCTGGAGAGCTCTACTACTGAGGGTGTCAACTCTGGATTGAGAAATCCCTGGAGTTCTGGGAATGGGGCCTGGGGAGGGCAAAGTTGGGGGGACGGGAGAGAGCACAAAAAAGATGTGATGCCTTTAGGAAGTTGCGGAACCCCAGAAATCTTCATATCATAACCCTCTCCCAGGGTTTCCTGCTCCTGGCTGGGAAATCCTAGAGATTTTCACACAGGGGCCAACCAGATAATTTCAGAAGGACATCAGAGTAGCATTTCTTCATTCCAACTTTCCTTTCTACTCTTTGGTACTTCCTGTCCTATATAGTATTAGTAGCCAGTATGGTATAGAGTTTCAAGATCTGATTGGAGGCTGAGATCTGGGAGTCCCAAATTTAAGTCTCCACTTGACTATGACTCTATCTAGATATCCTTATTCTGGCCCTTCCTCCACCACCACCACCCACCTCAGGCCTAGCTAGGATGCCAGGTCCCCATACCTTCTCAGTGGGGGGGGGGCAGAGAGACCTGGCTCTTACCTCCTTCTTCCTGTCCTAATGACATAACTGCATGATGATATCACTTCTGGTGACATCACTGCACAGGTGCAGGAGTGCTCCTACACTTCTCAGCAGGCCGAATTGGCCCACAAACAGGACCAATTTGGCCCATTTGGGCCCAAATCACCCTGCAGTGAAGTGCAGGAGTGCTCTCAACGTGGAACAATGACTTCAGTGACATCAAAGCCTTCCTTCCCCGCCATCCAGATAAGTGGAGGCGAGGGGTGGAGGGTGAAAGTGGAGGACACCCCCCCCCGGGGGAATGGGACCCTTAGGCCTAGCCCAGTTTACATGGTTGTGGTCAGGATAAAATTGGGAAGAGAGTACCATGAAGGATGCCATGAGCTTCTTAGAAGAAGGAGGAGAAAGATTAATAGTTGGCCCTAATGAGATGTCAAGAGATCCTCAGTATGCACTTATATATCAGCTCGCCATCTGAGTAAACAGCGTTTTCTGGTCTTTTTGGATCAGCCTCAGAGACGACTTTCTTCCATAATCGCATATGGAGCATTGCTCAACAACAGCATGCATGGAGCTGTCATTTTGTGGCTGCAATTGCTGGGAAATGATGAAGCAATTCCAGCACACCCTAAGGATTTATTTTTTTCTTACAAGTTGCGAAGGAAAAGGAGCGACATAAAGCCAGAGATGGTATCTCTGTTCAATCAATGTGTCATTTCTTGAGGACAGCTGTCACCGCAGGGCACATCCTTTCGCAAGTTTCTGGATTCTAGCCTAGCGCGTAAGTTAACTGAAGGCAGCGTGGTGAGGAGCTGCATATAACTTAAGGCAAACAAACACGTGCTGCAGAAGATCTTGCAAATAATTCTTCTTTCCAGTCCCTTCCTGCAGATTATTATTACCCAATCAAGTCAGCATTCTGGCTGCAGCATTTTGAACCAACTGAAGCTTTCAGACTGTCTTCAAGGGCAGCCCCATGTGGAATGCATTGCAGTCATTTAATCAAGATGTCACCAAGGCACGTACTGCAGTGGCACAACCTCTCCTTCTCAGGAAGGGATACAGCTGGCTCACCAGTCAACACTGTTGAAAGGAATTCCTGGCAACTGGTCCCCCCTGTTTATCTAACAAGAGGCCTGGGTCCAGGAACATCCTTGAGCTATGTTCCTTTAGGGGCAGTGCACCCCTCCCTAGGACAGGAAATAACCCATTTCCTGAGTCAGAATTCCCCCCCACCAGAAGCATCTCTGACTCGTTGGGATTAAGTTTCAAGTTGTTAGTTGTTATCCATCCCAAAACTGTTCACAGTTTTCACAGCCTGAACCTTACCCAAATAGGAGGTCTCCTTAATTAGCTGGGGGAATTAACATTAAGGAGGCAGAGAGAATGAGTAATTAGGATTCTCCACCTATGTATACAAGGATTGTTCCCTTAGAGAACTGTCAAATAAAACAGGCAGATGTTCCTCAAGAAGGTTTTTTTTATTATAAAAGGGAAATAAAACGAAAGCATACAGAAAACACACAGCATACACACAGAGCTAACTAAGAAGGCAGTGAGGAAATAGGAAAGCAGTTTTGGCAGAAGGATGATAATTACCAATCTTGGAGAGAAGAGGAGGACCATGGAGGAGCAACAAAATGGCCAGCATTTCATGGAGAGAAGAAGCCCAAGTGGAGTGGGGCATGTGGACAAGTATCAAGGGACATACAAACTGAGCATATGGCTGGGCAGCCTAATTATAGGGCAAGAGATACCTTGGAACAAAGCTGATGTCTTTGCCCCAAAACAATGGCTTAAAGGCTTGTCTGGAGGTAGGAGAATATCTTTGAGAAAGGTATAATATGACTCTCTGGGATGGTCTATAGGTAAAAATGTTGCTTGATGACCTGGTAAGTATCGGACAGGAAGGCTATCAGATGTGCTGAATAGCCCTGATTAGGTAAGTGGTGGAGGAAGGCATTGATGAGATTAGGCAGGAAGCCATCAGTCAGTCAGTCATTTGCTTTTCTGACTCTTGGCTTGGTAACTTTCCAGTTTCCGGGCTGGCTGGCATCTGCTATGCCTGGGGCAAACCAGTGCCTAGGACTCATGGCACGAGGGTTATGATATCCCATATCCATAAACTGCCCTTTTAGCATGATGAGGGGGTCTAACTGCTAACACTGGGGTCATCTAGAAGCACAAAGTAGAACTGATTGTCATCCGCATATTGGTCTACTGCAGTCAGGTCTAAATGACCCACAATATAAACAAATGGGACAAGAGTAGGCAACTCCCGGAATCAATATGTAGCAAATAGAACAATACTCGGGAGGAACAAAAATAATAACTGTTATAGTAAAGTCTATTATCACAAATATTTACAATGGCAACACGCTCCAAAACTTACATGGATTACAATGGATCATACAAAACACAGTTACAGCAGGCAGATTCTATCTGCAAACATAATATACACAGCGAAGTAGTTTTCTTATGTATTTTGAATGTCCAGAAAATGAATATGCACAAAAGGATTCTTAAAGGCGCAGGATGTCTCAGAAATGAGGACATGCAAGGTGGATGTTCCACAGGTAAATTCTTCGATAGTTCAGCAAGGATAGTCAGATCACACCCGATCCGGGGCCGGCTGATTACCGCAGATTTCGTGCCCTTGCTTCCTCAGGGGTGTGATTCTTAAGAATGACGTTAATTCTAAAAATAAAATATCTCTAATAACAACTCCCCAATAGAAAGCTATTGCTTTCTATTGCCCAATAGAAAGCTATCACGGTCAGGTCTAAATGACCCACAATATAAACAAGACACCATACAGCTGTAAAATAACATGCTTATACCAAAAATTTAAACAAAATATATCAAATTTGTGGCATTTGCCATTTGGAAAGTGATGCTCTAATTTGTCATTGATTCATTGTATTGCTTGTGGATATATATGCTGTTTGTAATTTGACTGTACGAACACTTAGCTGTTTCAGATAAATTTGATATATTTTGTTTAAATTTTTGGTATAAGCATGTTATTTTACAGCTGTATGGTGTCTTGTTAATATTGTGGGTCATTTATACCTGACCGTGATAGGTCTATTGCTTGCTTTCTGTCATTTACTACATGGTGCTCTTCTTTTGTGTTATATCCACATATTGGTGACAACTCAGCACACATTTTCGGATGACCTCTTTCGGTGCCCCCCAACAATTATGGGTTTCCCACTACACAACTAGGCCCAGCACAATTGGGCCCAACCTAGAAGCCAGTGCCATGAACATGGGGCCAGACCAATCTGGCCTAGTGGCTTAAACTACACAGAATTCTACCAAGGGGAGAGAAGGAGGGAAAGCAGAAGCCAGAGGGTAGATAAAGCTACATTTGCTCATGGGTTGGAAGGAGATGAGGAAGCAGGAAAACGGGACAGGCTATATGGGGCTTCAGGGAAGGGAAAGAGGAAATGAGATGCTCCCCTGCAAATCCCTGTGAGTATCCTACTTAACAATATATCTAATTTTCAACAGGGCCAGAAATGTTGACAATTGTGCAATGGACAACAAAGATAGCTTTCTCAAAACCTGAGAAAACCCCAGGTTTACATAAAAAGTTGAAATATTTTTTTAAAATGCATGGGAGTGGGGTTTAAACCACCCACCCATACACACACACACACTGATAGAAGCCATAGCTGTAACTTTAAGAAACGAACGCTCTCAGTAGCCTTTACCAGGCAACTACAACAGTATCTTGGGCCAATCAGTCACTCATGATTCGCGAACCATCCTAAGTACTGTATAGTACTAATTTGTTAGATCCCATTTCTGATGAACCGCCATGAACTTTTAGGTTGGTTCATGGTTCATTTTTTGGTTTGTCACTGCAGACTGTCTGGTGCCAATCAATCACTTTCCTAGGCAACAGGGGATGGAATTCCTGCAGACCTTCTGCTGACCTGGAAGTGAACTTCTGCTGACCTAGAAGTGACCTTCTGCTGACCTGGAAGTGATGGTTTTCTGACCTGGATGTGACATTTTCACAAACCAAACAAACAAGTTTGCGAACCAGGAGCGGGTTCATTAAAGTTTGTGGTTCGTAGTTCATGAAATTTGATGAACCACGAACCACATGGTTCGGGTGTTTTCTGGTTCATGCCCATATCTAGTCAGGACCCTTTTCAGGGCTGCTTTGGACTTTGAAGGAAGACTAACCAGGGCCCAGCTTGGTACCAGCAACCAGGCAACTTATTACCACCCGACTTCCATGACTCAGCCAGGCTCAGCTTCTTGTTGCAGTTGAACAGAAGCTACCCCACAAAAGTCAATGGTGTGTAGTGGTTAAAGTTTCATAACAGGATCTGGGAGATCCAGATTTGAATCCCCTCTCTACCATGGAAGCTCATTGGGTGACTTTGGGCCAGTCACAAAGCTCACAGTGTTGTTGTAAGAATAAAATGGAGGAGAGGGGAAGCTGCTTGGTGTTCCCATTGTGTAGAAAGATAAGACATGAATGAAGCAAATAAATAATTAATATAGCTGAAGAGGGGCAGGCAGATAAAAGGTAGGGTGTTGGGTGGAGAGGAGAGAAAGCAGGGTAAGGAGGACAATGTGGGGGCTGCTAGGAGGAGGGAAACAGGAAATAGTGTGGGGAAGGGGATAAAGTGGAAAATGAAGTGTCCCGTGAAAGTCCTTGCAAGTTCTCTACTGGTACCAGACAACTCAGATAGAGATTTCCAGGGAGAAGCAGGAAGGAGAAAAAGCTGGAGTTGGGAAGGGGGTGTCAGATGAACGTAGATTAGCCGGTGAGTGGGAAGGAGAGAAGGAAGGCGGAAAAGAGGCTATGGGGGTTTCCAGGGAAGGGAAAGAAGCTGTCGTAGTGGAGGGGTAATGACATGCACCCTTCCTACCATTTGTGAAGGTATTTTACTTTATTCTTTAGTACTTTCTTTGATAATAGCAAAAACAAACCCAGAACGCAAGTACAATAAGGCATTTTTTTAATGATACTGAAAACTGGCATACAGAATAAGCTGAGAGAGAAGATAGAATCGTCCATACACAACATTCCAGTTCATGTACCAAAGTCAAATCAGCAGACAACCGTCTGCTCCAAGATGGCGGATGTTCCTATATCCAGTTGATACAGATGTTGAGCCAAACCAAGTCTCATCACCTGTAATTCTTTTGATTTTGGTCAAGGTCCAGTAGGACTAAGGACCGTATGAGAAACTGGGGAACTTCTTCATACACCATCCCATATATCTTAGGGGAATATGCATAATCCTTCTGGAAATGTGAGTCTGTAAAGTTTCTCTTATCTGGACCGGAGACTAAGTTTGAAGAAGATGAGACATAAAAGAAGACCAGAGCCACCAAGTTCATCTTGGAAGAAAGTAACAGAGAGAGCACACAGAACAAAAGGTGGATAAATACATGGGCTTGTATTTCAGAGTCACTAATAAGCAGCAGCCACTGACTTCACTTTGGAATTGTGGCTGCTCATTGTTTCTGAAAGTCAAGCAGAGAATCTCAGCTGTAGATCTATGTCAGACATTCGTGACCAGGTTCTTCCTGCTTCCATGGATGCTTCGACTGGTTTTAGCACCCCCAGCGTCCCCAGCCACGTCCACACCATCCGCCAAAGCCCCTATTGCCATAACCATAGCCACCACAGCCTCCCCAGCCACCCCAGCCACCATAGCCTCCACAGCCACTATAGCCTCCAAAGCCACCACCATAGCCTCCCCAGCCACCCCAACCACCATAGCCTCCCCAACCACCACCGCAGCCATAGCCGCAGGGTGCGTTGCAGGAGACAGCTAAAGAGTCATTGGAGCAGCTCATGATGGGTCCTGGTTGGGTGATGCAGAAGGGGGGCGGCTGGATGACTGCCTGGTGCGGGGGGCACTGCGATATGCAGGTGAAGCCACAAGGTCCGTAACCCCAAGTCATCTTTTGGCAGTGAGAAGAGATCTGAAAAAGCAAGTTGGGGAACACTTCAAAACACCATGTACAAAATATCAACTTGAGACCTGAAGGTCATATAAATACATTTCAAAACACACCTTAGGAAGAGTAATAACAAACTGAAAAGCACCGACTGAGCTAGTAACACCATTGGCTGATTTGTCCCAGCAGTTCCTTCCAAATGGACTTTGAACCTCACTGCAGGAGAATTTGGAGGTCAACCTAGAAGAGCTTAAAGAAATCCTGGTGCTTAAAAATGTAGTAAATCTTTGGACCTTCCTCTAAATTCCTGCAGATGTTTTGCTTGAGAGGAAACTTTTCAATTTAGGCAAAATTTAGGACTAATTGTGGACACGTCAGGTATTGTTTTACCTATCACCTTTTGGAATGAAAGGGGAAAGTGTAGAACTACATGCTTATCAGCTCTTCCCCTTCCCAACATCTACTCACATTGGACTTGCCCCCAAACTTCCAGTTCTCCAATCAGCTGCCACCATACCCAGAAGTACTGTTCATACCACTTTTTCTTGACAAAGAGTCAGTATCTTAGAACATCCATTAAGAGCCTGAAGCACAATGGTTGCTCTGTGTATTGCAAGCAGAACTACCAAGCTCCTCTCTACTTGGTAGTAGAGAGTGGCTCAAGTCATAGCTGATTTATGGTGACCCCTGGTGGGATGTTCTTGGCAAGAGACTAACAGAGGTGGTTTGCCATTGCCTTCCTCTGCAACCCTGGTCTTTAGAATCATAGAATCATAGGTTTGGAAGGGACCTCCAGGGTCATCTAGTTCAACTCCCTGCACAATGCAGGAAATTCACCCTCACACACCAATGACCCTTGACCCATGCCTAGAAGATGGCAAAACGTTTGCTGGAGGTCTCCCATCCAATTACTAACCAAGGCCAACCCTGCTTAGCTTCTGAGATCTGACGAGATCAGGCTCACCTGGGCTAACCAGGTCAAGGCCTCTTTCTTCCTTAAAAGACTTCAAATAGCAGTGTGGGAGACGTTGCCTCCAAGCGTTGTCTGTTAAGTTTCCCACATGCATTTTGCTAATGTGGGGGACTGGGTATTGGACCAGTTCAAGCCTGCATTCTGCTTTTAAGATTTCGGGAAGGCAGAGCCACTTTAGTTAGAGAGACCATACTGGCTGTTGTAGCTCAGCAGTGCAAAAATCTTGGGCAGTAAAAGAGAGCCAAAAAGAAGTGACCACTGGAGACAGTGGACTCCCCTTCCTCAGATTTGCCATCTCAGACAATTTGTGCCGTATTTTTACCACTTCATGCCTTTCTGTTACTTTCATTCCTACAAAATATGGAACAATATTGATTTTATTTTTTTTTTATTTTAGAGGGTTTATGTTCCTCCTTTCTGCCCCCATAAGGGCCACCAAGGTGGCTAACTAATTAAAAATACATAATAAAATCATATTTTAAAACAGTTAAAACCAACAAACCCAGACCATTAAAAGAATTAAAAGCAGAGATGAAAGCATGCAAAGGTGAAAAAATAACTAAGGATCTCTAAGAAAATGTCAAATGAAACAAAAAAGTCTTCAGTATCTGGTAGAAAGGAATGGAACTATCTCCCTGGGAAGAAACGTCCAGAGTTTTGGTGCCAAAAGTGTCTCCCTGTAAGGCAATTGAATCAGATCAGAAAGAACTTACGAGGTTCTCCAAGGAGAAATTGCTAAGAGATGCTCTTTGGAGTTCAGAGAATCTGTTGGAAAAATCCTCAGCGGGCAGGTCTTTTATACTATCCTTTGAGCATCCGGAGGGATGTGACACAACTTTGGGGCATGCCCATGTTCTTAATTAATGACCAGCTGGCATTTATTGTAGGCATCACACCCAAATCACTGTAACTGTTGACACTGCAATATCGGTGACAATTAAGAATCCTTCCAGAGTTCCAAATGATGGAAGATGTGTGTGTGTGTGTGTGTGTGTGTGTGTGACAAGTCGCAATCAACTTATGGCAACCCCAGGAAGGGGCTTTCAAGGCAAGTGATAAGAAGTGTCTTCAGAGTCTTCCTTGATGGTCACCCATCCAAGATCTGACCTTGCTTAGTTTCCAAGAATTGACGGGATTAGGAATATATACCACAAAACAAAAGTCAGAAAACTGGAGAATCCACACAAGTACCGCTGTGTGTCTTTGCCTTCATGGGAGATGAAAGGTCCCAAGTTATCTGATCTTGTTCAGATGGGCTGGACATCACCACCTTCCTTTAAAAGCACGTGTTTTGGGGGGGGCAGGCACCACTTATCCCACCTCACCTTATATTGGGCTTGAGTGAGCCAGATGCTGATTGATTGATTGATTAAATTTATAGCTCTCTCTCCCCGCGAGCGGGCTCTGGGCGGGTTACAGCAATTAATAAATTACAGCAAATAAAACAATAAAATCACTAGAGATGGGCATGAACAGAAAAAAAATGAACATGATGTTCGTTGTTCGTTGCCATCCACGAACAGAGACTCACGAACACTTACGAGCATGACCTGTTCACGAACATGTTTGTGGTTGGATGTTCATGGGGGCCAGCAGGCTCTCTTCCAGCCATCATCCAGGTTTGGTCAAAATCCCTACTGTACCACTCCCAGAAACCTGACCTAAGCAGGCACCAGGAAAGGTACCAATAATAAATAATAGCTTGGCCCAGAGCCTGGCAGCAGCCCTGGAGCCTAAAGGGGTAGATCCCTACCGCACCATTCCCAGAAACCTTACCTGAGCAGGCAGCAGGAAAGGTACCAATAATAAAGAACAGCTTGGCCCAGAGCCTGGCAGCAGCGCTGGAATTTGAAGGGGTAGATCCCTATCCCACCACACACAAAGAAAATTCAAGCTCCAATGTACTCTCTCTATCAAAATGCCAACCGCAGCTGTCTGTCTCCCTCTCCACTGTCTGCAAAGCCAGAGCTGGGAGCCCCCCTCCCCCTGCTCTTTGCTCCCTTGTAACAAATTTGGAGCTCCACACTTGAAAGGAAGAACTGCCTCTCAAGCTACATTGGGCTTTGATTGGGATTTCCAGGGCAACAGCAGGAGTTCAGACAATCCCTGCCTAAGTTGCCAAAGGAATTGATTGCAGATGCCAGACTCTCTGGTTTGAGGAACAGCAACAAACAGCAACGAACAAGGCTTGGAACGACCACTTGTTCATTTAGAATGGGGCCTCACAAACAGCTTGTTTGCGAACAGCAGATTGGGCTGGTCGTGGCTTTTTTTTGTTCATATTGCTGTTCATGCCCCTCTCTAAAAATCACATCTCAACACAGTAGCATAATTTTCAGTATCCCAGATGGGGCCCTCTTCCCCTTTCCCTGAACTCCATACACAGGGGAAGAAAAGGGTGGTGTGAGTTGGTAACTCTAACTCCCCAAACATGGGGGGGGGGGCAGATGGACCATATGCTGCCTGCCCTAACTTGAGTTAGGAGGGCTGGGTGCCATTCCCCTCACATTGTGTAGGGCTTGGTTGGGCCAGGATCAGCCTTTTTTTCACAGAGTTGGCCCAGTCCAAATGGGGGGGGGGGCATTGGCAGGCGTCACTGTACTCTTAATGGCCAATCTATCCCTGCCTGTGAGGTAAATTAGGCTGAGAATGTGTAACTGGCCCAAGATCACCCAGTGAGTTTCCACTGCAGAATGGGGATTCAAGATACTAGTCTGAAACTCTAACCACTGCACCACACTGGCTATCATGGGGTAGCTGTTTTGGAACAGTAGCCATCAACTGGGCCTGGGTGTGTCATGCAAGTCGTGTATTAGTGAGTCGTTGGTGGGCCTAGCCTGGAGTAGTCTTCCCTCCAAGGCCAAAACAGCCCCAGGAAGGGCTCTGCTCCCTCCCTTTTGCTGACAAAAAACAAGCAGTACAGTTCTGGTTGCCTAGCAACACCCACTGAAGGCATCCATTTCTTAAAGCTACAGGTGCTCGTTATCATTTGGGGTTATTTTTTTATCATTCTCCCCATGTCATTTTTTCAGATTCTTCTGCAAACCCGGGGGATTTTTCAGGTTTGCCCCCCCCCATCGAAATAAAAGGCACACACAAAGCTTGGGTATAAAATTGGGCCACTTTATTTATTTCAACATAAACTGTCAATATGGCAAGGGATCTAACTAACTAGCAGTACAGGTCAAGCCTTGGGGTCACCCATGACCTCCGCCTTGACCTGTCTGGGCAAGCCCCCACTACCGCAGGGGTGAGCCATACAATGCATGGCTGTGACCCGACCGGCCAGGCAAATGGTTCCCCCTCCAAGCCTGCAGCACCTTGCCATACAGCAGAAGGGCCTAACTTGTACAGGGGAGCCACATGGCGGTCTGCCCTCGCAACTGGCTGCCATGGAGCCACACCAGTCGCTCCTGACAGACCCCAATTCCCCACCAATGGGGATGTGCCAAGGGGGTCACCGTCCCACTCATTTTCCCATCCTAACCTGCCAGTGGCCAAAATATTTACAGCTCCACCGTACCAATTACTAGGACTCCATCCTGCAGTACAAGGTAGGCAAAAAACACCTCTCCGTATGCCAATTGGAAGAGGAGAAAAAATTCCTACCTGGTCCTGATAAACAGCAACCAGCTAATCCTGTGCTGCTATAGGGAGGGTGGGAGGGCCGAGCAACAAAGACAACTGTGTGCTGGAGAAGGGCAGAGCAGGCAAATATGTCTTTGGCTCCGCACATCCAGCAAAGCCCTCGGATGCCTAGGAAATGCCCAACTGCCTTTCTTTCTTCCAGGGCTGCAAACGTGGCCCTGTCCAAGCTGTGGTACTGCCGTCCAGGTGGGCCAAATTTCTGAGGGGTATGAAATGCAAGGTTGTTGTTCCCAAAGCATTTGGTCGATCAGTATGGCCTGGGTGTGGGGAGATGCCATAGAGCCACAAGACAAGACCTTAACAATGGGGTATAACAATTTCTCATGGGGAACTGGCAGCCACATCTTAAGATGATGTTTTATTGTAATTAATTCTTGTCATGATTTTTCTGGTTTTATCCAAGATGGACCCCACTTATACTTTTGGTTTCACCAATTGCACTTCCATTCTTGCAAATCTGAAGAAGAACACATAGATCTTGTGAAAAAAGTCTTAACCACTCTAATGTGCAACAAATTGCCCATTAAACTGTCCAAATGTGAGTTTCATAAGACGGAACTCACCTATCTGGGATATTGCATCTCCAAAGATGGATTAAAAATGGACCCGAGCAAAGTACAAGCTTTACCATTCTTTAACCGTTGGGGACATTTGTTCGGAGATGAAGCCAGCCAAGCAAACGATGGTTTTCACATTTCTCATGGGAAAATGTAATGCTTCCTACTTTCCAGTCTATATAGGGGTTGTGATCCCACAACCATCTGCTTCCCAGTATTTTTTTTTTTTTTTGAAAATTTTTTATTGGGTTAGAATCCATTATTTCCACATTTACATTCAATTTTCCCCAATTTTTTCATCTCTAACCCCCTCCCTTTCCCCCCCCCTTTTTGTTGACTTCCAACAGCTTTCCAACCCTTTGTCCCCTTTCCCTTACTTTTATTAGCTTCCTCTATCTAAAACAAATATATATTCTCCATTATTCTAAGCAGTACATCCGTAACTATTTTTAACATTATATGCCCAAACTGTAAGCCTTTGTTTCCATCTTAGATAAACAATTTATCCCAATTTTTCAATTTCAGGTATTTCTATGTATCATAAACCATATAGATCATACATTCGTTTATATCAAACAATTTGACTTATTCTCTATATATATTACTCATTCTATCTTTTTATAATAGTTCTATATATCTCTCCTCACGTAGTCAATCAATTTGACCCATCTATATCTTCAGACATTCAGTTTGGTACAAAACTTGTCAGAAAAAAAAAAGAATCTGCTTCCCAGTATTAAAGGATACTTTGCTGTGGTACTAATTACGAATGATCTCATCTCCCAATGTTGTCCCATACCTGTAATGACAGGCATAGTTTCGGTAGTGACAGAATTCATAATAGATCCAGCCAAACATATATCTCAAAATATACCTCAAAATATCAAGTTCTGGGAAGAAACAATATTGAAATGTCTTTTCATCCAATTTATGTGCTACCAAAGGCATCTGACTGGCCCAGTGTTCGGAACAGAATAATGGACTAGAGGGGCCATTGATACAATCTAACATCAAGATTATTCTTATGTTCATAGCTATTGTCTAGATCCTCAAATGGCATTAGATCTCTGTTGTGTGTATCTCCATCCAGCACCTCCCTGCCTCCATCTTTGGCACATTAGCCAATTTTCCCGTTCCTTCAACCTTTCCTATTGGTCAAGAAAGTATTGTCTCAACTTTAGTGTCCAAGACTTGTAATGATATTCCATACACAGCTGTGTCATGTACGTTTAGCCATGGTCACTAATTACTAGTCTCAAGGTGTTCCTTTTCAACCAGTTTTATTAGGTCTTAATTTGCTTGTAGATAGCTGTGTGATGCAAGAAAGCATCAAGAGCCTCTTGTACGGCTAAGCAAATGATGTTGAGAAGATATTAAACTTTCTCGTTAAGCTCTAGACCAAAAGGAAACGTATTTTGATGAAGAAAGAGTTATGGGTGAGTAGGTGGTGGACTAATTATCACAAACAGTGGTGCCCCAATTGCAGTGCTTGGTACATGAAGCCCACAGGAGCAATCATTTTGGTCAGATAATCATTACTTCCTGATGCCCAAAACTGATACCCAAGCGCCCTGAGATGGTATAAAAGGGCTTGCAAATTTGAAACATTTCAGACACCTGCTCTCATTCCTGCTAACTCTTCTTGAGGCTTCTCTCCTCAGAGAATCAGGTATGTATTGCCCCCCCCCCCCAAATTTTGGTTATTCCGAATCTATATTGAGTCAGAGTACAGGTCTATCAAGCTTAGTTTTGTTGCCGCTAACTGGCAGTGGCTCTCCTAGTTTTCACAGAGGAAAAGTCTTTCTTTCCTGGTACTTGCTGCCTAAGAGCTTTTAAAAGGAGATGTCAAGAGAACCTGAGATGTTCTAGATACAAGTTTTAAAAGACAGAGCCAGTGGCAGGGAAAAGGCTTTCCTAACCACTGGATCTGTATGAAGGGGCTGTGAAATGCCAGAAGGGGAACTTCAGCCCATTATAACCTGTCCAGGTCCAAGCCCGGCTCTGGAAGGCAGCTCCAACCCATTCCCATTCCTTGCTGCCCTCTGGTTGTGATCCCACTCAGTTTTAAACTGGAAAGGTGAAATTGACAGAGCCCTCAGGGAGTTGAAGATGAAATGAACAAATCCTCTGAGGAGCAATCTTTGCCAGCTCTGTCTTTTTAAACTATGCCTCCCGGCTAACATTGTGCCTCCCTATATGTGCCGAGGTGTCTCATGTACAGAGACTTGGAGATAGTAAGAGACTAATAGAGGTAGTTTGCCATTGCCTGCCTCTGCAACCCTAGTCTTCGTTGGAAGTCTCTCGTCTAATTACTAATAAAGGCTAACCATGCTTAGCTTCTGAGATCTGAGATCAAGTTCACCTGGGCTATCTAGGTCAGAGCAGCACAACAAGGATTATTTTATTGTAGATGTATTGTATGCCCCCCCCCTAATTTTGGTTATTCTGACTCTATATTGAGTTCATCAAGCTTAGTTTTGTTGATTCTAACTTGAAGTGACTCCCAGTTTTCAAGGAGGAAAGAGTCTTTCTTTCCCCGCTTTTACTGCCTCAGAACTTTGGAAGAGAGATGTTAAGAAAATCTGAGATGTTCTAGATGCAAAGCCAATGCTCTGCCTTGTAGTCCCACCCCATTACAGGACATCCATAGCTATTTTCCTTGCATTCCTTTAGTCCAGAAGAAATATATGGAGTACAGAGAGGCATCTAGGTTGCAAAGCCTTTTCCACATTCAGATGGCAGGAGTAGAGGGCAGTTTTTCTTTTTTTAAAAAAATCCACCTCATATTATGTCAGTGTTCAAAAATATAGAAAGAGGATTACTTCCTTGTAAAAGTGAACTATAGCGAGTACACGTTCCCATCATTTCCAAGATCAGCTTTGGCAGGTCTAATATTGCTTTGGTTAGTTTATTATGAGCAGACTTTTTATGGAAGAGAAATAGTTTCCCAAGACCAGCAGGAGAAATTTCTGTAAAATTGTGTAAACACAGCAGTGGCATGGGATGGGAGTGATATGTACACCTCCTTGAAAAGGGTGGAAAGTGGATGCCAGAGTGTAGCCAGTATTGTCATTTGTTAAATCATTGTCAGATAATGACATGGTACTTTCTGGAGGGAAACATGAAATACAAGTGGGGGGCCCACAATGACTTGCAGGGATTGGGTGCAGTGGTGTTGCTGGAAAGTGCTATCAAGTTATAGTTAATTGTAACCCCACAGAGGATTGAAGGCAAGAGACTGACACATGTGGTTTGCTATTGCCTACCTCTGCACAGCAACCCTGAACTTCCTTGGTGATGCCCAAGTACTTACCAGGGCCAACTCTGGATAGATTTCAAGATCTGGTCACATCAGGCAAGCCTGGGCCATTCATGTCAGGGCAGTTGACTGGAGGTGGGAGAAAAATGAAACAAATACCCATCAGGCTGATTATATGATGTCACTTCTGAGGGAAAAAAAACAGAAATGATATTACACTTCTCTAGGAATTGCCAGAAACACTACTGTA
This sequence comes from Eublepharis macularius, assembly GCF_028583425.1. Classification (NCBI taxonomy): domain Eukaryota; kingdom Metazoa; phylum Chordata; class Lepidosauria; order Squamata; family Eublepharidae; genus Eublepharis; species Eublepharis macularius. Next base: position 249,704,337 of record NC_072790.1, read on the forward strand.
AAACAATAGAGTTTTGGCCAATTCCTAGAAAGGACTGAGGTCACTTTCTGCGATTTCCTTAAGGTTTCTTGAGATCCACCCTCCATTTTCTGTCCCAGAATCAATTTTGTGGATCTATTTGAGCCTGGTTTGGAATTATTTATCTGATGCTTTCAAAACCCTAGGTCAAAACCCAGGAATTATTTTGTTCAGAGGCTTGGCAAGGGCAGCAAGCTAGTCAAAGCAGCACTGAAGTTTCAATCCTGTATCTACATCCACAACAAAGTAAACTCATCTTAATGAAGAGATAAGAAAATCGTTGAAATGTATCCCAAATAGTGCATCCTAACAGGACAGATTTTTTTCCCCCTGCAGCTAACGTGAAGCATTGTAGAACTGAACTGCTTTGGCCCCCAGTTGCCAGGGAGAAAGGCAACCTTATAAATGTTTAAGCAAATAAGCAGAACAGTGAGAACAGGCTATCTGATTAACATTCCTAGGTATAGCCTGAGTAAGGCCCAGCTATTTTTTCCCTATTATTTCCATTTGAATGAAAGTTATTCTGATGACTCTGGGGCATTCCATTTATTGTACACTTGAATGTATCATTTCAGATCCTAATCTCCAGCAGAAAGATGTCTTACGGTTGCGGACCTTGTGGCTTCACCTGCGTATCGCAGTGCCCCCCGCAGTGCGCAGTCATCCAGCCACCCCCCTTCTGCATCACTCAGCCAGGACCCATCCTCAGCTGCTCCAATGATAGTTTGGCTGTGGACTGTAATGCCCCCTGTGGCTACGGCTGTGGTTGGGGCTCTGGGGGCTCTGGGGGCTCTGGGGGCTTTAGAGGCGTTGGAGGCTATGCACCGTGCGGAGGGTACGGAGGGTACGGAGGCTTTGGCAACTATGGATGGGGTGTGAGATGCGCACCTGGCACAGGAGTCAGGGGTTAGTGAAAATGGCCCCAAACGATCAAGAGTACAGCTCCCAAATAACAACTGAGGGTTGGGCCTGGATTTCAGAAGAACTAAGGGCCCACAATTTCAAGTGACGTTGTGGTTGCTCAGCTCCTCTGGAAAGCAGACTCATAACTCCTTTCATATGTTCCACTTCCCCTGAAATCGATAGCTGGCCCTCCCTTTCTATTCCCTGACTTGCCTGCAAAAAAGAAAATGGCATCGTGCATTAACAGCCGTAGCCTTTTGGCTGTGCTTAGCTAGTGCAAAGGACAGCACTGAGACGACTCCATGTGCAAATCAGGACGCCCTGAAGAAGATGCAACTGAAGTCCTACCTTCTCTGTGTTAGATCTATCAGTGTTAGGCAATCCGCTCTCTCCCTGTCCTACGGCCCAATGGTTACGACTAGGTTGGCCTACTTATTGGGATTGTTGTAAGGAGAAAATGTATATGTGATGGTTGGAACACTCTGCATCCTTTATAAATGCTGAATGCTGTTCAGGTTTATTCAAGGTCCTTTTCTCCTACCGACTTTGACTAGTGATGGTCATGGCAAAAACTAGATGGATCTCCTGAAGAGGCCAAAGGAGAACCATCGGTTGAGCAGAGTTGGAATCAGAGCTCATTACCTTCTTGATATCACCTAATGAGAAAACATGGGGTTGGGTCTGTTGTATGCTTTGTACTTAGTATTGCTTTGCCTCCTCTGTGGTGTACCCTGCCTTTCCTTCTGTATTAAAACCCTAGACTTCATCACAGCTCAAGTGTCCTGGTTTTGATTTCTCCTCTCATCATGGTGGACTAGAGTTGGGAATCAGGGGGCACATGTGCGTGCACCCAAGTACCCTCCTAATTCCAATCTTAAAATCACTAAAATGACAAAACGGAGGCTATCGTACTTTGGTCACATCATGAGAAGACAAGACTCACTGTAAAAATGATGCTAGGAAAGATGGAAGGCAGTAGGAAAAGAGGACGACGCACAATGAAATGGCTGGACTCAGTAAAGGAGGCCCCGTCCTCCAGTTTGCAAGATCTGAGCAAGGTTGTTAATGATAGGACATTTTGGAGGTCTTTCATATCGTCGCCATAGGTCGGAGGTGACTTGATGGCACATAACACACACACATGTATACAGAAGTCTATTTGAAAATAATAGTGAAAGAAAGCAATTCTTAATTCTACAAGCTGCTTTTTATTGACTACAGAGGGAAGAGAAAAGGTAGAGTTACAAAGGCATACGTATGTGTGCTTTCATGACAACTGTACCAGTGTGAGAAAAGAGGGAGATGAAAAGATGGATCTTTTAGAGTGGTGATGGGAAGTAATCATCAAAGTGGATATTGGACAAGTGCGGAGGGATGCAAGGAACAAGATTTTGTTAGAAGGCCTGAGGAGTAGCACTCCCAACCAAGTTTTGTGCTGAAGAAAGCTTCCAGAGTAAGCAAAAGATATGGAGATGGGGGGGGATGAATTCAGTGGGAGTTCTGAGAAGGAAGTTTTGGGGTAGCGCCAGTGACACTGTACCCAATGGAAATCCAGTAGGATGTCCAGCTTTTAAAGTGTCTGTAAAATAGGCACTCTTTGTCCAATCTCATTGCAATCCGGGGTGCAAAATGGGTGCAAAATGTCAGCCTCTCCTACGATTGCCAGCACCAGGTTGGGAAAATCCTGGAGATTTGGGGATGGAACCTGGGGAGTGTTAAGCTTGGGGAGGGAATCAGCAGAGATGTGATGCCTTAGACGCCACCCTTCAAAGCTGCTATCTCCTCCAGGGAAATTGATCTCCATATTCTAGAGGTCAATCATCATTTTGGGAGAATTACAGGCCCTGGTAGTTGAACAGTTTCACCTCCTTGGCAGGGTTCCACCAGCAGGGCAGGGTGCCAATTGGAAAGGACTCCCACGATCCCCTGACAATCTGTGATTTTTAAGAGAAGGAAGCTCCTACAGAAATTGGGATTTGCAAAGAGAAGAGCCCTGCTAGATGAGATCAGTGCTCCAGCATCGTTTTTCACACAGGGACCAATCAGATTCAGGAGGACATCAAACAACAGGGACCTCACACAGGGACCAACCAGATTCAAGAGGACATCAAAGTAACATTTCTTCATTCTAACTTTCCTTTCAGTCTTTGCAACTTCCTGTTCCATATGGTATTAGTCACCAGGGTGGTGTACAGTTTCGAGATCTGGTTGGGGACTGGGATCCGAGAGTCCCAATTTGACTATGAATCTGTCTGGATGACCTTGTTCTGGCCCTTCCTTATTCCCCCTGCTCAGCCCTAGCTCACCTTTCACGGATGTGATCAGGATAAAATTGTGAAGGAAGCACCATGAAGAATGCTGTGAGCTTCTCAGAGAAACGAAGGGATAACGATAAAATAGTTCCCCCTAATGAGATATCCAGAGATCCTCAATACACACTGTCGTATCAGCTCGCCATCTGAGCAAACATCTCCTGTATACTTTGTCCTTTTAGATCAGCCTCAGAGTTGACTTTCTGCCATGAACACCTACAGAGCATTGCTCAACAACAGCATGCATGTAGTTGTCATCTTGTGGCTGCGGTTGCTGAGAAATAATGAAGCAATTCTGGCACTCCCTAATTTATTTTTGAAAAGGGAAAGGAGAAAGGGAAAGGAGCGACATAAAGCCAGTGATAGTATCTCTGTTGAATCAATGTGTTATTTCTGAAGGACACCTGTCCCCCTCGGGGCACATTATTTTCTAAGCTTCTGAATACTTGCCTAGTGCATAAGTAGACTGATGACAGCAAGCTGGGGAACTGCATGTAACATTAGGCACAGAAATATGTGCAGAGCAGATCTCACAAAGAATTCTTCCTCACTGTCCCTTCCTGGAGATTAGAACTGCCTGCATGATGCCTTGGTCCTTTGGCTTTGATTCTGGAGAATGGCATTCCTGAGAATGTTAGGGAGTTGTATTTCCTTCTGTCTTTTGTGTTGACCTGGAAAACTGCGGACTAGACTATAGGACAGTTCAGTGGATAGGGAACTGGTTAGAGGACCGCAGCCAAAGAGTGGTGGTCAATGGTGTTTCATCAGATTGGAGGCAAGTGTACACTGGGGTGCCGCAGGGCTCGGTTTTGGGCCCGGTACTTTTCAATATTTCTATCAATGATCTGGATGAAGGAGTGGAAGGGCTGCTCATTAAATTTGCTGATGATACCAAATTGGGAGCGGTAGCAAACACCCAAGAAGATAGAGTTAAAATTCAACAAGACCTGAATACTCTGGAGAAGTGGGCGGTTGTGAACAGGATGCAATTCAACAAAGACAAGTGCACAGTATTACATCTGGGCCACAAAAATGGGAAGCACAAATACAGGCTGGGGGATACATTTCTGGGTAGTAGTGTATGCGAAAGAGATCTTGGAGTAAGAGTGGACTGTAAACTAAATATGAACAGTCACTGTGATGCAGTGGGAAAAAAGGCTAATTCAATCTTGGGTTGTATCAAAAGGGCCATTGCATCGAAATTGCAGGAGGTCATAATCCCTCTCTATACTGCCTTGGTCACACCACACCTGGAGTACTGTGTGAAGTTCTAGAGGCCTCAATATGAAAAGGATGTGGACAAAATCGAGAGGGTGCAGAAGAGAGTGACGAGGATGAGCAGGGGTCTGGAGACTGAGCCCTATGAGGAAAGGCTGAGGGCCTTGGGAATATTTAGTTTGGAGAATAGGAGATTGGGGGGGGACATGGTTGGTCTCTTTAAATATCTGAAAGGTTGTCATTTGGAGGAGGGCAAGGAGCTGTTCCAGTTGGCAGCAGAGGATAGGACTCGAAGCAACAGGCTTAAATTACATGCAGAAAAGTACCAGCTGGACATTAGGAAAAACTTTTTCATGGTTGGAGTAGTTCAAAGGTGGAATCAGCTGCCTAGGGAGGTGGTGAGCTCCCCTTCAATGACAATTTTCAAAAAGAGGCTGAATGAATATTTGTCAGGGATGCTTTAGGCTCATCCTGCATTGGGCAGGGGGTTGGACTAGGAGGTCTGTATGGCCCCTTCCAACTCTGTGATTCTGTGATTCTGTGACCTGGAAGAAGGGCCCCTGTCTTTCCAGCAGGGGGAAAATGGAGGGGGCTGGTAGGTAGGCTTGCCAGTCCTCTCACCCTCGCACGCCTGTGTTTTATATGCTCCCCAAGATACATAAGGGGGGCATTCCACCACCAGGGCGCCCAATAATTTCGGGCAGTAACTCTGTGCTCGAACCCTTTTCGATTTTTCTTGACCACTATTTACAGCCACTAGTTGTGCAGACGGAGGCGTATTTGAGAGACACCATGCACCTCATTTCCCTAGTGGAACAACTGAGGATTCCCCGTTCTGCCTATTTGATGACCCTTGAGGTTGCCTCCCTATACACCTCGATCCCCCATGAGGGGGCGAGGTCCGTGGTGGAAACAGCTCTGCTGACTCGATCTCTTTGGAGCCCTTCCACCCCGTTCCTTTTAAATGTCGTGGATATTATATTGGAGCGCAATTACTTCAAGTTTGACGGGGCCTTTTACTATCAAACGAAAGGAGTGGCAATGGGGTGTGCTGCTGCCAACTTATTTATGGCCCAACTGGAAAGGGAGTATATTTTGGACAGGCACAGTAATCCCCTTAGAGAATCCATCTTACATTACTGGCGCTATATAGATGACATCATAGCCATTATGGAGACTCAGGAGAGCGCGGAACAATTTGGCAGATGGATTAATATGATCAGCCCCGATATTAAATTCACGTGGCAGGGCAGTAACGAGTGTATTAATTATTTGGATGTCACCATCTATAAATTGAATGACAGGAGGTTGGGGGTGCGGCCCTTTAAGAAAAAAACGGATAGGTGCTCCTATTTACACTTTTCTTCCTTCCATCCGCCACGCTTGAAATATAACATCCCTATAGGACAGTTTCTCAGGCTCAAGCGCAACTCTTCCAACTCCGGGGATTTCCGAACTAGCAGTATTACATTAACCAAAGCTTTTGCTAGCAGGGGATACCCGCTCGGCACAGAACAGAGCTATAGCCACGACACGTGAGCAATTACTTGTTCCCAAACCGCATGTAGATAACAACTGTTTGAAATGGGCTCTTGACTACACGCCCCTGGCCACTCCTATCTGCAGAATAGTTCGGAAATATTGGCACCTTATAGACAACATCCCTGGATGTGGAGGTAATCCGGCCATCGGTCTTCGCAGAACTAAATCACTTAAAGATATACTGACCAGTTCTGAATTCAAACGCGAAAATCCACTGCACAGGTCATCAGGACCAGCTCCCAAAGGCCACTTTCGGTGTGGTGACTGTAATGTGTGCACGCATATGGTTAAGCTTGAGGAAATGTTCACAGACAGACGGGAGATTTCCCGGAACTTTAGCACCTGCCGGTCATCCTATGTAGTTTATGTGATCCAATGCAGCTGCCCATTAATCTATGTGGGTAGCACAACACGCCCCCTCAAAATCAGGATTCAAGAACATATCTCAAGAATAAGGCATCAGGTCAGAGAGGCACCATTGGTTACACACTTTCAGGACCGGCACCACAGTCTTGGAGACATCAGAATAACTGTTGTTGATATGATTCATGAACCATTTACTGATGATAGTCCCAGAAAACTTTTGCAACTGGAGAGCAGATGGATTTTTAAACTTCAGAGCCTTGCACCAGGGGGACTTAATAATGAGATCGATTTCTCCTGTTTTTTGGGTTAGCCAGTGGTCCATCTGGTCCCCCCCTCATTTTTCTTCACAAGGTTATTGTGCTCCGCAGGATGCGACCAGTTGAAGGTGATGCATAATCTGTTTGTAATGTGCATATGGTCAGTAGCCCTTTAAGATCAGCCTAATGTTATAATGTTTATTGTGTTAAACCATGTGGGATTCCCCCCCCCTAATTTCTGTATAGGTACGCTGCTATGTATGAGGTGAATAGCTGGATGTGACGCTGTAATAGAATAAATGTTTATTGTAATTTGCAATGTTTGCACTGTATATATAGGGTCTGAGCCCTTTAAGATCAGCAGGATGTAATTATGTGGACTATGCCAAATTAGGCCCATTAACCTAGTTGTAATGATGTATTTAGAGTCCCTTATCTGCTGTATGAGCCTTGTCCATTCACCTATGTCCGTCATCCATTTGGAAATGTAATAGGTCTTGAGCAGTCACGTTGGAGTGGATTGGCAACCTGTGAGTACACGATGCCTACGCATGTTCGTTGGCACTTCAATGGATTAATTAAGGTTTGACTTACATATTAATTTTTTTCAGTCCAGTTGTACTTGTGCCCAAGAAGAAGTATGTTTCATACGAAATGGGAATTGTATAAGATGCCTGCATAATCCCGTCGGCACCTGTGGATTTTACATCTCATTGGACTTGAGCCACCACCATAAGACTGCCTTGTGACTTCCTCTTTAGTATATCCCCATTGTGGGTCTGTTTCGGACATTTATATTATGACTTGGACAACTGAATTGTATTAACTATATTTATTGTATTCATTGCATGTTATTTATTTGCACTTTGCACTTTGCACGTTTGCACTATTGCAACATTTATATAAAAGTCAGCATCAATTGCATATTTCCGGACTTGTTGCTTGTTGTCCTCTCACTATAGCAGGAGGCCTCCTGAAAGCAAGCTCCTTTGCCTGCTACTGCTTCAAGAGTTGGGAAAGAGGAAAAAATGACATTGTCAACATCAATATGTCACTTCCAGGTACAACCAATATTTGTCTAAATAGCCTGCTCCTGGACTATTTTAATGATTTTAAAAAATATATTGTTGATTTTATGTTTTTGCGATTTTAATGTATTTTTAACGTTAGCCGCCCTGAGCCCATTTGTGGGGAGGGCAGGGTATAAATCGAATAAAATAAATAAATAAACAAAAGGTAGGTCTAGGAATCGCTGGAAACTCTATGGTAAAAAACTAGGGTACACTGGCAATTCCTTGGGCTACCCTTTGTCAAATTGGGGTTGTACCTAGAAGTGATTTTGTGATGTCACTGCCCCCAGAAGCATGTCTGGAAGTGCCAAAAAAACAGGGAAGCAGAAATGAGGTTTCAGTATGCTGCCACCATCCAAGTTAGACATATTGCACATGTGACATAGGTTGCACATGGGAACACGGGAGTGAACCCTCATTTGATTTTAGCCTTGCTAAGCAGTTTCGGTGTGTGTGTAGAATGCAGAAAACTTCCCCAATGGCCAGACTACTTTCAGTGGAAAACAGATTAATTGAGGTACTTAAAACAGGAGAAAGAAATTGGAATTTTGAATGAGGATATTGGATGAAGAATCAAATTAATTATGCAAATCCCACAAAAGACAAACACCAACAAAAGAAAGTCTAATGTTCATCTTCCTCGTTTCTGATCCTATTCTTTATCTTTTCACTGGGATCCCTCCAGGGTTCTAACTTCAGTTTCTACCGATGAAACAACTTGTGATTGACCTGGGCTTCCATTCACAGGAAAAAGACAAATATGAAACAAGAGGCGGAGCTTGATTTTGTGCCATTTTTGACTCTTAAAACCATATGGTTTGACTGGTTGACTTTGACCCCATGCTTACTCCTCTAGGAGTATAATTTTCTCTCTCTGAACCCTTCAGTGTGGTTTGGAGGGCAGGGAGCATCTTAAGGGAGCATTTTTACACCAAGAACTTCACTTTCCTCATGTGGCGTAATTGGGCCAAGCTACAAGTGACGAATGAGACTTGAACGGCAAGTGAACAGACTCACATGTTTTCCTCCCTGTTCACTTGCGCTCCACTTGCACTTGCACTCCACTCGATCACATAGGCACTTGCACTCCACTGTTCACTTGTGCTCCACTTGCACTTGCTCCACTCCACTCAATCGCTGTTCACTTGTGCTCCACTTGCACTTGTACTCCACTCGATCACATAGCACAAGTGAACAGGGAGGAATACATGTAAGTCTGTTCACTTGCCGTTCAAGTGTCATTCATCACTTGTAGCTTGGCCCTATATTTAGAGTAGGGCCTGGGGACTGTGTCAATCCCTGGGTCACCTAACCTATCAAAGGTTGAGATTGGAGCACCTGGCTAAATCTGACAATACTTAAATTAAGAGACTGGAGCCATAGACAAATTAGCCCCCCCCCCCGACAAACCTTTAAAAAAGCCCCAAGTTTTCATACAAGTCTTTCTTGCTGAACAGAAAGACCATCTCACAACAGCAGCCATTCTACAAAAGCTAGTGGTGTGTAGTAGAGTTTCAGAAAAGGAGCTACAAGATACAGGTCTGAATCCTATCTCAACCACAGAAGCTCAGTGGGGGGTTTGGGGCCAGTCACAGAGGCTGACAGGGATGTTGTGAGAATAAAATGGGGGAAAGGGGATATAACTGAAGATGGGTAGGTGATAAAAGGTAGGGTGGTAGGTGAGAGAAGAAAGCAGGGGGAATGTGTATTGGGTTTAGTTAAGGCACGTTAACTAAACAAACTGCATGCAGAAAGCTCTCATCCAAGTTAGAGAACCGATAACTATTTATCTAAAGAAATATATTTACATAAGTTTAGTGGAGAGAAAGAACTAATAACTAATCTAGCTAGCTAAGGATGGCTTTAGATAGAAAGTAGGCCATCTCTCTCAGGAGGAGACACCATGCTGCCTCTCCTGGTGCATGCAGGGAAGAAGAGAGAGAGGAGGAGGAAAGAAGGGAAGGAAGAAAGTTCCCCTGGCAGGAAGGAGACTGATAGCAGCCTATCTAGCTAAGTGATTCTATGGTTGTTGCCTTCCTTCTTCTCTGCTGGCCGACCTAAAGGCCTGAGCAAGAGACATTGCCAGTCCCTTCTTCTAACAGGTGTGGGGGATGCCAGGAAGAGGGAAACAGGTAAGAATGTGAGGAGGGGGGATAAGGGGGAAGTGAGGTGCCAGCTGCTAGTCCTTGCTGTGTTCCCTACTGGAACCATGCAACTTGGTCAGAGATTTCCTGGGGAGAGCCTACCAGCGGGTGGGGAGGGGAAACTGAATGGGCAGGCAGATAAAGATAGGTTGGCTGGTGTGTGCGAATGAGAGAAGGAAGAAGGAAAACAGGAGAGGCAAAGGGGACTGCCAAAGAAGGGAAAGAGAAAATAGTGGTGGAGGGGTGAATGAGATGCCCCCCCCAAAGTCTTTCTTGATCCTCTGCTTCTGTTTATACCTGTCCCTACCATTTGTGGAGATATTTTGCTAATTCTTTAGTACCCCCTTGATTCTAGTAAAAACAAAACCAGAACACAAATATAATGAAGCATATTTTAATGATACTGAAAATTGGCATACAGAATAAGCAGAGAGGGAAAAAAGAATATTTCATATAACATTCCAGTTCATGTACCAAAGCCAAATGGGCAGACAGCCATCTGCTCCAAGATGGCGGATGTTCCTATGTCCAGTTGATACAAATGTTGAGCCAATCCAAGCCTCACCACCTGTAATTTGGTCAAGGTCCAGTAGGACAAAGAACCATATCAGAAACTGGGGAACTTCTTCATACACCATCTCATATAGCTTAGGGAAAAATACATAATGCTTCTGGAAATATGAGTCTGTAAAGTTTCTTTTATCCAGACCGGAGACTGAGTGTGAAGAAGATGAGACATAAAAGAAGACCAGAGCCACCAAATTCATCTTGAAAGAAAGTAACAGAGAGAGCACACAGGTGGATAAATACATGTGCTTGTATTTCAGAGTCACCAACAAGCAGCACTAATCAACTTCATTTTGGAATTGTAGCTTCTCATTGTTTCTGAATGTCAAGCAGAGAATCTCAGCTGTAGATCTATGTCAGACATTCGTGACCAGGTTCTTCCTGCTTCCATGGATGCTTCGACTGGTTTTAGCACCCCCAGCGTCCCCAGCCACGTCCACACCATCCGCCAAAGCCCCTATTGCCATAACCATAGCCACCACAGCCTCCCCAGCCACCCCAACCACCATAGCCTCCCCAACCACCACCGCAGCCATAGCCGCAGGGTGCATTGCAGGAGACAGCTAAAGAGTCATTGGAGCAGCTCAGGATGGGTCCTGGTTGGGTGATGCAGAAGGGGGGCGGCTGGATGACTGCCTGGTGCGGGGGGCACTGCGATACACAGGTGAAGCCACAAGGTCCATAACCCCAAGTCATCTTTTGGCAGTGAGAAGAGATCTGAAAAAGCAAGTTGGGGAACACTTCAAAACACCATGTACAAAATATCAAAGGGATTTGAGACCTGAAGGTCGTATAAATACAATTCAAAGTGCACCTTAGGAAGACGTATTAAAAAGCACTGACTGAACTAGTAATTAGAGGTGGGCATGAACCGAAATACGAACCAAAGTTTGTCACAAACTGAGCTGTTTTTTGGTTTGCGAACCAGCGATCCGTCATAGGGCATTTCTGACGAACTGTGATGAACCACGATGATTTGGGGGTTGGTTCATTTGGTTTATTTTTCTTTTCACCACTGCAGACAGCCTGGCACCAATCAATCAGTTTCCTAGGCAATTGGGGGAAGGGCTTTCTGCAGACTTTCTGCTGCCTGGAAGTGATGTATTCACAAACCAAATTAACCAGTTCATGAACTGGGCAATTTCATGCCAGTTCGTGGTTCGTGAAACACTACAAACCATGGACTTCAATGAACCACCGTTTTCCTGGTTTGTACCCATCTCTACTATTAATGCAGTTGGTTGTTTTCTCCCAGCAATCCCTTCCCAAGATACTTTGAACCTCACTTAAGGAGACTTTGGAGGCCATTTTAGAAGAGAGCTTAAGGAGAGCTTAAATCTTTGGACCTTCCTCTAAGTTCCTGCAGTCAATTTGCATGAGAGCAATTTTAGGTAAAATTTAGAACCAACTGTGGCCAACTCCCAATAAAAAAAAGGTAAAAACATCAATTTTGAGGCCACAAAAAACCCTGGAACTCCATCATCGGCTCCCCACTCTTCCCAACATCTCGTCACATTGCATTTCCCCCCTAAACTTCCTGTTCCCCGATCAGTTGGTGCCATAACCAGAACTGTCCGTAACCCTTCTTCTGCATCAAATAGAGTTCCCAAGACAATGACAGTGTCTTAAAATATCTGTTAAGAGGTTGAATCACATGAAGAATGCAGGGTTCCTCTCTGTTTGGTGGTGGAGAGAGCCGTCAAGTTATAGCTGGTTTATGGTGATCCCTGGTGGGGATTTCATGGGAAGAGACAGCAGAGGTGGTTCATCATTACCTATCTCCACAGCCTGGGTCTTCAATGGAGGTCTCCTATCTAATTATTAACCAAGGCCAATCCTGTTTAGCTTCAGAGATCTGATGAGATTGGGCTTGCCTGGGCTATCCAGATCAGGACTCTTCTCTAGTAAAAAGACTTCAAGTAGCAGAGCTACAGAAGTTGCCTCTGTGCTCTGCCTGTAAGTTTCCCAAAAGCACTTCACCAGCGTGGGGAACTAGATATAGGAACAGATGGATACTTGGTCTAATACTGAGGTCCTGTTCTTAAGATTTTAGGAAGGCAGACCCATTTTATTCAAGACGGCATCACCTTGGAGAAACTGTACTGGCCATTGTAGCTCGGCAGTACAAAAATGTTGGCCAATGAAAGAAGATGTAGAAAGAGGGTCAAGCTAGAAGTGACAAGTTACACTTGAATGGCAGGTGAACAGACTCACATGTATTCCTCCCTGTTGACTTGCACTCTACTTGCACTCCACATGATCGAGTGGAGTGCAAGTGGAGCGCAAGTGAACAGGTGAGTCTGTTCACTTGCCATTCAAGAGTAACTCGTCACTTCTAGCTTGGCCCAGAGTTGGCCATCTGGGAGAATGGATTCCAACAACATGGTTTTCTGTTATTTCCAGTCCTACTTCACTTGGAACAATATGCTGTCTCCCTGTAAGGCAATTGAATCAGATTAGGAACTTACCGGCTTCTCCAAGGAGAAATTGCTAAGAGATGCTCTTTGGAGTTCAGAGGAGCTGTTGGAAAAATCCTCAGCGGGCAGCTCTTTTATACTATCCTTTGAGCACCCGGAGGGATGTGACACAACATTGGGGCACGCCCATGTTCTTAATTAATGACCAGCCTGCATTTGTTGTAGGCATCACACCCAAATCACTGTAACTGTTGACACTGCAATATCAGTGACAATTAACCATTCTTCCAGAGCTCCAAGTGATGGAAGAAGAACCAGAATACCAACAGTCAGAAACATGAAGAATCCATACAAGTACAACTATGTGTCTTTGCATTCACTGGAAATGAGGGGTCCCAAGTTATTGGACCTTGTTTTCAGAGCAATGCTGGCATATTAGTAAATCCCTTTTCTTCCATGCTGAAATTACTCAGATAGGAGGGCTGTATTGTAGGGATGGGTCTCAGATGCTTTGCTAATGAGTTAGGGACCATAGACTTCACCACTATGTTGCCTTACCTACTATCTGTTGCTTCAAATATGTGCTCCCATGTGCTACCTGTGCTTCAAGTATGATCCTACTCGGTACTTCTATGTTGTCTAATGTCAGTCCTGGAATTGCTTATCCTCTGTTCCAGCATTTCTTCAGCTCTGTATTGGATTCTTGCTAATGCTATGTCTTTGTAAACTTGTATTTATTAACCCTATGGCATTGTTTATGTTATGGAAATGTCCTAGGTATTAACTATACTAATCTCACACTGTGTAGATCAAGATGGGTAGCCATGTTAGTCTGTCTGTAGCAGTAGAAAGGAGTAAGATTCCAGTAGCACCTATAAGACTAACAAAATTTGTGCTGTTACTCACAACAAATGGTGTAATATGCCTTGAGTCTCAGGGAGATACATGGACTATACATGACACAAATAAATAAATAAATAAATAAATTATTTTACCATTCATGGCATGCGTTATGCACATTGGATCACAAATCTTGAGGACGGTCACAACAAGGTTCTATTTTGCTCTGTAATATAATCGATGACGCAGTAAAAATACATGAACTGACAACTGTGAGAATCCACTACACATGCATTGAAAGCGGCCATGCTTGACCTGCCATTCCGTCCCTCATCCTGCTCATGGGATATGAGCAGGGAGCCAGCTGTCCCACAAACTGTTTGGATGTGTCTAAATGAATTCAGTAGCGGCCAGTTTGTATTCTGCCATTGCTTTCTCACAAAGAACACTGAGGTACTCCACCGTTGTGAAAATTTTTGCCATTTGTTCCATGGCGTCTTTGGAACAAATGCTTAAAATTGAATTTGATAGTGCATCAAGCCTTCCACACCTGGGTTACAGATGACCTTGTCCTGCCCGTGATCCCGTATGTGTCCCACAATGCTGGACTTGCACCTTAAGAAACATTTGGGTGATATGTTTAGGGAGGCTGGTACTAGGACTTCTGCTTGTGGTCACAGAGGGTCTCTGAGAGCCAGTTTGGTGTAGTGGTTATGAGCGCGGGACTCTAATCTAGAGAGCCAGGTTTGATTCCCCACTCCTCCACTTGAAGCCAGCTGGGTGACCTTGGGCTAGTCACAGCTCTCTGGAGCTCTCTCAGCCCCACCCACCTCACAGGGTGTTTGGTTGTGGGGATAATAATGACATACTTTCTAAACCACTCTGAGTGGGCATTAAGTTGTCCTGAAGGGCGGTACATAAATCAAATGCTGTTGTTGTTGTTGTTATTGTTGTTGTTATTGGTGGGGTTTCCAAGGCAAGAGACTAACAGAGGAGGTTTGCCATTGCCTGCCTCTGCAACCCTGGTCGTCTTTGGAAGTCTCCCATCCAATTACTAACCAATGCCGACCCTGCTTAGCTTCTGAGATCAGATGAGATCAGGCTTGTCTGGGTTATTGAAGTGAGGGCCTCTGTTGCTATTGCAGTTGTAGAAATAAGTATGGGCCTATCATTCATATTTATAATACTATGTCTCCTGTGAATTATATCCCTGTGAGCCCTATGACTAAACCCACTGAGAGGCCTTTTAATGTTGACTTCCCTCCTTTACCTTTGGAGAGACAGCAAGAGGGGAGTTGCAAGACATGGAATTGCTTCGTTATCTGTGGCCAATTGATAGGCCAAGGAGCAAGTGTTAAGGAAGATCTTGTGCCACAGCTGTTTGCAGCTGCTCTGTTGAATCATGGCCAATGGAGCAGTCGCCAAATTTCTTGAGTTCTCAAGTCCAGTATGAAGTTCAAATTGATGTTGGCTTAACTGCAGCCCACCCACCCCTCCTTTCCCCAATTCAGTAGAAATGTTGCTTAACAGCTGATAATTCTTTGGGATCATGGCTCACGAAGAGTGTGTGTATGTGTTATGTGCCATCAAGTCGCCTCCTACCTATGGCGATCCTATGAATGAAAGACCTCCAAAACGTCCTGTCATTAACAGACTTGCTCAGATCCTGCAAACTGGAGGATGTGGCTTCTTTTATTGAGTCAAGCCATCTCGTTTTAGGTCTTCCTCTTTTCCTGCTGCCTTCCACTTTTCCTAGCGTTATTGACTTTTCCAGAGAATCTTGTCTTCTCATGATGTGACCAAAGTACGATAGCCTCAGTTTTGTCATTTAGCTTCAATGGAGAATGCAGGCTTGATTTGAATTAGTACCCACTTATTTGTCTTTTTGGCTGTCCATGGTATCCGCAAAACTCTCCTCCAGCACCACATTTCAAATGAATCAATTTTCTTCCTGTCAGATTTCTTTACTGTCCAACTTTCACAACCATACATAGTAATGGGGAATATAATATGGATTATCTTGATCTTGGTTCCCACAGAGACATATCTATACTTAAGAATCTTATCTAGCTCCCTCACAAAGGGTGAAAAGCATAAAAATGGTGTTCCTATGTGAATAAAAACAAGAAACTTTCCTAAGAAGATAGGCTGGGTAAAAATAGTCTTCCAGATTATGTACAGAAATGAATAGACTTACAAGCAATTCTATAACATCTCTCTGGTCCCAATCGAAAGCTGAAATTTCTGTTATAGTTTCTCTACATTTGGGACGGAATACACCTGAGATCAACCTTTTTACCATTAATATTCAGAGAATGTGATAGAATTATTGTGAAAGGAATTGTTATTGTTGTTTTATCAATTGCATATAAATGGTACATCACATTTTTCTTAAGTTAACAATGGCACCCTCTTGACTTTCCACAAAATTTTCTATAGAGATGATAAGGTTGTGACGTACAGAATGGTTTAGAAAGCTACTTGGGCAAAAGTTTAGGGACTATATTCTATAGCTCTTACTGTCCATTGCTATAAGTAGGATCCTATTACGTAATTTTCACATTGTTTAATGCATCAGGTTAATACTTGTATTTTGCTTCACTTCTGTTTTCAGATTTCTGGTAGGTTCCAAATTTCTACCGCCCAAATACTATTGCATTGTTTATTGGCTGTGCAATCCTGTTGATTGTATTGACTTTCTGTGTGCAACTCTCCTTGACTCCTTGTGAGAAAGGAGGACTATATATAACATAAATAAATAAATGTAGGAAAAAAGAAAAGTGAAAGAAATAACGATGCTGGGCCCGAATGTTCGTTCCAAACATTTATGAAAATTGATTTTTTTTAAAAAAATACATACTTGTGTATCCCCAGTAGCCACTGACAGTCCCAATCAGTTTTGCTCTTGATGCCTTTTTAAAGAATTAAATGGATGTACCTGAGCATATAATTGATCACTTGACCATCTGTGGAACAAGAACACCACCATTTTGAGTGTGGCTAAGCATTGCATGGAATCCATATTGAACCAACATATATCAGTGATGGTTTCCATCTTGGATGGGGATGGCGGTGTTCTGTAAAGAACATGGCTTGCTGATTGTTTGGAACATGCTGTTCCTTATGTGGTTTCTTGCCTTGCTGCAGAAGAACAGGAGGAAGGTGCTTCTTTAAGGTATGAACACAGCGGATAGAAACATTTCTTCCTCTCCCATAATACTATGAAGCAGATTCACCCTGAGGAACTGATTGGTAATAGATTCAAGACAATAACGCATCACAGAGTATCTTGTTGACTTGTGGAACTCACTGCCATGAGATCTGGTGACAACCTCTGCCTGTGCAAGTACAAGTTTATTGTTATGGTCTGCGACCAGCATAAGCCTTAGATGGAAGTAAGTGGACTGGAAAAAATTGATGCAGGATGGGTTTGTGGCTAGCTGTTTGCCATGAAAGCTGAATCATAGAATCATAGAGTTGGAAGGGATCTCCAGGGTCATCTAGTCCAAGCCCCTGCACAATGCAGAAAAATCACAACGACCTCCCCCTACACACAAACACCCTGTGACCGCTGCTCCATGCCCAGAAGATGACAAAACATCATCAGGATCCCAGGCCAAACTGGCCTGGGGAAATCCCAAAGTGGTGATCGGCATTACCCTGAGCATGTAAGAAGGGGGCATGAGAACTAAGCACTGATGTAACCGTTCCTGCCCTCCCTTTCATGATCTGCCTAGGTTCACAGAATCAACATTTTTGTCAGATGGCCACCTAGCCTCTGCTTAAAAACCTCCAACGAAGGAGCCCACCACCTCCCAAGGAAGCCTGTTCCACCGCTGTAACTTCCAGAAAATTCTTCCTAATGTTTAGCTGAAAACTCGTTTGATTTAATTTCAACCCATTGGTTCTGGTCCAACCTTCTGGGGCAACGGAAAACAACTCTGCACCATCCTCTATATGGACAGCTAGGGAGGGCAGTTCCTAGGAGACTATGCTTATGGGCTTCCTTGTGGCATTTGTTGGGGCAAAAAGGGATGTTAAATTAGAAGGATCATTTTTTTCCAATCCAGTATGGATTATAAGAAAGTTTCATCCATACCTTTCTGTTCCAGTCCATTTCAAACTAGTTTTAATGAGCAGGTAGATACGTCCAGGGAAAAAGTGGGGCAGAGAAGACCAAAAAGGCCCCTTTTTTGTTATTTTTAAGTCCTGCAATTAGATGGTTAATTCCTAGGTCAAATGAGGAAAATAAGAAAGAACTGGATTCTTCTGGGCTCTCTTTTGGGTCATGTCCCTAAGCGAAGGCAAATTGGAGCATGTGACTGATGCACTTTGCTTACCCACATCTTAAACAAGGATAATAACGCCTGTGGACCAACGGAGCTACACAGCTACTAGAGGATGGAGGCTTTTAAAAAAAGCTTCACACACAATAATTAATCTTTAATATGCATCAGGAATTAGATTTATGTATGCATTGTTCTTTTCCGAACATTTACATGACTAATGAATAGCGTCAGCAGAAAAGTTGCCCACCATAACGAATAACATCTGCATAGTAACTGGGTCATATAAACTCTGGGATGCATGGGGCATTTCCTTCTAAATTAAAAGGCAATGAAATTACCCATCCCCCCATAATAAGCATTTCATTCATCATTCCTGGTCTATGTCAAGAACCAAAAAGGACAAAAAGAGGAGTGGGGAAGCTTAATCCAAACACAATTGAATTAAGAACCAAGAAGGTTAAAGAAATCCAAATCACAGGGCCAAATATTAAAATTACTAAATATAGATCATAAATACATATCAATATACAACAAAATGCATGTATTTATAGCAGGATAATATAAAAACTATAGTGGTGGAGAGTGCCCTCAAGTCATAGCTTTTTTCCAACTCTATCCTGCCAAATGACCACCTATTTACAGCTCGACTGTTACCGGATACCACAACTCAGTACACAGAGCAAGGTAGGTGAAAACTCCCCTCCCCATCAGCCAATAAGAGGAAAGGAGAAAAAAATCCTACCTGGCCCTGGCAACCAGTGACCGGCTCTCCTGCACTGGTAAAGGGAGGGTGGGTGGGCCAAGCGCACGAAGCCAACTGTGGGGCTGAGGAGGCAGAGCTGCCTTGCAAAGGCTTGGCTCCGCCCCCTAAAAGCCCACACACTGGAAGGAGCGGAGAAGCCTCTTTCTCCTTCCAGGGCTGCAAATGCAGCCCCCATCCTAAAAAGGCCTTGACTGTCGGCTGGGAGGGCTGTATTATTACTCAGTAACTCCAGACAATACAATAATAATTAATAAATGTAATCAATATAGGACCAAGTTGGAATATGTGTCCCAATTAATATCAATAATTCAAGGCAGAGATATGCTTAAAAGAAATATGCTTAAATGAAAAGAAATCACCTTCTCCCCTAATTTGGTGTAGTGGTAAAGAGTGCAGGACTCTAATCTGGAGAGCTGGGTTTGATTCCCCACTCCTCCACTTGAAGCCAGCTGGGTGACCTTGGGTCACTTACAGCTCTCTCAGCTCTCTCAGCCCCACCCACCTCACAGGGTGTTTGTTGTAGGGATAATAATGACATACATTGTAAACTGCTCTGAGGGGCCATTAAGTTGTCCTGAAGGGCAGTATATAAATCGAATGTTGTTGTTGTTGTTAACGCACATGTGTCTTGGGTGGTAATTCAATTGTGTACCTTCCTATTTTGGTCCAAGGCAAATCAATGATAAGTGTAGTCTGAAGTCACGTAGTGGTGTAGCGCAAAGAAACCTTCAAGTATTCTTGGGTTTGTGGGTTAATGCTATAGGGATCTGTGGATTTCCCTCTATTTTGTTCATATTCCATGAATTATCCCTCCTTTTGTCCATCTTGGTCTGCATTCTTATATAACATGGAGGTAATTTTTAATGAACCAGGCTTCAGTGCAGGCCCCAACTCCCCCGTCATGCTGGAAAATAATGTCATCATTTTCTGGCACAATAGGATTGTGTAGGAGTGCTTGTGCTGGTCTCCCTCTCCCGGTGCCTCGCCCCCACAAACCAGGTGAGTGGGGCTAGAGAGGTGACAGGTAGCCTACATTTGACAGGGGTGGTGGTGGCAAGAGTTCCACAGGTCTACAAATATTAGTTACAAATTGTAACTAATATACTGATAAAAAGCTAGAATTATTTGAGACAGCACCTGGAAAAAAATGAAATTCCATCTACTGAAGAATGAGTGATAACAAAATATCCTATTGGCTGTTGAAGCCTAAGATTTAGATCACAGTGCGCAATCAGTAATCTTTGGTACACATGACTGGAAAACATCTGTCCATTTCTGAAACAAAAAAAATTCATCATAATTTGGATATAGTCTCATCAATTGGCTTTTGTGATTAGTTAACCCAGCTGTATCCCAAAGTCACTTGCTCGTTCATGATATTGATAAATTCCCCTCCCTCCCAAAATGTTTAACAGAATTGCTTTGAGAAGTGCAAGCTGACAAGTGCTAGGCTGAGAAGCAGGATATAAAATACATACAATTTCAAGATTTAAAAGGACACCACCAGAGACCGCTCTGTAATCCTCAGAAAATGGACTGTTCCCATTCTATGAATAATCCCATTGTTCACTCTCATCATGCTGGAAAATAACGTCATCATTTTCTGGCACAATAGGATTGTGTAGGAGTGCTTGTGCTGTTCCCCCCCTCCATGCCTCCCCTCCCACCAACCAGGTAAATGGGGTTGGGGAGGTGGCAGGTAGCCCACTCTTGGTGGCATGGTGGTGGCAGTGTGTGGATGCAATGTTGGTGAAGTATTGTTTCTTTGTCTCCATCGTTGCCGTGGAGTAGAATTTAAAATGAGCTCTAGCTTATGCCTTCTCAGATTCATCCTGAGTCCTTCTCCACTGTCACTCCAGCTATCTCCCTTGTCTTTTCACCTTCTGCAGCTCCTCGGTAAACCTGAGAGAGGGTGCCTAGGTGCAAGAGAGGTCTGAGAGAGGGTGCCTAGGTGCAATCGTATCAATTGCCTGAGTATTCCAGAGCTCAATCAGGGCATCGACAGGAGTGCCAACCATATCAACAGGAAAATCCCCCAGTGCCACCTGAAAACCAGTTGGATCCATCAGGCTACAAGCATAGATCATCTTCATGATCTCTTAGTTTCCTTGTAAGCTTAAACCCCAGCAAGTGGTGGTCTGTCCATGACAGTCCCCCAAGGCATTCAGTCTAGGAGTCTTCAACACGACCCCTAAGACCACCTCAGTCAACATAGGCAGTGATACTGTTGGTGGATGGGTGGTACACCAACAGAATGTCAATCCTGTCTTGTTCTCCCAACACTAGACACACACTCAGAAAACCTGCAGTGTCCTGGACAGAGCAGCAAACCGGGGGGGGGGGGATATGCTGATGCATCGCTGAATATCCCAGAGGGCATAGCTGGGAAAGGTCAACCTGTCCCCCAGCCAGATCTCAGTGATACATGCCAGGTCAGCTCTTTCATTCAGAATTAAATCATTGTCTGCAGCCCCTCAGTAAACCCTTAGACCTGAGAGAGGGTGCCTAGGTGCTATCAGTCCTAGGGCAGAAGTCCCCGGCAGTTAGATCCCCAAGCAGTTAGATTCCCAAGTCCCTGGCAATTAGATCCCCAAGCAGGCAGGTGCATTGGTTGAAGAAACTTTACTGAGAGATCTATTCAGTTCAGGTGTGCACTCATAGGTGGAATTTGGCAGAAGTGATTATTCAAACAAAGGAACTACTGATATAGGGGACATTCTCCCGCCCTTTGCATTCAGGCGTGAAAACCCACAAAGTTACATGGGAACAATGTAGTTTAGTCTAGACAAAGTACAAAGTGGAATCATTCCCTCCTGTGAAAAAGAAACCTTTCAGATGCAGCTTCAAGTCAAGGCCACTCAGAAGTGAAAGCACATATTTCTTAGAGAGCTGGCTCTTTGGGAAATTAATATTAGCAGTTTAGATACCCTCAGGAGGGTATCTAAATGGGTATAAAATGTTTACAGTATTGGTGTAGTGGTTAAGAATGTGGGACTCTAATCTGGAGAGCCGGGTTTGATTCCCTACTCCTCCACTTGAAGCCAGCTGGGTGACCTTAGGTCAGTCACAGCTCTCTCAGAACTCTCTCATCCCAACCCACCTCACAGGGTGATTGTTGTTGTGGGGATAATAATGATATACTTTGTAAACCGCTCTGAGTGGACATTATATTGTCCTGAAGGGCGGTTTATAAATCGAATGTTGTTGTTGTTGTTGTTATTTAACTTTGGCATTACAAGTATAAAATGCAATGCAAGATGCGGAAGACAGCAATGGTAGAAATGTACATGGTAGAAATTTCTATTCTACCATTCTTAGTATAAAAGTCAGAACACTGTGATGGTATATAACACAACAATGGCATGGATGCTGGCATCCATGACATGTGAGATTGTGTCAGTTGCCCAAGTCATTCTCCCATTTCAGAAGGTAACCAGGGCAGGTAGAAATGTACATGGTAGAAATTTCTATTCTACCATTCTTAGTATAAAAGTCAGAACACTGTGATGGTATATAACACAACAATGGCATGGATGCTGGCATCCATGACATGTGAGATTGTGTCAGTTGCCCAAGTCATTCTCCCATTTCAGAAGGTAACCAGGGCATCGACAGGAGCACCAACCATATCAGCAGGAAAATCCCCTCGTGTCATCTGAAAACCAGGCAGCTCCATCAGGCAGCAAGGGGGAATCAGCTTAATTGATCCCCCATCACTGAGGAGGATTGGTATCCCTGTAAGGGTAAACCCCAGAAGGTAGTGATCTGTCCATGAAAAAGGGACCATCATCATCATCATCATCATCATCATCATCATCATCATCACCATCATAACAGTGCTTATATACTGCTCTTCTAGACAGATTAGTGCCTCACCCAGAACGGTGAACAAGTTAGTGTTATTATTATCCCCACAATACAGCCGGAGAGCTGGGGCTGAGTGGAGTGCTAATCCAAGGCCACCTACTGAGTTCGTGGTAGTGGTAGGATTCGAACCAGTAGAGTGCTGATTCACAGCCAAACCACTTAACCACTGTGCTACAGCATCAGTCCTTTCTCTTTCAGATCACCTTTTTACTGCCCAGAGCAAAACATCAGGACTAGAGATGGGCACAAACCGAAATACGAACCAAAATTAAGCACAAATCAGATCCTATTTCTGACGAACCGCCACAAACTTTAGGCTGGTTCATTTGGTTCATTTTTTGGTTTGTGACTGCAGACAGCCTGGTGCCAATCAATCAGTTTCCTAGACAACTGGGGATGGATTTCCTGCAGACCTTCTGCTGACCCAGAAGTGACCTTCTTCTGGCCCAGAAGTGACCTTCTGCTGATCTGGAAGTGACCTTCTGCTGGCCCAGAAGTGATGGTTTTCTGACCCAGATGTGATGTTTTCAAGAGCCAAATGAACCGGTTCGCGAACCTGGGGCAGGTTCATGAAAGTTCATGGTTCGTGGTTCATGAAATTTGACGAACCATGATCCGCATGGTTCAGTTTTTTTTCCAGTTCGTGCCCATCTCTAATCAGGACAAGAGTATGCCCAGCACAGGATCTGATAGTCACAGTTGTGTCTATCAGCATCAAAGTGTTTCACCTTTGCTTACTTCTAGTAGGAAGAAATTCCAGGGACAAGCTTACAAGGTCAGTTAGGATGTGAGGACGGAGACATTCCAGGAGACTTTGGCAGATTAGCATCACAGACGAGATGAATCTGGGTTCAGGTCCCTGATTGCGCCTAAAGCAGGACAAGAGAGATCAAGGGGGCAAAATTCAGGAGACCCTTGGGAAGTTTGCTCGTCCAGTCAAATCACACAATTTGCTTTCATGTAAAGTATTGCCTGCAATACCATCCCCTCCAGAAACTGTTCCCAGTTATCCACCTGCAAAATTTTTAATGCCCTTCTCCGTCGCAGCTTACACTCCAAATTGCCAAACCTCCACAGCAGCCTTTGGAATCCAAGGGTGTGTTTGATAACTACTTGCCTCAAGCCGTCAAACAATCCCTTTCAGCTTGCAAACTATTAAAAATCACCCTTGAGAGGTCATTCCACGTGTCCAGAGAAGGTGGGCTTGCAACATAATGTGAAAATTAAAGGCTCCTCTCTGAAGAGAAATCAGTTTCCGTTGGTACCGGCTGGTCCAGTCACAGGTAACAATTATGATCACGTGCTGTTGGCTGGTAAATGATTAGGTAACTCCAAAGGCACGTTTCTTAGTGGCAAGGTGGTATTCAGTGTAATATAAAAAGGGCTCCCCACAAACAACCCTCCATCAGTTTCTCTCGGCAGCCAGTGGTTTATCTTGAGTCCTGCTCTTTGGCATACAGGTGAGTCAGCTGGAACTGAATTTTCTGTTATCCAAATGATATTCCATGCAGCTCAGATCCCACGATTGTCTTTATTAAGATGCTTATGTACCACTTTTCGTCACATACAGTGAAACCTGGACAGGAATTGGGTAGGGAGATTGTCCTCAAAAATTTCAGAGGACGCTACAATAATTCTGAACAAAATCAAGAGATCAGAGAATGTGCTCAGCTTGCAGGAAATTTATGTTCAGTCCCAAAATCTCCAATTACAAAGCATCTCGAGCAGCAGGTAGATTCTCTTCCTCAAACTCTAGAGAGCGGCTACCGGTCAAAGTAGAGGGAACATTGGTCCAAGCCAGTTTGGTGTAGTGGTTAAGAGCACGGGACTCTAATCTGGAGAGCCAGGTTTGATTCCCCACTTCTCCACTTGAAGCCAGCTGGGTGACCTTGGGCTAGTCACAGCTCTCTCAGAGCTCTCTCAGTCCCACCCAACCTCACAGGGTGTTTTGTTGCGAGGCTAATAATGACATACTTTGTAAACTGCTCTGAGTAGGCATGAAGTTGTCCTGAAGGGCGGTATATAAATCGAATGTTGTTATTGTTATTGTTGCTGTGATTCTTGCTGCTGTTGTTGTTATTGTTAAAAGGCAACTTTGAAAATCCATGCCATATTTTGGTTTGATTTGGAAGGTAGCTCAGGAGCAAAGCTTTTTGTAGTCCAAATGGTTCTCCCTGTTTCCATTTTGGATTCACAACAGCCCTGTGAGGTGAGTTAGGCTGGGGGGGGGGCGGAATTCACTGGCTCAAGGTCACCCAGTGAGCTTTGGGGATGAACAGAGCTTTGAACCTGGGTCCCACAAATGCTGATCCAACTACTTAGCTTCTCAAATAGGATATACTGACTGAGATGGATCAACTGCATGTTTTTATGTAAGTCAGCTTTGTATGTAGGGCAGTTTTGGGGAGGGGCCGTGGTTCAGCGTTAGAACATCTGCTTGGCATGCAGAAAGTCCCAGGTTCATAGAAACATAGAATCGAATGCTTTGTCTTTGTAAACTTGTATTTATTTACTCTGTGACATTGTTAATGGAAATGTCCTTGACACTGTATGGAAATGTCCTTGCTACTGAATGGAAATGTCCTTGCTACTGATTGTACGAATCTTACACTATGTAATCTGCCTTGAATCTCAGTGAGAAAGGCAGTCTATAAATGACACAAACAAATAAACAAACAAACTTGGAGCTAGAAAGTATCCCAAGGGTCATCTAGTCCAACCTGCAGAATGCAGGACTTCCATTACTTACTTTAATAATACTGCTCATACAGCCTATTCGGCTCTGAGCAGTGCCACACTAGAAGCAGGACTTCCAAGAGACAATTGCGTCCCTTCCAATTTCTATGTTGGGTGTCATGGGGCAGGACAGTGCAATGCATGCTGGGTTAGAAGCATAGAGCTGGAAGGCACCCCAGGGATCATCTAGTCCAACTCCTGCACAATGCAGGAAATTCACAGCAGTCGCTCCCCCCTCATCTCCCCTATGTCCCAAGGAAGGTAAAAATATCTTCAGGATCCCCAGCTAATTTGGCCTGGGGGGGGCTTCTTAGATACCTCTGGTATCTCTGGTTAAGAGGAAAGACCTCAATCCGAGACACTAGAGAGCTGCTTTTAGTCTGAATGGACAACACGAAGAACATAAGAACATAAGAACATAAGCAAAGCCATGTTGGATCAGGCCAGTGGCCCATCCAGTCCAACATTCTGTCACACACAGTGGCTAGAAATCCAGTGCCATCTAAAGGACTGTCAGTGAGGCCAGGACACCAGAAGCCCTCCCACTGCCTTCCTTCCAGCACCAAGACAACAGAGCACCACCTCCCCACAAAGAGAATACCATCTATCTCCTGTGGCTAATAGCCACTGATGGACCTCTGCTCCATATATTTGTCCAGTCCCCTCTTGAAGCTGGCAATGCTTGTAGCTGCCACCACCTCCTGTGGCAACGAATTCCATGTGTTTATCACCCTTTGTGTAAAGTAGTATTTTCTTCTATCTGTTCTAACCCGACTGCTCAATAATTTCATAGAGTGCCCACGAGTTCTTGTATTGTGAGAAAGGGAGAAAAACACATCTTTCTCGACCTTCTCTAACCCGTGCATTATCTTGTAAACCTCTATCATGTCTCCCCTCAGTCGTCTTTTCTCCAGGCTAAAGAGCCCCAAGCGCCTCAATCTTTCCTCATAGGGAAAGTGCTCCAATCATAGGGAAAGTGCTCCAAACCTTGACGGACCAATGGTATGACAGGATAACACAGCTTCATGTGTTCATTCCATTATAATTCCATTATATATGTTCCATTATATACATATTTTAAATGATGTTTATATATTTCTAGTTTTAAACTGTGTAAATTGTTAGATGTATTTTAAATGTATATAAATTGTAATCAGCCCTGAGCCTGCTGCTGTGGGGAGGGCGGAATATAAACCTAATAAATTAAATTAAGAATTAAGAAAAAATTTCTTAACAGCACTGTTTTCTAGTTCCTGTAATTTTTGTGAAATCAAAAAGAGTCCAGTAGCACCTTTAAGACTAACCAACTTTACTGTAGCGTAAGCTTTTGGGAATCACAGCTCTCTTCGTCAGATGTGTGACGCTTTTTGTTTGCTGGGCTTCATTACAGGTCACTTCAGATCTTCCGGTCTTGCGGAAAGATGACTTCAGGATATGGACCTTGTGGCTTCACCTGCAAATCGCAGTGCCCCCCGCATGTGCTGATCATCCACCCACCCCCCTTCTGTGTCACAGTCCCAGGTCCCATCCTGAGCTGCTCTGATGAATCATTAGCTGTGGACTGCAATGCGCCCTGTGGTTACGGCTGTGGTGGTTTCGGAGGCTATGGCAGCTGGGGAGGCTATGGAAACTATGGAGGCTTGGGTGGCTACGGTTATGGCTGTGGAGTGAGATGTGGATCAGGAAAGAGTGTCAAAGGGTAGTGAAAATAGCTGAAAATTAAGAGGAGGGTGGTTTGAATGCAGTGACCATTGGTTGGGCCGGGCTTTCAGAAGAACTAAGGGCCCACAATTCCTGTCAAAGTTGTGGGTCCTCATCTCTCCTGAAGATGAAGCCCCCCCTCCAAACATCCTTGTAAATGTTCACTTTCCTTGAAATATAATGTTGTCCCTCCCCTTCTATTTTTCTGTCCTATTCCAAAACAAAATGGTGCTGTTGTGGTACGTCAATCCACAAAGCCAGCACAAAGCCAAGGACAGCATTGAGATGCCTCCATGCCCAAGACGTGGTGCCCTCACCTGCCTTGAGAAGCCCACCCTATCTCTGTTGAGTCCAGAAGTGTCAAGCAAGCCACCCTCTCTCCTTACAACATTTCCATGAAGTAGACCAGTATGGAGATAATAATACTGGTCTAAGTTATGGGGATGTTGTAGAAAGATAATATGTGTGGGGGTTTGAAACTCTCAAAAGCATTCTATAAATATCAAGTATGAAGGCCGGAGGTGGCTACAATGGCAGAGATAGTTCAGTAGGGTGAAAGACTTTGTTACAGCAGTGAACTCTGAAAAGGCAACACGTGAGAGAAAATGTTGATACTATTTTAGGTGTGAGTTTCTGGGGCAGGTTTTCACGCACTCCAATCTTTCAAAATCACAGCGGAAGGCTAAAGAAACTGTGAATTCTCAAGACTGTTGAGGCGCTAGCTCCAAACTCATATCCCTTTGGGTACAGGTGCTTGGCTTTGGCGTCCTGGTCTGCTGTTTCATTTCCCTTTTTTCCTCTCTTGTCCACGAGCATCAGAGATTATTCGTTATTTGTAATCTTCTTTAAGCTACTCTCAAAAACCAAACGAGAACAAGGTCTTAGTGTTTTATCGGTGAACAGTTTCCGCCTCAGAGTGATCATCAGAGTTGGTGATGGAACACAGTTGGGTACAAATGAAGAGGTTTTGTGGAGAACCAGATACTGATTACTCCAGGTGTTCCGCTCCATGTAAATGAAAAATCGATTAATTAACAACATGGGTGGAAGAACACTTTCCATTGCACATCTCACATCACGGAGGACCTGCTGTGTATTACTAAGCCCTGGGATATACTTCCAGATGTCTTTGTATTTCTGGATTATTTCACTCTGCAGTGTGCATTTCCTTCACCTCTTCCTTTTCTGAATAAATCTTGCTTTGCATTTGAAAATGTACACGTTCTGGATTTTTTTGGGGGATGGGGGGTTATTATAATACTACTATAACAATCATCAGTTATCTGGAAAAATAAATCCTATGAGAGAAGGTTAAAGGAACTGGGGGGGTGTGGCTTGGAGAAGAGATAATCCTGCTCTTCAAGTGCTGATTCGGTGGACTTCGGCATATCATGAAAGGGAGGGCAGGAAAGGTTACATCAGTGTTTCATGCTCAGGGTAAGGCCGATTGCCACCTTGTGGTCAGGTAGCAATTTTCCCCAGGTCAGTTTGGCTGAGGATCCTGACAGTGTTTTCCCATCTTCTGGGTATGGAGCAGGGGTCACGGTGTGTGTGTGTGTGGGGGGGTAGGTAGTTGTGAATTTCCTGCATTGTGCAGGGGGTTGGACTAGATGACCCTGGAGGTCCCTTCCAACCCTATGATTCTATGATTCTATGAAATGCCTGAACCAACGTCACATGGAAGAGGACATAGTCTTGTTCTCTGCTGCCCTAGAGGAGACGTCTCAATCTAATGAAAGTAGATTTTAGATGAACCTTAGGAGAAGCTTCCTAATGATAAGGGAAGCTTGAAACGGACCAGTTATTGAGTGGAATGGTGGGCTGTCCGTCACTGGAAGTCTTTATGCTATGATTGCCAGGCAACCTCTGGGAGCATTTAGGGGCAGGGACTGGCATTCTGGCCTCATCCTGGCATGTTGACATCACTTCCAGTGAAACTAGAAGCAATGTCATGGGATGATCTAGGAACTGAAAAACTCTATAGTAAAAGCATGCTGGCACAGACACCCACTCCCATTTTCTCCCATTTTAGGTGCCAGCAGGCAACAAACCAGGTTTCTGGGAGAACTCCCGCTATAGCAGCTACTTAACGCAGTCCAGACAGCCATGTTTTGCCAATACTGTAGCTTAAGATGTCATATATTGAACAGAGAGGGTTGACTAGATTGACTTATAGTCCTCCTTTCAATTTAAGACCTATTTGGGTGCACTCAACCAGCCTCCAAATTAAGTGGCTCTTCCATTGGAGAGACCCTGCTCAGTGCAGTGGTATGATAGGTGTAGGACCTACCCCAGTGGATATGACTTCACTAAGTATAGGCACAGCATTATGTGCATTCAGAGCTCTACACACACAGATACACACACGCAAAACAATCTTGTACGTGCCATTTTTTCCTCCATTACGATTTTTGTTTTTCCACGTCAGATAGCTATTTTATCATCTCTGCAAAGGAGATGGAATGGGGCACTTGCCACCTAGTGGTTTTGTCAGGGATAACTAAGCAAGCAAAGAGTCCGGCTGATTCCGCACACGTTGGATAATGCACTTTCAATGCACTGTATCAATCATTTGAGGTGGAGTTTTTGTTCCGCACATGAAAAAATCCGTTCCAGATGATCTATAAAGAGGATTGGAACTGCATTATCCAACGTGTGCAGAATCAGCCTCCGTGGGGTATATCTGCTCCGACCAGCAGCTGCTCTTCAGAGCCCTGTGTTAAGTTCTTTCTACCGGATTCTCTGGACACGCTGGGGATTGAACCCGGGACCTTCTGCATACATAAGAACACAAGAACATAAGAAGAGCCCTGCTAAATCAGAACAGTGGTCCATCTAGTCTAGCATCCTGTTTCAAATAGCAGACTGTATTTTGCTGTAAGTAAGCTCCTACTGGTAGCTTCCGCATCATATAATATTCCACGTTTAATTGCTCATGCTTTGTTTCAGCTCTGTATTGGATTTCAGCTTGTTTTCGCATTTCTGCGATCCATGCCATACTACATTGTTCATTGACTGTCCCAGCTGTGGATTGCATTGGCTGACATTGAGAGATTCTGCACGCATTGGATAATGCACTTTCAATGCACTTTATCAATCATTTGTGGTGGATTTTTTGTTCCGCACACAAAAAAATCCATTCCAAATGATCTATAAAGAGGATTGGAAGTGCATTATCCAACGTGTACGGAATCACTCACTGTCTAATCCACCTTGAGTCTCAGTGAAAAAGGCAGACTAGAAATAACGTAAATAAATTGGCAAACTAAAGTATGTAAAACCATGTTTTAATGTGTGTGTGTGCGGTGGTAGGTTATCACTTTCTATGAAAGGTGATATCTTGTTAAAGAACATATCACAGAATCGCAGAATCACAGAGTTGGAAGGAGCCATACGGACCTTCTAGTCCTACCCCCCTGCCCAACACATTTGGTGTTTCTTCACTGGGATACTCGGCGCATACTCTAAGGCTTGGACAAATGTCATCTGTGCCATTCGGTACTTGTTCTGTTCCACATCTTTGCGATGATCCAATGTGAATATTTGCGAACTTTGTTTCTGTGGTGATGCCACAGCGCTCATTAAAAGATGTAATTTGCACATTTCATTCATATTTGATAGGTCGCACAAATTGTATATCCATACTGCATTTATAATTATAATTGCATGCACCATCCACATAGGCAAAAAAAAATACATATGCAGTTCTTTTCCATGACATGATTGGTTTGGGACTGTATATCCCAGGAGGAATTCTTTCCAGTTTCAAACATCCTTCTTGCATACATCCATACACACACCCTTTTCACAATGGAAGCAGGTAATGGAACTTTGAATCTACGTAACAAAAGAACAAAAAGAAACTGTGGTATGGTTGTTGTGGGATTTCCGGGCTGTATTGCCGTGGTCTTGGCATTGTAGTTCCTGACGTTTCGCCAGCAGCTGTGGCTGGCATCTTCAGAGGTGTAGCACCAAAAGACCACTGTCTTTTGGACCAAAGCACCAAAAGCACTGTGACACTGAGAGATCTCTGTCTTTTGGTGCTACACCTCTGAAGATGCCAGCCACAGCTGCTGGCGAAACGTCAGGAACTACAATGCCAAGACCACGGCAATACAGCCCGGAAAACCCACAACAACCATCGTTCTCCGGCCGTGAAAGCCTTCGACAATAAACCTGTGGTATGCTTAGAGAAAAGATACTTTGCATATGTTTAGAAATGCCAGGGATCTGGAAAGCAAATAGAAGGTGCTCGACATGTCACAAATTCAGTCTTACACCAGTATACCCAGCAAGTAAATCCTCTTGGGCGTAATTTCAAATAAATTTGTTGGAAACACTGTTTATGAATTCTGATACATGTACAGACTCACTGGAGCCAACAGAGGGCACTATTTCACTGCCCTAAATAGCACCTTAATACAAATGTTCCTTCTTGGAAATCCTTGTGAGTTTTTATTGTAGGAAGAATGAGATTCTTAAATAGAAATCCCCACTCCACTGAGAAGTTAAATAGGTGGCCTTGGATAGGTGACTCTCTCTCTCTCTCTCTCTCTCTCTCTCTCTCTCTCTCTCTCTCTCTCTCTCTCTCTCTCTCTCTCTCTCTCTCGGCCTAGCTTACCTCCCAGAGTTTTCTGGAGAAAAAATGGAGGAGAATATGTGCTATGTTCTGTCAAGTCACTGCCGACCTATGGCGACCCTATGAACGAAAGATGTCCAAAATGTCCTATAGTTAACAGACCTACTCAGATCCTGCAAACTGGAGGATGTGGCTTCTTTTATTGAGTCAAGCCATATCATTTTAGGTCTTCTTCTTTTCCTACTGCCTTTCACTTTTCCAAGCATTATTGATTTTTTTCACACAGACAACTCTGAGCTGAAACCAACAATGTAGTTGTAAAACAGATTAGCTATGATACTTGAAATTTAAAATGTTGAACTTCAGTGTATCCCAACGTAAGTAAGTACCACTGTATTTAGATTATATCTTTAAAAATTTAATGAAAGGGATGCTAGAGAGAGATATTTCCTACTTTATCTATTCTGTTATATATCATTCTTTCTGATTTGTACAAATATGCTGTGCAAT
The DNA here is from genome assembly GCF_028583425.1 of Eublepharis macularius. NCBI lineage: Eukaryota > Metazoa > Chordata > Lepidosauria > Squamata > Eublepharidae > Eublepharis > Eublepharis macularius. Next base: position 249,736,436 of record NC_072790.1, read on the forward strand.
CCTTTTTCCCCCTTTTCTTTATCCCTTTTAAACTATTGTTTTGTTTTCTCTTTTAAAATAAAAAATGTTTAATAGGAATAATGGCACAAACCACCCTGAGCACTTGGGAGGAGCAAAAATGTGATATTCATCGGCAAACAGGTGGGCAGAATAGTTTGAAAACCTGTTTTTTCAGTTTTCCTAACATTACAGGGTAAATAAAAGAATGGTTGGATGTAATTTTGTGTCATTTTAGGCATCCTGAATAGCTTGTATTCAAGGTTTAAAAAGCACCAGGGTTAAAAAAAAGTTCCTTTCTTCGGGCCACTAGATGTGTGGGGTTTTAATGAACCGGGAAAATAATGAACCGTGCAGTTTATGGTTAGTTGCGAATCACAAACTTGCCCCGGTTCGCGAACTGGTTCATTTGGTTTATAAAAATGTCACTTCTGGGGCAGCAGAAAGTCCATTCCCCTCCCGATTGATCGGAGGGGATCAAAACTGATCGATGCTAGGCTGTCTGCAGTGATGAACCAAAACAATTAACCAAACGAACAAGCCTAAAGTTCGTGACAGTTTGTCAGAAATGGACTCTGATGAACCGCCGGTTCATAAATCATGAACTGGCCTGGTTCATGACAAATTTTGGGTTGTATTTCAGTTCTTGCCCACCTCTATTTTAAACTAACCAGGTTCCCCATAGCCACATGACAGTTGAGGAGAATGACTGTTAAAAAATAAAGGAGAACTCAAACAGACTTGGAATGCCGCTGTGGAGGGGGGAAGGGATTCTTCATCCCCCCCAATATGGTTATCAGCCTCCAGGTGGCAGCTAGAGAGCTCCTGAAATTACAACTGATCTCCAGGCAACAGAGACTAGGTCCTCTGGAAAAAAATGGCTGCTCTGAAGGGTAGACTCTATTTTGATGTGGGAAATTCGTTTGCGGGGAGGCAGGAGCTCTTTCTCCCCTTGCAGTGGCGTTCCAAGCCTGTTTGGGTTTTTCTTTATTTTTAAACAGCTGTTCCTTGCAACTTCTGTGAGGCTGTTGGGGACCCAAGATGGGCCCAGGGAACCTGGGCTCTACTTGTTAAAAACGAGTATATCTAGTGCAGACCTTAGGAACAAAACAAAACAAAACCCCATGAAATCCAATGCGATGCAATTGAAGAAGAAGAAGAAAAGCTGAGAACATCAACTCAAGGATCTAAAAAGAACCTCCTAGGTAACATCATTAAAAGCACTTCATCATAAAGCAAATTCTGTCTACAGCTCTATCAGGAAATCTAAAATAATTCTTTTTTTAAAAAAAATCTGTAAGAAATTCAGTGTGTGATAATGACTAGTTGGTGCTTACTAGTGGCTTGAATACGGCTTTGGAACAATGGTTTGCTTGATTTTATATATTTATTTTTTATATATATAAAAAGTTTTTAAAGAACTTGGGATCTTAGGGTCATAAATTTGGCTAAAGATGCAAAAATAGGAGAGAAAAGCATGTCTTTGGAGGGAAGATATGACATTCTATAGTGCAGTTGGGGGGAAACGGAAAATAGAATCTGACTGAGAAAAACCTATTGCTTAGAGTGTCAGTCTAGGATTTCGTAGACCCAGGTTTGAATCCCTGATCTGATGAGAAAGCTTGCTTGGTGACCTTGGGCCAGTATCTCAGTATAACCTACCTTACGTGGATGTTCTCATTTCTTCCCCCTTAAGTCAGTTTTGTTTTCCCCGTCTTCCTTATGGATTACTCATGTACACTGGGTTTTAAATGAGAGCTCAGTTTTATGAAATTCTTTACTTGATGCTCCAAAATATACCTTTTCCCAAATGGAAAATAAGAACCAACCAATGAAAGAAAAAATAAAAAGACAAAACATGCAGATATTAAGAGATGCAAATAAAGCATTTCGTGGAATGGACAGATGTAGGGAGATCGTTCTCCCTGGAATAATAATCATAGGCTGCAAAGAGTGTACAATCTTTTAATTACATATGAGATACAAAAACTCGTGCATAGAAACAGGATAATATTGTTTAAAATAGATCAACGACTACTCTGAAACTGCACAGTGCTTATGTGTGTAGTCACAACAGAGACAACTATGTAAGGACAACACCTATTGTTTTAAATAACAACATGAATAAATTAACAAGGCAAAACTGGTTACGAGCCAGTGGTGTAAATCTTCCTAGACTGCACAGAAAGAATAACCACAGATGTGCTCCTGGGTCTTCATTTTTTGGGAGTCCTCAGTTTTTATGATCAGAACCATTTGGTTGCAGAGCAATATTTTTTGCCAGTGGTTGAGATCTTTACATTTTTGGCAAGTTTCTTTGGTGACGAGAAAGTGCCTGTATGAATCAGGTTCGGCTGGGAGCTCTTTGTCAAGTGTACTCGGGAGCCCTTTGCCAGGTTCGGCTGGGAGCCCTTTGTCAAGTGTACTCGGGAGCCCTTTGCCAGGTTCGGCTGGGAGCCCGTTGTCAAGCATGGCTGAGACTGTGAAACCTTACTCAGCCATAGTCGTGAAGGTTTCATCACTCCTAGATGTGGGACTTTTGTTGAGAGTAGCCGTGGACCTCTTGTCGTGCCCTTTTTCACCTGTGCTAGTGTGTGCTTTGCTGCCCGTGACAGCATCCCCTTGGCTGTACGTATTTGTGTACTATTATTAATATATGGCTGTGAGTCCTTTGTTACATATATTACTGGTCCCTTGGTCATACGTGGTAGAGGAACTTTGGTCTCACATGGCTGTGGTTTGCTGGTTGGGTATATTACTGGGTCCTTGATCACAGTTGGCAATGGGTCCTTGGTCACGTATGGCTGCGGAGGCTTGGTTGAATATATCACTGGGCCTTTAGTCATACGTGGAAGAGGGACCTTGTTCGCATAAGGTTCTGGCATCTTTGTAATGGTACCATATCGACCTTTGGTCATGCCGCTATACGTCGCACAAGATCGTGGACACCTGAGTGATGCCCGTGCTAGCTTCCTGGTCAAATTTACTTCAGGGTACTTGGTTGTAGTTGGTTCTGGACACACAGATACACGCCGAGGTTGATACCTGGTGGTTGTACAAGGTGGAGGGCGAAGTGGTGCACGGGGGCCTTCCTCGTATACAGGAATTCTCACAGACAGAGGAGATTTTGACCCATACAGTGGAATGTACCGTGGCCCATAATATGTTGGTCCTTTTTTCACAAAGGGTAGTGACATTGGATGCCGTTGCCTATAATATGTCATCTTTTGGCTGGCGTGGTGATACCTAGAAGAAGAAACAAAAATTTTATTATTACTTGCATGTCTATATAACCATGCCTTTTGCCACCATGTCACCGAACCACCATTATGCAGGGTTTGTTGTATGACGGCCCCAAGAAATGCCTCCTTAGGTGAAAGAATGATCTCAACACAACTAGTCACATTTCCTGGCAAAAATTGTGAGAGCAGCTACATATCCCCACATTGCTCTTGGATGTTGCCTAAAGCAAAATCCCAAATGAGTCTCAATGGATTTCCGCAGGGAGACTCTTTAATTGGTGCAAAGGGAAGAATCTTTCATTGGTGCAAAGGGAAGAATCTGCTACAGTGCATACACGACTAGCTGGCCATCTGACTGCAATGTTGATTTGGTTAACCTAGGAAGAGAGGGAGGGCAGGAAGGGTTACATTAGTGCTTAGTTCTCGTGGCCCCATTTTACATGCCCTGGGTAAGGCCGATTGCCACCTTGAGGTCAGGGAGCAATTTTCTCCAGGCCAGTTTGGCCAGGGATCCTGGATGGGTTTCTTTGCCATCTTCTGGGCATGGAGCAGAGCTCGCTGGGGGTGTGGGTGGGAGGTAGTTGTGAATTTACTGAATTATGCAGGGGGTTGATGACCCTGGAGATCCTTTCCAACTCTTTGATTCTATGATTCTAAAATTCTAAGAAAGACTCTGAAAGGAATTTGGAAGATTCCCCCTGACGAAGCTGGATGTAAACCGCATAGGGGTTGTTCAATTATTAAAGATTATTCCATTTGCACCAATTGCCATTTTTTGTTTGTTTTGCCTTGAGGCATCCCCTTTCTTCTTCAGTGATTACTTCCTCAGGCAAAATATCTACGTGCAAGGAGGTTTACACCCAAATAAGTATGCATTGTGCCGACTTGAAAATAATCGAGGGCCGCATGTAATTGTAGTTCCTCATCACCCATTTAAAACACTCCTATTACTGGCCTGGATCCAGTGCAAAGTCCCCTGACCTTCCCAGCTCTCCTCTCCTCCAGCAGCCAATTTTGACTCAGAAAAGTTGATTTCTAAGCTTGCAGAATCCACATAGAGTAATAGCCACATGAGGCAGGAGGATGCAGTGGAGATGAGAAAGGAGGCAAAATTACTCCCTTATTCCTCTTTTCTTAGCAGAACTTGGCACATCAGCCTGGTTTTGACAGTGAATTGGTGTACAGTGTACACAATTTTACAGTTCAGTACAATATTATTTATTTATTTATTTTATTACACTTCTAGGCTGCCCTCCCCGTCAGATAAGCTCAGGGCGGTGTAACAACATACGATTTTTACATAAAGATTAAAACAATAAAAACATTAAAACATTATTCCATATACAATTAAAATTGGTGGATATAAATATTAAAATACTGCATTTTAGACGCAGGGCTTGGCTCTTGCATCATTCCCTACGTCACACTTAAGAGCTCCTGCATGGGTGGTAGACAGTCTTCAGTGGTATGGCCGGCAAGAGGACAGCCTAGCCCCCACCAAATGCCTGGCGGAACATCTCCATCTTGCAGGCCCAGCGGAAAGATAACAAATCCTGCCGAACCCTAGTTTCCTCAGACAGAGAGTTCCACCAGGTCGGAGCCAGGACCGAAAAGGCCCTGGCTCTGGAAAAGGCCAGGCGGACCTCCCTGGGGCCAGGGACCATCAGCAAGTGTTTATTGGCTGATCGAAGTGACTTCCGGGGAACATATGGGGAGAGGCAGTCCCGAAGGTATGCTGAGCCCGATATACATTTGATTTTTCTTTATACATGCATTGAGTCTGTATACATTCTCATAGTTACATTCACTAGCAGAATGTGTGATTGAAACTACATATTTATGCAGGTACTGGTCCTCAGTTCCATTTGTAAGTGATCGTGTGTTGTCTGTTCCTTGTAAACAGATGTATGCACATACAGGCAGGAGGTACATGGGCTCATATGAATGGGTCTGCTTTACAAGAAGTAACAACTTCGCCCTCCCAACTGCAACCTCCCAACACCTATGCTTATTGTTCCTTGTGACTTCACTGAGACTGGAAAAGGATGCAAAGGAAGGAAAGAGCCAGGAAGACTCACCACCAACAGCACCTGGCACTAATGAGTTGCACAATCCAACCCAATGACTACTAAATCCGGAAAATCCAACTGGAATCTAGATTTTCAACACCGTCAGATAATAAATACTATTGTATGTCCACAGCGAAAGCCTGAACATCATGGTACGTCATGGATCAAATAATCTCCAGATGCTAATTGCCGTATCATTGTCAACTGTCAAGTACTGTCAAATGTTTAAAATAAAATAAACTAAAACATCATTATATGAAGACTACGTTTCTTACTAAGCCTTATGTTAAGAAATTCAACTAATTTTCTTTGATTCCCGAAAGCTGTTGAAATTCCTCAGATTTACAACCCAAGGAGCACCCTCCCCTTCCAACCTCCAGAACTCTTTTAGATTTCATTTTAGGTGAAAATTTGGCTGCAAATCCAGCCCGGACAAATCCCTCAGTATAAGGAATCCCCAGCTCAGTCGGTCAGGCTGCCTGGAGTTCTGGTCTCATTGCGAGTTTGTCTGAAAGGGGCATCCAGCAATGTAACAGCTACGACGGCAGCTTTGACAAACAAAAAATCCAACTTACCCAGCTCCCCAGTGCAAACAAGACTGAATGGAAGTATGTATGAGTGCTTGGGATGGGGAAGAGCTTTTATGTGGTTTTAAAATTCCCCCGAGGGACATGAGGCATCTCCGTTGGGCCGACGTCACCAGGAGCCTGCAAATCAGAAGCCGAGGTGCCTCTTAATCTCCTGGGAGGATTGCCTTTCTCCTCCTCCTTTGGAAAGAGTGTTTTCTCATTCAATTAACGCCACATACTCTGAAGGAAATTGTTGGCTGTTTGACAGCTGCAAGCAGGGCTGAGCCGTGTAGGGCTTGACAAACACACACACACCCAAAACTCTGTAAATAAGAACAGAGCTGGGTGAACTAGCCAGTATGTGCCTGATGCTCAGTTGCACATACCTTATCCTGCATAATTCATTCCATTTTTTTCTAGGAATATAGAGCTGTGGAGGACAGAGCCATGCGGCACGGAAGCCCTGTCTGCTCTGATCTCCAGAATCTCTAAATCTCCTGCAACAGGACAAAAAGAATTATTTGAAGGAGGAACGCTGATGAAATTCACAAACTCCCCATGCTGGACCCAAGTTGCCTGTTGCAAGCTCCTTTCATTACTGTGGGAATCAAACCCGCCACTGTTAATTTTGTGTCATTTCCTCACTCCAGTGGATGCAAATGTCAGCATTATTTTCACAGCCATTGCAAATAAGTGATACATACATGGTAGATAACTACGGCACTTATAAATTAAAAATGTTGTGTGAAAAAGACCTAAAAATGCTGCAAAAGATACAAACCAACCAGAGCGACCATCAACACAAATGGATGTGATAGAATGGCTCACCATGATCATAAATACTGTAAAGTAGACTTTAAGGTGTATTGTGGCAGAGACATCATAAAACTTTTTGCTGTCATTAGAGTTGCCAGTACAAGGCTGGCAAACGATGGGGCACTTAACTGGTTTATGTGCGGTTCCTCACTGACGACATAAGGATATCACTGGCGATGCACTGATATCACTTCCCAAGTGCCTGGAAGTGACATCAACACATTGTCAGGATGGTCTAGCATTTAGGCAAAACTCTATGATTTAATCATAGAGTTTTTCACAGATGCTAGAGCATACATGCTGGCATAACTTCTAAGTGCATGGAGAGTGACATCTGTATATTGGTATGTTGCCCATCATCCCCTCCATTTTTCTCCCATCACCCAGCTGAGTGGTGGTGGGAAGTATCTGCTGCTGGTGGTGAATCTCCCTACCCTAGCAAGAACATGCCAAAACTCGTGATCATTTCGGACATGGGAAGCATAGTGGCTTACTCTAGTCTGCATAGCAAACCGTCTCTGCAGGGTTGGTGCTCCTGGAGGGAAACTGAGAGAAGATAATGGAATACCCATCTGCTTCTTGAGAAGTCCCCATCAAGCCATCACTCGGGACAGTTGGTGTGGCCGGTGGAGACGAGGGTCATTCCAAAATCTGAGAGTGAAAATCTACCTACTTCCTCCTCCTGTGCAGACCTTCAGAGATATGTCCATCACCTGGGACTGAGTTCTAGTTCTACGGTTGTCAACTCTAGCTTGGGGAAATCCTGGGGACTTGGGGCTGGTTCCAGAGGAGGGTGGAGGGAGCTCAACTGGGATGTGATGTCATACCATACAGTCTGCCTTCCAAAGCTTTCATTTTCTCCAGGGGACCTGATCTTTGTAGCGTACAGAGCAATGGTAATTCTGGGAGAACTTCGGGCCTCATCTGGAGATTGGTGATCCAACTCAGTCCCCAAATTTATATTATATCATTTTAAATTGCTATAACTTGTTTAGATTGTGACCCATTTGCAGGCAGAAATGCATTTAGGAAAACTGCTGTGAGACACTTTGAGCCCAGGGAATAAATAGATATATATGTCCGGGGTCTGGGTCCCAGCCCCCAGACTTGGTAGGAGGGAACAGCAGGTCAGCCGGGCTGACGGGCAAACAGAGGGGGCAGCCAGCAGCCAGCAGGTCAACTGGTCAGCCAGCAGACAGCAGGTCAACTGGTCAGCCAGCTGACAGTAGGTCAACCGGTCTGACTGGCAGGCAGAGGGGGCAGCCGGGGGACAGCAGGTCAACCCCTCCCATGGGCAAATGGAGCCAGAACCTGCCAGTGCCAGGGGCAAGGGGCAAAAGCCCAGGGCCTCAGGAGGCAGGGGGAGACAGAGAGAGGCCAGCAAGTCCCACTCCCCTAGGGAAGGAAAGGGGACTAAGCAAGGTGGAAGGGGGCAAGGGCAGAGGGATTGGGAGCCCAGCAGTCACCCACCCAAAGACCTTACCTGAGGAGGAGAAGCAGCAGCAGCCCCAACAACCCAAAGCCACGCCCCAGCTAGAAAATAGTAGCCTGGCCCAGGAGTTGCCAAAAGCCAAGCCACTCCAGGTGGGGCTATTGGAGGCACTCTGCAGGAAGCCCTGGGCAACCAGCCAAGGAGCCGCAGCTGGACCCACCTTCAGCCATCAACCCAACCAGGGAGGCCGGGCTGCTAGCCAGGGGACTGCAGCTGGACAGGCCTTCAGCAATCAGCCAAGGCAGGGAGGCTGGGCAGCCAGAGAACAAGGCACAGCTGGCGCTGGTCAGTGAAGCCAGATCAGCTACCCCAGCTGCAACTGCTTGGTGCAACCCAAGACCAGGCTGGAAGAGGGGTGGGACAGTAGAAGGAAGCCCTATAAAAGCTGGCTGGGAATAGCCCTGTGGTGGTGGGTGTGATTGAGGAGTGATGATGTGGAGTGAGAGCAGTAAGATGCAGGGGTGGAGGCTTGGAGGAGAGTTCTGGAAGGAGAAGATGAAGGAGGACGCAGAGGGTAAGCAGGCCAGGTTGAGCAGGCCAGTGAGTGGACTGAGAGGGAGTCTGGGTGAGGTATACCGCCCCTCCTTCCACAGAGCAGGGTCCTGCAGAATCCCTGGCCCCCCTATGATGTCAGGAGCAGACCGCCCAGTGCCACGCCCAGCGGCAGCGGTGGCAAGCCCTGACAATATAGAAATGAAAACCACGGATGCATGCACTGGTAACGAGAGAAAAATTTCTGCTGTGATTATCTAACTACAAGCAAAGAGAAACTTGATGACATAATCTCTTATTCACAAATCACAGTTCAAAGACAAAAGTATGCAATCATTGATATTTACCTAATAGCTCAAAAGTTTCCATAGTAGTTAACCTCCATACATCCTCCTAAAGTGCCAATTGTAAGTGCTCAGTGAATAAATATATAAGTCCATAAAGACATAAATAGACAATAAGACAGAATATAAAAGACATTATTCACATGGACCTGGTATAGCCCATTCGAACTGCCATCAGGTAAGACGATTGAAGATCAATTCACATAGTTCATTGAGGATATCATAAGTAAGTCCATAAATAATCAGCATTGTAATGGTTTATTCCTTCTTGCTTATGATTTTCTTTTCCAGGAAAGGATAATTAGTTCCCACGGCTCCTCCCAATGAAGAGCAGGCTTGCTTCTTTGTTTCAAGCCCTTTATCAAGAGCATGCTGGAAATCAAATCAAAACTTCCGAAGGTGTATTCCTTAGTATTAATTCTCCGAGCACTGATTCTTCATTAAGACCACCTGAGATTAGACAACCTGGCTCACTAGGTCCCCTTCCCGTTGTCTAATTCTGTTAATTTATGTACACATTTATAAGCCGTCTGCCCAAGATGGCTTATGATAAAGTCATTCAAGACAAATCCACATAAAACTATCACATTTACATCAACATGATAACAAAGAAATTGTCCTCTAACAACAACTTACTTGTCCTGGCCAGCACAAAAACTGAGTAATCCATCCAACAGTGTAGGGCAGCAGCAATTTACGAAATTCCTGAAGTATAAAACCATTTTATTGTTCTTCATAAATGCCAGTGATGATGAGAGGTTTCGAACATATTCTGGCAGAATCTTGAGTTCACTCCATTTTTGTACGTGCCGGGCAAGCTAGCCTAAGAGATGAGCCGACAGATGGGCTTGCTAGGATGATCTCAATACATGTATGGTTCATGTCAGGGCATGAATTTCATAGGTGAAACTAAAGACAATCTTGTGCATTCATAACACCTCTAGCAGCACCTGTGGCTTTGTAGAACCTAATAGTCTTATATTATGTTACCTTCTTAAGAACTTAACACTCGCTCACAAACAAACAGAATTGTGGGAATCCAAGGCCAAGAGATGCCAAGATTAGAGGGAGAACTATACCACCTGACCTCAGAAAGTGCAGGGCTAGAGAAATGCCAGCAGAGAAGATTCTTTGATTCATCCCAGAGCCTAAATTGTCTCCTGCGGGAAAGAAAAGCAAAGAAAATGCCAGCCAGAAGTGAGGCAGTCTAATGCCTGGTAAGAAACTATGCAATATAGCCCTAGGGCTTATCTCCTGGCTCCATGAAAGAGCTCCCAGATTCAGGTATCACAAAAATGATCAATGCTTATGAGACTTTCAGCCAACATTCCACAATAATTTCCAAAATAATGTCTGTCTTTATGATAGGGAAGTTAGCCATTTTCCTGAGTTAATCACAAAGTTCCAGAGGAGTTAGCCGTGTTTGTCTGCAGTAGCAAAATAGAAAAGAGTCCAGTAGCATCTTTAAGACTAACCAACTTTACTGTAGCATAAGCTTTCGAGAATCACAGTTCTCTTCATCAGATGCACAAAGATAGGACCATATCTGGTAAAAATGAACACGTGTGTGTTATGTGCCGTCACGTCACCTCCGACCTCTGGCGACCCTATGAATGAAAGACCTCCAAAACATCCTATCGTTAACAGACTTGCTCAGATCCTGCAACCTGGAGGCTGTTGCTTCTTTTATTGAGTCAAGCCATCTCGTTTTAGGTGTTTCTCTTTTCGTACCGCCTTCCACTTTTCCTAGCATTATTGACTTTTCCACAAAATCTTGTCTTCTCATGATGTATGATAGCCTCCGTTTTGTCATTTTAGCTTCTAGGGAGAATTCAGGCTTGATTTGATCTAGTATCCGCTTATTTGTCTTTTTAACCATCCATGGTATTTGCAAAAGTCTCCTCCAGCACCATGTTGTAAATATCAGCATTCGTTCTGTCAGCTTTCTTCACCCTCCAGTTTTCACATCCGTTAACATAGCCCCACCCATGATGAGAGTCCCTACAACTATCACAAGACCCCCTTTCCCCCAAATTAAATGTCCCGCCTTTTCTGCAGTTTACTTACTTACTTACACTGCCGGGACACGTTCTCCAGCATCAGGCAAAGTAAGCTCTAAATCTCCCACCTTCCTCTCTCTCTTTCCTTCTTTCTGATCTTCCCTTCCCCACACTGCACCACTGATCCTTCCAGATGACATCTCTCTCTCTTCCCACCTCCTGGACCCCTCCAGTGCCTCCCATTGGACCCCACCTTTCCCAATTCTCCCCTCAGCTCTCTGACCCTCCCTCATGCTGCTTTTCTGTGATCCTTTTCTCTCATAACTACTCTCTGTGGGTCTGATCCCCCTCTAGGGACATGGACACACGCTCTCATCTTCCCTCAGATAGGGTTTTTTTTTCTAGGTTACATTTAAGTGCTGTGATTCTTGACATAATTGGTTTGGGGTTTTGTATGTGTATTTGTTATCTATTCTTCTTCTCTTTAGTGGAGGAATATTATCTCAGCACACATAGATGTATGCATATGGTTGAGATTCACCCAATGCATGTGGGTAACAACATTAACCTCGTCGGCTCTGTTTTGGGGACCCTGTTTGGGATGGAAAAGTGGCATAAAATGTTTCAGATAAATAAATAACCAACTTGTACGATGATATCCCAAAGGTAAAACAAGGTATGTCAGGACTGTCTGGTGCATAAGGACAGATGGAACACATGGGACTCTATTTAATATCAGCATGTTGATTGCTTTGCCAGATCTCTGGGGATAACAACAACAACAACAACAACAACTTTCAATTTCTATACTGCCCTTCAGGATGATTTAACACCCACTCAGAGTGGTTTACAAAGTATGTCATTATTATCCCCTGTGAGGTGGGTGGGGCTGAGAAAGCTCCAGAGAACTGTGACTAGCCCAAGGTCACCCAGCTGGCTTCAAGTGGAGGAGTAGGGAATCAAACCTGGTTCTCCAGATTAGAGTCCTACACTCTTAACCACTACACCAAACTGGCTCTCACATGCTTAACAGGACTACAAAGAGTACAAGGATCACAGTCCTCTCTGCCTGGGGCTTCCCAGCTCTCTCCAGCATATTTCCTGCTGCCAAGATCTCTCCACTCTGCTCTTGAGCAATGCAGCTGCTTCTGTTTGAGCATAGGCATGAGATGCTGTTTTAATTCTCCCCCTCCATGAATACAAACAACAACCAAGGTTCTGATGTTGTGCATCTTAGTGGTTTATTCCTATGGACAATCCCTCAAAAATGGAGTATATGGTCATACTATGCTTCCTTAGACATAGGCCCTTTTCACACTGCTTACCTGCTGCCGCAACAACACAAAATATCGCGCAAAACCCGCTGAACATTGCATTTTCTCGTGCGAGATTTGCGCGATATTTCATGTTGTTGCAGCAGCAGGTAAGCAGTGTGAAAAGGGCCCAAGTCAGACCATTGTTCCATCTAGTTTAGGCCTGTATACTCGAACAGTGTAAGCAGCTCTGGGAAGTATTTCCCAATGCGGCTGCACCAGATCATTTGCTTAAATGAAAATGGTGGGGACTGAACCTAAAACCTTTTGTGAGTGCCTTCTTTCTGCTTAAAATCCACCACTGAGCTATCAACGCCTTCTCTCTGAAAAAAGTTCCAGATCTCTTGATATATAGATTGCCTTTTTCGTTAGAAAAATGGGGATTGAACTCTCAACATTGAAGGTCCAAGTTGAGAGTAATTGATATATTTCAAGATAAGCATCATAGCAGTATCCTGGGGTTTGGGGGTGGGGGATGAACGTAGCTATCCACACCATGTAAAACAGATGAGGATTACATTGAATGATTCATCTCCGAATGTGCTTAGTAGTAGAGATGGGCACAAACCGGGAAAAATCTGAACCATGCTGTTCAGAACCACGAACTTTCATGCACCTGCCCCTAGTTCGTAAACCGGTTTGTTTGGCTCGTGAAAATGGCACATCTGGATCAGAAAATCATCACTTCCGGGTCAGCAGAAGGTCAGTTCCAGATCAGCAGAAAGACTACAGGAAGTTCAACCCCTGTTGCCTAGGAAACTGATTGATTGGCACAAGGCTGTCTGCAGTCACAAACCAAAAAACAAACCCAACAAACCAGCCTAAAGTTCATGGCAGTTTGTCAGAAATGGGATCTGATGAACTGAGGTTCACGAACCATGAACCAGCCTGGTTCGTGCTTAATTTTGGTTCGTATTTCAGCTCATACCCATCTCTACTTAACAGTACAGATCTAAACAGTACCTGTTCTTGGTATGAGAGGCCAGAGAGTTGCTGTCAGAGTACACAGTATTGACCCTGATGGACCAAGAGTCTGACTCAGTATAAGGAACCATGGAGACATACATGAAGATGTTTCTAGACTCAGTGGATCTCAGCTCACTAATCCGTGTTACTGTAGTGTTCAGCCTAGATTACTGTAACACATGCAGCTGCCCCATAAGACAACCTGGAAGATTCATTTTTTGCAAAATGACACTGTCTGACTTCTAGATAGCATGCAGGAATACAAACACATAACATCTATGTTATGTGTTTGAATTGAGGCTTAATTCAAGGCTCTGAGAGCTGGTAGTGGATAAGAACAGCAGGACTCTAATCTGGAGAGCCAGGTTTGATTCCCCACTCCTTCACTTCAAGCCAGCTGGGTGACATGGGCTAGTCACAGCTCTCTGGAGCTGTCTCAGCTCCACCCACCTCACAGGGTGTTTGTTCTGGGAATAATAACATACTTTTTAAACCACTCTGAGTGGGTGTTGTCCTGAAGGGCAGTATATAAATCAAATGTTGTTGTTGTTGTTGTTGTTGTTGTTGTTGTTGTTGTTGTTGTTGTTGTTGTTGTTGTTGTTGTTGTTGTTGTAAAGGCCTTCATGACCTTGAACCTACATATGATGAACCATCTCTCTTGGTGTGAACTAGAGATAGGCACAAACTGAAATATGAACCAAAGTTTGGCACAAACCGTGTCCGTTTGTGGTTCGTAAACCAGCAGTTTGTCAGAGCCCATTTCTGATGAACTACCACGAACTTTTGGCAGGTTCATTTGGTTCATTTTTTGGTTTATCACTGCAGACAGCCTGGAGCTGATCAATCAGTTTCCTAGGCAACAGGGGCTTTCTGGATGGGCTTTCTGCAGACCTTCTACTGACCTGGAAATGACCTTCTGCTGACCCGGAAGTGACGATTTCATGAACCAAACAAACCGGTCCGCAAACCAGGGCAGGTTCATGGAAGTCCGTGGTTCGTGAAATGTGACAAACCACGAACTGCCCAGCGTGGTTTTTTTCCAGTCCATGCCCCTCTCTAGTGTGAACCCATGTACCAACTGTATTCTTATAATCACTTCTTGCCATCTCCCTTCATAGATCTGTTCAATCATCTTCTGCCATATCACAGTACCAGAATCTTGGAATTACCTGCTGGAAATGGTGCGGAGGGTACCTATTTCAGAAGCCTTTAGGAAATACTGTAAAACAAGTTTAGGGCTTTCTGTTGAATTGTGTGATGAAATGTTGATGAACCTATGTAGAGTAGCCAGAATCTTCGTTAATACGGTTTATTCGGTCACTTTGTAATGCATTATGTGCTAGAGTCTTATATTCTTATGGTTATGATTGTTGTACTTGTTAACGATCATCTATATACTGATACCTGTTTTCTGCAAGCTACCCTGGGACCCTTTTTAATGGGGAGCAGCAGGACAGAAATGTCTTAAATAAATACATCATCACTTGCATATGAATGGTATCCAAATGGCGTAAAAGAAATAATTGAATTGGATGAAAATGGGCAGAACAAAAATACTTGCAACAACAACAACAAAAACCATGAAAAAGGAAACGTTCATTTGTATGTATGTGTGTACCATTGTGGCAACCCCATCAAGGGGTTTTCAAGGTACATGAGGAGCAGAGGTGCTTTGCCATTGCCTTCCTCTGCAGAGTTTTCCTTGGTGGTACCCAATCCAAGTCTCTGCTGTGCTTAGCTTCTGAGATCTGAGAAAATCAGGCTATACCATGCCTCTTTCCCACCTGGGTATGTTAATGCATCCCGAAAACCAAGTAAACACAATTGGGAATTGGTTAAACAAAATCAAAACAAGAATTTGTCTATTCAAATGTTTTCAAGATGATTTGAGCTGGACGAATGTATCCCCACCCCACATGACCTAATTCCTGCCCTATAATTAATATGCTCGATCGGCCACATTTTTTGAGCATCTCAAATATTTTTGAGCATGTTCCTTCTTGGCCTTGTTACTGAGGCCAACCATCAATTTAGCAAGCATATCTTACAGTAAATACAGATACGTTCCAGCTTTTGCCAGGAGGATTTACTATTTATATTAGTGAGACACAACTATTTTTGAGGGAGTTTTTTTTAGAGTGGTTGCCAGCAGCAACTGAAGGACAAGAGCTCAATTTCGTTCAGGGTTCCACTTGGGAAAGTGGTAAGGAAGAATAAATGAAATCACCCCTGAGAAGGTTCCCACCCACTGGACATTCCCAGTTCCAGAATTTGAGGGGGAGGGGAGAGATAAAGCATAATATCATCAGAGGGATCCATTTCTATGTGGCTCTTACTGACTTTGATTTGTCCCCTAACTTCCCACAGTAAGATCTGTGGAGAAGATGAACGACAGAGCAGTCCTAAATGGAGTTATACCCTTCCAAGTCCATTGATGTGAACAGGCTTAGAAGGGTGTAACTCTGCTTAGGACTGCACTGTTAATAACACTGGCACATATCCAGTAGGGTTCATTACTGACAGAGGTTGGGAAAGGAGGCCTACGCCTTCGGTCGGCAATGTTTGCACTCCTTGTGTGGTTCCAAAAATAAAACGATCTTAATGTTAATGATAATTTTATGCTTTGTCATTCAAATGGGTTTAATTAAAATTTGGAAAGCCTAGGGAATGCGCTCGTCTGAGAGAATCTTGTCCAAGTTCCGCTTCGTCATCTCATGAACTATAAGACTAGCCGCTTCCCATCTTACTATATAATTGAGTGAGCATATTTCAGACAACTCACTTTATACCCTGGTGCACTATCAGAGGGTGCTGCCATGGAGGGAAGCCTAGGCAAGGCACGATGTCCCTCCAAAAACGTGCCATGGTGGGAAGCCCAGATGGTGGCAATGCCCACCTCCAGGCTTCACCCAGCTGGTATTAGGAGTGAGGCAAGTGGCAATGCCACCACCCAACTTAACCCAGCTGATATTTTGAGTGGAGCAGGAGGCAATGCACACACCCTGCCTTCACCCAGTTGGTATTAGGAGCGGAGCAGCTGGCAATGCCCACTCCCACCTTAACACAGCTGGTATTAGGAGTGGAGCATGTGGCAGTGCCCTTTCCCCGCCTTAACCCAGCTGGTATTAGAAGCAGAGCAGGTGGCAATGCATAACCCCTGCCTTAATGCAGCTGATATCAGCAGTGGAGCAGATGGCAATGCCCATCCCCCTTTTATCCAGTTGAGATCAGGAGCAGAGCAGTTGGCAATTCAGACCCCCCCCCCTTGGCTTAACCTAGCGGGTATTAGGAGCGGAGCAGGTGGCAATGCCCACCCCCTTCTTAACCAGATGGTATTTGGAGCAGAGAAGGTGGCAATACCCACCCCCTGCCTTAACCCAGCTGGTATTAGGAATGGAGAAGGTGGCAATACCCACCCCCTGCCTTAAACCAGTTGGTATTAGGAGCAGAGCAGGTGACGATGCCCTCTCCCCACCTTAACCCAGCTGGTATTAGGCAAAGCCCACTAGCCCTTCAGATGGCCGAGATCAGGCAGATCAGGTGTGGAGCAGATGACAATGCCCACCCCCCTCCTTCACCAGCTGTAATCAGTGACGGAGAAGGAGCGAATGTTTGCCTGCCCACCCTCCCCTTTCTAGAGCCCATTGCATTTCCCCCCCACAACAGGCTTTGTTGCTAGCTTTTTTATAAACATGGAAAATATAAGAACCAAAAAGAACGTTCTTGGAGTGAGGGAAAGTGATGTATCAATAACAGAGGCAAAACTGTACTGAGCTATCCCTTCTTATGAAACTGTGAGGGTTCCCAGGTGCCCACTTGTGACGGGCAAAGTCTCAGGGATTTGCCCCTTTCCCCGCTGATCTGAAAGTGATTGGCGGGAGGTGGAAAGCCGCCCAGAGGTCTCCTGACATGGGCAGATACCCCGGGAACACTTGTGGTGCACGCTCTTGGGGGGCATAATGATGTCATTTCTGGGAGTGATATCATCACACCAGCTGCAGGAATGCTTCTGCACTTCATTCGGGGCCAAATTTGACAGGCTAAATCAGCCCCAAGCAGAGCATGGGAGCACTCGAAGCCAGCACAATGATGTAACTCCTGGAAATGACATCATCGCGCATGTGCCAGTAGCACGTGCATGATCAGGGACACACTGCCAACATAAGGTAAGTACCAGGTCCCCCCACCTCCCTCAGGAAGGGTAGAGGGACCTGGTAACCCTGACACTGCTGGTTCCTCCCCTGCCCCTGCCCCAAATTCAGAACGTATCTTCAAATAAAGAC
Organism: Eublepharis macularius; assembly: GCF_028583425.1. NCBI lineage: Eukaryota > Metazoa > Chordata > Lepidosauria > Squamata > Eublepharidae > Eublepharis > Eublepharis macularius. The sequence continues at coordinate 249,754,019 of NC_072790.1, forward strand.
AGAATAGTTAAATTGAGTCCACATGGGAGAAATGGCAGAGTAAAAGAAATGAAAGAAACTGTTAATAAAAGTCCTTTTCAGCTATTAAAATTGTGCATATAGAAGCCTAACGATCACACAATCCTCTCAATATGCAAATTCAGCACATCATGTGACCAAGAAAACACATGCCTTTCCCACGTTCCTACAGCTCCAGTACGTGCAAGCTGATCAATGAAATTTTCAGGGTTCACATTTGTGCGTACCATGTGCATGGTAAATACGTGCAGTGCACTTGTTCGCACAAAATGTCAACCCCCATCTTATTTATTTATATTTATTTATATTTCAATTTGTATACCGCCCATCCCCAGGGGCTCTGGGTGGTGAACAGTTAAATCGATAAAAACAAGAACTAAAATCAATATACAAACAATAAAAAAATGAACAAAGTGCAGTGGTGGGGAGAACCTTCCCCCACCCCAAAGTGTGTTACGCACACTGCATCTCTATCATATAGCAAGCACTGTACTGTTAATTCTCAGTTCTCGCAGTGATTAACATGTTTAACATACATTCTTCTTTGGTCCTTTGTTTCAAATGTCATTTTCTTGCAAGTTGCGTTATCAATACTACAATAGCTCCTAGGCATAGTAAAAGTGCATATAATACTGAAAGATACAGAAATGGTATACAAGATCTCTTTCATGAAATCCATATTCCACACATCTATTGGGAGTATTGCTAGTGATGAAAAAGGCTGATCCATGTGCACTTAGAGGCAATGGAATTTATTTATTTTTTTTATTATTTTATTTATTTATATCATATTTGTATTCCGCCCTCCCCGCGAGCAGGCTCGGGGCAGATAACAACATTAAGAACATTTAAAACATTCCATATTAAAACATTTAAAAACATCATACAAAAATATCATACAAAAATAGCAGCACTCTTTTTCCTGATGGCGGCAATACAATTAATAACAAATAATACAACAGTACAACTGAATATAGCAGCAGCTTAAGAACAGTGGAATGACCAAGAATGGATGTGGAAAAGAGCAATAGACCAGTAGCACCTATAAGACTAACAAAATTAGTGGTGGGTACGAGCTTTCATGAGCCACAGCTCACTTCATACCCTACTGCTAATTTTGTTATTCTTAGAGGTGCTACTGGACTATTGCTCTTTTCCACTGCTACAGACAGACTAACAAGGCTACCTGTCTTGATCTAACAAGAATGGCTGTTGAGCTTCAGCTTTTATAACTTGAATGTCTAATGGGTTGTCTTGATTTTCACCTTGTAGTTTCCATAATGGACGGCCAACAATAACTGCTTCTTTATTTACCCCAACGATGTACAGTCTGTGTCCTCATGGTTTCCAAGAAACGGACAACCCCTAGCCATTCTCAAGAGATGGATCTTCATTCCAGACTCTGGAACTCATAAATTACATTCAAGTACACGCCAACCCTGGGGGCAATTGCAAGGCGCTTTGATGACTTCTATTCCTCCTCCCTTTTTAATGAAGAAGCAGAACAAAACATGCAATATTGATTTACCCTTGATGGATATCTGAACCAAAATAGCAGCATCACGGGTGTGATTCTCAAATGGGTCAGCCAAGCCCTTTCTTTTGAAGTAGGAATGAAAACAACCTGAAGTGCATTGAAGAAATGAATGAAAAAACACAGGGGTGTAGCTGTTTCTTCATTAAAGCTGACTTAGTCACTAGATTTCTACTCTCCCTGCCTCTCCATATCTTTTCCATTTGTGCCACCGATTTCCCTGCTACTATACAAGGAAGCTTGGAGAAAGGACACAGTGGCTGGTGGCAACTGGGCACATGAATTAGAATCCCAAATGGGCCAGACATTTGGGGAAACAGATGCCTCCGGCTGATTTCAGGCACTTAGCATAACACTTGAATCCTTGACGTTCATTGATTTAGAGCAATGGGCAAGGATCCCAGTATTTGGTATGTAACTACCCGTATTTTGCAGGCACCAGCCGTTGAACAATTAAACAGGCAAGTGTTCAATAGGAATATGCACAAAATGTATGTGTGTGCTTTTTACCATCTGCATGAAGCCATTGGGAAAGATTATCCAGAAATCTGGGCTAGGCTAACACTCAGCTCTATCTGTCACTTCTAGCAGATTCCCAGTAGGATGTGGAAACGGGTTATATTTACCATGGAGTTTTGGGGGATGGCCAGAGCATCACCAGATGTGCAGACATCACATCCAGGATTTGGGGCTTTCACACATTGCCGGACATCATTTCCATGCCCCATACCACCCCTAAAGTTTGAAGGACCGCCTACTCCCTTATGAACTCACCCAACCCTTTAATTCATCTTTGGAGGCCCTGCTTTGGGTGCCCCCATCTTCTGAGTCTAGGCAGGTCTGGGACAGGGCCTTCTCAGTGGTAGCACCAAAACTATGTGAGATTCACCTGTCCCCTTCTGTTGATGTCTTCCGCCAGTGGGTGAAGATTTTTTTAATTTTGCTTGGCATTCCCTCAATGATCCCTCCTCCCTTCCCAATGTTTTAATGGTTGCTTTTATCCTTTGTCTTCACTTTTTTTTAATTATTTTTTTATTTTAGTTATAGAATTAAAAGCCCCATAAAAAGAGCAGAAAGCAATCTCTCTTATCAAGTGGGCTATGACTCATGAAAGTTCATATTGAAATAATTATTTTTAGTCTTTATGGTGACTTAGATCTTATGGGGACTTAGATCCACTAGATTGTTTTGCCTTCTCAGGAAGCCCATGTTTCTGGCGTTGCCTCTGAGAGTCTGACAGTCAATATGACAAGGTGTTCCTATTGTCAGTTCTAGGAATGGCAGTCCATGGCAGATAGACCCCCCAAACCCCTCACAGCAAGCACTTCAGTGTCTTGGTTGAAAAGGTTTTATTTTAGAGATCCATTAAGTTCACAGGTACTTCCAAAGAGGGATAAGTTGGTAGGAAAATCCCAAAGTCTCATGAGAAACACAATAGGTTTGTCTGGCCAGAGAAAGGTAAAGATTACAAAGATTACAAAGATTCCAACTCCCTCTGTCTCTTGTGAAAAGTTACAAGGCAGCTGCAAGGTCAACAGCCTATTCCAGAGATAACAAGCTAAGCATTAGTACTTTTGTTTTCAGGCAGTCTAAGAATGACATGAATATAATGGTTACAGTATATGAGCATAACATGAGAGCATACAGGTACTAGACATGGGCACGAACCAAAAAAATTTATCGAAACAGCAGATCGTGGTTCGGTGCGGACCATGATCCTGAATTCCCAAACAGCAACGACCATCCCCCATCCCCGAACCGAACCCAGATCATGGATTGTGGAAAACGCAGTGGGGCGCGCCACTGTTCGCAGCCCATGGCTATTTATAAGCATGGGTCCCATTCAGCAACACAGGAGGTCTGTGTTTGGCCATCAGAGCTGCCTATCAGGGTTTGCAGGGATGAAATTGGAGTGCCCATGGCTACAGAATACCCCCTTCCCCCTCCCTCCCCTGGGTGTCTTCTCCCAACTTGTGATTGCTTTGCTGCTCCATGGTTGGAAGGAAGCCCTGCTGATCAAGGAAAGCTGGGCTTCCATTGGGGTTTCCAGGGCGACAGAAGGAGGGCAAACAGAGCTCAGGCATTCCCCTGACTCCATTGCCAGGGGAATAGATTGCTGGCGCCTGAGTGTTTAGATCCCTGAACCGAGCCTGAACGCCACGATCCAGGCCTCTCCCGATCGCTGGATCATTGGCCATGGACGATCACGATCCACCGGGTCACAATCGCGCGATCGCCATTTTCATGGGTTTTTTATGTTTGTAATGCAGATCGTGCCCATCTCTAACAGGTACACAATGTGATCAAATTGATATAGAGAGCAGAAAACATATGAATGGCATGGATGAATGGTAGGCAGACATGACACCTATGTTGTAGTTAAGGTTGCCAGCTCCCTATACCATACTTGTGGGAGGTGAGGAGCTGGCATGTGCCTTGTGCCTTCCATGCGTATGTCCTTGTATGTGCACTTTGCTTGCGTGATGATGTCACTTCTGGAAGTGATGTTATCAATTTGGCTGTGGGAGTGCTCCTGCACTCTGTGTGGGGAAAATTCTTTGAGAATGAGCCCATTTGGGGCCAAAATCAGCCCCAAACAAAGCACAGGAGCTCTCGCTCGCTTGGCACAGCAACATCATTTCCAGAAGTGATGTCGTTGCATCTACCGGAAGTGCACTGCGCATGTTCCCTGGGTGCCTGCCAGTGGTGGGTGATGTCTGGGGGGCTTGCCACTTCTTGCTGATCACCAGTGATCAGTGGTAATAGGGCAAACACCTGGGAGATCGGTAAGCAACTGGGAACTCTAGCCATAGTTGCTTCTGGTTACCTCATTGATGGGAACAATCTTCTCACACACTCCTCAATTCTGTACAACTTCCTGTTTGTGAATGGTCTGTCCAAAGAGTCATCCCTACAGGGACAGTTCACATTAAGAAGAAACTGGGCCAAATAACCAAGCAGTAAAGCTGTGAGCCTTCCTGCTTCAGAAACCTGCAATTTCCCTGGGATTCTCAACCACCTTCTTCCAACTGGTTTGCCTTCTCATTGCCCTTAGGAGCATCAGCAATAAGCGAACTATTATTTTACTGCTTTTGAATGAGAGTATTTGCTGTAAAGGAAGATAGGAAAATGAAAACGGGAAGCTCCAGAAGGCTGATGGCACATTTAATATTTGAGAAAGAAAGGAGGAGGGTTGACCAGAATATGTAAGTACATAAAACAATTTGCATGCAAATATCCCTTGGGAGGTACAGCAACAAATACGTGTATACTTTAATGATATATGTACTTGCAAGACATGAACAGTGAGAAGCTTTGAGTACTTCCAGACTCATTTGGCTCTCATATGGTAAATATTTTTTTTAAAAAAAAATCTGTGGAGCTAGTCCTTGAGGGACCAACGCAGGGCTACTTTCTTGCTACAGACCTGGGGTGGGTTATTTCACTTGCAGACTGACTTTAATAACCGCACAAGAACAAAAAATGACAGGCATACCAACAAGGTTTCCATCCACCTGCCAGCAAGCTCCAGGAGCTTTTGGGGGTGGGGCATGTTGATGTCACATGGTGCAATGCCGCCCTGTCACTTCTGATTACGTATAGAAAGTGATGTTGTGGCATTGGGGCAATGTTCTAGGAATTATCCTAATCTCTGTGGTAAAAACCATAGAGATTTGGGAAATTCCTAGAGTGTCACTGCAATGTCATCATGCTATCACTTCTGGTTACATAACAAGAAGTAAAGCTGTGGCATCGTGCCTCCATTTTGTTCCTAGTGCTCTACCAAGCCTGAAGGTGGGAACCCAGGGACATCCCTCTATGCCAAAGTCAGAACATGTGTAGAAGGCAGTCTGCACTTATTTTTATTTATTTTGAAGTATGTCATCTGCCAGCATAAGCTGTTAAAGGAAATTATTCTCATAGATGCATTAAAAAGCATATATTTCATATATCCCACCTTATGTCCTTGTACTTGAGGCAGCTAACAGTGCAACAAGTTGCAAAGGCACACAGATGTAAGGGTCTGTAAACTGAGGGCCAAGCTACAAGTGACGAATGACACTTGAACAGCAAGTGTATTTCTCCCTGTTCACTTGCCCTCCACTCAATCCACTTGCCGTTCAAGTGTCATTCATCATGTGTAGCTTGGCCCTAAGTAAAACCAATCCCAAAGAGGTCCTTTCTTCTTATTCTACCTGGTATAGTGATTTGTGTGCTGTACTAGAATCTGGGGGACCAGGTATGAATCCCCATGTTGCCATGAAAGCTTGCTGGGTGCCCTTTAGAGCACTTACACTCTCTCATCCAAGCCTACCTTGCAAGATGGTTGTGAGAATGAAAGGAAGGAAAGAAGAATCCACTTGGAGTGCTGTATAAGTGAAGTTAGTAAAGAAGTCACAAAAATGAAAGGTTCCTAAACAAACTGAAAACAACCCATACTTTAAAAGTGCACAGATGAAACGTGCAGCCACATTTGCCAAAACTATGTAACCTCCACCAAATACCTTCTGAAATCATTTGACTCAAATTCTGCTCTTCTTCTGAAACAGAACTGCCTTGCACAGCTTCCTGTATATAGTCAGAGAAGGCACTCAGTATGTTAGGCTATTCCAGTGGAATGGACCTGCCACAGGGAAAGCCTGTGCCCTAGTTGTTCCCACTCATACAATCCTAAGAGAGGGCACTAGAGGGAGAAGGCTGCCTGAGGTATGTAACCGGAGCGTGGAGGTATATAAGGAGATGTGGCATGATAAGATATTACAAAACCAGTGAACAAGCAAAACCTTGGCAAAGACTAACAGCATGCAGTCCAATGCAAAAATGCAACATCAGCGTGCAGCATTGAAATGAAAAGACTAGACAGAGCAGCTATAAAAGTGACGAAATCTGAGCTACAGTTTAAGTGTAAGAAAATGGAATTGCAACAGATACTGAATAGCACTGGGCTGTGAACACAATTCTTTTATCTGAGCTTTGCAGAAATTGATCCTCCACAGCAGTGGCTATTAATATTTGAAAATTTTTAGTCTTTCTTTGAATTTTTAAATGCCTGAGGTGCTGAACGAACAGTTGAAAATAGGATTACCAGCTTCCAAATGGTGGCTAGAGATCTCCTGGAATTACAATTGATCTCCAGGCGATAAAGATCAGTTCCCCTGGAGAAAATGGCTGCTTTGGAGGGTGGACTCTATGGCATTATTCCCTTCTGAAGTCCCTCCTTTCCCCAAACCCTCCTCAATCTCCACCCCCAAAATGTCCAGGAATTTCCCAACCTGAAGCTGGCAACACTAGTTAAAACCGTTTGTTTGCTTGCTTGCGTATATATACCTTTCCCCCATTCTCTTACTGTGCTCCTTTTCTCTAGTTTATCCTCACAACAACCTTGTGAGGAAGGCGAGTCTGAGAACGTGTCACCGGCCCAAGGTCACCCAACAAGCTTCCATGGCAAAGTGGGGAATCAGACCTCCAGCTCGCTAATCCTACACTAAACTGGCTCTCAATATATTTTAAACAATATAATTTGGAACAATAAAAATGGGGTCAGAAACGGCTGCTGGAATGTGGAAAAAGCAAGGAAGGTCTGTAACCCTCTGGTTATTCCATGGATGGATCACTGGATCTGACTCCTTCAGCCTTCTTTACCATTTCTTGGTGTGTGTTTGTTGTTTGCTTTTATGTATTTTATTCTATTTATAGATGCATTTTATAATATCTATTTCTATGTGGTGACTCGTGGTGACCTCTGGTAGGGTTTTCAAGGTGAGAGACTAACAGAGGTGGTTTGCCATTGCCTGCCTCTGCAACCCTGGTCTTCTTTGGAGGTCTCCCATCCAATTACTAACCAAGGCTGACCCTGCTTAGCTTCCAATATTTGCTGGGATCGGGCTTGCCTGGGCTGTTTATGTATGCATTTTAAATTACCTGTTTTAACTATCTGTTGTTTGCCACCTTGAACTCTGTTTTGGCATATAACCATTTTAAATAAAATAATAAACAAACCAATTGTGGGGTAACATGACTGCTGCGACTTTCGAGGGCAAAGTGAAAGGCATTGCAGGGCACAAGACTGGCAGTGCTTTGGGGGCATGGTTGTACTTTCTGTCTATCCAACGTGATCCGAACCACTCCAGGAGATGACCTTTTCCCCACCTGAGTTCTAGTTTCACAAGAAAGGAAGAGTGCATGTCAGGATGGAAACTGCAGACGTAAGAGACATCATAAAGAATCCCAAAACCAGTTGCCTGCAGAACAGTATTTTTGAGCACAGCTGTGCCAGTTGAGCCAGTTGAGCACAGCTGTGGCTTGTGTCGTGATAGAATGTAGCGCTGTCCACCCTTTGTTGTGTATGACTGGTTGCCCTTGGTTGCACACCCTGGGTTTCTCTTCATTACGCATTGTTGAATTGTGCACCGTTGGCTGCCTTGGATCACACGCAATTGGCATCCCTTCTTTGCACAGTGCTGTGGGCGCTGGATTATAATTTGCTGCAGGGAACATCCTTGAACACCCTGAGAAACACACTGTGCTTTGCCTTTCAGAGCACTCCGTTGTATCGCTTGAGGCCCGCATGGCTGCATTTGTCTGAAGGGCACCGAGTTGCATGGGGAAGCACGTGGCTGCTGGACGCACTGTGAAACGCTGGAACTGTTGCTGCTGAGAACATTTCTGGGTACTCTGAGAAGGATACGGTTGACTCCCTTGAGACTTGTACGGAGGATACACTTGTGTGCATTATGGTGCATAGGACGGTTGCTGCTGTGGAGCATCAAACTGTATGTATTATGGGGTACATGAATGATGGAGGACAAGGAGATGTGCACTTGGGAACACATGATTTGCAACATTGGGGGGGGGGGGTAGGGTGGTCTGCACTTTGGAATTTATGCCTGCTGCCAGTGGAGTATATATTGTGGTACACAGACTGGCAAGCACTGATCTTCCGGTGGGATGTGGGAGGTGACAGGCAGGGTGGGTTGCACTGCTGTCTGTAGCAAACCGACTTTGTTTTGGGGTTGATGCACCCAACAGACCCTGGGCAAGCAGATAATAAAATGTCAAGCCATACAGGAAAAAACACCCCCTCAACCAAATTAGCAGGGGGGCCTGGCTTCTGCTCTGTTGGTCAGCCCAGATCTTCCTTTGTTTTATGGCAATACCATACCCTCCAATGTTTCTCAGGTGAAGATAGGGATATCTTCATGAACTTGAAAACCCCCTAGACACATTAACTGTGAATCTATGAAACTAAACATGATAATCACAAGTAGGGCTGCCAAGTACTGGGAGGAGAGGAAAAGGGATCGCTCACGTTGCCTACTGTGTCTCTAAAAAAGAATCCTCATGTGGAACATTACATCACTTCCAGTAAAAAACAGGAAGTGGCATTGGGTAGCTCTAGGAATTGCTGGAAATTATATTGTTTTACCATAGAATTTCTGGTGATTCCTAGAGCTACCTATGTCACTTCCATTTTTTTTTTACCAGGAGTGATGTGATATCACAGTTGGTGTGGCATCCCCCTATATCCCACCCACAGTCCTCATGCCAGTTGCCAGGCACTGCCTAGTCACAAGGTATTTAATATTTTAACCATTCAAAATGAGCCTCTCTGGCTTCAACCTCTGAAATGGTATTCTTTAGATATCTGGTACCTGAAGAAGTGAGCTGTGACTCACGAAAGCTCCTACCCTACCACAAATGTTGTTAGTTTTATAGATGCTACTGGACTCTTGCTCTTTTCTACCACTACAGACAGACTAACACAGCTACCCATCTTGATCCATGGTAGCACATTCATGCTAGACTGCTACATTGTCTGCTATCTGGGACTTCCTTTGAAGATGGTTCAGAAGCTTCAACTAGTTTCAAATGCAGCAGCTCGATTACTATCTGGTGTCAGTTACAGAGCGCATATTTCACCTGAGCGGAAGGATTTACATCGCACAATGGCTTGCTTCCAAAATCGATTTAAAGCTCTTGTAAAAAACATTAAAGCCCAACACATAGGCAGGATATTTGAATGGATCCCATACATGCCCTGTTACTGCAGTCATCTGAAAGCACAGATCTATGTGCTGCCATTAATTAAATCAAGATGGGTGGCCACATGTATTTTTCTATGCTGACAGTTTGATTCTCAAGCTCCCATCTCACAGATATCTACTTGGCACCAAGTGTGGTCACTTTCCAGCAAAACCTGAAGACGTACTTGTTTTTCACTTCTGACAAAGGTGCTCCCCAGTTGGTGCAAGCCTGCAGTTTATCCTGACCATAGTGATGAAACTCAGTAGAAAGAGTTCTGTTCAAACTGACTTAACTGTTTTGCGTCAGTTGTCAAGACGTGGGACTTCTTATGACTTTCCGGAATGTTGATCCATTTCTCCTGGCTGGAGACTGGCATCTGGATTCCTCCCCCTCCTCTTTTCTCCTGAGGAGGGAAAGAGAATGGTTTCACTTTCCCAGGCTTAGCCAATCCCCCTTCTCTAATGGATGATGGTCAACCACACTATGAGATTGATGCAATTCTAGACTCAAAAAAAAAACAGAGGAGTATTATATAACCTAGTACAGTGGAAGTTCTTCCCCCAGGAGTCAAGCTGAATGGGTCAAATGGGCAGATATTCAAGCCCCCAGACTCATAAAGGACTTTCACAAAAGATATCTGCAAAAACCGGGAGGACGCTGATTATAGGGGTGGCAGAAATGTCAAGATGTGGGACTTATTATGACTTCCCTGATTGTTGATCCCTTTCTCCTGCCTGGAGATTGGCATCTGAATTCCTCCCCCTCCTCCTTTCTCCTGAAGAGGGAAAGAGAATGGTTTCACTTTCCCAGGCTTAGCTTGTTTAGATTAAAGAATTGATGCAATGTGACCTTGTACGCTGGTTCTCACTAACTTGAAGGCCAAACCCCAAACAAGGAGGGGGGGATTACAGACTTGAACCTATATGTATTCTTTCATGTGATGATTCTGCATTCCTAACAAAAGTACCGTTAGACCTGGAACTGGAATTTTACAAAAAATCTTCATAAAACCAAACAGTGGAGTCTTTTGTAAAATTTGCTGGCTGGTCCTGACAATTGTGTCAAAATGATGTATAATTCATAAATTGCATTGAAGTGGTGCCAAAGTCTGTAAAAGAAACACAAACATTGGGAACACCCGATACAACAGAAAATGGGTGAAAGAAAACATAACAGCAACAAATTTTTAAAAAATCATATTCATGTATAGCTATGGTTTAATATAAAGTCCATTCATTGGTTGTCTGATGCTTTTTGATTGTGCTGCTTTGTATTTTATTTATTTGCTTCAATTTTGGTCCCAGTGGGGCTTATATCATCATCTTCTCTTCCATTTTATCCTTCCAAGGACAACTGTATGAGGTAGATTAGGCTGAAAGTTTGTGACTGGCCCAAAGTCACTCAGCGAGGTTCCGTGGCAGAGTGGGGATTCAAACCTGGGCCTCTCAGATCCTAGTCCAAAACTCTAACCGCTGCATAACATTGGCTCTCTGTACAAGTACAAAAGCACTTATTGCATACAGTAAAAGGTCATTACAATGATCTCTGTGCTTATACTGTATTATATCCTGAATTATATCCGATACTCTGCTTCAAGTCTCCACGAGAAAGGTAGAAATGAAATGAAATAAACAAACATCTTTGCTTTTCTGAACAACTTCTGCACATGCAGAATATTTGTGGGGCTTTTCTCCCCAGAAGAAAAGCTGTGGTGGAACTTGATGCACATTAAAGCACATCTGATACATGCTTGTTTTCTAGCTGGGCTAGTTGGGGGATAAGAGCACATTTCAGACCACATATTGCCATGGAGAGTGAATGCTGGCAGAGGTGCATTTTAGCAGCATTTAGACTCGGATACTCCATCCAGTTTGCACAAGATTTTTGCACATCTGCACTGCAATCCTAAAAAGAGTGATTTCAGTATAATCCCAGTGAAATCAACGGGCTTCCACTGGAGTAACTCTGTTTAGGATTGCACTGCAAGTGACGTGTTATGAACTTAAATTGGACTGAATCAGATATGAGGATCATTGTCTGCACTACTGGAAAAAACGTTCAGTGTCAGAACCCAAACTGATGGATGACTGTCTCTTCTCCACGCCAAATGTCACAAGCGTAGGGTCCAGCAAAATTCATAAATATTTCTCCAGCACTGACAGATGAGTTCTTTGTTCTGAGACTAGAGAACACTAAACTCAACATCCACTTGGAATTAGAACCCAGAGAACACCGTCCAAACCCTAGATCCTCCAGACCAACTTTATATATTCAAAAGAGGCAGTGAAAGTTTATGATCTGAGTGGCCCGCAGTACTAATAAACCTATAAATCAATTCTGAATTGAACAAAAACCCTCAAGTAAACCATTCTGCTGCAGTTCCCATTCTGTTAAGCAAAAAAGTAACAATAACAAGGCCCTGAACTAGGTTGCCCAGCCTAGTTCTATCTCATCAGATCTTGGAAGCTAAGCAGGGTCAGCAAAGGAAGCCCAGGGACACTGTTGAGAGGCAGCCAATGGCAAACCACCTCTGTCTGTCTCTTGCCTTGGAAACCCTACAAGGTTGCCATGAATCAGCTGCAACTTGACAGCACTTTCCACCACCACCCAAAAAAGCAAGACAACCTCACAAGACTCTTATGAAGTTGGACAAGATAATGAATGTAAAATTCCTTGAACATTGTAAATTCTAGTTACAGGGTTATTATTAAGATAACTATCTGCATATATATGACAGCCAGTCTTCCAAATTCCATCACTCCCTTGCAAGACCAAGGAACTGAACTAAGGGCAGAAGAATAATGAATCAATCTAGCCAATGAATTTGTTCACACCCAAGGATCATTGCAAAAGGAGACTTCATTAGGAGGTCAATGAGAGGAGCGTGCTGAATAGAAATGCAACCAAATAATTGCCAACCATCAACTTGACTGTTTAGAAAACAAAAGGGGCATTATATAATCAATGACAAGGCGAAACTCAGGGGAGGGTTAGACATGGGCTTATCTCAAATGGTCTGTCTGCTGCATGGAATTAAAGTGTCAAAATTTAACTTACCCAGCTCAGCAAAGAAGGGAAGGGCAAGACAGCACACAGCAAACACGGGGAAGCTCTGAGAAGACTAGGGAATTTATGCAGCAACTCATGGTCTTGTTACAGTGAGGAAGACCTGATACATCCCTGTGTGAATTCTATCATCCAGACATCAACATTTTTGCCAGATGTTGTGGGCCTTAATGAAACCCTGATAAAGAATGTACAGCGCCAACTTATATTATCACTAGTTATCATGTACTTCTAATGGCCAGGCATGACATGAGCACAGCCCTGTGGCTGCTCCATGGTGAAGAAGTAGATCTGAAGGAGAGAAGAAAAGATACTTCAGGCAATCCAGTTCACCCTAAACTCCTTAACTGCACAGAACCAATCTTAATCTTCCAAGAAACAGAGGAACAGGAGAATTCTTAACTGTATAGTGACATTCTTAGACTATATATGAGAAATGCCAGATGACCAAGTTGGATTCAGGAAAGGAAAAGGCACCAGAAGTCATCTTGCAAACTTACGATGGTTAAATGAGCTTACCAGAGAATTTCAGAAGAAAGCTGGTTTATTTTACAGAGTACAGCAAAGGTTTTGACTGTGAGTCTCTCTACATGAGACATCTGACACGTGAAGAACACATGTTGGGAGATGCAAGGTTAGCCGGGAAGGTTAGTTTAAAAAGACAGAGCTGGTGGCAGGGCAAAGGCTTTGCTGTAACTGGAGCTGTGTGAAGCGGCTGTGAAATGTCAGAAAGGAAGCTTCAGCCCATTATAACCTCTGTAGGTCCAAGCTCGGCTCTGGAAGGCAGCTCCAGCCCATTTCCATTCCTTGCTGCCCTCTGGTTGTGATCCCACACAGTTTTAGACTGAAGAGGTGAAACTGACAGAGTCTTCCGGGAGATGAAGATGAAATTGACAAGCCCTCTGAAGAGCAATCTCTGCCAGCTCTGTCTTTTTAAACTATGCTTCCTGGCTAACATTGCGGCTCCCTACACTTGGTGAACACGCACTGAGGCATCTCGTGTAGAGAGAGACTGTGTAGATCATGAAAAAGCTATGGTTTTAAATGAAGTATGCGTCAATTGTGTCAATGCTCAACCTGTAATCAGGACAAGAGGCTACTAACAGGACAGAAAATGGGGAAACAGAATGGTTTCCAATTAGCAAAGGTGTCAGACAAGGAAGCATATTATGTCCTTATCTGTTCAACCTATATGTAGAACATAACATAAAGAAAGCTGCATTAGATTTAGGTGAAGGTGGCATGAAAACTGGTGGAAGGAACATTAAAAATTTGAGATATGCAGATGACACCACATTACTAGCAGAAAATAGAAAAGATTTGAAACGACTACTGATGAAGGTTGATGGAGAAAGCGCCAAAGCAGAAGAAAATAATGAATACCATGGAATTACACAGTTTTAAAGCTGATAATGAAAAAATTGAAATTGTTAAAAGGTTTTCTATTCCTTGGCTCAATCATCAACTAAAAAGGAGACTGCAATGAAGAAATCAGAAGGTAATTGAGACTTGGAAGAGCAGCTGTGAAGGAGCTAGAGAAGATCCTTAAAGATAAAGATGTCTTTCTGAGAACCAAGTTCAAGATAATCCAAACTATGGCATTCCCCATTACTATGCATGATGTAAAAGTTGGACAGTGAACAAAGCTGACAGGGAAAAAAATGATCCATTTGAAACGTGGTGTTGGAGGAGAGTTTTATGTATGGTTAAAAAGACAAACAAGTGGGTTCAAGATCAAATTCTCCCTAGACTGCCTCCCTCCCTGTGTTCCTCCACGGCAGCTTCGCTCATCTGAACAGGGTCTCCTGCAGGTGCCATCTTGTTCATGGGCAAAATCAACAATAGCCCATACACAGGTTTTCTCTGTGGAACAATCTGCCTGAGGAGGTCAGGAGAGCTCCCACTCTCCTATCTTTCCACAAATGATGCAAAACCAAATTATTCAAAAAGGCTTTTGTATTGTATTGAGGGGCTCTCAACATTGGCAATGGGAAACCACCTCCGATAATTTCTTTCCATGAACACCCCACCAGGGGTTGCCATAAGTCAACTCTGACTTGAGGGCATCACACATACATGAGTTTGGTTAAAGAAAAGAAAGAAGTTGTATTGTTCTAATTGTTAAAAGGTTTCATGAAAAAGAAAAAAATTCTTAACTTACAATTGTGTGAAAGTTTTCTTCTTATATTAGCCCCATAGAATCCATACAAAAGAGATTACATTACCACTCACCCATCAGGGGCATTCACCATGTTGCCACATGTTGGACTGAACTACAATGCCCAGGCAGCATTGCAAGAATATGTCGATCCAGTTAATACAAATTATCACGCTCAGCACTCAGTGTCAGGCAAGGAGGCAAAAAGAGCCAGGCTGGGACATCTGAACGCCAAGCCAAGCACATTCCCCATCCCAAAAGAACTGAGATAATCACAGAAATGATTTCTTTTGAAAGTGGATTTATTTATTGAGTTTTCGTATTGGGTGGACTGGGAGAAGGGACCAAGGAGAGGAATAGGAAACTGTTCTGATCCAGACACAATTAACATAAAGAGCCAGTATGGTGTAGCAGTTAAGAGCAGCAGAACTCTAATCTGGAGAACCGGGTTCAATTCCCCACTCCTCCACTTGAAGCCAACTGAGTGACCTTGGGTCAGTCACAGCTCTCTCAGAGCTCTCTCAGCCCCACCCACCTCACATGCTGACTGTCATGGGGATAATAACAACACACTTCGTAAACCGCTCTGAGTGGGCATTAAGTTGTACAAACTGAATGTTATTACGTTATGTTATAGAATCAGCCTGGCAAAATGGGCAAAGTTAGGCAAAGAGAGATGTCACCCATTGACTCCACTAGCAGGATTTAAGCATCTGTGTATTATTGATTTTTTTACACAAAGATGAATGTCCAGGTATATAGGGGTACTAGGTGCCCACCAATGGTGGTGGTGTGTGTCTCTGTCAGCCGATCAACAGCTGATTGGTGGGAGGAAGCAGGCCAGGAAGGCAGAGAAATGAGAACAGCATCTCCAGCCAATGGTATCACTTCTGTTGCAGTTCAGAAGGCATGGTGTCACACCAGGGCTTATTCATAGTGAAAATACTATGTTTGGGCCATGTTTTCGAGAATCAGCCCTGGCGGGGTGCTGTTGCTTCCATATTCTGCTAAAAGTGATATCATTCTATGGCAACTCAGAGCATTCATGCACTGCGCATGCACACATGAGGTTGTGGCACCTCTCTCCTGCCAGTTGCCAGGAAAGCAGGGTGAAAGGGACAAGGGAAACAGAGTGAAAATGCACACGCACAGACCATTTTTCATCCATTTTTAATGTTCTTCAAAAAAGGAACTTTTTTTTTACTTGTTTGCAATTCGTTCACAACCAAAACAGTGATCAGTGATGCCTGAATTCACAAAAGCCCAGGAACTGAAAACGGCATTGCTGACTGGTGCTCAAAAAGCAATCTTGCAAAAAGCTCAGTGTCAGAATTTTACACTGAAAGTGCAGAGGAACAGCTCAACCAACTGAGAAGACAGGAAAAGAAACTGCCCAGTGAACCCAACTTGAGATTCAGCCTCCTAGAGCAATTGTTGTATTGCATTTTGTAAAAGGAAATATGGGGGTTATTCTTGTGGCAACGTTCATGTACCAGGCGCACGTGCATTTCAAGAGAGGATGTTATCTCGTGCCATGGCTCCTGTCTAGAAGCAAAAGTATTAGATTGCATCAGGCTGGGTGACAACAATTATGGAAAGACATCAATTGTCACGCTGCCAGTGTGCTGCTGATATTTATGCAGGACATATTCAGATACGGCTGGCTATCTTGTGGCAAAATCAGCTTCTTTCTATCTAGACAGATCAAGATGGGTAGCTGTGTTGTTCTATCTGTAGAAGCAGAAAAGAGCAAGAGTCTAGTAGCACCTATAAGACTAACAAAATTTATTGCAGGATATGAGATTTCAGGAGCTGCTGCCTGTTGGAGTAGACAACAGTGACCTTAATGGACCAAGGGTCTGATTCGGTATAATGTGTTCATTGTGAAAACTTGTTAAAATTTAGGGGGAGGGGCTGATTCTTTCTGAATTTCACAATAACTTCATGGTAAATTGGGAGGATCAGGTGAAAAATCTTTTTATAAAAAATAGTCAGTGGTGTCTTTGTATCCCTAGTTTTTTGCCCTATTCTGGGAAATCAGGAATATTATTAATTTTCCAAGCACCAATGCTACGCAGGACAAAATGCAGCCACATGCCTGAGAGATGACAAGTCCCTGAAAGGAGCAAGAATTTGTCAAGTGCAGAGCAAAGTGAGATGGCAAGACCCACCATGCTTGAGGAGGAGGAATAACTCTGAGTATCTTCAAGGCATGTCCCCTGTAGGGCATTACGCTGATAGAGAAGCAGCTCCTGGTAGTCCCTGGCCCGAAGGACATCTGGCCTCGAACAGGGCCAGGGCCTTTTCTGCCCTGGCCCTGGCCTGATGGAACATTCTCCCACTGGAGACATGGGCCCTGTGGGACCTGTTACAGTTCCTCAGAGCCTGTAAAACAGAGATGTTCTACCAGGCTTTTGGCTGAGGACCGGCGAGTGTCCTTTCACCCTTCCACCTAAGACCACCACCTTTTCCATGACTGCCCTCAGCCAGGGGTATGCCCACATGTTATAGCTCATATGTGGCTGCCGATTGTCTATTTAAGTGGCCTCTACATAAAAGGCGCTTGAACTATTTTAATGATTGTTTTAAATTACCTCTGATTTTATAGTTTCTTATGCTTAACTTACTATATTGTATGCATGCTCTGAACCGCCCTGAGCCCATTTGTGGGGAGGGTGGGGTATAAATTAAATAAAATAAAGAAAGAACAATAATAATAAATAAACTCTTCATCTTGGGAATCTGGATCTCCAAGCCTGGTGTCAATAGTAAAGTCTGAACACACGAGGGAGCCCAAAGACTTTGGTAAAAAGGAAAGCGCTCTAAGTAACCCTCATGAGTGAAGCAGGATTTTTTTCTGGACTGAGTTGAAAGAGAGGATTTTTTTTAAAAAAACCCAACATTGGGGTCAGCATTAAAAAGCAGTGGGGTGGGGTGGGGTGGTTAGACTGCTAGAATAGAAATTGGGGAGGGTCAGTTTAAATCCCCATTCAGTTCTGAAGTTCACTGGCAGCTGTTGGACTAATCTACCTTATAGGGTTATGATGAGACTAAAAGAGGAGAGGAGAGACCTTGTATGTTTCCCTAAAATCCTTGAAGGGAGGATAAAAATGCATCAAATGCTCCACCCAACTAAAAACATGCTCCAGTTCATTAAAGATTGGAGTGTGGTACAACAAAATTTATAGAAGGGTTCGCTGGCTCAGAAAATAATCTTCATTTGTCTATAGACAGCTTTAAAAGGGGATTAGACAGATTCATAGAGGAGAGGCCCATCAGTGACAAGTTGGTGACTAAAGGGAACTCCATATTCAGAAGCAGTAAACCCCTGAACAGCAGTGCCAGGAGCCAACATCAGAGGAAGGTCTTGGCCGCTAGGGCCTGTTTACTTTGCCCTCCAGCATGACTAGTTTGACATTGTGTGAGACATGATGCTGGACTAGATGGGCCACTGATCTGATCCAGCATGGTTATGGTTACAGTTAGGGTTAGGGCTAGGGTTAGGGTTAGGGGGTAGGGGTAGGGATAGGGATAGTGCTGTTCTTATGTATGACCAACATCATAATTATTATTGTGTCCCCTAATTGGCTACAATTAGCCGTATCACCAGTCCAGGAAGTCTCACTGGCTTTCCAAATCAGCTCCATTTGCATGTAATAATGTGTATTTTCTTTTACATAACACTGTAACATTATCTCATTCATTATGTTTATTTGCTTCATTTATACTCTGCCTTTTTCCCTAATGGGCACTCAAACAGGCTCAAGTTGTTCTCCTCTCCTCAATTTTATCTTCAAAACAGTGGTGCCAGTTACCCAAGGGCTAAACCAAATGGGTGGAAGGCAGTAGGAACCTTGTGTTTGGGGGTGATTTTTAACATATTTCCCACCTGGTGCAGTGAGGAAGTGTGTGCTCATGTTACATGTGCACCTTCCCTTCACATGTCTCCTCCTAATGACCAGGTGAATGGAGATGAGTGTAAGGTGGCAACCTTACCTGTGAAGTTGGTTAGGTTGAGAGTATGTGATGGCCCAAGTTCTTTGAGCAAGCTTCCATGGTAGAGCAAGGATTCTCACCTGAGTTTCCCATATCCTAGTTTGACACTTTAACCACTACACATTTGTTTGACTGGGAACACTCCAGAAAGTAAGTTTGGCCCTCAAAGAAGCAACAGTAGATTAGGAAACATGTGGCAACAAACAACTGGGGTGAAAAGTGAGCTCTCTCTCACTTTGGGAAATATTTCACTCTCAGTAAAACATTATTTTCTTCCCAAAAAGTGGAATGGTCAAATGTTCAATTTAGTTGCTCCAGCTGATATTGGGTTGAAACTGGCAGAAGAGATCTTAATAATAATATTATTATTATAACATTCCATTTATATTCTGCCCTTCAGGACCACTTATCACCCACTCAGAGCAGTTTACAAAGTATGTTACTGTTATCCCCACTTCAATAATCACCCTGTGAGGTAGGTGGGACTGAGAGAGCTCCTAGAAGCTGTGACTGACCCAAGGTCACCCAGCTGGCTTCAAGGAGAGGAGTGGGGAATCAAACCCGGCTCTCCAGATTAGAGTCCTGCCACTCTCAACCACTACACCAGACTGGCTCCCATAATGCCATAGTCCACCCTTCAAAGCAGGTCACCCAGCTGGCTTCAAGCAGAGGAGTGGGGAATCAAAGCAATGTATGATCGAATCACCCAAGTTAGGTAATAGTCTGCTTTTTATTGATTGTGTTTTCAGAAAGAAAGAGAAGGCTTCCATTTAAAAAAATCAGAAAGGTGGATCCAGATACAAGTATTTAGTGTTCTGAAATACCATCATGGATTCAAGAGACAGCTACAGAAATAACAACCAGAATTCCTGTTGCGTGACATTTTATGGAGGAAGGAATGGTTTATATGAGACTTGGGGAGCTAGATGGTGTATTTTTAATGAACTGACTTCCAATGCATAGAACTGGGAGCAACCAACAGATCGTCTAAACCTGGAGTGTCTCTCTTCCATAATGCTTGTTAAGGCTTGGTATCTGTAGGAGTCAGTTTGGCACTCCTGCATAGTCATTGCCTTGAAACACAGCTGAAGCATGCTTTTAATGCTTATAATGTCTCCTTTCGTAAGTGTACATTGCAACATGTCCATTGCTTCCACCTGTTCCTATAATAATAGCACCTGTAGAGAGGAACCAAATGAATCAGGTAAATGCTACATTTCCTTCCCATTCTGATGTTGCAAACCCCAAGGAGGGGAATGCAGCCACGGCAAGGAAGCTCACAGTTTTCCTTACCCACAGTTTTCCTTATTCACTCAGACTGAGGGTGAGTATTTCTGTTGGAGGCAGGTAGGCTGAAAGTGGACTGTGAAGGACAAGCTGCAGATATGAAGACTCGGGCCTGGAGAGAGGGCTATTCCTGGACCTGGATCACCTAGGCTAGCCTGATCTCATCAGATCATGGATGCTAAGCAGGGTTAGTTCTAGTTAGTACTTGGATGGATTGCTACAGAGAGGAAGACAATGGCAAATCACCTTAATTTCTTGCCTTAAAAAAAAACCATCCATGGAGTTGCCATACGTCAGCTGCAACTTGATGGTACAAAGAGAGAAAGAGAGGACCATGAGATCTTTCTCCAGCAACATGTTGCTCAGACTGCCTGAAGTTCATAGATCTGGGACACGTTATGGTCCCCCAGACTGACCTTCCAACCTCACCTGACTTTGAAGATCAGAGACTGCAGTTGTAAATTCCCATCTGATATGGTCTAAATTTCCATCTGGCATCCCTCCACGGAGCAGATAGCCACTACTTGGTCGCTACTGATTTCTCGTGTACATTTACTACCAGTGCACTGTAGGAAGCCCACATGAAAATGGCTCCTGTGACACAAAGGCAAAGCTTCTATCAGACCAATCAGAGGTGATAAAGGGGGGATGGATAATAGCTAGTTTGCACATAGTCATTGGTCTGACCACCCACGAAGAACTGGTATCATCTCCAACCCAACAGGCCACAAAAGACAACAGTCCCCTCCTCTTATCCATACATCAGTTGTGATAAGCTAATGTTTTATTTTTCGCTGTAAGTAAGTTTTGTCATCTCGTTTGTAAGAGTAGGCGAAATATCCATCACCTCAATACATGTTTATGTATCAGAGAGATTCTAAGCCATGTATATGATCACTGTACAGAACCATGAATTACTCTGGAACAATTAATCATGGCAGTCTTGTGTATTGTGCTACTGATCTTACAGAACTTTGTGGATGTAAAGGAGAGGAAAGAGTATTTTAGGAAACTAGATTCAAAGGAGTTAGCCATGTTACTCTTTAGTCTCAAAATAGTAAAGAGTCCAGTAGCACCTTTAAGACTAACCAAATTTATTGTAGCATAAGCTTTCGAGAGCCAAAGCTCTCTTCATCAGATGCATTGTCAGATGCATCTGACGAAAAGAGTTGTGGTTCTTGAAAGCTTATGCTACAATAAAGTTGGTTAGACTTAAAGGTGCTACTGGACTCTTTACTATTTTAGGAAACTGTGAGTGTTTGGAAATAAGAATATCCAGTAAACATATTTAGGAAGAGGTTCTCATAAGAAACTTCTAATATGAATTTACTTTGCTGTACAGGGCAAAGAAGCGTCACTAAATGAGGATTTCTTCAACATAGTCTTACCCTCTAATTTTTCTGAATAAATTTAAATTGAAAACATTACATCACATGAATGTTTTTTTATATTAGTTCAATCGAATTTGAAAGCAATGCTTGTGTAAGACTTAAACTAATTCCAAATGTACTGTTTGCATAAGTTTGTATAAGTCTCAATTCAATTTCAAATGTAGTTTGTATAACCTTTCACTAAGCACTTTCTGTTTTCCTGTCTTTTTTTAAAATACGATTTCTATCCAAAAGAAAAAAAGAAAGCGTTACATCAGAAGGCAAAATCAGCCTAGATTTTGTAGATATCTAAGGAGTCCAATTTCCTGCAAGCTGCTTCTTGCGGAGTGTTCGTCCAACGTAATTATTCTGGATGGTTGCCCCATCAGGGAAAACAGAAAATCTACTGGGCCATATCTGATTGGGAAATCAGCAAAGAGGAGATTTAGCCTTCCCCCTTGCACTATGCTAGGAGACCTATACCCAGTATCTTCTATAGTTCTGTCTTAAGAAATGTGGGGTCAATATGATGAAAATGAGTTAAAATTTCTCCTGCTCTTGCTGTCCCTTTGAATGACTCACATCTAGTCCCTGAATGACTTCTCTTAGAGCCAAACTACAAGTGATGTCTTACACAGGTTGGACACTAGTCAGCTTCCCTCAAGTTTTGATGGGAAATGTAGGCACCCTGGTTTTACAGCTTGGCTCTCCAATACAGCTGCAAGACCAGGATGCCTACATTTCCCATCAAAACTTGAGGGAAGCCGACTAGTGTCCAACCTGTGTAAGACGTCACTTTTAGTTTGGCTCTTAGTTTCATCATCTGTGCCAGACCTGCTTAGCAAAACAGTTCCATGTATTTCCAAACCATTCAGGAATGGAGAGAGGACAAAGGTCAGGAGGCGGATTACTCTATAATCTTTGCATGCCGAAGTTCCTAAATTCAATTCCTGAAATTTTCAGTTGAAGGTAACAGGGATGCTGTCAGGCAGAGTAGAGCTTGCGATTTGAGAAGGCCCACAGAGAGTTTTTTAAACATGCTTCTGGGCAGTGGGAGGGGTGGTATTGCAGATAATTTGAAGGGGGTATCTGTCAATCATGACCCTTTCCAAGCATTATTTTTTACTTTTGGTATTCTATTAGAACTTGTGGGACTTCGCAGAAGAAAATAGCCGCATCTCCGCCCATACAATACAAATTTTAAGAATGGGGAAAACAGCAAGAGCAAACAGAAGGGTGGCAAGCAAGAGACAATGAAAGAATTAGCGATTGTTGGTTGTTGTGGGTTTTCCGGGCTGTATTGCCGTGGTCTTGGCATTGTAGTTCCTGACGTTTCGCCAGCAGCTGTGGCTGGCATCTTCAGAGGTGTAGCACCAAAAGCACTGTGACACTGAGAGATCTCTGTCTTTTGGTGCTACACCTCTGAAGATGCCAGCCACAGCTGCTGGCGAAACGTCAGGAACTACAATGCCAAGACCACAGCAATACAGCCCGGAAAACCCACAACAACCATCATTCTCCGGCCGTGAAAGCCTTCGACAATACAATTAGCGATTGTGCAGCAATTCTTCGTTCCCTATTAGTATCCCTCCTAAGATATTATTCCAAAGAACTCATATGAAGAAGGAAATATAATGCCATAGTTAGTCCTTAGAAATAGCACATCCATAACAAGATGGACAAAGTGCAGTGGAATTATCTAGGCTTGAAGGAGAGAGAGTGATGGGAACTTTTGTATTATAGGTGGGGCATGTCATGATGCAAAGCACATTGAGCATCTTGCAAGCAAAATCTAGAGCTCGTTGCTAGGGAAATTGTATTACAGGAGGTACTATTCCCACTAGGTTTACCAGTTACCTGCCAGGGTAACTGCTTTCCACCACCACTGCTGTGACTGGCAGGAGAAAATAATGTAAAAAAATAGCTATTGGCAACAGTATGACATCACTTCTGGGGAAAATCTGGAAGTGACGTCAGTCAGCTTTAGGAATCACCAGAAAATCTATGGTTTTACCATAGAGTTTCTGGCAATTCCTAAAGAGGTGTGATATCCCTTCTGAGTTGTCCCTGGAAGTGACATCACACTGGGGCAGATGGCTCCTTCCATGCCCCCCCCCAAGACACCCATCTGTTGCTAGGCTGTTCCTGGCAACCTAATTCCCAGAGATCCTAAATACTGGGTGCATCAAAGCTGTTGGATAGTTCTTGTCACCTGTCAGCCCTAGGCTACATCCAGACAATTGTGAGCAATTGCTACTGTGCATAGAAGTCCAATTTCAGAATCCCAGTACATATAGTTATTCATGCATCCACCACAGGACACAACATTCCAAACCCCAGATGTAGGGACTGATTTTCACAATCAACAGAGAACTGTTGTAAACTCTTTTTTCATTGCTAGTGGGTATGGAAGTTTGTGCATGGTCCTTGAATTGCTCTAAATTATTTAATAGTAATATAAATACAAATTCACAGTTAAGCCCAGGGAAAACCAATTTGTGGGAAAATCTTTTTTATCCAAGATTCTTTCAAAGAACTTTAAATTCTGCAGGTTGACGAGAAGACGGATGACTCTTTCTGAATATGGACTGAAGACAATGAATCAAGTCTATAACTTGCTTTATAGCTGCTGCTGTAGAATGGAGTCAGAACACATTTGCATGTTTTCTCGCCTTATTTCTTAGACTGAATTAACAGAGAAACATTTGATCGATTTGACAACTTTTGTGTCTTAAACTGGTCATATTTGGGGGATTTCTACACTCCCACTGCATCATGTGCAGGAATTAACTGCATACTTGCATTATACAATTGATCAGATGTAACGTTTTACATAATTCGTTCAGCATTGTTATGATTATTTAGTCTTGGGTTGGATCTCTGTTTGTATTATGTTTTCTATGGAGTACCCTGAATGGCTCAGCAGTGCAATTTTTTTTTACCATCACCATTTTTAAATGACTTCATTCCCCACTATCACCTTAAAATCAAAATCAAATCAAAGGGAGCTCTAAGGAGGGACCATCACCGTAAGACTGGAGTTGTAATTTGCATATCAACTTTCTATCGGGCTTCCTCATGTGGGTCTACTGTGGTGACCAATGGGATGCCAATTTCTTCTGCTGGTACTTCTCTTCCACATGTGTAGGTGGTTGTGTAGGAAGGTGACCTTCAACTTCCTTGCTTAGTGCTGGAGGCAAAGGTGCAGATTCTTTGTCTTGCTTTTCAGCCAGGTGTGGATGCTCTTTCTCTTTTCCCACTGAGGTTTCATCCTTGGGTTCCAGCACCTCCTTCGCTTCTCTGCCAGATGACTGTGGCTGGGATGTAGAAGGATGGGTAGGTGCTGCTTTCTTATCATTAGATCCCTTCTCTCCTTGGGGCAGTTTTTCTGGTTCTTCAGTTGCAGGTGGGTGATGTTTCGATTCGTGATCCAGTGATGGCGGTTCCGGTTCTGAGACAGCTTCTGATGTCAACTTGGTCAGTGCCGGTGGGAGAACAGAATTCTGCTTCCGTTGTTGATAGATTTGGTCTCCTGACATCTTTTCCCACCTTTAACAACCTGGAAGAGATCATAAAAAGTTTAAATATTTGCTGGCATCATAAGATCAAAATGTCAGTTGTAGTTTCACTTAATATTTTCTGGTTTTAATCACTGGATAGAAAAGAAGCAATATGATTTTTTTTTCTGAGCCACTCTGAGAATCTGTAGGATTTGAATCCAGTGGCACCTTAGAGACCAACAAGATTTTCAGAGTGTAAGCTTTTGAGAGTCAGAGCTCCTTTCTTCAGCCACAAGTAGGAATTGCGATATCTAAGCTTTATTTCCCAGCAAAAGGTACATGGGATGGGATATAAAGACTCGGGGATCTCCATTCCTACTCATGTCTGAAGAAGGCAGTTCTGATTCTTGGAAGATTACACCTTGAAAATCTTGTTGGTCCCTAAGGTACCCCTGGACTCAAATCCAGCTGTCCTACTACAGACCAACATGGCTACCCACCTAAACTATCCTCTTTGAATCTGTAACTATTTAGAATGGGTCAGTCATGTCCAGCACCTCTTGATCCATTGCCTGTTGCTTCCTTCTCCCTGGATTACTCACCCATGCACGAACCAAAAAGGGAGGAGGGTGATATCACATGGGTGAGAAGAAGTGAGACTGAGGGAAAGTGAGGGCAAAATTAAATGAGTAACCAAACAAAGATTGTCGAGAAAAAGTGGAAAGTATTTGGTAATTAAATCATTTGGCATAGACAGCTTTCAGCTCATGAGCCCCGTGGCACAGAATGGTAAGCTGTAGTACTCCACCCCAAGCTGTGCTCATGACCTGAGTTCAATCCTGGCGGAAGCCAGGTTCAAGTAGATGGTTCAAGGTTGACTTAGCCTTCCAGCCTTCCGAGGTCGGTAAAATGAGTACCCAGTTTCCTGGGGGTAAAGTGTAGATGACTGGGGAAGGCAAAGGCAAACCACCCCATTTTTAAAAAGTCTGCAAAGAAAATGTGATGCGATATTACCCCCATGGGTAAGTGGCTGATTTGACTCCATGAGTTTCTGAGACAATGCAAAACTTTTCCCCTGTTGCCAGAATTCTGTCGATGCCAGGATTCTGTGAAGTGAGAGTGTCCATGACGTTTACAGCATAACCCTAAGCAGAGGTACCTTTCTAAGACCATTGAAGACAATCTGCTTAGAGGGGAGTGCTTCTGCTTAGGGATCACACTGGCTGCTTCCACACACGTTGGATAATCCACTTTCAATACACTTTAGTGA
This sequence comes from Eublepharis macularius, assembly GCF_028583425.1. NCBI lineage: Eukaryota > Metazoa > Chordata > Lepidosauria > Squamata > Eublepharidae > Eublepharis > Eublepharis macularius. The sequence continues at coordinate 249,780,243 of NC_072790.1, forward strand.
ACATTTATAACTGATTTTCCATGTGTGGAACAAAAAAATCCACTTCTAAAGGATAACTAAAGTGCATTGAAAGTGCATTATTCAACATGTGTGGAAACGGCCACTGTCGGGCTCTTGCAGATTTGTTTCTTTTTCCTTTTCTTTCTTTAATAAAAATGTTTTTGTAATCAATTTTTTGTAAAGATTCTGATCTGTCCAACAGACGCATCAATGCAAACTGCAATATTTCTAACACATTTTGTTAGTATGGTGGTGAATGACAAAAAAATTAAAATTAGCATAAAAGAAACAATGGAGTTCAGAACACTAGGATCAGCAGCTGGCAAAGTTGAAAAGTCTTTACGATGACATATGAACATCACCTAAACAACAAAAAGAGCCAATTTGTTTTCTTGAGGAAACAAACTTGAAATTTTATCAGTGAAACCAGGAGAAATCTCATAGCCACAAGAATTATTCAGTAGGGGAGTGTGTGGTTTAACACGTTCTCAGTCCCAAAACTAACAAAAGCAGAAAAGACTATAAAAATGAAAAAAACCAAAATGTGTTTATTCTGCATAATGTATCACAAGTCCATTTTTCTCAATGAAAAAACCCTAGATTTTCATTCTTCTTTCTAGTCAAATAGAAGCAAAGAAGACCAAGTCGAAACGAAATTGGTCAGACATTGAAGTTCAGGGAATATGGCATTATACTGAATTCGAAATGTTGCTCTCTTTAAATAAGTTCCATTTGTATTTTACAATAAGGAATAGGTAGGAGCAACGCTTCAATGCCACCTTGAACACTTCCCTTGGCTCTGGAGCCAGTTGATTGATCGACTGATTGATTTGGGGATGTGTGTATATGGGCTGTAGAGCCCCCCAAAATCCTTAAAATTAACCAGTGGTCGAAGCACAATGGTATCACTTGCAGGGAACCCCCAGAAACAAATCGATGGAAACTCTATGGAGATAGATGAATTGGTCCTTTTTGTTGTTTGTGGGATGCCCCCAATCCTCCTATGGAACTTCTGAGCCTGTGCATGTGTATCCCATAAAAGCACGCTAGAATCTCCCCAAGAAGTGTGTAATGCTTAGAGCATGGTATGTTCAAATCCCTGCTCTGCCATACATTTATTTAGTGTCTTTGGGCTGGTGACAGTCTTTCAGCCTATCCTAATTTACAGGGATTATAATAAAGATAAAATGGGAGCGGGTGCTGTCCTGAACTCCGTGGAGGAAGGAAAACAGGGCAATTAAATAAATTATGGAATTAAAAACAAAAAGTAGAACTGCCATGTTTTCTTTCTTTTTTATTTGTTTGTTTTCTAGCCTGCCCTCCCCGCGAATGGGCTTAGGGTGGGTTACAGTAAAATGCTCAATAATCATTAAAACATATAAATACATTAAAAACCAAAAAACACCACTGATACATAAAAACAGCATTTCGGACGGCGAGCCCCCTCCAATTTCCGCAATCATGGGATAAAACAAGGCCGAACAGGAGGGGTGGGGTGGGGTCACAGTTTATAATAATTTAGTGATTGCGCTTATAGGGAGGCAAATGGTTACATTGCCCCCCCTGGTGGGACACCAGTAGGGAGGCTTCTAAAACGATCAAAGACTGGCCTCAACCATACACCTGGTGGAACATCTCTGTCTAACAGGCCCACCAAAAAGATGTAAGATCTTGGTGGGCCTGGGTGTCCTCCGACAGAGAGTTCCACCAGGTCAGGGCCAGTACTGAAAAGGCCCTGGACAAGATCAAGGCCAGCTGGGCCTCCCTGGGTCCAGGGGCCACCAGTAGGTTCTTATTTGCTGATCTTAATGCTTTTAATGTTCTCCGGGGTACATTCTGATGTCTGGCGTTTACACATTCCACTACCTAAGGGAGAGGCTGAGGATCAGTGGTCAAGTACCATCTTTTCAGGCTGCTTCAGTCCTGGAATTTACACTTAAAGGTCATGATTCACAAAAAGGCAACTTCATGTCTTCACAAGCTGCCTTGTATGGAGCCAAGACCTTGGGTCAGCATTATCTACTCAAGACTGACAGCAGCTCTCCAGGGTCTCAGGAAGAGTGATTTCACATCTCCTACTTCACGATCCTTTTAACTAGAGTTTCCAGGGATTGAACCTGGGAACTTCTACATGCCAAGCAGATGCTCTACCACTAAGCCACAGCCTCTCCCCAGCTTTCTGAGTGAATTAATATAACCTTAGAATGGAAGTCTTGATCTGGTGGGGACAGACCCCAGGGAGAGGGTCTCTCGCATATTAGACCCCAGGATTTTCAACTTCCTCTCCCTTGAATAGTTATCTTTATCCTTTTGATGAATGAAAAATGAAATCCTGCCCTAAAGTCATAGTTGATTGATGGCAACTCCTGCTGGGGTTTTCATGGCAAGAGATTAACAGAGGTGGTTTATTGTCATTACCTGCCTCTGCAACCCTGGTCTTCCTTGGAGGTCTCCCATCCAATTACTAACCAAGGCTGACCCTACTTAGCTTCTGAGATCTGACAAGAACAGGCTCTCCTGAGCTATCCAGGTCAGGTGTTAAGTTAAATTATTTAGGTCAGCTATTGAAAATGGAGGAAGGAAGAAGTTTTTAGTACTGATTAAATGCTGGAGCTTAAACATGTATGTCATAGGATTATCAACTCTGAGCTGGGAAATTCCTGTAGATTTGGGGGCAGAGCTTGGGAGGGGGAAACTCAGCAGGGATGTTATAGAGTCCACTTTTCGATAGTGTCATTCCCCCCCCCCCCACAGAAACTGATGTCTGTATTCTCGGGATCAGTTGTCATTCCAGGAGAACTCGACCCCCCATTTGGAGGCTAGAATCCCTACCTAAGGTTGCCAGGTCCTTCGTGACCCCCAGCAGGGGACTGGGATCCTGGCACCCATCCTTTTTTGACTTTTCTCGGCATGTGTGATGTTGACACTTCCAGGACTGGCGTCGCCATGCTTGCAAGAGAAAGGGTGCTTATGTCCCCTTTCTCCAGGCAGCTACCACTGCAGCTCACTTGGCAGCAGCAGCAAGAGAGGCTCGCTGTCGCCAGTGCTGCCCGCTGCCACCACCGCCGTGCTGGTGAAAGAAACCTGCAGCAGTGAAAGCAAGCAGCAGCGGCAGCGGGAGGCACTGGTGCTGGCAACAGTGAGCTGTTCTCGCTGCTGCTGCCACCAGGCTTGCTCTTGCCACTGCAAGCCACTTTAGTCAGCACTGCAGCTCCTGCAGTGAGCAAGCAGCAGCGGCGTAACCAGGTGACACTGGCAGCAGCAGCGGCATCGAGAGTGGCCTGCTTTCACCACTACCATCGCCTGCTCTCATGGTGCGGGAGCACACCCTCCACCCAGGGGTGCACCATGCACCCCAGGGAGGGGGCACTGCAGGGATCGTGACCCCTGCCAGGTGAGTAAGTGGGAGTGGGTTGGGAAGGGTGGGATCGGGGGACCCCTCGCCCCAGGCAGGGGGTGGCAACCCTATCCCTATCTCATGTGTTTGGTGTTATATTTTCACTTGTTATTGACTAGATTAGCCGCTGCTTAGGTAGAAAGTCTGGGCATAATCATTTTATATCAGTTAAACAAATCAGTGATATCGGTTGTGCATGGAAGAACTATTATAGATACAGCACCCCATAGACAGAGCCCTTTAGTTCACCCAGTCATATAATTGAGAGACAGAGTATTTAGATTTTTTACAAGAAATAGATAATGATTTGATGATTTGTGGATTTATGGACTATTTGGACTTTAGGAAAAGTAGAGCTTTTAATCATTAGAGTAAGTATAAATTTGAGAATGATACCAATATTGTTGCAGAGAAAATCGATTGGGTATTTTTTTAAAAATAAAGAAAGAAGTGGGAGAGAAAAGATCATGCAGGACTGAGAGATGTCTCTCTCCCCCACTTTTTACTTTTTTAACTTGACGAATTCTAGGAAATACAAAAACTTGCACCATGTTTTATGTTGTTTTGATCGGTCTTAAGGAAAGGAATGACGTAATTGCCTCATAGGGTTGTTGTGAGGATGAAATGGAGGAACAAGAGTGTCAGGAAGGGCTGAATGAAGAGATGCTAGATAGACACATACCAGCTTGTTCAAGGAAGTTCATGCATTCATCAGGGGTGATCCAAAGATATATGTGTATATTAAGGCTTCAACTACTTAAGGCACACGTGGATTGATAGTCTAAACATGAAGTCAACCCCATCAGAAATGAACCAGCACCTCAAACTGTTTACAGAAATTAGCAGGGAGTCATGGATCTGTGCTAGATTAATTACACTAGACTGTTTTCCCAATTAATAAAAACAAGCAAGAACTACAATTTCAACATTAATTGCCAGACCAATTCATCTGCTGGAAGTAAATGATCCAAGTGACTCAGTTTTAACCACCAAACCAAACCAAAAAAAAAAAGTCCTGAATCTTATTGATTGATTATATTTCTGCCCCATTTACAGAGCCAGGGGTGGGTTATCCTAGAGAGTTAGAGTAGGAATGGAGAAAGTTCCAGTATCATCTGGAAACTAGGTTGCTTCAATCTAGGTCCAAGTTCTGCTCCATCCATTTCTTCAATTTTTTTTGAGATCTTTGAGATCCTTAGAAGATTTTTCAAGGGTTCCTCAGTAAGAAAATCAAAAAATGGTGGACATCTTTCCCTGAAAAATTGATGGACCGCCACTACCAATCTTTCTCAAATAAAGGACAGCGGCTGGTGTATTCTTCACAGAACTCACATTTCAGAAGAAGCAATGGCGAATCCCAAATGATTTACCCAGTAATTCTTGTGTGCAGGCTGCACATAAGAACATAACAGCAGCCATACTGGGTCAGAGCACCTAGTCCTGTAACCTGTCTCACACAAGCCCCTTTTGCACCAGGGACGTAACTTCTCACTATTCCAGAAGTCAAGCCGAAAGGTATGGAATGGGTCCTTTCGCACCTCTCATGTTTAGTCAATGGCCATTTTCACACATCTTACCTGCTGCCAGAACATCGCGCAAAACACCAGGAATACAGCGTCTTCTCGCACGAAATCATGCCTGGAAGATGCTGTCATCTGGGAGTTTTGCGCAAAATTGCGTCTTCCTGGTGCGATTTCGTGCAAGAAGCTGCTGTCTTCCGGGTGTTTCATGTGATGTTCTGGTGGCAGGTAAAATGTATGAAAACAGCCAATGTGGTGCTTGATGAGTGCTGGCACTTTTGTCACTGATGGCGTCATTGGTGGTGTCACAGTCCCAGCCCCCCCCCCCTTTTTTGCACATGATGAATTAATGCATCACTGGAACACTGGATCAATCTATTTCTTGGATTTCTCTCTCTCAACCTATCGGTGCATTGATTCAATGCAGGATCTTAAAAAAATTTTTAAAATGAGTGGAAAGGAAAATGGAGAGGAAAGAGGGGGGCAGGCAGGAATAGAAAGGAGAGAGAGGGAGCAGTTGCATAGATAACAGTGGCCAATCACAATAAAGTGGACTGGCAGAGACTAGGAGGAGAGCAGAAGTGGGTGGAACACTAAAAGATGGGACAAAGAGTGTGCAAGGGAAAACATCAGATTGGAGAATGGACTGTTTAAAAAGTTGGGGTATAAGTGCTCCAAGGAAAGATGCAGAAATGCCACGTAGTAGCCGGAGTGACTGCTGATGGTAGCAAATTGGGTGCAGATGGTTATGAAAATGGAGTTTCCATGGCAGTGTGGGAACTGAACAGGTGAAATTGGCCTGTGCAGAAGTGGTTATAGTGGTGCCCCTGAAAAGCCTGCAAGCAGAGCTCAGAAGCCAAGCCACCCCCTGTTGTTCCAACCCAAGCACTGGTATTCATAGGGTAGTATTGTCAGTTCTGAGAAATTCCTGGAGATTTGGAGGTAGAGTCTGGGGTGGGTGGGATTTGGAGAGGGGAGTTGTAATGCCATAGAGTCCATCTTCCAAAGCAGCCATTTTCTCCGGGGGAAATAACCTCTGTCACCTGGAAATGAGGTGTAATTCCAAGAGATCTCTAGTTCCTCTTGGAGGATAAGAGCGACCCTATCAAAGGATTACTGGCTCTAAATATGAAGGTTACGTTTAGGCACTGCTGTTGTGGTTGATAGCTTTTGTGTGAGTTATGTGCTGTCAAGTTGCCTCCAACCTGTGGCAACCCTATGAAGGAAAGACCTCCAAAATGTCCTATCATTAACAGACTTGCTCAGATCCTGCAAACTGGAGGATGCGTCTTCAGCTATCAATGGACCTAGAATGTGCATGTATCCCATAATCCTCTGCACACAGCTTCTGTGGCAGCTCTTATTAAGAACCTCCCACTAAACCCACCAAATTGCTCTAAAATGTCTACATAGTTGCTACTTACCCAAACCTTCAAATCACGGGGGAGTTCTTCTCCACAAAGCAGTTTATGTGATACTGCGGAGGGGTGTGTGGAAGTCATCCTTTATAGACACAAGGCCTGGGGCCTTGCCAAAGTAGAAAAAAATGCCCCTCTTACTTGCATGGATTGCAATTCAGTCACTTCATTCAAATTATCATTTTAGTCCCTTTTGAAGACAGCATACTCCCACTTGTGGCATTTAACAAATAGTTTTAAATATATATTAAATTATAGGTATATACAACATCTGACTCGTCCTTTTCTCAGCCTTGCCTCATCCCACCTGCCCTCAACTGCCCAGATGGTTGCGAAAAACACCATTTTTCAAATTCTCAGCTGTTCTCTGAAGAAGACCCAAATCAACAACAAATTAAAACACAAAAGATAACATTTTGTCATCATTACTCAGACTATGGGTGTAGGGGGAAGCTGCCGGATGGAATGTTTCTCCCCTTTCAAGCCCGTAACAAAATGTTGACATTTAAGTCAAAAATAATCAGCGCCTTGAACAGCCCCAAAAGTTTCTCTGTTGCTATTTCCAGGGTTATAAATGATTGGTTAGTGTGTTAGATTAAAGTTGTAGGTTTAAATCCCCAGTTTACCATGAAGGTTACTGGATAACCTTGGTCATAGATGCAGAGGAGTTAGCCGTGTTAGTCTGTGGTAGTAAAATCAAAAAGAGTCCAGTAGCACCTTTAAGACTAACCAATTTTATTGTAGCAGAAGCTTTCGAGAATCAAGTTCTCTTCGTCAGATGCCTGATACAGAGACTGGGTCTCTCTCAGCCTAATGTACCCCACAGAGTTGTTTGGAGGGTAACATGGAGGAGAGAATGTCTTACAAGGTTTCCTGCTCTCCTTGGAGGAAGGGTAGTATTACAATAGATTGCAGCGAGGGAGCTGTTCTGCTACATATGAAACCCCAAACCAGAATTAGGGCATCTACGGGCCAAGCTACACATGACGAATGACACTTGAACGGCAAGTGTATTTCTCCCTGTTCACTTGCCCTCCACTCAATCCACTTGCCGTTCAAGTGTCATTCGTCATGTGTAGCTTGGCCCTACGAATGATTTTGCACCGAGTGCCCACGAATGGGCACTTTGCTACAGGTGAGAGGCAGCCCCCTCCCAGCCATGTTTCGCTCCTGAGACTGACGGCTCTCTTCACCCAGCCAGGCTTCTGTTCAGGGCTGATTTTCAATAGATTGCAGCAAGGAAGCTGCTCCAGAGAGGTAGGATAACAGTGCCATTGTCAGTCCCTGGCAGTTAAGTCCCTCAAGCCCTGCACAGTTAACACACAGGTGTTCCAGTTGAAGCAGCTCTATTGAGATCCATTCAGTACAGGTGTTCACCCGAAGGTGCAGAAATTAGCAGAAGTGACAATTCAAACAAAGGTCTGACTATTATAGGAAAACTTCCCGCCTTTCTGGGTCTGTTGGCATTCTGGCACAAAACCTCAAAGAGATTGCATGGGAACAAAGTAGTTTAGACTACATGAAATGCAAAGAAAATGTCTCTGGCGAAGTTACAATGTTTGCTGCTAGCAGCTCCTTCAAGGACACTTGCTGTGAAAAGTGAAAGTGCATATTTGCAACAAATAATAGGGGGCCCACTGGCTCTCTTGCACTTAATTAAGTTAAGACACTGGCTGTTTCCAGATGGCTTACCTGCCTCCGGAACATTGCGCCATCTTGCGGGGAAAACGCAAAATATCACGTTTTCTCGCGCGAGTTTTACGCGACGTTGCGCAAAACTCGTGCAAGAAAACGCGATATTTCACGTTTCCCCCGCAAGATGGCGCAACGTTCTGGAGGCAGGTAAGCCATCTGGAAACGGCCACTCTCAGCTGAGCACAGAGTTACAGCATGTAATTCAGGTAACCAGAACCATACAGCATTGACCATTACAAAATGCAGAACACAATCATGGCAGTCATGCTGGCATACATGACAGTCAGACTAGGATCTGGGAGACCTAATTTCGAATCCCCACTCTGTCATGGAAACTCACTGGGTGGCCTTGGGCCAGACACATTTTCTCAGCCTAACCTACCTCCCAGGGTTGTTGTGAAGATAAAGTAGGGGAGAAAAGAGGAGTTTAAATAAAGCAAGCAAACAAACAATGTGGTAGATGGGGTATCCTTCTGGGAAATCTAGACTAGATTCATGACTTCTTGAAGAGGTAGATGGGAAGCATTTTTGGAATGGACTCTGGACCCACTGCTTTTTGGTGGGTTCCTCTGGGTCTGTTGACATCAGTGCATACTCTGAGACCTCTAATATGCTGAGTGATAGTGCCCCCCATTCCTGCAGTGTACCAATCAAGATTTCACAGATCAAAAGGGCGTATGCTGGGACTAATTATATTGCCATTCCTGTCACTTTATCAGCTCCACTGGCGCTAGGATTCTCAGGTGGCCGCTGGTGGCAAACAAACTTCCATGGGTTTGCCCCATTGCCTGCCAATCCACCAGCAATCGGTAGGAGGTGGAAAGCCCCTCAGAGGTTGCCTGCCACTGGCAGGCACCCCAGGAACACATGCAATGTGCACACTCCCGGGGGGCATGACAACATCACTTCCTGATGTTGTTGGTCAGCCGTGGGTGTGCACCAATACTTCGCTGGGGCCAATTTTGGCCCCAAATGGACCAGAATTAGCCCCACACAAAGCGCAGGAGCATGTCCATGGCCAGTGTGATGACATCACTTCCCGGTAGTGACATCATTATGCAAGCCAGGAGCATGAACGAGAAAAGAATAATGGACAAGGCACAAGGTAAGTACTGGGTCCCCTCCTCCTGCCAGGAGGGTAAGAGGACTTGGCAACCCTATCCCTCCCCTATTACATATTGTTCAAGGTTTTTCATTGTCTGACTTCTGTTGAATTATACTGACACTGCAATAGCCTGTCTCCATAATCTTAAAGACAGGAAGGGGGTTGTTCTTTTTGTGAAAAGCATCCTTAAAAATCAGCAAACCAATATACTAAACAGATAGTGTTTAGTATATTGGATAGTGGGCATACTAAGAGCTAAGCAGGATCCTGCAGCTCCATCCCATTCACCAGTAGTACCTTCTTCCCGCACAAGAAGCTTTCTCATGAGACTGTTGCATCAGAAGAAGGCCTTTGAACTAGAGGGCAGCCTTGTGCTTAATGGAATGGATTCAAAGGATTCAGCCCTCTCTCTACATTTCACGGAACACCTTGGCAGCTGCAGTGTGTGCAACAGGAGACTGTGCCCAGCAGGAACACAAGGTGTTCATGTGCACACATTTACCTACATGTGCACTAGTGATGTCATTCCGTCCCTGCAAGTTTAACTATTAGAACTCCCAGGGCTTTTTTCAGTGGGAACGCAGTGGAAAGGCGTTCCAGCACCTCTAGAAAATGGTCACATGGCTGGTGGCCCCGCCCCCCTGATCTCCAGACAGAGGGGAGCTTAGATTGCCCTATGCGCAGTGCTGCAGAGGGCAATCAAAACTCCCCTCTGTCTGGAGATCAGGGGCAGGGCCATCGGCCATGTGACCATTTTCGCCAAGGGTGATTTAAACTTTAAAAAACTCCCCCCTTGTTCCAGCTGACCCAAAGTGACTTCATTGTGTGGTTCTGAGTTCCACCACCTCTTTTCCCGGAAAAAAAGCCCTGAGAACTCCTAAGGGAAGAGTGGAACCATTATAAATGGGCAGTGCTCGGACCATACACTCACAAGTTTTTTACAAGGTATCACATAAAAGCAAGAGAAAATTAGGGACTGTCCATAGTAAACAAAGGGAGCTGGAGGGTATATCAGGAGGTAATGGTGGGATCCACTCTAGAGTGAATGGATTCATTCTACACTTTGCTAAAGTCAGAGCAGAACCTTGTATTTCCTTTCATTGTCTGACAAAGAGAGTTTTGACTTTTGAAAGCCCCTACCCTGGAAATCTAGCTGGTCTTCAAGGTGCCACTGGAACCAAATCATGCTTTTCTACTACAGATCAACACGGCTACCCACCTGAAAGTACATTCACCCCTGGTATCCTATAGTCTTGATGGCTCATTTCCATGAATAGAAAGTGGATGGATCCCGCACTAGTTGCCATTTGGAGCATTTTGCCCATTACAATATGTCTGTCATTTAGCATTTGGCATCTAGCAATTTGCTGGTTTGACTCTTGGAACTCCCTTGGTTGGGGTTACAAATTGGATCATTTAAATGCCCTTGAGAAAGTTCTGTTGTGAAACAAGTTAACTTTGCTGGCATCTCATCGGGCAGGGACCTTGGCCGTTTCCAGACGGCCCCCCGCCTCGCGAAACGTCGCGCGTCGTCGCGCGTCGTTGCGCAGAAAACGCGAAATATCGCGTTTTCTCGCGCGAGTTTTGCGCGACGTCGCGCAAAACTCGCGCGAGAAAACGCGATATTTCGCGTTTTCTGCGCAACGACGCGCGACGACGCGCGACGTTTCGCGAGGCGGGGGGCCGTCTGGAAACGGCCCTTCTGTGTCCCTGTACTTTATGATGATCCGACCTGTGGGAAGAACATAGGAATATTACTATTGATCAAAATTGGATACTGTTGGACTTACCTGTCTGTTTTCCATCGACGGCACCCACTTCTGTGAGATTCTCATCCCAGCGTACCTACAACAGAAAATGAGAGATTATTCAATACTATTCAACTATTGGCAAACATAGATTTGTGGCCATGAACTGTGATCTTAATATATTTATTGTATCATGAGTGTTTAATGTATTTCAGATGTATTGTATTTATTGATAATGTATTTATAGAGTAGGGCCATTTCCAGATGGCTTACCTGAAGCCGCTCCATGCCTCAATGTTGTGGATCGTGCCGGGGAAAATGCAAAATATTGCATTTTCTCGCACGAGTTTTGCAAGCACAAAACTCGCGTGAGAAAACACGATATTTCGCGTTTTCACCGGCACGATCCACAACATTGCGGCATGGAGATGCTTCAGGTAAGCCATCTGGAAACGGCCATGATATGAGCACTTTATTACTGGAATATAGGATAGATTATTCATTATAAGCACTCGACACTTTAGACATTGGCACTTGAATTTCATCTATAAATGGTTAAATGTTTGGTACATTTTGTATGTGAGATCATTGAGGGTTGATAGCATTTATACCTCAGGCTGTAGGGATTTTCCTCAACTTCCTAGGTTTAATCTTACCTGGGGGTGCCTCTTTACTTTCCAAGCATTACAATAGTCAAACCTGGAAGATGCAAGAACATAGGTAACAATCTTGCTCGAACTAACAAGAAATAGAAACAATGCATATGACTTAACTGTGGCTGGATCGAATCAGTTTTGTTGGGCGCATTCAACATCACATCAATGGCATCACACCAAGGCATGAGCCATAGCAGGTGGAATGCAGGTGTGCACCTTGAAATAATTACGAACAAATGAGGACAAGAAAGGGTGGGAAAAAGAGAACAGCCCATAATCAAGTGATCCAGGGTGAGCTGTGCCCTTGAAAATCCAGTTCTGTGGCTTCTGCTTGTAGACACAGAAAGAAACTCATTCCAGGACTTGGCTTCCTTCCCTATCTCTTGCCTCCCCAAAGGAACTGCATGGACTCCTGCCAATTACAGAAAAAGAGTGAGGAGAACATTGTCGGAAGAATGTTGTCAAGAACAGGAGTTACGTCATCCTCGAAGTAAAAGCTTGAGGCAGATTTATGAGGCCTACAGCACGTGATAGAGCAACAGGGCTAATACTGCTAATCCTGAAAGCCATAAGGAAACATGTGGGAATTCTCAAATATCCAGTTCCAAGGAGAATATAATTTGCTTTGCTGGATCACATAACCTAATCCAGCCCAGCCCACAGTTTCTGAAAGAGGCAAGCCAGGAACTTCCAGGAAACAACTCCCCTCCCCCAGCAAGATAGAATGATCGATCTCCTTTTGTTTCTTCTAGAGGTGAGCACAAACCGGGAAAATACCAAACCACTCAGTTCATGGTTTGTAGCATTTCATGAATTACAAACTTTCACAAACTTGTCCCAGTTTGCAAACCATTCATTTGGTTTGTGAAAATGGCACTTCCAGGACAGTAGAAGGTCTGCAGAAAGCCCTTCCCCCATTGCCTAGGAAACTGATTGATTGATACCAGGCTGTCTGTGGTGACGAACCAAAAAATGAACCAAAAAACAGGCCTAAAGTTTGTAGCGGTTCATCAGAAATAGGCTCTGACGAACCGCCGATTTGTGAACCATGAACCAGCCCGGTTCATGATGAACTTTGGTTCGTATTTTGGTTTGTGCCCACCTCTAGTTTCTTCCTAGGCATTATCACTGAAAGGTGGAGTTGGGGGTTCAAGTTTATTTACCACAATAGAGCATCTGCTGTGGATTTGTCCACTCAGTTTGCTAAGCTCCCTTAGTAGCTTTCCCCACAGCTGGAGACAGAAAGTTCTGTAACGTAATTAGAAGTTGCAGTGGCCAACATAGCCTAAATCAGACAATAATTTATTCGAATCAAATCTATCAATTAAATTCTTCCATGCTAATGCCTGGCCATTTGGTAATAAAGTTTAACCATTCTAAAGCTTGAGAGTTTTCAAAACCCTGTGGAAGCCACCAGATCCCAAATCACAGAGAAAACTGTGGGCAACTGTTTTTGGAACCAGTGAGCTACAACAGAAACAAGACTTCTCAGAAGTGAAACCTTGAAGCTGTCTAATACTGAGTAAGGCCATTGATCTATCAAGGCAAGTCTTGTCTTTGTTTGATTAGTAGGGTCCAAGCATCTCTCTATACAAGATATCTGACACATGAAAAACTCGTGTCAGGAGATGCAATGGTAGCTGGGTAGTTTAAAAAAGATAGAGCCAATGGCAGGGCAAAGGCTTTGCTATATATACACTGGAGCTGTGTGAAGGAGCTGTGATATGCCAGAAGGGAAACTTCAGCCAATTATAACCTCTCCAGATCCAAGTCCAGCTCTGGAAGGCAGCTCCAGCCCATTTCCATTCCTCGCTGCCCTCTGGTTGCAATCCTACACAGTTTTAGGCTGGAGAGGTGAAATTGACAGGGCCTTCCAGGAGGTGAAGATGAAATTAACAAACACTCTGAGGAGTGATCTCTGCCAGCTCTGTCTTTTAAAACTATGCTTCCCGGCTAATATTGCATCACCCTACAGTTGACAAACTCACATCGAGGCATCTTGTATAAAGAGACTCTCAGGTAGAGGTCTTTAGCATCACCTAGTAGTTTGTTCAAAACTGACCCAAAGAGTCCAGGTTAGCCTAGTCTTGTCAGATCTCAGAAGCAAAGCAGGGTCTACCCTGGTTAGTACTTGGATAGGATTCAACCATGGCAGCCCAGGGTTGCTACACAGATTCAGGCAATAGCAAGCCACCTCTGTTAGACTCTTGCCTTGAAAACCCTGTGGGTTTAAATAAATTGTCTGTGCAAAGCAGACACATCTCAGCTTCCTGACTGCATAAGTTTTTGCTCCCTCCTTTACACTTAGTATCACTTGGTGGTCGTTGTTCTCACCTCCACCCCATCCCAAGTTTTGCCTGTTTTTTTTTCCCCCCCCAGACCACTATGGTCTGAAAAAACACGGAAAAACCCACAGGACAACTGGGAGAGCAACATTTGGCAGATTCTGAGTGTAAGGGAGGGGGGAAACCAATTAATTTAAGAAGCCAAGCTTCAGCAAAGACTCGGTGGGAAAAGGTGGCTGTATCACAGAGAGAATCTACCAGGCTAATGTTCTGTGGACAAGAACTGATGACATCTTAAAGAGTAGGAGTAAACGTGCAGGAGAAGGTACATTCTAAGACACCGATCAGTGATTTTAACACACAGTTTAACACACCCATAGATGCTGGGAGATTAGTTAGACTGGGCCACAGCACAGAATCCAGAGGAATTAGTCCTTTTCTTCTTCACTGTTCTCTTGATACAAATTCCCCTTCCTCAAGCTGCTGTTGGTCCTGCTGGGGAATTTATATAAGTGCGAGGTGTCTGGTCTTTCCATAGAGGCAGTATGTTGTAGTGGTTAGAGTGTTGGACTAAGCCTGGATAGTCCTATGTTCAAGTCCCAAATCAGCCATGAAAATCATTGGGTGATTTTACGTATCTAACATTCTCTCAAACTAGTCTGCCTCGCAGGGCTGTTGTGTGGAGTATGCCATCTTGAGTTCCTTGGAGAAAGTACAGGCTAAAGAACTGGGGTTTTTTAATCTGCGAATTCCACTCCTCTTTATACATTTCTATTATATCCCCTCTTTCTTCAACGGCTTTACTCTTTCCTCTTATCCAAAATGAATTCAGGTGACTTTAAGGCTTCAAATTAAGGCAGAAATCCACGCTTAGCTCAAACATCTTGGGTGACTTTTCCTAATTCAAGACAGTACTGAGATCTCAAAACCAGAGGGAGCACTTGTCTGTAGAATATGTCACAAAACAAGCCAGAGAGGGTAATTATAAACACCTAAAAATGACAATGTGTGCTCCAGAGCATCTGCCAGACCATCTGTCACATATACACCTCATTGCCTTAGCTGTGCTGTCTGACTAATCTTGTGAGATCATCTCAGTATAATAAAAACACCATATCTGGAGCAGCTTTCAGATGGGCAAACTCTACCAGGCTCAAATTGGAAAAATCATGGTAAACTGAACACAGGAAGCTGCCTTATTCTGAATCAGATCACTGTTCCTTCTAAGTCAGTATTGTTAATTCTGCCTGGCAGTGGGGCTCCAAGGTCTCAGGCAGAAGAAGCAGGAGCAGAAGAAGAAGCAGAAGAAGCAGAACAAGAAGTAGAAGCAGAAGTAAAAGAAGCAAAAGCAGGAGGAGGTGGAGGAGGAGAAGCAGAAGAAGCAGAAACAAAAGCAGCAAAAGCACAAGGAGAAGAAGCAGAAGCAGAAGCAGAAGAAACAAAAGCAGAAGAAGTAGAAAAAGAAGCAGAACCAGAAGAAGCAGAACCAGAAGCAGAAGAGGCAGAAGCAGAAGAAGCAGAAATAGAAGAAGCAAAAGCAGGAGAAGAAGCAGCAGAAGCAGAAGCAGAAGCAGAAGCAAAAGAAGCAAAAGCAGAAGGAGAAGCAGAAGCAGAAACAGAAGAAGAAGCAGAAGCAGAAGAAGTAAAAACAAAATAAAAAGCAGGAAAAGAAGCAGAAGAAGAAGCAGAAGCAAAAGAAGAAGAAGAGTTGGTTTTATAACCCACCCTTCACTACCTAAAGGAGTCTCGGACAAGCTTACAATCACTTTCCCTTCCTCTCCCCCCAACAGAAACCCTGTGAGGTGGGTGGGGCTAAGAGAGCTCTGAGAGAACTGTGACTGACCCAGCTGCCCAGCTGCCCAGCTGCCTAGCTGGCTACAAGTGGAGGAGTGGGGAATCAAACCCGGTTCTCCAAATTAGAGTCCTGCCGCTCTTAACCACAGCACCAAACTGGCTGAGGCCTTTCACGTCACCTACTAATTGATCGTTTTAACTGGAGACGATGGAGATTGAATCTGGGGCCTTCTTCGTGTCGAGTAGAGGTGCTATCAGAATGCTATGGCCCCACCTCTATGTTCTGAATAGCAGCAGAACTCTAGGGAGAGGGGGGGAAACCACTGTCCTCCAGAAAATTCTAAAATGGCTCACATGGGCCCCTAGCTTTCCACGTGATTTTCCAGCTCCACTCCTACTGCTTCGCTGGGTTACAGATGACTAGGTGTACAATACAAGTCCCTATGATTGTAAGCAGGGGATGGATCGATGAGGGGGCAGGGGGTAGTCTGCCCCTGGCGCCGCCAAAGAGGGGGCGCCGGGCACAGCTGCCAGCCACCGGGAGAGTGCAGGAGCTGGTGGCAGCAGTGCAGGCTGCTGAACGGAGGGTTGGGAGGCCACCCTCGCCATTTGCCTGCCCCGCCAATGGGACAGCTGGTTTGCCACACGCGCAGAACAGAGAGCATGCAGCAAGCCAGCCACCTCATAAGCAGGGAAGGTGAATGGCGTGGGCGGCCTCCCAACCCTCCGTTCAGCCACTCGTGCTGCCGCCGCCAGCTCTGCAGCGCACCCTGCACCAGGGCAGCCGGCTTGCTGTGTGGGCAACATGCCTCCGGGCCCTGCATGATGACATCACAGAAGTGACATCATCATGCAGCACCGGGAGTGTGTGTGCACTGTGCACGTGCGGGGGAGAGGCCAGACTTGGGTTTCCCTGGCCGCTGGCAACTCTAGATCCGGCCCTGCTTGTAAGCCAGAGGGCTATGCTCTAAGAACTGTTATGCCTGAAAAAGGCTGTCTCCTCCAGTGCCCCACCCAATAAGACACTGGAGGCCAAGTAAGAAGAGGGTTAGATTTATTTCATTGTTGCAACAGCAGGAGGGAAACCATGCCTTAGAAGCCCCCCCCCCCATTGTTTCCCTCCGGCTCCTCCCTTGAGCAGCAGAGTTTTTATAGTGTTTTTGACAGCACAATATCAGTGTACTTAATTACAATATGATTGGCTCATAGTATATGTCGCAGTTAGAAATTTCAGTACACATGTCACCTTTTTTAGTGTAAAGTCAGCTCATATCACATTTGCGCATGTGTGACACTGCAGAATAAGCCATGGTCTTGAGTATGTTACCTTTTAAGAATTCCTTTCTGGCTGAATGTATCTGGCAAACAAACGATGCTATTATACCATTATCTTCTGAGATACAAAGCTCTGAATTATTGCTCTCAATATAACTAAACACAGTTTCTCTAAGCTACTAAGCAATTGTGAACTGCTAGAAGCGAACACATAAGAAATCACCGCTTGTATTAGGTCCATCAGCATACAATTAATTACTAATTATTAATTATTATAGCTGAGCTTGGCCATGGCATCAGAACCATGAGATATGATGGGCCACTAACTCTCTCTCTCAGCCTCGCCTACTAGATAACAACACCAACACTCAATTTATATACCGTCCTTCAGGATGACTTAACACCGGTTTACAAAGTATGTTATTATTATCCCCACAAAAAACACCATGTGAGGTGGGTGGGGCTGAGAGAGCTAGACGCTGTGACTGACCCAAGGTCACCCAGCTGGTTTCAAGTGGAGGAGTGGGGAATCAAACCTGGCTCTCCAGATTACAGTCCTGCCGCTCTTAAGCACTACACCAAACTGGCTCATAGGATGGGGTGGTTGGAAGCTTCAAATAGAGGAGAGGTGAGCTGCGTATCTAGCCCTAAGCCCTTTGGAGGAAGGGTGGAATAAAGAAGGAAATTAGTATTCTTTTGATATCAGTTATTATTATGACTCCTCCCAACGTTTCTTGGCACCTAAGAGCTGATGAAGGTGGGATACTAAGAATTTTCTGCAACATATAGCTAACATCATCCTCATAGGCCCTGTGATTCCCCTGAAGTTGCCCTGAGGAAAGAGATTTTAAACCAGTGTATGGTGTAGATAGGCCCTGTTTCTACATGTGAGATTCACATACGTTGCTTGTTATGCATCTCTCCCCTCCACCTTGCTCTTTCACTCTCCCTCCCTGATCTCTATTTAGACCACAAGCTCTGCAGGGCAAATTGTATCTGTTGCACTTTTCATGATGTTGATGCATGATCCCTATCATTCAATAAATTTGCTCATGAGTAGCACAGTCCAAAGAATAATGGAGGAGGGGAAATCCGTGTATGGTTCCCTCAGCATACATCAAGCAGGGTGGGATAAAATTGCACTAAATAAATAGCACCAAGAAATGGTACTGTGTGCCAATGTAACCTCTGTGAGCTAATTGGTTTAACTTAATAGGGTGGAGTTAGTATCTGGAGCCAGGCAGCTGAGGAAAAGGCTGGCTGCTGGCTGCTTCATATCATCTTGAATAAGAAGAAGACAGAAGCCTGGGTTCCAGTTCATAGAATCATAGAATCATGGGGTTGGAAGGGACCTCTAGGGTCATCTAGTCCAAACCCCTGCACAATGCAGGAAGTTCACAAATACTGCCCCACCACCACACACATATCCAGTGACCCTTACTCCATGCCCAGAAGATGGCGAAACACTGTCAGGATCCCTAGCCAAACTGGCCTGGGGAAAATTGCTACCTGACCCCAAGGTGGCGATTGGCATCACCTGGGCATGTAAAATGGGGCCATGAGAACTAAGCAATGATGTAACCCTTCCTGCCCTTCTTCTCACGATCTGCCTAGGTTCACAGGATCAGCTTTGCTGTCAGGTGACCATCTGGCCTCTGCTTAAAAACCTCCAAAGAAGGAGAGCCCACCACCTCCCGAGGAAACCTGTTCCACTGGGGGACTGCTTTAACTGTCAGGAAGTTCTTCCTAATGTTTAGCCGAAAACGCTTTTGATTTAATTTTAACCCATTGGTTCTGGTCCAACCTTCTGGTGCAACAGAAAACAACTCCGTGCCATCCTCTATATGACAGCTCTTCAAATACTTGAAGATGGTTATCATATCACCTCTCAGTCGTCCCGTTTCCAGGCTAAACATACTTAGCACCTTCAACCTTTTAAAGAAGCCATCATTGGACACAGCTGACCCGCTCAGTTACCGCCCAGTGTCGAACCTCCCGTTTCTGGGTAAGGTGATTGAGCAGGTGGTGGAGAACCAACTGCAGAATTTCCTGAAGGAGGCCTCGGCTCTAGATCCCTTCCAATCTGGGTTCCTCCCAGGACACGGGGTGGAGACACTGCTGGTCACCCTCACAGACGATCTCCGCAGACACCTGGATCGAGGTAGATCAGTGCTGCTAAATTTATTAGACCTTTCAGCGGCTTCCGATATGGTCAATTATGATCTTTTGACCCACCGCCTCGCCAACATGAGAATTCAGAGGACAGCACTACAGTGGCTTGTCTCCTTTCTTAATGGTCGGGGACAGAGGATGGAGCTAGGAGATAAGTTATTGTCCTGCTGCTGACCACTAGTATGTGGTATGCCACAGGGGGTGATACTCTCCCCTTTGCTGTTTAACATCTATATGTGCCCCCTCGTCCAGTTGGTGCAGAATTTCGGGCTTGGGTGCCACCAATATACAGATGACTCCCAGCTATATCTACTGATGGACGGACGGCCTGGATCTACCCCAGATGTCCTGGACCATGCTTTTGAAGCCATGGCTGGATAGTTGAGACAAAGTCAGGTGAAGCTAAACCCTGTGAAGACGGAGATCCTGTACTTGAGTTGCGGAAATGTGGATTTGGGACCCCGGCTTCCTGCACTCGATGGGGCGGTGCTTATGCCAGACTCGAGAATGGAGGCTCAGATCATGGCGGTTGCCAGGTCCTCATTCTTCTATCTTCTACAGGCCAGGAAGCTTGCCCCCTATCTTTCATCCCGCAACTTGACTACAGCAGTCCAGGCAACGGTCACCTCTAGGTTAGACTACTGTAACGCGCT
This sequence comes from Eublepharis macularius, assembly GCF_028583425.1. Lineage (NCBI taxonomy): Eukaryota > Metazoa > Chordata > Lepidosauria > Squamata > Eublepharidae > Eublepharis > Eublepharis macularius. Next base: position 249,799,961 of record NC_072790.1, read on the forward strand.
CTACGCAGGGCTTCCCTTGAACCTGATCTGGCGGTTACAACTGGTGCAGAATGCAGCGGCACATGTTATCACGGGCTTGCTGATGCGTGAGCATATAACACCAGCACTGCGTCAGCTGCACTGGCTACCAGTGGAGTACTGAATCAGGATCAAGGTTTTAGTATTAACCTATAAAGCCCTATGTAGACTGGGACTGGCATATCTGTGCGACTGCCTCTCCCCATATGAACCCCAGAGGACTCTCCTTTCTAGTGAGAAACATCTGTTAAAGGTCCCCGGCCCCAGGGAGGCCTGCCTGGCATTGACCAGGGCCAGGGCCTTTTTGGTCCTGGTCCCAGCCTGGTGGAATGCTCTGTCTGAAGAGACTAAGGCCCGGCAAGATTTGTTATCCATTCGCCAGGCCTGCAAGATGGAGCTGTTCTGCCAGGCATATGGGTGGTGCTAGGCGGAGCCCCCCTGGCCAGTTGATGGGATTGGGCCCTCCCCACCACCAATACCCCCATTTAAATTTTTAAAAAAACCTCTTGAATGCAGAGGTGCTCTGAAGTTGTTTTAAATTTGATCAGTGGAATTCTGTGCTGCTACGTTGATATTTATAATTGTATTTTAACTGTGTAAATTGGATGTTTTTAGAATTGTTAACTATAATAACTGTTTTATACATTTTAACCTTTATGTATTTTGTAATCCACCCTGAGCCTGCTGGAAATGTGGGGAGGGCGGAATAAAAATCAAAAATAAATAAACAAATAAGTAAGCAAGTAAGTAAATAAATAAATAAATCATGGGACTTGGTCTCCAGACCCCTCACCATCTTTGTTGCCCTCCTCTGGACACGTTCCAGCTTGCTTCATAATTGGAAGAATTGTGACAAAGGACTCTATCCAACAAGTTGAACTTGCTTACTTGGAGTGATTTTCAAAGACATGGTTGGCTGAAAGTTTCTGTTTTTGTTGCACTTAAAAGTTTGGTTAAAGAAAAGAGAAAAAAACAGTTGTATTGTTCTAATTGTTAAAAGGTTTGGTGAAAAAGAAACATGTTCTTAACTTACAATTGTGTGAAAATTTGCTTCCTAAAATAGCCCCATAGAACCCATGCAAAAGTGGTTACACCAGCTCTAAGTGGGCCAGCATTAAAAATAAACACCGTAGGTGTTGCCTTGAGAAGGTTGAGTGGATTTTTGAGAAGATACTCCATAATGGAACAGGTGCTCCTTATCTGCTTTTCCAGCTCTGTCCATGAACAGGAGCTCGTACTTCTGAATACTATTTATTGAGAGGGGGGCATCACCAGGAGACGACTTTGGTCTCTGTGTTCCTCCTTTCCCATGGATAACCATGTTAGTCTGTAGTAGAAGAACAAAATTTGAGTCCGAGAGCACAGTAAATACCAACACAATTTTCCACGGTGTAAGCTTTCATTGACTTGTATCCCTTTTTGTAGGCTTTCTAGAGAATCTGGCTGACCTCTGTAGGACACATGATGCTGACCTTGATGGACGTACCTTGCTGTGATCCAGCAGAGATTTCCTGATGTTCTTAGAAGATTAGCAGTGCCATCCAAAGCCGAGTTACACCCTTCAAGTCAATAGGCTTAGAAAGGTGTAAAGTTGGATGTCCCTGCTGCTCTCCTAAATGACTAAACCCACATGATGAAACTACTCAGTGTGCATGACTGACTATGTCATGTTTGTCGACGGGAAGGGTTAAAGAGTTCATCCATGAGGTGAGGCCACAAAGTAAGCCTAGGCAGGACTGTTTCTCTTTTCACATCTAGGAGAAAGAAGTGAAATGTTCCAGGACATTGTCCATCAAAAGAGAAGTCAGTAAGTCCTGAATAGTTTGTCGCTTAAATAGCTTGGTCACATGTATTTTCCATATGTTAGAAAAGATTTCATCCCATGTTGTAGTTGGGGGTACATCGCTGAATGCGTGGTAGAGTGGCCATTTGCACTGAAGAGGTCCTTGTTATCTCAAAGACTTTCTGCTAAGTGGTAGGAAAATTGCACTATTCTTGTTATTGTTTAGTAAAAATGATTAACTGTTTTCAGACTGGGAAAATGATACTCCCAGGGGAGGAGCTCTGGCTCAGTGGAAGAGCATCTGCTTGGCACACTGACGTTTTCAGGTTCAATTCTCAGCTTCTGCAGTTAGGAAGATCAGGTAGCAGGTGATATGAGTCTCTGGAGAGTAGCTGCCAGTCTGAGTAGAAAATACTGACCTCGATGGGCCAATAGTCTGATTCAATATAAGGCAGCATCATGGGTTCTTGTGTTCAGGACGAAACAAATTATTCAGGGTCGGGTAGGATCCCAAACTGTGGATTGTGACTCCATTGGGATTTCCGGTTGTCTGTTGACAGAGCCCCAGGGCACAGAGTGGTAAGCTGCAGCACTGCAGCCCAAGCGCTGCTCACAACCTGAGTTCGATCCTGGCAGAAGGCGGGTTCAAGTAGCTGGATCAAGGTTGACTCAGCCTTCCGTCCTTCTGAGGTCGGTAAAATGAGTACCCAGTTTCCTGGGGGTAAAGTGTAGATGACTGGGGAAGGCAATGGCAAACCACCCCGTTAAAAAAAAGTCTGCCAAGAAAACGTCATGATGCGACGTCCCCCCATGGGTCAGTAATGACTCGGCACTTGCACAGGGGACTACCTACCTTTATCAAGGTCGGTAAAGTCTGTTTGGACTAGCAGCAGCTCTTCAAGGTCTCAGGTCCCTCACATCACCTACTGACTGATCTTTCTAACGGGAGATGATGAAGACTGAACCTGCTACCTTCTATATCCAGCCCAAAGCAAACAAGTGAGCAATGCAACAATATACCAAATACTCCAAATATTTTCTCCAAAACTTTATAAATACTCAAGGTGAATTCATAAAAGGATCTAATAAATCACTATAACAACACTCAGTATCAAAAATACAACACTCAATGTCAAAAATACAGCAAGGTATCACAATACTGAAAAGCGCATATGTCCTCAAATGGAAGAATGGTATCTTATGAGTTCTCTTATAAAAGTATTCCCAATTTCAATGATGAGGACTCCCGCTGTGCAAGCAGGAACAGTTAGATAGTCCCTCAGGAGACGGTGGAGAGGAGTGGTGGATCTAGGAGGAGATGGTATAATTCTTCAGGAAGAAAAAATTGGGAAGCCCCAAGGGGCTCCCCCGCCCGACAAGCTTCCGGATATCTTAAGCTCATTTCATAAGCACTTCTTCACGGGGCGATATTCCTCCTGCCATGATGTAATCTCTCCATTTCTCCCTCACGAAATAATATTCTCACGTGCTGAGTCTCAACGCACTTCCAGGGACCGCGGTTCCCCCATGGGTCAGTAATGACTCGGCACTTGCACAGGGGACTACCTACCTTTATCAAGGTCAGTAAAGTCTGTTTGGACTAGCAGCAGCTCTTCAAGGTCTCAGGTCCCTCACATCACCTACTGACTGATCTTTCTAACGGGAGATGATGAAGACTGAACCTGCTACCTTCTATATCCAAGCTCAAACATCAAAGAGGCTGCCCCAAAGAAAACTAGAATACCTAAGACAAACAACACTTGGGGATAAATCATCTACAATTACAGTATTTCAAGCTATTAAATAATTATTTTTATATATTTCAAGTGCTCAGTGCAATAAACATGAATGAATAGATATTAAATCCCAAAATACAATTCATACATAAATACATTTCATTCATCCGTCAAGCAAAGAGGTGAATACAAGAATCCTTAAGATGTAAAATGTATATACTAGACGGTACATCTACAAATAAGCTCCTCAGTGTCGGAAAGCAAAGTCTCTCAAGTTAATGGTCGTTTGTTCTTTAATTAACCATCTGAACACTGGAGATTCCTGCGTTGCTGTTGATTCAAAGAGTACGCCGGTGTTGGGAGCCTTGCAGAGAATCTGACGGATACCTTCAGTATTAATGAATAAAGGACTTGTCAAAGACACAAGACAGGTACAGAATGTTGCTTCGCCCATCAATAACGTTGCTTTCTCTTGTTCTAGAACAATAACATTAAAAACATACAAAGGCATAAAAACAAAAAATAAAACATCTAAAGCAATTAAATGTTGGGTGCGAATGAGGGATCACTGAGCGGACGCCAAACAAAATGAGTAAGTCTTCACCCACTGGCAGAAGACAGCCGCTGAAGGGGACGGAAGAGTCTCCATGGGGAGAGATTTCCAGAGTTTTGGTGCCACAACTGAGAAGGCCCTTTCAAGGGTTACCACCCACCTAAACTCAGAAAACAACTGCACTGGAATCAGGGCGTCCAAAGATGACCGCAGTTGTCAGGTAGGTTCATAGGGGAGTAGGCGGTCCTACATATAATAATAATAATAACATTTAATTTATATACCGCCCTTCAGGACATCTTAATACCCTCTCAGAGTGGTTTACAAAGTGTTATTGTTATCCTCACAGCAATCACCCTGTGAGGTGGGTGGGGCTGAGAGAGCTCTGAGAGAGCTGTGACTGACCCAAGGTCAACCTTGCTTCAAGAGTAGAGTGGGGAATCAAACCCGTTTCTCCAAATTATAGTCCTGCTGCTCTTAACCACTACACCAAACTGGGTCCCATGTTGACATTAGGTTAGGAAGTTTTTGTGTTCATTCATCTAGTGTGTGTCAGTGCTTCAGTCAACAGGAGCATTCATAGGCTGCATCCTTCCCTCCATCTTTGCTGATGAAGGACCCCTGGAAGACCCCCATCTGCCGTTTTCATTGCTGATACCTGTGCAAATTGTCCTCAATAAATGTGTCTCTTATTTGAACAGAGAACAACATGACTTGATTATAAATCTACATTTGGTGAGGAAGAACGAAAGGGGGAATTCTCTAAAGTGTCAGCAAGTTTAAAGAACCTCAAAAGCAGTGCAGCTTAAAATACACCATAGAGGTTATATAACTCATCGGTTCATTCGCCCACTGCTGGTGGGAATGTCCCCGTTTGGAAAAAATTCTGGAAGGAAATCTTAAGACAAATACATGAGATTACAGGCTATTTTGTTCCACTAGATCCCAAATTGATTTTTTTAGATCAGTGGGATACTGTTATAATTCCTCATATTAGGAAGGAACTAATACGAAGTCTTTTGATGGCAGCTAAATCTTTAATAGCATTTAATTGAAAATCTACAAAAATTCCAACGGTTGAAGGTTGGATCAGCAAAGTATGGGACCACTATATTCAAGAGAAAATTCATGATACTTTGTAGCAAACGCAAAATTATTTGAAGGAAAGTGATTCTCTAACTAAATGGTTTCCATTTTTTGAATATTTAACTACCACTGAGCTACACCCTCCTAAACATTTGCAATTTCTTACCTTAATTTAGCAGATATAGTAATAATACAACTTGTTCTGTTTATTTAGTACTTTATAGTTCTTGTTAAGTGGTTGTTTAATTTATGCCCTATAATGTCGTAGTTATTTAGACAAATCGTATAGACCTTACTGTAACTTGTAATCTCTATTTCGCAACTAGCTTTTGTTTTGTTGTATTGTTAAAAAAATAATAAATTAATTAAATTTTAAAAAAGCAGTGCAGCCAGGAGCAACGTGATGGAAAGCTTCCATTCAGCATATATCACGGCAGCACTGGAGTGAGAAACCAACCTCCTTCTGGTCTTAGCGGGGTGTGGATAGTTCCCCATTCCAGCACCCCATTTTCCATACATAAGCTGATGTCACTCGTGAAGCACTTTGGCAAGCTACCCTCCTCGGGATGTCAGAGAAAGACACACACCCTGTATGAAGTTGTCGTTCTTGTCCGACTCCTATGCTCCTACTCTAAGTTCCTTTTGTACCAGCCCATCTCCTCTCAAGACCTCTGCCAAGCTTTTTCTGCATCAAGTTGCCTCAGGACGAAGGTGTTGAAAGCAGGCAGATACTATCTCAGCAAAGGAATGAACAACCTGTGGAATAGATTACTCCACAAAAATCACTGAAGGCAGTATTATTCGAAACGTGTAACACGCCTAACCTCTGTCTTCCATGCTCTGTCGAACAATCACTAACTCAAGCAATGCTCCTATTTATTAGCAGGACTCAGAGCATCCAAGCAGTAAACCTGAAGGCTAACTAACTGATTATTCTCGGTTGATCTTATGGCTTTCCCCTCCATTTTATCTTCACAACAATCCCATGACACACATTCGGCTTATAAGGAGCGACTGGTCCAAGGCTCTCCAATAAGCTTCATGGCTGGGTGGCAATCTGAACCTGTTTCCCTATCTATGAAATCACATGAGCTCTCCCTTTTCATTCTTCTCCCAGCTTGGGAAATGTTGGCTGTCATATAAACAACCCGCTGGTTCTTAAATTTGTTACTGCTCAATGCCATGCCAGAAGCCATGTGGGCAAAATGCCACCTCTGCTGCATTGTCCTAGCTGAGTGTGTCCTCCTCTGCCATTGTCACAGCCACCTCCAACTGTTGGCAGTCTCAACAGACCCTTAGACAAGTGGCTAAGGAGGAAGGGACTCTTCGCCCTCAGTTGTAGCCGCTTGTCATCTATTGCTCATCTCCAGTTCCAGGTGCCCTTTCTCTCAGTCCTCCAAACTGGAGTGATTGTACTTGATAAAAGGATCCCCAGATTCCGTTGGTATAGTAGCTCAGGATTTGAGTCCAGTGGCACCTTAGAGACCAACAAAAGTTTCAGGGCATGAGTTTTTGTGAGTCAGCGCTCACTTCTTCAGATATCTATTGTATAAAGGGGAGCTCTGATTCTTGAAAGCTCATATTCTGAAAATCCTGTTGGTCTCTAAGGTGCCACTGGACTCAAATCCTGCTGTTCTACTGCAGACTCACCTAAAACTATCTTGTGGGTATAGTGCCCAAACTGTTGGCCAACAATCTCCCTAATGAATGAATGGAGGTGGATTTTGGAGACGGTGTTGGAGACTACTCAACCTAGCCCCGGAGAACTTTGACAGCTATCCTGAATCCTCTTCATCTGGTGGGGCTTATGTATTCAGGGCCTTCTTGTCAACCACAGACCTGTCTCAGTTGGTACCTGGCCCTGCTCACACGTTTGGTCATACACCCTATATGTCATTTTCTACTGGCCGGGAAATGCTTTGTGGGATTATTTAGGCTTTCTTTGTTATGGACAGATCACGGCCTGATAAGGTGCAGTTTGATGGCAGCTTCAAAACTGTACAGGTGTTGGAGACCAATTGGAATGGTGCTTCACAGGATCTTCATGAATACTGAAGGTTTCCGATAGGTCCAGTTACTTTGCTTGTTTATATGGCCTGTGGTTCTGTAACTATGTTGTCTTTCCTCTGGAATCCAGGCCTGGGACATCCCACAGATACCCTTTCCCACCTGTAAGATCCATACTTGGCCACAATTTACTAAAGAGGCAGAGCTGGCAATGAAACTGATTAGGTGACAGAGTGATGGAAGAACACTAATTAAACTGTTAGTTTGCATTGCTAGCAGGTGTGTGCATAGTTCCAAGTGCTGACTGGGCGTCTTGTATAGCACCGGGCTCCAGCTTCATCCTTATCAGTTTTCCTAAGAGAAGGTCTGATCAGTTTCCTTTTGCTTCTCATTCATATCAAAGTGCTGATTAGCTTTGATGGGTATATTTTTTTTCCCTGCTGAAGTGCTGAGCTGTGTGGCATTGCTCATGATGACGTTGCGATGCCGTTCAAAAGACCCATTGATTTCATACCCTTCCCCATTCTGAACAAACGATAAGCAGAGTTCTCCGGTTCTACTTCGTTATCATCCCAGAATTTCTGTCTGCAATTGGCTTTCACTTCTCCTTAATTCCACTTTAATTAGAAGAAGGTCTGAAATTATCTTCACAACTGGAATATGCAGTCCATAGCACCACCACCGTCAATTCGTGTGCACTTGTTTCTGTCTGTATTTCTGTATCTTCAATGTACATGTGGACATTAATTTAAAAAATACTGTCAATGCATCAAGAGGGGCCATGGCTAAATGGTAGAGCATCCACTGGGCATGCAGAAGAGCCTAGCTTCAATTCCTCATATCTCCAGTTAAAGATCTGGCAGTGAAAGACTACCTGAGACCCTGGAGAGTTGCTTCCACCCTGAGTAGACAATATCAACCTTGATGGACCAGAAGTCCGATTCAGTATAACAGACCATTTCTACACGTCTTACCTGCCTGCAGAAAATCATGTGAAAGACCCGAAAGACAGCATCTTCTCACGCGAAATCACATCAGGAAGACACGATTTCATGCAAAACTCCCACATAACAGCGTCTTCCTGGCACGATTTTGCACGAGAAGACGCTGTCTTCTGGGTCTTTCATACGATGTTCCGCAGGCAGGTAAGACATGTGGAAATGGCTTTTTTTCCCTGTGTTCAAGAGTCTGCTTCATTTATTTAAACTATATAAAATACCGGTTTTCTCCTAATCAGTGGAACCCAAAGTTGCTCATCTCATTAAAACTAGCTAGAATCCTATTTCACAAAGATGCCAAGAATAAATAGAGAGCAAACTTTTTACCTTGCCCTAAGAACAGACCTCTACTTAAAAGCTACCAGAAGTATTCATAGAAAAGCTCTGCCTTGCAGAGCTTCTGAACTATGCGAAGCTGGGGACATCTTTACATCCATAAAAGATGAGAAATGACTAAGAAATTGAGAGCCCAGACAGAAACAACTCTTGCTGCACTGTAGGGAGGAACTGTTATTATTCTCTGGTCTGACGACTAGAGCTGCCTCATGGGCACATATCTGACAACTGCCTCAGAGCCAAGCTACAAGTGATGCCTGACACAGGTTGGACACTTGTCAGCTTCCCTCAAGTTTTGATGGGAAATGTAGGCATCTTGGTTTTACAGCTTGACTCTCCATTACAGCTGCAAGACCAGGATGCCCACATTTCCCATCAAAACTTGAGGGAAGCTGACAAGTGTCCAACCTGTGTCAGGCGTCACTTGTAGCTTGGCTCTCAGTCATCATCAGAGGCCCTGTTTTGGGTGCCCCCTTAGGCTTATGACATCCCCAGAAAGGGCCTTCTCAGAGTGAAGAATACACGAGACAAACTTCACGTGAAGAGCACTTGATTGGTCCCACAATCTCTGCTGGGAATAGTAGTCTAAATCCTGCCCCCTCTGAGCAAAATGGAATTTCTTGCAAAGAACAGCCGCTCAGCTGAAGAGATTGTCTTTCAAAGAGAGTCTCTCAAAGAGACACTGATTCTCTTTCAAAAATCCAGTCAGCTGATTTTGCTTCAGCTCAAAGATGGAGGTGGGGTGGGGTGAATCCGAGCTGCAATTCCCTGCTGGGAGCGACGAATTTCTCTCTTGCTCGCAAAACACCTCTGGTTTTTTTCTGTCTCTTGTTACGTTGTTCCCCACCCACCTCCATCCCAAGTTCTCAGAGGATTTTTGAAAGAGAGAAAGTGTGTGTGTGTGTGTGTGTGTGTGTGTGTGTGAAACTCCCCCCTCCCTCCCCAGCTGAGAATCACGTTGAGAAAATGGTTTTTTAAAAACTACAATTCCCAGGGTTCATTGCAGGACCTGACACTTGCCCATGAGTATCGTGTGCTTTGACCCTCAGCCATGGCGCCAAAGTGAGGAAACACTATTCACAGGGCCATTCTTCTGCCCACTTCTGTCACTGTCTTCCACCAGCAGGTGAAGACTTTTTGTTTCATCTGCCGTTTCTTCAGTGATCTCTATTTCCTTCCCCGTGTTTTATGTGCTTTTAATACGTGTTTTGATTTGATTTTGATCACTTTCGTTATATTTTTTTTTATCATGTTTCACTTTAACTTTTAGCCATCTTGGTGGCCCTGATTGGGCAGAAAGGCCTAAATTTTTTAAAATCAATAAAATCAATAAATACAAAAAAAAACCCCAAAATCAATAAATTAAAAAAATGGGTGGAAATGCTCACACAGCTTGGAGGGTTATGAAGGAACATAAAAGTTAACTCCAGCATTTTGAACTGAGCACAGAATAAAATTGGCAGCCAATCAAATGATCTTAAAGTTGGGGTAATGTGTTCAAAATGCTAAGCCCCTGTCAACAATCTAACTACCACATTCTGCACCAGATTTAGCTTTCATGTTGCCTTAAAGGGCAGCCCCAAGTAGAGCGCATTACAGTAGTCTAATCTAGGGGAAAGCTTTGGAGGTATTCCTGGAAAACCTGTACTTATCAGGATGACAATTACAAATGTGAGACAAAATTTCATAGTTCCCTTTTCCTTTCACAACAGCTATATTTTCATTGTAACATTTATTTATTCATTCATTCATTTACTTTTATTCTGAACAGCTTCTATCTCATCCCACCCAAAAGCTCAAGCATAATATAATGTAAATATATTAAATTCCCATCCACACTCAGATTAAATAAATCTATAGATACATTTATACCCTGCTTTTCTACGTAATGGAACCCAAAGCAACTTACAACATCATTATCCCCTTTCCATTTTACCCTCACAGTCACAATAACACCCCTGTGAGGTGGGTGAAAATTACTGAATTTCCATGGCAGAGTGGGCATTTGATCCTTTTCTTTAAACATCTTATGGTTCCTTTCCATCCAATTTAGAGTTCTCAAGATGGCAAACGATAAAAACAAATCCTGTTTGATTCTGTAGCAGTGGGAGGAGAATAGGCCTGTCATTCCAGTGTCGTACTGGCATGCCAGTGTCACTTCCAGTTTAAACAGGAAGTGAGAAGGGATGCTGTAGCATTCTACAAATACTCTATGGTAAACCACAGAGTTTTTGAGAAATGCTAGAGTGTCCCTGGTGAGAGAGAGAGAGAGAGAGAGAGAGAGAGAGAGAGAGAATTTTTAAACAATAGGTCATGAAAAGGAAGTCAGTCTGGGAAAGCCAAATTAAAAAAAAAAACGTTTTCACCTACTGGCAGAAGTAAGTGATAGAAGGTGATAGATCCTAGTCTGACACTCTGACCACTATACCACACTGAAGACCTTCCCTGGACCACCAAATTTTTAGCTCTAAAGAAAAGGATTGCTAGCGGAGGTTCCTGTCCCAAGGGTAAGCATGCCCTGGCCCACATGTTGGCAACAAGGCAGTGGTCGAACTGCTGGAAGTGGTGGTGTGGGAGAAGGCTAAAGGCATGGCTTATGCCCATCATTGCCTCCTAGAGCTTCAAGGTGACTCCCTTAGATACTGGCAGTGACTGGAGCTTGGCTTTCTGCCAGTGGGTCTGACCAGTTACACCTCTCATCTACTCCCCCCCCCCTTTTGTTTTCTGGAATGGTAAGATTGCCAGTCATGAGATGGGGGAGATGGGTACTTATTGTTGTGGCATGACCTGGAAATGACATCATCACACCATGGGTGGCGCTCTAGCATTTGCTCAGAACTCGGTGGCTTAAACATAGTTTTGAGTGAATGCTAGGCAGTCACCTCACATGATGACATCACTTCTGGGGTGAACCACAGGTGACACCATCCTGCTGTAGATTTCAATCAGACCGTCTTCCCCATTTTGCCAGGGAATTTCCCCCCATAACTCATTTGAGCAGCAGTGAGCATTGGCAGTGGGCATGGGAGAGGGGGTCTCTGGGAGACCTGGCAATCCTATTTCATGGGTAGATTTTTCCCCCCAGCACTTAAGCCAAAATTGCTGCCCTCCACTTCAGTCTATATCATGCTGACGAATACAATGCAACCATAAATAATCAGTTATGGTTGACTTAAAAGCAAGTCCCTGCAGTCCATATTGAAGCATACACTGGAAGCAACTGACCGTGCTCTCCTAAGCTGAGTTACATCCTTCTAAGACCATTTATTTAACAATATTTTAAATGCAGATAAATATTGGCGAGCTGACATGCAATAGCAGTAGAATCTGATGGTATTAGATGGATGACATGCAGAGGTATTTAGGATTTTACAGTATACTATGGTTGACATGCAAATGTATATAAGATGGATTTATCTTTTTAAAAAATAGTTACTGCCATATCAGATGCCACAATCAAGGCAGTTAACAAGAATTAGAGTATAAATTTAAGAATTACACCAAGTAAACCATAGAGAGTAATTCAAACAAAGTATATCCATGTATGTGAAGTACCATTTAGTCCTGGCTGACTTATAGCAGCCCCTGCTGCATGAGACTAACAGAGGAGGTTTGCCATTGGCTGCCTCTGCATAGTGACCTTGGTCTTCCTTGAGATCCTAGTACTTGGGATCTCCCACCCAAGTACTAACTAGGACCAACCCCACTTACAGCCTGAAATCTGACAAGATCGGTCCATTCTGGGCCATCCAAGTCACAGCAAAGTTGATCTAAACCAGTGCAATTATAAAACACAACAGATACAACCGCAGATAAAAAGAATACTGACATTACGATTAGAATAAGATTATAACAGTTTCCCCAGAAGATAAAATGGCTGATGAAGCAGGAATTCTCATAGCCATAAAACACCAACAGCGTGACAGTATAAATGCTGCCTTGACAGGTAATATTGTTTGACACGAGGCTTTCCCATTATTCATGTCTGAAGTTTGCCAAATAAATCACAAGATGACCCAAAGTCACTTGGAGGAGGAAAAAATTCAGATTTAGTGCATTAGTTTGACTTGCAAAGATTTCCCATTCAGTGATTTTAGTTTTGTTGTTTAACCAAAAATGGGGTCATGCCAAAACAAATCCTAATTTTCAATCCTCTCACATAATAAAACAGGGGGGAAATACTAGATATAGTGGTTAGTTGATAGAACCAAGACTGGGATGACTGTGCATTCCTGTGCAGAGTTACTCCAGTATAAACCCACTGAAATCAATGACTCTAGACGGGAATAACCCTGTGTAGGATTGCACTGCCAGGTTCAAAACCCCTGCTCTGGCATGAAGCTCTCTGGCATTTGGGGGCCTGTCAGTCTAAACTACTTCATGGAGTTGTAATGCCTCTTGTTCAACCACCCATCTTTCAATCCATCCTACCTCTCCCAGTTGTTGGGAAGATAAAATGGAGAACAGAAGAACCAGGCGTGTCGAGCTCTTTAGAAAATGATAGGATATAATAGAGTGAAGGTACTAGTTTCAGGTAAATCTGATTATCAAGACCACAATGAAGATAATCACACTTAATAGTTTATGGGGAGAATTTCACAGTAAAAATAAAAAGAGTTGCAAAACTGAAAAGGCTAACTATAAATATATTAGGAATACATAAGGATTAAGGACTTTGGACTTTAGAAAAAACAGAGCTTTAATCTTCAACACAGAATATGAGAAAAATTGAAAATGATACTTATATTTGTCACGGAGAAAATCGGAAGGCTTCCTGTGGTTTATTTAGTTTTAATGTTAGTCCTAGAATTGATTGTTTTGCTCCAGTATTTTTTCTACTCTGTCTTGGATCCTTGCTAATGCTATGTCTTTAAACTTGTATCTGTTTACCTTATGGTTTGTATTGAAATGTACTTGATACTGTACTTGATACATCATACTGTGTAATCCGCCTTGAGTCTCTGTGAGAAAGGCGGACTATAAATGATGGAGATGATGATGATGATGATGATGATGATGATGATGATGATCTTTTTCTTCTTTTATGTTTGTATATTTTGTTAGTTTTATTTATTAGATTTGTTTGTTCCTGTGTTTGTGTAACTGTACTTTTATGTTTTCTCTTTTTATTAAATAATTAAAACTCCTTAAAAAATTAGGGGTTGTATATTGTCTGAAGTGCCCTATTTTGTCCCTCTTTGAGTTGTTTTTACAAAAATCAGCCCCAAATTTGGGTGATTATTCTAGGTTAACATAATGTTAATATTACACTCTTTAAACATTCAAATGTGTCTTAGTTGTCTGCTTTGTCTGTTTCTTTAAACAATTAAAATGCATGCATTTATGTGAAGCATTTAAAACAATCCTTCCTGTTTCCTAAAGGTGTGAGTTGGCTGACATCATCCCATATTGCTTTTGGTTCCCTCCCTAGGCCAAAATTAAAAGAAGCGGGGCTTTTTTACCGTGGGGACGTGGTGGAACGGAGTTCCAGTACCTCTTAAAAATGGTCACATGGCCGGTGGCCCCGCCCCCTGATCTCCAGACAGAGGGGAGTTGAGATTGCCCTTCATGCCGCTCCAGCGGTGCAGAGGGCAATCTCAACTCCCCTCTGTCTGGAGATCAGGGGGCGGGGCCACTGGCCATGTGACCATTTTCGCCGAGGGCAATTTAAACTTTAAAAAACTCCCCCCTTGTTTCAGCTGACCCAAAGTGACATCATTGTGTGGTCTTGAGTTCCACCACTGAGTTCCACCACCTCTTTTCCCAGAAAAAAAGCCCTGAAAAGAAGTATTTCTCTCTTCTTGGGAAATCAAAAGGTCTTAGAAGTATCTTTCTTTTGCGATGCTCTAGCAGCCAGTGGATATACCTAAATCTCCCTTCCATATCTAGAATGAATGTTTGTCCTCTATGTAGACTCATCTAAATGGTTAGCTGTGTTTGTCTGTCTGTAGCAGAGGAAAAGAACAAGAGTTCAGTACCACCTATAAGACTCACGAAAGTTCATACCTTACCACAAATTTTGTTAGTCTTATAGGTGCTACTGGACTCTTGCTCTTTTCCACTGTCTTCTGTGTTCTTGCCTTTTCCTTAACACCCCACCCCCCATACACACCTTTTCAGGCCCCAAAGGTGCTTAATTGACTATCAGGATCTATTTAACTTTTAGTTTAATCAGCAGACACAGCTGTTGTGAATTGCCTTTGACTTGCAAGATTACTTAGCTTTGTCTATATTGCATCCGTATGGGCAAAGGTGAAGCTGATGCTCCAGCAAAGAACCACACAACACCCTGCTTATCAGATGAAATGGGCCACAGCTGTATTGATTACAGCCATTGGAGCATTGGCAGGGCATAGGGCAACGGATACATTACATCAAATGACCCCTTGTGGTTCTATGAGTACTTCCCCAGTCCACCTACTGGAAACCACAGGATGGCAGGTGATGTACTACCACCCAGCATCGCTAGACATTCCCTCCATCCAGAATGAAGCCTGCAATGGTCCCCACACACGTACATATCCTTCGGCTTCTCCCCAGATCCCTTAAGGGGACCTCAAGAGATGTGGGGTGAGCTGCCCAATCCACAACACCCACCCCCGCACATCTGGCCCAATGCCTCAAAACCACCAAAGTTGTGACAAGCCACCACTAGATGCCACTGGCATCGCAAGAGGTGAAGGGAGGGAAGCTGCTCCATCTCTTCCACTGCCGTCACAAAATGGTGGCAACAAAGTGGGCCACAAAAGAGGAGCCTGACCTAGCCTGTGTTCCTCCCTCTGTGCCCCCTGCCACCACTCATTTGCCTCTGTCCCAGTCTTGCCACCCATTCCCCGCTGCAATCTTGCCTGCCAGTGAGTCAGCACGCTTCCGTTGTAAAACAATGCACACAACACAGTACAGGATAGAATAGCTGAGAGGAAACAAAAAAAATATGTTTTTTCGTGCATATAGACACTGTCTTCCTTTTTCCTTTCGGTGGAGAGGTGCCAGCTCTTCCAAGCTTTCTTGGATACGTAAGAGGACCAACTTTGAACAATTAATATTCATTGATAACAAAAACATGGTCAGCCAAGAGCTCACATTTGCCGCAATATTATTACAAATCACAGTGGCATGTGCCCTGGAGGAATGATTGTAGTGACATTCCACATCACAAAAGAAACAAAGAGATTCAAAGGATGTTTTAAAGAATGACAGGGAAAGAACAATGATGAAATGGTTGTAGAAATATGCTTCTGTTCAACCTGGCCAAGCAATCACGTGAGTTTGGTCATGTTTACTCAGCACCACAGAATAAAGGAAACGATTTGAAACGCTACGGTTCGAATTAAACAGACAAACCTGAGAATTACTTATAAAAGATATTTGCTTTCTGTGCTGTTTTTCAGCACTGCAATAACTACCATTAAATAGACTGAGGCCACCTTTGCTCTACGACAAACATTGTCAATGTAGATAGATGCATCAACAAGGACTGATCGGCGGCTTCCTGTTTCTCTCTCTCTCCATCTTTCATTCGCCTATTGGTTCAAACCATTGATCTGCATATCCTGTCTGATTATTTTATATCTGGGCAGGGTAAACATCCTTGCTTGAAATACCACAGCAGATGTTATCACCTGAGTCAAAACACTGTCCCAAGTGAATTAATGAATTAGTGACGGCTCTGGCATCATATAAATCATTTGTATGCAGTTTTGCCAAAGGTAAAATTTGTTGTTGACTTGTGTGTGTGTGTGTGTTATGTCCCATCAAGTCGTCTCCGACCTATGGCAACCCACTGAATGAAAGATCTCCAAAACATCCTATCTTTAAAAGACTTGCTCAGATCCTGCAAACTGGAGGACGTGGCTTCTTTTATTGAGTCCAGCCATCTCGTTTTAGGTCTTCCTCTTTTTATGCTGCCTTCCACTTTTCCTTGTGTTATTGACTTTTCCAGAGAATCTTGTCCTCTCATGATGTGACTAAAATGTGATAGCCTTAGTATTGTCATTTTAGCTTCTAAGGAGGGGACCCTAATTAACAACCATATTCTGGCTCAGCTGGAATTTCTGAACAAACCAATCCTATGTACAGCACACTGCAGTAACAAGTAAAGATGTAGCCAAAAGTAAGATAACTGCAGCCAAATTGCCTCTTCCTAGAAGACCTAATGCACCAACCATGGTTGGCGGATGACACTTTATTCAATGGATACTATTTAAGTATCTTAATATTTAAGTAAAGTTCTGTTGCTGTCTTCAGGTACCCAGCCACACTTGGGCCAGATTAAAAAAAGTAGGTATCATTTTTTGGCAAATCTTCTGGACATGAGAAATTTCAGAGGCAACTCAAGCAGGAAACTTGATATGTAGGGATCCCAGGTTCCCACTTCCCAATCGTTTACCTGCCTGCCTGCCAGTCTCTGGCAACCAGCAAGAGTTTCTGGGCTGCCCAAAGATCACCCATTACCAGCAGGCATGCCGGGGTCATGCTCAGTGTGCACTCTCCCAGCGGGCATGACAGGGTCACTTCTGTAAGTGATATCATTGCACCGGCCGCAGGAGCACTCCTGTGGTGCGTTTGGAGCCAATGTTCAAAAAATTGGAATGTGAGAATGCTCCCACAGTTGGCATGATGATGTCATTTCTGGACTGTGAGACCACCTGAAGATCTCAAGTAGATATGGGCACTAACAAGGAAAAAACCGAACTGCATGGTTCATGGTTCATGGCATTTTCACGAACCAGGAACCATGATCTACCATGAACTGGGGCAAGTTTGAGAACCAGTTCATGGTTCGTGGGGTTTAAATTCCCCATTCTGGCTGCTTAGCAGCTGCAGGGAAAGGGTCATTTAAACCCCTGGATCAGCTGGCAGGCGGCGGGGGGGGGAGACCCCCACCTCCTGCCAGTTGATAGTTTAAAGGGACTTGCCGCTTGCAAGTGGTGGGGCCCTTTTAACAGCCCAAACCTCACAAACCCCAGCCCCCCCAGCCCCAGCCCCACACACACCCCAGCCACAGCCCCCCCACTTACCATGGCTCTGCTGCTGGGTTGGTGGAGGCTGCAGCCCAGCAGCAGTGGCTCCAGCCTTCTCCATCAACCTACAGGCTGTGGCCTCCTCCCCCTCCTCCCACGAGGGGTGGGAAGGGCATATTTGGCCTCCTCTGCCACCCTGTGGGCCTGTGTGGTGGTGGAGGAGGCCAAAAACACCCTTCCTGCCCCTCGCGGGAAGAGGGAGAGGAGGCCACAGCCCCTGCTGCTGGGCCACAGCCTCCACCACCCCAGCAACAGAGCCAAGGTAAGTGGGGGGCTGGGGCTGGGGGGCCTGGGTTTTGTGGGGTTTGGGCTGTTTAAAGGGCCCTGCCACTTGCAAGCAGCAGGTCCTTTTAAACTATCAACTGGCAGGAGGTGGGGGGATCCCCCCTGCCACCTGCCAGCTGATAGATTAAAGGGACCTGCCCCTTGCAAGCTGCAGGAAAGCACAGCCAAGCCCCACTGTTTACATGATCAGCTGCTTGTCATGGATCTCCCTGACGAGCAGCTGATCAGCGGGTTTAAATGTCCCTTCCCCTGCCGCTTTGCAGTGGCAGGGAAAAGGGCATTGCCCTTTAAAAAGAACCAAACGAACCAGTGGACCAGTTCCGTGGAAGTTTGTGAAAATGAGCTTCCACGAACCACGGGTTCGCAACCCACGAACTGGGCTGGTTCGTGTTTTTTTTGGTTTATATTTAGGTTCATGCCCATCTCCAATCCCAAGCCACGGATTAAAAACTACAATTCAATGGGCTAATGGAGGTCCAAACTTGTGGCCATCTCCAGATCTTCTTGCAATTAATACTATGAATTCCATGGCCCAATGATGAGTGCTGGCTGGAAAAATACTTCCTTTGGTCTGTCTTAAGCTTCTTGCCAATCAAGCTCATGCGATGACCCTGAATTCTGGTATTATGCATTCATCTGAAAAAAGAAAAGAAAAATCCTCTCTCTTCCCTTCCCTCCACAAAACATATTTTGAGAGTTTATCATATTCTGTAAGGTTAATCCTATGAGCTAAGGCTGATGTTCATGATTTCTTGGCCAGAGGGGTTTTTAGGCCGTTTTCAAATTGTGCTTAACTGGCACATGACTTGACTCTTTTTCTGGAAATACTTCAGAAGGAATGGCAATAGAAAGTAGATTCCTTTGTGAACTAGAACTGCCACAGAGGATTTCCAGAGTAACAACCAATTAAAAGCTTTTATTTGATTGCCTTGCTTTGAAACAAATTGGAATGGTCCAATTAGCACAAGCGGTATGGCAGAACAAGTCATCCTGCCTAAGGCTAGAGACATCTTCCAACAGGTATACCAAGACTGGGTATAGGCATAAATACCTCCATAATGCCTGGACAAGGTGTTTGGGTAGCTAAGCAAAACAACCGGCTTTGGAAAGCATCTAATAAACATAACCCAATTCTTCCCATTGTACGTCATGGGACATGCAGAGAAAGAAAGGAATTAAATGTCAAGATTAGAACCCTGTCGACTGAAAAACACAACCCCACACAGATTGCTGCTGCTTGCGTGACTGATTGAGTCTTTGCTCAGGCCTTGCTGCCATTCAACATGTCTCAGGGATGCCAAGCTCCAGGAGTGGCCTGGAGATCTCCCAGAATTACAACTGATCTCCAGACTTCAGAGATCACATTTTTTGGAAGAAATGGAAACTTTGGAGGGTGGACTCTATGGCATTATACCCCACTGAGCTCTCTCCACTCCCCAGACTTTGCCCTTCCAGGCTCCACCTCTAACATCTTATGGAATTTCCCCACAGTTGGCAATCATGATTTGTCTCCTCTGGCAACAGATGGTGTCTGGGGAGGGTATAGTTTCAGGAGGATGTGACATCACTTCCAGGTGGTGCTATAGGAATTTCCCCAATCTCTATGGTGTTTACCATAAAGACTGGAGAAATTCATAGATAGGAATGAGGGAAGGTGATGTGATGTCACTTCCAAGTGGAGGATCAATGGTTAAGACATCACTTCTGGGTGACACTCTAGGAATCCTACAAATCTTTATGACCTTTACCATAGAGATTGGGGGAATTTCCTAGTGTGCCACCATCAACATTAGGGGTGTGCTTATGGATATAGTTAATCTGAAAGTATACCCAAAATTAGCCATTTCAGCTCAGCTCAGGTATATCTGAAGAAAAACAAACACTCCTGGATTTCTGGGAGTAACAAAAAGATCTCTTGGAAATTCAGAAATCTCTTTGGGCTTTAGGGTGTCACACACACACACACACTCAGCCCTTAACATTTTTTACTGAACTACACACAACACTACTCAGGGGCAATAATGAAACTCCAAACTATTAATTTATCAAAAATATGTATAGTAATCCTTAAAGTACTAGGAACAAAATTCTTTGAAGATCTCAATACATGATAGTGTACAGAAATTTATACAGATTTAACTGTCCATCATATGGACAGTCCCAGGTTGGCCCAACAAGCAGCCGACAATATGAAGTTAATTAGCTTGTTTCATCCTGCCAAGATTTCCTCAAGGGCCACAGAAGATTCCACCACAACTTTTCAACTTGTGAAGGCGCAGAAACTCTTACGTGCAGTTTATTCACAGCCGTCATGACTGACCTGGTAGTGCTGTGAATTAACTTTATATTGCAGGCCGCTTGTTGGGCCAACTCGGGACTGTGGGTGGTCCCCGGTTCTATCTGCCTTCATCCACCTGAACAAGAACAAAGAACAAACAGAGCCAGTTTCGTGTAGTGGTTAAGAGCGGCAGGACTCTAATCTGGAGAGCCGGGTTTGATTCCCCACTCCTCCGCTTGAAGTCAGCTGGGTGACCTTGGACTAGTCACAGCTCTCTGGAGCTGTCTCAGCCCCACCCACCTCACAGGGTGATTTGTTGTGGGGATAATAATGACATACTTTGTAAACTGCTCTGAGTGGGCATTAAGTTGTCCTGAAGGGTGGTA
The DNA here is from genome assembly GCF_028583425.1 of Eublepharis macularius. Classification (NCBI taxonomy): domain Eukaryota; kingdom Metazoa; phylum Chordata; class Lepidosauria; order Squamata; family Eublepharidae; genus Eublepharis; species Eublepharis macularius. The sequence goes on from NC_072790.1 coordinate 249,820,450, forward strand.
TATAAATCGAATGTTATTATTATTATTATTATATTATATCTTCTGCATTTGTACTGATATACCTATTCATCTGCCTCTTTGAATATACTGAAGGCTGTGTGGATACTTTGAATGCCTGGATTACATAAAGAACGGAGAACAAATGGACATTAATTTAAGAACTCTTTCCAGCGCCGTCTACTTCTTCGTAGGTCCGGTCATATGAAATTGACTAAGATTGGTTGCTGTATTTATTTTCATATGATGGACAGTTAAATCTGAATAAATTTCTGTACACTATCATGTATTGAGATTTTCAAAGAATTTTGTTCCTAGTACTTTAAGGATTACTATACATATTTTGATAAATTAATAGTTTGGAGTTTCAATATTGCCCCTGAGTAGTGTTGTGTGTAGTTCATTGGTTCTGTATACTTTGGGCTGCCCCTCGGTTGTTAGTGCTCAACATTTTTTAAGCAGAAAGGGAAGGAAGGCATGAGTTACTGGCTCTCTGATGCTGCATCACAGCTGTTGGCCATTCCTTCTGTGGGATGTAGAGCCCAATGAATGGCTGCTGGACTGGTGCACAGGGCCCTGGCTACACATTGCAGATACTTAGGGTTTCACAAGATAAACGCCTCTGGAAATTCATGAATGCGTCCAGAGATTCCTGAAGGCTTTCAAAACCTTGCCAACCTGGCTGGTTATGATTTGTAGCCAGGAACCTACCTACTGGCCCAGCAGCCTGACAGCCACTCTCCATCTCTGGGGGCTTGTGTAAGCTGTATCTCCCACAGACGGAAAGACCAGCAGTCATGCCTTTCTCTGCTTTTCAATTTTGAAAGTTTAAAGAGCCATTGGCTACAGGGGTGGAGAGGGCTAATATCCATTTAAGTTCCAGGTTAGGTTTTTTTTCTACAAGATGTGCTTTTTAGGAGCTGAAATTCCCAAACCTGGATTTTTTTTTCTTGCTTCTCAAATTATCAAGGATGGGGTACTGAGTAGAGATGGGCACGAACATTAATACGAACCAAAAAAAACCATGAACAGCCCAATCTGCTGTTTGCAAACAAGCTGTTCCTGAGGACCCATTCTAAACGAATAGATGGTCGTTGCAAGCCTCGTTCATTGCTGTTTGTTGCTGTTCATCAAGCCAGACATTCTGGCACCTGCAATCAATTCCCTTGGCAACTGAGGCAGGGATTGTCTGAACTCTGTCTGAACTCCTGCTGTTGCCCTGGAAACCCCAATCAAGGTCCAATTTAGCTTGATAAGCAGGTCTTCCTTTCAAGTGTGGAGATACAAATTTGTTACAACAAGGAAGCAAAGACCAGGGGGGAGGGGGGCTCTCAGCTCTGGCTTTGAAGAGGGAGGAGAGACAGTTGCTGTTGGCATTTTAATAGAGAGAGTGCATTGGAGCTTGAATTTTCTGTGTGTGGTGGGATAGGGATCTACCCCTTCAAGTTCCTGGGCTGCTGCCAGGCTCTGGGCCAAGCTATTATTTATTATCGGTATCTTTCCTGCTACCTGCTCAGGTCAGGTTTCTGGGAGCGGTGCAGTAGGGATCTTGACTTGGATGATGGCTGGAGGAGAGCCTGCTGGCCCCCACGAACAGCTAACCACGAACATGTTCATGAACAGGGCCATGTTTGTGGCTGGTTGTGAGTCCCTGTTCGTGTATGGCAATGAACAATGAATATAATATTCATTTTTTTTTTGTTCGTGCTCATCTCTAGTACTGAGAGAGAAGGCAGGAGTTTGCCTGTTGCCATTGGGCAAATGGTAGGCCTGGGAAGACCTCCTGGAAACCTACTTCCACCTGTTGTCTTATCACATTGTGCAGCAGTTTGACTCCTGTTTTTTTATTTATGATTCTTAGCTTTTGTCATAACCGATCCTCTTGATTTTATCGTCGTCATTTCATTATACTTTCTAATACTTTTGTAAGCTGTCTCAGGGACATTGTGTTGAGAGACGTCACATAAATATATTAAAGAAATTACTGAACAAAGGGAGAAGTAATTGCTCACCCTCCACAGCGTTAAATCCATTACAATAATACAAGGTCTCACTATTGATGGGTTTCCAAGCTGGGTGCCCACGGAGCAGTGACAATTGATCAGTGCGGAACACATTTCTATTTGTAAAACATTACCATGCAGATGAGTCAAAGAGAATACTGGCATAAATTGCCCACAGCCATCATGGGAGCAGAGTCTGAGAGAAGGGAGTGTCCTTCCAAAGACAATGAAGTAAGAGATGATGACTACATGCTTGTGAAAGGTTGGAGTCATCCAGCTTACACAGACTGTTTGGAGGGTTGGGCTTTGGCAGAGTATAAAAAGCACTTGCTATTCCCGAAGCTACAATTGAAGCTAATCTGGAATTGTGATTTGTTGGGTAAGTCTGTTTCTATTCAATTTAAGGGGTAATTGCACTGTGTAGTAGTAGTGAGGTAGATGTTATAGTAATGGGACGGGTTATTTGAGTAAACATGTTTCTACTGATTTTCAAGTGTGGCGGTGGTACTACCAATAGTAACACCATTTGTGGGACTACTAATTATAACAGTAATACTAGTAGTAGCAGCTTTTGGAATAGTAGACAACTAGCTTTCCCACTAGGTTATTATCTCCAAATATTATTTTTCTACAAAAATTTTGAGTGCAAAAATTTTTTTTTATGTAGGATGCAAGCATGGCAGACCTGATTTGCCTGTCTTAACACTATTTGCTCTACTCCTTAGTGTAACTCTATTGCTCTCAAAAATGTCATGCAAGGGTCAACCTGAGCTTGAGTATAAGAGTACTTGCAGTAGTAACAGTCACTGTTACGATTTTTATGATGACAGCAAACAGCAGTATTCTTTCCAGTGATAGAATCATAGAATCATAGTGTTGGAAGGGACCACTATGGTCATCTAGTCCAACCCCCTGCACAATGCAGGAAACTCACAACCACCTCCCCCCCCCACACACACACACCTCCATGCTTAGAAGATGGCAGAAAACCTCCAGTATCTGATAGTAGTGCCACTGTTGTTCTTAGTTATTTTAACTAATGACGATTATAAAAAGAACATTGTCATATGTGTAATTGTTGCCTATTCAGCTGCCCTCCAGAATACTTCCCCAGCAAGTATTACTCCTCCCAGCAACACAGCGTTACTGCCATGACTAATAATTTCAGGTGGGTAACTGTGTTGGTCTGTAGTAGAAGAACAAGATTTGGGTCCAGTAGCACCTTAAAGACCAACTGTGAGGTGCTACTGGACCCAAATCTTGCCCCTACGGCTCACAGTGATAATGGGGCAGTCAGTAGAAGTCATGGTAAGGATACTGGCATTTGCAGTAGCGGTTGTACATGATAGCAATGATGTGTAGAAAGGAGTAGCAGTTGATTATGGCAGTGACCTAGTAGTGGCATCAGACTACGTTTTCTGCCAAACAACACAGACGCAAAAAACAATGCACACTGCTAATTTTAACTTCAGCAACAAGGCAGGCGGCCTCTCCAATACACTTGGGAATAGACACAGGAAAGCTATTTCCCCTTCATGGCCTGTCTAAGCTATGGGTTTAAGGATCAACTATATTCTTGTAATTTCTAGTCATAACTTCAGTGCTCCGTGTTCTTACACTCTCATGGCCCTTGTTTATCAAGGGACAATCTGAACTGTTACGTACCAGAGTAGACCCGAGCAACCCACTGTCCTGTTTTGCCGCTGGAGGTATTTTGGAGATGCTGTTGAAGATTTTTATGTTAGGGTGGATTGTTAGAGTCTACGGTCTTCAGCTCTTAGTCCCCGCACCCCTATATCCTGCCCCACATTTCTGAATAGGTTGGATCCCACAGATCTGTTCTGCTAATGGCACCTTCATCTGGTGCAAGGTGCCCCCAGATGCGAGATTAGCTTCTTGCATAGCAAAGTATCTGGAGATGGAGGAATGTGCTATTGTTGGGGCACAAAATCTGAGCGGGCACCACCATCTGTATCAGTTCTCTGAGGACTATGTATGTGAATTCATCTGTGTTTCTGGTAGTGTTGAATAGCGTTTAACGCTTCCAAATGATGTTTGATTCTCATGTGCAGAAAGTTTCCAAGTAGCCACAGATTTCATGAAGTTATGATCTCAACGAGGTATCTCAGGTGAACATGGCCATGTGTGGCACAAGCCATACCAAGAAAAAAGAAGGGTATAGCAGCTCCCTCTTCTGCATCATGCCTCTGGCCTCAAGTTGGTGACACACAAATAGGAACCTGAAGTGAGGGGTCCACCTAAGGTTCAGGGGTCCAGCATCTACCTGGCATGCAGAAGGTCTCAGCATCTCCACTGAAAAAAGTATCAGGTTGCAAATGATGTGAAAGACCAGTTTTGAGTAGACAATACTAACCTTGATGGACCAATAGTCTGATTCATCGTAAGGCAACTTCCTGTGTTGAGGAAGTAAATAGCTATGGACTGCTGTCTACCCCAGTCCAGTCCCCTTTGAAAGCCAGCTAAGCTAGCAGCCATCTCCCTACCTGTGAGAGTGAGGTCCACAAGTTGGTGGAGAGTACCCTCAAGTCAGAGTTGACTGATGGTGACCCCTCGTGGGGTTTTCATGGCAAGAGACTAACAGAGGTGGTTTCCCATTGCCTGCCTCTGCAACCTTGGTCTTCGTTGGAGGTCTCCCATCCAATTACTAACCAAGGCTGACCCTGCTTAGCTTCTGAGATCTGACAAGAACAGGCTCACTTGGGCTATCCAGGTCAGGGTGAGGTCCACAAGATACTTATACATTTCTGAAGTCCTTTGTCCTGAGTGTACCCGATTTCCTCAAAATTGAGTACATTCAGGACAGGAGATACATTCAAGAGAGCAAGAGAAAAAGGTTTTGTTATTCTCTTTTCTCACACCATACATAATTTTATACACATCTAACATGTCCCTCTGTTTCATTTTTTTCCACACAGCCAAAAATCTCAAGATCTTTCATCATGTCTCTTTCTTAATTCTATAGGATGGGGGTGGATTGTAGCTTCTAAAGTGTCTGTTTGCACCTTCGCTGGAAATGCTTTCAGATTCCCTTCTCTGACTTGAAAACAGGCACAAATATTCTGTATCTGCCTTGCAGAGTTTCTAACTTTGTGGGGTCCGAATACTCACAAGGTAGTAATCTGGTTCCAGGGTGTTCTCTGTATTTTTTTTTTAACTCCTTTGAATGCCAGTACTCCATGTGCTGCATCACAAACTGATTCCCTCTGGTTTCAAAAGTTGTTTGTTCTGTTCTATTGGATGTGGTGTGGGGAGGTTCAGGAAGACGGGAGCTTATTATTAGAAAAACAAAATTCCAAAAACTCCTTGAGCAGCTGGGTGAATGTCAGACAAGTTCTGATGTCCTGTAATTTCATAATCAAATCTAACGTCTGCCCCAACTCAATAGCTTTGGGACACACTATAGTGTATACATAGTATATAGTATATATATATATATATACTATATATATAGTGTATAGTGTATATATATAATATATATTTTAATATCATCAGCTTTCTAATCAATCTCTAATTAACACTATCTCAGGTAGGTAATTGTGTTGGTCTGTGGTAGAAGAGCAAGATTTGGGTCCAGTAGCACCTTGATGACGAACTAGAGTAAGATTCAAGTCCAGTAGCACCTTAAAGACCAATTAGACCAACTAGATTTCCAGGGTATGAGCATACAAGAGTCAAATCTCCCTTCATGGAGCGATGAATCTTGAAAGCTCCTACCCTGGAAATCTACTTGATCTTTAAGATGCTACTGGACCCAAATCTTGTTCTGATTAACACTGGTAAGGCTGTTTACTTCTGTCCCTGGCTACAGCTTCCCACCATAAAGAAATTTAAAGTTTGTACTTTAGTTTTGGAAGATGCATATTTGCAGAAGATGCATATTCATTGATGATCGATGAATCATCAGCAGAAGGGAAGCCAAGTGAGAATATTTATCTGTGTGTCCTTGCGTTCCTGTCTAAGCATGTGTGCATGCAAAGTGCCGTCAAGTCACAGCTGATTTATGTTACCCCCATAGGATTTTCCAGGCAAAAGATGAACAGAGGTGGTTTTCCCTTGCCTGGCTCTGTATAGCAACTCTGGACTTCCTTGGTAGTCCCTCATCCAAGTAGTAACCAAGGTCAACCCTGCTTAGCTTCTGAGATCTGATGATATCAGGCTAGCCTGGGCCATCCAGGTCAGAGCACACAATAATTGCGTGTTGTCAAGTTGAAACTGACTCATATCAACCCCAGTACCATGGGGTTTTCAAGACAACGGATGAGCAGAGGTTGTTTGCCATTCACTTCCTCTGCATAGCAACCCCAGCCTTCCTTGATAGGATCCCATCCATGTACTAAACATGGCCAATCCTGCTTAGCTTCCTACCTTTGGTGAGCTTCAGCTATTCAGGGCTGTTCAGGCTACATATAGATGATAAACCTGTGAGGGTCTTCTTGTTCAGTCTTACCATGGAATGAAGAAATGAACATGGTCTCTTCCCGTCTGGTATATTGGTTATGTATGGATGCGAAAGCTGGACAGTGAAGAAAGATGACAGGGGGGAAATTGATTCATTTGAAATGTGGTGCTGGAGGAGAGTTTTATGGATACCATGCACAGCCAAAAAGACAAATAAGTAGTTACTTGATCAAATCAAGCCTTAATTCTCCCTAGAAGCTAAAATGACAGAACTGAGGCTATCGTACTTTGTTCACATCATGAGAAGACAAGATTCTCTGGAAAAGTCAATAATGCTGAGAAAAGTGGAAGGCAGTAGGAAAAGAGGAAGACCTAAAGCGAGATGGCTTGACTCAATAAAAGAAGCCACATCCTCCAGTTTGCAGGATCTGAGCAAGTCTGTCAATGAGAGGACGTTCTGGAGGTCTTTCATTCAGAGGGTTGCCATAGGTCAGAGGTAACTTGATGGCACATAACACACACACACACACACATTGGTTAGAGTAACAGGTTTGGGAACTACTGTGAAAAACCTGGTTTGGAATCTCAGCTCATGAAGCAAATTGGCCAGGTCCTTTCTCTTAGCCTAACCTACCTGACAAGGTCGCTGTGAGATAAAAGGGAAGAAGGGAGTACCATGTCTACCTACCCTGAGGTCACTGGAGGAAAGGTTTGACTTTAAAAAATTGATAGATCCATAAGAGTGGGAAGAGGAGGTACAGAAGTTTTATGTGCCAATTGTCATATTTACTAATAAACACATGTTGAATGTTTAGTATTGGTGTTTGAGTGCTTTGTGAAAATTTGACGTTTGAGTTTAACACTGAAATGTGAACCTTTTCTTTGATAATTCCAGGCTGCATTCGGTAAAGGTCAGTAAAGATGGCTTCATTTGACAACCAGCATCAGACCAAGCAAGCAGCCAGCTTGCCACCTGAGCTGAGCAAACATTGCAAGGAGCCACCAGTGGCCGTTCATCCAATTCCTTCTCCTCAAGAGAAGCAACCATGCAAAGAGCCACCAGTTGTGGTTGTTCCAATTCCATCAGAGCCACTTCCTTGCAAGGAGAAGCCACCATGCAAAGAGATACCAGTGGAGGTCACGCCAGTTCCATGCCCCAAACCGACACCAGTTCCCCAAGAGAAGCAGCCATGCAAGCAACCACCTGTTGTGGTCGTTCCAACCCCATGTCCAGAGAAAAAGCCTCCATGCAAGGAGCCACCTGTTGTGGTCATTCCAACCCCATGTCCAGAGAAAAAGCCTCCATGCAAGGAGCCACAAGCACCTGCTCAGGAGATCAAGCAGCCACCTGTTACGGACGTTCAAGCTCCATGTGCTCAGGAGAAACCACCATGTAAACTGCCGCCTACTGTGGTGGTTCCAGCCCCATGCCCAGAAAAGAAACCTCCATGCAAGGAGCCACCAGTTGTGGTCATCCCAGAGCCAACACCATGCAAGGAACCACAAGCACCTGCCCAGGAGAAGCCACCATGCAAGGAGCCACCTGTAGTGGTCGTTCCAACTCCATGCCCGGAGAAGAAGCCTCCATGCAAGGAACCAGTTCCAGTCCAGCCCGAGACAAAATGCCCACCCCCCCTTGACCAACAGCAAAGGAAGCAAACATCCCCATGGCCCCCCCAGAATAAGTAAGCAAGCAAGACAAAAAATAGAGAAGAAAATCCAGATGTTCCACATATTCAGCTTGCAGTTATATTTCTCGGCGTACTTCAACCATATAGTCATTTAAATGCTTTATTTAAAAAAAATCTATTAATACTGCATGATTGTACTATATGCCAATTGTACTAGACCACTTAATTTCCATGAAGGAGTTTGCATTTGTTTGAACTGCTTCCAAAGGAGGTAGTTTGGGGCTAGCTTGTTTAAATGGTTTTAAGTGAAGGTGCAATGAGCTCTTAGGTTCCTTTCTTGCATCCATAAAAAGGTAATATTTATTTTAAGTTAATGACCATATTACCAACCACGTAATTCTTAACACAGCGTATCATTTAATAGGGAAAGAGAACAGACTGTATGGTTCAATGAATTTCCTAACGCCATGGTTCTCCAATAAAAAAAACTATTGAACATTAAGATGTGTAGCACATTCAGTGTTCCAACTTTCACAGATAAAAAAGCGTGAACGTTATTCAGGAATTAGCTGTCAGCGGGCAGCAAATGCGCCACTGATTTTTGCTAAAAGCGTAATTTAAAATCATATTGATGGCTTTTTCTTGAAACAATATCCAAGGGCTTTCAAGAAAGACCAAGGAGATGTCTGATACAACCAGCACAATTTATGGGTGGGGGGGACACACGAAAATCTCTTCTAGCCATTTTCTCTTGAGCTTTATTTACAATCTCCAAAGTAGTCAACATTTCACACATGCAGCATTCTCCACCTAGTCCTCTTTTTTTCTCATGGATCAAAAGCTCCATCATTTGTTTGGTCTCAAGGGCTCCTCCGGAAATTAAGAAGAAAAACATGTACTTCCTTCTTCATTAAAGATCTGGGCCAGATAGTAAGATTTTATCAGAGTTTCTCACGCAGAGAGGCACGTGAATCCTTCAAAACGTTATTGCTTCTCAGGATGCCTGAGTGAATTTAATTAAGATACTTACTGAAACGAGCTGATTTTGTTCGATAAGTTCCACCAGAAGATTGCAGAGGAAATATTTAAGTCACCCCACAGAATAAATAATATTTTGCAACACTGAACCACAGAGATGCTGATGACATAGTCTTAAGGAATTTGATCTATGTGTATATGATTCTAGAATTAGATTGTTGACTCCTATCACTTTGATTCTGAACTTCAGAAATAAATAAGAAAGCCAAAGATACTAACATTTTACGTGTGAAATCTGTGGCAGAAGTAGAGATACTAGGCTTCCTGGTATGGCAGGAGGCTTCCAGTGGTGGGGAAAAAATGTAAAATTGTTTGTATCCTCCGCATTGTGACGTCACTTCCAGGGAAAACCAGAAAAACTTTCTGGAATTGACAGAAAGTTTCCAGTGATTTCTAGAGCTACCCAATGTCACTTCTGGATTTTCCTGGAAATGATGTCATGGCAGAGACTATGAGGTGTACCACCATGTCCTCATCACCAAAGCTCCTGCCAGTTGCCAAGTACAATAACAATATTCGATTTATATACCACCCTTTGGGACAACTTAATGTCCACAGAGAGCGGTTTACAAACTGTGTTATTATTATCCTCATGACTATCACCCTGTGAGGTGGGTGGGGCTGAGAGAGCTCTGAGAGAGCTGTGACTGACCCAAGATTACCCAGATGGCTTCAAGAGGAGGAGTGGGGAATCAAACCCGGTTCTCCAGATTAGAGTCCTGCTGCTTTTAACCACTACACCGGACTGCCTCTCCACAGGTCATCTTGCAACACAGGTATAAAAAGAGTCACCAGCAACATTGAGAGATGGGGAGAAGTGGATCCACCTGGTGAAACATAGAAAGATAGAGCTGAAAGGTATCCTAAGGGTCATCTAGTCCAGCCCCATGTACAATATAGGAAATTCACAGTGACCTCCCCCCTCAATTCCTCCAACGACCTCTGCTCTATAACCAGAAGAAGGGGGGGCGGGAATCCAGGATACCCAGACAATCTGGCCTGGAGGAAAATTCCTTCCTGACCCCAAAGTGGTAATCAGCATTACCCTAGGCATGTAAGAAGATGCCATAAGAGCCTCCGTTCACACTCTCCCTCTCCCAATCTGCCTAAATGCACATTGAGTCACAGAATCAAAATAGCTGTCAGGCAGCCATCTAGCATCTTCTTCAATATCTTTGAGGAGGGAGAGCCCACCTCCCGAGGAAGCCTGCTCCACTGAGGAACTGCTCTGTCAGGACGTTCTTCCTAATGTTTAGCTGAAAATTCATTTGCTTTAATTTTACCTTGTCGTTTCTGGTTAGACCCTCTGTGGCAACAGAAAACAACTTTGCTCCATTCTCCATGTGACAGCCCTTCACAGAGATTATTAAATATGCCATTCAGTGCCCCCCTTTAAACCTCTTTAAACCCTGAAATCTTCCATCTTGTCTTATCCCTCTGTTCAGAGCTTCAAGTACCAGTACAAATAACAATGGACAACCTTGTCTTGTACCTCTTTGTATTCCCCATGGTTTGGTTAACTCTCCATTAACAACTGTTACCCAAATACTCAACTTTGTTACCCAAATACTCAACACATGTCTGCCCTTTGACTACTGGAGCATCCTCCCTTTTAGTGTGTTAAGAACAAACATGTGTAACTTGGCAAATTCTGCTATTCTGCCTATATATGAGGTCTCAGATCTAGGCAGTGGCTCATATCAGGGTGGCGAGATTCCCAGAAAAAAGTAACAACAACAACAACAACAACAACAACAACAACAACAACAACAACAACATTCAATTTATATACCACCATGCAGGACAACTTAATGCCCACCCAGAGCTGTTTACAAAGTATGTTGTTATCATCCCCATAGCAACAAACACCCTGTGAGCTGGGTGGGGCTAAGAGAGCTCTGAGAAGCTGTGATTGGCCCAAGATCACCCAGGTGACATCAAGCGGAGGAGTTGGGAACCAAACCCGATTCTCCAGATTAGAGTCCTGCCACTACACCAAACTGGTGTTAATACAGAATAAAATTAAAATCTTTATTGAGAAATCAGTAGGACAGGGAAATAGTGAGAGGTACACAAGGATCCACACACACCTGCAAGCACACACACACAGAGTAAAAATGCCACACCTAAACAATAAATTGTCAGGTGGTGTCCTGGAAATCCTGTAGAGTCCTAATGTGGAGAGTGGAAGAGAGGAGGATAGAGACAGAGAACAGGCTCACATCTGAAAGGGGCTTCTGCCAAGTCACCTTGGGGCAGCAGCTGGAGAATCCTGAAAAATTGCTGCCAAGTATTGGGAATTTGGGGGGGGGGGCGTATTTATACTGTAAAAATGCTGGAGGTTTCTAGCTCAGGATTGGGTTGGAGCCAGAACATGCGGATTGTATTAGGTGGTTGACAGTTAACTGTCAGAAGGGAGAATGTTCAGTGCAGTATTGTCCTCTAGTTTTAGGTGGGTAGCTGAGTTGGTCTGCAGCAGAACAGCAGATTTTCAGAGTGTAAGCTTTCGAGAGTCAGAGCTCCCTGTCAACTAGCACAAACGTTCATGATCTGGGATGCGCTGGTCGTAGGGTGAGGCAGCGACAAGTGAACAAAAGCCTGGGGGTGACGGGTGGCTGTTTCTGGAAAGGATAATGGGTTTATGATTAGACTGATTAGCTGCTAGATCCTGCCCTGCTTTCAGGCTATTAGAAAACCTAAAATTATGGCGACTTGCCCAAATTTCATCTGGGGAGGAGGCTGGCATGAGAGCTTCTAGGGAGACCAAAATAAGCTAGGCTGCTTCCCTCTATGGTCTGCCCAGAAGTGCCTGGAGGGGTTCTTAAGAGAGACTTTGTCTATTTCTACTGCACACAGTTGTTGCTGATTTCAGGGGACTCGTGAAGTTTTCCTTGTGTGTGTAGCTAGAGTGTTGTGGGAGGGGGGGGCTGTTCTCCATCTGGATCTCTTGGCTGGGCATCAGCTTCACCTGCGTTTCTCTTTCACATGCACCCTACAGGGCTAAAGGGAGTTGGATGGGCTGAGGTCTGCTGTGAACCCCTGCTGGGCAGAGGCCCCAAACAGGCACCCCCATGCTGACCCCCAGTACTGGCCCTGTGTAAAAAGTAGGGTTGCCATTCCTGCTCTGGCAAATGTTAGAAGATTTTCTTGGGGAGGAACTTCCAGGTGACATTCTAGGAATTCCCCCAATCTCTTCTGTCTATACCATAGATATTTGGAAAATTCCTAGAGTGGCATGAGTGGTGTGATGTTTCTTCTAAATGTTGGGTTGGTCGACACGATGTCAATTCATAGAATCATAGAATCATAGAGTTGGAAGGGGCCATACAGACCATCTAGTCCAACCCCCTGCCCAGTGCAGGATCAGCCTAAAGCATCTCTGACAAGTATTCATCCAGCCTCTTCTTGAAAACTGCCAGTGAAGGGGAGCTCACCACCTCCCTGGGCAGCTGATTCCACTTTTGAACTACTCTGACCGTGAAAAAGTTTTTCCTAATATCCAGCCGGTACCTTTGTGCATGTAGTTTTAGCCCATTGCTTCGCATCCCACCCTCTGCTGCCAACTGGAACAGCTCTTTGCCCTCCTCCAAATGACAGCCTTTCCAATATTTAAAGAGAGCAATCATGTCCCCTCTCAACCTCCTCTTCTACAAACTAAACATTCCCAAGGCCCTTAGCCTTTCATCGTAGGGCTTAGTCTCCAGACCCCTGATCATCCTCGTCACTCTCCTCTGCACCCTCTCGATTTTGTCCACATCCTTTTTGAAGTGAGGCCTCCAGAACTGCACACAATACTCCAGGTGTGGCCTGACCAAGGCAGTATAGAGAGGGGCTATGACCTCCTGCGATTTCGATGCTATGGCCCCTTTGATACAACCCAGGATTGAATTAGCCTTTTTTGCCACTGCATCACACTGACTGCTCATATTCAGTTTACATTCCCCAAGATCCCTTTCACATATATTACTGCCCAAAAGTGTATCCCCCATCCAGTATTCGTGCTTCCCATTTTTGTGGCCCAGATGTAATACTGTGCACTTGTCTTTGTTGAATTTAGGTGATGCTCTAGGAACTCCCCCCTCCCATGGTCTTTACTATAGAGATTGAAGAACATTTGTAACATGTAACCATTGACTTCATTCCCCATCCCGTTTTTATTCACACTCCTGCGTAGATGGGGGTTTGTCTGCTGCCACCAGGTAAATGGTCAGCAAAATGCAATTCTCTGTTGAGCTATGGCTTCGACATGCAGAACAGCTCTTGACTTCACAGATTTGGCTTAGGCAAGAACTTCATACAAGGAAAATGAAACCAAGCCAGAGAATCTGGTTTGCATGCACACAAAAATTGCACACTGCTCCTCATGCTGCAGTGTTGCTCAGACAAGACTAATCACATTCATGCATGGAAAAATATAGTTCATTATCTTGTTAGGAGGGGGAAGGTGTGGTAAAATGCCTTCCACCCAAGGATTAGTGCCAAATGTGAAGCTTTCCGCAAACAATGCAAAACTGAATTATTCAGGAGGGCTTTTTTACACAGATAAGCAAGGTGCAGTGTAAGGAAATGGGTCAGAGAGGTGCTTTGTAAAGGGATACGTACTGTGGACTATGCTACTGTATATTGGCTATTGTTGTATGTTCCTACTGCTAATATGTCATGTTTATTTACCTATGTTTTGTTTCTGCTCTAAATTGGATTTCTGAGTGTTGTTACAGTTTGGAATCAGGGAGAAAGTGACTTTCCTTGCTGGGAATTCCTTTTGACTAAGGTTTCCTTGGAAAGCACCCAGATAACCTCCTACCACCACTCAAGTTCTCCTGAGAACACTTAGATCGACCCACTGAGAAGTTACCCTTCCAGCTCAGTCCAATAACAAGGAGGAAAATACCTAATAACAATAACAACAATAATAAATCCCTCTCTTCTGGGCAGATTAGTGCCCCACTCAGAGTGCTGAACAAAGTCAGTGTTGTTATTGTCCCCACAATACATCTGGGGAGCTGGGCTGAGAGGAGTGGCTGACCCAAGGTCCCCTGCAGAGTTCATGGCAGGAGTGGGAGTCGAACCAGCAGGGTGTTGGTCTGGGACCAGCCACTTAACAACTATGCTACAGCAGGTCTCTTATAGCAAACCATGTAATCGCCAGGTGAGCTGGCACATATGAAAGAGATTCAGAGAAATATCCTAGAGAAATGTCCTCAAGAAGCCAAAAAATGTTTTCATGAAAAGGTTTATTATAGTAAAAAGGAGACATTGTGGGTGGACTCAAGAGGGGCAAGAAAGGGGACAAAATGCAAACCACAGGAGAGAGGCTACAACTACCAGCCACAGAATTATTCCAGGATAGCCCCACCCTATTAAGGGCTCAGCATTTCCATGACAAATGTAGACCTGGCCCAAACCAATTGGTCTTTTGTCCAAAAGTGATTAACAGTGAAATCCTAAGCAGAGTTACTCCAGTCTAAGCGCACTGAAATCACTGGATTTCTCTGTAAATCTGGACAGGTCACTCTGATGTGTACTGCGTAGAAAGAATTAGCCTAATTCAATCCAAAGAACTCCAAGAACCCAGACGATCTCTCTTGGCAGCACTCTTGAGCCATACTAAAGTTTTGGATTCTGTCAAAGCTTGTTTTCAAATTTCTGCAAAAGATGAAATTTCCATGCCTTATTGCATTGTTTATTGATCATGTTGACTTGAGTCACTGACCGACCGACCGACCGACCGCAACCGACCGACCGACCGACCGACCGACCGACCGACCGACCGACCGACCGACCGACCGACCGACCGACCGACCTATCTATCTATCTATCTATCTATCTATCTATCTATCTATCTATCTATCTATCTATCTATCTATCTATCTATCTATCTATCTATCTATCTATCTAGTGCTCATGGCCGAGCTAAGATTATCGATCTATCGATCGATCAATCGATCGATAATCTTAGCTCAGCCATGAGCACTAGGACCTGAGAAAGAAGGAAGAATCTTTGAATACTAGACTGAGGTGATGAATGAGCCAAAATGGTTGCATCTTAAAGAATATCTTATTACCATTTTAGGAAATAAGTATGAAGGAGCTGTGTTCATTCTTGTTTGTTTTACTTTTGTCTAGTCTGAAGTGTTTAACCATGCAGTGTGTACTTTTAGTGTTCTTAGTAAACTTCTTTTCATTTTACATGCTGTCAGTCTGATCTCTGTGAACCACACGAAGCCCCGTTCAGTTCACTCTTACTAGGAGTGGGAAAGGAGCAAGAAAGACCCAAAAGTGGTGCTGCAGTCTTTATGTGACCAAAAGAAAGGGGAGTTTGAGTGCAAACCCTTGGCCTGAGCCCAAGCCCCTTAAGAACTGGTTTCCTGCCGGTGGTGATTCCCTGAGAGAGAAATAGGGAGTGGAGGAAGAGGAGCCTTGTTTGGGGTCTTGAGACTGGAGCCCCAGTTTGACTGAGTAACTTCCTCGCCCACCCAGGATCATGAATAGGCCCATCTCGTAAGGCCCATCTCGCCACAAGGGGTTCAAGATTGTAGCTATTGAAAGGCTTTTTCATATGGGTCAGAGTTATAGTTGCCGTGCCTTAGGTTTTAATGCAGAATCTCACATATGTTTAGCTTCCATTTCAGGATTTCCAGAGGAAGGAATCAGATATACAAAAAGAGACATGCTCTTTGTCCCTTGAGAGCTTTTTCTGCCAACTCCACCTTGTATTCATCAGGCGCCACACCCAAGTCACCTGTGCTAATTGTATTTGTAATCCCCATGGTGTGAATGTCCCCAAAAGATAATGGTTTCTGTATTAGCCTACGGGTATTACAGCTAATAATAATACCTCTAAAGAGGAAACACACATCCTTTGCTAAGCACTTCAGCATCCCTGATAGTCAGCAACTGACTTAAAAGTTGTTGGGCTGTATTGTAGGGATGGGGTCTCAGATGCTTCACTAACTATTCGGGGATCATAGACTTCATCACCATTTTTGCCTCATATATTATCTGCTGCTTTAAATATGTACTCCTATGTACCACCAGCACTCCATCTTGTCTAATGTTAGTCCTAGAACTGATTACGCGTTGCTTCAGTATTTTCTACTATGTCTGGATCCTTGCTAATGCTATGTCTTTAAACATGTATATGTTTACCTTATGGTATTGTATTGAAATGTACTTACTTGATACTGATTGTATTAACCTCATACTGTGTTTGCTCAGACTGTCTATTCTGACTAGCAATGGCTCTTCACAGTTTCTGAGCAACACAGTTTTCCCAGACACGGCTATAGTGGTCCTAGCTTGCCAGACAGAGCAGTCATATTACCAGGTGAGGCTCCTCAGAAATCGATGGAACAGGGATTACCACATAACCCACAAAGACCACTGAAAACTCCCGTGTTCAGCATTCAAAAATTCAAAAGCAACTCTTACTAATGAACAGCTCATTCTAATGAATAACTTCATTAAGTTACCCTTTATTTCCCTTTGGGGATATGGAATGCTATGATATTACCCAATTTCATCAGAGCTCAGAAACTAAGGGCCAAGCTACACATGACGAATGACACTTGAACGGCAAGTGGATTGAGTGGAGGGCAAGTGAACAGGGAGAAATACACTTGCTGTTCAAGTGTCATTCGTCATGTGTAGCTTGGCCCTAAGAAGGGTTGGTACTTAGGATGGGGAACCACCAAGGAAGACTCTGCAGAGGAAGGCACTGGCAAACCACCTCTGCTCCTCATTTGCCTCGAAAGCTCCTTGCCGGGGCTGACATACGTCAATTGTGACTAGAGAGGGGCACAAACAGGAATACGAAGTAAAAAAAGCCATAAACAGACCAATCAGCTGTTTGCGAACAAGCTGTTCCTGAGGCCTCATTCTAAGGGCCAAGCTACACATGACGAATGACACTTGAACAGCAAGTGGATTGAGTGGAGGGCAAGTGAACAGGGAGAAATACACTTGCTGTTCAAGTGTCATTCGTCATGTGTAGCTTGGCCCTGAATGAACAGGTGGTCGTTGCAAGCCTCGTTTGTTGCTGTTTGTTGCTGTTGGTCAAGCCAGACAGTCTGGTACCTGCAATCAATTCCTTTGGCAATCAGAGGCAGGGACTGCCTGAACTCTGAACTCCTGCTGTTGCCCTGGAAACGTCAATCTAAGCCCAATTTAGCCTGATAGGCAGGTTTTCCTTTCAAGTGTGGAGCTCCAAATTTGTTACAAGGAAGCAAAGAGCAAGGGGGAGGGGGGCTCCCAGCTCTGGTTTTGCAGACAGTGAGGGAGAGACAGTTGTTGTTGGCATTTTGAGAGAGAGACAGGGGGAATGTATTGGAGCTTGAATTTTCTTTCTGTGGGGTGGGATAGGGTTCTACCCCTTCAAGTTCCAGGGCTGCTGCCAGGCTCTGGGCCAAGCTATTATTTATTACTTGTACCTTTCCTGCTGCCTGCTCAGGTAAGGTTTCTGGGAGTGGTGCGTTAGGGATCTACCCCTTCAGGTTCCAGGGCTACTGCCAGGCTCTGGGGCCAAGCTATTATTTATTATTGGTACATTTCCTGCTGCCTGCTCAGGTAGGGTTTCTGGGAGTGGTGTGGTAGGGATCTTGATGGCTGGAGGAGGGCCTGCTGGCCCCCACGAAGAACGAATAATGAACATGTTCATGAACAGGTAATGTTCGTCAATGTTAGTTGTTCGTTGTTTGTGGATGGCAACAAACAACAAACACCACGTTCGTTTTTTTCTGTTCGTGCCCATGTCTAGTTGTGACTTGACAGCACACATGCCCGCACATATATACTTCACTTTAAGTGCTCCCACAGGAGTTAGAGAGAAGATTACTTACAACCGGAAGTAAATATGAAAAAGCAGGTAGATATAGTGGTTAGGGTGTAAGATTGGAAGCGGTGAGACCTCGGTTAGCAGTTTCCCTCTGCCATGACGCTCACTGAGGGAGTGTTGGAGGCTGCAAATTGACAACCCTCTAGTTATTGTGGAGCCAGTTGAGTTTCATATAATGAAGGAAGCCTTTGACCTGCTTATTGGCTGTTTTAAATGTTGGTCATTTGCATATTCCTGAACATTATTTTCTGTATGAAAACAGCAGTTGCCTCTCTGCCTATCAACTGAGAACATGTAGTCTGTAGCTTAGTCAGTATTTCTTTCACTTTGTATTTCTTTCTTATGTTTTCCTACTAAAGTTAATTCTTTGTTTTTAAGCTTAAACTACATATGGTGTCAACTGTTTTTTTACAACAAAATAACCAATAGGGAGCAAGTCGAAGCAGGTTGACTCAGACTTAAGTCCAGTTTTAATCAAAGGAGCTTACTTCCAGCTATGTAGTTTTCTTAGGATTGCAGCCTGTGACCTAGGGTTTATTGAAATCCCACCATTCAACTCCAGTGGGGATGCAAAGTGGACATAATATTTTAAACCTTTCCATTCCATCCACACAACAACCTCACAAATCAAGCCAGGCCGAGAGAATGTGATATGCCCAAGGCCACAGACAAGCCACTTAGGCAGAATGGCACCCGAATCTAGATCTCCCAAATCCCAGCCTAGTGCTCTAACCACTACACCAAAAATGGCTCTTGTTAAAAGTGGTGTCATACAGGGCCAATAGCCTTCCCTGAGCCTATCAAACCTCACTATGTTGGGAAGAGGGAAAAGCTATGCACCCTCCCCCGAGCTTCTTGAGGGCAGGATGGCATCACAGGAAAAAATGAAAACCAACTTTGGAATTTTTAAAGAGGAAAGTACCTGAAGTGAAGTACCTGAAGATTGAAGCACCTGTTGATTCGGGGGGAGAAGGAAAATAAAGAAAACCCATTTCTTTTCCTAATAAAATAGTGTTTTTTTTTTAAAGTCACAAATCTTATTATCTCCCCCCAGGGCCTTGCGCTCTGTAGATGAGCAGCTTCTGGTGGTCTCCGGCCTGAGGGACATTTGGCTGGCCTCAGCTAGGTCCAGGGTCTTCTTTGCCCTGGCCCCAGCCTGGTGGAATGCCCTCCCACTGGAGATCCGAGACGTGCGGGACCTATTATAGTTCTACAAGGCCTGCAAGATGGAGATGTTCCACCGGGCCTTTGAATAAGGGCCAGCTTTGTGTCCCCCTTTCTGTCTACCTTACCCTCCTTCTGTAGCCGCCCTGGATTTACATCATGGCGGTGTCCATGGCTTGTAGTGATTTTATAGAAGCCTGATTTGATCAGTGGCTCCTGAATCTTTTTATCATGTTATTTGGATTTGTGGTTTTAATGCTTTTATTGAATTTTTATTGGAATATTGTTGGAAGCTGCCCTGAGCCCGCTCGTGGGAAGGGTGGGATAAGAGTGAAATAAATAAATAAATAAAATAAGTCAAAAGACCACTGGAGTGTGTGAAAAATTAGGTGGATATATGAAGTGGCCTTATACTGTCTCAGAGCACTGATTTAATTGCCTGCTCTGACTGGAATCATCTTGCATAGACATGCAATGTTTTTTAACAACATTCATTGTTGGAAAATATCAAGGATTAAACCGAGAAGTTTCTGCAAGTATGATGTGACGTGTGCTATTGATCGGCACTTTTTTTGCTTAATGGAGTACACCGGTGCTCTAGGTGGCTCAATGCATCCTCTGGCCACACCCTATCTGTGTTCCCAGCCCTTCTCACTGAACTTATTTTAATTGAAAACACTCAGGCAGACTGGATACAGACTTTTCTCATGCAAAGCACAGATTCCAGCCTACCGGCCTGCCTCAGGTTTCTGCACTCACAAAAAGTCAGTGGAATTTCAGTAGAAGCCAGAAGAGATTTGACAGGTCCTGGGGTTGGGGCGGTGTCTTTGTTTAGGCTTCAACAAATCTCTGCCTTCAAGGCAACTGAAAGCTCTGCTTGTCCAAAGAGTCTGAATTGTTTCTATCTTTCAGAAATCTCCCCACAATGTATTTATTTACTTCATTTATACCCCACCATTCTCCCCAATGGGAACCCGAAGCACCATACGTCAATCTCCTCCATGTTATCCTCACACCATTCTGAGAAATGCATATAATACCAAGAAGAAGACAAGAAAAAGAGATTCTGAATCAAGGACAGGTACATTTATTCATATGCTTCCATGTCTTGATGACTGACTCTTTGGAGGACTCTAGCATTGCTTGGGCTGCTGGGAAACTGGTGGGCACTGGGATTGATTTCCAGTTGACCCTTGGCACGGATTTTCTGATTGGCAAGCACTGCCACCATATCCTTGGCATGTGCTCCCACCAGAGACTTGGTATGTACTGCCACCGGATCCTTGGCACGTGTTCCCACCGGAGACTTGGCAAGCATTGCCACCGGATCCTTGGCATGTGTTCCCACCGGAGACTTGGCAAGCATTGCCACCAGAGCCTTGGCAAGTGCCCCCACCGGAGACTTGGCAAGCATTGCCACCAGAGCCTTGGTCCGTGCTCCCACCGGAGACTTGGTATGTACCGCCACCAGAGCCTTGGCACGCTGGAGGAGGGCACGGCTTAGAGCCTCCCGAAGGCTGACATGAATTCACGCAGGACGATGGTGGATACACTGGCGGTTGCTTGCATTGTTGAGATTGCTGGAAAGACATTTTCTTTGTCTTTGAGGGAAACCTGGAAGAAAAACATAAGCAGAGTTCTGACAGATTAGCCCAAAGGACAATCTACTCCAGTATCTTTTTTCATACACCGGACAAACAGTTGTCTTAGAGGACCCACAAACAGACCTTTTCCTGATGCTGCCACAGAATTATATCTGGATATGGAGGTTCCCTTTAGTCATCATGAGAAGTAACCACTGACTGACCTATCCTCATCTATGAATCTAATGTCATGTCTGACTGTACTGACCTATCCTCATCTATGAATCTAATGTCATGTCTGACTGTACCCATTCATTCATGCCAATATTTCTGTTGTCAAGTATATGCTTTATTCTGTCAAAGGTGACTCCATCTTGTATTGCCAGATA
Source organism: Eublepharis macularius (assembly GCF_028583425.1). Taxonomy (NCBI): domain Eukaryota; kingdom Metazoa; phylum Chordata; class Lepidosauria; order Squamata; family Eublepharidae; genus Eublepharis; species Eublepharis macularius. The sequence goes on from NC_072790.1 coordinate 249,841,507, forward strand.
TAATTCTGTTTCTTGTTGCTAACATTCCAGTGAGTTTTCACACATTCCCAGGTGGCCGGGTGTTTACCATTTGGAAGACTTCTTCCTGACTATGATATGTCTTCTGCCCTTGTAGCCTGATAGCACAAATATGTATAGTGTTCTCACACAGAAAGAACAACACTAGGTTGTTTGGAAATTGGTAGGGGGGAGGGACATGGGTAGAAAAGGGATGTACTTTTCCTATGTAGCCATTCTGGTCAACTTTCTGCTAGAACTGCTTAGTTGCTTACCTCACTTCTAAGTAGACCTTTGGGTTTGAATATGGAAAGAACTGATTTCTGAATAAAAGTCATTTAACCAAGAACCTGTGTCTTGCTACAATGAACGAGAGATCTGTCTGCTGTAGTTCATCATCCAGAGACATCTACATGTGTGTTATATGCTGTCAAGTCGCTTCCGACTTGGCAACCCTATGAATGAGTAACCTCCAAAACATCCTATCAATTATTCAATTGCTGGCGAATATAGCCAAACAGTGATTGCTGCCGTCTTGGAAACTTATTTATCACTGTTGTAAATTGAGTGTGAAATTTAAAATGCATTTAAAGACATTTTATAGATCTTGCAAAGTAGAGGATATGGCTTCCTTTATTGAGTCATCCTTGTCTGACACCTTTGCCACTTGGAAACCATTCTGTTTCACCGTATTCTGTCCTAACAGTAGCCTCTTGCCCAGAGTACAGGTTGCACATCAAAATAATCAGACACTGTGGCACACTCGTTTCTTTTAAGACCATCCACAACTTTTCAGGATCCACACTGTCAAAAACTATGCTGAAATCTATAAAACGAAGGCTGATTATCTTCTGAAATTAAATTTTCAATGTGATCTCTAGTGCCTCTTCCTTTTCTGACTCCAGCTTGCATATAGAATCATAGAACCATAGAATCATAGGGTTGGAAGGGATCTCTAGGGTCATCTAGTCCAGCCCCCTGCACAATGCAGGAAATTCACAAATACCTCCCCCCACCCACCCACCCACCCACCCACACACACACACACACACACACACACACACACACACACACACACACACACACACACACACACACACACACACACACACAGTGACTCTTACTCCATGTGGCATTTCTCATTCCATATATAGTAGCTAATCCCCTTTTAAAAGTATCTGTGTCAATGGCCATCACATACCCATTGGCAGTGATTTCCACAATTTAATCACTTGTTAAAGAAGTATTTCCTTTCTGTCATCCCAAATGCATTGCTATTGACTTTATTGAGTGCCCCCAAGTTCTACTATTATGGGAGAAGGAGAAAAAGCTCTCTCTATTAACTTTCTCCACCTCAGGCATACTTTTATTAACCTCTATAAAGATTTGCACTCCTGCTATCTATCTCACACACTTACTGTGGCATAAACAATAATCATGAAAGATTATTGTTCTGGCCTGACTGACAGTACCAACCTAAGCACAGAAACACCCTTCTAAATCGATCGACTTCAGTGGACTTAGAATCAGGGTGTTGCTCTGTTTAGGATGGCCCTGTTAATCTGTCCGCTATAATATTTATTTATTATTTATTTGATTTGATTTATACCCTGCCCTCCCCACAAATGGGCCCAGGGCAGCTCACAACATTCATATAATATAATAAATTAATCATGAAACTATAAAATCAGTAATAATCTTAAAACAGTCATCAAAATAGTCCAGACGCCGTATCCATAGGCTACTTAAATAAACCGTCAGGAGTCCATATACAGACATACATAAGGGCATAGCACATGGCAAAGGGCAGTCCCAGAAAAAGTGGTGGTCTTAGTTGGAAGAAGGGGGACACCCACTGGTCCTCAGCCAAAGGCCTGGTAGAACATCTCCATTTTACAGGGAAATTAAAGTAGAAATAGATATTTCAAATCCCAGACAAGCTAGGGTAGCCATTAGAGTTGCCAAGTCTTTCTAGCGACCAGCAGGAGCGGGGAGCATTACTCACCTGGACAGCTTGAGTGCGCTTCTGGCCCCACATGCCATGATGTGACATCTGGAAGTGACGCTGCTGTTCAAAGTGCAGGAGTGCATGCACGCTTTGTGCCAGAGTCGATTCTTTTAGAATCAGCCCCAAATGCCATGTTTGGGGCTGATTCTAAAAGAATTAAACCTGGAGTGAAATGCACATTCACTGTTATGTTCCATGAGCTAACATCACTTTCAGAAGTGACATCATCACACGTGGGGTGGGGAGCACACACGACTGTTTGCCTGGGCTGCCTTACAGTGGTGGGCAATCACCAGGTAACCTGCCTCTTCCCACCAATCACTACGGCTTGGCAGCAGAGGGACAAACCACCAGGAGTTTACCCACCACCAATGAGCATCTGGCAACCCTAACTGCCAGGCCAAGCGTGCTGCGTGACAGCTACTTGGAGGGTTGAAAATGGGAACTGTCACTTCAGGAAGGAACTTGGAAGAAACAGTGGTAGCTCTAGGAATTGCCGGAAACTCTACTTAAGCTCTGTTAAATTTGAAAGCAGCAGCAAGACTTACCAGATAAGTTTTCCAAGGTTCTATTTGAAAGTCAACCACTAAAACATTTGACAATTTTGAAAGTGCTTAAACCTAAAATTTTGCCATATTTTAATTCATATGGAAGACCGTATTTACTCGAAAAGGAAGACCACCTTGAATGTAAGATGACCTCCTCCCTTTAAAAAAATGTCAATGCACAAAAAGATTTTCAGTATTGGACATAACTGTAACTTGTAAGTGACTGTTATATGACCTCCTCTTTTTTATGGCATACCTGAGGGGAGGGACAGAGTCTTATGCTGGAGTAAATACTGTATTACTTCAACTCCAAAACCAATCACAGCTGGACAGATTACCAACTTGGATCCTATGTCGAAGGTTGGGCTGCAACGAACAGTTATTTTCTTGCCTCTCCCTCCCACTGCAATATTCTGTCTCCCCCACCCCTCTTCCATTGCACCCCTGTGGATCGGAGGATCCTTGGGAACCTTATGAGAGCTAAAGCGGGGATCTGCTGAGATAAGGAGGAATCAGCAAAAAAGAATAGTATCTCTAAATCAGTTACGACTAAGCATCACCAGCCACTAAACAGCACATCTCAGCATTGTTTACGGTAGCTGTAACTAATTCCCCTTCCATGCTGACAGGATCCATGACATTATCTGTTATAATCTGAAGATGAATTACGGTTGCCAGGTCTCCTTTTTCAATGGAAGTCCTCCCACCAGCACCACTCCTGTCCCTTCCCTCCACCACTCAGCTGAGCAGTGGGAAAAAATGAAGAGGTGATCAGCAGTGTCCTGAAGTGATAGCTTCACTTCTGGTGTGACCACAAATGACATCACCATGTCACCAGCAATGTTCTAGCATTCCGTTAAAACTCTATGGTTAAACCATTGAATTTTGGCCAAATGCTAGAGCATTGCCTGACACACATGTGTGAGTCTTCTGCAAGGTGCCAGGCTCTTGCTGGCAACCCTGTGATCAATGGTGGCCATTCGTTAATGCTATTTACTAAGAAGCTACCAAAAAATAAACCATGCAACAAAGAAAAAATATAACTTGAGTCAACTTACCGAACTCAAAATGTCAACACCGATGAGTGAAGAAGGAAAGGAATGGTTTGCAGCGTATGGTGAGGAAAGGCCTTTTATAAGCCCTCCAAACTCCAACTCATCCAGGAAACAAAAATGATGATGTGTCTATCATGAATTAAGACTGACACAAGTAAAACACACCCTCTGTTTCTGATAGGCTTTTATGTATCTTTTTTGGCTTTTATTTTTAGAGAAAACACCCTTTCCAAGAACAAAATATCCAGTTTAATTGGCTTTTTGACAGCTTATGATACTATGGGTTGATATAATTCTTACCAACTAGTCATCCAGTTTGGCACATGTTTCGGAAACCAACTCAGAGTTTGTGGGTGTAACTCACTACTATTGTCAACTGACCTGGAGTCAGTTTGACCGTTGCCAGATTGTGAGTTTCAGAATAAATATCTACAGATTATATGCCCCCCTCAGATGTTTCCATTTTAAAGCTTGCTTTAGGTATAGGGCCATGCCCAGCAAAGAGCACAAAGGCTTGGGGGGGGGGGGCAATGGGGCATGCATGTGACATCATTGTAACTATGTCACATCTAGGTCCAACCCAGAAGTGAGAAGGAGTAGCTCTAGGAATTGCTGGAAACACTATGGTAAAGCCATTAAATTTCCAGCAATTCCTAGAGCTTCCCTATGTCATGTCCAGGTTTTACCCAGAAGCGACATAGTGGCATTGGTGATGTTACTGTATTTTGGTTGTTGTGGGTTTTCCGGGCTGTATTGCCATGGTCTTGGCATTGTAGTTCCTGACGTTTCGCCAGCAGCTGTGGCTGGCATCTTCAGAGGTGTAGCAACAAAAGACAGAGATCTCTCAGTGTCACTAGAGAGAGGCCAGTGTCACTGAGAGATCTCGGTCTTTTGGTCTTCGGTCTGAAGATGCCAGCCACAGCTGCTGGCGAAACGTCAGGAACTACAATGCCAAGACCACGGCAATACAGCCCGGAAAACCCACAACAACCATCGTTCTCTGGCCGTGAAAGCCTTCGACAATTACTGTATTTTATTTCATTTTTTTCCAGCTGCCACTCAGTGGCAGACAATGGGGCTTGCTGGCAAGCCTGTTCCAGTGTCAAAATACAGCAAGCTTGTCCACTTTGGAGAAGACATGCTGTTGCCACATAAGGCAATTGTTCCCTTATAGTATACATTCTCAGGCAGCAAAATGCTCAGACTTCAGGTGTTCCTTTGCAAGGAATATTTTTCTGTAGTGTTAGAAACAGGAAGTCTGCACTTATGGACAAAAAGAGGACTCATAGCTGAGTGCTGGAGTTTGAACACTGGATTATAATGTTCTAGGTTCTAGCTGACTTCTCAAAATGGGGCTGGAAAAATCCTTATTTAACAGAGCCTGAGGATCTGCCACCTATCAGAATATGCACGTCTAGCTTAGGTGGAGTGAACCTTTAGTTAAATTCAGACCTGATTCTCACAAACCATGGTCTGGTAGCATCTGGCATCTGCAGAAATGTAGATATCAAAGAGAATAGTTCTAGCTTAGAGCCAAGCTACAAGTGACGCCTAACACAGGTGGGACACTTATCAGCTTCCCTCAAGTTTTGATGGGAAATGTAGGCATCCTGGTCTTGCAGCTGTAATGGAGAGCCAAGCTGTAAAACCAGGATGCCTAGATTTCCCATCAAAACTTGAGGGAAGCTGTCAAGTGTCCAACCTGTGTCAGGCATCACTTGTAACTTGGCTCTTAGTCTTGTCTTTGAGCTTTCTACTTTTAAGAATCTCTTCCTCAAGGACTACACTACACAAAAGAGATGGATGGGCTGCGTGTAATTAAAAGGAGTCTATAAGGGCTCTCTACTTTGTAGTTTGCTCAAGGAGGCCTCTGGATACTTGGAGAATACAATTATTCAGATACGCTTCAATTAGCAAGATTTTCTGGTCTCCGTTTCTGGGGCTTCTTTGGGATGACTCACTAAGGTGTTGTTAGTGTAAGTTGCTAGTGTTTGATTCTGGGAGGTCCATCTAAGGGGGAAGGCAGCATTACATAGCCCAATCTTATCAGATCTTGGAAGCTAAGTGGGGTCCATACGTGGATGGGCAACCACCAAGGAAGACTCTGCGGAAGAAGGCACTAGCCAACCACCTCTGCTTCTCACTTGCCTTGCCTGCCCCTTGCTGGGGTGGCCATATGTCAATTGCAAATTAATGGCACATAATCACACACTCAGGGTGAAGCTACAAGTGATGAACGACACTTGAACGGCAAGTGTATTTCTCCATGTTCACTTGCGCTCCACTCAATCCACTTGCCGTTCAAGTGTCATTCGTCACTTGTAGCTTGGCCCTCAAAGTTCATCTCCCCTTCCAATCTTTCTGAAATTTAAATACCTCGGCGAATGGGTGTGTGGATGCACCTAATCTAACCTTATGAAGACTAGAAGCTGAAGAAAGTGGAAAGGAAGTAGTCTCTCCCCCCCCTTTCCCCTTCCACCAAAATACTATTATTTCTTTGAAGCATGCCTCTTCAGAGATCTGCTCAAGATCGTCAGCAGTAAAAAAAAATAAAAAAATAAAACTGTAAATAATTAAAACAGTAAAACCCACAGTAAAACTATCTATATGTTTTAAATAGAAACCCATCAAAGCAACAGTATAAAATAACCTTGGAAACGTAACAGAACAGAGGGGGAGGTGTTGCCCAATGAAGCTGGTGAACAACTAATTTAGGACAGTCAAAAGGATGTACTTCCTCACAGGACCCATAATTAATTTCTGGAAATCACTGCCACAAAGATGTAGCGATGGCCATTAGCATAGATGTCTTTAAAAGGAAACTAGATAAATTTAAGGAGTTCCATGGCAGATTATTTGCCACTGTGACTTAATGAACTCTGTGTTCAGAGGCCCCGTGAGCACCCCTTGATGGGGGTCAGACGAGGGAAACAGTTGGTGCCTTCATACCCTTCTTTGTAGGTTTCCGGGAAGGGGCGGTTGGAGTGAAGATTCTTCAATGCATGGGCAACCACTCTGATTCACCTGGGCTCTTTTGATGTTCTGGTATTCCTGCTGCACTTTTTCACAGACAAATGTTTAGTTTGGTGGAGAAGAGGAGACTGAGGGGGGACATGATTACTCTCTTTAAATATTTGAAAGGCTGTCATTTGGAGGAGGGCAAGGAGCTGTTCCAGTTGGGAGCAGAGGGTAGGACTCAAAGCAACGGGCTTAAATTACATGCAGAAAGGTACCGGCTGGATATTAGGAAACACTTTTTCACGGTCAGAGTAGTTTAAAGGTGGAATCAGCTGCCTAGGGAGGTGGTGAGCTCCCCTTCACTGGCAGTTTTCAAGAAGAGTCTGGATGAATATTTGTCAGAGATGCTTTAGGCTGATCCTACATTGGGCAGGGGGTTGGACTAGAAGGTCTGTATTGCCCATTCCAGCTCTGTAATTCTGGGAGAACTCCAGTGAAGACCAGGGTTGCAGAGGCAGGTAATGGCAAAGCACTTCTGTTAGTCTCTCACCATGAAAACCCCGCCAGGGGGCGCCATAAGTCAGCTATGACTTGAGGGCACTCTCCACCACCACACTGTCTTTAATAAAAAGCACAAACACTCCAGTTACTTCAGAATTCTGCAATGATGGCCATCTCCTGGTCTTCAGAAAACCTTGACCACTTCTGAGCCACAACTCAATGTTCTGCTGTTGACCTTTACAGCCCTAAAGAGCCCAAGGCCTGGTTAGCTTAAAGACCACTGGCTTATCTTAGAAGCCTTTCCAGACATGAAGAACATCTTCTCAGGACCTGCTTCACAGGGGTGGTTTTCCCTCCAAACCACTCACGGGACTATTTGAAGTGGCACAATCAAGAGGGTATTGTCACATTATAGGGACTTGACTCATTTCCAGTCATTGGCAGTGCGGGAGGCATGGGGCAAAGGGGCATTTTCTCCTGGGCCCACTAGGATGGAGGAGGCGATAAGGGCCGGCTTGCCTCTATCCCATATCCCCCCAAGCAATGAACACCCATCCCTGCAGGGGATGTCTCACGTCTGTTCAGTAATTCTCAAAGGATAGTTAGGGATAAGACTTGCTTTTCCTTTAATTAGCTGCAAACCCTAATGCATGTTAACTTCCTAAATACCGTGTGCTCTCTGTATTTTATTCTATTGTCTTCAGCACATATTAAAACGGGAAGAACCTTACTTAACATCATTTCTCTGATGTTTAATTATTGCCCCTCTATATTTTGCCACAGAAAGAGTAACGGAATCATTCATATTCGATACCAACCATGTCACCTGCACTCTCAAATTAGGTAGTTCCATATTTTTAAGTAGAGGGATGATTAAGCTAGCCCTCAACTCATTAAATATGGGACACTATAATCATATGTTCAATTTTATCATATGAGCATCTGCGTGTTCTGTTAGCATATGGTATTTTCTTATATCTACCCTTCAAAACTGCCGAAGGAAGAGCATTCATTCTTGCCAGAGTAAAAGCTCTTCTGAGCTTTGGTACTGTCAAATGATTAAAAATGCTTCGGCAGTTGCATCAGGAAGGCAATACCAACATACCCTCCATGCCCTAACAGACGTACTAGAAATGTCCAACTTCCTGGCATGCATTTTTATTTGTCTAATTATAAATTTGGTCTCTGTAGTCTTGATCAGGGGTATGAAGGGGTGGAAAGATTCAGTTTTCCTGCTTTGGAATTTCTGAAGTGGGAAAAAGAATCAGAAATAAGCGGTTTCTGAAGCAGCAAGCCGCTTCGGAAACCACATTGCCCTGCTTCGGTATGCTCTGTGAAGATTCGGAGGACACCGAAACTTCCCACACCACTGCTTATTTCACTCGATGGGAGGGGGAGAAGGGGGTTCCCTCATGGAGGAATCCCGAATTCTGGATTGGCTGTGCATGATAAAATACCTTCACCTGGCCCTTTCGCTTCAGGTGAGCAATTGTGTATAATTGCATTGTGGGGCCTGGAGATCTCCCAGAGATACAACTAGTCTCCAGACTACAGAGATTAGTTCTCCTGGATTAAATTTGAAGGGTGGACTATATGGCATCACCCCCCCACTGTTGTCCTTCCCTTCCCCAAACTCTGCCCTCCCCAGGCTTCACTACCAAATTGCTGGGAATTTCCCAAGCCAGACTTGGCAACTCTAATACAGGGCCTTTTCCGTCATGACTCCTCATTTGTGAAATGCAATCCTCAGCTCTCTGCCCAAAGCCAGCAATGCAATCCTATGCAGAGTTACTTAAACTGGAGCAATTTTGCATAGAATTGCATACGACTGCACTGTACGTATACTAATTTTTCATTGTTAGATGAAACTTTTTAAATTCTTCTACGTATTAAAAATATTTTTTTTAAAAACTTGAATTTTGGATGTATTATGTTTCTGCCTTCTTTTATTGTGTTTATATCCTGATGTTAATACCCCAATGGCATTTTTCAGTGATTTTATACATCCAGATTGTATGCTGTCCATCCACTTTAATCCATGGGGCCAAGACCAATGTAATTAATTCCACCATTGATAAATAATAAAGATATACATTTAAGTGCCCTAACCTGGATAGCTCAGGCCAGCCTGATCTCTTCAGATTTCAGAAGCTTAACAGGGTCAGCCTTCGTTAGTAATTGGATGGGAGACCTCCAACGAACATTGTCCCATGTTAATATACAAATCCATGGTCAGCATTTCATATAGGATGTTGTTGTTTTTTCCTTTCCCAGTGCTGATACCTGTGATGGGAAAATTTGTCCTGTAAGTGACACCACCATCCTGACCTGACTAGCCCAAGTGAGCTAATCTCGTCAGATCTCAGAAGATAAGCAGGGTCAGCCTTGGTTAGTAATTGGATGGGAGACCTCCAACGAAGTCCAGGGTTGCAGAGGTAGGCAATGGCAAACCACCTCTGTCAGTCTCTTGCCATGAAATCCCCACCAGGGGTTGCCATAAGTCAGCTATGACTTGAGGGCACTCTCCACCAACATACATTTAAGTACAAAAGAAATTCAAAGGCATAACTACAGGATGGTGAAGGGAAAGGTTACCAGCCAACAGCTGGCACCCAGCAGGAAACTTGGTAGGGTGGCGGGGACCTTGGGGGTACTGTCATGTGTATGGTATGACATCATTTTCAGGGCAAAACTGAAAGTCATGTCACACCATGTTAGTTTTACCATAGAGTTTCCACTGAATCCTAGATTGACATGATGTCTCTTACAGGTTAGCCCCAGAAATGATGTCATGCTGTCAATGCAATGGTGTTTTTCCCCTGCATTTACCCCCACCTGCCTACCAAGTGGTGACGGAAGTTGGGGGGTAGCTGGTAGGAATGGGAGAAATGGCAGCCCTTGGAAGAAGATCTGGCTTGGTAGCGGCACAAATGAAAAGGATATTCATGACTAACAGTGCAATCCTATGGAGAGTTATTCCAGTCTAAGCCCAGTCTAGCGGTACAATCCTATGCAATGTAATTCTGTTTGTCAGGTCCAGTAACTCCTAGTGGCTTTTAAGGTGCTAACGGACCTGACTCTTGCTCTGTTAAAGAGATGGTGCACAACTGTTTAAACAAACAAATAATCTTGATCCTTAAAATGTTTCAAGGGAACCTATTGCTGAATAGCTCCTTTAAGCCACATCTAATAAGAGGAGGGGGGAGGTAGTAGGGATGGTGAGTGCTGATATGAAATTAGGAGTATACTATCCATGCTACTGTGTTCCACTTGTGAAATTTCGAAGGCTGTCCTTTCCTAAGTCCCTCTCCTTGTCCATTGGCTTACTCCTAACACTCAATTTCAATTCAGAGAGGATCTGCCAGAAAGTCCCTACATATCTGAGATGTTCAGGCTCCAGATTGCATCTAGATCATGGTTCCTGGCAGAAGATGGCACTTTCACTGCCTCTCAATGACGTTTGTAAGCCAAACATGTCCATAGAGAGGCACACGAGCATCTCTCTGTGTCTGGGAAATAATTGAAAGGAGAGGAGAAATCAGACCATTGCATTCAGAGCATGAAGATTTCAGCAGGGACAGCTCTTTCCTTGCCCAGATGCATGTTGTATTATCTTTCCTTTCCTTTCCTTTCCTTTTTCCTTTCCTTTCCATTCCTTTCCATAGAAGCTCATTAATTTATGAATCTTGCACAATGGAAAATTCTTCCTTATTTTTTGGATGCAAGGGCTAAAACGACTGAGACATATTTTGTAATTGCTAAGGTAAATTTAGGACCCTTATCACTAAGCAAAAGAGCCAGGGCTTCTGGATAATTAAAGGCTTAATGTAATAACCCCTTATGATTTTGAAGAACGTACATTCGTGCAGAACCTGAAAGGATGTATTGATCCTATTAAGGCCCCAAGGGCAAATTCTGCCAGAATAAGGCCTATTCAAAAATCTTCCCTGTAAAACCGTTGTGGGTATAATATTCCTTCTTGCAAACCAGAAAACTCTGCAGTATTCTGGGATGGTAAAATAGTACATATAGGGGGGCGGGGTACTGATTTTAGAAAGAAAGACCAAAAGAAATGGGTGAACGAACTGTGTGGGCTGCTAGAATCCATTTCTAGGATGTTGTGTTACCATTACACTCCATATTTGTTCGACTTGGACAGGCAAGATGCTGGTCCAGTTTGAAGTGACCTGTGTGGTAAGAGATTCCCTAAATCTGGGTTCGTTTCCAAGTTTGATAGTCTGCTGACATTGCTAGGCTGTCATTAACTTCCGTCATCAACCACCGGACCCCCCCCCCCCCCCGCGCATTTGTTCCTTCTGACTTTGGGCATGTCGGATGTCCTCTTTCATTAAATTGAACATGTCATTCCGGAAAAGGGTGGTTTCCTCTTAAAATATAGCATATCCCATTCAGAAAGTGATATCAGTGATCGTAGGGTGGATTCCATGTAGTCACTCTTAAGTCATTATCGACTCATGTCTGCTTCCTGGATGGGTTGTAAGTTGGATGTTGGAAGTCCTATAAAAGGCCTTACTTCTCCTCGTTCACCAAACCATTCTTCTCCATTCATTAGGACAGACATCCTGTGCTGGGTAAGTGGACTCTTCATTATACTTCCTTTTAGAAATGAGGAACCAAGGTGGTGAAGAGCTTTGTATGTGATTGCCAATACCTTGAATTGAGCCCAGCAACTGATGGGCAGCCACTGGAGTAACTGCACCTAGCTCCCGATAATAACCAAGCTGTGCAGTTCTGCACCAACTGGAGTCTCGAATTGACTTTGAGGGGAGACCTACGTAGAATGCATTATAGTAATCTAGTGTTAATGTTACCATGGCATGGATCTAAGTGCCCAGATCATCTGTGCCAAGGTAGAGGGCAATCTTCCAGGCAAGACTTAGTTGGAAGAAGGCATTTTGCAGCCACGTTAACTTGCTTCTCTAGCAGCAGTGCTCGACCCAGTATAACCCCTAGGCTCTATCCCAAGTCAGCAAGGGTCAACTGAACCCTCATTCAAAGTGGGAAGCACAATGCCCTTTAAGATCTTTGCCTTCCCCAACAGCATCACTTCCGCCTTTCCTGGGCCCAGTTTCAGGGTGTTCACTCAGAGCCAAGCTATAAGTGATGCCTGACACAGGTTGGACACTTGTCAGCTTCCCTCAAGTTTTGATGGGAAATGTAGGCATCCTGGTCTTGCAACTGTAATGGAGAGCCAAGCTGTAAAACCAGGATGCCTACATTTCCCATCAAAACATGAGGGAAGCTGACAAGTGTCCAACCTGTGTAAGGCATCACTTGTAGCTTGGCTTTCAGCCGTTTGACCTCAGCAGCCAGGCAGCAACTCAAGACCTTGACTGCACCACCAGGGAATTTGGATAGTGAAATATAGAGCTGGGTGTCATCTGCTGCTTGCAAGTGGCAGGGCCTTTTAAAAGGCACCATGTCCCTCCAGAAAACATTTTCCTCTTTCTGACCTTTACAAGGCATGTCCAGGATTTTGGATCTCAGAGTTCTGAAGGCAGTGTAGTTCCAAGATGGGGCAAATTATTTGAGATTTCGTTCAGCAATTTAGATGTGGCTAATATAAAGACAATGTTTAAAAGACCACAGTGATATTTTCCATGAATTCCAAGGCCAGTCATGCAGAGGAATCTGTCCGCCTGTCTGTCCCTCTCCCTCCCTCCCTCCCTCCCTCCCTCCCTCCCTCCCTCTATCTATCTATCTATCTATCTATCTATCTATCTATCTATCTATCTATCTATCTATCTATCTATCTATCTATCTATCTATCTATCTATCATGAGTTCCATTTCCCCGGAAGGAACCCCCCATCCCCACTCCAATTTTCCCCTGCTGCTCTGACTGGCAGAGAAGAAACATTTTTTAAAAAATGCATGTGGTGTCACATTGCCTCTATGGTATTACCATAGAGTTTTTGATAATTCCTAGAGCTGTCTATCTTACTTTTGGGGCACTGCCTGGCAACTCTACTATGTTTCTGTCCATCTATAAGGTGCTACTGGACCCAAATCTTACTCATCCATTCATCTATCTTTTTCCCCACAGGATTTCCCCAAAGCCAAAGAAAATGTCTTGCCAGCAGTCTCAGCAATTCAAGAAGCCTTCAACGTGCCTCTCATCATCCAGTAACAATCCGTGCCAGCCTTCAGGATGCTCTAAACCATGGCCTTCTTCAGGATGCTCAAAGCCAGGCCCAGCTCCAGGATACTTGAATCCATGCCCATCTTCTGGATGCTCAAAGCCAGGCCTACCTACAGGATGCTCCAATCCATGCCCTCCTCCAACATGCCAAGGATCAACTGGTAATCCATGCCAAGGATCGTGGGGAAATCCATGCCAAAACCCATCAGGCCAAGGCAGCGGACATCACCACCATTACCTCTATCATGACACCCAACAAACCAAGCCCTGCTAGCTTCCTTGGAAGAGTTGGCCATCAAGAGATGAAAGCATGCCAATAAATTCTCATGAGGTCAATCTCTCAATTTCATTGCCCCTAGGTGTGTGCTCCTATGTATTAGCCACATCCTTATACTTATTTAGATCCACATCCAAAGGGCTATTTTATGCCTTCCAAAGTGCTTAAATGTATATGGGTTTTTAATTTCTACTTCTCAACAACAATCAATGCCATAATCTCTTTTTCTCTTTGTCTTTCTATTGGAAAAGTAAGTGATCATGCGATGAAAGCATTATCAATAAATCTGTATGAAGCTAACCTAAATAGCTCTGTGTTTTCTCATTCTCTTTTGTGCTAGATCCCTCATTATGTTCTTTAGTGGGCTGGTTTTCACGTGCATATTTTTTTATTTTATTTCATTTAAAATCACTGCTAGCCAGGCTCTCCATCACTTTCAAGGTGGCACCCAGTAGTCACTGAAACATGCAACAACAGCTAAAACAAACAAACAAAATAAATTGCAGCAAGTAAAACATAATTTACAATGGCAACAGTAAGAATAAAACAGCAGTCTCCAAACATGGGGGCTCAGAACTTAATGGGTGGGTGGGTCCGTATGGGAGTAGGTGGGCCTTCTTATGATTGTCAATGTCAACCTCTGAGTGGGTCCTGGAGATCACCCAGTATTACAACTGATCTCCATACAACACAGATGTATACCCTGCAGAGCTCCCTCCCCCAACCCCAGCTCCTGGAGTTGACAGTCCTAGTTACCTTGGTGTCAGAGCTTTTGATGGGGGAACTGTGGTGGCCCCCCACCTTATGGAATGGCTTGCCTTAGGAGATCAGGAAAGCTTCCACTTTTCTGCCATTGGTTCAGGAGGAGTAGAGATGGGCACAAGCCAGGGAAAAAATGAACTCTGCAGTTCGTCATGTTTCACGAACCACGAACCACAAACTTTCACGAACTTGCCCCGGTTCGTGAACTGGTTCATCTGGTTCATGAAAATGTCACTTCCCGGTCAGCACAACATCACTTCTGGGTCAACAGAAGGTTTGCTGAAAGCCCATCCCCCCATTGACGAGGAAACTAATTGATTGGCACCAAGCTGTCTGCAGTGATAAACCAAAAAAACAAACCAAATGAACTGACCTAAAGTTCATGGCAGTTCATCAGAAATGGGCTCTGATAAACCACCAGCTTGTGAACCATGAACAGGCCTGGTTCATGGTGAATTTTTGTTCATATTTTGGTTTGTGCACACCTCTATTCAGGAGGGCTTTCTACCCAGATTATAGGGCTATGTCATAAGAAATAGTTCAGAGAGATGCATCAGTAGGGACATGGACTATATATTGTGCTATTGGGTACTGTCAGCTGATGCAAATAAACACCACTCATGAGTTTTCCACATTGCTTAACATGCCATTTAAATTAGTTACATGTTGCTTCAGAAGATTTCATCTCTAAGCTTGACTCTAGGCTTGTCTTCAAATTTCCTGCTATCATACCCTATTGTAGCTGTTCAATGGATATCCTAATTGTTCACTATGGTACCTGCTCAGTGAATGTCCTAGCTTTTGATTGTATTGTATCTCACTTCCACTGTGTAATCCTCCTTGGATCTCAGTGAGAAAGAGGGACAATAAATGAATTATTATTATATAACAATTATCTCTCTATAAATTATCTCTGAGGTAAAATGCACCTCCCAGTCTTCCCCTCAAAGTCCACTAGGGTTGCCAATCTCCCTGTGGGGTCTGGCTTTCCTGTGTGGCTGGCAGGCTCCTGCCTGCTTGCACTCCCCTCTCTCTGATTGGTCAGCTGTGGAACTCTGTGTTCTGAGGTAAAAATCAGGTCAAGGAAACAGCAGACAGTTGAAGAAAGGTGATGATTGGATTTAAAGTAGTTAAAATACTGTAGCAAAGCACAAGTATCAAGCTAGCATGTATACTAGCATATATACTCTTTGTATGCCAAAGCGAATGAGTGTTCACCAGTGAGGTATTGAAACTTCCTGCTTTGACTCTAAAACCACACTGAACAATGCTTTGGGAATTGCCCTCCACTTCAAAAGTGGTGCATCATCTGTCCATGAGTTAGTTTCCTCTGGGAAACAAGGTTCTTCCCCATTGCCACCATGGGAATACAAAAATCAATGCACGGTTGTCTAGAACCCAGCATCTGACTGTAATCTTGTTTAATCACAACATTCCATCTGGTTCCTCATCCTACTTCCAAATTATTCTTGTGGTGAGCCCACAAGTTGCATTCCCAGCACTAGCTATTGTGAGGTATGCTGCCTCTGAACATGGAGGATCCATTCACCTTTCCCTCACCTCAACAAAGGATATAAGCATCCTAGGATGGAGGCTTCCAGTGGAAAGATTCCAACTGTTCCCCCTCGCCCCAGGAAAGGTGCAAACATTTGACCTTTTCACCAGTCTTTTTTGTGAATGACTGCCCTGGCATGCTAGAACAGGGCTGATCCACAGGTGGATCTGATCCACAGGTGGATCTAAATCCTTTTTGTTTTTCTGACCAACATGAGAGTGCAAAAGAAAAAGTCATTTGGCAGCAACATCTGGACACACCTAACATGTACTTCCTGCTCTTCAAGTTAATTGCCACCCTGCTCTGGGAATGAGAACAAGTTACATAGAGCTGACATGGGAATTCTCTGAAAGACCATAAATTAAAAGGGGACAACTTGCCCATCATTATTTCTCCATGCCCATTACTATTTCTCAGGGCTTTTTATCTGGGAAAAGAGGTGGTGGAACTCAGTGGGTTGCCCTTGGAGAAAATGGTCACATGGCTGGTGGCCCCGCCCCCTGATCTCCAGACAGAGGGGAGTTTAGATTGCCCTCCATGCCAGCAGCATGGAGGGCAATCTAAACTCCCCTCTGTCTGGAGATCAGGGGGCGGGGTCACCAGCCATGTGACCATTTTCAAGATGTGCTAGAACTCCGTTCCACCACGTTCCAGCTGAAAAAAAGCCCTGCTATTTCTGCATTTTTATGTCGTTTTTTTCCTCTTTTTTTAGTTATTTTTCTATCTACTAAAAAACTATTTTTCCATGTCAGAAAGCATCTTCACCTGACGGATTACTTCCTAACACGGTGCTCTTCATGCACAGAAGAGCTAGGGGAGTATTATAGTGAGAAGCCATATTTTAATATCACCCAGAGCATAAAAGCCCTCTGAATGAAGAAAATGCTGTATTATTTTATTTCTTAATCCCGTCTCAATTTAGAATAGGAATTAAGCAGGCAGAGCTACTTTGATCTCTTGACATGGATGGACTGGCCCCACCTCCCATAATAACAGATAAATGTACTCTCCCTCAATAAAATAATTTTATCCCCCTCTTTTCCTGTGTTTTCTCATTTCCCATACATAGCATAAACCAACCAAAAGGACTAGACCATTTAAGAATCTATCAAATCCCACTCTTCAAATCCAACGTTTCCCGTCCAAGCTATTAACTGCTTGACTCACCCAATACCTTCCAAACTTTCTGGTGTACATTCAATCCATCCAAAGGGATATACTTCTTGCCCCCACAAATTACTAATTATACTCCAGGATATAAGTATAGCCCGAAGAACACTCTCAGTTTGGTTATCAATAAGGTTTTTCTTTGGGTTTCCACAATTCTAGCAAAGTTTGGTTCATGAGACTCCAGTTGCTATCTAAGTGACCTGACTTGTCCTGAGACATGCAACTATCTTTACCATAGGACATCAACCTTCAGATCAGACTCGTAAATCTTATCTTATGCACAATTTACATCCTTTGGTCATTAGGACAGCAACAGATACAATACAGAATTGTAGAACATTTTATGTTTAACCATATTTGTCTTTCATATTTGAAAACAGAGCATGTTTCTGTCAATATTCCATAATTCTATATTTTCGTAGTCACATTCTTTTTAGTCTGTGTTGTCGTTGCTATTCTCCTGTTTATTTACCTCAGGACAATAAAACTTCTATTGTGTGTTTAATTCTTGTCTATTCCTTTTTAGAATAGAACTTGTCCTTTTAAACTTTGAAGTGCCATCTCAAAACCAGATACATTAGGCAGCTAAGATCCCAAGTTATTCAAGTTGGACTCATTCATAGGACCCATCCTTGTGTCAGAGGGAGAGGCAGCATAAAACTGTTCTAAATAAATAAATATTCATAAAATCCATCATTCCATTTAAAAATAAATAAATAAAAATAAAAACCATGGAGGGATGTGGGTGGAGAGAGGCTAAAACAGATTGAAAAATAATGTTATAAAATACTAAAGTTAAATGAAACACCCAGAAACAAACAATAATATTATTATTAACAACAGTGTGCTTATATACCACTTTTCTAGACAGATTAGTGCTGACTCAGAGCAGTAAATAAAGCCAGTGTTATTATTACCCCCACAATACAGCTGAGGAACTAGGGGTGAGAGGAGTGGTTTATCCAAGACCACCTGCTGAACTCATGGCAGTAGTGGGATTTGAACCAGCAGAGTGTTGACTGGTAGCTCAACAACTTAACCACTATTCTACTGCAGATTTTCTATTTTAATGGAGCGCATAAGGGGAAAGGTTGCTGAGCAGGATGGCCCAGGCCAGCCTGATCTTGTCAGGTCTTGGAAGCAAAGCAGGGTCAGTCCTGGTTAGTACTTGGGTGTAGAGCACCAAGAAGTCTAGGGCTGCTATACAGAGGAAGGCAATGGCAAACTATCTCTGTTTGTCTTTTGTTCTGAAAAATCCTTATGGGTTTGCCATAAGTTGGCTGTGACTTGACAGCACATTACACACACAAGGTTGCAGGAGGAGAAAATCTGAGCTGAGGAGCAGCTGGGGGGCATATTTTCCTGCCCCCCTCTCATACCTGGTACCTGCTTAAGGTATAGCCTATAGATGTTAGAGTGTCCATTTTGTTCTGCCACTTTTTAGGCCTTGGCTCTGAAGGAAAGACTTCTCCTTTGCAGGAAGATTTCCCAAAACTCTTTTGAGGCAGTTTGCTCCTTCATAAACAGCAACAAACAAAGTACAAAGATCACTTTAGTCCAGGAGATGGTGTATCATTTCCACAGAATCCATCCATTTCCTTACAGTTGCTCATTTCCACCATCTAGTGGCTCCATCTTGAAATTCCACCATGTTGAGATGGCCATTATGCAGTCATCACCATAGTTGAATTGCCTCCATTATGGCTGTGCATTCTCTCTGGCAGTCAGCGTGGAACCATGATTAGAATGTCAGACCAGGGCAGAAGACGTCTGGGTTCAGATTCTCACTCTTCCATGAAGCTTACTGGATGGCCATGGACTAACAACCAGCTCTCAAGCTAACTTAATTCACAGAGTTGTTTGAGGGTGAGAATGGAAGGAGGGAGAAGCTCTGTGCTCTAGGGGTCCCATTACCCTGGGGGGACGCCCCTATTGCCCACCACCACTCAAAGTGGCAGCAGAGAAACCCACAGGGTCATGTGCAATGCCATGTCACTTACAGCAATCCTAACTGAAAGTATATTCCCTCTGCATATGAAGGCTCACATGAACACATGAAGCTGCCCCATACTGAATCAGTAAGAGGGTATCACCTTCCCCCCCCTCCAGAATATAACAAGCAATTTATTTATTTATTTATTTATTTATTTATTTATTTATTTATTTATTTATTTCAAATTTCTATTCCGCCCTCCCCATGGGCGGGCTCAGGGCGGATAACAACCTATTAAAACACAATTAAAATTTCATCTACATTAAAACATCATTAAAACAGCAACATATTTCTATGAATACAAATTTAAATTACAACCCAACTCTTATCCAATTCTTAAATCGGAGAAATTTAAAGTGGCAAAAGTGCTCTAGTGCATACGGTACAATAAATAGTAATAAATAGTTCAAAAAACAGTCATATATCCAATAAATAATTCAGTTATAACATTATAACATTTCAAATATGCCTGAACAAGGCGTATTGTTCAGGCATATTTGAAATGTTATAATCACCCTTTGAAAAAGCATGAAGCAGCAAAACAGACAGAAGCTGGCAGTCGTTGGGGCGGAGTTGGCACCGGCAGCATCCCTGGGCGGGTTGGAAGGCTCATTTTGGCACTTTAATCTTTAAGAACTATCTAGAGACAGTATCCTTACCTGTTGCCCATAGGGATCTTGCGGTGGATACATTTTCCTGGACCTGAAAGAAAAGAGAACCAGTATCATAAGATTAAAATTGACGGACTTTGATGTTTTTGATGATTTTGTTGATGAAAGGGATCTGTAAAGATTGAATTATTATGTTTGTTATATCCTTGGGGGGTGATACCTTCTTACTTGTGGAATTTGTCCCAAGGGAGCCTCATTTTGTTCATCATCATCATCATCATCATCATCATCATCATCATCATCATCATCATCATAGTGAAAACATCAGGCTGTTCCTTATGCGAAAATGGAAAACCATGCTAATGGCCTACGGTGAAGAAACTGGGGAAGTTTGTATCAAAAGAGGTATATTTCAAGGGGATTCCTCTTTGTTGTATGCAAAGAGTCCCACTGAACTTAAATCATTGCTTAATACAGTGAAAATGTACAGTGATGATATTTAAATGAAATTTGACTTAGACAAATGTGCAGAACTCTCCATTCAATGTGGAAAAGTAAAAAATATTGACGGAATAGAACTTGAAAATGGTGACATTATGAAATCACTATCAAATAATGAAAACTATAAATATCTTGGAATATTAGAATTAGATAACAACTTGCATGTGAAAGTAAAAGAAATTACTCAGAAAGAATATATCAAGAGAGTACGAAAAATTCTGAAGTCAAAATTAAATGGTGGAAATACAATCAAGGCCATAAATATAGGGGCAATTCCAGAGATCAGATATCCCACTGGAATAATAGATGGGACTCAAAGCGATTTAGAAAAATTGGATCGAAAAATGTGAAAACTAATGAACATGCAGAAAATCAGTGAAAATCCAAAATGTAGACTTTGACAGGAAAAAGATGAAACTGTGTCCCACCTTATTTGTGAATGCAGCAAAACTGCACAGACGGACTACAAAGCTAGACGTGACAGGGTCACAAAGCTGATTCATTGGTCATTGAGTAAAAAGTATAATCTACCAGTATCAAAGAATTCATGGGAACAGGTGGAAAAAGTGCTAGAAAATGATCAAGTCAAGATCTTATGAGATTTTAAAATACAAACTGATCAACACCTTGAACATAAGACACCAGACATAACAGTTGTGGAAAAAAATTGAAAAGTTTGGATAATTGACATTACAATTCCGGGAGATGCCAGAGTCGAAGAAAAAGAACAAGAAAAAATGATTAAATATAGAGATCTGGCAATTGAAACCACCTGACTATGGATGAAGAATACAACAGTAGTTCCCATTGTCATTGGGGCACTGGGAACTATTTCGAAAAACTTCACAATTTATATGGAAAAACTGGAGCTTTCTGATATAACACCTACAGAACTGCAAAAGACGGCATTACTTGGGACAGCGTGCATTTTACACCAATACCTGGCTGATACTTGGGTCTCCGGTGGAAACTTGTATCAGCTCAGCAAGTCCGATCGATGATAACATGTGATCTTTATTTACTATTGATTGTGTTGTGTGAAATTTCAATAATAATAATAATAATATTGGATTTATATACCGCCCTTCAGGACAACTTAACACTCATCCAGAGTGGTTTATAAAGTATGTTATTATTATCTCCACAACAAAACACCCTGTGAGGTGGGTGGGGCTGAGAGAGCTCCAAGAAGCTGTGACTGAACCAAAGTCACCAAGCTGGCTTCAAGTGGAGGAGTAAGGAATCAAACCCAGTTCTCCAAAGTAGAGTCCCGCGCTCTTAACCATTACACCAAACTGGCAAACTAGCTATTATCCATCCCTTGTGTGCATAGATTGGGCATAAGCTAATGGCCAAAACCAGCCGGGATGGTGTCAGAGTAGATGTCTAGGTAGACTGGCTGTTTAATTTTCAGAGCATGTTCCAGGTGGACCACCACTCCAGGTGATCAGGATCATACAGAATCAAACCCCAATAGCACTGCGAGTGTGGCTCGGCCATTCAACCTGGTTTGCTCCTGGGACATTTGAACTTCCCAGTCTGCCCCTGGCAGACATGGTTGAGAACGTGCCAATAATTCTCCCAGATAGGTTGCCAATCTCCAGCTGAAATCTGACCAGGGAAAATTGGCCTGCATACCTCTACTAGGAAATGAGAAGTAGCTCAGCATCCCCTGAAATATTGCAAGGGTGTCTGGAGGTATCTCCCTTTTTCTGGTTTGAGAGATGCTGAATGGAACAGAGCAGAAAGCCCTGCTATCACTGATCTCAGAGAGAGAGGTGTATACATATACATGGGAAAGAGACAAAATGAATGAAGGTAAATGAGACCTTGGTGGTACATTTAAGCTCTGTTCACATGTTATAGTAAACACTTGTACCACCTGCATATTTATTTATTTATTTATTTACTTACTTACTTACTTACTTACTTACTTACTTACTTACTTACTTACTTAGATTTATAGTCCGCCCTCCCCAAACAAGTGGGCTCAGGGCGGATTACAACAATTTAAAACACAGTACACAATACATCAGCAATAGCCATTTAAAATATAAATAATACAAGTGTATATATCTGTTCGTAAGAAAGAGCTGGCATGTGTTCACTTTTCAATTGAAACCTGAATGAATGTGAGGTTTCTATAACACTTCCACCTGAAGAAGTGAGTTGTGACTAGAGGTGGGCACGATCCAAAAAAAAATTACCGATCAAGGTGATTGGGGATCGGTGCTGGCAATGACCCCAAATCACCGATCCACACCGATCATCTCCCATTTTCGATTCGTGGATCGGGGATCGGGGAGGCCAAAGTGGAGGGGCGCCCCGCTGTTCCCAGCTATGTGGGAAGGTGGGTGGTGGTGGCGACCGCTGGGTCCGGCGGGCATGGGGAGGCGGCGATGAGCCACCTCCCCTCAGGGAGAGGACGTTCATACACACGCACACTTAGAGCAGAGGGGGGAAAGTTTTTAACCCGGCGACGAGCCGCCTCCCCTCAGGGAGGGGACGTACACACACACACACACACACACACACACTTAGAGCGGGGGGGGAGTTTTGAATATCCGCTTCCACTCAGGGAGGGGATATTCACACACACACACACACACACACACACACACACTAGGAACAGAGGGGGGGAGTTTTTAACCCATCCCTGCCTCTCCAAATAGAGAGAGAGAGACACCCTGTCAACATGTTTCAGCCAGCTTTTTTAAAAAAGCAGGGACAGAATCCTCCATTCCTCCCCACCCAATTTTAAAAGCAAGCAGCCAGTCTTCCAAAAGCATATTTTAAACACACACACAGAGCCGTGAATGAGGTTTTCCCACAAAATGCAGTGTTTTAAAAGCACGTTATAAACAGAGAGTGACAGACAGAAAAACAGCCATTCCTCCTACAAAGCCCCGTTTTTTTAAAAAAGCAAAAAACGTTTGGAGTGCCCATGGCTACAGAACACCCCCTTCCCCCTCCCTCCCCTGGCTGTCTTCTCCCAAATGGTGAGTGCATTGCTGGCTGCTCCGTGGTTGGAAGGAAGCCCTGCTGATCAAGGAAAGCTGGGCTTCCATTCAGGTTTCCAGGGCAACAGAAGGAGGGCAAACTCAGCTCAGGCATTCCCCTGGCTCCGTTGCCAGGGGAATAGATAACTGGCGCCGGAGTGACTGGATCTCCGATCAGATACCGATCGCCCTGATCAAGCCCCGATGAAGGTGTCCCCCCTCCCGAATGCTGGATCAGTCGCCGTGGATGACACCGAGCCTCCAGGTCCCAATCACGCGGACGCCATTATTGTGGGTATTTTTCTATCGTAATGCTGATCGTGCCCATCTCTAGCTGTGACTCACAAAAGTTCATACCATATCACAAATTTTGTTAGTCTTACAGGTGCTACTGGACTCTTGCTCTTTTCACCTCTACTGTTAGTGGTCAGATCCCTCCTGTTGCTGAGGGGCAGTTTACAGATGCAATACATATAACTTCATAAATACCCTTCCTCACATACACTGCCTGGCCTGAAATGCCAGCCAGGTAAGAGATTGGAAAAATATTTTAGAATGAGAGTCAGAGCAACTGATTGACTAATGGCCCCCTCCATGCCCCGGAGAGATGCATAATACAGGACAATGGTTCTCCCAAGAAACTCTTGACTAATTCCGTCAACACCTGGCCTTACTTCCCCTCACCCATTCACCCTAATTAAGCTATTCACCAAACCTGGTAGCTTGTCCCATCCAGCACTCACAGGGTCATCAAGCACCATTTATACCTATAGTCCACCTCAGGTGGACCCATTAAGCCTCCCCCAATTCATTATTCACCTCCAGACAACCCGATCAATTATTGTTTTGGGGGCAAACACATCAGCTTGCCCCAGGGAGCATTTTGCCCTATATCTAGAGTCTCTGGCCGCCAAAGTATGTATGTGTGTTGTGTATTCTCTCTGTGAAATGCTGGTCGTTTCGCTGCTGCCTCCATGAACTTCCATCATCCAGGCTGATAATTATAGCCCTCCCTGAAATAGCTTTCTCTCCTTTCCTCCTTTATTTTCTCTTAGCTTGCCTTGTATGTGTATTGTGTGTGTTTGTATGCTTGCCTTTTATTTCTCTTTTAATTAAAAAAATCCTTTCCAGTTGAACATCTGCCTGATTTATTTTGAGAGTTCTCTTAAGGGAAAAACATAGGTGGAGAATCCCAGTTACCCTCTCTCACTTTGTCTACTTTAAGCTAATTCCTCCCAATTAATTAGGAGACTGCCTGTTTGGTTAACAGAGCATGAGTTGAATGTAACATGAGAATTACCCATTAGTAATGGACCCCTCCGTGGCATCTTGCTCAGAGTCCCAACTCCTGACTACCACAGCCAAGAATTTCAGACGTGACTTATGCATTCTCTGAAATGCTTCCTTTTGTCTTTTCCAAATCCATCGGAAAAGATAAGACAAAAAGAAAAGACAAATATAATTCTTACAGCAAAGAGGGGTGCTACAAGACGTAACTTTTATTTATAGCAAACCAACAACATAAGACAAGACAAGTACAACGCAGGGAGAAGATGGTACATAAATACACTGGTTTCCCACCAAATACATGCAGGAACAATCAGTGAGTTAAACAGTCCAAGGGCGTGGATATTAAGTTCAGCAGGCAAAGGATGAATTACAACAAGGACTAAATCTCTGGAACCCTCTCAGAGAAACATTTCCAAGATCAGCCAGAGCTCTTGAAAAACTGTAGCACAAATCCAGGACTTATTTCAAGATTCTGTAGCTTTGAGCTTCCCACGGTGTTAACATTGGGGTTACTTGGAGCATGGATCCACAGGTATGGACTTGGTAGCAACCTGGACGCATTGTGGTGGACATTGCGGGGGGCATTTACACTGCATTGTGCATGGAACCGCGCATGGAACTTCTTCACACTTAGGAGGACATGGCTGCTCACAGACAGGAGGGGGACATGGGTCCACACACTTGGGAACAGGCACCTCTACGCACTTAGGAGGACACTGCTGCTCACAGACAGGAGGGGGACATGGATCCACACACTTGGGAGCAGGCACCTCTATGCACTTAGGAGGACACTGCTGCTCACAGACAGGAGGGGGACATGGAGCCATGCACTTGGGAGCAGGCACCTCTACACACTTAGGAGGACATTGCTGCTCACAGACAGGAGGGGGACATGGAGCCACGCACTTGGGAGCAGGCACCTCTACGCACTTAGGAGGACACTGCTGCTCACAGACAGGAGGGGGACATGGAGCCACGCACTTGGGAGCAGGCACCTCTACGCACTTAGGAGGACATTGCTGCTCGCAGACCGTAGGGGGAGCACACTCCTCTGTGCACTTAGGAACACATGGACTCATGGGAGGACAAGGATCGGGGCAAACGGCCACAGGGCTTTGTTGGACAGAGACTGGAGAGCAGGGTTCTGGACACGGAGGCGGGCATACTTCGACACATTTTTTAGTGGAGCCGCTAATGGGGGGTGGAAGGCAGGGCTGCTTGCATTGCTGGAATGGGTAAGCCATCTTTTATGGAGCTCCAGGCAAACCTGCAAGAATAAGTTTTATTATTTATTTATTTAACTTCTTCACATCCTAAAAAAAAAAGCCAGCCGTCCAAATTGAACAATTGTTCCATACACAAAAGGGACATACAATTTTTCATTTTCATGAAAAAAATGTGTTCCTTTTCATTATATTTGTTATGTGATGTGTACATTTTCAATACTCCAGTGAATGGAACACCCACAGTAACTCATTTGTCCGTTCACTTGGGTATATATATATTTTAAAATTCCTAAAGAGTCATGTTGTCACTATGAAACAGAAAGTGATGAAATGTTTGTGGGTTTTTTCCCATAGAGGTTTCAAATACATAGAGATTTTTGAAATTCCTAGAATGTCATGACATCACTTCCTGTTATGAAACTTAAAAATTCCTAGACCATCATGATGGCTGCCCAGGTGCCGATCAAAGCCATTCCCCTCATATCCCCCAGCTGCTCCATTGAGCAAGGGTGAAGGATGGGGAACATCACTGAGAGGGCCTCTCCCCAACAGCCAGGTAAGTGATAGCCAGGTTAAGTGGCACAGTTCCTAGCCGCAAAGGCCTCCCTTGGATCTTTAAAATGGAATTCCTTGTCACTGCTGTGTGGCTGCGTGGAAAGTGACCTTGGTCAGGGAAACCAAGCTTCCTGCTGCTGTTCAGGTAGAGAAAATGTGGAACAATCAGTGGCATCCCAGCACCATTACATCACTTCTGGCATGACCTAGAAATGATATCACATCAGGTGACACTCTAGCATTCGATGGTTAAACCATAGGGTTTTGGCTGAATGCTAGAGTGTCGCCAGAGATATGATGACATCAGGAGCAGTTATTGGGGGGGAATTATGGCATAACAGAAGCTCCATGCATCATAAACCTGCACAGTATTACAAAAAACCCTGGAAATCTTTGATATAAAGAGAAGATTTAAATAAGTACATCTGAAATTTATTTGAGCATAGGCTTTGGCCTAGCGTTTCCTGTGCAAAGAGTGGTAATGCTTATAAGCAGATAAATGAGACTGAAAATTATAGAGAGTTTGGATTTGATGAGGGGGGGATCCTGTTAGGAATAGTTATAGCACAGTCTTAAACTGGCTCACCAGTTATTCTTTTCTCAAAGAAATGGAAAAGTGCTGCACCACTGCTCACAACGACAGAATTAAAGTGGCAACCATCCTCCATTGTTTATTTGATTTTCTCTAGTATTCGGAGAACCTGGAGGGTCCTTTGAGGTAACATGGCTTGTAGCTATTAATTTAATTTGTATTACCTTTTTAGCCCACCCTTTTTCTAAGGAGCTCATGGAGCCTTACACCATTCTCCATTTTATCTTCATAGCAACCCTGTGAAGTATGTTAAGGTGTGAGAGAATGAATGGCCCCAAGTCACAAAAGAGGGGTAAATGGGGAGCTGAATCTGGATTTTCTGAATTCATCATTCTAAATATTGCACTACATACACTCTCATGGATAGGCTTACCCTCCAAGAATTTTAACAAGAATCGTTCCAAGAAGTATTTTCTAGCCAACTGAATCTAACGCAACATGGAGCATTTTGGTGAAGAGTTCTTACTGGTTGCCCAACCCCACCACAATTATTCAGTAGCAGCCTGAAATTATATTGCCTATCCTAGTAGCAATATCTAGCAAAAGTAACCAGGACTAGAATGTCTGCTTCCCAAAAGCCGCACTGTATTCCATTAGGATGGTAGAAGAGTAAGATATAAATCGAAAAGGTGTTCTGAGACTCACCCCAATCACCAGCAGCAACCGGCAACCAAAAAGTCCAGAAGATCTAGGAGAACAGGAGGCACACTCTTTTTATATGGTTTTGTTGAACAGCGTTCCGGAAATGAGGCAACCCCAAGGGTATGAAACTATGGTTGTATTTAACAACTCTGCCTTGTTACGCCTACACATCTTTCAATTGCTTGTTCTGTGGTTTTTTTTTTTAATGGAAACCTCCCAAACTTAAGAGCTATACATATCCAAGGATCTTTTGGAAAAGATCCTGGTAACATCTTTAAGTCCTGATTTGCCTCCTCCAGGTCAGTTATTAAAACTTAATATCCACTTGTCTGAAACACAGAAAGGTAACTAGGAATGACACCTTGAGTATCATGCTGGTACAGTACAATATATTCTACAGACAAATCTATTCCATTTTTATCTACCCTCCAAGGAGTTTGAGGTGATGTTTGTGGTTCTCCCTTCTTTTATTTTCCCTTCTGTTCCATACCTCACCAGAATTATGGGAAGGAAATTGGACTGAGCATAACTGGCTAGCCCAAGATTACATAATGAATTTGATGGCAAAGAATTGATAGTCTGATTCAAGCATGGATTTAGAGACCATAATTGAGTGACAGAACACGTGATTTAGTCTCTGGAGTTTGCAGCTAGCAAGACTGAGGAAAGACCTCTGTCTGGCACTTTGGAGAATCGTTGAGCTTGATGGACCAGTGATGTGAATAAGGCCATTTTGTGTGTATTTGTAAAAAGGAGCAGGTTCCAACATTTTTGTAATTTGCAAAGCCCAAGTTACATCTAATTATTAGATGATATACTAATAATAATAATGTGTGTGCGTGTGTGTGTTATGTGCCATCAAGTTGCCTCCAACCTATGGAGACCCTATGAATGGAAGACCTCCAAAACATTAACAGACTTGCTCAGATCCTGCAAAATTGAGGACGTGGCTTCTTTTATTGAGTCCAGCCATCTTGTTTTAGGTCTTCCTCTTTTCTTACTGCCTTCTGCTTTTCCTAGCATTATTGACTTTTCCCAGAGAATCTTTTCTTCTCATAATATGACCAAAGTATGATAGCCTCAGTTCTGTCATTTTAGCTTCTAGGGAGAATTCAGGCCTGATTTGATCTAGTATCCACTTATTTGTCTTTTTGGCTGTCCATGGTATCCACAAATCTCACCTCCAGCACCACATTTCAAATGAATCAATTTTCTTAACAACAACAACAACAACAACATGTTTACAGTGTTTTAAAAAGCCACTCACTTGCATCCAGATGAAATCATTTTGGATTCCATATATGTATGTCCTAGCGTAGTTTTTTTGTTTTTCTATTCATACATAGAAAACAAAAGATTCAACAAACTATAACTTAACAAACTAATAACATTTACATAATTTATACAACTGTATCAGTACGAGTTGTACAAGAGGTCCAAGTTATTTCAAATTCTGTTAAGTTTTTTCCTCTTAAAAGTTAATTTAATCATAATAAATGTTTCTTTATCAGTCCATTTTTTTATACCTGGAGCGACATCCTTCTTCCAACTTCGGGCAAAAACCAGTCTAGCAACTTGAAATTGTTTCTCAACATTAAAAAGACCAACAAAAATATCTCAGGCAATGTAAGTATATTGATGTTTAATCCTACTTTGATAGCCTGTGCTATTTTTTTCCAAAAGTCTACAGCAAGAGAACGGGTCCACCATAAATGATAAAGATCTGCCTTAACAGAGCATAAATAACTCTTGGCAAGTTTTTTAGGAGTTAAATACCACTGATGATTTGAAAAATATTCTCGCTAAATTGAAGAATAATTGAAAAATGTGAACTAGAAATAAGAAATAAGGGCAATCATAAGTAAAGTTATGCACACCTTCCTAAGACCAAGGATGTATGTATGTATTTATTTATTTATTTATGTCATTTATAGTCCACCTTTCTCACTGAGACTCAAGACGGACTACACAGTATGAGATTAGTAAACTCAGTATGAAGTACATTTCCACACAGCGTCAAGTACATTTCCATATGCTTAGGATTGTTCCATTAGACACTGAAACAGCATTCAACCCTCAAACTAGCATCTGAAATAGATCCTGCACGCATAAGAGGTTGCTATGCGCATTCCATTCCTGTCACATGGTAGATTTCAGCCATATTTGCATCCCTAAACGGATGATTGAAGCAGTTAGATGTGAGAGCCCGCAGTTTCCTGTACTTCCGAATTATCAGAGCTGATGCGGTGAACACCTACTGTATATATGAAGGTGTGGGAAATT
The DNA here is from genome assembly GCF_028583425.1 of Eublepharis macularius. Classification (NCBI taxonomy): domain Eukaryota; kingdom Metazoa; phylum Chordata; class Lepidosauria; order Squamata; family Eublepharidae; genus Eublepharis; species Eublepharis macularius. Next base: position 249,871,192 of record NC_072790.1, read on the forward strand.
TTGCCATTTTCATCAGTCAAAAAACCTGTAACCTCATCTCCCCAGTGAACATATAAGACAACCATATTTTGGTTAAACCAAGTGGGTAGATGCTGCAGTCTGTAATAATAGAACAAAACTCGAATCCTGTAGCTCCTTAAAGACCAACATGTTTTTCCAGTGTGTTTTAGAGCCCACTTATGGACCTTCTTATTCATTTGTATCTGATGAAGTGAGATTTGACTCACAAAAACTTGTTCCTTGAAAACCAAGTAATAATGACGACGATGACGATGACGATGACGATGAGATGACGATGACGATGACGATGACGATGACAAGAGCAAGAGCAATGACAACGACGACAACAACAACAAATATAGAGATCTCGAAATAGAAACCACCCGACTATGGATGAAGAATACAACAGTAGGCCTCATTGTCGTCAGGGCACTGGGAACTATTTCAAAAAAAATTGCATCTTGTATGGAAAAATTTTCTGATATAACACCTACTGAACTGCAAAAGACGGCACAACTTTGAACAGTGTACATATTACACCGATAATTGGCTGATAATTAGGTCTCTGGAGGAAACTTGTATCAGCTCAGCAAGGCCAATCAATGCTAACATGTGATCTTTATTTATTATTGTGTTGTGTGAAATTTGAATATTAATAATAGTAACAACAACAACTGCACTTATATATCGCTCTTCTAGACAGATTAGTGCCTCACCCAGAGTGGTGAACAAGTTAGCGTTCTTATTATCCCTACAATACCGCTGGGGAGTTGGGCTGAGAGGAGTGGCTTACCCAAGGCCACCTACTGATCTCATAGCAGGAGTGGGATTCAAACCAGCAGAGTGCTGATTCGCAGACCAAACCCCTTAACCACTGTGGTACGGGCAGCTCCCCTGTTTTAATGGCATGATCAACACGACATGTTTGTTAAATGGCTGACCTGTATCACCACATATTTCACTCTAGCTTTTAGGGCAGGCTGCAACGGAGGCCACCAACCTTTCAAGCTACTCCACCCATCTTCTGAACTTGGCTAATATTAACCCAAAAGCTTTGTTTATCCTAGCCTACAAGTATAAACTGTGCTGAAAGGTGTTAAACCTCATCTCTTCCCTCAGTGTCTCATTCCAGCAACTAAGGATTTGGTTAATATTGCTCAGCATGAAGGGTGTTCCCCAACTTGTCCCACCCTACCATATGACATATGATTAGCTGCTTCTTAGACAGCCCTTCATCCTTCAGTGCCTCAGCATGCTTGCCAATTCACCCTAAATGTGTTGAAGTCTTTTCTCCTACCATTCTAGTTGTGGCCTAACCAGTACAAGACAAGGCGTATTTAACCAACTCCCAAGAGCAACATGAAGAAGTGGGTTTGCCGAGCCTCCTGCTGTGATGACCTCCCACTGGCAAGTCTTGTTGCCTGCTACCACTTGAATAGCAGCAGAAGGGGGAAAAATGCCAGCATTGTGTACAGTGTGATACTACTTCTGGGAAAAACCCGAGTAACTTCATGCCATTCTAGGAATTACTGGAAATGCTGTAGTTTTACCATAGTGTTTCTGGTGATTCACCATAGAGTTTGTGGCAATTCCTAGATCAACATGATATCACTTCCATTGTTCCTGGTGGTGATATCACCTCCTCTTTTCCCCACCCCGCCCAAGCTCTCACCAGTTACCAGGCACATCCTGGCAACCCTATGAAAAAGGCTAAAATTCTCCCCTCTGTGAGCAAGTTATCAGAGATGCAAAACTTGCTGCATAGCCTCGAAGGTGATCAGCTGGTACCAAGTTGCTCCACCAGGATGGTGGGTGGGAAAGCAGGATGTGTCAAATGCCTTCTAGGTAAGACAGAATCTTCTTTTTTCCATCTAGCCTTACGGTAGGTTGGAAAGTGAAGGCAGGTATCTCTAGGAAACACCGGAAACTGGTGTTTCTTTATATGAACATGCTAAACAGATTGGGGTTGTGGGCTTGGCTGACATTAAAAATTGCTAAAGGGAGACAATGACGTCACTTGTATCTCCATTAAGAAGCAAGGAACTATACTGTATACTAGCAACTGCTTGTGTTCATTCATTGATAACAACTCTGCAGAAAAACCAAAACATGGTTTATTTAACAGGCATGACAACATCACTTCTGGGGGAAACCTCGATGTGACGGCAGATGTCTCTAGGAAACACCAGAAACTCTGTAGTTTTACTATAGAGTTTTCAGCAGCAAGCAAAAGGAGCTCAGAGTGGGAAATACCCCACTGTACTTGATGAATCGAAAAGTGCTTTTCTGCAGGTGTAAAGGAAAAGAGGGGGGTGTTTACTAATTCTCCCCTCTAATTCACTTCTTTCCCATACCATCAGTGCAGTGAGATTTCCCTGGCCACCAGGAATAGAAATAGTTAGGGTGGTGCTGAATGTCAGCCTGTCTACTCTGTGGGAGACCCACAATCCAGGCAAAGATTTCTTCCACTGTAGCACCCCAGGAGCTGATATCCAGAGGTACCCTGTTTGATGTTTCCATGGAAGCGTCACAGCTACCAAATATTGGTTGACCTACCCTGTGGTGTTTATGACAAGCCTGTTCGTTTAATCCAGGCCAGTTTTTTTGACTGCTCTAGTCCAGTCCAGACCTTTATGACAGCTAGAACAGAGACAAAGGAAGTTGCTACTGCCACTCTACACTGACTTTTAAAGAAGTGTACTCCTGTTTAAAACTATGCTGCCTCCTCATTCTGATGCCTAGCTATGACAGAAAGCCTCCCTCGGCAATCCTAGCTGCCCTGTACTACGTGGAGTAGTGCTGGGAGGAAAAAAATTAAAAACTGGTGATGTTGTCTGTGCAGCTACAACAGGGAACCCCCCCTCCAAAAAAATTATGTAGGGTAGCTCTAGGAATCGCTGGAAACTCTATGGTTTTACCACAGTTTCTGGAGATTGCTAGAGCTACTCTGTCACTTCCAGGTTTTCCTCAGAAGTGATGTAGTGGCATCGCAAAAATCATACCTTCTCTATGTTCCTGCTCCCAACCTCCTGCTGGTTACCAAGCACAGACTAGCAACCCTAGAGACTACACCCTCCTCCATGAATTAGTGAACTTCATTGGGCAATCCCAATATATTTTTAAAAATGAGTAAAATTATTGGCATTGCTTTAACAGAGATGGAAAGTGGGTAATACCTGTCTCTAAGTTACTACTTTGTTCATTCTGTGGCTCTTGGGTAGCCACATTGGCAATTACCATCACCTCAAGGAGCCACATTTACTTCCAATCAGGGGATGATGCCTGCACCTCAGGGAGGCATGCAGCTTACCTGTTCATCTGGCGAGGGTGGTTTAAGGGTAGGAGTTAACTGCCAACCATAAGCCTTCTTGGCCAGGGCTTTGTCCACTTTCATGAAACGTGGAACAAGTGCCACATTGGGGAATGTGGTTCTCAGAAGAGCCACAGGTGACAGGTCAAAAAGCTACATGTGGTCCCTGATACACCAAGTGAGTATCACTGTTTTACAAGGAAATTAAGGGACAATTTGTGAAGTGATGTCAAGACATCTATCGGGATATGGGGGTATGGCTAAACATATTTTTATAAGCTAAATAAAAACCTTTATGGTGGGTGTGTCCTACAAAAGCATTCTTCTGACCATTACCATGCCATTCCTGAGATGCTATCACCATCTACGCTCGAGGTAATTAGTCCTAAGTTCATCAAGAAAACATTTGGGAGATGCAACTTTTTAGGTGCAGCCGCTGTCATACTTGCCAAATTGACCAATTACATGATTCTATCTCATTTGTAGAAAAGGACACCGAGTACCTTGTAATGGCAGGAAGGTGAAAATTCCTGACTATAAAAATAAATGAAAAAGAAACATGATTCATCCACTGAATGAATTAGAAGGTGACCAGCCCTTGAGAAACCAGGTCTTTATGGGATTCTACGTCAGAACCCCCTTTTTGACATGTCACCTGATAATGCATAGTTCACAAGTCACAGCCTAATATAAGACACCACAAAGATATTTTGAAGAGCGCAAAGGAAAAATTAATTCAGTATCCATATAATAGATTAACCTATCAAATTTAGAATGGACAACTGACACTAAAATAGACTAACAGTTAAGCTAAATAGTGAAACTAATAACTAAATATACTAAATATTGTGTGATAGAATATAACAACAACTGCGCTTCTATACCGCTCTTCTAGACAGATTAGTGCCTCACCCAGAGCTGTGAACAAGTTAGTGTTATTATTATCTCCACAATACAGCTGGGGAGCTGGAGCTGAGAGGAGTGGCTTACCCACGGCCACCTACTGAGCTCATGGCAATAGTGGGATTCGAACCAGTAGAGTGCTGACTTGCAGCCGAACCACTTAACCACTGTACAAAATGTTTAAAGTTTTACCTATGCTGAATTCCCCTAAAAATAGGTTATCGAATATATTTAGAAGTACTATAGTCCATTTCTTTTCTTCTGAGAGCCAGTTTGGTGTAGTGGTTAAGAGCACGGGACTCTAATCTGGAGAGCCGGGTTTGATTCCCCACTCCTCCACTTGAAGCCAGCTGGGTGACCTTGGGCGAGTCACAGTTCTCTGGAGCTCTCTCAGCCCCACCCACCTCACAGGGTGATTGTTGTGGGGTAATAATAACACTTTGTAAACCGCTCTGAGTGGGCATTAAGTTGTCCTGAAGGGCGGTATATAAATCAAATGTTGTTGTTGTTGTTGTTGTTATTTTCTTTTTTTTAATAATGGAAGTGAGGGAGAGGAGTAAAAGTATTTTATATATTTTGATTATATCTTCCATGTAGTTCAGATTTATTATTATTTATTATACATACTTTCTGTGAAGTCATCTAACGTACTTTGTGTAAGGTTCTATGCACCTTCAATTGTAATTTCTATCTCTTTTCCAGATAAAATTTATAAAATAAAAAAAGAAACTATGGTTGGTTGGAATGTTTCCTCCCCGTAGAGGTGTTCGATGTATTGTCGAAGGCTTTCACGGCCGGAGAACGATGGTTGACCATCGTTCTCCGGCCGTGAAAGCCTTCAACAATACATCAAAAAAAGAAACCTTTTTTGACGTTTCGCCTGATAATGCATAGTTCACAAGTCACAGCCTAATATAAGGCGGGCCACACTGGAGACACCACAAATATATGTTGAAGAGTGCAAGGAAAAAGATGTACAAACATAGAGAAAGTGGGTGAGAGAAAGAGGAAAACAAGAGGGGAGGACAGATCTAGAGGAATGGGCAGTTGAAAGTAAAAAGAAAGCATTATGAACTTGGGGGAGTCCCATATTGGAGGCTGGAGATTTTCACCTTGGCTGTTGATTCCAGATTATTATTTGTATTTATATACAACAGCCCATGAGGTAAGCCAGTTTAGAGAAGATAGGAAGTGAGGAGACCCCATTTCTACCCTATCCAATATGTAAAAGCTAATGGTCTTTCTTTAACACTTAGTTCTGAGCAAGATTTGAGTTCGGTAGAATTTTAAAGTCCAACAAGATTTGTAAGGTATAAGATTTCAAGAATTAAAGCTTAAAAAAAAAAAAGGAGAGCCCAAAGGGAGCCCAAATGGCCTCGGAAAGCTGCCACCGAGGGACAGAAAGTTCCCGTCTTTCTACTAAGCTTTTTTATCTGTGCAAAAAGAGGGGGGGAAAGAGTTTCCCATTTCTTCTGCTCCACATGGAGGTATTTTGTGCAAGTGAGGCAGCAGAAATGGGAAAACTGCCCCCCCCCGCATGCTCCTTTTTCATGGGGAAAAAGGTTTGGGAGAAAAGCAGTTCTTCTTCACCTGGCAGCAGCTTTTCAAGCCCATTTTGGGGTCTAATTTTTTGTGCAAACCATTTCCCAAAGCTGCTGCGTGTCTGCCCAAGCCTCGATTGGCTTCATGGAGAACTCGTGAAGGAAGTAACATTTAGAGTGATCCATAGGTAAGAATCAATGAGGGGATTTTCTAGTTTTCAGCTCATCCTCCCAGCTACTGTATGTGAAACATCGATTGTGATAAAAGTACCCAACCAGAGATGAGGGAGAAGAAACTAGCAGGAAGCAGGGACACATAGTAAGGAAGTTCTAACCATCACTGCTTTGGAGAGATACTTCTGGCACCCCTGTGCTGATTCTGGTGGTCCATGTGGACTAGCAGCCATCACTTGAGGTGGCACACTCCACAAATCTATTGTAAACACTTTTGTTGCATGTGAACTTGTTCCTCTAGAAGCAAAGGTGAGGTGCAGAGGCACAGTGCTAGAGGGCATGATGCATGTAGCACAGACCCTGAGTTCAGTTCCTCTTGGCAACTCTGAAGATTTGCCATTCAGACCACACTGGGCTTGATGGTCCATTGTACATGGCAGTCGCATGCATGAAAACTGATCTCCGCAATGCTTTTCTCTTCTTTTTGATTTCCTCCCACTGTAAAAGATGGGTGCTTTTGAGGAATGTCACCTAAGGCTGTACTCTAGGAATGTTTGCAGACACACCGGAAAAAGAAGCCCAGCAAGGCTGATGGGAACAAAGCTGCATATTTGTGTTTTTAAGCAGTTTTCTCTGTAAACAGCACAACTGAAAATGTATTCTGAGTTAATGTTTTCTTACTTTGTACTATGGTTTGTGGGGGAGGTGCATCCACCTGGACTGAATCAAGACAAAGGCTTCCTGTCTCATTACTAATGCTGATTTCTCCACACCCACTACTCCTTTGCATACCCCACCCTATCCAATCAAGCCTGCCATTGTCACTCACTGGCTACAGTAATTCGGCTTCTGGAATCACTCCGCTCTTCAAGGTATAAGGACAGATCGCCTCACGTTCTAGCTGTATCTGAAGAAGTGAGCTATGACTCACAAAAGCTCATACCCTACCACAAATTTTGTTAGTCTTATAGGTGCTACTGGACTCTTGCTCATTTCTACTATTCTAAGTTTGTTAAGTGGTTGAGAGCTGCTGTTCTTCTTTCAGGAGAAGAAAAGACTGGTGATCTTCTCTAGGCTCAATCAATGTTTCTCAATCATGTAGATTCTGCTTTGCTTAGGAGGTTCACCGTGCTCCCAAACAGCTCAAGAACAACTGCTAAGAGTCTTTTTTCACAATTGGCTCTCCTGGGAATCTCAGGTCCTAAATCTCCTTGCAGTAGCCAACATCCTGTTGGTATTTTTTGCAGCTAACCAACATCTGTGCACCTAAGAGACTCTCACGTCCCCAGCAACAGATTCTCTCTGACATTGTTTGAATCATGTCTTAACTTGGGTCACCTTTCAGGTTACAATGTGTGTTAATATACTTTCTGTTAACTGGCCTGCTGTTCCCCAGGTCTGTGAGCCGGAAAGGTATGCCCCGAATAGGGCTTCTGCTCTGGTGCAAGTAGATAAGCCCTGCTACCGGGGGGGGGGGCTGTATCACACTACCGGCAGCTGTTAGCAGTCAGATCCCTCTTCTCACTGAGGGTCAGTTTACAGATATAAAATTATAAACACCCTACCTCAAATATCACCTCAAGCTCCAGACACTGCCTGGCCTGAAATAAAACAAAATGGATGCCAGCCAGGTAAGAGCTTTGGAAAATGTTTTAGAAGAAGAGTCAGACTGGCTGACTGACTAATGGCCCACTCCATGCCCCGGAGAGACACATAATTTAGAACAATGGGTCTCCCATGAAACTCCTGACTAATTTCATCCACACCCGGTCTCACTTCCCCTCATTCATTTACCCTAATTAAACTATTCACCAAGCCCGGTAGCTTTTCCCATCCAGTACTCATAGGGTCATCAAGCACCATTCACACCTATTGTCCACCTCCAGAAAACCCATCAAGTTATTATTTTGGGTGTGAAAACATCAGCTTGCCCCAGGAAGCATTTTACCCTATTTCTGGAGTCTCTTGCCACCAGTGTGTTTGTGTATTCTGGGACCCATACACACATACCCAAATTGGGCCTTCTTTTCTTCTCTCCATGAAATGCTGGTCATTTCGCTGTTGCTTCCACAAGTCTCCATCTTCGAGCTCCAGTTTGGTGTAGTGGATAAGAGCAGCAGGACTCTAATCTGGAGAACTGAGTTTGATTCCCCACTCCTCCACTTGAAGCCAGCTGGGTGACCTTGGGTCACTCACAGCTCTCCAGAGCTCTCTCAGCCCCACCCACCTCACAAGGTGATTGTTGTGGGGATAATAATATACTTTGTAAACCGCTCTGAATGGGTGTTAAGTTGTCCTGAAGAGTGGTATATGAGGCTGTTTCCACACAACTTACCTTCCTCCAGAACATTGCAGAACATCGCGAAAAACATGCGGAACATAGCATCTTCTTGCATGAAATTGTGCCAGAAAGACATGATCATCCAGGAGTTTTGTTCGACATCGCATCTTTCTGTCATGATTTCACGCAAGAAGACGCTATCTTCCACATGTTTTTCATGACATTCCACAACATTCCAGAGGAAACGGCCTACATTGAATGTTATTATCATCATTACTATTATTACTATTATTGTTGTGGGTTTTCCAGGCTGTATTGCCGTGGTCTTGGCATTGTAGTTCCTGACGTTTCACCAGCAGCTGTGGCTGGCATCTTCAGAGGTGTAGCACCAAAAGACAGAGATCTCTCAGTGTCACCACTTCCCCCACTTCCACCACTTCTCTGTCTTTTGGTGCTACACCTCTGAAGATGCCAGCCACAGCTGCTGGCGAAACGTCAGGAACTACAATGCCAAGACCACGGCAATACAGCCCGGAAAACCCACAACAACCATCGTTCTCTGGCCGTGAAAGCCTTCGACAATACATTACTATTATTATTAATTATAACCTTCCCTGAAATTACTTTCTCCTTTCTCCTCCCTGATTTCCTCTAGTTAGCCTTGCATGTGTTCTGTGTGTGATTGTACGATAGCAGCATTATTTCTCTTTTAATAAAAACCTCTCCGGCTGAACACTTGGCTCAATTATTTTCGAGAGATCTCTTAAGGGAAAAATCCCTGTAAACATTGGTGGAAAATCCTAGTTACATCATCTTGCTATGAGCGGAACTACAAGTGACAAAAGGCACAGGTTGGACACTTGTCAGCTTCCCTCAAGTTTTGATGGGAAATGTAGGCAGCTTGGCGGAATGTTGGACAAGTGACAGTTGAAAAGTCCATTGGACAGCAGTCAGAGAGCCAAGCGGCAAGACTAGGATGCCTACATTTCCCATCAAAATTTGAGGGAAGCTGACAAGTGTCCAACCTGTGCCTTTTGTCACTTGTAGTTCCGCTCTTTGTATTCTTTAAGCAAATTTTCCCCAATGATTTGGGAGACTGCCTATTTCAGTAACACAGTGAGCACTGGCAGTTATATGAAAAGAGCAGAGGATCTTCCCAACCTGATCAGCAACATTTCAACAATATGGGCAATGAATCCACTTGTACTAGAGACAGGGAAATGGGGCGTCCAAATCCTAGAGGCCTGTAGCCAGATACAAGTAGAAATTAAACCTTTGCATTCATTTATTTACCTCATTTATTCCCTGCCTTTCTCACCAGAAGCAAAACAGTTACCAATAAAGGTCACCTAGTGAGCTTCCATGGCGGAGTGAGGATTTGGAACTGGTCACCCAGATCCTAGTCCTACTCCCTAACCACTACACCGCACTGGGTCTCAATGTCTCACACTCAATCATTCTGATCAGAGCCATGCAAGATAGAGAGATGGGCTTTAAGCATTCAAGTATTGGGGAAGAATGCTTTTTTATTTTAAAAGCTGGTACATATATGGAGTCAGACCATTAGTCCCTCAGTATTATCTCCTTACATTGGCAGCAGCTCTCCAGGGTCTAAGGATGAGAAAGATCTTTCCCATTATGAGCTACCATAAACCCTTTCATTGAAAATATCAAGGTTTAAACCTGGGGCCATCTGTAATGAACACAGGTGATCTGGCACTGAGCCACAGTTCTTCCCTTGTAGCTTGATTCATAGCTCCTGATTAACCAATCCACTAGGAATCCTTCCTTTTTATTCCCAAATTTAATGCAGAATACCACATGTAGGAAGTTTGTCAGGAGGAACTCCCATTTCTTTGTTCTTTTTTTCTGTTTTCTGTATTGTGTGTGTGTTATGTGCCGTCACGTCACCTATGAATGAAAGACCTCCAAAAAATCCTATCATTAACAGCCTTGCTCAGATTGCGCAAACTGGAGGGCGTGGCTTCTTTGATTGAGTCAAGGCATCTTGTTTTATGTCTTCCTCTATTCCTACTGCCTTCCACTTCTCCTAGCATTATTGACTTTTCCAGAGAACCTTGTCTTCACGTGATGTGACTAAACATATATGCATTTAAAAAAATATTGCAAAAAAGCAATCTTGGTGTTATATTCAGCACTAGTAAAACATGTGATACCTGAGCAATACTCAGGAGTATATTTGTGCTGAGAGAACCAGTTTGGTGTAGTGGTTAAGAGCCAATCATTCTCTTTCAGCTTAACCTACTTCACAAGGCTGTTGTGAGGGCAAACTAGATCAGGTATCTGAAGAAGGGAGCTTTGGCTCTCTAAAGCTTATACACTGAAAATGTCGTTAGTCTCTAAGATGCCACTGGACAAAAATCCTTCAGAGGAGGCGAAAATCACAAATAAACCATGCGTTACTTGGAGAAAGGGAAAGAGAAAAATGTGATAGACATTTCCTCCCAGAAGACCACTATTTAAAACCATTTAAATCCCTGAACAGACTTCTTTTTGAAAACGTTATTTTTTGTAATGGTGCCTTGTGATAAAAGCCTATCTGGCCAAGAAAGAGTGTCAGTAATTCAGAAAATGGAGCTAAACAGAAACTTTGACAAAATCAGATATATCAAAGCGGCAATTGACTGTACTAATTGAAAGGAACCTCACAATGAGATAGGATAATTATTTTTTGTGTCAAACTTCAAGCAGTGTTTCTGTCCCTCTGGTTCACTAAGCTGTTGAGGTTTTCTAAAAAGAAAATGATTTGTCTTGGCAGCCCTTTCTTGCTAAATGGCTCTGCATTGGCAGTTGGATGAAAGTTAATCTTTCTTTAATTGAACTTTAATCTTCATGATGAAAGGACCATAATACAAGCTGAAAGTTCTGCATCAGGGTGGAAACAAAATATTTTGCATTGAGGTTGACGGGCAGAGTGCGCTTCCGGGCAAGATGCCAAGCAAGCTTCAAGTGCCAATCATAGGTCATGCTTCTGTCTCCGTATGTCATTTATGCTGTTTGAACAGCCTGACAGAGCATGATGCATCTCCGGTGCAACATGGGAGGTCCACCCCAGCCCAGAGAAGTGAGATCCATCTTCCCTGTTTCATGCCACTTCTTTTAAATAATGCCAGATGGTGGTGATGGTGGTGACGGCATTCAATTCCAAAAGTGATGCAAGGTTCACTGAGACTTCAGATCCCAGTATGCTCTTTCCAGGGTCTTTGGAGACATCCCAAATCCTAGAGGCTTCCATAAGAACATAAAAGGTACCATTCTGGATATGGCCAGCAGTCCATTAAGCCCAGCTTTCCCGCTCATGCATTGGCCAACTGGACTGCCAACAAACAGGCCATTCTCTGATGTTATTTCACAGCACTCACATTCAGAAGTTTTCTCCTCTGGTTGTAGAACTTCTTTCGAATCCTGTTTTTTAACAGCCATTGGTGGACCTCTTGAATCTTGTTGCCACAAACCTGCGTCTATGGGCCAAGCTACACATGACGAATGACACTTGAACGGCAAGTGGATTGAGTGGAGTACAAGTGAACAGGGAGAAATACACTTGCTGTTCAAGTGTCATTCGTCATGTGTAGCTTGGCCCCAAGTCAGGCTTAGGCTGACCTTCCCCTGCCCTGAGGTAAAGCTTCTCCTCTTTAAGCCTATGAAGCAGTATCCTGGGCTGGGAAGCCTCTGGTAGCATGGTTGATATTAAGTTTCAACTTTCCTTCTTGTCCCACCTTAAGGATTATTAAAAATGGTTACCCAGCCAAGTCTTAGTAGGGCTTTGTGCTTCCCTTTAGCAGAAACTGGCACACAAGGCTCGGGGAGGTTCTAAAGGTAACAGAAGGTTTATTTACAGAAGGTTAAAATCAAAAGGCAGGTAGACAGATGTTTGAACTTAAGTAACAGGAAGGTTTTTATACAGCAACTTAACTGATGTGAGGCACAAAACACTTGGTATAACACTAGGTTGCTGGCTTCTTTCAGAGGTTGACACTGTTTCACAGATGTTACGCTTTATATACTTAAACACAAACACAGCATGACTTTCCCTCCTCTCCAGACTTAAGAGTGCTCCACTGAGGGCCAAGCTACACATGACGAATGACACTTGAACAGCAAGTGTATTTCTCCCTGTTCACTTGCCCTCCACTCAATCCACTTGCCGGTCAAGTGTCATTCGTCATGTGTAGCTTGGCCCTGAGACAAACCCTTGCTAGATACTGGGTAGGTGTTATACTTATGAGCTATAACCCTGTTCCTGGCACTGAAGGGGAGACTCCTCTCTACCCACTTCCTTGGCCCTCTATAATCCACAGATCTCTTCAGTCTAAGGGCCAAGCTACACATGACGAATGACACTTGAACAGCAAGTGGATTGAGTGGAGGGGCAAGTGAACAGGGAGAAATACACTTGCTGTTCAAGTGTCATTCGTCACTTGTAGCTTGGCCCTAAGTAGGCGTTAGTGCTGGTTTTCCCCACTTTAGTCCCAGGACTAAAAGTGTTTCACAAACATTATTTCCTCTCACAGAGGATTTTCTGGCTGACCCTCTCTGGTCTAAAGCCAAGCTCCAACTCCTTTTCACTCTCTTGTTTTCTCCCCAACTCCAACTGACAGCTTCCCCAACATTCCCTCCCCAACTGCCATTTCAGGCTAGCCACGTTGCGGGGATGGGGGGGGGGGGAGAAACATGTCAATCATAGCTCACTGACTGGAAATCTCAGCATCTGAAGCTGAGTCCATCACAGTACCATTCTGGATATGGCCAATAGTCCATCTAGCCTAGCTTTCCCGCTCAGGCAGTAGCCAACTGGACCACCAACAAACAGGCCATTCTCTGATGTTATTTCACAGCACTCACATTCAGAATTTTTCTTCCTCTGGTTGTAGAACTTCCTCTGAACCCTCCTTGTTAACAGCCATTGACGAACCTTTTCTCCATGAATCTTGTCTACTCCAGTTTTAAAGTAGTCTATGATTTTGGCCACCACTACCTCCATTGAGAACGAGTAGCAAAGTTTAAATACTCATTGAGAAAAGAGATACGTCCCTTCATCCTGAATTCATTGCCTATCAGCTTCATCAGGCGTCCTTGGATTCTACTATTATTGGATAAGGAGAAGATGCTCTCCGCCACCTTTGCCACTATCATGGTGGAAAAAGAGAGATTGCTCCATTCACAATACGAGCGACTTGGGAGATTGTGGACTAACTGGTGGATTGTTCAAGTTTAATCCTATTGTATGAATTGGTGTTGTTATAATAATATTGTAGAGTATTAGCACCCAGCACTTTACAATTAGGAAGTATTTTTGATTACCACCGGCCGTTTTCACATGACCACATGCCAGGAAGATCACGTGAAACTCACAGCATAAAAACGTCTCCCTAGTGCTATTTAGAATCATAGAATCATAGAATCATAGAGTTGGAAGGGGCCATACAGACCATCTAGTCCAACCCCCTGCCCAGTGCAGGATCAGACTAAAGCATCTCTGACAAGTATTCATCCAGCCTCTTCTTCATGCCAGCCTCTTTCCTGGCACGATCCCCTTTAATGGCCCTTTTTCTGATGTCATCGGGCCATTAAAGGGGATTGTGCTGGGAGATCGTGCTAGGAAAGCGCTTCATGCTGTGAGTTTGCGTGATCTCCAGGGGAATGCGTGAAAACGGCCACCTTTTGGGTTTCGGTCTTGTTTTTGTCAGCTGCATGGTGCTCTTTAAGGATTTACAGGTCTTTAGACCACACCGCTGTAGGTTCTCCTATTGTAGTTTACTACGCGGGGTTGCCCCCCTTCTTGTTCTTAGTTGTTCCTTACTATCATGGCGGCAGTGGGGAGGGGGGGAGAGCATGGATATTGCCACACACCAAGGCCTAGAGGATTCAAAGGAGACACAAATCTAATTTTTACTAAGATTTTTTTTAAAGGTCCTCCGAATCCTGTGTTGGATGCCTGTATTTCTAGAATCTGGCACTAACCCCGAAGCTGGATTTATGCACAAACTAAGTAAACTACAATTCAGGGCCTTGGATAATGAAGTCCTCTAAATACAAAAACAATTACTTAGCAATGACTAAATTACCTTGGGGGGGCTCTTGAACTTGACATAGCTCAGGGGCTCAGCATGTCTGGATCCTACCTTGAGCAAGCCTATTATTTTATGCAGTGGCTCTTCCTCCTGGCTACACCAGAGGAAGCAGGCTCTCCTTCCCTGGTTCACCGTTTGTTTCCTTTCATCCCAGAATCGTCTCCATCAGTTCCATATGGGGGCTACTCTGCTACGTAAGGCCATTGAAAGAGCTGGGACTTAGCATTGGCTTAAATTAAAGTCGCAATGCTTTGGCAAAAAAAATGCAATAAATAAATCCCCGGAGTAAAGGGACTTGCCTGGGCAGAGAGGTGATTTTCAGAAGTCTTCGGTCATGTTCCTCATCATATGAAATACCGTTTCTGGTGGGTAGCCATGTTGGTCTGTAGTAGAAGAGTAAGATTCGGGTCCAGTAGTACCTTAAAGACCAACTAGATTTTCAGGGTATGAGCTTTTCAGAGTCAGAGGTCTCTTTGTCAGATCTAGGTAAGTTCTTCACAGCTTTGGTCCGGCCTACGTACGGGACCTCCTCCCTCCCTATGTTCCTCCACGGCAGCTTTGCTCATCTGAACAGGGTCTCCTGCAGGTACCAGGCTGTACACAGGTGAAGTCAGCAGCAGCCTGTATACGGGCTTTCTCTGTGGTGGCCCCTATCCTGTGGAATGACCTGCCTGAGGAAGAGCCCCCACTCTCCTGGCTTTCCGTAAACGATGCAAAACTGAACTATTCAAAAAGGCTTTTGACTCAAATGGGAGGGCTGTATTGTAGGGAGGGGGTCTCAGATGCTTCACTAACAAGGTGGGGATCATAGACTCCATCACTATTTTTGCCTTATATATTAACTGCTGCTTTAAATATGTACTCCTATGTACAACCAGAGTTCCATGTTGTCTAACGTTAGTCCTAGAATTGATTACGTTTTGCTTCAGTATTTTCTACTGTGTCTTGGATCCTTGCTAATGCTGTGTCTTTAAACTTGTATCTGTTTACCTAACGGTATTATATTGAAATGTACTTGATACTGATTGTATTAACCTCATACTGTGTAATCCACCTTGAGTCTCAGTAAGAAAAGCGGACTATAAATGACGTAAATGACGTAAATAAATAAATACCCTCCCAGCAGGAGTTGGGGGACCCAGCACTAACTTCATGATGTCTCCATGCTGCTTTTTGAGCACAGGCTCCAGACACAGGTATGATGTTGTTACTTCCAGGAACTGATGTTATCACACTGGCCGCAGGCGTGCTCCCACACTTTGAGCGGAGCTAATTCTGGCCCAGAATTGGCCCCAGTGAAGTGCAGGAGTATGCTCATAGTCAGCACAATGACATCACATCCGGAAGTGATGTCATTGTGTCCCTAGGGAGCACACACATGGCGTGTGTTCCCAGGGTACCTGCCAGTGGTGGGTAACCACCAGGGGGCATGCCACCTCCCATCAATTGCTGGAGACCAAGGAATGTCCATCAGTCAAAACAAAAGACTGAAGGTCCATCATTCAAAACATTTTTATCATGCCCTTCCTTCGAGGAGCTCAGGTTGGGCTACACAGTTTCCCTCTTCACCATTTTAGCCCTGTGAGATAGGTCAGGATGAAAGGGGGCAGCTGGCCCAAGATCACCCAGTGAGGTCACAGCAGAGTGGGAATTCAATTTAGGTTCCTAGTTTGATGCTGTCTCTGCTACATAGCACTGGCAGAGATAACATCCGTAGATCACTGTAGCAGTTCGTTTGATGATAGAAACAACCAGTTCATTGTCCTTACTGCCCCTGAGGAAGCTGTTATTTGTGTGAAACAAGCCAAGCTAGCAGTTTGTCGGGCAGGCAAGCCGGAACCGTGCATTCCCTGCTGTAACGTGTGGGCTGAACCACATAAAGATCACGCCATTGGGCTCATTTATGAATGAAAGAATTCGACCTTGTCAATTAATGGGAAAATGACGGAACAGTGCAATAAGCAATTTTTGTTGCAAGTAATACGGTCTGCACCTTACAGTTGTATTGAACGTACTGCTATTTCTGAATGAATTGATAATTCAATCTTTGTTTGTAACATTGTGGGACCTTGTATTGATGATTCTAGCATGAGTTATTTACTTAGTAGCAGATAATATTGTATTGATTGTACAAGGAGTGGTGATATACTTCATAATATCTACTGAAGCACTTAGCACTTTAGACATTCATAAATACATTGTTAAACCTTTCATTTGGGGGTACTCCATAGCTAACAAATGCTGATGAATATCTTCTTACTGAGAGCCTTGGGCCTTCTAGAGATTACCATTGAAAGCTAATGGGAGTGGCTGAAAAGGATGGACAAGGGTGACAAACTCTGTTTATGGGTAATTTTAAAGAGGAGAAACATTTATTGAGCCAGTGTTGTGTAATGGTTAGAGTGTCAAGACTAAGGTCTGGGAACCCCAGGTTCAAATCCCCACTTGGCCTTGGAAGCTCGCTGGATGACCTTGGGACAGTCGCACACTCTCAGCCTAATTTAATAATAATAATAACAATAACAACAACAAAAACAACATTCGATTTATATACCACCCTTCAGGGTGACTTAATGTCCACTCGGAGTGTTTACAAAGTATGTTATTATTATCCCCACAACAACAATCACCCTGTGAGGCGGGTGGGGCTGAGAGAGCTTCTAGAAGCTGTGACTGACCCAAGGTCACCCAGCTGGCTTCAAGTGGAGGAGTGGGGAATCAAACCTGGTTCTCCAGATTAGAGTCCCACCGCTCTCATTCACTACACCACTACACCAAACTGGCTCTCACCAACCTCACAGGGTTGTTGTTAAGGAGAGGCAAACTATGTAAGTCACTTTGGTTCTCCACTGGGGAGAAAAGTCAAGAGTATAAATAAAATCAATCAGCCTTGCTTTTTATATTGGCAACTGTTTTACTTTTGCTCAAGACCTTTGATCAGAGGAGTGTAATAATAAAGGAACGGAGTAAATACTGCAGAAAATTACAAGGATACAAATTAATTCCAACCAGGAGCAACCAAGGCCTTTCAATAGTTCAGAACTTTTCTCATCGGAATAAGAATTTCTGTGCAACCCGGTAGCTTGCCTGTTACTGTAACAATAAAATGGTTTGAATGGTTTCCTCATCCTCAGCATTTCATTTTTGGGACAAACTCAGTGGACACTTCAAAAGAATCAAAAAGAGTCCAGTAGCACCTTTAAAACTAACCAACTTTATTGTAGCATAAGCTTTCGAGAATCACAGTTCTCTTCGTCAGATCCATGGAGGGTACCAGCTTCCATGACCTAGAGATCCCAAAATAGTGAAAAGTCCAGTAGCACCTTTAGGACTAACCAACTTTATTGTAGCATAAGCTTTCGAGAACCACAGCTCTATGTATTGTCGAAGGCTTTCACGGCCGGAGAACGATGGTTGTTGTGGGTTTTCCGGGCTGTATTGCCATGGTCTTGGCATGCCAAGACCACGGCAATACAGCCCGGAAAACCCACAACAACCACAGCTCTCTTTGTCAGTCTTAAAGGTGCTACTGGACTCTTTACTATCCTTCATCTGACGAAGAGAACTGTGATTCTCGAAAGCTTATGCTACAATAAAGTTGGTTAGTCTTAAAGGTGCTACTGGACTTTTTTTGATTTTGCTACTACAGATTAACACGGCTAACTCCTCTTCAAAAGAAAAGTGCTTTAATGGTTATCAATCCCCGCCCCCCACTCCCCACTATATGACACTCTTGGCTGCTTTGGGACAGCACATCAGGGCATGGGTTTTTATGAGAAACATTTTTTCTCTATCAGTGATGCTTTAAAATGGATAGCAAACCAACCGGGGGATCTACAGTGGATGCGTAGAGATAGAACACTTTCCATCCCCCATGAAGAATAAAATCAATCAACAAGGCTTTACCCTCGTGCACCCTCTTAGCTTTGTAGCCGTCTGTAGCACTCTCCCAAATTTCTCCCTTTTCTTTCCCAGGCTTTCCCTCCCCCCCCCCTTTTTGCCTCCCAGCCCCAGTGATGTCATTTACCGGAATGTTTAATGCCCGACATGAGTTTCCTCCTTTGAGGTGCTGACTGTGCCTTACAGAGGCTCATTATGTATTAGGAAACACTATTTTTATCATGTAATCAATTCAATTAGCCAGAGATCCATCTCGTTTCTTAATTACAAGCACTCGACAATAAATCTTCTACTTACTGGTGCCTAACAACATATCCAAATGTTTTTTTAAAAAAGGTATTACACAAACCATTGTGCTACTGGATGAGTTTAGGTTGCTACTGTTTTCTCTTCTGTGTGTGAGCTTTTATCCTGGGGATGCTTTCGGGCCAGTGAACTTTGTGTTAATTTGCAGCTGGACAATCCTTCAAAAGGAATGTTTCATCTGTCTTTTGAACTCTAGAAAGAGCTAGAAGTTATTACAAAGATGGGGAAGCTTAGACTAGTCTGGAAATGTTCTGTTTAGTTGAGCTAACAGTATGTGAAGATAATAACAACAACAACAACAACATTAGATTTATATACTACCCTTCAGGATGACTTAACACCCACTCAGAGTGGTTTACAAAGTATGCTATTATTATCCCCACAACAAAACACCCTGTGAGGTGGGTGGGGCTGAGAGAGCTCTGAAAGAGCTGTGACTAGCCCAAGTTCACCCAGCTGGCTTCAAGTGGAGGAGTGGGGAATCAAACCCGGCTCTCCAGATTAGAGTCCCGCACTCTTCTTAACCACTACACCAAACTGGCTCTCAGATTCTACAGTGAGCGTAAAGTGGCATTAGATCTCAGCTGACTTACGGTGACCCCAGAGGGTATTCAAGGTGAGAGACAGACAGAAGCGGTTTGCCATTGCTTGCCTCTGCACTGGACTTCCTTGGTGGTCTCCCATTCAAGTACTCACCAAGGTCAACCCTACTTAGCTTCTGAGATCTGCTGAGTTCAGGCTAGCCTGGGCTGTGTAAGCTCAAAACGGACACAGTTCTGAGAGTTGAATCCCAACTCGACCAAGAACGATTGCTCAGTGGTCTTAGCCCAGACACAAATTGTCACCCTAATCTACCTCACAGGGTTGTTGTGAGGATAAAATGGAGGAGAGGAAAATGATGCAAGCTGCTTTGGTTCACCAGATTAGGAGGGAAGGGAGAGTGCAAATGAAGTAAATAAATAAACAAACGCTGCAGATAATTACAATGATGCAAATGTTACCAAACATGAGTGAACAGAGCCTTTTTAATGATATGAAACTTTTATTGTTTTTGAATAAGGATTTCTGCACAATCCAGACACTCTACTGCAATAAAATGATTGGCGCACTTTCCTCATTTTAGAGTCTGGGATTTGAGTCCAGTGGCACCGTAGAGCCCAACGAGATTTTCAGAAGGTAAGCTTTCGAGCGTCAGAGCTCCCTTCTTCAGACACATTGGCTCAGCAAATATTGCCGCTCTTAAAAATATATCCCCCAAAAGACCATTTGTCCTCATTGTGCATTCTTTTCAGCTTCACTTAGCAGCTATCCATGGTAACTTTCAACAAGCCCAAGGCTCTCTTTAAGAAGATCGCCATCAGTATTTGATAGGAATGGCGGCTTTACTGGAAGAGATGGAGCAGGAGATTTTTCTAGAATGGCACATTGACTGGTGTGTCGGACCTCATTGATCCCTTTGTGGTATTTGGCCATTACATAGAAGTGGTTTTCACTGCTGTCTGTTGATCCTGTCACTGAAAAACTACATCTAGAATATAAACTCTGTCGGGCCCTGGTTTCCACCCTACTAAATCCAGAGGAGTTAGTTGTGTTAGTCTCTAGTAGCAAAATAGTAAAGAGTCCAGTAGCACCTTTAAGACTAACCAACTTTACTGTAGCATAAGCTTTCGAGAAGCAAAGTTCTCTTCGTCAGATGCCAGACAAAGAAGCACAGAAGATGCATATGATGAAGAGAGCAGTGATTCTTGAAAGCTTATGCTACAGTAAAGTTGGTTAGTCTTAAAGGTGCTACTGGACTCTTTTCTATTTTGCAACCTTCTAAAGAAACTCAAGCCATTAAACATTTTATTGCCATAATGTGACCTTGCCTGAATAACCCAGGCAAGCTTGATCTTGTCAGATCTCAGAAGCTCAGCAGGGTTAACCTTGGTTAGTAATTGGATGGGAGACCTCCAGTAATGACCCGGGTTGCAGAGGCAGGCAATGGCAAACCACTTCTGTTAGGGCCAAGCTACACATGATGAATGACACTTGAACGGCAAGTGGATTGAGTGGAGGGCAAGTGAACAGGGAGAAATACACTTGCTGTTCAAGTGTCATTCATCATGTGTAGCTTGGCCCTGAGTCTCTTGCCTTGAAAACCCCAGCAGGGGTCACCATTAGTCAGCTATGACTTGACGGTGCTCTCCACCACCAATGTGATCATTGGATAAAAATGTCATAGAGTGTCTTTCATGAAACATGCGGCTTCTGCTAACCACAAATGAAAGGAAGTATATAAATATAAATATGAATGAGAAAACCAAGATACCAGTCTCCTTTGTCAGCTTTTTAAATTGAGATTTAGGGATCAACATGACTGGCACCTGTTTAATTTGTCATACTCAAAAGACGGCTCACGCCCTTTCTGCTCTTTGTGTTGTATAAGCATTCAAGGTTAAAGCATTTTCATCTTGTCTAAAGACAGGCCTCTAGATTGCCCAGGGCACTGTTTGCCTAAGCCATTTAATAAATATAATTGCATAAATAAATACAGAAATGTGAATAAATACACTTTCCTTTCTGTCCTCAAACGAAGCAGTCCACCCAATGTCTGTTTCAAAGAATACGTCGATTCAGAGAAAAAGACGCATTCTGCACTAAGATATAGTGAGGAGCACAGACTGAGGTGTCTTTGAAGAGGTATTAGACAAAATGGAGGGTTAGTTCTGTGAATAGCTACTGGCTCTGATGACAACATAGAGCCTCTAAGTTCCAAGATGACTCAGAGTTGTTTTCTGTTGCCCCAGAAGGTTGGACCAGAACCAAGAAGTTGAAATTAAATCAAAACTTCCTGACAGTTGGACCGGTTGCTCAGTGGAACAGGCTTCCTTGGGATGTGGTGGGCTCTCCTTCTCTGGGGGTTTTTAAGCAGAGGCTAGAGGCCAAGCAGAGGCCAAGCCCTGTGAACATAGGCAGATCATGAGAGGGAGGGCAGGAAGGGTTACATCAGTGCTTAGTCCTCATGGCCCCTTCTTACATGCCCAAGGTAAGGCCGATTGCCACTTTGAGGTCAGGAAGCAATTTTCTCCAGGCCAGTTTGGCTAGGGATCCTGACGGTGTTTTCTGGGCATGGAGCAGGAGTCACTGAGAGTGTGGGGAAGGGGGAGATAGTTGTGAATTTCCAGCATTGTGCAGGGTGTTGGACTAGATGACCCTGGAGGTCCCTTAAAACCCTATGATTCTATGATTCATAACTAGTATACTCTGAATGTCAATTGCAAGGGGCGCCAACAGGGAGAGAGTTTGGCCTCCGTATCCCTCCTGTGGTCCCTCTGGAGATGTCTGGTTGGATATTGTGGCAAACTGGATGCCAGATTAGCTAGATTTTTGGACCGATCCAGTAGAGAAGCATTCCTGGTTGAAAGATCAACAGATCCCACAGAAGTGTCTCTGGAGAAATCCAATCATTAAGATCACTCCATGCCAGGATAACATGTGATGTCTGATCCACAAAAAGGATTTCCAGTCATGTGCCTTAGAACTGGTGTATTGGGAAGAGGAAGGATCTAGGTGAAACCATCCAAGAAAGAAAGAGATTGTTTCTACCCTTTCAAATTATTTTGAGATTATTTGGCTATACAACAGTAATGGCTTAATAACCATAAACAGCCAGTGGAAATACAGACAATCTAGCTCATATCTATCAGAAGACTCCGGGCATTTCCTGTCATCTCTTTCTCTAAGACAATTGTTCTCTTTTTCCCACACCCCACTAACTTCCTTTCTCCTCACCTTCAAAAAATGTTCACATGCTAAAGAATAAAGCAGAAATTTCAGTCCAAAGGGATAGAAACATACCAGTGCAGTGTTCCTCGTGGCTGAATGATAGAATCACTTAGCATAAAAATATACTCCTTAATGCCTTCCCAATTGGAATTTACCTGGAACATGATCTTCCAATTCAAGTTATCTATGACAGTCATAGAATAGAAGGGCATGCTGATAGTGAGCCAGTGTGGTATAGACTAGGATCTGGGAATCCCTGCTCTGCCATGGAAGGTCACTGGGTGACCTTGGGCCAGTCACATCCTCTCAGCTTAACCTACCTCACAAGGTTGTTCTGAGGATAAAATGGAGGAGAGGAGAAGGATGTGAGCCACTTTGGGTCCCCGTTGAAGAGAAAGGCAACTAAATGAAGTAAATTATAAATTATAAAATAATTTTCCATTGTTGTCCCACCTCCAAGTTTTGGGAGGGTGGGCATTAGAGGTGGGCACAAACCGAAATATAAACCAAAGCTTGTCACAAACCAGGCCGCTTTTTTGGTTCACAAACCGGCAGTTCGTCGGAGGGTATTTCTGACGAAGCGTGATGAACTGCAACGATTTTTAGGCCAGATTGTTTGGTTCATTTTTTGGTTCATCACTACAGACAGCCTGGGGCTGATCAATCAGTTTCCTAGGCTATTTATTTATTTATTTATTTATACCCCACCCTCCCCACAGATGGGCTCAGGGTGGCTAACAACATTCAAAAATACATTAAAAGTCACAAAAACATAAAATCAATAATAATTTTTTAAAAGTCATTAAAATAGACCAGGAGCAGGCCATTTAAACTAATATTGGGAGTCTGTATACAGGCATAGCAGATAGCCAAGGGCAGCCCCAGAAGAAGTGGTGGTCTTAGATGGAAGAAGGACAACACCCGCTGGCACTCAGCCAAAGGCCGGGCAGAACATCTCCATTTTACAGGCCCTGCGAAACTGTAACAGGTCCTGCAGGGCCCGGATCTCCAGCGAGAGTGCGTTCCACCAGGCCGGGGCCAGGGCAGAAAAGGCCCTGGCCCTGGCTGAGGCCAGACGGATGTCCTTCCGGCCAGGGACCACCAGGAGTTGCTTGTCTGCAGAGTGCAACACCCTGCAGGGGACGTAATGGAAGAGGCGGTCTCGCAGGTATGCAGGTCTCAGTCCGCGAAGGGCTTTAAACACCAAGGTTAACACCTTGAACTGGATCCGGAACTCCACTGGGAGCCAGTGCAGCTGGCACAGCACAGGATGAATGTGCACAATGGGGGGGATGGGCTTTCTGCAGACCTTCTGGTGCCCTGGAAGTGAAGTGTTCGTTAACCCAATGAACCAGTTCACAAACCGGCCAATTTCATGCCGGTTCATGGTTCGTAAAATGTGACGAACCACGAACCGCAACGAACCACAATTTTCCCAGTTCATACCCATCTCTAGTGGGCACTGAATATTACCATTATGGAAGTATTGTGGAAGTATGTGTGGATGAATGCATGGCCACATTCATACAAACAAGGTGCAGAGAAATTCATAGCCAGCTCATCAGAAGAGAAGCTTTGGTGCACCAAAACGACAGATATAGAACAGAATGAAACGAGAGGTATTCAACCAATCCTATAATTCATTTGTGGGATGAACTGCCCTCACATGTGGTAAAGTTTATTTGCTTCCCAATTCTTCCATGCTAGCAATTCAGCCTCAAATATGCTGTTGGGCTTTTAGTTGGAACAGAACTGTACATGTATTCTGTAGGTATGTCCCAGATTTCTTTTAATGTGGTTATGCATTGAGATCCATTAGCATTAAAGAAGTACTTTGAAAGTATGGATTGCAATTTAGATAAAATATACATATGAGTGTTGTTGCATGTAAACATATGTACACATATTAAAAGATTAAAATGATCTAGGCAGAAAATACTAGTCAGATAAAATTATTGCTGTCTCTGGAAACAACTCTAGCCCGGATTTTCTTGGCTGCTAAGGCAAACAGAGAGACTCTATAAGAAACAAATGCAGCAGAGAAAAAACAACTTCTCCGAGTCTGAAGAGGAGTTTAAACCAATTAAAAACTCTTCTAGGAATTTATTCCTTGGCTCTGCATAAAGTGGGCAGGATAGTAGGTAATGTGGTAAATCCTCCACAACGTGAGCACCACAAATACAGTAGCGGAGGGCTTGAGGTGTTTTGGCATAACGCCCGGCTAGCAGTGCTGTGGGCATAGTTGGAACCGAATTGAGGTAAAAGCTGTTCTGAGGTTGTGAGGGAGGATGTTGACCAAATAGGGCGCTCTAACATGGTCCTTCTTGAAAAATTTAAACCATGGGGAGAATTTGGAATAGGAGATCGCCTGCCTATCCATTACGGCGTCACAGTGGAACACCCATTCCCGAACATTAAAGCCAGCAGCTGGGACACCCTGGGAGTCATCACAGATGGAATAACATCAAAGGATGTTATTATAGCTGGCTAGTTGTACAGCCTCATTTTTACACATATTTCGTAGCATAACCTGTGCAATAGATTGGTATTGTTGTTATGCTCCTTCCTCCAGAATCTGAGCAGCGTTAGATGTACACGGGCTCTGACTGAGGGCAGGCCAAGCTCTGCTCGCATAAGAGCTGCAGGAGTACCCATGGCTTTTTTTCAGGGGAACGCGGGGGAACGGAGTTCTGGAACCTCTTGAAAATGGTCACATAGCTGGTGGCCCCGCCCCCTGATCTCCAGACAAAGAGGAGTTTAGATTGCCCTCCATGCCACTCCAGCAGCATGGAGGGCAATCTAAACTCCCCTCTGTCTGGAGATCAGGGGGCAGGGCCACCAGCCATGTGACCATTTTCTATGAGGGCAACCCACTGAGTTCCACCACCTCTTTTTCCAGAAAAAAAAGCCCTGGGAGTACCTTTTGGTAAAGCTAAAATTCTCCTTAGGAAATGGTTTGGGATAGATTCCAAAGCTGTAATTAAACAATCTTCCCAACCCCAGACCTCTACACCATAAAGGAGTTGAGAAATAGCCTTGCTCAAGTATATTTTAAGTGCCGGGTCTATTAGAAAACCTCCTTTTGTATAGTAAAATTTCTGAATGGCACCAATTGACCTAAGAACTGCAGATTTGGTTATTGCCAAATGCACCCTCCAAGATAGAGTTTTGCTCAAGGTAATCCCCAGGTGTTGTTGCATGCAAATCTGCACCAAAACTGACAGCTGATCATTGGGAGGAATGGAACATCAGGTGCAGCCAAAGTGTAGAACAAATAGAGAACATTGTGAAAATAATTTCCGGTGGGTAGCCATGTTGGTTCTGCAACAGAAGAGCAAGATTCAAGCCCCCAGGTACCTTTCGGACCAACAGGATTTCCAGGGTATAAGTTTCTGAGAGTCAAAGCTCCCTTCCTTAGATCTGCAATGAGATATTGATCTAATCATATCAATATGCAATATAACAGCCGGTAGAAAGGTTACATATGATTTGCTCCCTTTGCAAAATCACATTTCTTAGATGATTGTGTGTAAGTTTTTCAAGACAACCAACAGTAGTTCCACAAGGCAGATTAAGAAGGAGGAAATAGCATGGGGGAGAAGGTTGTTGTTGAGAGGAGAAAAGGACATGTGTGCTATTCAGGGGGCACAAAACTCCCAAAAATATTGAACAAGTGCTCTTGATTTCGTTTCCCAACAAATGCAAAGGTTTTGTTAAATGTGAAAAGGCTAGGATTGCACAATAGCATCTGACACCCAGTGGGAGACCAGCGTGAAGGGATATGGGGGCACTGTTACATCAGAGGTGTGACCAGGGCTCATTTCGAGGGGGAACACACAGGAACGCAGTTCCAGTAGTTCCCCAAAAAGGTCACATGACCCCACCCACCTGACTCTTGGCCATTTGGGGCCCATTTCGGCCTGGATTGGGGCTGAAATGGCGCGGATCAGGTCTCTGACAGGTGGTGGATCACTCTCCAGCTCAGCAGCGGCCTGATCCTGACCATTTTGGGTCCCTTTTTGGCCATTTTGGGCCCAATTTTGGCCCTCAATGGCCAAGATTGGGTCCAAAACAGCCAGGATAGGTGATGTCAGGGGGTGTGGCATACGCAAATCAGTTATACGAATGACACATTTCCGGTGATGTCAAGGGGTGTGGTATATGCTAATGAATTATGCTAATGAGTCCCTCCAGCTCTTTTTCTACGAAATGACCCCTGGGTGTGACCTCATTTTCAGGGTGAACCCAGAAGTGATGTCATGCCACTCTGGGATTCAGCTGCCTCTCTGGTTTTATGATCATTTCAGCTGAATCATCGAGCGGTATGACATCATTTCTGGATTTGCCCCCAAAATGACACCGTTGATGTCAATGCTTTTTTTCTTAATTTTTCCCCACTGGCCTACAAGGGGTGGCAGGGACTAGAGGGTTTTCAGCAGGAGGTCTCGACTATATTTTATTTTTTATTTATGTCATTTATAGTCTGCCTTTCTCACTGAGACTCAAGGCAGATTACTCAGTGTGAAATTAGTACTGTCAGTTTCTAAGACATTTCCATAAACAATGCCATAGGGTAAATAAACACAATTTTACAAAGACAGAGCATGCTGAAACAGAACATAAGCAATTCTAGGGTTGACGTTTGACCAAATGAAGCACAAGTAGCTCATAGGAGCACATATTTAAGACAACAGGTAGTACATAACGTAGTGGTGAAATCTATGGTCCTTAACTCATTAGCGGAGCATCTGACACCCCCTCCCTACAATACAAAAGCCTTTTTGCAGAAAGCCTGGAGAGTGTGGGCTCATCTGAGCTCCTCAGGCAGGTCATTCCACAGGATAGGGGCCACCACAGAGAAAGCCCTTGTACGGGCTGCTGCTGACTTCACCCGTGCGCAGCCTGGCACCTGCAGGAGACCCTGTTCAGAGATGAGTGAAGCTGTCGTGGAGGAACATAGGGAGGGAGGCGATCCCGTAGGTATGCTGGGACAAGGCCATGAAGAGCTTTGTATACACATTGTATTCAATACATATAGTCAGGATTAGGACTATAGCAGGAGACCTGGAGGCACCCCTAGAAGAGGCTCTCAGGGTTCAATGTGAACACTTTAAAAAGTTTCTCTTTTTTCCATTTAAATCTACTATACGACACTCCCAGCCGGTGGCAACAGCCACTGCAGCTGGGGGGGGGGGGGGTTGCCCTTCCGGAAGGAGGAGGAGGCAGCAGCGGTGCTGCCCCTGCATCCGTGGATGTGTGCGAGGGGCGGAGCTAGGCTAGGCGTTTACTGCTGCTTCGCCTCTCAGTGTCTCAGTGTGCCTCATGCTCAGCCTACCCACCTCTCCCTATTTCAGTGCAGGATTAGCCGGTCACCGTTTACCGGGACCAGGTAGGATTTTTTTCTCCTCTCCCTTATTGGCATCTGGGTGTGGAGTTTTTCACCTACCTTGCACTGTTATGATGGGGGGAGGTAATTGGCTCAGGTGGGTCAAATTTATTATCCCTTGGCAGGTTAAAAGTTGGGAAAAATGAGTGGGTGACCACCCTTGGCATATCCCCATTGGTGGGGATTGGGGTCTGTTGGGAGTGGCTGACTGGTGTACAGCCCTGTTGCGAGGTCAGACACCCTGGTGGGGAACCCCTGGACAAGTCGATCCTGCCCTGCAGCTTTTCAGCCGGGTGGGGGAGCTTTAAGGGGGTGAAACACTTTGCCAGGCTGGCTGGGCCCCAGCCATACCATGGATGGCTCGCTCCTGGGGCTGTCGGAGGTCACCCATACAGGTCGGGGCAGAGGTCCCGAAGGGATCCCAGGGCCCGACCTGTACTGCTAGTTAGGCCCTTGCCGTGTTGACAAATGTTGTTATAATTTAATAAAGCAGCCCTTTAATCCCCAACTCTTGTGTCTGCCTCTTCATTCCAACTGGGGTGGGGGGGCAATTACTCTAATATACTATTCTGTTTTGTCACTATCTACCACACGGAAGTAAAACATACATTATTCTTGAAGAAAAGGTAGCAGATTTGGCTGCATTTTTAATCTGTGTGTTTTTAATCTGCACATTGTTTTGTTTTTTAATATTGCTAATCCAGGCTAGCTCCAGGTTTTGAGGGGGGCTGATAGGGTTGCTGGAACCTTGGGGGGAGTAGGGTATCCCCTGGTCCCAGCCTCCTCCTCTGCCACCACTCACCTGGCCAGTGGGGGGGAAGGAGTGGGAATGGGGCTCCTCGAGCACACTCCCGGTGCAGTGCAACGACGTCACTCCCAATAGTGACGTCATCACGCAGGCCCCAGGAGCGCTGTCCAACTTTGCACCGGGCCAATTCAGCCTGCTTGGGCACTCCTGAAGCCCAGGAGTACTCCCGTGGCCTGTGCAATAACATCACTCCGGGAAGTGATATTATCATGCCGCGCCAGGAGTGCGCATGCACTTTGTGCGTGGAAAGATATCCTGGAGGTAAGTGCCAGGTGCCCCCTCCTGACGGAAGGGTAAGGAAATCTGGCAACCAAAGCACCCACAAGCAGGCAGTGGGAGAGTGAGTGTGAGTGCAGGCAGCAGCGGGCCGCACCAGCAGCCCTTCACCCTTACAGCTGCCCCACCCTGCCATGCGCTGCCGTGTGCTGACGCTGGCCCTGTTGCTAATGGACGGTTTGGTAATATTCCTGTCCTTGCAACTTCTCGTGTCGAGTTTAAGGAGATAAGACAAGTTATAAATATACACATTTTATAAGCAAATAACACGTAAATAAGTAAAATAATGCTAAATGTAATAACGACATCAATGATAGATGGATAAATGTAATAAATAAAGTGGGAAATGCATAGATCCGCAAAGGTCAGCTTATTCCCTCCCTTACGTTTTGCCCTGTGATCTAGAAGCCATTTATTACGTTTTCAGTAGGCTCGACACCCTGCAATCATGTAGGCTTATTTCTCAGAAGCAGCAGCTAAGGTGGCAAACCTGGAGACGGGCACTCGTAGGAAGACCCGTTCCATTGTGTAAAAAAATCCCCTCCGCAAGAAAGCTAGCATGCCAGAGAGAATTATTTATGTATTTGTTTTGCTTGTTTATCATTTTTATGCTGACTGTCCACCCCCTTTCAGGTTCCCAAGGCAAGCGGCAGCCGATCCATCTTCCTGACCTGTACTTTTCAATACAAAGGGAATTTTTTCCATTCCACGGGGAAGGCCTTCAGCCATGGAAGCTCGTACCTACGGTCTGAAGAGGTACAACTCCCAAAACAGGTTCATACCTCACCTGTTGTTTGTCAAAACTTGGCCATAGGGGAATCATCACCTGTTTTAAAATTAAAGGTTTAATTTCTTTGGAGTTTTTAATCCACCCTTCCCTGGAAGGCAGGATACAAAGTAAACAAAATGTTTAAATTAAAGCACACACAGAGAGAGAGGCACACTGAAAGAACTTTTGATGGCTTCTAGAAAGTTCAAAGATGGAATAGGAATAAAGACATGTTAGCGTTTAGGCAAATGCTTGCTGCCTGTATTCAAAGTGTTCCCTACATGTCATTGTGGCAGTGCTCACAACAGCCCTGGAAGGTAGGCCATAATCAATACTGCAGTGGGGGACTGAGGTTGAGAGATTTGCCATTTATTGAATGTGTGCCCTGGGAGAGATTTGATCAATTGTTTCCTGAGCTTACAGCTCGCTTCGAATCATAGAATCATAGGGTTGGAAGGGACCTCAAGGGTTATCTAGTCCAACCTTCTGCACAATGCAGGAAATTCACAACTACCCCCCCCCACAAACACACACACTCTGCTGCACCAGCTCCTTTGCAATCACAGAAGTTACTTAGATTCTCATCCTGTTCATAGGTAGAACAAAATGCAAGTCCAGTAGCACCTTAAAGGCCAAGAGAATTATTGAGGGTATAAGCTTTCATGAGCCAAAGCTCACTTCATCGGATAGAAATGAGGATGAAGATCCATGAGCCCTTCTCTCCAGGTCCGAAGGTAGGAAGGGGTGTTAACAAAGAAGGATCAGTTGGAGTCAGGATGCAGAGGTATAACACAAAATATAATGAGGTGGATGAGAGCTAGGATTGGAGCTAATACAGAGTGGTGGGAAATGCAGAAAATTAGCACCTGTAATGATATCCGGGAACAGTCATTGAAGCTGAAGCACAAAAATTCAGCATTCGGCATTCAGACATCTCAAATGTGTCCAATTGCATTGTTCTAAGCATGGGTTGTTAACTGTAATGTGCAAGTGCAAGCACAAATCTATTTCATGTGGGTTGGAGTTAAACATGAAACAACATCAAAGCAATCTAGTATGGAGGCCTGACTCACATGTACGATGGGATTTTGATCGAGCTATGTTCAGCTGGTGATTGCATTCATAGCACTTGCTTGCTCTTTGCCACAGACACGGGTGTGCGCATGCACACGCACACGCACACAAAGCTGGTTCTAGATCTAGAGGAGTTAGCCATGTTAGTCTGTAGTTGCAAAATAGTAAAGAATCCAGTAGCATCTTTAAGGCTAAGCAACTTTATTGTAGCATAAGCTTTTGAGAACCACAGTTCTCTTCATCAGATGCCTCTGACAAAGAGAACTGTGGTTCTCGAAAGCTAATCTTACTATATAATTGAATAAGTGTATTTCAGACAACTCACTTTATCCCCTGGTGCACCACAAGAGGGCGCTGCCATGGAGGGAAGCCTAGGCAAGGCACAATGTCCCTCCAGAAAATGTGCCACAGTGGGAAGCCCAGGCTGGGAGCAGGATGGGAGCAGGTGGCAATGCCCACCTCCCGCCTTCACCCAGCTGGTATTAGGAGTGAGGCAGGTGACAATGCCCACCATCCAACTTAAACCAGCTGATATTAGGAGTAGAGCAGGAGGCAATGCACACACCCTGCCTTCACCCAGTTGGTATTAGGAGCGGAGCAAGTGGTAATGCTCACCCCCACCTTAACACAGCTGTTATTAGGAGCAGAGCAGGTGACAATGCCTACCCCCCGCCATAACCCAGCTGATATCAGTAACAGAGCAGGTGGCAATGCCCACCCCCTGCCTTAACCCAGTTGGTATTAGGAGCGGAGTAGGTGGCAATACCCTTCCCGTGCCTTAACCCAGCTGTTATTAGGAGCAGAGCAGGTGACAATGCCTCCCCCGACCTTAACCCAGCTGATATTAGGAGTGGAGCAGATGGCAATGCCCTTCCCCCACCTTAACCCAGCTGCTATAAGGAGCAAAGCACTTGGCAATGCCCACTGCCTTCACCCAGCTGGGATCAGAAGCAGAGCGGGTGGCTTTGCAAACCCACTGCCTTAACCCAGCAGGTATTAGGAGCAGAGCAAGTGGCAATGCCCATCCCCCACCTTAACTTCACTGGTATTAGGAGTGGAGCAGATGGCAATGCCCTCCCCTCCCTTAACCCATCTAATATTAGAGGTGGAGCAGGTGGCAATGCCCGCCCCCTGCAATGCCCACCTTGTGCCTTCACCTGGTTGGGAACAGGCACAGAGCAGGAGGCAATGCTTTTCCACCCTTCACCCAGCCAGGATAAGGAGCAGAGCAGGTGGCAATGCCTGCCCTCTTCAACCTATCAGAATAAGCCACTGAGCAAGCGGCAATGCCCACCCTGTCTTCACCCTGCCGGAGTCAGGAGCCAAGCAATGCCAAGCAATGCTTGCCCCCTTCAACCTGCCAGAATCAGGAGCAGATGAGGTGTCAATGCCTGCGCCCCCTTCACCCAGCTGGGATCAGGAACAGAGCAGGTAGTAAAGCCTGCCTCACACCTTCACCTGTCAGGATCAGGTGTGGGGCATGAGGCAATGCCTGTTCCTCCCTTCACCCAGTGGGGAGCAGGTGGCAATGCCTTCTCCCCTTCACCCAGTTGGGATCATGCTCAGAGTAGGCGAAATTGCCTTCCCCCCCTTCACCCAGCCGTAGTCAGGCACAGAACAGGAGGCAATGCCCCCCTTTACCTGGCATGTATCACACATGGAGCTGGTAGCAAAGCCCATCACCCCTTCGCATGTCTGAGATCAGGCAGATCAGGTGTGGAGCAGATGACAATGCCCACCCACCCCCTCCTTCACCACCTGGATCAGTGACGGAGGAGGAGCAAATACCTGCCTGTCTGCCCTCCCCTTTCTAGAGCCCGTTGTATTTTTCTCCCACAACGGGCTATGTTGCTAGTGCTACAATAAAGGTGGTTAGTCTTAAAGCCTGTTCTGGTTACCATGTGCAAAGCCCACAGGCAAATCTTCCTTGTTCCGGTTCTGCCTTTATCTGCAGCCCAGCTAAATTTCTTGTTCTTCAAAGCACAGTATGTACCAAATCTGTGCCTCCAGCTCCACCCCTGAATACATGACGAACACTTCCTGATCTGCACCGTGTCACTTCCTCATGCGTTCCCTCCTCACCAGATCTTCACAATTTTCAACTTCTGTCACCTCATTTCCATGGCCATTCTTGAGGCTCCTTTTGGGGTTTTCCATGCCACTGAGGTGCAATTGGTGCAAAAATAATATTTTAGGCGGGTAGCCATGTTGGTCTGCAATAGATGAGCCAGGTTCGAGTCCAACAGCACCTTAAAGGCCAACAAGATTTTGCAGGGTATACGTTTTCAAGATTCCAGCTCCCTTCATCAAATACTAGTAGGCAGGGGAAACAGAGGGGAGTTTAGATTGCCCTCCATGCCACTCTGCTGCGCGGAGGGCAATCTCAACTCGTCTCTGTCTGGAGATCAGGGGGCGGGGCCACCAGCCATGTGACCATTTTCTACTAGGGCAACCCGCTGAGTTCCACCACCTGTTTCCCCAGGAAAAAAGCCCTGCTTAAAGCTACAAGTGCTCCTTTTATACAAAGATTCTCCCCCCCACACACACACACACAAGGATTTAGGAGAGAGGCTATTGTTCAACAGAAGGGCCTCTGCTTTGCATGTAGAAGGTCCTGGGAAGAGAAGAAGTAACACATAGGGCCAAGCTACACATGACAAATGACACTTGAACGGCAAGTGGATTGAGTGGAGGGAAAGTGAACAGGGAGAAATACACTTGCTGTTCAAGTGTCATTCGTCACTTGTAGCTTGGCCCTGAGAGCGGAACTACAAGTGACAAAAGGCACAGGTTGGACACTTGTCAGCTTCCCTCAAGTTTTGATGGGAAATGTAGGCAGCTTGGCAGAATGTTGGACAAGTGACAGTTGAAAAGTCCATTGGACAGCAGTCAGAGAGCCAAGCTGCAAGACTAGGACGCCTACATTTCCCATCAAAACTTGAGGGAAGCTGACAAGTGTCCAACCTGTGCCTTTTGTCACTTGTAGTTCCACTCTAGGTTTCAAAGACAAGATGACTAGGAAGTTCACAGAGGACTCCCCATGGCCCTGCTAAGGAGCTGGCCAATAGTTCCTTTTGTGGTCAGCTTCATGGGACGTGAGGGAAAGCAATCCTTTCTGCAAATTCCTGACAGTCAAGTCTTCCTCAGACACATTGAGTAAATGTAATAACAGGGGAATAAATTGCAAGATAAACTGTTTTTTCCACTCGGCAGTTAGTGGAACAAGTTTCCTAACTTGCCAGCAGCTAACACCATTGCAAATAAGATATTTTTTAATGATCTGTTGGAGAAAGAACGGCAGGAAGCATCAGTGGGTCGTGCCTGGATTAGGTGTGATTATTTTTTTTCTGAAGCACGGCATGGCCACAAGGCTTAAGGAGACAGTATATAAGGTCTCGCTTCCCAGTCAAGGTCAGCCCATTGGACTAAGACATCTACTTCTGGAAGGAACGCACGGTAAGTGGCATTTTAGTGCTTTGAGGTTAATTTTCTCTTTCTTCTCACCTTATTTGGAGACATGAGGGTGTATCTTACCACTCCACTCAGCTAAGCTCAGAGCCAGCTGAAGTTTCCATACACGAGAAGAATGATCCACACTTAGCTGAGAGGAGGAGAAGGAGTCAGCCAAGGATTAGCTGTATGTGTTTATCATGTGTAGTGGGGAAAGTTTATGTATTAATAGGAGACTTCTAGAAGGCAGCATGTCCTCCTTGTAGCAAACGTCAGTGGAGGCCACCCTGTAACAAGTGAAGAACAAGCTGTGTACTCTTGACTGCATTGCTCCATAAACCAAGTTTACTTGAGGGATGTTTCCAAAATTCTCTTCATCTAAATTTCCCTCCAAAATTTAGCGTTCTGGTCTGAAGTGGAACCAATGTATTCATATCCCTCCGTTGTTCTTTTTTATTTTGAAATTTTGCATAGATAGTAGTTAAGTGGTTGGGCTACGAATCAGAACTCTGCTGGTTCGACTACCACGTCTGCATCCTGTATGGAGAGTGGGAGCTCCCCTGACCTCTTCAGATAGGCCGTTTAAAAACGTAAAATTCATACAATCATGCCAAATAAAATTACTCGCGCAAAAGATGTGGTCTAATACAGCGTGGCGTAAATGTATCCAAACCTTTCCATGGAACACTTTAAAATGCCAGATGAGTAACACGTCCAGATTCAAGTTTAAGATTAAGAATTACAGTGAGGTCATCAGGACAGGAGCACCTGAAACAAGATTGCATCAGTTCATAGAAGGATCACTCATATAATACATCTGTTTATGGGATGGTTGGCTGCTTTATAAGAAGGTGGTACTTGTATGAGCTGATGCAATCTTTTTTCAGTCGCTGCAGATGACCTCATTATAATTCTTAAAATTCCATCATGTCCCCCCCTTAACCCTTCACAGTATAAAAATGGGATAGGTGGGCATGATGCCGTTTTATTTCCAGTTGTGGTTTAGATCTCCATCTTTGATTTGGGTACTTCTGACCTGGCTTAAAGAGGTAAATATTTTACACTTCATTTTTTCAATTAACTACATTTCTTCGAAATATATTTTGGATTTGGATGGATTTGGCACTATTTTCCATGTGCATTTTAGATCTCTGGGCAAAAGAAAAACTTTAATCTGGATGTGTTGCCCATCCTGCGTTTTAAGCTGTTCCATGGGAAACTTTGGATGAATTTACTCCACACTGTTTTATGCAACATCTTTTGTGCGAGTAATTTTATTTATCACAATCCGGTGCATTTTACATTTTGAATTAGTTTGGATTTGCATTTTTAATTAGTTTTGTTCCCCATGAAATATCCAGATAGTAAAATCCAGTATTTTACAGCCCAACAAGATTTCTAGGTGTAGGCTTTTGAGAGTCAAAGTGCCCTGGAAACCTTGTTGGTCTTTAAGGTGCTACTGAACTCGAATCATGCTCTTCTACTGCAGACCAACACGGCCACACACCTGAAACTGTGAGAAACGGGATGCTAGATTAAATGGTCCATTTTTCTGATCTGGAAGTGCTGTTCTTATACTCTTATGAGCATCTCATAGAGCATCAGTTTCTTAAGTTGATCTTAGGTTCTTCACTGGCTTGGGAATTGGGTAGATGCATTAAAACATATGAGTTGCACTCTCAGCTAAAGATTCTCACAGTGATTTATAACTAGAGATGGGCACGACACCAATATAAACCAAAAAAAGCCACAAACAGCCCAATCAGCTGTTCGCGAACAAGCTGTTCGTGAGGCCCCATTCTAAACGAACAAGTGGGTCGTTGCAAGCCTCATTCATTGCATTCATCAGCCGTTTGTCAAGCCAGACAGTCTGGCACCTGCAATCAATTCCCTTGGCAACGGAGGCAGGGACTGCCTGAACTCTGTCTGAACTTCTGCTGTTGCCCTAGAAACCCCAATCTAAACCCAATTTAGCTTGCTAGGCAGGTCTTCCAAGTGTCGAGCTCCAAATTTGTTACAAGGAAGCAAATCTGGCTTTCAGTCCCTCTTTGCAGACAGGAGAGACAGCTGCTGTTGGCATTTTGATAGAGAGACAAGGTGAGTGCGTTGGAACTTGAATTTTCTTTGTGGGTGGTGGGATAGGGACCTACCCCTTCAGGTTCCAGGGCTGCTGCCAGGCTCTGCGGCCAAGCTGTTATTTAGTATTGGTACCTTTCCTGGTGCCTGCTCAGGTCAGGTTTCTAGGAGTGGTGAGGTAGAGATCTTGACCAAATTTGGATGATGGCTGGAGGAGAGCCTGCTGGCCCCCCAAAACATCCAACCACGAACATGTTCATGAACAGGTCATGGTCATAAATGTTCATTTCTTCATGTTCGTGGATGGCAACGAACAACGAACATCATGTTAGTTTTTTTTCTGTTCATGCCCATGTCTCTTTATAACATCTAAAAAACAACTACAAAACCTGCCAGCATGATATTTTGTACTCTTTCACTTGAGCTCTGCATCCTCCAGAATTGTTCCTTCTGATGATATGTATTCTACACCAGTAGTCTGGTCCGTAGTCCAATTCCCTTTATTAAAACATGTTTCTGAATTATTCTGTTATAAATGGCATTATTTTGTACTGAAACTTTGTGAAATGTATCATCACCTTCAGAGATAACTTCCTTTCCGGTTGACTTTTCTTTGGGTTTTCCAGAACCGGCCAACAAGATGATTTACCATCAGCTTAATCCAGACCTTGTGGACGTGGACAGCCTTTTCTTTGAAGACAGCGGCATCAGTGTCCTGGTCAGACAGAGCCCAGATACTCTGCCCCCTGACTCTTCGCTCACTGAGGAAATATCCCATCTCAAGTCCTTCCACCATCAATATGACCCTTGTCAGAGGATATGTCGCCCCGTGAATCCCTGTGTTCCTTTCTGCCGCCCCAGATATGTGAATCCCTGCAGGCCGACCTACTGGCGGCCTCGGTGTGTCTCTCCATGTCGCCCTTACTGCGTGAATCCATGCCAGCCTCAATGTGTGATTCCTTCTTGTCGCCCTTACCGTGCGAATCCGTGCCAACCACAGTGTGTGATTCCTTGTCCCCCTTACTGTGCAAATCCATGCCCACCTCGATGTGTGATTCCTTCTTGTCGCCCTTACCGTGCGAATCCATGCCAACCACAGTGTGTGATTCCTTGTCCCCCTTACTGTGCAAATCCATGCCCACCTCGATGTGTGGTTCCTTCTTGTCGCCCTTATTGTGTGAGTCCATGCCCACCTCAATGTGTGGTTCCTTGTCGCCCTTACCGTGCGAATCCTTGTCAACCTCAGTGTGTGGTTCCTTCTTGTCGCCCTTATTGTGTGAGTCCGTGCCAACCTCAATGTGTACTACCTCGTCCTCAGCGCCAGTACCCCAGACCTATTTGTCCCCAACCATGCCGTCCTTCATACCAAATCCCCAGGTATCCAATATGTCCAAGTCCATGCTCCCCATGTGTACCTTGTGAGTACCTGGAGCTGGATGACTATTATGAAATCTAGGTTTAGAGGATATGCCTGATTCCATCTTCTAGTTGTTCCATGGGTTCCCTCTAACCAGTGTTGTGATCTGCTGCCTAACTTCCATTTATTAAAAAAAACAAATATTGGAAGAAGCACCTGGTTTGTTGCAGTTTTCAGTTCATCTCCCTGGCTTTTTTTGTTGTTGTTCCTTACGGGTGACTGAGACACTCGATCTCAGTGCAATCATATTAGGATTTGCATGGAGATTTCAGCCCATCAGTAATATGTAAAGGGAAAACCAAAGAGAGAATCTGAAAACTATATAACAAACTGAGTATACTCATGAATCTGAAAATATAGAAAGAAAACATGGAAGGGCCAAAAACTACTGATCCCTCAGTGCAAGTGTGGAAAAAGATCAGGCAACTGGAAACCCCAACATAGACATCCTGGAGCCACACCCAGATGGCACGTTAACCTGGCCTGTAATTTGCACTGACACAAATACCCAATTTCATCTAATACGATTGATTTCTGTGTTGTGCATTATGAACATTCCAACCCAACGAACGTCTTTTTTAACACCAGCACCCAAGAAGGTCAAAAAGTGTTTTCAATTTATTGGAGGGGAGGCGAATATTCCAGCATGGTTTTTCTGTCTCAAATATACCTTCAAATATTTCTAACACGTATTAGATTTTTTCAATCTGAAAGACAGCTGGATTTTAAGGGAGGTTGGGGTGGGGTGGGGGTAAAAGTATTGCTTTAGGAATTATTGTCAAAGTAATCAACACCATTTTTAAGGTTGTTTTTAAAGCATGTCTAACTTTAAAATTCTAAAGTGAAAAGTGAAATGGTATGAAAAGAAATGCATATATTTGAATTTGGAAATGTGGGCCAATGTTTAAGCTGGGCATAGTTCCACTTCATGCTAACCGTGACCAAGGTAAGGTTCACATAACTATCTTTACATGATGGTCCTGTAATGAAGTCCTCATAAAGACTTCATTACAGAACTATTATGTAAAGATAGTTGTGCAAAGACTCTGAGTGCTTGCTGGGAAAGATCTTGTGAATTCACAGTGATCAGGAACACCACGCAAGTCTGCTTGGATTAACTCTCATAAAACTAACAGACTTTATTGTAGCATAAGCTTTCGAGAACCACAGCTCTCTTCATCAGATACATGCATCTGATGAAGAGAGCTGTGGTTCTCGAAAGCTTATGCCACAATAAAGTTTGTTAGTCTTAAAGGTGCTACTGGACTCTTTACTATTTTGACCTGGTGATGGATCCAATGCTTCAAATGTTCAGGGTCTCTTTTCTATGTCTTGCCAATGTTGATGTACAGTGGAGTAGTTCCCTAATTTGCTGTATTGAACTTGACATAACGCTTTGCTGGTGGTAGGCGCTTTTTCTGCCCAAGAAAAGAACGAATTGTTCATTGCCTCTGTTGAATGTTTCGGGATGAATAACACGTCGTGCTTAACTTGCTGTTCGCTGGTGATAGATCTCTTCTGCCTGAGAGGTTACTGTATGTTACACTGCTGAATGAATTGGTAAAGTAATATCCAGAACCCATTCTACAATCTTTGTATATCAATAAATCTTCTGCTTGCATAGCCTGACTCAAGAGTTTTGGCATTTTTTTCCCTTCCCCAATTTCCCCAACATCACAAGAGATAAACTGAATGTGCGTGCGTGTGCGTGCATGTGTGCGTGTGCATGTGCGTGTGTGTTTTCGCTGTGGGCCTCCATGCTGGATCTGCCATTTTACGGAACTGATTTAAATACTTACTTCTTAACTTCATTTATGCTCCATCTTTCTCCCTATTGGGAACTCAAAGCAGAGGTGATCAAAGATGGACTAATGGACATTTACAGGGCGGCCTTTTGACAAGAACTCTCACCAAAGACTCCTGGGTAAGCTTAATAGTCATGGGATAGGATGACAGGCTCTCTTAAGGTTAAATGATAGGAAGCAAAGAGTAGGAATAAATGGACAGTTCTCGCATTGGAGGGACGTGTGCAGTAGAGTCGCATATGGATCAGTATTGGGACTGGTGGTACCACAGATGACCTGGAATTGGGAGTGAGCAGAGGAGCAGCCAACAGGATCATGAAAACCAGAACAAATTGGGAAGAAGAGCTCCAAGACGATTTCTCCAAACCAAGCAGCTGGGCAACAAAATGGCAGATGAAGTTCAATGTAGGTAGGGGCAGGATGGTGCACATTGGATCAGACTTTGAAGTCTGAACTGGTTGTGATTGAGAGGGAAAGAAATCTTGGGGTCACGGTGGACAGCTTAAGGAAAATGTTGACAGCACATAGCAGTGAACAAAGGGGCCAATAGCATGCTGGGAACAATTACGAAAGAGACTGAAAATAAAATGGACAATTAGGTAAGGCCCTTGTGAGCTATAGTGCAGCACAGTTTGCAATACTTTATGCAGTTCTGGTCACAAAGTTATTGTAGAGCTGGAAAAGGTACAAAAGCAGTCTGGGGCTTTTTCGGTCAGCCAAGAAGTGGACATGAGAAATGTTCATAAAGTAATGCATGGGGTGGAGAAAGTGAATATTTATTTCACCAATTTATTTATTTCACCAAGCACCAATCCATATGCAAAAGAACCTCCTCAGGATACAGTGAAGCCTCCCGCCATTAGCATTCCACACCCTGGGAAACTCTTACAGAATGACTCAGCTCAACCCCACCCCTCCTGAGTAGATACAAATGACCTACATCTTTTCCACACTGTGACACTGAGAGATCTCTGTCTTTTGGTGCTACACCTCTGAAGATGCCAGCCACAGCTGCTGGCGAAACGTCAGGAACTACAATGCCAAGACCACGGCAATACAGCCCGGAAAACCCCCAACAACCATTGAATATTTATTTATTTATTTATTTATTTATTTATTTATTTATTTATTTATTTACTTAGCAGTAAAGAAGTTTTTAAAACAGGGGTATTGGTGGTAGGGAGGGCCCAATCCATCATCAACCAGCCAAGGGAGCTCCACCTAGCACTGCCCATATGCCTGGCGGAACAGCTCTGTCTTGCAGGCCCAGCGAAAAGACAACAAATCTTGCCGGGCCTTAGTCTCTTCAGACACAGCATTCCACCAGGCTGGGGCCAGGACCAAAAAGGCCCTGGCTGTGGTCGCTGCCCGGTGGGCCTCCCTGGGGCCAAGGACATTTAACAGATGTTTCTCACTAGAACGGAGGGTCCTCTGGGGCTCATATGGGGAGAAGCGGTCCTGCAGATATGCCAGTCCCAGTCCGCATAGGGCTTTATATGTTAATACCAAAACCTTGAACCTGATTCGGTACTCTACCGGTAACCAGTGCAGCTGACGCAGTGCTGGTGTTATATGCTCATGCATTGGCAAGCCCATGATAACCCAAGCCACCACATTTTCCACCAGCTGTAACCACCGGATCAGGTTCAAGGGAAGCCCTGTGAGAGCATGTTAGAATAAAGATATTTAAATAGAAGTGAAATATTAAAAGTAAATTTAGGTAGATATAAATGACCTGCCAACATATTTTCCACACTGTGACACTGAGAGATCTCTGTCTTTTGGTGCTACACCTCTGAAGATGTCAGCCACAGCTGCTGGCGAAACGTCAGGAACTACAGTGCCAAGACCACGGCAATACAGCCCGGAAAACCCGCAACAACCATCGTTCTCCAGCCGTGAAACCCTTTGACAATACAGATTTAGGTAAGTTCCATATAAATGTATGACACTGAAAATACGTGATTATAGTTTATATTTTATGTTTCTGTGTTTGTAAATTGTAATTATATATAAATTTGGTCTTTCATTCATAAGGTCACCATAGGTCAGAGGCGACTTGACAGCACATAACACACACACATATATATATATATATATATAATTTAAATTTAAATTAAGTGGTTAAGAGTGCTGGGACTCTAATCTGGAGACCCTGGTTTGATCCTCATTCCTCCACTTGAAGCCAGCTGGGTGACCTTGGAGCAGTCACAGCTCTCTCAGAGCTCTCTCAGCCCCACCCACCTCACAGGGTGTTTGTTGTGGGGATAACAATAACACACTTTGTAAACCGCTCTGAGTGGATGTTAAGTAGGCAGTATATAAATCAAATTTGAATGTTGTTTTATACACACACACTCCGCCTAACCTATCTCATGGGTTTGTTGTGAGAGCCTTTCCCTATACTGTAGATTTGGGTGTGACTGGAGCCTGAGGAGAGGGGAGCTGAGTGGAGGAGAGGGACCACCACAGGGTATAATACTATTAAGCTCTCTCTCTAAAGATGCCGTTTTCTCCAAGGAAACTGATCCTTGTCGTCCAAAGTTGAATCGTAATTCCAGGAAATCTCCAGGCTACACCTGGACGCTGACGGCCCTTGCTGGGGGGGCAAGACGTTGCCCGCTGCAGTGAGTGAGGGCCAAGCTACAAGTGACGAATGACACTTGAACGGCAAGTGGATTGAGTGGAGGGCAAGCGAACAGGGAGAAATACACTTGCCGTTCAAGTGCCATTCGTCACTTGTAGCTTGGCCCTCAGCCGCCTGGTAAATCTGTTCCCAAACTAGCCCATCATTGGCTCAAGCAGATGGGTGGGTTGAGGACAGAACAAGCTGACCAGCATCACCTAAAGCCCTAGATGATGAAGTGGCACATAAAGGGAGGGAGGTGAGCCTTGTGGTACTTTCACTGAGCAGGCTGGAGTTAACACTGGCTACGTTTGGAGCCAGGGTGGAGATGCACAAAATGCCAGCAGCCAGCATGTTATAACCAGCGTGTCAGTATTGACGGACTGCTTTGATGATGCAGAAGATATGCCGTTTGATAAAAATCTATCTTAACCTATATAGTCTTGCCTCATGTCTTTATTTCAGAAGTACTAGAATAACGACCTCTCTTCTATAAAATTATGTCCCGGCAGTGACTTGTCTGGCTTCCCAGAGCTAGGCTGCAAATGGTGGCCTCAGTGATTGGACAGGTGTATATATGCGAACCTTCAAGACCCAAGTTGAACCTGTTTCATTGTCTGAGGGCCAAACTACAAGTGACGCCTGACACAGGTTGGACACTTGTCAGCTTCCCTCAAGTTTTGATGGGAAATGTAGGGATCCTGGTCTTGCAGCTTGGCTCTCCGACTGCTGTCCAATGGACTTTTCAATTGTCACTTGTCCAACATTCCGCCAAGCTGCCTACATTTCCCGCCAAAACTTGAGGGAAGCTGGCAAGTGTCCAACCTGTGTCAGGCGTCACTTGTAGTTTGGCCCTGAGAAGCCAGCCAGACTTCTGCCTTTCAAGAAATAACTTTCCATTTTACCACACTCCTTTTATTCCTGCCAGCGACTGAACTCACAGAAGGTGCCAAACCGGAGACTAGCAAAGCTGGAATCCCGTCTGGGGCCAAAGTGAAGTTCTAACTGAATGCAAAGGGAACAGTCTGGCCCATGATGCTGAGGACACAAGAGTTAAAGCAAGTCATTTGCCAGAGTTTCGTGGCAAAATAAGTCAGTGGGCAGATTAACACCTGTCCTCCAGCCTCCCCTTCATTCAGGTAAAATTAGTAGCTGCTCTGACTAGGAACAACACCTGGGGATATTTTGCTGCCAGAACATGTAGCGGTTGCCAGGT
The DNA here is from genome assembly GCF_028583425.1 of Eublepharis macularius. Classification (NCBI taxonomy): domain Eukaryota; kingdom Metazoa; phylum Chordata; class Lepidosauria; order Squamata; family Eublepharidae; genus Eublepharis; species Eublepharis macularius. Next base: position 249,914,373 of record NC_072790.1, read on the forward strand.
GTGATATTGTTTCGGCGCCCTCTGCACATTCCTTTAAAAAGGGGATTACTGAGGAGTTCAGAGCATGAATTTCCTGAGGCAAAAGACCTTTCTTCTTTGTGGCTGTTGTTGAATTGTCTTCCCACCTCACCCTGAGGTTATTTTTAATTGAGTCCTGGAGAGGTTTAACTTTGTCCTCTGCTGCTTTGTTCTTTTTTTTTTTTCCTTTCAGAATCATCCCTTGTCAGGGACAGAATCAAAATATGCTGATTGCAGTACATGTCTAGGAGTTTCCCCATTCTGTCTAGCCAAACGCTACCCTCCATCTTCACCACATCGAAGATTTCTTTTGGCAATCAAACCAAAAAGATTGCTTGATTCTGTGTTGCACAGAACTAGCTATCCCAATCAGGGCCGGTGCCAGGTTTTCTGGCACCTGAGGCCAGATACCTGCACCCGGGGGCAGCTTCAGTGGTGTTGCTGCCCCCACATGTGTGCACGCAAAGCACACACACACACACACGGACTGCACCTGACATCATCACGCAGGGCGTGCAGCTGTGAGCCGGCCTCCCCATTGGTGCAGCAGGCAGCTGGGCCTCCCACCCTCCCGCTCAGTTGCCCCACACTGCCCCAGCCACCTGCCGCACTTGGCGGGCCTGCAGCTGTGTGCTGGCAGCAGCGGTGGTGGCAGCACGGGGAAACTGAGTGGGAGGGCTGGGAGGCTCAGTTGCCCCACACTGCTGCCTCCAGCACACGCTCCTGGCCAGGCACCTGTGGGCCAGGCGTATGGCAGGCAGCTGGGGCGGCACACAGGAGTGGCTTCCCAGCCCTCCCATTCAGCCATCAGCGCTGCCACTGCCAGCCCCACAGTGCATACCCCTGCCCCTGGTCAGCACTCAAGGCGGCTGCTGGCACTGCCTCAATGGACGCACCGGCCCTGATCCCAATATCATCAGATCTTGAAAAGTAAGCCAAGTGCTAAGCCTGTTTGCTACCAAGATTTAATGGAACTAGGTCATGGCAAAAAAGTAAAATTACTGATTTATTCATCACATCAAATAATCAAGGAAACTGAAATATTTTTAAATATTGCCAAGCTAGAAAGCCAGTGCAGTGTCGTAGAATGCTGAGTTAAGGCAGGACAGGTTCAGGGGAGTCTAGGGTTGCCAGTCTCCTGGTGGGGGTGAAGGACAGCGCCAGATCTAGGGTTGCCCGTGCCTGGGGCAACCCTCAACAGGCCACCTCGTGCGCACGCTCCCCACGCTGCGCGATGACGTAACTTTGGTGATGTCATCATGCAGGGTAGAACAGAGGCAGCGTGCGGGGCTGGGAAGCCACCTGCACCATTTGCCTCCCCACAGGCAAATGGTGAGGCCGGCCTCGGAGCCCTCCGTGCTGCTTTCGCCTGCCCCGCAGGACAGGGGGCGGCCAGCTTGCCGGGCACCCCGTGCCCTGCAGGGCAGGCAAAAGGCAGTGCGGCCCCCCACACTGCTTTTGCCTGCCCTGCACCCCCAGCCCTGCAGGGCAGGCAAAAGGCAGTGCGGCCACCCGCACCATTTGCCTGCCCCACAGGACAGGGAGCAGCCAGCCGGCAGGTGAATGGCACGGGTGGCCCGGCAGCCCCCCGTGCTGCCTTTTGCCTGCCCTGCAGGACAGGGGGTGCACGGCAAGCCAGCCTCCCCCTGTCCTGCGGGGCAGGCGAAAGGCAGCGCGGGGGGCTGCGAGGCTGCCCGCGCTGCTGCCTGTGCCCTCTGGCAGCTGGCAGCTGCTCCTGGCGCCCCCTCCCTGGGGGCGCCAGGGCAGACTACCTCCCCTGCCCCCCTCGATCCGGCCCTGGTGAAGGATACCTCACTCCCAGCCTCCAACCCCCTCCCCCGCCACCATTTACCTGGCCAATGGGGGGGAAGGCTTGGGAACGGGCTTAAAGAATCAGCCCATTTGGGGTCCAAATCAGCTTGACACAAAGTCCGGGGGCACTCCTAGGGCCTGTGCAATGACATCACTCCTGTGCTGTGGCAGGAGTGTGCACACTTGGTGTGTGCACAAGGGCATCCTAGAGGTGAGTGCCAGATCCCTCCCTCCCTCCCATTGGGAGGGTAAGGGGACCCAGCAACCCTAGGGGGAGCAGTTATGAATGTCATGAATGATTCAATCTGTCTCTTTCCGTTTCATTTATCTCAAAGGGAGATTCTGCCCACAGTTCCTTGGAAATGAGTGGGATGTTGTTTTTCACAATGTCTTTGATAACGCCTACAACTTGAGATTAAACATAGGTGACTTCTGCACTCAAAGCTCTATGTTTCTTCTTTTGGATAGAGCATATGAAGCTTTGTTACACCAAGGTGGACCACTGGCTCCTCTAGCTCACCAGTGGTGGAGGGTCTCCAGGTTTATGGGCAGTGCAAGTTCTTTTCCAATACTTAAACCTGAGATGCTCCTAGGTGAAGATGCTGTGGACTGAACCTGGGACCTTCAGCATGCAAACAATGGGTATGCTATCTCCGAGTTATGGCCCCTCCCCAGAACATAAACTCTGTCTATTCTTTCATCTTCATTACAATAAAGAAAAGAAAAAAATTATCCATGGACTCCAAGACTCAAGGAATGCCAACGTCATGAATTACAAAGGTTTAATTCAGCAAGCAAAGGCAAAATAAATTAGATGCAGTTTCTTAAGCATCACCGGTGTAAGGATCATGCCAAGACATGTTTCCACAAGTCTCCACAGAATTTGCAAAGCTTTATTAAACGAGTCTAGTGTCATAATCTTACGATGGACATCCTACGATGGTCTTTGTCCAGAATAAGGCACTGCGACAGCATAGACACATAAATCCCTTCCAGGCTAGCATCCCTCCCTCCCTTCCTGCTGAGAACTAAGAGCCAAGCTACAAGTGATGAATTACACTTGCCAGGCAAGTGTAATTCATCACTTGTAGTTTGGCTTTAAGTGCACAGGGCCTTGAAGCCTCCAACGCCACAGAGACTCCTTCCCCAGTGCTAAGAGCAGGTTAGTGAAAACAGTCAGCTCATGGGAACCTCCACACTCCCCCCTTCCGGCATGGCAACGGCAGATGCAAGCCACAGTTCACTGTGGGTCAAGAATGATGAGTATCTCTTGGTGAGATAAGATGTGCATTGACTGAAGCATAAATACAGCAGTGAGCGTGCAGATAAGCATCTTGAATGTCTTCATGGTCACATGCTGAGGGATTCGGTTGGGCTGATGAATCCTCCAACAGGGATTTGCTGAGTTGTTCAATCCTCAGGATGCCTGGCTGCCGTCGGGCTGAGCTGTCTCAGATTCTACAGGAAGCCAAGGTGGACCCAAGTGCTGGTGGAGACAGAGGCGGGAGAAGTAAAAGGTGAACAGGAGCGATAGTCCTGGGTTTGGTGGCAGGCGAAGCATAATTTATTTATTTGACAAATATTTACTCCTGGGTCTTTGTTGTACAGCCGATGAAGCGTCGTGGGTTCTCACGTTACTCCTTCTCCTTATCACTCTGCCTTCTCGGAGGATGGTTTGTCCTCTTTTTCCCCCTCTTTTTCCTTCTCCTTGTTTTGTGGAGGAGTCTTCTGGTGGGTTTGCTTCTGCTCTGGAGGGGGTTTGGGCTGAGCCTTTTTCTGCTGTTGATCCTTGTCAGGCATATTTGTAGGATTTAGGCAATGCTTTAGGAGGAAAAAAGGAGGAAAATATATGAAGCTGTCTTCTACCAAGATATGCTATTCTAGACCACTTCCTAGATAGGCGCAGCAATTCAGGATCTGATGGTTGATTCCGCACACATTGGATAATGCACTTTCAATGCACTTTAGCTATCGTTTGGAAGTGGATTTTTTTTTCACGCTCAAAAAATTCAGTTCCAAATTATCTCTAAAGAGGATTGGAAGTGCATTATCCGACATGTGCGGAATCAGGGAATGTCTTCAGCAGCAGCTACAACCTGAGAACTTTTCATTTAGTCACTCTTAACCTTTAGCCCGGCAGGCAATGGCAAACCACCTCTGTTAGTTGCTTGCCGTAAGAACCCCACTAGGGGTCGCCATATGTCAACTATGACTCAACAGCACTCTCCACCAACCTTTAGTTTGCTACCACTAGGAGACTGGTGGGAGAGGGAATTGCCAGAATGGTTGTCTTTTGATACCACAATATCACTTCCTGTTACATAACTGGAAGTGATATCACTGAGTTGAAATGAGCTCTAGGATTCACTCCAAACTCTGGAAAAACCCACAGAGCTTCAGGTTTGTGGTGGGGAGATGTGTTGGTTTATTGTAGAAAAGCAAGATTCAAATCCCGTAGCACCTTAAAGACCCACAAGATTTTCAGGGACATCTGAAAAGGGGAGTTTGACTATGGAAAGCTTGTACCCTGGGAATCCTGAAAGTTTTGAGTGAATACTAGATCACCCGGAGATATTGAGACATCATTTCCCGTTATGTAGCCAGAAATGACGCTGCTGCAGTATCAGAAGATCACCATTTCACATACCCCTATTTCCTCTGCTGCCCTACTGAGTACTGGAAGGGGTTTAGGGGGAGGACAGGCAAGTAAATGGCAACCCAAATTATGATCCAGCAAGTGCACAACATTATCATTGAATGTTCCCAAGACACAAGTTAACAACTGGGACATTAAAAAGGGCTCAGGAAAGGAGAAATGGATTCTCAAAAAAGATACCAATTTCTGTTTGAGACTCCCTTGTTTTCTTGCTATCTCATCCCTGATATTCTCTGTCATTGATGGAGGAGTATTATTTTTGCTTTTGGGGGGCAAAAGTGGGAAGGGGCTTCCCTATTTTAATCCTGTGTTCTGTGTCCCACCTTTTAAAGGGCCTAATGGGGAAAAAAGATAATCTGGGATTTTGTCGTTGGGTTGGGGTGAACAGTATAAAACAACTCTTCTCTGTAGGCTTTCAGAGGCCATTGCAAGTGGGGGAAACGCGCTACCTAAAATCCTGAAACTACAAGTTCTGAATGCTCATTAAGATTTGCAAATCATACCCCTCCTTGACAGATGGCTATGGTCCCAGTTTTGAAACCACTGTTTTCACTGGAGAACCATGACTCTTCTCTTTATGGGGAAACTGCTCCGTTGATTTCTATTGGAGCTTGGCCACCGATAGCCCAGAAGAATTCTAGCCAGCCCTTATTATGGAATTCAACTTATTCTTCCCAAGTTTTCTTCTAAGAGCTAAGCTACAAGTGACGCCCTACACAGGTTGGACACTTGTCAGCTTCCCTCAAGTTTTGATGGGAAATGTAGGCGTCCTGGTCTTGCAGCTGTAATGGAGAGGCAAGCTGTAAATCTAAGATGCCTACATTTCCCATCAAAACTTGAGGGAAGCTGACAAGTGTCCAACCTGTGTAAGGCGTCACTTGTATCTTAGCTCTAAGACAAGGCCCTTTACTTCGTCCTTCCTTTTGCATTTTCAACAGCAATCCATGGGCAGGGCTAGGATTATGGTTAGAGTTAGGGTTGGAGTTAGAATTAGGGTTCCCCCTTTAGGTCTTCTCTCTCTCATTTGTCCATGTAGATTTGAAAACAGAAGTCAGCCACAGTGAAAAGATTTGATAAGGAAAGGAAAGACTGTGGCTGGAAGGCTCAAGAGCGCAGACAACTGGGCAAAAGTCTCAAGGCAGGCACATGTAGTAATCACCCTGGTGGGTAAGAACTGGTAATAGGGAGACACACACAGCTGCTGATGGATGTGAGGGAGGAGAGGGTTAAACTGTCTTTGGCTTATCTGTAGGAATGCATACACAGCAATGAGTCTGTGATTAGGTGCAGTGTTGACCAGTCTACCTCCGAACAATTTGAAATGTGTGATTGTGTGTGCATGAGCATGTGCGCACATGACATCAAGTCACAATCTAGTTATGGTGATCCCAGAAAGGGGCTTTCAAAGCAAAGGGAAAGCAGAGGTGGTTTGCCAGCGCTTTCCTCTTCAGAGTTTTCTCCGCTTAGCTTCTAAGAGCTAATGAGATCAGACTATAACAAACCATCTTCCCTCCCAATTTGAAATATAGTACCTCTTAAAAGTCTGTTCCCAAGCAGAGATTTAGAGTGTGAGCTCTTGAAGGCAGGGGCTTGCCTTTTCAATACCAGACAGACCATTTTCTTTTCCCCAGAGAAGTTGAACTGCCAAGATTCCGACATTGTTACCTGAGAAGGAACATTCTGTGCGGCCATTCTAGTTTATCTGCTAACGGAAAATGGGAGGTGATTTTTCCAAATCCCATTCCCACTGTATGAAGGTCCCTGTTCCACTAGAGCAGAATTTCAGGGAGCATGGATTGGGAAGAAGAGGGAGTCTAATTCCACTGATGGAATTTCCTCAAGAGTAGATGAAGAACATTGCTATATTAGACCAGGAGTCCATCTACTCTAGCATCCTGTCTCACACAGTGGTCAACCAATTACTCTAGAGGGCCAGCAACAGGGCACAAAGGCCTTCCTTTGATGTTGCCTGCTGTCACTGGTATTCAGAGGTTAGCTGCCTCTGAATGTGGAGGTTCTCTTTAGCCACTATAGCTAGCAGCCCCTGATAAACCTACCCTCCATAAATCTAACACCCTTTGAAAGCTATCAGTTCCTCTGGCCATCACTACACCCTCTAGCATCAAATTCCACATTTTAATCTGTATTTCCTTTTGTCCTCCTGCCAAATAGCTTAATGGAGTTTTACCACGGGATCCAAGCCATGGAAAAGTTAAGACAGTTCACATTCCCTCTCTAATTTTTTGTAAATGTGAGGCCATATATACAGGACTGTCCTCAAATACGACTCGAGCATGTCCCAGTAAGTGCCTTCTTGGGGAAAAGAAACCTCCATCCACATTGTTTCAACTGACACTGATCCCATATTTATGCAAGCTCTCTTGCCAAAAGTCTACAAACATTCTACGTTCAGTTGAGCCAGGGGCTAATAAGCTATAATAGGGTTGCCAACCCGAAATGGTAACTGCGACTGTACGGCTGCTGCATTTTCCACACTGCTCCCCCACTGGTCCTATTGCCTACCCTCCTCCCTTGTTTATTCTGCGACTGACGTAAAATCCTGCTAGTTATGGGCAAAAGCACCAGCGGAGCTGTGGGACAGGAGAAGACGAGCAGATTCGTGACAATATCTCCAAAGAAAGAAACAGCAAATCAAATAATCACAACCATTAAGTAAGTCTACAATTTAACAAATACAATTTAACATCAACAAGAGAGTTTGTATTCCTGTAATCAGGCAACAGCTTACCCACTTCAGGCGAACTGCAGATGAGAAAACCGAAGGTGAAGTGATAGAGGCCGGTAGAGACGAGACCTCTTTTATAGAGGATCCGAAGAGTTAGCTCCTTGAATTAAGCACCAGGCAATGCAGATGAGACGTTATGCATAAGTTCATTATCTGAAACTATCTTCTCTATCTCATCCTTTACATAATTTAATTATAAATTGGCCAACCTCTAGGTGAAAATAAATATGGAGAAGTTCAACGTGTTTCCTGGTACGATGGTCTTTTGAAAGTCATGAGTCTTAAAGTCATACAATTAATTTTTATTATGAACTAATTCGCATCGGCATTAAGGGACACAAAATCAAAGAAATAACAAAGACCGTCTTACTTACTTCCAGGTTTGTGGTATGTTGTGACTATAAAGTGGCCATTTCTATTCCCCTTGGCCAGTCCCTTTGAATGATTATATTGTTTTATGGAATTTTTGTTCAATGGGATTCAGTGTGGCTTTTGCTATAAGTTCTGATTTTATGGGAAGAGAGAGATGATAGATGATAGAAAGTCCACCAGCTGTACAGAACTAAATAATATTCCAAAGAATGTGAAATCCACCAGTGTTTCTAAGTTTGCCTGACAAAACGTCTATGTCAGCTATCAAATGCTAAGCACCATTGCATATCATTTACAGAATCAATTACTTTTGAGATCTTCCTCAGAGGTCCTATTTCATTTATCTCTGAATGTCCACTAGAGACAGGGCAATTCACCTTTATAACAACTTTGTCTGATCCTTAGGAGTAGGGTTGCCAATCTCCAGGTGACCTTGGCATCTCCTGGAATAGCGATTGATCTCCAAATTACAGAAATCAGTTCCCTTGGAGAAAATGGCTGCTTTAAAGAGTGGACTGTATGGTATTATACACCACTGAGGTCCCTCCCTGCCTCAAATTCAGGCTCCACCCCAAAATCTCCAGGAATTTCCCAACCCAAAGTTGGCAACTCTACTAAGGAGCCAAGAAAAGACATTTCTGTCAGGGTCGTATAACCCATGGCCGGGCTCCTAGGCTTTCAGGTATTTCGGGGGCCCTCCAGCACTTCAATCTTTCACCCCACTACAACTGACAGTATGTTAGGTACTAGACCACAGTACACAGCCCTATATCCATTTTGAGGATCTCCTGAAGAATTCTGTTCACAATTTTGAAATTATTTTTATTGCTCAATTAGAACTCTTCAGGAAAACACATTTTAGGGGTATAATTATTCAATACTGTAATATTTTGATGTGAATAAAATTTTTATTATTTATTAAATATATATATACATTATGGGTAATTGTTTTAATATAAGAGACAATTTGTTTCACATCAATAAGGAAGCAGTTAATTATCTTATTAACAGAGGTTATAAAAGAGAATAAATTAATTGTAATTTATGTGGGGTGTGCCTCAGCCAAACAAATTGATGGGCCCCTAATCCCTGAGGGGACCCTTTAGGCTTTGGCCTAGTCAGCCTTACAAATAATACGGCCCTGATTTCTACTTTTGTGACTACCCTTTGGCTGTAGTTGATTCATTGTTTCATACTTTTTTTTACCATCCAAAGCATGCAATAGCCAGAAAAAGCTTTCTTTAAAAATGACTGTTGAAGTACTCTGTCATTCCGGACTTTTTAAGATAAAGATTACTTCTGAGCAGGCTTTCTGCATTTTGGATGTGGCAAACTTTTGTTTTACTGTTATTTTTAATCCTTAAATTTTGTTTATAGTGTATGGCCTATGGGCTGCTAAACTTGAATAAACTGAAATTAAAGCAGAAACAGATATTTCTCTTTTTTCCCCAGGTTTTCCCCGACTTGTGAGATATGACAAGTAACATGAAAACGATTCTTCTGTTGTTGTTTTTGAGTCTCAGACTTGGCTTTTGCTCTCTGTTTTTAGGTTCTGCTATTTAACAATGCTTAACTTCGGTGGGATGCTGCAGCTTTTCTTCAGAAAGATTGTACTTATTTTTATTTTTCCCTTTATCATTTTAACTTTTTCTAACGATCTTGGGAATTTCAAAAGTGAGGGGGTAGGATAATAAATAAGCAAGAGGGTGGGATAATATATAAGCAAAGCAACAAATCATTAAATGCCAAACTTCCAATGCCAAATATCATTAGATGCCAAATGCAAACACTAAATATTCAGTGACTAATACATCTTTAAAGATAATAACCGGTCAATATTAAGTATTAATGCAGAGGAGAATTGGCAAGCTAATTAATTCAAATTCTGTGACTTCAAACTTTTAGGCAACAAGAGTACTTACAAAGGTCTTTTATTATATATTTGAAACATTTGTATCCCACCCTATAACGAAGCTTGTAACAAGGCAGTATATAACCTCTCTAAAAGACAATTAAAAAAAAATACAAACGACAAGCGTTACGATGGAAACTGACAGTATTAAGATTTCAGTTGTAAATATCAGTCAAAAGCAGCAATAATAAATGTAGCTGCATCTGATTACCAGCTAAAAATAGTTATTATTTGTCAACAACAGTCTAGGAAAACACAAATAGCTTCACCTGGCATCTGTTGTCCAGTTGGGGGGCCATATCAGAAGACTGTCTGTCTTTGACAGCCACTCATTTAATTCTGTGGATGGAATCACAGAACAGGCCTTTGACGAAGTTCTCAGCAACGTGCGAAAACAGCTCATGAACTTGCTTTTCTAACTCTATTACAAAAATCTTATAAAATCTGTAACAAGCTGGTGGAATCTCTTTGATTACCTCAGAAAGAGCTCAAGATCAACTCTACCTCGCATTGACAGCGACGGCAACCAGTGGGAGACCATGGCTGATGATTGTTTGATGTCACTTCCAGGGAAAACCTGGAAGTAACATCACACCTCTCTAGGAATCACTGGAAACTCTATAGTAAAACCCTAGGCACCCAATGGCCTTTTAAAACATTTTCTCCTGTCCCCATTGTGGTGCTGGCAACTCTGACTTTATCTTAGTAATGGTGAACTCCCTGTTCCTCAGTTTGTAATCAACTCGATATTTTCAAGAAGTCATGGAGAACTCCTACAGAAAGCTCAGGTTTCCATTCCCCCTTTCCAAAAAAAAAAATCTAAGGAACCTCAGAAAGAGTAGCTCTGGGAGAACAACCTGCTTTCCTATTTGTGTCAGAAGGAAAAAATTGTAACTCAGGGCCAAGCTACACGTGACAAATGACACTTGAACGGCAAGTGGATTGAGTGGAGGGCAAGTGAACAGGGAGAAATACACTTGCTGTTCAAGTGTCATTCGTCACTTGTAGCTTGGCCCTGAGACCTCCATCACAAAGGTAAGTTTGGGGAAAGGAATGTTTAATGCCAAGATAAGCTTATTATAAACCAAGCCCAAATGCTTGGTTTAGATCCTGTAAGGGGCTTTGGTGAGGCAAACTCCTCCATTTCGTGTTCTGGGCCCTCAAATTACAAACACAATCCACAGACGATTATTTCCTTGATGTTACACATAATCCTCGGCAATAAAATGTACATCCCTGTAATTCTTTCAAATCTTATTTCTCTCAATCTGACCAAAATGTAAATACTGGGCTAAGAGCTGCTTATGCATTCTGATGACATTGTTCGCTCTGACCTCGTTAATGCATTTTTTCTCAGTATTACAATAAAGTTAAATGGCTCTACCCCGCTGAGATACTCCATTTTAAAATGGGCTTAGATAAGACTTTGTTTTCTGATTTGCAAATCAGATCTTAATATTCATTTCCTGCATTATTTTCCAGCCCAACCATCTCGGAACTATTTGCCCTGCCTTCCACTCATTGGCTACACAGAAGGAAACCAAAGGAAGCACAAGGTTGGCTTCAGTCATGAGGTGAACACATTTGTTTCCTGCCACGATTATTCAAATGGCCACGTCAAGGATTCGGCTCCTTTTTTCCATTATTTTTGGCCAGCATCAGCTTTAGAATGTGATAAAGCCAATGTTAATATTCTCTTCCTGACAATCAAGTCAACCAGTCATATGTTCCATATTTATCCTTCCGTTCCCTCAAAGAATGCTGAGCAACATTCATGGCTTCCTTGTCCAAGTCCTCATGTCAACCCTGTGATGTAGAATGAGCCTGGCAATAGGCGAGATGGTTGGAGGCGGAGACATGGTGGGAGTGCCAGTGGAGCATGCATGCTGACATCACTTTCAGGGAAAACCTGGAAATGACAGCAATTTCTGGAAACTCTGCAGTAAAACCATAGAGTTTTCGCTGATTCCTAGAGCTGCCAACTTTTCCTTCTGGGTTTCCCCAGAAGTGATGTCATCATGCTTACAACACTGGTGAGGGTTTTTTTGTTTTTTTTACTATTCCCCTGCTGATGCTTGAAGTGGTTGAAACACAACAAGGAACCACGATGTGTAAGGAATAAACACAATCCAAATCACGGTGTGTGAGCTAAGCAACAGCCCACCCTGTTACGCTTACTAAGATTCAATAATTAAGTCCAATCTTTATCCATACTCCCCTAAGCGTAATATAGTGGGCTGTTGCTTAGCTCACACGCACGGTGATTTGGATTGTGTTTATTTCTTAGACATCATGGTCCCTTGTTGCGTTTCAACTTTTTGTTTGGTGGACATGTCTCAGTCAGCGGACAACTCAATTTGCTTATTCAGAGACTGATAAGGGTCATCGTTTGGCCAATATGCCCAGCATGTTGGATACACAAGAGGGGAGTATAGATAAAGATTGGACTCAATTATTGAATCTTAGTAACCGTAATATGGTGGAATGTTGCTTAGCTCACACACGGTGATTTTGACTGCTTGAAGTGGTGACAGGCAACAGAGGCTCTCACCCTGACCAGACAGTTGGCAGGCCTGTGGCCAAGCACAGATTTAACCCAGCACACTAACCATTACACCACACTGGTTTATATAACTACGCACAAAGAGTCTTCATGGTACACAAGTCCCTCCCCCAACTAATCAAGCAGCATTGTTTCACACTTGGTGTAAGTCTAACAGTGCAATCTTGAGCAGAGTCACTCCCTGCTAAGTCCATTGAAGCCAATGGGCTTAGAAGGGTGTAACTTTGTAGAAGTCTGCATTGTAAATTAACTAAAAGCCAGATGTCACTTGCCCCTAAGCTGAACTACTCTCCAGTTGTGGTGGTGGGCCCAACTCAACATTATTTTATTTTATTTCCATTTACAACCTTTTAACCTTGTCCTTCCTCCAAGGAGCTCGGGGCGTACATAGTTCTTGCCCCTCCTCCTCTTCATCCTTACAACAACTCTGCGAGGTAGGTTAGAAGCAGTGACTCGCAGAAGGTGGGGGTTTGAATGTGGATTTCACAGACTCCAGTCCAACACCCTAACCACTACGTTTCATTGGTTGTCAGAACAAGGACATACCACTCATCAAGATTATCTAGAGGAGACTTGCTCTGTTATTCTTGTTACATCTGAGGACATTCTCTGCGGTGGCACACCTTTTACAAAATCCCCTACTGCAAGAGATCAGGCTTAGGGGAGACAAGTGGCTACAGAGAGTGCCGTTGCCTCAGCAACGCCACCCTCGTTGTGGACCAGGCTTTCTAGAGACATCCGTTTAGGGCCTACTCTCTTTTCATTTTGGCATCAAATCAAAAACTTTTATTCGAAAGCGTGTTTGATGGTGATATATTTCAAAGTAGGATTGCCAGGCAGTGGGCGGGGGGAGGGGGAGGAGGGAACTTATCGGGTAAAGAGGGACTCTGCTGGCAGGTGAGGAGTTCAAAACAGGAATGGTGGGGAGTCTCCAGTATCCCAATTAGCTGACATCGGCCATCTCCACATGCCCTTAAAGGGACGGCCCACTCATGGAACGCTGGTGACCCAGCAATCGGTGGACGAGGGGGCAAATACCCAAGGGGTTTGCCTGCCACCAGTGGGCACCTGGAAACCCTAATTGTCATATATGCCATCAAGTGTCAGCAATGCCCTTCCATTCTCTACATTTGACAAACAGTTCAGTCCCTACGTAAAGGCATAAATGGACATAAATCTGACATTAGCAATCACTACACTCAAAAAACAGTGGAACATTTTAATCGTCCAGAACGTTCCATTGCTGACCTAAAAGTGGATCAGAGAAACTTCAAGGGGAGATTACAATGTGAGATTGCTGGAATGGCATTCATTCATAATTCAGAATAATGGGCACCCCAGAGCTAAACAGGATTCTTATCTCACTACAGGTGCTAACTTCTGCTTTAATTAAGTTGCATTGTACCTTGACATTTCCCTTTGCTACACCCCTCCCATCTAATCAAGCTGCATTCTACCCTTACATCCTGATGCCCTTCCTTGTAACACCCCACCCACCTTTTGCTGGGATATAAAAGCTCAGGGATCTCCATTTGTACTCGTATCTGATGAAGGGAAGTCCGACTCTCGAAAATTCATACCCTGAAAATCTTGTTGGTCTCTGAGGTGCCGCTAGACTTGAATATTGCTGCAGGCCAACACAGCAACCCACCTAAACTATCCTACGGGGTCATTTCTATATCATTTAATGTGTCATGCCCAATTGCTTGTGTTTTGTTTCCTCACGGTTTTCAGCTCTGTATTTGGATTTCTGGTTGTTTTCAAATTTCTGCTCTCCATATCTAATCACATTGTCTGTTGAATGTCCCAGCCGTTCATCATATTGACCTTACACTGTGTAATTCTCCTTGAGTCTCGGTGAGAAAGAGTCCAGTAGCACCTTTAAGACTAACCAACTTTACTGTAGCATAAGCTTTCAGGAGCCACAGATCTCTTTGTCATGATGCATCTAAAGATGGTCAGTCTTAAAGGTGCTACTGGACTCTTCTGTTTTGCTACTGCAGACTAACTCAGCTAACTCCTCTGGATCGGTGGGAAAGGCAGATTATTCAGGGGTTTTATTTTTTTCCCAGAATCCCCTTCTCCTTCCCCCATTTACACTGGAAGCTATGGATGACTGTGGCAGACATAACTAGGGTGATTAAGTGGAATTCTCTTAATTCATCTTTGCCAAATTGCTCACTGAAATTCAGCAACTTGTTTCTATTTCTCTTTTTAGGAATTTGAGTCAGTTTTGAATGAACTCCTCTTTCGTGAAGAGGAAGATTCACTTTAAATCTCTAAGAAGGAATGTTTTTTTTTATTATTTATAAACTACAAGCCTAGTTGAAAAATAAAGAACAAGGTGAGCCACTGAACAAATAATTAAACCGAAGCCAGGAATTGTCTGGATACATCCTTGCTGCATCAAACTGTTTTTACCCTTTGTACAACAACAACAACAACAACACCTTTATTGGCATATCTCAAATTATCATACCCTTTGTATCATATTACAGTGGCACAAAGACAGGCAGAAATCCACAGGTGTGGAAATTTACACTATCACAGGGTTTTTAAAAAACATCAAAGGTCAATCAATGAGAAACCAAAGAGAATTCCTCTTTTGGAAGAGGAGAAGAAGATGAGGAGAAAATCAGTGCTTTATCTAAAAAAGAAAGTTTTGGAAAAAGAAATTCCACCCCCTGTGACAATCCTAGACGCAACTCTTGCATAGCTAAGGCTAGAACCCTCAAAACTGGCCTCTGACTTGAAGAGGATGCTCACAACAAAATGAAGCCTAGATTTCTGCCAGCCCCACCCCACCCCCCATTTGTTCTGGAAACTACAGTTTTCTGTGGTAGGCGTAACTGAAAATAAAACTGGGAACTGCAAAATTGGCCCCTTCATTGTTGCATTGGAAGTTGTGGCTGTTTGTGGCAGGTGTAACTCATCCGAAACAAAAGGCGGCAGCTTGAAAATTGACCCCTAGCTTTCAGAATGCTGATGGTTGTTGCTGTGGCCAAAATAGAGGGTAGTTTGACCAGGTTTGGCCTGACCAGGTTTCCATTTGCCTTTTCTGGCCTCCTCAGCATTTGTTAAACTTCTCCACCTCCTCACCAGGCATTCCTGACCACATGCAAAAAGTTCCTTCTTTGGAATGAATTTCCTCATGCAAAGGCTATTTTGAACCAATGTTACATGTGACAAGCACCGCAAAAGGCACAAAAATACCAAAGTCAGCCATTGCCAAACAATCGACCATTTCTCATTTTTAAAAAAATCAAAAGAAGTATGTAAGTTACTGTGATCCACAATTTAAAACCATTTAGAAAACTGAAATAGGTCTCCTGAATCTGAGAGCCAAGCTACAAGTGATGCCTGAGACAGATTGAACACCTGTCAGCTTCCCTCAAGTTTTGATGGGAAATGTAGGCGTCCTGGTCTTACAGCTTGGCTCTCCATTTAATTGAAGTTTACAGAAACCCCCACACACACCCAGCAGCGGGGAAGGGGGGCACCCGGCGAGAGCCTGACGCCTGCAATCCCCTCCCGACTGCATGTTCTCCCTTCCACAGACTGCCGCTCTGTAAACTTCAATTAAATGGAGAGCCAAGCTGCAAGACCAGGACACCTACATTTCCCATCAAATCTTGAGGGAAGCTGACAAGTGTCCAACCTGTGGCAGGCGTCACTTGTAGCTTGGCTCTGAGAAGTTCATGTTTCTGTTATCAGATAATGAAACTTATGTATCTTATATAGTCTCTCTGTTTGCTCTTGCAGCCAAGATTAGATCTAAGGCAGCACTGACTGGGGACAGTTTTATGATTTTTATCTTTTAACTGTTTTAAACTAATTTTACTACTACATTTTGCCCTGTCCTGGCTAGTCCAGGTGAGCCTGATCTTATCATATCTCAGAAGCTAAGCAGGGTCAGCCTTGGTTAGTAATTGAATGGGAGACCTCCAAGAAGGCCAGGGTTGCAGAGGCAGGCAATGGCAAAGCACTTCTGTTAGTCTTTTGCCACAAAACCCCCACCAGGGGTCGCCGTAAGTCAGCTATGCCTTGAGGGCACTCTCCAGCACCACATCACTAGATTTTAGTTTTTATTAGCTATTGTACCATATGGTTTTGCTAACTTGTAATGGGCCAAATACAATAAAATTCTTTTTCCAGTTCTGAAATAGGTCTTGTAAATAACCCTTTATTTATCTCATTAGAGATAACAGTCATTTAGTAAGATAGGAAAAGTTACCTCCATGGTAAATTTCAAACATACCATTTCAAAAATTATCTGCAGCCGTAAACAAAGTGTTCTCACAGAATGAAATATAGAATCTCTCATCTTGCTAAATACAATCTGAGAGAGATTCTCCTCCATTACATTAGATCTATGAGTTCTTAAGTAACTTCTCTCCCATACAGTTGCCAATGTCTAGATGGGGACTAAAGATCTCCACGCTACATAGATGAGTTCTCCTGGAGAAAATGGTTGCTTTGGAGGGTGGAGGCAATGGCATTGTAGCCTGTTTAGGCCCTTCCTGCCCCCACACCCCACTCTCCCTTACCTCCACCCCCAAATCTGCAGGAATTTCTCAACACTGAGTTGGCAACTCTACTTTCCCAGCACACACTGAATTTGTGGTAGGGTAGGAGCTTTCGTGAGTCATTTCGTGAGTTCATTTCTTCAGATACAGATATCTGAAAAAGTGAGCTGGGGACTCATCAAAGCTCCTACCCTACCACAAATTTTGTTAGCCTTAGAGGTGCAACTGGACTCTTGCTCTTTTCTACTGCTACAGACAGACTAGCACAGCGACCCATCTTGATCTATCACTAGTACAAACTGGCATGCAAATTCCACGTATAGGGTCAGTGTTTGTCCTCAGCCATAGAGAGGTAGGATAGTGGTGGTCCATTAAAAGTAGGGTTGCCAGCTCCAGGCTGGGACATTCCTGGAGATTTGGGGGGTGGAGCCTAGAGAGGGCAGGGTTTGAGGAGGAGAGAGGTGGTTGCTCAGTATGGATGTGATGCCATAGAGTCTGCCCTCAGAAGCTGCTGTTTCCTCCAGGGGAACTGATCTCTCTGGCCTGGAGATCAGTTGTAATTCTGGGAGATCTCCAGGCCCCAGCTGGAGGTTGGCAACCCTAAATTGAAGGGTTCCTTGTTGGTGGCGCCAGTGCTGTGGAATGGGCTGCCTTTGGACGTACAGGCTGTTTCCTCACTGCTTGCCTTTCATGAGTAGAGTAATCCTGTTCTATTTAAAATAGCCTTTGCTTAGCCTTCTATTTTAGTGGTTCTCGGGTTTACTGTTTGCATATTGAAGTCATTTGAGTCTAGAAATTTTTAATGTAAAAAATATTCAATATTTGTTCAAAAATAAAAGAATAAATGCAAACAGCAGGAGTTTTTAAATATGCATCTCACACAGATGTATGCCCCCTGGAGCCAGTGCTGCCTAGGAATGGAAGTGTCTCCTTTTCTCGAGTGACAAGAGGATTACATGGAGCTGCTCAAAGAAACATTGAGATCTGTGGACCAAACTACAAATGACAATGGCCACAGGTCCACCTCTTGGCCACTAATGCCATTATTAGTGGCCACCAGTTCAACCTGTGACCACGGCCACCATTTAGGGGAGATTTCAGCCATTTAAAAATTGCTGTAAGGACCTAATCCTTAGAGTCCCATAGAGTGGTGGTGCCATGCGATCTTGCCCCCTCCCACAATTTTTTAAGTGCCAAAACAGTTGTGGGAGCTGTTTCAGCTCTTGAAATGGCATGAGGGGAATAAGATTGTGTGGTTCCACTGCACCATTTTGCCATCTTTTGGGCATGGAGCAGGGGGTCACTGGGCAGTTGGGGGGGGGTAGTTGTGAATTTTTAGCATTGTGCTGGGGGTTAGACTAGATGACCCTATGATTCTATGACCATGGGGCTAATTGTGATCAAGTCTGCACAGCCATTTTTAAATGGCTGAATTCTCCCCTAATATGGCGGTGGTAGTCACGGGTTGGACTCGTGGCCATCACAACGTGTAGTTTGGCCCTAAATATGAAGTTATTTGGAAAAAAATAAAAAATTGTGGAAGATGGTCGACTCTTGATAAATACTACAAAATGATTGTCTGATATAGTATTCCTTTAACAGTTTATCTCTTCTGGACTATAATGCCAGCGCACCCACCATATACATATTCCTCACCGATGTTCGCTAATTGTCCACAAGACTTTATTGCATTCTTTCAAGCTCAGGTGAATAAGTAACAGCAAGATACATTAGGTGATACTTTTTTAGTGACCACAAGAGGGCAATATTTCTTTAACTCTGGTGTAGGAAGGAGTCATTCTTGTGGAGGGAAAGCCAATAATGCAAAGGAATTATCAAGAGGAGGTCACATATGTGGTGAATCTATCTCTTCCTCCATATTGTGAGGGAGGATCCAAAACACACAGTTGGTGGCATGGTGCATGGATCTATGGCGTCTTGGATCTATGGGGAGGCCTTATTTGGAATACTTTGTGCCGTTCTGGTCACCAATCTCAAGAGGGCAACCAAGATAATTAATGGGATTGGAGCATCTTTCCTGTGAAGAAAGATTGAAGTATCTGGGACTTCTCCATTTAGAAAAGAGTTGACTAAGGGGGAACCTGATAGAGGTTTATAAAATTGTGCATGGTGTAGAGAGAGTAGACAGAGAGCACTTTTTCTCCCTCTCCCAAAATACAAGAACTCAAGGGCGCACGATGAAACTGAAGCTTAGTAGATTCACGACAGATGAAAGGAAATACTTCTTTACTCAGCCAATGATTAAAATGTGGAATTTGCCGCCAGAATTTGTGATCATGGTCGGAGGCAGGGCTTTTTTCCAGCAGGAACGCAGTGGAACGGAGTTCCGGACCCTCTTGAAAATGGTCACATGGGCTGGTGGCCCCTCCCCCTGATCTCCAGACAGAGGGGAGTTTAGACTGCCCTCCACACCACATGGCACGGAGGGCAATCTCAACTCCCCTCTGTCTGGAGATCAGGGGGCGGGGCCACCAGCCCATGTGACCATTTTCTCCAAGGGCAACCCATTGAGTTCCACCACCTCTTTCCCCAGAAAAAAAGCCCTGGCCGCAGGCATAGAGAGCTTTAAAAGGGGATTAGACAGGCATCCATCAATGGCTGCTACCCATGGAGAACCTCCACATCCAGAGGCAGTCAACCTCTGGATCCCAGTGCTAGGAAGCAACATCAGGGGAAGATCTCAGCCTCGATGCCTTGTTGTTGGCCCTCCATAGTAACTGTGTGAGACAGGATGCTGGTATAAATGGACCACTTGTCTGATCTAGCAAGGCTTTTCTTACGTGGCAGTCTGTCGTTGAGTCAGACTGTTGTAGCAAAAGCAAGAAGACTTTGAAACATTTTGTACCATGGGTTTTCATGGGCTAGACGGTGGAGCACCTTTAGTATAATCTCAATGGACCAGTGATTTAAAAGGGAGAAAAAGAATGATGTTTCCTGGCCCTTTTGGTATCAAACATCCTCCTTATCCTTAACGTCAAAGCCCTCCATGGTCTTCTTGACACCACCTTCACCTCCACGCCTGTGATGTTTGCTTCTCCAGTTTCATCCTGTCTGAAGATCTCTTGTTGCCTCAATTAGTTTCAAGTGGGTAGCCATGTTAGGGACAAACTACAAGTGATGCCTGACACAGGTTGGACACTTGCCAGCTTCCCTCAAGTTTTGATGGGAAATGGAGGCAGCTTGGCGGAATGTTGGACAAGTGACAGTTGAAAAGTCCGTTGGACAGCAGTCGGAGAGCCAAGCTGCAAGACCAGGACGCCTATGTTTTCCATCAAAACTTGAGGGAAGCTGACAATTGTCCGACTAGTGTCAGGTGTCACTTGTAGTTTGGCCCTTAGTCTGCAGTAGAACAGCCAGGCTTGAGTCTAGCAACACCTTAAAAACCAACAAGATTTCTAAGGTATAGGCTTTCAAGAGTCAAAGGATAGCTGATGAAGGCGCTTGACTCTTGAAAGCTTATAACCTGGAAATGTGGTTGGTCTTTCAGATAAAATAGCTGTCCACTTTCTCCCTTATGCCTAGAGCTCCCTCCACACTATTTGTTTGATGCCCCCTCCAATCTCCTTCAAGACCTTCCCTAGAATTCACTTTAAGATCCCTGGGGTATGGTGTTGTACTCATAAAGCATGATCCAAGTTGCTCATAAAGTACAAATAATAAAACCCCCCGATGCTGAGATGCTGTGCTCGTTTGTTTTTAATTACAAAGCTTTCATATATCCCATCAGGACCTTCCTTACAGAGACTGAGGGATCAAAGAGGGGAAAAGATACACCACAAAGAAATGATATGAAGCAAAAGGTTTAATAATGAATAGTCATAGTGCAAGACAGTTTGGAAATCTCGGTACAAATTGAAACTATTCCAGGACAGTTATGATTGGTAGCGTAATAAAGTGTATCTCAGGACCAGGACTAATAACATCTTTTGGGGTGGTATGACCTGTGCCGATGTGGTGTCTCTCTTCGTTGGTACATCACTTGCTGGAATTTTGAATATTGCTGTGCATCGGCAGGTGTGAATGAAATCTCATTTTTCTCTTCCATGCGTTGCTTGAAATTATACTTGTCAATCCAAATCTGTCACACATTCAACATCATGATGACCAGACCTCTCAGCCACCGACTTCTCATGGCAAAGTGATGTCACCCTATCATTCTACAATTTTCTTTACATGGTTTCCAGTCCACTGTTGACTGGCACATTGTTTTCCAGATTTCACATCATAATTTGCACGATAGGATACTTTTAACAGGTGCTGCACTATAATTTGGGTGATGATCTACCAAACCGCTCCCACATTCCATGTAGAAAAATGGAAGGGAGACACTCAAATCTAAGCCAAGGAAATTGTCAAGTCAGCATGCCACATACAGAACTTGTAAACCGTGTCATTCACAGCATAATTGCCAAACTGGAGAAAATCTGAAATGTGTTTGAATAGACAAGTTCTAAGAACACTTTCCTGGGAGCAATCCCTATTTAATAAAATGAGAATTACTTGTGAGTAGGCCTGCTTGTTTGTGCTCTATATATCTTCTAGAATAGAAACAAAGCATAGTTTTTAAACTTTGGAGATATTTTTGAAATGCTAGAAAACCACCATAAGGCGTTGAGATTTAAAGGCATTGGCTTTGACAGTTTCAACTATTTTACATTTTTAAAAATTCATAACTGAGAATGTCAAGGCAAAAATAAAATAAGATCAGGATAACATAACTGATATTTCCTTAGGGGGAAACTTAAAGTAGGAGCATATATTATGCTGCCAGATTTCTTGCAGTTGTAACACATTTGAGCTGTACGGGTAATATTTCCTTCCATCATTTCTGTCTTTTGACTCCTTATTTTGAGGATACTCTCTCAGCGAACAAACTCAAGCCTGATTTACATGAGCCAAAGAATGAGGCAGGAACAGGGCTTTTTTTCAGCAGGAACGCGGGGGAACGGAGTTCAGGAACCTCTTGAAAATGGTCACATGGCTGGTGGCCCCGCCCCCTGATCTCCAGACAGAGGGGAGTTTAGATTGCTCCCCTCTGTCTGGAGATCAGGGGGTGGGGCCATCGGCCATGTGACCATTTTCTACAAGGACAACCCACTGAGTTCCGCCACCTCTTTTCCCAGCAAAAAAACCCCTGGGCAGGAATATGGTGGCAGAGGTGGAGGTAGAGAAGACTGCACAGGTGCTGTGGAGGTAGAAGGGACTGCAAGAAAAGTATCCTGTTTTGGAACATTTGCCTGTATTAAGAGTGCCCAACGAAACAGAAAAAGAGCCCTCCAAACAAAGAAATGGGGTGATGGTTTGCTCCCCCTTTTCTAGTTCTTTGTCTTCAGGGACTTTGATGTACAAAGCTTGAATCCTCCACATGCAGCGTGCAGTTGTAAACCCCAATCTACCACCTCCATATTCACCCACCTCATTTTCCAACGTGTCTATAAACTAAGACCACAGTCAGCTTAATATGAGGGCTATGGAAGTACCTCTAGCCAGATAGTGGCTATCTCTGAATGGAAGTTTCCTGTGCTACCGATCCGACACTGTGGGGAGAAAGTAGAGAGGAGGAGGAGATATATGATGTGGCATAGATATTCTGCCCATCAGCCCTGTGGCTTCCTCCAGCCCTTACAAGCTGCACCAGTGCTACAAACTGCCTTGCAGAAAGAAAAGGACGAGTACGAGCAAGGAAGTGGCGCTGTCTACTTTGTTGGAATCCTTCAAGAGTTGGGCCCGCACCCCAGGAGATGGAGACATGTCCTGCAATTAGCCTAATTCTTTGTGAACAGAATCCACAGTTACAGGGATAAAAGCAAAAAAAAAAACCATCACCAAGATGACGCAGAGAGAGTATTAAAGGAGATGCAAACAGAATGAGCCAAGGCTGTGTGTGTGTGCATGTGTGTGTGCGTGCGTGCATGCGCACACCACAATTCTGTAGGGAAAGCAGCAGAATAACATAATGGCTGCCCCCCCAAAAATTGAGTTTCCTCATCATCTAAGCTTCCAGACAAGCAAACTTCTAGCAGATATGGCTGCAAAGATACATTTCGAAGTATGTGGGTGATACTAAGTAAACTTTCACTGATCACAAGAATTGTTAGACAAGATGCCCGGGGTGCCCTACTTGCCCCCATAAATGCCAGAATAAATCTTTCAAAACAGGAGAGGATGGCAGAATAAATTATGCAAATGAAGAGGCCTGAATTTGCATGATATGTATCCATTGCAGGATGGTTAGCTTTTTGGTGGTTGCAGAATTTTTATCAAACACAGAAGACACACAGCCTTGTGCATTCCTAATCCGTTCTTCGCTCAGCCGTTCAGGGTTCGCCGGTGACGTCTACATCGTTTAGGCTATTTGCACTTGGGAAGACAGGGCTCCACGCATTTGGTAGTGCAAGTTGTCACGCACTGAGGAGCACAGGGTGTGCAGGCTGGAGCACAGGGCTGAACACACTGGGGAGGGCA
Organism: Eublepharis macularius; assembly: GCF_028583425.1. Lineage (NCBI taxonomy): Eukaryota > Metazoa > Chordata > Lepidosauria > Squamata > Eublepharidae > Eublepharis > Eublepharis macularius. The sequence continues at coordinate 249,937,464 of NC_072790.1, forward strand.
AACCTTCACACACTGGCGAGGAGGACATGGATGGCAAGGCTCCACACACTTCGGAGGACATGGGTGGCAAGGATCCATGCACTTCGGAGGACATGGGTGGCAAGGATCCACGCACTTCGGAGGACATGGGTGGCAAGGATCCACGCACTTCGGAGGACATGGGTGGCAAGGATCCACGCACTTGGGAGCACATGGGCAGCAGGGATTCACACATCTGGGAGAGCATGGCTTCACACATGGGGAGCATGTCTTCACGCATGGAGGAGGTGCGCAAGCCTGCTTACACTGCTCTTGACAGAAAGACATCGTTCTTTTCCTGGATGATGAAGCCTGGAATGCATTAGAAAGATTAAACATGCTTCCATGTCTCAGGGACTGTGAACCCCACCAGGGTTTTGGGCTCCACCAACAAAGCCATCAACACAAATATTCCCAAACTGCTTAAGTGTGTCACCTGCAGCTCTTAATTTACAATAAAAGCCAGTTATCTGCATCATGAAAGAGTCGCCAGCCTGTTGATGTAAGATGCGGGGAGGGGGGCGTATTTGCGTATATTTTTATCCATATGTTTGATTAATGTTTGAAGAAACCTGAAAGGATAGTGGACAGTGAAGCCCAAATCCCCCTGTGATGATTTTAAGTGTATGTGTGTGTGTGTGCGCACGTGTGTGTGTGTGTGTTTAAATGCTTGATGTGGCGCAGATGAAGAGAAGAGGGTGAAAGAGAGGGATGAGAGAGTGAGATGATTGGCTGATGACTGAGAGTGTGGCCAGAGTGAACTGCTGTTTCAGTTACTGAGTGGAGAGAAAAGAGTCAGTCTAGGCCAAGCAGGCAACCTGTGTGCCCCATGAGGGGAGTCTGTGCATTTCTGAGAGAAATATCGAGTCTGGGCCAAGCAGGCAACCTGTGTGCAGCCTGAGGGGGTCTGTGCATTTCTGAGAGAAATATCGAGTCTGGGCCAAGCAGGCAACCTGTGTGCAACCTGAGGGGGTCTGCGCATTTCTGAGAGAAATATCAAGTCTGGGCCAAGCAGGCAACCTGTGTGCAGCCTGAGGGGGTCTGTGCATTTCTGAGAGAAATATCGAGTCTGGGCCAAGCAGGCAAGTCTGAGGGGCAAGTCTGAGGCAAGTGTGGAAGTCTGAGGGGATTTGCATTCTAGTTCAGTTAGGCAACCTGTGTGGAAGCCTGAACTTTGTGTGTCTGTGACTGTGAGAGAACTTTCATTCTATCTGAAGCAGGCAAACTGTGTGAGTGAGAAAGTTTGTGTATATCTAAGTGACTGAGCCTATGAAGAGAAACTCTAAGAACTGACAACTGTCTTTGAAACCATCAAGCTTAATTAACAGCATGAAACCGATATGCTTCTTGTAAAAATAAAAGTGTTTTTTTAATCTCAGAGTATCTGTCGTTCCTATATCCCATTCTTTCCCTCAGGGCCGCATAGTCCCACGAAGGAGCCTGACGCTTGGGCACATTATTAAAGGGGAAATGTAAATAAAATATCTTGGAATATAATTCCTGGTGGCAGCAATCTACCCAGAGGATGTAAGAAGAGGGTTAAAAGAAAAATCTAACTGAAAAAGAAAGGGACTCATAACACCCCCTTATCAAAGGGACCTACAAAAATGTAGCAATTGTGGGATGATATTGTGATAGGCTTGCTTATATGACAACAAATTATTTGGAAGACAGAAAATCCCAAAGAGCAAAAAATAAGTAAACTAACATCTTAAAAAACAGCGTTTCCAGGGTATAGGCTATTGAGAGTCAACACTCTCTTTTTCAGAAATTCCCAAAGGAAGTGCTGAATGATTTCATTTCAATGCAACTTTTGCAAAGTTTTGAATCCCTGCAGTCTGGACTCTGGATTTCTTTTTTTAAAAAATTTTTTTATTGGATTAGAAATATTTTATGTCCATTACAATCAATTCCTTTTAAATATTCCAATTCTAACTCCCTCCCTTCCCCCCCCTTTTGATGACTTCCAACAGTTTTCCAACCCCTTGTCTATTTTCCCCTACTCGTTCCAAACTTATTTTACCTATTAAACATATACTTTCACTCTCTTCTAAGCTTATCTATTATATCACAGTGCTATCTCTGTTTCCCTTCCCATTTAACTTAACAACTAAATAATACATTTCTGGCATATATTCTTCAATAATCATTTTAGTAGCCTATACTCTATCTTACTCATTCTGGTCTCATCTATATGGGACAAACAATTTGTCCCTTGTTATACATAGCATTAAGTACATTACTAACATTTCATACCTTCAATATAAATCAATTTAACCTCTACACCATGTATTACTCTTTGCTTCCTTCTATATATCTTATTTTCATACTATTTTAATTATCTAATATCTCCATTATGCAACTCTATCATAGATAGTCAGTCACTTTGACCCATATATACACTTTCGGCATAAGTCAATCAATTTGACCCCTATTCTGTATGCTATTGTATGTTTTCCCCTCCTTTCTTATATTCATTCATTGGACTCTGGATTTCTTAACTCCTAATGTAAAATGATTCAGACACAGTGATCAATGGGACCTGAATTTCCTTGGAAAACTGGGAATTTCCCAGGAAATCCCAATCTCATCAGATTCTGAAAATTAAATAGGGCCAGCCTTGGTTAGTAGTTATAATAATAAGAACATTTGATTTATATACCGCCCTTCAAGTCAACTTAACGTCCACTCAGTATGGTATACAAAGTGTGTTGTTATTATCCTCATGACAATCATCTTGTGAGGCGGGTGGGGCTGAGAGAGCTCTGAAAGAGCTGTGTCAGACTCAACGTCACCCAACTGGCTTCAAGCAGAGGAGTGGGGAATGAAACCTGGGTCTCCAGAGTAGAGTCCTGCTGCTCCTACACCAAACCGGCTAGTTGGATGGGAGACCTCCAGAAAAGACAATGGCCTGATGCCAAACCACCTCTGTTAGTCTCTTTCTTTGAAAACCCCAGCAGGGGTCGCCATAAATCAGCTATGCCTTGACAGCACTCCACCACCAAACACTAACCAGCTGTTAGCATCTCTCCCTTCAAAAATAAAATCAGTTGGAAGAGATGCAGGTTTTTAAAAAATCCCCAAATTCTGAATCTCAGGCAATACTAATACACCTTTTTTTCAGTCAATATTTAATTCGAACATGTTTTGCACTCACAACTTTGTCCTTTGGTTTAAAAGACCTCACCCAAACGATCAAAGATCCATTCAAACAGGTGAATGCGCAAAACCTCTTTACATCTTTAATGGTGCTCTCTTCATAGAGAAAAAAGCTGCTTCAGGGTTTACCAGCCTGCACACGGTTTGGGATCATCACCTGTGGCCCTGAACACATGAATCTGAAATGCTGGATCTTTTAAGTCCCTGAACAGCTTGAGGCTGTGACAACTGAAGGACTTCCTCTTCTATACTGCCCAGCCCACCAGTTTAAGCTCCTCTTTCCAAGCCCTGTAGTCTGTGCCACTGCCTGTAGATCAGCGGCAACTGGAAACAGAGCCTTTTCAGTGGTGGCCCCTTGCCTATGGAGTGTTGTCTCCCTTGAGGCTTACCTGCAGCCCCCTTTTTTTGAGATCAGGCCAAAACATTTCTTCTTATCCAGACTTTTAACTTAGAGGGGGTTGATTGTTTTATGCTGTTCTTATGCCCTAGCTTATTTTTATGGTTTAGCTCAAGGAGGTCTCTGCAGAAGTGGTATATACATTAAAAATGAACTTCTATCAAGGCATCTATCAAGGGCAATTTTGTCTCCTCCATCTAGCAGTGGCTCTTCAAGGTCCTAGGTAGCATTCACATCACTTATAATCTGATCTCTTTTTTAAAAGGGACTGGAGATGCCGAGGGCTGAACCTAGGAATGTCTGCATTTTGCATGCAAAGTGGAAACTTTCACCACTGAGCCAGAACCCACTTCTTTAGGGGCCTTGAGTGAGGGAAGCTATGTTAGTTGATAGGCAGAGTAAGGCATTTTCAGTGGTGGCCTCTCTTTAAGCAAATGAAATGTTGGTGGTGGATAGTCTTCAAGTCATAGCTGATTTATGGCGACCCTGTGTGGGGTTTTCATGGCACTACACTAATAGTGGCTTGCCATTGCCTGTCTCTGCAGCCCTGGTCTTCGTTGGAGGTCTCCCATCCAATTACTAAACCAAGGCTGACCCTGCTTAGCTTCTCAGATCTGACAAGATCAGACTCACCTGGGCTATCCAGGTTAGGGCAAGCAAACAAAATATATATCTGATATATTTCTATCCTACTTTTCTTAAAAGCCCAAAGCACATTCCAAACTCAAATTTCATATACAATAAGCGAATAAAACATCATCCTAAAAGATCCTATTAAAAAAATCTCCAAGAAGCTCTAAAAATTTCTGCTGTGCTCTTTTTCCTAAACTGAAAAGAAGCAGATTTCTTCTAACCATTTGGCAGCCCGTTCCAAAAAGATGGAGCAGCCACACAAAACATTCTTAGGACTAAAACCAACCCATTCTGCACACACCGACCCAATCTTCAGGCTTAAGAATGGACAAAGGTAGACTTCTGAAGCCAGCAGAAATTGACTTACCCAACTTGCCAAGAAGATCAAAGGAAGAAAGATGTTTAGGAGAGGAGAGAAGCCAGGACTTTTTATATGCTTCCCAACTGTCCTGGAACATGACAGCTTGGTGCGTAAGACAGTCAAGCTGGTGATTTATCCATCAACACCCCCACAAATGGCTTCTTAGAATTGTTACTTGGAAACAGCTGCCCTCATTTAGGGACCTGTTTTTAGCACATGCTTTGGACGTACCTCAAGTTTGTTCCACCCCTCACCGGAAAAAAATAATAGTCCATCCCGTAACGTAGTTTTAAACAACTTATAATGCTCAGGAGGGGCTGTGACTCAATGGTAGCACACCTGCTTAGCATGCAAAAGTTTCCATCCTCAAACCCTGACATCTTCAAGTTAAAGGGACTGTGGGAAGCAGAACTTTCGGGGGGGGGGGCAGAGACCCTGGAGCCAGGCAGAATAGGCCATGAACTAGACAAACCAATGATCTCCTTTATCAGCTGCCTTGGTTATGTTCCTAGGAGAAGTGATCTTTATGAATGCTGCACTGTTGAAAACGCAGCTTGAGAAGGTTGTTTTAAAACATGCACAATGCAACATGCAAAATTGAATCGAACCTCTTAGCTCCAGATATAATGACTTATGTTCCAATGGTCCGATTTTGCTAGAGGAAGGCCTGGTTTTCAGTCACTTAAACCTCTGTCTGTATTTCATCTTTCAGGGAGGTTTCGTTGGTACCTTTGAAAATATGGTAGATGCCACTTCTTCAGGCATGAGGGATAATGATGGTGGTGGTACATCTTGTCTCCAATGTTCAAGCGTGGAAAGGCAGACATATGGATTACTGTTGTGGTGGTGGTGATGATGATGATGATGATGATGATGATGATGATGATGATGATGATGATGATGATGATGATGATGATGATGATGATGATGATCCGCTGTCCCCCGCAAGTGGGCTCAGAGTAGATAACGTCATATACTAAAACCACATTAAAACAGAGTAATGCATAAAAATTCAATACAAAAGACAATATCTCTACATAGCAGTCCATATTGCCAAACCCAACCCAGTACATCTCATGGAGTGGGAAATGGTATGCAGCATTAAACAAATCAGCAGAACACCGGGGAGAGGGATGTTTCATTCTCCACCCCTCTCAACAGGAGACGGACCCATGCCCCAACCTCAAATAGATGCCTGGCGGAACATCTCTGCCTTGCAGGTCTAGCGGAAAGATAATAAATCCCATTGAGCTCTAGTTTCCACAGACTGAGAGTTCCACCAGGTTGGTGCAAGGACCGAAAAGGCCCTGGCCCTGGTCGAGGCCAGGCGAGCATCCTTGAAGCCAGAGATGTTGAAGGGTAATGCGCATCCCATCAATTCCTGTGCTATGGTTGGTGAGGTTCATTATGGACCACTGATGGCCAACTATAGGACAGTTTCCTGGGGTTCCCCACCCCTCCAAGGAGCTCTTTAACCAGTTGATTTAGAGCGGAACTACAAGTGACGAATGACACAGTTTGGACACTTGTCGGCTTCCCTCAAGTTTTGATGGGAAATGTAGGCAGCTTGGCGGAATGTTGGACAAGTGACAGTTGAAAAGTCCATTGGACAGCAGTGGGAGAGCCAAGCTGCAAGACCAGGATGCCTACATTTCCCATCAAAACTTGAGGGAAGCTGACAAGTGTCCAACCTGTGCCTTTCGTCACTTGTAGTTCCGCTCTTAGTCAGCTCAGCACAGCAAACTTGTTACAGTTCCGCCAGGCCTGTAAGACGGAAATGTTCTGCCAGACCTATGGTTGCAGTTGTCGCATGGCCGAATTATCTGGCCAGTTCTCCTGACGGGGACTTTCCCCCCTGCCATTTTTGCTAGTCCATTTTGATAGCTAGTCTATTTTGAAAGCTATAATTGTATAATACTGAGCGCCGCTTCGTGGATTAGTTTTAATCTGTATCTGTACCATATTTGATGCATTTTATTGCATATTTGTATGCTTTTATCTTTCGTTGAATGTGGATTTGATGTTGTCAAATTAAAAGTCTCATTAATCAAACCAGTCAATCAAATGTGCATGATGAGGCTTGAGGAAGTTCCAGCCCAAAATTCAACAACAGATGGAGGAGGGGAAGGCAACTTCAATCTTCATTCCCAGCTGTAATTGATTACATGACGAGCAAGAATTGGGTCCAGTCACACCTTAAAGACCAACTAGATTTCCAGTATATGAGCTTTCAAGCGGTAAATCTCCAAATCTGAATATAAATCTTGCTCTTCTACTATGGACCAACACGACTACCCACCTGAAACTGAGTACTCAATGTTACTTTCCTCTAAACCCACAGATGTCAGTGGGCTTAGTCTGAAGTACCTCTGCAGAGGGTTGCACTGTTAACGACACTAAATTGCATTTGTCCTCATTCCTTCCTTACTTCAGAGAATCTCTTCATTCCTTTACTTGCATTTTTAATTTACTTACTTTATTGATAGTCTGCCTTTCTACTGAGACTCAAGGAGGATTGCAACCTTTTAAGATGATGAAATAAAAAGCATATTTCCTTGTCAAGGAGGGGAGGTCTTGGGGGGAAAGCCCTCAAACATAAGTAGCATTAGTGGGGCCAAGAAGAATATTAACCTCTCGCTCTGTGTTAATCTCAGAGTCTCTCTACACAAGATATCTGACATGTGAAGAACACATGTTGAGAGAAACAATGTTAGCAAGGAAGAGTGCTTTTTAAACTACAAAGGCTTTGCTATACACTGGAGCTGTGAAATGCCAGAAAGGAAATTTCAGCCCATTATAAACTCTTCATGTCCAAGTCCAGCTCTGGAAGGCAGTGCCAGCCCATTTCCATTCCTCACTGCCCACTGGTTACGATCCCACACAGTTTTAGACTGGAGAGGTGAAATTGACAGAGCTTTCAGGGAGGCAAAGATGAAATTAACAAATCCAAATCTGACCTTTAATGGCATAATAGCATTAAAACAGGCTGGTACAAATTATAGGATTGTTACAATAAAAGAATAAAAAAGTTATACAGATAAAATTTAGTTATAGCATTGGAACATCACTAACAAACCCTCTGATGAGCGATCTCTGCCAGCTCTGTCTTTTTAAACTACGCTTCCCGGCTAACATTGCATCTCCCTACACTTAATGAACACGTGCGGAGGCGTCTCATGTAGAGAGACCCTCAGTGCTTCAAGAACTGCTTGAAGCCCCTCTAGGAATCTAGAACAGCTCATTTTCACCGTTTACGTGGCTTGAAATCATAGCAAGTGCTCCACTGCAGCAAGAGAGTACTTGTTGCTGTATTTTCCAGTTAAGCCATGGGTCCAAGTAGTGATTGTGGATTTTTACAGAGGATTTTTGTTCTTTGAGGATCAAGGGGGCCCTTTCCTCAATCTCACACCTCTCCATCTTTGAGGGGTTGAGGTGGAGGTGTGATGACAGAGAATGGTCTTTTCCATTGACCTGGTGGGGCTTTCAGTCTCCTTCCTTACTTTGTTTCCCACATTGCCTGTTTTAGTTCTGTGGGACTCAGAAATGTCTGTAAGTACTCTATGCACTGTAAACAGTGGGTTGGCTCCAGCAACATCATCAGCAGAAAGCATATGGCTCTTTACCATGTTCCTCTTTCTCAGCAGTGCCTTCCAACCCCTAATGTCCAGAGCCATGGACTAGCAGTCATACAGGCTAGGTGGCATTACAGCAAAAAGGTAGAAGCATTTTGCACGTGCGCACTTCTGACGCTTGTGTGATGACGTCACTTCCGGAAGTGATAGCATCGCATCTGCTGGGAGTGCGTGCGCCGCACGTGTTCCCAGGGTACCTGCTGGTGGTGGGTGATCTCCAGGGGCTTGTCACCTTCCACTGATCGCTAGAGATTGTCAGGCAATTGGACAAACCCCTGGCAGATTGCCCACCACCGGCAGGCAACTGGGAACCCCAGTTCTTCTCCTTCCCCTTCCTCACAGCAGCCATCAGCTTTCCTAAGTCTGAAAGGGATGGGAGAAGATATGGCAAAAATATTCCTCGGCCAGCACCTTCCACTGAAACATTTCTGGATCCAGCCCTGTTGATTAGTTCTTATGATTCCATTCCACTAGCAGTTGAGCCTTCCTCGGATGCAGTAGAAAGAGGTTTCTTCTTGCCTTCTTGCCTTCCACAGTTCCTGGAAGAAAATTATAGGATGCAAGCCGATAGTTAATAATAATACAGTGCATAAGCAGAAAGAAGCTGTGTTAAGTTGTCTATTTACGCTTTCTTTTCAAGCAGTGGAGGACAGCTTAAACTCAAGACCCAGGACCAAGCTACACATTCTGGTTTTTAAAGAGCTGGATCTGGGTTCCCCAGATCTGACTCGGATTTTCTGCAGCCGCATAGAACCTGCAAGGAATGGCTAAAGGAGAGCTCAAACGAGCTTGGAATGCCTCCATGGGAAGAGGGCTCCTGCCTCCCTCCACCCACGCCATTTTCCCACATCCAAACAGTGCCGGGGGGGATTTTTTTCCCCCATTTTTGAGGCTCCTTGTTGAATATTCAGTACATGTGGAACCCAGGTACAACTTCGTAAAAACTCAAACACGTAGTTTGATCTGAAGTCTTCATAGAAAAGATGGGGTTTGGAGACCAAGAGAGACTGCTATTCTGGTTAGACCTCACCTAGAATATTGTGTTCAGTTTGGGGCATCACAATTTAAGAAGGATATAGACAAGCTGGAACGTGTCCAGAGAAGAGCAATGAAGATGGTGAGGGGTCTGGAGACCAAGTCCTATGAGGAAAGGTTGAAGGAGCTCGATATGTTTAGCCTGGAGAGGAGACGACTGAGAGGTGATATAATAACCATCTTCCGGTACTTGAAGGGCTGTCATATAGAGGATGGCATGGAGCTGTTTTCTGTTGCCCCAGAAGGTCAGACCAGAACCAACGGGTGGTAATTAAATCAAAAGCGTTTTTGACTAAAAATTAGGAAGAACTTCCTGACAGTTAGAAGGTGGTGGGCTTTCCTTCTTTGGAAGTTTTTAAGCAGAGGATAGATGGCCATCTAACAGTAATGCTGATTCTGTGAACCTAGGCAGATCAAGAGAGGGAGGGCAGGAAGGGCTACATAAGTGCTTAGTTCTCGTGGCCCCTTCTTACATGCCCAGGGTAATTCTGATCGCCACCTTGCGGCCAGGTAGCAATTTTCCCCAGGCCAGTTTGGCTAGCTATCCTGATGGTGTTTTGCCATCTTCTGGGCATGGAGCAGGGGTCACTGGGTGTGTGTAGGGGAAGTATTTGTGAATTTCCTGCATTGTGCAGGGGGTTGAACTAGATGTCCCTGGAGGTACCTGCCAACCCTATGATTCGATGATTCTATTCCAGGATGGGGGTGGTGAATCTTGGAAAAAGGAATTCCCCTCCCTGAAGGAATTCCCTTTCCCATAATAATGGTAATCACAAAATCCTCAATTAAAATCCTGAACATCTTACGAAGTGGCAGAGCCTGTTGAAGTAAGCATCAAACCAACCAACCAACCTCATCACCCCAGCTGGTTTGACTAGAATCTGGAGCCTTCAGTTTTACAAGGTCCACATATGGTTTTACAAGCTTTAGGCGTCCATGTGAACACCCTCAGGGAATTGTTCATTGTATGCTTTGTATTCTAGCGTTGTAAACACAATCCATGACTAATCCTACAGAGATATAATAGGGCAGATCTACTCTGCAGGTTTTTTTTCCTTTTCTTTTCCTTTCTTTTGCAAAGGATGAGCTCCATCAGGCCAGTCACCTGAAGTTCATGCCCATAAAAACATGGTCCGATGCTCATCGCTGAAAACTAAATTTAACCTCAGTGGGCAATTAACCTGAAATTATATGTTTATGGTTCATATGCATCATCCAGCTATGCTTGAAGAATGAAATGATGACCAGATGGGGACGTGTCATGGATAAATGCAATCAGAGCTCACCTGGCTTTAGTTTTTCTAGAATGCTCATACAGTAAAGAACTTCAAGATGCTTCAGAAGCCGGCAGGGTGCAATGCTTAGAGTATCAGACAAGAAGACGGGGGACCTAGGATTGAATCCTCACTTTGCCATGCAAGCTTACTGGGCAAGGCTTCTTTTCTGGAAAACGAGGTGGTGGAACTCAGTGGGTTGCCCTTGGAGAAAATGGTCACATGGCTGGTGGCCCCGCCCCTGATCTCCAGACAGAGGGGAGTTTAGATTGCCCCCCGCACCGCTCGGCGGCATGGAGGGCAATCTAAACTCCCCTCTGTCTGGAGATCAGGGGGCGGGGCCATCAGCCATGTGACCATTTTCAAGAGGTTCCGGAACTCCGTTCCACTGCGTTCCAGCTGGAAAAAAAAGCCCTGTTGCTGGGCAATTAGGGCTGCCAGGTCCCCCAGTGGAGGCAGGGTAACCCCCAATCACAGCCTCTGCCCCCCCACTTACCTGGCTGAAGGGGGGAAAGGCCCAGAGAATGGGCCTGGAAGGCAAAAAGTCTCCTGGGCCAGTGCACAGTAGACATGCTCCTGCTCTGCACAATGACATCGCTTCCAGAAACCAAAAAGAGTCCAGTAGCACCTTTAAGACTAAACAACTTTATTGTAGCATAAGCTTTCGAGAATCACAGTTTTCTTCATCAGATGCATCTGATGAAGAGAACTGTGATTCTCGAAAGCTTATGCTACAATAAAGTTGGTTAGTCTTAAAGGTGCTACTGGACTCTTTTTGATTTTGCTACCACAGACTAACACAGCTGACTCCTCTGCATCTACTTCCAGAAATGAGATCATTGCGCCTGCTGGAGCTCAACAAGATAAGTGCCAACCCCCCCCCCCCACAATAGGAGGGTAAGGGGGCCTGACAACTCTATGGGTAATGTTGGCCCAGTTACACGCTGCCAGTCTAACCTACCTCACAGGGTTGTTGTGGGATATAAATGAAATAAATGTTTTAAAAATGAAATTTCCCCCATTTTAAAACTTGGCTGTTACTTCTGCATTCACTGATAAATAACGGTTCCCAAGTGATCTCGAAGAAAAGGAGAAGTATACCACAAGAAACTTACAAAGCTGCCCACTAGCAAAGAAAGGTGAGCTGCTGTAGCACAGTGGTTAAGTGGTTCGGCTGCGAATCAGCACTCTACTGGTTCAAATCCCACTCCTGCCATGAGCTCAGTAGGTGGCCTTGGGTACGCCGCTCCTCTCAGCCCCAGCTCCCCAGCTGATTTGTGGGGATAATAATAACACTAACTTGTTCACCACTCTGGGTGAGGCACTAATTTGTCTAGAAGAGAAGTCTATAAGTGCAGTTGTTATTGTTGTTGTTGTTGTTGTTGTTGTTGTTGTTGCTGCTGCTGCTGCTGCTGCTGCTTAGTCTGCCGTTCAAAAAGAAAAAAGATGGAAGCCTTCAAAGATTTAGGAGTGGTGGGAGGGATAAATGAGCAGGAAATATCCTCCTTGAGTATAGGGATGCTATGAGCATCATGGCAGGCAGATTTGGCAGGCTGTGATCAACTGCTGGGACCACCTACAGGCCAAGCCTGAGGCCTGGCCCCCTCATTGTGGCTGGTCTTGAGCAGCTGCTAAGCTGTAGCAGCAGTTCAGAGAAGATTGTCAAGTCCAGGATGGGAAATTCATAGAGATTTGGCGATGGAGACTGGAAAGGTGAGTTTTGGCAAGGGGAAGAACCTCACCAAGGTGTAATGGCACGGAGTCCACCCTCAAAACCAGCCAGTTTCTGCAGCAGAATTCATCTCCCTAGTCTGGACGACAGTTCCAGGAGATTTCCAGGACCCACCAGGAAGTTGGCAACTCTAAATGTCTGTGAGAGAAGCAAGAGGTGTGAGGGGGGCTGTCAAGCTGCCGTGGCAGGTTCTTGAAGGAAGGAGGAGTTGCAGGGGCTACTCGTCATGTGTAGCATGGTCAGCTAGAAATCCCGGGTCCCCTACTCCCACCTGCCGCCTCCCCCACCACTCTCCTGACCAGTGCGGGAGGAAGGCCGGGGAACATGTTCTTGAGGCTTCTGGGCATGCTCTTGAGGCGGCACAACAATGTCACTCCCGGAAGTGACATCATCACATCACCCCAGGAGCACTCCGGCATTTTACAAATAGGCTGAATCGGGCCCATTTGGAGCCCAAATTGGCCCAACACAAAGCATGTGCATGGTCCCGGGCTCCGGGAAGTGACATCGTTGCACAGACCCAGATGGGTAAAAAGAAGGTGAGTGCCAGGTCACTCCCTCCTGCCAGGAGGGTAAGGGGACCTGGCAACCCTATGGTCAGCACAAGGGGAGACCAGGGGGCAGGGACATAAGAGATGGCTATTGGCAATGGCATAATGTTACTTCTGGGGAAAACTCAGAAGTGACTTAACTAGTTTCCGTTTTGGATCTGGGGTTCCGAAGGAACTACGTACCATTATTGGGCAAGGAACACATTCATACACTCTTCTTTGGGTGGGGGTGGGAGTTGAGGAAATGAGGCTCTATTTTTGCTTAACCAAAAACCACATCATCCAAAAAATTATTTATCCAATGAGTTTTCTCCTCAGGCACATGAAAACTCACGTAACAATGGATCCCAAAGAAAGTGAGTGTTGGCAGAAGCACAAAATAGTGGGGGAAAGGCACAGGCAAGGTGTGCAAGCAGAAGAGTCCTGCTGTTGTGCTATGTTGCCCTGTGCCTTCCCATTTCATTTCCATGACAAGGGGCCATTTGGGTGAATCGTTCTCCCTAATCTGTGGCAGAAGCCAGGGCAGGGATTCCTGGCCACTGAGCAGTCCTTGCGCTATGTGTGAAAGCACACAGAAAGAGAGGGCTTTTTCCTTCATGGACAGTAGAGAGAAGATGACTTCCCCATATCACCACGTTGTCTGTTAGATGCTTGCAGATTAGAGATGGGCACGAACCAAAATACAACCCAAAATTCGTGACGAACCAGGCTGGTTCGTGGTTCTCGAACCAGCGGTTCATCAGATCCCATTTCTGATGAACCGCTACAAACTTTAGGCTGGTTTGTTTGGTTTGTTTTTTGTTTGGCACTACAGACAGCCTGGTGCTGATCAACCAGTTTCCTAGGCAACAGAGAATGGACTTCCTGCAGACCTTCTGCTGACCTGGAAGTGACGATTTTCTGACCTGGATGTGACATTTTCACGAATCAAACAAACTGGTTTGCAAACTGGGGGCAGGTTTGTGAAAGTTTGTGATTCGTGGCTCATGAAATTTGACAAACCATGAACCACATGGTGGTTCGTGCCCATCTCTGTTGCAGACTGACACCCTTAATATCTGCTCCAGTCTCTTTCCTGAGACAGAGGTGATGCTGACTGGCCTGTAGTTCTCAGGATGGTCCTTTTTCCCTTTCTTGAAGAGCTGGATAACATTTTCCCTCTTCCAGTCTTACAGCACATCACCTGTCCTTCAAGAGGATTGGATGATGATTGACAAAGAGTCAGCAAGCTCTTTTGAAAGTTCTTTAAGCCAACTGGCCCAGGGGATTTGTACATATCCAGTGCAGAAAGGTGTTTCTCAACAACTTCTCTACCCAACTAAACCAGCAGCCTCGAAGCTATGCCTTGCCTACTACCATCTCTAGGTGGGTCTATTCTCTTCCTCCGGGAGGAAATTGAGGCAAAATAAGCATTGAGCCTTTCTGCTTTCTCTGCCCTGTTACAGTTTCTCCAGTTTCACCCCTTTACCTTCTGTTTGCTCCTCACATATCTGAAGAATGTCTTTTTGTTGTGGTGAGTCCCCTGGCCAGTCCCAGCTTTCGCCACTCTGACAGCTGCCTGCCTCAAGATCACCCAGCTGGCTTCAAGCGGAGGATTGGGGAATCAAGACCAGTTCTCCAGATTAGAGTCCCGCCATTCTTAACCACTACACCAAACTGGTTCTGATGGTTAACTGTCAATAGCAACAGTTGGGTGAAGAGAGAACTGTACAGACTATGGGAGATATGAGGGATAAGGTCATTAAGGGATTTTTACACCCCTTTCCATAAAATCTTGTTGTGAGCATACACTCAAACTGACAAAGCACACAGACACGTAAGATAGCCTCGCTCTAGTGTCATTCTTCCTGTTGAGATATCCTGCAGGTCAGATAGGTCTCGGGTAGGCGAGAAGGTAAAAACATTTTCTTGTTTTGGTTATTCTAATTAGATAATTAAGATTTTAACCTTGAATGCATTCCTTCCCAGGAATATATCAGCTTTTCAAATGTTTGTATAACTCATTCGTCTCTCAAGCTTGTCAGATGCTAGGTATTCACTTTGCATCATTCTGACAAGATGTTTGCATCATTCTGACAGGGTGTTTACACTAACCTTTTGATCTTTTATTCTGTAAACAATTAGTGCTAAGGTCTATGAAGCTCTCTAATGTAACTAGTCGTTACACATTTCAGCCCTGAAAAAGGTGATATGTTTCATTGGTTTATTCTATGAACAGTAAACCTATATTTCTTTATAGATCACTGCTTTTGGTGCCTTGGTGAAGGGGGTTTAATTGACATGCAGAGTACTTTAAAATAACCTCCCCCCTTTCAAATGTTTTAACCCACTCCTACCTAATGCAATCCATATCTTGGGTCTTCCCTCCCTGCAAACATTCAGCATGAATATGGATCTGGTTTACACATGTAGATGAACAATTAGCCATGCCCCTGTAGAGTGAGACTCTTTTATCCCAATATGAATCAAGGAAATTGCTGAAAAAAACAAAAGTCAGATCATGCTACAACAAAAAATAAAATAAATAAAAGCTTTTATTTGATACGTGTTTAGATGCAAAGTTGCAGAGAGGAGGGAAAGCGTCAAGGAGAACCTGGGTTCTAAGCAAAGCGGAACCAAACTTCCTTGTAGACATTTGCGTTGGAAGTCTTGTCTGCAAATATTGATAGATAATTTCCATGAATTCCTAATTTTTTGCTTCATATTTGGTATCTGATTTCCACATTTTAATATTGGACAACATGGGATAGCTAACGTCTTATGGCAACTTTAATACTTAATGTGGCAGCTGACAGATAACTAGATAGCATTTGACAGCATAGAATGGTTTGGTTCTGACAGCTCACTTGTGTAAGTGATTACTCTAAAATATCTGATAGGCTTTGAAAGATTACAGCCTATGGGATTCTGCATCTAACCTGTTCCAAACTCAGCGCCATCAAAAGATGCCAGGAAATTTAGAGCACTCTGGCTTCAAAGTAAAATTGCATATTCAGCATCTGAATTCACAATTCAAATTTCTAAATTGAAATAATAATAATAACAATAATAACATTCGATTTATATACCACCCATCAGGACAACTTAATGCCCACTCAGAGCAGTTTACAAAGTATGTTACTATTATCCCCACAACAAAACACCCTGTGAGGTGGGTGGGGCTGAGAGAGCTCCAGAGAGCTGTGACTAGGCCAAGGTCACCTAGCTGGCTTCAAGTGGAGGAGTGAGGAATCAAACCCGGTTCTCCAGATTAGTCCCGCGCTCTTAACCACTACACCAAACTGTGGGAGAATTTTGAAATACTTATTGAAGATTTTGTTCTAAGACTGTAACCCAGTCCATAGCATCATCTTCTTCGATGTATATGGCATACATTTGAGGCAGGTAGCTCTTTTTTTCACCATCTCAGAAGGGGCAAAGCATTCTGCATATTTTAATGAGCAGGAGACAAAAGAGTGCAAGCTTGAAGCTGCGCAGAGGGGCACCCTTGGACATGTTGTAAGGGAAAGCCAAGGTGGATTATGCAAAGACTTATTTCTCATTCATTTCTTCACTCCAAAGCTTTACTACTGGGCACACATGAACAGCATTGAGCCTGGCATGCAATAAGGTAGCAGCGGCCACAACCACAGCGGCACTGTTGCACATAGTAGAGAGGGACATAAGTTGCAACTTTAGAAGATGTTTTGCAGGCGGGGACACATGTTGGAGCCTTGCCAGGTGTTGCACAGACAGGGACACAAGTTGGAGCTTGGCCTGGTGTTGTGCAGACAGGGACATAAGTTGGAACTTGGCCAGGTGTTGCACAGACAGGGACACAAGTTGGAGCTTGGCCTGGTGTTGCGCAGACAGGGACATAAGTTGGAACTTGGCCAGGTGTTGCACAGACAGGAACATAAGTTGGAGCTTGGCCGGGTGTTGCACAGACAGGGACATAAGTTGGAGATTGGCCGGGTGTTGCACAGACAGGGACGCAGGCTGGGGCTGGGACAGGTGTTGCACAGACAGGGACACAGGCTGGAGCTTGGTCAGGCGTTTTGCAGACAGGAACACAGGTTGGAGCTTGGCCGGGTGTTGCACAGACAGGGACATAAGTTGGAGCTTGGCCAGGTGTTGCACAGACAGGGACACAAGCTGGAGCTTGGTCTGGTGTCTTGCAGACAGGGACACAAGTTGGAGCTTGGCCAGGTGTTCTGCAGACAGGGACACAAGCTGGAGTTGGGTCAGGTGTTTTGCAGACAGGGATACAGTTCGGAGCTTGGGTCACACTTTTGCTTGGTACTGCAGCCACTGTAGCACACACAGTATCAGCTGCCTTCACATCCACATTGCTGCTTGCATCGGTGCACACCGCTACGCTTGCTGTTGAAGATGGAGTGGTACTCACAGCCAAGCTCTTATCCGCAGTTGCCACAGATTTAAATGCATCTGTGGTTCCCTCTTGGCTTGGTGTGGCAGAGAGAGAAATGTTTGAGGACGTGGAGCCACCCACATCCACATATTTTATTGTGGTCCCTTTCACAAAAGAAGGAGGACCCACACAGGGTTGCTTGCACTGGTAAGACATCTTGCTGGAAACTCTGGCTCAACCTGCAAGGAGAAATAATGGAGGGATTTTGCACTTGCCATTTTAATAGGAAAGACAGTTCATACATACCAGAACCAGGGAGATTGCATGTATGAACCACCCAGCGCCGCAGAGAGAAGTTTCATATCCAAATAAATTTCTTCCCAATGGAATTAGCTCCAGCAACCACATGAAGAAAAAGCGACCGAGGTAAATGCAACATATGTGATTTGAAATATTTTGATAGGCAATATATGTGGCCCTTTGATCAGCTTCATATAAAATCAAATTTAAATGAATCTATTTGCAATATTGATTGTCACAAAAAATGTGATTTGACATGTAAGACAGAAAAACTGTCACGATCCATACCAGGAACCCCCAGTGTCACCAAGTGGGCGCCATGGTGACCACCTGTTTGTTTATTTATTTATTTATTTATTTATTTATTTATTTATTTATTTATTTATTTATTTATTTATTTGATTTATAGCCCACCCTCCCCACAGATTTCTTGCTGCCCACATGCTTCTTGAGGCTTAGTAGGGTTACCAGGTGGTCTAATGAAATAATAGGGACCCTAGGGAGAGGGGACACCCCGGTACTCACTTTGGGTAAGATCATTGGTGTACTGGTTAAGAGTGGCAGGACTCTAATCTGGAGAATCAGATTTGATTACCCACTTCTCTGCTTGAAGCCAGCCAGGTGGCCTTGGGTAAGTCACACCTTCTCAGAGCGCTCTCAGCCTGACTCACCTCACAGGATGATTATTGTTGTAGGGAAAAATAATGACATACTTTGTAAACCACTCTGAGTGCGTGTTAAGTTGTCCTGAGGGGCGGTATATAAATCACCAGGCCAGCCTCCCAGGGGAATGCCCCTCAATGTGGAGTGGTGAGATGGGGGCACTGTGGGCCCAGCTTGCAAGCAGCACCAGCCCCTGGGCCAAGTCCTGCCTGTTCCACAGTGGCAAGTGGGTCAGGTCCTACACGCTGTGCCACTCCCTTCCCTTCTTTTCCCTTCCCACTTCCACTTCTCCCTCCCCTCCAGGAGTCCATTTCCCCCAGACAATCCAACAAAATACCAGGCTGTCCGGGTGAAAACTGGACACCTGGCAACC
Source organism: Eublepharis macularius (assembly GCF_028583425.1). Lineage (NCBI taxonomy): Eukaryota > Metazoa > Chordata > Lepidosauria > Squamata > Eublepharidae > Eublepharis > Eublepharis macularius. Next base: position 249,955,943 of record NC_072790.1, read on the forward strand.
CTAAGTCTTGGGAATAAAATCCAAAGGGCCATAAACATAAAGAAAGAAAAGGAACATTGGATCACTTCTAATAACAACAACAACAACAACAACATTTGATTTATATAACCGCCCTTCAGGACAACTTAACGCACACTCAGAGTGGATTACAAAGTATGTTATTATTATTCCTACAACAAACACCCTGTGATGTGGGTGGGGCTGAGAGAGCTCTGAAAGAGCTGTGACTGACCCAAGGTCACTCAGCTGGCTTCAAGGAGAGGAGACTGACCAACAGGGGTGGGGTTAGACAATAGGCAACCATGTTAGCTGTGGCAGGCCTCATGCTGGGTGGTGCCCCAACCCAAACAGACTACAACAAGGGCACAAGCCCTAGGAACCCAATAAATCTATGATTATTAGCATTGATCAGAAACGGAAAATATCCAAACAAAAATATCCATCTGGAGAGTGTGATTGGGACTGTTATGTGTGTAGAGGAGGCCAGGATGAAGGGAAACCGAAACGAGCAACTCTAAGCTGGCGGGCTCATTGCCACCTACCTGGAGATCCAGAGGGATCCTATTAGGCTCTTCTGATATTGCTGTTTTGGACACTTACCTTTACATTGACCATCCTGATGTGAACATGAGAGGAAGAATCATTCTAAGGACTACTCCAGCATATTTAGATTATAGAATTGTCATTGACTCTTTGCAGCAACTATGGGACAGATGTGTGTACTTGTTGTATTTATAAATGTATGCATTGTAAATATTTGACTGATTGTACATTTTTTGTATTCACTTAGTGAGTAAGACACAAATAACAAAATATTTTGATATAATAATCATAGATTTATTGGGTTCCTAGGGCTTGTGCCTTTGTTGTAGTCTGTTTGGGTTGGGACCCCTCTCTTTTTTGTTACTGGTGGTGCCCCAACCCGCCACAACCCACGCCATCCAATAAAGAGCAGGCACCCAGAGTGGCTGCCGCTCGTGCCCACTATCTCAGGCTCAAGTAGCTGGCTTCCAGCAGCAACGGAGGTTCCTGGTGGCCTGGCACCGTGTGAAAACTATCCTTATTTGGTCCAGGTGGGGAGATGGTTGGGAGCAGTGATTCTGGAGCTCTATCATGAACATTTGCCCCCGGCCCCAAAACGAATAAGACTGCCCCTACTGACGGGCAAAGTACTGGGCTCAAACTGGACTAGATACAGACTTAAGACTCTGAGCTTGGCAATCTGTCCTTGAGGCCACATAGGCAGTAAACTCTCTTCTTCCTTTACAAATCAGAAGCAAGAAAACTATGTTTCTCCCCCAGAGAACTGATCCTTGCTCCCTCTGTTCCTCAGTATGATCTGAAGGAGTGAGCTGTGACTCCCAAAAGCTCACACCCTACCACCAATTTTGTTAGTCTTACAGGTGCTGCTGGACTCTCGCTCTTTTCTACTGCTGCAGACAGACTAACATGGCTACCCATCTTTTTTTCTTTCTTTTTCTTAAGAAGTGAATGAAGAGAGTTTATTCAGGAACTACAAGTACGGCAGAAATAAGTGAAACAGAATAGATACTAACTACCTCAATAAAAAGGGAGGAGGGACTTCCGGGAAGAAGCAGGAAGCAGGAAGTCAGGGCTACCATCTGGATCTATCTCAGAGCCTTGCTACAAGTGACATTTTACACGTGAAGGATAACGGATCATTTTCGCAAGTCTTTCTGGGATCTGAAGTTCCTCTCCCCCACCCCTTTTCCTTCTGTTCCTTCCCCTCGCTGCCTGAAGAGACAGAGAGAGCCTACGGCAACATCAGCTTTTGCAAATCGTCTTGCTGGGGGGGCGGGGGCGGGGGCGGGGAATGCTCCGGAGAAAGCTGAGAAAGTTGCAGCTGCCTGCCCCAAAGATCATTGAGAGCAGGCTTGTGACTGGAGGAACGATTTGCAAAAGCTGCTGTTGCCGCAGGCTCTCTCTGTCTCTTCAGGCAGCGAGGGGAAGGAACAGAAGGAAAAGGGGTGGGGGAGAGGAACTTCAGTTCCCAGAAAGACTTGCGAAAATGATCCTTTATCCTTCACGTGTAAAATGTCACTTGTAGCAAGGCTCTCAGTGTACGAAGAGTTGCAGAAGAGCCCCCATCTCACTGGCATTAGTGCAGGGAGCCGCTGCCTCCACCAGACCCTTGATTTGGAATCATAGAATCGTAGATTTGGAAGGGACCTCCAAGGTCATCTACTCCAACCCCTGCATAATGCAGGAAATTCACAACTACCTTGCCTGCCCTATTGAGATTGCCCCCACCCTGTGGCCATCATTTTGACGGGGCGTCCACTACCTTGTCTCAAAATTCCAGAAGTATCAATAGGATTAAAAAGGCTGGGGGATCCCTGCTCTATATGCCATTAAAACACATGAAACTCCTTATACTGAGTCAGACTCTTGCAGTGCAATCCTACACAGAGTTACTCCAGTCTAAGCCCATTGAAATCAATGGGCTTAGACTGGTGTAACTCTGCGTAGGATTGCACTATTGATCTATCAAGGTCAGCTTTGTCTACCTTGATTGGCAGCAACGCTCCAGGGTCTCTGGTCTTTCACATCATCTACTACTTGTTTCTTTTAACTATATACCGTCTGATTCCGCACACGTTGGATAAAGCACTTTCAATGCACTTTAGCAATCATTTGGAAGTGGATTTTTTGTTTCACACATGAAAAATTCAGTTCCAAATGATCTCTAAAGAGAATTGGAAGTGCATTATCCAACGTGTGCAGAATCAGCCTGGGATTGAACCTGGGACATTCTGCTTGCAAAGCAGGTTATCTACCACTAAATCGCAACCCTTGAGTTATCCAAGACTTCTATAGAAAAGCAAGATTAAGCAAATTCATAATAATTTTTTTTTTAATGTGCAATACAAGCTTTGCTCAACATGCCCATGAAGCTATCTTGTCAATTACCTATTACTGTTAGGTAATAAAAGTGTGGGGGGCGGGGGGTTATCGATCCAAAAATTAGCAATGTTAATTCATTTGAAAGGGGTTTTTAACATTTTTGTTACGGCAACAACCATCAATAAGAATAACGATGGACTAAATCCCACAGATGGGTTCCAGTAATTGTGGTGCTTTCCTCTATTGCAAGAAGTCCATCCCTTTCTTGAAAGAACCTTTTTCCATCAGTAGAAGAAGGCTCTTGGGTCAGGAGAAGATTCCACCATTTGTGAAATGTCTCTACAGCATCCTATCCAGGGCTTTTTTTTTTTAGCTGGAACGTGGTGGAACGGAGTTCCAGAACCTCTTGAAAATGGACACATGGCTGGTGGTCACGCCCCTGATCTCCAGACGGAGGGCAATCTAAACTCCCCTCTGTCTGGAGATCAGGGGGCAGGGCCACCAGCCATGTGATCATTTTCACCATGGGCGATTTAAACTTTTAAAAACTCCCCCCTTGTTCCAGCTGACCCAAAGTGATGTCATTGGTTCTGGGAATGTGTGCGCACTTTGCGTGTGCACATGTGATACCAGGGGCACCACCTCCCCACAAGAGTTGCCCCCTGTGCTGGCAACCCACTGAGTTCCACCACCTCTTTTCCCAGAAAAAAAGCCCTGATCCTATCCATTGAATAAACAAATTGTCATTTGTTGGATTAATTTTCCTGTGTTTTGCCTTGAGGCCCTTTCTCCTACCTATCTGACATGTTACAGTGAGGGTCTCTTGAGAGAGGGATAAAATCTTTGTTTTCCATCCAATGCAGGTGAAATTTTCAAAGAAGTCATAGCCAGAATGTTCCTCAGGGGAAAAAAAAACACTAGCAACAAAAAACATTAAAATGGTGGAAACATGTAAGACAATGAAATTGAGGCAAGGCCTTGAAACAAAAGCAAATATGAAAATAAAAGCAGCATATCCTTACTCCAAACACATACCAGCATGAAAAGTATTCCCCTCTGCCAGCTTTTCCCTGCTCTCACTCTATCATAATAGGAGAAAACAATTGGGGAAAATCAATGTCATAAATACAACGATGTCCCTTCCAGTCATCGCATTAGCGATACTCTAGGAATTTCCTCTATCTCTATGGTTTTTACCATAAAGGTTGGGGGAATTCCTAGAGCACTGTACAATCCTGTCTTAGGATTTTTCAGCATCCCACCCTCCTAGCCATGCAGCTCTAGGATTCTTTGGAAACTAAGCCATAGAGTTCTGGCTGAATCCTAGAGCATCACGATATCACTTCTGCACTCCCCCCTCCCCCTAAAATTCTTTCATGTTGTTGATGTGATGATACCCTTCATGTCTCTCCAATCTCCTACTCAGTGCCAGCCACTGGTGGCAAACCCTACCCATAGGCTGTAATTGCCTAAATTGGAATACCGTCTTGTGACTGGTATGAACAAATGAAACCCTTTTAAAGTTATCCCTTCCGAGGAATTTCCGTCCCTCCTTTGGGAAGTTACAGGAAGACATCAAAGTCTAGATCTTCCTCCAATCACCTCTGGCAACCCAACATTGCAATTCTTTAGAGGTTAATACTTCAGCATTCTACGCTCCAGTGTTAATTGCATTTTCTTGGAGGGCCTGTTTAAATTATCGCTGTAGGCTTTCAAGCAAGTCCATCCAGGATGAAGTTCTAAGTAGAGCAGTCACCCCCCCAAAAATACCTATAAACTATATAACTCCTTTTTTTTAATTGAATGTTTCCAGCATTTTTAAAATTCAATTAGCAGGCACTTGAAGGCTGAATTCTGATTGGTTCCATGGGCTAGCTTGGTGCCCAGAATGGAGGGGAATTAAACTGTTCCCTCTGCACGGTTTTCAAAGCCCAACACTGTCCAGCGGAATTGTTATTTGCCTCCCTGGGGAAATGGATCTTTATTTATTTATTTAAAACATCCTTATGCTGTCTTTCCACCCAGTTCATTGCCCCCGTACTGATATGGGTACCCATATATTGTCACCTATTAAGTTTGGGGTAAAGGTGGAGGGGAATTAAATTCTCCTCAACTCACATCATGATCCCAATTGGAACTGGGCTACTGTACACCTGATAATTCAATTTAAGAAACTACTGGAATTACCGTTCATGGAACGCCCAGAATGTTGCTTGGTTTTGAACAACTTTGGGGCTTCCTCAGGTGACATATTTTGGGGAAAACCAACAGAATTTAGGCAAGGTTAGTAAAATTTCATAGAATCATAGAATCATAAGGTTAGAAGGGACCTCTGGGGTCATCTAGTCCAACCCCTCTGCACAATGCAGGAAATTAAAAACTACCTCCCCCAGTGCTCCCTGCTCCATGCCCAGAAGATGGGGAAACACCATCAGGATCCCTATCCAAACTGGCCTGGGGAAAAATTGCTACCTGACTCCGAAGTGGCGATCGGACTTACCCTGGGCATGTAAGAAAACTAAGCACTGATGTAATCCTTCCTTCCCTCCCTCTCATAATCTACCTAGGTTCACAGAATCAGCATTGCTGTCAGATGGCCATCTAGTCTTTGCTTAAATACCTCCAAAGAAGGAGAGCCCACCACCTCCCAAGGAAGCCTGTTCCACTGAGGGACCGCTCTGTCAGGAAGTTCTTCCTAATGTTAAGTCAAAAACTCTTCTGATTTAATTTCAAGCCGCTGGTTCTGCTCCGACCTTCGGAGGCAACAGAAAACAACTCTGCGCCATCCTCTATGTGACAACCTTTCAAATACTTGAAGATGGTTATCATATCACCTCTCAGTCGTCTCTTCTCCAGGCTAAACATACCCAGCTCTTTCAACCTTTCCTCATAGAACTTGGTCTCCAGACCCCTCACCATCTTTGTCGCCCCCCCCCCCCCTTTGGATACATTCCAGCTTGTCAACGTCCTTCTTAAGCTGTGGTGCCCAAAACTGAACACAATATTCTAGGTGAGGTCTAACCAGAGCAGAGTAGAGCAATGGAAGTGAGTTGGGCACATCCCTTAGACTGTTGCCATGCTTTGCCTAGGACAAAATTCAATGGAAAAGGTGGAATTTCCAAACACCAAACGCTGTGTGATTTTGAGAAGACCCCCCAAAAAACTTTGCACTAAATTTCCAGAATTGCAAACATCCAGTTCTACATACCATCAGTGCTAAGTGTTTCTGCCCACCTGTTTTCAGTTATCTCTTCTCCCTCCCTCCGGTTTTTATCCTCCTGATCCATTCAGGTAAGTATAGAGCCTTCCTCTGGCTTTCTTCCAAAGGAAGACCCTCAGGAGAAAGAAGCTTTGTAGTTAGCTGAGTAGAATGATAGGATGCAGCTCAGTGGCTCTTTTACTTTTCTTTCTCCAGTAATCTTTTCTGCCATCATCACTTCTTCATACGCCCCTTCGCACAAAATCAGCTCATCTTGCAATTCCAATTCTGGCTACTGTTCCCCTTATGGAATTCTAGATGCATTAGAAGTCATTACATACCATCTTGCCCTGACCTGGATAGCCCAGGTGAGCCTGATCTCGTCAGATCTCAGAAGCTAAGCAAGGTCAGCCTTGGTTAGTAATTGGATGGGAGACCTCCAATGAAGACCAGGGCTGCAGAGGCAGGCAAGGGCAAGCCACCTCTATTAGTCTCTTGCCATGAAAACCTCACTGGGGTCACCATAAGTCAACTATGCCTTGAGGGCACTCTCCATCAACACCACACACCATCTTAAATCCATTCTAGAAACCATAAAACCAAGGAAGATGGAATGTATCCTTTCATTAGGGGTTGCCGATGGCATTCAGTCAAACTGCAGAAGAAATTCTCAAGACAGAAACTTCTTGCTGCCTGATGCGCTGACCTGTGAGCTCCAGGGGCAAACCCTAATATTATATCTAATGTTTCTGATACTTACCCCCCAATCACCAACAGGAGCCAAGTGGTCAAAGCGAGAAATGATGAAGCAAAGCATTACAAGCCCTTTTATACAATTCCATTAAGGCATGCTCCGGAAATGAAGCACCCCAGGGGGAAATAAACCTCATATTAAGAAATTAATCCAGCTCTAAGCATTCATCCTTAAATTGCTCCTCAGCATCTTTGCTTGAATAGGATAGAGTCGTCTTAATTTTGCAGTAAGGTGCCAATGACTTCCCGGTGTGCAGCAGTTTTGCCATTCTGGTTTCCATCAAGTCCACATCGTCCTTGTCGGTCAACACAAATCAGTCGAGCCTTCTGTGTATTTATTTTTTGAAACCAAAGTTCTATACTTTTGTATCAGAAGATCTTCAGACTCTCCTCTTGATTGCTTCCCACGTTGATTGGGTGGGTAATAAAAAAACACCAACAGAAATGTTGCAATCCCTGTTCTCCAACAGGATTACATTTTCCGTTCTTCTGGGTATCATTGCTTTGTTTTTGTATGTTGTGGTTGAAGGTGGCCTGGATGATACTGTGGTTAGGTGGATTCATAATTGGTCGAACAACCTTACTAACAAGTCCTAATTAAAGGCTTTCCATCATCCTGGAGGGAGGTCTAGAGCGGAGTGCCACAGGGCTCTCTCCTTGGCCTTATTCGGAGTGTTGTGTACAGGTTCATAATGCTTAAGAATCCTGGACTTGTGTTTCGCTGTTGTATCTCAAAAAGGATATTGCAGAGCCAGTAAAAGAGTGGAAGAGAGCAAACAAGATGATTGAGGGATTGAAGCACCTTTTTTATTAAGAAAAACTAAAGAGCCCGAGACTTCTTACTTTAGAAAAAAGAAGGCTAAGGGGCAATATGTCCTGACCTGGATAGCCTAGGTGAGACTAATCTCATCAGAGCTCATAAGCTAAGCAGGGTTGCCCTTGGTTAGTAATCAGATGGAAGACCTCCAAGGAAGACCAGGGTTACAGAATCCGGCAATGGCAAACCACCTCTGCTAGTCTCTTGCCATGGAAACCCCACCAGGGTCACCATAAGTCAACTATGATTTGACAGCACTCTCCACCACCAACCAAGGGGGGGCATAGAAGTTTGGAAAATTATGCTTGGGATAGTAAGTGCAGGTGGAGAGAGCTTTTTCTCTCTCACCCATAATATGAGAGTTCAGTGGGACCCAATGTCAGGAAAGACAAAGGGAAATAGTTCTTTATTCAATGAATAATTAAATTGTGAAATTCACTGCCAGTGGGCATACAGGGCAATCCTAAGAAGAGTTATTCCAGTCAAAGCCCATTGAAATCAGCAGAAGACTTACAGTGCAATCCTAAGCAGAGTTACACCAGTCTAAGCCCATTCATTTCAATGGGCTTAGACCGGTGTAACTCTGTTTAGGATTGCTCTGCTAGTGGCCATAACAGAGGCAGAAAACTGGATTCCCAGGCTTTGGACACAGCCTGAAGAGAATGCCTAGGATTCTATGCACTGATTATTTGGCCATTCATTCATTCATTCATTCATTCATTCATTCATTCATTCATTCAATCGTTCGTTCGTTCGTTCGTTCATTCACTTCATTTATAGCCTGCCTTTCTCATCGAGACTCAAAGAAGATTACAAATTTTTTAAAAAATCAGACAGCATAAGACATCAATGTAGGATTACTGACTTGGAAAATAATGCAGACAAATAAAAAGAAAAAATCTGCCTAAAACATGACATACCATAATGCAGAAAGCAAATTTCAATGGCAGGAGACAATACAGTAGATGTAAGGTGATATATACAATAAACATTGCAATAGACTACAATCCTAGAGAGCTAGTATGGTATAATGGTTAGAGTGTCAGTCAAGGATCTCAGAGACCCAAGTTTGAATCCCCAGTCTTCCATGGAAGGTCGCTGGGTGACCTTTGGCCAGACATACACTCTCAGCCTAACCTACCTTTCAGGGTAGTTGTGAGGATATATTGGGGGAGTGGAGAAAAATGTAAACTATTTTTGGATCCCCTACTGGGGAGATAGGCGGTGCACAGGGTAATGCCGATTGCCACCTTGGGTTCAGGTGGCTTTTTTCCCCTGGCCAGTTTGGCTAGGGATCCTTATGGTGTTTTGCCATCTTCTGGGCATGGAGCAAGGGTCACTGGGTGTGTGGGGGGGAAGGGGGGTAGTTGTGAATTTCCTGAATTGTGCAGCGGTTGGACTAGATGACCTTTGAGGTCCCTTCCAACCTTATTGCTGGAATTTTTGCAAGTGTCCTGCGTTCAGTCGTGAAAGAGTTAAATCGTTATTCTGTTTGTTTAGTCAGATAGCTAGTTTGTTTAGTCAGATAGCTAGTTAGCATAGGCACTTAGGTGTCGAGAAAAGTTCCCACCAGAGAAAGTGGGAGTCTTTAGTCTTAATGAGAGAATCTAGGAATGTCCATTAGATGAGGCAGTTTATTGGGGGGGCAATTAGCTAGCAACATATACTAGGGTTTTATTGCTCTTTGTTCAGAGAGAGTCTCTTCTCATGCAGTCTAAGTTCAGTCTCAATCTCTAAGTTTTTCTCTCTCTAAGTTCCTTAGTCTAGCCTTCAAGATGTCATCAGTCAGGTGTAGAGATGGGCATGAACCTAAATACGGACCAAAAAAACCCACAAACCAGCCCAGTGTGGGGTTCACGAACCAGGGTTCGTGGAAGCTCGTTTCCATGAATGTCCACAAACTGGACTACTGATTCATTTGGTTCGTATTAAAGGTCCAGTTTAAATGGCCATTTCCCTAGGGGAAATGGCCATTTAGACTTTTCCTGCCACTTGCAAGCAGCAGGTCCCTTTAAATTATCAGCTGGCAGGTGGCAGGGGGGTCCCTCCTTGCTGACTGCCAGCTGATAGTTTAAAGGGATGTGCTGCTTGCAAGCATCAAGGCCCTTTAAATGGCTCAACCCCCACCTCCACTCCCCAGCTCCAACCCCCAACCCCCAGTCCCAGTCCCTCACCCTCCCAAGCCCCAGCCCCAGCCCCCAACTTACCTTCCATCTGATGCTGGGGTGGTAGAGGACCCCTCTGCCACCCTGGAGGCCCATGCAGCAGCGGAGGAGGCAGAAAAGGGCCCTCCCACCCCTCAAATGGCAGCTGCAGGGAGGAAAGGGTGTTTTTGGCCTTCTCCTCTGCTGCGCGGGCCTGCAGGGCAGCAAAGGGGGCCTCCATCACCCCAGCATGAGAGGGAAGGTAAGTGGGGGCTGGGGCTTAGGGGATGAGGGGATGGGGATGGGGATGGGGGATGGGGCTAGGGGCTCAGGTTTGGATCGTTTAAAGGGCCCTGCCTTGCAAGTGGAAGGTCCCTTTAAACTATCAGCTGGCAGGCAGCAGGGGGGAATTCTCTTACCTGCCAGCTGATAGTTTAAAGGGTCCTTCCCCTTGTAAGTGGCAGGAAAGGGCCCTTTAAACTATTAAAAGCCCCTTTCCCTGTCAGAAAGGGGCATTTAAACCCCATGAACCACGAACTGGTTCGTAACTGGGCTAGTTCCTTGCCAGTTCATGGTTCATGGTTCGTGGAAACCCCACAAACCACGAACCACATGGTTCATTTTTTTCCTGGTTCGTGCCCATATCTAGTCAATTGTTTGTTGTTTTTCCTACCAACTGTACCCTTTTTATCCTATTATGTAGTATTTTTATAGAGCAGAACCACAGAAGTCTGTCTACTTATTTCCACTGCACTAATATCATACTCTGCTATCTTACTTATCTCATTGAATATGCACCCCCGACACTTATGATTCTATGAAATAAACAAAAGTAAAAATCCTGTTCTCTTATAAAGCGCCCTGTATTACAGTTCTAATCATTTTATAGAAATGCCCTCCTGAACATTTCTGATTTGCACATTTGGAGAAATGATAGATGCACTGGGGGAATTGGAGGAAAAGGGTTAAACAACCCCAATACACAATTATTTATATATGTATATAAATGTACTGTGCAGAAAAATATATTATAAAGTGACTAGTGCTCTAATAAGTTAATTACAAAATACATAATCAGTTCATATATACATAGACTGTTCCAATAAATGCCTTTTAGAGGAACAAGTCCTATATGACCACCAAAAGCGATGATTCTAAACCGCAAAGAACCAATAATTCAATGTCTTTGTTACTGAAGTTATACTTGTATCTTTTTTCTATATAGGTGCGGCTTAAGGAACGATGAAAGACGACAGTCCCAAAAGGTACGTATCCACAATAACCAATGCTGTAGCATAATAATGAAATACTTGTCTTTGTGTCTTGCAGGTGACGCCAAAGCTGGTGTGTCTCACTGGACAGAAGACCCCTCCACCCAACAACGGGGCCGGCTGCAGATCTCAAAGTTTCATCTATTGGACTTCCTCAGGGACGGTTTAAAGGCTTACCAAAAACACAGAGTGTAATATTCTCATGAGTGCACAGCTTCTCCCTACTGGTGGATACTCAGAGCACAACAGGAGAGACAGCCTTGTTAGGTATATTGATCCAGTCATACAGGGCTTGGTAGGGTGATAACCAGAATTTTGAAAAAAGCCAGTAAGTGATAGGTAACAGTAAGATTTGGGTCCAGTAGCACCTTAAAGACCAACTAGATTTCCAGGGTAAGATCTTTAGAGTCGGAGCTCCCTTCATCAGATATGAGGAGTGGAAAAAGGAAGGAGTGGGAGGGGTATTGCAAATTAGTGTTTCAGGAAGTGTAGAAAATTAGCATCTCTAACGTAAGAGAAATCCTATGTCCCTATTCAACCCTGAGGGTTGCATTGTTCCGTAACAAGGAGGAAGAGAACAGCCCTTTGAATAAAGTTCTGTATTTTACAGTTTAAAGCATCGCTTTAACATAAACAAAGAGACACTTCTGTTTCCACTTGTCTGTTTTAAAAGTAATGCCTCTCGTGCAGGAGAGATAATGCCCCCACATTGGAGTTTAGATTTTCAGGGATACCAGACTCTGCAGAGGTGGGGGAGGTCGATTAAGATGATCTGCCCCATAGTATGATGAAACTTACTGGCATTCAGGTGGCATTAGGGGATTTTCCTGTTGATCCGGTTGGCGTTACTATTGATGCCCTGGTTGAACTCTGGAAAGAGGAAATGACCCAGGAAATGGACACAATTTCTTTAGGTGTCCTCTCTCAGATCTAAGAGCCCAGGCAGCCCCTTGGTTTACTGAAGGGCTTCTGAAAAGACTCACAGACAACACAGAACTACCCAGTAGGATCATACTTAAAGCAACAGATAGTACTTGGTAGAACATACTTAAAGCAACAGAGTGGAAATAAGGCGATAGTATATAGTAGCACATACCCTACTTTTAAGCCATACCCTACTCTTAAGCCAAACTTTCTCTAAGTTTGGCTTAATATATATGTTATATTTCACACCTCTTTTCAAATGTCCTTTATCATATCCTTTATGAATGCATAGGCCCTGACCTAGATAGTTCAGGTGAGCGTGATCTCATCAGATCTCAGAAGCTAAGCAGGGTCGGCCTTGGATAGTACTTGGATGAGGGACCTCCAACGAAGAACAAGGTTGCAGAGGCAGGCAACGGCAAACCACCTCTCTTAGTCTCTCATCATGGAAATCGCCATCAGGGGTTGCCATAAGTCAGCTATGACTTGAGGGCACTCTCCCCCACCAATGGAGGTTTTATGGAAGCCAGTTTCTTCATTCCCTTCAATGTATCTTACTCTGTTGATGTAGACTCTTTGTAGGGATGCCTTCATGGACGATAGGTCTATGAGTGGCTACTAGCTATGGTGTCTAAAATGAACCTCCACATTCAGAGGCAGTAAACGTCAAAATATCAGTTCCAGGAAGCAGCATCCAAGGAAGACCTTGGACTTTATGGCCAGCTGTTGGCCTTCCAGAGTAACTGGTTGACCACTGTGTGAGAAAGGATGATCTGGTTTTTTAGGTAAGGGTGTAAATATACTTTACGCAGTTTATAGTGTGTTGCTGTGCTTAGAGGAATGCCCCCTCCATTGAATTTGGTGGGAAATCCCTCCAGAGTGGGGGAAGTCCTAGCAGAAAATGAATATTTCTCCAGTCCCAAGGGAACCAGGTGTTGGAGACCTGTTTTCCTTTACCTGCAATGATCTTAATTCCTGCTCGTTCACCTGTATTCAACACACATCTTCTGCTTCCCTGCATTGTCATACCTTTGATTTCTTTCAAAGAAACTGGGCATGAACAGGCAAGTACTATCAGTGTGCCAGGATACGCAATCACTCATAATTGTGTTGTTCTGTACTTTATTTATAGAAACACAGAATTATAGAGTTGGAAGGTACTTCCAAGGTCATCCAGTTCAACTCAGGGCCGTATTAACCCATGTCTGCCCCCCCAGGCTATTTCAGGCCCCCTCCAGCACTCCAATCTTTCACCTCACTACAGCTGACAGCCTGACCCTGGTACGGTAGGTACTAGACTGCAGTGCATAGCCCTATATCCATTTTGAGGGTCTCCTGAAGAATTCAATTCACAGGGTGCAAAGTACCTTTAACCATTGGAGCCCCAGGCCGCAGGTAACAGTGCCTCAGCAAAAATAATTGATGGGCCCCTAGTCCCTGCAGGGCCCCTAGGCCTCAGCCTAGTCAGCCTCATAAATAATACAGCCCTGGTCCAACCCCCTGCACAATGCAGGAAATTCACAACTACCTCATGGCAATTGGCATTACCTTGGGTGTGTAAGAAGGGGCCACAAGAACCAAACACTGATGTAACCATTCCTGCCCTCCTTCTCATGATCTGCCCAGGTTCACAGAATCAGCACTGCTGTCAGATGGCCATCTTGCCTCTGCTTAAAAACCTCCTAAGAAGGTGAGCCTATCACCTCCCGAGGAAGCCTGTTCCACTGAGGGACTGCTCTGTCAAGAAGTTCCTCCTAATGTTTAGCCAAAAACTCTTTTGATTTTATTTCAACCTGTAGGTTTTTGTCTGACCTTCTGGGGCAATGGAAAACAACTCCACGCCATCCTCTATATGGCAGCTCTTCAAGTACTTGAAGATGGCTATCATTTCACCTCTCCGTCATCTTCTCTCCAGGCTCAACATACCAAGCTCTTCAACCTTTTTTCATATGACTTGGTCTCCAGACCCCTCACCATCTTCATTGCCCTCCTCTGGACACGTTCCAGCTTGTTTATATCCTTCTTAAATTGTGGTGCCCAAAACTAAACACAATACTCAGGTGAGGTCTAACCAGAGCAGAGTGATACCATCTTTTTGCATGATCTGGACACTGCTGTTGATACATTTGACTTTTTAGCTACCCCATAACACTGCTGACTCATATTCAGTTAATGGTCTTCACACTTAAAGGTTTTTATTAAGAAACAAATCTCCCCCATCCTATGATTATGCATTTGATTTTTCCTACCTCAATGAAGAACTTTACATTTATCTCTGTTGAAATTCATTTTATTTGTTTTAGCCCAGTTTTCCAGCCTGTCAAGATCATTCTGTATCCTGAATCTGCCTTCTACCATATTTGCTACCCCTCACAATTTAATATCATTTGCAAATTTAATAAATTAAAGAGAAACCCCCAGCCCTGCCTCTAGAGCACTGAATTCCACCATGTACACCTTGGGTCCATCTTTGGGGGTTCTCCGATCTAGAATGTGCCAGTGAGTGAAGGTGACAGCATTTGTGTATATTATCTACCTACTTCTCTGTGACTGCATTGTGGGCATAGCTATCCTTAATCAGCTTCCCTAATGGTACCCAAGTAGGCGGTCTCCAGTTGGGGAAATATGCTTAAGAAGACAGAACAAGAGGGTGTAACTGGGATTCTCCACGTATGCTTATGGGGATTATTCCCTTAAGAGAACTCTCAAATAAATCAGACAGATGTTCAACTGGAAATGTTTGTATTAAGAGAAATAAAAAAGGCAAAACATGTAATACACAGAGCCAAGCTGCAAGTGACTTTTTTCATGTGGAGAACACTTTGTTTTTGCAAGTTTTCCTGGGAACTGAAGTCCGAGTGTCCTTCCCCTCTCTGTTAGAATTGTTGCCTGAAGAGCCAGAGAAAGCCAGCGGCAGCAGCAGCTTTTGCAAATCATTCCTCCAGTCACAAGCCTGCTGGACAAGAGGGCTCTCAACGATCTTTGGGGGAAGGCAGCTGCTACTTTATCCCTGGGCTGGAGCTTCACTGACGCAGCGGCTTTCTCCAGAGCATCTCCCCGAGAGCAGGATGTTACCAAGTCTGTGTTGGGTTACCAAGGGTTACCAAGGGTTACCAAGTCTGTGTTGGGAAATTCCTGGAGATTTGGGGTGGTACCTGAGGAAGGGGGGTTTGGGGGAAGGGAGGGACTTCAGCAAGGCATAAATGCCATAAGAGCCCACCTTCCAGGGGAACGGTCTCCAGTTGGGAGAATCTGCTTAAGATAACAGAGCAAGAGGGTGCAACTTGGATTCTCCACCTATGCTTATGGGGATTATTCCCTTAAGAGAACTCTCAAACAAATCAGACAGATGTTCAACTGGAAAGGTTTGTATTAAGAGAAATAAAAAAGGCAAAACCTGTGATACACACATAGCACGCATACAAGGCTCACTAAGAGGAAATCAGGGAGGAAAGTGGAGAAAGTAATTCAGGGAGGGCGATAATTATCAGTCTCGAAAATGGGGGTCTGCAGAGCCAGACAAGGCACTACTGAACTTGATAGACCTGGTAGAAAGCAGCTGTGAGTGTTATGACCAGGGCTCATTTCAAGGGGTAATCTGCAGGAATGCAGTTCTGGCAGTTCCCCAAAGAGGTCACACGTCAGGTGGCTCTGTCCACGTGACTCTTGGCCATTTTGGGCCCGTTTTGGCCTGGATTGGGGCCAAAACGGCCTGGATAGGGCATCTGACAGGTAGTGAATCACTCTCTCGCTCATCTGTGGCCCGATCCTGACCATTTTGGGCCCCTTTTCAGCCATTTTCAGACCTTTTCTGCCATTTGGGGCCCAATTTCTGCCCTGAATGGCCAGGATTGGGTCCAAAACAGCCAGAATAGGTGATGTAAGGGTGTGTGGCATATGCAAATCAGTTACACTAATGACACACTTCCAGTGATGGCAAGAGGCGTGGCATATGCTAATGAATTATGCTAATGAGTTATGCTAATGAGTTAGCTAATGAGTTCCTCCAGCTCTTTTTCCACGAAATGACCCCTGGTTATGACAGCAGGGGATTCTCCCAGAATTACAACTGACTTCCAAACTACATAAATCAATTCCCCTGGAGAAAATGGCTGCTTTGGAAGATGGACTCAATGACCTTACACCCCGTGGAGGTCCCTCCCCAAATGCTGCCTTCCCCAGGCTCCACCTTCAAATCTCCCGGAATTTCCCAATGCAGAGTTTGCAACGCTAGCCTGAAATCATGTCAGATCTTACCTCCGAGAACGTCTTGCTTTCCACCTTTTGAGTCAACCAAATACTGTCCCTTGACCGCGCAGTCAGCCCCAGACATGTCCATAATTTTGCAAAGGATTCCATCCTCCCCATAAACATTTGGATTTTGTGCAGCTCTAGTTTATGCCATTGACACTGAACTTGCTTCAATGATCTCTCGCTATGTATCCCAACAGTGTGAAGAGTGAAAAGAATTCCCAATAGACAACTACATTACTGTCACACAAACACACACTCACATACTAAAAGGCTAATGCCTGGGCCATGTTTATTGATTTATTTAAAATATTTCTAGCCACATTTCCTCATATATGTGGGCTCAAAGAAGCATGCACAAACCCCTCTAGCATTTCTGTATATAATATCACAGCTTAGAAGCATAATAGTATTTGTTTTATTTTTATTTAATATCGTTAGCCTTGTTTTGATTTACTTCATTTTTACCCAGCTTTTCTCACTCAGACTCGAGGCAGATTACAAAACAGAAAAAAAATTCAATCAGATGGCATTAAACATTGAATAAACAATGTAGTTATACTAGGATTATAGACTTGGAAAACAATGCAGATAAACAAAAGGAAAAATCTGCCTAAAGCATGACATACCATTATGCAGAAAATGGGTTACAAGGGTTAGAGGAAAAGTGGTAAAATAAACAATTGCAATAGACTACAATCCTATTCTCTTATAAAGCAACCTACTTAGCTGTCACATTATATTACAGTTCTGTGTGTAAAGTGCTGTCAAGTCAGCACTTGACTCCGCAAGGGGCTTTCAAGGCAACTGAGAAGCAGAGGTGTTTTGCCATTGCCTTTCTCGGCAGAGTCTGCCTTCGTGGTCTCCCATCCAAGTACTGACCCTGCTTAGCTTCCAAGATCTAACGAGATTGGGCTATACCATGCTGCCTTCCCTCCCATATTACAGGTCTAATTCCTTTATAAAAATGCCCTCCTGAACATTTCCGTTTTGCACATTCAGTGAAAGGACAGAAGCGTGGGGGCCTTCCTGACCTCCTCAGGCAGGCTCTTCCACAAGGTAGGGGCCGCCACAGAGAATGCGTGCAAACAGAAAATTGCTGATCCTACCCATTTGCAGAGTGGTACATTCTGAAGACTTTGCTCCGGTGAGAGAAGCTATTTCAGTGGCACATAGTATGAGAGGCGGTCCAGCAGGCATGTGGGTCCAAGAGGTTGTTAGACCCTTCAGCTGAACCCAATAACTAGTTTCCAGCCATGGCAACCTTTGCCCAGGATTAATGTCACTCTAGGAATTGCCCAAAATTCTATGGTTTTACCAGAGTTACAGGCAATTCTAGAGAGATGTGATGTCACTTCCTTTTTTCCACAGGAAGTGATGTCACATTGTCAAACCAATGGCTTTTAAAAAAATTTCTCCCACAGCCATAGGAAACAAAAGATGGGGGCTGGGGATCCTCCATCCCTGCCAAGGGACTAACAATCCTAGAGTCCACCTTCCAAAGCAGCCATTTTCCCCAGGGTAACTGATCTTTGCAATCTGGAGATTAGTTATATTTTTAGGAAATTTTCAGCCCCAGCAGGAGGTTGGCAACACTAATGTGGCCAGATCATCTAAGTCAAGGTAGTAGTTCATTGTCTGGTCTAAATTAACCAGAACGATTACCCTTTGGCCGGCAGCATTGACTTGTTTCTCCAGCAAGCCAGTCTTCTTAAAAAGTTAAACACACACAACACTTTACAAAGTTATTAAAAAAAAACAGCAACCATCCAATTTGACAAATTTAGCAGGGAGCCCAGGTAATTAAAAAAAAAAAGTCTGGCACAGAAAACTGAGCATCAACCAAATAGTTGCAGGGAGGAGGTGGTATTCCTTAATCCAGGTGCCAAAAAGTCCTGCCTTGGCCACACCCCTTATGTTAGATGAGAGTAGAACATGAAGAAGAGTTCATACAGGAAGACGTGGGCCCTCAAGTAACCAAGTCTTGGGCTGCGTAGGGCTTTAAAGATTTTAACTAGGTCTTTAAATTCTTTCAAGATGGGTAGCCGTGTTAGTTTGTCTGCATCAGTGGAAAAGAGCAAGAGTCCAGTTGCACCTCTAAGGCTAACAAAATTAGTGGTAGGATATGAGTTTTCATGAGCCACAGCTCACTTCTTTGGATACAGCTAGAATGTGAGTCCAGCTGTCCTTATATCTTGGAGAGTGGAGTGATAACAGAAACTGAATGATAATAGCCGGTGAATGATAAAGGCAGGCGTGATTGAATAGGGGGGATTATGCAGAGGGGTGGTAGGTGTGGAAAAATTAGCACAGGTAATGAGATGGGAAGCCAAAGTCTCGATTCAGTCCAGGTGGATGCATTGTCTTGAACTTCGTTATCAGTTGCAATTCAGCAGTCTCTCTTTCTAATCTCCCTTTGAAATTCCTCTGCAGGAGAACTTCCAAGAAGGTCTTGGAAGGTTAAAATGTTCCCCCACTGGTTTTTGAATTTTTTGGTTCCTGATGTCAGACTTATGTCCATTAATTCTTTGTCGAAGGGACTGGCCAGTTTGTCCAACATAGAGAGTGGAGGGGCATTGCTGACATGTGAAGGCATACATTTAAATTCTTTATCCTTTTAGCACTTCAAAGTTGTTGTAAGTCCTGAGTCTAGGATAAGGTGATCTACGTATTTTTAAATAAATGAATGGCTTAAGCAAATCGAGCCTTAATTCTGAACAGTAGTTAAAAACAACAGAGCTGTCGAGTGGAAAATAATCCTCAGAGGTGTGTCTTGAAGAGAAGCTGATGTATATGAGAGGTTGAAAATCTGATCCGTCTGTTACCAGCAACCTGGCATGGGCCTGTTTTGTTTTTGTTTTTTTGTTTTCCTCCCAGCTCTTTTTGGAAGTCTTATTCCCAGAATCCTTAAGGAAGAGAGACCCACAAATGCACTTTGCATCAACAGGGATTCTGCTCAGGTACTTTCCACTTTGTACTAACTGAGAAATGAAGATACAAGAAAGATATATGTCTGGATAAAACTCAGTTTTATTAAAAGACTGATCGGCAAGAACTGGTTAACAACTGGTTAATCGACCCACCCAGTGGCAATCCATTTAGGCTGCCTGCTCATGGGCAGCTCCACCCTGGTGCAAAAATCAGCACAGCTGATGCCTTTCATCGCCTGCACATCTCCTCTGCTGACAGATGCTAAGCCTCACCCGTCCCCCCACCCACATGTGCCATACGGCAACCAGACTTCAGTAGAGTTTGCCCAACACCAAGGGAACCTTCCCCAAGCCCCCCTGGCCATAACATCCAATAAGTGATTGGTTTTGGATGAACGCCCTTCATCGTTAGATGCTTCAGGGTGCTCACCAAATTTTCCTACCTACCTTGCAATAATCTACAAAAACCTAGTTAGGGATTAATCTCATACAACTAGGCCTATTTAACTGTCACTGGCCTCAGTGCCCCCAGCGGGTGGCGGCGGCTTTGGCCCTGGTGAGGCAATGTCTGGTGGGTCCATGCTTCCCCTCCTGCTGTGAGCCACCTGGTCGGCCAGACTCCATGCCCTGTGACCTGAGGGCTCCCCTTGTTGGCCTCTGAAAGCGTGGGCCTGCTTCGGGGGTTACAGCACCCCCTCTGCTCCTGGCGCCACCCAGGAGGTCACCCCTTTTGGCAGCAGGGGCAAACCTCCTTGTGGTCTCTTCTCCCCAGCCCAGGTCTGGAGCCCTCCTTATATCACCATCCCCCTTAGTGCCAAGCCCTGTCCTGCCGCTCATGTTCCGGCCCCCAAGGTGAGACCCACCATCATGGCCAGGTGAGGCCACACCCCTGTGCCCCACCCAGCCTGCCCCTGCTCAGAGGCCCCAGCTCTTGCCACTCCCTGGCCGGCCCTAGCACAGCTCCACAGGGCTGTGCTGGCCCAGTGTGCCTTGACCCCACCTCCCTGCCAGGCCATGTCCCTGCCAGCCTCGGCACAAGGCTTGGCCTTGGGCTTCCATCCTGGCCAGGTTGCCTGGGCCACTCTGTGCTGGCGTCAGAATTGGGAGCACATCCTGGGCCTGCCTCTGCCTGGGGCCCAGTGGAAACTGTGACTATTCACTGCAGCCGGCGGCCTTCTGGTTGTGGGGGTGGCCCCAGTGGCTGCTGGGCCTCCAGTGGTGTTGGTATCAGCTTTGACTGCCCCCAGAAGCTCTGGTGGCAGCAGTAACGGTGGCAGGCTCCTGGAGTTGGCCGCTTGGGTGAGTGCCCACTGTGGAGGTGCCTCTGCTGGGCGGGGGGGGGGGGTCCCAGGTTGGAGGGCGGCTGGGCCTGGGGGTCACTGGGAGGCCAGGGGCTGCCCATGGGCCACCCCAGACATTAACTAACAAGAACCTTCCCCTAGATGTGGCAGGAGGGCTAGAGAAAGGGAGAAGCGGATGTGCATGATGTCACTCACAAACATCACTGAAGTCACTATGTCACTTCCAGATTGTATCATAGAGTTTCCAAACCATAGAGTTTCCAATGATTCCTAGAGCTACCCTTTGTCACATCCAGGTTGTACACCAAAGTGATGCAATGAAGTTGGTGACATTGCTGTTTTTTTGTTTTATTTTTCTCCTGCTGTTGCACTGAATGCCAGCAGGCAACAACGCTTGCCGGCAGGAGGCCTCCCCCCATAGCAGGAGGCCTGGCATTCTTAAATATGGAGCAGGCAAAAATGGAGTCCCATCAAAACTAATCAGATGGAACCTCTGAAAATGCTGGCATGGGCCCCCCATGAGCAACCATCTAATCCTATATTCTCATTCTCAGGGGAGAAGGAAAGGAAAATACCAAACTAGCAAATGCAGCTGTAGCCTTCTTCGATATAGCTCCAGTACTTCCTCTTCCATTGGCCATGAAGTGTTAGGTTGTCAACTGCCTGGAGAAAAATGTTCTCCCTTTTCAATAAAGGCTAAATAGGCTTCAGTTAGTTGTTGTGGATTTTGCGGGCTGTATAGCCGTGGTCTTGGCATCCTGACGTTTCGCCAGCAGCTGTGGCTGGCATCTTCAGAGGTATAGCACCAAAAGACAGAGATCTCTCAGTGTCACAGTGTGGAAAAGATGTTGGCAGGTCATTTATATCTGCTCAGGAGGGTTGGGGTTGGGCTGAGTCATCCTGTAAGAGTTTCCCAGGGTGTGGAATGCTAATGGAGGGAGGCTTCACTGTATCCTGAGGTGGTTCTTTTGCATATGGATTGGTGCTTGATGTGCTAATCTTCTCTGCGGGGCTATTGTCGGGTATAGAGTGTTTTGTTAGCCTGGTGTTTTTCAGGACTGGAAACCATGCTCTATTCATTCTTAAAGTCTCTTCTTTCCTGTTGAAATTGTGCTTATGCTTGTGAATTTCAATGGCTTCCCTGTGCAGTCTGACAAAGTAGTTGGAAGTGTTGTCCAGTATTTTGGTGTCCTGGAATAAGATACTGTGCCCTGTTTGAGTTAGGCTATGTTCAGCCACTGCTGATTTTTCAGGTTGTCCAAGTCTGCAGTGTCTTTCGTATTCTTTTATTCTTGTCTGGATGCTACGCTTTGTGGTCCCGATGTAAACTTGTCCACAGCTGCAGGGTATACGGTATACTCCTGCAGAGGTGAGGGGGTCTCTACTGTCTTTTCAGTTACCCATTTCTACTCATTGAGCCTTGATGAACGGGGCAGGAAATCTTTCTCCAGCCCTATTGGCACCTCTAGCTCAATAGTTGCTTCTTACTGTGAAATCTAATTGTTTGATCTGATGGGGTTTAATCGGAAACGTTGCACAGAAATGTTGTCTTGAGTGATCTGTCTCATTATTTTACATTCAAATGTTGCTTGCCTAATTAAAACTTCGGGGTTTTTTATTCAAAACATTTCTACATCAGAGACCCGCTCAGGGCAGCTCACAAAATAAAACAAGATGAAATAACAAAATTGTATAAAGAGACCTTTAAAATTAACCATTAAAAGCCAGCCAATAAAGTCCAGAAGCATGAAAGATGTAGTAAGAACATAGTAAGACATAAAAGCAGTAAGACATTTGAAATGTAGGAAGAAAGTAAAGGGAGTGATCCGCCACCAAGTTTTAGTACTAAGAAATTAAAGACAGAGAAATGCATTTGAATAGCAATGATATTGAGCAAAATATACCAAAGCCACCCTCATCTTTCCTCAGTGAACTGCATGAGTTGGCACCATAAAATTTCCTAGGGTATATAAATTGTAGCTCATCTTGTTCATCTCACAGACAGGACACTCATCTTCTGTACTCAAAGCCCTTCATCAGTGATGCAACTTGACATGTTCTTGATATTCAACTGAACCATTTCAGTGATCTCATTCGGCAAAGCTAACACCCTGGTGTTTAAGTCAACGGTGACCTTTTCCTCATCTAAAACCTGTCATTAAGCTCTCTCTGCCCTTTAATGATACTCAAAGAGGCAGAGAATTAAAAGCCATGCAGATAGATGTTGATGAAGTCTGATGTGTCCCAAAGGTATGATGAGGGCATGATGAGGGCACAATAAGGGCACAATGAGGGCACGATCAGGGCATGATGAGGGTATGATAACGTTACTGTGAGAGTTCAATATTGAATTATTTGCATGGGGTGGGAGATAGGGACAAACAATTTGATTAATGTCTTGCTTTTGTGACCTACCCACAACAGTCTCAATAAAGGAGTTGCTAATCACTTATCTGATTTGTTTTATTTATAAAAATATTTATCCCCCGCCTTTCCTCTTGGCTCAAGGTGGTTCTCAGGCCACAGCTGGCAGAAGCTGCACATATCAGAAGCATATCATGTTTCCATCAAGTCCTTCAGACCTTTCATTAAGTCAGGAAGTATTTCTCAGTTGGTTTTTATATTTATATATTGCTTTTCAGCTGTTGTATTCAGTGCTGTTTACTTTTCTAAATCATTGCCTCAAATATAGCACACACAACATAAAACAATAAGATGGGAGGAGGAAATCAAACACTCTCGGGTACCAACTTTTAGAGTGCCCTCCTAAGCTGAGATATACCCTTCTATACCATCATCAAAGATCCAGAAGAGTTAGCCGTGTTAATCTGTAGTCACAAAATATTAAAGAGTCCAGTAGCACCTTTAAGACTAACCAACTTTATCATAGCATAAGCTTTCGAGAGCTGCAGTTCTCCATGCATCTGACAAAGAAAACTGCAGTTCTCGAAAGCTTATGCTACAATAAAGTTGGTTAGTCTTAAAGGTGCTACTGGACTCTTTACTAGAACTCTGGTTAAGGTGGCATTGCCAGGAACCAGCTTTGAGATCATGTAATCAGTGGCTATATAGTGATCTGATGGCCGTTGGTTTCAACATGGCCGCTGGAGGACATCTCATCCTCTTGTCCCTCTATCTGAAGCTGCGCTTGGGTTGTTATGGGAGCATGGAATTTTTCCACAATATTTTCTTTTCTAAATATAGCAATTGGTTCCTCTTATTCTCTTTTCCTCTTTGAAAAGAAGAATTCTCTTTAATTTCTCATTAATTTAGAAGGGAATTGGGTTTTTTTTAACAATGTGATAGTGTAGTTTCTGTTTATATGACATGATGGTGCTTTATGAGTCCATTTGTAACTTCAGCCTTACCTACCTCTCAGGCCTGTTATAAAGATAAAAAAGGAGACAGTGTTGTGTAGTGGTTAGGATATCGAATTAGGATGTCGAATTGGGTTGAGTCCCACCTCTGCCACAGAAACTTTCAGCCTAACCAACCTCACAGGATTGTTGTGAAAATGGAGAAGACACTGATACAAGCTGCTGGGGGTGGGGAAGGCCGCAGTGAGAAGGAGGAGGGAAAAATTCCAACCTTTAAATAACTGGGGGGGGGTTCTTAAGAACTTTCCAAAGGTATCAAAGACAATGTTGTGTAGTGGTTAGAATACATGTCTTTTTTGATATCTAATGGAATGTAAGTCACTTTGTGGGCAGGGTGTGTCATTTGTTATCAATCTCGTTTTGCCTACAATTTGCCAGGAAAGGATGATCTCTAAGACTGTTGCTTCATTCAATATTACTGGATCTCTTTGGTCAGGAGGCTGAGCTGCAATTGGTTGGGGAATTCCTGGAGATTTCAGAGTGGAGCTGAAGAAAAGAGGGGTCTGGGGAAGAGAGGGACTTCTGTAGGTATAATGCCATAGAGTCCACCCTCCAAAGGAGCTGTTTTTTTCCAGGGGAACTGATCTGTGTAGTAGGAAGATCAGTTGCAATTAGAGATGGGCACGATCCGCATTATGAACATAAAAAACCCATGAAAATGGCGATCACGCAATAGTGACCCGGCGGATCGTGATCATCCATGGCCAATGATCCAGTGGTCGGGAGAGGCCTGGATCGTAGCATTCGGGCTCAATTCAGGAATCCAGACACTCAGGTGCCAGCAATCTGTTCCCCTGGCAATGGAGCCAGGGGAATGCCTGAGCTCTGTTTGCCCTCCTTCTGTCGCCCTGGAAACCCAATTGAAACCCAGCTTTCCTTGATCAGCAGGGCTTCCTTCCAACCACAGAGCAGCAAAGCAGTCACAAGTTGGGAGAAGACACCCAGGGGAGGGAGGGGGAAGGGGGTGTTCTGTAGCCATGGGCACTCCAATCTCATCCCTGCAAACTCTGATAGGCAGCTCTGACGGTCAAACACAGACGGCCAAACACAAACACAGATGCCGCCGGCATCACCCCCCGTTCCTGTATCGCTGGGAACAGCGGGGTGCCCCTCCGCTTTTGCCTCCACAATCCACGATCCATGATCTGGGTTCAGGAACAGGAGATGGTCGTTGCTGTTCGGGAATTCAGGATCATGGTATGCACCGAACCACGATCCTACGGTTCTGTAATTTTTTTTATTCGTGCCCATGTCTAGTTGCAATTCTAGGAGAACTCCAGACCTTGCCTGGAGAATGGCAACCCTAGAGCTACTCATTCAATATTCAAACAACAGCTAAATATTGCAAATGGAGAAAGCAGGCACACCTCTAGTAATAAATAAATAAGAATCCATGTTCTTATCAATATTCTTATTAGTTTTAGTTATTATTAATTTCCCATGAGATGCTTGCTCATACACACAAAAAACCCTTCTCACCTATTTTTGTTGTGTCCCTAGTTGTCATGTGTGGAATTTAACTGCACTGTGGATGTATCTCCTTACATTAAATAATACAGCGAAGGGAGAGAGCCACAAAATAATAATGGATTGCGGCACGATCAGAATCACTGATTAAAAGTAATCGTTGTTTTCTTTACCCATCCCATTAATTCTTTACATTGCCATTGACTTCATTGTGGTTATATGGAGGTACCTCCCAATATAGCAAGGCTACGCATAGAGTAAAACGTAGTGTGCGTGCCTAGCTTGAAGGTGTTGTCAGGGAAACCCTAAAACTGACAGTCATATGTCAGTTTATTCTAATGACTCAGTAAATCAGAAGAAAACAAAAAGAAGTCATGTCCTCTGCTTGTCTCCCAATCCTTAATCATGTGCTGCCCTCAAGGGCTGGCTTTTAAGAAATGGTTGTGGAAGAATTCCAAGCTAAGGAGTCACTCCAATTTTCAACATTGTGCATCTAAACTGGAGCGCTTAATTCCTCCCCCAGAAGCCACTTTACATTTAAATGCCATATTCTTCACGGAATGCCACTGCCTAACAGAGTAAAACAGAGCAGAATGAAAGCTAGTAAAGAGGAAGGTCTAGGCCTCCATTCTCTGTTTTTTGTTTGTTTGTTTTGGCACTCCGGGGCAACCTGTTGGCTAAGGTGTGAAACAGGATGCTGAACTAGGCAGACCACCGCTGGTCTCATTTAGCAGGACTTTCTTACTCAGGGCTTTTTAGGGTTGCCAAACTTCATGGAAATGTTGAGGTAGTGCCTGGGGAAGGCAGGGTTTGGAGAGGGGAGGGAATTGGCAGCGGTCTGCTTCTTGAAGCTGCCATTTCCTCCAGAGGAACTGATCTCTGTCATCGGAAGATCAGTTGTAATTCCAGGAGAAATCCAGGCCGTATCTGGCAGTTGGCAACCCTCCCTTGATGAGTGGATACGTACAACCTGGTGTCTGAATGCATTAAAGCATGCTTCACTTACTCAATGGATATCATTGTTGTAAGGAGACGCTATGGACTGGCTTAAATTCAGATGTAGGATTACACTAATAATTTGGAGGTCCTTGTTGAGCCATTCCACTTATACAACTAAGTACTAATTTTAGCAGGACTGTCTACAGTAACATTCTTCCTCTCAACTAGGGTTGTCAATCCTCACTGGGAGTGAGGGATCCCCCATTCCTCCCTTCCACCTCCTACCCCCTCCTACCTGGCTGGCAGGGGGAAAGGCGAGGGAGCGCGTCTCCTGAGGCACACTCCCAGGTGATGCAATGTGCACTTGCACTCCACAACGGGCTGATTTCAGCCTGTTTGGGGCTGAATTTAGCTCATTTGGGGCCGAAATTGGCCACTGTGAAGTGCAGGAGCACTCCAGGGCCCTCCTGGCAGCACTCCACAGTGGGCCAAATCAAACCTGTTTATGGTCAAAATCAGCTCTCTGGGAAACGTGGGAGCACTGCAGGGCCCATCACGCCGCCCTGGCAGTGCTCCTGTGCTCACAGCAGTCTGATTTTGGCCCCAAATGGGCCCGATTCAGCCCACTGCAAAAGCACAGGAGTGCTGTCAGGAGTGCCCTGGAGCAATCCTGTGCTTCACAGAGGACCAATTTAGGCCCCAAACAGGCCCAATTCCGCCCCAAAGGGGCCAACATTTGCCCACTGCAGAGAGCTCTCGGGGGTGGCATGAGGCCCTATGTGATGACGTCACTTCCCAGAAGTGACATTGTTGTGCCGCCCAGGAGCATGTGCATGCATAGTGCATGTTTGAGGACATCACAAAAGGTGAATGCCAGGCCTCCAGCATTTCGCCCAGAGTCTGAAGGCACCTGGAAACCCTACGCTCAACAAATAAGGAATATAAGATATTTCAGAATAAGAATCAAAGTTTTCAATTTGACTATTCTGGTGGGGAAATCTGTATTCTTTTTCCTATTTTTTATGAGATATGTTAATTTGCAGCTCCTGTTGGACACTCACTTGAGCACCAGAAAAAAATGAATGTGTCTGGCCGGTCCATGCTGAATCTTCCTCCATCATCTCTTCACATTAGAAAGAGTCTTTCGCAAACATGAGTCCAAAGCAATGAATTAGAAGATGACTAGGTGGAGAGAGATTTGACTCCTTAACCATGCACTTCCTTTTCCCCTGAGGTGTCTCATTAACAGAACATGTCCTTGAGGAGTCCAGTATAAAAAGGATCACACTTAAGTATTCCACAATTCTGCTGTGGTCATAATCCCTCAAAACCATGGGTAAGTTTTATACTCTTGGAGCTTTTCGATTTCTCTCTTATAAACTAATTTCTGCTGGAGACCTTCTCTCTTCATGGTATCCAGGAAGTTCTTCTAGTCAACCTGTTTTCTAGAGCTGGTAATAAGTGTTGCAATCTTTCTGTCTTGAGGAACAGCTTCGAGAGTTGTTCAAAATGGCACTTTGAGTGCGCTGTTACTGCATGCAATTCTTTAATCCCTATTCAAATTTCCTATTAACAATTATACAGATTAGTGGCAAGGGTGGAGATTTATTAGATGTTCAAGGAGAGGAAAGACTTCAGATGGGAGGAGGTAGGAGCTCAGGCAAGGCTTGGATTATGGGCTGCTAAGATGCCTGGGGAAAATGGCAGGTAGGATAATGGAGATGTTGGGTAAACCTCAAGTGTGGTTGATGTGGGTGCCAGGTCAAAGTCTGGAAGAGAATGCGCTCAGGAAGATGTCGATTCATGTGTGAATCCTGACCTGAGCAAATATTGCAACTAAGTAGGTCTGGCCGACAGTCACTCTACATGTTACTTCTATTATGAGTTCTTAACAGAGAGAACCTGTGCTCTGCATAGACACACAACACCTGGTGGATTAGCTTTCATATATATTTTTAAAAGTATGCAAATGGGTTCAGAAAGCTCACTGGCCTTTCTCTCAAGCTTTCCCCCCCCCCATGCAAAAAAAGTGCAAGGAAAGAGGTTTTTCCACGTGGAGGTACAGAAACGGGGAAATGTCTCCTGTATGCTTTGTTTTTGCCCGGGGAAAAAAGCTTGGGAGAAAAGCAGCTTTCCCTTCCCCTGGTGGCAGCTTTCTGTTTTAGGATCTTCGCAAGGCCTAGTTGCCAGATATTGCTCCCTCACTGCCACCATCAGCCAGTTTATTAGGGTTCTGGTTGGATTTGGGAGTGGAAAGCCTGCCAGATATAATTTTGGCTCCAAGTCAGCCTCTGTAACAGCTGGCTGGCTGGCTGTGGAGGTGGGGAAAAGTTGACCCCTTTCCTCCCCTATTTCACACCATCACTGACGCCATCCATTACAACCTCTTTTTAATCCTCTTCATCTGCCTCTTTCTGCCTCCTGAACTTACCACCATGTCCTTCTCTTTCTTCCTCACACCTCCGTTGTCAACACCTTTTTATTCATCCTTGCCTTTTTCTTATCTCCCTTCTCTCTTTCCTTTTCATTCAGATTGCTAGGCAGCTGAAATTGTCTGATATAGTATTACAAGATCTTGTTTTTTCTTCAAGTTTTGGATTTTTTTTAAATCTTCACTTTTTTTAATTTTCAGATTTTTCTGCAAATCTGGGGGCTCTCCCTGGTTTATAGAAATGTTTCTCCAATTTGTGCGAGGCCCAAATGTGTAGGATTTTGGGGGGTTAAATTGTAAGAATTTTTATGTTCAAAATGTTTCGAATTATGCTCAGAATCAGGCCATGTTTGGAATTAGTTATACAGATTTACAAATTACTCAACAGTAGAGATGGGCACGAACCGGGAAAAAAATGAAACATGCGGTTCATGGTTCGTCCAATTTCACGAACCACAAACCACGAACTTTCATGAACCTGCCCCTGGTTCGCAAACTGGTTCATTTGGTTTGTGAAAAAGTCACATCCAGGTCAGAAAATCATCACTTCCGGGGTCAGCAGAAGGTCACTTCCAGGCCAGCAGAAGGTCACTTCTGGGACAGCAGAAGGTCTGCAGGAAGTCCATCCCCTGTTGCCTAGGAAACTGATTGATTGGCACCATGCTCTCTGCAGTCACGAACCAAAACACAATCTAAACAAACCAGCCTAAAGTTTGTGGTGGTTTATCAGAAATGGGATCTGATGAACTGCGGTTTACGAACCATGAACTGGCCTGGTTCATGCTTAATTTTGGTTCATATTTCGGTTCATGCCCATCTCTACTCAACAGCCATTCCTGCTCTTGTCGTTTAAAGTGAATTTACAGAATTGATCTTAACCATTTCAGTTTATCAGTTTTCACCAAGATATTTGCGTCTTACAGTTCTGGTCCCTTGGTGATCATGTGTTATGTCATTAGATGACCTAATAACACATGAAACTGAAAGGCAGGATAAATATATAATATATTTGTCAAATAAGAAATGAGACGGTGATGAGGGTATGTTTCCTAGCAGAAAACTGGTAAGAAGGACAACATAATGGTTTTGCAGAATGACTTGGTATCCAGCTTATTGTGATTACCGTATGGGTGACCAACTAGACTAAGGGGAGCCTTTTATTGCTGTAGTGCTTGCCTTGGGCTCATAGCCCATTAGCAAAACCAGATTTGACTCCTGTCAAGTTGAGGAAGAAAATGCCCTCGCTCACACATGCAAGAGAGTGAAGTAAGAATAAAGGGACAGAGAAGAATGGACCACACCAATTCAAATTGCTCAGGAAAATCAGGTTTCCCTGTCTGTTCGGCAGAAAGGTAAAAATATTTAAAATGGTGCCATGTGAATGGTATGATGTCACTTTGAGCAAATATCCACAAGTGATGTCACATCACCAGCTTGCTGTCAATTTGATGCTCTATGATTTGGGCAAAACTCTATGGGTTTACTATAGATTTTTGCCCAAATCCTAGAGCATTGTATTGGCATCATGCCAAGATCCCCTTTGCATGCTTTGAAGTTTCCCATTCTTATTGATAGGATTTCAAGGCTCCTCCTGATATACCAAACCCACCTTCCCTGCCCAAAAGCAAATGAAGAAAAATATTTATATGGAAAGAGAATTTACTTTACCCTTCGTACAGAGCTTGTAGCTGCAACCTATTAGCTGGACTTCTCCCTCTTTCCATAGAACAATCTTCATAAACAATGCCAGAGCCACATCCCTCCCAACGAGAAAGCTAGGAAGCAACACAGTCTCGTGCTCAGCTGCAAGTACAAAATCCATGTAATACTTTTTGTTAGCAGCGACCAGATTGACAGAAAACGTAACTTCGGCCATTTTCCCACATCTTAAACACTCATGGCAGCTTCTTCATGCTATTTCTGATGTTACCATTTCCAAAACAGAAGCAGGCAGTTATGATTCCGGTTTCGTGGCACTACAAAACCAAAATCATAACTGCCTGCCTCCATTTTGGGAATGGTGACATCATAAATTGCGCGAAGAAGCCACCAGCATTCCATGAGTGAGATGCTATTTTTAGAACGTGGGGAAATGGCCTTTGTGTCAACAGTTGGCTCTGATATAAAGTATTTAATGGGTTTTGTTCTCATTTTGTTGTTGTTGTTGTTGTTGTTGTTGTTGTTGTTGTTGTTGTTGTTATGGACAAATGTAGTTGCTTAGAACTTTTTCTAGTTCTGGGTCAGCTAACCACTTGCTAAATTATATCCCATCACAGTCTCAAGAGACATGGCCCATTCTTAGGGTTGCCAACTGGCCTGGAGAAAAATGTCCCATCCCTTTACTGCAGGCTTAATGGGATACTAGTAGTGTCATTCCTCTCCATGCTATGACAAGTTTCAACTGCCTGCCTACTTTGAGAAATTAAGTCTCTCTTAAACTGACTTAATATTTTTATCTAGGCCAATTGGTAAACCCGTCTACTCTACGTTGCTCTACCATTTCATACTACTGCGATCTGACAGGAGCAATTCTAGAGAACCACCTCAGTTCTAGCACTCCTGGAGTCTTTTTTATAATCATTTTTTATATTTTTAAAACAAGTAAAGGCGTACAGAAAAGGGAAAGGGGAACAAAGATTTAAAAGAAAAGATTACAGAACTGTGCGTTACAAGAGCTATCACAGTATAAAAATGTTTTTTCAAATAAACAGCACAAACAAAACTCAAACGTAGTTCTTCTCCTCATCCTAGAAAGCCTCATTGTTCAATCAACCTATGTTTAATAATATATAAAGTACAGAGTCATTTTAATGGAACCGTATAATTGGCAACATGAGACATGTGGATTGATAGGAGCAGTCTCTCTGGTTTCCTAAGCAATTCTTCTAAAGAATATTGCCTTCTTTCTAGTCGGACTTCCCTGTGATGAGAAAAATTTCTTTGTGTTCTACAAAGACTGTGAACTATCGGACTGCAATCCCGATCTGGAAGATTTAATAGGTACGTCAGGTATTATCATGAGATGAAGAGTGGTTTGGCTTGTTGCTCTGGAATGGGCATCTTCTGCTAGCCTACCTTGAATATAAGAAAAAGTACTGAAGGTGCTACTTCTATTATTGGGGGGGGGGGGATGAGAAATACATAATTTGATGCCAGGAACCTCAGCCAAACATGTGTACATCTTGCTACCCTTCCCCGTTTCTGAAATACGTTTTTTTTTCCAGATTGAGTGGATGTGCCAAAAGCTCAAGCCCTGCTTATTCTTCTGAACTTTGCAACAAAATCTTCATGTGCCAGCATAGCTCCATCAGCATGAGCCATGTCTGTACTTGAAAGCTTGTGTTCTTCCATGTGTGGATGCACATGCTACTATATGCAAGAACCCACCCAGTTCTGTATTCGTGACCCCATGTCCAGCCTCACCCACAATTGAAAACACTTGTAAATATGTGAATTTTTGCCAGGAATTGTACGCGTCATGGCACCACTCCCAGTGTCATGCACTGGTTCATGCACTTCCGCATGCAATCCAATTTCTGCAACACCATGTCCACTCCCATGTGATCTCACAGGCCAGGATCCCCTATGCGCGATTTCTGCTACTGCATATACTACTGTTCCTCTCAGTACATGCATGATCAACAGTGGGTGCAGGGATGGAAAAGGCGCGGCCTCTTGTGTTCCCAAAGTAGTGAAAATGTGGGCTACAAAATGTGGAATCTGGAATGACGAGACAAACACAGCTTGCCCAACCAAAAGCTATTTCTCCTGGAAAGATGCATCTTATGATCCATGACTTTAGAACACAATGCGTGGATGAAGTCAGATCTACTTAATGCAAGTGAAGGACAATGAATTTTCTGCATATGAACCAAGGGAAGGACAATGAATCTTCAATAGGTTTTACTCTGAGACCCATGGCGCAGAGTGGTAAGCGGCAGTACCGCAATCCAAGCTCTGCTCATCATGACCTGAGTTCGATCCTGGTGGAAGCCAGGTTCAGGTAGCCAGCTCAAGGCTGACTCAGCCTTCCATCCTTCTGAGGTCAGTAAAATGAGTACCCAGTTTCCTGAGAGTAAAGTTTAGAAGGCAATGGCAAACCACCCTGTAACAAAAGTCTGCCAAGAAAACATCGTGATGTGATATCCCACCCCCCCCCCATGGGTCAGTAATGACTCAGTGCTTCTACAGGGGACTACCTTTACCTTTAGGGGATGCTAATGCAAAATATGCAGAAATTGGAAAACAAGCAGTAATCCAAGGCAAAGCCAAAACAATGGTGAAACAATGCCTCAGTAATTAAACATGACATATTTTTAAAAACCATTGCCACCCAGGAGAGGAGGGAGCCCCACAGCGCAGAGTGGTAAGCTACAGTACTGCAGCCCAAGCTCTGCTCACAACCTGGGTTCAATCCTGGCAGAAGCCGGGTTCAGGTAGCCAGCTCAAGGCTGACTCAGCCTTCCATCCTTCCAAGGTCAGTAAAATGAGTATCCAGTTTCCTGAGGGTAAAGTGTAGATGACTGGGGAAGGCAATGGCAAACCACCCCATAAAAGATCTGCCAAGAAAACATCGTGATGCGACGTCCCCCCATGGGTCTGTAATGACTCGGTGCTTGCACCTTTACCTTTACTCCCAAATCAGTGTGCATAAGATTGCAACTTCAAACTGGCTTGACATGGTCATTCCTTCTGCCAGGGAATTCTGAGAACTGTAGTTCTGGGGAAAGGGACAGAGATTTTAAACAAAGAATTCTCGGCTCCCTCACAAAATTCCAATGCTCAGAACTTGTTAGGTCAGTGATCTCTGTGGTGATTGTGGACACCATGGCACCAATCAGTGGGTTTCCTGGAACCCATCTGCTTCTTCCCCAAAGCAGGGGTTGCCAACTTCCATGTGGGACCTGGTGATCTCCCAGAATTCCAAGTGATCTCCAGCCTACAGTGATCAGAAAATGGCCACTTTGGAGGGCAGGCTCCATAGCATCACACCTCACTGGGGTCCCTCCCTCCGCAAACCCTGCCCTCTCTAGTCTCTGCCCCCAAATCTCCATGAATTTCCCAACCTGGAGTTGGCAACCCTGCCCAAAGTTATGAGTTTTCTTCACCTTATCGGAAGGGCTTCATAAGAACCCCTTCATAAGGACATGCCACCTTTGAATAGGCAGTGCCCATTTGAAAACAGTTGCCTTCATTCCAGGAAGATGCTCGACTTGGAACATGCTGTCATTTTATGGTTGGCCCCAAAACCTTACGACAGCCATTGTGTGATTGGCCTAACTCCATAACAGACGTTTTGTGATGACGCTTCCTCCCTGTTCCTAAAATTCCAAAATTGCCCATTTAAAGTGATATAAAACTGTTACTCAACCCCTCTCCATCTGTCAGATATAAATGTGCATTGAATAAAAGCTCTGCATGATTCACAGCACCATCTTGTTTCTGGAATTGTCTTCTGTGGTCTGATTGGTTCAATGAATAATTGTTAAGTCCACCTCGGGCACCAGGGTTGCCAATTCTGGGTTGGGAAATTCCTGGAGATTTAGGAGTGGAGCCTGTGAAGGGCAGAGTTTAGGAACAGAGCTCATTAGGGATGAGATGTCATAGAGATCACCCTCTAAAGCAGCTATTTTCTCCAGGAGAACTGATCTGGAGATCAGTTGTGATTCTGGGAGATCTCCAGGCACCCACCTGGTGGTTGCCAACCATATCTGGTACTCACGGAGCCAGAAAGGAGGTCCACAAGGTTACATTCCCTCTCTCCTATATTTCACGCACAAATACAATGAGGAGAAAAGTCATGGATTTTAATAGTGGGCAGAATAATTTTCTCTCAGAAACATGCAGGCACTCTCAGGCTTCACACAGTTTAAATCTTTTGACCAGAATCACACAAACAGTTCAGGCTTCACACAGATTGCCTGACTGAACTAGAATGGGAATCCTTTCAGGCTTCCACACAGGCTGCCTGCTTCCCCCAAAATCAATATTTTCTCTCAAAAACACACAGATACCCTCAGACGGCACACAGCTTGCCTCTCTAGACAAGAATGAACCCTTTGTCTCAGCACACTCTCTCAAAACTCCAGTTCACTCTGCCTATGCTAGCCAACCTTCAAATGGGACCAAGAGATCTCCTGGGATTTCAGACTACAGAGATCTGTTTGCCTCATGAAACGGCTGCTTTGGAGGATGGACTCTATGCATTATACCATGCTGTGGTCCCACCCCTCCCTAAATCTTTCTCTCCCTAGGCTCCACCCCCAAATCTCCACCTATTTCCCAACCAAGAGTTGGCAACCATAACTTCACCCCCTAGGGTACTGCTACAGTTCAATCAGATTTTACTCCATTCGCCCATCCAGCCCCTTTTCCTCTTTTCTCAGAGGCCTGCATTTTAAATAACAGCAATAACTTTAAAAACCCAGCATGAGCAAGCAGAAATCAAATCTGAACTATGGTTGTTGTGGGTTTTCCGGGCTGTATTGCCGTGGTCTTGGCATTGTAGTTCCTGACGTTTCGCCAGCAGCTGTGGCTGGCATCTTCAGAGGTGTAGCACCAAAAGACAGAGATCTCTCAGTGAGAGATCTCTGTCTTTTGGTGCTACACCTCTGAAGATGCCAGCCACAGCTGCTGGCGAAACGTCAGGAACTACAATGCCAAGACCACGGCAATACAGCCCGGAAAACCCACAACAACCATCGTTCTCCGGCCGTGAAAGCCTTCGACAATACATCAAATCTGAACTATTCAAATACAAAACATTCCATATACACACATTAAGGTGGGACAAAAAGAGATTGATGGTGAGGACAAAGGATGAAATTATTTCTCTGTACAAGAACTGCTGGTTCAGGATCTGAGATCTATTTATCGTGTTTAAAGACAGACCTAAAAAAAACAATATACGTGTCAGCAACTCACATGAGTGGTTCAATTTTTAAACAAAATCAGAGTGTACAGGTAAGGTTGCCAGGCCAAGGCTGAAATCCTCCAATAGGAAATGGGGGCAGGACCTGGCATTGTGATGTTGTGTCAGAATACTTAAGTCACATCTGGTAAAAAAACAGAAGTTTGGTGTAGTGGTTAAGAGTGCAGGACTCTAATCTGGAGAATCGGAGAGCCAGTTTGGTTTAGTAGTTAAGAGCATGGGGCTCTAATCTGAAGAACCAGGTTTGATTCTCCACTCCTCCACTTGAAGCCAGCTGGGTGACCTTGGGTCAGTCACAGCTTCTAGGAGCTCTCACAGCCCCACCCTCCTCAAAGGGTGTTTTGTTGTGGGAATAATAACATATTTTGTAAATCACTCTGAGTGGGTATTAAGTTGTCCTGAGGAGTGGTATATAAATCAAATGTTATTATTATTTATTATTATAATCTCAGGTGACGTTGGACCTACCAAGCCAATAGTAGCCAAAAGAATCCAGACACAACATGTCAAAGTGAAAGCTGATGACATTTAGAGAGGTGGAACAAGGAGAAGCACACAAAAGTCAGAAACAGAGAAGGTGTAAATTTTGACAATTGTAATGATCTTTGGATAACGGCCAGCACCTTCACTTCCAGCCAGCAAAGCTCATCTGCCAGCAGAAAGGACAATTCTGCCTAACTGTACCTATGGAACAGCCTCTCTCTGGAACTCTGAAAAACAGATGGCAAACCATTGTGTAAGCGGTCAGAACCACCCCCATGATATTAGAAGGCATATGGTCATGGATATACCATGAATCCCTTCTCTAAATATGCTTCCAGCATTCAAATTATTGCCCAAGCATGCAGAAAATATGGAAGCCTCTGCCAAAGAAGGTAGACAAAATGGAAGCTGCTGCCCAAGCAGGCAAAGGCAGATACCACCCAGGAGATGGAACATGCTAACATGGGGAGAAACAGGTGAGGCCAGTTCGACCCCTTCCCTTGCCCTAGAAGCATGCTAAGGACCTGATCCAATACACCCTTCCCAGAATTCCTGAATTAATCAACGCATCCCACCCTCTTGATCTCATCTTAACCACTTTCCTATTCTTAAGCAATTCAGAGAGATGATAACATCACCCATCCACCTCGTGGGTTGTCAATCATAATTTGATAACTTTAGTTCCGCCCAGAAAAACCTTCCTAATTCTTTGTTCCACCCTGGAGACAAGACGGTTTACCGGCATATTGCCCCACCTTGGGAACAATTCGCCAGCTCTTTGTCTCATCCTGGAGATAACTTTGCAATTCTTTGTCCCATCCCGGGACCAACCACTCAAACTTTTGTTTTTGGAGTAGAAGATGAAATCTTGCCCCAAGGTAGGATCCATGGTATAAAGTAGGCAGCTCCTCAGCCCCAAAGTGTGTGTGTGTTTGGATTAAGCATTCCACCCTCGAATTCCATTCAAGCCCTCCCACCTTGAAGCGCAGGCCGCTCATCGCTCCTCCTCTCTCGGACGTCTGGATGGTAACTATCCCCCAGCTTTTACTCTTTCTATCTAGATTTGAATGTGTATTGTGTGACTCTGGTTTTTGTTATTTTCAATAAAGATTCCTTGTTTGTTTGAAATATGTCTGTTTAATGAAGGAGTTCTGTAACTGGGACAATCCCCGTATACACAGTCTAAAAGATCCGTAAGTTACCCCTCCTCTCGCAAGCTTCTCCTTGTTGCTAATTCCCCAACTCGCAAGGAGACCTCATTTGGGTAACAACTGACAGATTCCATGCAAGCAGCAACTCCCAATCCTCACCCTGGTCTTTGCACACCTGCCTGGAAGCTATCATCCGGCAACGATCTTAATCTCTCCTTTGAAGAGTTTCATTTCTTCTTCTTCCATGGCTGCAGGCCTGAATTAATTACCCCCACTTTATTGTGGTTGGACCGACGTTGGCTTGTGCTCAGCACCAGCTCCATCCTCCCAACAGAGGTTTTGGGGTCACAACAGTACACATTGCCTACAAGCTAAGCTTTTCACAAACTGAAGCAAAGCATTATTTATTTATTTAGAATAATTTATGCCACGTTTCCAGACCTACTTGAGGTAGCTCAGAACAGTAAAGCTACTGGGCCCCAGAAACCACAGAAGGATGGGCCAGCGGATACAATCCAACTCCAGATAGCTAGTCATGCCTTCCTTCCCCTTTCAATTTTAAAACTTTAAAGGGTCATGGGGATTGAGATTTTCCTTTTTTAATTTCAGGTTAGGGTTCTTTTCAGGGCATGCTTTTCAGGGTTAGGTTTGGGTTAGGGTTAGGGTTAGGGTTAGGGTTAGGGTTTGAGTTAGGTGCCAAAATTCCCAAACCAGAAAATTGTGCCCAGAAATAATTACTAAAGTGACCTCCCCACAAATTCCAGTAAATGAATAGCATGGCCTGTAGAAAACACACAGCCCAAAATTTTAAAAGAATTTTTTTGCAGAGCACACCTCAAATAAAATCCCTATTTATCATGTTGTCAGGGGACTTACCCATCCTTTATTGATAATTGCACTGGTTCAGGGAAGAGGCTGGAGCACCGACTTCAGACTGTATGGGTGAGGGAGGGCTGATGAAAAGAGGAACTGTTTGATGTGAAGCCCCTCCATTTTTGAGTTGAGTGTGAGGAGGGACCACAACCTTGTCCAGAAAGGGGAACAACCTTGGCCTCCACCCCCTGCCCAGCCACACAAACACATACCTATTGGTGATTCTATAATTTCATCAACTCTGACACATAAATCCATTTAGAAGTATCTGTGTGACGTACTGGCTAGAGTGGTGGGATGCTGCTCAACTCCCTTTCCCAGCCATGATGCTTACTGGGAATAAATCTGAGTTCTTCCCTCATTCTCACTGATCTGGAAGAGTGGTTTGATCCAGCAAAATAATTCTCATATTCTCTTTAGTGAGGCCCTGTCCTGGATAATTCAGGCAAGCCTGATCTTGTCAGATCTCAGAAGTTAAGCAGTGTTGGCCTTGGTTAGTAATTGGATGGGAGACCTCCAATGAAGACCAGGGTTGCAGTGTGGAGAACCAGCTGATTGGGCTACAAGTGGAACGAACGCAGACAATTTTGTGCCTCCAGAACGTGAAAGAGGAGGAAAATGAGGATTTATGGGGTCTGGTCTCGGAACTACTGGCAACACCCGCGAGGACAACTAAAGAAGAGGTTAAAAGCGCCATTTTGGAAGTCCGCTGGGCTTCTTCAAAATATGCAACGAAGTGTCAGCTGCCTCGCGAGATCATCATCGATTTTTCATCTAAAAGGATCCGAGACACCATCCTATACAATTCATACAATGCGGATTTGGACTTTTTGGGTAACAAAGTTAAGATACTGAAGGACGTTCCATTTTTAGTTCGGAAAAGACGTTTTAAGTATAAAAAACTCGCAGCTGTTCTGAGGGAACGTGGAATAAAGTACAAATGGTTATTTCCGGAAGGAATCTGGTTTAGTTACAAAGATCAAACCTATAAGATACTATCAGAAGATCAACTAAGGGATTTTGAGGATAAAAATTCGGAATTTCAGTGTACCAAGCAAGAAGAAAGGGAGAAGTCTGAGGAGGGGGGGAGGAAACGAGCACTGCAGCGGCAGTTGCTCAGAGAGAATTGCGTCCGGGACCCAGGAGGGGGAGGAAAATTTAATTTGAATTCGATTGTAATTTGTATCCTGTATGATCAACCACTCCATCATTATTCTATTAAGCTATTTCTTTACTATGGCAGTATGAAGGGAAAGCATTGAAGTGTAGTGTTTAGTGTTTAGTGTTTGTAGGTTACCCTCCCCTTTTTTTTCCACCTTTCCTTTTTCTTTCTTCTCCCCTCTTTTCCTTCCCTTGTGTTATTGTAATCTTTTGTAGTTATTGTTATTGTATGTTAGGTATTGAAAAATAAAATTTTCAAACAAAAAAAAAAGACCAGGGTTGCAGAGGCAGGCAATGGCAAACAACCACTGTTAACCGCTTGCCATGAAAACCCCACCAGAGGTCACCATAATTCAACTATGACTAGAGGGCAGGATTTCATTTTTTTTTCTTTTTAGTTAAGGGTATTTTCTGTAGGTAGCGTTCTCCATAATTAGTGTTTTTAAAAGAAAGGTTGAATATTGTCCTGAAGTCTCATATATAATAAACAAAAACCATTTTATAAAACCTTAACAGCTCATTCATTTTTTCTGATTTTTTAACATACGTCAATTTAGACATTAAATCAATTGACCAGATTCTAATAAATCACTCTATCAAAGAAGGAGCTGGTTTTTCCTAGAGAAGGCAATGCACAGTTTAATGATGGATAACACATTTGTCACCAAGACCACCAAAGTCGTGCTACTAAGGTTTCATACCTGTTAATATCTGGGGTCTTAGCAGGGCTATGTCAAAGAATTTTAACACTTCAGGCAACACATGCTTGGCTCCTCACGCCCTCTCCCTCCTTGCTGCTGAAGTCTCATCATTCTTTTGGGTCAGAGGAAATGGCATCTTCTTCATCTTCTACCACCCTCTTTTCAGTCCTGGACAACAAGCCAAGTGCACCTAGTAGATCTTCCAAAACTCTTGCAAGATTTCTTCATGTTGCAAGTGTCTGGTTATCATTTTAGAACCCGCCCCCCTTTTCACCCTGTCTGGAGCTGTTGCTTGGTAAGAAACATGGCCCTGCTTCATAGGATATTTTTGTAAGACATTTGAACAAGTATCTTTGGAAACCTTCAATATCCAAAGTGATGAATTTTAAGTGACTGCAGCCACCTAATGGACAGGTGATGTGGTAGCAGCATATATATTTTTGAAAGGTTTTTGGACCTCAGGTGCAGACCAGAGGGACAATGAAAAGTTTGGTATGTAGACACTGGTGCACTCAGTACATTTTCAGGATCTGGAACCTCCTGTTACAAGTTAGAGTAGGGGGACAGAGGCAGATTTCCCCCTCTCTCAAACTTAGGGAGGAGCAGTGGTCACGATGAAATTGCAGGTTGTAGGATGAAAAAGAGCAGGCATTTTGTACAATGTTTAACTTCCTGAGACAACATAGGGCAGTGGTTAGAGAGCAAATCCTTCACTCAGCCATGAAACTCCCTGGGTGAGCCAGTCACCGTCTCAAAACTTAGCCTACCTCATAAGGTTGTTGTAAAGGTAAAATGGGGGAGGGTCATTTGGCTCAAGGTAGCTTACAAATCCAAATTCAAAACATACAGAATAAAATAAACCCCCAAATAACCCTCTGCCCTCCAAATACTTGCAGCCTGTACCCCGTTAGAAAACACTAGCTAATAAAACAGCCTTGTAGGACCTCCTAAAGTTTTCCAGATGCAACATCCACCTCCTTTCCCCTCCTCAAGGGCCCTGGGGAGAATGAATGAAAAAGCACATGCTCTGGTAGGCTGCCTTGTTGGAAAACAGCCCATACATGTTGGCCCGAAAAACTGTAGCACTGGCATCACCAACCTCCAGGTATGGCATGGAGATCTCCCAGAATTACAACTGATCTCCAGACTAAAGAGATCAGTTCCCCTGCTTTGGACTGTATGATATCACATTCATGCTGAGTCCCCTCTCATCTCCAACTTTACCTTCCCCTAGGCACTACCTTCAAGGGTTCAGAAATTTCCCAGTCTGGAGATACCGCTGGCACACACTGGCATATGGAAACCAGATCTAAGTAAATTGAGCCATTTCCATTGGTTTTCCATGAATATTGCCTGCAATTTCTTCAGATAAGCATGCCATAATGGTGTAGAAAATGACATCAGCCCATCACAGAGAGAACTGCATGTCTGAGTGCATTAAAAAGTGCCAAAGCAGCTCAGCTTGTTTGCATTGACAGGGTGTCATTAATTCTGTGTGTTTCTATACTTTCATGAAAACCACTGGTTGGCCTCATTGTATTTCAAAAGTCTCCCCCTTAATTCTCAAAGGCTTCACCCAAGACTCCTCAAGCCTGCTATGACTACAGAAACTAAAAGCCACCTATCAGTCTCATTTTGACCCCACCCTTGTTCCATTGAACTCAGAGAAGTTTACACAGTTCTCCTTTCTCACATTTTATACTGACATCAACCCTGTCAACATATGAAAACACAAAGCTGATTTATACTGAGCCAAACCACTGAAATGTCAAGATCATTATATGTCAAGATCTGCCTGAAAGTGGGTCTCCATGGTCTCAGGCAGAAGTCTTTCACATCACCTGCAACTTGATGCTGGGGTTTGGACCCAAGACCTTTTGCATGCCAAGCAGATGCTCTGCCCCTGAGCCACATCCTCCCTCCCTCCCTCCCTCTCTCTCTCTCTCTTTCTCTCTCTCATGCTGTCATTGCCATTGATTCTGATTTGCCTCACTCTCCTTGTCATTAGAGATGCCAGCCCTTCGCTGACCATCCCTGGGAGTATGGGTGGTGGAGACTTCTTGGAAGTCACTTCCTGTTTTGAAACAGGAAGTGACATCATGACACTGTAGGAATAAGTGTCATGAGTTTAAATCGGGAAGTGACACCATGAAGCTCTAGGAATTTCAAAAAAAGTCTATGAGTTTACCATAGACATTTTTGAAATTCATGATGTCACTTCCCATTCCCCTCTCATTTTCCTCCCACTGCTCTATTGAGAGAGGGCAGGGGACAGGGAACATCACCAGGAGGTCCTCTGCCATTACTGGATAAGTTGCAACCCTAGCTATTGTTGATAATTATTTTCCTTCAGCACTAATTTAGTACTTGTGCCATTTTCAAAAAATCTATGGCAAACCTCAGGCATTGGAATTACTCAGAGCCAAGCTACAAGTGATGCCTTACACAGGTTGGACACTTGTCAGCTTCCCTCAAGTTTTGATGGGAAATGTAGGCATCCTGGTTTTACAGCTTGGCTCTCCATTACAGCTGCAAGACCAGGATGCCTACATTTCCCATCAAAACTTGAGGGAAGCTGACAAGTGTCCAACCTGTGTCAGGCATCACTTGTAGCTTGGCTCTCAGTCCCGAACAGAACAGAGTTGGTGATTGGCTCACAGTGGTTGCCACAGTGGAACTCAGTAAGTGTGACTGTCAAACATGTCGTCTATGAAATTCACAGCATCCCTAGACATTTCTGCATACAAACAATTTCAAATCCATTCAAACATCAGCTGTATTTCCTGTGACATTTTTCTACCCAGTTGACACAATGTTGGGAAATCTGTTGACACTATTGCTGAAATTTCACTAGGAAGAAAAAGAAACTGGTGTGAAACTAAGAAAATCATGGGTGCATTTCTCACAAGGAAGTCATTAAATCAGAATAGGGATATTTCACTTGAACCAGGCAGCTGGCAAAATTTCGTCTCATCCCTACTGCCATGTATGCATGGGAGCCTCAAACCTGATTAGCTTCTGAAAGGTTGCTATATTATAAGCCTTCACACCCTATCCTGGGACTTGTGTATGCTATTTAGTTGTGAGGTTTCTGAGGATGGAGCACGACAGCTGAGGTTTCAGCCCATTCTGGAGTGCCAAGGTTGAGAGAGGAGGGGAAAATTGGAACCCAGATCCTCCTCCCCTGACCTTCAGCTTTTCCTCCACTCCTCAAGGCCTGAAGTTTGGAAAGTAGGGAGTTGTAGCTCATCTGGGTCCTCGTGGCTGGCTCACCATAACATCAACATCAAGACGTAGGATAATCATCGAAGGCTGCAATTTTGTTCATATCCCAGAAATCAGTGCAAGAGTCAAGAGATCCATCAGGTTTAGGTATGATTACAATGCAGCTTCACCAGCAGCTGACAAAGGTTGCTATTATCCCCACCTGGAGCCTCTCACTGACCTCTTTCTCAATTCCAACCCATCTTATCCTCAGCAGGGGGCACCAAAGCACCCTGACCGCTTTGCCTGCTGGAATTTCACTTCTGTGCCAATGTATGTGAGGGCGTCACAGGCAGTAAAAGCGTAAAACTCTTAAATCTCGTAACAGCAACTGAAGTTCGATGCTTTAGGATGGCTCAGGGTTCAGATTCAGGGTGGACATTGCAGGAGGACCAAGTGTGGAGTTCCAAGAAAGATCCCCCTTGAAAAGGAGGTTTGTTAATCTGTTT
Organism: Eublepharis macularius; assembly: GCF_028583425.1. Lineage (NCBI taxonomy): Eukaryota > Metazoa > Chordata > Lepidosauria > Squamata > Eublepharidae > Eublepharis > Eublepharis macularius. The sequence continues at coordinate 249,999,625 of NC_072790.1, forward strand.
GGAGACATTTAACAGAAGTCTCCAGGTTGTGGGCAAATCAGCCTTTAGGTGGTTTGTATATCGTCTTTAACCCTGCATCATCCAGGGCCCACATTGCACCTTGTAATTTAGTAGCCCCAGGACCTTGGTGATAAGGGAAGGACCAGCCCAGAAGGGTGTTTGCTGGCAGACCAATACCTTCTGTCCTTCTTGGAAACATCAAGGCCTAACCCTTTGATCATACAACTGTTTTGGATACTGCTGGCCTGTTTGGAGATGGGTACAGGCTTGGTGCCAAAACCACCACAAGTGGTCTTGCAGGTTCACTATGTGTTGGTCAAACAGCACCGCAGGCTCTGCTCTGAGCATCTTCCACTTGTCTTGGGTCACCCCTAGGAGTCTTCAGGGTTGTCTCCCATAGAGGAGCTCAAAGGGGATGGACTTCATAGAATCCTGATGGACTTCCCACACAGTGAAAAGTATGGGGTCTAGGAACTGATGCCTCTGGGCTGGGTGGTCCCCAGCAGGTTTTCTCAGCCATGTCTTTAACAGCCGGTTGAAATGTTCAACCAGGCCATCCATCTGCAGACGGTCTATGGTTACAAAGTCCAACTTGACCAGAAGCATCCAACATAGCAGTTTCATGAGGTCTGCTGTGAAGCCCTGTAACGATTTCTTGCAGGAGTCTTATCCGAGAGAACAGCCAAAGGGAATAGCCTGTAGGAATTGCATGTCATAGTTCTTGATAGCCAAATATCAATAACCCTACACTAGACAAGTAAGAGGCCCTATGAAGGCCATCAATATTCTCTCAAAGGGGACTCCAGTGGTGTGAAAGGTTACTAAATGTTACATAGACCAGAGGAATGGACATGAATGAAAGGCCTATGAAAGAGATGTGTGGGAAAGGGAAAAAGATGTTCCTTTCAGAGATAGAACCAAGGACAGATAAGAGATATCGTAACTATGCTGTTGACCTAAGTTCCCTCTTCCAATGAGAATACCCTTAGACACTTGTATCATGAGAGGTGGTAGCCCACTTGAACCAATGGGGGCCACTGTATTTTCTGAGCCAATAGAATAACAAATATTATAATTAACCAAAAGGTATTAATTGCTTTGTACTGCTATTGTAGCTTTGATAAGAGTTGGGTGCGAGGGAACCTTTTACTCTTTGTGTAACCATTGTTCCTCCATGGTTTAATAAACGGTTACAGATTGCTTCATCTGCAAGACTCTGTGTCTGTCTCTTATTATGATTGGCTAAAGGGACATTCGGGACACCAGTTGTGTCCAGCAGGGGCATCCCCTAGAGTTCATATACATTGACATTCCAGGGAAGATGTATTGTCGAAGGCTTTCACGGCCGGAGAACAATGGTTGTTGTGGGTTTTCCAGGCTGTATTGCCGTGGTCTTGGCATTGTGCCAAGACCACGGCAATACAGCCCGGAAAACCCACAACAACCATCATTCCAGGGAAGATTTGCAATAAGCCCATACATCGTGATAATGTGACAGAAAAAAAATGTGCTGAAGAACTTTGGAGGGAGTCTTATTGGTCCGCAAATATCCCACCCAGAGATCCATGACCATCCTCTAAAAACAGGGTTTGATACACCTGAGGAATAGCTGGCAGATCTTATCCGTCAGATGCAAGTATCATGTGTCCACCAGCTGTTTCCATGCTTCTTCACCTGGGGAAGATGGTCCGTCCATCAGGTCTCCAGGACAGCACCATCAGTTACCACCACATCCTTATGGAGGTGTCCCAGTGATTCCAGGGATCTGGAAATCCAGATCAACCATCCAATCTCTTCCTCCAGCTGGTCCGTCATACCCTATGTCTCAGTCAACAGCTTCAGCCAATGGAGCGATGGCTGTCAGGATTAGCTGAGGGAAGTCAAGGACATCTCAACCCTGCAATGGAGGGTACAGAAAATTGGGTACCTTCAAAATGGACAGATGATAAGGCCTCTTCCTTTCCTCAAGACATCAAGTTGGGAGAGCATCAGGTTGTAGCTCACCCAGGTCCTTCTCCACTTGTTGGGATGTTCCTTGTTCTATCTCACTCTTTCTCTCTCTGGAAGCAGAGCTGAGGGAAAGGACAAACTGACATCCTCCTCCCTTGCATCTGGCTCTGAGGATTTAAATAGTTATTCATAGCCCTATATGCCCCAATCCCTGTCCTTGCCTCTCAGGAGCTTCTCCTCCCCCCTTCTGCTTGGGTCAAATTTCCCTAGAGTCCCAACTCTTTGGTCATGCTGAGCCACTGTTTTTCGGGGAGGGGAGCACATCTTCACTTTCTATTGAACCTATGTTCTCTTCCGTAGCATATGCATTTTCATCTTTATATATACTGTCAAGTTTACTTTCTCCCTATGGTAACCCATGTTTGGATGACACAACGTCCCGCATTTCCCAGCTACCACAACAAATCAACCACTGCCTGTGCGAGGGAATGGAAACCACTGTGACATCAAGATATGGGTAATTTGTACTAGCCGTTGTAGAGAACTTGGATGGGTTCCCTGAAGGCTCTGATAGTCTCTTACCTTCCATGCTGGTCTGCACTAGAACAGCAAGATTTGAGTCCAGTGGCACCTTGGAGACCAACACATAAAGGTTTTCAGGGTATAAGCTTTTGAGAGTCAGAGCTCCCTGATTCAAATACCTAAGGAAGTTACCTGGAGAAGAGTACTTTGACTATCAAAAGCTTATACCCAGAAAACCTTTAGGTCTTCAAGGTGCCACTGGACTCAAATCCTGCTTTTCTCTTGCCTTAGGAGACATGAGAAGAATGCTGACATCTGATGTGGTCCAGAGGGCAAGTTGCTTACTACAAAGAAGACATTTTGCTCATCCAAGAACCAAGGAATAGCTACCAGTTACCCATGGAAAGAAAGATAAACCTGTTGGAACAGAAATTATACTTTTAGAGAGAAAGAAATCTTAAAGGGTTTTTAGGTAAGCACTGTGTTGCTATGTTTTTTGAGCATATGTGCTTGTATTTTAGTAATTAAATTATGTCAACATGTCTATTCTGGATCTCCCATTTTACAACATGTCTATTCTGGATCTCCCATTTTACAACAAGCATTCATGCTAAAAGCAGAATTTCATAGGTACCTCTGAGGGCCAAAGTACACAATATGACTAATATGTGTCAGGTCAGGGGTGCACAACCAGATTGCAGGCAGATGAACACAGGGGGAACTCACCGTCAAAAGTGCTCATTTGCTCAGCTCTTTTGCAACAGGGCCTAATTTCTAGTAGTCAGCATCCCCTCTGAAGTACTGTATGTGACAGGAGGAACTCAAGGCATGTAGCTGTCATTTTGGGTCCTAGTCACATGTTTATTGAGGAGCCTAATTCCTCCTTTAGAAGTGCCCATTTTGGTGGTGGGGGGAGTCAACAGGGACCTGAAACAATGTGAAACAGAATCACAAGGTTTCCAATGCAGGAGTGTCCCACAAAGGAAGAGACTGCAGTTAATACCTTAAGTACCACCTGTCAGTCATGGAAGCTGGAAACACCCATGTATTTCTCTAATCTCCCCTCCGAGGCTGCAGTCAACAAAACAATTAGCTCTTTTGGAAATGGCATCACGAGCACCTGTCAATTTACAGCTTTTATCAGTTGGCTGGCTGTGTGGTACTTTGCATTACTCTTTATCTTTGGCCATCTCTATACACCATTTATTTACTTATTTAAGGACTTCCTACCCCACCTTTCCACCAGCTCTGTTGCTCAGGCAACTTAGCATCCAAGCTGGAAATATGATTTCAAAAGCAATCCAAGATGTTTCAGTGAAAAACCAAAGAACAATTGTGGCAGCAGCAAGATCCAATAAAATGCTCATAAAGGGACTGGGTAAAAACAATGGTTTTCACTTGGTACGTAAAAATATGGTTGGAAATCTAGGAGACTTTAGATGCTAGATGAGTCTGGACAGCATTTGGATGGGGGAATTTAATAAGGAAATGAAAATGTTTTGCTGTAGCTTCTACTGTTAAGAACCAGCACGATGTAGTAGTTGGAGTAGTGGATTCAAATTGGGGAGACCTGGGTTTGAATCCCCTCTATGTCAGAAAAGTCCGCTGGGAAACCTTGGGCCAATCACTCTCTCCCCCTCAGTGCTTAGTTAAAAGTGACGTCAGACATATGTTTTTTTTTAACATGTGAGGATGCAATGTTACCAGGAACTGTAGTTTTCAAAGACAGTTTTCAAAGACAGAGCCACATAGGATCGCTGAGGGACAGGAACTGTGCAGGGGGGCGGAGAGGAGGGGAAGAGGTGGTCGTTCATCTCTCCTCTGAGATTTCAAGAAAACAATTTCAAAGTTCCTCTCCCCCAGCGATCCCACACAGCTCTGTCTTTGAAAACTACAGTTCCCAGGTAAAATTGCATCCCCAACACATTAATAAACATATCTGGCATCATTTGTAGCTTAGCTCTCCGTCTCACCTACCTCATAGGACTGTTGTGAGAATAAAATGAAGAGTGACGTTGCTTTGGGGCTCCACTAAGAAGAAAAGCGGGGTATAAGTATTTTAAATAAATAATACAGTCTATATCCTGAGGAATATGTTTGAGGAGTACCACTGCAGAAAAGGCTCTGTCCTCGTTGCTCTATCAAGAAGTGCTATCTGGAACGGGGCCTCAACTGTGTCCCTGATATGTGGGGGTCCTTTGTTGTATGGGGAAGACGGAGAAAATAAAGGACCAGGAAGATGAGCACAGTCTTGCCTTGGAGGTTAATCTATTTATGAGCTAGACAAAGGAGGATGAAAATGAGTGTGGCTGATGTTATAAAATACAGAGGAAAGGGGATTCAAAGGTTTGGTGGCTCCCTTTGCCAGAGTTTTGTTCCTGGGATGGGCAGCCACTGAGAACTTTCAACTTATATTTGACCTAGCAAAGACTTGTGATACTCACCAGTAGATTGTTCAGAACAGTCTCCATGGGCTATCCTGTGTTCAGGGTATTGCAGTATTCTAGTCAAATAATATACTAGAATGTTTTGTGTATTGCAATTACATTTGTATGAAACTCACTTTGCAAATTATCTTCTGTATGTGAAAGAGCTGCCTTACACAGAATTAAACAGAGTTCTGTTTAGAGATGGGCACGAACTGAAATACAAACCAAAATTAAACATGAACCAGGCTGGTTCGTGATTCACGAACCATGGTTCATCAGATCTCATTTCTGATGAACCACCATGAACTTTTAGGCTGGTTCATTTAATTCATTTTTTGGTTCATCACTGCAGACAGCCTGGTGCCAATCAATCAGTTTCCTAGGCAACAGGGGATGGACTTCCTGCAGACCTTCTGCTAACCCGGAAGTGATCTTCTGCTGCCCCGGAAGTGATGATTTTCTGACCTGGGTGTGACGTTTTCATGAACCAAATGAACTGGTTCGCGAACCAGGGGCAGGTTCGTGAAAGTTCATGGTTCGTGAAATTTGACAAACCATGAACCACATGGTTCAGTTAAATTCTGGTTTGTGCCCATCTCTAGTTCCGTTTAGGTCTTTTGCAGTATAGCAGGCAAAAACTTTTTGGTCTTTCTCAGTTCTGAGATCCTTTAAGTGGAGATGATCCTGAGAGTTTGCAGATGAAAACACGTGCTCTGTTAATGTCATGCCTTCAAATAACACAAGCATTCAATTTCCCAGAAATATTCTCTCAGTAATCCCTTCAACCCTGTAAGATAAGCAGGTGTGAAGCTGACAGATAACATCATGCCGAAGGTCATCTAGCAATTTCTTGGCTTTTCATTTCATGTAACTAGTTTTGCGATGATGGCTTAGTTCCAATTTTATCTTAACAAAAACCTTGTGAAGTAGGCTAGGTTCAGAGAGATTGACTGGCTTGCTTCATGGCCAAGTGAGGGATTTCCACCCAGGTCTCCCCTGATCCAAGTTTTACCCTTAATGGAGGATCTTCTTGTGAGCATACTAGGAGAAGCATCATGATGTGGTAACTGGAATCTCCACCAATATATACCAGGCTTGTTCCCTTAAAGAACTCTCAAATAAGCAGGCAGGTGTTCTACAGGAAAGGTTTCTTTTATTAACAGAGAAATCAAAGACAAGCATACAAAAAACCCACACACAGCATACATCCAGGACTAACTAGAACACAGGGAGAATAGTGGGAGAGAGTAGTTGTGATGGGGTGTTATTTACCAGTCTAGGAGAGAGAGGATGTCTATAGAGACAGCAGCTTGAGCGACCAGTGGTTCACAGTGGAAGAAGGCTCAGATACATATCTGAAGGTGTGTGAGTGGATCCAAGGATACACACACACACAGCATAGGGCTGGGGGCAGCTCAATTATAGTATAAAATGTACCCTAGGGCAGAATTACATCTTCTGCCACTGAAACAATAGCTTGATGGCTTGTGTGGAGGTGAAACAATAGATTGGGAAAGGTTTGGAAAAGTTCTTGATGTCCCACAACTGCTAATAGTAGGTCCCTAAATAGCCTAGATTAGGAAGGAGGAGAGAGGAAGGTATGGAAGGGAGCTGATGAGATATGTAGGAACCCCTGGAAGACCTCTTTCTTCTTACTTCAGTACTTCTCTGGGGCATAGTGGGGCAGCTAGGCAGCCTGACACACCTTCTGGTAATTTCTGAACTCTAGCCGGGGTCGGGATCTGTTTTGCCTGGCCAGGCAGTGCCATGTGCTTAAGGCACATGAGGAAGGGGCTTACGATATTTCATATTCATAAGCTGCTCTTTCAATAAGGAGAGAGGATAGAGCTGCTAACACAAGCAACACCATCAGCTACATTACAATGTCTCCTCTTGGCAGATTCCAGCAAAGGATATTTATGGCTCATTTTCTTCATCATTGCGTTTGTATTTATCCAGTTAAAGCGATTGCACAGAGACATATCTCGTGGCACTTGGGTTCTCTGTCTGTTAAATTTTTATCCTGCCCTTCCTTTCTCCAAGGATATCCTGTTTCTTCCCTTCATTATTTTATCTGTACAAACCCTACAAGGTGTGTTGGGCTCAGAATGGGAAAGGGAAGCAAATATGCATCTCTCAGTCATGGTTACCTGTTGTATTGTTTGGAGGCTCAAGTCATGGTTTGTGTGCTAAACTGTGTTTAATGAAAGTCGTGAATTGAATTATTTATTTTATTTTATTTATATTCAATTTATATTCCGCCCTCCCACGTCAACAGGCTCAGGGGGGATTACAATAAAGTTTAATATCACATTTCACAGTTTAAACAGTTTAAAAACATAAAGCACCTTAAATACCATAGATTAAAATAACATCTATAAATAAATGTAAACACAGCAGCATATAATCTGGTCGACCACCTTTTTCACCATTTCCAGAGCATTTTAACAGGGAGATATGTGAGAGATGGAAGGTGTCACTAGACAGGAGGGCACATGCTTTACTCCCCCAGCTAGAGGGCACCGCCTCACACCAACCATATGCTTGGCAGAACAATTCTGTCTTGCAGGCCCAGTGAAAAGCTAACAAATCCCGCTGGGCCCAGGTCTCATTGGACAGAGCATTCCACCAGGCTGGGGCCAGGACTGAAGAAGCCCTGGCCCTGGTCGATGCCAGTCAGACCTCCCTAGGGCCAGGGATCTTTAATAGATGTTTATCACTTGCGTAAAGAGTCCTCTGGGGTTCATATGGGGAGAGGCGGTCCCACAGAATTAATCTTCCTCCCCCAGAGTGAGCAGTTTCTTCCACTAAAGTAAGCTTCCATTATGCAGTCAACAGGATTTTATGTATCTTTCATTTAGGCATCCTTTGCCCTTTGCTAACTTTTCAGTCCCACATGGGACAACTGAGGGGAAAAAACCACAAGCTTTCAATATCAAATACAAGATAAATATATGGTAAGTAGGTAAAAGCAGTCCCCTGTGCAAGCAGTGATTTATTACTGACCCAAGGGGAGACGTCGCATGATGACGTTTTCACGGCAGACTTTTTAACGGGGCAGTTTGCCATTGCCTTCCCCAGTTAACTACATTTTACCCCCAGGAAGCTGGGTACTCATTTTACCAACCTCGGAAAGATGGAAGGCTGAGTCAACCTTGAGCCGGTTACTGGAACCCAGCTTCCGCCAGGATCAAACTCAGGTCGTGAGCAGAGCTTGGGCTGCAGTACTGCAGCTTACCACTCTGCACCATGGGGCTCTTATGCAAGATAAATATATGACCAGCACAAGATAAATATATGACCAGCAGAAATACAAATCCACAATTCACAGGGATAGCATTTGACATTGCAGCCAATAAATGATGGCTGTGTATGAATAAGCCTATAGTGGCCCAGCAATGAGTGCCTACATTAATATATATTGTAGTGATATGAAGGTCCTGTCTGGACCAGCTCACAAAGGAGCACAATATACAGATATATATAGATTCTTCCCAGAGATTTCCAATTTCCATCAAAGGGAGGATATTTTGTCTAAATAAGACACCAGCTGAAAGCCATTGGTGATGCTGTCAGAGGGAAGACAGAAAGCAGACAGGCATCTCTCCAGCATGCCTAGGCCCTATGGATGCTAGCCAGCAGCTGGCATGCAGCAGATAATGGGTTGGGGACATGGAGGGCACTGTCGCATCAACAGCATGATATTGTTTCCAGGACAAATCCCAGAAGTGACATCATACCACTCTAGGATTCAGCAGAAACTCAATCACTTTACCATAGAGTTTCTGCTGACTCCTTGAATGGCATGATGTCATTTCTGGGTTCACCCAGAAATGACATCACACTGTCAATTCAATGGCAATTTTTAACCTAATTTTTACCCCCCCCCCATCAGCCTCCCAAGTAGTGGGGTGGTCAGGGGCTGCCAGTGGGGTGTCTCCCCTATAGTGGAAGAACTGGCAACCCTACTGGGCCCCCAAATCCTGGTGGAAGTGCTTTCCTCCAACTTGCAACCTGAGCCTGCTGATGCGGGGAGGGCAGAATACAAATAAAATAAATAAATAAATAAATAAATAAATAAATAAATAAATAAATAAATACTAGTTGCCATCAGTACTTAGTATACTGATTGGACTCATTTCTACATCATGAGACTCAATGCAACAAATTTAAAAAATCGAATCAAATACAATAAAAGAAATACAATTTAAATATACAAAAAAAATCAAGAACAAATTTACCTTGTAACAACCATCAACAGGGCCATAGGTGGTAAAACAGAAAAGAGGTAAACACCCCACCCCTCCATTGTGCCTGAATCCAATCCAATTTAATTTTTTTATTTATTTACTTTATTAATAATCCACCTTTCTGACTGAGACTTAAGGACGATTACATGGTGTAAAATACAGCAATCTGAGGGCATGAGGCATCTAATAACAGTCTAATAACATCTAAAAACAATGCAATCCAATACCACAAGTCTTATAATAATTAAGAATCTTCCACCCAAAGAATGGTTTTCACGAAAAGTTAATGTTGTTTGTATTGTTCCTCTGTAGCTCTTCAGAAGCCAATGCTGGCCAAGCCCAAAACTTGGGCTTTTAAAAAAGATCAGTTTATTGTTTTAGAAATATGTACATAAAGGCCAGTAAAACTCAATTTATGGAAGGGGAGTGGTCGAAGGGTAAGAAGTGTTAGTCTTTTACCCTCAACTCCACTCCCTCAAACCCACTCCAATATACATAACCCCATTCACAGCTTTGTATCTGGAGTAGTATGGGAGTGTGTGTGTTGGTGGAGAGCCAGTTTGGTGTAGTGGTTATGAGCGTGGGACTCTAATCTGGAGAGCCGGGTTTGATTCCCTACTCCTCCACTTGAAGCCAGCTGGGTGACCTTGGGCTAGTCACGGCTAAAGATGGGCACAAACAGCAATACGAACAAAAAAAAGCCACAAACAGCCCAATCTGCTGTTCGCAAACAAGCTGTTAATGAGGCCCCATTCTAAACTAACAGGTGGTCATTACAAGCCTCGTTCATTGCTGTTCGTCTTGCTGTTCGTCAAGCCAGACAGTCTGGCACCTGCAATCAATTCCCTTGGCAACGTAGGCAGGGATTGTCTGAACTCTGTTTGAACTCCTGCTGTTGCCCTGGAAACCCCAATCTAAGCCCAATTTAGCTTGATAGGCAGGTCTTCCTTTCCAGTGTGGAGCTCCAAATTTGTTACAACAAGAGAGCAAAGAGCAGGAGGAAGGGGAGCTCCCAGCTTTGACTTAGCAAAAAGTGGAGAGACAGTTGCTGTTGGCATTTTGATAGAGTGCATTGGTGCTTGAATTTTCTTTGTGTGTGGTGGGATAGGGATCTACCCCTTCAGGTTCCAGGGCTGCAGCCAGGCTCTGGGCCAAGCTATTATTTATTATTGGTACCTTTCCTGCTGCCTGCTCAGGTAAGGTTTCTGGGAGTGGTGCGGTAGGGATCTTGACTTGGATGATGGCTGGAGGAGAGCCTGCTGGCCCCCATGAACAGCCAACCATGAACATGTTCGTGAACAGGGCCATGTTCATGGTTGTTCATGAGTCCCTGTTCGTGGATGGCAACAAACAACGAACATCATGTTCGGGGGTTTTTTCTGTTCGTGCCCATCTCTAGTCATGGCTCTCTGGAGCTCTCTCAGCCCCATCCACCTCACAGGGTGTTTTGTTGTGGGGATAATGATAACATACTTTGTAAACCGCTCTGAGTGGGCATTAAGTTGTCCTGAAGAGTGGTATATAAATTGAATGTTATTATTGGTGTTTCGAATCCACACGCTTGTAAGAACTCATATTTTGGGATAAGGTGATGCAGGCTAATGAAGGGTTCTCAATGACTTCTTGTTACTCTAAATCATTGCAGGCTAATTATTTTGACACTGTCATAAGGAAAAGAAAGATTTATGATTTTGTTTTGATTAACATCATCAAAATTCAGGAGCTAATTAAACTACTGACTGGGAAACAATATTATTCTTACCCATCATTAAGAGCTATGTCAATGTATTTATTTTCTTCAGTGGCCAGCAGCTACCGGAATTAATTTATTGGCGTGCACAGGCAAGGGATTTCTCTGGACTCTTCCTTCTCTCCCCTGTCAATATGTATTGTTGAGATACACTGATTGTCATGGACAGCAGCAGTTCTGCCTCTCTCTACAAACTGCCATTTGGAGTTGATGGCATTGTGACATTTGGAAAAAGCAGTTAAGGGACAAATGAAAGAGTTGAGGGTGAGTTGTGTAGAGTGAAGAAAGGTTTTCCAATCAACAGAGAGAAAGAGCCACTAAGACTCAAGTTTGCTAAGGAGAAAAATTATTGTTAGTAACAAAACAATCTGAAAACATGAATAGATGCTAAGGTCCAATGCTCAAGAGTGAATAAACTATATATCTATGGTCATAGATGCAGAGGAGTTAGCCGTGTTAGTCTGTGGTAGCAAAATCAAAAAGAGTCCAGTAGCACCTTTAAGACTAACCAATTTTATTGTAGCATAAGCTTTCGAGAATCAAGTTCTCTTCGTCAGATGCATGATACAGAGACTGGTCAAATACAGAGAGGAGGGAAAGAAGGGGAGGAGAGAGAAGAAGCAATTAGGGGGGGAAACCAAAACATTCCTTTGCTAGTATATGTAAACATCTCCTTTTGGTGTGTGGATCAGTTGGCTTCAAAGGAGTTTGCCCTGTTAGTTTGTAGCAGCCAAACAGCTAGACCATCCAATGTATGACAGGGTCAGGGCTCTCTGCCTAGTAAAGAGAGACAAGATGGATGGTGAACTGTGACTGGCTTGGCAAACCTGCAGCCCTGAACCAGTGAAGACAGGTTTTGTATGGGAAAGCAGTGAGTAGGGGATTACACAACACCAGTCCTGTTGCCAGAGTATCTCTCAGTGCTGAAAATACTACATCTGATGGAGGTCAACTTAGATCTATAGAAGGGATATTCAAGTCATAAGGGGCCAATTCCCACCCAGCCGGGCTTCAAATTCTGAACTGAAATACTATTTGCTCTCTGCATTAGCTTTTTTAAAAATTAAAACCTTTGCTCTAAGTTACTGTCCCCTTCTTCCCCATTGAAAGGAATTCTAACTATACATAATTGAAATAATTGCAGATTTCCGCCTATTTATCCCTGTCTCTGTTTTCCTTCCTTGTTGATTGTTGTCTCAGATTTTAGTTCTTTAGATCAAGGCCCTGTCTTCATGTACTCTGTAAAGTGCCGTGAATGCCAGTGACATGATGTGTGCATGTTATGTGCCGTTAAGTCACCTCTGACCTATGGCGACCCTATGAAGGAAGGACCTCCAAAAAGTCCTATCATTAACAGACTTGCTCAGATCCTGCAAACTAGAGGATGTGGCTTCTTTATTGAGTCCAGCCAGCTCATTTAAGGTCTTCCTCTTTTCCTGCTGCCTTCCACTTTTCCTAGCATTATTGACTTTTCCAAAGAATCTTGTCTTCTCATGATGTGACCAAAGTATGATATCCTTAGTTTTGTCATTTTAGCTTCTAGAGAGGATTCAGGCTTGATTGATTCTCGTACCCCCTTATTTGCCTTTCCAGCTGTCCATGGTATCCGCAAAACTCTCCTCCAGCACCACATTTCAAATATATCAATTTTTTTCCTGTCAGCTTTCTTCACAGTCCAACTGTCACATCCATACGTAGTAATGGAAAATACCATTGTCTGGATTATCTTGATTTTGGTTCCTAGAGAGACATCTTTAAGGATCTTATTTAGTTCCCACACAGTTGCTCTTCCAAGTCTCATTCTTCTTCTGATTTCTTCATTGCAGTCTCCCTTTTCATTGATGACTGAGCCAAGGAATAGAAAACCAAACAATTTCAATTTTTTCATTGTCGATTTTAAAATTGTGTAATTTCTCAGTAGTCATTACTTTTGTCTTCTTGATGTTCAGCCATATAAATTATTACAATTATTATGTCAATAGGATGGTGGAATGTAAATTTTAAAAAAGAGAGGAAATGGTGTGGTGGTGAGAGCTTTCACCTCGGTTCTGAAGAACCTCATTTCAAATCCTCCCTCTGTCATGAAGTCCATGGTGCAGCCTTGGGCCAGTCATTTTCTCTCAAAGCCAAGCTACAAGTGATGCCTGACACAGGTTGGATACTTGTCAGCTTCCCTCAAGTTTTGATGGGAAATGTAGGCATCCTGGTCTTGCAGCTGTAATAGAGAGCCAAGCTGTAAAACCAGCATGCCTACATTTCCCATCAAAACTTGAGGTAAGCTGACAAGTGTCCAACCTGTGTCAGGCGTCACTTATAGCTTGGCTCTCAGCCTAACCTACCAGAGAGTTGTTTTTAGTAGCAGCAGCAGCAGAATTTATTGTCTGTGGCCAAAGGCCGTCACAATCCAAACGCACAAAACAATCTAACATAAATAAATAAATCATATATTCAAGTATCAGCGCTTAATCATATATACAAGTATCATCGATTAAAATGATCTAAGCAGGAAGTACTGACCAAATAAAAACATTATTTTCTCTAGATACAGCTCTAGCCCGAATAAGCAGCAACATTACAACTCTTTCTTAGATTGCTTAGGAAATCTAGAGGGTTGGAATGGGGAAGCCAAAAGAGAATGAAAGAGAAGAAATTGGAGAGATGTTCTAAGCCCGTAGAAATTTGCACTTATCCAATAACATTCTTGAAGCTTAAAAGACAAGGCCCCGGAGGACAGTAATTGTGGAGTGCCTGCATAACCATCTGGAGAGCTCAAAGTAAAGTGGAAACACCAGTTGTAGTTAATTGCAAGCAGTCTAGGATAATTCATAAAAGTCAGTAGTTTGACTAGAAAGACGGCATACCCCGCTGCTGGCCTTCTTTTAGCTCATTTCATAGGCTGCTTCTTTAATCCAGAGCCTCTCTAGACAAGACGAATTACACAAGGACACTCAAGGCTTGTTCAATTTCCCTCTCTACAGAGCCTGTAAATATCCTCGGTGGGTTCGTTTATTTCCTCTTTGACTCCCAGAAGGGGAGGTGAAACTGACAGAGCCTTAGGGGAGGTGAAGAAGAAATAAACAAACCCCCTGAGCAGTGATATTTGCATGCTCTGTAGAGAGGGGAAATGGACAAAGCCTTCCGATCTGTCTTTTAGAACTTGCCTTCCCGGCTAACATTGCGCCTCCCTTCACTTGAGCATCCTAGTGAAATTCTTCTCATTTAGAGAGACTTTCAGTAGTGTTACCCAATGAGGAGGACTCCTTGTGAGTTGGGGGAATTAGCATGTGGCGGGGGGCAGCAACAGGCTACAGAATCTCCAACTGTGTATACAAGGATTGTCCCAGCTAGAGAACTCTTTCAATGACAAGATAGATGTTTCAATCAAAAAGGTTTTTTTATTGAGAACAACAAAGATCAACAGCATGCAAACACACACACACAACACTCACTCAGAGCTAACTAGAAATCAGTGGTGAAAACTGAATAGAGTTGGAGGGATTTGGGTGATAATTGCCCTCCAGAAGAAGGCGTCTGGGAGAGAGAGCATTAAGCTACCAGAATGTGAAAGATTGAATGTGGAAGAGCTCAAAGGAAGGTCCAAGGGTGAATGCTGGATCCGAGAGTATGTGCACAGGTACGACAGAGGGGCAGTCCAATTATACTGTGGAACGTACCTACAGGCAAGATTGCATCTTCTGCCCCAAAATACTTAATGGTTGTTCCTGCGGTGGGACAAAGGATTGGGAAGCTGTCTCTGGGGTGAGACAACTAACTGGCGGACTGTCTTTGGGATGAGACAATGAACTGGGAACGTCTTCCCAAGCAGAACTAAAGTTATCGGCAATGATTGACAACCCACGAAGTATGGGTGGATAAGGCTATCAGAGCCCTGAGTAGCCTGACAATAGGAGAGTGGCTCAGGGAAGATTGGTAGGGTGTGTTGCAGTGATTAATTCAGGAACTCCGAGAGAACTCTTTGTCTTAGGATCTATGCACAACTCTGGGGCACGGGGGCTGAGAGCTAGTCTCACCTGACATCTCACATGCTAGCACATTCCCTCTCCCAGCTGGGATCTGGCTTCCATATTTCTGCCTACCTGGGCAGTGTTTTATGTTTGAAACACATATAGAGAGGGGCTTATAGCATAGCCCTATTCATAAGCCTTCTTAATATTGTGAGGGCAAGTCTGACTGCTAACAGTTGAGGCTATTTTCAATGATGACTAAAGGGGAGATTCAGTACAGTGTTGCAAAATGATGGATGAAATGGAGAGAGTGGATACAGGGACTTTTTCTTCTTCTTTTTAATGTACTTTCTGTACAATCTCAATAGCCATGGACTAGTCATTAACTGTGAGCCTAACCTACTCCCACTGGATTGTTGTAAGGATAAAAATGTAGGGGAGACAGCCCTGAGTGTCAGTTCCTTGGGTGGGATAAACATCAAATAAATATACTAAATACCCAAATGGCCCCTGGCTCAGATGGCTTAAAAAGAAAATTAGGCAAATTCATGGAAAACAGGGTCTACCAGCAGCTCTTAACCATGATAGCTAAATGGAACATCCATATTAAGAAGCAGTATATCTCTGAATAGCAAGTGCTTTGTCCAGTCTACAGGAAGAGGCATCGCAATCCTACCCTGCTTGTGAGTGCCCAGGCTGGTCACTCTTAGAAACAGAATGCTAGATTAGTTGGTCTGAACCAGAAGAGCATAGGGTAATTTTTATTTATTTATTTATTTATTTATTTATTTATTTATTTATTTATTTATTTATTTATTTATTTATTTATTTATAGTCCACCTTTCTCACTGAGACTCAAGGCGAATTACATAGTGTGAGATTAGTGCAATCAGTAGCAAGGACAAGGGCAGGCATTTCCGTACAGTGTCAAGGTTCCAGTAAAAGACACTATTGCACTTATTAATCAGATTTTCCCAGAGGATGTAACAGCCTTATTCCACCATTGTCTGACAACCAGTTACTTCCAATGGGACAATGAATTCTATGAACAGATGGATGGGGTGGCCATGGGGAGCCCACTCAGCCCAGTTATAGCAAACTTCTACATGGAACATTTTGAAAAAACAGCTCTAGAATCAGCACCCCACAAACCTAGTGTATGGTTCCGGTTTGTGGATGATACATTTATCATTTGGAGCCATGGGGAGGAAGAATTGATGGGGTTTTTGAATCATCTCAACAACATCCAGCTGAACATACAATTCACAATGGAGAAAGAAATCGAGGGAAAACTCCCATTCCTGGATACCTTGGTCATCCGCAAAGCAAACTTTCAGTTGGGTCACAAGGTCTACAGGAAACCAACTCACACTGATCGGTACTTACACAAAAACTCCAATCACCACCCCCGACAGAAAAGAGGCATAATGAAAACATTAGTGGATCGTGCAAGACGGATATGTGAGCCGCAGTTTCTCAATGAGGAAATTAATCATCTAAACCACGCACTTCAGGCAAATGGCTACTCCAGAAATGAAATCCGAAGAGCAATCAAACCCAGGATGAACCAAACAACCAAGGAAAAACAGTCTCCTACAGGAAAAGTGTTTTTGCCATATATCAAAGGAATTACTGATCAGATGGGAAAGCTTATGAAAAAGCATAACCTTCAAGCAGTATTCAGACCCACCCGAAAAATACAACAGATGCTACGATCAGCAAAAGACAGTAGAGACCCCCTCACCTCTGCAGGAGTATACCGTATACCCTGCAACTGTGGACAAGTTTACATCGGGACCTCAAAGAGTAGCATCCAGACAAGAATAAAAGAACATGAAAGACACTGCAGACTTGGACAACCTGAAAAATCAGCAGTGGCTGAACATAGCCTAACTCAAACAGGGCACAGTATCTTATTCCAGGACACCAAAATACTGGACAACACTTCCAACTACTTTGTCAGACTGCACAGGGAAGCCATTGAAATTCACAAGCATAAGCAAAACTTCAACAGGAAAGAAGAAACCTTAAGAATGAACAGAGCATGGTTTCCAGTTCTGAAAAACACCAGGCTAACAAAACATTCTATCCCCGACAATAGCCCTGCAGAGAAGATTAGCACATCAAGTACCAATCCATATGCAAAAGAACCTCCTCAGGATACAGTGAAGCCTCCTGCCATTAGCATTCCACACCCTGGGAAACTCTTACAGGATGACTCAGCCCAACCCCACCCCTCCTGAGTCGATATAAATGACCTGCCAACATCTTTTCCACACTGTGACACTGAGAGATCTCTGTCTTTTGGTGCTACACCTCTGAAGATGCCAGCCACAGCTGCTGGCGAAACGTCAGGAACTACAACGCCAAGACCACGGCAATACAGCCCGGAAAACCCACAACAACCATAGCACTTCTTGACGTTCAGATAACCGGCAGAAATTATGCACTGATATATTAACCTTGAGCTTTCTGGTTTGTTTCATAACTGTTGCTGCAGAAAAACTTGTGAGCGTTTGGGGAGATGCCAAGATGCAAGACCAGGCATCGTTTGAAAGGCCGTCCCATTTAAAAGGACAGGATTTACTTCTGAGTAACTCAGAATTAGACTTTAAGGTTCACGTTTTATTGCCAGTGGTAACCACTGACTCAGGCTTCATGGAAACCACAGGAATGTCACTGCAATCCACAGGAGAGGGGTGTGTACAGAACAGCAGCCCAAATCTTATTTCAGCTGACTACGAGGACTTTCTATTTCTGCAAAGGCTGATTGCTACAAGCTAAGGTGTGTTGGTGTGTCTGGTATTTATTTGACAAGAGTCCAAGACGTGGGAGAAAAACAATCAAGAACCTTAAAAGGAAAGCCGACTCCCTTTCTCCTAATGTTGAGCACTGATCACAGCCACTCCAGCAATCAGGCAGGAGAGACACGTTCCCTTCCTCCTCCCTCACCCCCCAGTCACAAGAAGGAGACAGACACAAGGCTTGGAACTAAGGGCTGCTTTATTAAATACAACATCAACTATCAACTGCAGCAAAGGCAAACTGGTGGTACAGGTCAAGCTATGGGGTCAACCCAGGACCTCTGCCTTGACCTGTCTGGGTGAGCCCCACTGCCCTGGGTGTGAGCCATTCTTGGAATGGCCTCGAACCAGCTGACCAGGCAAACGGTTCCCCCTTCAAGCTCCCAAAGCCTCAGTCATACAGCATGAGGAAAGGACTTGTACCTGAGGTTCCCTGGAGGCGGTCTGGCCAGGTGGTGGTAGCTGTGAAGCATACCATCTGCCCCTTCTCCACCTTGGCCAATTTTTGGAAAAGTGGGAGGGGGGATTCCTATCTGGCTCTTATAACAGCAGCCAGCTAATCCTGCACTGAAACAGGGCCAGGTGGGTGGGCCAATCGCACGGAGCAACTGCTGGCCACAGGGGTGGAGCCGCCTTATAAGGCCTCAGTCTCCACCCCTGCTGCTAAATCCCCGGATGCCTGGGAAGCCGCCAGGGCTGCATTGTTTGGGAGACTGAAATTTCTACCTTTCCCAAAGAACTTGACTTTCCAATTTCTGAGTTTGTTCTGAGGTTGTACCCATGCCCAAGTCATGGCATGTACCCATGCCCAAGTCTGCTAAAAGCATACAGCACTCTTACACAGGCAAGAAATATTAAAATAAGAAAACCTCACTGTTATCTGCCTGTCTAAAAACCTGAGAGCTAACTGCCTAGGCATCTCTCACCCATCCATTAAAATGCAAACCCTCTCCCGTGCCTAGCTGGGTTTGGTATAGGGACATCCTGAGGTGAGGAATAGCATGCAAGCCTTCAACTTCTCTCTGGCGTACTTACATGATGGTCTCTCAGAGAAGAAAATAATGGAGATGGATGAGCTGAGAAGCCATCTTTTCAGGACTCAGCGCATCACCCAGCAACTCAAGAGCCAATCAGTGCCAAGCTGTTACTTAGTGTTTCAGCTGTGCGAAAGTCTAGGGAGTGAACATAGAGTGTCTCCTAGAACAGTCTCCCAAGGTCCGGTCTCTGGGGAACTCAGAAATTGCTCCACAGACATTACTAATCAACCTAGTAGTTACCATATATCTGACTAGGCCGGAGCCTGACAACATTTACAATTCTGAACCTAAGTTCAGCCATTTTTACCCAAACCCTGTCTTTGGCTAGCAGTTCCTTACAAACCTCCTACATGGTAATTTCTCTTGGCATATTAATGCGCTCCTGAAGCAATATTATTGCAGCCAGAGGGCAGAGGGCTTTCTTCAACCTGTCTCCCAGCCAAGTTTTGTTTTTCTCTCAGAAGAGCAAATTCTGGCATGAGCAAAGGATCAGATAAAGGGAAGTTTTCTATGACTTTTTATGGTAGTTAACAGGAGGAGAAACAAAGCAACTTGTAGAGAATACAATTAATGTACTTGATTTGCAAAATTAGCAAACCATTTGCATAATATAAAGCCCTAAACGGACTGGGACCAGCATACCTAAGGGACCATCTCTCCCTGTATGTACCCAGGAGAGCACTTCATTCAACCGGAAAACATCTACTGGTGGTCCCTGGCCCTAGGGAGGCTCAGCTGGCCTCTACCAGGGCCAGGGCCTTTTTGGTCCTGGCCCCAACCTGGTGGAACTCTCTGTCTAAGGACACTCAGGCCCGCCAGGATCTTGTATCATTTAGGCGGGCCCGTGAGACGGAGATGTTCTGCCAGGCATATGGTGGAGGCTAATTTTAGCCCATCATTGCCAAGCCTTCCACTGGTCTCCCTCTACAGGGGGTATGGAGAGTCCACTCCCACTGGTTGCCCCAAAGGGGGCACAGTATTTTATCTGTTTTTACTTCTCCATGTGGCTTGGTGGAAAGAATGTTGCTTCTGCATGAAGCTACTGCATATTCTCTTTGCCAGCTATGCAGACTATATATCCGAAACTATATAGGAAGAACCAGATTAGACCTTTTGCCACAACTCCAGTTGCCAACCATATTGAAAGACTTCTTGCAGTACAAAATTTTTAAAAATTGAAGGAAAAAAAAGATTTGGGAGACTTGAATATGGCAGCCCCAGAGGAACACTCTTCCCAGTGTAAGGCTACCAGCTCCAAGTTGGAAAATTCCTGGAGATTTGGAGCATGAGAAAGGCAAGGTCTGGGGAGGCAAGACCTCAGTGGGAATGTACTGCTGTAGCATCCACCTTCCAAAGCAGCCATTCGAGTTTCCCATGATTCCTACCATATGTCATGCTGTTTTTTCCCCCCTCCTATCTCCACTCTGAGCAGATGAAGGCAATGAGAGCAGGGCGGGGGGTTCCCCACCCCACCTAGGGAATGGGTTCCCTGAAAACCGGTCTTTGTTGTGTGGAGATCAGTTGTAATTCCAGGAGATATGCAGGCCCCACCTGGAGGTTGGCAACCTGATCATAATGTTGGTGAACTGAGCTGATCTGGAAACCACACTTGTGCAATGCCACTTATTAAGGGGCAGACCCAGGGCTTTGTTTCTGGGAAAAGAGATAGTGGACCAGTACAGGGGGCAACTCTTGGCAGGAGGTGGTGCCCCTGGTACCACATGTGCGCTTGCAAAGTGCGTGCGTGCTCCCAGGACCAATGACAGCATTTTGGGTCAGCTGGAAGAAGGGGGAGTTTTTAAATCGCCCTCGGCGGAAATGGTCACATGGCGGGTAGCCCCCGTGCCGCATGGCACAGAGGGCAATCTAAACTCCCCTCTGTCTGGAGATCAGGGGGCGTGGCCACCAGCCATGTGACCATTTTCAAAAGGTTTCGGAACTCCGTTCCCCCACATTCCAACTGAAAAAAAGCCCTGGGCAGACCAAATGTCACAAAATAGGGAACCAGTGTTCAGGTTCTCTGAAACTCTTCAGCAGGTTGAATGGTCTCAACATACAAAGGAGATCAAAAAAATGTTTCCAGGTACAATGTTTCTCAGCCAGCAAACTGTCCTTTTCCTGTTTGCCACATCCCATGCTCTGCTGGCGGTTGTTCTGGGCCTGTTCCACAGCTATGTACATCATTTTTTAAAACTTATTATAGCCTGAATCGTTTACCGTGCCAGTTTCTTTGTATTGCTTTTATATGGTTTTAGATATGCTACGGTTTTAATGTATAACGTATGTTGTCAGCCACCCTGAGCCTGTTCGCAGGGAGAGCAGGATATAAATTTGATAAAATAAATAAAAACAATGGAAGTCTGCGGCTTGTAAACATCTTAAAATGGGGCTGGAAAGATACTGCTGAGTTAGTTGTAGGGTGCTGGGTGCAAACAGTTGTACCAAAGGCTGGAGGGGGGGAGGGAAAGAAGCAGATACTGACTGCTTTGCTTCAAGATGGGGTTGCCAGGTCCCCCAGAGCCCAAATTGGGGGATAGAGAGGGGGTGCACGCACCAGGAGAACTCACCTTCATTCCCATGCTGCACATTCCTGCAAACTCCGAAGGACTTCCTTGTCACACTGGGTATAATATCATTCCCGGCGCAACAAGGAAGGCCTCCGGAGAGCACAGGAGTGTGCTGTGATGTAATGTCTCTTTAACTGGAGACAGCTGAAAAGTATTTATTGCTTTAGTATTTTCCTGGCAGTTTGCTGTTGGCATTGCCAGAGCCTGGAAGTAGCTGTCCGTTTGGATGCTTCTAGATCTAGAGATGCCAATAAACTGAGCTGTTTACCACGTGGGATGTCTGAGTGATTTAATGAATATCCTTCATGCTCTGGGCTGATACGACATTGGGCTCTTGAGGCTATTCCAGGGGCCTTTTCTCTCCAGTGGCCAGGTGAGAGGGGGAGGGGGAAGAGGCTGGGAGTGGGGGATCTACTTTGGGCCTCTCTCCGAGTTGGATCCAGCAACCTGCTTGTGCAAAGATTGTGGCTCTTCCCTGTTTTCTCCTCCCTGCAACAGTTTCTTCTGTCCCCCCCCCCCTGTCCACATCTTATCCAGTATTAGTATAGACCCTAAATGGGATGCAGAAAAATCGAGATTGTTTGGTGTGGTTTCTGGAGTGAGTTTTATCAAAATACCTGTGAATGCCCTATTATGGTGTAGGAGGAAAGAAAGAGAAAAAATATTTGGGGGGGGGGGGACAAATCATAACATTGACAAAGAGCTGAGAGTAGCTGAGAGTATGGTTCAAATATGTTCTCCCCTATGTGCTATGTCAGACCGCGTTGAGGCTAAGAATCACACCAGACACTTGCTTGGGCTAGAAACGGCCACAACTTTATTGATTACAGCTGAATGGAGCATTGGCCTGGCATCTGGACACAGATCCCCGTTGGCATTGTAGGCCTGGCTGCCGACCGATGCATCACCCACCAGCCTCCCGCTGGCACCTTGGGATCCATTGCTCCGTCACTGGCCCTGCCTGGCAACCCTTGCTTCCAGATCTGTCGGGGTGGGCAGACCCAAAGGCCCACTCACCCTGTTGTATGAAAAGCAGTATAAAAAGATCTTCTTGGATCGAGGATCCCATCAGGAGGACCTGCAGATCAGCTTAAATTCTGGGAAATGGCAACCCTTTATTTTCTGTGTCTGTGTTGGCAACTCTGTTTGGGATTGGTTGTTGGGGGTTTTCCGGGCTGTATTGCCGTGGTCTTGGCATTGTAGTTCCTGACGTTTCGCCAGCAGCTGTGGCTGGCATCTTCAGAGGTGTAGCACCAAAAGACAGAGATCTCTCAGTGACACTGAGAGATCTCTGTCTTTTGGTGCTACACCTCTGAAGATGCCAGCCACAGCTGCTGGCGAAACGTCAGGAACTACAATGCCAAGACCACGGCAATACAGCCCGGAAAACCCCCAACAACCATCGTTCTCCGGCCGTGAAAGCCTTCGACAATACATCTGTTTGGGATTCTTTCTTTTTTTCTGTGTTTGAAATTTGGCAGGAAAGTTCCTTTGAGTTGCATCCAGAAATGCTTCCCATGTAAATGAATATAAAACTCCCCCAACTGCAAAACTTTGAACAACAAATGACACAAAAATCACAGCTGTGAGACCTCATTCAGGTGCAGCTAGTGCACACAAGAAATTAGTGGAAGGGGTATGGCTCATTGGCAGACAATCTGCTTGGCATGCAGAAAGTCCAAGGTTCAATTCACAGCAGCTCCAATGAAAAGGACCAGGCAGTAGGTGATGTGAAAGACTTCTGCCTAAGACCCTGGGAACAGAATATACACAATGAAGAATCACCCGGATATTAAGAAAAATATACTGTTATTATTTCCTAAGAAAAGGACAAATACTATACCAAATATGCGTGGAAAATTCATACAATGTGCAAACAGTGCATACATATACTTAAATTATTTCTAAGAATGTCCTTTTCTCACAGTCCAATCCATGCAGGGAACTCCATGCCCTGCTCCGATCCTCTTTGGAACAAGGCAAGTACTCCATGGGTAGAAGAGATGATAAGTATGAATCACTTATGATCCTTAATGTATTTTACATCTTTTCTTCTCTTTTCTTTTCATACAGGTGTCTTCCCAAATGTTATTTATGGTGTCCAACCAAAAAGCAGCCCTAACTGCAACCGGCTAAGTGGCAGATTTCGTCCTGATGACTTCCTCAGGGGCTGGTGGACCACCTATACTCATGAACAGGTATTCTCATCATCCAGAGAGCAACATGCGTATCTGAACCCATTCCATATTGCTTTCCCTCAGCTGCTTCCTCCGCTCCTCAACCACTGCATCCTCTGCTGTGTCCTCCAATAGTTTGAAGACACATTATTAAAAGCAAAATAACAATCCATTCCCATTCCCATTTTTATTTATTTGTTTTGTTTCATTATATTTCTATTCTGCCCTCCCCATGAATGGGCTCATACAAATTCAAAAAAGCGTATTAAGATCGCAGTTTACATATAAATAATTAAAAAGGTATCAAGGGGGCGGCAACCACAGTATAACTTATCTTCGCTTGGATAAAACAAGAGTTCTAAAACAGAATGGTGGTAAAAACATCTGTGGGGGGATTTAAGCATTCATCGACTCCCTCTTCCCGCATGGCTGGCGGAGGCCAGGCCCGGCCTCAACCATACGCCTGGCAAAACATCTCTGTCTTACAGGGTTGGTGGAAGGAGATTACTAGCAATAATTTCCCTAGTGGGAGTATTAATCAATGTTCATTAATGACTACTAAGATGTACAGATGTGGAGAAATTAAAACATGCACGTTCTTGCACTGCCTCATGGAAATTGTAGTCTCTCTCTCTCTCTCTCTCTCACACACACACACACACACACACACACACCTGCAGAAATCTTTTTTTTTTTTTTTTGCAATCTTCAAACTATTAAAAATAGATGTCTCGGGGGAATAACATGGATTTTTGGTAGACATATTGCTAAAGCAAAACACCGCCCTGAAATCAAAAACTAAAAGTAGCAGAACTGTGCTAATAGAAATAAATTTGCATACACCAGTTATCACAGGCAATGTAACCACCTTAGGTCGTTCAAATGGTACATCTGCCTGTGCAGGCAAATCAAGGGGGCAACCAGCAAGTGATTCAATGTCCAACAAGAAGGTCAATGCACAGCACAATCTAAGCAGAGTTGACACCCTTCTAAGTCCATTGAAGGGAATGGGCTTAGAAGGGTACAACTTTGCTGAGGGTTGCATTGTCAATGATCTAGTCATAACCTTGGGGGACATGTTGCTGTTGTTGTTGTTGTTGTTGTTGTTGTTGTTGTTGTTGTTGTTGTTCCTTTTCACTGAGATCCCAAGCAGATTACTCAGTGCAAGTGAAAATACAATATAACAACAGCTGCGAATCGAGAAGCATCTGTGTACTGAAAAACATCCTCATAATCCACATAAGTGGCAAATGTGGCTTGGTTACTACGACTGGCAGGGCAGGGTTGAGAAGAGCCTTCTGGAGTCTTGCAGCATTTGTGTACCATCTGGGCACCCTTTGTTTTCTCCTCTGCCTGCAGATACGCCAGTCTGGGCATTTACAGCCTCTCATTGAGACTCAAGGCAGATTCTACAGGGTAAGTCATTATGATCAACACCTGGGACATGCAATAAATTCAAATACCGGAATACAGAAGCCTAAATTTGAACATAGGAATGCAGAGATAAAATATTGCTGAAATGAAACTTAAGTAATTTGATGTGACCTACTAAACGATATGAAAACTACCCAGCAGGAACCTATCTACATCAATGGACAGTAACCTGTAGTATAGTCTACAGTCCCTGTCCCTTTACCAAGACGTCTGTCTGAACCATATTCTGTACCGCACAGTTCTATTGCCTGAGTAGAAAGCCCTCCGGAATTATTCAGTTTTGCATAGTTTGCAGAAAGCCAAGGGAGTGGGAGCTTTCCTAACCTCTTTAGGTGGCCCATTCCATAAAGCAGGAGCTGACACATAGAGCAGCAGTTGATTTTGCTCAACTGTAGGGTGATATCTGCAGAAGGCCCTGTCCAGATGAGCAAAGCTGCCATGATCAAGCACAAGGTAGAGGTGGTCCTGCAGATATGAGAGGCCAAGGCCATGAAGGGCTTTAGATATGATGGCCAAAACCTTGAACTGAGAATGGTAACTGATGGGTATAAAATAGTAAAGAGTCTAGTAGTACCTTTAAGACTAACCAACTTTATTGTATCATAAGTTTTCGAGAGCCACAGCTCTCTTCGTCAGATGCATGGAGGGTATGAAGAAACTAGCCAGAGATATATAGGTGGTGAGGGGAGATGGCAGAGGGTGCAGGGAGTAAGGGTCATGTTAATTTAATTTAATTTATTCAATTTATAGTCCACCCTCCCCACACCAGTGGGCTCAGGGTGGATCACAACAAGCTTAAAAACACACTACACAATTAAACAAATGTAAATAAGTTCATGAAAGAGCTAGAATGCACAATCCAGGCTGGGTGTGACCCCCTCCCCTCCATGTCAGAATCTGAATAGAATGCCTGGAGGCAGTTACTTTTGGTAATGAGATAACCATCCATAGTCTCTATTCAATCCAAGTCTGACTGAGTCAAATTTACATATGAATTCCAATTCAGCAGTTTCCCGTTGGATTTTTGGTTTTGAAAGGTTTCTATTGAACTGTGGTGACCTTTAAGTCCTTGATGGAACGTCCTGGTAGATTGAAGTGTTCTCCCACTGGTTTCTGGATGTTGCCATTTTTAATGTCAGATCAGACTGTCGCCCCGCCCCCCCATTCCCCCTTCTATCTACAGCGAATATGAGAAGGAATCTAGCTACAGCAGAGATCTACAGGGATGCGAGTTAAGAGAATGTTTTTGTAAAGTCCAGGAACTTCAAGGTTAAATGTATCTACGGCAACAGCTCTTCTCTTGCTAAAAGTTCAACAAAGCCAGATAAGCTTCACTGCTTGCTTTCCCGGGCCTGCATGCAGAGAGGATACAGTGTCAGCTAATAGGTTTTTACATAGCATGTCAATGAATATCAAGTCCCAGCATAACAGTTAACATTAAGTCCCTAAAGTGTGGCAGGGGCTGCTAAGACCATGAAGCTTGTAAAGTATGGCTTATGGCAGGGGCCATGATCCTGACAATGGGTAGCCAATGGAGTAGCTGCAGAATGGGAATAACATGCTTGGTTTGCATAGCACCTAATAATAATTGAGCAGAGGCATTTTGCACCAACTGCAGTCTCTGGCACGTGTTCTTTATGTGTTGGGTTTTGCAATTTTACATGGGAACTGTATTTTTAAAAGAGCCACTTGGATCAAATCGCTGTAGAGAGAACAATTCTCTGACTGTTTTTGTAAGACAAAGAGTTGGGAGGGAGGGGTGAAAAAGAAAATAAGCTTCTGGCTAGTGCCCTTAACTCCTTCGTTGCTGAACTCACACACACACACACATATATATACACACACTTTTTGTTTTAAGACCTGGCAGATTAATTAACAGACTTGCTCAGATCCTGCCAACTGGAGGACGTGGCTTCTTTTATTGAGTCCAGCCATCTCGTTTTAGGTCTTCCTCTTTTCCTACTGCCTTCCACTTTTCTTAGCATTATTGACTTTTCCAGAGAATCTTGTCTTCTCATGATGTGACCAAAGTATGCTAGCTTCAGTTTTGTCATTTTAGCTTCTAGGGAGGATTCAGTCTTAATTAGATCTAGTACCCACTTATTTGTCCAGTGTAAACTGGACTATATGAATTTGATGGACAGTACCTTGGAACGACTTGGATGATATGAAATCTACTACGTGGAATATTTATATCAATTGGAGTGTGCTTTATATATGGAAGTTTGAATATTTATATTACTGTTGTTAATGTTCTTGATTGTGTATATATATATATATTTGCACGTTGCACTTTTCAGTGAATGAAATTAGAGTTGTTGGTCTACATAGCGTTGTGTATGAATTAATTGTATTGATATACATTCAACAGCATGTATAGCTGAATGTGTGATATAGAGCCAAAACACACGTTAAGAAAAACCTAGGTTCAGCACGTGTTCTCTTACCTCAAGGTTTGCTGGGATCTGTAGGCGTCCTGGAAGCTTAAAGTTTAGCATTTACAGAGCAGCAAAAAGGGAAAGGGAAATACAGGCGCCTGTATTTTAAGCTTTAAGCTTCCAGGACGCCTTTAAGCTTCCAGGACGCTTGCAGATCCTTTAAGCTTCCAGGACTTTAAGCTTCCAGGACCCCTACAGATCTTTAAGCTTCCAGGACGCCTACAGATCCCGGCAAACCTTGAGGTAAGAGAACACGTGCTGAACCTGGGTTTTTCTTAACGTGTGTTTTGGCTCTGAAACTACAAATATATCCCAGAACAGGTCCCCGGTTTCATTAGTAAAGTGAATGTGCACTGAATCTTTCTTTAAAACTCATGTACACACATATGGGTTGGATGTCTGTGTGTTCATTGTTTCTTGTGAACAGGGATATGGTTTGGCTCTGTGATTATAAAAGGTTGCTGACCTCTCTTTTTATGAATGAGTGACTCTGTAGGAGCACCAGGTATGCTTCATGGTCAGGCAAAGACTCAAATCCAAGTCGCTCTGGCCATTATGATAGCTGACACAGCAAACGGAGACTGTAGGAGATAGATGTATAAATGGCACTCAGTGTCTGTCACTCTTCATCTTGAAATGAAAGCATTACTGATTGCAAAGGAAGGTTACTTGTATATTTTAAAAATTCAAGCTATAGAGGAAGCGTGAATCATTCACAGCTCGCTTCTTCGGATGGTATCTGAAGAAGTGAGCTGTGACTCATGAAAGCTCATACCCTACCACAAATTATGCTAGTCTTGTAGGTGCTACTGGTCTCTTGCTCTTTTCTAAAGCACGCTCAGTTCAACTTTTCCATTTCGCTGTGCCGTTTCCACCCCTGAATTTCCCCCTCCCTGAAATGCTGAGGGTAAACTTCTCAGTCTAATGCATCTGCTTTGATGCCTTCAAGCAAGGATGAGTGTTCTAATCACACATTTCTGGTATTATATCCGTCTTGGTTGTAGAAGTCAACCCCCACTATCTGAAGAGATCAAGCTGCCTTAGACCGAGTCAGACCATTGACATACCAAGCTCAGTGTGGTCTCCTTGGACAATGCAGCTCTCAAGCCTAAAAGGGTCTTTCCCAACTTTGGCTACTCAAGATCAACTAACTGGAAGTGCCAGAGATTGAACCTGGAACCTTCTCTATGCAAGACCAGGGCTGAACCAAATTTTGGTTTATGTATCCTCATATTATCTCCTCTGACTTGAAACAGTTCTCCAGTAGAGAAAGGTATTTTGCAACATCTTCTACCAAACAATAACAACAACAACATTCGATTTATATACCGCCCTTCAGGACAACTTAATGCCCAATCAGAGCAGTTTACAAAGGATGCCATTATTATCCCCATAACAAAACACCCTGTGAGGTGGGTGGGGCTGAGAGAGCTCCAAGAGAGCTGTGACTGACCCAAGGTGTCTGCCTTCAAGTGCAGGAGTGGGGAATCAAACCCGGTTCTCTAGATTAGAGTCCAGTGCTCTTAACCCCTACATCAAACAGTCTTTAACTGGACATTCTGGACCTTTCAGCCTGTGCTTGGCCACCAAGTAGAGTTGCCCAACTCTGGATTGGAGAGTTGCTTAGATGCCTTCAGAGATCCAATCACATCTTTTGTGGAACATACAATCTTTCCCATGTAAGATACCTCCACGTATTGATGGTGGAGACTGTCCTCAAGTCATAGCTGACTTATGGCAACCCCTGGCGGAGTTATCATGGCAAGAGGTGGTTTGCCATTGCCTGCCTCGGCAACCCTGGTCTTCCTTGGAAGTCTCCCATCCAATTACTAACCCAAGCCGACTTTGCTTAGCTTCTGAGATCTGAGAAGATCAGGCTCGCTTGGCCTAATCAGGTCAGGGCACCTCCACACATTGGCCATTTCCACACGACTTTCTGGCCTCCAGAGCGTTATGTGAAACAAGCGGAAGATAGCGTCTTCTCGCGCTAAATCGCACCAGGAAGATGCTATCATCCAGGAGTTTTGCGTGACATTGTGTCTTTCTGACACAATTTCACGCGAGAAAATGTTATCTTCTGCGTGTTTTGTGCAATGCTTCGAAGGCCGGTATGTTGTGTGGAAACGGCCATTATGCTCTCTTTATAAGAAGGCAAGAGCCTTCCCACACCCATTTTCTCCTTGCTTTCATTGTAGATCCATTTTACCGCCCCCCCAAAAAAAGAAATAAAGCAGCTATTTAAAAAGTAACCTATTTGCAAATCAAAGATAACGTGATAAATTGTGTTTAAAGTTAACTGCTGGTTTTAATCATTTGAATTTTGTTTTTTCTGGCTTTGGACTTACATGCCATTATCTGTTAAGGTTGCCAAGGATTAGGGTTAGGGTTAGGCCGAGTGGACAAAGGAGAAAAAATAAAGGTTCTAATAAAGGTTTAGTGGTGGAAATGGGCAGTTGAAGCTGTTCATGGCGTGAAGCTACATAGCATCCTCTGAAGTAACTGGAATCTTGCTGATCTACTGCAGACCAACATGGCTACCCACCTGAAACTAGCATCTCATAATTGTTTGCAGATTAAATTGATATCTGAGGGCCACCTAGCAGAATCACTTTAAAAACCGGCAACTCCATAATCTTTTGATCTGCTCATTCACTCTGTTCAGAAGCAAAACCAAAATTATGCAACTTACTTAATATAAATAAGTAAAATAAACTTGGAGCACATCTTAGAACACTGGTGAACAACAAAAGACAAAACTCCAACACAAGCCCATAATAATAATAATAATAATAATAATAATAATAATAATAATAGCAGCAGCAGCAGCAGCAGCAGCAGCATTTGATTTATATACCAACCTTCAGGACAACTTAATGCCCTCTCAGAGCGGTTCACAAAGTGTGTTAGTATTATCATCATGACAATCACCCTGTGAGGTGGGTGGGGCTGAGAGAGCTCTGAGAGAGCTGTGACTGACCCAAGGTCACCCAGCTGGCTTCAAGCAGAGGAGTGGGGAATCAAACCCAGTTCTCCAGATTAGAGTCCTGCCGCTCTTATCCACTACACCAAACTGGCTGTTACACTGAATTGTCAATGTGCCATCACTACAGCTATATATGATAATTGCAATTTTGTTATCTTTGAGGCAGTGATTAGACATGGGCACAAACAGAAAAAAAACGAACATGGTGTTCATTGCCATCCATGAACAATGAACAACGAACATGATCCTGTTCATGAACATGTTCATTGTTCGCTGTTCATGGGGGCCAGCAGGCTCTCCTCCAGCCATCAAGATCCCTACTGCGCCACTCCCAGAAACCTTACCTGAGCAGGCAGCAGGAAAGGTACCAATAATAAATAATAGCTTGGCCCCAGAGCCTGGCAGCAGTCCTGGAACCTGGGGTAGATCCCTACCACACCACACACAAAGAATATTCAAGCTCCAATGCACTCACCCTGTCTCTCTAACAGCAGCTTTCTCTCCATGAGAGCCAGAGCTGGGAGCCCCCCTCCCCCTGGTCTTTTCCTCTTGTAACAAATGTGGAGCTCCAGTCCATACTTGGAAGGAAGATCTGCCTATCAAGCTAAATTGGGCTTAAATTGGGGTTTCCAGGGCAACAGCAGAAGTTCAGACAGAGTTCAGACAATCCCTGCCTGAGTTCCCATGGGAATTGATTGCAGGTGCCTGACTGTCTGGCTTGACAAACAGCAACGAACAGCAAGGAACAAGGCTTGCAACGACACCTGTTTGTTTAGAATGGGGCCTCACAAACAGCTTGTTCGCAAACAGCCAAACAAGCTGTTCGTGGGCTTTTTTGCATTCATAATGCTGTTCGTGCCCATGTCTAGTGGTGATAAGGGCCAGCTGGATTCCTTCAAAGGTAGGTTTGGCCTTAGGACTGCTGGTCACTGAAATTTATCTCTAGCAGTTGTGAAACAATCTAATCAGTTTTGGAGATTTCCACCATACTAAGAGTGTGATTTTTTTTGTAAAGGCTAAGGAATACCCTAATTGTGACCAAATTAGGAGAACAAATTCATGCGCCAAGTTGATAGTTTAAAAGAAAATTGTTTTCATTCTTACTTTTTTATGGGCCTATCAGTTGAAATGTGGGACCACAATGAGGGTCTATCAGGCTGGTCATGTCGACGGGTTATCATCAACATCTTCCACTCAAATTAGGAGGACTCCATTCAAACTAATGAGGTTGGCTGGCTCTGGAGATGATTTAGGTGGAGCTGTCTCAGGAGCTCTTAACCAGTGTTTACCATTCCCCTGGAGCAACTCCTTTCCGGTAGCTTACCATTTGGAAGTCATATAAAAGAGTTTGCTGTTCATTGTGTCCTCCAAACACAGCTTGGTCACTTGTGGTTGCTAGCACTGGACAGCTACGCTGGTAAGTAACAGAATGATAGGATCTATCGGTTAGAATGCCTCTAAGCTCTTGAGAAATTGCTTGTAGGCAAACATTGGGCTTTCTGGTAGCCAAGGTGATGACTGGGCTAAATTCGATTTGAGCAGTATTTTGGGAGAGGGAGTAGTTGATAGTGGGCATGGTATCAGTCTCCACTGGTGGCTGCAAAAATGTTTTGCAATATCTATACAAAGGCCAAGAACATGCCATCCGGCAGTTTCAAGGTGCTATTGTTGGAGTTTTCTGTACCTTTGTTTCATAAGTGGAGGCATCATGAATGAACAACGATGGGGAGAATGCAATCCGAAGAAGAGTTACTCCAGTCTCAGACCTTTGAAGTCAATGGGCTTGGACTGGAGTAATTCTTCTTAGGATTGTACTGTTAGACAGTATAAAGGAGATAAGAGGGCTGGAAAGGAGATGCAGAGAGGAGGCAAAGGGAAAATCTGAGCTTTTTATTAGGGTGAGAGTTGCCTGGGGAATATCATTAACGAACGAACATAGGGAAAGAGATCAGAATGATTAAGAGATGAATTAAGATTATCTGATGGTAGAGAGAGCCTCAACGTTCACATCAGGTGGGGGTGACTCAAAGGGTAATTAAGGATAGTGAACGGTCCCCCCCCCACAAAAAAATCATCTTTTGGCCCCCCAGTTTTTCATAAGAGTTTATTAGGGGCTTGCAGCATGGATTAAAAAGATAGTTACCTCCGTTTTTAAAAGGCTGATTTGGTGTACGCTGCTCATCTACAAATAGTCTTTGCATATCCTTCGCTCCGATGCTTTGAGAGCCGCTCCTAACTTCAACGGCTTCTGCCAGTCACAGATATGCAACCAGCACATGTGTCATGATATCAAAGGGGTCAGGGAGGCGAATATTTCCCTTACCCTTTAAGCAAGGGAGGGAAATTTTTGGAGATGCGTCTGCCACCTGCATAACACCCCAGCCGCAAAAACATCCCAGTTGTGTTTCTGTCTCCTTCCTGTTTTCAGATATGAAAAGCCAGAGGCGATTGATGTAAGCCGAAGAGCAGGTATCAAAGGGTTCTTGGTTCTTGCCTCTTAGCCTGTAGCTATCTTGCATGAGCTTGGCCAAAATATAGTGTCTTGTCCTATTTGGGGTGGTTTTATGTTTATTTCAATTGTTTTGTTTTAATTTTGTTTATTTAAACTGTGTTTTTTGTTAATTTTGTAAATTGCTTGGATTCCTCTTAGGGAGAAACATGAGATAAAAATACGTAAATCAATCGATGATGAAGGAGTCTTGGCAGGTGCAATAGCAGAAAGCAGGTTCAGAGATGCTTCAGAGATGGGTCTTCTGAAGTATCTTTCCCACTGTAGCGCTCACACATTAGCCCTCTGCTATCTTTCCCCTTTTTAACTTCCGGACTTTCTTTCGATCGTTGTGTCTGCACAAAGTGCTCTGCTTTTTAGTTCCTTCTACTAATCTGTATCTTCCCCCCCCCCTATCTGCATTGTAATGCACAGGGCCTAACAGAAATCTTGATGCGATCGTATCAAAAGTCCTTTTTGCCCAGTGTGTCAACCATTCGCGCAACTGCCTGGCGCATATCAGTAACTTGGATGCAGAAAAGAAAAATATGGATGAGCCAAAGGAACTGAAAGATATAACAAAATAGTAAAGAGTCCAGTAGCACCTTTAAGACTAACCAATTTATTTGTAGCATAAGCTTTCAAGAACCACAGCTCTCTTCGTCAGATTCAAGAGAGCTGTGGTTCTCGAAAGCTTCTGCTACAAGTAAGTTGCAAAATAGAGAAGAGTCCAGTAGCACCTTTAAGACTAACCAATTTATTTGTAGCATAAGCTTTCAAGAACCACAGCTCTCTTTGTCAGATGCAAGAGAGCTGTGGTTCTCGAAAGCTTATGCTACAAGGAAGTTGCAAAATAGAGAAGAGTCCAGTAACACCTTTAAGACTAACCAATTTATTTGTAGCATAAGCTTTCAAGAACCACCGCTCTCTTCGTCAGATGCAAGAGAGCTGTGGTTCTCGAAAGCTTATGCTACAAGTAAGTTGCAAAATAGAGAAGAGTCCAGTAGCACCTTTAAGACTAACCAACTTTACTGTAGCATAAGCTTTCGACAACCACAGTTGTCGAGAACCACAGTTCTCTTCGTCAGGTGCATCTCAATTGGTGGCAGGCATAGCAGCAGCAAGACACAGAAGTAGTCAAAGTGGGACACAAAGTTTTCATAGCAATTACTACAAATCTGTTCTCACTCAATCCCCTCGATCACCTCCAGGCATGACATGTCATCTTCTGCCACCTGCCACAGATTACCTATCTGTAAACTTTGGCAAGCTGGTGATAATAAAAGAATGCCGTGTAGACATATTAAAGTCCCGCTAAAAAACTGGCTTTATTTTCACTTATAGTGGGATTCCAGGTTCTTTGATGGAACGATGGGTGGGATGTAAAATACAAAAGACTGAGAACCACTACAATAAAGTTCACCAGTGGTTGTTAGGGTTGCCAACCTCCAGGTGGAGCCTGGAGGTTTCCTGGAATTACAATTAATTTCCAGATTTCTGGCTCCCAAGTGCATTTAGGGGAGTGCATTTAGGGGACCTGGACTGCTCCTGAGTGCATAGGGGAGCTGGAAGCACACACCCCTTGCACCCCTAAATGCACTTGGGAGCCGAGCACGCTGGCAGCAGCGAGAGGGAGCCGAGCAGACTAGGTGAGACACCTAGAGAAATAACCTCTGCCAGGGAGAGGGGGTGATATTCCCTCTTCTCCCTGACAGAGGTTCTTTCTCACTACGTTTCCTGGGGAAACTTAAGGGAAACTGATGAGCATCCTCTGTGAGTCAGGCATCTTCTCTGTTTTGGCTCTCAGGGTGATCTCACAGAGTCACAATAGACGCCTTCAGGTAAAAGGATCCACAGTTCTGGTTACCTCATCATTAGGCAGTATTTTATGTGTTTTTATTTCTTTCCTGAGTCAATAAAATCCATTGGCTTTACCATGGTGAAGTCCTGCAACTCCTGTGTCTTCAACGGCCATAAGATTGTAGGGTAGTGGTGTGTACTGGTTAGCCTAGGATTCAAATCTCTTCTCAGTCATAAAGATTGGGCTAGTCATTCTCTCTCAGCGGGGTCATTTTTAATCAGAGGGGAGAACTACTTCTGCTATCCTGAACTACTTGGAAGAAGGCTAGGGTAGAAGTATTGGGCCCATAATGGGGTGGCACCATGTGCTCTTTCTCCCTTCCCTGTGTGCCTTTTCAAGCGCCAAAACACTGTTTCAGCCCTTGAAACACTATTTCAGCCCTTGAAAAGGCATGGAGGGGAGGGAACAAGACCTCATGGTGCCACAGGACCAAGGACCCAGTCAGGTTTGTGCCCTCACATCAATTTTTAAACTGCTAGATTAAAATGGCATTGGCAGCCAGGAAGTTGTACCTATGGCTTCTGTAACGTGTAGTTTGGCCCTCAGAAATGGTTAACCTTCTCAAAGTGCAGAAGAAAGTACAATGAAGGGCAGCCAAAATAATCAAAACGTTGCGGCTAAGGCTGAAACTTTTCGGGCTTCTTAGCTTGGCAAAAATATACTCTTATGGGGGGGGGTCGTGATGAAATATTATGTTGGTTTCAGAGAAAATGTAGACTTTCTGTCTTTCAAAATGCAAGAGTTTTTCTGAGATGGATCAACTTCGTGCCGGATGTGGGGTTTCACAAAGCTGAACGTTTCTCCGTGTTTACAAAAAAATATAGAAAATGAGCATTGCAGGAGGAAGAGCTCTAGCTGAACCGCAGTTTCCTGCATGGAAGGGTTCTGCGTGGAAGTGCAGGAAAAAATCAGTTATGGTGAGAGGAGCTACATTTTCAGTTCAATGCAAAAGAGCTCAGAATCTTTCAGTGAAATAGAATGGGACTCCGCTCAGAATTGATAAATGGGACCACTGTGTCACACACATGATCCACATAATTTGTTTATGGGATTCTTTGCTGAAATATGCACCAATAAGTTTAGGTCCCTTTTCGAATAGGGTACTCACAAATGGAGCCTCAGCGCTCACAAAGAATACACATTTCAATGATCAACGCTTGGATCGCTGTGACCCGATTGCATTTTTTTCAAGGAAGGTCTGTAGCTGGCGTAATTAACTGATACTGACACCAAACAACCCTTCTGGCCTCTTTTGGAACTTTGGTATGATCCTGCAAGGTTCTTCTTATTTTCTTACCAAGGAGTTGTAATCATCTGTAATACTAGGTGGATACCTACCACGAGCGGAAGGAAAATAGCTGCTAGCGCTTTTCCACAAATGTTTTCGCAGGCACTAGAGGGAGATTTTATGCCGTGATAACAGCATGTTTGCACGCAAGTTTCAGTCCTGGGTCTCATGCAAGCCAAAGAAAAAGTTTGGGTCCCACAGATCTATTCTGCTAATGGTGGTGCCTTCCCCTGGTACAAGTAAAAGCCTCTTGTGTCACAAGGAAGGTGCTTCGTGCTACAGAAGGCACCAGAGACCATGGGTGGTATCCTACCGTAGGCTGGAGGAAGTTCCTGTAGCCTAAAGGGAGTTTCTCCAACTTAAGTGGCTCTTCCTCCAAAAGAAGAGCCATTTAAACTGAGAGACTCTCCTTAGGCGGGAGGAAGACTCCAACCTTTGTTTCCTGGAGTGATAGGTTACAAGCCA
The DNA here is from genome assembly GCF_028583425.1 of Eublepharis macularius. Classification (NCBI taxonomy): domain Eukaryota; kingdom Metazoa; phylum Chordata; class Lepidosauria; order Squamata; family Eublepharidae; genus Eublepharis; species Eublepharis macularius. Next base: position 250,036,033 of record NC_072790.1, read on the forward strand.
GTAAATAGATTACAGGATCCAACCCATTTTTTTCTTTAATTTCACTTCTCGCACACAACACCCGAGTGGAAGGAATAAAAGTGCCCTACTATGAATGGAGCCCTGACCTGGATAGCCCAGGTGAGCCTGATCTCGTCAGATCTCAGGAGCTAAGCAGGGTCCGCCTTGGTTAGTAATTGGATGGGAGAACTCCAACCAAGATCAGGGTTGCAGAGGCAGGCAACGGCAAACCATCTCTGTTAATCTCTTGCCACGAAAACCCTGCCAGGGTTACCGTATGTCCGCTATGACTTGAGGGTTACTCTCTGCCGCCACTATGAATGGAAGACACCTTCTGCATGCAGAAAACTTGCTTTTGGGTCCAATCCATTGTTCCGAGACTAATTAGAGGGAATCGCTACATTAAGTTGCATGTGTATCCAAGCTGTAACTAATGCCCTATCCCTGGAACTCAAAAGTTCCAACAGGCAAGTTCCCAAATTTGTCTTCCAAAAGTTACTGAATTTCAAACATCTGTGTGAAATTTCATTTTCCAGTTCCAACCAGCAATCAAGAAATACATTCAGAATACGAGCTTTGACAATTGGATCCCTTTTCAGATCATATGCACCTCTGACCTGAATACAGATCCAAACAAGAGTTGATAGTTTCGGGTGGGTAGCTGTGTTGGTTAGTAGTAGAAGAACAAAATCCGGGTCCAGTAGCTCGTCCCCTGGAAAACTACTTGGTCTTTAATGTGCTACTGGACCTGAAAGAAGGGTCAAGTAACCTACCAGTAATATTTGTTATGCTCCCACTGAAATGTATTTGACTATGCTTGTTAACGTAGTAGCTTAACCCCATCAAAGTCCATCAGTTGTCTACAATATCTCCATTCAATGTTCTTCCTAACCGTTAATTGCCATGTCACTTACCAGTGGCTTCTGGCCCATCAAGGAAGCTTAAAGTACTAACCGATCACCCATGGTGATGCAACATTGGCTGATTTCATCATGGAAAACAAGCTAGAAAGGAACATGATGGTGATGCGTTTAGAAAAACATGTCCTGCTGGATTAAAACCCAAATGGACCCTCCATGTTCAAGGAGAACTTACCTTTAGTAAGCAACAGGGATGGCCACCCCTTCAGACTCCTGATACTTAGGGAAGGTGCGAAGATTAGGGGAACAGATCTTTGAGATCCAACCCAGAGTGATTCTGCTTTTGCCAGAGCTAGGGCCAAAACTTCCATGCTGATGTGATCACTCTATCACAGAACATCACAAACCCACCAGTGCTTGTTACAGCATGGGGAGGACACACGCCAATGTCTATTTTCATTCCAACCAAGGTTATCGGGATCCCATCCAGCAGATGCCCCCAAGGGCAACAAGGCAAAATAAATCCTGGACCCGTAAACCCATTCTGCGAGTGAATTTGGACTTCAAAGTTTAGTCCAATCCTCTCTATTGAGATAGCCAATGACTCCTATGCAAACTGGTTTGTCCCTCACTCTTTCCCTTATCCTGGGTTATTTATTTATTTTATCATATTTATATTCCGCCCTCCCCGCAAGCAGGCTCAGGGCAGATAACAGCATTAAAAACATTTAAAACATTTCATTAAACATTATCATAAAACATTAAAAGCATTATATAAAGATATTAAAAATAGCAGCAACGTTGGACAACTTTGGACAACTTTGCCATATCTGCTGCAATATGGTGGCATAAGACACGGCCTAAGGACACCTAAAGAAACCCCCAGTTGCATTTAATAGCTGTATAGTGACTTGAATGTACTCAACACCGGTAAGATCTTGTTTGAAGCAGTTGTTCAGTTTGAGATTCCCTAAGTATTTATGATGAATATTGTTGACATAGCTAAGAGTATATTATTCTGACAAGCTGCATTTTTGTTTCCCCACAAAGGCTTCTCTTGCAATTTCCTTCTCAATATCTGTATGCCTTTGGCTGATCTGCTCTGATGTCACAGCAGGGTTTGGCACGCAGAGGCATTAAAGTCTTTCCCCCTGTCACTGGCTTAGCCATTGTATTGCCATAGGAGGAAATGGGCAGGTGTAAAGTATGAGCTTCCCCTGCCATGTTCGCTCATTAAGTTTCCTCTCCCTCCCAACAGGGCCTAAGCTGTATGAAGGGTGAGGAAGGGAGGCTTGTTCATTGTCGCTTCTCTGACTCCCTGCACCTGGAAGCCAGAACCTTTAGCTCTTAATAACAACAACAATAACAACATTCAATTTATATACTACCCTTCAGGACAACTTAACGCCCACTCAGAGCAGTTTACAACGTGTTATTATACTTACAACAATCACCCTGTGAGGAGGGTGGGGTTGAGAGAGCTCCAAGAAGCTGTGATTGACCCAAGATTACCCAGCTGGCTTCAAGCGCAGGAGTGGGGAATCAAACCTGGCTCTCCAGATTAAAGTACCTGCCACTCTTAATAAATGCTGGCAAAGCAGCCAAACGCTGCTTCCCGATTCCAAGGTTGGGATACTCACAAGTAATTAACCACTTGTTAAGAAAATAAATTCTTTACTGAATACTTAATGAATATTAATGATCAATCTAGGTCTCAGCTGTTCTGACTAGAGATGGGCATGAACAGGAAAAAAATGAACACGATGTTCGTTGTTCGTTTTTTGTTGCCATCTACGAAGAGGGATTCATGAACATCGTCGGACATGACATGTTCACAAACATGTTCGTAGTTGGAGGTTCGTGGGAGCCAGAATGGCCCACTTGGGACTTAGCTGAACTTGAGCCAGGGAAAGGAGAGTCCATGGGTCTCCCCTTTCCTGTCATTTTCTTTTCACAGTGGAAAAAACTGGACTGTCTGCTGGAAGCTACTTTGAGGGGTTACAAGCCAGAAGGAAAGCCAGAAGGAAAGCCAGGAGTTCAGACAGAGTTCAGACAGTCCATGCCTATGTTGCCAGGGGGATGGATTGAAAGGTGCCAGACTGTCTGGCTTTACGAACGGCTGACGAATGCCATGAAGAGGGCTTGGAACGAACACATGTTCGCCAGGAACGGGGCCTCACGAACAGCTTGCTCGCAAACAGCGGATTGGGCTGTTCATGGCTTTTTTGTTGTTGTTCGTATTGCTGTTCGTGCCCATCTCTAGTTCTGACGCTTGAGAACATAATAAAGGTATCTTAGCTAGATGTTATAGTAAATACCTGGAGCTGAACTGGAACTTTAGCTTCGCTTACAGTGGGTTTAGTAGCAGCCGGGCACTGAAGCATGCAAATGCCAAAGCAATGCAGCCCAAAGCATATAAAAGTAGCCGAAGGCACTGAATCACCAGCACAGGACTCTGAAGCACCTGGGAACCTGGGAAGGGATGTCTGGTACCTTTGCTCTCTTATCACTTGCTTTGAAAGCCCCTTGTTGGTGGTCACCTTTCGTTTCCTTTCCTTTTATTCCCTTAGAAGCTCATTGATTCATAAACCTTGAGCAACAGCAGGAAATACTTTTCTTATTTTTTAGATGCAATGGCTAAAAAGACTGAGACATATTTTGCAATTGCTAAAGTAAATTTAGGATGTTGGGGTCACCATAATTGGGTTGCAACTTGACAGCACATGTGCACCATTGCAAAGAGTAGGAATAAATGGACAGTTCTCACAATGGAGGGAAGTAAGTAGTCGGGTCTCACAAGGATCAGTGTTGAAGCTGGTTCTATTTAATTTGTTCATATATTATCTGGAACAGGGGGCGGACTGTGGCGTGGTCAAGTTTGCAGATGACAAAAATGGTTCAGAATGGTGAAAATCAACACTGACCATGAAGAACTCCAGGAGTATCCCTGCAAATTGGATGAGTGGGCAATTATGTAGCAAATGCATTTCAGTGTAGGTGAGTGGAAAATGATGTACACTGGAGCAAAAAAATCCCAACATCAAGTACATACTAATAGGGTCTGAATTTGCTGAGACTGAGAGGGAAAGAAACCTTGGGGTTGAAGTGGACAGTTTGATGAAAATGTCGACCCAGTATGCTGCAACAGTGCAAAAGGCTAGCTCTATGCTGGGGGTTATTAGGAAAGGAGCTGAGAATAAAATGGCCAATATTGTAATGCCCTTGTCTCGATCTATGGTGTAGAATCATTTGGAATTCTGCCTGCAGTTCTGGTCGCCACATTTCAAAAAGGAGATTGCAGAGCTGAGAAAAGTGCAGAAATGGACAACCAAGATGCTGAAGGAGTTGGAGCTCCTTTCCTACAAGGAAAGGCTAAAGCATTTCAGACTTTTCGGTTTAGAAAAAAGACAACTAAGTGGGAACATGATAGAGGTTTATAAAATTATGCACGTGGCAGAGAGAGTGGAGACAGAGAACTTTTTCTCAGAGTCTCTACATGTTACTAAGTACCTAGAGATGGCCAAGTGAACCTCATTTCACATGTCCCTCCTCCAACTTTCCATGCACTCGCTCACACAGTCACACTTCAATTTGCTCCCTGTGAGTACCTTCACATTTTTCATATCAGTTCCTCCTCAACTGCTAAAAGTATCCCAGTTTCCCCCACATCCATTCCTTCAAATGCAGAGCTTGACACTTTTTCACACCTTAGAGAAATGCAAATTGGCACTTCAAAAGAGCCTACAGTACTTGTTCTCACAGCAAAAACAGAGCAGAATTGACGCTTTGCCCTCTGGAATCACTTGTAGATGCAGACACACAAAGTTTAGCTCCTGTGAAAGCGGCATTCACGTGCAATGAACAAGAACATACAATCCTGCACTTGAGCGTCCCTATACACAATGAGTGATTAAAATGGGGATTTCGCTACCCGAGGATGTAGTGGTGGCTACAAGTACAGACAGCAAGGAGTGGTCTATAAGTGGCTACTAGCCATGGAGACTAAAGTGAACCTCCACATCCAGAGACAGCAAACTTATGAATATTAGTGCTAGGCAGCATCACGGGAAGGCCTCGGCCTCTATGTTCTGTTGTGGACCCTCTGGAATAACCAGTTGGCCAGTGATCCTGAACTAGATAGGCCACGGAATGGCTTGGGCCAGCAAGAGCCACACAGGACTAGATGGACCACTGCTCTGACTCAACGGGGCTCTTCCATGTTATTCCATCAGCAGGAGTGGCCTTTGGCCAAGTTTTCCCAAGATGCACTTCAGTTGCTCATTTTTGCTTGCCTGCATTGAGGCTTGTACCCAGGAGAAGTGCATCATGGGAATAATCAACCAAAGACCATTCTTGCTTTTCAGACTAAGAGGATTAGCGCCTGTAGAGCTCCTTCTGTGGTAGCACCTTCCACCTCTTGTGTCAGGGGAATGCTTGGGAGGAAGAAACCACCATTAGCAGAATGAACATAAGAACATAAGAGAAGCCATGTTGGATCAGGCCAATGGCCCATCCAGTCCAACGCTCTGTGTCACACAGTGGCCAAAAAACCAGGTGTCCTCGGGAGGTCGGCCAGTGGGGAAGGGACACTAGAAGCCCTCCCACTGATTGCCCCCCAAACACCAAGAATACAGAGCCTCACTGCCCTAGACAGAGAGTTCCATCTATACCTTGTGGCTAATAGCCACTGATGGACCTCCGCTCCATATGTTGATCCAATCCCCTCTTGAAGCTGTCTATGCTTGAAGCTGCCACCACCTCATGTGGCAGTGAATTCCATGTGTTAATCACCCTTTGGGTGAAGAAGTACTTCCTTTTATCCATTCTAACCTGACTGCTCAGCAATTTCATTGAGTGGCCATGAGTTCTTGTATTGTGAGAAAGGGAGAAAAATACTTCTTTCTCTACCTTCTCTATCCCATGCATAATCTTCCAAATCTCTATCGTGTCACCCCTCAGTCATTGTTCTCCAAGCTAAAGAGCCCCAAGCGCTTTAACCTTTCTTCATAGGGGAAGTGTCCCATCCCTTTAATCAAGTTACCCTTTTCTGCATGCATGCAATGCAATCCATTCCAGACTAAGGACGGTATCAGTGCAGAAGCAGTTGATATACATAATCAAGAGTCGTCTTTGGCATCACGAGCTATGCTGAGGGCTTAGAAAAGAATGTGCCCAAAGTTGCCATTCTGTTACCTCATCCTTCAGGGTTGCCAACCACCAGGTTGGGCCTGAACTGATCTCCAGATTACAAAAATCAGTTCCTCTGGAGAAAGTGGCAACTTCAGAGGGTGGACTGTAAAGCACCACACCCTGATGAGCTCCCTCCCTTCCTCAAACTCTGTCCTTCTCAGGATCTACCCTCAATCCTCCAGGAAGGCTGGCGGTGGGAACATGGGTGGGATGCGTGTGACGTCAGCATGTCATTTCTGGGTAAAGCCAGGAAGTGAAAAGGAGTAGGTCTAGGAATTGCTGGAAACTCTATGGTTTTACATAGAAGTGACATCACGGCATTGCATCAACAGCATTTGCTGGCAAGAAGCCTTCCACCATAGCGAGAGGACTAGCAGGTCTGCAAAGAGATGACTATTTCACCTTTCGCGTATAGTTCATTCCTTGAAGAACTCATTCATGGTGTTTATTATTATTATTATTATTATTATTATTATTATTATTATTATTATTATATTACAATATTATATTATATTAATGTTATTATTTATTATTACTAATAAGTTTATTATTAAACTTATTATTTTAAGTTTGTGGAACTTGATTTGGGGGATTTTACTACTATCTGACATCATTTCTTTGTTTCCCACGCAGGACTTGTACCGCTCCAGGCAGGATGTCTTACCAGTGCAAGCAACCCTGTGTGCCTCCTCCCGTCAGTGTGAAGGGCACCACAAAATGTGGGGATGCCTGTGGGACCCCTTCTCAGATGAAGAGCGCAAACACATGTTCACCCACATGCTCTAATGCATGCACAGGGCCCAGCACAGCAAATGGCTGCACAGCAAACGGTTGCACAGCAAATGGCCAGACCCAATGCAATCCTGTTTGCCAGTGTGTTCCTCTCTGTTTCATACCACTCTATCCCTCAGGCATGGGTCCATGCGCTAATGTTTGCGCAGGTTCTGGTAGTCCTGTTTGCATGACAAACAGCCAGCCTCAATGTGCTCCTGCTTGCCCATGTGTTCCTATCTGCATGACACCATGCCAGGCCCAAAATGCCAACCCATGTGCTAACGGATGTGCGACCCCCAAGCAGGGCCAAAGCTCTTCCGTTTGCCTGGGCCCGGATGGCTCTATTTGTGTCACACCACAGCAATCCCGATGTAACTCCACTTGCCAATATTCTCGTGGTCCGATCTGCGTGACATCGCTCCAGCCCCAAAGCTGCAGTTCATGTGCCACTAGATGCCCAACCCATGGCGGTTCTATCTGTGTGAGACCAGTCAAGACCCAAAGCTCTGCTTCATGCACTACCACTGGCAGCAGTCCTAGTGCTCCTGTTTGTGTGGCACCTGAGAAAAAACAATGTGCTACTGCCTGCCAGGATACCTGTGCCACACCATGTCCTCCTACATGTGCTGCCCCAAGCAGTACCGAAGGCAATACTGTTTGCGCTGACTCCTGTGGGGGAGAGACAGCCGTGAAGTCTGGTGACACCAAATGCTCAAATCCGTATGCCTCAGTTGGCTCTGGCCGTGTAGGTGGGAAGACCCGCCCATCCATCAGCCTGAATCAATGCGTCCTAAGGAAATGCTAAGAGCCCACAACATATGCAATGAGAGATTCCACTGATTTGTCATGCTTTTGCCTGAATCTCACATAGATGAGTGATTCGCACCTGTATAAATATTTAGCATCTTTCCTGGACCACCTTCTTCTGTCTTCTTTCCTCTTACGACATGGATTTTTTAGTTTTACTTCAGAATAGGATTTGCTGTCTTCCCAGGGTAACAAGTCTATCTTGGAGAAAGAAAAATAGTAGAGCCCTGTCACAGTTCTCTTGGTCAGATGCATGACTTCGTCAGATGCATGACTCATCCATCTGACGAAGAGAACTGTGGTTCTCGAAAGCTTATGCTGCAGTAAAGTTGGTTAGTCTTTAAGGTGCTAGTGGACTCTTAACTATTTTGCTACTACAGACTAACACAGCTAACTCCTCTGGATCTTGGAGAAAGAAAGACTCTGTGTGTTGCTTGGTGGTGGAACTTCTCTCCTCCCAAGAACTTCAGCTTTTGATGTACAACAATAAAAAACAAGTATAAACGCATCATGTTGCTGTGACTTGAATTCTTTCCTTCCAGTTGCATTCTGTTCAGGGCCAATTTCTTAATATTGAGGGCCAGGTACGGCCAATCCAGAGACTTAATTCTACCTGGCAGGTACAACTATGTCCTCATATGCCAGAAAAGGGTTCTGAAGCTGTAGCAGGTTCTCGTGGTAAGTTTCAGCTTGCGGCAATGAGGTTCTGGGTCCAAGTTCTTGACAATCTCATTTATTCATTCACTCTTTAAAATAGTCACATCCCACCTTTACCATCATTAAATGGTAGTCTTGATCCTATGAACACTAAATGCCCTGTTAGCAGTATAGCAAGTGTCTGATGCTGTGCTGCTCCTTGTATTTACTGATGCAGCAAGCTGGGGGCGGGGGTGAGTAGCTGTGGCAGCTGCACCCAAAATGGCCTCCCCTCTCCCTCACCCACTGCCCCAAACCAGGTGCCAGCTGTTGACATCACTAAGAGAATTGACAACAGGGCAGGCCTGGGCAAAACTAGGACATGCCACAGCGGCCATGCTGAAGTGGTGGGCAACTCAAGGGCTTGCCTCTACGCAGATAGAGGAGTGGCCTATTGGGGGAAAGACAGACTAGGTCCACCCCAATAGACAGCCCAGCCTGCCAACCATCTGCGAAATTCCAGGGTTGACCTTAGGGCCAAGGAGGAGGCAGGCTTTCAAGAGAAGAACCCAAATACAAGCCAGGGAGAAGAGAGGGACCCCGTTCTGCACAAAAGAAGTTGGCAATCACAGAGACTGAAAGGAACAAGGAGGGGCAACCCCCTCCACTCTCAGATCTGAGGCCGACTGACCCTCCAACCTGCAGATGGCAAGATATGAAGGTAGGGCTGCCCACCTTCTGGTAGGACCTGGAGATCTCCCAGAATCACAGCTGATCTTCAGATGGCAGAGTTCGGTTCCCCTGGAGATGTCTGCCTTGAAGGGTAGGCTCTATTGCAGTATACCCCTCCCCAAACCCAGAGAGAGTGTTCCCCTCCCACGGAACCCAGAGAAATAGTCTCTGCTTGAAACCCACAAGGTTGCCAAAAGCGACATTGGGGCGCCTTTGCTAAATGTTACATGGACCAGAGGAACGGGCAAGAATGAAAAGCCTATGAAAGAGATGTGTGGGGAAGGAAGGGAGATGTTCCTTCTAGAGATAGATCAAGGACAGGTAAGATAAGCAATGGCAATCGGGTAATATTGTAATTGTGCTATTGACCTAAGTTGTTTCTTCCAATAAGGATAACCCTGGACATTTGTATCATGAGAGGTGGTCGCCCGCTTGAGCCAATGGGGGCCACTGTAGTTTCTGAGCCAATAGAATAACAAATACTATAATTAATCAAAAGGTATTATTTGCTTTGCACTGCCATTGTAGCTTTGATGAGCGTTGGACACGAGGAGACCTTTTACTCTCTGTGTAACCATTGTTCCTCCACCGTTTAATAAACAGTTATAGACTGCTTCATCCATAGGACTCCGCGTCTGTCTCTTATCATGATTGGCTGAGGGACTTTTGAACCACTAGTTGTGTGGAACAAGGTGAAGAAGTGAACAGTGGCTCACAAAAGCTCATACCTTACCACTAATTTTGTTAGTCTTATACGTGCTACTGGACTCTTGCTCTTTTCCACTCTCTATCTTAAGACAGAGAGGAAGCTGAAGACTTTTTAAAATTTAGGATCACTTTTGTTTAGCTACTTTTTAATATATGGTTTGTTTTTAACTGTCTTTTACATGTATTTTAATGTTTGTTTCCATTTCATATTGTAAGCCTCCTTGAGCGGCTCCAGATGGAAAGGCAGCTAACAAATGTATTAAAATTTTTAAATTTTAAAAAGAATAAGATAAGAAATGATGATAATACTTATGTCACTTCTGGTTTTTACAGGAAATGACATATGCACACCAGTGGGCCACCGGCATGTCAGGCCCTGCCCCCCAATTTCTCCCAGGGAGTTGGCACTGCAACCCTAGTCTTAACTGGAGGGCTGAGCGCACAAAATCACAGAAAAATATGTTTAGACTGTGAGCCTTTTTTCCAAGAGAAAGTGTAGCTTTGATCAGAAAAGGAAAAAAAGTCCAAACTCCAAATATTTATACCAGGTCTTTCCAGTCCGGAGACTCCATATTGTTTACCTGCAATTGGATTTGAGAACAATTTTATCTGTTTCCAGTGAATAATCAGAATCTCCGCAGGAAATCAGAGCCAAAGTTCTAATAGCAGTAGATAAACAATGGCTCATTTCCCAAAGCCCTAAAGTCCAAACAAAGTTAGTTCTATGGTTGTTGGGGGTTTTCCGGGCTGTATTGCCGTGGTCACGGCAATACAGCCCGGAAAACCCCCAACAACCATCGTTCTCCGGCCGTGAAAGCCTTCGACATTACATCAAAGTTAGTTCTAGATAACTCACTAGTGCAATCAAGCCCTAGAGTCCCTGACATTGGGTTACTGGTGAGGCCACCTCCAAGAACAGACCTGCTTTTGCAAATCCAAGAAATAAATCTAAATAAGTGGAAAAACACACCAGGCTCTGTATTCCCTATTCTGTTGAAAACAATAGTATCACCGACGTTGTGTTTCCAGGTCTCCAATATTTCAACAAATGACATGTGTCCCAAAGGTCCCTGTTAACCAAAGATAGTCCCTATTTTCCAGAAGGAGAACCTTGCATTTCTCGTCCCTGCCATTTTGACTTGAGAATCCCTGTTATGGGTTTGATTCAAACAAGGAAAAATTGAACTAGCTGCCAGTCCTTGGCCGGTAGAACCCCAAGTCCCTCACAGCAAGTACTCAGATGCATTGGTTAAAGTAACTTTTATTAGAGATCTATGCAGTCCAAGTGATCTATACGAATGCATTGGCAGAAATGACTATTCAAAAGAGGATAGTGTTAATTATAGGGAACCTTCCCACCCCAGGACAGTGTCCGTTGGTATTTTGATGTGAAAACCCCAAAGAGTTAGATTAGACATAGTACAGAATGAAATCATTTCATTCACTGGGAAAGGATACATTCCGAACTGGCTGTAGCTTGCCATCAAGGACATTTGCTGTAGAAGTGAAAGTAAATTCCTTTAGCAGATAGGAGACTATCTCCCCCCCCCGCCCCCGCTTTGGCTGAGCGCATTGCAGTTCAGCATTTTACACACTCTCAGAAACCCAGTATGGTGTACAACAGAGATCAGCACAGAAAAGAAATACACACTTATGGCAGGTAGGCAATCAGGCATACATAACACTAGCAGCATAAAAAGAATAAACAAACTGGAACCACCAACAAACCAAACAAAAAAAGTGAAATAAAAGAAGTCATAAGATATGAAGACACAGAGAAATGAATAGGGAGATATGCAAACATTCCTCATTTTCTGCTTCCTTTCGGGAAATGTTGTAGTGCCTTTGGTAGCATGCACACACTTGCCATAGAATTGACATTGATAATTGATAATTGAAATTATTCTATGAAGTACATAGTGCAAAATGCACACATTTTGATTGTAGCTTGGCAAATGGTGCCCCTCCCTTTTCATAAAAATGCTCTTGAAATGGCTTGCGATAAAAACAAAGCTAACTTACAAAACATCATCAAAAGATTAAAACGTAAACATAAGCAGATGCGAAGTAATCTTCAAAGTGAAACAAATCGTCAGTTAGAGGACCTGAAACGAAAACAGAAAATCCCTCAAGCAATACTCAGCCCACGTTAATTAAACCAAAACCCCACCAAAATCCATCATCCTGAAAAAAAAGAGGGCACCAGATGTGCTTCACAGAGGTGCCATGGTTTTGATGTGGCTACTAAGGATGCCCTTCGTGGTAGCTGGTCTATATAGCCACCCACTGGATGTCCAACAGTATTGGAACACCAAGGACATAAGATATGTGAGTGGGTTAACTCAGGGCCAAGCTACAAGTGACGAATGACACTTGAACAGCAAGTGGATTGAGTGGAGTGCAAGTGAACAGGGAGAAATACACTTGCCATTCAAGTGTCATTCGTCACTTGTAGCTTGGCCCTTAGATGGGACCGACAAGCGCTCCAGGCATCTAGGGCTGTATTAACCCATGGCTGGGCCCCTAGACTTACAGATATTTCGGGGGCCCTCAGCTGACAGCCTGTCCTGGTACGGTAGGTACTAGACCGCAGTACATAGCCCTATATTCATTTTGAGGGTCTCCTGAAGAATTCTGTTAAAAAAAAATTAATATTTTTATTGTGCGAGTAGAACTCCTCAGGAAAGCACATTTTGGGGGTATAATTGTTCAACACTGTAACATTTTGAAGTGAATAAAATTGTTATTGATGGTTGTTGTGGGTTTTCCGGGCTGTATTGCCGTGGTCTTGGCATTGTAGTTCCTGACGTTTCGCCAGCAGCTGTGGCTGGCATCTTCAGAGGCACCTGCTGCTCTGGCTTTGGTGCTTTTGTGCTGGCTGTCCTGGCTCTCACAATTATGCTTCACAAACTGGATTGGTGTGACACTGAGAGATCTCTGTCTTTTGGTGCTACACCTCTGAAGATGCCAGCCACAGCTGCTGGCGAAACGTCAGGAACTACAATGCCAAGACCACAGCAATACAGCCCGGAAAACCCACAACAACCATCGTTCTCCGGCCGTGAAAGCCTTTGACAAAATTGTTATTATTTATTAAAATATATAATTTATGGGAAATTGTTTTAATATAAGAGACAATTTGTTTCACTTCAATGAAGCAGTTAATTATCTTAATAATAGAGGTTATATAAAATTGACAGGCCCCTAGTACCTGCGGGGCCCCTTAGGCTTTGGCGTAGTCAGCCTTATGAATAATATGACCCTCCAGGCATTCAAGTTCCAAACCATTTAGGACCCTAAATTTCAAAAACAACGCTTTTAATGGGGGTAGTCCATTTTTAACTGACCCTTCCTCCAAGAAAGCTCAGAATATCTCCCATTCTATATTATACTTTATTATCACAACCACTCCTTTTGTTTATTTGCTTAATTTACATTCCACCTTTCTCATTGAGGCTCATGACGGATTACAGATTAAGAAAATAATGCTGCAGTAAAATCTAGCATAATACACACAACCGGTGCATAAAAAACGCGGCGAGGCTGAGAGAGTGACGGGCACTAGGACAGAAAATTATTTTCTCCGCAGCTCCAATGCACCACACTGCCTCATATAATATAGAGTAACTCCAACCTACTTTTACTTCAATGCAAGGCAGTGTTGTACAATGGTTAGAATGTTGGAGGAAGAGTGGACCTTGGGCCAATCATTCCCTCTCAACCTAGCCTTCATCAGAGGTTTCTTGTGAGGACCAAATGGAGGACGGGAAAGTTTGTGAGCCACCTTGAGTTCACACACATCCAGTAAACTTCATGACTGAGTTGGGATTTAAATTGAGATCTCTCTAATCTCAGAACAGCACCCAACCCACCACAGCTTAGTGATTCACAAGTGGGCTTTCTTTCTTTCTTTCTTTCTTTCTTTCTTTCTTTCTTTCTTTCTTTCTTTCTTTCTTTCTTTCTTCCATCCTTTCTATTTTAAGAATTTTATTTCCATTAATAAACTTAAACAAAAAGACATAAACTACAATCATACCATCATCTAAATCATCTCTCTACTATCATCCTTTATACAGTTATCAGTAATCTTCTAGATCATACATTAAAAACTAAACACATCATCTAAAATCTTATTAAAAACGCAATGAATAAACTACTATAATTTAAATCATATGTCTATCTAGAACTTGCTTATATGTGCTCTTACTTTTTCACTTCTATCTTTCCGTCTGTCTTCATAACTAATAATAACTGTTCTTAATTATTCTTAATTAAGAGCCAGTTTGGTGTAGTGGTTAAGAGCGGCAGGATTCTAATCTGGAGAACCGTGTTTGATTCCCCACTCCTCCGCTTGAAGCCAGCTGGGTGACCTTGGGCTAGTCACAGCTCTCTGGAGCTCTCTCAGCCCCACCCACCTCACAGGGTGTTTGTTGTGGAGTTATAACACCTCTGAGTGGGCATTCAGTTGTCCTGAAGGGTGGTACATAAATTGAATGTTATTATTGTTATTATTAATTTTCAACTATAATAATAATACAACAAACTAGCTCTCCAAAATATAATCCAAAAATACTTTCCATTTTTCTTGAAATTCTGAAATTGGTCTATTGTGTATATGGTGTTGGTGGAGAGTGCCCTCAAGTCATAGCTGACTTACGGCAACCTCTGGTAAGGTTTTCAAGGCAAGAGACTGTGGTGGTTTGCCATTGCCTGCCTCTGCAACCCTGGTCTTCACTGGAGGTCTCCCATCCAATTACTCACCAAGGTAGACCCTGTTTAGCTTGAGATCTGATGAGATCAGGCTCACCCGGGCTATAAGATATATAAGATGTGTAATTTTGCTATAGCAAGTGGACGTCTTTTTCAACCAGGTGGAGCTTCCAAGAGATTTCGGAAGTAATCTCATGTAGAGCAGGTTCCAAAGCTGTCTGCCATCAGGATCAGGAAACGGCTTTATTATAAATTGACAGGATATTCCCAGGTGAGACATTCGAGGGTTTGCAATCGCATGCTTTGAAAATGACTTGTCGGCATAATGCTCGTGCATAGATTCTTGCCATCATGGACAGCACAGAAGGAGCTGCAGACTGTCCTTGCCAAGGCAGCCCGGTTTGCAATCAACCTTCTCTCTGTCACACTCACGCCTCATAATTAGCTACAATAATCCATTAACCGAGGCGTGGGTGGGGCAGGTTTCAGAGCATCTTGCAAGCGGTGCTGCCTCATTTCCTACGCCCTCCGTATAAAAAAGAGCTCTCGCCAACATACCTAAAAACAACCCCTCTTGGCTTCGACATCTCTGGCTGGCACCGGGACACTTAGGTAAGTTCTCTTATTGATTTCTAGAAGCTTATCAACAGGGGAGGGCTTTTTAAAAAAAAGATGCTTCAGACTTTATTCCCAGAAACTTAGAGATGCTTGAGATTTTACTTGACAGCTTAGAGGTTTTCCTCCAACGTGACAGATGAAACATGGGTGCAGCTTTTCATACAGCTTAGCGCAATAGTTAAAGAGGTGGTTCTCGAAGCTCCGGGTTCGTTCGTTCATTCATTTGTTCGTTCGTTCTTTTTTCTTTCTTTTTGAATACTTTTTATTTTATTAATAAGATTAAAAGCCCAATAAAAAGGGCAGACAAATAGAGGAAAGTAAAGAAAAAGAATACAAAGAGAGAAAAAGAACAACAAAGATAGAAAATAAGAAAAATAATACGTTTTGTTTCCCATTTTTCTCTACAATATCTATCATATTTTAACAGATGTTATACTTTTAGTTTTAATATGTCAAAAATTTACCTTTTCAATACTGCCCTCCTTCTATTTATGTTTCCCACGTTTATCTTCTTAGAAATCAAAACCACAAATCATCGCTTCATTTTTCCTCAGCTCAACGCAGAAAGTCAATAACGCAGAAAGTTTCCAGTTAACCGTACAAGTAGACAGTTTTATCTCATCAGAGCTGGAAGTTTAGCCATCTCCGCTAACTCCCATCATTTTCACAATCCAGTCCTTGATTGAAGGAAGTTCTGGGTTCTAAATCTTCACTCTGACAAGAAATTCTCTGGGTGACCCTAAGTCAGTCATGCAGGCTTAGGGTAACCTACCTCACAAGGTTGTTGTGAGAATAGAATAAAGAAGGGAGAACTATGCATGTCATTCCTTAGAGGCTAAAACTGTACAAAATGGATAGAACTCTCCTGTTTTCACACAAGAGATCACTGTCTGAGCCCACACACACACACACACACACACACTTGCTATTCTTATCATGTTCTATACATGACACATTCATTTATTCCGAGATCATGTTCCCAGAGTTGAATTCTGGGCATCTTAGAAAACAGACCATGACTGTAGAATGCAATGTACGGGGCGTTATTCAGTTTGAGAGAGATGTAATTCCAACACCTTCAGTCAAAAAGAGCAAGAGTCCAGTAGCACCTGTAAGTCTAACAAAATTTGTGATAGGGTATGAGCTTTCGTGAGTCACAGCTATCTGAAGAAGTGACTCATGAAAAGCTCATACCCTACCACAAATTTGGTTACTCTTATAGGTGCTACTGGACCCTTGCTCTTTTCTCCTGCTACAGAGAGACTAACACGGCTACCCATCTTGATCTAACACATTAAGGAATGCTTAAGGCAGACCTGGGGTGGGGTGGGGGAGGTACACACAGTGTGCTGGAATGTGGGGTCCACAAGAGCACACATGTGTTGCCCCCATCTTTAAAGGATTCCCGGTCTTAGATTTGACTGGATGTACACTCAAAAGCAAGATGCTTGCATTTCCCAACTCAGAGACTTCACTTGTGGAGCTGAGTGGATGAGGGAAGCTATAGATCGCTTTAGTATACACTAGCAATTGTTTAGGTAAAAAATCTTCCTCAGCGTCTTCCCAACGGTTCTCCAACATAATACTAGAACTCAGGGTCACCCACTGAAGCTGATGGGTGGGAGTTTCAGGACCGACAAAAGGAAATACTTCTTCACACAGCTCACACTTAACTTGTGGAACTCGCTGCTACAGGATGTGGTGATGGCTGCCAACTTGAAAGACTTTCAAAAGGTGGACAAATGCATGGATGACAGGGCTGTCAACGGCTATTAATCATGATGGATATCTCCCTCTAGTACCAGAGGCAGTATGCTTCTTTTTCAGTTGCTGGGAAACTCGGGTGGAAGGATGCTGAAGCAATCCTATAAACACATTCCCGAGAGCAAGCCCCACTGAAAAGATTTGGTTGGGATTCAAAGTAGGCCTGCCAAAGATCATCTCCATTATAGGGTCACCAGCTTGGCACTGGCAGACCCCAGAGGCTTTTGGACGTGGAGTCAGGGAAGGGGAGCGTCTCTGACTTCGTGATGTTATTTCCAGGTGAACACCAAGCAGTGATGTCACAGCCCCACACCACTCTAGCAATTGCCCCAATCTCTACAGTAAAAGAAGACCAAAAAGAGGGGGAAATCCTAGACTGTTGTGCATGGTCACCCATGGACAGTCTGCAAGTTCTCCCCCCTTGGAACATTTTTTTCTCCCACTGCTTGGCCAATTAGAATAGGCAATGAAGGGCATGGCTAGAGGGCAGTCAGCTTTTGATCTACCTCTCTATGTTGAGCATAGTCCTCATCAGGCTATTGAGAAGAGGCCACTTTCTTTGGGTTACTTTATATTTTTCATGCTAGTTTGGTGTAGTGGTTACGAGTGTGGGACTCTAATCTGGAGAAGCGGGTTTGATTCCCCACTCCTCCACTTGAAGCCAGCTAGGTGACCTTGGATCAGTCACAGCTTTTAGGAGCTCTCTTAGCCACACCTACCTCACAGGGTGTTTTGTTGTGGGGATAATAACAACATACTTTGTAAACCACTCTGGTAAGGTAAAGGTAACCTTACATACTTTGTAAACCACTCTGAGTGGATGTTAAGTCATCCTGAAGGGTGGTATATAAATCAAAATCCGCCCTGGGCCTGCTGGTGTGGGGAGGGCAGAATATAAATCGAATGGATAGATAGAATGTGATGGTGGTGGTGGTGGTGGTGGTGGTGGTGATGATGATGATAGGGATACATAGGGTCAAAACACACAAGACACATGGGCAAGTGTCGTATCCTGCAATGATTCCTGGGAATTGTAGTTTAAAAAAATGAACCGCTCAACATGATTCTCAGCTGGGGAGGGGGGGGGAGTTTCACACACACACACACACACACTTTCTCTCTTTCAAAAATCCTCTGAGAACTTAGGATGGGGGTGGAGGAGTGGGGAGTGACGTAACAAGAGACAGGAAAAAAGCTGAGGTGTTTTGCGAGTGAGAGAGAAAGCCAGTCCCTCCCATTCTTCTTCTCCAGGTAGGGAATTGCAGCTTGAATTCCCCCCACCCCACCCCCATCTCTAAGCTGAAGGAAAATCAGCTGATTGGCTTTTTGAAAGAGAATCGGTCTTTTTTTGAGAGAATCTCTTTGAAAGACAATCGCTGTTCTTTGCGATAAAATCCACTTCGCTCAGGGGGGGGAGGTGGTTAGACTACCATTCTCAGCAAAGATTGCAGGACCAATCAAGTGCTCGTCACGTGAAATTTGTCTTGTGTGTTCTGACATATAGTTAGTCAGTCATTGTTTATTGTATTGTATTGCCCATAGGTCGTAACAATGTAAAACAACACATACTATTCCACATACTAAAATTCCCAAATTAACAAAAAATTAGGAAAATTACAATACAATACAATACAGAACAAAACCCCATAGTGTTGAGACCAAATTAAAATATATTCAAAACCATTTTAACCATTATACTGTTTCATATAGTTCGATCTCATCCTTCTAGCTGCTAATGCAAACAGAGCAACTCTGTTGGAAACAAAACGATCCTCATCGGCAAGCGTTCTGACATATAGAAACTCTTCGTTTCACCCGTTTTTCCTGCTTTCTTGGCATGAGCCATCCCTTTTACTGTGAGATATAGCAAGAAACTATATGAAAATTCATGTTTATAAAGAGCCTCCATTGTTTACCGGCCACAGTGGTAGAGGAGTTGTGCCCCAGTGGAAGCACTGCAGATCGAGAGGTGCCCCCATTCAAATATGTGCATTTCCATGTGACTTCTTCCAGGAAGGGCACTCAGCAACAGAGCACATGGCATTCACAACTGTATTTTATTTTAATTTATACCTAAGATAGATTAAGTAAGAAATGATGACAAGATAAGGAATGCTAAGATAAGGAATGATGTATGCCTATCACTTTTTTATATCTTTTATATACGGAACTCTGTTTTGTATTTTTGTGATCTTCATATATTTGTCCATTTCAAAATTAATTAGATTGGTTTTAGATAAAAGTCTGAAAAGACCATAATGAGTGTTTTTTGGCTGGGATACACCTGGCATATGTATGTATGTATGTATTATTGACACCTGGAGTAAATAAACTTCTGATTTCTCAGTGTTACTATTATCACCACAATACAGTTGGAGAGCTGGGCTGAGAGGAGTGGCTTCCCCAAGGCCACCTGCTGAGCTTGTGGCAGGAGTGGGATTCAAACCAGCAGAGTGCTGATTTGAAGCCCAGCCGTTTAACCACTATGCTGAGCTCAAAGACCTGACTTACGATGCCACCATCAGAATGTTTAAAAGCTGTGGCTGAGGACAAGGTTGGCATGTCTCCCCAAGGAAATGAAATGGCATGAAAAGTGAAGTTGCATTTTGTTTAGCCTGGTGATACCTATCCCTACCCTGGTAAAAAAGAGCCTTGAGCTGTAGAGAACAGTAAAGAAGTGAATTCCAAAAGTAGTGACAGAACCTTCATCTTTAAAACTTTCGAAACAAAGAGGATGAGAAGGTCTGCTCCTCTCTGCAAGGTAAGGCTGGACTCCTAGGGCCCTAGCGTGGGAAGAGCCATCCTACCCTTTACCCGGTGCAGGAGACCAAAAACACATCCACACCTTCCTCAAGTTCCTCCCCCCACCCCGCCACCCCTTCAGGACTCTGCAGAGCCTGATTTCACATTCAGATTAATTAATTTATTTGGAAAATTTATACACTACCTTTACAGAGACCTGCCCAAGCCAGGTTACAATTACAAGCTAGTATAAGATTCACAGATAGCAACATAAAATGGAAACCATCGTTAGGCCAGAAGCACACCATAAAACAACCAAAAGATAAAAAAAAACACTTAGATAAAAGCCTGGGAAAGGTTTAGCCTTGTACCTAAAAGAAAATAAGGAAGCTGCCAAGCAAGCTTCACATGCCACCACTAGAAAAAAAAACATTCTCTGGTTGCCTATCTGTGGCAACCTGCAGGAGTCAGAGGGCAGGGATAGGAGAGCACCATTAACACGGTGGCTTTGCATCACTTCCGAGGGGAACTGGAACTGAAGTCATACCTCTCTAAGAACTGGCAGAAACTCTATGCTCAACCATAGAGTTTCCAGCAATTCCTAGAGAAGTGTGATAGGACTTTCCGATTTTCCCTGGAGGTGATGTAACACTGTTGCACCAATGGCAATTATTTTAGTTTATTTTTCTCCCACTGGCTGAGAGAGCTGCAGTGGGGGTTGACAGCTAACCTTACGTAGATGCCGTGCTCACAAGATGGTGATCATATATCAGCAAGGGGTAGAGACTGAGCCAGTTTGCTCACAGTGTCTGTCCCTTACCATCCAGTCAGTCAATTTAGGGAGGGATCATATGTAGAGGGCTGCTAGGACACAGGGATCGTATTGTCCCCATTTCCCCAATCAGTAAACAGTTCTACTAGTGGTTGTACTTACCTTTGGATGAAAGAGCAATGAGAAGTAAGGACATCTTTTGTAATATTGGCTTTATATACAATTTATTTATTTTATCTTATTTATCTTCCATTTCTATGCTGCCCTCCCCGAATGGGCAGGCTCAGGGAGGATTACATTCTATAAAACAGCACATTAATAACTTACATTTTACAATTTTAAGACAACAATACAATACACAAAACAATACAATAGAAATATTTTTAAAAGTACAAAGAAGGCAGCGCAGGAGTTATCAGTTTATCAGTTTTAGTTCGCCACCTAATCCACTATATAACAATTACTTGCGTAGTTGGTTAAAAGAAGGTTGGTGGTGGGTGCCTCTAGCAGGGAGGACGTTCACCTCTATTTAGCTGGTAGGGGCCCAGCTCAGCCTCCACCATATGCCTGGCGGAACAGCTCTGTCTTACAGACCTGGTGGAAAGATAACAAGCTGGGCACAACTGGAGAACCCCCCCAAAGGCAAAACATAGTAACAACAATGTGCTTATATACTGCTCTTCTAGCAAGATTAGCCCCACTCACACACACTTCCTCTGTCCTATCTTTGTGTCTTTTAAATGCCAGCGTTTGTTTCTCCCTTGGACATCCCATCCTGTCGCTTCATTGGGAGAAGGCTGTAGTGGGCATCTCATTCAAAAGACAGAAAGATTCCCTACCTGTCAATGGACCATCTCCTAACCATCCACTCCCTCTGAGGACACACTGAATGAGCATTCTAAGTGCAGAGCAGCCATGGGCTAGCTAGCTGTCAACTATCAATCGCATTTTTATCCAAACTTTTCTCCCAGGAGTTTAAGGCCAGAGACTGTAACACCATCTTCCCTGTCCCCCTTTCCCCTTGACAGACCGAAGCCCCTTATCAGGCAAAACACTCCGTAGCTCTATTCCATCCTTGCTCTCTTCCTACATTTCCTCAGTCTCAAGGTATGGCAAACAAAAAGAAGTGAGGCTATATGGGGATTGTAGCAGAACTGCAATGTATATGGGGATATATGGGGATTGTAGCAGAACTTCCCCCATATGGGGGAAATGACTCCTGGCAAAGGGCTCCACGTGCAGCTTCTGGGCATGTTCATGGGAACTGGAGCAGAACTTTGGGGGAATGACTCCTGGAAAAGGGCTCCACGTGCAGCTTCTGGGCATGTACATGGGAACTGGAGCAGAACTTTGGAGGAATGACTCCTGGCAAAGGGCTCCACGTACAGCTTCTGGGCATGTACATGGGAACTGGAGCAGAACTGTGGGGGGAATGACTCCTGGCAAAGGGCTCCACGTGCAGCTTCTGGACATGTACTTGGGAACTGGAGCAGAACTTTGGGAGGAAAGACTCCTGGCAAAGGGCTCCACATGCAGCTTCTGGGCATGTACATGGGAACTGGAGCAGAACTTTGGGGGGAATGACTCCTGGCAAAGGGCTCCACGTACAGCTTCTGGGCATGTACATGGGAACTGGAGCAGAACTGTGGGGGGAATGACTCCTGGCAAAGGGCTCCACGTGCAGCTTCTGGACATGTACTTGGGAACTGGAGCAGAACTTTGGGGGGAAAGACTCCTGGCAAAGGGCTCCACATGCAGCTTCTGGGCATGTACATGGGAACTGGAGCAGAACTTTGGGGGGAATGACTCCTGGCAAAGGGCTCCAGATGCAGCTTCTGAGCATTGGACAATTCCCATGTACATTCTGGGCAATTCCCATGTACATCAAAATCATGATGTAATCTCACAAAGAGCCAGCATGAGAAAGGATGGAGCAACTGGGATAATGACGATAATGGTCACCTCTAATTATCCTCTTATCTTTTCCTTTCTAGAATCAACCTCAAATTCCTATCGACATGGCTTACCAGTGTACACAGCCCTGCCTCCCCCCACCCATCTGTGCACAGCAGAGCCCCTCTGAAGCCAAGGAGCTGTCCATGTGTGCATCCCCATCCAACGCCACCGGTGCCGAGCCGTGTCCTACTCTGACCACGGAGCTTACTTCCTCTCAATATGGGTCATCTGCCAGCATATCCTACCAGTGTACACAGCCCTGCCTTCCCCCACCCATCTGTGTGCAACCTTGCCTTAGGGAAAGTTCGATTGCACCCGCTCCAACATTTGTCCCCATGTGCAATGCCGTCACTGCTGAGCCAGGTCCTGCTCCATGCACAGAGGAGCCCTCTTCTTCAGGTGGCTTGCACACTGAACGGCCCTCCTTTCCTCTTCCAGATGCTGCACAGCCATGCACAGCTGAAGTTGTGGCTCCAAGCACTGCAGCTTGCATGACCTTCTGCAGCAATGCTGCCCCAGAAGCCAGCCCAGCTTTATACCCAGAGGCTGCGCGGGCCTATGTGGCCCCAGGTTCAATTGTAAGCTTGGATCCATCTGGAAATGTCTCCGTCAGGTCCGGGCCTGTGGAAGCTATGAATGCCACTGTTGATATGTACATGCCTAATTTCTCATAAAACTCAACCAAAGCCCTCCATAATGATGAGTGGATCAACTGTGGCTTGAACTTCCATGGCTCTGAGCCCAGCTTCTCAGATTCATGAAGCTTCTCTGATTGATCAAATAGATCAAATCATTAATAACTCGTTCTCTGTGCATTTCTCATAATTATATTCTACCTTTGTTCTGAGGGTCTGGTAATGGTGTACATGGTTGGGGTTCTTATGCCCAGGCTCATTTCGAGGGGGAACGCACAGGAACGCAGTTCCGGCAGTTCCCCAAAGAGATTACATGTCAGGTGGCCCTGCCCACCTGATTCTCGGCCATTTTGAGCCTGTTTTGCCACTTCCGGGTGATCCTCAGTGGACGCCTCTGAGGTGTGGCGGCAGGACAGGACCATGGCTGCAGGGGGCAGAGAGGGGCTCTGCCCATGCTCCAGCACTCAGACACCTGAGCTGAGGAGCCGGCATCTGCCCGGAGTTGCCTACAGTTAGTGGCCCCATCCTGCCACCGCGCCTCGGAGGCAGCCACCAAGGGAGTGCAGGCAGCCCCGGCCCTGACAGCGCTCCTGGCTCCTCTCAGCCTGGCAGGGTGAGGCAGATGCCAGGTGAGTTTGCCTTGCCGGCTGGGCTGCAGCCTGACATCGCACAGCTCCGGGAGAGGGCAGGTGGTGAGGCAGACACGGGGCGAGCTCACGCTGCTGGCCGGCCAGCTACAAGTGACGCCTACACTTCCCATCAAAATTTGAGGGGAACTGGCACATGTCCAACTCATGTCAGGTGTCACTTGTAGCTTGGCTCTCAGAGTCTGATTTGGACAAGAGCCCTGGCTCAGACATAGATAGAGTTGCCAGTTTCCCACTGGAAGCTGGGGATTTCCCATCCCCAGCAGACCACCACTTCAGCTCAATAGCGAGGAGGGAATAGGGGGCACTTGCTATCATCCCAGTGCACTGGCATCACTTCCTGTGTGGCCAGAAGCAATTTCAGCAAGACACTGTGGATGATCTAGCATTCAGCCAAAACTCTATGGTTA
Source organism: Eublepharis macularius (assembly GCF_028583425.1). Lineage (NCBI taxonomy): Eukaryota > Metazoa > Chordata > Lepidosauria > Squamata > Eublepharidae > Eublepharis > Eublepharis macularius. Next base: position 250,059,994 of record NC_072790.1, read on the forward strand.
AACTATATAGTTTTGACCAAATATTAGGGTGTCCATGGGTGACAGGATGATATCATTTCTGGTCTTGCCATTAAGTGAAGTCAGCACATTGCCACTAAGGGTGAGTCTTCTCCGAGTTGCCAACTTTGTGCTGAGCCTCTGCTTGGTATACAGGAGATGCCAGGTTCAATCCTCATCATCTTTTGTTAAGGGATCTCTGGTAGCAGATGCTGGGAGAGGTTTTTTTCTGCCTGATATTCATTTTGAAGCTTCCCTAGGCCCCCAAACCATACAAACCTCCTGTCATGTTCCTCCCAACTCTTGTCTACTGACTGTTCTTAAAATAATTATGAGGTTTTGTGGTGGTGATTACAAGCTTCTCTGTTTTGATGCTCTTGTTAATCTTTCTGTCAGCGTCTGGAGATCTGTGTCTCAACTCCTGTTACATGTCGCAACAGAAAAGAACCATTCCTATTATTCTGTTTTAACTTGCAGTTGTGCTCATGAACAAAATACCTTGTGCAAGTTTTCGCTAACCCTCTCACCTGTGCCTGTTGGGCTAGAATAAAGCCATACCCTATTGCATACTTTGAAGAGTGTTTCTTGTTTGTATTTTGAAGTTCTTTGTATATTTTTGTTCATTTTGAGAGCTATGGGGAAGACTAGCGTGTGGAATGAAACACCATAAATTCTAAGTAGACGCAAGCAGAATGTGGCCAATCCAGGGCCATCCCTGTGGGGTGTCTTAGAGTTTGTTCATGGGTATTTACACACAGAGATGAGATGCACTGATAATTTATCTTCTAGAGCCTTGAGGAAGGGCTAGGATCTGAGAGGCACAGGTTCAAATCCCCTCTCCAACATGAAGCATATTTCCCCTTATAACTCTACAAGGAAAAGTGCTAGTGACTTACTTTTTTAAAAAACGAAAGGTGGAATTCAGAGATCATGGCAATTGATAGTTAGAATGACAGTGCACACTTTCACAGTAACAATTACTTTTTTAAAAAGGGCCTTCCTATTTCACAGCATGGGGGAAATACAGGGAAATAGTGGTTCTCTGTCTTTAACCGATCCCTAGACAGTTAAATCGGTCAAAAATCATATAAATCAATAATAAATAAATGCTGCATTTTGGGGGAAAACCTGATACAAACCAGGCATTCGAGTTGTTCAGTGTGAACCATACAGACTGGCTGATCGGCTCACAACACAACTGATTGTCACAATTGAACTCAGTAATCTCAGCGGCTAGACATGTTTCATGAGAATCCCTAGTAAGAATTCCATGAAGGGTATGCCTTTTGAACACGGAAGGCATTGAAATATTATTGTTGCTAGAAGCACAGTCTTGTAATCAACGCTTGAGCATGCTAAACTTTAGAATCTCACCATTTCTAGCACTAAATTTAGTCACAGTTGAAGAAATAATCTAAAAGTCTAGAAACAGTTCAGAGATTTCAGAGATTTTCTGGTTTCAACAGATCTGGTGTCCACCTGGGCATGACCGTCACGTGAGCATGGCAGGCAAAGATTCCTTTTTTCGATCAAAGAGCTTGCAATTCAATCAGGGAAGCTCATCTTTTGTGCTCCAAAGCAGTTTCGAATCCTGCAACTTTGGCATCCCACATTTGTCTGAATAATCCATTAATGAGAGGGTGTGAGCAAAGCCGTGGGGGTGATTAAGAAACTTGTCTTTCATCATGAGGATAAAACTTCTTGCTGCAATTTTTCTAGGCTACCACAAAACCAAAACCACCTCATCCACGCGATTTGTGAGGCACGTACAAGAACTCGGTGCCCTAACGCTTGCCTAACAGAGCGTGGCGTTTGCCAGATGCTTACGCTAGGTCTGGGCAGATTAAAGGAGACAGACAAGCAACATCACTCACTGACAGTTCCAGCACTCCTTTGTTTTAAAGAAATTTAAGCTCCTAGCCCTTATAGGTGTAGAGAAATGAGCTTGAAAATAAGTCAGCAAAAATTGCTAAAGGGTCATTTCTATAAAAAGGCAACGCAACGAGGACTGTCGAAGGCTTTCATGGCCGGAGAACGACGATTGTTGTGGATTTTCCGGGCTGTATCACCATGGACTTGGCATTGTAGTTCCTGACATTTCGCCTGCAGCTGAGACTGGCATCTTCAGAGGTGTAGCACTGAAAGACAGAGATCTGTCAGTGTCAAACTGAGTTTTGGGGGGGGGGTTATAATTTATGTACATTTATTAATAGGTCAAATAATAGCTCCACAGGGCCATTTCAGGACAAGAAAATGGCACAGGAAAGGGGAGGCTAAAGCCCTTTCTCCTCATGTGCCACAATCACAAACAGAATCAGGCCCATTTGCATCTGCAGAGCAGAGGCCCCTTTCCCTCCTTCACACAAATGCTAACAAGTTCTCAGGGCAGCCATAAAGACTTCGTATTGTGTGAACTGGGCCACTAATAATAAGTACATTCTACTAAGATACATTTGTTGTAACTATGAGCGGGACCACAAGTGACGCCTGACACAGGTTGGACACTAGTCAGCTTCCCTCAAGTTTTGATGGGAAATGTAGGCATCCTGGTCTCGCAGCTTCGCTCTCTGACTGCTGTCCAATGGACTTTTCAACTGTCACTTGTCCAACATTCCGCCAAGCTGCCTACATTTCCCGCCAAAACGTGAGGGAAGCAGACAAGTGTCCAACCTGTGTCAGGCGTCACTTGTGGTCCCGCTCTGTATTCCTAGCACTATCCCTCAAGCTCACTCGCTCTCCACTCCTTTTATTTTCTTAATTAAGTTTTATAACATACAACAAATAGAAATCAACAATGAACATCAACTGTAACACAACAACTAATCAACAATAGTGATGGTTGTTGTGGGTTTTCCGGGCTGTATTGCCATGGTCTTGGCATTGTAGTTCCTGATGTTTCGCCAGCAGCTGTGGCTGGCATCTTCAGAGGTGTAGCACCAAAAGGTGCTACACCAACTTTTGGTGCTACACCTCTGAGGATGCCAGCCACAGCTGCTGGCGAAACATCAGGAACTACAATGCCAAGACCATGGCAATACAGCCCGGAAAACCCACAACAACCATCGTTCTCCGGCCGTGAAAGCCTTCGACAATACATTAATCAACAATAGTTTACAAGTTTTGAAGAAAATGAACATTACAATAACTTTTAAACAAAGCATATGTAATACTACCAAATATCAGAAAACTGAGTCAACGTCTGAGCAATTCTTATTTTTGGATGTAAATCATGCATGTCTATAAATTCAAGAAAAGGGAACCATTTCTCATAGAAATTAGACCTGGCAGGAAAATGTTTGTCAAACTGAGTTTGACACTGAGAGATCTCTGTCTTTGATCTCTGTCAAACTGAGTTTGACACTGAGAGATCTCTGTCTTTCGGTGCTACACCTCTGGAGATGCCAGTCACAGCTGCTGGCGAAACGTCAGGAACTACAATGCCAAGACCACGGCAATACAGCCCGGAAAACCCACAACAACCAAGGAGGACTGTTTGCAGATCTGCCAGTATGGCATCTCTTTTGTCTATAAGGCATCTGGGTCTGAGAACACGACTCTTCTTAGCATTTCTTTCTTTGGGACTTCTTCAGTTGAGCTTTCAGCAAAGCCTGGGCCTTTGGGAATAATTTGTAGTATTTTTTTTTAATGTCTTTTCGGCTGAGGCATTTGAGACTGCCCAGTCAATCACCGTGAGGTTTTAGAATCTGAATGATCTTTTTGGTTATTGTTCAACTGTTGGGGCTAGGTATCTCGAGCCTTTTGACAAAGGTGGAGTATAAATATGGAATGACCTGCCTGAGGACGTCAGCCCCCCCTCTCCTGACTTCCCATAAACAATGCAAAACCGAACTATTCAAAAAGGCTTTTTACTCAAATGGGAGGGATGTATTGTAGGGAGGGGGTCTCAGATGCTTCGCTAATGACCATAGATTTCACCATTATGTTGCCTTACATATTATCTGTTGCTTTAAATATGTACTCCTATATACCACCTGTGCTCCATGTTGTCTAATGTTTATTATTTTAAACTTGTCTCTATTTACCCTATGGCATTGTTTAAGTAAATGTCCTTGATACTGTATTGAAATGTACTTGATACTGATTGTACTAATCTCATACTGTGTGATCCACCATGAGTCTCAGTGAGAAAGGCAGACTATAAATGACATAAATAAATAAAAAATAAACATTTGAATCTGGCCGCTAGCATCCTGGGGCCCTAAATATGAGCATACCAGGAGCTTACAGCTGTGACGGAATTTAAATACAGAGCTTCCAGATTTGAGGCTCAGCCGCTATCTGCTCTGCTTTTACCCTGTTCTTCCTCCAGGGATTTCAGGGTGAAATACATGGCTATCCCTGTTTTATCCTATGAGCTGGAGGAGGCTGAGGCTTTGTGTTAGGGATCCCATTCCCCTACTGGAGGCAAGGAATCCCCCACTCCCAGCTTCCACTACCACCCCACCTCTCACCTGGGCAGCAAAAGGAAAGGCACGGGAACTGGTTGGAAACCCCCTGGAGCATGCTTGTGCAAGCTCCAGATCGCCTCTGCGTCACTCTGAGAATGACATCATTCCCAGCGAGATGCAGAAGTGATTCAGAGTGTGCGGGAGCTTGTTCCAGGGTGGTGGTGGGGAGTTCAACTTGTTTCCATGCCTTTCCCCCCCCCACCAGCCAGGTGAGAGGCAAGGTAGGTTCTCTCAATGCGGCCTCCCCTCATCCCCCAGTTTGAGTCCCATGGGCCGTGGCAATCCACGTTTGTGTGGATAGCCCATCGCCACCTGGAAAGCTTCAAGGTAGAGTCAGGATTTGAACTCCAGACATCCTGACCCTAGTTTAACATTCTAACCACTACAACACACTGTTCCTCTTATGCTCCACCACGGCTCAATTATGAAACAGTTGGAAGGTCAGCAGACAAGGATAAGACAGAGGTCCAGCTGCATGATGAGATATTCTCTTGCTCATGTTAGTCCACTATTCTGGGTCCATGAGCCTCTCGAGTGTTTGTTTTTAACCGATGATCAGCTCTCTGCCCCAAACTGGGCTCCCAAAACACCCTAGAGAAGCCCACAAGCAGACACCCCAAAAGAAGGTGACCGCAATTCCCTTTTGCCTGCTAACAAATAGTAGACTGTGGGCCAAGCTACACATGACGAATGACACTTGAACGGCAAGTGGATTGAGTGGAGGGCAAGTGAACAGGGAGAAATACACTTGCTGTTCAAGTGTCATTCATCATGTGTAGCTTGGCCCTGACTCTAAAACATGGAGGTTCCGTGGAGCTGCCATACAGAGAGGTCTCAGAGGATCGTGTGCTGTAGCTCTATCCCTCTATCCAGACAGAAACATGTTGACAGAACAATTGATTGCCGGCTACATAATCCCCTCTTGCAGAAATGTAATTTAAATAAGTGATGAATTCTCGATTAGGGATTACTCAGATTAAAAATTGTCAGCGATTCCAATGCAGCATTATTGTAAGTGATGAAACGGTAGATGGGGAAACACCACTTAGTGGAGTACAAATTGCAAAGCTGCTGATTAAATCAATTTTAATTATAAATTCATTGATTAAACATTGAGGCTGCTCCCATGATCAACATTGACACGAGGCCAATTGTTTCCAATTACTTCAGGAGCCCTATTCTCTTGCTTTCAATAACAACAGCTCATGAAACATGAACTGTTTGTATTATATGAACAGCAGCTCTGGCACGATTACTGCCAACTGAGCGCTGGAGGAGAGGACTTTTGTTAGCCCCCAGTCCCCTAGCAGGAGGAACCTAAGAAGAGTCCCACTGGATGATGACAGTGCAGGGGTCCTATTTCCCTGGTGGGAGGGTGAGGGATCGTCCAGGACCTGTTCCCATGGCCCACCAGCCCTATGAGTGGCAGTGGGGGAATTTTTTAAGCCACAGTGTCATGTGGGTGTCACATCAATTCCAGTAACAACCCAGAAGTGACATAGAGTAGCTCTAGGAATTGCTGCAAACTCTATGGTTTTACCATAGAGTGTGTGGCAATTGCTACCTGTATCACTTTTGAGTTTTTACCAGAAGTGATATGACAGTGCAGCTGGCGTCATGAGGGCCCCCATATTCCCACCCACAGCTGTCCCACAGGTTGCCAGGCACTGTACGGAAACTCTAGGCCAGTGGTCCATCTAGTCCAGCACAGAGCTGTATTAACCCGTGGCCGAGCCCCTAGACTTTTAGGTATTTTGGGCCCCCTCCAGCAGTTCAATCTTTCACCCCACTACAGCTAACAGCCTGACCCTGGTACGGTAGCTACTAAACCACAGTACATAACCCAATATCTATTTTGAGGATTTCCTGAAGAATTTTATTCACAATTTTTAATATTTTTAATTGTGCAACTAGAACTCTTCAGAAAAGCACATTTTGGGGATATAATTGTTCAATACTGTAATATTTTGAAGTGAATACAATTTTTATTTTTTATTAAAAATATATAATTTATGGATAATGGTTTTAATAAAAGAGACAATTTGTTTCACTTCAATAAGGAAGCAGTCAATTATCTTATTAATAGAGGTTGTATAAGAGAATCAATTAATTGTAATTTATGTGGAGGTGTGCCTCAGCAAAAAAAACTGACGGGCCCCTAGTCCCTGCCTAGTCACGTCTAGTCAGCCTTATGAATAAATACGGCCCTGTCTCTGGCAGCAGGGATGGATCCAGTATAACCTCTAGGCTCTTAACTGAGGGCCAAGCTACAAGTGATGCCTGACACAGGTTGGACACTTGTCATCTTCCCTCAAGTTTTGATGGCAAATGTAGGCAGCTTGGCGGAATGTTGGACAAGTGACAGTTGAAAAGTCCAGTGGACAGCAGTCGGAGAGCCAAGCTGCAAGACCAGGATGCCTACATTTCCCATCAAAACTTGAGGAAAGCTGAGAAGTGTCCAACCTGTGTCATTCATCACTTGTAGCTTGGCCCTGAGTCTGCAAGGGTCAACTGAAATCCATCAAGGATGGGAAGCACAAAGAAGATCTCTGCCTTCCCAACTGGCATCACTTCCGTCTTATCTGGATTCAGTTTCAATTTGTTTGCTTCCTGTTTCAATTTGTTCGCTTTGACCACAGCTGTCAATCAATGACTAAGAGCCTCTACTGCATCATCAGAGGATCTGGAAAATGAGATATAGAGCTCGGTAGCATCTGGTCCGGCATCTTTTTTCCCCCTACAGCAGCCTTCTAGTTGCTTTAGAAGGCTAACAAAGCACTCCAGGTGGGGCCTAGAGACCTCCCAGAATTACTACAGAGCTCTCCAGACTACAGGGATCTGTTCCCCTGGAGAAAATGGCTGCCTTGGAAGATGGACTCTATGGCATTATGAGCGAGCAGAATGTAGTGGTTAGCCTGGGGAAAGATCAGAACCACACTCAGGACCAAGCTACACATGACGAATGACACTTGAATGGCAAGTGTATTTCTCCCTGTTCACTTGCCCTCCACTCAATCCACTTGCCGTTCAAGTGTCATTCGTCATGTGTAGCTTGGCCCTCAGCCATGAAACTCACTGTTGGGCCAATTACATGCTCAGTCTAACCTATCTTACTGGGAGAGTCAATAAAAACAAGTTAAAATCCCCATTCAGCCCACTCACTGACCTTAGGCCAAGGTGGCCAGGTCTCCCACTATGGCAGGAGACATCTTGCTGGAAATCTGATGTTCCTGCCACAGGAGAAGCAGGAGAACAGTTAAGTTTTAAAAAACGGCCATCAGGACAACGGCATGACATCACTTTTTCTGAAATGGCATCAGTACTCACCTCAATTTTTACCACAGTTTCAATTTTTACGAGAGTTTCAAGCGAATTTTACCACACAGTTTCAACTTTTACCACATGGTTTCAAGCGATTTTTACCACATTGTTTTAATTTTTACCACATAGTTTCATGTGATCCCTAAAGAGGACTAATGTAACTTCAGGGTTTCACATGCTAACCTACTTCACGGGGTTGTTGTGAGGATACACTGGAGGAGAGGAAAATTACATAAGCCACTTTGGGTCATTGGAGAGAAAAGTGGGATATAAGTAAAATGAAATAAGTAAGCAAGCAAGTAATAAGCTATAGTTGACTGTAGGAGGCATCACTCGTCCAAAAATAAAGCTAGGAGCATCCAAAGAGACCCTGGTTTCAGGATGATTTTGGGGGATGCAGTGCCAAACATGAAAGTATTCAGGGCATCTTCACCTATGCAATCCCCAAAAACCCTTGTTCCTCTTCATTTTTGCATTATCCACTGTAGTTTTCTGCGACAGGCCTAAGTCATCCAAAACTAAAACTAGAAGCTAGAAGCCTCTCGCTTCAAGATGATGATGAGAGTTGCTGCTCCTCCTTCCTCACACACATTCTTCACCCGCACACATGTGTTGGTCGGACTGTCAAGAAACCAACTACACTTAGCCTGTTTCTTAGTCCATTCATGCTTCGGTTTAGGCTTCTGGGCCTAGTCAGAGAAGCTCTCTTTACAAAAGTGACTGTGCTAGAAAAAGAGGATGAAATGATGCCACAGGTGCACGATTAGAGAAGCTCTCAAGACCAGAACATTGAAGAGAGTTTAGTACTCACACTCAATCTCATTAATGTATGTCGTTCTGGGAGTCCCCCACCTGTGAAGACAGGCTAGCTGCAGAAGCATATTGTCACAGGTCAAGCCCTCTTTTGATTGGTAAAGCTGGTCAGACCACACTGTGGTGGTTGAGTTAAGGATGGCTGGAACAGTCAGACAGCCCTTCCTTTATTAACAGAGTGCTCCTCCTGAGCTTCACCACAGCAACATAGCCTAAACTAATATTTACCACACTATCTTACAGGTTGTGCACAGAGAGCCTCTCCTTTGAGTTAAAGAACCAATACTGGTCTATTTATTTAGAGAAGTACATTAACTTAAGTATAGTGAAGAGAGAGAGTGACTAACTAATCTAGTTAACTAGGATGGCTTCAGATTAAGAACAGGCCATCTCCTTTGTTTTGTCCTGGGAGGAGATACCACGCTGCTCCTCTTGGTGCATGCAGGAAAAGGGAAGACAAGAACAGAAAAAGGAAGGAAGTTGCCTAGGACAAGCAGAGAAAGTGAGTGATAGTTCAGTAAGCAGGAAGGAGACTGATACTAGCCTTTCTATCTGTCTAGCTCTATGGTTCTTGTCTCCCCTTTTTCGTTTTGTTTGTAATCTTAAAGGCCTGAGCCAGAGATCGCCAGTCCCTTTTTCTAACAGTGGTCAGGTAGCCTTAAAGCTTGAATCCTTATTCCAGCTTTCGTCCTTTGGAGGGTAACTTCTTCCCAGAGGATCCAGTCTTCTGCTTTTGAATGCTATGGTTACTGGTGGAGGCCTGTAATGATACACCACCCTGCCTTTGTTCTCTGGTTTTGAGGCTTCGAAGCTCCATGTGGATTTCTGAGACCTAATTAAAAGGTAACACTTTGTTTAGGACCGAATGCTTTACTGTGTTTGCTCGCTAACTAGCCTGTTATTATTTTCTTCTCCTGTTTTGCCCACTTCTGTGACTTGTGTTTCTTTTAATAAACTTTATTCATTGTGGAGTTATTTATTAAGTTATTAAGTGTGGAGTTATTTGGAACTATATTGCTTCAATCTGAGTCTAGCACCTTGGCCAATTTGCCATAGCTACCCCAAGTAACTGTTTTCTGGGCTGTTTAAAGTGTCCTACTTTGGAGGGCTGATTTCTGTTTGCTTAAACCTTGTAGGACTTGGAATTTGCTTATTGGTCTCAAGCAGGGCCATATTTAGGAGGGATGGGGGGGTCGCTTGCCCCAGGCAACACCAAAGAGATGGCACCAGGCGTGGCTGTCAGCCAGGAGCACGTGGAGCTGGCAGCAGCAACACAGTAGGAGGGCTGGGATGCCGCCCGCACCACCCTGGCCACCTGCTGTGTGGGGTTGCTGGCTCACTGCAGCAGCTGCTGGCGGGGAGCTCATGGAGCTGGCGGCAGCAGTGTGGACTGCTGCGCAGGAGGGCTGGGAGGATGCCTATGCCACCCGGCCACCTGCCCCACAGGGTGGCCAGCTTGCTGGGCACCGAGCTGGTCCTCCTGCAGTGGCTGCTGGCCAGGAACACATGGAGCTGGGGGAGGCGGTGTGGGCAGCTGCACCAGAGGGCTGCCAGGTAACAGGCAGGGAGGCGAGCAGCTCAAATCATGGGAGTGCTCCCGGGGGATGGCTATGCCCTGTGTGATAACATCACTTCCTGGAAGTGACATCATTGCAGATTCCTGGAAGTGCACATGCACGCTTTGTATGCACACACCTGTGGTAACAGGGATGCCACCTGCCAGGACTTGCCCCAGGTGCTGGAAACCCATGCTACACCCCTGGTCTCGAGAGTTAGTCAAAGAGGCTACTCTGGAAAATGAGAACTCAGGGCCAAGCTACAAGTGACGAATGACACTTGAACGGCAAGTGGATTGAGTGGAGAGCAAGTGAACAGGGAGAAATACACTTGCCGTTCAAGTGTCATTCGTCACTTGTAGTTTGGCCCTCACTTCCCGGTTTTTTGAGTTTTTTTCTGACCTTCAATAGAAAAACCACCCTGTGGAACAGGAAGGTTTTCCTACATAGACATCATCTGCTGGTGTCACTTCTGGTTTAAAACAGAAGCAATGGGGGTCAGCGGGGCCAAATTGATCCAAAAACATAGCAAAGTAGCTATGATTCAGGCTGATTTGTCCCCACGGAGCTGCCGTCCATTTTAAACCAGAAGCGATGTCAGTAGAAGGCCTCCAGAATGAATCCATGCCATGGAGGGGGGACTTCAAGGGCTCTAACCAGCCTCCTGACACTTCTTTCCCCAGTTGGCCAGGTGAGCTGGGGCAGGGGGATGGAAGGTGGAGGAAGAGGCTGGCAACCGTGAGAGACAGTTTGGTGTAGTGGTTAAGAACACGGGACTCTAATGTGGAGAACCGGGTTTGATTCCCCACTCCTCCACATGAAGCCAGCTGAGCTTGGGTTACTCACAACTTCTAGGAGCTCTCTCAGCCCCACCCACCTCACAGGGTGTTTGTTGTGGGGATAATAATAACATACTTTGTAAAGCACTCTGAGTGGGCATTGTTGTCCTGAAGGATGGTATATAAATCGAATGTTGTTTTTGTTGTTGTTGTTGTTGTTAATGGGGTGAAAAAATGAAAACTAGAGAGAGTCACAGCTCTCTGGAGCTCTCTCAGCCCCACCCACCTCACAGGGTGTTTTGTTGTGGGGATAATAATAGCACACAGTTATCCGCAGATATCACAACAGTTCTCATTGTTCACAGGGGGAAAGCTCACGGGCCACCCCTTCACTTTGTGTGTATACCCTGTCGTATTTGAACCCACTTCCATCAGAATTTTTAAAGAGAAGAAGATGCCAGAATCAGTAAAAACACAAACTGTTGGTGGGTAGTGGTTCATTTTATTGCCGTGCACCCACACATGCGGGTTATCTGGAACACTAGTAGACAATTAACCGGCTAAGAAAGTTCGACAACATGTGTGGAGGAGTCGTATCTTTCTGAGAAGGATATTCCAAGCAGGAACTCAACCAGTCAATGAGATGCTCTTCCACCAGATGGCATCAGAAACAACTAATGTTAGGACAACAGTGCAGAACTCAGGTTTCCCAAAGTAAAGACGGGTGCAGCACGGCAGGCCAATTTGGGATGTCAGCAACATCTTGCGTGCAATGTAAGCTGAACTGGTTTTTCATTTCACGGCACTGGAGGGAGCATCAACAGCAGCCTTTGGGAGGTTGCTTGGTCTTGGGAGGGCATTTCACCACCGTCTTCGGAGGGAAGTATTGAACTGTCTTGGGGGGGCACTTCACTTCCATCTTAGGGGGGCACTTGGTTGGACAGCAGGGCTCGGGGGGTGCCTTGCATGCTTGCTTACACTGGGACATGTTTCCAAAAGTGGAGTCGAAAAACCTGTTGGGATAAAAAAATGTAACATCTTTATTGCTTCAAACATTTATACCCCTCATTTGTTAAAAAAGAGAAGTCGCAAAGTGGATAATAACTTTTACATTTGAAAAAAAGGATTACTCAAAGAACACCATTCACCACAAAAGAGAGAGAGCCAGTTTGGTGTAGTGGTTAAGAGTGGCAGGACCTGGAGAACCAGGTTCGATTCCCCACTCCTCCGCTTGAAGCCAGCTGGGTGACCTTGGGTCAGTCACAGCTCTCTCAGAGCTCTCTCAGCCTCACCCACCTCACAGGGTGATTGTTGTGGGGATAATAATGACATACTTTGTAAACCATTCTGAGTGGGTGTTAAGTTGCCCTGAAGGGCAGTATATAAATCGAATGTTGTTGTTGTTGTTAAAAAAATACCCAACAATAAATCAGTTTAGGAATGGCACCATCCACTTATCCTTAAAGTCTTCCAAAATAACCAGGATTCTTTTTCGTCTAGTATGGCTTCCACTCTTTTGTCAGGAAGTCTCCCAGATAAGCAGGACTTTTCCCTCAATACCCACTGAAAGGCTTACCATGAGAGGGCCAAGTGGAAGTCCTTCTGGTAAGTATTCCACAATCTCGGTAGAATGGCTCGGAGTGGGGAAATGACACCACACTCAGATTTTTGTGTCAACATGTTCCACATTGCTTAGCGAATGTTGGGTTTACACTCTGAATACTCAGGGTAAAGCATATAGGCAATGAAGAATTTGCAAGTGACCAAATGGTGTAAACTCTTCTCCCCTCCCCCCACACACCAGTGAATTTATTGTGGAAGGGGGTTCATAGAATCATAGAGCTGGAAAGGGCCTTACAGACCATCTAGTCCGACCCCCTGCCCAATGCAGGAACAGCCTAAAGCATCCCTAACAAGGATTCATCCAGATGCTCCTTGAAGACTGCCAATGAGGGGGAACCCACCACACCACTGCTGGATTACTCTTAACACGAAGAAGATTTTCCTAAGGTCCAGCCAGTACCTTTCCCCCTGTAGTTTAAACTCATCGTTCCGATTCCTATACTCTGTTGCCAACAGGAACAGCTCCCTTACTTCCCCTAAGTGACAGCCTTTTAAATACTTAAAGAGAGCAATTGTCTCTCCCCTCAACCTCCTCTTCTCCAGACTGAACATTCCCAGGTCCCTCAGTCTTTCCTCGTAGGGCTTGGTCTCCAGGCCCCTGATCATCCCGGTTGTTCTCCTCTGCATCTGCCCCAATTTGTCCACATCCTTTCTGATATGAGGCCTCCAGAACTGCACACGATACTCCAAGTAGGGCCTGACCAAGGTGGTATACAGTGGGACAGTGACATCCTGTGATTTGGCTGGTATGCCTTCATTGATACACCCCAAGGTTGTGTTCGTCTTTTTTGCTGCTGCATCACACTGACTGCTCGTATTTAGCTTCCCATCCACCAGTGTCCCAAGATCAGGTTCATACACACTGCTACCTAGAAATGTATCCCTCATCCAGTATGCATACTTTTCATTTTTGTTACCCAGGTGGAGAACTCGGCACTTATTCATGTTAAATCACTTCTTATTCATACCTGCCCACCCTTCCTGTATGTTCAGATCTTGTTGAATTCTCTCTATCTTCAAGGGCGTTTGCTACTCCTCCCAGTTTGGTGACATCAGCAAATTTAATGAGTAATCCCTTCACACTCTTGCCCAGATCAGTTATAAAAATATTGGAAGGTGCTGGGCCCAGAACAGAGCCCTGTGGGACTCTACTGTACACCTCCCTCCAATCAGATGTGATATCATTGACAGTTTTGGGTAGTGGTTAAGAGCGACAGGACTCTAATCTGGAGAACAGGGTTTGATTCCCCACTCCTTCACTTGAAGCCAGCTGGGTGACCTTGGGTCAGTCACAGCTCTCTCAGAGCTCTCTCAGCCCCATCCACCTCATAGGGTGATTGTTGTGGGGATAATAATAACATACTTCGTAAACTGCTCTGTGTGAGTGTTAAGTTGTCCTGAAACGTGGTATATAAATTGAATGTTTATAACAACAACAACAACAACAACGTTGTTGTTTTTGTTTTTGTTGTTTTTGTTGTTGTTGTTGGGTATGGTTATCCAGCCAGTCCCCTATCCATCTAACTATCCTAGAGTCCAGTCCACAGTCCACCAGTTTACCCACCAAAACATCATGAGGAACCTTGTCAAAGGCTTTACTGACATCCAGATAAAATCCGAACTCTGCACTGAGCAGTGGGTGACCACCCTTGGTCCTGCCCCCCTACTAGAAGGGCGGAAAGGAGCAGTATTCTGCCACCACTCTCACCCTGCCCCATCCAGAGCTTGGGCAACCAACTACTTATGGTGGTAGCTCCTACTTGCCTTGCACCAAGGAAGACCCAACACTTGCTTGGCCCTGGCAGGGAGGCCGTGGGCAGCATGGCTGAGATTTTGTGCCCCCATCCTTGACTTTTGCCCAGGGCCTCAGAATTACTTGGGTTGTTCCTGGGTTCTCCCTTGAGGAGAGGGGCAGCCATTTTGAGAAAAAGAGATCGCCATCCTTGGAAAGGGACAGAGATGCTGCAAAGAGCAGACATGTCTGAGACACACGGAGACAGCCTAGAGACTTTGTAAGGGCCTCTGAAGGACACTCACGGGAACAGGCTCTTGAGAGAGGTGACCAACCGAATGGAGGGAGAATGGAAACTTAGGGCCAACTACATGTGATGAATGACACAGGTTGGACACTTGCCAGCTTCCCTCAAGTTTTGATGGGAAATGTAGGCAGCTTGGCGGAATGTTGGACAAGTGACAGTTGAAAAGTCCATTGGACAGCAGTCAGAGAGCCAGGCTGCAAGACCAGGACGCCTACATTTCCCATCAAAACTTGAGGGAAGCTGACAAGTGTCCAACCTGTGTCAGGCGTCACTTGTAGCTTGGCCCCGAGACAGAGCTTGAGCAACATTGCATACGGTTGGAAGGAGAAGTTAAAATGGACCTTAGAAAGATGGAATGATTACTTGTATGAATATATTCAATCGGATATGTTGGAATGTTTAAAAAAAGATAAGGCATGGGATGGAAAAATGGAGGAGATAAAAGAGAAATGGTCTGTATATTTTCAATGGGTATATAATGGAGAAGCCAATACAACTATATTTGGAAAATTGGAAAAAATGTGCTCGTGGCTAAAAATTTAATTTGTAGTTATAGGATGGTCACCTTGCGGGGGGGAGGGTTACAAAAGGGGTAAAAGATGTATCATAGGAGAACTATGACTGTATTGAAATGTAATAATAAGTGATGCATCAATTAAAAAAAAAAAAGGTGAAAAAGAGCTTGAGCAACAAACCTGGAACCATAAAGCTATGTCTGCCTTTAACATCACAGGAGCAAGCTTCAGGACTAGGAAAAGAAGACTACATTTATACCTATTTGATTTTCCCGGGCTCAGTTGCTTCTAGTCTTTTCCTGTTCAACCGTTCAACTCATTGTATCCATCAATTGCTTATATTCTTCAAGATAAAATTCTCTTTTTCTAAAATTGGAGTTATTTGGGCTTTTCAGCTGCAAAAAGCCTCATGTTTTGGCTCATGCTTATCAAGAAAGCAGCAGGAAGAGCCTGCCTAGTTAGGAACGTTTTTAATCAGCGAGATTTCAAAAAAATTTCCCCCTTACTTCCACATTGGCTGACTTAAGGAGGGGATTCCGATTTTTACAGCGGACAGTCAGGCTGTAATTTTATTTGCGGCCTACTGGTGGCAGCAGTGAGTAAACCCTGTTAGTGAGAAGAAATTGGTGGGATAAAGCTGGCGAGATGACTTCCTCGTAGAGGTCTAGCATCTTGGGTCCTGGGCTAGCTGAATTAATCCAGCATTCTGTATAGTAAAAACAAGGGCCTGAGGGGTTGTTTATCACAGTTCGCACTAACACAGAAGGGCCCTCAGACACTGATCTGAGAGCTTGAGGTGGCCCAAGAAAAGATATGCTAGCTTCTCTGCCCACAACTACCATTCATATATATTGGAGGATAGAAGCATACAAATATAGATCTGGAAGCTACCCCAAGGGTCATCTAATCCAACCCCATGCTCAATTCAGAAAATCCACAGCTGCCTCCTCTCTTCTAGCTTGGGATCTCCCTTGCAAGTCAAGTACTCTGTGAGTATGAACTGGCAACTTCTGTCTCTTCACCACGATGCTACACTGGGCCTGCATTCAAGGCAATGTCCAACCTGCTCCCACAAAGAACATGACGAGACAATACAGTTTGCTGGTTGATAGGCGCAGCTTCTCCTTTGCAAATAATAATAATAACATTCGATTTATACACCACTCTTCAAGACAACTTAATGTCCACTCAGAGCAGTTTACAAAGTGTGTTATATTGGTTGTTGTGGATTTTCTGGGCTGTATAGCCGTGGTCTTGGCATTGTAGTTCCTGACATTTCGCCAGCAGCTGCTGGCGAAACATCAGGAACTACAATGCCAAGACCACGGCTATACAGCCCGGAAAATCCACAACCACCATCGTTCTCCAGCTGTGAAAGCCTTCGACAATATGGTATTATTATCCCACAACAAACACCCTGTGAGGTGGGTGGGGCTGAGAGCACTCCAGAGAGCTGTGACTGACCCAAGGCCACCCAGCTGGCTTCAAGTGGAGGAGTGGGGAATCAAACCCAGCTCTCCAGATTAGAGTCCCGCACTCTTAACCACTACACCAAACTGGCTTGGAGGAATTCAGGCAGGCAGGTTATTCAAATGTCACTTCCTGGCAGCTGAAGCAACAGCAACCAAAATGCCACCCCGTGGAGGTTGTGAGGGCGTCACGTTCCACCAACAAGCCTGGAACTGCTCTCCAGAATCACAGCAGAGTTTCCACAGCATGCCAGGAGATCATATCTGATCTCTTGGGAGAGCGACAGAAAGGAAGGGGAACAAATTGAGAGATAAAATTGATCTGCAGAAGTGGCAGCGTAAGAAGGAGACTTACCCAAATGCGCAAGATGGATGAAAGTCTAGAGGAACCCGATCAGAGCAGATTGAAGCACACTTGGCCCTCCTGAGCCTTTTTATATGGATTCTAAAAGGTCACTTCCTGGCAGTGAGGTATGTGTTGGATCAGATGCAACTGTTAATCACCTAATTGGTCCAATCAATTTTCGGACCTCCTCCCCTCCCAGAATTCTTGGTCACACCGGTGGCTCAGAATGTTCTCACGTGGTTTCATGTGGCACGTTGACGGGTCATGTGCCCTGCTCAATGAGACTTTGATCTTTTTTTCTTATTAATCTAAAATACGGATCTCGTGACCATAAATTCTTTACAGTGGCTTATAGCGCTGTTTAAAGCAAGGATAACATAGTCTCATAAACACTCTGAGCAGAAGTCTGCGAAGCTCAAAATCATAAGCAGAGGAATACGGGTCGATCAAAGACCAAGACCCGAGTTTCAAAAATTAACTTATGGAACTCAGGACAGAGGCGTAGCGTGTGGGGGGCTAGGGCAGCGGCCACCTCGGGTGCAAAATTTTGAGAGGGCACCTCATCCATGCCCCCCCCCCGGGAAGGCACCTTTGTCGCAGCTGCCTGCCTCAGTGCCCAGCAAGCCGGGCACTCCAGGGTGGCAGGCAGCCCGCCTCCCTGCCCCATTGCCAGTGCTGCTGCCCACCTCAGCGCCCAGTGAGCCAGGCGCTCTGGTGGCGTGGCAGGTGGGGAGGTGACCAGGGAGGCGGGCTGCCTCCCTGCTCCTTCGCTGGTGCTGCCGGGCGCTGCCAGACACCCTTATGGAACTCACTGTTATATAGTGGTGGCGCCTGGGCATGGATAGCTTCAAAAGTGTGTTAGACAAATCCAGAGAGGAAGTCAATGGCTGTTGGCCATGATGGCTAAATGAAACCTCCATGTTCAAAGGCATGGTACCAGAGGATACCCATTGCTGGGAAGGGCCGTTTCTAGGCTTCTAGGAGGCATTTGGTTGGCCATTGTGATAAACAGGACGCACTGACCCCCTGGTCCCCCCCCTCTTGGTTTCTTATCTTCTTGCTCATTTTAACCTGCATCTAAATGTTGATACAGGAAGTGAGTTAGGGTGCCGCTGTGGGAAAGGCCTTTTGCTGGCCCAAAAGACATGATACATGTTTAAAGAGTTGGGTCCAGCTGTGGGGAACATCATTTTAAAAGCTGGGGGTCCTGGCTCAGCTAAGGACCACAGGGTGGGGCTTCTACCTCCCAGAACCCACAAAATGGCCATAGGGTATTATTTGCCACATTTTAGAGACAGCTGGAATCCAAAACTAACCCGTTAAAAATGTTATCATGTTTAGCTCCTAGGAGAAAGGCTTGAAATGAAGAATATAAAACTGGGCCAATTCATACTGGAACTGGTGATCCCCTCCGACTAGGGCTGCCCGTTTCCGTTACCCTCCCGGTTGAAGAGTGGGAGACTCAGCACTTACCTTCTGAATCCCCTCATGCGCATAAAGCGTACACATGCTCCCAGCGCAGAGTGATGACATCACTTCCAGGAGTGACGACATCACGCGGGTCCTGGGAGAGCTCCTGTGCTTTGCACCGGGCAGATTTGGGCCCCAAATGGACCAATTCCTTAAGAATCAGCCCGGTGTGAGGTATGGGAGCCCTCCAAGGGCCAGAAATGCACCATGGGAGGTCTATTCCCCCACCTCCCCCCCCGCCGCTGGCCAGGTGAGTGGTGGTGGGAGGAGAAGGCTGGGAGCAGGGGATCCCCCGCCCCCATTGGGGGGCTGGCAACCTTCCCACCAGCATCCCAGCCTCATGCTGTTTAGAGTTTTACAGATCTGATCTGCACATAAGAGCAGAGACAGACGTGATCTGTGGGCCACCAACTTTATGCTGTTGTAGTCATTTACTGATCAGTAATAATAAAATAGACATAACCCAGCCTGCTCGCTATCATCATCCCATCCAAAATTTAGCAAAATTAGACTATTGATTTTCATGTGAGGGATTTCAGCGTTTCCTTAAATCGCCCGTTAAATTTAATGGAACTTAGCAGTACTTATCTTTTATATGGATCGTACCTAATAATTAAAATATTATGATTATAAAGTATAATTACAATACTGCTGGCCATATATCTGTATTATATGATAATATTAAGCATTCTGAATGTGCTTTTGAGTGTTTCCAGAGGGTTGTATGCATTGAGCTGTAGCTCAGTTTTATCTCTGGTGGAAGACGGGAGCCCCTTTTGACCCCTGAAAAGGCTATTCCAGAGATCATGGGACCCATGTGGACAAAAGCCAAATGCCACAGTGGCCACACTGAAAAGAGGCACTTGGAGAAATCAAACAGAAAAACTGGTAGGATCCGACACACTATTCTGTTGTAATACTTGCAACAGCCCTGTAAGGTAGGCCTGAATTAAAGGCGGTTATGACCAACAGAGACTGTAGTGCCAAAGGTTACCTAGGGAGATTAGAGAGGAAGGTCAATAGGACACTCTCCCCCACTCCCAGTGTAACACTACACATATTTATTTAGAAGTCCCACTCAATTCAAGCCCTCACCTGGATGGCCCTGGTGAGCCTGATCTCATCAGATCTCAGAAGCGAAGCAGGGTTAGCCTTGGTTACTAATTGGAGGGGAGACCTGCATAGAAGACCAGGGTTGCAGAGGCAGGCAATGGCAAACCACCTCTGTCAGTCTCTTGCCATGAAAACCCCATCAGGGGTCGCCATAAGTCAGCTATGACTTGAGGGCACCACACACATGCATGCACACTAAATTCAGTGGGTTGAATCCAGAAGAGTGTTTCCATGGACAGATGTATTTTCACTTGTACAGTACATCTTTCTCTCCTCCTATGCAGCCCAAAATGTCCTGCCCCCTTTGTCTCTGCTTTTCTGTGGCAGGATTCTAGCCGGAGTTGTCAGCTCGGAGTTGGGAAATACCTGGAGATTTGGGGAAGTGGAGCCTGGGGAGAGCAAGGTTGGGGAGGGGCTGGAACTCAGCAAGTGATAAGGCCATAGAGTCCACGCTCCAAAGCAGCCCAACTCAGCAAGTGATAAGGCCATAGAGTCCACGCTCCAAAGCAGCCCAACTCAGCAAGTGATAATGCCATAGAGTCCATGCTCCAAAGCAGCCCAACTCAGCAAGTGATAAGGCCATAGAGTCCACGCTCCAAAGCAGCCCAACTCAGCAAGTGATAATGCCATAGAGTCCACGCTCCAAAGCAGCCCAACTCAGCAAGTGATAAAGCCATAGAGTCCACGCTCCAAAGCAGCCCAACTCAGCAAGTGATAATGCCATAGAGTCCATGCTCCAAAGCAGCCCAACTCAGCAAGTGATAAAGCCATAGAGTCCACGCTCCAAAGCAGCCCATCTCAGCAAGTGATAATGCCATAGAGTCCATGCTCCAAAGCAGCCCAACTCAGCAAGTGATAAAGCCATAGAGTCCACGCTCCAAAGCAGCCCAACTCAGCAAGTGATAATGCCATAGAGTCCACGCTCCAAAGCAGCCCAGCTCAGCAAGTGATAAGGCCATAGAGTCCACGCTCCAAAGCAGCCCAACTCAGCAAGTGATAATGCCATAGAGTCCATGCTCCAAAGCAGCCCAACTCAGCAAGTGATAAAGCCATAGAGTCCACGCTCCAAAGCAGCCCAACTCAGCAAGTGATAAAGCCATAGAGTCCACGCTCCAAAGCAGCCCAACTCAGCAAGTGATAATGCCATAGAGTCCACGCTCCAAAGCAGCCCGACTCAGCAAGTGATAAAGCCATAGAGTCCACGCTCCAAAGCAGCCCAACTCAGCAAGTGATAATGCCATAGAGTCCACGCTCCAAAGCAGCCCAGCTCAGCAAGTGATAAGGCCATAGAGTCCACGCTCCAAAGCAGCCCAACTCAGCAAGTGATAATGCCATAGAGTCCACGCTCCAAAGCAGCCCAACTCAGCAAGTGATAAGGCCATAGAGTCCACGCTCCAAAGCAGCCCAACTCAGCAAGTGATAATGCCATAGAGTCCACGCTCCAAAGCAGCCCAACTCAGCAAGTGATAAGGCCATAGAGTCCCCGCTCCAAAGCAGCCCAACTCAGCAAGTGATAATGCCATAGAGTCCACGCTCCAAAGCAGCCCAACTCAGCAAGTGATAAAGCCATAGAGTCCACGCTCCAAAGCAGCCCAACTCAGCAAGTGATAATGCCATAGAGTCCACGCTCCAAAGCAGCCCAACTCAGCAAGTGATAAAGCCATAGAGTCCACGCTCCAAAGCAGCCCAACTCAGCAAGTGATAATGCCATAGAGTCCATGCTCCAAAGCAGCCCAACTCAGCAAGTGATAAGGCCATAGAGTCCACGCTCCAAAGCAGCCCAACTCAGCAAGTGATAATGCCATAGAGTCCACGCTCCAAAGCAGCCCAACTCAGCAAGTGATAAGGCCATAGAGTCCACGCTCCAAAGCAGCCCAACTCAGCAAGTGATAATGCCATAGAGTCCACGCTCCAAAGCAGCCCAACTCAGCAAGTGATAAGGCCATAGAGTCCCCGCTCCAAAGCAGCCCAACTCAGCAAGTGATAAAGCCATAGAGTCCACGCTCCAAAGCAGCCCAACTCAGCAAGTGATAAAGCCATAGAGTCCACGCTCCAAAGCAGCCCAACTCAGCAAGTGATAATGCCATAGCGTCCACGCTCCAAAGCAGCCCAGCTCAGCAAGTGATAAGGCCATAGAGTCCACGCTCCAAAGCAGCCCAACTCAGCAAGTGATAATGCCATAGAGTCCACGCTCCAAAGCAGCCCAACTCAGCAAGTGATAAGGCCATAGAGTCCCCGCTCCAAAGCAGCCCAACTCAGCAAGTGATAATGCCATAGAGTCCACGCTCCAAAGCAGCCCAGCTCAGCAAGTGATAAAGCCATAGAGTCCACGCTCCAAAGCAGCCCAGCTCAGCAAGTGATAAAGCCATAGAGTCCACGCTCCAAAGCAGCCCAGCTCAGCAAGTGATAAAGCCATAGAGTCCACGCTCCAAAGCAGCCCAACTCAGCAAGTGATAAAGCCATAGAGTCCACGCTCCAAAGCAGCCCAACTCAGCAAGTGATAATGCCATAGAGTCCACGCTCCAAAGCAGCCCAGCTCAGCAAGTGATAAGGCCATAGAGTCCACGCTCCAAAGCAGCCCTTTCCTCCAGATGAACAGATTTGTCATCTAGAGATCAGTTGTAATTCCGGGAGATCTCCAGGTTCCACCTGGAAGTTAGCAACCCTACTGGAACCACATGGGGGTAATTGAGGCTGCAACTGGACAGGGAAAGCAAGGTTGCCAACCTCAAAGTCAGGATGGAAGAGCTCTCAAAATGGCAACTGATCTCCTGATTATGGAGTTCAGTTCCCCTGGAGGAAACAGCTGCTTTGGAGGGTGGACTATTTGGCATCACATCCTTGCTGAGGTCTGTCTCTTACCTAAACCCTGGTGTCTCCAGGTTCTGCTCCGAAATCTCCAGGAATTTCCCAAGCAGGAACTGGCAACCCTAGGGGTAGGTGAAAAATTGACCATCCTCCTCTCCTCCAGTCTTTCCTCAAACAATCCTGCGAAGTAGGTTAGGTTGAGAGTATATGAATGGTCCAAGGCCACCCAGCAAGCTTCCAAGGCAGAGCAGGGAATTGATCCTGGGCCTCTCAGATCCTAGTCCATCACTCTACCCACTACACTATACTGTCTCTGAAAGAAGACCAATGGAACACGTACCTTCTTGGCTTTTAAGTCAGTCCCGGGCATGTCCTTTTCAGAGCAATGTTTTGGGTGGTCTTCTTCCTGAAATTAGTCTGAGTAGCATAAGATGAGCTCTGAGCTGTATTTACCAATTGGATGGCAGTTTTAAGGTCTGCTATCTTAGGGTTCCTTGGAAGTGGTTCTTCAAAGAGAGATCAGTAATGGCCAACAACTGTCCTTGAATGATAGCCAACCCATCACAACCAATCTTTTCTTCTTGTGATCATTCCAGAAGCGTCCAGCTTGTTGCCCTTGGCCCTGGGGTCTGACCCAGATGTAAACAATTCTTCTGTTGGGTCCACCATTGGATACTAACCATGGCAGTTAAAAACGAAATCTCCAGGGTCAAAAGCAGTATGCCTCTGGGTAGGTGGTGGAGAGTGCCCTCAAGTCACAGCTGACTTATGGAGACCCCTGGTGGGGTTTCATGGCAAGAGACTAACAGAGGGGGTTTCCCATTGCCTGCCTCTGCAGCCCTGGTCTATGTTGGAGGTCTCCCATCCAATTACTAACCAAGGCTGACCCTGCTTAGCTTCTGAGATCTGATGAGATCAGGCTCACCTGTGCTATCCAGGGCAGGTCAGGTACCACTTACAGGTGAGTAAATAGCGGACTGGGGTTTGTTACCTTCAAGGCCTGCTTGTGAACTTATCTGTCTAGTGGTTGGTTGGTTTAAAACATTTATATGCTGCCTTTCCACTCAACTAGGGCCTCCAAGGCAGCGAACAGCAAATATCAAAACATTTAAAACATTAACATTTAAAATGTATATAATGATGTAAGCCATTTTGGGTCCCCATCAGGTAGAAAGGTGGGGTATAAAGGAAGGAAGGAAGTTAGTTGAGGGTGTGTGACTGGCCCAAGGTCACCCAGAAAACTTCAAGGCTTCAATTGGCTGAGCAATGGCCACTGAGGGTATTTCTTTCTTAAGGCTGCATGTGCTGCCTCGTTTTTACGATTTCACATTTTTCTGCAAAATTGGGGACATTCCTCAACTTTGTAGAAAGATCAGTCTTGTCTGTTCGTGGCTCCAATCTCTGGCCTTAAATATCCACCAATTCGGCAATATCGAGAATTAGATAAATTGATTACGTAATTTTATTTTAGTTTTTAAAAAACTATTAAGTTCCCACTTTTAGAACAATGACACCCATTTAGTCTTCATCTGCAGGAACGTTAAACCAGGTGAGGATGTAAAGAAGGACATTTTGGCTGTCCAGATCAAACAT
The DNA here is from genome assembly GCF_028583425.1 of Eublepharis macularius. NCBI lineage: Eukaryota > Metazoa > Chordata > Lepidosauria > Squamata > Eublepharidae > Eublepharis > Eublepharis macularius. The sequence continues at coordinate 250,083,905 of NC_072790.1, forward strand.
TATGTGTGTGGATAGATATGAAACACTCACCAATCTGCTTTGACTTTTACATCAGCCAAACAAGGGACAGTTCTTCTGGCACAGGCAACACAACTTAATTGGAGGTTGGTATAGTAGAATATGCCAACCACACCTGCGATTAATCAGCTGATTCATCTCTTATTGTGTGACAACAAACCTTTGGAGTTCTAGGAAACAACGGTTGTCAAGAACGGAGGATTTTCTTCTCTGCCTCTCTGGTATTGTGTCTATCACAAGGAGGTTGTTGACATAAAAAGGCCTTGGAAGGAGGCGTTTAGCTGCCTCTGCCATCCTGTTTTTCTCCAAGCATGACCTTTAAAGAAAAACTGTTGATTTAAACATAATTTAAAATTAACATAATTTAAGAATGAGAACACATCCATAGATCCAGAGGAGTTAGCCGTGTTAGTCTGTAGTAGCAAAATCAAAAAGAGTCCAGTAGCACCTTTAAGACTAACCAATTTTATTATAGCATAAGCTTTCGAGAATCAAGTTCTCTTCATCAGATGCCTGATCAAAACTGGGCAGATATCTGTATTGGAAACAAGAAGAAATACCAGAAGTTGAAGATTGGATTCAGAAGCTGTTGTACATGGCGGAGATGGAACAAAATGACAAGAAAACTGAAAGATCAAAATCCAAGTGAATTTTTGAATGACTGGGGAAAATTTAAGGACTACTTTGAGAACAAGTGGGATGTGAAAGGACAACTGTGGTCTCTGGATAACTATTAAGATGTACAGAGAATAAGTATGAACTTTACCTTTAATAATAGAAACAAATAATAGAATAGGGATAATGATAAGAAATAAGAGGTTATAATGCTGTTGGGAGTCAAAAAGGAAAAGGGAGAAGGGGTGGGGGCATATATACCAGAATAGGGGGTAAATGAAGTTATACTATGTATTATGGAATGTGTGGAATGTATGTTATCTCATCCAATAAAATTGATTTTCAAAAAAAAGATGTTTTTATTAAGAGAAGATACCACTTTCAAGATTTATATATTTATTTAATTCAATTTATATTCTGCCCTCCCCACAATAGCAGGCTCAGTGAGGGTTACATACAATATAATACATTAATATATATATATATATTAAAATCAAGATAAAATCACATAAATATTTAAAACAGTATAGCAGCACTTCTCGAGTTGTTGTTGTTGTTTCCGCCGGGCCTGTAAAACAGAGCTGTTCCGCCTTCATAGGATTTAGCTTCAAAGCTCCAAAGTCAAGATATCTGGGGTGGCACCCAGCCAGGTGTCCAACAGCAGATATAACTGGGTGTCATCCACATACTGGTGGTGACACCCCAGCCTAAAGCGTAGAGCCAGTTGGGTGAGGGGGCATGTATAGATATTAAATAACATGGGGAGAGTTTCGCCTCCAGAGGGACGCCGCATAGTGAGGTGATATTTGCTCCCTGAGTACCACCTCTCCCGGACTGTGAATAGCCTGTAGCTGAAAGTCTGGAAAGAAATTAATAGCTACAAGCTATTAATTTGACATTTGGCCTTTTGGTTTCTAATAGATTATCAATTTTTGGTGTATTGGTGGTTGAGTGTATTTTCCCGCTTGTGTTGGTCACATTTTGTTGACAATTTGAAGGGTTCCCTTTACTTTAAGTTATATTATTTATTTGCTACATTTATACCCAGAATGGAGTCAGGGATCCCAGTACTCCAGGGACGTGGGAGTTATGGCAGTGGGATGAGAAATCAAAAGGCCAAATGTCAAATTAATAGCTTGTAGCTGAAAGTCTGGAAAGAAATACATGATGAATGCCAGCAACGCAGTCTAACTATGTCTTCCTCAGGTATATCAATTTACTGATCTTCAAAGATGTGGGACGCATTTCAGTTCTTCTGCACTGTAGAGAACTAGCTGGAAAAACTGACTGTTCTGAGCTTTGAAACTCAGTGGCGATCCTCTTTACACATTGTTATCAAGGTCACAATTATTTACACTCTCTTACAAGGATGCATTGCACTGTAATCTCATTAATTTACATTTCTTGTTAAATTGTGATTGGACAATTGTATTGCTTGAGATATTTTCTAATAGATTGTCTATATTTGGAATATTGGCAGTTGGATTATTTTTTCCCCTTGCATCGCTCACTTTTAGATAGGTGAAAATTTGGGATTAGGAATGATGATGTTGGGTTCACCCGCACAAAAACACAGAAACACTTTTTTATACATAATTAGAATTTTCAAAGGATTACAGATTCTTATCTCACTACGAATGCTAATTTCTACTTTAATTAAGGTGCAATGTACCTTTATATCCTTTATACCCTAACTCCACCCCTCCCACCTAAGGTTGCCAGGTCCCCTTACCCTCCCGGGTGGGGTGGGGGGCTGGCAGTCATCTTTGTCTTCACGTGGACACAAAGCAAGCATGTGCTCCCGGGGCCAAGCAATGACGTAACTTCTGGGAAGTGATGTCATTGTGCAGGCCCAAATTGGCTTATTTGGGGCCCAAATTGGCCCAGTGCGAAGCATAGGAGTGGCTCCTGGGGTGGCGCATGACATTTGGTGTAGCGGTTTAGAGTGGTGGGACTCTAATCTGATCCCCCAGTCCTCCACTTGAAGCCAGCTGGGTGACCTTGGGTCAGTCACAGCTCTCTCGGAGCTCTCTCAGACCCACCCACCTCACAGGGTGATTGTTGCGAGGATAATAATAACACACTTTGTAATCCGCTCTGAGAGGGTGTTAAGTTGTCCTGTAGGGTGGTATATAAATCAAATGTTGTTGTTATTGCTGTTGTTGTTATTACTATTATATAAGAAGCCCTCATCTATGTTTCCCCCACTATCATCATTCCACCCATTAAATCCTCAAGCAAAGTATCAATTCGACACACACATAACGGGGAAAAGGGGGGAAGGGAAGGCGAACCATGTGCTTGAATTCAAGAAATCCAACGTTCAAGAAGGCCCAGGAAATATGACTCAATAGGGCAATCCAAAGAACACTTTCCTGGGAGTAAGCCTCATGTAATAGACCTGAGTAGGATTCTAATCTTGAGTAGACTTGTTTACAATTGCTCTCTTAACATTGTAAAATGTGATATTAGCAATCTTATCTTTCTGAGCACAGAGCTCACTCAGAGCCAAGCTACAAGTGACGCCTGACACAGGTTGGACACTTGTCAGCTTCCCTCAAGTTTTGATGGGAAATGTAGGCGTCCTGGTCTTGCAGCTGTAATAGAGAGCCAAGCTGTAAAACCAGGACGCCTACATTTCCCATCAAAACGTGAGGGAAGCTGACAAGTGTCCAACCTGTGTAAGGCGTCACTTGTAGCTTGGCTCTCAGTGACCAAAATATGCCCTGCTCTCCAGCATGCTAGGCTGTTCTGTTTTGTTTTTAAGAATAGCTTTTAAAGAGGGCTCTGTGCTATGTTCTTTCCTGTGACACCAGCCTTGCAAGCCACATGAATGAAATTTCATACTGCTGGTTTCCAGCACTATAAAACTCCCAACTTTCCCAGGGATCTTTGTAGGAAGCTATTCTTCAGAGAGCTTTGATCGACGGATGTTTGTAACATTCCATCCCAGCTGAATTGGGAGTCTGCCCTGTTCATTCTAATTGCCCCGCCCGTCACCATCTTTGTTGTGGTATAATCTTCACATCGGCTCTACGCATCCCGTTGAAACGGCTTTAAAAGCTTACTAAAACTGTTACTGGAGAAGAGGTACATAAACAGCAGTTAGTCATGATGGATAACTGTAACCTCCATGTTTGAAGACTGCATAAGCGTGGATGCCATTTGTTGAGGGGACGCAAGACTAACAAAAACTACAACCATGTAATTAGAAAATTTACAAACAATGCATACGGTAATTAGCCATCATATAAGTATCTACTAACCATCCTATCGGTAACTCATAGAAGCATATTAATCCACTGTTCACACATATGCAATCCAAAATAAATACCATTTACTGGTAAAATTCACATAAAATATAAATTCTTATATCCAATCCAATCCACAATAACACATAATCAACATGCTTCCAGTTATAAACCGTGTTTCGATGGCAACATCTTCTTCAGGTATGGATTGATCAAAGTGGTGATGGTTACATGTGTTTCTTCAACTCACAGTTAAGAGGACTGTGCCAGGAAAGTGTAAAAACAGCAGTGAGTAACCCGTTTCCCTAGTCAAGTTTAACAATTAATTGCAAACATAGGCTATTAATGGAAAAGAGCAAGAGTCCAGTAGCACCTATAAGACTAACAGAATTAGTGGTAGGTATGAGCTTTTGTGAGCTGGGGCTCTTCCTCTTTTCCACTGCTACAGACAGACTAACACAGCTACCCATCTTGATCTATCACCATAGGGTATTAAATGACCCTTACCACTAGTTCCCAATTTGTACATTAAAGAAAGCAGCAGCTTACTGTATCAGCTTACTGATACAGAAATTTCTTCTAAAATATACAAAGCAGCAGTGAAAGCAGAGACTTTATGCCCTGCTTAGTTCTTGGTGGGTAGCCATCTTCGTCTCTAGTACAACAGCAGGATTTTTCAGGGTGTCAGTTTTCGACAGTCAGAGCTCCCTTCTTCAGACACTTGTTTGTGGCCTTCCTGGTGTACCTCATCTGGCTGGGCACTTTTTAAAACAGGATTCTGTATAGAAAAATGGCCATGGACCAACAGTCCACCTCCCCCACTGGTTACTACCTCTGGACCTGGGAGGTCCATTTAATTAATCATGGCTAATAGCTATTGCTAGACCTTCTCTCCTTCATGAATGTTTCCAGGGCGTTTTTCTGGGAAAAGAGGTGGTAGAATTCATTGGTGGAACTCAGGACCGCACAATGATGTCACTTTGGGTCAGCTGGAAGAAGGGAGGAGTTTTTTAAAGGTTAAATCGCCCTCGGCGAAAATGGTCACATGGCTAGTGGCCCCGCCCCCTGATCTCCAGACAGAGGGGAGTTTATTTTTTTTTATTAAAGAAATTTTTATTGGTGAGTACAAAATTAATACACATATTCCCCATCTTACCTATATTATATCAAACCCCACCCTTTCCCTCCCCGCTCCTTATAGACTTCCAACAGCTTTTCAACCCTTAACTTATCCTATTACTTAACTTATTTTCAACTAAATTCTTCTAGATCATATATGTATTATGTCTCTTACTCTAAGCATTTTCAAATTCTTTTATATATACTTTATCAAATCCACTAATATATCTATTGTCTACATCACTATTTAAACTGTATATTTTTAATAAAATCTCCTTAATAGTAATACTAGCTTAGATTAATCAATAGCTAACTTTTTCATTACAGGTAAAGTTATTTCCCCATTCTGTTTGTAAAGTCACAAATTAATAGTTCTCAAACTGCCACAGTCCTCCTTTCACATCCCATTTTTTCCTAAGTATTGTTTCAATTTCCCCCAATCTGCAATGTATTCTCCTGGATCAAGATCTTTCAGTTTTCTTGTCATTTTGTCCATTTCTGCCATGTACAACAATTTGTAAATCCAATCTTCTGTAGTTGGTATTTCTTGCACTTTCCATTTCTGCGCGTGTAAAAGTCTTGCTGCTGTAGTCATGTAAAATAACAATGTTCTGTACTGCATTGGAATATCTTCCATTCCCAAGTTCAGAAGCAGCAATTCTGGGTTCTTATTTATTTGGGTTTGCAAAACCTCATTAATTACTTCAATTATATCTCCCCAGTATTGCTTAGCTACCTCACACGTCCACCACATGTGATATAATGATCTTTCATGCTTCTTACATTTCCAGCATTTGTCTGACATGTTAGTATTTCCTAGCGCAATTTTCTTTGGTGTTAAATACCACCTATACATCATTTTATAGACATTCTCTTTAATGTTGGTACAAGTTGAAATCTTCAACGTATTTTTCCATAAATGCTCCCAAGATTCCATTGTTATTTCTTTATGAAAATTTATTGCCCATTTCACCATCTGGACTTTAACTGTCTCATCTTCTGTGTACCATTTTAAAAGTATTTTATAAATTTTTGAAATTTCTTTTTTTTCTTCTTGAAGAATCACTTCTTCTAATTCCGTATTTTCCAATCTTATTCCGCCCTTTGAACAGTCTGAGTTATAAAGATCTCTTATTTGCCGGTATTGGAACCAACCATAGTGAGAAGATAACTCTTCTTCCATTTTAATGTTTAACATTTTATGTTCCATCGACATTATCTCTTTATAGGTTAGACATTGTTGTTCATTATAAACCGCTCTCAGATCTATTACTTCATATGGTACTACCCATGAGGGAATACCACCTTCCATATATTTCTTATATTTCTTCCAGATTGTGAAAAGGCTTTTTCTAATGTAGTGATGCAAAAACATAGAGTCCGCTTTAACTTTATCGTACCACAAATAGGCATGCCATCCAAACAGTTTTTTATATCCTTCCAAAGCCAGCAGTTTACGGTCTTTTAACGTTATCCAATCTTTTAACCAAACCAAACAGATTGCTTCGTAATATAATCTTAAATTTGGCAACTGCAGGCCGCCTCTTTCTTTCGAATCTTGTAACACCTTCATTTTCACACGAGGTTTCTTGCCTGCCCACACAAAGTCCGAAATTTTTCTTTGCCATTTATCAAATTGCTTGTAATCCCGAATGATTGGAATTGTTTGCAACAAAAACATCACACGTGGTAGCACATTCATCTTCACTGCTGCTATTCTTCCCAACCATGACAAATTTAATTTATTCCATTTTATCAGATCTCTTTCTATTTGTATCCACAATTTCTCATAATTATTTTATTATTGAGTCAGCTCAATTCCTAAATACTTCACTTTGTTAGCTACTTCACAATCTGTAATCTCCATCAATTCTTGCTGTTTCTGCTTTGTCATATTCTTACACAATATCTTCGACTTCTTTTTGTTCACATAAAATCCAGCCAAATCTCCAAATTCCTTTATTTTGTCCAGTATTTTTGGCGTATTGTATATTGGATCCTCCACTATTAACATTACATCATCCGCAAATGCTCTGACTTTGTAGGAAAATTCCTTTATTTTTATGCCTCGAATTGTTTCGTCCTCTCGTATTTGAGTCAACAGCATTTCCAAAATCAGAATAAACAACAATGGAGACAATGGGCAACCCTGTCTCGTACCTTTAGTTATTTTCAGTTTTTTAGTCAAATCGTCATTGACTACAATCGCTGCACACTGTTCTTTATAGATTCCTTTAACTGCTTGTATGAACTTATCTCCCATTTGCAACTTTTCCATAGTGGCAAACATAAAATCCCAGTTCAGATTGTCAAATGCTTTTTCAGCGTCCACGAAAAAGAAACCAACTTCCTTGTCACAATGCTTGTCGTAATACTCAGTAGCATTTATCACTGTCCTTAAGTTATCCTTAATTTGTCTGTTAGGTAAAGATCCAGCCTGTTCCTCTGCAATAAATTCCAACAGCCATCCCTTTAGTCTCTCTGCCAAAATTTTCGCAAATATCTTGTAGTCATTATTCAATAACGAAATTGGGCAGTAATTTTTAACATTGGTCAAATCTTGTCCATCTTTTGGGATCAACGATATATTGGCTTCGTTCCATGAATCAGGGATCTTTTGGCCCCGCAAAATTCCACTCATTACCTCTCTCAGGAAAGGTACCAATTCCTTAACCATCGTTTTGTAGAACTTAGCCATTATTCCATCCGGACCTGGTGCTTTCCCTAATTTAGTTGATTGTATGGCTTCTTTTATTTCCTCTTCTGTCACTTCCCTGTTTAGCTTTTCTTTCCATTCCTCTGAAATTATTGGAAGCTTTATTTTCTCCAGGTATTCCACTATTGAGTCTCTCTTCACCTCTTTTCTTTGGTACAATTTTGCATAAAATTTAAAAAAGGCTTTACTGATAGCTGATTGGTCCACCCATGTTTTATCATCTTCTCGAATCATAGTTATAGTTCTCTTCTCCTTTCTCTTCTTTAATTGCCACGCTAAATATTTCCCAGGTTTATTTGCGCCTTCAAATGACTTCTGATTCATTTTTTTCAAATTCCACTCCAATTCTTTATTATTTATTGCCATCAACTGTTCCTGCAGAATTTTTATGTCCTGATAAATTTTCTTCTTCCCTGGTCTTCTCTTAAGTTGTATCTCTTTGGCTTTAATTTTCTCCATAATTTCATGTCTTTTTTCTTCCTTTCTCCTTCTATCCCTTGCATTCAAGTCCATTAATATTCCTCTTATCACAGCTTTATAGGTGTCCCATACCTTGTAGGTTGGTACATCCTTATTCATATTATATTGTATAAAAAAATTGGTCTCTCTCCGTAGCAACGCAATATTTTCTTCTGTCTGCAGCAAGTCCTCATTTATCCTCCATCCTCTTCTTTTAGTATTTTTCCCGAATCTCCACATAATCGGATTATGATCTGAGCCTACCCTAGGTATTATCTCCACATCTTTAGTCCATACCGCCAGTTCTTTGGAGGCCCAGATCATGTCAATTCTAGATAATGTAAAATGTCTTGCTGAATAAAATGTATATTCTTGGTAACTTCTTTTGAGCTGCAAATTTTGAATTAATCCTGTATGCCACATCCAGAAGAGCTGCTATTTCCACTTCCTCTTTGCCCAGGTAACCTGCCAGAATTTCTGTAATATGCTCTTGGGTTGATTTTTTCAAAACTTCCGGGATCCCACGAAATCTAAGTTGTTTTTCCATTTGTTTACATTCAGCTACGGCCATTCTTCCCTTCACTCCTCTCATCTCCATTCTATGCACATCCGCCAAGGTGTCAGCTGCATTTTCTACTGCGTTAACTCTCTGCTGTGTGACTTGTAAGTCTTTTGGGACTTGATCCATGTTCTTAGATAGTTCTGCCATCTCCGATTTAAATGCCTCTTTGAAGTCCTTCAAATTTTTCGCCATCTCTTGCATCATATCTTTAAGCTCTTTATTTCCTTCCATAACTTTTTTCTCCATCTCTTTAATTCCCTCTGTAACTTTTTTGTCTAAATTTTTCAGCGCCGTCTGCCAGTCCTTTTTCGACATCGTGGGGCTAGCTTTACTTCGCTCCCACGAGTCCGCTCTTTTCCTTAACTCTGTGGCACAAGTTTATTCTTTTCTTTTATTTTTAAAAGTCCGAATTTAAATTGTTTTTCCAAAAGTTAGTGTTTACAAAATCCAAAATGCCGGGCGTCTTTTCTCTATGATCTTATTTGAGGCAGCCGCCCTTACCCTTGTCCAAGATGTCCTACTTCCTTTTTCCTTGAAGTCAAAACTCTGCTCTTCTTCAAAATGGCGATATTCCACTTCCGTTGGTTACAAGCTGCTTCTTGCCCGTCTCTTTATGGTTGTGATGCACTTCCTGTTCCTCTCCGTTGCACAGCAGCTCTCACGATACTGAAACTTTCTCACAGTCCACTATCTCCTCCAAGCCGCAGGTATGTAAACAATATTCATTTTTCCACTCTAACTTCTCTTTAAAAAGTCACTTCTTAGCAATTTGTATGCCGGAACTTTCTCAGTTATATATTAAGTCTATCGCAGTTGCCTAATTCTCTTTATTACTTTGTTTCTTATTGTAATCTGTCCCGTACTGAGAGATAGCAATCTTTACCTTCTTAAGCGTTTCTCTTGGGTTGTAATCACTGCTTCAATTATCCAATCGATTCAAAGTACTTCTTTGTGTTGCTGAAGCTTGGGCATGAGGGTCTTATGTCAGAAATTGACTCCAGAGCCGCTGCAGAGATCTTGGCTGCCTGTCTATGAGTGGGACCTCAAGGGTGGATGGGGGATCGTTGCATAGACCCCCCCTCTCACACCTGAGATCAATGCACTCTCGAGGTCTTGAGCATACTTGCTTGTTCTCCACCTGAGAACAGGGGGCTATGGGCAATTTGCACCCCTCCAGCCCCTACAAACAGCAGCATGGGCAGCTCAGCTCCCTGAACTGTGTTAGACCTTCATGGATCCCAAACTGGAAGCCTTCAGACAGAGGGGAATTTAGATTGCCCTCTGCGCCACTCGGTGCGGAGGGCAATCTAAACTCCCCTCTGTCTGGAGATGAGGGGGTGGGGCCACTGGCCATGTGACCATTTTCAAGTGGTGCCGGAACTCCGTTCCACCGCATTCCAGCTGAAAAAAAGCCCTGAATGTATCTAATCTCCATATCTTTGTGTTTCGTATTGCAAAGAGCAATGCTGAATAATCTATAACCTATTCTTATTCTCCAATGAGCTCATGGTACCATTCATGTTTCTCCTTCCCCATTTTATCCTGACAACAACCCTATGAGGTAAGTGTGGTTGAGAGAGAAGGATTGGCCCAGGGTCACTGTGAGGGGAATTCTCCCCAATGTCTCAAAAGAGGGAGACCCCAAACAAAGACTCTGGATCTTAACAACAGCAATAGCAATAGCAATAGCAATAGCAATAGCAATAGCAATAGCAATAGCAATAACAATAACAATAACAATAACAATAACAATAACAATAACAATAACAACATTTTTGTAATTGTAAAATATAAGTTTAGTGTGTTGTTCTGCAGAGTGTAATCCACCCTGAGCCTGCTAGTCAAGGAGGGTGGAATAGATATCGAAAGTAAATAAATATATTCAATTTATATATTACCCTTCAGGGCAACTTAACATCCACTCAGAGTGATTTACGAAGTATAATAACATTCGATTTATATACCACCCTTCAAGACAACTTAACACCCACTCAGAACGGTTTGCAAAGTATTTTATTATTATCCCCACAACAACAAACACCCTGTGAGTGGGTGGGGCTGAGAGAATTCCTAGAAGCTGTGACTAACCCAATGTCACCCAGCTGGCTTCAAGTGGAGGAGTGGGGAATCAAACCTGGCTCTCCAGATTAGAGTCCTACTGCTCTTAACCACTACACCAAACTGGCTTTCACTGGCTCTCTTACTAAAACCAAGGCAGTAAAACTGGCAAATAAAAGAAAATGTTTATTAGATAATTTAGTTATTAATAAACTGATGCACTTTAAACAACTCAGCCAAAGTGCATACCCTAGAAGGTAGGCACCCACATTTATATCCTCTTACAAACAGAGTCATTAGTAAAATAGTTTACAATAGCGAAAGACCAACAAGCTTAAGTCAGTAACATCTTGAAAAATTAGCAGTAATTTTTAAAAGTTGGCGGGCCATATAAACTATAGCAAGAGCCCCATGGCGTAGAGTGGTAAGCTGAAGTACTGCAGCCCAAGCTCTGCTCATGACCTGAGTTCGATCCTGGCGGAAATCGTGTTCAAGTAGCCGGCTCAACGTTGACTCAGCCTTCCATCCTTCTGAGGTCGGTAAAAACCCCAGATTCCTGGGGGTAAAGCATAGATGACTGGGGAAGGCAATGGCAAACCACCCTATAAAAAGTCTGCCAAGAAAACGTCGTGATGTGGCGTCCCCCATGGGTCAGTAATGACTCGGTGCTTGCACCTTTACCTTTATATAAACTGTAAAGGGTGACATTTAACACTTCTTTGGCACCTCTCGATATCTCCTGGAAAACAAGAAGGGTACAATTGTGAGCTGATAAAAGAAATGTTAAGAAAACAATGCTATGTCAGCCAAGGTTTTCTTGAAGCCATGTCCTGTTCTCAATTCAAAAGACTCCCCAGTCTCACTATCTTGACTATGCTGCAATTTCTAAAGAGGGACAGTGAAATGAAAGTAGATGCAAGGGTATTTGAAATAAGGCAGGCAAGACTCATTCCCATAATGCCCTTTTCAGAGAACCAAACTTACAAGAGACTAATAACTAAAACTATATACTTGTAAAAATCCCCTAACAGTCATCCAGTGAGCTTCGTGGCTAAGGCAGGATTTAAATCTGGGTTGCTCTGGTCGTAGCTTGATACCAAGTACATTTTTCAGAGTTCTCTCAGCCCCATAGCCTGATACCAAGTACATTTTCTCAGAGGTCTTTCAGCCCCATAGCCTGATACAAAGTACATTTTCACAGAGCTCTCTCAGTCCCACCTACATCACAGGGTGTCTGTTTGTGGGGATAATAATGACATTGACTTTGTAAACCACTCTTGAGTGTGGTGTTAAGTTGTCCTGAAGAGCAGTATATAAGCATAAGGTGGTGGTGGTTACTGAACCAGAGGATCGTGGTTCTGTGCAGACCACGATCCCGAATTCCCGAACAGCAACGAACATCTCCCGTTCCCGAACCAAACTGTGGATCGTGGATTGTGGAGGCCACAGCGGAGGGGCGCCCCGCTGTTCCCAGCGAACCAGAGGAGATAGATCCCTATCCACTAAAGCCAAGCACAATTGTACTCTCTCAGTCTCTCTCTCCAAAGGCTAGCAAGTGGCAGGCAAGAGTTCTGTCCCACTCCACTGCTAGCAGAAAGTGAAACCCAGCCTGGGAGACCATGGCTATTTATAAGCATGGGTCCCATTCAGCAACACGGGAGGTCTGTGTTTGGCCGTCAGAGCTGCCTATCAGGATTTGCAGGGATGAGATTGGAGTGCCCATGGCTACAGAACACCCCCTTCCCCCTCCCTCCTCTGGGTGTCTTCTCCCAACTTGTAACTGCTTTGCTGCTCCATGGTTGGAAGGAAGCCCTGCTGATCAAGGAAAGCTGGGCTTCCATTCGGGTTTCCAGGCGACAGAAGGAGGGCAAACAGAGCTCAGACATTCCCCTGGCTCCGTTACCAGGGGAATAGATTGCTGGCACCTGAGTGTCTGGATTCTCGAACCGAGCCCGAACGCCCCGATCCAGGCCTCTCCCGACCGCTGGATCGTTGGCCGTGGACAATCACGATCCACCAGGTCACGATCGCGCAATCACCATTTTCGTGGGTTTTTGACGTTCATAATGCGGATCGTACCCATCTCTAGATACAAGACTCCTTATATCAAGTCAGATCCATTTAGCCAAAACTTTCTGAGGTCTCCGGTAGATGAAGAGGCTCCTCAGCACCATCTTCCTTTAACTTGGAAATGTTTGCATGCAAAGCAAGTGTTATACTTGCCAAGTTAGCACCTTTTCCCTGAGAATAAGCTGTTACAGGAATCCCTGATGCAAATAATCACTTTAAGATGTTCAAAGGCGAGCCACTTTCTCTGAATTGCAACTCTTTATCTGCAGTATAAAAGTTGCCTGCTTTACTGGAATGTTGTAAGAACATAATGAAATAATGATGTCCTTAATTAATGTAAAAGGCAAAAGATGGATGTGTGCTCTACCTAAACTAAGAAGTCATGCTGTAGATCCAACCTTAGTCTGGAGGAAGTTCCTCTAAGAAACTTTCCTCTAACTTAAGTGGTTCTTCTGTTAGAGGAAGACTCTCAAAGTTGGAGAAAGGCTTCAAACGTTGTTTGGCAGAGTATTAGGATCGTGGCAGGATCCATGGCACATTGGGGGAGGGACTTCCTAGTGGCTTGAGAGATCACTCACTGTGGAACAGCTAAAAGGTAGACTACTTCCAGTGGTTAAGAGCGTGGGACTCTAATCTGGAGATCCAGGTTTGATTCCCCACTCCTTCACTTGAAGCCAGCTGGGTGACCTTGGGTCAGTCACAGCTCTCTTAGAGCTCCCTCAGCCGCACCCACCTCACAGGGTGTTTGTTGTGGGGATAACAATAACACACTTTGTAAACCGCTCTGAATGGGCATTAAGTTGTCGTGAAGCGTGGTATATAAATCGAATGTTATTACTATTATTTCCAAAATACGTTGATTCACTGAAAGACACCAGTCTATGTCTTTGCAGCATTGCCACCAAAATTTGGACCGTAGGGCAAATTTGGGGTTCTCTCCTCCGATGAAACATTTCTGATGTTTTGAGATCAAAACAGTTTTGATAAGGCTAACAAAAATCGCAGTGCATATCCACATTTCCTAACAAGTTTAGGTTTCTTGCTTATCTGATGCACTGTTTTTTCCAGCTCTGGGTTGTAGCTCCCTCTGGTGGTGCTTCTGAAATTCCACATCCTCTAAATTTCTGTAGTGTAATTTTGTTTGGTTTCCAAAGAGGATCCATCGTTCTGTTTTTCGTTTTTAATTTCCAACAAGTTATACAGAACACTTTTCACTGCTTTCAGTTCCCTCCTCATTCTTTATTCCTCTTCTTTGTCACTGATGAGTAGGTGTGCTTTGAAACAATTTTATAAAAGCCGTCTTGTGGTTGCCACAAGATTGGTTTTGTGCAACCCATGTGCACTGTGGCCAACTCTGCATGCCTTAATTATGTCATTAATTTTAGAAATTGTAATTACATGAAAATTCAGGAGAAGCAGAAGGCAAAGCAGACTGACGCTCTCAACGAATAAAGGAATGTAGTGGGGAAAATCCTCCCATCTCTAAAGTGTGTACAATGACCAGATCTGAAAATTTTCCCTTCTGAAGGGCAGACATCCGTTCTTTCATTCCTTCTCTGCTGTGTTTGTGATAAACATATTCAGGGAGGCTCATCGTATTTTTTAGCAGACTTTTCCTCCAAGATGCTCATGATATCGTGACCCCTCTCCTGTGGAATGACCTGCCTGAGGAAGTCAGAAGAGCCCCCGCCATCCTGGCTTTCCGTAAATGATGCAAAACCGAACTATTCAAAAAGGCTTTTTACTCAAATGGGAGGGCTGTATTGTAGGGAGAGGGTCTCAGATGCTTCGCTAATGAGTTAGGGACCAGAGACTTCATCACTATATTGCCTTACATATTATCTGCTGTTTTAAATATATGCTCCTATGTACCACCAGTGCTCCATGTTGTCTAATGTTAGTCCTAGAATTGATTATGTTCTGATTCAGTATCTTTTCTACTCTGTATTGGATTCTTGCTAAGACTATGTTTTTTAAACATGTATCTATTTCCCCTATGGCATTGTTTATGGAAATGCCCTTGATACTGTATTGAAATGTACTTGATATGGATTGTACTAATCTCATACTTTGTAATCCGTCTTGAGTCTCAGAAAGAAAGGCAAAGTACACATGACATAAATGAATGAATGAATGAATGTTCTTTCCTTCACTGTATCCTCTTATCAACCCTGCGAGGTAGACTGGGCCAAGACAGCAACAGTTCTTCAGAATAACAGTAAGAGGAACACTACCTTTAATCCTCACTTTTTATTCCCAAATGGGTCATCAGACAGACCTCCTGTCTGACTGCATTTCAGATGGGAGTTACGGCAATACTCAGCAAAGACCACAGGATTGTAGGACCAGATCTCGCACAAAGACATCTAAAAGAGAACGTGGTGTCAAAGACCACCCACGTCTCCTTGGCTCAGCTTCTAAGCACCTAGTTCAGCTCTGAGGGACTTCCCTTTGCCCTGGCCATCTCTGTCCCTGAAATGCTACAATCCCAGGCAACGGCCACTTCACTTCCTCTTCATCCCATGCTCACTTCCTGCTTCCTCCTCAGATGACGACCACTTCCTGTTCTTTCCTGAGCTCCTGCTAGACATATTTCCATCACCTAGAAAGAGGACAGGGCAATTCTTTCCCCATCCTCAGCTCCAGGGCCGCTCCCTGCACATATTAACATAAAGAAGGTATCATTTGAATTTTGCTTAACCTGCAATATGCCCCAGAGCACTCTTAATCAGTACTGGATATTTAGAAATGTACATTCATTGCCTAGTCCCTGTGGGCGCTGTTGGAGAAAAAGAGCAAAGCAAAGCACACCTCAGGCTGATCCTGTGATCCTGTAAGGGCCAGCCAAAGCAATTTGGGCACCCTAGGCTACAGGGAAGCTAGAAGCCATGGGCAACCCTCCTCAGCCCTGCTGCAGGTGAGTAACTGGGCAGGAGTGGGGGATGACAGGTCTGGCTGTCACTCCTCCGCCACTGGCACCCTATATGATCACCTAGGGCCACCTAGTGGATGGGCCACCCCTGGAGCCAATGGTTTGTTCTTAGGTTTCTCTTGTGAAAATGACAACAAACTGTTGCCACCTATTCTGCTCTATCGCTCTAGAGAGGTGTGTACAGCTGGCCTGCATGACCTCAAAGTGCCGAAAAGGCTTTAGGTTTTTCTGTTTTCTGGTTAGTGAGGCCAGCCTCCAGACGGGGCCTGGATTTCGCCAAATTGCAATGGATTTCCAGACTACAGAGTAGGGCTGGCAGGTCCCCCTCGCCATCAAAGGGGAAAGGCCTGGGAGGCAAGAAACCTCCCAGGCCAGCATGTGGTGGGCACGCTCCCACCGGCTGTGACAGCACCACTTCCTTAAGTGACGTTATTGTGCCTGGAGGCGGGCATGCTCCTGTGTTTCATGGGGCCCAAAGTGGCCCCTGTGATCATGCCCACTGCCAGGCACAATAACATCAGTTCCAGTCCAGGTCCATCATTGTGCCTGTTGGGAGTGCATGCAAAGTAAGTGCGAGGTCTTCTACCCTCCCACCTGGATGGTAACGGGACCTGGCAACCCTACTACAGAGGTGATGTCCCCTGGAGAAAATGGCTGCTTTGGAAGGTGGTCTCCAAGACATTACACCTCCTCCCCTTTCCGAATGCTGCCCTCCCCAGGCTCCACCCACAAATCTCCAAGGATTTCCCAGACTAGAGTTTGCAACCCTATTTCTGGCGTTTGCACCTCTTAAATCACTGTCCCCTTTTTCGCTCATTTTTTGGTCTTGCGGACATGTTTCTGTGAGTTCTTAGCAGTGCCGCACTTCAGCGCCCTCTCCGCACAAAGTGAAATTTCAAAGCAGAGAATGGCTGCATCTCATTCATGTGAACGCAGGCACATGAGCGCTGCAGTGTGTAGCCAGCCATTTGATACAAGACAGCTGCTAAACTATAACAAGAAAAAATACAGTTTTGGTTTCTGTATCAAGACTGGCTATTGAAGAGAACGTGGAGTTCCAGATCAGAGTCAAGGTTTTGGTCTTAACCTTGAAAGCCCCCAGTGGAAATTTTGGAAAGGGATACATGAACTGTTGCAAGAGGTGTTAGAAACTAATATACCTTTCAAACCGGAAATGCTCCTGTGGAGAAACGCCATTCTGTTTGTGGAGTTAACTTTCTATGGGCTGCAGAGGGGAGGGGCCAGTTCTGGAGTGGAATGTGATTGGAGGGAGAGCGAGTCAGTTGGAGTTGGAAGTTGACAGTTGGTGGCGGAAGAGTTGAGGGTGAGAGATGGCTCTGAGGGGAGAGGTAGATCTAATGTAACCCCAGGTGTACTGTAACCACAGCTTAGAAAGCCTCGTATCTGTGTAGTCAGAACTATGTGCTGCCCCTTTAACGATTGGTACTCATGGGAATTGTAGTCCCCCCTCCAATATAGAAGTTTATTGTAGGCTTCCCGTGAAGGTGTTAAAGTTTTATGATCCTCTTCCCCCCTTTGTTTCGGACCCTTTCCCTCAAGGATGCAACAGTCATAATGAATTTACCGCTTGTCTACAACAAATCTGGACCAATAAAGATGTGTCTTGCTTCTGAATGAACCATGTCTTGTTCACTGGCTCCAACTGTAAGTAAGGATTCCTTTATGATCTGGGTTGAGGAAGGCAGCGCGTTAAAGCTATCTGGAAGCCAACATCTTTCCCAGCTGCTGCCAGAATACCAGGTATCAAAGCATTGGGCCTGCCCTACACAACATCTAATTAGGGCATAAGGGAGAGAGAGTAAGGGTTTCTGTTCAGGTTTTATTATTCCTTCCGTTCACTGTATATTTGCCTGTGTATAGTTAGAAGTTCAATAAATGAGTTTTGGAATTGATGACGGAGGAAAGCTCTTCTGTTCCACATAGTCCCCCAACTGCTTGGGCCCACTAGCAGAGGAGGGAGGTTAGGAATCTCTCCCGCCTAACTAGGACCCCATACAGGGACAGTGGTGGCAGCAACTACCCGGAGAAAGGGAAGGGAGACAGCCACTTCAGGTGCCTGGCCAGAGGCAGAAAGGGAGGGGTAGGCAGAGCAGGGTCTATCAGTGGGAGGAAAGGCCTCATTTCACCACAGCTCCTGTTAAACATACTGCCAGATGAAATAATGAGGGGAAAGAGATATTTGATACTTGACATAATAACAGCAGCAAGAATAGTATATGCCAGATATTGAAAAAATACAGAGATACCAACAAAAGAAGAATTGATAGAGAAAATTTTAGAGACGGCTGAACTGGACACACTGACAGAATTAATAAAAGAAAAAAACGGACATAATGAGAAGCAAGAATGGACTCCGTTTTACAGATGGATTGAACGAAACTATAAAATAGGGACTTAATGGCACGGTAGCAAAACACAGCTAGATGAATGAGGAAAGGCAAGAAGTATTCGAACGAAAGAAGGTAGACTTATAGTGACAATAGCTTGTGAATAGATAATATAAGTATGATGAAATTGTAGAGATGGAATGAAATACATATTATATAACTTGCAGCAAAAAAAGCAAGATCTTTGTTTAAACCTGATATTACAGTAAGTTGGACCTAAAACTAATAAAAAATATATTATTTAAAAAAAAAAAAACCTCAGTGGACTGGGGCCAGCATATCTGCAGGACTGCCTTTCACCATGTGTGCCTTGCAGGGTGCTTCAATCTGCCAAGAAAAATCTTGATGGAACTCTCTGCCTATCAAAACTCGAGCCCGAAAAGGATGCGTTATCGTTTCATCTGGCCTGTAAGACAGAGTTGTTCCGCCTGGCATAACGGCTGAGGCTGCATTAGGAGTGAGTTTCCTGCTGTCGCCCATTAAACCAACTCAGTGGTGCGAATGAAACTGCTTAGTGGGCTTGATATACATTGAATAGTATATTACTATTAGCCTTTGAAGAAGTTTGGTTCAAAACGGGATGATATCAATATGCTGGCAAAACCCGTTGGCTTTTCGTCATTATGAATTCCGGCTTTTCTTTTATATTGAATTCCTGTGACTTCTCTGAGTAAAGATCCGCTCATCTGGAGGGCACACATCTATAGAAATAGAAAAAACAAAACAACAAAGTCATCCAGGCATTTGCCTCAACACTAATTATACTTACCTTCTTCTCTACTCTGTCTCTTAAAGGAACTATGTCCTGTTCTGAATGAACTGACACTGGTTGGGTGTGTAAACCTCATAGGACTTTTATGAACAATCCTGTGATATTTATACAGTGATATTTATATATTTACTTATTGTCTCTTACGTATAGAGTGTTGTACTTTGCAGAGGATATAGGACTGATCTTATTGTATTATATTACTACATCTAATAAGCTTGGCACTTTCAGTACGTTTGCACTTTAAAATTACATTAATTTTGTAGTAATTTTGTAGTAATTATTGCATTTGTTCTTATTATCCCCATGCAGTTTGTTCCTTATTGGTAGTCTCCTGTTGGGGCCTGCAGTGAAACCCCCATCCGGTTTACCATCAGTGGAACCACTGCTGCTCTTTACCTCCCACCCCATGGACTGGGCCGGCACCACCATTGAGGTGGTGAGGCAGGCGCTGCGGGCACTGAGGCACTGAAGGGGGCACTAGAGGGGGTGCCAGGGGCGGAGGCGCGTGCCATGGATCTGGCGTGCCTGGCCCACGCCACTGCTGCCGCCACCGCCACCAACACATGCCCCCGGCTGGTGCAGCAGCCGCAGGCCAGGCACGGCAGGCATCCGGGGCAGCGTGCGGAAGCTCCCCAGCCACCTGCCACGCCTGACCGGGAACACGGGCAGCCTCCGTATGCCAACTCAGCCACCCGCCAGCCAATAAGGCCGGCTTTGCTGCGTGATGATGTCATCACGTGGTGACATCATCACGCAGTCTGGGGCGCGCATGTGCACTGAGTGCAAGCGCACGTGGGGGGCAGCCGTGGGTGCCAGAAACCCTAGCACCGCCCCTGCCCATGGAGATGTTTTTTCTGGGGTCAGGAAAAACGGTCCGCCATCTAGGACTGTTTTATGACTGAACCGTTATTTATTATGGTTTTAATGAACACATTTTAATGTAAATGTAATTTTGATGTCATCCACTCTGAGCTCGTTCACAGGAAGAGTGAACAACAAATTTAATCAACCAATCCACTTTAAGATAGCAGAACAAGCAGACTGTGCAACATGATATAAGTGTTATTGGGGTAATTCTGGAAGTGGCCCTTGATATGCAAAGTGGGGTATTACAAGCCTGTGTGGTGTTCACAGATATGTACTTATTACCAACCCCATTGTACATGGCCCACCAACCTCGTAGAGGCTTGAAAACAACACCCATCATAAGATTTTGTACCAAAACCAAGAGGCTCATCAAAGCTATGATGGGCTACGTAAACGACAGGAAGTATGCATTTGGCCTGGTAGGTTATAATCAATACATGTGCTCCTCTTCTCCTAACGTTTCTCATTTCTAGTCCTCCAAGCTTATCTATAGCTGTCTCTAGCTGTGTGGCCCCAAGAGGGGGACTGCCCGATTCATTATGGCATGATCACCCAGGAAGGCGCACAGCTATGGACACATTTGTTGAGACTTTTTAGCAAAACTCCATAAAGGCTCTGGGAGAGAGGAAAGAAATCTTGAAGAACAGAAAGTCACAAGGCAGTGCCTCTGCAGGGAATACACCCATGTAGATTTCTCAGGGTGATATTCTTAATGTTTTTCTGTCCTCCTACACTTGCTGTCAGCATGAAATATTACATCTCTTCAGTGCTATGCAACGTGCAGGACAACAGCGCCAACCTCAGCTCTGCCCAGAAAATTTAATAACAATAATACTATTATAATAACATCCAATTTATATACTGCCCTTCGAGACAACTTAATGCCTACTCAGAGTGGTTTAAAAAGTATGTTGTTATTATCCCCGTAACAATCACCCTGTGAGGTGAGTGGGGTTGAGAGAGCTCTGGAAGAGCTGTGACTGACCCAAGATCACCCAGCTGGCTTCAAGTGAAGGAGTGGGGAATCAAACCCGGTTCTCCAGATTAGAGTCTCACGCTCTTAACCACTACACCAAACTGGCTCTCAGTTAGTACATCTATAGTTGATGAATAAGGCTTACCGACTATAGTTGATGAATAAGAGATAGATAGTTGTAGGGACAGGGTAAGGTAGAGTCAGGTGGCAGTTGTGGGATGGTAAAGCAGCTTTTGAAACCAAAGCTGAGAACTGGAAATCATTAATACGGATGATTTCAAATTTCTCCTTCCTGGAATTTAGACCTCGAAACCCCTCTCTTGAATTCACTTCTTCCTTGAGCAACTCAGTAAGGTGATTCTCAAAGCATTTCTTGTGCCTTTCAGCTCCTATGGAGCTTTTGGAGAAAGAAATAGAACACCAGGTGTAACTACATGATGGGTGGCAGCTGAGTTGCAGATAGGGTACAGGCCCAGCTGGGTTTCCCCTGGAAGTGACATCAGTCCTCCCTAGGAATTATTGAAAACTCTATTGTTTTACCAGAGTTTCTGGTGATTAATAGAGAAGACTGATGTCACTTCTGGGATTTCCCTGGAAGTGACATCATACCATCAACCCAACAGCCATTTTTAAAAATAATTTCCCACCATCACTCCAAGCAGCAGCAGGAAGCAATATTACCTGCAGAGATGGTGGGAGGTCAGAATAGGTTCTACACTACTTACCAGGGAGCAGGAGGAAGCTCTTTCTATGAGTGGTAATTCTTTGGAGTAAAGGCCTGTTCAGGGGTAGGGCAAAAGAGATAGAATGCGAACATGGCTGGGAGGAAGGGGAGCCAACCATGGGAAGGCAAAAACCTGGTTTATGGCTCACAGCCCAAGGCCTCCAGCAAGCAGCCAAATGGAAGAAGACCCACCCAGGATGTTTTTGTTTTGTTTATCTGGCACATTTATATTATTTAGCCCGGTTTGTTTTGGAAACTTTACCTTTGAGAAGAAAAGGAGGATAGAATTGCCTAAATGAATAAATGCCTTACGTTTCTGTAAGCAAACTTCTGGATCTACCCGGAGTATGCTGCAAACTGATTTATCCAGTGTTGCCATAGTGAGCGTACCTGTGGGGCAAACGACATGTCCATGTTTTTAATGAGTCCAGTCCAGGTTTCCTCCCTGGTACTGCCTACACACACACACACACACACAAAACCAGTTTTCCCATGTGAAAACAGTGCCCGGTGGAGTTATTTTCCTATTTTTGCTGCTCCAGATCCCTGGAAGTGACATAGAAATGCAGCCGACATCCAGCCCCCCACACCCCCCAATCCTGCCACGAGTTGCCACCAGCTGCCTGGCAACCCTCGTCACGTCTTTCCTTCTGAGCCTCCACTTGAAGTAGGGTTGCCATCTCTGGGTTGGGAAATTCCTGGAGATTTGGGACTGGAGCCTGGGAGGATGAGATATGAGGAGGGAAAGAACCTCTGCAGGGGTCATTTCATAGAAAAAGAGCTGGAGGGACTCATTAGCATAACTCATTAGCACAACTCATTAACATGTGCCACACCCCTTGCCATCACTGGAAGTGTGTCATTAGCATCACTGACTTGAATATGCCACACCCCCTGACATCACCTATCCTGGCTGTTTTGGACCCAATCCTGGCCATTCAGGGCCGAAATTGGGCCCAAAATGGCAAGAGGGGGCTGAAAATGAGCCCAAAATGGTCAGGATTGGGCCGCTGCTGAGTGGAAGAGTGATCCACCACCCGTCAGAGGCCCGATCCGGGCCGTTTCGGCCCCAATCCAGGCTGAAATGGGCTCAATATGGCCGAGAGTCAGGTGGGCAGGGTCACCTGACATGTGACCTCTTTGGGGAACTGCTGGAACTGGGTTCCTATGCGTTCCCCCTCGAAATGAGCCCTGGACCTCTGCGTGTTATGATACAGTCCACCTTGCAAAGCAGCCATTTTCTCCAGAGGAAATGATCTCTGGGTGTGGCTCCTGGTGATTTCTTGGCTCCACATGGAGGTTGGCAACCCAGCCCTGAAGTAAGGCCATTGCGAAGGCTTCTGGGAGAATACTGAGCTTGGATTGAATTGAGCTTGGATTGATCAAGAAAATAAACTGAGTAAAGAGGCTTATTCTGTTCTGGCCATGGGGTCCATCAGTTCCATTAAAGGGATCTTACTCTGTAATAGGAAAGAGAGAAAGCCTTTGTGTACGGTTGATTATTGCCGAGGAAGAAGATGGGATAGTGTGGTGCAGTGGTTAAAGTGTTGGATGAACTATGATCTGGAGATGTGAGTCTGGCTCTTCTGTCACAAAGATCATTAGGTGATGGGGGGGTTGTCAGTCACTCTGTCTCTAGAGTTGCCAACCTCCAGGTGGTGGCTGGAGATCTCCCAGAATTACAACTGATCTCCAGGCCACAGAGATCAGTTCCCCTGGAGAAGATGGCTGATTTGGAGCACAGATGCTATGGTGTTATACCCTGTTGACTTCCCTCGCCTTCCAAATGCCACCCTTTCCAGGCTCCAACCCCCAAATCTCCAGGAATTTCCAGACCTGGAGCTGGCAACCCTATCTATCTCAGACTAACCTGCCTCCTGGTCAAATAGGTGGGGAGAAGTTCGACAGAAGATAGCAGAAGACACACAGTGTAGGATCTGAGAGAGAAGAAGAGGACCCCTATGCAAGAAGCTTCATAAATATATTTATTTAAAGCATTTATGTCCCTCCCTTGTAGTTTACAATCAATGGCAACAGTCATCAGGACTTGCAGTCACGTTAAAAACAAGTTTTATAAACGTAAGTTATATAAACATCACAACTGCAATCCAGCTTCGCCTGGAGCAGATTTACAGTATAAGAGCAACACACTTCCCTACACACACAAAACCCATTGCAACTTCCTTGAAAGTTCTGATCTAGAGCAGAATTGGGGACTGGCAGGCCATTCCAGTCAGAGCAGTCCAGAAAACCAGACCAAATTAGGAGAAGGTCCCCAAAAAAGCGCGAGAGATGGGCAGACAGGACCATCTGCCAGAAAATTTGGGAAGCTTTTAAAAGGCAAATCTCCATGTTCAGGGCAGCGTGCCTTTAGAATGCCAGTTGCTGGTGATAGATCAAGATGGGTAGCCGTGGTAGTCTGTCTGTAGCAGAAGAAAAGAGCCAGAGTCCAGTAGCACCTATAAGACTAACCAAATTTGTGGTAAGATAGGAGCTTTCGTAAGTCACAGCTCACTTCTTCAGATACTAGTGAAAGCTCATACCCTACCACAAATTTTGTTTGTCTTATAAGTGCTACTAGAGTCTTGCTCTTTTCCAGGGCTCTTTTCCAGATGCCGAGGATTGAACCTGGCTCCTTCTGCATGCTAAGCAGATGCTGTAACAATGAACTACCACCTCTCCTGCATGCCCACCTTTGTGGGCTTCAGAGACTGTGGGAAAAGAGGATGGTGGACCCGACTGATCCCATTCAATATGTCTTTTCCTCTCCTGTTAAGTGATTTACACCCTTGAAATGTGTGGCATGAATGCAATGGCGATGCTCATTATCTCTGTTTAATAAATATTTTTAAATGTAAGCACGTATCTCTTGGCAACACTGAGTCACTCCACTGGCTGCAGGCCAGAATGTTCTTCTTCCTCTTATAGGTGCCTGATGAATCTGCAAACAACGTAAATTACAGCCCATTTTGACATCCGCAATGAATCAGCTTCCGTGAGCCGGACTAAAAATAGCCCCAGGAGATGTAGTGGACGTCGCCCTGAATCTAATCATGGCTTTGTTAATGACAGAGCAGAGCTCCCCCCCCCCCCGCCCCATCCACTCACAGGTCTCTGGTGATTCTCAGAGTCTCTCTACCCAAGACATCTCACACGTGAAGAACACATGTCAGGAGATGCAATGGTAGCCGGGAAGGGTAGTTTAAAAAGACAGAGCTGGTGGCGGGGCAAAGTCTTTGCTATACGCTGGAGCTGTATGGAGGGGCTGTGAAATGCCAGAAGGGAAACTTCAACCCATTATAACCTCTCCAGGTCCAAGACTTGCTCTGGAAGGCAGGTCCAGCCCATTTCCATTCCTCGCTGCCCTCTGGTTGCGATCCCACACAGTTTTAGACTGGAGTGGCGAAACTGACAGAGCCTTCTGAGGGGCAAAGGTGAAATTAACAAAGCCTCTGAGGAGCGATCTCCACCAGCTCTGTCTTTTTAAATTGCACTTCCTGGCTAACATTGCGTCTCCCTACACTTGACGAACATGCACCAAGGAATCTCGTACAGAGAGGCTCTCAGTTGACTTCTAGAGCAGCCGATCCATTAAAGCTGTCATTATTCCAAAAGGAAAATTAATTAATAGATTGAAAAGGAGATCCTCATAAAACCTAATTTTTTCTGTACTTCAGATCAACAGCAATCCGGGAAAGCATTATTGGGATTTTTTTTTTCTTTTTAAGGGAGTTGGGGGGAATGCAGAAAAGGGGAATAAGAATAATCACAGGTTTGGACCTTGCAAGGAAAGGCTAAAACAGAGGCTGGCGGGGTTGTAATTTAGCAGGGGGGGCTGACTAAAATCATGCCTGATGTAGAAAAAGGGAATACAGTTTTTTCTCCTTTCTCATAACAGTAGAATGTGAAGGTTGCACAACAAAATTTCTGTCGATCAGTATCAGCACCCATAAACTTCATACAACATATTTGTGGCTTATGGAACTCACCACCACAAGTTGTGGTAAGGGACAGCCACTGGCTTAGATGGCTTTAAGGCTTTGATTTAAATGGGATGTAGGCTGATGCAAATAAATTCACTTGTAGGACTTTGCACTCACATGACGTCTCACTTGAACTAGGATGCTACTAACACAAACATCTATGCATGTTGTGTAGAATTAGGTTGGTTATAGGGATAACCATGTATGCTGCCTGTATATTGTCCGTACAATATTAGGAGCCTAACCAATCACTATGCTCCTGTAGTTGGGCTGCAAATCAGCACTCTGCTGGTTTGAATCCCACTACTGCCATGAACTCAGCAGATGGCCTTGGGTAAGCCACTCCTCTCAGCTCCCCAGCTGTATTGTGGGGAAAATAACAACACTTGATTTTGTTCACTGCTCTGAGCGAGGCACTAATCTTTCTAGAAGAGCAGTACATAAACGCAGATATTATTACGCTATAATCTTTGCCACCTGGCAATCAGGTTGAATCGAAAATTGGCATGGATTTCCTCTCCTGATTGCCTGAACTAATAGAGGTAAGCACTGAGAGTTTCTGCTGTTTCAAAGAAAGGGATTATTTTTAAAAAGTTAACACCATTCGTTTTCCAGAAGAGCTGGTTTGTCTGGCAGGGCCATCCATATTTCTCCCTGTCAGTTGAGATTACCCTGTCATTTCCCCGCCAGGTACAGTTTGATTTACTGCTTCTGTCTCCTTCCTTCCCTTGCAAACCGAGTAAACAAGGGTTACAAAACCACCCTATGAAATTCAGTCCCTTCCCAGTTAAATCACAAAAGAAAGCCTAAATCATCAGTTGGATCAGGGCCAAGCTACACGTTACGTGTTTCGACAAGTTGGGGCTGGGTTCCACTCATTTTCCATGCAGTCATACAGCAGCTGCGGGGAAAGATATTTGTAAAGTCCCTGGGAGCCCTATTGGGCTCAGGATAATGGCACAGGGGGACTCCTGCCTCCTCCCATCCTGTTCTCCTAAGTCAAAATGGCAGGGAGTGTAATTTGCCCATCTTTGAACTGCACGAGCACAGAATACGTTCAAGTCCAAACATGGCTTTTCAGCATGGGAAAACAGCACAGGGAAGCAAGGGCATCTTAGAGCCAAGCCACAAGTGACGCCTGACACAGGTTGGACACTTGTCAGCTTCCCTCAAGTTTTGACGGGAAATGTAGGCATCCTGGTCTTGCAGCTGTAATGGAGAGCCAAGCTGTAAAACCAGGACGCCTACATTTCCCATCAAAACTTGAGGGAAGCTGACAAGTGTCCAACCTGTGTCAGGCGTCACTTGTGGCTTGGCTCTGAACTGGACTGGATCCCTTAGAAATGCCTTTCTTCTCCGCTGCTATGTGATTTCAGGAAAAGCAAGATGGGAAACTCAGATCCAACCCATCAAAAACTGCTTTTTGGGATGTTGTGGCCACTGGTGAAAATGGGAGGAATGCGTCCCTTTTGACCACCATAAAGACTATGGTGAGGATAATGGGATCTGGCCTTCAGATACACTTTGATTTCAGGTGGTCTTTTCGCTCATCTTTCAAAGCCCTGTTGCATCTGGAGCGGGAAAGGATTTGGCGAGAGGCGAGGATCCTCGATGAAATTCACTTGCTCTTTGTATTTAAATTATTTGTTTGGGTAGCTTTGTTTTCCTACAAGTGTGTCGTCATCTCGCTTCCCACCCTCTTTTACTTTCTCCGCTATCAAACTTTGTAATGTTTAGGTTAAGAAGCCTGTGAAGTGCCATAGAACTTGAAGCCACGACTTGTTTTTGTTTATTTAAGAAAGCCATCTTTAGCACATAGTTTCACCCCCCCCCCAAAGGACTCAAAGCATATTACAAAGATTTCCAAACTATCATTATTTTTGGTTTCCATTATCTGCAAAGTTTCATTGATAACCTTAAAATCAAAACCGTTCTGATAGAACTCTTGCTAGCTTTGAAATATGAGTAGTTCAAAAGCAGATACAGACAAAATGAATGATCTCTCAAATGCTCCGACAAAATTACATCTTATGTAAAAGTATGGCACAAGGATCTGGAAACAAAATTAAAAGATGATATTTGGTATCAGTTATGATCTATGCCACCTTCCTCTGTAAACATGAGAGGCAATAGAAATATGCATATATATATGATCTGGCACTTAACACCAGATAAAAATCTATCCTATGTAGCCACAACATCCCAAAAACATGTTGGAGAAAAAGTAGGAAAAGCTGTTCTTGGGTTAGGTTCAACCTGCTTCTCCACTGGTGAAAACGGGAGGCGTGAGTCCCTTTTGACCACCATAAAGACTGTGGTGGGGGTAATGGGATCTGGTTGGACAAAAGCCAAGTGGGATAGGGGCTGTAATAAAAAATGAGGTTAGATAAGATGGGGTGAGAATGTTGGCTGGATCCAACCCATTTTAGAAACCACTGATAGTCTTGTCCAAAGCTGTGGATAGGATAACTAAACACTGAATTATCTTGAGGAAGCTCAAGATGGGTACCCGTGTTTGTCTGTAGTAGTAGAAAAGAGCAAGAGTCCAGTAGCACCTATAAGACTAACAAATTTTGTTAGTCTTATAGGAGCTACTGGACTCTAGCTCTTATCTCGAGGTATATAGAAAACCACAGGTCGGAGGCGACTTGACAGCTCATCACAGAGAGAGAGAGAGAGAAAGAAAACCATGATATTCTAAAGATTTACAAGGAAGTAATAACGTTTTTGCTTTTAACTGCCAAAATCTTGGGAAACATAAACTTAAACCTGCCAGCTTGGCATGATATGGAAAGTCCTAATAGCTGAGAAAATAACTGCATAGATTAAAGCCATGCAACATTCCCCTTATGTAAATGTTTTTTTTTAATTTAGATAGTGTATTTTTATCCCACTTTTCTCCCCGGGGTGGGGAGGCAAAGCCACTTACAAAAACACAACACAATTTAAACCAATGGGCAATTCATACAAATTAAATGAAACGCAAGAAGTGTACAAAATATCCTGGATTGGCATCTTCCTGGTAAGTCCCTCAAGACCAGAGCTACAGGCTATGAGCCAAGAGCCCTGAGAAATGCTCTGTGGGATCTCACAGCCTGGCAGCCATCTTCCCACCAGGACTGCCAACCTCCAGGTGTGGCCTGGAGATTTCTGGTAATTACAAGTGATTTTCAGACGACGGAGATAAATTCCCCTGGAGAAAACGGCAGTTTTGGAGGGTGCGCTTTATCACATTATACCTCACTGAGATCCCTCCATTCTCCAAATCTCGCCCCTAGGCTCAAACCCCAAACCCCAGGAATTTTCCAACCCAGAGTCAGCAACGCTATTTCCCTAATTCCCCTCCCAGAGGTGGATTCCCTTCTTTTGCTTTACCTAATCCCTACTGTGCAGGAGGGATGGAGTGTAGCAGGTGGGCGAAGAGGCTCGATAGATGTCATCTTGCCAAGGGTTCCCCAAACCTGGAGCAGACTTTCAGTGAATTTCTTCCTGCATGTGGTGCTCAGCAGGGCTTTTTTTCTGGGAAAAGAGGTGGTAGAACTCAGTGGGTTGCCCACAGAGAAAATGGTCACATGGCTGGTGCCCCCCCCCCGATCTCCAGACAGAGGGGAGTTTAGATTGCCCTCCGTGCCACTCTAGCAGCACAGAGGGCAATCTAAACTCCCCTCTGTCTGGAGATCAGGGGGCGGAGCCACCAGCCAGGTGATCATTTTCAAGAGGTTCCAGAACTCCGTTCTACCGCGTTCCCATTGAAAAAAAGCCCTGGTGCTCAGTCCATTTCAGCAACAGCTCTTTGGTCAACTGGAAGAACAAGCGTGATGGTGTCATTAAAGTAGTCAAGACTCCTATGGCACCTTGAAGACTAAGGAGTTTATTGGCAAAGAAGCTTTCGTTACGCTTCGGACTTCGGCATAAGATTTATGGAGCATTAATTTTAACTACACAGCGCCGGAGTGGGGCGATCTGTGAGGAAAGTGGAGACGCATTGTTTGTGCATTGTCTAAGGACTTTCATTGAAGATGTGTACCTGATATCGTATGGACTGAATGTTGTTATTAGTGTATGCTTTATGACCATCAGAAATATTAAAAAACTGGAAGGTTGAATTTTCTAATGATTGGATTGACTGTTTTCATATGATGTTTATGGCATTTATATCTTATTTGACTGTATTTAAATGTTTGATGTTTATAGATAGCACTGAGCACTTTTTCACTGTTTGCGCTTTTTCACTGTTTGCGCTTTTAAGTAAAAATGTTTACAGATAGTTGAGTGATATTTATTGTAAGAGGGAGACTTGCACTGTAGTAACCTTGCAGGTAAATGGGAGGCCTGCTCCCAAATGTTGATGACTTGGCACTGTAGGATGAATCTAAATAGTGGAATGAAGAACAATATTTTTTTGTCATGACCAAACCAATCTCAGTCCCGACTGAGTCCAAGTCTGATAGCATCAAACCAGCATATGAATTCCAATTCAGCCGTCTCAGATTTCTCTTAAGTTGCAGATATTTGAGTGAGTTCTCCTCCCTTGGCAAGACACAGATGCCAACATAATCCAATCAGTAAATTGCTGTGTAATATGCAACATCCTACAAAGATCAAATTTCGCAAGCGTCGACTTCTGGTCCAATAACCCCGTTCGGATTTGACGTCTTTCCTGAGAGAAAGAAACCCTCGATTCCTGATTTTTGCATCAAATTGGTTAAAACAATGCCTATTTCAGTGTTGTTTTGTTGTTTAAAAGGGTGAAACAAATGGGCACAAATCGTAGAATCGTAGAATCACAGAGTTGGAAGGGGCCATACAGACCATCTAGTCCAATCCCCTGCCCAGTGCAGGATCAGCCTAAAGCATCTCTGACAAGTATTCATCCAGCCTCTTCTTGAAAACTGCCAGTGAGGGGGAGCTCACCACCTCCCTAGGCAGCTGATTCCACTTTTGAACTACTCTGACCGTGAAAAAGTTTTTCCTAATATCCAGTCGGTACCTTTGTGCATGTAGTTTTAGCCCATTGCTTCGCGTCCTACCCTCTGCTGCCAACTGGAACAGCTCCTGCCCTCCTCCAAATGACAGCCTTTCAAATATTTAAAGAGAGCAATCATGTCCCCCCTCAACCTCCTCTTCTCCAAACTAAACATTCCCAAGGCCCTCAGCCTTTCCTCGTAGGGCTCAGTCTCCAGACCCCTGATCATCCTCGTCACTCTCATTCTAAATCAATTTAGAATGATGTAAAGAAGAACCCTCAACAGCATCGAAACTCAGGCAAACCGAAACCAATAACTATGTTTATGATTATGTATGAAGTCATCTGTTGTGATTTACTCATACTTAGCCAGACTCTTCCTGAAGCAAACTAACAGGGACCTCTAGTGCCTACTCAAGGTACTACAGGCAAAACCCCAGTATAGTTACATACCCTCATTTTATGGGGTGCATTTTTCCCATCCTTGCTCCACAGAGCTCTAGGCATTATTCAAGGTTCTTCTTTCCCCCTTTTTATCTTTGCAACAACCCTTCAGGGTGGGCTGAAAGAGCAACTGGCCCAAAGTCACCCAGTGAGCTTCATGCAGAATGAGCATTTCAACGGGTGCTCTGGCCAATACAACTTGCTGGAGTATATAGCATTTTCAGGTATACAGCCAGGGCCGTATTATTCATAAGGTTGACTAGGCTGAAGCTTAGGGGCCCCACAGGGACTAGGGGCCTGTCAATTTTTTTTTTTTGCTAAGGCACTGTTACCTGCGCCACATAACTTAACAATTAATTGATTCTCTTATATAACCTCTATTAATAAGATAATTAACTGCTTCCTTATTGAAGTGAAACAAATTGTCTCCTATATTAAAACAATTATCCATAAATTATGTTTTTAATAAATAATAAAATTTTATTCAGTTCAAAATATCATAGTATTGAACAATTATACCCCCAAAATGTGCTTTCCCAAAGTGTGCTACTCGCGCAATAAAAATATTTTTAAAATTGTGAATAGAATTCTTCAAGAGACCCTCAAGATGGATATAGGGCTATGTACTGCAGTCTAGTAGCTATTATACCTGGGTCAGGCTGTCAGCTATAGTGGGGTGAAAGACTGAAGTGCGGGAGGGGGCCCAAAATACCAGAAAGTCTAGGGGCCCGGCCATGGGTTAATACGGCCCTGTATACAACACTTTCATAGCATTATGTAGAGCAATGCAAAAGACAACTTCCTGCCCTTAGGAGCTTACAATCAAAATGTAGTTGAAGGGGAGGAGAGAGTACAGGAGATGGAAAGTAAAGAGGAGTAAATCCAGAAGCCGTTAAATGGTATTGGTTTTGGCTAGGGACTGTGCCAAACAACCTTTGAGAAAAGATCAAGAGAGAGAAAGCACCATGTTAGTGTCCTTTTAAAAAAGCAGTCGACACCATCTGTAATTTGAGCTTAAAAACAAAGAATCAGCTTTACTAGGAAAACATAAAAAAGAATTACATAGTAAAAGAAATACCGACTTAGCTAACAGACTCAGTTGATGGGCAGACAGGCAACTGCTATTTTCAAACAGAAAAGAATGTTCAGGAATAAGCAAATGGCCAACATTTAAAACAGCCAATAAGCATGTAAAAGGCTCCCCCCATTATATGAAACTCAACTGGCTTAACTCCACAATAACTGGAGGGTTGTACACTTGCAGCCTCCAACAACGTCCCAGGAGGGAATTCCAGTCATAAAGGATAGTAAGGGGAAAGAGTGAGTTGGTCAAGGGAGCAAGAGACTTCAGATCAGGGCTCATTTTGAGGGGGAACGCACAGGAACGCAGTTCCGGCAGTTCCCCAAAGAGGTCACATGACAGGTGGCCCCGCCCACCTGACTCTCAGCCATTTTGAGTCCGTTTTGGCCTAAATTGGGGCTGAAACAGCCCAGATTGAGCCTCTGATAGGTGGTGGATCACTCTCCCCCTCAGCAGCAGCCTGAGCCTGACCATTTGGGGCCCCTTTTCAGCCATTTTCAGCCCTTTTGCCATTTGGGGCCCAATTTTGGCCCTGGTCGTGGTAGCTGAACTGAGGAGGTCAAGAAGGCCCCATCACTCCCTAGAATGTGCAAAACAGGAAGTGTCCAGGAGAAATTTTTTTATAGAATTGCAGTAGAGTGGCTGCATTGCTGCAAAACAGATCATACTATTGATCGCATTAACTTACAATGGGTAATCCGCTTTGAGTCTCTTTGAAAAAGGTGGACTATAAATAACGTAGATTAAAAAAAATAAATGGAACCGTCCTTGCCTTTATAACGGAACACATGAAGCTGCCTGATACTGAATCAGTCCCTTGGTCCATCAAGGTCAGTATTGTCTACTCAGACTGGAAACTGCTCTCCAGGTCCCAGGCAGAGGTCTTTCACATCACCTACTGCCTGGTTCTTTTAACTGGAGATGTCAGAGATCAAACCTGGGACCTTCTGCAGGCCAAACAGATGGTCTACCACTGAGCCACGGCCCCTTCCCTATTTATTTATTTATGAGTGTTATTTATAGTCCACCTATGGAAGCCCCAGATGAAACAAATCAGTTGTGAACTGGTGACGCTTATATCGAGGCAGACCATCGGTCTGTTGAGGTCAGTCTTTTCTACTCAAACTGGCAGCAGCTCTCCAGAATCTCAGGCAGTGGTCTTTCAGATCGCCTACAACCTCATCCATTTTAGCTTAAGATGATGAGGGTAGAATCTGGGACCTTCTGCATACTCTACCACTGCAGGACAGTAGTTCCTGGCAATGATTATGCTAAGTACCATGTTGTTTTTCATTGCGTTGTCTTCTACTTTTGTAATTCTACGTTGCCTAGCCTGGGCAGTTATGGTTTACATTGTCTACTAATTCCATAATCCTAGTCCAATTGCATTGCTCACTAAATGTTTTATGCAATCTGGTTTCCTTTTTTAATTTCTGTAATCCACTTCAAGTCTCAGTGAGAAAAATAGAAAAGAGTCCAGGAGCCCCTTTAAGACTAACCAACTTTACTGTAGCATAAGCTTTCGAGAACTACAGTTCTCTTTGTCAGAACCATGGTTCTCGAAATCTTATGCTACAGTAAAGTTGGTTAGTCTTAAAGGGGCTACTGGACTCTTTTCTATTTTGCTACTACAGACTAACACGGCCAACTCCTCTGGATCAGTGAGAAAAGAAACTGATTTATTTATTTGTTGGATTTATATCCCACCCTTGCCGCAAGTGGACTCAGGGCGGGTCACATCATCATAAAACCACCATTTCAAAAGAGAGAGAGATACAATAAATACAATAAATTACAGTTTCAAATCATAAAACAATAAAATATCAATACATATTCTGGGGAGGCACAACAGATTTCATTAGACAGTGGAGTGGAACAAAATAGGTAAGGGACAAGCAAAATTATTCACCACTCTCCAAGTAAATAAATAAACCGGAAGGACGAGAAGATGTGTGGATGGAACGGTAGAAATATTGGGACAGCTAATTCAAACTCTGAGACAATGAACAAGGTTCTGTTGAGAGATGCAGCAAGTACCGGATGCCAGACCAACTTCATCTCGTTCTATGACCGAGTGACAAGCTTACCGGATCGCGGGAATGCTGTCAATGTAGTTTACCTGGATTTCACTAAAGCTGTTGACAAGATTCCTCATAATGTTCTGA
Organism: Eublepharis macularius; assembly: GCF_028583425.1. Classification (NCBI taxonomy): domain Eukaryota; kingdom Metazoa; phylum Chordata; class Lepidosauria; order Squamata; family Eublepharidae; genus Eublepharis; species Eublepharis macularius. The sequence goes on from NC_072790.1 coordinate 250,118,091, forward strand.
TGGGTAAACTGGTGGATTGTGGACTGGACTCTAGGATGGTTAGATGGCTGGATAACCACACACAAAGAGTAGTTGTCAATGGCATCATGTCTGATTGGAGGGCGGGGTTCCGTGGGGTGCCACAGGGCTTGGTCCTGGATCCAGCATTTTTCAATATTTTTTATAAATGATCTGGACAAGGGTGTGAAGGGATCACTCATTAAATTTGAAAGTGACACCGAACTGAGAGGGGGAGCAGTCTGGCATCATCTAATAGAATTCATTAATCCAGTGAGCATTCCAGAAGAATCTAGCTGGCCAATACGAGAGACAGGGCCCTGGAGATGAACCCTTGATTCAGCCCCACTAGAGAACTTCCTCTGTTATTCAGCTCGCCTTCATGCGGGCATTCAAAATACCTCCAGTGAGAAGTCACAGCCACCTAAGCAAGCGTTCTTGCTGACAATCGTATACCCAACAACTGTTTGCAAAGTCGTGAATTGACAGGTTGGGTGTACCAAATGTTGGCACTCTTGCAGGAAAAGGAGTGGAACTAATTGGGGCTGGCAAGAAACAAAGTTGGGTTTGTCATTTTAAGAGCCCATTAGTAGTCTGGGAGGCTTTGGGGATTGTCACATCAAAAATATTCCAGTTATATGCAGCATTGGAGTTTCCACGCATTCATCACTTTGCCTCCTTAAGCTCCACAACGGTTGGAAGAGGGAGAATTGACAGCCCAATAAAACTGAGGATTGATTAATCTTGTAACTTGCTTGACTTGCCACATTTCCTTAGTTGGTGAGAAATTCCTAGGGCAGCACTACCAGGCTCGGTTGAGAGACCCCTGGAGACTTTGGTGCCATGGTCACCAATGCTTTACTTACACATATAACATGTTTTTTTGTATTTTGAAAAGCAGAATAGTAGAAAGAGGGGATACAGAAGGAAAAAAGGGAGATAGTTGTATATAACAGAATATATAAAACACAAAGTATTCACCCCACCATCCTCTTCATTAATTTTTTTAGTAAAGGGTCCAGGAGCACCTCACCAACTTTATTGTAGCATAAGCTTTCAAGAGCCATAGCTCTCTTCGGCAGATGCATCTTGAAGGAAAGAAAGAAAGAAAGAAAGAAAGAAAGAAAGAAAGAAAGAAAGAAAGAAAGAAAGAAAGAAAGAAAGAAAGAAAGAAAGAAAGAGAGAGAGAAAGAGAGAAAGAAAGAGAGAAAGAGAGAAAGAAGCAAATGCAACAGAGAAAAGATACAGAGCTTATGTTCATAATGCCCTTTCTGCTATCGAGAACCCCTGGGGACAACAGTGGGCAGACTTCTGGTTCTGGCCAGTTTGCATAGCAGTGTTTGTAGCTCAGCCTGTGTGATGTTGCACATGCAATCCACTTCACAAACAAGAATCTTGATGCTCTAACGTATGCAATCATACCAAGATTGCTTTTTTCTGTGTGGTTTCTTTGTGTACATTGGCAATGAGGGGAAGGTAAGGCCAGAAAATACTGAGAGATATGACTGCAAGAACATGTGCAGAGCCATATATAGAAGTTGGGAACAGGTAGCAAAACAGTTGAAGCTTCCCAGTGCATTGTTTCCACTTCAGAAACAAGACCAGAATTTTCAGAATCCCACAAATCCAGAGTGTGATAATGATGAACAGAATGAAAGTGGTTAAGCCAAAATCCAATGAGGAGAAAGATGTGAATCTCTGCATGGGAGTCCACCAAGCAACAGCAAAAGTCTTTGTATGCTATGGTTTGCAGCTGGGCAATATCTGAACACAGCCTGAAATTTTGTTGCATACTTCTTTGAGATTGGGTGAACTCGTTCATTGCCTGGAGTCTGGGCTCTATCATTTTTTTCCCACTCCGTAGCGTTTCCCAGATCCTGAGGCATGGACAAGATGAGCTGGGCACAATGTCCAAGAAAAGCAACCTACCCTGGCTGTGTGAGAAGGCTCCACTGGGCTTTGCCACGAAGCATAAGTGATGTTGGTCGCCTAGACAACCCAACATGCAGTGCGGTTGAGCAGTTAGAAGGAGGAGCCAAAGTGAGAAAGCCCCGTTGCCAAGGAAACAGGGATGCTCTGGGCCAGCCTGCATGTCCTTTGGGAGACCCAGAGGAGCAGCCAGAGCAGTTGAGCTTCCTTGTGGCTGGTGGAGGAGACATCAATGGCAGCCATGTGAAGGAGGGGAACCAAGGGCGATAGCCACCCTCTCCCTTCCAGAATTTGGGCCCAGGTATGCTGTTGATCAGGTGTGATCCCACATGATACTGCTTTACTCTCATAAGAAGTGGACCTCTCCTTGTGAAGCACCTGTAACGTGGTGATGGAGAGTGCCCTTAAGTCGCAGTTGACTTATGGTAACCCTTGGTGGGGTTTTCATGGCAAGAGACTAACAGAGGTGGTTTGCCATTGCCTGCCTCTGCAGCCCTAGTCTTCCTTGGAGGTCTCCCATCCAATTACTAACCAAGGCTGACCCTGATTAGCTTCTGAGATCTGACGACTTCAAGCTATCCAGGTCAGGGCATGTGCAATGTACACAGATTTTTATTGAATGGCAAGAGGGATACAGACTGTCACTTCTTGTTGATGGCCAATGGCTGAAACTAACAAAACTGGACTTGATGTAGGCTGTTCCATTTATCAAGTGCCTTGACATGGCTGGCCACACTAAAAGAACTTACATAACTGATAGATCAAGATTTTTGCAACTACAGTACCCCCCTGACATGGTGAGAAAGATGATTGGAAAGGCCAGAATGACTCCCCGAGACAGCTTGCTACAAGACAAGCCCAAAGAAGATAACAACAGAACATCATAAGTGGTCACCTACAGCCCACCACTGAAGCCAGTCCAATGCACAGTCCATGCTGGATTGTGACACTTTCCTCACACAGGCACTGGGGGGCCGACCTTTCCTTGCTTACAGACAGCCTGCTAACCTGAAAGAACTACTCACTCACAATGATAAACTACTTAACTCTAACATGGACTTTGGCACCAAGGCCAGCAACAAACCAAGATGCCAGCTTTGCTCTCATATCAATCCAAGCAACACCATCAGTGGCCCCAACAACATCAGCCGTACCATCTAGGATTCATACTCCTGCTCATCCTCCAATGTGATTTACGCCATCATGTAATGCCCCTCCATTCTCTACGTTGGAGAAACTGGCCAGCCCCTTCGACAAAGAATTAATGAACATAAGTCTGACATCAGCAACCAAAATATTCAAAAAACAGTGGGGGAGCATTTTAACCTTCCAGGACACTCAGTTACTGACCTAAAAGTAGCAGTTCTCCTGCGGGGAATTTCAAAGGGAGATTAGAAAGAGAGACTGCAGAATTGCAACTGATAACGAAGCTCAAGACAATGCATCCACCTGGACTGAATCAAGATCCAGGTTTCCTGTCTCATTACCAATGCTGATTTCTCCACACCCACTACCCCTCTGTATACTCCACCGTGTTCAACCATGCCTGCCATTGTCATTCACCAGCTATTATCATTTGGCTTCTGCAATCACTCCACTCTCCAAGTTATAATTATTATTATTATTTCAATTTCAGGAAAGATGGACTCACATTCTAGCTGTATCTCAAGAAGTGAGCTGTGGCTCAAGAAACCTCCTACCCTACCTCTAATTTTGTTAGTCTTATAGATGCTACTGGACTCTTGCTCTTTTCTACTGTTACATAACTGAAGAGATATTTTTAAGACTACTTTAAACCACTTAAGGAACGACAGCTCTTTCAGTACCCTCCTAAGTGGAGTTACACCCTTCTAAGTCCATTGACAACGATGACTCACAACTTCCACTAATGGGTGCTGAAGTGATTAACAGACTAGAGATCGTGCCTTATAGGGCAGGACAGGTGAATTTCCCACTATTATTAGTGAAAGGGGTACTAAACTTCAATTTTGGTATAGTTGATAATTTGAGTCCTGTTCTATGAAAAGTAAGTCCAAGTGTAGACATCAGCAGGTTTCAAGGTATGGCTGATGCATAAAAAATGATAGAAGAGTACAGATGGAGCTGGGAGGGATGGTAGCATGGTATACCCTGATCTCGCCAGCTCTCAGAAGCTATGTAAGGCCAGTACTGTAAGCAGTCAGCCCGGCCTCCACCATTTTGATAGCCATTTTAATATGGCTGCTTGTGATATTAAAAATCACCAGGACTCTGGAGTTAAAATGGCGGCTGTGTTGCCATCAGAGGGCCTCCAACCGTTGCTGAGTCCCGCCCAGGAGAACCGGGCATGCATGGAATGCTGCACAGGAATGCGGAGTGATTGAGAGGTGATTGGATTTGCAGTCCCTCCGGCCCCATAGGTGCCCAGTGCAGCAAAGGTCTCGCAGACTTGTCCCCACTTAACACATTCCTTTCCCTTCTTCCGTGATGAGATCTCCTGTCCGTGATTGAGGAGCTAATCAAATTATATTATATTCATAATTTCATACAGTTGTTCCTGGGAAAGTACAGTCCCCACCTACTTAGCTCCAGCGGAATTCACTGACAAATCATCCCTTTTGTGCACCACTAGAACACGTTTTGCATTTGCTTTCACACACCCCAGCAGCTACTGACCAAGGCGATCAAACCTTTTGTCAAACCCAGGAACTGACCGTTGGAGCCTTTGTTCTAAAGGCTAGGTAGGCTCTTCCACCTCAGGGCACATTTTACCTATAAAGGCAGAGCCCTGGCCTCATTCAAATTGTGCATGCTTACTGTATCTAAAGGTTTACCCTAAGCCTCTTGTTCCCTTGGCTGAGAACGCTGGACGTTTGAAGCTCTCCCTCCACGGACTTCCCTGCTTATCGGCTAGGTAGATATATTTGCTCCCTCTCTCTGTTCCCAACTTCTGGTCTAGGACTCCGTGTGTGTGTGTAATTATTTTACCCCCGCAATCCTGAGTGAATGTGCATGCAGTTTTGTTCTTTAATAAAAGTTGTTGTTTGATGTTAAGCACCAGCCTCGTTTGTTATAACAGAAGAGACCCGGTAAAAATTGGTGATAGATCCCTGTGGTTACTGGCCTCTCATATAGCAGTCTTCCTTGCTTGCTGATTCCCCCCACAAATTCTCTTACTCGCAAGGAGACCAATTCCGGTAACAGTACTTGGATGAACAGCCACCAAGGAAGACTCAGCAGAGGAAGGCACTGGCAAACCACCTCTGCTTCTCACTTGTCTTGAAAGCCCCTTACTGGGTCACCATAAGACTGTTGTGACTTGATTGCTCATATGCACGCACACACAGATGGAGCTACTTACGTAAAGCCTTTTCTCCGGCCAGATTTAATGTTCTTCCTTCAGCCATTTTATCTGGCAGATTCCATGGGATTCCTTATTATCGCAGGTGTTGTCCTTGTTTGATGGACGGTGTTGAACCTGTTTCCCATGTTCTTCTCCAGTGCTCCTTTTATCTGGCGCCACTCCGGGATCTTCTACATCCTATATTAGCCCAACTTTCAGAGTTTTCTGATGATTTTAAGGTTCAGTTCCTGCTTGACAACCCAGATGGGGAAATAACTGAAATAGTAGCAAAGTTTCTCTACAGTGCCATGGCTATACGCCCTGACAAGTCATATTCTGTACTGGTTTTGCTGCTCTGCTGCCCTGCTCCTATCTGTAATTTTAATCTCATTTTGTATGGAGTTTCTGTATTTAAAATTTTATATTTTATATATGCCAATAAAGGCTTGCTTGACTTGACTTGGAAAGGTTCAAGAATTAGATGGGGTGAGGTTGTAGTTAGTTGACAAGCCTGTTTTTGGAGGAAAGAAGAAGAAAAGGGTTTCAACGTAGAATTGTGAGTTTTTTACTTTTTTTTCCTGGCAGGCCTTTTGTCCTTTTAATAACTGCTATAGGCAAGCATGGTAATTATCCAAGGGTTTAAAGACAACCTGTAAATTTAAAAGACACACCTTTTATTTTGACAGAACCTTGATCGTCCCTTCTTCATCCAGAAATCCTTCAGTGCTTTATCTTTAACCAGCCAGGTGGGGTCACTCAAACTCACCATGTGAAAATAGGGCTGTGAAGATTTTTCCTCTTTCACTGTTGTCTGAATATTGTAGGCATTCCCTTTGCCTTGTATGCCACTCCATTTTACTTCTAGTGGAATAATGAGAATTGTTTAAATGAAATCAGAGCATGCGCCTTCTGTTTAATTTGCAGCCCCAGTTATTGATGTGCCAGATTCAAGTCCACTAACAGTCTCTCTCTACACGTCACTAGTACCCAGGGATGCAAAAGTGAACCTTATTTCATGTGTCCCCCCCCCAACTTTCCATGCACTCACTCACACAGTCACACTTCAGTTCACTCAAATGAATATATTCACGCGTTCGGCAGAAAAACTTACCTTCTTTGACACACAATCAAGCTGTAAGCCGATCAAGGGTATGTTTGGATTGTTGGAAGAGGGGGGTTCAATGCTGTCTCTTTCAGAGGGGGACAAACCACGGAATTGGAGGGATGGGGAGGTCATGACACTCTGTTTGCTGTTTACTGCTCTGACTGCCCTTTGAAGTGTAGATCGCTGTTCTCGGGATTTCTTCCTCCTGACTTCCTCCCTCTCACTTCTTCCTGGCTTTATTCCAGGCAACATCTCTCTCCTTCTCCTCCCTCCATCTTGCAAGCATGGATGCAGCACTTGCCCTGCCATCCATGCCCATCCTTAGACTAGATAGGTAGTTAGGGTCTGTCTCTCCTCCTTTCCAATCAGAGTATGGAGTTCCTACAATAAAGAACTCTTATTTCCTTTCTAAATATAAGCAAGGGGGTGCTTTGTTATATTCTCTCCTGCACACCACACACCGGCCAGCAGAACCAGCTCACAACCACCAAAATCACACTTCCTGTGCCAAACAATAGACTCTGCTAACGGCCCAAACATGGAATCCTTTAATTAGATTTCTGGGGCCTACATAATGATTTATTTATCACGGATTGCATCAAGCATTTCAAACAGCTGCTGAACACTACATGAATAATGAGTTACTGCTTAATTGCTTTCTGGGTTGAGCTTTTTTGAATGTTTCTGAATTTTTCTGCATTCTCTGAATTTTTCTTGTATAGGGTGCCTGTTACTTTAATTTGTACAAAGATTGGAGTGTATATAATAGGGTTGACTGAGGGGAGTGTACGCTAGACGGCAGTAGTCTACGTCATCTCCCGGACTTTAGGAATGATGTGAGAGTAACAGGGAACACATATCGGTAAGCTGGTTGGTGTATGAATATATAAATTTTATTAATAATTGCAAATTGGTTTGGTTTGAATGTACTTTTTGTAACATCTAGAGTGGACGTACGTTTGCCCCTGAGGAAGTCCACCGGATGAAAATCTGCATGAGAATTAGCCGGCCCCAGTTTGGGCACAACATTCGAACCTCCACTTCTTTGTTCTAACACCTGTCCAGGATGAAAGGAAGAAAAAGAGAAGAAAAAATTGTCATTGCTACATATTTAAAGACTTGTCTACTTACCTTGATTGGGTCCTGGAGTCTCTCTGTGTGAGGCTCATGCCGGAGGACTTTTTGCTTTTGATAGACACGGTCACGTTAAAAAGTATTGTTGTATATATTTGAGCACGATTGAGTGTACGAAATTGTCTTCTAATAGGATTATTGTATTTGTGCTTGATTATAAGGAAGTGTTGCTCTTTAATTAGTGACTGTGTGTTAATTGATAGTTATCCCCGGGCGGCTTTTCGCCCTTTGGTTTGGTCTGAACACTACATTGGCTGCTACTAGTTGGTCAGAAGCCGAGTCACAGCTGATTGGGGGATCATCTGGGAGTTGGGTTCTTATCCCATCATGCAAAATTTGCCTTGGGAAATGGCAAATGGGAGCTATTCCTTCCCCTCCAAGGTGGATGGGGAAAGAAGTAATGCTTTTAATGCCTGCATTGCCCTCAGCTGGGGTCAGCTTCCGAAGGCTGAAAATAACCTGTTTCTGCAAATACCCACCAAACAGCCCAGCAATTAATTGGCTGCCCAACTACCACCGGCAAGCAGGAAGTGAGCTGAAGTAGTAGGTGTTGAAGTATTCTTTATTGGATCATCAGCCAGCTGCTGTCAGCCCTTGCAGCAGAGTCTCTGCTCTGCCACTGCCATGCTAGTTCTCTACTTGCAGGGGGAAATGTGTACATGGTGGAGAGAACAAAAAATATGATTTCACATCTGTCATTTGAAGTGGTACAATCAGTTCAACCACTGCCAGGGCTCTACTACCTCATTCCCCATTTCATTTTGCAGCTTTTGTAGGTAGAAACTTCTCTCCACCTCAGTGAAATCATAGAATCATAGGGTTGGAGGGGACCTCTAGAGTCATCTACTCCAACCCCCTGTACAATGCAGGATATTCACAACTACCTCCCCCCACATACACACACAGAGTGACCCCCTGCTCCATGCCCAGAAAATGGCAAAAAACCTCCAGGATCCCTGGCCAAACTGGCCCGGGAAAAATTGCTTCCTGACCCCCAAAGTGGCAATCGGCCTTACCCTGGGCATGTAAGAAGGGGCCTCGAGAACTAAGCACTGATGCAACCCTTCCTGCCCACCCTCTCATTATCTGCAGAATCAGCATTGCTGTCAAATGGCCATCAAGTCTCTGCTAGTTGTTAGTAAACAAGGAAGAGGGAGTTTTCTACTGTCAAAGCCCTGGTTGCGGGATCAATAAAGCAGCCAGCAAGATGACAGACCTTCCCATCTCTAGTGACCCATCCCTTGTCCAACTAGTTTTGATGCTGCTAAGAATCATAACACTTCAGAAATAGCATTTGAGTAGAAATGCTTCTGTCATGCTGCGTGGGTGTGGATGATAGGACAAGCCTGACAAATTTAGGACAAATTTAAAAAAAAAAAACAGGGATGAGATCCAACTCGACTTGCTGAGAGAAAAAGGCGAATGTGAGCTTGGCTGGGACTGAATCAGAGGCTGACGCGAAGAGGGAGTCTCCCGTTACAAAGCTGTGATTAACAAGCTCCCGTATAAAAAGGATGAACCGCTGCTCGGCTCTTCAATGGTTCATTGGTAATCCGCACTCTTGCTATCCAACAGGTAAGTCCAGAGAAGGCAAATGACCTTGCTATTAAGAGCAGCTGGGAGCAGCTTTTTGAGAAAGGATTTTATGTGCTTAACAACACATACAAAAAAAAGAATTTAGTTCTTCTTAGATCGCTTAAAAACATAATCAAAGGTGTATCTCTTTCCCGTAAGAGTTCACTTGGTAATTAAGATCAGCCTCGGAGGCCAGGTGAGTGAGTGTCAGAGACGGGGCCTTCTTGGTGGTGTTGCCTTAGATGTGGAACTTTTTCCCACCAGTGATTCACCTGGCGCCAAATGTGTTGAGCTTTCAGTGACAGACAAAAATGTTTTTATTGTCCCTTGTCTTTTGTTACATTTCATATGCATTTTTGATACTGTGGTGGTCTCTGGTTTGATTTCGTTCTTTATTTATTTATTTAGATTTCTCCTCCACCTGTCCAAAAACCTGCTTGAATTAGTTTTATGCTGATTTTGAGTCTTGATCTGTTTATGACTAGTCTTATCATTAGTTTTATCACTTTAATGTACTTACGTTTTTGTCATCGATAATCGGCAACAGCAATAATCAAAAAGTGTGAGATAGAAATGTTTGGAATATATATATATGGTTTTCTGGGGGGCGGAACCCAAATTCTGGAACAAGGAAAGGTGGATAGGAATGTCAAGCACGTGTGTGGAACCCCCCCCCCCGAGACTCTTGGGGGCAGAGCATGGGGGAAGATGTCATTGACCCATTGATGTCACTTCAGCTAAAACCCGGAAGTGATGTCACCAGCATTCTAGAATTTTACTGATCTCAGCAAAATCCTCTTCTGGGTTTTAGCCAGAAGTGATGTCAAGGTGGCAATTATGCTTCCCCCCCCCTTGTCTACCACTGTCATTTAAGCCATGGCAGGGGCCAAAAGGTGGCAGGAAGAGGTTGCCTGCCATAGCTGGTGAGCTGGCAACCCAACCCATGTACATAATGAAAATTTAGGTCAGTGCACATGTTGTCACTTATGGTGCCTAAATTATTCTGTATTGTTTACAGTTATCCTTGTTTTATTCTGCATCGATCATTGATCAGTCGATCGATCCATTTCATTTTATTATCCCTCCCTCCCTCTAAGAAGCTCAGGGCAGTTTACATGGTTCTTCCCACCTCCAGTTTATCTTCACAACAACCCTGTGAGGTAGGTTAGGATGAAAGAATCTGTGACAAGATCTCCCAATTAACTACATGGCAGAATGAGAACTTGATCCCCCGTTTTAAGCTAATGCTCTGACCACTGTGATATATTGTGGTAAGTGGCAGTACTGCAGCCCAAGCTTTGCTCACGACCTGAGTTCGATCCCAGCGGAAGCCAGGTGGGTTCAAGTAGCCGGCTCAAGATTGACCCATCCTTCCATCCTTCTGAGGTCGGTAAAATGGGGGGTAAAGCGTAGATGACTGGGGAAGGCAATGGCAAACCACCCCATAACAAAAAAAGTCTGCCAAGAAAATGTCATGGTGTGACATCCCCCCATGGGTCAGTAATGACTCGGTGTTTGCACAGGGGACTCCCTTTACCTCCCCCCCCCCACAATACATTAGGAGCTGAGCTCCTCCCTCAAACTGGATATCTAATTTAGCAATTTCTCTCTCTCCTGAAATTGGCTGTCCAAAATTGGTCTCCCCAAAGCAGTGTGCAGACGCAGGCAGGCATTGTATGTATTGCATGGCCATGCCTTCAGTTCACACATGTACAACAGCTGGCCTGTTAGACAGCATTTGCAGCCTGTAACCTGCCCCAGAATGCCCTGAAAGGCACAGCAATTCTGTAGCCAAGACATAGAGTTGCCAGCTCCAAGTTGGGAAATTCCTGGAGATCTGGGGGGGAGAAACCTGGAGAAAGTGGGGTTTGGGGAGGGAAAGGACCTTGGCATGGCAGAATTCCATAGAGTCCACCCCCTCAAAGTAGCCATTTTCTCCAGGTGAACTGATCTCTGTGGCCTGGAGACCAGTTGTAATTCCAGGAGATCTCCAGCCGCTACCTGGAGGCTGGCAACCCTACCAAGACACGGGGTTCCTCAACAACAGAGCAAGCGTGGGCGTAAAAAGCACAGAGGCAGATCTTGGGATCCGAGATTGAACCACAGCCTGCCCTTTTCATTGATGCGCACATTTTCAACAAGGCAGGGGGAAAAAACCATCGTAAATGTCAAATGCCTGCCCTTGAATTCCAGGATCCGCCACACTTGCAAAGAGATGTCACAGCTCCTCCGGAACATCTGCAGCATCATCAATGCCTTTGACAAGTATGCCCAGAAGGGTGGCGCCTGCACTTCGCTCAGCAAGGCCGCGCTGAAGCAGCTGATCCAACAAGAGTTTGCTGATGTCATAGTGGTGAGTGCTGACATCAATTTTAATGGGTGCGTTGGCTTTTTTTTGGTCTGGGTCTCGTTTTCCTGGGTGTTGTGCACCATGCAAAACTGGGCTTGCTGGATTCTCTTTGCAATAAATGTGTGCATTTGGGTTTAATTTGCCGCTGGGTGCCTCCGACTTCCTTCTCTTTCCTGTTTTGTCTGCCACCTCGAGCCTGAGCACATAAAGAGGGATACTCCTATTTGAAATAAATCGATAGGTAACCCTGCCTGCATTTGTAGCAATGGTGTTCTGTTGTTACTTTCGTTGGGCTTGTCTTGTAGCAAGTTCTCGAAAGCTTATGCTACAGTAAAGTTGGTTAATCTTAAAGGTGCTACTGGATTCTTTACTATTTTGCTACTACAGACTAACACGGCTAACTCCTTTGGATCTATTATCATTGTCATTGTCATTAATTTTGAAGGTAAGTGACAAAACTGAGACTATTGTCCTTTGTCACATCAAGAGAAGACAAGGCTCTCTGGGAAAATCAATAATACTAGGAAAAAGTGGTAGGCAGTCGGAAAAGAGGAAGACCTAAAATGAGATGGCTGGACTCAATAAAAGAAGCCACAAGCTCCAGTTTGCAAGATCTGAGCAAGTCTGTTAAGGGTGTTTTGGAGATTTTTCATTCACAGAGTTGCCAGAAGTTGGAAGTGATTTGATGGCACACACACACACACACACACACACACACACACACACACAAAGTGTAAAATTAAGCAATGGCGAACTGAGCGTATTTGCCACACGCTGTAGGTAAATTTCCGTATGTGCATTCTCTGGCTAGTTCCATTCTCTTCCCGCTGAATCGTTCCTCTCGGCTGACAAAACCTGTCTGCAGCTGAGCTGGTCCAAAATCAAAATCCAAAAATAAAGCACTAAAATATCTTTTATTAGGACTGACCAAAATGACACGAAACTGTGCAAGCTTTCAAGTTCGCTAAAATGCTTCATCACTTTAAGTTTGTCTCCAAATTGTTTTGGGTTATTTTGTTCAGTACAAATAAAAAAATATTACATAGATCATGCTGTTTTGGGGTCAGAGTGAATCCATCAAATGAAAAAGAGACGTAACAGAGGGACTGTGCTCACCTCCTATCTGCAGATAGAATGCCACAGAAACGGGGTCAAGATATTGCTCTCCGTGTTTAATGACTCTCAGCCCAATCTTTGCAGTATCCCGTGCAAAGTGACACATTCTGGTTTAACATTAGGTGTCAATATAGTGTTTGGTCACCTTCATGCAACTCCAGTCACTGAGAGCCAAGCTACAAGTGACGAATTACACTTGCCTGGCAAGTGAACAGACTCAGGGCCAAGCTACAAGTGACGAATGACACTTGAACAGCAAGTGGATTGAGTGGAGGGCAAGTGAACAGGGAGAAATACACTTGCTGTTCAAGTGTCATTTATCACTTGTAGCTTGGCCCTCACGTGTATTCCTCCCTGTTCACTTGCCCTCCACTTGTGCTCCACTTGATCACGTAGTGATCACGTAGTGATCAAGTGGAGGGCAAGTGAACAGGGAGGAATACATGTGAATCTGTTCACTTGCCAGGCAAGTGTAATTTGTCACTTGTAGCTTGGCCCTGAGTGATAAGCCTGCATGTTTGAACCAGCCCTGAGCTTTTGTTTCTCTTCCCAGCAAATGATGCAGATAGGCACAGCTTTTTTTCTGAGAAAAGAGGTGGTGGAACTCAGTGGGTTGCCCTCAGAGAAAATGGTCACATGGCTGGTGGCCCCGCCCCCTGATCTCCAGACAGAGGTAAGTTTAGATTGCAAGCAGTGCAGAGGGCAATCTAAACTCCTCTCTGTCTGGAGATCAGGGGACGGGGTCACCAGCCATGTGACCATTTTCAAGAGAACTCCATTCCCCCGCATTCCCCCTGAAAAAAGCCCTGCAGATAGGCGTGTTAATTAGCCAAGAACAGATAATATAAAACACAGTACTGAAAAGGTGGGAATAAATATGGGGCCACTGTGGGTAGAGAATCTTTTTTATACAATGAGATGAGATTGCCTCTCCGTTGGAGGTTTGGGGTTAGCCCCTCTTGAAACAAAGCCTTTCCTAGGTTGCCATTGTTGGAATAGGTGACTCAGCATGCCTTGGACACTGGGGGGCGCTGCATGTCTCTCTGAATGTAATGTACAAGTCTAGCAAGCTGTAACTCTCTTGTCCAAGGTGGGAACGCCTCCTGACTCCTCCTCTCTTGCCTCTGTGCCTCTTGGGAAATCCCTCTCTTCCCTCCTGGCCTTCCAAGGAGCAAGATGTGAATCTTCGAAGCTCCCTTTGTCCACAGGCCCACACCTACAACCTCGCTGCCTCCTTTTTCAGGCTGTAGTATCAGAATAGGGAATGTAACTCTTTAGAATAGGATCATACCCCTTCTACTACAAGATATTGCTAGGGAAGAAATCTGCTACAATAAAACTGTAAGTTGTATCTTTTCTTTGATTTTGTCTGAAGACTAATTAATGCACATTTTAGGGTTTAAACGCTTCTGCCTAAATAACTCTGCTGTTACTCTGCTATGTTACTAAACTAAACCAAACCAAATACATACCCCCCTATAGCCATGCAGGACAAATGAACCTTGCGCAGATCTGTCGGGTCCTACGTAGCTTAGTAACAGAGCTGGTGTATTTCTTGCAGAACCCGCATGATCCTGAGACGATCGAGTCAGTGCTGTATTTGCTGGACACAGACTGTGATGGGAAAGTAGATTTCGAAGAATTCACCGTTCTTGTGTTCAGAGTGGCAAGGGCCTGCTATAAGAAAACTCAGGAGTGCCAGGCTCCATCGGAAGGTCAGTCCAAGAAGGGAGAAGGTTCCCAGCAGACGCCACGAGACGAGCAGGCACCATGCCAAGACTCATCCTGTCGACCCGCCCAGGAACATCAGGCACCAAGGGAAGTGTCAGGCTGCCGTTCGACAGCACAGTCTCAGAAGGCATCCCAAGAACAAAAGCAGGAGTCCCCCAAATCAGGGAGACAGACTTGCCAACCCTCCGAACAAGAACAGGATCTAAGCCTTCAAAGGTCACAGGAGCCTTCAGTAAGAGGCCCAGACCAGAGCAAGATCCAAGATCAAATAGCAAGGCAGGATCCAACTCTGGTAGCTCAGAGAGCACAGCAGGATAGGACCCGGGGATCTCAAACCCTAGTAGGGGATTCCAGGCATGAGTGCATACAGAAGCACAAAATATCTGATCAAGGACCGACTCAGGAACCTCAAATATCAGAACAGAGGTCAACCCAACAATCAGTCCAGTCACGCCAGGGACAAGGACAGGACCGTATTGGCCGACAAGAAGTTGAATCCCCAAAACCAGAGCAGCAGCAGCCAACCTGCCAACCTGCCAGTCAGCAAGAGCAAAATCCAAATCAGAGAGAGACTCGGAGATCACAAAGAGGAGAATGGGATGTGGCCGCTACAAAACCACAAGGATCACAAGTAACAGATCAAAATTCTAGTTGTAGGCAAGTACAAGAGCCTCAAAACCCAGAGCGGAGGCAAGGATGGCCATCCCAAGACGAACAGAAGCCTAAAATAGGAGCCCCAGTACAGGCCCCAAATCGCCAGCAACAGGAGTCTCAGACACTGCGGGAGTGTCCAGCTCACCAAAAAGAACGTCAGTCTCATGGTCCAAACCAGACCCCGACATGCCGTCCAGAATATCAACATCAAGTTCCACAGCAGACCACATCTGGTCATCAGGAACGTGGGTCTTTGACATCAGAGCAGAGGCCCCGTCAACAGGAATATAGGCCACAAAATCCAGACCAGACCCCAACGTGCCGTACAGAACGAGAGTGTCAGTCTCCCCAGCAGACCACATCCGGTCGTCAGGAACATGGATCTTTGATGTCAGATCAGAGGCCCCGTCAACAGGAATATAGGCCACAAAATCCAGACCAAACCCCAACGTGCCGTACAGAACGAGAGTGTCAGTCTCCCCAGCAGACCACATCCGGTTGTCAGGAACATGGATCTTTGATGTCAGATCAGAGGCCCCGTCAACAGGAATATAGGCCACAAAATCCAGACCAAACCCCAACGTGCTGTACAGAACGAGAGTGTCAGTCTCCCCAGCAGACCATGTCCGGTCGTCAGGAACATGGATCTTTGATGTCAGATCAGAGGCCCCGTCAACAGGAATATAGGCCACAAAATCCAGACCAGACCCCAACGTGCCGTACAGAACGAGAGTGTCAGTCTCCCCAGCAGACCATGTCTGGTCATCAGGAATGTGGATCTTTGATGTCAGAGCAGAGGCCCCGTCAACAGGAATATAGGCCACAAAATCCAGACCAGACCCCAACGTGCCGTACAGAACGAAAGTGTCAGTCTCCCCAGCAGACCACATCCGGTCGTCAGGAACATGGATCTTTGATGTCAGATCAGAGGCCCCGTCAACAGGAATATAGGCCACAAAATCCAGACCAGACCCCAACGTGCCGTACAGAACGAGAGTGTCAGTCTCCCCAGCAGACCATGTCTGGTCATCAGGAATGTGGATCTTTGATGTCAGAGCAGAGGCCCCGTCAACAGGAATATAGGCCACAAAATCCAGACCAGACCCCAACGTGCCATACAGAACGAGAGTGTCAGTCTCCCCAGCAGACCACATCCGGTCGTCAGGAACATGGATCTTGGACATCAGAACAGAGGCCCCGTCAACAGGAATATAGGCCCCAAAATCCAGACCAGCCCCCAATGTGCTGTGCAGAACGAGAGCGTCAAGTTCCACAGCAGACCACATCCGGTCGTCAAGACTGCGGCTCTTTGACATCAGAGCAGAGGGCCCGTCAACAGGAGTGCAGGCCTCAAAAACCACATCAGCCTCAATATTGCTATCACGAATGTGAGCCTCTAGGCCCGGAACAGGGCCATTGCCCTCAAGATAAGTCAGTACCTCAGGCAAGAGAGAACAACCGAAGCTGTGGGCCAACAGTAATCGCCCAGGATCCAAAAGATTCTTCTACCAGACAGGCTTTGAGAACATCAAGGCCATCCTCACAGCAGAAACAGTTACAATTCCCTCCTCCATGGTCACCAAAGCAGTAAAAGCACCCCAGAAGTGTCAAAAAGGAAGCTGACATATCAAGAGGACCTTACGGATGCCATCAAGCCACAATATCTTCCTAGAGGGCTATAGGCATTCTGACGGGTTCCAAGACGTGCAGGTCTGTCATAGGGGCTTATTTTAGCAGCCAGACCGTAGTTTTAGAGTTTGTGCATGCAATATTTTAGCTGTAGTTCTAAGATAATTCCTTAAGAGTAAGGTTAAGGTAGGGAACTAATATTCACAGTCTCACCCCCCCCTTCATGCAGGACTAGAGTTACCATTGCCCACCTTCCATCCAGTGAAGAGCAGAAGGAAAATGGGGGGAGGACATCACTGATGCTTTGATGTCATTTCCGGGTGAAGACTATTTTCCAGGAATATACCATAAAGATTTGGGGGAATCCTTGAGCATCGTGGGTGGGTGGGAGAGTATCACTTCCAAGTCTTCACCTGGAAGCAACATCAAAGTATCAATGTTTCCTCCTCCAAGGCTCCACCCTCCAACTATTTCTTGGGATCACAGATACGGGCATGGTAACCATATGCAGGACTCAGCTAACTGTCTCTCAATAAGGGTTGGCAGTTCTTCTGAGTCTCTGGCCCTGAGACTCGAGGGGTTCATGGGAGGTGTCTGTCAAAGCAGAGGGGGTGGAGCCTAGAAGAGTTGAGCCTTCAAGGGCACCACTGGCCTTGAAAGTCACCACTTCCTCTTACATTGGTGGAGTACCTCACATGACTGAAGTTCTGGAAGAGCCAGCCCAAAGTTACGTTCGTTTGATGTCCCACCTGTACAGTGGGAGATCCTGCCCTGACTCATACAATCTGATGAGCAAAATGAAGTCAGCCAACACACTAGAGGTTGGAGCAAGAGGAGGGTAAACGAAAGCATACAGAAATGTTTCAGTGGCATAGATTACTTTACATAGATGCTTTTATCTTCACCCCCTGCTTCTACATGATAGTCAATAAAAGAACATTCGAATGAACGTGATCTGGCGTCCTTTTTTGTCTGTGCGGATACATGATCTTCTTCTTTGGATATACAGAGATCCGACCACTGCGATGATTTATTTATTTTGTACATTTTTATCCCACCCTTCCTCCAAGACGCTCAAGACAGTATACATGGATCTCCCCCTCCCCCCATTCTATCCTCATACCAACCTGGGAAGTAGAAAAGAGCAAGAGTCCAGTAGCACCTATAAGACTAACAACATTTGTGGGAGGGTAGGAGCGTTTGTGAGTTCTGAAGAAGTGAGCTGTGGCTCACGAAAGCTCCTAACCTACCACACGTTTTATCAGTCTTATAGGTGCTACTGAATTCTTCCTCTTTTCTCCTGCTACAGACAGACAAACACAGCTACCTATCTTGATCTATCAACCCAGGAAGGCGGAGAATGAAAGAGAATGGATGAGCCCTGTAGTGACAGGGGAATGCAGGGTGCAAAGCAATAAACGTCTCAGATTTCAGGCTGATAGGAGACGAGTTTTCCTTTACGGAAACAAATAGCCAGAATGGAGATGTCAATTTGCTCACCTGCAGGAAAGGGCATGATAGATGGCTGACTTGATCTCCAGAGGTGGGTCATTAAAAGTTTGGGACTGTGCACCTTGGTATGATTGGTTACAAGAACAGGGCGACTGTAGGAAACCTGGCTGGCTATCATGCAGCAGGGCCTAATTTGGCTGAAGTGCCTAGAGAGATGAGAGTTGGGTACCACCCGAATCCACCTCCTCTCTGGGAGCTGGTCTGTCCTCCTTCACTACATCCCTCAAGCTTTGTGAAGACCTTAGGCAGGCTTGGATCATGTCCCATGGCTTCCCTCTACCCAGAAGCTTTATGGGGTGTGGCCTCCTGAGCAATTCTTGCCTGGTTACTGCCCCCAGGGTAGAGCTTCCCTACAGCTGATTGGTAGGCAGCTGGCTGTCAAAGGTCCATCTGTCAGTGGTGCCTGACCCTTAAAGGGCCAGTTGCCATTAATCCGCTGGCTGCTATGCAGCTCTTTATAAAATGTCTCGGAGACTCTCTACACAAGACATCTTACACGGGGACGCTCAAGTGTAGAGAGACGCAATGTTAGCCGGGAAGTGTAATTTCAATTTCACCTCTCTACACAAGGGTAGTTTTAAAAAAGAGAGCCCACAGAGATCACTCCTCAGAGGGTTTGTTAATTTCATCTTCGGGGAGGTGAAATTGACAGAGCCTTCCGGGGAGGTGAAGAGGAAATCAACAAACCCTCTGGGGAGCTATCTCCACCAGCTCTGTCTTTTTAAACTAACCTCCTGTAGAGAGGTGAAATTATGCTTCCCGGCTAACGTTACATCTCCCTACACTTGAGCATCCCCATATAAGACGTCACGTGTAGAGAGACTCTCAGAGCCAAGCTACAAGTGACGCCTTACACAGGCTGGACACTTGTCAGCTCCCCTCAAGTTTTGATGGGAAATGTAGGCGTCCTGGTTTTACAGCTTGGCTCTCCATTACAGCTGCAAGACCAGGATGCCTACATTTCCCATCAAAACTTGAGGGAAGCTGACAAGTGTCCCACCTGTGTTAGGCGTCACTTATAGTTTGGCTCCTACTCACCCCACATGGCCGCCCCATGTTCTAGATCACCTCTAGTTCAAACATGAAAGAAGCTGCCCAGCCAAAGATTACAGAGGGAGCTTCATGGTAGAGTTGGGGAACTGGGCCCAGGTCTCGACAGTCCTAGCCCATCACTTTAACCGTTACACCACCGTGTGTTCAACAGCATAGCAAATATTACTGAAGGTTTCCATCTCCGGTCAGCTTTTTCTGAAGGCCACAATCCTGTCCACACTTGCCTCAGAGTAATCCCATAAAGCTACAGTGGCACTTACTTCTGAGTAAACACCATTCAGCTCCTCGAAGCTCTCAAACCAGTGGCTTACTTACTGCACCATGAGCCCAGTTTTGGAATGGAAAACTGCAAGCCACTGAAAACCAGCAGGCGGGAACGTCTGGGTAGAACCACTGAAAGAGATCAGGTGATCAGAAGCATCCAATCATCTTGGGTTGCCCAGTCTGGCCTTGAGCTTTAAATAGTAGGGGGGGGGGGCTCTCCCTCATTGGAGGTCTTCAAGCAGAGACTGGACAGCCAGCTGTTAGAGATGTGCTCACGTTGATTGTTCGGCCAGAGCAAGGAGGTTGGTCAGGGCCCTGTCAGCTCTTTCGCTCTATGGCCTCTCACTTAATTTTCCCTCTTCTTCCATTCTTGTGTCATTTGGGGGCCACAAGGATGTCAGACTGATCCAGCCATGAACTGCGCAGACTAGAGGAACAAAAACAGTTCAGCAATTGAAGAAAAAAAAAGTTATGTCCTTTATAGTCCACCTTTCTCACTGAGACGCAAGGTTGATTACATAATGTTAGGCAAATACAATCAACAGCACGGGACATCCAATAAACAGTGCAACAGGGTTTGGATTGCAGAGATGTGAAACACAGTGGAAACAAACCTGAAACAAAACACAAGCATTCAAACATGTCATGTCCAATAATGCAGAAATGACATAGTAAGAGCACATTTAACGGCAACAGACAATACACAGTACTTGTCCGCAGTCTCTGTTCCTTTACTTTGAGGGAATACCTATGTAGAGTGCATTATATTCCCAAATTCATGGTTGATACAGCACTGAGATGGCTGCTACTTTCAAAATTAATTTTACAAAGAAGAGAAATGGTACTACATACACACACGACCTGGTTATGGGCCAATCTAGTCTGTGCTCCGTTCCCAGTGGCAACATTGAGGTGATAGGACTACGGAAGGCGATATCTCAAAAGGTGGCCCAAGAGGATGCGCTGGAAGAGAGTTCTGGAGGGAGAAGGCTGCCTCTGCTTACGTAGACCACTGGTAGACTGGGTAGTGGAGCCCCCTTTCTTTTCCAGAGTGCAGTAGAGTTGCCATCCTCCAGCTGGGGCCTGGAGATCTTCTAGAAGTACAACTCAACTCCAGACTACTGAGATCAGGGCCGATTCCAGACAGCCCTCCCCACCCCGAAACGTCGCGGGGAAAATGCGAAATATCACGTTTTCTCGCGCGAGTTTTGCGTGACGTCGTGCAAAACTCGCGCGAGAAAATGCGATATTTCACATTTTCCGCGCAACAACGCGCGACTTTCGGGGTGGGGAGGGCCATCTGGAATCAGCCCAGTTCTCCTGGAGAAAATGGCTGCTTTGGAGGGAGGCCTTGATGACATTATACTCCCACAGAGGTCCCTCCCCAAACTCTGTCCTTTTCACGCTACACCCCCAAAATCTCTATGAATTTCCCAGCCTGGAGTTGGCAACCCCTGGATGCAGAGACACCTGGACTGGGCCTTAGCAGCCTGCAGTCCCGAAAGGAGAGGGGGCAACTCCAGTCTGAGAGCAATACCTATGGAAGGCCGAGTGTGAGGAAGGGAGGGAACTCTAAAGCAGTCGTTTACTTCAGGCGAATTGATCGATGTAGTCTAAATGTTATTTGTAATTTTGGGAGAACATTAGGACCCACCTAAAGGTTGGTAACCTTAGACACAGCTCTTTAAAACTCTCACCCAGACCAAAAAAAATTATTTTACTTTACTTATACTCTAACTTTCTCCTCAGTTTGGGACCCAGAGCAGCTTACATAATTCTTCTAAACTTTATCCTCACATCAACCCTGTGAGGTAGGTTAGGCTGAGAGTGTGTGAATGGCCCGAAGTCACCCAGAGACTTTCCATGGCACGGTGAAGATTCGAACCCGAGAGCCCCCAAATCCTAATCTGATACTCTAGCCGCTACACCACACTACACCTTAGTATTCAATTATTGCAGCACGGGTGGTGAAAGAGACTTCAGAGCAAGTCGTAGATTTTTTTTTTAAGTACGAGTTTCTTGGAGTATGCCCCCAACTGGCAATATAATAAAAGTACATCTCATTATTTTCCTTTTGCAACACTCAGCAAAGATGCGAGAGAGAAAACGTAAGAGAATATAATATTGTCAGTATCACCGTATAAACTGTTTTCCCTTTCCCATTCAAAGCAATTGGGGTAAAAATGACCCCCCCACACACAATAGTGTCAGATATTTATTTTTAAAACAACTCATGTCTGAGGGGAGTCAAACACTGGAGGGCAATTAACCTCATTAGGGGTGAAAAGCCACAGAGAATGGAATGGCAGAAGAAAGTTTTATCCCTTTTCTCTTTTCTGGGTTAATATTAATGCACATTTTAGATTTTCAGCCCGCAGATTTTTTGATGGAGGACCTAACCCTTAACAACCCTAAAGTAAGGAAGGGAAATGAAAAAAGAAAAAGCCAACATGGGACACAGGGACCAAAGAAATCCTGGATATCTGGGGTCTAGTTCATGCATGAACAGATTGTTCTCTTTAAATATTTGAAAGGCTGTCATTTGGAGGAGGGCAAGGAGCTGTACCAGTTGGCAGCAGAGGATAGGACCCAAGGCAACAGGCTTAAATTACATGCACAAAGGTACCGGCTGGATATTAGGAAAAACTTTTTCACGGTCAGAGTAGTTCAAAGGTGGAATCAGCTGCCTAGGGAGGTGGTGAGCTCCCCTTCGATGACAGTTTTCAAGAAGAGGCTGGATGAATATCTGTCAGGGATGCTTTAGGTTCATCCTGCATTGGGCAGGGGGTTGGACTAGATGGTCTGTATGGCCCCTTCCAACTCTGTGATTCTGTAAGGTTGCCAGGTCCAAGTTGGGAAATTCCTGGAGCTTTGGGGGGGTGGAGCCTGGAGAAGGTGGAGTTTGAGGAGGGGAGGGGCCTCAGTGGGATATAATGCCATAGAGCCCACCCTCCAAAGCTGCCATTTTCTCCAGGGAAACTGTTCTCTGTCCCCTTCAGATCAGTTCTTATTCTGGGAGATCTTCAGCCACCACCTGGAGGCTAGCAACCATGGTAGGTCAACAAAGGCCACCTTCCTCTTTATGCTGAGGTCCTGCTTATCTTGGGAGATGAGGGGATTTCTCTAACATGAAGCTGCCTCCAGAGGATGTGGCAATTTACATTGTTGAGCTATCTCATCATATATAGCCTCCTTGCTCCCCACAGCAAAATTACAGATTCTAGGTCAGTCTTTGGGGCAGGGACCTTTTTCCTACTTCTGTTACTCTGACAAGCGCTAGGTATATTGATAATACTGTGCAAATAATTTTTTTAAAAAATAAAAAACATGGAGTCAAAAATACAATGAAACCAACACTGTGGTCCCAGACCCAGTTGTGCAGGACTCTAATATATAAAATAGTTAAATGTATTTTGTAAATGGCCTGGACTTTTTTAAAAAAAACCAAAAAGCCATTCCATGAGGCTCAAGCGCCCTCTTGTGGTGGTTTTGTCTCATAGCAGGAGACCAATTCGGTTTTTTGTGGTGGTTTTGTCTCATAGCAGGAGATCAACATAGCAGGACCCCTCCTCAGCCACTTTGCCAAACAGAAGATCCCTATACACACCTTGATTCCAAGAAATTTTTTATCTGGCCCTTCCTCTGAGGAACGTAAAGCAATGTGCTCAGTTCTGATTTCCTCGTTTGATCCTCACAACAGCCCTGTGAATAGGTTAGGCTGAGAAAGGGTCATTGGTCCAAGATCATTCAGGGAGGGGTGGAGGCTAGGGAGGCAAGTAAGGGGGTCTGGCAACTTTAGTGGAGGCTCAGTGATAGTTTGTTTTGCATGTAAAACGTTCCAGAATCTAGGAGACCCTGGAGAACCTGGGGACTGTCAAAGCAGATAATGCTGACCATGATAGGACAAAGGTCTGACTCTGTCCATCTGTCCTCCAGAAAGTTTCATGACAGCATGAGGGCTTCCATGCCAGACTCCCAGATCATACGCTGATGCTCTGCCCACTCTGATGCACTGCCTCTGTCCATTACTAAAACTGCCCGGTGATTTCACGCTTGTGGTGGAAGAAGTTTCTGGAGGGGGAACTTGTTACAAATGAAGAGAGCTCAGGATGCCTTTTCTATGCACCTGCATCTACCTGGGCTCCAATGGATTGTCCCATTTTGGTGTAGAATTAGGAGCTTTGGAACCCGCCTGGTCAACAGTGAGTTTTTGGTTGCATTCTGATTGGTCATAGAGCCAGAGGAGTTAGCCGTGTTAGCCTGTAGTAGCAAAATAGTAAAGAGTCCTGTAGCACCTTTAAGACTAACCAACTTTATTGTAGCATAAGCTTTCGGAGAGCCACAGCTCTCTTCATCAGATGCGGTTAGTCTCGGTTAGTCTTAAAGGTGCTACGGGACTCTTTACTATTCTGATTGGTGTAGTTTTATAATCCGGGGCCTCACTGGTGTGAGTCCAGAGTCCTGGCCGTGATAGCATGGTTCGATCCTTCTTTTGTAGAACTCCAGGAAATGAGCTGGTGGGAATACCTGAGCTGGTTCTGAAGGCCGTTTGTTTAATCTTTGTGCCCTTATATGAGACGTGCTTCGATGACAAGGCAGAATGTCAGCTCTAGCGTGCAGCTGCATCACCACTAAGCCTTCTTGCTGTTGTGTTTTCAAAGCAGGCAGAGGTTGAAGTGGTTCCCCTTCTCTTTGGCTGCCTCTCACGGTGATTTCCCTCCATGGATCTTCACAGTCCCTTCTGAGTAGGGGCGGGGGGGGTCATTGCAAACAAGCCCTATCTTCCCCTTCTCCCTTGCACATGCTGTTGGATTATGCTGTCCCCTGAGAGTGTCAGTTCCAGAAGCATTCAGTATAAATATTGTTCATGTGCACAAAGCAGAAGAGACTCAATAGAAGGGGAACTATGAGATCACAGTTCTAGCCTCTTAAAGTGACCTATCTGCAGTTAACCAGAACCTGGGCCATTTTATTCACCAGGACTTTTACTTTATTTATTTATTTATTTATTTATTTATTTATTTATTTATTTATTTATTTATTTATTTATTTATTTATTTATTTATTTATTTATTTATTTATTTATTTATTTGTCTTCCGCCCTCCCCACATCAGCAGGCTCAGGGCGGATTACAACCATATACAATTAAAACACATTAAATAATTGATACCAGTTAAAAACATAAAACAGAGTTACACAGTTAAAAATACATATATATACATAATCATAATGGCACAGCAACCAACTGACCGACCTTCACCCATCTCTAGAGCATCACACTGGGGACTGTTTGCTAGATGGAGGTACTGCTAGTAGGGAGGACATATTCTGCAATCTACTGGCCAGGGGGCTCCGCCTAGCACCGCCCATATGCCTGGCGGAACAGCTCCGTCTTGCAGGCCCGGCAAAAGGATAACAAATCCTGCTGGGCCCTGGTCTCGTTAGACAGAGCGTTCCACCAGGCTGGGGCCAGGACCGAGAAGGCCCTGGCCCTGGTCAATGCCAGGCGGGCCTCCCTGGGGCCAGGGACCCTTAGCAAATTTTATCACTAGAGTGAAGAGCCCTCTGGGGTTCATATGAGGAGAGGCGGTCCCACAGATACGCCGGTCCCAGTCTGCATAGGGCTTTATAGGTTAATACCAAAACCTTGATCCTGACTTGGTACTCCACCGGTAACCAGTGCAGCTGACACAATACCGGCATTATGTACTGTGGTCTAACCTGCAAGTACCTTGTGGGGAAGAGGCTATCAATGGTTTAACCTATCAGTTTTAGGTAGTAATGCTTTAACTGAGATGAGTAGGCCACTTTAAGCCCCAAGGAAAGGTAGCATGTAAATATTTTAGCAAATAAATCAGTTGATAACTTCCAAAGTTTGCCTGTTCAGGTGTACTCCGTGTAGGATTGAACTGTAACTGGCCTCGATAGACCCACGGTCTGACTCAATATAAGGCAGTTTTTGTGTGTTGACCTATACTGTTGGTGGAGCAGTTTTCCACGGCCGGAAGGCAGATGATGAGAAGTCCGGAATGACCTGTGGAAAACCTTGGCACAGGGCCATTCCCAGGTGGAACCAGAGCGTGACTCACAATGAATGACTGAAATGGATCAGCGTTTTCTACAGGTTTTCATTCAGGCCAGAAAGTCAAAGTAACCAAATCAGTGGCGAGAACAGTTGCCAGAGGTTAAGTGGTATCCTGGAGTTCCAGGTTACCACTCCTCTTTAGCTACCTGCTGACCCAAGGGATTCCATTCCAAATAACCCAAAACCAACTTATAATTGAGCCAAGAGAAGGATGCTTCCTGTATATTATAGCAGAAGTTTATTTAAAGGTGCGGTAAAATCAGTCATCTTTCCCCTTCCTCATGGGAGATGCTCAATACAGACAACGGGAGGAAGAGAGGTTGTAAAGAATCACACTAAAGCAGGAACAAGGTCAATAAAGGATTCAAATATCCCTCGCCCCGTTGGTGGAAGTGTAGACTACAATTCCCATCATTCAAAGCCTTAAAGAGGCAACACACATTTCTGATAGAGCTAACACAAGCTTCTAAGCTGTGGCTGACAGTACAAGTGGATTGCATGTCAGTTACAGATAGCTGTAGTAGTACCCCCATCGTCTGCACTACAAGGGCTATAGCACCCCTCCATTCTTGATGTAGTCATATAGTTTCTACTGGGCTCTTTCTCTTTTCTATTGCTACAGACAAACACCCATGTTGATCTGTCGGCAGGGGCAAGAGTTTCCTGCCATTCCTAGGGCTACCCTTCATTGGGGTTTTCAGGTGTCTGCCAATGGTGGGAAAACTGCCAGGGGTCTTCCCAATTGCCCGCCGATCTGCCAGTAAGCAGAAGGCGATGGTAAGCTCCCTGGAGGTCACCCGCTACCGGCAGGCACCCTGGGAATATCCACAGCCCGTGCGCTCCAAAGGGCCTAGACAACATCACTTCCTGAAGTGACATCATAATGGCGGTGGCAGGAGTGCTTCCATGCCATGTTATTCAACCTCTACGTAAAACCTTCAGCAGCTATTCAGGGATCTGCGTGAGAGTTCTGGTGCAGTTGTGCCAATTGAGTTATCCATATAAGTACCAGTCCTAGTGTCAGGCTATGGATGACAGGCTGTGGCAGAGAGACCCCTGTACCATTACAGCAAGAATCCAGGCTCTTGGTTAAAAGGTTTTATTCAGATCGTTTCCACAGATATGTCCACAGAATTACTCAGAAGCAAGGTAAGCAACTAAGCAGTGAAAACAGGTTGACAGGAATGGCAACATGTGGGAAAACCATTCCTCTTAAAGAACACAATTACTCCTTTCCCGCCTCCCATCAGTAAAACATAACTTTTGGCACGAACCCATCCTAAGAACTTCTCACATATTTTAACCATCAAGTCTAGACACTGAGAAAGCAGGCGATTAAAGTTGAAATGCAGTAATTCATGGGAGCGAGCCGTGTACAAGGTCAGAAGCACCGAGAGCTCCCAAAACCATTAGATAAGACACCTGCAGCTTCAGTAAGCCTGTGAAAGCAAAGCAGTTATGGCATAGGCAATATGACATCAAGGCACAGCATTAAACACTGGTTCAGAATAACAGGTCAGCATCAAATAATGGCATGGATGGGGCGCAGACATGACACCTAGATATAGTGCTAGACCCTCCCCCCATGACCGTGCTTATCTACTCGATGTAAGTTCCAAAAGAGAATTGAAATCTTTTCTTTGATCTGCCCAGAATGACCTGGGCGCCCACATAACTGGGCATCCAGAGACAGAGAAACATTTCTACCTCCCCACTATGACTTCCCATCATGGATAATTTTACAAACCACAGTCTCACACACACACACACACACACACACACCCAACCATTTTTTTCTGAACTATACTTCCCAAGCATATTAGCCTCTCCTTGTAAGGAAGGGGCTCCAACACTTTGATCATTTCTGGCTGTCTTTTTCTGATTCTATGATTTTATTTTAATTTATTTCAATGTTTGAGACAGGGCGATCACATTTATTGGTTCGGGATTCACGCGCTTCTCCCTTCTTCTTGATCTCAGGGCCAAGCTAGAAGTGACGAATATCATGAATATTCGTGGAGCGCAAGTGAACAGGGAGGAATATGTGTGAGTCTGTTCACTTGCCATTCGAGTGTTATTCGTCACTTCTAGCTTGGCTCTAAGTGCTCAAGGAAGAGATAGCAAATTGCAAACTGAGCCTGCCCTGTCTACCTGTCTGCAGCCTTTGACACAGTAGACTATGCCATCCTGTTGAGGCGTTTAGAAACAGACATGGACATCAAAGTTTGTGCCCTGGACTGGTTTAAATAGTTTCTCATAGAGTGGACCCAAAGGGTTGCCATCGGAGATCAGCTATCTCCAGAATGGGAGCTATCTTGCAGGGTTCCACAGGGCGCAGTCTTATCTCCCATGTTATTCAACCTCTACGTAAAGCCTTTAGGAGAACTCATTCACAGCTATGGAGTGGGATGTCATCAATATGCAGATGACACCCAATTCTATATCTTGCTATCCAGGGCCCCACAGGATGCAGTAGAAATCTTAGCTCACTGCCTCACAGCCGTGGTGAAATGGTTGAAAAATAACAAACTGAAATTGAATCCAGACAAGACTGAAGTGAGGCTTGTTGGAAAGTCAGAGGTCTTGAAAGACATTGTACTCCCCACTTTCGATGGAGTTCATGTGACACTTGCAGACTTGGTTAAGAGCCTGGGGGTTATACTGGATCCTTGCTAATGCTCTATCTTTGTAAAATCCTATGACATTGTTTATGGAAATGTCTTTGATACTGCTTGTACTAATCTCACACAATGTAATCTGCCTTGAGTTTTAGTGAGAAAGGCAGACTATAAATAAATAAATAAACAAACAAACAAACAAACAAACAAATGACTATATATTTTCTCCGTTATACAATTGTCTGTCAAAAATCAAATTACTACTTAATATAATAATCCACTAAGATAATTGCCTAGAAATTCTCATTTAACTCCCCACTCCCCAGTAAAGTCACCCCCCTCTTGTTTTATTACATTTCAATAGTTTTCAAACTGCCACAGTTCTCCTCCCACCTCCCATTTTTTCACAAAATATTGTTTCAGCTTCTCCCAGTCCGTGTTAAACTGTCCTGGATCAAGGTCTCTCAATTTTCTTGTCATTTTGTCCATTTCCGCCATGTACAGCAATTTGTAAATCCAATCCTCGATAGTTGGCACTTCTTGCACTTTCCATTTTTGCGCATACAAAAGTCTAGCCGCTGCTGTCATATAAAATAACAATGTCCTATATTGTGCTGGAATGCTCTCCATTCCCAAGTTCAGCAGCAGGAGTTCTGGGTTCTTATTTATTTGAAATTGTAAAATCTCACTTATCTCTTTTATTATTTCCCCCCAGTACTTCCTGGCTACCTCACAAGTCCACCACATGTGATACAAAGATCCTTCATGTTTCTTGCATTTCCAGCATTTATTAGACATATTCAAGTTCCCTAGCACAATTTTCTTTGGTGTCAAGTACCAACGATAAATCATTTTATGGACATTCTCTTTAATATTGGTACATGTCATGATCTTCAACGTATTTTTCCACAAGTATTCCCACGCCTCCATTGTTATTTCTTTATTAAAATTAATAGCCCACTTCACCATTTGCACTTTAACTGTCTCATCTTCAGTATACCATTTCAGCAGCACTTTGTATACCTTATATAGTCAAAATAGAACGAATATAAGTATATAGAAGTTAAGTTAAATTGATTAACTTATGCTGAAGGTATATGGTGTTTATAGTCATATCAAGAATTTGGGTTAAACTGATCAATTATTATTGATAGATAGCTATATAATGGAGAAATTACATAAACAATATAGAGTATAAGTTAAATGGACACTAGTAAAGATAATATGCCAGAAATGTAATAGTTAGTTGATATAGCCTAGAAGAGAGTGAAAGTATATATACAAGGGACAAAATAAGTTTGATATGAGTAGGGGGAAAATGGACAAGGGGTTGGAAAACTGTTGGAAGTCAACAAAAAAGGGGGGGAAGGGAGGGGTTAGAATAAAGATAGGTAAAGGAAATTGATTGTATGAAGTATGAAATATAATGATGTCTAATCCAATAAAAAAATTTTCAAAAAAAATAAAATAAAATAAATAAATTAATGAATGAATGAATGAATGAATTTGCTTTGTGTGTATTATGCACCATCAAGTTGCCTCCGACCTATGGCGACCCTATGAATGAAAGGCCTCCAAAACGACCTATCATTAATAGCCTTACTAAGATCTTGCAAATTGTAGGAAGTGGTTTTCTTTATTGAGTCAAGCCAACTCTCTTTGGGTCTTCCTCTTTTCCTACTTTCTTCCACTTTTCCTAGCACTATTGACTTTTATGAGGTGACCAAGAACAATAGCCTCAATTTTGTAATGGTTAGCTTCTAGAGAGAATTCTGGCTTGATTTGATCTAGAACCCACTTATTTGTCTTTTTGGCCATCTGTGGTATCTCCAGCATCGCTTTTCAAATGAATCAATGTTCTTCCTGTCAGCTTTCTTCATTGTCCACCTTTCACATCCATACATGGCAATGGGGAATACCATAGTTTGGATCATCTTGGTCCCCAGAAAGACATCTTTATGGATCTCCCATTTGCTTTACCCCACACCAAAATGCATCTATCCATGGACATTCACCAGCAGCTTGTTAAAGCATGCTTTGGGATCAGAGCCATGTTTGACACAGTATTTCCGAAACAACTGGAGGACCTGTCCATAGGATTGTCGCACCGGTAGTTTTTCTGCAGAGAAGGATGTGAGTAAGTCCAGCCCTGCACACGCCTGGCTTAGTTTCCTATTCCCAGTTGTGCTAAAACATTAATTAGACCCTTTGGTAATAACATCTTAAGCGATCCGGCTGTTATATTTAGACCGTACTCATTTGGAAAACTGGAACATTACAGTGCTGTTGGAACAAAGGAATTCATTCTTACATAAAATAATAATGTGAGTCCAACAAGAAGCGGTTTGTGTGTGTGACAAAGAGTCTTCTTGCTTCAAATGCACCCAAAGGAAGGCATAACAAATCAGTGGATAGTGGCGTACAAAATTGCCAGCATTATGTTATGGTTTTCATGTCATAGAAGCAAGCTTTACTTTTCATGTACGGCACTGTTTCAACCTCATCTTTCATCACACCCAAACTCATAAAAATCATAAACATTTATGTAATAGGCTTAACAGTGGTGATTTCAGGATTACTAATTTTTTTCTAAGAAAACTGAGCCCTTATTACGGGCTGTGGCATCACTCCAGGCCTCAAAGCAGGCACTTTGGAGGGAGAGATTTGCGCTGAGTCAGATCCATGAGTCTGCTAGAAAATGGAGTTCAAAGGAGACTTAGGGGCCATCGAGTTGAACCTTTTGCTCCATGCAGGAAATCCAAAGCTGCAGAGCACCCGAGAGATGGCTGGCCAGCCACTGCATAAAGACCTCCAGCAAGGGAGAGCCCACCAGCAGCGGAATTGGTTGGTCCTTTACTTGGCCAGGCCTCCCACTATCGCAGGAGACTTCCCATCCTGGAGCCTGGGAGCCCATCATGGATTGCAAGAGTGGGGGGGGCACGGGGGACATGCATTGCAACAATGCCACAACATCACTTCCACTACAAATCTAGAAGCGACATCAGTGCATTGGCTTGACACTCAAAGATTCCACCATAGAATTTGGGTAGGAGCCAAGAGCATCACGCTGACACGTTGACATCATTTCTGGGGTCATACTGGAAGTGACGTCACGGCATCTCCATAATGCCTATATTGCACATGTCACCCTCTACAGCATCCACTGGCTGCCGGCCCCATTCAAAACTTACCCTTCATTTCTTTAAATTTATTATTTATTTATTTATTTATTTATTTTATCACATTTCTAGACCACCCTCCCCGTCAGACGGGCTCAGGGTGGTTTAACAACAGTTTAAAACAGTAAAAACATTATAAAAACATTAAAACATTATATCAAAACAATTAAAATTGGTGGGTATAAAATATTAAAATACAGCATTTTCCTGCATGGGTGGTAGAAGGTCTTCAGTGGTATGGCCGGCGAGAGGATAGCCTAGCCCCCACCAAATGCCTGGCGGAACATCTCCATCTTGCAGGCCCGGCAGAAAGGTAACAAATCCTGCCGGGCCCTAGTTTTCTCAGACAGAGAGTTCCACCAGGTCGGAGCCAGGACCGAAAAGGCCCTGGCGCTGGTAGAGGCCAGATGGACCTTGCTGGGGCAAGGGACCATCTGCAACTGCTTATTAGCTGATCAAAGCGACCTCAGGGGAACATATGGGGAGAGGCGACCCAAAGGTATGCTGGGCCCAGTCCGCATAGGGCTTTATAGGTCAGCACCAGAACCTTGAACCGGACCCGGTACTCAACCGGTAACCAGTGCAGCTGACGGAGGATGGGTATTATATGAGCCATGATTGGTGCTCTGGCAACCAGCCGTGCAGCTGCATTCTGAACCAGCTGCAGTTTCCGGATCAAGCCCAAGGGAAGCCCTGCGTAGAGTGAGTTGCAGTAGTCTAATCTGGAGGTGACCGTTGCCTGGATCACTGTCGTAAGGTCATGGGTCGATAAGTAAGGGACAAGTTGTCGAGCCTGTCTTAGATCTAGTCCTGTCCTTTGAGGTACTCAGTTCCTTCCAGGGTTGCCAAGGCCTCTGATTGCTCATTGCCTAGTGGGAGAATTTTTTTTTAGATGGCTGTTGTGGGTTTTCCGGGCTGTATTGCCGTGGTCTTGGCATTGTAGTTCCTGACGTTTCGCCAGCAGCTGTGGCTGGCATCTTCAGAGGTGTAGCACCAAAAGACAGAGATCTCTCAGCGTCAATGTGTGGAGAAGATGTAGGTCATTTGTATCTACTCAGGAGGGGTGGGGTTGAGCTGAGTCATCCTGTCAGAGTTTCCCAGGGTGTGGAATGCTAATGGCGGGAGGCTTCACTGTATCCGGAGGAGGTTCTTTTGCATATGGATTGGTACTTGATGTGCTAATCTTCTCTGCAGGGCTATTGTCGGGGATAGAATGTTTTGTTAGCCTGGTGTTTTTCAGAACTGGAAACCATGCTCTGTTCATTCTTAAGGTTTCTTCTTTCCTGTTGAAGTTTTGCTTATGCTTGTGAATTTCAATGGCTTCCCTGTGCAGTCTGACAAAGTAGTTGGAAGTGTTGTCCAGCATTTTGGTGTCCTGGAATAAGATACTGTGCCCTGTTTGAGTTAGGCTATGTTCAGCCACTGCTGATTTTTCCGGTTGTCCAAGTCTGCAGTGTCTTTCATGTTCTTTTATTCTTGTCTGGATGCTACGCTTTGTGGTCCCAATGTAAACTTGTCCACAGCTGCAGGGTATATGGTATACTCCTGCAGAGGTGAGGGGGACTCTACTGTCTTTTGCTGATCGTAGCATCTGTTGTATTTTTCGGGTGGGTCTGAATACTGCTTGAAGGTTATGCTTTTTCATAAGCTTTCCCATCTGATCAGGAATTCCTTTGATATATGGCAAAAACACTTTTCCTGTAGGAGACTGTTTTTCCTTGGTTGTTTGATTCATCCTGGGTTTGATTGCTCTTCGGATTTCCTTTCTGGAGTAGCCATTTGCCTGAAGTGCGTGGTTTAGATGATTAATTTCCTCATTGAGAAAGTGCGGCTCACATATCCGTCTTGCACGATCCACTAATGTTTTCATTATGCCTCTTTTCTGTCGGGGGTGGTGATTGGAGTTTTTGTGTAAGTACCGATCAGTGTGAGTTGGTTTCCTGTAGACCTTGTGACCTAACTGAAAGTTTGCTTTGCGGATGACCAAGGTATCCAGGAATGGGAGTTTTCCCTCGATTTCTTTCTCCATTGTGAATTGTATGTTCAAGTGGATGTTGTTGAGATGATTCAACAACCCCATCAATTCTTCCTCCCCATGGCTCCAAATGATAAATGTATCATCCACAAACCGGAACCATACACTAGGTTTGTGGGGTGCTGATTCTAGAGCTGTTTTTTCAAAATGTTCCATGTAGAAGTTTGCTATAACTGGGCTGAGTGGGCTCCCCATGGCCACCCCAGATGTTTAGCTAATTCATATGTCGGTGAACCAATGGCACTCACAATGGGTCGGAGTGGGAGTGAATCCTTATGTATTTTGGGGAGTCCATATAGTCTAGGTGGCTGTGCTTCAGTCTTGCATAGTTTTCTGTGCGTGTCGGGATGTAGTGAGGAATTCTTGATCAGCGCATTTGTTAGCCTGGTGATTTTGCAAGTGGGATCTCGTTTTAGTTTTTTGTAGGTGGAGGGGTCCAGGTGTTCCTTAATCTTCTTTTTGTATTCCTCTGTTTTCACGATCACTGTAGCATTGCCTTTATCAGCTGGTAGAATGATGATGTCTGGATCTGCATTGAGGGTCTTGATGGCATTTCTCTCCTTGCGTGTTATATTGCTGGTGGGAAGCTTTGCCTTTCGTAGAATCCTGGCTGTCTCTCCTCTTATTTCCTCAGCTTCCTCTTCAGGTAGATGACGAATGGCAGCTTCTACATTTGCAATGATGTCTTCCCCAGCTTCTACATTTGCAATGATGTCAGTCCCACTCCGACCCATTGTGAGTGCCATTGGTTCACCGACATATGAATTAGCTAAACATCTGGCCGATCTCCTGCAGGACCACATCGGGAAAACCTCGTCTTACATCAAAGATTCAGCAGATTTCATCAACAAAATCAGTTCTCTGAAACTCAATCCACAAGACATACTTGTCAGTTTTGATGTTGTATCCCTGTTTACCAAGGTTCCAGTAAAAGACACTATTGCACTTATTAATCAGATTTTCCCAGAGGATGTAACAGCCTTATTCCACCATTGTCTGACAACCAGTTACTTCCAATGGGACAACGAATTCTATGAACAGATGAGGACACTATGTCCTCATCCCAAACTCTTCCGTTTGTTGCCTGGCAATTCTAGTTCCTTCAACCTTCGGACTTGTTTTCCGGACCCCCGACCATCTTCATCGCCCTCCTCTAAACCCATGCCAATTTGCCTACAGCTTTATTAATGTGTGGCACCAAGAAGTAGACACAGGGCCCTAAATAAGATCTGACTTATATGGAGTAGAGTAGAACCATTAATTCTCATGACTTAGATGCTATGCGTCTTTGGACCTTCTCAGAGGAAAATGAGTTCTCCATAGGGACTTGTAGCCGAACCCACGGGTGCCATGCCTACAGTAGGACTGGATTGTGCCCTAAATATTTAATTTTTAACCAATTAAAAATATGTAAAATGTTGCCAACATGGTGAGACACATTTAATTTTCCCAGTAATTATAACTTTGAGGCTTTATTGAAAGATTTCAATTACCATTTCATTTGACTTAATTAAAACGATGACTGGAAAGAAGGAATTATTCAGTGGCCTTCTTACAATCATATTGCATTATATAACTATTTCCGGAACATCGTATATGATGTAATACAATTAATTTATACAATGTCTATTATAGGTTGGATCCAGACTAAGAGCAAAATCCTAAGAGTCACTCCAGATTGCTTAGGATTTCACTGTGAAATTTCTGCTCACATGAGGCACTTTTGTGAATGGAATAAAACTTCTCTGCCTCTCCCCCACCCCCACTTCAGGCCATTGATCTGCCCAAAATGCTTCACAGGGGGCAGGGGGACCCTCAAGACAGCATGAGAGGTAAATTGGGTCCTGCACCAGAAACAAGGAATTGATGGGAATTGCCCCTCCCCTTCCAATACTGGAAAATTGAGCCTGGATGATGCAACATTTATTGTATGTATCACTACCCACCCACCCCTTTATTTACTGTAATAAAATGTCTTCCATCTTGTAACCTTTCAACATAGCATGTCAAACCTTAGATAGTTTTGTTGTTTTAGACAACAAGAGTTTTGCTTCTAAGTCCCCCACCACCACCCGCTTCCACTGCTTTTCAGTTGTTCAGTCTTAGCTACACTGCATTGAATTGTTTTATAGATCTTTGCAGTTTGATTGAATTGATTTTCATAATCCACCTTGAGTCTCAGTGAGGAGAAGACGAAGAAGACAAAGAAGATGAAGACGAAGACGAAGACGAAGACGAAGATGAAGAAGAAGACAACGATGCTGACACCTAGATTCTTGGATAAAATCTGAGTTGGTAACAGACCAAAACATTCCATCCCAAACATCTGGTGTAAGAACATCTGTAATAACATCACATGATGATGATGATAAATGGAATATTATAGAATTGTCCTCTTGGTTCAGACTACCCGTCGGTCAGCATTCTGCATCTTCTGGTGAACAGTCAGATGTCTGGGGAAACCTACAAGCTGAGATGTTATGGGGACACCCATCTCCTATGTTTGACATCTGGTATTTGAAGGTCTACTGCCTCTGAACGCCAAAGTTCCATTTTTAGCTATCGTGGAGAATTGTCATTCATGGTGTGAATCCCTCCATGAACGTGTCAGACCCGTTTTCAAAAACAAACTGCGATGTACGATGAATAGAACAATGTTGCCCCAGATTCTTCGACGGTCACGCAGCCCGCATTACCTATAACCTCCATCAAGACAGAATTATACCCTTAGTTACCTAAAATGAAAAATACATGCTGTTGCTACATTTTCATATCCTTTTATTTGTGCTAAACCTAATCTAACATGGAATTACCACTCCAGAAGAGGTATTATTAGCCCAGGGGTGGGGTGTAATTTGCACTCTGTATCATTTATCTTTTTTAAAAAGGGTTTTTTTAAAAAAAAAAATGAAGACTGGTTAGTAACAACCCTTCACACTTACACATTGCAGGACACACAAGAGTCAAATTGACAGCCATCCAGTTGAGCTTTTTGACTCCCTGGTCGCTCATATGAATATATGAAGCTGCTTTACACCAAGTGAGAAACTTGGTCTTATCTGAGGGGCCAGGGATTGAACTTGTGACCTTTATAAGCAGTCTGTGTAAAGATGGGATGCTGATTTGGACATTAGTATACAAAAAGTAGAAGGGAGAGAAATGTATGCCGCCCCAAGTCCTTTGGAGGAAGAGTGGATAAAAATGTACTAACGCTTTAGATAGTTCAGTCCTATCTTGGTTTAACACCCCTTGGGAAAAGATTGGATTGCTGATAAGACCACTTGTGTTGTCGGAGTTTCAAGATATACTTGCAGTAATGCTCCATGCCACCGATCTGCTGCAGCTGTGTCAATGTATGCATAATGTTAGCAGAATTCCCCCAGTGCAGAGACCGAAATTGGAAAGCTGAAGCATTATTTACTATTTCAATTTTTAGCCCACCTTTCTTCCAAAGAGCTCCAGAGAGAAGAATTCATGGTTCTCCCCTCTTCTACTCTATCCTCACAACAAACCCTTGAGGTGGTTTTGCTGAAAGAGAATTAGCAGCCCAAAACTATCCATGGCAAATGGGGTTCGAACAACAACAACAACAACATTCGATTTATATACCACCCTTCAGGACAACTTAATGCCCACTCAGAGCGGTTTACAAAGTGTTATTATTACCCCACAACAATCACCCTGTGAGGTGGGTGGGGCTGAGAGAGCTCCAGAGAACTGTGACTCGCCCAAGGTCACCCAGCTGGCTTTCGTGGAGGAGTGGGGAATCAAACCCAGCTCTCCAGATTAGAGTCCCGTGCTCTTAACCACTACACCAAACGCTCCTGGCACCAAACCAGAGCTTCTCAGGCCTAATCCAGCATTCTAACTTCCCCATGGCTCATCCAGTATTCTAAGCACAACACCACACTTCCAGACTACAGTAGCAGGCAGCACTAAGGTTTCATCGAACCATATGGAAGTTTGATGGGCCTAAAGGGTACGTTGGTGGAATGCAGGGCTCATTTTGAGAGGGAATGCGCAGGAATGTAGTTCCAGCAGTTCCCCAAAGAGGTCACATGACAGGCGGCCCCACCCACCTGACTCTCAGCCATTTTGAGCCCATTTCAGCCTAGATTGGGGCCGAAATGGCCTGGATCGGGCCTCTGACGGGTGGTGGATCACTCTCCCGCTCAACAGCGGCCCAATCCTGACCATTTTGGGCCCCTTTTCGGCCATTTTCAGCCCCTTTTTGCCATTTTGGACCCAATTTCAGCCCTGAATAGCCAGGATTGGGTCCAAAACAGCCAGGATTGGTGATGTCAGGGGGTGTGGCATATGCAAATCAGTTATGCTAATGTCACACTGCCAACGCTGGCAAAGGGTGTGGTGTATGCTAATGAGTTATGCTAATGAGTTCCTCCCACTCTTTTTCTACAAAATGACCCCGGTGGAATGTATTAAAAGGAATATTTAAAATCAAAAGAAACAAACAATGTGTTTTTGGTAGCTGTCAAATCAAACAATGAAGAGTCTTGGGGTATTTGAAAGACTAGCAAATGTTTTGTGGCACATGATTCTGTGAGTCAGATACATGAAGACTGCTAGACTTCTGATATAGAGCAGCGGGCACATAAGCAAAATGGCTGCAACGGAAGGTGGAGCAAACCACAACATGTCAGGAAGTGAGGTTATGCCTAACTTCAAAAGTAACACTTCAACATTTCAGGCAGAAGCTCTGTTTATCAGGATGCCTTTTAAGAGGAACGTACTGTTTAAGAATATTTTCTTACATACACACAGCTTACCTTCAGTCACACAGCGAAGATCCCTGTGCTATGGTGGCAGCTGCTGCTGAAAGCATTTTTTTAAAATCTACTCAGCCAATCAGAAACTCTGCTGGGCAGAAACTTCACCTGTCTCTGTCAACTTTCTAAAAACACTTGGTGGGTGCCAGGAAAACTTTTGGAAGGAACTATGGTGCCCACGGGCACCATGTTGAGGACCGCTGGCTTAGCTGAAAGCCTTGAAGCATGCCACCATATGCAAAATCTGGTCTGTTAGGCCTGCGATTTTTCCTTGTATGCTTCAGGGATCAATTATCCCCCTGAAACACTATCTGGAAGTGAACGATAACAGCAACAATTGAAGAAGGCTCACCTTGCTCTGTTCCTTATTTGTCTGGCGTTGATAGGCTTTGGCCTCCCCCTCCTGAAAGATGCATATCAAAGAGTAAAACTTGGTAAACAAGGTTGGTGAAAAACACATCAAAGGACAAAGATAAAAGGATAACACACCAAAGACAAAGTTCGATTTTGCTCTCCATTGTAAGATGGTGAAGAAGGATAGAAGTGACCCCCATGAAAGTAATACGAATTTAAGAACTCTCTCGTGTATCAAAATAAAAGTGACCCCCATGAAAGTAATACGAATTTAAGAACTCTCCCGGTGTATCAAAATAAAAGTGACTCCTACGAAAGTAATACAAATTTAAGAACTCTCTCGGTGTATCAAAATAAAAGTGACCTCCACGAAAGTAATACAAATTTAAGAACTATCCCGCTGTATCAAAATAAAAGTGACCCCTACGAAAGTAATACGAATTTAAGAACTCTCCCGGTGTATCAAAATAAAAGTGACCCCCATGAAAGTAATATGAATTTAGGAACTCTCCCGGTGTATCAAAATAAAAGTGACCCCCATGAAAGTAATACGAATTTAGGAACTCTCCCGGTGTATCAAAATAAAAGTGACCCCCATGAAAGTAATATGAATTTAAGAACTCTCCCGGTGTTTCAAAATAAAAGTGACCCCCATGAAAGTAATACGAATTTAAGAACTCTCCTGGTGTTTCAAAATAAAAGTGACCCCTACGAAAGTAATACGAATTTAAGAACTCTCCAAGTGTATCAAAATAAAAGTGACCCCCATGAAAGTAATACGAATTTAAGAACTCTCCCGGTGTATCAAAATAAAAGTGACTCCTACGAAAGTAATACAAATTTAAGAACTCTCTCGGTGTATCAAAATAAAAGTGACCTCCACGAAAGTAATACAAATTTAAGAACTATCCCGCTGTATCAAAATAAAAGTGACCCCTACGAAAGTAATACGAATTTAAGAACTCTCCCAGTGTATCAAAATAAAAGTGACCCCCATGAAAGTAATACGAATTTAGGAACTCTCCCGGTGTATCAAAATAAAAGTGACTTCCATGAAAGTAATACGAATTTAGGAACTCTCCCGGTGTATCAAAATAAAAGTGACCCCCATGAAAGTAATATGAATTTAAGAACTCTCCCGGTGTTTCAAAATAAAAGTGACCCCCATGAAAGTAATACGAATTTAAGAACTCTCCTGGTGTTTCAAAATAAAAGTGACCCCTACAAAAGTAATACGAATTTAAGAACTCTCCAAGTGTATCAAAATAAAAGTGACCCCCATGAAAGTAATACGAATTTAAGAACTCTCCCGGTGTATCAAAATAAAAGTGACCCCCATGAAAGTAATACGAATTTAAGAACTCTCCCGGTGTATCAAAATAAAAGTTACCCCCATGAAAGTAATACGAATTAAGAACTCTCCAAGGGTATCAAAATAAACATCCAGCCAGCCCCGCATACTGAAAACTCCCAATCAGGTTTGATGGTGATAACCATCTGCTGTTGTCCATTGCCCAGCATCAAGAACTCAAAATTTGATTACTTCTGCACATGGAAGTTCCATTTGGCTACCATACTTAACAGTCCAATCTTCCTCCATGACATTATCTAATTCCCTTTTAAAGCTGGTGGACATCAATGCAACTTGTTGTACTAAGGCAGCTGTACATTTTTTGGGAAACTCACATGATTAAACATGATATTTTAAATAGAAGTGACCAGGGCTTTTTTACAGCTGCAACGCGGTGGAATAGAGCTCTGGAACCTCTTGAAAATGGTCACATGGCTGGTGGCCCCGCCCCCTGATCTCCAGACAGAGGGGAGTTTAGATTGCCCTCCACGCGGCGTGGAGGGCAATCTAAACTCCCCTCTGTCTGGAGATCAGGGGGTGGAGCCACCAGCCATGTGACCATTTTCCCCGCGAGCAACCCACTGAGTTCCACCACCTCTTTTTCCGGAAAAAAAGCCCTGGAAGTGACTCAATGGAGAGGCAAAATAGACCAGAAGACAGAGACCGAGAGCCAGCATCATGTAGTGGTTAGTGTTGGACTAGGAACTGGGGACTTCGGTTCAAAATCTCCAATCAGCTGCAAAGCTTGCTGGATAACTTTGGGCCAGATGCACAGTCTCAAGCTAACCTCCCTCAGTGAGCTACTGTGAGAGAAAGAAGAGGGCAGGGGGACCACATCGGTTGCCTTGAACTCCTCGAAGATAATGCGGGACAAACATGGAATCGAGGGATTCGCTCTCCCTTGGGAAGTATAGCTCATTGCTCCAAGATGTCTGATACAAATGTTTTTTTAAAAATTGACAAAACCATGAAGGATGATATCATGGCTATGAGCCACAATAGCTAAAAGTTAGAATGACTCTCCCCCGCCCCCTCTATTATTTCTGTTAATGCAAAAATTTAAGACAATATCTGAGGAATTTCAGGGGAAGTAAACTCACATCAGACAAGATGCATTTCTCAGATCTGGCCATTCCATACATCACTACTGAAAACAGAACCTCCATGCTGAGAGGAGCTAGACCTCTGATGGCCAGATACTGGGACCCAAGAATAGGGAAAAGCTATCTCCATCGTGAACTTCTGAAAGAAATCTGCTTGGAGAGCATGGTGGATAAGATAGAACTTGAGTTGTGTGTGTGGGTTATGTGCCGTCAAGTCGCCTCCAACCTACGGCGACTGTATGAATGCAAGACCTCCAAAACGTCCTATCCTTAACAGACTTGCTCAGATCCTGCAAACTGGAGGACGCGGCTTCTGTTATTGAGTCAAGCCATCTTGTTTTAGGTCTTTCCCGACTGCCTTCCGCTTTTCCTAGCATTATTGACTTTTCCAAAGAATCTTGTCTTCTGATAATGTGACCAAAGTACAATAGCCTCAGTTTTGTCATTTTAGCTTATTCAAGTTTGATTTGATCTAGAATCCACTTATTTGTCTTTTTGGTTATTCATGATATCTGCAAAACTCTCTTCCAGCACCACATTCCAAATGAATCAATTTTCTTCCTGTCAGCTTTCTTCACTGTCTAACTTGAGTTGGATCCATAAAAATAGCTCCTAATCTATGCTACACACACACACACACACACACACACACACAAAACCCCAGCTCCTAACACTGGAATTTTTGACTGGAGGTGCTCCCTTTGCTCCTTCCCTTGTTGCCTGTGGGAGTGGAAACCGGTATTCTGATCAACCCCTCGGCTCATTCTTGCTTTTCTGGAACCACTCTTTGATATATTGTGACTTTTGCTAATTCATCAAGTTTTACTACTCATCCTTAAAAATATGGGGGGAGGACTACGTCTACCTAACATCTAACCAAAAAAGTTGGACGCAGAACTTACATCGACTGCACTTCTATTTCCCACCCAGCAACGGATGCTATTTCTGGACTCTAAATCTGGACTCAGGTTAAGGGGGGGCCATAAGAAGCAAAACAACCTGTTGGGAGGAAAGGAAGGTGTAACAATCAGGGCTGGGCTGGAGATGAATCAGAACGTCAAACAAGGAGGGTGTCACCTTCCACTGACATAATTTTTAAAAAACTATATAAAGGGGAGCATCTACTGCATTTTCTTACCTGCTTCACTGGAAGCCTACAGACTATTCTTTTTACTGACCTGGGTAAGTAGATATTTCATGATAGTGTGGTGAAGTGGGACTTGCTCTATGGTTGTAGAACAGCCTTCCCGAACATGGGAGGAAAGTTTCTATATTGGTACAGTCTGACACGCTGTCTGAGGCTGAATGTTGCAAGAGTTTTCTGTACCGGTGGTTCGCCTTTGAAAGAGGCTTAACTTTGCCACATGTGGATTTTTGTCTGCTTTGTGGGTCTGAATTTTTGTAACTTGTCTTGGGTCCATATAGAGAAAGTTGGGACAGAGATAATTTAAATAATAAAGACTCTGTAAGAGATGGTGGCAGGTGGCTGCCCCTCTCCCTGCCAGTTACCCTTCTTTCAAGTCACAAACCTTACATTTTCAGCCGTAACTGTCAGGCTATGGATAACAGGATATGGTAGACAGATCCCCGAACCATTGCAGCAAGACACAGATTCTTGGTTAAATGGGTTTTATTCAGAAATCCAGTCTTTTCATATATATGTCCATAGGATTACTCAGAAGCAAGAAAGCATCTCAGTAGTACACGCTCCTTGTTAGGAATAGCAACTTGAAGGAAGTACAAACTCTAAATACCCACTCACTTCCCCCCCCTCCCATCTAGACCACGGATTAAAGTAGAAGCGGGGAAGTAAGTTACAATAGTGCAGACATCACAAGGTCACGTCAATGAGCCTCAAAGAAGAATAGATAACACAGCTGTGTTCCCAGGCCGCTGGAGAAATGAAAGCCAAGGTTAGAGCAATTGGAAGACGATATCAAGCTACAGTGTTAGCATTAGCAATGGTTCAATACAGCAGTAACAATAATTCAGTACAGAAAACAATGGCTCAGTACAGAGAGCAATGGAATGGATATAGGGGACAGACATGACATGACAGTAACATTACATTTAGGGCTGTAAACCCCAGGGGGGAGCTTTTGAAAAAG
This sequence comes from Eublepharis macularius, assembly GCF_028583425.1. Taxonomy (NCBI): domain Eukaryota; kingdom Metazoa; phylum Chordata; class Lepidosauria; order Squamata; family Eublepharidae; genus Eublepharis; species Eublepharis macularius. Next base: position 250,161,083 of record NC_072790.1, read on the forward strand.
AGGCTAGGCCTTAAACTAGACCTGTCTTCCCTGGAAATTACTCTTCCCAAACTTCCATACCGTGTCTTTGTGCCAGAACTGACAGGAACTGTGGGAGAGCTGTGGTTGTCTCTGACGAAGGGAACTTGGCTTTCGAAAGCTTATACCTTGGAAATCTTGTTGGTCATTAAGGAGCTGCCGGACCCAAATCTTGTGGTTCTCTCTGGTTCCCCAAGTGAAGATTTGTGACCGGATAGCCTGCTGTGGGTAGACTGAAGGCCATTTCAAGGTGAGCCCAGCTTCTAAGGGGTCAGAGCCCAAGTTGAAAATGGAGTGAGATTTTCAAGTGGGAAACATTCGCTTTTCGAGCTACCCCGCTCAAAGTCTATCCATCTCACTAGCTGTTACATAACAAGACAAGCTAGTTTTAGCTGTGTTGGTCTGCAGTTGACGGGCAAGACCTGGGGCTAATAGCCTCTTAAAGACCGACTAGATTCCCAAGGTATTTGCTTCTTGAGAGTCAAAGCTAAGGGAACTTTGAATCTCAGCAGATCATACCTTGGAAATCTAGTCAGTCTTTAAAAGTGCTATTGGACCCAGATCTATCGGAGGGGAAATCATTGTTGGATGTTGCTGCCAATTATTAAAGAACACACATTTGTGAATTTAATTACCTCCAAATTACCACCAGACCGCCTCCCTTTGCTTTTTTATTTTTATGAGGCAATTCCTAAATAGCAAAAATGAAATCTAATTAAACTTCGTTTTAGGAAGTAGATCAATACTATCTAGCTTCTTGCTTTGAGTTTTGAAGCCTTTTCCTTGCTGGAAAAAAAATTGTGCTACTGAAAGAAATTGTTTTCAAATTATTATAACTGGCTTTTCCTTTCTTTTCTTTTATAACTGTAATTATATAGTCTGCAGTGCCTTAGAAGATGATAGGAAACTTTAGAAATAACTAACAAGGGGATGCAAAATTAATAGGACAATATTAAGCAGGTCTGCTCAGAATCCTATTCAAGTGTATTGAGTGGGGCTTATTCCACAGTTTTCTTAAGATTGCTCTGTAAAATGATCAATAAATTAGATTCATTAATTTATGCAGTTTGTACAATGGAGAGCTGGAGGTACTGCTTTAGCAGAAGTATTTCCATGAGTTTTATCTGCTGAGGAGAATGTCTCTTTTGATACCATCTTAGAAGAAGCATTCCCCCTTTTACTCAGAATGAATACTATTAGAAGAGGCATTCGCAGCAATGTGAAACTAACACAGGAAGGAATGCTTCCTCCAACAGCAGAATAAAAGAGGCATTCTCTCTTACCTCACGTATGAGAGCAAATGCCTTTTATGACACCATCTTAGAGGAAGAGGCATTCTCCTTCATCTCGCCCACAGGCGGAAACATACCAGCACAGAAGAAGATTTCCGTCTTCTTTTGTATGCATGTGGGCAGGGCCAGCACGTTCATGGAGGCGGGTCCAGCAGCCGCCTCAAGCGCTGAGGTGCCAGAGGGGGCACTGGGGCAGGGGCGTAGAGCTAGCAGTGGCAGCACTGCCGGCTGAGCGGGAAGGCAGGGAAGCTGACCGCACACTGCCCCAGCCGCCTGTCGCGTCTGGCCCACAGCTGCTGTACCTGGCTGGGAGTGTGTGCTGGCGGCAGCAGCATGGGACAGTCTGAGCAGGCAGCCTCCCAGCCCTCCCACTCAGTTGCCTCATGCTGCCGCCGCTGCCTACATACAGCTGCAGGCCAGGTGTGGCAGTCGGCCAGGGTGGCGCAGGACAACTGAGCGGGAGGGCTGGGAGGCCACCCACGCGCCATCCCAGCTGCCTGCCGCACCAATGGGGCTGGCTAGCAGTGGCATGCTGCATGATGACATCATATGCAGTGATGTCATCACGCAGTCCCGGTGCACACGCACACGCGCGTGTGTGCGTAGGGGCGGCAACAGCCCTGAAGCTGCCCCCATCCTCAGGCACCAGAAACTCTGGCACCAGCCCTGCATGTAGGAATACCTTTTCTGTTGCTGGTGGCATCAGAAGCAAAAGGAAATGTGCCTTTTTTCCTCCAGAGAATTGTTTTTACTGACATGACAATTTATGCAGATTTAATCCATTCATTAACAGGTTAAAACTTGTACAATTCTTCAATTAGATTGCAGTCACAAATTAAATAATATGTAGATTAGATTCCACCATATATAGCCCGGAACAAATTCGTTAGAGGGTACAGAAAGTTGGGGAGCATTTTTCCCACTGAATTTCTCAAAGTAAATTTAAAAGAGAGACATCCGGAATGCCTTAAACACTACTGGTCTATGACGATCCATAGGCTTCCTCTGCAATGTATACTTTGATTCAGTCTTGCACAGTGTGAAAGAATGAATGTGTAGTCCTCATGAAAGCTGCACTGGAAGATATGTATTTGAGCAGCCATCTTTGTTTCTGGCATAGGTCTTCTGCCCTTACTAACTACTTGATAAACAGAAATTCAGCAGGCAAAGCCTCCGTAAGGCCAATTCCACACACTGTTAAAGAGACAGCCCACTCACCGAACTCTGGTGGCTTTTTTCACTCACTCTATATGTCTCCGATTTCAAAGCAGAAGCAGGCAGTTTGGCTTCTGTTTTTTCAGTGTTTTTTCTGAGAATGGAATTTCCCACACTTTCCTGTGCAGGCTAAAAGATGCTGAAAAACCGGAAGCCAAACTGCCTGCTTCCGCTTTGAAATCGGAGTCGTACAGAGTGAGTGAAAAAAAACCCACCAAATTTCAGTGAGTGGGCCGTCTCTTTAACAGCGTGTGGAAACAGCCTACATCTCCCTGCAGGGAATGTAGTTCCCAGAGGGCTTCTCTTCTGCTTTGCTTTTGCTTTGCTTTGCTTTGCTTATAGTCTGCCTTTCTCATTGAGATTCAAGGCGGATTACACAGTGTAAGTCAATATGATCAATGGCTGAGACATTCAATAAACAACACAATAGGGTATGAATGGCTGAAATTTGAAAACAAGCATAATTCCGAATACAGAGTTGACACATTGCTGAAACAAACTTGACATGACATATTAAATGACACAGAAACTAGCCAGTAGGGGCATATCTAACATCAACAGCTAGTATTCAGTATTATAGTCTACAGTCCCTGTCCCTTTACCAAGGCATCTCTCTGAGCCACGTCTTACACCATAGCCCAATTACCTGAGTGAAAAAGCCCTCCTGAATAATTCACTTTTGCACATTTTAGCCCCGACTGCCACTAATCTCAATGAAATGACTGCCTAGTGGGTGTGTATTCATTTGCAGTCCAAAGCAATCCATTGTATGAGGTCTAGTTGATTAACAAATTAAAGTGGTGAAAAATGTGCATATAAATAAAAACAAAGATTCTTCCACAAAAAGGATTCTTTGGTTTTTGATGAGGGGGTCACAGGAATCTCAGAAGAAGCACTACATGAACCCTCAAAATATGTTATTAAATATACTACCAAAAAATGTTACAAAATTACATAGTGAACTATTCAAATATATGCTGACTGCGGCCAGAGTAGTATATGCAGGAAAATGGAAGGAAGAATGACGTCCATATTTGATGGAATGGAAGAATAAGATATCTGAATATGCATCAATGCCAAAATTAACATTTTATATACATAACAGGCCAATTTCAGAATTCCAAGAAAAAATGGGAAATGTTTTTTGATTATGTCGCTAAGAATTAAGAATAATGAAATATGAAGAAAGACAGAAAGATATAAATAGAATTGAAAAATTAAGAATATACATATGAGCAAGTTTTAGATGGCAATATGATTTAATTGATGTCAATATAATTTAAATGATAGACGTTTATATTTTTATAAGATTTAGATGGTGTGTTTAGGTTCATATATGGCCTAGATGATTACTGAGCTCCTCCTTTGGAGGTTTTTATTAACCTCCTTCTTTGGAGGTTTTTAAGCAGAGGCTAGATGGCCACCTGACAGCAATGTGGATTCTGTGAACCTGGGCAGACCATGAGAGGGACGGTGAGAGGGGTTGCATCAGGGCTTGGTCCTCATGGCCCTTTCTTGCATGCCCAGGGAGGTGCCCATCACCACCTTGGGGTCGGGTGGCAGTTTTCCCCAGGCTAGTTCGGCTTGGGGCCCTGCATCTTATGGGCATGGAGCAGGGGTCACTGGGTGTGTGTGTGGGGGGGGGTAGTTGTTGGTTTCCTGCATTGTGCAGGAGGTTGGACTAGATGACCCTGGAGGTCCTTTCCAACTGTTGTACACAACTGGTACCTTGAATGTCCCTTTAGCCAATCATAATAAGAGACATACGCGGAGTCCTATAGATGACGCAATCTATAATTGTTTATTAAACAATGGAGGAACAATGGATACACAAGAAGCACAAGGTACCCTCGTGCCCAACGCTCATCAAAGCTATAATAGCAGTACAAAGCAATTAATACCTTTTGGTTAATTATAATATTTTTTATTCCATTGGCTCAAGTGTCTAAGGGTATTCTGATTGGAAGAAACAGCTTAGATCAACAGCATTACCTGACTGCAATTTCTTATCTTATCTGTCCTTGGTGTTATCTCTGGAAGAAATGTCTTCCTTTCTCACCCATCTCTTTCATAGGCTTCTCATTCATACCCATTCCTTTGGTCTAAGTAACATTTAATAGTGGTGCCCCGATGTCGTTTTCTGGCAACCTTGGGGGCTTCAAGCGGGGAATATTTCTACGGGTCCTGAGGGAGGAGAGCTGCTCTCCTCTCCTGGAATGCACTTGTGATTACATTAAGTCCCCTTCTCCTCTTTGTGGTTTTCTCTCTCATCCTTAAGAGATGTTTCTAATCTTAGCTTTCTTTCATTGCAACATTTTGCATGGACATTTTCACAAAGGGGATTTCTGTACCAAGTAAGAAACAGGTGTCAGGAATCAAACAGGTGCTCATTAAACTTACTAAGCGCAATCTACCTGACAGCAAGCTTTACAGAACTTTGATCTTACATTTCACAGTGACTTACATGTGTAACATACATTCTGCTTTGGTCTTTTGTTTCAAGTTTCATTTTCTTGCAAGTTGCGTTGCAGTGACTACATTCGCTCCTGAGAATAGTAAAAGTGCATAACAGTGATAGGAGGCACATAAGGTTACATAAAATCTCTTTCATTAAATCCATTTCCCACACAACCCTATGATTCTATGATTCTATGATGACTGAAGTTGTGGATGATTGTAGAGATAAGAATCAGCTGATTATATGAAGTAGTTCATTTTTGTGTGTGTTTACGTTTGAGTTTATTATGTGAAACTAGCAACCAAGCCTGTTGTGGGGGGGAAATGCAATGGGCTCTAGAAAGAGGAGGGCGGGCAGGCAAGCATTCACTCCTCCTCCGTCAGTTATTACAGCTGGTGAAGGAGGGGGTTGGGCATTGTCACCTGCTCTGCTCCTAATACCAGCTGGGTTAAGGCTGGGGGTGGGTATTGCCACCTGCTCCGCTCCTAATACCAGCTGGGTTAAGGCAGGGGGTGGGTATTGCCACCTTCTCTGCTCCAAATACCATCTGGTTAAGAAGGTGGTGGGCATTGCCACCTGCTCCACTCCTAATACCAGCTGGGTTAAGCTGAGGGGGGTCTGAATTGCCAACTGCTCTGCTCCTGATCTCAACTGGTTCAAGGGGGGATGGGCATTGCCATCTGCTCCACTGCTGATACCAGCTGTATTTAGGTAGGGGTTAGGCATTGCCACCTGCTCTACTTCTAATACCAGCTGGGTTAAGGCGGGGAAAGGGCACTGCCACCTGCTCCACTCCTAATACCAGCTGTGTTAAGGTGGGGGTGGGCATTGCCAGCTGCTCTGTTCCTAATACCAACTGGGTAAAGGCAGGGTGTGTGCATTGCCTCCTGCTCCACTCAAAATATCAGCTGGGTTAAGTTGGGTGGTGGCATTGCCACTTGCCTCACTCCTAATACCAGCTGGGTGAAGCCTGGAGGTGGGCATTGCCACCATCCTGGGCTTCCCACCATGGCATGTTTTTGGAGGGACATGAGGCCTTGCCTAGGCTTCCCTCTATGGCAGCGCCCTCTGGTGGTGCACCAGGGTATAAAGTGAGTTGTCTGAAATACGCTTACTCAATTATATAGTAAGATAAATAAAAAATATTTTTAAAAAGAGGCGGCACTTATTCTTGTGTCAAAAAAAAAGGAAGAAAGCATTCTTCTTCCAAGGTAGTAAAGAGTCCAGTGGAGCCTTTAAGACTAACCAACTTTATTGCTGCCTAAGCTTTCAAGAACCACGGCTCTCTTCGTCAGATGCATGGAGGGTATGAAGAAACTTGCCAGAGATATATAGGTGGTGAGGGGAGGGGGTAGAGTGTGCAGGGAGTCCATGTAAATGCAAAGCAGTTGCAAACATCATGAAAGAGGTGGAGTGCGCAATCCAGGTTGGGCGTGACCCCTTCCCGCCATTGCTGAATCAGAACGGAATGCCTGAAGGCAGTTACTTTTGGTCATGAGATAACCATCCAGAGTCTCTATTCAATCTAAATCTGATTATTCTTCCAAGGAGGAACCTGCCATCCATAGTTCTTGCAAGCAGTTGTGTTATAAACCACTAACAATCTCTCTCCCACAAGCCACCCAGCTTATCAGGCATTCCTCAGACCGATGAGTTGGTGACTGTAAACTATACTACTGTGTACTGTCTCTTGCTTAAAGTACATTCCTACTGGATCGTTCCACGTTGTTTTAAGTTTTGTTTCCACATTTTTTCCCTTCAGCTCTGTATTGAATGTCTGCTTGTTTTCAAATTCCTGCTATCCTTACCCTATTGTATTGTTTATTAAATGTCACAGCCAATGTTTGCGTTGTGATATATGAATAATGTAAATAAAATCAATCGATCAGTTTTTTAATGGAATGGCGTACATATAGCACCGCTAGGAAACGATCCTCGCCCTAACTGCAGCTGTTTGTCTTAGAAATCTCAAGAGAACATTCCGGAAGATGCCTTACCTTGTGGAGAGCATCTGTACCATCATTGGGGTCTTTCACAAGCATGCCAAGAAGGACGGGGACTGCTTCACCCTCAACAGAAGGGAGCTGAAGTGGCTGATCCGGAAAGAGTTCTCTGAGGTTCTGGAGGTAAGCAGGAGATTGGATAGTTCAGGGTGAGAATCGTGGAAGCACAAATTAGGTTGGCTTATTGGCGAGCAGCACTCCACTCCCTCCCTCAGGTCAGGAGAAGTTAAATCTTTGAGTGAGGAACATCTCTCTAGAGTACATGCATTTCAATGCACGCACATGAACACTAACAGTCGAAACACATGAGATGAAATACCTAGATTCAACTCATGTTCTCTTACCTAAAGGTTTGTCGGGAAGTGTAGGCGTCCTTGCAGCTTAAAGTTTCGCATTTACAGAGCAGCAGAGAGGTAAGTGCGGGGGTCCTTGCAGCTTAAAATCTCCCGGTACAGCCAGGCATCGCTCTGCAGGGCCAGGCCGGGTGAGGGGAAGGGAAAATGCCATGATGCACCTTGAGAGTGGGAGGAAAGGCGCCCCACGCCTGCACTTCCCTCCTCGCTGCTCTGTAAATGCTAAACTTTAAGCTGCAAGGACGCCTGCACTGTAAATGCTAAACTTTAAGCTGCAAGGACGCCTGCACTGTAAATGCTAAACTTTAAGCTGCAAGGATGCCTACACTTCCCGGCAAACCTTTAGGTAAGAGAACACGAGTTGAATCTAGGTATTTCGTCTCGTGTGTTTTGAGTCTAAGGCACACCATGCAGTATGCCGCCTGCCACTGCATAGGGGGTCATGCTCATCTGATCCCATCACTCTAGACTATCTTTAACCAGAAAGGTAACATCCCCATAGTGAGTACATTTAACTTTGAGAAAAGAAGCATGTGGAGTAACATAATCCACACTCCTTGCCTACTCAAAAAATCAAGAGGGCAAAGACAAGATGGTGTGCATCGGTGAAATCAATACGCAGAGAGGGGGAAGCAGGCATTCCATGGCTATGTACATTTGCTGACTCGTAAGCATGTGGTCTGAATGCATAGGACGTTTATGCGTGGAGGAGGGCAGGAAGGGTTGCATCAATGCTTAGTTCTCGTGGCCCCTTCTTACATGCCCAGGGTAATGCCGATTGCCACTTTGGGGTCAGGAAGCAATTTGCTCCAGGCCACTTTGGCTAGGGATCCTGGAGGTGTTTTTCCATCTTCGGGGCATGGAGTAGGGGTCACTGGGGGTGTGTGGGGGAGGTAGTTGTGAATTTCCTGCACTGTGCAGGGGGTTGGACTAGATGACCCTGTAGGTCCCTTCCAACTCTATGATTCTATGATCGTGTGTAGAAATAAAGGAAAAGAATACTAGGAACAGCACCAGGAACAGCTGTGGCAGATAATGAATACTTTTTGCAATGTTTAGCAAAATGAAGATACTTAGAATTTGGTCACGTGAGAGAGAATGAGAATTCTTTACAGATGTTTAATGCCTTGAATGGATATCTACTCCTTGAAAATCTATCTGATGGTTTACCAGTTTGCACTCTTCTCATGAAGATGTGGCACACAACAGGACAATATACTGGATGCCTGTCCTTGTTTAGTGTTGCTTTGCGATGGATATGTATTTAGCAAACATAAATGAATTTGGTGGAGAGTGCCAGCAAGTCATAGCTGACATATGGCAACCTGTTGCAGGATTTTCATGGCAAGAAACTAACAGGTGGCTTGCCATTCCCTACCTCTGCAACTCTGGTCTTCATTGGAGGTCTCCCATCTCATTATGAACCAAGCCTGACCCTGCTTAGCTTACGAGAGCTGACAAGAATGGGCTCACCTGGGCTATCCAGGTCAGGGCTCTTGGAGGGAGGGTGGGGAAAATATGACAGAGACAGGCGGACAGATACTAGAACTATACTATACACAAATTGATTGATTATTCAAGTAGAATTCATCCAATTAGAATAATAGAATCATAGGGTTGGAAGGGGCCTCTAGGGTCATCTAGTCCAACCCCCTGCACAATGCAGAACATTCATAAATACCGCCCCTGCAACACACACACACGATTGACTAAAGTCTTATTAGTCGCTTAAACGCTAATAATAGGCTTGGAAGACTACTAATGAGAAAGCAATGTGGGCAGTGAGTGGAGCAACTCCGAGGCCCAAGAAACTAATCTTCTTTCTTCGTGACCTTTCATCTTTCAGAATCCTCGTGACCCTCAAACTGTTGACCTCGTATTGCAGCTGCTGGACCTCAATGGAGACTGTTTGGTTGACTTCAGCGAATACCTGCTTCTCATATTCAGAGTGGCAAAGGCTTGCTACCATTGCCAGCAGCCCAGCGAACAGCTCCGTCAGCAGGGAGAAGCCAGAGGAAGGGAAAGGGACCCCCTGAAGGATGAAAGGGTCCACCACCAGCCACGGGATAATGGAGAGGAAAGGAATTCTGTTCATGAGAGAGGAGGTTCTGACCCGACCCACGTCCATCCAGCTGAATCTTCCACAAGACGAGAGAGGAGGAGAGATCACCTCTTTCCAGTTCAGCCCGTAGCAAGAACAAATGAGAGGAGCCATCAGGCACGCAATCCAGAACCAAGAGGGGATCGAGGGGGAATCTATCAGCCACATGAACCTCGAGAACAGGAAGATTACGAGAAGCTGCCACATGATTCTGAGCCACAGGCTGATGTAGAGACTGGTCAGCGGGCCCGTGAATCTGAACCACAAAGGAACGAAGCAAGGCATCGTCAACCAAGAGAAAGGGAACCACCAGCTGAAGAGGTATCTAGGCACCGGTCGCGAGATCTTGTGCTCCATGATGAAGGACATCATCCATCACATGAGCCTCAGCCACGGGGAGGAGACCGAGATCAATACTCCCAAGTGCCCACACAAAGAGTGGGACATGATAGGCGACGTCGATCGCAAGAGTCTGAGCAGCGAGTCAGTGATGGCAATGTGAGCAGACCCCGTGAGACTGAATCACAACTGTATGAAGGGAGACAGTGCCGCGCATGTGCACCAGTGGAAGTAGGATGTGGTTATGGAAGGCGTTACCCATCTCTTGAGCCTCAAGCATGGGAAGATGAAAGGAGAGAGGATTACGCACATGATGAAGTGAGGCATCAGTCATATGATCATGATCCCCATGTGGATGAGGGGTGCAGCTATCGACCACATGGCTGTGAGCCGGTAGATGATTATGATGAACACCACCCATTGCCTAGAGCTGGTAACAGACATCAACCAGAAGCAAGAGAAGATGATAAGAGACGACAGGAGTATTATGCACCTGAATCCAGAGAAAGTGAGCAGAGGAGGGCCCGATCCCGAGAGTCTGAGCCCAGAGAGGGTAATAGGAGAAGACCCCAGGCACAAGAACAAGAACCAGCAGAGCATGACCAGAGAGGGCAGCAGTACTATCCTCATGAACCCCAACAGGTTGATAGAAGAAGAGCTGAACCTTGTAATGCTGAACCAAGGGAGGAAGAGAGGAGAGGTCCTCAAGCACTGAGAGAGGGTGGTCAGAGAAGGCATTGGTATTATGAATGTGAACCTCGGGAAACAGAGAGAAGAAGAAGGCCCCTGCTAAGTGAGCCTCAAGCAAGAGAAGGTGAAAGGAGGCCTCAGCCAAGTGAACATGAACCTAGAGAAGAGGAAGAACAGAGGCCCAAAACATATCAGGCCAGACCCAGAGATGATGAAAGGGAGAGGGCCCAGTCAAGAGAACACCCAACCCAAGAGGATAGTAGCAGTCAGAGCCATACAAGGGACTCTCCACACAGAGATGATGAAAGAAGGAGGCCTCAGCCAAGTGAACATGAACCCAGAGAAGAGGAAGAGCAAAGGCCCAAAACATATCAGGCCTGGCGCAGAGATGATGAAAGAGAGAGAGCACAATCAAGAGAACCCACAACCCAAGAAGACAGTAGGAGTCAGAGACGTACAAGGGACTCTCCATACAGAGACCATGAAAGAAGGAGGCCTCAGCCAAGTGAACATGAACCCAGAGAAGAGGAAGAACAAAGGCCTGGAACATACCAAGCCAGACCCAGAGATGATGAAAGGGAAAGTGCCTATTCAAGAGAACTCCCAACCCAAGAGGACAGTAGGAGTCAGAGACGTACAAGGGACTCTCCACACAGAGATGATGAAAGAAGGAGGCCTCAGCCAAGTGAACATGAACCCAGAGAAGAGGAAGAACAAAGGCCTGGAATATATCAACCCAGACCCAGAGATCATGACAGGGAAAGGGCCCATTCAAGAGAACCCCCAACCCGAGAGGATAGTAGGAGTCAGAGACGTACAAGGGACTCTCCACACAGAGATGACGAAAGAAGGAGGCCTCAGCCAAGTGAACATGAACCCAGAGAAGAGGAAGAACAAAGGCCTGGAACATATCAAGCCAGACCCAGAGATCATGACAGGGAAAGGGCCCATTCAAGAGAAACCCCAACCCGAGAGGATAGTAGGAGTCAGAGACGTACAAGGGACTCTCCACACAGAGACGATGAAAGAAGGAGGCCTCAGCCAAGTGAACATGAACCCAGAGAAGAGGAAGAACAAAGGCCTGGAACATATCAAGCCAGACCCAGAGATCATGACAGGGAAAGGGCCCATTCAAGAGAACCCCCAACCCAAGAGGATAGTAGGAGTCAGAGACGTACAAGGGACTCTCCACACAGAGACGATGAAAGAAGGAGGCCTCAGCCAAGTGAACATGAACCCAGAGAAGAGGAAGAACAAAGGCCTGGAACATATCAAGCCAGACCCAGAGATGATGAAAGGGAAAGGGCCCATTCAACAGAACCCCCAACCCGAGAGGACAGTAGGAGTCAGAGACATACAAGGGACTCTCCACACAGAGACGATGAAAGAAGGAGGCCTCAGCCAAGTGAACATGAACCTAGAGAAGAGGAAGAACAAAGGCCTGGAACATATCAAGCCAGACCCAGAGATGATGAATGGAGGAGGCACCCGTCATGCGGACCTGAATCCAGAGAAAGTGAGAGAGCCCAGTCTCAAGCCCATGACCGAAGAAGCCGTGATGAGCCAAGAAGTCAACATTATGACCCCAGATCCAGAGACAGAGAGCAGAGCAGATATTATTATTCCTCTGAGAGTAATCCAAGAGAGCGTGACCAGAGCAGGCCTCTAGCTTATGAGCAGGAATCGAGGGATAGTGAGCGGAGAACACCTGTCCCACGTGAACCTGAATATATATATTATGAGGAAAAACTTAGAGAGGAGGAATGGAGCAGCGCCCAGTCACGAGACCCCAAGGCAAGAGAGGAGGAGAGGACACGGCAAGCATCTTGTGGCTCTGAACGGTACGATCTGAGACAACCTCAGCCACGTCAGCCAGAATACAGATGGAATGAGAGGAAGAGAACACAGCCAAATGAGCCTGAATCAAGAGAGGGTGAAAGGGGTAGGCTATATTCTTACATGGAGAAAAAAGATGATGAAAGCAGGCTTCCATCGCATGACCTTGAACACACAGAGGATGATTGGAGAAGATCCCAACCACGTCAAAGTGAATACAGACAACTATCACCAGAAAATGTATCCAGAGAAGATGAGCAGAGAAGTTCCCAGTCACGTCAAACAGTTTCTCGAGACAGTGAAAACAGCAGACAACAGCCGCATGACCACACAGTCCAAGATGAACACAAGAGATCCCCACAACAAGAGTCTGAACCAAGGGAAGTTGAGCAGAGACGATCCCAATGTGATGAGAGTGAAGCAACAGAAAGTGACCAGAGCAGGCCACCATCACGTGAGATTCCAGCCACAAGCGAAAGAAGGAGGCTTCGAGCAAAGGACTCTGAATCCGACGAACGTGATCAACAGAGGCAGCAACTTCGTAAGCCTAAAGCAGAAGAGGGTGACATGGGCAGACCTCAACAGCCCCACACAACAGAATCCGGAGAAAGTGAACAAACGGCAGAAGAGCCACAGAAGTCTGAACCAAGACAGAGCGTTCTGACAGGAGAAGGGGAACGAGAATCCACAGTGCCTCAGACAAGAGGGGTTGAGAGGCCACAGCCACGTGGACCAGTGTCCCAAAGAAGTGAGCGGCAGAGACAACAGCCACAAGAACCTGGGTCGAGGACCCAGTCAGGTGACTCAGAGACCACGGAGGCTGCACGAAGCCGACCCCAGTCACGAGAACGCAAACCAGATCCCAGAGCAGTGCCTGAAACTGAAGGGCCCAAGCCTGCCGTAAGAGAAAGAACTCGGGAGCAATCTGGTATTCCAGAATCAGCACAACCTCCAGTCCCGGATACATCTAGTGGAGAAAGTAGCAGCCGGTCTGTGCCAACCGATGGAAGTGGCCCACAGGCTCGAGAATCTCAGCCACCACTTGAGAAGAACCAACCTGGCACTGAAAAACCACAATCTGGGGGGCAGAGCGACAGCAATCCAGAAATGCGTGAGCCCAGTGCCTCACAAGAGAAGCCAGGAATTCTGTGCGAACCCAAAGTGCCCTTTGTATGCAACCCTCTGTATGACTATCTCCTGACCCAGAAGGAGAAGCCATAGAAGCCCCCATGTTGATGGAGTGGAGGAAGATCGTGGCTAAAAAGTCTACTTTACTATCTGTGTTTTGTAGGCACTTGGATCCGTTCTTTTAATCAGCACTAAATCATTCCTTTGCTGCAAAGCGATGTAACTACACTGGAGGAGAATACAGCCATGATCCACCCTGCTTTTAGTGCAGCCACAAGTACCAAAATAATAGTAAAAAGTAAAGAGTCCAGCAGCACCTTTAAGACTAACCAACTTTACTGCAGCATAAGCTTTCAAGAATCACAGCTCTCTTCATCAGATGCATCTGACAAAGACAGCTATGGTTCTTGAAAGCTTACGCTTCAATAAAGTTGGTTAATCTTAAAGGTGCTACTGGACTCTACTTTTTGCAACTACAGACTAACAAGGCTAATTCCTCTGGATCTAAAATAATAGTTTATCTTGATTTTTAGATTTTCCCCCCTTCTGATTGTCTTCTCTAATCAGCTCTAAATCAGCCCTTTGCTCTACGTAATTAGTATTTATACTAAGATAAAATTGTGTGTATACTCTATGGGTTCTGTCCTGAGAAGTGGATTAGTACAAGGGTGTGAGCGGTAATCCTCTTGCTTCTCTCTTTAGCCTGTGGATCCCTAAATCCTAAGCATGTCAAAATGAACAGGGTTCTACCATAACTGGATTAACAGAGAGGCAGCAAAATCCGCTTCGCCTAAATGTTTCTAGCGTTGCATTAAGTTTTGTTCCACTAAAATTTGATGGGGGAAGGTTGAAAAGGCATGCAAATATTCACAAGAAAAGCCTTGCCTTACCTTTTTCTTCTGTGCTGAGATGCTACTGGGTCTTCTTCTAACCCATTCTTTTTAATCAGCTGTTTGCTACAGAGTGATGCGGCTACAGGAATGTGGAACATGGCCACAATTGCACAGCTTGGTCTTGATATCTTCTCACCATACAGCCAGTCAAATTTGTCTACATGACAACACCTAGAAGCCAGATTAGAGCAGGAAAACCGTTTCCCCCATTCCACATTGATTTCCCGATGGTACCACATAGCCAATCGAAGTTGGCTATACAATGTCATGAAGACAAATCAGAGTGAGGGCAATGTAGCCTGCCCTTACTTTGAACAGGTGGACTTTTTTTTTTTTGCATTGTTCCACAGCCCCAACATCACCTCACCTCAGAAACAGGCACACGTGTCAGGATCTGCCATGCTGGGAGAATGCAACCTATGTAACGCCATATTAATTTCTGTAGTTGTTTAGTCTTTCTCTTCCTCCAGGTCCCTTCAACTGCCAGGACCGCGCCTTCCATGGGAGAGAATGCTGCATCTTATTTGTTTCTTCCTAGATGACCTTGATGTGCCAGCGTTCCCACAGAGAGGCTTCCTGCTATGTGAACTCTGGGGGGAGGCTGGGATCTGAGAGTTTGATCTGTAGCAACTTTCGTTTTGTAACTCATTCCTAACAAAGCTTTGCTCAGCCAGGATTATCTTGGTTCTGGATTGTGGACGCCTGGGCCTGAATGCTGTCTTTCAAATAAAACCTTTTGAAACCAAAGGACCTTGTCTTCTTGCAAAAGGGAGGAAGGCAGACTTGAGCCATCTGGGATGCCATAGTCTGACAAAACGGGGGGACTTGCTCGGGGCAATTTTCGGGGGTGCGAAATGCTACCTTGGTTTGGCTTAACCTTAGCAGTGACACATACTATAGGATGCTGCCCGCTGTGGCGCCTGAAACTACTCTTGTGTGGTGAATCCCCAAGTACCGTAATGAAAGTCTTTTTGCAATTGCCGGGCAGGAAACTGGAGTGGGAAGTGAGGGTAAAAAAACTGGGGATCCACAACATGATGAAAGTTCCAGAAGGGGAGCTTGCGTCTTTTAGGATGGGGCGGGGGGGATCTTTCCATTATAAGTGATTTCCTTGTGCCGCCTTCTTTCCATGCTGCTGTACTGCAAGATGATACTCAATAAATCACAGTGAATTGATCTGACCAGCTTCACGGTTTCATCCTTCGTTTTGTTTTCTTGCAACATCTGCTTATTCACAAATATACGAGTTGAGGAAATAGAAGCTTGTGGGTACCCAAACCGACAGTACTAGAAGCACCAGTTCCCTCCGAGGGAAACACAAGGCTATTGGAATCCAGAAAGACTGCTTCTTAGGAGCAAACCTGCAAAGAAATCTGCTTTACCTGGAAGCTGGGTATCTCCCCATAGCACGAAGCAACTAGCCTTCAAAAACAATCGATTATGCATCTTTTAGCCGTTAGTGTCCATTAGAAAAAATACTCTTAGCTACAGGGATTGAAAACATCATGATGCATGCTTGTCAAATTATTAGGCTCAGTGGCAGACATGGAGGGCAGGTAATTACCAGGACGATGTCACTTCCAGTGATGGTCGAAGGTCAAGTTCACAAACACCTCTCCTTTCTGTGAAGTCACTTCCTCCCACAAATATTCAGCCGGACCCGATACACTCAGATATCTGTCATTTAATCAAATGCTATCTAAGGACCCGGTACGCCACTTTTTTCCCCGTAATATATTAAACAGATATTCCATCCCCGACGATCTTCTCAACTCCTCAGCAAATAACTTACATCTTCGAGACTGGGTCTATAAGGGTGATGCCCTGATAGATAAGACAGGCTGTCTTGAACTGTCAGTCAGCCTCTTGGTTTAAACTCTTCAAGTGCAATCATTCTAGAGCATCTTAGTTAGTATTGCAAACGATAATCTTAGAGCAGCCTTCACATCCCTACGCTTCGAAACAATGCCAACCGCAGTTTTAGCAGGCCGCTACAGTAAAATACCTAAGGACCAGCACTTCTGTCCCTGTGGAACATCCGCAATTGAGGACTTACCTCGTTATATTCTTAACTGCCCGTTGTATGCCCAACCTAGGACTAAATTTCTTTCTGAGATGTTGTCCAACCTTTGTACCCACAAATATTCAAATTTTAAATTAAATTTTCCTATCACACATCACTTCCTCTTGCCTTACATCACTTCCTCTCGCCTTACTTCCTTGTATCTTGCATCACTTCCTTCCGCCTTGTCCACTTCCCACAGTCCTCCTTCCTTTCCCATTGAACCAAACCAGCTCCTCTCTGTTGCACTGTGCTCAGATCTTCTAAGTAGACCCCAACCGCACAGGTTCTTTTTAGGTTTCTAGCGAGAGCGAGACCAACCACACGCACAACTGATTATATTTATGGTCTGAACTAAAGAAAAAATCAAATACATCGTCTAGCCACCAGGTGGAGGCAGGGAACAAATAATCCAATGTGGAAATGATTAATAGCTCAGTGGAAATTATTAATTGCATGACTCATGGGAAGTTTGATCAGGGATTTCTATGGGTTGTTTTTTTTTTTTCATTTCAAGCCAGAACATGCCCCTATGCAACAGAGAATAAAAATACACAGGAGGAACAAAAGACGAGGATCTCTTTTACTACCCGCCTCTGGGTGTAACCTTGGCTGCTCTCGGTGTTACAAATTATTCCATGCTTCCCCACCCATCCCATTGTTTATCTGAAACATTCTCTTGTGGGTCTTTGCTAGGGGATGTGGCTGCCTCCTCCCAATCTCTTGACTCTCCCCATGTTCTGAATACAGAACACAATTTATGAAGCCATCCAGGTATCCCAGGTATGGCATCTCCCAATTACGGTCTGGGCGGGGCCTGGAGATCTGGAATAACAACTTATCTCCACACTACAAAGATCAGTGGAAAAGAGCAAGAGTCCAGTAGCACCTATAAGACTAACAAAATTAGTGGTAGGGTATGAGCTTTCATGAGTCACAGCTCACTTCTTCAGATACAGCTAGAATGTGAGTCCATCTGACCTAAAAGTAGCAGAGGAATTCCAAGAAAGAGAGACTGCTGAATTGCAACTGATAATGAAGCTCAAGACAACGGACTGAATCGTGACCTGGACTTCCTGTCTCATTACCCATGCCAATTTCTCCACACTCACTACCCTTCTGCATAACTCACCCTATTCAGTCATGCTTGCCTTTGTCGTTCACTGGCTATTATCATTCAGCTTATGCAATCACTCCACTCTCCAAGATATAAGGACAGATGGACAAGTGGAATCAGCTGCCTAGGGAGGTGGTGAGCTCCCCCTTACTGGCAGTTTTCAAGAAGAGGCTGGATGAATACTTGTCAGAGATACTTTAGGCTGATCCTGCACTGGGCAGGGGGTTGGACTAGATGGTCTGTATGGCCCCTTCCAACTCTATGATTCTATGATTCTATGATTCTATGACTCACCTTCTAGCTGTATCTGAAGAAGTGAGCTGTGGCTCACAAAAGCTCATACTCTACCACTAATTTGGTTAGTCTTATCAGTGCTACTGGACTCTTCCTCTTTTCCACTGCCGCAGACAGACTAACATGGCAACCCCTCTTGATCTAATTACCCTGGAACAAATGGCTGCTTTGGAGGGTGGGGTCTATGGCATTATACCCCACTGAGGGCTCTCCCCAAACACCATCCTCCCCAGGTCCCCACCCCAAAATCTCCAGGAGTTTCCCAACCCAAAGATGACACGGCTACTCCTAATACTAGAAAGGGGGGGTCACCTCTGATTCAATGGAATTTGAGAACATTAACGTATTCCCTTCCCACTCCAAAAAAAGAAGCACCGGCAAGTTTTTAGTCCCCATGGAGTAATATTCGAAAATGTGGCTGTGGATAAGCTGCTAAAAAGTCCCAAATCGACTCAAGATCGGAAGGCACAGTTCTGTGTTATCCATTTCCTGAAAACACTTCCTTGTCCTGTGCCTGCAGGGCACTGACGTGACATTGTCATGGGTTTCAAAGAGGAAGAGGGGACCAGCCAGAAGCAGGGAGCTTGTTAGCCAGAATGGAGACACCTGCTGCTCATCAGCCATCATTGTGGAGTCATTGAGCCTCTTTTCTGCAAGTAGGCTATTTGAACAATGGCTGGGGCCTGCGGCGTGAACTAAAGAGCAAGAGCCAAAGGAATCTGGGCCTGTGGTTCTCAGTCTGTGGTCTGTTGATCTTGCAACCTGTGGCTCAGTGTCTGGAGCGCCAGTGCCCTGGACATAACAGGGGCCGTTTCCACACGACTTACCTGCCTGTGGCACATCGCGCGAAAGACCCGGAAGACAACATCTTCTCGTGTGAAATCATGCCAGGAAGACGCAATTGTGCGCAAAACTTCTGGATAACACCATCTTCCTGGCGCGATTTCGCACGAGAAGACGCTGTCTTTCGCGTGATGTTCCACAGGCAGGTAAGTCGTGTGGAAACGGCCAGAAAGAAGTGCTGATCTGGAATTGCATGCTCACCATCCGCTGTGCTGAGGCAGGAAGAGCTGCCCAGAGAGAAGAGTGCGATCTCTGACTTGTTCTGGGAGGAAGGGGGGGGGCGCCACTTTAAAATAAAACAGGCGAGAGCTGTGTTATTACTAATAACAATAATAATAACATTTGATTTATATACTGCCCTTCCGGACAACTTAATGCCCACTCAGAGCAGTTAACAAAGTATGTCATTATTATCCCCACAACAAAACACCCTGTGAGGTGGGTGGGGCTGAGAGAGCTCCGAGAAGCTGTGACTAACCCAAGGTCACCCAGCTGGTTTCAAGCAGAGGAGTGGGGAATCAAACCCGGGTCTCCAGATTAGAGTCCCACAGCTCTTAACCCCTACACCAAACTGGCTCTCGAACTGGCTACTGTTGTTGTTGTTCTTTATTTATAGTCCACTTTTCTCACCGAGATCCAAGGCCAATTACATACTGCAAGTGCCTACAATAAAATCAATAGCTAGGATATTCACAGATCAAAAATACCATATGATCAACAGTAAGGCATTTAATGGAAGTAGTTACAACAGGGTGTGGTAGCTGCACATTTGAAAACTAGGAGAAGGCCGAACAAATAGATGAAACTGTTCTGATATATAGCATAAGTAATTAAGATGGCATCTTTAGCAACGTCCTACCCAGTAGGAATTTATCTACATCGGCAGACAGCACCCAATAGGCTAGTCTATAGTCCTTTCCCTTACTGAAGTATCTCTTTGAGCTATGCAAGACTGAATAAACATTACAAAACTTGACTGACCTTCCAAATTCCTTTATTCATATACAATTTTAAAAAAAAATCTTTTTTGTGATTAGGAAACATGAAGTGTATATTAATATTAGTTTAGTTATCCATATATTAAGCATTTGTTATGATTTGCCCTCTGTCCGTGCTCTGTGAAATTGCTGTGTTATAATTATGTGTTTTATTAATATGTTTTATCTATTTTAAGAAGTTGTATGCATTATAGCTATATATAGTAATAATGGCATACTTTGTAAACCGCTCTCTGAGTGGGTGTTAAGTCACCCTGAAGGGCGGTATATAAATTGAATGTTATTATTATCATATTTTGCATTTCTTGATAGATCCCCCTGCCAAAGCTGTTGCAAAAACCATAGGGGTTATATAATCATTAAAGGCTCTTCCCTTCACACCATTTTCCTTTTTCCCCTTTGTTTTGCCTTGGGGAGCCCCCCCCTTTTTTTTTTTACTATGAATCCAGGTGGCCAGATCAGCCATGTCAAGGTAGGGGGCCATCTTCCAGGCTATTCTAAATTGGGAGAAACCTTTTTTGTGGCTTCATTTACTTGCTTCTCTAGCAGCAGTGTTGGATCCAATATGACCCCTTGGCTTTGCACTAAGAGTTTCTCTACATGAGACGTCTTACACAAGAAAGCTCAAGTGTATGAAGTCACGGTGCTAGCCAGGAAACATAGTTTTAAAAGACACAACCAAAGGCTCTGTCAATTTCACCTCTCTACAGAGCCCGCCAAGATTGCTCCTCCGAGGGTTTGTCAATTCCCCCCCCCCCGAAAGGCTCTGTCAGTCGAAGAGGAAATTAACACACCTTCTGAGGAGTGATCTTTGCTGGCTCTGTAGAGAGGTGAAATTGACTTTTGGCTCTGTCTTTTTAAACTACGCTTCCCGGCTAACATTGCGTCTCCCTACACGTGAGCATTTTCCTCTAAGATGTCTCGCATAGAGAGACTCTGAGTCAGTCAGTTATTCAATAGAGCTTACTCCCAGGAAAGCGTCTTTAGGATTGCAGCCAATATTGGAGAGAAAGGTATGATTACAGACATTTTAAATAAATAAAATACATAAACACTCTTCTGTTGAATAGTCAGTATTTGACTTCAAGAACAATGTCCCCTGCAAGAAACCACAGGACAGAGCCAGAACAGGTGGAGTCAAAGTTGCCAGAAGGCCTGGAGAAAAAAGTCCTGTTCTTCGAATAGAGGCTTTAACGTTTAACGGAGGATTAATGTTTGGAAACAGGCAGCTGAAGCTTTTCATGGCATGGAGGTAAATAGCGTCACCTGGTGAGTAACAGTCTCAAATTTGGTAGTGGAAAGTGCTGTCAAGTCATAGCTGACCTATGGCAAACCCCCTCCCTCTGGTGGAGTTTTCAAGACAAGAGACTATCAGAGGTGGTCGGCCATTGCCTGCCTCTGCAACCCTGGTCTTCTTTGGCGGTCTCCCATCCAATTATTTTATTTAATTAATTAATTTCTAGTCCACCTTTCTCACTGAGACTCAAGGCGGATTACATAGTGTGAGATAAGTACAATCAGTAGCAAGGACAAGGGCAGGAATTTCCATGCAGTGTCACGGACATTTCCATAAACAATGTCATAGGGTAAACGAATACAAATTTACAAAGACATCACATTAGCATGGATCCAATATGGGGTTGAAGAATTGCTGAGACAGAACGTAACCAATTCTAGGACTGACATTAGACAACATGAAGCACAGGTAGTATATAGGAGTACATATTTAAAGCAACAGATAATATGTAAGGTAACGGAATGGTGAAGTCTATGGTTCCTATTAGCAAAACATCTGGGATCCCTTTCCTACAATACCGCCCTCCTAGCTGAGAAAAAAGTATTTTTGAATAATTTGGTTTTGTATAATTTGCAGAGCATGGGGGCTCTCCTGACCTCAGGCAGGCCATTCCACAGGGCAGGGGCCACCACAGAGAAAGCCCATGTACGAGCTACTGTTGCTTTCACCCATGTGCAGGCTGGCACCTGCAAGAGACCCTGTTCAGATGAGCAAAGCTGCCGTGGAGGGACGTAGGGAGGGAGGTGGTCCCATAGGTATGCTGGACCAAGGCTGTGAAGAGATAACCAATGTGATAACCAATACCTTGAACTGAGCACGGTAAAGGCCTGCCCTGTTTAACTTCCAAGATTGAATGCGATCAAGGCAGCCTCAGATCTAAACACTTCTTAATTTCTTGGTATTTGTGAAGTTTTGAAACTTGCTTCTCTGCACATCATTTTTATTATAGCCAGGGACCTCAAACCTGGAAATGGTGCAGACCTCTTTGGACAGGGCTCAATTTTGGTTAAAATCTAGGAGAATCCAGAAAGACCCAGGGCATATTTTGACAATATGGAGCTTACTGGTTTCTTAGACCAAGGGCCACTGCAAGAAATAAGGGGTCAGAGAATTCAAAAATCAGCACTGTGAGACACCATTACATCACTTCTGGTTTCGGACCCGTAAGTGACATAGTGGTGTTGCATGACAGTGATCCCCCCAGCCATTTTGCTCCCACTGCTCCACGGAAATAGCAGCATAACACCAACTTCAAGGAGTCCCAGCGCTATGTGATCCTCAGTACTCGTTAGCAAAAGTCTAGAATAGAGATGGGCACGATCCACATTACGAACGTCAAAAACCCACAAAAATGGTGATAGCGCGATCGTGACCTAGCGGATCGTGATCGTCCACGGCCAACGATCCAGTGGTCGGGAAAGGCCTGGATTGGGGCGTTCGGGCTCGGTTCAGGAATCCAGACACTCAGGTGCCAGCAATCTATTCCCCTGGCAATGGAGCCAGGGGAATGCCTGAGCTCTGTTTGCCCTCCTTCTGTTGCCCTGGAAACCTGAATGGAAGCCCAGCTTTCCTTGATCAGCAGGGCTTCCTTCCAACCACGGAGCAGCAAAGCAGTTACAAGTTGGGAGAAGACACCCAAGGGAGGGAGGGGGGAGGGGGTGTTCTGTAGCCATGGGCACTCCAATCTCATCCCTGCAAACCCTGATAGGCAGCTGTAACGGCCAAACACAGACCCCCAGTGATGCTGAATGCGACCCATGCTTATAAATAGCTATGAGCTCCCATGCTGGGTTTCACTTTCTGCTAGCAGTGGATTGGGACAGAGCTCTTGCTTGCCACTTGCTAGCCTTTGGAGAGAGAGGCTGAGAGAGTACAATTGAGCTTGGCTTTGGTGGATAGGGATCTATCTCCTCTGGTTCGCTGGGAACAGCGGGGCGCCCCTCCGCTGTGGCCTCCACAATCCACAGTTCGGTTCGGGAACAGGAGATGTTTGTTGCTGTTCGGAAATTCGGGATCGTGGTCTGCACCGAACCACGATCCTCTGGTTCGGGAATTTTTTTTGGTTCGTGCCCATGTCTAGCCTAGAACACTGTTTTATTGGTTGGGCCAGTAAAGTGCCAGCTTATTGGTATTTCCAACCCCTTCCCTGTATTTCTGGGAGTCCAAACCTCCCTCAGAGTCACACTGAAGTAGTTTGCCCCACTGAGAAATGTTTTCTGTGAGCATCTTGAGGTTGCATAACACAAGAATCTTGCAATCCGGTCGCTGAAGGACAATTACGGAAGAGATGAAGAAACCTGCTATGGCAACATCCGCAAGCCTGGACTGTGTTCTTTTTGCAGAAAATTTGCAAATAAGCTTTGGGGGCTTGCAAAATACTTAAGGTCAAACAGTTTCTGCATCCAAGGGACAGTACTAATTTTCTGATTTTTCTGAGTAAATCACAGTTTCTATTTTGCTTTAGGGGAAGATTTTGGAGGATACCTTTTAAATATTTTGTCCGTGTTTCAATAGTTGTCGGTCTTCAAGTTTACCATAGAGACTAGGGGAATTCCTAGAGCATCACAGGGGGGCTGTGACCCCCCCCCAAAAAGTTCCCAGGATTTGCAACCCTACACTAAACAGTTAAAACTAGTCTCTTATATCTTTCCCTCTAATTAATGAAAAAACAGGGCACAAGCCAGCAGGGAGAAAATCCTCCAGTACCCACCCTTCTCTTTAAAGATTCCCTTGGAAGTTCTCTGTTGCTTAGGGAAGCGAAAAGAAGGAAATCCCTGTCCCAAAAGAAAGAAGTTCTAGTGCTGAAGAATTTGAGAAAGTGCTTTCCATTCTGTGCTTGGACTGGGCGGGGCAGGGAACAAGCTCTGGCAGAAACAAAGATGAGTTGCACGAACCTCCCGAGTAACCAGTCCGGCATGAATGCAGAGCAGTAACTGTGCGGGTCTAAGCCAGGAAAAGCTTTGCCTGGTGCACTTCTGCCTGTCCTTAAAACGAGAAGCATCCTGCAAGTGAAAATTAAATAACTGAACTGGAACTTTCTTTCCTCTGCTCAAATGCAGTCTTTGCAATTAAACGGTGAATCATAAAATGAGACGCTCATTCTTTTAACTGGAATCTGAGGCCTATGAGCAAGATTTAGCTGATTATTCCAAATTAATGCCAAATGTCAGCCTTTTTTAACCTCGCCAGCTCCTGGCCTTCCCTCACCCAGTTTTCTTCTTGAGCTTGCTTCACACATGCAGGAAAATGAGTTGGCAGAGGCCAGAGTTAATTGAATGGACTTCGTCACTTCCAACTGTTGGCGGAGGGTCATGTTTTGGAGGACTCCAGCCATTAAAAACTCCCCGCCACTAGAAAACCAGCATAGCAAGGTCTATTCTCCCTGCTTGACTAACTTTCTATTGGCAGGGAGTTTATGTGAAGGAACATTCAAACTCACCTGCTGTCCAGGTTGTCAGCTGCCTGCTGGTAGCAGAAGACTTGCTCCTCCATCACTACCGCCACTTGGCTGGGTGGCAAAATGGGGGGTGCGTGATCAGCATCCTCAGCATGATGATGTCACTTCCGGGTTGCACTGGAAGTGATGTCATCATGCCAGGGACACCAATTGCATGCTCCCCCACCATAAGTCGTCACCTCCCCCATCTCCTGTATGGTCTGCCAATCCTGGTCAGAAATGATGCAGTGAATTCTAACCCCTCAGGGTTTCCCCACCCCATTCTCCTACGTGTGTGAACCAAGCTAAACTTCTGGCCTTTCTCCTTATTCTTCTGGACCTCTTTCTCTTCTAGTTTGCTAATTCCCCTCCTCTTTCCCTGAGCCTCTAGGGCTATCTGCCACTTCCTGAAGATCAGTGCAGCATAATAATTAATAGCAGCATTCCCTGTGCGCCAGCCTTCTGTGATGTCAGAGCAGTTCAGCCAATCCCTGCCAGAGTCCTTGCCCCCACCAAATCCTGTAGAACACAGATCCTGTAGCTGTGGGGGGCCCGGGTCCAATTTAAGTTGCTATTGGTGCATATTACAGTTGCCGTTCCTTAGAGCAGGGGTGCCAACAGGGCTGGAGAAAAATGTTCTCCTCCTGGAAATGGGCCAAAGCTTTTCATGGCTTGGAGGTAAATCAGATCACCTTGTATCCCATTCCTGGATACCTGGGTCATCCGCAAAGCAAACTTTCAGTTAGGTCACAAGGTCTACAGGAAACCAACTCACACTGATCGGTACCTACACAAAAACTCCAATCACCATCCCCGACAGAAAAGAGGCATAATGAAAACATTAGTGGATCGTGCAAGACGGATATGTGAGCCGCACTTGCTAAATGAGGAAATTAATCATCTAAACCACGCACTTCAGGCAAATGGCTACTCCAGAAATGAAATCCGAAGAGCAATCAAACCCAGGATGAATCAAACAACCAAAGAAAAACAGTCTCCCACAGGAAAAGTGTTTTTGCCATATATCAAAGGAATTACTGATCAGATGGGAAAGCTTATGAAAAAGCATAACCTTCAAGCAGTATTCAGACCCACCCGAAAAATACAACAGATGCTACGATCAGCAAAAGACAGTAGAGACCCCCTAACCTCTGCAGGAGTATACCGTATACCCTGCAGCTGTGGACAAGTTTACATCGGGACCCCAAAGCGTAGCATCCAGACAAGAATAAAAGAACATGAAAGACACTGCAGACTTGGACAACCGGAAAAATCAGCAGTGGCTGAACATAGCCTAACTCAAACAGGGCACAGTATCTTATTCCAGGACACCAAAATACTGGACAACACTTCCAACTACTTTGTCAGACTGCACAGGGAAGCCATTGAAATTCACAAGCATAAGCAAAACTTCAACAGGAAAGAAGAAACCTTAAGAATGAACCGAGCATGGTTGCCAGTTCTGAAAAACACCAGGCTAACAAAACATTCTATCCTTGACAATAGCCCTGCAGAGAAGATTAGCACATCAAGTACCAATCCATATGGAAAAGAACCTCCTCAGGATACAGTGAAGCCTCCCGCCATTAGCATTCCACACCCTGGGAAACTCTTACAGGATGACTCAGCTCAACCCCACCCCTCCTGAGTAGATACAAATGACCTACATCTTTTCCACACTGTGACACTGAGAGATCTCTGTCTTTTGGTGCTACACCTCTGAAGATGCCAGCCACAGCTGCTGGCGAAACGTCAGGAACTACAATGCCAAGACCACGGCAATACAGCCCGGAAAACCCACAACAACCATCGTTCTCCGGCCATGAAAGCCTTCGACAATACACCTTGTAAATGACATCCTGTCCCAGTTGTTAAAAGGGACATTGTTTTCTCCAAGCAGTTGGCAACCTTACCATTGACCTTCCATGTTCAGAAGCAGTATACCTCTGCTGTCACTGACAGAGGGATTCAGATGAAAGCAGGATGCTGTATTATTTGGACTTGTTTACCAGCCTTGGTGACTAAGCAGAACCTCCATATACAGAGGCAATCAACCTCTTACTACCAGTGCTCAAGGTAACATTAGGGGGAAGACCTCTGTGCTCTGTTTGTTTCCCTCCCAGGACAACCGATCGGCCACTGTGTGAAACAGAATACTGCTCTAATCCAGCAGGGCTCTTCTTATGTGGGGCACTTGAATTCATATAAATGGGTAGGTATGCATTAAAATGCTTACCCCATGCCTTGAACTCCAGGTTCCTGTACGTTTAAATGGAGCCTCCATGTTCAGAAGTAGTATACCTCTAAGGACCAGATGCTGGGGACCAGGGCTTTTTTTCTGGGAAAAGAGGTGGTGGAACTCAGTGGGTTGCCAGCACAGGGGGCAACTCTTGGTGGGAGGTGGTGCCCCTGGTACCGCATGTGCATGTGCCAAGTGCACGCATGTTCCCAAGACCAATGACATCACTTTGGGTCAGCTGGAAGAAGGGGGGAGTTTTTAAAAGTTTAAATCGCCCTTGGGGAAAATGGTCACATGGCTGGTGGCCCCGCCCCCTGATCTCCAGACAGAGGGGAGTTTAGATTGCCCTCCGCGCTGCTCCGGCGTGGAGGGCAATCTAAACTCCCCTCTGTCTGGAGATCAGGGGGCGGGGCCACCAGCCATGTGACCATTTTCAAGAGGTGCCAGAACTCCGTTCCACTGCGTTCCAGCTGAAAAAAAGCCCTGCTGGGGACAAACAAAACGAAGAGATAATTCCCTTCCCATAGGTTTCTGGCTTGCCACTCATGCAAACTTGATACAATGCCAAGAAATTCTTATTTACGCAGACAAGTCTATCAGCAGCTATTAGACACGACGTCTTTTTTTTAAAAAAAAATTATTTATTTAAAATATTTGCATTCTTTCTTTTCCTCCAAGAGGTCTCAAGACGCCTTACACAAAATGTGCCAACAGGATCAAAAATTATATTAACAACCAGTCAACCTTAAAATGATTCACAGCATGAGTCAAGGGAATTGTCTGTAACGCGCTCATCAGAAAACACACACCCATAAAGCCTTTCAAATTGAGCATTTCCCAAGAGTCACAAACTTTTTAGAAAAATGGCTCCCATTCGTGGACTACCTTGAAATTAACAGATCCCACCCAGGCTTAAATCAGTTTTATATGTACGAATATGTGCAAGTCTTCTTCACGCTCTTCTTCTGTGGTTTCTTATGTTGTGTAACACATAGCTCACTCTCTTTAAGATATTTACTACGACATTGGTATAAGTTATTGCAATTTATTGGACTGTATTTTATCTCAGAATTTTTTGCATTTGCCATGTTGTAAACTTTATTTTCTGTATTCAAGTTTCAATAAAACCTATTTATATATTTTTTAAAAAAAGAAAACACGCACCCTCAGCTTCACCAAAGCTCCCGTTCCAATCAGCAGAAATCTCTCTGGCATACTGCAGTGCTTTTTTCCTAAGGGCGAACTATAATTCACAACTGTGCAAGGTGCCCACAGCTACTGTATGGTATTCCAGCACGGATAAGTGCCTTCGAGGCTGATATTGAAAGAGTTCAATCCAACTTCGTGCGAAAAATCACAGGTCTCCCATGCTGTGTTCCATATACAGTCCTTTGTTTAGAAAACGGCCGTAACATGGTAGAAACAAGAGCATGGCTTATGTCAATTAAATATTGGCTACGGGTGCAGTATAATGCTGGCCCTAGGAGCCTTCTACATCAAATGCTGTCAGAATTTACCATATCCAAAAGGACTGCCTTCATAGAGAAAAAAATAACTACAATGGGCTTCTCTTTAGATTCATTATTTATGCTCCCTTTTCCAAATGCACATCAATCAATTAAATGCAGAATTTTGGACACTGAATTGCAAAAGCTTGCCAGTTCTGCCCCCAAATCCTGCTGCCCTCTGAATTTTGAAATCCCTTTAATTACGGGCTGACTGGCTCCTTACTTATCTGCCTCTTATACCCCACAAATGCGCAGAGCGTTCGCACTCGCCAGGCACCTACGACAGATATAATAAGATCACATATTCTGCAGGACTTTGTGCTTGTAATTCAAGTTCAGTTGAGTCGGTTCCTCATATCCAGCTAACTGCTTTCACTCAAATTACTCTCGTTACCGTTATATTTGTTTACTGCCTGTATCGATAACCTGAGATATGCCAATAAAGGCGTTGTTGTTGTTGTGTAAGGTAGGCCAGGCAATGTTCAGCTCAAGGCCAACCAAATGAGTTTCACAGCTGAGTGGAAATTTCAACCTGGGTTTCTCTGTCCGTAGGCCAGCACTCTTACTGCTACACGGCGCTTGATGACTGGGTCCACCAAACCTCTTTGGGCATGCCATACTCTGACAAAAGTCTGGCAAAAGTTATTTGCCTCTGTGCAAGTCCAAACTCAGAATACAAAAACAAGCCACAATCCGCAACATAAGCTTTTATTAGGACTAACGCAAAGGGCACAAAACAATGTGCAAGCTGTCAAGTTCTCCAGAACTCTTCATCAGGCTGCATCCGACGAAAAGAGCAGTGGTTCTCGAAAGCTTACGCTACAATAAAGTTGGTTAGTCTCAGGGCTTTTTTTCTAGGAAAAGAGGTAGTGGAACTCATTGGGTTGCCAGCACAGGGGGCAACTCTTGGTGGGAGGTAGTGCCCCTGATACCACATGCGCACGCGCAAAGTGCACGCACACTCCCAGGACTGCACAATGACGTCACTTTGGGTCAGCTGGAACAAGGGGGGAGTTTTTTAAAGTTTAAATTGCCCTCGGCGAAAATGATCACATGGCTGGTGGCCCCGCCCCCTAATCTCCAGACAGAGGGGAGTTTAGATTGCCCTCCGCGCCACAGTGTGGAGGGCAATCTAAACTCCCCCGTCTGGAGATCAGGGGGCGGGGCCACCAGTCATGTGACCATTTTCAAGAGGTGCCGGAACTCCGTTCCACCGCGTTCCAGCTGGAAAAAAGCCCTGGTTAGTCTTAAAGATGCTACTGGACTATCTTCTATACTGCAACTACAGACTAACACAGCTAACTCCCCTTCACCAGGCTAGATGTTTCAAAATAAAAAAGGAGGGAGAGGAAACAGGATGTTTCAGGCAGTGATTTTGAGGCCTTTTTCCGCCAGCATTCCTGTGCTTAATACCAGATGCCAGTACGATGATATAATGCAGAGGATTTGGTGTCAGATTGCATACTAGTTTCTTTGAGCATGAAACAGCAAATGGTGTCTGGGCCTGGGACGGTCAAGACTAAATGCACCCAAAAGGGCTGCACAAAAAGTAGAGGCTTCATGAAGTTGATGGAGCCTCCATGTGCAGTGGCAGTATACCTCAAAATCAAGTACGTTGTGGAATCAAACAAGAAAGAAGGCCTTCTCCGTCATGCCTTCCTCATTAGCTTTTAGAGGCCTCTGGTGACCCGCTGTTGGCAAACGGGATGCCAGCCTCAGTCAGCCTTGGTTCTGATCCAGTGAAGGTGTTCTCTTCTGGTCCTTCTCCGAACAGCTGCCTCTCTCTACAGAGCCAGCGCACGTTTCCCAGTCGCCACATCTCCGCGCTGCGGGGTTGCTTTGCCAGTTGGGTTTCTGCTTCTGGTGTAACCTTGCCAGGGGAAAAAAACCCGAGAAAGAACAGGACAGGAAAGAAAGCAAATTTCTCCCACCCCCCAACACATTCTTGAGCAAGGTGGGGCCTGAGATCTCTGAACAGGCAAGTCTAGCTTTGCTGTGACCGAGGGAAGGGAAGGGGGAGGCAATTGCCAAACCAGGCAAGAGAGAAGAGAGGAAGGAGGGAGGGAGGGTTGGCCCAGGGAGGGGCAAGCCTCCCCACCTCCCCTGAAACCCATTGCTCACAGCTAGCGAGTCAGCCAACCCACAGCTCCGATCCACTTCGCCTCGCCTCTCTGCAGCCATGGTAAGTTGACGCCTGTTGCTTTTCGCTGATCTCTCAAGACTTTGCACTGCAACGTACAGGATTTCTGTTCTTCGTACTTCCCCTTCCCTGAACACTCCACAGAGAAAACAGACTCGAAAGTATTTGTTTCCATTTGGTGGAAACGCTAATGGGGAACGGGAGAGGATTTTGGCTGCCGAGCGCAAGAGGCAGGCCAAGGGTGAAGTCAGTGTCTCCACAAGGGGGGAAACAAGGGCCGGGCAGGAGCACGGGAAGGTGGGGCTGGGGCCAAACAAATCCAGTGGGGTCAACTGGGCGAGCACCACGAAATCAGAATTTTCGTGGCAATTCGTGTTTGCAGTGGGTACACTGATGTTCACTTCAGTGACTGCGTAAAACGAAAATTCGGGGTCATAAACTCGGGGTCATAGCAGGCATGCAGCAAGGAGTCAGGGCCGATCACGACACTACAGTAGGTGTGGCTGCTGTGTGACTTCCCTTCTCTGGGGTTTGGAGAACACATGGCTCTTTTTCAGGTGGCAAACGCAGCCACCATGTATAACGGAAGTTCCAACTTGCTCTGTGGGCAAATTGTGGGGCCAGTTTTCTCTCGTTTTCCTGTTTATCCATTTCATTCGAATTCCAAATCCATACTGCAAAAAGCAATTACAGTTAGGAAACGGATCCCAGGTGGTTAGGTGCTAGATTTCAAGGGAGACCTGGCATAGGGTGTGGCTGCAGCAAGGAGCCATTTTGGAGCCGCTAGTCCCGCAAGACATCATGCACACATTTGTGCACCTATATGCTCTAGGGTAGGCCCAGTACAGCCACATAAATCCTCATGTCATAGGGGGATCGTCCTGGCTAAAATTCAATAAGTGGAGCCAGGTCTGATATAGACAGGAACAGGGAGGAGCTTCTACCTGTAGAATTTCTGCCTGCCATGCAGCTATCAAAGATGTGGGAGCCAGACTGGGGAGGGAAAGTTAACAATCTAGCCCCGTTGACTACTTCTACTGCATAAGAATTCTTAATTTCAGGCTTCTAACTAGATTTGCCAACCTCTTTACCGTTTTACCGCTCCGGTGCGTGCTTTCTATGGCATGAAAAGCTTCATCTACTGATTTCTGAAAAGCACGCTATTGTTGACAGCATTAAAGCAAACCTGAGCAGCATTTTTGCTCGGAACTCTTTTGCTTACAGCCCTGAAGCCTGGACTGATTTATTGGACCAAGTGAGCTAATGGTCACATTAGTCCATACCACATTGTGTATCAGCTCCAACTCCCCCAAGGGGCTGATTTTGCACTGGTGGAAAACTTCCCATCCCCTCTCCCGGAGGCTCTGCTTCTGTGTCCTGCGTCCTAAGGCAATTGGGTTGAATGGAAGAGGAAGCTCCCACGTGACACAGCCAAAAAAGGTCTGTTTGCAGCCAAAAAAGAGCCAGCTCTGTGGATTTCCTGAGGGGATTAGAAACAACTGCAACCAGAGGGAAGGGCTTGTGTACTAGACACACACTTCCTTCCCAGGCCTACATTTGGCAATGTTGCCACCCTCCCATTTAGTCATATCTTGTGCCTTTCTAGAATTGCCAGCTTTTCTTCTAGCAGGGCAACTGTGCATTGAACAGCTGTCTGACAGGCAGAAATCCAGCCGGTGAAGCTTTCCCCACCATGACAGGAAAGGCTGCGATTCTGCTTGTTGCACCGCTATTAAAAGGCAAGATTCTCTCCACCCCCCACCCCCACCCCCAAATCTCAAATAAGCCCATTGAGCACATTTGGCTAATGGAATGATACCTCTGGGCATGGGCAAAGTGCCTTACAAAAGTCACAAGAAGAGCCTCGTGATCCGTGCCATGATTAGGAGGAGAGATCATGTCAGAGAGCCCCCACATTTCACCCAAACTTTGCAAACTGAGTGCTAATCCTGAGTCATGTATACATGTTCCTGGGGATATGCAGAAATCCCTCGCCCCTCTCATCAGAGTCGAGTTCAAGGGCATAAAGGTGCTATGGAAAACCCTCAGGGTTGACAGCCCATTTCAAGTGCGGCTTTTCTTTCTCTGGCCTGGCCCACATCTTGGGGTAGCCCAAGTTTGACTATAATATGTAAAAATGCCTCCCCTCCCATCAAACTGTTATCATTCCGGCGGGCCTGTTGAGGCCGGACCAACAGTCATCCGGAAAGCCTCCCCACCGGGCTCCTAGAAGGGGGGCCATGTGATCATCTGCCCCCCCACATGACTTACAGCTTGATCATCTGCCCCCCCATACGAGTTACCGCCTGATCAAAAAGGCCTGTTCCTCCTCTTTTTACCCACCCTTTTTGTGTTGTATGGTTGCACGGCCCGCCGTCTGGGAGTGGTGGCAACAAGAATTCCGTTGTTTTATTGACGTTTTTAAATGTAAATTATGTTTTATTGTTGTAACTCACACTGAGCCCACTTGCAGGGAGGGTGGGATAGAAGGCCAATAAATAAATAAATAAATAAACAAACAATCCCAACAGTTTGGACTACACGTGTACCAAATTTCAGCTTTCTAGCTGCTGCAAATGTACCTTCTGAGATGCTCTTCGAATCCCCTATTTGGGGGGAATGCCTTTGTGTTTAGACTTTTCAAGTAAACAGGATGCCGTGAGCGACACGTATATCAATTTTTCAATTTCTGGCTGGTGCAGAAGAACCGTTATGAATGAGTCAGTTCTCCGGGTCTATGTGTCAGTCTGTATCTTATTTTTTTCTCCATGTTCTGCCATACGACAAATCAAGAGCGAGACCTGTGCTGGTGTGTGTGTGTGTGTGTGTGTGTCTTGTTCCTTTTTCTTTCTCTGCATTTAATCCCGTGCTTTTAAAGCGAGGAGGAATGGAAACTTTCTCAGCTTCCCAAGCCAAACTTTTCCCCCTTTAGCAGACACACCCAACCCTCCCCCTCATGAGCTCATTCTTTAGCCCAAAGCAAACAGGCTGTTTCACACAGTCCCTTGGCAACAGGAATTCGGCTTCCCAAAATGATTTATCACCTCTGCTCCACCCCTCTCTGCCCATAGGCTATCGCTGCAGGGGTGCCTTTGGCCAGCAGAGGGTGCAAGAGAGATTCATCTTAATCTTTCCTTCAGTGGTTCGTAAACTATAGGTCATGATCCACGAGAGTCGTGACTCTCTCGCGGGTCGGTGGGTGAAGCTGCCACTTCCCCTCCTTTCATCCAGCAGCCGGATTCATTCCCCAAAATCCGGATTTCCCAAGAGTCTGGCATCTGACGAAGAGAACTGTGATTCTCGAAAGCTTATGCTACAATAAAGTTGGTTAGTCTTAAAGGTGCTACTGGACTCTTTTTGATTCATCATTCCCAAGAATCCGACATTCTCAATAGAGTGGCAGCAACGGGGCACAGCCTATGTCTATTGCCTCTCAGGGTTGCATTATCGGCACCCTGCAGCATAGCAACAGTAAGTCCCCAAAGGTGGCATGTAGAGGCACTTTCCAGTTCAAAAAAGTTTGTGAATCACTGCCATATGGGAAAACACCATGCAACCCTGCCATTCCCACAGGGTGGGCCAATAACCCATTTGCCAGTATCTAATAGCTGGGGTATAGAGGGCGAGGGCACAGATCCACAAAGGAAATGTTGGACAACAGTTAGCTCGCTTACCCAGTCAAATAGACCAGCTTACACTGCAGTATTTTTATTTTATTTTCTTGACTTCATTCATATTCTGCCTATCTCCTCAATGAGGAGTCAAAGCGGCTTATATCGCCCTCCTCTCCTCCACCCTCACAACAACGCTGTGAGGTAGGTTAAGTTGACAGGGTATGACTGGCTCACGGTTGCCCAAGCAAGCTTACATAACTAATTCAAACCTGGGTCTTCCAAATTCTAATCTGATATTCTAACCGCTATGCCAGACCGGTCCTGCACTGCACATTTGCAGAGAAACGAATTCCTATGTTCGCTAAAAATAGGTATACCAACATTTTAAAAATTATAATTAAAGACAGCTGCCCATTCTGTCTCTGTGTGATTAATTGCTCGAGCTTCTCTTTGCTGGAATTAGGCACCAAGGGGTGTTGCTCTCTGAATTGGATGTGTCAAGATCAATGACAGTAAATTTTTATATAGATATAAATTGCAAAGTGCTAGAAGATTGTGCAGATTCAAGACATAAATATAATCAATTTAACTAACAATATCCAACTGGTGGGGCACGTCGCAAAATATAAGGTCGTTTTCTGTATAAAATTATTCAATAAAGATTCACTACAAAAATACATGTATGACAATATATTACGTTCAATACAGTTTCTGTTCAAGAATAATCAATCCCAATTCAATATACTGAATTAGAAATGCACGCGGGCAACCAATCAAGTTCATGAATGAATCTCCATTATCCGTGCTCCAAACAGCCACACCTACGGGTTTTGCCGGCATATGTTGTCCCATTCCGTTTCATCCATTCACTTCCTCATAGGCATTTAAATAGCAATTGCTTCAGTCAGTCATATACCACCATGTTGGTTAACTCCGGACGGTCTAACTTTATATCTATATAAAAATTTACTAAGATTTTGTGATTGTGTACTTCGGGAAGGCTGTGGTTGTTGGTTGTTCTTCTCATTCCCGAAGCAGCTCTTTATGTGCTTAAACATCTGACAGTGACAGAGTCCATTTTTTGTCTCCTGAATTTGGATTAATGGCATGTTTCATTCACCACACCTGAAAATCTTTGAACTGACAGTGTATAAGATTTGAAGCCAGGGTTGTATTGTGGTTAAGATCTAGGAGACCCCAATCAGGGGTGGATCTAGGGTTACCGGCACCCAGGACAACCCAAGTCTGGCTTCCCCTGCATATGCGCACAGTGCGCATGCGCTCCTGGCGCTACATGATGATGTCACTTCTGTGACATCATCATGCAGAGCCCGGAGGCGTGCTGCCCACGCAGCAAGGCCCCCCCCCAGAGCACGGTGCGCCACAGAGCTGGCAGCAGCAGCGCAGGCGGCTGAGCAGAGGGCTCGGAGGCTGCCCGCGCCATTTGCCTGCCCCGCTGATGGGGCGGCCAACTTGCCGTGCACTCCCTGTCCTGCCCATCAGCGGGGCAGATGAATGGCATGGGTGAACTCCAAGCTCTCTGCTCAGCCGCCCGCATTGCCGCTGCCAGCTCCGGTGCGCTCCCGGTGGCTGGCAGCTGCGCCCAGTGCCCCCTCTTTGGCGGCACCAGGGGCAGACTATCCACCCTGCCCCCCCATCAATCCAGCCCTGACCCCCAACACAACTCTGCCATGAAGATCACTCAGGTAACCTTGTGCTAGTCACTCTCTCATCCTTACCTACCTCACAGGGTTGCCGTGAGGTCAAAATAGACGCACCCTGAGCTCCTCAGAGGAAGAGCAAGATAAAAAATTGTGCTAGATAAGATAGATTGGACTGGACACCTTTCCATTACTTTCCATTTGATGCCGCTCAGTTTACCTTCATTGGAGCACACCCTGTTTTTTTAAAAAATATTTTAATTATTTTATTAATTTTTTCAAACAAAAAAAAACAGGAAGAAAAAGCAACCACCATCCAAATTAAAATATTTTATATTTAAATATTTTATATTTAAACTAAATATGCAGTTTAAATAAATATTTTATTTAAACGGACCGCTAATATTTCGGGCCCAATCCTGGCAGTTTCAGGCCTGAATTGGGCAGAAACGTGCCCAAATGGCCAAAGCAGGCCCCAAATGGCCTGGATCGGGCCCGAATTAGACAGGATTGGGCCGCTAACACATGGGGGGACCCTCCCCCTCCTGGCAGTGGCCCAATCCTGGGCGGACTGAAAATCAGATAAATAAATAAATAAAATTCTTAAAAATACTCAGTCACGTGGGTATTTTTAAGAGGTACTGAAATGTTGTTCCTGGGCGTTCGGGCAGAAAAAAAGCCCTGCCGCTAGACATACCCTATTAATTTAATTTAATTTATTAGATTTA
Organism: Eublepharis macularius; assembly: GCF_028583425.1. Lineage (NCBI taxonomy): Eukaryota > Metazoa > Chordata > Lepidosauria > Squamata > Eublepharidae > Eublepharis > Eublepharis macularius. Next base: position 250,197,346 of record NC_072790.1, read on the forward strand.
TATTCCGCCTTCCCCCCGCCAGCAGGGGAGGGTGTAGGGTGAATGTACCAGCTGTTGATCATATGGACTTACATCATGTAATCCAACTTGAGTCTCAGTGAGAAAGGCGGATTATCAATAACATAACTTTAAAAAAAAAATCCTACTACACCATGAATGAATGAATGATCGAATTACACTATCAGGAAGAATCCTCTTTAATATTATGTTTTGTTATGCCTACAGTTGCCAGCCCCTTACCACAAAAGTGGGGAACGGGAAGTCACAGGCAGTCAAGGGGGCCTGATCCATATTCCTTGTACACGCATGCGCTCAAAGGTCTGATGATGTCACTTCTGGTTGAAAAACAGACACAACGGGGTCTCAGCAGGGGAGATCCCATTGCTTCCAGTTTGCAACTGAAAGCGCATCATCGGGGCCTCAGGAGTGCATGCATGTGACATTTCGTCGCATGCTCTGGTGGTTCTCAGCCTACCCCCCCCCACTCTTTCTCCCCACACTCACTGCCATCCAGGTGACCAGGGCCAGGAGGCATCCCCCACCTCAACCGGGGGGCTGGCATCCTTCGTTATGCCTAGTGGAGTTCTGGGTTGCTTATCAATACCCTATCATAGGAGGGGGGAGGAATCATTTTCTATATATATAAAAGACAAGTCTCCTGACTGACTTATCAATGGCCAGCCCAAACCCCTGGACCTAGAAACATGAAATTTGGGGATAACATTCCTTTCATGATATAAACACCCACTCAGAAGGGATTTTAAAAAATTTGTCCCTCAAAGGGGGTAAAGGCAAAAGATTTATGCTATCTGAAGAGAAACTCAAGTGTTTTACCCACTAAGGGGGTAAAAAGGGGTAAAATGTGTTTTCTCAAAGAGCTACAGCTTCCCTGTGTGGCTGGCAGGCTGCTGCCTGCTTGCGCCCCTGCCCACTGCCAGCTCAGCCACTCTTCCCTGATTGGCCCGGCCTTTCAAGGTCATTTGCATATGCGAGCTCATTGGTCCTCACCCCCCACATTCTAAATAATATGCAGTTGCTACTGGGAGTCATTGAATGTATCCTGAGGTAAAATGCAACTCCCAGTCTTCCCCTCGAAGTTCCCTCAATCTCCCTGCAGGGCCTGGCTTTCCTGTGTGGCTGGCAGGCTCCTGCCTGCTTGCACCCCCCTCTCTCTGATTGGTCAGCTGTGGAACCCTGTGTTCTAAGTTAAAAATCAAGTAAAGGAAACTGTCACATCCACATAAGTACTATAACTGGATTTAAAGTAGTTAAATACCATAGCAAAGCATGAGTATCAAGCTAGTATAAATATAAAAACAAGTTAAAACCTCTCTTATCCACAGTCGTCCAAGTACCCTGTTGGCCCCACAGAAACGGAACGCTGCATCGAGTCGCTGCTGGCCGTGTTCCAGCGCTACGCCGGCCGTGATGGGAACGCTTGCTCCCTTTCCAAAAAAGAGTTTCTGACCTTCATGAACACAGAGTTGGCATCATTCTCAAAGGTAAGATCTCTTTTCTACTGGTCAAAAGGGCTGAAATGTTTCCCTGCCACCCTGTCCCTGTAATGGGCTCCAAGCCCAGCAAGTACTGCTTGACCCGACTGCATCATGGAAGGTGGTCAGAGCCCCACCCCAAAACTGGGTGGAGCTACAGAAGCCAGAATAATCCCACCCACTTTCTGCAGTGAACTCAGCCAACAATACCATAAAGCAGGGGTGGGCAAATTGCGGCCCGCAGGCCACATGCGGCCCGCTACAGAGTTTTTTGTGGCCCGCCAAGACGGGCAGGCGGCCCGGCGGGGCATGTCCGGCGGGGCTAGGGGGACTTCTCGGCCTCCCGCACCTGCCCACTACCCCTCCAGCCGCGCGTCCAGGAGATGCTCCCTGGGGCTGCGCTGCTCTCCCGGCCCTGCCACTGCACCCTGGGCCACCGTGGAAGGCGCCCAGCTGCCGCCGGCTCAAGCTGCGTGCCACTCGGGCTGGCTGGGCGCCCCGCAAGGAGGCGAGTTTTTTTGCAGGACGCGCCGACCGGCCGGCACAAAGCCTGTGGGTCCCTCCGGGAGGGAGACGCTGCCGTTGCCTACCAACTGCTTGTCAATCTCCTCCGGCTGCCTGCTGATTGGGCGGGGAGGAAACGAAGCCCCACCCCACCCGTTGCCTGGGCAGCCGGCGCGCGCACTGCATCCTCACCACAGGAGGCGGGCAGGGGCCGCACCGCCCTCGGGGCGCCCAAGAGCCCCTGGCTCGCCGCCCGCAGGGGTCTCTGCCCCCCACTCTGCAGCACGGGGTACGGGGCTGGCCGTGGGCAGGGGCCGGCAAGCCGCGGGCGAAGGCAGTCCAAGGGGGAAAGGGCGCCTGCGAGCCCCACAATGACCCCCAGTCCAGCACGAGTAAACAGAAGGGCACAGCAGGCGGGGAGGGCGCGCAACTGCAAGGCCGTAAAGGAAAATGAATGGACGGGCACTAGCGCAAGAGCATCCCTTGCAAGATGGAGGCAGGCAGGCTCTCGGTCTGAGGGATGAAGCTTCAGGGCACGAGGGGAGGAACGTCAGCGAGGGAGGGGAATTCTTCTGCAGCTCCTGCTTACCAAAAGGACCCACGTGAGGGCCCTCTCGGAGCCAGGCCTTCTGCCTGCTGGCATCTGGGCAGGTGCAAAGCATTTCCTTGGCCCTGGGTGTGGTGCGGGTCACGTCCAAGCCCTGCAGTGACCCCAGCCTGACAGAGAACGCCCGCTGGCTCCCACTCCCCTGGTGGTGAGGAACGAGAAGCACCTTCCTGGTTGCCTGGTGGGCAGCTGGGATGCAGAATTGGCCCTGGGTGGCACCCCTTGGAAGGCAGAGGGGGAAAGGCCAGATGAGGGAGAAAAACAAAACATTTCTGGACACGAAGGAGATATCTCATGATTTTGTTACAAAAATGGAATGTGAGGAGGGGAGATATGAGATGATGTTTGCAGCTAATGTATTTGAGAAATTGAATGAACTGAATGTGACATTTCAGGGAAAGGGGTTGTTTGCACATGAAATGTGGAAGCATGTAAAATCATTCAAAGCAAAACTAGGTCTATTTGCAAGGCAAGCAGGTGAAGGCAATTTTTGTCATTTCCCTTTATTAGGAAAACAGAAAGTGCCTTAAAGTGTTTCTGCTAAGATTAGGGATCATCTGCAGAGTTTGGAGGATATTTCAGGACTTCAAGAAAATTGAGCCTAAATTCTCAAATTGAGCCTAGAATCTCAACAAGCAATCTCACTCCTGATTTCAAAAAAATTGTAGAAAAGTGTGATAGGGTACATTTGTCTCATTAAACTGATTCTAAAATTAATTGTGCTTGCAGCTATAGATGATATGAAATTAGCACAATAAATAAATTGAATAAAACTATCACTATTTTATTAAATTTATATTTATTGATTTTTATGATACAATTTATACCTTTTCTGAAATGCAAAGTTAACTAATGAATGCAATCATTTTAAAAGGTGCGGCCCTCCGCTAACCTCCGCTCCCACAAAGTGGCCCCCGAGCCAAAACAATTGCCCACCCCTGCTATAAAGCAATCCCACTACAAGTAATTCATTTGGTTTGTGACTTACTTCAGGGCCATATTTACTACAAAGGAGCAGGGCTTTTTTTCCAGCTGGAACGCAGTGGAACGGAGTTCCGGAACCTCTTGAAAATGGTCACATGGCTGGTGGCCCCACCCCCTGATCTCCAGACAGAGGGGAGTTTAGATTATCCTCCGTGCCGCCGAGCGGTGTGGAGGGCAATCTCAACTCCCCTCTGTCTGGAGATCAGGGGGCAGAGCCACCGGCCATGTGACCATTTTCTCCGAGGGCAACCCACTGAGTTCCACCACCTCTTTTCCCAGAAAAAAAGCCCTGCAAAGGAGTAAACTGATTTGATTCTCCAGGGTGAGAATTTCCTGGAGATTTGGGGGAGAAGGCTGGTGTGATTTGGGGATGGGAGGGACTTCAATGGAGTATAATGCTTTACACTGTGACTCCCAAAGCCTCCTCCTCCTCCTCCTCCTCCTCATCTATTTATATACTGCCCTTCAAGGCAACACCCACTCAGAGCAGTTTACAAAGTGTATTATTATTATTCTCACGACAATCACCCTTTGAGGTGGGTGGGCTGAGAGCGCTCTGAGAGAGCTGTGACTGACCCAAGATCACCCAGCTGGCTTCAAGTGGAGGAGCAGGGAATCAAACCCAGCTCTCCAGATTAACGTCCTGCCGCTCTTAACTCTACACCAAACTGGTTCTCCAGGGTAACTGATCTCTTTGGTCTAGAGCAGGTCTTTTTTTCTGGGAAAAGAGGTGGTGGAACTCAGAGGTACCACATGCGCACACGCAAAGCACACATGCGTTCCTGGGATCGTGTGATGATGTCACTTCCAGGAAGTGATATCATCATGCTGGGCATGGCCGTCCCTGGAAGCGTGCCCACGATTCACATCTGCTTGCCTCCCCACCCCAGGCCAATTCAGGCCCAATCCCATTTTGGCCATTTGGGGCCTGTTTCAGCCAGTATCGGGCTGCTGCCTGGCAGGGGAGTGTTCCCCCGCCCAGCAGCATCCCATTCCAGGCCAAATTGGGCCCACCTGGGATTGGAACAAATGGGAGAGAGGTTTCCAAGCTCTTAGCAGGCTGTAATATTTTGGGCCCCTTGTTGTCTAACACAAGGAAGAAAACCTCCTAACAAAGCCTTCCTATATAACCTTTTCAGAACCAAAAGGACCCAGGTGTCATGGACCGCATGATGAAGAAACTCGACATGAACAATGATGGCTGCCTGGACTTCAGCGAATTCCTGAACCTCATCGGCGGCCTGGCACAGGCCTGCCACGCCCAAGTGATGTCATCCCCGACCAGTGGTGGCTCCCATAAACCCTGATCCGCTCCCTCCCTCTCCGACCCATTACCAGCATAAGCCCAAACATTCCAGAAGAACCACCTGTGTGTGACCAAAAGCAGACGCCGCAGTACAAGCGGCACCATTTACGTTTTTATCAATAAAATCCATCCAAAAAGAATGAGAGAGCCCTAGTTTCTGAGTGGCCAGGGCCCCAAGGAAAGTAATACGCCCAGGAGATGCCCACCCGATGGGCGCGTGTGTAAAAATATGGCCACAGAGACGGGCGGCATGCCACCCCTCAGTCTCTGATGTGCAGTTTTGGGAGTATAGCATCAAAGTTTCCAGGAGTAAAATCTCAGGGAGAAGAGCAAGAACGGGGGGAGGGGGCGGCAGGCTGGTGCAATAAACCTTTCTCTGACCCCTGGGAAAAAAGCCTCCCCCACTGCCCTTTCCATTGGCGAAAGCGGGGAGGGAGGGAAGCCGGAAGCTCCTTCTCCAGGCCTCAGAGAGGTCCCTCACAGCATCAAGTGAACCAAGCGTTTTTAATTTAATTGCAATGCAGCATTCTGCTGGTTCGACTCCCACTCCTGCCTTGAGCTCTGCAGGTGGCCTTGGGTAAGCCACTCCTCTCAGCCCAGCTCCCCAGCTGTACTGTGGGGAGAATAACAGTGATTTGTTCACCACCCTGTCCAGAAGAGTAGCATACAAATGAACTGTTGGTGGTGGTTGTTGTTTATGGCGAGTTCTCCCAACGTACATCTGACTGCATGTCTGGTCGCATACCTTTGACCCAGCACATGTCAGGTGTATCATGCAGTCTGGCCCGTAGATACCTCCAAATACCTCACAGTTATTTCCCCTTGAGAATGAATGAAAACCAGAATCAAACAGATAGACAATCTAGTACACCATTCCATTTCACACAGAGGCCAACTAGATGCCCCAGGAAGGCCAACAAGAAGGGTACGGAGGTCAAAGTCTCCCCATGTTGTTATGGCCAGCACACATGCAGAGGTATACTGCCTCTAAACATGGAGGTTCCATTTAGTCTTCATGGCTAATAGGCATCAATGGATCTGTCCTTGGTGATCACTCATTCAACTACTGGTTTTGTTTAGCTTCCGAGATCTTACAAGATCAGGCTATACCATGCTGCCTGCTTACTGTCTGAAAAAGCAGTTTTCCAAAAAGCTAATGCCAAGTTTTCTTAAAGATGCCCTCGTCCAAAAAAACCAAAAACACCCTTCCCAAATGGCCAAAAAACAGGGCTGGTGACTGAGGTGAGGCAGGCTACAGAAGAGAGAGAGAATTGAAACACGTGCTTGAAACTCAATGCGTGTTTTGTTAGACAATTTCAAACCTGTTCTAGAGGAGGGGTAATGTGCAGTTTAGCCACCAGGGGGCACTGCACTGCCTACAAATATGCCATCCAGAAACCAATGCGCGCTCTATGGTACAAAAAGCCAATATCAAGAGGACGAAACTCCAAAATGCAAATCTAAACAACCCACATCCCTCTGTTTCCCTTCTCTATAAAATCACCCCTGGGAAACTCTGAGAATTATATCTCAGTGATGGGATTCAGGTTTACCAACAGCCCTTTTGCAAACTACAATTCCCAGGACTCATTGCGGGGAGGTATGATAGACACACTCTGATTATAGCAGGATTTGAGTCCAGTGGCACCTTAGTGACCAACAAGATTTTTAGTGTATGAGCTTTTGAGAGTCAAATCTCTCTGCTGGAGCTTTATAGTAAATAGTCCAGTAGCACCTTTAAGACTAACCGACTTATTTGTAGCATAAGCTTTCGAGAACCACAGATCTATGTATTGTCGAAGGCTTTCACGGCCGGAGAACGATGGTTGTTGGGGGTTTTCCGGGCTGTATTGCCGTGGTCTTGGCATTGTAGTTCCTGACGTTTCGCCAGCAGCTGTGGCTGGCATCTTCAGAGGTGTAGCACCAAAAGACAGAGATCTCTCAGTGTCACTGAGAGATCACTCAGCGACACTGAGAGATCTCTGTCTTTTGGTGCTACACCTCTGAAGATGCCAGCCACAGCTGCTGGCGAAACGTCAGGAACTACAATGCCAAGACCACGGCAATACAGCCCGGAAAACCCCCAACAACCAACCACAGATCTATTCGTCAGATGTGTTGATGCATCTGATGAAGAGACCTGTGGTTCTCAAAAGCTTATGCTACAAATAATTTGGTTAGTGTTAAAGGTGCCACTGGACTCTTTACTATTTTGCAACTACAGACTAACATGGCTAACTTCTCTGGATCTATGACATTGACTCTTGAAAGCTTATACCCTGAAAATCTTGTTGGTCTCTAAGGTGCCACTGGACTCAAATCCTGCTGTTCTACTGCAGAACAAAACAGCTACCTACCTGAAACTCTGATTATAAACTGCTTTATCTTTTAACATTTTCTGGGTAAAAACAGAGCCAAAACAAGGTTTGAGTTACCAGTAAACTGGCTTTGAATGCCCTTGAGAAACTGGAATTAGAAAGGGGCAGAGTTAATCAAAGTCCAACAGAGCTTCACGCCTTCTCTCTCTCTAAATTATGCATAAGGTGAAAGGAAGACCATAGAAGTGAACGGAAAGCATTCGGTACTATCAATAACATCAGAGAGAGGCAAAAACAAAAGCCGCATAATTCTTTTCATTAGGACTAACCAGAAGGGGCTTTAAATTCAAAAAAATGTACTAAATTTCACTGTTGGAATACGCATTTTGGTAATGCTGTGACACCTCTTGCCCTGATCTGGAGATGGAAGACCGCCAAGGAAGCCGAGGCAGGCAATGGCTGAACCACTTCGGAACAGTTTTTGCCTTGAAAATCCCATGGGGTCCCCATTAGTCAGCTCCAAAAAAAAAAAGACCTCTTAAACACAGCTTAGGGCCTTGGGGTTAACCGAAATGGCAGAAAACAGCGTGCAGGTTTTTGAGTGGTCTGGAACACTTCATCAGGCTGAGACTCTTAATAAACAGAAAAAATTGGGGGGGAAATGCATCATGCCCTGCTCTTAAATATTCTTGTCTGCATATTCCGTAGAATTCCAGGGAAAACAAGCAACTGGGCATAAAGCTGCACCGAGCACTGCTTTAGCTCTTCAAATCTGCCCGACATTCCTTACAAACGCAGACAAGAAGCCTTAAGATCGGGGCATGATACCTCTTCCCCCGCCCCTCCTTGCTTTTAGGCTGGAGGAGGACAGGGGAGACCTGGGAAGTCGAGATGCTTTCCTAACCCTTCCCAAGCAGCGAACCTCCGCAAATGCAAACACTAGGGCCTGTTGGCTGGGAGCAAACTCCTCTCCTCCTGACCCCTCCTGGTTTTGCCGCCGAGGACTGGGTCATGCCGCTCACACAAGCCGGAGAAGAATGGCTCTTTGGCTCTACATTCTAATGGCACCGGGAAGAACTGGCTCCTCGGTCTGAACTGTCTTGGTTCAGACAGGAGCCTGGAGAAAGCCGCAAGGAGCCTTTGCTTGTCAAGGAGACAAAATGTGACTGTCCAGATCGACGTCTCCAAGGGAGTAGGGCTGTGGTTCTCAAACAGTGTGATGCACCGCGGGGTGCCAAGCGGTGAGATATCAAGCTGCCATCCACCACTCATGCCTCTTGGGCGGAGAATTAATGGGGCCCCTTTCTCTCCTGCTTCTCTGAGACGGAAGGCTTCGAGATAGCCCAATGGAGCGGGCAGCTTCAAGGGACCCTCAGAAGGTTCATCCTGAAAGCAAAGCCCTAGCCGTGGGCGCTGATCCGTTTCCCTGACTCTGCCAAACTCCAGGTGCGGCCTGGATACCTCCTGGAGTTACACCTGATCTTCAGGCGACAGAGATCCATTCCAGTGATCGGAGGGCCAGAGCGGTGCAGTGGTTAGAGTCTCAGACTAAGATCTTGGAGACTCCCGTTCGAATCTCCACTCTGCCACAGGAAGCTTGCTGGGTGACTTTGGGCCAGTCACGCAATCTCGGCCTAACCTACCTCACAGTGTTGTTGTGAAGAAAAAGTGGAGGAGAATGACGAAAGCTACTCTGGGTCCCTATGAGAGAGAAAGGGAGGGTATAAGTGAAATAAATAAATAATAAATTATACCCCACTGAGGCACCTCCCTTCCTCAAACCCTCCCCTCTCCTAGCTCCACCCCCAAGTCTCCCAACCCAGAGTTGCCAACCCTACCTGTGAGATAAGTTAAGTGACAACAACCAGCTCAAGGTTACCACTTAGCTTCATAGCCCATGGGGGATTTTGTACCCAGGTCTACCAAGTACTAACTTACCATATACAGCAGGCAGATGGAAGGAGGACACCTAACCCTCCTTCAGAAATCCCATCCAGAAAGTATCATTGTGAGCTGAGTGTCTGATTACCACACAGAGGTCTATCCTAATGGTTTTGCTCAAACGGATGCCTGATGGGCATCACGGCCTTTGACAAAGGGACATTCCTGCCTTTTCCTGGCTACAGGCGTTGCCTCAGTGGGAGCTAGATGCCAGGATACAGTCTCCTGACTGTCAGCCCTCTCAGGTCTCAGCCCTCACACTCTTAACTACACCAGACCAGTTTAAAGCACCAAGCACTCAAATGCCCTACGAGCAATACACTTGCCCTTCAAAAGTGTCACGTGCTGCAGTCCTGCTGGGATTATACATTTCAAATTGCATGGATCCTGATTTTTTAAAAATCCTTGCACACAGAAATCTAGCAAATCAGGGAAAAAGCTAAGCGAGAACCCTTCTTCCCGATTTCCCAACTTTCCACCGAGAATATTGTCGACTTAGACTGGCAGCAGCTCTCCAAGGCCCCAGGCAGAGGAGGGCCTTTCATATCACCTAAAACTTGATGCTTAATTCAAGATGCCAGGAATCGAACCTGAGACTTTCTACCTGCTAAGCAGATGTTCTGCCACTGAGCCACAGTTCCTTCCCTATCATTCCAACGTGCCACGTCCCCTTTGCAAAGTTAAAATGGTTTAATTCTCAGGCAGCTATATCAAATGATAGCACTAATGACGTGGTTCGGCTCACAGAAGGAAATATGCAGTAGAGGCACAACAGCATACAGGAGGAAATGGGTTATGTTTACAAGGAAAGAAATGCATATTCAGCAAGCATCCTGTTTCCGATGGCCACTTTGCAGCGCCTGCATCCTCTGCAAAGTATGCAAAACCACAAGGCAGTCAGGCTGAATGCAGATCTTCAAATTCACCTCCTCAGCAATGTTGGATAAAAGGCACACATACACTACAACCCACCTCAGTTTTATACCATACTGACCACTGGCACATTACAATGGTTAGATTCAGGCTGCGTGCCCTGAATTCAAATCCTATCACCACCACAAAGAGTGGAAATATGTGTTGCGAATTACCTGGGAATGTTCGAGAGCAGGATTTTATGTGTGGTTCTCAATTCACGCGCAGGCTGCTCTTGCTCGGCGCACGTGCATGCCACTTTCACGGGAGCTCCCTTTGTGCGATTGCATCTGCAAGTGTGTCTGGAGGACAGAACGCCAATTCAGCTCTGTTTCCGCTGCAAGAACAAGTACTGTAGGCTCCTTTGACTTGCCAGTTTGCATTTCTTTAAGGTGTGAGAAAGTGTCAAGATCTGCATTTCAATGAATGGAGGTGGGGGGAACTAGGATACTTTTAGCAGTTGAGGAGGAACTGATAACAAACGCATGAATGTATTCACATGGAGCAAACTGAAGTGTGACAATGCAAGTGAGTACATGGGAGGGGGAACATGTGAAATGAGGTTCACTTGAGTGAACCTAGGTACTTAAGTAAAGGTAGGTAAAGGTAGTCCCCTGTGCAAGCACTGAGTAATTACTGACCCATGGGGGGACATTGCATCACGACGTTTTCTTGGCAGACTTTTGTTACGGGGTGGTTTGCCATTGCCTTCCCCAGTCCTCTACACTTTACCCCCAGGAAACTGGGTTCTCGTTTTACCGACCTCGGAAGGCTGGAAGGCTGAGTCAGCCTTGAGCTGGCTACCTGAACCTGGCTTCTGCCAGGATCGAACTCAGGTCGTGAGCAGGGCTTGGGCTGCAGTACTGCAGCTTACCACACTGCACCACGGGACTCTTTTTCCCTAGGTACTTAGTAATGTGTATTTTCACCCAATGCAGGGTGACCTTGAACCTAAAATACCTCACAGGGTGTTGTGAGGATGAAATGGTACCACATGCGCACGTGCGAAGTGCACACACGCTTCCGGGACCGTGCAATAACATCACTTTGGGTCAGCTGGAACAAGGGGGAGGAGTTTTTAAAAATTTAAATTGCCCTCAGCGAAAATGGTCACATGGCTGATGGCCCCGCCCCCTGATCTCCAGACAGAGGGGAGTTTAGATCGCCCTCTGTGCTGTGCGGAGAAAAAGTAGACGTGCTTATCTGTGACAGCCAGTTTGGTATAGTGCTTAAGAGAGGCAGGACTCTATCTGGAGAGCCAGGTTTGATTCCCCACAGCTCCACTTGAGGCCAGCTGGGTGACCTTGGGTCAGTCACAGCTTCTCAGAGCTCTCTCAGCCCTACCCACCTCACAGGGTGTCTGCTGTGGGGTGAGGAAGGGAAGGTGATCGTATTTGTAAGCCGCTCCAAGACTCCTTTGGGTAGTGTCGGCAACCAACTCTTCTTATACACAGCTCTTCTAGACAGATTAGTGCCCCACTCAGATTTATCAAGATTTAAAATTTATCAGGATATTCTTCTTGATAGGGAGAAACAGAGACCTAGGCCATGATTCTGGAATTTATGCAGCAATGCATGATGGGGACGTTTCTGGATCTTTCTCTCCACCTGCCTTGACTCCACCCACTGAGAAAATAGAAGCCCTGGGGACCCCAATAGCACACTTAAAGCCTTGAGCCTCCTGGATCCCACGGAGAGCCCCACTGTAGGCATCTCATTCCTCCGGTGGGGGCGGGGAAGCTTTCGCCTTCTGCTCCCCCCTCCACTCACCTGGTCGGCGGGGGGCACAGGACAGGTTCCAGGGGCGGCACAACGATGCCACTCCTGGCAGCGATGTCAGGACACCACCCTGAGAACACTCCTGCACTTTGACAGGCCCGTTTTGGCCCACGTAAGGTCAAAAACAGCCCATGGCGAAGAGCACAAGTGTCCCGCACCTGCATGATGACATCACTTCCTGGAAGTGACATCATCGCGTAGTCATGGGGGCGCACACAGGAAGGCCTGAAAGGTAAGCATGGAGTTGCTTGCCTCCTGCCGGGAGTCCAGTGGCACCGTAGTGACCAACAAGATTTTTAGGGTGTGAGCTTTCAAGAGCCAAAGTTCCCTTCTTCAGGTATAAGCAGGGCTTTTTTCCAGCAGGAACGTGGTGGAACAGAGTCCCAGCACATCTTGAAAATGGTCACATGGCTGGTGGCCCCGCCCCCTGATCTCCAGACAGAGGGGAGTTGAGATCGCTGTCCACGGAGAGCGATCTCAACTCCCCTCTGTCTGGAGATCAGGGGGCGGGGCCACCAGCCATGTGACCATTTCCGCCGAGGGCGATTTAAACTTTAAAAACTCCCCCCTTGTTCCAGCTGACCCAAAGTGACATCATTGTGAGGTCCTGGGAGCATGCGTGTACTTTGCACGCGCGCGTGTAGTGCCAGGGGCACCACCTCCCACCAGGAGTTGCCCCCTGTGCTGGCAACCCACTGAGTTCCACCACCTCTTTCCCCAGAAAAAAAGCCCTGGTTTATAAGCTTTGGCGAGTCAAAGAAGAGAGGTTTGTCTCTTATACTTATACTCTGAAAATCTTGGTCTCTAAGGTGCCCCGGGACTCAATCTTTCTTTGTCTGACATCCGGGAGAGCTGCTGCTAGTCAAAGGAATCAGAATTGCGCTAAACGGACCCAAAATCCGGCTTGCTAAAAGGCAGCTTCATACGGAACCCCGGAATGAGACCTCAAAGGCTCACAGTCCATCACGGGAGGAATTGAGGGCTTTTATTAGCGGCAGGTTCATTCCTGAGGAACAGCTTGCCACGGGATGCCCCTGAAGTGCGTTTGGGTAATTTAACATCTATTTGATTCTGAAACGTTGTTGAGGGGTAGACAAAGCCAAACCATTTTGGATGCAAATACGTTTAATTATTCAGAAAATCTTAGAGACTGATATAGAAATGAAACCGGAGGCCTTTTTGCTGGGATGAATGGATAAACAACTAAAAACTACTCAAGGCACGCTGGGTTTTTTGGATATGACAACAGCAATGAGATTTTTATATGCTCAAAAATGGAAAGCTACAACATTACCTACAACAGAGGAAGGGCTGGTGAAGATGATGGAGTTGGCCAAACTTGCATCTTTGATTTGGGAAAAGATATTCACTAAATTTATTGTTACCTGGAAATAACAACAACAACAACTACAACAACAACAACATTCGATTTATATACCGTCCTTCAGGACAACTTAATGCCCACTCAGAGCGGTTTACAAAGTATGTCATTATTATCCCCACAACAAAACACCCTGTGAGGTGGGTGGGGCTGAGAGAGCTCTGAGAGAGCTGTGACTGACCCAAGGTCACCCAGCTGGCTTCAAGTGGAGGAGCGGGGAATCAAACCCGGCTCTCCAGATTAGAGTCCCGCGCTCTTAACCACTACACCAAACTGGGTCTCCTTATAGACGTCTTGTAGGAATCAGAAAGAAATGAACTGATGGTTTGTGCTTTTGAAGACTGAGAGGCAAAAGAAAAAAAAACATTTAGAGGGAAAGGAGAAATATTTACTCATGGTAATTTTGGAGTTAGTGTATAATATGCAATACTTACATATTATTGTATTGTCGAAGGCTTTCACGGCCGGAGAACGATGGTTGTTGTGGGTTTTCCGGGCTGTATTGCCGTGGTCTTGGCATTGTAGTTCCTGACGTTTCGCCAGCAGCTGTGGCTGGCATCTTCAGAGGTGTAGCACCAAAAGACAGAGATCTCTCAGTGTCACAGTGTTACATATTATTCACAGAGAAAATTGGCACTTATACCCATTATTTTTCTTTAGATCTTTTTTTGTGTTTTTTCCTCTTTTTTATTATCTTGTTTAAAATTCTCAATAACAATTGTTGGGGTAGGAGGGGCCAGAACATGTGATATGGCGAGGACATCTCTTGCTATTTGCTGTACTGCAATTGCAGGAAACACTTGGATTGAATCAGAAACAAGCCCATATAAATATTATAAAGAAAAAGAAATAACTGTCCCCACAAGTAGAAAGCTAGCCCAGCAGGGGATGATGCTCTAGTCCAGCCACCTCCCTGCTCTGCTGGATTTCTAGATGGAGGGCATGGAAAAAACTAGCATGGGGTGGCAGATGGGCTAGTCTCTCTCTCTCACACACACACACACACACACTGCTGGGCTAGCTTTCTCCTTGCAAGAAAACAACATGGAACATTCAAAATCTTTTCCCACCGCATCTATAGCCTGAAGTGAGTCTGCTCACCCCATTCTGTTGCATAGATGTTGAGACAGTTGTTCCCCTGTGCCTCACAAGGTTGTTACGAGGATTAAATAGGAGGGAAAAAAACTATTGTGTACCTTGGCCAAGGCGGAAGGGCGGGATACAAATGCCAGAAATCAATCACAGTAAAGGAACGTTGCTAAGAAAACTCAGCACACTAAATTCTGAAAGCCTCCCTTGAGAACAGGCCGGATTTGACAAGTTCCTCCCATGTCACCCGAACCCCGAACGATCTAGCCCAACAAGCTGTGGCAGTTCTCCCCAGGCGTGGTAGGTGGGCTCCTCGGGAGCCACCCTCTTGCGCTAGCAACGGGATTAACGGGCGAGACAGAATAATGTGGTTAAGCACATCTTAACCACAGCAAAAAATCGCACTCCCTTCCTCACAAAAGGCCGCCTGCCAGTCAACGCCCGGCCGGGGACAATGCAGCTCACACACCTGGGAATGACTGCCCAACGTTCCTGCCAACTAGAGCCGGATCGGGGCTTTTCTGGGCCTTACACAAGAGGCGGTCGTCCAATTTTGCCCTGTGCGAGAAAAGGGCTTTAATCAACATGGTAGTTTTCCATGAATTCCCCAAACTCGGGGTAACTTGAGGGTCTCTCTGCCTTGGGAATGCTGATATTTCATATTAGTACTGGGCAAATATTAATACTGGACAGGCTGTTCCAAGCCCACTCGGAGCGTCTGCTATTATATCTATGTTTGCATGAGTTGCCAGCTCCAGTATGGGAAATTCCTGGAGGTTTGGGGGGTGGAGCTTGGAGAGGGCTGAGTTTGGCGAGGGGAGGGACTTCAGCAAGGTAAAATACC
Source organism: Eublepharis macularius (assembly GCF_028583425.1). Lineage (NCBI taxonomy): Eukaryota > Metazoa > Chordata > Lepidosauria > Squamata > Eublepharidae > Eublepharis > Eublepharis macularius. Next base: position 250,212,504 of record NC_072790.1, read on the forward strand.
ACAGTGCCCACCTTCCAAAGCAGCCGTTTTCTCCAGGGGAACTGATCTCTGTGACCTGGAGATCCATTGTAATTCCGGGAGATCTCCAGCCACCACCTGGAGACTGGCAACCTGTTGATGTGCATCTGTGGGGGGAGACAAGGCTTTTTTTTTTCTTGGACTTTAAAGGCAAAGTTGAAACAGGAAGGCGCCAGTGCACTGTTGGGCTTCTATTATTAAACAAAACATCTTAAACACAGACATTCGGGAGAAATCTACAATCAAGTGGGAAAGAACTCGGGCTACCATAAATCACGGAAACCTAGCTATGTTTGCATTACATATTATGTGTTGCTTTTAATTATTTATATGTAAATATATGATATTTTTATATCTGCATAGTTGTGTTAATTGATTAGATGTAGTGTTTTTAAATGTTTCAAAAGGTATGCAATGTTTGTATTTCTGTTATCCACCCTGAGCCTGCGAAAGCGGGGAGGGCGGAATACAAATGTAATAAATTAAATTAAATTAGATTAAATTACATACACTTCTCTCTGCCTTGAAAAATGGCTCACACTTGAGAAATGGCTCACACTTTATTTACTTATCTATTTATTTATAAAAACATTTATACCCCACTTTTCTACATGGTTCAAGGCTGCTTCCATCCCAGCAAAGCATCTGGGTGCGGCGAAAATAGGGAAAAGACTTACACGGCTTGGGTTAACTCTTTCAGGGTTTCTTCTGGATTCCGGGGGGATTCCTTTCAGGATCGGAGGGGGGGGGGCCCATTCAAAATTCCTCCAAAGGAAACTTTTAACCAATCTGCTTTCACTGGAGATGCTAAAAATGGAACCGAAGACCTTCTCAATATAAAACTCGGCCTCTGAATAGACATGGGCACGAACAGCATTACGAACAGAAAAAACCCACGAGCAGCCCAATCTGCTGTTCGCGAACAAGCTGTTCGTGAGGCCCCATCTTAAACGAACAGGGGGTCGTTGCAAGCCTCGTTCATTGCCTTCAGCAGCCATTCGTCGGGCACCTACAGTCAATCCCCTTGGCAACCGGAGGCAGGGACTGAACTCTGTCTGTACTCCTTCTGCCTTTCCTTCTGGCTTTAACCTTTCAAAATACTTCCAGCAGAGAATCCCGTTTTTGCCACTGTGAAGAGAAAATGACAGCCAACGGGGAGACCCGTGGATCAAGCCTTTCCCGGGGTGCAATCTCTCTGAAACTTGGGGGGTCTTCAGAGGACAGTGAGGACTATGTCCCCTGCAAATTTGGTGGGTATTGGACATTGGGACAGTCAGTTTGTGGGATGTTTAAAAGGCCCTGCTCCTTGCACGTGGCAGGAAAGGGCCCTTTAAACTATCAGCTGGCAGGCAGCAGGGGGGCTAAAGGGGGGTTCTGGCCCCCCCAAACAATGAACAACTAACATGTCCCGGAACAGTTCATGTTCGTTGTTTGTGGATGGCAATGAATGACGAACAGGGTGTTCGGGTTTTTTTTTCCGTTCGTGCCCATGTCTACCTCTGAACCACGGCCCTTCTACTAAAACCAAAAGTGAACCATGCAGGGCAAGACTGGGAATTGGCCCGCAGGTGTTCCTAAGATGGAAAATCATGGAAGGGGAGATCTGGGGAGAAATTCCAAATTATCCCTATCCTTCATGATTCCTTGCAGGTTTTCACTCCTCCCAATAATGAAACACAGTGCTGCTTCCATTCCCGTTAATCAGGCATTGAAATGGGGCCACAAGAAGACAAGAAGGCAGGGAGGTTCTATATGCTGATGGGGTGGGGGGGGAAATAGGTTGAAAATTAGAAAAGAAAAAAGGTTCAGAACACCCCATTGAGGACTCAACATGCGCACTGCCTTCCGGGACCCAATGAAGGCAAGTTGAAAGGGAAGAAAAAAGAAGGGACTCGGTTTGCTCAAACCTCTTGCAGTTTCAATATCTTGGAGGTAGGGTTGCCAACTCCAGGTTGAGAAATCCCTGGAGATTTGGGGGGGTACAGCCTGGAGGGTGGGGTTTGGGGAGGACAGCAGGGTATAATGCCATATGGTCCACCCTCCAAAGCAAACTTTTTTTCCAGGGGAACTGATCTTTGTGGCGTGGAGATCAATTGTAATTTCAGGAGATCTCCAGCCACCACCTGGAAGCTGGCAACCCTACAAGGGCATGACTGCTGCAGCACAGGGAAGGGGAAGCAAGTATCTTGCAGCTTTGCATCGGTCTGGAGTCAGGAATCAAAAAGTGATTCATCTCCCCCGGAGTTCAGTAATCACACACTACCGTAGGGTTGCCTAATTGTTTATCTTTCCTGAAATTCCTCACAAGTCTCCAACACATAAATACTAATTAACGCTCGAGCAAACAGGAGGGACTTAACTTGGCGTCTCCAAACGATGCCAGACAAATACGGCCCTGGAGAGAATTCTCCAGATGGGGCAGCCCCACAGAAAAGACCCTTTCCCCATCAACAGGGGAGGACCTCCAATGAAGATTGGAATTGATGGGCAGGTTCCTAGAGGGACCGAGCAAACTTGCAGATAGCCTACTCCTGGGTCGTTATGGTCTTTGTAGGTATTCCCCATTACTATGTATTAGAGTTGCCAGCTCCTTAGTGGGAAATCCCTGGAGATTTGGGGGTGCAGCCTGGAGAGGGCGGGGTTTGGGGAAGGGTGGGTCTTCATCTGGCTATAATGCCATAGAGTCCACCCCCTCCAAGGAAGCCATTTTCTCCAGGGGAACTGATCTCTGTTGTCTGGAGAGCAGTTGTAATTCCGGGAGATTTCCAGCCACCACCTGGAGGCTGGCAACCCTACTATGTATGAATGTGAACATTGGACGGTGAAGAAAGCGGACAGGAAGAAAATTGATTCAATTGATATGTGGTGCTGGAGGAGAGTTTTGCGGGTACCATGGACAGCCAAAAAGACAAAAAAGTGGGTACTAGACCAAATCAAGCCTGAATTCTCCCTAGAAGCTAAAATGACAAGACTAAGGCTATGATACTTTGTTCACATCATGAGAAGACAAGATTCTCTGGAAAAGTCAATAATGCTAGGAAAAGTGGAAGGCCTAAAGTGAGATGGCTGGTCTCGATAAAAGAAGCCACGTCCTCCAGTTTGCAAGATCTGAGCAAGTCCGTTAATGAGAGGACGTTTTGGAGAGGACGTCTTTCCTTCGTAGGGTCGCCATAGGTCCGAGGCAACTTGACGGCACATCACCGCCCAGAGCCCCTGGGAATGGGCGGCATATAAATTGAAAAAATAAATAAATAAAATAACACACAGGTTGAGAATTGCTGTCTTTGGAAGGACACTGGAAGCTAGCGAATGTCTTTTACGCATATCCCCAAGGTGTTTGCCAGTAAACAGTCTGGCTGTGGTATTTGAGAGATTATCAAACATTTCTCAAAAGCAACTCCACTTACAACATCATTAAGAACAGCAATCCCCTGACGAGGATAGCACAGGTGAGCCTGATCTTGTCAGATCTCAGAAGCTAAGCAGGGTCGGCCTTGGTTAATAATTGGATGGGAGACCTCCAAGGAAGACCAGAGTTGCAGAAGCAGCCAATGGCAAACCACCTCTGTTTGCCTCTTGCCATGTAAACCCCAATAGGGGTCGCCGTTAGTCAGCTATGACTTGAGGGCACTCCCCACCACCACCAAGTAAGAGACACAATGGGTTACCAAGTAATTCCCAGAATGCTGGGACCAATCCAAAGTTTTTCCATCATTGCTTAAATTTTAACAGAGCAACTGCAGGGAGAACCACTGCCAGGGAAGGTATGCCAAAGCGCCACCACTGAAAAGGTCCCGTCTCCGGTCACCACCCACCTTACTTCCAAAATGGGGAGGGGCCACAGGAGGGCCTCTGATGGTGCAGTGGAGTGAACTCTGGGGAACATAGGGCGAGAGGCGGTCCTGCAGAGATGCTGGTCCCAGTTCGCTAAGGGCTTTGAAGGTTAAGACCGAAACCTGGAACCTGAGCTGGAATTCCACTGGGAGCCAGTGCAGCCGGTGTCCCGAATGGAGTCCCGGTCAGAACATGCAATGCCACATTCTGGACCGAGTACAAATCAGGGCCAACCCTGTTTAGCTTCCAAGATCTGATGAGATCCAGCTAGCCTGGATTACGCAGGTCAGGGCCTCCTCCTTATTGCTATTATTTGAAAAACAGGACTAGGAACAAATGGAAGATTTGGCAGAATCTGCATACAATAGGAATTCTTCTAAAGCATTGTGTCCTGGCGCTATCAGCTGGGAGAAGATTTCCCAAAACATCAGAGCCAGGAACATGATGAGCAGAACAGCCAAGAACAACAGCTAGGGGGTGGGATTTCAGTGCGGCGGGGTGCGGCCTGGGACAATCTTCCGAGGGGTGGAAAACGGAAAAAATAAAATGGCCAGGAAAAGAACAGGTGCTCTCGGCACAGAGTGTTGTGTGTCCCTTTCTCAGTATCCAGAGGAATTAGCCGTGTTAGTCTGTAGCAGCAAAATAGAAAAGAGTCCAGTAGCACCTTTAAGACTAACCAACTTTATCGCAGCATAAACTTTCAAGAACCACAGCTCTCTTCATCAGATGCATCAACAGCTTTTGAGAACCACAGCTCTCTGTCAGATGCATCATCAGCTTTCAAGAACCACAGCTCTCCTCATCAGATGCACTGTCAGCTTTTGAGAAACACAGCTCTCTTTGTCAGGTGCATAGTCTCCTTTTGAGAACCATAGCTCTTTGTCAGATGCACTGTCAGCTTTCAAGAACCACAGCTCTCTTCGTCAGATGCTTCATCAACTTTCGAGAACCACAGCTCTCTCTCAGATGCATCATCAGCTTTCAAGAACCACAGCTCTCCTCATCAGATGCATCATCAGCTTTCGAGAACCACAGCTCTCTTTGTCAGATGCATAGTCACCTTTCAAGAACCACAGCTCTCTTCGTCAGATGCATCATCAGCTGTGGTTCTTGAAAGCTGATGATGCATCTGACAAAGAGAGCTGTGGTTCTCGAAAGCTTGTGCTACAATAAAGTTGTTTAGTCTTAAAGGTGCTACTGGGGTCTTTACAATTTTTCTCGGTTTGTGAGGCTTCTGTACAACTAGAAGAGTATCTTAGATCTTATCCAAGAAATGTGTCGTTACTTGGCAAAGGGGAGAAACCCATATTTAGCTTTTAGCATCCTGCACCCAAAGATCAAACTGCTTTTCTTTGTACTCATCTGACATTATTCCCCCTCCACTTCTAAGCCCTACAACCAGGTTCTTCTTCATCCCCAAGAACTCAGCAACCTTGACTCATGGCCAAGTTTCCTGTCTCCCAAAAGCCCCAAAAGGCACAGCTCTCCCCACCCCCACACCAAGTGGACCCTATGTCAGAATTTCCTTCTGTTTGCCTAGACAGAAACAACACCATAGAACAATATTGGTTGTATGTATGTGTGCAATTTTACAATAGAGAGCCAGTGTTGTGTAGTGGTTAGAGTTCTCGGTTGGGATCTGGGAGAACCAAGTTCGAATCCTGCCCCCCTCTGCACTGGAAGCTCACTGGGTGACTTTGGGCCAGTCACTCAATCTCTACCTAGCCTACCCCGTAGGGGTTTTGTACGGATAAAATGAGGGAGACGAAAATGAAGCAAGCCGCTTTGCATTCCCACAGGGGAGACAGGTGGAGTATAAACGAAGTAAGTAATATAAATGATAATGATAACTGGTCGTAATAGCACATTAATGGCGCCAGGCACAAATAAATAATCAGGTGTGGTGCCTTAAAGGGCAAAACGAAAAAGCAGGTGCACCTTTCAGGTATGTACCCAAACCGTCCACCAAGCCGGATGCTGCCCTTTAAACCTCCCTTTGCAGTCCCTCTACGTCCAGCCAGAGTTGCCTTTTACCCCTGCCGGGAAGGTCAGCGCCGTTCTGCCCCTAGCGCAGATGGAAGGGTATCCTAAGCCCACCTGGTTAGACGACTTCCTAGTTCTCAGCTTCTTCGACATTACAGGATTCCCCCCTCTGCACCTGTTGAATGCCTGCCTGGGCACGGGGCTGCTGAATCCACAAGAGCCCCTGCCAGAGAGACGCACAGGAGACTGGACTCGATTGCTCTCGCTATGCAGGTTGAGCTGTTCTCCTCCACGCGGCTCCTCTCCAAGGGGCCGGTCCGTTTTCCTACCCAGCCACAGAACCCTTCCTCCCTCTCCGCCCACTGCCCGGCCCAACCCCTCGCAGTTGAGGTTGGCCAAGCCTGCAGAGGCGGCGGCTAACCTCACTGTGTCTCGGCCAGCTGTCGCTGCAGGCTGCTCTCTTTGCTTCCAGCTGCTAAGCTCTGCCTCGGTGAGTGACTTGCCTTTTTTTCCCCCTGTGCGTAACGGGGACACTGTGCACCAAAAAGTGGCGCCTTCGCTGCGCGTAAAAGGGGACGCGTTCGCTGCGCGTAAAAAGGGGCGCGTTCGCTGCGCTCTGCTTCCGAATAGGAAGATTTTTTTCTCCGGAGGCAGGAGGAAAGGGGGGTCCCAACCGAAATGGAGGGGTGCATCTCAAAAAATCCTGCAAAGGGGAGGGGCTGGATCTGCATGCTTTTTAAAAAAAAAATGGACTTCAGAATTAAAAACCGCAGGGATTTTATTTCTCCCATCCAAGGCAGAAATGGGGAAAGGGTGTGTGTGTGTGGGGGGGGGTGTTCCTGGGTTAAGCTTGCAACGTTTGGGCGAGGCGTGCCCCTCGCTGAGAGCAATAGGAGAGATGCGGGCCGGATGACAAATTTGGAGAGAATTTGGTATCCCCGGTTTTTTTTGGGGGGGGGGGAGGTTTTCCATCAGATGCTCCAAAAGAAAAGGGAAGGCGCCCCCCCCCCCATTAGAACCAGGGAACGTCTCTGGTGAGAACAGTTAAGAGGGGAGTCTCGTATCTTTAAAATTTTAAATGTATTGGTCTGAGAAGAAAGCGCCGCCGCCCCCCCAGCTAAAACTAGAGCAATTCGGGATCGTCCAGCAAGAGCCATTGGCCGCTGCCAGAAGAAAAAGGGTGTGTCCCTTGGCGCCCTTTGCCCTGCCGAGTTGTGAAAAATCCAACTGGAGAAGGGACAGAAGCTAGCTTGCTCTCCCTAGCACAAAACGAATGGAGCCACACCCAGTTCTGATGTCCTAGCCCAGGATTTCCCAGAGTTTTTTCCACAGAGGAGCCCCTAAATTAATTTTCCAAATCCGGATAAGCCCTACCTATAAAACCGTTGACAGGCCAGAAATAGTTGAGAGTGTGGAGTGCAATTCACTTACTGCTAAATTATTGTCACTTATCGTCAGTGCTCCGTAAAATACAGATCCAGTACAACTAAATATAACATTAGTAACCGTGATATTTGGGGGGGACATTTGGAATGTATTGCATTATTTCAAAAATTTTATTTATTTATTCTGCGGAACCCCTGACAATCTCTTGCAGAACTCCAGGGTCCATTATTATCATTATTAGTTCTAATCCGCTCTCCCCCCAAATGGGCTCAGAGTGGAATACAACATATATAAAATACATAAACACATTACTTTAAAACCAGATAAAAACATCAATAAATATATAAAACAATTTCTAAAAAGCAGTGCCACACATATTGCGCAACCCAAACAGCAATCCGTGGGGCCCGGCGGCTAGCTATTAGACGTTAACCACAACGCAAAAAAAACAGAAGGAACCTACAATTAAAAAACGATGCAAATATCTTACAAAAGGTGTATTGATAAACCGTTCTAAAAGTGCAGAGTGCCCGATGGCTAACTATTAGACGTTGGCAGAAGAGGGGGTGACGCCCCACCCCAGCAAACTCTGGTTGGGAAATGCCGACCTAGCCAGGGAATAGCCTGTTTATTCTGCCATGGAAATCATAGTTTATGGCAAGATTAGGAGGGCTCTTTCCCTCACAGAATCTTGGTGAGCCACTGATACGTTTTGTATGTACAAAGGAAGAATTCTGTATTCAGGCATTCTTAACATTTGCAATAGAATAAGGATCAAATGACCCCGTTCCTGCTTAAGGACATCACAAGTGCTTTGCAAGCCAGGTCCAGCCCACCTTGCAGAAGTTCCAGAAGCCAGCAGCCTCTAGACAGACTCCCAGCAATTGTCCAAGGGACTTCTTTCAACTGACCACTGACTTGTGTGGGTAGAGGGTTCCCTTTGGCCTTGGTGTGTTTTTGCCCCTCAGGGGAGAGGTACAGGCCCCTGCAATGTGAGCAGCATGAGTTATTCTTTCCTCTGTTCTCCCTGGAGATAATTCCAGATGGGCAGCTGCAGAATACAACAGGAGGAGACCCATGGCACTTTAAAGACTAACGTCTATTCCAGGAGAAGCTTCCGTGACTCTGTGCTCACTTCATCAGACGCGTGGGCTGTGCATGTACATCCATCAAGCTCACATCTATGTGCAACCCAAAGGTGGTGGGAAAGGGGGCCAGAACGCTACAAAGAGAGGCTGGTTCGAAACAAGATTCAATCTGTTTGCTCGGAGTGGGGATGAAACACCCTTGACTGTTGTTAGAAAGGCAAATGTAAAACTAGTTCCAGGATGTAGTGAGATAAGCAGATCCAAGTAGGAAGCGACAGAGAGAGAGCCGAATTAATTAACATCTGTAAATAGGTGGAGTTGTGAATTATTTCGGCTATATCTTTGCAGCGCCATATTGTATTTGCTTATCTCCTTACATCCTGCGCGAGTTTTACATTTTGTCTATCTAACAGCAGTCAGGAGGGTCTGACACCCACTCTGAGCAACCGGGGTAAATCCTGTGTTGATCCAACCCCTCTTCATACCATTTCCCCCTCTGCCTTTTTGCGGTATATATACATCAGCCTGATAGATGTACGTAAACACTGCCTTCATCTGAGGAAGTGAGCTCTGACTCACGAAAACGTGTGCTGGAGTAAATGGTGCGAGTCTTTTAAGGTGATACTGGACTCTTGTTTCATTTCTTTACAAAGGAGATAAAGAGTTCCTGGGTAGAAGAAGACAGGCTACTGCTTGCTTGGTTTTATGTACTTAAAACGTTTCTAACCTGAAGTCGAGTCAGTTTTGTTGGGTGGAGATTAGCGAAAGGGAGTCAGAGCACATGGAAACAGGTTTCCTGGAAGGGGGGAGGATTTGGGGCCCCCTCTCTGCCCCCGAACATGCTTGCCAACCTGTCAGTGAAAGGAAACCACAAGCCTGTGAGAGAGAAGAGCGGCATCAGCGGATATCTAACTCAGACTAGCATATCTGGGTGTGGCCAGTTTCACACTGCTCAGAATCCTTAGGTATCTGGTTAGATGGATAGTTAGGCGGGTAGCCGTGTTGATCTACAGAAGAACAGAAGGATTTTTGTCCGAGCTCCCTTCAGACTTCTTGACCTGAAGAAGGGAGCGCCGACTCTCGAATGCCTACACCCTGAAAATCTCGTTGGTCTCGGCGGTGCCGCTGGACTCAAATCCCGCTGGTTAGATGGATTATCTAGCCTTCTTGGCTCCCTTTTAAGCTTACTCTCCTGACATTCGGCCGTTTCCTTTTTCCGGCTGAAGTTTTAAATTCAGTGGAGGGTTTTGAAGTCTGTAGTCATTACAGAGAAAGTTTGAATAGTGGTGTGCACACGGTATGTAGGGCTTTAAAAGCTCCAAATGTCTTCAGATTTTTAATTTGCTGGATTGGAGGGGGGGGAGCGTTCCAGTCGATCTGGTGGTCTGGCTATTTCCTTTGGGGCCAGGAAACTGAATGGCCCACAGCAAGCTCTTACAATGGAGAGAGGGGTAGGCGAGGCTGGGGTATCCCTTGGGAGCTGGTGTGACCTCGTTAAAATGGATTAGATCACATGTTGGCAGGAGGCTCTTCTGTCATCCTTATGGAAGTCCAAATCCCTCCCTTTCCAACCTGGGGGATAAGGGTGGGGCCCTATCGCTTCCAAAGAATGCACATTTGCATAGCAGCAATATGAGATTGCATCTCTTTGGGTCTTTAGAAGAGTCCAGCATCGGCTTACGGGTCAGTGTGTTCCAGAAAGCCCCCCAAAGACATTGGTCCTATCCAACTGTGTGCAGCCCCCAAGTGTTTCGTATCCAGAGAATTGCTGTTCCTGTGGTTGTTGAGGAAGCAAGGCTCAAATTGTCTCAATGTGAATAATTACGCTGTTGTTTTCGCAGTCAGACCGGGGTTCAAAATGGGTGGGTTTCTCCAAGATATGCTTGTGGGCGTGGCGGAATCGCTAATCTGTGTTAGTGCTTGGTAGTAAACAGGTGGTAGCCATAACAAATTAGGAGAGTGCGTGCAGGGTGCTCATTGTGTTTAAAATCAAGGTGGCGAAGGAAACTTTGCCCACTTCTGAATCTCTCTACACGAGACATGTGACACGTGAAGAACACACGTTGGGAAATGCAATGGTAGCCGAGAAGGGTAGTTTAACAAGACAGAGCCGGCGGCAGGGCAAAGGCTTTGCTATATACATTGGAGCTGAGTGAAGGGGCTGTGAAATGCCAGAAGGGAAACTTCAGCCCATTATAACCTCTCCAGGTCCAAGCCCGGCTCTGGAAGGCAGCTCCAGCCCATTTCCATCCCTCGCTGCCCTCTGGTTGTGATCCCACACAGTTTTAGACTAGAGAGGTGAAACTGACAGAGCCTTCTGGGAGGCAAAGATGAAATTAACAAATCTTCTCAGGAGTGATCTCTGCCAGCTCTGTCTTTTTAAACTACGCTTCCCGGTTAACATCACGTCACTCTACACTTGACAAACTCACACCGAAGCATGTAGAGAGACTCTCAGTGTAGAGTCGGGTACAACCGTGTATCAATCTGTGCAAGGAATCAAAAAGGCGTGGCTGGCCTTGTAACTAACCAGATCGAAACTTAGAATGCTGCATTCAGATTTCTTTCCAGATGATTATCTGTCTTCTTATTAACGTTTGATGACTTTAATTAAGGCATGCAGTGTATAACTGCTGCATAGCAAGCGAGTATTCATTGATTTCCAAGGACCTGTAAATTTCATGGCAGCTTTCCAGTAGACCCATCGTGAGTCACTGCAGACTGTATCCATTTTTATTCCCGTCTTCCCCCACAGAGCTCCAAGCAGTGTACAAACCTGCATCCCCATGCCTCGGTTTTGATCTCACAACAGCCAGGTGAGGTAGGGATAGGCAGAGGGGAAGGGGGCTTGGCCCAAGGTGACCCAGAGAGCTTTATGGTGCGGTGGGTATTTGAACATGAGCCTCAAAGGTCCTAAACTGATGCTCTCGGCATGACACCTCTCTCTTTCTCTCCCACACACGCATGCGCACTCAGTGAGATCGGTGGTGTGGTTTGAAAGCAGCTCAGGAGATTGGTGGTGTGGTTTGAAAGTACGTTCTTGGAACACTTGGGGCCACAAACGCCAGTATCTGGTGAGAGCTAAGAGCCTTTCCTAAGCACTCTCCCAGAATCCTTTGGAGTGGCAGACTCATGGCGACTTCTTAGTATGCAGATTGATACGAGATGAGACTCTTGGCAACAAATAAAACTTGATCGTGGTTGGAAGAGTTGAGTTTAAATGGCAGAGACCCAGACGTTGGATCTGTCTCGGGCAGGGAGGATCCGTGTTTATTCAGCCCTATGTCCTATTATTTATTTATTTATTTATTTATTTATTTATTTATTTATTTATTTATTTATTTATTACATTTCTAGACCGCCCTCCCCATCGGCCGAGCTCAGGGCGGTGTAACAACATACAATTTATAACATACAGTTTAAAACAATAAAAACATTATAAATAAACATGTAAAAACATTATTCGTGTGCAATAAAATTTCTCAAATGGTGGGTATAAATATTAAAATCCAGCATTTTAGACGCAAGGCGTCTACATAATGACCTGTGACATAATGACCTGTGACATACTTTATGAGCTTCTGCATGGGTGGTGGGTGGTCTTCAGTGGTATGGCCGGCAAGAGGACAGCCTAGCCCCCACCAAATGCCTGGCGGAACATCTCCGTCTTGCAGGCCCGGCGGAAAGATAACAAATTCCGCCGGGCCCTAGTCTCCTCAGACAGGGAGTTCCACCAGGTCGGAGCCAGGACTGAAAAGGCCCTGGCTCTGGGAGAGGCCAGGCGGACCTCCCTGGGGCCAGGGACCATCAGCAACTGCTTATTAGCTGATCGAAGTGACCTCTGGGGAACATATGGGGAGAGGCGGTCCTGAAGGTATGCTATCTCTTGCTTTAAGTATGTGCTCCTATGTACTACCTGTTGCTTTAGTTATGCCCCTACTGGGTAATTCTATGTTGTCTAATGTCAGTCCTAGAATTGCTAATGGTCTGTTTCAGCATTTCTTCAATTCTGTATTGGATTTTTGCTACTGTGATGTCTTTGTAAACTTGCATTTATTTATCCTATGGCATTGTTTATGGAAATGCCCTTGATACTGACTGCACTAATCTCACACTATGTAATCCATCTTGCATCTCAGTGAGAAAGGCGGACTATAAATGACAAATAAATAAATAAATCCCCCAAATTCCTTGGAGCAGATGTGAAAGAGACACTTCCACACTACTCTGTATTTTTAAACTATGGCTGAAATGATGAGGCTTTTGAAAAAACACCCAAAGTGTCTCCTTCTTTTTCGCTATAGTTTCAGACTTCCTCAGGCGTAAAATCTTATTCCTACAGGGTATGTTCTTAATTCCTTACCTAAATCTGAGCTGGAGAAATTAACTGGTTGGGCCCTTGAAACCGCTGACCGACAAAATGCCTGCTGCTCCGATACAGTAAACCGTTGTTTGGAAACAGCAGTTTCTAGAAAGGAGTGATTTCAGAGTTAGTGGCTGGAAACTGCCAATTTTAATTTACTTTATTTATAGTCTGATCAGACCATTTATTTATTTTAATTTACTTTATTTATAGTCTGCCTTTTTCACTGAGACCCAAGGTGCGTTACACAGCACAAATCAATAAGATCAACAGCTAGGATATTATTACTTTCTTGTTACTTCCATGTTAAATAGTAACTAACCCACATATTATGTGCTTTCCTTAGAAAATTACAAAAATTTTGGCACTTGCTTTATGTATTCGTTTATTTTATTTATATCATTTATGGTCTACCTTTCTTGCTGAGAAACTACAGCTGGTATTCCGAGATACACTGTCATTGAACATGGAGGCTCTATATTTATGGGAAGTAACAACTACTGATGGAACTAGTTCAGAAAACAAGAATTGATCTTTACAAGGGTTGTCAACTGCCTGCAGGAAAACATGTCCTGTCTCTTTAACAGAGGCTTAATGGGATGTTATTATTCGGCTTAGATTATTTATTTCCATGCCACTAAAAGCTTCAGTTGTCCATTTCCACATGTTAAGCTTCTGTTAAAGGGAGAGGACATTTTTCACCAAGTATGTTGGCAACTCTAGCTGGGTCAGACCAAAGGTCCCATTTAATCCAGTATCCTCCAACAGTGGCAAACTCCGAAATCTGCAAGTAGGTCCACCCCTGTTTGCCCTTTTTATGTGGTATTTGTGGTATACTGCCTCAGAACATGGAGGATCCATTGACCGGAGAGACTGATAACCTTGCTACAATCCCAGCATTTTTGGTGCTCTAATTATTTGGCAGCTAAGTGCCCGGCATTAATTCATGAGGCAGTGAATTCCATAGGCGGATTGCTGTGCCCTGTGTGAACTGAAGAGGCTGGATGAATATTTGTCAGGGATGCTTTAGGCTCATCCTGCATTGGGCAGGGGATTGGACTAGAAGGTCTGTATGACCCCTTCCAACTCTGTGAATCTGTGAACTGCTTCCTTTTTATCCATGTAACACAGAACAGGCCACCCCAAACCAAAAACTGTAGCAAGCGTGGAAACCCAAAGTTCAGGGGACGTTTCAGTGGGCACCTCTGGCTTCTAGTAAAACCCCTGCACGTTTCCATTTTCTGGTACTTGTCTATACGCCCAGAAAGCTTCCCCACGCAAAAGATGGCTTAGCACCGACCATAAAGATCAGCGTACAGGCTGGGGCGGAGGTGGTAACAAAGGAAGTGTTCTTCTGAACAAAAGACCTCCCTTAAAAATCAACAAAGACTCGCTCTGTGTGTGTGTGTGGTGTGTGCATACTTTGGAAGGCCACTGATACAGCATGAATGGAATTCCACTTATGAAAACCTCACTTCTCGCTACAAGCTTAACGCTCCTTTCATACACCCTGCTCTGGCAGGGGAAAAGCTACCCTGTTAACTCACTAGGGCAGCGTCTGTGTTATCTAACTGAATTTGGAGCAGGGGGAGCTGTGTGGTGTAGCACTTAGAGCATTAAAAAACAAGTTCACCTACCTGCTAATGAATCTCACTTGGTTTGTTCTAGCAAATCCCTTTCTCTGTATGCTTCAACGTTGGCCCCAACTGTTGTTAAAAAAGACTTTGTTTCATGTCAGAAATTAGCATGCCAGGGAGAAGCCTTCTCGCTGAGCCTTCTCTTTGGCTTGCTGCATTTCTGCATGCGGGGAATGTGTTTATTGTAGGGGCGGAAGCTTTTAAGCATGCAATCTTCCATCAGCAGACGGTGCCAGGAAGGCTGTAGCATGTGATTTCTCTTCATGACTTGAACATAAGAGCCATCAATATGGATCAGGTTTCCTGGGCGCAAACAAAAAACGCTTGCGGCACCGATGTTTCGACAGTCTGAAAGCGGGCAGCTTCTGAAAGACATGTGACGGTTGAGCCATTTGGTGTAAATCTTTGCCTGATTCTCTCAGAATCAAAGCAGATTTCATGTCGCGCCCTTAATTTAGGGTTGTGTTTCGGTCTGGATCTCTGTGTGCTTTTCTCAGTGCCATGCCTAGACTCCCAGAAAGCTTCTGAAAGGGTTGGAGGCCTTGGCGCTGACCAAGCATGCTTATAAACGTCTTCTGCCACCTCTGACTCAACAGCGGCCAGGCCTGATGTTTGCAAAGCTGGGAAACACATTCCTGTTTCCCCGAGGGACTCTCACGCAGTCCCTCGGCAACAAGACCGCGTGTGTCCAGGCCAGGAATCGCTCCTCTGTGCAAACAACGCAAATCATGCACATTTAAGCAGTGCTTGAATAATTTTTCTTTGCTGATTGGCATAATTTATTCCAGTTTTGCTAAACACAGGGTTGGTTAGATCAGTGATGTGTGGTGCCCAGTTCCCTGATGTTGTTATTGGGTCACCACTCTGAGACTCCAGCAAGTACTTGGTTAATTTATTTCATTATTGTTTTGTATATTGATTTTAGAATTGTTTTTTTGTGTGTTTTTATCGATTTTAAACTGTTCACCGCCCAGAGCCCCTGGGATGGGCAGTATATAAATTGAAAAATAAATAAATAAATAAATAAATAAATAAATAAATAGGGTTGCCAGCTCCAGGTTGCGAAATTCCTGGAGATTCGGAGGGTGGAGCTTGGAGAGGGTTTGAGGACGGAAGGGACTTCATCAA
This sequence comes from Eublepharis macularius, assembly GCF_028583425.1. Lineage (NCBI taxonomy): Eukaryota > Metazoa > Chordata > Lepidosauria > Squamata > Eublepharidae > Eublepharis > Eublepharis macularius. Next base: position 250,227,941 of record NC_072790.1, read on the forward strand.
GGTATAATGCCATAGAATCCGCCTTCCACAGCAGTCATTTTCTCCAGGGGAACTGATCTCTGTGGCATGGAAATCAGTTGTAATTCCGGGAGATCTCCAGCCACTACCTGGAGGCTGGCAACCCTACCAGCAAGCCCTGTTGTGTCCTATCAAGCATTTTTGGGGGCTGTTAAAAGGTCTAGAAACTTGCCCTCTGCTTTTTTTCACAATGAAATCTGAGATTCTCTGGAAGTTGAATCCTGCGAGCCATTCCTTACCACTCCCGATTCCACACCCAAGGTGGATTTTTTGTTGTTGTTTCAGGGTAATGGCAGCCTGTGCATAGCCGTCCAAAGGGTGCACTGAGATGGTTCCAATTGGAGGGGAGGGATTACGTCCACGGTACGAATGTTTTGTGTTAGGGAAAGCTTTATCTTGTGCTTTTCAATGCTGCCCGCAAGCGCCAGACTGTCTTCATGACTGGCTCCAGCTCTAAACGTAGATATGTTGGGGAGAGGGGAAGAGATTTTTTCCCCCACAAGGCTGCTTACTTCCGTGAAGAAAGGTGGTATACCTTGGTGTACCTGACGCAGGGGACAGTTGGCTGAGAAGGGCCATCACCACCGTCGTCTGCTTAAGAGTCGCTCTATACAAGACAGTAAAGAGTCCAGTAGCACCTTTAAGACAAACCAACTTTATTGTGGCATAAGCTTTCGAGAACCACCGCTCTCTTCGTCAGATGCATCCGATCGCCTAGTTGCATCTGACGAAGAGAGCTGTGGTTGCTGAAAGCTTATGCTACAATAAAGTTGGTTAGTCCTAAAGGTGCTACTGGACTCTTTACTATTTTGCAATTACAAACACAGTTAATTCTTCTGGATCTCTACAGAAGACATCTTACACGGGGATGGACGCTCAAGTGAAAAATCTTACATTTGCTCTCCCACTGTAGACATACATGCACGGCTAGGGAGACAGAGTACACTTGAATATAAGACCACACAGAAAGGAAGTCAGTTGAGTGTCCCCATGCAAGATGTCTTGTGGAGATAGACTCTAAGTGTGTGCCAAAAACATCTAACTGATCACTGTTGGAAGCAAGGTACTAGATTAAATGAACCTTTAGCCTGAACCAGCTTAACCACTTCTTATATTCCTAAAATCCGAGAATCCCTAGCCATGTGCAGGGTTCTGCATGAGTGCCAACCACTTCAGCTTTTTTTAAATGTAAAAGCAAAGGTCCTTAAGATTTGTAAAGGCAAATGGGTGGTACTTGCCACTACCCCCCACCCTGAGCTCTTTAAAGAAAGGGCAGAATCAAAATGAGACAAGTAGTAAATCTAACACACGATGATATCAGCTTGCTAAATCCGCAGAGTAAATTTAAACTGGTTCAACCCGCAGGGCTTCCTTCAAAGTCAGATTTTAGGGGACAGTTTCTCGGTCATGCTAAGCGCTTCCTCTTCCACCCCTGAGAAATTCTGTTAAACAGGCTGTAAACCTCGCATGACTGACAGTGCAATCCCAAGAAGAGTTAAACCCTTAAGCCCTGTCCTTTCAACCTTGTCACTTTAGGACTGCATTGTAAATCAAGGCCCCAAAACGTGGATTTCTTTGCTGCAGAGTATGGCATTTTTTTCCCTTCCGTGATGCCAAAGATGCAGAGTCACTTCCCCCAGCGCAGGGGCCAACCATTGGCAAACAGCAGACTGGCGACGAGGGCAGTGCCCGTCTGCTCAAGATTCTGGGAGTGGGGGAGAGAGGTGCTGTGGTGGCGACAGCAGAGGAGGGCGGGGCAGCGAAGGGAACTTTGCCAGCGCCTCTTAAGCTCCTGATTTATTCATCGTGGCAGTTGGCAGGAAGATTTCGTTTTCTCCTTCTCTGCAGGCTTCTTCTGTAGCCTTCAGCAAACACCCACCTCTGGGGAACACCCAGGAGGGAGCAGGCACCCACAGGAAGCAGCTGCGGTTGAACAAAATCGCTACCCGGGCCGGTCGGCAGGAGTTCTGCTTTCTATAGTTCTGCTTTCTGGATCTTGTAGGCACGATGGAAAAACTTTAAGACGACCGCTTGAATTTTTAAGAGCCTCTGAAAGCTTTGTGCTGTGTAGAAGAGAGACAGTGTGGTATGCTGGTTAGAGGGTCAGATTTGGTCTGGGGGAAACTGGGTTCTAATCCTCCCTCTGCCGCAGAGGCAAGTCGGTTCTGGGTTGTGAAATTCCTGGAGATTTGGGGGGGGGGGTTCAGGGAGGGGAGGAGCCTCAGTGGTGTATAATGCCATAGAGTTCACCCTCCAAAGCAGCAATTTTGTCCAGGGAAACTGATTTCTCTGGCCTGGAGATCAGTCATAATTCCAGGAGATCTCCAGCCACCACCTGGAGGCTGGCAACCCTATCCTTCATTATGTCATTCTTGAGCCATTCATTATTTCTAAGCCTAAACTACTTCACAGGGTTGTTGTGCGGATAAAATGGATGTGGCGTAGGATGGAGCATAGGTTGCTAACCTCCAGGTGGTTCTCCAGGCTGCAAAGATTATCTCCCCTGGAGAAAATGGCTGCTTTGGAGGGTGAACTCTTTGGCATTATATCCCATTGAGGTCCCCCCTCCCCAAACCCTGCCACCCCTAAATCTCCAGGAATTTCCTAACCTGGAGTTGGCAACCCTAGGACATGTGCAGTTCTGAACTTGGAAGCAAAGTGGGACAAACGTGAGGGCGGGGAGGAGAGCTGTTCATGATAGGATGTTGTAGAGGTCTTTTGTTCATAGAGTTGCCATAAATCAGAAGCGAACTGACAGCACATAACACACACACACACAATACAAGCTGGACTTTGCATTGAAGGGCTGTGAAAGTGCGTCCTTTCTGCTGTTCAAGATGGCAAAAGTCTCTCATGGGAAACTGAGAGCCAAGCTACAAGTGACGCCTGCACAGGTTGGACACTTGTCAGCTTCCCTCAAGTTTTGATGGGAAATGTAGGCGTCCTGGTCTTGCAGCTGTAATGGAGAGCCAAGCTGTAAAACCAGGACGCCTACATTTCCTATCAAAACTTGAGGGAAGCTGACAAGTGTCCAACCTGTGTAAGGCGTCACTTGTAGCTTGGCTCTGATTCTCAGATCAGGCTCTGAGATTTTGGCTGTCCTCAAATCCAGATCTGAAATTCCAGTTCTTTGCATCTTCTGCAAAGCAGAGGATTTTGATCCTGAAGCACCTGGTAGTAAAATGTCCTTGCGAACGGCACGCTCACGCCGATGACTGCCTTGATAATAATCCCAGGTGGAGAGCCATGTTAGTCGTTAGCAGCCGAATAAATCTGCATATCCCACTCACTTCCAGATCTTCAGCCTTACCTCTGTCACTTCCTATAGCATCTGCTTATCTCATTACATGCTGCACTAGATTTATATTTTGCTTATCTAACAACAGTCAAGGATGGTTCACACCCGCTCTGAGCAAACTGGTTAATCTTTGGTCTGGGTCTGGTTTTCAACCAGCATCTCTTTGTCACATTCCTTCTGATGTGCATATAGATGCGCCCGATGCATATACAACTATGCTTCATGCATCTGATGAAGTGAACACTGATGTATGATTATACGCCGGAATAAATTTTATTCGGCTTTAAGAGGATGTTGGACTGTTGTTTTGTTACTCCTTGAAAATGTTTGAGATGTGTTCCTCAGACAGATAACTGCAGCTGTTGAGGAACAGCTTGGATGCCTGTGAATAGATTTCACGTTTCGGAGGGCCAACAAACTAAAAAAAAATGTCCTTTTCTTTTTTTCTCAGTCTGCTACTAGTTAATTCACGGTTGCCCTCAAGGTAGAAACTGATCTCAAACGATTTGACTCACCTACCTAAACTTGGAACTTTTCAGTTTAGAAACGAGATGACTAAGCAGGGGAGATGATAGAGGTTTATAAAATTATGCACGGGGGAGAGCGAGTGGATGGAAAGAAAGCTAATATTCATCGTTCTCTCCTGCTTTTGCTGTTCATGCAGTTTTCCTTGCACGGAGTCATAGATGACACTCAAAATTATGTCATAAAACGGGCTGCTTAGAAGCTTCCAGAAGCCTCTCCACACATATGCAATAAAACTGTACATAATAATGGAGGACAGAGTAAGGTGAAAATTTTGATCTGGCCTGATTTGTTTTAGAGGCAATATTATATTGACCATGTTATCAAATATCCCCTTGTATTTTATTATTCCTTTCCATTCCTAGAGGGGGAAAATGCTGTCCAGAATTATTGGAGACAGCGAGGATGTCTGTCTATCTTGTCTGTCTGCCTGCCTCTCTTTTAATACTAGAATTTGGGGTCACCTAGTAGAGCTGATAATAGGTTTGGGCTGCTAAAAAAATGCTTCTTCATGTAATGCATAATTAGCTTATGTAACTCACTGCTACAAGATGTGCTGATGACTGCTTGGGGGGGGGGGGGTTCAAGCGCATTCATGGAGGATGACAGATCTGCCGTAAGCTGCTACAGCTAAATAGAACCTCCATATTGGGAAGCAGTATACCACTGAATGTCAACTGCCCTCACTTTCATACATCTGGTGTTGTTGATGGAATGGTGGCCTACCTACCAAGGAAGTGCTTGAATTCATCTGGGTTGTTAGCAGAAGAGCTCAAAAAATTGACAACTGGCTCTACATAAGGCCGCGTTCACCCAGGAGCCCAGTTTTTGTGCCACTGACGGTTCCTTGAATGTGTGAAGCAACAGTAGCCTCTGAGCATGTCCAGAATGCTTTTTTCTTCCCACCATCACCCTCTTGGATTTTGAAAGTGAAGCACAGCTAGTATGGACCCCGGCAGGAGGGTGAAGTAGATCTCGGGTGTGCTTTGGACAGCGGCAGATGGCAAACAGATGCTTTGGCTTGCTACCAACCTCAGCATTGAAAATATCCTAGAACCACTCCCTCCGGCAAAAGTGTTGGGCAACAGTTCACCCTGCCTGGCATCGTGCCCACCTCTTCCACCCCACCCTGGCCTTTGCACCAAGATGTCTTGCAGTGAAACTCTCGAAAGCTTGAACTGTCACAGGCGGAGGGGCGGGATGTTAAACAACTCTTCTTGTGTGATGATGAACTCGTTGGGTTGCTGATTCAAATGAAAGGAACACTAGCAGAGAGAGGCGTGGCTATCAGGTCTTTTGGTAGCTAAACGGAGCATTCCTGTTCAGAGGCAGTCTACCTCTGAGCACCGTTTCCTAGAGGGCAACAACACAAATGTTTCGTGCCTTCCTTGCAGGCTTTTTGGAAGCATCTGGTGTGCAGTTCTGATTGCCATAGCTCAAAAAGGATATTACAAAACTGAAAAGAGTTCAGTCGAGGGCAACCAAAATGATTTAAAGGGTTGGGATATGAAAGGCCAGAGAGCTCGGGTCTTTTTACTCAAGAAAAAAGATGGCTACCAGGGTGGGGGTAAGGGGCCATAACTAGGGTTGCCAGCCTCCAGCTGGTAGCTGGAGATCTCCTGGTATTACAACTGATCTCCAGGACACAGAAATCAGTTCACCTGGAGAAAATGGCTGCTTTGGAGGGTGAACTTTATGGAATTACACCATGCTGAGGTCCTTCGTCTCCCTAGGTTTCCAAACACACATACCCCAAATCTTCAGGAATTTCCCAACTTGGAGATGGCAACCCTAGCCATAACAGAGGCTTATAAAAGTGGGTGGGAGGGAAGGCAGCATGGTATAGCCTGATCTTGTCAGATCTCAGAAGCTAAGCAGTGTCAGTTCTTGGATGGGCAGCCACCAAGGAAGACTTAGCAGAGGAAGGCACTGGCAAACCACCTCTGCTTCCCACTTGCCTTGAAAACCCCTGACTGGGTCTTGGGGGAACCCAGTGAAATTGTTGGGAAATAATAGTGCCAGCAAGTGGGGTGTGGCTAGATCTCTCGCAGAGAATTCTTGGCACTTGTAACAGACTACAATATGCAGAACTTTGGAGGAAGCTGCTAAAATATTACCGAACTAGCGTAAATCTGCCATGTCGACACAGAATCTCTTTCTTCCATCCTTTCTCCTTTTTGAAAAACGGCTTCGCCGTTCACAAATGTAGCAGAATGAAGTAATTTTGAGTTTTTGAAAAAATGCCCTGCGCAAGTGGGAGAAAGGTTCTGCCTTTTCTGGCTGGGCTGGTTTTCTCGTTGCCAGGAGTCTGGAGAGCGTCCCAGCCGTGAGATTTGCAGGAGGGCTTCCCCTGGCCAGCTAAGGGTTAAGAGTTTCAAAGGGGACTTGGTCTGGGAGACGGATGAATGCAGGGTGTGCTTCCCTCCAGTGCCAACCTAGAGAGGGAGGAGCGGTGGGTGGGTAGAGAGCTCCCTGGCTGGAAACACTGCCATGGGACTGTGGCCAACGCCTCCCAGCCTTGAGCAGGGCTGTCTCCAGATAGGAACCAGATGGTCTCTCAGGCTTGCAGATGTTCCTGGCAGCCACCAGGACTGCTCAACAAAGACAACGCGCCAGCAGAGGCTGGGGCTGGAGGGGGTGATGGAAAGAATGCTAAGGGAGGGGCAGGGGGTTGCATTGGGTTAGACTCAACAGAGTTGAACAGCGAGCCTGCTCAAAAACCAGATATTCAGGATTGGGTTTTTGCCTGGGCTGTCTCTAGTCTCAAGGAGGAATTTTCCAGGAGGTTAAGAGTGGCCATAGCATGCCTGGCTGGGAAGCCATAAGAGAAAAGCACTCTGCATATGCTCAGAAGCACAGGGTAGGGTCAGTTTGCAGATGGAAAGGCAAAGCCTCCATCTTTGAGTAACAGCCTGCAGAGCTCTCTTTTGTTCCACTGCATGAAAAGGGCTTCACTTGTTTGGTTGTGCTAATTTAATAGAACCCTGACCTGGGCCGTTTCCAGACGCGATGTCGCGCAAAACCCGCGCGCGAAAACGCGATATTTCGCGTTTTCCCCGGCACGATCCGAAACGTGGCGCGACGTCCCGGGTGCAGGTAAGCTGTCTGGAAACGGCCCTGGATGGCCCAGGCTAGCCCGATTGCGCCGGATCTCAGAAGCCAGTCCAGGTCGCTACGTAGAGGCAAGCAATGGCAAAGCACCTCTGACCAGCTCCTGCCTTGAAAAGGCAGTGGTTCCCAGCCTTTTTGGTATGGTGGCCCACAAGTCCAAACTTACTTCATATGGTGATTCATCCGAGGCTGGTGCAAGAGACTGAGAGCCAAGCTACAAGTGATGCCTTACACAGGTTGGACACTTGTCAACTTCCCTCAAGTTTTGATGGGAAATGTAGGCATCCTGGTTTTACAGCTTGGCTCTCCATTACAGCTGCAAGACCAGGATGCCTACATTTCCCATCAAAACTTGAGGGAAGCTGACAAGTGTCCAACCTGTGTCAGGCATCACTTGTAGCTTAGCTCTGAGAAGGCACTGAGGGGGAAGGAAGAGCGTCGAGTTGAGGAGATGTAGGAAGATGGCAAATATCAGCCAGTGGTTCGGTGCAGTACATTTCCCAAAGGTTGGAAGCAGTGAAGCACTCCAGGGGATTTGGGTCGCTGAAGATGAAGCGCCAAGACCCAGCCTCTGCTCCCACACACAACCTTCCTTCCTCTTCTTCCAGCTACAAGTGTGAAGTAACTCATTGCCAGACAATGTTTTTCTCCTCATTGGTGTTGGAAAGGGAGACAAGGTGAAAATGTGAGGAGCTGAAATGGAGGAGAGGAAGAACAGAGTGCAAAGGGCTTCCATTGGGGATGGCTTCCCTGTGGCCCACTTTCAGGGGCTTCATGGCCCGCTTTTGGTTGGGAAATACTGCTAGAAGGGGTTGCCTCACGTCAGCTATGACTTCTTGGCACCTTGTGTGTGTGTTGTGTTATGAGCCATCAAGTCGCTTCCAATCTGTGGGGACTGAAAAATCTCCAGCACGTTCTACCATTAACAGACTTGGTCTGATTTTGCAAACTGGAGGAGGTGGCTTCTTTTATTGAGTCCAGCCATCTCGTTTCAGGTCTTCCTCTTTTCCTACTGCCTTCCAGTTTTCCAGAAAGTCATGTCTTCTCATTATTGACTTTTACAGAGAGTCTTGACATTATTGACTCTTCCAGAGAATCTTGTCTTCTCATGATGTGACCAAAGTATGATAGCCTCAGTTTTGTCATTTTAGGTTCTAGGGAGAATTCAGGCTTGATGTAATCTAGAACCCACTTATTTGTCTTTTTGACCATTCATGGTATCTGCAAAACTCTCCTCCAGCACCACATTGCAGATGAATCAGTTTTCTTTCTGTCAGCTTTCTGCATTGTCCAACTTTCATATCTATACATAGTAACGAGAAATACCATCGTTTGGATTACCTTGATCTTTGTCCCCCCAGGAGACATTTTTATCTTTAAGGATCTTCTCTAGCTCCCTCACAGCTGTTCTTCCAAGTCTCAATCTCCTTCTGATTTCTCCATTGCAGTCTTCTTTTCGGTTGATGATTAAGCCAAGGAATTGAAAATCTTGAACCATTTCAATTTTGTTATTGTCAGCTTTAAAATGGTGTTATTCAGCACCTTAGATACACAATTTTATTGGGGGGGGGGTGGATCTGGTAGATCCATTCCACTGGACGATGCTTTCCTCCAGAGCAGGGAAACTTTACTAGTGCAAAGCACTCCTGCTAGCGGAGCAGATCCACAGTATCAAGCCTATCCCTTGCTGTGTCAAGGAATCACTTAATCCCTAAATTACTGTCTGTGGTTTGTGTGTTAATTGGGGCTATAATAGTTAGATAATTGCATTCTTGGGCATGACCTTGAGGGCTCTTTTTCAGATGAGATTGAGATTTTGGTTGGATGAACAGTTTTTAAAACGCTGCTTGTTCATAGAAACGGCATCTGTGAAGTCGCTGCATGGAAGTCTGGTGTTAAAAGAAAGCAGCGCAAATGGAACCAGCAGTTCTTATTTACCACCCATGGCTGGCTTTGGCGTAGTGGCCAATATTTTCCATAAAGAAACAAGTTTGTTGGAGAGCAAGGATGTCTTTTATTTATTTTTATTTATGTCATTTATAGTCTGCCTTTCTCACCGAGACTCAAGGCGGATTACACAGTATGAGCTTAGTACAATCCGTATCAAGTACATTTCAATATAGTATCAAGGACATTTCCATAAACAATGCCATAGGGGAAATAGAGACAAGTTTAAAAGACACAGTATTAGCAAAAATCCAGTACTGAGTAGAAAAATACTGACTGACATTAAACAACATGGAGTGCTGGTGGTACATAGGAGTACATATTTAAAGCAACAGATAATACATAAGGCAATATAGTGATAAAGTCTCTGGTCCCTAACTCATTAGCGAAGCCTCTGAGACGCCATCCCTACAATACAGCCCTCCCATTTGAGTAAAAAAGCCTTTTTGAGCTTTCGAGAGTCAGAGCTCCCTTCGTCAGATACAAGGAGTGGAAAAAACTTGTTGGGGCGCTTTTTTACCCACCCTTCCTCCAAGATGCTGAGGGTGGAGTGATGTTTCTCTTCTCCTCCGTTTTATCCGCACATTTTATTGTCACGTGGCACTGTGACCCAGAAGCAGAGCTAGAGAAAGTGCCAGGGCAGTGATCCCCAACACGGTGCCCACCAATGTGTGCCCTGATGCCCATTTGATTCTTCCTCAAGTATACCTGCGGGACCGCCTCTCACCCTATATTCCCCGGAGGGTGCTCTGCTCAGCAGATAAACATCTGCTTGTGGTCCCTGGCCCCAAGGAGGTCTGTCTTGCCTTGACCAGGGCCCAGGCCTTTTCGGTCCTGGCCCCAACCTGGTGGAACTCTTTGTCTGAGACAACTCGGGCCCAGCGGGATTGACTATCATTCCACTGATCCAGTAAGACAGACATGTTCCACCAGGCCTTTGGTGGTTGAGGCAAATGGGTCTCCTTTCTGGCCTCCTATGGGGGGGGGAAGCATCCCCTCCCAGTCTTAGCTGTTTTTATCTGTTGTTTGCCATGTCCCCGTCCTCCCAGTAGCACCTACTTTATGTGCTCCTGGGCCCGTGCAATGATGTCACTTCTGGGAAATGACATCATCACATGGGGCATGGCCACCCTGTGAGCGCTCCCATGCTCTGCGGGGGACCAAATCGGGCCAGATTCAGGCCGATTTGGCCCAGATTGGGCCGCTGCAAAGCACAGAACCGCTCCCATGCTCCACAGCAGCCTGATCTGGGCTGATTCGGGCCTGAATCTGCCTGGAATGGGCCACTGTGGAGCATGGGAGCGTTCCCGCACTCCACAGCAGCACAATCCAGGCCAATTCGAGCCTCCTTCAGGCCCGATTTAGGATTTATCTCCCCCACCGGCCAGGTAAGCGGGGGCAGGGGTGGAGGGAGGGAGGGGGAGGGGGTTAAATCTGGTTTTCAAGTCCTGCATTTTAACCACCGTGCCACTCTCGCTTCTAATGGAGATTAGGCTCTTCAAAGATTTCAGCCAGGGACTTTCCTAGCAGTGGTGATCTTTCCAAGGGGAGATATTAGAGGCTGAACCTGAGCTGTTCTGCATACCAGTTGGCTGCTTTGCCCCTGAGTTACAGGACTTTTAGCTGGGCTTCTGCTTCTGCTCACACAGATCGTTGCAGACACGTGACAGCTGTTTGCAGCACAAACGTGAATCACTGCAGGGGACTCCTATCTACAGCTAGGATTTTTCACAGAAGGAAGAGTTTCTAGCATTGATACAGTCATGAAGAATAGGCTGGCTTGCCTAGTTTTGCTGAACGTGTTGGCTATTGTTTGAACTCTCTGTCCATTAAGGGGCTTAATCAGGATTCTCTCTCCCCTCCCTCTCTCCCTCTCTAGGCTTCGCCAGGTGCCAAAAATCAGCGCAAAGATGCCGTCACATCCATCTCAGTTAGAGCACGCTATGGAAAACCTTATGTTCACTTTTCACAAATTCGCAGGCGACAAGAACTATCTAACGAAGGAAGATCTTCGGCAGCTGATGGAGAAGGAAGTGCCGGGATATATGGAAGTGAGTGGATGTTAGACTTTTGAAGCTGAGCCTGTAATTCTGAGGAATTTGAGGAATGCAAAGCCCTGAAGGGGTATGCGGGGAGAGCGGGGGTTTCCAGGCACTGCAAAGGTGTGCGGGTTTTTTCTGTCTAGTACATTTTTACCCCACCTTTCCTCTAAAGAGCTCAGGGTAAATAAAATCCTTTCTTCTTTTGATCTTCACAACAGCCTTGTGAGGTAGGTCAGGCTGAGTGAGCGCAACCGGTCTAAGACTGAGTATCTGAACTCAGATCTCCTAAATCCTAGTCTGACATTCTGACCTCTACACTACACTCTTTACATGTATCAGACTACACTGGACCCCTTCCGTTCCATCCACAGCATGTGCTTGTTTGTTCCTGTGGCCTGTAAGTTCTCATTCTCCCAACCAAGCTGAGTTTCCCTTTTGCAGCAGCTGTGTTGTTGGTCAACACCATATCCCTGACCCTTCCCCCTCAGAATGTAGAATGTCTGCCAACATTCCATGGCCACGCAAGAGCTTAGCCAATAGTCTTGGAGTAGGGGCATAAAGAGGAAGGATTAGTTAGAATGGGTGCGACCATTTCTTTAGTTTCCCCTTCAAAAACAGCGCTCCATGCATGTCCCTCAGCAGAAGGAAGTTCCAAGGCGGCATTAGAAGTGGGACTTCTGGCGCCTTTTGTTACAGATTTCATATGAACAGTAGATTAAGCGTCTGTTTCAAATGTACAGGTTGAGCAGATAGAATGTAGGCTTGACAAGCAGGAAATGCCTGTCCCAAAGCAACCTTGTTAATTACAATATCTTATGGAGCCTTCGCAGTGATTACCACCGGTTCTCCCTCAGCAGTTTTCTACATACAGTGTCATGCTCGGGATATTTTTATCTTTGCTCAGATCACACATGAACACATCCAGCACCTTAGCGTTCATGCGCATACGTTAACATGAATGCATTCCAGATACGAGATGCAACGTCCATTCACTGAGACACTTTATGACTTTGGAGAACACAGACGCTAGCAATTCACACCAGCCAAAATTTAACCAAAGCATCCCCCAAAGGCAATTCATTTGTTTTATTTAATTTATAGTCCTCTCTCCCTGCAAGCGGGCTCAGAGCGGATTAACAACATATAAATACATATTTGGAAACAATTAAAAACACTGGTAGCAATCGTATTTATACAAAATACAGAGGCGGATTCATTCAGGATGGGTAGAAAACCAGAAGGCACCTTTGTCAATGAGACCGTTGGCCTCTGAGTAAACCAAATTCCCTTCTCTTCCTTTCCCCCCCCCCTTCTTGTCCTCAGAACCAGAAGGACCCAATGGCCATTGACAGGATCATGAAGAACCTAGAGGAATGTCGGGATGGAAAAGTTCATTTCGAGGGGTACCTCTCTCTGATCGCTGGGCTGACCAACGGCTGCAACGAGTATTACGTGAAGAAAATGAAGCCGACAGGGAAGAAGTATTAAGATGGGAGGCAGCTTTCCGTCCTCCACAGCACTGACCACACAGTTGGGCCTCTGCCAATAGCTCCCAGAGAACCTACCTGTCCCTCCAGAGTCATCCCAGTTCTTCTTAAAGGTGCCACTTGCTGCCTCAAATGTAAGCGCAGTCGGGTGCAGGAGAATCGAAAGGTCCCTAACCCCCCTTCCAAAATGTTTGAACCCTCAAATCACCCAGCCAGGAACCCCAAAGTCAGCTTGCCCTTAACCTATACTCCTCTCTACCTGTGCTATGAAATAAAACATTCTGAATGGAGGATTTTTTAAAAAAAACAAAAATCTGTGTGTCTTTTTCTTCGGGGTTCATCCTGAACTTGGAAGGAGAGGGTGCCGTTGCAGGGACCGATGTTTCAAAATGTGATGTGAAAACCAACGTGTTACTTCTGGAACCCAGACCTGGACTCGAACCTGGGAGTTGTGGAAAGATTTACACCTCCAGCGAGCTGTAATGGAAGCAGGGAACTACTGGAGGAACGTCCTTTTTAACACTAGGAGGCCAGGATGGGTCTAGAGATACTGTATAACAGGGCTCCTTAACACAAGGCCCACAGGCACTGTGGTACCCTCTCACACCTTTTCTGGTGCCCACCAGGAGTTTTAAGAAAGTGGGGGGCTTTTGCCCAGCAGGACTTCTAACGGGCTGTCAGACATCTGATTGACTGTGCTTGTTTTTTAAAAGTTGCTTCGGCAGCAGCTGCCACCACAACATCGGGATTTTTCACGACCAAAGGTTAGCAGCGTGCTTGTGTAACCTCTCTTTTATGGGTTCCATGGGGCTAATTTAGGAAGCAAACTTTCACACAAATGTAAATTAAGAAAAAAAAATCACCAAACCTTTTAACAATTAGAACAACACAACTATTATTTTTCTTTGAGTGCAACAAAAACAGAAACATTCAGCCAACAATATCTTTGAAAACCACTCAATGTAAGAAAAATAGTAAGAGTCCAGTAGCACCTTTAAGACTAACCAACTTTATCGTAGCATAAGCTTTCGAGAGCCACAGCACTCTTCGTCAGATGCATCTGACAAAGAGAGATGTGGCTCTCGAAAGCTTAAGCTACAGTAAAGTTGGTTAGTCTTAAAGGTGCTACTGGACTCTTTACTGTTTTGCTACTACAGACTAACGCGGCTAACTCCTCTGGATCTATGACTCAATGTAAGCAAGTTCAATTTGTAGGATCCCACCAAGTGCTAAAATCCTTTGCCAGAATCCTTCCAGTTATGAAGCAACTGGAACTCAGGCTTCTGTCCTGTTCCCAGGGAATTGTAGCCCTGCAAGAATAATATGATTCCAATAATAATACCAACTAATTCTAACACATACACCACTTTTAGTTACTGTTCACGTATAACATGTTTCTGTTTTATTTTTGATTTGATTTGATTTATAATCAGAGCGGATGACAACGTAATAAATATATATAATAAAAACATACAATAAAAATACTAATCATCATATAAATGCTATATAAAACATATTAGAGGCACACACAATGCACCCCACATCTCACATCTCAGATCTCTTCAGGGTCCACAGGGCAGGGTGGTCAAGAGCTAAATACTACACGGCCGGGATACATACCCTTGCTCACTGGCCGGGATTACCTTTTTCAAGGTGATAAGAGCACATCAGATGTTATCAAGCGCCCCAGAAACCCACCCCTCAAATGACCCCACCCTTACTGGGCTAAACCAATCAGTTCATGGGAGTTACATGTGCAAGATAATATTTTTTAACAATATGTTCATTTTAAAAGATATGTTGGTAAGTTACTATTTAGAGTTACTATTTAGAGTTATGCATGGCCTCACTCCCAGTCCCTGACATTTTGTGACTGGCTGCGTCCCCTGTGGTTGCTGCCTCCTACAGGAACAGAAGAGTCAGAGGGAGGAAGAAAGGAGCATTGTTAGACAGCGATATGATGTCACTTCTGGGGGAAACCTGGAACTAATGTCACACATTTCCAGGACAGCAGGATTTATAATAATACATTCAATTTATCCACCGCTCTTCAGGACAACTTAACACCCACTCAGAGCAGTTTACAAAGTGTGTTGTTATGGTCCTCACGACAATCACCCTGTGAGGTAGGTGGGGCTGAGAGAGCTCTGAGAGAGCTGTGACTGACCCAAGGTCACCCAGCTGGCTTCAAGCGGAGGAGGGGGGAATCTAGATTAGAGTCCTGCTGCTCTTAACCACTATACCAGACTCGCTGGTTGGACAAGTTAATGCTACACACAGAGTGGTTTACAAAGTGTGTTGTTATCCTCACGACAATCACACTGTGAGGTGGGTGGGGCTGAGAGAGCTGTGACCCAAGGTCACCCAGCTAGCTTCAAGCAGAGGAGTGGGGGATCAACCCTGGCTCTCCAGATTAGAGTCCTGCCGCTCTTAACCACTACACCAAACTGGCTCTTGGCACTTTAGAGACCAACAAGATTTTCAGGGTATAAGCTCTCAAGTGTCGGAAATTCCCTTCGTCAGGTATCAATTGGTACCACAGCACACATGGATCTCATGTTGACGACCCCGGTTACACAGCATCACATGACCCATTCTGGCCTACTAGTGTTAAAAAGGCTGAAGAAGGTATCTGAAGAAAGGAGCTCCGATCCATGAACCCCAAAGTGGGATACTTTGGCTTTGGTCTATTTCTGAAGCCCTTCTGCCTTGAGCTGCAAGGGTGTTTGTGTAAGCTCTGTGACACTACAGCAGAGCTCTGCCTTGCTCCCAAGACCTTGGCTGGAACTAAAACCGAGAGTATCATTAGAGTTGCCCAATGGCCAACATTTTACTGGTCCAGTAAGGAAAAGTGCATTGAGTCTGGTGTCCAGTACGAGTCTGCAATACCAGCGTGCCCCAAATTCTGCCATGCTCCACTTTTTACCTACCCAGTGCTGTTAGGCTTTGCCCAGAAAAAGTGAACCCCTCCCCAAAGGCCCCCCCCCCCAGGATCTGCTCTGGCTCAAGCCCCTTAGTCCTACTCATAGAGCCAATGTTCTAATCTCAAAAGTTGGCAGTTCTGCGTAGCTGGAGTTCAAGAACTGGCATTCCAAGTGCAACTTTGGATTTGGAAAAGCACCTCTGGGTAGGGACATTCCGGAGATTTGGGGGATGAAGAGCCAAGCTACACGTGACGCCTGACACAGGTTGGACACTTGTCAGCTTCCCTCAAGTTTTGATGGGAAATGTAGGCGTCCTGGTCTTGCAGCTGTAATGGAGAGCCAAGCTGTAAAACCAGGGTGCCTACATTTCCCATCAAAACTGGAGGGAAGCTGACAAGTGTCCAACCTGCATCAGGCGTCACTTGTAGCTTGGCTCAGAGACTGGAGAGAGCAAGGTTTGGGGAGGGGAGAGACCTCAGCTGGATATAATACCATACAGTCCAAGGCAGCCATTTTGTCCGGAAGAACTGAACTCTGTCTCCAGGAGTTCTCCATCCACCATATGGACGTGAGCAACCTTACTGTGGGAGGAGAAGAACGTGGCTCAGGGTTCACTCCCCACCTCCCACTTGGAAATCTATAACTGCATAGTTTTAAACCCCTGGCAGCTGGGAAGGGCAAGAAAACACTGCATACTTCTCTTTACAGGGTTTAAAGCAACTGTGAGATTACCAATCAGGAATTAAACTCCTCTTTCCTAACATCACAGTCTTGATACATAGTTCTCTCTTTCTCTCCCATTTTTAGAGCCAAAAACTACATCTGGAGTTCCATCGTTATATGTAGTGTCTATTTACTTACGAAATTATATCCCATCCTTCTTTCAAGGAGCTTAGGGTGGTGTGCATAGTTCCTTCATCTCTGTTTGATCCTGACAACACCCCTGTTGGGTAGGTTAGGCTAAAAGAAATTGGCTGACCCAAGGTCACCCCATAAGCTTCAAGACCTGGATCAGGGCCTCCCCTAGAGCAACACTCTAGTCAGTAAGCCACAGTGTGTCTCTGGTTGACCTCATGATGGCAGCCATTTTGTACCCACAAGGCCTAGTCTTCTCCAATTTGCACCTAGAGGTGCCCGCTCTGAGTTGGGAAATTCCTGGAGATTCGGGGGCAAAGCCTGGGGAAGGTGGAGTTTGGGGGAGCAGGGATGTGATATCTCAGAGTCCTAGAGTTGCCCTCATGATACCTGGAGATCTAGAATTATGACTGATCTCCAAGCGAAAGAAATCAATTCCCATGAAGAAAATGGCCCCTTTGGAGGCGGAATTCTATGGGACTATACACCACTTAGGGCCAAGCTACACGAGACGAATTACACATGTTGGACGCTTGTCAGCTTCCCTCAAGTTTTGATGGGAAATGTAGGTGTCCTGGTCTTGCAGCTTGGCTCTCTGCTGTCCAATGGACTTTTCAACTGTCATTTGTCCAACATTCCGCCAAGCGGCCTACATTTCCCATCAAAACTTGAAGGAAGCTGACAAGTGTCCAACCTGTGTCATTCGTCACTTGTAGTTTGGCCCTGAGGCTCCTTCCCTCCCCAAATCCCATCCTCTCCAGGTTCCACTCTCCAAATCTCCAGGAATTCTCCAACCCTAGAGTCCATCCCCTGACGCTGCCATTTTCTCCAAGGAAACTGATAATTGTCGTTTAGAGATCAGGTGTAATTCTGAGAGAGCGCTTAGGATTGCCAGCCTCCAGGTGGTGGCTGGAGATCTCCTGGAATTACAACTGATCTCCAGACCACAGAGATCAGTTCCCCTGGAGAAAATGGCTGCTTTGGCGGGTGGACTCTATGTCATTATGCCCCATTGAGGCCCCTCCCCTCCCCAAACTCCCCTCTTTCCAGGCTCCACCCCCAAAATCTCCAGGAATTTCACAACTTGAACCTGTCAACCCTAAGAGCGCTGGAGGTTGCCATCCCTATACTTGAGGCCCTTCCTTTTGCTGAGGCCCTTTTTTTGCCAGAGGACCTCCTCTCTTTGTTTTGCCTCTCTCTGCTTCCTGACAGCATTATCGGAGGTGCCAAAGACTGGATCTTGAGGGATTAATAAGTAGCCAGGATAGCTCGGCATAACCAACCCTAGGTACATCACACCGACCCGGAGGGTAATTAATCTCCTGGAAATTGCCTACTTCAATGACTGTTGCACACTTAGCTTCTCCAAACAGAGGCAGAGGATTGCGCCGTGCACATAATTTACCTCAGCCCCAAGGAATTTTATCAGGAACGCTCTGGTAATTGAGGCAAAAATGAAATCACGCCTCTATGGGTCACCAGCCAGAGATATGGGCTGTTTGAGGAAGATCCCGGCAAAGGAGGGCACTGGGGAGTTGGTCCTTGGGTGATCTTCCTGAGGGGGTGATCCCAAAAGATTCCAAGACGACGCACTTTAGAATAAAGTGTGTGCCAAGATCCTAGACTTGCTAGCCAACCAGAACAGTAACACCAAAATCCCCATAGGCTTGGTTTGCTTTACTAGCTAGCTGGCAAGGAGGCAGGTGCTTCCTCTTTGCTCGGTCATTTTTAAACGTTAGTTTTTATTAAGAGCTGTTAAAGTTTTGGTGACTAAGAGCCAAGCTACAAGTGATGCCTGACACAGGTTGGGCACTTGTCAGCTTCCCTCAAGTTTTGATGGGAAATGTAGGTGCCCTGGTCTTGCAGCTTGGCTCTCTATTTAATTGAAGTTTACAGAGCGGCAGTCTATGGGAGGGAGAACATGAGGTTGGAAGGGGAGTGCAGGCGTCGGGCTCTTTCCAGGACCCCCCTTCCCCTCTGCTGGGGGGCGGTGGTTTCTGTAAACTTCAATTAAATGGAGAGCCAAGCTGTAAGACCAGGACACCTAGATTTCCCATCGAAACTTGAGGGAAGCTGACAAGTGTCCAACCTGTGTCAGGTGTCACTTGTAGCTTGGCTCTAAGCTTTTATGCTGTGCCTTGAAACTGCTGGGCTGTGGTTCTCCTTCCCAGCCCTACGTTTGCCTATTCAGTGATAAGGACAAGACAGCTGTTAGCAGATCTGTTCTGCCAACAGCAACTCTTTCCTCTGATGTCATTTTCTTAAAACGCTGCTAGGGCCTGGTGGAAGCTCCACTGTTAGGGGGAATGAACCGCAAGATCCAACCCGTCGTTGTTAAATTTGCAGCACCGTAAAAGGTGACAACCAAATAATGGTCAGTTTATTCCACAAAAAAATACACTTTTGGCCCGTGGAGGACAGCATGAGCTTGGAGAACCCCTGAGCTCACCTGTTACAGGTAACCTGTCCCGCACTTCCTGTGGAAGAGGATTGCTCGCAAGCCAATCATTCATCAATTAAGACTCGTCTGCAACTGGCATTCCCTGGGCCAAAAACCTGACCCTCTTGATGATGCTGTATGCCCCTCTCCCATAAACACAGGTTTGTCAAGTCCAGACATTACTCTAACTAGAGGTCTCCTTGTGAGTTGGGGAAATAGATGCAGCAGGAGGGGATAACTATGGTTCTCCAGCAATGTACACCAGGATTGTTCCCTTAGAGAAACTCTTAAATAAACAGGCAGATGTTCTAAAGGAAGGGTTTCTTTGGGTGAAGCTACAAGTGACGAATGACACTTGAACGGCAAGTGTATTTCTCCCTGTTCACTTGCGCTCCACTCAATCTACTTGCCGTTCAAGTGTCATTCATCACTTGTAGCTTGGCCCTTTATTAATAAGGAATCAGAACATTGAAATTGAGGTGGGTTTTAGGTGGGCAGCTGTGGTGGTCTGCATTCAAACAGAAGAATTTGAGTCCAGTGTAGGATTTTCAGAGTGTAAGCTTTCGAGATTCAGATCGCCCCTCTTCGGACACTATATTTTGTTTGATAGCAGAGTTACGTAGAAGCATTTTCCCCAACATGCAGAAATTATTATCCAAGGCATGTTGAGTTGCCTATTCCATCAGGCCCTTCACCTCTGATTCCATTGTTAAAAAAAAAGTAGCTGATGAGGATAATAGACCAGCGGCTGGCAGAAATTCCACTCCTTCCTCGGGCCACATGAAAATGCTTCATACCCTGGCCTGATGACCTCATTCCAGGTAGTTATTTTTGGTGAGCTCCACCTGAACCAACCCAACAGCATCCCTCATCCATCGCTCCATCACCAGTTGGGTATTTTCTCTCCCCAAGCGCACAGTCCTCCTGCCCAGATATTTTTGTCAGTGGTCCCAAGACACCTTGACGCCTTCCTTAGACTTTGTTTTTGAGAGCTGTGTTTTTAAGACTGGGTGGATATGCAGGAAATCACATCTTGCTCTTGGAAGCGGGCAAATCTGACAACTGAATTCTCCATACTCAAAATGTGGACATTTTCTTAAAAGTAAGAACTCAGCCAAGAACTCGTCGTCTTCATCATCCGATACTGATCGCAGGATTCATTCAAATGATGGGTTGCATCATATTTGATTAAAGTATGGGAGTTCCACCCTACCCTACCACACACAAATACACAATCAGATCTCTCCCTCAAAGGCACTATTAGCTGTATTGTTGAAGGCTTTCATGGCCGGAGAACGATGGTTGTTGAGGGTTTTCCGGGCTGTATAGCCGTAGTCTTGGCATTGTAGCTCCTCACGTTTTGCTGGCAGCTGTGACTGGCATCTTCAGAAGTGTAGCACCATGGATGACTCAGCCCAAACCCACCTTCCTGAGTAGATATAAATGACCTGCCAACATCTTCTCCACACTGTGACACTGAGAGATCTCTGTCTTTTGGTGCCACACCTCTGAAGATGCCAGCCACAGCTGCTGGCGAAACGTCAGGAACTACAATGCCAAGACCACGGCAATACAGCCCGGAAAACCCACAACAACCAACACTATTAGCTCTTCAGGGTTTGAGCAGACCAGTTTTCCCCCATCTCTTGTTCTCATTTTTTTCTTGAAGTGTCAGATACACTCAATATTCTGTGCCTCCTAGCGCATGCTCGATCTTCATGCTTTATTTTTGCTATGAGAAGAAATGATGAAACGGGCTGGTGCCTGGCCTCTTATGGACCATGTATTGCCTGCCTCAGTGGCAAGGTGCATGATTTGTGTGAAGAAGGTCCCAGGGTCAAGCCAGAACTGGGTCAGTGTGACCAGAATGGCCTTTGGGCTACGCTGTACAGGAAGAGGCAATAGAAAAGCCGCCCCTTGTTGCCGCTGGCCAGGTCTGAACCATGTAGTTCCTGCAGAAGCACCACCAGGATTTAGCTTGGTTTGCACCTTGCCATAGGGTCGCCCGCCTCCAGGTGGTGGCTGAAGATCCCACGGAACTGCAGCTGGTCTCCAGGCCACAGAGATCATTTTCCCTGGATAAAGTGGCAGGTTCAGATGGCAGGCTCGGTGGCATTATACTTCACAGAGGTCCCGCCCACCCCAGACCATGCCTTCCCCAGGATCCACACACCTCAAATCTCCAGGAATTTCCCAACCTGGAGCTGGCAACCCTACAGGCTTGCCACCTGTGGCCCATCAGGCCAATCCATCGACCCCTGGTTCAAGTCACAGCCTGACAGAGGGTCTGCTGCCAGCCAGAGACACTTTGCACACAGAGTAACGAGTCCAGTAGCACCTTTAAGACTAACCAACTTGATTGTAGCATAAGCTTTCGAGAACCACAGCTCTCTTCGTCAGATGCATCTGATGGAGAGAACTGTGGTTCTCGAAAGCTTATGCTGCAATAAAGTTGGTTAGTCTTAAAGGTGCTACTGGACTCTTTACTACTTTGTAACTACAAACCCAACTAACTCCTCTGGATCTTTGCACACACATGCTCCCTCCCTTTCAACATGCATACATGCAACATGCGCAAACTCCATGAAACATCAACCTGCTCATTCCGAGGCCTGCAATCCTAAGCATGCTTAAGTGGGAGTAAATCCCATTGAATATAGTGGGACTAAGATCTTAGTAAGCATGGTAGACATGCATAGAAAGAACACTGGTTTGGCTTCCTCTCTGGCCTGCGCCCCGGACTCCAGGGTGTTAGCGCCCCTCCAGCTCTGGCACTCTAAGCAGTCACCTAGGTATGCCTAGCGGGTAGGCCCAGCCCCGGCCATAAGGCAGATCCCAGTGTCAAAGCACTAAACAGTCCCATAGTTCCCCCTTCCAGGAAGGGGTGTGTGTATATCCGCATGCGTGTGGGGAGGAGGCACGCTTAAGAGGGACACCCAACACCTGGAACAGGTAGGCCCTGGTTCAGTCCCAAGCATCTTCAGGTAAGAGGTGTTGGGAAAGACCTTCCCCTGCCTGAGAGTCTGGGGAGCCACTGCTAATCAGAGCAGAGGAGACAATGCTAATAATCTAGATGGACCAAAGATCTGACTTCAGTCAGTTGGGCAATCCAACTATTATTACAACAGACCTGTTTTTCTGGTGTGTTTTATTAATTTGCAAGAGTCACCTTTAAAATTCACATGATTTGAAACGGACTTGGCTTATTTCTTTATTTCTTGTATCCCACCTCTCTCCCCGACGAAGAGGCTTACATCATTCCCCTCGCCTCCATTTTATCCTTGCAACAGCCCTGTGAGGTAGGTTAGACTGGGAGCGTCCAACTGGCCTAGCGTTACCTCGCTCCCATGGCCGAGCGGGGATTCAAACCTGGATCCTAGTCTGACATTCTAACCGCTACACCATGCCAGCTATCAAATAAATGTTTAATATAAATAAAAGTTACGTGAATATCTCCTCTTTTATATCTTTCATGTACTGATTAATCAAATTTTTTCCCGCTCCAATTTAGGGCTGCTCCTATCAGTCTTCAAGAAAACTTGAAAATTGTTAGGCAAATCCCAAATAAGCTGGACAAGGGCAAAAAAAGGGGGGGCATGGACTTGCACCCAAGCTATGGGGGCACTGAAATTGCAGAAGAAGGAGAACGCTTTTTGCACCGAGAAGACTTCGGCCTCTCTTCGTTTTGCCCGACTGAACCTCGGCCTTCCCAGCGTTCCCTCCCTCCTGGAAACGGCAACTGGGACCAGCCCCGGCAGGGCCTGGTACAAGCACTCCTCTGTTTAATGGGAAACAGACGCTCCGCATGCCCGTCGAGTCACCCCCACACACATGCACACTCCACTCTGGGTCGGTCAGTGTGATTCACTCATGGTTCCTGTGTTTTTGCCAAAATATTTGACGTTGCCCAGGAGACAGCGGGGCTGCAGGCCGGGCGTGGCACCGCCAGCCACAACAGCCCCTGCTGCTTATTCACACTGCGTTGTTGCTTGCAAACGGTTTTTTGGAACGGTTGATCATCGCACAGGAAGTGGGTTTCCTCCCCTATGGAATGCTGGGTATTTGTGCCCCTCCCCAGCAAGGAATCTTTCCTTGGGGTGGGCGAGGGCACCTGGGGGGAAAGTGTCCTCATGACAAAAAAAGATGTTTTAGCACAGCGGCTGCAGCTTCTTCACAGGTCTCCTGTTGGCACAATCGGTGCCATAAATGATGAGTTCTTAAAATAATCTCCCGTGTCAAAAAACCACAGAAGTCAATTAAAAGTGTGCTTCAAAGTAGCAAGCACCGGGCATTCCTAAAATGGCAGGCAGCAAATGATTTCCAACCTGTGCGCTGCAACGGAAAAGCTAGCATTACCATGCAAAATAAATACATTAAATAAGTAAAGGCGTCCACTACAAGGAAATCCGTTGTCTCCGAAGAGGCTGTCTGCCGTATCTCTGCACAAGTCAGTCTTGTGTCCTTCTGGTCAATCTCTGCTTTGGATGAGCTGGGTTATTTAATTACTTCATTTACACTCCAATAAGACCCTCCAGTAGATTCACGTTCCCTCCAGAGAGGCTATGCCATGCCTGTTGCATCTCTGTGTGAGTTGCTGCTCTTTTCCAGCAAGGCAGTCAAGCTGTTGCAGCCAAAAAAATAAACAGAAGCACCGAGGCACCTTTAGGACTATTTTTAATACTTTGTTTAAATGTGGTTGTAACAGATTTTTAACAAGAATCAAAGAGTAACAGTGGTCTAACAACAATATCGGGTGCTGACTTATCAAACACAACTATTGCACTTTTTAAAATATATATAATTCTAGTGTCAGCTTTTGTAGACTAGAACCCCAAGAGCTATAAAATGCATGCAGACTACAAGAAAAGCACAACCTCTACCTCTTGGCGCCCTTTGTAAAACTGCCTTGAGCCAAGAGCAAAGGGGAGGTGTAAATATTTTAATAAATAAAGAGCGGAGATCTCGGCGCATGGTTGCACTGTGCGAATGCATTCTTTATCCTTCCTGCGATTTGCAACACAGGCCCCATGCTACCAAGACTCTTGCTACTCTGCTATGCTTCCTGACTACACAGATCTGTGCAATGAAGAGGGACTTGGCCAGGGAGAGAACTCCTTTTGTGGTTTACCCTGAGCAATGCCAGTAACCAAGTTACAGCTTTACATTGCCACACACTCAGAGTGCTGACTGTGAGTAAGCCCCTGACTCATACTTCCTGAACTGTAAACCAGAGTAGATTACAAAGGGCCTGGAGATCCCCTGGAATTACAACTGATCTCCAGATGACAGAGATAGTTGCCCTGGAAAAATGGCTGCTTTGGAGGGTGGGTCCTATGGCACCATACCCCACCGACGTCCATAACCTCCCCAAACTCCGTCCTCCCCAGGCTCCACGCCCCAAATTTCCAGGCATTTCCCAATCTGGAACTGGCAACCTTGGTAGGGTTGCCAACCTCCAGGGAGTGGCTGGAGATCTCTCAGAATTACAACTGATGTCCAGGCAATAGAGATCAGCTCACCTGGAGAAAATGACTGCCCTAGAAGAAGGACTCAATGGCATTATACTCAGCTGAGGTCCCTTCCCTTACCAAGCCCCGCCCTCCCCAGGCTCCACACACACACCCCAATTTCCAGGAATTTCCCAACCCAGAGTTGGCAATCCGAGCTCAAGCTCAGACTTTGTCCATCTATCTGGTCGATGACTTCTATCCTTGCCCATCTCCTCTATTTTCCGGTCGCTAGGACTCGACGTTCCCAGGATGCTGCTTTGATGTAGGTAAAAGTCCGGACTCTCTCCCTCTTCTAGCACTGGACTCCCTGGACCTAGTTCAGCACTTTAACCACTACCCCACACTGCACCAAACTAGGACCTATTTCTTCTGGAAAACAATACTGAAGATCTGGGGGTGGGGACGACCGAAAACTCTGCAAGCCAATAACAAAGCTCTTGTTTATTTGCAGCATGCGCTTTTGGAGCCTTACTCCTCCTGCGTCCTTGAGATAAAACAGCCACTGGCTACTGAGTGGAAAACACGTCTCTTGCAAAATCTCAAAAGGAAAATCTGCCCCACTGTTGCAAAATGTACCATTGGAGAATGCAGCCCTATAGCCCAAGCAGCTCCTTTTCGCAGCCAAATTGCCCAGAACGAAGGAGCGTTGTGCGCTTCTGGGGAACGTCCATGCTCCATGTGGAAGGGGGAGGAAGCTGAGCCAAGCGAGTTTTTCGTTCCTGGGAGCTGAATTCCAGCATAGGGCAGGCTTGGATCTGTGTTGACACATTCCCATTCCACCTGCAGTCCGATCACATTCTGCCCAGGTCACAGTTTGTATCCCGCTAATACTCCAAAGACGATCTGCCACGCCAGGGTGATAGCTAGAATTTTTTTGCGAGGAGGAGAGGGCCTCGCCCATGAACCCGGGTCAAGAGCTGTCATCGCCTCGAACGCAATCAAAGCAGGGCTTACGCACAGGTGTTTTTCAATTCCTTTCGGGATAGGGAGACAGCCTCATCTCTGAACTTCACCATCTCTGGGGTCCTCAGGGTGGAGGTCAGCCCCAGAGCCTTCTATACTGAGCGTGTCATGGCATGCACCATCAGGAGTAGCGGAAAGAGGCAGAAGGGAGGAGGCAGAGAGCAGAACCACAAGTGACAAAAGGCACAGATTGGACACTTGTCTGCTTTCCTCAAGTTTTGATGGGAAATGTAGGCAGCTTGGCGGAATGTTGGACAAGTGACAGTTGAAAAGTCCATTGGACAGCAGTCAGAGAGCCAAGCTGCAAGACCAGGACGCCTACATTTCCCATCAAAACTTGAGGGAAGCTGACCAGTGTCCAATCTGTGCCTTTTGTCACTTGTGGTTCTGCTCTGAGAGGGGACCATGAGAGTATATTGGGAGTCCCTGTTATGAACAGAACCCTGCTGCGTTTGAGTCCGGTGGCACTTTAAAGACCAGCAAGATATTCAAGGTATAAGCTTTTGATAGGATGTTTTCGAGGTCTTTCCTTCATAGGGTCGCCATAGGTCGGAGGTGACTTGATGGCACATAACACTCACACAAGCTTTTGAGAGTCAAACCTCCCTTTGTCAGATACTTATCTGAAGAAGGGAGCGTTGACTCTCAAAAGCTGGTACCCTGAAAATCTTGTTGGCCTCTCAGGTGCCACTGGACTCAAATTCTGCTGTTCCACTGCAGAGAAACATGACTGCTTACCTGAAACTTCTGGATAAGGTCCATCTTCCAGAATCCTGTTCTTCACAATGGCCACTTAGATGCCTCTACCATCAAATACCAACCTGTCCTTGCATTGTGCTTAAAAGTGCACAGAAAGGTAAGGCCAGATGTTTGATTTTCCTTCACAAGAAGGGAAATAGGGAGAGGATGGCCCTCTTTCCCCCCCTATTTTTTTAAGGAGACTGGACAGGTTGCTGGCTGCCAATCTTCCTAAATAAAAATGCTAACGCAAAGTTGAATGAAAAGGAAGGAGAAATCACAAGAGGATAAGCAACAAGTGTCGCGTTGCTGTGCCAGAAAATAAAAAATCTAATCGGATCGGTCCTTCCGCCTGGAATACTGATCTGGAATTGGGTGCGCTTTTGCGTGCGAGTTGGCAATGCCCACACACACTCCTGCTACCTCCCCATCATTTAACGCGGGGTTAACAGTTTTAATGAAAGAAGCCCCAAAAAGCCTTCCCCTTACAGCTGGCATCCTGAGGTATACTGCCTTTGAACACGGAGTTTCCATGTTTCTCTATGATGGTGAAAAGCTGCTGACAGACCGAGCTAAGAATACAAGAACTGATGCAGGATCAAACTATTGGTCCATTTAACCCAGAATTTTATTTTCAGCAGCGGTCTGCCAGATGTCTCCAAGAAAACCAGCAGGAAATTCCACTCCCATCAATACACACCAACAGGGCTTTTTTCTGGGCAAAGAGGTGGTGGAACTCAGTGGGTTGCCCTCGGAGAAAATGGTCACATGGCTGGTGGCCCCGCCCCCTGATCTCCAGACAGAGGGGAGTTGAGATTGCCTTCCGTGCCGCTGAGCGGCACGGAGGGCAATCTCAACTCCCCTCTGTCTGGAGATCAGGGGGCGGGGCCACCAGCCATGTGACCATTTTCAAGAGGTGCCAGAACTCCATTCCACTGCGTTCCAGCTGAAAAAAAGCCCTGCACACCAACGTTTACAATACTGTTTAAATATTATAGAAATTTACTATTAGAAGAATTGTTATTTTAGGAAATACAAGAGAGGGGGGAGGTCGAGAAAAAGGTTCGGTAATTGGGAGGAGGGTGCGAGGGAGGGAAAGGAAAGAGGGATTATATTAGCATGGTTTATAAGGGTTTCAATAACAGTAACAAAATCTTTTCTTCTGTTTTCTTTCTTATACTACTATCGTTAACTGTTTTACAGAGGCTACATATTATAATAATACTTAGTTATTTCCAATCTATGACGGAGCGCTTAGCTGTAAGAAATCTTATTTGAAATCACTATATGCAAACCATTTCGAAGGAAACTCATTCAATATTATTATACAACAATTATATTTTTTGAATTTGTAACTGTTTAGGAAGCATATTTAAATTTTAAAAATGGGGGGGGGAAATACACACCAACGTTCATAGGCAGGCAAAGTTGAGGATACTAGCAGCATACAATCATCAAACAACCTCATGGGGTGAGAAGGAAAATGGAAGAGAATGCCGTAAGCCGCTTTGGGTCCTCAGCTGGGGAGAAAGGCAGGTTACAAAAGAAGTAAAATGAAATAATAAAATAAATAATGTGTGTGTGTTTTTATGAATGCAGGAAGGGAGCAGAGAGAAACGGGGAGGGGGCTGGCGGTTCATGGCAGCCCTGTTCAGAAGAGCAGGACAGAAGTTCCAATAACATGGAGTTTCCCTAGTCTCTGAACCTTTTTTAAAAAACCATCTAATTTTCTAGTAGCCGTTGTCCCATCCTGTCAGGGTGAGCTCCACGATTGTGAATTGCGTGAAGAAGCCCGTTCTTTCATCCATCCTGAATCCACTGCCAGATGAAACCTCGACTGAGTCTTTCGGCCACCAACTCCCTACCGCGCCGAAAACACGTTGTCTATAAGGAAGTAACTTGGCAATGGCCAGAAATGACCCCAGGGCCGTGGCTCCTGGGGAGCGGATAGGAATGTGGATCGCCTGGGCAGAGTCACCTTGAGAAGCTCTCCGCCCTTCCTAGCTCGATCCCAAGCCACAATAGCAGCTTATGCAATTTAACAATTCAGAAAATCCTTCCTGCACCTATAATGAATTCAAATCCATACACGTTCCTTGTGTGTGTGTCATGCCCTCAAGTCACAACTGACTTGTGGCGACCCCTGGTGGGGTTTTCATGAAAAGAGACTAGCAGAGGTGGCTTGCCATTGCCTGCCTCTGCAGGCCTGGTCTTCGTCGCAGGCCTCCCATCCAATTGCTAACCAAGGCCGACCCTGCTTAGCTTCTGAGATCAGACTCACCTGGGCTATCCAAGTCAGAACTCTCCTTAGTGTTCAATAATGAAATTAGGAAGGTTACGTGCCAGAAACGTGAGCAGACAAGACTACATTGATGTAGCAGAACTAGTGCAGAGAAATGGCAGACATCTCATCTCTCTCTTTTTTTAAAAAAATCAAGAGCGAAGTTTCTAGTCCTCAAGATTCCCAAGATTTTCTTGAACACTCTGCATGGGCAACATCTGCCCTGAAGAAGCACTGAATTGAATTGCGTTTCCAGCGATCAGAAAATAGGCCTCAGCAGAAGACTAAAGAATTTTTTTAAAGCTTCAAAAGTCAAACATCAACAACAAAAGGGACACACAATGCCTTGGTTTGCATGATTTATGCAGAAATCCAGAAGTCATAAGGTGTCTTTAGCAAGCTATTCCCTCTCAGCCACAGACCTCCCCAACTCCCTTAATTATAACACCCACCAATTTACATTTTTTTTTGGTAAGGATGATTTGAAATATTGCATATGATAACAAAGGTATTACGGTTGCCAGCCTCCAGGTGGAGCCTTGAGCTCCCCTAGAATTATAGCTGATCTCCAGCCTAAAGACATCAGATCCTCTGGAGAAAACAGCTGCTTTGGAGGGTGGACTCAGTGTTGTGTTATACCCCACCAAAGTCCCTCCTCTCCCTAAAAGCTGCCCTTCCCAGGCTCTACTCCCAAATTTCCAGGAACATATCAGCCCAAAGTTGGCAACCCTAATCTGTGTGCATCATGTAATGAAAAACTGAAAATGCTAAACAAATACGAAATATTGGAAGGTTGATGGGAAGCGTCTCTAGAGCCGGTTGATGTCCCTTTTAAGAAACGCATGGAAAGAATTTTGGATGGTTCTGCTTCTCCCTCCACAATGCTACAATAAAGGGAGGTGCTGTGCCTGTATGCGCCTCCCCAATCCCCTTCAAACTAGCATATCCAACAACAGAGTTTTAGCTTTGCCTCTTTCCTTACATGCTATTTTTCTATGTGCAGGGAATTTGTTTCTTACATGGAGTAGAATTCTAGGAAGGCAAAACTTCCCTCCCCCTTCTGCTAGCAGCCTGAAGTTCAGGCACGGTCTATACCCCTTTGGCAAGGACCAGGCCCTGAGTGCAGGCATAATTGCTGAGCAGAACATTTTAAAAGCAATCCTCCCAGGGAAAGCTTCATGCCGCTGTTACACAGTGTTCTAATTCCTTCTCCTCTTTTGCCAGCCTTTGATCGCATTTCTCTCTAATGAGGTCTGTGGCTCCTTGCCATCTTCCATAAATGCATTGCAAATACCAGTCAGAAATCAGGTTGGAAGAAAAGGCAGGCCAGCTGAAGCTCCTGGAACACTCCCTCCCTCTTGTGTTGGGATGGAAGCAAAGCATCTTGCTCCCTCTTCAAACCTCTTGGGCAAGTCTCCTAACTGAAAACAGTAAAGAGTCCAGTAGCATAAGCTTTCGAGAGCCACAGCTCTCTTTGTCAGATGCATAGAGATGACGAAAGGAGCTGTGGTTCTCGAAAGCTTATGCTACAATAATGTTGGTTAGTCTTAAAGGTGCTACTGGACTTTTTACTATTTTGCGATGACAGGCTAACACAGCTAACTCCTTTGGATCTATGATTGAAAAGAGCCAGTTTTCTGGGACAGTCTACTGCTGCGCTGAACTAACTCCACAATGCATGCTCATTGGGCGTGGGGAGCTCTGTTAAAGACAGCCAGTGTAGCATAGTGGTTAGAGCGTTAGATGAGGATCTGGGAGCCCAGGATTCGAATTCCCACTCTACCATGGAGACTTGGTGGGTGGCTTTAGGCAGTTACATGCTTTCAGCCTAACCTCCTTCTCAAGGTAATGCTGTTGTGAGAATACGATGGAAAGGGGAGAATATTGTAAGACAGAATGAAAGGCCTAGCTGGTACCCATCTTGAATGTAGTGTGCCCCTACATCCCAGAATCCTTGCAATGTGCCGGTTGGTCCACATTGAAATGTTCTTTGAAGGTAGAAAGTTTGGGGAGGAGGCAAAGTTGTTATAGGGTGCCTAAAAATCAGATGTAGCCTCTGAACTCCTTCATTTCTAAGAAGCAAAGAAGGTAGTCTGGAATTTGAGAAACAGTTGAGTAGGTAGGACTGCCAACCTCCAGGTGGGACCGGGAGATTTCCCAGAATTACAACTGGGCTACAGAGATCAACGCCCCTGAAGAAAATGGGGGGCTTTGCAGGGTATACTCTGTAGCATTATACCCAGCTGAACTGACGCCCCTCTCCTCCCCAAACTCTGCCCTCCCCTTGTTCCACCCTCCCCCACAAATCTCCATGAATTTCCCAACCCATAAAATCCTAGAATTGCTCCCCCTGCAGACACATCACTCCAAGCCCCCACCCGACTGCAGTCCTGACTGTGGCTTGCAAAACGCACAGAGAACACAAAAATGTAGGTTGCTGTTAGGATTGCCAGCTTTGCTTTGGGATATTCCTGGAGGTTTGTGAGAAGCCGGATTTGGGAAAGGGGTCAGGCCTCAGCGCCATATAATGCCACAGAGTCCAAAGCAGCCATGCTCTCTAGTTCCAGATCTCCAGGCGCCACCTGGAGGTTGGCAAAGCCTGTCACTCCGTCCCCAATCACGGTGTTGAGGATGTTGCTAGGAAATGCTTAACTGCTGGCAGCAAAAGTGTAGCGTTGTGGTAAGTGCTGGATGAAACCCAGGGAGACTCAAGTTCTGATCTTCTGGTCGCCTTGCTGTTACGAAGCTTACTGGGTGACGGGTCCTTCCCTCTCAACCTTCCGCAAAGGGTGTTGCCAGGGAGAAAGGAAGAAGCATGCCAGCCTGAGCTCCACCTGGGGGACAAGGGGAACTGGGGGTGGGGGGGTATTGTGATTCCCAGTTTTAGGGTTGCCAGCTCCAGGTTGGGAAATTCCTGGAGATTTGGGGAGTGAAGCCTGGAGTTTGGGGAAGAACCTCAGCAGGCTGCCACGCCACACTCTACCTTCTAAATCAGGTGTTTGCTCAAGAGGAGCTGATCTCTGCAGCCTGGAGGTCAATTGTCATTCCAGATCTCCAGTCACCACCTGGAGGCTGGCAACCCCGCCTGTAAGCCATGTTTTAATAAATAAGAGGAAGCGCGCAAGAGAGAGCCTGCGAGTGGCTATCACCGCCCTTTCCCTTGAATTATGGGAACCTTTGCAAACAGAACGAGCAACACATGGCATGCAGATCTAGCTGTACAATCGTATACACAAAGCAAGAGCGCATCTGAGAACGTGCAGAAAACCAAGCCCCCCTCCCCCCCCCCCATCGAACTGAAGAGCATGCGCAGACCAACCATTTGCGTGCCCCAATCAGAGTCAGGCGCTTCAGCGGTCTATTAAACCGGCACCAATCAGAGTAGGGTAACGCTCTGAGCCAATAGGCCATTAGACTGACGTGCTTCTGACCCAATCAGAGTTAAAGATTAGAAGCAAGGGCGGGAGAAAAGAGAGGACTGACCAATCACGGAGGGATGTGAAGAGGCGGGGAGAAAAGGAGACATCCTATTGGACGCTAAGCAAGTCTGTTATGCTAGGGCGTTTTGGAACGCTTTCATGCAGAAGGTCGCCATAGGCCGGAGGCGACTTGACGGCCCGTCACACACGCATAATACTGGACGCTATACTTTGATTGACAGAGAGGAAAAAAACAATCCTACCAATAAAAGGCCGCCGCTTTCAAGACAAAGAGCCAACCTATCGGAACCTCGGCACTCGTGTTGCCATGGCGACGAGGGCGTTACGGGGGAAACCTCTCGAGGGACCCGAAATGCGTAATACGCATGCGCTGAGTACAGAGGTCCCGCCCCTTCGGTTGGCACGACCCCGGAAACGGAAACCAGAAGCCGGTTCCCGTGGCGTTTGAAGGTGAGGGAAAGAACGTGCCAGCAAGGCCTCTGGGGGCTAGGGGTCGGAGGTCAGAGGGCACTCTGAGGGGGAGAGGGGCCGAAGGGAGGCCATTTGAGGGGGGAAACGGAAGTGGCAGGACCCTTTAGGGGAGGTTGGGCTGGACCCCCCCCTCCGGTGACCCCTTTTATTAGGATCCCCTGCAAGCGTTTGAGTGATGCGGGTCTCTGCCTGGACGTTATTTCAAAATGTATTTGGTGGTAGGGTGGGAGCTTTCGTGAGCAATAGCTCACTTCTTCAGATACAGCTAGAATGTGAGTCCATCTCCTCTTATATCTTGGAGCGATTGCAGAAGCCGAATGACAATAGCCGGTGAATGACAGTGGCAAGCCTGATTGGATAGGGTGGGGTATGCAGAGGGGTGGTGGGTGTGGAGAAATCAGCATTGGTATTGAGACAGGAAGTCCAGGTCTCGATTCAGTCCAGGAGGATGCATTGTCTTGAGCTTCATTCGCTGAATGTAATTCAGCAGTCTCTCTAACCTCCCAGAGGGAACCAAAGTGAATGGAGGCTTAGGCTTCTTGTCTGGTTACCAACGCTGATTTCTCCACACCACTTCCAGTCATGCCTGCTATTATTCACTGGTGATTGTCATTTAGCTGCTATTATCCTTCGGCTTCTGAAATCACGCCAATCTCCAAAACATAAGGACTGATGGACTCACATTCTAACAGTATCTGAAGATGTGAGCTGTGACTCACAAAAGCTCCTACTCTACCACAAATTTCCTTAGTCTTATAGGGGCTACTGAACTCTTGCTCTTTTCTACTGCTACAGACAGACTAACACAGCCACCCATCTTTAAAATATATTAACATGTATAATTTTCCAGCTTTTAAAAATTAATGTTCTCCTCTGAACTGGAGTCGGTTCTATGGATAGTTTAATGTTGTTTACGCCCCATGGCTTGTTTTGTCTTTATAAGGTTAGCTTATTCTTTTAATTAGGTGGGTCTGTAGTAGTCATAGCAGAAGAAGAACAAAATGTGTAGCCATGTTAGTTTGTCTGTAACAGTAGAAAAGAGCAAGATCCCAGTGGCTCCTATAAGGCTCCTGTAACAACATTTATGGTAGGGTATGAGCTTTTGAGTCATACCTCACTTCTTCAGGTATCTATCACAAGGAGAACAAAGTTCAAGTTAGGTTTGCCGACCTCCAGTGGATGGTTGGAGATCTTTCAGAACTACAGCTAAGCCAGGGTTGCCAGCTCTGGGTTAGGAAATTCCTGGAGATATGGGGGTAGAGCCTGGAGTTGGTGGGGTTTGGGAAGGGGAGGGGACCTCAATGAGGCATAATGTCATAGAGTCCACCTTCCTGGGCAGCCGTTTTCTCCAGGGGAACTGATCTCTGGAGATGTTGTAATTCTGGGAGATCTTCAACCACCACCTGGAGGTTGGTAACCCTATTAATTTCTAGGCCATAGAGATCAGTTCCCCTGGAGAAAATGGCTGCCTTGGAAGGTGGACTCTATGACATTATACCTGGCTGAGGTCTTTCCCCTCCCCAAACACAGCCCACCCCAGGATCCCAAATCTCCTCCTTTCCAGTTTTCTTTCTCTATCTGACGAAGGAAGCTTTGAAGCTGATAACCCTGTAAAAGAAATTTTATTTTGTCTTTAAGGTGCCCATAGTTTCGGATCTAATAGGAAGTTGCCTTGAGCTGGAATTTGAGGAGGCAGCATGGAAATCTTGTAAATACATTTTAGGAAAGGTACGAGTAAGGGGGAGCATAATGGAGGTAAATAAAATTAGGGGAGGTAGTGGAAAGCGAGAACCTTTCTTTCTTTTCCCAAAAAGGTTGCAGGGAAAGTTCATGACTGACACGGTGGAGGCAGTGATTTCCAAAGGGTTGGAGAGATTCATAGAGGAGGGGACCATCAATGGGCTTAGACTGGAGTAACTCTGTTTAGGATTCTAAGGTAAATTGAAGAGTGCTCTAACCCAGCAGGCTTTTCTTAGATTCTTAATATTTTTTAAATGATTTGGGGGATGGGGATTCCTCAGCACATGGTGTTACCAGCAAGCTGTCTTCAAGCCTGCTTTCTGTGCTAGATACTTAGCACCTTCAAAGAGTACTAGTTTCAATTTACATCTAGTGTTTTTTACAGCAAGGGGCAATGAATCGGTTATGGTCTGTCCAAAAAACACAAATCCAAAAAATGTCTGTAATTTTTTAAAAAAATTGAGTAGCATAAAAGTAGAAAGAGAGCCACTTTGGTGTAGTGGTTAAGAGCGGCAGGACTCTATAATCTAGAGAACTGGGTTTGATTCCTTCCTCTTCCACTAGAAGCCAGCTGGGTGACCTTGGGTCAGTCACAGCTCTCTCAGAGCTCTCTCAACCCCATCCACCTCATAGGAGTAATGTCACGAGGATAATAATAGCACACTATAAACCGCTCTGAGTGGACATTAAGTTGTCCTGAAGGGCAGTATATAAATCAAATACTATTATTGTTACACTGCATTTAGATCTACTTACTTAGCCCTTTTTTAAATGGTGAAATCTAAGGCTGGCCTAATTGATCGTCTGTGGGAAGTTTGCATTTCTATAAAAACATAAGCTTTACCAAAAGCTTTGTTCCTGGTTTCTATTTGTTTCTTAGGCAAAAAAAGCCTTTCTGGGGTACACATGTGCTGATAATGGTTTTTAGGAGCTGGTAACCGCCATGGGTTTATTTTTAGGGCTGTGCTCTGGGGACATCACTTGGCTGGCAGGCGATTGGGAACTTCTCATGTAGGGCCAGGTTGAGGTCTCAAACTGTAGAACTGAAGTAAAGTTGAGCAACAAGGAAAGTATATTCTTTATTTTTTTACTTTTTGCCCTTTATGGTTTCCATTGTGACCCTCAAGGTTCACGTATTGGAATCCTAAAAGGTCTCCCCTCTACCTGCTGACCAAACCACCCAGCTTCAAGAAGATTGCCTTTCCAACCCTAGCCTAGAAGCTACCTTCCTTAGAAGCTTGAAGGTTTGCCACTCATTCTTCTTTTGTAATCTCCAGTGCTCATGGCCGACAGCATCATTGTATTGGTTTATTACATGTACATCTCTCCCATAGTGTGTTCAAAGCAGCTAACAAAATCAAAGATGCATAGTAACCGCAAATCATCTGGAAACAGGGCTGTGTCCCCTGCTGTCAGAAATTGGTGTGGAGTTGTCACAGTGGGCATGGCAAATGGAGGGAGGCTTTAGTTTGCCCCCTTTGGCACTGGCCATGGGTGTTCCCTGGGCTGGCGGGCAAGTTGCTTGCTTCTTAACCTCACTGATTTGTGTTCCCCACAAAGCCCACTGTGGCATTAATTGGTTACATGCCTATTGTTCATTATCTCTGTTTTGCCCCTCTGCCCCCGGGTTAAGTTGCAGTCACTAATTGATTGGATGTGACACCAAGAAGCAGGAATTCTGAAACCAGAGTCCTGGTGCTACATTTTAGGGTTTGGCAGGGCAGCTGGAATCGGAGTGAGTACACTCGTGGCATTTAAAGACCTTGCCTTTATCTGCTCTTCTTTCACTCCATGTACTTGTTAGTAACGCTGGAGCTTTTTGTTACTATTCCTCATTTTATTAAAGTTCAGCTTTTGGGCCACATATCTTAAAATAAGGGTTGACAAATCCCAGGCACCAGGTTGCCATGGAGCTTAGTATTTTGACAAATGCATAGTATGGCCTTCGTTGGGCTACTGCTGTTCCCAGTGGCTCATAGAATCATAGGTGTACTGTTCCAGCAGCAAGCTGACTATATTAATCAATATGTACCAGACTAGAATGTATGCCTATAGTTTTAAGAGAAGTGCATCTTGGGAGCTGTAGTGCCTTACCCCACAGGTTCAGTTCCTGGGGCATTTAAAGCCCGCCAAAACTTGTTAAGGCAATTTCCTCTTTCGTTCATTCACACCTCAGCAGGGAGAGGAGCAAGTCATCTCTCTTTTTTCACCCCATTCACTGGGTCTACAAAGCTCCATCAAGATCCTTTATGCATGAAAGATGCACTCTCTCCTTTCGTTATTTAGAAGAATTGTGAGTAGAGATTCCTTACGTGTATGAAGAAGATAAATAAAACCATTTAAGTTCGTAACCCGTGCGTGTGCGTTGACACTTGACGACAAAGGGTTGGG
Organism: Eublepharis macularius; assembly: GCF_028583425.1. Classification (NCBI taxonomy): domain Eukaryota; kingdom Metazoa; phylum Chordata; class Lepidosauria; order Squamata; family Eublepharidae; genus Eublepharis; species Eublepharis macularius. The sequence continues at coordinate 250,264,122 of NC_072790.1, forward strand.
ATTCCCTCCTCGCGTTGGAATAATAGGGTTGGAAGGGACTTCTAGGCTAGGGTCATCTAATCCAACCCTCTGCACAGTGCAGGAAATTCACAACTATCTCCCCCTCGACTGCTCCATGCCTAGAAGATGGCAAAACACCTCCAGGACTGTGGCCTGTGTCCACTCCCACTTGCTGGTCATAATCAGATGAGGCTGAAAAAAAAAGGAGTCTGGCTCTTCAGTTTGGGGGGCCAGCTCCTAGAGCCAAAGAAAACCTATCAAGGCTTATTCTAACAAGCACATTGCTGCTGGCCAGGCAAGATGAATTCAGAAGGAGGAGCCTTTTGCCAAACTGCAGTTCCTTTGAAAAAACCTGAGTAGGCTGGTGGGGTTTTTTTTTCTTGGCAGGCATGTCATCCCATGACAGCATTCCCACTAGCTGCACTGTGACTAGGCAGAAGCTTGTCCCCTGGAGACTGCTACTCTGAAGTCTCTACGATGCTGAGGAGCTCCATTCGGATGGTGGCAGGGCTGGCCTGCCGGATATCTCCCACATGCGGTCCTCAAGCGGCAGTGGGCCGGAGACCCTTGCTGCCCTCCGCCCTTAAACCAGCTGCCAATGCCACAGTAAGTATTGGGGAGGGACAATCAAAAGTAGTAAAGGGGGCGGGAGGGTTTGATTTTTTTAAAAAATACGAAGTGATATTGCAACCTGCTTTCTTTTGTCGGTCTGTTGTGGACCAATTGCCAGCCAATTTAACATACTTGCACTGGAAAGGATAAACCTTAAATTCATGGTGGGTGAAAGGAAGTGCTTCTTCACACATCGCATAAGGCTCTTGTGGGGTGCACTGCCCGTAACTCACATTTTTTAAAAAAAAAAAAAGATTTATGGAGAATGAACAAAGGACTCGCAGAGAATGTAAGACGGGAGGTTTTTTTAAAGGAAGATTTGGATCCGGGCATGAGTATGCAACCATAATTTCCACACACTGCTTATGCTTCTAAAATGCATCTGTACATTATGCTTGTGTGCACACGCATGCTTTATTATGTTATTGGTATGGGGGAAACATAATCAATCTTGTTGATGGTTTGAATCATCATTCTGTTTAGGTGTACATTTTTTAAAAAATTTACTTCGTTTTTACCCCACTTTTCTCTGCAGTGGTGACCCAAGGTGGCTCCACAGTTCTCCTTTTCTCTGCATTTTATCCCCGCAAGCACCCTATGAGCTAGGTTAGGTTGAGCAGTGTGACTGGTCCAAGGTCACTGTTAGAGAATTTTGGGATAGCCCCTCTATACAATTCAAACTCATTGATCAGGGCTGCTTAAAGTCTGTGAGAAAATGCTTCTTTATACCCTGTGTTTTGTATTTTTTGTTCTTGCACTAATTATCATGACATTCTACTATAGTGGCCATGAAAAGGGTCCAGGTACTTCCACTATATCCTGAGAGTTAAAACTTGCTTATATCCGGAGATATTCACTCCCAGCCTTGAGGATTCTTTCCCAGTTGTTTTGAAATTAATAGCTGACAAAAGGGCACCGCGGGAGATGCTGACCAGTAAGACAAAAGAAAACCGCGGATACAATGATATCCTTAAAGTGCACCGTGCAAAATTATTCCAAATGTTTTTAATCTAAGTAACACTATACTATAGTCACAATACTAACTTCTAAAGTGCATAGTGCAAATTACGGCAATATTGCATGTGCCATCAAGAATCACAGTAACAACGTGTTCACATCCGAGAATCTCGACAGTAATACATTCACATCCGAGAATCTTAATAATATTGGCACTAAAGTCCACACTGATCTTTCTTCTAGATATGTTATTCTTACAATGTTCTTTTAATTGCTGGCTGTAACCTGTCAGTCTCCACTGTCCAGAAGGTCATGTACTTTGACTTATTTGTTTGCAGTTCATAAGATCTCATAAAGTTCTGTAAACAATTTTTTCTATGGTGACTGTAAGGTATAAAATGCAGGTGTCATTGCTTCTCTTTAGGCATTCAGATACCAAAGCCTGATTGCATCAAGGCTTATTGCAAATAAACCCTTTTCCCCGATGATTCCCAAGTTTATGCCTTGAGTTGTTTTCTCAGACTAGTAGTGAAGTGGGGAAATATACAACTGGCTAAGAGTGTTGGTTTAAAATTCCCCCTCAGTCACCCAGCAAGCTCCATTGGCAGAGTGGGGACACAAATCTTGTCTCTCAGATCTTAGTCTGACTCGCTGATCGCTACACCATAATTCCCCCACACACACACTAAAGATTAATAAAATGTTAATAGAAATTCTGACTAAGGCTGAAAAACAGTATTGACCTCAAGCCACACAGTTTCGTGTCTTGATACACAGGAATTCTGAAGTACTGCAGAGCCTCTGGTGGAGGGGGAGGAAAGGGAGACCGGATGAATCTGTTAATAATAATTATAATAACATTTGATTTATATACCACCCTTCCGGACAACTTAATACTCACTCAGAGCAGTTTACAAAGTATGTCATTATTATCCCCACAACAAAACACCCTGTGAGGTGGGTGGGGCTGAGAGAGCTCTGAGAGAGCTGTGACAGAGGAGTGGGGAATCAAACCTGGTTATCCCGATTAGAGTCCTACCACTCCTAACCAAACTGTTATAAAGAAAGTAAGACTTTGCTGTACAGGGAGGGGCCGTGGCTGAGTGTCAGAGCATCTGCTTGGCGTGCAGAAGGTCCCAGGTTCGGTCCCTGGCATTTCCATCTAAAAGGACCAGGCAGTAAGTGATGTGAAAGATGTCTGCCTGAGACCAGCCTGAGTAGAAAATATTAACTGTAATGGATAAATGGTCTGATTCGGTATAAGGTGCTGTCCAAGGTGTTTTTTCTGGGAAAAGAGGTGGTGGAACTCAGTTGTGGAACTCGGGACCGCACAATGACGTCACTTTGGGTCAGCTGGAAAAGGGGGGGGGTTAAAGTTTAAATCACCCTTGGTGAAAAGTTTAAAGTTTAAATCACCCTAGGAGTGGCACAGAGGTCAATCTGAACTCCCCTCTGTCTGGAGATCAGGGAGCGGGGCCACCAGCCATGTGACCATTTTCAAGAGGTGCCGGAACTCCGTTCCACTGCATTCCAGCTGAAAAAAAGCCCTGGTGCAGTCATGTGTACAGAGCCTTGGCCCTCTTTCCCCTCCATGTCCAGCTCTTGTTAGTGCTCTCACTTACTTTCTCCCTCCCCCCGCCCCCATGTTTATCTTTAGGCTTGCTTCTGTCAGTCCAAGCAGGCGAAGGATTACGCTCTCCCCAACGCTACCTGGAGCCAGGACATGATGACTCAGTACAACAAGTTCATGGCGATGTCCAGAGATGGGACGTGGAAAAGATTACCTTCGTACAGGCACATTGTGGAACATATGCCAGGCAAGGGTCTTCGATTTCCACACACCCTTTTCCGTCCTGGTTAAAATCTGATCTGCCTCATTCAGAACAGTGTAACAATCTTTCTAAGCACCTATCAAACCAGGCAGTTCTTCCATCAAGATGCCATTTCCCTTGGTAGAAGAAGGGGTGGGGATTTCCTGGCTTCACAATAGCATGTAATAGATTTTGTTTTTAATCATATACAATATGATTAAAAACAAAATCTATTACAATATCTTTGTAGCGTTTCTCATATGCTTACGGGTTTTCACTGTTAATCTTAAAAATTTGTGACCGTTATTTCAGTAGGCAATTGTCCCGGGTTTCCCACCCCCCCTCCCAACATATCAAACGACATACCTGAGGCAGCTGTAACAATCAGTAATAACTTTACAAGTCAGAGCAATCACAGAAAGTCCAGAAGGGTGATTTCAACAGCTGACTCTGTATTGAGCCTTTGCCGCTCTGTCTATCTAGTACAGTTCTGTCTTGCCCGTCTTCTCAGCAGCTTGGAGCAGCAGTCATGCACAGTTAATTCTTCCTTATTTTATCTCCGTGAGATGGCAGAGGGAGTGTGGCTGACCCACAGTATTCCCTGAGTTTAGTGGCAAAGTGGTTAATAATGTTTGGTTTATATATACCACCCTTAGGTCAACTTAATGCCCACTCAGAGCATTTTACAAAGTGTGTTATCGTTATCCTCTCGACAATCACGCTGTGATGTGCATGGAACTGAGAGAGCTCTGAAAGAGCTGTGACTGACCCAGGCGGAGGAGTGGGGAATCAAATCTGGCTCTCCAGATTAGAGTTCTACCACTCTTAACCACTATGCCAAACAGGCGCATGGGTAATTCGAACCCATGTTTTCCAGATGCTAGGCCTGCTCTCTAGCCACTACACAGCACTATTCTCTCTTCTTACTGCCTCCACAGAAAGGATGCGGCAAGAACACAAGGAGAAGATAAACAGAGAAACCAGGCTATTCCTCCGAAACATGGATGTTGAAGGAAAGGGATTTGAGTACGTTATGTTCGTGAACTCTTCAGAGAAAAGGGTTGTGTGTGTGTTCCAGCCGGGTCCCTATCTGGAAGGACCACCAGGGTAAGGCTTGGTAAATCTTGAAGCTCCCTATTTGTATGGGTGGCTGAGTGGGCAGGCCAGGTTATATTTCTAACCTGTCACGTTTCAGTAACAACTTCACAATGGGGTATCTGTGGGAATGAGCCTTGGCTTAGCCTGGGCCCTAGTCCACCAAAGGATTTCCATTTCCATTAATTCAGTCTCAGTGAATTCATGCCCAGATTATGGTTGAAGTCACATATATCTGAATCTAGAAAGTCCGGTCTGGCCAGTATCTGGATAAGAGGCTGATAGGAAGTTACCTATGTATACCACCTTGAATTCCAAGAAGGAAGGAAGGTGGCAATGAAACAAATAGTGTGAGCATACAGAGCTACCTTATACCATTTATTTAGGTAAGGTAAAGGTAGCCCCCTGTGCAAGCACCGAGTCATTACTCACCCATGGGGGGATGTCACATCACAACGTTTTATTGGTAGACTTTTGTTATAGGGTGGTTTGCCATTGCCTTCCCCAGTCATCTACACTTTACCCCTAGGAAACTGTGTACTCATTTTACCCACCTCGGAAGGATGGAAAGTCGAGTCAACCTTGAGCCGGCTACCTGAACCCGGCTTCCGCCAGGATCTAACTCAGGTTGTGAGCAGAGCTTGGGCTGCAGTACTGCCGCTTACCCCTCAGAACCACGGAGCTCCTATTTTATTTATTAACATTCTATCCTTGACAATAGCCCTGCAGAGAAGATTAGCACATCAAGTACCAATCCATATGCAAAAGAACCTCCTCAGGATACAGTGAAGCCTCCCGCCATTAGCATTCCACACCCTGGGAAACTCTTACAGGATGACTCAGCCCAACCCCACCTTCCTGAGTAGATATAAATTACCTGTCAACATCTTTTCCACACTGTGACACTGAGAGATCTCTGTCTTTTGGTGCTACACCTCTGAAGATGCCAGCCACAGCTGCTGGCGAAACGTCAGGAACTATAATGCCAAGACCACGGCAATACAGCCCGGAAAACCCACAACAACCATTGTTCTCCGGCCGTGAAAGCCTTCGACAATACATTTTTATTTATTTACTTCAAACTTTTATAATAACATTTGAAGTAAATTTATGTTTGTATGTACGTTACATACCCTGCCTTTCTACCCAGTCAGGGCCATCAAGGCAGCTAACAGTTAAACCAATGTAAGAAAAACACATCATAAAACCAGTTTCAAAACCAGAGCTAAAAGTACGTATATAAAAGTAAATACAGCGAATTATAATGCAGGAAGGTGGTGAGAGAAGGGGAGAGAAAAATATCCCCGAGGGGGCCGTTCTCAATGTTGGTACCAGGTCTAATAGTCAGTCAGTCAGCAACCTTTTATTGGCATTCCCAGGTCTAATATTAATTAATTTTATTAATTTAATTAATATTAATTACTTCATTTGTAGCCTGTATTTCGTGCTGAGACCCAAGGTGGATTACAGCATTCAAAAACAATGGAAGGAAAGCATTGTAAGCTGCGACCTTAATAAACAATGTAAAAACTGCATTACAATTAGAAAACCACCCGGTAAAAAGAAGAGAACGCATGCAATAAACTATAACCCAATTCCCTTTATGAAGCACCCCCATTTTACCGAAGAGAAGAGCAAGATCTGTGGCTCACGAAAGCCCATACCCTACCACAAATTTTGTTAGTCTTACAGCTGCTGCTGAGCTCTTGCTCTTTTCTGCTGCTACAGACAGACTAACAGGGCTACTACCCATCTTGATCTATCCCCATTTTACTGCATCCCTTATTTGCCATTGATTCTGTCTGAGCTCACCTACACATCATTAATACAGAGCCTTGGTAATACCGAGTGATCAACAATAGGGATGAATAGATCACAATCCTGTAGAAGAAAACTTGTCGAATTTCAGGTACGTTACCTAATAGCACTTCTTGGTTTGCAGGTATTTTTTTGCAAAGAATACTGTTCTGGGTTTACCTTTATCTGGCCCAGGTAGACCAGAGGCCCCCAGTCTCACTGAAACCTGTTCTGAGAACAGGTTGTGAGAGCCGGAACAAAATTGCTGCCGTGGGGGCTGAGTCCAGTCACAAAAGGTTTGGAGGTTCTGCTGTTCACAGAATCAGTCTCTGTGCCATGGTATACGTGTGAGATCTGTACAGATCCCAGGGGGATCTTTTATTTATTTATTTACATATATTGCAGTCCACCTTTCTCAGACTTAAGGTGGATTGCACAGTGTGGGTCAGTACAGTGAATATCAGAGACATTTTAAACCAGCAAAAATCCCTGAGCTATCCAAGCCAGTGTGGCTTAGTTGATAGAATGTCTGACCTGGATCTGTGGGGCCCGGGGTCCGATCGCTACTTTGCCACTGAAAGTTACTGGCTGACCTTGGACCGGGCACACATTCTCAGAGGGTGGTTGAGAGGATTAAGCGGAAAGAACAATCTAAGCCTGTCTGGACCCTGCTAAGGAGAAAGGTGGGGTATGACATTTATCAATCTAATGTTGCCAACAGTTTGCCCGGGAATGGTGGTCTCTGAGACTGTTGGTTCATCGAACATCACTGCCACTTTTGGGGCAGGAGGCAGGGTTGTCAACACCAGGTGGTGAAACCCCTGGAGATTTGGGGAGGAGAAGCCTAGGGAAGGTGGGGTTGGGAGATGGGAGGGACTTCAGCATGTGGCCTCCGAAGGAGCCATTTTCTCCAGGGGGTCCTGCTTTGTGTAGTCTGGAGATCAGTTGTAGTTCAGGGAAATCTCTAGGCCCCATCTGGAAAACGTGTAAACAGCAAGTCCGGGAATACATAGTAAACCAACAGTTCGTTTTTCTTTTTTTCATATAAACACTGTATTAGTGCAAAAGTGCGAAGTGCAAATGAATAAATATATTATACAATAAATACAATCAAATTTCTTGTTTCTTCTGTCCAAGTCGTTATGGGATAATGACAATGTCCAAAGGAAATGTTGTAAAACCCCACAATGGGGACTCAGCAATACACAAATGGAGAGTCACAATGTTAGAAAAGGAGGTGACCCCAGTCCAAGCTGAAGGAAAATCCACATGTGCCGACAGGATTATGCGTGCATGTTATACAATTCCCGTTTCGTATAGATCATACTTCTTCCTGGGCACAGTTAAAACTGGATGGTCACCAATTTGCTAATTGCTCCAATGTGACTACCGATAATATTCTTCCCAACTTCAGTACATAACGAACATACTTATGATAACACGGACCAAAAACCCCATTGTGGGTTTTTACAACATTTCCTTTGGACATTGTCATTATCCCATAACGACTTGGACAGAAGAAACAAGAAATTTGATTGTATTTATTGTATAATATATTTATTCATTTGCACTGTGCACTTTTGCACTAATACAGTGTTTATATGAAAAAAAGAAAAACAAACTGTTGGTTTACTATGTATTCCCGGACTTGCTGTTTACAGTTTCCACTATCCGGGCTTTTTCCCTTGTTGTTGTGTTCCCATCTGGAGAACCGTAGGCAGAGCTGTTAATTCAGCATTCAAACTGCCATTAAACTTTTCAAATGGAGTGCTAGAATTGATTATGATCTGTTTCAGCAATTCTTCAACCCTGTATTGGATCCTTGCTAATGCGATCTCTTTGTAAACTTGTATTCATTTACCCCATGACATAGTTTATGGAAATGTTCTTGATGTTGTATGGAAACGCCTGCCCTTGACCTTGCCACTGATTGTATTAATCTCACACTATGTAATCCGCCTTGAGTTTCAGTGAGAAAGGCGGAATATAAATGACATAAATAAATAAAATAAATACCTAGTTCAAAATATAAGAAAGTAAAATATTAAAACAGTTTAATAATTGAATAAAAGAATATACATGTTTCAGAATTTGGGCTAAGCAGGGAGCAGAGAAAAGGAGAAAGCACTCATTCCCCTTTCCCTACCCCCAGTTCTTGTCCCAATGATATTAAAACGGGGCAGGCTAGCTGCACCTGACATTGCAGTAGTTTAAAGTTCTCGTGGGTGGCCTTCTCTCTACTGTCCCTGACTGTGTGAACAAGATGGAGATTCGAGCTCAGTCCACCCTGGCTTGGGTCCATCCAAGAACGAAGACGGAAAAATAATAGCAAGAGAGAGATTCTTCTTGTGTCCTGAGAGCCTATAATCTACTGGGGGGAGTCCTCCCACCTGACTGTCATTTCACACTTCCTGCCCCCAAAGAAAGAATTTATATTCCAGCCATTAGGGTCTTAGTCTCCGTTCCCTCTGAGTGCGATCTGGCAGTCGGGTGCGTGGTGGTAATCCAGTGTCCTCCTTCTGCCAGTACCATCAGCAAAACTCAGAACTGGTGTGCTCTGTGCTGGGAGTTTGATGGTTCCTCTCTTCAACCCCAGGGCTTTTTTTCAGGGGGAACGCAGGGGAACAGAGTTCTGGAACCTCTTGAAAACGGTCACGTGGCTGGTGGCCCCGCCCCCTGATCTCCAGGCAGAGGGGAGTTGAGATGGCCCTCCGCGCCGCTGAGCAGTGCGGAGGGCAATCTCAGCTCCCCTCTGCCTGGAGATCAGGGGGCGGGGCCACCAGCCATGTGACTATTTTCTCCAAGGGCAACCCACTGAGTTTCTTTTCTCAGAAAAAAAGCCCTGTTCAGCCCCCATCCTTTCTGCCAGCTCTGAGCCTGCAGTTTAGGTCCCTGTTCTTGAACAGAATGCAGTCCCAGTAATTGAAGTCTTGGGCTGAATCCAAGGTGATGGAAATGGATTTAATGAACCAGAGCATTTTATGTGCCTTTACTATCCTGATGCAATCTTAGGGAATTTCTCGGGTACTATTGTAGTACACAAAGAGCTAACATTGGAGATACACGAATGTACACTAGACACTGGTAGCGCTGGGGCAAACCCGCTGCCTGCAGTAGGGACAGCCCGGGACAATAGATATGCTTACTCGGCAAGCTTGCCGCTAAGGGAAATGCAGCTGTACTTATTATACGCTATGCTGTGCTTAGAAATTGATATGAGAAACCCTTTCCTGAAGGGTGCGTACTGAATGCAGCCACAAGCATAATTGAGGATAGACAGAGGGGGGCAGCTGCAAATGGGAGGATCAGGAACACCTGTCTCGAGACACTGAGCAAGGGAGGGCATAATAAAGCCCCTCAGGAAGCGCAATGAACCTGCCTCAGCTAATCAGACTAACTGAACCTCCGAAGGCTGTGAAAAGCCTCTAGATGACCGAGCAGAAATGAAAGCGACGCTGCAGAACAGGTTCCTGGCACCCATTTTTGCCTTTCCCACAGCATCTGTGAAGAAATGCCCTTGGCCGTCCCTTTTTATTTATTACGTTTTGCCTTCCAGGTTTGCCCACGGGGGCTGCATCGCAACCATTCTCGACAGCACCTTTGGGGGCTGTGCCGTCGTCTTTGGGGGCAGAGTGATGACCGCTAACCTGACCATAAACTACAAAAAGTAAGGATGGTTTTGGGCTGGCCTCCATGTTCTGCACAGCGAGTCTTGGGGTCAGACCAAGCGAAAGGGGGTGAGGGGAAAGCTGCTTTACTAGGCTTTCTTGATTTCCCTCCTCAGCACTCTGAACAGCGAAAGCCAGCTGTGCTCTCTCTGGAGAGAAAAGTGGTCTGTGAGAAAGAAAGGAATACATTTTGTAGCTTTTAGGCTTCCAGTGGAGAGGTTCCAGCTCCAACAGAGCTTTGGCCAGTGTCCTCTGGAACTGAAGCGGCAAATCCTGAACGCAGCCCATCTTCTAGGAGGATGTTCCTAGCTAAAGCCGAACTCCAGTCCAGAACATTCTCCTCCGCTGCTTGTGTTTGTCACGTTTTCCTGTGCCAACCAGGGTCAGAGGACGGGACCCAACTTACGATGCAGGAAGCCAGATTTTGTCAACAAGTGGACGTCTTTCCCTTACAGCCCAGTCCCACTGGGATCGGTGGTCCTCGTAGACAGCAAACTAGACAAGACAGAGGGGAGGAAACTGTTTATATCCGGCCAGGTGCGGAGCGCTGATGGAGAGACCCTTCACACGGAAGCCACGGGTAAGCACAGTGTCGTCTTACTTCTTTTCTGAATATAAACCAAGTGTAAGTTTGTTATCTTTTTTACACTTAAGGGATTTCATAGTGTTCTATGTGATAATGCTCTAGAATTAATTTTTATTTACTACATTTTTACCTACCCTTCCTCCAAGGATATCAAGGCAGTGTACATTCATCTCCCCTGTTTAACCTTCACAATAGTCCTGTGAGGTAGATTACACTGGCTCTCAGAATAACGTGGATTGCTTAAAATTAGGAGTGTTACATTTCTATGGAAGTATAAAGAGATGTATCTGATATTCCTTCATTCCACACATAGTACATTAGTCACCTTTTTCAACACAATTAAAACTCTGTAGTCCATTGGAAACAGGGCTTAATAAAGTGTACAGTATATCCCATTGACAGCAGGCTTCATTTAACTTGACCGTGCAGAGGATGTAATTTAAAAACTCTGGATGAGTCTGTGTGGAAATGAGAATTAAACTGCGCATGTCTAATGGGAATAATATTAATATTGACAATGTTTTCAAGTTCTGGAAAACAGAGGAAGGAAGAAAACAGAAGTTAAATTAAAGCACATTACCCGATTAGTTTATATTGTAAGCTTGTATGTTTGTAGACTGAAATAATTTTTTTTTAAAAAGAAGGCTGTTATGACTTTTACTTTCTTTGAGTAGATATTTCTTTTAATCTTTCCCTTAACGCCCTCTGGGTAGTTTGCTGCCACTAAGAATTTATTATTGCAAGATATTTTATTTAAGTTTTCCCTTTGGTAACGTGCTTAAGCATCTCAGGCTCCTTCGTGGTTCTATGTGGCCCTGAGGATAGGAATGGGATAAAGCAATGACAACTACTCTGGGATATAACAAAACAGAATAAACTTTTATTTAGTCAAGAAGCGTATCGGTTTCATAAACGTAGTTCTCGGTTCTTAAAGTTACTTCCTATAAACTCATTCACACAGATCTCTTCTAAGGCTTCACACACAGTTAGCCTCTTCCTCTAATTCAATATTTCACAGAAATGCTTAAACTCCTCAGGCAGCACACAGCTGGCCTCTCTTTCTCTGACTCCTATTCACAGAACTATTAAACCTGCTCAGGCAGCACACAGCTGGCCTCTCTTTCCCTGACTGAGTGTCCTTTCACAAACATGCTCAGTTCAGGTTCCACACAGGTTATATTTCTCTCATGAATACTTCAATAGGCAGCACACAGCCAGCCTGCTTTCTTCTGACTGCCTCTTTGCTCTTTGCCCTGTCAGTCTCAAACTGCATTCACTCTGCCCACACTCTCAGTCATCAAGCAATCATATCACTCACTCTTCCCTCTTTCACCCCCACTCTTCACATAGCTCAAACCAAGCATTTAAAGACACATGCACACATTTACTTGGAATCATTACAAAGGCACTATCAAAACTTTAATGCAGGTTGCTGTTTGGCTCACGAAGTTTTTTTGTTTTGGCTCACAACACTGCACAACTTAGAGGGAACATTGACCCACCTTTCTGACAGAGGAACGGGAGGTACAAATTACGGGAGGAACGGGAGGTATGAACCCTGAAGATCTTGAGTACTGGGACAGCTTTTTAAAGGAGCAGATGTTCCTTCAAGTGCCTGCTTTGAAACCAATTTGGCCTTTAAAGCTAAGAGACAGCACTTTGAATTGCAACTAGAAAGGAGTCGGAAGTCAAACAAGTTATTTCAAAACTGGCAAAAAGCATTCTGAGTATCTGTTTCCAGTCAACAGGCTTCCTAATGCATTCTCCCCCACTTGTAGCTCCCAGGACATCAGACTCTCCTGGCTGAATCGCTTCCTTTTTCTTTTCTCCCCCCACCCCTTCTCCCTGATTTTAGCACTGTTTATCCAGGTAGTTCCACAGACATCTCCTCAGCAACCAGATTGCTCCGAGTAACCCACCCAACCGCACCTGAGGATCTTCGCCGGGAACAGGTTGTTTGAAACGGAGCCAATCAAGTTCTCTGTCAGTATCCATCTCCTTGCATAAGACCTTCGTAATCTAACCCTGCATGTTTTGGCGAAGGAGCCCTCTTGGATCCCAACTGCCTGTGCCTCTTCCTGGCATCCGTCCAGTTCGTACTAGCTAGGAACTGTTCTCTGTTACAGAAGTGAGCGGTGCTGGAATTCAACTGCCACTTTTTGCACGTGGCGCACGTCCAGGTAGGTGCTCTCCTGCTGATAGGCAAGCTGATTGTGGAGCGTCTCTCTAACCCCATAGCATCTACCTCCGTTTGAATGCCAGTGCTTTTGTCTTCTTCAGAGATGGGGTTCCTCTCCAGGAAGCGACACTGTTTTTTTCAGCCTTCTGGACAAGGCTTGTATCCAAGCAGATGGCTCTCAGAAGTCCGGGTGCCTTTTGCATACAAAGACTTTATCCGTTTCACTTACTTTGGTGTAAGGAGCTTTCCCCTATTGCAAGAAGCTTGAAAAGAAGTCAGGGGAGGAAATGCTGCCGTTCGTGGAATGAACTCACAGCTCTCAACCCCAAAAGTGGTTTGGGCCAAACAGTATTTTTGTTTGTTCAACGTTTTTCTCCTGATCTGCTTTCTTCCGGGATGGGTAAAAAGTTAACTTTGATGCTTGAAAGACAAATGTGAATATGGTTGTTGGGGGTTTTCCGGGCTGTATTGCCGTGGTCTTGGCATTGTAGTTCCTGACGTTTCCTGATGTGAATATGCCTATGACCTATACTGAGAATTCCTAAAAAGTATACTAATATATTTCTGTGAGTAACTTGGTTAACTCATTGTATTACGGCTGTGTTGTAGGAGGGTTACATTTTGAAAGCAAGGGATGGATCTTAAGGCAATTTCAAAGGTGAACTTTCAGTATCAGAAAATGTGTTGGGTTGTTTTTTTGTTTTGTTAACATGTGAAGCTTAGCTTGGCTCCTACACATGTCAAACTTGTTCCAGGGAATTCCAGCAACAATTCATGTGGCACCATCACCTCTTAACCAGTGATGGGAGAATCAGCCCAAATCTGCTGAGATTAATTTCTTAGATGTATCATCATCTGAGATTTTAGCCTCAGGCTATGGAGACCTTGATGAGGATGATGATGACAACATTCAATTTATATACTGCCCTTCAGGACAACTTAATGCCCCCTCAGAGTGTGGGCATTTACAAAGTATGTTATTATTATCCTCACGACAATCACTCTTTGAGGTGGGTGGGGCTGAGAGAGCTGTGACTGACCCAGGGTCACCCAGCTGGCTTCAAGCGGAAGGGTGGGGAATCAAACTTGGTTCTCCAGATTAAAGTTCCACTGCTCTTAATCACTACACCAAGCTAGCTCTTTCCAGGATACCTCCCACCCACCCACCACTCTTGCCTGAGATGATGCACTAAAACAGTGAGGAAAGCAGGGCCTGTTTAATAACAACAACAACAATAACAATAACAATAATAAATCAGTAATAATAAATTAATAATAACAACAACAGCAGCAGCATTTGATTTATATACCGCCCTTCAGGACAACTTAACACCCACTGAGAGCAGTTTACAAAGTATGTCATTATTATCCCCACAACAAAAGACACTGAGGTGGATGGGGCTGAGAGAGCTCTGAGAGAGCTGTGACTGACCCAACATCACCCAGCTGGCTTCAAGTGGAGAAGCGGAGAATCAAACCCGGTTCTCTGGATTAGAGTCCCACCGCTCTTAACCACTACATGAAACTACAATAATGGCCAATGTGGCTCTGATCTGGGGCCAACCCAGCCCCTAAAACTGGGTATCCCATTTTATTCACTGTATCCCTTACCACCCTGCACTTTACTGGAATTCAGCACAAGAACCCCCTTTCTGTGCATGCGCCACAAGGTTTGAATTGCAGAAATGTGTAAAAATTTGAAAACGGAACTGAAACGAAGCATAAGTATCAACATGACATGTTAAAACAATGCAGAAGTTATAATAACAATAATAATAATAACAGTGTGCTTATATACCACCCCTCTGGGCAGAATGGTGAACAAAATCGGTGTTGTTGTTATAATCCGCACAGTACAGCTGGGGAGCTGGGGCTAAGAGAAGTGGCTGGCCAAGGCCAAGGAGGTCTGACCAAGGCCAAGGAGTCAAACCAGCAGAGTACTGATTAGCAGCCCAGCCACTTAACCACTATGCTACAGCAACTCTCTGTAGGATCATACTTATAGCAACCATCAGTACGTACTATACACAATAGTATAGTCTACAGTCCCTATCCCTTTACCAAGGCATCTTTTTGAAACATTTCCTATCACCGTTGCCATCATCATAACAACATTCGATTTATATACTGCCTTTCAGGATGACTTAACACCCACTCAGCGGTTTACAAAGTATGCTATTATTATCCCCACAACAATCACCCTGTGAGGTGGATGGGGCTAAGAGAGTTCCTAGAAGCTGTGACTGACCCAAGGTCACCCAGCTGGCTACAAGTGGAGGAGTGGGGAATCAAACCCGGCTCTCCAGATTAGAGCCCTGCTGTTCTTAACCCCTACACCAAACTGGCTATACACTATACACAGTGGTATAGCCCTAGCCCTTTACCAAAGCATCTTTCAGAAACATTTCCTTAACATCCAGGGGTCATTTCGTAGAAAAAGAGCTGGAGTACCTCATTAGCATAACTCATTAGTATATGCCACACCCCTTGACATCACCAGAAGTGTGTCATTAGCATAACTGATTTGTATATGCCACACTCCCTGACATCACCTATCCTGGCTGTTTTGGACCCAATCCTGGCCATTCAGGGCCGAAATTGGGCCCAAAATGGCAAAAAGAGGCCTGATCCGGGCCATTTTGGCCCCAATCCAGGCCGAAACAGACCCAAAATGGCCGAGAGTCAGGTGGGCAGGGCCACCTGATATGTGACCTCTTTGGGGAACTGCCGGAACTGCGTTCCTGCATGTTCCCCCTCGAAATGAGCCCTGCTTACATCACAGCTCTGTCATGTGTGTTAAAAGCCCTCTTGAATAATTCAGTTCCGTGTAGTTTGCGGAAATCCAGAAAAACGGGAGCCTTCCTGATCTCCGTGGACAGGCCATTCCATAAGGTGGGGGCCAAAACAGAGAATGCAGGTATACGGACAGTTGTTGATTCTGCCCATTTTCAGAGTGGCATCTGCAGAAGGCCCTGTTCAGGTGAGCGGAACTGTTGTGGCAGAGCATAGGGGGAGAGGCAGTCCCACAGGTAAGAGGGGCCAAGGCCAGGAAGGGTTTTGTATGTGATAGCCAGTACCTTGAACTGAGGTCAATAACTGATGGGCAACCAATGAAGCGGCCTCAGAATGAGAGCAGTATGCATGCGCTACCCATCTCCTGATGGTAATCAAACTCTGGCGTTCTGCACCTGCCAGAGTGTCCCAAGTTGACGTTGAGGGAGAGCCCTACGCAGAGCATGTTGCAGAAGTCTAGTCTCAATGTTACTGTGCGGCATGGATTCAGGCGGTCAGACTGGCCGTGTCAAGGTAGGCGGCCATCTCCTGGGCTAAGTTAACAGAGCATTTTTTACAGCTGTATTAACGTTTCTCCAGCAGCCGTGCCATTTCCGTTACAAGCCCTAGGTTCTTAACCAAGTCAGCAAGGATCAAGGAAGCACAACATCCTTTCAACGTCCGTCTTCCCAACCAGCATCACTTCCATCTTGACTGGGTTCAGTTTCAATTTGTTCACTTTCAAGCATTTGACCGCAGCAGTCAGGTGGCAACTCAAGACCTCTATCGCTAGGGGATTTGCGTAGAGAGAGACAGAGCTGGGTGTCCCCCACGTATTGATGACATCCAGTTCAAAATCTACAAAATTATTTCTCTTAAAGGTTTTACATAGAGAATGAATAACCTGGGGGATCAGACTGTGGAGCCTGACAAGATGTCTCCTGCACAGGAGATAACTAGTCTCCCTTTGAGTCTGGCCCATGAGGAATGAGTTCTGAAAATGAGCTCATGGTCGCCAGAATGAATCACAAGTACACACTGCACAGGGATGCCTGTGTATGCTGAGGCAAACACCATGTACACAATCTCCAGGCACTGAGTGCAAAACTGCCTTTCTACGCAAAAAAGTCACTTAGTTTACAGCCAAGCCAGGGCCAAATCCCTTAAAGACAGTATTTGAGCGGGGAGGCTGGGAGGTTTTATCTCCTCTTTGTAAGGGATAGCCGTGCTTCCTCCTTTCTCCCCTCCTTTCTCTCCCGCACCCCAGTTCCAACCACAAACCCTGGTGGGAAGAGCAGCTTTCAGCCCTTTCAAGAATATTAAAATGACCTGCTGAGTGTTTGGGGCATGTTTTCCCACAAACGCCACTGATGTTTTTGTAAAGGTTGGTTTACAAAATGTTCTCTTTTTGGAACTCTCACCAGTAGGTGGGATAAAGGCCTGAAAAAAATCTTGTTTTCTGGCTTTTTATGCATGCTCTCCTGCTTTGGACTGGAGGAGTAAAACCATTGGGGGCAGGAGGTAATTTTCATTAAAGTGAATTCTGTGCTTTTAATTTTGAACTTGGAAATCTTCAGGGTAAGTAAATATAGAGGCGCAGACAGGCTTTCTTTCTCTATAGCTAACACCCTACCTATGTAGTATTTGATCTGCACGCCGGGTGGGTTACTTCTGCATTGTACGATGGTGTGCGTGTTTAAGAGAGAGCATGAACTTGCCTGGCCGCATCTTCTTGCTATACATTGACTACCCTTTTTGTATGATCCTAGAAAAGCCGAATAAATACTTATTTTGGGAAGGATTCAGACTTCTCTCGGTGCTTCTTCTACAGCCATACTCCTCGTGTGTTGCTTATGCAGAAGACATTGAGGAATCCGTATTTTGAGCAGGCCAGTCATTTTTCTCTTGTCTGTAGATATAGGGAACCCTCTTGAGAAATCTTAGCAAAATTCTTCTGCCCTCCGTCAAGACTCCTTGGAAGGGTCCCCCAAGCAGGAGCTTCCCAGTTACCTTCACACTGCAGGAAAAATTATATGGCAAAGTTAGTTCTTGGGGTTTTTATTTAAACTCCTGTTCCTCGAACCCTGATCATCTCGTTAGAAGCTAAAATGACAAAACTGAGGCTATCGTACTTTGGTCACATCACGAGAAGACAAGATTCTCTGGGAAAGTCAATAATGCTAGGAAAAGTGGAAGGCAGCAGGAAAAGAGGAAGGCCCAAAATGAGATGGCTGGACTCAATAAAGAAGCCACATCCTCTAGTTTGCAGGATCTGAGCAAGTCTGTTAATGATAGGGACATTTTGGAGGTCTTTCCTTCATAGGGTCATAGGTCGGAGACGACTTGACTGCACATAACACACACATTTGGGAGAGACAAATGACACCCGCAACTCGACTAACAAAACTTGTCTTAATGGATACACATGAAGTTGACTTATACTGACTCAGCCTCTTCGTCCATCAACCTCTGTCCTCTGCTCAGGTTGGCCATGGCACACACAGACACATTTGGGAGAGACAAATGACACCCACAACTCAACTAACAAAACTTGTCTTAATGGATACACATGAAGTTGACTTACACTGACTCAGCCTCTTCATCCATCAACCTCTGTCCTCTGCTCAGGTTGCCCACGGCTCTCCGGTGTTTTGGGTGGAGGGCTTTCACATCACCTGCCACCTGGAACTTTAACTGGCGCTGCCAAGGATTGAACCTGGGACTTCCTGCTTGCCAAGCTGATGCTCTACCACTGAGCCAAGCCCCTCTGCAAATATCTGTGGGTCTAAAACGGGGATATATGGAATCCCCTGCAGTTTCTTGTATAATTGAAATTACCCGTGCCTCTTTAGGATGCTTCCTGTTTAGCCAGGAACATCCAAATTCATCTCAAAACTGACTTGGGAAGAAATGTTGTGGATCATTTTAATTTTGACCCACTTGTTCACCTCTGGTTGAGAGGAAACAAAGAGAGCTCTTTATGAACATAGATCCAGAGGAGTTAGCCGTGTTAGTCTGTAGTAGCAAAATCAAAAAGAGTCCAGTAGCACCTTTAAGACGAACCAATTTTATTGTAGCATAAGCTTTCGAGAATCACGTAAGTTCTTTAAGTTAAATTTCGCAGAAAGGCACATGTGGATCCAGCGAGTAGATTTTATGCTGTAAGATTGGGGTAGCTATCTACCGGTTGCAGGCTACATGTATTTGCTAAAACTTCTCGAGGTACAGATGATGGTACAGTGCAATGACCAACACAAATAGACCAAGGTACAGTAAAAAAAACAACAACCCTGACGCGTTTCGGCCCTAAGACCTTCCTCAGTGATCAGTTGTAAACAATTTATAATCAATGTGGTACATTTTTTCTATAGAGTACAGCAATAAACAAAGAGCATTGTGTGAATGCAGTCCTGGGTCTACTGCTATAATTGTATTTTATCACACAATACTAGAGGTAAATGTTGATTTAGTATTTTATATAAAATCATTCTAGCACCTAATAATAGACTATATTACATTAAGACATTTTCTCCTCCCCTCTTCTTTTGTTACAGCTCTAGATAAAACACTGGGGGCATTTCATGATTGGTTTCCATATGTCTGGGTGTGTTTGATTATAAATTGTTTACACTTGACCACTGAGGAAGGCCTAAGGGCGGAAATGCGTCTTTTTTTAAATTGTACCTTGGTCTATTTGTGTTGGTCATTGCACTGTACCATCATCTGTACCTTGAGACGTTTTAGCAAGTTTTAGCATACACGTGTAGCCTGCCATTCAAGCCTTATGTTTTAAACTTTTTTTAATCTACATTTGTGCACATTTATAATAAATATTTTCAAATATATTTTTAGGTTGTTACTTAACCCCTCTATTTTGTTCCCCTGCTTGTTTGGGTTGAGTTTGTGGGTGTCAGACTGTGGCTTGCTAAAAGTTGCAGCTCACCCCACCTCTTGTAATAAGACAAAAGTCCATTGATTTCAAAAGGCTTTACTGAAGGTAGTCAACCAATAGAGTACACATTCCAAGATACATTGATCTTAGCTGAACTGTAGAATTGTTACGAATGCCAAGCAAAGGATTAGGTACAGAATAAGCTGTTCCCCTCAGGCCCCATCCTTCCCCACAGTTCTCAAAACAAACGGCCTGAGGGTGAGAAAAGGAAAGTTTCTCAAGGGCGGCAGGAAGGTGGAGGTATGTAGACATAACAATCCCTCTCTCTCTGCAAGGCTTCCAGCAGCAGTCTTCCCACCTGCAAAAAGCACACTTGATACACTGACAAAGTTAAAATGGAGTCTCTTTGACTTAAACACAATCAGAACCTGACAGTGGGGACATTCCCCCACACACCCTTTTTCTTCCTTGTTGTAGCTACTGGTTGCACCTTTGAACCTGGGATGTATATGTTAAGAACCGAGATGTTGCCAAAAGGGGTGGTATATGCATTTGCCCACTTGGTAATGATCAAGTGTATTGCAAACCAGTTCCTTTTTCTGTTGGAGGTTCACCTCGGGTTCTGAACATTGAACAAAATGCTGAGACAGGCGCAGTCTGCATTTAGTAAACAAGGAGCCGAAAGCCAGCCTCATTGCCGTTCCACATGCAGAAGTTCTTTAATGTTGCACGCCTACGCCTTAAACTAACTTTCAAGGATTGCCGAGAGCTACACAATCAAGCCAAATGCTAGTAACTTCGGCATATGGGCACCTTCTCTTCATAGTTTCTTGAAATTGTTTCATGAGAATTTTGCCCTCCCTGCAACACAAACTATCTCAAATGTGTTGGTGGGTCAGGTAGTTGAATTTCTGTTAAAAAATGCAGGACTGGTAAAACCACACTATGATTCTTAGAGGGTAATACGATAACAGGTATGTGTGCAGTAACATTCTCCTGTAGCTGGCAGCCTTCTCTCCTGTGTTTAAAGCAAATTTGTAAAAATGAAGTCTATCAATTTCCTGACCGAAGTTTTAATTTCCCTTTTTCCTAAATTCTTAGTGTGTGCAGTCATTAGGTTGAAGATAAGAGGAGAATAGGGGCTTCCTCTTAAGTTTGTCCAGTGATCGTTGGAGTCAGCACCAATTCCCTATCGATTTCATCCCATCATTCCCCGACAGAAGTCACAAGGTTCCCTCTCATCCTATCACTGAACTATTCTTGAAAGGATTGGCTAATGTCAGTCTGCCCTTCGATGACCATATGGGAAAGGACTTTCAAAGCTGCATTTTATCATGAAGGCTGTTGGTCCACATAGCTCAGTATTGCCCTGTCTGATGGTCACTGGCTCTCTGGGGTCACAGATGGGGGAAGGCCTTTCCCAGCATCTACTACCAGAATCTACTACCCTCTCTTCCCCGTGGTGCAGAGTGGTGAGCTGCAGTACCGCAGCCCAAGCTCTTCTCACGACCTGAGTTCGATCCTAGCGGAAGCCGGGTTCAGCTAGCTGGCTCAAGGTTGACTTGGCCTTCCGTCCTTCCAAGGTCAGTAAAATGAGTACCCAGCTTCCTGGGGGTAAAGTGTAGACGACTGGGGAAGGCAATGGCAAACCACCCCCTAAAAAGTCTGCCAAAAAAAAGTCATGATACGACGTCCCCCCATGGGTCAGTAATGACTCGGTGCTTGCACAGGCCATAAACCTTTACCTGTACCTACTATCAGAAATCTTAATCCAAAGCACCAGGAATTGAGCCTGGGAATTTTTTGTGCTAAGCTGTGCACCACAGCCGTTCCCTTTGAATATGAGGCATTTCCTTGTACTGAACCTTGGTTAGTCATAGTGCTAAATGAGATGGACTAGAGGTCCCAGCATCTCACACAGAGGAAGGTCTTTCCCTACACATCTGCAGACGCCTGCCCTTTAACTGGAAAAGGCAGGGACTGAGCCCGGGCACACCTGCATATCAAGTAACCCCTTCTACTACTATGCCAAGACTGCGCCCTAGACTGGGGCCTCTCTCTGGTTCTGTTTTCAAAATATGACCAATTACCTTTACCCACAGCTCAAGTAAGCGATCAGCTCACTGTTTCAACCTCCTCTTGCTTTGCCTAACCTTTCTCTCGAAGGCGGCATCTTAGTTTTAATGGTGCCAAGAAGCAAGCACTCCTCTTTCTTGAGCCTCAGGAGCATTACATAGTGCCATTTATACATCTTAAATATTTGAAGAGCCTTGAGGGTTTTTTTATTTTGGGGTGAAGGGAAGGGGAGGCTTTAGAACAGACTGCAGTTTATGAGTATGTCATCACTCCTGTTTGAGAGCAAATATGTTTTTTCCCAGTGATAATCTCATTTAGCAGTTTCTACTAGTCCTTGCATTACAAAGAACGATAACAGACATCTTACATGGAAAAGAAGGAGCTGTGACTCTATGTCAGAGCACCTGCTTAGCATGCACCAGGTCCCAGCTTCGATCATTTCCAGTTAAAAGGACCAGGAGGTAGAGAACAGGAAAGACCTCTGCCAGAGAGCCAAGCTACATGTGACGAATTACGCTTGCCTGGCAAGCAAACAGACTCACGTGTATTCCTCCCTGTTCACTTGCCATTCACTTGTGCTCGATCTTTGGGGGCGGGCAGCTGCAACTTTGCAAATCGTCTTGCTCGGGGAGGAGGGGGATGCTCTGGAAAAAGCTGAAAAAGTTGCAGCTGCCCGCCCCCAAAGATCATTGAGAGCAGGCTTGTGACTGGAGGAACGATTTGCAAAAGCAGGCTTTCTCTGACTTTTCAGGCAGCGATTCTAACAGTTCTAACAGAGAGGGGAAGGACTTCACCGACATGTCAGCTTTCTCCAGAGCATCCCCCACCCCCCAGCAAGACGATTTGCAAAAGCTGCTGTTGCCGTAGGCTTTCTCCGTCTCTTCAGGCAGCCATTCTAACAGAGAGGGGGACAGAAGGAAAAGGGGTGGGGGAGAGGGACTTCAGTTCCCAGAAAGACTTGTGAAAATGATCAAGTGCTGTTCGCGTGTAAAATGTCACTTGTAGCGAGGCTCTAAGACAAAAAAGGGAGGAAAGTGAGATTGGGATTCGGTGATATTCGGTGATATTCACTAGTCTCGGAAAGGAGAGGAGCTGCGGAGGAACAGCAAAGCAACTGGCGCTTCATGGCAAGAAGGAGACTCAAGGAAACTTGAGGGTATGTTCCAGGTACCAACTTCTCTTTTCATGCAACTTCTCTTTCCATGGGTTCTATGGGGTCAGAAAGCAACTTTCACCCAATTTTAAGAAATCATTTTTCTTTTTTCCTTTTAAACCTTTTAACAATAAAATGCAACCATACAGAAAACTTTAAATCAACAGTGTTTTTGAAAAGGTAAAAGTTCAACATTCCACAAAGTGGTGAGTCCTTTTTCATTCATTCGGAGCAACTGTAGCCCAGGCTTCTGTCTTTTTGTTGGGGAATTACAGCCCTGCAAATACAATACAATACCAGTAACACCAACCAAACACAATACACAAACACCACTTTAAGGCATATCATTTACATATAACATCTGATTACCTTATTCAAGGTGATAAGAGCATATAAATTAAGCTCCCCAGCAACCAGCCTCTTCCGCAGCAGCCTGCCTCTAGCCACTGACTCCACCCTACTGGGCTAAATCAATTTCCTCATAGGGGTTACATACACAAACACACTGTCCGTGTGGGTGGGCATTCCAATTCTACTACAAAATGTGCCCTGGAGCAAGACTGGTGTCTTGCCTCAAAAACAATGGATAGATTTATTGTCGAAGGCTTTCACAGCCGGAGAACATTAGTTGTTGTAGATTTTCTGGGCTGTATTGCCGTGGTCTTGGCATTGTAGTTCCTGACATTTCGCCAGCAGCTGTGGCTGGCATCTTCAGACTTTAAATACATGCTGGTGGGGTCTGAAGAGACCGTGGACTGCTTACCATCAATCTGGACCACGTTCGTTGCTCAACGCCTGCAACTGTGGAACTGTGCTCATAAACAACATAGCCCTTGTCACGCTTTCCTTTGGGGCCCTTGTGGAAGGTCAAGCCCTTCATTTCCCCTTATCTTTTCCTTAAGCCACACGGGAGAATTCTCCAGTCAGCGGTAACCTGGCTCTGGAAAATGCCTCGGATGCAACCAGGGATCAAGAGAGCTGCAACTCCGATGGCCCTGCCCTTTTCTTTTAAGAATTTTATTTTGTTCTTTTGCATTTTGCTTCTTCAGCAAAAAATACTAAACTGCAGTTGTGATTCTTTAGTGCTAGATTGAAGCAAGCTCTATGGTAGCTCTGACGTGACTTGGCCAACTATAAATAAATAAAACAAAAGGATGTGACGGGGGGAAACAGAGGAGGGGAGAATGATGTAAGACACTTTGGGTCCCTTTAAGGAGAAATGTGAAGTATTGGTGAAGTGAATACAAAAATACTTTGATAAGAACATCTAAGAGGTACGCTGCTGGATCACAACAGTCGTCTATCTGGCTCAACAAGTTGTTCCACACAGTGGCCAACAAGGGTCAACAAATGGCATAGAAGAACCCTGGCATGGATAGACCCAAAAATAGAGCCTGATGTTAGAGAAAGAATGAAACTGACTTAGAGTATGCCAGAATTCAAAGGCTTGGTGTCTTAGACTAGATAGGTAGTTAGGATCCGTCTCTCCTCCTTTCCTATCAGAATATGGAGTTCCTGCAGTAAAGGACTCTTATTTCTTTTCTAAATATAAACCAAGTGTACGCTTTTATTATTTTCATTCCTGCACACACACCAGCCAGCAGAATGAGCTTACAACCACCTGTAATCATGCTTCCTATGCTTAACGATAGACTCTGCTAACGGCCCAAACATGGAATCCTTTAATTAGGTTTCTGGGGCCTATGTAACGATTTATTTATCACTATTCACACATTTTCTGCGCAGGTTCCTTGAGTGACTCTTTATCTTAATTTGCATCAGGGCACTGGGTTTGATGCTGGGAAGCTCTAGAGTAATTGGCCTGACATCTCTTCCCCCACCCAGCCACTCTGTATGGGGGAAAGTCCCCCCTTCCTTATCCATCCACCCCCCTCTCCTTCCGGCTCTGTTTCCTCCCACCTTCCCCAAACCCATTCCTGAGCATCCAGTTCCTGACGCTGCCATTACCTCCTTCCCTCTGAAGGCAGCTCTCAGACCTGCTCTAGGCGTATAATAAAACAGCCGATGCCAGAGCCCTGAATTTCTCAAATGGGCAACGTGACTTGAGATAGTCACAGTGAGATTCCTGCCAGGGAAATGTCTTTGCATACTGGAAACACTCCCCGCATATAGAAAGGTAGCACTGCAAGGAGAAAGTGTCTGCCCTCTGTCCATGCTTGTTTTGCTGCTTTCTGTAGCAGGGAGTTTTGAAGGCAGGGAAACCTTCCGTAATGTGTTCCACCTGGATTCTGAAATGAAGCCACATCGGCTACAATTGCAGGAAAAGAGGGCTTAAAAATAATAACATTCGATTTATATACCGCCCTTCAGGACACCTTAATGCCCACTCAGAGCGGTTTACAAAGTATGTCACTAAAGTATTACCACTATTATAGCAGCGAATAAAGAGAGGCAGTCCTTTCTATCAGCTCCACTTCTCTGCACCCAGATCGCTGGCCATCAGCAGGAGGAGGAAGGGCACCCAGAGAGCGCCAACCATCGGCTGGCAGCAGAGGCCCACACAATGACATCATGTCCTCTTAGGCTGATTATTTAAGAATCGGCTGCAGACATACAAAAACTGTATGTTTTAAACCGACTGTTAAGGAATTGGCCCTGGCGCGATGGCGTCGCTTACAGTCACACCAGAAGCGATGTCATTGCTAGAAGCACATGTGCAAAGAAGATGATGGGGACCAGCCCCGGCCCTCCTACTAGTTGCCAGGGGGGACCTGCCCCCCTATGGCTCTGCAGTACGATTTCTCGAGCATGAGTGACCGTTTTGAGAATCCACCTTCAACATGTGCCAGATGGGGGCCTTGACACCTCTCTTTTGCCTCTGTGGTCCAGGAAGACCCCTCCTTCCTACACAGCCAGAGGAGCAGAAAAGCAGCTCCCAACTGAGAGGCCCAAGATCTCCAAAGGGAAATGGGAGATGGAGAAAGGAGGGTGGGGGGCTCCTCTAGCCCATGCCTCAGTTTCCCAAAGAGCAGAGGACATGGCTGCGTCGTTGAGGAGCCTGAACTGGAAGGAAAGAGAAGCCTGCTGGGGCCAGGGGGTCATGGAGCGGAGGGGGCTCTGAGTCCGCCCTCTCCCCTCCATTTCCTGCCCCCCCTGCTTCTCCCCAGATTTTATTTGGGGATTTCTTTGCCTTTGCACAAAGGGGCTCTTTGTGATGGAGGGAGGGGGGGGTTTCACAGCGCAGTCCTAGACACTGATTGATTTCAGGAGGGTTAGCTTGGAGTAAATCTGCATAGCACTGCGGGGCTCTAGCCTCTCAGAGTGAATATTGCAAGGAAATAACATTTGGCAGGAGGGAAATCGCCTCTTTATGGCCCCTTCCAGAGAGCGATCATCCCCCCAGGCCCCAACAGAAAGTTCTTTCTATTCAAATAAGAAGGGCATTGGAGAGAGCCAATAGGAGTATGCTGAGAGAAGGAGGAGGCCAATGAGGAAGCTGGAACCTGTCAGTCCCGCCCTCTCGTCGTTTGGAGGGAAAATCATGAGTGGGGGCGGGCAGGCCCTTCATATCCATCCGACAAGCACTAGGGAAAGCCAATAGGAAGAGGCAGAGGGCAGAATAAACCAATCAGAAACCAGAATTCTCTAAGTCCCACCTTCCAAGGTTTTGAAGAGAAAATCCTAAGAAGAGAAGGCTAGTCCCTTCATACCCATCCGAAAAGCACTGGGCTGAGCCAATAGGAGGAGGCTAAAGGTAGAGGGAGGCCAATCAGGGAGCAGGAGCCTCTAAGTCCCGTCCTCCGTGTGGAGCTCTTGGTCCCCTCAGTTGTGGGGCTGCTTTTCTGCTCCTCTGGACGTGTGGGGAGGGGGTGGGGGTCCCTTCCAGCCCCCCCCCTCCCGGAATTAGGCGGCAGAGTGGCTGGATCTCCTCAGGGTCAGCAGCAGCTCCAGGGGCTGGAGGGAAGGGAAGAGGCAAGGCCCCACCTGGCATGCCTGGAAGACCTCATTCTGTGGCCCCACATGCAGCTCGTGCAGAGCTAGCTTTCTGTGTGCGGGGAGGAGTTTCTCCAGGATGTAAAGGGAGATTCTGGAGCTGGGCTCTCCCGCCCCCCGGCCGTCTTGAGCCAGGCAGTCCCATCCCAGCCCTTCCGGGCCTCCCTTCCCTCTGGCCTCTCCTCAAGGGTTGGGGCAGGTGGAGGGTCTCGGCCTGATCCCTGAGAGGGAGTGGGGGGCTTCTGGCAGTGCCAGGTCCTCCTCAGCACTAGGGTTGCCAGCTCCAGGTTGGGGAATTCCTGGAGATTTGGGGGGGATGGAGCCTGGAGAGGGTGGGGTTTGGGGAGCAAATGGGGCTCAGCAGGGTATGTGGCCTAGAGTCTACCGTCCAAAGCAGCCTGGGGAACGGATTTCTGTGGCCTGGAGATCAGTTGTAATTCCGGGAGATCTCCAGCCACCACCTGGAGCCTGGCAACCCTACTGAGCACCCAGGAGGGATTTGGCCCCAAGGCTGGGAGGAAAGATGGCCAGGAGAGGAGGGGCAGGAAGGATGAGGAAGTGGCATTCCCCAATACAAAAGGGCCGGGTGGGGGAGAGACGTGGGGCCAGAGAGTCCCTCGATCAAACCTGGATCTTGGATGAGGCCCCAATGGACTGGCAGAGACATTTGCACGTTTCCCCCCATCTTTTTTTCTCGCCTTCCCAGGCAGCCCAAAAGCACACTTGATGTCTTCTCCGCTGTCTCCATGCAGTGAACTGGAAAGAGTCATCATGAAGCTGGGTCAGGTAAAGGTGGGTATAAATGGGGAGAGGCAGAGCAGAGGACAGGAATGGATCCTTCTCTGCTGCAAGGCTTAGAGGATTGGGCTCCTTTCCTGGCATTGCAAGACGTCATGGCTGCGCATTAGGAAGATGGGGAAATGGTCACCCCCTGTGTAGGATGACCTGTGCAGAAAAAGCCAATGTGGAACAATAGAATAATACCAAAATTCAACCAAGAAAATGACTCGCATCTCTACGATACCGATCTCTCCAGCCTTTTCCCTGTGAATTAGGACAGACCCTCTGGCCCCAAGATGCCCCCTAGAAGGGCTTGAAGGGGGTAACCAAAACTCACCTGGTAGCTCCTGTCCCCTTTTCCTTGCTGCTTTCTATCAAGAATAGTTTTCCTGTCCCTGTTTTTGGATTTCTTTTCTCATGAGTCCCCATTCCAGCCATATCAAGAAACACTTTCCTCTTTTTTTCTTCAGGGTGGCGTGTCCTTCGAAGAAGTCGCTGTGTATTTCACCCAGGGGGAGTGGACCCTGCTGAGACCAGCCCAGAGAGCTCTGTACAAGGAAGTCATGCTGGAAAATTTTGAGAATGTGGCCTTTCTGAGTAAGGATCCGTTTCCCCTAGGCTGTTCCCTTTAATTCTCTGAGGGCTGCATGTGGCTCCATCTCAGCGCTTGGCAAGGAAGCCTCTGATGTGGTATGACCTGGGCACATTGCCGGCAGTGAGACCAATGGGTGGTTTCTGCCACGCTCCATGATCCTTCCTTTAATGCGAGAGGGATTCTGGATTCTCTGTGCACAGAGGGGAGCCCCCTCCTAGCAGTCCCTGGACCATGTAAGAGGGCGTTCGTTTATTTTTTATTTATATATTGGTTTTTTGTTCCACCCTCCCGGCAAGCAGGCATCAAAAGAAGTGCCAAGTGATGTTTGGTCTGGAGAAGATGGAAGGGTCCAAACATGAGATTCCTCTCAGTTTGGGTCCTGCCTTACCTTTGCTGAGATATGACTACAGAGGGAACACTGCTGGCATCTTTTCCATTAACCTTATTCTTACCTGTCTTTCCCATCTCTTCTTGGCTGGGAGTGGACACAACTGCCATGACAGATGAATGATTTGTGGCCCATAATGTACTCCATCCCCCACCCCAACCCTCTTGTGTATTTCTCAAATCTGGATTGGGATTGCTGGCTATATATGTATAGAGACAATTTATAATATTTTTCCTGATAAAAGGACCTCTGATTGCCAAACCTGACCTCATATCCTGGCTGGAGGAAGAAGAGGAGCTACTTACCGTGTTCCGTGATGAACAAGAGGGCTTGGCAGGTAACGGCTTAGGTCTGTAGGGGGGCTTTGTGTTGCTTGTGGTTCCTTCATAGGGCTGGTGGGTCCCTGTGGTCTTCTTTATTCTCATGGTTGCTTCTTTTCAGAAGAGCTTTGGGTCCACTGTAAAGGCTAAAACTGCCTTTACATCATGAAACGAGATAATTTCCTACCTTTGAATCATGAATCAGGCAGTGGCTAACTGGAAAGGCTGTTTTCTAGTCCTCTAAACCAGGGACCTTGCACTTGTGGTTTGCCGCAGAGGTATGACCCAAAACAACTCCAAACACTATGTATGTTAAACACACTGTACCTCATCCCCCACACCCCTGAACAGAGCAATGTTGTGAGTGATGCTAAAGCTCATGGCCCATAAGTATTTGCCAGCAGTGAAGCCTACCAAAGTAAAACCCAGCATATTGCAGAGGAAATTCAAGCTTTTTCCGATGTATTTTAACACCCTAACCAGGATTTCTGTCTTCTGATTAACAGAGGAGTGCATGTTGTTTAGAGCAGCCAGTCAGGAACCTGTAAAGTATCCCAAGCAAGGTGCAAAAGTGCACTTAGAAGGGAAGGTCTGCACAGCAGATACTTTAACATCAGTGGGAGACATACACATGCAGCATTCTAGAAGGGCATATACACATATAGAAGAGATATACACACGCAGCAGTTAGAAGGGCAGCCACGTTCAGTCAAGTTGTGGTGTGGGGTTTGGCCTAGATCCGAGTCAGATGTGGCACACAGCCTAGTTGACCAGCTACCCTTTTCCTGCTGCTGATCGAACACAAGGTGAATGAAGAGTGAAGTCCTTCCCCAGGGTTTGGTCCTCTTTTTGAACGTACACTGGCCCTGTTAGGGATACAATTCAATGAGATCTGAATTTATACAGCCATGTATAAATGACTTGTTTTTAAGCGAGAGACAATGCAAATTAGTTTGTAGATCATGTTTGTAGACTGAAATGCATTTTTTTTAAAAAGCGTGCTTACAACTTTAATGCAAGTTATTTCAGCTCATGAAGTAGATTTTTGGCTCACAACACTGCACAGCTTAGAGGGATTGCCTACCACAAAATGTTGTTAGTCTTTAAGATGCTAGTGGACTCTTGCTCTTTTCTACCGCTACAGACAGACTAACATGGCAACCCATCTTGATCTATGCATTCCCTGTTACTTTAAGCATGATCCTACTGGGTAGTACTATGTTGTTTAATGTCAGTCCTAGAAATACTAATGCTCTGTTTCAACATATCTTCAACTCCCTATTAAATTTTTGTTAATATTATGTCTCTGTGAATTTGCATTTATGTACCCTATGGCATTATTGAAATGTACTTGAAACTGACTGCTAATTTCACACTATGTAAGTTTATACTCAATCAGTGGCCTCAGTATAAACTTACTGGTCTATGACTACATTTTGGGGCAGCTCCTAAAACTTGCAGTTCAAGCAAAGAAAAGTCTGTAGCCAATCAATGCCACAGTGAAATGCTACTCTCCATTTAATTGTCATAACCTAGGGATCTAGCCATACCAGCTAGTATGTCACAGGACCAGAGTTCCAACCTAGGTTTTTGAAAGTGTGTCCAGATACCAAGTTTTCAATTTCTTGCATTCTCTATGTTAGTTTGTTTAGGTCATTCCCTCATTTTAGGCTCTTGTTTGTGTACGTGTGTTCATTCCATGGTTTTGTTTCTTTCAGCAGATGGTGCATGGGTGTTGGAGACTGAACATCCATTGATGGAGAGAGTACATACGTCCTCAGATGTGGAAGAAAACATTAAATATTGTAGTGCATTGAGGATGGGGGAAGGAAAAATCCTATTTAATGAGAGGGAAAATCTTGATATTTTACAAAGTGACAATTTTCAAGAAATTCCTCCTTTTCAAAATATATACAAAGGAGATGATGGGAATGAGTACCCTGTTAGAGGTGAAATTGCTTCTGAAAAATCAGACATGAATATGCATTGGAACACCCATAACACAGGGCAACCATATAAATGCCTGGAGTGTGGAAAAAGCTTCAGTAAAAGTGGAAATCTTTCTTCTCATCAAAGAATTCACACAGGGCAGAAACCATATAAATGCCTCGAGTGTAGAAAAACCTTCAGTGAAAGTAGAAGTCTTACTTGCCATGAAAGAATTCATACAGGGGAGAAACCATATAAATGTCTGGAGTGTCGGAAATGCTTCAATCACAGGAGAAGCCTTACTTGCCACAAAACAATTCATACAGGGGAAAAACCGTATAAATGCCTGGAGTGTGGAAAAAGCTTTAGTCAGAGTGGAACTCTTTCTTCTCACCAAAGAATTCATGCAGAGGAGAAACCATTTCAATGCCCCGAGTGTGGGAAAAGCTTCAGTAAGAATGGACTTCTTTCTTCCCATCAAAGAATTCACACAGGGGAAAAACCATATAAATGCTTGAAGTGTGGAAAAAGTTTCAGTGAAAGTGGAAACCTTACTCGCCATGAAAGAATACACACAGGGGAGAAACCATATAAATGTCTGGAGTGTGGGAAATGCTTCAGTCGCAGTGACAGCCTTTCTTACCACAAAACAATTCACACACAGGTAAAGCCATATAAATGCCTGGAGTATGGAAAAGGCTTTTGTCGAAGTGGAAATCTTTCTTCTCACCAAAGAATTCAGGCAGGGGAGAAACCATTTCAATGCCCGGAGTGTGGGAAAAGCTGTAGACTCCTTTCTTCCCATCAAAGAATTCACACACAGGAAAAACCATATAAATGCCTGGAATGTGGGAAAAGTTTCAGTGAAAGTGGAAACCTTACTCGCCATGAAAGAATACACACAGGGGAGAAACCATATAAATGTCTGGAGTGTGGGAAATGCTTCAGTCGCAGTGACCGCCTTTCTTGCCACATAACAATTCACACACAGGGAAAACCATATCAATTCCTGGAGTGTGGAAAAGGCTTTAGTTGAAGTGGAAATCTTTCTTCTCACCAAAGAATTCATGCAGAGGAGAAACCATTTCAGTGCCCAGAATGTGGAAAAGGCTAAGAGTGGACAACCATCAAAGAATTAACACAGGAGAGAAACCAAATAAATGCTTGGAATGTGGAAAAAGCTTCAGTGAAAGAGGAAACTTTACTTGCCATGAAAGAGTACACACAGGGGAGAAACCATATAAATGCCTGAAGTGTGCAAAAAGCTTTAGCCACAATGGAAGGCATTCTTCCCACCAAACGATTCTCACAGGAGAGATAGAGATGGCAGTGACACAGTGACAGAATAAGTGAAAATGAGTCCCCTACCTGAGCAATCCTTAATGGGAACATTGAAGATATTAGGAGATATTAGGGATCATTGAAGATATTCGGCAATCTTGTCCTCTGGAGGGAAAGAAAGCAGAAGGTTGAAATATTACCTTCAGTCCTCTGTCTCCAAAACCAGCCTCTCTCTCAGCCAAGAAAAGGGTCCGAGGGATGTCATCTGAGTGTAATTGGGGGCAAGAATACCTTAGAGCAAGTCAGAGAGTCTGGCTTCATTTTGTTCACCTTTTCACTGAATTCTGAGAACTGAATGTTGTGCTTCAATAAAATTTATAATTAGTTTTAGTAAAATTCCCAAGTCTGAGTTTTTTTACTACAGCAAGATTCAAGTCCAGTAGCCCCTTAAAGACAACAAAATTTCCAGTCTAGAAGCATTTGAGAGTCAGCTTGACTCTCAAAATCTCTGGAAATCTTGTTCTTTAAAGCACTACTAGGCTTTAATCTTGAGTTTCTTATTGGAATGCTCTACTATGGCAAAATTCTAATTGGATCTACAGATTTCAAACCATTGGTCCTGTAGGCACTTTCTTGTCTGCTCTGATTGGCTGTGGCTCTTCAGAGAAAGACTCTTCTTAGGTTAACAGCATTTCTTGGCACCTCCTGTTCTAAGATCCTTTGAGACGCCTGAGAATGAACCTGGATTCTCCTACATGCAACACATACGCTTGACCACTGATCCACAGCTACCTCCTCCCTTACCCTCCTAGCAAAAGGGTTTTTGGTGGTCTAGGCAAAATGAGACAGTGCACCCTTGACTTCACATTCTGATACCTACCATAGTGTTTACTCTGGAAGTTTTTAGCCACTGTTTCCACTAAATGATAAACATAGGGAACTATATTAGTAAGTTAGAATACTGTTTACATCCAACTAAAAGATAACGAAAATGTGCAGTGGGAATGATTGAGTGTGGAGTAAACACCATATGGAAACATTAAAATTATGAATTGTCATTGACTTGACACCACTGAGCAAGATAATTTTGGAAAGAATGATTGTCAAGTTTATTAAAATCATTACTGCAGCAGGAGTCCTCAGTGAGGAGAACTGCTATGTCAGGCGTGAGCACAGCTTTTATAAATAATGCCAGACATCCTTTTTTGTCATGCGCAAAGGATAAAAGGAATAGTTTTATTCAAGCCTCTACAGAGGTGTCCTGAAAGCTGTTCCCACACTGATAAGAATGTTGTAGCAAGTCTACCAGTTAAAATGAATGGCTCTAAGAAGAGCGCTTTGCAGGCCCTGACCCTCTAGTACATCCCAGTTTCTCTTAAGCCTTATAGCAAACATTCCCAAAATTCTTTTCACGAGTACAGAGCTCTCTACAGACTGAACTCCATCCTGGTGATTTACTGTGTATGGGATGGTATCCTTAAACATAAAAGGCAAACTGCTGCCGATGATGCACTTATCCCAGCACAGGCGCAGTATACAGAAAGAAGCCAGTTGGCGGCAAAACAGTTTGCCTCTCCACTGCCTCCTTGGGACCTCCAGCAACGGGAAGGCCTGGCACTGCAGTGCCGAGCCTTCCTGCTGCCTCAGGGCTTCCCAGGAGCCCACCGCTGCATTGAGCCCTCCCTAGGTCCCGCAGCAGCTGGGCGGTGGGGCTCCCCAGTGCCTTCACGGGGCCTTGGGAGAGCGGCCAAGAGGCCAGAAGAGGAGGTTGGGAGACCCCCTCCCATCCCTTCCCAATCTCCCCTTGACTGATGCGGCAGGGCGAAGCACTGAATGGACCAGCTGTGGGACGCAGGAGCACTCCGGGCCCCCTCTGCGCTCCCCTCCCCGCAGTGCTTCCGGCCCTGTGCTAGGGAGGGGGCCATGCCAAGCCTGGCTAACCTGCACTGCCCCCACCTAGATGCCCAAATAACACCACAGGAGCATAATTAAAGACATTTATTAAGAAACATGCAAAAGATTCCAAATACAGAAATTGTGCAAAAAAGGAAGAAAGCGATTAAGCTAAATAACTACTCTGAAACATTGTACAGGCTTTGGTCTCCTAACAGACTAAGGGCCGAGCTATAAGTGATGAATGACACAGGTTGGACACTTGTCAGCTTCCCTCAAGTTTTGATGGGAAATGCAGGCGTCCTGGTCTTGCAGCTTGGCTCTCTGACTGCTGCCCAATGGACTTTTCAACTGTCACTTGTCCAACATTCCACCAAGCTGCCTACATTTCCCGTCAAAACTTGAGGGAAGCTGACAAGTGTCCAACCTGTGTCATTCGTCACTTGTAGTTTGGCCCTAAGAGAGACCAGTTTCTTGACACAGGCGCAGAGCCAACCTTGTATGAGAAATACTTGGAATAACTGGGAGTTTAAATACAAAGGATGAATCATGGCACATGTCCAGCCTTGATCTTCTGGAAGCAAAACTGCTGCATATGTGGTCCAATGTCTGAGCCAAATATCCAAAGGAAATGCGAGAGGAGGTCATAACCGCTGCATAAAGCAATAGTAGAGAGGGATCCTCTCCTTGCATCTGCAGAAGTTGTCTCTCATCCACAGAAGCCTTGTCAGAGAGCTACTGGTCAAAGGTGAGCGCTGTTGCTGTTGGGGGGCGGGGGTTGAACCTGCATCTCCCCAAGCATAGGCTGACACTCAGCTCTAACCACTATGCACCACTGACTTCCAGCTGCAGAAGAGAAAAAAAATTCAACATGGGCAGCTTTCCAAAAGAGGAGCCTGCAAGATACACACACTAGAAATGCTTGTACTGAAATGCTGCTTAGCCCTGGGGTTTTGTGCTGCTCCCACAGCTGTCTCGAGACCCATTTCCCGCTTGCCTTGCTGGATGGGGGAATCATCTCAAGAGCATCAAAACAAAGCCTGCACAAAAAAAGCAGAAGACAAATGCACAAAGCTGCCTTATACTGAGTCACACCCTTGGTCCATCAAGGTCAGTCTTGTCTATTGGGACTGGCAGTGGCTCTCCAGGGTCTCAGGACATCACTTGCCTACTTCTTCTTTTTCACTGGTTAGGATAGACAGACAGTCTAAGCAGCCTGACATGTTCCCATTGAGGGTGACAACCTTTTCTTTCGAAGAAAGAGCAGGATTCTACCATTCCGCTCATCTACAAAGAGGTGGCAAACAGCTGCTCATTAAACCTCTCACTGGGCTTGGCCCAGACAGCTTGTGGCGCAACTTCATTCCTTCACCACTTCCTGACCCCCTAGCTGGTTCTTCCCAACCCTTCTTTCCCTTGAGCACACATGACTCTGTCATATATTGAATCAGGCTACAAACAATGTTACCCGTGTAAACTTACTAACGTATTCAAAATTTTATTAACAATAATGTATAGGCATGTAACAGCATATTGAAACTGATTATTGAACCGTATAACTTCTTGACATCAACCCTGTTCACAGTTAGAAAACCATTTACACCGGTGCAAACCACTAGGATTTGCCTCAACAATTGATAAAGTGCTCTAAGTGCTAACAATATGAATATTGCACAACAATGTAAAGTGCAAATGTAAGTAAAGCACCATACGAACACTAATCCTTCCAACAGTTTGTGAGGTCCTGAGCACCATGTGTCCAACTAGCAGGGAAGAAACGTTGCCAGAGGTTTTTTTCTTTTCACTCCAGATAACTAACCACTACACAGGTAGTTCCTTAATATTATTTCTTCTTTAATAATACCTCTAACGGGTTGTCTAGATTCTGGTAAGGCCCGTTTCAAAGCATCTTTCTCAAAGAGTACAGACAAGTTATTTCTTTAAAGTATTTTTCTCATGAGTACCCAGTAGTGCATCCACTTCATACAGCATCAGGAGGCAAAGCCTAGTGGTTAGCACCGGTGTAAATGGTTTTCTAACTGTGAACAGGGTTGATGTCAAGTAGTTATACGGTTCAATAATCAATTTCAATATACTGTTATGTGTCTATACATTATTGTTAATACAATTTTGAATACGTTAGCAAGTTTACGCGGGTAATATTTTGTTTGTAGCCTTGTATTACCACGTTTCTCTCTGTTGCTGATATATTGAATCAGACCATGGGTCTATCAAGAACAGAATTGTCTATTCTCCCTGGCGATGGCCTAGGAGATTCTTTTTCAGATCACATCTTGCAAGATCTTTTCAACTGCAGATTGAACCTGGGATCTTCTGCATGCAACACATCCCACTGAGCCAGGGCCCCTTCCTTTCCCAGTCCTCTAATTACTTCTCCAGCTTCCCCCACTCCCCAGCCAGCCCCCTTCCTCCTTTTTCTCATGCCCAATGACTTCCAAGTGGCATCCACAGTGACTTCCGAGAGCCAGTTTGGTATAGTGATTAAGAACGCAGGACTCTAATCTGGAGAGCCAGGTTTGGATAGTAGTGTATGCGAAAGAGATCTTGGAGTAAGAGTGGACTGTAAAGTAAATATGAGAAGTCAGTGTGATGTGGTGGGAAAAAAGGCAAACTCAGCCTTGGGTTGCATCAAAAGGGCCATTGCATCGAAATTGCAGGAGGTCATAGTCCCTGTAATGATTTCAAGAAATGGGTGCATGCGTCTTTAAATGTTTGGTGAGATAAGTGAAGAGTGGGGGGTGAAAGAGAGAGATGAGTGAGTGATATGATTGGTGGATGACAGAGTGGGCGGAGTGAAGGCAGTTTTCAGTTACTGAGGGAGAGAAAAAGGTTCAGTCAGGGCCAGAGAGGCGAGCTGTGTGCAGCCTGAGGGTGTTCATGTATTTGTGAGGGAAAGGCAACCTGAGTGGAAGCCTGAACTGAGTGTGTCTGTGAGACTATATATTCACTCTGTTTGAAGCAGGCAAACTGTGTGTGCGCCTGAGAGAGAAAGAACTGAGAGTGAAAAGGAAACAGGCTGGCTGTGTGCTGTCTGAGGGGTTCTCTGTGAGGGAAATAGAGAGCCTAGAGAAAGAGGCTAACTGTGTGTGAAGCCTTACAAGAGATCTGTGTGAATGAGTTTGGATGAAGCAGCTAGAAGAACTAAGAACGACTTTTATGTAACCAATACGCTTCTTAAAAAAAAAAACAAACCTTGTTTTGTTATATCCCAGAGTTATCTCCCATTCCTATCCTCAGGGCCACATAGAACCACGAAGGAGCCTGACGCTCAAACACGTTACGAAAGGGAAAATAAAACATTTTGGAATAATATATTCCTGGTGGCAGCAAACTACCCAGAGGGTGTAAGGGGGAGATTTAAAGCAAAATCCACCCTAAAGAAAGTGAAGATCATAACAGTCCCTCTCTATACTGCCTTGGTCAAGCCGCGCCTGGAGTATTGTGTGCAGTTCTGGAGGCCTCACTTCAAAAAGGATGTGGACAAAATCGAGATGGTGCAGAAGAGAGCGATTTGGAGGAGGGCAAGGAGCTGTTCCAGTTGGCAGCAGAGGATAAGACTCAAAGCAATGGGTTTAAATTACATGCAGAAAGGTACCAGCTGGGTAGTAGGAAAAACTTCAAAGTTGGAATCAGCTGCCTAGGGAGGTGGTGAGTTCCCCTTCACTGGCAGTTTTCAAGAAGAGGCTGGATGAATATTTCTGGCAGAAGACAGAAAGTGCCTGGTCGAAGTTCCTGTGTCTCTAGATAGGTTCATTCCCATATGTGTGAGAGTAATTCGTTTATAATCCTGTTTAGACTCTTTAGTATTTCTGAGTGGGGTATGAGATTTGTTGTTTGCGGAAAGTAGTATTTTTCTGCCTCCTGAATGTAGTGTGATTTGTCTGTTCCTCCTCTGTCATTTTCTTTAATCCTGACATCTGGATTATTTCTAGGCTGTTTATTGCATTTTTGGTCTTCTTTTTCATTGTTCTTAGAACTCTGTAATCTGTCTTGAGTCTCAATTTAAAAGGGAGATGCTAAATGCAATAAAGGAATAAATCAGCTTCTAACTGCCGTTGGGGGATGACGATGACCATATACAAGATTAGGGAGGGGAGGGTTTGGTGTGAATTTGTTAATTTCATTCTTGTTTCCATTTTCGAATTCAACCACCAGAGCTGCCCACATCCCTGTAAATAAATTGTATTTACTTTGAATTAAGACCCACTAAATTCAATGAAGCTTACGCTCAAGGTTGAATGAATGAATGTTTGCAGGTTTTCTTTTTTTCTTGGCTGGGGCATGAGCAAATGCTGGGTTAAGGCACGGGGAGGGCATTGCCCCCTACTCTGCTTCTAATACCAGCTGGGTTAAGTTGGGTGGCGGGCATTGCCTTCTGCCTCACTCCTAATACCAGCTGGGTGAAGTGAGCATTGCCACCTGCTCCTATCCTGCTCCCGGCCCGGGCTTCCCACCATGGCACACTTTCTGGAGGGACATGGTGGTGCCTCGCCTAGGCTTCCCTCTATGACAGCACCCTCTGGTGGTGTACTAGGGTATAAAGTGAGTCTTAAATACGCTTACTCAATTGAGCATGTAGCGCCCATGATATGCTGCCATCTTATATACTAATAGCCAAGTGGCCCTAATCTGTGGATACTTAAATCCGGAGACTGGAGCCACAAATGGACAATACAGTGCAAAAGAAAAAAAAAACATCTGCAACAGGCAATGATAGCACCAACTGTACTATAATGCAAACCTTCTTTGGAGCATGTGTAAGGGAAAAGCAGAAATGCAATTTAAAAAGCCATGGAGAAAAAGTGGAGGAAGGCTGCTGTGAGGAAGCAGAGTTGTCAGCGTGCTTCCACTGGGAGCTGGACAGAAATCAATCAAAGCCAAAACTGCATTTTCATGTGAAAATGCCCCTTAGCACCTATTGGCAATGACAACAATCCTTGAGTAGGGTCTAGTATGCAACTAAAAAAACGAGGAATCCTGCAGCACCTTAACGATTACCAAAATTTATTCTCATGAGCCAAAGCATCAGACGCAGGAAGTATTGCGCTCAGTTGTCAGAAGCATAAAAGCAGAAACAGAACGCCCAGGATTCCCTGAGAGAAATGTGTTCTGATAACTGTGCAGGGTGAGAAGAGAGCTCTGGACCACTCCCAGCAGTTGCTCCCTGTCCCTGTTGATCTCAAGCTTGATCAAACCCACACAGCGATTTCAACTCAGCACTGTCTTGCTGGGGGTCTCCCTTTGAAACTCTTTTGCTGAAAAATAGCAATCTTCCCTTCTGGTTTTCAGTGTCTGATCTCTGCCTATGAACTGAACCATCTTCTTAAATTTCAGCGTTTCTCCAGAAGGCAGAAGCTGAGTGATGTTTCCACGAGAGAAGGCAAGAGTCCGAAATGGTCAGGAGCCCTGGCAGTTGAACTGGAGGTGGATGTTGGAGGAGGACGTGGAGCCATCACTGAGAGTTGTATGGAGTTAGGAAGGACAGAGACACTTTGAGGGTTGCTGACTCCAGAATTGGGGAGAGCAAAAGATGAAGACGAGGGATTGAAAACGCTTTGCTCAAGACGAATGGGCCTAGGAGAAGCTCTAGATTCCTTGGGTGGGATCGGGAGAGTTACTTGGAACAGATATATTGCTGGATAGGCTTGCTGGGATCCAGTTGGAGCACCAGAGCTAAAACAAAGGAGAGAGAAAACAACAGAAAGAGACGATTCAGCCAGAGCATGTGTTGAGGTCCATCAGAGGTATGGTTGCTTTTTCCGCTCCCAACCTCTGCCCCCCATCATCACTCACTTGGCCAGCAGGGGGAAAGGGCATGGGAACGGGCCTCCTGGGAGGCATTCCCAGTGCATTGTGACAACCTCTCTTCCAGGAGTGATGTCACTGCACAGGCAATAGGAGTGCTCTCGCGCTTTGCAACAGGCCGATTTGAGCTCCAAATGGGCCGATTCCTAAAGAAACACACGAGCACAATGACATCACTGCTGGAACCTGCACAATGACATCACTGCTGGAAATGATACCATCGTGGCACACCAGGAGGGTGCCCAGGGAAGCCCATGCCTCCTGGAAAACCTCCTTTAAGTGAGTGTTGGGTCCCTCCCCTCCTGCCGGGAGGGTAAGGAGACTTGGCAACCTCAATTGGAGGGGAGAGGTGGAAGGCAGGACTTTGGCCAACTGGGCCTGCAGGTACGCCCAAGAAAAAACCTTCAGGAAAGGAGTATTTAAGAATCTGATGGACTTTTTAAAAAGAAAAAAATACTACCAGACTTCAGAAATTTCACAACAGCATACAAAACTGGCAATTACACCCAGGAGTTATAAATGTTCATTCTAATTAATTTAGGCTCCAAAGAGACAAAATGGGAATTTCATGAACAGAAGTCACAGACTTTTTTTTAAAAAAAAAATATATGGTCAGGTGCATGGGGACTCAATTTTGCTGAGGACCAAGGAAGGAGAAAGGGTTTCCTGAACATGACATGATCTAGCATGGCCCATAGACCCACTGAGGTGAACACAGACACACACACACACTGCCGATATCAGCCCATGAATTCCCAGCATCTTATCTGGTTTGGCCCTTAAGAAACGTGCTTCAAATGAGATCAAGGGATAACCACATCCAGAGATGGCTTGAAAAGATTAGGCCAATTCCTGAAAGCCAAGATTCCTATAAAGGCGTGATGGCTAAATAATGGAACCTCCGTGTACAGAAGCAGTATACCTCTGGTTAGCAGGGGACAGCTACTGCACACACTGATTCCTTGTTTCAGAAGTGCAGTGTTAGAATGCTAGCTGAACGTGGACCTGATCCTGCCTAGCAAACCTTGGGTGTTTTGCTGCCCTCCAGTGGACAGTTTCAGCAGTGTTCTTATCTATCAAGTCTTCAGCTTGAATACAGTCGTCATTTGTATTCAAACATGAAGGTGAATTTTCAGATATGTACACAGCACCATGTATAGATCTTCTCCAAAGGCGTATGAATATTTCACCTCTAAATACCTAATTTGGTGCTCAGCGTCAGCAAGATATCCTTTCATCATGTTACAGACAGAAAATTTTGACCAGTTCTATCCTAAAAGCACAGAAAACAACTGGAAACAGCTCTGAAATCTGCTGTCTTCGCTACTGCCAAATAGGTCCAAGGATAGTAGATCTGGGAACCGGCTGGTATCAGATCGGTATTTGTCAGACCAGGGAACCTATGTGAGGTTCGGCTTAGCATGCCTAGGCCTGGGAATGTGTTGCTCTGTAGTGGAAGAACAAGGTACAAAACTTGTAGCACTTCAAAGACCAACACGATTTTCAAGGTATAAGCTTTCGAGAGTCATACCTCTCGAAGAAGGAACTCCTACTCATATCTGACTTGGGGGGGGGGGCTTTCACTCTTTGAAAGCTTACACTCTGAACTTG
The DNA here is from genome assembly GCF_028583425.1 of Eublepharis macularius. Lineage (NCBI taxonomy): Eukaryota > Metazoa > Chordata > Lepidosauria > Squamata > Eublepharidae > Eublepharis > Eublepharis macularius. The sequence continues at coordinate 250,305,297 of NC_072790.1, forward strand.
TTACTCGTTAAGGTGCAACGAGACTTGGATCTTACCCATTTTAGACAGTTTCACTGCACGCTCATGATTCACGAGGTGCCTTATAATAAAGATTAAAAACAACAACCTAACAAATAAAACCCACTTTTTTTGAAACTAATAATAATGTGTTAAAAGCACAAACATTGAAAAACAGCAGAACCTGGCAGCAAAAATCACAAACACACAAAAGGGCAGGTAAGTGAAATCTCTAAAACTAGAAAAGCAAGAGTCTAATGAGGGTAATTCTCAAAACAGTCAAAGAATAACATCAAAAAGACCCAGGACCATGAAGAGAAGCAGCAAAAACCACTCAGGCGGATGGACTTAGGGATAGTGTTCTGAATTGGGGAGCCACAACCAGAAAGGCCCTGTCGCTTGTAACTGCCTGACTCAATTTACAAAATGCAGCAGGGCCTCCAGCAATGACCTGACCTGATCATACATACGCCTGTCCCACAGAGCTCCACCAGGTTTCCAGGAGTAGCCTTACCTGTGCCCTCAGCATGAAGTGTCTGCCCATCCACACTTTGTACCTGACCGCAGAAGAATGCCTTCCTGCCCTCGATCCTGTTCAGTTTGCTGTCTACGAGGACTACGGAACCTAGACGAACAGGGCTGCAAGAAGACATGGATGCGTCAGTGCAATCTGGCTTCCTTCCTGGCAGCTGAATGCCCACCCTTCAATTGAAAAAGATAGGCCAGGACACAGGATTCAAGTATGCAAAACGTTCAGACTTTGGAGGTCAATTATATATGAGCTACTAGCCTCATCTCTCTGCAAGGAGGAAGTCATTCAGGACTCAATCACATCTTTCTAGTTGGCAGAAAATGGAGGGCAGGGCTTATTTAGGCCTCACATTTATCTACTCAGGGAGGGGAATTCTCTGCCCCCAGGCCCACTTTCCCAACCCCAAGGAACTGAGGAATGGGAGAAAAAATGGTCTCTACTTAGTGAGGCTCTAGGAATTTCCCTTAGTCTCTATGGTAAAGAGACTATGGAAGGCAGCCTAGAGAGACACTCAAGTGGCATCACATCCTCTCCAAACTCCATCTTCCCCCGACACTGCCCCTCCCAGCATTTGCCAAGAGAGTGTGGGGAACGTTAAATTCAGTATGTGCAACTTAACCTTTCAAGGTTAGCCCCTGCCTCCAGACCCCAGAGTACCTCGGGTATAGCTCATAGGAGCAGGAATACATGAACACATAAAGCCACTGTCTCAGGAGTCAGACCCTTCGTCTATCAAGGTCCGTTTCATCTCCTGTGAGTGGCAGCAGCTCTCTAGGATTTCAGGCAGTTCTTTTGCATGACCTGCAACTGACCTCTCCGGCTGGAGGTTGAACCTGCGATGTTTTGCATGCAAAACACAACTCTGAAAATTGGTTCCCAGACCATAGTCGCAAGAGAAGCAACCATGTTCCTATGGCAGATCCCACTTGCATATAGAGAATTTGATGATCCTAAGTAACCTCAACAGACACAGTGGGATCTTTCACAACTGAGACTTCTGAGAAGGAAATTAAAGCTTAGAAAAGCACTTCCCCGCTTGTTTCCACCACCACCACCACCCTGCGGTAGCTCCAAATGCACATACCTCTTATAGTTTATGCTGAGGTTAGCGGTTAGAATTGCATCGGCGGCAAAGATGGCACAAAGCGCAATAGTTACATCAAGCATGGTGGCGATAGACCCACCATGCGCAAACCTGGAAGGCAAGCGTCAGACAACTAAGCAGAGATGGACAATGGAGTGGAACTAAGGTTCACAATCCTGTGGGCAGAATTGGGAGAAGGTGTTGGTGAAATTGGATGGGAATCAAAATAATAGTGGTTCAGTTATCCCAGCTGAACCGAAAAACAGGTCATCAAATAATTGCGAATGACATCTTAAAGCCCTTCAAAAAGGAAATAACAAGAGTCCAGACCAACAAAATTTGTGGTAGGGTATGAGCTTTTGTGAGTCACAGCTCACTTCTTCAGATACCAGCTATCTGAAGAAGTGAGCTGTGACTCACGAAAGCTCATACCCTACCACAAATTTTATTAGTCTTATAAGTGTTAGTCTTATAGGTGCTGCTTGATTCTTGCTCTTTTCTACTGTTACAAACAGACTAACATGGCTACCCATCTTGATCTATCTTCAAAAAAGAATTGAGCTATTTAAATTACAATTCATGTGCTCCTTTTGTGTGTCTGCTCTTTTATGCTGCTACTTGGGAAGTATACTGTGAGGTGAGGCTGCACTGGCAGCGAATTCCTTGGCAACCATACAAGGCTCCTGAACTCACACTTTGATTTTTGCATATGTGAAATTTACAGTATTCATGTCCTGCCCCGTCAGCTCGCATGATTTTTTCTGCTATCTTAGAAACTCCATGCCAAATTGTTATTTAAAAGATATGTTCCAATCTCAAAATGTTCTATTCAATTTCAGCAAGTCAGAGATAATTCCATCAAGACTGAGTGAAAGGATAATGCACCCAGTTTCCAAGCACGCACCAGCAGCAGGTACCGACATCGGATGCTTTGTTTGAGAATTGCCACTACGCAGCCCCTAAATAAGCTCATTTGATGTTACCGCTTCTTGTTTTGAACTACAGATAAAATTTCTCAAGAGAACTCAACCCACAATACAATCGTGAATCACAAGCTAAGATAACTCTCAGGACTGTTCCTTTTAAACTTTGGCAACAAGGGAGCCCTTGGTGATGGGGAAGCCGTAGGCCACCAGAACACTGTGGCCCAAGTTTAACATCTCTGTAAGGGTCTCAAGGCTGACAGTAGTGGAAGCAAAAGAGCAAGGGACAAGAAAAGTTATCATCCCTTCCCCATACTCACAAGTAATCTGACACTAAGACTGCATAAATGTAGATGGGGAAGGGATTTCAGATTCAGAAGTCATCACTGAGAGATTGTGGTCGAGTCTCCCTACAAAAACGGATTTCCATGATTCATGAAGACTGACCCCGGAGGCCCTTCCAGATAGGGACCTGGCTGGAAAATGCACACCATTCTTTTCTGCGATGGGTTGAAGAACATCACGTATTCAAAACCAAGACCTTCAGTGCTGATGCTTCGGCAGAAATACCGGGTGTCTCTGTTCTTTTTCTCCTCCTCTATTTTTTGCATCATGTGTTCTGTGGGGGGAGGTGAGAAGCAGAGAGGCAGTGGGTGGCACACACCTAATACAGAAAGCAATGTTTGAGCGTGCCAAGGAAGGTACAAATTTCCTGAGGGCAATCTGGGAACCTACTGAAGCTATCAGCCTCTGGGGAAACTGTTGGATAACAACAACAACAACAACAACATTCAATTTATGTACCACCCTTCAGGACAACTTAACGCCCATTCAGAGCAGTTTACAAATTGCGTTATTATTATCCTCATGACAATCATTCTTTGATGGTGGGGCTGAGAGAGCTCCAAGAGAGCTGTGACTGACCCAGGGTCACCCAGCTGGCTTCAAGCAGAGGAGTGGGGAATCAAACCCATTCTCCAGATTAGAGTCCCTTTACTTTACTTTATTTGGTATTTAGCCCTCCCTCCCCGCAAGCAGGCTCAGGACAGGGTACAACATTCATAAAATACATAATTATATAAATACAATTAAAATCATAATCAGATGGCCTATTGCACATTCCTGCCCTCCAATACAAAGAGGGAGACACCCGGACAGACGGGATGTCATTGGATAGGAGGTGACGGGAGGCTCAATGATGGTCCTAATACAGGCCTCAACTCTATGCCCGGTGGAACATCTCCGTCTTTCAGGCCCGCCAAAATGATACCAGATCTTGGTAAGCCCAAGTACCTTCAGACAGAGAGTTCCACCAGGTTCGGGCCAGGACCGAAAAAGCTCTGGCCCTGGTTGAGGCCAAACAAGCCTCCCTGGGGCCAGGGATAACCAGCAAGTTTTAATCTGCTGAACGAAGCACTCTCCAGGGTACATACGGGGAGAGACAGTCCCTCAGGTATGCTGGTCCCAGTCTGTTTAGGGCTTTAAAGGTCAACACCAACACCTTGAAACAGACCTGGAACTCTACGGGAAGCCAGTGAAGCTGCTTCAAAACTGGTGTAATATGTGACCTGAATGGCACGTCCATCAGGACCCAAGCAGCAGCATTCTGGACCCGCTGTAGTTTCCGGGTCAGACCCAAGGGTAGCCCTGCATAGAGGGAGTTACAGTAATCTAGCCTAGAGGTGACCATTGCATGGATCACCGTGGTTAGGTTCTGGACTGAAAGAGAGGGGGCAAGTTGCCTAGCCTGCCGTAGTTGGAAAAAAGCAGTCCGGGCCGCAGACATGACCTGAGTCTCCATAGATAAGGAGGAATGCAGGATCACGCCAAGACTCCTGACTGACGAGACAGGAACCAACGGGGTCCCCTCAAAGGCCGGAAGACAAATCCCCATATCCTGCAGCCCATGCCCCAAATACAGGACCTCCATCTTCGCAGGGTTCAGCTTCAGTCTGCTCTGCTTCACCCAACCAGATACCGCCTCCAAGGCTCTCAACAGGACATCCGGGGCCGATTCAGGTAGGCCGCCCATCAACATATATAACTGGGTGTCATCCGCATACTGGTGCCAACCCAGTCCGAAACTCTGCACCAACTGGGCGAGGGGGCGCATATAAAGTTTGAACAACAGGGGAGAAAGTATCGCCCCCTGCGGGACGCCGCACACCAATGGCTGGCGCGGGGACACTCTCTCCCCCAGCGCTACCGTCTGTCCCCGACCGTGGAGAAAGGAGACAAGCCACTGCAAGGCCGTCCCTCGAATCCCCACATCAGCGAGGCGGTGGGCTAAAAACTCATGGTCAACCATGTTGAACACTGCTGAGAGATCTAGCAATATCAGCAGCACTGACATGCCTCGATCCAGGTGTCTGTGGAGATCGTCCATGAGGGCAACCAACTGTGTAGTGCTGTTAACCACTACACCAAACTGGCTTTAAGAGGTAGATTTATAAATTGTTTCATTAATATATTAATTCAAGCAATGTCTTCAGAGAGCCAGTTTGGTGTTTCCCTTTAAATTTTAAAGGGAAGCTTGCAGTTTTCAGAAGAAAAAGAATTAAGATCTAGGTGTTAAGTATAGACGTTGAATAACAATGGATACAGTCAAAACTTTTTTCTAAATTAATAACCATGGGCCTAAGGGTTTTAAACAATTTCAAAGTTATTTAACATCACATATAGATTCAGTTGTATATACAGTCAGATGTTAGATATTTGTAGGGGCTGCCATTGTCAAAAGCAAAATTTTTAGATGTAGGCTTTTGCTTCGTCTGGCTATGGAAACTTTTGGAAAGAAATATTGAAATATTGAAAGAAATAATCAATGACATGATCAGATACATCTTGCCATTGGACCCTAAAATTTTTGGGTTATCTGAAGGACAGAGTTTAGGTCTCGCTATGAATGTAATTATCGTGGCTAGAAAGTGTGTTTCTTCCTATCTGGTGAAAAACAGACCTTTACATGATGACACCCAGATGACACCCAGTTGTATCTGTTGATGGGTGGCCAACCTGACACTCTGTTAAGGGCTCTGGAGGCCGTGTCTGGGTGGGTAGAACAGAGCAGGCTGAAGTTGAATCCTGTGAAGACAGAGGTCCTGTACTTGGGCCATGGGCTGTCGGAAGCAGGGATCCTTCTTCCGACCTTTGGGGGGGGCACCACTTGTGCCCGTACCATCAGTTAGGAGTTTGGGCATGATTCTGGATTCCTCCTTGTCTATGGAGGGCCAGATCGAGGCTGTGGCTCGGGCGGCCTTTTTCCACCTTTGGCAGACCTGGCAACTGGCGCCCTACCTCTCAGCCCAGGACCTAACGACAGTGATCCACGCAATGGTCACCTCCAGGTTAGACTACTGTAACTCACTGTTCACAGGGCTGCCCTTGGGCTTGATCCGGAGACTTCAATGGGTCCAGAATGCTGCTGCGCATGTCCTAACTGGAGCTTCATGTAGGACACACATTACGCCTATCTTGCAGCAGCTTCACTGGCTCCCAGTAGAATTCCGGATCTGGTTCAAGGTGTTGGTTTTGACCTATAAAGCCCTAAACGGACTGGGACCAGCATACCTAAGGGACCGTCTCTCCCTGTATGTGCCCCAGAGAGCACTTTGTTCAACCGGAAAGCATCTACTGGTGGTCCCTGGCCCATGGGAGGCTCAGCTGGCCTCTACCAGGGCCAGGGCCTTTTCAGTCCTGGCCCCAACCTGGTGGAACTCTCTGGACACTCGAGCCCGTCAGGATCTTGTATTATTTAGGCAGGCCTGTAAGACAGAGATGTTCCGCCAGGCATATAATGGGGGCTAATTTTAGCCCATCATTGCCGAGCCTTCCACTGGTCTCCCTCTACAAGGGGTATGGAGAGTCCACTCAGACTGGCTGCCCCGAAAGGGGTACAGTATTTTATCTGTTGCTGGTTTTATGATTGATTTTAAGTTGCATTTTAATCAATGTTGTACCTCACCCTGAGCCCGCTTGCGGGGAGGGCAGGTTAAAAATAAAATAAATAAATATAAATAAAATACATATATCAGCATGGCTTGAAAGAGCCTGGGTCTTTGAAATTTGACATCTAAATGGATGCATGATAGAATATGGGTATTAATTCCCAGTCCAATACATTTGTTAAAGAGTAACTCTTTCTTAAGAGAGGGAAAGAGCATGCTATAATACCATCTTGTCAGATCTCAGATGTTAAGCAGGGTCAGCCCTGGTAAGACCATGGATGGGAGACCACCAAGGAAGAAGGGAGTTTCTCTGCAGAGGAAGGCCATGGCAAACCGCCTATGCTTTTCACTTCCCTTGAAAGCCTCTTGCTAGGGTAGAGAGATATTGGTTGAGACTTGACAGCAGGTAGGAATAATAACCAATTTTTGTGATGTACTGGAACAGCCAGTGTCAAGTCAAGATACATCCCTGGACATTTTCTTAGGGGTCTATGAATTAAGATGTGCTGTAATTAATTTTCTGGGATTTTCCTCATTCATTTGCATTTTATTGTGATTTGTATGTATCTTTTTGTTTCTGTAATCATAGCGTGCATCTATGAAGAGAGTTTTTGAGCTAGAATTTGTGAAAATTCTGGGTGAGTTAGGCTGAAAGCAATCTTTCTACACAGATGGAGGAAAACATGAAAGGTCCTTGCCTGGAATGCTGTTCTCAATATGACTATGAGAAGGGATCCTTTTCCATGTCCCATCTTTGGACATGGACATGAACTTGTCGAACTGCTCCATCATGTCTTTGCTCCAGCTGGAGTTAGGGAGGGCGTAATCCTTTGGCTTCCTTGATGGAAGAGGCCAGACCTGAAGATAAAGGCAGAAAACACGCACGTGTGTTGATGTTTGTGTGCGTGGATAAGACAAATATTCAACTCTTTCTCTGCCAAGCAAAGGAAGAAAAACATCAAAGCCTCAGTTCTTTTCACAGACTCATGCACAATCTTCACTTCATAGACAGAGCATCGAGGAGGAGGCATACGTAGTAATGGGCTTTAATTTAAAGCCACAGACAGAACATTTCTATCTCCTCATATCTGCTCCACCAGAATTTCTGTATGGAGTTGGGTTCCATGTTTAGCTGCTGGTAGACATGGGCACGAATTGGGGGGGGGGGGGAACAAACCATGTGGTTCATCAAATTTCATGAACCATGAACTTTCATGAACCTGCTTGGTTCGTTTGGTTCATGAAAACGTCACATCCAGGTCAGAAAATTGTCACTTCCGGGTCAATAGAAGGTCACTTCCGGGTCAACAGAAGGTCTGCAGGAAGTCCTTCACCTGTTGCCTAGGAAACTGATTGATCAGCACCAGGCTGTCTGCAGTGACGAACCAAAAATGTCTCCCCTCTGCACTGTTTTTTGCATGGAGAAAAAAGCTTGGGAGAAGGCAAGAGTGGTCCCTCCTGGTCAGCAGCTTTCCGAGCCTATTTATGTTCTCCTTATTTTATAGAAGCCATTCCCTGGAGCTGCTGTGTGATTGCGTAGGGCACAGGTGGGCTCCATGGCTAACTTGTAAAAGAAGTAACATCTAGAGTGACCCTTAGTTCTCCTCTTCTCACAATATCACCTAGCCTGGACGAGTTGTTATAAAACCATTCAGAATGTGGTTGGACTTGTGAGGATTGTTGCACCCGTCCATGCCAGAACTAATAGTGCTAGAATGGGTTGCTGCTTTTTCATTCCAACAACACACTCTCGGCATGGCCAGTGTATCCAAGCATTTAAAACAGTAGAGCACAAGAAACATCAAACTGAAACTCTCACCTTGCAGGGATTGTAGCAGCTTACACGTCCCAGCTACTGAACTGTCCGAACCAACAGGGAGAGGGAAAGGTGGCTGAAGAGGTTTAAAATGGGCAATTGAAGAGATTCTCCAAGAGAAGTTTACAGGAGGTAGAGCTGGGAAATTACAAGTGGGTAACAGAGCAGGATAATGCTTGAGCAGGTGCATAAGGGTTAAGAGGGTTAAGTAGGGTTAAGAGGGGGCAGAGGTAACCCCGACCAGAGAAGAGGGAAATGTGAAAGAGAGAAAGAAAGAAGTAAGTTTTAAAAACAGAAAGGATAGAACGAGAGGCAACAGAAATCGGTACTTTTCTTGTCCTGCATCTTGAGTGGTGGCCAGCTTGGGTGTTAGAAGGTTTTCTAGGTAGAGACCAAACAGGGTGTGTGGGGGGATCCTATTCTTTGATCCTCTTTTCACAGGATTTTTGTGTCACTGCTTCTCAAAGGAGAGGTCGGGAGCAGTCGTTGCAGTGGGATTCATGTTGATCTTTCACAGGTGATGGCCCTTAACCTGTTGGTCAGCTCAGAAAGAGGGGCTTGTTTATGTTGACTATAGCGAAGGAAATTTCCTTGAGGTTTCAAAGCAATCTATATAATTCATAGGGGCCAGTCGCCTTGGGCCCATATTTACAAGAGTGATCTTAGTTACAAGATAACCTTCTGGAATTCACCATTCCTACAGTACCTCCAAATTAGGCATGTGGTCCTATCAGGGTTTTTTGCCCTCAGCTATTTTTATGATCCTTGAGGTCCTATCAGTTTTTTGGCCCTCAGCTATTTCTACAATCGTTTTGTAACTGGGAGCAGTTGATATTATCTGATTCGAGCAAGAGAGATGCTCGCTCTGTGTGCAGGGTATTCCATATTGTTGGCCTTTAATCATTACCTGTACAGGTATCTAGAGAATACCTGTAATAAAATCAAAATTTCTTAGTTCTTTACATACCTTACTCCAGCAAGGCTCAATGGAATGTTTAGAACAAATACATGTAAATGTTGAATCTGTTCTACTTTCCACACAGATTTTTCCTCCGTCTATGGTGGACCTGTTCATATGTACACCAGTATTAGTCACAAGAGATTTTATTCACAGAAGCCACTAGATGCTTTAAAATACCATTCCATTTGTTATTGGTCTTAATGAATTGTTTTCAGGTTAATTGTCAATCTACTGTCAATAAATAGATAATAAAATAGATAGATAATAACACTTTCAGTGGTAGCCAAAATAGTTGTACGGAATGGCTCCACGAGGTATTGGACATGACCGAAATGGACAAACTTCTTGCAAAACTTCATTTAATGTTAGGGGGAAAGCTCTTTGGTCTTCTTTGGTGGTAGAGAGTGCTGTCAAGTCATAGCTGACTTATGGCAACTCCTGGCGAGGTTTTCATGGCAAGAGATGGTTTGCCATTGCCTGCCTCTGCAACCCTGGTCTTCCTTGGAGGCCTCCCATCCAGTTACTAACCAAGGACGTCCCTGCATAGCTTTTGAGATCTGACGAGACCAGGCTCACCTGGGCTGTCCAGGTCAGGGCTTGGTCTTTTTTACACAGAAATAATTTATTAATTATTGAAATGTTCATTCAGGCTCCATTAAATTAGATATGGCTATTTCCCTGCAGTCATACAGAAGTGGAATTATTATACGATTACCTCATGGCAAGGGTTTCACATTTATTGTCTAGGGAAAACAATTTTACATGTGGCTTTGTCCTCCAGTCTTGAGATACTCACCTGCTATTTTAAAGTATTTTCATACTGCATAGAAAAACTGGGTTTCTAATACCCACCTATGGGGGCTTCTGGTGTACTTCTTTGCTGACAATGAAAGACAACTAGTATCCTACTTCTTGTATCTAGTATCCTGCTTTTGAACACAGAGTTTCCATTTAGCTATTGTACCAGCGAACAGGTTTTTTATTTACAGCTTAATTTTTCTTATTAAACATTTACATACAATATTTTATCCCCTCAACAGGGGCTCAGTTCTTCGCAAGCAGCCAGGAAAACGGATAACATACATCGCTCTTATCAGAGACGCAGAGAGCTGGATTCTGGGACCTATGATAAAAGCAGAGGGTCCACTTTCAAAAGTGGATTCTCCCACTTACCTCTTTCCCGCTGTGCTCCCTAAAATGCAGGTCGGTACATCTTCAGGAATGGGGAAGGTGGAACATGAATGACTTGTGATTGGAGGGGGAAATGGGGAAAATATTGCTGGAGTGGAAGCACCATTTGCACGAGTGTTAAGGAGCCTTCAGACCCAACTCAGAGGTTATGTTTGGTCCAGCATCACTTTTCCAGCAGTGTCCGTACAGATGCCTCTACAAAGCTCAAAATGCTGAGCATGAAAGGCAACCACGTCTAGTGTCCAAAGGTATGCTCCTGAACAAGAAGGTTCTGTTTAACTATCGAGGCTTAACCACTAGTAGAACTCTCCTCCTTCCTGACTTTATTTAATTCTTTTTACGAGACTCCTGCCTCAGTGGCAATGAATTCCATAAGAAAATCCTCTATGGTGTGAAGGAGTAATAACCGTACTTGGTGTTCATAGAACGTGTGCAATGTTCAGAGCACTCGACATACATTATTTTGCTGAAATCATTTCAACAATATCAGGCAGGTCAGCCGAGAGGTTGGCCTCAGGCCAACGAGTGATTTCAAAGCAGAAGCAAAATTTAAACGGCGTATCGTAATTCTTCCGCCCTTAAGTAATTAATTGCTCCCTTTAATTTCCCTGGAACCTCTTTGCAATCAATTTCATCACAAAAACATAAATTTAACTGACCGGCAGCAGCTTACGAAAGGAAACATTTTTCATTACCAAGAAGACCTGCGTTTCGTTTTCATAGCAAGAACACTCCTCACAATTGCTGTTGCTGTCTTCCCCTGTACTCACAGCAGTATTGGCGAATGGCATGTGGGTGGAATGCAGCGAGACTGTCGCAGCCCGGAGGGCACATCTGGGGGCCAGCAAGTAGTCGAGCCACTTCACCAGGCGGCCGCAGCTCCTCAGCATCACGGGCATCAGTCACTCACCTTGTGGGACGAGTGGGCTTTTGTTCTTACTACTCAGGGTGCATGGAAGTTGATAAGAGCAGGCGATGCTTGTCAGATGAAAGGAACCCTATCAGACTTTTACCAAGGTGCTGCAGTTGGCAGGAGGCTCCTCCCAGAATCCAAAAGGTTGCTCCACGTTAGACTGTCACATGCATTTGGGGAAACATTCCTAGAACAGGGGAAACAAATGGAAAGGAGTCAAATGGTTGCCGATGTATTTTGCTATTGGTGTATCCCTGCAGTGTAAATAAATCAGAGCAAATGGTGGCTGGTCCTAGATCACCTAATGAACCTGGGCAGATCATGAGAGGGAGGGCAGGAAGGGTTGCATTAGTGCCGAGTTCTCGTGGCCCCTTCTTGCATGCTCAGGGTAATACCGATCGCCCCTTTGGAAGTAATTTTCCTCTGGCCAGTTCGGCCAGACATCCTGGAGGTGTTTTGTCGTCTTCTGGGCACGGAGCAGGGCGTCACTGGGGGTGTTGAGGGGGAGGTAGTTGTGAATTTCCTGCATTGTGCAGGGGTTGAACTAGATGACCCCGGAGGTCCCGTCCAGCTCTATGCTCCTTTGCTTCTATGCTTCTAACTTAACCTCCGAGCGCTGATTTGAACCCAGGTTTCCCAGTCCGAGCTGGAATGAGCACATCCAAAACAGGGATTGCACTATAAAAGTATCCCCTCCTGGTCTTTAGTAACTGAGTTCCCACAAACAGATATATTTGCAACAGAATCAAATGCAAAATACCTCCGACTCTTCTCCATAGTAGCTCAAGTTCTGGTTTCCATCTCAGACGCTCCTTGCCTTTCCCCCTTTTCTCCTACAAACCATGGCTTGAAGGATGCAGCGGAGGAAATGTGGCCCATCGGCAGAGCATCTGCTTTGGTGCTGAAGGTCTCAAATTCAATCCTCAGCATCTCCTCTTAAGAGGATCAGGGAGCAGGTGATGTAGAAGAACTGAACCCGAGACCCTGGAGAGCTGCTGCCACTCTGAGAGGCAAGGCTGACCTCCATGGACTGTCTGATTCAGTGTAAGGCAGCTTCGTGTGTTCAGTCTGGTGTGCTCCAGACAAGAGAACCCCAATTCAGCCCCTGTTATCATTGTGGAGAACTGGACTCCACTGGGGGCTACTTCACAACATTGAGTTTTGGACTACAAAGCCCCCGTGTTCATTTTAAGAAGTTCTCTATTGGTTCAAGGATAAGAAAAAGGAGAGAAATTAATTGTTCTCAAGCACCTCCGTCCTGTTGATTAGGGATCCCAGGTACCCACCAGTGGTGGGCAATTTTCCAGTGGTTTACCTACTTGCCACTGCTCACTGGTGACCGGTGGGAGGTATTGGGCTGCCCAGAGATTGCCCACCACCAGCAGGCAACCAGGAACATGTGTGGCACACACACTCCTGGGTGTGTGTGTGTGTGTGCAACGTCACTTCCTGAAGTGATGTCGTTGCGCTGGCTGTGGGCATGCTCCCCTGCTTTGTTGGGGCCAATGTTAGCCCGAACAGGCCTGAATTAGCCCTGCTCGAAGTACATGAGCATGCCCATGGCCAGCATGATGATGTCACTTCCTGGAAGTGATATCATCATGCCTCTCCCGGAGCGTGCACAAGAGGAGGTTTCTAAAGGTAAGTCCCAGGTCCCCAACCTCCCACCGGGAGGGGATAGGGACGTGGGAATCCTACTGTTGATGGATCTGTCAAGATCTCAGCACTTAAGGCATGATTATGAAATTACTTCTAGCAAGCAGAGAACAATCAGACCGGTAACACCATGGAAGGAATGCGACACCTAGGGGGTGACAGAGACTTGAGTGTGCCAAATGCTAGACTGAATCACTTCCTGGGAAGGACAGGAAGAGAAGAATGGACCCTCATGGTAGGGGCAGGGGGGAAGAGAGGTAATAGATTTACAGGACCTAAGGAGAACAAGGTCCATTTTACAAGGATTGGTTTGGCTGATTTCATCTGGAGGAAGGAGCTCTCACACCTGAGCAAGACTTATGAGCCCAAGGCAACAAGGATCTATGCATAAGAGCATAAAGACCATGCTGTATCAGGCCAAAGCCCATCCAGTCCAGTACTCTGTTCCCACAGTGGCCAACCAGGGCCTCTAGGAAGCCCAAATGCAGGGTGACTGCGACAGCATCCGCCCACCCAGGCTCCCCAACAACTGATAGTAAATAGTCCACTCTTTACTATTTTGCTACTACAGACTAACGTGGCTAACTCCTCTGGATCTACAACTGATATAAAGACACCTCTGGTACTAGAGGCAGTAGATAGCCATCATGACAAGTAGCCATTGATAGCTCCATCTTCTATGAATTGTTCACTTTGAAGCCTTCCAAGTTGATGACCATCACCACATCCTGTGGCAGCAAGTTCCACAAGTTAACTATGTTAATAATAATATTTTATTTATTTATTTATTTATGTTATTTATATTCCGCCTTTCTCACTGAAGGCAGATTACATGATGTGTGATTAGTACAATTAGTGGCAAGGATAAGGGCAGACATTTCCATACAGTGTCAAGAACATTTCCATCAACAACAACAACAACATTCGATTTATTTCTTGCCCTTCAGGACAACTTAATGCCCACTCAGAACGGTTTACAAAGTATGTCATTATTATCCCCACAACAAACACCCTGTGAGGTGGGTGGGGCTGAGAGAGTTCCAGAGAGCTGTGACTAGCCCAAGGTCACCCAGCTGGCTTCAAGTGGAGGAGTGGGGAATCAAACCCGGCTCTCCAGATTAGAGTCCCGCGCTCTTAATCACTACACCAAACTAGCTTGTTGGAGGTCTCCCATCCAAGTACTAATCAAGGCTGACCCTGCTTAGCTTCTGAGATCTGACAAAATCAGGCTCACCTGGGCTATTCTGGTCACGGCCCTCTTCAAATGAGTATTTCCTTTTGTCTGTCCAGAATCGCCCACCCCTCAGCTTCAGTAGATGACCCTAGGTTCTAGTATTATGAGAGAGGACAAAAAGTTTCTCCCTGGGTGATTCTGCGCACACGTTGGATAATGCACTTTCAATGCACCTTAGCTATCGTTTGGAAGTGGGTTTTTTGTTTCACACTAAAAAAAATCAATTCCAAATGATCTCTAAAGAGGATTGGAAGTGCATTATCCAACGTGTGCGGAATCAGCCCCTGTCTACTCTCTCCACACCTTCTTCTTTAATTTCTTTGTGTACACATGTGTTGTGGGATGATCATTCTGTGTGCAGAGCAAACGGACCGTCAGTCCTGATCTTCCCCTTCCACTGATGCAGAGGAATAAAGTGGGACTTATGTGAAGGAATGGAGAACTTTTAACTGTGGTTCCATGACTCTTCCTACGAGTGTAAAGAGCCATCCTACCAGAGGACATGTTAGTGGGTAGGCAGTTTCTCCAGGACGTGTCTTGTGTAAGCCGAACAAGGCCGCTATGCAGTCTTCTCCCACCTGTATTGGTAAAAAAAGGCCTGTGGCTCAATGGTAAAATATCTGTTTGGCATGCAGGAAGTCCCAGGTTCAAGCCCCGGGACCTCTATTTTAAAAAAGCGATGTAAAGGATGTAAAAGTCCTCTGCCTTTGAACCTGCAGAGCAGCTGCCAGTCTGAGCAGGCAATACTGACCCTGATGGATCGACGGTTCAATTCAATCAAAGGCAACTTTGTAGTTCATGCATTTGGGTTCAATGTGCTACCTATTTAGTAGTCAAACAGTCCTACCAAGGATGTGCTTTATGGCATTGAAATGAATATCAATGCATATCTGTCACCTTCAAATGAAAATGGACTGGTTGCAAACATAGTCTTCGTTGGACGTAAAGTGTGGAATGTAGACATTCTGAATTTGGAGTGGGTTCCACTGAGCCTGATGCATTGGTGCGGGTGCCCCGGTGAAGGGTGACCTAAAGGTCAACATTTTATGGCACATTTTATCATCTGGGAAGCCGAACGCCATGTGGCTTGGCTTAATTTTATGTACACATAGATTTTTACTTTGCTGTTTTTGCCTTTTGCGGCGTTCGTTGCTGTTAATGTGGTTTTACTGTTCCCTTTTCACATTTTTAAAACCATCTTAACATACTCATAATTTTGAAAAACGATCCTTCTGGGATAATGAAATTTTTGACTTCATCTCTGGAGATCAGGGTTTGAATTTCTGCTTGGGAATGAAGCTCAGGGATGGGTACTTGGCTTAATCTGCTTCACAGGAGGACGGAAGAAAAAAGATGTCTCTTTGGCTCCTTGGAGTTCACGGTCAGGATTGTCTAAGGCTGGCAGCGGCTTTCCGGGATCTCAGGCAGAGCTCTTTTGCATCAACTAGTACCTGATCTTTTTAACTAGAGGCGCCAGGGATTGAACTTGGGACCGTCTGTTTGCCAAGCAGAAGATCTACAACTAAGCTACAACTCCTCTAGGAATTGTTTCTTTCATGCATCTGAAAATACAGAGAAAAAAAATTTACCTCTAGGAGGAACCACCTATCCACCTACAGGTCCCTGCCTAAAACCTGATTGGGCCAGCTCCTCTTACCAAGTATCTCCTTCTACCTTCATATTCTGTCTAGATGCACCTCGAGTGGCAAGAACAGCAGCTGAAGCCTGCCCCACAAGGTGTACAACTGAAGCCTCCATAATGCACTCCATGCTGAGGAATTCTGGTCCCCTCATGAAGGAGCTCCAACGTTTGACAGTCTCCAGATGTGGTCTACAGGTGCGAGCGGGCAAAGGGGTCTTGCAGCATCGGTCCCATATGCCATTCTCCAGTGCTACAGTGAGTACAGGAAAAGGCCAAAGCAGAAGTGTGAAAAATGTTCCATTAAATTTTTTTAGAAACTTAAAATCCATTGTCTTCGTATTGAGAAATACTTTGGGGGGGGGGCTGTTCTGTCAGTCGAACTTGTGTTTTTGTAAAGCAATTGATGGACATAAGGTTCTGGAGAGACCAAAGGAATTAAGTACCTAAGAGCCGGTGTAATAAAGTAGCTGGGAGAATGAGCTGGGGTTGCCTGACCCTTTAATACAGCCTTAACACGTGGAAATGGGAAATTAAAGGGAAAGGACAATTTTCTCATCAGGCAGTGGACAACTTCAGACCGAGCCAAGAATCAGTTCAAAATGTGCTTCAGCTTTGAATTCGCTAGGTGGCCTTCGGCAAACTTCTCGGTTGACCTACCTTACAGAGCTGTTGCAAGAATTTCAGCAAAACAATGGCCATTTCCACACATCTTACCTTCTGCCGGAATATCGCGGAAGACAGTGTCTTCGTGCGAGGAAATCGCGCCAGGAAGGTGCTGTCATCCGGGATTTTTGCACGAAATCACATCTTCCTGGTGCGATTTCGTGCTAGAAGACACTGTCTTCCGCGATGTTCCGGCAGAAGGTAAGACATGTGGAAATGGCCAATGTATGTCGAGTGCTTTGAACTTTGAATGCAATGTATAAATGCCAAGTATGATTATCGCTCCTTCGCCCCACAGCAGATTTTCTTACAGACTTCAATGCCACTCAGACAGGCGTCTCCTAAAAAGAATTAAATGAAGTCAGTTAGTGGCTATAAACCTCGATAGCCAAACAGAACCTCCTTGCTTAGAAGCAGTATACCTGTAGATGCTAGATGAGGTTGTCTTTCAGGCTTAGCATTTGCACTTCATGGAGGAGGCGTCTGACTGGTCATGGCCAGAAAAATGATGCTGGGCCACAAAGGACCTCTCCGTTGGGTCTGAAGGCTCATTGCACTCATGCAAACGGCGCTCCACTCCCATGAAATTTCCCCATTTTCCTCTCCCATGACAAGCCCTTCATGTTACATCTTAACAGTGTTCCTGAAGGTCTCTTGACCACCACCGCCCCTTGTAACTGCAATTTTTGGGGGGGGGAGGCACAGGACGATGCAGAAGGAAGAGGGAAGTAGATACAGCTGCCAACAACCCTAGAGAAAAAGTATCCCGAAAGGCGTAACGTTTGGAAATGAGCAGGTGAGATTTTTCATGGCATGGAAGTAAATGACATTAAGCCTCTATTAAATAGAAGGATTTTTTTTCCTCCAGGGTGTTGGCAACCTTAGAAGTAGGAGAGCTCAGTTCTGAGAGCGTCGCTCAGCTCACAGGTCACAGGACCCAACTGGTTATGTAACCAGCTTTGCTGGCCTCTTGCATTGTCTCTCAATCTTTTTAGACAGAAATAAAAAGTTCAAAAAGCGTTTGAGTCTCCCTGCGAATGAAGTCTTGAGCCCCTGTTGACTAGAGATGGGCACGAACCACAAAAAAACCGAGCCATGAGGTTCATGGTTCGTGGGTTTTCACGAACCAGGAACCACGAACTGGCATGAACTGGGGCAAGTTTACAAACCAGTTCGTGGTTCATTGGGTTTAAATGCCCCTTTCCAGCCACTTAGCAGCAGCAGGGAAAGGGGCATTTGACAGATTAAAGGGCCCTTTCCTGTCTTGCAAGCAGCAGGGCCCTTTAAACTGCCATCGGCTTGCCTCGGCCCATTCGCACCTCCCATGTTTGGTCAGTGTGGGGCCGTTCTTTTTAGTCTGCACTGTGTCAAAATGTGTCAGGATTGATAAGTGCCAGAGCTTTCGTCACCAGTGCCATCATCAGTGATGTCACAGCACCAGCCTGTTCCTTTTTTTCTTTTTTCTTTTTTGCACACACAATGAATCGGTGCATCACTGGAACTCTGGATCAATCAATCAATCAATCAATCAATCAATCAATCTACTTCCCAGATTTCAGTCAATCGATCGATCAATCTACTTCCCGGATTTCTCCCTCTCAACCCACTGGTGCATCGATCCTATGCTGGATTTAAAAAAAAAAATTAAATAGTAGAAAGGAAAATGGAGAGAAAGAGGGGAGGGAGGAGGGATGGAAAGGAGGAGGGCGGGACTGCATAGACAACAGTGGCCAATCACAAAGACTTGGGCTGGCAGAGGATGGGAGGGGGACAGAAGAGGGGGGAACGCTAAAAGACAGAATAATGAGTGTGCACGGGGAAACAGTAGACTGGAAAACTGATTTTTTTAAAAAAGTCAGGATATAAGCACTCCCAGGAAGGCAGTAGAAAGCCACATAATAGCTGGAATGACTACTCATTATTTATTTATTTATTTATTTATTTATTTATTACAAATTTCTATTCCGCCCTCCCTGTGAGCGGGCTCAGGGTGGATAACAACATATTAAAATACAATTTAAAAATTCATCTACATTAAAACAACAGTTTATTAATACACATTTAAAACAGGACGGTGGACAGCCTTCACAAGGAGGGTTAAGATTTTATGCACCCCTTTTTCCAGGCCGACG
Source organism: Eublepharis macularius (assembly GCF_028583425.1). Lineage (NCBI taxonomy): Eukaryota > Metazoa > Chordata > Lepidosauria > Squamata > Eublepharidae > Eublepharis > Eublepharis macularius. Next base: position 250,323,988 of record NC_072790.1, read on the forward strand.
GAGGCCCAGCCTCAGCCATGTGCCTGGTGGAACAACTCTGTCTCGCAGGCCCGGTGGAAGGATAGTAGGTCCTGCCGGGCCCTGATTTCAGCAGACAGAGCGTTCCATCAGGTGGGAGCCAGGACTGAAAAAGCCCTGGCTCTAGTCGAGGCTCAGCGGGCCTCCTTGGGGCCAGGGACCACCAACAGCTGTTTGTCCCCTGATCGGAGTGTCCTCTGGAGAATATATGGGGAGAGACAGTCCCGTAGGTATGCTGGTCCCAGTCTGCACAGGGCCTTATAGGTCAATACTAGAACCTTGAATCTGATCTGGTACTCCACTGGCAAATCTGGTGCAGATGGTCACTCCCAAAAAATTTCTGCAGTATGGTAACTGAACCACCAAAACTGGCCCACGCAGAAGGGATTGTAACATCACTTCTGGATTCACTCCTAAATTGACACTGCACCTTCAAAGTGACGGAGCTCTCCCATGTCTCCTCCTCCCAATCTCCCACCAGGTGCCACCGAATGATTCCAGATTTCCCAGAACGATTGACTCTGTTTGCTTAGACAGAATAGACTGAAACAAGCCACAAGTGGTTCCTTTAGCCCTCCATCTGTTGTATTAGGATAACATGGTCCACTGTACCCAAAGTAGGGGAGAAGTCTAATAATATCTTCAAGGGTAAAAGGATAAAAACTGTCACGGGCTGGGCCAGCCCAAGCAGGGTGGTTCAAGTCCAAACCTTAAGGCCAAAGTCAAAGGGGAGTTCCAAGAGCGAAAGCCAAGTCAAACCGGTGGTCAGAGCACGAGATAAAGCCAGGAGTGAGTCCAGAGTCCAAGAGCGAGGTCAGGCACAGTCCAAGGTCAGTCACCAATAGCATCCGGTCCAAAAGCAGGCACGGGCAAGGTTCACAGAACAATAGACACATTGCTTCCACACCCAGCAGTTCCTCCAGACTGGCTCTTATAGCCAGGCGTGGTTTTCAGCCAGCTGCTGGGGCTCCATCCTGACGCTACTCATCGTCACTCTCCAGCAGCTGGCGTTGGCTCAAGAGGCGAGCACTGCACCGTCTCTCCTGCAGTTCCAGTCTCTGGCGCTGCCTGCGGCGTTCCTTGGGCGTGGGTGAACCTGGGGGGGTGGAGGCTCTTGGCTGCGCTGCACCTGTAGAAGTCCCTGGCTGAGCTTCCTCTGTAGTATTGGAGCTAGAGGGTGCTGGTGCCTCAGCTGCTGGCTGCAAGCTCTGATCAGCCAGCAGCGGTTGCTCCTGATTGCTGGCTTCTGCTGAATCAGGGCTAGGGCTGGCTACACAGGGCTCCTCTTCTCCTGAGGAGTCCTGGCTGGCTACAAGAGGCTCCTCTCCTCCAGAGGAGACCTCACTCTCAGGCTGGGCCATGACAAAAACCCTTTTATCCAGTTGCAAGTAGATGACTTCATCTACCAGAATGACAAAAGCAGTCAGGTCAATACAGATGCATAGGCTTTCCGTTTGGCCACTAACAGTAGGCGAGCCCCCATGCTGTGATGTTCTAGGAATTTACCCAGTCTCAATGGTCTTGACCATAAAGACTGAGGAAATTCCTAAAACTTCATAGAGGATGGGACTTCACATCTCCCAAAACTCTACCGTTCCCAGGCACCGCCCCCCAAATCTCCTGGCATTTGCTGGCACAACACTGGCAACCAGCAGGAGGCCTGAGGGCGGGGACAAGGGTGTGCGTGTAATGTGACTGATGTCATCAAAGGCACTATGTCACATAATAAAGGGTAGCTCTAGGAATCAGCGGAAACTCTATGGCAAAACCATAGCAACCATCACTGTTTCTAATTTTATTTTTCTCCCACCAGTGCTCAGAACAGCACCAGACAACAGGGACTGCTGGCGGGAGGCCTAAACTGTGTGTGTGTTATGTGCTGTCAAGTCACCTTTGATCTATGGCGACCCTATGAATTTGAGTCCTCCCTAACATCCTATCATTAACAAACTTGCTCAGATCCTGCAAACTGGAGGACGTGGCTTCTTTTATTGAGTCAAGCCATCTTGTTTTCGATCTTTCTCTTTTCCAACTGCCTTCCACTTTTCCTAGCATTATTGACTTTTCCAAAGAATCTTGTCTTCTTGTGATGTGACCAAAGTACGACAGCCTGAGTCTTGTCATTTTAGCTTCTAGGGAGAATTCAGGCTTGATTTGATCCAGTACCCACTTATTAGTCTTTTTGGCTGTCCACGGTATCCGCAAAACTCTCCTCCAGCACCACATTTCAATTGAATCAATTTTCTTCCTGTCCGCTTTCTTCACTATCCAACTTTCACATCCATACATCATAATGGGGAATACCATAGTTTGGATTATCTATACAGACCATTCAAACGATACCTAAACTATACATATTCATCACCTAAGTATGGCTATTGTGGCTCTATCCCCATGTGCTCAGCTACCTACCTAGGGGACAAAAGTAAGATTTAGAACAAGTGTATATAATTTGCCAGACCATCCATGGCTAATTGTTTTTTCAATGAAGGCCTAACCTCCTTCCTTTCTAGAGATGAAGGAAATTTTCCTTCTGTCTGAGAGGAATCCACAGCCCTCAAAAAGTGTCAGTTCTGATTTTCCCCAGTATGTTTTAACTGGCCAGGCTCCGGTTTGCAGGTAACAACCCTCACAACTATCTCCAGGAGCCTAATATCGGTCAGGAAAAAGAATTCCAAAGTATCTACGCAACTCTGGCATGCAGGCGATTCGCCACCAAACTGGCTTTTAACTCTCATCAGATCAAAGAGATTTTATCATAGCATTCCACGGAATTATCTGCCTGGGAGTTGATTGCGGTGTTAACAGGTCATGTAGCCCCTTGAACAATTTAGCTAATGCAATGGTTGCAAAGAAAGACCATATCTACTGCAATCTTGCAGGCCCTCGGGTAAATTCTGTGGAATCTTCTGTCTGACCTGGTGTGTGTTTTCTGCCAAGAAAGCTCTAGTTAGCTCCCTAATTGTTTTATCTCCCCGTTTAGATAGCTTTCGTTGTACAATATTGCATCGCTTCTTCAAATCTGTGATTCAGTTTTGTTTTACTGTTTGAGTATTACAAAGCTTTATTGTATGGAGAGTACACTATTTTTAGTGTGCTATTCTCTAGTTTGGTAATCTGGCTTTATTACATATCGATTGCTGGTACAGCAGTGCCTCTGAGAACCAAATAAATAAATTTCCCTAGTAAATCACAGCCAAAGGTCAAGGGCCTGAGCAGCAGTTCCTCACCATACATGCTGGAACCCACCTACCAGGTAGGACCAGAACCACGGGTTCTACCTCCAAATGCCCCCTAGTCCCCACCCGGAAGGGCAGGCCAGAAAGATACCGTGGGCCAAGAGGTCCAGGAGAATCAACCGTATTGCCCTCCCTCTGCCCATCTCCCAGCGCAGGTTACCCCCCCAGGGTAACCAAAGTTGTTTCAATCCCATAACCAGGCCTAAAATCTGACTGGAAAGGATCTAAGTAGGGTTGCTAGTCCCGCGCTGGGGGCAGGGGATCCCCTGCTCTCACCCTCCACTCCTGCCCCGGCTTACCTGGCCAGCAGGGGAGGAATGGGCCTCCTGTGGGCATGCTCCCAGGCAGCACGATGCGCTCCCATGAACCCGATCCAACCCGGATCATGCCGCTGTGGAGCACAGGAGCACTCCAACGCTCTGCAGCGGCCTGATTCGAGCATAATCCAACCAAATCTGGCCGGATTCGGGCCCGAATTGGGCCCAATTCAGCCCCCCGCGGAGTGAAAGAGCACTCCCAGGGGTGGCCACGTGCCACGTGATGACATCACTTCCAACAACAGAAAACGAGGCAAGGTAGGAGCCGGGTCCCCCACCTTCTGCTGGGGGGTGGGGGACGGGAAGACATGGCAACCCTAGAGCTAAGGAAACTTGTCTCATCCAAGAAAGCTGGAGGTTGTCCAGCCACCAACTTTTCAATCACCTTGGTCAATAAGGGAAGATTAAGTTAAAGCCATTCCGATATACACATCCTCCCTTGACAAAAAGAAGAGTCCAGTCGCACCTTTAAGACTAGCCAACTTTACTGTAGCATAAGCTTTCGAGAATCACAGTTCTCTTCGTCAGATGCATACAGTAAATTTGGTTAGTCTTAAAGGTGCTTCTGGACTCTTTTCTATTTTGCTACTACTGACTAACACGGCTAACTCCTCTGGGTCTATGTCCCTTGATAAGGCATCTGTGGGATGAAGGCTCTGCTTATTGTCCTCGCAAGGTCTTCCGTTTATTTTTAATTTGGCCTTGTTAATCAAGTTGTTGAGGAGTCCTTTCAGGTTCACACCCATGCCACATATATTCTCTGCCTTTATATTCATCAGGTCTGGCCTCTTCCTTCTGAGGAACCAAAGGATTATGCCCTCCCCAACTCCAGCTGGAGTGAAGACATGATGGATCAGTTCGACAAGTTCATGGCGATGTCTCAAGATGGGACATGGCGAAGGATCCCTTCTCACAGGCATATTAAGTGTAGCGTTCCAGGCAAGGACCTCTGGTTTTTTCCTCCCTCTGTGTAGGAACATCGTTTTCAGACTAACCGTCTTATCCAGAAACCCCCAAAATCTAGCTCAAAAACTCTCTTCATAGATGCAGGTGTTATGATTGTAGGAAAAAAGACAGCTATGAATCACAAGAAAGTGGACATAAATAAGGAAAATCCCAGAAAAAAATCATGTCCTAATTCATACAGGCCCTCGAGAAGGATATACAGGGATGTATGTTGACTTGACATCCGCAGTTCCAGCACATCACAAGAAATGGTTACTTTTCAACAAATGGATTGGGAATTAATACCCATCCTATCATAAGTTCATTTTTTAGTCATCAGTGCAAAGTCCCCGGTCTTTATAAACCTGTCTGATACAGGGAATAGAAGGAAGCACATATTAAAGACACAGTAATTATATTCAAAATGAGTTCTAAATCTTCGGGTAACCCCAAAGGGTTGGAAGGTAAGATGTATGCAACCATGCTATTAATTAATTTCAAATTTCCTCTAACACCTAGTACTTCCTGGGGAAATTGACCTTGTGGGGCATGATTTGGTGTGTGGGGGGGGGCACAGTAGGCTACAGTGTGAGGGGGGGGAGCAAGAAAGAGCCCCTTTGTCCGGCACAACTCCATTCCTGCTAGCCAGGATTCACCTCAATACGTTTAATTGAGCCAGTTTGGTGTAGTGGTTAAGAGCACGGGACTCTAACCTGTGATCCAGTTTGGTGTAATGGTTAAGAGCACGGGACTCTAATCTGGAGAGCCGGGTTTGATTCCCCACTCCTCCACGAAGCCAGCTGGGTGACCTTGGGTCAGTCACAGCTTCTCGGAGCTCTCTCAGCCTACCCACCTCACAGGGTGATTATTGTTGTGGGGATAATAATATACTCTGTAAACCGCTCTGAGTGGGCATTAAGTTGTCCTGAAGGGCGGTATATAAATGGAATGTTGTTGTTGTTATTATTATCATTATTATTATTATTAATTTGGAAGTACTAAAGTAAATGGCAGTTTCAATCTTCTCGTAGCTTCTGCTATTAATGTCTACATGCAACATTATGCAGAAACATTTCTAGAAAATGAATTAAGTTTCTCCAGTTCTCAGCATCTCCTGTATCAGTTCCTGAGGCTGTTTGTTGGTAGTCAAACTCTCTTGAGGCAAATGGAAAGAGTTGTCATTTAGATCACCAGGGAAGATAGTACTGCAAGCCACTCGTTCAGTTCAAAGTGTTAAGCGGCAAGGGAGGCAGGGTAAAGGGAAGGGAAGACAGTCTAGTACAGAGGTGGCAGAGGGCTGTGAAAGAATCTGTCCCCTCCAGAGCGATCTGGACTGGCTCTGTCTTTTAAAACGACACTTCCTGACTAACGTTGCGTCTCCCGACACATGAAGAACACGTCAGAAGTCTTATATAGAGAGACTGTCAGGATGGTTTACATTATTATCCTCACGACAATCACCCTGTGAGGTGGATGATACTGAGAGAGCCCTGAAAGAGCTGTGACTGACCTCTAAGGTCACCCAGCTGGCTTCAAGCGGAGCAGTGGGGAATCAAACCTGGCTCTCCAGATTAGAGTCCTGCCACTCTTAAGTGACTGACCCAAGGTCACCCAGCTGGCTTCAAGCGGAGGAGTGGGGAATCAAACCTGGCTCTCCAGATTAGAGTCCTGCCGCTCTTAAGTGACTGGCCCAAGGTCACCCAGCTGGCTTCTAGCAGAGGAGTGGGGAATCAAACCTGGCTCCCCAGATTAGAGTCCTGCCCCTCTAAACCACTAAACCAAACTGGCTCTCATTTTGCATCATACATTTGACGCTATTGTAAAATATCTAACATATGCTCTAATATATGTTCTTTGTTGGAATCCACATCAATAACTATTACTTTATTAATTAATTTAGTATAACAACACATAACATCTACAATGGCCTGCCCCCAGAGACAGCTGGATCTTGATGCCCTCAAGAATTTTCAGACTTCTTTGATAAGGTGTTTTGAACATACCTGTATTAGGTATCTTCAGCTGACTTCTCTCCTCCCCTGCAGAGAGTATGAGGCAAAAACTGGAAGAGAATAATAGAGAGATCCAGTACTTCTGCAGAAATATTGATATGGAAGGTCTGGGCTTTGAATATGCCATGTTCTTCAACCAGTCACAGAAAAGGATGGTGTGTATTTTCCAGCCAGGTCCCCTCTTGGAGGGCCACCCTGGGTAAGATATGAGAAATTGTTGTTCTTGGCTTGCATCTAAATTGCAATTCTGCAGTGTCAGCCATTTTGTGTTTGGCTTTCCCTACCCTCCCGGCAGGAGAGAGGGGGACCTGGCACGTACCAGGGTGAGTTCCTTGCGTGTATGCAAAGCGCTCTGCTAGGTGCGATGATGTCACTTCCGGGCATGTCATCGTGCCTAGCAGTGAGCATGTCCACTACGTGCTGGCCCAGGAGCCTTTCTGCCTCGTAGGCCCATTCCCCAGGCCTCTTCCTTCTGCCCACAAGGTGGGTGGTGGCAGGGGGCAGAGGCTGGGACCAGAGGATCCCACCCCGCCCCCCATTATGGGACCACACAACCCTAGTCTGCCTGATGTCACAGCTGTCTTGTAGCGGCACTCGTCACTCTGCCTCGAAATTCCAAAGGTGCTCGCAGGCTCAAAGAGGTCGTGGACTCTTTGATGGGATCTTCACATTGGTTGCTGTTGAGATTCTGTTGATTTGGTTTTTGCTATTATTAATTTTCTTATTCCTGCTTATTGTTTAATATTGGTATGTTGCAAGCAGAACTGACGATTTTTAATAGCAAGCCTGGCCTGGCCCGCCCCCGCAGTTTCCTGACGCATGTAATCACCAAAATATAAAAATAACAAACTTAAGGATTGTTTTAACTCATGATACAACAACATCAGCCATACCATCTCGGGTTCATACTCCTGCTCATCCTCCAATGGGATTTATGCCTTCACATGTCAGCAATGCCCCTCCATTCTCTACGTTGGACAAACTGGCCAGTCCCTTCAATAAAGAATTAATGGACATAAGTCTAACATCAGAAACCAAAACATTCAAAAACCAGTGAGGAACATTTTAACCTTCCAGGACATTTAGTTGCTGACCTAAAAGTAGCAGTTATCCTGCAGAGGAATTTCAAAGGGAGATTAGAAAGAGAGACTGCTGAACTGCAACTGATAACGAAGCTCAAGACAATGCATCCACCTGGATTGAATCAAGACCTAGGCTTCCTGTCTCATTACCAATGCTGATTTCTCCACACGCACCAACCCTCTGTACCTCACCCTATCCAATCACTCATGCTATTGTCATTCACCAGCTATTGTCATTTACCTATTTGTCATTCAGCATCTGAACTCACTCCACTCTCCAAGATATAAGGACAGATGGACTCACATTCTAGCTGTATCTGAAGAAGTGAGTTGTGGCTCATGACAGCTCATACCCTACCACAATTTTTGTTAATTACAATTTGAGTTACGATCAATTTAGGGGAAAATATCACGTAAGCTTCTGAGTCAGAGCATCTTACTATATAATTGAGTAAGCGTATTTCAGACAACTCACTTTATACCCTGGTGCACCACCAGAGGGTGCCGCCACAGAGGGAAGCCTAGGCAAGGCACCATGTCCCTCCAGAAAATGTACCATGGTGGGAAGCCGAGGCTGGGAGCAGGATGGGAGCAGGGGGCAATGCACACCCTCACCTTAACACAGTTGGCATTTGGAGCGGAGCAGGTGGTGAGGCCCTAACCCTCTCCCCACCTTAACCCAGCTGGTATTAAAAGCAGAGCAGGTGGCAATGCCTAACCCCCACCTTAACCCAGCTGGTATCAACAATGGAGCAGGTGGCAATGCCCACCTGCCTTTGAAACAGTTGGGATCAGGAGCGGAGCAGTTGGCAATGCCTGCCCCCCTCTGCCTTAACCCAGCTGGTATTAGGAGAGGAGCAGGTGGCAATGCCCACCCCCCACCTTAACCCAGCTGGTATTAGGAGCGGAGCAGGTGCCCACGCCCTTCAGACAGCTGGGATCAGGAGCGGAGCAAGTGGCAATGCCCATCCCCCATCTTAACCCAGCTGGTAGTAGGAGCGGAGCAGGTGCCCACGCCCTTCAGACAGCTGGGATCAGGAGCGGAGCAGGTGGCAATGCCCATCCCCCACCTTAACCCAGCTGGTAGTAGGAGCGGAGCAGGTGCCCACGCCCTTCAGCCAGCTGGGATCAGGAGCGGAGCAAGTGGCAATGCCCATCCCCCATCTTAACCCAGCTGGTAGTAGGAGCGGAGCAGGTGCCCACGCCCTTCAGCCAGCTGGGATCAGGAGCGGAGCAAGTGGCAATGCCCATCCCCCATCTTAACCCAGCTGGTAGTAGGAGCGGAGCAGGTGCCCACGCCCTTCAGCCAGCTGTGATCAGGAGCGGAGCAAGTGGCAATTGCCATCCCCCATCTTAACCCAGCTGGTAGTAGGAGCGGAGCAGGTGCCCACGCCCTTCAGCCAGCTGGGATCAGGAGCGGAGCAAGTGGCAATGCCCATCCCCCATCTTAACCCAGCTGGTAGTAGGAGCGGAGCACTTGGCTATACCCCTCTTCACCCAGATGGGATCAGAAGCAGAATAGGTGGCTTTGCCCATCCACTGCCTTAACCCAGCTGGTAATAGGAGCAGAGCAGATGGCAATGCCCACCCCCCACCCCCCACCTTAACCCAACTAGGATCAGGAGCAGAGCAGGTGGCAATGCCTGCCCCCTTCAGCCAGCTGGGATCAGGAGCGGAGCAGGTGGCAATGCCTGCCCCCTTCAGCCAGCTGGAATCAGGAGCGGAGCAGGTGGCAATGCCTGCCCCCTTCAGCCAGCTGGAATCAGGAGCGGAGCAGGTGGCAATGCCTGCCCCCTTCAGCCAGCTGGAATCAGGAGCGGAGCAGGTGGCAATGCCCATTCCCTAACTTAACCCAGCTGGTATTAGGAGTGGAGCAGGTGGCAAAGCCCTTCCCTGTCTTAACCCAGCTGGTATTAGGAGTGGAGCAGGTGGCAAAGCCCTTCCCTGTCTTAACCCAGCTGGTATTAGTGGTGGAGCAGGTGGCAAGGCCGACCTTCTGTCATCACCCATTTGGGATCAGGAGCGGAGCAGATGGCAATGCCCACCTCACTCCTTCACCTCGCTGGGATCAGGTGCAGAGCAGGAGGCAATGCCCATCCTCTTCAACCTACTGGAATAAGCCACTGAGCAGGTGGCAATGCCCACCCTGTCTTCACCCTGCTGGAGTCAGGAACCAAGCATGCATCAATGCCTGACTCCCCTCAACCTGCTGAAATCAGGAGCAGAGCAGGTGGCAATGCCCATACCCCCTTCACCCAGCTGGGATCAGGAGCAGAGCAGGTAGTAAAGCCCACCACCCACCTTCACCTATCAGTATCAGGCGTGGAGCAGGAGGCAATGCCTGTTCCTCCCTTCACCCAGCAGGGAGCAGGTGCCAATGCCCACCCCCTCTTCACTCAGCCGCAATCAGGCTTGGAGCAGGCGGCAATGCCTGCTCCCCTTCACCCAGCCATAGTCAGGCGCAGAACAGGAGGCAATGCTCCCTCTTTACCTGTCATTTATCATGCATGGAGCAGGTAGCAAAGCCCACCACCCCTTCACATGGCCGAGATCAGGCAGATCAGACATGGAGCAGATGACAATGCCCACCCGCCTCCTTCACCAGCTGGAATCAGTGACGGAGGAGGAGCGAATGCCTGCCTGCCAGCCCTCCCCTTTCTAGAGCCCGTTGTATTTTTCCCCACAATGGGCTTTGTTGCTAGTAGGTATCATGAATATAATATGGGTATTTAGGGAATGCATTGCCTTCGCTGCCAATCCCCCAAACTGCAGTTCTCAAACAGCAAAGCAAGGGAGTTCACATGCAAAAAGAGTAAACCAAATTAGAATGCTCAAAAATAAGCCTAAGTTCCAGGGGGTTTTTGAGCGTTCACAGGTGCCATTCACCTTTTATGACTTAGGAGCTGAGCCTCGGCAATTCTGTCATTCTCTTGAGGCCCTTTGGATTTTACTTCGATTTTTTTCCATTTCCGCACTTGGGATTTCGAACCTTAGCTCACATCATCTTCCTCATGTCTCTGCTTTGTTGTCTGGTTTGTGTCTTCCAGAATAGTGCACGGTGGTTCTGTTGCCACCATTCTCGATAACACCCTTGCGTGGTGTGCCATCTTTGATACCTGTGGGATGATGGTAACTGCTAACCTCAGTGTAAACTATAGGAGGTACGCGGATTTGGGGCTACCATTTTGAAAGAAAAGTGGGTTAAATATGTCTTGAATAAATATTTTTCCACCCTGAAAAGTAAGAATTGGGGTACGGCCAAGTATAGTTGGTGTGGATGGGTGGAGAGCGGCTTTTCTAGACCTTCTTAATTTTCCTCTAGAAACTCAAAATGGCAAATATGCCAGTGGAGGTCACTGTGGCGCATAGATTGCCAGAGGTCCCATGGGTGTGGGAACAGGAACACATCACAACAGCATTAATAAGTCCAGCTGTCAGATTCCTGCTTCCACAGAGCTATACCCCAGGAGCTTTTGGGATGAAAAGCAAACTCTGGCCTGAAAGTTTTAGTAGCCAAGAAAGCTTGCCATTTGCTCACCTGTGGGGGGTAAACTCTGCCCTTGGCTCCAGTCTGCCACCCTTGAGAAGCTGAGAGCAGGCAGGGGAAAAAATGGCACATAACGGCCTCCACAGTGACGCTCTAGGAATTTCCTCAAGTCTCTATGTTCTTTACCACAGAGAACAAAGGAAAGTCATAGACTGTCAACCAAAAGTGTCACATTCTCCTCAAACTCTACCCTCCCTACCACCACCTTCAAAATCTCCCAGTATCTTCCAAGGCAGTGTTGGCAACCTGAGACCTGATTGACCCCTAGCTATGACTAGAAGCTCACATATTAAACTTCAGAAGCCCACCTTTTACTTGCTCGATTTCCCTGTCTTGTCCCATCTTCCTTCCTCAACCTCACCTGGGGAAAGGCAGGGTGGGATTCTAAAAGTCGAGAACATAGATTGTAATCGATGCCCCGATATCGTCCTTCTTGCAGCCCCATCCTGCCGGGCTCTGTAGTCCTGGTAGATGGGAAAGTGGACAGAATCGAGGGACGGAAGACATTCCTCTGTGCCCAGGTGCAGAGTGTGGATGGGCAGACCCTTCATGCCGAGGGCACAGGTAAGCACTTGGTTCCCACCCCCTCCCCCAAGGTTTGAGAGCTTTGATGGTTGCTCTCAGAAACCTGGTGGATCTGGTCCTGCTCCCTCGTCTACCGAGAGACAGGCTGTTAATGACAACATTCGATTTATACACCACCTTTCAGGACAACTTAACGCCCACTCAGAGAAGTTTACAAAGTGTGTTATTATTATCCCCACAACAATCACCCTGTGAGGTGGGTGGGGCTGAGAGAGCTCTGAGAAACTGTGACTGACCCAAGGTCACCAGCTGGAGGAGTGGAGGAGTGGGGGATCAAACCCACTTCTCCAGATTAGAGTCCTGACGCTCTTAATCACTACACCAAACTGTTACAAAGGACAGGGCCTTCTTAGTTGTGGCACCTCAGTTTGGAACTCTCTCCCTATGTCTGTGCACCTGAGCTGTTGGTGTTAGGTTGCAACCTCTCTCTTTCCCCATTTCCCCACCCCTGAAATGCATATCAGGAGAAGTCCTGATACTCTCAATGGCCAATCCGCCCCACCCAGGAGGTAAGTTAGGCTGAGAATGTGTAACTGGCCCAAGATCACCCAGTGAGTTTCCATGGCAGAATGGAGACTTCTTGTCCTAGTCTGCAGCTCTAACCACTACACCACACTGGCTATCATGGGGTGGCTGCTGTTGAACAGTAGCAAGCAGCTGGGCCTGGGCGAGTTATGTAATTTTTGTGGTAGCAAACCACCTGGTGTTTTCCTGGGCCTGGCCTGATAAGTCCTCCCTCAAAAGCCCAAAGAGTCCTGGTGTGAGGCTCATCCCACACTAGCAATCCCAGCTAGCCCTCCACCATCCTGCTGGTTGCCCGTGGTAGATATCATCAGACCATCCCAGGAAGGGGTTGCACCAGCTTGTGCCTTCTCCTGGCTGGGAAAGACAGCCTCTCCAGCACTGGGGTTGAAGGCAGGGGGGCTGAATTGCATGGAGCTTTGCTGCTGATGCCAAGGTAAGATGGGCAATGCAAAGATTGGCAGCACAGGGTTCCTGGAAAGGGCCCTGCCTCCCCTTTATTGATGGAAACCAAGGACTGAAGGCTGGCAATACTATTGTGGTTGCCTAGCAATGACCCCTGCAAGCATCCATTTCTTAAAGCTACAGATTCTCCTTTTTTATTTTAAAGATTTCAAGTTTTTCTGCAAACCTGGGGCATTTCTCAGGTTCCTAGAAATATCTGTCTTGCCTGTTCATCTGCAGATTTGGTCATGTTGAGGATTAGCAACATGCACAAGTGTAGGACCTACAAGAACTTGTGGGAGGGATCTCATTCCCCCCCCCCACACGCACACACTATTTCATAGCTTTCCCCCCCTATCTTGCTTCCTTCTGTCCTTCCCATGCACCCATATTTGTTTCAGTTCAAATTCCTTGGTTCTGGGGACGTTATTTAGATTTGCACAGAAGAACCATACACGTCCATCCCGTTTTTAAATATTCCTTGCCCGGAGGGGTTTTCTTGGAGTGATTGGTCAAGGACTTGCCTTACATGTACGTTGGCTGAATCCTCTCTCTTTCTCTTGCTTCTCCTCTTCTTGGTTTTAGCTCTGATGCTCCAACTGGATCACAGCAAGCCTGACCGGCAACATATATATTCCAAGTAACTTTCTCAATCCCACCCGAGAAACCCTGAGCTTCTCCTGGGCCTGTTCATCTGGAGCAAAGCCTGTTCAGTCCCCCGTCGGCATCTCTTGCTCTCCCCAGTACTGGAGTCGGCAACCCTCAAAGTGTCTCTGCCCTTCCTAACTCCATTTTGTACAACCCTCAGTGATGGTTCCTCGTCCTTCTCCAACGCCCACCTCCAGTTCAACTGCCAGAGCTCCCGACCCCTTCGGACTCTTGCCTTCTCTCCCAGGAACGTTTCTCTGCTTCTGCCTTGTGGGGAAATACTGAGATCCAAAACAATAAAGAGCCCAGTAGCACCTTTAAGGCTAAACAACTTTATTGTAGCATAAGCTTTCGAGAACCACAGCTCTCTTCGTCTGATGCATCTAACGAAGAGAGCCGTGGTTCTCGAAAGCTTATGCTACAATAAAGTTGGTTAGTCTTAAAGGTGCTACTGGACTTTACTATCCTTCATCTGACGAAGAGAGCTGTGGTTCTTGAAAGCTTATGCTACAATCAAGTTGGTTAGTCTTAAAGGTGCTACTGGACTCTACTATCCTTCATCTGACGAAGAGAGCTGTGGTTCTCGAAAGCTTATGCTACAATCAAGTTGGTTAGTCTTAAAGGTGCTACTGGACTCTACTATCCTTCATCTGACGAAGAGAGCTGTGGTTCTCGAAAGCTTATGCTACAATCAAGTTGGTTAGTCTTAAAGGTGCTACTGGACTCTACTATCCTTCATCTGACGAAGAGAGCTGTGGTTCTTGAAAGCTTATGCGACAATAAAGTTGGTTAGTCTTAAAGGTGCTACTGGATTCTACTATCCTTCATCTGACGAAGAGAGCTGTGGTTCTCGAAAGCTTATGCTACAATCAAGTAGGTTAGTCTTAAAAGTGCTACTGGACTCTTTACTATTTTGCAACCAAAATATTTACATACCTAATTCAAAACAGAGTGATAAGAACCAACATGATAACATACCTTCTATGGAGTGGAGTATTTCAAGTTTCACCTTGAGCAATGAAATGAAAAGGGTAGAGCTGCCTGTATCTTATAGCCAAGTATTTATTTATTTAGGTTATTTATGGTCCACATTTCTCACCGAGACTCAAGGCGGATTACACAGTGTGAGATTAGTATAGTCAATATCAAGGATATTTCCATAAACAATGATATAGGGTTAATAAATCCAAGTTCAAACAGACATAGCATTAGCAAGAATCCAATTCAGAGCTGAAGAAATGCTGAAACAAATAAGCAATTTTATTTTATTTATTTTATTTTATTTATTTCAAATTTGTATTCCGGCCTCCCCGCAAGTGGGCTCAGGGCGGATAACGACATATTAAAATACAATCAAAATACAGTTAAAATTTATATTCCTTAAAAACAACACATATAAAACAGGACGGTGGACAGCCTTCACAAGGAGGGTTAAGATTTTATACACCCCCTTTTTTTTCCAGGCCGGCGGAGGCCCAGCCTCAGCCATATGCCTGGCGGAACAACTCTGTCTTGCAGGCCCGGTGGAAGGATAGTAGGTCCTGCCAGGCCCTGATTTCAGCAGGCCGAGCGTTCCACCAGGTGGGAGCCAGGACCGAAAAGGCCCTGGCTCTAGTCGAGGCTAGGCGGGCCTCCTTGGGGCCAGGGACCACCAACAGCTGTTTGTCCCCTGATCAGAGTGTCCTCTGGGGAATATATGGGGAGAGACGGTCCCGTAGATACGCTGGTCCCAGTCCTCACAGGGCCTTATAGGTCAATACCAGAACCTTGAATCGGATCCAGTGCTCCACTGGCAACCAATGCAGCTCGCGTAAGAATGGTGTTATATGCGCCTTATTTGGCACTTTCGTAATAACATGCGCTGCTGCATTTTGTACCAGCTGTAATCTCCAGGTTAGGCTCAAAGGCAGCCCCACGTAGAGCGAGTTACAGTAATCTAGCCTAGAGATGACCGTTGCTTGGATCACTGTAGTTAAGTCACAGGTTATCAGGTAAGGGACAAGTTGCCTGGTCTGCCGCAGATGGAAAAAAGAGGACCTGACAACTGCTGTGATGCTGTGAGTGACATTAGACAACATATAACTACCCAGTAGGATCATACTTCAAGCACAGGTAGCACATACTGAAAGCAACAGATAGGACGTAAGGCAACAGTGGTGAAGTCTACGGTCCCTAACTCATTAGCGAAGCATCTGAGACTTCATCCCTACAATACAGCCCTCCAGTCTGAGTAAAAAGCCAGTTTTGCATCATTTGCAGAAAGCTAAGAGAGTGGGGGCCCTCCTGACCTCCTCAGGCAGGCCGTTGTCCAGGGCTGGGGCCACCACAGAGAAAGCCCGTGTACGGGCTGCTGTTGATTTCGCCCATGTGCAGGCTGGCACCTGCAAGAGACCCTGTTCAGATGAGCGAAGCTGCCGTGGAGGAAGATAGAGAGGGAGGCGGTCCCGTAGGTATGATGCAATGTGTCCTTAGATCTTAAAGGGCCTATGGTTTTTAAAAGGAGCTTACAGTGAAATTCTAAGCAGTTACTCTAGTCTAAGCCCATTGAAATCAATGGGCTTAGACTGGAGTAACTCTGCTTAAGGTTTCACTGTAAGATGCTTAAAAACACGTGTAACCCCCAGAGTCCCAAGGACCAGGTTCAATATGTTTACCAATTCAAATATAAATGCAATTTATGTAAACACAACTATGAAAACATTCCCAAAGTTATTAATACCGGATCAGTAACCAGTGACCCCAGAGTACAGTCCTACTCACAAGCCCTGAGTAAAGTGTGCAGACAGTTCTGTAGATTTGGCCAGAGTCTTTGCCTGGAACAGCATCCCAAATATCTAGCAGGCCTTGCCACAGCAGTGCTCTTCATGTGAAGATGCGGTCTGACTCCCGGGGCTTGCTTGTTGCCCTAGGAGCAGTTCCCCTTTTCTCCTAGCAAGACAGGGTAGGGCAGCTCTGTGCTAGGGTGCTGGTCTCCAGCAGTCAATGAGTTCAGCTGCCAGCAATTCCTGCTCTTGCTTCTTCAGCTCTTCCCAGCTACTGCAGTTCCTCCAGGGAGAAAAGTTCAGCTCTTCCAGCCAGTAGTTTCAGCTCTGTGATGATCTTCACTCCAAAGCTTGAAAGCAAACTTTGCTTTCCAACCACCACCACCAGCAGCAGCTCTTCTCCCCTTTACTATTTCCAGCTAGCCTAGTCCTGCATAACGCCACTCCTCTTAGTCATGGTGACCTCTTTTTTATATACATGCCCCATGGGCCTTTGCTAAACATGCAAATTAAGCAACCCTAGGTACAGCTCAGTTATCTGTTAGTCTGGTCTATGTATCTGCAGTCTAATACTCAGGCCAAGGGCCTAGGCCCCAAACCCTCATTCCAGTACAGGCTTACACACGCCTCTGTGAACACAAAAGTAATATATCCCTGGGGAAAACAGGAGCACCACCGATTTCACATTTCACAGGATATAAACGTACACCAACAGACATTACTTTCTGGGCTATACAAAAAGTACCAGGCCAGAATGACAGCTTATTAAGGAGAAAGGAAGGTGAATGGATCATCAATGAAAACCAGGACTGGTGTGCAGAGGAAACCAACGCCAAACCACCTCTGCTCATTTCTTGCCTTGAAAATCCGTGCGGGGGACACCACGAGTTGGTTATTATTAATGCAATTGACCAGCTGAAAAATTTGGAGAGACAAAGCAAGGCAATGAAGAACTGAAGTGCTTGTGTAGCGAAGTGGCTTAAATGCCAACCTGCGAATCTCAGTATGCGTTTCCCCTGTATGGATTTTTCTTCAGCTTGCCACTCACGTAGTGCCTTTAGGCAAAACTCTCAATTGACCTACCTGTAGACTGGATTGCTGCAAGGAGATTTGAACAGTGATAGAAGCCTACAAACGGCAAGTATTAGTGCTAGTTTTTCACACCGCCTATGAATCTCTTAGGAAATTCAGGGGAGGAGAGTTTTCCCATTTCTGCTGCCACACATGCACACAATGCCTCCACGTGGAGCAACAGAAATGGGGAAATGTTCCCCACACACGCTGATTTTGCATGGGGGGGGGAAGCTTGGGAGAAAGGCCGGAGCTTTCCCTCCCCCAGTGGCAGTTTTCCGAGCCCATTTGCACGCTTGCTGTTTTAATAAAAGCCAATCCCCGAGGCGATGTGTGTCTGCAAAAAACATAGGTGGGCTCCAGGGCTTTTTTCCAGCTGGAACGTGGTGGAACGGAGTTCCGGCACGGCTTGAAAATGGTCACATGGCCGGTGGCCCCGCCCCCTGATCTCCAGACAGAGGGGAGTTGAGATTGCCCTTTGCGCAGCGGCGATCAGGGGATCAGGGGGCGGGGCCAACGGCCATGTGACCATTTTTGCCAAGGGCAATTTAAACTTTAAAAAACTCCCCCTTGTTTCAGCTGACCCAAAGTCATTGCGCAGTCCTGAGTTCCACCACCTCTTTTCCCAGAAAAAAAGCCCTGGTTGGCTCCATGGGGAACTTGCAAAAGAAATAACGTTGAGCATGACTCCGAGGAAGTCCAGCATTGCTGCGACTTAACAGCCC
Source organism: Eublepharis macularius (assembly GCF_028583425.1). Taxonomy (NCBI): domain Eukaryota; kingdom Metazoa; phylum Chordata; class Lepidosauria; order Squamata; family Eublepharidae; genus Eublepharis; species Eublepharis macularius. The sequence continues at coordinate 250,341,905 of NC_072790.1, forward strand.
CAAAAACCACCTATCATCCAGCTTTGAGCGGGTTCGTAGAGCATTATTCGTTTGGGCACCAAAAAGAGCCTTGGACAAAAATAAGCGTAGGACGTTGCCACGTTGACTTGCGGGTATTTTGCTTTCTCACAGATCTACGCACGTGCCATGACAAGAACAACAAAAAGCCCTTCTGCAGGATTCTCCTTAAGGAGCCGTTTACACCCATGTTTTGATTTTCTTGGACCTGATAAGGAGTCTCTCTACACGAGACACCTTACACGGGGACGCTCAAGTGAAAGATCTTACACCTGTTCTCCTATTGTAGATACGCATGTGCTGTTAGGGAGACAGAGTACATAGAATCAAAGTATTAAGCTCTGTGAGTTTGGCCCATAGTGGTTTCAGCTCATAAGAACATCTTTATTACCAAATACAGCCGACTAACGCACTCCCGAAGGAGCCAGGTATCTGCACCCAAACTACGCCCCATTTCAGTAACCCCCTCCCCAATAAGAACACATGCAACTAGGATCCTTCATTTGCATGCACTAGATACAACGTAACGTATTTACAAAGCGGCAATTGGTCCTCATCCAGGAGGATCGACTGGCTGTTGCTAATCCTATTACCCAATAGGATTGCAGACCTGAGGAGCCCCGCTTTGCTTGAAGCTAGCCCAATACATAACACAAAGAATCATAGGGTTGGAAGGGACTTCTAGGGTCATCTAGTCCAACACCCCAGGAAATTCACAACTACCCCCTGACTGCCCCAGTGACCATGCCCTGAAGATGGCAAAACACCTCCAGGATCCCTAGCCAAACTGGCCTGGGGGAAATTGCTACCTGACCCCAAAGTGGCGATCGGGCATGTAAGAAGGGGCCACGAGAACTAAGCCCTGATGTAACCCATTCTGCCCTCCCTCTCGTGAACTGCCCAGGCTCAGAGAATCAGCACTGCTGTTAGAGGGCCGTCTAGCCTCTGCTTAAAAACCTCCAAAGAAGGAGAGCCCACCACCTCCTGAGGAAGCCTGTTCCACTGAGGGACTGCTCTAACTGTCAAGAAGTTCTTCCTAATGTTTAGCTGAAAGCTCTTTTGATTTAATTTCAAGCCGTTGGTTCTGGTCCAACCTTCTGGGGCAGCGGAAAACAATTCTGCACCATCCTTTGTATGACAGCCCTTCAAGTACTTGAAGATGGTTATCATATCACCTCTCAGTCGTCTCCTCTCCAGGCTAAACATTCCGAGCTCCTTCAACTTTTCTTCATAGGACTTGGTCTCCAGACCCCTCACCATCTTCACTTGAATATAAGACCACACAGAAAGTGAGTCACTTGAGTGTCCCTGTGTAAGATGCCCTGTGTGGAGAGACTCATGGTTACTGAAATGACGGACGCCTGGTTTTTCTGGCTCCAAAGCTGAGGCTGCGAGTTTTCCATGTCGCTGAAAAGACTTTAGTCTGGACCTACAGGGGAGGAAATTGGGAGCGAGAAATCTTAAAAAGAGTGGTGGGTCCAGTCACCAACTTAGTAGAAGTGATTAGAAACGAAGTCCAGATTTCTCGAAAAGAAATGGGATTGTTGGATTTCAAGGAAAACTAGGGCAAAGAGAGAATTCCTCTTAAGAACACTGTTTTTGTTTGTTTGTTCGTTTACTGCTACTGATCCAAGCAGGTCCAAGGTCTGACTCAGAGCCAAGCTACAAGTGACATCTTACACAGGTTGGACACTTGTCAACTTCCCTCAAGTTTTGATGGGAAATGTAGGCATCCTGGTTTTACAGCTTGGCTCTCCATTACAGCTGCAAGACCAGGATGCCTACATTTCCCATCAAAACTTGAGGGAAGCTGACAAGTGTCCAACCTGTGTAAGACGTCACTTGTAGCTTGGCTCTCAATCTACGGCAGTCTCAGGCATGTTCTTACTGAAGAAACATGGGAAGGGGCAGCTAGGGTGTCAAGAAGGGGGAAAGGAATATGACTATGTCACGGACTCTCCAGGCCACAACCAGCAAGGGTGGGCAGCTGCTGTCTCCAACCCCCTTGTAGCTGAGATGAGTGATAGGATCTAACTCTTTCTTAGAAGGAAAGTTTGTTGTTAATGTGCGCGTGTGAAGCTTCTTTAGACTGTCTATCTGTTCCAATATTGTCTCATTTGTCCGGCAGCGACTCTCAGAGATCTCAGGTGGGGCGGGGATTCTTTTCCAGCCCTGACATCCAAGATACACATGTTGAACTTGGGACCTTCTGTGTGCAAAGCGTATATTCTGCCACCGATGTTTTCCATTAACAGTGAAAATAACCAGCCAGGATGCCCTTACCTAGTACTTTCCCAGATTAAACTGGGCCTCCACCCATTAATCCCCTTAAGCATTTGTGGATTTATCAACTAGTTAGACTGAATAAAGTTGGCAACTCTGAGTCTGTGTTCTTTGGTGGAATTTAGGAGGGCTTGGGGGAGGGTGATGCAGAGACTGCTCTCAGCCCTGGCCCCACACACAGTCTCTAAAAAGAATAGCAAGAGTCAGGTCCAGTAGCACCTTAAAGACCAACTAGATTTCCAGGGTATGAGCTTTTGAGAGTCAAAGTTCTTGAAATCTCCTATCCGCTCTTCTATTACAGACCAACACAGCAGCCCGCCTGAAACCTAAAAAAATCCAACGGGAGGCTGCTGAACTGGAATTCATATGCAAATTTGACTCTGTCAAATTGGGACTGAATAGGGACTATGAATGGTTATCACATTATCACAGGTAACAGATTTCCTTTACAGAGGCGGGGTCTGGGGGAGCTCACTGGCACCTGGTGTGGGCTTTCGGGGACCACAGATCTCTTTGTCAGATGCATCTGTCAAGGAGAGCTGTGGTTATCGAAGGCTCATACTGCATTGGAATTGGATGGTCTAGCTGTTTGGCTGCTACAAACTAACAGGGCAAACTCCTTTGAAGCCAACTGATCCACACACCAAAAGGAGATGTTTACATATACTAGCAAAGGAATGTTTTGGTTGCACCCTCCCCCTCCCCCCCATTGCCTCTTCTCTCTCCTCCCCTTCTCCTTCCTTCTCTTCTATATTTGACCAGTCTCTGTAACATACATCTGACGAGGAGAACTTGATTCTCGAAAGCTTATGCTACAATAAAATTGGTTAGTCTTAAAGGTGCTACTGGACTCTTTTTGATTTTGCTACCACAGACAGAGAGCCAAACTACAAGTGACGTCTTACACAGGTTGGACACTAGTCGGCTTCCCTCAAGTTTTGACGGGAAATGTAGGTGCCCTGGTTTTACAGCTTGGCTCTCCATTACAGCTGCAAGACCAGGATGCCTACATTTCCCATCAAAACTTGAGGGAAGCTGACTAGTGTCCAACCTGTGTAAGACGTCACTTGTAGTTTGGCTCTAACACGGCTAACTCCTCTGCATCTAAAAAGAATGGTATCCAAAATGTTAGTCTTCCACGTATCCACCAGGTGTCGCTCTTTCCTTATGTATTCTGTACAAGCCTCTGCTCTCAGATATTTTGAAAAGCAGCAATTCTTAAATTGTTTGGATCCATTCCAATCTGGCTTCAGGCCTGGCCATGGGACTGAAACAGCCTTGACTGCCCTGGTGGAGGACCTGGACCAAGAGATGAACAGGGGGAGTGGAACCCTATTAGGGCACTTTTAGCACACCTTTCTCTAGTCACGGACTTATACGTTTCTCTGTCTCCCTCTGATTTCTCCCACATCCTTCCAAACTTGGCTCTCAGTCCTGAGGACTAGAAGCTTGCCTTTTAGAAATCAAAAATAAATGGCTTCCATCACTAGCCCCTGAGAGTCTCTCTACATGAGACATCTGACACGTGAAGAACACGTGTCAGGAGATGCAATGTTAGCTGGGAAGGGTAGTTTTAAAAGATAGAGCCAACGGCAAGGCAAAGGCTTCACTATGTACTGGAGCTGTGTGAAGGGGCTGTGACATGCCCGAAGGGAAACTTCAGCCCATTATAACATCTCCAGCACCAAGCCCGGCTCTGGAAGGCAGCTCCGGCCCATTTCCATTCCTCGCTGCCTTCTAGTTATGATCCCACACAGTTTTAGACTGGAGAGATGAAACTGACAGAGCCTTCCTGGAGGTGAAGTTGAAATTAACAAATCCTCTCCAGAGCGATCTCTGCCAGCTCTGTCTTTTTAAACTACGCTTCCTGGCTAACATTGTGTCTCCCTACACTTGAAGAACACGCACCAAGGTGTCTCATGTAGAGAGACCCTGAGAGAGATACCAATATTCACACACGTATGAAACTTGCTCAGTCTTGCGTGAGACCTGCCAACATCTCACAAATGCAAACAGGGATTTGCTACCTAAACCCCGGTTTTCATTCCAAGAGACGTTACCGGAGCCATTCTCCACCACCACCACAACAGTTGCATGTTTTTGAAGTCTCTGCTTGGCTTGTGCTGTACCTATTTGCTCTGAGAGAGCCTCTCCTCCAATGATTGAAAGCCAAGACAATGTTTGTTCTTTTGCTCAAAGATACAGTCGGAAAACAGAATTGGCGTCAAAGGAGCCATTAACCGTTCCAAATGAGCCTCTCCTCTGTGCTCTGCATGGCTGTGTACCTTAAGGCCAAAGCTATGCTCTGCATGGCTGTGTACCTTAAGGCCAAAGCTATGCTCTGCATGGCTGTGTACCTTAAGGCCAAAGCTATGCTCTGCATGGCATGTACCTTAAGGCCAAAGCTATGCTCTGCATGGCATGTACCTTAAGGCCAAAAAGAGAGGATGCTGTAATGGTACATCTAACAGCTCGCCCCATGCGCCATGGGTTTTGGTTGTCGAGGGACTGTGCAATAGGAATATCCCTAAGATGGAATTGTTTTACTTATTTTGCTACCTGTTTTTATATTTTGATGTGATCCGCTCCGAGCCTGCTTGCAGGCAGAGTGGAATATAAGTACAATAATTAAATTAAATGTAATTAATGAAAATTGTTGTGATTTCTTTCAACGTTAAAGATTATATAACTTTTCAATAACAGTAATAACATGTTAAGGTTGTAAGATTGTAAGTTATATTCTTCATGTTTACGTGTTGGTTTGTTTTCTGTTACTATAATGTTATATTGTTAACTGTTAAAAAATTTAATTAAATAAACTATAAAAAACAACCCACCAGCTATGGGGGGTGGGGGTGGGAAATGCTGTGATTTCAAGGAGTGAACGGTGTGCCACAGTCCCTCCATCTTGTGCCCTGTTGCAAACCAGGTGCGAATGTTCCTTTTTGGCAATGTAAAGTGTTTTTCTCTGAAAGATCTTATTTTTCACTCTAATGTCCATTTATCTATATTATTATATTTAGGGGGTGAGGTATTTAAACTAGGCAGCTGGTACAAGCCTGTAATTAACGCTCTTCATCTTGAACATTCGCCAGACATGCCGCTTATCGGTTGGCCTTGAATACCTTGTGTCTTTCTGAAGAGAGTTGGGAGAAAACAAGTACCAGGTGCAACTTAGCATCTATATAAGCCTCAGAGAACCCTTACACAGCAGAAACTCAGCAGGGGCTGCATTGCGGAGCAGCACTGTGCAAACCAGCCAGAACCAGGGGTCTGCCCTTGGTCGTCTCCAGGGGTTCCCGGGAGCAATAGAGGGGCATAAACATAAGCCGTTCTGTATCTGTTCTCTGTTTTTGCGTTCGTTCATTTCTTTCCTATGAATTACCGGCGGGATTTAATAAATCTGCTTTCCTTCCACACTTGGGCATCTATTGTCTTCAAATCCAAAAGAACCATTTGCCCTTTGGCAAAACAGATGCTGAGAGTTCCGCATATGAGTTCCTAAGCAGTATCCGTTCTTTTCAACAGACTTGTGCCCAAGGATGTTAGCTTCCAACAGGGCAAATAGTATCTCCAAGGGGATTTCTTTTTACTGAGTTTATAGTCCTCCTTTCTTACTGAGACTCAAGGCAGATTATACAGTGTAATCAATAAAATGGGGCAGTGTACTAGCATTAGGACTACAGAAATCTGTAGAATAGAATATTAGATATGATCCACACTGCGTATATTCACTGCTGTTCTAGACAGATTAGTGCCCCACTCAGAGCGGTGAACAAAATCAATGTTGTTATTGTCTCCAGAATTCAGCTGTGGAGCTGGGGCTGAGAGGATTGGCTTCCCCAAGGCCATCTACTGAGCTGATGGCAGTACTGGGATTCGAACCAGCAGACTGCTGTTTCACAACCCAACTACTTAACCAGTATGCTACAGCAGCTCTCTATAACAACTGTTCTTGTATACCACTCTTCTAGACAGATGAGTGCCCCACGCAGAACAGTGAACAAAGTCATTGTTGTTATTATCCCCACAAGGCAGCTGGGGAGCTGGGATGAGGAGCGGCTTATCCAAGGCCACCCACTGAATTCATGGCAGGAGTGGGTGTTGAACCAGCAGAGAGCTGATTTGCAGCCCAACCACTTAACCGCTATGCAGATACAGTGCAGAAAAATGGTATTCCATCATTAGATACGATGTTGAAAAATGACATTACATCAGTAGAAAATAATGCAGGGACAGCAGGATAATGCACACTGCAAACAGATAATGAGCAAGATGCAAGCCCAGCAGCACCTCAAAGAACAAGATTTCCAGAGCATAAGACAGGTATTTGACCAAGGGATCTTTGAATCTCAAAAGCTTATACAATATTGGTTGGTCTTTAAGGTGCTACTGGACTCGAATCCTGCTCTTTGCCTCTGGACCAACACGGCTACCCACTTCAAACAGAAAATATGTCCTATACTCAGTGGTATAGTCCACAATCCCTTTCTCTTTTATCAGTGCCTTTCTGAACCGTTCCCCTGTAGTATCGCCCTATTCCCTTTATAGAAATGCCCTCCCAGAGGTTTCTGTTCTGCTAAATTTGCAGAGTGACTGAAGCACGGGAACCTTTATGGCCATCTCAGGCAGGTCATTCCTCAAAGTGGGGGCCACAACAGCGAACACACACGTTCGAGCCGTTGTTGATCATCCATTCACAGAGTGGCACCTGTAGAAGGCCCTGATCCAATGAGCAAATACTGAAAAATTATTCTTCCGTCAATAAATGGAAGATATGTTGGTCTAGTCAATTTGAGAAAATCAGAAAGAAAAGAGAGGTAGGATGTGGGGAAAATAGTTCTGGAGAGTTCTGGTCTAGTTAACTGGACACCTTTGTGTCATTTTGGCCAGAATTCTCATCAGCAGATATGGCACCAAAGTGAAGTCTTAAACTTTTCCAGCATGCTGTGGTCTAGATTCAAATTAAGAGCAATGTGCCATCTACTGAAAAGCAAAGTATCCCTTGGGGTTGCCTACCAGAACTCCTGACGTCATGTCTGTCGTGTCCCTTAGTGTTCATGTGCATCTGTCTTATGTGCACATGCTAGAGAGAAGAACACCCCCCACGCAGAAATTTGATTTATTCCGGAGGTGAACCCAGAAGAAGCACAATGCTAGAAATTAACACTAAAAATATTAACATGCAGGGCTTTTTTTCAGCTGGAACGCGGTGGAACGGAGTTCCGGCACCTCTTGAAAATGGTCACATGGCTGGTGGCCCCGCCCCCTGATCTCCAGACAGAGGGGAGTTTAGATTGCCCTCTGCACCAATGGAGATCAGGAGGCGGGGCCACCAGCCATGTGGCCATTTTCGCAGAGGGTGATTTAAACTTTAACAAACTCCCCCTTGTTCCAGCTGACCCAAAGTGATGTCATTGTGCGGTCCTGAGTTCCACCACTGAGTTCCACCACCTCTTTTCCCAGAAAAAAAGCCCTGCTAACATGGCAATTGCAAGGGGAAAAAATATGGGTGGTGGTTTTCCAAGGTCTAATAGAAGGGAAAAAAGGATTCATCTCTGGTCCGTGGGCCAAATTGGAGTGCGTGCTGAACATCTGACCGGAGTTTCCAAATCCCCAATTAGGAGCAGGAAGTAATTTTCTTACCGTTTCTCTGAGCAACCCTTCGCTCCCTCTCTGTTTTTATTCTATTTGCTCTACACTTTGGTGCCACTGGATACCTCTCCTCTTCCACGTAGCAGGATCAGCTTTTCGTTAAATCGTCAAGGGATTATTAAACAACCACGCCAGCAGGAAAACATCCGCTCACCTCTGGTGGCAGAGCGGAGGTTTCTTTCTTTTGAAAAATCTGGACAGTGCGGAATAGGGTTGACACCCGACCAGACTAAATCTGCACCCGTGCCTTCAACAACAGCCTGAAGGGCAGAGATCTGAAGTTGGAGGTTTTCTTGCCACAGAAAAAAGCTTAAACGCATCTGCGCATAACTCCCACCTAGGAAGTGCTGGAATTAAGGGTCAGAACACACGAGACAAACTTCACGTGAAGAGCACTTGATTGGTCCCGCAATCTGTGCTGGGAATGGTAGTCTAACCACCTCCCCTCTGAACAAAGTGGATTTTCTTGCAAAGAACAGAGATTGTCTTTCAAAGAGATTCTCTCAAAGAGAGACTGATTCGCTTTCAAAAATCCAGTCCGCTGGTTTTGCTTCAGCTCAGAGACAGGGGTGGGGTGGGGAAATCTGAGCTGCGATTCCCTGCCGGGAGGGACGAATTTCTCTCTCGCTCGCAAAACATCTCGGATTTTTTCCTGTCTCTTGTTACATCATTTCCCCCCACTCCCATCCCAAGTTCTTAGAGGACTGTTGAAAGAGAGAGAGAGGGAGGGAGGGAGAGTCTCCTCCATCCCTCCCCAGCTGAAAATCACATTGAGCGGATGGGCTTTTAAACTACAATTCCCAGGGATCATTGCAGGATCCAACACTTGCCCATGAGTATCGTGTGTTTTGACCCTCAGCCTCTTGGGATGAGTGGTTTTACTCCTCGTTCAGTTCTTGCTAGCAGTCGCATTCAGTTTGAAGATTCCTACCCTGATGTGCTCTGGGCCACTAGTACGGCTGCTACGTTATCCAAGGCCCCATTTTTGCCCATGATCTCAACTGGCTGTGGAAGAGGTGGCCACTAAGGAAGACTGATAAAACATTCAGGTGTCCCATGGAACACCTAGGAGTGATCGGCACACAAGGCCACCGCCTTGCCATACCCACACCCTTGAGGCACGGTGGGCTGGAGACTTTATGTATCAGGCACCCTGGCATACTGCAAATGAGCCAGTTTGGTGTCGTGGTTAAGAGCAGCAGGACTCTAATCTGGAGAGCCAGGTTTGATTCCTTACTCCTCTGCTTGAAGCCAGCTGGGTGACCTTGGGTCAGTCACAGCTCTCTCAGAGCTCTCTCAGCCCCACCCACCTCACAGGGTGTTTTGTTGTGGGGATAAGAATGACATACTGTGTAAACCACTCTGAGTGGGCATTAAGTTGTCCTGAAGGGTAGTATATAAATTGAATGTTGTTATAAAAGAATTGCTTAGAGATGCAAAAACAATTCCAGTATTTTTTGCATTCAGCTGTCAGAAAGGGCATGAATACTGGTGTGTGTGTGTGTGTGTGTGTGTGTGTGTTATGTGCCATCAAGTCGCCTGCAAGCTATGGTGACCCCTATGAATGAAAGACCTCCAAAACGTCCTATCATTATTAACAGACTTGCTTAGATCCTGCAAACTGGAGGACGTGGCTTCTTTTACTGAAGCAAGCCATCTTGTTTTAGGTCTTCCTTTTTTCCTAGCATTCTTTTCCAAAGAATCTTGTCTTCTCATGAAGTGACCAAAATAAATACTGGTAGTCAATGGTATTTGGGTCCTCAGGTATCATTTTGGATCTCGGTTTCAGGTTTTTCTAGGATTCCAGAATTATTCGGGTTCCATTATTCCCTACGGGGGGCTCTCTGACCCCCTGTTTGTCAACCAAATGATAGCAAAATTGCAGGGGACCGAGTGCTGTCTGCTAAAGAACTCCAAATTTCAAGCGAATTGGACCAAGGCGTCCACTTAGCTGGGGCCCTGAAGAAGGTGCCCCCAGCTGCAAATGGGGAGGGAAAAACAGCCCTGGTAAGTGGCCAGATGGAGGTAAGGAAAAGGAGCCAGCCAGAGTTCTGGCTTTAGGTAGCGGTTTGATTCCGTCATTTGCCAACTGGGTGATATGTGAGAATTGGGTTTGGTGACCATCTTTGAAGGTTATGCCTGTGAGGAAGTAAGAGTACGAAACGGGAATTGGAAATCTGCTAGCAAAACCCATCGGCTGTATGTTTGAAGGAACGTTCCGCTCTAGTTCTTCTAGACAATATGATGGTCTTTGCATTTTAAACGTTCTATGAAAGAGAAAGAAAAAGTTATGAATGGTGTGACCATCACCAGTTGGACTCTTTACCGTATGAACTTTGTCTCTACCAGCTGAATTTCATGAAAGTGTATTTATTATATTGTCTTTGCACTTGGCACTTGGCACTATTTAAAATTTCTTAAAAACTGTTTCATGAGTGTTTGAAATCTTTGTTCCCTGGGTTGTATACTAGAGTTGTGGCTTTGACAGGCTCTATGCCTGGCTTATGCTGGCTGGGAGCCACCCTCCGCAAACCAGTTGAGACTTCCCTGGGCCAAGCAACACCCACCCCATTGGATCTGACCAGAATGTACAAACGCCACTGCCTGGGGAATTCAGAAAATCAAAGAAAAACAAGATGCCTGCTGATGAGGGTAAGCAACCAAAAATGAAAAACCACACGGACTTTTAGAAGGGGCACACGCAGGGCTTTTTTTCAGCGGGAACGTGGTGGAACGGAGTTCCGGAACCTCTTGAAAATGGTCACATAGCTGGTGGCCCCGCCCCCTGATCTCTAGACAGAGGGGAGTTGAGATTGACCTCTGCACACCACACAGAAGGCAATCTAAACTGCCCTCTGTCTGGAGATCAGGGGGCGGGGCCACCAGCCATGTGACCATTTTCTCCGAGGGCAACCCACTGAGTTCCACCACCTCTTTCCCCAGAAAAAAAGCCCTGGGTATATGTTTCGTAATGGCTAAGAATCTCAGATTTGTGCAACCATTCTGGAAAATAATTGTATTAATTACCCGAAACGGCTATTTTCACATCTGTTTTCCACTTGGGACTTCCAGAATTCACACCCCAATGTGTAATGGCCCGAGACAGACTGTGAGGATGAAGCTAGAGTAGGGAAGTTCAATGACAGACAATCTTCAAGATCAGTTGTGCAACAGAGAGTGCCCACAAAAACTCCACAATTCGCATTCATTTTGCAGTACCACTCCAGAGGCAGACCTTCTTCATGACACATTTCCCAAACAGTTGGAGGCCATTCTTGTTCCATCAACGTCATCCTCAAACGTTATCTTTTCAAAAGATGCAGAGCGCCAGGTGCTATTGTCCTGGACAATTGGGCCCAGTTCACATCAAGAATTTCACACATCCATTGACGATATTCTGACCTGTCCCATTGGCCCTTTTTCCCCTAGGAAGAAACGGGCAGGCCGACGCATCACACACCATGTACTGCGACAAGTAGGAGTCTTGCTGAGTTGTTAATGAGCAGGCAGCTCACAACTCTGCTGGATGTTGTGCAACCTGACATGACTCAGGCCTGACCAAAGAATGCTGTCGGTGACTCTGCCACAGGTGGAATCTAAAGGCCCCTGTGCATATTTGTCCTAGATTGGCTTGTCTGCGGCACTGACTCAGCATGGATTCTTGTTCACAGGGCTATTGTCCTACTGGACTGAGAGCCATATGTTATGATGACATGTGGACCAGATGAGGAGGGGAAGGAGAGGAGCTCCCCTGTATCTTTTTGTTCATTCAAGGTTGTGTACATGTGTTATGTGCCTTCAAGTCACCTCCGACCTTTGAATGAAAGACCTCCAAAGCGTCCTATCATTAACAGACTTGCTCAGAGCCTGCAAACTGGAGGACGTGACTTCTTTTATTGAGTCCAGCCATCTCGTTTTGGGCCTTCCTCTTTTCCTGCTGCCTTCCACTTTTCCTAACATTATCGACTTTTCCAGAGAATCTTGTCTTCTCATGATGTGACCAAAGTATGATAGCCTCGGTTTTGTCATTTTAGCTTCTAGGGAGAATTCAGGCTTGATTTGATCTAGCGCCCACTTATTTGTCTTTTTGGCCATCCATGGTATCCGCAAAACTCCTGCGGCACCACATTTCAAATGAATCAATTTCCTTCCTGTCGAAAAAGAGATGGACATATACTTGTGCCAGCTGTCTTGGATTTCACCATGTGCATGAAATACATAGAAAAAGCCCTGATGGATAACTTCCACCTGGAGGTCAGCAGGGCAGACACTTCTTTGCCAATCTCATTGGGCCTCTTGGCAGCTTTGGGCATGGAAGTTCTACTCTTTGGGGCTGTTCTGATCAGAGAGTGATTTCACTCCCTTTTAGGTTCCCATTGGGAAGCAAAATGGGGTATACATTAAGTAAATAAGTAAGAATCCAGCAGTAAACAGCTTTAGACAGCTATCTGCGGATGTTCTTTTTCTGTAGGTGCCAACCGAAGTGGGTTTTCCTTCCCAGGGATACCTTATGAAGCGACTTCCAGTCCTTCCCTTGTTCCAAATCCTCCTCTTGAATTCCTTCCCCTCCTCATCATGAGGTCAATTTATATAACTGGCATCGTTGTATATAATTTGGCTTCTGCTGCTATCTGTTTTCATGTAAACAGACCTACACTTTCTCTGAGGTGACGGCCACGGCCAGAGCCCCCTGGCAGGTTGCCAATGCCGTCATTTTCCATTAAACAACGTTCAACAACAAAGCACATCCTCCGAGTTCAGCGGGGCAAAGATTTGACCGGAATGCTTTGTTTTCTCAGCTCTGCGACTTTTGCTGCCAAGAAAGATCTAACTGTACACAGCGGTGTGTATATGCTGAGGATTGTTTTTTTGTGGAAGAGTCTCGTTCGGAGATCGCCTGCTTGATCCTTTGTTGTTTGCGGTATATCAGTCCGATGAGGTCTCCCCATATGTACCTCGGAGAGCTCTTAGATCTGCAAGTAAACACCTACTGGTGGTCCCTGGCCCCAGGGAGGCTCGGCTGGCCTCGACCAGGGCCAGGGCATTTCCTGTCCTGGCCCCAACCTGGTGGAACTCTCTGTCAGAAGACACTCAGGCCCGCCAAGATCTTGTACCTTTTCGGCGGTCCCGTAAGACAGAGCTGTTCCACCAGGCATATGGTTGAGGCCAGCACTGGATCCATCTAATTAGCCTCCCTGCCGGTCTCCTACCAGTCGGGGGGGGAGCATATGATTCATCTGCCTCCCCACGCTTGAAGAGTTAGAGGTTCACCAACCCACACCTCCACCCTTTTCTTCCCTTGTGTATGGTGGGCTGGGAAAGGGGGAAGGGTGTCCCATTTGGAATGTGGATATCCATGAGATGTTATTTTATTGGTTTTACTTATTGTATCTTATTTATGATTGTGACCCACCCTGAGCCTGCTTGTGAGGAGAGCGGGCTAAAAATCCACTTGCGGCGAGGGCGGGATATAAATCCAACAAATAGATAAATCAGTTTCTTTTCTCACTGATTCAGAGGAGTCGGCCATGTTAGTCTGTAGTAGCAAAATAGAAAAGAGTCCAGTAGCCCCTTTAAGACTAACCAACTTTACTGTAGCATAAGATTTCGAGAACCATGGTTCTGACAAAGAGAACTGTAGTTCTCGAAAGCTTATGCTACAATAAAGTTGGTTAGTCTTAAAGATGCTACTGGACTCTTTTCAAAAGGCCTTTGCCATTTTATAATTCAGGATGGCTGCCAGCCAAAGTGGCTACAGCTAACTGAGAGTAAGTTTTAAAAGATGAGCTCCTCTCTTGAAGCTCTGTTGTCCCAAAGTTTTGATGCTGCAAAATCGCAAATAAAACAAAGGGTGGTTGTTGGGGGTTTTCCGGGCTGTATTGCCGTGGTCTTGGCATTGTAGTTCCTGACGTTTCGCCAGCAGCTGTGGCTGGCATCTTCAGAGGTGTAGCACCAAAAGACAGAGATCTCTCAGTGTCACAGTGTGGAAAAGATGTAGGTCATTTGTATCTACTCAGGAGGGGTGGGGTTGAGCTGAGTCATTCTGTAAGAGTTTCCCAGGGTGTGGAATGCTAATGGCGGGAGGCTTCATTGTATCCTGAGGAGGTTCTTTTGCATATGGATTGGTGCTTGATGTGCTAATCTTCTCTGCAGGGCTATTGTCGGGTGTGGAGTGTTTTGTTGGCCTGGTGTTTTTCAGAACTGGAGCCCATGCTCTGTTCATTCTTAAGGTTTCTTCTTTCCTGTTGAAGTTTTGCTTATGCTTGTGAATTTCAATGGCTTCCCTGTGCAGTCTGACAAAGTAGTTGGAAGTGTTGTCCAGTATTTTGGTGTCCTGGAATAAGATACTGTGCCCTGTTTGAGTTAGGCTATGTTCAGCCACTGCTGATTTTTCAGGCTGTCCAAGTCTGCAGTGTCTTTCATGTTCTTTTATTCTTGTCTGGATGCTACGCTTTGTGGTCCCGATGTAAACTTGTCCACAGCTGCAGGGTATACGGTATACTCCTGCAGAGGTGAGGGGGTCTCTGCTGTCTTTTGCTGATCGTAGCATCTGTTGTATTTTTCGGGTGGGTCTGAATACTGCTTGAAGGTTATGCTTTTTCATAAGCTTTCCCATCTGATCAGTAATTCCTTTGATATATGGCAAAAACACTTTTCCTGTAGGTGACTGTTTTTCCTTGGTTGTTTGATTCATCCTGGGTTTGATTGCTCTTCGGATTTCATTTCTGGAGTAGCCATTTGCCTGAAGTGCGTGGTTTAGATGATTAATTTCCTCATTGAGAAAGCGCGGCTCACATATCCGTCTTGCACGATCCACTAATGTTTTCATTATGCCTCTTTTCTGTCGGGGGTGGTGATTGGAGTTTTTGTGTAAGTACCGATCAGTGTGAGTTGGTTTCCTGTAGACCTTGTGACCTAACTGAAAGTTTGCTTTGCGGATGACCAGGGTATCCAGGAATGGGAGTTTTCCCTCGATTTCTTTCTCCGTTGTGAATTGTATGTTCAGGTGGATGTTGTTGAGATGATTCAAAAACCCCATCAATTCTTCCTCCCCATGGCTCCAAATGATAAATGTATCATCCACAAACCGGAACCATACACTAGGTTTGTGGGGTGCTGATTCTAGAGCTGTTTTTTCAAAATGTTCCATGTAGAAGTTTGCTATAACTGGGCTGAGTGGGCTCCCCATGGCCACCCCATCCATCTGTTCATAGAATTCGTTGTCCCATTGGAAGTAACTGGTTGTCAGACAATGGTGGAATAAGGCTGTTACATCCTCTGGGAAAATCTGATTAATAAGTGCAATAGTGTCTTGTGAGTGCCATAGGTGCAATAGTGAGTGCCATTGGTTCACCGACATATGAATTAGCTAGACATCTGGCAGATCTCCTGCAGGACCACATCGGGAAAACCTCATCTTACATCAAAGATTCAGCAGATTTCATCAACAAAATCAGTTCTCTGAAACTCAATCCACAAGACATACTTGTCAGTTTTGATGTTGTATCCCTGTTTACCAAGGTTCCAGTAAAAGACACTATTGGTCAAACAACCAAGGAAAAACAGTCACCTACAGGAAAAGTGTTTTTGCCATATATCAAAGGAATTACTGATCAGATGGGAAAGCTTATGGAAAAGCATAACCTTCAAGCAGTATTCAGACCCACCCGAAAAATACAACAGATGCTACGATCAGCAAAAGACAGCAGAGACCCCCTCACCTCTGCAGGAGTATACCGTATACCCTGCAGCTGTGGACAAGTTTACATCGGGACCACAAAGCGTAGCATCCAGACAAGAATAAAAGAACATGAAAGACACTGCAGACTTGGACAGCCTGAAAAATCAGCAGTGGCTGAACATAGCCTAACTCAAACAGGGCACAGTATCTTATTCCAGGACACCAAAATACTGGACAACACTTCCAACTACTTTGTCAGACTGCACAGGGAAGCCATTGAAATTCACAAGCATAAGCAAAACTTCAACAGGAAAGAAGAAACCTTAAGAATGAACAGAGCATGGGCTCCAGTTCTGAAAAACACCAGGCCAACAAAACACTCCACACCCGACAATAGCCCTGCAGAGAAGATTAGCACATCAAGCACCAATCCATATGCAAAAGAACCTCCTCAGGATACAATGAAGCCTCCCGCCATTAGCATTCCACACCCTGGGAAACTCTTACAGAATGACTCAGCTCAACCCCACCCCTCCTGAGTAGATACAAATGACCTACATCTTTTCCACACTGTGACACTGAGAGATCTCTGTCTTTTGGTGCTACACCTCTGAAGATGCCAGCCACAGCTGCTGGCGAAACGTCAGGAACTACAATGCCAAGACCACGGCAATACAGCCCGGAAAACCCCCAACAACCATCGTTCTCCGGCCGTGAAAGCCTTCGACAATACATCAAAACAAAGGGTATGTGACATTGAGCGTCAGCAAGACATAATTAAAAAATCCTAAATTTAGGGCATCAGAGGAATCCAGATAGCATATGAAGATGGCCCAATATCTAAATAATTTCAAATTCCCTCCCTATAGGAGGGCTTTCACTCTAGCGAGATGTGATGCCATGCCCTCCAAGGTAATGGAAGGGTGATATAAGAAGTTACCGTATGCGCTAAGGATTTGCAGGTGTCCCCTTGGAGAGGTGGAAACACTGGAACCGTTACAATAAAATACATATTTACATAGTTTCTCACTGTAGTCTGTGCAATAATGGATTTAAGTGGGTTTTTCACACACAGTTCCTTGGGTAGAATGTCCAGTTTTTTGCATTTAGAAAGGAAGGTGATGTCTGTTCGTATCTGTTCACTGTTCTGCGTGGGGCACTCATCTGTCTAGAAGAGTGGTATACAAGAACAGTTGTTATAGAGAGCTGCTGTAGCATAGCAGTTAAGTGGCTGGGTTGTGAATCAGCAGTCTGCTGGTTCGAATCCCAGTACTGCCATCAGCTCAGTAGATGGCCTTGGGGGAAGCCAATCCTCTCAGCCCCAGCTCCACAGCTGAATTCTGGAGACAATAACAACATTGATTTTGTTCACCGCTCTGAGTGGGGCACTAATCTGTCTAGAACAGCAGTGAATATACGCAATGTGGATCATGTCTAATATTGTATACTTGTTTCAGGTTTCTGTAGTCCTAGTACACTGTCCCATTTTATTGATTGCACTGTGTAATCCGCCAGTCTCAATTTCAGTCAGAAAGGAAATACCAGATGTGCGTAGGTCATGTTTTTATCCACATGAGGATTGAAGATGGATATTGCGGAGAAGAGATTTTCTGTATATTTTGCATCATTTTGTTTGTGCTCATAAATCTGCCTGTACATTTATATTTATGTATTAGACATCCAAGCACTGTTATAAGTAAACTTTGTGTTGTGTTTCATAAATCCTTGGCACGGTGTTATTCTGTACTTCTAACTCCTCTCAGCCAGGCTCCCTAGCTGTATTGCGGAGATAATAAAAACACCAACTTTGTTCACTGGTCTGAGTCTGGCACAAATCTGTCCAGAAGGGAGGTATATAAGGACACGGTTGTTGTCATTATTAGCCCAGTATTCTGTCTCCAACAGCAGGGCCAGCCAGACACTGGCTGATTCCGCACACGTTGGATAATGCACTTTCAATGCACTTTAGCAATCGTTTGGAAGTGGATTTTTTGTTTCACACAGAAAAAATTCAGTTCCAAATGATCTCTAAAGAGGATTGGAGGTGCATTATCCAACGTGTGCAGAATCAGCCACTGTAGATCGTCACCTTCTGGTTATACTACCTCAAAAGATGGACATTCCATTCCTAGCCATTGCCTGTGAATTACCCCACCGCTGTTGGGAAGGACGAAGAGTTTGGGCAGATGATATTTAAAATAAAAATCCTCTTTGAGTCACTCTGGCGTTTTGTCGGTTTGTTTCGACATTTCCCAGGATGCTGATTTCCTCCCAAACTGGTTTGCACAGAGGGAATTGATTCACTTGTGCCAAACTCCACCCGTTCTCTGCCTATCGATGGCATCGCACTCTGTGCTGGCTCCGAGTCCCGCACGGGCTCAGATTTCCTCTCTAATCCCCCAGGAACAGAGAAACTTGGCTGGCAGCCTCATTGACAAGGATTGCCCCTTTAACTAGAGTCTGCTGACCTGGCTGAGCCACAGAGGTGTTTGGTAAACAAACTGCCTTTATTGGCTCCTGCTTGCCAGTCAAGCAGGCCTTGGAGGGAAGAATTCTGATGCAAAGAGATTTCACAAGTTACTAGACCTCAGAAGGGCTGGTGTTGCACCAGCTACTTTGGCACAACTTTAAATGGCACATTCTTCCTAGTTCATAATGCTCTTCACTTCCCAGAACCACGAGGAATTCCATGAGGGGCAGTACGAACAAATTTATGGTGTTGCCGTAAACTAGGGTTGCCAATCTCCTGGTAGAAAGAACAAACAACCAACTCCATAATCTGCTAACTAACACAAATAATGCCTATAAACAAAATAAACACCAATCAATTAACAGACACTTGAGCTCCTGCAACTAACAAGAGAAAAAAAGCACCTGAGTCACTTTAAAATCTTTTTGGACTTTTCTCATGCCATCCTTTATTGACTTTTAGCTGTACAAATTGTCTCTCTGTTTATTAACACTTTTTGTACCTGCATTTATGACTATTCATCTCTGCTTATATACCGGATCGCTAGATTGCTGATATATGCACTATTATTCATCCTTAAGGAATGGTTGATACAAGATTTTCCTGTTAATTGATTGGTGTTTATTTTTGTTTATTGGCTTTATTTGCATTAGTTAGCAGATTACGGAATTGCTTCTTTGTTCTTTCCGTCATTATCGCAATTGTCTCTTTGGCTTGTTCATCTCCTGGTAGGCAAGAAAACAACAGAGGTTCTTGTGGTGTGTAGGAGCACAAAAACCAAAGGACCCAAGTCCACCCCGAGCTCCAACCGCTCTCACTCCAATTTGGCAGTCATGTGCTCTTTTTATACTTAATAAAGTGCTATGTGCTGACGGAGTTACATACAATCAAACTCATAACCTGAAAGGCGCAATCTACTCCACACACACACCATAAATCCTATGTCAATATTTTCACAGAAATCCTGAAGCTGAGTACAAACTATAAAAACATGGTGCTGATGTATTCATATCAGTCACAGAATGTGCATGTGTACTGCTACCTCCAAGAAATACAAAGGAAGGAAATACTAATAAGGTTCATATAATGTCCAAGAAGGTTCTTGTTTATATGTTCTTTTCTAAGGAGTCCAGTCCAAAGTGCTCACGTGCGCCAAAGTAAGTAGTCTCAGGTGATGTTTGGAATATGAAGACTCTCTTGTTAATAACAACAACAACATTCGATTTATATACCGCCCTTCAGGACAACTTAACGGCCACTCAGAGCGGTTTACAAAGTATGTTATTATTGGTTGTTGTGGGTTTTCCAGGCTGTATTGCCGTGGTCTTGGCATTGTAGTTCCTTTTCCGGGCTGTATTGCCGTGGTCTTGGCATTGTAGTTCCTGACGTTTCGCCAGCAGCTGTGGCTGGCATCTTCAGAGGTGTAGCACCAAAAGACAGAGATCTCTCAGTGTCACAGTGTGGAAAAGATGTTGGCAGGTCATTTGTATCTACTCAGGAACTACAATGCCAAGACCACGGCAATACAGCCCGGAAAACCCACAACAACCATCGTTCTCCGGCCGTGAAAGCCTTCGACAATATGTTATTATTATCCCCACAACAATCGCCCTGTGAGGTGGGTGGGGCTGAGAGAGCTCCTTGAAGCTGTGACTGACCCAAGGTCTCCCAGCTGGCTTCAAGTAGAGGAGTGGGGAATCAAACCCGGCTCTCCAGATTAGAGTCCCACGCTCTTAAACACTACACCAAGCAGGATTGGTCCCTTGTGGCATAATCAATCAATCAATCAATCAATCAATCAGTCAGTCAGTCAATCACAACAACAACATTGGATTTATATACCGCCTTTCAGGACAACTTAATATCCACTCAGAGGAGTATACAAAGTGTTAATACCAAGTGTTATATTATTATCCCCATAAGCAGGGCTTTTTTCCAGCTGGAATGCGGTGGAACGGAGTTCCGGAACCTCTTGAAAATGGTCACATGGCTGGTGGCCCCGCCCCCTGATCTCCAGACAGAGGGGAGTTGAGATTGCCCTCTGCACCGCTGAAGCAGCACGGAGGGCAATCTAAACTCTCCTCTGTATGGAGATTGGGGGGGGGGCACCAGCCACGTGACCATTTTCTTCTCCGAGGGCAATTAAACCTTTTAAAAATTCCCCCTTGTTCCAGCTGACCCAAAGTGACGTCATTGGTCCGGGGAGCATGTGTGCACTTTGCGCGTGCACATGTGGTACCGGGGCACCACCTCCTGCCAAGAGTTGCCCCCTGTGCTGGCAACCCACTGAGTTCCACCACCTCTTTTCCCAGAAAAAAAGCCCTGCCCATAACAATCCCCCTGTGAGGTGGGTGGGGCTGAGAGAGCTCCAGAGAGCCATGACTAGCCCAAGGTCACCCAGCTGGCTTCAAGGGGAGGAGTGGGGAATCAAACCCAGTTCTCCAGATTAGAGTCCCACACTCTTAACCACTACACCAAACTGGCTCTCAATATTCAATGGTCAATGTTCCTTTATCTTTCCACAGATATCTGATCGTCCTATAGGACACCCGGCTCTCTAGCTCCTCTTCTTCCAGTCCCCACATGTAACCCTTCTCCCAGCTGATTACAACTGATCTCCAGCCTACAGAGGTCAGCTCCCTAGAGAAAATGGCTCCTTTGGCGCTATCACCCATTGAGGCCCATCTCTCTCAATTCCTACCCTCCTCAGGCTCCACCCCCAAATCTCTAGGAATTTCCCAGCCCAGAGTTGGCAACCCTGCCTAAGCAGAGTTGCTTCCTTTTAAATCCATAGAAGTCAACAAGCATAGAAAGTTGGAGCTCTGCTTGGGATGGCAAGAGCACTGGAGATTCTAATACCAGCTTTATTTCCAAGTACAGAAGCAGAACATAACGTGTGTGAATAGTTTAGTCTGTCCGTGGGCCTGCTAAGTGGAAAATCCTCAACCATTTCATCTTTATATAGATCAGAACATTATTTAGCTCCTGGTGGTGGTGGAGAGTGCCATCAAGTCATAGCTGACTTATGGTGACTCCTAGTGAGGTTTTCAAGGGAAGAGACTGGCAGAGCTGGTTTGCCATCACCTGCCTCAGCAACCCTGGTCTTCGCTGGAGGTCTCCCATCCAATTACTAACCAAGGTCGACCCTGCTTAGCTTCTGAGATCTGACGAGATCAGACTTGCCTGGGCATTTAGCTCCTCGAAAATGCTTTTTATATGCTCAGTTTGCACTGAATTTGCACGAAATTAGCTGTCTTCAGTTTTTAATTCTCTGTCATTAATTTTAAAAACACTTTAAAATCTTTTTTTAAAAAATTTAGCTTCCTTAATGGAGCAGCATGCAAAACACATAAGGATCTTTGTGTGAAATACAGTAAAATATTTTCCCCACTGCATCATCGTTTTGCTTCTCTGCTTTGACTTTGTCTCTGACTCCCACACACACATCAATTCACACAGGCACGAAAGGGCAGTCGCCTTCTGTTGCCAAAACCTTGTGTTAAACCACCTTAGCAGCACAGGTTGCTCTTGCATGCTAAAATAAATCTTTCCTAGGTGTGAAAGGGAAGCATGCTTCTGATTTTTAATGCTGGCTTAAATTGTGCCTCCGGTGCTTATTGCACAACACAGCAAGCAAAAACGGTTTCTGCCGTGACCATCACACAAGGTCAAGCTGGACACCCAATGGAGGCAAAGACATACCAGCCCTGTCACTTACGGGGGAAGTTCCCAGTTGGCAGTTGCTCTGGAGGGCTGCTGACAGCCAGGAGCAAGCTGGGCAGAGCCCTGGCGATGCTCCCAGGGCCAAACATGCCACGTGGCTCTGACCTGGCCAGTGGCACTATTGTGTACTGAGTCTGGAGCTCAGAATGATTGCAGCCCAGAGCGATTTTAGCCAAAACAATGCTCTTTATTGCAAACCAGAACAGACAGACAACAGAAGACACTACTCACTAGATAATCACTCACAAGCTGAACAGAAGCCCTCATTATATATGGAGAAACCCCGCCCCAATAATAGCCAGCAACCAATAAGAATGTGTATGTTAGGATGCCATCATTTGCATAAACCAGGGCTTTTTTTCAGGGGGAACGCAGTGGAACAGAGTTCCGGAACCTCTTGAAAATGGTCACATGGCTGGTGGCCCCGCCCCCTGATCTCCAGACAGAGGGGAGTTTAGATTGGGTGCGGAAGGCAATCTCAATATGAGATGGTTTGACTCAATAAAGGGAGCCACAACCTTCAGTTTGCAAGACCTGAGCAAGGTTGTGTGTGACTCAGGCTGGCCCGTAGAATGAGTGGTCGGATGCAAGAGTGCCCGGACTGACAGAAGCGGCTTTCCCTGGCAAGAGGACCGGTTGCTCTGACCAGAGACGTTAGGCAATCGGTGGCCTGGCGGGCCCAGTGTTTGGGCCAGGCCTTAAAAGTTACATTCCGGACAGGCTGTGGGCGGCCAATAGGGACAGAGGAAGAGACAGAGGCGAAAAGGGAGTGAATCTGACTTCCCCTCCTGGGTGTCGGCCATGGTTGTCGTGCAGGAAGGGAACGAATAGGACTCATCAAACCGGCAGGGCTGTCTGGGGCCTCAGTACCCTGGTGGGAGATGGAGGGACATTCCTTCCCCAGCCTGCTGCAGCCTCCATCCTTAGCTGCCATCTGCGTTTGGGGTTAATTCATGAGTCAGAAACATTTTGACAACACCGAACATATACACAGTGGCAGCCCCTACCTGAAACCTCCTGCTAACGAAAGAGGATATTTATTTATTTATTTATTTATACGATTTTTTACTGTTAAAATATAACAAAAAGGAAACATACGTGGCAAAATGCATTAAAAATAATATAACAGGAGAAAAAAGAAATATGCAGCTGAAAAACCCCAGGAGAAATAATAGTTTTTTTAAAAAAATAAGAAAGAGATATTGTTAATTCTCTAGCTTTCAAAATTCAACCAGTACTTCAAATCTTCTAAACAAAGATTTAAATTAATTAAGGTCTCATTATTGCATCATTTATGTTAAACTAGCAACAGAGCCCTTTTTTCCCCCCAAAGGGCCCTAGAAAATGGAGTGCAGGGACGCTGGCCTTCCTGCCACAGCAGCCCTCTCCAGAGGCCGTATTGACGACAACTCAATTTTTATCCTAGTGTTCCTCTGCAGGCACACCAGTATAAAAAGTGAGTCGTCGCCAATACGGCCTGCCTTCTATATAGAAAGATGATACAACTTCTGATTTCATTTAGACCTTCCCTTTCTCCCCAGAGGGAACACTAAGGGGTCCTCCCCTCCACTTTATCCTTAAAACAACCCTGTGAGGTAGGTAAGGTTGAGAAGATATGACTGGCCCAATATCACCCAGCAACCTTCCATGGTGAACAGGGATTCGAACCTGTATCTCCCAGATCATGCTTCAACACTCTAACCACTATACCACAGTGGCTCTCTTTATTCCTTTTGTGTCAGAGGATCTCATGAGGCTTCCTTCATATTAAGTCAGACCCATATTATATTAAGTCAAGGTAAGTGTTGTCTATTCAGACTGGCAGAAGCAGTCCAGCATCTTAGTGCTAAACTGCACAAGATGAGTTAAACGAGGATGATCAAGTGAAGGGAGACCCCATGTTAGCCGGGAAGTATAGTTTGAATTTCACCTTTTTCTACAGATCCGGCAAAGATCACTCCTCAGAGGGTTTGTTAATAATTGACAGAGCCTTCGAGGAGGCAAAAAGGAAATTAACAAATCCTCTGAGGAGTGATCTTTGCCAGCTCTGTAGAGATAGGTGAAATTCAAACTACACTTCCCAGCTAACATGGAGTCTCCATTCACTTGCGCATCCTCGTGTAATTTGTCTCGTGTAGTTTAGCTTACAGGTGGGGGACTTTCACATCACCTCCTAGCTGATGCTTTCAACTGGCAATACTGGGGGTTGAACCCAGGATAAAAGCAGCTACTCTACCACTGAGCCAAGGCTCCACCTTGAAGAAAAGCCTCCTTGTGCTGGGGAAGGGCGCCTTCATTTGAAGAATGGACTCAAGAGATCAATCTCATTATTTGGTTGTCTGAACACCACTTGTATCAAAGAGGCCTCGGAGCTGCGTGAGAAACGAGTCCTTCAGTAGTGGTGGAATCTGCAAGAAAAAGTAAAGCCATTTTTATTGAGACGGAAAAAATCTAACTCTGAAATCTTTGTAAACATTCGCCATAGCTTGAAAGAATGCTCTCTTTGTGCTGCTCTTCCCAGCCAAACCACAACTGAGAAATCTGAGGCACTGAAGAAACACAAAGGGAGAAGGAGGGGAAGGAAACTCTTTCAGTTCTCAGCTCAAAGCCCAATCCGAAGAACCAGGAAAGATGCAAAGCCACCGAAAACCTGTGGGGCCAAATGTGGCCATCCGATTTTTTTCACGCTTCATTTGTGTTTTGTTCCTTCCTCCTTCATATACTGGTGAGAGAGATTTCTACATCTGTGACGCTTTTATTCGTTTTGGGTCTCAAGAGCCCCCTGGTGGAGAATAGGGCTTTTTTGTTGTGAAACACAAAACCATGACGTCGGAAACACTACGTTATAAACAGCAGGAAAGAGCACCAGCTGCGTTCCCTGATATCTGTGGAACCTTGAAAGAATGAAGAGACCTGGAGAGGGTAGGTGCGTTGGGTTGGTTGGCTCTGTTATGGTTGTCCAAAGAGGAGCTTAACATCAGAGGGGGGAAAGCTTGTCTGGAAGAGAAATGGAAGGACTTCCATGCTGCCTACGGGCTGAGGCATCTTTGGGGCATGTTCAGAGGGGCGCGTCTAGCGGAGCCATGCGCACACCAAGCCGTAGTGAAACATCAGTGCCGAAATCTGGAGTTGGAGACCTGTGTAAGGTAAGAAAAGTTATGTAATTCCTTTTATACACTGCTTTGCTTCGGCCACAACAAACAGCAAACCTCTGTTGTTTCGACTGCAATTAACCTCGGGACAACAGATCTTCGTTTCCAAACCTTACGTTGCCGTTTTGTATAATTTTGCAAAGTCATGTAACGCAGTGAAACTATCCACACACATGTTGCTGCAATTCGTCGCTCAGTGCTCCCCCGCTTTCAATATTTCAGCTGCCATTGGTTACCTGCTTTTCTTCTAAGGACTGGAAAGCTTTTTTACTTTTGAGAAAAGAGCAAAAGCCAGAATCTGCAACCTGGGCCACAATCTAAATTCCTGTTAAAATCCAGGCATTTCCTCAGCTCTTATCTGGATATATGGGTGAAAATCAGGCATATTGGATTGGATCCACCCACCACAGGCCCCCAAAATGCTTGGGACAAACAAAAGGGACACCCAGAAACAGTTTAGGGGGAGAGTCGAGGGTCTGGGGTGAGTGGAGGGAATCACTCCCCTTCCATATGCAGAAACCCTTTATAGGATCCAACCCAGTGAATTATAAAGATCTCAGAACTCCAGATGTTCCAGGAAAGCACACATACAGCACGAGACATTCAAGGACACCAGTTACTAGCCAACACAGCATTGTGCATAGGATGTTGGACTAGAGCAAGGAGGCTTGAGTTCGAATCTTGAGTTCGAATCCCTGCTCTCCCATGAAGTTCTCTGGGTGATCTTGGACCATCCACTTTCTCCTTGGAGGAAGTGTGGGGTAAAAGATGTGACCAATAGATGCATTATTATCTCCACTAAGATCAATTACTAATTTTGTTTCTTTTTTTTATAGCTTGCTTTTCTCCCGGATCGCGACCCAAAGCAGCTGATCACATCATTCTCCCCTCCTCCACCTTATCCCTACAAAAACAACCTTGTGAGGTAGGTTAGGCTGGAAGATTTGTGACAGGCCCAGGGTTAGTCGGAGAGCTTTCATGGTGGAGCGCGGGTTCAAACCCTGTTGTCCCAGATCCTAAGCTGACACTCTCACCCCTGCACCATATCAGCTCTCAGAAGCAGAAATTATATTCATTTCTCAAATAGCAGGGGTGGATCCAACCTTACTCCAAGGAGCCTTCCTCTAGCATAAGGGGCCTTCTCTAATGTAGGAGGAAGGCTCCCTAGGCTAGAAGATTCCCAACTTTGCTTAGTGGAATGGGGCGGATCTCACAGAACTGAGAACCGCCCCATTCTTTTCCCACGCATGAAGCGAGCCCTTTTGGGGGGCAATTTTTCAACCCACCTGTTAGCAGATTCAAAACTATTTGCAATTGGGAAGGAAAAGGAACATGGGCCCAATGCCAAGACAACCAGACAGTTTGGCACATTCAAATGAGACGGTAGTACATCACATTCCAAAGGGCAAGCATTACTACCCTGCCCCAAAGATCAGAGAATGTCAGTTTTCAACAGGGAGAGAACAGCCCAGGGAACAAAAAGAGAACGTAAGCAAGGCCACAGAAGTGTATTGAAGTTTTGCATTGAGGCTTGGCATCTTGATAAGTAACAGAACAAGGTGGGGTAGAACTGAGATGGCCGTTTCAGGTGGTAGCTGTGTTGGTCTGTAGTCGGAGAGCAAGACCCCGGTCCATCTTAAAGACCAACTAGATTTCCCAGATCTAACAAAGGGAGCTTTGACTCTCGAAAGTTCATGCCTCGGAAATTTAGTTGGTCTTTAAGGTGCTATTAGGCCTGGATCTGTATTATTCAGATTTGTGCTAGTCTTTGACCGATTAAATTGAATTGATTGATTGAGGTGCGATTGGACCTGGATCGTGCTCCCGAGATGGTAATCTTGTGTCCCCACACTGCCATGGAAGCTTGCCGAGTGACCTGGGGCTAACCACACAGTCTCAGCCTAATCTACCTTACGGGGTTGTTTGGAGGATAAAATGGAGGGGAGGAGAATGACTTAAGTCTTTTCGGGAGAAAGGCAAGGTATAAATAAAATAAATACAAATTAGAAAAC
Organism: Eublepharis macularius; assembly: GCF_028583425.1. Classification (NCBI taxonomy): domain Eukaryota; kingdom Metazoa; phylum Chordata; class Lepidosauria; order Squamata; family Eublepharidae; genus Eublepharis; species Eublepharis macularius. The sequence continues at coordinate 250,368,899 of NC_072790.1, forward strand.
TAGGACAGTGTGCAATAAGCTGGGCTACATTTCCCCCCCTGCTGTGCTAGATCTCTACCTGTAGGAAGGTGTGGAGGTGTTCGAGAGAAGAGCATTCAAATAAGAGTCTTCCTTCCCCTCCATTACAACTCTGTGGTGGTACAGACCTTATCAGGACTCTACCATCCCAAGGCCTCCCCATTCTGCATAAATGTAGACTATGTTTTAAAGAGGAAGGCCCCATGGAAGATGTGGGGTTCTGGAACAAAGGAACTGATACAAGTGAACAATGCCACCATATCAGAGTCCAAGGAAAGAGGTTACAACGTAAGGGGAAGCAGTGACAGTCAAGCAAGGGAGGAATGGTAAATAAGAGCAAAGAGAGGGTGAGGGATGCAGCCGTGGGCAACTGCCAAAGTACATAAGAGTTTGTATTGGATGTGGGGCAGGCACAGGAACCAGTGAAAGAATTGGAGGATGAGTCCATAGGGCATGTTCATCATCCGTGGGCCAGGGCTGCTGGGAATAACCTTGCTCTGCACTTCTTCGAGCTCTCCTTTCCATACTTCCAGATTTCATCCCAAAACAATTGGACTAGAAGCACAGAATTGCCTGCCCTGGTGCGCACTTTTTAAAAGGAGACACGCTGGGCCTTAAACGTGCTTGAAAGTCCCATTCATCTGTCCCCAAAACACCCCTCCTTTCCTGTCTCAGGTCGGTTTGCAGTTGCTCTGTGGTGCAGGAAAAGCACTTTGCACACGTTCAGAGGTGCTGTCTTTTTCTGTCCCATAAAGTTGGCCAGTGCTACTGTCTCCCAGCCCCAAAGCAGGGAGGAAGCGATAGGGCCAAGAAAAAGGTTGACATTCCTAAGGCCACACAGCGAGACTGCAGCAGAAGCAGGTGGATAGATACATACTGCCTGCCAAAGAACATACAACAGGAATCGATAAGTTTCTGAAGAAGGGAGCTTTGCCATCCAAAAGCTTATACCTTGGAAATCTTGTTGGTCTTTAATCTTGATCTTCTACTACAGACCGACAGGAATCAGCAAATGGAGAACCTAGCTGTTAGAGGGATGTAAATCCGCTACCCTAGCCACAACTATGTAGTTGTGGTGGCTTTATAAGAGAACACCCCTTTGTACATGCTCAGAGGCCCTCTTCTCCTGACCTCTGAACAAGACATGGATAAATGAAGGGTTGCAAGAAATAGGAGGTGCAGAGTTGAGCTTAGCAGGTATGCAAAGAAGAAACGTTGCTAGGGGAGGTGCGCAAGTAGCCACCTCCAGGGAAATACCTGGAGACGTTGGGTTTGGAGCCTAGGAGTGGAGGGATTTGGGGGAGGGAGGGACCTCAGCAAGTTATAATGGCACAGAGTTCAACCTTTCAAAGTAACTATTTTCTTTAGGGGAACTGATTTGTGTAATATGGAGATTAGTTGTAATTCTGGGATGTCTCCAGGTCCCACCTGGAGGTTGGCAACCATAGGAGGTGTCCGTGAGGAAATTTTTTTTTTTTTGCACTCTCTCTCTCTCTCTCTCTCTCTCTCTCTCTCTCTCTCTCTCACACACACACACACACACACACACACACACACACACACACACACAGAGCCTATGGGCTCCAGGCCTCTCCCGACCCTTCAACGCTACCACGAGTTCTTTTCTTTCTCTCCTGACATTTCAAAACTTTTCAGAGAATACTGAAGGACATAATGTCAGCAGCAAAGAGCTCCTTAGCTACACTCCGGTAACCAGCCTGTTTAATGACCCGGTTGCTAATGAGATGCAAAACTCACCTTTGGCTTTTGCCTACGGCAGCGACTCTCCAGAGAGGAGGCAAAGAGCACAGGGCAGTAAGAGGGAGAAGAGCTGCTCTGCTTTGCACAGAAACCAGCAGTCCCAGAACTGACAAGGTAGGATGGTGACCCAGCTAGAAATCCAGAGGGGCTTGGGTTGTAAGAAGAGGAGGTCTTTATAAGAATCATAGAATCATAGATCATAGGGTTGGAAGGGACCTCTAGGGTCATCTAGTCCAACCCCCTGCACCATGCAGGAAATTCACAAATAGCCCCCCCCAACTGCCCCATGCCCAGAAGATGGCAAAACACCTCCAGGACCCCTAACCAAGCAGCTCTTTCGAATTCATGGGAAAGTACAACAAAATGGAAGGAGAAAAGATAATAAATAAAAGGCATTACGTAGGTTGTGCTGTGTGTTTGGATTTTGGACCAGCATGGCTGCAGGTTGCCAACTCATGCTTGGGAAATACCTGGAGATTTGAGAGTCGAGCCTGGAGAGGGACCTCAGTGGGGTATAATGCTATTGAGTCCACTCTCCAAAGCAGCCATTTTCTCCCGGGCAACTGATCGGGGGCGTGCATCCGATTCGGGTTTCCCGCAAGTCTCTTTGGGATTTGAGTTTTTAAATTGCTTCGGTATGCTCCATAAGGATTCGAGATTCTTGCAAGCAGCAAGAAAAGTGTTGCTTTGGCTTCCTGTCCCGCTGCTTTTTTCACCAGATGAGAGGGGGGAGGAGGGGTTGTAGTGGGCAAAAACAGGCAGGGAGCTCAAAGCAGCATTTTTCTTGCCATTTGCAAACTTTGCTTTTCATTGGTATTTCCAAATCGGCTCAACACTACTGGGGCCGATTTGGAAATATCGAATCTACCCGAATTGGGCTCGATTCGGGTTAATAACCCGAATCGGAAACCCGAAGCGCACACCCCTACAACTGATCTCTGTCAGCTGGAGATCAGTTGTAATTCTGGGAGATCTCCAGCCCTCGCCCGGAGAATGGCAAACCTAGGCTGCAAACAACTTTTGAGTTATACTAGACAATTAGAGCAGGGATCCCTAACCTTGTTGAGCAAGTGGGCATGTCTTGCGGCAGCCATGGCTATGCTTGTCAGATCTCCCACTGTAGTCAGGGATCCCCCACCCCCAGCGTCTGCCCCCTGCTGCCACTCACCTGGCCAGTGAGAAGATGCCGGGGATTGAACCTGGGTGCTTCTGCGCACCGAGCAGATGCTCTAACACTGTGCCACCACCCTCCATCTCCTGCTGTTCCCGCTCCCCAGCAACTGGTATCCAGTGGTAGCCTGACTCTCAGCATGGAATTCCACTTAGCAATTGCAGTACTGTGGACAATTTCTCTGGGTAATTTACTGACTTGCAATATATAAAGAGTCATGAAAGGCAAACGTCTCTCTGTTAGTTAAGAAATATGACGGTAGCAGGCTTGCCCCTCTGGAGTCTTGTGTGCAAACTAAGCATCCTTGTCTCTCTGCCCCCTGCCATATGACTTCCCTGTGCAGGCACATGAGTGTTGAGTGGTGTGAGATCAATCTTGCTCCAGGGCTTCCTCTATTATGTCCTTGACACTTCAGTCAAGGGGACTGGATTTCCCTCCCCCTGCCCAGGCACTCAGTGGGAGAAGGTGGTAGAGTTATAGGATTGGAAGGGACCTCTAGGGTCATCTAGTCCAATCCCCTGCACAATACAGGAAATTCACAAATACTTCTCCCCCCCCCCTCCCACACATACACCCCAGTGACCCTTGCCCCATGCCCTGAAGATGGCAAAACACTGGCAGGATCCCTAGCCAAACTGGCCTGTAGAAAATTGCTACCTGACCCCAAGGTGGCAATCAGAATTACCCTGGACATGTAAGAAGGGGCCACGAGAACTAAGCACTGATGTAGCCCTTCCTGCCCTCCCTCTCATGATCTGCCCAAGTTCACAGAATCAGCACTTGAAGAGCCGGATTATCTTCCATTCTCCAGTGGTCCTAGGAGTGGGGCAGTCCTTACTTTTGGGACATACAAGAGCAGTGTACTCCAGGGCGGGTAGTCTGGCTTCCAGGCCTAAGGGGTGTGTTGTAGTGCCCTCCTGCTAAAGGTTGTCTCTGGGGAAGACCACTTATCTATCCTACATTTCTTGATGAGAGAATATACTGATTTCCATGTGTCCACCTTATCGATCGTTTCTAACGAATCAAGTATTTATAGGCTGCCTGTGTCGCTGTTTCCCTTAGTGAGTGCGCCCTGACATCTATGGGCATCTCCAGACCTCTGGCTTGACATGCCAGAATTATGTACCTTCTGCTTTACCTACTTAGCCAAGAAAAGGACACTCTGGGTCCCTGCTCCATGCCCTGGAGATGGCAAAACACCGGCAGGATCCCTAGCCAAACTGGCCTGCGGAAAACTGCTTCCTGACTCCAAGGTGGCGATCGGCATTTCCCTCGGCATGTAAGAAGGGGCCATGAGGACTAAGCACTGATGTAACCCATTCTGCCCTCCACCTCTTGATCTGCCCAGGTTCACAGAATCAGCATTACTGTCCTATGGCCCTCTAGCCTCTGCTTACAAACCTCCAAAGAAGGAGTGCCCACCACCTCCCGAGGAAGCCTGTTCTGCTGAGGGACCGCTCTGTCAAACTCATGTTGCCTGAAAGGGAAAAGCTTGAAAACTGTTGTTCTAGACATGGAATGCCACCAGGTATCCCAGTGGCTGGGTTCTGCGTATTCTTAATATGTGTGCAGGTGGGTGGGGAACTTCAGTATGCTATGCCAAATCCAGTTTCATACAGATAGAGTGCCATAAGTCAGGAATGTCTTTTATAAGTCCCAGTGATTCTGGTTATACCCAGTGTAAAACAGGACATCAGAGGGACCCCTCCTCCAAATAATATGTAAATAAATAGCTCTTGAAGGAACATAGGTGCAACTTTGCATTACCATCAGTGGTAAATAAATTGTTATGTAGGCCCCAGAAATCTAATTAAAGGATTCCATGTTTGGGCCGTTATCAGAGTTTATCGTGTGGCATAGGAAGCATGATTATAGGTGGTTGTGAGCTCGTTCTGCTGGCTGGTGTGTGTGCAGGAATGAAAATAAAAGCATACACTTGGTTTATATTTTGAAAAGAAATAAGAGTTCTTTTTTGTAGGAACTCCACACTCTGATAGGAAAGGAGGGGAGACAAATCTTAACTACCTATCTAGTCTAAGGATGGCCATGGATGCCAGGACAAGGCCTGCATCCATGCTGCCAAGATGGAGGGAGGAGAAGGAGAGAGGTGTTGCCTGGAACAAAGCCAGGAAGAGGAGGAGGAAGAGGGAGGAAGTCAGGAAGAGGAAATCCTGAGAACATCAATGTACATATTAAAGGACAGTCAGGGCAGTAAACAGTAAACAGAGTGCCCTGACCTCTCTATCTTTCTAACTCTTTGGTTTTGTCCCACTCTGAAACCTGAGAAGAGGGACAGCGCTGGATCCTCCTCTTCCAACACTCAGCCGTGGAACTGACACACTGTTATGGAGCCAGGCATCTGGTTTTGAGTTTGCCATCCTCAAAATTTCAGAGTGCTTACCCTCCAGAAAAATCAAGATTCTAGTCCATGTGAGCATCGACTGAAATCATCAGGGATTGCTCCCAGATGTTGAGATCAGTAGCAGACCATTTGAAAGTGTCTCCAACCGGCCCCAGGAACAGTAAATTCATCTTGCAAAGACTCTAATCATTTCTCGTTTTATTCTCTCCTAGGGGGATCCAAAGGAATTTAGCATGGTGTCTCCCTCCTCTTTTTCCAGGATGGCCATCTTTGGGCACGCGTTGAAGTTTTCCTCGTAGGGTCTCAGTCCGGCCCGGGATGTTCTCCAGAAGGAAGCCTGCCAGCTCCCTGCCTGCCTGCCCCAATGTACTCACACCAGACAAGATTCCCACATTTTTCATCCCACCCAACTTGGCCACCCTTCAGGGCCGGCGCTCACAAAGGAACGAGAGCCAAGGAACTGGTGAGGCTCGGATCTGTTCTCCTGAGGGGCACATCATCCAGGTAGAAAGCTTTGACCAGGATGAAGGCCGGACCGCCGGGCACCTCTATAGCACAATATCCATGCCTCATCTCTCTAGCCCAGAAGGCTGGGACTTGTTGCCCGAGAGCCCCCATACACGCCGGCGAGAGTCCCTCTTCCATGAGGAAAGCCTTCCCCGACATTCTGGTGCCAGGTTCACCTCTCTATCAAGGCCTCTCTCCTACCCCGGTGCAGCCCTTGACAGCGACACAGCCTCCTCCACCGAAACGTCCCCATATGGCTCCCCCTTGCTATTGCGCTCTCTAGGGGGGACTCTGACACGCCCAGCGTACGGTCAACGACGGAGATTCACGTTCTGCCCCACCAAAATCAAGGCAGGGCCTCGGCCTAACTCCTTGTCCACCGAGGAGACCAGCTCTACAGACACCAGCCCCCGCATCCCACGTCGGGAAACAGAGACCACCTGGCGGTCCACTGCCACTCTGTCCCCCCTGCCCATTTTCCCGTTGGGCTTCATCTGTTGCCCCGAGCGGCTCACCAAGGAGGTGATGCTGACCGTGAGCAAAGGTGGTCAACTGAGGCTCTTGACGGAATACCTGCAGCCACAGAGGCGCCTCCGTGTCCGCCTCATCACCGCGGAAGCGTTCTACCAGCCCCACTGCGATCCACGGCACGTCAGCTGTTGTGTCTCTCTGCGCCTGAGACCGGGGTCGATGCAGCGGCAGCGCAGCGCGGTCATCAAGAGAAGCCGCAATCCGATCTTCAACGAGGATTTCTTCTTTGAGGGGGTCTTACCCGATGAGCTGCCCAGGCGCAGCCTGAGGTTCAAGGTAGTCAACAAGGGCTCCGGAGTGCGGCGGGATGTACTCCTGGGCCAATGTGACATCCCCCTCGACTCTCTTGTACCCCCGTAGGAAATCCTGGAGATACGGTAGATAACTATCAGGAAATTGCAATGCTGTTACGGGGGAAGCCAGGCCTGGAAGAAGAATTCCTGCTCCTGTGCTGACTGGTATTTTCCTACTAAAGGCTTGCAGGCCGAAGCCTGGTTGTGCTGTTTGTGAGATTATTCGACCCCCCTTCCCATCTCTGTAGTGCAAAGGTCCCTGACCTATCTGAGCCTGCAGATACCTCTGGCATTCAGAGACGGGGCTGCTCAGCAACACTCCAAAATGGATGTCACGGGGGGCAGGGGCCACACGCAAGCCCTCTCTCTTCACTTTGCAAAACAGCCACAGAAGTGGAAGGAAAAGGAAGGAAATCCTGAAGGGGTGAGGAAAGGAGAAAGAGAAGGGAGAATAAAAAGAAGGAAAGCCTGAGGGGGGACTGGAACCACACACTAAGGAACGGCCAGGGCCTCCTGAGCCGCCAGCAGCTGCGGCTCCAATCGCAGCCATAGCAAAGCCTTTCATTTCAATGCGGCCAGCCAATATCAAGCCCTGCCTTACAACAGCTCCGGCCGCTTTCTGTAAAGCTCAGGAGGCAGGAGGGGAAGCGGCGGTGATAGACTCACAAACCATCAGGCGGGACCTGGAATTCTCTTGGAATTACAGCCGCTTTCCAAACTACAAAGATCAATTCCCCTGGTGAAAATGGCAGCTTCAGCGGGGCAGACTCTATAGTATACCATAGATTCTAGGTGAAATCGGACTGCTGAGTGGAATCGGCTGCCTGGGGGTGGGGTGGGGGTTCCCCCTCATTGGCAGTCTTCAAGGAGCAGCTGGATGAATGATTGTTGGGGATGCTTTAGGCTGTTCCTGCATTGGGCAGGGGGTTGGACTAGATGGTCTGCAAGACCCCCTCCAACTCTACAATTCTGTGAGTCTATGAAATCCCTCCCCATACTTTCCCCTCCACAGGCTCTTCCCCCAAATCTCCAGGAATTTCCCAAGCTGGAGAGGGCAACCCTGACTAATAGTGGGTCAAGCCCACAGTGTACCACCTCTCCTCCCCTGCTTCTTGGGGCTGACTGATGCTTCCCTGCACAAGACACTTCCTCACTGCACTGGTGTTGGGTTACAGCCAAGGCTCCTGGCCTTCCTAGCAAACAGAATTCTGTCAAAGGAAGCCACTCTTGACTGAGAGCCAAGCTACAAGTGATGCCTGACACGAGTTGGACACTTGTCAGCTTCCCTCAAGTTTTGATGGGAAATGTAGGCGTCCTGGTCTTGCAGCTTGGCTCTCCATTTAATTGAAGTTTACATAAACCCCCTACACACACCCAGCAGAGGGGAAGGGGGGTGTCCGGCGAGAGCCCAATGCCTGCACTCCCCTCCCGACCGCGCGTTCTCCCTCCCATAGATTGCCGCTCTGTAAACTTCAATTAAATGGAGAGCCAAGCTGCAAGACCAGGATGCCTACATTTCCCATCAAAACTTGAGGGAAGCTGACAAGTGTCCAACTCGTGTCAGGTGTCACTTGTAGCTTGGCCCTGAGATCCCAAGAGGGCAGAGCCAGGCCAGGGCTGCCAAAAGTTCTGCCATTTCACAAAACAAGTTCCCGATCCGATTTTCTTGGCTTCCTGGCCCACCTTTGCCCCACAGCGGAAAGCCCCGATTCCTTCACGTTCAACGGCAGTTCTTCCATCCAGCAGTTGACAGCCGGAAATGCCTAGCCCATCACTTGACAGGCATAGGGTTGCCACCCTCCAGATAGTGGCTGGAGATCTCCCGGAATTACAACTGGTCTCCAGGCCACAGAGATCAGTTCACCTGGAGAAAATGGCTACTTTGGGGGGTGGACTCTATGGAATTATGCCATGCCAAGGCCCTTTCCTTCCCCAAACCCCACTTTCTCCAGGTTTCTCCAAGTTTCACTCCCCAGATCTCCAGGAATTTCCCAACTTGGAGCTGGCAACCCTAGACAGGCAGTATCTGAATGACCTTCACTTGCTGAAAAAAACGGAGATCTAAAATGGAGGCAATCAGACTGAGAGACCTTATTCACTGATATTATTTGCCAACTTCCTGGTGGAGCCTGGAGATCTCCTAGAATTACAACGGAACTCCCGACAGAGATCAGTTCACCTGGAGAAAATGGGCACTTTGGAGAGTGGGCTCTATGGCTTTGTACCCCACTGAGGTCCCTCCCCTCCCCAAACCCTGCCTTTCCCAGGCTCTACCCCCAAAACTCTGGGAATTTCCTAACCCAGACTTGGCAACGCTACTGCCCAGTCACATTGCCGGACTGCTCTCTGCGCTCAGAGACACTTCTGGTGCAGCTGGAGGAAGGTTGTATTGAAGTTTCTAATTCAGCAATATAAGAGAGCCAATAGGGCTTTACCTGGCATGTCAGGTGATACAAGGGAGCCAATAGGGCTTTACCTGACATGTCAGGTGATACAAGGGAGCCAATAGGGCTTTACCTGGCACTATAAAACGTCTGACTCCTCAGTCCAAGTAATTTGTTGCTTATATCAGCGGCTTCTCTCTCCTGAAGTTGGCTCCAGCCCTTCTTTCCCCATCTCCTGTTGTCTATCTCTGCACACTCTTTGAGAATTTGAACTCTTTGGGGGCTTCGTTTTTAAGTAGCAGGAGGTCATATTATATTTGCATGTATGATTTAAACAACTGCATAACTTTTATAAACATTGCAAATGCTTTCTCTTGTTCTCCAGTCCTTTATTTTCTCTTACCTAACCGTGCTTCTGCTAGTCGTGGTTGATGGGCTAGGAACTGTGAAAGGCAAAGAAACCCCGTTCCCAATCCACGGGTATCTGAGATTTTTGCCATCATTGCCCATATGCTTTCAAGGAGGGTTTTTCAACAATGAGGACTAGAAACTTTACAGTGAGTTTAATAGGAAACGATGTGGTTGTTATTACTGCTGAATAACAAACACTGTGTTGTTATTTGTAAGCACTGAAAAGCAAATTTAGTAGTAACTCCCTTGGCCTCCAAGAGTTCACCAGGTATTGCCCACGTATCCTAAAACTTACCGTTGAAACCGGCTTTATCACTCTGGTTTACTTGAATTTCGAACCTCATTCCGCATTCTGAAGGTGTTTCTCTGCCCTAGAAAATCACAGCAGGGGCACAACTGATGTGTGTATGTGAAGTAAAATTTGCACTTCAGACCATTTCAGGGGGCTGTTAGATTTAATCCTTCCACTCATCTATCCATTTCAATATTTTTACAAGCATAATGGAAGCCTGCCTGCCACAGAATCAATATTTAAGTTGGGTTAGCCGTTTGTCCAAGCGTATTTTTCAATGAGGGGAAAACATAACTTCTGCTGCTGCTGCCTGTAGGAATGGAAGTAAACAACTGGAGATCCTTCCAAGAAGCAGAGAAACCTGGATTTGGAGTATGTCGAGCTCTGGATTTGGAGTATGTCGAGCTCCAAGATTCTTAACTCAAGAATTGCACATTTTTGCCATTTAACTCAAGAATTGAAATTCTTTGCCATTTAACTGAAGCTTTGAGTTGGTAGGAACTTCGAAGAGGGGCAACTCTTTTTTTAACAAGGTTAGTTTCCTCAGAAGAAAAGTCAATGTGGTGTAGTGGTTAGAGACTTGAACTTTCAGTCAGGAGACCCGAGTTCGAATCTCCCATTCAGACACGAAGCTCCCTGGGTGATCTTAAGCAGGTCTCTTTAAGCCTAACCGACTTTACAGGGTTGTACTGAGGATAAAAACGAGATGAGGGAACAATGACATCTTGGCATTTTTTTAGGCAAAGGTTACGATTTGTGGGCTACTGCTCAGCCTAGCGATGTTCAGTTCACGCCACAGTCAGAAGATGAAAACGGCCACTTGGTGAGTATTTAAATAACCTCCAGATATGCCTTACACTGCCCCAGGGTGCTACAGGTCTTTCTGCTGCTCTTCAGCCCCTCCAATTCTAACAGGCAATATTGCAGTTTAGCAATTGCATCTCTCAATCCACAGAAAAATTCCAAACCCATCCATAGTGTGACCCCCCCCACCCCTTTTTTTAGCACCAACCTCATCTGGCGCAATTTGGGCTTGATCCTTTGGATCCTTTCCAATGGTAGAAGCCTTTTCCTCTGGCAGAAAGAGCCAGATGCTCCAAGAGAAGTCTTCTTCCTCTAGAAGACAGAAATCCCAGCGGAGCAGGTCTGCAAGATCCAACCCTTTATCTATATATATAAAGACAAGTGTCTGGACTGACTCATCAACGCCCAGCTCAAACCTCTGGACCTAGAAACATGAAATTTGGGGAGAACATTCCTTTCATGATGTAAACACCCACTAAGAAGGGATTTTAAGAAATTCGCCCCCAAAGGGGTTAAAAGGGGTAAAATATGTTTTCCCAAAGGGATACAGCTTCCCTGTGTGGCTAGCAGGCTGCTGCCTACTTGCACCCCCACCCACTGCCAGCTCAGCCGCTCTTCCCTGATTGGGCCAGCCTTTCAAGGTCATTTGCATATGCTGGCTGATTGGGGCTCACAGCATTCCACACCTCATCCCCCCCAGAGACAGTTGGAACACAGAGGTCATTTGCATATGCGGCTTGATTGGTCCTCACCCCCTACATTCTAAACAATATGCAGTTGCTATTGGGAGTCATTGACTGTATCCTGAGGTAAAATGCACATCTCAGACTTCCCCTAAAAGTGTACTAGGGTTGCCAACTCAAAAAAACCCGCAAACCAAAAAATGCACCGTGCTCATTTATTGATGCCCAGATAACACTGGAACTGCTTTGTAGAGAAAATTCAGTGTAAGAACACAAGAAGAACCTGGCTGGATCAGAGCCACGGCCCATCAAAAGCAGAATCCTTTTTCACACCTTGCTGAAATTCAAGAGGTGCAGTTTTTCTTGACAGCCAGATGAACTGATAGGGAAAAAATTTCACCAGGTGCATGTCTGCGTGCTCATTGGCCCAGAAGGGGCAGCCCCACCCAAGAGAAGGTGAAGTTGGCAACACTTAAAAGGGATCCAGCTGAGGTTGCCAACGGGGTAAGTGAGTTGCTAGCTGGGCTTGCCGGCTTGGGGGAGGGGCAGTGGCTCAACAGAAGATCCACTGTTTTGCACGTAGAAGATCCCACGTTCAGCATGGATCTTGATGGACCACGGGTCTGATTCCATATGAGGCAAATTCATGTGAGTTCATGCGCACCACTTTTCCAGTTGATGAGCTGCTGTAACCTAGTGGTTGCTGGTTTGATTCCCACAACTGCCAGCAGGTGGCCTTAGGTAAGCCACTCCTCTTGGCCCAGCCCTGCAGCCGTATTAAGGGGATAATAATAACACTGAATTAGTTCACTGAGTTTGTTCACTGCTCTGAGTGGGGCACTAATCTATCTAGAAGAGTGGTATATAACATGTTGTTATTACTGAGGGCTGCTGTATCATAGTGATTAAGTGGTTGGGCTGTGAATCAGCACTCTGCTGGTTCGACTTCCACTCCTGCCATCAGCTCTGCAAGTGGTCTTGGGTAAGCCGCTCCTCTCAGCCCTAGCTCCCCAGCTGTATTGCAGTGATAATAATAACACTGACTTTTTCACCGCTCTGAGTGGAGCATTAATCTATCAAGAAGAGTGGTATATGACACACTGTTATTATTATTATTGGGAGCTGCTATATCATAGAGATTAAGTGGTCGGGCTGTGAATTAGCACTCTGGTGGTTCAAATCCCACTACTGCCATGAGCTCAGCAGGTGGCCTTGGGTCAGCCCTTTCAGCCCAGCTCTCCCGCTGGATCCAGCCCTACTACTAGAAAAACTAAGGCAGCTGCAAAAAATGCTTTCTACAATCTCACTCTAGCCTGGAAGATGACTTTTTATTTCGACACAGCCGTCCTGGCCACCTGGATCCATGCTATGGTAACATCAAAACTTGACTATTGTAATGCACTATAAGTTGGTCTCCCACGTAAGTTAACTAGGAGGCTCCAATTGGTGCAAAATGCTGCAGCTCGACTGTTAGCAGGAGCGAGCAGGAGCTTGAACATCACTCCCATCCTGCAGTCACTCCATTGGCTACCTATCAGCTACCGTGCTCAATTCAAGGTACTGGTTATTACATACAAAGCTCTTCATGGTCTTGACCTAACATACCTACGGGACTGCCTCCCTCCCTATGTCCCTCCACGGCAGCTTCGCTCATCCAAGCAGGGTCTCTTTCAGGTGCCAGCCTGCGCCTAGGTGAAATTAACAGCAGCCCGTACACAGGCCTTCTCTGTTGTGGCCCCTGCCCTATGGAACAGCCTGCCTGAGGAGGTCAGGAGAGCTGCCACGCTCTTGGCTTTCCTCAGACAATGCAAACCTAATTATTCAAAAAGGCTTTTTACTCAGATAGGAGGGCAGTATTGTAGGGAGGGGGTCTCAAAGGTCTCACTAATGAGTTAGGAACCATAGACTTCACCATTCTGTTGCCTTACCTATTTTCTGTTGCTTTAAATATGTACTCCTATATACTGCTTGTGCTTCATGTTGTCTAATGTCAGTCCTAGAATTATGTTCTGTTTCAGCAATTCTTCAACCCCGTATTGGATCCTTGCTAATGCGATGTCTTTGTAAACTTGTATTCATCTACCCTATGACATTGTTTATGGAAATGGCCTTGACGCTGTATGGAAATGCCTGCCCTTGTCCTTGCTACTGATCGCACTAATCTCACACTATGTAATCCGCCTTGAGTCTCAGTGAGAAAGGCGGACTATAAATGATATAAGTAAGCAAGTAAATAATAACACTGAGTTTGTTCACTGCTCTGAGTAGTCCACTAGTCTCTCCAGAAGGGCAGTATATAAGCAGACTTCTTCTTCTTCTTCTTCTTCTTCTTCTTATTATTATTATTATTTTAACATCCTCTGCTTTTAAAAACAGACATAGCAAGTGGCAGCAGCCATGTCTGTCCTGCAAAAAGCTTCACCTACTAATTTGTGCATATCCAGAGGCCGTTAGAGGCTCAGAAGCAAGCCAAGCCAGCCATTTTCCAGGGCAGCCTGGCCTCCGCCTCCGTCTTGTACAGCAGTGGGATCTGTAGGAAAAGAGGTGAAATGAATATAAGCAGGCCCACCTGCTCATGTTGACACACTGAAACACTGTTGAAGGCCTGGCTGCAGAGCTGGGCCGTATCATTGACAAACCTGCGGGTAAATTTATGGTGGGGGCGAAAGCCATCCAAGGAGAGCGCCAGCCAGGGAATTTGCAGAGAGTTGTTGGCATAGTTTTTTACCACCAGAGGTCAGGCTTGAGCCAAGCAATTCAGCAGGCTTCCACTCAGAGCCAAGCTACAAGTGACGACGCCTGACACAGGTTGGACACTTGTCAGCTTCCTTCAAGTTTTGATGGGAAATGTAGGCGTCCTGGTCTTGCAGCTGTAATGGAGAGCCAAGCTGTAAAACCAGCGTGCCTACATTTCCCATCAAAACTTGAGGGAAGCTGACAAGTGTCCAACCTGTGTCAGGCATCACTTGTAGCTTGGCTCTTAGGTTTCCGCTTCTCCGACTTTGCCCTAGCCCTTTCCCACTGCTGCATATTATATTAGCAAATGATGGACAGATCAGCCATTCCTCAGGCTACAAGCCCTGTGCGGACGACCCAGTCTGCCTGCCGTCTCACTGCATGCCAGTTCTCCTTGCCCGCACGGTGAATTGGTACGCCGATGGGTCGTCTGCAGGGGACTTGAATCCGACATCAGCCTAATTCTGTGACCACAGAATAGTCCTGAAAAAGAGTTGCTTAACTTTTTAAAACATTTTATGCAGGCTCAGAAAAAAAACAGATCCCTGGTGCCTCATGGTTATCGCCACTCCATATTGTCCTGTGCGACAATTTGGAGTTACCTGTATAATTAAGATTCTTATTGTTAATTAAAAGTTCTCAGGAAAGAGAAAGCAGTTTGGCCATCTTGAAAACATGACACTGACTTTCAACTTGAAATGCCAGGGACTGAACCTGGAGTCTTCTGCATGCCAAGTAGATGTTTTATCTCTGAGCTACAGCCCCTCCCATTGAAGGTCATAGATCTAGAGGATCTAGCCGTGTTACAGTGCAATCCTATGTAGAGTTACACCAGTCTAAGCTCATTGATTTCAATGGGCTCAGACTGGAGTAACGCTGCATAGGATTGCACTGTTAGTCTTTAGTAGCAAAATAGTAAAGAGTCCAGTAGCACCTTTAAGACTAACCAACTTTATTGTAGCATAAGTTTTGGAGAACCACAGCTCTCTTTGTCAGATGCATCGTCAGCTTTCGAGAATCACAGCTCTCTTCATCAGATGCATTGACACAGTGTGTGACGGGGAGCAGTTTATCACAGAAGCACTTCAATGCTGAACAGGGCTGGATTATCACATGGAATTCTTTGCTGGTGTTAAAAGACAGCTTCCATCAGGCCCTCCCACTGGAGACAAGCAGTCTTAACATGCCCAATGCTGCGGTTTTTGTGGCACCCCTCAGTGGCGAAGCTGGCATGCAACATGACTATAGTGGGCAGGAAACCTCCACCGGCCAGGTCTATGGCATCTACCCCTTGGAGCAGAGCACCGTCAATGGGGAGGGGGTGTTTGTCCCCAACTGACACTGGACCATTCACACCGATGCATCTGACAAAGAGAGCTGTGGTTCTCGAAAGCTGAAGTCCCAATTCCAAGCAGAGGAAAGAGTATCGAGATTTGTGTTGCCCATGGGAATGATTGTGCCGAATGCAAACCGGACAATGGCTGATTCCGCACATGTTGGATAATGCACATTCAATGCACTTTAGCAATCGTTTGGAAGTGGATTTTTTGTTTCACACACAAAAAGTTCAGTTCCAAATGGTCTCTAAAGAGGATTGGAAGTGCATTACCTAACGTGTGCAGAATCATCTTCTGATTCTAGAGGCTTTGGTGCAGCTGAGGCATTGGAGCCAAATTTGGCAAGTAGGCATTGTTGTAACTGTAGATCAGGGGTGGCCAAACTGTGGCTCGGGAACCACATGTGGCTCTTATAGACATATTGTGCGGCTCCTGGAGGTCTCTGATTATCGCCGTGGCCACACATTTTATTTTAGTCTAGTTTATTTCCCTCCCTCCTTTTCCTCCTTTCTTTCCATGTCTTTCCCTCTCTTTCCTTCTTTCTTTCCATGTCTTTCCTTCCTTTTCCTTTTTTCCTTCCTTCCTTCCTTCTTTCCATGTCTTTCATATTTTCAATAAAAATGTTGGGGTTGCCAGTTCTGACTCAGAAAATATCTGGGGACTTTGGGGGTGAAGCCTAGCAAAGGATGTGATGTCACTTCCAAGTAAAAAGTCAGGTGATGGCTCTTCCCAAGCTCCACCCCTTCTGATGATGTCATTTCCAGCATACTGCACCAAAAACCCACCCCTTTCTGCGACGTCACTTTCAGGACACTCCCCCAAACCCTCCTCCTCATCTAAAGTCACTTCAATTTACCGTGTCTTGTGGCTCTCAAACATCTGAGGTTTATTCTATGTGGCTCTTACATTAAGCGAATTTGGCCACCCCTGCTGTAGATGTTGCTAGCATTTTGGTATGGCAGATGAAACTCTGCCTGGCGGCTTAAATCTATCCTCGCTGTCCAGCAACCAAGTTAAGAGTTAGCCTAGTCTTTCCAAATGATTTTCCTTTGCCCAATCTTGTCACTGGGATCGTCCCACAGTGTAAGGTCTCCATGAGAATACGAGTCAAAGCCGAGGAGATACAGATGGAACCCTGGTCCCTTCATATTCTCCTAGCAGCCATTATAGTGGGATAGTATACAGCTGGGTTTCTAAGATATTATGAACCTAATTCTTAACAGCATCGCAGAGGTAAATTAATTGAATTTCAAGTTTAGCCCACTCCTTGACGGCTGATTTGCCATTCCAGAATCTCACCTCTGCCACTAGAAATGCATTTCGGTAAATTTTAAGACTGGGGAGACCAATCCCTCTGTTATCAACCGGAAGCGGCAGGTTTTTACATGCTCTGTATGGGTATTATGTCTGTTCTCCATATAAAGGTACAACATGTGGAATCTATACATTGGAAAAAAGTCTGTGAAATATAAATCAAGCACATGGAGCTGCATTATACTGAAGTGGAACTGGTCTGGAGACCAAGTCCTATGAGGAAAAGTTGAAGGAGCTCGGTATGTTTAGCCTGGAGAGGAGACGACTGAGAGGTGATATGATAACCATCTTCAAGTACTTGAAGGGCTGCCATATAGAGGATGGCGTGGAGTTGTTTTCCATTGTCCCAGAAGGTTGGACCAGAACCAACGTCTTGAAATTAAAAGAGTTTTCAGCTAAACATTAGGAAGAACTTCCTGACAGAGCAGTCCCTCAGTGGAACAGGCTTCCTCGGGAGGTGGTGGGCTCTCCTTCTTTGGAGGTTTTTGATGATGATGATTTATTTATTTATTTATTTATTTATTTATTTATTTATTTATTTATTTATTAGATTTTTAGCCCGCCCTCTCCACAAGCAGGCTCAGGGCGGGTTACAATCATAAATCACGTACAATAAGTACAACCAATAAAATAGCATCTCAGTGCAAACATGGATATCCACATTCCAGATGGGGCACCCTTCCCCCTTTCCCTGCCCACCATACACAAGGGAAGAAAAGGGTGGAGGTGTGGGTTGGTGAACCTCTAACTCCTCAAGCATGGGGAGGCAGATGGACCATATGCTCCCCCCACACACACTGGCAGGAGACCATCAGGGATGCTGATTAGATGGATCCAGTGCTGGCCTCCACCGTATGCCTGGCGGAACATCTCTGTCTTACAGGCCCGCTGAAAAGATGCAAGATCTTGGTGGGCCCGAGTGTCTTCCGACAGAGAGTTCCACCAGGTTGGGGCCAGACAGGACACTGGTTGAGGCCAGCCGAGCCTCCCTGGGGCCAGGGACCGCCAGTAGGTGTTCTTTCACATCATCAACTACCTGATCCTTTTACCTGGAGATGGTAGAGATGGAACGTGGGACATTCTACATGTCAAGCGGATGCTCTGCCTCTGAGATACAGCCCCTCCCCACCTGGAAGCCCCCAGAAAGATATAAATGAACTGTGAAATAATGTTCATTTCGAACAGTCGTTTGCCTATAACAGTTACAACCAAAATGGAACCCAAACTCTCAGGAGACGAAGGGATCTTGCAAGATCGCCGGCTGCCTTAGCCACCCCATTGCCATCTTCCTCACGTTCTGCCACCAGGCCTTGGAAGAGCAGTTGGCTCCCTCTCCCTGGCCTCAGGTGGGTCGTCCAGTGCAAGGGTGAAAGAAACTACCTCTCCCCCACCCTCACAAATGGGGAGGGACATCCTCACGGGTCCCTCGTGCATGCAGAAGGTCCCAGATTCAATCCTCCACATCTCCAGAGAAAGGGATTGATGTTAAAGAGCTCTGTTGACCTCGAGAGACCAAGGGCTGATGGGTGGTCGGAGGTTCTGCACCTCGGAATGCCAGATGTTGGGAGAGGTTGAGGTTTCTGGTTCCTTCATGAGAGCTTTCCAGAGGCATCCAGCTATCTTTGGTCCGATCCAGCAGAGAGGTTCTTGAGCACAGCAAGAGAACGTGGGAATAACTTGAGGCTGGACGAAACAGCAGAGGTTTACAAAACGATGAACCCGGGGCACTAAGGAAGTGGTTTGTGGAAAGAGTGACTTTTGAAAAATGGATTTAAATAGGGACAGCTGGCCCCATTTAGCGGCTTAGCGAAGGAGGTTCAGCTGTAAGCGGTCACAAGGAACCAAAGAACAGCTTGTGGTCGGCCTCCAGTACTTGTTCTCGCAGCGATAACCGAGCTGAATTGGCGCTTTGCCCTCCGAAATCACTTGCAGGTGCAATCACACAAAGGGCGCTCCCGTGAATGCGGCATTCACGTGCGCCGAGCAAGAACAGCCTACAGGACTACACACACAATCCTGCACTTGAGCGCCGCTAGGTACTTAGTAACGTGTAGGCAAACTCTCAGCACCCTGGCCAAGTGTGAATCACACCCAAATTAGGTAGGGAAGCTTTTACGAACCTGAAGAGGAGAATTTCTGGATCGTTATTTCATCCACAGTACGGGGTGAACCATGGATGATTAATACACAGTCCAAGCATCTGTCGAATTAATATGTTTCGTACAAAGCTTCAACTGGTAAATATGCCTGCAACTTGGAGGAGGGGTTGGCGACTCTCTCTTCTGAATTCTTCAAAGAGCCCTGAGGCTTTCTGGAAGGTGGCGCAGTTGGATTGGTTTTTCCTTGGAATGCATTAGCTGGGCTGGGCTTCTCCCTGCTCCTGGAAGCCTTCCTTGATGTGGAGATAAACAGGGCCGCTCTGGGCGGATCTGACACTTTGGGAAAGTGCTGATCATTCACTTAAAAGGATTTGGCCTGTTGTGGTAACCCCACTTCAGTCTCCATTTCCTTCTCCTCAGGATCTATCCTGTTTGCTCATCCCACATCCCGTGGGAAGAGCCAAGGAAAGCCCTCGAATGAACTCCAGTTCCTTTCCACAACTGAGTGGCGATTGGGTGGATTTGGACTGTCGTGCCCCGAGGGGGAAAACCATTCTTTCAGTTTTGCTTTTGCAAACCAAATTCCCTTCTGCAAACTCCATCTCTCTCATGCAGAGACCCTGGAGAGATGCTGCCAGCCGTTTCACCTCCTCTTCTGGGAGGCACAGAGGAAATAAACACGCACACCCCACACTGAGGAGCCATCTTTACAGCTCTGTAAAGAGGGGAAATTGACAGAGTCTTTCGGTCTGTCTTTGAAAATTCGGCTCCCCGGCTAACATTACAGCTCCCTTCACTTGAGCATCCTTACATAAGAGGTCTCGTGCAGAGAGACTCTGAGTAGATGGCCTGTCCACATGTTGATTCCCGACACGGGGTTTCGACATGTGGGCAGGTCATCAGCCCAGAGCTATCCTAAGGCAGCTGCACGCGGTCGTGTATTATTGTGCATATCAATGATAGGCTTTGTACCAATAAAATACTGTACACGTAAAAATTGCACAATGACGTGCATACCTAACACACGCCAGCCTAGAAATCCAACAAGGAAAAGCAGAGAACTGAAATGGTGGGCAGAAACGTACAAAGGAACAAAGGAGCAAAATCGAGCCCATCTCTCATTTGGGGCCGCCCCTTTGTGCCGCCAGCCACTCGACATTCCACCTCGGGTTACCAATGAGAAAGCAGAGCCTGGAGTTTTCCCAGAATTTCGACAGATCTCCAGACTACAGAGATCAGTTCCCCTGGAGGAAACGGCAGTGTTAGAGGGTGGAGTCTACAACGTCTCATTCACGTTGCACTCCCTCTTCTTCCTAAACGCTCTCCTATCCAGGCACTGCTCCCAAATCTCCGGGAACTTCCCAAGGTGGGGTTGGCAACCCTAATTCCTCTAGCGAAACTGTGTCCAAAAATGCAAGCAATGTGCATATTCTTTTAGATTCTGTCAGTATCCCATCACATCTTGGTGGACACCACTACAAGAACCCACCGGATTTCACAATGTTTTGGTGCTGTTTTAAAAGAGGTTCCTGATACATGGGAAATCTGGTCCTCTCTCTAGGGAGCCCAGGTGAGGGCACTTGAAGTGGGGGCTATGTAGATGGGGGAGGCTCCCAGAAGAAAACTGATGTGAAGTTTGGGTCAAAACCGACAGCATTAAAATGGGCACAGGTGGGCACCTGCCCTGGCCCATAGCTGAACTGGGGCCCATCCATGAGGTCATACAGTAGGACAAGTTACAATCTCACCAGCATCAAGGCCTCGGCAGCAGACTAAGAGAAAGGAATTACAGACCAAGGACCAGAAAGGGGATCCTAAAGGGAAACAAGCCAAGGGTTACAGTTGGGAAGCCACCGTCTCTCACCACTGAGCCACCTTGCCTCTGTTGGGCTGCCTCTCTCGGCAGGCAAAGAAAGAAAGACGGGAGGGGTGACATCCTTGCTTTCTATGCACCAGGAACCTCCAGACTGGAGGGCCAGAGTCTCACTGCTGGCATCCTTCAATGTAATTTCCTGCTGCATCACTGGAAGTGATGTCAGCATGTTGCAGGACACTCTATGACTTCCCCTAAACTCTATAGTTTAAAAAAAAAAAAGCATTTTGAGGGATCCTGGAGCATCCCATGTCAGCGTGACTTCACTTCCAGTCACTTAGCTAGAAATGTTGCTGCAGGACGCCGTCTCCCCCCCCCCACTCACTACAGCAAAAGGGGGCGGGACTTCCTCCATCCCCAGTGGGTAACAGATAACCCTAATACACATGTGCTTTAGCAGCAGGACTTTCCGAAAGGGAGCAAGAAACAAGCGGTTTTTGAGGGGCTCGTGGATGGGACTTTGCAACCCATCCGACAGTCCCAATTCGTGGGTAGATTTAGGTTAGTGTTTGGATCAGTACCGAGATTTGTGCCTCCACCCACTTTCAATGCAGCCTCCTTTTGCCCCTCTGAACCCTTTTGAGGAGGACTTAATGCTGTCTCTTTCTTCAGGTTTCAGAGGGGGACAAAGCAGAAAGAGAGAAAGAGAGAAAGGTCAGGGCGTCTGTTTACTCCTCACTGCCCTGAACTATCCTTTGATGTGTAGATTGCTAATCTTGGGACTTTCTCCTCGTTACATCCTCCTCTTCTTCCCTATGGCACACAACTCTCTCTTCTCTCTATCTTGCGCCATGGGTGCAGGATTTGTCCTGCCATCTGCCTATCCTTACTCGGGGCTTTTTTTCTGAGAAAAGAGGTGGTAGAACTCTCCAGAGGGAAATGAGGGAGAAGCACAAGGGCCCCCTTACAAAACGGCCGTTTCCTCCAGGGGAACTGATCTCTGTCTGGAGAACAGGGGGCGGGCCACTGAACATGAGAGGTGCCGGAACTCCATTCCACTGTGTTCCTGCTGAAAAAAAGCCCTGCTTAGACTAAAGTAGGTAGGAATCTACCTCTCCTCTTTCTTAGCAGAGTATGGAGTTCCTATAAGAAAGAACTCTTATTTCTTTTCTAAATCTAAGCTACGTTTGTTATTTTCTCTCTCACTCACACCAGCCACCACGCTCCGAACACCCATCACATTCTCTTTGCAAGCGAAGCTACTTTGCTAAGGCCCAATTATGGATACCTTTTAATACGTTCCAGGCCCAGCTACACTTAATTCTTTGCTCTTGCTCTCCCCCCCCCCCCCGGCTGCTTCCACACCCTGCACATGGTCAGACATCTGCCCTCCCTTACCTGAGGTTTGGCTACTTTAAAAGGGCAGGATGCCTTTGGGCCCCAGGCAACAAGGCTGTGGGGTAAGCCGTACGAGTTCCTTCTGCCCCACACGTTGGATGAGTTTGGTTGGGCAGGGAAGAGGCTCGCCTGATTTCCCCACACGCACACCTGCGCACACCCCTCCACAACAGTGACTTCGGGCTGGCTTCCTGTTCCCAAGCTAGCATTCGGCATGCCACAGAGCAAAACTCTCCCAAAAGGCAACAGGCTGTCGGCGCAAGGCCCGATTCGTCCCCAGCCCTTCAGGGCCGGCTCCTTACAAGTCTGCTGGCACCCAGATTAAAAACACCCCACCCAGCACCAGCCCTGTGATCAAACGCACATGACTCACTGCCCTGTTATATAACCACTTGGCACCCTCCGAGGCTGCTCTGACTCAGCTGTGGCACGGTGGAAACAGCTGGGTGGAAATGGCCTCCTCTCCATGAAATGGCCCAGCAGCGGCTCTGGGGACGTGGCCCCCCACCCAACCCAGAATGGGGTACGGGGAGACCAGAGGCAGGAGAAGGGAGGGAAGATCTCCAAGAGCGTAGCTTCAGGGGTGGCTCCCTGCCTTTCCATACCTGAACAGCAGGTGTGTGTTTTCAGACGCTCTTCCAATGAACAATCACCTGCTCACACCCTGCACACAGAGGGATCTATTGCACTTCCACAGGGAGATGTTCCGCTGGGCTGAGGGTTGAGGCCTGACAGCGTCCCCCCTGGCTGTTTGTGCCCCCACCATGCTGTCTGAGACTAATCGTTTTCATCTTCTACGGTCGGCACTTACAGGTTTAAGAGACATATATTGACCCCTGTTAATGTAAATTTGTATTTATTGATTGTTTCTATCTGTTTTAATTAGGGCTCATTTCGAGGGGGAACGCACAGGAACGCAGTTCCGGCAGTTCCCCAAAGAGTCACATGTTGGGTGGCCCTGCCCACCTGACTCTTGGCCATTTTGGGCCCTTTTCGGCCTGGATTGGGGCCGAAATGGCCCGGATCGGGCTTCTGACGGGAGGTGGATCACTTTCCTGCTCATCAGCAGCCCGATCCTGACCATTTTGGGCCCTTTTTCAGCCATTTTCAGCCCCTTTTTGCCATTTTGGGCCCAATTTCAGCCCTGAATGGCCAGGATTGGGTCCAAAACAGCCAGAATAGGTGATGTCAGGGGGTGTGGCATATGCTAATGAGGTACGCTAATGAGGTATGCTAATGAGTTCCTCCAGCTCTTTTTCTACGAAATGACACCTGGTTTTAATATGTATCTTAAATCTGTATTTAAATATTTGTTGCGAGCCACCCTGAGCGTGCGTGTGGAGAAGGCTGGCTATAAATCTAGTTATAAACATAAATAAACATAAACATAAATAATAAAGAGTCCAGTAGCACCTTTAAGACTAACCAACTTTATTATAGCATAAGCTTTCAAGAGCCACAGCTCACACCTCACAGGGTGTTTTGTTGTGGGGATAATAATGACATACTTTGTAAACCGCTCTGAGTGGGCATTAAGTTGTCCTGAAGGGCGGTATATAAATTGATTGTTGTTATTGTTGTTGTTATTCATCAGATGCATCTGACAAAGAGAGCTATAGCTCTCGAAAGCTTCTGCTACAGTAAAGTTGGTTAGTCGTAAAGCTGCTATTGGACTCTTTACTGTTTTGCAATTACAGACTAACACAGCTAACTGCTCTGGATCTATAAACATAAATAAGATGGTTGCAAGCTTCTCAGAACTTCCTGAAGGAAAAGTTCTCTCACGGAAACCTGTTTTCACACCTCTAGCGATCATTCCTCTACAATGTCCCACTGTGGGGGATGTTGTGCGTCTTCTGGGCTGTTTCAATGTGTTTTGTCCTTCCGAAGAAGGCCCAGGCACTGCCCAGAGCGAGGAACGAGATGAGCCTTTGTGATGCCTTAGTGCCATCTTCATTGTGCCACCTGAAATACTGGCCCTGCTTGTCTTCCTCAGGTTAGCATTCAGGGGGTAGCCATGTTGGTCTGTTGTAGAAGAACAAGATTAACTTCCAGTAGCACCTTGAAGACTAACTAGATTTCTAAGGTGTGAGCTTTTGAGAATCAAAGCTTTCCTAGTTGGTCTCTAATAATAATAATATAATAACATTCGATTTATATACTGCCCTTCAGGACAACTTAATGCCCACTCAGAGTGGTTTACAACGTGTGTTATTATTATCCCCACAACAACCACCCTGTGAGGTGGGTGGGGCTGAGAGAGTTCCAGAGAGCCGTGACTAGCCCAAGGTCACCCAGCTGGCTTCAAGCGGAGGTGTGGGGAATCAAACCCGGCTCTCCAGATCAGAGTCCTGTGCTCTTAACCACTACACCAAACTGGCTGTAAGGTGCTACTGGACCCAAATCTTCCTCTTTCTCAGGTTGGACACACAGTTCCTTTAGGCAAACAGAGACCCAACAAGCCCGGTGGGTGCAATGCATCAAGTGAGGACACACTTGGAATATATTCCCGAATCCTTTGCTACGGGCAGGAGGACCACAGCAGATAAGCAAAGTTATTTTCTATTTATTTACAAAACATTTACCCCGCCTTTCTGTCCTCATCAAGCCCACCAAGGCAGCAAACAGATCTAAAAACATACATAATAAAAACACATCTTAAAAGCCACTAAAACTGACAGGAAAATCAAAGCTGAAGTACAATTCCATCAAGTCATAGCTGACTTACTGCGACCCCTGCTGGGGTTTTCAAGGAGAGAGACTAATCGAGGTGGTTTGCCATTGCCTGCCTCTGCAACCCTAGACTTCGTTGGAGGTTTCCCACCCAATTACTAACCAAGGCCGGCCCTGCTTAGCTTCTAAGATCTGACGAAACCGTGTTTGCCTGTGATATCCAGGTCAGGGTTGGGGGACACTCAAAGCAGGGCCTCGGAAACGGAGGGGTAGGCTCATAAAGGAGTAGGCAGTCCATCTGGGTCAAATCCACATTACTCGTTCTAAGTCGCATGTTCCCCGCATTCCCCACGCAATCCCGAGTGCCGGTCACATTACCTCATTAAAAAGACGTATTTCATTCGCATTTCTCCCGAAAATGTGGTCACAGGTTTTCAACAGGAGTTTCACGGTGGCCGTGAACGGGCCAATGCGCAATTTACGTGGTTTTTTAAAAAACCGCCCCCCTTCCTGTCTCTCTGGCTGTTCCGAGAATTCCTATTGGCTGATTCAACTTGCAAGTGCTCCGTAGTCTGCAAAAGACTGTTTTTGACTTCATAGCATTGGATTTATTGATTATGCTGTTTCTGAATCAAATCTGGTAGTTTGAAAAATCATTTTGGGGTGATGTATTGTCGAAGGCTTTCACGGCCGGAGAACGATGGTTGTTGGGGGTTTTCCGGGCTGTATTGCCGTGGTCTTGGCATTGTAGTTCCTGACGTTTCGCCAGCAGCTGTGGCTGGCATCTTCAGAGGTGTAGCACCAAAAGACAGAGATCTCTCAGTGTCTGAGAGACTGAGAGATCTCTGTCTTTTGGTGCTACACCTCTGAAGATGCCAGCCACAGCTGCTGGCGAAACGTCAGGAACTACAATGCCAAGACCACGGCAATACAGCCCGGAAAACCCCCAACAACCATTTTGGGGTGAATCTACCTTCAGAATGGACTCGCGAAACTTCCTTTTTAACTTTTATTTTTTTAATTTTATATTATTGTAATATCGAAATTATGAAATATCGAAATAATGACACTCCAAGGAAGTGAAAGTTCAGTAAAATTCAGGCACTGAACTGTCCTGCATAGGAAATGCCCACAAAAGCTTCCCACATGCTTCCAAATTTCCAAAAAAGAAACGGGAGAGAGCCATCAGTGCTGTCAGTGGGGGAAAGAGAGGCATCATTATCTTCAATGATGTTTCTTTATAAGGCAAGATCGAAATAACGGAAAAGTGCGCTCAAATTTTTTTTAAAAAATGGGTGGGGAAAAAAGGTCCCGCCCAAAAAAGCGGTTTTTGAGTGTCCGTGTGACCGGAGGGACGTGCGAGAAAGACGGATTGGAAGCAGGAATGTGAACGAAGAGGAAAAAATCGCGGATTGGAGGCAAACGGAAGATATCCGATAAACATGTGGGTAATGGGTGAATGTGGATTCGACCCTGGTATGCTGGTCCCAAGCTATACAGGGCTTTAAAGGTCCATACCAGTTCCTCCATGAGGAAACCATTCTCTGAAATTAAAAAGGATGCAACTGCTGTCCTAGGCAGACACTCAGTGGCTCCTTCGACTGTAAGTGAAGGAGGAGGAGAATTCTGTGAAGGGAGGAAGTTTTAAAATGTGGAGAAAGGTCTAGGAAATTGTTTTGGCCCTCTCTCACTCACCCATCTGCAACTCTTATTTGTGCAGGACCAGTTCAAGTTATTCAGTCACCCAAAGCAAGGTATATCCGTTGCCTCCCACACTAGCAGCACAGCCAACCAGGTCCAAGCCGAGCCTCTCAGAGACTCAAAATAGTAAAGAGCCCAGTAGCGCCTTTGAGACTAACCAACTTTATGGTAGCATAAGCTTTGGAGAACCACAGCTCTCTTTGTCAGATGCAAAGAGACCTGTGGTGCTCGAAAGCTTATGCTACCATAAATCCAGAGGAGTTAGCCGTGTTAGTCTGTAATAGCAAAATCAAAAAGAGTCCAGTAGCACCTTTAAGACTAACCAATTTTATTGTAGCATAAGCTTTCGAGAATCACGTTCTCTTCGTCAGATGCATGAAGGGGTTTCCTTCTGCCCTCCATGCATCTGACGAAGAGAACGTGATTCTCGAAAGCTTATGCTACAATAAAATTGGTAAGTCTTAAAGGTGTTACTGGACTCTTTTTGATTTTGCTACCATAAAGTTAGTCTTAAAGGTGCTACCGGACTCTTGCCTATTTTGCAACTGCAGACTAACATGGCTAACTCCTCTGGATCTCAGGGACAGTTCAGACCCGGGTGAATCATCCCCCACTCCAATTTACTTGGTCAGATGATTTGGCCACAGAACTGGCCCTGTGTCCACAGATCTGCAAATACAGAACCTATCTGGCCAGGAAAGAGCCCCGTGGCGCAGAGTGGTAAGCTGCAGTACTGCAGCCTAAGCTAAACTCACGACCTGAGTTTGATCCTGGCAGAAGCAGAGTTCAGGTATCTGGCTCAAGGCTGACTCAGCCTTCCATCCTTCTGAGGTCGGTAAAATGAGTACCCAGTTTCCTGGGGGTAAAGTGTAGATGACTGGGGAAGGCAATGTGCATATTCTTTTAGATTCTGTCAGTATCCCATCACATATTGGTAGGCACCACTACAAGAATCCACTGGATTTAGCCCTGGCTTTTCTCCTAAGGAGCCCCATGGCGCAGAGTGGTAAGTTGCAGTACTGCAGCCCAAGCTCTGCTCACGACCTGAGTTTGATCCCGGTGGAAGCTGGGTTCAAGTAGCCGGCTCAAGGTTGACTCAGCCTTCCATCCTTCTGAGGTCGGTAAAATGAGTACCCAGTTTCCTGGGGGTAAAGTGCAGATGACTGGGGAAGGCCATGGCCAACCACCCCGTAAGAAAAGTCTGCCAAGAAAACGTTGTGATGCGACATCCTCCCATGGGTCAGTAATGACTCAGTGCTTGCACAGGGGACCACCTTTACCTATATCTGGGCAGGAAAGCATTAACTGAAAGGTAAGAGAACGGGATCTCAGTCCCGTAGCAACTTAAAGACCAACAAGATTTCCAGGGGATGCTCTTCTGAGAATCAAGCTCCCTTCTTCAGATTACAAAGATAAGAGTGACTCACAGTTTGAATTTCGCCTACAAAGTTGAAAGTGTCTATCAGCTGAGGCTTTATGAGGGCAAACAGGGGTATTGCTCTTCTTCCCAAATCTCTCTGGTTCAAACCTGGTTGGATCGATATTGGTCATTCAAAGGATAGTTACGGCCCATTAGTACCAATAAGACTGCTTTGAGATGGGGGTTGAGGTCTCTTGAGTCGTATCTTATTCATGGTCCAGACAAGGTGAAATTATGTAGATTTTTTAAAATTGTTGTTATTGTTAAGGAAACATGTATTGTCGAAGGCTTTCACGGCCGGAGAACGATGGTTGTTGTGGGTTTTCCGGGCTGTACTGCCGTGGTCTTGGCATTGTAGTTCCTGACGTTTCGCCAGCAGCTGTGGCTGGCATCTTCAGAGGGGTAGCACCGAAAGACAGAGATCTCTCAGTGTCACAGTGACACTGTGACACTGAGTCACTGTGACACTGAGAGATCTCTGTCTTTTGGTGCTACACCTCTGAAGATGCCAGCCACAGCTGCTGGCGAAATGTCAGGAACTACAATGCCAAGACCACGGCAATACAGCCCGGAAAATCCACAACAACCATCTTTAAGGAAACAGTTTGAGAAATAAAGACCCCCGCTGGAAGAAGGGGTGAGTCTTGCCTCCACTCTCTATTGGTCATCCAGTCATTACCTGTTCACTGAACAGGAAAATGCACTGTACAATAATAATAATAACAACAACCATCTGGATAATCGACATTGCAATTCCTGGGATGCCAGAGTCGAAGAAAAAGAACAAGAAAAAATGATTAAATACAGAGATCTGGCAATAGAAACTATCCAACTATGGAAGAAGAATGCAACAGTAGTTCCCCTTGTCATCAGGGCACTGGGAACCATCTCGAAAAACTGCAATTCATATGGAAAAACTGCAGCTTTCTGACATAACACCTACAGAACTGCAAAAGACGGCGCTACTTGGAATAGTGTACATATTATGCCGATATCTGGTTGATACTTAGCTCTCCGGCGGAAACCTGTATCAGCTTAGGAAGGCCAATCAATAATAACATGTGACCTCTGCTTATTTTTTATTGTGTTTTGGATAACAACAACAACAACAATAATAGATTTATATACCACCCTCTTCAGGACAACTTAACATCCACAGAGTGGTTTACAAAGTATGTTATTATTATCCCCACAACAATCACCCTGTGAGGTGGGTGGAGCTGAGAGAACTCTGAGAGATACTGTCGAAGGCTTTCATGGCCAGAGAACATCAGGAACTACAATGCCAAAACCACGGCGATACAGCCCGGAAAATCCACAACAACCAACTCTGAGAGAGCTGTGACTGACCCAACATCACCCAGCTGGCTTCAACTGGAGGAGTGGGGAATCAAACCCGGTTCTCTAGATTAGAGTCCTGCCGCTCTTAACCACTACACCAAACTGGCTCAATGACCAAGGGACAGAAGATCGACATTTATCTGTTTAAAGCCCTGGGCTTCTCAAGGCAGCTTGCAACTTTAAAAAAAAAAAATGCAACGTAAAGGAATTGACCGTTTGGCTTTTTGCTATAAACTATCCAGAATTCCCAATAAGCATTTTGATTTGGCAAGCACGCTGGCTGCATCCTTTAATTGCCAAGCACATCATTGCGAGAAGCTACAACTGACCATAATAAAGGCGGGGTTGGGAAATGAAACTTCAAAAGCCCAAGGGAGGGCAGGACAAGCCCTCGGCTTTCAATAAGTTGCCTCCCATAAAAAGTGGGAGAGTTGGCAACTCCTGAACATTTCAACCTGGCACGGGGAGGCCTGGCCCTACGAAGCTCCAAGCAACTTGTTTCCATTACAAACAATGACCAGTATT
Source organism: Eublepharis macularius (assembly GCF_028583425.1). Lineage (NCBI taxonomy): Eukaryota > Metazoa > Chordata > Lepidosauria > Squamata > Eublepharidae > Eublepharis > Eublepharis macularius. Next base: position 250,398,473 of record NC_072790.1, read on the forward strand.
ATTCAACCGACACCCTACCTGCCTAAACTTAGATTACCCAGTGCATTCTGGGAGCAAGGTTGATATCTCAGTTTGTAACCACGGAACCTCAAAGACTGACCTCTCCAAAATGAATCTCCTGGGTGCTGGTATCATCAGGAAGGCCCTTCTTTTGGTACCACTGCCCTTAAAGGCTCGACAGACGGCTACACAAAACAGGGACTTTTCAGTAGCAGCCCCCTAGATTTTGGAACTCTCTTCCCCACAGAATTCACTAGAGATGGGCACGAACAGAAAAAAAAATGAACATGATGTTCGTTGTTCATTGCCATCCACGAACAGGGACTCACGGACAACCACGAACGTGGCCCAGTTCACGAACATGTTCGTGGCTGGCTGTTCGTGGGGGCCAGCAGGCTCTCCTCCAGCCATCATCCAGGTTTGGTCAAGATCCCTACTGCACCACTCCCAGAAACCTGACCTGAGCAGACACCAGGAAAGGTACCAATAATAAATAATAGCTTGGCCCCAGAGCCTGGCAGCAGCCCTGGAACTTGAAGGGGTAGATCTCTACCGCACCACACACAAAGAAATTTCAAGCTCCAATGCACTCTCTCTATCAAAATGCCAACAGCAACTCTCTTCCTCTCCACTGTCTGCAAACTAAGCCAGAGCTGGGAGCACCCTCCCTCCTGGTCTTTGCTCCCTTGTTGTAACAAATTTGGAGCTCCACATTTGAAAGGAAGACCCACCTATCAAGCTAAATTGGGCTTAGATTGGTGTTTCCAGGGCAACAGCAGGAGTTCAGACAGAGTTCGGACAATCCCTGCCTAAGTTGCCAAGGGAATTGATTGCAGGTGCCAGACTGTCTGGCTTGATGAAGATGAACAACAACGAACGAACGAGGCTTGCAACAACCACCTGTTCATTTAGAATGGGGCCCCACGAACAGCTTGTTCGTGAACAGCAGATTGGGCTGTTTGTGGGGTTTTTTTGTTCATATTGCTGTTTTCGTGCCCATCTCTAGAATTCACCTGGCACCATTTCTTTCTGCTTGGGTTTGGTTTTGCTGTGATTTCTTTATTTTAATCTATTACTTTATTATTTTTAGTCTACCCATGATATATCTTAATAAGTTTTATTGGAAACTGCCTTGGGAGGGGACTGTCCATGAGGCAGAAAGATGAGGCACAATTTTTTTTTATTTACGTCCTGCTTGAGGTAGGTCATAAAGTAAAACCTGATAAAATCATTCAAGCAGCATAAAAAGCATTAACATTAACAAACCACTCAAAACAGCATAAAACATTTGGCAGCTTAAAGAGTCCTTAGGCTAGAAGGAGACTGTGAAAACAATTTAAAAGGTCAAAGCCCTTAGTTAAAAGCCAAAACAGCAAGGTAGGTGGCTCCAGTCAAAGTCTGAAGGGAGAGGGCATTATTCCACCACTGAGGTGCTGCCATTGAAAAAAACCATCTCGGGTCACCATCCATCTCACTTCTGAAAGTGGGGCCACAGAGAGCAGAGTTTATGAGGAAGATTTTAAACTGGTGGACTGGACAGTAGGGAAGGAGGAAGAGCCTTCAAGGAACCCAGAACTAAGCCATTTGGAGCCATAAATGTCAGCACCGCCCAGGCCCGGTGTGTCCATGGAGGCAGTGCCAGAAGCCGCCTTGAGCGCTGAGCTCTAGAGGAGGCACCATGCCGGCCCCCAATGACCCTCCCCCCGACCCGGAAGCGGGCCGCATCTCCGCTCACCTCTCCACCCCTCTGCCGCTGCCACCTGCCTTGGCTCGGCTCCCGGCGAGCCAGGGGCCCAGGCAGCACAGCAGCGAGTGGGGAAGCGAGCAGGGAGCAGGCCGCCTCCCTGCCACTTCGCTGCTGCTGCCTGCCTCAGGTGAGGGAGACGCTCCTGCGTAATGATGTCACAAGTGACATAATCGCGCAGGGCTGGAGCGCGCAAGGGGAGCAAGTAGCTATCTCATCTCAGGCATCAGAAACCCTGGCACTGGCCCTGGAACCACCTAGATTATTGCCAGCAGGAGCCTTTGGTGGGCAGAAATGACTCACAATGCTCTGACATCACTTCCGGTTTATATCTGGAAGTGACATCACAACGCTCTAGGAATTTGGCCATCTTTAGGTGATTTTTTAAAAATAGATATGTGCAAGTCCTAGAGTGTTGTGAGATCATCTCCAGGTACAAACTGGAAGTGCATCATCATGCAAGATAACTCCTCACTCTGCTCCTTGTCATATATCTATGAAGGGGGAAGAGTGTGGCCATTAAAAACTCCACCCAGGGCCTGTATGCTGTTTTCTAATAAACCTTTTGAAATCAAGAGACTTTGTCGTCTTGCAGAAGGGAAGAGAGCAGTAGCTAGTTGACTGGAATGCCACAGTCTGACACTCCTTGCTCTCACTGGAGCTGAGAGGTCTAGTGGTGGGACTGCGCCTGCTCGCTCTCCCCCCGCCCCCGTAGGATGGCAAGTCTAACCTAGAAAAAGAGGGGCAGTCAGTGCAGCTCTTTTGGTCCAGGACTATCCCTGTATCCATCTCCCAGCTGTAGCTTTGCTGCTGCCTTTTGGACCAACTGACGCTTCAGGACACTTTCCAGTGGGAGCCCACATAGACAACATTCATCTAACATGGATGTGATCTAATCTTTAAAAGTAATCCTGAAGCAGGCTATCCACGGATGCGTGGACTCTTTCATCCTGCTCCCTGTATTTTTCTCTCCATGTTTCACATGGAGAAACTGAGGCTCAAAGTGGCTGAGGATGTTGGGGGGGGGGGCAGACACTTCTTGGTTATCCAGGTTGCCAACTTCTTCACTAGCCTCTGCTCCTCTGACTTATTTATTTATTTGTGTATTTATTTATAGTCCGCTCTCTCCACATGCAGGCTCAGAGCAGATTAACAACATATAAATGCATATAATAAAACAAATAAAACTTTGATAGCAATCATATAATTACAGCAATAAAAACATACTAAGATGGCCCATGTTGCAACCTTACATCTAACATCCTCAAGATGTTACTGGGCATGCAGGCTTCTCCAACTGTTTTCTGCAACTCCAAGTTCCCCTAAAAGACACAGCAACAGGCCAGGCCGCCTTTCTTCAGGTCAGCAGGCAATCTTATTTGGGGCTCAGAGCCCATACATGGCATTGGCTGTTCCCTGCTTCCCTACTGTCTCCCGCAGCCATCAAAGGGTGCTCAAGTCACTTTCAAGACTGCAAACAGTTTCTCTTGCTCCTTGCTTCAGATCTGGCAGTAAGGGTAGGCCCAGCCCATGCCAGGCTGTCCCCCAGGCAGCTGGCAACCCCGTCACCTTGCAGAGCGCTCACATGCCAGGTTGGACGCACAGCCTTGGGAAAGGCACACCTATTAAACTGGTGCCATGCTGTCGTTAAAGGCCCAGGAGCCCGGCTTGGGGTGGGCGGGGCAGGCAGGTGGCAGAGATCCACAGGAACGGGTACAGCCAGAAAGAGAGGGAGAAAATCGAAGCAGGGCAGCTGGAGGGCGAAGGACGCACGGCTTCATCTCCTCGCTACCGCTGTGCAGTAACTCTTCCCGTGTGCCACTCCGCCCTACCCCGCTGACACCCCTGGGCAAAGATCCATGTGCCCCAAAAACAAGCTAGGTAAACAGTAATTACCCCAGGGCAGGACAGGGTGTGCCCCACTGCAAGGGGGCGGGGAAAGGAATCTAGACGTCACATCGTCCTACTGGAAAGAGCTGGCGTCTGGGGTTGCCACCCTAAGTTTCCCATTGATCTTGATGTCCAAATGACGGGACATTCTGCAACCAGACGGATGGCCTTGAACACATGTGCCTGGTGTAGCTGCCTGGGGCCTCCAGTACCTGAACTCCAATGAGCTTCCCCCGCACCTACACCTTTTGTCTGGTCCTCAGTAGCAGCCATCATATTCACAGATAGACTGTCTCTGTGCATGGAGGTTCCGCCTTGATGATATAACTAACAGCCTTTGATACACTTTGCCTCCTTCAGAGTTCTGTCCAACCTTTTAGTCATCATTGCCTTACGTAAGATCGCGAAAGGCGTCGCCAATAAGGACACGGTGGCTATGTTGTAATAATTCTGGACACGTTGCGGTGTATTTATTTATTTAACTGTTGTGTCAGAGCAGATTTTCAAGGAGGTATCCAATTTTTTTTAAAATAGAAATCACAATAAAAACATTGGGATGGGTCCAGCCAGTTTCTCACTCAATCTCACCTACTTCCCGCCCTTAGTATAAATTCCCTTGTTCATATAATTTTCTTGATCCTCAATGTAGCCTAAGAAATCTGGGAATTTATCATGATCTCTAACATTCATCATACGCATTATGGCAAGACTGATGAGGGCACATTGCCCCGCGTACTTACTTGGAAGTAAGTAACCTTCACATATTGATTTGCTCATCTATTAAAGGGACGGATCAGATTGGGTTCCAGAACCTTTTGTGTGTGACAACTTTAAAGTATTTTTAATAAGATATATTATAATGTAAAATGATAATATTCAAAATATTGGAAACAATGCATGAATGAATGCTAGGTATGTGAAAAGAATTATCAATTGTTGTCGAAGGCTTTCACGGCCGGAGAACGATGGTTGTTGCGGATTTTCCGGTCTGTATAACCGTGTAGTTCCTACAATGCCAAGACCACGGCTATACAGCCCGGAAAATCCGCAACAACCAATTATCAATTGCATTAGTTCTGAGCTAAACGGAACCTCCACGAATAGGGGCAGTCTACCTTAGAGTACCAAGACACTGCTTTGGAAAGCCAGCAGGTGGATAGGCTGTTGTTCAGACTTGTTCTTAAGGCTTCTCGGGAGGCAGGAGTCCATTTCTAAATACTGGAATAAATGGAAAGGGCGTACGTCAGAAAACCACCTGCTTTTCCTACACAAAGGTCTCCGGTATCTGCATTAAAAGATGGCAGATGCCAAGACCCCAAAGAACAGCTATGCTGGGTGGGCCAAAAGCCTTCTTCCAGACAGGGCCAAAAAGCAAACGAAAGTGTGTGTCATTTTCAGATAACCAACTGGAAGCCGCAAGCCAGGCCCAGATGCCTATGTGTGTATTTTGGTGACAATCGACTGAGCCAGTTGAAATCACAGCTGTTAATTGAAACTGTTCTTGCTTTCTTCATATTAGTTCTGAAGCTTTTCCCTTCCTTAATTAAAAACTTCCTGCGGTTTCACCTGGATGGCAGACACCTGCTTTGCTCTTGGTCATGTTGGCTAAAGGGAGAGATTTCGGAGGGTGATTGCAAAATAATCCAGGTGAGCCTGTATCATCCACCAGGCGACTCTCGAATGGGGCAACCAGAAGGGCCACTTTGAAGGGACGCCATTTTTCCACTTTAGACCTGGTTCTTTTACAGGAAGCTGTTGCATCCAGCATTAAAAAGGGATTGGGGGAGGGGAACTGGACCCTACAGCCCTGGTTCAGGGTTCAGAATCCTACAAGTTGACCCCATTGTCAACGATTAACTTCAACAAATGAATTCCACCCTTGTTCCATCCAAGCAAGGCAATTCTTGTAAATAACCACTTTTTTAAAAAATATATTAATTCCGTTTTTAGGTAATTAATTCCCTTTGGATGCTAGGCTGGCTAAGAGGGGGGGGGGGCATTTCTTTCCTGCAGAGCAGAAACAAAAGGCAACATATTAATTCTGCAATGGGTCAAACCACACAGGGCAGGTCTCATGAAGGCAACATAAGATTTCCCTTTTGCAATAGATCAAGGGAGCCGGCGGGCTGCAAAGGAGGGGGGCGCTATTAATAGTTGCAATGGTCGCCCCCCCCATGCCCAGGTGCACGTGACTGGCGGGGGCGGGGCTCTCCGCCCCGGGTTGGAAGGCGGGGCCGCGGCGGCTGATGGACAGGCCGAGTCACGCGGCTTCGGCGTGGCTGCTGGCGCGGCTGTGTTTACCGCCCGGGCCAGGCAGCTGTTGGCCCCGATCCAGCGCCTGGGCTGGAATGACACCGAGCAGCAGCGAAAGGAGTTGTTGTGTAATGCGGCCGGGCAGGCACCAGCCCCGGCTAATCGAACGCTGCTCCTCGGAGCCGCCGGGGACCAGCGCGGAAAAGGAAACAAAAGACGCCCGTCGCGGAACTGCACCGGTTGCATCTCTGCCTGACGGCACAAACTGTTGTAATGAGGGGGGAAGCCCCTCCAGTGTGGGTTGCAAAGTGCAGAGGACTTGTGCATGCACGGCGAACTGCACCGCTTGCATCTCTGCCTGACGGCACAAACTCTTATAGTTACGGAGGAAGCCCCTCCAGTGTGGGCTGCAAAGCACGGCGAGCTGTCCCGGTTGCATTTCTGACTGGGGGGGGGGGTATGCAAAGGCCAGTTCAAAAATGCTCAAGGGCGTGGAAAAGCAGAGACATGGGGGAGGGGATGTTTACTTGCCCGGAGAGCTGCCCCGGTTGCATTTCTGCCTGCCAGGCAAGTGATGGAACAAGAAGTTCAATAAGGCAACCCGTGTCGGGGGATGTAGGCGGGGCCCTCTGCACCGGTTAAATTTCTGCATGTCCCGCCGCTGAGCTATAAAAAGATCTGACGAGGAGGGGGGCCGGGAGAGCAGCGAGATTTTCCAGATCTCGCCACGCCCCCCTCTTTGCTTTATTTTGGGGGAGGGGAGGGTGGGTTGCAAAATGCTTTCCGTGCAACATTTTTCAAAAAATAAAAAAATGCATCTGGTTGTATTTTGGCAAAAGCGACGTCGCAGAGCCGAAAATATCTCCCAGGAGCAGTTGCGGACCGAATTCTACTTTTTTATGAAAAATAAAATAAAGCGGTTTTGCAGGGAGATAAATCGCCACCCCCACCACACACACACTCCGGGGCCTGGAGCGCTCTGGGGAAGCGATGTGGCAATCCGGGACTAATTCCAAAGCCATTCCCACCCGCCTGCCTGGATTTCAGCCCCAGGGGATGCCAAACACTCCTCCTTTCAAAGAAATTCAACAGGGGCAGCGTCGGCCGAAGTAGCGTTGCAGGAGCATTACCGATTCGACTTTCTGCTCTGTCCAAGGTCTCTTTGGAAATGAAATAAAGCGCGGTCGTTTTAAGCAGCTTTACACGTGCGAGGTCCGACTCCAAAGGAGAGGAGCGCATTGTCCATAAATTTAAGGGAACGGGGGAAGGAGTGAGAGATGGAATTGCCAATGTTTTTCTACGACCGGGCTCATGTGTCTTTAAGAGAGTTACCATCAGCTGGGCGGCCGCTGCTCCTATGCTGCTGCCGGAAGCATTGATGACCCGGCTGGCTAGCACGGGAGCGCCGCGGGGGTTTCCCGGGTGGTTGGCAACCCAGATTCAAAGGGTGAAGCTTTCTCCCATCGCCGCATCTCGCAACCCCGCCGCCCTCCCCCAGTTTGCTGCCTTGTCCAGAGCCAGAGTTCAACAGGGGAAGCTTCCCCCTTCTTCGCGAGCTAGTGGAAGCTGCACCTGTTGAATTTCTGCTTTGGCCGCAGCTGTTTAAGAAGACAGGAGTCCTTCCAGCAGCGGAATTGACAAGTCTTCAGATAATACGACACTGAAGCGGGTAAATCGATTATTATTATTATTATTATTATTATTATTATTATTATTATTATTATTGAATGAAGGCAGAATTGGGGAAGTGGGGGAAACTGAGGCAAATCACATGGAGATGGAGAGAGGCCAATGGGGGGCGGGGAAAAGGGGCGCAGAGGGGAGCTTTGTCCGGTTGCCAGCTTCTCAACCAGGGTTGCCAACTCTGAGTTGGGAAACTCCTGGAGTTTTGTGGGGGTGAAGCCTGGGAGATGGAGAGACCTCCGCGGGGTATAATGCCAGTAAGTCCACTTTCCAAAGTAGGCATTTTATCCAGGGAGGGACTGGTTTCTTTTGCCTGGAGATCAGATGTAATTTCGGGAGATTTCCAGCCACCACCTGGAGGTTGGCAAGCCCATTTTCTCAGATGGCCTCTTAAATTCAGATTCCAGTTACTCATCAGGTGCTTCAGATTAACTCCGGGAGGGGGGCAGGGAGTGCGCGCGCGCGTGCCCTAGTAAAAGCGAAAGCGACTAGTAAAAGCGAAAGAGCAGATCAGGTTGGTGTCTTTCGGGTCAGTTGGCAACCAAGACACCCTGCAGGAGTCTTGCGTCGGTAAAAGGAAGTTGGGTATATGGAATTTACAGAGGGAGAAGGGAGGGAAGGCGTTGGCCCCGCTGTACTCTGTCCTTGCTCAGAGGAGAGCCCCCCCTCTATTTTGTCCATACAACGACCCTGCAAGGCAGGCTCAACTGATTGGAAACTGGTCTTCCCGCAGACTGATTAGGATTTGAACCCGAAGCTGCTTCACAGCTATCTCACCAGATCTTCGCAGCACGCCAGCTCCTTTTTACTGTTGGGTAGCAGGCAGAGAACAACCGGTGAAGCTGGAGAGGTATTGATGAGAGGAGGCTTCACTTATCTGATAGCTGCCTGCCTGCAAGCGTTACAGAGTATTGGATGGGGGAGATTGTTAATGCTAGGGAGAGAAGGGGTTGGAGAGCCCGGAAAGAAGAAGAAGTGGCATCCAGGTTTGTGGACTTGAATTTGAATGCGATAGAAGTCCACCAGGTGCAGTTTTTCCACGGACAGGAGCATTCAGTGGGGAAAGCGACACCTGTTTAATTGCGGGCTGTTGAGATGCTGATACAAGACGCAGGACCTTATCAGGGTGGCGGTGTGGGGTAAGCAAGGGGGAAGTCCAGGTTAAAAAATGGGGCACAGGCGCAAAGAGCGGTCGGGGCGAGAGCAGGCGCTGGGTGGCAGGTGGAAATCCATCGGGTGACGTTTCATCGGTTTAATGGCCGCTTTGGTGTCCGATGCATAGCTGGGAAAGGGGAAGGATTCGCAAGCGTAGGTAAAGAATCGGTGGATTGCTGCCCCGACTACTGTGGCGGGCAGCAATCCCCTAGGAGCAGAGCTTGTCAGACGGGGCAGGCAAGCGTCACCCGTGCGATTACCGCCTGTCGCACAGCTTTGAACGCCCCTGACTCTGGGCGGCAATTGGAGAAATGGGGCGGGGGCAAGGAGGTGCCGGGCAGGCCGCAACGCGACCGGTGATGTTTTCCTCCCCGGCCGGCCGGCTGGCTGCCTGAAGGGCGGGCGTGAGAACCCGGCCCGGGGCGCGGGGAGGCGCCGAGGCGGTGCGCCCCTGCCGGCCGCGCGGGGCCGCTGCAAGCGCCGCCGGTTCGGGGAGCCACTGCTCTCCCCTGCTCCGCCGGAGCCGCGTCCCCAGCCAGCCCCGGGTGCCCTCCCGAGCGCCGGCCGCCGCCGCCACAGCTCCCCGGCCGCCCAGGCGCGCAGGCGGCGCGGCTCCATGGAGCCCTGCACCAGCGGCGCCGGCCCCGGCGCGCCCAAGCGGGGCAGCCCCGGCGCGGCCAGAGGTAGGAGGCGGGCGCGCGCGGGGCAGAAGGGAGGTAAGGGCCGGCCGGCCCCGGGGCAGCGCGGCTCGGTTGGGGGTGGCCGAGCGGAGGGAAGGACGGGGCGGGCGGGCGGGCCGGGGAGACGCGGGGCCGGGGTTAAAGGGAGGTAAGTCCGGGGGGAAAGGGGCGCTCGGCCGGGGGTTGGAGGCGGCGCTGCCCGGGGTTGCCTGCAAGGAGGGGTCTGGCAAGAGCTGGGGGTAAACGGGGGTGGGTAAATGCTTGGAGGAGGGCGCCCGGCCTGCACCGAGGGAGAGGCTTTTGGGGAGGGGGGCTTTCTCAGCCATGCGCCCCGGGGAGGGCAGGGGGTCGTGGCCAACGCAGCCCCGGGCGGCAGAAGAGGACTGCCTGCGCCCTGAACTGGTCTCCCCTTTCCATTTCCTTTGAGAGCCAATTGTAGGACGCAGTTGGCATTAGATGAAGATTTGTTTGTGGTTGTGGATAAATTTACTTGTTTGTGTTTTATTGTGGAGGGGGGGGGGAGATGAAACTGTGGTTGCCCAAACGTTCCCCGGTGGTGGTGGGTTTGTACTTATGTTCCATGCTGCCCTCTAATGGAACAACCCAGCAATGCCAAAGGGTCACCCTAAAGGGGGGAATCTTACGTTGGGGTGTGTGTGTGTGTGTAACCTTTTGGCTTGTTTTCTGTTTGACCCTCCATGTACACACACAGAGAGGAGGGCTGGTGCCTCAGTTTCCCGACTGTGCGTTATTCGTGGACATCTACCTAACCCCAGTGGTTAATCAGGGGTATCTTGTTTGGTCACACACTCAGGGACACGGCATAGTTCAAGGAAAGTCAAGTCGGTTTGTGGTTTGCTTCTGGTGGGAGCGTGAGTAGAAGTGGGTTTAAAATGAGTTAATGTGGCCGGCACATGGTTGTGCACTTGTTCCCTGGTTCCCTGGGGGGGCTTCTTTTTTTTAGAATTTCAGAGCAGGGTTTATGCCTGGTCCTGTGGCCACGATACGCAGTGCGGTGTAGTGGTTAGAGTGTTGGCCTAGGATCTGGGAGACGCAGGTTCGAATCCCCACTCTGCTATGGAAGCCCACTGGGTGACCTTGGGCCAGTCACACCCTCTCTGCTTAACCTACCTTGCAGGGTTGACGTGAGGATAGAGGATAAAGACGTAAGCCAGTTATATCCCATTGGGGGGAGAGGCTGCATAGAAATGAAGTAAACAAAAACTAATACATGTCCTGCCTCCTTCCTTCTCCTTTCCCGAGCCCCCACACCAGACCTTTTTGCACAGACCTTTTGCTAGGGGGTGTTTGGGAAGGCGCCCGTGTTCCTTGCCAGGAGGGGGAGAATGTCCATCCTGGCATACCGTCTCCGCTGCCCACTGGCATCTGTCAGGTTGGGTGGCTGGACGTGGACGGTGAGAATGAGTGTCACTTTTGCCTGCTCCTTGGGGCAGAGACCGCTTTTACTCGCAGAAACTGCTGTGGAGGGCGCTAAACAGGCCTGAGATCCGTGGGAGGGGGGGCATCCTGCACTCCCAGTAATTAAGCTGGGGGGGGGGGGTAGGACACTTGCTGCTTGATGTTTGGACGGATCCCCAGGCGTATGAAGCTGTCTTGTTCAGAATCGGCCCATTGGTCCGTTAAGGTTAATATTGTCTACTCGGACTGGCAGCTGCTCTCCAGGGTCTCAGGCAGAGGTCTTTCGCATCACCTGCCCTTTCAACAGGAGATGCTGTGGATCGAACCTGGGACCTTCTGCAGGCCAAGTAGAAGCTCTTCCATTGACCCACGGCCCCTCTCCAAAAGTCTCTGACCCTGTGGTCGTCCTCATAGGAAAACTGGAAGGGTCACCCCACTGGCAGCCGAGCCTCCCCGCCTCTCTTTCTCTCCCCCCCTCCCAGCCCTCTGGTTTTGCCTTTCTGCCCCCTCCCCTCGAGGTTGTTGACAAAACCTGACTGCTGCTGCCGAAAGCCCCAATTAAGCAATTTGCATGCCGGTTACGGCAGAGCGGCAATTTCGACAAAGCGCCAAGCCCGGCTCCTTTGCACTCGGCGGAGAGAGATGGTATCTCTGGGAGGCAGAGAGTGCTTTCCAACGCTGCCCGGCCAGTTTCTGAGCGCCTGCCTGGGTTTCGTTGCTCTCTCTAATGAGCACCTTCTCCCAGGAAGGAGGTGCATTCTTCAATGCCAGCCAGGCTTCGGCCCCTGTGGGGTGATGGGTGGTGCTTTTTGCAGTGCCAGCCAGGCTCCGGCCCCTTGGGTTAAGCCCGGGCGGGAACATCTTCTTACAATTATTTTAGAATCCAGCCAGATCGCTTGCTGAAAGGTCTGCGTTTTATCGATTGATTGAGTTCATTTCCGCCCCAACGGAGACACAAAGCAGCTTACACCATCCTCCCCTCCTCCATTTATCCTCAGAACAACCCTGCGAGGTAGGTTAGGCTGCAAGTGCGGGGTGGCCCAAGGTCACCCAGCGAGCTTCCGTGGCAGAGCGGGGATTCGAACCCTGCTTCCAGATCTTCGTCTGGTGCTCTAACCACTATACGATACTGACTCTCACCTGCACAGCTGTTTCACTCTGGGCATGTCAGGGTCTACTCTGGTTTTGTGTGTGTTTCCCAAAAGTTTGGCTCCTGCTGTTGTCACGAGCATCTTCTTCCTCCCTTGATAGCTCAGACCTGGGCGTCGTATCCCAAGACGCTTTTTTAAAAAAGATCAAACGTAGAATTCCCTATTTCTTAAATAATACCTCCTGTCTCCAGGCATCGTTGGCTCCCTTTCTCAGATGTTGTTCCCCAGATGTTTAGTTGACTGTTGAATGCCAGCCCCTTTTTCCGCCATGAGGACCGGTCCCTTGACCCGAGTGTTTTCTGGCAAATGGATTTAATTTCTCGTATCGTCCTGTTTGGACTGGTGGCTTCTTTTCCATTGTCTCTTTCTTACAAATATTTTCCACCCAGCTGCTAGTTCCTGTTGTCCCAACTTCTGAAATTCCAGCCCCCGCCCCAATCATGGGCCACTGATTTCTGCCAACGCTTGATTTTTTTTATAAATATGCAAGTTGGGTTGTAAAGAGGCCTGGTGGGTTAATCTTTGGGCATGTAGTAGGTTACTTCTGTGCATAATCTCTGGTCGATCACTATGAGTTAGTTGCCTGCTTCCAGATGGTCACCAAACAAGAGATATAAATCCTCCGTGGGAAATCAGTGTCAAATCAAATAAACAGTTATTTAAATATTTTTTTTTGTTTTTTAATTCATTATTTCTTTTTAAGGTGCAAAGTGCTCGTCGTGAATAAATAATACTATTTCCTAAATATATTAAATACAATAAATTCAATAAATGTCTATACAAAAGATATCTCCATGAGGTCCCAGGTTCTCAAAGAGTACATTCATAAATAATCTTTTTACTTTTAAAAGATTTTTTATGGTATTTAATATAGTTAGGAAATACTCACAACAAGCACTTTGCACCTTAAAAAGAAATAATTAATTAAAAACCAACAATATTTATTTAAATAATTATATATTTGATACTGATTTCGCATGGAGGATTTCTCTCTCTTTTTTGGTGACTCTACTCTGTGGAGCCCCTTTATTTTGGTGTGAACCTTCAGATGGTGTCTGGTGATCTCCCGGGATTACAGTGGATCTCTAGGCCACCGAGATCAGGTCCCCTGGAGAAAACCGCTGCTTTGGTGGGTGGACTAAACGGCATTATATAGCCCACTGACGTCTCTCCCTCCCCAAACCTCACCATCTCCGGGATCCAGCCCCTAAATCTCCAGGAATTTCGCCATCTGGAACTGGGAACCCTGCCATGAGTACTGGGAATATAGTGAAAGGATATGTGTGCGTCAGAAGCTCAGATTTTAATTCCCAGTTTGGGTAGCGAGGGCTACGGGTTGGAACAAAGGTTACTGTTCATAGTAAAGAATTATGGCAAATCTTCGAGACCGCCTCTCCCCATATGTGCCCCCAGAGGACACTTTGATCTAGTAATAAACAGCCACTAATGATCCCTGGCCCCAAGGAGTCCCGCCTAGCATCGACCAGAGGCAGGGCCTTTTCGGTCCTGGCTCCAACCTGGTGGAACGCTCTGTCTAATGAGACCAGAGCCCGGCGGGATTTGTTATCATTCTGCTGGGCTTGTAAGACAGAGCTGTTCTGCCAGGCATTTGGTTGATGCCTGGGAGGGCCCCCCGCTGGCCAAAATAGGGTAGAATGGAGCTCTCCCTATTGAACATCCACCTCCAGAAAAGAAGTTAAACTGTGGCAGTAATTTTAATGTATATAAGCATGATCTGAGCCTGCCGGTGCGGGGAGGGCGGAATACAAATCTAAACAAATAATAAACAAATAAATAAATAAATAAATAAATGATGGCCGTGATCTCAAGTTAAACCAGGTCCCTTATGGGAAGGAAAGAGGGGCTTCCAGTAGGGCTGGAATTCGGATTCCAGGATTTCTCGGCACTCCGCCCAAGGCCTGCCCTGTATTTCTCCCAGAGCATGTAACTGAATAACAAACTAGAATACACGCAATTCAAAATGAAAATTCCAATTTTATGGAGGCAAACTTTTCCCAGTTTTTTAAAAAATAGAATTCTTCTCAATCCAAAATAACAAAGTTCTCAGAGAAAAGTGCTATGTCGAGGCAGAGGCTGGGCTGGAAGACTTCTCCGGAATATGGCAGTCGTAGGAGCAAAAAAAAAAAATGCTTGTGTGGAGAAATTCGGCCCTGCGAGCCGTCGGCCCAGACCTGGGTCCGTCACCTTCTTATCTCCTCTTTGTAACAACTTGGCCTGTGCCTTCAGATGGTGAACTAAACGGGTTTTGCATCTTGTTATGGTACAGGAGTGGAGACTGAGCGAACAATATTCTGCTTTCCACACACCTGTGGGCTGCCTCTTTGTGCCGCACACTCTGGGACTTGCATCGTGTGAAGAGTCTAGCCCTTGGGGCTGTGAATAAAAACTGAGAAACTTTTTAATCAGTGTTGAATTTTGGAAAGGAAAAGCTGTCATGCCTCAAACTTGAAGCTCTTGTCCACCCGCCCAGAGTTTATTTTATTTTATCAAATTTATACTCCCCAGGAACGGGCACAGGGCATCTAACAGCATATATTCCTGGGTGTCGTTCAGTTACGAGGGAAGGCAAGATACTCTGTTTATGCTCAGAGGCTTGATTCCCTCTGTCATGAGTCCAAATGTTCCATGCACTGAAATTTTTAAACTGCAAACATGGTACCCTGACCTTCAGGCCTCTTGTCTGCATCTGGTGTAGAAAGCCAGGCAGGCTGGAAATTTAAAAAGAGGTGCAGAATTGAGCTTACATCAGGTTGCTCCTTTGGCCTGCTGGGGTCAGGGCCTGCAATATCTCCCCCTTTTGTATTTTAACATCTAGATGGATGAATACTCCTGGAGAACTTGGAAGCTTGCATATTCTTTTGAAGGAATTTGGGGAGGGGATGTCCTAATAAAATATAACCCACTAGAGTTACTTCCAGAACATGCAGTGTAAAAGTTCGCCTGAGTTTGTGCAGAATATTCCACCCTTGGCTAACCTCTGCCCATCTCTTACCTGGAGACTCTCTCGATTTACAAAATAATTGTACTTGGGAAGGGGGTGGGGTAAGTTAGAGAAGCCTATTTCATCCCTCCAGCCAGATTTTATTTCACTTGTTCTCCCCTCTTTCCACAACTAGGGTACTGCTGCCCAAATATTCCAGTTCTTACTGCTCCGATAGACTGCTCCTGTCCAAAGCAGTTGTAGAAAAAGAGTCCCGAATCGAATGCTTTTTTCCTGCTCTTTTCCTGCCCTTCTCTCAGTATGTGCATTACTGAACCTAGACTGCCGCCACAGAGCGAATCAGCAACTGCTGTCCTGGTGTTGCTCTGCCTAGCTTGCTGCCCTCACTAAGCCTCTCAGCGAGTGGCATATCTGCTTTTGTTCATCTTAACTATCCCAGTGTTGTTCTTTAATTTGGATGGGAAACGGGCCGTATATTCTGTGAGCCTGGCCGGCTGCGTGCCCCTCTCTGGGGGTCTGCCGCTCCACTAACCCACCCCCTGCGACATTCACGCGTCCCTCATCTGCCAGTGCTTAAACTGAGCTGCCCTTAACTGGCAAAATGCTTTATTTTTAACCACTGGGATTGAGCTAATATGTTAATGCTCCGCTCTGGGCTCCAGCTGATCATTCTTGGGTGTGCCATGCGGCGCTTTCTTAAGCCCCCATAATCCCTCCACCCCCACTTACTGCATCCATGCTGCCCCCTTATCGTGTGTGTGGGTTTCTTGGACCTCTCTGTGGCTGATGAGGAACCATGAGGAACAACTGGTATTTTTCAAGCCCAGTAGCACCTTAAAAGACCAACAAGATTTCCAGGGTGTAAAGTTTAGAGAATCAAAGCTCCCTCTGACAGATACAATAGGAATGGAGATTCCTGGGTCTTTATATCCCACTCAGAACTGCTCCCACCTTCTGTCATAAAAGGGCTCAAGGATCTTCATTCCTACTTGTATCTACAGAAGGGAGCTTTGATTCTTGAAAGCTTATACCTTGAAAATCGTGTCGGTCTTTTAGGTGCTGCTGGACTCGAATCTTGCTCTTCTGGCTGGTTGTGGCTCCACAGGGCCTCAGTAGGCACTGGTGGAAGCCAAGCCTGGTTCTTCCCAGGACGTGAGCCAGACTTTGTTGCCCCTGTGAAATGCCAAGGGACATCGGCAGATTTCAGCCGCCCACTCTTCTACAGATCCAGAGGAGTTAGCCGTGTTAGTCTGTAGTCAGAAAATAGTAAAGAGTCCAGTAGCACCTTTAAGACTAACCAACTTTATTGTAGTATAAGCTTGTGGTTCTCGAAAGCTTGTGCTACAATAAAGTTGGTTAGTCTTAAAGGTGCTACTGGACTCTTTACTATTTCATTCTTCTACAGAGCGTTCATGCACTGGGGCACACAGCGTCAAATTTATTCAGAGAGTGCGGCGCTCCGTACTGTGGCTATGCACACATCCAGCAAAGTTGTTCCACTGCCCCCTGTAAAACAGAATAGTCTGTTCGTTCTATAGCTGTGGAATGGATCTGTTGCTGTTTTTTTTTATTTAAACTACCCTCTTTCCATTTACACCACCTCCATAACACAATCCAAGAAATCATATGACAACCGCCCAATGCAATTAAAGAATTAAGCGGGTTCCGGCAGTGAAAACAGTCTATCAAAACAGAGATAAATCCGGTACCAGAACGAGCGGCAAAGTTTGCCAGCTATAGCCGGCAGAAATAAAACCACAGCTCGCCCAAAGGGGTTTTGAATTTTTTAAAAGATGAATTCTTTACTATAAACCCCTGGTGGGAGGGGCTTGCGAAGAATGGGTGCCGTTGCCGAAAGAGCCCTGCCCAAGGATTGTGGGCAGAGGTGAGTATCTCAATGAGGTGGAAGCACGTGAGGAAGGTGGAGGTGACGAGAGAGAAAAATCTCCCTCAGAGATATTGAGGCGAAGGCTGTTAAAGATAAGACAAGCTTTCTCCCGTGCCCAGATGCCCACAGGCACCGGCTGGAGCTATTTCAGCACAGGTAGGCATATTTTTTTGGAAAATCCATGAATTGGACAATTGTTAGCCAACTTAACAATCAGGCTTTGAGTACTTGAAAACCAACAAGAGTTTCTGGGGTATGAGAACTGCAGGAAATCTTCTTTCAGAAGAGGCATTCCTTCCAGGGTGTGGGAGAACGTAGAGATGCCTCTTTTCCTTTGCTGCCTGCTTCTTGTGGTTTTGCCGGGTTCTTTGGTTTAAATTAAAGAGTGCCTCTGAAAAAAGAGGGTGGGTTGTTGTTTTTTAAATGCAACTACTTTCAGAAATGATGGACAAGCACGTGTCGAAAAAGAGGCATTCCCTCCTTTCTCGCAGAGAAGAAGGAATGCCTCTTCTACAGTGGGTCTAGCAACCTAGAGTTTTTAGAAGTGCTTGTGGTAAAAGAATTTTGTAAGATACCTGGCTTTGATTAGATCAAATGCTTGTCATTGATTGACTAACCAGTACACGAAGTGAATGTCGAGTTGTCAGAAGAGGTCAGGATGATATTGCGAGAATTCCTGGAACTTGTATAGACGGCTGTTCTAGTGGACAGCCAGTTTGTTGCGATTAGGCTCAGAGAGACCCGGGGTCAAAGCCCCACCCTGTGTGATCTTGTGTTTCTCACCCTCCTGGGTTTGTTGTGTAGATGGGAGAGCAGAATCGTTTGTGCTGCTCCCTCGGAGGGAAGGCAGAGTTAAAAAGTGACAATTTTGTTTCAATCCCTGGTGTGCCCATCCCACTTTCTCACCTTGTCGCCGTACATCAGGTGAGTGCTTAAAGATTTCGTGGGAAGACTGTTATGAAACCGGCTGCTTTGTAGCTGAAACTTGAAAAATGCAACTATTTCTGCATATGGTAGACGTGCCAAGAGAAAACACCCCGCTCTTTGACGTTTTCCTCCAAATGTGACACCAGCAGAGACGCTCTTCTGAATCCACTGCTCTTTTTTAAAAAATGAAAAATTGTAGGGCCACCCTAAAACATGGGACTCTTAGCACTTAGGACTGATCTTCTACTCTTAGTTTAGAGAAATATTCTGGTCTCTGTTATAGACGGAGGGTCATTATTCACTGGTCCTTGGCCCGGGTCATATCGCAGTGTCTTGACAGGGAGGAACTGAAGATAACTTCTAAAAGCTTTGTGAGAGTTATGGGAAGCTGTAATTTTTTTAGGTCTCAAGTCCCTTCTTCAGTTCTCTGTAACTTAAATCTCTGAGGCAGGGGGATGAACGCACATCGTCTCTCTGGCGCATGCATTCCTGTATGTGCAGTTTACGCCATCCATTGCACAGCCTGCCACGATACGTTATTACTTTCTCTGGCACGCAAGGGACGAATATCTTCTCTGTGAGCCACTGCAGGGCAGTTTATGGCTGAGCGGACGGGTGCAGCAGGTAGAAAACAACCTTGAACAAAGCATGTTGCAGAAGCGGAGGTGGTGTGATTCTGCAAAGGAGTTATTATTTTATTATTTTATTTTTATTTATGGGACTTTGCGAGGGATCCCCCCATTTGAGTGACTTAAGGCTCTCATGCTTCATAATCATTTTTCAGTTTCCAAAGCTCTGCTCAGCGCAGAGGAGCCATGATGCCCATTTTACAGGTAGGGAAACTGAGGCCAAGAAAACTCGGCTGGCCCACGGCAAGCGGGCGACTCGAGGGATGAGCAGGAATTAGAACGAATTCCATGCCTGCTGGCTTTTGTCTCCATCTGACCACTTTTTACCGCCCCCACCACTGTTATACAAGAGATTGAAAAAAATCCATAGATGTTATCCCCCTCACTGGGCGAGAATTGCTCTCCTCCAATGACTTTCAACCGCGGCTGCCTAGCTGACTTCCTTTTTCTCTTCTCCAGGTTTTCGCACCCTCCTTAATTGGTGTGATACATTCAGCCAGCCCCGAACAAAGTCAGAGAGTAATGAACGTTCATTCTCTTCTCTGAGTTGCTTTCAAAACTTTAATTCCCCCTCCAGTCTCCCCACCACCCATCCTTTCCAAAGAAGCAGCTCAGATATGGATTTGGTAGGGCTGAGCCACGCCGGCCAGTAGATTGCTCTTCTGACCCAGTCAGACAAACCAAGTTCTGAACGAATGGCAATCCTGTCTGTTTTAGAGCGATTATACGCCACTGTTTCTTTTTCTAAAAAAGTCCTGATTATGACGGCATACGGAAGCAGCTCTATTTTGCTTGGGCCTTTAAAGGAGTGCAGGCTCCAGGCATTATTTTAGAGGAGAGGGGGCTTTATTGTATTTTGAATTTTTTAAAAAAGTTGAATGGGTAAGCTGCCTAGAGGTGTGGGAAAGGTGGGGTAAGGTGGGGTGTAAATAACAGGGCGAAGAAAACCCGTTTCAATGCGTAAACCCCTCCGCTATTTTTCTGGGAAGCTTGTTCCAGAAATGGGGGTGCCATCACTGAAAAGGCCACGTCTCGCTGATTGCCTCCCACACAATCTTTGAAGAGGAGGATACCCAGAGATTTGATCAGGTGCTTTTCAGAGGAGGCGGCCCTTCAAGTTCCCTGGTTCCACCTCTGATGATTCTTCAAGTACCTTGTTCCGCCCGTGATCCATCATAACCTTCTCAGTTCCATCTTGGGTCTGGATTTGAACTTCCACAGTTCTACTTGGCCCTACAGCACTACCGGTCCAAGGAAAGGGGAGAAAGTGTATTATTTTTAGTTAGTACCCACCCTCCTTGTGTCTTTCTGCTGTTTTTGAGTTTGGGTCCAGTCAAGCATCTGTCTCAACACACCCCATTCCATCAGTACGTGACACTGTATTTCCCCGTGGTTTCTTGATCCTATTCTCCCCACCACATGTTCGTTCTACCCTGAAAAGCTTGCCGTTTACATAATCGTGCGACAACCCTTCTTGGGAGGATGTCTTCACTTACCCATCTACCTCTCTGTTTTCTCCTCTCCTTCACCCGAGCCTAGAAAATTGCCCAACCTATACCCCAGTGACTTTGCTAATTCAGAGATGGTGCAAGAACCAGCAAGGAGTTAAGAGCGTCAGACTAAAATCTGGGAGACCTGTGTTCGAATCCCCGCTTTGTTGTGAAGCTCACTGGAGGACCCTGTGCCAGCCATTTTCAGCTTCGTCTTCCTCAGGAGGTGGTAAAGAGGAGGAGGAAGGGTGAATCTTGCATGCCTCCCTCAGCTCCTTGGAGGAAGGCTGGAATAAAAGTGCACTAGATAGTCAGAGAGAGCTGAGCAAAGATGCCAAATTTGACGACTTTTCTTGGCAATAGGCCAATAAGCAGCCATGGGATGGGGGAGCCAATAGTCTGTATTGTGACCATTCCATGAACGCACTGAACACAAAAAGTTGCCCCCTACTAAATCAGTTCCTTGGTCCATCAAGGTCAGTATTTCCTACTCAGACCGGCAGCGGGTCTCCAGGGTTTCAGGCCGAGGTCTTCCGCATCACCTGCTGCCTGCTTCTTTTAAACCGGAGAGGCCAGGAGTCAAACCTGCGACCTTTTGCATGCCAAGCAGGTGCTGTGCCGTTGAGCCACAGCTCTCCCCAAAACCCTCACTGGACTTGTTTATTTATTTTATTTATTATTTCGATTTATAAACCGCCCATCCTCGGGGGCTCTGGGTGGTGAACAACAGTTAAAATCAATAATAACAAGAAAACAATTCTAAAATCAACATACAATAAGCAATAATAAAATAAATTAACCAAGTGCATTAAAGTGCAATTGTGGGGAGAACCCCCCACCCCAAAGGTGGGAGGCCGACATGGCACCGCCCCCTTCAACCACTGAATGCCTGGCGGAACAGCTCTGTCTTACTGGCCTGGCGGAACAATAATGTCCCGCTGGGCCCGGGTCTCCATTGACAGGGCATTCTACCAGGCTGGGGCCAGGACTGAAAAGGCCCTGGCCCTGGTTGAAGTGAGGCGGGCTTCCTTAGGGCTGGGGACCACCAGTAAACATTTATCCGCTGATCGAAGCGGACTCCGGGGAACATTGCAAAGCAGAGCGATTGTATCTCGTTTTTAGAAATTCAGACATTTTGGCCTGAGTGCACTTTGACACAGATCCACTTGTACTTTATCAGAAGAAGGAGAATTGCACTTTTGCTCCCGAAACATATCCCAAAAGGGGGCTGTGAATGTCTCTCTCATCTGTGAAGAGTCCAGGAGCACCTTTAAGACTAACCAATTTTATTGTCGCATAAGCTTTCGAGAATCACAACTCTCTTTGTCAGAAGAGAGCGGTGGTTCTCAAATGCTTACGCTACGATCAAGTTGGTTAGTCTTAAAGGTGGTACTGGACTCTTGATTATTTTGCAGCTACAGACTAACACGGCTAACTTTTCTGGATCTCGCATCTGTTACAGAGCAGAACCACAAGTGACAAAAGGCACAGATTGGACACTTGTCAGCTTCCCTCAAGTTTTGATGGGAAATGTATGCGTCCTGGTCTTGCAGCTTGGCTCTCCGACTGCTGTCCAATGGACTTTTCAACTGTCACTTGTCCAACATTCCGCCAAGCTGCCTACATTTCCCGCCAAAACTTGAGGGAAGCAGACAAGTGTCCAATCTGTGCCTTTTGTCACTTGTGGTTCTGCTCACAGTTTTATTCCTGAGGAGTTCTGGATGCCGTGTAAGATCCACCATTCCTCTGCGTTCTCTGTTTTAAGACTCAGGCGTGCAAAGTGGCCTTTTCGGAGTGGCGGATCAGTGCTTGGAATGTGGGACCACGTTTCTGGGCAGGGATCGCAGGGCGGTGGAAAAGATGGCTAGGGCAACGCGCTGGCCAGTCATGCAGGAGGGAGGGAGTTGGCAGGCTGAACCTTGGCAGAGCACTCAGTCATGAGTCAGATAGCTCTTTGGTCAGGTGCTAGATCTTGGGCCAAACAGCCGGTCTATTGCACATTCACCAAGATGTGCAATAGCAAGGAGGAGGAAAGCGCACATTGGGCTGCATGAACCGCTGGGCTGATCCAGTGTGGTGGTCTACTAATGTTCTTACGAGAGGGCAATCTTGGCGTTTCTGACCCTGAGGGAGGTTTGGCCAGGGTCATAGATATTTCTGGCTATTACAACATATTTTTAAAAAACTACCTGGAGCACTCTTAAAATGCTTTGGGGAGATTTATATCCCTTGAAGCTTGCTGTTCAGTTTGCTCTCCCTGTGAAAATCTTTGCCTCTCCCTTCCTGAAACGGTGCCCTGAGATTTAAGCCCTTGAGCCCTGTTGGGCAATAGTGGAATTCAGGGTTTTGCGGCTTCCATATTTGCCATGGCTAGTAGCCAACGATGGACGTATCCTCCATGAATATGTCTTGCCCCCATTCAAAGCTATCTGTGCCGGTCTCCACCAAATACCTCCACTGGCAGTGAATCCCACAATTTAATTAGTCGTATGATGATGATGATGATGATGATGATGATGATGATGGGTGCCACCAAATTCTAGTATTACGGGAGAGGGAGAAAAAGCTCTTTCTGTCTATTCTCTCCACCCCGTGCAGAGGTTTATATAATTCTATCATATCCCCCCCTTTGGTCTTTTTTTTCTTCTCTAGACTGAAAAGTCCCAGGGTCTTCAGCTTTTCTTCGTGGGAAAGGAGCTCCAACCCCTTTAATCATTTTGGTTGCTCACCTCTGTACTCTTTCCGACTCCGCAATATCCTTTTTGAGATTGTAGAAAATAGCAAGAGTCCAGTAGCACCTATAAGACTTGAGAAAATTTATGGTAGGGTATGAGCTTTCGTGAGCCACAGCTCACTTCTTCAGATACTGGATAGGCAGAGAGGTTGCTGAAGAAGTGAGCTGTGGCTCATGAAAGCTCACACCCTAACCCAAATTTTGTTAGTCTTATAGGTGCTGCTGGACTCTTGCTGTTTTCTACAGCTGCAGACAGACTAACACAGCTACCCATCTTGATCTTTTTGAGTTAGCCGGGGCTGCACACGGCATTTCAAAGGACTATTTCCCACTGATATAGCATCTGCTTGAATCGCTTTTAAATGTGATGGGATTCCAGTCCAGTAGCGTTATTCGAGCTTTGACCCTCGAAAGCTCACACCCTGGAAACCTAGTTGGTCTCTAAGGTCCGACTGGACCTGGCTCTTGCTCTTCTACCAACCTAGGAGCGGGGGGTTCAACGAACAACAAACCAAATGGGGGGGCACCCTAAGAACTCAAAAATCACACTACAAGGTGTGTATCACATACAAATGCAATATAATCAATATAAATCACACTGATAAATCACAATAATAAATTACACAATTAAATAAATTATTATACAGTGAATCAATAATTCAATCAATCAAAAATAAACAATACAGTCCATCCACTTATCAATGGGAATATCCACATGAGGAGTCTGTCCATATAGGTATCAACGTTGAACATCCAAAGCACAATGGCTGAAGTGGCTCAAAATCAAAAGGTAAGTTTCCCACTGTTCTTGAATTTACAAGCGTCTTTCCAGAGCACAATGTCTCAAGTCGCTGTACTATTGTGATCCATCAGTGTGATTTATATTGATTATATTGCATTTGTATGTGATACACACCTTGTAGTGTGATTTTTGGGTTCTTAGGGTGTCCCCCCATTTGGTTTGTTGTTCTTGCTCTTCTGCTTACAGACCAACACGGCTACCCACCTGAAATAATAACAGACAAGCTAACCTTTTTGGAAAATCCAACCCACTGTTCTGAACTTTGCTTTTTTTTGCCTAGGTTTCCCAAATCCCACCGGTTCTCATTCTGTTTGGAAAAAGGATTGTCTCTCAGTTTGGTCACCAAATTGGGCCAGATCTCCTTTACAAACCAAGAAAAGTTGGTTTCCATGGTTAAAGTGGTGGCCCCTTGTCCCTGTTTACCAGCATGGATCTCTTTCAGTCTCCCCTTCTCTGGGAAAACTCTTTTGTCTGGGGGGAAGCCTTGTTAACTTCATCGCGTTGAATCCAAAGGAGGGAATCTGTGCCAGTGTGGTGGACCCCTCACTCAATGGTGCAGAGCAGCTGCTTGACGCACAGAATGTTGCCAGTTCAATTCCCGGCACCTCCAGTTAGAAGGCTCAGGTAGCAGGCGATGTAAAAGACCTCCGCCTGAGGCCCTGGAGAGCCGCTTCCGGACAGAGTGGACAAGACTGAGAGCCAAGCTACAAGTGATGCCTTACACAGGTTGGACACTCGTCAGCTTCCCTCAAGTTTTGATGGGAAATGTAGGCGTCCTGGTTTTACAGCTTGGCTCTCCATTACAGCTGCAAGACCAGGATGCCTCAATTTCCCATCAAAACTTGAGGGAAGCTGACGAGTGTCCAACCTGTGTCAGGCGTTACTTGTAGCTTGGCTCTGACTCTGATAAACCCAAGCTCTGACAATAGATGGCAGCTTCCAGCATTCATGTGAAATGGGACAAGGGTTTCTTTCAGACCCCCTTGGGGGGCAGGGGGGAATAATGGGGGCAAGGAGTGAAATTGCCCACTGGTCAACGCATGGCACATGGCAGAGAATGATGTGCAAACACTGGCCCCCTTGAGTCGGGGCAAGAGTCCTAAGACAGCATTCAAGGCGCAAATGAGCACTCGGGGCTCTGAGCCCGTGGGCACGGGGGCATGCAGCGTTGGCTCCTGCAGCTGCCAGGCAGTACAGAGTCTCTGGACTGGACTGGCTTGTGAGCAAAAAGAAGCCCCTTTTCTCTGTTGCACTTCAGGCTGTGGCTCCAGCGACCGGCTGGCAGGACCTCGGAGCGGAGAGAGCAAACTCCAGCTCTGGCACAGGCTTGCGAATAAATAGGCAGTGCTTTATTTTGCATTAAAGCCCGCTCCCCTTTAGACAGGGCTTCTGAGAGTTGCCTTGTTATTCTGGAAAGTGCCAGAACCAACCCCTGCCCCCCCCCCCCGGCACGGGCTTCTAGCAACTTGAAGACTTAACAAATAAGGCGAAAGATTCGACTTCACAAATAACGTGTTTGTATCTGTTGAATGAAGCCACCCCTAAGGAAGTGGGCGTGTTGCTACTAATGCCAGGATTGGAATTGGGGGCTCTGTCTAGGGTTGCCAGTGTCCAGGTAGAACCTGGAGATCTCCCAGAATTACAAAGGCTCCCCGGACTACAGAGATCAGAAAATGGCTGTTTAGAGGGGGGGGCTCTCTGGTGTTCTATGCCTCTTGAGCTCCTTCCCCTTCCCAAACCTCACCCTCCCCAGCTCTACCCCCAAATCTCCAGGAATTTTCCCACCTGGTGTTGGCAATGCTCGTTCTATCACCAAGCGACACCTCGTACAAAACCTGCTTGCAGATTTTCTTCTTGCGGGCCCCCCCAGTCAGCGAATAGTTAAAATAAAAACATTCTGAAAACGTATTATCATCATGATTTATGGAAACCAAAATTACAATATGAACTTAAAAAGGACATAAAACAGTAATTAAAACATAGGAAAGAGAGGCAGGACCGGCCACCCTCCAGACAGGGAGTTCCATAGATTTGGTGCCCCGGTTTTTTGGGTAGCCAGAACTGCTTCCATCTACCGGGTCGTACCCTGGGACCATCCAGTTCAGGTTTGTTTCTCCAAGGTTTCTGGCAGAGAAAGGACTCTCACGACACCTGCTGATTTGGAGATTCCAGGGTCTGATGCTTTACCCCTGAGTGCCACATATTGAGTGGAGGTGGATGCCCCGGCAGCAGTGGCAGACAGGGCTGGTTGCTTGGCCAGAGTTCCCTTTCAGCCAGATCTCCTAGGCTGCTCCGCAGCTGCTTCTGGGATGGCCTGCCATTGTTTGACCCCGCTGGCAGCACAGGGGGAGAGCAGAGAAGGTTTGGGTGGGGCACGCGTGTTTGGCCTCCACCCCTGGAGTGGAGCAGGGAAAACGGGGTGTGCCCGTGTCTGAGCGAGGGTGTTGGGGAGCTCCATCGGCCAGCTCAGCACTGCGGAATTCTAGGAAGGCTGCCACGGAAATGTTGGCTGTCGAATATTCCTCACTTCCAGAGGTCTTGGCGGGAAAAGCCTTTTGGCACAATGGCCGTGCGTTGCTAGCTCGGTGCACAGGACATGGAAGGGGAGAAATCTTGTCCCCTCCTTGGAGATCTTAGTCTTTAACTATGTGGAAGCAGGGCTGTTTCGGCCTCAAATATCTGCCTCCCAGCTATTAGCCCTGGCTTATAAATAGAACCTCCAAGCACCGTGCCAGTCTACCTCCGAGTACGCAACGCAGAGTATAAAGCACATACTTATCTATACATGCTTTTGTTTTCCGACCTTACATTTGGTTTCCATAAACGAGCATTTTATGTAGCACTTTTGAAAGTGGTTTTTGCACCTGTTGGCTTGCGCATTCCTCCCAACAACAATCTGGCGAGGGAGGACTGAACGATTATCATATTGCAACTGGGGCCACCTGCAGAGTTTCTGGAAGAAGTGCAGTTCAGACTCACACTCGACCGGGGTGGTGGTGTTGGATAGCTGAGTGCTAGCAAGTGCCTCCCTTCCCACCGAGGACAGCAGTGGGCCCAAATGCCGGGGTTGAGCGTTTTCTTAAACAGGACCAATTTCCCCAGATTTTTAGGGGGCAGAACGTGAATGGCTTTGATGCCGGATTTTAACACGCTCTTGAAAAGATCACACTAAAAAAAAACCAGCTCTGGGTAAGTGACACACCCAAGGCCAAACTCAGATTGCGTGGCGTGATTCCAGGGAACTAGAAAACACTCCCACCACTCAGCAGTGGAGCCTTTGCCCTCTTCCTCGCCACCTCCTCTCAGGTCTCTTTCTGACCTGTGCCCTGATCTGGCCTTTCAGAGGACGTGGAGAAAGCACGTCTATTTATAAAAGGGGGGATTATTGGTTGGAAGAGGTGATTTGCTGCCACTTTCGAAGACACATTTTCACCCCTCTTGCGTTACCGAAAGAAATTAGCTCAGAGAAAGGAGTTTGCTTGGGTCAGCAATGGGAGGGGAAGAGGCAAACATCCCCCCTCCCCAGAAATGTTCCCTGAGGTGAGAGGCTGAGATGTCTCTTGACGTGGTTTTGTGGGTGAGGGGTGGTCAATGAGGGCTAAGCTGTCTTGGTTCCTGATTGCTGCCGCAGTGGGATATTTTTTTAATTTTATACAGCGCTGTCCAGGTACCAGCTACAAGCAGGCCGGTCTCTGTCCCAAGAAGCTTGCTGCAGAGGAGGCGAGTGAGTGGGGAGCAACGCAAGAACAATTTGGCCATTTCCACACACGTTGAGTAATGCACTTTCAATGCACTTTAGCAATCCTTTGAAGGTGGATTTTTTGTTCCACACATGGAAAAGCAGTTCCAAATGTTCACTAAAGAGTATTGAAAGTGGATTGTCCAACGTGCGTGGAAGCAGCCTCTGTGTCCAATCTGGTTGCAGCCAGTTTTTGAAGCTCACACTGCTCTTCTGAAGTCCCAGAGTAGTTTTCTGTGTGTGTC
The DNA here is from genome assembly GCF_028583425.1 of Eublepharis macularius. Classification (NCBI taxonomy): domain Eukaryota; kingdom Metazoa; phylum Chordata; class Lepidosauria; order Squamata; family Eublepharidae; genus Eublepharis; species Eublepharis macularius. Next base: position 250,425,864 of record NC_072790.1, read on the forward strand.
TCTTGGTCACAGAAGCCCCCCCGCCCAATGCTTAACCATACCCCCCTTAGCTGAAGCCCCGCTCTTCAGAAGAAGGGTTGTCTTATCTGTAAGTTTCTTGAAGGAAAACTCAGGTACAAACATAATAAATTTATGGAAAAGTTGGCGTCCAAACAAAATGCCCTGCAACCCAGAATCCTGTGCCCGATGGCGAGTGGCCAGTGGAGTATGACGGTACCGTGCTTCTTCGTCCTCCACATTGGGTACTTGGAGGTAGGCTGGTGTTGTGCTTGGAGGTTCTATTTATGAAGCAGGGCTAAAGGCCATTTAATACACCTGTGTGAATTTTCCTAGTACCCCCGACAGGTAAAAAAAGGGTTTCCAGTTTCATCTATTCGGTGGGGAGAGAAAGCTCTGGACAAGCATGGTGGGCCAAGCCTACTGGATGTGGGGGGGGGGGGGGTTCCGTATATAAGTATGCACAGTGTGTCTCTGTCTGTACTGCACCCCTGCAAGGGTCCATCCAATTATGTACACGGATATCATCATAATTCATAGAATCATAAGGTTGGAAGGGGCCTTACAGACCATCTAGTCCAACCCCCTGCCCAGTGCAAGAACAGCCTAAAGCGTCCCTGACCAGTATTCTTCCAGCCGCTCCTTGAAGATGGCCAATGAGAGGGAACCCACTACATCCCCAGGCAGTTGATTACACTGCTGGGTTACTCTTAATGTGAAGAAGTTTTTCTTAAAGTCCGCCCGGTACCTTCCCTCCTGTAGTTTAACCCAATTGTTTCGAGTCCTATCCTCTGTTGCCAACAGGAACAGCTTCCTTCCCTCCTCTAAGTGACAGCCTTTTAAATACAATCACGTCTCCCCTTGACCTCCACTTCTCCAAACTGATCATTTCCAGGTCCCTCCGTCTTTCCCTGTAGGACTTGGTCTCCAGGCCCCTGATCATCCTGGCTGCTCTCCTCTACTGCACCCGTTCCAATTTGTCCACAACCTTTTGGAAACGAGGCCTCCAGAACTGCTCACAATACTCCAGGAGGGGCCTGACCAACACAGTATATAATGGGACAATAACATCCTGTGATATGGATGTTATGGCTTTGTTAATACACCCTAAGATTGTGTTTGCCTTTTTTGCTGCTGCATCACACTGATGGCTCATATTTAGCTTCCCATCCACCCGTATCCCAAGATCATGCTCACACACACACTGCTACCCATAGTTGGTGTTACTGTTTTCCGTCTGATGACTTTAACTGGGTCTGTCGCTATTTTTGTATGTTTTTGGCTTAGTCGCAACTCTGGATCAGATTTAGCATCAGAACTTTAATGTTCTCTTTATGACTGTGTATGTGTCCAGAATGGGAAATTCTCTTGGGTTCAGTGTAGAATGGTCAACAGATTTTATGTGCTCAATATTTATCATTGTTTGTTTATAGTCTGCTTTTCGCACTGAGGTCCAAGGTGAATTACATGCTGCAAGTGAATACAATATAATCAGTAGCTGGGAGAGTCGCAAAGCAAAAATGCAGCATGTCCAAAAGTTAGGACATTCAATGAAAACAGATGCAGCAGAGCCGTTTCCACACGTCTTACCTTCTGCCGGAACATTGCAGAAGACAGCATCTTCTAGCACGAAATCGCACCTGGAAGACGCTGTCATCCGGGATTTTTGCACGAAATCGCGTCTTCCAGGTGCGATTTCGTGCGAGAAGACCCTGTCTTCCACGATATTCCGGCAGAAGGTAAGACGTGTGGAAACAGCCCAGGTAGCCGCAAATTTGAAAAACTGGCAGAAAGCCAAGTGCATAGACGAATCCTTCCTGAATTTAAAGCGCACGTCATTGACATGACATCTTTAGCAACTTCGAACCACCCAGAATGAATGATAGCTGCCTGGTAGCAGCTATCCTTTCTCAGTGCCCCTTCTTTGAAGACGGGGAAGTTTGAGGGCAAAATCTGGGACTTCTTGCTTATAGAGAAAGTCCCCCGCCATTGAACCTGTCATATTTCTCTCTCCAGATCTGATACAGAGTGATGGAGATGCTGTCTTGCTTGAGTGTCTGTTTGTTTCTGCTATATTCTGTCCTCTGTAAGTATCTGGTGCTCTGTCCTACAATGGAAACTGAACCCAGCAAGACTGCCTTTCGAGCATTTCCCAGCTCAGGGAAGCAGGGAATGTACAGGAATTTGTAGTTAAAAGCCTTTCTCGAGAAGTTATCGTTTCAGAGCTGGTATGCTTATATATCTACACTTTACCCCCAGGAAACTGGGTACTCGTTTTATTGACCTCGGAGGGATGGAAGGCTGAGTCATCCTTGAGCCGGCTACTTGAACCCGGCTTCCGCCAGGATCGAACTCAGGTCATGAGCAGAGCTCGGGCTGCAGTATTGCAACTTACTGCTCTGCGCCATGACTGGGGAAGGCAATGGCAAACCCCACCCCGTAACAAAAGTCTGCCAAGTAAACATTGTGATGCGACGTTCCCCCCCATGGGTCGGTAATGACTCGGTGCTTGCACAGGGAACAACCTTTACCTTTATATCTATCTATCTATCTATCTATCTATCTATCTATCTATCTATCTATCTATCTATCTATCTATCTATCTATCTATCTATCTATCTATCTATCTATCTATCTATCTATCTATCTATCTATCTATCTATCTATCTATCTATTGTTTAGTGCAGTTTTTACCCCGCCGTTTTTCCCAGGAGCTTAAGGGAGGCGTGCTCGATTCTTCCTTCCCCCATTTTTATTCTCAATAACTCTGCCGAGGTGAAGTTGGCTGAGAGAGAACAGGATTGGCCCATGGACTCCCAGCAAGCTTCGTGGCAGAGTGGGAATTTGAACCCGGGACTTCCAGATCCTAGTCTAATGCTTTCAGCTCTACATCACGCTAGCTGTGTACATACGCTGACCTTCCACTGGTGCAAAATGGCCTTATCTGTGACGCTTGCCGCTAGATGGAGCTATCAGGCATCGTTGAATAAATACCCCCTCACCCCTTTCTTTTAAAAAACGATCCTCATGTCCTCCCTGTGTGCTTGGAGTGGATTCTCTAGTCTGACTCGGCTTCAGTGCCCCAAAACAAACAACCAGTGGAACATCCATGCCTCCTTGTCTAATTGCCACTCTGCCATGCGCCGGAGGGACACCTCCCTTGGCAAGGCAGAGAGGCAGATGAAGCAACCAGGTTCAGTGTGGGGCGTGTGTTATGTGTATGTGATGATCTGTTGTTATATAATCTCCTTACACAGGTAGGGTGTGTCAGTTGCTGTCAGCCAACCTGGGTGGGGCGTTGCATAAGTCCACGGCACTTTTGCTGGGGGAGAGAGAAATCTCCGCTTCTGATTGCGGAAGAATACGCGCACCGGTGGAGTGGAGAAAGAGGATTTAAAGTGTCCAGAGAGGCGGTTTAAGCCCCAAGATCACAGAAGGGTGGTAAAGGCTTAAAACATGTTCAGAGCATCCCCTCCTCCCTTTCCCGTGGAGTATTCTTTAGATCCTTCCTCTGTCTTTCCACAACAAAATCAAACCACCACCGCCCCAAGCTGCGGAGATTTATTGGTGAGGGCTCACAGCCATTGGTGGCGCTGCTGTGATGTCACAGAAGCTCGGGAGGGTGGATAAAAATCGAAGTTTTTTTTAAAAAATTAAAAAATCGGAAATTGGATTTTTTAAATAAAATGTTTTTTTGAGGAAAAATCTATCTAAAGATAGTTTTCTACTTAAGATACATTATCGTCCAGAGGTTGTCATCCTGAAATAAGGATTAATTTTTCATTATTCATGCAAACGAATTCCATTAATCCGTTCACAATGTCATGCTCTTCCAGAGGTTTCTGTAAGATTATTGGGCAGTTTTTCTATCTAGAAGATACTATCACAGATGCCTGGTTTTACAGTTCTCAAAACTGTGAATTTGTGTCTGCAGAGATCACGTCTCTTCTTCACGGCAGAAAGGTTATAAAATAAACACACTCAGTTGAGGAAAAGACCTTAATCCATTATTCCTTTGCAAATCTTTGTACACGGAACCAACCCCTTTCCTCTTGAGTGCTAAGTTTCAAAAAATTCAACGAATAGAAGATTGTTGGGAGTAGAAGAGATGTTCACAAGAAGCTAAGCGTGAGGAGTCTTTATGTCGAAAACCATGATTTAAATTTTGGCCATTTCCACGCGGCCAAAGATCGCGCAAAACTCATGGAACGAAGCGTCTTCCTAGCGCGATTTCCCGGCATGATCCCGTTTAATGGCGCAATTTCTGACGTCATCGCACCATTAAAGGGGATTGTGCCGGAAAATCACGCTGGGAAGATGCTTCTGTCGGTGAGTTTCGCACGATCTTACAGGTGCATGAGCAAACAGCCCTAGTCTAACTGACTAGTGATTTAAATCGTGATTGAAATAAGGATTTCAATCGATTCGATTCAAATCAACTCCTCCCTGGTTACTAGGCCATCTGCTTCCTTTTCATCCTGTGAACCTCTCGCCCTTCACAGCTGTCAGCTGAGCTGCTCTGATTTATCTATTTATTTAAAATATTTGTGCCCCCTTTCCACCCAAAATAGGGTCCCCCGAGGCAGCGAACGACAGATCATTCGAACATTAAAGTTACATTTAAAATCCATATATAAATACAGTAAAAAAAATGACGTATAAACACACACAACCAGGGAAGAGGGGCAATAAAAGTTTACTGGTGTATGCCAAACAAAGCAAAACATTTTTCATGGTAGCATGGAAGGCCATGCTGAGCGCTCAGAGAAGGGTGGTGGTGGTGGTAGCAATTAAAAGTGCATCTTGGCATTTTATCTGTCTGTGTCCTCAGAACGACCCTGTGAGGCGGGCCCGGCTGTGAGAATGTCCAACCCAAGATCACTATTGAACTTTCATGGCCAAAAGGGGGACTTGAACCCATGACCTCGTTTGACACTCTAACTACAGCAATGCCTGGCTATACTGAACATGCAACCTCTTCCAAAATTGGGGGGGGGGGATTTCTGCTTGTTAAAACGAAAGAGATTTGCTTCCCCCACGCCCCTCCCAAGGAACATTTGCTTGTCTCTTCATTTTACCAGCTGGGAGAACGGAGCTGGAAAAATGGCTTCCTTGCTATAGGCTGGTGGTGCGACGTGATGGGCGATGGCGGGGGAACTCTGGGGGAAATTATCCTTCCTGTATGCCACCTTTTCAGGATGCGGCACGGAAAAGCTCAAGAGTCGGGGAACGAGGGGGAGAAACCCGTGAAATGATTACATCAGAACTGGGTTGCGAAAAGAGGTGGTTTCCCAGAATGCTGTTCTGCCCAAGTTAAGGGTGTGTGTTTTGAGTGCAACTTTGATTTTGATACTTCGAACTATTTCTGCATTCTCTCACAAATGTTGTGTATGCTTTTCCTGAAAAGCAAGGAAGGGAGAAGGGTAGGACATAAAAGGATTCCTGAACGAAAGGCCGGATTTTTAGCCTGGTGTCAACATAGGAAAGCAACAGCCTTCCCTAGCAACTGATGTTCAGAAGAGCGCTGCCCTCGAAGCTGGTACTTCCACTTAACCAGCATGTCTATATTTAAAACATACTTTAGCCATTCATAGACTGTGCTCCCCCTTTAAAAGGCATCTATTTTAGCTGCTGCCGCCATATCCTGTGGCAGGGAGTCCCACAAGTTAATAATGCATTATGTGAGGTGTTTTATTTTTGCTACTGAATCGCTTGCCTGTCTGTTTCATCGTGTGGCCCTGCTTGACAGTATTTTGTCAGGTTGCATGGTGGTGGGGGGGCAATCCCGTTTATTTAAAAAATATATATTTATACCCGGCTTCTTTACAAAATTATAACTGAAGGGCCACCCTCTGTCCAGTTTTTCCACATCCCCCCCTTTCCAAACTTCAAATTTCCTAAACTGGTTGGGGGAGTTGTTCAGCCATTGAGATAACACCGCAGAAGCCTCTGGGGTGCATCTTTGATGGGATGGGGCGGGGGTGACGAATGGGCTGTGCCAGCTTGCCCCGGGAGACCATGATCCTCAAACGCACTGTGCCCCTCTTGGGGGAGCAGCCCTCTGCACCTGATCTTGAAAGGGGGCAGCTGAGAGCCACGGCCTCCTTTCTCTGGAGTCTTGCCGCTGCCTGTTTTAGTGTCGGGTGGTGGATCCACGGCCCAGTGCTTTTATTTAGAGGTGTCCTCCCCCTCTCTGCATGAAAAAAACCAGCAGGGGTGCTCCACCCCAGCACCAGCTGCCTCCCTGTGCCAAGCTGTGGGTTCCTGCTTGAAAGTGGGCACCCCACCCACCAGGGAAGCAGCGGAGCCTGAGTCAGCCGCGTCAGTAGCTTTGGAGCGTGGAGCTGAGCGTTGCCAGGCAAGCCTTTAAAAGATGGCTGGGGAGGGGGCCTGGATTCTTTTTTCTTAACAGTCTCGCATCCCCACGGCCTTTTGCTCGCCTCTTTCCTTCTCTCCTTCGGCCTGCACAGCACTAGCAGAGGGAACGCCACTCCCCACTGAAGGTTGGCTCTGCTTGCTGGACTCCCACCCGCTGGGGACTGGCTGGCTGCCAAGGCCTGGTAGCGAAGTTATGTAACTGCGGAGTTCAGGCGAGGACGGCTGGCTGGGATTTGGCTACGGGAGTCCCTTAGCAACCACGCTCCCTTATTTAAACCACTTCCATGGAAAGACTTAGGGAGGAGCGGGGCGGAGGGGGGGGAGTGTCGAAGCTTTAGGGGAGCCAGAGACCTGGCTGGTCTTTTCCTCAGCTTTTATCCCTCTTTGCTTCTAGATTTTTTTAAACAAATCCAGTGCAAATACTTAAAGAGTTCCCTCTAGTTCCCCTCTCCCAATGGTTAATAAATCGTACCTCCCTCAGTTTTGCCCAGTGGTGGGGAGTTCCAGGGGCAGCCCAACCAGGCGTTGTTTCTTGTGGAGGGCAGAGCCCTGGAGGCGTTGGGTGTCTTTGTAATCTTCGTTGATGAGTAGTCTAGGAGAGCGTTCAGTGGAAGCCGAGGGGCACTCCTGCGAGGCGGCAGGTGTACAGGTGCGGTGGGAGAGGCCAGCTCTTTCTGCCCTCTTCATCTCCCAATTGGAAGCCGCCATTTCTGGCATGCAAACGCTCTCTTTACACAAGACGTCTTACACGGGGACGCTTTCTGTGTGGTCTTATATTCAAGTGACTTCTGTCTCCCTAGCAGTGCTTGTGTATCCACAATGGGGGAACAAGTGTAAGCTCTTTCACTAGAGTGTTCCTGTGTAAAATGTATGTAAAGAGACTCCTTGGCAACAACTCCTATCCCACCTCTAGAGGAGAGCTTTGTGCAGAAAAATACCCTGATTAAGGGCTAAACTCAGCCTTATATTAGGAGTTTGGGGTTGCATTAAGTAGCATGGAAAGGTGGATCAGTGCTGAACTGGGAAACAGACACACACACACCTTTTACCAGACTGAAAATTGCCCTACCCCCCCCCCAAATCCCACTGAGTTACTTTTGCCCTGGTCATAGATCCAGAGGAGTTAGCCATGTTAGTCTGTAGTTGCAAAATAGGAAAGAGTCCAGTAGCACCTTTAAGACTAACCAAATTTATTGTAGCATAAGCTTTCAAGAACCACAGCTCTCTTCGTCAGATGCAACGTCAGCTTTCGAGAACCACAGCTGTCTTCGTCAGATGCATGAGGGATCTGACAAAGAGAGCTGTGGTTCTCGAAAGCTGTCGATGCATCTGACGAAGAGAGCTGTGGTTCTCGAAAGCTTATGCTACAATAAAGTCGGTTAGCCTTACAGGTGCTACTGGACTCTTTACTATTTTGCCCTGGTGGAGTAAATAAGATACAAAATGGGAGGGGGGCATTTGGATCTGTTTAGCACCCCAAGAGCTTGGTGGGGTGTAGTTAACCCCTCCATCTGCAACGCCATACCCCTGATGCTTTCCCCTCCCCTGGCTGTTTTTTAAATAGGTTTTTTTAAATTAAAAAAATACTTCTAAATGTACTGCACTGCAGGGGTGCAATTACGAAGCCTCAACATAACATGTAATTCGGTTTCTTTTATCAGGCCTCATTCGGGCTCACTTGAGGCCAAAGGATTGTCCCAGTTTAAAGGGGAAAGGCAGCGGTTTTGCAGCACCCTGTTCCGGCTTCGTCCCTCCACTGCCCCAAGCCCTCTTTTCTTAACCCCCACCCCAGTCATCTTTTCTCTGTTGGAATTCAGATTGGAGTCTCCTTGGGGCAGGGAGCTCTTTTCTGCTTCAACCCTTTTATGTCACATCGTAAAAGATGCCACGTGCGTAGATGATGCTGTTGGGATAATTACCACGCAGAGGCAGAATTCAGCCCCCAAACATACAGTCATCCCTTTGGGAGATGGAAGTGGGGAAGAGAAGCCAAGGCGGGAGAGAGAATTGGCCGCCCTGTCAGAAGCATATAAAAGTCCAAATTTAGATGCCGGCTAATGACAGCTTATGGTACAAGGCGCTGTGGCTCATGACTGCCTCTTTCTGTAGCAGGCCTTTGCCCCAGTGCACGGCGCTCTTTGTGTGCTCAGAGGTCATTTCTCCCACAAGATTAGTTCTCATGTTGCAGGACAGAACTTTTTCCGTTGGCTGCCACCCCCCAGGCTGGCTGCAGCTTCTTCCATGCCCTCCGTCTCAAGGGAAGAGCTTCGATTGTGGTCCAAAAGACCATGGATTCCCTAATATATTATGCCTTTGTTGAGAACCAGTCTTGGCCGGCACAGGCCCTAAACGTAATAAATAAATAAGATTCTGGAGCTGAGTTCTCTAAGGCTGGTGTGGATCGACTCTGACACTTATTCTAAGCTCCTCTTTTCTCATTCAAACGTTTTTGTTTGGGAGGAGGCTGTCTGGTGCATCTCTGCATGAATCTCTGCTCTGGGGACGATTACCCACTTGGGTGGTTTACACAAAAAAGGATGGGAGGAGGTGGCTTCTGAGGGCAGATTGTCTCTGCCAAGGTTTGGTTTGGACCAGCCAGCGTTAAGTAGCTTCATGGAAAGTGCTAGCTTGGGGAGCTGTATTCACTGCCCAGAAGGATGGGGTGGCCTGTGATAAAAGAACTTTGTAGGTGCTCATAAACATAGTGAGCGACAGCCTTGCATCGGGCATTGACAACCAACTGTGAAATGAACTGGAATGTATGCAATAAATAACAGAAGTTCTGGGGTTTGCATTAAAAGCCCAAATCCCAAAGCTTATGGTTGATATGAGTTCCTGCCCTGGCCTCTCCTCCTTCCCACGAGCCTCACATAAGAGCAGGCAATGTTCTCCTGTCTCCGGGTTGGATGTAATTGTTATTTAGTCACTCTCGATGTAGAGATGCGTCAAAGGGTCTTTTCTTTGAGGAGGCTGGCGGCTGCCACTCTGCATGAATTGCCGCTCCGAGACAAACCCAGGTGAGCATTTAGTGCATCGACAGGCCCGGCTCTTCTGAAGGAAGGTCATTTTTATCCTTCCTTCCCTCTAAAGGGAAACCTTTCAAGGTGATAGGTTGGCCTGTGTCTCCATCTTTAATTCAGAAAAGTGGGCAAAAGCAGATGGGAGCGAGTTCAGAATATTGATTCCCGATCTTTTGAAATAAACCAGTGTGGGGTGGATAAAAGGATGCAAAAATACGTTGCTCTAAAGTTAGCCATGGGAGGTGTGCAGGTAGAATTAGGGCCTGACTGCTGTGAAAGGTACCGATATTCACCTCCCTCCAACTGGTAAGATTACTTATTCCCTCGTTCTGAAATTTCACTGGTGGCCATTCCTTATCATGAGGACTAGGAACAAACTTTTCCCGTGCAATCCTAAACAGCATTGCTGGAGTCACTCTGTTTAGGATTTCAGTGTTGACGCTCTTTTCTTTTTCAAAAGGGGCAGCTCGGCAGAGTGACTGAGGTCTGTGTTCCGTTCCAAGCTCGCGCCAGGCCAGAGCGAATCTGGCCTCGGTTATAAATAGCCGTGGAGATAAAACGGTTAAGTCGAGGAGTTGGAGCAGTAAAGCAGCTTAGGCCCGATTTAGCCCCGCGGATCTTGCGATTAGCTCTGGCCAAATGCTCTCCATGACCATATGGGCTAGGAGATCCCGTACTCCCCTGGCTAAGCTGCAGTTTCCCCCTTTCTAGCCCCCCCCCCATTAGCCTCTCCTTGAGTGACTTATAGGCGAAGAGTATGGGTTGGGAAGGCATAGGGTGGCTGTCACCCCGACTATATGATCAGAGGTCTGGAGACTGAGCCCTACGAGGAAAGGCTGAGGGCCTTGGGAATGTTTAGTTTGGAGAAGAGGAGGTTGAGAGGGGGCATGATTACTCTCTTTAAATATTTGAAAGGCTGTCATTTGGAGGAGGGCAAGGAGCTGTTCCAGTTGGCAGCAGAGAGTAGGACCCGAAGCAATGGGCTAAAACTACATGCACAAAGGTACCGACTGGATATTAGGAAGAACTTTTTCACGGTCAGAGTAGTTCAAAAGTGGAATCAGCTGCCTAGGGAGGTGGTGAGCTCCCCTTCACTGGCAGTTTTCAAGAAGAGGCTGGATGAATATTTGTCCGAGATGCTTTAGGCTGATCCTGCACTGGGCAGGGGGTTGGACTAGATGGTCTGTATGGCCCCTTCCAACTCTGTGATTCTATGATTCTATACTGTGCAGCTGATCTGTTGGTTATATGGGGAAGGAAACCCCCACGGAGGCCTAATTCACCCCTGCAACTTATCCCGGCGTTTCTCTTTTTTCCGAGACATGCCGTTTTATGTTTCAGGAGAGTGCTGGGATTTCCCTGTCGGGCAGTTTCTCCCATGCCACTCTTGGTAATGCTCTCTGACATGCGTATGGTGGGTAGGGTGGCTGTGGGCCCTACAGGCGATGCTTGGCTCCTCGTTGCTACCGTGTGAACTGACAACTCACACGTGCAGGAGAACAGCAGGATCTGAGTCCAGTGGCACCTCTGAGACGAGCAAGATTTCCAGGGCGTACGCTTTCGAGAGTCAGAGAACGAGAGGGCAGAACGGAGCTGGCCTTGGTGGGTTCCCGCTGGGAATGTTTGGCATTCCCTGCAAATAGAAAACTAACACCACAAGGAGAGAGGGTTCTCCCTCCCTCCCTCCTTAAACCTGTTCTGTTGGCTTCTTAGCTGCGGGGAGGTTTAGCACGTAGAAAAGTTCCAAACTGTTGAACCTCCTGCCCACACGCAGTCCCAAGTGGCTCAATCCATTCTGCCATCTCAGACAAGCACCGCAGGCTTCAGCTGGGTGCAGATCCTGGTAAATACGCTGGGAATTGGGCTGTGCGGTGTAAAAGTGTTGATGCTGATACAATTTGTGCAGGAGGGCGAGACGGGGTCCGTCAGGGATGGAGGGTGGCTGGGTTGAAGAGGGAGGCGTCTGCAAGCTGGGAGTGAAGATATCCCCTTGGCCTCTGACCCCAGAGAAGAGGCATGCCGGGGGGGCCAAACCCTGCTTCAACAGAACGGAGACCTCTTTCTGAGGCTGCGGCTTTGAAATCGGTTAGATCCATCGATTAAGAACTCTTTGTTCAACCAAATCACGCCCCTTCCCCCTCATAAACCCTGTAGCACATTATATTTAAAAATTGCACAGGTTAGGATGCCATTTTGGAAGAGGGCGCCGGTGGCAGCCTTCCGGAGGGAATGCCTCTTCCAAGATGCATGCTAGAATGCTGCCAGACAGAGTTGCTGTGAGTGGGAGATTGGGAGCACCACATACGCCATCATGTGCTCTCTGGAGGAAGGGCGGAATAAAAAAATTTACAGCTACATAGGTAGAAACACCTGTGTGCACCTTCGCAAATCCAAGTGAGTTGGCTTTAAAAAAGGGGGCGCCATAAGTTAGCTATGACTTGGAAGCACTCTCCTCCACCACCAGGGTCGATTTAAGGCTGCAGTGCTTTGAACTCTTTCCTGAAAGTAGGTGGGACTGACTCCTGAGTAAACATGCCTAGGATTGCCCTGCAAGATTCGTCCACCTGAGTAGCAGCCCTACTAAATCCAAGGGCGCTGTCTCCACTCGGAGAAAGCAAGCCACTTTGCACGTGCTCAGAGGCATTTTTGCATCTTCTGGAATTGCAACCAGAGCCCCTCCGTTTGCAAAGTCTCGCTTCTCCTTCACACACACACCCCTCCCTCTCCCCATTGGAACTGCTTTGTAGTTCTTGGGGTGGGCAGAGTCTTAACCTTTTCATGCCAAGGAGGGAATGCACTGTAGCTCAACTCTTGTTGTCGTGTTTCGTTAAAGAATCTCTTTATTTCTTTAATGCTTTTGATCGAAACCGGATGGCTTGGCTTTCAGTCGGTTCCCCCTCCCTTGCCAAAGCCGGAATGTGCTTTGATGCCCTCCTGTGGCCAAAATCCTGAACTACAATTCTTCCAACTGTTTACTGTTTTGGCCCAGTATAGTCCGACAGTCTTTTGGTGCGTCCGGCAGTCTTGTGGATACTTGAAATGCTCAACTCTGCTTCTCCACCCACCCGGCCTTCTTTAGCCCCTGTCTGATGAGCTTCTCAGCCAAACTGTCCTCTTGCATTCCTTTGGAGCAGTTGCCCTGTTTGTGTACTATAACTGACCCTTTTACATTGGCGATGATTCTGTGATCTCACAGCAGCTCGGCCAATAGCTGGTGGGTCTGGGCAGGCTAGCAGAGGAGTATGTTGTGCAGGGAAAAGTTAGGTTGGTCTTGTGTTTAGCTAATGCAGAAGTTGGGTTTTCTCAGTGTCGAAGGAGTTCTGTGGGTATGGTTGGGTTGCAAATAGGCACTCTGCTGGTTCGACTCCCACTCCTGCCTTGAGCTCAGCAGGTGGCCTTGGGTCAGCCGTTCCTATCAGCCCAGCTCCCCAGCTGCATTGTGGGGATAATCATAACACTGACTTTGTTCACCGCTCTTAGATCACTGATCTGTTTAGAAGCGCGGTATATAAGCACAGTTGTTATTATTTTTATTGTTATTATTACTATTTGATTTTTAAATAAACACTCTTGTTGTTTTTGTTTTTGTCATTATTAGGAGCTACTGTAGCATAGTGATTAAGTGGTTGGGCTGCAAATCAGCACTCTGCTGGTTCGACTCCCACTCCTGCCTTGAGCTCTCCAGGTGGCCTTGGGTCAGCCGTGCCTATCAGCCCAGCTCCCCAGCTGCATTGTGGGGATAATAATAACACTGACTTTGTTCACCGCTCTTATAATCTTGTTGTTGTTGTTGTTATTTGATTCTTAAATAAAGCTAACTTTAAACTCTGCCCTCCTCTTGCTTGCAGGACCTTCAACAATGAAGAAGACGCATACGTGTGAGTACCGATCCTCTGCTTGGATTCAGTTATTTGGTTTGGTTTGAAGGATTGGGTCCCTTTTTGAGTGTGAGACTATGAAGACATTGGTGTCCGTCCGTCCCCCCCTCCTTAACCATTTTTAGCAAACAGAAGGGATACACTGGAAAAGACAGTCATGCTAAGGAAAGTTGAAAGCGGTTGGAAGTAGTAAGAAAAGTAAAAGAGCCGCTTTAAAGCAGAATTACTTGAAACGGGATTTGGAATGATTGGATTTAAAATGCAGCCAGCGGCCATGCAGGGTCAGGCTAAGTCTTACCTACTGCAGCCTGCTGTTCCCGGCAGATATTTCTCTAGGAGGGTCACAAGGAGGGCATGGTGGAGAGGAACTTCCTTTCTTATTTCTCCCCAGCACATAATATTCTGAGTTAGACTGCTTCGGTGTATGGAGGTTCCATTTCATGGCTGCTGGACTAGACGGACTTGTGGCTCGATCTGTCAGGGTGGTTCTTCTGCTATGAATTTGTCTAAAAGGAGCGTCTTGCTGAACGGTCTCTTTGGCCCCCAGCTGTGATCAGCTGCAAAGATAGGCTTATCTTGAAAGATAGGCTGCCTTTGAGCATGGAGGATCCATTTAGCTATCCTCAGTCGATCCACGTTCTCTGAATTCGATCTGGTGCTCCTAACATACCAACTGCTACCTTGGTCGTTTCTGCGTCTTGTGATAGAGAGTTCCACAGTTCTCCTTTGCGTGCGAAGGACTTCCTTTTCTCTGTCTTGAATCTATTTTTCAAGGCCTAGGCAGATAGGAGGAAGGGGCAGGGCGGAGGGGAGGCGGTGGCGAGGTTATGCTTTTTCCCCTCGCGATGGTGCCTGGAAGAAGTTGCGTGTGAGCCACAGCGGAGTGTGGTGGGGCGACCCCGTTCTGCTGCCAGGGCCCGTCAACTAGCGTCATGGTTTCTGAATCTTTCTTCGCTTGACGCAGTGCGGTCGGAATCTTGAGGTCATCCCTAGATACGTGTCGGCCAGGCAATATTATTATGCAGCTTGCAGTGGAAAAATGGAATTGTTACGAAGTACCTGCACAGGGAGCTGTGCCCGGCCCACACAGGTTACCTAAGTTGCAAGCAGGCTGGTGGGCCCGAAATCATGCATTCCTTCTAAGAACCGGTGTGGTGTAGTGGTTAGAGTTGTGGACTAGGACCTGGGAGAACTAAGTCCAAAGCCCCCCACTCTGTCTTGAGAGTTGAGCCAGTCGCACCTTCTCTCCTCGCCTGCCTCACAGGGCTGTTGTGAGAATGAGATGGGGCAGGTTGAATTATTATGCTGCCTGGAGCCCTGTGGAGGAAGGGCGAGATAAAAATGTATTTTGTAGCGAGATAATGCAGTCTTTGGATTAATCTGCAACCTTCAAAGCACGGGATGGATAAATCCTGTCAGTCTGGGTAGTGGGTAGCCATGTTGGTCTGCAGTAGAACAGCAGGATGGGAGTCCAGTGGCACCTGAGAGGCCAACAAGATTTTCAGAGTGTAAGTTTTCGAGCGTCAGAGCTCCCTTTTTCAGACAAGAAAAGAGCTCTCACTCTCGAAAGCTTACTTGCTGAAAATCTTGTCGGTCTCTCAGGTGCCGCTGGACTCAAATAAATATGAGAATGCATCATTCAAGCCACAAAGATGACACAGAATAATAAAAGCATAAAGGGGCCTTACAGACCACCTAATCTAACCCCCTGCCCAAGGCAGGAACAGCCTAAAGCATCCCCGACAAGTACTTGTCCATTTCCTCCTTGAAGACTGCCAGTGCGGGGGAACCCATCACATCCTTAGGCAGCCGATTCCACTGCTGGATTACGAGGTTTTTCCTAACGTCCACCCGGTACCTTTCCTCCTGTAGTTTAAACCCATTGTTTCGAGTCCTATCCTCTGTTGTCAACAGGAACAGCTTCCTTCCCTCCCCTAACTGACAGACTTTTAAATACTTAAAGAGAGTGATCACATCTCCCCTCGACCTCCTCTTCTCCAAACTGAACATCCCCAGGTCCCTCAGTCTTTTCTCGTAGGGCTCGGTCTCCAGGCCCCTGATCACCCTGGCTGCTCTCCTCTACTACACCCGTTCCAATTTGTCTACATCCTTTTTGAAATGAGGCCTCCAGAACTGCTCACAATTCTCCTGGAGGGGCCTGACCGACACAGTATATAGTGGGACAATAACCACTGCCGGCGCCAGGGTTTCTGGTGCCTGTGGCAACTCCCGTGCGCACAGCGCGCGCGCCATGGAATGCGCGATGACATCATCGTGCAATTTCATCGCACAGCGCAAGCTGGGGTCATTTGCTGGCAGGCGGGTAGAGGCTGCTTCGCACTCCACACGCCGCCCCGGCAGCGGCTTGTGGCTGCTGCGCCCGGCTGGGTTGTGTGGTGGCGGCGGCAGCGGGAGCTGGCAGGGGCTGGCTGCAGCAGCTGCGGACCAGCCACGCCAGCTCCACGGCACGCGCCTCCACCCCCGACACCCCCTCTGGCGCCTCTCCAGGGCCTTCGCGCCTGAGGCCACCGCCTACCTGGCCTCTATGGGCGCGCCGGCCCTGACAATAACATTATATGATTTAGATGTTCTGTTAAGTCCCCTCATTGCTAGATCATTCTATTCTATTCTATTCTATTCTATTCTATTCTATTCTATTCTATTCTATTCTATTCTATTCTATTCTATTCTATTCTCTTTTTACATATAGTCTTGTCTTTCTCACTGAGACTCAAATCTGATTACACAGTGTAAAGTCAATATGATCACCAACTATGATATTCAGTAAACAGCACAATAGGGTAAGGTGCTGCAGAAATTCAAAAAGAAGCATAAATTCAAATACTGGCATACTGAAGCTTGAAGGTCGAATACAGAAATGGAACATTGCCGAAAACAAACCCTCGTAGTTTGAACGCAACATATTAAACCACGTGAAAACTACCCAGTAGGAGCATATCTACATCCGCAGACAGTACCCAGTAATATAGTCTACAGTCCCTTTCCCTTTACCCTTTCCCTTTACCGGTGCTTTTCTCGAAACCATTTCCATACAGCTCAGCCTTAATGGCTATGTAAAAAACGGTTTTTAAAAGGTTTTTAAAAAGTTAAAGGTGGCAGGGAAAGATGTGGTCTGGTGGGCTCATGCACAAGGCAGGATACGGCAGGCGGAGCAGAAAGGCCCCTGCAGAATGCACGGCTGCCTTTTCTTTGCTCATCTAAGCCTCGAAAATGGCTGGGCTTGGAAGGACAACCAGAAGTCCCCCAGAGCCGACTGAAGCCGTGATGCCTGCGTTTCAGGCCCACCTCGTCTTTTAGAGTACAAGCCTTGCAGCTTGCAGTTTGGGAGTCGGGATTCCTGACGTTGTTTCAGGATGAATTAGGTTAAAAGGCCCATGAACTAGGAATTTTTGATGCCCCTCAGAAGGAACAGGAAGCCCAGGGGAGGGGCCAAAACCACAGGGGCCTAGGAGTCTGGGATTCAAATTCTGCCTTCGGTCACTCCTTATAATATTAGCATGGTGGTGAAAAGACGGAGGTACAAATTGGGCCGCCTCAAATCTTCCTTCGGGTGCGAACCGGTCCGATGATCTTCGGTATGCCGTTCTTCTTCAGTGCTTACCTCCCCTTCCTTCTGCAGTTTGGGGGTATCGCTACTGACCTACCTTGCAGGACTGACCCAAAGATTTGAAATTCTTGGAGCACGCCCAAGGGCTTTTGTAAATGCTACCGAATAATTACAGAGTAAAATTCTGCACTCTGCTGTCGCGTTGTGAAGCCAACGGTATAACGGTCTGAGGGTAACACAGACGTATGTGGAGGTGGCTGTTTTGAGGAGTTACCTGGAGAGTAAATGAAACGAAACTTTGCAAAATCGAGGCCCGAGTCCTACCTGCCCTGGCAATATTGCCCCTTCTCAGCGTAGACCCTTTCACCTTTTTTCACAAATGGAAACTCTTCTCTTTCTTGTGGCCGCCTTGTTCTTTTGTGGGTTTGGAACTTTCCACCTCGCTGTTTCTCTCGTTCTTCTCTCCCCCCCCCTCCCAGAATACAGCTGAAGCTTCTGATTGGCTGACAGGGGTGCCATTCTCTGGGTGTTCGTGGGTCACCTGTGCAAGCGCCGCTGAGGTTGGCTTTTTTTATAAAGGGACGCGTCCTCCTGGGCCCTCTGTGTTCTGAGCCCAGCAGCAGGCACCCGAACGCCAGCACGCGTTGCAGCATCAAACTACCACGTTCCCTTCCCCTAAGGCAGCAACAACATGCGAGGTAGGTTGCTTAGGGCAGGGGGGCAAAGGCCACTTGTTTTGTACCACCTGTGGATTTAGAGAGAGCTCCCGAAAGCAGTGTTTTGGATAGGGCCACGAGAAAGTCTGTTTTACCCTCTGCCCGGGACGCTCGATAAAGGTCTGATGCCGAATGCGAGAATTTTCAGTTTGCGCCGGCTGCCTGCGCTTTGGGGACCCGCCAGTGGCCCCTGAAATCCAGCAACCAACACCACATAAATGGCTGGCATTGCCTCTGAAGGCCCCAGACCAAAGCAGAAAAGGATGCATATGGATAAACGGGGAGCCCCGCGTTAGGTTTTTTGTTCCCACCAGCGGTGTGCCAGGTGCCGAATGCCCTTCAGAAGCAGCTCAGCAGCTGCCCAAATGACATCTTGCCGAAAAGGAGAGGTCGGGGATTGATCAAAGGCGCAGCCAGGGCGCGGAGCGCAGAAGAGTTGTTTATAACAGGCAGCTGTGAAAAGCAGGTGGTGCTGGTATACAGAGTTGTCGGGTACAGAGGAAGGTTAACACAAAATCTCTGGCTTATAAAAACATAACTTGGACAAACCTTGAATGGTAGTAGACTCAGAGGTGACGACATGCATCTCTGCACAGCGCATAATGAACTTACGGAACTCATCGCCACGAGATGCAGCCGGTGTTTAGAAAGCCTTAAAACGGGGTTAGACAGATGGATAGATGAGAACGGTAGCTAAGTAGAACTTCCAGTTCCAAAGCATGTCTACCTCTGTTGGGGACAAAAACTGGGAGAGGGTTGGCTGTTGCCTTCATGCTATGCGTGTAAGTTTCCTGGGAAGCATGTGGCTAGCCGCCGTTAGGAACAGGGTTACGGATCTATGGGGACTTTTGTGCAGGATGGAGCCGGGGACATCTTGCGGCCTTTGAAAACACACGGCGCTCTTTTTGTTTCTCTTTACAATTTCATCTTCAACCAAGGTGTGGATTATGACACACATCACACATACACAGCTAATGAACACCCCCCTCCCCAAAAAAACCCCTTGCATTACCAGTCCCGCAAAGCAGTTAAATCTACAGTGACTGTGAATTTTTTTTTGCTCGGCCGGAGTGCATTTGTGACTCATTTGCTGAGTCAGCTGTAAAGCTCGAGTCACGTAATTACTGGGAGTGAATTCGATCGCAGGGCTGGAAGCTGCCTGGGTTTTATCACCGGCACTGAGGAATAGAAAATGGGGGCGGGGGGTCATATTTCTGTAGCCCATTCAGTGTATTCAAACCTAACCGCATCTCACTAGATCCTTATAACGACCCTGTAAAGTAGATTTAGTACTATTACCTTTGTGGTTTGTAAAGCAACTGAGGCAGGATTTGCACTGGGGGCTTTCCTTACCTCGCTCATACCCAGTACGTTTTTTTACACTTCGAGAAAGCAACGGGGAAAAAGTTGATTTCGGTCCGGGTTGGACTGGCAGCTTGCTTTGAAAAATCAGACTTCACGTACTATCGCTTGTACTATGCAAGCTGATCTCAATGAAATTGCACAGTTTCTGTTTTTCGGTCTTTCTGGTGGATTCTGCCTCATCATACTTAGCCAGGATCCCTTGTGATTCCCCCTCCCCGTCAAGATCGCTTAGGCTCGCACCCCCAAACCTCAGCTCTGGGTTTGGAGGATGAACGGGGGGGGGGGGGGGATCGACTTCTGAGTGTGAAATAGTTGATATTAAAGGGAGATTTTAAAATATTATTATGGCTTGTATAATGCCAACCTACCTTGCAAGGTTGGTTTTTAGTATTACTGGGATGTCAACTGGAAAATGTTTGAAGGCTTGGAAGTGCTGCCGAAATGTTGGATATTTATTGCGGGCTGTGGGGCTGAGGCGGAGAAAGACAGAGAGGGTCAGAGGAAAATATTTATCAAAGCCAGTTGGACTGTGTGCGGTTTTGTTCCACAAAATTAGATTTTCCCGTTCAGGACCATTTTTTTCCCAGGATTTGGGGGAGGTTGCTGATTTTTTGGTAGTACTCCTTTTCCCACCTGTGCCTGCTTTTCATTTTGGGGCTGGGGCCCTGAGCAGTTCCTTGGTCTCGCACTCTCCGCAGCCTAAACTGGCTGTCCGAACTGCACTTCGACACATGCAAGGTTTTGGCACAATTCCAACCCCTGATTATGAACCTGCGGGTTTCTTTTCTCTACAACATGAAAACACCTAATGTGGCCGAAGCATCGGTTTAATTCGTAGGCACGGTCTGGGTGGGAATTATCCGTGGGTCAGAATTGCTCAGAGCGCCGGGTGTTTGTCGGCTGTGCGGCAGGAGGAGGCTGTTCCTCTGTCCAAACCACTCGAGCCAATTCCTTGGGGGTGGCACAGGGAGGGGGGTTGCCCATGTGTCCCCGGGGACACTACGCCAGTGGCATAGGAGGAACAGCGGCCTGTGGGGGGGGAAAAGCACGTTCCCGAGTCATCAGACCCAGCAGTCTGGTTAGCGTAACTCTGCAAGGTTAACTCGTTTTTGATGGACTCGTTAGCCGGTAGCTGCAGAGGGGAGAATTATTCCTCTAACCAAGGGATGTATATGCAGTCTGGGAAAGAGAGAGAGAGAGGTTTTAAGAGGGCTGAAGGGGAGATGAGAGATCGAGGCATTTGACCATTTTGCCTCGCTGGCACCTCCAGGAGGTATGTGGGGCTGATTTTCATGGGAGGGAGGGCAGAAGGAACAGCTCATTGACTGATCCAGAGGAGTGAGCCGTGTTAGTCTGTGGTAGCAAAATAGTAAAGAATCCAGGAGCACCTTTAAGACTAACCAACTTTATTGTAGCAGAAGCTTTCGAGAACCACATCTCTCTTTGTCAGATGCATCTGACGAAGAGAGCTGTTGTTCTTGAAAGCTTATGCTGCAATAAAGTCGGTAAGTCTTAAAGGTGCTCCTGGACTCATTGAGTAAGTCCCAGGTTGAACCCTCAGCATCAGTTAAAAGGAGCAGGTAGTCAGTGATACGATATAATTCTTCCCCTGAGACCCAGAGAGTTGTTGCCAGACCAAAGAGGCAGGACTGTCCCTGCTAGCAGAGCCGTATTAACCCATAGCCAGGCCCCTAGGCTTTCAGGTATTTCGGGGGCCCTCCCGCACTTCAATCTTTCACCCCACTAGCTGACAGCCTGACCCCTGGTATGGTAGCTACTAGACCGTGGTACATAGCCCTATATCCATTTTGAGGTTCTCCTGAAGAATTCTATTCATATATATGTATAAGAGCATATATTATATGTACACATATTGCTACGGCGCAGAGTGTAAAGTGCCTTTAAGCATTGGAGCTCTAGGGCGCAGGTAACAGTGCCTCAAAAAACATTGACAGGCCCCTAGTCCCTGCAGGTCCCCTAGGCTTCAGCCTAGTCAGTCTTATGAATAATACAGCCCTGCCTGCTATACCAGTTTTCTGCATTCCTAGAGAGTGGGTTCGCATGCGAATATTCGTCAGGGATCCTGCCCTGCCGTTGAGTCTGCTGGTGTTCCCCCGGCACCTCTGGTTAAACAGGTTTTGCAGATTTTAGGAATGGCATGAAAACCTAGCAGGCCCCTTCTAACTCTGTGGTTCGATGATTTTAGCAGACCTGTTTACTCGGGGGCAAAAGTGAGATGTGTGTACACGCCATACAGCAGTGATCGATCTTTAAATCTCCTTCAGTGAGGTAGATCCAGAGGAGTTAGCCGTGTTAGTCTGATGCATCTGACGAAGAGAGCTGTGGTTCTCGGAAGCTGACGATGCATCTGACGAAGAGAGCTGTGGTTCTCGGAAGTTGACGATGCATCTGACGAAGAGAGCTGTGGTTCTCAGAAGCTTATGCTACAATAAAGTTGGTTAAAGGTGCTGCTGGGCTCTTTACTGTTTTGCAACTTCAGTGATGTGAATCTTTACCCTTTTTTGTCCTTTCCCCATTTTCCTCCTGTCCTGTCCTGTTATGAGAAATTCCTTCACCAGTCGTCGTTCCTCCTTCCCCGAGCAAATCTCAGCCGTACTAGAATTCCAGTGGCACCCATAACTTGGGAGCAAAAATCCCAGGCAGCTTGGCTTTCATTGAATGTTTTCGGCCTGAGGAATGCAGTCACGGCTTTTTCCAAAGCAAGAGATTTCTCTTGAGCCTCTGCACAAGAAAGCCCCAGTTTGGGGCTTAGCAGGGGCAGTCGGCCAAGTTCTGTATTTGTCAACGTGTTTAAAAAATAAAACCTTCCAACTCCTGTTGAATTGGCAGGCTTAACTTCTGGATGCTAAGTTTGTTTATGTCAAAGTTAAGTCCCATATATTTCAGTGTTCTTTTCTCTAAATTAAGTGCAGACGGGAGCGCGGCCCATTTCTTTTTCCCACCCCCACCCAAATGACTTAATTTCTGTTGCTAAATGTGCTCCAGGTTTCTGATCTCTGAGATGAGATATTTGTTCTGAATGGAAAGGCATTCTTCATTTTGACACCCAGAAAAAGGATAAATGAGAGCCTGGTGGCCCCTTCAACACGATTAATATTTATGCTAGAATAAAATCCTGTTAATCTCTTAAATTCCACTGCGCTCCCGTTTATTTTTCCTGGAGAAAATTGTGCTTCGAGTGATAGATAAGAAGCCCTCCCCTCTTTTCATTTCTTTACACAACTCATGGCTGCTTTGAATTACGAGACCAGCCTGGAGCAGGGTCTCATGCAGAGATGCAACGGGCACTCTCTGAAATAATTCCCTTTGAACCCATTGCTCTTTGCTCTCCCCTCTGTGCCCCACGTCAGTGGCGCTTCTCTCTGGCAGCTGTTTGTTTTCAGATTTTAAATATACATTTCCTCGTGTTCTGTTGGGTCTCACAGACCAAGAATAGGTTTCTTGCACTGGGGGAAGTGCTGGCATGGTGGAACAGACCTGTGCGATCCAGCCCATTTATAAATATGCACCGCTCTGCACATAACTTGCTTTCTGTAACTTCTCAGGTCTCATATCACGTGTTTCATAAACCTTCTTGTGTTTTGGGGGGGCCTCTATAGGTCTTTTTTTTAAAAAAAAATTCTATTCCCCTGTGCTGTTTGGCAGAAGCAAGAAATCGGTCCTTGAATTCTATGTTTCTAGTCCTTATGAAGGTTCATGAGGGCTTCCCCAGAAAGCAGCATGAACCATTTTTACTGCTCCAAAGGAATGTACATTGACAACAGAGAAAAAGCCAAGGAATAGGAAATTGAAAGCCCGAGGTGTTTGGGATGAAGAAACGGGAAATGTGTTTTAGCAGCCACTTTTGCTAAGCTGTGAAGTTTTTATTTCCCAGCAGGGAAAGCTGCGGTTAGAAAGCGCATATGTGAGGGATATTTTCCCCTTTTCCTTCAGCGCATACAAGATCATACCCTGGGCCTCCAGGCCTCCAGTCCCACTCCACTCATTGCTCTCCGTTTAAGATTGAATGAGAATCTTTTATAGTTATAATAAATATTAAAGAAGTTATGTAAGATTTTTATTGTATATCGTTTAATAATAAAAATTATTACATTAATATTAAAATCATAACATACAATTAATATTATTAATCCCATTCACAATATTATGAATCCAACAGATTAATGTTAATATTAATTTTATTAATATTAGTAACATTGTCCTACTAAGAAAACAATTTCTCATCGACCTTATCTTGTCTAGCCGTGCTTGCGGCCTATCGTTTGCCGCCATCTGATTGTAATTAGTGTATATTTTATAAGTGAATTTCTCTTTTAAATGTGCTTTTAAATCTATTTATGGTTTTAATTGTATATAAATTAATTCTAAGATGTTTTTAAACTGTTGTAATCCATCCTGAGCCCTTCGTGGGGAGGGCAGAATAGAAATCGTGAGTGAGTGAGAGAGAGAGAGAGAGGGAAGAAAGAAAGAAAGAAAGAAAGAAAGAAAGAAAGAAAGAAAGAAAGAAAGAAAGAAAGAAAGAAAGAAAGAAAGAAAGAAAGAAAGAATCTTCTCCACCTGATCCATAAGGAAGTACTGAATCAATTCTGTCGCCTTGAATGGAAGAAGCTGGTGGATTGTGACTCTATTAAATATATCTGAATCAATTCAAGTGTTCTTGTGTTTGGCCAGTTTGTCAGTTAATGAATTAATAATTTCAGATAGGTAGCCATGTTGGTCTGCAGTAAATGAACAAGACTGGAGTCCAATTGCACCTTAAGAGACCAACTAGATTTCCAGGGTATGAGCTTTTGAAAGTCAAAGATCCCTTTGTGAGATACAAGGAGTGGGAAAAGGTAGGAGTCTTTATAATCCAGGCAGCAGGTAGGAGGGATATTGCAAATTAGAGTGTTAGGAAGCTAGCTATAATACATGTTGTAATTAACTTAATAGAGCAGGGGTGTGAAGTGCAGAGAATTAGCATCTGTGGTGTGAGGAAAAATCCCATGTCCTAATTCAACCCTGGAGGGAGGAGGTTCATTGTTCCAAACTTCTTGGTCTTTAAGGCACTACTGGACTCAAATCTTGAATTAATAATAGAGCTTTGCTTTGGTGTGGCACTTCTGGTATTCAGGGCCCTTTTGTGTGTATTTTCACAGTATTTTCACATGAGTAGTATTGCAGTAGATCTGCACAAATTTTGCATCAAGGGAAATAGTTCTGTCAAGAGGAATTCCAAGGGGTAGCTGGCTTGGTCTGTTGCAACCCGAAAGGTAAGGAGACAAATGCACTTATTGTGCTGGAAACTTTCAGCAAGCCAAATCCCCACTTCCGCAGATGCATGATGTGTGACATTCGACTGACAGATTATATATGCCCAAAGCTGCAAACAGCAGTAGGGATTTGATGGCAGCCCATTTTCCCAGGACAAGGGAACTAAAGAGCTCAGATGCAAAGAGGGAGGCGGTCAAAAGCGGGAACAATCCACGGCGAGTGGGTGTGGACCGCTCCCAAGCTGTTGATAAATTAGCCAAGTTGAATAAATCTGAATAATGTGCCTGAAAGGTGGAATTATTGCTTGTTGTAGCGAGCTCACCACCCCCAGTCCCTGTTGAGTCCCAGTCAGATAGTGTCAGATCTGCATGTGTGAATTCTGGCTGGGCAACTTCTCATTGCACTCTGCCTTTGAAACTCTCCGGCAGACATCCTGAAACCTTTCGGTCTGACCAGGGAGGCTGAAAACGTTCCTCCCTCTGGTATCTGCGTGTCGTCATTTGAATACCTGATTTGTACCTGTTTAATATACTCTTGCATAGGGACTGTTCCGTCACTGATGGACGGACATTGCTGGCGCATGACAGCGTGGGTCACTTGGGGGGGACGTGTGGGCGAAGGAAACTTCGTGGGACGGCCATCACAGATGTAAATGCCCGGCTGGCACTTCATCCAGCAAGGGGACTGAATTGCAGAGCCGGGGGTGCTTCTCTCTTGACGCGCTGTCGGGTTTTGTGGCAGAAGCATTCGTTTATTTATGTATTTACTTACTTGGGGAAGGCAATGGCAAACCACCCCGTAAAAAGTCTGCCAAGAAAACGTCATGATGTGACTCCCCTCCATGGGTTAGTAATGACTTGGTGCTTGCACAGGTGACTACCTTTTTTTACCTACTTACTTACTTACTTCATTTATACCCCACCTTTTGCCCCAATGGGGAAGCAAAGCAACTTCCATAGTTTTGCAGACTAACATGGCTACCCACCTGAAACTAATTCGCTGTTTGGGGTATAGATCTCTTTCCGCCAACGGAATGGTAGAAAGATCTTGTATCTTTTCGGTGGGCCTGCAAGACAGAGATGTTCCTCCAGGCATATGGTTGAGGCCAGCACGGGATCCATCGAATTAGCCTCCCTGCTGTCTCCTACCAATGGGGGGGGGCGCGTATGGTTCATCAACCCCCCCACCTATGCTATGCTTGGGGAGTTAAGAGTTTCACCAACCCACACCTCCACCCTTTTCTTCCTTGGTGTATGGTGGGAAGGGAAACGGGGAAGGGGGCCCCACCTGGAATACTGAAATTCATGTTTGTACTGAGATGTTATTTTATTGTTTTTATCCATTATAATCTATTGTAATTTATTATTGTAACCCGCCCTGAGCCTGCTTGCGAGGAGGGCAGGCTAAAAATCCAATCAATCAATCAATGGGACACTTTGTGCCTCTGAGGAATTATTTTTTTATCTATTTTATTTGCTTCATTTATACCCCACCCTTCTCCCCATACCTCATTCTCCTCTTCTCCATTGTATCCTTACCAGGGCTCATTTCGAGGGGGCACGCACAGGAACGCAGTTCCAGCAGTTCCCCAAAGAGGTCACATGTCAGGTGGCCCCGCCCACCTGACTCTCAGCCATTCGGGCCTCTGACGGGTGGTGGGTCACTCTCCCACTCATCAGTGGCCCAGTCCTGACCATTTGGGGCCCCTTTTCGGCCATTTTCAGCCCCTTTTTGCCATTTGGGGCCCAATTTCGGCCCTGAATGGCCCGGATTGGGTCCAAAACATCCAGGATAGGTGATGTCAGGGGGTGTGGCATATGCAAATCAGTTATGCTAATGACACACTTCCGGTGATGGCAAGAGGTGTGGCATATGCTAATAAGTGAGGCTAATGAATTATGCTAATGAGTTCCTCCAGCTCTTTTTCTACGAAATGACCCCTGATCCTCACTGTGCGGTAGGCACAGATGTCTGCCAAGACGTCAAGAGATGCCTCTAACAAAGGGAGCTCTGACTCTCGGAGCTCATCCCCTGGAAATCTTGCTCTTTAAGGTGCTACTGAACCCAAATCTTGCTGCTGTTCTGCAGACCAA
This sequence comes from Eublepharis macularius, assembly GCF_028583425.1. Classification (NCBI taxonomy): domain Eukaryota; kingdom Metazoa; phylum Chordata; class Lepidosauria; order Squamata; family Eublepharidae; genus Eublepharis; species Eublepharis macularius. Next base: position 250,452,153 of record NC_072790.1, read on the forward strand.
CACAGCGGCCCACCTGAAACTACCTGTGAGTTAGGTTAGGCTGGAAAGCCCAAATGTCACCCAGATAGCTTCCATGGCAGAGCAGGGATTCGAACCTGGGTCTCCCGGATCCTAGGCCAACATTTTACGTACACACCATACTAGCATAATGAGGAAGTTGATTCTGGGTTTAAAAGGCTTCTGCTGGTATGCATTCTTATTTTTTAAAGCGCTACAAGACTCTTTCTTAGCTGCTGTAGCGTATTGGTTGGGTTGCAAACCAGCACTCTGCTGGTTCGACTTCCACCCCTGGCACGAGCTCAGCAGGTGGCCTTGGGTCAGCTGCTCCTCTCAGCCCAGCTCCCCAGCTGTATTGTGGGCACTAATCTATCTAGAAGAGCAGTGTATACAACCACAGTTATGATTATTTATGATTGTTTGTTTGTTTGTTTGTTTGTTGGATTGATATCCCGCCCTCTCCTCAAGCTGGTTCAGGGCGGATCATGACATCGTAAAACCACAATTTCAGAAGATATATATATATATATATATAATAAATTACAGTTTAAAATCATAAAACAATTAAATATCAATACGTATTCTGGGTAGGCACAACAGATCTCATTAGACAGTAGAATGGAACAGAACAGGCAAGGGAGCAGCAGGAAAGTTCAAGCACTCTCATAGGCCTGGCGGAACATCTCCATTTTACAGGCCTGGCGGAACTGTAATAAGTTCTGCAGGGCCTCGGTCTCAACTGGGAGAGCGTTCCATCAGGCCAGAGCCAGAGCCGAAAAGGCTCTGGCCCTGGTTGAGGCCAAGCAAACGTTATTTATTTAGGGTGGACATGATCCATTCTCTGGGTTTCAGAGAGGGCCACTAAACCCATGCTCGCCCTTTTCCCATCGTAGCCAACGGGATTAAAAGCACTTGGCTTTTTTTGCTAGATCTTCTCTGCTCGTAAGTGCGAATTTGTTTTCTGATGTCTGTCGGCCACAAGAGTGGAGCTGATGCCGCCCAGAGGAACGTGTGCCTAAAGCGAGATCCACGGCACCGATGTGTGCTTTTGTGGTGTTTCTTGTGGGACCAGAGCGGGTCATGTCCCGAGGACGACTTTCCTCCTCTCCCTCCATGCTTTTGGCTCTGCACTGAAACATCCCCAAACAGGGGAAAGAATTTGGCTGGTGAATATTCTGCTGCTGCTGCAGCAGGCAGCTCTGTTGGCTTCTAAATCTGAGTCACGCTTTCCGAAATTTCAGAAAGGTGCTATCTTAAAATTAGCAAGGACTTTGTTTTTTTATGTTGGTGAAATGGATCTTCCCCGTCGGCTTCCTTTGATTCGGCACTGATTGCTTTCATGTGTGTTGCATAAATTCTCATTTGTTTGGCCCGCTTTGTCAGTCATAGCCTAACCACTTTTGGGGGGGCGGGGGGTGAGATATCTGAGTCTAATTCCTCGTAGCAAGGATTTTCTGCATATGAGCGGAAACCTTTTGTTTATTTTTAATTTAAAACATTTTTGTGCCACTTTGCCCCCCCCCCATTTTAGTGTCCCCAAGGCAGCAAACTGCTACCGCACCAAAACAAATTAATATTTTTTAAAAAATTCAACAAAATGCCTACATATAAAAGGGAAAGAGAGTCACTGAAGGAACGCCAAACAAAAAAGTCTTCGCCCGCTGGGAGAAGATCGAGAGGGGGACAAATGGATCACCCTGGGGAGGAAGGTTCTGTGATTCCCTTGCCGTTACCTTGCCTCAACATAAAAACCACTCTTTCTTGCTTAACATCAATATTCATGCTGTCATATGCTCTGTCTAGCATTTTAAAAGTGATTAATAAACTTACGTATTTTGTTGTTGCTTTAAGTTTGTAGGCATGTGAATTCATTCGGTGCCTCTTGGTTCCATTTTACTTCTTTACCATGGTCATTTCCACACGGCTTACCTTGTTCCAGAAAACAGTGAAATCTCACGAGAAAACGCTGTTATTGCGCAAAATCGCACGAGAATACGCAATAACGGCGTCTTCTCACGAGATTTCGTGCGAGATTTTGCTGTTTTCTGGAACAAGGTAAGCTGCGTGGAAATGGCCCATATCTTTAAGGTGTATAGGCAGGGCTTTTTTTCAGCAGGAACGCGGTGGAACGGAGTTCCGGAACCTCTTGAAAATGGTCACATGGCTGGTGGCCCCACCCCCTGATCTCCAGACAGAGGGGAGTTGAGATTGCCCTCCGCACCGCCGAATCTAAACTCCCCTCTGTCTGGAGATCAGGGGGCGGGGCCACCAGCCATGTGACCATTTTCTCCTAGGGCAACCCACTGAGTTCCACCACCTCTTTTCCCAGAAAAAAAGCCCTGTGTATAGGACTCAACCAGAAATCAGTTGCAGGTGTATCTCATGCTTCTTTTGCAGATATGCACGGTCAAAAATCTGCGTATGTGTCCGGAGCCATCCTGAGTTGTGTACCTACCCACAGATTTGAGAGGGCATAGGGACTTCTTTTTTAACGTATATCGAGAAGGAAAATCCTGGAACCCCCACTCCTGTTCAAGTATCAAACCAGATCAAAACCATGGATCAGGGAAGCAACCCAAGATTGCGGAGGCCTTTACAGATCTCACCTTTGAAATTTTCTATTGGCAATTTCATCCCCCCAGCTCTTTGGCTAATAAGGAGAGAAGCCCCTCTTCCCCTTCCCATACTCTCTGCCATTATTATAAAGCTGTGTGTCTTCATCTCTTCGTTATATATTTAAAGGCCTGCCTTGCCATAGTGCATTGCTCAATAGTCTTCTTGATCCATTGTTTTCTTCTTTATCGGTGATTCCGCACACGTTGGATAATGCACTTTCAATGCACTTTATCAATTGTTTGAGGTGGATTTTTTGTTCCGCACACAAAAAAATCAGTTCCAAATGATCTATAAAGAGGATTGGAAGTGCATTATCCAGCGTGTGCGGAATCACTCTATGTGGCAAAGAGAAAAGTTCCTTCTATTGGGAGTTCCCCGTTGTTCAGAAACCCTGGCCGTGCACAGCGACAGCCTTTTTTTTAGCAAATCACTTCCCTGCTTTCTGTTCCTAGATAATTTTTTGAGGTTGCAGTCGCAAGCCACCTTCAGTTACAGCCGATCAAGTACCAGGAGAACTTTTAAAACGGTGACAAAAGCAACTCTAAAAGGAGCTGGCAGGTACCTGTTGCACTGCTTAAAGCAGCAGTGAAACTAAAAAGTGACTTTAAAAATACACACAGAGCCTGATAAGAGCAGTCAATAATATAATCAGCAGTCAGATTAAATAAAGCCACCCGTACGGATTAAAATAATATCAGATTATCAGGGCAGGCCGAAGAAATGCTAAAAGCTTTCCGGAATGACAGCAAGGAACTCTTGACAAAACAAAGCGTTGGTCTCATTAGCCGTGAGAGGTAGTTGTGAATTTCCTGCATTATGCAGGGGGTTGGACTAGATGACCTTGGCGGCCCCTTCCAACTCTATGAGTCTATAAGAGATATTGCCACTCAAGGGTGGCTAAGAAGTCCTGGCCCAATTGCCTAACCCTAACTATAACTCTGGCCCGATTGCCACGCTGACTTTGAAGACCGCCCTTTTTTGTGTGCATGCATAAGTTGTCACGTTTACAGAAAGAGGCACAGGGGCACAGATATGGGCAGTGGGTCCCCCTAGAGGGGCTGCCCACCTCTTAATGTGGGGGGTGCCAGTGGCGCTGCTACATAGGTGCTTATGAATGGTGATAGGAAAATGCCTCCCTGTCCAAATATTTCATGTCCCTGCAGAGCATTTCATCCTTTACTTTTACCTTCCCCGATTCATTTTTCAGGATCGGATTGATGAACTGAAATGGTCGTACTTCTATTTTTTCGTCCCCCATCAAAAAAAAAGGAGATAATATTTTTTTAAAAAAAATTTACAAGTACAAGTTTCTTTTGGCAATCTTAGTCATGTTGTGTAACATCTGAGAGTCTCTCAACATGAGACATTTTACAGGGGGACGCTGAAGTGTAGGGAGACACAATGTTCGCTGCGAAGCGTAGTTTTAAATGCATAGTTTAAAATGACAAAGCCGAAGGGGAGGTGAAATTGACAGAGCTGTCAGGGAATCGAAGATGAAATTAACAAACCCTCGGAGGAGCGATCTCTGCCGGCTCTGTCTTTTTAAACTATGCTTCCCAGCTAACAGTGTGTCTCCCTACACTTGAGCGTCCCCATGTAAGATGTCTCGTGTAGAGTGAGTTTGGGAAGCTCATATTTGAATGAGCCGTGGGCTCTAATACCCTGCATGTTTCCTTGAGAGGAAACCCCTTTGAACTCCGTGCTTCCAGGTAATTGTGATGCATGTTGCAGTGACTGGGAAGGCCCCAGTGCACAATATAAAAATGGCAGGCTTCTCTCCCCACAAGGGTCACTGCCCGTCCTTGCACCCGCTGCATTTACAGTCCCTGCACCCGCTGTATTACATATTCCCCACCCACCCCCTTGCCTGTGTTTCCTGGCTTCTTCGCAAGGGCCTACAGCATTCGAGGGAAGGGAGGCCGGGTGGCCCAGAGGTTGCATCGAGAGTGTCGGGGGCTGCCAGGAGGATGTGGGCTTTTGAGGCTTAGCAGCCGCTTGAATTGTTAAGGCAGCAAAAGGAGGAGGAAATTGCTGATTGAAGGTTTCTTGTGGCCTCCCGAGACCCTGCCAGCTCCACTTCTGTGGGTTGATGTTGATATTCACACGAGCCCCTCTCTGAAGATTACGTGCAACCATTTCCCGCTGCGCGCCCTTCCACAGCCGAACTTAGGCCTGCTTTCAAAGTCTGGCTAGTTTCTCGAAACAAGTCCTTCTGCGGCTCTTTGTGGCTGAATCCTGCAAGATCCAACTGTCTGGTTGACGCACTGACAGGTGAATGATGCTAAATCGTTGGGGTGGAAGTCGCATTCCATGCTGATTTCTAACACTAGCTCTCCAGATATCCCGAACAACAGCCGTTCTGTTTTGTATGCCTCCAGGATCCAGTGCCTCTAAACATGGAGGTTCCATTTCCAGGGCCAATAACCACTGCTGCTTCACCGTATATTTTCAGGTAGGTAGCAGCAGAATAGCTGGATTTGAGTCCAGCAGGACTTTAGAGACGGATCAGATTTTCAGCATATAACTTTCGAGAGTCAAAGCTCTCTCCTTCAGATAGCGATCAGCTAATAATATGAATAACATTCAATTTATATTCCGCCCTTCAGGACAACTTAACACCCACTCAGAGCGATTTACAAAGTGTGTCGTTATTATCCCCACAACAATAATCACCCTGTGAGGAGGGTGGGGCTGAGAGAGCTCCAGAGAGCTGTGACTGACCCGAGGTCAAGCGGAGGAGTGGGGAATCAAACCCGGTTCTCCAGATTAGAGTCCTGCCGCTCTTATCCACTACACCAAACTGGCTATTGTGCATAAACTTGCCCTATCCAATTGATGATGATGATGATGATGATCTCTGCTAGTTTGCATCATGGCATCATGTGGCTGGGAGTTCCATAAGCTACGTTGTATTTCCTTTTCGTCTGCCTTGAACCCATAGCTAATCAATATCAGTGGATGACTTTGTGTATGGATGTACAAGAAGGAAAATCTTCACTCTGCCCTGTTTTATAAATGTGTTTCCCTCCGCTCAGTTACCTTGCCCATTTCATTTCACAATGTGTAAAGTCCCATTTTCTTCATCCCGAAGTTAGAGCTGCTTCCCAGAATTCTGACTGGCAGATGTCAATTAGCAGAGGACCATGCAGGAAGGGTGGAAGGCAGTAGGAAAAGAGGAAGACCTAAAACGAGACGGCTGGACTTGATAGAAGAAGCCACGCCCTCCCATTTGCAGCATCTGAGCAAGTCTGTTAATGATAGGACGTTCTGGAGGTCTTTCATTCATAGGATCACCATAGATCGGAGGCGACTTGACGGCACATCATACACACACACAGTGAAGATACAGCTTGCTATAAGAGAGGATTTGGCTGTTTAGGATGTTTTCGGTCTCCCCGCTGCCAGTTTGGCACTGCACTGACCATCCCAAAAGAGCTGGTGAATTGGTTTGGAAGCACTTCCCCCCATCAAAGTGTCGGCAGCCTCTCCTCCTCAAAAAGGGAGGGTTGGGCGTTGTGGAGAGGCCTCAGCCTCGCAGGTGTCTTGATGGTTCCACAGATCTCTCTCTCTTGCTGTGGAGCTGGCTGTCATCTGGTACCTGTTAATTATCCCCTTTCAGTCGGGCGCATTTAGCAATTAGCTTTCTGTTTCTGGAAAGGGGGAGAAGGCGGGATATTATCTCTTTGCCAAGCAGCTGGCCAGGAGATAAAGATCTACTTTGCAGCCCTTTTCTTGGTGTGGGGCAATCAGGGCCGGGCCAGCCGTAGAGGCAATCTAGGTGGCTGCTTAGGGCAACAGGCTTTCAGAGGTGCCAAATTAGGCAGAAGTGAATTTCTGTGTCTATTTTCACATTATTTGTTTTGAATGCCAAGTCAGAGGTAAAAGTTGGCTCCCGTTTTCCCCTCTCTATATTGGATGTGGGGAGAAGTGCCAAAGCTCACCCAGGGCTCTCAGGTTTAGTAGCACCTTAAAGGCCAACTAGATTTCCAGGATATGAGCTTTCAAGACTCAAAGCTCCCTTGGGCTTGAAGGTGCTACTGGACCCGAACCTTGCTGTTCTAGTGCAGACCAACACAGCTATCCACCTGAAACTAGGGCACCAAGAATCTTTGGCAGTGGGCTGTGACTGGAACCATTTGTGGCTGTCCCAAGATTCACTACTTCAATAGCTTTCAAAGTTTCACATCACATGACTTGCTAAAGACGCTGCACTGTGAAGCAGCTGGGCATGGATTCTGGGACATGGTTGAAGGCAGCGCACCTTCTTGTGGCTGATCCAGTCCTTACATACACTCCTGGATCCTGTTCTGGTCAAATCAGTGTCCCTGTTTGACTCTGTTGGGATTCCTTGTGAAATTCTCGGGGAGTTCCTAGAATTCTCATTAGTCCAGGTTCCCCTTCTTCTCTCGAAGTCAGATCTCCCACCCAAGGATAGATGCATCTTTTCTCTGGCACAGATCTGTGTCACTGCGCATGCATGAACCCAAAGGTCCTGCCATTCTATGCGCCACTGAGGTACTTTGGGAAAATGTAATGTTCCTTTAATGAGAAGAACACACGCTCTCTTGACTTTTAAATCTGTGGAGGATGGGCATTGCCAAGTACAGCAAATATAGCCAGTGTGCCACCATGGTTAAAAGTGTTGGACTACCAACCTGGAAGACCTGAGTTCCAATCCCCACTCTAGCCTGAAGTTCATTGGGCAACCTTTGGCCAGTCCCTCTCTTTCAGGCCTGCCGGCCTCACAGCAATGTGGTGAGTATAGAAAGGGTATGCTGTGCTCTGGGCTCCATGAAAGGAATGGCATGATAATAATCCAACTAATACAGAAGGAAGAGACGAGACTAGAGATGGGCATGGACCAAAATACAAACTAAAGTTCGTCACAAACCGGCGGTTCATCAGAGCCCACTTCTGACGAACCGCCACGAACTTTAGGCAGTTCGTTTGCTTCGTTTTTTGGTTCGTCACTGCAGACAGTCGGGCCCCGATCAATCAATTTCCCAGGCAACGGGGGGGATGGACTTTTCGCAGACCTTCTACTGCCCCGGAAGTGACATTTTCATGAACCAAACGAACTGGTTCACAAACCAGGGCAAGTTCGTGAAAGTTCATGGTTTGTGAAACACGACGAACCACCAACCGTATGGTTCGATATTTTCCTGGTTTGTGCCCATCTCTAGCTGAGACTTTAGAAGTGCTATAATAATCACGGTCAGACCATCATCCTTGGTATGGGGGGATGTTGCCATGCAGACATGTCACTGAAGGATCTGTCTTCACTGAACCCCAGGGCTTATTGAAAACAATGTTCTGTGGGCTTGCTGAAGAAGGAGTTTAGGTTATTTTCACACCCTGCTGATACTCCAGCGTGGCACATATACATAAATGCCATTTACCTAGGATGCAACCCAGTTGAAATCTTGTGTGGAATTCTGGCTGGGTTGCCGCATCTCAAAAGACACATTGGGGGCCCAAGCAAAAGGTACAAATCCTACTGGTTATTTAAGATGTTCAGGTGCTAGAGCCCCTTCCTACTTGAAGTGGAGAGTGCCCTCAAGTCATAGCTGACTGATAGCAACCCCTGGTGGGGTTTTCATGGTAAGAGACTAACAGAGGTGGTTTGCCATTGCCTGCCTCTGCAACCCTGATCTTCGTTGGAGGTCTCCTATCCAATTACACACCAAAGCCAACCCTGCTTAGCATCTGAGATCTGATGAGATCAGGCTCACCCAGGTCAGGGCCTCTTTCTACTTAGAAAGGCAGGATTGGAGTCCGGGGGCACCTTAGAGATCAACAAGATTTTCAGGGTGTAAGCTTTCGAGAGTCAGAGCACCCTTCTTCAAGTACCTTTGTCAGAGCTTTAACTTTTAAGTTTATGCCCCGAAAATCTTGTTGGTCTCTATAGTGCCACTGGACTCCAATCTTGCTGATCTGAAGTTGGGAGTTTCGGGAAAAGATGACAGGGGACAAGAGAGAAGTTTATAGAATTTTGGATGCCATAGGTGGTAGGGGAATGCAATATTTTTCCTCTTGCATGGAGCCTATTTGTGTGTGTTTGTGTTATGTGCCATCAAGTCGCCTCCTACCTATGGCGACCCTATGGATGAAAAACCTCCAAAATGTCCTATCATGAACAGATTTGCTCAGATAGTATTTGGGGCTTGCAAATGAAATAGATTGGCAGTAGGTTTGCGTAGGGGAGAGGGAAGGACAAGGAACTTGGGGACTTCACTGTCACAAGATGTGAAAGATCATAGCCTATTTTTTCCTCCATGGAGTGAGTAATTGAGTTTCCAGTTTGATACGTCTGCCCCTTCCCCTGGTAATACTTCAGCCAAGCCTCTGTCTTTTTTCCCCCCTTCGATTTTCCAAAATTCCCTTGTAAGCAGGTCCGATTTTACACTTATTCGGTCTCCCAGTTTACCAAAAGGAAAACAAGAAGTTGGGGGAAAAGGTGAGGTTGTGGCAGAGGGTTGTTATGGGGGGGGGATTCAGTTTTGATTCCTCTCCCCCCCAAAAACACACACACAACCCTCTGCCCCGCACAGTGCTTGTCTGAAGTGCCCCCACCTCCGTAGTGCATTCGACCACAGGAAAGAAGTCCCTTTTAGACACACATAATAGGAGGGTAAACAAGTGATTTACGGCCCTTCTTGCTGATCTCAGTCTCTTGCACGGTTCCTCTGAGCCAGACAGCCTGCTGAGTAACAAAGCCCTGGGTGGGAGTTGTGCGTCCGCATCCCAGACGTTGGCGCTGTTTTCGGTTTCATTCATGTGGGGAAAGTGTTAACGAATCCCCCCTCCCCCAGGTTGCGGCCACCCATATGTCGTGAGAGAGGGAAGGAAATGGAGGGGGGGGGACCAGCGCCAATAAACACTCGAATGCTATTTTCGCTGTGTGGTTTTCGTAACAGGTGCAAATTTTGTCGAGGGGAATCAAGCTAGCTGCCCCGTTGAACTGACACATGTTTGCCTGTCTGTGGCGTTCACCTGTACTTCAAAATGAGAAGTGCCAGCACTTTTGGAAACTGTTTTCTCCCCCTGATGGTTCCAGATATTGGGAGTAGATTGAGGTTATTCAGTGGTGAGGGAGAGGTTTCTCATCCTGGAAGGGGTGGCAGCAGTGGGATCCCCTCCCTAGAGAAGGTGAAGTTCGTCCTGGCTGCTGAAGGCATGCAAGGACGTGGGAAGGAGCATGCAGCCACACAGGAAGACCGGGTAATGGTAGGACAAGAAAAAGGGGGCAGAAGCCAGAAGTCTGGAACCCCGTTACCCGTTCGTTCCACAAAGAGCAGGGAGGTGACTAAGTATTCTGTAGCTAGCAAGGATGACCAACAGCCAAAGTCATGATAGAGCGAACAAAAGGTTCATCCCCTTTATCTTAGGGTCAAAAGAAATGCCCCTGAAAAGCTAACAAGCAGTTGGGATTTGGAGGTGCACTGCTACTGAACATGGAGGTTCTACTAATAGCCATTGGTAGACCAGTCCTCCGTGAATTGGCTATCGAAGCCAGTTGACCAGCTCTGCATCTTGTGTCAGTGAGTTCCACGTGTTACATGAAGAAGCACTTCCCTTTGTCAACAGACACAGGAATCAGGAGGCACCGTAACACTTTGTTTCTTTAGAGGTTGGCAGACAATTCATGGCCTAGCTCTAGTCCACAAAAGCTTACGCTGGGATAAATACTAGCTAAGCTTTAGGGTTCCACCAGACTCTTCTTTGCGGCTGCAACAGACCTTGCATGGTTGTCCACCTGGTTTTTTTCCTTCGTCTCGCCTCACATTTCTACAACCCGTCTGCTTTCTCAGGAGCCCCAGGTCATGGCATTAATAGGAGAGGGTGTGCCGTTCCTCTGCTTCACCACTGCCGTGCAGAGTCTAAAATCTTTGTTGTGTTTCTTCTCCTGCCTGTCTGTTTTTCCAAACTGAGAGCAGAGGGCAGATGGCAGGGCAGGTCTAAAAGGAATGCTGCCGTGCCAGTCAATCCCTTGGCACCACAGGCGTGGCGCTGAGAGGGTGAGGCGAGGTTGCCGGCTCGAGGCTGGTGACTCCCGCTTGCCCACATTTGCAGCGTTGTGCGCTCAGAAACGTCGACCGCCTGACCCTTCCTGACTCCAACCACTAGTCCATCCAGCCCAGTTTTTAAGAAGAGCCTGGCTGAATCAGACCAGCAGTCTAGCTAGTTCACTGGGCAGCCTCTTGCCCTGGGCAGAGGGGCCAAGGCCTTCCCCTGATGTTGCCGCCCGGCGCAAGGGGTCTGCTGTCTCTGTATATGGAGGTTCAGCCTAGCTAGATAGGAACATAAGAAGCGGCTCTCTAACGTCGCAGGCAGAGAAAGATCTTTCCCAAACCTTTGCCAGATGCAGGCTCTGAAATGGCACGGTGTGCCCTGCAGGGCTTTTTTGGGCACGTGTGCAAGCATTTGGTGGCATGTTCAAATCTCCCCTCCCGAGAGATTTGGCTTTTTGAGAACCAGGAACAGCTGGCATACCCTGGCAAGCTCTGGCATCCCATCTTGGCATAAGGAAGGGGGTTGCCGCCCGGCAGAAATTACAAGTAGGGCTTGAGGAGACTTCCTCCGTGAGAGCACTGGTGGATTCATGGCAGACTAACAGCAGTTACAACCGTGTCGTTGGGGAATTGCAAACAATACATAGTCATCAATTAAGTATCTAGTAACAGTCCTAGCTCATAGAAGCATATGCAATCCACTGTTCACACCATCAGTGCAAATGGTCATATGCAATCCAAAAGAAATGTTTACTGACAAAATTGACATCAAATATGAATTCCGATATCCAATCCACTCCACAGTAACGCGTAATCAACGTGCTCCCGGTTATAAACCACGTTTCGATGCGAAATGTGGTTTATAGCCCAGAGCACATTGGTTATCTGTTATTGTGGATTGGATATAAGAATTTATATTTGATGTGAATTTTGTCAGCAGGTGGCAGAGAAGGGGGGGTTGGCCTCCCCTTTGGATGGGCCACCTGCGTTCTTTCCTGGATAGGCAGATTCCGTTTCTGATCACCTCCAGGTTAGACTGCTACAATGCCCTCTATATGGTGCTGCCTTTGAAGACTCTTCAAAACTTTCCGTTGGCGCAGAATGCTGCGACAGGATTGCTAGATGTCAGGATCACATCTCCCCATACTGAATAGGGATCAAAGTGTTGGTTATTACAGAATTTTTAACATTATGTTATCGGTATTCTGAGCTACAGCAAATAGCTATGGCAGAAAAATTGACATCAACTTAGAGTGGTTGAAGGTAAAGCTAAAATGTCAGATTTCTATGAAACATGGCACGATTTTATTTCCTATACGAATCAGGAAGGTATTCAACATCGACATCTATCTAAGCCCTTCCTCAAATTATGGAACAGGAATTTGGTATAAAGCAGGGGGGGGGGTTCTGGGAAAAGAGGTAGTGGAACTCAAGACCGCACAATGACGCCAATTTGGATCAGCTAGAACAAGGGGGGAGTTTTTAAGTTTAAATTGCCCTCGGCGAAAATGGTCACATGGCCGGTGGCCCCGTCTCCAATCTCCAGACAGAGGGGAGTTTAGATTGCCCTCCGCCAGCTCAGCCGTTCAGCGGCACGGAGGGCAATCTAAACTCCCCTCTGTCTGGAGATCAGGGGCGGGGCCACCGGCCACGTGACCATTTTTAAGAGGTGCCGAAACTCCGTTCCACTGCGTTCCCAGTGAAAAAAAGCCCTGGTATAAAGTATACAAAGCAATACTTTTTAAAAAATCCCTTGCACCATCAACAGATTCCTCTCTTGCTTAGATCTTGTAAGATAATTCCTCTGTCAATAATTAGATTCAACATTGTCTAGCATTTATTTATTTATTTATTTATTTATTTATTTATTTATTTATTTATTTATTTATTTTGGTAATCTTGTTCTCCATGTTTGTATTTTAGTCGATGGCTGTATTCTTTTCAGGGGGGGGCGTTGTTTGGAAAATTAATAGCATCATAAAAATGAAAAATGATTACCTGTTCGGAACCGGATACTTCACATTTTTTCCCCAAACAACTTGCCCATTGCTTAAAACCATTTTCTGAAGTGTTACCCTTTCCCCTCCCGTTGCCCTTTCAAACTGAATGTGGTGTAGTGGTTAGATAAAAATGAAATAGATAAGTAAACAGATAAATGGTGTGGCCGCTGGTTGCAAATTCTTGCCCGGGAGTCGCACCTCGGTTAGGGAATTCCCTCCCCACCGCTATCCGCCTGGAGCTTGGCTTATTGAGCTTGAAGCAAGAAATCTTGGTTTGATTGAGTTATATCTCACCCTTTTCTGCCTTTTTAATAATATCTTGCTTCCTTTTGGGGCCAAATTTTGCTCCTGGCGAGATCAGTGTTGCATTGCTTAAGCTGAAGTTTTTATTTTTGTGATGCCTTTGGGGGAAATGCCGTGATCTGCCCGCTGGCCTCTTGGGAAAGCTTTTGGGCTGAGAAGGCAGGGAATGTATATTTTTAAAAAAGGAACTTGCATGAAATTTGGAAAAGGCCAGATAGGTATGGGCGTGAAGCGGGATGCTGGGATGAACATCGCTGATGGACAGGGAGCGTCAGCATGACGGCAGAAGGTGCTGTGGCTGGAGCCCGGCTTTCTGAGCCTGATGGTTAATTTAGAGCCAAACTACAAGTGACGTCTTACACAGGTTGGACACTAGTCGGCTTCCCTCAAGTTTTGATGGGAAATGTAGGCATCCTGGTCTTGCAGCTGTAATGGAGAGCCAAGCTGTAAAACCAGGACGCCTACATTTCCCATCAAAACTTGAGGGAAGCTGACAAGTGTCCAACCTGTGTAAGGCGTCACTTGTAGTTTGGCTCTTAGCTACGGAGGGTGCAGAACAAAGGACTGGGTTTCTCTCCGGGCCGGTAAACTCTAGCGCTAGATACCTGTGCCTCTGTGAACAGCGCAAACTGAGAGGGGAAATGTGCCTCCCAAACAGCCACCACCACCACGTCTGATGTTATCAGGGCCTGTACTGGTGCACAAATACACCTTGGGTTTAGGGCGAGCCATTAAAGCAGTCGTTTTGTGATGTCTTTTTCCTGTCGGGTTTCCTGGAAGTAAGCACCCAGCCTGGATTTCTGAAAAGCAGGCCTGCGTCTCGCTCTCCCCCTCGCCCCACCTAAGCACAAACATCAGCCCCTCTTCCCTCCCCTTCCAACACCCTGCGTGCAAGCAAGAGATGCGGGGCGAGAGCTTGGGGGTGGGGGTAGGGGGTTGAAACCACTCTGTCAAGATTTAGCTCAGCCCATCTGGAAAGTGCTTCTCTTTTGCTCAGAGAGTGCGGGGGCAGAGTCACGAACTGGCGGGACGGGAGAGCGGCGAAAGTTGCTTTGGGGGCTCAGGAAATAGCTCTCCGGTAGTTTGATGCGGCATGCAAATTTCGAAAGCTGACTCAGCCCTGCGCCATTGTAGGAAAAGATGCTTTTTTTAAAATCTGGAGGTTCGTGAAAGGCAGATGAAGGGCAGTGTAAAATGCATGCGATTCGTGTAATATTAGTATATCATGGACTTGATCCTGTGGACCCATTACAGTAATGGTGGCCCTTTTCCCGGGGTGGAAGGAGCTGCTTCCGTCTCTTGCATCATGCAGACCTCCTTGTCCAGGGGAAGGTGTCACCAGTAGGACTCTCTGCCACTTGTCTTGTGAGACCAGAACCCAGCAGGACTTACTATCTTTCCGCAGGGCCTGTAAGGCAGAGATGTTCCGCCCGGCATATGGCTGAGATTAGGCTAGGCTGCCAGCCTGGTAGAGGAAAAGCGAAGATCTGAGCCCTCCCTATTAGAGCTGTCCACCATCTAGCTTTTCCCGATTGGCGGACTGATTGCCTCCAACTAGCAAATTTGATCGCTGCTATCTTGTATATAAACCGTTGTATATAAACTCCTGGCGGGAGACTGGGACGCTGACTCTTACCTCCCCTCCTTCTCCTTGTTTATATCTTGCGTGTGCACGCTCCCAGCTGGCGTGATGATGTCACTTCCCAGAAGTGACATCATCATGTGAGTCAAAGGGTGGCCCAGGAGCGCTCCCGCACTCACAAAGGGGTTGAATTGCCCTCCCACAGGGCCCGATTCGGCCCGAAACAGGCTTGCTGTGGGGCGCGGGAGCACGCTGCACTGCTCTGTGGTGTGCTGTGCCACCCCCCGGCCCGGTAAGTGGAGGCGGGGGTGGGTGGGAGGTGGGAGCAGGGGATCCCCCGTCCCCAGTGGGGGAATGGCAAGCCTAGTTTTATACTTACACTGTACTATTTTGATACTATTGTTTTAAATTGTTTTTAGGATGTAAATTTTATGGAATGTTTTTACTCAGTGTAATCTGCCCTGAGCCTGCTTTGCAGGGAGGGCGGAATAAAAATCTAAGGTAAATAAGTAAATTAAATAAGTAAATAGAGTAAGAAATGTGAAGGGTCAAATCTTTCTTTCCTACCCTCCCTCCAAAGAACTTAGAGGCATATACTTATTCCCCCACGTATCCTCACAACACACCTGTGAGGTAGGTTGGGTGAAGATAGAGGCTGGTTTCCAGTTACCAAGCAAGAGCATAAGAAAAACCATGACGGGTCAGTCCAGCGGTCCATCTAGTCCAGCATACTGTCTCACACGGTGGCCAACTGACTACACTGGAGGGGCAACAACAGGACATAAAGACTGGGGCCTTCCCCTGCAGTTGGCACCTGATAGTGGCTGAATCCACATTACCTCCGTGCATCCCGGTGTTGCACTAAATGTTCACTAAACACCCGGAAGTATAGTGTCTTTCTAGCGCGATTCAGAAATCGCGCTTGAAAGACGCTATACTTCCGGGTGTTTAGCGAACATTTAGTGCAACACTGGGACGTGCGGAGGTAATGTGGATTCAGCCATTGAGAGGTTGACTGCCTCTGGATGTGGAGGCTCCCTTTAGTCCCCGTGGCTAGTTGCTGCTAATAGATCTGTTCTCCATGACTGTCTAATCCTCTTTTAAAGTCATCTATGCCGTCACTACATCCTCTGACAGTGAATTCTGCATTTTAATCACTTGGGCAAAGAAGAGTTCCCTTTTATCCATCTTGAATCTCCTGCCCGTCAGCTTCATTGGATTCCCCTGAGTTTTAGCATTTTTAGAGAGGGAGAAGAATTTCTTTCTGCTGACTTTCTCAACCCCGTGCATGATTTTATAAGCTTCTAACATATCCTTTGTTAGTTGTCTCTTATCTAAACTGAAAAGTCCCATCCTCTTCCACCTTTCCTCATAGGAAAAGCGCTCCAACCCTTTAATCATTTTAGTTGCCCTCTTCTGTACTTTTCCTGTTTTTTCAAGCAAGTTTCATGAGTGGGTGGAGATCTGAACTAGAGTTTCTCTGGTCCTGCAATGCATATTTGCAGGGGTCATTTCGTAGAAAAAGAACTGGAGGAACTCATTAGCATATTTATTTATTTATGTATTACATTTCTAGACTGCCCTCCCCGTCGGATGGGCTCAGGGCAGTGTGACAACATACAATTTATAACATACAGTTTAAAACAATAAAAACATTATAAATAAACATTTAAAAACATTATCCATGTGCAATAAAATTTCTCAGATGGCGGATATAAGTATGTGTCACACTTTATGAGCTCCTGCATGGGTGGTGGACGGTCTTCAGTGGTATGGGTGGCAAGTGGACAGCCTAGCCCCCACCAAATGCCTGGCGGAACATCTCCATCTTGCAGGCCCAGCGGAAAGATAACAAATCCCGCCAGGCCCTAGTCTCCTCAGACAGAGAGTTCCACCAGGTCGGAGCCAGGACTGAAGAGGCCCTGGCTCTGGTAGAGGCCAGACGGACCTCCCTGGGGTAAGGGACCATCAGCGACCTCTGGGGAACATATGGGGAGAGGTGGTCCCGAAGGTGTGCGGGACCCAGTCCGCATAGGACTTTATAGGTCAACACCAAAACCTTGAACCGGATCCAGTACTCAACTGGTAACCAATGCCACACCCCTTGCCATAACTGGAAATGTGTCATTAGCAGGACTGATTTGCATATGCCACACCCCCTGACATCACCTATCCTGGCTGTTTTGGACCCAATCCTGGCCACTCAGGACCAAAGTTGGGCGCAAAATGGCAAAAAGGAGCTGAAAATGGCCGAAAAGGGGCCCAAAATGGTCAGGATCAGGCCGCTGCTGAACAGGAGAATGATCTACCACCTGTCAGAGGCCCAATCCAGGCTGTTTTGGCCCCAATCCAGGACAAAACGGGCCCAAAATGGCCGAGAATCAGGTGGGCAGGGCCACCTGACATGTGACCTCTTTTGGGAACTGCCAGGACTGCGTCCCTGCACAATCCCCCTCGAAATGAGCCCTGCATATTTGCAAAACGATCCCTCAGTTGCACAGGTCTTCCTGCTGGTATGCCAGAGTTCCTCTGCAATTGGCCACCATTCCCTGGAACGAGGACTTTGCAGATGGACTTCCACCCCGTTCCTTTATTACATGTTTGTCATCACACTCTAATATTCCGGTTTGTGTACAGAATCAGTTCCTATCTACACTGCCGTTTAAAACTGGATTAAGAATACTTAAGATATGGGGAGTGGGAGGTGATTAACAGCACCTACACAAAACAGTTTTGATATCCTTCGCTGCTGTGCAGTTGTGAAAGTTGGCTCATACTTTTCAGTGTGGAGGGCTGGAGGCGAGTTGTCTGCAGGAGATGAAGTTAGCAGCCGTATTTGAGATGTATGCGTGTGTCCGGTGTGGTGTAGGTGGAAACAATGTCAAACTAGTATGGAGAAAACCAGCATTCAAATTCCCACTCAGCCATAAAGCTGGCTGGCCTTGACCCTATCACTCACTCTCTCTCTCGCTCTCATCCTAACCTACCTTACAAGGTTTTTGTGAGGATAAGATGAAGGAGGGAGAGAACTCCACTCTGGGCTTCCAGGAAGAAGTACAGGACCGAAAAGTAATAGTGTTAATTAGTATTTTTTTGGTTTGGTTCTCAAGACAGGCTCATCCCGATGGTGTTTTGCCGTCTGGGCATGGAGCAAGGGTCACTGGGTGTGTGTGGCGAGGGGAGGTAGTTGTGAATTTTTTGTGCATTGTGGAAGGGGTTGGACTAGATGACCCTGGAGGTCCCTTCCAATCCTATGATTCTGTGATTCTGTTACAGTGGTATTCAAGATGGCGGGGATTCTTCTGTTGCTACGGTTACAAGGCCTAATTCAGTTCCTCCAATATTATCATCATTATTTCTGCCGATCCGGCACGCAATCGCATTCCTTGCCTTCCCCATCCCTCTCCCCCCACCTCTTTAATTCTCAGATGGAAAAAGATGGCCGCCGTCAGAACATGACTCAAGATGGCGGCCTGTTCCCAGTTGCTATGACGACACTGCCTGAAGTAGGGCTGAGGAGGCACGTCCCGGGCTCCCCAGCTTGGCTCAACACGACAGAGCTTTTTAGCGCTCCGTCGTCTTTTGGCCAACATTTGGCCCTCCTCTTTCCGCCACCGCTCGCATTTCCTATGACGCCATGGAAGCCGTGACTTGGGGGGTGGGCGGTGTGTGGACGGGAATTGCAGCTGTCGAGATGCCCATTTCCTGACCACACAGGTCTTAAAATATACTCCGTTTTCCTTTTGTCTTTCTTTCTTTTTTGCTTCTCTCCCCAATCGCATAGGCCCAAGCCCTGGTTGACCTTGTGTCAGCTTGGATTTACTGGCACCAGGCAGAGTTTAAAAGTGAGAGTTTTTACTGGCAGCCTCTTCGAGGGGGATCCACTGACTAATTTAGGAGATGACTCAGTCCTCTACCACGCCATTCCCTTCCCTTTGACTGTGCAGCTTTGAGGTTGGGGAATAAAACCATTGCTCTCTGTGGCTTTTTTGAGCGTTCGGGGTGGTTTTGTTTTTTTTTTCCATTATTTGACATGATGCAGAGATGGAGAAAGGTAGCTACAGGTGACATAAAGCACAGTTTTTAATGTCTACAAATACACAAAGAACGCATGGTGCCCTGTGTGAGCTTCTCCTATTTCCCCCACGTCAGCCATATGAGGTAGCCTGTCTGAGGGGCTTAGAGTTGGACCCGTTGCTCCTCCTAAGTAGGTATCCTATATATTTAGTATATCCCTCCTTTACTCTAAAGAGCTCAGTGTAACATACCTGGCATTCCCTAATTTTATCCTCTCAGCAATCCTGCAAGGTAGGTTAGGCTGAGAGAGGGCGATAGGGCTGCCAACCTCCAGGTGGTAGCTGGAGATCTCCTGGAATTACAACTGATCTCCAGGCCATAGAGATCAGTTCCCCTGGAGAAAATGAATGCTGGGGGGGGAGGGGGGATCCCATGATATTAAACCTCACTGAGTTCCCTCCCCTCCCCAAATCCCTCCCTCTAGGCTCTACCCCCCCCCCCCAAATCTCCAGGAGCTAGCAACCCTAGAGAGTGACTCGCCTACGGTCACTCAGCAGACATCATGGAAGAGTGTGGGGATTTGAACCTGGAACTCCTAAAGCCTAGGACAGTGGCTTCACCTCTAATGCCAGTTCTCTAGTTTCCTGTTGGGCAACTGTTTCCACTACTGTTTTTGCTACCCCTTACTCATGGAGATGTGAATAAGGGGTGATTGGCCACTGCCTGCCCCCCTGCCTGCCAGCAAGATCGTGAAGCCATTTTCTCCTTGCCTCTTCAGCCTTTGACGAGAAGAGCAGTCAGGCCAGGTTTAACTCAGTGGCCTCTAGTTGCCGACCCTCTGCCTTTTAGATTCTGCGGCACACTGACTCTTCTTTCGAGGTTACATACAAGCTGATCAAAGTGGCTGCGTTTTCTTGCAAAGAGCATCCATCTATTCCCACTCCCATCAGTATTTGCAATTGTATGTTGCTTTCAGGGGCATGCCCTTCCATGTGGTGAGTTAACATGCTGGTAAAGTTCTGAGTGATAAATCCACCAGTTTAAATAATTTTGTAATCATAAATTTGTTCTGTACAATAAGACATCTGTCGTGAGAACTACAAGAGATCCAGGGTTGTTCTCGTCCATGCAGCCAGCCACTTGCTTGTGAATTTCCCTGAAGTGTTCTGTATTTTTTAAAAAAAATTTTACACTGCCTCCTAAGAGGATCTGCTCGAGGTGGCCTTCAAAATCAAGCAGGGCAGGAAGATGGTGTGCTTCCCCTCTTTGTATGTCCCCTACATAATAGTCTCAGGTATGCTGCCTCTGAATGTGGAGGCTCCATTGACCTCTCTCAGCTTTGCTCTTAGCCATCCATGGACCTGTCTTCCATGAATGTATTTAACTCTTCATCTCCTGCCTTCAAGGCTAAGACCCCTCACTGCACCTGGTGGCAGTGAGTTCCATAGAAGTGTGGGTGTATGGGTGAGAGAGAGAGAGAGCCAAGCTACAAGTGACGCCTGACACAGGTTGGACACTTGTCAGCTTGCCTCACGTTTTGATGGGAAATGTAGGCATCCTGGTTTTACAGCTTGGCTCTCCATTACAGCTGCAAGACCAAGATGCCTACATTTCCCATCAAAACTTGAGGGAAGCTGACAAGTGTCCAACCTGTGTCAGGCGTCACTTGTAGATTGGCTCAAAGAGATCTGATGAACTGCATAAAACTAAATGTGAGGCAGAAGAGAAAAGACCAGTCTCCACGTCCCAAGGAAGGCACCAGAGGTGTGTGGTGTCATGTTTTCCCGTGATTGCCCTGCATCCGTTGCAGACCATGGTGTGTTTGTGCAAGAATTCAAAATGCTGCGCTTTATATGTACAAAGCTTGGGGGGCTTCTTGAACAGTGGCAGCTGCTGGCAGGGAGGGGGGCAATATCAGTCCAAGATCTAGTGGATTTCTCGGGGGGGGGGCAGGGGAGGTCTTCTTCTTTCACAGACACCTGCTGAGAAGTCACAACACCCCGTTCCCTTTGTCTTTTTGCAGTTTGCCGCACCAAAACGCTGCCTCAGCAAGATGGCTTTCCTCTCATACTGTGTGGTGGTTAAAGTTCTCAAAAGCAAAAAGGGGGCTGGATTCTGCCCGCCAGGCGCTACCTCCTTGTAACACTTAAGCTTTCCTCCTCCATTTCTGTGGGTGTAGCAACAAGCTGGGGAGAGGCGAAATGATCTCTGTGCGTGGCCAGAAACATTACTCTGTGACCTTTCGCCATTCTAAGACAAAGGCTTGGTTGTATAGCTAAGGAAAAGGACCCAGGAGTCCAGCTGTAACCATTGGAAGGTGGTGTAGTTTAATGGTTAGAATGTCAGACTGGGCCCAGGAAGGCCTGAATTCAGACCTCTACTCAGCCACAAAGCTTGCTGAGTGACAAAAAGCTAGTTGGTCTCTCTCAGCCAAACCTACCTTACAAGGTTGTTGTGAAGACAGAATTGAGGAGGAATGGACCATGTATGCCGCTCTGGGCTTCAAAGATGGGTGGGAGGAAATGGATCGATTGGAGCCCATGCTGCTCTCAGAGTTGGCTGCAGAGATAAAATTTTCCACCTTCAGCCCTCTGATACGGTGCATCTTCTCGCATTTTCTCCCCTCAGGACAGCTGCTAATGTTTTTCTTCGCCTCTGTTTTATCCTCACAACAGCCCTGCAGGGTAGGTCAGGCAGAGAGAAAGTGACCGGCCCAAGGTCACCAGTTGAGTTACCCAGTTCAACGGGGATTGGAACCCAGGCCTTCCCTCTCCTAGGCCAGCACGCTAACCAGTACACTGTTTAGTCTGATCTTTATGGGTTTTGCTTTCCAAATCGTCCATACTGGAGGCTCTGAAGGGAGTCCAACTATTCAGCCCCCCTGTCCCAAGAGTTGTAGTATTGCTGTAATTTTTAGAAGGGAGGGGATAAACAGGCTGTTCTCCTGTCATTTGACTTTGTTAAAGTTAACAGAGAGTTAAAGCTTACCTCTCAGTGGATCCTGCTCAGGGGATTTATTGGGGATGATCTACCAGCATTATGTAAGAAATCGTGTGATGGTAATCAGAGAAATGGGGGAGGGGTGGGTCTTATTTATTTATACGCTTGATTTATAGCCGACTTCCCCTCAAGCAGGCTCAGGGCGGGTTGCAACAACGTTTTCAGTGAGTATAACCTTGAAATCCAGTCCACAAGCCCCTTCCCCGTATAATACCCCCTGGGAGAAGTTCCAAACATCTCCCTACCAAGGGCCCCCTTGGGAATATCCAAAAAGATTATCTTTATGGTACAGTGAGGATGCAAGCTGCTGGTATGATATGACAAGCCCTGTGGTTTCCCCTCAGCATCATGTACTGAGAGGTATACTGCCTCTGAACATGGAAGTTCTATTTAGGTGTCGTGGCTAAAAGTCGTCGGTAAACTCATTTAAGAATGCAAGAATCAGCTTTTGATCTGTCTGGTCCAGTATCCCTTTACCCTAAATGGCTAGGTAGGAAGGCAATGACCCTCCTTGTGGTTGTTGTGGGTTTTCCGGGCTGTATTGCCGTGGTCTTGGCATTGTAGTTCCTGACGTTTCGCCAGCAGCTGTGGCTGGCATCTTCAGAGGTGTAGCAACAAAAGACAGAGATCTCTCAGTGTCACTAGAGAGAGGCCAGTGTCACTGAGAGATCTCGGTCTTTTGGTCTTCGGTCTGAAGATGCCAGCCACAGCTGCTGGCGAAACGTCAGGAACTACAATGCCAAGACCACGGCAATACAGCCCGGAAAACCCACAACAACCATCGATCTTCGGCCATGAAAGCCTTCGACAATACATCGACCCTCCTTGTCTTCCACCATCTACCTTTAGCGGTAGACTGCACCTAAGCGTGGAGGTTCCATTTAACTAAATAGCTTGGTGAAAAGAACACATACTGCAGCTCATGACCACAGCAGCCTAGAGATGGACAATTTATGGAAGTTTGAGAACTGGAGGCGAGGGATCTGTTTTTCTGGTTGTTTTGGGGGGGAGATGGTAATTTTGAAAAAAAATTAAAATATATGCAACACTGACTTTGGCATCAAGCCCAATTTATTTTGTTGCTTCAGTAGCATTTATGTGTATGTTAGCATATAAACCTGTACTAATTGGCATGTTTATGAAATTTAAAAGTGTAAACGCCTTAGCTTTATACAAGCAGAGTTGCAGCACGTTGAGAGAAAGCAGCAAACTGCTGACCCTGGGCTTACCTTAGCACATGTATCTTAATTTTTGTCATCGGAGAGGTAGAAAAAAGTAAAAATTGAAAACCGAATGCAGATTTTGGTGTAAAAGAAGTACATTGTTTCAGCTCTTGAGTTCCTCAATAATGTATTATCATCAAACACATTCTGGCTTATTATTACTTATCAAAATTATTCACATTTAAACATTAAACATATCCTTGAAAATATGATATATATGTCTACTGTAGTAGAGAGTCCAGTAGCACCTTTAAGGCTAACCAACTTTACTGCAGCGTAAGCTTTCGAGAACCACAGCTCTCTTCGTCAGATGCATCTGACAAAGAGAACTGCATCTGACAAAGGGAGCTGTGGTTCTCAAAAGCTTACGCTGCAGTAAAGTTGGTCAGTCTTAAAGGTACTACTGAACTCTTTTACTATTTTGCTACTACAGACTAACGCGGCTAACTCCTCTGGATCTATGTCTACTGTATGCATCAGAATTATCATTTATCTTCTGCTGTGGACTGTCTCACATAAACATTTTCATGCTGTGCATTTTGAGTAAAACTTTGTTTTAAGCGTTTATTTATTTATTGAGAATATATCTATGCTGCCTCATCAAAAGTCCTGCTCAAAGTGGTGCACAAATAAAAACCATAATATATATTTTTAAATCATTAAAAATTTCACTCATTCCAAATATTTGGAAAATATTTGGAAAATATTTCATAAGATTCCCCCCCCCCTGCCCAGTGCTCCCCCAAATTTCATTTGGGGATATATATTTTTTAAGTCCTCAAAAAATGGGAAGGAAGGGACGCATTTTTTTCCGTGAATGGTTCTGGTCTCTCCCACCTTCACACCTCTATGCTAGCGTCACTCCCGTTTCCCAAGGGGCACGTGCTGTAGTTTCGACTTCTCCTGTTGAAGGGGAGGGGGCGGCTGGCACTGCTTGCTTGATCCAATAGGAAGAATCCACGTGTAGCATTTCCCATGCCTCCACATTACCAGAAAGGCCTCTGAGGCCTTCCCAGGGGCCATCCAATGCAGAAACTGAAACATCTGGCTGCTACATCTGCATTTCTCTTCCTGCACCAATTTGGAGGATTGTGGTAGAGCCTCTTACGTCCTCCTATTTATTTATTTATTTCATTTATATCCCGCTTTCTCCCAGTGGACCCAAAGCAGCATACATCATTCTTCTCTCCTCCATTTTACTGTCTCAACAACCCTGTGAGGTAGGTTAGATCCGGAGTGTGTAACTGGCTCGATATTACTCAGCAAGCTTTTGTGGCAGAGAGCACAGAGAAGGTGGCAGAAACGGGCCGTAGTAAACTAGTACTTTAAAGGGGGTCTGCTAAGAGATGGTGGATGCAGAGAGATCTGGGATGGAGAAAATGGGGTAAAAGATGGGAGGATTTAGAGAGATCTGTTAAGATGCAGGGAGAAAAGAGACAAAAGATTTAAAGGGATGCAGAGAGGTGGTTTGTCGGAGAATGAGTTAAAACAAAAATATGGACTCAGAAAACCACAAACCCCCTCATTTCCAGTATGTTAACCATGAGTTAAATTTGTTTAAAAATCCTTTGAGAGGTTTTGAGTTGCATTACCCCATTTGGAGTATATTAAGCAAGCTTAATCTCATCAGATCTCTGAAACTAATCAGGGTAAGTCTCAGTTAGTAATTGGTTGCAAGACCTCCAAGGAAGACCAGGATTGCTATACCGAGATGGACAATGGCAAACCACCTCTGTTAGTCTCTTGCCTTGAAAACCTCAGCAGGGGGTCACGATAAGTTAACTATGACTTGACAGCACTTACCGCCGCCGCCAAGACCCATGCATGTGTGTTCTCTGTGGTGGCTTCTATTTTGTGGAACAGCCTAGCAGAGGAGGTCTCCCAAACTTTTGTCATTTTGCAAACGCTATAAAACCGAACTTAGGAGGGCATTTTTAGGAAGGGAATAAGGCTGAAGTGTAATGGAACAGAGATTGCTTTTATAAAGGGAACAGGATTGTAGCCTGTGGTATGTATTATCTTGCTTTCGTTGCATTGTTTCTACTTTGTAGTCCCTTTCTTTTTTGCGTTGCTCACGACATATTACGTCTGATGCTTTTTTGCATTGTTTCTGGTTTTTATGGTCCTAGTCTCCTTGCATGTCTACTAGTTGATTGCACTGTTTTATACCTCTTGAGATCCAAGGTGGATCTCAGCAGGAAAGGTGGACCATAAATAAACTAAATACAGTTAACATAAGATTAAAAGTGTGCCGAGAAATCCGAGGAGTGGATCACTGCCCTCTTCGTGGGTGATCTGCAGGATTGGAAAGAATTGAAGGACTCTCACACAGTGTGAATTGGAAGCCCTTTAGTGGAAGCAACTTGGAGCTGACTCGGGGGCAAGGGACGAGAACTCGGAGAGATGCTGGCCTCTGAATTCCCGTTTTGAGAAAGTTAGCAAGGTAGAAAGTGGTGCAAGACTGCCCCCCAGTGCTCCATCATTTGTATTGCACCTTGTGGCTTTCCTCCAGCTACTTCGAGAAGCAGTGGAGAGATTGGATGGAGGCTGGGGGGAGATGGGAGCAGAATACCTCCATCTTGGCTTGGGTTGCCAACTCTGGTTTGGGAAATTCCTGGAGATTTTGTGGGTGGCGTCTGGGGAAGGCGGGTTGGGAGGGGAGAGACCTCTGTGGAGTATAATGCCGTAGCGTTCAGCTTCCAGAACAGCCATTTTCTCCAGGGGGGATTGATCTCTGTCGTCTGGAGATCACTTGTAATTCCAGGAGATCTCCAGGTCCCAACTGGAGGCTGGCAACCATAATCCCAGCTTCAAAACGTGACTGGCCAGGCCTGCATTGCTGCAGCAGGTGTTGCTTGCTTTACCTCTCTCTTCTCAGTAGTCCAGAGGAGTCGGCCGTGTTAGTCTAGTTGCAAAACAGTAAAGAGTCCAGGAGCACCTTTAAGACTAACCAACTTTATTGTAGCATTAGCTTTCGAGAACCACCGCTCTCTTTGTCAGATGTTGCATCTGACGAAGAGAGCTGTGGTTCTCGAAAGCTTATGCTACAATAAAGTTGGTTAGTCTTAAAGGTGCTACTGGACTCTTTAGTATTTTTCTTCTCGGTAAGTGAGCCATAGAGTTGCCATTCTCCAGGTGGTGGCTGGAGATCTCCCGGAATTAAAGGTGCTAATGCAGACGACAGAGGTCTGTTTCTCTGGAGAAAATGGCTGTTTTGGAAGGTGGACGGTATGGCATTATACCCTGCTGAATTCCCTTCCCTCCCCAGCCTCCAACTCCAGATCTCCAGGAATTTCTCATCTCAGAGTTATCAACCCTAGCGGACCAGTCCGTATTCCTTTAGAGGGCCAGATTTCGCTCAGGGTCTCTGGGGGCTGACCTCCACTTTCTCTTGCACGTTTTTTGCACTAAAGCAGAGGAGGTGAAATGGGAGCCATTTGAAAATCAGACCTGAATATTCTGGCCCAGCAGCGCTCTGGTATTTATTTTTATTTATGTTATTTATAGTCCGCCTTTCTCACTGAGACTCAAGGCGGATTACATAGTGTGAGATTAATACAATTAGAGGCAAGGACAAGGGCAGGCATTTCCATACAATGTCAAGAACATTTCCATAAACAATGTCATTGGGTAAATGAATACAAGTTTACAAAGACACAGCATTAGCAATAGATGCAGAGGAGTTAGCCGTGTTAGTCTGTGGTAGCAAAATCAAAAAGAGTCCAGTAGCACCTTTAAGACTAACCAATTTTATTGTAGCATAAGCTTTCGAGAATCACAGTTCTCTTCGTCAGATCTGACGAAGAGAACTTGATTCTCGAAAGCTTATGCTACAATAAAATTGGTTAGTCTTAAAGGTGCTACAGAGCATTAGCAAGGATCCAATATGGGGCTGAGGAACTGCTGAAACAGAACATAATCAATTTTAGGACTTGCATTGAACAACATAAAGCCCAGGTAGGATATAGGAGTACATGTGTGTGCTTTCCGCTGGGCTGAAGGATCCTTGGAAGTTAAAGCCACCATTTTGGATGTAGCGCATTGCTCTGTGTTGTTCATATCGGGGTCATTTATTCTCTCCTCCAATTTATGGGTCGTGACATCATCCTTGGAGGGCGGGAAGGAGGCACTGGGGTTCTCTGTGCTGGAAATTGCAATGTCTGGTGTCCTGCAGCAGCAAGAAGGGAAGAAGTGCCTTCTGTGCAGCGGGCAGCAAGGATCACTTAGTTAGGACAGTGAGAGCAGCACCTCTCTTGTTTCCTGGGGGTCGTTTCCTTGTCTTGTCTCCTACTGGGCTAAGCAAGGCAATATCCTGCTGCTTCTCTCTCCTGCCTTATTC
Organism: Eublepharis macularius; assembly: GCF_028583425.1. Lineage (NCBI taxonomy): Eukaryota > Metazoa > Chordata > Lepidosauria > Squamata > Eublepharidae > Eublepharis > Eublepharis macularius. The sequence continues at coordinate 250,479,242 of NC_072790.1, forward strand.
GTTCCTCTACAAGATGTAGTCAGATAGCAAGGACTCTATCCCTATCTCTCCCTCTTCACTGTCAAGTATGTATTTCCTCAAAAACTTTTTTGCCTCTTTAATCAGCACAGCGTAACTTCTGTGCTCCGTTTACACTCAGCTAATACTCTGTTCCATTGGTGCTCCAGAATGGAGGAGAGGTTGTGGGATGCGCACCTTTGATGGGACCACAAAAGAGGACATGCAGGCAAAGATCTCTGTCGCGCTCCCTCCAACCCTCTTGGATGCTCTTTCAAAAATGAGGGTGACAGCGCTCTTAATCCAGAGGAGTTAGCCGTGTTAGTCTGTAGTAGCAAAATCAAAAAGAGTCCAGTAGCACCTTTAAGACTAACCAATTTTATTGTAGCATAAGCTTTCGAGAATCAAGTTCTCTTCGTCCGATGCATGATACAAACTGGTCAAGTTCTCTTCGTCAGATGCATGATACAAACTGGTCAAATTTGACCAGTTTGTATCATGCATCTGACGAAGAGAACTTGATTCTCGAAAGCTTATGCTACAATAAAATTGGTTAGAGCTCTTAATGCCATAGTCCCTTTGCTAGATCTCTCCCCTACCCGCCCGCCACATGTGCAAACTTGACATGCTCGGGAGCTGGACCTGCATGCTACCGCTAAGAGCTGTGGGGGCATCATAGTAGCATCCCCCCTTGCTTAAAAAACTTGGTCCCATCGCTCAGCAAAGAGCCAGAGAGAATGCAACAGTAAAGGCGCTCTCCCTTCACTGCTGAGAGGATCTCTTTCCGTTGTTCTGGGAGGCAACTGGAAAAAGAAAACAGGGTTCATGCCCAACAAAACAAACCTTAGTTTATTAATCATACTGGGCATAATTGATTAGGCAATGTATAAATTGTAATCTGTCTGCATGTATTTGCATATGAGTAAATTGAATTTGGAATGGGAAAAAACCATGCTTTGATTTTTGATTGTCAGTGTACACATTTGGGCATGCACCATCTTAGAAGAGGCATTCCCCCAGAGAAGTGGGGGCTGCTTCTTCTAAAGGGGGATGCCTCTTCTAAGATAATTTAAGGTGGGTAGCCATGTTGGTCTGAGGTAGAATTTCAGGATTTCAGTCCAAGAGCAACTTAGAGAGCAACAAGATTTCCAGAGTGTAAGCTTTTGAGAGTCAAAGGTCTTTTGTCTGACTTTGGAAAGCTTACACCCTGAGAATCTTGTTGGTCTCTCAGGTGCCACTGGACTCAAATCCTGCTGTTCTTCTAAGATGGCGCACGACTGACTGAATATGTCGACTATCAAAAATCAAAGCATGTTGCTACCTCTAATTTGGGTAAGCACTTTCATTACAATTGATTAACTTTTGAAATGTTTTGCCTGATTACTTGAGAGTCTCTCTGGATCAGTCAAAAGACGACCAGTCCATTAGCTGATTAATTGGATTAAAGTGTCTGCTCTGTTATATCCCCTGATGGCCGAAGTTGACATGAGGACACCCTCACGGTCACCACGGCCGTTTTAAAATGCCATGAAGATTTGGACACTGTGGTTCCCTCTGCCCTCTCGCCTTATCATTTGCCAAAATGGGTACAGACCACCCACAACCACCCCCCTGAGGCTGTTTTGGTGCTTGAAAAGGCACAAGGGAGACAGCGCGCGGCGTTTTTAAATGACTTTAAAATGGCGGCGGCATCCTCGTGGCAACCACGAGGACACCGTCACGTCCAGTTGGACCCTGAGTTATTGCCGTTTTAGAATGCCAGTCTTTGATGTAGAAAGAAGGCCAGTATGGAAAGTTCGGGGAGCCGTAGGCCCTGTGTCAAAATCACAGGCCAGTAAAAATTCATTTTAAAACATCGCGTATCAGAATGACCCCAAAGCATTGGGTGCTTCTGCTCTGACTTTGCCCTGCTTTTTCTCCCTCGTATAGCCCAGATAGAGGTGATCCCTTGCAAGATCTGCGGTGACAAATCCTCCGGGATCCACTATGGAGTCATCACCTGCGAAGGCTGCAAGGTGAGTGTGTCCGGGGGCCTTTAGCCTTTCTGGGTTCGGTGGCCCTGTGGCTTTTCTGTGCCTACAGACTCTGCAGACTTAAACTGGCCTTTCCCTCCCCCTCCCCTGGAAGCTGCCCTTCCCGCTTCCGTAATTATAACTCCCCCCCCCCAGCACGTGCCTGAGGCCGAGGTACTGGCGGGCTTCCTTGCTGGTCTTCTGTTGGGGAGGGGGGGCTAAAAATCACCTCCCACCCCAGTTTCCGATGAAATATTAATATATCCTGCCTGTTCACACCTCATGGAATGTTTTTGGTTGGGGGCTGAGCAACTTGGGTTGCCGCCCAAATGTATTGTTTCTGCCTTTTATGATTTTAATGCTGTGTTTATTGTGATTTATTTATTTATGTTGTAATCCACTCTGACCCCATTTACGGGGAGAACAGATAATAAATCCGATAAATAACAATAATGATTTTGCATGGTTAAGGCTCACATGCTTTAGTACCGAACACAGGTTAGAAGTACAAACTCTCCTTTGCGCGATTGGAGTGGCAAGTGGCCCCAGTTGCTTAGTCTAGGAGGCATAGGTCAGTGGTAGAGCATCTGTTTTGCACACCAAAGGTCCTGGGTTCAATCCTCGGCATCTCTCAGAGCTCAGGGATCTGGCAAAGACCCCGGAGAGCTCCTAATGGAAAATGGAAGGTTGAACCATGCGGTGTTGTACATCCAAGTATCTGGGGTCCCTCCAGGCCGAATGCAGCTCACCCCCTGCATCAGGACCCCTTACTCATTTTTGTATTCTTGGACATATAACAAAAGCTGGAGAACTGTCTGTTGTGGGGGGCTGCCTTTGGTTGTGTTGATCACACTGGACACCTCCCCCCAGGAGTTCTGTTTCTCACGCCCCCCCCTTCCCACCCCGGTCTGCCGCTCCAGGGTTTCTTCCGGCGCAGCCAGCAAGGAAACGTGACCTACTCTTGCACCAGGCAGCAGAACTGCCAGATCGACCGCACCAGCCGCAACCGGTGCCAACACTGCCGCCTGCAGAAATGTCTCAGCTTAGGCATGTCCCGAGATGGTAAGCCTCAGGCGAGTTGGGAGGGAGTGGTGGGAAGTGTTTGGGATGGTGGTCCAATCTGTGCAAAAGCTAGAAGGGGGGGTGCAGACACATGGGAGGACTCAGTAAGGCTGGTGGGCAGTAAATGCAGGATGGATAAAAGGAAATATTTCCCACATGGCCTAGAACTAACTTGCGAAACTCTCTGCTACAGGATGTAAAGGTGGCTGCTAGCATCACAGACTTTTTTTTTTTTAAAGATAAGCTTATGAAGGACAAGTCTGACTAATGGCTAAAGGGAACCTCCATGTTTAGAGGCAGTATACCTCTGAATACCAGTTGAGGTAGCCAAAGCCAGGAGGAGGCTTTGTGTCCATTCTTGCAGGCCTTCTGGGGACATGGTGGAAACACGATGCGGCAATAGATGGACCTTCGGTCTGATTCGGCAGGGCCGTTCTGACAAATTTACCCAAACCTGTATAAGAGCAGAAGACGGGTCGGTTCGGATGAGATCTAAAGTCCATTCGGTCACCTGTGGCTTGGATCCAGCTGTGTAACGGACTTTTATCCGTGTCTCACTAAAGCTCTCGCTATCTCAGACTAAAGATTTATCTTTGCTCGTGGACAGCTTCCAGCACTTAGTTAAGACCTGCAAAGCAGAACTTGCTCTATGAACAAGTTTGTTTATCAGTACAAAACTATTTATAGGGTTCTTCTTATAAAGCTTTACCCAGTCAAGATACACAGTCCTTCTAGAGTTTCTTTCTTTTTATTGAAATACACTCGAGTCTTTTTTAAAGGAGCAAGATAGCAAAACGTGTATGATTATTAATACTACAAAAATGGAACACAGAAAAGCAATAAAAATTAGGTTTGCTAACATCTCCTAATTAACTCTAAGTTTAAAACAATCAAAGTTTCTATGAAATGCATTAAGATTCTCATAGCAGTGGTAACATTCTCACCTAGGTCCGCATGAGATTCCTTCCGATCAAAACTCTGATGTACTATCTGATTTGGCATTTTTTATAGGTTATCTTATGCAAAAGTCTAAGATCCTTTTCATGTGATCGCATAGATAAACTAGGATTGGCTTAGTGCTTAATTAAATATTCGTATTTTCTATGGTATAACATTCTAATTAGCCAAAAAATGACGTTATATCCAACTTGCAAAATAAAATTATAAATCTGTGAAAAATGACAGAAAGAGTTGAGTGAGTAGATCAGCATTGGTCCATTCTATGATTGGAGGACATTAATCTAGATAGTGTCCACTACTTTTAATTAGCTGTCAAAGTTGAAACTAGAATACACGTTCATGTGTCATGAGCTGCTGCTGTTCGCAGCTGAGATACTCGTCCGCCACGCTCGTGCACAGGAGCCAAAGCGCAACCTCCTCTGCTGTGGCGATTGCAGACTTTGCCATAGTGCTGAGCGGCACTTAGGGTAGGCTGGCCTGGCTCCCCACTCGCCCCAAAACATAGCCAGCCACCAAAGACAGGTTCTTGCCAAAAGCCACCGGCAGAGTTCACAGCAAAGTTAAGTTCTGAACTGGTTCCAGAGTCGCCTGACCTCCTTCTGGGTGCCAGAAACCAGCCAGTGGAGTTTTTCAGGGCCAGGAAATCGGTGCAACCGGCTGCTGATGTCTGCAGAAAGGATTGTTAACCTCAGTGGTTAGCCACTACACCACAGTAACTTCTGTCCCTTCATGCTACATCGATAAGACTAGTTATGGAGTGGTGCAGTGGCCAGCAGCAAACGTTCTGAACGGGTCCCGAGTTTGAATTCTGCCTCAGCCCCGAACTTACTAGACAAGCTACATTTGCTTCCGCCTCTTCCTTCCTCCCTCAGTCTGTACTAATATAACAACAACAATATTCGATTTATATACCGTCCTTCAGAACGACTTAACACCCACTCAGAGTGGTTTACAAAGTATGTCATTATTATCCCCACAATAACAAACACCTTGTGAGGTGGGTGGGGCTGAGAGAGCTCCTAGAAGCTGTGACTGACCCAAGGTCACCCAGCTGGCTTCAAGCGAAGGAGTGGGGAATCAAACTCGGTTCTCCAGATTAGAGTCCCGCGCTCTTGACCACTACACCAAACTGGCTCTATTAGCCTACCTTAGAGGGTTGTTATAGGGATTAATCTCATTACGATACAAGAATCAGCATGCTGAGACCAGGCCCGTGCCTGAATCTCCCATCAGCCCTGAAGCTTTGTGGGACACTCGCTGGTCACCTTGAATTCCTTGGAGGAAAGGAGAGGGGGAAATGTGTGAACAAAAGACCTACCAGCTCTCATGCACCAATCCGTTTGACCATGGGAAACAAGGCCACATCAGAGGAAGGACTCGGCCTCTGTGCCCTGTGGTTGGTCCATCAGAATAACAGATTGGCCGCTGAGTGAGACAGGATGTTGGTCTAGATGCACAACTAGTCTGATCTAGCAGGGCCGTTGCATTCTAACATGAAGTTGTAGCTTTAAAAAAAAATTTCTAGGGAAAGAGGGGTGGCCTTCTGTTGCCTCTCTTTTAATATTGGATATTGTTTCAAATTACAATAGAGAGTTATGTACCCACAAAAGAAAGCCAGTTTGGTGTAGTGGTTAAGAGCAGCGGGACTCTAATCTGAAGAATTGAGTTTGATTCCCCACTCCTCTGCTTGAAGCCAGCTGTATGACCTTGGGTCAGTCACAGCTTCTTGGAGCTCTCTCAGCCCCACCCACCTCACAGGGTGATTGTTTTGGGGATAATAGTAACACGCTTTGTAAACCGCTCTGAGTGGGCATTAAGTTGCCCTGAAGGGCGGTATATAAATCAGATGTTGTTGTTGTTGTTGTTATTACACCACCCTGCAGGACAACTTAACACCCACTCAGAGTGGCTTACGAAGTGTGCTACTGTTATCCTCACAACAGTCTCCCTGTGAGGTGGGTGGGGCTGAGGGAGCTCTGAGAAGCTGTGACTGACCCAAGGTCACCCAGCTGGCTTCAGGTGGAGGAGCAGGGAATGACACCTGGCTCTCCAGATTAGATCCCTGCCGCTCTTAACCACCACACCAAACATGTAAACTGGACCAATGAACCACTATAAAGTATTTAACAGAGCTCATGGGAGAATGGGTTCTTGTGTTTGAAGACTGTGAGAATGGCACGAGTGAAAGTTGCATGCCTCCATATAATCCCCAGAGGAATGCAGTATCTCCCGTGAGGTCATCTCTGTTTCTCTGTATCTTAACTTCCATCTCTCTGCCTTTCTAGCTGTCAAATTTGGCCGCATGTCCAAGAAGCAACGGGACAGCCTTCACGCTGAGGTGCAGAAGCAGCTGCAGCAGCAGGCGCAGGGAGGCGAGGCAGGGGCTTCAGCCTACTCCTTGGGAGTAGCCAACGGGCAGCTGAAGCTGGCCCCCTCACCTGACCTCCTGGAGGCTTCGGCCTGCTCCACAGGCTTGCTGAACGGGCAGGCCCGCCTCAGCCAGTCTCCAGAGGAGACGATGGCCCTGACCTATTCGAATGGGCTCGTCAAGGCCCAGAGCCTCCTCAGTGAGGACCTACGGGCCCCCTTTGCCAAGGAGTACAGCCCCGAGCGCATCAAGATGGAGGGCAGGGGGAGTGTCTATTACGCCCTGGAGACGCAGGCGTCGCCGGAGCTGCTGCGTACGGAAGTCAACGGGATGAAGCGGCCAGCGGGGAGTGAGATCAGCAGTGAAAATCTCGACTTCTGCATGGCCCCCAGCTTTACCAGTCTCTTGGAGTCTCCCAACTCATCCTTGACTGAGATTGGTGAGTGACCTTTGCCAGGCTTCCCTCTATGGCAGGAGGCATCCCGCCAGCAAACGCTGTTGCCCTCCGCCACTCTGAGTGGCAGCAGAAGAAAAATAACATAAAAAACCCAGACATCACTCATACTGCTATGTCACTTCTGGGTACAACCCAGAAGTGCAGGAGTAGCTCTAGGAATTGCTGGAAACTATGGTTTTACCATAGAGTTTCCAGCAATTCCTAGAGCTACTCTTTGTCACTTACAGGTTGCACCTAGGTGATGCAGTGATGTTGGAGCATCAGATGCACGCACTCTTGTCCATGCCACAAGGCTTCCAGTTGGTTGCTAGGCTCAGGCTGGCAGCTTTTCTTGTAGGGCAGCCGTAGCTGAAGCCAAATCCAGACAAGACACAGATATTGCTGTTCGGAAAGGTGGTTATTCTAGAGGGACTGAATCCACTTACCATAAACAAAGTAAAGTTGGTTTTCTCAGAGCAGGTCAAGAGCTTGGGAGTGCTCATGGACCCTGCCTTGCTCTTTGAAAAGCAGGGTGGCCTGGTGGCCAGCTGTGCCTTCTGTCAGTTGCACCAGCTCTCTGGCTGCCTAGACTCAGCTGACCCGGCTACGCTGATCCATGCTTCTGTATCCTCACAGTTGGATTACTCCACAACGTTCTACATAGAGCTGCCCTTGAAAACGACCTGGAAACTACAACTGGTCCAGAATGTAGCAGCCAGACTATTGTCAGGGGCTAGCTTCTGGGAACTTAAAAAAAAATCATATCCCGCTTTTCTCCCTCAATCAGAGCATTCAAAGCAGCTTAGAACACCGTTCTCCCCTCCTACATTTTCCCACAACAACCCTGTGAGGTAGGCCGGGCTGAGAGAGTGCGATGGGCCCAAGGTCACCTGGCGAGCTTCCATGGGAGAAGCACGGACTCGAACCTATGTTGCTCATTTTGAAACAACTACGTTGGTTGCCAGTCCGTTTCTGAGTTCAGCTCAACATGCTGGTTATGACTTTTAAAGCCCTTCATAATCTATTTGAAGAAACGTCTCCTTTCACATGTCCCCATCGCTGTAGCTACAGTTTTCGAGCAGCTGTCTGTTGGTGATCCCACCTCTTAGGGTGGCCCACCTGGCACCCAGCAGAGCTCAGGCCTTTTCCATCTCGGCCCCTGCTCTGTGGAACGGCTCCCTAAAGAGATGAGATGAGTCTCCCCCCCCCCACACACACCTTGAAGATCTTCAGGAGGGGCTGCAAGGTTTCCCAGTCTGCTAGGGCAAATGGGGAGGGGGCCAAATGGCAGGCATCTTTTAAGAGAGGGAGGGATTAGGGGGTTATTTTATTTGAGTTTTAACTATAAGTCTTTTAAAGCTACTGCTGTAAGCTGCCTTGAACCCCAAGGAAAAGCAAGGTACAAATGTATGTATAAATAAATACATAAATATAGCCTGTTCCCGAGCAGAGCCCACAGATGATGCGAGTATTCAGTGGCTCTCGACTTACTAAAGTGGCAGGGAGTTCCCCAGGTCACCCTTTCCCAAAGTCAGTTTCCAGAATCCCTGTGAATGAATTTTGCCAACCTGATCTAGAGGCCCAGCACCACCTCCGGAAGGAAATTTTAGCTACGCGTACAGGAATGCACACTAGGAATGACATTTACTGCTTATATTTTGCTATACAAACTAGATCAGTCACTGCCCTGAACAGGAAGTATGAACAGCGCTGGAAGCTGATCTTATACGAGAATTAAAGTAATAAACATAACATTTTATTTTCTTTAGTTTTGTAATTTTTTAAGTTCGTTGTGGTTTTTTGTGGGGAGGGGAACCGGCTCGGTGGAGGGTATGGGGCAGGACCGGGGGGGGGGAGCACAACCCGTTTACTGTGTTTAAAAATGCATTGTCGGTTTCCTTGAGAGAAGATACAGGAGACTTAACAGTACAGCCCTAAAAACATTTTCTGGGGAGTAAGCCCTATTGATTAGACCTGAACAGGATTCTGAGTAGACCTGCTTTAAGTTCAGAGTGGATATCTGCTCAGTCATCAAGCCAGAAGGTACATAGACAGTCCAAGACAGCCTTGGTGCTCCCAAAAGAACATGTCCTGTGATCTAACAAGGGTGATGTATCATCAGTTTGCTTCCACTGCCGGTCATGGAAACAGATGCAACAAAAACAAAAAAGAATTAACACCTCCCTCCTGACTTCTAGAAGTTGAGTGGAAATTTCCTTCTGGGTTCTGAGGCTTTGCCATGCATCAAAATCATGAGGGCTAGGAACTTGGGTTTTTTTCAAAAAGTTATCTCCAAGCTTCTGCTTGGTGTGCACCCCAAAAAGATTCAGTTTTCCCACTGCGGGTTTACTGAAGTGGGAAAAAGATTTGGGAAAACCCAAATCCTGAAGCAGCAAGCTGCTTTGGGATTTGGGTATTTAAGTTACTTCTGAAAGCTTTGGTAGAGTGGCAGCAGCCACAGCACTTAACTTGCTGTTTGCAAACAGCAAGAAAAGTGTTCCTTTCAAGCTTCACGCTGCCTTTTTTTACTCGATGGGAAGGAGGAGAAGGGGGTTGTGGTGAGTGACAAGCCCCTTGCAAACAGCAAGAAAAGTGCTGCCACTGCTCTGCTTGAAGCTTTCCAAAATGCTTCAAAGCTTTTGCAAAGCTTTGCTTCGGTATTTCCGAATCAGCTCAGCAATGCTGTGGCTGATTTGGAAATACCAAATCATTCCTAATCGGGCCCAATTCAAGTTAAAAACTCAAATTGGAAACCCGAAGCACACACCCCTAACTGCTACCACATACAGAATTTTCCATAGCACAGAACTGTAGTGCATGCAGAGGCCTGGCAGCTGGTTCACAGGTACCCAGGAGTCCCACCACTCACATCCTATTGTGGGGAAGCCGGAAAGGGCCGTGCTTCCTAACCCCCTTTGCCCATTGCTTTCCATAGAGCATCTCACCCAGAATGTCCTCAAGTCCTACCGGGAAACCTGCCAGCTACGCGTGGAAGACCTCCAGCTCCTGCGCTGGGAAGCATTCACGCGGGAAGAAGTCGGAAACTACCAGAAAAAGGTGAGAGGGTCCTTCACCATTGCTAGGAAGGGCTGTGTGCTCCAAGGAGCAGTACCGAGGCTGTCTTCTGGCTAAAGAACATAGTCCGTTAATTGAGCAACCAAATCTGCATATCTGAAGAAAGGAGCTTCATGAATATGAAGAAGGGAGCTTTGGCTCTTGAAAGCTTTTACCCTAATCTTGTTGGTCGTTAAGGTGCCACTGGATGCAAATCTTGCAAGTCTGCATATATTTGCATTTTTAAAAAATAGTTTTAGAGACAGAAAAGCATACTTTTTGTTATTAGATGTCATACATACGTGTCCCCGTTGTTCTAGAAGTAGGGTTCCTAGTCCCCCTGTGGGGGCAGGGTGTATCCCACTCTCAGCCTTTCCCCCGCCCCCCGCCACTTCTCACCTGGCCAGCAGAAAGAAAGGCATGGGAATGGGTCAGGAACCCCTAAAAGCACACTCCCGCATGCTCCAGAACTCTTCCACGTTGCACTGCAAGAGACGTCATTTCCAATGCAACGTGGAAGCATTCCGGAGCACACGTGCACAAGGTGAGTGCCCCTGTCGTGCCCCCCCAAACCCTCCATCCCTTGGTTTGAGCCCCAGGGGACCTGGCAACACTGTCAAGAAGAAGCTTTCTTTCTGGCACACAGTGGAGAACGCCTCTTTTAAGGTGGTGTTAAACAACATTTGAGTCCAATAGCCTCTTGGCTTAAAAGCCCTATGCCGTTGCCATAAGTCAGCTGTAACTTGACAGAACTTCACACACTCAGACCCGGTAAAAACCAACATTTTTTTCCAAGAGCCATTTTTTGATATCATGATAGCCATTTTTTGGCTATCATGAGCCAAAGCTCACGTTGTCAGATAAAAAAAGTATAACGTTTTGTTCTACTGTTACAAACTTACAATGTGGGGCGGCTTCCAACTTACAGCAACCCTATGAATTAATGACTTCCAAAATGTCCTAAAACAGCTACCCACTCGAAACGTATTTTTAAACAACGACTTTAACACACTTAATATACTTACGGCGACCCAAAAAGAGTCGTTTGCCGTTGCGTTCCTCTGCGGAGTTTTCCTTGGTGGTCTCCCCATCCAAGTACCAAACCTGCTTAGCTTCTGAGATCTGACAAGATTGGGCTATACCATGCCACCTTAGCTCCCTGTTAATGCTACAGAAGGGGGGGAAAGGAGTGCTAGAGGTTGGTCCATGTTAGCAGAGGAGATAGAGCAATGTGGGGTGTAGGAGCTGGCGTTGTGAGTGTGGGGTGGGGAGAGAAACAAACTTGCTCTCAGAGCCTCGATTAAGCTTTAGAAAAGAAATGAAAGTTCTTTACTGTGTGAACGCCATACGAGATAGGATATATGAGAGATCCCTTTCTAGCAATCTAAGGATGCCCAATAGATGGAAAGACGGGAAGTCCTGCATCCACAGTGCAATATGGAGAGGAAAGATGGAGAGTGTGACAAAGAGAGGAAGTTGAGGTGCCACGAAGAGGAAGTCCCTGAGAAACAGATTCTACGCATCAAAAGGTTAGAGCCAGGGCAGTAAAGAGCAAAGTGTAAACAGACCTCTCTACCTAACACTTTGGTTTCTCCCCCTCTGAAACCTGGGTAAGGGACAGCTTTAGTCCTCCTCCTCTTACAGTCTGGAACCAGTCCAGCTGGGGGGGGGGGACTAGAAAGCAGAGGAGGGTGGGAGGAGTCAAGAAGCAAAGGGTGGGGAGAAGATGGGACGGGAGGGTATATTTTAGTGACAAGTAAGGACCTGACCCTTTGAATGTAGACTTGTCATTTACTCTGATTTTGCAAATCGGAGGCAGAGGGAAGGAATTCTGCTGGCCGTTGTATACCCTCTACCCCCCCCCACCCCCGGCGTCAAGAAATCTAATGCTAACTGATCATTGTACATCATCTTGGGCTAGCAAGATAGATAGTAAACTAGCCTCTTATGGCTTATCACAGCAATTATTGCTCCGTATGGGTTATAATCAAGCCAAAAAGGCCATTAAGCAAAGAATAATAGAGGTCGAGAGACAACACGACTTAAACAGATTCAAGGTGTTACTGTTTGATCCTGACCCCGTGGTTAGGCTAACCCCTATGCCTTATCTCTTCAATCTTGCCAATCACGAACACAGGAGAACCTTTACGTTAATGTGTTGGGACGCTCTCCCATCAGGTGTACTGGAAGGCAGATACAAAAGAATGCCACTGGAAGAACGCCTGTGTCCCTGTGGTGATGGGAAAATAGAAACACTAGAACATGTCATCTTTGACTGTAAAATACACACGCAACTACGAGAAGTTTACATAAGGCCTATACTTTCTGCCCATCCAGGTAGACATAGAGCTTTTCTACTTTCAAAAATGCTCTTGGATAGATCCCAGGATATAACATATAAGGTTGCTAAGTTTGGTTGGATGGCAATAAAGAACACAGGAGTTCGTTCACTACCAACTAAAGACAGTTTTGGTTGTTGTGGGTTTTCCGGGCTGTATTGCCGTGGTCTTGGCATTGTAGTTCCTGATGTTTCGCCAGCAGCTGTGGCTGGCATCTTCAGAGGTGTAGCACCAAAAGACAGAGATCTCTCAGTGTCACAGAGATTGTGACAGACTGTGACACTGAGAGATCTCTGTGTTTTGGTGCTACACCTCTGAAGATGCCAGCCACAGCTGCTGGCGAAACGTCAGGAACTACAATGCCAAGACCACGGCAATACAGCCCGGAAAACCCACAACAACCATCGTTCTCCGGCCGTGAAAGCCTTCGACAATACAAAGACAGTTTTGTCTTATGGTTTTATGGTACCTGATTTTTATGATATGCTGAAATTTAAATTTTGAGGATTTTTAATTTTTTTAAATATTTTAAGGCAATGTAATCTATTATGTTACTGAGGTATCTTTTAATCGGTATTCTCTAGTTTATCTCTGTGACATTGATCATTCCTGTAACTCTTTTGCTGGTCTAGGACCGTAATAATAAATAATTGATTTGTATACCCCCCCCCAAAAAACCCCAAGGTTGTGCATATCCCCATCTGCCACCACTGCCCCCAAAATTCTGAAGTTTCACCTCGCATGAACTTTCAAGCCGAGTTCAGTAGTGCCCACAGCACCAAATTCCACGGGGTGTTTCTCCCACCGTATTTCTACAGAATCACAAAGACACCACATGGCCCTGACTCTGCTGCTGGCTTAGCCACATCCCAGTGGGACGCTCCATCTTTGCTTTGGAAAATCCTTCCGCTTGGGTGCATTTTCCGATGATACTAAGCTTTCCCGCTGATAGGACTCTATGCATGAGCTTGGTTTTCTCCTCTGGCCTTAGAGGCTGCCTGCAGGGGCCTTGATTTATGGCATTTTTTTTATTTAAAAAAATTAGATTAAATTTTTCACTGACAGAATCGGGTGACGGCAAGAGAAAATTCAGTTTTATCCAGCCGCTCGTTAAAATCCATTAAGTAATGAGCAGCTTTCTCTCTCTCTGGAATTGCTGAACAGTGACTCAGCCAAATTGCTTTGGAGCGTCTGCCTCGAGAACATTGGGATGTTTTGGCTTGGAGGGCATAAAGGGGGGGAAAGAGAAAATTCTCTGTGGACAGTTGCCGAGTCTTGGGCTTGGAATATCCATCTTCTCGCTATGTATCCTCTGACAAACAAGCTATCTCTTTCCCTGCATTGCCCCACTGTCCTAGTTCTCGGTCACTCCAGAGCGGAACAACGATCCTGGGAGCTGGCTTTGATATTTGTATTTTGAGGGGCGGGGTGGCAGAGTTATATATTGGCTATATAAATATCTAATCTTCTGATGAAGAGATGAGCATGTTCTTCTGTGGCTCCCATTAAGTTCTCTGGAAGACGGCAGCATGACGCACTGCTTGGAGTGTCAGGCTAGGATATGAGCGAAGCTGCTTCGAATCCTGCTTCACCAAGGAATGTCATTGGGAGACCTCGGGATGTGACACTTTTTCAATCTAACCTTCCTCACAGAGTGTGTGCTAAATTGTGTTAATTCTAGATCTGGATTTCATGGAGGGCGTGTTTTTCATTATCCCAAAGTTTCTGGATTTTTGTCCAGGTAGATACGGATAGCCCAGGTGAGCCCGATCTTGTCAGATCTCAGAAGCTAAGCAGGGTCGGTCTTGGTTAGTAATTGGATGGGAGGCCTCCAACGATAGACCAGGGTTGTAGAAAAGCAGGCCATGGCAAACCACCTCTGTTAGTCTCTTGCCATGAAAACCCCACCAGGGGTCGCCATAAGGCAGTTATGACTTGAGGGTACTCGCCACCACCACGAATGTTTTATAAATTGGGGAGAAAAGTAGGATAAAAGTGTTAAAAAAATAATTCATTTTAAAAATCCATTTTTTATGAGAGGGGTACAGCCTTCCTTATCTCTCTGTCCCCACCCCCAATTCAAGAAACAGGGGATACCAAAAACTTCCTTGTGTGTGTTAATGACCTCCAAAACATCCTATCATTAACAGCCTCGGTCAGGTCTTGCAACCTGACTGCTCTGGCTACTTTTATTGTACAATTCCTCAGTAGCGATTACTTTTATCTGGACGCCCTCTTTTCTTTCTACCATGTATGTGAATTGCTGACATTCACGGCTATGGCTGGGGCAGCCCTGAGATCAGGTGAGCCTGATCTCGTCAGATCTCAGAAGCTAAGCAGGGTCGGTCTTGGTTAGTAATTGGATGGGAGAACTCCAAGGAAGACCAGGGTTGCAGAGGCAGGCAATGGCAAACCACTTCTGTTAGTCTCTTGCCCTGAAAACCCCGCCAGGGGTCGCCATGTCAGCTATGACTTGAGGGTACCACACACACACACACACACACACACACACACACACACACACACACACACACAGCTATGGCAGGCGTAGGGGAATAAAGCGTACACTGGGGATCCTGTTTACCTCACTTTCTGCCCATTAACCCCATTTTTTCTGGTGCGGGGGGGAGGAGGACTGTAATAGGTCACATCTTCTCTCCGCAAAGAGCCCTGCAAACTTCAACCCACCCTGCTTGTACCATAGAAGTGAATGGGAGCCATTGAGAATTAAGTCTGTTGTTCTCCGCATAACCCTACGTGATTGGCCCTTGCTGAGGAAGGGACTTAATGGTGGCAGGCGAGCACAGCATTGTGGGTCTGTACCCATGTCACCTTCTTGTAACTGCCCCCAGGGGTCGAGTCCTGAGTCGTTTTGGCCTCCTCTCTACCCCCCTCCCCAGGAACAGTTCTCAAGGGCTGTCCCACCTCTTTCTCCTGTGCCCCTTTATTTATTTGTAACATTTTAACATAGAGTCATAGAGTTGGAAGGGGCCATACAGACCATCTAGTCCAACCCCCTGCCCAGTGCAGGATCAGCCTAAAGCATCTCTGACAAACATCCTCTTTCCACCCAATATACAGTCCCCCAAGGCAGAAAACAATCAAGAACATCAAAACAAGGTTTAAAATACGCATATATAAAAACAATTTAGGAGAACACATAAATGAGAAGGAGGATCAAGGTTTAAAATACGCATATATAAAAACAATTTAGGAGAACACAAAAAAGGAGGAGGATGAGTGAAGAAACACCCAATAAAGCAGAAAAGTCGTTCCTGGCTGGTGGAAGACAATGGAGATGAATTTCCCTGGGGAAGGAATTCCATAATTCTCCTGTCACAAATGAGGAGGCCCTGCCTCTGGTTCCCTGCATGTAACTTCAAATGATGAGGCCAAGTGAGGCAAGGTTCCTGAATAGTAAAGAGTCCAGCAGCGCCTTTTAAGACTAACCAACTTTATTGTGCATAAGCTATCGAGAACCGCAGCTCTCTTTGTCAGATGCATCGTTAGATACATCTGACGAAGAGAGCTGTGGTTCTCAAAAGCTTGTGCTACAATAAAGTTGCATCTGACAAAGAGAGCTGTGGTTCTCAAAAGCTTGTGCTACAATAAAGTTGCATCTGACGAAGAGAGCTGTGGTTCTCAAAAGCTTGTGCTACAATAAAGTTGCATCTGACGAAGAGAGCTGTGGTTCTCGAAAGCTTATGCTACAATAAAGTTGCATCTGACGAAGAGAGCTGTGGTTCTCAAAAGCTTATGCTACAATAAAGTTGCATCTGACAAAGAGAGCTGTGGTTCTCAAAAGCTTGTGCTACAATAAAGTTGCATCTGATGGAGAGAGCTGTGGTTCTCAAAAGCTTGTGCTACAATAAAGTTGGTTAGTCTTAAAAGGTGCTACTGGGCTCCTTACCTTTTTGCGACTGCAGACTAACACGGCTAACTCCTCTGGATCTATGGGCAAGGTTCCCGAAGATAGCCGTAGTGGTCGGGTAAGTTCACACGAGAGGTCACATTGCAGTTTTTATGTACAGATAAGGACAAGATCCTCTGTAGGAATAATCCTGCTTCAGGAAGGTGCTGTGCTTCCATTGCAAGCCCCCTACTTTGCCTGCAGAGGTCCCAGGTATAGTCTGTGGCAAATCCAGTTTAAAGAAGGAAGAGCTGGAAAAGATCTCTCGCCTAATATTTCAGAGAGCTGCTGCCAGCTGGCATAGGCAGGAGTGGACAGACCACCAGTTTGAGAGTACAGAAGTAGTTCTACAGCTCCGCTCTTTTACTTTTATCTAGAGGGCTATGAGTGGAAATACACATTGTGAATTACCTGGGGATGCGCAGGATTTTATGGGTGGTCCTCAATTTACGTGCAGGCTGTTCTTGCTCGGCGCACATGAATGCTGTTTTCACGGGAGCTCCCTTTGTGTGACTGCATCTGCCAGTCCTTCACTGCAAGAACAAGTACTGTAGGCTCCTTTGACTTGCCAATTTGCATTTCTTTAAGGTGTGAGAAAGTGTCAAGATCTGCATTTCAATGAATGGATGTGGGGGAAACTGGGATACTTTTAGCAGTTGAGGAGGTACTGATATCGAACCCTGTGAATGTGTAGGATTACATACACATTTAAAATACATCTAACAATTTACAGAGTTTAAAATGATAAATATATAAACATCCTAACATTTAAAATACATATATATAAGAGCTTTCCTTGCCAGGGAGGCAGTCAGTGCGCTGAGCCTTGATGGGCCAGTGGCCTGACTGTGTGTCGGGCAGTTTCACGTGTTCTTTTGTGACCCCATCGTCTTGCGTGTCTCTTTCTTGCCCAGTCCATGGAGGAGATGTGGGAGCGCTGCGCCTGCCGCATCACGGAAGCCATCCAGTACGTGGTGGAGTTTGCCAAGCGGATGGGCAGCTTCATGGATCTGTGCCAAAACGATCAAATTGTGCTTCTCAAAGCGGGTGAGCAGACTGGGCGGGGGCGGGGAGGAAGGCACGCCCCAGAAGCTCTGGGTGAGAAAGTTGGAGGTGGGAGGCTGTCGATTGGTGAGCAGGGGAGGAGGGAGGGGAGAGGAGAGGAGATGAGGGGAGAGGGGGAGAGGAGAGGGAGAGGAGGGGAGAGGAGAGAGGGAGGGGAGAGGAGAGGGAGAAGAGGGGAGAGGAGAGGGAGAGGAGGGGAGAGAGGGGGGAGGGGAGAGGAGAGGGAGATGAGGGGAGAGGGAGAAGAGAGGAGGGAGAGGGAGAGGGAGGGGAGAGGGAGAGGGAGATGAGGGGAGGAGGAGAGGGAGAGGAGAGGGAGAGGGAGATGAGGGGGAGAGGAGAGGGAGAGGAGGGGAAAGGGAGAGGAGGGGAGAGGAGAGGAGAGGGAGAGGGAGATGAGGGGAGAGGAGAGGGAGAGGAGGAGAGGGGGAGGGGAGAGGAGAGGAAGAGGGAGATGAGGGGAGAGGGAGAGGAGAGGAGAGGATTCTCTGCAGGAAATCCTTATTCATTAGAAGTACATTCAGGATCGGAAGCCAGGAATAAAGAAAGCCAGGCACGTTAGCAGTTGTCAAATAAATGGGAAAGCAGTTGCCTCCAGATGTTTCTGCTGGTTATTTCTTCTTCAATATGCAGTGCATTCATGATAACATTTGATTTATATTCCGCCCTTCAGGACAACTTAATACCACCCCCCAAACGGTTTACAAAGTGTGTTATTATTATCCTCACAGCGATCACCCTGTGAGGTGGGTGGGGCTGAAAGAACTCTGAGAGAGCTGTGACGGACCCAGGGTCACTCAGCTGGCTTCAAGCGGAGGATAAGCCAGCACAGTGAAGTGATCAGAGGATCCAATTAGGATCTGTGAGACCCAGGTTCGAATCCCCATTCTCTCATGGCAGCTCACTGGGTGACTTTGGACCAGTCACCCTCTAGCAGCCTGACCTACCTCCCAGGGTTGTTGTGAGGATAAACCTGAAAAAGAGGCCCATGCAATCCACTTGGAGCTCCTTGGAGATTGAGGTGTGTGATAACGCTGCAATGCCAGCATTGACTGGGCAGGGGGGGAATGTACGGTTGGACAGCAGCTTGTGGTTTTTTTGTCCCCTGGGCCTGCACCACTACAATTTTGGGAGTGGCTATTTTGAGACTTCAGACTCTCCTTGAAATCACTGCTAAGGAGATCGCTCTCTCCCTCGAAAGCCTAGCCAAAGAACAAGCCGTTGTGCAAATTTTATGGTGTTTATTTGAGTACTTGCTCTAAACGACTTATATTTGATCATGTCACTTGCCTTGCCTTGAGTCTTAACGAGTGTAATCTTTAAGATTAATTTGGGGACGCCCCAGAATTGGGTTTTTAGAAAATCCTCCTACAACATGCAAGATTGAACTGTCCTAGAGATAAGATAAAGGGAGCAATATTTTGAGGAGCCCAAAGCATAAATTTTGACACTGGGGAGAAATGAGGGAGAGAAATGAAGGGCTAGATAGGGAGGGGCAGGAGGCTTTCTGGACCAGGGGTGAGATCTCGTGTTTGGTTGCAGAAGATCTCAGGTTTAGTAACCGGGATCCCCTATTTCAACGATCTGTTTGAAGGTCTTGGAAAATCCCTTTCTCTGCCTGCTTGCCCCTGCTCTCCTGAGCTGGGTAGACCAGTGGCCTGCCCTGGGATTAAGACACACTTTGTCTTTGGATTTGGAGAGGATTTGGAGAGAGAACTAGCTGTACAACCCTAATCCTTAATTTCACTTAAATCTGTTTAGGATTGTGTTGTAAGTGCCGAGGCCAAAAGCTTGTAAGGAAGAACTGCGCGTAGACGGGCGTCTTTCAGGCTTGCTTCTCTAACTACCCGCCTCTTTGCGCCTAGGTGCCATGGAAGTGGTTTTGGTGAGAATGTGCCGTGCCTTCAATTGTGAGAACCGGACAGTCTTCTTTGAGGGCAAATTCGCAGGCCCAGAACTCTTCAAATCCCTTGGTATGAGAACACCCCATTGTCTTGGGACAGTCGGCGGAAACAGACCCTCAAGGGGGCTGAAAGGATAAATTAGTCTGTGGTGACATGGCACCTTGGAAGCCAACCTATGCAGAAACTTCAGTGGGTCCAAAATTCAGCCCCCACCCAAGCTGTTATCAGATCTGAGCAGAAGGGAAGATCGCACCCCTTGGCTATTTTACTTGCAATAATTACCTGTATCTTTCTGGGCACAGATCGGAGTGCTAGTTTTGACCCCGAAACACTTTGGGTGTAAGGTACCCAAAATGAAAAGCTACTCCCATGTTTTTGTTGTTTGTTTCCAGCTATCATCTACCGTTCTCATTGAGCCTCAGTAACAAGGTTCCCCTTCTCTAGTTCTGCCAACGAGGCCTTGCCCAGGATTGCGATTGGGGTGGATTCAGGGCCGTCAAGAGCATGGCCTTCTTGGTAGTTGCCCCGAACTGTGAAACCCACTCCTCCAAGATGCTTGCCTGTTGTCCTCTCTCACCTCTTTCACAGGGCAGATTAACACGACCCTTACACACTGCTCCGACTAGTTTTCCTGAATGTTACAGAATTTTTATGGTTGTTTTATTACACTGTTTGTTGTTTTATAAAACAACAAATGGTTGTTTTATTACCACTTTGAAAGCTTCTGTCCTGTAGCAGCATAGAAATAGATAAGATTGGTTGTTAACTTTTATTTTTTCTGGTTCTTTTTTCCCTCCAGGCTGCAATGAATTGATCAACTCCATTTTTGACTTCGCTAGCAGTCTCTGTTCTTTGCACTTCTCCGAGAATGAAATTGCCCTTTTCACAGCACTGGTGCTAATTAACTCAAGTAAGAAACGCTGTTGGAGCGCTCTCTGGCTTCATGTTAATCGTTCAGAGTTCCTGGAGAGTCTTTTTTTGAGTCTTGTCTAGTCTTGGAGTTCATCAGTTCTACAGACTTAAGTATCTGTGGTTAGAAGTCAGGTTGGTCTTTTGAGATATGGCCATAGAGAATCAGCTAAGGGGAAGGGGCGTGCGCCAAGGGGCAGGGAGGGCTGGGAAGCACCACGGGGCTGCGCTGCCTCCCGCCTGGCCCGCTCTCCGCGCTGAGCGTCACCATGCCTCGTGGCTGCCCACGCCACTGCCAGCTGCAGGTGCTCCCAGCCGTTGGCCACCCCCGCCACCCTCTCTTTGGCAGCGCCTGGGGCAAGGGACCCCCTGCCTCTCCCCAAATCCAGCCCTGCCTCAGAGGGTTTGTTAATTTCATCTTCGCCTCCCAGAAACCTCTGTCAATCTCACCTCTCCAGTCTAAAACTGTGGGATGGCAACCAGAGGACAGCGAGGAATAGAAATAGGCTGGAGTTGCCTTCCAGAGCTGGGCTTGGACCAGGAGAGGTTATAAACGGCTGAAGTTTCCCTTCTGGCATTTCACAGCCGCTTTACACAGCTCCAGTGTATAGCAAAGCCTTTGCCTGTCACCAGTTCTGTCTTTTTAAACTACCCTTCCCGGCTAACGTTGCATCTCCTGACATGTGTTCTTCACGTGTCAGATGTCTCGTGTAGAGATAGAATCCAGGAGCACCTATAAGACTAGCAAAATTTGTGGTAGGATATGAGCTTTCGTGAGCCACAGCTCACTTCTTCAGATATAGCTAGAATGTGAGTCCATCTGTCCTTATATCTTGGAAAGTAAGAGTGATTACAGAAGCCGAATGATAATAGCCGGTGAATAACAATGGCAGGCATGATTGAATAGGGCAGAGTATGCAGAGGGGTAGTGGGTGTGAAGAAATCAGCATTGGTAATGAGACAGGAAGCCTAGGTCACGATTCAGCCCAGGTGGATGCCTTGTGCAGTCTCTCTACCCCTCTGCATACCCCACCATATTCAATCACAGCTGCTATTGGGCTAGTCACTCTCCCTCTCCCTGCCTCAGTCCCCCATCAGCAAAATAACACTGGCCTACCTTATAGAGATGTTGTTAGTCTTCACAGGATAGTGTAAATGGAGAACTTGAACACTGAAGGTAGCTCCAGGGGATAACCATGTTGGTCTGCAGTAGAAGACAAGATTTGGTCTAGTTGCACCTTAGAGACCAACTAGATTTCCTGATTCTCAAACGCTCATACCCTGGAAATCTACTTGGTCTCTAAAGTGCAATCAGACTCAAATCTTGCTCTTGAACAACGAAAGCGCTACACAAATACTACGAACTATAGTAGGGGACCTCAACCTCTTTGAGCCCACAGGTGCCTTTGGAATTCTGACACCAGGTGACGGACGCAACCACAAAAAGGCCACTGCAGGAGCCAACCACAAAATATCGGTGGGGAGGAGGTTACGCATAACTCTTAACAGGAACTCTTTAGCATTTCAAACGAAAGCTCAATTTTTTGAACGGGATTCCTTTTAAAAACGAACATACTGTTTAAAAAATGTTTTCATGCATACGCACAGCTTACCTTCCGTCCAGCTCTGAAGTTCATTATGCTGCGTTGGCAGTTGTTGTCCAAGCATATTTTTAAAAATTTGCACTGCCAATCAGCTCTCCAGTGGCCAATCAGAAGCTCTGCTGGGCAAAAGTCCCACTTGGCGATTGGCAGGGCCTGGAAAGGTCTTGACACAGGTATCACGATGCCTGTGGGTGCCATGTTGCAGATCCCTAGACTGTATAGATTCTTGTGGTAGATAGAGCCAGAAGGCGGACCCACCTGTGTATTGGATGAACTTTGACTTTAATGGTTTCTCACATTGTAAGGCATGAAAAGAAGACTGCCACTTAAATGTCCTGGTCGTGTAATACGCCTTTTTTTAAATGCAAGATCAAGGTTGTCTGGA
This sequence comes from Eublepharis macularius, assembly GCF_028583425.1. Taxonomy (NCBI): domain Eukaryota; kingdom Metazoa; phylum Chordata; class Lepidosauria; order Squamata; family Eublepharidae; genus Eublepharis; species Eublepharis macularius. The sequence continues at coordinate 250,501,247 of NC_072790.1, forward strand.
TGTCATGAATGCAAGATAAGCCTGTAAAGTAAAAAGCTGTGAGAGAGAGAGGCAAGGGAACACAGCGTTTCCAGGTGGTCACCTGGATGCAGTTCTTCATTCGCCCTAGGCGAGTGCCAGATTTTTGAGCCTGTCACACTTGTAACGGGCTCTTTTCATCTCCTCCTTTTTGCCCTGTGCAGATCGTCCCTGGTTGCAAGAGAAGAGCAAAGTGGAGAGGCTGCAGAACAACCTGGAACTGGCCTTCAAGCACATGCTACGCAAGAACCATCGGGAAGGCATCTTGGCCAAGGTGGGCGCCTGCCAGGGACTTGGGTGTTGGAAGTTGAAACTGCATATGCTGAACTTAAAGGTCACAGGAAGCAGGGAAATTGCAGCAGGAGAAAGTGGGGTGGGGAGAATTGCATGTGGACCCCAACATAATGGGCTCCCTCCACTCAATTCAGCAATGGGGTTCTGCTTTTCTCTCCATTTCCCCCAGTCCAGTCCTGAAGCTTAGAAAGTGTATGTGAAATGTAGGCTGCAGGAAAATTTGCAGCAAGGCCCGAGGCAAGTGTGAGAGGAAAAGGCCGCCTTGAGGCCTACAGGCCCCTCCTCAGTTTCAGGCCTAGGATTTTAACAAGTGGATAGAGTCTCTGATTAGAGCCTCAGGGCCAAGCTACACATGACAAATGACACTTGAATGCCAAGTGGATTGAGTGGAGGGCAAGTGAACAGGGAGAAATACACTTGCTGTTCAAGTGTCATTCGTCATGTGTAGCTTGGCCCTCAAAGAGCCCTGCTTGAATTTCAGGTCTGATGTGAGGAGAAAATGAAGGGAGAACAATGTTGTGTAGCATCCCCACTGGAAAAAGAAGGAGAGTTAGGGTGGTAACTGTGGGAACTAGGGTTGCCAGCCTCCAGGTAGTGGCTGGAGATCTCCCGGAATTACAACTGGTCTCCAGGCCACAGAGATAAATTCACCTGGAGAAAATGGCTACTTTGGCGGGTTGACTCTATGGAATTATGCCATGCCAAGGTCTTTTCCCTCCCCAAACCCCACTTTCTCTAGGTTTCTCCAGGTTTCATCCCCCAGATCTCCAGGAATATCCCAACTTGGAGCTGGCAACCCTAGTGGGAACTTAGGGTGGGGGATGAAAAGGGAAGGAGGAGATTCACACGACATGGTGATGTAACGTGTGTGTAAGACCTAGAAATAATGTTATCATGATGCTCTAGGAATTGCCTCAATCTCTGTGGCAAAGAGTGGAGATTAGAGAAATTCCTAGAGTGTCAGGGACATGGCAACTGGAAGTGATGTCACCGCATCCACAATGTCACCCAGCCCCATTTTCTTCCGCTGCAAGAACAAGGGAGAGCCAGTGGAGGTAGGAGGTTGTCCATCCCAGAGGACAACCTGGTTAAGCCTAAGGAGGCTATCTAAATAAACAAACCTTGATCATCTTAGGGAGGCCAGGTTGCCCACTTTGGTGAGCCTTGGTCCCCTGTCAGCCCTTGATAGGACAGGGGTAAAATTATCCCACAATACCACAATGTCACAATGCCAAATCTCACAGGAATTTCCATCTGTGGGTTTGCAACCCTATCTCAGTCCCCTCAAGCCACTTTGGAAACTTTAGCATCAACAAGCACCTTTAAGACTAACCAACTTTATTGTAGCGTAAGCTTTCGAGAACCACAGCTCTCTTCATCAGGTGCATGTGACGCAAACATGCATCTGATGAAGAGAGCTGTGGTTCTCAAAAACTTCTGCTACAATAAAGGTGGTTAGTCTTAAAGGTGCTACTTTACTATTTTGCAACTACAGACTAACACGGCTAACTCCTCTGGATCTAAGCAGGACATAAATATTTGAAAGAGATAATGACTTTCTCCATCTTGTCTCACCCCTCTGCAACAGTTGCCCTCGAAAGGGAAGCTTCGGAACCTTTGCTACCAGCATATGGAGAAACTGCGCTCTTTCCGTCAGATGTACCCCATCATCGTCCACGCCGTCTTCCCCCCACTCTACAAAGAGCTTTTCAGCTCAGACTGCGACCCACCCCAGGGAACGGCAGGGGAGTAACCCCGCTGCAAGAGGAGGGCAGCACCCAGAGGTCTCCTCCCATCTCTCTGCCTCTCTCCAATTTGCAGTGTTGCCCTTTGGGGCCAACACTAGAGAACCCCTGGTGGGGGTGTGGGAGGGCAGGAGAATCTGAGACCAAAATTAAGATCCTGCTTCCATGCATTCCTGTTTGAAGAGTTTGATAAAGGAGCAGTTGGGCGGAGCGGAATGCCTGGGGGATGGTGAAGGGTTCATCCCACTTCTGCCACCAATTTTGGTACGTAAACCTGGAGTCACTTCATACCTGAAGAGAAAGCAGGGCAAGCCCTCAAGACCCCCGCATCGCAGCAACAGTAGGCTGTGGGGGGGGGGTGAGCAACATTTACACATTGCTTCTGAAGACGCTCAGAGGTTAGGTGCTGTTTGAAGCACAAAGTGTTAATTAAGGGAGGGTCTTGTGGCCACAGGGTCCTCCTGAGAGGAGGAGGGTTTTTTCGGGGGGGGGGGGGGGTGTTCTCTGTGACGTGGTCTCATTGGACGGGCAAAGTCCAGTTCGCTGCAGTTAATACCACCGCCAATACAGCTGACCTGGAGAGCCCAGAAATACCTCATTTTTGCTCACTTAGTGACATGAGACTCAACCAAGCTGTCCTGTATGTATTCCCTTGCCCCTGAAACCGCGTTTTTAAGAAATAATATATTATATATATATTATATATATATTTTGTGGACAGATGTGTTCTATATGATAGATCTCTATTTTTAAGCCTGACCGCTTCTTTATTTGAAAACGAAGGAGTCATAATTGCTCTCTCTCTCTTTTTCTCTGTGCCAGCAAACTGACTTCTTATACTAGATTCTAACAACCAGCAACTTCTGAGTAATAATAGTAATAATAATAATCCTGCTGCTTTCGCTTCATTTAAAAAAGGTGTTGGAACCCATTGATCTCTTCCACCCATTGATCTGGAGGCACACTGTCTTCAGCATTCGCTGAAGACAATCCCATGCAACGTTTATTCAGCTGCTCCCTTCCCCACAACCACAGATATTAACAAGATATTCCCAACACTCATAGCCCTGTCAGTCAAAATGGTAACATAGGAACCATTTGCAATTTGTTGTTGATTGTTAAAACCTTATCCACACTAGTTGTAGGGGGGTGGGGAGGAAATGTCATCAACAGAATGTTGATAAATGGCACAACATCTGTGAGCAAAGTGAGAGTTCAATCCCTAAACTTTAAGGGAGGTTGTAGCCAAGATGAAGAGGCTGTACTGTTGGCAAGAAGAGAATAGAATGCCAAGGAGGCTATTAGAGGTGGCATGTTTTGAGCTCAGCACCATCCAATTTTTTTATTCTTTAAAAGCTCTCTCCTCTGCATCCCCAACAGTAATGAAGTTTATGACTGTACTACAAGATTGCATTAATTTTATGCCAGTTTAATTGGCATGGCTTCCCCCAATGAATCCCAGGTATTATAATTTGTTGAGAAGCGAAAAACTCATCTTTCTGGAAAAAGAAAGCTAGATTATGTAAACATTATTTCTTTTCCTAGGGCAGTTGCTCAATTTAAGAAAAGTTTGGTTGATTTAATTGTATGGGGTTTCAGTCAACCAATGTTACATGCATATATTTTGCATAAGACTAAAACAACCCTTGTGAAGCAAAAAGCGAATTCTTTGTTTTTAAAATTCTGCATGCTGCAGCCATACAGTATTAAAAAGAGGCATTCCTTCATGGGTGAGAGAGATGGAAGAATGCCTCTTCTAAGATGCTGCCCACCATCCATGCCTTGGTAAGCACTTGCATGACAGAGGATCAGTTTTTAAAAAATAAAAGCCCTGTGCTGCCCAATCTATCGGCAGCACTTTTTACATTGATCACAAGAATCTTTATCAACTAATTCCCCCCCTAAATTCTGCCAATCAGTGAAGTACTCCATATGGGTATTTAAAAAAATAGAAAACAGTGTAGCAATATTATAAATAAATTAGGGTGAATGGAATTGATCTCTCTCTCGCTCTCTCTCTTTAAACAAATTAAATAATTGGTTAAAAATCTGGCAGTATTAATTATAGTAAAAACTTAAAACAGAGATTAGTCATAATATTTTCCAAATAGATTCCGATGACCTCGGAGTACACATGAACACGAGTGTGCGTCCTAAACAGTTTGGGTTAATAGGGTATCTTTGTTTTTTTTCTTTTTCATCCTCTTGTGTCCATTTTTACTATTCTGATTAATCTGAGAAAATTCTGTACTTTCATGAGAGACACATGGTTTTTATATGATGGATGCTTTTCTTTTTGGAATTTGCTAATTTTGGGGGGGGGGGGACCCTTAAAAATTGAATGTAAAATTTAATGTAAAAGATGTTGAATGTAATTTAGTGTTCTTTGAGATCTCTTTAGCCCCGTAGGAAACCCGTTTCAAGGGTTCCTTTGTTGTTTCTTCTTTGTGGCAAAGAAAGCCCCACGTTGAGTTTCCTTCCAGTAATGTTTGAACAAACCTTGTAGCCTTCCAAATATGGTGCTTCTATATAGGTGGGGTTTTCCTGTTCACACCAATGGATGTGAATCCCATATCCAAAGCGTCCATCTGTACTGAAACAAACTGGGAAGGCTTTAGGAAAAATGGAGGCATGTTTGCTTCACCAAGAAGGCTGGAATAAAAATGAAATCGATGGGTGCAAGTTGACAGAACTCCATGTATGCCAAAAATCCCTGTTGGGGTGACTCGAATAGCATGCAAATGCAGGTGTTTTAAAACAAACATTCTATACAAGTCCTTCTCAAAAAAGGCTCCTGAATGTGAACGAATCCTTAAAAAAATTAGACTTCTCTTTTTAAAGCTGTTTTTGCACTGCTGGATTTATGAGGAATTCTGTTTCCTCTGCCTCATCTGGGCTTCTTGTTTTTGGCAAATATCCTGCACTTTATTTCTCCTCAGCGTTATGGGATGCAAGGCTTCAGAGCGGTCCCACACCACGAGGGCTTGGGCCTAGCTGTATGTTTGGCTTGGCTGTTGCCATGGAATCACAAAGTGGCCCCTTTCTTAGGTAGAATCCTTCACAGTGGCCGTCTCCACTCTTGTGGCTTCCACCTGGCCAAGCCAGCCATTTTGAGAGGGGAGAGGGAAGAATGGCTTCTGTTGCTAAGCAACAGTAGGCCACACTCCATCTTTGGGTCTGATGCTGGAAGATTAGGCAAAGAAAAAGCTGGAGAAGCCTGAAAGGGTAGAAAGAAAGGGATAGATAGGGACCTTGTTGAAGGCCATAAGCCCCAGCTGTTCCTTCCAACACCAGTTCTGGGGAGGTCACATCCCGGAGCCTGGCCTAGCTCTTTTAGAACACCTCATGGATGGACACCATGTCCATTCCAGGCGAATTCAGGCCACAGTATGGTCAGCAAAATTTCTCAGTGGCAACAAAACTTGGAAATTGAAGCTCTGGTTAGGGCTGCCAGCTCCAAGTTGGGAAATTCCTGGAGATCTTGGAGGTGAAACTTGGAGAAACCTGGAGAAAGTGGGGTTTGGGGAGGGAAAGGACCTTGGCATGGCATAATTCCATAGAGTCCACCCCAAAAGTAGCCATTTTCTCCAGGTGAACTGATCTCTGTGGCCTGGAGACCAGTTATAATTCTGGGAGATCTCCAGCCACCACCTGGAGGCTGGCAACTCTAGCTCTGATGAGTATACAGTACACACCCTTCATTTCTTTTATGCCATATATGTTTTTGGCCCAAACAAACGGTAAGATCTCTATTAGCCAGGACGATCAAATGGCACAAGGAAAAAGGATTAACTCCTGTACCATGGCCCCAGTCTACATGGGGAGGGGGCTGATATCTGCAACATAAAAGACAACATGGGATTCTTTGATGGATCTCCATCGTTGATCGTGTCTGGGCTGACCCAGCTTTCTCCCATTGATTCAGTATTATTGTATTAAATTAGACATATAGGGACAAATGCACAGCAACAAAGAAAGGTAGCAACTAGCAAAAGAGGGGAGATCCTTCTTATATCCTCTTCCACCTCCACCACTCCTTGGTTTGGCTAGAATCTCGTTCAGCTAGAGGCAACAATGAAATTTTGTTGTCTTTTAGATAGTCCTGAGTCACCCACCCAAAGGCAGCCTCCATCTTGAAGCTGCCCCAGATTTCCATCCAGAACGCGAGACAATCAGAATCCTCGAACAAACCATGCACCTCTCCCAATGCTGTTGTCAACAACCCCTTTTTTGTGTGTTGCACGCTTGTTTCTTGAACATGCAAACGGTTCAACGGGCCTGCATAAACGATGACTTGTTACGCCAAAACCAGTCCACCAGGCATGTTAGGATTGTAAAATTTGGGTTTGGAAATGCATCCACTTTTGTGGCTTGCTTTAGGGAACCAGGTGTGTATATGTGTCAAGCACCGGGTTGCCAGGTCCAGGTTGGGAAATTCCTGGAGATTTTGGAGGTGGAGCTGGAGGGGAAAGGCCTCAGTGAGATATAATGCCATAGAGTTCACCCTCCAATGCAGCCATTTTCTGTGGGGGAACTGATCTCTATCGCTTGAAGATCAGTTGTAATTCCAGATCTCCAGCCACCACCTGGGGCTGGCAACCCTACGAAGACGGCCGAATGGTACCTGATGTTCTGTGTTTGGCTTGCTGGGTGACCTCTTTTGTAGTCCTGCTTTAAAGTTTCTGTTGTCTTGTTTTTCTCTGTCACTATCTCTTTTTAAGAAAAAGAAAACCTCTGCCATCTTTGTTTTTTTAGAAAAAAATCTGTTTGAAATATTTAAATAGATTTTTTGTCATGTAAATATGTTTAAAATGTAATTTTAAAAACAAACTTTAGAGCAATCATTCTTAAAAGATGTACAATGGAAAAGTTTTAGGTTACTTTTAATTTAATTAAATGACGGTGCATATTACGTGATAGCTGGGTTGTGGTTTTTTGTCTCTTGCTGACCAAGGTTCATGTTGCATTTGTGTTTAATTCTTTTGAGCCAAAATTGTCAGTCCCCATTTTTTTTACTTTTTATTAACTTTAAAAACAACATACATGTCCCCATTTTCTAATAATCAAACATTTATGTGTAAAGTTTGTTTTGGTAATCAAAAAAAGAGAGAAATCCAGTTTTGCTTTTCAGTAAGTATCTGTCCCTTCCCGAAATGGTTTGCGATAGACTCAGAAGTGAATTACATTTCTTTTCTTTTTTTAAAAAAAATTTATTGGATGGGTCATTATACAAATATAAAAACATACACAGTTAACTTTCCATCATATTATAATACCCTCCACCCTTTCCCCCCCTTTTCCGTTGAATTCCAACAGTTTTAGAAGTGAATTACATTTCTTCAAGGGCCTTGTGCTCAGCAGACAAGCAGTTATTGGTGGTCCCCAGCCCGAGGGACGTTTGCCTAGCCTTGACCAGAACCACAGCTGTTTCGGCTTGGTGGAATGGAGACCCTGATGGAGACCCAGGCCCTGCAGGATTGTTGCAGTTCTGCAGGGCCTGTAAGATGAAGATATTCTGCTGGGCCTATGGCTGAGGTGTGGCGATCTGTTCCTCCTGACGGCCGGTGCCCTTTTCATCATGCCACCCCAGATGTGATTGGTAGATCCATCTCACTCTCTGCATTTTATGGCTTTATTACATCCCTTTGATTTCTGATGGTAGACACCTTTTAATTACTGGTTTTATGTGATTCATCCCTGTTTTAAACTATATTTAATTGTGTATGATTTATTACTGTTGAGACCTGGCCTGAGCCTGCTTGCGGGGAGGGCGGGAGATAAATGGAATTAAATAAATAAACATACACTAAAACGCAGGGTAGCAAAACTTAGCTATCAACAGCAGCCAACTACTAACAGATAAGCAAGAGGACAAAAAGGAAACACCAAACATTGGGCTCAACATTCCTCATGCATAAGGTTGCCAGTCCCCCACTGGGGACGGGGAATCCCCAGCTCCCACCCCCTGCCCCCACTTACCCGGCCGGGAGGAGAAAAGGCAGAGGATCACGCCTCCCATGGCGTGCTCCCAGGCAGTGTGACACACTCCCCATGCTCTGCAGCGGCCCAATTCGGTTCAAATTGGGCCAAATCAAGCTGCTACAGAGTGCAGGAGCACTCCAGAGCCTGTCGCACCTCCCCAGCAGCGCACCCAAACTCTGCAGCAGCCTGATTCTGGCTGAATTGGGGCCAAATTGGGCCACTCTGGAGCGCAGGAGCACTCCAGGGCCAATCACACTGCCCTGCGCTCTGCAGTGGTTCAATTCGTCTCATATCAGTCTTGAATTGGGGCCAAATTGGGCCACTGCAGAGCACAGGAGCATTCCAAGCCCCTCACGCTTCCCCGGCAGCGCTCCCGCGCTCTGCAGCGGCTGGGAATGCTCCCGGGGCGGCATGTGGCCTGAGCGATGATGTCACTTCCCAAAAGTTATGTCATCACATAGTGTCATATAAGCCTGTCTGCATATCTGCCATGAATGTATTCTGTATTATGTACTGGTCCTCGTGAGAGCATGAGAAGATTCTTATTGATGTTAAAGCAGTAGGTTATCTCACAAGTATTTACTTTCGTTTTCCCCGCTGTCTCCAGAAGTGTCCTTGAAGGCTAGCTGTGGCCAGCTTGAAATGTATCTTTCTTGGGAACTGAGATGATTTCATTCTTTGTTCTGTCTAGCCTAAATCTAGCTTCTCCCTGACACGCACACCCTGGCTCTTTCACACCCGAAACCTTAATGGCCCTTATCCTGATGGCGGGAACGTTCCCTATAACTAACATCACCAACCCCAGTTACCTCACTTCTGCCAATACACTTGTCTGAGCACCTTGAACGTGATGGATCTCTAATAAAGTTACTTCAACCAATACACCTGCGTGTTTGCTGTGGAGAACTTGCGGATTCTACCTGCCAATGACTGACACATAAGCCAAAAAGCAAAATAAAAGGGCTAACCAATGAAGAAATATAAACGTATTTCAAATCAATTATGTCAAGGAATAAAGTGCATAAGAAGAGGGCAATTTGCTATAAAGACATACAGTCCAAATTTACAGCATAGCAGGAACAGTGGCAACCAACAGTAACAGCATAGGGAAACAGTCAAGAAATTCACACAAGGGCTCAGCCACTAAAGCCTAATGGTGCAACAACGAGAGGTACATGTATACAAAAATATCTCTAAATCATTTTTCTTATCAATCACTTATAGTTACAGGTGCACCACCATGAAGGTACGGCCGTACCTTTCCACCAGAGCTTCATGGTGGTGTGTTGCATTTCAGGTGTAACTGTGATCACGACTCCTGAGGAAGAGAGTTCGAAACAAGCTCTTTGCTGGCATCTTGTTGAGTCGGGGGGGGGGTGTCTTGTGTTCCCCTTTTCTTGCCTGTCTGCACCTGTAACTATAAGAATAAATGAACGTGTCAGAACTTATGGAGGGATTGACTGGTTAAATATTGGCGAGAATTTTTTAAAGCATTAACTTAATTAGAACATTAGCTAAACAAAGGGCCAGCAGGGATTGCAGGAACAATTGAGGATGCAGGAAAACGTCTGTATTCAGTGCACCGATGGTGGGACGCAGGCAGCTCGGGCCAGGTTTGATGCTTGGTATTATAGCAATATACATACATATACTGCAATATATATACTGCCGTTATGAAACAATGAACTTCTTAAGAAATGGGAAACATTAGTAGAGCAATATTAGGTAAGGTAGGATAGTTACTGACGTTGAGAGTCTGCAAGAAGGTCTCCGAGTTCAATTCACACATGAACACACACATGCAACTGCCTCATACGGAATCAGCCCCTTGGTCGCTCAAGGTCAGTACAGTCTACTCAGACCCACAGTGGTTCTCCAGAGATACTTCATATCACCCGCTGCCTGATCCCTTTAACTGGAGATGACAGGAATTGGACTTGGGACGTTCTTCATGCCAAGCAAGTATTCCTCCCCTGAGCCATAGCCCCTGCCCCACTTCTCTCTGCCACATCATCAGGGGCCTTAAAGTGACTGGCATTCTCTCAGAGCCAGTTTGGTGTAGTGGTTACGAGCAGCAGGACTCTAATCTGGAGAGCCAGGTTTGATTCCCCACTCCTCCGCTTGAAGCCAGCTGGGTGACTGTGAGTCAGTCACAGCTCTCTCAGAACTCTCTCAGCCCCACCCACCTCACAGGGTGATTGTCATGAGGATAATACTAACACACTTTGTAAACTGCTCTGAGCAGGTGTTAAGTTGTCCTGAAGGGTGGTATATAAACCGAATGTTATATTATTATTATTAAGGCTCAGCCTGAACCTGCAATATGATGCTAACACAGATCCCAGCTGCAGGACTTTGGGGAGGATTTCTGTGGCATGACATGTGTGAGATCATGTTTTGAACTCTGAAAACACTATGTGGATATGCATTATTTTATGGTTTGCTGAATTTCTCTTTGACTTTTGTTCCGGCTGGAGTAACAAGCCTAAAGTTTCTTGCCCACAAACACAAAACTACTTTGTGCACCAGTGGTGTTTTCCAACACTTCTTCAAAGGCAGCCCCTTCTGGGTACATTGCAGTAGTCCAGCCCGGACCTCAGAAAGGCACGCATGGATGCAGCCAGGTCAGGTTTTTGAAGGGCTACGTTGCAATTCAGTTCTTAGAGACCAAATGGCAATCTGCACAAATCGAAACATTGGTCATTCCAGTGAGTGTTTTGGCAAAAATATGCAGTAGTTTGTGCCACCAAAGATCTTGCTACTTATCTAAGAACCAAAAAAAAAAAAGTATTCCATCGCCACGTACCAATGGAGTTGTAGAAAAACAATTTTAAAAAAGAGATTCAGAGTTTGCAAGATAATAAAGAGTCTAGTAGCACCTTTAAGACTAACCCACTTCATTGTAGCATAAGCTTTCGAGAGCCACAGCTCTCTTCGTCAGATGCATAGAGGGTATGAAGAAACTGGTGGTGAGGGGAAGGGGGAAGGGTCATGTAAATAAGTTACAAGAAGTCATGAAAGAGGTGGAATACACAATCAAGGGTAGCAAAATCTGAATAGAAAGCCTGAAGGCAGTTACTTTTGGTAGGTAGTTAGGATCTGTCTCTCCTCCTTTCCTATCAGAGTATGGAGTTCCTGCAATAAAGAACTCTTATTTCTTTCCTAAATATAAACCAAGTGTATGCTTTTATTATGTTCATCCCTGCAAACACACCACCCAGCAGAACGAGCTCACAACCACCTATAGTCACGCTTCCTGTGCCGAACGATAGACTCTGCTAACAGCCCAAACATGGAATCCTTTAATTAGGTTTCTGGGGCTTACATAACAATTTATTTATCACCAATGAAGTCTACTTCTTCTCAGTATTAAACGAACCTGGCCATAGTGCATTGAAGTGAATACAGGGAACTCACTGCCACAAGATGTGGTAATTGCCACTAGCTTAGGATTCTGCTAGAGGAGACCAGCAGGGGATCCATAAACGGACTGCACACTTTCTTTTTAAAATGTTGAGAATTGCAACTGTGGGGTTAAACTTTCACCCTTTACCATTTTTTAGGCGTCAATAACTTGAGCAGGACTATTTTTCCCTTGGGAATGGATGCCCTGCAGGTCTCTATATTTTATTTTACTCTTTTTAACTTTATTTTATTGCAGGACAAATATAAGCTTGGGGAGGGGTTGATCAGGAAAACAGGACAAGAGGGGGGTTAATCCTGCCTCTCCAGCACCATCCCCTTCATTGGGGAGGGGTCCTCAATCTCTATTGGCTTTTTAAAAAATACTAGTTTCATGGACGTTTCACATTCTTATAGAAAAGAGCCCAGTAGCACCTTTAAGACTAGCCAACGTGACTGTAGGGTAAGCTTCCGAGAACCACAGATCTCTTCGTCAGATGCATGACGAAGAGAACTGTGGTTCTCGAAAGCTTATGCTACAGTAAAGTTGGTTAGTCTTAAAGGTGCTACTAGACTCTTTTCTATTTTGCTACTGCAGACTAACACGGCTAACCCCTCTGGATCTATCACATTCTTTATGTGACTGCCTGACTTGATTACTTTTTTAAAAAGATTTTGACGCATTTCTGCAAGAAAATCAGTCCCTCTGCGGCTGGATTGCTCAACGGAGCCTCCAGGAGCAGGGGCAGCCTACCTCTGAGGGACAGATGCCTGAGGACTAATGAAGGGGGGAGGTTTTCACGCTCTGAATGTGATGGAGGCGTCCAGCTGGCCGCTCTTGAAAACGTGACGCTGGACTCTTCCCCAGCAGGGCTTATTTTCTTAAGTAGTTTCCCGCTGGGATAAGCACTCGCTGTCTCTTGTCGCTGGGGGGGAAAAAAAAGAATAATAAATTTGCCACCATCCGTGCCGAGTGTTTTAAAAAAAAAGGCAGTCCAAGGATGGAACGTTCCCTTGGCAAAGTGATATCCACGTGGCTGACGAGAGAGAGAGAGAGAGAGAGAGAGAGAGAGAGAGAGAGAGAGAGAGAGAGAGAGAGAGAGAGAGAGAGAGAGAGAGGCACAGAACAGACATCATTTGGGAAAGCTGAATGGCTGAAGCAGGGAGCATCTCTCTACTTCCCACCTGCTGCAGGTAAGCGCTCATCCTGATTTACCTGTTAGAAAGACAGCATGCAACACCCCCCCCCACCCCGTTTCTTAATCTGGGGGGATGTTTTCCTTTGTTCTGCAAAACAATCATTTTCCTGTGAGTTAAGCCCAAAGCATAACTGGAGGTTTTTAGTGTAGAAAATTTAAGATTTAAGGAGGGGAAGGGAACGAGAGAGGTCTATAAAACTAGGGATTATAGAACAGAGGGAAAACTCTCGCTGTAATACCGGAATCCTTTCATTAACTGTGTTGGTGGTAGGGTCTGATAGGGAAAAAAATCTCCTCACTCAATGCGATCAGCTTATGGAATTCACTGCCACAAGATGTGGGGGTGGGCAGCTGCTACCTGCTGCCAGAATAACTATGGGATGTGTGAGCTGAAATTGGATGGTCCCCAAGGAATTTTTGTGAATTATTTTTGCTCAAATTTGAGGTCAGCTATTATGGAGGGGGAGGGGAGCGTTCTCTTTTTCTCTCCCTCTCCTGCTTTGGATTAGTTAATTTCCCTGTTTATACATTACCTTGGCCTTTTGGCATATGAATATTGCAGCTGTCTCAATGATGAGTGCTCGTGGGGAAATTCCTCTGCTTATGGCAATTTTTAATATTTATTATTTCAACAATTAGTTGGATAGTAATTCTCAGGCTGGGTGCCATGGCAGAATTTATGATGTTTAAACAGAGAGGAGTTATTTAATTGGACACCTGTCTTAGCTTGAAGTGACCAGTGTATCTCTGCATGAATATCTGCTGTGGGCTTGCTTCCTTCACAGGGAGGGATGTAAGTAATTCTGCATCCGTCCCGGTGACTGGTACATTTGGAGCATTCAAGCACTTCTAGAGTAGAGATAACAGAACTCTCCTGCAGCCAGAGGAGCCTTCCTGCCGCATCTCTGTGTGAGTCCCAACTCTGCACTTGCCTCCTTCCAATCAATCTCCACTGCAGTCAGGTCATTTTGCTCTGTCCAAATCAAATGTGTGAAGAGCCCTTGCTTCAGACACTGTTCTGCTGCCAGAGGACGCAGCCTGTTGCCTGTCCGTATGGGTGCCCCAGAACAGTGACTCAAACAGAAATATGGGGAGTCTACCTCAAAGGCTGGGTAATGCTTTCTTAGGCTCAAAGCTATGAGGGCTGTAAGAGCAAAGTATGCATTCCATTTTTATTCAGAGAAAAGTGAGCCTTCGGGACAGAAGTTTGAGAGATGCTGATCTAAGCGCTACGTATGCAGGAAATAATGGTGATATGGTTCATGCCTGCAGATTTAGAATCTAAGGCACATAAGGGAAGGGCCGTGGCTGAGTGGAAGGGCAGAAGGTCCCCGGTTCAGTCCCCCATGTCTCCAATTAGCAGATCTTGGAGGGGAAAACCTTTCTTGGCCTGAGAGCCACTGCCAGGAGATCGAGAGAGGTTTTCCATCTAATTAAATACAACGCGGTTTTTGCAGGAGAAGGGAGAAGACCGAAATCCGGGTGTCAAAGAAGGGAGGGTGGCATTTCCCAGAGAACAAAACGGGTTTATTTTAATCCCACAGTTCCATTTCTTTCTCACACTCTTCTCATCCCCCCCTTAAAAGCCTTCACACTTCAAACTTTCAGATAATATAAAATATCTTTTTAAAAAAATTAATCCAGAGGAATTAGCCATGTTAGTCTGTAGTTGCAAAATAGTCAGAGTCCAGTAGCACCTTGAAGACTAACCAATTTTATTGTAGCACAAGCTTTTGAGAACCACAGCTCTCTTCGTCAGATGCATCAGCTTTCGAGAACCACAGCTCTCTTCTGATGATGCGTCTGATGAAGAGAGCTGTGGTTCTCAAAAGCTTATGCTACAATAAATTTGGTTAGTCTTTGAGGTGCTATTGGACTTTTTTACTATATAAAAATAAACACACACAGGCCTCCCAGTTGCCACTCTGGATGACGTCCCACAAGCGACTGGTGCCTGACATCTCTGTAGCCAAGTGCGGAGCCAGGCAGGCATTCCAGGGCACAGTAGACCAGGAATCCCCCGCTCATTCATTCCTTTTAGGCGGCGGCCACCCCACCGCTTCTTTTTGCTGCCAAATTTTCAGGTCACTTCCAGTCCTCGTGGGAAGATTTTCACAACTTGGGGGGTGGATGGGTGGGTGAATTTTAACATGACTTCCTTCTGCAAATGTGTTTCTCTGTACTTTTTTTTTTCACAAGAAGAAAAGGCCAGATTAGAACAGTTACTAAGATAAACCTATTTTTTCTCTTCTTTTTTTTAAAAAAAAATGTTTACTGCCAGATTGAGAAATGAATGATTTTTTTTTTTAAATCAGAGGGAGGAAATATTCCAAGCTGGATGGCCGTGGCTAATATCCCTTGGTGGCTTCAGACATTAAACCAAAGTCTAAGAGGTGATTCCACCCACCGTTGAAATAGCAGCTTGAGGGATGGATTTATGCAGAGGAGATATAGCGCAAGGGTTAGAGAATGACATTCTTCTTTCTAGGTTGGGCCTGGAGATCTCCTGGAATTACAGCTGATCTCCAGACTACAGAGCTCAGTTCCCCTGGAGAAAATGGCTGCTTTGGAGGGTGGACTCTATGGCATTATAACCTGCTGAGATCCCTCCCCCTCTCTAAACCCCACCCTTCCCCAGGCTCCACCCCCAAATTTCCAGGAATAAACCTAAGAATAAACCTAGTCCAGCATCCAACCAGATGACCACAGAAGGCGCACCAACTGGGCATGGAGTTCAGGGCCATCCTCGCTTGTTCCCTTCCCTCCTGCGCCAGTATCGAGAAAGTTACTGCCTCTGCATGTTGAGGTTCGGTTTGGTCCTTACAGCTAATAACCATTCCGTGCTGCCTTCTCCATGAACGTGTCTAACCCCTTGTTAAAGCCAGTGAAGTTAGCCGCCTTTGCTGCATCCTGTGGCAGTGAATTCCACAAGCCGATCACTCTTTGCACGACGAAAGAGTAGGCATGTGTGGACCGGTGTCCAGGCAAAATTTCCACGTCGCTTTAAGCACGATGTTTATTTAGGGCAGCGTCTGTTCTCCCGTTCAGCTCCAAGGCATGGAGTGTTACAGTAGTCCAGGGTAAAATAATCTGTCTGAATGTCAGCTATTCCTGTATGAGTTATTTGGCTGGAAAGGAAGGGCGCCTTATTCCTGTGCCATTCACACATGCTATAGACACTCAGGGGTGTTCAACTGGGACAGCCGATCTGTGGGCTCGCTTCTCTCTATGCACGGATCTGCTGTCCTTAGGGAGAAACTTGCATTCATGGGTGCCTCAGGTGCAATGCACATCCATCTCACCTGTGACGATGTTTCAGCACCAGCCCCTACAAAATAAGAGGTGGGGTGGAGGATTAATGCCTGGAACCAGACCCAAGGTTTTGGCAAGGGACAACTATGAGCAAGATCACCTTGTTGAGCTGACCAAAGAACCAGAATGACTTGATCTCTGTCCTACTGCTGTCCAATTAATTTTACGTACTGATTGATTTCATTTCTACCCCGCTTTTCTCCCCAACGCAGACTCAAGGTGGCTTACATCATTTTCCTCTGCTCCATTTTGTCCTCAAAACAACCTTGTGAGGTAGGTTAGGCTGAGAGTGTGTGACTGGCCCAAGATCAGCCAGCAACTTTCCAAAGAAGAGCCGGGATTCGAACCTGGGTCTCACACTGTCACTGCTACGTCCAACTGGTCTCTGATGGCTATCCTCCTCCTTTTGAACTCCAACAGAGTGTTTGGCTGTTCAGGAGCTCGTAGCCCACTGAGCCATTCCCTTGAGTCACATGGCTTTTATTCCTGGTGGGTTTTTATTCTTGTACAAGAAAAAACGTTTGTGGGAATTTCAGCAGTGGAACGGAGCCGTGGGTGGAAAGGGGGCTGCTAAATCTATTCCTTGCCAGCTGCTTCTCTTCTCAAAATACGCTTTCCTGGGCTCCCCCCTTTGGGGGAAAGAAAGAACCTACTTCTCTCAAGACTGCTGCCTCCCCACAAATGCTTTTTTTGGAAGGAGGGCATCTTTTTTTTTTTTTGAAAGTTGGCAATGAAGTTTTTTTTTGCCATTTTTTTATTTTATTTTTTTATTGATGCATCACTTATTATTACATTTCAATACAGTCACAGTTCTCCTATGATACATCTTTTACCCCTTTTGTAACCCTCCCCCCCGCAAATTAAATTTTTAGCCAGGAGCACATTTTTTCCAATTTTCCAAATATAGTTGTATTGGCTTCTCCATTATATACCCATTGAAAATATACAGACCATTTCTCTTTTATCTCCTCCATTTTCCCATCCCATGCCTTATCTTTTTTTAAACATTCCAACATATCCGATTGAATATATTCATACAAGTAATCATTCCATCTTTCTAAGGTCCATTTTAACTTCTCCTTCCAACCGTATGCAATCACTGCATGTGCAGCTAGTATCATTGCTTTGAAAATATCCTGGTTTTGTTTCTCAATTCTAGTGTTTCCCAATACACCCACGAATATTAGATCTACATCTATATTGAGGTTGACCTTACATACCAATGCTATTTTTCCCCGTACCTTGTCCCAGAAATCTATGACCTTTGGACACTCCCACCATAGGTGGGAGTACCACCCTTCTTTTGCATTGCAATGCCAGCAGTTAGGTTTCATCCCTTTAAGCATGTATGCCAATTGGGCAGGAGTTCTATACCACTTCATGATAATCTTCCTTTCAAGTTCTCTATACTTTTCTAGCTTAATTGCCTTCAAATTCACCATTAACTTATTAACCTCCTCAGAAGTTATTTGTTTTTCTTTATTCCATTTATTTTTTAGAGTTCTAAACATAAACTCCTTATCCGGGAAGGAGGGCATCTTTTGACCGTCCATCAGGCTACATTCAAAGTCATATCTGATGTGCCTTGGGAACCATCCAAGGTGCTGAAGTTACCATCAATCCTTTTCTAGGGTCCCCCTGTTTCATAATTTCCTGAGTTGGACGTTTCCTACTCCAGCCAATCTCCGTTCATTTCTTGCTTAGGGCCCTGGAGCTTCAGAGCCTTGGTGAAACAGGAGAATGGTCCAGTAATACCGAGGACATATCCTAACTCCTAAATCTGAAACTTGACAGCCTCAAGAACAGACCATTAGCTGTGACGCTTTTGCAACGTTCTTTGCTGAGAAAATAGCTCAGATCTAGATGCCAGCTGTAATACAGGTGAGGTCGAAGAAACACCCATTACACCACCTGGTTCGCATAACTTTAAACCAGTTTCGACAATGGATATTGACAGGATCCTGGCGTCTGTGAAAGCCACAACCTGTACGCTGGAGCCTTGTCCATCTTGGCCGCTAAAATAATGCAAGAACAACATAAACGTAAAGACAGCAGTTGAAACTCCAACGCTGCAGTCTCCTTGGGTTTTTCCCCTTCCTTCCAACATGCCTGCATTAGTCTAATTAAATTTCCTCATTAGGATACAAACGCAGCCCAAGTTCCAGCGCTCCTGACCCTCTCCTTTGCCCAAAGGTGTCTCGCAGTCCCTCACAAGAAGGTCTTGCGTCACAGTTCAGAAACCTAGACCCCGTGCGAATAACTTTGGGAACTCGGCTGCCTTCATGCAAAGCATGATATCCCCGCTGATCTTGCTCATTAACGAAACAGAAGATAAATCAGACATGGGACAGCATCCGGTTGTGAAGGGATGCGGCATTAAGAATCACCGAATGTTGTGGCTTTTGACTTTCCATGCTGACATTCTGAGCCAGGAGATGTGGTTTTCCATTCTAAGTACCTGCATCCCTTCCCGTTCTCGGCTCTTCCTGAGGGCCATTGCTCATTTCCCTTTTAGATTATCCTTCACTTTGATGTCTTCATTTTAATGCGCCAGTTGGACTTGAGCCAAGGGGACACTTAGAGGAAATTGTGTTCATTGGCCTGGCTGAGACGCTCGTGTCAGGGCTGGCTGGGGACAAGGGTGGCGTCCTCAAGGGACTCCAATAAAGATGCCAGCATTCTATCTTCACTGGTTTAAGTCATTCCTTCATCACTGGGAATCCTGGAAACTATTCTGTTTTAAACTTCCCAAATCCATTGTGGTGTAGTGGTTAGAGTGGGAGGAAGGGACAACCACAAGCTCTTTAGAAGAGAGATGGAACAAAAATGTGATGTATAATTTTTTTATGTAACTGGGAGTTCTGACCACGAGGGTTAATGTGATATAAAACCGACTACACACAGGAAAGACGTAGCCCCGTTTTTGGCAAAAAGCGTGGGCTTCTCCTCTACCAGTCAAGAATGCATGTATCTTCACACAGTGTCTCTTGTCCCTCTTAAGGAGAGCATTGTAAAATAGTTTCAGGTGAATAAGTGTGTTGGTCCGCACAGTAGAGCATCAGAATAGGTATCTGAAGAAGGGAGCTTTGACTCTCGAAAGATTATCCCCTGGAAATCTTGTTGGTCTCTTAGGTGCCATTGGACTGAGATAGAATCATAGGGTTGGAAGGGATCTCCAGGGTCATCTAGTCCAACCCTGTGCCCAGTGCAGGAAATTCACAACTACCTCCTGCTCACACACACCTCCAATGACCCTTGCTCCATGCCCAGAAGATGGCACAATACCTCCAGGGTGCCCAGCCAAACTGGCCTGGGGAAAACTGCAACCTGACCCCATTACCCTGGGCACATAAGAAGGGGCCATGAGAACTAAGCACTGATGTAACCCCTTCTGCCCTCCCCCTCACGATCTGCCCAGGTTCGCAGAATCAGCATTGCTGTCAGAGGGCCATCAAGCCTCTGCTTAAAAAACTCACTTGAATTGCTGCTATATGCCAATAAAGGCTAACTTGACTTGAAAAAAACTCCAAAGGAGCGCTCACCTCCTCCTGAGGAAGCCTGTTCCACTTTCGCGTGACAGACGCGTGTAATTCATATCGTTTAGTTCGGCTCTGAGGGACCGATCTTCCCATTGTAAAATATTCTTTTCTATTATCTGGCAAAGATTTAAGAAATATTTTATTATTTTTCTTCTCTTTCGGTGCAAGTGCGTGGCCGATGGAAAACCAGATCAATGAGAGCCCTTGAAGAACCAACAGGTTGGATTTGGAATCTCTGGAGAAGGCAAGCTGCCCAGTCCCCCACAACTGCTCCTGCTGTGTTCATGATCAAAGGTAAGCATATCATCTTGTGGGAAAATGTTGCCAAATGTAAGCTTCCTGTCAGGGCTTTTTTTCCTGGGAAAAGAGGTGGTGGAACTCAGTGGGTTGCCCTCGGAGAAAATGGTCACATGGCTGGTGGCCCCGCCCCCTGATCTCCAGACAGAGGGGAGTTTAGATTGCCCTCTATGCCATGGTGCGGTGCAGAAGGCAATCTCAACTCCCCTCTGTCTGGAGATCAGGGGGCGGGGCCACCAGCCATGTGACCATTTTCAAAAGATGCCGGAACTCCGGTCCACCGCGTTCCAGCTGAAAAAAAGCCCTGCGTCCTGTACTTACTTATCAGGTATAAGGGTCAAATAGGACCCCAATTCGGTTGTAGCTTTAAAAAAAAAAAGTACTGGTCAACTGCTTCAGTATAATGTGAAAACCAGAAGATTAGACAGGAGTACATTTGTAAAGCAGTGGTGTCTATAATGACTCCTGCCATTGCCTCCAGTTAATTCCTCCAAAATATCCCTGGTACCTTAGTCAAGAGGATCAGTCCAAGGAAATCTGAGATGGTACTAAAAAAGAGTATCTTTGATCACGTGCACAAGTTCAAGCGCTATCAACCGTGTTTATTTGTTTATTTATTTAAATATATATATCCCATCTTTCCACATGGTTCAAAGCAGTTTAGAGTAATAGTTAAAAATAATTTTGAAAACCAACTCTAATTAAAACCAAAATAAAAATAACAAAGTGGTGGGGGAGAGTGCCCTCAAGTAATAGCTGACTGATGGCGACCCCTGGTGGGATTTTCAAGGCAAGAGACTAACAGAGGTGGTTTGCCATTGCCTGCCTCTGCAACCCTCATCTTCGTTGGAGGTCTCCCATCCAAGGCTGACTTTGCTTAGCTTCTGAGATCAGATCTGATTAGGCTCACCTGGGCTATCCAAAACAAAGCATTTATATTCCGTCTTTCCACATGGTTCAAAGCAGTTTAGAACAATAGTTAAAAATCGTTTTGAAAACAAATTCCAATTAAAACCAAAATAAAATAACCAAGTAAGCTTGCACATAACAAGGGTTGTCAGTTGTGGGGTGAGGGGGCAGAGCCTCTGAGCAAATTGGAACTACACTGCCTGTTTTTTGCCCCTATCTATGAATCATAGGGTTGGAAGAGATCTCTAGGGTCATCTAGTCCAACACCATCCACAATGCAGGAAATTCACAACTATACGCGCACACACACACACCAGTGACCTCTGCTCCATGTCCAGAAGATGGCAAAACACCATCACGATCCCTGGCCAAACTGGCCTCGGGAAAATTGCAACTTGACCCCAAGGTGGCAATCGGCATTACCCTGGGCATGTAAGGAGGGGCCACAAGAACTAAGCCCTGATGTAGCCCTTCCTGCCCTCCCTCTCATGATCTGCCCAGGCTCACAAAATCAGCATTGCTGTCGGAGGGCCATCTAGCCTCTGCTTTAAAAACTCCAAAGGAGAGCCCACCACCTCCTGAGTTCGCCTGTTCCACTAAGGGACTGCTCTGTCAATAAATTCTTCCTAATGTTGAGCCAAAAACTAGACAGCAAACTGAGGCTTTTTCTCCCCTTCCTTCATTTCAGATCCAGACAAAGGGACTTGTACAGCTGCCCAACAAGTGGGAGAAGGGCTGGGAATATGGTTGCGGCGTGGAGCTGCCCCCTAAGGTCTGTTTGCTTCTGTACGCACACGCATCTCATCCAACCAAGGGAAGGCATGATAGAGGTGTACAAACCTATACATAAGGTGGAGAATTTCTTCCTCTCCCTGCTATAGTACTAGAACACGGGGGTCGCCCAATAAGGTTGATGAGCAATAGATTCAGGAAAGAGAGAAGGGACGTACCTCCTCAAAGAGTGTGTCATTGACCTGTGGAACTCACTGCTTCATGATGACCACTAGTTTAGTAGGCTTCGGAAGGAGATTACAGAATTTCATAGAGGATAGGTCCATTGATGACTAGCAGCCGTGATGACCAAATAGAACCTCCACGTTCACAGACAATAACCCTGAACGCATGATACTGCCTTCTACAGAATCAGACCTTTGGTCCATCAAGGCCAGTATTGTCTACTCAGACTGGCAGCAGCTCTTCGGGGTCTCAGGTGGAAGTCTGTCATGCCTCAGGTGGGGTGAGCCACCTTATGCTGCCACCACTCTGGGATTCAGGGTCCCTTGGGAAGGCCCAGAGTACCTCCCAACCCTTCTGACCTCCGTAGCTTGGCCAATAAACAGGCATGAGGACCCAGCAGAGTAACAACAAACAAAAGGATTTATTTACAAGGTCAGTTAATATCAAACAAACAAGCAAGCAAGCAAGGTGCATTAGCAACCATAGATGGGTGAAAGCCAAATAAACCAAAGGCCCTAGCGCAACTGAACTCCCTGTCCCTCTGTCTGCCAGGCCTGCCTTCTCACCCTACCTGGATGAGGGCCTCTTCCCCTAGCAGAATCCTCCTCCAGCCTGCTCCCTGGGAGAAAGAAGCAGACTTTTCCCCTCCCAGACTTATATAGCACCAACCCTCTGTGTTCTGATTGGCCAACTAGGGCGCCAAAACAGCCCAGGGGCTCCTGGGAATTGTAGGCAGGCCTACTCCTACTGCTAACAGGCTTCTGAGGCCTTGCTAGACCTTCCAGGCCCAGCCAGATGATGACAAGGTCTTTCCCATCACCTTTGACCTAATTCTTACTGGAGATGCCGGGGATTGAACCTGGGGTCTTCTGTATGCCAAGCAGATGCTCTGCCGCTGGGCCACGGCATCTCCCCTGAATACCAGCCCTGTGAGGCAAAAAGGGGGGAGACTTCAGCCTCCATGCCTTGCTTGTAGGCATTCCAGGGGCCTCTGGTTGGCCGCCATGGGGAACCAGATGCCAGGTTAGATGAACCTGATCTAGCATGCCTGCTGTTAGGCAGAAACATAGAGCCGGATGGTACCCCCAAGAGTCATCTAGTCCAGCCCTCTGCACAATGCAGGAAATTGACAGCTACCTTCTTCAACTCCCCCAGTGGCCCCTTCTCTATGCCCAGAGGAAGTCAAAAAACTTCAGGATCCCTGGCCAATCTAACCTGGAGGAAAATTCCTTTCTGAGCCCAAAGTGATGATTGGCATTACCCTGGGCATGTAAGAAAGGGCCCCGAGAGCCGAGCGCTGGCTCATCCCTTTCTTCCCTCCCTCTCACAATCTGCCTAAATTCCTACTGCGTCATCGAATCACCATTGTTGCCAGATGGCCATCTGGCCGCTGTTTAAAAACCTCCAGAGAAGGAGAGTATTTCAATTGATAATTTGGTGAGCTGCAACCACGGTGGGGTTTGTCTTCTAAGGTGAAGCCAGGGCTGGTTCATGTGTGTGTCCAGCCCCTGATCACAAACCAAACTTCATCTGTGAGCCAGAAGGGTGTCTTTTCCCTGCAGGGAGAAAAGTAGCTTGCAGGGTGTAATTTTGAGTGGGGAAATAGCTGGGGAGGAGTTCGAGCAGCCCTTCCCCTCCTGCCATTTTGCATCTTGAAACCCTCACCTTCACATGGCTGCTTTTCATTAAAAATTGGAAAATCTTGGGAATGTACACAATCTCCAGTGCCCAGTCTAATTATGTGTATTATGTGCTGTCCAGTCGCCTCTGACCCATGGGAACCCTATGAATGAAAGACCTCCAGAACGTCCTATCATTAACAGACTTGCTCAGATCCTGCAAACTGGAGGACGTGGCTTCCTTTATTGAGTCCAACCATCTCCTTTTAGGTCTTCCTCTTTTCCTACCGCTTTTCACTTTCCCCAACATTATTGGCTTTTCCAGAGAATCTTGTCTTCTCATGATATGACCAAAGTACGATAGCCTCAGTTTTGTCGTTTTAGCTTCTAGGGAGAATCCAGGCTTGATTCAATCTGGAACCCACGTGTGTCTTTTTGGCTGTCCACGGTATCCGCAAAACTCTCCTCCAGCACCACATTTCAAACGCATCCGTTTTCTTCCTGTCCGCTTTCTTCCTTGTCCAACTTTCACATCCAGATATAGTAACGGGTTAAGTGAGGCCCTTTGGCTCCCTGTCTACTTGAATAAGGATCTAATTGCATAATCGATGACTCACCACCAATTAGGTCCTGCCCGAAGTAAGTTTCAAGCAAAGGTGTGGAGGACAGAGACTGTTCAAAAATCAGGTGACCTCACCAAGCTATGTTAAGGGAAATGTCAGACATTTCCGAAAACGGACTTTTAACTTCAGATTTTGTAAGTACGACGACTCCTCTTCTTTTTGGCAACATCACTTCTTCATAAAGGGACAATAGAAATAGTTGAAGGGGGGACAAGATCGCCACGTTCCTTGGCTTGTGGGAGTCAGTCGAGGGTGGAGGCTGTTGGGCCCACGTCCTGAGGGTTTGGGCTCAGAAAACTCCATTACCAAAGCGCAAATGGGGGCCTAGGAGCGGGTGAGGATATCGCTTTCATATTTTGTGGAAACCACAGCAAAATTCATGGAAGTCCCCTGCAAAATCAGAACCGAGTCCTCTCCAATCTAGCCTTGGGTAGGGTCGCCAGCTCCTGGTTGGGAAATTCCTGGAGATTTGGGGTGGGGAGGGCACAGTTTGGGGTGGGAAGGGACTAAGGTTGCCAGGCCCCCTCGACCTCCCGGCGGGGAGATAGGGGCCTGGCGCTTACCTTGGGGAAGGGGTGTGGGGGGGGGCGTGAAGCTCACACGTGTGCCCCCACAAGCATGATGATGTCACTTCAGGAGTGACATCATCGCACAGCCCCTGGGAGCGCGCTCACGCTCCACAGGGGCTCAAAACAGGCCCAATCCGCACCAAAACAGGCCCATTTTGAGGCACTGCAGAGCATAGGAGCACGCTCTGCAGCACCCGAAAATGGGCCCGAAATGAGCCCAATTTCGGCCGAAATGGGTCCATTTTGAAGCGCTGTGGAGCGCAGGAGTGCTCCCGCATTCCGCAGCAGCCCCAATCCGGGCCAAAATGGGCCCAATCCCAGCTGCTGCGCATGGGAGCATGCCGCGCCGTGGGGGAGCGTGCATGGAAGGTGTGCGGGCCCCCCCCCCCCGCTGGTTAGGTAAGTGGGAGTGGGGATTCCCTGCCCCCACCGGGGGTCTGGCATCCCTAGAAGGGACCTCAGCAGGGTTTAATGCCATACAGTCCACCTTCCAAGGCAGCCATTTTCTCCAGGAGAATGGATCTCTGTCACCTGGAGATCGAGTGTCATTCTCGGAATTCTCCAGCCACCAATTTGAGGGTGGGAACCCGTCAGGCCTGGCTAGGCGATTCTCTCAGATTCTCCACTTCATCAAACACAGTTGTATGAGTTAAAGGTCTTTAGGTATTGCTCCCTAGAAGTGACCTTGTACATAGTAATTGCCTGGAATGCCAAAGCAAAGCCTTCCCCGAGAGGTCACACCTCCAGTCCCCAACCCCCCAGCTCAAAGTCAGCAGAAGTCCTGAAAGAGATGCAGAGCTGAGTTTCCCATGGTCAGTTCCCAGATGTTCAGTCCCAGCCGCACTGTTAACACCACCCAACCCAAGCAAAGCGTAGCCAAGATACAGTGAAGAAAGAAAGCTACACTACTACTCATTCCCCCTGCCCCGAGTAGATCTACATTCACATGTACAGCAGGCAGGCTGGCTGGCCTGTCTGACATTACTTGAAACTTGGGTGACCACAGCTTCTGACTGAAAGACTCAAAGCTGCTGGTGGGTTGACACCAGAGGAGTGACTCCTTTTAGGTCTAAGGTTACCAACTCCAGGTTGGGAAACTCCTGAAAATATGGGGGTAGAACCTGAGGAGGGCAGGGTTTGGGGAAGGGAGAGACCTCAGCGGGGTGTAATGCTGTACAGTCCACCCACCAAAGCAGCCACTTTCTCCAGGGGAACTGACCTTTGCAGTCTAGAGATCCTGCCATAGAGTGGCTCTTCCTCACTGTAACACCAAATCCGTAGATGACCTGGAGATTTCTCCCTCCTTCTAACCGAAGGGCCTCCTTGTTTCCTTTCATTTTTTCCCCTCAGAAAACAAAGAAGATGGTCAACAGGGCCCTGCTGGATTTCCCCTCCCCCGGGACAAGATGGCAGCTCCTTGTGTTTCTTATTCTGGCAGCTCCCTTGGTAGGATTTGGTTGGACTTGCCCTTCGAGGTGTGACTGCTCAGCCCAGGAGAAGGCCGTGTTCTGCAACGGTCGGCGCCTGACAGCGGTGCCCGGCGGGATCCCTCCTGAGTCCGAGCTGCTGGACCTGAGCCGGAACCGTATCCGCACCCTGCACCAGGGCATGTTCTCTCGCCTCTGGGCCTTGAAGGAGCTGGACTTGAGTGAGAATCTCATCTCCAACATCGAACCCGGGGCCTTCAACGGCCTGCAAAAGTTGATGACTCTCCGGCTGCAGGGCAACGTGTTGAAGATAATCCCGGCGGGCGTCTTCACCGGCCTTCCCAATCTCACCATCCTGGACATTAGTAAGAACAAAATCGTGATCTTCCTGGACCACTCCTTCAAAGACCTGGTCAGCCTCCGGAAGCTGGAGGCAGGAGACAATCACCTGGTCTTTGTTTCGAGCCGAGCTTTTGGAGGCCTCCACCGGCTACAGCAGCTCACCTTGGAGAAATGCAACTTGACCGGCATCCCGACGCAGGCCCTCTCTCACCTTCACCACCTTGTGGAACTCAGGTTCAAAGTCCTGAACATCAACGTCATTCCTAACTACTCTTTCAGGAAGCTGCACCACCTGAAGGTTCTGGAGATCAGCCAGTGTCCTTCCCTGGCTACGCTTGAGTCTTATAGCCTCTTCGGCTTAAATATCACTGCTTTGTCTGTCACTAAGTGCAACCTTAGTGTTATCCCGTATGAAGCCTTCAAGCACTTGGTCTACCTCCGGTTCCTGGACCTCTCTTACAACCCCATCTCCATCATCCACGGGAGGAAGCTGAGGGACCTCTCGCGACTTCAAGAGTTGCACCTTACCGGGGGCCGGCTGGCCGCCATAGAGAACAAAGCTTTCCAAGGGCTATACTACTTCCGCCTCCTCAATGTCTCCAGCAACGCCCTGCAGACCCTTGAGGAAGGCGCCTTCCACTCTGTGGGCAACTTGGAAGTCCTGCGGCTGGACGGAAACCCCCTGGCTTGTGACTGCCGCCTCCTTTGGATCATCCGGAGGAGGCGGAGGCTGAATTTCGAAGCCCAGCAGCCAGCCTGTGCCAGCCCCTCGGCAGTGGAAGGGAAGGCCTTCCGAGACTTTTCAGAGGTGCTGCTGGACCACTTCACTTGCAGGAGATCTAAGATTACGGACAGGACATCTCAGAGGGTGAGCGTCGAAGAAGGAGGCCAGGCAACGCTGACGTGCAGAAGTGATGGAGATCCCGCACCAACCATTTCCTGGGTGACTCCTCACAGAATTCACCTGAATTCCGGACGCAAGGGTCGGGTGAGAGTCCTTTTAGACGGCACCCTGGAGATCCAGTACGCCTTGCCTAAGGACACCGGGCTATACCGCTGCATCGCGAGCAACGTAGCTGGGAATGACACCCTGGTGGCTCACCTCCAAGTCCGTCCGTTCTCCAGACACCTGCGGAACGATTCGTTCCTCCTGAGCAACGTCAGCTTTGTCAACACCACAGAGAGCCTCCACCTGCTCCTCGTTGATGTCAGCACCTTGGTGGGGATCCTGGCCATCGGGATCATGCCCTTTCTCTGCTCTGTCACCGTTTGCTTTCTTTTCATCTTACTCTGGATTAGGAGCCAAGGGAGAACGAAGCACCGTGTGAACGAGCGATCTCCCCGTTATTCCCATGGTTACAAGGCTGTGTCCAGCAAACAAAGAACAACAGCCCAAAATCCAAGATGAGGAGCTACCCAAACAAGCTTTGGTCTGGTTCGTGCGGGGAGGGGAGAAAGTAGCAGGAGGCTGATTCCAGCTTTGCGTGTTCATTTGCGTTTTATAAAACTCCCGGCAAACAGAAAACTAGCACTGTAGGGTGAAAGTTTCTATGCTTGGTGTACTAGTTTTCTAGCAGCAGGGAGGGGGAGCATTTCTCCACCTGCCATCTGAAATGGAGCAGTCCTTTTGGCCACCATAGTGTCTTGCATTGTTGAGCTTTCCTTTTAATTCCTACAGGCCAAAGGAAGTCTGCTTGAGTTTCCACTGTGTCTCTCCTGCATGACTGGCACCGTGCTCTTGGGCCAAATTAGTTATCTGATCCTCCTGTGTCCTCCAGAAGCAGGAGCTGGTCAGGACTGGGGAAGGGCACGTTAAATCCCCTCCCATTTCTGATGTAAACACTTGCCTGGTGGGGTGCTATTTGGCCTAGCGAAGAACACCATGGGGAGTCTGTCTACCACAGTATCAGTTCTTTACCTCTAGAGAGTTTCAAAGCAAGGACAGATGTTCCTCTGGCAGGTAAAAATATTACCTCCTAGGTAATCAACAGCAAAACTCCCCCATTTTTTTTAGTTTCCTAAACAAAATGCTCCAGGGCTGCTAAGCAGAGGCAGGCAAAGGCAGACCGCCTCTGTTCTTCCTTGGCCTTGAAAACCCCAGCAGAGGTCGCCATACGTCAGCCGCGACTTGACAGCACTTCCTACCACCCCCAAACAAAACGGAGGTGCCCTATCTGCTGCTGCATGCCCTCAAGTTGTTTCTGTGGGAAGTCTTTCTCTAGTGCATTTCTGCCCCTCCGGCAACACCCAATGTTGCCCACTTGCCAAAGACAATGGGTGAATTTGGATGTACAACCAAATCCTACAGGAGCTCTGACGAATTTAGAGGGAGTAAACCTCGATACAAACCCTTGCAGGGAAATGATAACGTCGCCTCTAGACATGCAAAAGGAAGTCCTGCTGCACACACAGGTATATGGCATGTGGAACTCACTGCCACAAGATGTGGTAATGTTCACTGGTTTGCATAGATTATAAAGGGGCTTGGATAGATTTGTGGAGGAGGACAGCAGGTCTGTCGCTGGGTATTAGCCAAGAGAGTAGAAAGGGATCTCTTGGTGAAGAGGTAGAATGCTTCCAGGGGTCAATTGCTGGGAAGGGTTGTCATCTATAAGCCTTCTCCTGTGGTATATCACTGGCCGCTGTTGGAAACAGGAAGCTGATGGGCTACTGGCCTGATCCTGCAGAGGTGCTGTTATGTTGCTATGCAGCTAAGGGAACGGGCTATGCTAGAGGTTTGTAAAATGACTAGCAATCAAGCCTCCTGCACTCCACAGCAGGCTGATTTCGGCTGAAATCCGCCCGCTGTGGAGCGCAGGAACGCTGCCGGGGTAGTACAACAGGCCCTGGAGTGCTCCGGTGCTCCACAGCAGGCCGATTTTGGTCCCAAATGGGCCCAATTCAGCCTCAAACAGGCCAAAATCAGCCTACTGCGGAGTGCTGGAGCACTCCAGGGCCTCGGTCTGCTCAGGGCCGCCGCCACACCGAGCTTTCCTGCCGCCTTGGTAGTCACTGCAGACTACTTAGGAGGCCTCCACCAGCACACCGGGCCTCCCCGCCACCTCTGCAGCTGCTGCAGGGCCCTTGGAGGGCTATGCCGGTGTGCTGGGCCTCACTGCTGCCTCTGCAGCTGCGGCAGCACAACTCTCTGGAGGCCCCGAGGAGGCCGCCGCAGCAATGGAGAAGGCCAGCACAGCAACGCAGCCCTCTTTGCCTGCGTGCTGGGGCTTCCCACCATACGATGCCTCACTTTCTATCCTCACGCAGGCGCACTCTGGCCTGCACGAGGATAAAAAGTGAGTCGTCAGCAACACGGTTTGCCTTTTATATAGTAGGATGCATGCTGTAGAGAAACTGGGGGACCGTTTTTCCTTCCTCTTCTCGTCGTAGCTGAATACTTGAAGCCAACTGGTAGTAAACAGAGAACAGATGAATGAGCAATTACTTCTTTGCACAACGCATGCTTCATTTGTGGAACTGCTGCCACAAAACAGGACAACGACCACTGGTGTAAGCAACTTAAAAGCAGGATACACAAAAGCATAGAGGAGGAGGATGGCTAAATGGAGCCTCCGTGTTTAGAGGCAGCGTACCTTCTAATGTGGGTTGTGAGAGGGTTACCAGGTGGACAAGCTCTTTGTCTCATGTCCTGCTCATGAGCTCCTGTGAAACATGTGGCTGGTCACATGCTATTAGAGTAATGCAGCATGAACGATATTCCTCAATTCAGTCCAAAATTCCTTGTGCATTTCAAATATCTCCACTGCTAATTTGACCCCCCCCAGTTTATGAATTGTGACCACAGAATAAGGGGTGCACACATATACCCTTTTCACTGCTATAGGATCTTTTAAGTCTATATATACCCAGTCGTGTTTGAAGGTGACCTGATAAGGAGCAAGGCGCTTCTAAATGCAAAAGAGCTTCCACTTTATTGCCTTCAAAGGGTAGGAAAGGAGGCGATTTGACAAATGACACAGGCAATAAATCAGTTTTATTGTCTAAACAGCAAATGTACCCAACTGGAGCCAGCCCGGTTGTGAGATGGAGCTTGACAACTTCCTCCCAGGGTGTGGCACATGAAGAGTGTCCCTAAGGAGGGATAAACAGATGGGAGAAGCATAGTCGCCTTTTGGAGGGGGGCGGGATATTAGGTATTTGTTGAAGGTCAATGCAAAAACGGCGGTGCGTGGAGAAAGAAGAGAGCCTGTCACAGCCGAAGTCAGCAGTGGGAGAAATGGGCAGAGAGACATGGGGTGGGGGGAGTGAGATGCAGGGAGCTTATCGTGATTCTGCGGCCCTGGGCAAAAGTCCAGGATGGGGTCCCCCAAATCACTGCCCCCCAAGGGCCAAGCATGGGCGGCCCTTGCCTTATGCAAGATGGATGGGAGCTGCTTCTAGAAGCCAGCTGCCCAAGCCCTAGAAGGAGTGGATATGAGTAGGGCAGGAGGAACTTCTTCTTTGCCATCTTGGGGTCAGGTAGCAGTTTTCCCCAGGCCAGTTCAGCTAGGGATCCTGACGGTGTTTTGCCACCTTCTGGGCATGGAGTAAAGGTCACTGGGGTGTGTAGGGGGGGGTGGAAGTATTTGTGAATGTCCTGCATTATGCAGGAAGTTGGACTAGATGACCCTGGAGGTCCCGTCCAACCCTTTGATTCTATGATTCTTCTCCCCTCCCTCAGGGGGAGGGACCATGAATGGTCAGCTGTCCCTCAGTGTGGGATCTGGGACAGCCCATTGGCTAAGACTGTCCCCTTGTGGGTTGAGGGGGGGGGCTTGAACTGTTTTAAGAGGGGGGTTGCAACTAGGAAGGAAGAACCTCCATCTAATTAGCCTCCCTGCCGGACTCCTACCAATGGAGGGGGGCGTATGGTTCATCTACCCCACCCATGCTGTGCTTGGAGAGTTAAGAGTTTCACTAACCTACACCTCCAACCCTTTTCTTCCTTGGTGTATGGTGGGCAGGGAAACGGGGAAGGGGGCCCCATCTGGAATACTGAAATTCATGTTCCTGCTGAGATGTTACTTTATTGTTTTTATCCATTGTAATTTATTTATGATTACGCCTGAGCCTGCTTGTGGGGAGAGCGGGCTAAAAATCTAATCCAATCAATCAATCAATCAATCAATCAATCAATCAATCAATCAACACTAAGTTGGGGGATTTGGGCTGCTGGAAGTTTGGGGGTTGCCTGGGAGCAGGTTTATTTCTTCTACACCCTTTATTCCCCGCCTTTCACCCCAAGCGACTTGCCTCATTCTCCTCGCCTCTATTTTTTTCCTTACAACAACCCTGCAAGGTAGGTTAGGCTGAGAGTGTGTGATTGGCCCGAGATCACCCAACTAGCTTAGGTTGTTTAAGAAAAGCCTGCAAGAGAGAGAAGATAAAGTGTGGCTGGGAAAGCCGTACGCTGCCTGGTTTTGGAGCCTGAATGTAGTTTGTGCACTCAGGGGCAGAGGAAGGTAGTTCTGTGGAGGGACAAATCCCGAGATTTGTCTCCAAACCTCCATCTCTCCACCTCTCACTGCTTCCACCCCCCACCCCAACTTCTCCCCCTTTCCCCCCTCACACCTCTGCAAAAGCGCAAGATATCGTGGCAATTTTGCCCGGGCCCTTCTCCCCTCCGTTTCTCCTGCTTAGCCATATTGTAACATTCCAGCAGGGAAATGGAAGGAAGCCCTTTAAGGAGCTGAAAGTGGGGAGCTCTGGCATGGCAAAGGGGCTGGCTGCCCTGTGGGTGCAGTATTTTTTCATTTTCATTTTATTTTATTCGACTTATACCCTGCCTTGCCTGTGAGTGGGCTCAGGGCGGCTTCCAACAGAATATATTGTTAAAATACAATAAAACATTATTGGCAATAGCATAAAATCCAATATTAAAACATATCAATACAAAGAGCATATAAATCCAGGCGCCACCAAACAAATCAGGCCACTACAGAGTCACCATAACAAGAGTATCCGGCTGCACGTGATGTCATCACACAGGGCATGCCGCTGCGAGCCGGCCACCACATAGGCACGGCAGGCAGCTGGGACAGCATGCGGGTGGCCTCCCAGCCCTCCCGCTCAGTTGCCCCACACCGCCCCGGCTGCCTGCTGCACCTGTCTGGCTCGCAGCTGTGTGCTGGTGGTGGCCGCGGCAGCATGGGGCAACTGAGCAGGAGGGCTGAGAAGCTGCCTGCTCAGTTGCCCCACATGCTCCTGGCTGGGCACAGCAGCTGCGGGCCAGGTGTGGCAGGCGGCCGGGATGGCGCACGTGCATCTTCCCAGCCCTCCTGCTCAGTTGCTCCGCGTGCCACCCGGCCGCGTGGCCCGCAGCTGCTGCGCCTGACCAGGAGCGCGTGTTGGCAGCGGCAGCAGCACGGGGCAGCTGAGTGGGAGGGCTGGGAGGCTGCAGCAGCTCAGCTGTGGGCCAGGCGCAGCAGGCGGCCAGGGCAGCACGAGGGCGGCTTCCCAGCCCTCCCGCTCAGCCGCCAGCACTGCCGCCACCAGCTCCGTAGTATGCACCCCCGCCCACGGTCAGCACTCGAGGCAGCTGCCGGCACCACCTCCATGGACGTGCCGGCCCTTCTCACAGCCCCCACACCCTTCCCCTTTAAATTTCTTTCGCGTTACCTAGCTGACCTTCCTAACCTTCATTTAAGGAAGGCGTTTACCCATGCACGTTTCCAAACCATGCCATCAGCTGACATCCAGGGTAGAGATCAATACCAGAGGCCTGGCGCCTTTGTCCTTGTGGTTCCAATGAGGTGGAAGATATTGTTCACTATATTTTACACTGCCCCTTTTATAAGCTCATCCGAAATGAATTGTGGAACCCACTCCTCACAAGTTTCTCTGGTTCAGGGGAGGAATCCATTGAGTTTTTATTGGCAGATGCCATCTCAGTTGTTACTTTTACGGTGGCCACTTTCTATCAACAAACATGGAAGAGGCTAATCCCAGCTGCCCCTACAAGCTTCCACAAAAATTTTAGCCAAATTATAAATATATTTTATTCCGGGGTTTTCTTGTATTATTTATTTGTACAGGTATTTTCAATTTTCTTAACCTGTATTTTGTTATGATGGACTGTCTCACTTGTACTGAAATGTACTGTGCTATGGGGTTAGGATGTTATGGCCCACGGCTACAACACTAAATATTTTGTACTTCCCTTTAAGGTTCAGGGACAATTACATTTATACTTGAAGGGCTGTCATATAGAAGGTGGAGTTGTTTTCCGTTGCCCCAGAAGGTCAGCCCTGAACCAACAGGCTGAAATTAAATCAAAACTTTTCGGCTAAACATTAAGAAGAACTTCCTGACATTTAGAGCAGTCCCTCGGTGGAACAGGCTTCCTCGGGAGGTGGTGGGCTCTCCTTCTTCAGAGGCTTTTAAACAGAGGCTAGATGGCCATCGGACAGCAATGCTGATTCTGTGAACCTGGGCAGATCAAGAGGGGGAGGGAAGGAAGGGTTATATCAGTGCTTAATTCTCGTGGCCCCTTCTTACATGCCCAGGGTAAGGCTGATTGCCACCTTGGGGTCAGGCAGCAATTTTCCCCAGGCCAGTTTGGCCAGGGATCCTGGAGGTGTTTTGCCATCTTCAGGGCATGGAGCAGGGGGTCACTGGGTGTATGTGTGGGGGGGGGGGAGGTGTCAGACTGTGGCTTATTTAAAAGTTGCAATCCAGACTATCTCTTGCAATTAGACATGAGTCCATTGGTTTCAAAAGATTTTACTGAATATAAACAACCATTATAGTCCACTATCCAAGATGCAATATCTTGGCTGGTACACGTGTATTGTTATGAATGAAGGTAAAGGTTAAGGTACAGAGTAGCATAGCCCATCAAATCCCATCCTCCCCCCACAGTTCTCAAAACAAACGGCTTGAAGCTGAGAGAGTGAAACTTTCCCAAGGCTGGAAAGACTGTAGTCAAAACATTCCTCTTCTTTGAGATAACTGGTGCTGGACTGCTTGTCACCTGCAAAAGAAGAGCTTAAAACCCTGACAGGATTAAAATGGAGTCTCTCTGGTTACATCACACAAGGAACTTATGTCAGACCTGACAGGAGGGAGGTGAATTTCCTGCATTGCGTGGGGGGTTGGACTAGATGACCCTGCAGGGCCCTTCCACCTCTATTCTATATTTTTGCCAGATTGAAGGCGGGGTGGGATGGAACTGCTGTCCGGCTGCTCGGAAGTGCTTCAGAGATTCCCCTATCCGCTTCCGATTGGCTCAATTCTAATCTCTGATGGGATGGTTCCACCTTTTTGGTTTTTTTACCTAAGAAGGCAGCTTGACTGCTCTTTTCGGATGGCTTTGGACTCTTCCTGGATGTTTAAGAATGGCCTCCGTTCCCTCCAGGCACCTTTGGGGGATGCTGAGCTTTTATTTCCTGATGGTCAGCCAGCATTTATTTCACTATTATTTCCTGGAAGGGTCCATTAAATTTTCTCTAGCCTGACCAAGATAGTATTATATGTTGTGCTACAACGATGTCTTCGAGGAGGCGAGAAGTTTGAGGAGACAAAACCAATCTGGTAACGAAGTGGGCAAGTTGATACCGCATTGCCTTAAAATTCATCAGCAAGGGCTTCTTAAAGTCAAGTGCCAAATGCAAAATCAGAAAAGTCCATTCACAGCTGAATTCTGAAATTTTGCTGTGCTTTTAGATGTTTGAACCTCCTTGGATGCTTGAAGCAGAAAGTTTGAGCGGTGGGGAGAGAATCGGGCAGTTGTGGCCTGTGTGTGGTGGACTTGGGGCCTACCTTTATTCTGTCCTGTGCTTTGTGCCGCCCCCCAATAATTCCATTTCAGCTGCACACTTCTAAATAAACTCCTTTGTATGCAAGAACATCCTAAATCTCTGGTGCCTCTTTTCTTCCGGTGGGAACCATCCCTGATGAATCAGCTTTCCCGAACTAGTGAAATCTCAGCAGCTAGAGGTGGGAGGGAAACAGCTCAGCAGGACTTCCAACTTGCCTCCTGGTTGCCTGGAAGACAGGTGGAACAATAAATATTTTAAATAAAGAAACTGGGGTGGCCAACTATTCCTTTTCTGGCTGAGCTCCTGTGCTTTTAGTAGCTCACGGCAGGTGAAGCTTTTCCCAATACACCACTGCAACCCTAAGAAAAGCGTCTTTTTTTAAAATGCAGTTGGTCTTCCCCTTGGGTTGCCAACCTCCTGGATTGGGGTACAGTGTGCAGTTGAGGGGTTATACCTTCCCTTCATGCTATTTTCATGTTCTAGCCCCCCTCCCCACCCCGTAGCTATTTGTGAGATAAACATACAGGTACCCTTGGGATGCTACGTTTTCCATGAAGGAGGACGAGTTCTAGACTTTGAGGGACAGAATGAATACAATGACATGGGGAAACAGCTAAATCTCCTCTCCCTATGAGCCATGGCCCTGAACGACACCCAAAAAGCTGCCGCTGACAATTCAAAAAGAAAATCTATTCACAAATGTAATGTTGTAGGCTTGCCAATCTCCAGGTGGAGCCTGGAGCTCCCCCGGAAATACAACTGATCTCCAGGCTATAGAGATCAGCTATCCTAGAGAAGGAGATAGATCCAGAGGAGTTAGCCGTGTTAGTCTGTAGTAGCAAAATAGAAAAGAGCCCAGTAGCACCTTTAAGACTAACCAACTTTACAGTAGCATAAGCTTCTGAGAGCCACAGCTCTCTTCGTCAGATGCATCTGCTTATGCTACAGTAAAGTTGGTTAGTCTTAAAGGTGCTACTGGACTCTTTTCGATTATCCTAAAGAAAAGGGTGATGTTGGAATGTGGAAATTGTGGCCTTAGTTCTCACGAAGAACAGATCAAGAGAGAAAATCATATCTGGGCTGCATCCCTTCAGGTTTTGTGTCACATAGCAGAACGCTCCTCTATTTAAAAAAACACCTTGCATTTAGAAAGTTAGCATTAGGGAGGTGGGTTTTAGACTAGCCCTTTCCCTGACACATTAATTTTCTACACGTGGAGATATATGGGTAGGAGGAACAGAGAAACACTGGATCTCATTAATGCCCCTTTGAGTCTGATGCAAGATTACTTTCTCAGTTACTGTTTATGAGAACTATTGGACCAGAACGGCCACTGCCTTGTGTTATGGCTGACTGTGCTTCCCAAAGGACTTTTCCATAAGGGTTATTTCATGTTGGGAGGCAAGGTTCTTCTCCTGCTTTCCTTGTTCCCACAGCATCGTGATGTAGTCGTGCACTTCCCAGACTTTTCCCAATGTTCCTCCAGTTTTTTCACAAACCTGCTTTGCTCCAGAGCTTTTGCAGTGGATCACAGTAAAATCTGGATAGCTGCTGTGTGAGTGGGAAAAGTTGGATTTTCTTGGTGTGTCCCCCTGTCTTGAAGCTTTTTGCCTACTGGCAGATATCAACCCCCCCCCACCTGAAGAACTTTTTAAAAAATCAGCTAATTGAATATCATTATAACATTAAAGCAATCTGTTTATCAAGGTCTTTGAATTCCCAGATTTTATTTTTATTTTTTGAAATCCAGTGTCTAGCTCCTTTTGTTGTGGAGATATAAGGGGAAAGGCACAAACCTGCTTTAAAAAACCAACAAGGGGAGGGGATAGACTTTGGTTGATACCCATGCAGCAGATACATAAGGGAGGGAACAGTGCCAGGGAACATGCTCAAAATGCATCGAGGTTTGCGTCTCTTCCAATTTGAACAGTGACCTGTGCAGTGTTCCACCCCACCCCACCCCTGGAAGCCTGAGCATGACTCAGCGGGAGAATTCATTCTTCCTTCCAGATGGCTGCAGTGCTCCGATCTTGCCAGGGGAGGGAGCGGCAGTCAAACTGCATTTGTTGTTTATGAGTTCCAGCCACCTCCGTTTCTCTCTCCCGGCTGCAGCAATGATGCTGCAAATGGAACCAGGCCCAAACGCCTAAAACGAGACGCCCGCCCTGTCTCCTTCTCTGGCGGGATTTTAGGCAAGAGAGTTGGAACAGCAAAATAGCACCAGTAAGCAGGGAGCAATACTCCTTCCCAGGTCCGATGCCATTTGCAGCCCTGGGAGGCTGAATGCAAATGAAAATGCCAAAGGATGTGGCACCTTCCTCGTCTCATCTGTTTCGATGCTGCCAGATTGAGGCAGCTTCATGTTGCCAGGCCCTGACCTGGATAGCCCAGGCGAGACCGATCTCATCAGATCTCAGAAGCTAAGCAGGGTTGGCCTTGGTTAGTAATTGGAAGGGAGACCTCCAACGAGGACCAAGGTTGCAGAGGCAGGCAATGGTAAACCATCTATGTGAGTCTCTTGCCATGAAAACCCCACCAGGGGTCGCCATTGCTATGAGGGCACTCTTCACCACCACCACATTGCCAGAAGGGGCAGGGCTGGTGCATGGGTTTTTGGCTCTCTCGGTGAACTATGATCTTGGTACACGGTGCAAACCATTCAACAGAGAGGAAAGTGTGCGGGGCTTCCATGACAGTATAGGCAACCACGGTTACCGGATTTTTACAGGTACCAAAAAGGCAAGAGGGGCCTTGTCTGGAGATAGCTCCCCCCTCCGGAACTGCTGACCAGCTGGAATTTGGGAGGGTCGGATCAACAGCATGGCCCCCCTGGTGCAATGACTCAGCCACAGTCCCTAGGGCTAAGGTCGCCAACTCTGGAAATCAGTCTGGAAATCCGTTGTAATTCCTGGGGATCTCCAAGCGCCCCCTGGAGGTTGGCAACCTTAGCAGGATTTTTGGTGGGTCCGCAGGATTTCCGTCCAGTGGCACCTTCGACACCAACAAGATTTTCAGAGTGTACATTCTGTGCAAGGGGGTGGGGGAGGAGATAAAGTATAGTCAGGTATGCAACATTTGAGTCCCGGAGCACCTTAGAGACCAACAAGATTTTCTGGGTGTAAGCTTTCGAGAGCTCAAGAGAGCTCAGATTCTCCACCCCATTGCGCATGCATCTGGGATTGCCACTGTGCCCTGGAGTTCTCCCAGAATTACAACCAATCTCCAAACAACGGAGATCCAATCCCCTAGAGAAAATTGCAGCTCTGGAAGCAGCCTCTGTCCTCCAGGAACCTCCCAAACTGTAGCTGGCAACCCTGCATGTAGCTGCAGATGAGGCAACCTCTCGGCAGAGCAAGACGGAGGGCACTGAGGAGGCCGGACCGGGAGGACTAGGAGAAGCTTGGCATGGCGATGCCAAAGAAATCACCTGCAGAGACTTTGCATTTCTGCAGTGTCACTTTTAAACAAGGATGCCACCAGTGCCAGTCGACTTGGGACCACCAGACATCATCCAGCTGTGCTACCAGGAGGACAATCATTCCCAGGAAGGCCTCTATGCAGCATGACAGAACCATCCAGTATAGTGCCCCCACCCCGCTAGAATCCGACTGGGTCTCCTAAAATAAGGAACCGGGCTTTGACTTGCACCCCAATTAGATGGTATTAGATATTATTGTGTATTTAGTGGAAGGATCCCAAACCCATTGGTCTGAACAACCAGAGGCGGGTGGTATTTGCAAAAAGAAGGGACTGAGGCTTAGGGATGCCAGTTCCGGGTGGTGAAATTCCTAGAGATTTGGGGGGGGGGTGGAGCCTGCAGAGGGTGGGGTTTGGGAAGGGGAGGGACTTCTGCAGGGTATAATGCCATAGAGTCCACCCTCCAAAGCAGCCATTTTCTCCAGGGGAACTGATCTCTGTGGCCTGGAGGTCAGTTGTGATTCTGGGACATCTCCAGCCACCACCTGGAGGCTGGCAACTCTACCGGTGCTCAAGTGGCTGCTTTGCATGAGAAAGCCAGCCCCATTTTCAATCGCCTCCATCTTCAGTTAAAGAATTGCCGGTATGGCCTTTCCCTTCCAGTCAGACAATCCTCAGCGGGATGGAGCAAGAATCTGACCCGGACTAGCGACACCGTACATTTTGGGAGAGGGGGCCGTGGCTCAGCAGGGGAGCCCCTGCTATGCATGCTGGAGATCCCTGGTTCCGTCCCAGCACCTCCTGTTAAAGAGCCCTGGGCAGCCGCTGTGGGCAGACCCCTCTCAAAGCCTGATGCCCAGAGAGGCCTCAGGCCCAAGGCTGAGCTAGACGGTTCTAGATCCAGAGGAGTCAGCCGTGTTAGTCTGTAGGAGCAAAATAGAAAAGGGTCCAGTAGCATCTTGAAGACTAACCAACTTTACTGTAGCATAAGCTTTCGGGAACCACAGTTCTCTTCTTCAGATGCATGGAAGAAGAGAACTGCATCAGAAGAAGAGAACTGTGATTCTCGAAAGCTTATGCTACATTAAAGTTGATTAATCTTAAAGGTGCTACTGGACCCTTTTCTAGATGGTTCTATGGCCTAAGGCAGCGTCTGTAGTGGGCTGCTCTGGGTTACCAACTCCAGGTTAGGAAATTCCAGGAGATTTGGCGCCTAGGGAAGGGAGGGACTCAGTGGGGTATAATGCCATAGAGCCCACCCTCCAAAGCAGCCATTTTCTCCTGATTTCTGTCATCTGGAGATCAGTTGTAATTCTGGGAGGCCTCCAGGCCCCAGCTGGAGGTTGGCAAGCCTACTCTTGTAGCTCATAAGGGGAAACAACCCGGTGCTCTGCAAAGGTTAGTCCTCTGGAGTTTGTTTGGGGGGTTCAAATCCTGTTTTCCTCTTGACAGGAGACACAGTCCATGTTGCCAGGACCAGTAACAGCCCGTTGAGGGTCTGGGATCTCGGAGACCCGGTTTCGAATCCCCACCCTGCCACAGAAGCTTGCTGGAGGCGAGAGCCACGCACTGGCAGCCTAACGTACCCATAGGGTTGTCATGGGAATAAAATGGAGGCGAGGGGAACAAAGCAAGTCGCTTTGGGGAGAAAGGAGGGGTATAAATGAAGTTTTTAAAAAGAAAAATTTTAACTGGTATTTTCCTGGCAGCGTAGCTATAGGATACCAGGGCCCCAATTTTTATTTTGGGGCCTCCAACGGTTGGAATCCTTGTCCATTTCGCACAGATGGACCCTCCTGAAGCCGCCTCATCTTGAGTCGGTCCATTGGGTCTCACCCCCACAGGCCAACAGTTGTTCTTCAAGGTCTCAGGCAGAGAAAGATATTTCCAACCCCTGCTAACGGGAGCTGCCGGGGATCGAACCAGCGACCTTCTGCAGGAAAACTCAACGCTCTGCTTCAAAGTGGCAGCCTCATCCAGCTGAGGTATGGAATGAATTAAATTCAAGAGATGCTGAGGCCCACCTTTTGCTTTCGGCGAGCTCTGCAGACGTTCTCCCCGTGGGACTGGGCCCCCTTAGCGGTACGCTGCTTATTCACTGCTTGCCTCGTTCTTCACGGCAGAGCCGGCTGTCGCCATCCTATAATGTCCTCCCCCACCCCAAGAGCCAGTCTTATAATAACTGCTGGGTGGGTGGGAGGCCGGGCCTTTGTCAATACAAGCCAAAATGTCTTTTCTCCACCCGGCCTGTATGTGACATGCCCTCTCTTTGCACCTGCCTAGCTATTGCTTCCAAACGGCACGATTTCTTTCCTGGGGCTTGAACAGGGGTTTTTTTTGGAGGTGGGGGGATATTTTTCTCTCCACAAGGAGGAAGATATGCTGACGTTACTGCTTCTAGGGTGTGTGTACGTGCCTCTTTTTTTTCAGGGACTATAAATTAGAAACTGAGGGGGTGGAGGAAGAGAGCAGGCTGCTGCAAGATAGACCTAACGTGCCTGCGGAGAGATTTTCCACTGCAGCAATCCCACCGCCGGAGAGGGTTGTCCCCCTGCTCAGCGCCAAGATGACAGCTCTCTGTATCTGCTTCTTCTCCCTCTTCTGCCTGACCGTCTCCCAAACGATCCCCAGACTGAAGTTGATCCCGACAGGTAAGCTTTGATTCTCTTGGGACTGTCGAATGAGGATCCTTCTCATGTCCTACCAGGGCTGGCAGGGATGCTCTTGTGATACCCAGACAGCCTGTGTTTATCTCTCTGGCTCAATCCCCACCAGAAGCCGTTTGCAAAAACAAACTGAAATGGATATCATGCCTGCTTGCTGGAAGCATTTCCTACGGAAGGAAGGAAGTCGTGGCTGCAACCCAGGCTGTGCCCATAAATGCAGAAAAAGTTGGACAGCCATATTGGGTCCACGCAAAATCCGAGAACCGAATCTGTGTCATACTTTTTATTCGGACCTGCCAAACTGACCCTAAAAAATTGCGTCAGTTTTGTTCTCGTGCGTGGATTTTTCTCCCGCTAAGTGCCTTTTCTTTTTGTGATGAGGAACTCTTTGCAAATAAATGAATTCAGAATATCTTTTGCCAAGCATCTCAGGGGACTGTGCTCGGATATCAGGAAGGGATGCTTCCTCCAAACCTGAGATTGGGGGACATCTGGAAGAACCTTGGATAATTGCCCCCAATGGAAATATTAAACCTTAATCCAACTAAGA
The DNA here is from genome assembly GCF_028583425.1 of Eublepharis macularius. Taxonomy (NCBI): domain Eukaryota; kingdom Metazoa; phylum Chordata; class Lepidosauria; order Squamata; family Eublepharidae; genus Eublepharis; species Eublepharis macularius. The sequence goes on from NC_072790.1 coordinate 250,542,873, forward strand.
TATTCTGAATTCATTTGTATTATAGAAGCACAGCCTTGGATGATAGGGGGAAGGGTCACCATGGGAAAATATTTATGCCCATCGGAAGAGTAATGAGGGATTTGGCTTGCTCTTTAAGAGCTGGTTCGGACACAAATGTTCAGCGCTTACTAACTGCAGTGCTGCACATCTCAGTGGGGCTGTTCACCGGTCCAGTGCCCCCAAGCAGAGCTTTCGGACCATCCCTAGAAGCTTTGTGTTGGCGCGAATTCAGATCTCTTCCCCTCAAGGCAATAGGGTTGGGCAGTCCGGCCATCTTCATTGCTCCGTGACCGCAACCGAACAATTTGGGCATGTAATATTATTGGTGGAGAAGGACAAAATCAGCAAGGTATAACTGTAGCTGCCAACTGTAGCAGCCAAAAAATTTTGGCTAGAAAGCTTCTGAGTAGGAGCAGTCTATCTGAACAGTGAGAGGTTTGTATTTTAGAAGCTCTTTCCATCTGGTCAGAGATGCTGACCGGCCATCAAAGATTACTCACAGTCAGTATCTTATATCATGTTCATTTAATTTTTTTAAATCTAACATTAATAGGAAAGAAACTGGAGAGTTTTGCAGAGATAAACAGGAAATGAATGTTCCCTTTTGGAGATTCTTGCCGTGATTATTGCAGGGTATTAAAAGATAAGGAACCAGTCTCTAAGATTGTTCTGGACTGTTCCTGTTTCCATTTCATAATTTGTATTAATCTAGTTAATTGTCTATTTCCCTGCAATAGTCTATTAGATTTCCAAACATTTGCAAATTCAATATTTGCTGGTTGCCAACCACTAAGAGCCCGTTGATCTACAAAATAATAAATGCTTCCATAATGTTGCATTATGTCTTGCTTGCTTTCCAGCATGAAACAATTAAGCATTTTAAAAAAAATATTTCATTAATAGCTTCTTGGCAGCTTCTTGGGAGTCTTACCCGTGGGGCCAGGAAAGTAGGCAGAGAGACTGACTGCCTTTCACCTCCTACCTTCTCTCGTGCCTGCAGTCGAACTCAATAAAACACAGAGTCTCAAGACCTGGAACCCAACAGCCTCTTTGTACAAGAGGCTCGGAGCAGGAGCAGTCTATCTGAATCACAAGAATTTTGGATTTTCTGACGTGGCATCCGTAAGATCCACAGATGTTTGTGGCTTGCCCCAGCTCTGGCCCCCAACGGGGTATCTACAGAAGGAGCTCTCAGCCTTGCAGATTGCCACATTTGGGTTTGAGGAAGAATCTCCCCCTAAGCCAGAGAGATAGGTCTACCACATTTCCAGGATTGACATTCAGGAAATGAATGGGGGGGGGGGTTTCCATGATTTCCCCCATCTCCAACAGAAACCTCTAGAACCTTCTTGCCAAGACCAGATGTGTTTCAGTATCTCTGAATTGTTTGCAGCACAAAATAGAATCGTAGAATCATAGGGTTGGAAGGTACCTCCAGGGTCATCTAGTCCAACCCCAAACAGGAGCTAAAAACAGTGGCCTATAAGTTCAGAAGTGTTTGGACTATTATAGTCAAGAGCTAGGGTGAGGTGGTGGTTAGGGAATTGGGCTAGGATCTGGGAGATCAAGCTGTGAATCCCTACTCTGCCATGGACAGTTGCTGGCTGGTTTTGACTGAGTTGCAGACTCTCAGCCTACCTCGCAGGGTTATTGTGAGAATAAAATAGCGCCAAGGAGAATGATACAAGTCGCTTTGGGTCCCTATTGTGGAGAAAAGCAGGGTAAACTGAAGTATCTAAATAAATTATAACACACCCTTGTGTACATTTCCCTCTTTGATTGCCCTACCACGCTCACAGGCCTAGTAGCTGAAGGGGTATTTTTTTACAAAATCACTTGAGCGTCAGAAGGGAATCTTGGAAAACATCCACCTAGTGGAAATCTCGAATGGCAGAACTGGGTGGATCTGGTGTGTGGAGTTCAGACTATCACCGTATTGGGGGGGGGGGCAACAGGGCATCAAACACCTATCTTTTAACTATGAGAAAATATCCTGTTTAAAAACAAGCTCTCATTCATTGAGATGGATGCCGTTGCATCACAAATGAAAAACTCTCCCGTCAAGCAAATCTGTGCTCCACTTAGGATGATGGGCCCTTGCCCCACCAACACACACAAACGCACACACAACAGCTCAGACCAGTGTACTGTTGCGGTTAAATAGTAAAGAGTCCAGTAGCCCCGTTAAGACTAACCAACTTTATGGTAGCATAAGCTTTCGAGAACCACAGCTCTCTTTGTGAGATGCATCATCAAGCTTATGCTACAGATGCATCTGACGAAGAGAGCTGTGGTTCTCGAAAACTTATGCTACAGATGCATCTGACGAAGAGAGCTGTGGTTCTCGAAAGCTTATGCTACAGATGCATCTGACGAAGAGAGCTGTGGTTCTCGAAAGCTTATGCTACAGATGCATCTGACAAAGAGCGCTGTGGTTCTCGAAAGCTTATGCTACAGATGCATCTGACGAAGAGAGCTGTGGTTCTCAAAAGCTTATGCTACAGATGCAACTGACAAAGAAAGCTGTAGTTCTCGAAAGCTTATGCTACAGATGCATCTGACGAAGAGAGCTGTGGTTCTCGAAAGCTTATGCTACAATAAAGTTGGTTAGTCTTAAAGGTGCTACTGGACTCTTTACTATTTTGCGACTACAGACTAACACAGCTAACTCCTCTGCATCTGTTGTGGTTAGGATGTCACAAATTAGAGAAACCTCGGTTCAAATCCGATGAAGCAGCCTGGCTGACTTTGGACTAAACACCGTCTCTCAGCCAAACCTGGTTATCTCTTTATTTCTACCCTGCCTTTTTACAATTTATTTTTATTTATATTATTTATACACCTTTCTCACTGAGATTTAAGTTGGATTGCATAATATAAGTCAACTGGTCCCTCGGCTGAGACGTACAATAAACAATACAGTAAGTTAAGGTTTGCGAGCATTTGAAAGCAGCATAAATCTGATACAGAACTGAAAAATAATGCTGAAAGAAACATAAGCAAACTGATATAACCTTGAACGGCGCAGGACTCTCCAGTAGGAGCAGACTGACAACAACACACTGCACAAGAATACCGTCTACCGCCCTGTCATTTTGCCAACGCGTCTCTCTGAACCATTTCCTTGCAGCATAATCCTATTGCCTTCTAAAAAGCCCTCTTGAATAATTCAGTTTTGCATAGTTTGCAGAGGGCGAGGAGAGGGGGGGTGTTCCTGGCCTCTTCCGGCAGGCCATTCCTTAAGGTGGGGGGGGCACCAAAGAGAAGCCCTGTGTACGGGCAGTCGTTGATTTTGCCCAGGTGCAAGGTGGCACCTGCAGAAGGCCCTCTTCAGATAAGCAAAGCAAAGGAGAAAGGTTGTCCCATAGATATGAGCGACCAACCTCATATGTGACAGTCAAAACTTGAATTGAGCCCAGGTACTGAATTAATAATAATAGTAATAGTAAGAAGAAGAAGTCAGTGTTATTTATTCTCCCCACAATGCAGCTGGGGAGCTGGGCTGAGAGGAGTGGCTTCCCCAAGACCGCCTGCTGAGCTCATGGCAGTAGAGGGAGTCGAGCCAGCAGAGTGCTGATTCACAGCCCAACCACTTAACAACTCTGCTACAGCAGCTCTAGAGTAATAGCTGTTCTTATATACCAGTCTTCTAGACATATCAGTGCCACACTCAGAGCAGTGAACAAAGTCAGTGTTGTTATTATTCCCACAATGCAGCTGGGGAGCTGGGCTGAGAGGGGCATCCCGAAGGCTGCCTGCTGAGCTTATGGCAGTTGAGGAAGTTGAACCGGCAGAGTGCTGATTCACAACCCAACCACTTAACCACTATGCTATAGCAGCTCTCAATAATAACAGTGTGCTTATATACTGCTCTTCTTCATAGATTAGCGCCCCACTCAGAGAGGTGAACAAAGTCAGTGTTATCATTATCCCCACAATGCAGCTGGGGAGCTGGGGCTGAAAGGAGTGGCCTTACCCAAGGCCACCTGCTGAGCTCATGGCAGTAGAGGGATTTGAACCAGCAGCGTGCTGATTTATAGACCAGCCACTTAACCGCTATGCTACGGTAGACAATGGAGCAACTGGAGAATGGGAGTAATATGTATGCTCCACTTAGCTCCTAATAATAATTGAACTGAGGCATTCACCAACTGGAGTCATTCTCCTCCATTTCATCCTCACGGCAACCCTGTGAGGTAGGTTAGGGCACGTGGCATGTGTGAGTGGCCCAAGAGCACCTAGTGAGCTCCCATGGCAGAACAGGGATTTGAATCTGGGGCCTCCCAGATTCTAGGCTGACCCTCTAATCACTACACTGCAGTGGCCCTACCTTGCAAGGTTGTTGTGAGGATAAAACAGAGGAGGGGAGAACTACAAACGGTGCCTTGAGAGCTTTGAAGGAAGGGCAGGACAAAGATGGAAGGGCTGTCTGCGCTGATAAGGGGCGCCTCAGTTGCTTGAGTGATTTACTTATGAAATAGTAAAGAGTCCAGTAGCACCTTTAAGACTAACCAACTTTATTGTAGCATAAGCTTTCGAGAAAAACAACTCTCTTTGTCAGATGCATCGTTGTGGTTCTCGAGAGCTTATGCTACAATAAAGTTGGTTAGTGTTAAAGGTGCTACTGGACTCTTTACTATTTTGCAACTACAGACTTACACGGCTAACTCCTCTGGACCTACTTGTGAAAGTGTCTCTATGGGACACACTGTGCAGTCCAGGGGAAATGCAGGGTGTTGTGGCTGTAGTTGTTGGTTAGAGGGGCCAGCTGGGAAGGAAGGCGTGGCTCCCGGACGTTTAAGAGTTGCTTAGAGGAGAGAGAATTTCGCCAGCTGCAGCTTCTCTCCCCATTGCAAGCACTGGAGTGGGACAAGTGATATCAAACTTTAAGCTAGCTGGATGTGGTTACTTGGCAGGAGGCAGACGTCCTCTTCAGCCAGGTGTGGGTTAATGCTGCTAGTGATCCAACAGAGAGGAGCCCTGATGTGTGACAATAGTTTCTGGGGCCGAACCCTGGTGCCCTTCCCTACAACACACACACTCGCCTTGAGAGCCTGGACTTTTTGAATTGGTCTGTGGAAAGCAAAAGGGGATGGACATAAGGCTCCGCATAATAGCTGAGGGTGGAACCTCCATGTTTAGAGGCAGTGTATCTTTGACAGCCAGATGCTAGGGAACAAACCACTTTGGCTGATGGTTTATCTCCCACTAGCATCTTGCTTCTGAGCTTCCTAGGGGCACCAGACTGGGTGGCTGCCGGAAGCAGAGGGCCGAATAGAGCAAGGGTCAGTTCCACTGGAAGTAGTAACAAAAGAGGTCAGTACTGAGTTTAAATCCCATTCATTTCATTGGGACACAATTTGCTTCGTGGATTTGTGGATCTGATCCAGTGGGGCGAATCTTATGTTCTAAGACTGGATATTTGGCTGATCTCTATTTTCAGTTTCAATTATTTGTGGCTCTCAGATCCAAATCCAGAGCAGAAATCTATTTCCCTTCCCTGTTCTCATTTTTACCAGCCAGCTGTTGATCCAAACGTTTTTGTTACTCGCTGCTTACAAGGGCTGGGTTTGTGCAAATGGCTGCTCCCAAAGCAAACGCAGCCACCTCACATGTCTGGATAATTTGTTCTAGTGCCTCTGACCGTGTGCAAAGTGCTTGCATTTCCATGGTCTCTGAGTAAGTATAAAGAGGCTCCACAGCGCTAAATCAAGGCGGTGTCATTCTCAGAAGATCTTGACGCTCTTAAGAGCCTTGTTTTTTTTTCTGCAGTTAAACTTTCTGCAGGCACAAACTCAACCCCAGCCCTTCTTCCAGAGGCAAAGAATCTTTGCTAGATAGAAAAGATGGTTTTACCGTCTCGGCCAGGCCAGTTGGGCGCCCTTCTGCAATGCAAATAGCCAACAGCCAAGAGCATGGATCAGGGCCCTGAAGTACAACGAGGAAACCTGTCTCTTGCCTCATTCCTCAGAGGAGCATTCTCAGCTAAGGAGGACGGGCCCAGATTGCATGCTGCTTCCTGGGAACGGCTGCAAAGGGGAGAATCAGGCACAGCTTCAGCTGCACAGGAAAAAGTGTATTCTGTATTCTGATCGTACTGTGCCGCTTGCGAGCCCCTGGGCTCTGCAGCTCGGCCTGTGATTTCCAAAATGCAGTTCCCCAAAACCTTTACTCTGAAATGGCCCTTTGGCAAAAGAAGGCACACTCCATTTAAAGATCATTTCCCGTCAACCGCACGGCAACATTTGTTCTGGGTGATCTTGGGTTACCAGCCTCCAGGTGGTGGCTGGAGATCGCCCAGAATTACAACTGGTCTCCAGGAGACACAGACCAGTTCTCCTGGAGAAAATGCATGCTTTGGAGGGAGGACTCCATTACGTCATTATACCATTCTGAGGCCCCTCCCCTCCCCAAACTCCACCCTTTCCAGAGGCCACGCCAACAATCTCCAAGGATGTCCCAACCTGGACCTGGCAACCTGGGGGGCGGGGGGCAGGGGAGAGCTTTAGTTCTGAGTATAGCTGAACATGATGGTGTGGGCATTCGATTCCAGAATCCCATTAGGGCCAAACCAGACCTGCACGTGGAGTCCCATGTCCGTGTCTGGAGTTCCCAGCGATTTGTTAAAACTCAGTTCCCAGGTACGTCGCACATGCCTGAAAATTAAGTTTCACAAATTCACTAGGACCTCTGGACGGGAGCTTCCCAGCACACAACTGGTTTGGACTTTTGTCTGTTGCAGCCAAAAAAGGACACTGCTTCTGAAAGGGCATGTTTCGCAACAGTTCCCTGGTAGTGTTTTGGCAGGCACCCTGGGGATTGTCGTGGAGGGACACTTAAAGAGTATTTTGTTAGATAAACAGCTCATAAATCAGGATAAATTTCAGGGGATCTTCCGAGGCCTTCCACTAAGAGGCACAACTCATTGAAAAGGAACTGGACACAACTACCAAGCAGTCTTAACTATTTAACTGACACTTTAATAAGAGAATAACAAATTCTGTCCTGTGCATTAATGAACGCTGAAGGCACATGGAGCTGCCTTTATGTTGAATCAGTCCATCGCTCCATCAAGGTCAGTATTGCTTACCTAGACTGGCAGTCGCTCTCCCAGAATTCCAGCTGTTCTCCAGACAAGACTCATTTCCCTAGGAAATAAGCAGGGTAGACTTACAGGAAAATTAGGTTTTGGATAAGGAAAACAAGAAATAAAGAAGAAGGAACTGTAGAGATGGAAAATGAGTATAATACATGGTTTGTTGTTATTATCGCCGCTGATTTCTTACGAAGTTGTGCTTGATATCCCCTGATGTGATGTCTATGTGTATATGTATGTATTCTTTTTGAAATCAATAAAATAATTTTTTTAAAAGACAGATCTGTTCTCCTGCAGAAAATGGTTGCTTTGGAAGGGGCGGGATTTGGGGTCTCATTGAACCTTTTCCGTGTATTGGCTTCTCTGATAGCGTTGCCAACTGTGAGTTGGGGCATTCCTGGATATTTGGGGGTGGAGCCTAGGGAGGGCGGGGTTTGGGGGAGGGACCTCAGTGGGATATAATGCCATAAAGTGCCCATTAACATGCCACGTAAATGAGTTATGAGTTGTTTCAGGAAGATTTCATCTCTGTGCTCGACTTTATGCTTGTTTTCAAATTTTCTGCTGTTCTACCCTACTGAATCTGTTCACTGAGTGTCCTAACCGTGGTTCGTTACTATACTGGCTCACTGATTGCCCTATCTGTTGATTATTTATTTATTTTTATTTTATTTATTTATGTTCTTTATAGTCCACCTTTCTCACTGAGACTCCATTTCCATAAACAATGCCATAAGGTAAATAAATAAAAGTCTACAAAGACATAGGATTTGCAAGAATCCAATACAGAGTTGAAGAAATACTGAGACAGAACATTAAGCAATTCTAGGACTGGCATTAGACAACATGAAGCACAAGTAGCTCATAGGAGCTTATATTCAAAGTAACAGATAGTACGTACGGCAACATAGTGGAGAAAACTACGGTCATTAGTGAGGCATCTGCGACCCCCTCCCTACAATACAACCCTCATATCTGAGTAAAAAGCCTTTTTTGAATAATTCAATTGTGCAGCGTTTGCAGAAAGCCAGGAGAGCGGGCGTTCTTATACCGTATTTCACTGGTACTGTGTAATCTGCCTTGGATTTCAGTGAGAACGGAGGACAATAAATAAATATAAAAATAATTAATTTTCATGTACAAAGATTTCCACTTCCCTTATACAAGATGGTGGGGGTAGAAAGTGCCATCAAGTCATAGCCGACTTACGGCGACCCCTGCTGGGGTTTTCAAGGCAAGAGACTGGCAGAGGTGTTTTGCCATTGCCTGCCTCTGCATTCCAACCCTGGTCTTATTTGAAGGTTTACCATCCAATTACTAACCAAGGCTGGCCCTGCTTAGCTCCTGAGATCTGACCAGAACGGGCTTGCCTGGGCTTTCTAGGTCAAGTGCTGAGAACCCCGAGAATGATGGTTGTTGTGGGTTTTCCGGGCTGTATTGCCGTGGTCTTGGCATTGTAGTTCCTGACGTTTCGCCAGCAGATGTGGCTGGCATCTTCAGAGGTGACACTGTGACACTGAGAGATCCCTGTCTTTTGGTGCTACACCTCTGAAGATGCCAGCCACAGCTGCTGGCGAAACGTCAGGAACTACAATGCCAAGACCACGGCAATACAGCCCGGAAAACCCACAACAACCATCGTTCTCCGGCCGTGAAACCCTTCGACAATACAACCCCGAGAACCTTATCCAGCGGCCTCGCCGTCCGGGCCACAACTCCCTTCACTGTTTCCGCCACTTTTGGTGAAACAACTTATGATGTTATCCAAATACATTATCACCAAGCTGAGTTTGATTTTAATCCCGGCCCAGTGTCATCCCTTCTCCTTTCAGATAGTTTGAATGTAAGTTTTATGGAAGAAGCAAGCCTGAGTATCCTGTTTCATGATGCCGGATCCGAACAGCTCTTCATCGGAGGCCGCGAGCAACTGTGGATCCTAACTTTTAAGGACTCTGTGGTTACTCCAACACGGGTGAGAACCTGAGAGGCGGGAAAGAGAGATCTAGGCCTGTAGAGTCTGTTTACCTACAGGATTTGAGTCCAGTGGAACCATCGAGCAGAACCACAAGGGACAAAAGGCACAGGTTGGACACTTGTCAGCTTCCCTCAAGTTTGGATGGGAAATGTAGGCGTCCTGGTCTTGCAGCTTGGCTCTCCGACTGCTGCCCAATGGACTTTTCAACTGTCACTTGTCCAACATTCCGCCAAGCTGCCTACATTTCCCATCAAAACTTGAGGGAAGCGGACAAGTGTCCAACCTGTGCCTTTTGTCACTTGTGGTTCTGCTCTTAAAGATTTTGGGAAGAAGGAAGGTCTGACTCTGGAAAGATGACACTCAAACCCTGCTGTTCTACTGCAGACCAGTTCAGCTACCCACATAACTATGTTTAACGTAAAACACTGTCTACTTTTATGGTTAACTGGAAACCTATTACTGACTTTCTGCGTGAGACGAGGAAAAATGAACTGATGATCTGTGGTTTTGATTTTTAAGAAGATAAATTTGGGGAAAATAAATAGAAGGGGGGCAGTATTAAGAAGGTAAATTTTGGGGAGACATTAAAACTAAAAGTATGATGTTTGTTAAAATATGAGAGGTGTTGTAGAGGAAAATGGAAAATGAAATGTATTATTTTTATTTTCAATCTTTTTCTCTTTGTATTCTTTTTTTCTTTACTTTTTTCTTCTATTTCTCTGCCCTTTTTACTGAGCTTTTAATCTTGTTAATATTTTTTTTAAAAAATAATTACTTTAAAAAAACCCTATGTTCAACTGAAGGAGCAGTGAGAGAAGCAGGGGAAAGGGGAAGACTATTTTGGCCTCATACCCCCAAGGCAATTTCTCACTCTCAAGTCCTGCCTATGGGATTTTTTTTTTATTCAGCCCTTTGATGACTACTTCCAGTTGCATTAGCCCCATGTAAGTCCACTAATCAAAGTCAAATCAGTTTGAAACCAGTTCAGTGTAGACATGCCCTAGGCTACACCCTGGTGTACGCTGTCCGTCTCTCTCCTGCAGACATTTCCTCCACCAAATGACACTTTCGATGCAGATAGGAATGCCATTGCAAGAGTCTTTCTCTCCTGCAATCTTTAGCTGTTTTACATAGGGAATGGCAAACCCTAGCGGTTGTGAGGATGTGACAGGCATTCCCGTTTCCTCTTTTTTGTTCCAGATCCCACTGAGCGCTGAAGAAAAGGTGAAAGAGGACTGCAAGAAGAAGGCTGGAGTGGCCCAGGTGAGGCTGGGATGACCCTTATAAAGGGTTTGCAAAATTTCCGGATTTCAGAAGGCTCCTGGGGGGGGGGGGTGTTCCCCTTCATGGCTGCCTCTGGAGAGAGCTGCCAGCCCAATCTCAGCTGCACTGCAGCGCCACCAACGGACAGAATTTGGTACTTCAGTCAGTCGCCATTCACTCAGTGCTCTTGTGTTGTCTTGTAGGCGGATTGCCATAATTTCATCCAGGTGATCCAGAGGCTGAATGCTACAAACATCATAGTCTGTGGCACCAACGCCGCTTCACCCAAGTGCTGGCTTCTGGTGAGTCTTCAAATCACAGGAGGTCACCAGGTCTCGAGGCTGCAGTATTGTGGTTCTAGCAGGCAGGGGTGGATTGGCCATTAAAGACGCCAGTGGTCAGCCGATGTCCTGGGAGGCTGCCATCCTGCTGTGGCCATCATGCCCCCAAAAGAAAGGCTGGTGCAATCCGCCAACACCGTGAGCTGGAGGAGCAGGCAGGAGGCGCCCGGCTCAGCAAGGGATAGGCTCAGCCAGCCACACACCTTGGCCACACCAGTTCCTGCTCAGGGTTGGCCAGGCAGGCTCTCCCTCCCTCCCTCCTTTGGAAGTGGAGCCATTTCCAGGGCCATTTTCTCCCCCTAATCACCCCCTTGGGGGGAGGTACCAGCTAACCAACCCCTCCAACCTCTTGTTTTTCTCTCTTGGACATTTCTCCTTTGCTCCGTCTTCTATTACCTCATCAGCTCTTTCCCCCATACCAAGCCATCCCCCTATTAAAACTAGTTATTTTTCATTTGGAGCAGAGTTACTTAGTCAGAAGCATTCCCCCCCCCTCCCATCGTCCAGTAAATGAATCTTCAGGCAATCAGATTGTAGAAAGATAGAACATAACGTTTATTGAGGTAGATTCCATTTGTGGTAATATTTGGGAGCAGAAACAAAGAGTCCGCATCTAAAGAGTCACTTTCCCTATAAATACCACAGCCAGATAGTCCAGCAGCGAGGCTGCAAGTGGGTCTATGGATGAGGCCTTCATGAACTCTGAGAAATACATCCCTCCCCTTTTGAAGGCCATGAGGCTGATGTGGTTAAAAACATTTCACAGCAAGGTGCAGAGCGTTTTGCGTGTACATGCCAACCAAGTGAGGTTCTGAAGAAGCAAAGGAGCCTCCCAGAAGCATAACGTTGCCAAAGGCGACATAGCCAGAAAGAAACCATTGGGCAAGGATATGGATCTCAATCTGTGCCAACAAGCGGGGTTATTGATCTAGGTTGGGAAATTCCTGGAGATTTGGGGGTGGAGCCTGGGGAAGGTGGGGTTTGGGGAGGGACCTCAGCAGGGTATAAATGCCATAGATTCCTCCCTCCAAGGGAGCTGCTTTCTTCAGGGGAACTGATCTCTGTAGCCTGGAGTTGTAATCCCAAGAGACCTCCAGGCCCCATTTGCAGGTTGGCCACCCTAGCCACGAGGCATTCCCTTTCCTCGTCCTCTCTTTCCTCCTAGGACAACAACAACACCTATTTCGAAAGCCATTCACTCAAAGCCAGTGCAGAAAACATCATCCCAGCATTTCCATCTCAAGCCGCCGTGACCATTGCAGCAGGTAAGAAAAAGATGCTTTTTGGCACAAGCTAGTAATGGACACACGAAGCTGCCATATACTGAGCCAGACCCTTAGCCTAGAACACTCGACCTTGTCTTCTCAAACCGGCAGCAGCTGTCCAGGATCTCAGATGGCTGTTTTTTTGCATCACTTACTACCTGATCTTTTTATCTGGAGATGCCAGGAACCGAACCTGCGACCTTCTGTATGTAAAGCAGAGCCATATCTCCCTCCCCGCAGTGTTCCATCTGAGCAAAAAAGTTTCCTTTTAGCCAGGAAATCCTGGGAACTGTAGTCCTCTGGATCAGATTCACCCAATGAAAGTCCTTGGACAGAGGGGAGCTTTTATCCACATGGCATACAGTTAACTTCTGGGATTCCCACAACCACAACATAAGATGCTGGCAACAATCTTAGGTGGCCTTAATAGAGTTTCCACCAACTCAAGGATGAGAAACCGATGGATGGCTACTTAATTTCTTTTTAAAAATCATACAAACTCTTAGCCATAGCGTTGGAGCAGCTTCCCAAGTATTAACAAAATGATTTTTTGAAAGGAAAAAAATATACACAGGCAGAGAGTAGCAACATAGCTAAATGGAACCTCCATGCTCAGAGGCAGTATATCGCCCAGTACCAGGTGCTGGAGGAAAGCTACAGGGAGCAGTCATTTTATTATATTGTGCTTTCTGTAATCATCAGAAAACAAGAGGTTAGGGCTAGGAAGGAGACAGCAAAGTTCATTGTTGTGTGTTGACGTTTTGAAGCGGCAATGACTGACTCGTGCGTGCCCCTCCCCCCCACTAACATTTCAGAAGGCAACCTTTATTCCGCATTGTCCGGAAACAAGAGCACCATATGGAGGAGCTACGGAACCAAAAAGCTGATTAAGACTGAAGACAATTGGCTGACCAGTAAGGAAATACTGTCTAATACTGTCTATCGTCTTTCTCTTTTTTTCTGCAAGTAGTTTGGAGTAGACCCCTGCACGTTTAGACTCTTGAAAATGGCAAGTTTTCATTTTTTTAAAAAAAAGAAGAAATAAGTGTCCGGGGTCTGGGTCCCAGCCCCCAGACTTGGTAGGAGGGAACAGCAGGTCAGCCGGGCTGACGGGCAAACAGAGGGGGCAGCCAGCAGACAGCAGGTCAACTGGTCAGCCAGCTGACAGCAGGTCAACCGGTCTGACTGGCAGGCAGAGGGGGCAGCTGGGGGACAGCAGGTCAACCCCTCCCACAGGCAAATGGAGCCAGAACCTGCCGGTGCCAGGGGCAAGGGGCAAAAGCCCAGGGCCTCAGGAGGCAGGGGGAGACAGAGAGAGGCCAGCGAGTCCCACTCCCCTAGGGAGGGAAAGGGGGCTAGGCAAGGCGGAAGGGGGCAAGGGCAGAGGGATTGGGAGCCCAGCAGTCACCCACCCAAAGACCTTACCTGAGGAGGAGAAGCAGCAGCAGCCCCAACAACCCAAAGCCACGCCCCAGCTAGAAAATAGTAGCCGGGCCCAGGAGTTGCCAAAAGCCAAGCCACTCCAGGTGGGGCTATTGGAGGCACTCTGCAGGAAGCCCTGGGCAACCAGCCAAGGAGCCGCAGCTGGACCCACCTTCAGCCATCAGCTCTGCCAGGGAGGCTGGGCTGCTAGCCAGGGGACTGCAGCTGGACATGCCTTCAGCAATCAGCCAAGGCAGGGAGGCTGGGCAGCCAGAGAACAAGGCACAGCTGGTGCTGGTCAGTGGGGCCAGATCAGCTACCCCAGCTGCAACTGCTTGGTGCAGCCCAAGGCCAGGCTGGAAGAGGGGTGGGGCAGTAGAAGGAAGCCCTATAAAAGCTGGCTGGGAAGAGCCCTGTGGTGGTGGGTGTGAGTGAGGAGTGATGATGTGGAGTGAGAGCAGTAAGATGCAAGGGTGGAGGGTTGGAGGAGAGTTCTGGAAGGAGGAGACGAAGGAGGACGCAGAAGGTAAGCAGGCCAGGTTGAGCAGGCCAGCGAGTGGACTGAGAGGGAGTCTGGGTGAGGTATACCGCCCCTCCTTCCACAGAGCAGGGTCCTGCAGAATCCCTGGCCCCCCTGTGACGTCAGGAGCAGACCGCCCAGTGCCACGCCCAGCGGCAGCGGCGGCAAGCCCTGACAATAAGTTTCCCATCTTCCTGATTATGGTAGATTAAGTATCCAGAAAAGAGCTTGGAAGGGCGCACGATTTCCTGACATGATTAAAGCTAAGCTGATTGCGATGCTCGCCCTAATGAGGCAATTTTGCTGGTTACCTCTGATTTGCTTCTCTTCTGTTCCAGGAGCAGAATTTGTCAGTGCCGGCCTGCTGGCGGAGAAGAATAAAATAAACGATGAAATTTACTTCTTTTACAACGAGTTCAACCAGAGCGCTGGGCTAGACGATGAGCCTTATAAAGCTCAGCTCGGGCGTGTGTGCAAGGTACGGAAAGGGAGTGGGGCCTCTCTTTTTTTTGCCAAAAAGGAAGTCTTGACATAGTGTGCCGTTAGCCTGTGGAACTCACTGCCACAGGAAGGTAGTGAGGGTCACAAGCTTTGATGGCCTGAAAACGGGATTAGACGACTTCATGGAAGGATGTGTCTGCCGACATGGACTAAATGGAACCTCCACGTTCAGAGGCAGTGAACCTCTGAATGCCAGCTGTTGGGGATGTGACGTCAGGGAGAAGTTTTTTCCTTTGTTCCACTGGAACCCTCAGCCACCAAAGGTTCATGAACTGCAAAAAAAGAGAAAGAAATCCTGTGGTGCCCTTGCTGTCTGTCTGTCTGTCTCTCTCTAGGTGGACGATGGTGGTGGAAAAGGCTTCATGCCAGATGTATGGACCTCTTTCCTGAAGGCAAGGCTGGTCTGTGGAAATCCCAAAGATCCCAAGCGTTTTCATCGCCTCCGGGACGCCTTTCTCCTCGGGGAAGGCCGGACCCTCTATGGAGTCTTCTCCAATCTGTGGTGAGTCATGGCGAAGCCTCAAGAACTTAAAACCAGAAAGCTCCTGGCCTGAGGTTGGGAGCCTGTTGACCTGTAACCTGAAGATCTATCAGAGATCTCTGATTCCTCCTCAAGCAAGCAACGAGGTGAGCTGGCTTTCAAAAAACATTTCTAGGCTGTGTTCTTGGGGAATCTCATAAAAAAATTAATACAAAGTTTGCTATGAATGTAGGGGGTGCAATCAAGGCAATGAGAAACATTACAGTAAAATTTCAGCAATCTACAAAATACTAAAAGGGCCATTTATTTTCTTTTATTTACTCATGTACAGTGCAGTCCTATGGACACGCTACTGCAGTCTAAGTCCACTGACTTCAATGGGCTTAGACTGGAGTAACTCGCCATAGGATTGCACTGTTATACACCCTGCCTTTCTCCCCAATAAGGACCCAAAGTGGCTTACATCCTTCTCTTCTCCTCCGTTCTATCTTCACAACAACCCTGTGGGGTGGATTAGGCCGAGAGAGTGTGACTGGCTCGAAGGCACCCAGCAAGCTTCCATGGCAGAGTTCGAACTTGGGTCTCCCAGCCACTAGGCTATACCCGCTCTCAATCAAGTTAAAGTATAGGCAGAACAAAAATATCTTATTCTAGCACCTAAATCGCAAGAGTATATGCTGGGCAAAATTACTTCAGGTTTCCACAGCAGAGGGGCAACCACGGAGAAGGCTCCGTCCCTTATACTCCCCCCCACCCCAGTGTTGCCCAGAGCCACCCCAGGGAATGATTCCCTCCAGACTTTCACACCACCCAGTTCCAACCCGAGCAGCATATGAAAACAAACCTCATGACTTGCACGGCTCCAGTGATGACCTCCGGGGTGAGAAATCATATGATGTTCTCCTAGGTCCCCAGGATAATGGTCTTAACATCTGGGCCGGCTCCTATGAGTGGTGGAGGAGTATCCTAAATTATCTGTCCTCACTGTTTCCTGTAGAGGATGAATAGCCTGGACGTAGGGACCCTAAAGGACATGTGCCCAAAAAATCCAAAAGAAACCCAGCAGAACCCCCAGCAAGACAGATGGGAACAATCAGAGCACAGCATGCCCGGTACCCTTTTTTTCTGCCAAGTGGTGCATAGGACACCATGGTTGATGCTACAGACATGCTACATCAGTGTCTGACTGGCAGGCTACAGGAAGCTCCCTGATTGTGTTAGCAGTCAGACCCCTCCTCACGCTAAGAAGGCAGTTTATGGATGGAATATCATAAACACCCCTTCCTCATATATCGTGTCCAAGGCACTGCCTGGCCCAGAGCAGATGCCAGCCAACAGGAGCCTGGAAAACTACCAGAATGTGAGTCAGAACAGCTGATTGACTAACCAGTTTGGTGTAGTGGTTAAGAGTGTGGGACTCTAATCTGGAGAGCCGGGTTTGATTCCCTACTCCTCCACTTAAAGCCAGCTGGGTGACCTTGGGTCAGTCATGGCTCTCTCGGAGCTCTCTCAGCCCCACCCACCTCACAGAGTGATTGTTGTTGTGGGGATAATAATAACATACTTTGTAAACCGCTCTGAGTGGGCATTGAGTTGTCCTGAAGGGCAGTATATAAATCAAATGTTGTTGTTGTTGTTATTATTACATTTCTAACTCACCCTTCCCGCAAGCGGGCTCAGGGCGAGGTACAGCAGTTATAAAAATATAATACAAATATTAAAACAATTCATAAAACAACAATCCATCATAAAATCAACAAACAGATAATAACTGTCCCAAGATGGGGTCAATTCCAGATTCCTGCACATCAACATACAGGGGGAGGGAAGCGGACAGATAATGTACTGCAACCCATATGTGTTGTTGTTATTAACACTCCTCCATCCCTCAGAGAGAGACACATAACTTAAAACAAACAGGCTCCCAGGAAACTCCTGAGTTATCTTGTCAGTGCCCGATCTTGCTTCCCCTCACCCATCTACCCTAATCAAATCTATTCAGCAAACCTGGTGGCTTTTCCGTGTCCCGTGCTTAAAGGGTCATCAAACACCTTTTCACCTATAGTCTACCTCAGATAGGAACTATCAAACCTCTTCCAACTTATTGTCCAACTTCCGGACAACCCATTAAGCCCTTGTTTTGGGGGCAAAGATGTCAGCTTGCCCAGAGAACATTTCACCCTGTAACTGGACTCCTCAGCCATGTGTGGTGTGTATGTTTTGGGATCCACCATAGACCCCCAAAGCCGTTTGGGCTTCTTCTCATTTCATAAAACACTGGTTGTTTTGCAGCTGCCTCCATGAACCTCTTGTCTGTATTTGAGAGTTCTCTAAGGGAATAATCCCTGTAAACATTGGTGGATATTCCTAGTTACCCCCTCTCGCTTGCCTCCTTAATGCTAATTCCCCCAACCAATTAAGGAGACCTCCTATTTGGGTAGCAATTGGCCAGGCCTGGCATAAATATGGGGACCCCAGCCTTCTTTTCTTGATAAACTGATTCCTTTTGCCTTTCCACAGGGGTAAAACAGCTGTTTGTAAGTATTCCATGAATGAAATCAGTTCTGCTTTCAAGACTTCTAAGTTCAAGGGCTTTACCGGTTCCATTCCCGCTACCAGACCTGGCACGGTAAGGTTCCTTCGTCTGGATTTGGGCAAGAGAGAATTAATCACCTGCTAATTTGCAAAGTGGGCATGAACAAATTCCCTCCCCTTGCACATTTCATTCCAGAAATTTATTTGCCCTGCACTATTGCTCTGTTCCTCCTTAATTCCAGTTTAACTAAAATTAATTCTAGGGATTGCATCCCACAGAGCAGCTAACACAAGCATTCTCCTGTGATGAATGGAGCTTCCTCCGATCTTATAAGATCTCAGAGTCTCTCTACACGAGGTGACTCGGTACGTGTTGGTCAAGTGTAGGGAGACACAAGGTTCGCCGGGAAGTATAGTTTTAAAAGACAGAGCTGGTAGAGATCGCTCCTCAGAGGGTTTGTCAGTTTCATCTTCAGCTCCTGGAAGGCTCTGTCAATTTCACCCCGCCAGTCTAAAACTGTGGAATTGCAACCAGAGGGCAGTAAGGAATGGAAATGGGTCGGAGCTGCCTTCCAGAGCTGGGCTTGAACCTGGAGATGTTATAAGGGGCTGAAGTTTCCCTTATGGCATTTCTCAGCCCCTTCACACAGCTCCAATGCATAGCAAAGCCTTTGCCCTGCCACCAGCTCTGTCTTTTTAAACTACCCTTCTCAGCTAACATTGCATCTCCCAACACATGTTCTTCACATGTCAGATATCTCATGTAGAAAGACTCTCAGAAGCTAAGCAGGGTTGGCCTTGGTTAGTAATTGGATGGGAGACCTCTAACGAAGACCAAGGTTGCAGACGCAGGCAATGGCAAACCGCCTCTGTTAGTCTCTTGCCATGAAAACCCCACCAGAGGTTGCCATAAGTCAGCTGTGACTTGAGGGCACTCTCCACCAACAGCACCTTAAAGACCAATAACATTTTCCAGGGTATGAGCTTTTGTGAGTCAAACACATGTGACAGAGCAAGCATGGATTCATAAAAGCTTAAACCTTAGAAAAATTGGTTGGTCTTTTAAGGTGCTACGGGACTCAAACTTTGTTCTACTACTGCAGCCTACCATGGCTGCCCACCTGAAACTATTCCCTGATGCAAAAGAGACTATAAAGACAAAATGAAGATGTGGGGGGTCTTGTATTCCCCTCCACTTCACTTTCAGGTGAACAAGTGGCTGAGGGAAGGTAATTTTGAGCTGTACGGGGAGGAAACCAGTGAGTAAAAGAGTTCATCGAGCTTTCTCTATTGCCCTTCATAGCTGCAGGCTGCCAAAGAACTGCTTTGGGTTATGTATTTATTTGCTTGTTTAATGCTATTTATAACCCACATACTTTATAGTCCACCTTTCTCACTGAGACTCAAGGTCGATTATTATTATTTATTACATTCCTAACCCACCCTTCCCACAAGCGGGCTCAGGGTGAGGTACAGCAGTTATAAAATACAATACTAATATTAAACAACAGTTCATAAAAACAACAGTTCAAATCATAAAATCCACAGATAATAACTGTCCCAAGACAGAGTCAATTCCAGGTTCCTGCCCCTCAACATACAGGGGGAGGGAAGCGGACAGATAGCGTACTGCGACCCATACATGGGTCAGCTAACGAAGGGCCACTACACGGCCCCATGCTGTACCCATACGTCGGGCAGCCAGCCAGTGGACACTGTATAGCCCCACACTTGGTGGGAGGCTCAGGAAGGATCTCATGCTGGCCTCGACCATATGCCTGGCGGAACATTTTGCATTGTGTAAATCAGCGTAGTCAGTAGGAGGGGAAATCCATTAAACAATGCCACAAGATCTGGATTGTAGAAATCTGAAGCCAAGCAGAAATCAGCCGAAATAAAGCGTAAACATTTATATGATTTTCCTGCTTATCAGTCTGTAAAAAATACATTGTTGTTTTAGTGAGACTTCCTATAGAAAACCTTTCAAGTTACACCCTGCCCGTAATGCATCAGAAATCAAGTATCTTCCCTGATCTTTTTCATATATTTCTGGCCGTATCTGTGACAGGAGGGGATTCGAACCTGTACCTTTTTTGGCTCAAGGGCATCGCTCTATTCTTTATACTCTGGCGCTGTCTTAGCATTTCCCATTGCTGAATTTGTACAATCATGGTACAATTTCTAATATTTCGTTAGCATGCGCACTGCCTTGACTTATCCTTGTCTGCTTTCTCTTCTCCACTACAGTGTGTGGCAACATCTTCCCAAATTCCCAGAACCACTCTGACCATCATTAAAGACTACCCAGAAATCGAGACCGTCATCTACCCAGAAGGGCGGCGTCCCCTCTACATTCTCGAGAATAATGAGTCCTACACCCGAGTTGTGGCAGACAGGGTGCGAGATGCCAGCAACGCCACTCGTGTTGTCCTATTCCTTGGGACAGGTGAGCTCAACCTCCCAGGGAGCCATGGAGGAACGTCACTGCTCCTTCCCAATTCTAGGTCACCGATTAATAAATTAAATAGCACCAGTCCCAGCACCAATCCTAGTGGAAGCTCAGGACTGCTCATTTCCTCTCCATAGCAAGAACTATTCACTTTCTTCTACTCTCTCCTTCCTGTCATTTAATCACCTTCTAGTTATGATTGCTAAGTTTACTCACAGATCCAGAGGAATTAGCCGTATTAGTCTGTAGTTGCAAAATAGTAAAGAGCGGGGGGGAGGGGTGTTCTGGGAAAAGAGGTGGCGGAACTCTCAAGAGGGAAATGAGGAAGAAACACACGGGATTCTTTGAAATAATATTCTTTTCAAACACTATTGCCAAATATCACATGCATCTGATGAAGAGAGCTGTGGTTCTCGAAAGCTTATGCTACAATAAAGTTGGTTGGTCTTAAAGGTGCTACTGGACTCTTTACTAAGTTTACTTAGGAGACTTGGGTGAAGGCCTTTGTCAAAAGTCTAAGCACTGGGCAGGGGGGTGGACTAGATGGTCTATAAGCCCCTTCCAGCTCTACGAGTCTAAGATTCTATGATATAAGATGGTTGCCAGCCCCCAGGTTGGGCCTGGAGATATCCCTGAATGACAGTTGATTTCCAGGTGACAGATCTCGGTACCCCTGGAGAAAATGGCTGCTGAGGTCGCTCCCCTCTGCAAACCCCCAAATCTCAAGGAATTTTTCCAATCCCTATCTCATCAGCTGACTGCTCTCTTAAGAGTAGCCGCTGCGTGCCCGTGCTTGGTTGGAGAGAGAGCATCAGGAGGTGGTCTGAGAATCCTGGAGCACTCAGCTGGCAGCTTTTTTTCTGGATCTGGCCCTTGAGGCAATTTGATTTAGGACCAGGCAGCTCTTATTACATTCACATCTGGATTTGCCTGCAGTTTCATGCAGGGGGGAGGGGCAGGGGAGGAATGGAGACTTGTGCATCGCGAGGATTAAAGAAATCTTTTGATCTAGGGTTGTCGAGAGAGATGTTAGGGCTTTTGTGGCATCTCCAGGGCGAGATTGCAGGGTGGATTAGCCAGAAGCAGTGGGGCAGGCTATTAGATTTACCCTGTGTCCATCATGTTGGAGGAGGAGGATTCAGCGCTGTCCCTCTCCTCAGGTTTCAGAGGGGGACAAACCAAAGAGTTAGCAAGATAGAGAGGTCACGGCACTCTGTTTACTGCTCTGACTATCCTTTGATATGTAGCTTGCTATTCTCAGGATTTCCTCCTCCTGACTTCTTCCCTCTCCCCCCTTCTCTTCCTGGCTTTGATCCAGGCAACACCTCTCTCTTTCTCCTCCCTCCATCTTGGCAGCATGAATGCAGGTCTTGTCCTGGCATCCATGGCCATCCTTAGACTAGATAGGTAATTAGGATCTCTCACCTCCTTTCCTATCAGAGTATGGAGTTCCTACAATAAAGAACTCTTATTTCTTTTCTAAATATAAGCAAGTGTATGCTTTTATTTTCTCTCCTGCACACACACCAGCCAGCAGAACCAGCTCACAACCACCTATAATCATGCTTCCTATGCCAAACGATAGACTCTGCTAATGGCCCACACACGGAATTCTTTAATTAGGTTTCTGGGGCCTACATACAATTTATTTATCACATCAGCTACTGAAGCTACCAGAGTATGTTCTCTGATAGTCATGCACCACTTGGCTCTGATCAACCGTCGTGACCTATTAGGTTCCACCCCGAGTCTCACTTGAAGACCTGGTGGGATTTTGCATGGATGTAGCTGTACATATCTCTAATATGCTGTACCTGAAAGAATTGTTCTTCTTAAGTGTGATGTCTATACTGCTAGCCGATACCACTTTTGTTATAGAGCATGACTACTCAGGAGAAAGTGTGTTTGTGGGGCACAGAAAAAAGCTTGTTACCGTTTTTATCCTGCTGGTTAAATGGAAAACTGGCTCCCCAGAGGGGGCAGAAATGGACAAGTTAACAAGGAAATTGAAAGAACAAGAAGAATTGGACTATACATCAAGCTGGGAAAAATTTAAGAAATATGTGGAGAAAAAGTGGGACATGAAGGGGAAACTGTGGTCTTTGGATAATTAAAGGGGAGACAGAAACTTACTTAAGGTCCAAAAGGGGTATATTTTACTGTATCTTATTGGATTAGTATAGAGTTATAGTATCATAGTATTAAAAAGTTAAGAGTGAGATAGTATATTTATAGGGGAGTATAAGTTTGAGTAATAAGGTTGAATAGGTTATAGGGAGTATATGTGAAATATAGATAATAGGTATTTAAGGAATAGTATGTTACACATATATATGTATCTTTTTTTAGTTAGTATATGTACTTATTATATACTTATATAATCTTTATATTTTTAATTAAGATAAGTAGTATATTAAGTGTAGATAGTTAAGATAAGTAAATAGATTAGATTAGTATGTATAATATAGATATACATTATAGACTTTAAGAATTTACATGATATACTTTTTAGCTTAAGTTGGGTATGGAAAACTGCTGGGAGTCACCAGAAAAGGGGGGGGGATGGGGAAAATATTATGGGGTAGAAAATGATAATGATTCTTATGTGTATGTTTGTGAACCCATCCAATAAAAAAAAAATTTAAAAAAAAACTGGCTCCCCAAAGGGGATGATGCAAATCTCATACAACCAGAGGAGTTAGCCGTGTTGTCTGTAGTAGCAAAATCGAAGAGTCCAGTAGCACCTAAGACTAACCAACTTTACTGTAGAATAAGCTTTCGATAATCACAATTCTCTTCGTCAGATGCGTGGCGGGTAAGAAGAAACTGGTCAGATATATAGGCCTATATATCTGACCAGTTTCTTCTTACCCAGTAAAGTTGGTTAGTCTTAAAGGTGCTACTGGACTCTTTTCAATCTCATACAAGTGTCAATTGAAGTTAAATAGCAAAAAAAAAAAAATCTCAAGCTGAGCTGAAGATGGACACGATGGAGAGAGTTGCTTGGCTACCTGTAACTTCCTTCTAGTGAGCTGGTTGGCACCTGGAGGCACTTCCAACCCTCAGACTGCGGTTGTCAACCTCCAGGTAGGGCCTGGCGATCTTGCAGAATTGCAACTGGTCTCCAGACTACAGAAATCAGTTCTCCTGGAGGAAATGACAGCTTGGTGTAGCGGTTAAGAGCGGTGGGACTCTAATCTGGAGAGCCAGGTTTGATTCCCCACTCCTCCGCTTGCAGCCAGGTGGATGACCTTGGGTCAGTCACAGCTCTCTCAGAGCTCTCTCAGCCCTACCCACCTCACAGGGTGTTTTGTTGTGGGGATAATAATGGCATACTTTGTAAACCGCTCTGAGAGGGCATTAAGTTGTCCTGAAGGGCAGTATATAAATCGAATGTTGTTGTTTGTTGTTTGTTGTTATTATTCAGAGGATGGATTCTATGGCATCACATCCATGCTGAGTTCCTTTCCCAAACTTGACACTTCCCAGGTTCCACCCCCAAATCTCCAGGAATTTCCCAGCCCAGAGTTAGCAACTGCACCCCAGACTACTGCACCCCAGCGAAGTTGGCCATCTCATTGTGACTTCTTCTATCTTTCTGGCAGATCAAGGGAAGATCCATAAGGTGCTTCAAAACGGAGAGCAGACGGTGGTCATTGCAGAGCTCAGCCCCTTCAAAAACGAAGCACCTGTCTCCTCCATGGTCTTGGATGCCACTATGGTAAGAAGCGTCCTAGCCAGGTACAGGCACCTCCATTCCTTCCTAGGGCCAGGTGAAAATTTCCAGGGCCGACTTGCTGTCTGGTCTGAGCAGCCACTGCTGTCATGTTCATTTGCTACCTTGGTCCGGCCTCCTTGATCTTGGTCTTGCCTCTTCTCTGGAGCAGGGCCTGACATCTCCCAAGTTCTGCGATCACCTTTTCCCTTCTTCATACCTGAAGAAGAGAGCTCTGACTCTCAAAAGCTTACCCTCTGAAAATCTTGTTGGTCTTTAAGGTACCCCTCTGGACTCAAACCCTTCTGTTCGCCTTTTCCCTAAGCTTTCTTTCCCAACTGAGAATGGTCTTGTACACCATCAAGAAGGGCACCCTCATTTCCACTCTCTTGATGGGTTCCAAAATACGTAACTGTTCCTCGGCTCCTTTTCCTCCTTAGCTATAACCTGGCTTCTCTCCGGCAGGGTCACCTGTACGTAAGCACTGAATTCGAGGTGGTGCGCCTATCACTGGCAGATTGCGACCACTACAAAGACACCTGCTGGAACTGCGTCCTGGCCCGTGACCCGTATTGTGGGTGGGATCCAAACGGCCAGACTTGTTCGGCTGTCTCTCAGTCCGGAAACTACAGTGGCAGGTATGCTGAGAAAGGGAAGGCAGTGGCAGGGCTGAACTAGGGGACAACTTGTTGCTTGACCCAGCAGTGCCCTGGCAGTGTGGCGACTGGTCTCCATGTGCATGCTGATCTTGGGACTGCCTGGCACCTAGTCCCTGCTATTGTGTTACCACACGTGCTTGAAATCTGCAGCATCACAGAAAGACCTAGGAAGCCAGCTCTGTCATTCTAACAAGCAGTAAATTCATTATATAGGGACATAGATCCAGAGGAGTTAGCTGTGTTAGTCTGTAGTTGCAAAATAGTAAAGAGTCCAGTAGCACCTTTAAGACTAACCAACTTTATTGTAGCATAAGCTTTCGAGAACCACAGCTCTCTTTGTCAGATGTTGCATCTGATGAAGAGAGCTGTGGCTCTCGAAAGCTTATGCTACAATAAAGTTGGTTAGTCTTAAAGGTGCTACTGGATTCTTTACTATAATAGAGAGGGGCTTTCAAGTGAGAAAAAATCTATAGCATAGCCTGAAACAGCGTCTTCTATCCTCACTCTAGGAACGGAAATTTGGTTTACTAACAGACTGCTCTTGCAAAGGCACAATTCTCAAGACTCTTGTGTGTGTGTGTGTGTGTGTGTGTGCGCGCGCAGCACATGAAACTTGTAAAAACAAAACAAAAAACACCAAAAAACAAAAAAGAAGCGTATGCAGGAAGCCTCTCTCTTTAAATGTATAAAAACAATCTGTTAACTGGAGAATTTGGTGGGAACTGGTGCAGGCAAACTCACCTTGGGTCTTGAGATGCAAAAGAGAAAGGAAATCTTAAAAATATTTTTAAAATAAATAAATGAAGTTGAATCTGGGGGTTACAAGAACGGGCGAGAAGCAAGCAGAACCCAGAATACGGAAAGTTGGTTGCTGACTTCAGGGGCTGCCTTTGTTTTGTAAGACATTGATCTCTGCCTGTCGCCCACGACCAAGAGCCTCTCATTTTGTTCTCTCCCCCCTGCCCTCCTGTGCCTTTTCCTCCAACAGCTTGCTTCAGAGCCTGGCTCTGCAGTCCACAGATGTGTGCAAAGGTGTTGAAGGTAAGCGTCCACTTCCCTGGTATACGGCCCAGTGGCTTTGTAAGGCAAGGAGATCTCCGGGCTGAAAACAAGCTGGTAGCTTGAAGAAAGCACACGTGCTGCTGCAGAGCTGGTACAGGAGCCTTATGGCAGAATTCGCACCTGCCTCTCGACAGCCCTTCCTTTGCTGTTGGGCTGCTGCACGTGTGCAAAGAGAAAGGCGGGTTTCTGAATGGATAGGAGGGGCATGCAGGAAGGGCAATTTGCAGTTGCATTTCACCCTTCCTGGGCTTCACAGCCATGCGAGGTTTTGGCCTCGGAGGCAAAGTTACAAATCCCATCTCTGCCACAAACTCTCCGGGACTAGGAGTAGCCCAAGGCAGTCCTTAGATTAAGCCCCTCAACTGCATTACGGGAATAATAACACTGGCCTGTCTTACAAGGCTGCCGTGAAGTGCTTTGAAATTCAAAAGCACTATATAAGCATTATTCGCCAATAATTCATCATCATCAACTAGGACTGCTAAAACCATCTTCCTCAGCCGGGAGATAATTTCAATTCAGGCTCAGCTCAACGTAAGGACTGCAGATTAATTATACTGAAACGTTGGTTTCATAGAGGCCCCGCGTTCTCCCCGTGCCATATGAGTCATATTTCCCAGCATTCCTGCAGATAGCTGGGATGTCTCTCTAGCAGTCACTCCACTCCTTCCTTCTTTGACGAGTTCTCCATTGAGCCAACCTGTGCTCCTCGCAGACACACATCATCTCCGGGATTGGCTTCTATAAAAAAACAACGAGCAAGCAAATACATTCGGAAAGCTGCCGCCGAGGGAGGGAGAGCTCCTGCTTTTCTCCCAAGCTTTTTCCCGCAGGCAAAAACATTGAGGAGGAGAGAGATTTCCCTATTGCTGCTGCTCCACATGGAGGTATTGTCGTGTGCCCGTGAAGCAGAAAGAGGAAACCTCTCCTTCCCTGTACAGGGAAAAAAGCTTGGGAGAAAAGCAGTTGGTTGTTGTGGGTTTTCCGGGCTGTATTGCCGTGGTCTTGGCATTGTAGTTCCTGACGTTTCGCCAGCAGCTGTGGCTGGCATCTTCAGAGGTGTAGCACTGTGACACGGAGAGATCTCGGTCTTTTGGTGCTACACCTCTGAAGATGCCAGCCACAGCTGCTGGCGAAACGTCAGGAACTACAATGCCAAGACCACGGCAATACAGCCCGGAAAACCCACAACAACCATCGTTCTCCGGCCGTGAAAGCCTTCGACAATACACAGAAAAGCAGTTCTTCCTCCCCTGGTGGCAGCCTTCCAAGCCCATTTGCACTCTCGGTTTTTTTAAAATAGATTCCGAACCCCAAGCTGACATGTGTCTGCACGAAGCACAGATTGGCTCCATGGAGAACTCGTAAAAGAAGTAATGTGTAGAGTGACTGTAAGTCTGCTCTTGATAGTAAGATACCTATTCATTCACTGAAGCAAGATATATCCATGGATAGCAGTGGGATGACTTTCCTAAAGGATTCGATACTTTTTTTTTTTTTGCAGGATAGATCATATAATCGTAGAGTGGGAAGGGGCCAACCCCCTGCCCAATGCTGCTATTAACTAAGGGTCAAACCACATGAGACGAAATACACTCGAATTACACGCAAATACACTTGAATTACAAAACACACTCAAATTACCCATGTAATTCGAGTGTGTTTTGTCTCATGTGGTTTGACCCTAAACTGAACCTCTGTATATGAGCTACTAGATGGCTGCCACTTCCATGTCCTCCTTACAACCTTCCAGGGAGAGACCAAGATGGGTAGCTGTGTTAGCCTGTCTGCGAGCAGTAGAAAAGAGCAACAGACCAATAGTACCTATAAGACGAACAAAATTTGTGGTCGGGTAGGAGCTTTTGTGAGTCACAGCTCATTCTAGCTGTATTTGAAGAAGTGAGCTGTGACTCATGAAAGCTCCTACCCGACCACAAATTTTGTTCGTCTTATAGGAGCTACTGGACTGTTGCTCTTTCCTTCCTGGGAGGAGGGTATCTAGCTAGCAACAAGCAGCTCGATTCGATGGACTAGACAAAGTATCAGCTATCTAAAAACGATTTCTCCTCTCTTGTCTCTCTCTCTCTCTCTCTTTTTCAAAATTCTAAACTCTACAGAAAAAAAAGTCCAGGAGGCTCTCAAGAAAGTGAGCGTGGACCCCAGCAGCTATATCTATTTGCCGTGCCCTCTGCGATCTCACCACGCTAACTACACTTGGGTCAAGGATGACTCCGAGGAGTATTCGTGTTCCATGGATGGGGAATCCTGCACTCTTCGTTTCGGGGAGAGCACCCCCATGGAAAAGGGCATCTTCAAATGCACGGCCAAGGAAGAAGGCTACCGAGAGGAAATCACTGCTTATGAGGTCACATTCAACAGCGGCCAGATCCCAGAGGTCTCCTTGGTGGTGGTAGCCACAGGAGTCTTATTCCTGGCCATAACAATTCTCCTCTTATAGTCCAGACTCGTGGGTAGGAGCAGATTTTGTCACACTGCCAGCTGATCTGTTATTCTTTCTTTCCCTTTTAAATAATAATTCAGGCGACCCCTGATAACCTCTCTGCCCAAGTCGTGTTTGGCTTTGGGCTGTCTGTGCTCAGCTCAAATCAACTTTCTTGTAGCTCTCTAATCTTGAAAGCTCCAGCTACAAACTTTCTTCTCTAAGACCACCATTACATCCCACTGTTCTGTCCCTTCCTGAATGACTTGAACATCAACGGCTTTGCAGCTAGATTAAGGAAGGCAAAGGAATCGTTTGTTCTGGATTAAATCCCGGCAAGGCTCCTGGGAGGGATGCGCTTACCCAGGACACCCAGATTTTTGGAGACGGTTAAATGTGACACACCCGCCCAAAGCAATTTAGTCTGCCCGTAACGGTCCGATCAAATTCATTCAAGATTTGGCAAAAAACCAAACGCTGCTTTTCACAGTTTTGCGTAAGTGT
Organism: Eublepharis macularius; assembly: GCF_028583425.1. Taxonomy (NCBI): domain Eukaryota; kingdom Metazoa; phylum Chordata; class Lepidosauria; order Squamata; family Eublepharidae; genus Eublepharis; species Eublepharis macularius. The sequence continues at coordinate 250,571,122 of NC_072790.1, forward strand.
TTCAAACTGTAAAAGAACTGCAGTTCGCACAACTCAGTGTTTACAGCTCTCCTTTTGGATCATGTATATGATGCCTGAATGCATGTACTCGGTATCTCCCAAACCCTTACTGCTAGCTGAAACCATCTCTGTTATGGAGCCAGAACTACCTTGTCAAGTTACGTGGGAGAGCACTTCTGGCTACTGGATCATTCTCTAAAGGGCAGTATGAACCAAATCCCTGCCTTATCCCATAGGCTGGCTGCCAGCTGTCTACATTTGCCAGACTTCAACTGCAGCAAGTCTCTCGGTAACCATGGAGTCAACTCTTCGTCCTTGGTTCTGGCCACATCATTCCAATAATCCTAAGTGTTTTGCTGTACAGTCCAGTCTGTATAACTTTGAATTCCAAACAAGCATGCGATCAACACATTTATCTCAAGGGTGGAAAAAGAAGAAGCTACAAAAGCGATGGAGTCGGCAGAAAGGAAATCGGTGGTCACGAAAGGAACGCAGCCCATGTGCAACAATGACTGGTCAGCCTTCAGGAAGAACTTTGGAATTTCTAGTATGTGACAAATGGAGTGTGAAGCACTAGATTGGATAGCACAAAAGGGCCAAATGTCTGTAATGCAGGTTGTATTAAACAGGGGCGTCGTTTCCAAGACCTGGGAATTTTTAAAAGAAGTGGGTCAGGAGTCGCTCTGTCACCATTTCTTGGGCAGGCAGATGCCCAGAGCATGCCACCTGAGTAGAAATGGGGAGAAAGCAAACGGATAAGCAAGAATGTTATTATTATTGTTATCAAATGTTATTTTTATTATTGTTAAGGATGCCCAGACCAAGGCACAAGGCTTGAGGAGAGAAGCAGGGTTCCTAGATCCCAGTCAGGAAATAAACCAGGTTTACTTGGATCATAGTGGCAGATAAACCCCCGATGATTCCCAAAATGACCAGGGCAGGACTCAAGTTTTTTTTGCCGGCCAGTTGCACAAAAGCAAAAGGAGCAGCTGTGTCCCCCTCTCCAGAAAATGTGTGTGGGATGCACTGAGTTACAAGCAGCTGCCACCGGAGTGACATGAATTGGAGAGGGAGCTGGAATTATGACCTCTGTGGCATCACAGCTAGGACATGGACAGCAGATGGGGAGAGCCGGGGACAGGAAGTGTGAGCTGAGAACTAGGAAGCAGCTTCTAGAGAGGGAAAAGCCAAGGGTCAAAGCCGGGGAGGGGCCCTCACCACTGAGTGGCTGTGTCTCCCCCATCATGCTGCTCCCTCTCGGCGTGGGCTCAAAAAGAAGTTGGAGCCTGTCCTCTTTGCCATTTGCTCTCCGGGCCCCGGGCGCTCAGCAGGTTCTTCCAAAATACAACATCTCTGGAACTGCTGGTTTAGGGAACGGTCAGCTTTCGTGTTGGGTCAACTGTCCGTGCTTGGCCCCAAGCCTGGAGCGGCAGAGGCTGTTTCTGGACTCCTCTTCAAGGGTCCACAAAGCCTCTCCCTCCGGGAGTTGTGAAAGTGTCAACAAGAGCTGGACGTGAGAATCAATCATTCAAATCCCCGATCATCTCTACCTTGAAAGGTTCCTAGAGAGGAGGTCTGACTAGAAGCACGCCACCCCGAACAGGGCCCAAAATCCGCCGCCTGCAGCAACCCTTGACATGAGCAGGGCCGGTTCTCCACCCGGCACAAAATGGAAGGGACTGACCGGCCTGTGCTCCCAGCCCTGCATTGAGCCCCTACAGCTCCAATCAGCATCAGATTGGCCTGACTTGTTCCCAGCCTGGAGGAGACAGTAGAAATACTTTGCTTGGACTGACAAGAAAACTGAATTGTTCTTGGCCAGGAGGCAGAGTAGCATCGCTTTGGAATTAACTAGTGCAGAATGTCCAAGCGATATAAAAACAGAATTTATGTAAAATTCTTGACTGCTGCCTTTCCCCAAGGCAGCAAGTGTAACAAACAATATAAAATATTTTTAAACAATTTAAATTTTAGACAGAACATTTCTGGAAAAAAATTCCACTCAGGCCGTATCTACACTGCCAAGTCACCTTGATTTTATACTGGTTTAGTTGTCGTAACCCCCGCTTTTCAAATCATGGGAATTGCAGTTGGGTGAGGATATTCTCTGTTGTGAGAGCCTTAGCCCTTCTCACAAAACTACATTTCCCAGGGTCCTCTGGAGAGAATGATGGTTAGAACCCTTTACAATGGTAGTGTAGTTGTATACCCTTTAGTCTAGCCTGATACTCTGGGAGCAACATGACTTTGGCCTCCCAAACTGCCCATCTCTGCATAGAAAGTAGGTCTGGATGTGGCTGTACCTTACAAATTATTTTCTCTTCTTGAATCTTTTTCAAACTACATTACAGGCCGGCCTCGGTTTTGTCGAAACTCAATACTGCCTCTTTCAAACTTCCAGACATTATTATTTCAGAATTTTTAGAAGAAATTTGTACAAAACCAATTTGCAAAAAACAAAGGGTGGGGATGAGAAAGAGAAAAAAAATCCTGAGAAAAAATGGCTGTCTCGAACCAGAAATGAATGCAACTACAGATCAGAGTGAATAGGTTTAACTTCTCAATTAGCGTGCATATGATGAAGGCTGCCTCCGGGCCTTACATTTAGAATGATTCTCGCCTTTATATCGCCTTGCTATTTCTCATGCTCACTCAAGTGGGGTCTGTTTCCCCAACCACTTTTCTGCCTGCTGGTTGGAAACTGAGAGCTTTTGCATGGTATCTAACAGAAATGACAGCAAATGAATTTTCCATTATATGCTTGGCAATGTACCTGTTTGGTGCTTGTAAGGCACAAGGTCTCTAGGTTATCTGACTGCTCAGGCCAGAGATTCTGCAGTTCAAGGCCCCATCACAGGTAAATAAATAGGGTACAGAGGAGCTTAGTTAGGCATGCACATTCTCCCCTCCCAAATCATCTACCCCCCCCTGTGGAAACTGCAGTGTGCCTACAGATCATCTCTACCCACTGCGCCAAATAACCAAAACCTGTGTAGCACCTTAAAGACAAACCCACTTGCAGTGCACAATGTGTTAGTCTTCAAGATTTGGTTTATTTGGGCTACAGCACATCTGGAATCTGTTGACGGGGGCTCTCCTATTTGCTTGAGAGATGGGGCGTCTTTGGACATGAAGGTCCCTCCATTCTGTTGCATGAAGAAGCCCTTTTCACTCGTGCTGCAGGCTTGCACTGGAGTACCCACGGCAGTGTGGGTTAGGGCCATAAAACAGAGGTAGCCGCTTGTCTCCACTAAGGTTGCACTTCATTACCCTTCCTTTGACCCAGAGCGTTCCTTTATCTCAAAGGTCAAAAGCTGCAAACCACTAGGGTGCTAGTTAAGTAAACCTAGTGCAGTTTTTTGACTATAACTCCAGCAACCGCTGGAGGCTTCAGTAGGGTTGCCAATCTGCAAGTGCGGCCTGGAGATCTCCCAGAATTACTACTGGTCTCCAGACAGATATCAGCTCCTGTGGAAGAGTGGCTGCTTTGGAGGTTGGACTCTAAGGGATTATACCCTGCTGATTTCCCTCCCCAAATTCTCCCCTCCCCTGGTTCCACTTTCAAATCTCCAGGAGTTGGCAACCCTACGTTACAGGTACAGAAGAGATGCATAACGCCTCCTCTACCTTTACAGTGCACACTGGCCCAAAACTTACCTTGCTTCTATGGGAAGCAAGAAGCCAGGAAGGATGTTTCACGCAGCCCTTTCCCAGCACAGGCTCTTTCCCCAGTTTGGATGCTGCTTTTCTGTGAATTGAAACTGCTGATCTGTAATAACCTCTTGACGCCTTTCTGCCATCATTGGAGGAGCAGAAAAGCATTACAAATATGCTGGGCAAAGAAATAAAATGGATTGATCACCATAAAAAATGTGTGTCTTGACTGATGCTTGGCTCTGCCTATGAAATAGCACCCCAGAGGTTAGCATCCCTCCTGCTGCAGCCTGAATATTGCAATGGGGGGGGCTGTCAACTCCAGGTTGAGATTTTGGGGTAGAGCCTGGAGAGGGGAGGGTCACGGGTGGGGAGGGAAGAGACCTCGGTAGCGTATAATGCCATAGAGTTTGTCCTGCAAAGCAACTATTTTCTCCATGGGAACTGATCTCCTCTGTTGGCTAAAAATCTTGCAATTCTGGGAAATCTCCGGGTCCAACTTGGAAGTTTGGCCACCCTAGCATACCATGATTCCAAGGGAGAGGGGAAAAAGGTCGGCGCTCAGTTTGCTAAGAACCAAAATAATTAAAAATTATTACCTTGGTTTAAACAGCTGCAGCTTAAAGACGAACAAGTCATTTACCCTTGTTACATCTTAGGCTATCTTTGGGGCAACAGATTAACACAAGTACGCCTCCGGAACCATTTTTTAAAACAGGTTTCTAGATGCAGGTCCCAGGAGATGTGGACAAGGGGGTCTTGGGGGTTCTTGCCCTGCCTACACAAGTAGCAAAATCAGTATCAGTTAAGGAAAATAAAGGGAGTGATATTTACCATACAGGGACAGATGAATTATGTGACATAAACCTTGGCATAAACTGGGAGTAGATTCTGTAGGAACAGGAAAGTGGAGGATTATTCATTTGGTTATATCAGGGCAACCCCTTTGCCAGCCTCCTGTTGGCAAGGAAGCCACGGACAGAATCCAGCCTCCATCATGGGCTGCAAGAGAGTAGGAAGTGCTCTGACCAGAGGAGCAGTGATCGTAGCCATGTGCCACGTTTCTGCAAGGGGACCTTTTGAAACATACCAGAAATACATTTCCATCCGTAAAACACCCCCCAATGTCATGGAAGCAAGCATGGGCTATGAACATATGAACCTTTGTACCAAATCAAACCACTGGCCCCCTTAGCTCTGACTGGCAGCAACTCTCCAAACTCTCAGGCTCAGAAAGGGCTTTCCTAAGGCTTGCTGCTGGAGACGCCTGAGACCTTCGGCACGTGCAAAACTGGAGCTCCTCCACTGGGCTGTGCTTGCTGCCTGGCACAGGAACCTACTTTGTACCAAAATCGGAACATTGGTTCCTCCAGCTGACCAGTCTCCTTGGACTAGCAGAAGCTCTCCAAAGCTCCAGGCAGAGAAGGGTCTTTTTCAGCACCCACGATGTAAGATTCTTTTCAGTTGGAGATGTGGCAGGGTTGGCACCTTCAGCATACAAACTATTCCCCATTTTCATGCAGGGGGTTGCCTCCCCCCCACCTCGGGCACAGCTCCTGTGCCCCTAAAAGCAGGTAGAATTTCAATGGGCCTGGCTTCTCCCAGTGGGGACTGGAAACTTGTCTGTTTGAAAACAAACCTGGTGGCTCCCTGTGGGAGAGGAAGCATCTTGGGGGCCCCAGTGAAAGCTAGCAATAGGCTTACAAGGTGCTTGAGAGAACAGACTCCTTAGTCTAACAGGGCAGGTAGAGATAGCCGTGTTAGTGCCTTTGCCGACATGAACAACGTTCTACCGGGCTGTGAGTCCCACTCACAAATTATATGGATTCTGCTCTCTTTTGTACCCAGACTCCTTAGACACCACAATAGTGATGCACAATTTTCAAAATTTTTGATGCCACAGAGGGGAAAATATCCCACTGTCTTTCTGAAAAGAAATGGAAATTACAGGGGAGAGGCTAAACTTAATTTACTGATACAAAAACTTGAATTGCATCATTTATAATATAAAACTATACTATATTTATGGAATTTAAAAGTATAAATGCCTTGGTGATATATAACAAAAAACAGAGTTGAAAACTGCTGCACACTAGGGTTGCCAGCTCCAGATTGGGAAATTCCTGGAGATTTAGGGGTGGAGCTGGGAGAGGATGGGGTAGGAAGGGACCTCAGCTGGGCATAATGCCATGGACTCCACATTCCAAGGCAGCCATTTTCTCCAGGGCAACTGAGCTCTGTCACCTGGAGATAAGTTGTAAATCTGGGAGATCTCCAGCTGCCACCTGGAGGCTGGCAACCCTACTGCACACTGTGCTATTTTAGCACTTATCTTATGATTGTCAACATCAAGGTGGGGCCTGGAGATCTCCTGGAATTACAACTGATCTCCAGGCTATAAAGTAAGGTTGCCAACTCTGGGCTGGAAAATTCCTGGTGATTTCGAGGGTAGAGGCTGGAGAGGGCACGTTTTATGAAGGAGAAGGACCTCAGCGGGGTATAATGCTGTAGATTACAGCTGATCTATGTTGTCTGGAGAGCAGTCCAATACCAGGAAATCTCTAGGCCTCACTGGAAGTTGGCAACGGAACTATAGAGATCAGTTCCCCTGGAGAAAATGGCTGCTTTGGAGGGTGGAGTCTATGGCATTATACCCTGCTGATGTCCCTCCCTCCCCAAACTCTGCCCTCTCCAGATTCCACACCCCCCCCCCAAATCTCCAGGAATTTCCCACCCTGGACTTGGCAACCCTGTGAAGTAGGGGGAAAGTTGAAAATTGGAAAATATTGTAGTAAACAAAAGAAAGTATATTAGTTGGACAGAAACACCTTCTGTTACAGTATCTCGTTATCAAGTTAAAAATGTATAGGGTTGAAAAGTATAATCAAACACATTATAACATGTTAACTGATGCCAAAGTTATTTACATTTAAACAATAATGTAAAAAAAATGTACTACCAGAAAAATAAGAGATCTGTCGTCTTCCTGTTTGTTTCTTGAGGTACACGGTGGGCTGCTGTTGTAGGCTCAGAAGATGGACTAGACAGACTGTTATTTTGACTAGTAGTCAGGTACTTCCTTTATAAACATCCCAGCCACTCTCTCATCTATCTCCACCTCACAGGGTTGTTGTGAAGCCACAATGGAAGCACTATGTGCACCTTGGTCCATTATTGTAATGCTTTAAAATATTTACTAACACAGGGTTGCCAACTCCAGGTTGGGTAATTCCGGGCAATTTGGGAGAGTAGCCCTGGAGATGGCAGAGTTTGAAGAGGGGCTTAGTGAGATATATTGTGCCATTACAATCCACTCTCCAAAGCGGCCATTTTCTCTAAGGGAACTGATCTCTGTAGTCTGGAGTCTCAGTGAGAAAGGAGGACTATAAATAATTTAATAAATTTAAAAAACATTTTTAGAAAATCGCAATTCTCTGGGAGCCTCAGGCCCCACCGGGAGGTTGGCAACCAGTGAATGGTCATAATGGCCAGCTCTTTTGCTCAGAGCATTATGGGTAGGAATCACAGCCACCCCCCGAACTGTGCCCCAGAGCATTCTGGGACTAAACTCCAGACCAGGCTCCTTCGTCAATTAGGCGGGCGCCACGCGCCTGGGCCGTTAGTCTCGCCAACGTTCCCTCGTGATTGGCCGTCGCCTCAGCTCCTTCTTCTCTCCCTCCCAACGGCTTTGAACAGCCACGAGAGGCATCCAACCCTCCCCACCACTTTCCCTCCCGCCCGTCTCGCCTCCCTTTCACGTGCCTCTCTAGATCTTGATTGGCCGCTCTTCCTCCCCTCCCCTCCCCCGCAAGCTCTTCGCATTGGCCAAGACCCTCGGAGAGCTCATTGTGCGAGAGGGCGAGGCGAATGGCGCGCTCTGATTGGGCAGCGAGGAGCGATATAAGGGCGGGGCTGGGCCGCGCGCCTGGGCCGGCGGAGACGGCGTGCGGGTGAGGAGCCGCGGTGGGAGCCGCAGGTGTGGGCGGGGCTAGGATGCTGGGGGGCGGAGCAGCTGGTGGAAAGGGGGGAGCGGACTGAGGAGGGAACCGCAAGAGGAACTTGGTAGCTGAGGGAGGAGAAAACAGGGGCGGGAAGGAGAAGTAGCCAGGGCAATGTGGAGAGGGTATTATTATTATTATTATTATTATTATTATTATTATTTAAAGACTTTGGGCTGAGAAATTTCTGGAAATTTGGGGTGGGCGGAGTTTAGGCAGCTCAGCAGATACGTGATTACCTGAAACCTGCCATCCGAAGCTGCTGCTTCCTCCAAGGGAATCTGCTCTCTGGAGATGTGTTGTAATTTGTGGCAATCTCCAGGCCTCACAAACCAAAGGTGGGAACGGTCACAATTGAAAACCAAGCTGAAGTGAAAAAGGACCGTGAAAGGACGCAAATTCGTTTCCAAAGTTTTTTTTTTTGGAAACGAATTTGTGTCCTTTCACGGTCCTTTTTCACTTCAGCTTAATCTCCAGGCCTCGCCTGGATATAGAATATAGGTGGCTAGGGAGGGGGCAGTTAAGTTAGGGTCAGGTGGAGAGATAGTGTGGTGGAGTGGTTACAGTACTGGGCTAGAGGTCCACATCCCCAGTCTGCTATAAAGCTTGTTGGGTAGTCCACCTGACCGGCTTTGCAGGGTTGTTGTGGCAATAAAATGTAGGGAGGAAGAACCATATATACCACTGAGCTCCTTTGAGACTGCTTGGGGTGGAGGAATGCAATATGTAGGATAGGGAGATGTGATAGAAGCCTATAAACCTATGCATGGGGTGGAGCTTTTTCTCCCTTTCCTTTAATACTAGAACTTGGGTACACCCAGTGAAGCTGGGGGGGATTCAGGATAGGAAATACTTCTAGACTCGGTGAAGATAGTCCATAACAGATGAGAAAGTTCCAAGTCCAGTAGCACCCACCTTAAAGACCAACAAGATTTTCAGGGTAGGAGCTTTGGGAGCTTCCCTTTGTCAGATATGAGTGGGGTCTTTCATTATTGCAGGCTAAACAGAAGATTGATGGGGAGGCTGTGAAAGAAAGGGGCGCAGAGGAAGGGGAATGGGTTGTGATGGAGATTTTGCCCTGATCAGGGTAGAGAAGTGGCCTTTGGGGGGGGTGGGCGGGGGCTTGACAAATCATGTAGGCTAGGCAGGGGCTGTCCAGATAGTGGGAGGTGGCGATGGCAAGACAAAGGGGAGGAAAGAAATTGAGTCCAGAGGTGGCATGTCATAGCACGGGGCAGGGCGTGTTTATTGCTGGGTGAAAACCAGGAAATGCGGAAGGGGTGTGCGAAAGGAATGGATTCAAATTCTCCCAAGTTCATAGGGCTGTGGCTGATGGGTCCTCAGTTCTCAGGCCCATCTCTGGTCCTGATAGCGGGACCTGCTTCTGCCTACCTTTTGCCATTGCTGAGACCCTCAGCTGTAAGCATTCAGAAGTGCTTGCCACTAAACACTGGTGTGCCTATGGTAAATGTTGTAGTGTAATCTATTCTCTCTGAAGAAACAAAGGGAATTTACTAAGGGAAATAGGGGGGGGGACACCAGGACAAAACTGGAGAGGTTTTTATTACCCAGTTGAAGCTGTGCAGCAGCATTGGAGTCCAGTGGCACCTTCGAGACCAAGATTTTTCAGAGTGTAAGCTTTCGAGAGTCGGTGCTCCCTTCTCCAGATGCAAGCAGCTGTATGTTTCCTTTTGTCTGACTTCTGTAGATGTCCGTGCCTCTGAAACCTATTTCACCCAGTAGCTTTGATGCATTTTTTAAGGCCTAGAGAAGGTCACGGGATGGGATATGTAGCTATAAGCCATGATAGCTAAGTGGAACCTCCATGGCAGAGGCAGCGTACCTTTAAATACAAGTTACTTGAGGGTAGTGGTGGGAGGGCTGCTGCAGAGCTTCTTGCAGGACTTGGATTTTTCCATGGCTGCATATGAGACATGCCCTTTATCATTTCCAGCATCTGTCTTTCTAGCATCTGCAGCAATATCAGCCCTCCAAAGGATGTGAATATTAAGATCTGGCAGCTTGTCAGGACTTCAGGAAGTTCAGCGGGGGGTGGGGGGGGCAATTTCCATTAAACTACACTTTGCACTGTTGGTGCTGCTTCCACTCTTACATCTGAGTGCTTTTAGAGAGTGTTTAACACTACCCGCATGTCTAAAACTTGCTGGTGTGCTGTGGGGCTTTAATTTTTGAATAAAAGCTAGCGGAGTGGTTAGAGGGTTGTCCTAAGATATGGGAGAACCAGACTCAAATCCTTGCTCTGCCACGGAAGCTTGCTGGGTGACCTTGGTCCAGTCACCCCCTCTCAGTCTAGACTACCTCACAGGGTCGTTGTGGGGATAAATGAACAGCATAAGCTGCTTTGGGTTGCCACTGGAGAGAAAGGCAAGGGATGAATGAAGTAAATCAGCCTGGCTCTCCAAAGATGCTGTGCGCACGCTACCTCTCTCTGCTTAGCATTCTCAGTCTATCACTCCCCAAATCTTCTGAGGAAAGGGCAGGAAGGGTTACAACAGTGCTTAGTTCTCATGCCCCCTTCTTACACGCTCAGGGTAACGCCAGGTGCCACTTTGGGGTCAGGAAGCAATTTTCCCCAGGCCAGTTTGGCTAGGGATCCTGACGGTGTTTTACCATCTTCTGGGCATGGAGCAGGGGTCACAGGGTGGGTGGGAGGTAGTTGTGAATTTCCTGCATTGTGCAGGGGGTTGGACTAGATGACCCTGGAGGTCCCTTCCAACCCTGTGATTCTGTGAAAGGCATGCTGGTTGACCTGGTGCCTACAGTCTTTCCCTGGCAGGTGGCAAGGCCAGGCCAAGGTAACAGAGAAGCCAGACCCAGTGCTAGCAGTGCTGGTCATACGGAAGAAATGTTGCCATCCGTGAATTCCCCCAGTCCCACAGCATGCAAAGCTGCGTTTTCTACTGGATGATGAAGCAGAGATCAGATGAAACGGCCACTTTCCTGATCACCTGTGGTGCTGAACAGTAGATTCCAGGGGACCAAGATGAGAAATTTCAGCCATCTTGGAGAAAAGCTGTCGCTCGTTGCTGTTGTGCCACTGAGATTCTCTCGACTTTGCTTTCCTCCTCCAAGGCTTTCTTTAGCTCTCCGGCTTTTTCTGATGTCTTCTCCTTCCCCCTTGCTTGGAACAGCCGGGCTAGAGGCAGGCGAATCTGGGCTCGTGCCCAGCCAAGTCTTTCCTCAGCACCTGGGCTGACTTTCAGCCAGCAAAGGGCTCAGATGTAAACCTGCCCTTGTTCTGGGAAGCCGGTCTTCGGCCCTGCAATGATTTCCTTGCTCTCCTTCTCCGACGGGGAGCTGCAGCTGAGGAAGTTCCTTCCCTCCCCGCTTAGGCCACCGTCTGCTCTCGAAGGAGGGATGTCCAGCGAACGGAGCTCATGGGGCAGCCTGACCACTCTGCAGAAGGTGGCCGTGGCCCTTGGGATCCCAGCCAGCGGCGCCATCCTTTACATCCTTTACCGCCGTTACAGGGAGAGCCGAGGTGGGTATGATCACGTGACCCACAGCCTCGGTGCCGGGTGCTGTTCCCACACTGCATGACAGTGCCGGGTTGCTTCAGGGCTTGAATTATTAACAGCCTCTGTCTGCCGTTTCTCTCCTTGCTGTGCCGTCTTTGGCAGCCCTCCCAAGCTGAATTGCCCATGAGAGAGGAAGGGGCCAGTTTTACTTGGCTAACCTTTATCACCGTCTCTCGGCTTTACAATGTTGGGGGCGGGGGGAGTGCATTCAGGGTAGGGACAGAAAGCAGTGCTTATGGGGAAAGATGGGCGGTGCTTAAATGGCAGCTTGGAATCATTTACTTGGAAGTAAATCTCACTGTGTTTAGGGCTTATTTGTAAATGAAGCAGGCGTAGGAATGAAGGCCGCTACTAGCAGCTGCCCCGTGAAATGCCATGGGCAGAATGGAGGCAGTTTTCGTGGGGAAGGCTTTAGCTCACCCTCTCTCCCCCCTCATCCTTCTGCCCTCCAGCTCCTTCTAGAGGAATCTTTATATGATGCCGGCTGCATGGATTCTGCTTTGAGTTCTTTAATAGCTCTGTGTCTGAATGAAATGATAACTGCTCTGAAGCAAGATCAAGATGGGTAGCTGTACTAGTCTGTCTGTAGCAGTAGAAAAGAGCAAGAGTCCAGTAGTACCAATATGGCTAACAGCATTTGTGGTAGGGTTGGACATTTTTGTGAGTCACAGCTCACTTCTTCCGATCCAGCTAGAATTTGAGTCCATCTGTCCTTGTATCTTGGGGAGTAGAGTGATTACAGATGCTGATTGCAGAATTACTTCACTCCCGCAAGATACAAGGACAGATGGACTCACGTTCTAGCTGTATCGGAAGAAGTGAGCTGTGATTCACGAAAGTTCATAACCTACCACACATTTTGTTAGGTGCTACTGGACTCTTGCTCTTTTTTATTGCTTAGAAGCAGTGGCTTTGTTTGAGTTTTATAGGGTCTTGGGGAATGGGTAATTTAACAGCAATTAGCTGAAGTTCTGCAATTCCTGGTCTGATAGAAGCCAGGGGAGATCACCCGGGACCCTCTGCTCAAGTTCTGTTCACAAGTGGTAGAGAATAGGGTATAAAGGTAATAAATAAATTCAGGAATCCCTCCTTCCTTGTCTGTTCTGGACAGTAAAGGGTCCAGTAGCACCTTTAAGACTAACCAACTTTATTGTAGCATAAGCTTTCGAGAACCACAGCTCTCTTTGTCAGATGCATCATCAGCTTTCGAGAACCACAGCTCTCTTCGTCAGATGCATTGTCAGATTGCATCTGATGAAGAGAGCTGTGGCTCTCAAAAGCTGACAGTGCATCTGATTAAGAGAGCTGTGGCTCTCGAAAGCTGGCAGTGCATCTGACGAAGAGAGCTGTGGCTCTCGAAAGCTGAGAATGCATCTGACGAAGAGAGCTGTGGCTCTCAAAAGCTGACAGTGCATCTGACGAAGAGAGCTGTGGTCCTCAAAAGCTTATGCTACAATAAAGTTGGTTAGTCTTAAAGGTGCTACTGGACTCTGTACTATTTTGCTCCTACAGACTAACACGGCTAACTCCTCTGGATCTGTTCTGGACAGGAGAGTTGATGCTTAGCATCTGCTTGGCCTACAGAAGGTCCCAGGTTCGATCCCCCATGTTTTCAATTTAAAAGTATCCGAGGATGGGAAAGACCTGCTAGAGAGCTACTACCAGTCTGATTAGACAGTGCTAACTTTGATAGAGCAACCGTTTGGTCCTGTATAAGGCGGCTTTATGTGTTTGTTCTGGGGCAAGCGCTGTTGTGGGGCACTGGCTCTGCATCACCCACGTGTATTGAGAATGTGCCTGAAACCCCGTCACTTTTTGGCACTGTTTAGCCACAAAAAAGATGTGCAAAACTGCCTTTCAGGGAAGCTTATTAAACCCCCTCCTCTCCAATTGCTGACCATCGACTCGAGACAACCCTAACACGCTTCTGAAGAGCCCCAGGGCACAGTTTGTGATCTACTGCTCTGGCAGCGTTGCCGTTCGGGGCATCTAATGCCAACCGTGGTTCTTCATAATCGGCAATCAACCAGGGCCATTTCCACACGGCTTGCCTTGTTCTGGAAAACAGCGAAATCTCACGAGAAGACGCTGTTATCGCGTCTTCTCGTGCAATAACAGCATCTTCTCGCGCGATTTCGTGCGAGATTTCGCTGTTTTCCGGAACAAGGTAACCCGTGTGGAAACGGCCCAGGTGTGGCTGAGTGGATGAACAAATTAACTTCGTATATACATAACAGACCAAACTTAGAATTTCAGGAAAAAATGGAAAGGCTTTTTTGATTTCATAGCTGAAAATTTAGAAAAACTAAGAATAGCTATTATTAAAGTAGACCTGTAAAATTAATATTTTAAAACTTTGAATATAACTGTCGAGGGTATGTAAGCAAGGAGAGGGAGAGGAGAACTGGTTTTGCAGTAGAATAGGCTGTTACACATTCTGTGTTTATTGGTTTTGTGTATTATATTTTTGTCTTTGTTGTTTGTTTACTTTCAAATAAAAAGTTTTTTAAAAGTTGGCAAGCAAGAGTTAGCTGAGGAGGGTGACATCCCAGCTCAGCATCTTTAGGCAGACAAGTCGGTCCTCACCCCGAGATAGGTGGACTTGAGTTCCTTCAGCCCCAGAGCAGCCCAGCAGAGGCCATCTCCTGAAATGGGGCGGAAGGTGACAGCCTAGCTTGATGCTTTACTTGCCTCTCCAATTGTCCCGTGTAGAAGAGCGGCTGACATTCGTGGGCGACGAGGAGATCGAAATGGAGATGAAGGTGCCAAAAGACGCTGTCAGGTTGCTCATCGGCCGCCAGGGAGCCAACATCAAGCAGGTGAGGTTCTTACAGTTCTTATCATTCCCGTGGCCCCAAGGCAGGTGGTACGAAAGCGGAGAGATGATTATTATGCTGTTTAGGGACTCTTACGGTGGATGTGTCCACTCTTCCCTGGGACTGAGGCATCGGATCCTGCAGACCTGTTCTGTTAGCTGAACAGATCTGCAATATTTATTATTTATTGATTGATTGGAGTTCTGTTCTGCCCGCAAGCGGGCTAAGAGCGGATCACGGCATTTTAAAATATACAATAAATAGAATAAAATGTGCAGCAATATAAACATTAATGACGCAGCAATTACAAAACAGCCACGCACATTTTGCCCTACTACCTCAGACTAAATAACCCACAGAGCGGGGTGGCCCGCCATAGAGTCCAAAGTTTTAAAAATGATCCCGTGTTCAGAGCCTGGGCAGATTGGCTGTGCATGGATCGTTGGGAACTTCTGTATTTTATAAAATTTTGGTTGGCCTGATATGTGGGTTTGGAGCCTCTGGACAACATCCAGACAACATAAGATGCTTAACTCGGATTTTGCTTGAAGGACTTAGGAGACACCCATCATGCACAGCCGTCTTTTTGTGCTGTGTTCAGGTATAAGCAAAACAGAAATGAGGGTTCCGTACAGTACTTGTTATAGTGCTGTGTATCCCTTATATATGAAACACAAAGCAAAAAAGCAGAAGGAACCTACGATAAAGGAACTATGCAAATATCTTACAAAAAGCGTATTAAGAAACAATTCTAAAAGTGCAAAGTGATACACAACTTTATAAGAACAACCTCATGTATGATCCGATCCAAGCCACACAGTCGCGTCCGACCCTCGGCTACCCCGTAGATCGTCCCCCTCCAGGCCTTTCTGTCCTATGGCGCGTCGAGAGAGATCCGCAGAGACTCGCAGTGAAGTTTTTACAGGGTAGGTCACCGTTGCTTTCCCCAACCCAACACACTTAGCCGTACGGCAGCCACGGATGGTAAGTCATACGTTGCCACCCCCTTGGCACTTGGAGCCGGTGTGGGATAAGGGGGTCATGTACAATATGTATATCAAAATGTCAATAGTAGAAACAATCCAAAATAAATCAGTCAACAGTTAATGAACAATGTAACAACAGGTATTCTTTAAGTTAACAATTATTCATTAAGTTTACACCAAGCTTAGACCTCTCTGTCTTCCAGCTATATGAGATGTACCACCAGAGAGTTTCACGGTGGAATTTATGACCTGGGTGTTTCTGTTGAGTGACTCCTGAGGAAGGGTCACGAAACGAGTCATTAGCGGGCTTCTTGTCGAGTCGCTAATCGTGAGTCTTTGCAACCCTTTAACAGCACCTGCAAAAGAAAAAACGAAGACGACTATACTAATAAGATTACTTTTGGTTCACTCCCAGATTGTGGCTACTTACATAATCTTTATTGCTCGATTGCTGCCTATGCCGGAACGCTGACGCCGCTTTCCTCTTTTTTCTTTTTGTAATTGACACAGAGAGGTCTAAGCTTGGTGTAAACTTAATGAATAATTGTTGTTAACTTAAAGAATACCTGCTGTTACATTGTTCATTAACTGTTGACTGATTTATTTTGGATTGTTTCTACTATTGACATTTTGATAATACATATTGTACATGAGGTTGTTCTTACACAGTTGTGTAGCACTTTGTGAATTGTTTCTTAATATGCTTTTTGTAAGACATTTGCAGAGTTCCTTTATCATAGGTTCCCTCTGCTTTTTTGCTTTGTGTTTCTGATCTATTGAGGGTTGCTCCTTGCTACAGCTTTGTTAGCCTTTATATACGGCAATGTTTGTGCAATGGGCAAGAGCCTGCTGTATCTACTTGGAAGTAAACCTCCTTCAACGTAAATCCTGCTCTGCATTTCTCTTCCTTAATTTGTAGCCTGATTACTTCCTGTGGTATCTGGGCTGGCTGTCTCTCGCTAAATGGTGAACCATTAGCTCGATCAGGAATTTAAATTTTATTGCTGCTTGTTGTAGTAATACAACTGCAAATTCACAGTTGTAATAAGAACAGATTAAATCCCCGGCCTCCCACCCCGCTGATAATTAGCTGCTCATGAGTACGGAAAGGAATTAGGCTAGGAGAAAGAGGATATTAAAGGGACCGGTAGTCTTGGGAAGCCTTAGTAGCACTTAAGATGGTCTTTTTGGCTCTGTCTGGCACGGCAATTGCATTTTAAGTTTTTTTAAAAATATCATAAGTCTGAAACAATCCTTGGGGACTGATGGATGGCAGCAGGCCGACTACGTCATCCTCCGGACTGTCCCGTGGAACTGAGAGCCAAGCTACAAGTGACATTTTTCACGTGAAGGACACTTGATCGTTTTCGCAAGTTTTTCTGGGAACTGAAGTCCCTCTCCCCCGCCCCTTTTCCTTCTGTTCCTTCCCATCTCTGTTAGAATCGCTGCCTGAAGAGCCAGGGAAAGCCTGCGGCAACAGCAGCTTTTGCGAATCGTTCCTCCAGTCACAAGCCTGCTCTCAACGATCTTTGGGGGCGGGCATCTGCAACTTTCTCCCTTCCCTGGGTGTCCTGCTCAGCTTCACCGACATGTCAGCTTTCTCCAGAGCAGCTCCCCGGGAGCAAGACGATTTGCAAAAGCTGCTGCTGCCGCTGGCTTTCTCTGGCTCTTCAGACAGCGATTCTAACAGAGAGGGGAAGGAACAGAAGGAAAAGGGGCGGCGGAGAGGGACTTCAGTTCCCAGAAAAACTTGCGAAAACAATCAAGTGTCCTTCACGTGAAAAATGTCACTTGTAGCTTGGCTCAGAGTGAACGAATAGTCCTAGTTCCAGGTGAAATGGCCAATGTGGAAGCGGCCTTATTTATTTGTCTTTTATGTATAAAACTCATGCACTGCTTTTCTGCCCAGTGGTTAACCATTAAAACATTATAAAAGCAATTAAAACCAAAACTAAAGTACATAGTAAAATCGCATAGAACAGTAATTAAAACATAGGGCAGGAGAAACTCCAGACAAAACAAAAAGGGTCTTTGCCTGCTAGCAGAAGACAGTCCCAGTAGGGGACAGACGGTTATCCCTGTGGAGAGTTCCACAGTTTTGGAGCTGTAGAGGGCTGTGTCTCTGAGTGATTATGCACACGTTGGATAATGCACTTCCAATCCTCTTTATAGATCATTTGGAATGGATTTTTTTGTGTGCGGAACAAAAAATCCACCTCAGACGATTGGTAAAGTGCATTGGAAGTGTATTATCCAACATGTGCGGAATCAGCCTGTGTTTGTTTGCCACCCACCTCATCTCGGAAGGTGGGAGCACACAAAGCCTTGGAAGAGGATTGTAGCATACAGGTAAGTTCATAAGGAAGAAGGCTGATCCCAAGCTGTGTAAGGCTTTGAAAGGTCAACACTTTTGAAGTTTCCAAACCTTGGTTGATGTGCCATTTTGCAAAGAACCCTGGGAATTGTTGCCTTCTGGAGGTGCCTCAGAACTTCTTGATTGTCCATCCTTGGTCGTTTTCTTGGTTACCTACAAATTAGCTTTAATCTGTTGTACCCACGCAATCTTTCATGGCAGTTCTGGGGCTGCTTTGGGGTAAAGTTCTAGCCATC
This sequence comes from Eublepharis macularius, assembly GCF_028583425.1. NCBI lineage: Eukaryota > Metazoa > Chordata > Lepidosauria > Squamata > Eublepharidae > Eublepharis > Eublepharis macularius. The sequence goes on from NC_072790.1 coordinate 250,588,725, forward strand.
TGGCCTGGTGTGTGTGTGTATAGGGAGAAGGTGGGGGCACCTTGCAACTTAACGTGGAGTGAAGCACCCTTTCAGAAAGTAGATCCAGAAGAGTTAGCTGTGTTAGTCTGTAGTAGCAAAATAGTAGAGAGTCCAGTAGCACCTTAAAGACTAACCAACTTAATTGTAGCATAAGCTTTCGAGAATCAGAGTTCTCTTTGTCAGAAAGTATGGACCGGTGAGTCAAGCAGTGGAGCCAGGGCATGCTTATGTGCTTTCTGGAGCAGCAAAAGGGGCTGCATAATGTGCTCAGGATCTATGACAGCCTTCTAGAAATTGGACCAGGGTTCATGACCACCTTGTTGCTATCTTAGGCTGGTACTGCAGTTGAGTCTGTCTGCTCCCCCCCCCCCCCCGGCAGCTGAGAAAGGACACCCGCGCACGCATCGACCTCGATGTGGAGGAGTCCAGTGAAGATCGGACGATCCGGATCTGCGGTTCCCCTGTTCAGGTGTGCAAGGCCAAAGCCGCCATCCACCAGCTGTTGGCGGAGAACTCGCCGGTGGAGGAGAAGATGTATGTCCCCCAGGGAGCTGTTGGGCGGATCATCGGTACTTGCTCTTCCGTTTCCCCTCTTCCTCAGGTAGTTGGGAGGGCGGAGCATGGGGCACTAGTACCCCATAGCCTCATGGGGTCGGCAGGTTGACTGGCACAGCGAAAGATTCCAGAGCCCTCTTGGCTGAGAGGGGGCTGCGCAAGAGGGCCGGTCAGTTTCCCTGTCACACACTGACAAACCCTCCTAGAGTTCAGCTACATGTCACTGCGGACTCCAGGCTCTTAAAGGATGTGCTCTGGTGCCTTATGGGCAAATCCAGAGCGGCCGTCTTCTGCAGCCCTTGCTCGGCTGCCTCTTCACCTCTTGCAAGCCACGGTGCCCACAACAGTGCTCAGCTGTGGAACACCCATTGCCACATGTTGGCAATGTTGGTTCAGCCACAACCCTTCTGTAGCTGAAAGTGTCCCATAGCCATGCATAGGCAAGTCCCATGCCAAGGAAGGGGGGTGGGAGGAGAAGTGTGTGTGTGTGTGCACGCGTGCGCACACGCACACACATATAGCGGTTTGGGTTTTGTTCAGATGCTACAGCCATGTGCAGGATTCAACAGTGCATTAAAAAAAATTCTTCCCTCTGCAATCTGTTTCTTTTTCCTACTCTGGTTTCCTTCTCTGCTTCCACGGCTGCCACTGGTTGCCTTTTCCCCCCATCTGTTTTATATCTCTCCTTTTGCTTGCCCCATGCCCTTGTAGAAGGAGACTTAACAAATATTTGCTCCTTAGTCCCTAAACCCAACCTGTGCAGCCCTAAGGGCAGCAAGCTGATAAAGGCTCCATTTCTTCCTGTGCATCTCCCAGGCAGAGGAGGGGAGACGGTACGGTCCATCTGCCGTAGCACCGGGGCCAAGGTCCTGTGTGACCGGCAAGGGGATGGAGTCTTCTCGCTCACCCGTCTTATCACGATCTCCGGGACTCCCAAGGAGGTGAAAGCTGCCAAGGTAAGAATCTTAAAAAGTTCAAGTGATCCAGCATCTGCAAGCCCCCAGCTCTCCTCTTAGCTTGGGAACTGACTTGCAAGTTGCAGCAAGGGAGGCAGTAACGGGGGGGGCTCACAAGAAATTTCAGGAGTGGCTAGAAAATAACTGCGCTTGTATACCACTCTTCTAGACAAATGAGGGCTCTACTCATTTATTAATATTTTTTATTAATTAATTAATTAATTTATAGCCCACCCTCCCCACGAGCAGGCTCAGGGCTGGTTACAGCGGTAGATAAAATTACAATAAATAAAACAATAAAATCACAGACTCATTTATCACAAGCATACTTTCTAGTATCCTAGATAGGGCCCCCTTTCCCTGCACATAATACACATAAGAAAGGGTGGAGGTGTGAGTTAATAAACTCTAACTCCTCATGCGTGGGGGGGGGCAGATGTGGGGTTGATGTTCATCCCCCCCCCCCACACACACACACACTCTGGTAGGAGACTGGCAGGGAGGCTGATTAGATGGATCCAGTGCTGGCCTCAACCATATGCCTGGTGGAACATCTTACAGGCCTGCCGAAAAGATACAAGATCTTAGCGGACCCAAGTGTCTCCTGACAGAGTTCCACCAGGTCGGGACCAGGACGGAAAATGCCCTGGCCCTGGTCGAGGCCAGTCGAGCCTCCCTGGGGCCAGGGACTACTCAGAGTGGTGAACGAAGTTGGTATTATCATTATCTCCACAATGCAGCTGGGGCTAGGAGGAGTGGCTCACCCAAGGCCACCTGTTGAACTCATGGCAGGAGTGGGAGTCGAGCCAGCAGACTGCTGATTTGCAGCCCAACCACTTAACCTCTATGCAACAGAAGCTTCCTTATAATAACTGCTTATACACTGCTCTTCTGCCCACTCAGAGCAGTGGACAGGGTCAATGTTGTTATTCTCCCCACAATACAGCTGGGGCACTGGCGCTCAGTGACTTCCCCACAGCCACCTGCTGAGCTCATGGCAGGAGTGGAAGAAGTTGAACTAGCAGATGGCTGCTTCACTGCCCAACCACTTAACCACTATGCTACATTTAAGACATTTTAAACGATTAAAAGTATTTAAAATACATCTAAAATGTTTTTTAAAATGAAATGAAACTCGTGACGTTTCTCAGTTCCAGAGGGAGGTTGGGGTGGCAGCTGCGGGCACCCTGCTTCTAGTCTTGGGTGTTCAAGCCGCACGTACGGACAGTGACAGAAGTCAAGTCTGATCTGATGTACCAAGTTGAACAAGTGGATCTGGAGCACTTTAAAAAGTTGCCATAATGCTGGAGGACCTGTGACCTGTTCCCACTTCCGCTCTGGCAGGCACTGATCATGGAGAAGCTTTCTGAGAACGAAGCTTTCCAGAAGAAGCTGGCCCAATTGGCCTCATGCCAGCCCTTGCGCAAGCATCCTGTCGGCAGGAGGAAGGAAGAAGGTGCCGGGGACCAAGCCGGGCCTCATCCTCATATCGGGGAGGCCCCCTCTTGGCTACCCTGCCCCTCCCAAAAGGAAAGGGATGCTGAAACGAACCAGGCAGAGTATCCCCTGGATGAACCGCAGGAGTTAAGAAGCGAAAATGATACTCCCGAAGATTCATTATCGGGGACATCTTGGCCAAGCTCCACATTTGAAGGTAAGGATAACTTTTTGCTCTCGGTCCAGGGAGCAGTTTCCACTAAGAGTAGAACTTGACGATAGAACCAGTCTAAGGCCGATTCCACACGGCTTACCTGAAGCCGGAATGTTGCGGATCATGCCGGAAAAAACGTGGAAGATCGTGTTTTCTTGAGCGAGTTTGGTGCGACGTCGCGCAAAACTCACGCGAGAAAACGCGATCTTCCGCGTTTTTTCCAGTATGATCCGCAACGTCCCAGCTTCAGGTAAGCCGTGTGGAATCGGCCCAGGTCTTGGATTCGTCCGCTCTTCTTCCAACTTTTTCTTGCCGTCATGAGAACTAGTGACTTTTTCTGTTGGAGAGGCCGATTCTCAAGATACGCTCCGTTACCTCTGAGCCCGCAATTGTGTGAGAGGTGCAGGGCTGTGGAGTGCCTCTGGGGGTGGGGGAGTCTTGCCTAGGCCCGGGGGTGAATCAGGGCTCTGGGGAGGCGTGGTTGCTCTTCAGATGACCTTTAGTCACTTTAGTCCCCAGTCCAGACTTCAGCTTCCATGCCAACGAGCACCTGGAGGTCTACATCTCTGCTTCTGAGAACCCAAACCATTTCTGGATCCAGATGATCGGCTCCCGCACCTTCCAGTTGAATAAACTCCACGAGGAAATGACACAGTACTACGAAAGCAGCGGCTGTGTAGTGAGTTGATGTTCACTGAGGGGGGAGATGACTTGTTACTCTGAAATTGCTTGGCTCCATGTCACTCCCTTCCTTGGATACCAAAATACATAGCATAGAGTGTGACTTAGAAGGAGTTCTTGGAGTCAGGGAGCTATGTGAAGATTGTAGCTCAAGGCCATTTTTAAAAAAACTGTTCTGGAGAAGAAGAATGCGCTGACCGGGGTGGGAGCAGAAATTTCAGCACCCACCGTGGCATCATATGGTGCTGTGTGTGTGTGTGATGTGCTGTAAGTCACCTCCAACCTATGGCAACCCTATGATTGAATGAGCTCCAAAACATCCTATCATTAACAGACTTGTAGGTCTTCCTCTTTTCCTACTGCCTTCCACTTTCCCTAGCATTATTGACTTTTCCAGAGAATCTTGTCTTCTCATAATGTGACCAAAGGACGATAGCCTCAGTTTTGTCATTTTAGCTTCTAGGGAGAATTCAGGCTTGATTTGATCTAGGACCCACTTATTTGTGCTCCCAAAAACTAAGACCTAAGAAGAGATGGCTGGACTCAATAAAAGAAGCCACATCTTCCAGTTTTCAGGATCTGAACAAGTTTGTTAATGGTAGGACATTTTGGAGGTCTTTCATTCATAGGGTCGCCGTAGGTCGGAGGTGGCTTGACGGCACATAACACATACAAGAAGGCCTAATTTTTAAATAGCGTGAAAGGGTTGATGGGACTTCTTCCCAATTGAATCCAGGGAACGAAGCCTTGCTTACAACTTCTCTCCTGAGCTGTTTAGTACCCCCTGGGTGGTTCAGGTGAATTTGGATGCTACAGAGCGGTTCCCAAGAGCCGGGAGCATTGTAGCAGGAGGGGACCCAGCTTGGAGGTGTGTTCCTGTGTGTTGGGAGGCATTGGGGAGCTTGGATGGTTTCCTCCCGCAATGCTAAGAGTGAGTTAGGAGAAAACGCTGCAGCCTCCAGTTACCCCGAGGGAGACCAGGATTCAGAATGGAACCAGAGGGCCGTGCATAGCCGGCGTTTGCGACGTGCCTTTTCTGTCTGCCCAGGATGGACTTCCAAACGTGCACGTGGATGACATAGTGGCTGCCCCCTACCAGTACGACGGTACTTGGTACAGAGCCCGAGTCCTTGGCACTTTGGAGAACGGAAACCTGGACTTGTATTACGTGGATTATGGCGACAATGGAGAAGCTCCTTTGGAGAAGCTGCGGGCGTTACGGTGAGACCCGCTGCAGCCAGGGGAGAAATGGGGTCCTTAGTCCCAGTTGCTCAGTTGCAGAACTGCTGAGCCTTGAACTGAACCTGATAGTAGTGTACAGTGCCCAGCTACTCTTGCTGGGAAGCTGAAGACATAGAGGGTAGCAAGAGAGAAGGGCGGGGGGCTGAAAAGATCAAGATTCTTGGGCGGCTGACAGTGGTTGAATCCGAGAAGCAAGAATCACAGTGGAGATCAGCTTCAGAAATGCGGGGAGGGGTGGAATGTGGCGGAAGAAAGCTTTGGAAGTGGGGGTGCAAGGTCAGGCCCCTGCTGAAGGCCAACGCTGCCAGCCCTGACGTCCTGCTTTCTCTGCCAGGAGTGATTTCCTGAGCCTGCCTTTCCAAGCGATCGAGTGCAGCCTTGCTGGCATTGCTCCAGCTGGTAAGTTGCAGGGGAGGTCAGTAACCTGGGCGTGGGGGTCTGCCCCGTTGTATTCAGTGAGGATAAGAGAGCGTGCTTTGGGCCAAGTGGCAGGCATCTCTCGTGGGGTGAAGAAGCCGAAGGGGCCTGCCAGCTACAGCATAGGCTGGCGTCGTGGAACTCCTAGGAGAGATCTTCCCACCGCAGATTCCTGTGTTGGGCGGCTACCCCGACTCCCTCCGCTCCTTAATTTCCTCCCTCTAAGCCCCCTGGCCACTATCACCTTATCCACCCCATTTCCTTTGCATAAGCAGATCCCTTTCCCTAATGGCTGCCATGTTGACCATCCATTTTATTTAACTGAGCCTAACTCCTTTCGAGGCTATAATACTTGAACAGGCTGTGATGTCACAGCAGCTGAGCCAATAGCTGGAGAGGGCTGGAAGTCTGAGAGGGAAACTGGTACTTCATCTTATTTGTGTGTGTGTGGTGTGTGTGTGTGTGTCTTCGGGATCTCCGCAGGAGGCCAGTGGGAAGAGGCGGCATTGGATGAATTTGACTGCCTCACCCAGTGTGGCAAATGGCAGCCTATTGTGGCTAAGATCGCCAGCTATGTGCCTTCTGGGAGTAACACTTGGCCACATGTTCATCTCTACAGTATCTCTGGCAAACAGGTAAGCGCTATGGC